>NW_027412551.1:6514324-12381285 GCF_025532065.1 Leptinotarsa decemlineata | reverse complement strand
CAAAGGGTGTACACTGTTTTTTTGGTTTGGTACACATTGAACAATGCGATGGTTGGAGCATTTTTCTTCACTTCCTCTTATTATCATTATATTTTTTTATTTCAATTCCAAGTTCTTCTAGACTAATACTCACATCAATTTTTGTGTTCTCTAATCACTTGTAAATAATTTCATGTGAAGAAAATTTAAAAAATAAAAAAAATAGACATGTTTCATAGTGAAATCGACAAGTATATTTCATTTGTATTTTATCCATTCAAGTATCTCTTTCATTGAATATGTCTTATGTCACTTTGCAATTTACCCCTATTCATTGAATATGTCTTATGTCACACTACAATTTACCCCTACTCAATGTTCCACTCCTCTCCCACTCCCTCTCGAAAGTATAAAAGTAGAAATCATCTGATGAAACATTCAGTTGATCAGCTAGCATCGAGATGGAACCCGATTCAACCTCCGAACCCTATAGCTGCCCGGGATCAGGGTTAAAACTTCAATTACTGGGATAACAGCCAGGTAAAGGTTGTCTCTTCCACCACGGAACCCCACAGTCCGCCATACGAATACCGGATCACGACTCAGGATTGCAAGTTCAGCATGTCACTGGCAGTGACGAAGGACACTTGGATGACTCGGATATTCCCAGATCCTGACGGATGGTGGTTGGACCCTGCTTATGATGACATTGTCCCAATGAGTAGCGACGACGACGATGATGACGACGACGTTCTGGTGATGATGCTGATGACGAGCTTGACGTTAGACGTCCTCCACCATCCCTATCCTCATCGAGGATAGTCCTCCGCCATCCCCAATCCTAATCGATGATGATGTCCTCAATTCCGATGATGACATATAATCATCTACTCGTCCATCATTTCCTTTCCTTTCCTTCCACGGAGTACACACTTTTTGGTTGGTGTACACGAGGCACTGCGAGGCTGGGGCAGTGTCTTCCTCCCTTCCTCCCCTCTTATTAGTTTTTTTTCCATAATAATCACTAGAATTTCTCCTAATAATCGCTCAGAGTTTCATTCTTGATGTTTTCGAATCTCAAACACTGTTCTACATTTCACCCCCTCCATTTCATTTCTTCCAATATAAATATAGCAACAATCCCAGTTCTATATCATTCTTCCACAATGTCGAGTACAGGACCCATCCAAGTACATGAAATAGATTCAACGTCTGATCATTTGAGTACAACCTTCGCTCAATTTCTGCAGCGAATCTATGATCTTCCTGATGATTTCGCAGAACGAGTGGAACAAGGTATTCAGGACGACATAGATGCTGTTGGACGATAATAATGCGGATGATGTGATTAGTATATCATCTGATTCAGCTGATTATGACGACGACGACATCATGAGTATATCATCTGATTCAGATGACTACTATGAGGATGATATCATTAGTATATCATCTGATTCAGATGACGATACCATAATTATTGTTTCTGATGATGAGGAGCGTTAGTCCATATCATTGCATGATTAATAAAAAATATAACAGCCCTTTTCAGGGCTACAATTAAAGACTGAAACAATAAAAAAAATAGCTCTTTTCAGAGCTACCATTATACTTTCAAACAGAAACAGATTCATACCATTGTAAACATTATGTTAACATTATAATCTCAAACGAAATATATGTATGTGAAAGTATTTCATATTTTATTGCATTTGAATGATTGACAAATGCCAACTTCAACTTTCATTTAAAGTAGTACTCATCATATGCATAGATATTCAATGACTATCAAATTCCAAATTTCGACTTTTCAGTCAAAAGTAGTAATTTATTTGTCATATAATGTATAGATATTCAAGACTAACAAATTTCCAACTTAGACTTTTATTAATCAAAGTATTCATTTGTCACATAATCTATGAATACTAATACAACTAACTACTGTTTGTGTGAATAATGTAGCCCTGAAAAGGGCTGTTGTTTTTTTTTTTGACCAGTAGGTCCACGGTTATTGTGCCACAGGTTGGACATTATTACATATAATACATGTAGATACTCGGGTGAAGTTTGTTAGTGGCCTCTCGCAAGCTTCACACCAATTCTGTCCCATTTCCATAATTGAGACAGTGTTGTGGGTGTTGACATGGGCATACCACCCTCCATTATTGTTTCTATGCGAATAAAACCGAAAGCAGCACCAACATAGTTTTTTGTTCTCTCCATCTATTGTGCTGATCAATACGTATGCATCCAATGCACAATACAAATCCAAGGGATCTTCCAGTGTCTCACTGACATTGAGTGTTCGCATACGATCCTCATAGCACCATCACCTTCAGTTGTGTCAGCTTCTATCCCTTCATCATCTCCTTCTTCATCCATGACCCTCTCAAACTCCATCACGTCATCATCTTCGTCGCTTTGGTTGGCCTCGTTTTCAACTTCGTCTATCTCATCTTCATCGACTCCAACATCTTCTGCTTCAACTATTACTTCCTCTAGCGGAACATTGACATCCTCATCATCTGATTCGTCTATCCAATTGTTTTCATCAACAGCAGCTATTCTATTTAATGCAGCATTTATTTTTGCAGAATTCATCTTGTTGTTGTTTGCTCACAGTTGTAGAGAGTGAATGAATGAACTCTAGGTTTGCAAGTCAACTTATATAGGAGGTGATGCGACTCCCACTTGACTCGTTTAGAGTGGAATAGTAGGAGAAGTTATCCCACTATACTTCCACATGATGTTGATTGTATAAATAGAGATCGTAGGTATAGGAGAGAGCATCAGAGTTTCTGTAAGTCATCTCTTTATATTTCTAATCGAATTAGTAAAATGCCGTTTCCAAAAGAGTGGAATGAAAAACCAAAAGTGTGTGTCTACCCAATGATGATTGCAGGGGCTATTGTGTGCTACTTTTGTCAAATAAGTAGACCTAAGGATTCAATCAATCCATGTACTGGTATGTGTAGTGATTGCGTGTTGCGGATTCAACTATCGCCTCCTTCTCATCCACCGAAGCGAACAAAATCGGATTATCGTCAACAACAGTTACAGTGTCTGAAGTGTTCCGAACCTATAATATTTAACAATATAGGTATCTGTAGAAAATATTTGTGGTATCTGTGCTGCCGTTCCAACTCCACTGCAACGTTGTTTGCGTTGTGATACATATTCCATGAATTGTTGGAATCATGTATGCAATGCATGTAGAAGTACTTGGGATCTGTGTGAGAAGGTTGGTCAACTCTCCAATAGGAGAATCCATTTTTTTCAATGTTGGTGTTTGACGCACGAGCAACAACTATTGAGGAATAGAGTCAAAGAACGTTCCACATCCACAGAGACATATTAACATTTTTCATTTTTTATTATCGTTATTGTCCTCTATTATTAATAAATATATATATTTTGAATTTATTTGTATTATTTTCTAACATTTAAAAATACATGCATGCAACACAAAGTTTTCCTCTTAAATGACAAAGATTGTTACATGCGTGAATAGTTGTAGTGAGAGAGCGCATGTGCCAGTTGATGAAAGAGCGCATGCGCTAGTTTATTTTCTTCTATAAATGGTGAGGTCTCAGTAACATCATCACCTTTCCTATCCACATTCTATTGCTATCACATATCATTCCTCAGACCTTAATAATCATGAGCTCTCTATGCCGCTATTGATTGCTGAAGATGGTTCACCACTTGTGATATCGATCAGACTGATTTTGAAAATATTCCAGTATTACATTTATCGAGTCAAGATTCGATAAATGATTTTGATATTAACGACTTCGTTAACTTTGCAGATGTGCCAGAACCAAATGAGCAAATTATTATTGAAAATCCGATCGTTTCGCAATTATCATCACTCAAACACTCTTCATCTACCCTTCCTCTTGGTGTTGATAAAGAATCTAGAACAATCAAGAGGAAGGTTACTAAGGCATCTTCATCGATTGTCACTGACTTTAAAGAAAAGAAAGAATCCAAAAGTGTTGTGCGACAGAAAAAACCCGCAACGAAAAGTGACAGATCGAAGAGGAAGCCAAAAGGTACTCCTAAAGAAATGAAGAGTGATTTGAAAGCTGAACCGCTATCTTCTTTCAGCCCCTCCATCGGTTTGGGGAAATGAAAAGGAAAGCAAAATGCCGTCTTGTAAAGGCACAGATGACTATTGCTGAACTTGAAAAGAGTGAGCGAGCTATTAATGCTAATAATGAAACTCTTGAAGCATTAGATGCCAAGATTGCATTAGCGAAGTTGAATTGGCTAGAATGTCTAAAGATGCTGATGAACTCCGTTCAAAATTGGTAAAGATAAGCAATTCCATCAACGTTCGAGAATGCAAGCTCAGGCTGAGCTTGAGGAGTCGACTAAGCTTTATGAGACAGCATTATCAGTGAGAGATAATTGGCAAAAAGAGTTGGATACTGCATTTCAAAGTGACGGCGATTAGTTTTGGGAATGATAATGTGTTTTCAATATCGTGAGTTGAAAAATATAAGCGGGAATGGAGTATACAATTAATTTGGTTTGGTATACACAGAACATTGCGAATGGCTGGGGCAATGTTTACCGCTGCAATATTTTTCAGTTCACATACTTATAATTGAAATGAAAACAATAATGAACTTTAATATTACTTTATTCATAAAAGTCACTATTATATACATTTAAACCATATTTGATTCATCAATCCAAGAATTTTGTTCGCTAGGAAGGCCTAACCACTTTACATATACTTTATTTTTTCTTCTCTTCAACACCTTCTCAATCAGATATACGTCAGGATTCTCGGTTCGTAATAACTCTTCTTCGTAAAAACATCCTCTAATCGGCTGTTCATTCATATCTTCAAGATTATAAGTCGTTGGGATGGTTTTATTAATTTTAACAATCTTGAATAGCTCCGTGGTAAAATTCGCAGTGTAAGACTTTTCAAAAATATGTTTGTATTTACTTATACGTACACAATATATTTAATTGGAATTTGGGTTTACTTTGTCTTCCTCCAATTCCATTGATACCCTTGAATTTTAATTTTGTTGTTGAATCAACATTGATGGGTGCCATACCTATTGTACGATGAACTTTATTATTATATCTACTAGTTATAATTGGAAGAATATCAAGCCATTTGTGGTGACCTCTCATCGAAAATTCCTTGTAGAGCCATGCCTTTATTGTACGAATCACTCTTTCTGCTATAGCTGCCTTCTTTGTGCTAAATGTTGAATAATGATTGATATTATATTCTCGCATGAGAGATGAGAAGCTTTTATTGAAAAATTCTTTCCCTTGATCGCTTTGTATGTGTTTGGGGGAGTATTTGGCTTCTTTCAGTACATGTTTCATTGCATTAGTTACTGTACTACCTGTTTTATCTTTAACTGCTACAGTCCACAGATATTTGGAGTAACAATCTATCACTACAAGTATATATCGGTATCCTTCATTACTTTTTGCATAAGGTTGCAGTTCAGCTAAATCTATTTGCCATAGATCTGCAAAACTTTGATGGTGGTTATTCTTCTACGAAAATTACGTCTTGCAGGTTTATGTAATTCATTAACAACTTGTCGTTTGACATCACTTATTTCATTAGTCATTCTATTTCAATATGATTAAAGAGAAAAGGTGATAATGTTACTGCATTGAATGATGATGTGACAGTGATCATTACATGTGAATATGTTAATATATTATACCTTCTTCACGTAATTCTTCAATTATTGAAATTATTTCATTATCATGTCCGGTATGTCCGGCTGACTTTGAAGCTACCAATAGTCGTAGGCGAGCAACTAACTCTTTCGGTGAATTCCAGTACACATAATTCACAGGTTTAGAATTATATATTTTCTCCATTTTCACTCGTTTGAGTGCTCCACCAATTTTACTTCTACTTCTTATTGGATATTGTCGTGAGTCTAATAGAGGTTTGATAACTTCACGAAATTTTTTAGAATTTGTATTTTTAAAACCATTCTTCAGATGATATTGTTTATATGGAGCATTCGTTATTTTCAATATTTTGGAATATACTTGACGAGTTTCTTCATTATCAACATCTTGTGGATTCTTCAAAAAAATCATATCATACAATTCTGGACTACCTGCGCATTCATATTTTTTCACTTTATTAGCATCCCAAAATGAAATGTTTCCATCTTTGAAATTTACCACTAGACTTCCCATTTTCAGCTTTTGTGTAATTGGATCCATACGTACGCCAAATGTTCCATCATATGCTGGATTTCTAGATTTTATATTATTCAAATGTTTCATCAAAACATCTTCACCACTTTCATTCATAACAGGTGAGATGTCAGGATCCGAGGAATCGATGTGGGACGATGATGGTGTTTCGAATAGAGTTGTTCTCATATCGTCTTGAAGTGTGCTCGTGTCACTATTCACAGATGATACACTACCAAAAGATTGTTTTCTTCCTATTGGAGTACTCATGGGATAATTTGAAGTAGATTGAACAGTTCCATGATTTGGTGATAACACTGGTGATTTAGAAGTAGCGTTTGATGATAAAACATTCAATGGTTTCATTATGGGCTCATACAATCTTTCAAGTGTCGTACGATTTTCAATATTATCATTCTTGATAGAGTTGAATTTCTGCCTGACAGCTTCTGTTGTCTCTACTAGTTGACGTTTCAAATTTATTTCATTGTTTTTATTTTCAGGATCTTTTTTTGTATTCATAATGCCTTTTTTTTGAATTAAAGCTTAATTCGGTGTGAGTGACCACTACAATATTCAGTGATCGAATAAGTTCCAAAAACAAGATCATGGGTATATAAAACTATCGAATCCTTTGCGATATCTACCTTCATCTATTTTTCTATCCTTATCAATGACTAGAAATCCATATTGGTCCTCCAGCATTTAACACACATCAATTGGAATTGTTTGAATGTTACATCGGGTGAAACATGATCTGAATAAATGTGATGTAAATTCGTCTCATCTTGTTTGAACATTATAATGAAATTGGTATTGTCACGCACTAACTGTTTGGGTACCCGTGAATATGTCTGTGCTAGATAAAAACAATCAACATCCTTATGACGTCCCATACAGAAATATGATCTAATAATATCTTGCTTTTCACATATTACATCATCGAAAATGAAAACAGAATTAGGCTTAGCGTCGGAGGGTTCCACTATTTCTGCATTATTGCTGAATGTATAAAAACCTAATCCTTTTATAGGTTCCAAAACACTTCGCAAGTACTGATATTTAGGTTGATTGAGTGATTTCGAATAGAGATACACATTTCTAAATCTCAGTCCTTGTGGATGTGTTAATAGTGATATCATTGCATTCGTCTTTCACAATTTGAAGGTCCTATAATGAGTCCTCGAACTGATGATGGAAGTAGTGGACCATGTCTGAATACCCTTTGTCCATTCAATCCAACCAAATTTCTCATCTAGATTATCTACAGCAAACTTTTCTTTCTGTTTTACAATGCGCATCGTGCCGTGGTTGGAGACTATATAAATGTTATTAGCTTATTCATTTCAATGTGTACCATCAAACGATACGGACGTATTGAAAGTGATCGTAAAATTAAAAGAGGTTGTGGTTTTGTTAATGATTTAATAAACAAACTTCCTTTCGAATTACATCTACCGGAGGTTATCAATACTGTGGACCGGGTACAAAATTGAAACAACGTTTAGCTCGTAACGACCCTGGAATCAATAAATTAGATATTGAATGCAAAAAACACGATATTCAATATTCTAAGCATCCATCCGATCTTGCAGCAAGACATTTAGCCGACAAAGAACTTGAATACAGCGCTTGGGATAGGGTTAAATCGAAGGACGCGAGTATTGGGGAAAGAGCAGCTGCATTACTTGTCACCAACATTATGAAAGCGAAAAGACATATGGGCATGGGTTGTAGTACCAATAAGAAAAAATGTAAGAGGAAACAAACGAAGAAAAATAAAATTAAAAAAGTTGCATTTGGTGCTGGGATAGTCCATAAAGTGCGAAATGTATTGAAGAAAGCTGGTGGGAATCAATTTGTGACGAATAATAGCAAAAAAGCTATCACTGTGGCATTGCAGGCGGCACGTAAATACCTTAAAGCTGCCGGTGGAAAGAAGAAAATCCGCACACCACGCATAATTCCTGTTCCCAAGATCGGTGGACTTTTACCATTGATACCAATTTTTGCTGGACTATCCGCACTAGGAAGTTTGGCGGGAGCTGCTGCTGGTATTACCAAGGCCGTGAATTCGGCAAAAGCCAGCAGAGCGGCTTTAATGGAAGCCAATCGTCACAATAAAACCATGGAGGCTGTAGCATTAGGCAAACGCGGAAGTGGAATATATCTCAAACCATACCGTAAAGGTTTAGGACTATATTTAAAACCATACAAAGCCACAAACAAAACAAAAAACTAATTGAACCCCTACCTCAGAGGCCTCTTACTGATCTCGATCTCAGTTATTATGCACAAAAAATGAAAATTCCACATTTTCGTGGTGTTTTTATGCGTGATAGATTACCATCTTCAGGTCCAAAACAAAACGAGACAGCTATTGTTAATTTAGATGGAATAAGTGGACCAGGAACACATTGGGTGGCATATAAAAAATGTGGGAAAGAAGTCACATATTTCGATAGTTTTGGAGATCTACCCCCACCATTGGAATTGACTCGATTCTTTCGAAAATGTTCGAATGTAAAAATCAAATATAACTATGATCGACAACAGAAATTTAATACAGTTCTCTGTGGTCACTTGTGCTTGCAGTTTCTCTCTAAATAATTTTCCAAATAAAAATGGATTCAACACCAAAACTGGATCGGGAGGCTATCAGGGAATGGGGTTTTCACTTAGAATGTTTTCAAAATATGGTACCTTGAAAAAAATGGATAAAGTGATGCTTGCAAATATGCCTAAGGAAGTGATACTTGCATGTGTTGCACATGAGATTGCATATGTTTGGGAAAAGTTGCCTAAGCATCTGCAAGATGACATCGATATAATGAAACATAGATATTGTTATGAGCACCACCACCACGATCAAAATTCAGAATCGGATGTTAATGACGGTCCTATACCTCGGAAATCTATGTGTTGTATTTGTAATATAGAGGATGTGAATATTGGTATCAATAAAAATGATACTTATTACAATACAACACCTTCAAAAAGTGTAAATTGTCTCAAATGTGCTGTTGCTGTGTACAATAATAAATTGAAATGTGTTTCAAAATATTCATCAGTCATGTCACGAAAGTTCGAGCTACAAGCTGTCGGGACAAGTGTCTTGAGTGCGGATTTTTTTCCACCAATTGAATTGGATAGGAACAGTCGTTATGGATTAGGACTTTTGGGATTCTATGGATGCAATACAATCAATATAATAACTGAAGCTAATAACTTAGTTAGTTTTAGAATCAGTAATGACAACTCATCGATACCCCAAAAGTTGACAATTGAAATTCCATGTGGTGCTTATGAAATAGAAGAGATCAATGCCGTCATACAGAAACATATCATGTTCAGATTGTTTCATGATAAAAAACCAAATGATGTCGTTGCAGATGATATTTTCTATCTACACGCCAATAATAATACATTCAAATGTGAAATGCGATCCAAATATGAAATTGATCTGACACATCCAAATTCAATAGCAGAAATGATGGGGTTCGCTCATGAAATATTTCCACCAAATCAGATACATGAATCATCATTACCAATAAACATTACAACTGTGAGACTTATCCGCTTAGATTGCAATATAATATCTGGTTCATATATAAATGGTGAAGAATCCCACATTCTTTTCTCATTCGATATTGATGTTGAACCTGGCTACAATCTTACTAAAGAACCACACAGTATTATATATATGCCTGTCAGTCCAGAAGGTCGTCAATTGATTCACAACATTACAGTGCGTATTTTGGATGAAAAAAATAACCTTATCGATTTTGGAAGTGAAGAAGAGATTTTCATTATTTTGGAATTGAAGAAAATCGAATAACTGTTGTTATGGGTTTCATTTATAATAGACAAAATCGCATTGAACAATCCCAAACGAGTTGCACTATCAAAAAGAAAGGTGTGCATAAAAAGAAGCTCATTCCACAAGTGTATGCTAAACAGTTAGCACATAACGCTCTGTCTGTGAGTGATCTTAAATTTTTGAAATCGATTGGATTGAAAGTGAGAAAATAACAATGGTGCTCGAAACAAACAATGAAAAGTTGAATATATTCAATGAACCAGTGCTCGATCATTCTCTCATAAGTTTACATGAGCACACATATAAGCCTATGGATCACCGCTATTCAGGAATTCGGATGAAATCAGAATTGCAATCAATAATCAAGATGTTATACTAGATATTGCCGAGAGCTTCATTTACATAGAAGGTAAATTCACCCCCAAAGATGTAGCGAAAACATGCTATCTCTCGAATAATGCAATTGCATTTCTCTTTGACGAAATTCGTTATGAAATGGGAGGTGAACAAGTGGCTGTTGTTAGAAAACCTGGGATAACATCTACAATGAAAACCATGATATCATTTGGACAATCTCATGCTAACACATTATTGACATCTGGTTGGGACTTTCACAATTGAAGCAAGATATCTTGGATACAAACAGTCATGTTTTTAGTGGAAAACTACCACTGAAATATTTGATGGGTTTTGCTGAAGATTACAACAAAAGTATCTTGAATGCCAAACAGGAATTGATTTTGATTATCGCTCGATCATTCAAAAACTCATATATAGGTGAGGTTGATGCTGATTTGGAAATAAATAAAATCGAATGGAAAATAAGGCATATTGTACCAGATGATAAACACAAGCTCAAACTTTTGAGTAGAATAAACAAAAGCGGTCTGAATGCCAAAATCAAGTTGGCGTATCGTATGTGGGACCTCTATGAACTACCATCATTACGTGGGACTTCTTCAGACATATGGGCCATCAAAACAACTAACGCATTGGAAACTCCTCGTTTTGTCATCATCGCATTCCAAAGTACTACCACATCTGAAGATAGAACACAAGATATTACAAAATTCACAACTGCTGATATCAATAGTATTCGAGTATACTTGAATTCTGAAGTTTATCCATATGAGCGTTGGAATTTGAATTTCGATAAAAAACTTGATGCTCCTGCTTATTATGCTTTTGAGAGTTTCCAGCGAAGTTATTATGATAAAGATATGAGTGAACCTCTGATGGACATTGGACAATTTAGAGAGAATCCACTATTCGTCATCGATTGTTCCCATCAACCGAATGCAACAAAATCATCAACTATTGATATAAAGATTGAGTTTGAGACGAGGAAGACCAAGTTTCCAGACAACACTAAAGTATATGCATTAATTTTGCATGATACAGTTTTAACATACAATGCATTGGATGGTTCAGTTCATAGCAGATATTGACACTTTTTTTCACTCTATCATGTACTGTTTTATGATCTTTTTTTTTTTTTATTTGTAACTGACTTATATCATGTATTGTATTTTATATCATATTTATTGTTTTGTAATCATTTTCTATTGTATTTCATCAGATTTAAATAAATAAAACATGAAAATAATACAAAGTTTTTTATTTGACATTATTTATGATTCACAGGAACATACAGACTATCTAAAATAACTTCTTCCTCATAATCATCATTTTCGCGACCATCTTCAATTTCCTCTCGATTTTCATCATTCAATTCAAAGTGATGAATAATCCATTCTGGCAAGTATGGTTGGAGGCTATACAGGAATCTTCTTAGGTTCAGTTCAATCATAACCTCACAAAGTTGCCACAATTCCAATTCATTATCCAAAAATTTGTTGCAAACTTCTGCACCACTCCAATAGTTCTCAGCATCACGAAGGCATAATTCGATTTGTTTTTCATCATAGCATACACTCATATCATAAACGCTTGCATGTTCGGCTCCATCACCCAACACCTTCAATTTAGACGACAAATGTTGAACCGATGATTTGAGATCTACAATATCGACCCAATCTTGACTTGCGTACTGCATCCACATCTTTAAATGGTGGAACTGAAATCGAACAAAAAAAAAAAAACAATAAGCAACCTCCAATTTTTCAGTGATATAATACTCACATTCCCATTTTACTTGTAGTTACAAAGTGAGTGTATTCAACTAAGTTAGTAATGTTTATATTTCCATATAATTATCATCTAATATATGAATATTAATAAAACAATAAGAAATTCATTATAATTACTATATTATTCAATCATATTGAATTTGACTAGAGTTATCGTTTTCACACCAAAAAAAACTTTGTAAGCTATGACCTAAAGAAATTCACTATAAATTATTACTATTATTCAATCATATTGAATTTGACTAGAGATCGCGTTTTCATGCCAGCAAAACTTTGTTGGCTCTGTCCTAAATACATCATCGTATATTTACCACCTGATGAGTTGATACAAGATATATCGTCATCACTGAATTGCAACGAAATACGTTTTGGTAGCCATGTTTTAAATAATTTATCATTGCTCACATCTTGCAAAGTTAATAAAATTGATTTACCAAATCGTGTAGAATAAGTTGACATATTTTTAATTATGTACACTTCATCAATTGGCAATGATGATAAGGCCTTTTGCTCTAGTATTTCAACCTCCTGTACAATCAAATTATTAATTTTATTCAAGTCTACTTTGAAACGGACATGATGAAAATATATATGAAAATATAAACAATTTCCAACAGACAAATACACTCACCGTCTTCCTTCTATTACGAACTGAATAACACTCTACCAATTGCTAACTGCTGCAGATATATTCGTCTACTGATTTCATAGTGTGCCAGGCATTTCTTTTATATTAAACAGTGTGAGTCACCCCCACCATGAAACCGTGAAAGATTCACATTGCTAGTTGCTATCCACTAGAGATGCCTGACGTCACAGCCAAGCCCATCTCCCAACTTGATGCGATAACAGTTGCCGGTACGAGCAAGCAGTGGTCGTTGCGGTCTCGGAGAGGGTAGACGCTAGGCAAACAGTCCTCGGCTGCCGTTGTGTCACCATGGATAGCGGGGCTAGAGCGAACCTTCATCGCTTCAGGAGAGGTGAGGGCAGACCGATGAATACGCATTACTCTGCCACACGTCGTGGAGTGAACATGTCGCTCTCTAGCCGTTGAACGGTTATTGCTGTGACGTCACTCCACTACTAACTTGGTGCCCTAACACCGATGGAGCATTTATTACTTGGAGGATCTTCGAAGTATGCAGACGTATGTTTGTACATAGACAAACAAGCACATGATGAAACCCTGTACCGTGCATTCTCCTACACACACACATAAACACACAAAATCTCATATGAAAAAAAAAATCTGAACGATCCATGCACCAGACACTTCAAGGTCACAACGCCTTGACTTCACTGCACAACAAAAAAAACTTCACCAAACAACAACCAATAAAAAAAGCAATTAATACGTCATAGTGGTGGGGGGAGGCCGAGAATCAGCTGTAAACAACTACTATTATATTATCATGATCAATATACATGAATCATGAGACACAAAAGCCGACTAGGGTGATTTCAAGCAAATCCATAATTTAATGAAATGAATGTAAACACTTTTGTCTAATTTCTACTAGTTAATTTATTTTTACGACAGGTTATCAAGCATATCAACTAATACATTTGAAATCTAAAAATGTTATATCAGTTGTAACTATTGAATTTCACTAGTTCCATTGTCTGATATATAAAATGATTTGAAATCCTTGAAACAACTAAAAAAGGAGAATTAAAAATAAATAGCTGTAAATAACAATTATATTAAGCAAAAAAAAACCTAAAATGACATAATAGTGAAATGAAATACAAGTAAAAATAAAACAAATTGAAGAAAAAAAAAAAAAAATAAGGAATAAATGATGAAAATAAAGATAAAAATAGAAAGTTAAGAGATTTCGAGCCAAGTTAGTTTACGACTTTTCGATAGTTAGTATCTAAAACGTCTTCGGGTGATGACTGGTAATGACATTTTGTATTTCTTTATTTTTATTTTTTGTTCAATTGTTTTAGATTTACTTGTATTTTATTTCACTATTATTTCATTTCAGGCTTTTTTTGCTTAATATAATTGTTATTTACAGCTATTTATTTTGATTCTTCTTTTTTAGTCGTTTATATTAGACAATGGAAGTCCGAACTAGTGAAATTCATCATGAAACATTGTCAATCACCTTCAAACAAAGTTGTTACTATTATTATCATTGAATTTAAGAGTGGAGTGGAGATCTACATAAATCAAGTTGCTCGTTTAGGTTTATATATTTCGGGTCTTTAATTTATTTATTAATTTTCATGGCTTCCAACAAATTCATTTTCCTCCTTTTATTACATTGTAGTTCACGGAACCTATAACGTCAACATTTCTACTGGTTTGGCCTGTATATACTGAAGAGCATTCCCCACACTCTATTCTATATCTACCTGATTTTTTCGTTTGGGTTTTGCATCGAACAGGATTCTGCTTAAATTATTATCACATATGAAAGCTGTTTTTGTATTTAGAAAAGTAATTTTGAGTATTTTATGAAAGTTTGTCTGAGTTATTCATGCTTCTATATTTACTTATATTGTGTTCTCTGATATTTGGGTATAATTCACTTATGAGCGTTTTATACGTTTTACCTGATATTGTATTTTCTATTGAAGAAACTGGTACCTGCTTATTTAACGCAAATTAAGAAGAAAAATGGGCTTAGAATTGATCTTTGTAGAACACACTGAATAATACGAGCATCTCATGCTGTGCTATGACTATCATTTATTATTTGTGTATTCAACAACTCAAGGAAGAAAATGTTCAATACATGCTATTCACGATTATATAATTTAACATATTTCTTCCAAAGGTGACTGATGTCAGACCAATCTTCAGGAAGCAACTGACAGTAGATTTGAGGAACAACAGAATTACCGAGCTAGATCTGCAGTATATTGAACTACTCGCGATAGAATATCAAAAAAGTTCAAGAAAAAATCATCGGAATCTTCAAACAGTAGTTCTTCTGCAACACAACCCATTGGATTGTAATTGCCAGATCTATGAGCTCATTCGATATATCCAGAACAATCTCCACCCTGCTGTGAAAAACTTGGTGGATATGAGATTGAAGAACAATGAATGCACATCCCCGCGTTACCTCAAAGGCAAAAAACTCTCAGATCTTCAACTGGAACTGATAAAGTGCCCCTACCCAATGAAGTGCAAGTCCTCGAGCGACTGTGAGTGTTTCTACAGACCTTTCAATGATACTGTTGAGGTAGACTGTTCATACAGAAACCTCACAAAGTTTCCCAGAATCGAAGTGGAAGGTGAAAGAGTTGCATTGAACTTAGTGGGAAATGCCATAAGTGAAAGTCCCTATTCTAGTTTAGGATATGAGAATGTTACTAGTTTGTTGCTGTCTAATAATAAGATTTCCAGGGTCACGTGGTTGCCACCTAGAATTGAGGTAAGATAAATCAAAATTATTTTATTCAACTTCGAGAATATTTCATTACTTCACAAATATGTGAATATATGAGTGTAGTAGGTGTGCAGCGTAGGTTTGTTCAAGAAATAAACTTCGAATCAGTATTCAATAATACTTTTTATGGGTTTTGGAATATGTTAATGTATGATGAGGTTCACGAGGAAAAGTTACTGCTTCATATAAACCTGTGAAGAGTGTAATTAGTCACTTTTATATAATTTCATGATTGACTCGGTGCAGGGCTGTAGCGAAAAGGAATACCAGGGGGAAGGGAATCCAAATTTTCCCAATCCCACCAGCAAAATTTCTCAACTTTCGAAAAAATGAAAGCCGGGGGATTAGTTACTACTATAATATATTAATTTTCTTAATTAGCAATCCAAAGATTGGCTGAATGCTTATGCCCGTTAGGATATGCACAAACAAAAATACATTTTGGTAATTATAAAAATAATATTGGAAATTATTCTACTTTGGACCAAGGTCCTTGTTCTTTCACCATATCCACCATGTAAAGGAATATTCAATACAAATGAAAGCAAACAAAAATTGAATAATATTGCTTTTAGTGTTTTCTACTATCATTTTTTCTATTTTCACGGCCCGAAATTTGCCAACTTTTCCAAGTCGAAAAAACAGCGAAAAGTTGGGAATTTTGTGAAATGGTCACTTCAAAATTTGTGGACTGTTGTGTTCTCTTACTTGGGAGAAATTAAACTTTTTTGGAGTTTTCAAGCAACTCAGAATTTCAAAGTATGGGATCTTCAAGTTATGCATGTTTGGAATTCCCAACCTTATCCTGGTTCTTTTCCTTTTCTTATAACCTCTCCCTTTCTTTCTTTCATTTTTTTTTCATTTTTTCACTATTGTTTTTTTTATATCTTCAAGGACTAAAATTTCCCAACTTTTTCCCAAGTAGAAAAAGCAGGGGGGAAGGCCCTGACTCGGTCGTTACTTGATGACGATCCACAGTAATTTCATAAACTACACTTAACGATTCGATCTTCACAAACTTAAGTATCACATGTTTCGCAGTAGATTTATGTTATTTATGTATGTTATTCACAACGAAAAAGCTACTGTTATAGTGAAACATGTCGTGACACTTTTGAAAATGAAGTTTGTGAGTTTTGTGAAATTTAATATAAAATAAATTGATGGGAAATGATGACGTTTGCATACTTACCTTTCTCTACAATATCTGACGTTGTGGAAAGCAGTTTCACCTTAGCTTCTTGGTAAAAAATATATCGATTGGAAATATATCGTTTCCTCAACTGTCTTTCAAAATATATTAATATTTGCCCCATAGTCATTCAGAAAATAATTTTTAACATAGCGAAAATCCACATTCGAAACATTCTTATCATTATTATTATTTAGTTTTTATTGATTTCATATCCATTTGGAAACTGATTGTACCTACATATTTCCAGGGTTTACTTCCTGTCAACACTGATATTTGACATAAATTATGAGCTTGTGTTGCAGTGTTTGGAACTTTTGGTGTTGGGTTAGGTCTAAAGTGAGTGGATCTATTCGACCCTCCACCACAATCCGCAAGGTTTTATTGTGGTTCACACTTATTGACACTCGACCAAATATACCCAGCTTCTTGACGAAGCTGATTAGTTTGTATGGTGGGTGGTCTTACAGATGGTAAGAGTAGGCTCTGGCGAACTCTAAAACCTGATTCGGTCCCCAGTGGGGCAGGCACAAAGTATATGCTCAGCTGTTTCATCATTCTCCAAACAGAGGTGACACACACTCTCTTCTGACAGTCCAAGTCTCTGCATATGATGATTCAAATGCGAGTGACCTGTGAAAGGGCCTATTAGACATCGTAGTTCATCCCTACTGTAGTAGGGTATCAAGCTTCGGAGGGTGAATAAACGCTTTGGAGTAAGCCAATCCTGGAAGATTCTGCCAAAAGTCCATAAATCTTCTAGCCATCCAGGTGTTTAATGTTTGTTTGGCAAAGCCTAAAGCGATGCCAATGACAGGTTCTGGTCCGATGAAGCTGCTTGCAAGGGAATCAGCAGCTTCATTGCCTTCCAGGCCAGTATTGCCAGGAATCCAGACCAGAGACAATATGTTGAGTCTTCCTATAGAGGAGAGTTGTTTTTGGCCATTTGCTACCAATTTAGACGTTGCTTGGTAGGAGATAAACCTTTGGTGTAGTAATGAATATTACTGGAGTCAAATCCCAACACCAAATCGTTATTTTCAACACCTCGACACGTGTTTAAATCACCAAGTGATCATCTTCAAGAGGAAGATCAACCTGTTCAATTTTTGAATGACTTGGTTCCATAATTTTCGGCAGTGAATGAACTCAATGATATTTCACTGGTAACTATTGTTACAGCGAATTGTTTGACAACGCTTAGTTCTCGCTGGGAATTACTTTCAGACAGTGGAACAATATTAGACAGTCAGTGAAGAATTCTATTGAATGCTGCAGTATTATGCTGATGTGAAAGAAATTATGAATGACAATGGCCTTATCACATTGTTTGTGGAAAATCATATTTATTATTAATTCAAACGAATTTGTGAACTGTTTATTGAAAATCTCAGAACGAAGTGTTACTTTGAAACAATTAAATTAATAATAATAATGATTACTTTCAATTGAATTATCTGTGAAGTGAGTTGACAGTTATTTGAATTTTTGTTCATTACAGATCATCAAACTCGATGGAAATCAATTGAAATATATGACTCCATATATATTGAGAAAGATGAACAACTCATCAACTGTAGAATTATCTAACAACCCTTGGACTTGTGACTGTTTCGCTGCGAATTTTCAAAAATTCGTGAAAAACAAACTGGGAAAGGTGAGACAAAATCCAAATTAAATTCACACAATCATATTTTTTAACGGAGAAGTGTATCAAAATGAAAATTCACTTTTCATAATTTATTTTTATATCTTTATAAAACATCATGAATTTGATTTTCCAGGAAGGCAAAGAAATTATTTGCGCAGCTGACAACAAACCTCTTATTGAGAAAACAAATCTTTGTGAACTGATGCCATTTTTGATTTTGCATGTTATGTATCTCAGCCTAATCCTCATCGTTTTCCTGGTTGAATTTTTCTCCTTCTATCGTAATTACAAATCAAGGAAAGCTGATGCTGCAGTAGAGGTTCTATACGTATAACCCATCCTCGAGACGAAATTTTGGTCAAAGTGAAATGAAGAAGCAATACAATTTGCCAAATAAAATTTTCTGTTACCAAACTGGTTTCGAAAATTTGAAAAAAGTGACATAGCTTGAAACATACTGGTTTTCGAAGTAATGGGTTTTGAGTATATTTTGGTTGGAGATGCCAGAACGGTTTTTGCGTAGAATAGGTTTTTTAATATTGTATTATATTTGTAGAGATTTGAATATATTTATACTGTTGAAGAAATATTTTTTTTGTATGTTTATTGAACAAAATCATCAGTTATGTGACCGTTCTCTTTTGGGTGTTCGGTTGAACTTATCACAGTTGACTAGATTCATATCTCATTACCTTCAGGGTCAATCAGCAATGAGCAAATGTATGACTTAGTAATTGTATTTCGATTATTTTTAACTGTAAGTGAGCCTTGATAATTTTCTACTTCAAAATATGTTCTCAAATGTTGAACTCAATCATTGAACTGACATTTTCTTCTGAAATATACAGGGTGCTATGTCAAAAGTTTCTGATATTTCACAGGACGTTTCTTCACTTACTCATAAGATAAAAAGTTCATGCAAGGATACGTCCGCAAAGCATTCATTTTTGAGATACAAGGTGTTGAAAATATATTTTTATTTCAGTTTTTCGTGAGTACAATTCAAAATAATGTCAATATTCAAATTCAAATTTGGTTTTAGTTCAGCACTTAATTGTAGGAGGCGCCACCTACAGTTCTTGGTCTCTTCTGGGGTATCACAACTTTGTCGTGCATATAAGTATCACATTTTCTAGGAATAAAATCGATTCTTATATTATTTTACGTTTCTTTACGTTTGTAAAGAAGTGTAAAAATTTTGTTTTTTTTTATTCAACCTAGTAACATTCTAAACGCCAATTCCTAATCGACAGTGAGTAACGGAACAATAGATATAAATCTGGATGAAAATCACAATAAATATTCGAAATACCCACTTCTTGTCTGTATCCATGCATCCAATATTCTTCTCATTGTTTCGAGAACTCTTTGAGAAGTTCCTGAAGTACCTTGAGTCGATCTGCAAGAGATAATTACTCGATTCCCTAAGGTGATAAGGTCTGGTGATCTAGGGAGTCGCATGAGTATCACTAAGGAATTGTTGAATGACGTCAATGGCGATCCAGATTTGCTTAAAAGTTCATAACTGGCAACGAATCATAGACAGATGGTTATGACATCGAAAATGAAGTTCAATCGTCCCAATGGAAGAGCTCAGGATAGCCAGAACAAAAAAAGCACGTCAAGTTTGATCAATTGCCAAGGTTTTTCTCACTGTTGTCTTCGATTACCGTGGTAATTCTTTCTTGTTGAGCTCCGTGGTTCGAATGTCTAGGGTTAGGCGAGTGTTTTGATCGAATATCAACTTTGATTCTGGAAACTCATATATTTATTTATTGATATACATCTTTATCACGGTTGAATTCAAATATTATTATATCTTGAGCTCAAATAGTTCATGGATCACTTCAAACTTCTTTATGGGGTTGGTTACATTATCAATGACATAATTTTTTTGAGCATTCTGAGGACATTCTGTCTACAACCGCGTAAATTTATAAATAGAGGTTTCAGATATATTCATATATTTGGAAAAAAATGCTTCAATGAATTGATAAGGTCGTTCGATGAATTTATTTTTTTTTCTTTCACAAGATTGCAGTGAACCATGAGAATCATTATAATTAAGTGATTGTCTGATTTGGTTCATTAATTTGTTTGATTGTTGCTAAAATTCGATTTTCTGTGATCAAAGTGGAGAGTGCTTATTCACATATCAATGAAGGAGTCTGTCCACTATGCCTTCTGCCAGTTTTTCGAATTCCACAATATTCATGACAACCTTGTGGAAAATCTCAATTCATTGAAGCATATGGAAGTTTTCATTTGAAAAATAAGTTTACTGATGGAAACTACTACTAGAATTGAATCCAATTCAATGCCAAAGATACCCAGGCATCGGTTTTCTCCCAAAAGATAAATGTTTCCGAACCAGATATAATAATGTCAGGTCAGACAATTCCGCTTTCTGCCTCAACAAGTTTGTTGGGGGTTAAAATGGACCCAATATGTCTTGACACAATCACGTCATTTGGAATTGCAAAGGCTGCTTCTCAGAACCAGAAAACTGTACACACTTTAGCAACTTTTGATGCTTTATAAAGCTCAGATGATACCTTCTTTGGAGTATTGTTCTCATATATAGAGCTCCGCCCCCAAACATAACCTGAAGCTGTCCATTCAGGAAAGATCAATCCGCCTGATTGGAGACGTGAACATCACTTGCAACCTTGGTTGTCTAGAACATCGAAGACGTGTTAGGTATTTGTCTCTCTTCTATAGATACATTCACGGGAAGTATTCAAGTCACCTGGCACATTTGATTCCACCAAGAGCGGTACATATAAAAAATACGCGACTGCAGCTGCTCATCGTTTCGAGGTTCAACTCAGTACACCTCAAACTTCACTGTTTGAGAACTCTTTCATTTGGGGAATGGCGTTTATATGGAATACATTTCCTGAGAACGTGTTTCCAAATGGATTCGATCTTCAACGATTCAAATCCAAAGTGAATCGCTACTTTTCCACAGTCACCATTCTAAGAGCACCTTAAGGATTTTTCTCTAGTGCTTGTGTTCCGCCCTTGAAAAAAATCTCCCGCTTCTACTTCTTCTGCTATTACTTCTCCTGTTAATACTTCTACTACTTCTATTACTATTACTATCACTACTACTACTTGAAAATCAGTTGTGCCTGAAAAGAAATGAAAAATTTCCCACAGCTATGATATTTCTGCAAGTGTTTTTAGAATACGTTGGTGATGGATTTTCATCAAGTATCGGCAGATTCCATCATATATCGAAATGGAAAATGATTTCGAAATGAGAAAGTCTTTGCCAATTAATTCTATTAAATATTCAAATTTGAAATCTCTGTATCTTTCAGAATATGTGAAACTTACTTTCATCGAAATCACCTTGTAAATCCACACTAAAATTCAAAATTGGTTGATTATGAGTTTGTTTTTATTTGTGAATTCCTCATCTGTAGAAATGAAACATTCAAAAAAATCATTAGTAACTTTATTTAGTTGAGTCAACTTCAAACCAATCACCAGTATATCTTCCTGTGAAAAGGATTATTCCGTTGGATTGGATGTAGAAAGCAAAAGGCCGGTCAGCTGTGAAAAATAATTTAGGTGGTCTTTGGAGCGAAAGAGGTTCCACTATAACTGAAAAAAAAATCATTATTGTTGATTTTATTGAAGCATGTTCCACATATGAAACATTTGGGATATTGATACTTATTGCTAGGAATTGCACGTTGAAAGGTGAGACCTCGTTAATCTTCAGCTCGCAAGGCTTCGACTTGTGAGGGTTATCGTTCGTTTGTTTTCAACCAGCGTCAGGTGGTTGAAAAAAGGATATGCCGTGTAAGCGATTTTATGAAAGCGAAGAACCTTCAGGTATTCCTGATCATTTATTTAATAAATCCCGCAAGGGAAACTTCTGACAAGCACTTCTTTCCTTATATATCAACAGCCTCTTGGATTTGGATATTGAACGGTAATCCGCAGATTCTACTGCAGTATTCATAGTGAGCACTTCATGAGATGATGTAACAGAGAAGGCAACTTGAATAATGTAGGAATTGACCATCTAGTTTGACTACCATCTACTGACCGTGAATGTGAATTGAGCTACGTATCTCTCATTCATATGATAACCATCCACTATTTCTAGAACTAATTTATCAGTAAGTGAGTCGCATTCAGTAAAATACCTTGGAATTATTTTAGACTGCCACTTCAAGTGTGATAAGAACTAACACATCCAAACTGTTGAACCCTTTGGAGGTTTATTACATATTCTCAAACAAAAACGTAGTATATTGCCAGGTCAGCAAATGAAAACGGTTGATTAGGACCTTAAACAATCGCTAATTGAATATGGGGTTATACCATGTAAGGGAATTGACAAATCAAACTCGAAACTCCCAGGCTTGTCCTTTGAGGACATTTGAGTCCAGCAGCATTTATGGTTAGTCCTCTGTCGATCTCAAAGATGTCATTTTCGTGAGGGCAGATGACATAGCCTGCACTTGCTAATGTGTCTGTTCAGGAATTCAAAATTGGAGGGCATTGATTAATCAAACTCCAAACCCCCAGGCTTGACCTTTGAGGACATTTGAGTCCAGCAGCATCCATGGTTGAGACCAGCACCGCTAATGAGGAATCAATCACTATTTGGGATCTGGTTTCATTCAGTTGCCTAGCGATGAAAGAGGTCAATGTCAAAATTCGTCTTCGCAACTGACTATGTTGGGAAAACTCATAGTTGAGTCCTCTGTAGATCCTAAAGTTGTCATTTTCGTGAGGGCACATGACATAACCTTCACTTGCTAATGTGTCTGTCTCCAAATTTTATCATACTTGTACATCCACAATATATTCATACAGATTACAGCATACTTATCTCATGATTCAATTAATATATGTTTGTAAAAAAATGTTTCAGATTTTGATCAAGCAATGTTCAATAGCTCAACCAAGAAGCTATGTATACCCTCAGCTACGTTTAAAGTTTATGATTTCAGAATCTAGATTCTTAGTAGAATATGCATTCTGTATGAGGAGCTTCACTACCAGAATATATTCAGTTCATTTCACAAGAAGACCTATTCAGGTGATTCGAGTCCAAACACCACAGACCACCTGAATAATTGATAATCGTGAAAAGGTTGGTGATGAGTTTTTCTTCGGTAGATTCTTACAAGGTGAATGTCAGAGCTATGATAGAGATACATTTTGTTCTCTACCATTTGTGCCAACCATTATCAGCGAGGAATGAAAACTCCCAATACTTCAGAAATCATTTATTGAAATACGTGAAAGTCAGACATGTGTATCTTTTGTTTTTTACAGCAATTGTAGATCACTTGGTATATCGGCCGGTGAAAAGAATAACTCCATTGGTTTGGATGTAGAATGCGAAGGGATGATCTGCGAAGAATTGACCGAAGGGTCTCGAATAGGGAATACCTCGAACTGTAAAATCATACACGTTGTTTCATCAAAATGACTTCATTATCAAGTAAGGATACACACTGTGTGATAATTAATACAGTGTGTGTCTTATTGAGCTCCCATCAACAGTTGAGGTAATAGATCTTTCGTATATTGAGGGCTTTTTGAAACACTTTTTAATATTCAGGGTACCCATTGAAAGCGTGGTATTTGAAAGTGAGGTTTTTTTGAACGGAGAAGGTTATTATTGCTATCCACATTCAGGATCCGTCAGAAAAGTACTTTTGAAAAATATAGTATTGTATAGGTTGATAGCAAGTGGTTCAGAAGTAATGCCAAATCTAATGTCTCAGTTGTCTCATTTTCATAGAAAATTTATTTAAATATTTTTTTATATTATGGAGTTCTTTCACTAACGTTATTTTCAGTTTCAATTAATAACGTGACTAAAATCTTTTTTTTCTAATACTGGGTATATCGAAACTCTGAAAAGATTTTTTCTTAATCACTATTTTTATACAAAAAATGCGAGAATAGTATAAAAAAGGAAAGGAGACATTGATTTTTTAACAAAATTTTTAAGAAGATGGGTAGATCATAGAAAGAAGTAACTTTCAGATATGAACTGGAAGATGACCACCCAACCAGCAAAATTGTTTTATAATTTCATGATGCTGCAACAGTTTCATTTTGTTGGTATTTTATAATAACTTCCAAAATGCTAATTGATTATATTAAACGAGTCGTGAATGTAATACAGTTGTAGGCAATAAAAGTGTTTTATAAATTTGTCATAGAAACGTTCATAAAATAAAATTATAAACACGTTATAAAATAGTCACGAAATTATCACAGAAACGTTTTCACAACTAACTTATAAAACATATTTTCCCATAAAAGTAAATTGTTTTGTAGAAGTTTTACAGCACTTTCCTGTGAGGTTTGTATGCTCTTTATAAAACTATTTTAAGATTATTTTATAACTGTTTCCTGAAGCTTCAATAGAATTATTTTATTGGAGTGCTTTCTAACACAATTTTGTTTTCATCACCATATTGTCACTGATGACAATTTCCCAACTATTTTATAGTATGGTGTATTTACTACCATTCCAAAATAATAACATAAGTATTATAAAATCAAATATCTTCCGCTAATATACATTTGCTGTCGTTGATATACATTTGCATCACCAGCTGACATTGATTCTAGAGGTCGTGTAATGAAGTAAAATTTGTCAAGTTTGATTTGACTAGCGTCCCAATAACTATATACCTAATAACGTTGTGTAACATTGGTCCCTGGAAAAAAATTAAGAATAGTGCTTCGTTTCATACGAAGACCCACGTAACCTAGAGCTTCAAATTTGTTCTTGCTAAAAACAGGATTATTAATGATCAAAATCCGTCGATTTGAGTGGAGCACCATTTTTATATACACTCAAATCACTAGCTCAAAACTATTTCAAAACTCAGCCTTTATAATCGATGGAATAAGCTTCTTAGACAAAACATCCCTACAGATAATATTTGTTCAAACAATAAATGAGAAATCGAGTCTTCATTTTTATAGAAATCTATAGCGTTAAAAGTAATCCGTCACTCCTAGAACTAAGTGTTTCTTAATAATTTTATAGAGGTAACAGAAGGTGAAATCCATTAAAATTCTTGATATTGATACCAAATTATTTTATAGAACGACGCCATTTTAAAATGATAGTAATTCGGAATACTGTCACATTAAATGAGTTGAAAATATGAAATACTGCACATATAGTATTTGCAGATGAAAAGTACGTAGATATTTGAAGATTTTATTATTAAGAACAAACCGAGTTAATTTGCAACTAGAAAATTAATACGTCAACAGAGTGAATTTTTGTAAAATTGATATTTTTTTCAAAAATTTTAATAAAAGAGCGGGGCGCTTAAATTTTACTAATAATAGGCTATATATTTGTTAATAAAATTTCATTCGCACTTAAAATATCAATGTTTGAAGCACAAACAATGTCTTTACCTGTTTCATACGTACAAAAGTGAAATTATTAAAAAGCCCCAACCTTTCTATTTTTAGTTTTCAGTTGGTGACATATCTATTATATTTTCCTAGTGTCCAATACAAAATTACTTCTTACACCTGCATTATATTTTATAACGCTTACTTGGGATTACTAAAAAAAAAAAATTATAAAATTTTATTTCAATTATTTTGTAAGATTCTTTACGAAACTACTTTTCAAGAGTGTTAGGAAAATTTTATAGTAATTGCCGAAATGTTCATAGTAACTCTTTTATTGTATGTAAGTGTTTATAGTAACTGCCGAAATGTTTATAAAACTGTTTTGTATTGTTTGCGAAAGGCATTTCAAAATATTATTGAAGACTATAATGTTTTATAAAACGGTGCCAATTTCCTATTTATAGCTGTTTTATAAACACATTTAAAACATTCCTGCGACAAATTCAGTCTTATAATTTTTTTTTCCGAAACGTTTTCACAATCATTATAAAATATAAAATTGCTAGTTGGGCAAACTTCGATGCTATGGCTTGTTGATGGCTATCTCTCGAATATTTTCACCATCAACGCTGGTGTTCCCCAGGGATCCATATTGTCTCCAACCCCGTTTTTATTGTATATCAACGACTTAATGGAAAAAACCAAGAATCCAATATACAGTTTGCTGACGACAGCACACTTGTGTCGTCATTCCATTTGGATTCCAGGACATATGCTACGGAGGCATATCTTTACCGGTAGCAGGAGATTGCATATCTTAATCAGGATCTAGAAGTAATTTCGAATTGGGGTGAGAGTAACCAGGTTCAATTCAATGTTACAAAAACCCAGGCATCGGTTTTCTTCAAGAAGATAAATGTCTACAAACCGGATATAATAATGTTAGGTCACAAAATTTAGCTTTCTGCTTCGATAAGTTTGTTGGGGGTTAAAATGGACACCAATATGTCTTGGCACAATCATGTACCTGGAATTGCAAAGGCTGCTGCTAAAAAGTTTGGAACACTGAACTGAACCAGAAAACTGTACACACCTCAGCAACTTTTGATGATTTATAAAGGTCAGATCAGACCTTCTTTGGAGTATTGTTCTCATGTATGGAGCTCTGTCCCCAAACATACCCTGAAGTTGCTGGATTCTATCCAGAAAAGAGCCATCCGATTCATTAGAGACGCGAACATCATGTGCAACCTTGATAGCCTGGAACATCAAAGAAAGGTTGGAGATTTGTCTCTTTTCTATAGATACCTTCACCGGAAGTGTTCAAGTGACTTGAAACATTTGATTTCACCAAGAGCGGTACATATCAGAAATACGCGACGGACTGTGGCTGCTCATCGTTTTGATGTTGAACTCAGTACACCTCGAACTTCACTGTTTAAGAACTCTTTCATTTGGGGAACTGCGTTTATCTAGAATAAACTTTCTGAGAACGTTTTTCCAAATGGATTTAATCTCCAGCTACTCAAATCCAAAGTGAATCGCTACTTTCGCACAGGCACCGCTCTGAGAGCGCCTTAAATATTTTTTTTGTAGTGCTTGTGTTCTGTTCTTGAAAGAATTGTATCTCCAAAAGAAAGAATCATGAATTATATGAGTACTTTCATCTAGAACTAATTTTTATTGTGGAGAACTGACTACTACATAACATTCTGCTGAGAAATGATTAGCGTGTGAAATGACCACTTAAAAAGATCACTCCATTATACTGTATATAGAATGCGAATGGATGGTCTGCTTTGAAATTTCCCGGAGAATTTGCAGGAAGTGATACTGGATAACCTGAAAAAGTATGGTCTTTGAGGAGACTTTCATATCATTCAATATTTTCAGTAAATAAAATATCAATTCCCACTTGGAGATACTTTATCTCAATTTTGGCACCGATCAGTTGTTTTCTCTCTTTGAACAAGGTTGGTGTCATCAATTCATTTTTTTTTTGACTCCAGGGCACTTATGACCTTACAAGGATAAGACGATTTGTTTTTGATATATACATTGTAATGTGCCACTAATATTTTGCTTCCCAAAGAAATAATTGAATTGAAACTGAGTAGAAGATTATGAGGATTTTGCCCTACTGGAAACTGGTCATTGGTCATATTGGTGAGTTTCCCATTTTCAATAGACTTTCCACCTAGTGACTTCGGCCAACTTCATCAGTGGATATTGAAAATTTCGTTTTTTAAAGTTGCCGATATACCTTGATTTCCAGTTGTATATCATCGAATGACTGTCCAGAAACTTTTCATTTGTGGAAACCCGCTGAACTTTACCAACAATAGAAACTTACCTGCTGACGCAGCTGCAGCTTCAGTTCCAGCTTCATTCACATCAATAAATACTTTCTGGATAACATCAGAAACCATAAGATTTTTGACCGTGGAAGATAAACCAGATAAGTCAGCTTCTCCTCTATTGAAAATTTTATTGATTCCCAACTGAAAAAGTCACGAGGTGAGCGTTAATATAAATAGTAACGAAGGATTGGAGAAACACTGGATGATTCATTCAGCAATCGGTTCCCACTTACTTTTCTCAGAAGAGGAATCATTTCGATTTTGGTTTCAATTCTGAATTTTGGAATTAGTACGTCGACTCTTTTTACTTGAAGTGGTTGTGGAGCCAGTAGAACTTTCATATTTTTTTCCAGAGCTGCCAAACCTTGATTTTCATTCGGAAGGATGAAAACCATACTGACGTTACCACCTGATAAAAATAAAATATATGCATAGGGTCTTCCATTAAACGCTTCCTATCTTTGAATTTGAATAAAACAAAGTGTGTGGGATAGCATCGACATTTTTTATCCGTTTGAAAGACCTGTTGGTGCCATATTGACACTAGTCTGACAGCTGCTTATCACATGTATGGATTCCTAGTTAGAAATACAAAAGACTTCGAAAAAGCTTCAACATTGAAATGACTTTATTTCACTTTTTTGCGAGCTAGGCTGGAATATACATCTATCAGGTTCGTATAAATCAACTAGAAGCCCTTCAAAGGCTCTTAAACTTCAAAGCAGTACAATTTTGTTATAAAAAAATTACAGTTTTCACTACAATATTGTGGTAAAATACAAAATATTGGTACAATATTGAAGTATAAAAAAAACAAAATAATGATGAAATAGTACAAAAAAATTAAAGGAAATGTATTAGGAAATGATGCGACTCAGTTCAATTTTGATGGTGTTTGTGAAGCTGTTGAAGATATCAACCTGTTGATTCGAATTCCCATTTCTAAGCATTCAAGTAACATGAGAGAAAAAACCATAACTTGTGGAGTGGAACGGCATTTTAAATGTTTCGGTACTGACTCTGATCTGTCTGTTGACGTTTAAATTAATTCTCACAGTTGATGTTACCTGTTGAACTTATTTTCAAAAACATACATCTAGAATCATTCTTCTATTCTTTAAAGATAATAGATTCATCTGATCTCTAATGTTGTTGTATGCATATTCTCCCCCTTTTAGACCTATCTTTTATGCACAGATTCTCAGGAATTTGACCGATGGCATGGGTAATGTTGACTTTCAGGACTGCTGTAGATTGTGGCTCATTCGCATACACCTCCTACTTGGGAAAATCTCACGAGAAAAAGTCTTGCGGTTGAGATGACCATGCCCTCTAATCGCTCGTGCAGAATATACCACGTGGCATGAGCTGTGTGGCACGTAGCGCTGTCCTGTTGAAACCTCATGTTGTTGGCATCCAGATCATCCAGTTGAGGTCAAAACAAATTGGTAATCATCGACATATAGTGCTAGCCGTTGACAGTAACGACCACGGTCAACGTCGTTCTCGAAAAAATATGGACCGATATAAGGCCCTATATATGTTTGGACGTAGACAGGCCCCCCTCAGTTTGTGAACTGGGCAAGATATCAAATTCGGAAAGAGATGTAAAGAAAGGAACCATTTATAGTACTTTTTGAAGTTCTTTGTTTCGAATAGAAAAGAGGGTCATGTGACCTTTTGTTCGATAGGTTCCTCAATTCCCTATACAATGATCTTGAATGTTTTGAATTTGGTTGATTGGTTGCTGAATTGATGTATGAATTGGAGACTGGGAGAAATGATTATTTGTTACTTCGCAACCAAAAGAGGATTGAAACAGCTCCAAAGTTAGGTTAGGTTAGGTTACAAAGAATCGATTGAATTAACATATATTATCATCTATGTGTTTTTGAAAGTTGATCATCATGACTAAAAAATGATTCTTGTACAAAACAGTGACTGAAAAATTGGAGTATGAAACAGGGAATTATGATGATACTCCTATTGAAATGTGAGATGTTTTATAGACTCAATACTCACTGACATAAGGTTAATAAAAAACAATTTTGAGTTCATACAAATTTCTCTGGTATTATTATTATATTTTATCGATATTCCAATGCCTCACTTCATTCTACATTGTTTTCATCAGCGCCTCAATCAAATATGATACATTTTTTGAACATTCAACAATACCAGTAAATCATGAAAGACATCGTTATACGTACGACATCCTGAAAAATAAATCTGAAGTAGGAGGTTAAAACTCACCTCTGTATGGTTTTTCCAAAAACTTCGCACCGAGCTCAGTATTTTCATAGTACTTCAAGTATTCAACCTGATGCATCATATCAACTTCCACAACTTTATCCTCAGATGCGTAAAACTTCTTTTTTTGTGTTCTGTAGGAAGCGAAAGGCTGTAGCCATATTCCTTTGAAATACAGAGCATTCACCAAAACCATTGTGGTATCACTATCGATGGACGAAGGATCGATAATCTCCTTTATTCTACTTTCAGAGCGTTCCTCAACCCAACTGTTGATTTTTCCAGCAGTTTCTTCATTTTTTTCGAAGTTCACATTTTCAATACCTTGAACAAATACTCATACTTGGTTCAAAGTTGAGAATAGTTGCTTGAAGAACTAGTATTGAAAGTGAGTTTACTATACATGGTGTCCTAGAATTCAGTCAACAAGTGATATTAACGACCTCCTGAGATCATTTTTGTAATCGTTCAAACCATAGTAGTTTCTCAGGAACCATCTCCAACTTGTTTTCAAATGGACCCCGAACAATTTTATCCTTCACTTAAGTTTTTTTTGTCAATGTGAATGCAGAGAGGCAATGTTTTTTATAATATTGATGATCCAAATAGTTATTTTCGATCAAATATCTCAAAAATTTCATTGACTTATTTGAAATTCTGAGAATTCTACAAATTATAACCGAAGATTCAAAGCGTATCAGGAGTTCCCTGTTGCAGAGAAAAGTATTCATAGATATTCTTCTGATCTACTGGCAGCAATTGGTAATCATATTCTTTTAGACGACCTCATAGAATAAAAATTACTGGCATCATATCAGGGTGACGAAATGGCGAACGCATTGGACCCTTATTTTCTATCTATCTTTGAGCATATTCATCATTCAGATGTTGGGTAACCGTATTGTTTCCATACCATCATTGCTCTTTCATATAGTGTGAATATTCTGACGGTTCAGCAGGAAATGTAAGTATCGTGTTCCTGTTGAAGCACCGGTGTGAAAATATGGTCCAATATCCCTTGTAAAATCCACACCATACGGTCACACTCAATAGTGTTTAGAGTCTCTGCTATCCAATGTTATTGGACCAGTAGTTAGCGTTGTGTATACTAACCACACCATTACTATAAAACCTGATTTTAATACCCCAGCATCTTTGAGACATCTGTATCAGCATGTGCCATAACTCAGAGACCCGCAATGAATAGTAACCTTCGTTCAAAATCTTCAAGCTATAAAACGTGCACAAATGGACTTTGCAAGGGTAAACCTGCTTTTTTTTCAAATTCCTCTCACTGACTCCAACCCCTTCTGCTAAAATTAGATCTAAAACATTTTGATTTATTTCAGCATGAACTAGAACATTGATTTCATGTTTCTTCACTTCTGGCTGGTTCTGATATAGATTTTATCAGCTGCAAGCATATTCATCGGACCAGAATCTGTCATTAGCATCGCTTAAGGAGTTGCCAAATAAAGATTGAACATCTGGATGGCAAGAAGATTTATGGACTTCTGACAGAATCTTCCAGGATTCGCTGACTCCAAGGCATTTATTCACCCTTTGAAGCTTGATACCAAACAGTTGTTGGACTACAATAGGGATGAACTATGATGTCTAGGCCTTCTTACAGGTCACTGTCATTTGAATCATCATATGCAGAGACAGTGTGTGTCGTCTCTGTTTGGAAAATGATGAAACAGCAGAGCACATACTTTGTGCCTGTCCCGCTGGAGACCGAATCAGGTTTTTAGAGTTCGGCAGAGCCGTACTCTGACCATCTGACATGAAAGACCACTCACCATAGACACTTATCGGCTTCGTGGAGAAGCTGAGGTTATTTGGCCGAGTATGGATAGGTGTGAGCCACAATAAATCTTTGCGGGTTGCGGTGGAGGGTTGAATAGACCCACTCACTTTGGACCTGAACTAACCTAACCTATTATAACAATATCGACAGTGACAAGTAAACCCGAATAATTGGGGGTATATTTTTGGGGGCGTCATTTGAGAAACATAAACAGAAGATATTTTTTGAAAGAAGGTTTGCTTGAATTCGACAATATTTTCAGGGATGCATGTCATCTCTTCGAAATGACTAAGTTTCATTTCTGTATTGACAGTATTTACATGAAGGATCAAACAAAATGGAAAGTTTTGGAGGTGTCATTTGGAGAAACAAAGTTCAGTGTGGTTTCTAATAAACTGCAATAGTTTCAGAGATGATCTCAGAAGGACATTCTGAAGTCTTTCAATACCGTCCTTTTTCAGCTTTACAAATATAGCAGATTCGCTTGTTAGCTGAATTTCTGGACATCATGTATATGACAAGGTCAACAATTACTATAATAATTTGTTTTCTGGAGTATATCCTATAAGAATATTGATAACTTGTTCAAAATTGAGTTTCAAGTGAGGTACTGGAGCATATTGACGAGTACCTACATCATTAAAAAACCAAATACAAGCTCAAATCACCTGATTCATAGACACTTTCAGCAACCTGTCTGAAGTCATCTTCCAATTTAACTCCTTTCCCGACATATATCTTGTTGGCTGTAGACAGTTTCAGATTTTCGTCTGATGACGTTAGTTTTGGAAGGAACCATTTGAAAACTTCTTGGATTTTCTCGTTGGTGGAAGGCAGTGAGAGACCAGATACCATTTCTCTAGCTGATTCTCCTTTGGCTCCTTCATGGGTCAAAGCCAAGACAGTTTGAGCAGAGAAAGGACTTGTCACAATGTTACCTCCTTGTACTTTGATGAGCTCCTAAAACAAGATTGAGCGTAATTTTTTCTCAATACACACTATTTATGAATTTGAATATGTGTCTCTGGGCAGTATTTGTATTCCGGGGGTATGGTTTCCTGTTGACTACTAGACGATATTTATATAATGATTATTTGAGAGGTGACTACAGATGGAATTCTATATTGAGAATCTCAACTCTAGTTTTGAATTCGTTATACTGGATTATAGGAGAGCATGTGATAAAATATCATTGGAATCTCAAGTATGATGATGATGAAGATGATGGTGAAGACGAAACCATATGCTGCATAAACGGAATCGAATTTTTGAATCCACATTGAGAATCATTGGAATGTACAATGGTAATTTGCTGTTCAGCCTAGAATAATTCTCTAAACTGGTTACAGAAACCTGCAATTTCAGATTATCTTCAAAAAGTCTATCAGTTCTGGACAATGAGAACAATTCTGAACCTACATGAGAATCTTGAGGGTCTAGGGCCATAGCTAGACAGTCGCAAGATTTGCCTTCGATGAGACCACAGGTGAACGAGTGATCAAAATCAGCTATGAGAAATCCACGTCTTTCAGAGTGAATTTATTAATCAAACAATAAAAAATTCAAGTTAATGGAGGCCACATTGAAATATGCGACAACCCTATCATTACGTTCCTTACTTTCATTACTATATGGCTTGAAATTTTTATGGGTAGATGACACTCGATGATGAATGACATTTTTCAGAGCCTTCATTATGTAAATCTTGAGTTGATGTAATAGAAATTGTGAAGATATGGTGAAAGACGAGTTGCTCCAGAACTAATGAAATGCTATTTGGAATAAAGAGTCAGTTAGTCAGTTAGTAACCATTGTGCAGAGTGTTCCACAGAGTTCAATATTGGGCCCTCCATTATTTTTGATATATGCTGATGACCTGGAGGCTATTTTTGAGGAGTGTAGATGAAACCGATTTCGTAGTTAGAGAACTTGATGTAACGACGCTGAAGGAAAGAACCCAAGAGGTATATGAACAAATGAACACATGGCTAAAAAAATCAGTTGACACTCAACACATATCAAGCAGCACTGATGAAGTTCTCAATGAGTAACTCTCCCAAAACATTTCGTTATATACGAAAACAAGGATCTCTAAGTTGAATCTTGTACTTTTACTAGGCCTTACATTGGACTATCAACTCACATGGACTCCTCATTTCGAGACAATGTGTAGTGGATTGAGGAAAACTGATATGCGACCAAAAACTGTCATTTGCGATATGAAATTTTTAACTAGGACCCACTCTTTGGTTGAAAGAATATTCAGAATGCAGTGAAATGCAATCAGAGTCATTGGTGGTATTATGTGGAGATAAATATACATGTAGAGATGCATTGAAATAGCTTAAGATATTGACTGTTGCTGATACCTATATTTACGAATTATGTATGTATACGTGTATAGAATCAAGCTAAATATATCTTTCTAACCACATCATTATCCAATTTGATCTAGAGATAAACAAATATATTTAAAATATGTTTTTTCCGTTAACCAGCTACCGCACCCCTACAAACGATAATCCTCAGAAATCGAAACTTGTGCGAGCTAAGAACTAAAGAGGTCCTACCTTCAAATGTGTGATTAATGTGTGATACTAACACGTAGTGTTAGTTTGCACAGAATAACCCATTACCTGAACAGGTTTCTTCATCTTGGACTTGAAATGTTTGATGAGCTAGATGCTAGATGATACAATTGAAAAATCACCAAATTCAAACATATTCAAATCAAGACGTTACCTTTATCCAAGAACTCTGCTACACACTGTATTAATTTAAAATATTCTTTTTTTCATTACAATTTTCACGAGTATGTGACAAAATTAACTCTTTCTTAGCCAAACCTGGTTTTATAATTATATGTATGTTTATATGTTCAATATTTGGGTACCTATTTATATAATAATTTGTTATTTTTGCTGCAATGGCTGTAAATATACATATAATTGAACTATTGTAATTCAAACTTTGAATAATTTGAGAATTCAACAACAATTAAATTTGTCATTAATATTTGCACACATGGTGCTACAAGTTTTCGAAATCAGAACACTCCAATCATTTCAGCTGTTCTTTTATAATGACAGTATTTTTAAAATCTGTTTAAAAATATCTGTCCTTCCGTTAACTAGCTGTCGCACCTTTACGAACGACAACCCTCATAAGTCTAAACTTAAGTTAAGGATTAACGAGGTCTTACCGTTTAACGTGTGATTCCTAACACGGGTTGGATGATAGCAAGTTAAAATCAATCGTTCAGACTAGGGCTTGAAAATTGTTCATACTTCTTGGTATTGAACTTTATTGAAGTCTCCAAGGGTGCAGAAAAACCTTTGTGGGGCTCTGTGTGTAATTTATCTGATTGTAATACACCGCATACGAATTAGATAAATTCCAGTGAAAGTATTTTTTGGGTCTGCTTTTATTGAGCAGTTTATACATTGTCAACCTTTCTTTTTCGATAGAGTTTTAAAAATGGGACTAGTTCAAGATCTGGAGCATATTTCAATATTTCCTTTCCTTACACCTACCTTGTGAAGATCTGCAGCAAATTTGTGATTTCCACTGGTAAATTCTAGATTCGCATTCTCTTCAATTGGAGTTGCTAATGTAGCATGGACCAAGGCAAATAAAAGGAAAGCTGATTTCATGTTGGCACTTCTCTGAAGAAAACTTCAGTAAGATTGGTAGAGACGAAGTATATCGTACGTCGTCTGAAATCGTCAAATCTAAGAGAATAATGTAATATATGGAGTAATTTTGAAGCAAACTAGACAGTGAGCAAGACATTGAAATACAACTTACCTTCCACTGGAATTAACCCAACAAGTACGACATGAGTTGATGTTCGGATGATTCTTATTGTTTATTAACTTTGTTTGATTAGATTTATTCACTCGTTTCATTCCAATAGAACACTTCCACTCAATCACGATTGCCTTGAAATATTTTGGTTATGATAATTAGCGATAAATTTATCACTCTAGACTCTAGAGGTTATCTTCACTTTTCATATCAAGAAATTTCTAGTGATGTTTTCAACATTGCTGAGGAATTTGAACAAAACCGCCTTCATTTAGGATTTAGGTTTCAGGGGCAGTGTTTATAATTTGATGGTGAGCTATTTAGCTGGAAGAAAGCAAAAAGTCAAAATAAATGATAAATTAAGTGAAGAAAATTCAATAACATATGGTGTGCCGCAAGGTACGGTTCTAGGGCCGACTCTGTTCACCATTTATATTAATCATTTACTTACCTTGAATATTGAAGGTTCCATTATTAGTTTTGCAGATGACACGGCTGTTTTTTATCAGAGTGAGTCATGGGCTGACCTACAACAAAAAATTAATCAAGATTTTATTCACATTATAGACTGGTTTGATTATAATTTATTAACTGTTAATTACTCAAAAACGTGCTTTGTTCCATTTAGTTGTTATGAAAATGGTTTACCAGATTTTAATGTTGTACAGTTACATGTCAACAATAAAATAATAGAAATAAATAGAGTTAGATATATAAAATATTTAGGTATAACAATTGACGATACTATGAAATGGAATATACATATACAAAATGTAATTAAAACATTAAGGCCTATGCTATATAAAATAAAATTTCTGAACCGATACTTAGACTTACCTGTGATAAAGATTGTATATTACTCTCTGGTTGAATCTAGGCTAAATTAAGGAATATTGGGATGGGGTGGAGCCGCAAACTGTCATTTGTCCAAACTTGAGACTCTACAAAAAAGATTCCTAAAAATAATATTTAAAAGAGACATGTTGTATCCTACAAACCTTCTTTATCAAGAGGCTAAAATATTTGATATTAGTCAGTTGTACTACATACAGTTAGTGTATTTTCAATATAAACATAAACGTCACGATTATATAGACCACGTACATAACACTAGAAATAAAGTAAAAAAATTGATCAAAACAGAACTGACACTCAAAACAATTGGTCATCGAAGTCATTTGCATTCAGCTAGTCGAGCCTATAATATACTTTCGGAGTCCATTCGACAGGCAGAACATTTTAAAAGATTTAAAAAATTAATTAAAAAATTCGTTTTGGACGAACGACATCAAATTAATTTGTTACTAAGAGCCTGACGTCCTAGTAACATAGTATGTTGTTATTACAACAATACAATAGTATGTATTGGCAAATCCTGTTGTTTGCAATGGTTTGTAGTTCTTTTTGTTTATTATTATTTTCATTAACTACTACATACAAAAATTTTATTTACTGTCTAGATTATTTCTTCTGTATTTCTTTTTTGTTTGTTGCTATAGTTTATTTCATAAAATACGTATATTTTTTAGTCGAAAATTTTGGCAGTTTCATCGCATACAAGCTCTGCTTTCGCGATGTTCTGTGTTGGTGTTTATTTGTGTTTATTTGTATATTATATATAATATAATCGATGTAAATTAGCATGTGAACAATTGACAAATAAACATATTATTATTATTATTATTATTATTATTCCATGCTATAGATTGATGATGTGCTACAAATTGGATCTTTTTCATATGTACACTTTGGATAATAACATTTTTCATGGATTTTCACGGAATAAAATATTCGAATTTATAGTAATCAAATATCGAAATTTTGGATGGCCTGCTACAGAAACTCACATGTTTGGTTTAATATTATGATTATGTTAGGACTTGATCTCAAATCTAAGATAACTATGTGATAGATATTTTCAGAGATTTCTGGCAATGGTCTGCAGCTTTTATGTTTGTTCATTGTTTACCATCAACTTATCTTCATCGGTATGGTGTTTTTTCACTAACGAAACTGTTTGATGGCTAAACTTCAATGCTATGGCTTGTCGGCTAATTATTGTGTATGGCTCTCCAGCTTCCTGAAAGAAAGTTCTCTGCAAGTGGCCATCAATGGATATCTCTTGAATGCTGTTACCATCAACGCCGGTGTTTTGCAGGGGTCCATAGTGTCTCCAACCCTCTTTTTATTGTATATCAACGACTCATTGGAAAAAACCAATAATCCAATATATTGCTATGCTGATACATCAGCAGCGGATGCACATCTTCACCGGCAGCAGGAGGTTGCATATCTTAATGAGGATCTAGAAGTGATTTCGAATTGGGGTGAAAGTAACCAGGTTTGATTCAATGCCACGAAAACTCAGGCATTGGTTTTCTCCCCAAAAATAATTGTCTTGTGACCGACAGACAATTTCGCTCTCTGCTTCGATAAGTTTGTTGGGGATTTAAATGGACACCAACATTTCTGGACACAACTATGTCGCTGGAATTGCCATACACTAAAATGATCCGACAAGCCATAAATCGAAGTTTGTTAGCAAACCCTCATGCCACATAAGCCTTAGAAATATTAAGCGCAACAGCTCTTGACTCTCCACGTTTCTCGATTCCAAATATGGGTGACATACTGTCACACCTCAGTCTTCGGTTTGCTTATTATGAGAGGATTCATCGCTGTTTTACCCAATCCTCATTCTTCCAAATGATGAAAAACTTATTTGAAGATCGAATTGAATATTTATCATGATAAAAAAGAGAAAAATACACCCAGGAATGAACTAACTCCAAATAGTTGAGAAAAATATGAAGAATCACTAAAAACTTACATTACATTGCTACCCAGCAGGACCAAAGAAAAGGAGATGTGCTATATTCTGAAAATGCTCTGGAACCGTTTCTGAAGAGTGATCAATGAATACTCTCAAAACTTTCTGTTGTTTGAAGTGAAGGGGTTATATTTTTAGGAGTGATTAATTTTTGGGAAAGAAAGTTTCTGGCTTTGTACTACTCCATCTTGATACAAAAAAAGGAAGAGGTAATCTTCCAAAGAAAGGAAGGAAGTAATCAATTTGAAAATTAGAAACTCTATACATGGATGTGTAGATCATGCAAAGAAGTAACTTTTAGACAAAAACTGAAAGAAAGTCCTCCTGAAATAGCTACTTTCATATAAACCGTGAATTACATGAAAGAAAACAATTCTTTCGAAACAAATACTTCTATATGAACACTGAATTATACAGAAGATACTTTTCTCTACGCAGTTTGTATCTCAAACATTCGTTGTGGAATTCGTTGTTGATCTTGACCACCCTCAATGTTTATAAAGATTCATATGCTGAGGTTGCAACTTTGCTTCGATCACCGTACTGAAGTAAAATGCTTAATACGTATCTCTGCAACTTTGCGTGTTTGGAGATTGTTTTTATTTATATATCTTTATATATTTGCTTGAATGAATTTGAATTATTTCATGACTATTTTTCATATTTGAAAATACGATAAAAGGTCGCCTGTTGATCTTAGTTTCTGAAAGCCATATTGATTATCGCTCAAGATGCTTTCCAAATATTGAAGGATTTGGTGGTTTACGGCTTACTCCATGATTTTTTATATCACTTATGGCGAAGCAACGTTTCTGCCCTACTACTTATAATTTCTCAACCACATTTCACTCTTTTTCTATTTTTACACGCTTTATATTAGCTTCACCTGTAACTTTGCAACTCTCAAACTCGGGATTTGTATTTGACAGAATTACCGACATTATTGCTTCATCTATTCGCGGGTAGATGGCGCTTTTAATTTGAAATAAGAATTTTTTTTATTAGCACGCGCGCCTGCTGCCTTATTTATAACCCTCCTTTGCGCACCTGCTGTCATGGGCTTAGTAGCTAATTTTCAGGCTCCCTCTCCGGTATCGGAAAATATCAATGGTCATTTTTCTGAACAATATACGGCTGATTGATTCCAAAGTTTAGATGAAATAAATATAGTTCAAAAAGACTAAAAAACACGCTTTTATAGTATACGAAACGAAAAAATTAAAAATAAATATAGTTTAAAAAACAAATAAACACGTTTTTGAAGAACATCGAACTGAAAAGTTGAAAGTAATTTTTTTGAATGAGCTTGGAACAATAACGAACAAAAAATCCTAGTATTATTGTGAAAAAAGCGTGAGCGCTTTGATCCATATTTTTTGTATTTCAAGCGCCCGTCGCTTTTTTTACAGTAATACTACTATTTTTTGTTCGTTATTGTTTTGAGCTTATTTTAAAAAACATATTTTTAATTTTTCAGTTCGATATTCTTTAAAAGCATGTTTTTTAATTTTTCTAAACTATGTTTATTGATATTCGAGCAAGGTGATTGTGCCAAGATATATTTCTGTTCTATTCGACAAAATCATCGCAGTATTTTCTGTGTGTGGAACGAAAAATAAAAATTGATAAAATTATATTTGAATTTATTCCAACAAATTTAGTAGGTAACTACTTCACAACACTTTCAAATAAGCATATCACTCCATGAACCGACCAGAGAAGAGTATCACCCCATTGGATTGAATGTAGAACGCGAAGGGATGATCTGCGATGAAGTGCTCAGTAGGGGGTGGAGGCATGGAGTACGTATTTGCAATTGCTGAAAAATAGAAATGAAATGTTATTGAGAAATCGATTACAGATATGTTCAAATCTGATTTTTTTGTTCAGATATGGAAATCTATAAGGGGAAATATTGAAATTTTCAACCAAAATGACCTTGAAGTACCAGACATTTCGTCTGTTACTGTGATACACCGCTTCAGTGGTGTAGGCGTTGGGTGCGAGGGCCTACACCACTGAAGATGTCTGTCATAGTAGCAACTGAAACGTTTTGCACTACAAGTTCCTTTCGAACATGGCCCACTAGCCCAGATTTAGTTTTTTCTAATCGTGACTCCCGTTGTGAAAGGTTATGTTCTTGAACAATGTTGCATAATTCAATTATTAAAAATTAATTTTTTCAAATCTCCATTCAAAAATGAATCAATTCTAGTCTTTAAGTTCACTTCAATATCTAGTAGATTTTCAGAACAGAATATCCACAAGAAAATGTTTCCGATAACAAATCAAGCTTCCTTTCATACGAGTATTATTTCAGTAGGTTGCACTTGTACGTGAAAATTTTTACATTTGTTGTCTCTAGCTTTCATAGTCACGATAATACGAGGTCCGGCTATTAAATAAGGAGAATGGTTACGAAAAAAGGTTTTATTATAAAAATTATTTCATATTCGAATGCTCCCCTTCAATATACCCTCCTTCTCTCGCCACACACCCTTCCATACGTTTTTCCATTTGGTGAGGGTCTTTAGGAGCTCTACCGTTTTTTGCTTTATCGCTTCCATCGACTCAAATCGGATCCCTTTCAAAGCAGATTTTATTTTCGGAAATAAAAAAAGTCGCACGGTACCAAATCTGGCGAGTGCGGCAGTGTGGTGAAAAATCCACGAATTGTTCTTCCACAACTCGGGGCGGTTCTTACGTACTTGTTCTCGCTGTGTTGCCAAAACTGACAAATAGTAAGTCTGGTTGACAGTCTGACCCTCTGGAACCCATTCATTCATCACAATACTGTTAATGTCGAAAAAAATGATCAACATTGTCTTGAATTTTGATTTGGACATCTTTGCATTTTTGATTCTGGGCGATTCAGGCGTCTTCCAATGCATCAATTGCCGCTTTGTTTCAACTTCGTAGTCAAGAATCCACGTTTCGTCGTAATAATGCTTCTAACCTTTCAAGGAAATCTGTTGACGCGAGAGCTTCAGGTCAGTAGTAAGGTTTTTTGGCACCAACTAGGCGCAGACTTTTGTCATGTGTAATTCCCCCTGTAAAATGTTTCTAAACGTTCCTTCATCGGCGTTTACAGCTTCGGCAATCATCCGGATGCTCATTCGATGATCCGTCACTGTTTTCGCAGTTGAAACAGTGACAGAGCGACCCGGGCGCTGGTCATTTCAGTGCTTTCTCAGCTCTCACTGAAGAGCTCACACCACTCAGAAATTAAATTACATGAAACCAATTTCCCGATTAGACCAGTGGTATCGTTCGTAACGCCACCTACTGTTAAAATCTCAAGAAATCCTGATTAAATTGATTCAAACCTATACCAATTTCAAGCCTAAATTTAGTATAAATAATTCTTATCAATCAGTGGATAATATTAAAGACGTAATCCTCCCAGATAACTCAAAATTGATATCGTTCGATGTCCAAAATTTATTTCCCAGTATCCCGCCAGCTGAAACAATTGGACTAGTGGAGTGTCTCTTAGACAAAAACCATGTGAATCCACTGATAAAACAGGAGATTGTTGATTTACTCACCATTTGTGTGTCTCAAAATTATTTCCAGTTTAACGGAGAATACTTTTCATGCAATGAAGGACTAATAATGGGGAATCCTTTGAGTCCCTTACTGGCGGAAATTTTCATGGATAACATAGAGTATGAAATCCATAATGATCAGTTAGCCAACAATTTTTTGTACTGGTACAGATACGTAGATGATATCTTAGTATGTTTTACGGGTACAGATAGGCAATTAGGCAAGTTCATTGAATATGCCAATTCCATCCACCCGCCAATAAAATTCACCACTGAGAGGGAGGTAAATAATTCGATAAATTACCTGGACCTAACCATTACGAAAAATAACAATAAACATGAGTTTGCAATTTTCCACAAACCATCGTACACGGACATTATCATACATAATTCCTCCACACACCCGTACCAGCATAAAGTTGCTGCATTCAATAGTATGCTTCACAGATTATTGAATATTCCACTGTCTGATAGGGATTTCCAGAAAGAGCTGAATTTGATCAAACAAATCGCGATTAATAACGGTTATAAGGTAGATATTGTAAGCTCCATTCTTTCCAAAAAACGACAAAAGCAAGCCATGGATCTGGTTTACCCATATTCAAGATGCGATAACGTGAGTTATAAGACATTGACATATGTGGGGGAACCAAACAGGAATATTGCCCGTTTTTTGAAGAAAGAAGGCGTAAACGTAGCTTATAGAACGAATAATAACCTAAGTAAATTTATTAAAAACAATAAGGACAAAACTTTGGTGTCGGATAGATCAGGAGTATATATGCTGACTTGTGGCTCTTGTCCAAAACTGTATATTGGCCAAACAGGAAGAACATTTTTCCAACGAATTAAAGAACATAGGAGTAGTTTTGTAAATAGAAAGACCAATTCCACATTTGCAAACCATCTTTTAGCAGAAGGACACGAGTTCAATCATGAGTACGAGGTGTTACATTTAGAAGAGAAGAGTTTGAAACTTAATCATCTAGAATGTTTAGAAATCAATAGATTCAGGAATTCGGGTAATTTACTGAATGATCAATTAGAACTCAATAACTCTCCGTTACTGAATATATTTTTTCAAATGTGAAAATGGAACATAAGTGCAGGTAATTTAATTCGTTAGAAACTCAGGTAAAATATCAGCTACTTAAAATTCAGATACTTCGTTTACAGGTACTTTGATTTCAGGTACTCCATAAACTATATATATATTTAGTATTGAATGTGTAGAATTAGTTGAAAGACACGCCAGATGAAGCCATTGTATGGCGAAACACGTGTTGCGTTTTTGTAAAACAATTTAGTGAAAATCTCACAATAAAGTGTTTTTGGAATACGTTAGTTATGGATTTTCATCAAGTATCGGCCGATTCCATCATATATCACTCAGAAATACGCGCACGAGATAGAATATTGTTCCTATAGGACTCTTACAACAATGCATGGCACTCAGTCGGAGTTTTTTCCAATTCAACGAGAAATTTGGATTGATACGTTGCTCCTGTTTTTCTTCATACATGGTTTTTGGCACGAGAAAAAACACGTTCGTTTCAAACCGCTACACAAATACTATAATAGTGACGAAAACGTGTTTTGGTACGTGAATAAAAAATATTGCCAGATACCCAACGCACTACTCGTTTTTTCCCCACCCCTCTAGGTGCGCAGTCTCGTTATTTGATAGCCGGAATTCGTAAACACATGTTCTAATCAAGAATTCGACATTATCTGTCAACTAACCTGCTGTTGCAGCTGCAGCTTCAGTTCCAGCCTCATCCACATCGATGAAAACTTTTTGAACAACATCAGAAATAACTAGCTTTTTGTCCGTCGATGACAAACCAGACAAGTCAGCCTCTGTTTCATCGAATATTTTTTTAATTCCCATCTACAAGTGAATAGTTTTAAGTGAACTTTTCCTTAATTTTCAAGAAAAAAGTATTTGAATGGTATACAAACTTTATTACCATATTCATACTTACTTTTTGGAGCATTGGAATCATTTCAATGGTACTTTCAATTCTGAATTTCGGCATTTGAACTTCCACCATGGCTAGTTGGAATGGCTTTGGAGCCATCATATCCTTCATATTTTGCTCTAGTCTAACCAAACCGTCTTTTTCATCTGGGAGGATGATAACCATGCTTGTGTTTCCTCCTGAAAAAAAAAATCATATATCGGAGGCTCGGAAAATTAGTGAGCGAGATATCCTGAAGTCGAAAAGCCTAAATAGGTTACAAACCTACTTCAGAAGTAGAACATTTCGAATGCATTAATATTGTTTCAGTTAAACCAATCAGGAATCAGTTTATACACAACTGTGAGAATATTTGAGATCATTCAACCCAATTTGCAATATTCATCAAATTGACAAGGGTTGAAAGTCATAGTTTTCCTTGGAATGGAACCAACTTTTGCTAGCTATGGTTTATGAGTTAACCAACACCCTACCGTATTATGAATGATATCAAAAATATCTCAAGCAGTCTGACCTTAGTGTGATAAATATGTATCGTGAGAGTGAAATCGACTCACCAACGTAAGGCATTTCCAAAAACTGGGCTTTCAGAGCATCATCGTGGTAGTGCTTCATGAATTCAGCAAGTTGCATCATATCGACTTGAACAGTTTCATCTTTCGATTTGTGGAATGTCTTTTTCTCGGTTCTCGCCACTCTAAATGGGGTTTCCCATTTGGCTTTGAGATATAGTGTATTTACCAACACCATTTTAGTGTCACTGCTGATAATTGATGGATCAATGAGATTTTTGATCTTCCTCTCAGTACGTTCCTCTACCCATTTGTTCATTTTTCCGGCTGCCTTTACGTTTTCCGCAAAATCCACATTTTCCACACCTATAACATACCAAATGATCAGAGAAACTATAAAATTTGAAAAATTTCAAAATAACTATTTTGTTGCTAATTTTGGAGAAAAAAAAGCTCCATTCGAAAATTTACTGAATTTAATCTTTTCCTGAGAAAATTACTGTTCTCAAGTTTGAAATAGAAGAAAATAAATTGAATGATTCAATTGATTTATTCATTTACTGATGTCAGTGTACATGCAAACTAATGCTGACAACGTGTTAGAAACGGGTGTTCTCAACCAAAATCCCAGGTTAGGTTGAGTTAGGTTAGGACCAAAGTGAGTGGGTCTATCTGACCCTCCACCGTAACCCGCAAGAGTTTATTGTGGCTCACATTCGACCAAATAAACCCAGCTTCCCAACGAAGTTTTTATGGCGAGTGGTCTTTCAGGCAGATGGTAAGAGTAAGGCTCTGCCGAACTTCAAAAACCTGATTCGGTACCCAGCAGGACAGGCACAAAGTATATGCTCTGCTGTATCCTTGGTATTGAGGTAGTCGGATAGTCAAGGTGCAAGATTCCCACCTTGATACCCGCGACAACCTTCTCATCTGAGGGTTTTTGCACGTCAGCTACATCTGACGATGCCTTGATCAAACCATGTAGGGCTTTTTCGCCTCTGGTTTTGGTGAATCATCATATGAGCGCAAACGTTTGCTAACCTGCTCATGGGGGGTTTGTTCCTCCACCTGAGACAGATTCTGCCTACGCCTCTCAAGAATTTGGTGCAAGGCGGTTTCATAAGGTACCCCGCTCTTGAGGAGATGACTCAGTCGTTTCCTGGCTTCACCACCAAACCTTTTTTTAGGTTCAGGTATTGGATCAGGAGTTGGAGAGTTGAGAAGTTCTCGCTCTTGATCTAAATTTACAGGGAGGCCAGTTGGAGTCGCAAGCTCGACATTCATCTCCTCTGTAGACTCAGCGTCAGAAAGACTTTTTGAGTTTACTCTGTGCATAAAAGTCCACAATAGCTAGGGAAAGAAGGTCAATCACAGCAGAGCCCCGCATTATCGTGATAAGGCGATGCTACGACGAGAGGACGCCCGGTATCTCGAAGGTTCCGTAGAGACAGCTGATAGGCTCAGTGTCAGTCATCCTCTCGGCATGGATAGACACACCTTAGGATTGAACCATCGTTGGGATGCCATTCAGTTAGGGAATAATAGAACCACAAGTGATTCTGTCATTCCCGTATCCAGCGGGGCTACGTGGAAGCAGGCACCCCCACATCCCAAGCCACGTTTGAGAGTGAAAGTAGTGCTTGTGAGTAAAACATTTTATATGAATATTCCCCATGGAATTCATCTGTGTCAGGTTCCATTATGAATTTCTGCTGAGGAGAAAAAGGGAATTATGTGTAACTCATTATCCGTTTTTGAAAGTAGGTGTTTCAGAATATTTTCACCATATTGGCTAAAATAGTTTAATAGTTCCTGTTCAAACACTACAGAAAAAGATAAGGAAAGTTTTATAAACCAAGCAGAAAGAATGTAATAATTATTAGTTTCACTTGACCAAAACCTGAGAGAGATATATCAAATTTATGTAATTATAGAACATTGTCGTAAAAAAAATGCATTCAGTGCTTTTTTATTATTGTTGATCTTCGAAATATTGTGACAAATTATTTCCAAAGGATCCATGAAGTAAATCGTAGATTCCTCACTTGCCAAATGAACAAAATTTTTGAAGATTCCCGAAACAGGACAGTCTTCAATAAAATAGCATTTGGCTCTTTACTTCTTTACTAGCTAAGGAAGGAGAAGAGCAATTGTTTCGAAATTGAACTAAACACCTTCTTGAAAAGTTTATTTCGAACTGAATTGCTTTCTTTCCTCTTCATGAAGTTTCCCGCGATTTTTGTAAGGAAAAGGAGAAGTAGAAAGCTAAGAAGGAGTTAGAAAGCAAAATCTCAAGAATTGATCGAATTTGATTCCTGGAAATGGGTTTCATTCCATAGTCAGATTGTTGCCTCAATAGGAAGATTGATAGTGATCACCTCAATAGAATTAATGCTTTCCTGCTTGATATTTATGAAAACTTGTATCATTTTCAGAATAATGAAAACATTTTCGAAGTTTAACCTAGTAAATTCCTCTAGAATAGTAGAATTCAAGAAATTATTCAATAGAAAGAAATAATTCAATACTTCTCTCTCTAAGTTTTTTCAGTGACTTTTCTTTAAAGAAAACACTTCAATTTCTTACCGGCCGCCCCCTTCTCGGGAGGCTTCTGAATAAAAATATCACATCTATTATCGAACTAATGACCTAGTCGAATTCGTCGACATCAAGCGTGGTTACTGGCGTAGGAGTCCGCCATTCCTCAATACATCTTTCACTTCAATATTCATTGGAACTCAATTTCATTTCAGAATGAACCTCTCTTTTGGACCCCACTTGGTCATTTTCGGCACAAACGTCCTCTATCGCGATCGCAGAGGAAGCCTATTCAATTTTTGATAAATAATAATTTTTAATGATTTAGGGTCACTTCGTGTTTCTCCTCCATAGCAGTTGGTAGCAGTGTTTTACCATTTGTAATCATACTTCCATGGTAGACGTGTCTTAGTGACAGAGAGACATATATACAGGGTGTAACAAAAGTACGTTGAAATATTTAAGTGACGTATTCCTGAGACAATTTTAAGAAAAAAAGTTTATATGAACTTGTGTCCGGAAATGCTTCGTTTCGGAGACACGGGGTGTTGAAATTGAATTTTTTCGTTCGCTTTTTGAAAATAACACTTGCAAAAAATAAGTTATTTGCACCAAATTTGGTACCCGGGGTTTTTTTGACGTGGGAAATCATAATTTCATGTTAATTTTCATGTAACATCTAGAGGGCGCTGCGTACGCTATCAATATTTATTTCAAATTGCCCTAACTTTTTTAACAGTGAACTTTTGCTACTTTTCATAAAAAAACCCAATTTCCACACCTTTTTCAAGTTGAAAAGGTGTGGGAATTGAGTTTTTTCATGAAAAGTACCAAAAGTTCACTATTAAAAAAGTTAGGGCAATTTGAAATAAATAATGACAGGGTACGCAGCGCCCTCTAGATGTTAAATGAAAATTGATACGAAATTATGATTTCCGACGACAAGAAAACCCCGGGTACCGATTCTAGTGCAAATAACTTATTTTTTGGAAGAGTTATTTTCAAAAAGCGAACAAAAAAATCAATTTCAACACCCCGTATCTCCGAAACGAAGCATTTTCGGACACAAATTCATATAGACTTTTTTTCTTAAAATTGTCTCAGGAGTACGTCACTAAAATATTTTAACGTACTTATGTTACACCCTGTATACTATGGTTTGTCTTTTGACAGATATTGAAAATTTTTGAATTCTGTGGTATACTTCATTTATCATAATTTGATATCAGTTCAAGGTTGACTGCACATATGGTTCCTTCCCCTTGTTGAATGATTCAATATTTTTAACGCGTTTTATCATATGAATTTATGTGAAGTTTGTGTTTTATCATCTATCATCTTAACATTTTTATCTTGACACTTTTTTATTTATTTTTCTGTTTTATTTGTTTATTTGTTCTGCTGTAACATAGTTTTCGACACGTTCAACCTCAGTAGTGGTAATTTGTTTTTTCATTGATTTTAACATGAACCTGCATGGCATTAATTTCAGCTTCATTGCCATTTCCAGGCCAATTTTAAGTATATGTGTGATCACATATCCTTCTAATATATGGTAACATTTCCTACTTAGTATCATGAGCTCGGATGTATTCATACGAGAACAGGTCAATATAATTCAAATGAATGATGGAAGTGACTTTGACATTTCAACAATTGTGAAGCTGAAATAAAAAAAATGTTTCACCAAGAAATTGATATCTTCCAAAAATATTCTCCTTTCAAGTTGGATTATTATTATTTCAATATTCGAAAAACAGATTTATTCGAGAGAAAAACTTGTAATGGAATGACGTGAATGGATCTAAAATTACCTTTTCAAGTCTGAGTGAATTTTGAATTCTCAGCAAATCAACATCATCATTTATAATCATTTTACCCTGTTAGGAATCACACGTTGAAAGATAAGACCTCGTTAGTCCTTAGCTCGTACAAGTTTCTCAACTTCTGAGAGTTGTCGTTCGTATGGGGGCGACAGCTGATTGACGGAAAAATAGATTTTAAACGGATTTTTCAAACAGATAATCGCCAATTTGTAATCGAAAAATTATTAGTTTTTTCAGTCAATTGTTCTTATGTGAGTGTATCTAATATATTCTCCAGTTTTAACCTTTGATATAAAGAAGTGTTTTGTGATAAATAAAGGAATAGTTTATGCCACATTAAACTGAATGTTATTTTACGTAAGACAACTCTGATTCCAAAAAGAACTCACCTGATCCATAAACATTCTCTGCAACTTGTCTGAAATCATCTTCGAGTTTAACTTCCTTTCCAACATAAACCTTGTTCGCAGTCGACATTTTCAAATCCTCATGTGTGGATGTGAGTACAGGCAAATATGCTTTAAAAGCTTGTCGAATTTTTTCGTTGGTCGATGGTAGTGAAAGACCGGTGACCATTTCTTCGGCTGTTTCTCCTCTGGCTCCTTCATGGGTCATGGCCATGACAGTTTGAACAGAGAAGGGGCTCATCACCATGTTACCACTCTTTTCTTTCATGACTTCCTAGAATAGTGGAAGCTTTTGTTTTACTTTGTTGTATCTTAAAATGTAGGAAATATACAACATTATTCGATCAGGTAACATTTTATTGTGAGTGTTTTAGTGAAATGTTTAACAAAACCACAACAGCGTTTTGATACTGACTGAATCCTACTCAATTAGTGCTTCATATAATGAAAATTTGAATTATATGACCTTTCATCTACTTAATGATCAATAATTTCACCTGAGTTGAGGTGAATATTGATTAAAAATTTTAACATCATGAAAGAAAATTTCACCTACGCATTGAATAGATATGTCCAATTCCATCACATATATTAAACATTTCGAAAACATTCAGGAACAAATTCAGGAACAAGAAATAACGGCCCTTTCTTTATGCATTTGGAAATAGAGTGAGTTAGAAGTTATGCCAAAAACAACTTTGCGATACGGATCTATTCACCGTCCTCATTTTCAATCAAAACCCATTTGAAGTGTCTGTATTGGCCTGAAGATGTCCAATAAAAATAATTTGGCCAAAATCAAGCAGAATGTGCTATCAAATTCATGGCTATACTCAAACTGAACGTTTTCTCTTCTTATTTGTTCTTTTATACCGTTAGTCGCTCGGTAGCCAAGCGGTTCAACTTGGGTGCTTTGTTCACTCACTGAATTGACTGCCGTGTTGGTCGGTGGTTCACGCTCTAGTCTGAACGATTGAATTTCACTTGCTATCGTCCAACCCGTGTTAGGAATCACACGTTGAAAGGTAAGACCTCGTTAATCCGTAGCTCGCACAAGTTTCGACTTCTAAGGGTTGTCGTTCGTAGGGGTGCGACAGCTGGTTAACGGAAAAACAGATTTTAAACAGTTTGTTTTAAAACAGATCGCCTTAGTGAATTTATTGATGCTTCATTAATGAGGATTTGGGCAGGTATTTGTCCTCCTGTTCCATCCGGATGTACTTGGGTTACATCAGGTGATATTCTTTGTGTCGGTGTTTCTCTAGGTTCATTGTTTTTTGTGTAGTATATTGCATGTTAGGTATTGCTGTGTTTTTATTTGTATTTGTTCTTCGATAAGTCAATTCACTTGATGTAATCGAAGTACAGGCAACTTAATATTATTATTCGTTCCGATATATGTATTTCGTATTTTATTATATATTTCTTAATATTTTTAAAATTTTTTTAACCACACACAGGTTTGTAACCTCAGTGGGATTTTGAATTTATTCTCAAATTACTTAAAATTGTATTAATTGTTATTCTTACATTCTAAGTCTTAAAATAAATAGTATGTATGGTTTCCATTTCATATTTGAGAATAAATGATTTGATTTGATTTGATTTGATTTGATTTGATTTGAAAGGGGAGGACAAATACCTGCTCAAACACTAATTAATGATTTGTTTGAAGGTGGTTGACAATGTTTCGTGGTGTATTTCATCAGTTCGGTTTTCCATTGTATAATATAATAGCCCTGGAAAAATCAAAAAGATTAACCGAAAATAACAATTTTATTAAACAAAAAACTGAAATTACAAAGAAATAACATACAACAACAACCAAACAAATAAAAATTGAAATATCAATGAAAGCTGAAAACATTGAAAAATTAAAAATATTGTCAACAAAAACGAAAAAATAATAAAAATTAATAAATTTCAAAACAAGTTATGTCACAACGTTTCGATTGTTAGTATCCACAATCGTCTTCGGTTGATAACTGGACTTATTTCTCCGAGATCTGACTATTTATAGGTCATTCGAGTGCTTTCACCTATCCCCTCTTCCCTCTTTCTGATTCATTGGTTTTGGCGGGAGATGACCGTTTGGCGGGAGTTAGTCATTTTTAGCTTGATTAGAGGTTTCCATATGTTAAATATCTCTACGCTAGCTTGACTAAATGTGTTGTTGGACATATACGCGGCTTCTTCGAATTTTCGCCCAAATCAGTGTTCCTCTTTGTGGATGATTTCAGCTAGAGCCCATCTGATGTTGGGTTGATGAGTCCAAACATGCTCTGCTATTCCGGATTTGCTGGTTTCTCCTCGCTGTGTGTGTTTCTTGTGATCAGCAATGCGAACTTTCAATGGCCTCTTAGTTTCACCGATGTATGATTCTCCGTACTCGCAGGGTATCCGGTAAATGCAATTCTTGGAATCGCAGTGCACGTTTGATGGCCTGGTTTTCGTGAGGCTGCTACGGATAGTGTTCCCAGATCTGAAGCAGGTCCTGATGTTATACTTGGACCCAATCCGTCTTATCCTTTCCGATAATCTTCTGATGTAGGAAAGTACAAGTACTGGTTGTGGCGGCTTCTCTTCCTTGTGAAGTTCTTGCTGTCTTCTAGCTAAAGCCTCTTCTATCATCACTTTGAAGTAACCATTCCGTTGAAGGTCATTTTTGATGATGCCAAGTTTCCTTTCGAGACCCTCTTTTGTATAACAGAGCCCAAAAGCACGGTCCAGTGGAGTCTTGATGATTCCTCTCTTAGTCGATTGATGGTGGTTGGATTCCTGGTTCAGATACTGTCTCGAGTGAGTGAGTTTTCGATATACAGATATTTTCCATTTAGTGTCGGTTCCCTTTACCAATACGTCTAAGAAAGGCGATTCGTTGTGGATTTCTTTCTCTATTGTGAAAGTGTCGTCTATGTATCTCAGCCAGACTCGGAGCTTCTTGTGGGCTTCTTCAATGGCCAAAGTTTCAAACCACTCCATATATAAATTGACTATAACAGGTGGAAGTGGCGATCTCATTGGCAATGGGATAGACAATGGAAGTCCGAACTGATGAAATACACTAATTAATGAAGCATCAACAAATTACTAAGTCGATCTAACAGTAATAAAGAACAAACAATAAGATAAAACGTTCAGTTCAAGTATAGACATGGAGATGCAAGCACAGTCTGCTATCGAAAGCGCTCGCATATAATAATTAAAAGTTATTGAAGCTTCAATTCCTTTTCGTAATCAAGTAATTATATTGAAACATAATAATAGTAATGAACTTGCACCAGTATTTTGCATTTCGAGTCATAGTAGGTAATAGATTTTCAGGTGATCAACCCCTTCGAAAATATGAAGAGATCTTTGTATGACAGTTTGCTCAGTAGACTCATCTTGATTGACCATTCTCGTAGGAAAATAAAATACACAATATTTAGCGTCGTCAAGTAGACCTATTCGTGATTAATATCACTGAAACATTGTGGGCTCAAGTTTCTTCCCAACAATAAAACAACATCAATCGTTTCAAATATTTTTTTGAGAAGGATAACTTTGTCAACAAAATGTTGTTCAATATTTTTTTTATGATAAAACTCACTTCAACAGCTAGGCGTTAACTCATGCATAAAGCGCTGTTCACGGTAAAATAAACTATGAAATTGAATACAGAGTGTTATTCAAAGGAATAATAACATGTGTTTGAGTTCCAATTCACTCAGTTTCTTATCAAATTACTATTTGATAATGGAGAAACTAAATTTTCAAAATATCCCAATACAAACTTCTCAAATGACTTTCTTGAAAATGCGGACGGATGACAAAACTCTATTTTGACGTGTAGTCACCTTCGAATCACTGGTTATACGAGTATACATAAACATTGTTTTAGAAAGAACTTTTCTGATGGAATCCATTTGAAAAACCTGAGTCTGATACGCCATTGGGTACCCTGTATGTTGAAAAACATTTCAGATATGCAGTGAACTCCGAAACTTTTATGAAACATTTCCTAATAACTCACACTCTCATCTGTGAATTCTGATCGAAGCTTGATGTGTATTATGGTAGGTGAAAATGAAATATGGAATAATGTTTGAATTGACATACAAATCGTCGTCATCTCTTGTTGATGCTAACGTTAGCCAGTAATTTCGTTCGGGGGAATGAAAAGTCTTATCAACTAAAAAAATATACTTCCTTTTACGGAAGCTATTGAAATGAACTTTGCGAAAATATTCAACTACCTCACAACTATGTTAAAAAAAATATTCAGCTCAGATGTGAAATGAAATTTTTTTTGAGATGAAAAACAAGAAAAATTGTTTTCTGTGACAGTATAATTATATATTCTTACCTTATAGAGCCCTGCAGAGAACCTACGGTTTCCATCAGTAAATTCGTTCATAGTATCCTGCTCAATAGGAACTGCAGAAGCAGTGCAAACCAAAACGAATAGAAATAGTCCAATTTCCATGGTGACTATCCTCCTGCAATGGCATAAAAATGAATTGTGAATAATTTTCCTTCGTTTTTGAGAAAAAAAATCGATTCTGACACCAGGTTACGTATGTATTTCATGTTAAAAGAATGTTCCAACAATGCGCACTCTCATTTGCGAAGATATAAGGACAATGCTTATATACCGGGTGACAACGGAATCAATGTACAAGGTGCCATTAACTTGTTTAGTGAGTGACATGTTTGAAATTCGAAATGACTTTATCAGTTTGGAGAAAACCTTCGTTGCTGGAATTGAATTTGATAATCGTATGAATATTACTGAAGCTTTATCTCAAAATCGAAACACCTCGACAAGTATTTCAATCACCAAGTGATTATTTTTCCTTCAGAAACAAATACTATAACTCATACGATTCTCCACTTGCCGGTAATACACCATCAGTATTTGAGAATTTGTAAGTACCGTTCTCAAATTTTGCAGAAGACAGCACTGTAAATGTAGCGCTGATATCAAATTCGAACAATGTAATTTCCAATCATTGCTCATCATGTACATATTTTTTGACGGTTGTGAAACCAATGATATTGTGTTTTATCCACATTGAAAAATAATAAGTTGTCATATGTCTACGTTGCCAAAGATTGAGTTTGTTCATAACAACGTATTCTACGCTTTTCATCAGAATGATCTACGACACAAACAGAGATATCATCTGCATACATTGCAACATGAACAATTTTATTTCACAATATAATCATTATATAGGAGAAATAACACAGGACCCACAATAGAACACTGTGAAACCCACATAGCACCAGATATTCATAGAATATTTCCTGTATATCATAAAACGAACGTATATATTCCAAATATTCATAGAATATTCTTGGAATATATACATGCCTTTAGAATATTCATAGAATAGGCTTGAATGAATATGGCAGGATTATTCCCGAAAGAATGTGCATAGAATGTCTATAAATGGATTATTCTCCCTTGAATATTCTAAGAATATTGTCGATCGAATATACCATATGGTATATTCTTAGAATATATCCCCACGGTATTATTTGGAATATTCTATACAATGGAATTTTGAATTATCTTATAATAACGTATTGAAATAATTCAATATTATTAAAAACAAAAATATTTGAAGATCTTAATCGAATGCATAACCTAATGTATATAACCCTGATAGTGTTAACCAGTTTTTGAACTCAACGCGAAGATTCTGGATGAATTGCTCCAACAGCAACTGTTGGAAACGACAAAAAAATTTGAATGGGCCAATAAATGAACCAATTGCATCAATAATTTGGTTAATTCTCATCCTATTTGTCTTTTTGTATTTGAAATTATTCAATTACAAAGCGAAAAATCCTGGAAACAAAGAAATGGGGAAGTGAACAATCGGAGTAAACGTTTCTCATTGGTCAATTGAAGTGTAGCGCGCGACAGTCGAATAAGCTCTGTGAAAGCGGCTGTCCCTTAATGCTTGGTACCTTTGCGTTAAATTCGACAGGAGTTTCGTTTCTGACATGGTGGTGAACGGACGTGCCGATAGCGACCGTTCACAAAGAAGGTACGCGGACGCCATTGTTGGAGGTGGAACTCAATTCGTGTTGTGTATGTCCGCCGTTATATAACGTGCAAGCAAAAGTTACAAAAGTTATCTTAAACATTGTTTTAGTGGTTTTAATTAAATAGTGCTCCCATTCACGCCGGTTGGAGGCCGGGGTGGACCGGATGTCCACGTGGGAGTGCTAAAGTGGAAGTGAAGTTTAAGGACCCCTTTATTCACGCCGGTATCCAGGCCGGGGTGGTTCGGATAACCACGTAAAGGGGTCATATATGTGAATTCAAAAATCAGAAGGTCTCCCGAGAAGGAGGCGACCCAATAAATATATACGTAGTAAATCAAAATGTCTCCTGATTAGAAGGCGACATTTAAAAAACACATTGTTTTTTTTTTATTGTGAAAAGTGTGACAAAAAAGGGGTGGCAGCATTGCTTCGAGCAAGACAGCTGCGCCCCTCCCGACGAAGCTTCTGTCAAATTGATGTCTATTTGATAGGAGGAGCCTGGACAAATGCGCCCGAGTGGGAAGCAACGTCCATATAATTAGAGAGAGAGAGAGAGTTAAATTCGACATTTCATTCAACATGGCGGTTGACGTGGCAGGTTCGCGTGTGTAATGCATGGTATGTTGGTGTTATTATCAAAGTATAATTCTGTAACGTTCAGTGTACCATTTATAATTTGGGGTTGTCCAATTTGCAGGACAGCGAATAGTTTGATTTTGGATCTTCAAACAGGAGAGTTGCATATATTCAGTCTTTAAGAAAAGTAAGTTAAATGTAATAGTATCAATAGTAAAGTCATGGTGATTAACCTACTATATCTCATTTAAGGTTCGAGGAGAGTTGGTGTATGGGATTTGTTGGTTTGACTAAGTACATGTTTGAACTAGAGTGGTTTCAGTTGTGTATCTTCAATAGAGAAAAGTGAGTGAATGACACATCCTTTTGTATCATTTGTTTTCATAATTTTCATCACTCGTTTTCAAGATAGTATCAATTTGCCCAAAAGAAAACAGAGTGGTACCTGGTACAGGCAGGTGCGCCAAGGAACTGAAAACGTAATGAGTACTTTTCAACAAGACAATGCAAGTTGCTCTCCAAGTCATAAAATGTTGTAAATGTTCATGAGTAACCTATGCGATAAATATCTATTTAATTTTTATTTCAGTTTTATTGTGCCACTTTCAAATAGTGATAATGAACGTTAATGTACATTTTGTTCCAGGTATTACTATTGAAATACTGGCTGATGCATTGTTGGACAAATATAAGGAAAACTATTCTGGTGAGCAAAGTTTGGATAACTTTGAGTAGGTGAAATTCATTGAAGAACCTATCATACCACTCATTTTAAATACTTCATTTGTGGGTTTATTTTTGTAAGTGAGAAACCTAACCTAACCTATTTCTTGATGTAATACATTTTTTCTTTTTCAATGAAATGATAAATTTATTATTTTTTAATTAGTGCTGATGAATTCACAGAGTTGTTTTTTTAGTATATTTTTTAGTATACATTCGTTTGAGCGTAGGAACATCTTAATTTGAATACATTTCTAATATTTGTAATATGACAATATTCAGGAATATTCTATTCAGTGAATATTGGTTGAAACGTCAAATATTTCAGTGTATATTGTTTTTAAAATATATTTGTTTGTGAATATTATGTGTTTTATTACTTGTGTGAATCTTGCATCAAAATGCAATATATACATGCCTAATAGCGTTTACTCGCCACATTCTTGGAATATTCCAAATATTTCTAGAATATTCATAAAATATATTTGAAGAATATTCTATGGTGTTTCCCTATTGTATATTCCTACAATGAACTAAAAATATCCTGAATATTTTATGAATATTCCTCGGGTTCTATTCCTGGAATATTCTTAATAGAATATACCTTACATATTCTAAGAATATTATAAGATATTCCAAGAATATTCCCAAGGAATATTCTTAAAATATATCAAAGGTTCGCCAGGAGCACTTCCAGGGAATATTCTCCAGAAGATATATATATCCACGGCATATTCATAGCATAATACACTATCCTTAAATGTATATTCATGAAATATACCTGGAATATCTATTGCTATGTGGGAACACCTGAACACCTATGTTGATATCAGCTAATGTATAATTCGTAACCCTCAACTTATTGCATTGTTCATTACTCAAACAAACATACTGTTTACGATTTTGTAGGAAGCTTGTAATCTATGTAAGTGCATTATCTTTTTTACCAAAATAGTAGAGCCTCTTTTTCGAAATATCGTCTGAAAAATTCGTATACGGGTATATATTTCAACTAATTAATACACTTTATTATATGATTTTCACTATGAAGGGTTTACAAAAACCGCGACATGTGTTTCGCTGTACAAGAGCTTTCTCGAACATATTTTATTTGACGTTTGAGAAAACTATTGTATAGCGAAACACGTGTTGCGGTTTTTGTAAAACCCTTCATAGTGAAACTCATACAATAAAGTGTGTTAATTAGCATGAAAAATAAGAATTGGAACTTTCTGTGTTTCTATAATAAAAAGTGGTAAAAACATACAAAGTTTGAATTTTCATTTTTCATGATGATTTCCTACCACGTAGTAACGGCTACGGCATCAATTTATTGTATTAATTAGTTTTAATATTGATTTTCGTCAAGTATCGGTCTGTTCCATTCGAATATATATTTCAATAAAGTTTAATCCCTCAAAAATAATTCTAATCGCTTTAGAATACTTTGAAGCGTTCCATAAAATTCAAGGATATTCTAAGGATTCACAATGAAAATATGAAATCAGAAATCAGTAAATGAAGGTGTGGCTAAATACTCAGCTAGACAAAAGTTTACAAATAGTACTAAAATAAGTAATGTGATGAAATATCTTCAATTGAATAGGGTACCTACTTACAATAACTCTAGCAACAATGTCCTACAGAGATTCGTACACTCAACACCTTGTTACTTGACTATATATGTTTTCACTCTTCACTAGGTTTGGCAAAAACCAATTGATGACACTGCAGAAGCCGCCAATAACCGACCCAGTTTGTTGACTTACGAAATTAATGATTGATCGTCAAACAAATTGTGAAACAAAACAATAAAGTCGGTTTTGAGGTACTGAGTGTTGCATTTTTGTGCAAGCTGAATATACAACATTTCAAAAACAGGTATTTGCTTTTGTTATGAATACTTCTACTTACTCAATTTGTTTATGGATTGAGAACACAAATGTCGGAGTCTGAATCACAGAAGAAAATCACATAAATATATATTTTATCCCCTCCTACCTTACTTTTGAAAAATTTCCTTTCTGTGGGAAGGTTATCTCCGTTTAATTGGCAATGAGAAAAAAAGCTGTTTCCAAGAGATTTGACCTGGACCTCAATTAATAAGGAAAAAATACCTAATCTGCTGAAAAATTTGATGAATTGTATCATCTGTAGGCATGTATTTGTTAAGCAGTAACACGCAATCTTCTTTGAAATTTCCCGTCGATTCCAATTATTTATTTTTTTTCCTGCATGGGGGTTATTAAGTTCAATTCCATTTTTATGTATAGTTCAAGTAAGTTGAAAATGTTGAAACTGTGAAGCGAAATACCCAGTTCTTTCATAAACACGATTTGAAATAGATAGAGGTGATTTATTGATGGAAAAAATTTTTTGTGGAGGAAACATGAGATTCCTCATCAATAAGAGAAGAAATAGGAAACTTCTCATCTATGTCTAACTCGTTCGGACGATTTTTCGGCGCTGTTGGTTCGAATAATTGATTTTGGTTAATATCTGAAAGCGGTAATTTTGATTGAAACCCGATTTGTTATAATAATTAGACCAGTATTTAGCATATGTGATACTGCATTGCCCAAAAAATGCATAAACGTACCTGTTCTGATTTTTTTACTGATAATATTCTATTTTCCCAATTTATATTTGACTGAAGTTTGGGATAAAATTAAACACTCTACTCTAGTTGATTTTCTGGGAAAGACACTACCCACTATTCCCACATTGGAATCTACAATACTGAAAATTAGTTTTCGTCTAGTCAGGCAGATTTTCAAACAGCTCAATATCAACAAAGTGTCTGATTTTGATGAAGTGATATCAGTGATATCAAAAATCATGAAGAAATTCGTAAACCACCATATCCCTAAATATTTGGAAGGCTTCAACAGGCGACCTTCTATCTTATGTCGCTCATATTTGGAATGGCGCAATAGAGAAACATGGAGACTCAAGAGCTATTGCGTTTGATATTTCTAAGGCCTTCGACCGTGAGTGGCATGAGGGTTTGTTGGCCAAACTTCGATGTTATAGCTTGGCGGATCATTTCTGTGTAAGGCTCTTCAGCTTCCTGAAACAACGTTCCTTGCAAGTGGCCGTCGCGTCGATGGATATCTCTCGAATACTTTTACCATCAACGCTGGTGTTCCCCAGGGATCCATATTGTCTCAATACTCTCTTTATTGTATATCAACGACTTATTGGAAAAACGAAGAATCTGATATAGTGCTCTGTTGACCACAGCATATGTAACGTTTCCGTTATCACTCACTGTATATTTTTGTTTTAAGATGATCAATGTTTCACCCTATTTAGGAACTGCAAAATATAGTAATATAATTATCAACTAGTTTTCCTAAACCACCCAATCTGATGAAAACGTATCAACCTACCTCCCATGTACACATGTACAGTGTCCACGCCCATGTAAATAATCATAAATGTTGTATATAGTTATATCTTGAGCTGTTTCGTACAACGTTTATTTTGAAAGCCGTACATTGGTAAATTGTGAAGAAGCACCTATACACTCGCAAATGATATTCTGTGTCGACAAATTTACCTTTCCGCATTCTATCTCTCTTTTCTTGTAATGAACTGTTAGACTTCGTTTAGTTCCGATAGTCTCTAGTGTGTGAACTCTATGGAGATACCACAAATCTGACAGAATTATTCCTGAGAAAGACAAGCAGTCGAAAAATTTAATTCAGATAGGGAGTACCGATCGCTTTTAATTAAAAGCGAATCATGTTGTGTGATGTATAATGGCAGTCCCCTTTTGTGTTTGATATTGAAATTATTGTCTTTAGGAATATCTAGTTGTCGATTAATTTGCAGAAGAGAACCCTCTTGGTACCAGAGGTGAGTCCACTATTCCATTGTGTTTTTATTATTCCAAGAATGTACTCGAATATTCTTATAGGGTTTTTCTTTTCTATGAAAAGTTTTCTGAACCTAAACCTGCATCCCGAAGGATTTGGAAACGTTAACCAGAGTCACAAGAATATTCCTATTCACTGATTCGGCTCCATTTATCCATTTGAATGTCCTCTTTGACTCAAACAGAGGTATTTCCTACTATAGTCCGGATTTACCAATTTCTAGCGAGTGACAAGACGAAAAGAAAAAAATACAACCACTTCTCCGTTCTTACTGCTTCTCATCTGCTCTGCGGTTGTTACTATTTTAGAATCAACGTTGGATGAAAGGCCAGTTATAGATGATAGAGTTCTTTCAGAATTATAGTTTTGATTTAATATTTAAGTTCTTACATTTAATATTTAACTGTTTATATTCAACCATTCAAACAAACCATTCATAATTATTTATATGAATTTGCTATATTCATCAATATTCAAGCTCTTTTGAGGTAACAAACATTTTATTCCCCAATTGGAAAAATTCATGAATTTTGCCCTGGGTACATACTTTTTCTTATATACGGTAAAATAGATTAACAGGGTCTCTCAGTCAAAAAATAAAAAATCAAACTCTGCTTTACTTTGCCAAGCTTTCGCTTCTAATGTGAAGCTTCTTCAGGACAGTAAAAATGAGCGAAAAGTAATAAATTGAACATCAAATTGACGAGAAAGTTGTACATGTATACGATTTTTTTGTGGGTTCTATACATGTACATATCTTCTTATGTATGTAAATATACTGGTATCAGCAAGTTATTCATCAAGTAGGCTTGGGAAGGTTCAATATATATGATCGTATGCTTTGTTATAATTGCATAATAGTACCGTACGACTTGATGTTTATCTCATTAAATAGTATGAAAGTGAGTACGTCTTTCTTTTATTTCAACTGTTGCATCTACTCTCTACCTTAGGTTTCTGATCTTTTCCAAATAGGACCTTATGAAAAAATTTAACAGAATCACAGTAATCAATCCACTCCCATATGCCGCCGACGAACATCTGCCGGAGCTACATTGCCACGTTCTCTCTTTTGTTAAAAGACAAAACAAGGAAAGCGAATAACACACACACTTGCCTCGTCATTCCATTTGGATTCCAGTACATCGATTGCGGATGCACATCTCCATGGGCAGCGGGAGATTGCATATCTTGATGAGGATCTAGAAGTGATTTCGAATTGTAGTGGAACTAATCAGGTTCAATTCAATGCCACAATGACCCAGGCATCAGTTTTCTCCAAAAAGATAAATGTCTCCAAATCATGTCGATAGAATTGCAAAGGCTGCTTCTCAAAAGCTTGAAACAGTGTTCCGAACCAGAAAACGGTACAATGCAGACAAATATTTCAACTCAACAACCTTTTCTTCTGTAGATTCTCGTATAAAGTGATGAACAGGATTTCGAAATGAAGGTTTGGAACAGGTGGCCTCCTTATTAGCTTCGGCAAGACCCATATATTTCACCTTAAAGATGTAAATTGCTACATTGTATTGAATTTCGTCAGTTTTGAAGTTGACAACCTGAAGTTTTGGGTTGATAAAAATATTGTGAGTACTTGTTTGAAATGTTCTGTCACAAAACTTATTGTGACAAACTGAATTCTACGCGGGCGAAGCCGCGGGCAACAACTAGTCAGATGGGTATGAGAAACTCATCTTCGTAGCTTATATATTTTATGAAAAGTCACAAATAGTTGTTCTGAAAGAATAATACACTTGATTAATCAATATCATTTAATTTTTTAATTTCAGAGATATACTCATTTTCACTGAAATTGACAAATTTGTACTACCAAGTGAAATATTTGTATCAGACTCACAGAACAGGAATATTATTCATAAATGAAATACTGCTATATTCTTCACTTTGTAATTCTACCAGAGAAGAGGATCACTCCGTTGGACTGAATATAGAAAGCAAAGGGATGATCTGCTACGAAGGCTGCTGAAGGAGGTGGAGGCATTGACAAGAAATGCATAATACCTGTGAAAAATATATATAACAAAGTTACATTTCATTTTAAAATTGATAAGTTGGAATTGTTGTTGGTAATTGCAAGGCTTTGTGAAATTTTATAAATGTGCTATATACAAGAAACACTGATATTAGCTACTTATTCTACTGATGTTACGTATTTATTCATCATAGAAAAAGATGTTATATTTGACGTCATTTTCATTTCCGAATGTGTTTAGAATTGAATCAAATCATAATTTTCAATTCATAATTCTAAGAAATTTCAATATTTCCGGAAGGTTGTAATAATTTTCAACACTTTACCACAATTCACAAAATAAACTGAACATATCTGAATCTTTCAGCAGGCAAAAAACCCGGTACTTGCTGAAGGGCAAAAACTATAAATTGCTTCAAAAAATCAGTTGAAATTTTGAACTTTCTGAAAAACATATTGTCCTTCTAATCATATCTTCTGAACCTGTTACCGATTTTCAAAAGCAAAGCAGTACTTTTCCATGGAGTATCATTGCAAAAACGTATTCCATCAGTAGTCCTGATTTCTGATAACTCAAGAACAATTTCAGTGAAAAAATAGTTCCGCTGGAGCTAAACAAATGCTGGTTTAGAAGGATGTTTCGCCTACTGCATATGAGGGCGAAACATCCTTCCGTCTCTTCTGAGCATATTTCAGGCCAAAAAGTGTTGATTAAGTATTATTGTGTATTCATTGTAATACTTGGCAACTGGTATGAGAAAAAGTAAATCGAAAAAATTGTGCTGACTTCAAAAACACATGCACACGAAATCCACCAACAAATAAGAATCGAGAGTAAATGGTTACGAAATTGATAAGGGGCTTTCAATTTTTTTGTTATGTACCTTCGGTTTCTTTTGAATAATTTCGTGTCTATGTAAAATATTATTGGATTGGGAAAGAAAGTTTTTGGCTTTCTACTACTCCATCTTGATACAAAAAAAGGAGAGGGAATCTTCCAAAGAAAGGAAGGAAGTAATCCATTTGAAACTAAGTAACTCTATACATGGATCATGCAAAGAAGTAACTTTCAGACACAAACTGAAAGAAAGACCTTCTGAAACAGCTACTTTCATATAAACATTGAATTACACGAAAGAAAAAAATCCTTTCGAAACAAATACTTCTATATGAACACTGAATTATACAGAAGGTACTTTTCTTTACTCAGTTTGGATTGTTTCAGAAGTTCTGTCCGTTCCGGTGTCATGTGTTTTTGCAACACCATAACTCAATAAATTTTCATTATACTGTATCGTGAAATATAATGATCGATAGAGGAGATTTTTTACTCTATACATTGATGCTGTTCATCCTTTTCCAAATTTTAATTTTTTCGCCTCTTTTCAGCTCATGGCTATATGATGTCGATTTTCGGCCAATTTTTCTCCACGGATTCAAATTGAAGCAAAGCGCTGCCGAAATAGCCTGAAAAATAGTGTTGATGAACGCACTGTTCGAGGATGGTTTGCTAAATTTTATTCTGGATATATTAGTCTCGAAGATAAGTCCCGAAGTGGTCGACCTACAGTAATCCAGTAAGAACTGGACGTCAGTTAACATGCGGTATTTGATGGTCCAAAACATATTGGAAAGGTCAAAAAGTTCGAAAGAAGGTATAGTTCAAGTAAAAGATATAGTGCCCCCTACCTTTCAGTAGTTCCCCTTTAATAACACACACAACGCGGTACTTATCGCTACATTCTGTTGGTTACCGTAACATGTAATTCAATTTTATGACTCTTCAGCCAATCATAAAACTCGGTTAGTAAAAATTATCTAATACGATCCGCCAATTCTTCAGTCCACGTGGACTAATTCGTTGCGGCATAATTCCTTTGTATTGGTTTTTTTGGCCTTTGACTTCGCCGTCACCTTTAAGATTACTATATCGGTTACTTCGACTATACCTCACTATGTGAACGATCGACAGAAATTGCCACGTTTTGAGGTATGTTCGTCTTTGCTTTTGCGCTATCAAAACGGTCCTTCTTTGGATCGGATTGTCTCGTGTGATGAAAAGTGGATCTTCTACGACAACAAGAGACATTTAGGACAGTGGTTGGACACCGATAAACCACCTAGGCACTTTCCAAAGGCAAAAACACTTCTATAACTTTCTCACCGGTAGAAACTTCCTTAATCAGGACCAGGCAAAAACGGCCTTTGTCAACTTTAACGAATCTCCAGCACAACTCTTTTATGCTAACGAAATTAAACGACTTGTGTTACGTTGACGAAAGTGTATTGAAATGCCACTCATGTCTATTGAATTGAATAAGGATTCACTGAGATATTATAGATTCACTGATATATTCCGGGCAATATTTTTGAAATAACCTATTTCCTATTTTTGGGTTGAGTCCCTTTTTATGTCTATTTCTATTTCTATCACTATTTACTTCATAATTTTCAGTTTTTTCGCCATGAAATGGCCTGACAAACTTGCCTATCATTAACTTGTCACTTTCACCCCATCGGCGGAGTAGAATCCAACTCTCAAATGGAATCAAGATCGAGCGATATCTTGTATGAAAAATCGTCCATTTCTCTTTTGAATGCTCTTCATTTTTTAAAATTTGATGTAGTAGTTTCCCGAAATGAAGTTATTGAACAATGTGACAATAAACGAACGTAAAGCTACAATAAAAATCAAGATGGGACACTTTGTCACTCTTGGTGTTCATGAGTACTTTCCTGATAGATGGCCTGGCCAAAGAGTATCAGTGGAGTCGCTCCCAAGGTCACCAGATTTCAATACGATAGATTTTTTTCAAATTACTCTATGACGACAATCTATCAAGCTCAACCAGTATCTCTAGATGCTCTAGATGCTGAAAATGGAGAGATGAATAGATAGGTACGATTTAGATCTAATCATTCCCAATTTGACTTCAATTCAAGACCCACCGGTAGACGGATAGATTGTTTTTTATGATGGTAACTTAGATATTCTATTCCAATTATTCAAAAATAACTCTTATTCTGAAGCCTTAGTCAAGAAATTATCGTCACTTTCTGTGACACATTGATTAATATAGTAATAATGTTGACACGATTCCTTTCTTATCACGATGTGTTTCACTACCTTGTACTGCAGATATCTCACCTGGACTTCAAAACCAATCTTCAAAAAATCTAACATCAGCTGATGAAACAGTTCTTTTAATAATCTACAGTTTCACCAAAGTTGAGGAAAAAACTTTTATTAGTTTATTCAAAAAAAACTTCATTGTGAGATTTCCAAAGGCACCACGTGTTTCGCCATGCAATGGCTTCGTCAGGCGTGTCTTCACAGGTGTGTCTTTACAAATATTCTATTAGTTCTCAATCTGATGTAATATACTCTATTATTTGTTGTCATTATAACAAGACTTGTACTGTTTTTATTTTGAAAACTTTCAAATATTGATAACCATTCAATTCAGTATTTAAATCCATTGAAATTTCTTATATAATTTTCTATGACATAACATTTGAAACAACGCTTCGAAATTACGGAATAATACATCATCACAAGTCGGTAAAAAAATTATAGTTTTCCTGGAGGACTTGTTCTCAGGAGTTCGAATAAAAAAATCACGAGAAGGACATTTTCTACGATTCTGATTTTATGCATCTTAGTATTGAGCAACAGAAATTCCTAAATCCTGGGAATTGGGATAGAAGGAACATTTAAACGAAAATTAAATTGACATCGGATTTATTCTAAAACAATGTATCAAACTCCAAGTTCTGATAAGAAATTGTCACTTGGAAAATCTGCCGACAAATAATATTACTCCGTTACATTTAATGTAGAATGCGAAAGGATGATCGGCGATAAAATGTCCAGAAGGAGGTAGAGGCATCGAAGTTAGTACAGCGACAACTGAAAAATGATGAGTGATGATATACTGAATCTGACAGCAAATATCTATTTTTTTTATCAAAAATGTGTACGAAACGAATCACATTTCCACTGGATACTGTACATGTTGAAACCAGAGCAAAAAACAAAGCTTGTGTGATCCAACACAAGGCAGCGCTGTGGCGATCTGCCATAGGTCTCATCAGTGGTACTAGGCTTCACTACGAATACATTTTTTAATTCGAAGCATGGATATCAGTAGTCGTGAACATTTTCCTTTGCGAAGACTCCATCGCTGGAATGGAACAAAATACTCCAACCACGACTATCAATAAACAACGAGGCTCTCATTGATGCCTTCTTTCATGTTTACTCATACTGAAGACAGTGAGGCCCACTGATTCATTCGTAGTTCACCCTAGCACCACATTCTATTGAATAGCACTGTCTTATGTTGGATAACGAATTATTTGTTTTAGGGATGTGATTACAACTGGTAGGTAGATTTGAAGTAAGTGGAATTATTCGCCCCTCCTGTATAGGGTGTATACCCTGAGAGGGTTTATTGTGTCTCACATCTATCTTAACCCGACCAAATGAGTTCAGATAGTTTCATTCATTAATTTTTCAGGTCAACTGACAAGAGTGGAAACATTATTCTTCTCTAAGGTTGACAGACCAGATTAAGTTTTCTTGGACTAAGAATTTTAGGATCCAGTGGCATCTACGGCCTGACGACTTCGACAATTGCGGAACTAGCCAAACATCACAGCCATGTTCAATCCCTGAAGAAATGGGATGGAATCAAAGGATACAGTCATGCCAGTATCACCAAGGGCGACCCTGGAAAGCTGGCGCCGAAGAAATATCTGGTGATGACCAGATGACTGGCCACTGTTAACTAAGGAAACACCTCCATATTATGGAGCTGGACACACCTCTATGCAGGTGTGTCCTGATCTAGGAGGGCAACTCCTCGGGAGGATGTACAATGGGTCACAAGTATTTTTAGCATACACTCACCTTCCCTACTATACAGATCTAGCCCTTCGTCTAGTGAGGACCTGATCAGAAGTCAAATACTTTTTTTTTCTTCATTTTCTGAAAGTGCTTTGATTCTTTCAAGTTTGCAAATACCCTCTTGAGGTTCTTCATTCACTTCAACAATCTCTTCTTCTGTACTGGTCTGTGAAGTTATCTTGCTGGACGTATGTCATATTCTCCTGGACACGTCGATGGTCGATGATAAATTTTGACTCTGCAGTGGATCTCCTCTGGGAGCCTTCTTTATCATTGATGTTAGTGGTTTGCTTTTCCTGTAGATCCCATCGATGGCATGCCAATATCATTTCAAAAAATCAACCTATCAAGATCATCAAGTCCGTTTCATACGAACTAACTGAAATGGATCTCAGTTCCACTCATAAAAATATTCTAGCTAGTTGCTTCATTGGAACGCACATGGCTAGTTCAACTAGTGGTGCTCTATTCTGTTGATAATGGATATTATCATAATTTTTCATGAACAGTGTCACAAATCTATAAGACTGTTCAATAGGGTGACGACAAAATTTCCCCCAATGATTTGTTCATCGATAGTTACGGCTCCAACATTGACATTTTGAATATGGAAAGTAGGCCTATATCATCCAATGAGAATTTTCCCGCTCTAATATCAACAATTCTGTTTGTTGATGGTTTCATTCGTCATATAAAAAATTTTTGGTAGCCCTCAATGATCTATCTATCAATGATCCCACTATCTCACGCGGACCTCTTCTGGAATATACAATTTGGAACCAATCTTGGTTCTTTCCAGTTTTTGAGAAAGTTAATGTCACACTGTGTAAGTGCTCAGTATCGTTGATGTTCCAAAAGCTTGTATTTCATAACCTCCATTCTATTCGAAGATTGAGGTGGATAGCTGAAGCTTTGAGAAGTCTGAATCTATGAGTGGTATCGAACTATAAACAAAAATCAACCCATGTCATAATTGTCCTTATAGAATGTATTTTTTTTTGGTAAGCGATGATTGAGAATCAGGAGCGCCGTTATAATTGCGGAAAAACAGGACCTCTGCAGATGACCAAGAGCTCAAAGTATATGAAGAAGACCTACACTAAACGAAGGGAACAAAGATGCTGGTGGATCAAAGCATATCAGCCTGTAGAGGTGAAACAATATCGAAGAGAAAGAAAAGATTACCAACACCCAATGAATTAAACAGATGATCAATGTCACCAGAAAGACGAAATCAACAGACATAAAATGAAGAGCAAGAAGTATTTTTACTGAGGAGTATACACACTGGAATGAATAGATAAGAAATATGCCACAACTGCAGAAACGATATCAGAAGTATTTTATCAATGGGTATCTTGCCAATACTATTTTCAGAATAGGTGTGTATTTTTCTACTATATGATGCAAATTCACAAACCTGCTGTTGAAGCAGCTGCTTCAGTGCCATCCTCATTAACGTCGATGTAAACCTTTTGGATAACTTTGGAAATCACAAGATGTTTATTCGTCGATGATAAACCAGACAAATCAGCCTTTTCTTCATCAAATATTTTTTTGATTCCCAACTGAAATAATTTGGGAGTTAGTAACTTTTTCCGTTAAAAAAAAAATCAAGTGAAATGCTAAACTCACTTTTTCAAGTATTGGAATCATTTCGATTTCTGTTTCAATTTTGAATTTTGGAATTTTCACATCCACTCTTCTCAGTTCGAATGGTTGAGGAGCTAGCAGGGCGTCCATGTTCTGTTCTAGTGCAGGCAAACCATCTATGTCATTTGGTAGAATGAAAACCATGCTTACATTTCCTCCTGAAAATACAGTGATTTGATAAATCACCTTTCCACTTTCAACTGTTGATAGTGAAATATTATTGAGATTTTGGATTTTCCTTGTAGAAAAAATGACGATCAAAAACAGTAAAATGTTTTGAAATTATGTGAACTATTTTTAATAATACGTTACAATTCTTAGAGTAAAATGAAAATATTTTCTACTCAAACATATTTTTAAACTATCAAGAGAACAGATGGTGAATGAAATTCAGTTATTTCTAGACTGTCTTCACCAATTCCTTCAGAATACTTGATGACGATCAACGAACAAATTCCACAATCCAGGTTCTGGCAGGAGCAATTGGTAAGAATTAGGTGTTTTAATAATTTTTCGAAATTTTGAAGTCATTTTCTCCCAAATATATTGAACAACACCTCAATCATTACGAATTGAAAGTGAGATTGAAAGAATGTTGAATTTGTTGTTGACAATTCTTCCAAAATCTTTCATGATTCAAAAAATATTACTATCGTTATGAAATCGCTATCACCGCTAGTGTGGAGTTGATTCAGTAGCATTGGTGGCAAGGAAAGTGCACCATGGAAGTGCCAAAACCCACCTGAATAAGACATCTCCAGAAACTTAGCTTTGAGAGCAGAATTTTCATAGTACTTCAAGTACTCCGTTTGTCCCATCATGTCAACTTCGACAGTTTCATCTTTTGAAACATAGAAAGTCCTTTTTGCTGTTCTGTAGCGGTAGAACGGACTCTGCCATCTACCTTTAAGATACAGAGTGTTAACTAAAACCATTTTGGTGTCACCACCGATAGACACAGGATCAATGAGATTTTTTATTCTCCTTTCAGTACGATCCTCTACCCAACTGTTGATTTTTGCTGCTGTCTCGACATTTGAAGCAAAGTTAACAGTTTCAGCACCTGAAACGAGAACAAACATTTCAGGTGATTCAAAACAATATATAGTTGTTCAAATTTGGTGGTTTTCCTTCCACATTTGGAGAAAAAGAGAAATTACCTGATTCAAAAATGTTTTCAGCAACTTGCTTGAATTCATCTTCTAGTTTGACGCCTTGTCCAACATACACCTTGTTGGCTGTCGACAATTTCAGGTCTTTATGTGCAGATGCGAGTTTAGGCAGAAATGATTTGAAAGCTCGTTGAATCTTTTCGTTAGTGGATGGTAATGAGAGACCAGAGACCATTTCTTCGGCAGATTCTCCTCTAGCTCCTTCGTGAGTCAAAGCCAAGACAGTTTGGGCAGAAAAAGGACTCATAACCATGTTACCGCTTTTCACTTTGGTTAGTTCCTGAAATGGATTCGATGATTGGTTTCACATCAGCTATTTGTGCCTGTTACTCAGGACGTTCAAAAACTCAATCTGACCGGTTATGGTTTTCGCAGTGCTTGATTGATGTTCATTGTATAGGATTTTCAAACGTCAATATTTTGGAATGAACAAATTCAGTAACATGACACAGAACATTGCTCAACTTTCAATGTTGGATACTGAAACCTAGACAAGGCCTTGTTTTCGACGATCGTTCGTAACGGTTAATTATTATAACTATCATTGTGGTAGACTTTGGTGCAAACAGAATGACATGATGTGTGGAAAACGACCACAAAGATAGAGGGATATATCAGTGGAAGTCTGTCAATCATCACCACATGAAATTTCCAATGTCCAGTATTCAATATTGGACAACTTATTTTTAACAAATTAGAAAAGTGGGCAGAAATTCAAGATCATTATATGTAATCAATATTGCTAGCTGCGGTATAGTGAATGTGAACTTTTATAATCATGTTGGAAAACTAATGAAGCCACCAACGTCATCAACATGAGTTCCAGCCCGCTCATGGGAATAAAGGAATTCTTGTTGAGGAAAGGCCTGAACTTCGCCATTGCGCCAACATCTGCGCCCACTTCGGGGATGATTACCAGACCAAGGCAAAAGAATTCAGATGGAAAATCAGGAAATAGCTGGATAGAGAACCAGTTCCAATATCCAACATCAGCAATGAAGAACGTAGAGTTCTGGACGGCCTACGTAGAGACAACACTATCAGGATCCTACCTGCAGATGGAGAAAGCGATACTGTGGTGATGGATACTGTTCTCTACGAACAGAAGATCGAAGAGTTCTTCAGAGGGGCAATACACGAAGATCGTACGGGACCCTACTGCAACAATCGAAAGAAAGTTGTACCAGATTTTGAAAAAACCAACATATTTTTAGGAGAAGGAGAGATTATCGCTAACACCGCACCAAAGTAAGCTCCCTCACTTGTATGGACTACCCAAAATCCACAAGAAGGACGTTCTGCTCAGACCGATCATCAGCTCAGATATTCGGCTGCTTGAAACTTTTCTAGATTTTTACTTCCCATAATACAAGCATCACAGGAAAAAACATTGTCTTTCGTGAAAAATTCAAGAAATTTTGTCGAACTACTAGGGAGAATTTAAGTCATACAGTACGATAAACTGATCAGTTTCAACGTGGAAAGCTTTCACACCAACATTTCGGTCGAAGAAGCCCTCCAAATAATACAGAGAAAGCTATCCGAAGACGGGAACCTGGAGGATAGAACACATGTATGTATAGAAGTAATTATGGAATTACAAGGATGCTGTGTACGACGAAATCTTTACACAAGATGAGGGACTGCCAATGAGGTTGCCATTTTCAACAGTCATAGCTAACATATATATGTAGTGGTTTGAAACTCTGGCCAATGAAGAAGCCCACAAGAAACCTCGTATCTGAATGAGATACGTTGACGACATCTCCATAATATGGAACCATGGGAGACGCCTTCCTGAAACAAATCAACAGCGTAATACTTTCCACCACTTTCACAATAGAGAAGAAAGTCCACAACGAATTGCCATTCTTAGACGTATTGGTGAAGAGGACCGACACTATGTGGGAAATATCTGTATACCGAAAACGCTCTCACGCGAGACAGTATCTGAACCACCATCAATCGACTAAAAGAGGAATCATCAAAACTCTATCAGACCATGCTTTTAGGCTCTGTAATAACAAGGAAGGTCTCGAGAAGAAACCAGACATCATCAAAAATGATCCTCAACGAAATGGCTACACCAAAGCGATGGTGAAACAGGCTTTGACTGAAAGACAGCAGGAGCCTCGCAATGAAGAGAAGTGTCACAACCAGTGCTTGCAACCAGGATAAGAAAAATTGGGTCCAAGTACAACATCAGAACCTGCTCAAGATTCGGAAACAAGAATTGCTTTTACCAGATACCCTGTGAGTGCGCAAAATCCTATATTGGTGAAACTGAAAGGCCATTGAATGTTTGCATTGCCGAGCACAAAAAACACACACATCGTGGAGAAACCAGTAAATTAGAAGAAGCAGAGCATGTTTGGACCTATCAACATAACATCGAGTGGTCCCAAGCTGAGATCATACACCATGGAGAAACATTGGTTGAGAAGGAAATTCAATGAAGCCGCGTACATGTTGTTCAACAATGTTTTCAGCCAAGCTAGCGTAGAGATACGCAACTTATGGAAACCCATAATCAAGTGAAAAATGGCCAACTCGCGCCAAATGGTCATTCCCCACTAAACCGGTGAAACGGAAAAAGGAAAGTGGAGATAAGTGAAAGTATTCAAGTGACCCATAAATAGACATCGCTCGAAGAAATTAGTCCAGTCATCACCCGAAGACGATTGTGGATACCAACAATCGAAACGTCGTGAAGTAACCTGGCTTGAAATCTCTCAACTTTTCATTTTTATTTTAATTTTTGCTTGATATTATTATTATTTTCAGTAATCCTTTTTCAATTTTTTTTTTTAAGTTTGGAGTTGAATGGAAATGTTTCCAATTTGATCCGATAAAAAGTATAGTATGCTACTCATGCAGATAACCTATTTCACACAGGTGAGATTGCTGCGCTCACTTTCGCTCGTGCCACGCCTTTCACTCATTGTGTGGAATACGATACTTTCTGCACTCGTTGAACAATGTATCATTCTCTCATTTATCATGACTTTGGATACAATATATGAATAATTTCCCACCTTGTAAAGATTCGCGGAGAACCTGTGATTTCCATCGGTGAATTCCTGGACAGCATCTTCTTCAGTAGGAGCTGCTCTTACGGTGTAAACCAAAGCAAGAAAGAGAATAATTTTCATAGTGGTGCTTTTTCTGAAAACGAACGGAAATGAACTTCAATTGCGACGGTATGCTCAACACCGAAAATTGAAAGTAGATAATAACGTGAAACTCAGAAAGTGAGTTGTGTTTCTTTCCCAAAAGATAATATACTTTTTTACTCACAGCAAATATGTGTCTTTATAACCAACATGAAAACTGAATGCGCGGAGATAGCTATAATGAAATACTTGCGTTCTTTTCCTCAATCAAATTATGGCGTAATCATTCGGAGTATCCAGATCATTTCGAATCACTCGAAGTGTTGTTTTTCGAAATTAATCATGTTTGAAAGGTTATCACTATTTGTTCTTCAACACTACGGTGTGATCATCTGTTACCAAGGGATTTGACCCAGACCTCAATGATTTCGAATGAATTTTCATCCTTGATTACTAAGATTTTAGGTTGTTTCAAAGTTTTTGTCCGTTTTGATGTCATATGTTTCCGTAGCCTATTATCTCAATGATTATTCATTCTACTATGTCGCGGTTTATAGTGATTAGTAGAGAATTTTGTACTCTATTCATTGATGCTATTTATTTTTCTCTCAAATTTAAATTTTGTGCCTCTTTTCAGCTTATCACTATATGTTTACAGCCAATTTTCTCTACGATTTCAAATTGAACCAAAGCGCTGCCGAAACAGAAAAATCAATGAGGAATAAGGCATTAATAGTGTTAATGAAAACACTTTTTATTAGGACAAAACACAAGGAATACAGGAAACCGCTGGAGATTGAATTCATTTGGAAAAACGTTCTTAGGAAGTTTATTCCACAATAACACAGTTCTCCAGAGGGTAGAGTTCTTGAACAGTGAAGTTCGAGGTGTATTCAGTTGAACCTCAAAACGATGAGCAGCTACAGTCCGTCGCGTATTTCTGATATGCACCGCTCTTGATAGAATCAAATGTGCCAAATCACTTGAATACTTTCCGTGAAAGTATCTATAGAAGAGAGACAAATCTCCAACTTTTCTTCGATGTTCCAGGCTATCAAGGTTGCACGTGATGTTCGTGTCTCCAATCAGGCGGATGGCTCTTTTCTGGATGGAATCCAGCAACTTCAGGATATGTTTGTGGCAGAGCTCGATACGTGAAAACTATACTCCAAAGAAAGTCTGATCTGAGCTTTATATAGCATCAAACATTGCTGAGGTGTGTACAGTTTTCTGGTTTGGAATAGTGTTTCAATCTTTTGATGAGCAGCCTTTGCAATTCCAGGGACATCATTGTGCCAAGACATATTGGTGTCTATTTCAACCCTCAACAAGCTTATTGGAGCAGAAAGCGGAATTGTCTGACCTGACGTTCAACCACCACCAATCTTGTAACAATCACTCAATGTATTGCAGAGGTTATTGATTGTCAGTGTCAGACTGATCTCATCTACACTGATTTTTCTAAAGCGTTCGACAGACTTGACCATAGCATCCTGCTCAAGTTTTTGACTTTTGGGTTATCCAATGAATTAATTACTTCCTTCAAATCGTATTTTTGCAACCGTATGCAGTATATCCAACTCAATGGCCTCAAGTCTATCGAATATATAGCCACAATTGGTGTACCACAAGGATCAAATCTAGGACCCCTACTGTACAATATATTCATTGATGGTATCGGAGCTGAGATTGATGTCAATTTTCTTTTATACGCAGATGACTAGAAACATTATCACAATATAATATGCTCTAATGATTGCGAACTTCTCGCTTTGAATTTAAATCGCGTTACTACATGGTGTCGGAAAAATAATCTCTCAACATATCCAAATGTAATGTTATGTCCTATGGCAGGTTGAAAAGTCTGCAAAATACTGGTACGACGATGGTTTGAGAAATTTAGTTCCAAACATTCCATCTTTGGAAATGAGCCTCAAAGTGGTCAACCTGCAGTAATCCAGGACGACGATTTGAGGACGCTGGTGGAAATTGATCCATGACGTGGTATGACGGAAGAACTGGGCGTCAGCTCTCATGAGGTTTTTAACAATTTAAGACAAATTGAAAAGGTCGAAAAGCTCGCGAAGTATGTGCTCCACGTTGTGAACAATCGACAGAAATCGCAATGTTTCGAGTTCTGTTCGTTTTTGCATTTGCGCAACCAAAACCATCCTCTTCTACGATATAAGACTTAAGGACAGTGGTTGGACATCGATGAGCCACCCATGCACTACCCAAAATCGATAACCCACCAAAAAAGACTCTATGAGTACTGAATGGTTGTCAGCGGCCAAACCGTCACAGTAGAGTCAGTCATATTGGGAGGCAATCGACGAATTGTATCGAAAATTGCGTCAGCAGCAACAGCCGGTACAAGTTCTGCTCCACGACAACCCCCGTCCGCACGTTTCACAAATTACCGTCCGAAAATCAAATGAATTTGGCGTCGAAGTTCTCCTTCCCCTACCATTCATGCCAGACTCCTCGCCAACTGATTGCTGATGGAATTGATCGACTTTCGTAAGGTTGGCAAAAGTGGACTGATTCAAGTGGCACTAATTTCGATTGAAATGAATAAGTTTTCGCTTAGACATAACAGTTTGAAGTAGACTTATAAAAACGGACAAGGCTCCTTAAACAACTAAATAGTTAACGTCGAAAATCAACGGTTTCCTCCACCATTTCACTAATGAATTTCTCAGTTGTCAACGTCAAGGTGTTTATATCCAAGTTATTGATTTGAAGGAAATATTTTACTGTTTGATAATCATATATTTATTAGATTAAATACGATCAGATTGTAATTCATGAATATTTTTGGGAAAATATTGCTGATGATGACAACAAAGCATGTCGAGCGTGAATCAGTTGTTTGACGATAAAATACTGTTCCCAGTGCACTGAACATTGTCTTAATCTAACACTGTACACTTCAATGAATAGGACCAAAACGACAAAAAAGTTCCAAGAATTGTACAACCCCTTTCTGTTCAATATAAACCCCAACCCCATTAGTTTCTCTTTATGAAAATTCTGGCTCCTTAACTGTTAACAAGTGTTCCTTATTGAGTTCTCAAAGCACTTTGTATTCAATATAACTTCGCAGGACTCGTTTCTTTTATGGTTCATACAAAACAAGATGCCGAGAAGTACGGATCTGAATAAGCAATTTTCTTTTCATATGCGACAAAAAATATCAAGTCAACTGAATTCATAGGGATATAACTATTTGCGTCCTCATCACTTGTCTCGATATATTGAAAGATATTTTCACTGTAGCGGATGTGCAGAATTATTCATTATGCAGTTTTGGAAATGTAGAATGAAACTTTAGTTTGCGAGTTTAAGTTTGAGTCATTATGTCGTTACTTGTGTATATGATTTTATACTGAGCTTTGATCACATGCTAAACTTCATATACGTCCTGAAGATTTTCATTTTGAAACTTCGAAGTGCTAATTGATTATGAATCAAATTTTCAGGATAATTTTGGTTTGAATATAGATATTTTGATGGTATGGTTAGTAAGTGCACACTTACTGGTTAGTATTTTTAGTATTTTCTAGGTAATCCATCTCATTTGATAGAATATGATAGAACTGACCGTCATCTGAGTCGTCATCTGAGTGGACTGCACTTCCTGAACTGACTCCAGAGCGTGCAAAGACGCAACAGTCGGCCAGCAAGGTTATGGTATCAGTATTTTGGGATGGGCATGATATAATATTCGTCGACCAGCTTGGAAAGAAAAAAGCGTTAATAGCGACTGGAGCAGTTGAAGAACGAAATCGCAAAAGAATGACTCCATTCAAAGAAAGAGAGAGTGCTATTTCATGAAAAATACATATCAGAATTGCATGAATTGGGCTTTGAATTGCTTCCGCATCCACCGTATTCTCCAGAACTCACAATATTTTCCTGTTCTCAGACCTAAAGGAAATGCTCACTAGAAATAAATGTATCACTGATGAAGAGGTAATCGTCGAAACAGAGGCCTATTTCAAGGCTAATTGTACCATAAAACCAGCAAAACTTTGATCATCTCTTTCACCAGGAGAAAAAAATTGAACGATCTAACGCCACTTTTACTCAATGGTGAGGTTATTTTATTTCTAACGAAGGTGAAAACTCACCTGGAATGCTCACTCGGAAAAAGTTTTACACAAATCCAGACTGTCCCTATGGACATGTCGTAGGATGGTGAAACTTGGGGTTCAGGTCCCAAACAAATCCACTGGATTATGATGTTTGTCAGACCAATAATCACTTATGGTGCAATTGCCTGGTGGCCGAAGGCTTTACAGAAAACAGCCCAGGCGAAGCTCTCTGGCTTACAGAGACAGGCTTGTCTGGCCATCAGTGGTGCCATCAGTACCACCATGCCACCATGCCATGGAGATCCTTCTAGATCTACCTCCTTTCCACATTTTTCTGGAGAGACAAGCTAGATGAACAGCATATACTTGTGCACATTGTCATTTGCACAAATTGATTTGCAGAGTGCAACAGACTGTTGGTTGACACTGGATGTCACAGCATTTTGGAAATCACCTCTAACTTTATGCCTCCAACTGTCAACTATGAACTGCCTTATAATGTACTATTCCCGAGTATAGAGGACTGGATCCTCAGGGGGAAGGAAATATTAAGAGCAGATAGTTGTTGGTTCACAGATGGATCAAAAACGCCTTCCAGTTCTGGTGCAGGCGTTTTCAGTCGCAGACCCAGGACAGAGATATCAACCTGCTTAGGAACCTATGCGACTGTATTTCAAGCGGAAATTTATGCTATTGAATTGTGTGCGGAGAGATTAGAAGAATCCAACCTCATACACAAGTCGATAAAAATATTCTGGGACAGTCAAGCGGCGTTGGAAGCTCCTGGCTCCTACGGAGCAACGTCTAAATTGGTGACAAATTGCCAAAAACGACTCTCCTCGATAGGAAGACTCAACAGATGGTCTCTGGTCTGGATTTTTGACCATATTGGCCTGGAAGGCAATGAGGTTGTTGGCTCTCTTTCAAAGGAGGGTGCTGCAAGCAGATTTGTCGGACTAGAACCTGTCATTGGCATCGCTTTAGGATTTGCAAACAAAGATTGAACACTTGGATGGCAAGAAGATTTATGGACTTCTGGAAGAATCTTCCAGGATTGGCTCACTCCAAGGCCTTCTTACAGGTCACTGTCATTTGAATCATCATCTGCAGAACCTCGGACTGTCGCCTCTGTTTGGAAAATTATGAAACAGCAGAGCACATACTTCGTGCATGCCCTGCTGGGGACAGAATCAGAATTTCAGAGTTCGGCAGAGCCGAACTCTTTTCATCTGACCTGAAGGACAACTCCCCATATAAACCAATCGGCTTCGTTAAGAAGCTGGGTTTGTTTGGTCGAGTGACAATATATGTGAGCTACAATAAACCCTTGCGGGTTGCGGTGGAGGGTTGAATATACCCACTCACTTTGGACCTAACCTGACTCAAACATAAAAATTATATGGAAATTTTTTTTTACCGCTATGATCATTGTTTCACCCACGAAGGCAACTATATTCAATGATGAAATAAGGTTTCATCTTTTTTTTTCATGTTAGCGATGAATTTCTCAGTCCAACTTACATACCAAATATGTTCCTGCACTTAAATGATATAGATATAGAAATAAAATACTTTGTCTGATTTCCACTGACTTAATGTCAGTGGAAATGTTCCCTCATGTCAAATTGTATTCCAGAAAAAATGAGTACATCTAATTCTCTCATTCAGGTTTTAGATACAGTGATTGCTAATTTGGATAAAAGAGACATTAGTGTATTAACACTTCTAGATTATTCTAAAGCATTTGATACTATCAATCATAGTCTAAATTCAAATATTACGGTTTTTCTGATAGTTCACTTGCAATGATTTAGTCATATCTAACGAATCGAAAACAGAAGATAGTATCAAATGAAAGAAACTCAGACTACGTTGAAATTGAAGTGGACTAAGAACACTTCCACAAGGAAGTGTTCTTAGTCCACTATATTTCATTATCTATACCGCTGATATTCTAAAATCCATAACCGCTTGCAATGTTCAGGCATATGCTGATGATACGCTGTTATTAATTGGTTTTCCTAAAGAAAACCTGAATGATGCATAGAATTTGCTGAATGATGATCTTGAACTTATATTTAAAAAAAGTGCCTCTCATAACTTGAAATTAAATTCGTCCAAGTCAAAAATATCAGTTTTTTCATCAAAAACTCAATACGATTTTATAAATACAAATTTGGCAGTTGCTATCAATGATGTACCATTATTGGCCGTTGAATCGGCGAAAAGCTTGGGTTTAATAATAGACAACGATCTCCGTTTCAAATCTCATGTAAATTGCATTCTTAAAAAAACTTTCACTTCACTGAAAACTCTTTACAGCAACCGGTTTATTCTCAATGTAAATTCGCGCAAGACTCTGTGTGAAACCCTTGTCCTCTCACAGTTTACGTATTGTGATTTTTTGTATGGTTCTTGTCTTGATAATGATTTTAAATATAAGATTCAAAAGGTTCAGAATTTTTGCGTACGATTCATTTACGGATTTCGTCGGTATGACCACGTTTCTCAAAAATTAAGAGAGTTAGAATGGCTCAATATGGAGAATCGTAGACGACTTCATCTATCCATGCAAGTTTATAAAATGATGAGAAATGAAAATTACATTAATCGAAGGAGATTACTTCCTAGATCTCATACACATTCTATTAATGTAAGGGACAAGGGCTCACTCACCATGCCACATCATTCGACAGCTACTTTCCAGAGGAACTTTACCTATACTGTTATTAAAAATTTCAATTCTAACCCTATTCAGTACAGGGACTCAAATTTGAAAGCATTCAAAAGTTTATAAAAGAATCTTTACTATCTGCACAGTGAATAATGTATGTAAATGTTGGTCGAACAAACTTAGTAATGTCTGATTTTTTAATTAGTATATTTTTAATTTTGTAATTTAGAGGGCCATATGGTATTATCAGCATCAGGGGGTTAGATGCAAGAGTAGTCGAAGGCTAAATCTCGCCTCGTGATGTTCAAGCAAGAAAGATATTTTCCTGTATTATTTTTTCGAGGTTTTCCTTACTTATTTTGTGGTTTGTTTCTTGTAGATGTTCGAACATGACAACGCAATTAATCACAGTTTGAAGTTTATGTAGTTGGTATTAATGAATGTAGGTATATATCTTATTACCTACTCTCGGATATATGTACTCCGATATTTCTCTTAGGTCAGTAGTGTTAGAATACCTACTTGAGAATGGTGTAAAAATCGAAACCTTGGTTGTATTATTATCAATACATTAAGTAAGTGGAAATTAGACGAAGTATTTTATTTCTATATCTATATTATTCAACTGAAGATGAATTTCCACAAAATAAATAAGTCATATCAATATCACACAAAAAATGTTCCTGTACCTTTCTTGCAAATGGTCTAACAATAAATTAGTTTGATCTGTTCGGGGGTTTCATCATTGAGGTTCAAATTGTCAATTCTATATATCTCTGAGAATACATTCCACATCTCCGGACAGGCTTGTTTTGTTGAAATTTCATCCTCTCACAGATTCCTCCGTCTATAGAAGCTGCCTTCACCCTCGATAAATTCGGCATATATCCATATACTCGATAATTCGAGGGGCACTCGAAATGATCTAGTGTGTTTGTCAGGAGATGTCGACCGGCTTAACTTGCCTATAATTACTTTTCATGTCGACCGCCGATTCATATCCCTGTGACGTCCTGGCTTTCCGACCGACTAACTTCCAAAGGATCTACACGTCCTTAGATGCGGATCGCAATTTAATTACGATCTATATGTTATAATTACGGAAATTTATAAAGATTTACTCGGCCGTATTATGGTTATTAAAGGCAGAGGCGGCTCGTTCGGGAGAAATGATTTGCCTGAAATGAAAGGTTCTAGGAAAAAGGAAAATATTGGAAATCTTCATGAAAAAGACAAGATAGACATAGAATGAATACAGGATGGAGAAACATTCAGATTTTATTTTGAATCTCACGGTTTTTCAGGAGATCTCACCTTTTATCTTGAGATCTCGCCTTTTTTTCAGATATCTCGCCGCTTTTCACGTTATTTCAACTTTTTCCAAGATGATGACTTTTTGCGTGGTCTCAACTCTTCATGATGTATCATTTGGAAATTTCAAATGACCATTTTTCATTTGTAAAAGCTCATCAATATTCTAATGTTTCATGGCCATTTTTTCATTAGTAAAAATTCATCATCATCATAGGAACATTGTTTTGACAATAGTTTTTCCAGCTTCTCCTTGAATACATTGATGTCATCAACCTTCTTAAACATTCAGATGATTGAATTTTCGATGAAGAAGGAAAGTCACAAGGTCGAAACTTGGCGATCCGATCATATAAATTGATGACACTGTTCTACCGGTGGTAAACCAGGTTAAAAATCTAGGAGTTTTCATCGATGATGAACTCAAATTCAAAAAACATACTTCAATATCTATTCATGTATAACTTGGGAAAATAGAAGTATTATACCCTCATAGGAATGTCTTGAGCCTAAAAACCAAATAACTCGATTGTGCTTCGTTGATACTATCTATTTTCAACCATTGTGACGAATTCAAAGAGTTCAAAACTCTTGTTTGAAATTTTCGTACGGTTTTAAAAAAACAGAAACGATTTCTCATACACTTAATAAAGTCGGGTGGTTCGACATTACTTCATGAAGTTATTGTCAATAGAACACCTCCCTATTCATATCACAAAGTAACTTATCGAATTGATGTTCATAATGTGAACATCAGGCGCAAAACGATCCATGTTGTTAGTCACTCCATTGAACTATTCAAAAGGTCATTTGCATATAAAATAGCTGAATTCTATAACAACCTACCACCTTCCTTCAGATCGAAATCTGTTTCCAGTTTCAGGTAATGCCTGAAAGAACACCTGAAAAAATATCGAATATCTTCTACAACACATTGGATCTTGTAGGATACAGCTGAAATAATTTTAGTATTCTTAAGTTTGTACTGATACCGACTAAAGATTTCTAGAAAGGAGCGGCTAAACAAGAAATTCAAATAGTGTAAATAAATTAATCGTTATTTGCTGAGTGTTGTGATGAATAAATTCGTTAGTGATTAGTGAAATATTGTTGGAAATAAATTTCTTTGAGACAGTTAATTTGTTACAGTAGCAAGACAAACAACTCCGCGATTCAGCATGTATATATTTCAAAAACGAAAAAAGACGAGATCTCGAATAAAAAAGTGGAGATCTCAATAAAAAAGTCTAACTTCCTAATTATTTGTAAATGAGAAAATCGAAAAATGGAGTTTAGGAGAATACTATTTTGATCACATTTAGATATGATGAGTTTTCTTGGAATAGCAACATGAAAAACTCTGCGATTCAGCAAGAATGTATCTCGAAAAACAATTTGATCGAGCGCGTCAGATTTTCTAACGGGGTGTTACGTGCAACAAAAAAAAGCTCTCATTTAATAATCTGACGATTTCGATCTGACGCAAACTTGCAGCCATTATTATAATGTGCAAAAAAAAACGTCATTTTGAAATACTCAAGCGCGTCAGATTAAGATGTATATGGTTCATCTTTATGTGTTTGACGTGCTGTCTCATAATCTGACGATTATCTAGAGGGATTCGCCTCATCTGACAGAAAAATAATTTTTTGAAATCTTTTTTTATCATTGAACTTAATTGATTGAAAATTTCAGGAAATAGCATGCAAATAAATAAGTGTATGTTTTTAAGTAGAATACTTGTATTTATAAAAAAATAACTCTGAAAAATTCTTATAAAATTTTCATTTCAATTGGTTAATTAATGGAGAAGAGAGAATTGAACTTTCTATGTTTTTTACCACTTTTATTTGTAACTAAAGTTACTGCAGTTACTTATACAATATATAAGTTTGAAAATGTCCTTATAGGATGAAACTGCAGTAACGTTAGTTACAAATAAAAGTGGTAAAAAACATAAAAAGTTTCTTTTCTTCATTGTGATTTCCTACCACATAGTAACGGCTACATCAATCAATTATTTGAATAATCAATCATCATCTTCATCCTCATCACAAACGAGACTCTGTGATCAGCTGTGATGGCATCTTGGCAACAGAATTCAGAGTGGGGACGGAGTGAGAAAGTATCAGATAGAGAAAAAGTGAAAAAGGAATAGAAACGCGAATAGGGAAATATAGGCATCACGAAGCTGTACGCATTATACTTTCTCGACGAATTCAATTATTTTCTTCAACATAAAAAAAAAAATTAGCTACGCTCGAGAATTACAACTTTGCTGCCTTCCCCTTTCTTTACGTCACTCTCAAATTGTCAGATTACTGGAATATATACTTTTTAGCAGGTGATTAACTCACCCTAGCTTAATCTGACGCGCTCGAGGATTCCTGATGATCATTTTTTTTCTACTAATCTGATCCTTCATCCTTCACGGGCGGCCTTATATATGGGACTCATATTTGGTGGAGATACTCAACCGGATACAAGGTATCCCCCTGTATATTAATCTGCCGCGCTTCAGTAAATCAAGAAATACCCGCTGGGGCTTTCCTATTATTATTATTTGTGAATAATGAAATGGAATATTCAGATATGGTGAGTTTTCTTAGCATGGCAACACAAAGTTGAGGTTTCTAGAAAATAATCCGGATCTCGAGAAAAAACGCGACATCTAAAAAAAAGGTCGATGTTTCGAAAGAAAAGTCGGAATTAAAAAAAAATAATAACGATTTCGAGGTATAAATCGCGATCTCGAGAAAAAAGGCGAAATTTCCAACAGAATTTGAATGTGGCTCTTATTCGCTTTCTTATAATACAGTTGGCACCAAAATGAATCTTGTTTATTTCGATATTTCTATGGCACTTTCTGTGAAAATCAAACGCATATTGATTCCACAGACACAAACCCTTCAGAATGAAGAGAGAAGAAAGACATTTTTGAAATTTTCGATATAACTAAGAACAATATTCAATATTTGTAAATATTTATATGCTGAGGTTGCAACTTTGTTTCGGTCCCGTACAAAAGTAAAATGTTTAATACGCATCCGTGCAACTTTGCGTATTGTTTTATATTTCTATATCCTGTAACCGTATCAATGTCGTACTACCCGGACGACGCACAAAACGTATTAATTTTTTGGTAGTAAAATGTACATCACTTTGTTGAACTGAAATAGACTCGCCAGCAATCTTACCACAGACGATGTTGTGTCTCACTTCAAAACAGTTTATCCAACTCATGGAATATGTGAAATTTTGCATGTTTAACTGTAGCAAAAAAATTTGCTTTCTCTTGTAGCAAAGGTCCATTAAGGGGTATTCTCCGATTGAGCTGAAGCTTGAACCACTGTAACAATGCCTTATCAAACTGCTCATGAGTAGAAGTCCTAACACGTTTGCATTTCAAAACATTGGCATTGAACAGCGACTCGATCTTATCTTTATTCTTTTCAATTGTGGATATTGTAGAATGGGATACGCCAAACTTCTTTGCGAGGGCTGCATTTGATTCACCATCTTCTAATCGGTGTAATATTGCAATTTTTTCTTCACTTGCAAATAATTCGTTTTGTCGAACTTCATGAACTTACAACAAGTGGCAAAAATTTCATACTGGAACCTCTGACGTATCTATTAATATCTGTTAGTAGTACCTATCAATAGAGATACCTATGAATACTACCTCTTAGTAGTATCTATCAACAGAGGTACCTAAGAAGAGGGAGTTCGCCAAAGTATTGGTGTGCAGATTGTGTAAACAAAACATTGCGTTTCAACCGGATCTATTATAAGCGGTTGGTCGCTTAAACCGGAGTCGCACCAAACGGTATATTTTCTCAATAACTTAATATTAAACTAAACTTATCGTCGCTATAAACGGATAGTCGTTATAAGCGAAGTCGTTATATATACTGCAGTAGATTTTTTCTCTCCTGCGAGTGTGGTCAAGAAGTACTCGACCTGTTTAGATATGGTGTTAGTTGTTTGAGAAATATCACTGCATTAGAAAGTACACAATCTGTAAAGCATATGTTTCGAATTTGAAGACGCTACGCTGTTAAGAATTTGTTAGGCAGCCATCAATAGAGAACGTTCTCGGTGAATTTGTGAAAATGAAAAAAATTGGTCACCGTTATGTGATATATTACTTCTATTTGAAAGACCCCAGCCCAACCAATATGAAAGCTGAATTGAATTCTACTCTGGGTGAGTCTGCTCCTTCGTTTACAATAGTGGAATATTGGGTAGCAGAGTTCAAACGAGGCCGTATGAGCTACAAGGACGAGCATCGCAGTGGTCGACCAAATGAAGTGACGACTCAAGAAACGGTGGAGAAAATCCACAAATCGGTACTGAATGATCGTCGACTGACAGTGCGAGAGCCAGTAGACTTAGAAAGAAGACATTTCAAAAAGTGCAGTGTATCATATATTATCTAAAGATTCAGACATGATAAAGCTGTGTGAAAGATGGGTTTTTGCTTGCTCACACTCGAGCAAAAACAGTGTTTAGCGATGTTTCACAGCAACACAGCAGAATTCTTGTATCGTGTTGCAAGTTGCAAGGGGATTATGTTGAAAAATTATAATTTTTTTTCCAGAATTTTTGTGTTTTCTTCGTTCGGACCATCCTCGTAAATATGAATAATTAGTAGGAATTTCAGGAAACAAAATATTTTCATTTCCTACCTCGAGATGATTTAAGCACAACTGAAATGGTAGTCTGCATCCCTTATCTAATTCAGAAGCACCTTCTCTGCCTTCCAACAAAGTTTCGGAGTTTCGAACACGAACTCCTTTATATTATGATTCCTCTGTTTGATGTTTATTGCGGGCTAGCCAATATGAAACGGAGGCTGAATATTATTTATGACCTTCTAATTATTTGTAAATAAGAAGATGGGGAAGTCGGAGTTTAAGAGAAATTAATGAGGGAGCGTGTGAAATCACTCGGAAAGGCAGCAGGAACGATATAAAGGAAAGCCGGAATTACTGGGATTTTTCAAAGGAGGCGTTGCTATTGATGATGACTGGGAACCGTAATTGTACGCATTCCTGGAATATTAGGGTCGTTTTCAATGAGAGGTAACGTGGAAGGCTGAAGATCCCAAAACTCTAATGACATCATCTAAAAACCTTTTTTTTTCAATTTAGTTACTTCAAACACAGAAATATATTACAAGTCTAAACATTCATTGATTAATCAGTCCCTTCTCCTGTTTTCCGGGTTGCCTGAATTCAACTCAACTATTTATCAAATTTTGACAGTAAATATCTTTTTTTATGGAGAAATGATAGCAAATATGCTCCTTCGAGAGCATATTTACCTACTTACCTGATGATTTAATCCTAGAAGGTATAGGTTATGTGATAAGTTTTGATAATGACACTTTTATTTTCTACTTAGATGACTACTGCTTGAAATATAAACTTTCACAGCCGGAGATAACTGTGTGATAGCTATTTTCCGTTTTTTTTACCGTGATCTGCAGGTTCTAAGGACTGACGTTTCGTCTTCTACTGCGGTAGACATTAACAAAGACGATGTGGTAACGGTGTCAGTGCTCGAGTTGTCGGTTTTGTATTATAATTAGTAGAAATGGCTTGGTTTCTCCTGATTGGATTACCTGAATTTCTTCGTGTACAATTTGGAACAGGTAGCCAGATTTCATTAATGTTCATTGCCACTTCTCTCCTATTGAAATTTTTTCTATGTTTTTGAATTTCTATTGCCTCTTGGATAGTAACTTTGAGTTCAATCAAGTATCTTCTAATGAGATAACAATTTATCTTGTGTCAGAGAGATGGGTATATACACTTGTGATGCACTGTTTGGAACCTTTGGTGAAGATTGAAAAACGTGTCGAGGTGTTAAAAATAACGATTTGGTGTTGGGAAAAAACTCCAGTAATATTTTTTATATACACTTCTTTTCGTGGTTCCATTCTAGACCAACCTGCAGTTACAAGAAATCAGGTATATCACGGGTGTTGCTGAAGGTTTTTTAGGGTCCTGAGTTGACCTTAGATTTCGCCTGATTTTTTTGTTGGCCTACATATTGGTTCCATGTTGTGTTTGTGTTTTTTCAAGATTATTCCAATCCGCTCTGTAAAATTCATAAGTTGGGAAAAGAAAACTTTTTCTTTGCACAGCCTAGCTGGGGTTACTTTGGCGTCGTCTCTGCTGACCCAGCATAGCCCTCCCGAAATCTTGTCCGCTGTACCCATTCCTTTTGAAGGCATTTTCAGGCGAATGCGGTCCTCAGGAAGACTTTCAGGTTCACAAATACGTCCAGCTCTCTCAATCAACGTTCCAAGTACCCCTCTTTTTTTGATGTGGCTAGTGGTTAGATTTTTGCTCAGGTCCCTGTCTAAATCTGTTGGTTTTCGGTACACTTTGTGGCCCAATCTTCCATTTTCAAGTCTGTTAAGAACATCCAAGAAGGCCCCTTGGATTTGTTGTGAATTGATTTTTGGGTCTCGAAACGGAAACAACAACTCAATCACCAACACTGCAACCGTTATCTCATTACCTCAATGTACAGACCATAACCACAAAATCATGAGAGTAGCTTTCACACGACTATTGCTTTGTATTGAAAGACAAGGTGAAGAAAGTTCTGATATAACTGGAGAATTGGTTTGAAAATGAACTCAGTTGAATTAATAATATAAATTCATGTCTTATTCAACAACCAGAAACATTCATTTTGGAATTCAAAATATAAATCTCGATTCAATACAACAAACTTGTTGATAAAGCATTCAATTCAATCATATAATGTAATGTTATATAGATAGGTGCTGAAGAGGTAATATGTCAAGTGTCATATTCCGAAACATCAGATGTCAATTTAGAGTGACAGTGTTCTATGTAAGTGAAATTTCACCTCTTCCATATGCTTTATGGTGTTGAAATTCTGTTGTTCTGAAAGTTTTTTTGACTAATTCATTGTTTACATCAAACAAGTTGTTTTGACAGGGTTTGCGTGATATAGTCATCTTAATAAAGATTTTATTTTGGAATTAATTGATTTTCTTCTTTCTTTGGAAAATTCCCACATTTTTATGCATGACGTTCAATAAATAGGAAATCGAAACCTCTCTTTATCAAAAATGATAATCATTCTTGAAATATCTTAGAAAAATGCTCATTTGGCTGAATAATAACCTTCTAAGCTTGAACAATTAGTAAGACCAAACTCATGAGATTCTCGCTTAGTAGCTACTCGAGATAGTCCTCAGATCGGTAACATGAAAATACACAAACCACTATGCAACGACAAAACTATATGTAACTGTTCGTCAATAGATAAAACATCTTCGATTGAGTAAATGGGAGTTATTATTGACCAACACTTCAGATGGGATAACCACGTTGCAAATGTCATGAAAATACTGAGGATACCCATGTATAAGTTTTATGTGCTCAGAGACATTCTATCACAGAAAAATTTGTTCCTGGTATATACCTCACTGGCAGAAAGTATATTACGATTTTGTATTACTTCATGGGGGAACTTGCAATACTTTGATTAATCCTCTACAAGTTATGCAGGATTCATTATTGGAAATAATATTAAAAAAAGATAGACGATTTTCGACCCAAAAACTATATAATAATAATAAAAATAATATCGTTCATTATGCATAAATACATTCATACATAAAAGGAAAAGGGTTAGCCAAAGGCTATCTTCCACTCCTCTCAAAAATTATACAGTGAGTGTAAGAAAATAATTATGAAAATACTTATTTACTATCATAACAATAATAGAGAAGGGAAAAAAATAACTGATCATATAGTTGCTAATAACTCTTAATATTCTTAACATTATTCTGGTCTATTTAACAATGTCATTACACTACCATACATTGAATTTTAAATCAGCACCGAGAGCATCTGTGATTTTATTTCTTTCTTAAATTGAGGAATATTGTTATTTAAAAAGGGTAAAATTATATTCAGATGAAAAAGGGTTATATAAGAAAAACGGTGCCTAGGAATGTTGAATGAGTTAATTCTCAAATTGACCATATGTATGTCGGAATGCCTGCTTAATTAACTATATAAATAACTAGGTGTTTTAGTTTGAAACAACTTAAACAAAAACATTTTTATCAAATATTGGACTCTGTACCTCACATTCAGCTCCTTCATTTTTAACAAAAATGGTGTGACATGTTCACCATATGGTATACAGCATCCAAATGGCATGCAAGCATTATGTATACGCTGTAACTTCTGCTTGTTACATTGCGGCAAAAAATTGTAATACATCGAATAACAATACTCGATATGAGTTTCATTTCCTCTGTACTGATACTCGAATTTATATAGCGATTTGAGTTTGAAAAATGATACTTTCAAAATGCTTGTCACATGTTCATGGAAAGACAAAGAGCTATCAATGGTTACGCCAAGATTTTCAGCACTGTCTACCCAGTCAATGTCTGCGTTATCGAAATTGAGCCTAAAATTACACTGAGTTTCTACTATTTGTCTTTGAGACCCTATGCATAGGGCCAAAGTTTTATTTAGATTGATTTTCAGTCCACGATCATCCGAGTATAGGAATGTTTTGTGCAAATCTGTATTTATATTGGCCACGTAAATCTCTGTATCAGTGTTATGAGAAGACAAACATAACTCTGTATATCATATGCGTATAGATGTACTTAACAATGTGATGAAAAAGTGAGGTGATAAAAAATAAACACTGAAAACATCGAGGGTCCTAAAATACTTTCCTGCGGTACACCTGAGATTCTCTCTTTTAGGGATGACCATGAGTAATTATCCAGTTTGATTCTCTGTGATCGGCCTGTGAGATAGCTGGTCATCCATTTGAGAGAAATGTCATCGAATTCTATGAACTTGAGCTTGCTGATGAGTGAATCGAAATTAACTAAATCGAAAGCTTTACTTTGATCAAGCAGTACTGAAATTGTGACTTCTGATTGATCTCTGAATCTCGCAAGATCGTCGATTACTTTCAAGAGGGCAGTCTGTATCAAAAAACCAAAGTACTGAATGCTACCAGTGTTTGATTTGGATATTTTCAGATCAAAAAAAATGTAAAGCAACAACTTTTGAGAAAAACAAGATTTTCTGATCACTTAAATGTCTCTCATTACCAAAAATCTTATACACAAAGATTCGTCTTTTTTTTCGGGCCTCAAATATATAACCATCTTCCTATTAAGCTTAAAACACTGTCAAAAATTAAAAAATATGCTATCGAAAAAGCTTCCATCAGAAAATTCAAATATACTTAACATATTCTGAAAACATATTGAAATGATTTAACAATATTACTTAGTACTGCTGATGATCTCCAGTTTACTTTCTTTCTGACCTTCACCACCATTTTAATTTTAATTACAATGTACTGTCACTCTTATGTTCTAAATTGACAGAGAAAATGAATTATTTGTTTGAATTATGTAAACATATACCGTAAAATGATATTCCAAATATGAATGGAGTGAAACAGTATGTTTTGACATATGACATTATGTTTTGACATATGTTCATATCTTAATTCACATATTGTACTGAAAGTCTGAAATAAACTCGATTCTCTATCGTGTAAGACACCTTCAACTACGGAGTTACTTTGCGTCCTTGACCAATCTTCTCCCCCTGTGCATTTTCCCCCAGCATGGGCTTGCAACCCCTGTTTGACCTGAATAAATGCATTGCGTGTTATCTTCCCAGTTCCACATCTGCAATAGGGCTTCAATTTCCTTTTGATGCTCTACTAAATAAATTTGATAGCTGTAAACGTTGTAGTTATGTTTGGTTTATCGATTTTCTTCTTTGGAAAGTGATTATTCGAGATACGTGTCACTGAAAAGTACAGAAATGCAAACATGTCAATGAAAATTATTATAAATACAATGCGAAAGTCTTGTGGATCATTCTTAGATTTCATAACTTGGGATAATTGAAATGGAATGAATTAATGTAGTTAATAAGTTGTTATAAGAGTTTAGTCCATTTTTCTAAGTCAACTTTGAACTGTAATATCTAAGTGAATACTTATTCAACAAGTCAATTGATTCTGTCCGCATGAAAATTGAGTGGGAGTGGGATTCGATGAAGTTGACGAAGGCCGTTTTCACCTAGTTCTGATTGGCGGAAGTTTTACCTATGAGAATGTTAAAGAAGTGCTTGAAACGATAGTAGTCGGTTGGTGGAAAGTCTGGGGAGTATGGTGGCTGGGATAGAACTTTCACGCTTAATTCGTTTGATTTTTGGACGATAATTCGTGGAACGTTCGGACGGGCCTTGTCGTAGAGCAGCTTCTGCTGACGTAATTTTTGGTACATTTCGTCGATTTCCTCACAATGCTGTGATGTTTTGGCCCAGTTGCAGAAAGTTAAAGTGAAGCACACCAGCCGTTGACCACCATACAGTGACCATATCTTTTATTGATGAGGTTTCGACTTTGGGAAGTACCTGGGTGGCTCATCGGTGTGCAACCACTGACCTGAACATCTCCTGTTGTCGTAGAAGATCCAATTTGCATCACACGTGAGAATCGATACAGTAAAGGATCGTTCTGGTTGCGCAAGAGCAAAGAAAAGACTTCGAAACATAACAATTTCTGTTGATCGTTCAAATCATGGAGCACCGACTTTTAAAGCTTTTTGACCTTTCCAATGCGTTCAGATCTTCCACCATCCCTCCCACCGTTTGTGATGAGTCAGTTTCCACCAGTCTCTGAAGAGATGCAAAAAATTGAAATTTGGAAAAATGGACTGCATCAAAGTATAGAGTACAAAAATCTCTATCGATCACTATATACTTGCATACAGTAGAAAAAATAATTTTTCAGACAGGAAGTTACAGAAACACATGTGATGTGCAGTAGATGTGTAGAAATCTGTCATCAGTCTGTTGTATTATCCGTGACGTACTACGTAAAGTTGCAAACAAAAGTTTCTATTCCTTTTTTCCTAATACTTTCTTTGTCATACACCGACCAAAACTTCACGCAGATACGATTTCTCCCACCGGCCATGACTCAGTCCGGTGGCTGCCAAAATGAAAATAATATTCCAAAATTCCAAATGTTACTCTGTCAATTACTTTACGTACAGAAATGAACCCAGAGCATTCTGGTGATTTATTCAAATCAAAGATGTTGATACCTAGTTTCCACGTAAATAGAACCTGACTGAATATATATATAAATTCAAACTTTTCAAGTGCTGTCAGAGATTTATAGCCTTAAGTAACCTTTTGTGTGTTATTTCGACTTTCAGCTAGCATCATTAATCAATATGTTGATATTGTTCGCAAGTATTTCTCATAGGAGGGAAAAATCCTGATTCAATTTGTGTAACACATTTCTCATTCCTTGACGTCGATTTGAATAAAGTCGATATTTTGAGGAAGGGGCTTATAAGGAGATCTAGTTATTAGCTACAATGGATACAATATATTCCAGTTGCTGGGAGCTCTACTCGTCGGAAATAATTTTGGTAACTGATATCAATCAATCAGTCAAATCAGTTATCAACCATTGATCACCAAGTCGTATAAGAATCATCAATTATACTATGAAAACAAATACAGTACATATAAAATATCAAAATACACTTCAAATATATCATATATTTGTTATATGTTATATGTTATAACCATCTCTGATTATACCCAAGCTGATATGGATGAACAAGATCAACATCAATGCAGACATATGCTGAATCGACATCCGGCAATACGCAGTGTTTAAAACGACGACACAAAAACTATTCATTTTCTTTGTTCATTGTCAAAGTATGCCATCATCAATTTTTTTTATAAATACCGTCCTTTGTGGCGAAAAACACTCGGAATGTTGACAGTAGTATACGGTGAATATATTTTGAGCCAGAAAAATGTTCACAAATGGTACAAGCTTCTCCCAGAGTGTCGAGAAGAAAATTGATATGGGGAATCGTTGAATCACTATTAGAGAAGTTGCTGAGGATGTGGGCATATCGATTGGCTTATACCATGCTATTCTTTTGAAAGTTTTGGCTCGAAGCGTGTGGCAGCAAGGTTCGTTCCAAATTTTTAACAAAAAACTGTAGCATGAGCATCGCTCAGAAATTATTGAATGACGATCTAGATTTTCTTAAGAGGGATACAACTGGTGACGAATCATGTGTATATGGTCATGACATCGAAACCAAAGTACAATCGTCCCAATTAAGAATCTTAGGAGAACCAAGACTTACAAAAGCACATCAAGTTCGATCAACTGTCAAGGTTTTGGTCACTGTTTTCTTCGATTAATGTAGTGTAGTGCATCAGGAGTTCTTGCTACATAACGTCCAGTATTGTGGAAAAACAATTCATGGCTTTTGTATCAGGATAATGCACCTGCTCACTTGTCATTTGTAATTTGACCGGAAACAACACAACAAGTTTGTATGGTGTACGTCAGGGATCCATATTAGGGCCTATTTTATTATCGATTTGCATAAGTGACCTGGTACAGAGCTTTCCAACAATATCCCTCTTTCTATTTAGAGATGATACAAGTATTCTTGGTCAGATTCACAATCTGCAATGAATGACATTCTAGATTGATTTACAGCAAACAAACTTCTTATCAATTTCAATCAAACAGTCAGTATGATTATTCACCCAAATTACGAAAAATAGACTTTTGAAACCAACTATAGAAACCACATTCTTAGAATACATTCTAGATGAGAAGTTAGAGCTTGAAGGTTGTATATAGCAGCGATGAATAGGAAGCTGTCTAGTGCCATATATGTAATATAAACCATGAAAAATGAAGTGGGTTTCAACGTAGCAAGAACTGTATATCTCAGTTATTTCCAGAGTACAATCTCTTATGGTGTCGACAGCAACTCAACATTCATTCTACGTAAATATAGTTTAAAAAACTAAAAAACAGGCTTCTGAAGAACATCGAACCAAAAAGTAAACGAGCCTAAAACAATAACGAACGAAAAATACTAGTTTTATTGTGAAAATAGCGACGGGCGCTTGATAAACAAAAAATATGGTACAAAGCGCCCACGCTTTTTTCACAATAATACTAGTATTTTTCGTTCGTTATTGTTTTGAGCTTATTAAAGAAAATTTATTTCTAAGAAAGTTTTTGGTTTCCTACTACTCCATCTCGATACAACAAAAAAGATGAGGGAATCTTCCAAAGAAAGGAAGGAAGTAATCAATTTACTTTCTACTTCCATTTGAACATTGAATTACACGAAAGAAAAAAATTCTTTCGAAACAGATACTTCTATATGAACACTGAATTATACAGAAGATACTTTTCTCTACCCAGTTTGTATTTCAAACATTCGTTGTGAAATAAAATCAGATATCATTCACATGAGTTCTACTTTAAATGAAAGGTAATTGCACTTACATGGAACACTGATCCTCACTGATATACATTGATGTTTCGCCTTAAGACACTTGCCACAAGGCTCTTCAGTACCAAATTGGATAACATCATAGAAAATACACACAATTCTTTCATGAATTACGATGTCATCGATGACAAAAGCAAATCAAGCTTATTCCGTGACATTAAAAATCGTAATTCATGAAAGAATTGTGTGTATTTTCTACAATGTTATCCAATTTGGTACTGAAGAGCCTTAGGGCAAGTGTCTCATGGCGAAACATCGATGTATACCAGTGAGGATGACAGTGTTCCATGTAAGTGCAACTTTTCACCATTCATTTGAAGTAGAACATAAGCTTAAGCAATAAGGACAACTGAATATAACTAATCAATATAAATAAAAATCAGGTTAAAAAGATAATAAAAAAAATTTCTGCGAATAAACCTAAAAAATAATCAAGTTATAATATAACTTTTCGCCTAAAATCCACACATGATACATGGTCATACCATAACATATACAATAAACATGCTAAAAGGTGTCCACAACGTATTCGTGTAGACTGTAATAGGGCTTATCCACTAAAAATTTTTTAACAGCCTTTCTAAAACGCTTGCCTGTCAAATTAGAGGACCTTACATCGACTGGCAGATGATTGTAAATTTTAGCACCATTGTAAAATATTGAATCCTTGACTGAGTTAGAGGTGGGAATTGGGAGCCTGAGGCTAAACTCCGTATTTCGAATTGAATAGGGTGAGGTCGCTACATTATATCTCGATTTGTGTTTATTCACCAAGCATACCATCTCCAAGATGAGAAGTGCAATGACAGTTAATATTTGATTATTAATAAAGAGTTATCTGCAAGAGTCTCTTGGTTTTACCTTACAGAGGTATCTTACAGCTCTTTTCTGTATAATCAATATAGAAGACAAGAGGGTTGGACAACATGCTCCCCAAAAAGGTATCCCATGTCGAATTTGGGAGTTAATTAATGCATAGTAGGCCGTTTTTGCAGTACTGAAATTCAACTCCTTAGAAACTACCGTCACTGCATAACACACAGAGGAAATTTTACTTCTGAGCTGTCGGACGTGTTCATCAAACTTAAGCCTATGATTAATCAATGTACCCAAAAATTTTGTGTTAGATTTATTTTGCAGGGCACCACCGTTCACAGGAAGTTTGTCAAGCACGCATTTGAATGATATTATATTTGTTTAAGTAACATTCAGAGAAAGCAAATTAGCGTCACACCACATTTTAATTTTTTCCAAGTCAGAAGTTATTATTTTATGTAGTTCGATTTCATTTTTCTCTTTCCAAATGATGATGGTGTCATCCTCTAAAAGTGTAAAGCTGCCCGATATGTTGATTTCCGTCCAATCATTTACATATAATAGAAAGAGAACACCACCCTGTGATACGCCCTTCTTTCTGAGATTTCTGTTGTTCGGACCATTTGATCTCGTCCTTCTCGTGATTCGAACCATTGATAAGTTGTGCCCTTGAATCCATAACGATTGAGTTTTCTAAGCAGTATATTGTGATTAACGCATTCGAATGCTTCAGAGAGATCGAAGAAAACTGCTGTGGCTGCATCACCAGCATTTATTTCTGAATAAAGATCGTACAGAAAACAAAAAATTGCATGGGAGTCAAAATTCTCAACAAATTACCTAATTCGTTCTAAAATATAACTCCAGTTAACATAGTTAAAAAAAAACGGTAAGAAAACTTCAACAGACTTAAGTGTACTATTATCTCAATGAATCATTTGACGACTCTCTTCATTAGATTCTACCATCTAGTACATAGATGGAAAAGAAAATTGATATTTTTTCAGAAAATTACTCAGTTTCAATATGATGTTCTTGCAAACTTTCGTATGACAAAAAAATAAGCAAACCTTTTTCTCTCATGCTCCTCGAGCAGAACTTGTCATTTTTCAAATAAATTATATATATTGATGAATATAGTTTATTGGGAGATAAAACTCGTCTTGCAATCATGCTTCAGCCACCGTATTCACCAGATTTGCCCCCCTGTTACTTTTTTCTGTTTCTTAGATTGTAAAAATCCATGAAAGTACAGCGTTTTGTGACAATTGGAGAAATCAAATCTCAATTGCTGAGCGATTCTGTATCTGAATAGTTTTGAGTGATTATACTAAAACTAAAATATCAGTGATTTTAAAAAGGATTGGAGTAATACGCACACACAAAATCACACCATCCCACTCCGAATTTCTGTGGGCATTACACCCGAAACCCGTTCGTTCAGCAACCCTCCAAATCGCCCGCCCCTCGATTAAAGTTTACATTTTCAATCGTGTAATGACGTCGTGTTTTAGTTGAATTTGTAGCTTCGCAACGAAAGCATATTAATCAAATAATCGATGGGTCTAATTTGGCGCTGAGGCAACTACAAATTGACAAAACAATCACACGCTGCCTTTTATCCGATCCGGTGTTCACTTCACCAAAAGGGTTGACAAATACGAGTTACAAGCTGGAAAGCGACGATTCACGCTTGTTTTTGAACGCCCTCGCGATTTGATTTGTTGATAACCATGCCTTGCTTTGATATACCTTGTGAGTTCATTGAAATGATGGTGGGAATTAAAGTAAACAAGGCTAAGACTATTAGTAGTTGAACAGCAGAAACACAAAAAAACCAAGAGGTTGCAGTTCCGGAGACTTACTTGCATTGAACGCAGGATAACCATTTGACCTCCATAGAAAGTCTCATATTGGTCCCTGTGGACATGAACGTCCAATAGATATCCATAAAAAGTTTATAATATTCATCTCCCTAATGACTAAGACTTGGTATTTGTTACTTCTGATGGTGCTAACTTGGTTGGTAAAAAGCGTGTTGAGTGACAGTATGTTTGTTCTTATGAGGAAAAGGTGTTTTTGAAAGGTCCACACTGATGAACATCTTAGACGAGTGGATCATTTAGTGGTCCCATTAGTTAGTTAAAAAAATCCTCTTATTGTTGTTACTCAATGTTTATTCGGTGTGAATCTGGTGAAGTGTAATGAAGGTTGAACAGAAATGTTTCCTGGTGAAATGAAGATCCAACAATGATGAAAAAAGAACAAGAAAGTCCGGCATTTGGGGACAATTCAAAAAGTCCCTAACTGGATACAACAACGAGCAGACCTGATTATGTGCCAGATCCTATAAGCTACTCTCGAAGGAAACCTAAGGTCTTGATAGATAATTCAATAACAGATACCGTAGAGTACATGAAACCATGAGAAGATTCTCCAGCTGCACTTCCTCAAGCCAGTGTAATACCCAGCAAAGGCTAGTTTGTCTCTTCTTCTCTAGAATAGAAAGATACATTTCAATTCAGAACTTTCGCCAAATTCCGCTACTTATAAATGTTAATGTGGTTTTCTCGATAGACTCACAATTAGAGAAATGGTCATGTATTTGAGACCAGCAGAAAAACAGACGGAAATATATTAGATTTCAGACCCTGTGTTTATAGACCGCTTGGCTAAGCGAAATATGGTTTTTCCTTGACACAGAACCACAGAAAATCAGTGACAATCTTAACTAAGGCAGAGCCATAGGCCCATAATTGATAAGTTTGGCAAATCGAGACCAACTCAGAGAAAAATGATTTCTCGTGACTGATCGAGGAAGGTTACAAAAAACTATGACAGGGTACCCGCGTATTCCTGGGAGTTTTGGAGTCCAGTTGTCGAGGGGATTTGGCTTAAGGCAGTAGTCTGGAGAGTGATCGCAGACTACTGCCTCGAGTGATCTACTCGAGATTTGATTATTATTTTTTTCTTCTGGTTTCTGTTTATTGTACCATTTTCCTTTGTCTCTTCATTATTGAATATAGTAGTTTCAGATTTGAAACTGGCTTTCATTCTAAAATCTAGCATAGTTACCTCTTAGAATACAAGTGTTTGCGAATTCCTGAGATCTTTCTCAACTGCAACTGAAGACCTCCTCTTCGTGGAGGAGGTCGAACTCAAGCTCATTTTGGAATTGCCTCGAAATCCAAAATTCGATGTGGAGAAATCCGTATCTGGTGACAGTAGCTGCCAAATTGATTCAATAAAACAATTATGGCAATAGCGAGAGGGTTACAAATGGTTATAACTGAATCTTTTTTCACAGATGGTGACAAATATGTAGACGAGGAAGCGCTGGGTCAATACACTGGTGACCAACTGAGTGTAGTGTCGTTAAAATGGTGACTGACAAGCAAAAGTCATCTCATTACATCAGAAAGTACAAATCTTACACCGGAACCCTGGACAAATCCAGAACTAGGGCCTCTCAAAGGGTGTCCAGGAACAATTGGTTGCAAGCAAAGAAAGTGCTGGATATGGATAAGATGAATGGTCAATAGACCCACACCAACGTTAAAAGTCGCCTGTATCAGTTGGCATTTACCCTGTGATACCGAAAAAAGGATCAGAACTCCTTCCTGACAATTGTATGGGCCAATTTGACTCTGGATTACATAACATAAACATAGAGACTGATCAGAGACACCTTCACTCTGAATCCGGGAAGATCAGTCCCACGTCTTCTGAATCAAATACAATAGAATAACTACTTGACAGGCATAAAAACTGGCTTTCGATACTGTCATCGCGACCAATATGCCTACAGATCAGGTATGTCGATGAAAGCGGCCTCTGTCGAGAGAAATCGACAACACAATTCTCAGGTGTATAGACTGCATGCTGAGAAGAATATTGGTATACATTATGAGAGAAAAAGTATTCGTACAGGAAGCAAAGGGTTTTCCGCAGAGTAAATTTTGTCCTTACTGTTGAATAGCTCCTCAATGGACGCGTTACTACGTCTTCTGTACCATAATGGACTTTGTAGGCCTGAATATTCGGAACTAGATGAACTGAAGAAGGGCTGAACAAAAGACCAACCGAAGCGATCGTAAAATCATCAACCAAGAAGGCCTAGAACCTCTATAACTTTGAGATGAAGAGTTACATCTGTGAGTCATACTAGATTCCAGGTTGACCTGAAACCAACATTTAGAAAGAGTGCTCTACATCATGATTGTTAAACCTATACATCTATGGTTCAGTCGCCAATTCTCTTCATATTTCATAATTCCTTTATAATTCTTTCATAATTCTTTTGATAAAAAGCTTTATCGATCTGGAACTCGAAATAAACAGTTCACCCCTGATCATTTGGTTGTGATCTTCTCCATTCACGTCAATTTTCAATTCACATTTGTTGTGCGAAGCACAAGTTTAGATATAGATTCACCAAACTAATGATAATATTATGGATATAATTACCGTAGTGAAATTTTAAAACATGGTGATCAAGCAAATGCTGCTGAGCCAGTTAAAATAAAATAGTTAATGGGATGATCCCATTGAGTGAATATCTGGTGCTGAAGTTTGGAAGATTAATGCTAATATTCTGCTTCATTTTGCCATGATGATCATTATATTTCAACTTATATTAATATCAATACAAACATAAAGACATTACTTATGGATTCTACTTTTTTCTATTGATGTATACAAGAAAATATTCAGGCATATCACAGAGATATCCTCAAATGGTTAACTGAATGTGAATAATCTGTCACAACTTCTTTTCCCTTATCGCTACTGAAATATCTCGGCGTTTTTCCAGTTTCATATGAATAACTGCATACTCTCAAGCATCGATAAGGGTAATCGAATTTTCATTCACCGAATATGTCATGTCTTTGGATCCTTCGAGTACATCTGACTGTGATTCTATGATATGAGTTTTCAGTTAAAAGCTCCGTAACCATAAAATTGAATGCAAACATTCTGCTGCCGACATTTCTATCTGGAAACTCTCGATATGGTGCCACATCGACGTTGCGTTTTTCCAGACGAATATCACCCTTATTATTAGGTAAATTTTACATAGTTCAGTGATTCAGACAGTGTTCATATTCAACTGGGTTATCTGAGGTTTGGGATCAATAAGTTTATAAAAAAGGAAAAAAACTTAAAAAAATCAGTATTCATTTCAAATAACGATTATTTGAATATTAAAGAAGTCAGCTGTTGCTTTTGCATTTCTTGAATTAGTCTGTATAGAAGAACCCCAGTTTTAATTAGTGCATAGCGAAAAACTACAATGTGAATGGGAATGAATCTTCAATAATAATAGAGGTCTTTATTTTGTTACACGCTTTATATTAGTTTCACCTGTATGTATGTATGTATGTGTGATTGTTTGTATGCATGTTTGTGTGTAACTCTCAAGATCGGCATCTGTATTGACAGAATTATCGGCATATTGCTTGATCTATTCCCGGGCAGATGACGTTGTACGTAATTATCAATTATTGCTTGATATATGATGGAATCGGCCGATACTTGATGAAAATCCATAACTAACGTATTCTAAAAACACGTTATTGTGTGATTTTCGCTAGATAGTTTTACAAAAAGGCGATACATGTTTCGCCATACAATGGCCATTGTATGGCGAAACACGTGTTGCGTTTTTCTAAAACCATCTAGTGAAAATCATACGTTAAAGTGTTTTTAAAAAACGTTAATTATTGCTTGATCTATTTGCGAACAGATGGCGCTGTACGTAACTATCAATTATTGCAATCAAATCAAATCAAAATGTACCTTATTGTTGAAGATGAAATCTCATTGACAAAGTGTTACTATTCTAAAAAATAAAGGATACACAACTTCAAAGCTATTGTCGAAGATAAAATATTATAGTCAAAGTGTTATTATTTTAAAGAATATAAATTATACAAATTGAAAGTAATATTTGAACATTTGGTGATTTCAGCATTTTTGGATGAAAAAGTAGTCAGAAAGTGATAATATACAGGGTGTTTGGTAGCTGGGTGCAAACCTTTAAGGGGGTGATACACTAGCCCATGTAGAACATATTCATACAAACATTTTTATTTCCTAGCGCGTTTTTGATTTTTAAGGGAACTTTTACGACTTTTAGTACAAAAACCCAAAATTGGTCAATTAAATGCTAATAACTTCGAATCTTAACAGAAATGTCCGGTTTTTTAAATTTATTTTAGTAGTCTTATGTGTCCCCAATCGTACTAAAGTAGTTTGAAGCACCATTGTGTCCAAAAAAGTTATGTACAGAGCATTTAAACTTTACAAAAAAAGAATGAAAATAAAAAATCTGACTTTTGATGCCAATTAAAAAAATAAATAAAATACATACAGGTGTTCAGACACCTTTAAAAACATGCTTAGTTATTGCTCTTTCGTAGGCTAGTGTATCACCCCCTTGAAGGTTTGCATCCAGCTACCAAACACCCTGTGTATGCTACATATTGAAATAAATAATAATAGCAATAATAACGAATATTACACATGAGTGTAAGTATGAGAATATAAAAACTATAAAGCATAAAAGTGAATGGATAGAAAATAACAGTAAGAATCAACTTCGTTTGGGCTATTCGCGGGCAGATAGCGCTATACGTAACCTCCTTGATAGGTTGTTCAAAAGAAAATCAAAATAAAAAACATATTTTAAGAATTATAAGTGTTAGCGAAATTTTGTTCTACAGATGAAATATTTGAATATTTCGCTTCAATGCGAAGCGAGAAGTTCATAATCTTCATTCTCGAAAGTACTAGGCCCGCCCGCTGCCTTATATAAAAGTGCGCGCGCCATCCAGCCAGTAATGCCATTTGACGATATTACGAAAACAAGTGAATTTAGTTAGTAACTAGCAAGGTAAAGTGCTGTACGTGCGGTGGTGAATACTGTGAGTGGTGTCATTAGCAAGTTTTCAATACTCGATTCTTTACTTCGGCATTTTTGAAGACAAAATTATGTTGGAAGCAAAAAAGAAAAAAAGTCAGTATAGCGCGGAATATATGAAATATGGATTTATTGAAAATCCCACAAATCCATATTTGCCTTCTTTGCGATGAAACGCAAGCCAATCCCGCAATTGTACCCTGGATTGTGGTCCATCGTTCAAAAATTTTTGATAGCATTCTCATGGTTGCAGATTACCGAACGCGGTGACTAACAGCTGTTTTTGAGTAAATTCGAGCCTGATATGAACAAACTTGTAAGCAATCATCAAATTCATCTTTCACATTAGATTAGTTTTTAAATTCAAATAGAAATGTTTGTTTTAATAACATGAATAAAAGTTTTCCTAATATTACAAAATGGTGTTTTACATTACCCTCATTAGAAAGTCTTATTTTCACATGACACACATAATTTAATTATGGAAATAATGACTGTGATTGTGATTTTTTAGATGTAGTAAAGTAAAAAAATGGAGGGCGCTAGCAAATAATTAATTCTCGAAGTGGGCGGTAGACAAAATAAGTTTGAGAACCTCTACGACTAACACATAGAACTGGCTTATGGTCCACACTCCAAAATTTCTAAACGCGAGCACACCCTCATCTAATCTACCCTGCAAGGGGCGTAATATTTATTTTTCATGGCCACTTTTCCGCTTTCTCATATTCATCCAAGCATCTCACGATTCCTCTCAGACGATAGTATATCTCGGATTCCAATCACGAAAGATTATCGCATCGAAAATAATGAAATAATGTCGTTCGAACAGAATTCGAATTGAATTACTGGTGTGGAGTAAGCCGTCCAATTAGATCTTTCTCCTAAATTAATTACCTCATTGCTTGATCGCTGCAAAAGTTTTTCTGCGGCGGGAAATGCTTGGGGTGTTGAGTAATTTTGATGATTCACTATGTCATACATATTTTAAAAATTGTTACCGAGACCGAGAAAACCTTTTTTTCATTCGGGAATTTCAGAATTTGATATCCTGAACGGCGACATGCGTAATATTAAAAAATATTTGTTTGAAGGTGGTTGACAATGTTTCGTGGTGTATTTCATCATTTCGGACTTCCATTGTCTAAATAGAATAAATTGATTTGAAATCCCTGAAAAAAATAACAGATTAACCGAAAATAACAATTTTATTAAAACAAAAAACTGAAATTACAAGGAAGTAACATACAAGCTAGTTTCCAGAAAATAAAAAATTTAAATAATAATAAAAGCTGAAAATTGAAACATATTATTACAAAAAATGAAAAAAAAAAGAATTAAACGATTCCAAACCAAGTTACGTCACGACGTTTCGATTGTTAGTATCCACAATCGTCTTCGGGTGATAACTGGACTTATACCTCCGAAATCTGACTATTCATACGTCAATCGGGTGCTTTCACCTTTCACCTATCCCCTCTTTCCTTTTTCTGCTTCATTGGTTTTAGCGGAAGATGACAGTTTGACTGAATGCGTTGTTCGACAACATATACGCGGCTTCCTTGAACTTTCCCCTAAACCAGTGTTCCTCTTTGTGGATGATTTCAGCTTGAGCCCACTTGATATTATGTTGATGAGTCCAAACATGCTCTGCTATTCCGGATTTGCTGGTTTCTCCTCGCTGTGTGTGTTTCTTGTGCGAATTTTCAATGACCTCTCATTTTCACCGATGTATGATTCTCCGCACTCGCAGGGTATCCGGAAAATGTGATTCTTGGAATCGCAGTCCGCGTTTGGTGGCCTGCTTTTTGTGAGGCTGCTACGGATAGTGTTCCCAGATCTGAAGCATGTACTGATGTTATACTTGGAACCCATCCTTCTTATCCTTTCCGATAACCCTCTGATGTAGGAGAGTACAAATACTGATTGTGGCGGCTTCTCTTCCTGGTGGAGCTCTTGCTGTCTTCTAGCTAAAGTCTGTTCTACCATCACTCTGGAGTAACCATTCCGTAACGAGACCTTCCTTTGTATTACAGAGCTTGAAAGCACGATCTAGTAGTCTTGATGATTCCACTCTTAGTCGATTGATGGTGGTTGGATTTCTTGTTCAGATACTGTCCTGTGTGAGTGGGTTTTCGATATACAGATGTTTCCCATTTAGTGTCGATCCTCTTCACCAATACGTCTAAGAAAGGCAATTCATTGTGGATTTCCCTCTCCATTATGGAAGTGATGGAAGGTCTTATGTTGTTGATGTGCTTCAGGAAAGTGTCTAGTTCTGCAGCCCCATGGTTCCATATTATGAAGTTGTCGTTTACGTATCTCAACCAGACTCGGGGCTTCTTGTGGGCTTCTTCAATGGTCAGAGAGAGTTTCAATGGCCATCCCATTGGCAGTCCCTCATCTAGCGTAAAAAATTCGTCCTTCAGTTAGAAGTAGCGGTAAGTTTGTTCTATCTTTTAGGTCTTTGACTTCGATTTCCCCTAGTAGTTCAACGAAATGTCATCTTTTGTGAAAAATTCAAGACATCTTTTGGTTATAGCTTGTATGTTATTCTGTAATTTCAGTTTTTCGTTTCATTAAAATTGTTATTTTTGGTTAATCTTTTATTTTTGTCAGGGGTTCCAGATCAATTTATATTATATTAGACAATGGAAGTCCGAACTGATGAAATATAAGGAAATATTGTTGATGATATACAACTCGTTGCAATGCAGGTATGCAATTTATAAAAGTGAAACATCTGTCATGGATGCGATTTACTCACTGAAAAAATAGCGATTCTCTTGAAGTAGACTGGCATAAGACACATGGCCCTGAGAAGGGTGGAATCATATTTGACAGAACGAAACCAACTGGTTGAAACTGAACATACATCTGAATTACTGAAGGTTAATTGGGGAGTACCCCAAGGATCAGTTTTAGGTCCTTCACCGTATTTGCCTACGACACTACCATTCTATGGCACTCTGAAGATGTGAATTTGCTTCGAAAAAATGTTACAAGATACCTACAAAAAACCAAGTCGTGGTGCGATACAAATTTTCTATGTGAATTCTATCAGTTCGAAATTCCATTGTCTAATATAATAATATAATAATATAATATAAATTTATTTGAAATCCCTGAAAGTATCTGTAAAAAATTAAAAAGATTAGCTGAAAAATAATAATTTTATCAAGCGAAAAACTCAAATTACAATGAAATATCATACAAGCAACAACAAAAAAAAATAAAAAAATGAACTGAAAAAATTGAAAAATATTAACAAGAAATGAAAATCAAAAGATACCAAACCAAGTAACTTTACGACGTTTCGATTGTTAGTATCTGTTATTTTCAATGATGATTGAAATAAATTAAAATTATTCACGTATAATCAGTGGGCATATTTGAAGACTGGCTATAAATCAAATCATCTAAGAGAACAATTCGTTCAGGCCAGTCTCAATACCCTACACCTGACACCTGTCGGATATAATCCAACGCCCTTCGTGGTATTAGCCAGGGGAGTAGTTGTTTTCTGATAGGTGTCAGTCCATTAACCTACTGTGTAGGGTGTTGAGCCTGGCCTGAACGAATTGTTCTCTTAGATGATTTAAATTTAAATTAAAAATTAAAAATCACCAGGACCAGATGAAATTAAGAATGAATATCTGAAATTGACAGTTAATTATATTGCAAGACCTTTGTGCCATATTTTCAATAAGTGTATGGAAACAGGAAAATTTCCATCTGCTCTGAAGATGGGATATATTAAACCTATTTTCAAATCTGGAGATAGGCTAAATGCCTCTAACTACCGCTCGATATGCTTAACATCGTCTATAGCACAATTATTGGAAGGAATTATAAAAATTCGAATAATGAACTATGTAAATGAACACAAAATTATTTCTCCTAAACAGTATGGATTTAGAGAAAATATATCAACCCAGGATGCCATAGCTGATGTTATAAGTAGGATATACGAAAATGTAGATAAGAAAAAAGCATGTCTTGGAGTTTTTGTGGATCTAACAAAGGCTTTTGACACTTTGAGTCGTGAGCTTTTGTTGGAAAAGTTGGAGAAAATAGGCATAAGAGGAGTTGCCCTTAATCTTTTCAGAGATAACTTGAGTAACAGAAAACAGAGAATCAAAAATTAGCGATTTAGTTAGTGATGAAAAGAAAATAATTTGCAGTGTCCCACAGGACACCGTACTTGGACCGATACTTTTTAATATTAATATAAATGAGCTCGTTAGTCTAAATACTGTTGGTTCTATAATATCGTTCGGTGATGATAATGTCATCATATATGAGAACAAAAACTGGTTGAATGTGAAAGATATGGCAGAAAGAGGCCTGAAACAGATAATGGAGTGGTTTAAAGAGAACTTGCTTGCTGTAAATGTCAGTAAAACAAATGTAATTTGTTTCACATCATATGCGAAGTACTTACCCCCATATGAGTCAATAAAAATTGATAACCAAGATGTCAAACTAGTACTGTCAGTAAAGTATCTAGGTAATTTCATATATTCTGTATTGAGATGGGATGTACACATCGAAAAGTTGAAAAATAAACTCCGAGGACTAATGTTCAAGTTTTATAAATTACGAAAAATACTTTCTGTTACACAGCTCAGGATCCTCTATTATGCACTAGTGGAATCTTTGCTGCAATATGGAATACTTGGTTGGGGTGGAGCAAACAAAATAATTGTCAAAACCCTTAAAAATGTGCAAAAACGAATCTTGAAAATGATATATCACAAATCATTTCGATTTTCTTCTGATTCATTATATATCGAGTTACAAATTCTTGACATCAGACACTTGTTTTCCAAAACGGTAATATTTTTTATCCTTCAGCGTAAACAGTATACAAGTAAATTAAGTCATCCATTCAATACAAGGGCGTTATATCGGCCGATCTTGCCATACCCAGGGCAAATAAAGCAGTAGGTCAGAAATGTTTTACATATTTAGGACCAAAATTGTACAACATAGTGCCAAATTCTCTTAAAGCGATCCATAACAAATACATGTTAAAGAGGTAACTCAAAAAATGGATACTTTCAGAAAATACACATATTTTCCATGAACTGATTGATACTCTTTAATGATTCATCCCATTTTCTACAATGAAATTTTTTTCCCTTTGCTATAGATAGTTAATGTTTAATGTCTATGGTTTTCCGAGTAGAATGGAAATTAAGGAACCATTACTATAGTTATTCGTTTTTCTTTCCTTTGTGTGTGTTTGTTATTATTAGGAATATTTCTACTTTTTAAAAATTTGAAAAATTATACTGGAATATGAGCAGTGTGTATCTTTTTAGGTAGTATTCATTTTTCATTGTTGCGTATATGTATGATTGAGTATACCCATGGACCTTCAAGAGCCTATACGGGAAAATATATTACTGAAATATTCGTTTAAAATGTAATACTTTCCATATTCTATGATCATGTCAACATAGTTCTTTTGTAAATAAATATTATTATCATTATTATTATTATATAGTCATGCATTTTTCATCAATCAGAGTCAAAATTATCGGAATATACGGGAAAATATATTTCTGAAATATTTGTTTACAATGTAATACTTTCCATATTCTATGATCATGTCAACATAGTTCTTTTGTAAATAAATATTATTATTATTATTATATAGTCATGCAGTTTTCATCAACCATAATCAAAATTATCGGAATATTTGAAACAAAAATGCCTTCAATGCTCTATTCATGTTTAACATTTCTCAGCAAATTCCACTGTTGCTTGCGGTTTACAATCCTGAGACTGTAAACCGCAAATATTGCGAACAAATCTACAGTCGTGAAGTCGGACAGAACGGATACCTTGAAGGATTTGGAGTCAGAAGTGGGATCAGAGGGATAAGATAATCAGCGGTGGTCTACAAGAAGGATTCGCGGTTATTCTGCTTCGGACTTGAAACACAAAGGAGATCCCGAACGGTTCGACGAAATAAACAATTATCAATTATTCTGGATGGTCAGCAGGAGGTATATGGGAAATAGTTGGAAATTATAGCCTATTGTTTTGTTCAAAAGCCTAAAGTAAACGTGATTTGTTGAGTAAATGAAGATTGCTTTGTACCCGAAGAATCTGAAGGGATGGTTGCCAGTTTTTTCAATGACTGAGGATGTTGAAGTTGATGTTCGACCGGAAGGAAATCAAATAATTATATCTACAATATCAGCCTGTTCTGAAGTATTGTAGTAGAATGATAGAATATGCTTTCAGAAATATTTTAATTCATATGTTTATGTAGAAAACGAGAGTTTCTATTGAATGTTCATATTGTGAATGGCGAGATCCATAGAAAAAAGTTTTGATTCAGTGAATAAAGTAGTAGTAACTATATTGTCAGCTTGATTCATGTCGCTAGCTTCGGTCTTCGAATGGAGTGGATTTTTTACAATATGTAGCCCAGCTGAGAGTATTTTCAACTGAAGTTCCAGAAACTTCACCAAACACCTGTCCTCCAATTTGGGTAATGTTTCATTGATGGAAATATCTCCACAAGACTTCTGTTGGTTGAGAGAGCACGACACATATGTGGACCTGAGGAACTCATTCACCTAAAAGTGCCTTTGAAAGAAATGAATACAGCGAAGGAGATTTCGGGTGGGCCATACGACCCAGGAGAGGAAACGTCAAAGTAACCCCAGCTAGTTGAGAGAAAAAAAACTGTTGAAATATGTTTCTTCGTTAACCAGCTATTGCCCCCCTACGGAAGACAACTCTCAAAAGTTGAAACTTGTGAGAGCTAAGGACTAAAGAGGTCTTACCTTTCAACGTGAGATTTCTAACATGGGCTGGACGATAGAAAGTGAAAATCGATCGTTCAGCCTTGCGGTTCGAACCAGCGATTCACACAGTGGTCGATTGACTATGTGGAACTGACCACCCACGTCAACCCACCAGGCTAGCGTCCTAGCTTCACTTCCTTATCTTGGAAATGTAAAAGTATATTGATTTGCTGACGACAGCATACTTGTCTTGTCATTCTATTTAGATTCCAGGACATCGGCTATGGAGGCACATCTTCACTAGCAGCAGGAGGTTGCATATCATAATGAGGATCTAGAAGTGAGGTGGAATTGAAATGAAACTAACTAGGTTCAATTCCATGGCACAAAACCCCGGACATCGGTTTTCTCCAAGAAGAAAAATGTCTCCGAACCGGATGAATTAATGTCATGACAAACAATTATGCTTTCTGCTTCGATAAGTTTGTTGGAGGTTAAAATTGACTCCAGTATGTTTTGGTACAATCATGTGGCTGGAATTGCAGAGGCTGATTCTTAGAAGCTTGGAATACTGTTCCGAACCAGAAAACTGTAACACCTCAGCAACTCTTCGTGCTTTATGGAGTCAGATTAGACCTCCTTTGGAGTATCTTTCTCGTGTATGGAGCTCCACCCCTAAGCATACCCCGAAGCTGCTGGATTCAATTGCATTGATTGGAACATCGAAGAATGGATAGGGATTTGCCTCTCTTCTATACATATTTTCACGGAGTGGTTCAAGTGACTTGACACACCAGATTCCACCAAGAGCGGTACATATCAGAAATACGCAATGGACTGTAGCTGTTCATCGTTTCGAGGTCCAACTCAGTACACCTCGAACTTCACTATCTGAGAACTCTTTTATTTGGAGAACTGCATTTATGTGGAATTAACTTCCTGAGAACGTTTTTTGAAATGGATTCAATCTCCAACGATTCAAATCCAACGTGAATCACTATTTTCGCACACGGACACCGCTTTTAGACTGGTGCATGTGCTTGTGCGCGAAATTAGCTTATGAGCGGTGCCAGCATTGTAGTTTCTCTGTTGGGAACAATAGAAAAAACAACTAGAACAATACGACCGTTACCTCATCGTCTTTGATAATGTCTACCGCAATAGTAGACGAAATGTCAGGCATGAGAACTGCAGATCACGGTCAAAAAGCCCAGAAAATTGCTTTGACACAATATTTTTCTTGTATCTATGGTATTAATTTGCGAGGCAAGCCAATTGTTTCTTGAAAAGAAATCACTGCATTCATTTATCTAGAAGTCCGTGACTGAACCAGTTTCTTTCCACTGCGGATGACTCTTGATTATTATAAATCAGTTGCATAATAATCGTAAAACTATGTTGCCATTCTCTTACCCGTAACATGGAAATGACGATGTTGCTTTATCCCAGACGCTGCTGTGTATTCGATGAAAATTTTATGAATTCGGAAACAAACTTGGAAAATTCCGAGCTGAACTTGTAATTTTATCACTGTCGCTGCGAAACACGAGAATTACAAGGGTAATTTGGCTCCCGAAAGTCAAATTAGATAAACTTTATTTGATAATTTGATAAAGTGATGCCATGTAACTTTTTGTTCTGTGTGAAGGGAGGAAACGTGATCATTATTAGAAATTCCAACGGTTTTTTTGAGTTGAAAATGAAACAATGATCAGGTACGAAGGTATTTGATGTTTTTCAATTTGGATTTTGTAACTAGAAATTTTGTGTAGTGAAGCAAAAATAAGAAAATGAATAGTAGAATTGAAACAAAAGTGAAATATTGAAACGAAATCAGCAACAAGACTTCCTTGTTAGATATAATTGTACACGGTGCCCCACACCAGATAATATGAATATAGAGCAGCGTTTCCCAAACTTTTTTGCCTGGGGACCCACCTCCATATTGGAATTTTTTTCGCGACCCACATTGAGAATAATTATTAGTACTGATGATATTTTCATTATTATTATCGTGAAAATTCACTATTGAGGAATACATCTTGATCATTTTCTTTCAAAATTGTTGAAGATAAAATACAGTACGAAAAAATACTACTAATTCAGAATCTTACAACTAAACAAATACAAAAAATGAAAAAATGAGACTTATGTAATTAGTGTAACTTGTGGAGCTGGTGCTTACGATTTACAAGAGATTCTATAGGTACCTGGGTTGAAAGTTGAAAGCTTTCAACGCAGGTCACTTCCCTCACAAAGCCTATTTCTATATTTATTTCTCAGATATGCCAAAGTGGAGAATACTCCTCACAAATATGTGGTTGAAAAACCCATCAACTCTTTTAAGGCTATGTTCGATAGAACTGGATACTCTTCCTTAGCCTTTATACAAAATGGTAAAAACAATTGAGTGTTTTTAATCTGTTTCAGCGACCCACCCAAATTGCTTCCGCGATGCACTAGTGTGTCGCGACTCATAGTTTGGGAACCACTGGTTTAGAGTATTCGCTAAAATCAGTTTTTTTCAATGGGATCCTTTCTACATTTTGCTACACCATGATGCATTCTCGATGTGAACTCCTACGTACATACAATGCAGTTTAACTGTTGTACAAGAAAGTGGAGTTTTTCGTACTAGTTCGCTTTGCTCGTATGAGTATAGCTTTCTCAAAGAATATTTATCTATTCATCAATTTCTATTTTGTCCCCTCAAGAGTACTATCCCTAAGATTCACTACCCTTGCGCCAAGTTTTTTTCCAATTCTGTCTGTCTGTTTTCCGTTAATCAGCTGTCGCCCCCATACGAACGACAACTCTCAGAAGTTGAGAAACTTGTTCGAGCTAAGGACTAACGATGTTTTACCTTTTAACGTGTGATTCCTAACACACGTATTGTTCGAAACAAATCTAACATGAATTTTTTGGTATGTCCTTTCACATGTCTCTCCATTCTTGGGAAATGAAAAAAGTTGCAAGGGGCCAAATTAGGTGAATACAGTGGCTGAATCATGATAACAGTGTTGTTTTTGGCCATAAAATTACGAACAATTAATGACGAGTAGTTTCAGCTCATTTTCTCTGTTTTAATAGTACTGGAATGGAAAGTTGTTATGTGTTTCAGAGGTTATTAAATGAGTGATTTTTGAGTTTGTAGAGAATTTGTATGTTTGTTCACTTCCTAAGATATCCATTGTATACTACTGAAATCTGTTTCGGCTCTTACCGAGGCAGTATATTGGCATTTTTAACATTTCTATGTCAGTTTGACGTGTCATGGAGTATGTATCTTTTGATAAATTATAAAAATACCAAAAATCCTTCATTTGTTCGATTTTCATTGTGTGTTTTATTATTGGCATTTGTTGATTGAGGTGACACTGAAAAAACTTGAATTGTTGGGGAACTGTACATAATTTGTACGATTTCCAATGAATTCCTACATCTACTACCGTCTTTAGAATCTATTCTGTACTAATATTATGAATCTGAAATTTTGTGAGGTTGGATAAATGTATGTAAGTATTTTTGTCGCTCTTTCACGCCTAAACGACTGAACGGATTCAGATGAAACTCAGATAAAAGTCGGAAAAATTCTTGCTACCTGAAAACTATCTTGGCCTGCGCTGCCTATACCATTGGAGTTACATGCAGATAATGTACCGCAAGATTTTTTATCTCAAATAGTTCTAGATAAAAGTCTGCAATAGCATATATCTACCTCTCATATGGCAGCCACTATATGCAAAATACTGAGCCATGACTACAATTGAATTGGATACTTCTTTTACAAAGCACATTTTAGAATATCTGTCGAATTTTTATGAAAGTTAATACAAATGTCGTTTAAGATATTTAATATAGATACCTAACACTTACACTAAGTAATTTGGACGAATTGTTCAAAAGTTATCATGATAAGATTAACTTGACGCAACGCAGTAAACCTTTACGCGTCGCATCCACTGTAAGACGATGCGTGGAGGTAGAGGGGCGGTCTAAGCAATGAAGCGCAATCGCCGAGAACGCGACCCGTACGCGGGCAGACGCGAGAGGACAGACGTCGATGACGGTTGTGTTAGTTTTGCGAATTTCTTTATAGGTAACATAATTCGATTCTCAAAGCTATTCTATACGTGGTACAGTCGGCATATTTTTCAGTTACTGTATTTTTAAAGTAAAAATATAAATTTGTTCAAAATGGTCTGTCAAGAAACTTAATACCACAAAACAAATTCTACGCGGACGAAGCCGCGGGCAATAACTAGTACGTCATAAATTCTACGATTAATATCTGACTTCCATAGTAGTGACTGATTATATGGAAGTAATAATACACTCTGGTTCAGAAATTGAATATGTTCATTTTATTCTGAACGGGGTTTTTTTGGAATACTTCTTTTTTCAGCAATGAAAATGTTTTTTCAACCATCACACAATAAAAGCAGCCCTCTAACGGGGCAGTGAATAGACTGAAAAACATTCGCCAAGCGGATTTGTTCTTTATTGAAGATTGGAGGTTTGCAAATAATCGTGTAGTAATTAAAGAAGTCACAGAGATCCATCGAAATATTAAGAAAGGAAGGTAGCTTCAACATATGCGAGATATTAAACCGTTTTTTGGATTGCATGCATTCAATGAACATGTTTTTGAAAAATGCTTTTATTATTCACCTCATTTTCTCGAAAAAGTACAACACAATTGCCTTTTGATTTGTCAACTTTTCTCTCTCAGTAATGTGAAGGGACAAGTAAAATTATGTATCATATATATTTAGTTAGCTTCGGAAATTCATCTGAAAACTACGAGAGCGAAATAAAAAAATGATTGAGTCGATTCGATAGCCTTTCTGAAAATTGAAAAAATATAAACTACGGACACAAAATAAAGGACAAAATAACTTTTTGACAAAGATGTGCAGATCACGCACATCATTTTCTTTCAGATACAAACTAGAATGAAGAAGCCCCATCCAAACAATATTTTCAAATGTGAATAATATTTGTTTCAACTCCATAAAGAATATATGGAATAAAAACTGAATAGAAAAACGTTATTTTCGTGGGAAACAATGTTCATATTTCCGAAAGTGGTTATTTTGGTAAGTTTCTAAACTCTCTTCTGAAATATTCGATATTTTTTGTACGAAGGAAGATAAGTATAAAATCAAAAAGCTTTGTCCCAAACCGATCTCTCCTGAAAATATCTCTGATTCGATTTGAATATTCACATAAAGTATTTATCATCATAAAAAAAAAATTATTTAAAAGTAGTTGATCGATCCACTCTCTACTGTGCTTTTACAGAGAAACACGTGTTGCGGTTTAGTAGACCTTCTATAGTGGAGATCAAAATGAGTTCCACCGGTGAATTCTGAAAAGTGCCAGATTCGAAGAACTGAAAAAATAACCCTTCATTTTTTTGATATATTGAGAAGTGGTTCTTCTAGAACTAGTCCATAATATTTTTTTCATTTCCCATATTGCTAGTGAAACAGATTCAGATCACGCTCAGAGTATCGTATACATGACAGGTTATTATTTCCTCGATTGTCAGAAATGAGAAGTTGTGAATTTTTGTGAAGTTTTCTGATGATATTCATTTATGGCTCGGAAACCGCATATTATTTTGATGTTGAAACTTCTTAAAAACTTCAAAACTTCTTGAAATCTTGAAGACTTCTTAAAAAAATCTCAGAAAAGAACTGAATTGGTATTTGTTTTCATTGTGTTCCTAAGATTAAGAACATTCTGAAAACAACTTTGAAACTTACACATTTCACAATTTGGCGCTGGAATTTTGCATACGAATTTTCCGTTCGCGGTTTTACATTTATTTTCATTGTTCCAATCCTATCCGTATTTTGACGGGACGGGCCGTGCTGTGCTGTGTCAGACAAGCTTTATGTTGTTCTCTTAAGCGATTATTCAGTTTTTTGGTTGGCAGTACTTCACTGCACTTAAACTTAAATCCCGTAAACCTCAAGACACCGCAAACCACAGAATTCTTCAGTTTTTATATTTCCCTAAATGCAGAATGTTATATTATCACTGAATTATTTTATGGCCATCCTTTCTTCTTATCCCGATGGTACAGGCTTGAAAAACCTCAATTACTTAACCAATGCCCAGCCGCTTTGTTTGCCTACCTCTTCTTATATTTCGTCCACGCTTCGTGCAACCGCTCTGTGTTTGTTTTACTTCCAATCTTACTCTAATTTCACGATCTTTAAACAAACAGCTCCAGATGTTCTCTGAAATCTCCCTTCCTATGAACAAATACAAATGTGAGTGTACACTTTGAGAAAAGCAGTCCCAAGTTGGTGAAAGGGAGTAACGCTATATATATTTTTATTGGGAGTTTAACTACTATTTTTTTTATTTTATTTCTTTGGTATCATGCATGCAAAACTTGAGAAAAGGAAGGAAGGCAATTTAATCAATAAAAATTCTCCACTTCCTTCTCGTGTATGAAATGAATTTCCTTCAGGAAAAAGGGTTTTTTCTCAATAACTGAACTACCCGAAATCATTTTATGTCAAAATTACATATCGAATGGTCCAACGAAAAGTATGCACCTTGTTTTTCTCCTTTTTTTGTAAGTTAACGCAAAAATGCTAGGACAGGTCAATTTTGCTTTTGAGGGGTACACATTTTAGATGTATTTTTCTACCTGTGCCTTCAACCCCCTAGCGAAGGTGAGTAACAACAAATGGAAAGTGGGGTCGAGTGATATGTCATTTGAAAGGGCATAAAATTCTCTGTCCAATGATACCTAATTTATTGTATTTACTTGAATAGTTATAAAAAAAGCAATAACATTTACTCGATATTTTTGGTGTTAATGAAAATGCGGAAAAAACAGCATTTTTATCAGTACTACATTCCTCAATTTCTCTCGTGCGTTTTTTGGTTCAAATAACAACAGCAGATAAGTGTACAAACAGAATTTAGGCAAACGTTCATTGATTCAGTTCGGTTGCTTTTGAAATTATTTCAACTTTACTGTAAAAATGGTTTATTACAGTTTGTCGATACCGGCTATGTCTGTAATGTGAAACACCAGCTACGGAAACCGATCAGAATTGAAGCAGTGGAAGTCGCTGTTTTGGGACATGTTGAATTGAATCATACTCAAAGTACCCGTCAGCTTGCTGCAGCCTCAGGCGTCTCCCGTTCGTCCATAATACGGATATTAAAAGCCTATAAATTTTATCCGTACAAAATTAAATCAGTACAGGAACTCAATGAAGATGATCCTGATGGAAGGCTGCAATTTTGTGAACAACTGAGCCAGCTTCTAATTGATGATCCGCACCTATCATTCAACACGTGCTTTTCCGATGAGAGTACATTTTTTTTTAATGGAGCTGTGAACAGGCATAATTGCCGTTACTGGGACGACAGTAAACCACACTTATTCCGAGAGGTCCATACCCAGTACCCTCAAAAAATCAATATCTAGTGTGGCATATTAGCTAGTCATATCGTAGGGCCACTTTTTATTCCTGGGAATTTAACTGGTGAGGTATACCTGAACATGCTTGAAGATACAATTGATCCTCTCATAACAGAAATAATTGAAAATGACCAAAATCTTAATGATGATCGGCTTCATTTCCAGCAAGATGGAGCACCTCCTCACTATGTTGCTCCGGTAAGAGAGTTTTTAGATGACCGGTTTCCTGGACGGTGGATTGGAAGGAGAGGCCCCATCGAATGGTCTACCAGGTCACCTGAATTATCGCCTTCAGACTTTTTCCTTCGGGGACACTTGAAAAATAAATGTTTTGCTATGCAGCCCGAGTCCACAGAAGATCTTCGCCAACGAATTACAGCAGAGTGCAGAAGAATGCTACGGAATGTTAGGAATAGATTTGAACAAAATCTGTATAATTGTATGGAAGCAAATGGGTCACATTTTCAGCACTTGCTGAAGTAGGATTCTACTAAGTCAATTACACATTTCAAAGTACTGGGTTGTAGTTGTTTTTCTTCATAATACCTACATGTTTGAGTGAAATACAACAAATTAGGTATCATTTGAAAGAGAATTTTGTACCCTTTCAAATGATATATCACTCGACCCCACTTTCCATTTAAAATTTTAGGGTTGTTACTCACCCTCGCTAGGGGGTTGAAGGTACAGGTAGAAAAATACATCTAAAATGTGTCCCCCTCAAAAGCAAAATTGACCTTTCCGAGCATTTTTGCATTAAGTTACAAAAAAAGGAGAAAAGCAAGGTGCATACTTTTCGTTGGACCGCTCTGTATGTAAAAATTTATGATAGTAATGGTGCTTTATCATTATTTCCTTTCAACATGTTTTCTGTCAGAGAACTATTAACGTTTTATTTGAATAATTAAACCACCAAAAATTATTACACATGTAAAAAATCTATCAATAATACAGGGTGATTAGCAAATATATCATTTTTTCCGTAGTTTTTATTTCAAAGAATTATTACCTTTTCAATTCACTAACTGAACTACCCGAAATCATTTGATGTCACGATGAAATGTGTAAAATACAGTTGTATCTTTATTAAAAGGAAATGTATTCACTTAGTATTTGATACTCTTGAATAAATTTAGTATCTATTTTTTTTAAATTTTTTTCAAATTCATTTATTGAATTGGGATTCCCTAATATACACAAATAATACATGCATAAGTTGAACTGAACAAAAAGGAATTTTTCAATTTCCATAATAAATATATTTTACCAGTTCGCAGGTAAATCATTGAATTGGACAAAAACCTTTAAAAAATAAACTGCTCATACTATTTCTTGTATTTGTTTTTTCTATATGAATGTGACTGTTGTGCCTAGTAGAATGGCGATGAATTCTTATTGAAAGTTATTATTGATAGCAAGTATGGTGTGGTTATTTTATTTAATATTTTATAAATGAAAACAATGGGACAATAGAATATTTTTTTTTATTTGTATTTATTTATTAAGTAGGCAATCCTAATAAACAAAAAAAGAAAAATTACAAATTCATAAATATCTCACGACATCAACTATGTAAATATAATAACATTTTAGAGTACCTTTCAAGGAAAACCAAATATACATACATATCTATAGATTATTAGGTTAGTTCACATTAAAAAATAAAAAAATTACAAATATCATAATGAGCTGTCACTAATATACTTCTTTAATGATGACTTAAATTGGTTTATTGAATTAGATTCTTTTACAAATTGTGGTAGTTTATCAAATTGGTTTAAGCCTTTATGAAATATACTATTCATTCCAAATTTACTGTTAGTTTTATTAATGTAAAAATTGTTATTTCTTTTTTGGATACTGAGAGCCATTGTAGAGCAGATAGCATGGTAGAAATTTGTGTATACCTATTACATTTTAAAATTATTCTCATTCCTCGATTTTGTAGTTTTTGTTGCACTTTGTTCAAATTAAAAGAGAATAAAATAGATGCACAGTAGTCAAAATGGGGTTGGATTATTGATTTATATACCATAATTTTTGTATCTGTTGATAAGTTATAAGCGATTCTTCAGAATAAAATATATTTTTTTTGTAATCTTTTTTTCGATATATTTGAAGTGGTCGTCGAATGATAAGCAATTATCAAGTTGAAATCTCAAATACTTCACTGATCTTATTAGTCAGTAGGCTAAGCTTGAAGACTGGCAGTAAACAAATCTAAAGCAAATGAACTTCAAAACGTTCAAACCCGAAAGCGGTCTGCAAGTGTGCCTGTTCCATAATTGAAGGTCGACAACTTTCAGTTGTATTGCCAATTGCATATGCAGAAAATTTTCTGTGAAGATTCCTGAACTGACGCCTGTCGGATATAACCCAACGCCTTTCGTGGTATTAGCCAGGGAAGTAGTTGTTTTTTGATAGGCGTCAGTCCATTAAACCTACTGTGTAGGTATATAGAGACTGGCTTGAACGTTTTGAAGTTCATTTGCTTTAGATTTACTTCACTGATGTTGCTATTTCTATACGTTAATTTTCAATTTTTATATTTATGATGTTTGTATTTATTTGATTATATTTGAATTTAGTAGTGATTATCATTGCTTTTGTTTTTTTTACGTTAAGTTTAATTTTATTGATTTTCAAATATTTTTCTACTTTCTCTAGAACTGTATTCATTCTGCCAACAGTTTCTTCTAAATTCACTTCAGTACAGGCCAATTATGTATCATCTGCAAATAAGTTGATCTATAAATGAACCATTGAAATTACCATCTTTTTTCCATGGTTAATTGGAGATGTATGAATATTTAAGTTCCATTTGAAGTTTCATAATATAAATTCATCAAATCTCTATCATTAAAAGTCATTTACTATCATGATCTGAGTTAATACAATATTAACTAATCAAAAATATCTCATTTGATGACGTATACTATTTTCATTATCAATGTTACTAATCGAACATTTTTGCTGCCATATTTTCGAAATTTCGCTTCAAGGTAATATTGGAACAGGTGTTCACTCTGTGTAACATTGACATGACAACTGACAGTTGACTTGGACATGTCCTTCAAAACAAAGAAGAAAATGATTCAAGAAATTCCATGACAATTTATGTACTTCAGTACTATAAACATAAAACAAGTTTTTATCTATCTCAATTTAAATATTTCAGATCCGAGGTCAAAAATACACAAAGACTATCGTGAATTTGTGTCAGAGGCTGAAAATAATATAAGTTACGATCCGAATCAGTTTTGGAATTTCATACGTAATAGAAAGGGAACCAGCAGAACCCCTGGCGTAATGAAGGATGGTGCCTGTATACTAACAGACACGCAAGATATTGAAAACTCTTTTGGGAAATATTTCTCCAGTGTATATAGTTTGCTTAATTCCGATTTAGCCGATCGTTTACCGAAAAAATATGCCAATTTGCCCACCATCAGTTTCAATAGCATTACAGAAAATCATGTTATTCAGTCATCCAAACAGCTCAAGAATGAATTGATCGTGGGTCCAGATCAAATACCGAGTTTCCTAGTTAAGAATTGTATTATCATCCCATTGTCACAACTTTTGGTATATATTTTCAAATTAATGATTGAAACCAACACATTTCCTAACACGTGGAAACCACAAGGATATAACCAATACTCAAAAAAGGCGATGGAACATGAATTAAAAATCATAGACCAATTTCTGTGTTATGTAATTTTGCGAGACTTTTCGAAATGATTCTCTACAAAGACATATACAATGCGACAAAGGGTATGTTATCTATTGATTAACACGGTTTTGTTTTGGACCAGAGAGGTCAAGTTTATATGGATATACAAAAAGCCTTCGATAGAATTGACCTGAAAATTTTACTGGTTTTTGGTTTTTTATGATTGTCTTCTAAACTATTGTCTTTATGTGAGTCATATCTCTTCGATAGGCGGCAATGTGTCGAATTCTAAGAATATCGCTCTTTCATAATAACACTAACTTCAGGAGTGATATGGGGTTCTAATCTTGGGCCTCTTTTATTCCTTCTGTTCATTATTGACGTCACACTGGATCTTCAGTGCTCCAGTGCATTACAGAATGATATCAACACAGTACATGTATGGTGTACTACAAACCACCTTGAGTTGAATATCAACAAGTGTTCAACTGTTACCTCCTCGAAGAAAGAAAATGCATTGATGTTCCCATAAAATATTAATAATACAATCTTGCATCGTTTGACTCAAATGCGCGACTTTGGCATATTATTTGACCAAAAGATGTTATTCAATCCACATATTCCAAGTACCGTGTCTTCAGCTAATAAAATGTTAGGCTCCATATTGAGGAATAGTAGGGAATTTGCAGATCCAGCAACTCTGACATTACTATTTTAAGATATTTATTTTTGAAAAAAATTTTTATTTACCCAGACCGTAAAATTGATTACTCTATGCTTCTTAATGAAAACGATTTCATCTCACTGAATACTAGACGTATCATTCTAACAATAACGTTCCTTTATAATTTACTACATAATAACATAAGCTGTGAATTCCTGCTAGCAAAAATTCCCTTTACTGTACCTCGACTAAATAGTAGGCACGCAAAGTTTTTTTACTGTGATCGTGCTAGAACAGACATATTAAAGAGATCGCCTGTTTCAATCATTTGCAATAATTTCAATCTGATATGTGGTTCATGTGACATTGATATATCTCCATTATCTATTATAATACATTGTATTATGACATTTACTTACAATATGTAATACTTTTTTTTCTCTTTTGTGTTATCTAATCCTGCTAAAACGCACAGTGAATGTGTGAATTCACAACATTTTTTTTATATATACATTTATCCAGTTTATACATTTCCTGTTATTGAGTGTACTTATACCTGTTGGAAATAAAGAACTATCTATCTATCTATCTATCTGACTTTAAGAAAATCTTTCCATGTGTTCAGATTTTGAAGCACGTTCAATATCATCTGATTCAGTGATACCTAGAAAAACATAATTCATTTTCAAGTTTCCCATTTACAACCTCAACTGTAGTGAGTACCAATTTCATTGGTAGTTGTTCATTGAGAATTTTGAAATTGGGTTATTTATACAATTTGCCCATTTCAGTCACTTCCAATAAATTTATCAACCTTCCTTCACTGCACGTATGGATAATTTTCATGTTTTCTTTATTTTTTGTGCGAGTTTTACCCTGTCAGATATCCATATATAGCTGATTTTTTGTCTAATAATACATGCTCTTGGTATCTTATGTTGAAATTTTTGCCTGTCTGATTTATATAAGCTGCTGAACAGTCATTCCATTCTACTCTATACAATGCCCAATGCCCAATGAAAAACTTAGTACAAAAAACTAATAAATAGAGTTTATTCTATGATTTTCACTATAAGGGTTTTACAAAAACCGCGACACGTGTTTCGCTATACAATAGCTTCTTCAAGCATAACTAAAGTTACTTCTAAATTACACCTTATATACTATAACCCAGTAACTATTCGTCTACCTAAAAATCTACCTGAAAAAATATACCTGAAAAAGTCAGGTATCAATACATTTTTCGAAAGTCTACCTGGAAATATACCTAACTATTATTACCTGCGTGTGAACAAATTCAATGAAGGCGAATTATTCAATTCAGTTTGATCGTTCATAAAATGGTGAGAGTTTTTAAATTTGTTTATTTCCATACTCTCCAACAGGTTAAGTTTCAAACCTTTCTTCTGGAAATGGAGGGGTTTGTATTCATGGTCGAACTCATGTCCCTCTGAGATTAGATGACTGGTATATGTGGAATTCATTTTTCCGTTCTGAAAACTATATTTGTGTTCCTTTATGTGGGTTTTAAACGTTCTTCCAGTTTGACCTATATAAAACATTAGACATGACCCACACGATAATTTATACACTCCTGATTTTTCTGAAACTGAACTTTTATCTTTGTTATTTTTAATGTGCATGCCCAAGTTGTTGTTGGTTTTGAAAGCAGTATTTACACCTTTGATGTGCAGAAAATCTGAAATATTTATAGTGGGTTGGCCTAAGTAGGTTAAGGTTCTATAACTTTTATCCTCTTTTCTTCGAATTGGGTAAACTTCTTTCAAAGCTTGACTGTATAACTTCTTTGATAATAAAGAATGTATCAGACCACTATCATAATCATTGTTGACGGCTATTTGCTTTATTATATTCAGTTCTTTATTGAAATTCACTTTTGACAAGGGTACATTTATCAGTCTGTGGATCATACTGTTGAAAGCTGCTACCTTATGCTGATATAGGTGAGTGGACGAATTATGAATGATAATATCTGTATGTGCCGGTTTACGATAAATTGAAAAATTATGTTTGTTGTTGACTTTCGCTATTGTCAAATCCAGAAAATGTATAGATTCGTCCTGTTCCATCTCCACTGTGAATGCGATAGATGGGTGAAGAGAATTTATGAACTTCAAAAAGTTTGTCAACTGTCTGTTCTTTCCCGTGAAACATATCAGAATATCATCCACATATCTATACCAAGTTAGTAGAAAACAAACGTTATCCTGTATTTAATATGGAAGGTCATCAATCAAACAAGCACAATCATTTTATACATTTTTTTCAAGATTTTGATGTTGAGCTGTGTCATTTTTTAAATTGTATTCAAAGTAATGGTGGTTTTTCAAATTCTTTTTCAAAACCTTCCATAAATCATGAAAATACTGTTATTTCCCGATACAAGAAGTTCCCAAATCCGCACAGAAGTTATTCATTAGAACAGCACCACTCACTAATCATCCACCCTTGTTGACGTCCGCGTAAACACCTCCATCATCCTGCGGTCAACCCAAGACGTAACAGGACGAAAGTCGCCTCAAAGTCTACTGAAAATCCTACCGACTCGAATTCCATGCGATCCTGCGAGAGATCTGCATAGAGCCCTTTGTGCGGAGCCCTGCGAACTGTTACTGTCATCTTGTGACTGTTTCAGTGGCCCTTTCTTGGCATTCGCCGGTCAAGCAAACAATTGCCAAATCATTATTAGCCTGTAATTGGAATTTACATTCGGGGTCCTTTGATGTCGAGAGAAATGCGAAATGGACTGAAATTCGATTTGTTTCCTTGTACGACAAAGTCGAGTCGTGGTTGTGACGTTATGGTTTTGGTTATTTCAGCGGGGAGAGAAAACCTATTTCGAACAAGATCGAATGGATTGTTTAATAATTCTTTCATAGCTGAGTCAGCTTATATTTCGTTACCATCAATATCAGTATTCACTTTCACTAACATAACATAATTTGTTTTTTAGATTCTTGTACATTGTTAATTGGTAGAGTGGTAGAAAAATCGGCTCCCCTGAACTTCACCTGCATTCAGAATATCAAATTCAGGCTGAGATTTTATTTATTCACATTGAAATTTATTTTAACTTTGATTTGATTAATATTACTGGAGTTTTTTCCCAACACCAAATCGTTATTTTTACACCTCGACACGTGTTTCGATCACCAAGTGATCATCTTCAAGAGGAAGATAAAACTAGAAACCACTTAAAACTAAAGCTATTTATGCTATTCAGGTACATCATACAGGTAGGTAATCAGTAATACCACCCATACAAGTGTACCACCTTAAATTAATTTTACAATTGGCCCTTCTATTATTTTACAATATGTCCTTATGCATGTTTAAATGTTACAGCTATATATAGAACAATTTTCAGCTATATAAAATTAGTTTCACAATATTGCCTATCTAAATATATATACAATGTGTCTCTTTGTAGTAATCAGTAAACCCAACAATATTATTTCAACAAGCTATATAGTATGCTATTTGGTATTGGTCCGTTATCGTTATTCATAATATTATTATGTTTACTTATTTCTACACTCTCATAGGCATCTAGTTGCCTGTTGTTGTTAACTTGTCTAACTAATCTTAAAGAACTGAAGTCTATGGAATGGTTTTGTTGCAAAATATGATGGGCGACTGCTGATTTTTCAGGTCTTCCATATTTTAACTGTGCTATGTGTTCCTTATATCTCACTTCAATAAATCTTTTTGTCTGTCCATAATATTTTGCATCGCAGTCCTTACATTCAATTTCGTGAATTCCAGACTTTTCCGAATTCTCGACTTTGTCTTTTGGACTTCCCAAAAAGGCTCTGCAGTGTATGACTTGTTTTAAAAGCCACCTTCATACCTAGTTCCTTGAAAATCTTTCCAAAGTTCTTCGTATATTGGTGGTATGGAACTGAGATGTATTTATCTTGGTTTTCGTCCATTCTGAAAGTCGAGATTTCGTTCATTCTTAACCTAAACTTTTTTTTCCTAATTATGTCATCTACAATACCCCTCGGGAAACCGATAGTGGCTGCTATTTCCTGTATTGTACTTTTTTCTTTTTTGAACCTATCATGTGTTAGAGGGAAAGTCAAAAGACGATGCACCAAAAAATTCAATCCAGCACGTATGTGCTGTCCACAGTGATGTGAACTGTCAGGAATATTCCTGTATGTGCTTGTTTCTTTTTTAAATATATCATATTATAACCGTCCATCTTTGCTCCTCATTACCAAAACGTCAAGAAATGGTAGTTGTCCCTTATATTCTAATTCATACGTAAATTTTATTGATGGACATCTATCATTCAAAAAGGAAACAAAGTCCTCGATATTCGATTTTCTGGTATCGAATACCGCGAAAATATCATCCACATACCTTAGCCAAATCCTAGGAAAATACTTTGACTTTTCTTCAGTTTCCATTTCGAATCTGCTCATGAACAGGTCTGCCAGGTAGGGGGACAAGGGATTTCCCATGGCCGTTCCTTCCTGTTTGATTTGATTGTCAGTTTTCCCAAACAGCTTTTAGGTACGATGATTCAATGGTTAGGATGGAGCATGTTGGTGGTTCAAATGGTTCGTTGTATAGGATTGTCTCTGGCTACGAAAGGTATAGAATCGACCATAATTGGCTAGGTCTGTGCCATGCTGGTAAACAGAACTGAAACTACGACACTTCGTGGAGAGGCCGTTAGGTTCAGGGTCACTTGGGGCTGCTCTCAAGGTGGGGTACCATGTTCCCTTCTGTGGTCGCTCTTGATGGATTGTCTGCTTGGTGCCTTCGACAGCAGAAAAGGTGATCTGCAAGCTTATGCAGATTACTTCGTCATCCTGGCAAAGTCCCCGTCGGGAAGAGTAGCTTGTAATATCCTCCATCGTTGGACGATGTTCACAGTTGTTGCCTGAGGGAACAGATGTCCGTCAACCCTAGCAAAACTGTGTTGATCCCCTTCACCAGGGGGAGAATGTTGGACGATCTAACGCCAGTTTCCCTCAATGGTGAGATCATTCCATTTCGAACGGAGGTGAAATATCTTGGCATTGTCCTTGATAAAAGAGTCACCTGGAACGCTCACTTGGAAAAAGTTTTACACAAAGTCAGACTGTCTCTTTGGATATGTCGAAGGATTTGTGGGCAAACTTTATGCGATGATTGTCAGTACAATGATCACGTATGGTGCAATTGCCTGGTGATCGAAGGCTTCACAGGAAACGGCCCAAGTGAAGCTCTCTGATTCACAGAGACAGGCTTGTCTGGCTATAAGTGGTGCTATCAGTACCACACCATCAGCGGCCAAGGAGATCCCTCTAGATCTACCTTCTCTCCACATTCTTCTGGAGAGAGAAGCTAGATGGACTGCATGCAGACTTGTGCACATTACCAATTGCACAAATCAATTCAATGTAGTATGCAACAGACTGTTGGTTGACACTGGAAGTCACAGCATTCTGGAAATGACCTCTGACTTCATGCATCCAACTCTCAACTACGAATTGCCTTATAGAGTACTATTCACGAGTAGAGAGGACTGGATCCTCCAGGAGAAGGAAATATTAAGAGCAGATAGTTGTTGGTTCACAGATGGATCAAATACACCTTCCGGTTCTGGTGCAGGTGTTTTTATTCGCAGACCCAGGACAGATATATCTACCTGCCTAGGAACTTATGCAACACAAGTGAATAAAAATATTCTCGGACAGTCAAGCGGCGTTGGAAACTCTTGGCTCCTACCGAGCAAGGTCAGAATTGGTAGGAAATCACCAAAAACGACTCCCCTCGATAGGAAGACCTAACAGAATGTCTCCGGTCTGGATTCCTGGCCATACTAGCCTGGTAGCCAATGAAGCTGCTGACTTCCTTGCAAAGGAGGATGCTGCATGCAGCTTCATCGGACCTCAACCTGTCATTGACATCGCATTAGGCTTTGCCAAACAAATATTGAACACCTGGATGGCAAGAAAATGTATGGATTTCTGGCAGAATTTCCCAGAATTGGCTCACTCCAAGGCGTTTATTCACCCTTCGAAGCTTGATACCAAACAGTTGTTCGACTACGATGTCTAGCAGGCCTTCTTACAGGTCACTGTCATTTGAATCATCATATGCAAAGACTCGGACTGTCGGAAGACAGTCGCCTCTGTTTAGAAAATGATGAAAAAGCAGATCACATACTTTATGCCTGCCCCGCTGAGGTTTTTAGAGTTTAGCAGAGCCGTACTCTCACAATCTGATCTGAAAGACCACTCACCATACAAAACAGCTTCGTTAAGAAGCTGGGTTCATTTGGCAGAGTGTGAATAGGTGTGAGCCACAATAAACCCTTATGGGTTGCGGTGGAGGGTCGAATAGATCCACTCACTTTAGACCCAACCTAACCTAAATGTATAAGGGGAACTGTTCATATGTCGGCATAATAATTTTGAGATCATATGAGGGATACTCTATTGAACAGGGAGGGTTGTAATAATTCATTTGAAGCTAACCGATTACCTAGACTAGTATATTCATGTGAAAATAGCATAATCATGTCTATGTGAAATAGGAATTAGCTCATAGATGGTCTTCTATGATACGAATGAGGCAAGAAACAAGAAAAACTTCCAATAGTGCATGAAGAATATATAATGGGACCTGTACAGAAGGTCCTCAACTGAATACAAGAAACTTCTAAGGATCAATGATTAATTTGAAAAGATGAACAGAAAGAAACGGAAATATAGGTTATAAATTGTGGAATTGGCCGCCGTAGTAGTGCGCCCTGCTTACGATCGGAAGGCCGTGGGTTCGATTCCCGCCTCGACCAGATATTTTTCTCGAGAGAATTCATCTGGTTGAAGCTGGGATGATTCTGCAATCGTGTAAGGAATCACATGTTGAAAGCTAAGACCTCGTTAGTCCTTAGCTCGCACAAGTTTCTTGACTTCTGAGAGTAGACGTATGTGGGCGACAGCTGATCAACGGGAAAACAGATTTCAAACAGATTTGAATAATAAATCTAATACCTCGGTTCTGGATACTTATATCCAGAAGAGCAGAATGGGGACATCTTCGATTCGAAACTTGAAGTTGGACATGATTTGGTTATTGAAAGTGCATTACATAATTTATCCTCAAGCTCAATCATCCAGGCGTCGAAGAAAAGAGGGACCGACAATACAATCTATAGATTTACTTCATTCATTCTGAAGGAAATATTGATGAACACGACGATTAAAGGATATAATGAGTAGAATGGATAGCAAGAGGCTGTTTTGACAAGAGCATCTCGTCTTCCTTTCAAGAAACCTTCCAATTGACAAGTTATCAAATCTACCGGAAGATAACACGATTCAGTCGTGATAGCTCACGACGAATTTATGAAAAATACACTTCAATAAGGTTGAGTTGCATGGCGGAGACCTCATCTACAGGTATAGCAACAAAGACCCATGTTTCGCCATGTTTCATGTGAAAGTTATACATTGGATCATAAGAAGCGGGTAACTGATGAATCAAGATTCAATAAACTATTTGTACAAACCAGAAGTGTCAACAAGATTGATGAAATGAGTGTTTTTGATGGATGGGAGAAACTTGTGTGAACTTTCAAATTGAATATCCTGTATTTTCTTCCTGAACCATTCACGGCTGGTGGATACTTTCATTATCAAACCCCCAGGGACCACTAAGCCGGAGAGTCCGAAATATTTCTTGAATTGGCTACGCAAACTCTACCCTATTCACTTCCATAATTACGTTGTATTAATATCTTAAGACGTCGCTAAGGATACGATAATCACCGGTTAAGTATGCGAACTCTTCGTCAGATTCCCTCTTTAATTATGCACTAAGTATGCCGGATTCATCGTAATTAATTTGGAGCATCATGTTTTTAAGAGCTCTCGACTTTGTATTTCTGATTTAAAGCTTCAGTAATTAGCTATAAATTCGAAACAGTAGAAAGCGATTCAGAAGAGGTTGCGAATATAAAGCAATCATGATGCTTATTGGAGATTTTGGATCATTAGAGCATTATACTAGATTTTGGCGATAAGGAAAAATTTTTCATTCCACGACTAAAAATACATTGAATTCGTTACATCAACCTACTGAGTATAGTAGTAATTTTTCATTCTTTTCAATCACAAAACTATCAAATTGAAATAAATTGAACTCAGTTGAATTTCTCGATTCATTTTACTTCATCATGTTTTTTTTGAAGTAATAACTTCTCATGGGAAGGTAAACCGCTTGGTAACGTAACGCATAACGGCGCCAGAATGTCTGACTTTCCTTCCTCTTCGCTCTAACACACAGCGCTAGTGGTATTTCGGACAAACGATTCTCTCGTCTCTTCGCATGACTCAGTGTTCAGTGTGCGGTCGATATATACTGTTTACACTATATACTGTTTGCAATTCATCTACATCTACTTCTGCTATATGATGTTAGAATGGTTAGATGGTTAACGGAGAAAAATATTTCAGACAGATTAAAACATATTGGGGGCCTAATTTCGAGTTATGATACTGTATCATTATTTATACATACATGTATGGAAATAATCTTGGTTTTGCTAGAATAGCCTAAGCTAAACTTCTCTAAGATAAAAGTAAACACCATTCATTATTATTATTAATATGAGTGGTTCAATAAAAACATTTTGAAATTATCGAAAAATAGTCTTATATGATAGAACGACTGGAAAAACATGGTAGAAACAGATTTTGTTCATGAAAGACTGGTTCTGTTATAAATTTCGACTATCAATCTGGACAAATGTTCATTTTCGTTTGAACCATTTAGGTTTCAAAATTGTCCGTACACCTGGACTGAAGTTTAATAAAATAAAGTACAGATACATACATCAAGTTACAAAACTGACAGCAGATTCAAATTTGTTTTGGATTTAGGAGTCGTGTTTAGTTACCATACATTTCCCAAGTGAATAAAAGCAGGGCCTTTCAGATAGTTTTTTGACTTTTTTTTTAAAGCGATGGATTTATTATCACAGGAAGTTTATTGTAGGTTTTTATTGATGTCATTAAAGGTACTTCGTGAACTCGTGTTAAATGAGGTATGGCTAAGTGAAGTTTGCTCCGTTTCTAGTAACATATCTATTTACAAATTTGAAGGTTCGAAATTCATTTGTATGTTTCTTTACATAACAAGCAGTTTCGAGAATATATAGACTGATGACAGTTAAAATTTTTTCATCTATGAATACAGAGTGATACGAGTCGGTACGTTTGAAATTGAACATGCTTCTGAGGATACGTTTCTGCAAAATTAATACTCGTTCAATATTTGTACAATTTTTCCAATATATCCGCAGTTGCGCCATTCAATTAAATCATAGCCAATATACATGCAGAACTAGTATATGTCAGGTCTGTAGGGAGTATCATATTCATTTTGTTATTGAAAAGTTACGGAAAATTATTTAATAATTCAAAAGACTACAAGAAAGTTTGCTCATCACTAAATTAGAGAAACTGCATTATTCTCTTCTGAAAAGCTACCTGAGGAGACTGCTGTGATGATTTGGTCTGGTTGCAAGAAGTTATAGTGGTGAATTACACCCGCCGCTGATCATCATACAGTAACCATTTCGTTTGTTGGTGAGCTTCAGCCTTTGGGAAGAGCCTGGATGGCTCATCGATACCCAACTTCTGTCCTGAACGTCTTCCATTTCGGTAGAGGATCCACTTTTCATCACACGTGACGGTCGGATTTCGTGGTGGCACGAAAGCAAAGAAGAACAGATATCTGTCGATCGTTCAAATCATGGAGCATCCACTCTTCGAGCTTTCTGATGTTTCCAATAGGTTTTAATCCATCAACAATCTCATGGGACCGGACGCTCAGTTCCTTCACCATTCTACGCACTGTTTGTAGTATGTCAGTCTTCACCAGAGTCCTCAAATCTTCGTCCTAGATTACTTCAGGTCAATCACTTCGAGGCTCATCTTCGAGGCTAAAATCTGCGGAACGAAATTTCCCACAACAACGTCAAATAGTGCGTTCATTAACACTATCATTGCCGAATACCTGATTGATTTTTTGGGCTGTTTCGACAGCGCTCTGGTTCAATTTGAATTCGTAGTGGAAAATTGGTCAAAAATCGCTCAACGGAATTATACAGGCTGTCTTTTTAGCTGATACCACTATTGCTATCTCGGAAACGGTAGGTCGCACAAGGACTCGTTGACTGAAACAAAAGTTACCTTTTTAAGGATGAAACACAATGGTATTTTCAGATCCATAAAATCATCAACGGTTTGTGGGATATTTGCAAAAAACTGAAAATGACAGATTTTATTTTTTTGCTTTACCGCCTCCATTTTCAATAATATCAAAAAATGACAAGTTAACTTTTTGCTTTATTTCATATGCTTTATAATCTGGGTGAACTCATTTTCCAATGCAACGTTTCGTTCATTGAATTACATCATCAATATATGTTTTCAAAATACGGACCTGTATTTTTTTATACATTTTCGTAGTCATTATAATTACAAGTTTGTTGATATATCACAACATCTATATTTCTTCCCGAAACCACATCATCACTATCATTTTTTATTAAGAGCTCAAATTTCCGAATGTTACTGAAATCCAGAGTTCTCCTGTCGATGATGAGATTATAAATATTTGTATTCACTGAAATCCAATTTAAGTTATGTCGGGGTCGTCTTGAAAAAGAGAGACCAATAATCTTTGTATCAATACCAAGTATCAATAATTTCCAAATGTCTTTTGAAAATTTGTAGCTACCCAAAAATTTCTGTTCAGAAAATGAAGATATCAATAAGAATTATTTAATAAAAATACTGTATTGAAAAAGTCATAGATGATTTTCACGAGAAACATGATAGCTATAATTCCTTTTTTTGAAGTAAGTCATGAAATACATGAATTTGAATGTCAAGTTGATTGTCACAGACAAAATATAAGTTATTCAAATCGTTGAGCGATTTTGAAGGAGAAACATGAATTTTTCCAACGACGAAAAAGTGGATATGCTTTTTGTATATTCGAGATGTTTGTGGAATGCTACAAAATCTCTGGCAATGTATCAGGAATTGTATCCTGAACGACGACAACCTATTCATAGATATTTTCAACGAATCGAAAATAATTTACGGAATTATGGATCTTCTGAAAAACCCTCCGAAAAAAAAAGGAAGGTTACTGAATGTGGTGGCTTTAATGAAATCGCCGTTTTAGGTGAGTTCAGAGAAGATTCACAATAATGATGTGAAGAGACATTCATTTGATTTAGTATTTATGGAAAATAAAAAAATTGAAAACAAGGAAGTTACATTTTCGTTACATTTTCTTTCGCAACTGTCTTTTTTTCAATGTGATGTATTAATGATACGGTTAACTATGTGTTACAACAATAGTTTGATATTTGATTTGTCATTGAATAAAAAAGTTAAATGATAGAATATTGATGATGTCGTAGTTTCGGGAAAAACAACAAGAAATACATATGTTGTGATATGTCAAAGAATTTGAAATTATAATGACTACGAAAATGTATAAAAAAATATACAGGTCCCTATTCAAAAAACATATAATGATGATGGAATTCAATGAACGAAACGTTGCAAATGAGTTGACCCAGATTATTGAGCATATGAAATAAAGGAAAAAGTTCTTCTTGTTATTTTTTGATATAATTGAAAATGGAGGCGGTAGAGCAAAAAAATTAAATCTGTCATTTTCAGTTTTTTGCAAATATCTCAGGAACCAATGATGATTTTATACATCTGAAAATACCAGTGTGTTGTATCCCTAAATAGGCAACTTTTGTTCCTTTTAACCGTCCTTGTAGGATCTACTGTTTCCGAGGTAGCAATAGTGGTATCAGCTAAAAAATACGGCCTGTATAGTAATAAGCTGAAAAGAGGCAAAAAGATAAAATTAAAAAAAAACAGTATCAATGTTTAGAGTACAAAATTCTCTATTGATCAGTATAAACCATGCCGTTGTAGAATTAATATTTATTGAGATATGGAGCTACAAAAACACTTGACATTGAAGCGGACAACTTTTGAAACTATGTAATATAACTGCACTGTTTACAAAACGAACTAAAATATACCTAGTATACGCTTCTTTTTCTAGACATCCTTATCAAAAACTTCCAACAACACTCGACAGGTAGTATAGTATAACATCCCCCGAATATGAAACGAACGTCAATAAGTAGATTAAAACTTGGCATAATCTCAAAAGAATAACTACGACCGGATCGTGTGTGAAATGAAGCATACGGAAAGTCTCATAAATTTTTCATCTTATCGGAAGTGTTTGAGCTCTAGTTAGAGATGCAAATGCACCACGGGGATATAAAAGAAAAGACAAATAGAATATTCTTTTCGTCTGGCGTTTTTTTGTCGAATGGATCATTACGGGAGGGCTCCGCATTATTGACGTTACTGCAGGGTCCGTATCACTTTTTGTGATTTTACTCTTTCATTACATTGCGATTTGAAAATCACAAAAATTGTTGAACATTTTCTGATGACGTGTTCTGTCTGATAGTGCATAAGATTTCGACACACTAAAAATGGTGAATACTGGTGCAAATAGCGAAAAGAATTACAAAGTGGGATGAAGTAAGTTTGGAAAAAAAATGAGCAGACAAAACTATGACTAGTTCTGAACCGAAATAAGGAGTGGTACACTTTGAACTGTTCGAAATGAAAATGATTGTAATGTTAATATTGTAATATAACATTTCGGACACTCAAGTTTATGAACTCCAGATTTCTCCAACTTGTCCAATTTATCTTTGACATTTTAATATGTGGAACAATGTGTTCGAAATTTCTCAAAACGGTATGCTGAACATGAAGGGTCCTTCAGACAAGGTGAAAATGATTCGACGTTCATAGAAGTTCAACAGCAGTTTCAAAAAAAGTCCAGATGAAGCATATTACATACATGTCCAATTTGTGTCCATGAAAGGTTCACTCAAGGTCCATTACAATTCTTGTAGTCCATTTATTGTCCAATTTTGATACATTTCATGTTCAAAAAAGTTTCACTTGTGATAAATATTGGAACACCATATGGGTATATGATATTGATATTGTACCTACTTTCACTTGAGCTCAGGTGTAAACTGTATGAAAATTCGAACATCATGAAAAAATTTTCACAAACTCATCAAATGGACATGTAGAAAAACTAATTTTCAATTCCCACATAATATACAACAGTGTCACACATAAAGTCCGCATCAAATGGGATTTTTTTTTGTTCATCTCTTCAAGCAACTTTTGATATCTCCATTAGGTTGTGCTTTGAAAATGATGCCAAATGACATGCATATGACCGATCAAGTGATTTTTCTTCCCTGTCAAATTTGACATTTTTTCCAAAAAATGTTCAGAAAAGCAGTTATTGCTCGAAATTTCGAAAATCGGTAGGGAGAAAAGATGATTGTTTTTTTCATTTTTTACCCATATACCAATTTTTTAGCAATTTTCAGCAGAGTACAAATTTAGTTTTTTTACAGTTTTTCGAAAATTTGACATTTGCCGATTTCTCTAATTTAGCCAAACCTCAACAAAGTTAGTGCTTCATGCCTAAATGATCTTTCCAACGCATTTTTATTACCAATTGCAATTCTAAATACAACTTATTTCGCAAAAATTCAAAACACCAGAAAAAATTATGCCAAAAATGATGCAAAGTTGATACAGTTTTTAAAAACAGATAAATATTTCACTTTATTTCTACTTTTTGCGAAAGCATAAGCATAATTAAAAAACAATATCAATGAAAAGTCAATAATTTATTCTTTAATGCACTTTTCAAAAAGTTAAACTTTAATCTACTAATTACGAAAAATTACAACGCAATTAAACTAAGGGAAGGAATTATACGAAAGTAATTTCACATTTACTAAATCTTTTATGAGGTATGAATGAACAAAAATACTTCAGAAATCAATTTAGATTTTGTTGTCTAGAAAACTAAACCGTAAAAAATTCTAACAAACATCTGTTAAAATAAAGTTATAATTTAAATTGAGAACACTAAATCAAATCGAAACATATGCCTAAACCATGTAAATACCAATAGAAATACAAAATAAAAAGTCACATTTCGGTGTGCCTTCCACCACGTTCAATGCAATCAATTGTCCTTCTTAAAACATCTTTAACTGCATTCTTCATACTACGGGGTTTCGTGCTTACAACACATTCTCGAATAACTGCCTCTAAATGGTTTATATCTCGAAAAGGTCTTTGCTTACACACCTTTTGTTTTAAGTAACTCCACAAGAAGAAATCTAGTGGGGTTATATCAGGCGTTGGATCCCACACAATCTGTCAATCGCTCAAAAATAGGCTAGTGTCGATTGGTTCAAGGAAATGCTCAAAAATACGATCGTGTATTTTCGCGTATGAACCTGAAAGTAAATAGCAGTCGACTATATGGGTGTTTTAAGATGAACTAAATCCAAGCACCCGAAGCACCTCCAAGCAAATGGTCGCCTGTTTTTTCGAAATAACTGGACATGTCGCAACCGTACCACTAGAACAACGCAAAACAGTCAATTCTGAGTGGTTCACGACCATTTGTTTGCCAGTTGTCTTCTAAGAAATCAGAAAAACCAACCGCCTAAGATGGATCATTCTCCACCACGACAATGCGAGTTCTCACACATTGGCTCAAACAACTGCATTTTTGAGCAACCAAAACATCGATTTGATGAGTCATCCGCCGTATAGTCCTGACTTGGCACCGAATGACTTTTTTTTATTCCCGCACGTAAAAAACAAACTGAGAGGTCATCGTTTTTCGACATCTGATGAAGAGGTTGTTGCATTCAGAATGCATGTTTTGGAGATACCTCTATCAGAGTAGCAAAAGTGCTTCGACAATTGGTTCAAGCTCAAACACATGCACACACTGTGCTTGCACTCTCTTATCGGTACGAATATTTCCAATATAAGACAGTCAAAGTATCTATCTATCACCCTGTAGTATTCTTCCCCACCTGTGGATATATGAGCCGCAGAGAGAGGGAAGCGCGCTTTCAAAAAGTAAGCCCTCTCAAATTTCATTTACCTATTCTCGAACTTTGATAAAAAGCCCAGCTTTGTCGTTCGTCGTACGAGAAGTTTTTCTCGGATATTGAAATGATGGGTGGATTTTCAGCAGCAGACAGTGCCTCTTAGATGAATCGATTGAGCGAAGAAGGTTATTTTGAAACATCTTTCATGGTTTTTTACTGTCTCGAGTTTATATTGAAATATCGTTCAGGTATAGGGATACACTCAATATGTATTTGTTGAAAAATTGGATTTGGCAAGTATACGATCCAATAATTCTGTGGAATTGAAAATATTTCTACAGAATTCCATTAGTAGTACACAATAAGTACACAATAATAATGATAAAATGATATTTATTCACTCCCGCACGAAACAATGACAATATGAATCTGAGGTAATGTGCTGAGCCTTCTCATCGTTGAAACGTTCATGGAGCACTCAGGAAAAACTATTCAGTAACATCTATTTTTCCAAAAATTCATTTATTGCTATATTGATGATGTTACAACCTTCTTCAAAGAAACAAATCAACAATTACAGTCATATTTTCAATATATCAACTCTATTCTCGTAAATTCAATGAACTTTTCATACCTCACAATTGAAAAAATCAATAACAAACATGATATCGCATTTTCATCACAAATCGACCGATACAGAAGCACATATCAATAACCATTCTAATCAACCTCAGCAACATCTATAGATAATTATGAATTCGGAAGTCACTCATTTATCACTAACTCATGCATTTCTGTTTCTCCGTACTGGTGAGTCCTAGGAAGCCTAAATTTGGTACAGTACATACATAGTTTTCGATGGAGGGACTTCTCACCGGCTATGTATATAGCTGTATATAGGTCTTAGATGCACACTAGAGGGGATTTTCAAATATTTTAAATGGGGCGTCCCCGTGGGGGTAAAAGGAAAGCGTTTACATGTGAAAATTACTTTCCATCACTGCTTATCCGTACCGCTATAGTTTCAGAGGCTGAAGTTTTGTATGTTGTAGGTTTGTTCTATGTTGTAGATGCGCAATAAGGAAGGACTTTCAAATATTTCAACTGGAGCGCTGGCCGCGGGGAATAAAGGCGCGTTCATATGACGAAATTATCTTTTCATCATTGTGTCTCCATGCCCTCAAATTTCCGGAGGACGAATACATATTCAGTATCAGAATTGCACGGGTGTGTAGCTGGGGCGGATCGCTTCAACACGAACTTTCAAAAACTTTGACAGTCCAAAGACATTTTAGGTTATGTCTTCCTTTTCTACCTCTTGGCTTCAATTTCTACCACTCACGACCAGTGCAATTATTGAGAGAGAATTTGAGATAGACATCACCCAAACTACTGTATTTCAAAACCATGGCCGATTTTTGACACTTTCTCTCACCACTGCTACCACCTTAATCTCAATAAAAGCGATCCACGCTGAACATGATGCGAGAGAGCAGCAAATAAAATTAGCACTACTGAACATGTCATCACTGAATTGGCCTTATTTGTATTCGAAGTATATGATACTGAACAGCTGCCCAACCTCTGCTGCAGGCATCCAGTGATGCAATTGAACCCAGTTTTGTGTGGTCCAGCGTGATCCAAACAGAACTGGCTGGTATCTCAATCGACACAGAAGAAATAACCAGGAAAGAAATTTCTGACAAGAACATAACAATCTGCACTGACAGCAGACAAGCCCTATTAGCCTTGAACAACGTGTTACCTCAGGCCTAGTACTATAGTGCCACCAAGATTTAGCCAAAGCTTCGGTAGATAATAACATTATCCTGGGGTGAGTTAAAGGGCACGACTGAAGTAAAGGTAATCGCATTACCGACTCTTCAGCCAAGGAAGGAGCTAAACTAAGAATTTTAGTACCCAGTGGCACCTACGGCCTAATGACTTCGACAATTGCGGAACCAGCCAAATGTCACACCCATGCTCAATTCTTGAAGAGATGGGATGGAATCAAAGGATACAATCTTGCCAGGATCACCCTGGGCGACCCTGGGAAGCTGGCGCCGAAGAAATATCTGGCGATGACCAGGAAAAATCTACGCTTAACAGTAGGATTTCTAACTGACCACTGTCAACTAAGGAAACACCTCTATAATATGGGGCTAGTGGAAACACCTCTATGCAAGATATGTGAACAGGAAGATGAGACTGTCAGGCATGTCCTATGGCTTACACCTGTCGATATAAAGGAGATGTCAGCAAGTGACATGTCCACCTTCCTAGAAAGGACAGGATGGACGATGACCCAGGAGGACAACTCCTTGGGAGGATGTACAATGGGTCACATGTGGCCTAAGTGCTGTGGGCTTACACCCACCCTCCCTACTCTACAGAAACAGATGATACAGAACAGAACAAGTTTTACATCAAATGTGAAATTTCATACGATCATTCAGCCTGTCAGATATAGAAAGAGTTTCCCAAATTCCAATACGAAAAATTAGCAGATTCTGATAGTTTGTCATACTGTCGAGTAATTTATTCATGGAATGAGAACGATTCAACATCCTTCCGAATAGTCAAGGTAGTATATAAGAATAATTGCCTGGAGACAGCAGTTGACCAGCTAGATCATCCGATATGAAGCCCTTGGATTTTTGTGAGGATTCGTGAAATCTGAAGTGTGAGTCGCTCAGAAATGGTTGGACCGGTTTTGAAAAATATACCAGTGTTGAGAAAATAATTGAAAAATCTATTGTTGAAAAACTATTGTTTGATATTTGATATCTGTAAGTGAATGGTTTCCAATCTTGAACTCTGTTCTATGCCTATGTTGGTAGAATTGGGAGACTTTTTCAGTCAGTGCAGGAATCTTCACAGAAAACTGGCTGCATATGCAACTGAAAGCGTCGACCTTCAATTATGAAACGGGCACACTTGCAGACCGGTTTCGGACTCCTTAGCCACTCGTCAGTACAAGATAATGGCCATCATCGACATAAAGTCAATGATATTCCACTGACTAATAAGAACGTTTTTCTTCCTTAAACAGAGGAATCGGGCAAATTTTGGATATGCTGTTGGTTAGTACCCCGTCAAATAGATGGCGTGATATTTTTGTTGTTCGCTTCAACTTAGGACGAGGAATAAATGACTCTGAAAGAATTTCGATTTTCAATTATGGAATACAATTGACTTTATGTCGATGATGGCCACTATCTTGCACTGACGAGTGGCTAAGGAGCCCGAAACCGGTCTGCAAGTGTGTCCGTTTGCTCTTTCAGTTGCATATGCAGCAAATCTTCTGTGAAGATTCCTGCACTGACGCCTGTCGTATATAATCCAACGCCGTTCGTGGTATTAGCCAGGAGAGTAGTAGTTTTCTGATATGCATCAGTCCATTCAACCTACTGTGTAGGTATATCCGAGACAGGCGTGAACATTTATAGTTCATTCCTTTAGATTTGTTTACTGTCTGTCTTCAATCATAGCCCAGCACTGACTAATTAAAAATATATTTCATCTGTCAGTAATGCATGGTGCTCCTTCGAAGGTAATACTATTTGAGGTTTTTTTTCAAACAATTATTTTCTCCCAATGTGTACTTTTTTCAGAGTGTACGCCAGTGGAATGGGATGAATAATATATTCACAACGTAATACGAAAAACATCCAGCTAGGGATTAATACATTTGTTAAACACAAAGAAAAGAAAAAGTCGCTCTGTTTGACGAGCTAAGGAGGTGCCTTGCGTTGAAAAACGTTTCGGGTAATACGAATGGGTAGCCTCAGGGCAACGGGCCATTGTACGATTCCTCTTTGGTGTTTCTATGAGAACGCCCATTATCTTTTGCTTTGGTGATTTACTTTCTCCCGATTTGTTTCGCATTATGAGATATCTTTTCAATTTTTATATAAAAGCCATTGTTGGGAAGTCGAAGATGAATAATATTCGGGGTTCATTGAGGAGATTCTATTTCCTGAATATATATTTTTCCTACGGGGGTGTATGATTTTTTAATCAATCAGTCTGTGCTCGTGAGGACAGAGTAAATCAGAGAATGAAAGTCATTTATTTTGTAGAAAACTGAATATGGTTGATATATAGGCACTACTCCATCTATAATTTCAAGAAGAAATTAAAAGTTTATTTTAAATCAACTTGAGATTTTCTTGAACTGAAGATTTTTTTATGTTTCTTTACTGGTTATTGATTATTGATTTCCTCATGACATAACTCTTAGACGAATGTTTTTTCTATCTTAGCTAATCAATCATTTTCATTCACTGTGATGTATTATATAGCAATATCCTCAGAGCTAACTTCTAATTTGTAATCATTTACTTATTTTGTCTCTTTTGATATACCATTTATTTTCTTCACTTCACTTTAAGTTAATAGGTTAAGTTGTGAAACAGCGTAAGCTGGACTTTGCCTTTCATCGGCAATTTTGTAACTTGTGTATGATGAATAAAGATCCTTCATTTATTTTTTGCCATAGTATGCGCTGGTCAGGCCCTATCCCCCCGAAGCCCCGATACATTCGGGAAGGCGCGCCAGTATTATGTATCAACGACCGCTCCCCACACCGTGATGTAAGTGATCATTGGGTCCGAGAATCATGTGCCCAGAGCAAACGCAGTGAGCCAAGAACGAAATTCTTCTGCATTTTTCCGGTTGAGATTTCTGCCTTAGTGCGGCAGGCCGCTATGATTTTAAGATTCGAGAGTAGACAGGGCATTATTAGTGACCTGTAAAATAAGAGTGATAAGTTATTGTTCTGTGTCACACGTCAAGAGGTGCACTGCCGAAAATAATCAGTTGCTATCTAGACTTGAACAAATAAAGTTGTTTCAATTGACCTTCTTCCCAAATTGCTATAAAACAGGCATCATTCCACCAAGGACTCCAATAATTAGAACAACCATCTTGACAGAGGAAATTTCGACACTTCATCCGTTTTTCATTCTCTTTTCGTTTCACTGTGAGCTGAATACTCCAGCACGCATATCGTCTTGCTCTGTTGTTCGAGAAGGACTGAATCAGGCTTATTAGCTTGTATGAAACCTAGGGTAGGGTAGTTTAAAAAAATACCGCAAAAGTTCCGTTGGAAGTGATGTATCACTCTTACGGCAGCATTATGTCGATGAAAGAAGACTGACATCGTGGTGAGCCCTGCATATATGTAGTGTCATACCCAGCACACGTACTACGGTAGACGATGGTATTGAAGACATCATCCTGTCAGACCACGATGAACCTTTCAGTTTCCGACTTCAGCCCACTCGAACTTAAGTAAGCGAAGGTGAGTTGCTTTGATTATTCTGGATTTCCACTGTTTTTAGAGAAAACCCCATGCATTAGCTTATTCTTGTGTTTCCGCAGGAGAAAAGTGATATCTGCCTTTTTATGAGGGTCGTTTTCTGAATGGTGGCAGAGTTGTGTATGTGGCGTAGTTATGTGTTTGGCGTTGTTGTTCAGTGTCAAAAATGCTTCAATTCGTTTCAAACCAACTTTGAAACGCTTGTCGTTCAAGTCTTTATTCCCACTCTATCATGTAGTTCATTTATTTATATTCTGTACTCTTACGGTGAATAAAGTTTTTTATTATTATTTATTATTATTACTTATCTTGACCCGGGTCTCTCTGATCACCATGGACAAATCGCTACCTGTCGCTTGTCCTCGGTTCCCAATCCAATAACGAATGTAGAAAAATATTCTTACAGAAAAATTTATCCTCCAGAAACGAGTTCAGATACTTACTTGCTAAAATTAATTTCGATACCAGTCAATGATGTTGATATCATATTTGATAGCTACATGAATGATTTTCTTTGGTGTTTCAATTGCTACCGTCCAAAAAAAAAACTACAAAAAAACGAATTTTTCCAGGAAAACTGCTAAAATCAAATTTTCACATGAACTAAACCAAATTAGAGAAAGGTTAAAGGATTTGGATTGGTTACGCAATAGGACATATGATGTAACGGTAAAAAAAAATATAAATTACTGAAGAGGAACATTGATAAGAAAATTTCTTTCGAAAAAAAATCGTATTATAATGCAATCATTAGTGAATCGGATAATAAAACGAAAACACTTAGGCACATTGTCAACGAAGTTCAAGGAAAACATAAATCTAACAAAATATCTGAAATTAATTTTAATAACGAGGTCCTAACCGAATCAGAAAACATGACCCTGGTGTTTGGATGATATTTATCAACAGTGATAACTGATAAATTGAATGAACATTTTGGTCAAGAGTTTTCCACACAATGTACTACAGGTGCATTCAATCCTGCATCAATGTTCTTTGAACCCGTCTCAAAGGACGAAATACTTGAGGTTATAAACTCATTACCGAATAAAAAATCTATAGGTCCGGACAAAATTCCGATTTTAGTAATTGAATACACCAGTGAAATAATTGCACCAGCTTTCGAGCATATCATCAATCTGTCCGTATTGCAAGGTAAATTTCCCTCTAGCCTCAAATTAGCCTCTATAATTTTTATTTTTGAAAAAGGCGATCCGAGTAATATTGAGAATTATAGACCAATCGCTTCACAAAGCATTTTTTCTAGACTGATAGAGAAAGTAATGGCCAATAGAATCACAAATTTTCCTAACACATATCAGGTTTTATGTGACAACCAGCAAAGGTTCCGTAGTGGCTCATCAACTGAAACAAGCACGATATTAGAATTTGTGCAATATGTCAACAACAAAATAGGCTCTGGCGAATTTGAGATCTCAATTTTCTTTGATCTTACTAGAGCTTTCGACTGGGCCGATATTTCTTTCATATCTGATAAATTGAATGACCTCGAACGAAGGAAGTTCATTGTTAAGATTAATGACGTCATCTTGGAGGAATTTGAAACAGATATTGGTACACCCCAGGGGAGCATAGTCGGCCCTGTAATTTTTCTAATTTTCATTAATGGCCTCCCCATCCACATATCTCAAGGAATGGTGCCTATGTATGCAGATGATACTTGCATTACTGTGTCAGATAATTCATCTGTAAGGCTATCAGAAAAGGTCAACCCAATCCTAAGAGAGTTCAAGGACTGGTGCTTCAAAAATAAACTTATGATAAATCATAATGAGACGGAATATGTAGAGTTTTATAGCAAACATAGAACACCTCTGCATTTACCGCTCTCATTTGACGGAGTATCAATTGAGCCATCCATAATGGTGAAGTTCTTAGGAACACAAACAATTCGACTGCAACCTATCATGGAATTCGCATGTCGATGTAGTATGTGGCAAGCTGAACAAATGATTTTATGTGGTCACCATACTCCAAAACATGCTGGAACGAGAATGTCTGCTTGAAGTTCACTATGCACCGGGGTACTCCGCTATTTCATATAGTATCCTTGTGTGGGGTCAAGCGTCCGAACTACAAAGAGTGTTTGTGTTGCAAAAACGTATTATTACACGTATTTTCTGCTTATCTTATAGAATATCATGCAGAGACACTTTCAAAAGTAATAAAATTCTCACGGTGTCCCCTATTTATAAATTAAAACTTTTGACTCACATTTTCAAGAACCTAAACATCTTCAGAATGCATTGGGATATTCACATGTATGACACTAAAAACAAAAGAAATATCTTATCGAAGAAAATTTGTCACCCCATGCAAAAAAAGGTCCAATATATACTGGAATACGTCTATTCAACATTCTGCCCTTCGAATTGAGAGAGAGCAGGCGCCCAGATAACTTCGAACGCAAATTTAAGAAAGTACTGGCCGAAGAATGCTTTCACTCCCTCCGTGAATTCGAACTTTTTTGTGGTTAGTGACTTTCAGTACTGGCCTTCACATGCTTCTTCATATTTTGCTTCATCTTTGTAATGATCTTGTGATTCAAATTCGGTTTTTGACTCGATTACATTCAAGAATGTAATCTTTTTTTTACCATTATTTATGGTTGTCATTTTAATTGTACATATTCATCAAACACAATTTAATTTGTGAACTTGGACTAATCCGATCTATTTCTTGGTAATAGGATATGGATGCAATACATTTGAATTTGAATACTCCAAAAGAGTAAAGCATTATCATTATTATTATCATAGTTTTCTGTTACGGCCTTCTCTCATTGTACACACATAATAAAAGCTAGATTTCCATAGCAACTGTCTGATCAGCAAACAAGAGCAACACAAGGGAAAACGCTAAACGGAACATCACTCAACTAGATTAAAATAACCGCTTTCTATGACGGACTCAGGATGAGTTCCGCATCCATTTACATATAACACAAAGTCGAATTATAAAGTCATCAGTTCGCTTTTAACATCGTACATTTCGCCTGTGGCTTGCACTAAGAACTTCTTCAATCCACATTTGGCGTATGTGAATGAATATTATTTGCAAGAAATATTCAAATTGAACTGTGGGTGTTCTGGCATTGATGAGCTGGATGAAAATTATAATAATGCCGAAACTGTTGGTGGAAATGCGACCTGATTGGCAAGTTTCCTTGCCATCAGGAAGTTTATTCCACGTAAACATCGTTCTTCAAATGAAAGAGTTGTTTTGAGTGGAACCTCAAAACGATGAACAGCCATAGTCAAATCAAAAAATCAAATCAAATTTATTCAATTCAGATTAATATAAAATATAAACCGTTACAACTTACATCTATGAAGGACCGTGGCTATCTAAGCCAAGCCTGTGTTACAGTCACGAATCCAATACAAATACATTTACATTTACAAACTAAGATGAACCTACTAAATAGTTCTGGGAAGTCCTAGAAGGACGACTAAAATGATGAGCAGTCTTTTAGCATAACGAGAGCATCAAATACGAAAGAAGAAACAGAAACAACAGCTTGTGACATTGTTTTGAATGATTGCAGTATGGTGAATTAGTCAACTATCCAGTATTGTTTCCAATCTGTGGTAGTTGTGATTGATAAATGTTTTCAATTCTTTGTAGAGTTTTGGTCCAATGTATGTGACAAATTTTTGATTGTGAGTAAGTCGGCATCATGAAACCTTTGCAATCTGAGAAGTGTGTAAACGAGTATTATATATATTCTGAACAAATGAACTCGTAACATTGGCTGTCCATAATATACAACGGAAAGTACACAGTTTTCTTACACTATATATTCCACTCTCTTCATATAATGCTTGAGTATTATAGAATTTATTCGTTTTGAACATAATTTTTATGAGTGAGTTTTGGATCATTTCTAAATTACGTAAGGAAGATTTGAATATTCCGCCCCATATTATCAAACAATACCGTAAAATGGACTCGGCCAGGGCATCATGTACAGTAAGCAACATTTTTCTACTGACTATATTTCTGAGTTGATAAAATTTGTAAGTGAGCTTACGAAATCTTTTTACCGTATAGTCAATATGATCATTCCAACGAAAGCACTGATCCACTAGGACCCCTAAGTATTTTATTGTATCAGTTTTTTCTATGAAGGGACAAGTGCAAGAGAGTCTATCGTTTTGGCAAGTAAGTTTATGGATTTTAATCTCTGTAATAGTGGGCTGATCCTTCTTTGTTGAGGATAATGTAATAAATTTAGTTTTTTTGACGTTAACACTCAATGAATTATTACTTAGCCAGTGGAAAATTATATTTATGTCTATCTCCGCCTTTCTATGAGCTTCTTCCCATGTGGTCCCGACAAAAGTTAATGCTGTATCATCCGCGAAAGAAGCTATATTACCTTCGAAGTCCCTCACTGAAAAAATATTATTTATGTATATTAGAAAAAAGATAGGGCCAAGCACCGTTTCTTGAGGTACGCCCCTGGTTATTATTAGAGGTTCACTAATTTAATCATTCATTTTAACTCTCTGAATCCTATTAGACAAATAATCCTCAAAGATGTTTAATGCTACTCCTCTTATACCTGAATCATATAAACGCTGAAGAAGTATATTGTGATCCACCGTGTCAAAGGCCTTAGCTAAATCTGAAAAAACAGTGATAGTTTTGTCTTGATTTTGAAAAGAATTGTTAACTATATTAACTACATCAAAGATGTCTTTTTCAGTGGACCTGTTTTCTCTGAAACCAAATTAACATTGAATCAAAAAATTATTATTTTCTAGGAAATGCACCATTCTTTTTTTTTATACATTTTTCCAAAATTTTTGCAAAATTGTTTATGAGTGTATTTTTGATATGTACCGCTTTTGATCAAATGTGCCAAGTTACTTGAACACTCTCCGTAAAAGTATCTATAGAAGAGGGACAAATCTACAACCATTCTTTGATGTTCCAGACTATCAAGGTTGCAAGTGATGTTCCCGTCTCCAATCAGGCGGATTGCACTTTTCTGGAGGGAATCCAGCAGGAATCCAGCTTAGGGACGGAGCTCCATGAATGAGAACAATATTCCAAAGAAGGTCTGATCTGAGCTTTATAAAGCATCAAACGTTGCTGAGATGTGTACAGTTCTCTGGTTCGTAAAAGTGTTCCAAACTTTTGAGAAGCAGCCTTTGCAATTCCAGCGACATGATTGTGCCAAGGCATATTTAGTGTCCATTTTAACCTCCAACAAACTTATCGAAGCAGAAAGCGGAATTGTCTGACCTGACATTATCATATCCGGTTCGGAAACATTTATCATTTTGGAGAAAACTGATGTTTGGGTTTTTGTGGCATTGAATTGAACTTGGTTGATTCTATCCCAATTCGAAATTACTTCCAGATCATCATTAAGACATTCAACCTCCTGCTGCCGGTGCAGCAGGAAAATGTGCATCCGCAACCGATGTCGTGTGCTGTCATCAGCAAAGCAATATATTAGATTCTTGGTTTTTTTCAATAAGTCGTTGATATACAATGAAAAGAGTCAATATGGATCCCTGGGGAACACCAGCGTTGATGTTGTACTCTCGAGTCACACAAATATTCACAAGTGGTATAAGCTTTTGAAAAAAGGACGTGAAGATGTGAATGGCGACGCTTGTCCAGGACGCCCCAGCACATCAACAACATTTAAATTCCAGTATTATTGGTAGACCTTCGATTGTTTCTAAATCACTGGAGTTTTATAACACTCCAATGACACTCATTGTTACACCAGAGGCTCCAAATCGTGCATCACAATGTTTCTAATAGTGTCGTCAATGTTTCTGATGATTTTCGATTTGTTCTAATAGTGAATAATATTGGAGTTCTCTTCCAACCCCAAATCTTTATTTTCAATCTTCCTCTTGAAGATGATCACGTGATGATCGAAACGCATGTCAAGGTGTTACAATTAATGGTTTGGTGTTGGAATAAAACTCTAGTAACATTCATTACTACACCAAAGGTTCCAAACGGAGCATCACAAAATTTCTAATAGTGTCAACACAACACAAAATGAATGTTACGATTGAATCAGAGCTGTATTTGGTTAATACAATATTAGTATTATTGTTGAAATAGTTTATTTACTTATGCAATAATGTTTTCCACTGAACCAGTCTCCAACTCAGCCAATGTGAACTTTATCTGGAGTATTGCGGTTTTCAGTTTTCACTCGAATTATCTTGTGCTTCTCACCGTAGAAGCAACGCGCATTTTTTTTCGGAACGGTAGGAAAATCAAGTAATTCTAGTATGATCAGTTTCTTGACAACAATAGCACCAATAATTGTATGTGCATGACCAATATGAACCTTTTCGTTGATATCTGATGAGTTCCAGAATTTTGACCGAAAGAACTGTCGTATGAGCATCGCTCAGGAATTGTCAACGACGATCCAGAGTTGCTTGTGTAGTACATAAATGGCGACGAATTAAAAGTATATGAAATCTAAAGAAATGAACTTTAAACGTTTAAGCCAGTTCCGAATATACCTACACAGTAGGTTGAATGGACTGACGCCTATCAGAAAACAACTACTCCCCTGGCTAATACCACGAAGGGCATTGGATTATATCCGACAGGCGTCAGTGCAGGAATCTTCACAGAAAATTTCCTACATATGCAATTGGCAATACAACTGAAAGAGTCGACCTTCAATTTTGGAACGAGTACACTTGCAGACTGGTTTCGGGCTTATTAGCCACTCATCACCTTATTTTTCAAAATGAGTAAAGTTGCAGTATTCAAAAAAGTCAAATCAGAAATTTTCTGGAATAGTATGTCGAGTTCCAATCCTAAACATATAGTGAGGCTTCTAGATTATATCCAGAAAAAAATCATCCACATGACTGTTACTTTCAAGATAGATCAGTCGTATCTGATCAGAATGAGAAGAGAATAGTAAATTGGGATGAATTTTGGAAAATTGTAAACAAATCTTCATATGGCAAAATTCCGTACTCCACCAACCAGCATGTCATCTTGTTTGACTTGAGTAAATCATTTTCATTGTCGTGATTTTTTTAAAATTTGAATATTCTCTATGCATTTTTTCTGCCATTGCGAAGGATTGAAAAATAAAAAAGTTAGCTAACCGGCTGACCTCTACAATTCCACACCCCTGAAGCGTATGTACGCCACTGAGACAAACCCTCGAGATCGTACATGAAGACGACATCCAGCATTGTGTCTTACATCCCGAATCGATTACTGTAATAACAAGTGTTTGGGGGAGTGTTATTAAACAAGGGACATTTTGCTTCATCAGCTGCTTTATTACTTATTAGGGAAGGTTATTGGAGAATGAGGCGTCATGGTAAGTGGTTATACAAGCAGTTGTGTTTTCTCGTAGATCGCAATTACTTACGGGATGAATATTGAATATTAAACTTCCACAATTGCCTATTAAAAGTTGGAATTGACAAAATATTGGGGTCGGAGAAAGGCTTATTGTTTTCTTCTGTCGAGGATCACCATTTTGTGTTGGTGTTGATGGTTTCAATGATTTGCATTATTATGTATTTGTATTTCTTGAGGATTCCTCAAGTGGTTTAGAATGTCTCTTTCCTTCTTCTCATTCAAAATATTATTATTCTTAGTATTAACCACCGATCTTCATCTGATGGCTGATTTGAATTGTGAGTGAAAAAAGCCTGTTTTTCCTCGTTTTGCCTGATTCGTGTAGTTTCCTAACTGTTAATAATAATCCCAGTCTGTCTCACATTCAGTCTGCTTGAATTTATGAAGAGTCCTTTCTCTAGTTTTCATAATCCTTTTCACATTCTCAGTTAGCCAGGGTGCAGGAGGTTTGATAAATCTTTTGGTCTCTAACGGGGCAGAGAAATCAAATAAACTGATAATAGTATCAACCAAAAATGAAAATTCATTTAGGTATGATGTTACGGTTTTTCCCTAAGGTTGCCCATTAATTAACTATACTGAACAATAATCAAACTTAACTTTATTTTTCCCCAAATACAACAAACACTTCAGATAAGAATTCATCTGTTATTCGAATGTCTACCACCTTATTATATCGCTTCGTGTACCACACTGTAACTTCCGTTTGACTGTGTCCATGTGCCCGTGGCTAGCGTTTATATATCGTAGTCGAATACGCTAGAGTATTTCGCCCAAATTCTATCGAAATCAGAAGCATTATTCTCGCTACATCTAGAGCGGCAGCGAACATCGTACATTCGCGCGCTCTTTGCTACGTCACGATTGGTTCATGACTACCAGTGGGGGCCGGCGTTATTTTCTCTACCCCCTACTCTAAGGTCGTTCGCCCCGAACAACATTCCAAGAGGGATGCATGTAAATACTCAGCCTATCTATGTGGACAACTTGAGACTTGCTTCTGGGTGACAATTGGATTCTGTACACCAGATACTTTATCTTTTTGGTTAACAAGTTAGTTCCTTGTCATGGTCTTTGTAACTTGGGACACAAACCTTTCCGACTTTTGGGTTGGTAGAGCCACACTGCATCCCTCTTTGAAGCTCACTGGCAGCGACTTGTCAAATCTTATCTTCATCCTGTCGCTGGAAAACTGACTTTTTCAAGTAACTTTTGTTAAATTCTATCTATAAATGCACTTTTTCAATAAAAAAAAAAAGTCGAATTTGACAAACACTGAACGTCAGTGGGTCGTAGTTGGCCGCATCATTTTAAGTTAAATTCAAAGCACAAACAAGTGCCGAAGTTAAACTTCAATGGAACTTTTCGAAAAAAAAGTTTCCCATATGGAGCGCACTTCAATGGTGACACTGTATGTCACTTTTCTGGAATTTTTAATTTTGTAATCAGTTTTATTAAACACATATATCAACTTATGGTCTGATTGATTGCAATCGATCAACCCCCTATCAATTACTATTCTTTATTCAACACAATCACCAAATCTAACAAGGTAGCAGTGGTATCTGAATGCTCATTGAAGATATTTGCCTCCTGTAGCTCAAAACCGGTTCAATTTTGAGCTTCGCACTCATCAGACTTTCTATTGAACTCATCAAAAACAAATTTTTGCCCGAGATGCATGGAAAAATATATATTGATGATATTGATTTTGGAGTTCGTTGATTATTTCATTCTGAACGCAAATTGTTTTCCATTTCACTATATATTTTCATTTTGCCATATGTTTAAACAAGCTTTTGGAAAACCTTCGACAGATGTGTCAATTTTAGAAAACATTGTTTGATAGAAGGTTACTTTGTTTTTATTGTGGTCATATATTAAATTATTTCGATGTTCCAAACCTAATTCTATCTATAAGATATTATTTTTGGTTTTTCTCCAATGCAATTCTCTATTTCAGGTCATTTAGATTTTCTTTTACTTCCGCTTTGTCATCAAAATAACGTTTCCAGAAAATTCACCGAATCTCATGAGTAACGCCTCTGAAATGTCTCATTTGTTCAACCCCATCATCTAGTTCCTATCACATATTAATCTACAACCCATCAATACAGAGTCCAAATTGAATTGATGTAAATAAATTCGTCGGGTTTGATGCAGATGAAGATAGCACACTATTTGTAATTAAGATAGCGTTTCCCATTCTAATTTCATATCGCTGCTGATGTTGCTTTGTTTTGTTTGCGAAACTCAATTTGGACTCTGCCTGATGGATGTTCGTAGGGATGTCACATGTATACGTGCAAATACTTCATTGATTTGATTGCTTGCGAGACAAATTGCCGTTCATTGTTGTTTCGGTTCCATTTAGGCGGAATATTCTACAGATGGATTTATTGAGCTGTTTTGGTGTCTGCATATGATTATACATATACGATAAAATTCAAATATGATGCATACCCAACACAACCTAACACTGTCCTGAATATTTTTCGATAAATGTTCAATAAGATCAATTTCGTTCTGTCAAAAGTCGAAAATATTGCACACTTGAATTGAAACATTTCAGGAACCCACTTTTGGTAATGAACATTGATTCTACACGGGCCCTTGTAGCCCAGTCCGACTCTGACTGCGTTGCCAAGACTTTGGCAGGTAGCCAGATTTTATTAATGTTCATTGCCTCTTTTTTTCTTTCGAAACTATCCCTGTGTTGTTGGATTTCTGTTGCCTTTCTATATACTGTTGGATAGTAATTCAAAGTTTATCGAGTATTACTGTATCTTCGGATGAGAAAATGAAAGTGTTTTCTTTGTTGAGAACAGGTTCGACTACAGATGATTTTTCGGTTTGTCCGAGTCAACAATTTCTATTGTGTTCTCTTTGTTCTAATATAGACCGACCTGCGGCTACAAGGAATCCTGTATATACCGGGTGTTGCTGAAAGGTCAACTGGGATCTTTTGCTGATCTCAGACTTCATCTGATAGCCTAAATATTCATTTTACGTTATGTTATCTGTCTAATAAGGTAACGCAGTTTGGTTGAAAAACTAGTTGAAAAAACTACGTTGAATAGAGACACATTGTAATAGTACCGTATAGTAAATAGTATGGTAAATGTATTCGAAAAAATATTTTCAAAAAACTGCCAACTCTTGGATTTTTTCCTCAGAAAAATGTGATTTTGTCAGATAATGCGAGCCATATTACTGATTTTCAAAGGGTTATTCCTCATCTCGATAATATCGCAACTCAGTACTCGCTTGGCTTATTAACGAGATAATTTCATTCGTAGTTTCACCCATTCACTATTCATTGAAATAATGAAAGAACTCATTTAGAAACGGGGAAAATACTTCAGGAATAAACTTGCACTATAATGTTAATCAAAAATACAATGAATCACCAAAAACTTACATTATACTGCCACCCAGCAGGATCAAAGAAAAGCAGATGTGCTGAATTGCTGCAACCTTTTCTGAAGATCAATAGATACTGAATGAATTTCTTGATACTGTCTCCCCTTGATCTTGACCCCCCTCAATATTTATGAAGATTTATACACCGAGATTGCAACTTTTATCCGGTTACCGTACTAAAATAACATACTCAGTATGCAATCTGTGCAAAGTTTGCGTATTTGGAGATTGTTTTATATTTCTATATCCTGTGATCGTATCAATTTTGATGCCAATGAACTTGGAATATTAAAATATAGAATTCTGAATACTGAGTGTTTTTGTTTGAATCATTCCATGATTATTTTCCAGATTTGGCAATACTTATATAAAAATCTCATGTCATACGACTTCACAGGCCAGACTGTATATCAGTTTGTATATTATATTTTATTTTACAAAACCTGATTTTCAAACGAGCGAAACTTCAGAACTAGTACCATATTCTAAAACGAATCTCAATAATTCATCCTAGTAAATTCATTAATTCCTTTAACAGCGAATCGTAATCATCATAACTGGCGTCCGTCGAGAAAATCAAATAAAGGCCCCCTGAGATTTTCTGCAACCCTTTTCAAATATGAATGACCTACCCGAGAATAAATTAGATCGTTACGTGAAAATACCAGCGCTGTCTTCATTTTCATGACTGTAATAAAGAACGAAATACATGTATGCAATTTTCGTTTTGGCATCCAGTTAAACATGTACAAAGGAGCGTAATATTCAGCTGAAGCATTAAATTAACAGCAGTCTCTTCCGGCTGCGCTTTTTCACGGTTTGAAAACTGAAATAAGTTTGTGTTGCAAATATTACCTGATTCAGTTAAAAAATTCACAACTTACCCCAAAAAATGTTGCTAGTTCCTTCCTTTCATCCAATACGGTGGCAATTAGGAAGAACAGTATGAAAATGAAGGAAATATGAACTTTAATCGAAAGATCTTCCGAAACTGAAAAGGAAACGAGATAAGAGAACAGCAAAAAAACCCGTGGTTTCTGCGCGTCGCTCGCTAATACACCAAAATGGTACTCTAACACCGCCAATTACTTCATTCAACCGAATTAACAATTCAATCGATCAGAGTTTCCGATAATTTCCTTATCCGGCTCGAAATACCAAAAAATATGTTGCAAATATTACCTAATTTGGTTGAAAAATTCACAACTTACCCCAAGAAATGTCGCTAGTTCCTTCCTTTTACCGAACTTTTACTCAAGAAACATACTACTTTCACCTACCAATACGGTTCATTTTTTTTAAATAATGCGTGGTTGCCGAACTGTACAATTTGTACCTGTATTTGCAAACTTTGAATGATAGGGAACAGTTTGTTTTTGAAGAGAATTTGTTTCGAGGGAGATAAATGAAATTAATATTTCCTTGAGTATCTCAATTCAAAGAACAAAAAATACCATATGGCTTAATAGAGAATTAGGAACACTTTCAAACGAGGTATCACACACCACCCCTTTCTATTAATTTCTTTTACAAGGGTTGCTATAGCTTCTAGGGGATCGACAGGGCAGTTGAATGATTTCATTAAAAATGTGTTTTTTCACTGAACAGCACGAAAATTGAAGTAGTATAATCGCATTGAATTCTACGTCAAATGTGCTTCGGAAAGTTTTTCATAGAAACAAGAAAATTTTGACAGGAAAAAAAAGCACATTATCGAAAAACATGCTCTAACTCAGAAACAGTGATAGATATGAATATACGGTTTTCACCATTACGTTTGTCATAAAATATGACCTTAAAACACAGCCATAAATTTTCATCTATCTAGTTCGAAAGCAGAAGTTTTCCTTCGGAAGTGTCCGCTCTGTACATGCATAACTTACTATTTTTCGATGTTGGTGGGTTTCGTAAAAGGTAAGACCTCGTTAATCCATTGCTCGCACAATCTGTATCTGTATCTTTAGAGTAGGGAGGGTGAGTGCAAGCCCACAGCACTTAGGTCACATGTGACCCATTGTACATCCTCCCGAGGAGTAGTCATTCTAGGTCATCGCCCATCCTGTCCTTTCCAGGAAGGTGGACAGGTTACTGGGAGACGATAACTCCGGGCACTCGCATAGGACATGCCTGACAGTCTCATCTTCCTGTTCACACATTCTGCATAGAGGTGTATCCACTAGCCCCATATTGTAGGTGAGATCCTGGGAAGATTGCATCATTCGATTTCATCCAATCTCTTCAGGGATAGAGCATGGGTGTAACATTTGGCTAGTTCCGCAATTGTCGAAGTCATCAGGTCGTAGGTGCCATTGGGTCCTAAAATTCTTAGTCCAACCGCTTCCTTGGCTTAAGATTCGGCAATGCGATTACCTCCACTCCTGTAGTGCCCTTTAAACCACCTCAGGATAATGTTATTATCTACCGAGGCTTTGGCTAAATCTTGGTGGTACTCTAGTACTAGCCCTGAGGTAACACATTGTCTGTTCAAGGCTAATAGGGCTTGTCTGCTGTCATTGCAGATTATTATGTTTTTGCTAGAAATTCTTTTCCTGGTTATTCCTTTTGTGGCGATTGAGATACCAGCCAGTTCTGTTTGGACCACGCTGGTATTTTTTTTTCATCCCCCACTTAATCCTTAGGCTTAGTGATCTGGAGTAAACTCCACACCCTGAGCCTTCTTTGGTTTTTGAGCCGTCTGTATATATGTGTATTGCATTTGTAGCATCTGACTCTGTGATCTGTTCTATTTGTATTTTGTAGGGTTTATTGAACACAAATCTGGGTTCAATTGCATCACTGGCTGCCTGCAGCAGGGGTTGCGCATTAGGCACTTCTCGCCATAGGCTTAGCTTCAATTGACCCATTCCTACTTTGAGGTTAACACCAGGCGTGCGCAATCATATCATGACCATTAACGCCACCTCCTTAACGTACAGGTCCAGAGAGGTCAGACACGTAATTAATTCCATTGCCGCGGTTGGTGTTGTTCTCATGGCTCCTGTGATGTTTAAACAAGCCGGTCGCTGTATTTGATATAATTTTTGGATGGACGTTGCTTGTAGAACTTTCGGTCCCCATGCAATGGCTCCGTACGTTAACATAGGTCTTATTATTGCAGTGTAGATCCAGGTGACCACACGGGGTGAAAGACCCCATGCGCGTCCCACTGTCCTCTGACTTTGCTCATGAGCCACATATGCTCTCTTTACTCTACTCTATAGATGAGAGTTCCATGTTAGCTTCCTGTCAAGGATAGTACCAAGGTTAGCGTGTTCACTAATTTGCCGGTCTGCTAGATAACTATGTCATCTGCATATGCAATTGTGGAGAGAGAATCCATTATTGTTGAAGTGATCAATCAGGGTATCCATTAGTTTCGACTTCTGAGAGTTGTCGTTCGTAGGGGTGCGATAGCTGGTTAACGGAAAAAACATATTTTAAACATATAAATTTTTTCAAACATATTTCTTCAACCCAAAATGAACTAATGTAAGCAATTCACGAAGTAACGTTCAAACACAATATTACGTTGAATGTATGAGACTTTTATGAATCGCAATATCTAGTGCTGATTATACCTTAACAAAAAATGGTTTCCGCTCCCTGAAACTCAGGAAGAAGCATCAAGCGATAAAAGACCCAGCTTCCGTAATGAAATATTAATTGTAAAAATAGAAGCAAAAGTGTTAATGGCCATCTCGAAAAAACTCGCTAATGCTCCTGAATAATCCTGTTACTCATCAATAATAATCCACGTTGAAAGCATTGCTGGGAAATCGGTTTAGTTCCATGGAATATTCACTACTTTCCAAGAGGTCATTTCAAATGACCCCTCCAGTGTCCTGATACGGCAAACCTTATGGATCCCTCAGAAACTCCCCCACTATCTGAATGGTACATCTCTCCGGAGAATTTTCAGCGATGTCCTGCTGTAACATTCTCTTTTCTAGGTATCATAATGGCTTGACAAGTAGTGACCGTTTGTCATAGAAGCTTTACCGTTAGAGCAAATATATCTGCTGATAGGGTCCGCTCTTTAGTAATGAAGTGAAGTTACTTCCCTTCAATTTACAATGAGATTCATATATCTAATTAGGCAGTTCTGGAACTAGTGAGGTTGTTGTGGAAAACGACAAAAAGGTTCGATAATTGATGTAAAGGGTTTCGTTGTGATTTAAATTAGATTATGTTCTTCCTGGAAAGTGAGTGTGAAATGATGTTGGGAAGGAGTTGTTTTTACGTTTAAAGCTCTTGATGAAAACAAATGGTGATGATAACTCAAAACTGGGTGGGGTGAGGTTGAACAAATTTTCACTTGATCGGTCATAGAGTTTCAATGATAATTCAGAAAAGATTGTTATGCAGATCAAGTAAATAGTTCAAATAACTGGAAAAACTCAAATTGTGGCGAACTGGGAGTTACAAATCTAGTCAAAATATTCAATGGACATAAAATGAGGATACCATTCCAACTTTTATAAGGTCTTACATTAAACGCTTTCTATATTTGAATCTGAATAAAACAAAGTGTCTGTAGAATATCATCGAAATCTTTTATTCCTCTAAAAGACCATTTGATGGAAGTGTATATATTTAAAAAATAGTGAAAAATAAATTGAAGTGATATTATGAGAAGGAGGCCGAATAGGTAAAATGTTATTCCCGTAATTATTCCTTATACAACGCTTCAAAAAAAAATCCAAATTTATCTAATGAGTCTACTCGAATTTTAGGTATTCGAATGAATTGGAAAAATAACAATGTGTTGAAACAACGATAAAAATAAAATAAATACAACAATAAAAATTAATTGGCGCTCCGGGGCGACTTCATTGATTCCAGTGGCGCATTTGCTTTTTCAGCTGCAGGAAAACCCGAAAAAACCTGCAGCACCACATCATCTGAAGATCTTGATCTAACAATGTCCTCTCTCTCATAAAACAAAATGTAGGGTGTCTCCAGAGGCTCCAATAAATTCAATGCATCGCCAGAACACTTCGTGACACGACTATCGTCAAACTTAAACCAGTCCGTTTCTTCTTTGACCAAGGCGTAATAATGACCACATTCAACGCCAGAACCACAGTGAACAATGACTGCATGAATATTATAACAGTGGTCTGCTAGGTTGAAATGTTCATCTATTTCGAACCTTCCAAAGAGTTTCTTGCTTCCGTTAGAGGTTGAGTCTTTTTTGAAAATCATCAGTGTTATTATTAGATTGACTGGTGCCTCAGCTATACTTGTTTCCTCATAACAGTCAGTTAGTTTGGCGCATGTTTGACAATACAGTTGATCATCACCTGTTAAAAATTCCTTTTTCAGATGATTTAACAATAAGCTTTGCACGGACTGGTAATTAGTCGTATTAGGAAAAGCTAGATGAAGTTCCAGAAATTCACATAAGTTTTCAGTACTTCTTGAACATTTACCACAAGTGAGGATTTTTCCAGCAAAAGATTTACAAACACAAGACGAGATGGGTTGTACGGAATCATTCAGTCCAGAGCGGCTGGGAGTATTGATTTTGCTATTGTTTTGCTCACGAAGAGTATTCAACAAGAACCCCAAGAATTCGGAACAATCCTCTTGTTGTCCTAACGAGTATCTACTGGACTTCAAAGACTCCAGGAAATCGGTTGGAGGGAAAGATGATACCTTCTTACGAAACTGCAGCTGCATGAACAGTTGTTTGAGTTTGATGAATAAGCAGGAAACATTCTCGTTCTCGTTCATCATTAAAACTTCGTTCTTGAAATTCTTCGTCATGAACAACACTTGTAAAATGCTATTCATGTAACAAGTGTTTCCTAAATTATCCAATCCAATTTTCTTCTCTAGATTTTCAAGACAACTCTCTACTGATTCGTAAGGAAGAACACGTTTCACAGAATCTCTATAAGAACCATTTCTCAAGCTGCGATCGATCCTTCCAAGTGAAAAAGGGTTTCGTAGAGGGATCGATTCGGCTCTTGCTTCAAGAAGCGCTTCCACTGAACTGGTACCAATTCTACGAGGAATGCAACACATTTTTTGGGGCCAAGAATGACCTGAGTCCACTGACCGCACTGAAAAAGAAGAAGGTGGATCAATCACTTGTGAATTAACCTTGATTGGAGACTGATAAATATCCACATATTTTGGCTTGTTTCGAAGAGGTTTCAGTTCCGTACTAAAATTAGGGCAATGCATGATCTCATCAAAATTATGTGAAGGAGGAATAGTTCCAAGTACTGAAGCAGCATTGCCACGTTGAATAGCAATACTAATTCTTTCTAACAAAAAAGAGGTAGAACGGTGCTTGGCCTATTCTCCTTCCGAGTTCATGAACGAATAACAGAGACTCCGGGCCATAAACACCAAAAGTTTCAACCGCTACTGGATGGAACAGATAGTTTTTTCCAAGATTTTGGTATTTTCTCCTTTTCAATTTCTCGCCAGACAATGCTGCAGTTCCAGCAGACTTGGAACTTTCGGCTAGATGGGAAGCCACGACCGTGTCAACGCAAGTAAAGTCCCATACCACAGGTTTACCGCTTTATATCAGCTTCACCTGTATGTATGTATAATTGTATGTTTGTTTATTTGTAACTCTCAAGGTCGGGATCTCCATTTGACAGAATTATCGACGTAATTGCTATTCGCGGGCAGATGGCGCTGTATGTAACCTCCGTGATATAGTTCGAACTCACTTGACATATATTTCTTCATTTGTAAAACGTATTTTTTTATCAACACGCGCGCCTGCTGTTTTATTCATAACCCTCCTTTGCGCCCCTGTTGCTTTCCTTGGGCTTGGTAGCGGATTTTCAGGCACCCTCTCCAGAATCGAAAAATATCAATAGTCATTTTTCTGAACAATATACGGCTGATTGATCTCAAAATTTAAATAAAATAAATATAGTTCAAAAAGAGTGAAGAACGCGCTTTTGTAGCATACCAAACTGAAAAATGAAAAATAAATATAGAATGAAAAATTAAAGAACATGCTTTAAAAGAATATCGAACTAAAAAGTCAAAAATATTTTTTTTTTGATTTCAGTGTTTTGTTAAATGAAATTTTTATTTTCCGGTTGATCTTTTTAATTCCTTTCAGGGATTTAAAATCAATTCATATTATATTAGACAATGAAAGTCCTAACTGATGAAATACACCACGGGATATATCTCTTTTATTTTTTGTTCCGACGTGTATTTTCAACTTAAAACCAGTTTGGCGAGTGAGAATAAAAAACAATTATAAAAGTATGTATTACAAACATGCAGAAATTCCAGACCCTGTAGCAAATACCCACTCATATCTATTGAAGTTGATAAAGATTGGATTGTGCTGGACTATTGGGTTGGGAGTCTGTTTAACTGAAAGTAACATGGAATCGCTTTCAGATTATACTACTTAACAAACGAGAACTCTGCCTGATCGAAGAACCAATTATATGAGTTTGTAGTGCCGATTTTAATTTACATAATGGCCTAACAAGTTTACGGAGATTTATCCGGGGTATATACCAGTATTTGGTCAGAAGTTTTGTAATGCTCGGAAAATACAAATACAGAAGTATTTATTTTGGAGGAGATGTAGCTTTTTACGTGAATTATGATGAATATGAGATGATTTCTGGAATGAGTGTGTCAACCAACAGTGGAGAAGTACTTTAAAAAAGTAAAGTCTCATTCTACTTTTTGTACTAGAGTTTACCGAGATATATCATTGTTGTCAGCAGATTTCACTTGATGAAGTATAGAATCCAAATATATAGTAAAGAGGTCAAGCTGAAAAGTAGTAAAATTTGCAGCCAATCATATTCAACAGGAAATTGAAAAATTCTTCGAAATTGAAAACAGGCTGGTAAAGGAGACTAAATTGAAAAAAATTATGGTTTTCAATTTTAGTTACTTCATTACATTCATTTTATTGATTCTGACTATTTTATCATTTCTATATCTTCCAATTTTGAAAAAAGCCTATTTTGAAACCTGTTTTTCCGTTAACCAGCTGATGCTCCCCTACGAACGACAAACCTCAAGTCGAAACTTGTGCGACCAAAGGGCTAACGAGGTCTTACCTTTCAACGTGTGATTCCTAACGGAACCATTAGTTGAAAATTCGAATTTGAATATGGAAATTACAAAAAAATTAAGTTTAGAACTTTGCGTTGGAATTCGATATGTAGGGCAACAACGATTTCTAAGCAACTTTTTTGAAAAACTCATTCTGGTATCTCCAACGTGCAACAAAATATCAAGAGTTTGCCCTTTTTGCGGGAATGCAATAGAATAAGTTTTAGGCTGTCTGTCACTCGGGCTGAGTATTGCAAAAAGTGCGGCCCACTTCACGTGTGCCACATTGTATGTATAATTCACTCTTTCAGAAAATGATGATTTATAACCCATAGTAGCAACTCTTCTCAGATAGTAACCCAAAGATTGCAACCGTGTTAGGAATCACACGGTAATAGGTAAGACCTCGTTAGTCCTTGGCTTGCAGGTAACAGATTTTTTAATTAATTTCTCATCATTTTCTTTCAGTTAATATAATTTTCTCCCTTCAATATAAATCTGCAATTTGAAATCATTTCATACATACTCATGGCGGCGGGTTGGCCATCCTTGTTCATCTTCCACTTCCTGAACCACTATGCATGCGAGTGCATTGGCTTGGGTTGTGGGGGTTGAGCAAACCGGCCATCGGATGCTTGCTTCCACGTAGCCCCGCTGGATACGGGAATGACAGAATCACTTGTGGTTCTGTTAATCCGTAACTGAATGGTATCCTAACGATGGCTTGTGTATCCGTGCCGAGAAGATGAATGACACTGAGCCTATCAGCTACCTTTACGGAACCTTAGAGATACCGGGCGCCCTCTCGTATTGGCATCTTCTTGTCACGGTAATGCGGGGCTCTGCCGTGATTGACCTCCTTTCCTAACTTCTCGTAGGACTTTCATGGACATAGTAAACTTAAAAATTCTTTCGGACGCTGAGGAGATGGATGTCGAGCTCACGACCCCAACTGACCTCTCTGTAAATTTAGATCAGGAGCCAGAGCTTCTCACCTCTCCAACTCCTGATCCAATAACTTAACCTTAAATAAGGTTTGGTGGTGCAGCCAGGAAATGACTGAATCGTCTTCTCAAGAGCAGGGTACCTTATGAAAGCACCTTGCACCAAATTCTTGAGCGGCGCACACATAATCTGTCTCAGGTGGGGGAATAAACCCCCCATTTGATGATTCACGCTCATTTGATGATTCACTAAAATCAGAGGCGAAAAAGCCCTGCATGGTTGAATCTAAGGCATCGTCAGGTGCAGCTGACGTGCAAAAACCCTCATATGGGAAGGTTGTCACGGGTATCATGGTAGGAATCATGCACCTTGACTATCCGACTACCTCATTGATTGTGAAACAGGTTTTTAGAGTTCGCCAGTGCCGTACTCTTACCATATGACCTGAAATACCACTAACCATACAAACTAATCGGCTTCGTTAGGAAGCTGGGTTTATTTGGTCGAGTCTGAATAGGTGTGAGCCTAACCTACCTAACATGCTCATGGCTACTGTGACTGAGTTTTCCAGAAATTAGGCGACAATGTATTTTTTTTAATTTTAATTAAATTCAATTTGTTCAACAGGTGACCTTAAATATAAACCTCCTCCTCAAACCATGAAGTAAAAAGTTCAATTTTCGTTGCTTACACAATAGAAGTAGTTGCTTTCACAATATAAGTAGTTGCTATTGTCTATTGAAAACAGAATAAAAACCCTCTGTGAATTTAATCGTGACCTTGTTCTATTTATTCATCTGAAATATCACTCACCTACCGAATGGATTTCCCCATCTTCCGTTGTCCCTCATCACAATTATTCCCATCGGCATGTGTACGTGGAGGAATGCTTTTTGTTTTATTCGACACGTGTACTTTGTCAGCGTGTGAACCCTTTGACTTCATTTATTTCGTGGTACATGACAATGAAATACAGCGCTGCAGCGAATATTGAACCTTATGAAGGATACATACACTGTCGAAAGTCAATGTGTGAATTCCGGTCTGGCGCAATGCTATTGGAACGGGGTCAGTTGCCCAAGGGGTTTGCACCCCTTTATATTTATAATTGCGAATATACTGCTCACTGATGCATCGTGGCTATTAGCTAAACGATTTTGCTTTACTGTGAAAGCGGTCATTTTTGCTCTCTTGACTCTCCAGGAACTTTTGTCGTCCGATCATTCATGTTGATGTTATAAGCATGTATTTGAAGTAATCATCCTTTTGAAATGAAGTTACATCAAGTGAACATTCTTTATGCTAAATACCATACCCCACTCTGTTTTTCAACATAATACCCACCATCGTAAGACCAGCTTTTGTACGCCATCTTTAAATAATGTTGTCGCCTGATCAGACTACACTGTAGAACGCTCATCATCGTTGTGGCGCTGCCCAGCTGGGTGTACCTTCATTTTCAGAAAAAAATGTAGTCACTCAGCCCTAGATCAGGACTGTATGGAGGGTGGACCGATTGTTCCCAGTCAAATGACAGAAGTTCCGCCTACTTCCTTCCCTATCGTGAATGTTTGTGCAGCCATCTTGAAAGTTTATAACCTATCATCACTCAGGTGGTTTCTATCGCTGCGGTAGCATGATTCAGAAATCGTACTTCAGATAATGAGTTGAGATCATTCTATACAGTGGAAAACAGATTCAGCAATACATACCGACGCCAGAAAAAATAACCTTGACTCCTTTACAACTATTCAATGAAATCGTAACCTCAAATCATTTACCAACATGCGTAGAATAAAATATCATTTCATTTGCAATAATATGCAATAAAAAAGAATAACAATGTTGAAATACTAATGAAATTTGCGGAAAACTAACATTGTGAAATTTTTATCAAGATTTGGAGAATAATGATTCGTAGGCGGGACCTTAAACTAGAATAAACATAACCTCAAAGTAGAAAATCAATCTGTCTAATTGGGAAAACAATCATTCAACATAAAGGAAATCGAAATAATCAATTGAAAATTTCGACTGATTCTAGCGAGAGTAAGTCTCATATGGAGACGCATTCTGAAGCAAAACGATGTTGTAGAATCACTTCAAAATATGGCATCATCACTCTCATATTTCTTTACTATCACTGTATACAGGGTGATTGAAAAGTACTTTGACAAACTTCAGGAGGTGATTCCTCACAATATTCTAATATGAATTGTCCAAATAAATAAATGTCCGGAAACGTTTCGTTTCCAAGATACAGGATGTTGAAGTTTTATTTTTATTTTCGTTTTTTTCAAATAACTTTTGAAATACTGAACTTAATTAAACGAAACTTGGTAATAGGAGGTTTTTGAGGTGTCGAATTTGAACCTGATGTTCTTATTGCTCTCAATCGTAGGGGACGCCACCTACACGTCTTTTTCTTTTTCAAAGATTCATAACTTTTTTGGGCGTACTTCTAGCACATTTTTCAGTAAAAAAATCGATTCCTCTATCATATCTACGTAAATAAGTTACCCTTGTTACTAGTCGCTGTAAGCAACCGTTTTCTAAATATTTGGACTTGAAAACTTCAAGTCGATTATTCGATAATCGAAGTTATTACGAATATTTAACTTTTTTCATAAGAATGCTTTGGAAATGAATTTGACGTATTACTCGTTTGAAGAGGTCATTACTGTTGGGTACGTTCCTTTATGACATCCTTAAGCGAAATTGTTATTTTTGTATCAAGGGTCATAATCAGTATTTGTTTTGATAAAATTTGCAAGAAATTTCAACATTTTATTTCAGGAAATTATGAATATGTAGAATAAACTAAAATAAACGAAATCAAATTGTATTCAAATAAATTGTTGGAAGTGTCCACCTTCAGCGAAGATACAGGCACTCAGTCATCTAGTCATTGAATCTCGTTCCCGCTCAAAAATTATTGGTGTGTTTCTTATTGTTTCACAGGCGTCTACTATTCGGTTTCTTAGATCTTCCTCGTTCACTACTGACTTCAAATGTCCCCAAAAATAAAAATCTATCGGGTTTAGATCTGGGGACCTTGGTGCCCACGCCTGGTTAGGTTCTTATACACTCCTACCGATCCATCGATTTGGATAGACTGTGTTAAGGAATTCCCTGGCTACAACGCTAAAATGGGCCGGAGTCCCATCATGCATAAACCACATGCGGATACGAATTTCTAATGGTACATTCTGAAGTAGTCCCGGCAATTCATTTTCTAAAAAGTGTCTGTAAGTTGCGCCATTCAGTCGGAGCGGAAGAAAGAAAGGACCTATCAAGTAATTATCAATTATTGTCGCCCATACATTTACAGAAAATTGATACTGATAATGCCTTTCACTATCTGCGTGCGGATTTTCGAGAGCCCAAACATGGTTGTAATGAAAGTTTGTGATAGCATTTCGGGAGAAGTTTGCCTCGTCCGTGAAGAGTACATATCTTAAATATTGAGGATTTCCAGCCCATTTTCTGAAAAACCATTGACACATAGTAATGCGTTGGGGAAAGTCTCGTGGCAAAAAGCTTGTACCTTTTGAATATGGTATGGATAAAACTGTTGATCGTGGATAATTCTCCAAACTGTGGACTGAGTAGAATTGACAGCTTTAGCAATTCAGCAATATGTGATGAATAATATATGAATGGAAAATGTAAGGTGTAATAGCTTGCTTAAAAAATAAACTGAGAAATGTAAAACCGGAGAGAAAAAGTGGTGATAACTTGTGCGCGAATATTTCTTACCAACAGTTTCATGCTTAGTGAGAAAAAAACAATTTAGCTCTGCGAGGAAAACGGTGGAACATATACTGAGCTTTGAAGAACTCTTTCTACTGGGAAAAATTTCAGATATGCAAGAATTGAGCATTTATTTAAAAAAGTTCAAAACGGATGAAGGTTTCATTAGAAAAACGACCTCGATAACTAATAGCCTCAAATTCCAACGGACAAATCTAAAATCAGCCTCATCTAACCTAACCTAATTCTTTATTTTTTAATATTCAAGAGACAAAAGAATCTGTATAATTTTTGTTACATTCCATTTGTCCATATTTCATTGTATATTGTTTGGAAGACAATCAGAATACGAAAAAACCCTTTCTGCTAATGTTGAACTGTAGATTGTAACATATCAATCATATTGAATTTCTATTTTTTATTTTCACAGATCTGGGATACATCTGAGTGGTCTACAGAAGTACTATAAATGAATAATAATAATATCGTATTTATCATCTTCTGATACATTTAAAGCAAATTGATCAGGTACAGTTCATTCATTATATGAAGATATAAGGCGAAGTTCATTTTATAAGATAAGTGATCATTCAATTGCTCTTCCACCCAACCTCAAAAATGTCGCCTAGTACGCAGAGGAATAAACAAAAAGCATTTTAATTATCTTAAAATATTATGACTATTCACAGATTTGTAATAGAATGCTAATATTCAAAGTCCATATTGTTTATACTGATAATTTTCATTCATGTTATGATTGGGTATACAAATTGTCGTCAACAAGTGCTCTACTTCTTCTGTTTAGTCATAGAGATATTTTTCATAGTAATTAACGTAGAGTGAGAAGTCATGAATAGACAGATATCTAATTTTAGTAATGCCATGCTCAGAATCGGTATGTATGTCTGAAGGGACTTATGGAACAGCTGGTAGCATTGTTTGAACTTTGAACCGATACCGATTCTAAGTGTGAAGGATGAAATTTTCAAAGAACACGTATTGGTGATTTGAATACAATTTTTTGAGATTCATCTATAAGAATGAATTACATCAGGGGATTTCATCACAAATAGCACAAAAACAAAAATAAATGGGCCACAACGAGGATATCATCTTGGACGTGTCTGACTGCACTATAAAGCCGGCCGCAAGTTGAGACGCAGGTCGTGAGGTGACGCATGGTGAGTCACGGTGAGAAAAAACTGCGGGTGGGTGGACCCCCGCAAGTTGAAACGCAGTTTGATCCTACAATTCTTAGGTGACGTGTCTCTTGCCTTTCGATTTTCAAATGGATTTGGTTTATGAACTCTCAATTGATATCAGCTCCGAATCTGAGTCAGAAAATGATGAGGAGGTTGAATCGATTATTTCTGCTAGCTTCATATCGCTTTCCTTTGCCACTTCCTCCCATATTGAACTTTTCAATTTTGTTCGCAAATAGTCTTCATGGCTAGTGTCGTACAAAACGCGACGATTTCTAACTGCCTCTATTAATTTTTCCTCCATTTCATTTGACACGCCGTGACTCACTGAAGAAATCTGCGGAAGGAGGACTGCGTGACGCAGGGTCACGGATCGTGAAAACTGCGTCACGTCACCCTGCGTCGGAACTTGCGGGGTTCCTATCATTTGTATGGTTCGCAGAAATTCAAAGTGACTCACCCTGCGTCACCTCACGGATCTGCGTCTCAACTTGCGGCGCCTTCGTAAGTCTGAGGCGGTTACTGATGAAGACTGACAGAATCCTGGATGTCAAGAATCAGAGGAGTTTACTTGGAGGAAAGTAAAACAACAGTCTAGAGTTTCCTCTATTTCGGAAATAGAATTTCGATCAGAAGTTGTAAGGTTTACTTTATCAAACACTAGAGTAAGACCTTGTACTTTGTTATATTTTCCATTGAAGCAACCATTGGAAAGAAAGACTTGAAACTCTCAAGTTAAGCGAATTGCTTATTTTATTGATACCTATTGTCGAAGTGTCTCCTATCCCGATGTAACTGAATTAGCCTACAGTGTTGAAAAGGGATACAGTATTTTCGAAATTTTTTGTAATATGGTGTCCAAATGAGAGCCCTTGATTTGGTGAACCATTTCTATACATCTGAAGGAACAATTCGTTCAGGCCAGTCTGAACTCCCTACACTGTAATTTAATGGACTGACACCTATCAGAAAACAACTACTCCCCTGGCTGATACCACGAAGGGCGTTGGATTATATTCGACAGGTGTCAGTGCAGAATTCTTCACCGAAGTTATGCCTGCATATGCTGCATTACTTCGCTTATGCGATACAACTGCCGCAATCCATTTTCAATTATTGGAGCACACTTGCATACTGGTTTCGGGCTGTTTGGCTACTCGCTATTCTCAATTCCCTACACCGTAGGTGTAGGCTGACCTTAACGAATATTTCCTTTAGATGATTTGATTTATAGCTAGTCTTCAAGTATGCCCACTGACTATATGCGAAATTTTTTTTTCCTTATACGAGGAATTGGGCATATTTCGGATATGCGGCTGGTTACCTTGTTCACAGGCAGATGGGGCGCTAACAAACCTGTTGTTTGTTGTCCGCTTCAGCCTAGTTCGAGGAATTATACTCTGAAGGAATTTGATTTTCAACAGAAATCAAGAACTCACCTGAGCACTTGTCTCCGCAAATCAAGTGCTAGTCATTTCAATTGGTCACCTGTACGGTTTTTCGCTCAAGATCGAAGAAACGATTGAGGAAATGGTACAACTCTGATTACGAGAATGTGAACCTGAACAACCATAGTATAGAAAACAATACATTTCAAATTCCCAGTCTCATTCATAAATAATGAATTGAAATGGAAACCGCACATAACAGCATCATTTGGCAGATTAACTTATACGTTAGTTATGTGAAATAAGACCACAGAAATGATATAGGTAATTTTTCGTCTGAGAAGGAATTCTAATGATCATATGTATTTCAATTCTTGAATCTGTGTGCTTCATTCATAAGGAATACAATTTCAGAAGGATCCTGTGCATACTCAAACTACAATATACGGCAAAGAACAAATGAATATTTACTCCGTCCCGGTCACAAATCCACTTCAAAAACCTGAGCTCATACTTTCTGAAGCTGCTCATTAACTTATTTTTCGCATCAAGTAGTTTCATTATTGATATTCATTATACCTCTCGTATTCCTATCATTCATTATATAAGTACCTTTCTATGATTTTGTTAATGGAAAAGGGAATTTGTATCTTTATTATTTTTAAATCGCCCCAAAGTAGATTTGCAAATACGGCTGTATACATAACTTTATATAATCTCTACTTTACATTCGCAAAAACATCTCTGGACCCCCGCAAAATTCTCAAATCCCCAGTAATTATGCCCCTCTTCACGAATGAGGTGAAGTAATATAATTGCCCTAATAAGAATGCAAAGCTTGAATTATTATAAAAGTTTCTGCTGCGGTTTATTTTTTAATAGGATTATGCTCTGTACTTCACGTTCTGCTAATTGGAGGTTATTATTTTCATAACTCCTGTTCTTTTGTTGTAATTGCCATACTTCCGAAAAAGATAAAATTTTATTGTCCTGTGGTTATGAAGTGACTTCAAATCTGAATGAATTTATCCTGAGACTCATTTCAAGGAAATAATGAATTCAGAGATTGATTTCAATGAGATAATGAGTCGAATATCTTTTTTCATTCTGATCAAACTCTCCTGGATAATAATTAAACGAGAAACATGTAAACAAGAAATTGTCAAGATGAAAAAATATAAATTGATGGATGCAGCTGTTTTCCATAATTTTTATCACTTTTATTTGTAACTAACGTTACTGCAGTTTCATCCTATAACGATATTTCCAAACTTATACTTCAAACTCAATGTATAATGAGTCGTTATATGCAATTCTCATATAGGATACAGTTTGTCCAATGAATAAAAATGAATCTGAAATTTCTTCAGCTACCTCTGACTGTCAACTGTCACCTTCACCCTACCCCTAAGAAAACAACTACTCCCTACCAATTACCATGAAGGATGCAGGAATATATCCGGCAGGTGTCAGTGCAGGATTCTTCACAGAAGTGATTCCTGCATATGCTGTTGGCGATATGCGGTTGATTACCTCGTTCACAGGGAGATGGGGCGATAACAAATATATTTTTCATCGTTTGCCTCACCCTAGTTCGAGAAGTAATTCTCTGGAAGGAATTCAATTTTTAATCCTAGGAATAAATCGACTTCATGTTGATGATGGACACTACCTTGCAGTGACAAGAAGTCAAGTAGCCCGAAACCAGGTCGTTGCAATAATTGAAAATCGATTCCGACAGTTTATCGCCAACAGCATATGCAGGAATTACTTATGTGAAGAATCCTGCACTGACACCTGTGGGATATATTCTAACGCCCTTCGTGGTATTGAGCAGTAGAGTAGTTGTTTTCTGATGGGTGAAGATTACTTGAGAGTTGCCTAAACGAATTGTTCGTTTAGATACTTTGAACTATAATGACTACAGAAAAGCTACCAATTATATTTCGCAAGTATTTTATGATGATAACTTCAATTGGGTGAACAATTCGAATGACGAGCTTAAGAACATTCGCCGGTCCAACCCTCCTGCTGGCGACGATATGTTGATGATACCTTCGTGGATTGGGGTTAAGAGAAAGAGGTACTGGCAGACTTTCTGGGACATTAAAACTCATCGAATCCGAAAATACAGTTCCCGATAGAGAAAAACGAGAAATAGGGAAATGCTTTTCAGGACGTATTAGTGGAAAGATGAAAGAGTGGCAGGCTGGGTCATGGAGTATACTGAAAACTAACCCATTCACTTCATTCATTATCATGCCAAAAAAAGGGACTTTCAAGTGGGGGCAACACGTAACTGCGAACCAAAAGGGTTACAAAAAAAATGTGTCATTTGGGTATCGGATAAATTGAGGCCAGAATCAATTGAGTCCCATGACCCTATCAGAAACACAAGCAGGTGGCGCTGGTGCAAAAGGCCAATAAAAGAGTTTTTCTGCCGTACATAAGCGGTGTGACGTACTGAATTTGTAGGAGTCTAGAAAAGCATGGAGTTAGGACATTTTCAAGTCCACAATAACGATAGATAATAGCCTCAAGTCTGTTCTAGTTGCCGCTATGACTAAACAGATGAATCTCCAGATGACAGATGAATAACATTGCCTCTGAATGAAAGAAAGTTCTTGATGAAGTCCAAAGGGTACCCAAAGAGGTCATAGAAATATATAAACATAAGAATAATTCCAGGAAGAAGGAAGAAAGCTTGAATATAAATAAGATATGGAAAACGGGTTGTTGCGAAATGGTTGCGAACGTTTCACACTGCTTGTTACATTAGTCTGTAACTGGCTTTAACGGCGCTATAACATGTTGATCAACCACACAGAATAAGTATTTCTTCCTATACTGAACACATAAAACATATACTTTTGGAAGAGACACTCGTTCGCTTCGAAATTTTCTGCGAAAAGAAACGGGTTGGTATATAACGGGTAATTTTTTAAGAGGTATAAGCTTTGATATTCAAAACAACACAAAGAATTTGAAAAAATTCATGAAACTTCATTGGAATAGATAGAACGATCAATATAATTTAATATTCAAAGACGATTTCATGCAAATATTGTCCGCGGTTCCGCTTTGGATGGTTCATGCGCAAGGTCCAATTTTGGCACACTCTCTCTAACACATCGACCGGTATTTCACGTATAAATGCTTCAATAGTTTCCAGAGCGTCAGTCGTTGCTGGTTTATCCATGTAGACATGAGCCTCAACATGATTCCACAAGAAATAATCTCAAGGCGTTGAGTCACAGATCTAGGCGGCCAATTGAAGACCCCCAAACGTGAGATAAAACGTTCTCCAGAGATGGCTCTTAATTGGGCCATTTTTTCGCGTGCCGTGTGAAATGTGGCACCGTCTGTTGAAACCACATGTCAGCCATGTCCAATTCTTCCTTTTTTGGCAACAAAGAGTCGTCAATCATCACACGGTAGCGCTCACCATTTACAGTAACGTTTCAGCCATTGTCATTTTTGGAGAAGTGCGGCCCGATGATGCCACCGACCCATAATCCACACCAAACAGTGACTTTTTTGGGATGCATCAATAGCTCTTGCAATGCTTGTGGCTGATCTTCCCTCCAGATGCGGCAATTCAACTTGTTAAGGTATCCATACAACCAGAAATGAGCCTCGTAGCTGAACACAATTTTTTATTAAAATGTGAATCTTCCTCAAACTTTGTCAGCGCCCATTCACCAAATGTTAGACGTTGTAGTATGTCGTGTGGCTTCAATTCTGGCACCAGCTGTATCTCATCACATCAAAATCCTTTTGCAAAATTTTCCACGTAGTGGAGTAACAGGGGCCCAATTGCTGCGAACGGCGGCGAATCGGCATATCACGGTCATCACGAACACTGGCAGATACAGCCGCAATATTTTCTTTGTTCAGTTGTTGTGAAGTCGGTTGTGAAGTTATTCCACATTTTTAATTTCTAATTTCCTGTTACTAACAATACTATAATTCATTTCAGTCATTTAAAGAGTGATTCTAATCAGCCATATTTTGTTAAAATATTCACCTATCACACCAAAACCACAACACCCCACGTCTTTAAAAATACTCCCAACTCAATCAGCTTTCACGAGTTTTTCAGGTGGTTATGGTGTAATAAAAACTGAATGCTTCCCACCTATTTCAATTTGCCCAAATTTATTTACAACCTTGATTAAAATATTAGTCTTGTTTTATGGTTCCCCTAACGCGATTCTCAGAATACTTCTTGCAACTTTTAATTTCTACTTCGGAAACTTTCCTGGCTGATGCAGAATGAGTTCGAGCGCAAGGGATTTAATTCACTGTTAAATAAGTAGGGTTAATTGGTTTTCCAGCTTGATTACAGATTTGGATCATTCGATTGGTATTCGCAGGTTGATGAATTCGATTGAAAGAGAATATACTGAATCATAAAACAAAATCATTAACACCTAATAAAAGAAAATATGTATATTGTGTCATTGAAAATCAAACGATGCTTCAAATACTCATTCTGTCAGCAAGATAAAATATTATTGTATATTTGAAGATAATATTTCAATGAGAAATAAAACTTTCTATTTTTCTTCGCTACTAGTATTTGTTACTATCGTTACTGAAGTTTCGTCCTATAAAAACATTTTCAAGCGAAGACAATGAACTGAAAATAAATAATAATTTCAGTCCCTATATATTATCTAAGCACCACTGTAGGTGATAACAAAGGTACTTAACGTAATTGAACACCTGAATTTTGTATACCAATGTTTAAAATCTCTAAAAATTTGTTTTTTCGTTAACCAGCTGTCTCACCCCTACGAACGACATTCCTCAGGAGTCGAAACTTATGCGAGCTAAGGACTAACGAGGTCTTACCTTTCAACGTGTGATTCCTAACACGGTTGCAGAATCATCCCAGCTTCAACCAGATACAATCTCTCGAGAAAAATATCTGGTCAAGGCGGGAATCGAACCCACGGCTTTCCGATCGTGAGTCGGGCGCACTACCACCGCGGCCAATTTCACAAATACTTTTATATATGTAATTTGAAAACTGGTGAGTAATCTAATCATTTAGCAGTTTAGCAGGTTACATCCGAAATGCTTATGCTTAAGAATTTTCAAAGATTCCAAATAATTGAGTTTTTAACCCTTGCTTGCATAGTGCAAAATTTCAATATCGTTTAGATTCGGGAACTTGTGGTTGAATGCAAAGGAATGGTTTGAAAACGTTGAACCATTTCTACCTGGTCTGAAGGACCTCTCATGTTCATCATACCGTTTTGAGATAGAGTGCGGAGTGCCTCAAGGGACAGTATTAGGCCCACGTCTGTAACTCACCTTAAATATCTTGGAGTCATAATCGACTCTCATCTAAGATCGGATCACACACATATATATATATATATATATATATATATATATATATATATATATATATATATATATATATATATATATATATATATATATATATATATATATATATATATATATTGGTTGATTGGTCAAACCAATAGGTGGTGCCACTTATGTTTCGCTTGCGTTTACGTAGCTATTTTGATCAAGTACTTTCTTGGTTTTTCTCATTTTGTTTTCAATCGAGGACCGCCTGCCCGGTACTGACGATGCCCAATAGGCTGAAACAGCTGCCTATTGGTAGCTCTTAAATTGAAATCAATATGGGAATGATCAAAAAGTACTTATTTATTTATTTTTTGATTTTCATGGAATTATTTTCTAGCAGCTTTACTGCATTAACCTTTCCTTGGTTCGGAGTTCGAAACCACAAAAAATATTTAGAAATTGTTTCTACATTTGCTTGTACAAATATGGAGAAAATTATATAACGCCCTGTAACATTTTTTGATATATTCTTTCACTTTGAAAAGTGATCTTTTATTTTCTACTCATTGATTCCAATAAAACACACTGTAACGAAACCAATTGTGATACTCAGTTATGTTATTGCACTAAGATATGCATATACCGAAATACATATTTCAACAGATCCAGACGAAATTGGGAGTATTCGCTCTTTCATACATACCGAGGATTGTGGGATAAACCAACAAATCAGTTGAGTATCGCCTGAGTCAACACAGTTTGAAACACGAGTCTCTCGGGAATAGTGGAATATATGCTGCTCTTACGAATATTTCGAATATTATCAGATATATTTGAGAAACAGCCCTTCAATGAATTCAAATATTTACTTATAAAATTAGACGCAACGAAAGTGTATTATATATCTCATTCGATATTTATATACAGGGATGTTCGTCCACAAATCACAGATGAGGTCAGTTCTTAAAAAATCTATACAGTGTCCTCTTATCTTTCGTACGGAAATATCAAAATGTTTATTCGAACTGATAATCGAATCAACCGTTCCGATATACAGATAAACAATCAATATCATATTTTTCGAATAAAATATATTCAAAATTCACTCCCGTTTACCCAGGCCCGGGGGAAGCTCTCTGGCTGACAGAAACATCCTTATCTGGCCATTGGTGGTGCCACAGTAACACACCGCCAGCGGTCATGGAGATCGTTCTAGATCTACCCTCCTCCACATTTTTCTGGAGAGAGAGATAGGCTAGATGGACTGTATATATACTTGTGCACATTGCCAATTGCACAAATTAATTAAATGCAGAGTGCAACAGACTGTTGGTTAACACTGGAAGTCACGGTATTCTGGAAATGACCTCTGACTTTATGCCTCCAACTGTCAACTACGATCTACCTTATAAAGTACTGTTCCCGAGTAGAGAGGACTGGATCCTCCGGGAGAAGGAAATAATAAGAGCAGATAGTTGTTGGTTCACAGATGGTTCAGAAACACCTTCCGGTTTTGGTGCAGGTGTTTTCACTTGCAGACCCAGGACATAGAAATCAACCTGGCTAGGAACCTATGCGACTGTATTTCAAGCGAAAATTTACGCTATTGAATTGTGTGCGGTGAGATTGAAAGAATCCAACGTCATACAGAAGTCAATGAAAATATTCTTGGACAGTCAAGCGGCGTTGAAAGCTCTTGGCTCACACCGAGCAACGTCTAAATTGCTAGCAAATTGCCAAAAAGGACTCTCTTCGATAGAAAGACTCAACGGATTGTTTACAGTCTGGATTCCTGGCCATACTGACCTGGAAGGCAATGAAGCTGCTGATTCTCTTGCGAAAGAGGGTACTGCAAGCAACTTCATCGGACCAGAACTTGTCATTGGCACATTGAACACCTGGATGGCGTGAAGATTTATGTACTCCTGGCAGAATCTTCCAGGATTGGCCCACTTCAAGGCGTTTATTCACTCTTCGAAGCTTGATACCAAACAGTTATTGGACTACAGAAGGGATAAACTACGATGTCAAACAGGCCTTCTTACAGGCCACTGTCATTTGAATCATCATATGCAGAGACTCGGACAGTCGAAAGACAGTGTGTGTCGCCTCTGTTTGGAAAATGATGAAACAGCAGATCACATACTTTGTGCCTGGGGCGCGGGGGAATGAACCAGGTTTTTGAAGTTTGGCAGAGCTGTATTCTTACCATATGATCCAAAATACCACTCGTCATCCGAATTATTCGGCTTTGTCAAGAATCTGGGTTTATTTGGTCGAGTGAGAATAGGTGTGAACCACAATAAACCGTTGCAGGTTCCGGTGAGGGTCCGAGTATAATGAATGTTTACCCTGCTTATAGGGTTCTTTTTTGACGATTTTGTAGCTTTTTCCATTCATAAGCTCAGGAACAAACTTCGGTTGTATATCGTTATACTTTCAGTTTCACGGGACATTTTAAAGGGTCACGTTTATCTATCTGCTAGTTTGGGTGATTGTCATCTAGCCACTCTGGAAACACTCTGGAATGTCATCTTGCTGAAACGTAACATCAGTTGAAAACTCATTTGGGTTCGTCAACTATTTGAACCAGTGAGCAGGCAAACTCTGTCCTTTACTAAAACCCACTTTATTACCTGATATGATGCCAGAACAATTCGTTCTGGTCAGCCTGAACTTACCAGTGTAGGTTATTGGACTGACTTCTATCAGAAAACAACTACTCCCCTGGCAAATACCACGAAGGGTGTTGGATTATATCCGACAGGTGTCAGTGCAGGATCCTTCCTCTCCTATGAGGACATTTTCAAATTTATACATCGAACAAGAAGTTTGAAAATGTCCTTATGGTATGAAACTGCTGTAGAAGTTAATTACAAATAAACGTGGTGAAAAACATAGGAAATTTCATTTTTCATGATGATTTTCTAACACGTAGTGGCTACACCCATCAATTAATTTTGCACGTAGTATGTTTTTCAGGGAGGAAGTAATATTTGAAAAATGTTTTTTTTTTTACAATTCATATAATGACAGTTTCATGTCTATATGAATATATATGACGTCCGTTTTCTTTTATCACCCCATCAAGTCCATAACTCTGGCCAATTCTGGAGTTACAACCCCTCGTTAAATTTTAATTTTGACACTATCATAATTACCTTCGGTGGCAGACGCCACAAGGGCATTGCCGATGCGCGCGACCCGATATAATAAAATTTTACGAGTTTTTGCTGCTAATCTGAAGTTAATACAGCAAATGTCCGGTCCTGCAGATAGCGGGTGGACCAGTGAAAAAGTTAATAGTAAATTTCCCCGGCATGTTTACCCCCGAGCGTCGTTACGAGTTTTTAATTCCGGCTTTATTACTAGACCAAAAATTGCGCTACCGACAACCATTAATATGTGTCAGTCTGGATAGTAAATCACTCTTGCGACAAATGAAGCAATATTTGGTTGATACAAAATATACAGAATATGTTTTCAATAGCTCCTGCTAATATAATTCAGAAATGTATACAACTATGAGTTAGAACAAAAAATGAATAACATAGTAAGAATACTAAAAATGAATTATTCATCTCTGAGGTTACTGAATATAGGAATCCCTTTTGTGAACAGATTATTATAGTAGAAGAAGAAGAACTTTATTTCCAGATAGGCAAGCCTAATATAAACATAATTAATGCACTTTATCTGAATATAATATATAAAAATCAAAATAGTCTATTATAACCAAATAACAGAAAATCACAAAAAAAGAAAAAAAACTATATTGCACATATTCTATATAGGATACACGTTTACATATTTACTTATATATTCATTCAAAACAAAGCCTTAGTTATTGTTATATTTTAAATATAAATTAGCTTTAATTCAGTTTTTCGTTATGTATGTTATCAAGTCCCTCTTGAATAGACGGAGAGAAGAAGAGTTTTTTATGTTATTTGGTAGTTTGTTGAAACTGTCCAGACCTTTGAAAAATAACGAGTTCATACGGCTACGTGAATTTGTCCTTGGGATGTGAAAATTGGTGTTCGATCCAGTATCATGATGATGTACTTCACTATTTGTGATTAAAAGGTTTCCTAAGTATGTTGGTTGCAATTTATTTATTATTTTAAATATTAATATCATAGTTTGATAATACAATCGTTGAGAGACATTAAGCCACCTTAAACTACAGAGCATATTATGTACAGGTGTCATTCTATTGCAGAGTAATATTATTCGCATTCCACGATTCTGTAATTTTTGTAATTGATATAATTTGTTCTGATTCAAGAGATATAAGAGAGTCCCGCCAAAATCGTAATGAGGTTTTATTATGCAATTATAGCACGTTAATTTGGCATACATTGATAATACAGATGCCACTCTAGAAAAAAAAATACAGTTTCTTTGATATTTTGCTTATTATATAGTCAGCATGATCATTCAATGAAATTGTATTTTACACCCTAGATACTTAATTTTACTCACTATTTCTACATCAGTTTCGTTAATTTCAATTTTGACTGTGTTTCTCCCAATTTTATTTTGTTTATACTTTGTTGTGATGATCGTCGCCTTAGTTTCAGTGATATTAAGTTTCAGTTTACTTATTCCAAGGTACAACTCAATATTTTTCAATGAATTATTCATATTTTCAATAGCGACTTGCAAGGTTTTATCGTAGGTATATATTAATGTATCATCTGCAAATAAGTTCACATGATCACCATCTACGTAATTGATATCACTTATATAAATCAGAAATAGTAAAGGTCCTAATACACTACCTTGTGGATCTCCAAAATCATTCACCAACTCTTGTAAGTAGCAACTATTAATTTTTGTTATTTGACTCCGCGAACTGAGGTAACTTTTCATCCACTTCAAAACTACATCACCAATACCATAATATTTGAGCTTTTGGATTAATATATCTCTATCTATTGTTTCGAATGCCCTCTTCAAATCCAAGAATGTACAAACAACGTAATTATCTTTATCAATTTTTTCTTTTCAATTTGTTATTGTGAACTGTAAGGCAGCCTCACACGAATGTTTTTTTCTGAAGCCTGACTGACAACCTAACAATAACCTGATTTCATCAAAGTATTTGTTGAGTTCCTCATATACTGCTAACTCCAATACTTTTTCAAGGATTGGAAGAGTATTGATAGGACGAAAATAACATGCTTCATAAGTATTATTTATTTTTTGTATTGTTATTACTGTGCTTATTTTGAAGTGTTGGGGACGTATTGATAAAGTTCAGTATAACATGCCCTCAAGGTGTTGAATGTATCTTTTAGAAATAAACTGTTCATTATCTCAGATCTATTAATTTTATTTATTGAAAATATTATATTTTTCAACTGCGGCAAATCTATCTGGCTAAAAGAATTTAATTTACAATTTACTATGAAGAAACTGTTTGAACTCCAGTCTGACTCAAATTTTATATTGTTTACAATTTCACCTATACTATTGACAAAATATTCATTGAATGCATTTGTAATATCAATTTCTGTGCTACAAACTTTTACTTGATCACCGACATTGAAAACTATCTTTTCAAAATTATAACTTTCAATTGGATTTATAAGTGATTTTAAATATTTCCACATTTCTTTCGCATTATGTTCATTTTCATCAATTTTCTTTTCATAATAACGCTCTTTCTTTACTTTTAACATATTCACATAGTCATTTCTCACTCTCTTATAATTTTCCCAATTTATATGTTTACTTAAGTTTGTACTTTGTTTGAATTTCTTATGAGATAAATCTCTTTTTTTGCTTTGATTTTCAATTCACTATCATAGTGTGGGACTTGATTTGATTTTATTTCAACAGTATGTTCTGGTGCTACCTGATCAACAAAACTTACAAGATTGTGTCAAACTACAAGAGGACATCAATAGTGTTTATCGATGGAGTGTAAAAAATTATCTTCCGTTCAATATATCCAAATGTTCTTTCCTGTCCTGTACCCGAAAGACACTATACAATTACTTAATAAATGGTATCGAATCATCCAGGGTAGAGACTGTCAAAGATTTAGGTATATCCTATAACTCCACACTCTCGTACAAACCCCATTTGGATTACATAGCATCTCAGGCACTGAGGATTATGGGATTTGTAATGAGACAAAGTGCACATTTCAATGATATTGAAGTGATTACTACACTTTATAATAGTTTGGTCAGACCTAAACTTGAATACGGGGCTGTAGTATGGCATCTTTCCTATATTGTTGATGAAAATAGATTAAAAAAAATTCAAAACAGATTTCTGAGATTTTTTATATTACAAGAAATATAAAGTATACCCGGATTATAATACAATTAGAACAGTAGCACTACGAAATGAATTTAAAATACCTAGTCTAGAAAATAGAAGACAGGCAAGTATAGTGTTAATGTGTTATAAAATATATAAAAAAAATTATAAGTGTCCCAATCTCAAATCTTTACTGGAAGAGAGAATTCCTAAAAGAACAACAACACTCATTCAATCCTTTGATGAACTCGGTGTAGTTTTCGACAATGAACGAGGTGACCACAACTCTGTCACCGAGTTGGAACCCGTTCAGCTCAGATAAAAGCCGCAGGATCACCTCACTTCTGCGGAAACACAAGGATAAGTCAATGCATAGGTTTTTTTCCAATAACATTGAAGAGTTTGGCTTATCGAAGCGCCTGACTTTCGCTTTCCTCAGGTCGAGTGGGCAGAAGTCGTAAACTGAGGGGTTCATCCTGGCTTGCCAGGATGGTGTCTTCAACATCTTAGTCTACCGCAGTCGCGTGATGGGTATAGAGGTTCCTGACACAAGGTGCAGGACCTGCCACGAGGTGGCCGAGATCCCAATGCACTTGCTGTCAGCATGTCCAGCATATGGGGTTTCGGCTTATATCCATCGACATAACGCGGCCCTGAGAGTGCTATATTACAATCTACGGCACTCCCATGGTATTAACGAAACATCGGTGTTAAGTTACGCTCCGGGGGATATTGAACCCGTTGTGTGGAACGAGAAGTGCCGAATTTATTGGAACTATTCGTTCCCCACCCTCAGGCTCCAGGCCATCTGTTACAGAGGCATATTTACCGGCAACAGAAGGTTGCATATCTTAATGAGAATCTAGAAATGATTTCGAATTTGGGTGAAAGTAACCAGTTTCAATTCAATGCCACAAAAACCCAGGCATCAGTTTTCTCCTAGAAGATAAATGTCTTTGAATCGGATATAATAATGTCAAGTTATTCTTATGGTGATAACCTTTATAAGATTCGTCCAAATAACTTAGTGTAAAAGACAAAATGTTTCTATATTGAATACTTAAAACGACAATTTTATGAGAGAGAGGACATTGGCAGATTAAGATCTTCAGATGATGTGGTGCTGCAGGTTTTTCCGGATTTTCCTGCAGCTGAAAAAGCAAATGCGTCACTGGAATCAATGAAGTCGCCCCGGAGCGCCAATTAATTTTTATTGTTGTTTTTATTTTTATCGTTGTTTTATAATTTCACAAATAATTATAAGAATTTGATAGATACTCAAAATGTGTATTGTAAAATAGTATCCAATTCAATTGTATTTATGGCTCCGTTTTGTAGATTCTTCAATATTTTCAAATAAATTCTGTAGAGTAAATATTTCAATAGAAATGGAATCATTACTCGGAAATCAAAGTTATTTTGTTTCGAAATCAAAAACATTCTTGGGTATTCTGCGAAGTTTTCTCATTTTTTCCTTTATTAAAAAAACTAATTTAAGATTGTGTCAACATCGATAATAAGTCCTATGACTTGATGTTACTAATAACTTGTAAAAAGCCTGCAATCAGAATAGATCTATTCACAAAAAAATCAATCTTATCGTAACAGGTGTGGTGTGATGAATATCCATTGTTTTGAATACTTAAATCTTAAACTAGTTTCGAATTATTTTTTATTCTTAGTTTGTGTTGCTATTGAAGTGTGTTTTTTCAATTTTTCAAACTATTATTTAGTATTTTTCATACCCCTAATTGTTTTAGTGACATTGATATTATTTAATATTAACGTCACATCTCTTTTATACAAGTTCGTTTTCATGTTTCCTCTAAAATTTAACCACTTCCTCACACCCTCAACCAGAACGGGCTTGAACCCACAACACACAAAGTAAAATGAAGTCGAGGCCAATTTGGGATATAAAAGGGGAAAACGTAAAGTCGAATCAAATATTTCGGCGGGATTTTGGTTTCTCATCTGCATAAATGACTTTCATTTTCAATAAACGTCCATATAGGAAGAGCGGCCTCGTAAAGATTATTACTGTTTCAGGGGTTTGCATACATACATTTTTAATATGCGCCCATTTCCCAAATGATTGATCCATAAAACGGAGGAATATACAATTCGGGCAAGTTTTACTACATGAAAGCTTATCAACGACAACATTTTATTGGAGGTATAAACGGTTATATAGATAATACGTTGTATTTTGTCAAAACAACAGTTTGTAAAACTATCGAATCACCCCTTTTAATAAAGTTGAACTGGAAATGAATAAATGAAAACACTAAACTGGATGACATTACGTTATAGTGTTATTTGGATTTCTGGTGAAAACAAAATGGGATTGAACGTTTCATTTTCGAGTCTACTTAGCAGATACAATTCATTGCCATTGATATAGATCCTCTACTTCAAAGTTTATTATTGGTAACTTATGAACTTACATTTCATCTCATGAAATGTGTATATTCGGCACAGTAAATACTAAAATGTATTTACGATGTAAAAATACTTTCATTGGACGTCGGATTGTGTAGTAATCCTGTGAATGATATCTGGTTCAATTCCATAACGAATGTTTGGAGTACAAACTGAATAAAAAAATGGGTTTTTTGTATGATTCAATGTTAATATAAGAGTTATTGTTTCGAAAGTATTTTCTATTTCGAGTACATCAATGTTTATATGAAAGTAGTTGTTTCGAGAAGGCTTCTTCTGTTAGTTTGTGTCTGAAAGGCACTTCTTCGCATGATCTACACCGAACTGCCGAACTCGGACTTTCGCAGAACACAACTTGGTAAATTTTGCGTCATGACTTTGGCCTACAACCGTACAAAATTCAACTGACCCAGGAACCAGTAAACTACCATAGACAACGACGTATATTCGCCTACTGGGTTCTGGAACAGTTGTAAACAGACCCTAATTTTCATAGAAATATTATCTTCATTATCATCTTCATCAAAACTGTTGAATTTGGGACGTTAGCAATCCACACGAAATTCAAGAGCGTCCAATGGATTCCAAAAATGTCACTGCTTGATGTGGATTTTGGGCTGACGGTGTCATCGATTCATATACCTTTGAGAATGATGTTGGCCAGGCCATCACTGTCAACATAGCACTATAGGTCGATATTCACCAATTGCTTTTGGGCTGACTTGGATGACCTAGACACCAATCAATCACCCTAATGCCAAAATTTCCATATTCGGTGACTTCAATGACCACAATATTGAATGGCTCAAATTTTCAATTATCAACGACGAATGAGGTCGCGAAGCTGAGGTTTTTGCAATAAGCAGCGGACTTAGTCAGATTATAAATGAGCCAATGACTAACAGTGATGGATAATATGCTAGACTTTTGTATCTATACCTAGCAACTAATCCAGAAATTTTTACAGTCACCGTAAGGTCTCCATTGGGATCTTCTGGCAAAACTCATTTTAGTGTTGAGTGAAATGTGGGGAACAATCTAAGCCGCGAAAAGTTTGGCATCACAGATCAGCTGAATGGAAGGATCTTCAAGACCATTTCCGAAACTTCCCCTGGCTAGATGTTTGTTTCAGCTCTGAAGTTCCATCAACTTGTGCTTCTGCAGTCACGAAAGTTAGAGTATCATCCATTGATGTATATTATATTCCTTTTTTAATTAAACGAACTCCTAACGGCACACCTCAGTTCAACAAAAATTGCGAGCAAGCTGTCGCCTCCAAAAATCTTGCCTACCGGCAGTGACGCAAACTCAAGATGAATGAAAGCAAAGAACTTCGCAATCAGAGAATTAGGAATACACTGCTTGCCAATCCGAACGGGTCTAGATCCTTCTGGTCGGTAGCTAAAGCTGTTAATCAGAACTTCACAAAATCCACAATTCCATCACTAACACTCCATCCACAGTCGATTTTCTGGAAAATACACCACCCACTAGAATCCACAATGCTGGAAACTCTTTTTCGATAGCATCTTGGCAGGCGAATTTTAAAACAGCTCAATATTAACAAGGCGTCTGGCCCTGATGAAGTGCCCTTCATCGTACTTAAAAAGTGCGTAAATGAACTCGCACGTTTCCTTTTTGTTGGAAGATTGCTTGCGTTCAGCCTATTCTAAAAAAGGGAAAGAAAAATAACTATAGACCAGTCGCTTTGCTATCAGTATCAGGACATCGCCTACGAACGCACGTCTTCACCGGTAGCAGGAGGTTGTATAAATATCTCAATGAGGATCTAGAAGTGATTTCGAATTGAGGTTGAAGTAAACAGGTCCAACTCAATGGCACAAATACCCAGGCATCGGTTTTCTACAAGAAGATAAATGTCTCCGAACCGGATCTTATAATGCTAAGTCAGACAAATTCGTTTTCTGCTTCGATAAGTTTGTTGGGAGTTAAAATGGACACCAATATGTCTTGACCAATCATGGCGCTGGGATTGCAAAGGCTGCTTCTCAAAAGCTTGGAATACTGTTCCGAACCAGAAAATTCTACACATTTCAGCAACTTTTGATGCTTCATAGAGCTCAGCTCAGGATTTTCTTGTAGTGCTTGTGTTGTGTCCTTACTATAAAAAACCGTTTGTTTGAAGGTGATTGATAATGTTTCATGATGAATTTCACTAGTTCGGACTTCCATTGTCTAATATGTAAAATGATCTGAAATCCCTGAAAAAATAAGAATTAAAAATAAATAGCTGTAAATAAAAATTATATTGAGCAAACAGAAACTGAAATAAAATGATAGTGAAATGAAATACAAGTAAAAATGAAACAATTGAACAAAAATTAAAAATAAAGAAATACAAAATGAAAATAAAGATGAAAATAAAAAAGTTGAGAGATTTCAAGCCAAGTTAGTTCACGACGTTTCGATTATTGATATCCACAATCGTCTTCGGGTAATGACTGGACTGATTCCTCCAAGAGATAACTATTTATGGGTCGTTCGAATACACTCATCCCCGCTTTCCATTTTTTCCGCCTCACTGGTTCAGTGGGAAATGACTGTATGGCGGGAGTTGGCCATTTTTAGACCGATCATCAGCTCCACAGATTCGGCTACTCAAAACTTGTCTAGATTTTCACTTCCCATAATACAATCATTACAAAGAAAAACATCGTCTTTTGTGAAGAATTCAAGGCATTTTGTCGAACTACTAGAGTCAATTTAGTCACACAGGAAGATCAACTAATTAGTTTCGACGTGGAAAGCCTTTACACCAACGTTCCGGTCGGAGAAGCACTCCAAATCATTCAAAGAAAGCTATCCGAAGATGGGAACCTGAAAGAGAGAACGAATCTACCTATAGAATTGATTATGGAAATACTATGATGCTGTGTACGAAACTGTCATTTCCAACTGAAGGACGAATCCTTTACACAAGATGAGAGACTGTCAATGGGATCGCCACTTCCAGCAGTCATAGCCAACATATATTTGGAGCGGTTTGAAACTCTGGCCATTGAAAAAGCCCACAAGAAACTTCGAGTCTGGTTGAGATATATTGACGACACCTTAATATGGAACCATGGGAATACTGAACTAGACGCCTTCCTGAAAAACATCAACAGCATGAGACCTTCCATCACTTTTATAATGGAGAAGAAAATTCACAACGAATTGCCGTTCTTAGACATCTGTATACCGAAAACTCACTCACACGGGACAGTATCTGAAACACGAATCCAACCACCATCAATCAACTGAACGAGGAATCATCAAGACTTCATTGAACCGTGCTTTCGGGTTCTGTAACACGAAGAAAGGTCTCGAGAAGGAACTAGACATCATCAAAAATGATCCTCAACGGAATGGCTACTCCAAAGCGATGGTACAAAAGAGTTTGGCTAAAAGACAGCAGGAGCCTAGCGAGGAAGAGAAGCCGTCACAATCAGTGCTTGCACTTCTCTACATCAGAGGATAATCGGAGAGGATAAGCAGAATTGGTTCCAAGTATAACATCAGAACCTGCTTCAGATTCGGTAACACCATCCGTAGAGGCCTCACAAAAACCAGGCCACCAAACGCGGACCGCGATTCCAAGAATTGCACTTACCAGTTACCTTGTGAGTGCGGAAAGTCCTATACTGGTGAAACTAAGAGGCCAGTGACTGTTCGCATTGCCAAGCGCAAAAAACACACACAGAGAGGGGAAACCAGCAAATCAGGAATAGTAGACCATGTTTGGACCCATCAAAACAACATCGAGTTGTCCCAAGCTGAGATCTCACACAGAGAGGAACATTGGTTTAGGAGAAAATTCAAGAAAGCCACATACATGTTGTCCAACAACGTATTTAGCCAAGCCAGCGTAGAAATACGCAACATATAGAAATCCATCATCAAGCGAAAAATGGCCAACTCCTGCCAAACGGTTATCTCCCACTGAACAAGTGAAGCGGAAAAAATAGGAAGCGGGGATAAGTGAAAGTACTCGAACGACCTATAAATAGTCATCTCTCGGAGAAATTAGTCCACTCATCACCCGAAGACGATTGTGGATACTAACAATCGAAACGTCGTGGACTAACTTGGTATTTTATTTCACTATTATTTCATTTCAGGTTTTTTTTTGTTCAATATAATTGTTATTTACAGCTATTTATTTTTAAGTCTTCTTTTTTAGTTGTTTGAAGGATTTCAAATCATTTTATATATTTTGACAATGGAAGTTCGAACTAGTGAAATTCATAGGAAAAACCAATGACCTATGGTCTCAACATGACGTCGCTACGTGCCACATTGGATATTTTGCAGAAGCGATTTGAGAACATGGTCATCTCACGTGGATGTGATGTGAACCGGCCACCGATATCGGGCGATTTGACCCAGTTAGACTTTTTCTCCTGGGGTTTTCTTGAGTCGCAGGTGTATGCAAATAACCCACAGCGGTCCTCAAATCGGTCAAATTCGGCCTAATTTATGCGCCATAGTCATGGAAAATTTGACTCTTTGGATGCGTTTCACACACATACTTTGTTTTATTTAAATTCGAGAATAGTACGCGCTGAATAAAAAACCCTATGCAATATTTTTTTCTGAACAATTTTCTTGAGAAACTTTATTTCATCTCCACTAGTAAACCACCCCATTTTCATTAGACACCATAAGCGCAAACTCGTATTAATACTTAATAATTCCGAACAAAATTTGCATCATAAGAAATGTTTCTTTCGCCAGCATAGAGCGATCTCCGTTCTCATTAAAAGCACATTATCACTTATTGCGGGTAGTTTTGGGGTGTAAAATGTGCCGAAGCCGGCGCCAAAACCCTTAGTCCTGATTAAAATTCATTTCTCCGCATTTATTATGAAAGCAGCACTTCATTCCGCAACGGGTATCGGTCGTTAAACGTGTAAATCTCCACATTTTCATTTACTTGACGACTGGGATAGTGTCTGTAGCCATAAAATAAGGGAGATGAAGATTGCGTAACATCGGAGAGAACATTAAATGCCGCGTCGTATGAATCGGTTTCCGAAAATGATGAGAAAACTGTCTAAATAATACCTATTCGTTTGCTCTATCCACTGCCAATGCCAAAAATAAAGCGGAAGCAGATTTTTGAAAATATTTACTTCAAATGTAATTCACCCATCTATTTTTGGCATAAATTCGTGTAGAAAGTGCCATCCCGTTCAATATCGTTTTAGGCTCTCTTTTCTCTCACAAATCCATGTTAATGATTAACTGAATATTGAAAGTGAAGGTAAAATTACCTTTTTGCAGTAAGTACTGTTGAAATCAAAATTTCACATGACAATAATTGAAAAAATTTCGTAATTGAAACTAACAAAATATTGTCATATCAAATTTAGGCAACATAACTGCTGAAAACTCGAGATGGGAATCATACAGTAACTGTCTGCTAGAAAAAAATGGATAGCTATTTCCAAAATTCTTCAAAAGAATTGTTAGTATTCAAATACCTGAAATTTTACAACACTCATTCAAAAATGGTTCCTATAGTAATCGTTTTCTGTCTTTTTCTGCAGCTTTCAATGCAAGACAACTAGATGGAATCAGAGTTCAAAAGGAGAAGCATTCTTGTGGTGCAAGGTTGATACATAATTGGGTTAGATTGAGAATACTTCGTGAATTCTGACAAGACTGTTCTTGTTTTTGGGACTGCTCATCATCCAAATTTTCCGGTTTGTGGTCATTACTGGTGAAAAATCATAGGTATATGGTTATGACATCGAAACCAATAGAAAAGTCCAAGCCTAGACCATAACAAGCACGCCAAAGTTGATAGAATGTCAAAGTTCTAAGCACTGTTCTCTTTGATTACCGTGGATCAATGCATCAGCAGTTCTTAGGTTAGGTTAGATTAGGTCCAAAGTGGGTGGGTCTATTCGACCCTCCACCGCAACCCGCAGGAGTTTATTGTGGCTCACACCTATTCGCACTCGACCAAATAAACCCAGCTTCGTAACCAAGCAAATTATTTTGTATGGTGAGTGGTCTTTTAGGTCAAGTGGTAGGAGTACGGCGCTACCGAACTCTGAAACCCTGATTTGGTCTCCAGCAGGGCAGGCACAAAGTATATGCTCGGCTGTTTCATTGTTCGAAGCGTTGGATTACCTTGGATTGAGCCAATTCTGAAAGATTCTGCGAGAAGTCCATAAATCTTCTTGCCATGCAGGTGTTCAAATTTTGTTTGGCCAGTATGGCCTGGAAGGCAATGAGGCTGCTTACCAGAGCAGTCCTGATAAGTCTTCCTATCGAGGAGAGTTGTTTTTGGCAATGTGCTACCAATCTGGACGTTTCTCGGTAGGAGCCAAGAGGTTTTAACGCCGCTTGACTGTCTGAGAATATTTTTATTGACTTATGTATGAGGTTGGATAGCGTGAATTTTCGCTTGACATACAGTTGCATTGGTTTCTAGTTAGGTTAATATCTCTGTCCTGGGTCTGCGACTGAAAACACCTGCACCTGAATCGAAAGGTGTTTTTGATCCATCTGTGAATCAACAACTATCTGCTCTCAATAGTTCCTTCTCGCGGAGGATCCAGTCCTCTCTGCTCGGGAACAGTACTTTATAAGGCAGTTCGGAGTTGACAATTGGAGGCATGAAGTCAGAGGTCATTTCCGGAATACTGTGACGTCCACTGTCAACCAACAGTCTTTTGCACTCTGCATTGAGTTTATTTGTGCAATTGGGAATGTGCACAAGTCTATATGCAGTTCATTTAGCCTCTCTTTTCAGAAAATGTCGAGAGAAGATAGATCTATAAGAATCTCCATCGCAGCTGACGGTGCGGTACTAATGGCACGACTGATGGCCAGAGAAGCCTGTCTCTGCAAGCCAGAGAGCTATGCCTGAGCTGTTTTCTGTAAAGCCTTCGGTCACCAGGCAATTGCAACATAAGTGATCATTGGTTTGGGACCCAAACCCTTAGTTTTACCACAAATCCTTCGTATGTCCATAGGGACAGTCCGGCTCTGTGTAAAATTTTTTTCAAATGAGATGGGTATGGTTCCATATTCGACAATTTTGTTTGTTAGCCTACCCGTTTATCCACCACAATGCGAATTTTTCTCTCAGTAGGACGATTATGGCTACCTCAAAATAGGCGAAGCGCGCGGTACGTTGCCCGAATAGAACACCCATTTTGATAAAACAATTTCATTATTCGTGTTGTATACTATATTTGTCCATGGTGATTTGGTCAAATTGACTGAATAAATGATGTTACTTCACCAATATGGCAGTTATCAATTATCAAAGATCGAAAGTCCTTGTTGGGAAACCCTATATAATATTTTTGTCATCACCTCTGTGCTCATAATTTTCTTGCAGAACTCCATGATTTCTTGTCTGTTGAGAGAAATATCTTTCATCAGTTATATTTTTTCATCCGTCCCACTGCTAATATGAGTTCTGCAAATATTTGTTTAATGTTTATAATACAACCGTATTCATGAATATGGGTATTCCTTGTTCGATTCAATCTGATGTCATTGACATCGTGGTAGAAAAAATACCGCTATACGAATATACTGAGACGACTTTCAATTGGGAAATTCATTGAATCCATAAGAGTGAATATAAAACAAGTAAGCATAACTTTACAGTCACCCATCACTCAATTGTATATTGTTAGATGAATCATGTGGAGATGTATATTATACTGGATTTTCAGTTTTTTCAAATGTACGAGTATGGTTTGTTCACAGTTAGTGCCTGAGAGAGCAGATGTCTGTCAACCCCAGCAAAACTGTGATAATCCCCTTCACCAGGAGGAGAACATTGGATGATTTAACGCCACTTTACATCAATGGTGAGGTCATTCCATTTGGAACGGGGGTGAAATATCTTGGCTTGCCCGGCCACCAGTGTTGCCATCAGTACCACACCGTCAGCGGCCATGGAGATCACTCTAGATCTACCCTCTCTCCTCATTTTTCGGAACAGATAGGCTAGATGGACTGCATATAGACTTGTGTACAATGCCAACTGCTCAAATCAATATAATGCAAAGTGCCACAGACTGTTCATTGACACTGGTAGTCACAACATTCTGGAAATGACCTCTGACTTTATGCCTCCAACTGTCAACCACGAACTGCCTTATAAAGTACTGTTCCGGAGGATCCTGTCTTCTCTCAAGTAGAGAAGTCTGGATCCTCCGGGAGAAGGAAATATTAGGCGCAGATAGTTGTTGGTTCACAGATGGATCAAAACCTCTTCCGTTTCTGGTGAAGGTGTTTTTAGTCGCAGATCCAGGACAGATATATCTACCTGCCTAGGAACTGTATTTCAAGCGGAAATGTATACTAATGAATTATGTGCGAAGAGAATGGAAGAATCCAACCTCATACACAAGTCAATAAAAATATTCTCGGAGAGTCAAGCGGCGATGGAAGCTCTTGGCTCCTACCGAGCAACGTCTAAATTGTGAGAAAATTGCCAAAAACGACTCTCCTCGATAGGAAGACCTAACAGATTGTCTCTGGTCTCGATTGCTGGCCATACTGGCCTGGAAGGAAATGAGGCTGCTGAGGGTGCTGCAAGCAGCTCCATCGGACCAGAACCTGTCATTGACATCGCTTTAGGTTTCGCTAATCTGGATTGCAAGAAAATCTATGAACTTCTGACAGAATCTTCCAGGAGTGGCTCACTCCAAGGCGTTTATTATCGGAAGACAGTGTGTGTCGTCTCTGTTTGGGAAATGATGGAACAGCTGTAATGGTCAATTTCTGTTTATTGTTAAGAACTCTCACCCGTTTCTTGTTTAGTACTTCTTAAGCGTTTCTGATTCTGTTGATATATTTTACCTGAAACATAGGCAAACAACAAGGCCATTTTGACCAATGGGTTGCATAGGGCTCAATACTTCTGTTAAATATTTTATATTCCCATGATATACATTTGGAAAGATAATTTCGCGACAGTACCCAGAAAATGAAACTGAATATCAAATTAAAAAAACAAGTGATTGTATTTGTCGATAAGATATTGAATTGTAAAAGCAAATTTCATGAAGCCACGATCCAAATTATTATTTTGTTGGCGCGGGTTTCACGATAATATCCCGAGAGTTTCCGAATCGAAACTGATAACAAGGGGTTAAAAAAAAAGAACAGAGAAGAAAGAACTCGTCCAAAGGAATTCTTGGTGTTGATTCCATCTTGAGTTTTATAAAAAAAAGAAACCTCAATAAATCTAAGGTTAGTGTGTTTTCACTAAAATCAATTCATTATCTGAAAATAAGTAACTTTCAGGTTTTTTTATGAAGATGAATTCATACGTATAATATGAGGCGTTTCTTATAAATGAATTGAGGAATGAGGTGGCCGTTGCAATAAATTTCTCAAGGCTCTCCATTAAATTGAGTCAAGCAGAAGTCCCGTGTCAAGGAGGATTCCGACTTTTCAAGACGGAACCATCCAGAAAAGTTTGATAACATTCTCCGTAAATAACTGTGAGTTTATTTGGTTATTTTACAAAGATGAGATTCCACAGGCCTACGAATTCGACAATTTCAAAGGTCGCTACACTGTACAAAAGTTTTTGTTTGTTGTTTTGATTTTCTGTAACTCAAACAGCTGTTTAGGAAGTCCAATTGTGATATTTTATTTTTTTTTAGGGTGAGAAACCCACAAGATATAATTTTTTAAATAAAATTGTCCCCAGATACGAGAACCCTCAAGTTTTGTTTTTCCATTCAGTTATCAAAGTGTTAAATGTTCTTTACGAAACAGGCCTGTTCGTTAATTTGATACTCTCGGGTTGGATAATTCTTCGAGTTAATACTTTTTTCTGTGTGTGAATTTTGCAATAACATTCAACAAGCCTTAAAATTCAAGTTAACCAATGACCTTGGTTGCTCATTAATTGAACTTGTTATATCGCATATTTCAATCAAATGTAATTTTCTTAACTTTTCATCAATCTAACTAATTTCAATATTGAAATTAACTGTTTGAAAGAAGTGTTAGAAGGCTTTGTATATTTGCCCTAATACCCCCCTCCTGTTGAAGAAATATCAACTGGCGCCTACAGCTTGCTAGTAAAAAAAACTATAAAAATAATACCAATAAAAATTTTTCGGGATACTCAGATATTCCGACTCGAACCCACGACTCGCCCCATTCCAGGTGAGCTCCAGGCAGTCGTAAATTTCGGAAAACTTAAATTTGTCCTGTTTTACGTCACACAGCAGAGCACATACTTTGTGTCTGTCCCGCTGGGGACCGAATCAGGTTTTTAGAGTTCGGCAGAGCCCTACTCTTATTATCTGACATGAAAGACCATCCATCATAAAAACTTATCGGCCTATTCAGGAATCTGGCTTCATTTGGTCGAGTGTAAATAGGTGTCATATGCAACAAACCCGCACGGGTTGCGGTGGAGAGCAGTATAGACCCACTCACTTTGGACCTGGTTTGTGAGTTTTAAGCATACCTACTGTGAATAAGAGCCTCAATTCAAATGTTCGGAGATACCAAAACCCGTTTGAATGCACGTTACATCAACCTAGTTGAATTCGATTCAACTATTCAAGTATTACACAATTCCAGTTGATATAGGTATTGCCTTGATTTTCCGCTTCTGCAGAAGAGGTTCCAATTATGACTTTCAGTCAGAATGTTTAAACTTTTCCTTCCAATTATCACTACTGGTCCACAAACCAACACGATCCATTTTTCTTTTCTGTCTCCCCACTCAGCTCCACTCCATCTCTCCATCTTGAACGTGCATTATTCGGGACAAAGCAAACCCAGGCCGGCACCTAAATCCGTGTTTGTTAACTGAAGCACTCGCGAAAGACAATCCTCCAATCGAGTAACAACTCTCGAAACCTCGTGCATCTGTCAGGATCCATCTCCGGACCCCATTTTGGTCAATTACCGGCCGTCTCTACTCATCTACGGTGGTCTATTGTCCATCCCGGCAACGGAGAAAGTTACCTCGAGAATTCGTTACCATAACGACACCATCCCCCGTCGACTCAAGAAAATAAAATTAATTTAACTAATCCCGATGAAAATGTTGTGCCATGTTTGACAGAGTGGAGTCAGGATCGGGGCATTAGAAAATTCCAGTGAGAATTAATTTTGTGGGAATTGGCTACATCGAAGTTAATTTTGTGATTCCTATTGCCATATACAATTCAATGCCTTGCAACAGCTCGAGACTGTTCCTGATTATTATTTGCATTATTCCAGAAGCGGCTGATTATTTTGAGAAAGTCGTCTGTTGATATTTCGGGACCGTAGGACTGGTAATAAGGTAAATGGTATCCAGTTATTTCAAAGATTCTGAAGGATACATATGAAAATTTGAAAACCAGTTCTGTCACCAGTCTAGTCATCCATCTGTTTTATCTCCTTCACTTATTTTCACATATAGTCACTGGGCACACTTGAATCTGGCGTTGGATTATATCCACCCTTCGTGGTATTAGCCAGTGGAGTAGTTGTTTTCTGATAGGTGTCGTTCCATTAACCTACAGTGTAGGGAGTTGAAACTGGCCTGAACGAATTGTTCCTTTAGATGATCTGATTTATAGCCCGTCTTTAAGTATGCCCACTGACTATATGTGACAAGTTTTTTTGTTTATATGAGGAATCGGGCAAATTTCGGATATGCGGTTGGTTACCTCGTTCACAGGCAGATGGGGCGATGACAAACCTATTGTTTGTTGTCCGCTTCAGCCTAGTTTGAGGAACGATACTCTGAAGGAATTCGATTTTCAAATATCGAAAGTCATCGACTTAATGTTGATGATAGACACTACCTTGCACTGACGAGTGGCCAAACAGCCCGAAACCGGTCTGCAAGTGTTTTCCAATAATTGAAAATCTATTCCGGCAATTGTATCGCCAATAGCAGATGCAGGAATAACTTCAATGGAGAATCCTGCACTGACATTTGTCGGATATAATCGAACGCCCTTCGTGGTATTATCCAGGGGAGTAGTTGTTTTCTGATAGGTGCCAGATCATTAACCTACAATGTAAGGAGTTGACACTGGCCTGAACGAATTGTTTATTTAGACGATTTCCTTCACTTCTATCCATCTGTCTGTCTGCCTATCAGTCCGTTATAAAAAGTTTGGAAAAACAAAAGATTCCTACATTTTCCACTGAAAATATTGAACTCAATGAAGCAATATTCATATTCTTCTGTAACAGATTCTGAGGTACTTCATTTTGTAGATGATTTCATGATGTTGATGATTTTTTCCAGAACAGATTCAGAAACTGCATTTGATTTGAGTTACCCAAGAAGCAGGTACAATTTTATGGGGGAAAATATCGAAGCATTCGCTTTGCTGTTCATGCAACGTACCGCGCGCTTCGCCCATTTTATGGTCGCTATGATTGTCCTATTCGCCATGTGGTGGATGAATTTGCGTTTACTGATTCAGTGAATGATAGACCAACACCCGTACGTCATCAGAACACAATATCTGTCAAAAAATACACCACTGTCTGTGAGAGTGTTCAGGAGAATCCGAGGCAGTCGAATTCGCGTCGCTCGCAAGAACTTGGATTTTTGTAGACCACAATTCGGCAAATTTTGCATCGTGACTTGGGACTGTACCCTACAAAATTCAACTCACCAAGGAACTGATGGTGTACGACCAGGGACAACGAAGTTTGTTCGCTTGATGGGCTCTGGAGCAGTTAGCAACTGACTCTAATGTTCATCGATATATCATCTTCAGCGATGAGGCTCTATTTCTTGATGAGTGTATACGCAAAAAACAAAATTGTTGAATTTGGGACGATACCAATCCACATGAGATCCAAGAATGCATCTCGAAAAAGTTACTGTTAGGTATGGATTTTGGGATGGCGGCGTCATCAGTCCATATTTATTTGACAATGATGTTGGCCAGGCCATAACTGTCAACGACGAGCACTATAGATCGATGATTACCAACTAATTTTGGCCTAGACACCAACGACATGTGGTTTCAAGAACGGCGCTACGTGCCACTATGTGTCACATGAAATTCTGGTGGATATAAATGATAAGTTGTTCATAATCAATTTCCATAAGAGTAGTGCTAAATTATTGCTCGTAATCTAATAACGATTTTTTGGATAATAAAGTAGTCCCTTATTGTCGTGCAGTGAACAAGTTATTCTATATTTTGAGTTTTATACTTTATATAAAAAGTTGCTCGACTGGATATTGCGGCATCCAGATTTCTCCAAAACACTAGGTAACAATCATAACTTGCCATTTTGTTTCTGAATAGTCTAAAGACCCTTTTCAGGATTCCACAATTTGTGATGCACTGTTATTTTCAACACATTGACACGTGTTTCAATCACCAAGTAATCATCTTCAAGAGGAATCTACATACAACTTTGTCCTTATCAATACCATAGATACCTCCGCTAGGTATGGTTCAAGTAAACGATATAGTGCAACCTACCTTCCAACATTTCTTCTTTCTCTGTTTGTAGAGTAGGGAGGGTGAGTGTAAGCCCACGCACTTAGGTCACATGTGACCCATTGTACATCTTCCCGAGGAGTTGTCCTCCTAGGTCATCATCCATACTGTCCTTTCCAGGAAGGTGGACATGTCGCTGGGAGACATCTCCTTTATATCGGCAGGTGTAGGCCAAGACTCGCCGAACACACACTCTCTTATTGACGATAACTCCGGACACTCGCACAAGACATGTCTGACAGTCTCATCTTTCTATTCACACATCCTGCATAGAGGTGTGTCTACTAGCCCCATATTATGGAGTTGTTTCCTCAGTTGACACTGGCCAGCCAGAAATCCTACTGTAAGGCGTAGATTCTTCCTGGTCATCGCCAGATATTTCTTCGGCGCCAGATTCCCAGGGTCGCCCAAGGTGATCCTGGCAAGATTACACCCTTTGATTCCATTCCATCTCTTCAAGGATTGAGCATGGGTGTAACATTTGACTAGTTCCGCAATTGTCGAAGTCATCAGGCCGTGGGTGCCACTGGGTCCTAAAATTCTTAGTCCAGCCGCTTCCTTGGCTAAAGAGTCGACAATGCGATTGCCTTTACTCTTGTCGTGCCCTTCAACCCACCTCAGGATAATGTTATTATCTACCGAGGCTTTGGCTGAATCTTGGTGACACTCTAGTACTAGCCCTGAGGTAACACGCTGGTATTTCTTCCCATTCCCCACGTAATCCTTAGGCTTAGTGACCTGGAGTACACTCCACATCCTGAGTCTTCTTTGGTCTTTGAGCCGTCTGTATAAATCCGTATTGCATTTGTTGCATCTGACTCCGTGTTCTGCTTAATTTGTATTTTGTAGGGTTTATTAAACACAAACTTGGGTTCAATTGCATCACTTGTTGCATGCAGCAGAGGTTGCGCAGTGAGCGCTTCCCGGCATAGGCCCAGCCTCAATTGACCCATTCCTACTTCGAGGTTTACACCAGCCGTGCGCAATCGTACCATGGCCATTAACGCAACCTCCTTAACGTACAGATCCAGAGGGGTCAGACCCGTGATTAATTCCATTGCCGAGGTTGGTGTTGTTCTCATGGCTCCTGTGATGTTCAAACAAGCCAGTCGCTGTATTTGATATAATCTTTGGATGGCCGTTGCTTGTAGTCCCCATGCAATGGCTCTATACGATAACATAGGTCTTATTATTGCAGTGTAGATCCAGGTGACCACACGGGGTGAAAGACCCCATGCGCGTCCCACTGTCCTCCGACATTGCTCATAAGCCACGTATGCTCTTTTTGCTCTACTCACAGTTCCTCTTTAATAATATAGTTAGGAGCTAACTAATTTCGTTATTCAATATTCATTTCTTATTATATAAGAATCACAATAACTATATAATATATAAAATAAAAAAAATAATATATATAATAAATGTTTTGTTCATATGGGTGAGTGGGAAAGTAGGGATTCAAATAACAGGGTGATAATTGAAAATACTTCTGAATGATATTATATAGTCTTTTTCAACTGATATTGCTGTTCTCATCCTTTTCTGCCAGTCTTCTTTGGTAATATTAGATACTTCTTCTTTGATTAGCTCTATTACCTTCTCATCAAATTTTGGAAAATCATTTTACGCCTGATGCCTTAGTTCGGTTTTCTCCAAATCAATTCGATGGGATTGAAAACATAAAAATAGAGAGGAAAGTCTCAGTATGATGTGTCCATACTTTTCAGCAATACTCTCAAGGGCATACACTGTTTCAAATGTTTTTGTCTGTAAAACTTCAAGTAGTTGATTTTCGGTATGTTAATCTTCAGAATACAAATTGTGATCCATTAAAAAACTTTCTATTTCATCTTTCCTCGAATTTTTATTCGATACTTTGATGAGCTGTCGCGAATGATAGAAAATGTTGTCAAGAATTATTACTATTCGCATCCAAATTTCTCAAAAATATTAGCTTTCATGTTCTTATGATAGTCTACATTTCAGTCAACATAATTTCAACGAATTCGAAACCCATCCTTTACTTCTTTCGCAATGAACAATGATTAGTCGCAATTCCACTATTCTTCTTCTTTCCATAACGGCTTGACGTTCGTCCATTATTTAGAATCTAAATCCTTGTTTATTTATCCAATTCTGAAGAGTTTTGTCACAGCAGCTCAAGTTATGGCCGAAAGTATTCAATTTCGTCCTAATGATTTCAGTTGTAGGAATTTCATTGCTTTTGTAACAGTCGTATATTATTTTTTTCAATGATTTATTAGATGAACAACTAAGAGTTTTGGTTATTCTGTATCACATCGCGTTTTGCGTTCATAAGGTTTGTTTTTGTCTATTTTACGTACAGTTGAGAAAGGAATTTCGATCAAAGCTGATGTTGCTTGTAATAGTTTGTTTTCCTCGAAACAAAATTTTAGATGCAGATTCTTATATACACTGAAATATACTCTCTGTGTTTCAATATTCAAATGCATCAGACTTTTACTCACTGGTATCTCTTTTTCGCATTGTTCACTGGAATCATTACACTGAAAAAAGTCTGCGTTGTTATCTCACTAGTTATTACTGTCACTACTTGTCCGCAAGGACACCACATTTTAAACAGAAAACAAAAAATTCTAAGTAGTTATAACTGCACCAATATCGAATTTCAACACCCAAATCTCGTTCAGTTACTGTACAGAATACGACGGGGTTAACCATCCTCGCATTCTCCGATTTATATTCGTCACCATAACATTACTTCAAATTTAATTTCATGACTCTTCAGCCAATCATAAAACTCGGTTAGTAAAAATTATCCAATACGAACGCTAAGTCAACAGTCCACGTGGACTAGTTCGCTGCTAGTTTATTTTTATGTATTGATTTTTTTGACCTTTGAATGTGCCGACAACTTTAAGAGTACACAATATTGTTTACTCCGACTATACCTGGCTCATGAGTGTCTTAAAATTAATTTCACAATGTTGTCTTATCTACTAGTCAGGTAAATCTGATAAACACATTTGTTGATTTTAACCTAGATAGGCTTTCTGTCTGTAGAGTAGGGAGGATGAATGTAGGCCCATAGCACATAGGCCACAAGTGACCCTCCTCCCGAGGAGTTGTTCTCCTAGGTCATCGTCCATCCTGTCCTTTAAAGGATGGTGAACAGGTCACTAGGAAATATCTCCTTCTAGATAGGCTTTATATCAATACTCCTTTGTGTAAACTACTGTTCTGTTGATAATTCTGACTTTATTGCAAGGGGTCCTGAAATAATAAATCCTGACGCATTTATTTTTATTAAAGACATGAACGGAGCACGAAAATACGAAAAAACAATGTTTGACTTTCCCTTTCGAAGACTCAATTAAAAACGTTTTTTCGTTCCAGACAGGCAAGCAATAATAAATTTAAAAGTAATTTGAATCAAATTTGCTTTGATGTTCACTGACTGGCGGCTTATTGCGATTTGTTATTTTTTACTTCTCGTGTTTGCGCAACATTTTTAAAGCAAGAAGTTTTTCATTGATGCTCATATGAATGATTTATGAATCGACGTTCGGAAATTTCAATCACTCATGGAATGAGTATATATCTGAGGTTTACGGCTTCTATGCATGTAGGATTATTGACGTTGAACTGTTGAAAAGAAAAACGGATCAGCTGATAGTATTTTGTAAGTGGAAAAATATTAAAATATATGACTTTAACTCAAGCGACCTCGCCAGCTCACTCACAAAATGTATAATTTGAGAGAAATTCTAAACATAAAAAATCTAATGACGGTATGCAGATCCTCAGCAGAATCATTTATTGGGTATTGTAATCATCGGGTGGGATGGCACACTTGACTGCGAAATTTCGTAATTAAAATAGTTCTCAGAAAAAATAAATTTAACAAAACAGCTCTATGAAGATACCAAGTTGTAAAACAGACAGACAAATTTATATTTATGAATGTCTTCAATAGATTACAGGGTGTAACTGAATAGTGTAAAACATTCAAGGAGGTGATTCCCATCGAAAAAAAGATAGGATCTTTCATATAAAGAAACTTCATTGGAGCATCCCTTGTTCGCATACAGCCCCTTGAAGGGGGTACATAAAATTTGTTTAACAATTTTTTTCACGAGCACTGAAAAAGTGACAATATTGAAATTAACCTGATGTTTTGTACTACCAAAAAGACACTCAGTCAGTGATTCGTTTGGTTTACCCCATGGTTGTAAGGGGTGGAAAACGCAACCCCTAAAATTTATTTCCAATGTAATTTTTGTCTTATTATTTGTTTACCATTTGAAAATTCATTTCCGATAGCCTGTTTCATTCTAAACAAAAAATGTATCTTGAGTTTTTTGCCCAAAATAAACCAGTTCGCAGCAAAAAATTATTTTACGAACAACTACAGAGATACATCGTCATAAATGTGAACTGGATTTATTGTTACTTTGTAGTTAGTTACTGAATCAAACGATTGAAGGGTAATAAACAAAACTAATTTATTATTAACAAAACACACAACATGCAGAAATCATAGTAAATGTTCAACATGTCTACCTTCAGTCAATACGCATGCGTCTAGGCGTCGGCGCATTGAGCCACGTATTCGCTCAAATATTCCTGGAGTCTCTCTTCTCTGATTACCCTGCACGCATCGATGATGCGGTTTCTTAAGTCCTCTACATCGCCAACAAGAGTACGATAAACCAAATGCTGTAAATGGCCCCAAAAAGAGAAATCGAGAGGATTGAGATCCAGGGATCGAGCGGGCCAGTTCTGTGGTCCTCCTCGACCTATCCACTGATTTGCATATGTTTCAGTTGAATGCTGACGTGCTACTTCCCTAAAATGGGCGGGAGCCCCATCAAGCATAAAAACATATCCCTTCTGACGCCCAAAGGAACTTCATCCAGCAGTACTGGATGCACTTCTGTTAAAAATTGAACGTTTGCCTCACCAATTGATCGAGGAGGTAGAATATGAGGCCCAATTAAATCGTTCCCAATAACTCCGAGACACACGGCTCGGCTAAATTCAAAACGGTTCGGAAAGTCTCGCGGTAACAGTGCCTGTACTCGTTGCAGATGGTAAGGGTATAAGAGATTTTTCTTTAAAATTCGAAATACCGTCATATGATCAACATTTAGCTGGAAAGCAATCTTTCTAGTACTGGTAGAAGGTTGTTTTTCAATCAAATTAAGTAATGCTTCCTTAAGCTGTGGTGTTCTTACTTCTCGATGGCGACCACAATTCTGCGTTCTTTTGTCGAATGAACCATATTCTCGTAATCGTTGATGAAGTCGAGCAAATATTCTATGTGAAGGATGCTGCCGTTGAGGATACATTTCAGCATATCTTCTAGAAGCTTCCAACCCATTTCCCTGTGACAGACCGTAAACGGTGGGTATGACGCAGCGTCATACCAATTTAATTGTCACTATCGCTAATAGCGATTTACCAGATAGATTAGTTTCGTATTTTCGCATTTATGACGATGTATCTCTGTAGTTGTTCCTAAAATGATTTTTTGCTGTGAACTGGTTTATTTTGGGCAAAAAACCCAAGAGACATTTTTATTTAGAATGAAATAGACTGTCGGAAATGAATTTTTAAATGGTAAACAAATAATAAGACGAAAAGTTACAAGGGGTTGTGTTTTCCACCCCTTACAACCATGGGGTGAACCAACTAAATTTTTGAGTAAGTGTTTTTTTGGTAGTACAAAACGTCAGGTTAATTTTAATATTGTAAATTTTTTAGTGCTTGTGAAAAAAATTGTTATACAAATTTTATGTACCCCCTTTAAGGGGCTGTATCTTAACAAGGGATGCTCCAATGAAATTTCTTTATATGAAAGATCCTACCTTTTTTTCGATGAGGATTCATCTCTTTAAATGTTCCACACTTATTTAGTTACACCCTGTATAATAATAAACATCTTCACTATGGCAAAAAAGACAGAACATACGCACTACAGGAAAATCCCAAAAGCGCTCTTAGAGCGGTGCCTGTAAAGTGTTTCACATTGGATTTCGATCGCTGGAGATTGAATCAATTTGGAAAAACGTTCTCAGGAAGTTTATTCCACCTAAACATCGTTCTTTGAATGAAAGAGTTCTGAAACAGTGACGTTCGAGGAGTACTGAGTTGAACCTCAAAACGATGAGCAGCCACAGTACATCGTGTATTTCTGTATTTGCAAGTGATGCTCGCATCCCGAATCAGGTGGATAGCTCTTTTCTGGATGAACCCCAGCAGCTTCAGGGTATTTTTGGGGGCGGAGCTCCATACATGAGGACAATACTCCAAAGAAAGTCTGATCTGAGCTTTATATCACCTACACACCTTAGCATCAAGATGCTGAGGTGTGTACAGTTTGGTTCGGAACAGTGTTTCAATCTTTTGAAAAGCAGCCTTTGCGATTCCAGCGACATGATTATGCCAAGATATATTGGTGTCAATTTCAACCCCAACAAACTTATCATAGCTGGAAGCGGAATTGTCTGTCCTCACATGCCTGGGTTTTTGTGACATTGAATTGAACCTGGTTACTTCCACCTCAATTCGAAATTACATCTAGATTCTCATTAAGATATTCAACCTCCTGCTGCTGCTGAAGATATACATCCGCAACCGATGTCCTGGAAACCAAATATAATAATGAGACAAGTGTACTGTCGTCAGCACATGTTGGATTCTTGGTTTCATCCAATAAGTCGTCGGTATACAATAAAAAGATGTTTGGAGACAATATGGTTACCTGAGGAACACCAACGTTGATGGTGAAATCATTCGATAGATATCCATCGACGGCTACTTGCAAGGACTGTTCTTTCAGGAAGCTGAAGAGCCATACACAAAAGTGATCCGACAAGTCATAGCATCGAAGTTTGGCCAGCAAACCCTCATGTCACACACTGTGTGACATGAGGGTTTGAAATATCAAGCGCAACAGCTCTTGACTCTCCATGTTTCTTGATTGCGTTATACCAAATATGGGTGACATACGATAGAAGGTCGCCTGTTTGTCTTCGTTTCCAGAAGCCATATAGATTGAAAATGTTGAAGCCTTCCAAATATTTGAGTACATGATGGTTTACGGCTTTCTCAATCATTTTTGATATCACTGATAGCAAAGCGACTGGTCTATTGTTATTTGGAAGAGTTTTCTTGCCCTTTTGGGAGTAGGTCGAATGCGAGCAATCTTTCAACAAGAAGGAAAAACCCCTTTCTTGTAAGACAGGTTGGAAAGCCTGAAAAATACTGGTGCTAGTTCATTTGCGCACTTTTTAAGTACGATGACGGGCACTTCATCAGGATCAGACGCCTTGTTGACATATAGCTGTTTCAGAATTCGCCTGACTATCGAAAATTCAAATGTAATAATTTCCATTTTTGAAAAAACTCAAGCACCACGAATACTTTTCTATTTCGGGCCAAAATTCTACAATATACTAGATCGTGGAAAACCTCTCATTCAACAAACAAAAAACTGGTATAAAACAATTCATCAACACTAACTTTCTAACACTAGTTACTGTGAAAAATATATATGGTCAGTTGTGTTTCAGGATGAAGATAGACATATATGCTTGTAATATTGACTATTTGGTGAAAAAATTACGTAGTGTTACATATAGATTGAAATACATGACATCCTACCTGGATATAGCTCAAATGCTCATGCTATACTATACCTTGTTCGAGACTCACCTCTCCTATCGGATAGTTGCCTGGGGACCAGCAAGTAATTCTCATATAAAAATCTTAGAACAAATTCAAAAATTAACTCTGAAAATAATCACAAATAAAAAAAAGAATTTCCCCACAGAAGCGCTATATAAAGAAACATTGACTTTAGACATAAGGCAACTTCACTTCTTAAAACTGTTATAAGGCAACACAAATTTAAACATGAACTTAGAAAAATTGAACACCATTATGCAACTCGCGACGAAATGAATTCAACCTATGTACCAAAATCAGAGAAAAATACTTTATAAAAGTGTTATACTTACTTAGCTCCTCGGCTGTATAATCTTATTTCAGCACATATCAAAACTATCTTTGGCATTGATATGTTCAAAAGTAAGCTTATAGCTTGGATCTCAGGTTTGCCTAGAGCACAGATACACCAATATGTTGATGTGAAAAATACATATTACTACAATGTACAAATGTCTGTAGAAGATGTATGTGATTAGAGTTATGTAATCTGTAGGTCAACTTCTCCATGGTTTGTTTGTTTTTTTCATTTAAAAAAAATAGGGTATTTGTTTGAATGATGTGTGAGTGATGTTCGATGTAATTCACCTATTGCGATTGTTTCACCATAGGTATAACCTAAATGTTTTATTTATATTGACTATACCTATGTAATTTTGATGTGATATCTGTATATAATTTTTCTAGTGCTTTTTTTATTCATGCTTAATTTTTCTATTTATATTGACAATATATGATTTTAATGTAATATCTGTATACAATTTTTTTAGTACTTTTTTTGTTCATACTGAAAGAAACTTTATTTTTTATATTTTATTCATTATCATCTATTGTATATTGAAATGATATAGCCCACGCATAGGTTTATCCTTCTGTGGGAACTATATTTATTTGTCGTTAACTAAGATTATTGTGTATTTCAAATTGAATATAAAATAAATATCATTATTATTATTATTTTTTTTTTCACACGCTGGTCAGGCCCTATCCCCCGAAGCTCGATACATTCGGGAGGGCGCGCCAGCATTATCAACAAATGATCACTCCCCACACCGTGGAGTGAGTGATCATTGGATCCGAGAATCATGTGCCCTGAGCACATGTAATCATAACAATCATCTTTACAGTGATCTGGATAGAGTCTGCGGAGTTCGAAAAGAAAATCTCGATATTTTATCCGTTTTTCCTCCTCTTTTCTCACGATATTCGTCCCGCCAGGAACTGAAAATTCCAAGACAAATATCGTTTTGCTTTGGTGGTCGAGAAAGACTACATCAGGCTTATTAGCTTGTATGCGCCTGAGGTGGGAAACGAATAGTTTAAAAAAATTCAGCACTTCTCGTTCCCCACTACGGATTCAATATCCCCCGGAGCGTAGGGCAACACCGGTGTCTCGTCAATACCGTAAGAGTGCCGTAAATGGTAATATAGCACTTTCAGGGCCGCGTTATGTCGATGAATATATACCGAGACCGCATATGCTGGACATGCTGATAGCAAGTGCATTAGGGTCTCGTGCGCCTCGCGGCAGGCCCTGCACTTTGTGTCAGGAACCTCTATACCCATCACGCGACTGCGGTAGACTAAGGTGTTGAAGACACTATCCTGGCAAGCCATGATGAACCCCTCAGTTTCCGACTTCAGCCCACTCGACCTGAGAAAAGCGAACGTCAGGCGCTTTGATAAGCCAAGGTCTCCAATGTTATTGAAGAAGACCCCATGCATTGGCTTATCATGGTGTCACCGTAGAAGTAAGGTGATCTCTGCGGCTTTCATCTGAGCTTTTTGCTGAACGGGTTCCAACTCGGTGACAGAGTTGTGGTCACCTCGTTCAGAGTCGAAAACTATACTGAGTTCATCAGCTGCTCGAACAGCTGCCCTAAGAAGGAATGCTCGAATTCCTGCTCTTTCATGGTCACGGACCATGCAGAGAAGGGGATCCGAACTCCTAACGACCTTACAGGCTGTATCCAGTACCATTCTGTCATGTAGACACTCCAAACTCAAAAGTCCACGGCCATCCTGTTGTCGGGGGAAGTACAGACGTGGAACAGAAGATTATTATTATTATTTGTGTATGTATATAAGTCTATATGAACAAACCTCATTGTTGTAATATAAATGTGCCACATCAACCGATATATGAGAAAATGAAACAGGATAAAACAAATAATAAACCAAAAATTAGAGAACGTGAAATAAAAAAAAAAAGAAAATTGGGGAACAATCCCAAAGAAAAATTAATTATTTATTGATTGAACTTTATAAATTACTACAAGAATTTAACTCATAGATAGATTGTATATTTTTTTTTTGAGATCAATGCATTAAATGTACACATTACACATCAACATGTGTCACAAAAAGGATTCTAAGCTTTATAACTTCTATTTATTATATGCGAGTGCTTTCGACAGCTGGTCGTGCCATCATCTTCAAGGCTCTACTCAAACTGAACTTTTCATCCTCTTGTTTGTTCTTTTATGCGGTCAGAACGCCTTAGTGCATGTACTGCAGGTACTAAAGGTGAATTTTCCTTTATTTGGGTAACATCAGGTAATATCCTCTGTGTTGGATTTTCTGTAGGTTCACTGTTTCTAGGATGATAAAAAATACTGTTATAATAATGTATGTATATATTTAAATGAAGATTTGATAATAATAATTTTCGTACTACGATTCAAATTAATTATCATTATCACATTCCAGTACGGAACGACTTTCAAACAAATGTGTTGAAATCTTCTGTTACTTGATGAAATAAAGTGTTGTCAAAAATAGTTACGATGTAATCATTGATTACTTCATTCGTTTTGAAATACTACAGAAAATTCTTCAGAATTGTTTTCTTGAACGCATACAATGGTTTCATGTGTGATAAATCTTAATGTATGAGTTTGTGAGAGTTTTTTTGCTCAAGGCGAATCAAATCAAAACATCTTGAAAGTTTCATAAACCGAATCTACAAAGTTTTATTAAATTCATTCTCATTATCCTTATACAAAGTCAACAAAAATTTCGTATGCAGCATAACGCAAGGTATTGAACTCTCCACCATCCGAAAATAGTTCGGAAGTTGATACGTACTCCGAACGGAGTCTGGACCGCAGAACTCCCATTCATTACTTATTGATGGAAAGCGAAATAGTGCATTCTTTTATTTTTTGCAGGTCAACAGCAAACAAACTGCTACATAAAACTTTTCCATTCGGGCTCGGACGGAGTTGTATGAGCCGGGAGAAAGAAAGATGGGCTCTTCTACGTAATTGGAATGATGCAGTGTTCCAAAGAGTTTCGGGATATGAATAGGTGGGATTTACTGGTTTTTGTCTAAAATATCAGAGATGTTGGAAATACTCGTTTTCACATTTATTGAATATTACATGCAAATATGATATCGCTTCGTCAATCAAAGGAATTGGAGTATTTCAAATATCTTTGTTATTTTAGGCTCCTCAAAGCAGTCAAAGTAAGCAGTATTGTAACAAACTTCGATCTTAGTGAAAAAGAGGGTTACATTCTTGAAACTGGGATTCAAATGCCGGAGCTCATCGGAGAGGGATGCTGGGTAAAACAATTTTCAACGGAGATCTGTGTAACTACTGTTTTCACTACAAGCTTGTGGCATAGTAAAAATCAACCAGTAAGTCCAATCCCACTACTTTCATTCATAAATTCACAAAGTTCTTGGTGACCTCGAAACAAAGAGCGAAGCCAAATTCGTTCTTTCACCATAGGTGTGTCCTCATATAAAAACGAAATTTGAGGTTAGTATAGAATATTTTGTGGTAAATTACTCATTACCAACTACAAAAACTGAAAACAATAATAACAACAGCGAATAAACTGAACACAATATCAATTTCCGACCATTTCCTAACTAATCCGATGTTGGTGGTACCGTCAAATCCTTTGATACTACAGCACTGAACGCGTTGGATGAAAATTTCATCCTGAGAGCGGTTGAAGGTCCCCGGCAACTTGAGAGAATCACGTGGTAAGAAAGCCTATTGGTTGTATCATTCCACTGTGCTTGTAGCCCAGAAGTATATTTTTGGTTTACAGTAGTGAGGTAGGTAACCTTGGTTGGTTACAAACTTATGAATTGATCACGGTTATCCTTCAGCATCCAAGTTGTACCCTTTATTGACTGACTCCATGACTTTATTGTCATGAAGTGTGCGAATAGCCAAGTCGAGTTGTCAGCAACACGATATAGGTTCTTCGTAATTGGTTCAGCCAAATAGTAGCACTGTTTTCCAGAGTAAGCCTATTCCTGGAGGGTTATTAATGTCACTCTTCTAACAATGATGGCATTACAGGATCATTTCTGTTGTAGGCTGCCGGAGTTAGAATAAGGAAGATTGAAGGTTGAAATAAAAAGGTCTGGAAAGAGAATTCGGACATATTGGCATGTCGATGAAAGGATCCTTACCATAGATGATGGGTGGCCTTATTAGGTTAGATTGTTAAAACTGAGGTATATTATAAATATCTCCAAGACAGTAGGTGGGTGTTATTCCTTCAGGTAACAATTAACAATATTCATTTGTGTTTTTTATTTTGGTTTCTAGAATTCACAAATGTGTTGAGCTGAATCAGCTGCTCAGAAAAAGATAACCAAAACTTCTGCTTGATAAGAATGAAAAGTTAACTTTTTTTCCCTTGCAGATTAAAATTTTTGTTCCAAGGTGTCCATTTTAACCCCCAACAAATTTATCGAAACGGTGACTGACCTGACATTATTATATCCTGTTCGGAGACATTTATCTTCTTGGAGAAAACCGATGCTTGGGTTTTTGTGGCATTGAATTGAACCTTGTTACTTTCAACTCAACTGGAAATCACTTTTAGATCCTTATCAGGATATGCAACCTCCTGCTGCATGTGAATTCTTGTTTTTTTCCAATAGGTCGTTGATATACAATAATATAGGTGGGTTGAAGACAATATGGATCCCTGGGGAACACCAGCGTTGATGGTGACAGCCACTTGGAGGGAACGCACTTTCAGAAAGCTGAAGAGTAGAAAGGAAGAAGTGATGAACAATAATAAAATCTGACTACCTGTTTCCAATTGTACATAAACATAATTTTTATCGAGAATGTGATGAATCGTATACAAATTGAAGTTGTTATTTAATGTCATCTGTTTTATCAAACTCAATTCTATATTGAAATTCTTTCTTTGTATGGGAATACGTATGAATTTGCGGATAAATCTGTGGTTAAGCTGTAGCGTATTAGAAATAGAGTCTGGATTGTGAAAAATTGTAATTATTATCATGAATAATATTTTTTGAAAGTGTACTTCCACATTATCGACCTCCGCAATCTCCCTGAAAACGTTTTTCAGTGGAAAACCCGCACTCGAAAAGGTACAGGCTCGGTTGCTTGGTTATAATAGGAACGGTCTCCGCGAGAGGGGTCACAACAAAACATATAAAACAGGGTTAAGCATGCATGTTGAACAGAGCACTCATGCGAAATCCACCTTGGCTCTTCTTAGGCAAATGTACCGTGCATACTTAAAGTTGGGAACTCGCCGAATGTATTTCATCAAAACTTACACACCTCAATAACTCCCAACAACTTGGGAACAATCTCGACTATTATTAATTTTATGAGCCGATGTAGATTTTTGGGAAAGTGCTCGTCCTTCTAACTTTGGAATATATGGGTGGACGGAAAGATCGATTTGATGACACACTGTTTTTGATATTGCCATAACATACTGGAAAACATGGAAACAGTATAGTCTTCAATAGAATTCAATAATTTGAATTGAAGGGGTTATATTTTTAGGAGTGATTGATTTTTGGCAAAGAAAGTTTTTGGTTTTCTACTACTCCAGGATGAGGGAATCTTCCAAAGAAAGGAAGAAAGTAATCAATTTGAAAATAGGTAACTCTATACATGGATGTGTAGATCATGCGAAGAAGTAACTTTCAGACACAAACTGAAAAAAAGTCCTCCTGAAACAGCTACTTTCATATGAGGTGAATAGGGGTAATTGTGTTACAGTTTCTCTATAGTTCAACTTTGATTGGCTATACAACTGGGAAAAATGAAGGGAACGATACTAAAAATCTACAGTACACTAACAGGCTTGTTGGGCATGCGGAACTTTATTTTCAAGGACAAGATAATTTATTTTTGGAATTTATGGTATTTTTTTAAATTTATGTCATTATATCACATTTACCCCGTGGTTTGGGGCTATTGTGATAGCTGACTATAACTTCCTATTGAAATATCAGTATCGAGTGGATGGGGAATATGTGATAAAATAATCTATAACGAAAAAAAAAATATTTTTTTCAAAGATGTATCTCAAGAAGCTGAAGAGTTTTGAAATATTTTAATGTGCAAGAGATAACGTTATCATATAAAACACAAGGAAAGAATTGATGAACGAACAAAACATTTAAGTAAGTATTGTTTACGCATACGATATGATTCTATATCATTTGCATTATGAACAGGAACATTAAAAAAATAAAATCTCATATGGAACATAAAAAAATTATAACACATTATATTAAATTATAGCCTTGGAATTGAACATTGAAAGTGGAGCCTCTGCCTCTCCTGTCAACTGTTGGATCTGGTAATACTTTGACAATGTCTTGTTCAGAAATAGTATCCACATCCTCAATAAGTGGCCAAACAAATTTACCGTTAGAGAACTTAGTAAATTCCACATTCCAATCGAGATCAGTTCTCTCAATAATTTGACCAACATAATGTTTCACATATTTCGTGGAACAGTACTTGACCAAAAGCCATTTGCCCACTTCAATCTCAGTATCTGTTGAAGTTTCCACTAACAAGTCTGACTGCATATCACTTAAAAACTCCTCATCTTCATCGGATTCTGTGTATTCTGGAGAAAGATGTGCGTCTTCATCACTCGAGCTCCGGTGTTCTCCTATATTTTTGTTTTGTTAGTTTCTTTGAGGTGGTTTCATTAGTTTTTTTGGGTTGCTTTTCTTTCAAGCGTTGCAAAACTTCGTTCGTCGTCAGAACCTCTGATCCAAAACAAACCCTTGTTCTTTTTTGAGGTTTGTCAATCGCCGGAGTTTGCCTGATAGTTGATCATAAGAGACTTTCGAAAGAAATATTTTCTTTTTGTGGTACTTCAAGCACATATGTTGCAGCAATAGTTTCATTTTCGGTCGCATTGGTTCCATTTATTGAAAGTGAGGACGCAATAGCTTCTACTTCATTGCTGATATTTTCCTGAGTATTGTCCTGTGATGTTGAGGCTTTTGGTTGGTTATTTTCACCATTTGGTTTATTGCTGATATGTTCTTCAAATCGTTTCAAAGTAGCTGGAGCATATGAATCTTTAGGGATGACTTCATCATTCAATGGGTGAATTCCTGCTTTCTTGAAACCATTGGAGATAACTTCTGGGCTAATGGATTGCCATGTTTCACATAAAAACTGTGAAACAATATTTTTTGGCAACTTTTGTCCCACATGTTGTCGTTGCCACACAATCAGTTTGGCGTCCCTTTTACATTTGAAAGACTTGAACACTGACAAGTCCAGTGGCTGTAGCAGATGAGAACTGTGGGGTGGAAGCTTGATAATAGTTATATTTTCTCTGATAGCAGTTTCTATTATAACTGGATCGACATGAGTGCTGTGACCATCATATACTATCAAGGCGGGCTTTTTATCACCTAAAGCTGGGATGATAGTTTTCATGAAATAATTCCGAAATGCATCACTCTCCATCCACCCTTTTTTAGTAGCTGCATAAACTATTCCAGGGTAGCTCACAACTTCAGGAGAAATCCATTTATCCCACAGATGCCGACCCTTGAAAATTATTAAAGGTGGGGCTTTCCCTCCTGCAGCGTTACACATTACTAATATGGTCGTGTTTTCTTTTCCAGGGCTACTCATTGTTCTCGAAGACGGCTTTCCAATTTCACCAATCACTTTACTTTTTCTGGGATCTATTGACAAGCTTGTTTCATCCAAATTCCAAATCTGTGATAGTTTGTCATGTAGATTCAGTTCATCTAGCGTAGATTTTAGGAGTGAAAAGTAATTATGAATTGTGAATGGATTCAATGTTTTTTTCTGTAATATTCCACATTTTGTGGTACTTTGAGACTCAAATGGTGTCTCTTTCTGAATCCAAAGAACCATTCTTCACCAGGAGTACCATCCTTGAATTTGGTGACAATATCATTTTTGTTGACATAAGACCCAACAAGTTCTAAAACTTCACGCCTGCTCAACCCAAATCCCCACTTTTCAAGTGTCCTGATTCCATTCGCCAATTTAACTTCTTCATCATGTGGAATCGTAGTTGGGCGCCCTTTGGCCCTACTTATTTTGCCTCTCAATCCTCTAGCTCGAGCTTAGAGTGAAGAAACTGGAATATTGAATGTTTTCGATGCAGCGTACATACTCTGCTTCCTTGCTCTGACTGCTTCTAATGCATTTTGAAGATCAACTTCCGTATAAACCGGCTTAGCCCCTTTCTTTTTGTAATTGCGAACCATCATGGACACAACTGCTGAAACAAAACCATAATAATAGTACTGGAGTATGAACTGATGTAACTTTTATATAACGGGGCAATTGTGTTACTATTATCAACATTACCCCTGTTAGTAAGTGTCACATTTGCCCCATACTCGTTTTCACTGGGGTAAATGTAATGCAACTTCAAATAACCTTCCACATAATAATATCGGCTTTATCTTCATAAAGTATACATTGTACAGTATGAAATGAGTATATAGGCATAATAAAACGACTACTTACCAATTTGAAACTACGAAAATACAATTTTCGAAATAAACGGTTTGTATTCGTATTTCAGGTTATGAATAAGACTCACGCGCAATGATGAAATGCTCAGTAGTGCGCCGACTGTGGAGGTTTCTCTAGTGGAGTTTTGATGAACGATTATATTAGGATGACTGCACGCTAGATGTCGGATGTATCAAACAGTTTGAAAGAAATGTATGACTCACTATCACATTTGCCTCGTTATCACATTTACCCGCATTCACCTTAAACATTGAATTACATGAAAGAAAAAAAATCTTTCGAAACAAATAGTTGTATATGAACACTGAATTATACATAAGATACTTTTCTCTACTCAGTTTGTATTTTAAACATTCGTTGTGGAATAAAAATCAGATATTATTCACATGAGAACTACTTAAAATGAATGGTAACAAATTGCACTTACATGGAACACTGTCATCCTCACTGGTATACATCGATGTTTCGCCTCAAGAATGTCATTACGATGTCATCGATGACATAAGCAGATCAAGCTTATTCCGGGACAATAATAATCATAATTCATGAATGAATCGTGTGTATGTTATCCAATTTGGTACTGAAGAGCCTTAGGGCAAGTGTCTCAAGGCGAAACATCGACGTATACCAGTGAATGTTCCATGTAAGTGCAATTTGTTACCATTCATTTAAAGTAGAACTCATGTGAATGATATCTGATTTTTATTCCACAACGAATGTTTGAAATATAAACTGAGTAGAGAAAAGTATCTTCTGTATAATTCAGTGTTCATATAGAAGTATTTGTTTCGAAAGATTTTTTTTCTTTCGTGTAATTCAATGGTTATATGAAAGTAGCTATTTCAGGAGGACTTTCTTTCAGTTTGTGTCTGAAAATTACTTCTTTGCATGATCTACACATCCATGTATAGAGTTACTTATTTTCAAATCGATTACGTTCTTCCTTTCTTTGGAAGATTCCCTCATCCTTTTCTTTGTATCAAGATGGAGTAGTAGAAAGCCAAAAACTTTTTTTCTCAAAAATTCAATAATGTTTCAATGAAGTTATTTATTGCATAATATAAATGGCAGAAGTATGTAAATTGTTCAATTTTAACACAAATGCATTAAAAATTCCTATGTTTTCATTACACTTTTATTTGTGAGTGAGTTTGTGCAGCTTTGTCCTACAATAACATTTTCAAATGAATACAATAAACTGAAATTCATGAAAATGTTCACCCTCTTATACTTATACTGTGTCCATGTAAGCAACGGAGATCACATGCATAGTACACGTGATCTCCCAGACAAGGCTGCTTGAACGTAGACGCACTAAGGAACGACTGATTTTTTTTTAATATGTAACTGAATGTGGATGGAGGATAGGAACACAAATTAGCAGTTTCTTCTGTCGTATCACTACTTGATATTTTTAACCTACCACATTGCAGGTTGATCCACAACCAAAAATTCGTCACAGACATTGGCTCTAGATTAGATACAATCAGTTACCTACATTCATATAACATATCGATAGCCACAAAAAAATCGAAAAGAATAAAGAAGCTTTTCATTGAAAAAGTATAATGAAGGTCTAATTGAGGTCTGTGGAATTTCAAACCACCATCTATGTGAACTGTGTACTTTCCTGTTTACGTTTGCCTCTAAATCTATATATCCCTAAATTATCATATCCTAATCATTACTTGGAATCCCTATTCAACTTATTTTTTCAAAACCGAACTATGTTACCTCATTAAACAGATTTGCACTAGTATTTATATTACATTTCTCTTGATAGAACTTAGCAGCCTAAAGGACACAAAATTGGGTGACCTCAGACTGCTAGAAATAAACATTATTCCCTATTGTTTATATAATATGGTTGAAGGTATACAATATATATTGGATATTGCATACAAAATTCGCAATACATATTCCATCAAATTTATTGGCACAACCTTTTTTTCATCATTTCACTATTTATTATTGTTGTGTTCATATCTACCAGAAACCCCTTATTAGGTTCTCAGAATATTAAATTCCAAACGAATTATGTAAAATAATACCCTTACTTCCAAAATGGATCAGCAAAAATTAATCCTTCCGTAGAGTACACAAACACAAATCACCTTATTTCATCCTGCCATTGTCCGACTTCTCCTGGTCGAAATCAACCCCTGGGCTCTAGTCCACCTTGCCATCTCTAATTGGCCGCCCTATGATGAGCCCTTAGAATTTGATGCGGATCAAATCTGTCCGTAGATATTACCTATACATGTTCCTACAATAATAAAAGGACACGACATTGTGCTGGCTGTATCTGATTAGGGTTTTCTAAAATAATTAGCTCATTACTTTGGGGATTACAGGGTGGATCTATGAAGTACAGGAAGTTTTCTCATGGCTATTTATGATCGTGAAATGAGACTGAATACTGATAACTTCTGATTGAGATTGGGAGAGATGTACAGGGTGTTATTTCTAGTCAGTTCGTCTTGCAGTGAAAGCTGCAGGGAAATACAGAAGACAAATCTCGTTCTGCGGTCAATAACAGAGAAACTGCCTTAGGAAGCCGCATTTATGTTTGATATTAGTAGTGTCAGTAGAAGAAAACTTCAACTTGCTTTTCCATACGCATTTTTGTCCATTGAGGATAGTCGAGCCTTATACTACATTCGTGGTCCAGCCTGGTACGAGTGATGGGGGTGGTTGGATGGGAGTCGATTGAGTCGGTGAAAGTAATCCATTCTACTCATTTAGTGGACCGTTATGTGGAAATCCGATTTGAGCCATCGATTTTTACTGTGTATCTCTCAATCCGGACTAGAAATCGCATGTTGGAAAGAGAAACCTTGGTAATTTTGGGCTCGTTCATGTCTTGACTTCTGAGGGTTGTCGTTCGTAGGTGACAGCTGGTTAACGGTAACAATGATTTTTCAATCTGTCTGTCTGTTTTAAAATCTGTTTTGCCGTTAATCAGCTGTCGCCCCCATACGAACGACAACTCTCAGAAGTTGAGAAACTTGTGCGAGCTAACGACTAACGAGGTCTCACCTTCTAACGTGTGATTCATAACACGTTCTAACCTGTTGATGAATTAACAGATGAGCAAGGTCGAAACAGCGCTGTCTAGTGTTGAAACATAAATGCTTTGCTTCAAGGCTCTGGGTTCAACTTGTTGCTTTGCAGTAAGAGAATCAGGAAAGGTCAAAGAACGAATCTGGTTCGACGATAGATATTAAAATAAGGCTTTGCATCGGACTGTATTCAGGAGCCAAAATGATTAATAGGAAATAAACAAGGTAATCACAGAAGCTATGGGAATCAATAGCTTATTCGTTATGAGAGTATATTGTAAATCAAGTGTATATTACTCAATACAATATTGAAAAATAATGAGTGATCAAACAATCAATAGCATCAATAACAGAAACAGTAGTTACACTCAACAATTACTTACGTTAAATTGCTGTTTGGAATAGTTTTTTCAGGGACAAAACACAAGCACTACAGAAAAATCCTCATGACGCTCACAGGCTATAAAGGTTGCACCTGATGTTCGCGTCACCTGTCAGGCGGATGGCTCTTTTGGACGAGTTTTTTTTTCCAATTGAATATAATCCATTTCTATATAACGTTCAGATTCCTGTGATAACAATCATTCACTCTTTCCTAACCTATCATACCAGAGGATAGTTGTAATTGAATGAGGGCGAAGTGCAACGTTTTGAAATACTGAATGTCAAGAAGGGTTTTTAGGTTATTGAATTTCAAAAGTGCACCTCTTGACTTCCTGATTATTTCTTCCATCTGTAGGTGCCATCGAAAATCCCTACCTGAATAGATACCTAGATATTTTACTGACTCGGCTTCCCATATTGGTTAATGCATTGCAATATGATGTAAAGGGTAAATATTTGTTATTTTCGAAATCAATCGTGAGTTTATTATGACAGAATCGTTTTTTATTGTTGATGAGATATTTATTCTGCAGACGTTTGTAGTTGATTCTATGAAGAGTCGGTATATCAGCATCAGCAAGACTCAAAACTTTACCTTTGTGTGGTATCTGCAGCAGCTCATTCGAATATATCGTAAACAGGATTGGTCCTAGAACTGTTCATTGCGGAACACCATGAGTTAAAATTTCGGGGTAACTCATAATTCCATCGATACTGACCGTCTGTTTTCGGTCACATGAAGGGCTTTCGAAAATGTAAGCACAGTTCTTTAATTTTCTCAGTTAGTGATTTTTTATAACTCTGGTTTCGAAGAGTTGCTTTGCAGTTAGAGCTGAAGGGAAAGTTGAAGCACGAATCTGGTTCGACGGTAGATATCGAAATGTAGCTTTGCATTGAACTACATTCAGTAGTCGAGAGAAGTCATTCTGCACAACTTTCACACAAAAATATCTTCTGATTAACCTCCTGACTTGATTTTCAAGTCTACCTGAGTTTGACACAACTTGACACAAATTACAATGGAATAAATGAATGAAATATCTCGAGTTTTGTCTACTTCAGAATGCCCTTTTTTATAACAAACCGTTAGTACTTATTAGGGCTTTAGAAAAAATAGGCATTTCCTTTTCTGCTTGATCACCTTTATAAAAAGATTGAAGGTAATAAATGTGGGCTTCCTTCGTTTTAGTTTATGAAAAAACAATTCGACTCCGTTTGTCCTGAGGTTTCTGTATCATACGAGTATATGATAAGGATTAGTATTGTAATATTTCACAGCTGGTTGGCAGTCACGTAACAATGTTTGCTATTGATAATACTATAAATATATCAGACTATAATGCTGAACAACTTGTCAACGAAAACCTTTGTGAAATTGATAAACTTCAACCTGAAAATGAAGAAAAATTTCTTGGCACTCATTTGGATCCAAATCTGAATTGGGTCAAGGATTTCGATTGCATTCATCCAAATTTGAATGAAGCGATCTATGCCATGAAACAGTTGCGATCAAGTTCAGTTGGACATGATGTGCCCAGCATTTATAGCCTATTCATATCTCAATCGCAACATCATAATCTGGAAACGGAGGGGGGGATTTTTCAGAGTCTTCACGAAATGAAAGGGAACAGGTACTTGGAATTTTATTCAGTATGAACTATAGCAAAAAGTATAGCAACACTTTTAACAGCTCTCCCTTTCTACATTCTTAAGTGCATCATGTATGCCAAAGTATTTCCTGATAATGCTTCTGAACAAGGCCATTGAAGAAATTGAATCAAAAAGATGAATGATGTTTTCTTCAATGAAGCTGAGCTTCTATCAATAAATATTACTGGAGTTTTTTCCCAACACCAAATCGCTATTTTCGCCACCTAGACACGTGTTTCGATCACCAAGTGATCATCTTCAAATAGGAAGATTGAAACTATGAACTAATGCGAGCTAACTCTATTTATGCTATATAGGTATCTCATACAGGTAAACCATCCGGGCGTACCACCCATACAGGTATACCAACCTAAATTGATCTTACAATTTTGCCTTATCTATTATTCTACAATATATGTTTATATGAAACAATTTTCAGCTATATTAAAATTAATTTCACAATATTGCCTATCCAAATTTATTTTTTCAATGTGTCCTTATGTAGTAATCAGTAAACCCAACAACATTATTTTATTTTAACAAGCTACATAGTATGCTCTTAGGTAAAGGTTCGTCATCGTTATTCATAATATTATTGTGTTTACTTATTTCTACACTCTCATAGGCATCTAGTTGCCTGTTGTAGTTAACTTGTCTAACTGTTTAAAATCTTTTTTTCCGTTAAACAGCTGTCGCACCCCTACGAACGACAACCCTCAGTAGTCGAAACTTGTGCGAGCTAAGAATCAACGAGGTCTTACCTTTTAACGTGTGACTCCTAACACTAATCTTAATGAACTGAAGTGAATGGAATGGTTTTGTTGCAAAATATGATAGGCGACTGCTGATTATTCAGGTCTTCCATATTTTAAGTGTGCTATGTGTTCCTTATATCTTACTTCAACAAATATTTTTATCTGTCCATAATATTTTGCATCGCAGTCCTTACATTCAATTTCGTAAATTCCAGACTTTTCCGAATTCTTGACTTTGTCTTTTGGACTTCCCAAAAGGCTCTGTAGTGTATGACTTGTTTTAAAAACAACCTTCATACCTAGTTCCTTGAAAATCTTTCCAAAGTTCCTCGTATATTTGTGGTATGGAACTGAGATGTATTTATCTTGGTTTTTGTCCTTTCTGAATGTCGAGATTTCGTTCATTCTTAACCTAAACTTCTTCTTCCTTATAATGTCATATACAATACCCCTCGAGATACCGTTAGTGGCTGCTATTTCCTGGCTGGTATCGAATATCACGAAAATATCATCCACATACCTTAGCCAAACCCTAGGATTTGGCTAAGGATGATATCGAATGATAAAAATCGAATATTGACGACTTTGTTTCCATTTTAAATAATAGATGTCCATCAATAAAATTCACGTATGAGTTAGAAAATAAGGGACAACTACCATTTCTTGACGTTTTGTTGATGAGGAGCCAATATGAAGGGTTAAAATACGATGTATTTAGAAAAGAAACAAGCACGTACAGGTATATTCCTGACAGTTAACATCACTGTGGACAGCACAAACGTGCTGGGTTGAGTTTTTTAGTGCATCATCTTTTGACTTTCCCTCGAACACATGATAGGTTCATAAAAGAAAGCGTACAATACAGAAAATAGCAGCCACTAACGGTTTCTCGAGGGGTATTGTAGATTACATAATAAGGAAGAAGAAGTTTAGGTTAAGAATGAACGAAATCTCGACTTTCAGAAAGGACAAAAAACCAAGATAAATACATCGAAGTTGCATACCACCAATATACGAGGAACTTTGGAGAGATTTTCAAGGAACTAGGTATGAAGGTGGTTTTTAAAACGAGTCATACACTACAGACTCTTTTGGGAAGTTCAAAAGACAAACTCGAGAATTCGGGAAACTCTGGAATTTACGAAAATGAATGTAAGGACTGACATGCAAAATATTATGGACAGACAAAAAGATCTATTGAAGTAAGATATAAGGAACACATAGCACACTTTAAATATGGAAGACCTTGAAAATCAGCAGTCGCCCATCATATTTTGCAACAAAACCATTCCATAGACTTAAGTTCATTAAGATTAGTCAGACAAGTTAACAACAACTAGATGCCTTTGAGAGTGTAGAAATAAGTAAACACAATAATATAATGAATAACGATGACGGACCTATACCAAAGAGCATACTATATAGCTTGTTAAAATAAAATAATGTTGTTGGGTTTACTGATTACTACATAAGGACACATTGCAAAAATAAGTTTGGATAGGCAATATTGTGAAATTAATTCAAATATAGCTGAAAATTGTTTTATATAGAATAGAATGGAAGTTTATTCATCACTAAAGTTCACATGTACAACATAAAAAAAGTGTAAATACATGAAACTTATTGGACTAGTCACAAAGAGAGCTTGAAAGTAATTAAAATTTACAAGATTATACATATACATTTTTGATAAGTAAAATATTAAAATATAGAATGAAAATCAACAATTTAAAAATTCTTGAAGAGAGTAGAACACCTTGTTTTTTAAAAATTAATTCAACCAACATTTTAGTTCATTCCTACTCATTAAACTTAACTCAGGATAAATAGCCATGAGTTTGTTATAACATTTAATACCTTGATATACATGGGAGTCTTGACCAACTCCTAATCGTGAGTATGGCTGGTATAATCTTTCACTGTTTCTTGTACAGTAATTTTGTATATCTTTTTTTTCCTATAATAATTTTCATCTTTTTTAACGTATAATATGATCTGCAGCACATAAAGTGAGGGGACTGTGAGGATTCCTAGTTGATTGAACCATTTTCTACATGATGTTTTATAAACATATATTGTAGAATAAAAGGCAAAATTGTAAAAGCAATTTAGGTTGGTATACCTGTATGGGTGGTACGCCTCGATGGTTTATCTGTATGGGATACCTATATAGCATAAATAGGGTTAGCTCGCATCAGTTTCTAGTTTTAATCTTCCTCTTTGAAGATGATCACTTGGTGATCGAAACACATGTCGAGTTGTTAAAAATAACAATTTGGTGTTGGAAAAAAACTTCAGTAATATTCATTACTACACCAAAGGTTCCAAACAGTGCATCATAACTTCTATCAATACATTAGATTTTCTGAATGACACTTCATAAATGTTATAAGGTTGTATCAATTATATGTATATCATTTCAACATTTTTTGCAAAAAAAGTGATACATTGAATCTTGTTTGGCCATCGATATTGAGGCTTGTCTTTGAAATGGCTCGCCTTTGGGATCATTGATATACGTGTTTGGAGTATTCTACCGATCCCACAGATAGTGCTTTTATCAGGGAAAATGTCAACGTCTTCACCTATCAAGTCAATTTAATTTCATCTGATTTGTCAATCCCAGTCGATACACTCTTCGAATCAATCTACTTAACAATCAACCAAAAATGTATGAAACCAAGTTGAATAAAATATATTTTCCTCAGTTGCTAGTCGTGTGTTATTTCGCAAGGAGTTGATTGAATGCAGCTGCAGCCAAATAAGAGAAGCGTATACAAACCTACTTCCACCCTATAGAAGTCTCAAACAAACCATCGTTGTCAAAAATATGAAATTAATTTCACATCTTCTGAAATACGCTCAAGACTTACAGAGTTCACAAATTCGAAAGTAAGCCCAGTAAGCCAAAAGCGGAGGATAAACAGACAATATCCAAAGCATGCCAAATAACCTCGCGTCCAATTTACCTGTCATCGCTTTTGATCTGTTTCATATTCTCCTCTTAGCATTCTCAAGATATTTGATCCGTCAGTTGCTCGTTGGGTTTTTCTCCATTATCCGTTATTAGAAACACGGTGCATTATGTTTCGTGGAGAGATATAAATAAGATGGAGCTCGTTATTGTAACTAGCAGACCGCATATCGATATGGAGTTGAAATAGATTTGTTACAAATATACGAGGTTAGGTCATTGAAGACTAAATACATATGTTCCTATGAAAAGAAATATGTGGGAGCACCATTTGATATCATTGACCTGAAGATAATGGAAAGTAAATTGTATTCCTTTGGTTTTTTCATGAACTACACCTCACGATTTGATCTCCACAAATTTTATCTGAAAAATATATCACGACATGTTTCGCTAATACAGTAGCTTTGTCAACAATGATTTGAATACTACAAGTTGCTTCTTACACTAATATTTATTTGCTACGGGTAATCATAATGACTACCTCCAACAAATTACCTAAATCTCCACCTTAAGTATCTCTTCAGTGTGTTATCCGCTAGGACTATACACATATGTCTTTCAGGCGAAAGTGTATGCTATCTTGCAGTGTGCAAGGCTTATTGTTACGTTTCAATTTAGCACTAGATCAAACTGCTCTTATGTGACCTTTCCAAACACTACGTTACCTTTAAAGATCTTTATTCAAAGGATATTAACAATGTAATTAAGTTACAAGTAGATTTTATTCATTCAACATCATAGTAATGGGGAATCTTCCGTTCCATAGAAAACCATACCTGAAATGTACAAGAATATATGTATGCTCCCTGACTAACTGCTTTGACCAGTACTTACGCATTCTCCTCTTGCCAATCGACGTTGGAGATCCGAAAATTCCTCTCTAGGTTGAAATAGTTGTTATTGTTTGTTTCTCAGCCGTTGCCTGCCTTAGTCTCTATACCTTTCCAAGAATATTTCTTGCATAGATTGTTATTCATCACTTCCAGAAGGTTTACTGACATATTAGAGCCATATCGCCTGAAAAACAATATTAGTTAGCTCTCGGTTTCTGAATACTGTTTGATATTTTCGGTAAATATTCTGCATAATATGAATGCTCTAATATTTGTACTGAAAGGGAAAGATGTGACGACTTACCTTATATGTTTCTATTCCATCGCATGAATAAGGATTGGTAAATAGTGGAAAATAGGTTGGAGTGAATACTTTTGTAAACATTCTAATATACAAGGTTAAGAGACAGCTGTTGGTTGACATCCGCCGAACTTTCGTAGTGTCGTTCCGACGAACTACACCGAACTAGTTCTACAGTTGTTCACGGGTGGAGGATTGATCGGTTACTCAAGTTGTCAAGGGTTGTTTTAGGGTTGCATTGCTTTGAGAAGGAGTTTTGATGGGTCATGGACTTGTTGATATTGTCTCAAGTGGTTGTGGAGGAATTGATAGATTTATGATGTTGTGCACAGCGCCCCCTTGGTGCTTGTAGTGTAGATTGGACGCACTGTGGCAACAACTGGTTAGCTGTCAGATGTGGCAGTCTCGGAGTATTCGGAAGTTGGCCTTCGATGAGCTTGGTTCGGAGTTCAAAGCGTACCATCAGACTGATTGTAGGATATATTTGGTTGTATTTGTGCCATCCTTCACGGGATTATTTCTACAAGTCAGGATTGTATAGTGGAAGACTGATTGGTCATTTTGGTGTGGATATTTGCAGTCTGAAACTTAAGCTCTTTTGAGGATTTGTGGTGGTTACCGAACTCGTGCTAGGTGGAAGGATTTCCGAAATTAGGTATGTCTGAATCACTGTCGCATCTCTCATGTGGTCTTAGCTATGATATCACCTCTTCAATTCTACAACCTTCGTTTCTCGTCTCTAGATTCATAAGAAACAGAAGGCTCTTAGTCACTCATCAAGTTCCAGTAGGACTTCCGTGCAGAACACCGCACACGAAGAAACGTATAGAAAACCCCTTGGCCAGGGTAAGAATTTTACTATTAAATGTGCTTTTGATGATTTTAGTAATTTCTGATTCCATCGTTATATCTCAACTGAATATTAGTATTGAAGAGAGGTTTCAACACTCATTCAATTTTCTTGATTTTTTTTACGGGTTATATGGTTATACAGGGCACCCAATATACCAGGGGTATTGATTAGTCAGTGTGTGAAATTTCGAACTCTTCGTTAAAAATATGATTTTCTTCTAAAAAATGATTTGGATATATTGAACTTTTTTTTTATTAACATAACTCATCTGATATTCCTGAATTCGATTCCTGAATGTTCTGCCAGTCTGACCAATGTATACCTTAGGACACGTTCCACACTTTAATTTATATACCCCTGATTTCTCGAATTTGGATGTTTTGTCTTTATTATTTTCTTCCCCAACGTATAATTTATTCTACATAAAATTTTAATATTTTGTTTCCGCAAAAATGAAGCCACTTTTTCCGTTGTTTGCCCATAATTTGTTATACGTTTCAAAATTTATGGAGATTAAATCATGAGGTGTAGTTTATGGAACTATTATGGATCTTCATCAAGCAACGGCCGAATCAATTAGAAAATCCCTTGGTTTTTGTGGAAATTTCTTGTCATGGTTGATGTCATACATGCGCTTCGGATAAATATCAATCAAAATCGGAGATAATAAATCTGAATACCATAAAATTATACACCTTCCAACAAAATTATATATTCCACCAGCCTAATATCGCACGTTGAAAGGTAAAACCTCGTTAATCTTCGTTTCGACTTCTGAGGATTGTTGTTCAGCTGATTACCATATGAATGTATTCCAACAGATTTTTCAACAGTTTTTTGCCAAATTATCCATAAGCTGACTTCGAAGTACACAAGTTTTATCCATATGTATGAAGGCAAAGCTATTCTGTTCAAATCAATGTAAAACTGAGCTATTTTGTCTATAAACTATCTTGTAAGGCTCAGAAGTCCACCACCGTTATTTTCTTCAGAGCAAGAGTCGAGAGTATCCAAAATAAGACCCAAACTATGCTTTGGTAACTAAATCACCACACAAAATTCAGGATTGGGATTATCTGAGAGCTCAATTTGCCAGAATATCTTCGGTTACTGAGGTGGATGAAAAAAAAAGAAAGAACGGAAAAAAGCTATAGATGGAGAGAGTTCTATTGCCCTTTCGTTCCAGAGTCGTATGTCGGGCCATATGTCAAAGTACCGTCAAAGTAACCCTAGCTGGGATGTCAAGGAAGAAGCTTTCCTTTTCTATGTTGAAAAGATACAAAACGGATTGAGATGATCTTGAAGAGACACGACATCTGAGGTCAGCTGAGGACCCCAGAGAACCTTTAGTAACATCCAGGGTATACCGGATTCTACTATGGAACCATGGCAAGAAATGTAGGTAGGTACCCGTTTCTTTGATCACAAGAGAAATTGTCAGCAAACCGACAAATCAGCTGATTATGCACTCAACAAGGCTCCTACATTATATCATTCGAAGATAAAGTAATACTTGATAAAACTTAAAATTACTATTCGGAAGTAAGAAGAGATGCAATAGAAATTCAAAAACACAGGGATGCATAATTCCAGTAGAAAAGAAGAGGAAATGAACGTTAATGAAATCTGACTACCTGTCCTTGAAGGAACACAAGCAAGCTCATGTAATCTAATTGAGAGAAATCAAGCCACGCGTTGAAAACAACGGAAACAACAACTCGAGCACCACTTCAGACACTGACACTATTGTCACATTGCCTTTGATAATGCCTATCACAGTAGGCCTACCACAGTAGTAGACGAAACGTCAGACATAAAATCTTGCGGACCAAAGCCAAAAAACCCGGAAAATAGCTTTCACACAGAGAGTTAAACCATTCCAAACCAAAACTTCGAATATAAACAACCGCTACTGAAAGTTCTTCTAAACGCACATATGTCATTCTGGGTCCTTTATACAATTCATCTCTTGCCATAAGGTGAAACTACGTAGTAGAATACTTGTCCGAAGCCTAAGGTAAACGACAAAAAAATGGAAAAGTTCTGGAAGAGGAAGGAGGTCGAAAAACTACAAAAGGTGAACGATTTATACCATGAGAGAGGGGTTCTACTGATGATTTCTCTGTCTGGTATTGTTTCTCTGGAAGCAGTTCCAGCATGAAGTACACAGTGTCTTTTTGAATTGAAGGATTATTCTTCAAATATCATGTCAGGTCATTTGAATCCTACAGTTATCCTAGCTTTGGAATATTTTGGTTTTATGGGAGGTACGAGCTACATCTTCTTAGGGCTTCGAGTTCTGCAACTTTCAGGATCTAAACATTGAGTCATCATATATACAGAAATTCAAGGTGATGATCTTTTCTCTTACGAAAACGCCATCTGAGAATCGACAGAAGGACTTGATCTAGGAACATCAGAAATGATCAACGCTCCTCAAGGCGGACAAGCTTTGATATCAACTCATCGTCTTTCACATAAGCTTACACTGTAAGGCAACTACCTCAAAAACAATGCGATGATACCCATGACAGGTCCAAACCTCGCTGTCAGAATACGAAGGTTTTGTCTTCATACTCTAGTGACTGATTGCTTTGCAGTAGGAGCTGTATTGAGAAATAGGAGACGAATCTTGGCGGTTGATGTTGAAGCTTAACTTCATAAATGTTTGCCATGTCGATCATCTAGATGATGTCGTCATAAGTCACTTGAATGATGATATCCTTGATTGAATGAAGCGTCATACTCGATGCTGAACCATATTAGTGAAAAACACTTGAACTGTTTATTGGAAATTTCACAGACTTAATCGCCTCGTCGAATGGCTCACTATACTATAGTTTCAAAATTATTAGTCTATCCTCATATTTTCATATACTTTTTGTAACTGAGTTTTAGCTTCGATTCACATTCAACAATGGACGTTTCAAGTAATTGGCCATTAAAACTGCTTGTTTGCTATGAAATGGAATTTTATTTAGGAGTAGTTCTATTGACGACTCTCTTTCGGTTTTCTGATCCTCTGAAATCATTGTGGTGGATTGGGTCAGAATATTTGCGAGAGAGTGATACGAAGTATTGTTTTATTTGTTTAAATATCTAATATTTTATTACATGAACCATTTTGATAAGTACCCGTTCAATTGGACTAAATTATACGTATCTTACTCAATTTGGTATAGACAGTGGCTGGATATCAAAATGGTATTCTTATGGATTCATGAACGAACTACCTATCTATATTTAGTAGAAAGCGAAAAGTAATTTATTCAGCGTCAGAGCCTCATCGCGAGTTATGTTTCTTGTGTGGTATCATAATAAAGTCAAAAATGACAACGTGGAAATGAAGAAACCATACTGCGGACTTGAAAAATTTCATTTTGATTTTTATCATCTCAATCTTGATTTCAAAGACTAGATAGAACAATCATCAAGAAAGTAGATTCAAGGGTGTTTTCGGTTTGGTTATCATTGTACTCGTTATTTCTCAATCAATGATTGATATCAGACTTGTACATATGTTTCGATTCAATCACGATTATGTATAGCAACTACATCATGTCCAGTTTCAGCTTCCGTTTCTTTGTATAGGTGCTATCTGATCAGCATTAGTGACATATCTGTCTCTTTTCAGCTTTTTCAAATATTGGCTCCAGGTAACTCTGGTTTATAGTATTGTCCTCGCATATTCAACCTACCACGATGAGTGTATCTGTTCACTTTGAAGTGTCTCCGGTTTGGTGCCTGACAATTTTGATAAACATCACTAACGTCGATTTCGATTTGTTCTTCTTTCTTCATCCATCTTCTAGTCCTGCTACATAAACCTCCTCATGGTTGAAATATGTTCATATTTTTCATTTTTCCGTTAACCAGTTGTGGCTCCCTATGAACGACAACTCCCAAAAGTCGAAACTTGTGCGAGCTAAGGACTAACAAGGTCTTACCTTCCAACGTGTGATTCCAAACACGGGTTGGACGATAGTCCGGCCTTGAGGTTCGTACCACCGGTTTACACATCGGTCGATTGAGTGAGTGGAGCAAACCACCCACGTCAACCCACCAATATGATTGCGTTGAGATGACATGACTTGATGATTACGATCTACAAGAATTTCTCAAGAAGTGTCACATTGTCAAAACTACCTACCTTTGTTCTTCGCAAACAAGGCTTTTTGACCTAGGGTACATGGTTAACCGAAAAGCGGTTGCCCGAAGAGGGGTGTCCTTAAAGGGGTTGCCCGAAGAGGGTTGGTCGAAAAGGGTTGCCCAAAGAGGGTTCACTGAGCTAAAAGGTACCTTCTACACACGAACATACCCGCTTCAACACGGTTAGCCTACACCCTTCGGTCATTGACGTTGAGGGCTGCCTCTTCTTACAACACCCTCTGGTCGTTGACGATCTACAAGAACAAGGGTTTCTCAAAAACTCTCACATTGTCAACACAACCTACCATTGTTCTTCGCAAACAAGGCCTACTTGACACACTTCTTCACCCCAAACAACCACACCCCTAACGACCCCGATGGAGAACTCGATGACATGGGTTACCATCGTATCTAGAACCACGTTAGCTATACTACTCATAGTCTAGTTCTTCCTATCCTGAAGACGCAATCGCTTGCTCCATATAAGGTTCTATGACAGAGGACTTCTGTTCATGTGGGGCCTTTCCTATTTCTCAGAAACTTGAACAAACTCCAGTCGTACACATGGTGTAAAATACAGATGAAATAAAATAGGATTCCAATACATTTGTCCAGCTGTTGAGTACAATGCAGATTATTTCATTTAGGTAATTCTGGTCAGTGAGCAGCTGCTTCAGCGTTTTTTTCTGCCATTATCAAATTGTGATTCAACTCATCCGGGATCGAATAGCGAATAATCAATGATGTTTTAACCTATGAATTACCAGATGAATGTGAGATTGATTGTTGAACTTTTCTGGTCATTAACAACGACCTCTTTTCATTTCTGATATAATCTAGTTGCTTGCTTACAGAGAGCACATGCTCTTAATCGAAAGTTGATGTCATAGATGGAGTCCTTGTATAAAGGACGTGGTCATCACCACTTCTTATTCTTAGGACAAATTCATGAAACTTTAGAAACTAGTAGTTTTTTTTTGTCATCTCAGTTACAAAAATATTGGAATCCTCACTTCACCTATATTTTTTATTTCCTCTCTTCTCACCGCGGCTTCCTAATTCTTTCACACTTATGAGTTCGCCCCTGATTTTTCCGAACCACTACATCAGATCTGGCAATCGATTATTCACGGACTACTGATTCTCCTGTTCAACAAGCTATAGATATTATACTTTCCCGTATCGAATGTTCGGGAATGCGAATATTACATGCGGTGCATAAAACTCGGTTCACTTGTAATGGAGCCGAGTTTATTCAAATATATGGATTCTACTCTTCGAGACGATTTTATTGAGTAGACGGGTTTATGAGTTATTTGGCAGATCGCGAGTATTTATTAAAAATTCAATACAGCCAGTGGCAATTCGACAAAGTATTCGGATTCCGGGTATGAAAGCGAGATGAAAAGTGTTTGGAATTATGTTTGTCAGAACAGTGAATTCGGAACTCGATTTCAGTGATAATCGTAATAATAATCGACATTTTCTCTTCGAACTCCGCATACCCTATCCAGACCAGTCTGTCAAGATGGTCGTTTTGATTATTGGAGTCCTTGGTGGAATGATGCCCTTTCCACTCTTGAATCTCACAATCATGCTGGCTAAGGCAAAAATCTTAGCCGAATAAAGGCAGAAGGCTCTCAATATTGGCTCAGTGCTCTTGCTAAGGGCATATGATTCACAACACAACAAAGTTTTTGTTTCGGGGTTGAAATTAGACGATTTTAATGTATTTCCACGTGTTAAAACCGAAAGTGACCATAAAAATTATATATTATCTCTTGTTTTCAAGATATAGTATCATTATATTATATATATATATATATGTATATTGAGTTTCCAACAAATGAAATATTTCATCACCAACAGTTGGTACACATGTTTGTTTACATAACACCCCTCTCATCAGCTATTCTTAAGTAGTAAACATAACCTATGTGAGTTTGTCAATTGTACGCACGTGGTTGCTATTGAAATTATCGTGTGAAGTTGATTTTTAAATTAATTTAAGTGCTGATCTGAAATGCCTCGAAAGTGTGTGAATTCTGTCGATAGCTTTTGCTATATATGTGGTGAAATAACATTTAAGGCTCAGAAACGTAAAATGACACCTATTGTTAAGACAGCCTATGAACATTATTTTGGTGTGAAAGTTGGGGACCAAGATAAATCATGGGCTCCTCATATATGTTGTAATTCTTGTTCCGTCATATTGCGAGAGTGGCTGAAAAATAAAAACCGGGCAATGGCTTTTGCAGTACCTATGGTTTGGCGTGAGCCTACCAATCATACAGACGACTGTTATTTCTGCTTAACTTCGCCCATTAAGCAAGGTTTATCTATGAAGAAAAGAGGAACGGTTAAATACCCTAATCTCCCATCTGCTCTTCGGCCTGTACCACACTTAGACAATTTGCCAGTCCCTTCTCCACCCCAAAACTATGAAATTTTAGAGGAAGGACCCTGATTTTGAGGTAAGCGATAGGTCTAGTGATCCGCACAGAATTAGTCAAGCAGAGTTGAGTGACCTTATAAGAGATCTTCGCTTGTCTAAGGAAAAGGCTGAGCTGTTAGGGTCAAGACTACAACAGTGGAATCTTCTGAAACATGATGTGAAAATATTTCAGTACAGACAGCGTCAAAAAGATTTGCTTCCTTTTTTTGAGAAAAAAGAAAACTTCGTAGTTTGTTCTGATGTTAATGGTTTGATGGACTGCTTGAATTTGGATCACACTCCATCTGAATGGAGACTGTTTATAGACTCTTCAAAACTAAGCTTAAAAGCTGTACTTCTGCATAATTGAAATCAGCTACCCTCTATTCCTATAGGTCATGCAGTTCACATGAAGGAAACGTATATAAATATGAAAACACTTCTCCAATCAATCAAATATGAACAACACAAGTGGCACATCTGTGGTGATCTGAAAGTCATTGCTATACTTCTAGGAATGCAATTAGGGTTCACCAAGTACTGTTGTTTTTTGTGTCTGTGGGACAGTCGGGATAGAAAATCTCACTATAAAAAAATGAACTGGCCTACACGAGACCTAAACCCTAATGAGAAAAATGTAGTTTACGAGCCTCTTGTAGATCCTAAGGGTGTTCTCCTTCCCCCATTACATATTAAGTTGGAACTAATGAAAAACTTTGTGAAGGCCATGGACCAGGAAGGACAAGCTTTTAAGTACTTGAGAGCAAAGTTTCTCAGGTTGAGTGATGCTAAAGTCAAGGAAGGCATCTTTATTGGGCCTCAAATCCGTGAATTCGTAAATGATCCTGCTTTTGACATGATTTTAACAGGAAATGAAAAAAGAGCCTGGGAAGCCTTTAAGGGGGTTGTACATGGGTTTTTAGGTAACAAAAGAGATGATAACTTCACAGCATTGGTTAAAGAGCTTCTTCAAGCTTACCACCAACTTGGATGCAACATGTCCTTAAAAATTCATTTTCTTCACTCTCATCTTGATTTCTTCCCACAAAACTTCGGAGCTGTGAGTGAATGTTAAGGAATGCACAACTCCTCTGCATATCTAGTTGGGTAGCTATGATAGAATGAGTTCTTAGTACAGTCTGTTATACATTCGCGAACCTATAAAAGTATTTTAAAGATGTAGATGCAAGTAAGGTTGAAATTTGATGACTAATGAAAAGTGTCTTGCATGATTCCCTCCAAGGGAGTAATTTCCTAATAACTTTTTTTTGAGCAATGAAAACCCTATCTTTGTCAACACTGTTTCCCCATAGGATCACATTATAACTTAGATTATAGACCAGACTGTAATATACATCTAAAATGGTGCCTAAAGGCATACAATTGTTGATTCTTGAGATTGCATAATACCCTTGATTGGTTTTTTTACATACAACTGTAATATAGTCACACCACTTCAAACAGTTGTCTACATGAACGCCAAGGAATTTTGTACAACTTGTGAATGCCAGTGCCATTCCATTGATTAGTAAGGCAAGAGATTGCTTTTTCAGATCGTTTTTTGAATTAGAATGGATATATTTTGTTTTGGTTTAGTTTAAAATCAGATTGTTCATTTCACACTAATTCAAGAACAGTGATATTAATTCCTCTGTTTTTGATTTTGATTCCTCCTGACTCTATGCCATATCTCAGTTGGGATTCCACTAATGCGCAATACAGCATCAAGAGATGTTTTTCTTCAAGAATTTTTCCTAAATATTTGAATTTAGGCTAATAGGCTTTTAATTTTTTGCACTAACTTCCTAATGTGTGAGTTCCATTTTAAATGATTGTCTATCATTACACCGAGATACTCTATTTCTGTAGCTTGTGTGATTTTCATGATGCTGTTTTCACCTCTGATTTCAAGGGGTTGGAGACTGGGTAAGTTTTTGTTATTCACTGAAAAGGCTAAATATTTTGTTTTAGAAAAATTTATAGACGATAGTTTGAAATTGAGCCAGTTAATGATTGTTTTAAAGTCTTTTTGTGATTTAGTGATGAGCGAGTTCCAGTTTTCGGCTTCATACAAAACTGCTGTGTCGTCTGCGTAGCTTATAATTGTCCCATCAGTGTGGAGATTAAACAGGTTATTAAGATATTCTGTGTTTCAAAATGAATTCCACACCATTGAAAAAATAATTTAATAATCAATTTTCTGAAGTTTCTGTTAATTACAAATCAAAAAAGAATTCCTGTGCTAGTCTGCTATTAACTGATTTTGAAATACCATTTTCTTCATGAAATTCATTCAGCAAGCAAGTTTTTTGGTGCATTATTTTTCATGAGAACGAAATTGAAATTATGTAACAACTGATTTGAAAATATCATATGCTGAGTAAATTGTGTGAATTTCAATTTACCAAGAGAAGTAGATTTTACATTTACTGACCCTTGAGATAGACCAAATATACGTAGGCTTAATGCACATATAAATGTACACTTCAATTATGAAATATAATTAACTTACTGATGACTTGATGTGTCGTAGTGTGATTTTACTCTTTTTGTAGGAGGCTGCTTACTTCAAATTTCTAAATTATCACTATCAAGACATATTTTATTTTTGATAATTTTTGAAATTATTTATTCAGTGAAACAGAGGTTTTGTTTACTGTAGGTAACACAACTGTATTAGAGCTCAGTGTGGAAGAGAATCGCATAGTAGCTTGCGCATGGCGACCCATCGCCATGCCAGCAACCGGTTTTACGTGCGGCTATAGATGTTTCAAAAATGGAAACTGCTACATTATGTAAATATGTGAAAAATTCAAGATGTAGACACAGCTGAAAATATTTAGAAGAGACTGAGAGTTTCTTCTACTTGAGTTATACAGTTCATTGTATATATATATATATATATATTGATGTAGTGAGTCTCGTTCCAGCTTATAAAGGAGAAACCACAAATATCCATTTTCATTACAATCTGTTCTTTGAAATACCGTAACCAGTTTTCTCGTAAATGTGAATTCCAGGAATTTCAGAAATGATTTCTGTCTATTCTGCTGCTATTAATTCGGATGAAGAGTTGCTATAGTAATAATCATTTGTAGAACGTGTAGGATGTTGGGAATTTAATTTAGGAGAGAGAAAGGACCATCAGTTATTTGGTATATACGTACAGTGCAAGAATAATATTTGAAAGCAAGCTTGAACACACTATCCAATAAAAGGATTGTTGATTTTCTGAATTATAAATGAGAGAGTGATATATTTATCTTTTCATCTCAATGTCCTTTTCAACTACAAAACTACGGTTGGTCCTACAAAATCGGTTCATAAGCATCAGCAGTGGGTATTTATAGTGAGTTAGTTTGCTTCTTATTTTGATTGAATTTGGTTACAAATAAATCTCATCCAATTACAATTAGAAAATAACTAGTGCTTTCTTTGGATTATAATTTCTTCAGAAGTGATTCCAAAATAATATTAAAAATTTTTTTGTCAGAATGTAAAATGATTTGAAATTTAACTTTACTTGCTTGCTTACATCATTGCGAAGATACATGATGAAAGAAATTACGATGAGAGTTTTCAAAAAAGATTCGGAAAATCGATAAATTCAACAACATGAACCGTATCTATATTTTTATAATGCAGGATTTAATGCTGGATGAATGGTTCCTTTAACAAAAATGTTTTTTATTCAGTAACAGTTTCTGAATGAAAGACGGTAGGAAGGAAATTTTGAGGTTGAGCTGGTTGAAATGATATTGAGAATCGGTTATACATTTATTCGTGTGGAAAGCACTTACTGCAAATATGAATAAATAAATAAATAACTGCTGAAGCCACATTTCGATATCGACTCAAACATTTCGAAACAATTCATATTGCAGCTTCAGTTTGGAGATTTAGGTTTTTCTTCAGGATGTTTCAAGTAAAATGCATCCCAGTCTTCCCTGTTTTCACATTCCCATCGTTTATCTTCTTTCCCGTCTGTGAACCGTCCACACCAAGTACCTGTAAAAGTGAAGAAGAACACAAATAAAAAATTAAGTTGAAAGAGTTGGTGCTGGGTCAGAGAAAACGAATCTGCAGTTATGTTTGGGAAAGTGTAAAAACTCTATGATGGTTTGAAACTTTGAAAACCTACAATCATCCCGAGGGAAATCTGAATATGGAAGATTCGAATGTATCACTCTCAAATCTCCTTGAACTATGCACTGTCAAAGTTGTATTTCCAATCCATCATTAACGTTCATCATTCTCCAGACATTTCTGAATCAGTGAGCGCCTATATGAACTGTCTATACAGGGTCTTCCAGCAGGTTCTTCCAAACTTTGACAATTGATAACGGTCATTTTGTTGAAGTTACATTTGTTGAAAAAGGTTGTCATTTATTCAGTCTGCTTTGCCAAAGCATCATGGATGGATATATCATTCAACAACACTTGCAAATAATGAAATTATTGTGTCTAAATGGGTGTTTTGTTCAGAAAACGTACCACGCGGTTCGCCCATTTTACCATCGCCATATTCGTTCTACCGAAAGGACTATTCGCAATGTGGTGGACAGATTTGAGTCCACTGGTTCAGTAAACGATCAACCAACACCCATGCGTCAAAGAAACGCGAAATCTGACGGAAACATTGTCGCTGTTAGTTAGACTGTACAGAAGAATCCGAGGCAGTCGATTTCGCGTCTCTCACGAGAACTAGGCCTTTCGCAGACCATAACTTGGCGAATTTTGCATCATGACTTGGGCCTGCACCCGTACAACGGGTGCAGGCCCGTTGTACGGGCCTGCATCCGTTGTACAACGACGTGTGTTCGCTGAATGGGCTCTGGAGCAGTTGGCAATATAAAAAATTAGCTTCAGCAATGAGGCTCATTTCTGCATGAATGGGTACGTGAACAAACAAAATTGTCGAATTTGTGACGATATCAATCAACAGAATATCCGAGAGCGTTCAATGCATTTCGAATAAGTCACTGTTTGGTGTGATTTTAGGTTGGCGGCGGCATAGGTTATTTTTTTTGAGGACGACAATGGCCAGGCCATCACTGTCAACAGCGAGCACTATTGGTCGATTATTACCAACTTTTTTTGGCATGAATTGGATGATCTCGACTCCAACGACATGTGTTCTCATCAGGACGGCGCTACGTGACACACAGCTTATGCCACGTTGGATAATCTGCACGAGCGACTTGAGGGAATAGTCATCTCATGCGGAGGTGATGTGAAGTGGCCACCGAGATCGTGCGATTTGAACCCATTACATTTTTCCTTGTAATGTTTTCTCAAGTCGCAGGTGTATGCGTATAAGCTACAAAGCACAGTGGTCCTCGAAACCAACATAATCCATGGCATCGGCCGAATTGAACTTGATTTATGCGCCAGAGACATGAAAAATTGGACGTTTCAGACGCTTTACACCCAGAGAAGCCATGTGGAAGATCTTATGTTCCACACAATATGTTGTTTTATTCGAATTTAAATATTGGAATCGCTTGATGAAGGAACCTTTGGTTTGTGAGTGTCTTGTGAGGGAGTTAACATTTAGCATAGGATGAAATACGACAACTTTTAGAAAAATTTTGACAGATGATATGGATTGATGGAGTTTTTGGGATGTTCGTATTCATTGGTTACCAAAGACTTTCAATTTATATCTGGATTTTTTCACTTCCCGAATGATCGAAACTATTGATGTATTTCAGACAAAGAAAATCAGTTCTCCAAAAAGAGTTTTGATGCTCTGGAGATTGGGAAAAATACTGAACTGATTGGTCGTCCTTTGGGCCTTTTCCTGTTGTGTTTTCCATTCATTTCACTAGCAAACAAATGCCTGGGAATCTCGATTCCAACAGAAATTGAGATCTCATTGTTTCAAAACTAGACCCTTCAAATGAGTTTTTCACTTTGTGTTTGCTGAATTTTATCTTGAAAACATGGACAAAAAGACCTGGAAATGACAAATGAAGACTACTCTGAGGAAGTGAATTATGTTCTACTAGTATTTTCACAATGCCTCTGGAGTGACTAAATTTCTACTCAATAATCTTGAAGCTATGGATAATGACAGTCCAATAAATGATTTATTTTGTACATTTACCTGATGAGTCCTGGACCACACTGGTAGCGTCATCTCCACACTCGCAATCTGGTTTGAAAACGATATTGCATGGCAAAATCGACTTCAAAACCACCCCATGACAATTGACTCCGTCGATTTCATCTTTCTGTGGAGTGAAACCTTCCTGACATTTGCAATCCGATAGCTCGTCAGCGGAAATTGATGCAATCAAGAGGGTCAGTACCAAAAAGATGAACATTCTGAAAAAAACCAAATAGTAATTTTGAATAAGCAATCAATTTGACGTAATGTCATCGGCTTTGTTTGCAAATAAGTATTCAGAACGAAGAAACAACTTGGATTGATGAAAATTTCCCAGACTAGGGAGTTCTCGCCTCACGAAAGAGGTAGTGTATACAAAAGGGTAACGGACTGATTTGAAAAAAAAATGCCTAGATGTTCAAATTTCGCGGGCTATGTAGATACTTATCATCATGAAGTTATGCGCCGCTTGTGAGAAGCAATACGAAAAAAACTTTCAGTATTGTGGAAGAAACATCCATGGCATGCATAACCATATTGCAACTGTTTACTAGTCATGGCTTGTTCGTGATTTTTCGTACAAAAACAACATCATAGTCATGCCTGAGCCACCGTATTTACCAGACTTGCCCCCCTGTGATTTGTTCTTGTTCCAAAGTTCGAAAAGACCTATGGAAAGACGGCGTTTTGTGACAATTGAAAAGATAAAATTGAATCGCTAAGAGATCTTAAGGACGTACCGAAATGTGAATTTCAAAATTGCTTAGAGAATTGGAAAGCACAGAAAAGAAATTGTTGGAAAAATGGAATTTTTTTCAAAAAAAAATTAAAAATACCACCCTATTTATTGAATAGATCTCGTATAGCATGTCAAGAATGATAAATGATAGAAGAATATATAAAACTGGGCAGAAGACCCCAGGGCCATAAAAAAAGTTGAAAATCAAATAGAAGTATACAATCTATGACCAAAGAATTTTTGGAAATAATTGATGACATGGAAAACCAATTGGTGTTGAAAAAGTTACCAAAATTTCAAGCATTTTATTGCCACATCATTCAAAAGAGAAGGCGTAGTATTGTGTGACAAAGATTGGGGTTTATCATTTCTGAAATGACAAGTCGTTTCATGAACAATAGATCAGCAATAGATCCAACGACTATAGAAATCAATTCATTGAGAAACCTCATGTTATTCAAAAAGATTTCGTGAAAATGGAAACGAGATAGCGTCAGGAGTTAAGAGTTTGAACATTTTCAATGTTCAAACACAGATCAAAAAATAAATCCCAAACAACAACGTTTAATATTCTCTAATGAATTAACAATAATAGAAACAATTAAAAAAAGTAAAGAAGGCTTTGAGTGTTCACGAGATTTATCGTTTATTGATTTTTTTCATAGACACCTGAGAATTTGATTTCTCTTCAACACAACTAACGAGTGTTGTCGAATGACTTTGATAAATTTTCACTGCTACGAAAGCAATTGCAAGAATTTCCTTCATGAGGAAACTTTTTGTCTGATTTCAGTGTGCAAGATCATTTATTTTACAATTTTCTCCACACTGCGATCAGAATGTTTTTTCTTTCTGTGAGATTTTTTCTGAGACATTAAAAAATAAGCACAATAACTTTTCGTTGCTTCCTTCTCAAAAATATTTAAATGAAATAGATATATATCTCAGTTGAGTAACTGGATAATTATAAAACCTCCACAAGTGTTTCACAATAGAAAAGCTTCCTAAGGCATAACATTGCTTACTGAATTCTGCCTAATGAATGATCTTTATAATATAAGAATGCAAATCACATAACTTTCTGTCTATTGATGACTGCTAATTTCATCTGAGTTTAGGTATGAGCCAATCAAAAATCGATTGATTGTCAATTCAATGAATGAATACGTACTGAACTAATTATCAATTTCCATAGATTTAGAAAAGGTAAAGAATTTGATCATTCAGTAAATTTCCAAAATACTTAAATCTATCAATTTCCAATTACTCCAAAAGATGGAGTTCCAAACCTAGACATATATTCTCTCGTTCCTTAGAAGTTTCATCTCATTTGGCCAATATGAAGTTTCATCTTTTTTGTTCTTGATGAATTTATCAAATAATTATTTTTCCAAGATTTCCATGCATATTCTTAAAAATATTCAAATATAGGAATCCTCCCTACTTATATGAAAATGTATCTTATAGAACAGATTACATAACCTGAATTTGCGTAAAAAAACAATGTTGAACATTCCTGGCCATAAAAAGGAAATATTCACATGATTTTTTTTCTATGATATCTCCGGCGCAATAAATTATCCCCATAAATGGGAAAATACTTGTTCCAACTGTTTTCAAAAGTAGGTTTAAGCAACATCTGTTCGACATTCATATAACTAGGTTCGTGGCGAGAATCCTGAAAAAGGTTTTAACTCTTCATATATTTCTATATCCATATATAACCTAATCTTTTCTTTTTTTCTCTTTCTTCTGTTCTTCTCTTCAAGCCCTAATAGAATGTTTTATTTTTTATATTTATGGCATTGGTGGAAGAGCAGATTGGAATACAAATTCGCGATCTGAACCAAAAGTAATTTGCACATCAAATACAAAGTGTTTTCATTTTTACCTCTCTTGTATTTTTCTTGTTATTTTGTTATTTTGATGGGCAATAAATGTTTGAATATTATTATTATTATATTGCTAAGTTCATTATTGTTTCTTGATGTGTGATAGACCTGGTGAATAGCCCATTTTCGTTTTTTCTTTTCAAAAGAATGGAGTCGATAACATCTGTCATCTGACCGTTGTTGACAGCAATTTGTTTGACAAAACTCAACTCCCTCAGGAAATCACTTCCTGAAAAGGGAATATTCCATGGTCTGTAAAGCATAACATCGAATTGACACAAAAATAGTTTCGATCCCTCTGTAATAATTGTGTTTGACTTTTTTGTTTGGCACAAATCAATGTGAAGGGTACATATTTTCCAATTATAAATCCCATAAAATCAAACCATTTTCGGTTTTGCAAATATGTAGCAGGTAACTTACTCAATAGTAACAATAACTCATATGAACTTGAATACTTGTTTCTGCAAGGCAAACATTAGGAAATAGAAGAAAATAAACAGAAAGAAGGGTTTGCACCTTCTCACTTTCTACAATACCGCTTATTTGTAAAGTTTCGAAGGCTTGACAATGAATCAAACTGATACTGAACACTCCATAACTCCTTTGTTGAGATACAATTGAATTTCAAATGCACACAGTAACAAATTGTTGGGCAGATGCACACACATCCAGATACTCATATAGTCAGACAACAATTATGACCAAAATAATTCTTTTCAAAGTTCATTTGGAATTTTTTGGCGTATTTGAGTTTCGAGTAAAAATTTTTCGCCAGCGAATCCATTTTGTGAATATCTAGGTACTAAACAAATCTATTACACTTGTAAAATTTTTATTCGAGTAGTGAAAATTTTATAAACTGTCACTCGAACAAAAAAATTATAATAACTTACGTTTGTTGATATTGATATCACTCTCGAGCCACTACTAAATTCGCAACTGGATGAACTCAACAAGCAAGAAGTACCGTTGGGCCATAACCTCAACTGGTTGAGCGAGTACTACTTAATAAAATGTACAACAATCTTTTATAGATTTAATCAATTCACAAGAAACAAGTCCAAGTGAATAACATTTATATGTCGATCATTAGTTATTGTTGACCGTGTAATGAGACTCCCATGCCAAACTAACGGGATAATGGTCGAGAAAATATGTACAATGTGTCAAGTGGTGAAAGAAACAAAATTGATAAATATGAATCGATAAATTATTTCTTTTGGAGAGGTTGATTTTCTTGCGGTTTACCACTATATTTCGATCAGTATCACCTATCACCAAGATTTCATTTGAAGAGGATCAGCTCATTGGCGGAACTAGGGGGGTCTATGGTGGGCTTAGCTCGCCGTAGAAAAATAAAAAGAATTTATGATTACCGTCACAATGAAAAAGCTGCAACAAAACAAATTTTTACAATAAATACATTCGTTTGCTACATATTCCATCTGCAATAGATCTATTTAATGAAAAAATCTGTGTTGGTGTGCTTTTCAGTGCTGAAATACCTAAATATGGTAACCAGTGATTTCATTTATTCAAACGTATATGTTTTTTATCAGTTCCAAGTTTTTTTGTGATTAAACTGGAGTAATTTATCAAATTGATAATTGATTGAGAAGTGAAATATTCACTATTTCAACAAAATTCATGTTGGTTTTTAGATAGCCCTTGAATGATTATTTGAAAAGAATGCTATTAGGACCATCGAAATATCACCCTCCCTTTCCACAGCTTACTAAGGATTAATCTATTCTCTCTAGACTACTGAGAGCTGTAGCCCCCTCTGGACTTCTATCCTAGGTTCGCAAATGGATCAGACACAGGTGTTGAGTGCAAAAAAGCTTCTTTCATATTGGCAGTTGAAATTATGATATATGAAAATCTTGATTTTCGTATATTATACAGCAAAGTGCCCCACCACATCTCGTCTGTCCGTTCGTCTATCTGTCTGAGTGATTCAAGAGGAAGGTTTATGTATACTCACCAATAATTTGTGAAAATTGGTGGAGATTTGTCTGCTCCTTGTGCAGTCCATAGTAGACCATCGATTCACCAAATCAAGAATCATCAAGACTCTAGTAGATCGTGCCTTCGGACTTTTCAATACGAAGGATCAAGACTCTAGTAGATCGTGCTTCCAGGCTCTTCAATACGAAGAAGGTATCGAGAAGAAACTAGGCCTCATCGAGAAAAATCTTTTTAACAAAATGGTTACTCCAAAGTGATTGTGGAACAGACTTTGTATGGAGAGATAAAGCCTTGCAAGGAAATGAAGCCGTCACAACCAGTGCCTGCACTTTCCTACATCATAGAATTGTCGGAAACGATGAGAAGAATTGGGTCCAAGTACAACCCCAGAACAGCATTCGTAGCAGCCTCACAAAACCACGCCACCAAACACGAACTGCGAATTCAAGAAGGGAGGAATCCAGAGAGGAACACTGGTTTGAGAGAAAGTTCGAAGAAGCTGCATATGTGTTGTCTAACGACGCATTCAACTAAGCTGGCGTAGAAATACGCAACTTATAGAAACCCATAATCGAGCAGAAAACAGTCAACTCACGGCAAACGGTGAAGCGGTGAGATAGGAAGGGGGGATAGGTGAAAGCGCTAGAAGGACCTATAAATAGTTATCTCTCGCAGTAGTAGTTACGTCATAACCCGGAAAAGATTGTGGACACGAACAATAGACACGTCGTGAAGTAACTTGGTTTGATTTTTTTTATTTTTTTTGCAAATTTTTAATTTTGTTCTCTTGTTCAATTCTTTCCACTGTTTTATTCCACTTTTCATTGCCTTATATAATTGATATCTCAGCTATTTATTCTATTCTTATGACGATGAAAATCCGAACTAATTAAATTTAAAACATCTTCGTTACAATTCCGTTTCATCTGCCTCAGAAGGGATATATGTTACAATATCTTTTTACATATATTCTCGTTATGACTAGACCAATTTAATGAAAGTCTCACGTAATACGAAATACAAATGAAAACTTCTATATCATGTAGAATTTTGCCATCTTCATATCGCAGCCAAATTAGGTGTCACCAAAACATCGTAGACACTACAACATTTGATTTTGTCACCGGTTCCATCCCATCATTGGTGGACGTGGCTTCATTTCTCTTGATTGAATTGACTGTGTACGATTAAGGACAGGTAGCTAAATACCAATAGTGTTCATTGCCTCTTCCTCTCTTTAAAAATTATTAATTTGTTTCTGAATTTCTGTTGCCTATTCATATATCTTGGATAGTAGATCTGAGTTCTGTCAATGAAATAATATGGGTGCACTCTTTGTAGTGCATGTGCAAAATAGGCCGACTACGACCTCTAGATCACCTGATATGACGTCTCTAGATATTTTGAGGAGACACGTGACATCTAGGATGTACGATACACAACTGCTGTTCAGGATAGAAGTCATGAATAGTAAGGATGCTTGCAACGAAATTTTCCGAAGAACATTTCATAATATAAGAAATGAATGTGTAAACAGATTTCATTATTTTCAGGAAATAAATGGTGAATATTTTGAATATTCGATGAAATAAACTGAGGTGAGTAAATATTTTTTCTTTTTCTTGAAATTATGATGTTCATCCCCGTGGGTTGGGCAACCTATCGAGCGCGTCCACAGGTGTAGAATAGGGTAACGGCCAGGGGACTGAAGGCCCTGTCCGGGAAGCCAATGTGGCCTTACGTACGAAGTCGCCGGACTCCTGGCCAGTGGCAGAAATAAGTAGGGTGTGGGAAACTAAAACCCCCCAAAAGCCTTTGCAAAACATACCACTGTGGATCAGCCTACCCAAGCTGAGGTGTAAGGAATCGTGCCGACAGCTGAATGGCCGCAGGGTGATATGCAGCCACGTACGATCCCCTTGGGGAACTTGGCGAAACCTTATTGTGATCAGCCTACCTCTGGTAATGTGGGGCTCTGCCAGAGGTGATCAACTCTTTCCTTGCTACTCGTTGGAACACACGTGATTGAAACAAAACAAAAACAGGAACAACAAAAACCAATCACTCGGCTGGACAGAAGTGCTCATCTCAATCTAAGGTGGTGGCTGGGGATGAACAAAGCTCCTTCAAAAGCTCCCTCATTTCTGTACCTCCATGGAGGGAACCCCAAGAAGGTTGAGGACAACGACAATAATATCGCTGCACCTTCCAAAACCTTTTTGGAGGCCACCGTGAGACACCTCGAAGTTGCCAAAGAGAGTGTGTGTTCAGCGAGTCTTGGCCTACACCTGCCAATATAAAGGAGAAGTCTCCTAGTGACTTGTTCACCTTCCTGGGAAGGACAGGGTGGACGATGTCCTACGACAACTCCTCGGGAGGATGTAGAATGGGTCACATGTAGCCTTGGTTCTGTGCTGTGTAAGTGCTGTGAATCTTCACTCACCCTCCCTACTTCACAGATACCAGATATGATGTACTCCGGATATTGGTAAATTTTCAAAATCAATATAAAACTGGTAATTACTAAGGGACTACTAATCCAATTGCCAAAAGTAAACCAGTATTGGACAGAAAATTGAAATACATATCAGTAGAGGTATCAAAAGGAGAAAAAATTGGTAGTGCTTTTTCGGCGATGACACATTGTCTTCATGGAAAAAAATGATTTTGGCTTTCGACATCTTCATCCCCATACAAAATCATGAGGAAATCTTCCAAAGTAATGAATTTGGAAGAAACTGTTTCCTTGCATTCTTTGGAGGAGTTCCCTATTTTTTTGTATAGAAATGGAGAAGCATGAAGCCAAAACCTTCCTTCCACAAAAATAAATCTTTCCTAAAAATATATCCCTCTCAATTTTCTTTTCTATTAGAAAGTTTTATTCTGTTTCTCCCACTGAATTTTGTCCCACCTCGATATATTTTCTTGATGAAACGTCAAGGGTGGGGAATTTTCACATCTGTGTCTGTGTGCGATGAACTATTTGAAAATATTCGTGTAAACATTCATTAGTAAACATGAAGCGAATGACAAATAGATAAGACACAGTTATTCAATCAATAAGTTATAATTGAAAAAGATGTTCCAACAATTGGAGCTCACAAGGATAATTGAATTTCTTTTGGATGATTCTTGTAGAACTCATCCCATTCTTCTTTATTTTCACAGTGCCATCTTCTAATCTCTCTACCGCCACCGTAGCTGGAACACCAAGTTCCAGTGTTGTCAACGAGGATTCCAGTTGCCTCAGTGCATTTGCATGAGGGGTTCTTCACCAAGTTGCAGGGAACTATGATCCTCAGTACTAATCCAAAGCATTTGAACCCATTCTTCGGATCTTCCCTTGCCTCGAAACCGCTGTCGCATTTGCAGTTTTTCACATCTGTGATTCGATTTGACTCACAAAGCGCTGCGGCAAAAAGGGGTATGATGAGAAGCAGCAGTTTCATCCTGAAAAAAAAATACTGTATTAATTTCAAGTCGAAAATGAAGTAGTTGCAAGTCAGAATGATTCAATTCTTATTGAGTTTATTTTATTTCGTCCTTTTCTCGAAACATTTACCGAAATTGATTATTGAACCGCATGCGGTAGTATTGCCACTATATTTTACCACTCCGCGATGAAATATATTTTTTGGTACCTACTCAAGAATCGTCCAACTTATCCGCCTCTGTCTGTTGTCTAATGAGCTCACTGGTGTTATTCCTATTATCTTTTTATGACACCTATTTCATCAAACTTGTTTCCTGAACTATTTCGTGCAAGTCTTTCATTGCTAGTCTGCCTCATATGCTGTAGAAGCTTTGCAAAAAACGGCCCAGGCAAAGCTATCTGGCTTAAAGAGACATGATTGTCTGGCCATCAGTGGTGCCATCAGTACCACACCGTCAGCGGCCATTGAGATCCTTCTAAATCTACCTCCTCTCCACATTTACCTGGAGAGAGAGGCCAGATGGACTGCATATAGACTTGTGCACATTGCCAATTGCACAAATCAATTTAATGCAGAGTGCAACAGACTGTTGATTGACACTGAAAGTCACAGAATTCTGGAAATGACCTCTGACTTTATGCCTCCAACTGTCAACTACGAACTGCCTCATAAAGTACTGTACCCGAGTAGAGAGAACCGGATCTTCCGGGAGAAGAAAATATTGAGAGCCAAGGAAGCGGCTAGACTAAGAACTTTAGGACCCAGTGGTATCTATGGCCTGATGACTTCGACAATTTCAGAACTAGACAAACGTCGAACCCATGCTCAATCCCCGAAGAGATGGGCCCTGGGAAGCTGGCGCCGAAGAAATATCTGGCGATGACCAGGAAAAATCTACGCTCAACAATAGGATTTCAGACTGGCCAATGTCGACTCAGGAAACACCTCCACAATATGGGGCTAGTGGACACACCTCTATGCAGGATGTGTGAACAGGAAGATGAAACTGTCAGGCATGTCCTATGCGAATGTCCGTAGTTATCGTCAATAAAAGGGGGGTTTGTTCGGCGAGTCTTCGCCTACGCCTGCCTATATAAAGGAGATGTCTCCTAGAGACCTGTCTACCTTTCTAAAAAGGACGGAATGCACGATGGCCTAGGAGAACAACTCCATGGGGGGATGTGCAATGGATCACATGTGGCCCACACTCACCCTCCCTACTCTACAGATACAGACAGAGATAGTTTTAACTGAAGTTGACGTTATTCAACAAAACTTGAGCAATGCTCATGCAATGGTCAAAATTTAGCAATTTTGGAACAAACTTCGCTGCCACATGCTCCATGCCAGGCATGAGCCATCAGATATGCCGACATCCACACCAACTTCTCTAAAGTGATTCGACGAATCTCCATAACACTTTTATTCACTTTCTCAACATTTTTATCGGTTGTTGATGTGCTGGGGCGTCCAGGCCTAGCGTCGTCATTCACATTTTCTCTAACTTCTGTGATGAGCTTGTATCACTGGTAAAGATGTTTCTGTCTCAGAACACGCAAAACAATTATAACTTATATGTCTCTGACCAACAAACTAAACATATCATATCAATAATTTAACAATGTGATAAAGTGTTTTTTGGGAAAATATAAAATTATCTTCACTTTCGACAAAATGGCATCAAAGAATCTATGTTAAATAGCTGAATTTCTTATCATTCAAATTATATAAAATGAATATATTCGGATCGGTAGAGAATATGTACAAATGGAATTACCAAAGTTGATAATTTAAAAATCACTTGGTATAGAAATTAGTAATTATATAAGCTTCTGAATGATGCACCTTATTTACAAATTACTTTTAATGATATCTGACATAATAAAATATATCAACATGAAAAGATTATTGAAGTGAAAGGTGGAGTTCAACTTTTGTGATAAAGTATCGAACCGTCAACCGTCAACATAAAAAAATAATATAGCCACCCAAAAAATTACCGTCATTATCAAAATTATTTTTATTTTGTTGAGACAGTATCGCCAATCAATGAAAAAATTATAAACATGTTTAAAATCACTCATCATTTACGAAATATTTTGTTTTTTTCCGAATAGTGCCTCAAAATATCGGATGGTTGAAGGAGGACACCCGCATGAGGCATGCCTTCCAGTTCACACATTCTGCATAAAGGTGTGTCTACTAGCCCCATAATATGAAGGTGTTTCCTTAGTTGACAGTGGCCAGTCAGATATCCTACTGTTAAGCATAGGTTCCTATTGGCCATCGCCAGATGTTTCTCCGGCGCCAGCTTCCCAGCGTTGCCCAGAGTAATCCTGGCAACGCTACATCCTTTGATTCCAAACTATCTCTTCAGGGATTGAACATGGGTGTCACATTTGGCTAGTTCCGCAATTGTCGAAGTCATCAGGCCGTAGGTGTCACTGAGTCCTAAAATTCTTAGTCCAGCGTCTTCTTTTGCTAAAGAGTCGCCACTGCGATTACCTTTACTCCTGTCGTGCCCTTTTACCCACCTCATGATAATGTTATTATCTACCGAGGCTTTGGCTAAATCTTGGTGGCACTCTAGTACTAGCCCTGAGGTAACACGTCTGTTCAATGCTAATAGGGCTTGTCTGCTATCAGTGCAGATTGAAGTTTTTGCCAGTAGTGTTAACAATTATAATATGGAAAGCACACATAATTTTTTCGAAAAGGTAAATTATTTCAATTGATATATTGGTGAGCTTGAGAAACTATTTGGCAAAAGTAACTCTGTGACAAACGGTATATAATAATAATAATAATAATAATAATAATATATTTATTCATCATCTGTACATCTGTACATGTCTGTGTATGGTTGAAAAATAAAATACAAGTGCAAAATAATGACATACATACATATAACGCAATCGAATGCAAATTTTAAGAAATACGTTATATAAAAAGATGAATATTAATATTAATGAATAAAACATAAAAACAATTTGGTATAAGTGAATATCATTAATTCTCCACATATTAAATACAATTACTAGGAGGTATATGAAAAAGGACCACTCTTTTGTATCGTAAACACATATACATATTCATATACCTAAATACGCGTATATACGTGCACATAAACATGTTCACATACTTACGCACAAAATCATAGCCTTAGCAAATATGAATTGAATGTAGGGGGGTATAAATAATTTCCCTAATTTGTGTAGGTATAGTAGTAGTTGAATAAGATGGAATTGTGTGAGCTTAGTATAGTCAAACTTCAAAAAGTGTATGAATTTTTTTCCTGTCAGTTGTTAAAATGAATTTTTTTAATTCTGTTTTGAATTTCCGCAGCGGTTTTGAAATTTTCATAGATTCTGGAATGAAGTTATAAACTTTAGGAGCTAGATGATGGTAACCCTTCTGTCCTTCGCGGGACGATGTACTTGTTTTTTTGTCGAGTGCAATGAGTGTGAAGTGGAAAACTTCCCTGCAGGTGATGTCTGATACAAATTCGTTGGAAATACAGTTTCCTTATATCGAGTATACTTGTTTCAGAATAGAGTAAGTAACTTGAATATCTAGAATCTTTATCTGCCATCATCCTGAGATTTTTTTTTGAGAAACTTCAAGCAAATTTAGGTGGTTCCGCGATACTCCTCCCCATCCTATTACCCCTTAATTCATATGTTCTATAATAGAACATATTTGATGATGGGAAAGGTAATTATAATGTATAACTAGTACAACTTATTTTCAGATGTTATTCGATTTTGACAATGAAACTATAAAAAAATGCTATCTTGAGAAATTTTGTGAAAATATGACATATTTTCAACTCGTCAACATGTTCGACATGAACCCAACATTCATTATTCCATCAATAACAGAAAACAAACAACAAAATTCACTACATATGTATAAAAAATAACCAACTCTTATTCTTCCAAGTACTTTTATAGGAGAGAGAGACACATCTTCATTTTCATTTTTTATCACCAAAACTGATATGAAAAGAGAAATCCATTAAAATACTCAAATTGATCCAAAATAATATCATTCACAAGTGAAAATTAAAAAAACAATACTGCCTACTTCAGAAACGTCTTCCGAAATAACGGATATGTCGAAGATTTTGTCAAAAAGACAATCACAATCATCACAACAAATCCAAACATCTCTGGTGTTTCGGAAAAGGACTTATCTTTAATTTGAACTACTCCAAATGTTCCAGTTTTTCCTCTCATCACAATATCTATAACAACAGGTTCTTTATTGGAATGTTATACCTCAAATCCTCAGTAATAATGAGGAAATGAGACGAATTAGAAAAGTTTTTCGTTATTAAGTGGTCAAACTGGTAAACCTTCAAGACCATTGAAAATATAAAAATATTGACAAGGTAATATAAAGTATCGGTAGATAAAAAATCTATATCGGAGGATCATACTCCAACAAGAAGGGTACACATAAAAATTTTGACGACGCTAAAATTCTCATAATGATAATGAACATGAACAAACAGGGGTTCCACAAAAGAGTTTTCAATGAAGATGTTCCTGTACCAATTTTCAAAAAATAACGTGAAACTCACTTTTTGTAATCTCACACTCCTCAGCGAGAACCACCACAATACTGACTCGTTTGTTCTTCTCATTATGAGTCGCTTAGTTGTACAAACTATTGTACGTGTGATAAAAATAAACTTATGGAGATTATCGTATAATCCAACCACACTTCAATCGCTTAACATTGAAACTCAATTACAATGATGTTCTCAGTAGCAATTACACATTCAATGGAAAATATTTACTTCGGGAGTAAACTTTCACCCGAGTGAGTCATTGAAGTGTAATCAAGAATTAGGAACCTCTAAAAGGTTATCGTTGTTTATACCGAAATTTCATACCAACGTAAACGGTTCATTTCAGAGTTGAGTCTGTCATTGATTGTGTCAATCATAATAAATTATTAATTAAATTTTTTTATTTAATATATATATATATATATATATATATATATATATGTATGTATGTATATATATATATATATATATGTATGTATATATATATATATATATATATATATATATATATATATGTATGTATGTATATATATATATATATATATATATATATATATATATATATATATATATATATATATATATATATGTATGTACGTATGTATATATATATATATATATATATATATATATATATATATATATATATAAATATATATATATATATATATATATATATATATATATATATATATATATATATATATATATATAATTTTATAAAAATTCCAACATTCATACATTGAACACTAGGCAAAAAAATGATATTCAAATTCCATATACGAGGCTCAATATTACTTCAAATTCTCCTAATTGTATTGGAGCTAGAATATATAACCATCTTCCTCAAATTATAAAAGCAACAAAGACATTATTTTGCTCAAAAACTTTAAATGACTTCCTATTGGAGAAATTTTTTTACTCACTAGATGAGTATTCCAATGAAAACTTTTGATTAACTTGTGCTTGTTTAATGTATTTTCATGCACTTTTATTGTGACACCCAGTTTTTGTGGTATTTTGTTTCGTTTTATAACCACTTTATTTCATTGTATTTTATTAATGACTATTTCTATACATTCTAGTTGTCAAAAGGAAAATAAATATTATTATTATTATTATCATTGACGTTACGCGACAAAAATCAATTTGGATGAATTCAGCATGTCCACAGATCATTCTACTATCCTCTTTTCGTTGATCAGTCTCTCCTAAAAAAAACAAGTGCTAAAACTTAAGAGAAAGTTACTGAAATACTACCAAATCTATGAAAGAAAATGGATCTGAACTAGTGTTCAAATCGAAAACAGTTTTTATGAAGGTTTGTTTGAAGGTGGTTGACAATGTTTCGTGATTGAAATAAAATACAAACAACAATAAAAAAATCAAAGAATTTAACTATCAACACGGGATGAAAATCAAAACTTATTTAAAAGAAATGAAAATTAAAAGATTCCATGACCTGAAACATGAACTTGGGGTTGACAATATGTCACTCCTGCCATCCAGGTGTTCAATGTTTGTTTGGAAAAGACCAAAGCGATGTCAATAACAGGTTCTGGTTCGATTATGCTGCTTGCAGCACCCTCCTTTGCAAGGGAGTCCAGGCCAGTATGGCCAGGAATCCAGGCCAGAGTTAGGTATTTCTATTGGGGAAAGTCGTTTTTCAATATTTTTATTTCAATCTCCTCGCACACAATTCAATAGCGCGAATACAGCCAGACAGGTTCCTAGGCGAGTTGATATCTCTGTACTGTGTCTGCGACTGAAAACACCTGCACCAAAACCTGAAGGTGATTTCGATCCATCTGTGAACCAACAACTATCTGCTCATAAAATTTGCTGTACTTTTTGACCGTCTTCAATTGACTGTATAACTGTGATCAGCTTCTAATCTTTACCATACAATAAACATTTGCAACGGTCGAAACGACGAATGATATAAATCAAACAATAGTGGTCCCAAGTGGAAGCCTCAAGAGACATCCGAGGTCACATATACAAAGTTCATTTGAATGCATGCAAATTTTCAATCAACCTTGAGTCCGAATTATTGTGTTCCCAAAACATTGCCAAGCTCTCCTTCACATACAGCTTCAACTATGTAAATTCACAGATTCCAGCTCCAAAAAAAGGGACCGTTCCACGAAAATAATCCAAAAAACTTCAACAATTTCCATAACGAATTCCTTTCCTCACACGTAACAAATGATTCGCTTACAAATTATTCCGAAATCGCCCTATATCTCAGTCAATATGAGCGGGTCACAATGAACAGACGCGATCCCATGTCATTCGATGAAAGAAGCGGCTCAACTTCTTAATGCATGTAAAATAATTCACTCCTTTGTGTGGAAAGCCCCGTCACAAGACGTCTCCCTTGTATAAATTTCCTATTTAACTTTCAGGGTACGATGACGAGCCGATGTCAAAGTTTCATGCACTCGAACGACTTTTCCGGATAAAAACTGACATCAGTGCTGAATGGATACCTATTTTCCATGGCATGGAAGGAGTCGGATGTCGAAAATTCTTTATTTCAGGTACCGAGATATTCAGATGAGCGCTCATTTTTTATTTTTTGGAAATTTATCAAGATGTTCGTGTAGATTCTGGCGGGATAATATGGTAATAAAAAGTTGCGAAAGTTTAGCGTATAAAAGATTTTTGCGTTCCTTTTCGTCTCTTTCAGAGAAGAGAACTATATATTGTCTGGGCTTAGATTTGAATGGAAGCCAGAAGTAATTTGGGTAGCAGTCGTTTTTTATCTTTGTGCAAGTTTTGATTCATTACGTCTGGTGACAGGTTTTAGAGCTTCGAGTTAGGAATATTGTTGAAGAATTCTTTCGAGCAAAGAATTTGCCAGTGGTTTTCTGAAAATGAAGGAAAAATTGAAGAACAATCAATTCAGATAATTATTCAATGAAACAATGGAATTTTTGACCATATTCAACTGGATGGCAAAGAAATAGTACTCTGAATAGTTCAAGGTGTTCATTATCCAACACCACAGAGCATTGTTGAATCACGAATGCGTCTTGCAGAGGACAAATCGCGTTTGGTGGTCGCTATCGAAGTGTGGTTCTACATTGACCACCTTGAGGAGTATCGTCCATGCTTGATATTCGACATTTTATCTCCTGTCCATTCCATAGATGTCACTTTTGCATCATTATCTGTACTCACTTCAAAATGTGTTGATGTGAATTCGAGCAAATGAATTGAATCAGTTCAACACTTCTACAGAAGTAATTGAAAACAACAGCCGAGTCTTCAAGTCCCCAACTTCCTTTCCTTCATTATTCCAGTCGACTAAAATTATCAAGATGGTTGGATCCTCGATAGGATGGCTCAGATGAGTACATCTTATCAGTTCAAAATTATGCTACAGGTTTCTGAAAAGTAACCTATGATATAAGGTGATAAAAGGTGATGAAGAAGCCATCGATAACTACAGACCAATAAGTATTATTTCAATATTCAGTAAAGTGGTTGGAATTATGATTCAGATTCAGCTCTATGCCTACTTTGAGAGAAATTAATTTTTCAGCAACTCACAGTATCGTTTCAGAAAGTCTCGCTCAACAAGAGAAGCAGTGTTCGACGTCGTATCTGACGTGATTGAGGAACTCAATCACATTGCCTTGATGCTTTGTGACCTTTCGAAAACGTTCGAATGCGTCTCACATGGAATTCTGTTGGAAAGAATAAACTATTACGGAGTTAGAGGTAATTATGGAGTTAGAGGTATTCCGCTTCACTTGATGAGAACCTATCTTACTAATCGTCAACAAGCAGTGATGCCCAACGGTACCTTATCAAAATTTCAAACTATTAAGCATGACGTTTCGCAAGGGTCAGTTTTGGGCCCGCTCTTATTTGTCATTTATGTGAATGACAAATATATGATGCCGTTCAAATCGGTTCTCTTTGCGGACGACACCACTTCCATTCTGTCGGATAAAAATAATGATATTTCACATCTGGACGATGTATCAAATAGTGCTAATCAGTGGTTTCTATCTAATAAGCTGAAACTGAATTGTCAGAAAACACAATACATCCAGATTTCTGCTAATAATCAAATTATCTCTAATTGTAAAACTCTAATTAGATAATAGACTCAACTGGTCTGCACATATTTCTCAACTGAAGAGAAAACTCTCAGGTTCTCTATTTGTTCTTCGCCATTTGAAGTACATCACTAGTGCAAATATATTAAAAACCTCATATTTTTCACTGTTTCACTCTCATATTAGTTATGATGTACAACTATGGGAAAATTCATGTCATTCCATTCAAATATTTAGGATGCCAAGGAAAAGAAAATTGAAAAATTATTTGTTGAGGTATTGCTTCTATTCTGTCGATGACTTCAGAACACATTTTTGTGGTAACACACAAATCGCTACTTCTTTTTGATTTTCAAAGTTTTTACATATATGATTGTTGTTATTTGCGTGTGAATTTCAACTTGTGAATTTTAAATGTAAAGTCACATCTTGCTAGAAATATATTGTGTTATGTGACGTAGTAAATTTTTTTCACCGAAGTATGCGCTGGTCAAGCCCTATACCTCGAAGCCCCGATACATTCGAAAGGGTGCGCCAGCATTATCAACCAACGACCACACAGTTGGGTAAATGATCATTGGCTCCGAGAATCATATGCCCTGAGCCCTGTCCAGCCAAGATATTATTCGATTGAACCAAGACAAATTGGGATCCAATCCAACTTAGGCCAACCGATGTCTGGGTTGATATAGAAATAAAAAAAAATGTTACACAATAGGGATCTCTGAAAAACAAGAGCGTTGTTTGTGAAAGAACGATCTCCTTGGGGAACTGGGTGAAACCTCATTGTAATCAGCCTACCTTTGGTAATGCGGGGCTCTGTCAGAGGTAACCAACTCTTCCCTTGCTACTCTTGGCAACACACATAAAAGAAACAAACACAAAAACAGAAATAACAAAAAACAATCTCGTGCTCACCTCAATCTAAGGCGGTGGCTGGGGATGAACAGAAATATCCACCCCAATCAACCGCTTGGTATGAGGCTGGACATTGCAGATCACCTCGAGATATAATACAAAGACCAAGGCGTAAGCGCCAAGGCCAAAAGGAGAAAGAGAGCTCCCTCCTCCTTCCACACTCCACCTCCAACAGGTGGAGGATCGAGGATCGTCGAAAGTAATTTGTAGAGAAAGACCTTCGACTTTTTTGTGCCACAGTCGATAGGCAAGATTTTTAGAAAAATGTAGATTGCCTATAAAGTTTTTCTGAACCATATTTTGCCGTTATGCGGCCACCTCATGTGAAAAGAAATGTATGCATCTATACCTTATATAGTAACACTCCAGAAACAGAGGATGATGGATCTTTGGAGTCTAAACAAAATCTTCACTGGGAAAAAATGGAAATGACCCTGTAGATCTTTTGAGCAGACTTAAAGTTAGTTACAGACTTTGTCCGGTTTAGGCTCTCCTCTAACGGAAATTATCTTATTCAGTATTGATTGTCAACTATAGATCTCAAAAAATAGTATATTTTCTATCTCGGACAGGAATATTTTTTGATCTGTTTAAAATCTGAATAAAGCCTTGTCTTCTCGCATTGCTCATCACTGATGTTAGAAACTTCAAGATGGTCGATATTGAGGGCGTTGAAATCACCAAGTATAGAATGTTTCTACTTTGGCACTGTGATGATTGATTTGCTAAAAAATGATGTTTTAAATAGAGGAAATAGTGCTCCATATTGAGGTCACTTGCAGGAAATGAAGGTCGATGGACTAAACTTAAACCACGTGATATCAAAATTTCGAAGTTGTGTATATTTTAATAGATACTTATTGGAACACTGTTTGGAACCTTTGGTGTAGTAATGAATATTACTGGAGTTTTTTTTCAACACCAAATCGTTATTTTCAACACCTCGACACCTGTTTCGATCACCAAGTGATCATCTTCAAAGAGTAAGATTAAAACCAAGATTTAAACCAAAAGATGGAAAAATGTAGGTATGCCAAAATTGGAAATGAGAGTCATAGCCTGATAATTGAAAATTAACAGCATTTTGTTTGAGTATTGACTTGACTTGAGTATTGATGCTTCAGAAGTTGTTGAAAAAGTAAGTCTAACTGTATATTGATAGAAATCATTTGTGAATCAATAAAATGATTGTAGTAACATAAAAAGTGGAGTCAAATGAGTACTTCCAAATGGAACCCTGTAAATTCTCAATATCAGTCGATAGAATCCGGAATTCTTTGTTCAAGGATATTCCACAAGTGGGATTTTGTTCCCGAGTCACTGTGATTATTTTTGATAATAAGCGTATTGGCATTTTATCACTGATTGAAACATTTTCCTTTTCAGTACGAAATTCACTTTTCTCGAATACCTCAAACAGAAAGAAAAGCCCTCCCGGAATAACTACTTTCACATGAACACTGAATTACATGGAAAAATACTTTTGGAACATTGTTATATTCCATACGAAACTTTGAAAATCCGAAAGGTGAGATGAAAAAATTGGAAAATTTTGAAAGAGCTGTAACGATCACGTTTGTTGGACAAACTAGGTAATTGACACTCATTTCTAAGAACTTAGGGCTGACTTTGGTGCGCTCAAGAAATCAATAAGTAATAAAGTAAAAGTGAAGATCCAAAGTTTAGTCCAAAGAGATTCATTCCATGGTGAAATATGTACTTTTTTCATCGAAAGCATTATTTCAAGATGAACAAATTAAATAAATGAGAATAAGTATATTTTAGTTGCCCAACAGTTTACCACATTCACAGGACCATACAAAAATGAATAGAAACAAGTGTTTTAAAATGAACTGACAACGATATATAAAAAAATAATAAACCAGAAGATATTATATTTAAATATGACTAACAAAGGTCAGCTTAGATACTTTCAAATCCCTTAAATCTTTAAACTCCTCATAACCTGAAAATGCTGTATTATTGAACGAATATAAGAACTTCACCAAGCCAAAATACGACTGATATATTCACGTAGAGTTTATTATTAGAACAGTTGAGATTGCGGAAACTCACAATCTTCCAGTGTTATGACAGATTCATGAAGTGATGAGTCATCTGCAACTATCGAATGACTACATCCCCAATTTTTTGTCAAATCATTCATATTAATTCAAATAGTGGTGGTCCAAGATTAGAGTCTTGCGGTACTTCAGCTGACGAAAAATATGGAAAGAAACATAAAACGTTTTAAAAAATATTATTAACTTGCTGTTAAAGGCATGAAAAAAAAACGGATGAACATGTGTCGAGTTGGGTCGATTTGTTAAATGGAATTGAACTGTCAATACGGTTAAACGCTTCAGAAAAGTTCATGTATATGACTCGATCTGACCTGTGTTATCAACACTATCAGAGATGATTCGTTTAATGGCAATTCAATCAGATGCAGTTGACCTCTCACCCAATAAAACATGTTGATTGTTACAATTACACAGAATTGAAATAAGTCTATAAATTTTAATGATATCCTTTCTTTCTGGGATAGAGTCTTACCCGTTTCCAAGTCTCTGGAAAAATAAATCCACGTAAAATAATATTGTTAATTACATTCAGTGGTTCGGAAAATATAATAAAACCTTTCCATGAATTATTCTACACATCTTAAGAAAATCAGTAACTGCATTTGGAAGTAAACTAGCACAATCCACGAACTATTTCGTCGACTTCACTGCTGATAAATAATATATCTCGTCATCGCCATGAAGTTAACTGAAGCGAAACATCTTCCCGAGAGCCTAGAAAGTACTTAAAAATAATGACGATAATAACGACGTTTGGTCGAATCGCATGGATATGATTGTGCAAGTTTGACAGATTCGATTGGGCGGCGGAAAAACGGTCATTAACGCGCCAGAGAAAATCTTCCATTACTCTCCAGGGCCCTCCAAGACCGACAATCATCGTTATCCGTATTGTTTCCGTTCTCCACGGCCTCCCTTGATTGAACCGCACGACTGGAAACAAAAGACAGTGGGACGAAAGCAACATGTCGAAATCGTTATAAATGTCATGTCAGATGTGACCTCTTTTATTGTTTCTGTCAGGGAGGGAAGATGGCCTATCTTAATGCATTCTTTTCCGGTTATTAATACGGGACGGCTGGAACTTGTGGTATTCATTTACTTAGAGGGTTATGAGAGATATTATATCAGAGTGAAACTGGGCAGAGTGGCAGGGCTGATTAGATTTGTTTTTTCAACATGGCGTCAGTTGTTATGGCCATCAGCCATTGGCCTACATCACGGTACGTAGATATTTTACCGTTCAATAACATTTTGAAGCATCAATTTGAAGTTATAATTCGATAATTGAATCTTGAAATATGAAATTTTCCAGTATCTTCTCAATCTCCCAAGCTGGTATGTATCATTTTATTGCAGATAGTCTAAATTCAGGAAATTGGACTGTCTTCTGGAATATGTATATTCATTTACACAGTTGATTTTCTAGAAAAGCACCACCCACTATTCCCTCACTAGAATCTACACTGCCGGAAATTACTTTTTGACAGCGTCTAGTCAGGCGTATTTTGAAACAGCTCATTATCAACAAGGCGTCTGGTCCTGTTGAAGTGCCCGTCATCGTACTTAACCCTGCAGTGGACGCCTCGGGTCTATCAGGCCCAATCAATCATAATTGCTTGTGGCTTTTTTACATAAAAGCGCGTACGGTGCTATGAGTCTCATGGCCTTCGAGCTAACAACGATTTCAGATCAGATTTTGGTCTTGCAGACCCGACGCTTTCCTTTATGTAAGTATTTTTCATATATCTGAAATAATTTCATCCCTATTCATGTAATCAAGGCTTCAAATTTATTTTAAAAAATCTATATTTCTTACAGAATAATGGACGAAAAAGAAGTTGAAAGGTTGATTCGGTTGTTCGAAGAAGTTTCATCTGATCTGTTTGCTTTGTTTACCATTGTCAAAATCTAGGAGAAATGTTACAATGGATACTTCTGTTGAAGTGGCTATTAATTTACTGAAAAATCATCAGCTGACAATTGTGGGAACACGAGGCAAGTTCCAAATTTTTTTTTACTAAACGATCAGAAAAGTCGAGCATGTTTGGTTGTATAGAAGATGAGACTATCGTTTTATATATACTGAAAAAAAAATGAGCAGGTTATTTTATTATCAACCCTTCATCATGATGATTTTTCTATTGATGAGGCAACTAACTGGTGCATAGGCGAAATCAGAGATTGTTGACCAGAGAGTTGACCAACTTTCTGTAAAATATATTGTTTCAAAAAATACACGAAGGTGGCCATCGCATATTGAGATATTGCTATTCATGTAGAGCAGAGACTTGCATATCTTAAAGAGGATCTAGAAGTGATTTCACATTTGGATGAAAGCACAGTATATAAGTAAACACCAGTAAGTTCACTCTCCGCCATTTTTGGGTCAAGATTCCCCACCTAGAATTTTTTGCGCAACCGACTGAATCTGGGGCGTTTACCAAGGGAGCCAAATTGAGGCATGGAATATTATCACAGAGTGAGTCGTTGTAAGTGGTCGTTTTGTATTTGTGAAAAATTTTGTGTTTAGTTTCAAAATGAACAAGTGTCGATCTGTGGGTTGCTGTAATTTGCAGGGTGATGTCAGCATTCATTTTTTTCGATTTCCAATTGACGAAAAGAGGTATGTTTTCCTATTATTCATTATGTAAGATTGAAGTAATGAACATATAACGAGAATCATAAAACAAATGGTTATAGACCATTATAGTGAAGTCATCAATATTCAGACTTACTTACTTACTAATTCAATTTAATGAAATTGAACTTTACGAATAGTATATGCCTTCAGTTCCACTGGAAATCCACAAAGGAAAATAATGGAACTAACTGTCCAGATGATACTAGTAAGTTTCTATCTAGTATTACAGATGCAGACATAAATAGAATGAATATTTTTGTGGAAGTTCCAAAAAATCTCTATAAACCTTTGAGAATAGAGATGAATGATTGAAGAAATCTAGCCACTCCAGAAAGCAATAGCTTGGGCTATGTTTGTGGATATTTTTTGAGGAAATGTTCAAGAAAACATTCATAAGAAGTATGTACAAATTTTGCCACGGCGGCTAGTACGACTATTAATGAGACAAATGTAGGTATATTGTCATTTCAAGGCATGAATGATTGAAGAAATCTAGCCACTCCGAGAAGCAATAGCTTGGGCTATGTTTGTGGATATTTTTTGAGGAAATGTTCAAGAAAACATTCATAAGAAGTATGTACAAATTTTGCCACGGCGGCTAGTACGACTATTAATGAGACAAATGTAGGTATATTGTCATTTCAAGGCATATAGTAATACAGTAGCCAAACATTTTGGAAGTTTAAATATGCCTCCAGATTAATTTTTACAATGTATCATTCATCTAGAGACATTCATCATTCTGAAAAACCTTTAAAATATATTAGCATAAGTTTTTGACCTGAATTGTATAATCTTACTTCAGAAAATATACGTTCATTTCACAACCTTGTATTATTTTTTATGAATTCCTAACCAGTTCACAATCATATGAGACATTTAGTGGGAGCTCCTTGTAGCAATGATGAAGTCAGATCAGGGTCACATATTTTATGATCAAACTTCGTGCAGAGGTGCACAACGGCTCTTAGCCTACACCCTTCTGCCCCGTCACATGCCAGCAAAAAATAAAATCTCGACCCGAAACATCAAAGACACCGACGGGAGTGAATTTACTTCTGTTTACTTATGTACGGTGGTGAAAGTAACTAGGTTCAATTCAATTCCACAAAAACCCAGGCATCGGTTTAATCCAAGAAGATAAATGTCTTCGAATAGGATATAAAAATGTCAGGTGAAATAATTCCGCTTTCTGCTTCGATGAGTTTGTTGGGGTTGAAATGGACACCAATATGTCTTGGCATAATTATATCGTTGTAATTGCACATGCTGCTTCTCAAAAGCTTGGAAAACTGTTCTGAACCAGAAAACTGATGCTTTATAAAGCTGGAATCCTTCCAGAAGAAAACAAGTAATAGTAGTTATTTGACTGCGGTTCTAGAGACAGTCCATCGAGTTATCTCAACCCTTAGCTGTAAGGGTGACGTAGGTACGTGAAGAGTTGCCAAAAAGACTCAAATGCACCCCCCAGAACAATGGAATGACGTAAGTTCTTGTGTACCCCTGTTAGTTCTTGTAGATCAGACCAGAAGAGAATTGCCAAAAAGACTTCAATGAAGGACCCTGGGGATGAGAGAGAGAAGCCAATGGAACGACGTTATTTCTCGAGCAACCCTGTTGGTGTCGATTGTCATCAATGACCAGAAGGGGTGGCCGAAGAAGAAATGTCTAAGCAGCTTTGATAGGGGACCCCTTAGCAAAGAGGGTTCCTTTTGCCAAGGGCATAACTGATGGAGACCAGCCGTGCCACGCCTCGCCCACTTGATATTCGTTGTGACGCATGTGGTTAATAGGAATCGAAGAGAGGGGCTGAAGAAGAAGTGTCAAAACGGCCTCAATAGGTAACTCCGTAGAATAGGAAGTATTTTTTGCCAAAAGGACACAACCGATGGAGACCAGCCTAACCACGCCTTGACACATGATATTCGTTGTGACGCATGCGGTTGTTTATTGTAATTTTGACCTTCGAGGTCGTAGTTTGTTTACATAATTGCTAATTTTGGTGCATTTGAGTAATGATGAATGACAAAATGAACTGATTTGGCCCACCGCGACTTCTTTTTGTCCCCAAGATCAAAGTCACCTATGAAAGGACGACGTATGTATATCAAGGATAAAAATCAAAATTCACCAATTTTTTTAAGGAGACAACATATTTATGTAAATTTTCTCACAGATAAAGTCCGAGTCAGATCTTAGCAAGACAATGTTGCCACCTGGTATTCGACTGATTGTCATACTGGCCTGTAGGTGATCACTCAACTGGTTTCAGGTCAATCCTGCTGCTGGATTAATAAGAAGCATTCGTTAGATTGTTTTTTGAGATGAGACTTACCTACCACTGGACAATTAGTTGTTTTTTCTAAGAACTTGCAAAAGGCGACTGTTTCTAGTTATCATGCGAAGCATTTATTATTATCTATCATCGATAGAATCATCAGACTAATTGAGTATCCATTTTTGTTGGGATGTAAAAATGAAACTGGCATTTATTAAAACTATTTTGAAACGTATTGCTTCCTCCTGTATATTTACACATCCATTTCTTCCCGAGGTTTTTCAGCTGCTCACGACACAATGACGAGCCATTTTATCTCTCCAAGATGCCTTCCGTCCTCTTCATAGCGTATACTTTTGATTTAATTGCTCGTTTGTCTTGACATTTTATGGGATATTGTAACGGTACTAAAGGTTCTGCTATACGACATAATAAAAATCGGACGGTTGCAACATTCATGACCAATTCTGGACGAGTTATTATCCTTCGCCTATACTGGTGATGGATACGTTACAAATTGGAAATTTATTGGACGAAGCTATACGGGGTGTTTTCACCGTTCCAATGTATATGAGAGAATTTTTGCGGACACAGGTTACTACAGATTCATTTCCTTTTCAAAGACTGTCACTTGAGCTGAAATATAATTTTCTGATGCTTATTGAATTTCAATCAAGTGAATGTTACATTGACAAAAGAATGTAAACTTTTCCCGCTGGAGATAATTATGTCAACGCTATTTCTGCAAGTTCGTCCAATACTGCGGTAGCCATTATCAAAGACGATAAGGCAACGGTAGAATTGCTCAAGTAGTTCATAACGCAAAAAATATAGTTCTGGAATTTGTCTCCCGTTTTATATTATCACTAGCTTTTACCCGCTCGCATTTATGTGATCGAATAAGTGTCAGTACAATAGAAATGAATCAATATGAGAACTATATTTTAATGCCTGGCTGGAATTATTATTTTTCAAGAAGTATTACCTTACCTTACCCAACCTAACATAACTTAACCTAACCTAACCTAACCTAAACCTAAAATTACCTAACTTAACCAACAAATTAGCTGGATTTTGAGATTTTTTTGACAAACAATTTTTTTATTTTACAAAGAAAATATTTATTTTAGAAAAAGTATCCTGTTACTTCTAATACCTCCAAGAACATGTGTACAAAATTTGATGATGATCGGTTGATTAGTTTTCGTGTGAAACCATAACAAACTTACATTCGCATTTATAATATTAGTAGAAATTGGTGGGCCAGGTAGCCAGATTTGATTGATGTTCATTACCATCACCTTCCTATTGAGATTATCTCTGTGTTTTTGAACTTCTATCGCCTCTCTATAGATTTTCAGATAGTTATTTTGAGTTTTATCGAGTACTTTTGTATCTTCAAATAAGATAATATGTTTTTTTTGGGAGCATGTTTGGTTATAGCTGATTTGCTGATATGTCTGAGGCGACAATTTCTCTTGTATTCAGGGAGACAGGTACAACTTCTTTTCATGATTCCAATGTAGATGTGTTTATGGAATATTCTAGGTTAAAAAGGGGCTTTGGGCCAAGCCCAGGTGCCAAGCGGGTAAAAATTCAATAAATGTCGACTTATACGTCGACTATTTTGAAAATGATGTCATATTTGCAAGGAATTGAATTTTCAGCAATCAGAAAACCATTTAATGATATTTCAAATGGGCGATAGGCTGATGAATGATTATTTAATATTCATTGAATACGTCATGCAAAATCTTTCTTTTAGTTAAAATGTGATTTTTGAAAAAACTCGTGAAAAAATATGCATGTGCAATTAATTTCCTATTTTTGTATCAAATGAGGTAGTAAGTGATAAGGGCCCATGGTAAAAACACTTATATCACAAAAAAATTCGCGTGGAAAGGGTAATTTTGTTGCGAGAGAACATAAACAGTCACTTTTTATGTCAGTATTTTGTATTTAATGTCAGCTTTTTTTATCACCTGATGTCATTACTTTGTTCATAGCAACGAAATCATAAGAGGTTGAGGTAGATAGATGGCATCCATACAATGGAACTCAAATGTTAATTTTTCTTATGGGCGAAGGCGAATAATTTCTTGAATTACTTGATTTGTGCTAATTTCAGACCATCATCAAAACAATATAACCTCAAGCTGATAGTTGGAATGTCTTAATATTCTAGTATCCGACTTCTGATTCACTTCGATTTTTTTCCCTTATTGGTAAATATGATGTGAATATTCCCACAAAGTTCGCCGACCTAATCGAAGGTCAAAGTGACGTAATTCTTACTTGGACTATTATTTGGGCCACACCTTGTGATCTGAAAGATCACTTCAAATATTGATACAATTGTTGATATCTTTATCGTATGTCTTCAAATATGCCGTATTAGTCGTTATATTTTATACAGGCCAAAACTCATTCTTCATCAGGACTACGGAAATTATAATTGTTGAAAGGTGTCAAATGACACCCCAAAAATTCAGCATGGGTATGATCTATTACGTTTTCTATAAGCTTCAACTTACTTGTCCTACAATTTTTGTATGCTCATACTGTGTACTATTACATAACTATCGTTCTATTATATCTCTATCTATACGCTAAAAAATAAAATTTCTTTCCATTTGTCACCTCACTTCAATAATACAATCCCAAAGATAAGAAGCATTTTCAATGCAAACACAATGAACATTTCTTGCACTAAATCAAATATTTTGTATGCTGCCAGTGGATATTATTACAAAGAGAACATATTTTACTTGCACAACATGGATCTGTGTAGTCCTTTATACTTTCCCTTGTAAGAGGGGTGTACAAGAAGCTTACCATATTGTTCTTGACCCTATTTCCTTTTCTCCTAACTTCGAGGGAATTATAAGCTAGGTAAACTGGACATAACGAAAGGGGTGGATTCTATATTAGTTCGGAGGGTGTACTGATATCGATACCTGGAAGGCCTGAAAGAAACACGTTACCTACTTTGTCAAAACAGTGTCAGAACCATTTGAAACACATTTTACGAGTTTGATAATTTTGAATGGTTCAATAAATCTCAGTGACAAACTCCTGGGTCACTGAAAAAAAGAGTTAATGATCTATAATCTCATAATAACATACATAAATACCAAAAGTTTCGCCTGCTCTTGCGCCAGACGTCATCAGTGGTATATGTGTTGAGGGCAAAAAATGAATTTCGAAGTCTAGAATCATAACTGAGTTTTCGAGATACAATCTTTGTCCTCGCGGTCAATGCACATACCACTGACGTAGTAGCAGACGAAACGTGTGGTTCTTCACGACCAAGGCCTACCAGTTCGAATTTTGATCTCTTCAATTGTTACTCCGGCCGTGGGAGCCTAAGTTCTTATGATATACAGAAAGAGAAAGAAAGAAAAAATGGATTTTTTTTTATAGTTTGTTTTGTTTGTCTTGTTTTGAAATCGAGAATCGTAAAACTCCCCTTTTCGTAAAGTTGGAACAGATGAAATCAAGACGAATGTTTTAGTGCGGTAGTAGTATTAGACCAATGATCTTATGAAATAATAATGATGAAAAATGAATTTTTTTATGTTTTTTCACCACTTCCTTTTGTGACTATCGTTACTGCAGTTTCGTCCTATAATAACATTTTTGAAAGAATACAATAAACTGTATAAACAATGCAATGAACTAACTCTATATACAATAAACTGTATTCGCTTCAAAAATATTTTATAAGACGAATCTGCAGTAACGTTAGTCATAAATACAAGTGGTAAAGACATAAGAAAGTTTGATTTCTCATTCTTCATGATGATTCCCCTACCATGTAATTAGAGCTACATTTATCAATGTAAGATTTGAAACTATGCTCATAATGAACTGCTGACTAAAAAAATATAGTTTCTATGAGTTTTTCCACATAAAATTTTCACTTCAACTCAACAAATAAATTCGAAATACGTTTCGCCTACTTCTGCGGTAAACATCATCGAGGGCGATGAGGTAACTGTTGAGACGTGAAACCAATATTTAGGTCAATGAAAACTATAAGACAAAGTCTAAGGTCAGCTAAGGACCTCCCAACAAAGAAGGCACTTACATTATCTTATTCGAAGATACAGTATTATTCAGTAAAACCCAAAATTACAATCCAAAAGCATATAGAGATGCAATAGAAATCCAAAAACTCTAGGATAATTTAAATAGAAAAGAAGAGGTAATGAACAATAATAAAATCTGGCTACCTGTACTTGAAGGTACACAAACAAAGTCGGGTAATCAAATTAAGAGAAACCAAGTCACGTACACCAATAATAATATGAAACCGGAATCAATTTCTAGCATTCTAGTTTCTGCGAGGGAAACAACAGGAAGAACCAACTCGAATACTTATACCGTTAACTCATCATCTTCTATAATGTCTGCCGCAGTTGTAGATGAAACTTCATGTACAAAAACCAGACCACGGCCAAAAAACCCTGGGAATTGATTTGACAAAAGCGATAAAGTTTTGTTGTTACCATCACAATTATTCCTTCTGTTTTATGTTCAAAATGTTAATATATTAGGATATATCACACAGATATTCAGTCTACCGAAAAAAATTATGATTGTTTTATCTGACTTAGGAACCTGATAAAACATTATACCTGGTCCAAATCGATAAAACATTGATTTTGGACTTAATGTTTTCAGCTTTTCACACGTACTAAAATCCCGCACAATTCTCATCTGTAATATTGAGTCTTCATCTGGTGTACTAGCAAGACTTGATGCGTAATTGGCGAGATAAAATCATGCTATTCATATGCTAACAGGTTCTGTGCCTTTCAGAAACTGGATACTCAGCTACTCATGTAACAATTCACAGTTGCGGAGAGATATTGTAACCGAGAAATTTTCCATTCCTTTGTTATTGAAAGATAAAAATACCGAATACATTTTAAATATGCAGAGAAGGTTATTTGTGTTCCTTAGTTTTTTTTTCTAGAAACTCGCTAGAGTTTTGAAAAAGTTTTCATTTTGAATGATAACTGATGATGAGGTCGTTTTCCTTACAACATCCGTATGTTTTTCCTTGAGCTGTAGTAGTTATTAAAATTCAAAAATTTGGATTTTCGAAGTACTATTTGTAACCTAACTTTGACCAACATTTGTATATCTCTAGTCAGTAGAAAAGTAAAAAGGTACGCATATCTCAATTTCAACAACCTAGACAGTGAACAATATTTTTCTGGTTTTTTGAAATTTCAACAAATGTGAAAATGTTATCTTCGAATAGAAGTGGCCGATATTTGATGAAAATCCATACTGAAACTAACTAATACAGTCTATTGGTTGAATTTCAATATGAAGGATTTCACGAAAACCGCTATACAAGAGCTTTCTCGAGTTATTGTATAGCGAACCACGTGTCGCGGTTTTTGTAAAACTCTTTATAGTAAAATTCATACAATAAAGTGTATTAGTTAGTGAAAATATTGTATTTTTACATTCACAGATTAACAAATGTTGCGTAGTAAAAATTAAAATCTCAAAGTGAAGAACATTAACTCGATTTAAAGAAATCTTGCTCTCCTGTATTCATGAAGAAATATTTTCATAAACTGAGAAATATATTCCCTCAAGTTGAATTTGAACCATTAATTCAAATGGACTGAATAAACGCTTCTATCAAGTAAAGAAAATATTCCACAAAGATTGTGCATACATTTCAATAGAAGTCATTACATTAGCTCAAGAGAAGTAAGTATGCATTCTTTAGTGGGAGCAAAATTAATCTCGAAGCAAAACTTTTTTGGGTTTTGAAAGAATGATATGTTAACTTGGAAAACACTATTTAAATATCTCCGTTAGAGAAATGAATTGTTTTCCTTTGAAGAGAAGCATTTTTCATTCATTTGTTCATTTACTTCATCAAAGATGAACTTATGCTTCTGTTTATAAACTGTTCCTCTCATACGGATGTCTTTAGTTACTTGAATCCAAAGTATCTCATCTGTAATATGAACAGCTATAAGTAATGAGGGAAGAAATTAAATAATACATTATATTCATTTATAATATTTATTTGAAGCAATTGCAAATCATAAATATCATCCTGAAAAAGCATATGATAAAAAACAAAACGTAATAGAGAACTAAATTTTCTTTGCTAATCTTTCCTTGAATGTCATATTCCAACCGCACACTATTCAGAGATCATACAGTTATACAAATAACAGAAATGAATATTCAATCCGAAAACATATATGAAAGAAGTGACATATTCTTGAAAAATTTCAAATTAACAAATAAAATAAAATCGAAGCCTATAAACAACATCACAACTCAGACAAGAAAATGAATTAATTCATTAGTAATTTTACACAAATGAAGTTATGAAATACGATGCCATTCTGGTAAATAACATTAAAAAAATTACTATCGTCTATCAAGTTCTGCATTCTGCTTTTGTTTATCCACAATTGCCGGAACATCACTTGGATTCTGAAACGAAAGAAGAAATCAGCACATCATTGTTAGCCACTATTTCAAATATCTATAAAGGTAAAACTATGAAACTTTAAAAACATTCACTGTTTTCACGTTTTTGAAAATTCTGATTTCTCGTCTAGTAAGTTTGGTAATATTTCTACCTATTTCTTACATTCCTAAAGGAAATATATTGAATAATTTCAAGCTGAGTAGGGTATATTCAATTTGTTCCCAATGAATAACATAAAAACATTTCTGAAGTGATTACAGAAAGCAAAAACGTTTCGGAATTCAACAAATATTTACATCTTGAAATCAGAAGCTTTTCATACCTACTGGTGCCTATTTTGGTATTATTTGTATTATAATTTATTTTCGAAACTATAAGTACCTCTCCCGTTCAATAAAAAATGAATTCGGTCTAAGAGAAAATGAAATTTTATTTAGAGAAAATGCACTTATTTAAAACAAGATAAAATAATTGTTCAAAACAAGAGATTGGCGAAATTGAATCAACGTGGAGGATTTTTCAGTTCAAATAAATACACACTTGCAGACCTCGGCAAATGTAATAATGCATGTGTGAAAAATTACGAAGCATTGATATAATGAGGGCAAAATTAAGAGTTGCTGTCAAAGTTTACCTCTTTCTCTTCGATACTAGGTATACAACGCAGTACTTACTAATATAGCGGAGTTTCTTTCTCACGTAACCCAAACACCTCAATTTTATACAATTATAATACTTACCAATGAAAATATCTTCCAACTGTGTAAGACCCCAGTCTTGTAAAATCTGTTTCATTATGGTAGATACAAAATAATCGGAAAAGAGTTGCACTATCTACAGACACATAAAACACTTCCTCCTTAAAATCACAACACACCAACGTCACTTTCCAACACATATTGGCACATAAACGAATTGAGTTATTTGAAAGGATACAGTTTTGAATTCAAACAAACAATATGTTTTCAGATCAAGTTGATATTGCTCTCCATTTGAAACAGTTAAGTTTTCTCTCCAAATAGGTGGTAGATTTTGAGATAATATTATATTTTCTTGGTTCAAAACAGTTCATCTTCGCAATAGTATAATGAAAGAATGGTGTCGTTGAAAGGCCAAGAAATTTGATTTCTTCGTTAAAAAAAATTTGATTCTTTTGGCACTGTTGGCATGAAGTAATAGTTTCTCCAATGGAGATAAACATTCCAAAGCAACCTATGATCTTCTTTGAAAGAAATACTTTTAACTGCGTAGAGATTTCGAATTCCAATCATTGCCTGATGATGTTAAATTTGATGAAGAAATGGGTACCTATCGATGATAATATTGCAGCTTTCATGTGTAGGGACAATATTTTTGTAGAATCCCAAATTATCTTCCATTGAAATTGATATAAAAAATCGAAGACGTTATTTTAGCAAGGTAGGACTCTGAAATGAAGTTTAATATGTTGAAAAATGTGTAAATAGACACTCTTCATAGGTTCTCAAGATTCTTGGATGAATACATAGGTAGTCTCAGTTCCACGTGTGACTTGTTTCCAAAAAGACTTGTTTCCAAAAAGACTTGTTTCCTAAAAGACTTGTTTCCTCCAACTCTGAAACTATGATGAACCAATGAAAAATGTCCGGTGCGTCACCTAATTTCCCCTTCATAAAGTCCTTCAAGTCTCTAGAATTCGCCCAGAATCAATATTAAATTTCAACAAGTGGGTAATACTTGATATTCACATCTTCAACATTGTCCCATCTCTATGGTGTTCCATGTCAGATACGACACTTTTATTGATTCCATCATTTCTGCAGGATTGATATGAAGCATCGTGTCTAGATACACACTTGGCATTGACTATCTCCATTCTAAGCTATGAATTCAGATCAAACCCATATACTGAGTCGTTGATCTTTCTGCCAATGACATAATGACCATGAAAATTGAGAAATAAAACTTTCACTGTTTTTACACCACTTGTATTTATAATTAACGTTAATGCAGTTCCGTCCTATAAGGACATTTTCGAACGAAAACAATGAACAAGTTTTAAACAGTTCCTGAACAGTGAACTTCGAGGTGTACTGAGTTTGACCTCAAAATGATGAGCAGCCACAGCCCGTCGCGGATTTCTGACATGTACCGCTCTTGGTGGAACCAATGTGCCAAGTCATTTGAACACTTCCCGTGAAAGTATCTATAGAAGAGACACAAATCCCTTTAAAATTCTTTGATATTCCAGGCTATCAAGGTTGCACGTGATGTTTGCGTCTCCAATCAGGGGAATAACTCTTTTCTTGATTGGATCCAGCGACTTCAGGGTATGTTTGGGAACAGAGCTCCATACATGAGAACGATACTTCGATGGAGGTCTGATCTGAGCTTCATAAAGCATCAAAATTTGTTGAGGTGTGTACAGTTTTCTAGTGCGGAACAGTTTCTAGTGCGAAGCAGCCTTCGCAATTCCAGCAATTCATGCTTGTGCCAAGACATATTGGTGTCCGGTCCGGAGATATTTACTTTCTTGGAGAAAACCGATACCTGGGTTTTTGTGTCATTGAATTGAACCTGGTTACTTTCATCAATGAGCGACCTTTTATCGTATGTCGCCCATTTTTGGAGTAACGCAATCGGAAAACATGGAGAGTCAAGAGCTCTTACGTTTGATATTTCTAAGACTTTTGACGGTGTGTGGGATGGGGGTTTGCTGGCCAAACTTTGATGCTATGGCTTGTCGGATCATTTTTGTATTGGCTCTGCAACTTCCTATGTGTTCCCCAGGGATCCATATTGTCTCCAACTCTTTTTTTATTGTATATCAACTACTTATTGGACGAAGCGAAGAATCCAATATAATGCTCAGCTGACGGCACACTTGTCTCGACATTCATTTTGGATTCCAGGACATCGGCGGCATAATAAAAATCTAGAAGTGACTTCGAATTGGGGTGAAAGTAACCAGGTTCAGTTCAATGCTTGCGATTCAAATCTAATAAGAATCACTAGTTTCATAAAGGCACCGCTTTTAGAGCGACTTGAGAATTTTTTGTAGTGCTTGTGTTTAGTCCTGAAAAAATCTTCTCCCTTGGTCAATTATTTGTATGTCTCATGGCATATCAGTCAGTATGTGTATTCTCTCTGGCGGAGGGTCCGCGGAGGCGCCAAAAGGATACCTCGGAAAAAGCTATTGTTTCCCCCAGCCAGACTCCTGGGGTTAATGGAGGACCCTACGGAGCAAATCCAGAATATCCTTGAGGAATTTCCATCAGCCATCAGATAACGGAAATCACAGCCTGGAACGCCCTGAGGGCTCAAACGAAATCGTTAACTCCTTAACACCACAGATCCCACACAAATCCATACCCCCAAGAAAACCGACCACAGCAAGGAACTAGGACATCCGAATTTACTTTTACTCTTACTTATACTAGGTATAATAATATTATTATTCATAAACCATAACCTATAATTCATAAATATTAACCCAAAATTCAACTACATACTAACACTGATAGGAAAAAAATTGTAAACCCTGAAGAGGCACGAGCCTATAGCAGGGTCTTAACAAATATTCAAACAAATTGTAAACTACTAAACCAAAAAAGTGAATAAACGTGAGAGAATTCTCTCTGGCCATTGGAGAAGCCCACAAGAAGCCCCGAGTCTGGTTGAGATACGTAGACGACACCTTCATAATATGGAACCATGGGAATGCAGAACTAGACATTTTCCTGAAGCACATCAACAACGTAAGTTCTTCTATCACTTTCACAATGGAGAAGAAAGTCCACAACGAATTGCCTTTCTCAGACGTATTGGTGAAGAGGACCGTCACTAAATGGGAAACTTCTGTTTATCGACCAACCAACATCAATCGACTAAGAGAGGAATCATCAAGATTCTACTAGACCGTGCTTTCGAGCTCTGTAATACAAATAAAGGCCTCGAAAAAGAAATAGGCATCATCAAAAATGACCTTCAACGGAATGTTTACTTCAGAGTGATGGTAGAACAGGCTTCAGCTAGAAAACAGCAAGGGCTCCACAAGGAAGAGAAGCCGCCACAACCAGTACTTGTACTTCCCTACATCAGAGGATTATCAAAAAGGAAAAGAAGGATTGGGTCCAAATATAACATCAGGACCTGCTTCAGATCTGGGAACACTCTCCGTAGCAGCCTCACAAAAACCAGGCCACCAAACGCGGACTGCGATTCCAAGAATTGCATTTAGCGGATACCCTGAGAGTGCGAAGAGTCATACATCGGTGAAACTAAGAGGCCATTGAAAGTTCGCATTGCTGAGCACAAGAAACACACACACAGCGAGGAGAGACCAGCAAATCCGGAATAGCAGAGCATGTTCGGACTCATCAACATAATATCAAGTGAGCTCATGCTGAAGTAATCCACAAAGAGGAACACTGGTTTAGGAGAAAATTCAAGGAAGCCGCGTATATGTTGTCCAACAACGCAATCAGTCAAGCTAGCGTAGAGATACGTAACATATGGAAACCTCTTATCAAGTGAAAAACGACCAACTCCCGCCAAACGGTCATCTCCAGCTAAAACCAATGAAGCGGAAAGAGGAAAGAGGGGATAGGTGAAACGTGAAAGCACCCGAATGACCTATAAATAGTCAGATCTCGGAGGAATAAGTCCAGTTATCACCCGAAGACGATTGTGGATACTAACAATCGAAACGTCGTGACGTAACTTGGTTTGGAATCTTTTAATATTTTTCTATTTTCCTTTTTTTTTTGTTAATAATATTTTTTAATTTTCAGCTTATAATAATAATTAAATTTTTCATTTTCTGGTGATAGCTTGTATGTTATTTCCTTTTTGTTTTGATAAAATTGTTATTTTCGGTTGATCTTTTATTTTTTTCAGGGATTTTAAATCAATTTATATTATATTAGACAATGGAAGTCCGAACTGATGAAATACACCACGAAACATTGTCAACCACCTTTAAACAATCAGTCAGTATATTGAATAAACTTTTCTATATTCTGAAAGTTTCTTTATTTATATTTTTCATATGAATTTTTCCACATCAGTCATTGTCATATGCCACAGCGTATCATTGAAAAAAAAAATAAAAACATCCATTACGATCTGATGTTACCTAAAATTGATTCGTCAATCGAGTTTCCCTCAATTTGCACAAAAGTTGCACGTTACAACTTTTCCAGCGAAAAATCTGTTCCTAATTTCCTGTCAAGTCCACGCGGAAGCCTGTCAATTATCAAAAAGAAAATACAAAAAACTCCGCGACAAAGAAATTCTCCCTCATATTCCATATAAAGCATTTTATTGGGGTAATTTTATATTTCAATGCATGACGGATAACGGTATATATCATAAGTCCACATTTTCAGAACGAAAACAAAACATTTTAAGGACCCCATAAAATATAACGAATTCTGCACGAAATCACGGGCATAAAAATATGACAGTTCTCAAACTAATCTCTCTTTTGTGTGATTCGAAGTACAATAGGGGTGGTGTAGATATGAATTTCATCCTAACATAATCTCCAGACAGGTTTGGATACGAATTTCGAGAGTGAAGCTGATACACAGGATGGATGTATAAAAAACATTTATCACGTGATACAATTATACATACCACAATGTAGATACAAACGCCCAACACGTGTTTCTACCATATTAGACTTCATCAATGGAGTGTGTGGAGTTTTTGGTTCCATCAGACAGTCAGATCATATGCGGTTGTGAAAAAACTTTTTTTAATAACCTTCAGTCTTCTGATTCTTACTGTTTCTCTATATAACATAGTTTGTTGATTTTTGATTATTTGGTGACACTGTAACTTTCAATTTTTCCACTTTTCATTTTATATTTTTCCACACAGTCTGAACAAAAAAAACCTTTTTGCAAATTTTGAATTGTAGATTGTGACATACCAATCATTAGAATTCCTATTTTCACAGATCTGAGTTACTTTTGAGCAGTCTACAGTAGTACTACAAATAAATCATAATCAGAATGCTGATACCTATTCAAAGTCCATATTGTCTGTATCTGTATTTGTAGAGTAGGGAGGGTGAGTGTAGGCCCACATCACTGAGGTCATATGTGACCCATTGTATATTCTCACGAGGAGTTGTCCTCCTAAGTCATCGTCCTTTCTGTCTTTCTACAAATTACAAAACTAAAAAAGGAAGAGTTTAATGAAGGTTGATGATGAAACTTTTGTAAAATATGTTCGACATGTCTTCCATTTTCTTGATTGCAGAGCTGAAGTCTATGTTTGAAAGACTGTTCTATGCTGCGCAAGACAGCTGGTGTAATGCTGCCAAAAGCATTCGTTATTCTAAGTCACACATTTTCGGAAGAAGCTGGCGGCTCGGTGGCTCGACGTAAACCATATTTTTTATGTATCCCCATAAGAAAAAATCCAGTTTCGTTAAATCTGGTGATCTAGCGGGCCACCGTACAGGCCCATTCCGTCCTATACATGTATTGGGAAATACTTCATTCAGATGATCTCTCACTTCTGCCGAATAGTGAGCAGGTGCACATACATTATTCCATTCATATGTCCCTGAAAAAAGTATGGACCAATTACATATTCTCCAATGATGCCTCCCCAGACATTTATCGACCACCTATATTGATAGTCCACCTGTCTCAATATGTGGGGATTTTCTGTTGAATAATAATGGTAACTGTCGATTCACAAATCCATTTTAATGGAATGTCGATTTATCCGACCATAGAATGTTATTGAAAAAATATTCGTTTAGATGAATTTTTCCCATGGCCCAATTGCAAAATCTCACTCTTTTCTCAAAATCGGCATACAGTAGTATGAGATGGATGAAAGCGATGTTTCTTCAAAACTCGTTGCACTGATCTCTCACTTATATCCACTATTTCACCAATTTGTCGTTGACTCCTACTAGGATCTTCTTCAACAGCAAGAAGAACTTGCAATTCATTATCTTCATTAGTAGCTGGTGGAACCCACGTACGTCTGTTCTCTACGATAAATTGAGGAAAAAATTGGTACACACTAAGATTCATGCGAAATCACTTCATACACTTCATACAAGATACGTAATTCTAATTTGGGGGACGGGATCTTCTGCACAAAGAGTTTTTATACTCCAAAAATATGGAATCCGAATAATTGATGATCTAGAATGGCGACAGTCATGTAGATATTCCTTCAAGAAATTGGGAATTCTCATTCCTGTTGGTTTGTATATATAATATGAATCATGTATTTATGTATTCAAAAATATATCTTCATTTGGAGCGAATCGACAAAATCATGGCTACTCAACTCGATCAAAAAATTTATTGGTAACTGCAGCACATCGAACCGCACTTTTTCAAAAAAGTCATCTATACCTTGGCCAAAATGTTTCAATAAGTTGGACAGCACAATAAGAGACTAGCCTGATATATCGATTTTTAAAGCACGATTGAAAGCCTATCTCATGAAAAAAACTGCTATACCATCAATGAATTTTTTTTCAAAGCAATAATTCTTCACTCTAGCCGGACAGCTATTATTAAACAATCTACCCTCTCATATGTATGTTAGGCAATAAATGTTTCAAATTTGTATTGTAATATATTTATTATGTTTCACACTCAATGTGTAACTTTGACTGCCAATGTTTTTCAATTTGTATTGTATTATGTTTATTTGTGTTTTACACCTTATGGACGTCTTCCTTGTTACTGTGTACTATTTTGTGAAAGGAATTTTATACTTTTCAACAAGAGAAGTTAACAAATGTTATTATTATTTTTATTATTGAAATCAAGAGCTCTTTTCAGCTTTGAATTCTGAATATATTCAAAAAACTTTCATTGGTATTCACAATGGTTTTTGTGTCAGAACTCGCGCTTCTCTCAGAAACTTGGCTTGTTTTATGATTTTTGTTGAAATTTCTTGTACTTGGCTGTACATTTTGGTTTTCCTACCCTTTCAGTTATGAGTCCTATGGTGTTTCAGTATTATTACTATGAACTCATATTCTACAGACTATAATGGGAAAGAAAGTTTTTGGCTTTCTACTACTCCATCTGATACAAAAAAATGGATGAGAGAATCTTCCAAAGAAAGGAAGGAAGTAATCAATTTGAAAATAAGTAAATGAGTAAAAATAAGTAATAAGAAAATAAGTGTAGATCATGCAAAGAAGTAACTTTCAGACACAAACTGAAAGAAAGTCCTCCTGAAACAGCTACTTTCATATAAACATTGAATTAGACGAAAGAAAAAAATTCTTTCGAAACAAATACTTCTATATGAACACTGAATTATACAGAAGATACTTTTCCCTATTCAGTTTGTATATCGAACATTTGTTGAGGAATAAGAATCAGATATCATTCACATGAGTTCTACTTTGAATGAATGGTAATAAATTGTATCTTCTGTATAATTCAGTGTTCATATAGAAGTATTTGTTTCGAAAGAATTTTTTTCTTTCGTGTAATTCAATGTTTTTATGAAAGTAGCTGTTTCAGGAGGACTTTCTTTCAGTTTGTGTCTGAAAGTTACTTCTTTGCATGATATACACATCCATGTATAGAGTTACTTATTTTCAAATTGATTACTTCCTTCCTTTCTTTGGCAGATTCTCTCATCCATTTTTTTGTATCAGATGGAGTAGTAGAAAGCCAAAAACTTTCCCAAAAATTAATCACTCCTAAAAATATAACCCTTTCAAATCAGACTATAATGCTTATGAAAAACAAAAAAATTCATGTGCATATGAACACAAACTATGAGGTGTTGTCTGGAACCTTTCGATTGAACCTTAAAATCTGGTTCATCTTGAACGAACACAAATACACAAGGATACGAGTACTCGTATATGATTGAGTTCGCCTCCCTTTTCAATTAAGAACACTTATAGGTCCTAACGAGTCACTAGTCCAAAACTTACGTAATGGGACTCCCAGTTACACCCCAGAGAGTGTCAAAGACACGTCTCGCAATTAGTAAGTAGGCCCTGGAAGACGTCAGGAGCACTCCAAATAAGTTACGCACTCGCGCATTTCTACATTTCGAAGGTGGTTTCACTCTTAATTATCAGCAGATATCCCGTTAACGAAGAGGAACTTTCCGGATTTGTTTTGTTGTCGTTCAGGAGTATTCATTAGTCTTTATTATTAGAATTGGATTGGTCTGTCGAGAGGAGGAATTGCTGATGATCTGGTTGGTCGAGTTTTTCACGTAAATTGTTACAAATCGTCAACGAATTCCAAGAGTTTTTCGAAAAACAAAAATATCTTAAATGGAAGTAGATTCTGGATTGATTGGAATGTAATCAGTCAGGTAGAGATGTTGACTGATTCATATGAAAATTCTAGTTGTTGCCTACGGCTTCGCCCGCGTAGAATTTGGTATGTGAAATTAAGTTTCGTGATAGACCATTATGAACAAATAGTTACAACATTTTTTGTAAACCTGAAACTTCAGGTTTCCAACTTCAAAACTGACGAAATTCCATACAAACTTTGAACCCCTTTTTCCCCCTTGGAGGTGGAAATTCCTGATTCTGTTTCTTAATGCTCATTCACGCTATACAAAGAATCTACCTGCATATTTCAAGATTCTAGATTCAGTAGCTGCGGCTTTACGTTAATATAAGTGTGGACAACATATAGTAATTTATATTTTTACTTCAAAAATACAATATCAAAACAAATATGCCAACTGTACTGAGTGATGAATAGCTTCGAAAATCAAATTACGTCACCTATAAAGAAATGCGCGAAACTAACACAACCGGCAATGACGTCTGCCCTCACGCGTCTGCATGATTTCAGGTCTCGATTTCGGCGATGGCGCTTCATTGCTTAGACCACCCCTCCACCCCCGCGCATCTTCCTCCGTCGTTTTACAGTAGACGCGACGTGCAATGAATTACTGCATTTCGTCCAAGTTATTGTCATCGTGATAACTTTTGAATGATTTGGTGGTGCAGCCAGGAAACGACTTAGTAGTCTCCCCAAGCAAGGTACCTTATGAAACCGTCTTGCACCAAATTCTTGAGCGGCATACACAGAATCTGTCCCAGGTGGAGGAACAAACCTCCATGAGCAGCTTAGCAAACTTTCGCGCTCAAGTGATGATTCACCGAAACCAGAGGCAAAAAAGCCCTGCACGTTTGAATCTAAGGCATCGTCAGATGTAGCTGACGTGCAAAAACCCTCATATGGGAAGGTTTTCACGGGTATCAAGGTGACAATCCTGCAGACCACTCACCATACAAACTAATCGGCTTCGTTAAGAAGCTGGGTTCATTTGGTCGAGTGTAAACAGGTGTGAGCCACAATAAACCCTTGCAGGTTGCGGTGAAGGGTCGAATAGACCCACTCACTCAGTACCTAACCTAACCCAACTGTCTTCAACGGAAAAGATAGTATACCTACGGATCAACAGAATGCGGTATTCAGTGCTCCCTTAGCAGCATACTTGTGAAACAACAAAGACCAATCAGAATAACCTGGCAAAAGGGCAGAGTTATGAGAAGTGAGCATTTCCATGAACTGATTTTGTTTCTTCTATGATTTGTCCTATCGTGGGGCTTATTTTTCTGTGTTGATTGTCCATTGTGTCAATGAACAATATGTGAAAGCTTTATCAAAAACGTAAAGTGAGGGCCCCCATCATTCACGTCGGTATCCAGGCCGGAGACACGTATGTGGTAAATTAAGAACCCGAAGGTCTCCCAAAAAGAATGCTTTCATCAAAAATGAAGTAAGTTGAAAAAAAAGTAAGAAAAAACTCAGATGGCAGCATTGGTTCGAGCAAGGCCGCCGCGCCCTCCTAACGAAGCCCTTGTTAATCATTGACAGGAAGACACCGGCCAAATACACCCGAATGAGAAGCAATGGTCATTGAATAAAGAGAGAGACAGAGTAAATATATGCGATTCTAGGTTATTTTGCTAGTTAAAGGTATTTGTATTCAATAAAACTAGTTCACGTTGACATTAAATCATGTAACTTCAACTGAAGTTTTGTGATTCCCAATAGAATTGAACTTTATTGTTATTGATACTGAACTATACAGTTTTATGCATCGTGCCTGACTACTTGTTTTTAGTGAAACTCAGGTGATACGAAAACATAGTGCAAAACATGTATATTCGTTTTTTTTTATTTACATTTATTTAATGTCGCATTAACCTCGAGGGTTATTAGCGACAGTTCAAATTTTATAGCAGTATTGATTTATTTTAATAGATTTTCATATACGGTGCAGCAGCTTTATACGTCTCAGAAGGACAATTAGTTTTTCATAGTTGCAATTTTGTCCTAACGCTGCTTCAATTGAAGAGGGGATGTCGTACTCGACTCCCTAGTTGTAGTACGATGCATACTCAGATAAAATATGTTTAACACTTATGGCACAGTCACAAACTTCACATGTTGGAGGGTTATTATCGCTGAGGATGTATTGATGAGTGAGGCGGGTGTGTCCTGACAGAAGACGTGACAGGATAACTCGCAATTTCCTCGTTCTTGAAAGTGATTTTCAGGGTAAGACCAATGGCTTAATTGCTGATAACTGAGAGGTGGAGCCATTCCATTGCTGTTGCCATACGTTAGTAAGGATTCGTTTGTAAAACGGTTTCAGGTCAGGGTGGGCTATTCTTTTTTCAATATCTGTGAGTGGGTTAGTAATAGTATCCTTTGCCAGCTGGTCGGCCCTTTCGTTGCCGGCTAAACTAACATGTGATGGAACCCACAGTTGATATGTTAACTTTTCTCGATGGTTGAGTGGAGCTCATGTTTGATGTAAAGTATGATGGTGTGTTCTGGGTTTATCTTCGTTATTGCTTCGAGTGTACTCAATGAGTCGGTTATTACCAAGAGTTTCGCATGATCGCTTTTCTCTGCATATTCAAGTGCTTTCTATACGGCATAAAGTTCTCCTGAGAACACAGTGCTTTCTGCTGATAGTTTGCAAGAGTAATTGCAGTCGTAATTTAGTCAAATTTTCTTTGGGTCTTTCCGTGAAATGGATACAGTTTGTTCTGCTCTCAGATATTCTTAGTCCTGATCAATTCTGACCATTCTTATCTAATATATAAAAATAGATGTTTGTTGGTTGGTTGGTTGGTTGGTTGGTTGGTTGGTTGGTAAGTGATAAACTTCTACATCGCTCAACCGATCGTGATAAAAATTGACATGTATAAGTAATTTTTCATAGAGAAGGTTTTCAGACTATAAATTTCCTGTTACTCGCCACTAGATGGCGCTGTAGAACAGTTCTTTGAAAGCACTGTTCTATAACGCTGCGCACGCCTAAGTTCGTTGATTCTGATTCTGTCGAAACATTGGAACAGCAGCGATACAGCAACATAGTACTGGTCTAATATAAAAAAATGGATGTTTGTTGGTTGGTAAGTGATGAACTTCTACATCGCTTAACCGATCGTGAAGAAACTTGACATGTGTAAGTAATTTTTAGGCTATCAATTTTTCTGTAAGTCGCCACTAGATGGCGCCTAAGTTCGTTTATTTTGATTCTGTCAAAACATTAGAACAGCAGCGATACAGCAACCTAGTACTAGTAGTTTATGAATAAAATTTTGTAAATATTCATTTATAGTTTTGAACTATTTAGATTATCTGAATATCTAGATTATCTGCATAGTCATCAATGATACTGTTGATTACAACCAAGAAGAGAGTAAAACTCAGCGAGGTTCTTTGGGGGACTCCATTATCTTGGACTCTTTTGGAGGACAGTGTTCCATTAACATGAACCGTGAGGTTTCAGTTAATCAGGAAGTTCGTAATGAATTTCATCGAATTTCCAACAATTGACCATTCATGGATATGTCAAAGAATATTGAAATGCACTCTTGGGAGTTAGCAAAAGCTTCGTGAACATCTGATTCAAGGTCAACTAGAATGTTGAGAGTGGATCTTATTTATCTAAATCCGCTTTGTTGAGGGAGGATTCCAAGGTCCATATCAGTCTTCTATTAATTATTTTCTCTATTATTTTACACATATCACATGTTAAAGAGATTGGTCTGTACGAATCCGTTCATTATTTTGGTTTTCCTGTTTTAAGAATAGAAATTCGGTCTTGATCAAGGATATTTTCATCGCTATAAAAACTCTCAAATCACTTCATTTGATTTTAATCATCCTAGATTTTTGAGCTGTTTTTCCTCAGGGGGTAAGACTAACGCAACCTCAACCTATCATCTGTGAACCAATTCATTTCAGTAAAACAAAAAGCTTTTCAATTTTCAGCTCAGAAGCAATGGTTCTGAACTTGTCGAGTAGAATTTCCACTTCCTCTTGTTTTATCCATTCATACGAATTCGGCGGACTACCGAAAACATCAAATAGCATTCATTAGAGTCCCTCGCGCATAAAAAGGGCCCCGTGTAACCCAATTCTCGCCGAAGCTTTTATTATTCACCGACGTCGTTCACCTGTGATGTAGTATCAACTTCAAAAATCAAAAGTTCCGTACATTGTCCTGCCGAAGTGGTGGACAATGAATCGTTCTCTCGCTTTCCACCTGACTGGCCGTATGAAGCCATGGAAACCTTTGACTTATTTGCTTTGAACATATTCAGATGTATGTTCATAATATGCGTTGCTCAGGCCGCTTTTAATTTTGTTGTAATTAATCGAAAAAGCCATATCTGTTGAGCCTTTTCGTTCCCGAAAGTGCGCCAGGCCTGAATAGAGGAGAGTACCTACCTCGAATTTAATATAACGTCGTTATCGTAATGTATACAGGATGTTCCAAATCAAATCGGCACTGTTGCCGACTCCGTTATTATTTTTACTACGAATTAGGTTGAATGAGCAAATTAGTAGCATTTTTGATGGCATTCTCGATGCCAAAAACAAAAAAAGGACAATCGCGTCTTCAGAATATTTCATGAAAAGATAGTTTTCTAAATGGAAACACTATATTTTATCATGCATTTCGATTCGTAGAAATATTCTCAACAACAAAGCTCATATCTCCTTCCTTTCTAAAGTTGAAAATGAGCGAAAATGTTAAAAAATCTGTTTAAAATCTGTTTTTCCGTTAATCAGCTGCCGCCCCCATACGAACGACAACTCTCAGAAGTTGAGAAACTTGTGCGAGCTAAGGACTAACGAGGTCTTACCTTTTAATGTGTGATTCCTAACACGGATTATATATATATATATATATATATATATATATATATATATATATATATATATATATATATATATATATATATATATATATATATATATATATATATATATATATATATATATATATATATATATATATATATATATATGTCACTGGTACATGTTTTTTTTACAAAAACTACACCTGACGATTTGATCTCCACAAACTTACATAAAAGATTGTGGAGATCAAATCGTCAGGTGTAGTTTTTGATATTACTGTGGATCTTCATCAAGTAATGGCCGAATCAATCAGGATAAATACAAAAATTCTTTGTTTTGGCAAAAAACATAGTCAGTGGGCTATGCTTGAATACTGGCAGTAAACAAATCTAAAGAAATGAACTTTAAACGTTCAGGCCAGTCTCGAATATAACCCAACGCCCCACGTGGTATCAGCCAGGGGAGTAGTTGTTTTCTGATGGGCATTAGTCCATTCAATCTACTGTGTAGGTATATCCGAGACTGGCTTGAACGTTTATTTCTTTAGATATGTTTACTGCCACTCTTCAAGCATAGCCCTCTGACTAATAAGAAAGTGTTTCTTTCTTATTCAGAAGACTCGGGAAAATTTCGGATATGCAGTTAGTTAGTACCTCGTCCACTAGATGGAGTAACATTTTGTTGTTCGCTCTAACTTAGGAAGAGGAATGAAATACTCTGAAAGAAATCCGATTTTCAATTAACATCGTTCATCGACAACATTGACAGAGTGATTTGAGACTTTGATGAGTGAACATCAACAAGTTTAATTAGTGACAGTTTTATAGTTTATAAACCGCTATCCCCTAAGAGTTATTAGGTCGATACGCGATAAAGATGGAGGAACTACTGGATAAAATCCATAGTTTCGGAGATGCAATACTTGCATTAATAGCAGCAACATTAGACCGTTATGATATTAGCACTATGGAATTGGCTAAATCATATAAGTACTTTGAAAAAGTCATGAAAATCAATACCGAATAACGCAATCCAAAGTACTACAAACTTTTCGAGGCTCTGCCGAACAAAAGAACAAAAGACCTCTGGACATCACACCCGGCACGTCACAACGACCGGATGAGTCGCCGGAAGCCCCCAAACATGTAGCCCAAGGGATTAACAATCAGATAACAGACGACCAAGAATTCGAAGAATTCGAACAAATGGAATTAGGTGATGGCCCTAAGGTCGAGAACGCTACGGCATCTCGCCACAAAGAAGAAAATCAAAAATCCGAAAGACCTCCGTCGATAACCATCCGGGCGAAGGAAAAGTGGAAACACTTCAATACGATTGCCGCCGCGCAAAATATCACTATTTCGCGGGCGGTAAACGCCATCGATGGAATCAAAGTCCATCTAAAGTCCACAGACGAATATAGAAAAATCACTAAAATATTAGACAAAGAAAAAATCCCGTACCACACCTACTCGGTACAAACTGAGAAGCCGCTAAGAGTTGTTTTCCGGGGAGTCCCAGAAGCCCTGGAAATAGAAGATATCAAGACAGAACTACAGGGAAAAGGATTCGAAATCCTGTCCATAGCTCGCATGAGCAAATCAAACAAGAAGCCGATACCGTTCGTGTTAGTCTTAGTTCCTAGAACCCAGGCTAGCATTTACGAGGTGAAAGAAATCCAGAACGTGCGAGTTAGCGCAGAACCACAGCGTCCTAGAAATAGAACAGGACAATGCTACAGATGTCAAAAGTTCGGACACACGCAACGGAACTGCAAAGCAGTCCCAGCATGCGTAAAGTGCGCCGGACGACATTCAACTAGCGAATGTAAAAGACCAAAAAACTCGCCTGTGCGTTGCTTTAATTGCAAGGGCGAGCATCCAGCTAGTTTCCACGGGTGTCCAGAACGTCCTGAGAATAAGAAAAAGGCCTCAGACGGGCCAAATGACGAACGACAGCCCCAAACCCGAGGACTGCCAGACAAAATTTAGTTAAGAGCGGAGTCTCGTACGCGAGAGCCGCAGCCACTACAGAGAACTCCTACAGCTCTCCCGAGGGTCTCCCAATGGCCCTAGGGCAGCTGCAGGAGATTCTGACGAAGTTCCCGGTACTGCAGTCTATGCTTGCCGGTAATAAATAAGAAACCACAACCTAAACGGCAAAAAAGAAACGTAGAAGAGTGCCGCAACTTCTACCAACAGAACTACTAGCCACAAGAAGTCGACAGAGACTCGTCTCTGTTGCCGAAAAACACAAACAGAAACCCAAACAGATAAAATGTCCAATTAGATGAAAGGATCAGGGGCTCAGGGCTCAAACATCTGAACAACAAAAGATAACGTGCGAGGATTTTTAATTATAGAATATCACTGACTTTAGGTCGATGATGGCCACTATCTTGCACTGACGAGTGACTAATGAACCCGAAACCGGTCTGCAAGTGTGCCCGCTTCAAAATTGAAGGTCGACTCTTTCAGTTGTATTTCCAATTGCATATGCAGGAAATTTTCTGTGAAGATTCCTGCACTGACGCCTGTCGGATATAATCCAACGATCATCGTGGTATCAGCCAAGGGAGTAGTTGTTTTCTGATAGGCGTCAGTCCATTCAACCTACTGTGTAGGTATATCCGAGACTAGCTTGAACGTTCAAAGTTCATTTCTTTAGAACAATTAAAACTTCATGATTGACCAAACATCCAATAATGGTACTAATGCAAGTGACAATCTTTTTGTTACTAACAACAAAAAATTGCGCTGGGATTTGAACTCGTGAAACCCATGACCATCTTGTCGTACCACTCACTTGACACCACCGAGCTATTTGGTATCAATTTACAAAACGATAATTTCCACCTCAAAGCCATTCCACTAGCTGTATTTATTTTGTGAATCAAAATATGTCTGCTATAATGACAACATTGAAGCCGTTTTTGCACTGAACAGAAAATACTGGAGCCTCATATTAATGCGATTGGAAAAAAATGTGTTTGATTCGATAAAACAAAATAACTACGAGTAATCAAGTTGCTTTGGAACTTTGTTGAAACATCATTTGTTCATGACGAAGAATTTCAAGAACGAGGTTTTAATGATGAAAGACAACGAGAATGTTTCCTATCTATTCAACAAACACAAACACCTGTTCATGCGGTCGCAGTTTTGTAAGAATGTATCATCTTTCCCTCTAAGCGATTTCCTGGAGTCTTTGAAGTCCACTAGATACTCATTAGGAAAACAAGAGGATTGTTCCGAATTCTAGGGGTTTTTGTTGAATACTCTTCGTGAGCCTAACAATAGCAGAATCAATATCCTTGGATTGACTCTGGATTGAATGATTCCGTACAGTCTATCTCGCCTTTTGTTTGTAAATCTCTTGCTGGAAAAATTCTGACCTGTTTACTTTGTGGTAAATGTTCAAGAAGTAGCAATAACGTATGTAAATTTCTGAAGCTTCAACTAGCGTTTCCTAGTATGACTAATAACCAGTCCGTGCAAAGCTTATTGTTCACTTATCTGAAAATGGAACTTTCAAGAGGTGATGATCGACTGTATGGCCAAACATGCGCCAAACTAATTGACTGTTATAAAAAAACAAGTATAGCTGAGGCACCAGTCAATCTAATAATAACACTGATGATCTTCAAACATGACTCAACCTCTGACGGAAGCACCAAACTTTTACGAAGGTTCTAAATGAATGTACACTTCAATCTAGCAAACTACTATCATAATCTTCATGAAGTCATTGTTCACTGTGGTTCTAAATTTGTATCTGGTCATTATTACGCCTTGGTCAAAGAAGAAATGGACTGGTTTAAGTTTGACGTTAATCGTGTGACGAAGTCACACGATTAACGTCAAACGTCAAAATATCTGGCGATATTTTGAGTTTATTGGAGCCTCTGGAGACACCCTACATTTTGTTTTATGAAATAGAAGACATTGGCAGATCAACATCTTCAGATGATGTAGTGCTGCAGGTTTCTCCGGGTTTTCCTGCAGCTGAAAAAAGCAAATACGCCACTAGAATCAATGAAGTCGCCCTGGAGCGCCAAATAATTTTTGTTTTGTAATTTAATGATTTGTATTTCGGAAGAGTTACTACAGATACAAGTTCTCAAGTATATCATGAAAATGTCACAAGTTGTTGCAACCGTCAGCTACTGTTCGAAGAGAAGAACTGAAGAACGTTCTGTAATGTCTGAAGATACAGAAATTGGCGTTTCAGGGATTTATCTGGAAAAATAGCTGTTCCACTCGTTGTTATTCAACGAATTCTGAAGAAACATAAGATTTCTCCTTATAAACCAAGACCAGTGCAAATACTAGAACCTGGTGACCCTGAGAAACGATTGGGGTTTTTTCGATGGTTTATGAATAAATGCAGAAAAGATCCAAACTTCTATAGAAATATTTTATGGAGCGCTGAGGCAAATTTTTCAAATTGTGGGGTGTATAAAAGAAACAATTTTCAATACTAATTGAAGTAGACATAATCCATTTCTAGTCCATTCTCACAATCTGCGAAGACGATTGAGTATCAATGTTTGGTGTGGTCAATTTGGAGACAATAATTATCGTTCCTTTTTTCTACCATGGTTCTTTGACCGGATTCCGTCACATTAATTTATTAATAAGAGTGTTGGAAGGGTTTTTCGATGATCTTGATCTGAAGGCTAGTCAGATAATCTATTTTCAGCAGGATAAAGCACCAGCTCATAATTTCAATGGCGTGAAAAGCATGTTGCGTATCGGTTGGAGAGATCAAAAAGCCGAGCTTTTTGATCTCTCATAGTAGCAGATGAATCTTTTGGTACTTCGGGTTCCATTCGACGACGATCTGCTAGCCCGGATTTCATTCTCTCTGAAGGTTACTCTGGCCGTCAAACCTTTGATCAATTTAAAATCCCCATGATGAACATCCTCTTACTTTATAAGAGAACTTGAAAAAAGGAAGGACCGAATAAATTCCCAGAAATCTCAGATGCGGTTAGTCTTTGCTACAGAGATGAAGGTCACATTTCTAAATCATATTTCAAGCGGCCTATTTTCATCATCATCATTGTGATATTATTACACACACACACAGGAATCGATTGCGGTTTAGAATGTACTGAATCATTGAAGTTACCAAACGGGTGAATCGAATATTTCCACTGGTGTTCAATGACATACCATGTCGATTTGTAAACCTACTCGAAAAAAATAATTACCCTATTACTAAGTCCACGTTTGCTTATGCTTTCTATATAGTGACGTCATACAACGTTGACTTAAATATGACTAGTTTAGGGAATCCGTCTCAGTTTGTGAAAATATTAATTGCTATCGTGTTTCTTTCTTCAGAAGAGGATGAATTTCGAGCAGTGTATCTTCTGGTTTACTGTGTGTTTTTTGTTTTCTAGTGAGTACGTATAGTGTTTCGACAAATCTCAAAATCGTGGGTGAATTCTGTTGAAGATTCGGAGTAACGAATAATCACAAATAGACAAACTTTCACACTGCTGGAAGTATTAACAAACATCGTTTTATTTATGATAAAAACCCTTTTACGTTAAATTGTTTCTCTAAGAGTTTCACAAGAAATGTCTGTGATGTTCTTAATGAACACTAAAACATCATAATTTGCAAACTGGAAAATGTACAGTGTGATCAATAAAGTTACCATCATATTAGAATTCTGTTATGATTAGCTTCATTCTGAATGTGACTTCGGCACCAGTTTCTGGTTGGATAAAAATGAATAATAATGAAAATTTTCATCACGACACGTGATGTGAATTTTCATATTATGATACTGAATTTTTTAGAAAAATATTCCAAAGGTCATTGGTTATTTACAAAAATATCTAGAACAGACTGAAAACAGTTTTCAAAAAAATTCATGAGTTCTATTTATTCGACTCGTATAGGACTATATATTTTTACGGCCATTCTAATAACTGACCTTGCTTTCAGTGGTTTTCAATATCAAGAGAGATTTTTCTTCATCTATTGTTATTCATAGGTGAACTGAGATGTGTGGTTTGTAAATTGATTTCAGTAGCACAACTGATACTGTGGTAAGTTTCATATAGAATATAGAGGACCTCACAAGACGAATGATTATGATCAAATCAGATAGTTTATACATTTTCAAAACTGTACCAATATCGCTATTTTCTGCAGTACCGAACAGATTCTATTTCGAACACTCTACATTATTGTTGTTATTAGTATATTAAAAAAACAGATTGTCAGATTCTGTTTTGTGGATTCTTATGTTTTCAGCCGGTTGGTCTCTAGTTGTTGGAGTAAATGCAATAGGTTTGTTTTTTTTGACATTGACACATAATAAATTAGAACTCAACGAATTGAAATTCATTTTGATGCCTATTTCAGACTGAGTGTATACTTTTTTCTACGTTTTTTCAACAAAAGTGATAGCTGTGTCATCATCTAATGAAGTTATTTCACAATTGAAATAATTTTTTTAAGATGTTTATATATAGGAGAAATAAGATGGGTCCCAATGTACTTCCTTGGGGTACGCCCCGAATAACTAGTAGTGATTCGTTTACCTCAACAATGTGTATTCTGTTCGTCACATATTTCCAAAGCAACACTCCTCTCACTAATGTCAGCTAGACGTTGAAGAAGTATATTATGATCGACAGTGCATTTTTCTTGATTTTGAAAACAATTATTGATTTGATTGACTGCGTTTGGTAATCCTTTGATTTGGTATTTACAAAAGTAGCAAATCGAATCAGAGAAAGGAATTTCCCATTTCAAACTGATGCAATCATTGTGGTTGTTTTCTCGTGTTTCATCAACAACTACATCAGATGAGTACCGGTCAAAAAACAATTCGTTCATAAATAAAAAACGTGTTTTTCACTCCAATCTTCTACTGGGTAATTTTGAATCGTTCGACTCAACAATTTCTTAGAAGAAAAAATAACCGAAAAATAACATGGGGGGAAATGCTTTGACAGGTATCTAAGAGCAACATCCTCGGGAGTTTCACATTCTCCATTTCTATATTGATTTCAAAAAATCCGATAATTTAAACACGTTTCAAATACAAATGTCATTGAATTTTGTAGTTCACAATACAAATACGACACTATGATGAACTAATCTTTCCAACAGAAATATGTTTGAGAAAGATCTACCAGCTGAAAGCATACACAGCTTATCAAATGTAGGAAAAGCTTTCTAAATTTCGATATGGTCTTGTCTACTAATTGCGCGTTCGTTAGAAGACGATAAGAGTGACAAAGAGAAAGAAACAATTCTGAAGTCTCTTCCTACATTCGACAAGCTGCACTTCGTAACTTCCAGCAGATACAAACGACATCAAATACTATCTGAAATCTCTGTTTAAAAAAATCTGTTTAAAATTTGTTTTCCGTTAATCAGCTGTCGCTCCCATACGGACGACAACTCTCAGAAGTTGAAAAACTTGTGCGAGCTGAGGATTAACGAGGTCTTACCTTTTAACGTGTGATTCCTAACACGAGTAGTGACTTCTGATAATATTGAGTTGGGAAATAATTATCTTTCCAATTCCTCACCAAATATTTGAAAAAATTAATGGAACTTGTTTCATTAACTTTGCCTAGTTAGTGTAGTTTTCTTTACTCCTTAAAGTTGTTGAACAGGCCATATTTCATTCATTAGAAACTCATTTCTATAGTTCCATAATCCTCAATCTCAGAAAAATTTATTTCGAAATGTATATTCTGAATTTATTGCTTTCAAGGTTCTTCATGGAGAGCTGAAGGGATAGATATAGAATGCATACCCGCAGAAGATTGTCCACTAGCCATGAAACTAGTTTCAACAAAAAAATTCGCTCCAGAAACCGTCCGCTTTCTCAAGAATTCCCACTGCGGATACTCCGAAACTAACTCTCCACTGGTTTGGTGCCCCAGCCTGAATTTCTGCACTACTCCTGATGGTCGAAACGGTATAACTTCTTTTCTAAAACACATGACAGTATTCACTACGATTTGTATTTTTGCAGGAACCTGTACTAACATAGTCGACTGCCAATATTTGTTGAACACAGCGACAACGACAAATTTCATAAAAGACTACAGATGCCACAGATACTTGAGGAATCGTGTTCATGTTTGTTGTCCACAAGAGAGTCATGAAATGGAAAACAGATTCATGGAAAACGATGATTCTGATGACTATATAGAACAAGAGGAACCTTATATATTTGATAACCCAACTGGATTTCCCGCAAGACCTCCATCTTTGGATACTCCGAACTTTATTAGTGACAGAAGAGAAGAGGAAAACTCCTCTGAAGATCAATTGTCTTCTTCAACTCATGCAAAACATTTTACCAACGGTGGACATACATCCTTCTCAAGAAATCACCAACCACTCTTCCATAGGCATCTTCATTCATACTACCACAACCATATGATCAAAAATAGGCTAGAGGAAGATGAATATTATGATAGAGATGAAAAGCGAGCAACCATTGGAGATGCTGCAGCTGATGACGTTTTGAGAAACCATATACGAGGTGACGACTATGCAGACTATTCGAGCACAAAATATTCTGGAAATGATTTCCAGACTAAAAGACCTAGCACTTCAGAAATATACTCCAATGTTGACGAGTTTCAATCGCCTTCAGGGATACACATCTCACAACCAAAGAAGAGAGATTTTACCACCACACCTACAATTATCCCTTCACCTACTCAAACGAACTTCAGAAGTTGGAAAACTTCGGGTCAGCGAGAAAACAAATCAGAAGACAGAGATCTTTCTAGAACTAGTGTTTTAGAAAAATTTTCATCGATCTGTGGCAGACAAACTGCAAATAGCGACAAAATCATGGGTGGTACTACTAGCGATTTGGGGGAGTATCCTTGGATGGCACTCTTGCAATATACTAGTAATCAGGGTAAAAAGTTTGGTTGTGGTGGCACTCTGATCAGCAATAGACATATTTTAACTGCGGCTCATTGTGTGAATAGGAATATTTTGAGAGCAAAAAGACTGGAACTGTGAGTATGCATTGTTTTATTATATTGGTACGTTGGTGTAACGGTACTTTAGAAGATTCATCATTTTGCACATATCGAGTTCATCAGATTAAATATCATCGGCCATGTTCACGAAGAATTGAAGATTAAATCAGATTGGAGCATGTTTTTGTCTTTTTTTCTTTGTGATGTGCTTTCCTCAGTTATGAATTCTACTTTCATTTGATTTTTCTAACTCTGACTTGTATACTTCATCAACATCTCATAGATATATCGTTTTCTTTATATTTTTTTCACAATCTTCTCTTATAGATATTCCACTATCATTCTGAATGATCTGATAAACTGGTTTGTTGCAACCACTTTGCATTGTTCTGTCAGTTTTCCATTTTTCGATGCAAAATGTTTTTCCAATGGAGCGGGGTTAAATTTCCAAGGTTTATTTGTAGTTGCTGAAAATTAACTGAAACTAAACATTGTAAAAGGCTTTTCACTTCCAAAAACAAATGAATATCCTTTAAGTATTTTCTATCGAAGTTTTCTGATTAGGAAAACAGAACGACTGAAGTTGTGGTGATATTCGGGATTTTTCTAGGAAACGCAGGTATATTGAGAAACTGAAAGGGAACTTTAGAAACGTTTTTGATAATGCGAGTACTTTATTACTCCTTCAAAGATAACAAAATTTCACAATTTCAGATACAAGGTAATTTTGGGGGAATATGATACCAGAAATGAAACAGACTGTATTTACCTACCATTTGGGAAAAAATGTGCTGACCCATCAAAAGTTTATGGAATTGGATCTGTAGTAGAACACAAGGAATTTGATGGAGTTAATGGCACAGATGACATAGCACTGATAGTGTTGGATAGAGAAGTTGAATTCACAGGTATTGAAAAATTTAAATATTATTCACATATTACAAAACGTGAAATCGAATTTTTTAATATATTCAGTATTTCAGTAATATTCTTTTCATTTTTGGGTCTCAATTTTCAAATCGCATACTTTCTAAGGAATCTTCCGTTATATCTTCGGCTAATCATGACTAAACTTTTCTTCGAATTTCTGTAAACATAGAAACCGGCAGTTGTGATACACATTATTGAAAGGTTACAAAATAAGTTAATTAGGATGATTGTGAATGCTCCTTGGTTCGTGCGGAACGGAGCCATCCGCAGAGATTTGCAGCTGCCTTCCATTCGGCAGTCCATCCAGGCGAGGAATCAGAGAGTTTTTGAAAGTACGGAAACTCATAAAAATCCGTTAGTTAGGGAAGCCACAGATTATGCTGTAGGCGACCCCTCCCGATATAGAAGGCCCCGACACTCTGTCGAATGAGGCCCTCATGTCCCCCGTTAATGGATGAACAACTTTCTCATCCATCCCACCCTAGCCAGGTAGGGATATCCCGTGAAGGGCGGCACTGATGTCTAAGGACTTCATGCCGCCATACCATCAGTCATGAAACCATTGGTCCTTCTCGAGACCAAAAATCAGCCGAAAGGGTAGGGGAGCTGGACTCCATCCAGATTGACACGAAGATGACTTTCCACCTGACGTTCCACATTATTGAACTCTCACGCAGAAAAATTGTAAATTACGTACTCATTACTCCATAATTTGCATTGTCATTGACGGTTTTATATAAAATATCTACTTATGAAAAGTAGTAGGTTATCTTATGGATGAAACTTCCAAATATAATTATCATTCAGACACATCTATATTCGAATGAATATACAGTGTCATCCACAAAGTACGCACCATATGGAAAACTTTTTTACTAAGGGTTTTTCGACAAGAAGTTATTCCTGATAAAAGAAGAAGAAGAAGAAGTTATCCCTGAAACTGAACATGCACCAACAAGAGTAAAGTACTCTTATTTTGAAAAATTTTGGGAAATATTATTCAAAAAAGGTGTTGAGCATTGAAAAATACATCCGGATTCGAAGTCATGGCCATCTAAATGGAGTTTTATTTTTTTACCCGTTTTTTTTTTAAATGGGGACTACGAAAAACAAATTTTTGCCAAAGTGATAAATAGACAGCATCCTGTGAACGATAGTTCATTTTGAAAGCCTGTAATATTACAAATTACACAACTATAGTTTTAACCACGGTCAATGTTTTGAAAAGTAAATCAATTTTCAAAGTTTTTGGTGCAAAGTTATTTTTATTTTTTGTTGTCACCGAAAATTACTCAAAATCATACAGTATTGTAACAAAAACTCAATATTCAGTGATATCAAATCACAAAAAGTCAAAATAAAATAGGTATTTCTGAACAGTCATTGATTTCCTGAAGATTTTTTTGTCCAAAGTAAGTATTTTAAGTTGAAGAACGGCGTTTATATGAAATAAACTTCCAATTGCATTTGACACCAGCGATTCAAATCCAATGGGAATCACTACTTTCACACAGGACCGGCTCTAAGAGCGCCTTAAGAATTTTCCTGTAGTGCTTTTGTTACGCCATAAAAAAATCTTTGACTTTTTCAGATTACGTCAAACCAATCTGCTTTCCTTTTGACACTATCACAATGAAGACCAATGAATCTTTAACAGTAGCTGGATGGGGAAGAACAACAAGTACAGGTGAGATGTTTATTACTACACATAATACACATTCTACAGATACTACACTCAAAAGGTGAAAAATATCCACTTTCAGCAATACATTTTTCTCTGTGATAACACATTTCTCACGATCGTATGTAGCGAACCACATTTCACTTGCCACTTTCATGTTTTCCCAAATAAAACGTTACCTACCTTCATCAGGTAGGTGAGGAACATAAATGCGTGGCTTAGGAAGTGAGTCTCCTGTGCCGTATTAAGGTATGTGCTGCAGGTTCCTAGCTACTTCCAAGTCACGCTTTCCTGATACTCTCTGGTAATCCGTAGCCATCTAGGCCTGAATGTGCAGCACTGGATCATTCTTCTTCAATATCTTTCGCAGCAGCCATGATAGCTTACTGAAGTGATTCCAGATGATCAATCGATATTGAGTTTGTCGGATTTTCAAGGTGCAAGATTCCCACCTCAATAACCTGTTCATATAATGTATAAGTTAGCCAAAAATTGGGATATGATTGATTCTACTCAGCAAGGCTTTTTGCCTTGGGTTTTGGTAAAACATTGTTAGAGCTTGAGCGTTTTCTGACTTTTTCAGAGAAAGTTCGTTTCCTTTCCTGCTGCAAGGATTCGGTGGAAGGCAGACTGAAGGAATATCTTGCTCTTGATTCGATGTTGGAGTAATTACATCGACGCTCATATTCTCAGTATTTTCAGAGATGAATCATTCAGTTATTGATTATTCGATGAAAAGTCCACGAGTTGCTAGGATCATGAGACTCTGAAATAGACAATTTTTTGATAATTATAACTTCGAGAAGGCTGTATATCCGAAAGGAACTGTAGCGCCAGATTTTGACTTTTCCGGTGACTGTTACAGTCATTTTATGCGATTCCACCACAGGATGCTTCCTATGCCGGCTCACGTCGCAAACGCCTCCATGAGGCTCATAGACGAGGGGCTGCTAACTTCGCCTCACTCATTCACTGAGTCCATCATTGACTATTCCTACGGTTACCACTATGTAAGCAAATCAGAAGCACCCTCTTGTTTCCCAATTCACCGTATCGAAAACCTTCTTGTCTGACCATCGTGTTTCTCCGATATTGATCAAAGCAAGGTCGTAGTGTACCTTAATACACCCATACCTTAACTTTGGTCCTGCAAACAGTTTCATCAGACCAGAACCTATCGTTGGCATTGCTTTAGGCTTTGCCACACAAAGATTGAACACCTGGATGGCAGGAAGATTCATGGACTTCTGGCAGAATCTTTCAGGTTCGGCCCACTCCAAGGCGTTTATTCACCCTTCGAAGCTTGATACCAAATCAAACAATTGTTGAACTATAGTAGGGATGAACTACGATGTCTAACAGGACTTCTTACAGGTCACTGTCATCAGAATCATCTTGTGCAGAGAGAGTGTGTATTGCCTCTGTTTAGAAAATGATGAAACAGCAGAGCACAAACTCTGTGACTGCCCCGCTGGGCAGTCACAGACTTAGAGTTCGGCAGAGCCGTACTCTTAACATCTGACCTGAAAGACCACTCATCAGACAAACTAATAGGCTTCGTTAAAGAGCTGAGTTCATTTGTCGAGTGTGAATAGGTGTGAGTCACAATAAACCCTTGAGGGTTGCGGTGAGGAGTCGAATGGACCCACTCACTTTGGACCTAACATAATCTTACCTAACTTTAACTTTGACCCGCTGATGTTCTAGCGGTCATTACTCTCTTACCTCTCGACAGCTTTTACAGAGCCTAAACTTCTATTCTCAACTTGTGTAGTGGCTGAAGGATGGTTTATATTTCTATATTTTGCCTGATATTTTGGAGAAATGATCAATACATCTTCTGAATCAAATCCCATATCGTCCTGGATTCAACAAATTCGAAACTTTTCTGCTAATTTGATTTTCACAATTTTTGTTCGAATATATTTCTAGTACATAGTTTCTCTGTTGTGGAGGAACTAAAAAACTAGAAGCAACGAACGACGTTAATAATCATTTGTCTGCCTGGAATCAAAATAATTCAACAATATTTGTTGAGGGTTCGAGTCGATGGAGTATTCCATCATCAGAACAGTATGTGATAAAAATAAAAATAATGATCTGAACTTTAGTTCCATTTTCATTCGTCTTTTCAATATCTTCTCATCTATTAATTTTTGTATAGATTCCTCGAGTCCAATTCTGAAGAAAGCCACACTCCCCAATGTGGATAAAGAAGATTGCAACCAATATGGTAAATTCCTGACACAAGGTCAAATATGTGCAGGTTTTGGCAATGGTGTTGATACCTGCACAGGAGATTCAGGAGGTCCTCTGATGCTGCTGAGGGCACAGAACTTCGAATTTATCACCTATCAAATAGGGATAGTTTCTTACGGATTTGTTGCCGAGGAATGTGGAAGTGCTCCGTCCGTTAATACATTCGTTCCCTACTATATGGATTGGATCAGGAGGAATATTCGTTGAAGAAGAACTACATGAGTGTTTGTTCTGAACTCCCGAAGATGTCGGACTGTTTTTGGTATAAAATTCCAAGATATGTAGCGGATCTTGCTTGTATCATCCATGTGATACAATAAGGAACAATCATGAATGAAATCAAAAGATAAATATTTATATATTTGAAATTGTTAGTTCATATAAAAATAAACAATAATTAAACTTGCTCAAAAAAACAGTTTTGTTGAATTTTTTTTCTATTCTGTCCTTAGTTTTTTTCATTATTATTATTCTCAGTTGGTTAGGTAGCAAGTAATGAAGCTGAACCCCTATTCCGTTTTTTTTATACATATGACTAGATTTGATTGACAGAAGGATGTATGTTATAATGTGTATTATATGATTTTATATTTTTGTGTACACATACAGATATTTTTAACAAATAAAGACTTGTGGTAGTCGAAATCTTTTTTTTTTTTGATATTCCTCTACATGGCTCAACAAACTCAAGATCAAATATCATTCTAATTATTCACATGGGCATCATTATACACAATTTATCTATTCATCCACATCAACATAACGTAGCACCGAAAGTATTATTCACAGACTATTGAATATTCCACTTTCAGAAAGCAATTTCCTAAGAGAACTGATTTTCTTGAAACATATTGCTGCAAAATTGTCATTGTCAATGTATATTGTTTACGCCGGTATCCAGGCCGGGTGGTTTGGATAGTCAAGTAAAGGGGGCCACGTATGTGAACTTAAAAATCCAAAGGTCTTCCGAAAAGGAGTCGACTAGTGAAAAATGATGTGTTTTTATGAAAATATGATTAAAAAAACTCAGGGTAGCAGCATTGCGTTGAGCAAGATCGCTACGCCCCTGACGGAGTTCTTGTCAATTTTTGACAATGACCTAGCCGAATAAGCAAGTGAAACAAACTGTTTTCACTTGAAAATGGTGTAACAACCATTACGACTGGTGTCGGTTTGTTACACCATCTTCAAGTAAAGACATTTTTTTTCTTCAAAAGGGTATAACAAATAAAAAACTACGTATAAATCAGACAAAAGTTATTTTCTTTAACCTATATTTAACAGTAGCACTTGTGCTAACTAAGTTGAACTTCGCCTTTTGTTATGTCAGCAACTAGCTCTCTAATTTATTTAAATATTTGTATGTAACTACAGCTGGGTAACAATAAAGACGATTATTATCATTATTATTATTATTATTATTATTATTATTAATAATAAAACTGTTCAATGACATTTCTAGCTTTCGACGCTGTTAAATTCAGTTTAACAGAAATATCAGTCATATTGTCTTTGGTATGAATGTTATATTAAACACATACTATAACTTTTACTTCTCAGCATATGCAAACCAAATAAATCAAAGAACTTGACAATGGTCATTAGAAATGCCATATAGAAAAATTGGCAGGATAATATTAATAGTGAACGAAAGTGAGTATTTCCTCACGGATCTTTCACAATTCAAACCACCTTCGGCTTACCTTGGGTAAGTTTAAAATTCAATCAAACTAAAGAAAAACTAGAATTCATAGTTGATTTTTTCATATCTCATTTGTCGGAAATCAATTCTTCAAACGCATCATTATCATAAATCGAACCCAACACGAAAATTATTATCGACATTGAATTTTGAAAACTGAAAAAAATTTAAAATAAAAAAAGTATCCTTCGAGCCGGATTTGAACCAGCGACCTATGGATGTCTACATTTTATATTCCACTACAGTCCACCGCTCTACCAACTGAGCTATCGAAGGTTATATGTTGTTATAGAAATTATAATATATATCGTACAATTCAATAATATAACATTCTTTGGTTACGTATTATATTGTCTAATGGCATAGAAAATAGTTTGTTCCAATGAAATATTGAGCTTGAAAGATTTTCATTGGAATAGATGGATACCGAATTATGAAAAAGTATAATAATCAAGGTAGCTTCTCATTTAGTTCAAGCATTTGAAAGTATTTAAAACAAATCATTCCTAATAGGTACCTAATGAAACTGGGTATATTCGTCTCCAACAACATTGTAGGTAAGCCGGTTAAAATTGAAAAATTGTAAGTTATAAAATGAGAATTCGATCAAACCGATTCTTTACAAAATACGCTCAGACTGGTATTAGGTACAACAAAATTGAAAGCAACAATTGTTTTCTTTCATTGTTGAACTGAAAGGATTTTTATTCTTCGCAGATGGTTAACTGATATAGTTTTTTGTCATTTACACAATATTCCCTCTTTGAAGACGCAGATGATTATTCTGGAAAGCTCGCTAGTCACTATAGTGTACCTAGTAGGAAACCTCGAATAATATTACATAAACATGTTTGACGAACGTACAACGAAAAGTAATATTGTCCAAATCTTTTGGTAATAACTAAAGAAATGAAAATACTGTTCTTTCATTGGCCTGAACTGAAATTTGGAATGAATATAAAAAAATCGTCACAACTCCCGCATTACACAAAATGATTCGAACTGAGGTGGGACAAGAAATATGAAGAACACTAGACTATTTTCCATTTTGAATTCATTCATATTGCACTGACCATTTCAAACTGACACTTTTATTTTCTGAAACGAACTTACATCGTGACAAAATCTAAAGAGAAGTAAACCCACAAACTACACAGATTTTATTAACAATAATAACGGTGAAAAATCCATCACACTTTACCAACATGATTTTTCGGCTTATGCCATGGATATATCTCCCTCTTGAGTGAAGTCATCGTCCCCTCCATCCCCTTTCCGTGGATCTCCTCCAGCATATCGGAAATTTCCGGCCCATTACTCACGTTCTTGTTAATAGTCTCGCTAGCTTGTCGAATTTTGTCAAATATCGCATATTTTCTCTCATCGTGTGGCCTCAGAACGTTGTTCTTCTTCATTGAGAAGTAAATGAGCTCCAAAATGCCTTGACTCCTCACCAGGTAGTCCCTCTGAGCCAACCGTTGTAGCCGCTCCTTCTCTTCATACTCCACAATCGATTGAGCTTCGAAGGAGTTGCTGTAGTCACTTCTGACGCTGAGCGGTGTAGAAGAAGCTCGAGAGACTGCCCTACTAGGTGCTGGTTCGGCCAGTATAGGCTTGGCTCTTGCTGAAATCCTCTTGGAAGCCTCCAACTTAGCTTTCAGCTGCATTTCGTCTCTGAGAGCATTCTGGGCTGCTTCTCTAGCTCTGCTGGAGGCGGTATCACAGTACAGCGAGTTTTGTCCCTGTTCGAAGTACTTCATGTAATTGTGTTCTGTGTTGGCACATGGGTACACGATTCTGAACCCTCCCCTATTGGCCATTTCTTGTTTGAAGTACTCGGTGAAGTACTTGGAGTCACTGTTGGACTGATTCTCCCTAGGGTTAGACCCACTCAGCAACCTTTCCCTAACACGCTTTCTGTCCTCACGAATGAGCTTTCTTTTGTCGCAGATCTCTAGGTTCATCATCGCGAACATATCGTAAAGTAGGGCTTCTTTGACTTCGCAATCCAGTTCTGTGTCCGTATGGAAGCTTGGAGAGTGGTTAACTTCAAGAACTTGGGGGTTCATCCTTTTGTCAAGCAAGATGTCGATTCCTAGTAGCTCACAGCAAGCAGGAATCACGTCGTGGTTTGGAAAACAGGCTGCGTAGCTATGCTTCAGTACCGGGTAAGCGCTGATTATAGTTTTGATGATGACGTCATCGATCCTGTACCAAATTGCTTCTACGTCATGCTTCAAACTCTTCAGGTAATTGTTGAACCAAGACAGCTTTCTCTTGCTTCCCCCTTCGGTGTCCTGGTTGTAGGTCCTGCTGTGTTTGTTCACGGCGTAGTTGGTGAGATGCATGAAAACGTTTGTTATGTTGATGCCGTTTGGCTCTTTGTACCTACTAGTGGCGAACCTGACTAGGCCTTCATTGTAGATGAAGATTCTCAAAGGATCACAGGATGTGATCAGAGTGTATACCCTCAGATCGAACTTGTACCCATCGATTAGAAACGGTTTGGTGATGTAAACTTGGCAGATTCCTCTGTCACAAGGTCGGATTTCCTTCAGTGTCTTAGTGATCACGATGCCTCTACCTTGACTACCGGCCTCAGGTTTGAGGATGAAGGTTTTGTTCTTGCGTAATCTACTGTAGGTTAGAGCTTCTCCTAGGTCGGCGGGAAAACACCAAGTTTTAGGGAAGAAGTTGTAGTCTCTTGGGAACATGCGTAGCATTCTGTTCAGGTTTCGAGCTAGTAGGTCTTTCCTGCAGATTTCCAGCATTCCTGTAAATAACGAAAGTAATGGATCATGGAGTCTAGCTGGTGCCTCAATATACGTGATCGTTGGAGTTCAATCACAAGTGGGTGATGAGAGGAACAGAATGGTAGTGGTTTTAGAGCGAGGAAATAATCATTTGAAAAGTTATTTGAAATATATAATTTGATATTTCAACTTATCCTTATGAAACCCTTGCCTAACCTAACATAACCCTAACCTAATCCTCGCCTAACCTAACCCAACCCTAACCTAACCTAAAACAAAATTCGAACAACAGACCGTTGCTTACATCCAGACCATCAAAAGTAGTTAGAAGTGGCTTTATCACGCACATGTGCGAGTACCTTCAATGATAATAATAATAATATGTCTTTATTCATCACAATAAGAATAACAAATTGAGTAAAATTCAAAGAAATGATGAATAGTCGGAGTTCAGCTATGAGAGCTGCTTTTGAACTCAATCTCGATTGGTATGTGTTCTTATTATTTTTTATAATATTCGGATATGTGAGAAATTGTCGAAATATGTTTGTATATGTCGTGCCCAATCACTGTCGTGCGAGAAATATGTCGTTCAACCTTTACTTAAACTTTCTTTGAAGTCTGTGGGGATGGTGTTATACAACTTTGCCGCATTATAGGAGGAACTTCGAGTTAACATTGCTGTGGAATGCCTGGGAATGGGCAAAGATTGCCTATTACGAGAAGTGCTACTGTGTGATAGTGCAACCAGTCTTTCACGTAAGTAAGGAGGATATCCCGAAACAAGAATTCTATGCGTGGAACTAACCAAATGGATTGCTCTTAGATATTTGAGTGAAAGCCAGCCAGAATTTCGAAAGGACGGACTTATGTGATCATACTTTTGGATACCGTAAGAAAATCTGACACAACTATTTTGTATACGCTGGAGTCGCATTATACATCTAATTGTTATGAGGCGGGTCCGTAGATAGAATTGCAGTAAGCTGATTTTGAAAAAATAAGTTTTTCACAAAGACTCAGCTTCAGAGTTTGTCATGAAAGGTCTCTACTTGGATATAGTTGTCTCAATACATTGAATGACGTTTCACACAGATGACTTACATGCTTCGTGAATCTCAAGTATGTATCTAACCACAAGCCCAGATTTTTACATTCATTCACAAAAGGAATTATGTTATAAACAAATAACATGACCTGGGATTTCTTGGGATTGAAAATAAGATTATGTGCACAGAATACATCGTATAGAGTTTTGAGGTTTCTGTTAATATTTTCATTAGTGAATGTAATATCTTTGAAGTTGATTGATGAATAATATAAATGACTAATATAAATTGCAAAAAGGAGCGGTCCCAGCACTGAACCTTGCAGTACACCAAATTTTTTTTGATTTCATGGTTGAATGGTTATCATCAAGGTGAGTTGGTTGGGTCTTTTTGGAGAGATATCTATTCATAAGTGGCATTGCATTATGGGTGAAAGCAAAGCACTTAAGTTTTATGCACAATGAAGAAGAATGCAAGGTATCGAATGCTTTACTATAATCAAACATTAAGAGACATGTGGAATTTCCTTCATCGAGTGATTTGAATATGTCGTCAGTGACGAGACTCAGAGCCGTAGTAGTGCTATATTGAGGGCGAAATCCATGCTGAACGTATGGATTTTGTTTAACATAATCTGTGATCTGTTCTTTTAATGATCATTTCAAAGGCTTTTGAGATAGCAGGAAGAATATTTATATCGTCGAGAATTCCGCCACAATGAGTTGGATCCATTATCAGAGCTAATTAAATATTTCAATAGTCTATTCTAACCAAAGTATATGTGAATTTTGACAATAATAATTCATTTTTTCATTTTCCTCGCCCTAAAACCCTAAAACGCCCAGTGTGAGTGTGTTCCCAATAACTGAAGTCCTGCCATATACCTACATCAACTCCAGTTGATACGTCAAACACAGTACTTCGACCTCGCCACTGAAGATGACTGCCGCAGTTGCGGTTGAAACGTTTGGAGAATATAACCAAAGAAGACCACGGTCAAACCCGGAAACCAACAAAAACTGAATTTCATTTGTTGAACGCTACAATTCACTTTTAAGGAATGTTTTGTTATGGTTTCTTGTCACTTCATACTCGCTCAATCCTGATAACGATTTTAGATGTTGAAACATATTTTCTACTTCTCACTGATGATGAACAAAAAGGTGCTGACGTCATCAATAATAAGATTCGCCAGAATGGAATGATTCAGTTTATGTCAGAGGTCAAATTCAATAATATAAACGAACTTTTCAATTTTCTCTAACCTTAATTCGAATCGGAATTGTGCATACAATTTTTTGAATAAATATAACGAATGAAGATGTATTTTCAAAACCAGTGTAGCAGATTTTTTTTTCTATTCAAAATATGGACCAACAAGTAGCTATTTTTCTTCATCTACTCAACCAATAATATGACGAAACCCAAGAAATTATATGGTAGTATAAATGATAATACTCATGTAGATACTATTGCAATAATTGTAGTTAATACATTCATCAATTATGACTTACACTCCCTGTTTCGAAAGACTCGAGATTCATTGGTTAAGGTGAATCATCGGTGAATCATCAAGATGATTAAACCTCTGAAGAAGCCAGCCACTTGTGCTGGCGAAACGATAGGATGCAGTTCCAACGACGGCCTTCAAACCCGAATGAAGATAGTTACACTGACTCGAGATTCGTAGAAAGAAATCAACGAATTTCCTCTGGAAAATTGCTCCTCATGACTCTCTGGTGGTTTGGAAAAGGGGACGTTTCATGAACTATAACGATTGAAACGAAGCAGAAACTGACAACTGACGTAACGTAATGCCAAACTCCTTTCCAAAACCAACCTCGCGCTAGTTTTGAATCATGAATACCTTTTAGCGTCGGAATGAATATATTTGAATCACGTTTGGAATGCATGGACTCCAGAAAACGCTTCTAGATCCTGCTGAATATTTGACATAACTAACCTGGAAAATGGTTGATTTTCTGAAACCTCCTCATCTCCTTGCACCTATCCACCGTGATGGACAGATCCGTCCAGTACATATTCCAGTTTTCTCCTTCACTAACCTCCCTGTAATTGAATTTCTGAGCAACCCTTCTGATGACATCGTACCTGCAGTGCGTTAAACAGACAGTGACGACCCGTTTCCTCTTTTTTGGGGACTTGATCTTGGTGGCGCTATCGGATTTCTTGGAAATTTTCGCCTGCGGGACCTTTTTGGGGGGCTTCTGTTTCTCATCGCTTGAAGACCAGTCCGATGAATCGCTGATGTCGTTCAGGGGTATACTAGTGTTCGATTCGCTAGCCATTGAATGGGGGGATTTTGTTAAACGTATACCCTTGGGGGCATGCTATAAAAATTTAATGTGACACGTGGTTCACATCAGTTGACGTTACGAAAAATTTTGCAAGTGTCATTTGTGGGGTTGTTTCTGTGGGCGATGGTGTCGACCAATCAGATTTTGGAACATACAGAGGGTTTGAGCGACAAGTCTGGAAAGAACAAATAACAGTTCTGGTTGATATTCGGAATGTTGTCGGCAGAAGATGGAAAAAAAAGTTGTTTTTACTTACGTGAGTGATGGCGCAGGACACAATCCTGAAGTAATTCCAGGACATTCCAGGACATCGGCTGCAGATGCACATCTTCATTGGCAGCAGAAAGTTGCGCATCTTAATGAGGATCTGAAGGTGATTTCCATTTGGGGTGGAAGTACCCAGGTTCAATTCAATGCCACAAAAACCTAAGCATCGGTTTTTTCTGAAAAGATAAAGGTTTGCGAAGCGGATACAATAATGTCAGGACAAACAATTCCGTTTCCTGCTTCGATGAGTTTGTTGGGGGTTGGAATGGACACCAATATGTCTTGGCACGACCATGTCACTGAAATTGCTGAGGCTGCTTCTCAAAAGCTTGGAACATTGTTCCGTACCAGCAATTTTTGATGCTTTATAAAGCTCAGGTCAGACATCCTTTTGAGTATTGTTCTGATGTATGGAGCTCCGCCCCTAAGCATATCCTCAATAGTTTGAAACACCGAAGAAAGGTTGGAGATTTGTTTCTCTTCTATAGATGATTTCACGGAAAGAGTTCAAGTGAATCCACCACGAGCGGTACATATCAGAAATACGCGGTGGACTGCGGCTGCTCATCTTTTTGAGGTTCAACTCAGTACACCTCGAACTTCACTGTTTAAGAACTCTTTCATTTGGAGAACTACGTGTATGTGAAATGTAGTGTGTTATTCAAGTCACAAATAAGAGGTTACAAATTCACTTTGATATGACTGCTCCTTCCGAATATTACGAATTCAAATGAAGCTCAAATTTTGTGAAAGTTATTTTCCGGGTTTTTTGGCTATGGCCTCTAGGTTCTTATGACTGACGTTTCGTCCACTACTGCTGTAGACATTAAAAAAGGCGATATGGTAACGGTTGCAGTGCCCGAGCACGGGCACTGGTAACAGTATTCCTAGCTTTTGAGGAGCGGCTTTTGCAATTGCAGCGCATGTATAGATATTCACTATATATTTTTTTTTTCAATATTCAAACTTTTATTCATAACCTAAGCAAACTTCGACGTTAGTTTCTAATCCAGTCATTTAAGCTCAAATGGTTATATAAATTTTATTTACAAAAATGAGGAGTTGAAAAAAATTACAAAATTGAAGAAACTAAAAGTTAAACTTTCCCTCGGTTATCTTAAAGGCGCGATTTTGTTCCATCCTTTACATAAAAGAGGACATTCTAGCACGCGCTAGTATACGGGTGTCTGCAGTATGCTGTATAATGTCCTCTGTTAGTAGTCCCACTGTGATTTAAAAGTGCATATAGATTATAACAAGTAGCCACATTTTCTCCTGCAAAATTGTCCATATCCAATCCTTCTAGAGGAAATTCGATGACATCATTCAATTTGCCTCTACTTTCCGTTGGAGAGAATCTTTTTAAATGTTTTACTAAAATATGGGGAAACTTGTGGATTGATAGGGACTTTATGCATTTTCTCCTTTCCTTGCATTTCGAACACGTCGGTTTTTCAATTCCATCCAAAGTTTCTTCTCTTGTAAAATAATCTAAGCATTGCCACAAACTCAATTGGTCGGTTCTTTGTGGTATGGAGAGAGACAAATGCCAGAAAAGATCAAATGTTACTGAAGAGTATCCACAGTGTGTGCATTTCATCGTGGATTTCAATTGGCCAACGAAATTATCTACAATCTTAGAGTTATGCATCCTCAAATATGTGAGCCATGACTCTTGTGCGTTTCCGCTGTCGCTCAATTTTTCGTCAATCTCCGTTAAGATTGGTTTAGGTTTCTCATTAATTATATCAACCTCTTCATGTAATCCTTCTAAAAGATAACGGAGAAACTCCTGGGCGTCTTGATGGGAATTACCGATGAATCGAGGAGCAAAACTTTGAATCTGATTTTTTAAGGAGGCTGTATTTACTACTTTATCAAATGAATCTTCTGACCACAACTCCTTGATGACTTCTGCAAACGATTTTATTAAAGCACCCTTCATACTAGAAATACTAGTATTGATATCTTTCATGAATTCATCCTTTTTCAAATATTCCAATAACCATCTCGTATTTGATAAACATTGAATTACGCTGTTCATGAAACAGATGTTACCAATATTTTTTAAACCATTTAACCCAAAGGTTTTGACTGAAGAATTTATCACTGAACAATCCGAAATATCTTTGAAACCCATTTGAGAATTTTGCTGAGATAAAGTATTTTTTTCATTTGCTTTCATTTTAATTTCATTAAGTGGTTTCTTATTACCTCTCTTTTCTTTATAAAATTGGTTTTCAGCAAACAAGTAAATTTCATCAAGTTTTTTGGAATCAGGGAGAGTACCGAAACACGAAGCTGCATTTCCTCTTTGGATGGCAATACTAATTTTCTGAATGAGAAAAGATGTGGCTCTTGATTCGTGAGTTTCATCGGTTACCTTTTTTCCAATTTCATTGATGAAAGATAAGGGCCAAAAACACCAAACGTTTCAATAGCTATTGGGCGAAAGATATAATTATTTCCCAAATTCTGATATTTCCGTAGTTTGGAACTTTCTCCTAAAGAAGCAGCAGCATCGGCTTTCGCAGAAGTAGCAAGAAGATGGCAAGTTGCTAATGTATCTACACAAGTAAAGTCCCAAACAATAGATTTACCATTTTTCCATGGAACAAGTGTCATACCATCCGGCCATTTTCCGTCGTCTCGACTTGTGCCTATGGGTTCTAAAATCGCAGGAATTTTTGCTGAAGTTAAAGCCCTTTTGATTAGATCATTAATTGCATAGTGGCGAGATAATTATGAGATAATTATGCACTATATTCTATTAAATTAGATTCCAATAATCGCTTTGCAAAGAAACCATGCTGTTCTGATATGATGATGGATTTCACGAGCAAATGCATATATTTGTAAACCAATTTTTTGAACAATTTTGGAATTGCAGATAGTTAATGAGAGAGCTATAATTTCGTATTATATTTTTCTTTTCTTTTTTGAAAATTGGTAACACATCTGCGTTTTGTAGCGTTTTTTGATAGAGACATATTTCCAGAATTGCTTCAATACTAGGTAAACATTTTTGCAAAACAAATCTGTCTTATTCAAAGAAGTATCCAACTGTGTGAAAACAATGAAATTATGTTCTGCTCCAAAACCTGAAGACTCAGCTTAAATATCAAATTATAAACCAATAGCTATATTAGGCAAATATGGTGAGTTGTTTTAGATTAGTTTGTACAGTGTCATTCATTTTCAAGGTGAGTAATACTATCAAATTCAACTAAAATGGCTTCATGGTCAAAAAATAAACTGAAACTAATTTAGCATGCAGAACTCAAATAATTTCTGAAAGTCTCAACACTCGTGGACAGTTATATATTGGAAATATTGACATTCAGAAGGCATTGGTCCAATTGATCATTACCTGCCATTAGCTGAACTCAAAGCAATCAGATTATTTGATTCATTGGATTCATTAGTGCGGTTATCAACATGATCATCCGCACATAGGTAATCTAAACTATTTTCAACACTGCTTAATTCATTTTGGAAATGATTTGAAATCAACCTTGAACTGAACCATCAGGAGATTTCAATAGCAAATACCTACATCCTTTCTTATTATAACTAGTAGCCAGGTTTGAACCGTTAATCATTTCATATCAATCATTTCACACAACGAGGTTAACGGGTATTCTTCAGCCAATTTACTATCGTAATCGATGACCTACCTGTATTACAGTAGACCAAGTCGAAGAGCAGTGTGGAGACGAATTTGCACACTTTGTGGTAAACATGTTTTGGACTGTGTTGTTTTTGAGTGATTTACTCATTATTTGCAATGCTTTGATCATGAAAGGTGCGTAAAAACTCTTACACAATAATTTATTTGTTTCTTTGATGGTTGGATATTAACGGCAGTAAAAAAGCCAGTGAATGATAATATTACTGAAACGTAACTTTGATATCAGACTGACTAAAAAAGAATATGTTCATTGCAGAAAGTACTATCGAGTAAAATTATATGAACAAGTATTTTTATGCTGAAAGCCTATATAATTTCAAAATCAGTTCCTGTTTTATACATATTATACAGGGTGTCCCTGGACTTCCTCTTTTCCCCTCGAGAATGTATAGACGGGGTCAAAATATCACCAGTACTTCATATAACTTTTTTTCCTAAAATCCTTCGTTTCCAAGTAACGGGCCCTCGAAGTTACAAAATGAAAAATGTTTTTCTTTGATAATTTTTCAAGTGAATATTCAAAATCATCCAAATTTTGGTAATTGACTAAACAAATGAATTCCTTCGATGAGCTTTCATGCAGGAGTCAGTTGTTTTGCTACAAAGTCAGGAACGGACTACCCCCTATGGTCCACACCCCAAAACTTTGAAATGACAGATATTTTTCAATATTTTTCAACAAATTAAGGTTACTTGGACAATTTTATGAATAAAAGTACTCGTGTGGAAAGTCGATCGGAGCAACGAGTCTTGATAAAAATGTAGTTTCACTCGACGACATCAAACCCGCTCGTCCACCATTATTTGAAATGAATAATTATCAAAGCAGAAATAATAATGATAACGTTAATTCAACAACATTTATCCTGAGATGTCTACCATTATTCGAAAATATTAGTTTTTAAGGAAAATGGAAATGATAGGTAAAATGTTCATAACGAATTTTTATAATGCAAACACGTTTAACTAACGAAACTCAAGAGCCTCAAGAGCAAACAGAAATGAAAAATCCGCTACAGAAACTGCTCGATATGACCACCTTCTCTCTCTATACATTTTCTTAGTCTGCGAAGACACCCTCTCTGTACTTGAAATAGCATTCCAGGGTCGTTTCGTATGGCTTCACAATGTAATGTTATTCTATTCAACAATGCATCTCTTGTGTGAATAGGTGTAGCGTAAACAAGGCTTTTTAGATGCCCTCACAGAAAGAAATCCAATGGATTTAAATCCGGAGACCGCGATGGCCATGAATATGGCCCACCTCTACCAATCCATCTATTGTGGAAAATATGGTTCAAATGGTCACGCACAATCAAACTAAAATGAGGAGGAGCGCCATCATGCATAAACCACATATCTCTTCGGGTTTGCAATGGAACATGTTCCAAAAGTCCATTCAAATCGTTCTGAATGAACTCCAAATAACGTTCTCCATTCAATCGGTCCTGTAGAACGAATGGTCCTATAAGATGGTTTCCTATGATACCAGCCCAAACATTCACGTTGAATTTCCGTTGGTGTTTGGTTTGCAATATCCCATGGGGATTTTCTTCGGCCCATATATGGAGATTATGAGAGTTGATAACTCCATCTCTACTGAAACCTGCTTCATCAGTGAATAAAACTCGATTAATGAAAGTCATATCCTCTCTTTGCCTATCCATGAACCAATTGGCATATTCCAGTCGTGCTGGAAAATCTTGAGGTGTCATGGCATGTACCTTCTGTATGTGAAATGGGTGGAGCAGTTGTTCCCTAATTATTCTATGAATAGTGGACTTGGATGTATGGAACTGTTCTGATAGATTTCTGATGCTCATTGAAGGATCATCAGCGACGGCTTCCAAAATATTTTCCTCCAATACAACGGTACGTACAGTCCTAGGAGCGCCCTCACCACCTCGTTTTGGCAAAACTGTACCTACAATAATATCGAAATAAAACAACGTGCTCAAATTAATTATCAATTATTACATACCTGTCTCCCTCAAGCTGCGATCGACACGCTCGAATGTTTCTCTTGACGGTAACGTTCGATTGGGAAAATGGTCGGAATACAGACGACGAGCTTCTGCAGCATTACAAAATGCTCGTCCATAAAATACATGCATATCTGCATATTCATTGAATGTAAACTGTTCGGCCATATCAAAAAAATTCAAAATATCCTATAGAATATTGACAATACAATGATAGTCATATGATAACGCACCACTCAACAAAACAAAATCGCATTCCAGTTTCTCATTTTTTATCAAAACTTTCTAAAAGGTTTTTTTGTCAACATCTGTGAAAGAAATGAAACATAATTATTCCCTGGATATTTTTCATCTGATCATGTGCAGCCGTTTTTGTAGTTCATTCGTTTGCTTTTTATTAGTATAGTAAATATTTTTTCCGATGTGCGTTTTTTCAGCTAAATTCAGATTCGTGTTAAAGAATTTCTCCCATAAAATTATAATTATCAGTGAAACTCCTCAACAGTTTAGCTGTGAAGAAGAATTTGAAACATTCGAATGTTGAGTTTCATGAGATTCAGATAACTGATCAACACGAAACGAGATTATTCCACACGTATTATGTACATACAAAATATGGAATGAATTCGATATTTCATAGTAGAGTAGCTTGTTAGTTTAAAAACACCACGAATCTACAGAACTTGATATTTCTTTTGAAAAAATATCTGCTATCACAATTGTGACTTAAACTTCCATATAGGTACTGTACTTTTTGTTTACGACTTCATTTTAGCATACTTTGTATTATTCCTGTTATAAATGTTGTTGAATTAACGTTATCATTATTATTTCTGCTTTGATAATTATTCATTTCAAATAATGGTGGACGACCGGGTTTGATGTCGTCGAGTAGAACTACATTTTTATCAAGACTCGTTGCTCCGATCGACTTTCCACACGAGTACTTTTATTTATAAAATTGTCCAAGTAACCTTATTTTGTTGAAAAATATTGAAAAATATCTGTTATTTCAAAGTTTTGGGGTGTGGACCATCGGGGGTAGTCCGTTCCTGACTTTGTAGCAAAACAACTGACTCCTGCATGAAAGCTCATCGACGGAATTCATTTGTTTAGTCAATTACCAAAATCTGGATGATTTTGAATATTCACTTGAAAAGTTATGAAAGAAAAACATTTTTCATTTTGTAACTTCGAGGGCCCGTAACTTGGTTACGAAGACTTTTGGGAAAAAAAGTTATATGAAGTACTGGTGATATTTTGACCCTATCTATACATTCCCGAGAGGAAAAGAGGAAGTTCAGGGACACCCTGTATATCATCACTCTGCAGAATTATATTCCGCTGGAATTATCGTCACCCAAACTATAATTACAAATAGGAAACTGAATTCTCAAAAATGACTGACGTTTTTGCCTTAATATGTCTCTTGCAGTGGCGTACGGAAATTATAGTGAACAGATGAGGAAAAATGATGATAAAATATATAATCAAAACTTTGACAACAATGTTTTCGTTTCGATGCAATGATATTTCTGAGAATTTAGTGTCTACTCTTATGTACATTGAACATGACACGAAATGACATGATGACATGACATGACATAATAAAAAGACGAAATTACATGACATATGACATGTCATGACGACATGACTTGTTATAACATGACATAAGTACATGACAGCATTATTGTATAATATGCATGACATTACATGACAACATAACTTGATATGACATGACAAATAACATGACGACATGATGACATGCCATGGCATGACGACATGACGACATTATATGACATGACGGCATAACTTAATATGACATGACTTATGACATAAAGATAAAGCGAAATATCCGGCATAACGACATGATGATATGACATGTCATGACAACATCTCATGAAATGGCGTCATATCAAATAATATCACATGAAATGACATGACGAATTGACATGTCATGAAGACATGATGACATGACATGCCACAACAACATGACGACATCACATGGCATGATGACATGACACGACGACATGACTCAATATGAAATGAGGACACAATTATCTGAATAGGCATGACGTGATGACATAGCATATGACATGACATAACATGAAATGTCTACATTATGACATGACATGACGACATCACATGTCATAGCGACATAATTTGATATGACAATGTGACTTGATATGACATGACATGACATGACGACACCATGACATGATATAATAACATGATGACATGACAGTATTATATGACGACATATGACATGATATGATATATAATATGATATGATATTAAGCGACATGACATGACATGATGACATGACTTGACATGACATCATGATTGGCGACGGTTCCACCAGTGAGAAAGTTATCGAAGTGCTTGGAAAGATGATAGTCGGTTGGCGAGAGTTCTGGGGAGTATGGTGGATAAGTCAGAACTTCGGCACTCAATTTGTCCATTTGTCGGACAATGATTTGTGGAACGTGCAGACAGGCGTTGTCCTGGAGCAGAGTCTGTTGACCAGTACCGGCTGCCGCTGACACAATTTTTGGTACATTTCATCGATTTCCCCACAATAGGACTCTGTCATGATGGTTTCGTCCAGTCGCAGAAAGTTATAGTGAATCCTACCAGTCGCTGACCACCATACAGTAACCATGTTTTATTTGGTGGGTTTTAGCATTCGGAATGTGCCTACGTGGCTCATCGGTGTCTAAGCACTGTCCTGGACATCTCGTTTTGTCGTGAAGGATCCAATTTTCATCACACTTGACGATCCGATCCAAAAAAAAGATCGTTTTGGTTGCGCAAAAGCAAAAAAGAACAGACTTCGAAACATGCCAATTTCTGTCGGTCGTTCAAATCGTGCAGTATCTACTTTTTGCGCCTTTTTAACTTTCCAATACGTTTAAAACCATCAAAACCCGCATGGGAGCTGACGCCCAGTTCTTCCGCCATCCCAAGCACTGTTTGTGATGGGTCAGTATCCACCAGTGTCCCCAGATCCACGTCCTGTATAACTGTCCTGTAAAACGTGACATTCAAACGGATGAAACGTTTGAAACAACCTGAAAAGTGAAAAGAACAGTGTTTTGGGAGGAGCAGATGGAGCAAAGGAAGGATGGAGCAAATTGTTGACTTTTAGCTTAACCGAGATGAGTTTTCAATCGTTTCATTATCTGAAATGATGGTTTCGATTTACTATTTCCCTCATTTCGAATCAAATAACATTTCTCATGAACAAATGGATGGCGCCACGTTCAGTGTCACTCGGTATGTAATAATGATTATTCAATTGATAAGTACGAAGATGACATTATGAGTTTGTAGTTATATCATCTGGAAATCTGTAATTACTGAATCTGGCACTACACTTTCAATTTAATTCAACCAGTCGTGAAAATGAACCTGATTTCACACATATTTTCATGTAACGCCACTGAATCTCCAAGCTCAACCACCCGTGCTTATTTCAGATTCAAAACCTATCAAATTTCGACATTTGAATCACTCTCTCTCTTTGCAGATATATGTACGAACCCAGACGGAAAGGAAGGCCTTTGTATAAATCTGCAGGATTGCCCTTCGATATACGCGATGTCCACGGACTTTGATAACCCCCTAACAATCGACAGACTGAATTTTCTAATCGAATCGCAGTGCGGATACCTTGGCAACAATCCAAAAGTTTGCTGTCCCGTTGCAGAAGTTTCACAATAGATTGGGAGTAAGTTTTCGTTTCAAAAGCGGAGGACAAGTTTTTTCATTGAAGAGTTGATGTTCACAGTTAGATGAGCCGGAATTATTTCTTTCTCAAGGTGAATCAAGATTCCTAGAACGATTATTGCAAGATCCTTCGCTTATTGAATGGTAGCATTAGTGTTTAGTCTGTAGTTTGTCTTTATCAGTATGTTTGTAGATATCCAGTATAAAAAAGCACTGATTTTCATTCTTCATGAAAGTATATATGTAATTAAAGAATTGAAGTGAAAATTTCATATTATTCAAATCGAACTGTTGCCAAAAAACCCTCCCCAAACCATAACTTCATTCACACATATTTATTAGTGATACCTCTTTAAATGTATGATAAAATTGACCGATACTTGATGAAAAAAACACTCCAATGTCATATTTTCACTCGACAATTTACAAAACTATGACACGTGTTTTGCTGTGTGATAGGTATACGAAATGATATAATGACATGACATGACAAAATTATGATATTACAATACATGGCAACATGATGACATGACCTGACATGATATGATGACATCACCACATGACATGACATGAAGATATGACATGGCATATGACATGACATGATGACATAACTTGATATGAAATATCAATATGTCGACAAGATGAAATGTCATGGTATGACAACATGACGACATGACGACATCACATAACATGGCGGTATGCATTACCGTCCTGAATATGCATTACCGTCCTGAATAACTTTTGATATACGAAATGATATAATGGCATGACATGAGAAAATGATGATAATTCAATACATGGCGACATGATGACATGACCTGACATGATATGATGACATCAGCACACGACATGACATGATGACATGACATGATATATGACATGACATATGACATGACATGATGACATAACTAGATATGACATATCGACATGTTGACAAGATGAAATGCCGTGGAATGACGACATGACGACATCACATTACATGACTGCATGACTCAGTATGACATGACATATGACATGACGATACGGTGAATCGCCGCGACATGACGACATGATGACATAACCTGGCATGACTATAATGCATGAAATGACGACATGTCAAATAACATCACATTAAATGACAAGACGACATGACGTCACATGAATTGATATGACATGACCGATAATTGATGAAAATCCATTACAACGTATTCAAAAAACACTTCAATGTCAGATTTCCACTCGACAGTTTACAAAACCATAACACGTGTTTTGTTATGCAATAGCATGTTCAGACGTCACAATACACAACACGTGTCGCAATATACAGTGTATTTCATTCAAAACGAACCGTCCTGAATAACTTTTGATATACGAAATGATATAATGACATGACATGAGGAAATGATGATAAATCTATACATGGCGACATGATGACATGACCTGACATGATATGTTGTTCATAAAAGCAACCTTCTACCTGGAACCGATTTTGTTTCATAGACAAATTAGTAAGAGAAACGAATTCATCGATTTCGTTATTATTGAAATTATTTTTCTCTAGTAATTCCCTGAGGTATTGCAAGGTCTGTGGGATTGGGACGCTAGGAAATAAGGAACTAACACAAAAAAAACCGAAATCTCACCTTCTAGCAAAACCACGTTTTTTGTATATTGTATGAACTCTAAAGAGTTTTTCATACTAAAACTTGGTGCTGCAATAGACAAGGTTTCAAATTCCTCAGTGAGCCACTATTTGGTAGGTAGGAGCTCCAATAGCTGACACGATGCGGCGCATTGATTTTCCCGGTTTGTGGATTTTTGGGAGGCAATATAGTTTCGACGCCGTTGGGTTGGAAACTTGTAACATTCGTTTCAGTTGAGGGGTAAGTATGTTGTCGCATTTTTTGAGGACGTCTTTTAATTCGGTCCGTTAGTATTTTCCTAGGATTTAGCTAAGGTATGTGGATGTTATTTTCGCGATATTCGATACCGAAAAATCGAATATTGACGACTTTGTTTCCATTTCAAATAATAGATGTCCATCAATAAAGTTCACGTATGAGTTAGAAAATAAGGGACAACTACCATTTCTTGACGTTTTGGTAATGAGGAGGCAATATGGAGAGTGAGAATACGATATTTTTAGGAAAAAAACAAGCACGTACAGGTATATTCCTGACAGTTCAGATCACTCTGGACAGCAAAAACGTGCTGGGTTGAATTTTTTAGTGCATCGTCTTTTGACTTTTCCTCTGACACATGATAGGTTCACAAAAGAAAGACGTACAATACAGCAAATAGCAGCCACTAACGGTTTCTCGAGGGGTATTGTAGATGACATAATAAGGAAAAGGAAGTTTAGGTTAAGAATGAATGAAATCTCGACTTTCAGAAAGTTCCATACCACCAATATAAGAGGAACTTTGGAAAGATTTTCAAGGAATTAGGTATGAAGGTGGTTTTTAAAACAAGTCATACACTACAGAGCCTTTTGGGAAGTCCAAAAGACAAAGTCGAGAATTCGGAAAAGTCTGGACATTATGAAATTGAATGTAAGGACTGCGATGCAAAAGATCTATTGAAGTAAGATATAACACATAACACATAGCACACTTGAAATATGGAAGACCTGAAAAATCAGCAGTCGCCCATCATATTTTGCAACAAAACCATTTCATAGATTTCAGTTCTTTAAGATTAGTTAGACAAGTTATCAACAACAGGCAACTAGATGCCTATGAGAGTGTGGAAATAAGTAAACACAATAATATTATGAATAACGATGACGGACCTATACCAAAGAGCATACTGTATAGCTTGTTGAAATAAAATAATGTTGTTGGGTTTACTGATTACTACATAAGAACACATTACCAAAATAAATTTGAATAGTCAATATTGTGAAATTAATTTCTATATATCTGAAAAGTGTTTTATATAAACATATATTGTTAAATAATAGATAAGGCAAAATTGTAAAATTAATTTAGGTTGGTATACCTATATGGGTGGTTCACCTGGATGGTTTACCTGTATGGGTTACCTATATAGCATAAATAGGGTTAGCTCGCATTAGTTTCTAGTTTTAATCTTCCTCTTTGAAGATGATCACTTGGTGATCGGAAGACGTGTCGAGGTGTTAAAAATAACGATTTGGTGTTGGGAAAAAACTCCAGTAATATGTATATTTGATATAACTGATAGCGAAGCGGCTGGTCTAAAATCACTTGGAATATTTTTCTTGCCCTTGAAGAGATGGTTTTTTGTCGCTGACTATTTTTGACTATCTGTGAAATATTGTTGTTTTTGTTATGTTGGGAACTGTTCCGTTTTCCAATTACTTATTTGCGCTGAAATCCTCAAAGAGGACAGATTTGTTTCAGAAATGAGGGGAGGAAGAATAATTCAAGAAAACAAATTACTACCAAAATCTATCATGTGAATTGTTTGTATCTCCGTCACGACGTAAGCGGAACGAAAATGGTGATTTCTAAAAAAAGAGTCAAAAATGGATCGTCTTTGTTTCCGATAATATTTTTCACCCCTTCGCTTCCACATCGCTCGTCAAAAAAACCTCTCAGAAATACGCATTTTTCTCAATCCCGGCTGCCGCATCACAAACATCTTCATATATCAAATATGAATCCGGGCTTTTTGCTCGCGTCCAGCATTTCACCAACGGGGCATATCGCGATGATTAGAAAAAGCATTAGGGAACGTCATTGGCCGTATTTATGAAGGCCTAACCCCATATTTTTGAAAGCTTATAAATCAAAACACATGCTTCTCGTGCGATAGAGTGGACGATCGCACCCGAATTAACTTGCCATTATTCAAAGTGGAGGATGTGGAAGCTTTTGTAAAATTAAAAGCTTTCATTAAGCTTATGAAAAATTATGAATTAGGTGTTGTGTCGAGGATTTATGGAGAGTACTGGACGTTTGAGTTGTGGCGATTTGCTTTGTTCGTCCTGCGAAACACGATAAATTTTTGCATGTTTCGAAAAATGATCCTTCAATTTGCAACCATCACTCAGTTTATGTGGGATTTATTCATCAAGTACGTTGATCACTTTGTTAGTAAACAAGAGAAGTAAAGAGGTACTTAGAACATAGCACAAGAACTTGAAAAAATATTGAGTTAGTGTAAAACTGTAAAATAACATCCATCCCAATAAGTACCTATTGGAATGTTTGAACTATTCACTTTCAGTAATAACCTCTTCATCCGAGCAGAATTCCTCACCGGTGAGTATATTTTTGAGGTCTGGGAACAGCCAGTAGTCACTGGGAGCTAAATCTGGCGAATACTGTGGATGTGGTAGTGATTCGAAGCTCAATTCATGTAGTTTTGACATTGTTTCGATTGACTTGTGACGCGGAGTGTTGTCTTGATGTCTTTGCCATATGCGGTCGTTTCTTCGCAATGTCAGGCTTTGAACGGTCCAATAATGATTTATTTGAATTCAAATGCAAATTCATTTATTTGTAACAAAATGATAAAAATTATAATATACAGTGTGTCCAAAATAAGGATCCTAAGCATGGGAATCTCAGTACCTGTTGGAGATACAGCTTAGGTTAAATTAGGAAAAAGTTGTGTTAGGAATCACACGTTAAAAGGTAAGACCTCGTTAATCCTTAGCTCGCACAAGTTTCGACTTCTGAGGGTTGTCGTTCGTAGGGGTGCGACAGCTGGTTAACGGAAAAACAGATTTTAAACAGATTTTTTTTAAAGCTTATTTACATGCCGTTTAGAAACTTGAAGAATTTTCATGGCCTGCTGAGATATTTGGGAAAAACGAGAATTTGATAATATCAATTTTATTTTTTTCTGACTTTATTTGAAAAGATATCAAAAAACGAATAACACTTTTTCATTGGCACTTTCAAGGTACTACACGATGGTATTCTTAGTTTTCATATCCGACGTTTCGTTTTCAAAAAACCATCATCAACTTTATTTTTTTAAATACCCCGAAAAAAAAGTACACCCTGTATCTGATTCCATTTTTATTATTTTATTATTTTATTACAAATTCAACGATGTAACACATGCCATTGTTTTCTTTTTAGTTTAGGGGAAAATTGCATTTTTTCTATTTTTAAAATGTATTTTTAAGTAGGTTAATAATGATTTTTTTTAAAGTAATGAAAACAACAAAGAAATTAACGCATTTTTCATTTGATTCAAAGGAGGTGTTCAAACAGGTTTCCGTTATTTTCCAAACATAAGTATGATCTTCTAACTGTAGAACTTAAAACATCACGTAACATCTCTGGTGTAATACTGTTAAATGCGACAGTTACACATTTTCGTAACTGCTGTTCAGTTTCAAAAGAATGTTGGTAAACCCGGTTTTTAACAAAACCCCATATGAAGAAGTCCAGAGGAGTTAAGTCAGGGGATCGCGCTGGCCAAGACACTTCACTAAAGGTTCCAATCCACCTTCCAGGAAATCGCTGCGAAAGATACTCTCGAACTTGTCTAGAATTATGTGCAGGAGCACTGTCTTGTTGAAACCAACAGTTATTGACCTGTGCCAGAGGTAAATTATCTAAACAGTCTCCTACATAGTTTTGCAATAAATGATGGTATCGTTCGGCGGTCAAAGAATTATAGTAAAAAAAACGGACCTAGTATTTTAGTTCCTAAAATTGCACACCACATATTGAACCCAAAACGTTCTTGATGTCTTGATATTTTCTTAACACGCGGATTTTGCTGAGCCCAGTAATGCGAATTGCGGCGGTTGAAGATACCATTATTAGTGACCATACTTTCGTAGGACCATATTATTTTTGAAGGGAAATTATAATCTTCTTCACACGCGCGTGTATACCATTCGCAAAAATTTCGGCGCCGTTCGAAATCCCCTGGTTTAAGTCCTTGGCAAATCCTAAATTTATAGGGGTGATATCTATTTTTACGCAAAATAAATTGAGCTGTGGATTTGGCTACTCCTACATTATTTTCGATTTGCCTAGTTGATATTTCAGGGTTCTCAACAACTGCTTGTAAAACATTATTTTGGACTTCTTCTGAAGATTCCTTTTTTCGAGATAAAACAGGCTTTTTAAATGAACCATATTCTTTTAAATTTCGAGCCAGCTCTAAGAAAATGGACTTACATGGCTGCTTTCTTTCTGGATATGTATTAAGATACATTGTTGCTGTATTTACAGTATTTTTGTGGCACAAAATGTAGCACGTTAGCATGTCAAACTTTTCTTCATGGCTATAATGCTCACCCGGCATATTCGACGATAATAACACAATATTATCTATTCAACAATAAACAATAATAACGACAACAGTAACAATAACTCTAAAAACAACAACTCGACAAACAGGCTAACAACAACGACAATTACTATTTTATCGTGTAATTAAATAATATTTGACAGGCTCGGTGACAGGTATTTACGTCAAAGCATTTGTTTGCAACGCCTACTTAAAGATTTTTTTAAAAATAAAAAAAAATGTAATTTTCCTTTAAACTAAAAAGAAAACAATGGCATGTGATACATCGTTGAATTCGTAATGAAAAATGGAATAAGATACAGGGTGTACTTTTGTTCCGGATCATATAAAAAAATAAAGTTGATGATGGTTTCTTGAAAACGAAACGTCGGATATAAAATCTAAAAATACCATCGTGTAGTACCTTAAAAGTGCCAATGAAAAAGTGTTATTCGTTTTTTGATATATTTTCAAATAAAGTCAGAAAAAAATAAAATTGATATTGTCAAATTCTCGTTTTTCCCAAATATCTCAGCAGGCTATGAAAATTCTTCAAGTTTCTAAAGGGCATGTAAATAAGCTTTAAAGAACACAACTTTTTTCTAATTTAACCTAAGCTGTATCTCTAACAGGTACTAAGATTCTCATGCTTAGGATCCTTATCTTGGACACACTGTATAATGGTAAATGTGAATGGTCGTTGTGACTGATTCATTCTAAAGAGTCATTGAGGAATTCTCTAACTGAATAATATGCTTTTCCCAACATCATTTTTTCAATAGTTTGTTTGTACTTTCTGAAACTCATGTTCTGTATGCTGCTCGGTAGTTTGTTAAAAAACTTAGCTCCGATATATCCTGGACTTTTTTTAAATTTTGTTAATTTATGTTGAGTTACGCTCAATTCATTTACAGTTCTTGTTGAATAATTAGGAAGGATGGGTTTCTCTTGAATAAATGTATGTTTCTTTTTACATAACTTAATGTTTTATAGACATATATGCAAGGAAAAGTCAATATTTTGTTGTCAATAAATATAGTCTTGCCAGCTATCTTCGGATTTCATACTGAACATAAGCCTCAGGATGCGTTTTTGGCAGACAAAAATTCTTTCAGCATTAGTGCAATCTCCCTATAGAATGACTTTGTATGTCAGGTGGCAGTATACTAGTGAATAGTACATGTCCAATAGAACGGTTTTGTTCATTGTTTTTTTTTTAGATTCAGTGAAGCAAAGAATCCGGAATTGATTTTTTTTGTATGTGTTGAAGATGGTTGTCCCATAATATATATTGATCTAGGTGGAGTCCTAAGAATTTTGTCGATTCTGATTTCTGAATTGCGGCAAGAGAAGAACTGGAACTGTTTCTTCTGCACTTAAATTGAATATATACAGTTTTTTAAATGTTCACTATCAAATCATTAGCATTTGCACCAATTTCTGTTTATGAAGTTTATGACTTCATTTACAGTATTTTCCAGTTCCTTCAGGGTCTGTGCAGAGACCACCACCGAAGAATCGTCTGCAAACATTGTGACTTGTATTCGTGATATGATCGGGCATATCATTGACGTATATTAAGAATAATACTGGTCCCAACACTGACCCCTGCGGAACCTTGATATCCACGAAATAGGTTTCAGAACATTCATTTTTCATTTGTACATAGGCCTTTTTTTCATTGAGGTATGACTTCATCACATCAAGAATGTTTCCTCTTATTCCATCTCTTCCTAGTTTATTCAGAAAAAAATTATTTGTAGGCTATCAAATGCACACGAGAGATCAAAGAAAATGCCAGCAACGAAATTGCCTGCATCAATATTATAATAGACACATTCCATGAATTCAGTTGTTGCACTTTCCGTTGTATTATAATATTCATTGTTGATGGTATCTCCAGGCACATCCCAAAATACCGAGGCCATAACCTTTCCAGGTGATTGTTGTGCTTCCGAGTGCTTAGGAAGTGGTTCACCAGTTGCTCTCTGCTCAGATGACGATAGTTTTGAATCCGGAGTGACGTGAAGGATCCATGTTTCATCCATTATCACATATCGACGCAAAAATTCCGGAGAATTATCAAGACATTTTCGTTTTTGGTTGATTGTGAACTCGTGCGGCACCCACTTTGAACAGGGCTTTCTTATAGTCAAATACTCATGCATTATATAATAATGATATTTTAATATTGATATATGTTACATGAAGGATTTGAAGCTTTATAACCTCAATTTATTATATGCGAGCGCTTTCGACAGCTGGTCGTGCTATCATCACCTAAGCTCTACTCATACGTGATGATGATAGCACGACCAGTTGTCGAAAGCGCTCACATATAATAAATAGGAGTTAAAATACTTCAAATTTTTTTTTTAACATATATTGATAATAAAATACTGAAAATAGAGGAAATTCAGTAATAATAATAATAATTTATTGATTTCTTTAGGACATCGTAGTATACAAACATTATTTCAAAAATATATGAATAAATAACATATACATAACAGAAATTATAGAAAAAAACGCGTTTTTCAGTGATTCCAGAATGGTTTCAACATGAGGATATACACAACAAATTTATTACAAAACAGATAAAAGGAAATCAGGAATGAGATTTTTATATAGTTAATGATTTTTTATTTATTGGAAAACATTTATTGAATTCTTCAACGAAAGTGGGAGTTTTTTGTACTCATTCAAACCTTTTTAAAATAAAGATTTCATCGTACTGGTCAAATTAGTTCGAGGAAGGTGGAATTTTTGACAGCTACTCGCTCTTGTTGAGTGATTTTGGATTTGAGATTTATAAAATATTGATTAACAAATGTCCATCATATTTGTATAACAAAATAAGATTTTGTAGCGATGTACACATTCTAAATTTGAGGTTTAAAGGGTTAATTTCTCCGCCGCCCCATCGAACCACTATATATCGACGATCCTTCAGTTATAATATAAATAGCTTGTACAATAATATTCCACAAAAATATAAAGTTAGTGAAGTTTCTTCATTTAAGTGCTGTTACAAAAAATATCTCATCGCTGCTCAATCATAAAGCTATTGATTTCATAGATTTTATACTTCTGAAAAATTTTCAGCAATAAATTTGACATGTTTTCTCTCTCTCTCTCTTTCCTCTCTCATCCCTCTTTTTTTCTCTCTTCCTTTTTCATTGTTTTTTCTCTCGTTTAGTTTTCTTTTCTTCAAGGCTAGAACTAAGATCAACAGTACCCTTCCGGTACATGTTGTTTCTAGCCTTATTTGTAATTTTTTTTATAGATTGTATATTTATTATATTTATATGGGACTACAAATAAATATTATTATTATTATTATATACAAGGCTATTCAAATTTGTACATGGGGATCTGGTGAACGATAAGAGATAGAGTGCCGGTTATATCATGGCAAAGTTGCGTATTTTAGAGACCTATTCAATGATGTGAAAAATTCGAATATAGCTCTTTTGGTTCTGGAGATATACAGGAAAAACCAAAAAATCCCAAATTATTTTTTTTGTCTATATATTCTTTATACGCAGACATATTGAAAATCTGTCCACATTTTGCTATTGGCACTTGATGTAGGCTATCAGAATATGTCCATGATTTTTTTATACAGGGTATCATCTGGCTCGGGCCACCCCCATCTTTGAGTTTTTAAATACGGACCTGTATTTTTTGTGTCGTAGACGTTCACTTCATAGTGAGAAATTGAAGTGAATTTTATATTTCGGGATGTTTGGGTAATATTCGAATATAATTGTGTGAATTATTCCCTTTTTGAATTACGGACCTGTAAATTGGTCGACTGAGTTGAATAAAAACAGAATATGTACCGTAGAGTTTTCCGAGAGTTTTTTTTTTGTCATTTTTAGGCACCTATTCATATTTTTTATTGCTCTGAGCGTTTTTTACAATGTACTTCGAATAGGAAAACCTTCTATGATTATCTGAAACATATCTACATCAAAAATATATAATGTGTTGTAATGATCAGAAAGAGAAATGATAGCAATAATTACTTCCGAAACGAACACTATAATTGTAATGAAAATTGAAATGAAGTAATTTATATACACAAAAAATTAATGGCGCAATAAATGTTCAACTTCGAGATATTTTTGAACTCGGTTTTTCAAATTATTTATTGCCCTTAACACACTTATGTGCTGCATTGTTGCGAAATCATTCAAAATCCTCAATCTCGAGTCTTCCACATTTTGTGTCTCTCTGTCAGCGTGAATCCTATTTTTCAATGTCCCCCATAGAAAATAGTCCAAAATAGTAAGATCTGGTGATCTTTCAGGCCATTATATTTGCCCAGTATTTGTCTCGAAATGGAAGAACTCCAATTCGAACATTTATTGGGCCATTAATTTTTTGTGTGAATAAATTACTTCATTTAAATTTTCATTACAATTAAGTGTTGATTTTGGATGTTAGTATTGCTATCATGTTTTTTTCTGCCAATCATAACACATATAAAATATTTAAGTTGTAGATATGTTTCAGATAATCAAAAAAGGTTTTTATATTCGAAGTTCATGGTGGAAAACGCTCAGAGCAATGGAAACATGAATAAATATGAATAGTTACTTAAAAATGAAAAACAACTCTCTAAAAACTTTATGGTACATAGGGTGACGTAAGAGTTGCTAATGTGTTCTTATTTAACTCAGTCAAGCAATTTTCAGGACCGTAATTTAAAAGGGAATAATCCACCCAATTATAAAAAATACAGGTCCGTATTTATAAATTCAAAGATGGGGGTGGCCCAAGTCAGATGACACCCTATATAAAAGAATCATGGACATATTCTGATAGCCCACATCAAGTGCCAATAGCAAAATGTGGACAGATTTTCAATATGTCTGCGAATAAAGAAGAATAAAGAAGATAATTTGGGATTTTTTGGTTTTTCCTGAATATCTACAGAACCAAAAGAGTTATATTCGGTTTTCCTACATCATTGTTGGTGGAGCGGAGTCCTTATAATAACTATTCGAGTCATCGCTTCGCTTGAAGGTATTTTTCCCATCAAGAAGCAGTATAGAATTGAAACACAACATCATTTTTGGTCCATTGTTTTGAATATAATAAAAGTAGTCACACTTTTGTACAATAACTCACAAACTTAGAGGTAGAATATCATGAAATTTCAACAGCTTTCCTTGGTAGGTAAGTACTAACTGAAAAAGCGTTGAATATAATAAGACTAACGCCATCTATATCTAAGGAGACTTTTCAACCCATGTAGTATATTCTCAGAGCAAGTGTTGCAAGTGTTGACTTGGGAATTTTTATTCGGATAGCGGTGTATATCAACGCTAGTAAAGTTGTCAGCAGGTATAATTGAAACTTAACTGTCTGAAAAAACTTCAATCTGGACAATGATGTTAAAAATTGATATAAATTGAAGCAACTTCATTGTTTTTCATGCATGCATCCAACTGAAATCGTGTCGAATATTCTCAGTGGGTATTTTATGTGGAAATGACAGACTAGGTACCTCTGTTGCCTTTGAGAAAATGAAATATTGATTTCAGTAACTTGTTGCTAACAACTAAAGACCGACATTGGAAGTGTATGCTTCTTGAATAACTCGGTATACGAGTAAAATATTGCCGATTCCTACATCGAATCGGCATTTTCAATTACCCAGCTCCGGTTTAACCACATCTCGGAATAAATGAAACAGCCTGCAAAAATCCGCTGACGCGAGTCTTTATTTTTAAAATAATATCCCGGAGATTATTCTGCTAGCGACTTGTTTTTATCCTCGAAGAAATGTTCGTAGATATTTCGTCGTGGATATAAACGTGAGTTTGTAGACAGTTTGGATCTGAATTATTAACTCTGACATTTCTTATAACATCTGGAAATGAACTCATCCAGAGAAAAATCCTGATGGATAAGTCTCGGAAAATCGGGTTTATATCGGGTAATTTGCGAAATCGTTAAGGTACAGTTATTTCATCAGGTTCGTTCAGCTCCAGTTAGCATATTCAAGAAACACGTCATTGGGAGATTTTCTATCAGTTCTATTCTATCTCTCTAGATGAATTTACCACTTTCAAAACTTTGGAATATATGGAGAATTCAAAAAAAAGTTAGTCGGTTTCACCGACATGCCAGTTGTTCATCTGAAATATGATATGTATATCAGATTTGATTTCTATTCCTTCGGCACACCTTATTAAGTTTCGTTCTGGAACAGAAGACTTTTGTTTTGATTCGTAGACTTTATTCTTTATTCAAGATGCTTTTACAATTTGAAGTACCTAAATTTCGAGTACCTGAGTAATTACCTAGCCGATTGCTATTAAATGTGTGCCTGAGTTTGGAAATAAATCAATAAACATCATCATAATTCTTTTCTCTTTTGAATGTAACACATCATAGTCATAATTGAACTCAATTTCGGTAGTTTCGAAAAATGCTTGAAAAATAGACTTATTCATTACCTAAACAAGAATGATGTCTTAAATGAATGTCAGGTTGGATTCAGAGAACGTAAATCAATAGAAAATGCTGTCTTTCAATTGGTACATTGTATATGGAATAATTTCAATATAGGCAAAACTGTCAAAACTGAAAGAATTTGTGAATCAAAACTGTGACATATTGAAATCTGTCTATGAACTGGATTCCTAATCGACGTTCTCTCTAGGCCATCGATATAAAGTACATCCTATTGTAGGTAATATCTTGAATTAGTTGAACAATCCAACGTCAATTTCTCTTCGACTATTACGCTCTCTTTCCATCAGGTTTCCTTCCTTCCAACTATTTGTATCATTTGTATTTACATTGAGTGTTTGCTTTGTTATGCAACAATGAAACCTCATATTATATGTATGTGTATACATATGTATATGTATATATATCAACGTTTAAGTTGTTTATATATTGATACTAAAACTCAAGCTCTTCATAGGTAGCTCAGCCTTCAAAATTGTTTATTTGTTATTCAATGTTATATCATCATCAAAATATGTAATTACCTTAATAAATAAGTTTAATTTATCTATCTATCCATCTATAGGTTCAAATCAAATCAGTTTATTTCCAGAGATTCTACAGCATGGAAACCTATCCGTGAAACCATATTCCTATCCGTGAAAACTTCAGATTTCATATTCGATACCTTAACGGGGAGATGAGGCCAACTAAGAAGAAGAAGAACTCAGGTAAAACTCAACAACATTTAAGTAGTAGGTAGTAGAGAGTTTATGGACACTCTATAACTGAACACGTAACGAATACAGTTTTACCAGTATAGTAAGAAGTGACTTGAGCAAGGTCAACAAAACTTCTGAACCCGAAATAGCACACCTAGATAATGACAAATGAGATTTTGTCGAAACGTCGGTGAAATTAAAGATAATATCACATACACGGATCAAATACCCGAAAAACCAGTTCAGCATATATATATATATATATATATATATATATATATATATATATATATATATATATATATATATATATATATATATATATATATAGTTTTTTAACATTTTTTTTGAACTTATGATGCACTGTTTGGAACCTTTGGTGTAGTAATTATTATTACTGGAGTTTTTTCCCAACACCAAAACGTTATTTTTAACACCTCGACACGTGTTTTTCTATCACCAAGTGATCATCTTCAAAGAGGAAGATTAAAAGTAGAAATTAATGCGAGCTAACACTATTTATGCTATATAGATATCCCATACAGGTAAACCGTCCAGGCGCACCACCCATACATGTATACCAACCTAAATTAATTTTACAATTTTGCCTTATCTATTATTTAACAATATATGTTTATATAAAACATTTTTCAGCTATATAAAAATTTATTTCACAATATTGCCATTGCAAAAAAACCTATATAGCATAAATAGGGTTAGCTCGCATTAGTTTCAATCTTCCTCTTTGAAGATGATCATTCAGTGATCGAAACACGTGTCGAGGTGTTAGAAATAACGATTTTGTGTTGGAAAAAACTCCAGTAATATTCTTTTTTTTTGAAGGAATGCAGGTTTGATAGCTGTTTAAGAGAGATAGGTAGTTTGTTGTATAACTTGATGGGCATAATTAGAGGGCCGTTTGCTGCTTTCGTCAATTTATGGTGGGGAACAATAAAATTATAGTTAGATTTTAACGCGTATATCCTGTGGCGAGCCGAAGATTCTCTTGATTGAAATTTGTCGAAATGAGTTTTGATATAAACAACACAGTTGAATATATATAGTGAAATAATAGTTAGAATATTCAAATCGGTAAACAGCTCCCTACATGAGTCATCATATTTTTTCAAACACATTGTGCTCACTATCTTTTTTTGAGCTATTAGTAATTCGTTTATTCTTGTACAGTTACCAAAGTTGATCAGACAATAACTGAATGAAGATTGAATATAAGCATACCTAGTAATAGCTCTTCAATATATTCAATAGAACAAAATAACGTAGATTACGAATTACAAAACAATGTTTCGACATTTTACTCAAAATATGATCAATGTGCTTGTTCCAAGAGAGTTGAGCATCAATGTTCAAACCTAAAAATTTTACAGATGAGGTTTGTTGTATTGACTTGCTATTTATTTTGTCCAGAACACTGCGATCATTCTCATGTAGTAAAAAGACGATTGTATTAGTTTTTAAGCTGTTCAGAATGAGACCATTTTGAGAACAATATTTTTGCATATTAGCAACTGCTTGATTGGCCGGACTCGATAATCCCTCATAATCTGAACACTTCAGAGTGAAAAAAGAATCGTCGGCAAATTGCACTGTACAATGTTGACGATTACTGTTGTTGAGGTCATGTACGAATAAAAGAAAGAGAATAGGTCCTAGGACGCTACCCTGTGGAACACCGGTGGGAACGACACAGGTTCTAGAGTGGAAGGTCCTAGCCTGCAGTTTAACCGTCACAGTTTGCGTTCTGCAATTCAGATAAGATCTCAACCAATCCAGAGATGAGAATTAACTATCGTGGAAGATAAATATCCTAACTCTGGAAAGCACCTTCAACAGACTAAACTTTTCTCCATATGATAACTCTCCTGTGTAAAAATAAAAAGTCACAAGTTACTTTTTACGAACGCAAATGATTGTGGATCAGCTGCGTCTTGAAAATTCATAGTAATTCTGGAAAAGCACCCGAGTTTTCCTCACGTCCTCCCATTCCATCAGGATCCTATTTTATGGGTTGTAAAAGTATTGAAGCATTACACAATTTAATATGCACAGTGAAAGCAGGCAGGCATCGCTTTATAGTTGTGGTTTATGCTCGTTTTATGTCGGCGTAAAATATTAGAATATCATAAATAAACGTCCTGGCAGTTTTCTGAGTTATGTGTGGAATCTAAATACAGACTGGAATGACAATACCAGAGAGATTACGTTTATCCGGAGATACACGGTGAGAGAAACCAAATTCATTGGAACAAATCATTGAAGATGGAAATTCAATGTCATATAAATCAGGAATATGGGCCAAACGGAGGGAATATTTTCCTGAAGAATGAAAGGAAATATGAGTAGTTTCTTGAGTGTGAAAACCATGTTAGGTCTAAGGTGAGTATGTCTTTTCGAACCTCCACCGCAACCCGCAACCCCAAATAAACCCAGCTTCTTAACCAATTAAGACGTTGCTCGATAGGAGCCAAGAGCTTCCAACGCCGCATGACTGTACGAGACTATTTTTATTGAATTGTATATGAAGTTGGATTCTTTCAATCTCTCCGCACCCAATTCAATAGCGTGAATTACCTCTTGAAATACAGTCGTATATGTTCCTAGGCAGGTTGATATCTCTGTCCTGGATCTGCGACTGAAAACACCTGCACTAGAACCGGAAGGTGTTTTTGATCCATTAGTGAACCACCAAGTATCTGCTCTTAATATTTCATTCTCTGGGAGGATCCCGTCCTTTCCACTCGGGAATAGTACTTTATAGAGGTTCGTGAAGTTTGAGTTTGGTTCAGAGAGAAAAAAGAGGTCAATATTCCTTGTTTGGCTCATATCATGGATAAATTATTCAATAATAATAATACTAATAATGTTTATTTCTATGCATAAAATACCCGCACATGTGGAAATTTGAAAAACAAATCAATGAAGCTGGAACCGCAAAATTGTTGGCGGCCCGAAATAGATCATTTTCCTCACGCTTGAAAGCTATCGATTGTCACTCGCATACATGAAGAGGAAAGAAAAACATTGAAGAAGAGACTGAAGGTATTTCAAAAAAATTTCATCTCTTGTCTGCTTCACAGTATGGCTTCAGGGAACATAGGTTCATCCAGGTTATTTGTCACGTTTTATCTACGTATATCTGGATCGAGGGACACCATCGTTATGTGTCTTTCTGAAATTATCAAAGGCATTCAATATACCGTTGACTATAGAATATTCTTGATTACCCTGTATGATATTGGTATCAGAGGTGGAGCCTACAATTCATCCAAGAATTATTCAACCAATAGGAAACAGAAAAGTATGAATCGACAATGTGAGAGGTCCAAAAAACCAACAACGTGCGGAGTCCTTCATAAGATGATTCCAGGGCCCGTGTTATCCACAACATAATATGGATAAACTTTTCCCACAGAAAAAAATGGACAAATACACTGTTGCAGGATATTGGTATGAATTGAATGTCAACTCAGAAGATGAGTTGCAAGAAATGGTCTTTTGTAGGTATGATCTTATGTAGGTAGTTAGAAGAAGACACATAACAAAACACATCAGTCAGATGATCAACCACGCTGGACCTATTACTAACCATTAAGTTATCGAGAAACTCTTTTCGACTTCGATCTGATCATTCAACTAGATCAAAAAATGAAACCTGTGAAAAAATAACTTACATGAGTGTACTTCTGGATTTACCAGATTTATAAAATTATTGAAGAACTGTCAGAAATTCCTGCAACAGTTCATGTTCATGTTTTTCCCAAATGCGTATAAGAGAAATCTGCGAAGTGGAACCCGAATATATCTCTCCAGATCAAGATAGACCCCATGGTAGATGTTTCTTTTGCGGCAAGAATAGTCACAAAACAAAATATGAATGTACCCAGTGTAGCAGATTTTTGTATCTAGAATATATTATCGCTCTGCGTCGGACTTGGTTTTGGCAACTCTGAAGAAATTACACTAGTTGTTCATGGTTTCCATCATATTATTATAAATTATGATAAAATAATAGATTCACCACTAACATTATGTATTTTCATAAAAGAAATCAGTTCCTGAGTACGACAAGACAAATAAAAATAGACCGATATTAGTACTGATGTTATTAAATCATGTTAGTAGCGGAAGGTTGAAAAAATGAGTTGAAAGAATAAGCAACATCTATCATTGCTACGGATAGCAATGATATATTATGGTTTTCAATTATTACTAGCTTTTTTCCAGGTTCTAGGAAATATTTGTTTTTTTCTGAAAAATAAGAAGGGTATTTATTGCTATATGAAGAAGAATGATGAAAATGTCAAGTGAAGTGAACTTCATGAGAATTCACGATATGAATACTACAACAAATCGACAACAGTTTGACTATATTTCCATAGAATATTTTGAGGTGCTCATCAACAAATTGGAAACAAGCATACGTCATATCGAACAGTGGAAAGCAATTTCCTTTAAAACCCTTTCGTGTAATATCTGACACTTTCATATTTATTTTCACCCTTGTATGGTGCCACCAAACCCCCTAAGAGAGTATTCTGACATTCGAAACTTATATAGCATTATTAAAATGTGCGTGTTCATCGGATTCTCTTAGGAATAGCACGATCTGAATTTCGCGTCTGAATTCTCTGGATGTTTCGTGCACACGTGGACTTTTAATTGAGAATGATATATAAAATATTCATTGAGTTCGTATCGCCAAAGGCTACAAAAGTCATAGACTGTCTGAGTATTGGAAACGAATGCGTTGTTGAAATTCAATTTACAGTTTGGCTGGAAAGTTTGTAGGCTAAAATAGAAAAAAGTTTTTGATGAAACTTTATTTTATTAATCAATATAGTTACCTTCGATCAACCTCTTTGCGGCTAGTGTTCCTTATCAGAATCATACACTTCTCAGTTTAAAAACACAGTATGTAGGATTACCGGGGTCTTACCTTTTAACGTTTGATTCCTAACACGTCCCCACATATTTAAGTTTGGATCTCACACGAGCACAGAATAGCTTGAGTATCACCTTTATATCTCTGAATTCTCTAGTAGCCCATATTATGAAGCCCAACACTCGACTAGCAGATGAAACAGCTTAGTCTATATGTGGAAGGAAAGTGAATTTTTGATAGAAATCAGCGCCAAAGTCTTTCATTTGATCAACTCGACTTTCGTAAGTGAATTGTATGACTTTTCTTTCTAAAGAAAAACAGTACATGACATTCGACGATGTTAAGATTCTTACGATAATGGGAACACCAATCAAACTTCAAATCTGATTCATACTTAGAGTTTGAGCAGTCTCCATGATTTTCTTTATCATTTTGAATATTTTGTGGTCATCAGCGTAGAGCAGTTTTGAATTGTTTATTATTCAACTCAAATCGTTAATAAAAAGTAAGAACAAACGAGGTCCTACATTTGAGCCGTGGGGAATTCCATAAGTGGGAGCAGATTCAAAGTCTTCATTCTCAGGAATGACTGACCTTTTTGCAGTGGCGTACGGAAATTATACTAAACAGATGAGGAAAAATGATGATAAAATATATAGAATCACAAACTTGACAAAACAATGTTTTTGTTTTAATGCAATGATGTTTCTGAGAATTCAGTGCCTACTATTATGGGATTGTAGTATAGTACCAACAATTAATCACAAACCAAACCACAAGTCAGAAGAACCAAGGTAAAACAAAATAATACATAATTTATTGAGACCGTTAGAAAATACAAAATTATAATTCAACCTATCCAAAAACTATATCAGTTCCTAATGGTCTTGTGTATCCATGGCAAATAATCCGCTACTCTTGTGTAAATTCCGGGCCAACCTTCAGAACCGCATTGAGCTCCAAATGATACAATTCCTTCCTGGTACCACTGAGAACGATCCTTGTTTGACGTCTTCATGAGAGGACCACCACTATCACCTAACAATAAAATATGTGTTATCATTTTCTACATAGAATAGTTAAGGCTGGAGTTTTTGGTTTCACTATTTTTCGGGTTTAAAGGTCGTCGATTTTGTATTTTCTTTGTGACGTTTAATGGCGCGAATGGCTAGCTTCTTCAAAAGTTCATACATCTTGAGTTCATCTCCGATTGCCAGGTATTACGACTGCGGAAAGCGTATTTATGTTGATTTAGGTGGATTTCGTAAAGCAGCGTATAAGGTATACGATATACTCCTGCTGCTGATAGTGGGTCTCTTTTGTCTTTAGCCGACCTGAGGCTTTGTTTTATCTCCTTGGTGAATTTGGAAACCGTTTTAATGTTATATTTCCACACCAAGAAAATACAACAAAGCCCCAGGTCGGCTAAAGACGAAAAAGACGCACTATCAGCAGCAAGGATATATCGTATACCGTGCATTTGTCCGTGCATCCATTGGAACAAGGCTGAAGGAGCCCTGCAGACTAGGCCAAACGAACAAATAGGCTGTGACTAAACACGCACTCAGTGAACCACATTGCTATAAACCAGGGGTACCATAGCCGACTGGTATGAGAGGCGAACACACGGATAATTTTAGCAGAAAATGGAAAGCTTTGAACCTCAATATGACATCTCATTTTAAGAATTTCAAGAATAGCAAACATCATGGTGGAAGGTAGACAAGGGTTAACGAATGTTATTGACAATTCACCCGATCCCAGGTTAGGTTAGGTGAGGTTCAGAGTGGGTGGGTCTATTTAACCCTTTGAACCCTATAAACCCGCGAGGGTTTATTGTGGCTCATACTTATTCACACTCAATCAAATAAACCCAGCTTCTTGACGAAGCCGATTAGTTTGTATGGTGAGTGGTCTTCCAGGCCAGATGATGAGATTACGGCTCTGCCGAACTCTAAAAACCTGATTCGGTCCCCAGCTGGGCAAGCACAAATTATGTGCTCCACGTGTTTCGCCATACAATGGCTTCATCTGGCGTGTCTTTCAACTAATTCTACACATTCAATACTAAATATATATAGTTTATGGAGTACCTGAAATCAAAGTACCTGTTAACGAAGTACATGAATTTTAAGTAGCTGATATTTTACCTGAGTTTCTAACGAATTAAATTACCTGCACTTATGTTCCATTTTCACATTTGAAAAAATATATTCAGTAACGGAGAGTTATTGAGTTCTAATTGATCATTCAGTAAATTACCCGAATTCCTGAATCTATTGATTTCTAAACATTCTAGATGATTAAGTTTCAAACTCTTCTCTTCTAAATGTAACATCTCGTACTCATGATTGAACTCATGTCAGATCAGGAGTATATAAGCTGACTGGTGGCTCTTGTCCAAATCTGTATATTGGCCAAACAAGAAGAACATTTTTCCAACGAATTAAAGAACATAGGAGTAGTTTTGTAAATAGAAAGACCAATTCCACATTTGCAAACCATCTTTTAGCAGAAGGACATGAGTTCAATCATGAGTACGAGATGTTACATTTAGAAGAGAAGAGTTTGAAACTTAATCATCTAGAATGTTTAGAAATCAATAGATTCAGGAATTCGGGTAATTTACTGAAAGATCAATTAGAACTCAATAACTCTCCGTTACTGAATATATTTTTTCAAATGTGAAAACGACCAGAGTTCCGAAGGAGCACTCCATGGATACAATGGAAGCTTATGATCATTTTGTTCAGATTCTTGACAAGAAGTACACGATTTAACAAAACTCACGATCCCATTGTCCACGTTCGGCCAGTAGACATGTAAACGTGCACTGGACTGCATGGCAATTATACCAGGATGTCCATCATGAGGCACCATCAATACCTCATGTCTAAGTGCTTCTGGAATACATATTCTTTCTTTCCGAAGGAGAATATTTTCCTCAAACGAAAGTTCCTCACGTTTCTCGAAGTATGGAAGAATCTCGTTAGGTAGTTGTCTTTTTCCACGTTCGATATCAGAGTGTTATTGTATTCATCTTGTTTGAATTTATTACTTCTGTCGTTACATTCAAGAAATTCTTGACTTGATTGTTTGAAGTCTGAATTTAATGCATTTGTATGCTTGACATTAATCTGTCCTAATAGATTCGAAAGTTGTTTCGACTGTAACGAAGCCTGTTTCAAAATAAGTGCTGTTGCTTCAGTTTCTTCCAGGGTGGCTGTATTATTTGGATGTAACCTAATTAATTCCTATTGGCAGGCCATGTTGTTGATACCAATAACTAGTTGATTTTGAAGACGTTCTTTCAAACTATGTTCATAAACTAGGTAATGGTTTCACTGTCCTTTCTGCTACCCTTTCAGACAGAATATATTTTGTTTTACCATGATATTTGTTTAGTACGTTCACGATATCGTCAAAAGATTTTGGTGTCACTTCATCTGGCTTGAAATGATCAACCAGAATCTTAAAATGTTCAGGTCCTACTTTGCTCAGAAGCAAATTACGTCGTTTCACTTTAGTAGGCTCATCGTTTGTGTTCAGACTATGAAGTTGTAATTCCATTTTGAAAAGTTGTATGAAATAGTACCAGCCCTCTTTTTCCGAAAAAAATCTTTCAAACTGGAAATATCTCAAGTATTCTGTATCAGTTGACATTGTTCCCTTAGACTTGAATGACACAGTTCAAATTATCTGGTTGGTTCAGCTTGTTGGCTGTTTGTGTTGAATGTTTTTGTCATGCTGTTTGATATGTTTATCTGTCTTCTAAACTCTCACTGGTTTATCCTCGTCGCCATAAAATGTGGTATGGTTGGGTTGATTGCAATAATTACTTTCATTACTGATAGTCGATGTGTTTTGTTTATTGTCATAATCAACATCACAGAACATTAGAACTGTCAGATGATAAACTAAAATTATAAATATGGAACATGATACTATAAAGTGTTTTTTGAATACGTTAATAACTACCTGAGTCAACATAAATACGCCTAACGCAGCCGCAATATCCACTCATCGCAGATAAAACTATTGAAGACACTAGCTACTAGCGCAAGCGATACATCAGGAAAAAAAATCGATGGCCTTCAAGTCCGAAAAATAGTGACACTGATTTTCTACATAGTCATAATCCTTAATGATGCCAATATGGATAGTGGACCAAGCGTCGGGAAAAGTCTCATAGTTCTGGTATGCGCGAAAGGTTTTCTTGAATACTTTTCATATTTTTCTTTTTCAATGATGGAAACTAGAAAATATCCTGAATTCTCCCATGTGTAGAATCCAAAAACGCACTTTTTCGATCGAAAGATATTTTCAGATTTTTTTTTGTTTTATGATGCCCCACATACAGGTAAAAAGTAATATGATACTGGAACGTAACACAAAGAAAAACATATAGTGTCAAATTTGAATACTGGGAATTTCACAAAGGAAAAAATCAAATTTGATTGTAAACTGGAGTGGAATTTCTATATTATCTACATTTGGTCAAAGAGAGTATATACAATGCAAGGAAAACCTACAGAAATAAAACGGTAGACAGAATATTAATATGAGCGAATGAAAACTAGGAAACTACATTTCTAGATTCAAGAAAAATATAGGCTGCTTACATTGGAATAGTCTTGCAAAAGGTCAATGGAAATGAAAGCAAAGAACTGAACGAACAACACAATCGAAAAAATGAGTAATAATATGAACGATTACGTATTTCCCCATTTTCAGATATTGCAAACGGGGCACCGCAGGGTTCTTCAATGGGTCTGGTGATTTTTATGTAAGAGTGGAATTATCAATGGATGATATTCAATCAACAATACATGTAAATTATGCATTAAAAATCTATCTTGGTAATGCTCTTGACAATATGATTGATTGAATGGTTGATACCTAATTTCTCTCTACCTCACTTAGGATAGAACTGATTTTATGGGATTTGTTTAAAGAAATATGAGAAATTTTCTTCACAAGTGGACAGTTCTTCATAATTGTTTCCATAAGTATAGACCATACCTGCAAACCATATATTGATTAACGTTTGAAACATTGCAAAAAATCAGAAGATTGTTGAATTAATAGCGGCTCCAAACATAATTTTGGATATGACAGAAAGTGTAACTTCTGGTCTATACCTAGTTGCTATACCTAGCTATAGCTAGGTTGAACTTGAGCAGTATTCAAAAACCAACCCATATGTGTATGGGAAGTTGGAAAGTTAACAAAACACCGAGTACAACATCAAGACCAGAATTTCTGTTGATGTTAAGCTGTTTGATTATTTTGGTAAGAATTATGTAACTTCTTTTCAAAGAAATGAACACTCATGAATCTGTAGAAAAAATTGCATCCTCTTTCAAATCCTTGCTGGGCATTTTTTTGTGGAATGAATATCAGAAACCCTAGATAGACGAAGTTATTGTTTGAAAATTTCTCGACAGAGTATTGACTTGGAGTGGAAACAGTTAAAAGGGATCCAAATTTATAAAGTATTCTTCCAGCTTGAATTTTATAAAGAAGAATATTGATCATAAAAGCATGTTTTCACCAGCGATAGGCAAAAACAGAAAGTAAATTTGATCTTCTCACGTTTTCGTTATCAGCAAGGTCACAAATTTTGATATATTATACTACCAGGTATTCCAATTAGTAAACCCTAGTTGGTTTTCATTTCTGGTTTTTATTACTGAGTTTTCATCTATGATAATTCTTCGACTTAACGGATGGTATCAGTAAAAATTCTCAAGACATCCATTCATAAATATTGAAGAGGCCTGAAAAGATTAGTGATGAAAGGAAATTACAATATAAAAACATGGGAGATTTCGAATATTTCATATGAAAATCAGTTTCTAATTGATAGGAAAAATCTGGATCTCTTTCAGAATATTCCATATTATGGAATGAAAAGTACCTCATAACTAACATTAAATCGATCCAAACTTTCTTAGCATTTGAGAAAGCAGGAACTTCCATTGGTTTCAAATGAGTTAAGACTTTCGATTGGGATCATTTTTGTAAGTGAGCCATTTTTGACTTGTTTTTTCGAACACGTACATAATTTTTATCCTTCCTTCGATAAATAAACTCAAATTTTAATCGTACCTGTGCATGAATCTCTTCCTCGCTGTCCACCTGCGCAAATTTGCGAATCCGTCAGAACAATGTTAGCTGAAGAGAATTGCTTTGTACACTGTTCCCTTTCGGCTATTGGAATCTCTACTTTCAGTTTTATTGGACTGCGGTTCAGAACCTCAGTTTTTCCCCATCCAGCTACGGAAACTGATTCGCCAATGTTTGCTCTTTCGTTGGGTTCTGGTAGACAGATCGGTCTGATATAGTCTGTGGAAACGAACGAATTGAATAATTAGAATGAAAATCCAAATGACATTGGGGAATGATGAAAAAATGAATTCCTCTCCTAAATTCAATAAAAATCATCATATGTCAAGTACCTCTACCCCGAAAACAATTTTGCAACTTTCATACACATTCCCTGCCAGCTATATTTTCATATTATATGCCTCTATGGGCCAATGTTATTATATCTTGGTTTTTTGTATAAGAAGCCTTTCCATTTGGTTATTTAGTCAAAATTATTTTATTTTTGACGCGGCGGGTAGAATCAATTCGATGGCTGTACACGCCGTTGGTCCCTTTACGTAGACAGCACACACGACATAACCTAAAATTTTTATATCAATCTGTGGCAACTGTGTGTAGTATAACAATTATAAGTCTTGTTTTTCTGCGTTTGTGTTCAGGATTGTAAAATAATGTAAGTGGCGAATATTATTTTGAAGTTATCATTTCTGAATTAGGTATATATATTATTATTTCAGAATGTCTCATCGTAAACGTAAACTGACAAACGAACATTTAGCAAAATATGCAGAAAATTTTGGAGAAATGTCAGACGAATATGACTGGGAACCGTTTGAGAGCAAAGATAGTGATGAATCATTTCAGTATGAGTCCGAATCAGAAACGTCATCAGATTCAGAAACTGCAGAATATATACAGACATTTATACAGCAAACAAAAAGAGTGAAATCAGGTATTCAGGGTGTTGAATCTCTCTTACCTTCAATAAGTCGTTTAGTAGATGATAAATCAACAAATCCAGTGTCGCCGTTTCAAGGAATGCCAAATAATGAGCGAGAATCGCAGAATTTGACATCATCAGCTGTAGAAGATTCACAATCGAACCAATATTCATTATGGGAGCCCACAATTGGAAACTATAAGTCAATAGATCCTTTCTCTTTTTTGGGAAAGAAAGTTTTTGTCTTTCTACTACTCCATCTTGATACAAACAAAAAAAAATCTACACATCCATGTATAGAGTTACTCATTTTCAAATTGATTACTTCCTTCCTTTCTTTGGAAGATTCCCTCATCCTTTTTTTTGTATCAAGATGGAGTAGTAGAAAGCCAAAAACTTTCTTTCCCAAAAATTAATCACTCCTAAAAATATAACCCCTTCAATTCAAAAAATAAGATTCCTCTTGGCTGGGATTAAATCAAATAGGTGAATGATTGTCATTACGATGTCATCGATGACATAAGCAGATCAAGCTTATTTCGTGACAATAAAAATCGTAATTCATGAATGAAGTGTGTGTATTTTCTATAATGTTATCCAATTTGGTACTGAAGAGCCTTGGGGCAAGTGTCTTAAGACGAAACATCGGTGTATACCAGTGAGGATGACAGTGTTCTATATAAGTGCAATTTGTTACCATTCATTTAAAGTAGAACTCATGTGAATGATATCTGATTTTTATTACACAACGAATGTTTGGAATACAAACTGAGTAGAAAAAAGTATCTTGTGTATAATTCAGTGTTCATATAGAAGTATTTGTTTCGAAAGAATTTTTTTCTTTCGTATAATTCAATGTTTATATGAAAGTAGCTGTTTCAGGAGAACTTTTTTTCAGTTTGTGTCTGAAAGTTACTTCTTTGCATGATCTACACATCCATGTATAGAGTTACTTATTTTCAAATTGATTACTTCCTTCCTTTCCTTTGAAGATTACCTCATCCATGTTTTTTTGTATCAAGATGGAGTAGTAGAAAGCCAAAAACTTTCTTTTCCAAAAATGAATCACTCCTAAAAATATAACCCCTTCAATTCATCCTTTCTCTGTTCCATCGAGAGTGAAACCAGAGGTAGCAGCATTGTTGGCGGATTCCACACCAGGTAACTTTTTTGATGCTGTAGTAGATGATGAAGTAATATCCCTTATTTGCAACGAGACAAACAACAATGCGACACAACTTGTTTTAGCCGAGGATGCTATACCAAACTCGCGTTTGCATGCTTGGATTCCCACCACAAAGTCTGAGATTAGACAGTTTCTCGGATTAGTGGCTTAAATGGGATTAGTAAAACTGCCATCACTGCATCACTACTGTAGTACAGATGAACTGTTCAATAATAATTTTGCTTCTAAGGTAATGTCGAGAAATCGATTTGAATTGTTATTACGGATGATTCATTTTGCTGACAATACCGAGGCAGATAAAAGTGACTAAATGTATAAAATAACGCCCCTACTGGATATTTCAAAAGGAAATTTTCAGTCGTTGCATGTTCCTGATGAATTGATTTGTGTTGACAAAACTCTCCTACCATTTAGATGAAGACTAGGGTTTCGTCAGTATACCAAAATAAAAAGACACAAGTATGGGGTAAATTTATTCAAACTTTTTTCTGGATTTGGATGCACATACATCAAAATATATGCAGGCAAAGAAGACACTACTGTCACTCCTGAAAAAGTTGTACTGCATCTAACTCAAGGTTTTGTAAATGAAGGACGAACACTAATTATTGATAACTGGTACACAAGTTTGTCTCTGGCCAAAAAAATGTTAGACGCCAATACACATGTAATTGGTACTATTCGAATAAACCGAAAAGATCTGCCCAAAGAAATTGTAAATGCCAAGTTAAAACGTGGCGAAATTTATTCCATGGAAAATCAATACGGCATTACGATTATTAATTGGAAAGATAAGAGAAACATTCTTGCCATGCAATCAGCAAACAAAAGTGAAACCTAAAGTTGTACTGAACTACAATAAAGGTGAGGCAGCTGTAGATTTATCAGATCAATTTGCGGCCTATTCAAATCCACTAAGGAAAATTATAAAGTGGTTTCGAAAAGTGGGATTTGAACTTATCCTTTCTACATCTTCAGTAAATGCCTATGAACGTGGCCCAATAATGCAATACCAGTGTTGGTCCCATGGGACCAAAGTGACAGCAGGGAAAGTGTTAACTAGCCCTCAGCCCTCATCTAATTTAACACTGCCGTTAGTTTCACAATCTGCAAATGAGCATTCGTTAAATCATCGTACTCATGATCTATGCTGTGTTTTACTCAATATTCGTTCAATATTATCATGCATTCAGTAACGAAATTATTCTCTACATATACAGATACAGAATCTTGCTTGCTAAAGGTGAGGCAAAGATTCATAGATTGTAAAATACAGACACACGACTATTGAGTAATATATCAAACAAGAAGGCAAGATATGTGCGGAGTTTGGAAACGTTTAGATCATCCCAAGTTTCGAATGAAGCAAATGAAAAAACCATTAATAATTTATAAAAAAAACTTATAGGTATATTAAAGAGCAAAGCGAGTTCACAGAAAAAAAAACAAATGAAAGCCATCAATATAACAAACTACTCAGTTTGTTCAAAACTATTTGAGATATAATATCTTACGCCACATTATTTGCGTGATACTTATCGTTATATTATGACCTTTGTGAATTGTAGCCTATATGTTATTTTGATGTATAAGCTGTATTCATGTTAAGTTGCATCTAAATCCCCAATTCCCAAATATATTAACCAGTAATGATCGAGATATCTAAAGAAAAAAATCAAAGTTTCTAATTCCTCAATATTAGTAAAAAATACAGGATGATTTTTTACCAAAATTTCTCTTAGATAATGATTTTGTTCTTGGTCATTAATATTAAAGAAGATTTGCCATAATTCAAAGTAAGGTTGTGATGATTCAACCAACAATACAATGTCCTTGCTTATGTTGTTATCAATCCTTTCAGTGTCGATGAGAAAATGGAGGAAGGTATCAGCGTATGACTTCTTGATTTTATATCAATAATTATTTTGAAACAGAGTTTATGTTTACCAAAACTATTCCTCTGGTAGATATTTCGAATCTTTCAGAATTGGCCGCCAAAAAAATAAAAGCAGACAGGGTTGGTCTCTTCATGCTTTCACGTGTACTCACTTGTATAAGTAACCCTTCTACTGAGCCTTATCAATGCAATATCGTCGTATCGGTTATTGTTGTTGTTATCATAATTTGGATGGGGGATAGCTTCATCAATACCAGCATCAACTGGTCGTTGGTTACAGTTTCTTGGTGATTTGCAGTCGATGACTGTTTCTGTGTTGTACTCTCCCAATCTGGCTAGACTCCTAAAATAATGAAAGGAATACAAACTACTAGACTGAAAATAGAAACAAAATGTACGATACGACAGTTGATTATCGGAATCACTCGTACCATGTTTTTGTTATTTGCTTTGATTCGAAATGATGAAATGATGTCGAAATTCAAAACACACTTCATCGTGTACTTCATTTATATCAGTAAAGCAAAAATACACTGATTTTTCTGTTTAACTGTTGAACAACCTAGATGGGCATTCTTTCTGGTTGTACAATAATAGGAGATATTTTATGAATTTTCAATTCAGTAATTCAGCAGTCGTGCATATTAATTCTAGCAAAACTAGCCTCACAAACAATATTTGATATTTCTTCATTCATGGGAACCTGTCCAGAATTCTGGAAGTAAAGTTTTCTAACTCCATCCCACGAATCCGGAGATAGGGAAAACATTAAAAACTATCGTTCAGTTAGCAAGCTATATAAAATTCCCAAGTTACTGAACTGTTTGATAACTGATAAACTCACATTCGATATGGAAAACATAGTAAATTAACATCAACATGACTTTATATCTGACAGATCTATCACTTCGAATTTTTTGCCTCATCAACATTTTCTTTTGAATAATCTAGAGGAAAAACAGCAGGTTGACTCTATTTATACTAATTTCTCTAAAGCCTTTGACCGGGTAGATCATGACCTTCTCACAGCTGAGCTTCTAAAGTTGGGCATCAATGGTAACGTGACAAAATGGATAAACAGCTATTTGGGGAATACGATTTAGTGTGTTAAATATGATGGTTCCATATCATCACAAATTTCTGTGAAGTCTGGTGTTCCTCAAGGACGGCATGTAAGCCCAATACGTTTTATTCTTTCTGTAAACGATGTGCCGGATGTCGTACACCATAGCTTTTACCCAATGTTTGCAGACGATCTCAAACTTTACAGGGTAGTAGATAGATTTTGTGATGCAGAATTGTTACAGTTAGGCTTGAATAACTTATCTCGTTGGTGTGATATGAACGTGCCTCATTCAAATACGAATGAATAACATTTTCAAGAACCTATTGTATAACCATACAAAATCAAAAACATTAGCCTAATGTAGATCAACAGCGTTCGGGAGTTGGGAGTGTTGTTTGATAACAAAGTAACCCATAAAGGTCATATTGATAACTTTGTATCTAAATCACTCAAATTATTAGGATTTGTTTCACAGACAAATTTTCCATAAATAAATTCAAAATATTGTATTGTTCTCTGGTACCATAAGGCAGATATATCTAAGATTCGGAAAGTACAAAAGATGAGATCATGTGCACTTAAGCTCATATATCAGAGGTCCGATTATGAATATCCCGTTATTCTGCTACTTTTGAATTCATCTAGTTTGGAGCACGGCTGAGCTGAAATTGATTTGAGACTTCTTCATAAAGTTATAAATGGTGATATCAACTGTCCATATTCAACACAACTGATTGACTCCAATGTAAATTCGAAAAGAACCAGAGTGTTTGAAAATCTTTACCATTCTACCAGCTATCGCTTGAATCAGTGATTCCTATAGTGGAGAGATTCAAAGAGAGTTTACGTTGGCGTGATCAAAAAATGGCGGTTCACAACTCCATTTTTTTAACATCCACATCAATTGACCGATTAATTCTCACTTTTTATTTAAAAACTGTTAATTTGTGGTCGGAACGCAGCCGCAATGCAAATTTCCATGTTTAGATCTGATCTTCACATTTTTTGTTGAGTTTTGGGAATATGCTAGAAATGTAGCTGCAGGGGATCCACCAGAACTAGTAAAATTTTGGAAGGATTCTATGATAAAAGAAAGTTTGGGAACCTCTGCCTTAAATTAATCCATTAATAAAATTCTTAGCAAATGAGATTAGCATCCGTATTGATTTATTTGATTCATCCGTGTTAGGAATCACACGTTAAAAGGTAAGACCTCGTTAGTCCTTAGCTCGCACAAGTTTCTTAACTTCTGAGAGTTGTTGTTCGTATGGGGGCGGCAGCTGATTAACGGAAAAACAGATTTTAAACAGATTTTTTTTAAACAGATCCTTGTATTCTTTCAAAAATCAGATTAAATGTATGGACATACTATGAAGAAACTGCTCATTATTATTATTAATAATCAATTGATATTCAGTATTCTCAGTATTCCACATTATTGTCCAATTGTTCATTTTTCTCTCACACTATTTATATGTTCAACGTAAAATGGTTGATGAATAGATGAATAAATAAATAAACAATTTTCCTTTCATCGAATTGTTTTTTCCCCATTAGGATAATGATAAGAAAGACCACTTCGAATGTACATGAATTTTCAGAAGGCTAGTATTTGGTAATCAACTTACAATGTTCCTACTTTCCGTAAGATTTCTCCAGTAACACAATGTGCTGCAGTAAGAACATATCTGTCAGAGATCAAAGTTCCTGCACAAGACCATCGAGGGTATCCTGAAGAATTTGTGTATTGAAGAAGAACCATCCATGGAAATTCATCTAAAGCGGTATCTACGCCATCAAAAATTTTATTAGTTTCCTGAAAAAAAAAAGTTTTATGTCAATGATGAATATTTACAGATAAAATCTCATGGTCGATTTTAACTTATATTCTGGAAATATTCCACAGAAGATAGTGAAAAACACAACATTGTGTTTCAGACTGGCCAAAAGCGATGAATTCCATGAGAAATTTAAGACATGACAACGTTGCCGATTATCGACACATTTCACGACGCATCCAACAACTTTCTTCTACGATTTGATCATGAGCTCTATGATTTATTACCAGAAAGTGGGGACAGTAGCACTACGAGGTCTTCTAGCATTCTACTGTAGTTCTACAATTTACATTTCCGTATATTAGTTGTTCTCTTACCTGGAAACCGCAGGAAGCTCTACTTGGAATGAGTGAATTCCTCGTGAACTGAGTATTTCTCTGTCCCCCACTCCCAATCAGTCTTCTTCCTTCGACAGTAGACTGTGTTTTAGCATAATTGGCGTGAGTTCCACAGCACACTAGAGGATCGCTATCGTATCCACATTGGGACTTTCTTAAAAATTTTAGTTGAACTTCGTCTCTTGTTTGGATGACGTTTAGGAGTATTTCGCAATTGTAAATAGACGTACAAGTCGCTGATTGGCCATTTGGGGTGCGGCATGATCTACCACGTTCTGGAAGAAAGGAAAATGAACTGTAATTTAGGAGGACTATTGATAATGGCTAGTAAATAAAAAATATATTCTGGTATTCCAAATTCTCTAGCGTCTCGATAGGAGTTAAATTCATATGAGTTAAAAAAACATTCAACTTCCGCTCAGAGACCCATATTCTGATTGAATATTTCCCAATCACCAAAAGAGGTCACTCATTTTAAACGGTTTTCGGTTCAAAAGTTCAAAAACCTGAACTCAACCCTTCATTTCCATTCCAGTTGCCATATCATATTCAAATATTTTGTTCAATATCATTGAACAGAAAGTGTAAAAAAATTGAGGGTCTATAAGTCATAGGGATACTTGCGACAAGTCATTTTTGTTAGGGTAGAAAAACCGAAAATAGTAATCATCTAAAAGAACAATTCGTTCAGGCCAGTCTCAACACCCTACACAGTAGGTTAATGGACTGACACCTATCAGAAAACAACTACTCTCCTGGCTAATACCACGAAGGGCGTTGAATTATATCCGACAGGTGTCAGTGCAGGATTCTTCACTGAAGTTATTCCTGCATATGCTGTTGGCGATACAACTGCCGCAACAGATTTTCAATTATTGGAACACACTTGCAGACCGGTTTCGGGCTGTTTGGCCACTCGTCAGTGCAAGGTAGTGTATATCATCAACATGAAGTCGATGATTTCCGATAATTGAAAATCGAATTCCGTCAGAGTATCATTCCTCGAACTAAGCTGAAGACTACAACAAACAACAGGTTTGTCGTCGCTCCATCTGACTGTGAACGAGGTAACCAACTGCATATCCAAATTTGCTCAATTCCTCGTAAATTTGGGCAAATTTGGATATGCAGTTGGTTACCTCGTTCACAGTCAGATGGAGCGACGACAAACTTGTTGTTTGTTGTAGTCTTCAGCTTAGTTCGAGGAATGATACTCTGACGGAATTCGATTTTCAATTATCGGAAATCATCGACTTCATGTTGATGATATACACTACCTTGCACTGACGAGTGGCCAAACAGCCCGAAACCGGTCTGCAAGTGTGTTCCAATAATTGAAAATCTGTTGCGGCAGTTGTATCGCCAACAGCATATGCAGGAATAACTTCAGTGAAGAATCCTGCACTGACACCTGTCGGATATAATTCAACGCCCTTCGTGGTATTAGCCAGGGGAGTAGTTGTTTTCTGATAGGTGTCAGTCCATTAACCTACTGTGTAGGGTGTTGAGACTGGCCTGAACGAATTGTTCTTTTAGATGATTTGATTTATAGCCAGTCTTCAAGTATGCCCACTGACTATACGCGAAAATAGTAATTTTGACAACAATGTAGGGCAGGGAGGGGGAATAGCGCTCACTGGGAAATGGCTCCCACCTCTGTAATTCTATTACAGAATTCTGTTACACGCGTTTCCTCGCGTGAAGCGCGAGGAAACGGGACCTCTAAAGGTGCGTATTCACCAAAAAAGCGAGCACCATCTAACAAGAGTGAACGAGCATTCTGCATCAATAATCGTCTGATGAGTACGAGCTAGCGAGCGAGCGAACGTATGCTTGTTCGCGTTCAGAAAAGATTGAGAAGAAGGCGGTATACCAAAAGGTGCTCGCACAAAGTAAATGGATCAACTACGACTACGAACTTGAAGATATTCGGCCTGGTGTGGACGAGACATCAATATGTCGAGCAAACACGAGCGAACATGAGCGAACACGAGAAAACATACACGAATGCTCGCCCATGCTCGCTCGTGCTCGCTTTTTCGGTGAATACGCACCTTAACAGACAGCGTTGCAAACAGACAGTCAGTTCCCGTCTTAGGATAGTGAAGTGTGTTTTTTCATTTGCCGTCGCACTGATCTAATTTTTGTTCAGGTGTTTTTTGTCGATAAGTCCAAAAATTATGCTTATTTAATCATCAATTTTACTATTCTGACAATAAAACTATTGTTTCCAATGATAATGCAATCAATTTTCAACAAATATGGGACACAAATGTGTTTTTTTTAATTTCAAATTCATTACAACACGACCGTATGGGGTTATATCGCTCATCTGAACGCCAATAAATCGTCACAGAACCACCGCTAAAGCGGCCTGGACCGAAGAAGACCTTCAAACTGCTAAAACTGCGATTGAAATCGAACCACCGGAATTTACCCATTGAACTCGAATGTTTTCACTGATCAAGATTTTTTGACAGCGTGGCTGATGGCACAAGAATCGGAACAAATCGCTGAAAACCTAGACCCAAATGTTCAGAATTCTGTAAATGCGCAGTCAAATGGTCTGGCTCTAATTCCAGGACATACATCTCTTTTGGCAGGTACATCCAATAAGGATCAATGCTCTGGATCTGTTTTGACAGTTGCTCCTAACCAAGAACTTGTTGATGTGCAAAGAACTCCGGTATCCTCTGCTGCTATAGCAACGACACCAACTATTGCACCATCTTCTGAGCCAGGTTGAAAAGAGCGAAAACAATATGCTACCATATTAACTGAGAGAAAAGAAAAAAACTGTGAAACTCAATGCGATTGAAAAGGATGATTAATAGAGAGCAAAAATAGTTGGCAAAGAAAAGAACAGACATTTGAAAGAAAAATCTTGCAAGAGAAAAATTTTACAAGAAAGTTCTTCAGAGAGTGAAGATGAAGAGCACCTTTGTGACGTTGACAGTGATGACGAAATGAAAGTGGATGATGAAATTCATAACAAATGTATTATTTGCGACGAATTTGGAAAATATAACGAGTAGTGGTATCGCTGCACCGTCTGCAGAGTGTGGGCTCATGCTATTTGTTCAGGATGAGATTCGCCAGATGGATACATCTGTGATTTATGTGCCCAAAAATTAAATATAAGGTTGATCTCATTACTCCGTACCTTGAGCGGTATTATCAAAAGTCAGGGACAATGCCGCTCAAACATGTATTTTTTTGAATGTTTTTTTTACTACTAGTAGGTCAAAGATATATGCTTTTGTTGTTGAATTGTTGATTACTTGATAACTGAAGACTTTGTTACTTTTCCTAATTTTGAAATATAACAAATAATTTGAGAAATATACCATGTTTTCCTTAAGTGACCGCCATTTCCCCTCCCTACCCTATCCCGTATCCAAAATAAGGAGGAGCAGCATGAGAAAATTGGAAATCGTGAGGAATACAAGGGAATAAAAGCTTTCTGGGATTTAGAAAATGTTTCCAAATGATCAAGCTTTGAATCTTCACTTTCTTTTTACAAAAGTTCGAAATCTTGGTTTGAGGTATGTTGAATAATTTGATTTCGATTATCTAACATATCAATAGAAAAAACTTCCTGAATCACTTTTGCGTAGGCTCCTTTGGAAAGTAATTTGTCTATCGTTTTCGCTTTGCTGCGATTTGCTTAATGATATTGAGTTCCTTAATAAAAGTATCTATTGAAAAAAGAACATGTACTGATCTATGTATCTGTATCTGTAGAGTAGGGAGGGTGAGTGTAGGCCCACATGTGACCCATTGTACAGCCTCCCAAGGAGTTGTCCTCCTAGGTCATCCTTTCCAGGAATCCTTTCCTTTCCAGGTCCTTTCCAGGAAGGTGGAGAGGTCTCTGAGAGATATCGGCCGGTATAGGCCAAGACTCGCCGATCACACACTCTCTTATTGACGATAACTCCGGACATTAGCATAGAACATGCATGACAGTTTCATCTTCCTGTTCACACATCCTGCATAGAGGTGTGTCCACTAACCCCATATTGTGGAGGTGTTTCCTTAGTTGACAATGACCAGTCAGAAATCGTACTGTTATTAAGCGTATAATTTTCCTGGTCATCACCAGATATTTCTTCGGCGCCAGCTTCCCAAGGTCGCCCAGGGTGATCCTGGCAAAACTGCATCCTTTGATTCCACTCCATCTCTTTAGGGATTGAGCATAGGTGTTTGGTTGTCTAGTTCCACAATAGTCGAAGTCATCAGGCCGTAGGTGCTACTGGGTCCTATGAATCATACTATCATAAGGTTCTATTTTGTGTTGATATGGATAGATAGGATCGCAATGAAGAGTAATATTCGTATTGGAAAGTTTGTGACAAATTGAAAAATAATGCTTGTTGTTCATCTCACTGATTGTGAAGTCCAAAAGATTGATTGAGTTTGAATTTTCTGCTTCTACTTCAACAGTAAATTTGATGTTTTCATGAATTTTGAAGAACATCTAATCTGTAAGAACCCGTGGAACATTCCATGACGGCATCGACATGTCTATGCCAATACTAGTAATCTAAGGGAAAAACATTTGTTTTTTCATTCGATTCCTAGTAATCATGGATACTCATCAAGTATCGGTCAAATCAATCAAGGTTTTTAAAAAAGAATACGAGAAATACTCGTATGCGTCCAAGGACGCATATGAATCGACATTTTTAGGTTATCCATGAAAATATTTGCATGTAAGGGGTTTGACGGATTCCCATTGATCAAACTTTTTGAAAAGGAATAAATATTATTGTTGAACTGAAAATAACCACATAAGGTGGATGATTTCTTGTTGTGAAACTGACTTCACTGGATTTTCATCTAATATATGACTGAAGTAACAGTATCATCAAGAGGTATGCTGGGAAATAGATTCTGCACATATTAATTTTGTTTTCGATTCCGTAGAGGCGGAGTCAATCAGAAAGATACTTTTACACTGCCACTTTTCAATCTGTTCAAGATGGCATTTACAGATTCCATTGAGACGTTTCGTCTTTGAGAAACCATCACCAATTTCACTCCTTTACGTGGACAGAAAAAATAATCAGCTTTTTTGACGACAATTTCACTGATGTATTATACTCAAACAAAATTTTTCGACTTTTGAAATATCACTCTAACAAACTCTGGACACACTGTATATTTTCCGCTCCCCTGATGATTTTAAAGAATAACATTGTCAATGTTAGTAATGTTTCCAGATGTAGCCAAGTTTATAGAAATTCGACAGTACGAATGGAATTCTTCATTTGTGTGGAATTTGGAGGTACAAAATTTCTGATTAGGCAAATTTAGTGAGTTGAAAGGAGATGGAAAATTTTGATACTATTGATTTTAAAACAAAATATTCTCCACAATGACTATAACCTGAAATAACAATAATCGCTCATGAATTTGTTTCAGTTGTATATGAGGCTTATCAAAAAATATGAGTTTGTCCATTAGCGAAGAAATGGAAACATCATCATGTATTTATTGAGTGCTGAAGATAAATGTTCATGAAATTACCAAAATGGAAATAGTTTTATGAAATAGAAACTTTGGTGAAAAAACAAAATCTGATATTTGGTGACATTTGGGTCCAATTTCACTGATATATCTGTTGACACTTTTCTGTGTAACCATTGAAAATTTCAATAAATAGTTGCTTCAAACACTGAACTTTTGAGAAAGATATTGACTAACTTGTAGACAATGAACTTGTGAATTTTCTTGTTCTCTAATTGATGATATTATTTTCATCTAGATTTGAAAATGAAGTAATTTCGAGGTGTTTCATATTGGATCAATCTAAGGTCCTTCACTTGATGAATTTCTCAAAAACCCTCAACCCAAGATATCAATTATTTTTTTTTGTTCCTTTCAGAGAATTTGTATCGCTGTAGAATCTAATATTGTTGTACCTGCCATGAAATGATATCAAAAATATATAATTTCGAATGTAACAAGGAGCCACTGCTGCATATCAAGTCAACTACTAATTTCGTCAAAACAATGTAACCTTTCACATATTGCCCCTCACAGTTGATTTCTTATCTTTCATTCAGTTGATACGCCACAGGAAAAACACTGTCAATGACGTTCAAATCATACACGTGATTATTTCTCAATAACCTAATATCAGTATATAATGGTGGAAAGAAATAAAATGCATATCTTCCGTTTCATTAGACTATCATAGACATGGTCATACCAAAAACGGTAACTAATCAGTTTTTTACAAACTGTAGGTTTTCGGATAAAATGAATAATCTGAAAGTGTCGTGTTTGTACATTCTATGCAGTTCTTGCTCAGCAATTAAACTGGAAATATTGTGCTTCAACATAGAACGCCATTACTTACCATTGGATGAGATGAATAGAGCTGTAGGGCTTCTTCAAGATGGCATGCGACAAAATGTTGTAGCTCTTCGTTTGGGGGTATCCCAGAGTGTTATCAGTCGATTGTGGCGGCGTTTCCGTGAAACTGGCAGTCCAGCCGAACAACATCCAGGGCGAGGACGCGCTACAACTGCAGTTCAAAACCGACTTTTGGTCTTAACCGCAAGAAGACAACCCACAATCACAGCACCTGAGTTGGTTAACGTGTTGCAGCAGACGCACCAGGTAACCATTGGTCGTGATACTGTCAGAAATCGACTGCATGAAGCAGATCTCCACAACAGAAGGCCACTTAGGTGTCCACCTTTGTCGAGAGGCAATCGCGGTAGAAAATTAGAGTGGTGTCAAGAACATCAAAACTGGGATGCAAATGATTGGACCACAGTTTTTTTTACAGACGAATCCAGATTTGGATTTCATCCAGATTCTCGTCGAGTAAGACTGTGGAGACGACCTGGAAATAATGAACGTTTGAGACACGTCCAGGAAGTCCACACATACAGAGGTGGTACAGTAATGCTATGGGGCGGAATCATGTTCGGCGGCAGAACCGATCTCGTTTTTCCAAATCGCTCCCTCACAGCTCGACAGTACCTCGACACCATTTTTCTACCTATCGTCCGTCCGTTTGCTGGTGCTGTTGGTGAAAACTTCTACCTAATGCACGATAATGCTCGTCCATATGTCGCGCGTCTAGTGACTGACTGGCTCACCAACGAAGGAGTTGATGTATTGCCATGGCCAGCACAACCACCGGACCTGAATCCCATCGAGCATGTGTGGGACATGCGTCAACGAAGAATTACTCCGCATATGGGAAAAATTCACACAACGTTTCAATTGAGAGAGCTTTTAATCGCTGAATGGGCAAATGTACCTCAACAAGACATTGACAATCTCATTTTGTCGATGCACAATAGATGTAGGGCCGTAATAAACCAGCGTGGAGGCCATGCTTTGTACTGATTCCTATTTTTTTTGTATTATGATTTTTTTTCGGGGTGCCAAAGAAGAGCCATATTTTTTTTTAGTTTTGCTTATATGCGCACTCAGTATTTTTGACCATTAAATAAATTTTGTTGTAAGTTACATTCGTTTAATAATCACCCGTCAACTTTCTTTTCCCTAAAGCGATCTAAAAAAAAATTATTGCCATTTTTAAAAATATCCCTAGACTTTTACGATGTGTGTATTTTATCATCTTCTATTAAAATCCACACGCAGCTAAATGGTCATAGAATAATGTCACAGTCATTTCTGAGAATTCAGAGCCTTCTATTTTGGAATTATTGAAAATGTTCAAACTGTGAGTAGGTATAGGTTTCATTATATTTCAAATGAACATTTTATTGAATTTGAAGGAATATGTTTTAGGAGAGATTAGTTCTTGGGAGTGAAAAGTTTTGTGATGTCTCCAAGGTATTTATCAATTTTTCTCTAACGATTCAATACGTTTCTGAATGAAGTTGGCCTTCAGCAACCCAAAGCAAATAATTCAACAATGACTAACATGATCGCGGAAACTGCAAATGAAGCAGATACCATGTTTATGATGGAGTTTTGAAATAAAAAAACATCAGGTATAATATTCCAAGTACTTACGTCCTTCAACTTTTGAAATTCCCACAACTATCACTAAAATCACAGCATATTTTTTGTACCACATTATATCCACTGAAACAACAACCAAGTCTGCCTTCGATCTAATAATACACGATCTTCACTGAGCGGTCAGATATGAGTTTACCAGTTCCGTTTTATATATATGTATATAAATTTTTATTTACCCGGCTAATCGATTGGTATTTCCAAACGTTCACGTAAAAGATCTTGCATGGGGGTTTTCTTCTGGAGGCGTGAATAATCATTCGAAATGCTGACATCCTCAGAAGAGAATCAATTAATTAGAATGGCGTTTTGTTGGAATTCATTGTGGTGATACATTTCAAATTCTGAAATACCTAGTAGTAACTGGAATAACAAGAAGAAGGAAATTCAGAGATTATGTACGAAAATACTGAAATTCTTATTTGATGACTAATGAAGAAATTGATTTAGATTTTGTTCTTTCTCTATGAAAGTAATGGTAATATCGTTTTTTTCACACAATTTAAAAATAAAGAACGAAGTCAATTGTTATATTTCATTTCTTGAATTTTTCTAACCGGAATAGTTTGAAAAATGATGAATAACCTTCTCAACAACGCTGGAGGTGATCGTTTTCAAGTTATTTATAATTTTTTATATCGATTCATATTACTTATCCTAGGGTGCTAGGTGTAGTTGCTGTGAACATACAAAAACTAAGTATGTGGTGGATCTCGTCAAAAATTAACCATGTTTTGAAAAATTTCAACAATGTGTACCTCAAAAACGAATGATTTGGGATTTTTCATGAAAAGTACCAAAAGTTTACTTTAAGTGCAATTTGAAATGAAAGAAGACAGTGTACGTAGCGCCCTCTAAACAAAACATTAATTAATTAATTAATTAATTGATTAATGTTCAATTGATTAATCAAATAATAATTATTATTCAATTAATCAATAATTCAATTGATAATACAAAACTAAGATTTTCTACGTCAAAAAATATCCGGGTACCAAATTTCGTGCGAACAACTAATTTTTTGCGAAAGTTATATTTAAAATACGAACAAAAAAAATTATTCAGGGTCCTCCATTTATTTCCAACAATATCTAGGGGCCAAATGGTTCAAATGGTCACTCATCTCACGGATCAGATAAAAGTTTTTTAGTTTAAATAGCCGATGCACTTAAAATTATATTTCTTCCTTTTACAGATCACTTTTCTTCATTAAATTCTAGAGAACAGAACCAGTTGTAGTTTTATACAGGTCGATATCAGTGTAACAAAATATCAAAAAAATCGAACAGGGAATACAGGAAACAGCAGCCACTAACGGTTTCTCGAGGAGTATTGTAGATGACATAATGAGAAGGAAGAAGTTTAGGTTGAGAATGAACGTAATCTCGACTTTTAGAAAGGACAAAAACCAAGATAAATATATCTCAGTTCCATACCACCAATACACAAAGAACTTTGGGAAGATTTTCAAGGAACTAGGTATGAAGATGGTTTTTGAAACAAGTCATACACTACAGACCCTCTTAGGAAGTCCTGAAAGACAGAGTCGAGAATTCGGAAAAGGCTGGAATTTACGAAATCAAATATGAGGACTGCGATGCAAAATATTATGGACAGACAAAGAAATCTATTAAGATAAGATATAAGGAATACTTGGCACACTTAAAATATGGAATACCTGAAAATTCAGCAGTCGCCCATCATATTTTGCAATGAAACAATTCCATAGACTTCAGTTCATTAAGATTAGTTAGACAGACATCTCATAGGAATCTAGATTTCTATGAGAGTGTAGAAATGAGTGAACATAATAATATTATGAATAACGATGGTGGACCAATACCTAATAGTATTCTATATAGCTCTTGGAAATCGAAAAGTGTGGAACGAGTTCTATGAATAGCAGACAAAGGTCCTATTTCGAATGGCCCTTTGTTTGGTTTCGAACGTGACATTCCTAAAATAAATACAAAAAGATATTAGAGAAAAAATGTAGGGAAAAGTCACTAACATGGAAAAAATTCATAGCAAATTGAAGGTATAGAAAAAGTTTGGTACTACTAACAGGTAGTAGCTAGGCCACTGGCATATAGAGAAAGATAACTTTATTAGAAAAAAGCGCGTCGAGAGACCTTAATTTTGTTCTGGTGTTGAAAAAGTGTTTTCAATAGAGTTAGATTGAATAGAGACTTTAGTAACTGATATCAATGAAGATATGTTTGAGATATGGTAATTTGAAGATATATAGGCATAGTACACATAGATGGTGGTTTGAGATTCATTAGTCAACAAAGATATTTTTCAATTGATTATACTGGTTTTTAATGAATAGTTCTGAGTATTTCGTGGCTATTCATATGTTTTAAGTATGTAGATAGATGATTGAGGGACAAAGTATGTGAAAAACTTTCGATTTTGAGTCAGTCTGCATCGTTGTATAACTGTCGCTTGGTTTCTTATCATTCTTGTATTATGCGTGTGATTGATTGGGTTTACGCAATGTCCATAGTGAATATTCAAAGGCGTATATTTTCCTCACTTTCCTCACATATAAGGACTCAGTTGGACATCTTCGATTTTTTTAAAATCATTATTTTAATTATTAAAGTGTTTTGAATCGTATCTAAATTATGTAAGGATGTCTTGTATAACCCAAAATGACAGTGATACAATAGCTTATGACTGACTCAGTCAAGGCGTTATAAATCAGCAGCTTGACGTCTCTTCTGAGAACATTTCGGAGTTGACAAATTTATTATTTAGTTCTCGAAGTCTTTTCACCGTATATTCTACGTGGTCGTTCCACCGTAGTGATCGATCAATTATGATAGCAAAGTCGATTCTATTTGTCTCAGGGCAAGTACAACTTGCATTTCCTGGGCATGTGACTTCGTGGATCGAAAGTGATATTATTTTTTATTTTTTTGAATGAAAAAAATAATGAATTTTGTTTTGTCCAGATTTAGGCTCAGTAGGTTGATACTTAGCCAGGAGTGGATTTATTTCATGCCAGTTTCGGCTTTTCCATAACCTTCATTCCACGTATTACCTACGAATGTTACAGACGTATTATCAGCGTAAGATCTCGAACTGCCTTCGGAATTTTCAATATTGGAAATATCATTGACATACAGTAAAACTAGCATGAGACCCATGATAGTTCCCTGCGGCACACCTATGGCAATCTGTAGTGGATCACTATAGTAGTTATTTATTCTTATTCTCTGAATTCTGTTTAGTGAGTAATTTTTGAATATATGTAATGCTACACCTCTCACTTCTACGTCCTCCAATCGCTGAAAGAGTATATCATGATTGACAGTATCTAACGCCTTGGCTAGGTCTGAAAATACAGTTGAACATTTTTCTGATTTCGAAAGCAACTGAATACCGCATTTGTTGATTCAAAAACAACTTGATCTGTCGATACATTTTCTCTAAATCTATACTGGTAGGTGTAAATGATATTTTTGTTGTTGAGAAAATTTGGTGAACTGTTTTTCAAACATTTTTCGAATATTTGCGAAAATATGTATTACTGTGGAACACCATTCAACGATTCAAAGACTTTTTTTGAGATCTCAATATAGCAGTGTCTTTCAGATAATTGAATAGGTGCTGTTTGTATTACATATATCCAACTGACTGTTGATCATTATTTATTATCAATTTCCCTAATTTGGACTTCCACTGTCTGATATGATTCTAATATGATTTGAAATATTTGAAAAAACAAATAAAAGTCAAATGAATAGCTAAAGAATATCAATTATATTAAGTAATGAACCGTGAAATGAATTTATAATAAATGGAATCAGCAAAAAATTGAGAATTTATTAATTAAAATGAAATTAATAAAGAATTGAAAAAGATTTCAAACTAAGTTACTTCGCAACGTTTCAATTATTAGTATCCATTATCGTCTTCGAGTTATAACTGAACTGTTCCTCCAAGAGATGACTATTCATAGGTCATCTGAACTCTGTGCATATAATGATAGTAATAATGATGATATGTATTTATTCACTTTCTTAAGATTGTTTACAGTAAATATACATGTACACATAGAAATGAACAGTGAACAAATAAAATACATCTTACGAGGCAAAATGATCTGCCTGTGTGTAAGGCATGAGAATACTGAATCTGACATTGAATGAGATTCATGCTTTAAATTAAGTACTAAGATATAAATTCAAAATAGCTACATTTTAAAAGAATATGAATAAATAAAATCAATAAATCTATTGAAATAAGTACTAAATACAGATAAAAATATAAGTTTAAACTGGAAATATTCAAACAGAAGAATAAAAATACACTTATGTTTCAAATGGGTACTAAGTATGGATTAAAACATAACTTTGAACTGGACACATTTGGACATAATATAAATAAATCTAACAATCAATGGATATAGAGATTTTAATCATGAGGATTCCAGACTACAAACAAATCAATACACAATATATATCCACAATCGTGGAAGTAAGTACATATTTAAATTTATATTTGTCTATGTATCTCTGCTCGTGGAATATTCTTGACGAATAATTTAATCTTTGTCATTAATTTTTTGAGATTTGTTTCGCATCTTAAATTTTCAGGAAGAAAACTATAGAGTTTTGGTCCTAAATACCGGAAGGATTTCTGCCCAACTGATTTGGGCATTAATGGTATGACGATACTATTATTTCGACGTGTAGCATATTTATGGTGATAAATAGTTAATTCTGTCTGGGATCAAATATTCCAGATTTTGAATAAAGTAGATCACTAGGGTAGTCCTAACCTTTCCGTAGGATACATCTGATAAATCTCTTCTGCATAACCTCAAGGGAATGTAGATGAGTTTTCGACACTCCACCCCAACCAATTATATCATATCATATTCAATTCTGTAAAGTATGCAACGTAATTTTTCAACTATGTGTCTATGTGTTGGTTCCATCTGAGATTTCTGTCTTAAATTATTCCAAGATATTTTATTTTCCTTGTGGGTTTGATGACTTCCGTATTGGAGATTTTGATGTCATATTCTGGTAGAGAATTGTCATAATTACTGGTACGTAATAGGTTTTCTCAACGTTAATAGATAAGAGCCTGTGGTCGAACCACAGTTTGATTTGGAAAAGGTCATGTTCTAATTTCTGTTTCAAATTAAACCAGTTTTCGTCTTCGCAAAACAGCACAGTATCATCGGCGAAACTCAGAATGTTGGAGTTGATGTCTTGTAGGAGAAGGTTGTTCAAGTAAATATTGAATAGGATTGGTCCTAACACCATCCCCTGGGGTATACCAAATGTACTAATTTTCTCTTCAGTTATATGATTGCCCACTTTAACCCTTTGCTTTCTGTTGTAAAGATAACTTTTGAAAAGATTATTTGCTATACCTCTGATTCCCATATCTTTCAGAAGATTCAGTAAGCTAGAGTGGTCGACGTCGTCGAAAGATTTCCTAAGGTCTACGAAAACAGCAATAGAAGGTTTTGATTCATCCAAACATGAATACATTTGCTGGGTCAGTTTTTTTATTGGGACTTGGGTGTACATATTCTCTCTGAAGCCGTGTTGTGATTCTGACAACTGGTGTTTTTCAAGAAACATATTCAATCTCTTTTGAATAACCTTCTCAAAAACTTTAGCAAGGCTAGTTATGAGTGAGATTGGTCTATAGTTTGCTACATCAGTTTTTTCTCCATTTTTACATATAGGCGTTATAACAGCCATTTTGAGAGCTGAGGAAAAACATCCCTCCTCTAATGACATATTCATTAGACGTGTTAGTGGTTTCGATATATAATCAGACACCAGTTTCAGATATTCTGCTTTGATATCATTATAGCAAGGAGATCTTTTATTCTTGAGTTGCGATATAATATATTTTATCTCGTTTTCAGTTGTAGGTTGCAGAAAAATGGAATGGTTACATATACTCTTTCTTTCGGAATAGTCTGGATTCATATTTATATTCCGCGCCAAATCTCCACCAACAGAGAAGAAATAATTGTTGAATCTATTTGCTATTTCAAGCGGGTCCTTGATGAGTTCATTATTTTTTGGTTTTTATCAAGTAAATAGGTGTAGGATCTTGGTCGGTTACTATTTCATTAATAGTTTGCCACATTTTTTTTAATCTTTACCCCCATTTTCAATACAATTCTTATAGTATTCATTTTTTGCTTTCCTGATGAGCTTATCTAATATTTTCTTTCGAGCTGATATTCTTCATGTAAAATGATATCATTTGGATTTTTTCTAAGTTTTCGATACATGCTATTTTATTGTTTATAGAATTGATCAAGCTGCATATTTGCAGCTTCTTTGAGCTTCCACTTGAACCACTGTTTTTCCCTGTAGCTGATCTCAGTTTGGGACCACTTGATGTAATGTTGATTTGCTGGTTTCTTCTCGCTGTGTATTTCTCTTGTGTTCGGCAATGCGCACATTCAATGGCCTCTCATTTTCACCGATATAGGATTTGCCGCACTCACAGGGTATCCGGTAAATGCAATTCTCCTGTAGTGGATAGTGCTAGCGGCCTCACAAAAACCAGGTACAGGAAAAATATTTCCGAAGAACTTTTTTTTGAAATGGTCGAAATCAATATGTCTTCCCATTGTATAAATTGAATAAATGACATTGACAATAATAATGATAATATTTCGGTATCTCCAACGGAAAGCAAAGTATCGAGAATTTTCTCTTTTCGCAGAATAGCAGTAGGCTGGGTTTAAGACTGTCATTCGGGCTGGGTCTATGCCTGTATGCCTGTACCTGAAACCAAACATCACCTTTTAAAAATGACTGAAATAGAGAGATATTTTCATCTTGAGTGTGTCACACTGTATGTATTCCAAAACCTAATTCATTCTTGAAATATTCGCCTTTCAATTAAACAATTTGTTATATTCCATGAATGTTTGTGATTATTTTTTATAAGAACAGGTCGAACAAAACAATTATGGAGGAAAACCAGAACCCGCTTCTCGATCGGTAAATAAACGAAGAAATCATGTTATGAATATCTGGAATTACCAGTTCAACACCGGTTGATCGCACAAAACAACTAATTCATAAACAACTGTATTAGCGAAGTGAACATAGCCCATTAGTATATCCTCAGACATCAGACTGAAAATTGAAATGATGCGCTACTGCGGTTATTGGTTTGCAGCTCATTTAATATTAGTTAATGGGATTTTTGCAGGTGAGCAAATTCTATATATAATCAAATGAATCGGGAACTTTTACACACTTGATGAATACATATGAGCCGGGAATGCATTTGTTTGTCTTTAATATTCAAAAATATCCATCACTGGCTATACTTCATTTTTTATCAAGAGCACCAAAGTTCTTGATAGATTCCTTTTTTCTTATTATAATGATTTGAAAGAAAAAAAGTAAGAAATATCCCTGTGAAATAGATTATTATGAACATACTTTTTCCAAATTCGTGAATTATACTACATACATTCAGATGTCTACAGTTTGCAAACGTGTCAATTCCAGTATTTCGATATTTGTAATATTTTCATTGGGTTGACATTAAAAACTTCCATTCTTGGCTTGGAATATATGCTGTTTTCGATTTTTTCATTCTGAATAGACAACTTTTCAACCCTTTCTGATTTGAGAATCATTTTGAAATCAAGTAATATTTGCATTTGTTTTTATTCATTCGTAAATCGAAAAGTTGATTTTCATTTGACGACAATTATTCCAATAAATCTATTGAGGCTTCTATATATTTCCAATTTTATTTCTTTTAACAAATTAATGTCGGTTCTTTATATGATTTCAATTTTTGAAGAATGTTTGTTGAAAGATATTCTTTATTTATTTGTATAGAAAAAAATGGACAATTTTGAAGAAAATTGAAAGATTTGAATTTTGAAACATTGAGATCCAACATATTTTAAATGATATTGTTCGATATTTCTGCAATTTAATAACATTCTACTTAGTTGCACACATTTCGAAATGCGTTTTTAGTGACAATAAAATGTGATGTATCAGTTCGAATCGAATTGAGAAAATGGTAATTCTATAATAGAAGAAAAACCCCTCAGTGTCAAAAACTTTGCCAAAAATTACTGAAACATTTTCAAAATGTATGCTGTTACTATTCTTGAAAACGATGAACACACCTAAAAACAACCAATGAAGACACACCTACAGATATACTCCACCTCAACCTTGACCTCTCTCGTTCACTGGCAGCAATGTCAATCCACTGAAGTCGTTAGAGATTTATTTGAAGATCGTATAAATGAATTACTAATCACAGGAGTGCTGTTATTTCTATAATTTAAGCCACAGTAATGTCTAGCAAAAATTTTTTTATTTGAGTGTTTTTTATTGCTGAAATTTTGACTCATTTCTAGCTGTACAAAGATTCTCACAGTTAGCACTTTGGCAACTTCATCTAATACCATTGACGAATCTACAGTTTTGCATTGGATTATCCAGATGGATATTCGTTTCAGTATATCGATTCGAAGGGGGTCGTTCTCCTTTTTTTCTCTTGAAAATGGCCGCACAACTAGCCTTTTGGTTAAGCTTTCTGTTACAATACAATACAATACAACACAATACAATACAATACAATACAATACAATACAATACAATACAATACAATACAATACAATACAATACAATACAATACAATACAATACAATACAATACAATACAATACAATACAATACAATACAATACAATACAATACAATACAATACAATACAATACAATACTTTATTTTTCCTGAGACTTTTTTCCAAGCATGGAAATCGTCATATACACAGTTAAGATTGGAGTTGAAAAATATCAAGTGATAAAATATGGAACATACATAAAGAAAAAATTAAATCAATAATAGATGTAGGAGATAATTATATGAAACAATTAAAAAAATACATAGTATAAACAGTAGAATATTGAGAAGCAAACAATCGTGATGTCAAGCAGTCAGATCAGTTTGAAAATATTCATCAAGTGAATAAAAGGCATTTTTGTAGAGAATATTTCTAACGCTATTTTCGAAATTAATGGGATTTGAAATTTTCTTAATGAATTGGAAGTTTATTGAATATTTTTATAGACATTACATGAGGTCCGTTTAATACAGATGTTAATTTGTATACAGGAACTATCAGATTATAATTTTGCCTGAGAGTATAACCAGCAGCTATGCGGATAGTATCCCTTTGCTGAAACTCATGGTAATGATTCTTAATGTAAGTGACACAGTTCCAAATATACATGGATATTACAGTTAAAATTTGTAACTTAGTAAATAACTGCTTACAAAAATCACCATATTTTTTAAAACACATGGTTTTTAGTATCTTTTTATGAGTAATAACAGATCATCCAATCTGCTGCAGTTACCGTAGCAGACTAAGCAATAATTTAGACTTGAGTGAACATAGGCATAGTAGTAACTTAATAAAATATTTATAGGGACAGAATTTCTGAGATTCCAAATGACGAAACAATGTTTGGATAATTTTATAGAAATAGAGTCAATATGATCATTTCAGGATAATTGGGAGTCAATGTTCAAAACCCTAAGAATTTGACTGATTTTTTCTGCACAATAGAGTTAGTATCAGCTCTAACTAATATACTGCAGTCCATTTCTCTAAGCGAGAAAACAATTGTATTAGATTTATTGCTATTTAGTACGAGGCCGTTTCTGGCGCAGTAATTAAGCATATTAGCAACTGCAATATCAGCCTCGTCAGATAACCCTTCGCAAGAAGAAGAACTCAATAAGAAGGACGTATCATCAGCAAACTGTACAGTACAAATGTTGTTGATTGGTATTAGAGATGTCGTTGACGAATAAGAGAAAGAAAGTAGGACCCAGGACACCACCTTGGGGAACACCTGTTAATATGTTACGATTTTCAGAATGATATATTCCATATTTGAGCCTAACCTTAACAGATTGTGATCTGCCGGTCAGATAAGTCTTAATCCATTTTAGACTTTAGCCACGAATTCCAGTATCATAAAGTTTATCGAGGAGAAATTGATGCTTGATGGTATCAAATGCACGTGACAAATCAAATAGAATACTGAGCGATTTTCCGCCATTTTCAAATTTGGATAAAACATGATTGACCAGAGTAAGAGTAGCATCTTGGGTGGATAAACCAGATTAGAATCCATATTGGATGTCTCCTGATGCTGTTGAATGTACCATATGAACTTTCTTTGGCGTTGTATGCAATCAGCATTGTAATGAATCCTTTCTCTATAGATTTGTGATGCTGCCTTGAGTCAATTGCTCAGCTTGCGAAATATTTTCTACTGCTTTCTACTGCTGCACGAATTTGGAAACTTTCCATTATATATGCCGTAAATTATTATTTTTGGATTGAACGTATTTGACTTGATTCAGTTGAAACAAGTGTGGAGAAAGTCCGTTATCATTTTTCAATGAAGATTTTCATACAGGTATAGAAAAGGTTAACTTTTCAGTTCATCCCGATTAGTAACTTCGTGAAATCAAAGTATTGTTCAATAGTAATGCAACACCCTGAAATTTCATGAATAGATTTTCATTTTTTGAAGAAAGCTCAATCATTCAGCAATACTGAGAGCAAACAGCACTGCATGGATAACTGCTCGATTGGTATTGCTCAAAAATAACAAGGTTTGAGTTCGAAGAACACGTGGAAGGCGAACATTTATGAAAAAGCCAATGTGAAGCTCTGATTCCTTTCACAAAAATTAATTGTGTTCAAAACCTGTTATCATATTCCCGTTCTGTTTATTCTGTCGATTTTATGTTATTTATATGAATACGAAAATAACACGCCATACGTCCAAGATATGAGTTGCTCTGTTTGACCTCTTTTTCTTGCGAATGATGAATAATTTGTTTGTTTCAGCATCCAACATCTCCCGAACAACAGAAAATCAAAATATTCCTTCAAGATCTATATGTGGATTTCAGGTACTGATTGAATTGTTTTATTTCATTTATTGGTGAATTTTCCATTTGAGAGGATTTTGAGGCAGTATGGAAATGAGGAAAGTTCGAAATTTATCTACGTTAGATTTATGTTTTTCTAGGTTTTATGTTTCAAATATAAATTTCAATCAATTATGCGTTAGGTAATGAAAATTCACGTTCTGAAAAATGATCACTTGTTCAAATTGTAATTTGAAGGGTGGTGTCGACATCAACACCCTACGACAAAAAGTGTTTTGCTCCCAATTCCAACAGTTAGATAGTTTCAATATTCCAACGAAAAATTCGATTTTTCAGATTTCCAACTGACAGAAAAACTCAATAGTGAAGTATTTTGTTTGACTTTCTAAGAAAGACGAACCCGATTCTATAAGTTTTCTTGACATTTTTCAAGCCCATTGATCATTTTGAAGCATGAAGTCCTAAACTATGCAATTCATAGAATTTGCAGAGATGTCAATTCCAGATATTTTCAGTTCTCCGTGAATAATTTCACATTATGTACCTATTCTATGGCTGCTGTTTGAGACATAATCAGCTATACTAGACTTGTCTGGTTTATGACACCGAATTTGTGAAATATGTTCTTTTCTTCCCGTTATTAGAAGATCACCCAGCTTGACCAACCTACCTTTTGTCAATTCTCAGAGCTTGTTACGTGACTCCAGATAGTTGCAGTAGTTTCAAAGTTTGGGTTGGAAACATAGTTCCCAAATTATTGATGTTGTCTGTACCAATGGAGTTACATAAAAATTACAATTGAATGTTGTACATATCTCGCTGAAATAATCTAAAAACGAATCTTATATTTAGTATCGATATTGCACCCGTGCCGAAGCGGGGCGGTACGCTAGTGATAAATAAGGAACGAATTTTCATTTTTAAAACATTTGATTGGAAGGTTGGAATGAATATTTACCAATTTTGGGGTTAGACAAATCCCTTCATAAATATCAATGAAATAATATTCTAGGAAATCGATACAGCCACTGTTGGAGATGAAGTTGGCTTAGCAGAGTCTCCGTGGACAGCACTGTTACAGTACACTTTGTCTTCTGGAAAGATCAGATTTTTATGCTCTGGATCTCTGATATCACCACGTTACGTTCTGACTGCTGCTCATTGTGCCAATCCACATTCAGGAAAACTGTAAGTCTACTTTGGAAATGTTCATTAATTTAAATATTACATATAAATAAAAATCGTGATATAACTTTACCACAGATCAAGATGTGTCTGAAGTCTGTATCGAGGAAAGATATATACGTATATGTTTCGAATCATAATCTCTAATCAGTACAGGATAGATCCTTGATAGCTTGACCACAGTAAAGCTGAAACCAGTGGTGTCACTCTTGTCGAAACCTTTGATGTTTGTGTCTCACAGTTTTATTTTCATTTAGGACTACTACGCATAATTGCCCGTCACGAGTGGATTTGTCAGCGTTTGACATTCCCTACACTGCTCAACAAGTGATTAATAAATATAAACTGTTCGACAGTGAAACAAGTTTCAGGGAAAATTAAATGAGTGTTTTGTAGTGATGTAGAATATCATGAAGCGCTTCGAATTTTTTATTCAAATTGTTCTACGTTTGCAATCGATTTGAAAATAAGTTATCGAAGAGCTAAAAGAACTTGCAACTTCAAACATAGCCCAGAAGTGCATGAAATGCAATATTTTTGCATACTGTATGAATAATATGAAACGTTTAAAATATTCAACAAAATTCGAAAAGCGTGTCGGAAAATTTCAAACGATTGGAAAAATTGATTTGCTTGTCCAACCAGCCGGTCCTCTTGAGATGCAACAACATTAAAACATACATGTACGCAGGTAGTTATTCTCAACTAAATAAAAAATGAAACTTATTGCTTTTCAACAATTACTACTGCAAAAATGTTTTCTTTGAAGAGTATTGCACAAATAGTTGCCAGATCGAAAAAAATCTGCTGGTTGGTTTCAGCTAGGTTGTCCTCGTACCTTGAATCCTCTTCTCTGAGGAACATCCCAAGAAGATTTTATTGATTGAATTCAATACCGTCATGGCACTAGAAAGGGGAGTAGTTGATCAGCCAGGTATTTGTCATAACAGCCTACGTGGAGCTGGAAATGAGTGGAACATTGGTCGGCAACAACTATCTTTTCTAAACGATTACCCAAACGATATCTGAGCTAGGTGCCAGTGTATTTTCCACCATGTTTTTCAATTCTTCCCAAGTATCCGCCTCATAGAATATTGTAGTATCATCGGCGTATCCAATTAGTCTTCCTGCACAGTTCAGTTCAAACACATCCTTGACATAAAGGTTGAGAAAAACAGGTCCAAGAACAGTACCTTGAGGTACACCACATCCAATTTATTGCAGCTCACTCATTTCATCACCTATTCTTACTACCTGTTTTCTTTATTCTAAATAAGTACTCAGAATATTGAGACATTTTATTTGAATCCCTTTCTTTTCTAATATTTGTACTAATATACTGTGGTCCACAGTATGAAAGGCCTTGCTTAGGTCAATGATAAGACATAACCAAGGTTTTCCATTTCCTAGGGCTTTATGGATTTCATTTGTTAACTCCAAAAGAGCATCTTCTGTGGAAGTTCTTTCTTTGAAACCAAACTGTTTTCCAGAAATTAAATGATATTTGTTGATGAAGTTTACTAATCTCATTTTTATGTATTTTTTCAGAATTTTTGATGAATGGTTTAAAAAAAATCTGTTCAAAATCTGTTCAAAATCTGTTTTTCCGTTAACCAGCTGTCGCACCCCTACTAACGACAACCCTCAGAAGTCGAAACTTGTGCGAGCTAAGGATTAACGAGGTCTTACCTTTTAACGTGTAATTCCTAACACGGTTGATCAGATATATTTTTCTGTAATTAGTCACAGAAGTTTCGTCCCCGTTTTTACATATTGGACACACTATTTATTGGTATCTATTGGTGATAATTATATATTTCAGAGGTTCAAATATATAATTTGCAATTGACTTCAACACTTCGGCCCTTATTCCATAGGCCCATAGTAACTTGTTATTTTTGAGTTGATGGATGATTTTCAAAATTTCCTCACTGTCAGCTTCTTTCAATATAATTGAATTTGGTATTTTCATTGATTTTATTTGAAAATCAGGATTTTTTTATTATTTTTCCTGCTGAAACCTCACCCATTTCTATAAATTTGGAATTGAACTCATTGGCAATTCTGGTTCTGTTGGTATACTAATGAACAAAATTTTGATGATAAAAATATACCAAACTTTTCACTTTTCAACATATCAAAAAAATTATCTGATTGAATTTTTTGTTAATCTGACTATTGCCGGAAATGAGTGTTGACACATTTTTTATTTGGTTAATGACATCCAGAGAATGTGCTATATATCAAATAAGTACAAAACAATTGCACAAAATTATTCATTTATTTTTTCAATCAACACTGAATGAAATCATATCATTTGTATCTGCTACAAATACACCTCTTGAGTACACCTCTTGAGTACCACGAACTAAGGAATGCTGAAATCGTTATTTGCTCTCCCTTTGCAAACTTCAACTACTCTCAGTCCCCAAAATATTGTTTTCATATCTTCCAAAATAAGAATACAATGAGAAATAAATCAGAACTTGGATTATTTTTAGCGAAGTGGTTATATTAGCCACAATAAACTTTCTCTTCATCATGATTCCACAAACAAAAAGCCAAAAATGGTAAATTCCATGAAAAGTTTGAGATATGACAACGTTGTTAATTATTGAGGCAATTCACAACACACCCAAAACCCTCTATGATTCGATTATGCGCATTGTGATTCATTACCAAAATGTGTGGATAGTGACACTACTGGATCTTCAGCATTCTACTGTGGCTCGACAGCATGTATGATACCTTCATCTAGGTTAAACTAGTTACAGCTCCATCTTGTGAACAAATTCCCAAGTGGAAGATGAATCTCCCATGTACGTCGGGAGAGATTCGAAATTCCATTCAGAAATATTTATTTCCTCATTAAGATGTATCTATCCTCTTCAGATATCTTTTGACAAATCCTAATATCAATTGTTCATGCTCAGGACTGGTGTACGCTTTGGGGAATACAGTACAAAAACAGAAATTGACTGTCTAACGCCAAACAACTGCAATGAGCGTCCAGTGGATATTGAAGTTGAAGAAATTATTTTTCACGAAAACTACAGTATAACTGATAGAAATCATTATAATGACATAGCCCTCCTCCGATTGAAGAAGGATGTTCCATATTCAAGTGAGTATAAATAAGGTCTATATCAACCCATAAAAGAACGACTTTTTCACTTCGTGAAACTTTCCTTCACGGAAGGTCCGCGAAGTGTTCCCCAGGGCATCGTATTAGGACCTTGTTTTGCATCTCTATGTCTGAGTCTACGAATTACATCAAACTTTCCTTCCTCTTACTTAGGATTAGGACCAACAACAAGAGCTGGATCTTGTTAACAAATGTATGGGGGAGGCTGAGTTCAATTCAGAAACGACTTATCGACTCCTCAGGAGCAGATTATTTTATGAATCTTCCTGGTACAAAATTGTGGAGCAAGAAAAGCAACATTTGCATTAGCAGAGGAAACAGATTATCCCTGCGCAAATCAGCAGACGCTCTCACTCAAACGATAATTCGCCAAACTAGATACAATAAAACCCTATACAGCTAGCTGAATCTATTGCATCATCGGGTATAACCTACAAATGCTCCCTTGTGGGAACGTTGCTGCAATGGGAATCTTGCACCTTGAGTATTGGCCAATCTCGGTATTGACCAATTGACTAGGATCCCTTCAGTTTACTATAACCACTGCCGAAGAAGATATTTCAGAAGATGGTCCACAGGTACAACTCGAGGTACTATTTCGTTTTCGTTTAGGTAAGCTGGGAGGGATAAGAAAAAATGTCCTGGCTGTTGGGTGCAGTTATGTGCATAGAAAAAGTTCTTTTTTTTCTACTTGAACTGCCCTACGAAGAAGAAAATTGCCCCTCTTGTTGATAGATTTAATCCAAAAATAATCTGATGGGCTGATATGAGGTGAACTTCTGGGACATTCTGCGATTTCTCTATTTATTATTCACCGACCTGGAAGGATACTATGAACAAACTCCACACAATTGTTATGAGATGTGACGGTGCACTCTCTTGTTGGAACCAGATTGTACGGTCTGTAGTATTGTCTATTTTTGTATCGGGAAAACGCTGGATCGAACTATAGTATTCTCAGACATTCAAACACAAGGCACTTTTTGAATTATGATAAATCAGGATCAATAACGGGTTTTTGCTCTATACCCACGTATTGAACTTTCGTGATCATTGCGTACAGTATTCTTGTCATCAGTATTGATTTTCAACAGACGAGTATTCTGGCTAATGTTTTAGCATTTCTTTTGTTGAAGTGTTTTTTAGCTATGTCATTAACAAGATATACTTAGGTTAGGTTAGGTCTGAAGTGAGTGAGTCTATTCGACCCTCTACCGCAACCCGCAAGAGTTTACTCTGGCTCACACCTATTCACACTCGACCAAATGAACCCTTCTTTTTAACGAATCCGATTAGTTTGTATGGTGAATGATCTTTCAGGCCAGATGGTAAGAGTATCGCTCTGGCAAACTTCGAAAACCTGATGCGGTTCCCAGCGGCACAAAGTATGTACTCTGCTGTTTCATCATTGTGCAAACAGTGGCGACTCTCAGCATATGATGATTCAAATGACAGTGACCTGTAAGAAGACCCGTTGGACATCACAGTTCATCCCTACTGTAGTCCAACAACTGTTTAGTATCAAGCTTCGAAGGGTAAATGAACACCTTGGAGTGAGCCAATCCTGGAAAATTCTGCCAGAAGTCCAGGTGTTGAATGTTTGTTTGGCTAAGCCCAAAGCGATGCCAATGACAGGTTCTGGTCCGATGAAGCTGCTTGCAGCACCCTCCATTGCAAGAGAGTCAGCAGCCTCATTGTCTTCCAGACCTTCTGTTGAAAGTCTTCCTATTGAGGAGAGTTGTTTGAGGTTTGATTCTTCAAATCTCTCCGCACACAATTCAATAGCATAAATTTTCGCTTAAAATACAGTCGCATTGGTTCCTAGGCAGATAGATATCTCTGTCTTGGGTCTGTGACTGAAAATACCTGCACTAAAACCGAAACGTGTTTTTTTATACATGTATGAAACAACAACTATCTGTTCTCAATATTTCCTACTCTGGGAGGGTCCAGTCCTCTCTAGTCAGAAACAGAACTTCATAAGGCAATTCATAGTTGACAGTTATAGGCATAGATTCATAGGTCACTTCCAGAATGCTGTGAATTCCAGTGTCAACCATCACTCTGTTTCATTCTTCACTGAATTCATTTGAGCAATTGGCAATGTGCACACTTCTGTATGTAGTCCATCTAGCCCCTCTCTCCAGGAAAATGTGGAGAGGAGGTAGATCTAAAAGGATCTCTATGGCCGCTGACGGTGTGATACTGATGGCCCCACTGATGACCAGTCAAGCCTGTCTCTGTAAACCAGAGAGTTTCGCCTGGGCCGTTTTCTGTGAAGCCTTCGGCCACCAGGCAATTGCACCATAAGTGATCATTGGTCTGACAATCATCACATAAACCCAATGGATTCGTTTGGGACCTAAACCTCAAGTTCATCCACAAATACTTTAACATGTCCTTAAGGACAGTCTGGGTTCGTGTAAATTTTTCTCCAAGTGAGCGTTCCAGGTGAGTTTTTTATCAATGACAATCAATGCCAAGATATTTCACCCCCGTTCCAAATGGAATGACCTCACCATTGGAGAAAAGTGGCATTAGATCGTCCAATTTTCTCCTCCTGATGAGGGGGATCATCACAGTTTTGCTGGGGTTGACAGACATCTGCTCCCTCAGACACCAACTATGACCAACGTCCAATGTGCTTTGAAGGATATTACAAGCTACCCTTTTCGAAAGGTATACTTACGTTGGATGTTGTGAACTTTACAAGTAGTCCCAGTATCATGTAATGTGGATTTTTAACTACTTGTTGAATATTTCCATGAGATGTAGATATGTCATTGTTCTCGGTATTTTTCTTTATTCTGAGCAGAATGACAAACATGTTCACGATCTAGTTGTGTTACATTTTCCAGACTCTTTGTACTGAATTTGTCTTCTCTGTTTTTGCTAACGGTAAATATGGAGAGGATAGCTCTGAACCATTTGCACATAAATGCGATCTTCAGCGGTAGTTACGTCAATGCGTTGCGACCTGGTTGGTATATTTGTTAATGAGCTAATTAGTTATTACTGAGATTACCTATCACAGTTTTGAGCATTTGGAGTTAATCTATTCAGTGAACCACGGATATCTAGCCTAGCTAACAACAATTTTCATTGGATTTCCGGCTGTGGAAGATTTAAACAAATAGTGAAAAATATCTCCAGACAATCAATAGTAGAGTCGTGGAGCGAAAGCGAATAATATTCAACTGATATTTTATATAACATTCATTATTATCTAAACAGCTCATAGATCTGGTATTTTAGCCCATTTTGTACCAATTAGAAGTAACTGTGTAAGTATTTGTGTAATCAGCTCGATACAATAACTCCAGAAATTGAAAAATTTGAATACATCATTGAAAATGGTTTTGACGTCATTTTTGAAAAGGTTACCCTGTATATTCGATTGTCAAATAAATTCAGTTTTATTCTCAGCGAATCTATTCGTCACTTCATAGACGCTCTTCATCATTTAAAAATATGGTGAGCAATATTTACTATATCCTGATTTTTTTCAGGATTCATCAGACCTATATGTTTACCAGAATCTAATGAATCTTCAACCACTGGTGACCTTTTAACTCTGACGAAATGGGAGCGAGAAGGGGAGAAAAGTGAGGTGATTATCAAGAGAAAGGTGAAGCTGCCCGTAGTATCTACGGAACAATGTGAATCGAAATATTCGAAGATGATCACTTTTGCAGACTCACAGTTCTGCGCTGGAGGTCAACACAAAAGAGATGCTTGCCAAGGTATGTGATTTAGAGACAAGAAACTTTGTAGAATATTCAGGTAATACTTAATTGTGAAATTTCAACTATTACTATCATTATATTGGCCAAACGACGAGAACCTTTACCCAAAGAATGAAAGAACATACGATCATTTGAAGGTGATTGACAATGTTTCGTGATGAATTTCACTAGTTCGGACTTCCATTGTCTACTATATAAAATGATTTGAAATCCCTGAAACAAGTAAAAAAGAATAATTAAAAAAGAATAGTTGAAAATAACAATTACATTAAGCAACAATAAACCTGAAATGAAATGATAGTGAAATGAGGGACTGCCAATGGGATTGCCACTTTCACCAGTCATAGCCAACATATATATGGAGTGGTTTGAAACTCTGGCCATTGAAGAAGCCCACAAGAAACCTCGAGTCTGGTTGAGATATGTTGACGACACCTTCATAATATGGAACTATGGAAATACTGAACTAAACGCCTTTCTGAAACACATCAACAGCGTGAGACCTTCCATCACTTTCACAATGGAGAAGGAAATCCACAATGAATTGCCATTCTTAGACGTTTTGGTGAAGAGGACCGACACTAAGTGGGAAACATCTGTATACCGAAAACCCACTCATACGGGACAGTATCTGAACCACGAATCCAACCACCATCAATCGACAAAAAGAGGAATCATCAAGACTCTATTAGACCGTGCTTTTGGGCTCTGTAATACAAAGGAAGGTCTCGAGAAGGAACTAGACATCATCAAAAATGATATTCAGCGGAATGGATACTCCAAAGCGATGGTAGAAAATACTTTGGCTAAAAGACAGCAGGAGCCTCGCAAGGAAGAGAAGCCATCACAACCAGTGCTTGCACTTCCCTACATCAGAGGATTATCGGAGAGGATAAGAAGAATTGGTTCTAAGTACAACATTAGAACCTGTTTCAGATCCGGTAACACTATCCGTAGCAGCCTCACGAAAACCAGGCCCCCAAACGCGGACTGCGATTCCAAGAATTGCATTTACCGGATACCCTGTGAGTGCGGAAAATCCTATATTGGTGAAACTAAGAGGCCATTGAATGTTCGCATTGTCGAGCACAAGAAGCACACACAGCGAGGAGAAACCAGCAAATCAGGAATAGCAGACCATGTTTGGACTCATCAACACAACATCGAGTGGTCCCAAGCTGAGATCTTGCACAGAGTTCAGCCGCATACATGTTGCCCAACAACGTATTCAGCCAGGCCAGAGTAGATATACGAAACATATGGAAACCCATCATCAAACGAAAAATGACCAACTCCCGCCAAAACGGTCATCTCTCACGGAATCAGTGAAGCGGAAAATGGAAAGTAGAGAAAGTGAAAGTATTTCAACGACCTATAAAATAGTCATCTCTCGGAGGAATCAGTCCAGTCATCACCCGAAGACGATTGTAGATACCAACAATCGAAACGTCGTGAACTAACGTGACTTGGAATCTCTACACTTTTTATTTTTTATTATTTTCTTTTTGCATTCCTTTAATTTTTATTTATTCAATTATTATATTTTTACTTGTAGGTTATTTCACTATCATTGCATTTCAGGTTTATTGTTGCTTAATATAATTGTTATTTTCAACTATTCTTTTTTAATTATTCTTTTTTACTTGTTTCAGGGATTTCAAATCATTTTATATAGTAGACAATGGAAGTCCGAACTAGTGAAACATACGATCAGTTTCTTTGATGTGAAGACTGATTTTACATTTGTGAACAATTTTTTGGCAGAGGAGCTGAGTTCAACTACTACAATGATGTTTCATATTTGGAAGTTAAAAGTTGAAAAGTGTAAAATTCCTTTTATAATGTTCAATTTATAATTAGCTTGAACCTGAACTAGGGTCAGACTCAGTCATCGAGTAGGTAGCAGGTCATATGATCCAGACTGTTTCATTATAGTGGAACAACTTAGTACCAACACTGCTGAGGAAGCTATTGTATGATGAAACAGGTGTTGCGATTTTGTAAACTGTTCAGTGAGAATCCTGTGATGAAGTATTAGTTGAAAACATCCATTATCGGCCTATTCCATCACTCGCTTTGCAGAAGTTCAAAAAGCTCAAAATAGGTAGATAATACTGTCAAACGTGAAAAAAATATAAGTGCTCTCATTATGGCACTATGGCAGTTTATGGCAATTTTAGCTATTGTCAACCCTTTGAAAAAAACAGGGTTTTCCAATTTTCAGCCAAATTGCCTGAATCAAAGTCATTACGACAAAACTATGAAGAACAACGATACTGTGCAAAGGTATCTCGTTGATTTCTTGAGAGCAGAAATTTCATACTTTCAGCTCCAGCTTGTCTCCCGTTGCGGTGACAAAATTTTTCATCAATCAAAAGTTTCGCAGTTTCTGAATTGATCTCTTTTTCGTTCGCCTTCCAAAAAAGATTTCATTCTTTTCATCTATATACAATTTGTTGTCACTGAAAGTTTTCAAAAAATAAATTGAAAGATTACCAAAAAACAAGTTTCTCTATTTTCAAATTCCAATATCTAAAGGGAGCTGAGAAAAGATAACAAGTTGAATAAGTGAGAAACATTAGTTTTGATACGTCGGATTGTGGAAAAGAGTCCGTAATGATCTTGGTATAATATATTCCGATACAGAAACCATATTTATTACCATGAAACCAAATTGATGGTCAAATAAACTTTCAGAAAATCCTATACACTGTCAGATTCACTTCTTTTGCAAGCTCATTGAAAATATTATGTTTCAGGGCGTGAGGAATCAAACTAACAGAAAGAGAATTCAATCCCTATGATCACTTTCAAATTTCAAAGGCAAAACCCCCAGTATCATTTTTTCTATCAATGCCTTTTGAATTTTTTATCGACTTCTCTTTTGGGTATTTGTTACCTTCCGCAATCTGAAAAATATAAAAATTATAATTTTTATTGTTGTTTTCATTTCATTTTTATCGTTGTTTTAATGGATAACTTTATACAAGTGTAGAAGGGCAAACTTTTAAGTTTACCCCGATAAATTACTGCGTGAAAAACAAAGTATTTTTCACAAAGAAAAATCTTCTATTTATCAGTAACTTGTCGTATTTAACAATTTTGCCTATCAAAAAAATTATTTACAAATAATACTTATCTTTTACGTTTCGGAGGCCAAAATCTGCCTCCGTCTTCAGAAATGGATAAAAAAAATTCGAATATATTCGCAGTTATTCCTATTTTGATATCTCATTTCTTTACTTCTTCGACAGACGTCAAAGAAGATTTGAAATATGAAATTATGTCAATGTTGTTGATTGACAACTGAAACATTCGATGTAATACAAGGTACTCTCCGATATCAGTTTGTTGCCATTTCGCCACTATCCAAAGTTTTCTTCAAGATGGGTAGCCAAGTACGGTCTATTTCTAAGGAACTATTCGAGATACAATTCTCTCCAGACATGAGAATATACGCTGATTCTTTTAGCTCACGTCTCTTAGAATGAGGCTCATTGGTAATCATTCTTGTCCTATTCCATTCCACCAGATGTTCACCGTCTGATTTTAAAATGTGTTCTGATAATTTTGATCCTGTCAATTGTCTATTTTTTATATAATCTCGATGTTCATTCACACGCACTTTCAATGGTCTTGAGGTTTCACCAATGTAACTTTCACCACGAGAAGAAGGTATTTTATAAATACAATTTTTTGTTTTTTCTTCAGTGTTGTTGAATATCTTCGTAAGATGTTTTGCTCAAATTCTGATCCCATTCGTAATATTGATTCCTAAAAATCATTTATTCATCTAGTTACTTCCATGTGAGCCACAGAAATTTCATTTTTTGAAATGATACCACTAGATCAGTCAAAAACTTCCAAAAAGGAGAAGAAAATATTGGAAATGTGTAACTACTGAAAACAATGCCGAATTTTTTTTTTATTTTTTTTATATTGTTCAATTCGAAGCGAAATAAAAGAGAACAAACTTTCAGATATAAAATATGCTTTTGAATGTCATTTTCAATGAACTTATAAAACTTATTTCTAGGTGATGGTGGTGGACCTCTTCTCAAAGAAACAAGGGCGGATCACACGCAATGGTACCAGGAAGGAATAGTTTCTTTTGGTGCCAATCCATGCGGCCTAGAAGGTTATCCTAGCGTTTACACCAAGGTTGTAAATTATCTATCATGGATATACAGTAAAGTTAGAGATTGATTTTGAAAGTCTTTGAAATGTGTACAATTCTGTCAAAGAAAATATACTATTCACCTATTTCAACTGGTCTTCATTCTACAATGAAGAGCATATGTATATGTGAAGCATAATATCATAAATATCATAAAACAATAACCCTCCAACAAGTGTTTTTTTAAGAGAGTTTTTCCATTTTATTTACCAAGTTTGTTCTTTATGTGTCACAAATTTGTTTTCGTTGATACATAGATGGATAAATGAACTTCATTGTCCAATAATAGTGTGTCGTTGACAATGTTATGACAATGTTATTTAGAAAAGTTGTTCAGCATTGAAAAATACAACTAGATTTGAATTAATGACCATCTAAGTGAAGTTTTATTTTTTCACCCATTTATTTAAATGGGGACTACGAAAACTGAAAATTTGCTAAAACAATAATTAGACAGCATGACGGTTCATTTTAATAGCCTGCAATATAACAAATCACACAACTATGCTGTTAACCATGGTCAATTTTCTTGAAAAGTAAAATAATTTTCGAAGTTTTTCGTGCAATTTTTTTTATTTTTTGTTAACACCGAAAATTACTCAAGATTATGCAGTATTGTAACAAGAACTTATTATGCTATGATATCAGATAACAAAACATTAAAATAAAATAGGTATTTTGAAACAAACTCATTGATTTTCTGAAGATTATTTCGGAGAATTATTTTGGACAAGAAAGTTCCAGAAAATCAATGATTTTGTTCCGAAATACCTATTTTACCTCGACGTTGTGTTGTGTTTGATATTATTGAATACCAAGTTCTTGTTACCATAAAGTAATTTTTGGTGTTAACGAAAAATAAAAATAACTTTGCACCAAAAACTTTGAAAATTATTTTACTCTCCAAAAAAATTGACCGTAGTTAAAACCATAGTTGTGTAATTCGTAATATTACAAGCTCCCAAACTGAACTGTCGTATACAGAATATTGTCTATTTATCGTTTTAGCAAATTTTCATTTTTCGTAGTCCCCATTTTAAAAAATGGGTAAAGAAATAATACTCCGCTTAGATGGCCATGACTTTGAATCTATATGCATTTTTTAATGCTGAACAACTTTTTCAAATAACATTTACTGAGATTTTTCAAAATAAATGGTGGTGCATGTTCAGTTTTAGGGGATGCACAAACTTTTGTCAGGAATAACATTTTGTCGAAAAACCCTAAATAAGTTTCTTATATGATGAATACTTTGGGGATGACACTGTATATAAAAAATATAACTAGCTAGACCAGTAAGTGAAAAATATGTCGAACATATTTGTCAAAGAAACAAACTTTGCTTGTTCATTATAGATGCAATTGTAGTGTCAAATGAAAACATAATAATAAAAACATGATCGTTAAGCTTATCTCGACAGAACACTGATAATACTTACAATTTGTCACCATGATAGTCCTGCAATCTATAATAAGCTTTCATGAGCAGTATATTTTTGACCGACTCCCTTCTCGTCTCTATTCCATCTTCAACTACCCGTTGTAATTGGCTGAACATTTTTCCCTTCGTACATGTTTTGTTAGAGTCAATCTGGGTATTGGCAGATGAAAATTATTACTACCTCCTCTGTCTTGTGTTGTGAATTCTACGTGTGTCAGGAAAATCAGTGCTATTTCTTTTATGAATCAGAATAACAACTTCGAAAACGAGGATGCTGAATAGAGTGAAGATTGTATAGTAACGGTCCCATATTTGATCCTTGTTGTGATCCAAATGTGAATATGAGACAGATTTGAAAGTCGCTTGATCAAGATTTTGGAAAATGTGACAAGAAAAGGGTATTCAAATCAGGTAATAATATATAGTTTTTCAGTTTTGTAGTTTTTCTGTCAACAGTTTCAAAATTGATATTCATGTACGTCAAAAAGCCCTCTGAGCTGCTCATAATTTGGAGCTAAAAATCTTTTGCTTTTTTTGACCCAAATTTCGCTTCAGCTTCAATCATCCATCAACATGTACGTCTGAAGTAACTGAGAATAAGCTTCACCTGTGAAAAATAACTATAGACCAGGTGCTTTGTTATGCTACAAGAAAATCTTGTAGAAAACTACTAATCTGTACATACGTCACTCATATACGTCAATATCTTGAATAACAAACAATCAAAATGAATTCCGGGGAGACCAATAGGAAATATAAAAAATGGTATCAAGAAATACGGGAAGCTTCAGGCTATTACGCTTTATATTTTCAATGCCTTTGACTATGTGTGACATATGAATTCACTAAAGACTTCGCTCTGAACGCTGTTATTCCTCAGGAATTCAAATTTCTCCAAATCTGTTCTGCTATACATCGAAGAGCCAGTTTCGTGATTGATGATTACAGCCAATGCTTCAAAAACAATAAAAGTTTTATATCTCAATGAATATATATGAGACAATTTGGATTTGAGTGACAGTGGATTGATCCTTCAGAATCTCAGGGAACACAGCTTCTCACGATTCACTTTTTCTAGTTACTCGTGAGACTATGGAATATAAAGTACCCAAAGGATGTGAGTCTACAGAGAAGATGAGCGTCGACTCAATAATCTGAACAGTCCTTTTTGTTACATCTGATCAAGAACCAACTTCTTTTCATTTTTCCAACTATTGATCATGTCAAGAAACCTACTAGGTTAGTGGGTGTAGTACGTGTAGTAGGTTAGGTAGGTATGAACCAGTGACATACCTATACAATTTCTCACAAACTCGAAATACCACTTAGAAATAGAGAGCTGAACAGTTCTCAGAAACTGTTTGTGCTTCACAAAAATCAAACTAGACCAGATTGAAGACATCGAACGTAACAAATTAATTCAATCGTCTGCAAATTTTGAAGAGGGTTGTGGACTTGTTTCTTTTTCATACATATACTCCAACTTTGCCATCTGATTCTACAGATAACCATTTAGATCAGTAGTATCTGGCAAGCTACTGTAAGCCTCCGTTTCGGATTCAAACTCAGTCGACCTGGAATTTCACTTTTTGTTAACTCAGCACTATATAGATCAGTTCTCTTGTAAAATTAACTTTCTGGACGATTTTTCTGAAAGACTCCATTCTACATTATTGATGATTCAACGTAAATCTCCACTTTGTACCAAGCACCACTTCTATAAAGGATGTGACAAATAATCAAGACAAAAAAAAACAGTAAGAAATAGAATGAATTTATTTGAAGCTACAATACTCTCGATACAATTTTCTTCTTCTTCTTTCGATGCTTCTTCACAGCCGAACTTTTGGTCCTGAGCAAACTATTTTTCAATATCTGTTCTTTGATCCACGGGATGAAGCTGGGGATGTTGGTATAGATTCCTGGCCATCCTTCTAGACCACAACCGATTCCGTAGCTAACAATTCCAGCAGCGAACCACACGGTTCCGTTCGGGGTCATCATCAGAGGGCCTCCAGAGTCGCCAGAGCAGCTGTCTTTGCCTTCTTCAGCTCCTGCGCAGAGCTGGGTATCCGCGATTCTTATACCCCAAAGGGAGTATTTTTCCTGACAATTCTGTTTGTCGTATGGGGGAATGTCGACTTTCATTTTGGTTCTGCTCACTTGTTCTGAAATCATAATGGAATTTCATTGTTCAGGTTCAGATTCTTTAGGAAATACAAATTAATCGAATAAAATTGAAGAATTGAAGGTGTGAAAGAAGACACAACCTATAGAACAATTTGTTGCTGCATATGACTCAACTAGAATATGATATCAACTTCCAATTATCCGATACAATTAAGATATCACTATCAACAATGACTATTCCATAGCAGATTTCATCAGTGAGAGACTGATTGTCAAAAATCACTGCTCTGATCATGTCGACAAAAGTAAAGACATATATCTTCAATTTATAATAATAATAATAATGAAATGTCTTTATTCACCTGAAGTGAGAACATACAGAATATAAAAAAAATATTGAGGTGAATGGGCGGAGTGTCAGCAAAGCTGTTTTTAAACTCAACCTTCGAGAGAAAAAAGAAATTTGAAATGGATAATTGAAAATTACAATGGTACATACAAACAATTGAAAAAAAAATTATTATTCAGTCACCGAATCTTTTGTGTAAACGCATGAGCCACGGTCAGCATGAGGGAAGTGAACTAATCAAATAAATGCTCTTTGGGTCTTTTTTTAAAGTTTTTTAAAGTGTAGGATCTGAATCCCCTGGGCAGGAGATTGTAGTATTTAGCTGCGTTGTATGAGAAGCTACAAGTAAAAACAGAAGACCTGTGTTCAGGAATGACCAGCACCGACCTGTTTCTAGTGGAAAAGCTGTTAATATTGAAGAAAGAATTCAATTTTTCCATTAAATAATGTGGCATTCCGGTCTTCAAGACTTTGTGGGTGTTTATGACTAGGTGCAGTTTCCTGAGTTCCTCTAGTTGCAGCGAACCTGATTCCTTCATGACCGTTGATCTGTGGTCGTATTTTCGAATGCCAAAAGAAAAACGAAGGCAACTGTTTTGGATTCGTTGAAGACGAAGGGAATCAGATTAAATTATTACAGGGCCAAAAATGCTATCGCAATATGAAACTTTCGAAATGATAAGCACCTCACATAATTTAAGTTTGAGTTGTTTGGTGACTGGAAACAGTTGCCTTAAGATGTTGAAAGACGTTTGAATCAAATGACTAACGTGTTTTGTGAAGGGCAGTTCAGAATCGAGCCACAATTTGAATACCTCAGTTACTTTGGCAATAAAGTTCAGCAATATTTCGTATTTTCTATTCTCTTTCCCGAAACAGTGAAAAATGTATTTTGAAGGCATCATGCATATTTGAAATGACGGTAACTATAGAAAATAGTAAAAACTGAACGAAAAATCCGAAAAATCCCTGCCACTTTCATATTTTGTTATAGTGTTAACAAAAGGAAACGAAGAAATATAGCAGTGACGAAATCAAAAAACCGGCCGTCGGAGGCGGTACAAATTTACCAATATTTTTAATAGAGTCTCTGCCACTTTCATATTTCGTTATAGTGGTGACAACTGGAAATAAAAAAATATGTCAGCAGTGAAATCAAAAAACCGACCGTCGGGGGCGGTACAGATCCAGCAATATCTTTATTAGAGATTCTGCCTCCTTCATATTTTGGTATAGTGTTAATTAATGGAAATGAAGGAATAAGTCAAAGGTGAAATAAAAAAACCGACCGTCGGGGGCGGTACAGATCCAGCAAAATCTTTATTAGAGACTCTGCCACCTTCATATTTTGGTATAGTGCTAAGAAATGGAAATGAAGAAATATGTCAGATGTGAAATCAAAAAACCGGCCGTCGGGGGCGGTACAGGTCCAGCAATATTTTTATTAGAGACTCTGCCACCTTCATATTTTGGTATAGTGTTAAGAAATGGAAATGAAGAAATATGTCAGGTGTGAAATTAAAAAACCGACCGTCAGGGGTGGTACAGATCCAGCAATATTTTTATTAGAGACCCTGACGGCCGGTTTTTTGATTTCACACCTGACATATTTCTTCATTTCCATTTCTTAGCACTATACCAAAATATGAAGAAGGCACAGTCTCTAATAAAAATATTGCTGGATCTGTGCCGCCCCTGACGGCCGGTTTTTTGATTTCACACCTGACATATTTCTTCATTTCCATTTCTTAGCACTATACCAAAATATGAAGGTGGCAGAGTCTCTAATAAAAATATTGCTGGATCTGTACCGCCCCCGACGGCCGGTTTTTTTATTTCAAACCTGACATATTTCTTTATTTCCATTTCTTAACACTATACCAAAATATGAAGGTGGCAGAGTCTCTAATAAAAATATTGCTAGACCTGTACTGTCCCCGACGGCCGGTTTTTTGATTTCACATCTGACATATTTCTTCATTTCCATTTCTTAGCACTATACCAAAATATGAAAGTGGCAGAGTCTCTATTAAAAAAATTGCTGGATCTGTACCGCCCCTGACGGCCGGTTTTTTGATTTCACACCTGACATATTTCTTCATTTCCATTTCTTAACACTTTACCAAAATATGAAGGTGGCAGAATCTCTAATAAAGATTTTGCTGGATCTGTACCGCCCCCGACGGTCGGTTTTTTTATTTCACCTCTGACTTATTTCTTTATTTCCATTTCTTAACACTATACCAAAATATGAAGGAGGCAGAATCTCTAATAAAGATATTGCTGGATCTGTACCGCCCCCGACGGTCGGTTTTTTGATTTTACTGCTGACATATTTTTTTATTTCCAGTTGTCACCACTATAACGAAATATGAAAGTGGCAGAGACTCTATTAAAAATATTGGTAAATTTGTACCGCCTCCGACGGCCGGTTTTTTGATTTCGTCACTGCTATATTTCTTCGTTTCCTTTTGTTAACACTATAACAAAATATGAAGGTGGCAGGGTGTCTGATTAAAATGTTGACAGAAGTATACCGCCCCCTGCTCGGATTTTTCGTTCAGTTTTCACTATTTTCTATAGTTTCCGTCATTTCAAATATTCATGATGCCTTCAAAATACATTTTTCACTGTTTCGGGAAAGAGAATAGAAAATACGAAATATTGCTGAACTTTATTGCCAAAGTAACTGAGGTAATTTGAATTTGTTACCTTCTTTCAACTTATAATATGTCGTTGATCGATCTCCAGCCAATTTTCCAGTGCAAATCCAAATTGAATCAAAGCTCTGCCGAAAAATCCCGAAAAATCAATCTAGCATTTGGCAATTATAGTATTAATGAACGCACTCTTTAAAGTTGGTTTGTGGAATTCCATTCCGGAGATTTCAACCTCGGAGATGAGCCTAGATGTGATCGATCTACAGTAATTCGGGATGAGGATTTGATAATCCTGGTGAAAACTAACCCATCACAAACGATGCGTCGAACGAAGGAAGGACTGACCGTCAGCTCCAATAGTCAAAAAGTTTGAAAAGTGGGTGACCTATGATTTGAGTGAACGACAGAAATTATCACGTTCCAAAGACTGTGCTTGTTTGCTTTTGCGCAACCGAAACGATTCTTTTCTGGATCGGATCGTCAAGTGTGGTAGATAGTGGATCCTACACGACAACAGAAGATGTTCAGGACAGTGGTTGGGCACCGATAATCTACCCAGGCAATTCTCATAGATAAAAAGTCACCAAAAAGACCATAGTAACGTATGGTGATCAGCGGCTGGTGTGATCCACTACAACTTTCTGCAATCAGGCTGAACCATACCAACAGACTGCTATTGTGAGGAAATCGACAAAGTATACTAGAAATTGCGTCAGCAGTGACCAGTACTGGTCAACAGAAGAGGTCAGATTCTTCCCCACTATAACGCCCGACGGGTATCTGCCAGACGTATCTACAAAGTCGTAGGTCCGCATTAGAGGCAAGATGTGAGATGTTTTCCACCTGAACTTATTCTTCCACCCCGGAGTATGTATTTACGGAGTTGTTTCCGGGCTTTGTCTGCAGGTGTCACAGTGAACATACTACTAAATCAACCAAAGATAGAGCTTATGACAAGTTGAAATTCATTTTGTTCGTTTGTGATACTCATACAATTTCCTTCGTCTGAAATGAGCTGCCTGGTACTGACAAAGGGCAAGTTCCCCGAAACCGGTCTATCGGTGGTCGTCCCGACCGAATGAAATTGATTTCTGCTTTCCATATTCAGCAAATTACTTGCGACTAATCTTCCAAATGGAATACGTTGCACAGGTGCCTGTTGGTTTCGCTTCAGCTTTCTGCGCGGCATTAGCTGGGTTAGTTGTTGTTTTTCATTGGATATCTACCACACGTACCTACATAGTTGTAGGTCCACATGAGAGGTGAAGGGTGGGGTTTCTCGGTAGTTTCCTCTAACGAAGCTACTGTGTTAGCGAAACACGTCTGGAAATTGAAATGTTGAAATCAAAAGGATGACTTACCAGTTTCAGTTTTTCCCCATCCACTCAAAAAATATTTGCTTGCTACTTCATTTGGATCACTCAGAAGGCAAATGGGTTTCACATATTCTGGAAATTAAAACAGTGGGTCTGTGAAAAACGTTGAAAAATGTTCAGGTACTTTGGAACGATAGAAATCTACAACCACAACTTTTTGATTACAGGTAGATTGCAAAAAACCTTTTCCCGAAAGGAACATAAAGCTCAGTGAATTCGAAATAAAATACTGGAGTACACTTTGATTCATCCAACGATCTCAATGATATCAAATTGATATGATGATTATTGATATGATGTCTGTTCTCATTTCTTCATTCATCTCATTTTGCTTTCTCTCAAGGAATAATCAATTAATGATAATTTTTTTTTCAAAATTTCCACTTTGTAATTCTATTTGAATCAGAGAATCTTACGTTACGGAACGACGACAAAAACAAGATATTTATCGAATATGATTATGATTTTCTGTTGATATATAGGTCTCAAACTGGTTCATTAGACGATATTTTTGATTGATCAAAAAATGTAAACGTTCACGGTCGCAGATAATAATTGAGTGAAAGCTATTTTCTTGGTGTTTTCGTCTACTACGGATGACATTATCAGAGGCGATATGCCCAAGTTGGTACTCGAGTTGTTGTTTCCGTTCCAAACGCGGTAACTACGATTCTATTGTTTGACTCGGGTTTATTATAATTATCAAAAGGCGTGTCTTGGTTTCACAAAATGAGTAGGCATACTTGTAGACTGGCTGTAAGTCAAATTATCTAAAACAACAATCCGTTCAGGCCAGTCTCAAATTACCTACTCTGTAGTTTAATGGACACCTAGCAGAAATCAGCTACTCCCCTGGCTGATATCACGAAGGGCGTTGGATTATATCCGACAGGTGTTAGTGCAGGATTCTTCACTGAAGTTATTCTGCATATGCTGTTGGCGATAAAACTGCCAGAATCGATTTTAAATTATTGGAATGCACTTGCAGACCAGTTACGGGCTGTTTGGCCACTCGTTAGTGCAAAGTATTGTCTATCATCAACATGAAGTCTGATGATTTCTGATAATTGAAAATCGAATTCCTTTCAGAGTATCATTCCTCGAACTAGGCAGAAACGAACAATGAACAACATGTTTGTCATCGCCCCATCTGCCCCATGAGGTAACCAATAGCATATCCAAAATTTCACCAATTCCTCTTATAAGGAAGAAAACTTCACGAAATGAGTGGGAAAGTATGCCAACTCTATGAATCTCTGTATACTTTTGGATAGTAATTTTGAGTTTTATCGAGTATTACTGTAAGTATCTTTCAATTATATGATGTGGGTGCCTTTTTGGTGCTGCAAGCAGATTCATCAGACCAGAACATATTATTGACATCGCTTTAGGCTTTGCCAAACAAAGATTGAACACCTGGATGGCAAGAAGATTCATGGACTTCTGGCAGAATCTTCCAGGATTGGCTCACTGTAGTTTAACTACAGTAGGGATGAACTACGATGTCTAACAGGCCTTCTTACAGGTCACTGTCATTTGAGTCAGCATATGCAGAGACTCAGACTGTTGGAAGACAGTGTGTGTCGCCTCTGTTTGGAAAATGATGAAACAGCAGAGCACATACATTGTGCCTGTCCCGTTGGGGACTGAATCAGGTTTTTAGAGCTCGGCAGAGGTACTCTTACCATCTGACCTGAAAGACCACTCACTATGCAAAATAATCGGCTTCGTTAGGAAGCTGGGTTCATTTGGTCGAGTGTGAATATAGCCAAAATAAACCCTTGCGGGTTGCGGTGGAGGGTCGAATAGACCCACTCACTGGACTTGACGTACTAACCTTCTTTGTTGAGAGCGTGTTAGGCTACAGCTGATTTGTTAGTTTGTCTGACTCGACCATTACTTTTGTGTTCAGATAGACGAATACTCAAACTTCTTTTCGTGGTTCCAAGTTGACCCGTCCCGCAGCTATGAGGAACTTGGTAAACCCCGCCGATGCTAAAAGTTCTTTGAGGTTTTTAGCTGACCTTAGACTTTGTTTGATAGTTTTTGTTAGCCTGAACTTTGGTTTCACGTCGTGTTTCTCTAGGATTCTCCCAATCCGATCTGTAACATTTTCATCATAGGGTAGGGCAGCTTTTTTCTTGGCCAGCCTAGCTGGAGTTACTTTGGCGCTCACTCTCCTGGATCATATGGTCCGCTTGATTTATTTTCCGCTGTACTCATTCCCTTTGAAGGTAATTTTCAGGTGATTGAGTTCCTCAGGAAGACTCTCTGGTTCACAGATACGTCGTACTCTCTCTATCAACGTTTCAAAAACCCCTCTTTTTGGTTGTGGCTGGTGGTTTTTGTTCAGGTACCTGTCTGTTTGCGTTGGTCCTGTGGTCCAATGAACCATCTCCACGCTTGTTCACAAGAACATCCAAAAACGCTACAGTTCTTTGGGTTTCTCGTTCCATTGTGAATTGGACTTTTGTGTCGAGAGAGTTAATTTATAAACTACCGCAGTACTACCGCAGTAGTAGACAAAACATCAGGCATAAAAACATTCAGACCACCTTTAGAAAACCAGAAAATAGCTTTCACACAGTCATTGCCGGCCAATAAAATTTACATTCTTGGAGTTCTTGGATGTTGGTGACTACTGTTCTCCATGGAATTTTCTCAATTTTTTCACTCTAACTATGAAACTAGATGGCCCCCTATTCGTGGTCCCCGAATACCCTTAACCGAAAATTGAACAAACATAAAAACGAAACGTGCACAGTCAACATCCCAATCAGCTTCAATCATCAAGATTACTTTGCGAATCTCAATATTTCATTAGTCGCGAAAGGCCTTTTTTACGTGAAATACAATATATCCACCAACCTGTCATTCGAGCGCCCTTATTCAAATGAACAAGAGCTATATCGTTATAGTGAGCATTTGATTGGGGATCGTATTTGGGGTGTACGATTACTTTGGCAGCCCGGCTGATCTGAGGGGCATCCGCACAATATACTCCATTGGGGCTGCAATCTATTTTTGTATTGCTAGTGTGGTCGCCCAACACGACAGAGAACCTGGAACGGAAAATGATTAGTAGCTGTATTTTTTTATTCTGCAAGCGAGTCGATCAGGAATAATAATTATTGAAATGTAGTGTAGTAATTATAATATAACATATAATAAAGAATATATAACGAACAGAATTTTCAGCCGGAATAGACTACACATAAGTCATAACATCGTAGAAAACGTACTAACAGAGAAACAACCTTAATAAACGTATCACACACAGAAATTTCCAGAAAACTAAGAAATAAAACTGCACAGGGACGCAACAATCCACACAGAGAGAACAATGGCACACAAAAGACAGGATATCACATATACAGTGTGTCCAAGATAAGGATCCTAAGCATGGGAATCTCAGTACCTGTTGGAGATACAGCTTAGGTTAAATTAGGAAAAAGTTGTGTTCTTTAAAGCTCATTCACATGCCGTTTAGAAACTTGAAGAATTTTCATGGCCTGCTGGGATATTTAGGAAAAACGAGAATTTGACAATATCAATTTTATTTTTTTCTGACTTTATTTGAAAAGATATCAAAAAACGAATAACATTTTCTCATTGGCACTTTTAAGGAACTACACGATGGTATTTTTAGATTTTATATCCGACGTTTCGTTTTCAAGAAACCATCATCAACTTTATTTTTTTATATGACCCGAAACAAAAGTACATCCTGTATCTGATTCCATTTTTTATTACGAATTCAACGATGTATCACATGCCATTGTTTTCTTTTTAGTTTGAAGGAAAATTACATTTTTTCTATTTTAAAAAAAATCTTTAAGTAGGCGTTGCAAACAAATGCTTTGACGTAAATACCTGTCACCGAGCCTGTCAAATATTATTTAATTACACGATAAAATAGTAATTGTCGTTGTTGTTAGCGTGTTTGTCGAGTTGTTGTTTTTAGAGTTATTGTTACTGTTGTCGTTATTATTGTTTATTGTTGAATAGATAATATTGTGTTATTATCGTCGAATATGCCGGGTAAGCATTATAGCCATGAAGAAAAGTTTGACATGCTAACGTGCTACATTTTGTGCCACAAAAATACTGTAAATACAGCAGCAATGTATCTTAATACATACTCAGAAATAAAGCAGCCATGTAAGTCCATTTTCTTAGAGCTGGCTTGAAATTTAAAAGAATATGGTTCATTTAAGAAGCCTGTTTTATCTCGAAAAAAGGAATCTTCAGAAGAAGCTCAAAATAATGTTTTACAAGCAGTTGTTGAGAACCCTGAAATATCAACTAGGCAAATCGAAAATAATGTAGGAGTAGCCAAATCCACAGCTCAATTTATTTTGCATAAAAATAGATATCACCCCTATAAATTTAGGATTTGCCAAGGACCTAAACCAGGGGATTTCGAACGGCGCCGAAATTTTTGCGAATGGTATACACGCGCGTGTGAAGAAGATTATAATTTCCCTTCAAAAATAATATGGTCCGACGAAAGTATGGTCACTAATAATGGTATCTTCAACCGCCGCAATACGCATTACTGGGCTCAGCAAAATCCGCGTGTTAAGAAAATATCAAGACATCATGAACGTTTTGGGTTTAATATGTGGTGTGCAATTTTAGGAACTAAAATACTAGGTCCGTTTTTTTACTATAATTCTTTGACCGCCGAACGATACCATCATTTATTGCAAAACTATGTAGAAGACTGTTTAGATAATTTACCTCTGGCACAGGTCAATAACTGTTGGCGATTTCCTGGAAGGTGGATTGGAACCTTTAGTGGAGTGTCTTGGCCAGCGCGATCCCCTGACCTAACTCCTCTGGACTTCTTCATATGGGGTTTTGTTAAAAACCGGGTTTACCAACATTCTTTTGAAACTGAACAGCAGTTACGAGAATGTGTAACTGTCGCATTTAACAGTATTACACCAGAGATGTTACGTGATGTTTTAAGTTCTACAGTTAGAAGATAATACTTATGTTTGAAAAATAACGGAAACCTGTTTGAACACCTCCTTTGAATTGAATAAAAAATGCGTTAATTTCTTTGTTGTTTTCATTACTTTAAAAAAATCATAATTAACCTACTTGAAAATACATTTTAAAAATAGAAAAAATGCAATTTTCCCTTAAAATAAAAAGAAAACAATGGGATGTGTTACATCGTTGAATTCGTAATAAAAAATGGAATTAGATACAGGGTGTACTTTTTTTTCGGGCTATTTAAAAAAATAAAGTTGATGATGGTTTTTTGAAAACGAAACGTCGGATATGAAAACTAAAAATACCATCGTGTAGTACCTTGAAAGTGCCAATGAAAAAGTGTTATTCGTTTTTTAATATCTTTTCAAATAAAGTCAGAAAAAAATAAAATTGATATTGTCAAACTCTCGTTTTTCCCAAATATCTCAGCAGGCCATGAAAATTCTTCAAGTTCCTAAACGGCATGTAAATAAGCTTTAAAGAACACAACTTTTTCCTAATTTAACCTAAGCTGTATCTCCAACAGGTACTGAGATTCCCATGCTTAGGATCCTTATCTTGGACACACTGTATACTCAAACAACATGTAATCACCTGAATATTACTGTAGTTTTTTCCAACACCAAACGACTATTACATAAGGACACATTGTAAAAATAAATTTGAGATATAGGGCAGTATTATGAAATTTGTTTTATAGAAGTAGCTTATGATATTTAGGTATTAGATTTGCCTAACTGTTGCATAAGGACACACTGTAAAATTAATTTGGGACTAGTAGATAAGGCAATTTGTGAAACTGATTTTATATAGCTAATAATATTTCAGTTATTAGATTCAGCTGACTACTATAAAAGGACATATTGTAAAATCAATTTAAGACCAGCAGATAGGGCAAATTATGAAATTAATTTAAGACACTCAAGATGATCACTTGGTGATCGAAACAGGTGTCGAAGTGTTAAAATAACGAAGTGTTAAAAGACGCAAACATTGAATAAAAAGACAAGGAAAACTTGAAAAATACATACCTACCCCCAACCTAAAACTCTGTTCAATGAAGCACAAGTTTTTGATATTAGTCAAGTCTTTCATTATGATATTGTCATCCATTAGCATAAGAACATAAATTTCGCTATAACCGACTAACTTGTACAACACCAGCAGAAAAAAATCATCACGTTTTTCCGCAGACACAAAAATCAATTTTTCAACACTCATATACTTACCTGGCTCCAAAACTGTATAATAATATTCTTGGGAAGATTCGTACTTTCTGAATAATTAACTTGTTTTCGATTTTGTTGATAGAAAAAAATACTTAAATTTAATGTACATAATTATGTTAGGTCAGGTCCAAAGTGAGTGGGTCTATTCGACCCTCCACCGCAACCCGCAAGGGTTTATTGTGGCTCACACCTATTCACACTCGACCAAATGAATCCAGCTTCTTAACGAAGCCGATTAGTGTGTATGATGAGTTTTCTTTCAGTTCAGATGATAAGAGTACGGCTCTGCCGAACTTGGGAACCTGATTTGGTTCCCAGCGGGGCAGGCACAAAGTATGTGCTCTGCTGTTTTATTTTTTTCCAAACAGAGGCGACACACACTATCTTCCGACAGTTCGAGTCTCTGCATTTTATAATTCAAATGGAAGTGACCTTTAAGAAGGTCTGTTAGACATCATAGTTCATCTCTACTCCAGTCTATAAACTGTTTGGTATCAAGCTTCGAAGGGTGAGCCAATCCTGGAAGATTCTGCCAGAAGTCCATAAATCTTCTTGTCATCCAGCTGTTCAATCTTTGTTTGGCAAAGCCCAAAGCGATGCCAATGACAGGTTCTGGTCCGATGAAGCTGCTTGCAGCCCCCTCCTTTGCAAGGGAGTCAGCAGCCTCATTGCCTTCCAGGCCAGTATGGCCAGGAATTTGGACCAGAGACAAGCTGTTGAGTATGACTTGTGTATGAGGTTTTATTCATATCATATATTTTATTGTGTTTCAATTATTGTGCCATTTTCTTTCACTAGTACATACGTATATACTAATCTTTCCATTTATTCAAAAATTTTACTTTCACAAACATTTTATTTTACGTTGTGTAACCCAAAATTGCCACTAACGATAGTTACACCTTAAACTTTTATATATCTTTTTTACTACCAGTATAGGTTTCACTTTATATCTGAGTATTATACATATCTGTGTTTTACTAAGTTGTGTTGTTCCTGTTATGCGAAGCAACTGCTTTTGCACTGCTTTTACACTCCATTTTTATTTATTCTATTATTATTATTATATTGTGTGAAACCTTTCAAATGAATGAATGAAGTTATTATCATCATTATTATTATTATCATTGAAGAGATATGATAAATATGGAGACAGGAGCGAGTAGCAATACTACGAGAGTGGACTTTAAAGTTTCCGCAGTTGAGAGATATATCAGAGGTTACGAACATTTCTAAAGAATGTGTTTGTCACCCATCAAACAACATTTAGACATCAGGGAGCTGTCCGCGCGTTGGGTGCCGCGTTTGCTCACGTTAGACTAAAAACGTGTTCGAATGAACATTTTCATCGCTTCGTTGGCGTAACTTTCCCGCAATGAATCTGAGTTTTGTCACCGATTATCTCAAAACTAAAATACAGTCCAAACAATGGAAAGCAGGAATAGGGAATTGGCTCCAAAAAAAGGAAAAACTGTTTTTTTGGCTGAGAAAGTGATGACGACTGTTTTTTGGAACAGTCATGTATTTTAATCGATCACCTTCAAGAAGAATAAATCATTACATCACAAGCTGAAGGAACAACTTGAGAGAAAACGGCCACACCTCAATGGTTACCATTGCAAAAATCCAGATCACCCTCGTTATACCAACCATGTCACCCATAGGAAAAACACTGTAATCATTCACAATCTATGAACTTACACAAAATGAACATCCATCCATACATAGACAACATACAAAAAGGAATAATAATCAAAACCTGTAACATGGTCCGTACATTTTTAGAACTTCTAACATAGAAAACAATAATCCTTTTTTCCGCTTGGATTAACACTGTGCTTGAAGCAAATACCAGTGAGGACAACCCCTTGTGAATGATAAAAATAACACAGACATGTCCACAGACATAATGGTACTGGATGCAGCCTAAAGCGGTAAAGAATCCTAAACTCACACAGGTCCTCTGATTTTTGTGAAATTACTGTGAATGCAGTGAGCAGCCGTCAATACATATTTCGAGTGGATCAGGAATCCAGAACATCCGTAGGATTTGTATCCATACTTGTTTTTGTGCAACAGCCTAGCCATCCAAGGAAATTCTCCTAGGCTTGCCTGCGTTCCACCGAAGATACGACCTCTAATGACCATTTTCTGACGGCCGCACTCTTTAGGAAATATTTTGTCATCTTCAACTGGAACTAAATATAGTCTTGTGAGGAAATAGCTAACGTACAATATCACCAAAATATGTCATCATACATTACAATTGTAACGAAAGTGTAAGGTTGTTTCAAAAGTTTTGTCCGTAATATCTCGGTGAATACTTATTCAATTCAATCGAAACAAGCGCCATTTGAATAACTGCACTTTTTGCCAACGTAACACAAATCGAATGATTCCACTAGCAGAAAAATGTGTGCTTGGGATTCGATGAAGTCGACGAAGGCTGTTTTTGTCTGTTTTTGTCTTGGCCTGATTGTCGAAAGTTCTACCGGTGAGAAAGTTATAGAAGTGCTCGAAAAGATGGTAGTCGACTGGCAAGAGGTCTGGGGAGTATGGAGGGTAAGGCAGAACTCAGACGTCCAATTCATTTAATTTTCGGACGGTGATTTGTCAAACGTGTGGACGGGAGTTATGGTGGAGTAGGATAGGACCCCTTCTGTTGACTAGTGTTGATGAAATTTTTGGTACATTCAATCTATCTTCCTAATCTGCTGTGATAGCTTGACCCAGTACTCAAGTTCTTTTTTTTTTGGTGGGTTTTCGCCTTTGGGAAATGTCTGGGTGGCTCAACAGTGTCCAACCACTGTCCAGAACGCCTCTTGTTGTTGCAGAGAATCAACTGTTCATCACACATGATGGTCCGATCCAAAAAAGGATCATTTTTGTTGCGTAAAAGCAAAGGAGAACAGACCTCAAAACGTGTCAATTTAGGTCGATCGTTCAAATCGTGGGGTACAAACTTTTCGTGCTCTTTTACCTATCCAATACGTTTTAAACCATCAAAAATCGAATGGGAGGTGATGCCCGGATCCTCCGCCATCTCATGCACCATCTGTGATGGGTCAGTCTCCACCAAGAACCTCAAATCCTTCTACTGAATTACAGTAGGTCAACTACTTTGTGGCTCATCTTCGAGGCTAAAATCTCTGGAACGAAATTTCGCAAACCAACGTCGAACAGTGCGGCCATTAACACTATTATCGACAAATTGTTCGAGCTGTTTTGGCAGCGCTTTGGTTCAATTCGAATTCGTAGAGTAATTATATAGCAATCAGCTGAAAAGAGACAAAAATCAAATTTTGAAAAAATATGAACAGCATCAAGCTATAGAGTACAGGAGAATGAATATTTATTGAGATATTGAGTTACAAGAGCACATTACATTAAGACGAACAAAACTCCCTAAACAACTGATAATCCCTACAGCTGCCTACTAAAACGAGATATTATGTCGGATACTCTAGTTGAAAAAAATTAAGAGATATACAGGGTCTTTCACGACGAGCGTTCGTTAGAAATATATGGAGAACGATTCAAAATAAAAACTTGAAATTTTTCGGTAGTGAGTTTTACAAAATTGTCTTCTCAACTAAAACTTCCGGTCTCTTTCCGTTATACCGGAAGTTGAGATCAACTTCCTTATTTCAAATAGACCCTGTATTTTATTACATTTTTAAATTCCTCAGCACATTTTGGGCCCACTTTGTATAACAGTGCCTATACCCAAATTTGTTAGTTTTCGAATTTTTTGTGAAGAATTTGACAGTTACAGCACCACTATGAAAAAATCATAACTCATAGACAGTAACAGTTGAAAATGTGAAATTTCACAGAATCATACCTTAAGTATAAAATCATGAACAGGTTCATCGAATTTTTGAAAATAATTTACAGGGTGGTCGAAATTTCCACCTACATACCATCGAGAAAACTGATGAAACACGATTTTTTCAAATGGAAACCATACACTATTCTATTATTTTTGAGTACTACGAAAAAAAAAGATATCAAATTCATGAAGAATATCCTATAGCTAAAACACACCCCTGGCAAGATATATCCGATTTTGGGAAATATTTGAAATGTAAATTATTCGAAGCAATACCATACCAAGAAATCTTTGAAAATAAATGAAGTTACAACAATTATGTCAAAATTTGATGCGATATAATTGACGTGTATTTCGAAGTTTTCTATTTGTGTGCAAAATGTCTCGTTGGGATGAACCAAAATATTTTTTTAATTGAAAGAAATTGAGTTGAATTATAAAATTGAAGTAAAATCTAACTTTGAAACATATAAATGAAAAATAAAAATTAATAAAAATAAAAATATATATCAACAAAGATATAATTCATCTCTCAGATAGTATCTCTGTTTAAAAAAATCTGTTTAAAATCTGTTTTCCCGTTAATCAGCTGTCGCCCCAATACGAAGGACAACTCTCAGAAGTTGAGGAACTTGTGCGAGCTAAGAACTATTTCAATCTGTCCATTTTCATGTTGAGTTACTTTTTACCAACGGCAGAGTTGAATCAGTTTATTTGTTTACAAAGCTTTCTTGGTTTGGTATCGCTTCGAATAATTTACATTTCAAATATTTCCCAAAATCGGATATATCTTGCCAGGGATGTATTTCAGCTATAGGACATTCTTCATGAATTTGATTTTTTTTTCTCGTAGTACCCAAAACTAATAGAATAGTGTATGGTTTCCATTTGAAAAAATCGTGTTTCATCAGTTTTCTCGATGTTATGTAGGTGGAAATTTCGACCACCCTGTAAATTATTTTCAAAAATTCGATGGACCTGTTCATGACTTTATACTTAAGGTGTGATTCTGTGAAATTTCACATTTTCAACTGTTACTGTCTACGAGTTATAATTATATCGTCGTGGTGGTGTAACTGTAAAATTTTTCAGAAAAAAATCATTATCTTGAAAACTAACAAATTTGGGTATAGGCATTGTTATACAAAGTAGGCCTAAAATGTGCTGAGAAATTCAAAAATGTAATAAAATATAGGGTGTTCTATTTGAAATAAGGAAGTTGCCCACAACTTTCGGTATAACGGAAAGAGACCGGAAGTTGAGAATATTCTAGTTGAGAAGGCCATTTTGTATAAACTAATATCACAAAATTTCAAATTTTTATTTCAAATCGTTCTCCATATATTCCTAACGAAGGCTTGTCGTGAAAGACCCTGTATGTTTCATTAGTAAGCCAGTATCCCACTTCTGAAAACTTCAAATTTCAATCAATTAATTTGATAATATCCTAATATCATACTTCGTTGGACAAAAAAAACTAAATTTTAGTTCAGATGTTTCGTATTACTGATGAAGGATTAATGTTCAGCCCAAATTAAAACACTTGAAATTAAATAACGGAAAAAATTCTCACCGACATTTCTACGAGACGATTTGGAATTATCATATTTTCCACAGCAAACTTTAGGATTTTTCTTATCCTCATTAGCTGGACCACACATCGATTCCCTTAAAAATGCCTTCGCATCCGGATTGTTCAGTTGTTTGTAGAGTTTGGTGCACTGTTTTATGCCAACGCAATATCCAACATCATGGTTTGGTGTTTCACATTCAGTAGCCATCTCTGGAAAGAGTACATCTCGTTCAATATCGATATATTTTGAATGATGCAACTAATTTTCCTTTATTTTTAGTATTTCAATATTAAATTTCACAAAAAGGATTTGAAGCTTTATATCTTGTATTAATTATCTGCGAGCGCTTTCGACAGCTGGTCGCACTGTCATCTTCTAGGCACTCATCAAACTGAACTTGTCATCCTGTCGTCTGCCTCTTTATACGGTCCGAACATCTCAACGTGAGTTGAGACGTTCGAAGAGAGGCAGACGACAGGATGACAAGTTCATATTTACATATATATATATATATATATATATATATATATATATATATATATATATATATATATATATATATATATATATACATATATATATATATACATATATATACATATATATATATATATATATATATATATATATATATATATATATATATATATATATATATATATATATATATGCTAAACTGGTTTTCCGGGTATTTGATCCACGGATCAAATACCCGGAAAACCAGTTTAGCATATTCCTATCCGTGAAAACTTCAGATTTCATATATATATATATATATATATATATATATATATATATTTTCTCCCCATAAGGATTATTTACACAACGTTTCGGCCATCTTCGGGTGATGTCTGGTTGAAAAAACCAGAACTTTAGATTTAACATTTCAAACCTTTACGGGAAGAAGAGGTTAATCAAGAAGAAGAACTTAGGTAAAAACCAACAACGTTGGTTGGAATTTTGAGTGAATTGTTGTTGCATCAGTTCCCTCAAAATTGTCAATGTAATTCATTTTGAAAACATGTTTGTGCAGCGTACCTCAGTTTATCGCCTTATCTGAAAAACATTTTTTCAATATACGAGTACTGGAAAACAAAATATTCAAAGGAATATGGAGCAATTTATAAATATGTTGGTACCTATATCCTCAAAAAGTAACATTTGATCGAAATAATAGAAGAGCATATGAAAATTAGAACACAGCTGATTCCAAATACTACGTGAAAAGAGTGAAAATAATAACCATGATCTCGAATATAAAATTTTCTCGAGAATCATCGACCGAAAATGCAATAAAAAACTTTGAAGGACCATTTCGTCATTTCAACATACTACTTATCTACGAATAAATAATATTTGTAATAACAATATCGGGCAGAGTATTTGTAAAGACAAATGAACAAAGTTTCTGGTTTCATAATATTTGTTCTGGAAAGTACTCACTCAAAGTAAGAGATAAATTCGCTGGATACTTCGTAGTTTTTTCAGACAAGAAACTAGCCTCCGTGTTGGTGAAATCCTCCGTGATTTCAGAATCTTCCGTGATTTCATAGTCCTCAAACTTTTCCCCCAGACCTGGTGTAGTAAAATCAGAACTAGTCGGAATCTGGAAATAGTTCAGAACTATCCAAAACATACACCACTTCAGGAACCTCATACTGCAACAAATACGAATAGATTGGTTACTAAGTATTCAATGATCTTTGAACTGCGGTTTGATAACAGATACAAGTTTCTGGGAATCGAAAAAATCCAGTACTGTTGACTCGATGAACTGTATGTAATTCTTGATTTCGAGTTGACAGTTTCAGTGAGAAACGTGTTTTATGCGGTGGTCTTATCTGCTAAACATACCGCATGTCTGGGATAAAGACAGGATATTCTTTGATGTCGGAAAGTAGTCTGATGAATCACACAGATAATGATGATGATATTTTCTATACAAGTTAATTCACACTAAATAGTGTAGAAACCTATGAGAATTTGACAGAAGAAAATTGATTCACGGATATCCCATCGGAATTGAAATTCTGGACTTTACAGATCCCAAGCCACCGATCTTATTCCCGAAATTTTAATGTTAGATGGATAAATATACTTTAAAAAACTTAAAAACACGCTTTCAAAGAACGTCGAACTAAAAAGTTGAAAATAATGTTTTTTTAAATAAGCTCAAGATACGGTAAAAACGATGGGCGCTTGATATACAAAAAATATGGCATAGAGCAATCCGTTTTTTCCACAATAACACTAGTATTTTCTGTTCTTTATTGTTTTGAGCCTATTGAAAAAAAAAATCAACTTTTTAGTTCAATGTTTTTTTAAAAGTGTTTTTTAGTTTTTTAAACTATATTTATTTTTCATTTTTTAGTATCGTATGCTATAAAAGCGTGTTTTTTATTCTTGACACACTATATTTATTTAATTTAAACTTTGGGATCAATCAGCCGTATATTGTTTAGAAAAATGATCATTGATATTTTCCGATTCAGGAGAGGGAGCCAAAAGGTTACAAATAAGGTAGCAGGCGCGCGAGTTGATGAAAAAAATCTTTTTTTTTTTAATGAAGAAATATATGTAAAGTTAGTTGGAATTTCATCAAGGAGGTTACATACAGCGACATCTGCCCGCGAATAGATCAAGCAATAATGTCGATGATTCTCTCAAATACAGATCCCGATATGAAATGAAAAGGAGAGTTACAAACAAACATACATACATACAGGGGAAACTAATATAAAGCGTGTCAAAAAAAATGATTCTGGAACCACATCATTAACTCGACTGATTCGAAAACACTTTGAATGATGTAACAGCAACTGTGGAATTTGGAGTCCCACAAGGTACAGTACTGGGCCACATTTTATTAAACATATAGCTGAATCGAAAGGTCGATTATATTCCAGTTACCGTGTTACCGTGTTAGGAATCACACGTTCAAAGGTAAGACCTCGTTAGTCCTTAGCTTGCACAAGTTTCTCAACATATGAGAGTTGTCGTTCGTATGGGGGCGACAGCTGATTAGCGGAAAACAGATTTTGAACAGACAGACAGATTCCAGAGAATTTATCAACTAGCAAAAGTTGTAGATACTGAACAATTATTTTTGAACGTCTTGATAGTGAAGCAGAAAAAAGCCAGAAACAATGCAGTTCCCAGTGAATTGAAAATAATCAACTCGTTAAGCCAATTCAAGAAAAGACTGAAACATTGGATTTCAAGATCATTCACTCATCAACTGATCGATATAAAGAATAATTTCTGAAATAATACACAACAGGACCAAAAGACTGTTCTACAGAGGTCTTCGGTTTCATTGTAAACAAATAAATACAAATAAATAAATCAATCTCAAATTTCTTCATTTATATACAGTGTCACACATAAAGTCCGCATCACACAGGATTTTTTTTGTTCATCTCTTCAAGCAACTTTTGATATCTCCATTAGGTTGGGCTTTAAAAATGATTCCAAATGATATGCATATGACCGATCAAGTGACTTTTCTTCCCTGTCAAATTTGACATTTTTTCCAAAAAATGTTCAGAAAAGCAGTTATTGCTCGCAATTTCGAAAATCGGTAAAGAGAAAAAATGATTGTTTTTTAATTTTTCACCCATATACCACTTTTTAACTCTCTAGTACAAATTTAGTTTTTTTACAGTTTTTCGAAAATTTGACATTTGCCAATTTCTCAAATTTAGCCAAACCTCAACAAAGTTAGTGCATTATGCCTAACTTATCTTTCCAATGCATTTTTATTACCAATTGCAATTCTAAATACAACTTATTTCGCAAAAATTTAAAACACCAGAAAAAATTATGTCAAAAATGATGCAAAGTTGATACAGTTTTTAAAAACAGATGAATATTTCACTTTATTTCTACTTTTTGCGAAATAGCTTGATACATAAGCATGATTAAAAAACAATATCAATGGAAAGTCAATAATTCATTCTTTATTGCACTTTTCAAATAGTTCAACTTTGATTTACTAATTACGAAAAATTACAACGCAATTAAACTAAGGGAAGGAATTATACGAAAGTAATTTCACATTTACTAAATATCTTTTATGAGGTATGAATGAACAAAATTACTTCAGAAATCAATTTAGATTTTGTTGCCTAGAAAACTAATCCGCAAAAATTTCTAACAAACATCTGTTAAAATAAAGTTATAATTTGAATTAAGAACAAACACTAAATCAAATCGAAACATATGCCTAAACCATGTAAATACCAATAGAAATACAAAATAAAAAGTCACATTTCGGTGTGCCTTCCACCACGTTCAATGCAATCAATCGTCCTTTTTAAAACATCTTTAACTGCATTAATTATACTACGGGGTTTCGTGCTTACAACACATTCTCGAATAACTACCTCTTAATGGTTTATATCTCGAAAAGGTATTTGCTTATACACCTTTTGTTTTGAGTAACCTCACAAAAAGAAATCTAGTGAGGTTACATCAGGAGATCTAGGCGGCCAAAAGTGTTCCATATTGCGACTGATTACTAACCCTCTAGTATGAATCGGTGCACCATGACACTGATACCACACAACATTTCTTACTAGAAGGGGCATATTATCCAAAACTTCAGATAGTTAGGTATTCACAAAGTGTAGGTAGTCCGCAGAATTTAAATTATGTCTAAAAAAGTATGGTCCTATAATTTGATCGTTCAATATGCCACACCATACATTCGTCTTGAACGAATATTGATCTCGACATTCGATTACGATATGTGGGTTTTTTTTTGCCCATCACTTGCAGTTTTGCGAGCTCACAACGCCATTTGAAGAGAAGGTTGCTTCATCTGTCCATGAAATTTGATAAGGAAAATGATAATTTTCTTCTTATTCCCCTTGAAACCAAAAAGAAAAATACAAGCGCATATCAAAGTCCCTTCCTTTTAACGGATTGATACATTTCGGTTTATAAGGCGTAAATTTATTTTTGTGTAAAATATGTTGTACATTCTCTCGGTTAACATCTGTTCTATCTGCAATATCTTGAATACTTGTTTTTTTATGTTCTACGACATCCAAACATATTTCAAATTCCACTTCTTCAGTATGTCTAGAAGGCTGATGTGCTTTTCTAAAATTACTCTCAACCGAGCCAGTAGATTCAAACTCAGCTATTATCCTACTAACTGTTGACTGATGAATATTTCTTGCAGGATGTCTGGCATTGAAAATATCAGCTACTTATCGGTGACCGGTATTCTCGCCGCATATTAAAACGATTTCAATTTTCTCTTGAAGATTCAGCATTTTCAACAACACACTAGACAACGAATAAACTATTTTAAATCTGAAACTGATAAACACTTTTGTGAGTTATTCAACAAATGTCATATGACAATAAAATATTTTGCTCATTCAGTTCAGTTCAATTGTTCCACAGTACCCTTAGTTTAATTTCGTTGTAATTTTTCGTAATTAGTAAATCAAAGTTTAACTGTTTGAAAAGTGCAGTAAAGAATAAATTATTGACTTTTCATTGATATTGTTTTTTAATTATGCTTATTTATCAAGCTATTTCGCAAAAATTAGGAATAAAGTGAAATATTTATCTATTTTTTAAAACTGTATCAACTTTGCGTCATTTTTGGCATAATTTTTTCTGGTGTTTTAAATTTTTGCGAAATAAGTTGTATTTAGAATTGCAATTGGTAATAAAAATACGTTGGAAAGATGAGTTAGGCATAAAGACCTAACTTTGTTGAGGTTCGGCTAAATTTGAGAAATCGGCAAATGTCAAATTTTCGAAAAACTGTAAAAAAACTAAATTTGTACTAGAGAGCTAAAAATTGGTGTATGGGTGAAAAATGAAAAAACAATCATCGTTTTTCTCTACCGATTTTCGGAATTTCGAGCAATAACTGCTTTTCTGAACATTTATTGGAAAAAATGTCGAATTGGACAGGAAAGAAAAATTACTTGATCGGTCATATGCATGTCATTTGGCATAATTTTTGAAGCACAACCTAATGGAGGTATCAAAAGTTGCTTGAAGAGATGAACAAAAAGAAATCCCATTTGATGCGGACTTCATGTGTGACACTGTATATGTGTGTGTGTGTGTGTGTATGTATGTAGGTATATGTATATGGTAATTGATTTTTCGTCAACACGTATACATCTTTTTTTTTCATTGTTCCAAGACAAACATATGTTTTTGTGGATTATCACTCATATTTATTCATTTATATTTCATTTCATGATATAATACTATGTGCATCATGTACAAAAATATCATCGAAACCATTTACCTACCTGCTTAAATAATTATGTATTATATGTATTTGTTCTAGTGAATAAATATTGAAGTCTTATTATTATTATATGTATAAATGATCATGTAAAAGTTGCAACTGGGGATCAAATCCACGATTCCCTCCATTCATACAGAACCAATTTCGATGAGAGCATTTTCAACTGAATTCGCCCTTCAGGCTTTTCAATGACCAGATAAATATAAAAACTCGTATTTTCCAATTGCGTTTCAGGTGGGCAATGAAATTACGAGTTGAAACCAAACCCTTTTTTATCTAACCACTGCATCAGTTTTTAATCCGTCCGGATTCCCCAGAGAAAAATAAATAGGGTAGGATTTGTAAAAATGCAATATTTCGCCGTTATCAAGGTCATTATCAAAATTACAGAACTCGAGAGCTGGCGGCTTATTGCTGGAATTAACGGATTTTAAAAGTTTGTCGAAGGGTATAGACCATTGTATGAAATACAGGGTGGCCATGAATTAGATTGTCAATCTTCTAGAAATATTTGGAAATTGAAATATTGGTGAAATATTTGAATTGATATCGTTTCCTGTGAGATTGTTCTTTTCATTCACAAATGATCCAAAATAATTGTATTACTGATACAATCAGTAACGATAGGATTCTTCGTTGCTGTTCACGAACTTCGTTACCGGCCTGTGTACATGAAAATAAAATTGTAGTATACAAGGTCTGTTCAAAAAGAATGATGAATTTCGCGTGCTACGTACATTTGATCAGTGATATTTTCACATGCTTCATATTAGCTTCACCTGTATGTATGTATGTATGCTTGTTTGTAACTCTCCTTTTTATTTCATATGGGGATCTGTATTTGACAGAATTATCGATATTATTGCTTGATCTATTCGCGGGCAGATGCGCTGTACGTAACTTCCTTGACATTATTGCTAATAAACATTACTGCTAATACATTATTGCTAATAAACAAAAATATACGACTTTCAAAGCTAAGCAAACTAGATTCGCTGTAAATAAGTCCTTAATATTACCAATTTTTTAGAAAGCACACACACAACGTTATATATTTTTTTATGGACCAAAACTGTACAATATTTTGCCACATGACATAAAAACTATAAATTCCTCGCCAAAGTACAAAAACACTATAAAAAAATATACAGCGTGACTCACGGTCGATGGTAGGTTAGACGTTTCTGGAAAACGCAAAGCATGATTTCTCTGAAAATTTCACCTCTCACATTTCCTTACCTGTTCTATCGATCTAAAATATTTTCAGCATTGCGGCGTTGCCACTTCCATCAAAAAGTCCTAGCAATTCATTTTTTTTAATGGAAACCCCCATATATTAATACATTTTTGGAATTGCTCTGGTATTTTAATACTTTTTTTGTTGATGATGTCCTATACCTATCTCTATCTGTTTTCGAGATAAAAAATAAATTGTGCTAAATATGGTCCAATACATAGCCTTAATTGAAATTAAGTACACCAGTACTCTCAATTCATGTAAAGTTGATATTTCGATGATAGTTTGGACAAACTCGAAATATTCAAAGAAAACCAAGAAATCGACTCCATATCATACAGGGCTTGCTGAAATTACTATTATTTCCATTGTGCATAAAAGTAGTCAAAAGTTCATTTTTTCAAATGAAACCCCCTGTATATTACTCGGTAAATTGAAAGATGGTGAAAAATGCTTCAAGATGATATATCATGTCCCTATACCTAAATCGTCAAGTTTCCGCAATAAAGTAGCTTCTTCTAGAAACATTATTTTTTTTAGAATTTGGATTTAGGTAGCAGTGGAATTATCAAGCTTAAGCAAGAGTTATCGACGGTGTTTCGAATCAACCTACAAAATGAATGTAAATATCGATTATTCAAACGAAGTTCTTATGAAATTATTTATTATACACGGACAGTGTGATCAAATCATTGCCAGAACTTGTAGAAAATTCAACCAAATGTATCCTGAATTAACACCAATGAACGAGAGGAAGTTTGTAAGATTACAAAATAATATCCTTAACTATGGCTCCATGTAAAAAGCGCCTTCAACATTACCAAAACCTATTACTTCAAATGAGGACAATACTATTAACGTTTTGGCATATTTTTATGCATATCCAGGAGCTTCCATTCGCAGTGCAGAAAAAGATTTAGGTGTATCACATGCTTCAGTACAACGGATTTTGAAAAATCACGCAATAGAAGGAATACATATTTTTGGGCTGATCATAATCCTCATGTTACAAAAGAAATGAGTTTTCAAAAAAAATTTGACCTGAATGTTTTCTGTATTCTGAAGAACAATAAATTTTTTTATGAATACACACTGAATGCAGAGAGATATCTCCAAATATTGAGGACGACTGTTACCGATTTTCTTAAAAATTTGCCTTTAGAGGAATATAGAAATTCGTGGTTTCAACTGGACGGAGGCGCCAGCTCATTCCACCCAGGAAGTTTCCAGGAAACTTGACGAACTCTTCAACGATCGTTGGTTTAGGCGTTTAGGGCCGTGGGATTGGTCACCGAGATCACCCGATTTCACGCTAAAGAGTCGGCAATGCGATTACTTTTACTCTTGTCGTGCCCTTTAACCCACCTCAGGATAATGTTATTATCTACCGAGGCTTTGGCTAAATCTTGGTGACACTCTAGTACTAGCCCTGAGGTAACACGCTGTCTGTTCAATGCTAATAGTGCTTGTCTGCTATCAGTGCAGATTGTTAGGTTTTTGCCAGAAATTCCTTTGTTGGTAATTTCTTTTGTGGCGATTGAGATACCAGCCAGTTCTGTTCGGACCACGCTGGTATTTCTTCCCATTTCCCACTCAATCCTTAGGCTTAGTGACCTGGAGTACACTCCACATCCTGAGCCTTCTTTGGTTTTTGAGCCGTCTGTATAAATCCGTATTGCATTTGTAGCATCTGACTCTGTGTTCTGCTTAATTTGTATTTTGCAGGATTTATTAAACACAAACTTGGGTTCAATTGCATCTCTTGTTGCCTGCAGCAGAGGTACATTCCTGGAGTGTAGTTGCTGGGTAATTGTTGGAAAGGTTATTTTATCAAACGCTCCCTCGATATCTATGAATATACCCAGGGTGGATTCTTTGTTGTCCAATGATCTCTCGATTCTGCCAACCACATGGTGAAGGACCGAATCAGTAGACCTTTCCGGGGTATATGCATGTTGATTTGGATGAAGTGGGTTGTTAACAAGTACTTCATCTCTTATATACCACTCACATAGCCTCTCCATGGTTTTTAAGGAAAACGATGTGAGACTAATTGGTCGGAATGCTTTTGGTAGGGTGTAGTCCATCCTACCTGGTTTAGGTATAAATACTACTCTTACTTCTCTCCACTTAGAGGCTCTGAATATTCCAACCAGGTGCGACATGAAAATGTCCAGTCCCCACTGAAGTAGGACGGTCTTATACCGTCAGGTCCTGGTGACTTGAAGGGGGAAAAGTCCGATATAGCCCATCTTATTTTGTCCTCATCAATTACTACACTAGTATATTACCAGTCGTATTGTGAGGGTGTTGTTGATACATTCATCCAGTTCGTCGTTCCAGGAAAGACAGAACCTGGGAAGTGAGTTTACATAAGAATCTCAGCACTCTCCTGGAGGTTGGCGGCTTTGTCGCCATTTTCCCTCGTCAGGATACCGATGTTAACAACTATATACATGTATGAACATTTTCAATTGTTTATTTCAAACAAGCACTCTCATGTGTTGAATTTATGTATTTTGTAATACTGTTGTGCTAATGTTTATATATATTACATGTTTTTTACCATTGATGACCCTTATATCATTGTGAAGGGATCATTTTATGGAATGAAGATATTATATTGTATTGTTTTGTATTTTGAGCAGTGTTTGACCATGTTTGAATATAACCAACCGGAATTTTTGCGTCGATATGTGACAATGGATCTATCACTTCGCTTCGGAATCAAGACGATCGTCATCTGAGTGGACAGCAACTGTTGAACCTTGTCCAAAACGCCCGAAAGCGTAACTATCGGCTAGAAAGGTTATGGCCTCGGACTATCTTGAGAAGAGAAATATCATCGACAGTTAATATTATACAGCATTATTGGAGCGTTTGAAGGCTGAAATTCCGGAAAACGACCCCATTTGAGGAAAAAGAAAGTGCTCCTCTATCAAGTCAATGCACAGTGTCACAATCAAAACAGTGGCAAAGTTGCACGAAATGGACTTCTAATTGTTCTGGCATAAGCATACCATACTCGCCAGATTTGTCTTCAAGCGACTACTGGCTATTCGCAGGCAAAAAAAAATGCTCCTTGGTGATGAAATTTGCTCGAATGAAGAGTTTATTACTAACAGTGAAACCTATTTTGAGGCAAAAGTTATATCGATGCAAAAGTGCAGTTGTACAACTGAAACCCTACCTGAAACCAGATTAAATTTGGGGAATCAACGATATTAGGGAAAATTATAAAAAAGATTTGAATTGTAGGGTTAGAGTACATTCCAAAATTTCGGATAGAATATGTAAAACACTGATAGCTTCCAAATCTCTGAACGCTTAAGGGTTGGATATTTTCGAAATCGGTCTTACTTCAGCTCTCTTCCATTGGGTTGAAAACACGTTTCCTCCTATACAACAGTCTATATGTTTATGATTGTATGTGTCAAGCATTGCATTATACGTGAACAATATAATTTTAACATTTGAAGACTGAGTATGTCAGTACCAGCTGTATTTAGCAGGGGAGCCCACGATGCAAAATGGGGATTTACTCGAGCGTCATTGAGACATATTAGGTTGCAAAGCTTAGGCTAAGATGATGAAAAGAAAAAAATATACAAGATATACCTTTTCATCGGTGGGGGAAGCAGCTATAAATTTTTAAATATGTAAAAAAATACTGTTGCATGGACATACTCGAGCGCGTCATATATTGATAGCATCAATGTCCTACCTATTTTAAATAATGTTGGTATGTTAATCTGATCGTTTGCGTGATGTGGGTGGTTGTACGTAAGGGTTAAAAGTGAAAAAAAAAGTAATCGAGCGCGTCAGATTTTCTAAGGGAGTGTTAAGTGCAACAAAAAAAACTCTCATTCAATAATTTGACGATTTCGATCTGACACAAACTCGCGGCCATTATTATAATGTGCAAAAAAAAATCGCCATTTTGAAATACTCAAGCGCGTCAGATTGAGATATATATGGTTCATCTTTATGTTTTAGACGTGCTATCTCATAATCTGACGATTATCTAGAGGGATTAGCTTAATATGACAAAAACAATATTTTTTTTTATTTTTTTTCAATTCATTGAACTTAATTAATTGAGAAGCTCAGGAAATGGCATGCGAATAAATTAGTTTATGTTTTTTAAGTAGAAAATAATTTTTTTAAAATGCTGAAAAAAATTAATCTTTTATAATCAATTGATCAATTGATGCAGAAAAGAGAAATGAAACTTCCTATGTTTTTCACTACTTTTATTTGTAACTAATGTTACTGCAGTTCCGTCCTATAAGAATATTTCCAAACTTATAGATACATTGTATAAGTTTGAAAATATCCTTATAAAACGAAACTTCATTATGATTTCCTACCACGTAGTAACGGCTACATCCATCAATTATTTGATTATCTAATCATCATCTTCATCACGAATGAGTCTTTGTGATCAGCTGTGATGGCGTCATGGCAACAGAATTCAGAGTGGGGATGGAGTGAGAGAGTAATAGATAGAGAAAAAGTGAATAGAGAATAGAGGAATAGATACTCGGAGAGGGAAATATAGGTATCACACAGCTGCACGCATTGAACTTTATCGACGAATTTTTGTTATTTCGGCTCGTGGAAATCGTCAGATTATTTATTTTTCGTTATCCTTGAATTATTTCCTTAAAAATAAAAAAAAAGTTGCCACGCTCGGAAATGTCGAAATGACGTTATTTTTTTACAACTTTGCTGCCCCCTCCCTTTCTTTACGTCACTCTCTAATTGTCAGATTACTGGAATATACACTTTTTAGCAGGTAATTAACTCACCCTGCCTTAATCTGACGCGCTCGAGAATTTCTGATGACCAATTGTTTGATTTTGTGTCTCAAATGATTCATCATAGAAAAAAATACAATAGTAAGTCATATACATTTTTCGTCAAATTTAGAAATTTGGAGACATAGAAGATTCTCTGCAGCACTATATATACTGTGAATAAAAAGTTACTAATTGAACATTTGCATTGCATGCTTTGCCCAACAATTAATTTTCTTGGAGCTATATTTTCTCAGTAAGGGACTTTTGCGTTTCATTAGATTGGCCATTGCAAATTCAAATTTGAGGTGTCAACAGTTTAAAAAAACAGAAATCTTATATATTTCCGAATGAAAGGAATAAAAACATATTTTCTATTCTTTTTCCAGGGTTCCGATAATAGCAGAAGAATGAGCTCGGGACCCCTTTTGAGGGGCTACGGGCCACGTGCCTAACACAATGAGGGAGGAAGAACTAGAAGTGGCCTTGAAGGTGAGTTTTACTAGTAAGAATTCGCCAATGAACAATTAATTGAGCAAACGAATGGAAAAGATATGTTATGTTTATTGATGAACTTAAAAAACCACTTGACCGCTTTTAAAAATTCTTCCAAACAATGCGGACGTAGCCGGTTTTCAAAATTCAAAAAAGTGAAGGTCATTGGATAGTGAAATGAAATATCATACAAAATGTCACAAGACCTCCCTTTCCGTTGAGAAAAAGTTGATAACTCTCGGTGGCAAGTAATGCCACGCTACCGTGTTAGGAATCACACGTTAAAAGGTAAGAACTTGTTAATCCTTAGCTCGCACAAGTTTCGACTTCTGAGGGTTGTCGTTTGTAGGGATACGACAGCTGATTAACGGAAAAACAGATTTTGAACAGATTTTTTCAAACTACTAGCTTTTTCATCAGAAAGTACTAAAAATTATCCTTTTTTATAAAGATTTTGTCCGACTTTGATATCTTGCCCCGTTCAGAAGTTGAAAGAGTAGAGGTTATTTACGTGTGTATAAATTGTTTACTATCTCATCGTCATGATATTCAAATCATTTTGCAATAATAATTGTCACAGTCACTCCTATGAATTTAGAAGTCGCCAGGGCCGTAGCGAAAAAAAAAATCAGGTGGGGGGAAGGAATCCAAGTTTTCCCAACCCCACCAGCAAAATTTCCCAACTTTCGAAAAAATTAAAGCCGAGGGATTAGTTACTACTATAATATATTAATTTTTTTACTTAGCAATCCAAAGATTGCCTGAATGCTGATGCCCGTTAGGGTATGCACAAACAAAAATAAATTTTGGTAATTATAAAAATAATAATGGGAATTATTATACTTTGGACCCAGGTCCTTGGTCTTCCAGCATATCCACCATGTATAGGAATATTCAATACAAATGAAAGGAAACAACACTTAAATAATATTGTGCTTATTGTTTTCTACTATTATTTTTTTAATCTTCACGGCCCAAAATTTCCCAACTTTTCCAAATCGAAAAAACAGCGACAAGTTGGGAATTTTGTAAAATTGTCACTTCAAAATTTGTGGACTGTTCCCTTACTTGGGAGAAATTAAACTTTTTTGAATTTTTCAAACAACTCAGAATTTCAAAGTGTGGGATCTCCCTTTCTTTTCTCTCATTTTTAATTTTCATTAATTTTTTTACTATTATTTTTTTCTATCTTCAGTGCGTTGAATGTAATCTGTATAACATTGTCTAGATGAGGACTTACATCTAGATCTTAAATTGCTAAATGCTGCGTAGCTTTCTGGACATCTTGCGCTCTTGTAGATCTTGTAAGCTGATTTCTTCTCATAAACGTATTCCAAAAACACTTTATTGTGAGATTTTCACTAAATTGTTTTACAAAAACGCAACACGTGTTTCGCCATACAATGGCTTCATCTGGCGTGTCTTTCAACTAATTCTACACATTCAATACTAAATATATATATAGTTTATGGAGTACCTGAAATCAAAGTATCTGTAAACGAAGTACCTGAATTATAAGTAGCTAATATTTTACCTGAGTTTCTAACGAATTAAATTACCTGCACTTATGTTCCATTTTCACATTTGAAAAAATATATTCAGTAACGGAGAGTTATTGAGTTCTAATTGATCATTCAGTAAATTACCCGAATTCCTGAATCTATTGATTTCCTGTTCTTCATCTCAGGGGAGTGCCAGTATGCAAATCTCCTTTCACAGATGTCTTCAGAGGAACGATTTTTGTGTAAAAAATGGAGTCAAGTGTTCAGAAACACTTGAAATATTGACAAATATCGTTTTCAAAATAAATATGTCGTCAACTTTGATGAACTTGAAATCTGTTTTTGAGAATCTACTCCTTTACATCAAATGATCAATAAATGATCTGGTAGATTAGCCCTAAGTTAGGTGCAAAGTGAGTGGGTCTATTCGACCCTCCACCGCAACCCGCAAGGGTTTATTGTGACGCACACCTATTCACACTCGACAAAATGAACCCAGCTTCTCGACGAAGCCGATAATGTTGTATGGTGAGTGGTCTTTCAGATCAGTTGGTAGGAGCACGGCTTTGTCAAACTCTTGAAACCTGATTTGGTCCCCAGCGGGGCAGACACAAAGTATGTGCTCTGCTGTTTCATCTTTTTCCAAACAGAAGCGACACACACTGTCTTCCCACAGTCCGATTTTCTGCAATGATTGTGTGGCTCCTGATGGTGACGGCAATGATGAGAAAAGCCAGTTTTGTAAAGCCAAACCCCATAATAGCAATCGTAAACTAATTCCGCCCCTGAAGATACATTTTCCCATAACAAGCGCCCTACAACAAACACACTGATCAATACACGTTTTTCATTAATCTATCTATCTACTCCTGATGGGTAAGTCCCCTTTCGAATGACAACACTTCATCAATGAAAGAATACATTATCTGAAATATAACACAAACCTGCTGACAAAAATACTCCGTCAACCCCGTTCACCGAAATCGTTTAAGCAGGACGAAACATCGATCTGGCGCGATAAAGAACGGCACGATTTCCAGATGACATGCAAAGTATAGGGCAGAAGGACTAAGGGCGGCATATCGCGATCGCCCTATTCAGGAGATGGGCCAGTTTCGCTAAGCCAAAGCCACAATTTCGAAGGGCAGGAGTAATGACAGCCTGTGTTTCCCTCGCAATCTGCGAGGTCTGCAGCTGTCCCCGTGCCCTTCCGGTCATTGGTGGGGAAATTAGCGGAAGGACCCCCCGCTGCATACTTTGAAGCATACAAATGTTATTTTCGATGTTCGGACGATTGTGTATTTGTATTCTTTCATTAACTGATCGTCACTGAAGCTGTTCCAGGATGATTCGAGAGTTCAAAGTGATGAATAATAATAATTATATTGTAATATATGTGGAGAGTGGTCATTAGTTGATATGGCTGGCGCGTCTACCCGACTGTGTGGGAGCTTTACGGATAGAGCTCGACCAGCTCACTCTTTGGAAAAAATATAGTAGTACCATTTGACGGTGCTATACTCGAAAAAATTAATGATAACACCAACAGGCAGAGATCATATCGGAATAATAATAGGGCAACACAAAAACATGTATGATGACATGTATGACGACTCAAGAACTGACACTGACAGAGCAGGGGTCTACTCTGAATGATAACAGGACTGTTGGAAGAATTGTGAGATAACACCAACAGGTCAGGAATTGCCTCGAGATGATAACAGGGCTACTCGAAGAATTGGATGCAGGGATAGACTTTGGAACTACCAAACTCCAAACATGGATAACGACAACAATACAGTCGACAACAATACAGAGCAGAGATCGCCTCTAAATCATTACAGAACTATTCATGTTATTGCCAGAAAATACCTCCAGAGCAGAATTCAGCTCAACATGATAACAAGGCTTCTCAAAGAACTTTATGATGACACTAACAGAACAGGGATTGGCTGAGAATAATAATAGATCTCAAAGAAATGTAAGTCGACACATAGAGCAAAGGTCAGCTCAGAATAATGACCGCACTTCCCAAAGAACCATATAACGAAACCAAAAAAGAAAGAATGTTATCAGATTATCAACAGTGTTTCTCAGGAAAATATATGTCAAAACCAACAGAGCTGCAATCGGCTCTGAATAATATAGCTACACGAAGAACTGTATGACGACCCCATTAGAACATAAATGGACTTAGAATAATAATATGTCTACCCAAAGAACTGTATGATGACCCTAACAGAGCAGCGAGCAGTTTCGAATATTCGAAAGGCTACTTGGAGAACTGTATGACAACCCCAGCAGAGCAGGGAGTGGTTCAGAATAAAAACAGGCCCACTCAAAATGTGTATGATGACCCCAATAGAACATGGATGGACTCAAAAAAATAACATGGCCACTTGAAGAACTGTATGATGATACCATCAAAGCAGAGACTGGCTCAGAATATCAACAGAGCTACTTATAGAACAGTATGATGACTCCTACAGAGAAGGGATTGGCTCGGAATAAAAACAAAGCTACTCGAAAACGTGTATGATGACCTCAATAGAACATAAATGGACTCATAATGATAACAATGCTACCCAAGGAACTGTAGGACGACCCCAGAAGTGAAAAATATTGGTCATTGGAAAGTGAGAGAAAAAATATAACCTCATCAACAAACATTTCTTTTCCAAGTGTTTGAATAGAGTTGATGAATTGTTGCATGTGACACTGATAGATACTGAAGGGATAACAACAATCACGAATTTAGTTGTTTTGAGATTATATAAGTGTCGCCACAGAAATCTTCAAAAATATTTGAGGATTTCGAACATATATGCGATCTGAAAGTTGAAAAAAATGTAGAACATTCAAACAAAAACACGTTGATATTTCTTATTCGGTTCATTGAGTAAATACCATCATCAAAAGAGCGCATAAGAAATATGACAAGTTCGAGAACACATAAAAAATTCTGTTATTCACTTAAGTTATTCGAAGAACGAATCAACAGCTCAAGATCTCCCATTTCAATACAGCTGGTTGTATCGCTTTGTACCAAATATTTTTAAATTCAAAACATCTCCTAACAGCGTCAAATCTATTCACCACAACGAATTTCTGATCTCGTTTCCGAGCCCCGCAGAAATCGGAGACGCTTCTTTTGTTTGAACAGGAAAATATTTTCGAATCATTCTCGGCAAATTGCATTCATATTTAGATTCTCCAAATATATCGACGTCACGCACAAAAACACAATAAAGGCCTAATTCGGCTCCGATATTGAATATTTGGAAAATTCGATGGGAGAAACGTGCAATCTCAACGTGAACAATTTTTGATTAGCATTGGCATTGCTCTTGGTGGGGGTAGAGATGAAAATAAATAGAACAATGGAATATTTCACAAAATGTAAGTTTCACATGAAATGCGTTTCGGTTACGAAAATCGATGAGAACAATCCCAATTTATTAGTTTCCTCTCCTAGATTTTGAATGATTTCCTGTACAAGGAAAATGAATGGTTTAATAAGTAGAGCAATTTTTCCTAACCCCACGCCAAGAGACAGCACAAATTTGTTTTTGGAAAATATTGAATAGATTTGAATGGAACTCAATGATACTTGAATAAAAATCTACCACAGCACGTGCTCAACGACTCTATAACTTGGCGTGTATACAATAGATTATTTAGGCGTGTGAGTATGAACACGCCTAACTAGCTATTGCATACACGCCAAGCTATATTTTAGTAAAACACGTGTTGTGATTCTGTAAACTATTCTGTAAACTATTCAGTAAAAATTTGATACTACCTAAATAGTATGATCACGCCTAGAAAAGCTATACAATACCTTGCCGTGTTCATACATAAATTTCACTGTGAGATTTCCGCTGAAAAAATTATAAATCCGTAATAAGTGTTTTAGTATACAATTGTATAGCTTTTTCACACGCCAATCTATTGTATAGTCACCCCAGAATGGACATACGTTAGTATGAACACGTGCATGTATAGCATCTTCAGTATGAACATGCCAAGCTATTGTATACCTCCTTCAGTATGAACACGTAAAATTATAATGAGTTCTTCAAGCGTTTTTTTACCAGCTAGTTAGTATGGACAGGTCAAGCTATGCTAAAGCTTCCTCAGAATGTACACTTCGAAGAATTGTATAGTTTCTTCACAATGAACACTATAAGCCTTTTGTTTACCTCCTTTATTTTGAACGCGCAAAGTTATTGTACAAGTTTTTCAGGCGTGTAAATACCAACTACATACCAACTATTCAGTATGAGCATGTTAAGCTATTGTATATCATCTTCATTATGAACGCGCAGTTATTTCTTCAGGCGCCAAGCTAATGTATAGCCTCTCCAGAATGAACACTGCAATCTACTGTACACCTTCTGCAGTATGAACGCGTTGAGTTATTCTTGAAGTTCTTCAGGCGTGCTCATACCAACTGATCAGTATAAACACGTCAAGCTATTTTATAACTAATTAGTATGAACACGGCAAGCTATTGTGTACCTTTTCCAGTATGAACACGCCAAGTTATTGTATACCTTCTTCACCATGAACATGCCTAGTTATTGTATTAGTTATTCAGGGGTGTTCATACCATATGATAAGTAAAAGCACTCCAAGCAATTGTATACCTTCTGCAGTATTGTAACTGCAAGTTATTGTATAAGTTCTTTAGGCTTGTTGATGCCGACTAATCAGTATAAACACGGCAAGTTATTGTATACCTCCACCAGTATGAACATGTCAAGTCACTGTATAAGTTCTTTATATGCCAGCCTATTGTATACCTTTTTCAGGCTACACGTGCCAAGTTATTGTATAACTTATTCAGGCGTGTTCATACCAACTAGTTGAACAGGCTGTCGTATAGTACATTTCTGTGACAATCTCACGAAAAATGTTATTTAAACACGCCAAGCTATTGAGGCGTGTTTATACTAACTATTTACGGCAAGCTATTGTTGTGGTTTTGTAGACTATTTGGTGGAAATCTTACGATGGAGTATATACCTTTTCCTTAAAATGAAACCAAAAGTTACCTCAGATATTTTGTTATCAAGAAATATTATGAGGGTAATGAAATCTCAATAGTGAAACAAAATATATCTACTGCAGAATTGGTACTATATTTCTCACTGAAAGTTTTGTGACAGAAACTTCACATATACACAGCACCCCGTTTCCACCCATCGAAACATATAACGAGAAATTGAAAAATATAAAGTATTTTACGTTTGCCCTTTATCGAGTGGAATTGTATGAATATAAAGCAGCTTGTGACAGCAGCAGAGAATATCGTATTATGGGTGCAGGGAATCGTTTCTGCGACTGAATTATCGGTAGTTATCTCTTTCTGTTGGATATTAGATCCGCCTGTCCTGCACTTTTATCAACGCCTTTTTGTGAGAAGGCAAAAACATGCCACTTGTCGTTCAACTACAAGGTGTTCGACGAGAGGTTGCGAGGGTTTTTATTGATTTGAAATTTTTAGTCCTCAAAACTATTGAGTACTGCACCCAATTAGTTGACAGAAATGAATGGAGAATTTTGTGAACAAAAAGAAGAATTTGTGTCTTCGAACCGGGAGGGATAGAAGAGAATTTGGCAGAGCCGTACTTTCATCATCTGACCTGAAAGACCACTCACCAATCAAACTAATCGGCTTCATTAAGAAGCTGGGTATGAGCCACAATAAACCCTTGCGGGTTGCGGTCGAATAGGCCCACTCATCTTGGATCTAATCTTATTCAATACCCGAGAAAAAAAATCTAATTGATAACTATAATTTGGGACACTATCTCTTACTTCTCAAAAGATTCTCATGCAAAGCCTGGATTCCGTGTTAGGAATCACACGTTGAAAGGTAAGACCTCGTTAATCCTTAGCTCGCACAAGTTTCGACTTCTGAGGGTTGTCGTTCGTAGGGGTGCGACAGCTGGTTAACGGAAAATCATATTTTAAACATTTTTTTTTTTAAATAGCCTGTATATTGATGGATATATAAGTAAAATCAATGGCACTGACTAGACTGACTCGATTTGACTCAATTTGCAGTTGATAGAAACATTTACTTACGATAAGAAATAACTGCTGTTTCGAAAGCAATTTCCAGCTGCATAATAAATTGAAGTATCGCAAGTATAAATAATATAACACTTGTTCAAGGAGCTTAACAAATTTCTCATTTTAAATTACATCGATTTAACATTGCCCAGAGAAAAGACGGCGATTGAAAATGAAATATGACTTTTCGTATAGAATATAAAGGCAGGCCCCAATAGATATCAACTGGAAAGGGTTTGAAAATTTTTCTTGAAGCCTCTAAAGTGAACAGAATTCTTGGAGATGGACAAAACAGATTTATCTTACCGAAATTAAATAATGTTTATTTCCTTTTAATTAAAAATTATATCATTCAATTTTGACATATGACACTATAAAAATTTTGGAATTTGTGTGTTATATATACTTTACAGTATATCATAAGAGATATTTGTGAAAATTGAAAAAAAAAATTATTGCAAATCATAATATTGTTCTTCACATACAATTTATTGCTTAGAAAAAAGTAATTTCCTAAAACAGGCACCTTTCCACACTAAGACTGTTCTGAAATATTTCTCATAACTTTGCCCATTGAAATGACCAACTCAGTTTCTTTGTGAGCTATTTGAATCCTCTCAATGAAAACTTATCTGTTCCATCAACTCAAACTTAATTATTGCGATTGAAAATTAATTTTTCAATTTATAGTTTTGAAATTGAATTGTCTAAATCAGGGGTCTCCAAACTTTGAAGTCTTCGGACCATAATGATTTTTTCAGTTTGTTACAAGGGCCAATTTCTGCCCTTAACTATATTTCTAGCAAACTTACCCTTTTTTTGCATTTCAATTATTATTGTGTATTGTGACACTTAACGACATCTAGTGGCGAGTAGAGGTACTATGTAGTACCTTTTTCAGCTACCCGCTAGGTGGCATTAGGCGTAATTAAATATTTGGAATTACCGCGTTTGTTCGAGAAAATTCTGGTTCTAGCTAGTGTATTCCGATCACTTCGAGATAGCAGTAATAATTGCATATAAAAAGGCTAGCGGCGCAACTGCGAGTTAGTCTGCGTAGGAAAGGCGAAGGAAGCGAAACTGTCTATTGTGAAATAAAGTAACACCCGTCAATAAAAGTATTTTGATTTGACTTTTTATGTTTTTATGTGTGATTTGTTAGTATGGAAAAGAAGCGAAAAATCGACAGTAAATGCAGAACGTTCCAAGGAAAATGGAACTTTCAGTATTTTGTCATTGAGTCCAGTAATAAGGCGCTATGTTTAATTTGTAATGAAACCATAGCTGTTATCAAAGACTATAACATTAAACGACACTATGAATCGAAACATTTTCAAAGTTACTCCAAGTATACAGGAAGTTTGCGGGAGGAAAAATTTGAAGCTTTGAAACGCGGACTCAAATCGCAGCAATCTTTGCTCACCAAAACGAATACTGAACAAGAGTCTGCAACTCGCGCCAGCTTTCGTGTGGCTCTTGAAATCGGAAAACGTGGCAAACCTTTCACCGATGGAGAAATGATAAAAGAATGCTTGATTGCAGTAGCCGAAGAAATATTCCCTGAAAAGGAAAATTTTCTCTAGTGAATGAACTTACAAAAATCAGTTCTTTATTCAAGCAACAGTCTAGTCACAAGCATTGCGTCAATAGAAGCAATACCCCGATTGAAATGAGTAAACCTATAACATTCTTATTCTTCCACTTCTGTCATATCCTTCAAGGCTTCTCGCTTGGATTCTCCTCGTAGAACTTATTCCATTCCTCCTTGTTCTCACACGCCCACCTCCTTTTCTCCTCTCCTTCGGAATACTCTGAACACCACAAACCGGTAGTATCTGAAACTATACCGGTTACATTCCCGGAACATTTGCATATTGGCCTCTCTGGTTCGTTGCATGGTCTGGTATGCAAGAGCAGAACTCCATAACATTTCACACCCTCTGGATCTTTATGAGGCTCATACCCCTTCCAACATTTGCAGTCTGTGAGTTCGTCGGCGATTGTGATTGATACAACGGTGAGGAAGCACATGAACACTGAGTACTTCATGGTTGATCTGTAAGGAAAGTAGGAAGTTAGTCAAGTAAATTCATTTGAAGGATGTTTTCTACTGGCGAAAAGCGAAAAATACTCATTATGAATACGAATCGCTCCCAAAATGCTGCAAAGTTGCTATTGATCAGCTCAGCAGTGGTCTGGGGTTGAATTTGACAACAACGATACAACCAGTTTACAACGAGGACTTTTCCCAAACATCAAAACTTCAATACCATTGACGAAGCGTGCTTCATCAACCAAGTGGTGGTCTTCAGGGGATGAAGACGTCTACAAAACAAGCACTTCAACACAAGAACTTCAACACTCCTGTCGACGAGCATTTCACCAAATGATTCGGCGTCCTCAGGAGACGTCTTCATTTCCTGAAGGCGCCAACTTGGGTGGTGAGAAGCACTTCGAGAAAAGTATTGAACTTCTGGTGTTTAGGAAAAGTGCTCGTTTTTATTAATTTCACGCCAGAGGCTTCAGTCTTCATTTTTTCATCACCTCAATCAGTGGTTTGGATGAACATCAAATCGACTACACTAGTCAAAGATTTCAGAGCAATGACTATACATCTTTTCAAAGGAGACGAATGGTCAAACTGAAGATAATGAAACGTAAAAACGAAAAATAGGACCTTGTGAAATATCTTGCTACAAATTTGATGGAAAATGGTATGACATATACATAAAAGGAAATGGAACAGTGGAAGGTGGAGAGTAGAAACTGTGACGAAGGTGATCTGAAAGGCAATAGCATCAACTTTCTTAATCCTGCTACTACAAAAATTAAAACTACATTTTAGTTCAACATACATAGGAAAAACACTCTCACAGATTGTAGGTACAATCCCCATGGATCCTTTCAGTTCATCATGACATGAATTATCTACATTCAATTTGATGATATATACATCATTTATGATTCCGTCATAAGAGAAGGCTTTTCAAGAAGGAATGAAGGTCTAAAAGCAGATCGCATCTGAATCATGAAGAATCTGAAGAAGCTAAGAAATATGCTCATTCAATGAAAATGTTTTTCAACGCAAAATCCAACAGGGGTGAATCAGGCATATATACACTAGAATGTGGTGACTGTTCTGAAGCTTATATAGGCCATACAGGCAGAAATTCCAATATAAGGTACCGTAGACATGTGTTATCAGATAAGAAGTCAGTTATAAATTGACTACAAGAAGCAAACCAGACAAGGCAGGAAAGAAAGGGAGATGCATTCGTTGGAAGCATTGGAAATTAATCAATTGAATAAAAACACCAATTTCAAAATCCTCGAGGATCAACTAGAACTAGGTGACTCTTTCCTTTTGAGTTTGTGAATTTTGACAAATAGTTAAGGATCCTTTGGTATCTCGAGCAATCCACAAGTAGTGTTTCTGGATACACTCACGTGGGTTGGGGTAACTACCAGGCGCGTCCCCAGGTGGCGGATACGGAAACTGCCAGGGGACTGGGGACCCTGTCCGGGAAGCTGATGTGGCCTAACTCCTGGTCAGTGGCAGAAATGATGAGTATGGTGAGGGAAAATGAAACTCCCCAAAAGACTTTGCGAAACATGCCACCGTGGACCAGCCTACCCAAGTTAAGGTGTAAGGAATCGTACCGACAGCTGAATGGCCGCAGAGTGGAATGCGGTTACGAACGATTCTGTTAGGCAACCGGGCGAAACCTCATTGTAATCAGCCTACCTTTGGTAATGCGGGGCTCTGCCAGAGGGGACCAACTCTTTTCTTGCTACTCGTGGGAACACACATGAATGGAACAAACACAAAAACAGAAAAAACAAAAACAATCCCGAGGCTAGACAGAAATTCTCACCATAATCTAAGCTTGCTGGGGATGAACAGAAATAGTCACCCCAAATTACCGCTCAGAATGAGGCTGGACATAGCAGATCACCTCGTGAAGCCAAGGCGTAAGAGCATTTGCGGCGCCGAGGCCAAAAGGAGAAAGAGAGCAAAAAAGACAGGAGTAGCAGCAACTATAAGTGCACCCTCATCCTCCCCCACTCCACCTCCAACAGCAAGGGTACTTTCTGCGGCAAGCGTCAAGAGGTCCACCTTGAATAAAGGCAAGGAGCCGGCTGGCCTAGCAGTAAAGCGCCCTCGCTTGTGCACCTCCACGGAGGGAACCCCAAGAAGGTTGAAGAAGCCGCGCAACGACAGTAATGTTGCTGCACCTTCCAAAACCTTTGCGGAGGCCGCCGTGAGACACCTCAAGGTTGTCAAAGACAGTGTGTATTCGGCGAGTCTTGGCCTACACCTGTCGATATAAAGGAAATGTATCCCAGTGACCTGTCCACCTTACTGGAAATGACAAAATTTACGACGACTCAGGAGGAAACTCTTCGGAAGGATGTACAATGGGTCACATGTGACATAGGTGCTGTGGGTCTTCACAAACTCTCCCTCTTATACAGATACAGATGCAGATGTCATGAAAGTAAAATAATTATCATTTTGGCATCTCAGATAACGTATTAATGATCCAGGTAACACTTTTGTTATTTTAGCTACAGGTTTAATTAGCCTACCTAGATGACATTGACTATGTTATTGTATATTCAAGGAATACTTTATCAAACTGCGTGAGTTTACTTGAGAATTATTCGATAGTACGTGAATAATTTCTGAAATGATTCTGTTCTGGCTTGGAGCATTGCTGAGTTTCTTGTTCCCCACAAGCTATTATTTGGAGGTAATTAAAAACTGATTTCTGAAACCGTCTTGTTTTGGCCTGAAGAATTACTAAGGTTCTCATACCTGACAAGTTGTCATTGGTAGAAAGTATGTGAATGATTTCTGAAACGATCCCGTTCTGGCTTGGAGCATTGCTGAGGTTCTTGTGCCTTGGATGTTCAAAGTATGCACTGAGGTATTTGGAAAGAACTTCATCACTCATTATTATTGAGCCTACGCTAAGTATTCCTCATTTTTTCGATGAGAGTTTTGCACTAAGGTTGTCAAGATACAGAAATATACAATGTGTTTCAGAGGTGATTCAGAGATCATCAAGGTTGCTGGACGTTCAAATTGAATGTATCCATAAAACTGAATGTATCGTAGTTAGAAAGTTATCAGTACTTCAAACACAAAATTCAAAAAAACCCAACAGGTTGAGTTGAATTGCCTCATGTACAGTATGAGATGCCCCAATGAGCAATTCAGAAATATTTTATCAAACTACGAACGTGATATCAGTATCCTACTGAAGATAAAAGAATACATTGACAAATATCCTAACTGCGTGAGAAAGAAAAAATGTTTCTGTGCTACCAGATAAATGAAGTAAAAACAATGTTCACTTGAATCAATTGAAGTTTCACATCTGGTAAATTTTCGTTTTGAGGGCACCCGGCGATTTTGAAAAAATTTTTACGTGTACTTACGTATTTTGATGCGTAGATTAAGCATCCGAAAGAAAAAAGCGGCGCTCTCCCTTATTCACAAAGTTACGACCCTTCAAAGTTCTGAAAAGGGCAACTTTTCAGCCTTCTTTTTCACACAATGAGCTATTTAAAAACACAAGCATCTATTCACTAGGTTACATGTACACCTTATTCCTCCTTCTTTGACACTTTTCACTTCAATAATGAACATTTTTCTAATAAAAAACTTGATTCAAAAACGAATGCTTCTCCTGGTGAAATTCTTCTATTTTTAGGTTACTTACTAGTGACATTTCAGAAAAAAGTGGTTGGTATTTGCCGCCGCCTACTATTTCAAATTCGTAATACACCACCAAAAACCAATTTACGATCTGAAGAATGAAGGTAAAAAACATTTGAAATACTTTAGGAATATACTTTAGGAGTGCATCAGTCGCACTAACCATGCCATTAACCTTTAAAACGTAAAATACAGAGATATGTAACCAACAAGCAGCTCCGTACATTTTTTAACATTTTTATAAGAAAAATGCTCATTATTGAAGTGAAAAGTGTCAAAAAAGGAGGAATAAGGTGTAAAGGTGACCTAGTGAATGAATGCTTGTGTTTTTAAATAGTTTATTTTGTGAAAGAGAAGGCTGAAAAGTTGCCCTTTTCAGAACTTTGAAGGGCCGTAACTTTGTAAATAAAGGAGAGCGCCGCTTTTTTTTTCGCATCAAAATACGTAAGTACACGCCCTCAAAACGAAAAAACTATTCAAAAAATCCTGCTCAGAATAAATTTACGTTCCTTTCATAATTGATGCCAACATAAAAAAAATTCCTTACCTGTAATGTATTCGAGATGATGCTCACAAAACAACTGACTAGAACGGATCAAAACAAAAGCACCTGACTCAGTTCTCCTTGAATTTATATTCATTTCAAACGCTTGAATAAATACTATTGAACGAATGATGGTATTTTGCATTTGGAATATTCGTATGTTTCAGAACAGGTTTTGTGTGTTTTCCCAAAGCAAACAGAGACAGACTAGCTCAATATAAAGGTATCATGCCCAAAAATAGACGATTAAGTTGAATAACATTTCGATGAAGTGATGATATGACACAAGAAATTGGATTTTTTTCGGGAACAAAACACACGCACTACAGGAACATCCTTACGGCGCTCTGAGAGCGGTACCTGTGCAAAAGTAGTGATTCACGTTGAATTGGTGTTTTCAATTCACCAAAAATAATTATTCAGGATTAAGTAATTTTATCAGATTCATTTCATACAAGGAAGTAGAAAAAAAAATCAGTGAAACCTCGTCGAGGCAATATGGCATATATTTCCAATATGGCAGGATTGCTTCAGAACTTTGAGCTGGAGCTATGAATTCCTTTATGAGTGTAAAATGAATTGGACTTACAGTGTTGAAGTACTTCAGGAAGATGTCTAGTTCTGCATTTCCATGATTTCATATTATGAAGGTGTCGTCAACGTATCTCAACCAGACTTGGGACTTCTTATATGTCCAGAGTCTAGTTGAGATACCTTCATAAAATGGAACTATGGGAATGCAGAACTAGACACCTTCCTGAAGTACATCCACAACGTAAGTCCTTCCATCACTTTCACAATGGAGAAAGAAGTCCACAACGAATTGCTCTTGTTGAACGTATTGGTGAAGAGGACCAACACTAAATGGGAAACACTTGTATACCGAAAACCCACTCAAACGGGACAGTATCCTAACCAGAAATCCAACCACGAAACATTGTCAACCACCTTCAAACAGAAAATGAAAGGACAACATGATCCATTCTGGTAGCTATTCGTCAGATAGTAGGATTTTCTTTTTAGGTGCTAGAAAACCTTTAGAAACCATGTTGATGAATAAATATCGACTCAATAGATCATTTTTCAAGAAACTACACGAAAGATAGCAACTACTCTTCGACAGTAGTCCAATTTTCTGTCTAAAATGCTTTCCGCAAGTTCAATATCGAATCATGCGTGGAATAAACTTGAGAACTTTTCACCGTGCATAAATAAAAACAGTATGATGACTGAGTTCAGATAATGAAGATACGCTGAGAATGAATTCTAAACTTTCAGACTTAGTGGTTTCTAGGTTGATTGAAAAATTCAACTTTATTCTCTATTGGAAAGAAAGAAAAATTTTGAAAAAATTATTGACCATCTTGTTGAAGCTACATCTATCAAATTGGTTATCATTCATTCAGTTTGTGTTGCCAAATCACCATGGACGGATATATCATTCAACAACACGTGTAAATAATTGAATTGTTTTATCAAAATGGGTGTCTGGTTCGGGCTACGATTTGGGCAACTATTCACAAAGTGGTACGTTGATGAAATGCAAGATCTGCCGGGAACATCGTCACTGATATCTCGCACACTTTGATTTATTCCAATCCAAAGATAGGATACGCCTAATAATAACAATAGATTGAGCGAGTTAGCAATTGACAGCGACTGAAAGAGTTAGCAAAGTGAACTTAAGAAATATTAGCTATTCCTTCGTTTTCTTTTACGGTTTTATGGTTGTGATTCAAGGTTATTTTTTTGACTGTTTCATGCGATTGGTTTTGTTGTTCACCACGTTCATATTTTTCCACTTTATTGTTGGGAGTATGTGGTATGATAGTTATTCCTTGCAGTTGAGATCTCTTTGAAAATTTGATATTTGCTTCATTGTAACATTTTCGTATGACCAAAACATTAATATTTTTCGGCAGCCGATCAAGTTGATTCAAATCATCCATCTTCGCAAGTGAATCATATATTAATAAAACCATCTCTGAAATCGAGTTTCATAGTTGTTTCATTTTTTGTTTGGATACTTCTACGTCAAAATATCATTGAAAAGATGAAAGGGATTATTGAACAGGGAATCAACAACAATATTGAAAATTCGTTTATGTTCAGCCTGATAATGTAGGTATTTTTTATTTTTGATTCTATTCGTTATATTTCCTGTCATTTTTTGGGCGAAGTTACACGATTACACGATAACTTCTATATTATAGACCCATCAATGCTCTTAACTATAAAATCAAGTCCATTCCATAATATTAGACCATGTGAGATGAGAATTTCATTTGGAAGATTTGTGTTTTGTGTGTTGGCTATTTTGTTGTCACTAATGACAAATACAAATATTATGTTGATGATGTTGGTATTTTCTATCTTCAAATTTTATTCGGTATTTAAAAGTGGGATTCATTGTATTCATTATATCATTCTTACCATTAATGATCGTTTTCAGAGCTCACTTATTTGTACTTCGTGTATCTGTCATAGGTGTCAGCTGTCATATGTAATTGATGTTTATATTGGTCATTCCTGAGATTCATTGGGTGTTTTCACTGTTCAAACAATTTTTTCTAATATCTATCGATTGAAGTGACATCGTGAAAATTCACATAAAAACTGACACTAATGACAAATACACAAAATACACAAGTTTGAAAAAAGCATGTGCTCCAATTGAAGTCCTCATAATATATGTTCTGTGGTTGACGAGATTGCTCATATCGATCATTTTTATAGTTTCCTATTATTTTCATTTTATTTGTGTTTTTTCCTAGAATTTTCTAATATTCTCTTTGAATTCATTTTTTCTATTTTTAGGCCTTCAACTTCTCTTTTCCATAATGTTACAGATACAGCTCTAAAAATCATGAATTTTCAACAAAAACGTCTTCAGTATTCATTTTCAAATGTTAATTTTCTGAGGCCCTTTTGAAACTCACTTCAAAACCGGTCCTGTGGAAAATATTCCATGACAATCAGCGGTCAGTTTGACCCTGGCACTTCAATATATATGCACTGCCTGAGTCGTGTAAACAAAACATGTAATAAGAAACTGTTCAACACGACGTTTTAATTATAATCGTTAATAAACATCTTTCAGACGTCACATTTGAGGAAATTCCCGACTAATATCAAATTATATTCATTTCCGAAGTTTCTTGAAAGGCCACAAAGTCACTGGTTCTTTGTCTTCTAATATCGATTTGTAATGTTATTAGAATTTATGAATCACCTTGTTTAGTAGATGTAATTTAATTCTCTTTACAATGCTAATGATTCTTTGAGTAGCAAATCATTATCTATAATGACATCCATGTTTGTATAAACCAATATACAAAAATCTGTGTAATTTGATGTGCTGATTCCGAAAAAACAAACAAAAAAGTTGTATCACCAACCAATATCACACATTTCGAAATTTAAGAAAAATAAGTTAGTGGACTGTTCAAGAAATAATGTGAATGTTCTAATGTGAGCTATTGGTGAGAGGCATAAAAGTCAGAAACGCAATTGAAAAAAAATCATCAAAGAATTTGCATCAAATTTAGTGTGAAATATGGAATTGAGTGCTCAAACTCACTTGAAATGATGACAGTAGCATACGATGATTGTACTTTGTGTCAGAAAAATGTTTATTTATTTTTATTTATTGTGACAAGTCTAATGGTATATAGTTTTTAGTGAAATACAAAATGATAGGTGAGTGTCAGCTTAGTAGATGTGTGCGTGAGAAGATATTGCATATATAAAATATGTAAAGATAAAAAGGTTATATATAAATAAAATGTATAAAGATAAAAGTCAAAAAACGGTAACAATTTATCATATGGAATATCTAGTAGAAACTGCAAGAGGTTAATCTGGAAGAATATCGAAAGCTCGACGGAGAGTAAAGATAAATAATTTCAATTTATTTTTGATGAAAAACTACATACTCATCAATTAGAAATTGCGTACTCTAAGTACTCTTCTACCGAATAAGAATTGAAATTTACTAAGAATTGTTTCATCTTCCATCGACATTTCTCCATTCGCGTGGTAGCTTATTGTACAGATGCAAGTTCAGGGAATTGCATTGTGAGATTGCAAGTTTATATCTAGGAGGCCTCATATGGTCTGCTACCCAAGTCGAATAATTGTGGAAATCGTTATTTCTGTCAATTTCGAGAATACTTTGATGAATATAGATTGAAGGAAGACCTAGAATCTTGAGCTTCTTGAAAAGTTCTTGGCATGAGGCATTATACGGGGTATCAGCCATCAACGTATAGCACGTTTTTGAAGACGGAAAATTTGAAGACGGAGAAGGTGAGTTTTCCCATAGAAGAATTTAAATAATTTTCAAGACGTGTTAACAGAAGAAGCTGAGTGGATAGTTTTTTGAATAATATATCGATATGGGTTCGCCAATTCAAAGTTTGACCCATGATGATGGGTCAGACCGATCAGCTTGGAAGATTTCGACCCACATAACTTTTTGTTTGAGGAGCAGCACATTTTTTGAGATTTGCTCTTGTTGAGGTTTAGGCTGTTTGCTCTGAACCACAGTTCCTCTTCACTGTCAACGTTAGTAGATATTTCGTTCAATATAGTGTTGTTGTTCTGCTCTTAATTTGTTACTTTAATAATTCACTTGTTATTGAAATGGCATACACAAATGAGGAAATGGCTGATTTGCATTACGTTTACGGTCTGTCGCAGGGTAATGGGTTAGAAGCTTCTAGAAGATATGCTGAAATGCTCAACGGCAGCATCCTTCACTTAGAATATTTGCTCGACTTCATCAACGAATACGACAAAATGGTTCATTCGACGGAAGAACGCAGGATTGTGGTCGCCATCGAGAAGTACGAATACCAGAGTTTGAGGAAGCAGTACTTAATTTGATTGAAGAACAACCTACTACCAGTACTAGAAAGATTGCTTTCCAGCTAAATGTTGATCATATGACGGTATTTCGAATTTTAAAGGAACAACTCTTACACCCTTACCATCTGCAACGAGTACAGGCACTGTTACCGCGAGACTTTCCGAACCGTCTTGAATTTTGCAATTGGATGCTGGAAATCATTAGAAGAAATTGTGACTTTCTTAAGACGATAGAATTCTCAGACGAATGTAGTTTTTCTCGGGACAATATTATTGATTGTCATTATTACCACATATGGGCTGATGAAAACCCTCACACTTTTGTCGATCGATAGCCAAGCGGTTCGGCGTGGGTGCTTTATTCACTCACTCGAATTAACTGCTGTGTTGGTCGGTGGTTCAAGCCCTAGTCTGAACGATCGATTTTCACTTGCTATCGTCCAACCCGTGTTAGGAATAACACGTTAAAAGGTAAGACCTCATTAATCCTCAGCTCGTACAAGTTTCGACTTCCGAGGGCTGTCATTCGTAGGGGTGCGACAGCTGGTTAACAGAAAAACAGATTTTAAACAGATTTTTTTTGTCGAAACTAACCATTAAGAACAGTTTTCTCTTGACGTGTGGCTCGGAGTTACTGGATTTGAATCAATTGGGCCTCATTTTCTATCTCCACGATTAAATGGTGAGGCATATGTTCAATTTTTAAGAGAAGTGCATCCAGTACTGCTGGAGGAAGTTCCTTTGGGCGTCAGAAGGGATATTTTTTTATACATGATGGGGCTCCCGCACATTTTAGTCAAGTAGCACGTCAGAATTCAACCGAAACATATGCAAATCAGTGGATAGGTCGAAGAGGACCACAGAACTGGCCCGCTCGATCCCCGGATCTCAATCCTCTCGATTTCTCTATTTGGGGCCGTTTACAGCATCTGGTTTATCGTATTCCTGTTCGCGATGTAGAGGACTTAAGAAACCGCATCATCGATGCGTGCGGGGAAATCAGAGATACTCCAGGAATATTTGAGCGAATACGTGGCTCAACGTGCCGTCATCTAGACGCATGCGTAATGTCTGAAGGTAGACATATTGAATATTTACTATGGTTTCTACATGTTGTGTGTTTTTTTATTAATAAATTAGTTTTGTTTATTACCCTTTGATCGTTTAATGGAGGTACTTACTACAAAATAACAATAAAGGCAGTACGCATTTATGACGATGTATCTCTGTAGTAGTTCGTAAAATAATTTTTTCCTGCGAACTGGTTTATTTTGGGTAAAAAACCCAAGAGACATTTTTTGTTCAGAATGAAACAGGCTATCGGAAATAAATTTTCAAATGGTTAACAAATAAGACAAAAAGTTATATTGGAAATCAATTTTAGGGGTTGCGTTTTCAGTACTTGTGAAAAAAATTGTTTTACAAATTTTATGTACCCCCTTTAAGGGGCTGTATCTTAACGAGGGATGCTCCAATGAAGTTTCTCTATATGAAAGATCCTTTTGAAGAGACTTTTTCGATGAGGAATTACCTCCTTGAATGTTTTACACTTATTCAGTCACACCCTGTATATTGGATTCTTGGCTTTTTCCAATAAGTCGTTGATATACAATAAAAAAATAGGTTGGAGACGATATGGATTCCTGGAGAACAAGCGTTGGTGGTAAAAGTATTCGAGAAACATCCATCGACGACCACTTGCAGAAAATGTTCTTTCAGGAAGCTAAAGAACCACACACAAAAATGATCCGTCAAGCCAAGTTTGGGCAACAAACCCTCATACCACATAAGATCAAAGGCCTCAGAAATATCAACCGCAACTGAAATCGACTCTCCATGTTTTTCGATTGCGTTATTCCAAATATCATACGATATGATACGATAGAAGGTCGTCTGATAATCTCTGTTTCCGAAAGCCACATTGATGATCGCTTAAGATGTTGAAGCCTTCCAAATATTTGAAAATATGGGGATTTACGGCTTTCTCCATGATTTTTTATATCAATTATTGTTAATTATCTCGCTCAGTATGAAAAAAGTTCTTCAACATGGTATCTCATGAGTTTCCACCTCATGAATTTCAATTATTATACAAAAGTGAATTTGAGGCCAATATGACCCTCAGCAAACAATTCAAATTAACTCTCTCCCACTGAAGTTATTACGTGAATATTATTCCACTGTACAGTAGAACAGTGCTCGATTTTAAACAAAATCCATCAAACAATTCAATTTCCAAATCCATTTTGGTGATTGCCTTTTATTACATTTACGAACATGCCTGCTTCTTTTTGAAGCCGCTTCCCATTGTCAGTCTCCGTGTTTCCAATATTTCCGAGTGACCAAAAAGCAAAGCCTCTGCTAAGCCGCGGGGTCTTGACATATTGAGAATAAACTATGAGATTACCCTGGAAAGGTCTGTGAATCACAGTGCCGTGCGATCAAAGAAGAGAGTACAATTTAGAAAACACTAGAAGTGAATTTCTACGAAAGATGATTTACTATATTTATAATTTCATTTGTTAGTTCCAACAAAAGTGTATCAGATGAGGAATTTCAACCAACCCCACAAAAATCAAAACATCATCTTGATAATACAAGATTTTAACAACTCAATAAGAAATTTGAATTTGCTGAAGAGTATAGCAGAGCTTTTGGGTTCACGTTTGAAACAATGGCATCTACGTGTTGAATATATTTTCATCATTTTTCACAAAAGAAGATGGTCTGTTTTTATAATGACATGAAGGTACCGTTGAAAAAATTGGAAATTAATTTCCATCTCTTCCAATTGCTTTCTCAGTACATCTGAAAAAAAATTATGGAAGTGTTAAAAATATCAGTGAGATCTGTGAAGTAATACGTTTCTTCAAATGGCAGCTGATTGGAGATTTCAAAATGATAGGATTTTCAATGGGTTTACAGGGTGGATACACAAAATATTTCCCACATATAGTTAGTGGGCATACTTGAAGACTAGCTATAAATCAAATCATCTGAAGGGACAATTCGTTCAGGTCAGGCTCAGCTCCTTACACTATACGTCAATGGACTGGCGACTACTCCCCTGGCTAATACCACGAAGGGCATTTGATTATATCCGATAGGTGTCAGTGCCGGATTCTTCACTGAAGTTACTCCTTCATATACTGTTGGAGATACAACTGCTGCAATTGATTTTCAACTATTGGAACACACTTGCAAAACGGTTTGAGCTGTTTGGCCACTCATCAGTGCAAGGTAGTGTCCATCTTCAATATAGAGTCGATGATTTCCTATAATTGAAAATCGAATTCCATCAGAGTATCATTCCTTGGACTAGGCTGAAGCGGACAACAAACCACAGGTTTGTCATCGCCCCATCTGCCTGTGAACGAGGTAACCAACAGCATATCCGAAATTTGCCCAATTCCTCCTATAAAGCAAGAAAACTTTTCACATTTAGTCAGTGGGCATACTTGAAGACTGGCTAAAAATCAAATCATCTGAAGGAACAATTCGTTCAGGCAAGTTTCAAATCCCTACACTATAAAGGTCAATGGAGTGATTCTTTCAGAGTATCATTCCTCGAACTAGGCTGAAGCGGAGAACAAACAACAGGTTTGTCATGGCCCATCTGCCAAAATACGAAATATCTCTGTTATTTCTGTTTGTGGGACAGTAGAGTGGATTCTTAGCATTATACACGACGGTCATGGTCTATTGGAACAGAACTTTGTGTCGGAAAACAAAAAATTAAATTTGAATCGACAAAAACGACAAAAGTGCAATTTGGCTCTTATGAAACGATTTGTGAAAAAAATTGATGAAAAATCAGAAGATTTTGGATAGGTTCAAACATTTTTTTTTCAATTGTCAGGAGCGAAGGTTGAAGCTGCTGCTGATAAAAATTTCTCAACCTTGCATAATAATAGAGTTGAAAATGCGAGTTGAAATAGTTTTGAAACACTAGTGTATGAAAAATTGGTTAAGGCTTTCGCAGCCAAGATTTTCAGTGTTACGATCTTCGTTCGGGTTTGAGGCCGTCGTGATTTGGAACTGTATTCTAACTTTTCGCCAGTAAGAGTGTCTGGCTTCTTCAGAGGTCTATTGATCCTGATGGTTCACCGATGGCTAGTGATTTCTAGTTCGTGAGCTGTATTTATGTTGACACAGGTATATAGCCCGCCTTACTAGTTGGTGCGTTGTTATTGGCTGAACAGTTATCACCTGTTACATTGCGTTGCACTGCTGCCACTTTAGCATCTTTCAGCATGGGATTCCAAATCCGGTTAGGCGTTATCATCTCCTCTTATATGTTGTAGTTTTCTACATATTTATGGATTTCTATGGCTGCCCGTACAAGCCGACTGTGGTATCCATGATCGGGAGCAGGTAGTTTCATATATTCAAACTATTTGGCCTAATCTACAGTTTCTCCGATGTTCATTCAGCCTTGTGCCCATGGATCTTTTGGTGGTACCGATATAAATATCATACCAGCTTTTCTAAAGATGAAGCGCACTATCAGAACAGCTTGGGCGAATCGGATTTACTTAGAAAGTGAACCAGCCTTTTTACGAGAACGGATCTACAATATACGGAGTCAACTAGCAGAGATAGACATTGCCTTGCTAAAACTGCACCTGGAAATCAGCAACGGAATGGAACCAGAACACTGGAACAAATTGGATGGCATATCCTACTCGAACTTGAGGAGTGAACTGGACAGATTAAGAGAAAACCACAAAAAGAAGTATGACATCGTATACGATCGCTGCTAATCTTAAAGAGCTATAGGGCGAAGCACGGCCTTCGACGTGATATTTATAGGCACGCCCCGCCGACGTACTGGCCGGTACCGCCACAACAACTATATCCCTTCATTTCAAGTGTGTGATATCTTCAAAAATAATAACATGCTGTAAAGGACCATATTGATGTGTATCGAATGTATTGAAGGTACTTAATTTGATGAGGATTATTGCTGTATCGCTTAAAATCGCTTTGTGAATGAGCTATAAAAATAATGGAATAAAGAAATGAATAAAAGTGAATGATAGAACAAAGTATATATATTCATGCACGTAGAATTTCAAAAAAAGAATGAAAAATTGAGTATATAACACAAAAAATTACAAATCATGCAATGTAGCAGTACTGACACACTAAAAGTCATTGTTGATATATGATACCACGGCTTTCAGATTGAAGCTACTGCCCATAAAATTCAATTGTGATGTTAGCATAACATATGTACGTGATGCTTCGTAATAGAACTTCAGATTGAACCGACCTCCACTTCTAAGTACTGAGGAATTGTTCTTGGGTGAAAGAACCGTACTGTCAATATTATTGTTAAGTAATTCATACAGGAACTTTGTACCAAGGGTAACTCTCCTATTTTCCAAAGATGTCATATCAAATCGTGTCAACAAAATGGTATGATCGATGCCTCTCGTGGGGTATTGACCATCAACATTTAGACGTAAGTATTTTAGGAACTTCCTTTGCACGCTCTCAATTGATGTTTTTTGGTAGTCGTAAACTGGATTCCATAACACAGAGCCATACTCTAAATTAGATCTGGCAATACTTTTGAAGTTTTTGCCATTTCTGTGAATGAATCCAGGTATTCTATTTGTATCAGCAGTCATATTCCTTGTATGTGTTGAAAATGTTAATTCGCTATCATATGTTATACCAAGATTTTGTATCTTGTGTACGCGGTAAATTGTAGTATTGTTGATTGAATAATCGCACATCAAAGTTCGCTTTTTTGTTGAAAATGATATTATTTCTCATTTGATACGTTCAGTTGTAGACGATTATCGTTACACCAAAATTTGATTACATCAAATTCATATTGTACACGTTGGCAGTCAGTAATGTCGTCAATTTTAAAATACAGTAATCTAGGAATATTCAAAAAGGTTGCCAAATCATCAGTAAAAATTAAAAATAGAAGAGGTCCAAAATTAGAACCCCAGACGTAACTACGTACTCAGCCGATTTGAAAGATTCATGTTTGACGAATTGTTTTCTGGTAACTAGATATAATTGAATTAGACTAAGCAGTTGGTTAGACAGTCCCAATTTTGTCAATTTGCTGAAAGGAACATAATGGTCTATTTGATGGAAGGGCTTTTTGAAAGTCTAAATGAACAACATCGACTTATTTTTGCTTGTCCAAGTACGTACAGAGATATTGATTTAAACATGCAAGATTTGTCATACATGATATTTGTTGTACGAAACCATGCTGAGTAGGAGAAATAACTTTATGAATATGGTAGTACATAACATTTTGCACATATATCTCAAAGAGTTAAGGAAAGTTACATAAAATTGAAATTGTCCTGTAGTTTGTGATATCGCTATAGTCGTCACCTTTTTTAATATCGGACAAATTCGAGCCGTTTTCCACGGCTGAGGGAAGGCACAAGTTGTTGAAATTGAGTTGAATATGCCTATTAGAGATAAAGAGGGAACGTCGATACAGTCCTTTTTCACAAGACTAGGAAAATTGTCAACGCCTGCAATGAGTTTTTTTTTTATTTTTTTGAAGCGTTAACAATATCGATTTTAGGGAAAGCAGAGATGTTCGATGTATCAAAACAGAATCAAGATAATTTTCACGAATCATATTCTCTGATCTGAGTATACATAGCGACAGACACAGAAAATCAATTCCTGAACCCCTTCTGAAAAAAATAGTTGTGACGCCTATGTTATCGGTCACCTTTATCCGCTCAATCCAATTCGATGGCATCCCTGCAGGAGTCCTGTGACGGCTACCCTTGGCACTCCTGTTGAATACACAAAAAACCGGTGCCCTTTGAAGAATCGCGGCGTTAATGTCATAGTCACGAAAAGTCGCAAACTGTCGCTGGTATTTCTGGGACTTTATGGCTAGAGACGGTGTAAAATATCAAATAACCGAAGACAAACGGGCGAACACTGACGAAAGTTTTTTTGGTTATTTGGTTTTTACGAATTTCGTCTGGATCAGCTCATGTTCTAGACTAATTTGGTCCAACAGTATTTCATCAACTTCAATGATATTCTATGAAAAAATGTTCAATTTTGAACAAATTACAACCAATGGATCTTTTCATATGCGTCATAAGTTCTTGCATGGGTGGACGATATTTTTCATGCATTAATGAATTCTATATATTTGGATAATATTTTGCAAGAGTTGGTGAGTTGAAAACCACATAAAGTCGAAGCATATAAAAGAGCAAAAAGGCCGATGATTTCGAGGTTCTTTATTCGATCATCTCCAGATTTTCCCCGTAGTGATATTGACATTACTTTTAATTGCGAACTCTTTATTGTTTTCGGTTTTTAATGCTCCCCACACCGACATTAAGACCGAATGAAAATGAGAAGGAGCGTATACAATCCGAATTCCTGCTGCTAAAAAAGCAATTTCAATAAAAACACACTTTTGTTCTTTCTATTCGCAGTGCGCGAATTAATTTCCATGCAGAAAACGCGAGAGTGGCGACTTGTAATAAACGCTGAAAAAGATAACAAAACATTCTGCAAGTAATTAAAATATTTTCCATAAGAATTCCTGAATTTAATTAATTTCTGTGGTCGTTTTGATACAAGGAAGTTACAACAACATGAAAATTCAACTGAGAATATTTTCACAGCCCCAACACATTTATTTTTTCTTCAAAAATAGTAATAAATGTTACTACTATGTACCACATATACAGGGTGTTTTCCAACTACGGTACGAAACTCTAGAGGGAGATTCGTTAGGTCGTCAAGAAAAAACGTTCTCTAGAATATATGTCCTGAGTTGCTTCGTTTCTGAGATACAGGGCGTTGAAATTTAAAAAAACGGTATTAATAAAATATCCTTTGACAGGTTTGGTTGAAATTTGCTACAGTTATTTGAAGTTATGAGGTGCTCATCCAGCCCTAACTAGCGACGAAAAAATTTTAGTTGCCTAATTTTAAAAATGAAAAACTACAAGAAAAAGCAGTGGCGTTCTTCTGTTTCTCAATATTTTTGGTTTTGGTGCGTACTGAGACGCCACTGGAATTGATAATTTCAATCTAATTCGGGCTAAATAAGTGCCTTATGACTTCCAATAACTGTAACAAATTTCAACCAAATCGGTGTGTGGATATTCATGTTGAACAAGTTATGACAAATTAATGTACATAATTGTTCATAATTGTGTAAACTAGCATATTTTTTTCAGAAACTGACGAAGAAAGCGATAATGACGACGATGATGCCGTCGACTGGAGGAGTAGTGACGAATAAAATGAAAATATCGACGATAATGATGAAACTTATAAAAACCATTGAATATTTATTTTATATGTAATCATACCTTCGTTGTATTTCATGATATCAAAATGATATTTTCTACTTTATATAACGTGGTTATGAACGTAATTAAAACAAATCAAAATATACTTTATTGTCAGAATATTTTGCATCCCATTGACAAAGATTTGTAAGTATAGATGAACATAATTAATGGTGTATAGATATAAAAACTGATGATTTACTACAGTTTCAATGAAACAAGTACAAATACAATGGAAATAAAAATAAATAAATATGTTTTATGTTAAATATGTTTTGAAATATTGTCTAATATGATATAAATTGATTTAGAATCCCTAAGAGAATCTGTGAAAAATTAAAAATATTTGCTGAAAATTAACAACTTTATTGAACAAAAAAACTAAAATTACAATGCATAAACATACAAGCAACAACCAAAAAATCAACGAAAATGAACTATCAACACGAGCTGAAAATTAAAAAATTATTAACGAGAAATGAAAATTAAAAGATTCCTGTTGCAGTTACCACCCAGTTATCACCCGAAGACGATTGTGGATACCAACAATCGAAACGTCGTGAAGTAAATAGGCTTGAAATCTTTTGATTTTCCAATTTTCATTTCTTGTTAATATTTTTTTTTATTTTCAGCTCGTGTCGATAAATCTTTTTTTTTTATTTTTTTATGGTTGCTTGTATGTTATTGCATTGTAATTTTAGTTTTCTTGCTTTATAAAATTTTTATTTTTCAGCTAATCTTTTTAATTTTTTACAGATTCTTTCAGGGATTTCAAATCAATTCGTATCATATTAGACAATGGAATTCCGAACTAAATAAATGCACCACGAAACATTGTCAACCACTTTCAAACATGTCTTAATTATTTTTCCGTTAACCAGCTATCGCACCGCTATGAACGACAACCCTCAAAAGTCGAAACTTGTGCGAGCTAAGGACTAACGAGGTTTTACCTTTTAACGTGTGATTTCTAACACGGGTTGGACGAAAGCAATTGGACTAGAACTGTTTCTTAACAGTTTTATAGGGGTAACATAGAAGCTAAGATAAGTTAAAATTCTTGCTATTGATACCAAATCATATTATATAACGACGCCATTTTAAAATGATAGCAACTCGGAATACTGACATTAAAAGAGTTGAAAATGTGAAAATAGTGCTATTTACAGATGAAAAGTACATAGACATCATAAGATTATTTCATTCAGAATAAACTGAGTGAATTTGAAACTATAAATTTAGCATATCGATAAAGTAAATTTGTGTATAATGAATAATTCTTTTAGAAATCTATTATAGAAGAGTGGCGCGCTTAAATTTTACTAATAATAGACTATAAATTTGTCTATAAAATTTTATTCCAAGTTGAAATATCAATCTTTAAAGCACGAACAATGTCTTTACCAGTTTTATGAGTACAAAAGTGGAATTAATAAAATGGCCCCAACCTTTCTATTTGTTAGTTGTTAGTTGGTGACATATATATGACACATATTTTGTGTCCGCTACAAAATTACTTCTTGCGCCTTTAAGGAAACATTTTGAAAACTTTTGTATTTTACCGTTATAGTTTTAGGCTGCATTATATTTTATAACACTTACTTGGAATTACTAAAAAACTCTTATAAAATTGTATTTCAATTATTTTATAAGATTCTTTACGAAACTACTTTTCAAGATGATAGTTAGTAACTGTCGAAATGTTTATAAAACTGTTTTGTAGTGTTTGTGAAAGGCCTTACAAAATATCAATAAATACTATGAGGTTTTATAAAACGGTGCCAATTTCCTATTTATAGCTGTTTTATAAACACATTGGAAACATTTATGAGAGAAATACAGTTTTATAATTCGTTTCTCCGAAACGTTTTCACAACCAATATAAAATTGCTAGTTGGGTTTTTACTATAACGAAAGTATAATTATAATTTATTAAAGTTTAGAGGTACTTGTGATGTACTGTTTGGAACCTTTGGTGTAGTAATGAATATTACTGGATGTAACTGGAGATTTTTTCCACCACCAACCCGTTATTTTAACATCTCGACACGTGTTTCGCTCACCAAGTGATCATCTTCAAGAGGAAGATTGAACTAATCATACTAAAAAATGTATCCTTATTTATACCATAGATATCTTTTCCAGGAACCTGCGCTTTAAGTGTCTTCAATTAATTTCACAATATGCCCCATCTACTAGTCTTAAATTAATTTTACAATGTGTCCTCAAGTTAGGTAAATCTACTTACTGTCATAATGGTCCGTCAAAGGATGGCGATATTTCTGAAGTTTTCCCGAAGACAATATAAAAAAATTAAGCTTTATACTTTATAGGATATTAGGTACTATTTAAGACACCTTCACTACCTGTATAGTGGACATGCACATAAAATCTTTAAGCTTTCATGAAATAACGAAGGTCTGGCGGTCATGGGCTCCTGAACTAATAGTTGTAGTACGATATTGATACTTTTTCCCCACATTCATTATTGATAAAACGAATTCACTTCTCCAGTCTAAGGTATTTTTCACCAGAACATACCACACGTACCTCTTACTTCCTCCCTTCCATATTGAGAACGCACTTCAACTTGAACATAATAATCCTATGATTACCCCCGATGTTCAACCCTTCCCGTACAAGAAACCGACCTTTATTGCACGCCAAATTTTAATCTCGACTTGCTAATTTGTTCCGAATGATTGCTGGAAACCGCTAGGAGAGTAAATAAGTTTCGGTGCGATCCCATAAGATGCTGGTGTATTAATTAGTGAGAAGCTACCAGATTAATTTGGACTTTAATTTGGGGGCGTCAATCAAACCCGCTTTGGATGAGCAGATGAACCGGATGGGGTTCAGCATTGTCTCGCTGATAAAGCAATCTTTTAATAAGTTCGCGAGGAATGTCGGGAATGTGGTTCAATAGGAAGCCTCGGCGCTGAATGACACTTCTTATTTAGTTTCTCATCGATTTAAGCCCGGAAGTCGGTTTGGAATAGTCCGAATTTTTCTTGGAAGTATATTGGAAAAGAGATATAATAGCTCTGCATGTGATAATTGCTGCTTTTGAAGCATACCGTGTAACTGACACGACTTCAAACATTTCAATGTTTTGTAACATACGGTTCGTTCAAAAATGTATGAGTGATACTAAAACATAATCGTTGACTTACAATTATACACTTGGGTGCATGAAAAACGGCCACCTTGAAGTATCAACAAATTTTATTCTTGAATAATTTTTTCAATAATAGCCCGATTTTGATGATCATGTTAAGGGCACTATTAATAATGGCCGGTCGGTATTCGTAACGCCCGACTGAATCGGGCAATGTAACTAAAACAGCATGATTAATCACTTTTCCCGGCCATTATGAATAATACCCACCCTATCTTGGGCAAAGTAATAAAATAGATGAACTGTAGTGTTTTTGTTTAGTAAATGAAAAAATGTACAACATTTTCATGAATAGTTAACAAAAAATAAACTATTGAACATAGTTGAAAAATAAATAGATAAAAATGTAATAACATCAGTAGATACCTACTTTTATCTTGATAAAAATATTACTCAAAAACAATAGTTTAAAAATTAGTAAACTGAGAAAAATCAACAGGAATATCTAATAATTAAGGATTGTGCCAGAAAGTTAATAAGTTTAGAAATATTTATTCTTGCAAGATGAGCTTTTGTGACATTTGGAATTGCAAAGAATGTTTGATTTCTTGCATTTGCAACGTTTTGAATTGCAGTTACCACTACAGTTACAATGCTGGAAACTTTGTCCATCAAAATGAGACCCAATTTTATTTTTCCCTCCTATATGTGTAAATCGGGCCGCATCAGAAAATATGTTCAATCTGAATTGATGTGGGATGAATTCAGTCTCATTTATTTAAAAAAATGTAAAATTTCCGCTGAACCTTTGTCCCAATCGGCCATTTCTGAAGGCGGAGGCAGATTTTGGCCTCCAAAACATTATGAAAAATTATGTATTATTTCTTAGCAATTGTTTAAAACGATAAGTTACTGATAAATAGAACATTTTTCTCTGTGAAAAATTCCTAAAAAATATTTCTTTCTTGGACGTCACCACCCTGTGATTGAAAAGTTGAAGCCTCCAGAACATATGTCAAATGGGCCATTTTCTTTAAAAGAAATAACTTGGAGAAGACGAGCGTTTGACACATAAATCCGCTCCAAATATTCAAAGATGTTTAGAGCTTTCTCGTGAACAGTACACCAGCTTTCACAGCCATATCTGTACATCCACATACGTGGCCATAAAGGCACTCCACTCCCCAATCTATAAACGGTTTATTCGTCGACTAAAAATATTCGCCGGGCTTTTATTTTAAAACGTACGTATAATCCTGTTTTATAACTTTAATTCCGAAAGCGCTCCACTATCACGTTACGTTTTATCATCAATAAAGTTGTCGTTAGAGTTGCGAGTGGGGAGTTGGGAGTTATACTTTCGTAGGAAGAAAAACATCAAACTTCGCTTGTTTCTCTTGTGGAAGTTGCTGTAATATTATGATCGATGCGGGGAAGGTCATGGAAGTATCTGATCGAGAAAACTTCTGAAGGAAACTGTGTTCAGGAGATACTGCACACATGTGTTTTATATGAAGTTATCTGACAAAATGATACATGAGATGAACTGGTTTGTATTTTTCCATTTGTACTTTCATTCGTGTGGCTTTAGAATTTCAAGATGAGTGTTGACAAAGCTCGTCATTTGTTTCGTGAAACCCTAAAATATTACATTATTCAACGAGCAGGGAATATTGCCTTGCGAAAGTGAAGATTGTCGTTTGAGTAAAATACTATGTTTTTTCAATGAGCTATTAGGAATATCTTGAAATATGATTGATTCGTGAGAGATATCTCGTTAGAGAGTAATATCATGTCTGTGTAATCAATATTGAGTACGACAAGTTAAGCATTAACTTGTTGGGGGAGTTCTCAATTACGATATGTTCGGAAGACTGAAGGAATACTTTCCCTCACTAATATGCCGTCTCTAATAACCTGAATGGTTGAAGGGACAATAAAAAAAAAAAAATAGCTACAGGAAAATCCTTTTGGCGCTCACAAAGCGGTGCCTGTGCCAATGTACCGATTCACAATGGATTTGAATCGCTGGAGATTAAATCCATTTGGAAAAACGTTCTCAGGAAGTTTATCCACATTAACGCAGTTCTCCAGATGAAAGGGTTCTTACTCAGGTGTACTGAGTTGAATTTCAGAACGATTATCAGCCACAGTCCGTCGCGTTTTTCTGGCATGTACTGCTCTTGGTGGAATCGAATTTGTCAAGTGACTTGAACACCTCCCGTGAAAGTATCTATAGAAGAGAGACAAATCTCCAACCTTTCTTCGATGTTTCAGATTGCACGTTATGTTCGCGACTTCAATCAGGTGGATGGCTCTTTTCTGGATGGAACCCAACAATTTCAGGGTGTGTTTGGGGGCAGAGCCACATACATGAGGAATATACTCCAAAGAAGGTCTATCTGAACTTTATAAAGCATCAAAAGTTGCTGAGATGTGTACAGTTTTCTGGTTCGGAACAGTGTTCCAAGCTTTTGAGAAGCAGCATTTGCAATTCCAGCGACATGATTGTGCCAAGACATATTGCTGTCCATTTTAACCCCCAAGGAACTTATCGAAGCTTAGAGCAGAATTGTATGACAGGACATTATTGTATCCGGATCGGAGACATTTATCTTCTTGGAGAAAACCGATGCCTGGGTTTTTGTGACATTGAATTGAACCTGGTTATTTTCACCCCAATTTGAAATCACTTTCTAGATCCTCATTAAGATATGCAACCTCCTGCTATAGATCACCTAACTTACTCGAACAAGAAATTCAGTATGAAGTTGATTTCACATCTAATACTCTGATAGACATGAATAATTCATAATATCCAATGGTCTTGAAATATATCTAATTTTTTTTCGATCTTTCCCTTCAAACCGATGGAATGATGGAAAATTGAACACTACGCTACCGATAAAATGTAATAAAATGCCTGTTCCCAATGACAAAAAAATAAAAATGTCTCAGTTGATAATGCGAACAGAGTGAGATTCCATATTTCAGTGTATACGTATATATATGTTTGTGAACAAATGTGAGTGTGTTTGTATAGATAATACATTTTTTATTTGAAAATTATATTATTAAATTTCAACAGTGTGTATCTAGAATATTTATATTATATTGATAAAACCTATTTTCTTAGGATCAAGCCGTAACTATATTCATTTCAATTCTTGATATACTATATGAACCATTAACAAGTGTCAACTACAGTGGAACATCCTTGTGCTTATGTGCTACATGTATTCAATTATTATTATAACCTGTAAATTATGTCTATCTGCAAATAAACAGTATTCTATAATGAAACCGATGAAGATGAAATTAATATGTACCCGTACTAGTTTAGGTTAGGTTAGGTTAGGTTAGGTTAGGTTAGGTTAGGTTAGGTAAGGTTAGGTTAGGTTAGGACCAAAGTGGATGTGTCTATTCGACTCTCCATCGCAGGGTGAATAAACGCCTTGGAGTGAGCCAATACTGGAAGATTCTGCCAGAAGTTCATAAATCTTCTTGCCATCCAGGTGTTCAATCTTTGTTTGGCAAAGCCTAAAGCGATGCCAATGGCAGGTTCTGGTCCGATAAAGCTGTTTGCAACACCCTCCTTTGCAAGGAGAGTCGTTTTTGACAATTTGCTACCAATTTAGACGTTACTCGGTAGGAGACAAGAGCTTCCAACGCCGCTTGACTGTCCGAGAATATTTTTATCGACTTGTGTCGCATAGGTTCCTAGGCAGGTTTATATCTCTGTCCTGAGTCTGCGACTAAAAACATCTGCATCAGAACCTAAAGGTATTTTCGATTTATCTGTGAATCAACAACTATTTGCCCTTAATAGTTCCTTCTACCAAAGGATCCAGTACTTTATAAGGCTGTTCGTAGTTAACAGTTGGAGGCATAAAGTCAGAGGTCATTGCCAGAATGCTGTGGCTTCCAGTGTCAACTGTCTGTTGCACTCTGCATTGAATTGATTTGTGCAATTGGCAATGTGTACAAATTTATATGCAGTCCATCTAGCCTCTCTTCAGAAAAATGTGGAGAGGTGGTAGATCTAGAAGGATTTCCATGGCCGCTGACGGTGTAGTACTGATGGCCCCACTGATGGCCAAATAAGCCTGTCTCTGTAAGCCAGAGAGCTTCACATAGGCCGTTTTCAGTAAAGCCTTCGGCCACCAGGCAATTGCACCATGAGTGATCATTGGTCTGACAATAAACACACAAATCCAATAGTTTTATTTGGGACCTAAACCCCAAGTTCACCACAAATTCTCCGACACGTCCATTGGGACAGTCTGTCTTTGTGTGAAACTTTTTCCAAGTGAGCGTTCCAGGTGAGTTTTTTATCAAGGACAATGCCAAAATATTTCACCTGCGTTCCAAATGAAAAGACCTCACCATTGAGGAAAATGGCGTTAGATCGTCTAATTTTCTCCTCCTATTGAAGGGAATTATCACAGTTTTAATGGGGTCGACAGACATCTGCTCCCTCAGGCACCAACTGTGAACAACGTTCCAAGTGAGCGTTCCAGGTGAGTTTTTTATCAAGGACAATGCCAAGATATTTCACCTCCGTTCGAAATGAAATGACCTCACCATTGAGGAAAAATGGCGTTAGATCGTCCAATTTTCTCCTCCTGGTGAAAGGAATTATTACAGTTTTGATGGGGTCGACAGACAGACAGACAGACAGACTCCCTCAGGCAAACTGTGAACAACGTTCCAAGTGAGCGTTCCAGGTGAATTTTTCATCACGGATAATGCCAAGATATTTCACCTCCGTTCCAAATGGAATGACCTCACCATTGTGGAAAAATGGCGTTAGATCGTCCAATTTTCTCCTCCTAGTGAAGGGAATTATCACAGTTTTGATGGGATCGACAGACATCTGCTCCCTCAGGCACCAACTGTGAACAACGTTCCAAGTGAGCAGTCCAGGTGAATTTTTTATCAAGGACAATGCCAAGATATTTCACCTCCGTTCCAAATGAAATGACCCCACCATTGAGTAAAAATGACGTTAGATCGTCCAATTTTCTCCTCCTAGTGAAGGGAATTATCACAGTTTTGATGGGGTCGACAGACATCTGCTTCCTCAGGCACCAACTGTGAACAACGTTCATCATGCTTTGGAGGATATTACAAGCTACGCTTTTGTGTTACTCTCAGTTGAAATGAAACATAACTGAGAAATTTCACAAATAGATCTCCGAAACTTTAACAAAAACGAAAATGAAGAGCAGTGTGCAGCTGAATGAATTTCCAATATTGTTTGAAAAAAGTCGTTCAGTTATCTCTATATAGAACAAGACGGTAGGACAACGGAGACATATGAACGAAAAGAAACAGTCAGCCATGAAAAGGTAACAATTGAAGTTCAGACAGCTTGAAAAGCGGCGGCCTGATTGATTGAGTTGATTCAATTATTCCAGATTCCGTTCTCCCCCCTTTTCCGCCAATCAAAGCTCTAATAATAAGATCCCTCGGTGAAAGAACTTTGACCGGAGCTATCATAATTGATATCTCGACCAGCCGTGTGCAGAGGTTTCAACGGTCACCTGCTCCCCGGACTTCAGGATCAGAGGAAAAGCATCAAAGAATTCTGCGGCGTGTGGAAAGAACAGGGAAACTGCGGGGAATGACGTGACATTGGCGGAGGTTTGAAAATTCTGATGGAACGAAGTCTTCACTTCAGTTTCCTACAGTATACGCTGACAGTATACCCTGTTGGTTCAAAAAAATATGGTGGATTTTCATTCTCAAAATATATTCATTCATTCATCAATCCTAGAAGCAGTTCGAATATACAGTTTTTGGTATATTCTTAAACTCTCTCAGCAATTTGGTTTTCATCTCCTGAATCATCACAAAATGCCGTCCTTTCATGGGATTCTTCAATCTTGGGAAGGGTAAAAGTCAAAAGAGTACAGGTCTGGTGAATACGGTGGTTGGGGCATAATTTTACGGTGTTGTTTTTGGCCAAAGTATCACGAACAAGCAATGATACATTATCATGATGCAAAAACCGTAGTTATTTTTCTATATATGATGGAATTGGCTGATACTTGATGAAAATCCATAACTAACGTATTCAAAAAACACTTTATTGTGTGATTTTCAATAAATGATTTTATGAAAACGCAACACGTGTTTCGCCATACATTTGCTTCTTCAGTTACTAACTGAGTTAGTGAAGACACGCTCGAAAAAGCAATTGTATGGCGAAACACGTATTGCTTTTTTGTAAAATCGTTCAGTGAAAATCTCACAATAAAGTGTTTTTTGAATACATTAGTTATTTTTTCACAATAACGGTCGTTTCCTTCGTATTTTTTTCACAAGCGGTGCATAACGTCTAAGCATCAGAACTCCTGATAATTATAATCGAAAACAACAATGAGCAAAATGAGCAAATTGAATATTATCGCCGCTAATCGAGGAACAGGCATATATTTGTTACTTTTCTTGTTGGTGAGTTTTTTCAAACAGAAAAAATGTTTTTAGTACTTAATGTAATGTTTTTTATTGACGAACAAAAATATAAATTATTTCATAATGCAGTCAGTATTGATTTGAATGATTGAGATACAGAAAGCATAATAGCAAATTCAGACATGAACAAAGAGTGTTATATGTACATATGTATATGTATTGTATTATTGAAAGTTTTAATTATGAAGTAAATACATATTATTATCTTCTATCGGAATGGAAAAGTAGAAGGGCAAGAACTTTTTTTCCCAAATATTAGTCTCTCCTAAAAGAGACCCTTTCAATTTTAACAAGATTCCTATGGCTGGGATTCAATCAAATGAGCTAATGAATGTTATTTACGTACTGTCATCGATGACATGAGTGGATACAACCCATTCCGTGACAAAAATTCATAATTATGAACGAATTGATGGTTTTTATTTATAATGTTATTCGTATTTGCTAATGATCAGGCAAGTGTCTTACAGCGAAACCTTGGATGTCTAGCAATGAGAATAACAGTATTTCATGTGAGTGAAATTTTACTTCTTTATGAAATTATATTGTGTAGGTATCCTGTGAATGATATATGATTCGATTCCATTACGAATGTTTCGAATAATCAGCGTTCCTATGAAAGTATTCGTTCCGAAAGAATTTTTCTTTCGTATAATTCAATGTTTATATGAAAACAGCTGTTTCTAAAAGGCTTTTTCTTCCAGTTTATGTCTGGAAGTTACTTCTTTGCATGATCTACACATCTTGCTATTTAATTTTTTCTTCGAAAATTCACACATTTTCTATCAAAATGAAGAATGAAAAGGTCAAAAACTTTCATTCCCAAAAATGTTTGTGTTTGAATCAAACCATTAAAAAAAAATCAAATCAGGGATGAAAATTGTAAAAAAATCATTTCCAGCTCCAAATAAAAAGAGATGTATGGAAAATTAAAAAATTGTAATGAATTATACTGATTTGGCAATTTCAAGCAAATACATAATCAAGTGCCATATCAAAGAGACACGAGTTCTTATGCTTAGGGAAATTCATAAAACTATCATCTGCGATATTGACTATTATTAGGGTGATGCAGAAATGTGAAAAATAACGAGGAAATATTATTCATGTCAAAATTCCTTTTCCGATGTAACTTAATAATAATAATAATAATAATTGGCTTTATTCATCGAATAATTACAAATTGAACACAGTGTAACAATCGATGAAAGGCGAAGTTCAGCTTGTGCTGTTTTTCAACTTAACTTCGTGATAAGAGTTGGCAGTTACCATCTTTCTTTATCGTTCGCGCAACTCTGAGGCACAACTACGTTTGAGACAAACAGTTAAAGACTACTATCATAATTAACTTTTGTTGAAGGCTCAGGATGTGGAGTTCACTCCTGAGGATTGAGTGGGGAATGGGAAAAAATACCAACATGGTTCAAACAGAACTGGGTGGTATCTCAATCGCCACGAAAGAAATAACCAGAAAAGGGATTTCTGGCAAAAACAACAATCTGCACTGATGGTAGACAAGCGCTATTAGCGTTGAACAGACAGCGTGTTACCTCTTGGCTAGTACTAGAGTGCCACCAAGATTTAGCCAAAGGTTCGGTAGATAATAACATTATCCTGAGGTGGGTTGAGGGGCACGACAGAAGTAAAAGTGATCGCACTGCCGACTCTTTAGCCAAGGAAGCGGCTGGACCAAGAATTTTAGGGCCCCGTGACAACTACGGTCTGATGACTTCGACAATTGCGGAACTAGCCAAACGTCACACCCATGCTCGATCCCTGAAGAGATGGGAGAGAATTGATCAATGCAGTCTTGCCAAGATCACCCTGGTCCCGACTATTCAGTCAAGGAAGCGGCTGGACCAAGAATTTCAGGACCCAGTGACAACTACGGTCTGATGACTTCGACAATTGCAGAACTAGCCAAACGTCACACCCATGCTCAATCCCTGACGAGATGGGATAGAATTAAAGGATTCAGTCTTGCCAAGATCACCCTGGGTGACTCTGGAAAGCTGGCGCCAAAGAAATATTTGCCGATGACCAGGTAAAACCTACGCTAAACAGTAGGATTTCTTACTGGCCACTGTCAAAAAACGAAACACCTCCATATTATAGGGCTAGTGAACACACATCTATGCAGGATGTGTGAACAGGAAGATGAAACTGTCTTATGCGAGTGTCCGGAGTTATCATCAATGGGAGAGTGTTTGTTCGGCGAGTCTTAGCCTTCATCTCCCTCCTAGTGATATGTCCACCTTCCTGGAAAGGACAGAATGGACGATGACTTAGAAGGAAAACTCCTCAGGAGGATGTACAATGGATCACATGTGACCTAAGTACTGTCGAACTCCGCTCACCCTCCCTACTCTACAGACACAAAACTTTTGTCAATGCACGAATCATTACTAAACTCTTGTAGTTTTATCACCAGCTTTTGGACCATTATCATTACTCTTCTTGAAATCTCTCACTTTCTCACACTCAACTTGTCCAAACGAGTTCCGACTGAGATTATCTGAACTGAAAGTCCCCTTCAGTATCTGAAAATGTATTCGAAATCAGTAGGGTGTGAATTTCAATGCCCCAGTAATTCTAAGTCATTTAATATCACGTATTTTTCAATATAGAATTCCTGGTGACATTACCAGGATCAAAACGGTGTCCTGGCTTTGAGTTCGTGTGATACAATAGAGAAGGATTCGTGAGATATTTTGACATATGGAGATAAAATTCCTGTATCGACGCCAAGTTATGAGCATATTCAGAATTTCCAATAAAGTGAAATGATACTCTACTGGAAAAAATCAAAGTGTATCTTGTTATATTGGATTAAGTCAATAATATAAAGGAATTGTTGATTAATGTACATGCGAATTCTATTAGTTCGGTTGATTTACTTGGCTTGACATTTTTTAATTTTTATTCCTTTTCAATTGTTCAATTGTCAATTGTTTCTTGTATTTTATTCAATTGTGATTCCATTTCAGTTTTTTTGCTTTGAATGATCGTTATTTTCAGCTTTTCATTTCAATTTTATTGATTCTTTCAAGAATTTCAATTTTTTATATCATATCAGACAATAGAAGTCTGAAACATTGTCAATCACCTTCAAACAAATGATGTCCTTGTGTTAACGAAAATCATTACAAATGAAGTGGATGTTTCCTATCGTTTTCTTTCTTATTTATATCATTCAAATAGCATTCATTCTACAGATATTTCTGAAAGGTAATCAACTGAAAAAAAATCTACCGCTCTCTTTTCACCAACTTGAAAAAATGTTATATATTCAATTTGAAGCTTCAGTATTTTTAGATGAAATAATTTATTAGAGCTCTCCAAACAAAATTTTCATGTGCATATATGTTTGTATATTCGTAAGCTTGTTTAATGTTTGCATTTTTGAATGTTTCTATGTGTGTTGGTTCGTATTTTGCTATGTTTATGTAATTGACTGTTCGTATTGTGATATGTTTATGTGTTTCTATATCTGTATAATTGCCCACGTATTTTTCCTATGCTATTATTCCGAGTGTGACTATTCATTCTTGGCTTACATTATTTAAGTGTGACAACCGTGGTTATTGATACGAGTTGCGGTTGTAGTTTCGAAATCATAGTGAAAAAAATCGAAATTGGCGACACCCCACTGGCTTTATGGTACAAATTTGCGACAAAAACTAAAAAATTTATAAAATTGACAGGCCTCCCCACATGACCTAACTGGAAATTACGAAGAAAAAAAATGATACAGTGCGACTGAATCGCATCAAAAAAGAAATTGACTGGAACATGTGTATTCTTTCCTTTCCAGTACACGACATTTATCAACAAAACGTCAAACGTCAAAAAGTCAAATGTAGAGGTTAGTGCCAACACTTGAAGAAAGTAAATTCAAAATGAAAAATTATGGTTCGATGGCCTTGTTGCCGTTCTGAAAAAATTTGTTGTTTGTTGTTCCGTACGGAAGCACAGAAAAGCCACATATTTTTATCATTTTTGCTCCTTAGAAATTATGACGATAAAATTCGAAATTTCAACTTTTCATTTTGGAATTCCGAGAATGAAGTCGGAATTTCGAATTGAAAGCCGTGATTTCCATTTTGAAGTCGAAATTTCGAGAATCAAGTCGAAATTTCGAAATTGAAGTCAAAATTTTGAAAACAGAGTCGTGATTTTGAGTTTGGAGTCGAAATTTTAAGACTGAGGTCAAAGTTTCGAGTTTGAAGTCTTGATGTCCAGTTTGGAATAAAAATTTAAGGATTGAAGCTGAAATTTCCAGTTCAGCGCCGAAATTTCGAAAATGAAGAAAAAATTTCGAAATTAAACTCGTAATTTTGAGTCAAAACTCGAAATTTTGAGATGAAAGTTGATATTTTCAGTTTGAAGCCGAAATTTTGAAAATGAAGTCGAAATATTGAATCCAAAGTCGTAATTTTGAGTTTGAAGTCAAAATTCCCAATTAAAATGCGAAATTTTGCAATGAAGACGAAATTTCCAGATTGAAGTTGAAATTTCGAAAATAAAGACGGAATTTCGAAATTGCAGTCGTAATCTTGAGTTGAAAGTAGGAATTTCAAGATTCAAATCAACATTTCCAGGTTACAGTAAAAAGTTTGAAATTAGGGTCGAAATTCCGAATCTAAAGTTGTAATTTCAAGTTCAAGATCAAAATTTTGAGATTAAAGTTGAAATTTCCAGTTAGAAGTCAAAATTTCAAGAATGAAGACAAAATTTCGAAATTAAAGTCGTGATTTCAAGTCAAAAGTCAAAATTTTGAGATGGAAGTAGATATTTTCAGTTTGTAGTCTAAATAAAGTCGAAATTTTGAGACTTATATCGAAATTTTGAGTTTGAAGTCGTAATTTCAAGTCGAAATGTCGTATTTCAGAATTTTAGGTCAAAATCTCGAAATTAAAGTCATTATTTTGAATTCAAAGTCGAAATTTTGAGTTTAAAATCAAAATTTCAAGTTTAAAATAAAAATTTTGAAAATAAAATCAATATTTTCAGTTCAAAGTCGAAATTTCGAAAATGGAAACAAAATTTAAAAATCGGAGTCCCAATTTTGAGTTGAAAATCGAAATTTTGAGACTATGTTCCAGTTTACAGTCGAAATTTTGAAGTATAGGCCAAAATTTCAAATTTGAAGTCGAACTTTCAAGTTCGAAATGAAAATTTTTATTGAATTTCCAGTTCAAAGTCAAAATTCTAAGAATGAAGATGAAATTCTGAAATTTAAGTCGTAATTTCGAGTCAAGAGTCGAAATTTTGAGATAAAAGTCGGAATTTTCAGTTTGGAGTCGAAATTTTAAATTCAGTTCGTGATTTAGTATTTGAAGTCTAAATTTTGGGATTAAAGGTAAAATTTCGGTTTCAAAATCGTAATTTCGAGTTCAAAACTGGACTTTTGAAAATTAGGTCGAAATTTGGATTTTGAAGTCCTACTTTTGAGTAAGGGCGAAAACATCACCTTTCCTTCTGTCCATCTATGGGATCGACAAAGAACTCAATTCTTAAATACCGAAGATGAACGAGGCTTGAAATTTTGAGATTGAAACCAAAATTTCGAGTTTGAAGGTCGCACTTTTCAAGAAACAAACGATAAAAATACAATGCCCTTCATTGCCTCCATTATTTCGCAGTTACTTCTGATTTTGTTCTGTTCGTTAATATCGTGTATTTATGAAAATATGTTCAATATTTTTCAGTTCAGTTCACTTTTTCAAATCGATTCAATTATTTTAATTGACTTTTTCAGATATAACCACCCAGTTAGTTTGGTTGCCGTATTCTAGGATTTTCAGACTTCAATCAACTTCATTCAATTATTCATTCACAGAGTGTAACTCAATAAAAAATTGAAGGGTTCTCATCTTGAACTAGTTCCATGTCGCAACTCCCTAGTTTGGATCATTTCTATGATCCACGATTCAGAAGAACTCCAATTACAAATGAGATCGAATCGCAATAGGCCATGATATATGTAAATTTGTCACACCCTACAACACCTGGTCGAATTACAACGCATTCAGTATTCAAATACAATAATTGCATTGAATATTTGGTACAGTCTAGACAAAGAGCCCTGATATCGAGTTTGAAGCCATTGGGATTGTCTAAATGAAATTATGGTTCAAGTAAAGAAACTACCGGAAACTTGATTCGCAAGATTTGTTGTCGTTTAATGAACATCGCGTTTCATTTATGATTTTCATGCCTAGACTTTCATTTGTTATAGTGTGGCTTATCCATGGAAAAAAATCCCATTTTTACTGAAAGATCTTTATTTTGGAGATATCTGGGCTGGAAGATCCGCCCTCTAGAAAATTCTAGAAAAGTCAAGATCATTCGAAACTATTCGAAAGTCTTCCACAATATTCCAGGACCCTCCGGAATATTCTGGAAAGTTTAGGAATAGTTTGGAATGTTCAGGAAAAAATCCGAAAAATGTTGGATCATTTTGGAACTCTGAAGGGAATATGGTGTGGTAACTTTCTATACTACATCCACGAAGAAGGTTTCCGATACAGTGGCTGGAAATTTGAACTGCTGGGAAGTTCTAGAACAGTCCAGAACATTCGAGACTATTCGAAAAAATATCACAACATTCCAGGACACCCTGTTATATTCTAAAATGTTCGTAACAGTTGTGGAAGATTCAGGAATAGTCTAGAATTCTAGAACTTTCGAGAAAAATTCTGGAACATGTCATTCCTTTTTTTTTAATAAAGTTTAGTTAGGTAACAGGACCAATCATTTTTGGAAACAATCAATTTCTCAACAACATTTCACATTTAAATGGCTAGATGCTGATCTGAGATTTCACAAACATATAAATTCACTTTGTCGTAGCTCGTACAGTATTTTACGTCAACTCTATCAACTTAGAGATATTATGACTTCCAAATTGAAGTGGAAACTTTGCGAAACCCTCATATTGAATAGATTGGCATATTGCGATATAATCTACGAGCCTGCTTCGTTAAAAATTGATATAAATCGCTTACAAAAAATACGAAACAATTGTATTCGTCTTTCTTATGGTGTGAGAAAATTCGACCATATATCCCCCAATTTCGAGGAGTCAGGTTGGTTACCGATTGCTAAAACCTGGCAGTTTCACCGAATAAATTCCTAATTCACAAAAAGCCAGATTATATTCATGAAAGATATAAAACTTTCAAATCTCAGAATAATTCGAGGACACGAAACCGTCACACTTTTATTATTCCAAAACACTTGACAGCCTGCTTTTCTCGTAGTTTTATTTACAACTCTATCAAACAATATAACGCTCTGCCCAGTGAATTTAGATACTACTCCATACCTATATAATTTCAAGAAGAAATTGAAAACATATCTGAAGTCTTCTGGATAGATAATATATTCATTTTATGCCTTTTTCGTGTGGTTTTCCCTTCGTTTCACTTTTGTGTATGTTTTGTTATATATTTTAGTTTATTCAGGCCAAATAGATTTTCAATATTCACTTTGAAATTTAAAGCCTTATATAATACATGCTATCCCGTAGGTTAAGTTGTAAAACAGCTTTGGCTGAACTTCGCCCTCTCATTGATTTTTTTATCTACTTCTTCTTTATAAATGATGTATGTCAATGAAAAAAGCCCATTTATCATTATTATTATTATTGAATGTTCGTCATACAGAACCACTATGTCAATCCGCTCTGGTCCTGATGAAGTGCTCGTTGTCGTATTCGAAAAGGGCGACAATCAAAGCGCACCAGTTTTTTGCAGACTTTTCAACCTGTCTTACAAGTAACAGGATACTGGAAGTCAGACCATTCTGGAAATGACCTCTGACATTATGCATCCAACTGTCCACTACCAATTGCCTTATAAAGTACTGTTCCCATGTAGAGAGGACGGGATCCTCCGGGAGAAGGAATATTGAAAGCAGATAGTTGTTGGTTCATAGATGGTTCAAAAACACCTGAAGGTTCTGGTACAGGTGTTTTCAGCAGACCCAGGACAGATATATCAACCTGCCTATGAACCTATGCGATTGTATTTCAAGCGGAAATTTATGCTATTGAATTGTGTGCGGAGAGATTAGAAGAATCCAACCTCATACACAAATCAATAAAAATATTCTCTAATCAAGTGGCGTTGGAAGATCTAGGCTCCTACCAAGCGGAGTACGGCGGAGATGGATCACGCTGTAGAACCGCAAAGATAGATCACCCTGTAGCACCACCAAGATAGATCATCCTGTAGGGCACAACAAGCTGGACCAGTAATGGATCACCAAATAGGAACCCAAAAAAAAACCCTGGCCAAGGGGTTTTCAATACGTTTCTTCGTGTGCGGTGCTCTGCACGGAAGTCCTACTGGGACTTGATGAGTGACTAAGGGCCTTCTGTTTCTTATGAATCTGATTTCGGAAATCCTTCCACCTGGCACAATAAGTTCGATAACCACCACAAATCCTCAAAAGAGTTTAAGTTCCAGACTGCAAATATCCACACCAAAATGACCAATCAGTCTTCCACTATACAATCCTGACTTGTAGAAATAATCCCCGTGAATGATGGCACGAATACAACCGTATATATCCTTTATGTACATGCTTTATGTACATGCTTTTGTACAACCACAAATATAGGGTGGTAAAAAACTGCTACTTGAACAATCTCGAAACAATACAGAAATGGACACTTAAAATTATGCTACATGAAAAGGAATTCACTCAATCGGAAGACTTCACAAGGAAGTTGGTGTAGTTGATGCACGTCAACTATTTTGTTACTTATATGCTATATTTCAGATTTTCTATTCAGGCATATATTTTTTCCGCATACCAGCATCTGATGATTCGTGGTTTGTTTATTATTCATTTGTATTTGTATTTCCTGGATGAAATTTTTATAAAACTGTTTCAGTACTGTTTCAATCATTATCATTATACTTTTTTCTACGTAGTATGCTCTGGTCAGGCCCTATCCCCCGAAGCCCCGATACATTCGGGAGTGCGCGCCAGAATTATCAACCAGCGACCACTCCCCACACCATGATGTAAATCATCATCGAGTCCGAGAATCATGTGCCCTGAGCAAGCGCAGTGAGCCAAGAATGACAGCCTTCTGTACCTGTCCCGCTGAGATTTCTGCCTTAGTGCGGCAAGCTGGTATGATTTTAAGATTCAAGTGGAGCATCATTCCACCAAGGCCTTGATAGAGTCTTGATAGAGTCTGCGGAGTTCAAAGAGAAAATCTCGATATTTTATACGTTTTTCCTCCTCTTTTCGGACGATATTCGTCTCGCAAGGAACTGAAAACTCCACCACAAATATCGCCTTGCTCTGGTGGTCGAGAAGGATTACATCAGGCTACCAACAGACTACAAATGAATCATTCTTACTATTATTATTTCTATTATCATTATTATTATTATTATATGCATGTATGTGTGTATATATTGAATGTCATCTTTTTTTAGGGTTAAGTGGAAGAAAAGTTCAGTGGTTGAATTTATTCAGGAACTGAACTGAACTTCGCCCTTTATTTTCAGAACTTTTCTGTTGGTCCTCAATCATATTTTTTGAAAATAATAAAATCGATTATTATTATTATTATTTCATACAATTCAAATGAATATTAAACACGATGTTCAATTGTTTTCCTGTCAGCACAATAATAGTCAGAAAACACTAGTTTTCCAATCACATGAAACTCATTTCTTCAATAATAAAGAAGTTAGCAATAGTGCTGACGCGAGTTTGATCACACTGCTTATCCGCCTTCCTTTTACTTCTAAATTATTTCCCAACTACGCCCTTAGTGTTTTCCCACTCCGATTTTCCACTCTCAAATCAAGTAGCCATCGCTTCGAACAACCCCTTCATAATTATTTCCGAACCCCGTTTTGTAATACTTCACTCTTTTTCAAACAATAGCCGATCTACTTTTTTCCAATATGTCGCCGAGAGAAGCTCCCCTGGGGCGACAAACTTGTTTGTATTTATATAGGGGCTGAACGCGGCTCTCACTGACAACATCATTAAAAACATTATTGTCCTAACTTCGATTTCGCGGTCCGATAAATCTAAAAACGTGTGAGGTTGTGTGATTGATTTGGTCGCGAAGCCACCTGCTTTCCAAATGGGATTCTTTTCCGGAGATATTGCCCTACATATCCATTTACCCAGTGAGGGGTTGGTTACTCTTCATTCGTTTTTCTCCGCGGAGTGATTCACTTCCAATGAAACCTTGTTTATTTGAATGTATACAGGGAGTTCCTTAAACACATGCTAATATTTAAGGTGATAATTCTTAGACCCATTTTAAGAAAAAAAATTCCTATGAACGTATGTCCTAAACGCCTTAACTTTTGAGATACAGGGTGGCAAAGTTTTCAAAAATAATCAGTTTTTTAATAATAACTGAGATAATTTTGTAGACATCTTTAGCATATTTGGTACATATGTTCCATGCCTCAAGGCGCATTTTCTGATGTACACAAATTTGTATTTTTTCAAACAGTGGCATCCCTACGGGTTTCGCATTGAATATTTTTGGGGAAAAAGTACTACGCCAAAGCTTTCTTTTCAAAATAAAATCATTTTTGAAATCCTCATTTATTTTTGAGAAAATTTGATCTCCTGGTATTTCTTTGTCCGACGCATGATTTTCACTCAAAAAAATAAAAATCGACAGAAAGCAAATTAAGAAATTAGATCAATTCTAAAACGAATGAGAATCTGAAAATTGCTTCATAACGCATTACAAATTCCCTAATAATATTTGAAAACATAATCTGCAAAAAAATAAATTTTTCACAAAAACGAGTTTTATTTTATCTTGTGACAGTAAGTCTAAACGAATAGCACAAATTTGTTAATTAATAATAATACCAAAACTGATTATAAAAATTGTTGGAAGTGGCCACCTGCACTAAGTATGCATGCTTCCGCCCTTCTACGCATGGAATTACGCACCCGTTCAAATATCACCGCCGTATTTCGTATAGTTTCACATGAGGCAACTATTCGCTCTCTTAAATCTTCTAAAGTATCAACGGGAGTTTTATACACAAGGGTTTTAAGGTGACCCCATAAAAAAATCTGAACTGTTGAGATCAGGGGATCTTGCTGGCCGTTGCTGAGGTCCTCCGCAACCTATCCAACGATTAGGATAAACTGTATTTAAATGGTTTCGGACAATTACACTGAAATGAGCAGGGGCGCCATCGTGCATGTACCATATTCGATTCCTTAACGCAAGTGGCACATCTTCCAATAACCCAGGTAAGTCTTCTTCGAATAAGAACGACCATCAAGGCGTCCTGGTAGAAAAATGGGCCTATTAGATGATCACCTATAATTCCTGCCCATACATTAACCGAAAATTGGTGTTGGAAATGGGTTCCGGTTATTGCATGGAGATTTTCTTCAGCCCACACATGATTGTTATGGAAATTTTGAATGGCATTCCGAGAAAAATTTGTCCGTCTGTGAACAAAATTTGTGTCTCAAACTGCGGATTTAGTGCAATACTTTGTAGATACCACTGACTGAAGTTCACACGCTGTGGAAAATCTCTGGGGAGTAATGTCTGCACTCTTGAAATATGGTATTGGTATAACAAAAAATCAACCAAAATACGCCAAACAATTTGATGACAAATATCCAGAGTTCTAGTGATCTTCCTCGTAGTCGTCTCAGGATGTTCCTCAATTTCTTGCAGCACCGCTTCCTCAATTTCAGGAGTTCTTACTACACGAGGTTTACCTTCCGGAGTCCCTTTCTTGAAACTACCAGTTTCCCCAAGTCGACGATGAATATTTGAAAAGGTTCTGCTATCTGGTAAGGCACGATTAGGATATCTTTACTGATAAATGCGCCTGGCTTCTGTTGCATTACCATCGGCAAGGCCATGGTAATGCGCCATTTCCGCATTCGTATAATTTACCATATTTACTGATATTCAGAAAAACAGCGGACTACCAAAATAACTTCAATAACATTTCAAAATCAATCAAAAGGCGCTGTGACAATTTTAACACCAACGCCTCACTTTAAACCAACATCAATATTAGCTACTGACGTTTGTACATACAGAGAATTCGTTTTTTATTACTATGGTGGGTACGCCATGACGGTACGGGTGATGACTGGACTGTCATCACCCGAAGACGATTGTAGATACCAACAATCGAAACGTCGTGAACTAACGTGACTTGGAATCTCTACACTTTTTTATTTTTTTATTATTTTCTTTTCTCATCCCTTTCATTTTTATTTATTCAATTATTATATTTTTACTTGTAGGTTATTTCACAATCATTTCATTTCAGGTTCATTGTTGCTTAATATAATTGTTATTTTCAACTTTTCTTTTTTAATTATTCTTTTTTACTTGCTTCAGGGATTTCAAATCATTTTATGTAGTAGACAATGGAAGTCCGAACTAGTGAAATGTATTATGTCTCATCTGTCGTAGCCGTTCGCTTGTAACACAGTTGTTTGGTGTTTCATTTCGTCGTCTACCTACCTTTCTTCATAAAAGTTCTGTTCACTAGGGTGTTGATGACGGTTCGTTTCTGTTCTATATGATGAAAGAATCCATTATGTGGGTATAGATCTGTATGTGTTTTCTCCCTGTACACTTCATGGCTTAGGTAAACACGTTAAAAACCCAAACTTGACCACGTACAACAGAGCGAACTTTAAATGGCTAACTTTCCTGGAATAATACCGTATAGCTCGACCCTAAGGCAGACTGCGAGATCAAAGCATTTCTGATTCAATCAACAACTATATATTTCATATTTTTCATGACAACCGAAGACAATTTGATTGAATTTCGGGTCATATTCATTGTCTTCCTTGAAATGAATGAAGTTCACCATATTTGATTTATTTTTAGAAACTGTCCAAACTGTCTACTATGAACTTATGATATCAGCTGTCATTGGGTGTTTCTAAGAGAAATACTTTGGTTATAATAATTGATTCAGGAAAGAACAATTTTCCCAATTGAAAAATTAATTGATGAAGTTAGTAGATCTCCACCTAATGTACAGTTTCCTTCAGTCACCTGCACCCCCGTAGTTCCTCCTCGATTTTTGCTGCAAATAAATTGAAAAATAACAGTATGTTCGGTAAGTATACATAAACCGACCCATAACAACAGTGGCCTTATCTCTCCAAAGCAACTCGCCAAGCCGATTTAGCTTTAACAGCTTATACGTTCCCTTTACGACATTGTCAACTATTCGATGACGCGGCATACTTGTTTTATTTCGGTGACGAACCAGCAACGTAAAAGTGATATGTGATGTCTTAAAACGGTGGTCGTTACATACTGAGAAATTTTGATGTGCGATACAAGAAAATAAATTCGAGGATAAACTTTGGGGAGTGTAATGAAAATTTCTGCTGTCCTGGCATCTTCGACATAACGATGCTTTTTCAATTTTTGAGGATGTAACATCTCATTTTATGTTATTTGCGAGATAATCTGAACACAAAGAAAGCCCATTTACCAATTCTAAATTGTGGATCATTAAAATTATTTAAAATTTCCCGGATCTGGTATTTTTCCGAACAGTAGTACTCCAGATTAATAATTAGAATCCTGCAAAGCCCAAATGGTATATTCTGATTACTTTTATCCATCTCAGGGTTTGGTATACAAATAGTAGTCTTCTTTCGTTCAGTCATAGATTTTTGTTTCATAGTGTAGGTAGGAAGGTCTAAAGGAAGTGGCTCTATTCGACCCTCCACCGTAACCCATAAGGGTTTATTGTGGCTCACACCTATTCACACTCGACCAAATAAACCCAGCTCTTAACTAAGCCGATTAGTTTGTATGGTGAGTGATCTTTCAGGTCAGATGGTGAAAGTATGGATCTGCCGAACTCAAAGAACCTGATTGGGTCCCCAGCAGGGCAGGCACAAAGTATGCTGTCAGATCCAGCACAGTTACTTTTCATACCACTGATGTATTGTTGATCTCAATCGCTGCAAAACGCCTTCCTTCCATTGGTGGCTTCAATCTTGGAAAAAGGAAAAAGTCGCAGGGAACTGAATATGGTGAATACGGCGGTTGAGGCATGAGTACGACATTGTTTTTGGCCAAAAATGACAAGTGGGCAGGTGCATTATTATGATGCAGAAGCCATGCACTTCAAGATAATACTCTTTGTTGACTGTATGACCATATTGTAGTGCATCTTATGATTCACTATGCCACGGTAATCGAAAAAAATAGTTAGCAAAACCCTGAAATCCGATCGAATTTGGCGTGCTTTTTCGGTATTGGCTCTCCCGGGCTATTCCTTTGAGACGATTGGACTTTGGTTTCGATGTCATAAACATATAATCATTTCTGGGATGTCTGGCAGTGAGGATGACAGTGTTCCATGTAAGTGAAATTCATTTCTTACATTGATCATTTTGTGTAGGATTCCTTTGAATGATATCTGATTTGAATTCATTACGAATGTATGGAATAAAAACGGAAGGGCTACTTTTGGGCAATACCTATCTACGACAATTCACGAAAAATTATTAGATTTTTTTGCCAATAATTTCAGTACTCGCTGCACCACAAGTGACCCTATAATACAAACTATGTTTTTCAGACTTGTGAATGTCAATGACGTTAATGAAATTATTGAATCATTACCAAACAAAAAATCTACATGTTTGGATGGAATACCTGCATCAGTAGTGAAACAATGCAAAGAAATCATATCTCCAATACTCGCTCATATTATAAATTTGTCCATTATGCAAGGTAGGTTCCCTTCAAGTCTGAAAATGGCCTCTGTTATTTTATTGTACAAAATGGGTGATCCTAGTAATGTTGGAAACTACCGACCAATTGCGTTACTTAGTATTTTCTCTAAAATGATTGAAAAATGGTTGCTCGAAGAATGGAAACGTATCTGATTTCTTTCAATTTAATAACAAACAATCTACGCGGTTTTCAGAAATGGCTTCTCCACTGAATCAAGTGTGGCTGAGTACACTCAAAACATTTTTGAAAGAATGGATCATGGTGGTATCTGTATTGTTCGATTTAACAAGGGCATTTGATACAGTTGAAAGGTCTTTCGTCTCAGAAAAACTAGAAAAGTTGGGTATTCGTGGCTGTCTCAATGATTGGTTTTTCTCTTTCCTCGAAAACCGAAAGATTTTAGTGAAAAATGATGATGTTTTTTCAAATGTATTTGATATGGATCTTGGAACTCCTCAGGGCAGTGTCCTTGGTCCATGAATTTTTCACATATTTATTAACGATCTTCCTAAATATCTAACTGAAGCAAAAGTTCTCATGAATGCAGACGACACAAGCACAATAATATCAGATCACTCAAAACTCACACTTTCAGAAAAACTTACCAGAACACTAAACCAATTCAAAGATTGGTGCTATCGTAATAGATTAATGTTGGATGTTTCGAAAACGGTTTGCATTGAATACCATACAGCTCAAAAATTACCATCAGATTGCTCAATATTATTAAATAACACTTTAATAAGTACATCGAATTTTGCAAAATTTCTCGGAACCATATTCGACTGGGAGGCACAAAATAGTAGTGTCTGTAAAAAATCAATCAGTGTTTCTATCTATTGACTGTTTTGAAATCTATGCTAGATAGGAATACTTCATTGAGTGTCTATTATTTGTTTGCTTACTCTGCGATTTCCTATGGTATCCATAGTATGGGGCAAGGCCGTGATAACCAAAGGGTGTTTGTATTACAAAAAAGATTATTGCGATTAATTTTTGACCTACCTTATCAAACTTCATGTCGTGATGTTTACAAAAACCAAAAAATTCTCACTGTTACTTCTATTATATAAATTACTGAGCCATATCTACCGAAACCGAAATAAACTGCCAAAAAATTATGATATTCACAACCACAAGACAAGGCATAAAAACGAAATCGAATCACACTTTCCACAAAAATCACCTCTGATGATAGGAGCGTCTTACTTCAATGGGCTTCCTTATGATATAAAAAATAGTAACACGTACGGAATTTTCAAAAGTAGGTTAGAGAAAATTATAACGAATCATTTTTTTTACAGCTTAGGGGAATTTGATGACTTCCTTTCTAGCAGTGTTAACTGAGTTAGTTCATAGTGTTTATTGTGCTTTATGCTTTTTTATATTCATATCAAGATGTCTTGTATACTTGTTTTTATGTGTCATTGAGTAATAATAGGGTTACATCCTCAACAATGTATTATGTCCATGTATGTATGTGTATATACTCTATTTTATCAACCTAACCTGTAAACTAGTACTTCAGGAGTAACTTTTTTTTGTAGTAAGTGTGTGTTTCACACCTCACCAGACACGTCCAATCCATTGTATGATAGGAAAACGGATTTAATAAAATTTGATTTGATTTGATTCTGAAGAGAGAAAAGTATTTTCCAGATAATTCAGCGTTCACATGAAAGTATTTGATACGAAATAATTTTCCTTTTATGTAATTCAGTTTTTATATGAAAATAGCCGTTTCGAAAAGGCCATTCCTTCCAGTTCTGTCAGGTGCCCCAAGGCGTACAGGTTTTTTTTTTAAACCTTGTCATTTTTGAGCAGTACCGATTGAGCAACCATTATAATGCTGTTTGCCTTCATGTTATTGCAAAATGACAAAGTTTTCGTTGAAAAATTGATGAAATTTTTACTTTTTGTTGTATTGCTATTGAATATTTCAATGTACTAAACCATGAAATCAAATCTACTCCCCAAGTTCAGTAAACCGCTCACCACACGTTTGCCTAATTCCATTTCGTCGCCCGACCAGACATTTCCCCTGCATATTTCAGGAAGTCCCGCAACGTCAAACGTTCATATTTAATGACAGCAAACCCATCGGCAGCATAGACTGTATATGCGGCTCGCATGTCATTGCATACATGCCCCGTAGTCGGTTAATTGCGAATAGTGACAGGTCTCGCAGTTAAACTCAGAGTTAAGCAGCCTGCTGAGACCGGAACTCGTAAACTTGCACCCCGATCGTAAAACGATCTTATGAACTACCACCGGGAGGGACACCTGATGCTAAAAGGCCTTGTTGAAGACACGGTTGGTGCTGTGTTATCCGGAGGGTCGTAGAAGCTTATACGACATACAATTAGGAATGTTTTGTGGATTTCGACCAGTCAAAACATGTTTAGCAACGGAGGAAATCAAAAATACTATACTCTGCCTCAGACCGTTATGAGTGGAAATTTGTCATCTCATGACTTTTCATTTATTATGGGTCAATGGGTCAATGGATCAGCTATGAGGGTAGATTTGAATTCCCCAAAAATCATCCGAAGAAGATTTTTAACGGGAAAGCCCAATTTACAACATTTATAAGAAAAGAGCAAAATTAATATGATTGAAAAACATGTAGAGGGTTGATATAGGAATGTAGGCTTTCACGGCTGACGTTTCAACTGTACCTGCGGCTGTCATCTTCAGTAGCATGATCGAAGTAGTTATTGGCTTCAAAAACATTTGGTGTTCCTCAAGCATGAAGTAATTCTAATTTTTGATGGACATAGAAATCATAAAGGCATTGAAACTTTGGAATAAGCAAAAATACGGTATTCATGTTATTTGTCTGCCTTCACATTGCACTCATCCTATGCAACCTCTTGACATCCCATTTTTTCGGTCTATGAAGACCTACTATAATCATGAAATTGTTAAATGGCTGAAGGCATATCCTGGACGTGTTGATACGCATATCCAGATCGCCGGCATTCAACGAAGCATATGGAAAGGCAGCTAGAGTGCCAAATGTTTGTCACGGATTCAAAAGCACTGGCATCTGGCCTTTGAATCCTGATATATTTCCGGATTATATGTACGAGTACATATAATCCGGAAATTATATGCTTACCCCCTGAATAACCACCAGTATGCTTATCAAACCAGCAAATCGACAGATTCAGAATTAAACAACCTCGTTGAGAAAATCTCCAAACAACAAGGGGATTGCGGCTGCTGTATTTCTTGATATTGAAGGAGCATTTGACAATGAACTACCTAAATCTATAGGATTGTTTCTGGACCTGGATATATGCCATACTAGTGAACAGAACTGCAACTACGACTCTTCAAGGCGAGACTATCATGTTCAAGGTTACTAAGGGCTGCCCTCAAGGTGGGGTACTATCTCCCCTTCTGTGCATGGTCACTCCTGATGGATAGTCTGCTTGATGCCCTCGACAGAAGAAAAGTTGATCTGAAAGCATGTGCAGATGACCTTGTCATCCTGGCAAGGTCCACGTCAGGAAGCGCGTTGGACGTTGTTCACAGTTGGTGCCTGAGGGAGCAGATGTCTGTCAACCCCAGCAAAATTGTATTAGGTCCCTTCCCCAAGAGAAGAAAATTGGATGATCTAACGCCACTTTCCCTCAATGGTGTGGTCATTCCATTTGGAACGGAGGTGAGATCACACCAAATCTATCAATGTTGCCATCAGTACCACACCGTCATGGAGATCCTTCTAGATCTACCTCCTCTCCACATTTTTCTGGAAAGAGAGGCTAGAGGGACTGCATACAGACTTGTGCACATTGCCAATTGCACAAATCAATTCAATGCAGAGTGCAACAGACTGTTGGTTGACATTGGAAGTCACAGCATTCTGGAAATGACCTCTGACTTCATGCCTCCAACTGTCAACTACGAACTGCCTTATAAAGTACTATTCTCGAGTAGAGATTCTCCGGGAGAAGGAAATATTAAGAGCAGATAGTTGTTGGTTCACAGATGGATCAAAAACACTTTCCGGTTCTGGTGCAGGTGTTTTCAGTCGCAGACCTAGGACAGAGTTATCTACCTGCCTAGGAACTTATGCGACTATATTTCAAGCGGAAATTTACGCTATCGAATTGTGTGCGGAGAGATTGGATAATTCCAGTCTCACTCACAAGTCAATAAAAATATTCTCGGACAGTCAAGCGGCATTGGAAGCTCTTGGCTCCTACCGAGCAATGCTAAATTGGTAGCAAACTGTCAAAAACGACTCTCCTCGATAGGAAGACTTAATAGATTGTCTCTGGTCTGGATTCCTGGCCATACTGGCCTGGAAAGCAATGGAGCTGCTGACTCTCTTGCAAAAGAGGGTGCTGCAAGCGGCTTCATCTGACCAGAACCTGTCATTGGCATCGCTTCGGGCTTTGCCAAACAAACACCTGGATGGCAAGAAGATTTATGGACTTCTGGCAGAATGTTCCAGGATCGGCTCACTCCAAGGCGTTCATTCACCCTTCGTAGCTTGATTCCAAACAGTTGTTGTACTACAGTAGGAATGAACTACGATGTCTAACAGGCCTTCTTTCAGGTCACTGTCATTTGAATCATCAAATGCAGAGACTTGGACTGTCGGAAGACAGTGTGTGTCGCCTTTGTCTGGAAAATGATGGAACAGTAGAGCATATACTTTGTGCCTGCCCCGCTGAGGACCGAAGTAGGTTCCTTGAGTTCGGCAGATTCGTTGTCTTACCATCTGACCTGAAAGACACTCACCGTACAAACTAATCGGCTTCGTTAAGAAGCTGTGTTTATTTGGCCAAGTGCGAATAGGTGTGAGCCACAATAAATCTTTATGGGTTGCAGTGGAGGGTCGAATAGACCCACTCACTTTCGACCTACCTACCTACCTCTAGATACGAGTCCGCTGAAACCACAAACATGCCACTCGAAAACAACTCCAATGAACAGCCTCCTCAACCTGCAACAGTAATAAGTTTTCTCTAGTCTGAAACAACCATTATAACAAGCATTAGATTCAGTTCCTGTGACAAATACGTCTTGAGTTGCAGTGGCGCTGGCGTTGCCTCTCGTTCAGCCATGGTCCCATGACATGATTTCTGAAGGAAATATTGCAGCGGAAATAACAGCATCTACACACCTACAAGCTGAAAATTCCAGTTTCAAACAACAAGCTCCGATCTGAAAGTTGTTTTGGCTACTGCTGCTACCATTGAACTTTCATTTCCTACTGCTATTGCTGTTTCTATTGAGGTGCTTTCTCTTGTGTCAAAGAAATGTTAATTAGTGGCCAAGGGTAACGTAAGCCAAAAACTCGACAGAGCTCGTTGGTGTTGATTTGTACTCCTAATACTACATGGATCAATAAGTCCCGAGACTAACCCAGAGATGGCGCTCTTAGTAAACCAGTAACCACGTCTTTCTAGAGTACTAACCTTTGCTTGAAACGTGTCGAAATTTTAAGTCGATCGGACCAGAAACAGCTGAGTTATCGAGGTTAGAGTAAAGTCGTTTTGTAGTTTGTTTAAAAAATGGAAAAAACCGAGTTTCGTGTTCTGATAAAACATTGTTTTTTAATGGGTAAAAACACCGTGCAAGCAAAATAATGGATTGAAAAATGTTACCCGGACTCTTGTCCATCAAAAGCAACGATTTGTCGGTGGTTTGCCGAGTTTAAACGTGGTCGTACCGACACAAATGACGCAGAACGCTCGGGTAGACCTGTGGAAGCTGTTACACCGGAAAATGTGAGTGAAGTGACAAAAATTGTAATGAAAGATCGTAAAGTGAAGCTCCGTGAGATTGCTGAGATGACACAGATATCATATGGAAGTGTATTTACTATCCTTCATGAAAAATTGAGCATGAAAAAGGTTTTTTCTAAGTGGGTGCCGCGATTGCTTTCGATGGAACAAAAACAGCAACGAGTCGATGATTCAGAAAGCTGTTTATCGCTATTTACTCGCAACAAAAAAGATTTCTTGCGTCGTTAAGTGACCATGGACGAAACATGGATACATCACTACACTCCAGAGTCAAAGCGGCAGTCATCTGAGTGGCGCACAGCTGGCGAAAGCCGTCCGAAACGTCCGAAAACGCAGCAGTCAGCTGGCAAAGTGATGGCGTCAGTTTTTTGGGATGCGCATGGCGTGATTTTCATTGACTACTTCGAAAAAGGTAAATCGATCAACAGTGATTATTATATTGACTTACTGGTACGTTTGAAGGAGGAAATCGCAAAAAAACGACCGCACATGCAGAGAAAAAAAATCCTTTTTCACCAAGACAATACACCTTGCCACAGGTCGATGAAAACAATGGCAAAATTAAACGAATTGGGCTTTGATCTGCTTCCCCACCCCCCATACTCACCAGATTTAGCCCCCAGTGACTACTGGCTCTTTGCTGATCTTAAAAAAATGCTCCAGGGAAAAAGATTTGGCTCAAATGAGGAGGTCATCGCTGAAACTGAAACTTATTTTGAAGCGAAAGATACATTTTTTTATAAACATGGTATTGAAAAATTGGAAAAGCGATGGAACCATTGTATCACCCTAAAAGGAGATTATGTTGATGAATAAAAAAAAATTTGTGAAAAAAATGTTGTTTTCATTGTTAGTCTCGGGACTTATTGATCCATGTGTTATATGTTGGAAATGAAATCCAAAAATGCGCCCAAAGCTCCCCCAACGAAGAAGAAACGCAAAGCCACCAAAAAACTTGAAGTTCTCTTCTTGACGTGTCAACTGAAACTGAAGCTCTCATTTCTGACGTGTCATTTATGGTACTGATTTACCGGGCACTGTAGACTTCTCGGTCTGTTCCAATCGGCAACTCTGCTTGTGCTCGACTAGGCGTGTCAGCAAATGACACGGCAGAAATGAGAGCTTCAGTTTCAGTTGACACGTCAAAAGGAGTACTTCGACAACGTCACTGAAGGTGACTGCTGCAGTTGCAGTTGAAGCGTTTGTAACCAAAGAAGACTACGGCAAAACACGGAAACCAACCTGAACATATAGAGGGTTATCTCAGTTGTCTGAAAACAAGAATGAGCTATCTTGTGACTTTATTCAATACATCCAAGTCCTCTCCTAATCCACAAGAACCCATATACACCATTTCATCCTTGATTTAATGACTCCGTTTTATTATTGCCAAGGTGGATGCGTGCGTTACCGTCCATTTATTTTATTCCTCCTCCCGTTTTGATGAGCTGTAAAACAAATCACGACGGGCTACTGGAGCTGGGCCGCTTTATTGCGAGCCCAGAACGCCAACAAAGCTCAAGACCGTCGACTGGGACGATAACATTTTTATTGCCACCTTTTTGTGCCCGCGTGCAATTTAATCAGGATGCGAGGAGCGATGCGGTAACGGCAATATGCATTATTGATTGGCGTCTTTCATTCTTTTAGCGGTATAATCGCCTGTCTGGGATGCATCCATGAACGGGTTATCATATCCCACTTCTGCGACCACATTCTCATTATAGACAATACAGGGAAAGCGCGATGACTGTTGGTTATCCGTGTTTTGTAGAATAATATGATTTATTTTCTGAAAATTGGTTTTCGAATATGCTTCATCGAATGAAAGTAATGTAGTTTTTCCAACACTTTTGGTTATAGCAAAAGTTGGTACCAACTTATTTTATTCAAATATGACACCCTGTATATTTTCACATTTTTGAATACTTGTTGTAATTCTGATGTGAGTTCATACAATACATCCTGTACCAAAAATTTACAGTCGGTAGAGCAATGAGACTCTTAATCTCAGGGTCGTGGGTTCGAGCTCCACGTTGGGCGCTAATTATTACCTCCTCAAATGCCCTACCAGCTTTTTAACAGTGGAGACGGGAGTGGGTATAAAGAAAGAGAAAAGGAGTGAATTAATTCGCGAATCTTTCTTGTTCAAGAAAAAAAATTTTCTATCTGATCACCAGTTATGAAGAAATCGATGCCTAAAGCAAGCTTACATATAAAATAATATTGAGAGAACTTAAAAAAACAATCAAAAACAGAATAAAATTAAATATTTTCATAAGAAATTTGGAAAATAATAAATAGCGAACTAGGGAAACCAATGCATTTTGATGCTGGGGAGGGGGGCATTACTTCAAACTTGGGAATGCGCAAAATACATCTGAATTATTTGCTCAGTACTTTTCAAACACTGCTACATCAATCATAGCCACCAACTTTGGAAATAATTTAACCCTACCCTGCACCACTAGTACGAATGTCAGTATCCAACACCCCTTTGATAACAGCCCTATATTAGAATCTGAAATATATGACGCTATCAGATCAATGGACAGGCATTGATGAAACATCAATAATTACAGTTGAAGATATAATCAGTCTTTCATCAGTTCGAACTTCCTTTGTCTAAAAGTTGATGAGAAAGGTACACATGGTTTGAGTTGCAGGAGAAGTGCAGGGCGTATATCTCGACATCACCAAGTGAACGACACATTGAAACGAGCTATATTGTCAGCGGATGTTCCTGCAATTCTGGAACCCTTAGGTACCAGTCGAGATGATGGTAAACGACCAGATGGCATGTCTCTCATACCATGGAAATACGGTAAACCTGTGGTATGGGACTTTACTTGCGTTGACACGGTCGCGGCTTCCCATCTAGCCGAAAGTTCCAAGTCTGCTGGAACTGCAGCATTATCTGGCGAGAAATTGAAAAGAAAAAAATACCAAAATCTTGGAAACAACTATCTGTTTCATCCAGTAGCGGTTGAAACTTTTGGTGTTTATGGCCCGGAGTCTCTGTTATTCGTTCATGAACTCGGAAGGAGAATAGGCCAAGCAACGAAAGATCACCGTTCTACCTCTTTTTTGATAGAAAGAATTAGTATTGCTATTCAACGTGGCAATGCTGCTTCAGTACTTGGAACTATTCCTCCTTCACATAGTTTTGATGACATCGTGCATTGCCCTAATTTCAGTACGGAACTGAAACCTCTTCGAAACAAGCCGAGATATGTGGATATTTATCAGTCTCCTATCAAGGTTAGTTCACAAGTGATTGATCCACCTTCTTCTTTTTCAGTGCGGTCAGTGGACTCAGGTCATTCTTGGCCCCAAAATATGAGTTGCATTCCTCGTAGAACTGGTACCATTTCAGTGGAAGCGCTTCTTGAAGCAAGAGCCGAATCGATCCCTCTACGAAACCCTTTTTCACTTGGAAGGATCGATCGCAGCTTGAGAAATGGTTCTTATGGAGATTCTGTGAAACGTGTTCTTCCTTACGAATCAGTAGAGAGTTGTCCTGAAAATCTAGAGGAGAAACTTGGATTGGATAATTTAGAAAACACTTGCTACATGAATAGCATTTTACAAGTGTTGTTCATGACGAAGAATTTCAAGAACGAAGTTTTAATGATGAACGAGAACGGGAATGTTTCCTGCTTATTCATCAAACTCAAACAACTGTTCATGCAGCTGCAGTTTCGTAAGAAGGTATCATCTTTTCCTCCAACCGATTTCCTGGAGTCTTTGAAGTCCACTAGATACTCGTTAGGACAACAAGAGGATTGTTCCGAATTCTTGGGGTTCTTGTTGAATACTCTTCGTGAGCAAAACAATACCAAAATCAATCCCAGCCGCTCTGGACTGAATGATTCCGTACAACACATCTCGTCTTGTGTTTGTAAATCTTTTGCTGGAAAAATCCTCACTTCTTTACTTTGTGATAAATGTTCAAGAAGTACTGAAAACTCATGTGAATTTCTGGAACTTCATCTAGCTTTTCCTAATACGACTAATTACCAGTCCGTGCAAAGCTTATTGTTAAATCATCTGAAAATGGAATTTTTAACAGGTGATGATCGACTGTATTGTCAAACATGCGCCAAACTAACTGACTGTTATAAGGAAACAAGTATATCTGAGGCACCAGTCAATCTAATAATAACACTGATGATTTTCAAACAAGACTCAACCTCTAACGGAAGCAAGAAACTCTTTGGAAGGTTCGAAATAGATGAACATTTCAACCTAGCAGACCACTGTTATAATATTCATGCAGTCATTGTTCACTGTGGTTCTGGCGTTGAATTTGGTCATTATTACGCCTTGGTTAAAGAAGAAACGGACTGGTTTATGTTTGACGATAGTCGTGTTACGAAGTGTTCTGGCGATGCATTGAATTTATTGGAGCCTCTGGAGACACCCTACATTTTGTTTTATGAGAGAGAGGACATTGTTAGATCAAGATCTTCAGATGATGTGGTGCTGCAGGTTTTTCCGGGTTTTCCTGCAGCTGAAAAAGCAAATGCGCCACTGGAATCAATGAAGACGCCCCGGAGCGCCAATTAATTTTTATTGTTGTATTTATTTTATTTTTAAAATAATTAAATGGAAAATTACTTAACCAAAAATAATAATTTTATTAAAACAAAAAACTGAAATTACAAGGAAATAATACACAAGCTACAATCAGTGCTATAAGTGATCTACTTACCTATTTGATGAACCAGTCTTTCATACAAGGGTAGTCTTTCATACAAGGAATTTAAGAAGGCTTTGGTAATTCCCCTATTTAATAAAGGAATTCGTGCTATAGTCAGATCTCTCTACTATGCTCGCTCTCAAAATTGTACAAGAAAATTGTAGCCTCCAGAATAAGGGAGTATGTAGAAATCAACAACATATTATGTAACAACCAGCATGGTTTCAGGAAACGTCGTTCCATAGAAACAGCCTCTTATCACTTTCTCAGCAATATATATTCCAACTTGGATGCTGATGCTGGTAACTTTGTTATAAGTGTGTTCTTTGACTTGTCGAAGGCATTCGTTTCTGTGTCATGGAAATCTCTGTCTAATAAGTTGATTTTACTTGATCTTCAGAACAATATATTGAGATGGTTGGGCTCATATATGGAGGGGCGCTGTATGTTAATCAAATATGGAGGCACCATGTCAGAATAGCATGCTGGTAAATTGAGCGTTCCTCAGGGCTCAGTTTTAGGACCATTATTATTAATTATATTCATCAATGATTTGCCTCAATATTTAAGGGACTGCCACATAACGATGTTTGCAGATGACACCACTGTTACAGTCACTGGGCATACTATGGACGACGTGGTAACCAAAATTAGTAACAACCGCAACCGCCTACTAATGGACCATGATGGTCCATTAGTGATTGAACCCCACTAGATGTATTCCGAAAAACCTTCAATGATTCTTGGGCTAGCCAGTTCAAATAGCATCTCTCTAAGTCGAATGGTTGTGAGGAAACTGACGGCCTTTCATTGAGATTATTTAAAACCCAAGTTCTAAAATGCAGAAATAGAGAAGAGTCATTTGTTGTGAAGAAAATTACTCGAATCGGTGATCCAGCGGACTAATTCCTTCCTGAATTTAAAAAAGTTGAAGAAATCTTTTGCAATAGGTAGCTTTCACATTGAAAAGATGAAATTTTCGAAAACATCTTATCATCAAGTTTTGGCACAAATGAAATCATTTTCCGTTACTCGTCTATGCAAGAAAATTGAAATACTATAACACCCGTATAATCATGTATGGAAAAAAACAAAACACAAAAGTTATCATCAAATTCACATTGTAGGCAACTTACATCACTCAAACTAATAATAACCGTTGGCCTATGTAGTGTTAAATAAAATATATTAACAATATTACATATTTGTGTCACCAGTACATAAATAGGCAACACATATAACAATTCTTATTCAGTCGTAGTTTATCTACAGTCTTTCATGACTATTCATACAAGGTTCCATGGTGTAATGGTTAGCACTCTGGACTTTGAATCCAGCGATCCGAGTTCAAATCTCGGTGGAACCTACTTTTTTTTTTTATCCAGTCAAATGTTTTATTTGTGGATTGTAATATATTCAATATTTGCAGGCTTTTGATTGTCACATTTTTCAATTATATCTTTTGCTTTGAAATTAAAGGTTATGTTTTTGATTTGTATATGAATTAGTGAGCAAAATGTAAATTCAAAAATGTGTGACTGCAACACAAGCACTTTTCCCAATTACCAGAAATGGAATACTCTATTCGACGGGCATTTCACCAACCAAGTTGGTGTCTTCAGGAGATAATGACAGTTTTCATCACAGCTTCATAGCTCCAAGCAAGGAGGAATGACTAATTGATGTGCATTCGGCATCGACCACTATATTTACTGTCATCAACACAAAGTTGAGGCAAGTTTCGTGCGCAATGAACACAGTTTGTATTATTTTTCTGCGGTGTTATTCTGCAGATTTTGTAGACTTGCTACTACATTCCTCATTCGTACTACATTTGATTTATAGATGAAGCAACATTATATTTGTTCCTCTTTCATTATATCGTTATAGAAGACCACAGCTATGGCTCTTTTTGTAGGCCTTTAGCAGAATAACCTCGCTAGTAGCGAGATGTCGAGATGAAATCATTGAGCGTAGAACGACTCTTCGAGGAAATATCCATCAAAGCACCACTATGAAATCAGGCCCTTCCTAGCCGCCACAATCGGAATATATTGACGACAGCAGTTGGATTGAATGCCAAATAGTCGATAGCAAGCGATAAAAGGTAAAATGCCAACATTGGACCCATTTTTTGACCAAACGCTACGACGATTGACGTTTTCAGCTTAGACAGGTTGGAGCCTGACTCCCTGACCCTTTGGCTTGTGTTTGTTAGACAGACAAATAGGATATACTAACTTCGGGATGGCGACATAAAAGTCCAAGACATTAGTACCGCCATTCACGGTGTACCCCTACCTGGCAGGGGTGAGTGGATGGAAAAATTGTTCCTCCGTTAACGGAGGATACGGGGCCTCATATGATAGATTCGAAAACTCGCCAATTCCTCGACTGAATGAAATGTTCAATGAAAGGCAGTTTCAAATTTCTGCAGATAGCGTTATTCCGCACGAACCACATAACATTCACTATCATCCTCATTATCTTATTTTGCAATCTCTCCAGACGGGAGAGATTCGACGGAGCCGCTTGTCCCCAGACGCTTGAAGAGTACATGATTACTGGCCTGAACATCATGTTATAGATCGTGAGTTCATTTTGCATGCTTGATTTGAATCTTCTATTGATTACAAGGTACAGACTTTCGGTCTGTCCCTAACTCTTTGCCTTCACGCTACTGAAGTGCGGGGTCTAGGTGAGCCTACGGTCTATTAGAAGACCAAAGTACTCTACCTGCGCTTGCCAATTGACCTCCCTTCCCAAAACCCTCACTTTCATGGCCGGAGATGATGTCGTTCTTCCCATGATTATTGCCTGGGTTAACTCGAATCTTCAGATCGAGGTACCAGCGCTCGAAGTCGTCCAATGCATGTTGCATGTAGAGGATCCCGAGCTCTCGACCCATGACAAATGAGAGGAGACCAAGCGCTAATCTAGTGTGTGAGCTTATATATCAATATACACCCGTCTCAGCTCTAATGTGCAGATACACCTTAGCTAGTTGTATCAGGTAGATAATCTACAAAGCATTGCGTGCAATATCGGTAATAACAAACTACTTTATACATAGATACAAGTCATATAATATTTTGGAAGATTGGTTACCGAGAGATCATAACATGATTTTTCGCCTACTGTTGACACATAGTTTTCGTCAGAAAGTGTTTCGATTCTGTATAGATTACTCTATGGTATGATTACTTCAATCTTCTTGGTGCGTGTTTATAATAATGATAATATACTTTATTGTCATTAAGAATAAATCTTGTGGACAAAGCTTGTGAAAAATACATAAAAACGTAAGTATACAAATATAAAATGTGAATATAAAAACACCTACAAAAAAGTGAAGTTAGAACATACACTATAGTTCAATATCGAAATTTTGTCTCAACATGGTTGTGTACAGACTTGTTTAAAACTATTATCAACACTTATTCAATAAACTTATAAACATATATATATATATATATATATATATATATATATATATATATATATATATATATATATACTTATATATAATATAACATAAATAAATACACCAATTGAACCAGACAAACAAACATTTATATCCAAACAAGAATACAAACAAAAATCTTATATAGCCTGAATTCATATGCACATTTTGTCACGTAAATTTATCATTATAGAACTTTTGCAAATTATAATAGGGTCTATTAGTCTGGTTCACATGTACTCGATTTAGCTCTTTTTGGTGACATTTTTCAGCCCTGTCCAAAAATTACGAACAAGGTGTCATTCGATTCGTATTTTTGCCTAGAAAGTTTAAGGGAAGGTCCGAAAACGCGCCGATAAAAATTACAAAAGTTATAAATAATTAAGTGAAAAAAAATGGGGCTTTAGTTTTTTCTTAATATCTCGGAAAATTTTCAAAATTTTGAAAATTTCAAAAAAGATTTGAAAAGATCAATGAATTTGCGTAAAAAAAGTCCTGTTCCCCGAAACTGTATCTCGATTATTTATAATTTTACAGAGCCCTGAAAATAGAGCCAAAAGCGGGTAGTCTGGCTTTCGCGCGCCTTTCGTCACTCTGACATAAAAACATAAAAAATCATTTAATCATATTAAATCTAAATATTAAGGAATGAAAAAATTCATGTAATGTTGGGATACATCAATAAACAATAATTCGCAGTCAAAACATTTGTATCCCAATTTTAACGTTAATTATAAATTTGTTAAATAATAACTTTTTCTGAGTTGAAAGTTAATATAAAAATACCTATAATTATTAAACTAAAACCCTGGCCTTTTTTCCTTTGTTGAAGTTATCCTTAATAGGCAAAAAATAGATTACCGTTGCCAAAATAAAAAAATTGTTATTTTCTACTTTTTTATTAACAATTGAAAATTATAATTTTATAAAAAATACATAACGATTTTTTTTTATTTTTCATTGTTTCAATGTGGCCAGAAACTAATTAATAATTTTTTTTTACATCTATTGTTAATAAATTCATTATAAACAAATACATTGTTTATGAGCAATTCGAATTTTTTTTGCATTATGTTAATGGAAAAAAATCATGATTTTTAGAAGAAAAATGGTTTCTTGAAAAAATTTCTTTGTTGCTAAAAAATGCGTTTGTTAATTAACAATCGTTTTTTGCAACTAAATATTAAAATTAAGGAACCGTTTTTTTTCCAATCATAAATTCTATTGTTCTTTAAGGTTTTGAAAAAACTTTTTTCAATTCTTTTTTAAATTGTTCATTTAAAAAAGTTCGTTTTAAACAATTTTTTTTTCATTTATTTTCTTCAATACTTTGTTCTACAATAAAAGTAACTATGTGTTTTTTTTATTTATTCTATTTTTTATAAAACTTTTAATATTGTGATATTGAAAAAAAAAACATAGTTACTATCATTATAGAATGAAGTAATGAAAAAAAATTAAGAAAAAATTTGTTTATAACAAATTTTTTTTCAAATAAACAAATAAAAAAAGAATAAAAAAAATTATTTTCAAAACCTCAAAGAACAATAGAATTTATGATTTGAAGAAGAAACGGTTTCTTAATTTTAATATTTAGTTGCAAAAAACGATTGTTAATAAACAAACGCATTTTTTAGCAACAACGAAACCATTTTTTTTCTTAAAATCATGTTTTTTTTCAATTAATATAATGCAAAAAAAATTCGAATTACTTATAAACAATGTATTTGTTTATGATAAATTTATCACTTATCACTATTACTTCTCCCCTGAGCAAGAGGAACTCTCATTTCCTCTGAAGTTGCTTTCGCTTGCATGAATCTCAATACGCTGTTTACAATTTCTCCTCTTTGTCCACTGGGAAATTTGTTTACTGTTCGTAGGCATTTTCAAAGACAACAAATGACTCATAGTCATCACACAGAATGATTTCTTCACTTACTGTAGTAACACGATGTTCTCTACACGAGATTCTCGATGTTACAGAGCTCTCGCCTAACTCCGCCGTTTGATCCACTGCCCATCCAATATTCAGACGCACAGTTATATTTGCTAGATGTGCATCTCATGTCCATGGAAGATGCCGGGTGAGACTACCATTCAATAGTTCTACGGAATTTAATTTCCTGCTTCAATTTCCACACTGTATGTGTACCGCCAAATCCTACGTATGTCTAAATTTGTATTCGCTGGCGGAAAAATACCTAGTTACTCTTGATAAACAACTTCACGATCTTGCGATCTCTACTATATTTAAAATTTAGATCCCAACTTGTTTTGGATTGCGTGTAGTAAATATGTTTACCTTCCAACTCGAGTTAATAGTAATCTACTTAAGATAGGTTACGTGGTTGTGCAATACGCTCAGTAAATATTTTGGCAAATTTGAAAAAAATGGATTCAGATAGAGAATTGTGAGTTTGAGCGTGATTGAAATATAGCATGCAAATACAATGTAGGGTTGTCATAAACGATTGGCGAAACACTTCAAAAACATGACAACACTAATAACACTTTATTGATATACAGGGCTATTCAAATTCGTTTCTGTACATGGGGATCTGGTAAACAATAAGAGATAGAGTGTCGGTTAAATTGTGGCAAAGTTGCGTATTTCAGAGACCTATTCAATGATGTAAAAAAATCGAATATAGCTCTTTCGGTTCTGGAGATATACAGAAAAAACTAAAAAATCCCAAATTATTTTTTTACCTATATCTTCTTTATTCGCAGAAATATTGAAAATCTGTCAACATTTTGCTATTGGAACTTGATGTGAGCTATCAGAATATGTCTATGAATCTTTTATACAGGGTGTCATCTGACTTGGGCCACCCCATCTTTGAAATTTTAAATACGGACCTGTATTTTTTGTTGTAGTTTTTGTTTCGTCGACGTTTACTTCATACTGAGAAATTAAATTCAATTTTATATTTCGAGATGTTTCGGTAATATTTGATTATAATTGTGTGAATTATTCCCTTTCAAATTACGGTTCTGGAAATTGGTTGACTGAGTTGAATAAAAACACAATAGCAATTTTCACGTCTCACGTCTCACGTAGAGTTTTTCTAGAATTTTTTTTTTAATTTTCAGGTAGCTATTCATATTTTTTCTATTGCTCTGAGCGTTTCAATGAACGTCGAATAAGAAAACCTTTTATGATTATCTGAAACATATCTACATCAAAAATATATTAAATGTGTTTTAATAGGCAGAAAAAGAAATGATAGCAATAATAACATTCGAAACGAACACTATAATTGTAATGAAAATTGAAATGAAGTGATTTATATACACAAAAAAATTAATGGCGCAATAAATGTTCGAATTGGAGTTCATCCATTTCGAGACATTTTTGAACTCGGATTTTCATATTATTTATTGCCCTCAATACACTTATTTGCTGCATTGTTGCGAAACCATTCAAAATCCTCAGTCTCGAGTCTTCTCTGCCAGCGTATATCCTATTTTTCAATTTCATCTATAGAAAATAGTCCAAAATAGTAAGATCTGGTGATCTTGCAGGCCATCTTATTGGCCCATTATTTGTCTCGAAATGGAAGGACTCTAATTCGAACATTTATTGTGCCATTAATTTTTTTGTGTATATAATTTACATCATTTCAATTTGCATTACAATTAAAGTGTTTGTTTCGGATGTTATCATTACTATCATTTCATCTTCTACTCATCAAAACACATCTTGGCACATTTGATTCCACCAAGAGCGGTACATATCAGAAATAAGCGACGGACTGCGGCTGCTCATCGTGTTCAGGTTCAACTCAGTACACCTCAAATTTCACTGTTAAAAAACTCTTCAATTTGAAGAACTGCGTTAATGCAGCGATTCAAATCCAACGTGAATCACTACTTTCGCACAGGCACCGCTCTTAGAGCGCTTCAAGAATTTTTCTGTAGTGCTTGTGTTGTTTAAAAATCATTGAAGAAATAATGATCCAATATTTTCGAGGCGTTTGCTTTCGTATGCATTAGAAGGGATATTGATATGAACAAGTGTCAAAGTCGTCACTTTTGAATCACAAGGTGCCGATGTTTGGAAAAAAACTATTTTAAATTAAGAGTTGTTATGATTAGGCAGTTTGTAGTTCAAAAATCGAGACTTAAAGAACAAATAATAAAAAGTCGTCAGGGAACGATGACGTTCCCGCATTCATGCTCAAAAATACGCTGGACATATTAGTAAAACCTCTTGTTTTTCTTATCAATTTAGGTTTTTGTTCTGGTGTATTCCCTGAAAGATTGAAAATAGGCAAAGTCGTACCTATTCACGAAAAAAAATAATAAACAGTTGATGAATAACTACAGACCCGTAACAGTAACATCAGTTTTTTCAAAATTTTTTGAGCACTGTTTTCTAAATAGATTTTTAAGATATCTTGACAGAAATGACATTACTTCGGATACGCAGCATGGGTTTCGAAGTGGAAAATCCACTAATACCGCGATAAAATCCATATATGACAATTTAGCTGATAGCATAGATGCTGGCGAGTGCCCTGCTGGGATTTTTTGCGATCTCAGCAGGGCATTTGACTGCGTCAATCCTCAGGTACTATCAAGAAAGTTGAGCTGGGTTTTGGGGAAATTTGGAATAATTGGATCGATTCATTTATGTTTGGCAGAAGCCAATATGTAACCATCACCAATGTAATTAATGGTAAAAAAAGAATAATGAACTCTCAACGGATACCTCTATCACTCGGAGTACCACAAGGTTCAGTCTTGGGACCTGTACTATTCCGAGTATATATAGATAAAATTGACGAATCTGTTCCTGTTGTAAAGTGTGTGAACTTTGCTGATGACGTTGCCACGATTGTAACAGGCTCCGACCAAACAAGTATACAACGAAAATGCGAGCAAACAATGAGATCATTGAACTGGCGGTTTTCCAGTAATTCGCTTGTTTTCAATCCAAATAAAACAGTAATTATTCAATTTTGTAATTATCAAAAAATTCTTGACCCACTATATATTGATGTGAATAATCAGCTGCTTCCATTGTCAAAAAGTACTAAGTTTTTGGGTGTTGAAATTGACGAAAATCTTAATTTTAAAGTACATTGTGATGGCATTATACCAAAATTGCATTCTTTAGCATTCAAGCTACGAAATCTTAGCTATATTCTCAGTCTAGATCAACTAAAAATTATATACTATGCTGAAGTGGAGTCGAGATTGCGCTATGGTGTACGTTTCTGGGGTTGGTCAACCAACGCAGGTAAAGTTTTTTTGGCTCAAAAAAACATCATCAGAAGTATCACTGGTATAAGTTACATGGAGTCCTGTGAACCTTTTTTCAAGAAATTACAAATACTGACTTTACCCTGCTTGTACATAATGGAAATTTGTGTCTACGTTTTTCAAAATAAAAGTCAATTTCCTTTAATAGGCTCTACTCATACAATTAACACTAGGCCAAAAAAAATATATCAATTTCCTCTAGCTCGAGGGCGGATTGCTCTTAAAGGTCCTAATGTTGCAGGTCCTCGTTTGTTCAATATTTTACCAACTGAAATGAAAGAAAGCAAAACATTAGAGATGTTCAAAACAAAGATTGAATTTTTTTTAGTTCTGAATGCGTATTACAGTGTTGATGATTATTTAACGTAAGTGTATGTGTGGTGTGTGCATGCATTTTCGTGTGTGCTTCTAGTTTTAGTGTAGTAGTTTATAATTTTAGCTTTACTGACTATTCCTAATACAATCACTTATGAAATTGTCGAACAGGAAAATAAAGGATTTGATTTGATTTGATGTTGCAATGAACTTTTTGTTGTGAAATTTTCATAAGGAGATGAAACAAGTTTCACGACCTCACTTTGCATTATTTTGTAGTTTTTTCGTTATGCAATTCTTTGAATGAACTGTCTGGGAAAGCCAAATTTGTCCTCTGAAAATGAATTGAAAATCATTCCTGAAAATGGTGAACAAAAATAAAATATGACGCTACGCTCGCGATATCATTACTACATTTCAAAATAATGAAGTGTTTTGATGAAAGCCAATAAAAATTTTATAGCCATTTTATTAGCCTAGTTGTTATTATATTATTTTAAATGGGCCATTCATATTTCACCATACGAACTCGAGCTCAAGTGGTCTATAATTCACTACAATACAAACAAACTCTGAAGCGGTATTGAAAATTGAAAGATATTGATTGGTATTGCCCAATCACCCATTAATTTTGTTTTGGAATGTAAACATAATTTTTTTCATTTGATCACCGGGTCGTGGAATGAAGTTTTCAATCAAATATTGAACAAAAGTCAATTTCCTGCGTAGGAAATCGCTACAATCTGAAAAATGTAAGAATCACAAAGAAAACTATTGAGGTGAGAAGTTCTGTTTCAATTGATAATTACTGTCCATCGATAAAAAAAAGTTATGAGAGAACTCAAACACCTCAAATTCAGTACAATGGATATTATCTGATTTTTTATATTACCCTTACGTTATTTTTTTTGGGGATTGGTCAGACATCCATCAAAACTAAACTAAAATATACATTGAATTGCCATTGGATCATTCATTGTGATTTTATCTGAAATATTCTACTGATTCCTGGATTTTTCTATAAATTCAGAGAAATTCCTTCAATCTTCCAACAGTAAACACGTGTCATGTGGTCTTGTAAACAAGTTTTTTTGTCTGTTCAATTTGACCAATATACTTTTCATTACCAATTCAGCAACAACAAGACTGATTTGAAAAAAAAAATTGTATACGGAGAATTTCAATTTGAATAATTCAGTAACGAGAAGAATCAGAAGGATTTTATGTCTTGAAAGATATCTTTTTTCGAATTAATTTTATAATAAAATTAGTATTGTTGTACACATACTGGCTATTACCAAAACTGTAATAAGTGAAGAAGTGTGGCATTCTATCATGCTTGAAAAAAATTGAGTTCATTATGACTGATTTCATTTCGATACACCTATTGATATGACTTCCAAAATTTAGTCCTTCTACTTCTCAATAACAACTCCCAGCATATTATGAAGTTGATTTCTGATGTCTTTGATCATAATAGAGTAATCATGTAATCGGAACCTTTCAGAGAAAATATTTCTTTTGTTTCAAAACATGAAAATTTCAAAACTTTTTCTGGACTTTTTCGATAGAAATAATATGTTGATAGAGAATAGATTAGGTTAGGTTAGGTCCAAAGTAAGTGAGTCTATTCAACCCTCCACTGCAACCCGCAAGGGTTTATTGTGGTTCATACCTATTCACACTCGACCTGATGAACCCAGTTTTTTAACGAAGCCGATTAGTTTGTATGTCTTCCGACAGTCCGAGTTTCTGCATATGATGATTCAAATGAGAGTGACCTGTGAGAAAGCCTGTTAGACATCGTAGTGCATCTTTACTGTAGTCCAACAACTGTTTGGTATCAAGCTTCAAAGGGTGTATGAACGCCTTGGAGCCGATCCTGAAAGATTCTGCCAGGAGTCCATAAATCTTCTTACCATCCATGTTTTCAATCTTTGTTTGGCAAAGCCTAAAGCGATGCCAATGACAGGTTCTGGTCCGATGGAGCTGCTTGCAGCACCCTGCTTTGCAAGGGAGTCAACAGCTTCATTGCCTTTCAGGCCAGTATGGCCAGGAATCCAGACCAGAGACAATCTGTTAAGTCTTCTATTGGGCACAGTCGTTTTTGGCAATTTGCTACCAATTCAGACGTGGCTCGGTAAGAGCCAAGAACTTCCAACGCCACTTGACTGTCCGATAATATTTTTATTGACTTGTGTATGAGGTTGGATTTAGAGAATAGGACTCCATATTGAGAAGCCATATTCCGAATTTGAATGAACAGAGTACTCATACATAGAGATGAGGGCAGAAGTAATGTAAAACTTTGTTGAGAGCCAGTAAAAAGTTTTCTTGCCACACTAATTGTGATATTGAACCATTCTCACTTGAGAATGGTTTAATGATCTATTTTATTGGACCAATCTCACTTGAGAATTAACCGAAACCGGTCGTGACGAATGAAAAACTTAGTAGAAATCTTATATCCGATATAAACTTCTACAAAATAAAAAGTCATCAATCGAATAAACATTAACTCATTGCAAGTGGATGAATCACTATGATCTTTGATGGAAATAAAAAAAAAAACAAAAGATTCAAATTTGAACCTTAGGGTACTCCACTAGTAGCTATATTCATATCCGAATTGAAGACTTTATAGTGCACCACCTGCAATACCTAAGTTCATGGGTTTACGAAGGAGAAGATTATGGTTTATCTTGTCAAAAATCTTCGAAAAATATGTGGAATTGAGTCAAACCAATGACAAGCAACGTAAGTTCATCAACTGTAAACTATTTTAGGGTCCACAAAATTTTTCTTATGATATAAAGTGGATGATGATATTACTGGAAAATGTGGAGTGAATTTTACTTTTCATTCGATTCCTTGCCATATAGGCCATTTTTCAGCTGTTCTCCTTATTGCTGAAAACGATAAGACCTACAAGGTCGATTGAATTGGACAAAAGTTTTCTGATTTGGGATACTGGAATAACTTTTTGTCAGTGTTTTTTTTTTTTCGACAAAAACTATGATTGCCGAATTTTGTTTTTTGCCTTTACCAGCTCCATTTGAAATGAGTTTAAAAAAGGCAGAGGAACTTTCAATACTGTTTCATATTTGTTATAATCTGATATAAACCAGTTCGCAATGTGGCATTTTGTTTATTGGAGTTTATCATCAACTTCATTTCATAAAATAGGGATCTCCAGTTTTATTCATCGTTTTGTAGTCACAGTAATAGCAAATTCAGCTATGTATCACAACAGAGTGGTCCAACGAAAAGTATGCACCTTGCTTTCCTCCTTTTTTTGTAACTCAACGCGAAAATGCTCGGACAGGTCAATTTTGCTTTTGAGGGGGACATATTTTAGATGTATTTTTCTACCTGTGTCTTCAACCCCCTAGCGAGGGTGAGTAACAAACCTGAAATTTTAAACAGAAAGTGGGGTCGAGTGATATATCATTTGAAAGGGCACAAAATTATCTTTCCAATGATACCTAATTTGTTGTATTTCACTGAAACATGTAGGTATTATGAAGAAAAACAACTACAACCCAGTACTTTGAAATGTGTAATTGACTTTAGTAGAATCCTACTTCAGCAAGTGCTGAAAATGTGACCCATTCGCTTCCATACAATAATATAGATTTTGTTCAAATATATTCCTAACATTCTGTAGCATATCAGGTGTTATACTTCTGCACTCTGCTGTAATTCGTTGGCGAAGATCTTCTATGGACTCGAGCTGCGTAGCAAAACATTTATTTTTCAAGTGTCCCCAAAGAAAAAAGTCTAAAGGCGATAAATTAAGTGACCTGGCAGGTCATTCGATGGGGCCTCTCCTTCCAATCCACCGTCCAGGAAACCGGTCATCTAGAAACTCTCTTACCGGAGCAACATAGTGAGGAGGTGATGCATCTTGCTGGAAATGAGGCCGATCATCATTACGATTTTGGTCATTTTCAATTATTTCTGTTATGAGAGGATCAATTGTATCTTCAAGCATGTTCAGGTAGACCTCATCAGTTAAATTCCCAGGAATAAAAAGTGGCCCTACGATATGACTACCTAATATGCCACACCAGACATTGATTTTTTGAGGGTACTGGGTATGGACCTCTCGGAATAAGTGTGGGTTACTGTCATTCCAGTAACGGCAATAATGCCTATTCACAGCTCCATTAAAAAAATGTACTCTCATCGAAAAAGCACGTGTTGAATGATAGCTGCGGATCATCAATTAGTAGCTGGCTTAGTTGTTCACAAAATTGCAGCCTTCTATCAGGATCATTTTCATTGAGTTCCTGTACTAATTTAATTTTGTACGGATGAAATTTATAGGCTTCTAATATCCGTATTATGGACGAACGGGAGACACCTGAGGCTGCAGCAAGCTGACGGGTACTTTGAGTATGATCCAATTCAACATGTCCCAAAACAGTGACTTCCACTGCTTCATTCCTGATCGGTTTCCGTGGCTGGTGTTTCACATTACAGACAGATCCGGTATCGACAAAGTTTTGGACAAACTTGGCAACGTACGAATCATTCACATTTTTCCCGGGATGACTGTTATTAAAGAGGCGAGCAGTAAGTCTAGCACAACTATTATGTTGATAATGAAGTTTAAAAATTTCAACTCGTTCAGGAATGGAATGAACCATTTTTACAGTAAAGTTGAAATAATTTCAAAAGCAACCGAACTGAATCAATGAACGTTTGCCTAAATTCTTTTTGTACACTCATCTGCTGTTGTTATTTGAACCAAAAAACGCACTAGAGAAATTGAGGAATGTAGTAGTGATAGAAATGCCGTTTTTTCCGCATTTTCATCAACACCAAAAATATTGAGTAAATGTTCTTGCTTTTTTCATAGCTATTCAAGTAAATGCAACAATCTAGGTATCATTGGAAAGAGAATTTTGTGCCCTTTTAAATGATGTATCACTCGACCCCACTTTCCATTTAAAATTTTAGGGTTGTACTCACCCTCGCTAGGGGGTTGAAGGCAGAAAAATACATCTAAAATGTGCGTTAAGTTACAAAAAAAGGAAAAAGCAAGGTGCATACTTTTCGTTGGACCACTCGATATGTGTTTCCTGAGACAACATAAAGTTGAAGATGAAATGTGATCAACGAAACGTCACATTGCCAATTGGTTTATATCAGATTTGAAAAAATATGAAACAGTATTATTCCAGTCTTCCAAAATAGGAACTTTTCTTTAATTTAACCTTAAAAGTCTCAGCGTCTCCGGAATAGCAACAGGGGAATTAGCTAAAAATCGGCCTATATATAAATAATAATTAGACCAGCACTAATTGTTTTACTGAATGCACCACAGAATTAAAAAAGATCAGATGGCATATCACAACAAAGACATAAGCGTAAAATGACGATAAAATACATCAACGACGTCAGTGTAATTTATTTCTCTGTGAATAGTGAATCATAAATGGAAAATAATGTATTAATTTTGAAAAAAATTCAGAAGTATTCTTTCAAGAAACCATTGAAGATGGGAACGATCCAAACCACCCAACAATTTTCCAACATTTTTCCGAATACCTACAACTTTCCTCCAGTGTCTGATCGCGTGCCTTTTCTGTTTCAAGACGTAGACTTCGGGGATTTTAATATGAAACATTTCTAAATGAAAGGCTTGTCATAAACACCCTCAATGACCGTTATCAGCTGCTGGAGGTCTGGAAATTACGTATTCGAGAAAACGCAATCCTTTTTGTTTCGGGGGATGTAATGGAATAATTACACGTTTGAAATAGAAACTCACAATGAAGATTGAGTGAATGAAAAGTAGCGTTTTGGGAATGATAATGGTGAAGGGTGTTCTACAGGTTATTTCTGTCAAGATTCTCGAGTATAAACGAAGAGGAAAGTCAGTGTATCAATTGAACAGTATTTTGTTTGTTATTGTATATTTTGTCATGTTCACTTATCATGTATCAATCAAACTCTATTTTGTCTTGTTTTCATATACTTTTTTATGTTCATTTATTTTGCACATATATTTTGTGCATTTTTTTTCTAGTTATTTAACAATCTGGATATTGAAATGAAAATTTTTCGATGAAAAAACAGATGATGAAGTTTCTGATATGAATTCAAGTGAAAGCATAAAAATTGTGATTGTGAAATCACAAATTCGAATGAATACATTGAGATTATTAATTCGGTAAAATTACTATTCAATAATTGAATTACATGAAAAATGTACATTGAACATGAAAATCCACAATGTTGATTCACATTGAAAATCAAACAAAACTCAATTATTCTGTTCGATATCTCTCATCAATTCAATTTGTTATTTCATGATTCTATGCCATTTCAAAAGTCTTTGATATAATCATTAAATAACAAATCACAGATTACGTTAAACGAAAAAATCTTATTACGCCCGTGCAGTCTGGATTTCGCTCTCTATATAGCACTACTACGGCTTTGAGTCTCGTCACTAACGATATATTCAAATCACTTGATGAAGGAAACATCACATGTCTCTTAATGCTTGATAAGAGTAAAGGATTCGATACCTTGGATCCTTCTTTACTGTCCATAAAACTTTAGTGTTTTGGTTTCACCCATAATGCAGTGTCACTTATGAATCCTCCGAAACGATCCAATCAACTCACCTAGATGGTAACCAATCAACAATGATATAAAAAAAAGGTGTACGGCAAGGTTCAGTTCTCGGACCTCTCCTTTTTGCAATTTATATTAGTGACTTTCATGAATTTGTTATTTTTGATAAAATGCATCACTACGCCGATGATACTCAATTGTATAGCTCATTCAGCTTTAAAGATATTGCACTCGCTAATGAAAGTATCAACAGAAACCTTAAAATTTCATGTGATGTATCCTGTGCACATAATCTTACTATCAATCCAAAGAAATCCCAGGTCATGTTATTTGGTCCCAAAAGTAAAAGAAATATTCTGTGTGAGTCATTGTCGGTCCGTGTCAACAATAACATAATTCCTTTTGTGAATGAATATAAAAATCTGGGCTTGTGGTTAGATACAGACTTGAGATTCACGAAGCATGTAAGTCATTTGTGTATAACGTCATTTAATATATTAAGACAACTTTTATCAAAAAGTCTGAAGTTGAGTCTCTGTGAAACACTAATTTTTTCAAGATCAGCTTACTGCGATTGTATCTACGGACCCGCGTTACAACAATTAGATGTAATGCGACTTCAGCATATACAAAATAGTTGTGTCAGATTTTCCAACGGTATCCGAAAGTATGATCACATAAGTCCGTCCTTTCGAAATTCACTCAAATACACACATCGGAAAAGTCTAGGGATATTTTTGAAAATGACAATATTTTTTTTTAGATCGCTTTAGGGAAAAAAAAGTTGACGGGTGATTATTAAACGAATGTAACTTACAACAAAATTTATTAAATGGTCAAAAATACTGAGTGCGCATATAAGGAAAACTAAAAAAAATATGGCTCTTCTTTGGCACCCCGAAAAAAAATCATAATACAAAAAAAATTGGAAATCAGTACAAAGTATGGCCTCCACGCTGGTTTATTACGGCCCTACATCTATCGTGCATCAACAAAATGAGATTGTCAATGTCTTGTTGAGGTACATTTGCCCATTCAGCGATTAAAAACTCTCTCAATTGAAACGTTGTGTGAATGTTCCCCATATGCGGAGTAATTCTTCGTTAAAGCATGTCCCACACATGCTCGATGGGATTCAGGTCCGGTGATTGTGCTGGCCATGGCAATACATCAACTTCTTCGTTGGTGAGCCAGTCAGTCACTAGACGCGCGTCATGTGGACGAGCATTATCGTGCATTAGGTGGAAGTTTTCACCAACAGCACCAGCAAACGGACGGACGATAGGTAGAAGAATGGTGTCGAGGTACTGTCGAGCTGTGAGGGAGCGATTTGGAAAAACGATCATGATTCCGCCCCATAGCATTACTGTACCACCTCTGTATGTGTGGACTTCCTGGACGTGTCTCAAACGTTCATTATTTCCAGGTCGTCTCCACAGTCTTACTCGACGAGAATCTAGATGAAATCCAAATCTGGATTCGTCTGTAAACAAAACTGTGGCCCAATCATTTGCATCCCAGTTTTGATGTTCTTGACACCACTCTAATCTTCTACCGCGATTGCCTCTCGACAAAGGTGGACATCTAAGTGGCCTTCTGTTGTGGAGATCTGCTTCATGCAGTAGATTTCTGACAGTATCACGACCAATGGTTACCTGGTGCGTCTGCTGCAACACGTTAACAACTCAGGTGCTGAGATTGTCGGTTGTCTTCTTGCGGTTAAGACCAAAAATCGGTCTTGAACTGTAGTTGTAGCGCGTTCTCGCCCTTGATGTTGTTCGGCTGGACTGCCAGTTTCACGGAAACGCCGCCACAATCGACTGATAACACTTTGGGAGACCCCCAAACGAAGAGCTATATCATTTTGTCGCATGCCACCTTGAAGAAGCCCTACAGCTCTATTCATCTCAGCCAATGGTAAGTGATGGCGTTCCATGTTAAAGCACAATATTTCCAGTTTAATTGCTGAGCAAGAACTGCATAGAATGTACAAACTCGACAATTTCAGATTATTCATTTTAGCCGAAAACCTACAGTTTGTAAAAAACTTGATAAAAGATTAGTTACCGTTTTTGCAGGCTTTGTTCAACCCATAGAAATCTACAGGGTGGTCGAGTGTACCAATTTAATCTAAATTAAACGACCTCATGCATTTATTTTTATGATATTTAGTATGTTATAAAAATATCCCTAGACTTTTCCGATGTGTGTATTTAAGAGCAATCCATTTGCTTAGTTTCACGCATAGAATTCTTGTTTCGGGATATCCGCCTTACTTACGTGAAAGACTGGTTGCACTATCACACAGTGGCACTTCTCGTAAGAGGCATACTCTGCTCATTCCCAGGCATTCCACAGCAATGTTCATTCGAAGTTTCTCCCACAATGCGCCAAAGTTGTATAACACCATTTCTACAGACTTTAAAAAAAATTCAATGAGAAACTTTAAGAAAATGTTGAAAGACATGTTTCTTAGACGACAGTGATAGGACACAACATATGCAAAAAGATTTTGGAAATTTCTCACATATCCGAATATTATAAAAAATAATGAAAATACATACAAATCGAGGTTGGGTTAAAAAGCAGCCCTCATAGCTGAACTCCGCCTATTCATCATTTCTTTGAATTTTATTCGATTTGTACTCCTTATTGTTATGAATAAAAACATATTATTATTATTATCATTATGTTCAAATACATAACGTGATCAGAAAACTTGTATTGACAACTTATCGAAGCCACTTAAATAACAATTTGAATAAAGGTACCCGCATAGTGGCTCGATGTTACAATACAAACTATCCTTGATTGTGAAAATCTCTCTAAATTGATACTAATTCACACCTACACAATTTTCTCCAGTTGTATTGTTGCACAGTAGTTTGAAGAATCCTAAGAGAAATTAATGTTCATTTGTTGAAAAATGTAAACTCTCACGGCCGTATGAAAGCTATTTTCCTGGTTTCTTGGCCACATTCTGAAGGTATTTTGTCTGACGTTTCGTCTACTATTGCGGTATTCATTATCAAAGTCGATGTACGACCGACTCGGTAGCAGTGACCAAGTTGTTCCCATCGCAAAAACTACGATTCTTGTATTCGGCTTCGATTTTATATTATTATTGGTGGAATTACCCAACTTTGTTGGTGTACAATTCAGGACACATACCCAGATTTTAACAATGTTCATCACCTCTTCTCTTCTATTGAAATCATTCATGTGTTTTTGAATCTATTCGTCGGTTTGTACAACGTCGGTTTATATACTTCTTTTCGTGGTTCCAATTAACACGAGATGAAAATTAAAAAATCATCAACAAGAAAAAAAAATTGTTACTTGTTAGTATTCAATTGTTAGTATCCATATTCGTTTTCGAGTGATAACTTTGCTTAATATAATTGTTATTTTTCAGCTCAGCTTTTTAATTTTCTACAGATTCTTTCAGGGATCTATTGAAATGCAGATATATAATTATTTCCATTGGTGATAGGTACAGTAATGTGCCCCAGCAACGTGGCAAAAAATTTAGGAATCGAAATGGACGTGAATTTAAGGTTTACAAAACATGTCACAAAATGTGTTCAGAGAAGTTACATGAGTTTGAAAATGCTTTATCCACATCGTCATTTATTATCAATAAGTATGAAAATAAAATTAACAAAGACGCGTAGTGCGATGTTGTGTACGGTTCATGCCTGGATGAAAAAAACATTTGCAGAATTAAAAGAGTTCAAAAAGCATGTCTTAGGAATATTGTTTTAGAAAATATGACAGAATTTAATATAAACTTAAGGAAAATAAATGGTCAACTATGAAAAATAGAAGTGTTTTACACACGGCTACCCTCTTCCATAAAATATGAATTAACAAATGTCCATCATATTTGTATAACAAAATAAGATTTCTTAGCGATGTACATACTGCGATGTACCATCGAACCACTGTATATCACCGATTCTTCAATTATAACATATATAGTTTGTATAATAAAATTCCACAAAAATATAAAGTTCGTGTGAAGTTTCCTTATTTGAGTGATGTTACAAAAAATATCTCATCACTGCTCAATCAGAAAGTAATTGATTTCTGAAAAATTTTCAGGATGAACATTCAACATGTTTTCTCTCCCTCTTCCCTCTCTCCTTTTTTCCTTTTTTTTGTTTTTTCTCTAGTTTAGTTTTCTTTTCTTCAAGGCTAGAACTAAGATCAACAGCACCCTTTCGAAAAATGTTGTTTCTAGCCTCATTCGTAGTTGGAAATATGGGAAAAAGTCTCTCGTCACATCTGTCTGTCTGTTCGATTGCGATGAACACACATACTGAAGAACTGATCTTGATATGGTTTCCACCTAATGAAGAAGTGACTCGATTGAAAGGTTTATATGTATAATTCAATAATGTTTTGTGTAAATTGGTTGCTATTCATGCAAAGACAGGATCGAATTCCACTCATCGAGTTGTTGATTAATATTGATTGAGTATAATGCAATGAATTATAGAAATAGATTTATTAGAAATAGATATCCTCATATACATAAATATCATACAAATATATCAATAATTGAACAAAATAGAAAAAAAACTGAAATATATAAGACCTATATACTAGAATATAGTGTGTAAAATATGGCAGTAGTAAATGATGATGAGATTAATAGAGAGTAGAATGATGAACAACTCCATTGGAATAATAGTTTATTGGTTCTTTTCACCCTCTTCTGTCCATGTTATCATCCATAATTCACGTGCTATCGTTCTGATTGAACCTAATTTCATTTCATTTCACTATATGCCTTCAAGGTGACAGGAAATATATGAGAGAAAACAATTCTGTTTTTTCACATTCCCTATTCCCTTGGTATTCCCCAACCTTATAAATTTCATGATATAGTTCTTCTGGGAACTTTCGGATCAGATTTAAAACGACACACACTCCTTTAAAACAGGCATCACCCCCTATCCGCTGGAAAATAGACCTGGAAAGAGATGGCCTATTGCTCTGAAAACTGAAAAATTCAATGTTGAAACTACCGTATGACTCACTGAAGAAAAATCGTGGTTTGCCTTGATTTTTTACATTGTTCATTCATGAAAACGATTTTTAAAAATTTGTATTTGCCATTGTTCAAAAAGTTATTTCATACAAATGCGTTGTGATAAGGACGATTCGAAGATTCCTTCTGAAAACAAAATCTTTGATGTAAATGATGTTTGAAAAAAATCTTATTGCTTTAAGACCGATTTGTTGATTAACAATTCTTTTCTATCATTTGAATCAATAAAGAGAAACCATATTTTATTCATAATTCATCTTGTTTTTCGAAGACTAAAAATATAGTTTTCATTGAAATCATCATGTTCATCTAATGTAATTTGTGATAAACTTTTATATTTCTTCTATATATTTTTGATTCCTACACAATGTACTAGAAATGAAAATGTTTTATTTGTTGAGAGAAAAAATTATATAATATCGAATTTTAGAAAATGTTTTCTCCTTCACTTCATCATTGCCCCTTTTTTATGTTTAAACTTATTAAAAATTGAAAACTAATTGAGATACGATGAAAAAATTTGGGACTTTTTATTATTTGTCAATTAATGAACGCATTCAGCCGAAAATTCAAACTCTTTCCCAATTATTCAATAATCTGTATCTGTAGAGTAGATGATGTGTGTACGAACATAGCACTTAGGCCTCATGTGACCCATTGTACATCCTCCCGAAGCCTTTTTTTTCTAGGTCATCGTCCATCCTGTTCTTTCCAGGAAGGTGGACAGGTCACTAGGAGACATCTACTTTGTATCGGCAGGTGTAGGCCAAGACCCGTCAAACACACACTCTCTTATTAACGATAACTCCGGATACTCACATATGACATGCCCGACAGTTTCATCTTAGTAAATTTTGGTAGTACTCTAGTACAAGCCCTGAGGTAACTCGTTGTACAGATTGTTATCTATTCGCCAGAACTTCCTTTCCTGTAGCGAGTGAGATATCAGTCAGTTCTGTTTGAACCATGCTGTTATTTTTTCCTTTTCCCCACTCAATTCTTAGGCCTAGTGATTTGGAGTCAACTATCCAGAGCCTTCTTTGGTTTTTTATCCGTATTGCATTTGTAGCATCTGACTCTGTGTTCTGTTCCATTTGTATTTTGTAGGGTTTATCAAACACTACCTGTCGAAGGTAGTACCAAAGTATTTCACCTCTTCAAAGAAGTTCAGTTTGCTTTTGAAGATTTTAGTAGATCTTGAGCCCGATAAAGTTCGTTTCCTGGTGAAAAGGACCATCTCAGTCTTCTTGGGATTGATCGACAGTGAGTGTTCCTTACACCATGTTTCTATTGATTTGAGCCCATCCTGCGCTCTATCGTGTGTTCATAAACTTGCTGGTCTGCAGGATAACTATGTCATCTGCATATGCAATTGTGTAGAATCCATCATTGTTGAGGTGATTAATCAAGGTATCCAGAACTATGTTCCAAAGAAGAGATGATGAGACCCCTCCCTGTGGATATCTAGTCATGACCAGTCCTCTCACTGAGATGTCTTCTACATTGATACTTATTGCTCTACTATTGCAATAATAATAATAATGGTTTATTATTTACCATAACATAAAATATTTTTAGTAGATCACATAACGAGATGACTAAATGGATTATGCTAGGTCTTGAAACCAATTCTTTCACATGAACTACAATAAAAATAAATAAACATTCTAGCTATAGTCACACCAGGATATAAATATAAAACAAAAATAATTAAGAAATATTCTAAAAAATTTCATGTTTTATTGCTTTTCAGACAAATGTTTCCTGGCAAGTTTTTTGAAAGTGTGAATCCATAACATTTCATTTATATAATTTGTTCATAAAAAAAATCAAGTTTTTTTTCTCAATTTTTATGATTGAATATCTCATAACCAATAATAAATATGACTATATCACTCCTATGGGGAGTGTACCCCACTAGTATGGGGTGGTACCTTCAAGACATCGCTAATTAATTTGAAAGTGATTCAGAATTCATTAATAAGAATAATGATGAAAAAAGATGGGAGATATTGTACCCAGTCGTTGTATGATGAAATTGGGATATTTTATTTTATTTTCAGTTTTATTTCAATTTTATTTTATTTTATTTTCTTATCTGTTTGTCATAGACGACTATGTATTTTGTATTATTACTGAATTGAATAAATTTACTTTACTTTAACTTTACTATTACTTTTTATTTGGCGTTTATTTATGAATAACTTCAGGTAATCAATTTTACTTCAAATCTATTATCTTGTGAATTATAAATAAAAATTACCAAAAACCGAACCCCTTTTATTTTAGGTAATCGTTCATAACTTCTGCAATTTTTGCAAGCGGCACTCTTCCCAATCGTGTCACAATTCCTTCATATTTTTCGAGGGCGGAGAAAAAAATTTGACGGGAAAGGCACTTCTGAACTAGTAAAGTATTATTCCTACTTATCTATTGTTTGCAATCGATGTTTGAAGTAACATTTTATTGAACCAATGGAATTTTTTCAATCCATGAAACTATTACGCATCAAATAAATCCAGTATTCCACAGCCACCCTACGCTATACCCTCTGTGACGAATACGGAAAAACACGAACATCACTGTAAAAATTAAAAATGGCCGTGTACCTCGTCGACAAAACGAGGGGTCCGATGAAGCCCACCAATGAGAAAAAGGCTGGCCATCCACAATGGCAGAGTTGATTCATACACTTCAATCAGCGGCAAAGGGTTGCAAACCGATGAGGTCACCCTAAGGTGGGTGGGGTGGCATTAGCCACCCTCATTTTATCAAATATCATGCTTCATGGGGAGTTGTTCGCCATATATTTATAAGGGTATACGCTAGTTCAGGGCGGTTATTTTATTCAAAATGTCGAGAAAAGTACGGGAATATTGAAATATTTCTTTATTTACTTTCTTAGGTAGACGTTTCATCAATACAGATGTTCTATGAAATTATTTCTCCAAATGTTTCCCATTAACAAGAGGATCAAAGAGATGTTAAAAAAATGCTTCTTTTTGGAAACCGCCTGAGAAGTACCCACATTCATGAAATAAATGAAAAGAGGGCAAAACTATCACAACGGATGCAATTTTGGCTAATTTGGCGCAAAAATATAAAACTGTCGAATCTTGTAACTTGTGGAGACTTGAGAAGTACCATTTTGAATGTAAACATATTTACTATTGCAAAGTTTATCGCATTTTTCGAAGGAAGAATGTTGGTTCTAGAGGAAAAAATCAGAAGCCTTCAACAGCGAGCATTTATGTGGAATAAACACAGGCACCACTCCAAGATAGCCTTGAGGATTTTTCTGTAGTACTTGTGTTTTGACACATAAAACATCAGAGAAGCAAACATATCTATAAGCCGAAAGCAAACATATCTAATATATAAAAATGGATGATTGTTGGTTGGTTGGTCGGTAAGTGATAAACTTCTACATCGCTCAACCGTTCGTGATGAAATTGACATGTATAAGTGATTTTCCTTAGATAAGGTTTTCAGGCTATCAATTTTTCTGTAATCCGCCACTAGATGGCGCTGTAGAACAATTTTTTGAAAGCACTATACTATATCGCTGCGCACGCCTAAGTTCGATGATTCTGATTCTGTCAAAACATTGAAACGTCAGCGATACAGCAACATAGTACTAGTATTATATAAATACCGTTTTATTTTACTTCAACGCCCTGTATCTCAGAAATGAAACAACTCTGGACATATGTTCATAGAAACTTTTTTTCTCAAAACGAACTAACGAATCACCACCTGAAATTTCGTTCGATAGTTGATAAACACCAGGTATAAGACTGAAATCAATATTTTTCGAAAATTCAAGAGGAATGAAGTTCCTGATTATGAATAGAATACCAATGTGAGGTGCTACTTTTTTTATACCAAATAAAAAATATCTTTCGATGATGGGTGATGTTGAAAACAATTTTGAATTTATAACAAATTGTTGTTGGTCCTTTCAGTTTTCCAGTATATCAACACTATGAAGTCTCATTTCTACAAATATTTCATACAGAAAAATTGAATTTTCATCTGAAGATATTGAAGAATAGAAGTTAACAACATAATAATGAAAATCAACAAAAAATAATAATGAAAGAACTATACTCAATTTCCACAAGACCAGAACACAAATATGTTAGTATCAATTATGCTGGTAGAATCTCCGAGAATATTGAAAATTATTTCTCAAAATTCAATTTACAAACATCCTACACATCCAACGGAAATTTAGGAAACATATTATTTAATGCCAAACCTAAATTAGAGAAAAGGAAGAGATCTGGTATATATCGAATAGAATGTGGTGAATGCCCCGCCATATATATAGACCAAACTGGGAGAAATTTTGATACAAGGTACCACGAACATGTTATTTCGGATAAAAAATCATTAATGTACGAACATCTTCAAAATTCGAAATATAAAATAGAAAAAGATAATTCAAAGATCCTACACACATGCGAAAAAGGGAAAATGAATCTGTTGGAATCTATGGAAATAAACAGGTCAAAGAAAAATCCCATTTCTATTGTCCTAAACAACTTGATTTAAATAATAGTCCTCTCCTGAACTTATAATCCAGATCCCAAAACCTACATTATATTGAAAGCTTTGTTATGTTCATGGATTTTACAGGTATATGAAACGCAGGTACCGGGTATCACGTATATCAAATCATTTATGATAGAATAAGCAACATAGGTATAAATTACTCAGATTTAAATGTAATCAGTTAGTTATGAAAATGGTGTAATAGCCGAAACCGGTCAACAATAAAGAAATATAGTGGAAAATAGACAAAGTGTGTTTTTGTAGTGTATCCTCAGTGATCATGAATTTCCACAAACTAAACAAGTCGTCAATCGAAGAAGTAAACTTCAAGGACATAAAATAATTTTGTAGGTCTTTTTGTACACGAATATGTTGAAATATCATCAGGAATAGAAACATGGTGTAAGGAACACTCACTGTCGATATGGCTTATGAGCAATGTCGGAGGACACAGGGTCGCACATGGGGTCTTTCAGAGGAGCCATGAGAACAACACCAACCGCGGCAATGGAATAAATCACTGGTCTGACCCCTCTGGACCTGTACGTTAAGGAGATTGCGTAAATGGCCATGGTAGGATTGCGCACGGCTGGTGTAAACCTCGAAGTAGAAATGGGTCAATTGGGGCTTAGCCTATGGCGAGATCCGCTTACTCCGCAACCTCTGCTGCAGGCAACTAGGGATGCAATTGAACCCAGGTTTGTGTTCAATAAATCCTACAAAATACAAATGAAACAGAACACAGAGTCAGATGCTACAAATGCAATACGCATATATACAGGCGGCTCAAAAACCTAGGAAGATTCAGGATGTAGAGTGTACTCCAGATCACTAAACCTAAGGATTGAGTGAGGAATGGGAAAAATACCAGCGTGGTTCAAACAGAACTGGCTGGCATCTCAATCGCCACAAAAAGAAACAACCACGAAAGGAATTTCTGGCAAAAACATAACAATCTGCACTGATAGTAGACAAGCCCTATTAGCTTCGAATAGACAACGTTTTTACCTCAGGGTTAGTACTAGAGTGCCACCAAGATTCAGCCAAAGCCTCGGTAGATAATAAACTTATCCTGAAGTGGAAAAAAGGGCACGACAGGAGTAAAGGTAATCGCATTGCTGACACTCCAGCCAAGGAAGCAGCTGTACTGAGAATTTTAGGACCCAGTGACACCTACGGATCACCCTGGACGACCTAGCGCCGATGAAATATCTGGCGATGACCAGGAAAAATCTACGCTCAACAGTATGATTTCTGACTGACCAATGTCAACTAAGGAAACACCTCCATAATATGGGGTAAGTGGACACACCTTTATGCAGGATGTGTGAACAGATGGATGAAGCTGTCACACATGTCCTATGCGAGTATCCGGAGTTATCGTCAATGAGAGAGTATGTGTTCGGCGAGTCTTAGCCTACATCTGTCGATATAAAGGAGATGTCTCTTAGTGACCTGTCCACCAAAAGAACAGGATGGACGATGACCTAGTAGGACAACTCCTCGGGAGGATGTACAATGGGTCATATGTGGATTAAGTGCTGTGGATCTACACTGGCTAGTATAAGTATAAACTTAATCTGCTTTATCTTCAAGTACCAACAATTATCGATATAGCTGGTGCATGCAGACGGGAAGAATTAACAAAAATATCAATTGATCTAATAAATCTAAGAACTTTTGTTGAAAATGGGTAAGAAAACATGCAGTTTCACAGGCAATAGTTATACTTATGGCCATCCCATACTCCACATAACATTCGTGAATTACAAAAAAAATGTTCAATTCAGCCTATTGCTATCGACAGTTTTGAGAATTCCAGATAAAGAATCGCAGAATTTTCGAATTCACCCTATTCTAAAAATTACACAGGCCATAGCTTTTGTTAAACTTCAGCGATGTTATTTGCTTGTAATGGTGGAAACGTCTCAAATTTGCAGAGACACGGGGGTTGAAAGTCTACAAATATCGCTGAAGGATACATAAACAATTCAATTTCGAACATAATTAGAATAGTCATTACCATTCAAAAATTATCAGATGAAAACAACCCATTTAAAGTGGAAACTCTACCTTACTTCATTGAAACGTTTTTAAATATACCAAGCAGTTTAAATAAATTGAATCTCAATAACAGCATTTGCTGGAATTTTCATATAAATATCAATACAAACAAGTTCTGTTCGAATTTCAACATTAAATATAAGTAGGTAAGAATTGAAATGTCCAAATTTGTTTTCTACAAATAAATATAATAAACAGTCTTGTTACGATTGCCAGAAAAATAGTGTACGCAACCCGTATGGAAACAGAATTTTTATCTTCTCATCCAAAACTATTTTCCAGACTCTTTGAAAGTATTTACCATCACAAACTAGCGACCCTAACTGGCTTCGCTTGGATAGCAAAATATAGGTATAAACTTACTTTTATCTGTCATGATATCGCATCAATCTGTTTCAATGAAATTCACTTGGAGAAAATTATGTTCGGTTTGTTAGACCGCTTTAATTTGTTTTCTCGCGCGGTAATTTTAACTTTATAACTCCTATGATATCAATTTGAATAATATAGTGTGAATGGAAAATTTGATACACATGAAATGCTTAAGGCACGTATTTATTTGAATAAGAAAAATTGCATATCCGTCCACATAGCTTTCCAATTACTACATTATACGTGACCATTGATTTCTACATTGAAATTGGTATAGAAGGTACTGTCTTTGAAAGATCGACATATCCAATCAAGAACTTTTTTGCAGACTTATGAAAGAGGTGTGAGATAATATAAACAAAAAAAACAACAAAAAAATAGAACCAAAGTACATATTTGAGGATTCGAAGTTATTGAGTTCAGGAAGTCATCATGAGCACGATTTATGTTCATCATAATCGATAAAAGAGATATAATGCATTCCATAGTTTGTAAGATTCTGGAACGTAACCTTATAACCTTCTACTCTATCTACTTTTATGTTGAAATAGAAGCCCAGAAGCAACCCAGTAAAGTGGTTAATTATTATTATTATTATTATTATCTTTCAACTAACATTCCGGAAAAACTAGTGGTAAGATGTCGATAATTATTATATTTATATCTCCTATTCCTCACATTCATCTCTCGAATAGCGAACTGCATTCTCCGCTATGGAAAAACTCAAACACGTGGTTTTTGTAGAATGTTGATCACTACATGAATGTCATACAACTTTTTGATTAACATCCACATTAAGACCGTTCTTGATTCGGTCAGAAGATAACGTCTGTGAGCCGTACCGCTCCATGAATATTCATCAGCGCACATTTGGTAATAAATTGTTTATAATTTAATGAAGTAACTGGCAAACGGTTCAGTGTGAATTATAAATGGATGTTTTTCATCGAGAAATAACGGATGAATGGGTCGCAGAAAAGTAATTCAGTCGGTGTAATATCTTGAAAGAATTCAATTGAATTGAACAACCGAATTCATATATGTTCAAAGAAAATACGTGTGCCCAACAAATTTCCAATGGTGGTCAATAATCCACAGATATTCCTTTCATTAAATACCTTTCAAAATATATTTCTTCAATGACTTTTTACATGTAGGTAACTTCCAAATTTGTAAAGTGATTCACATTTTCAAAATTGGTACTTTACTTGGTTATTACCATCCAGCAACTGTTTCTTCAATATTCCTCATCTTAGACACCAGAGATTCGACTCAGATATATGCCTAATTTTTCTTTCATATCAGTCTCACATCAGCCTGTCCATAAAGAAGGTTTCCGTTTTCTCCTGAATAAAAATCTTCCCAATACATAATGAGACAATCCAGAACATTCAAGAGTATCCACAACTTTCCAGGACATCACGGCACATTTTGTCACGTGATAGAATGTTTGGAAACTATCCGCAATGTTCGGGAACATCGGGAAATATCTGAGGTCAATGTGGAACGATCAAAGGAGTTATATGCCCTTTATTCATTCCAGAAAGTTCCAGAAATTCCAGAAAATTCTGGAATATTCAACTTGCGAATGGTATCAAATTATTTTGTTCAAAAGAGATTCCTCTAATGGCTGACCTTTTTCTATTTTCACCCATTTGCTTTCGGACCCAATTTCAAAGTTCTTGCAGTCTATGTCACATGCAGAAGCTAGTAGGTACCGAAAAAATATGAAGATATCCTTGAATAATGATGATAATGATATTCTTTATTTAGTAGGACATAGGATTACAAAAAAATGAGAAGATCTATCAAATACGCTACAACATTTCCTATGCAAACTGAAAAGGCGGAGTCCATCTTCGGTCTTCCGCTCAACCTTTGGACAAGCAGAACAAAAGATCGCAAAATTGTGATACAGTAAAGACATGCGTGATTTAAATAACCACTTTCTAGATATTAGAGGAGTTTAGAGGAGTTCATGAATTGATAGATAGATAGATAAATTTATTCAGGTAATTACATGTTTTGATAATGATATAACATTGAATGATTAATAAACAATTTGAAGGCTGAGCTCTACTTAAGCGGAGCTTGAGTTGTAGTATTAACCTATAAACAAACGTTGATTAAATATGTTCACATACATAGGTATACACATATATACACATGCATATATACACACTTATGTACACATATACATACATAAACACATAAATATAATATGAGGTATCATTATTGCGTAATAAAGCAAACACTCATACTGACAATGTAAATACAAATAGTTGGAAGAAAGGAAAACTGGTGGAAAGAGAGAGTAATAGTCGAAGAGGAGGTGACGTTAGATTGTTCAACTAATTCAAGATATTACCTAAAATAGGATGTAGTTTACATCGATAGCCTAGAGAAAACTTCGATTAGGAATCCAGTTCATAAACAGATTTCAATGTCATAGTTTTGATTCACATGTTCTTTCAGTTTTGATTCGAATTTTTATTTATTGGAGGTTGTTCTAATGTCTGATAATCCAGTCATTCAAGCTTAAATTAGGTGAGAATCTCGGAATTCGAGATACCCAGCTGTAAGTCTGTAAATACTTGTATATTGACAGCTTAAAAGTTGTCTCAAAACCTACATATGGTAGGATGTAAGCAACTATTAAATTTCAAGGTCAAAGGTCACAAAAATCGGTTTTTTGCGCTTTTTTTGGAAATATCTCATTTCCTATGGGTTTTTTGCTATTTGTATTTATTATCAATATTGTAGAAAACAAAATTCTCTACAAATTTTGTTTGAAAAAATTTTTTATACGGTGAACCGTTTTCGAGATAGAGGGCGTAGAGCACGCGGTAACAGCATCACTTCAGGTCAACCGGTGCCTCCGGTCGAAAATGCGCCATATATAGTTGATGAACTATCGATAAATCAATGATTATAAATATTTGTCAATTTTTATTAACTATTATATTATATTTTATCATTTTCTTCATGCATTAAATCTATGTCTATTCAATAATACTGATAACCGTTTACTAAAATTAAAAAATGATTAAGAGAAAAACTTAAACCGTGTATATTATCAAGTTCAAACTTGGTTAGGACATGATTTGGAACCCCAGGTATGAGGTTGGGCAATGCGAAACGATTTTCTGGAGCCTATCATAACAATTTTACCACCTGCTCCAGAAGATTTGCTAAATACAATTTTCTCCAACTGCATAATTATGATTTATATGGGGTGTGGAGTTATTATGCATCTATATGCAGTGATAAGTGTATACTTTCCTCACATCAAATAAGTCTGATTTTTTTGTATAGTGCTACAGAGGAGTATCTTATTTTACTATTGAAAATGATTTTCAGGATAATATTTTGCATCACCCCTAGATCATGTAACAGGCTTTTGCTGACGTCACACCATATTATAATGCAATATCTCAGAACTGATTCAGTGAGTGAGATTTCTGAGTTGGTAGAATTTATAAGATAATCGGTTGTTTAATCGGTCTGATCTACATATTCGTCCCATCGTAGATGTTGGTCTACATACACACCAAGATTTTTCATGTGCATATCATTGGGGTTTGGCAGATAGGTTCATGTATAGTGGACCTTATTCTTGTAAAGTTGATCTTTATTTGTGGGAGTGAACGTTACGTATTTAGTTTCAGCGATGTTAAAGACCAGAATACTTGTGTTCAACCAAGAGAAAACAGATGTGAGTCCTCTTTCAGCTCTCTTAAAGACGTCTTCCAACGTATCACCTAGAAATGACAGAGCTGTATCGTCTGCATGAAATTTAATGCTGCTTTGGATGTTTTGAAGTTTGTAAATTTCATTAAAGTAATAAGAACAAAATTGGGCCTAGTACTGTCCCCTGGGGAACTCCCATGGTTATAGGTAGTGGACCACTATAAATATTGTTGATTTTAACACTCTGATTTCTGCCAGATAAGTAATTTTCAAAAAGTTTAAGGGTGATTCCTTTTACTCCAATGATTTCTAAACGCCTCATTAAGATATGATGATTGACAGTATCAAAGGCTTTCGCCAAATCTAAAAACACTGTTGGGCACTTTTTCCAATATTGAAATCATTCCATATACTATGAACCAATTGAAAGACAGCATTTTCTGTTAATAGAATTCAAACAAATGTTTTCGAAAGGAGGAGAGTTTCATATTCTTGAAATCATTTGGAATAGCATTGTGAGTTCTCAATATATTATCAGAAAAACATGTCTCAAAAAATGATGATTTGTGTATTAGTGGTGTTATAGTACTTTTAGATCAAATATTGAGATTGTGAAAGTCAGTGTGGAACACAATCATTTTATAAAGGTAGGAGGGAGTTTGAGTAGTAATTATTTTATGATTTAAGGTGGAGTAGTGAAGTTTCGGCGAGATTTCATATTTAGCCAGCCGGCTTCTCGTAGCTTCTGACTAATGAGTTGATGCCTACAAATACCATAGATGAAGCGGAAACAATAGCTTTGGATTCTCTGGATTTTTTGCGTAGATGTTGCCGTAAGACAATAGCTATAGACCGTATCGTAATAAGTAAAGCTAGAAAAAACTAGAGACTCGGAAAGTATTCTTTTTAAATTCAAATTCATAGTTACACAAAATCAAAAAAAATCACTTTCCATATACTTTTACGAATGCATTCCGACACATGCGCTTCGAATCGTAAGGAGTTTTCTATCCAGAGCCCAAGATTCTTCCCCACATCACAAAACTGTACAGGAATGTTATTGATAGTAACCCAAAATTTTTTTGTGAAGAAGTATGTCATTTCGCCTCCCGAACAGCATTGCCTAAGATTTTTTGGATTCAATGAGAGAGAATGATCTTTGAATATTTTGAAAATACTTCGTTAATCATCTGACAACCATTCACTATGTTTGAAGGGTGGATGGAATATATCACCTGAGTATCATCCCCAAAATGGATCCCTGTGGAACTCCACATGTCAACAAATTTGTTAGTTTATATTCTGGTATTCTCAAAAATTATTCATCATGAATTGTTACTCTAAATGTAAATGGAGAATTTTCAACTGTAAGTTCATTTGAAGTTATATCGATTCATCCAAAACCGATGATTTTTTTTATCTAATGATGAATGTTACTGTTTTGATCCAGTAAAATGGATCCACTCCATATCATTCTTCACACACACGCTTTGGAGTTTTCAGCTGCCTCTTGCTCCATTTCCCCACTCGCCTTGATTTCAACCCTTTCGCCAAATCTCTCCCCGACACAATGAAGGAAGCTTCCCGTGTTCTTTTATGCCGGCGTTTTTAATCTTTCTACTGATGAGTTTTCAGGATATTTCAATCATTTCAAAGAGAAAGTGGTTTTTGATTATGCTTCAAACTCGATATGTGTGGTTGAACTGATTACTTTTGGAATGGAAAGAGAAATGTTTAACGCCAACGGAAATGGAATATGGATGATTGCTATGAAAAGTAATAAATAGTAATAGATTCGCTTTGCGATGAGTGAAAAATTTCTATTTCTCCACTTTCTCTCAAAGAATAATCAGCAATTTGGGCCAATCATCATTTTGAACATAAAGGAAACGTAACACAAGGAACGTAAATCTGTCAAAAAATTAATGAGCATCAGAAATATTTTTTTGGAATCAATAAATTCGTATTTTCATGAATCAGAGAGGATTTTCCATCAATAAATCTATGCAGAGTTTGCGTCTACAAGCCTTATTTCCATGAAGAATTCACACAAAATATCTTCAAGATGCTATGAAGGTGGTGTCCAACGAGTAAATATTCTCCCCTATTGCTGTTGTTGCTTCATTTTTGAACACAACTGAATTCCATTACTCAACAGCAGAATTGAAATGTTAAATCCTACATGCTATCATACTTTCCGTCAAGATATATGTGGATTTCCTCTATATTCGATCCAAATTCGTTTCTACGCAATTCATATTTCTCGGGTTAAAGAGATGAAACACTGAATTTACGATTGGAAAATGACTTGCTTGGTCATTTTTTCCATCATAGCAACGAACAAATAATTCACAACCAAAATCCGTATGTTTAGTTGACTAAGGTCAGAATTCATTCTGACAGACTAAGATGATCCCTTTAGTTTCCAAACTTAAACTCACTCTATCTAGAAAACGTGACTCAGGTGCTCTGAGTCACGTTTTCTAGAATGTTGTTGAAGGAGACCTCAGCCGGTTGGACAACACTAGCTCACTCAGTTTTGCCACAACCTTGTTCGTATCGGTCTCTGTCTCTAACGCTTGTTGTATAAATCATATGCGTTTCAATTGAGCATCGTGTCAACGTGACTTCTGAAATGAACCCCGATGAATCCACAACATACTTTTATCCTCTCTTATAACAAGTATATGAGAATGAATATGTGACACCTGCACAGGTTTTGGGTAGTACAGAAGCGATACACACTGTCTTCCGAGAGTCCGAGTCTCGGCATATGATGATTCAAATGACAGTGACCTGTGAGAAGGCCTGTTAGACATCGTAGTTCATCCCTACTGTAGTCCAACAAATGTTTAGTATCAAGCTTCGAAGGGTACTATACAGGTGTTCAATGTTTGTTTGGCAAAGCCTGAAGCGATGCCGGTTTTGAGTAGAATAAGCGTTTCAAAGTAAGGCGAAAGAACTTTGAAGACATCCTTTGGAAAGCCATGTCGTGTGCGACTAAGAAGGAAATGACTAAAGGTCTGGGAGAACAAGTCGTGGATGCTCCATAAGAACAATGTTCCAACACATATGCACTGATTCTTACATAATTTTCAACAAGCTTGGGATTCCATTGTTGACATATTCGACCTGCTCGCCAGATATAGCTCCATGTGATCATTTTATGGTCCTGGAAGTGAAACCAAATTTGATGACAAATGTGACAAAGACTATCAATATTCTTTCAGGGAATGATTTGAAACTCTGTTTTGAATACTAAAAAAATTCCAACTGAAAAGTGAAAGAATATTGGAGGAAAGTATATTGGAGGGAATACTGTGAAAGTAGTGAGAAAAAAAAAAAGAGTAACATGAAAACTCTGATATTTTCGAGACAAACCTTGTATATCTTGTTCAACAATACCCAATCTCACTCGGTTCAAAAATTCTTTCAAAAACAGCTCATTATAAGAATCAAGATAGTCGCCCGAAGTCTCTTCAGGAATTCTCTCCTCGAATTTCAGGCATTATGACGGACCCCCTATTAATCAGCGCATAATGCTGAAGAACCCTCGAGAATACGAAACAATGCTCTCCAGAGATCACTTGATGAAGTTCGAAACCCCATTATCAAATTAAGAAATGACGAAGTTGACTGTAAATAGGTAACTCAATACGAGGAATTTCAATAGCAAAAATAATGATAAGAACGGAATTGTATTGAGGGAAGCTGGGAAATTTTGGTTTGTAAAGTTCCAGTGAATATTAAAGAAGTTCTGAAGTTTGATGGGTTCGACTGAAAGGGAGAAGTGAAATCTGTAGCAACTGGATAGATTTCAATTTCAATTCAAATCAAATCACTTTCAGGGTATTGTTTCAATTCCTTGTAGATTGTTTTATATAATATTATACTATTTCGAAAAAGCCACCAAAGTCTTTGGGTGCTTTATCTGGTTTAGGTACTATTTTATCAAATGAGTACTTATTCATAAAATTCTCTCGAAAATGAGAGTTACTGAAGATCATTTTGTAACTCCGAAAAGGTTAACCTTCGGAAGGTCACGCAGAAATACCTATGTTAACACATGAAAAACACATTGCTGATGATGTGCCTCAGGGATCCATTCTGTGATCTTTTCTGTATTTACTATTTGCAAATGATCTATTAGTATATCTAAATGGAAATTCTGCCACTCACTGTATATGTTACGCTGATGACACGAATATACTGGTTATTGAAGATGACCTAAACACTGTTATAAATATAGCTGAAAGCACTTTCAGTAGAGTTATCACTTGGTGTGAAAAAAACAACTTGATAATGAATAAAACAAAAACTAGTATGTTAGAATTCATCGAACTGCTCTCTACCAAAATAGTTTTGAATATCAGTGATGCGAACTGTATAACAAACTTCCCGACGATAATAAAGTTTCAGAAAATGTACTCTTGTACAAATGTTTCTCTTGTACAAATGTACAAGAGAAAAGTTAAGCAAATCTTATTGTTAAAAAACTGCTACACTTTTGAGGAGTTTCAGCCGTTACATTATTTTCATGTGAAGTGTACGGTTTATTTAATATACACCTTTTTAATTCATACACACGTAGAATTGGTAACTTTAATATAATTTATATTTATACTCTATATTATTTGTAATAATTGTTTGTGACGTGGATATCCTATACACACCCAGAGATATTTAATCATTCTAGTCATTTCATGTGTATAAACATTTTCTTACATCATTTCTCTACTTGCATTCATTGACGTTTTTCTCTTTTTCATTTGCATTATCACAATGTTGATGTGCAAACTAATTTGTGAAAATGAAGAAATTATTAATAATATTATTATCATTATTATTATTATTTTCACTACTGTTGGAAACGTGATCAATTTTGGATTTTTCCAACCCGAAAAGAACAAATTTCATCTTGATAAAACTCAATCTCTCTATAATGAAGTTCCATAATAGTAGGCATTAATATTATTACATTGAAACGAAAACATTGTTAGCTTATGATTCTATATATTCCATCATATTAAAATTCATTGAATAATACGTAGAGTGAACATAATATTTTTATGATTTATTATTATAATTTTGTTATGAAGATTGAGGTCTGTTGCAAGACTGATGACAGTTTTGGAATTTCTGTTATAAAAACTCTAAATTAGTAAAATTATATAACAAATTGTTGTTATTTTCGTTTAATACCTACCCTAGATGAATATAAAGGAGCAATAATAAACTTTCAATGGATTCAATCCATTCCTAAGAAGTCACAATGTAGTAAACGACACAATATCAGGTATCTACAAGTCCAGGAAGAAATGTTTAAAATATTTTTTTTCGTTAACCAGCTATCGTACCCCTACGACAGCCCTCAGAAGTCGAAACTTGTGCGACTAACGAGGACTAACGAGGTCTTACCTTTTAACGTGGGATTCCTAACACGAGTTGGACGATAGCAAGTGAAAATCGAGCAATCATACTGGGGCTTGAAATATCGACTCACACATCGTCCGATTGACTGAGTGAACAAAGCACCCACGTCGAACCGCCCGGCTACCGACCGACTGAGGTCAGTAGCCGGGCGATTTGTTCAAGTGGGATTTGTTCAAGGACTGAAACAAGAGAAATATCATTATAAATCACTTTGATTCAGTGCTGTGAATATGAGCAATTTGAAAATCGAAAGCAGTCAAAGCAAACGCAAACGTTTGTTTCGAGATTATTTTTCTTTTCTGTGATTCGAAGTTTATATGGAAGTAGCTGTTTCCAGGTTATTACAAAAAGTTTTCCCAATTTCGGTATAGAGCTGTGTTGCATTTTTAGGAATAACTCTCATTGTGATATTCGTGAAAGTCAATTTTTTAGTTTCATTTTGTTTTTATCCCTAAAACTTCAATCATGTCTATGAGTTATTTCTTTTTTCATCGATTCATCTGACGAATTGCTTGATTAAACTTACCCTGCTCGACCTACACAACCGATAAAGCTGATATATCGTTTTCAATAAGCATTTCCTATGCATATGAGTCGTGTATATTCCCAAATAAATATGCTGTCAAATTTTATTGTTCTTATTTTTCATCTTTATTGTTGCATCATGGCAAACATAACATTCTGCGTATCGCAAGTGATGTATGTTATGCAGAGCGTGTATTAAATTACAGGCAACATTTCCATAACAAATGTTTAGCACTATATATTTTCGTGTTTGAATTGAATTTTTATCCGTCCTTTATTCCGATGCGAATATTCGATTTGTCAGTTCTGGGGTGGTTTATGCTTCGATCAGGGATGGACTACAAGATCTATAACAAAAGAGAGAGTTTTTGCATTTCAGACTCATTATTGTAAACATTGTTGGAAGCGGGAGTCATTTTTCTTACATGTATACATGAAAACTTCGATTAAGTAGATACTATTTTTCAACAACTACTTAAGCATTGGAAGACCAACTCAGGAGCCTTTTGGAGATGCAAAAAAAAGTAAAGTACAGAATAAAAATGTTTAGAAAAAGTATAATATATTGTACTCAGTAAAGAAAAAATTAATAGAATTCAATCCAAAGTACGGAAAAAATAGTTTTTAATCTTTTTTCCTGAAGCAAGATATACTTTTGAAAAAAAAAACAGAAATTCAAAAGCAATACGAAGGTCTACAACTTTTTATATGCATGAATTTATTTCACATAAAGTGTCCTTGAGTAACACTATACGCCCACATACCCCACTGTCGTCCCCATATGAACGACAACTCTCAGAAATTGAGAAATTTGTGCTAGCTAAGGACTAACTAGGTCTTACCTTTCAACTTGTGATTCCTAACACATCTATTGAAAACACTTTCCCAACACCAGAACAAAAATTATGATCTCTTGACGCGCGTTTCGCTAACCAAATTGGTGTCCTCAGGAGTTATTGTGAGATCATTATGACACATAATGAGGGGATCATTATAAGTCATAATGATTTCCTGAGGACCAAGTTCGCGTCCTGAGAAGATCATTATGACTCATAATGAGTCATTATAAGATCAGTATGACTCATAATGAGTCATTATAAGATCAGTATGACTCATAATGAGAAGATAAGTACGAGTCACAATGATATCCTGAGGACCAAGTTAGCGTCCTGAGAAGATCATTATGACTCATAATGAGGAGATAATCATAAATCATAGGGACTTCCTGAGGATAAAGTTGACGTCCTAAGGAGATAATTATGACTCATAATTATCACTCCATGAGTGATAAGGATCTCCTGAGGACCAAGTTAGCATCCTGAGGAGATTATTATGACTCATAATCAAGAGATTTTCATGAGTCGTAATGAGTCATTATAAAATCATCATGACTCATAATGAAATCATCATGAGTTATAATGACTTCTTGGGGACCAAGTTAGCGCCGTGAGCAGATAATTATGACATATGATGAGGAGATCATTTTGAGTTTCATTGATCTCCTGAGGACCAATTTAGCGTCATAAGGAGATCATTATGACTCATTATGGGTCATTATAAGATAATTATGACTCATAATGGGGAGATAATTCACGAGTCATATTGATCTCCTGAGGACCAAGTTAGCCTCCTAAGGAGATTATTATGACGCATGATGAGATTATTTTGAGCCATAATGAGTCATTATAAGATCATTATGACTCATAATAAGGAGATCATTACGAGTCATAATGATCTCTTGACGACCAAGTTAGCATCATAAGGAGATCATTATGACTCATAATGAGGCGATCATTATGAGTCATAATGATCTCCTGAGGACGCTAATTTGGTTAGCGAAACGCGCTTCGATAGACCGTAGTTTCTGTTCTGATGTTGGTGTAGTGTTTTCAATAGACCATTTGAGTTTTTGAAGTTGCTCAAATTTCTTCGATTCAGAAAACTTTTTTGGTTCCAGATTGACAGAAATTTCAGAATATTGGTGGGAGTAATCAGAAGAGCATACAGTCAAGCTCTAATTTACTCCATCATTATCACATGGAGCAGTTATGTTTACCAGAATCAAAATGTCACTCGAAGAGAATGAATGATCCCACACATTTTGCAAAGTTCAGCTTTTTAAATTTAGTTGAGAAAGGAAGTTACAGTAACAAGCTTTCTCGAATTCCGAACAAAAAAAATAGTGGCAACTTGATTGGGTAAGACGTGAGTGGATGCAAACAAGACAGGTCACAAGACAGGTCACTGAAATTTTTTGTTTCCAATGAGTTCTAGCCTCAAACGGTCTACATATCATCCGGAAGTAAGTTTTTTGGATTTGCTCTTGAATTCTTTAATTTCAAATCAACCTACATTTCACAATATCATTAAGTAAAAGTCCAATTGGAAACCTACTGTACATACACATCGAACGCTTTTTTTGTGTTTGAGATTATAAAAATGTATACGAAAACACACTTCAAATAAATGAATGTATCATCAATAGAATTGTTTGTTATTTTTTCTCTAACACTCAACTTTCAAAGCCCTCTGCGATACCGATGAATGTTTCGAAACCAGTTTGGCAATCCTTTCATCGAAACTACTAGAGAAAGGAACACCTGGAGAACTCGCATCAATGAGAAATAGCGTTAAATTGAGCACCACCTTTTGTTGGCCGAATGCATATCTGACAAAGGGACCCTCGCGTATTCCAAAATGTCAAGGACAACCATCTTAATCTTCCGAATATAGGTCGAACACGCGAAGGTCTTGTTAGTGGGTTCATGGTACACGGTTGCCAAATGTTTATTCGTCAGCGATTAAGAAATTCATTTATCTTTTCAAATGTTCTGAATAAGCATTAACAAACATTATGAAGAATGCGATTTCTTTACAAAATTGGTGAATGATTTGTGTTTTATTCAGCTGCATAAAAAAGAAATTGACATAAATGGTGTATAGCTACTTACACTGAACCTTCCACAAATCAAAAAAATTGGATTATCAATACACTGGTCCCACCACCGATGAAATAGAAACGGAGACTCATTCTGTCTGTCTGTAATTGAGAAAATGTTTTTTGTGAATTCAGGTTTTTTTGCTGGCGATCATAATTTTTTGCCCATACAGGCTATCTCTGATACCCATAAGTTGCGAGTGAGAGTAGCCTCAGGTCTAACTTTTTCAGTGGAATCATATTAATGTTGCCATCAACTAAACCTCAAGGAGAGTTACTGTTCATGCCCTGTTCCCAAAACACCAATTCATTCGAAGGGTGGGCAAGTACTATCAACCAATGACTCCTCTCCACAACTGTCATTGAGCCCGAAAAAAGTTTAACTTGAATGAAGAATGACAACCTTCTGAAATTGTTCAGCTGAAATTTCCACCGTTTTGAGCTGGTATCCTCTTGTAATTGAAATTAATGAAAGCATCATTCAACCTAGGACTGTTATGATCAAAATAATAAATTAACCTTCTACTCCATATGCTTTTTTTCTTCTTTCGACGATATTTGCACCCGACAGAGCACCAACTTCATTGACGAATATAGCCCCATTCAATGTGGTGATATAGCACTCTTGGAGGCCATGTTTCATTGGTGGATATAGGATGACACCGCATGAGCTCAACACGCTGGACTGAAACTTTGATGTGGTCCTTCTGTTGAACGGGTTTCAACTAGATGGAAAAGTTGTGACCAGCCAGTTCAGTGTCGAAAACCTAATCAATTTCATTAGCAGCTCGGATAGCTGCCTTTAAAAGGAACGCTTTGACCTCTTCATTTCCATAGTCATCGAGCTACTGATGACGTTACAGGAACCAGCCAGAACCAATGTGTAATTAGTACACCATAAACTCAAAACAGTTCAAGACCTCCCAGTTGTCCGGTATATTGAACGATTCAGGATGCAATCCTGGGTCTTCACGTTGGTAAACTTAACTAGGTTTTCACATACACTTGACTTTTGTTTGAAGGTGATTGGCAATGTTTCATGATGAATTGCACTAGTTCGGACTTCAATTGTCTAATATGTAAAATGATTTGAAATCCCTGAAGCAACTAAAAAAAAAGAATTAAAAATGAATAGCTGGAAATAACAGTTATACTGAACAAAAAAACCTGAAATGAAATAACAGTGAAATAAAATACAAGTGAAAATAGAAGAATTGAACAAAAAATAAAAATTAAGGAATAAACATGAAAATAAAAATAAAAATTAAATGTTAAGAGATTCCAAGCTAACTTAATTCACGACGTTTCGATTGTTTGTATCTACAATCGTCTTCGGGTAATGACTGGACTGATTCCTCCTTTCACTTATCCCCGTTTTCCATTTTCGCCAAACGCCAAACGCCAAATGGTCATCTCCCACTGAACTAGTGAAGCGGAAAAAAAGGAAAGCGAGGATAAGTGAAAGTACTCGAACGACCCATAAATAGTCATCTTTCGGAGGAATCAGTCCAGTTATCACACGAAAGTGGAATTCTGTACACTTGACTCTTCTAAAAGGGTGGATTAGAATCGAAATGACGAGCAGTTATTTTGACAGCAACTTAGTTCTTAGCTTAACAAACATCGAACACCTGGATGGCAGGAAGATTTATGAACTTCTGGTAAAAACTTCCAGGATTGACTCACTCCAAGGCGTTTATTCACCCTTCGTAGCTTGATACCAAATAGTTGTTGGATTCCAGTAGAGATTAACTACGATAACTAACAGGCTATCTCGCAGGTCACTGTCATCTGAATTATCATATGCAGACACTCGGACTTTCGGAAAAGAGTCTGTTTCGCCTCTGAAATAGCAGCGCATATACTTTGTGCCTGCCCCGCTGGGGACCGAATCAGGTTTCCAGAATCTGGCCCAGCCGTACTCTTTCCGTATGACCTGAAATATCACTCACTGTACAAACTGATCAAATTCGCTAAGAAGCTGGATTCATTTGATTGATTGTGAATAGGTGTGAGTCACACTGAAACCTTACGGGTTGCGGCGGAGGATCGAATAGACCCACTTACTTTCAACCTCACCCAACCTAACCTAGTTCTTACCCAACAGTACCAATTACCGGATGTGACGGAATTTGTACTTGCGGCGAAGAAAGATTTCCATTGTCATTAGCTCTTCAGTGTAGCGTTGCTTCACCCCAAGGTGGGTACGCAACTCTCCGGCGTCTAGACGTTATAGAATACTTCAGTTTATGAGATCTCCATGAATCATCCTTTGTCCCTTCTTGGGATGGATATTTATCTATTTCAAAGTCCACACCGATAGCATGCGTATATTCTTCTACCACGTTCGAGGACTGATGTATATCATGATCTTCGCAGGTATACATGACTGATCTTATGCTTCAGGTCTCCAAGGTGCTTCATCTGTTTTCACGAGTAGAGTAGAGGATAATGGCAGTAGTGGAGTACAGAGAAGAAGGTACTGGGAAAATCACCCTGGAATGCATTCCTTCTGGAAGTAACCGGTTCTCCATTGGACTCTACCTTGACCAGATGGTATGGTGAAGGAAGTCTTCCGGGGCTGTATAAATTGTTCGAGTAATCCCACTATTTGGTTTGGTGTGTACCGCAAAGCGTTACGGTAATAGATCTGAGTCATAAAGGAGTTGAGTTCAAACTACAAAATGCGTTATAAATCTTTCGATGAGCAGGTTCACCTTGTAATCAGCCATATCTCTTACTGATCCTCTCTGCTCCCAGTAAAATACTGGGTCAACTGCGTCAACTTACAGCATGATACGCAATTCTTTGAAATAGACATATATCCGTTTTCAGGAATCAGAATGGTCCACTCCTTGATAAACCCACCAGGAATATGTTGCTTCCATCAGGCAAATAATTGAAAATTTTGATAGGATTGCAATGCCTACCTGAAATTGTCATCATTGACAGATATTCACAGGTAAAAGGAAAATAACAATCGGAAGAATTTGAAAATGTAAAAATGAGGTGGGGAACTTTATGATCATTAGACTCCAACAAATTTTCGGATGAGGACTCAAGAGGGTCTGACAACAACTGAGTAAAGAAAAGGACGAGATGTGCAGATGGATTCCATTATGGAACCCAGTGCAGACATTGTACTGAGACTGAAAATTTTCCTCACGTCTTGGGATCTTTTTCATTTAGACAACACTGTACATCACCCCATTCGTCACCTAAAAGCCACCATATAATCTAAATAATTCTGGTTTATGAACAGCTTCCAATATCAGAATTGACATTATAGCAATAGACAGAAGGAGGGATATTGCATTCATATTGGACCCAACAATGAGATTCGAAATAGGTGATTCTCAACCTACTGAAGTTGACACAGAAAAAAATATATGAAACAATTATCAAATTCAGGAATGAATATGAAATTAATGGTGAACTAATAGTTATTGGTCTTTTCAATGGTGCCAGAGAAACATTTTTCAAATTTTCTGTTGCTTTTGCCAAATAGCTCAAACTTTCTATGAAAACTGTGAAATTTATCTCCCTCGTAACTTTGATAAAAACTTCAAGAACACATATTTCTTGGAATTTTCAATTATTTCATGTCATTGTTATAATTCATGTTAATATATTTTTTATTCATTATTTTTCACTATTGTTATAGTTATTTACGAGCCCCATTTATTGTTGGAATGTTATTGCAAATTTTTAGTAAACATATATATTATTTTTTATTTTTGTTTACCTGAATATATTATTACTTTGATGCGGAATTAAAAAAAAATACTGGCAGGTAATTGCTACATCTGAATCTTGGAAAATCTGATTTTCTCGTCTTGAAATCGATGTGCACATCTCCCGGAAAATTGGGGGGATTTCTTGCCCATTTTCCGCTTTGAAAGAGTTAAAATTAATGGGATTTCCGATCGCGCGTACAATCGGAATAAGTTTTTTAATTACCGGTATTTTATGGCCCTCTACTAATCTCGCTCTTCGGTGTTAAATTATTTAAAGAGTGATCGCTTTACTTCGGTAATTTTTCATTTTCTCGGATGACCCTTAATGAAATTAAAAAATCTGTCGTCATAAGCTTTTGTTGAGTAATCTCTCCTTCATATTTAATTACTTTTTTAATCGACTTTTTTCGGGAGATTATACCTTGAGATGTTAAATTGTTTTTAATGAAATCTTAAAGTTAATTCTCATTTCGAGGACCATCAATTCCCGTTAATAGCTTGGGTTTCATTACAACTAACGCCATATAAGGCGATACCAAAAAAGGTGAACATTATAAGTGCAGCTACATTTCTTCATTGCAATTTCACTCCAAGAACACATGTTATCACAATCCGAATAAATTTTATACCTACAAGAATGAGCACTCGTCAAAAAAAAAGTTCACAAAAAGTTAATCGTCCAAAAGCATGAAGCTGTCAGGTACTGAAAAATCTCCAAAAAGTGGAAAAAGTTCTTGTAACACGAAATAAATTTAAAGCTAGCCATACACTGGCAACTTTTCAATCTTGGTGATTGAATAGTATTGACGGTTAAAATTGGCAACACTAGCTATCGAATAGTTGCTGAATATTAGCTACAAAATGAGTTCTATTAAAATACAATTCTGGTCAAGTAGAAGTTCTCAGAAAGATATTCATATCGGAGCATAAAGCAACCATACAGCTGACAGGTTCTAAAAGTATCTGGAAGCTTCACGAGATGAGTTTAAAGCTAGTCATACACGGTCAAATTTTCAATCTCAGTGATCAAATATCCCTGTCGGTATTGAAAGCACCACTACATAGTCGCTACATAAATACAACATTTGTTAACTGGAAGTTCACAAAAAAAATAATCATGTCGTATCATGAAGCTGCCATTTAGCTGTCATTTACTGAAAGTGCACCGAAAAGTGAAAGGAATTCCAGAAACACCAAATAAATTTAGCCGTACACTGGCAACTATTTAATTTGTGTGATCAAATGGCATTTTTGAATCATGAAGCTACCATTCAGCTGTCTTTCACTGAAAGAGCTCCAAAAAGTAAAATAAATCCTTGGAACACAAAATGAATTCAACTATTGAATCTCAGTGATTATCTAGCAACTGAATTTAAAAATGTACAAGCTTTTTCGGAGTACTACAAGAAAAACTTCGGAATGCTTGTGAGCAGTACCTGTGTAGAAGTGGAGATTTACTTTGGATTCAAATCGCTTAAGGTTATATTGATCTGAAAAAAATAATCTTGGAAAGTTTATTCCATGAGGACGTCGAGCCGTTGTCCAAATGAAAAAGTCTTTCATTAGTGTAGTTTTTTTTCGGCGAGTGGAAAAATCTTTGAAACACACCTGGTCGCCCTGTAACCAGGTATTTTCAGATTTTCACCGACTAAAAAACCACTCATGAGTCAAGCAGGCTACTCTGGAACCGCCCTCAGGCATTATTTCGAAATAGCAGACTGTAGTGATGGTTCAGGGCTCTTCCTTTTTCTTCAGTACTTCATTTCTATTCATCTAGTTCTTTTCTTTTCTTTGTCAGGATGATCTTGGAGAGTTTACTAACGGCTTTCCAGTTTTGTATACTTTTAAGCATCTTCCCTATTATGTTTTTCGGTGTTAATTCTCCTATCGTCATTTCTGCGTTTCGTCTCTGTTCTTCCCAACGTATGTATTCAAAGATTGTATGTTGTACCGTATCTATCATTCCGCAATACTTGCACTCTTCTGTGTCACTCACTTCAAACCTAAACAGATACGCCTGAAAACACCCGTGCCCCGTTAGTACTTGTGTGAGAAAGTAATTTACTTCGCCCCATTTTCTGTTCATCCATGGTTCTAGGTCTCTTATCAGTCTTCTTGCTCAGTTGGCCTTTCCATCGTATACCTCCCAAGATCGTTGCCATTTTTCCATAATTTGTAACCTTGCTAACCCTTTTGATACGTTGTTTTGTACCATTGTTCTCTCTTCCGCCGGCAGATTTTTTGGCGGGTTCTTGCAATCATCAGCAGAGCTTTAGTTGATGTTGTTTTATATGCACACGCTATTTTTATGGCTGCTTTCCGTTGAACATAAAGTAATATATTCCTGCATCCTTTTTTTTTCCATGACTCTTTTCCAAATCGTTGCACCATATAGCATGATCGACTGGGCGACAGGGCATAGAATTCTTCTGCTACCTTCTCGAGGACCCCCAACGTCGGGCATTATCCTGCTTATGTTGCTTATGGCTTTTTCCGCTTTTTCTGCTATTTTTCTAACATGAGCTCCCATTTTCATATTTCGATCCATGTGGATTCCCAGGTACCTATTTGATAGATTCTTGGCTACGGATGTTCGTTTCCTCCAATTCAATTGTAATACTTTTCAGTTTTCTGCCTGCTGCCAGCAGTACTACCTCTGACTTCTGAGGGGCAAGCTTGAGTTGTTTCGCTGTCATCCACTCGACTATATCCTTCACCGTTCTATTGGAAGTTCTCACCAGAATTTCTTCATTTTTCCCCACCACCACTACGGCTAGGTTATCTGTGTAGCCTATGAGGTTAATTTCCCTAGGGAACTTCAGATTTAGTACCCCATCATAATATATGTTCCACAATGTGGGACCAATTACAGAGCCTTGTGGAATACCACAGGTGATGTTCATTTTCCCCTTGTATCATCCTACTCCCTCTCTTCAAGGTAGCTGGCAATCATATAGTACAGGTATGCAGGTATCTACATCTTTTCTTTTGATTTCGTTCAAAATCCCTTCCCATGGCGCGGAGTTGAAGTCCTTTCGTTTGCTTGGTCTGCGATGTTTTGTACCTTCGCCAGTGCATCTGTTGTTGACCTAACTTTTCGGAAACCGAACTGATTTTTATTTAGATCTTCTTTATTTTCTATTTCTCTCAAAGAGTCTTGCCTTGATCAGTTGCTCGAGGAGTTTTCCCATGATGTTCAGGATACATATGAACCTGTATGATTTACTTCCACCTTTATCGATAAGAACGAGTCTGGCTATTCTTCCATCATTTTGTTAATGATAGGTTCATTATCCTCAAAAGTGTAGTGGAAGGTGTGTTAAGATAATTACGGAATGTTGGTATCTAAAAATATGCTCATGAACTTAGATATTTTCAAAACTCGACCCAATTCGTAATGAAAAACTGCTTATGAAAATTTCCGTTTACAAAATTTTTAGTGTCTAAGAAGCAAGTGAAATACGTTGCTCTATATCGTATGGCATTGACCTGAATAATAATTACTATAAAATTTTTAATTTTTTTTTCCGAGTCGGATATAATGATGATAGGATATATAATTTCTGCTTCGGTAAGTTTGTTGGGGGTTGAAATGGAAACAATCATGTAGCTGGAATTGCAAAGGCTGTTTCTCAAAAGCTCGGACAATGTTTCAAACCAAAAAACTGTACACACCTCAGTAATTTTGATGCGTTATAAAGCTCAGATCAGACCTTTTTTTGGAGATAGATAGATAGATTTATTTGACTTTTTTACAATAAGTTTACAGCATGTCATATATCAAAAATAGTCATAGAGAAACGTGGTATATATAAATCAAAAAAACAAACTTTTTGTTACATTTAGTTTTAAAAGGACCGCACAATATAGTATAACGTACACATTAAAAATATGTTGTAAAGTAACATACTTCACAAATATAAAATATATCAGTGAAGGATTATTGTTCAATATATTAGTCAATAGATTATTAACTATTTAAAAATTCATTAATACTATAAGAACAGTGATCTAAAAGTACATTTCTAATAGCCCTTTTGAATTCAGAATTTTTCAGTGATCGCATCTCTGAAGTCAACTTGTTGTAGAGTTTCAAATTCATGGAGTTAGTTTTGGATTTTGGTAAACGAATGGTTAACAGATCTAGTATCATGTGTGTGAATATCAGAGTTGTAAGAATAGTTTCTTTTATTTTCGTGCATTTCAGAGACAGTTTGGAAAATGTAAATACATGGAAGCGTCATTATTCTCAGTTTGATAAATAAGTCACGGCGGTGCTCTCTAGGACCTACTCCGGTTATCAGGCGTATAGCCTTTTTTGAGACCTGAACATTTTTGCGGCATGGCAGGAATTACCTCATAATATTGTGCCATAACTAATTCGGGAGTGGAATAAACCAAAATATGTATTTCTCAAAATTTCTGAATTGACAATACATCGTTGCCTTCTTAGAAGAAACAAGATACTTGATAGACCTTTGTTTGAAATTTCTGTATGCATGTAACAATTGAGAGACTCATCGATTGTAATACCCAGAAGTTTACAACGTGCACCTGTTGTATAGTTGTTTGTTGAAATGAATAATTTTTGAGTCTTCTGATCATTCAATTGCATGAAGTTGGCGGAAAACCAATTTTTTGCATTGTGAATGGATTCATCTGCCATTTGTAGAAGTGTAGATAGATTTGTAGAGGTGTTGATAAAAGAAGTAGCATCAGCAAAGAGGATAGCAGGAGTATTATCAGTAGTATGTAGACAGATGTCGTTTATATATATGATAAACAATAACGGTCCAAGTACCGAGCCTTGGGGAACGCCATACTTTGTGGTTTGAAGAACCGAAATATTAATACCTATTTTTACTAGCTGTTTTCTGCAACTTGAAACCTTAATAGTCTGGACCATCGAAGAGATCTTGGAGATTTGTATCTCTTCTATAGATATTTTCACCGAAAGTGTTCAAGTGACTTGGCACATTTGATTCCACCAAGAGAGGTACTATGGCTGCTAATCGTTTCGAGGTTCAACTCAGAAAACTGTTCAAGAACTCATACATTTGGAGAACTGCGTTTATGTGGATTAAACTTCCGGTGAATGTTTTTCCAAGAGGATTCAATCTTCAGCGATTCAAATCGCTACTCTTACCCATTAGCATTAAGGATTCTCCAGTACTGCTTGTGTTTTTTTCTTTAAAAAAAAACTCATCGTATATGTTCTGAAAGAGCAACTCCAATGGTAAATCATGAAAACTTTTTGATATCTCTGAGGATTCAGTGTACTTGAATTCACACTGATTATATAACAGCCAATAATACCCAACCGACTGTTATTTATCTCTACGAAACAAACAAAAGGATTTATTTAATGAACTTGTTCGTATTTATTTTGCACGGATCACTGCAAATATACACTTAATTTTTTCATTTGGCAAGCCCATTGAAATTCAGCAACCTTGAGGTTCGCCATGCTTCAGATAGTTCCACGATATTCGCTTCGACAACATACTTCCAGGTGGAAGAATAAATGAGTAGCGGCGTTGCCACACTAAATTTGTTGGTGCTTTTACATATTCTTTCACTTCTTGATACAGGTCTTACCTTCAAACGTGCGACCGAAGGTAGGGATGTGCGTTATCTGAATCTTAAATAACAGTTTTTCTCTATAAATTAATGTATGTGATCATAACCACGTCAGACATGTAATTTGGCAGAAGCACTGCACCTACAATGATGAAATTCCTGAAATATACTTCACAGGAGTGAAACAAATCATGATGTTACTTGTCACTTCAAAGGAAACAATACTATTGATTCAAAGAAATCATATATTATTATACATTACCTATGTCAACTACAAATCAGTCGCAAGAGCAATATACCTCTAAGACCTGTATAGAAATAGACAATCCCCTAAGCAATTCCTAAGGTAGTTTCAACTATTTGAACCCCGCATGATTTTCCTAACCTAAAAATATAACTAGCCCAAGGCATGAAATGAGCCTATAAGATCAGAAATTGTTAATGTCCAGTAATGACTCAATACTCATCGTTTATCCTGAGAAGAATAATGATTCGATCATTAGTAGTGTCAAATGTATTTCTCTAAAAGTTGATGGAAAATCAGTAGCAATCATCATTAGAGAACTGAAAGTTGTTCGATTGGAATGATTTAGTGGCAGTAATGAGAGACAGAACTATAATGCTTCAGAAATTGACATGGTAATGGAAAAGTTTTGACTTTGGCTACACTTGCTCTTGAAATGCCTTCTTGCGGAATCATGAACCGACCATAGGAAATTGGGATATTTTCCAAAAAGTTGCTAACGTGTATTTCCCGATCGTGGAACATAAGAGCCTGAATTCTTATTGAGATAAAACACCTCTTATGGGTCCAGGAAAAGCATTAGATTATATTGGAAACATAAATGAAAAATCCAGTTCAACTTCGACAAAATGAACAAAAACATCCATAACATTACAATTATTGTTTGTCAAACTATAGTCAATGTGAATAATCAATACCAAAGTGATTTTGTAAGAATGAAAATTGTATGTGAAATCTCCACAATTTTTATCAATAGCAAAAACGAGAAGTAATGTGAAGAATGTAAACAATCCAGATGGTTACTACTGGAGTTTAATCTCAACACCAAATCGTTACTATTTCTGTTGTCCTCTCTGTTATAAGATAAAATGTTTGCACCATATTCCGGAAAGTATTATGTTGAAGTTAGATTTGTAACAATATTATTCATCTCTAACTAGTCGAGTCCATCGACAACGAATGTTCCAAAAATATGAAGGACCTACTTTGAAAATACATGTATCATCTCACATGTTCAGAAAGTGAGCTTGTCAATTTTTCTCAACATAATCCCATAGTTGCTGAACACACTTGTTAGGAAGCTTTTTCAACTTTCGCAGCATCTTTCAAAACATTTGTAAAGTTTGGAAATAGTGAGGAGTTGAACCTGCTTATGCAACGCCTTTGCAGGCTCTTCCTAAACTCGATTTTCAAACGTTACAATTCAGCTGAATACCGTATACCCATTTTTTATCTTTTTCTTGGTGATTTAAATGACTAACTCATAGATAGAATTGCCTTTAACTTCTTCGGGAGCCAAACGAAGCATACTATCAAATATTTAAAACAATAGTTTGAATTATATACAAGAAAAATTCTTTCAGGCCAATCTCAACTTATCTACACTGAAGGTTAATGGACTGACACCTATCAGAAAACAAGCACTCCTCTGGATAATACTACAAAGGGCGTTGGATTATATCCAACAGTTATCAGTGCAAAATTCCTCACTAGAATTCCTTAAAATGGAACCCCATTTTAAGGAATTCTAGAATAACGACCAGGACAACAGGCAGAAAGATTGTTAATGTTCCAGGTTCAAGTGCAGGTACGAGTACAGGTACAAGTGGAGGTATATGTACAGGTACAAATACAGGTACGAATACACGTACAAATACAACTGAGTATCTGACAAGGCATAAATGCGCTTTACGAAGTCTAAAAGGTAGTCATCGGACAGCAAGCCATGATGGTTAAACCTCTGAAGAAGCTAGCCATTCGCGTCAGCGAAACGTCAGGAGAAATTCCAAAAATCTACAGCTTTTAAATTCGAAAAGCAATGACACTGAAAACCTCAGCCGTGAAAGTCTAAACCATTCTGTCAATCACTGATTTCTTTCATGAAATTACGACCTTACATCTCTTTTGTTGACATTTGGAATCATGTTTCTCCGTTATGATTAATAATATAATCCATTCAAGTAAATATCTCATAAAAACAGTTCAGTTTATGATATAACATGACATAAGATATCAGCTTAGACAAGATGTGCCTGCAGGAACTTGATTATATATACGTCATCCTCCATGGACCCCTCATTATTTCATATTTCTGTCATGAACCTTTATTTCCTAAGGTATCAAACTGCGTTGTTGAAAATTAGTAAAAACCATGTCTAAAGGGTTAATTTTGTTGTTTTCATAGTTTTACTTTCGGTGCATCTTCAAATATTTATTGAAAAACGCACTATCTTGTATTGAGAACACTCAGATTCCACTAAGAATTCCAAAACACACACCATAAGGATTTATTATTGTTATAAATTGCAACAGCGCACCGCTGAAAAACAACAACTGCGATAACACCATTTCACTTATTTAATTTGGCAAAAAGTATGATCTAATGCGAATCTCGACCTTGGCCTTGGCTATAATTAGAGGCAGCTGTTTACGATCAGGGTATCAGATATTTATTATCTATTCCGTTTGCAAGCAATAATTGTTGTTCTAATAGAGCCTTACAGGAATGGATTTGAAAGAAGCAGCTGTCATGTTTTTGAGCAGATGGTAAATACAGGGCGTTCCAACGAAAACTTGACCCCCCCTGTAAGTCAGAAACGGACGTGTAATAGAAAATTCCAAAAACACGTCAATTTATATTTCTAGGGGGACAAATTCTGACACGGAAATCATACCCGAAACTTCATCCCTCTGCGGTCAGCAACTACCCTCTCTATTTTTTCCAATAGCATGGGGGTCGAGTGATATATCATTTGAAACGTTTGTTTTCCTCTATCACTTCTGTAATTTTTTTCGGAATTGGTTCATTCGTTATTGAGAAATGAAATGTTTTATTCAAGAAAAAACAGAAAATTCGCTGTCGCTCATTTTATTGAGGAAATCAACAAAAGTGATATCAATGGCAACACAATCAATAGATGAAGTGGTCAAAATGACCACTTCATTTAGTTTCATACAATAATACAGTCTACTTTCGAAAGCGTTCCTTACATTATCCACCGTACATGAGTGAACAGAAGTAAATTCACTCCTGTCGGTCTCTTTGATGTTTCGGGTCGAGATTTTATTTTTTGCTGGCATGTAGCGGAGCAGGAGGGTGTTGGCTAAGAGCTGTTGTGCACCTCTGCACGAGGTTCGTTTAAAAAATATGTGATTATGGTCTGACTTCATCATTGCTACTAGGAGCTCCCAATAAACGTCTCATATGATTGTTAACTGTTTAGGAATTCATGAAAAATAAGACAAGGTGGTGAAATAAATGTATATTTTATATAGTAAGATTATACAATTTAGGTCAAAAACTTATGCTGATATATTTTAAAGGTTTTTCAGAACGATGAGTTCTGTTCTGTTCTATAATGAATTCTTACCCTTGTGGAAAGAGAAAATGAATAATCCAAAGGAAAATTATCACAGTCAGTGGCACATAAATTGTTGAAATTATTAAGAAATTCTGTCTCTAGATGAATTCTGTCTCTAGATGAATGATACATTGTAAAAATGAATCTGGAGGCATATATGAACTTCCAAACTGTTTGGCTACTGTATTATTATATGCCTTGAAATGACTATATACCTACATATGTTTCATTCAGTGTCGTACTAGCCGCCGTGGCAAAATTTGTACATACTTCTCATGAATGTATTCTTAAACATTTTCTCAAAAGATATCCACAAACATAGCCTAAGCTGTTGCCTTCTGGAGTGGCTAGAGTTCTATAATCATTTGTCTCTACTCTCGAAGGTTAATAGGGATTTTTTGGAACACTTCCACAATAATCTTAATTTTATTTATGTCAGCATCTGCAATACAAGATAGAATCTCACTAGTATCTTCTAGACAGTTAGTTCCTTCTGCCTGTGTGAAAAACTGAAGAGTGAATGTTTTTTTGAAAACTCTGGTAATTTGAATAGGAGTTGGGTTTCTGGCATTTCCACAAGTATTTCTAAGTTGACCAAAATAATTTTCCACACAGTCCAGTTTCATATTCCTCGTCAAGATGTAGGAGAAATGCCGAAATTGTTATCTGCCACTCCTCAATAAATCTCATTTGTTCAGTCGTGTTTTTTTCCTTTTTTTTGATATTACAGTTAATTTGCTGAACAATTATAAAACAAAGATAAAAATAAAAACAACAATAAAAATTAATTAGCGTTCTGGGGCAACTTCATTGATTCCAGTGGCGCATTTGTTTTTTCAGCTGCAGGAAAACCCGGAAAAACCTGCAGCACCACTTCATCTGAAGATCTTGATTTGCCAATGTCCTGTCTCTCATAGAACAAAATGTAGGGTGTCTCCAGAGGCTCCAATAGATTCAATACATCGCCAGAACACTTCATGACACGATTATTGTCAAACTCAAATTAGTCCGTTTCGTTTTTGACCAAGGCGTAATAATGACCAAATTTAACGCCAGAACCACAGTGAACAATGACTGCATGAATATTATAATAGTAGTCTGCTAGATTGAAATGTTTCGTTATATGTTCATTACTTCAATCTTACATAATGAACAATACCTTTTTTCGTCAACTAGAAATCGAAAAAAATGAATGCCGACATCACCCTGCAAATTACAGCAACCCACAGCTTGACACTTGCTCATTTTGAAACTAGACACACATTTTTCACAAATACAAAACCACTACTTATAACGACTCACTCTGTAATAATATTTTATGCCTCAATTTGGCTCCCTTGGTAAACGCCTCAGATTCAGTCGGTTGCGGTGTAGTTCGGCCTCGTATGAAATTCGAGGTGGGAAATCTTGACCCAAATATGGCGGAGAGTGAACTTACTGGTGTATACTTCTATACTGTGCATTATCGAAGATGTCCGAAGTCAGAAATCGGCATTCCCGAACAAGTCTCTGTCGCAGGTCTTCTGTTTAAAGTATTGGTGTCTCACGTTGTGGTCTGGATGACTCTTGCAGCAGCTTTACCACATTCATTATTTCGATGATAGGTTGCAAAAATTTCTATTCTATTATCGTCAGTAGAATAAACCGTGTTGAATTCGTGAAGAAGTGACAGTGGCCAACTATCTATTTTTTGTTCTTCGACAACTAGATTCAAGAAAAACTACCAGTGCAGAAAAAACTAACAGTGTTGTCCATTTCAAAACGTTTACTACTAATTAAATAAATTCTACAAATCTAGAAAACCTGCGACAGAGAATTGTTCGGAAATGCTGATTTCTGTAGACTGTATTATTGAATGGAACTAGTTGAAGGTCATTTTGAACACTTTATCCGTTGATTGTTTAAAATCTGTTTAAAATCTGTTTTTTCGTTAACCAGCTGTCGCACTCCTACGAACAACAACCCTCAGAAGTCGAAATTCGTGCGAGCTAAAGATTAACGAGGTATTACCTTTTAACGTGTGATTCCTAACACGGGTTGGACGATAGCAAGTGAAGATCGATCGTTCAGACTAGGGCTTGAACCACCGACCAACACGGCAGTCAATTCGAGTGTGTGAACAAAGCACCCACGCCGAACCGCTTGGCTACCGACCGACCGGTGTTGCCATTGATGTTACTTTTGTTGATTTCGTCACTATCTTTTTTTGGGCCATTAGTAATTCATTTATTCTTGTACAGTTGCCAAAGTTGATCAGACAATAACTGAGTAAAGATTGAATATAAACATAGTAATAGCTCTATATTTCGACAGTTTACTCAAAATTTAATCAATGCGCTTGTTCCGAAAGAGTTGAGCATTAATGTTCAAACCTAAAAATTTTACAGATGGAGTTTGTTGTATTGACGTGTCATTTATTTCGACCAGAACACTACGATCATTCTCACTAAGTGAGAGACGATTGTATTTTTTTTCTGGTCCCTTGGGAAGTGTCTGACTTGTCCAATGTCCAATTACTCCAAGTCTTTTTGAAAGACTGCAGCCTCTTGGGCTAATTGCGTTTATTTTCCCATCTTCTCGTGACACCCATTCCATCAGTTTCGTTTCCTGTACTAGTTTGTACAGGTTCCGTGTTGGATGTTCGTCATATCCATCTGGACGTAATTTTGTACGTCCCTATATTGCCTGCCTCCTGTGATTCAGTGCCTCACATTCGCATAAGATGTGTAGAGCTGTTTCTATTCCTTCGTTGCATAATCTGTAGTTGAGGTCTCCGTTGTACAGCCTCATTTTATTCAGTTGTTCTCTAAGCGGACAATGACCGGTTAGTAACCCTGTAATTATTCGGAGCCGATCCCTACTATATTGAAGTAGTTCTTCATTTCTTTTCTCGGACGGTTCCCTAATAAAGGTTTTACTGTGTTTGTTGCCAGGTACTTTTTTCTGGTTCACTGTGTGTTTCTTACTGGTCCATGTCCTAATCTGGTTTCATACCAATGATTTTGGTACCCCCAGAGCTGGTTAAGGACCTATATATGAAGTTGATGATCCGTGTCTAGCGCATTCATCAGCTTTATTATAACCTGTGATTCCTAAATGCCCTGGCATCCAGTATAAAGTTAATTTGTTCCTGTTTGCAATTTCATTCAGTTCTTCATGGCATTCCCATACCAGTTTTGATGTCATCTTCGGGTTTGTCAGAGCCCCTACTGCGCCCTTGCTGTCTGTTAAAATATTGATCCGGTCATTCCTTCGAGGTCTCAATTTGATAATTCTTGCACACTGCAAGATAACATACACTTCCGCCTGAAAGACGGATGTGTTTAGTCCCAGCGGATAACTGTAGTTAAAATTTCTATCCGCTCGGTATATTCCAGCTCCCGTTCCATATTTGGTCTTCGATCCATCTGTGTACCAGGTGTTTTTTCCAAACATGTTTTCGGAATGACTTCTGCCACTCTTCAAGTCTTATGATTCTGAGACGATTATATTAGTTTTTAAGCTGTTGAGAATAAGACCATTTTGAGAACAATATTTTTGCATATTAGAAACTGCTTGATTGGCCTGATACGACAATCCCTCACAACGACGAATCGCCGGCAAATTGCACTGTACAATTTTGACGATTACTGTTGATGAGGTCATGTACGAATAAAAGAAAGAGCATAGGTCCTAGGACACTACCCTGGGGAACACCGGTGGGAACGATACAGGTTCTAGAGTGGAAGATCCCAGCCTCCAGTTCAACCCACATATAGATAAGATCTCAACCAATCCAGAATTCCTATATAAAACAGTTTGCTCAGAAGTCGAAAGCTTGTGACAAGTCGAATATAACACGTATCGTTTCTTCACCTCCACCCAGATTAGAAATGACTTCATTGACTGAATTCATCGAATGATACTAGAAAATGTCCTTTAGACCACCTGCTTGAATAGAGATCCACATCCTTGAAGTGAGATATATCTTTTTTGCCTCTGAGAAAGACTAGATGAGCAACTCATTCAAAACCGCCTTATCCAGTTCTAGAGGATATACGAACCAATAAAGTGTATTGCATAACAATGAAAGCGGTACAAACGAGTCCATGCATCGTTCCTTTTGTATACAGAGTATTTATAACGCGGGGCACGGCCGTAAATACCGTCTAATGCTTTGCATTGTGTCCGTTTTTGTGACGAGAGGTGTTGTCCCTATCTTGTAATTATAGTGTTATCGTAGTCAGTCGTCACCCCTTGAGGAGATTTTCTTCGTCTTCTTTCGAGGATCGCGACGAGCCATTGTTGGGAAACGTTAATTATCAACTCGAGTTCATCGGGCATTGTTTGGAGAGGCTTGATTTTAATGCATTTCGAGTTTATGGGAGAAAGGGTGATGCTTTTTTGGAGCCTGAAGTTTTATAATTATCCCAGGACGATTTGTTCCTTTTCGGTGAGAGTGCCAAGGAGTTCAACTCGTTATCGAAATTTGTTTGATATTTCACTCAATCTGAAGATACATCTTTGCGAGAAATTATGTTGATGATTGCTTTCACGGGGCCATTTTTTCAATCAACAATTTCCTCTAAAAACTTTTAAGGATTCGATATTTCATATTCTTGACAGATGCTGAGTTTAAACTGAAATCATGTTCGAAATGAATATTAGAAAGAAAGGAAGGTTGCGGTAATGGCCATGATACGACTGCGCACGGCTGGTTTAACCTCGAAGTAGGATTGCGCAACCTCTGCTGCAGGCAACCAGTGATGCAACTGAACCCAGGTTTGTGTTTAATACACCCTACAAAATACAAATTAAACAGAACAGAGAGTCAGATGCTACAAATGCAATACACTAAGCCTAAGGATTAAGTGGAGAATGGGAAAAAATACCAGCGTGGTCCAAACAGAACTGGCTGAAATCTCAATCGCCACAAAAGAAATAACGAGGAAAAGAATTTCTGGCAAAAACATAACAATCTGTACTGACAGCAGACAAGCCCTATTAGCCTTGAACAGACAACGTATAACCTCAGGGCTAGTACTAGAGTGTCACCAAGACTTAGCCAAAGCCTCGGTAGATAATAACATTATCTTGAGGTTCGTTAAAAACCACGACAGTAGTAATGGTAATCGCTTTGCCGACTCTTCAGTCAAGGAAGCGGCTGGACTAAGAATTTTAGGACCCAATGGCACCTACGGTCTTATGACTCCGACGATTGCAGAGCTAGCCAAACGTTACACCCATGCTCAATCCTTGAAGAGATGGGATGGAATCGAGGGATGCCAGGATCACCTTGGGCGACCCTGGAAAGCTGGCGCCGAAGAAGGAAAAATCTACGCTTAACAGTAGGATTTCGGACTGGCCACTGTCAACTAAGGAAATCATAATATGGGGCTAGTGGACACACCTTTATGCAGGATGTGTGAACAGGAAAAAGTGGGGGTGTGTTTGGCGTGTTAGGCCTACACCTGCCGAAATAATGGAGATGTCTCCCAGTGACCTGTCAACCTCCTGGAAAAAACAAGATGGGCGATGACCTAGGAGGACAACTCCTCGGGAGTATGTAAAATGGGTCACATGTGGTCTTCCTACTCAACAGATACAGATAGAGATGAGAAAGGAAAACAGTTGTCTTCACACTTTGAGACTTGTCTAGTAGAATTATTTTTGTGGAAGTTCGTATGACAATGAAAATGGTCCAACTGATTTGGATTTGGCAGCAGGGCATTATCTTCATCACATGATTTTTATAATGATGATTTTATAATGATTTGTGACTGGTGCTATTGAAAATTCTACTGAAAATATGTGATCCTTACAAGAATGACTGCATGCATGAACGCATGCATGAACTCTCAATGCTCCTTCTACGCAGACATTTTCTGTCCTGCAAGAAATTAGTCACCATCAAATTATGTACTAATAACCTAACGGGGGCCATTCACAGTATATCAATTGAAAATCTCATTAATCAATACTGGAACCACAAAAATAATCTTCTTTGGCTGAAGCCTTCGCCGCAATATCAGAGAGGATAAATATATTGTTTCAGTTTCAGCTGGAATTTTCTATGTTGATGTTCAAACCAACGGTCATATTCCCCAACTTCTCAGTGAATTCTCACCTCAATCAAGCTCTAACAAAGTCGGTACTGGGAAAAATTGAATCTTCCAACACAATATACTGTGATGGGTCTAAAAGTGATCATGGCACTGAAAGTGCATTCTATAAACAAAACAAAAATATTATTTCCCAATTCCACCTTCCCAATAAGACTTCAATTTTCACAGCAGAGGCTTTTGCTATACTTCCAGCTCTTTGGTGGGTTAAACATAATGGCGAAGCTAGTTCAGTAATTTTATCGGATTCCAAATCTGTCTTTCTTTCCCTTACTAACCACAAAAGACATATCAGTAAAAATTCACATATTTTTGAAATTATGAAAACTTTAGAATACTTCTTCAGTAATGAAATTAACACTGTTTTCATTTGAATCAAAGATCACTCGGGTATTGCCGGAAATGAAAAATTTGATGTAGAAGCGAATGAAGACACCTCTCTAGAATTGACAACTGATATCAGTTCCCCGCAAGATATAATCTCAGACGTTAGATATGAAATACAACTGAATTGTGGGAGACTCTGGAAAAAATTCTCTTCTAAATCAAAAAAATATTGTACATCAATCCACCCCACTATCCCTAAAAGTATTCCCCACATAGACAACTTCAACTTTCCAAGAGTTCACGCTGGTGTTCCCCAGGGATCCATATTGTCTCCAACTCTCTTTTTATTGTATATCAACGACTTATTGGAAAAAAGTAACAATCCAATATATTGCTTTGCTGACGACAACATAACACTTGTCTCGTCATTCCATTTGGATTCCAGGACATCGTCTGCGGATGCACTTCTTCACCGGCAGCAGGAGAATGAATATCTTAATGAGGACCTGGAAGTAATTCCGAAATGGGGTGAAAGTAACCAGGTTCAATTCAATGCCACAAAAACCCAGGCATCGGTTTTCTCCAAGAAGATATATCTTCGAATGGGATATAATAATGTCAGGTCAGACAATTCCACTTTCTGCTTCAATAAGTTTGTTGGGAGTTAAAATGGACACCAAAATGTCTTGGCACAGTCATGTCGCTGAAATTGCAAAGGTTACTTCTCAAAACCTTGGAACACTGTTCCGAACCAGAAAACTGTACACACCTCAACAACTTTTGATTCTCTTTGAAGCTCAGATCAGACCTTTTTTGAGAATTGTTCTCATGTATAGAGCTCCGCTTCTAAGCATACCCTGAAGCTGCTGGATTCTATCCAGAAAAGAGCTATCCAATTGGAGACGAAAACATCATGTGCAACCTTGATAGTTTGAAACATCGAAGAAAATAAGCAACGGACTGTGGGTGCTCATCTTTTTGAGGTTCAACTCAGTTCACCTCGAACTTCACTGTTCAAGAAGTCTTTCACTTGGAGGACGGCGTGTATGTGGAATAAACTTCCTGAGAACGTTTTTCAAATGGATTTAATCTCCAGCGATTCAAATCCAATGTGTATCCCCATTTTCGCACAGACACCGATTTTAAAGTGCCTTAAGGATTTTCTGGAGTGCTTGTGTTTTCACCTTGAAAAAATATTATCAACTGGTGTTGGTTGCACTACTTATGACCCTCAGATGATAGTAGGTTTGCAAATGTGGAATTGGTCTTCACATTCAAGAACTCACATTCATGTTCTTTCATTCTTCTAGAAAAGCTGCTCCACGTTTGGCCAATATAAAGTTTTCGGCAAGGACTACGACTCACCTCATTGAATTTGGGTTGGCAAAAACATTTTCGGCTTTTTCTTGGGATTTCAGTTGAAATCAATTCAATTTTTGTATTTCTTGTGAAACGTGTTGTTGAAATTTTAAAGTTATTTATCTTCCGAACGACTGAACCAATCAGCAGATTCAAGGGGAATCGAAAGTATTCTTGGTGAGTTAACATTCTGCCCCCATTATCTGTAATATCTGTATATCTAATTGAAAAAAAGTGGAAATAAAGCAAGAAACCTTTTGGAGAAGAAAGAGAGATAGAATTTGTTGGTAAACAAGGAAGATGCTGGGTGTTGGGGATATTTTTTTTCAAATTCTGACGTTTTCTTGGACTTGTTTGGATACTTCTATAATTGGTTTTCGAGATGAAATGAAGGTTTGGTAGAAATTTCAGTTAGTTTTGATTGTATTTGTTTGATAGATCATAAATTATTCAGGTGTACTGAAGATTTTTTCTACATGGGTGTGAATTCTATCACAATTCATAGCGAATATTTTGAAATCGAAAGTAAATAGTTCAAACAATTGAATTGGATGTACAGCTGTATACACCTTGCTTTTCTTCTTTTTTTGTAACTAAACGCAAAAATGCTCGAACAGGTCAATTTTGCTTTTGAGGGGGACACATTTCAGATATATTTTTCTACCTGTCCCTTCAACCCCCTAGCGAGGGTAAAAAACAACCCTAAAATTTTATACGGAAAGTGGGGTCGAGTGATATATCATTTGAAAGGGCACAAAATTATCTTTCCAATGATACCTAATTTGTTGTATTTCACTCAAACATGTAGGTATTATGAAGAAAAACAACTACAACCCAGTACTTTGAAATGTGTAATTGACTTAGTAGAATCCTACTTCAGCAAGTGCAGAAAATGTGACCCATTTGCTTCCATACAATAATACAGATTTTGTTTAAATCTATTTCTAACATTCTGTAGCATATCATGTGTTATACTTCTGCACTCTGCTGTAATTTGTTGGCGAAGATCTTCTATGGACTCGGGCTGCGTAGCAAAACATTTATTTTTCAAGTGTCCCCAAAGGAAAAAGTCTAAAAGCGATAAATCAGGTGACCTGGCAGGCCATTCGATGGGGCCTCTCCTTTCAGTCCACCGACCAGGAAACCGGTTATCTAAAAACTCTCTTACCGGAGCAAAATAGTGAGAAGGTGCTCCATCTTGCTGGAAATGAAGCCGATCATTATTATAATATTGGTCATTTTCAATTATTTCTGTTATGAGAGGATCAATTGTATCTTCAAGCATGTTCAGGTAGACCTCACTAGTTGAATTTCCAGGAATAAAAAGTGGCCCTACGATATGACTACCTAATATGCCACACCAGACATTGATTTTTTGAGGGTACTGGGTATGGACCTGTCGAATAAATGTGGGTTTCTGTCATTCCAGTAACGGCAATTATGCCTATTCACAGCTCCATTCAAAAAAAGTACTCTCATCGAAAAAGCACGTGTTGAATGATAAGTGCGGACCATCAATTAGTAGCTGGCTCAGTTGTTCACAAAATTGTAGCCTTCTATCAGGATCATCTTCATTGAGTTCCTGTACTAATTTAATTTTGAACGGATGAAATTTATAATCTTTTAATATCCGTATTATGGACGAACGAGAGACACCTGAGGCTGCAGCAAGCTGACGGGTACTTTGAGTATGATCCAATTCAACATGTCCAAAAACAGCGACTTCCACTGCTTCATTTCTGATCGGTTTCCGTGGCTGGTGTTTCACATTACAGACAGATCCGGTATCGACAAACTTTTGGACTAACTTGGCAACGTACGAATCATTCACATTTTTTACCGGGATGACTGTTATTAAAGAGGCGAGCAGTAAGTCTAGCACAACTATTACGTTGATAATGAAGTTTAACAATTTCAACTCGTTCAGGAATGGAATGAACCATTTTTACAGTAAAGTTAAAATAATTTCAAAAGCAACCGAACTGAATCAACGAAGGTTTGCCTAAATTCTTTTTGTACACTTATCTGGTGTTGTTCTTTAAACCAAAAACGCACGAGAGAAATTGAGGAATGTAGTAGTGATAAAAATGCCGTTTTTTCCGCATTTTCATTAACACCAAAAATATCGAGTGAATGTTCTTGCTTTTTTCATAACTATTCAAGTAAATACAACAAATTAGGTATCATTGGAAAGATAATTTTGTGCCCTTTCAAATGATATATCACTCTACCCCACTTTCTATTAAAAATTTCAGGGTTGTTACTTACCCTCGCTAGGGGGTTGAAGGCACAGGTAGAAAAATACATCTAAAATGTGTCCCCTCCAAAAGCAAAATTGACCTGTCCGAGCATTTTTGCATTATGTTACAAAAAAAGGAGAAAAGCAAGGTGCATACTTTTCGTTGGACCACTCGATATGTATCTTCGGAATTTTCAAGACACATCTTTTGTTCTGATGTTTTAATGTTCTAATGAGTTTGACTATTGATTCAATTATTCCATTCATGCCTATAATATGAAAACCTTCATTTTTGGGTTTTGTGAAAAACGTCAATGACAGATGTTGAAAGAACGGCAATTCAACAAATTTCAAAATTTAATCCATAGTTACAGATTGATTATAAAGGACGTAAAGAGTATATATTTTTTTCAGAAAGTGCAAGTGATAAATATACAAAAATGGTTTTTTTTTCAGTATTATTTCTTGCAGGACACAACTTCATTCCTAAAAAAGCGTTGATTGTTTGGCGAATCGCCGTGTCCTTTGAAGTGAAAATAGAAACCAAGAGAAAAAAAGCCTGGTAGCAGTATCTAGCAATAAAACTTGTAATTCATCTAGGTTTTTAGTAGAAATACAATAATCAACTATGATTTTTTTATCAGAAAGTGGGTTATGCTTGATGACTGACAGTAAACAAATCTAAAGAAATGAACTTTAAACGTACAAGTCAGTCTCGGATATACCTACACAGTAGGTTGAATGGACTGATACCCATCAGAAAACAACTACTTCCCTGGCTAATACCACGAATGGCGTTGGAGTATATTCGACAGGCGTCAGTGCAGGAATCTTCACAGAAAATTTCCTGCATATGCAATTGGCAATACAACTTAAAGAGTGTGCCCATTCCAAAATTGAATTAGACTCTTCCAGTTGTATTGACAATTGCATATGCAGGAAATTTTCTGCGAAGATTCCTGCACTGACGCCTGTCGGATATACTCCAACGCCATTCGTGGTATTAGCCAGGGGAGTAGTTGTTTTCTGATAGGCGTCAGTCCATTCAACCAACTGTGTAGGTATATCCAAGACTAGTTTGAACGTTCAAAGTTCATTTCTTTAGATTTGTCAACTATTATTCCATTATAATCGATTCTCAATTCTCGGAACCATTTAATTTTCGAAACCACATGTTATATAAAAAGTTTATTATTTTTTGTTTTCTGCATCCCAAAGAAAGTAAAACTAGTCCCTGAAATTAAACGATATTTCATATTCAATGGTAATGAGGATATGGGTGTTGGATCAGCCTGTATATGGAAAATATTCATGAGAAATTTCCCGAAGAATTCGAATGAACTCATCACCGATTTTAATTCAAATGCAGTATCATATCTGAGCAAATTTAATACATTGCTCACCATAATTCATTTCTTTCAAATAAATAGCTCGGTTTTACGAAAGCGACTGTCAAAGTAACTCAAATATCTCCTCAAATAATATTTCGACGGTACTTTTCATGTTTTATTGGTCTAGTTACAATGAATCGTTTGAATTTTCTTAATAAAACTCTCTCGTTGTTCAATCGTCGTATTCATGTATGATCGCGGCTCAAATCGAACCTCGTGGGCGTCCCAAAAAGTTGATAAACCCATACATACCGTCACCGGTGCCACAACCACGAGAGCAATCCGCCGTATTCGCGCGTTCATTCAACAATCTAAAAATAGCAGCGCAATACTCACGATGGCGGGCAAATCTCTTCGCCGCACGCCATCCGCCGCTGCAAGGGCCAGCGTCCCGACGCTCGACGGTCACGGCCGGCAGAGAGTGAAACCGACGCCTGCGCCGCGGTACCAGCGAAAGTGAAAAGCGGTCCCACTCCTCCCCTCCCTTTCGCTTTCCGAGCGCGAGGCCCCTCCACACTTTCCCCGGTGCGTGAGGCGAGAGCACGCTTTAGTAGGCCTCCGTCATAGCCGCATCAAAGACGTGCAGCGAGCGAATTGAAGGTCATGGCACCGCGTCGTCACCTGGGGCAAGTCCAGGGCTTCGAAGAGGCCGGAATAACACGCTGCTGCGTTCCCTCGGGAGAATGCCTTCGCGCCCAGCAGCAGATGAACAACAACGACCACATGATCATCTCCCTGGATGACCTGCGGGACACCGTCCGCGTGACCTGCAACAACGAAATGTGCGTCTCCGGGAGGTATATGCACAGAGAGTGCTTCGAACAGTGGGAGCAGTCGGTGCTCGCCTATCTCAAGACCTGCGGAAGGGCCAGGTCGTGGTCTGAGAGGCAGAGACACCAGAACTTGTGGACGAAAAAGGGGTATGACCTCGCGTACAAAGCGTGCGGGTGCAAGTGCGGTCGTGGGCACCTCAAAAAGGACTTGGACTGGATGCCGCCGCCTCCCACCAGCAATATCTTCGGAAGGATCGAGGAAGTAGACGTCGGGAAGAAGAAGAAGAGGAGAAACAGGAACGCCAGGCCTAGTCTGGCGATTTCTACGAATCATGCTTTGGGGATGGACGTCAGAGCTCGAGCCGGGAGTCTGTCATGCTCGAGCACCGGGTCGTCAAGCCCCCCAACTTCGGGGAGCGAGCCCAGTATCTCCCCCGTGCACGCACACGCGAAAAAGAAGAGCAAGGTGGACGTGCCCGATAGAATCCGGTAAGTGGTATTGATAAACATCGAAATGTCAAAAAGAAAATCATTTTGAGCAACATGTAGGTAATATTTGAAAAATACTAGCCTTCTGTGACCACCTGTGTAATTTGCAGTTACCTCAAAGCGAAAACGTCTTGCTTGTGACAGATTTGAGAGAAGTGAATGAAATATGTCTTGTAAGACTGTCACTGTTTCGAGGACTGTAAAAATATTTTACGACAGTTATAAGTATTCAAAATTATTAGATTTCCTAGTCCTTTCCGAGGTGTAAAACAAACAAATATTTATAGATATACGTACTCAACATTCAATTGAAATATGTGGAAGTTGAATAACGAGGGAAGAAAAAAATTATCATGAAAAAATGTTTCGTTCTATTCAAAAATATTAACCAGATAATGTTTTGTATGTACAATATGTATATTTTCCTACTTGCAGTAGGAATGAAATTTCAATGTTATCCGATGTCAGAAGAATGGCAAAAAGCATATTAGTGAAATGAATTAAGACACGTTGTTGAATGGCTAATCGTTATATCATATTAGCATATTGAAATATGGGAATGAAATGTTAATTTTCACAATGATAGTATCAAAAAGGATTTCTTGAAGTTGACATCTTTCCTGGGTGGAAGAAAAGCTTGTTTGTGATTTGAATACAATATTGGGATTTTTTTATAAACCAAGAGTGTCAGGAAAGTGTCGTCCAAATTAGGAGATATGTTTGGCTACCTGTTATTCAGTGAATTTTTGTTTGATTCATGTCACGTTAATTTCATAACCATTCTCCTTAAGAGTGAACAGTTTGACCTGTAGCCAGTTAAAAATTGGGAAAAATAAAAAAGTACATATTGGTTTTCAGTTGAAGGACAAAAAGAAAAATATGTTCCTCCAAAAGTGATGCAATGAAATTTTGAAACTGATTTTTTTCTGTAGCAAATGAAAGAACATGTTGCAAATTATTTCAACGAAAATTCTTATTAGTTAAACATTGGCACTTGGAAATCTGATAAATAAAAAATCAGCTATGCGCTCTGAGGATTTCCGAATAATTTCAACACGTCTCTTGAGGAGTTTTTCAAAGTGTCGAATTTTTTTAGAAATCATTTACTCTTCTGTCAATTTTTTTCGTACTCCTCCAAAATGAATATCATATCAAGTATGAATATAATTAAAAGACAATCCCGTTTCAAATTATTTTCTCCTCCCATATTCATAGGTATTAGGCGACAACTAATCTGAGAACGGAATTCAACTCTTGTGTTCACTTTGAAAGCATGATGTCAATCATTTTGAACTATTTTTCATAGAGGAATAGAAACTCATAAAAAATTGGCTTGGAATTCGAATTAACGCATTCGATGATCAATAAAAAAAGTTTTCAAACCCTAAAAACAATTGAATCGAACTTCCTGTGGTTTCTTTTGTCTTCAATACTTCTTTAGTGCTTTTAAAACAGATCGTGATACGGAGGCTCCAGAAACTTGAGGTTTGCGTCCTTCCAAATACTCGTGAAGAATTGACTTCTCAACACCTGCTGATGTAACTTAGATATAATTCTCAATGGTCAGTTTTTATTAACATTTTCGTAGTAAAAAATGATAAGTGAGTGAGAAATCAAAGTCTCTCAAACACTGAAAAAATAATTACCATATCAATGCATTAAACAACAACCAGATTATGGAACCACCTGTCTAGAGCTGAATTTACAATTATAAGACTCAAATCACTTTCAGTTTTGAAGCGTTACTTCAATCAATATAATTTCAGATCAGTCTTCTTGTAGGGAAGACTATTTTTATTTCTTGTTTCTCCTAAAACTCTATCTCGTTGTATCCAGATACATATATTATTCAAAATTATTCCTCTAAGATTCTGCAGTTCCATTATTGTTTCCTTTAAAAAAATCTATAACCTGGGTTCTACTCAAGAGTAGAGCCCTGATGATGACAGCACGACCAGCTGGCGAAAGCGCTCGCATATAATTAAATAGGAGTTATAAAACTTCAAATCCTTTTTGTAACATATATTAGTGGAAGAAGTTTCTAATTTAAAATATTGGAAAAAATTCGAGGAAAGAGTCCGTTGACAATTGGTCTTTTTGGTGTTTCTAGGACTTACATACTCAAATATATCGTTTCTCTTCTGTTTTGCTGTCAATCATTTCTCGCACAAACAAGGAAGGACGCGATGGTCTACAGGGTGTTTTCTTCAGAGGATCGTTTCAATAAAAAAGTTCCTTCGAACGTTTGTCCGGCTAACAAACTAATTGACAACTTTCACTGATATGACAACACTATCACTGGCAGATTGTCTTCATAGCGGGTATTCGTGATATGCAAAGTGGCTTCAATTTTTTTTTCTCGAAAACAAAGCTAGATATGGAGAAAACACAAACGACTAAAAAGTTACCTTTTCAGTTGATTGATCTAGAAGAGTGAAAATCCAGAAGAAGTGAGTGGCGTACTTTTTTCTCAATATTGTTGACTGGGGAGCAAACTGGGACTGATAATTTAAATCTAGTTAGGGCTAAATAAGCGTCTCATTACTTCAAATAACTGTAGCAAATGTCAACCGAAATGGTGTAAGGATGTTTATGATATTTCATGAATACCGTTTTTTTAATTTCAACGTGAAAGGTTGATGCAGTCAAGCTGCTGGAAAATAATTCCATGGAACTCAAAAGATAAGTAGATAAGTACCATTCTGATTATTTCCATATTTATTTGAATTTTTAAGTCTCGATTGAAGACAAAATGTGAATAATCAAGAAAAGTACTTGATAAAAATAACTGCGTTCACGCAGTTATTTTTATTATATGCGAGCGCTTTCGATAGCAGGCTACGCTATCATCTTCAGGGCTCTACTCAAACTGAAAGGTTCAGTTTGAGTTTATGAGGCAATGACTGTTCAACAATACTGACCAATCTGTCCTTCTTCCTATCTGTCATATTTCTGATTGAATCACCAAGCCCCAACCCAACGCAATTGATAATAACACAGAACAAGTATTGTTGTTACCAATTCATCGCCACAAAAAGTTATCACTTCCAACCTACGACACTTCGATAATAGTTCTGTAAATAGCATTATCGTGGCTCATTATAACTGGTGGTAAATATGATAAATACGAACAAGCCTTCTTTCTATTCGATATCGAGAAAACAAAAAGTGCATTGAAGCGCCTTTGACCTAGAACTAGTGGCTATTAATTTTTTCCTTATCTCGTCGTGAATATCCGTGATTGGTGAATTAAATATTCATTACGCGGCTTGAGAACTATGTAGTCAAATTAGATTTATATCGCTTGTGATTCTGATGAGGCGATTCTAGACTACAATTAGGAGAAGTTAATTGCCAACGGTTTCCTATTAACAGGACTACTTATACAGGGTGTTTCTCAAACACATGCTAATATTCAAGGAGGTAATTCTTAGACCCATTTCAAGGAAAAAACGTCCTATGGACGTATGTCCTAAACGCCTTAACTTTTGAGATACAGGGTGGCAAAGTTTTCAAAAATAATCAGTTTTTTAATAATAACTGAGATAATTTTGTAGACATCTTTGACATATTTGGTACATATGTTTCATGCCTCAAGGCGCATTTTCTGATGTACAATTTTCTTAATTTTCTCTGCCAGTGGCGTACGTACGAGTTTTGAAATGTATATTTTTGGCGAAAAAAATACTACGCCACTGCTTTATCTTGAATTAAAAATTATTTTTAAAGTCTCCATACATTTTTGAGCACATTTGATTTGTTGGGTTTTCTTTGTCCGACGCATGGTTTTCGCTCAAAAAATTAAAAATCGCTTTACTTAAGGATAAATTCCTTAAAAATCTGATGCGGTATCGTGCATCGACTGAAAGCAAACTAAGAGATCAGATTTGTTGCAAAATAATTGAGGATCTAAAAGGTATTTGTTTGTTGTCAGATGCACTGTTCTCAATTAAAATTACGTCATAACGCAGCACCGCTTAATAATTTTTGAAAACATAAATTTAGTTATCCTGGAATAAATGACCTGTAGCAGAATTTATTTACTGCACCTCTTGGAAGTATGGAGTTTGTCGATAAGTGATTTCTTTTAAAGATTAAAAGCAGAAAAAACAGCGTACCCACAATAGCAATAAAAAACGAATTCTCTGTATGTACAAACGTCAGTAGCTAATATTGATGTTGGTTTAAAGTAAGGTGTTGGTGTTAAAAACTGTCACAGCGCGTTTTGATTGATTTTGAAGTGTTATTGAAGTTATTTTGGTAGTCCGCTGTTTTTCTGAATATCAGTAAATTTGGTAAATTATACGATTGCGGAAATTTCGCAATTGCATTACGTATATGGCCTTGCCGATGGTAATGCAACAGAAGCCAGGCGCATTTATCAGGAAAGATATCCTAATCGTGCCTTACCAGATAGCCGAACCTTTTCAAATATTCATCGTCGACTTGGGGAAACTGGTAGTTTCAAGAAAGGGACTCCGGAAGGTGGACCTCGTATAGTAAGAACTCCTGAAATTGAGGAAGCGGTGCTGCAAGAAATTGAGGAACATTCTGAGACGAGTACGAGGAAGATCGCTAGAACTCTGGATATTTGTCATCAAATTGTTTGGCGTATTTTGGTTGATTTTTTGTTATACCCATACCATATTTCAAGAGTGCAGGCATTACTCCCCAGAGATTTTCCACAGTGTGTGAACTTCAGTCAGTGGTATCTACAAAGTATTGCACTAAATCCGCAATTTGAGACACAAATTTTGTTCACAGACGAAGCAATTTTTTCTCGGAATGCCATTCAAAATTTCCATAACAATCATGTGTGGGCTGAAGAAAATCCCCATGCAATAACTGAAACCCATTTCCAACACCAATTTTCGGTTAATGTATGGGCAGGAATTATAGGTGATCATCTAATAGGCCCATTTTTCCTACCAGGACGCCTTGATGGTCGTTCTTATTTACACTTTCTCGAAGAAGACTTACATGGGTTATTGGAAGATGTGCCACTTGCGTTAAGGAATCGAATATGGTACATGCACGATATCGCCCCTGCTCATTTCAGTGTAATTGTCCGAAACCATTTAAATACAGTTTATCCTAATCGTTGGATAGGTCGCGGAGGACCTCAGCAATGGCCAGCAAGATCCCCCAATCTCAACAGTTTAGATTTTTTTTATGGGGTCACCTTAAAACTCTTGTGTGTAAAACTCCCGTTAATACTTGAGAAGATTTAAGAGAGCGGATAGTTGCCTCGTGTGAAACTATACGAAATACGCCGGGAATATTTGAACGGGTGCGTAATTCCATGCGTAGAAGGGCGGAAGCATGCATACTAAGTGCAGGTGGCCACTTCCAACAATTTTCATAATCAGTTTTGGTATTATTACTAATTAACAAATTTGTGCTATTCGTTTAGACTTACTGTCACAAAATAAAATGAAACTCGTTTTTGTGAAAAATTTATTTTTTTGCAGATTATGTTTTCAAATATTATTAGGGAATTGGTAATGCGTTATGAAGCAATTTTCAGAGTCTCATTCATTTTAGAATTGATCTAATTTCTTAATTTGCTTTCTGTCGATTTTTATTTTTTTGAGTGAAAATCATGCGTCGGACAAAGAAATACCAGGAGATCAAATTTTCTCAAAAATAAATGGGGATTTCAAAAATGATTTCATTTTGAAAAGAAAGCATTGGCGTAGTACTTTTTCCCAAAAAATATTCAATGCGAAACCCGTAGAGATGCCACTGTTTGAAAAAATACAAATTTGTGTACATCAGAAAATGCGCCTTGAGACATGGAACATATGTACCAAATATGCCAAAGATGTCTACAAAATTATCTCAGTTATTATTAAAAAACTGATTATTTTTGAAAACTTTGCCACCCTGTATCTCAAAAGTTAAGGCGTTTAGGACATACGTCCATAAGAAGTTTTTTTCTTAAAATGGGTCTAAGAATTACCTCCTTGAATATTAGCATGTGTTTAAGGAACACCCTGTATAATATCCATACATTATTGAAGTTCACATAAAAAAACGATATGAGAACTCATTTCATGAATGATCAACAGAACTTTTTGTGAGTTTTTTCAAAGGGGAATAATAAGTAGTCTACATATTTTGTTCAAATAACGATCTTTCCAAATAACTCATTCTGCCTTGTATCACACTGTAACAATCAAGCAATTTTACATTACTCTATACTCACTCGCCATTGCTTATTCGTATTTTTTGTCCAAAGTCAACACAGTAATCACGCTTGAGCCACCATAAACAAGGAGTTAATCGAAAAAAGGTAATTCTCTAAATAATATTTTTCTTTCCGTTGACGGTGGATTGCCTATAGACAATGCCGAGACGGTGGCAAATCTGTTCAACAATTTTCTCAAACAAGTGGCAAACGATGTAATAAAAACATTTCACAAAACAAAAAATATGATTTTGATACAGGTGACCGTGTTGATATTAATCTTAAAACGAATCTCTATACATTCACAAATGTCGATTTATACGAATTACTGATATCTCGTTTGAAAAATTCAAAATCTTCTGGTTTTGATTAAATGCCGGCTTTCATTGTTAAAACTGTGTTACGTCACATTATTTCTCCTGTGACATACCTGGTTAATTTATCTTTCGCTGAAGGGGACATTTCCAAGTGAGATAAAGGTGAGTAAAGTTGTTCCCATCCATAAAAAGGGAAATCGCGACATAATTGCTAACTATAGGCCAATAACTATACCAGGGGTCGGCCAGTAGTTTTAAGTGCGGGTCTGGATACTGTGGGAAAACTTCAATGAGGTCCAGAAAAAAAAAACAACTAATAACAATGAGGTGCTACCTATGTATTATGTTGGTTTCAAATCAAAGTCTAAATTATACAACACTAGACCTAATATTGATGTGAGAAACTACACCGATGGTCTTGAGCCAGTTTGGTTCTAGAGAGGAACAACTAATTCGAAGTGGGCCAATTTTATACCGGTCATCCAAATTCCAATGATGAACCACATGTGGGAACGGGACCTGGCACACATGCCTACCGGTCATCGACGCCGATCACCGGTTGACGTGTGTGCCAGGTCCCGTACCCACATGTGGTTCACTATTGGAATTTGGACGACCGGTATAAAATCGGCCGTCCAAAATCGGGGTGTGTGCATTTAGCGTAAGGAAAGCGAAAGTCAGGCGCTTTGATATGATAAGTGTATTAGATCTAAGGGGCCTAATTTGAATGGTACAAAATAGAAATCAATGAATAAATAAATATTTCACCTTTTGAACAGACAGTTGTTTTTTTTGTTGAGTATATTGAAAATGATGTTTTGTTAGGTATTCAGATGTTTTCCAACCTTCATACGGCTTCGTATTCAGGAGTTGTAAGTTGTTAACCTTTTTGCGGTCGCATAGTATAACTTAAGGATTGAGAAGGGCAAATACTCGTTTAGCTTCAAATTCAATAACTTCTGACTTTCATGACTCGGAAATTGAAATATTAACCCTGTTACTAAATTTTCATTTCTTATTCTGCCCCAATATTATTTTCATTATCCTCTTCGTCGGGATCCTGAGTATTATTTCACAACGAAACTTTGTTTTCATAGGTATCTATCAAATCTAAAGTACAAATTAATCACGCAAACAAAACCCATTCATTTGTTTATTTCAAACCTGACAACGCATAATTAAAACTAAATTCGCATATCAAAACAGCTGTGCCATGTGGGAAAAAACATCGTGTTATGTAACTGTCAGACAACCGAAAGCTAATCTGGTTATGATCAGGAATTCAAACCACTTTGTGAAAACTAATTTGAGATATATCATGAGCCATTAAGAAAATAGGTAAACAAGTCTATTTATAAATATAGAAATAAAAATACGTGCCAATGTGCACTTACATTACTGCAACTCTATAATTTCCTCTCGTACGTGTTCAGAACAATAAACATTATGGGCTAGTCAACATTTAAATCGTTGAGCAATTTATTTTTCGTCTCCGGCGAAAATAGTGTCGGAGGATGTTACGAAGTTTTAACTTTTGATAAACATTAGCGTAATGTTTTGTCCAGTACAAAATCACTTCTTGCACCTGCATTATATTTTATAACGCTTGGAATAATTGAAAAAACTTTTATAAAATTGTATTTCAATTATTTTATAAGATTCTTTACGAAACTGTTTTTCGAAAGTGTTAGAAAATTTTATAGTAACTGCCAAAATGTTTATAAAACTGTTTTGTAGTGTTTGCAAAAGGCGTTACGAAATATTATAAAAGACTATGATGTTTTATAAAACGGTGCCAATTTCCTATTTTTAGCTGTTTTATAAACACATTGAAAACATTTCTGGGAGAAATACAGTTTTATAATTTGTTTCTCCGAAACGTTTTCACAACCATTAAAAAATATGAAATTGCTAGTTGGGGTGTTTCGATCACCAATTGATCATCTTCAAGAGGAAGATCGAACTTCCTCTCGATTCCTCTTCCTCTTGAAGATGATCACTTGGTGATCGAAACACGTGTCGAGGTGTTGAAATAACGGTTTTGTGTTGTGAAAAAAATTCAGTAATATTCATTTACTCTGAGATGAGTCATCAGGAAGATTATTTCGATGTGAAATTTGACAATATCTTGTATTTTTTACATCGAACATCATCAGTTTTTAAGTTTCCAAGTTATGGAAGATCAAACAAAGTTCCGTATTGGGTAACAATGCACTCGTTTTTTTTTCAGAAAGTGTTGATGGCATATTTCTGTGACAGTCTTCACATTTCCATAATCACAAAATATTTTTTGATATTTGTTCACGAGTCTTCTTGCAATTTGGAGTTCATTATCAAGTGACTTGAAAGTAAACAACTACAGTGTCCAAGCTACTTTCGTTTTTTCTTGGCCTGGCCTTGTAGGTTTTTATGTCTGACGTTTCGTCTACCACTGCGGTAGACATCAAAAGCGATGAAGTCACGGTTGAAACGCTCGACTTGTTCTCAATGCAGAAACTACAGTGCTGTTTGTTTCCGATTTTATAATTATCATAGGTGGACCTGGCTTCATTGCCCTCAATTGGGTTAAATGACCTTGTTTGTATACAATTGAAGACAGGTAGCCAGATTTTACTAATGTTCATCGAATGAAAACCAAATTTTGTGTTATGTTTCATAAATTCATTTTAACACACTCAACATCCCTGTTACTGTGAATCAGAACGAAATATTGTTTTCAAATCATTCGTAATTTCCAGTAAGACATTCTCTAATTCGCGCACAGGCTGCATACCAGAAATCGACCGCTTACTACATCGCAATAAAACAACCCTTCCACCCTCAACTTGGGCAAGAGTGAGGGTGAAAAGACGTCTCTTTCAGGAACGTCGCATTTTTGCCGCTGTGTGCAACCCCGGGATCGATAACGACTGTTTATCACCTCGCTTGCCACCTTGACCTAGCCAAAGACCGGGTCTGTGGTAGTGAATGGAATGGGAGTGATAGTGAGAGCGAGAATATCGAGCAAACCGGTAGAGTGAAATCCTGAAAAATAGCGATAGTTTTTTTGTTGTTATGAAATGCTGGGGAAATTTTCGAAATTCAGGAAATATTGCATTAGGTTTATTAATGCTAATTACGAAAGGTTCCTGTTTCGAAAATAATTTTCACTTGGGAACAAACATTTAACGTAGTGGTGGAAAATATGCGAATCACTACGTCAAATTTCAGAATTTGACGTAGTGAGAATTCGACTTGAGAAGAATAATTCGCCGGGGAACAGTGAGTATCAGTACGTCGAATTTTAACTACGTCAAATTTTCATTACGTCAGATTTCCGCCAAGTGCAATTAATTCTAGTTTCGACAACTTTCGTATTTTGATGACTTCAGTGGAAGGGGTGGCTTTCAGCGTTGTGAGATTTCGACTTAGTAGGATTTTGACGTTGTAGAATTTCGACGTAGTGAGATTTCGAAGTGGTGAGAATTCGACGTAGTAAGATTTGGAAGTGACGGGGATTCGACGTTAGATAAATAATTCGCTTGAAAAGTGAGAGTATCACTACGTCGAATTCTCTCTACGTGGAAATCTCACTACGTAGAATTCTCATTACGCAGAGTTTCGGCCACATGAAATCTATTGAGGTTTTGACAAACTTTCTATTTTTTCGAAGTCAGTAGGAGGTATGAGCTTTCGGCGTAGTGAGAGTTCGACATAGTAGGTTGAGTCCAAAGTCTATCTGACCCTCCACTGCAACCCGCAAGGGTTGCAAGGTGGCTCACACCTATTCACACTCGACCAAATAAACCCATCTTCCCAACGAAGCCAATTAGTTTGCAGTTCAGATGGTAAGACTACGGCTCAGCCGAACTCTAAAAACCTGATTCGGTCCCCAGCGCGGCAGGCACAAATTATATGCTTTGCTGTTTCATCGTTGATGAGGTAGTCGGATAGTCAAGGTGCACGATTCCCACCTTGATACCCGCGATAATCTTCCCATATGAGGGTGTTTGCGCGTCAGCTACACCTGACGATGTCTTAGATTCAACCGTGCAGGGCATTTTTGGCCTGTGGTTTAGGTGAATCATCACTTGAGCCCAAACGTTTGCTAGCCTGCTCATGGGGCGTTTGATCCTCCACATGAGACAGATTCTGCGTACGCCGCTCGAAAATTTGGTGCAAGGCGGTTTTATAAGGTACCCCGCTCTTGAGAACACGACTCAGTCGTTTCCTGGCTACACCACCAAACCTTTTTTTTAAGGTTTAGTTATCAGATCAGGAGTTGGAGAGTTGAGAAGCTCTTGCTCCTAATCTAAATTTACAGGGAGGTCAGTTGGAGTACTAAGATCGACATTCATCTCCTCTGTAGACTTGCTCCTGATCTAAATTCACAGGGAGGTCAGTTGGAGTCGTAATCTCGACATCCATATCTTTAGACTCGCTACTGATCTAAATTGCGTAAGCTCGACATCCATCTGTAGACTCTGCGTCAGAAAGAAGTTTACTCTGTCCACAAAAGTTTCACGAATAGGTAGGGAAAAAAGGTCAATCACGGCAGAGCCCCGCATTACCGTGACAAGGCGATGCGACGAGAGGGCGCCCGGTATCTCGAAGGTTCCGTAGAGACAGCTCATAGGCTCAGTGTCACTCATCCTCACGGCGCAGATACACACACCTTAGGATCGAGCTATCGTTGGTATGCCCTTCAGTTAGGGAATAACAGAACCACAAGTGATTCTGTCCTTCCCGTATCCTAAATAAGTGTAAAACATTCATGGAGGTGATTCCTCATGGAAAAGAGGATGGGATCTTTCACATTAAGAAATTCCATTGGAGAATGTTTAATTTTTATGTCCATTCCTATTTATTTCTAGGTGATCAGAGATGCACAAAATAATTTAATATGCCACGGAAACTTTTACCATGGACAATCATATCATTACACCCTGTATAAATATGCATCAGCAGTTTGTTAACCTCAACAACACTTTTGCGACCGCAATATTAAAAACATCGGCTTTGAATAATGCCTTGTCGTCTTAACAGTTCTTCAGCGACTTCTAAAAATTAACTCGAAACATGTTTCGTCCAAATTTGGAAAGTTGCCACATGTGCAAAATCGTAGTTTTTGCTCCTTTTGGCTGAAAAGGAGGCTGAGCGTTTTTATTGTCGTCTCTGCGATATCTTGCCGAGAGTTCTCACCGCTTTATCGTCGTTTTTTCCTCCACAATATTTACATAATCGGCTTCATAAATACGCAGATAAAAACGACGAAAAGTTCACAAATATTCGAGAAATTACCCCGTTCAACTTTTCATAATTCTTTCAACTGTTTTCTTTGTGATCTTGTTTTGGTTTAAAATATACGACCGCGATAAAAATAAACTTTCGAAAAACTTTGTTGGAGTTGGGCAGTGAAATGGTTTTCATTGTCGGTGGATTTTCAAAATGATATCTGGTATTTTTTTTGATATGAGACAATATATTTCTTTTTCATTCTCTCATTGAGTCGGCTCCTGCTTGGTATGTGTTTTATTTTATTCATTTTTAGTGTCAAGGAGAAAACACAAGCACTGTTTTATTGGCTGATATTTCATTTTGAGACTTTGAAGGATCAAGTATGCACTGTTAATTTTGAGTATTATAAATCGGACAATGACTTGATCAGCAAAGGTCATGAAAAAAGTGGAAAATACCTTGGAAGGAACGTTTTAGATACAACAGAACGGCCAGTGGTGGCATTTTTGCTGGAAGGCAAAAACGATCCTTTATATGTGTCTTGGAGAAGCTATTGATCAAATTAATTAAGACACCGATAGAGAATACTGTTAAAGAGATGAACTCAAACAACACCGATAATAAGTAAACAAAGCCTCAATAAGAAGACACCCCTCCATAGGAACAAAACAGGAAAACAGTGGTTCATCCCATTTTCCCGAAGTTAACAATGGTTCTGGATAATGTGGTCAAGAGAACAGAAAAATAATGAAGGTATTTGAGAAAAAAAAACAAATAATTTGACGATAGGTAGAAATACTGATATCCAAATGACTCAAAAACTTGAAAAAAAAAAATGAGAAAAAAGAAATCACAGCGACCATGTAGTAACATTCGTTTTTATGGGAGAAGGCATCAACTGAAGAGGGTACGTCTTCTCTAGAGAGCACTAGCCTACAAAATTGCGACAAATTTCATTGCATACCTAATTCAAACGAAATAAATACTGTCTTCACTAACGAATCTGAAAATCTTTGCGATAAACATACTCCCAGCAATTTCTCATCGATTCCTAATTTAGCAAACAGTTTTCCGAGTTATCTCGTTAGTTCATTCAGTTGATGATTAACCGCATTACCTGTCTACTGACTCGAAATCAATTATCGAAATTTCTATCCCAGCTCCTGCGGTCTGCATAGAGGATATCTCCAGGGTATTAGAAATCATTTAGATTGAGCGTGGGATATATCAAGTTCTCGACAAAACCCACACGTTTTGGGATACGCTAATCGATTTTCTGAACCAGAGCCTGTCTATCGTCAACACTTTCACAAGGGGATATGTTCCAAAATATCTTTGAAGTTGTCATGGGGGTATATGATTATCATAGTTAATAATGGGACGGTAGCCGGTTGGGTTGATGTAGGTGGTTTTTTCCACTCAACCAGTCGATCACTGTGTGTACCAGTCGGTGGTTCGAACTGCAAGGCTGAACGAACTATTTCAACTACCTATCGTCCAAACCGTGCTAAGTATCACACGTTAGAAGGTAAGACCAAGCTAGTCCTTAGCTTGCAATTTTGAGATTTGTTGTTTGTAGCTGCGACAGCTGCGACAGCTGATATAAACAGATATTTTATGTTTTCTTCATATACTCATCAGAAAATATTGAAAATACAGATACTTTTCTCTGTGTAGGTATTTAGTCACTTAGAAAAGACTGGGCACACAACCAACGTGAATATATTCAACAAATATAACTTTCTAAGGATAGCAATAGCTGTAGTACAACATTTTCAAGTAATTTTTTTGGTATGGTATGATGAGGAAAGTTATTCGGATCATCTGTGAATGGAAATAGAAATCAACGTCTCACACTTCGATCATATCTCATCGAAACCCGCAGATATCAGAAAACAAACAAAGGATTCAGATCTGTCCCAGATTGTCCTACAGGAATCAAATTTTTCTACTGGAATGAAGATGAGTCAACAAACATTGCTGGAAATGAAAAGTGACCTGATAAACGAGACCAATACAAAATACTGATCACTCAATACGAGTCCTAGATTAATTCATTGAGTAGGGAGTACAAGTGAGTTGGAAAGACCAAAGTGTTTGCTAGTTATAAGATTCACTTGGAAAAAGTTTTGTGGTAAAACTTGGGGTTCAGGTCCCAAACAAATCCATTGAATTTATGTGATGTTTGTCAGACCAATGATCACCTATGGTGCAATTGCCTGGTGGCCGAAGGCTTTACAGAAAACGGCCCAAGCGAAGTTCTCTGGCTTACAGAGACAGGCTTGTCTGGCTATTAGTGGTGCCATAAGTATCACACCGTCTGCGGCCATGGAGACCCTTCTAGATCTACCTCCTCTCCAAATTCTCCTGGAGACTGTTGGTTGACACTGGAAGTCGCAGCATCATGGAAATGACCTCTGACTGCATGCCTCCAGCTGTCAACTACGAACTGCCTAATAAAGTACTATTCTCGAGTAAAGATCATCCGGGAGAAGGAAATATTAAGAGCAGATAGTTGTTGGTTCACAGATGGACCAAAAACACCTTTCGGTTCTGGTGCAGGTGTTTTCAGTCGCAAACCCAGGACAGAGATATCTACCCGCCTAGGAACTTATGCGACAACATTTCAAGCGGAAATTTACGCTATTGAATTATGTGCGGAGAGATTGGATGAATCCAACCTCATACACAAGCTCTTGGCTCCTACCGACACTGTTGAGTCTATAATTCTACAAGAGAAGAGACTTCCATCATATCAACTGCATCTCTTTTCATTTCGAAATAAAATAAGCAGTTAGAAGAATTCCTCTTGATTTGAAATAATCTACTGATTCGATAGCTGTAGAAGTTTTGAAGTGAAATCTAAAATTGAAACAGTTTTTGCCTGTTCATAACAGATTTCTCCCATCCCTCCACCTTTTTGAAACCATTTTTCGAACAGAATAATCAGGACCAGACCGTTTGACGAATATTTCATCTTTTTTCCACCAAAGATTGTTCATTCATTCCATGACCAATATACAGAAACTTTCTTGGCCTACCTTTTCATCAATAAATGCCACACAGTGCTTCGCTAAAAAGGTGAGAGAGTTTTGGGGCAGAACGAATTATTTTTTTACAATAATTTCCTCATCATCACTGAAGCCATGAAATATGTCTCACAGATACTAGCATCTACTGATTCTGTCTGAATGTATTTTTAGTGAATACTACTTGGAAAAGACCGTCAAAGTTACTGATGAAGAGGTAGCTTCTTAGATCCGTTTGATCATCATAGCTATGATAATTAATTTTTGACAACCTGACTCCACAGTAGTTTTCTAGATGACCCTTTTCATAATGTGGGCAAGAAATATAAATACTCCAGAAAACACATGAACACAAAACCACAATTTCGAAGTGAAATACTTTTACGTATTAGACTTAGAATAATGAAATCAATAAAATTATACGCACTGCTTTATTTTTCAAATCAAGCAGTATGAAACTCACGTCTTTTTGATATGGTGGCAAATTATAGATTGATTTCCTAGAATACTAGGAAAACAATCTAGCTCTAGCAAACTAACTCATCTGAAGATCACAGAAGTATGTTCTTGTTACTCTATAGTATCAATCGGTGGAAGCTTCCACTATCACATGTTTGGGTTCAAAACAACCAGCAACTATTCACTTCAGCATCAACCAGACGCAGTTTCTTCAGTCGTGATCAAGAGGAGAACTACAGAACTGCTTCAAAAAAGGAGGGTACAGCTTGAACAAAATGGGACTGTATCTCAGCCACAGACAGTTCAACAAAAAAAAAACAGAAAAGCTTGTTATATTTTATGCAAGTGTGCTTTGGATCACAAGAGATTCATGGATATCCCAAATTGTTTCCAAAAAGATAGGACGTATGTCCAACAAGAGATCTGTACAGACCAGTACAGGAAACAAGATTGTTGAAAAGGGTGGTACGAAAAAAAATGGAGGAAATCATAATGTAACCTTGAGGTTGTAGTCCTACCCGGAGCATTGAAAGAAAATTAAACGGCTCCCAGAAAGCGTAAAAAATTGGTATGATTGAAGTCAAATCGATTCAAAAAAATTCCTCTGGTTGAGTATCATCCAAACAGAGTTGGATGCTAGTATTCTCGACTGAATTATGAAAAAATTTTCAACGGTAGTGTTGAAGACTCCAAGTTGGTAGTTATAAATCCTTTGTTGGAGAAACAAGATGGAAAATTTCTACAATATTTCCCAAGACACCTATTTTCCAATACACCAGCCCTTCCCCTGAACCCTTTTCTCCGCCATTGATCCAAGGTGGTTCACAACGCTAGAAAATCAGGCGTTGTAATTGGTAATTAGTCCTCCCCGTTGGTTTCTCAGCAGCTTCATTTATTAACGAGTCGCCGTTGTTAGTGATACGTTATTGTATCGTTAGAGAAGCAACGGATTCACGAACCTAATCTGGGGATTCGGTAACCGACTTGTTAGCAAATTGCTGATAGGATTTAAAGTTCGTTGTTGAATTGTCAGAGGTCAGTGTGATAGCATTCAGGGATATCAGAAAGGATCAGTCGCATGTAAATGCGATTTCATCCCAAGGAAAAGTGCTCCTTATAAATAGTTTCTGATGTGAAAGTATCGGTGTTTAAAGCGCACACAGGGCGTTTCCTGATTAAGTCACTCTAGAGGTGTCACAAGGAAAAGTTTTATAAATAACTAAAGATATATATAAGTCGATGGTGGAAGTAGGATATATAAAAGCAAAATAGAGTGAAACAGTGGTTCAGGCAGAAAATAAGAATTTGGTAATGCTACAGATTTCCTCAGATAAAATGTAAATGAAATAGCAGATAATCATAATAATACAAAAAATACAACCGCACTGAGAAAATATCAAGTGCAGAAATGTCTCATGGAATATATCGGAATTGCCAGGAATATCAAATGATCATGATAAGATTCCTCCCTATATTTAAATTTATAGAAACTGAAGTCACAATTTTCATCTCCTGTTCAAACCACCTTTCTTGTTCTTGCAGAAAAATAATTGAACTCATGAAGATTTTCATGGATCATACCTTGTCCTTAACAATATATTCTGTTCTAGTGATTGGTCAGATCCATTCTTGAGAACAACAAACTGGTTTGAAATCTTAAAAATACTTTTCACCTCTGAGTCACCTTCTTGAAATCTTGAAGACCCTGTTGGAACACCCTGTTGGCAGATCCTATGTAATTTTTTTTCATTGACAGTATCGTAAAAATCTCGTTGCAAAAAATAATACTTTCGCTCCAGTTTCAACGACTGTAGACTTCTCAAAGTCAGGCTGAAGGCTAAAGCCTTTAGTAAAAAGTCTACCAACACGAGTAGCACTGGTGGATGGTTCAATAACTACAAAAGCCCCAGGAAATGCAAATATACTTGCTGTATGAGTCGCATCCTATGTAATATTTGATTTCCAAAAAAAAAATTATTTTCTTCGTCACAGTGTCGAAAATCAATTTTGGCGAGGACTGATCAAATTAATTGTGGAGCTTGCATCATTCAATCTTAGACGTTTTCCCTTATCTCACGAAGGAAAATTTTTTTGTTTACTGCACATACCAAAGAAAACCAAGAAAGTTTCCAGACTAATCGCTTTGGAATTTGTGATAGCGTCTATCACAGAGAAAACTCAAGCTGATGTTGGTATGGATTTCAGGAAGAAAGGCTCATGGACATATTTCTTTCATATATCACCATTTTCAGTATCATGTAATGGGGAAACACACATAGTCTTGAGTTGCTTCACTCAATATTTACGAAGCCTCCTATCTGGCATGCGATTTTACTGAATGTACCCCGATGTCATGATTTTGGTGTTGGTTTTTGTGACTTTGAATGTTTTGGCTACTGAAGACTCTCACTAAGAGAAGCCAGATATCAGTTTTATCTGTATGTGTTTGCTATGTTGAAGATAACGGGTACTCAATCGTTGGTGAAACCTCTTCTTCGTACCACCGAGCTTTCAACAATATTGATTGTCTTCATTAAGGCTACAATATAAAAAGTTTATTGTCAGATAACAAGTGGATAATATGAAATCATTGGTGAAATAGATCGAAATGATGAAACTAATCACCATTCACATCGAACTCTATATGAGAGTTATGGAATGTTAACTCGTTTTCAGAATTTGGAATTTCTTCAAAACCTATGATATTATTATAAGTATGAATGTTCAAAGCTTCAGGTTTGCTAGTTTTGCTCAGTTTCGAATGGAATTAATTTGAAAGCTATCATTTTGAAATCTTTGTTTGGTCAATTCTACCAAAACGAAATTATTGAAATTCCTTCACTCGATCAATGCCGAATTAACAAAGTAATCCAATTTTTCAAATATTTCTCCATCAAGCGACTTACGAAAGTCCTTCACAATATCAGCAATAACTCAAATTTAATTAACCTGTTTTCCAATGCTGAAATTATTTTGTAATATCGTTTTATTTATAACTACCTATCGATCATTCAGAGTGCAAGGACTCCAGCGAGTGAAAACAACACGTGTTATTGCCGGAGAGCCGCAGTATTTCATCGCCCTGTATTAGATGAATGAAAAAAACTGCATGTGCACCAGACCGTGTTAATGCAGCATTGTTCTGTTTTTACGGCCTTCCAGTGAGGATAATGTGCACTTTTGTTCCACGCATTCGTTTGTAATAATATTTTATGGGTTTTTGTGTATTTATAATCGGCCTGTTTATAATTGCATATAGAGAAATAGGAAGGGAAAATGAAATAATCACGGCGGCTGATTTATCGAGGTATTGGCCTTCATTGGACTAGGACGTGAATAGTGTTCACCAACGAAAAATCTGAGAAACGTTTTTATGTTAATGCTGAGAAGCTCTTGTTTAGATAATACAGGACTTCCAATTCCTCTTCCTCTTGAAGTTGATCCCTTGGTGATCGAAACACGTGTCGAGGTGTTGAAAATAACGATTTGGTGTTGAGAAAAAACTCTAATACTGAGCAAAAGCCTATTTCCAGAATTTCCAGAAATCATTAGGAAAACTCAAGGCTTTTGTTTTACACTACTCTAACTAGACTTCTTTGATTCTTGAGATTCGGGACTCTTGCAGTCTCCAGTAATCCTGCAGTCTCCTGCACCTCACTGCTATATTTTACAGTGCATCCAGAGCCGTCCAAGGCAATCTCATCCTTGTGTTCATTATTTTATATATTTCAATGCATTTACTTGTTTTTATGTTTTCAGTTCTTATATTCCAATGCTTGCACTCAATCGTTGGAATTTATTCTGATTGATGATTCTCAAAATTTCTAACTGAATCACCACCACGTGCTCTCTACATAGAATCGATTCAAGCTGAAAACTCAGGCAATGTTACCACCTGTTCCATCAGTCCCTTCAAACATATACACGGAGTGTATTAATTCTAAGTATGACATTACTATTAGTAGATATCCCTGTATTTACTTCAGTTTGTATACCTAACTGTAAAATGAATAAAAATAATCGAAATTAACAATATGGACTTTGTATAAGTGTAAGCATTTTGATTATGATTCATTTGTAGTACTACCGCAGCAGATTGCTCAGAAGAATCCTAGATCTGTGACAATATAAAATAGAAATTTTAAGTAATTGATATGTTGTGTTTAAAATTGTCTTAGAAAGAGTACAAAATGGAAAGCGGAAAAATGGAATGTTACAATATATGTTTTCCTTCAGTTCGATATTTGAATCATCAAACCTAGATCGTTGGTCAGATCGTTGTTATTAGTTTCGTCTTCGTTTTCATGAAGCATGATCACATTCAGTTTTTCGTACTTTCCACTAGATGGTGCTTCGAAATGTCATCGTTCTCTTGTTTAATCCATCCAACAAAATTCCCGGAACGCCACTCGAGCGATGATCGAACGTGTGTATTATTATAATTTCGCTGAGGTTACATTTGTGACTTTCTGGAAAGCCGGAGAGCTCTGAAATTTATTGTGGTATATTATCCGGGCGAGAATTTTGCTTGAATATGCATTATCCCAACTTCGTGACTCGGCTTTGTTTCGAGCTTCACTTATCACGTCTCCGGCCTCCTACGACTTTGAAGTCTCACGATTACGTTTTTCTTGCGCTCGTAAATGGTGTGTTATTTCTGGTCCACATTTATCGAAATAGCGCATACGATGCGTGATTCATGGGGATTTTTTGATGTTCACTGAAAATGCAGTTCATTCAAAATTACATTGGATTTTATTGTTTGTAGTTTGGAGTTTAATTGTTTGTAGTTTTTGGGAAAAACTACCTTGTGGATTTCTACTTCTCCTTCATCATACAGGGAAATGTGACATGTGCATTCGTTACGACCAGACGGTTGTAAATAATCTACAACTGATTGGACTTCATTTCATTTCATTCAAAAAGGAACAACAAATTTTATAAATGGGTTAATTTTAACAGAGTCCATCTGTTTTGGAAAAACGGGGAAAGAATAGGAAATTTTTAAATCTGAACACACCATTGGACCGACAAAGTTTCAGTAAATGAAAGTACGTCGAAATAATTCCTTCTCCAAATAACTTATGAGGGAACTGAGATTGCAAAAATATTATTCAACTATTCTTCATTGCTACAACCACAAACAATCACAATATTAAGTTCTACTATGTAAGAAATTAACAAAAAATAAATAATAATTGCACAAAGAAACTTTCCCTCGGTTATCTTAAAGGTGCGATTTTGTTTCAACCTTTACATAAAAGAGGACGTATGCCACTCACAAGCGACTTTGGTGAAATTGGTGACACGTGTGAATCGTTGTATTTGTGCCACGCGCCAGTATACGGGTGTCTGCAGTATGCTGTATAATGTCCTCTGTTAGTAGTCCCACTGTGATTTAAAAGTGCATATAGATTATAACAAGTAGCCACATTTTCTCCTGCAAAATTGTCCATATCCAATCCTTCTAGAGGAAATTCGATTACATCATTCAATTTGCCTCTACTTTCCGTTGGAGAGAATCTTTTCAAATGTATTACTAAAATATAGGAAATTTGTGGATTGATAGGGAATTTATGCATTTTCTCTTTTCCTTGCATTTCGAACACGTCGGTTTTTCAATTCCATCCAAAGTTTCTTCTCTTGTAAAATAATCTAAACATTGCCACAAACTCAATTGGTCGGTTCTTTGTGGTATGGAGAGAGGCAAATCCCAGAAAGGATCAAATGTTACTGAAGAGTATCCACAGTATGTGCATTTCATCGTGGATTTCAAGTGGCCAACGAAATTATCTGCAGTCTTAGAGTTATGCATCCTCAAATATGTGAGCCATGACTCTTGTGCATTTCCGCTGTCGCTCAATTTTTCACCAATCTCCGTTAAGATTGGTTTAGGTTTCTCATTAATTATATTAACCTCTTCATGTAATCCTTCTAAAAGATAACGGAGAAACTCCTGGGCGTCTTGATGGGAATTACCCAAGAATCGAGGAGCAAAACTTTGAATTTGATTTTTTAAGGAGGCTGTATTTACTACTTCATCAAATGAATCTTCTGCCCATAACTCCTTGATGACTTCTGCAAACGATTTTATTAAAGCACCCTTCATACTAGAAATACTACTATTGATATCTTTCATGAATTCATCCAAATTCATCCAAACTCAGTTACCGACGTTACTTGAAAATTTCTAATACTACACTTCAGTAGTCTGGTTTTGGTTCATCGAATTCTTTCCTTTTATTCAGACAAAAATTTGCTGAAATTCAACATTGGGAAAAAAATTAAGTTCATTAAAAGAATTCGGTGTCCTACCTTGTTCATACATTATCATTTTAATTGGTTGATAAATATATGCTTCACAAGGGTCCTGCACTTTAAATAGTCACGCTGTGAATCTGATGGATCCCAGGCTCACAGAAGACAAAACAATAAGTTTTCAAAATTCAATCGATAGAATCATCAACCCCTCTATTATTTTTTGGAATTGCGGGTCATTATCTTAAACTAAAAAGTATTTAGCAAAAATTTTCAATTTCAATTACTAACTCAGAAGCAACCTGTGTGTCTGAGTAATTTCTTAGCAAAATATGGTTTTGATGATCACCAAGTTACCTTGTACCTACCTGCTTATTCAAAGATTTAAAAAGTTTTGATCTAAAAAATTTTTCAACATTACTCTGTTGGGAGGTGAGTGCATTTCTCCAACAATATCTACACTATCAAGCAAAACATTTCGCAAAAAGTCCCAATAATCTTCACTAGTTCATTTGGAGTAGTATCATATGCGTCAAAATGATGAAGATTTTTTGTAAAACAATTCTATTAACCCCCCCTGGTCAGTGGTCATTCTTCCCTCGATCCAGTGCCGAGGAAAATGTTGACACGAAACAACAGAGGTTTGATGATTACCCCAATTTTTCGGCAAAATTGATGAAGGATATTTTCTAATATAGGGTGATCCATTTAAAAAAAATTGATGACATGCTCTGGGGATGCGAATATGTGAAAATGTGTTTCTCTGTATATTATGGTTGACGTGTTATTTATTTTTCCTGCAAATCATTATACCAAAAGTTATTTAGGGTGACTCGTTTCAAATGAAATGCACTGTATATTGCCGATGTATCAGAAAGGATAGTGTTACGAGATAAATGTCCATATTTTTGAAGAAGCAAATATATTCTCGATACCAAAAGATTCGTGGGAATTCAACAAGGATTAGGATCTACTCCCTTCAAACGAAATTGAGAAAACAGCTGAGCAAAGTTGAGAAACTGGCATTCGACTATTAGCGTATCTCCAGAAGCAACAAACATCACCATAAAACGCGAAAACGAAAACATAAGGGCCGGCAATTTTATTTATTAGTCTCTTGGAGAGCTATTACGTTTTTATACAAGGATAATAAATAGCCAGCTAGTCCTGTTTAACGCGTCCATCGTTCCTCCACACCCACCTAAAAGAACAAATTCAGTTGTAGACGAATTACTTTCGTTCTAGTCTGTCGTTAGGTTTTTTCGATTCGGGAATAAATTCGAAGGTTATCACTCGGAGATACTTCCAAGATGTTTCCCGGATAGGAAGATATTTATCCTCTGGATTCTGGGGGAACTTGGAGAGGGTGATAGATGATAATAGTTATTATACTCGGTTGATACTCAAATGGAGATGTGAAACTTGTGGTATCTGGAGAGATATTTCTTGTATTTTTCCAAGAGAAACAGAAAAAGAAAAGTTACTGCTGTTTTCTATGGAATATTTGTAAATGTAACTTCACTTTTTCACATCAACATTCAAAAACCTATTTGATTCATGAAGAAGTTTGTTTTTTACAGACCTGTTTTCTTGTTTCAAAAGTTATTTAGGGTGTTTTCAACTCATAACCAACTCGAACCATAAGCTTCAGATCATGTTTTATACTTTGTTGAAATTTGCTCATCATGGAGCATCTGATAAAGCGAAACAATATAGGGTGATCCGTTTAAAAAAAAAATATTATTGGCATGCTCTGAGGGCGCGATAGGGGGAGTAACGTCAAATGTGAATATGTCAAAATGTGTCCACCTAGCTGACGTGTTTTTTTATGTCTCCTGAAAATCATTGCTCCAAAAGTTATTCAAAGTAGCTCGTTTTGAATGCGTATAATGCATTAAAACTCAGTAGATATGGTATAACTGGAATAAGTTTTAAGTGGTTTGAGTCACACTTAGCAGATGGTCAAAACCACTTCATACTCAAATGAAGGTAAAATTACTTGTGGCGTCCCACAAGGTTCGGTACTGGGCCCACTTATATTCCTAATTTACAATAATCTATCGTCTATCAACATCCAAGGAAAACTTACTTTATTTGCTGATGATACTACAATTTAATGGGATGCTCCTAACAACCATACGTTGTATGAAGTTATTTAAAATGACATCACGAAAGTGAAAGACTGGTTTGACTCAAATCTCTTGAGCTTGAATTAATCAAAAACAGAAGTAGTGTCCTATCGTTGCCAGATTCCAGCGGTACATAATATTCAAATTGACATCGTACCAACTTCTTAATTCCTTGGCTTGTTCATTGACAATAATTTAAAATTCAACAAACATGTAGATACTTTGAAATCGAAGCTCTCTTCTGGATGTTATGCAATACCAGTTACTGCATTTGAGCTCGGGTCTGCAGAAGCTAGAATGGTTTATTATTCCTTTTTTGAATCACATCTTCGTTATGGTATTTGCTTTTGGGGCCACGCCTAGGAACTCTTGCTGTCCTCTTTGTGCCTCTAATAGAATCCTAACTGTGGTCTTTTTATTTAAATATGAGACAATATGCCTTCTATTCAAAAATAGGGTATTGTTTAACAACTTGGATGAGCCAACCAATCAAAGATTCAGCTTCAAATTACCGTTGCCTTCTTCGACCCTAGTTGAAGATTCCATTTTACAAAGGTCTCAAAATGTTCAGTCACCTTCCTCAAGCCATAGCCATAAATGACCTTAAAGCTCTTAAGAATAAGTTGAAAGACTTACTTTCTGTCAGACCTCATTATAGCTTAGCAGAATACTATGATGATAATTTTAATTGATTTGTTTCAATTTAGTTTGAATTGATTTATTTAATTTTTTTGACCATGTTCTTATATCCTGAACGTTTGTTCAGGATGTATGTTATTTATATTTCGCACAAGGCTTCGTCAATAAGAATTTATTCTTCAGACAATAAAGTATATTCGAATTTAATATTGTGGTATTCGTGAAAAAACTATTTTCGAAAGCTAATTAAACAATTACGAACAAGGAGTGAGCATTGATGGGAAATGAGCCACTTCAGAATAGTTTTCACTTCGGCAAAGTCCCATTTGCCATCTTCTGATGATGTCTGGATTTCGAGCCTAGATAGAGTCTCTGGAACTCTATGTCTCAATTTATAGATGAGGCAGATACCTTTCATATGGGTTGGTTCCACTACCAGAGATAGTCTGATTACCTGTGCTGACCTACTTACGTGCCAACTTTTGCTCTTGATGTTGTGCGGTTTGTTTGATTCTGTAGAGTGATACGATGGATCTCCATGTTGCTGATAACCTTTGCGCGTCATCCCTCTTATTGATACTACTGGGTAGTTTTTCAATTTCGATAGCCTCTCTGATTGTTCGAGAGTAAAGTATCATTGCTTGCTAATGCTTCGTGTTGCGGAATTGATGTTGTACCCTGTCACCAATACGTGTTGGAAGAGGGAATATGTGGTGACTACTAATTGATGTTCATCCTTGCATACGTTGATCTGCCTGTTGATCTGGCCGATGTAAGTAACAGTCTTGACATGGTTACACTACTTGGGACTCCAGTGGTATCCGATCCTTCGTATCAAAGAGCATGGGCCTTATTGGACGTATTGGTAGGAAGGATGCTGCTATGTTGTGTTGCCGGAGGATTCTCCAGATTTTTTCTGTGGTTCCTTTCAAAGGATCCTTTGTTTAGCTAAGTTTCATCCAGATTCTTCTATTGTCACGTCAAAATCCTTTCATTCGCCGTAAGTAATGTCTCCTCCAGCAAAAAATCCCATCATATTTGAAGGCGACTTTCTGTTTTGTCTGTTTGCTGAGATTCAATTCCCATATAGATTTCCAGAATTCGTTCCTGCCTACCAAGGAGACATGATTCGGTCTTCTTTCTAGGCTCCCATTATTTTGTCGAAGGTTGGTATTTGTTTCTTGAGATAAAATGAATATAACAGGGATTACTTTCATTTGTGAAAAACATTTTTATTGAGTAAGCGTTTTGAAATGGAGACTCCTATTTCATTTCGCTCTAGTATTGCATTGAAATATATGTTATTTGAATTTCATACCGCTCCATGATTCATCTGAAATTTTTGAAGTGTGAATTTAATTTCTCCTAATTCAAGAAAGTACTCTTGGAGAATTAATTTAATAACATAAATATTACCATTGCATCCAACTGAATCTTTTTAGGCAAGTCGATGGAACATCTTCCATTGTCGCAACTGATAATGATGAAAGTGATTCAAGTAACTCATGATCCATTCAGAAGCATCAAATGAAAACACTGAGACTTCTAATCTAATTATCACCCAACTAATTAAGAGTCTGTAACAGAGTCGAATTAAAGGATGAGGAAAGCTCAGCAAACAGTGAAAAGCCGATATGAAAATACGGAGTTGGATGTACGAGAACGGCGCTAATTGGATTCTTCGAAGGAAAAGTCTTCTGTTTGTTGTCTCGGCGGTGTTCTGTAACAATGCTTTTATCGGCTACGAGAAGGTACAATAGAAACCACAATTCGATACTGTGATTATGAGTTGCAGACTTCGTATCCGCCCTCATGAATTTTCGGAGGAATCAGTTAGGTTCTGGTTGGAAAGCAAGAGGTTAGTTCAGCTTGTGACCATTCTTTCTTCTTCTCATTTAAACTCACCTCACCATTATCCATTACCGTAACCTAAAGTATTCTTTGCATAATGATGGAGAACTAGAAAGCTCGATACGTTTTCAAAAAAAAACTGATCTCTTCTACAGAAAAGCAACGTTTCACGATTTGAATAAAACTTTTCATGGCTAGAATTGAATCGACTAACCGTGTCAATGTTTTGACGAACTGTCATCGAGATAAAAGTGCAGAATTGTTTTCTCCGATGAGGAAGGAAGAAGGAAACAAGTGTTTCCTTTTGTAGAGTGGCGAGCGGTACCTCATTACCAACCTTTCCAAACCCATCTGTTCGCACCAATTCTTTGGCACCTATCTTTCACGCCAGATATTTTTGCACCAAAATCCTTCACATTCAAATCTTCTTCCACCAGGATCTTTTCTCACCGTTCGGTTTGTATGCGGTAACATACAAGTCATAGATATAGAAAAAATACAGTAGAATGTGAGCATACTAATACAATATGAGAATATGTCCAAACATTATATGCGAGGTACAGTTCTACAGTGTTTCTGTATGCTTTGCTAGCTGCGTATGGTTTTGTGAAGGCTCTGCAATGCCCAGCAGCTGTCTGTTGGATTTCCATCCCTGTTAGAGCCTTTTGATCGTTGAGCTCATTTATATGAGTTTGTATATGGTGGACTTAGAGTACTCAAAATCAACGATGGCCTATCTATACTAACTGAATGAAAAAAATTATTTCTATGTTATTGAATATAGTTCAAATTAAAACAGGTGAATTTTCAGAGGAGAGTTTTTTTAAACAAATTTTTTGGCTTCCTGCTTCTCCATATATCATACATAGAAATTTCTTTCGTATACAGACTGAAAAAAACCCTCCCGGAACAGCTGTACGTTCACATGAACATTGAATTACACGTGAGAAAGCGTACTTTTGAACTACTATTATTTCAACTCTTACTTATACAAAAATCATTTTTTCTTATTCAGTTGATACACTAAACATTTTTTATTTGGAATGGAATCAGATAACATTAATAGGAACGCACCATATAAGAAATAGTCACGATATAGAATCACTCTTTCATGAAAAAGTAGTATACTGAATGGCGGACTTCGAAGATTCGGAATAATACACTTGTCGTACTACCTAATTAGTACCTGTTCGGATTATATTACAAGACGAAACACTTCCTTCCTTTTTTTGAAGTTATCTCCAATTTTTTATAGAGATGGAGAAGCAGAAAACCAAAAATTTTTGCTCTTTCGGGAAAAACATATTTTAACTTTCTATTTCGCCATTTCACTAAAAAATGTAGGAATCTTCCAAAGCGATCAGTTGCAAAATTTGGTTGTTTTGGTTAGATTTTTTCTTTCAGTTTGTATCTGGAAGAAGCTTCTGATGCACATCTTTGTGAAAGAGTTTTTACTGAAAATACTCACTTGAATCACCAACTAGGAAATTTCTCTGATTTTTGTATAATTATAAAGTCAAAAAATATTTTCCCAAAAAACAAGTCTCTCGTATAAGAATTCCTTCATTCAGTCTCTTCAACTGTTTTGTATTTTCTTCACTGGCATAATTCTATGTCCCTGAAAAAAACTCGTCAACTTTACAATCCAATTGAAAATCCGACATCATTGCCGAGTCTACACAAACATTGGAATGACGTAATTTATTGTTGAGTCGCATTTGGCGCCACATTCCATAAAAGGCGAGTCCTTGCAGCAAAACATTGCTCGCGATTGAAGAATTTGTTTATTTCAAGATAAAAAGTTTAATTGTGCATTCGTAGAAGTTGTTTTCGCATTTCTTGGAACTTATGTGGTTTAACTATCTGCTGACTGAGTCATGTCCATATATTTGATATTACTGATAATGAAGTTATCGAACATGTGTGTAAAAGCATCCAAAACAAACGAACAACCAATATTCGTGTTCAGCACCCCCTCAGATGGAAATACATGGTGGAAATAGTATAGGTTGTGACAAGCTGAAAATAGCTTTTCTTTCAGAATTTGCATAAATACTTCATTTAAAATGAATTTTGAGGAAAGCTATGCGTCTCCTATCTGAATAAGAAGAGCTATAACCGTCGAAATTTTTTTGTCTACCAATAGTAAACCGTAACTCCAGTGAGATTCTACCAAAGCATGATATGCTGTATAATCTCTCAGTTTCAGTACAACTCCTGTTTTCAATTATACCACCTACCGAAGTGAACATTTGAAAGTCTTAATATTTGTTTTGGACATATTGCAAGAGAGTCACACCGATTTTTTGTATATCATGTGCTTTCGTCTCATTGAGTATATCTATACCTTTAATTTGCCACAATATAGTGGCAAAAAGAGGGAATGTTTCAGATTTATTTATGGCTACCAATTCGTTAATATACAACAACAACAAAATGGGACCGAGGACCGATCCCTGTCGTACACCAGTATTTATTTTGATACTGTTTGAACATTTACTTGTTTTCACAATCACGACTGAAACCACCGTAGTGTTACCCCTTCACATTAATTGGTATTCAGCTTATTATGTGTAGATCAAAATTAAATTCAGCTTGTAGCTTCTTTTACGAAACTGCTTTTTCTTGTACATTTCTGGATTTCTAATACACAAAACAAACTCGTACCTTAAGTTAACCATCTTTCTATTTTTTCTTTTTTTGATGAAGTGTACTGCATGAGATCTCAAATTATGATTTAGTGGTTCGTACAGTTTGTTTTTTTTTGTTGTTCCTTTTCGTCATTCCAATTGGATTGTCAGTAACTTCTGCATGATTTGAAAATGTTATTCTTCTACCGAAAAAAATAAAAACTTTATACTTGCGACCTCTATTTTCAAACCAATAAAACTATCGATTTGGGTGGGTCTCAGTTAGAGAATTTCACTTGAGAAAAAAAGACGCAGTTAATCTCATAATTCATGTTTGACATGAGTGATAAAAAGGTTACATTTGTTTTTTTTTCAGAATTGCTTTTATCAACAACAAGAAATTTTTCAGTATAAAATCACTGTCAATCAGAAAGAAACATTGAATATATATGTTTATTTAGTAAATACTGTACTTTGATATTCACAATGAATTCTTGATAATTCAGTCTCAAAATTTCAATCTACAAAACAAAAAAGTTTTACAAAAAAATTACTACTTCTTAAATGCCCTTCATTGTATCATATCATTTACAAATATTATTTTCGTCCATCATATTTGAAATCCAACTCTGAAAAAAGGGTTATTTTAATTTTCCGCTTCGTTCGTCTCGAATATAAACTGGAAAGGAGATTGCTTCCTAATCCTATACAACCGTGAAAAGAAAAAGGAAAACTTTTCAGAGTTTTATATCTGAATACTAAGTTGAGAACGATACAAACTGAGTAAAGATCTGAATTTAAAGAGAGGATCCCTTTTCTTTCTTGCGCTTTGTCAATTTAGTTGTTTTGTAAAGTTTGTTTCTTGATTGATCAAATTGTGCCTGATTTGTGAAAGGAGAACTCTGGAATATCATCAAACTTTCCATTTGAAAGTATTACCATATGAAACTTCAAGTTAGAAATTGAGAAGCTAGTTGGGGTGGAGCATAAGTTTGTGACTGAACTTGAAAATTGCAACCTTTCTTCATCACTCGTGTCGCGTCGTATGTATGGCTGCTTGAATTTATTTTGTCGCGTGACAGTTTTGATTTTGAGATACCCATATGAATTGTATAGTGTATATGACAATTATAATGAGAATGAAATGCACATTATTCGTCTATAAAGTTTTCCAATAACTACATCACATGTGGTAATATTTTAAATATTGAACGAGTATATTTTTTGAAAAAAATGTTTTGTAATGAAGTCAATGAACTCGTGAAGAATGCCCCAATTTTAAACAGCTATATTTCCTTTGACATATATTATAGAGTGTTGTTAGGAATCACACGTTAAAAGGTAAGACCTCATTAGTCCTTAGCTCGCACAAGTTTCTTAACTTTTGAGAGTTGTCGTTCGTATGGGGGCGGCAGCTGATTAACGGAAAAACATATTTTTTTTTAAACAGATATTCCATCCCTGAGAGATTGACATATGCCATCACGGACATTTTTGTAAAGATGATAAAAAAAGAACAAAACAGCACATATTGTTATCTTTTTATGTGTTGTTTTGTTGGATCTCAAAAGAAATATGCAGCGTTATCAATAAAAGCTCCACCGCTTGGCAAAGATAGCATCGCTGCCTGACTTCGTATGGGTAGCATGGTCAAACCGAATCAGCAACGAACACATCTACATATTCAAACCAATTCACGCGAAACAGCGTTGAATCTTGTTTTTGAATCACTCTATACATTAGTGAAAATCATATGATAATCTCTCTGGTAGTTTTTTGCTAATAGCGTTTATACAGATGGACAGACAAACATACACATGGGAAGTAGAATTTTTAAGATTTGAAGTTTTGGTCCAAAAAACCATTTTATCGAAAGGACTCATTATTTTGAAAATTTTAAATGGGATGTACATAAATTCGAAAGAAATTTCAGCATCTGCTGATACTATCTGCCTCGAATAATTTACCGCATTGCAATGGAATTTTTTATGAAACTCCAATTTTTATTTTATTTTCACCAAATCAATTTATCAAAAATGAATGCTTATAACATACCACAAAAAATTTCTTTGGTAGTATTTCCGAAGGCGGCTTAAATAGGAAATATTACAAAGCACATGGTCTTACAATATGGTTTGATGCACTAAACCTTACACCTTCTCATCGAAATCATATTTCCAGAAACCATCAAGGAAACTCAAGGTAGTTGTTTCAACAAGTCTATAACATTCACAGCGATATTTTCTCTAATTCATTGATCATCTTTGGTACACTATTCTATTTTCATGCTCGGATTTTTGTCTTTCAATTTGGCAGCTGATTCCAAAATCATCTACCAAGTGTAAAAATGGGTTGTGTAAAAGATAATTCGAAATATCATTTCACTTCTGATCACAATGATATTGATGTACCCCAATGCTCCGTTCTGGGACTACTAATTGTTTTTCAACACAAGTGAAACTCAAGTGAATGTCTTTTCAATGCCAATATTTCGCTCATGAAATGAAATAAATCAACAAAAAAAATGTATTTTCAGCTCTAAGAATTATGATTTGTGAACACAAAACTCATCTTTTACAATCCACGACTAATTTTTTTACTTTATTTATTGAATAGGGAACTTATTTTTATCGTCATCTCATCTCAAAGAACTGATAATGAAAGTAACCCATGTAAAGGAATGTCCACCTTCAATATTCAGCCTGAATATTATAAGATCAAATAATTAAAAGATGTATGGTTTCTAAAGTGTATGGTTCCCAGGTTCCACAACGAAAATAATTCAGCTATTAAAGTATCACACAATTGACACAATTATCGTGTTTCAAAAGTAACCAATAATAATTTATTTTCAGATAACCGCTGTCAAATATTCTGGTTGGTAGCGGTAAGATTTTGGAACATACTCAAATATCAATTCATGTTGTAAATGTCGTTTTCAGATTCTTTAATGAATTGATAGTGAACCCTTTATGTACATGAAAGTAGTATCTACGATTAGAAATTTGACTGACCAAAACCTAGAGAACGTTATTGAATATCCATTGAACGTGCTTTTCATGTGCATGACCAAAGGGCCGATGAGTGGATCTTCTGTAGAGTTCCACTGGATATCTTGTTGTTTACAGGGATATAAAATCAAATATGTGTTCAGAATAGATGGTGAATACAAAACAAGTCGCAGAGCGTAGAATTATTGTTTATCAAAATTAATTCAATTACTCATTTGTTATTGTAAACTTGTTTCTGCATGTTGAAACTGTTAAAACCGCAATTGTTTTCAAGTCATGTGGTTTTATTTGCCATTCAACAAGTGGGCGTGTGTCCGCAGACTTCCCGTTTGAAAAGCAATGTTGCCATCATCTCTGATAATATTTAAACATTTTAATTTTGTTTCACAAAAAGGATTCGCTAGTAATGAAAGTACCCTCTGAGAAAACGTTCAATTGTTGTGAACGACTACGGAAAGACTACGTCTATCGGAAAATTTGTTTATAGGAATATCGTTTTCACTCAAACCCCGGTTATGCAGCAAAGACTTGAAACAGTTATCATAGTGATGAAGGGTGTTTATATACAATTGAAATATTGTTACGTTCAATAAATTAATGTGCAATATCAACAAAAGTATTCAACTATCACAAAAAATCGTAGTTGGTGAATTTGTTGATTTACTCCACAAGACAAAAAAAAAATGTGGCGTCTCGAGTCTCCTGACAGAAGTGACACATATGTACATATACTGAATCACTATCGTTATTTTAAAGCAACGTTCCACATAATGAAAGACTATTACGTGCTTGCTGGTTAGATTTTCATAATACTGTCAACAGTATATGTCTAACGCACCCTTAACACTAAGCGTCTGTCCGACGAGAGAGAAGGAGCCTATCTGCCGCTGACGTATGCGTGAGAGAAAGGGAAGCCAGATAAACTGGCGGTGTTACACGTTATGTAACGAGGAGGTTTACCTTCATATAAGAAGTTATCACTTCAAAAATGTTTTCGATAGAATGGATGACATAGATGTCAGTAGCTGAATCTAAATATCCAAAAAAGCAAAAGCAAAATTCCTGATTTCACATTCATTTTGAACTAGATTGAAATTCCAATCTCATGTCATAAAACTGGATCATTTGCCTTAATGTTCTAGCAGGCCTCCTCATAACAAACGTTTGCGTTAGATATTGTTGATTGTATGAAAATCAGATTGATGATCCGATTGAAATTTTTAACTGATGATTTCATAACTAACCTCGAAAGCTGATAAGCTGAAGAAAATTATTTCTATAAATCACTATATACAGATAACACGAACCTTTTTTTGGTACCTCAAATACCTCAAACCACTTTGAAATGAATTCATTGAAAAATAAATGAAACTATCGCAAAGCTTTACTCTTATTCTCAGAATCCTTTTGAATTACCAACATTCATCTATAAGAATTTCAACTGCATTGAAAACAACATTGTTGATACATTTTGAAAATCAGAATCAGGATATATCATCAAAACAGTATAGTATTTCAAGATAGCAATTCATGACTCTTTCCTTTATAAAATGTATCCGGGAATAAATGCTGGTGAAGTAGCCGACGAAATTTCCTGTGGCCTCACGAAGACTTTCGATTGCGTTAGTCATAAATAATTAGTCAAAAAACTTCATCGGTATGGCTACAATTGGTTTGAATCGTACCTCTCAGGCCGAAGTCCAGTAGTAAGAACAACGGAACTCTCGGAAAGTAGGGCAATTACATCTGGTGTGCCACAGGGTTCTGTTTTAGGCCCAGTCCCAAAAAAAATATATAATAACATTCAAATGTCTGCTAAATGAACTATCAATAGACAATGTTATCTTGGAAAACAAATTGAACATTTGTTGTATTTATTGATAATAGGCTCAAATTTGATGAACACGTCAGGCAACTTGAGAATAAAATTTTCTTCAGATGTTATGCAGTGAGGGTGATTTCTGATGAGTTCCTTACAGCAAAAACGGTTTACAACGCTTAATCAACATTAATCAAGAATTACATTTTGCATAATGGTTGTAAATTATTCAATCACTTACCAGTAGCACATCTGACCAACGTACAATTCAAGAAAGCAGTCAGCAATTTGCTAACTGATAATGAATCAATTTCAGAAAACCGTGTATTCCATTTTATTTTTATTTTCATTGTATTTGTACTTGCTTTATTCCTACTTTTGCAAATTACCAGTTTTTATCTATACACCATCCGTTATGTTCATTTATATCAACAAATTTTTGTCAACGGGATGCAAAATCTTCTGACAATAGAGTATATTTTGATTTGATTCGATATTTAATTTTTGGTAAATATTGCAGGTTGGAACTTTCAATGTCTATCAAGGTATCATTATTTTGAGAATCTATGGATGGCAAAAATTTCCATCATTAATTTTTTCATTATATAATCTTGTTTTAATCATCTAATTTTCTTAATTTTTATTTACTTATATTCATTTTTTTTGTTTCTTCATTTCATATTACCTTTTCAGAGTTTTCCAATTCGTTAACAAGCTTATTAGACGACGGAATACCGTAAATTCATCAGGAAACATAGTAAACCACATTAAAAAAATTGTTTATTAAAAAAAACGTAGGTTTTATTAATTTATAGAATTGAAGTGAGGCCTGGTGAGGTCTGAATGATCATAAGAAAGTTATAGTTTCTGATTTTTTTCGAATATCTCAATAGGATGAGCCTTGTTATATACTCAGACTGATTGCTTCATCTTGAATTTTTTAGAGTTATAACTTCGACTGGTTGGGGGTTTTATCAATCTTCATCCTCAATCTTCAAAATTCGTTACTCATGTGAGATGAAGATCAATGAGGTATTACCTTCCAACATGCGATTCTCAGCATTCATAATATCTACAACTGGTCTGAGTAAAATACCCCATATTATCATACGGAGTTTTCTAAAACTAAGTCTCATGTTACAATTGATGATGCAGTTAAAAACTGAATTTTATTTTGAGTTCAACTTTGTTTCTGTATATGAAATGGATAATTTTTGGTACGTGGAATTGTGGTAGGTTATTTAGCTTGAAAGTTTTTCCAGTTGAAACCAGAATAAATAATTCATGAATTTGTTGATATAACAGAACATTGAAAACTTGTTTCCTCATTTCGTAGAATAATATCAACAGAGTTATGAATGTAGTGAAGTAATATCTGCATTCATCGTATATTTTCAAATATTTTCTCTGCAAAATTTCAATTAACACCAAAATTGATAAACTATATTGCTGGCACTCTTTTAACAAACATCTTGAGTGCAATACTGACTATAATTGAAATCTGACCACTTCCATTATACGAGTACTCATGATGGTGTCTTAAATTCCACATTGAATTTTCTTCAAAGTATTTCCAAAAACCTTCAACAAATCTTGAAATAATTTTCATACACATAAATGCGCGAATAATGTGGCTCCTTAGAAAATCTACCGAAGCGTCGGTGAAGTGGATTTTATTGAAGTTTTTGTTTGTTATGCCAGCAATATCTTATCTACTGATATTATTGTCAAGCCCATGAAAATAGACAAGCAAAGAAGTATTTATAAATAATCATTCTAGTAGTATTTCACTTCAAATAAGAGTTATGGCGAACTCAGATATGTATATGTAAATACTCACAACGATTATCGGGGCAACACCCTCGCACTGCCTTGTCCTAGAAGTTGTTGAGATAGCAGATTCATTTCAGAAAACATCCACACACCCTTATGTCGAAAAACAAAATATTCAGTCCTGAGAAAATAGTGAAAAATCATAGAAATTTCTTTCAGATAGAAAGTGGAAGTGGTATTGTTGTTCAGAAGTTGTTTCGAAAAGGCTTGTATTTGGAAGTAACTTCATGACCAACACATATTTGTGAAGAGTTCTCACTGATATTGATCACTATATTACTTTCTTTGTGAGTTTTTCATATTTTTTGCATAATTCAGAAGTAGAAAACCAAAAGGTTTCTTTTCCAAACGATAATCTCTCCAAAAAATATTTTCAATAACGTTGGGTTATCATTAATCGTTTTGTAAATATTTTTGGGTGGTTTGGTGCTCGATTTGGAATTTATTGTTGATAGGATACATGAAAATAATAAAAACTATTCGTGTGAATTCAATTTATTTCGAAATAAAATTTTCCAGGAAAACAAATTCAATGTGTGGCCGACGTTGATTGCGACTCATAACATTTTCACGAATGAAAATTCTATTAAAATACTATTTCAAACACAATATCATTGGAATGAGTGAAATGTTAGGGTTTTATGTATTTTAGATGCTCGCCATGTAAACTCAATCCATCTGATGCATAATTTTTATTTCAGGTAAGTCGACCATCAACCTCCATCCAGATAAGTATCTTATTACTTCATTGCCAAGTAACAAGGAAGTAGGTATGTTACTTTTTTTGGTTTTATTGTTATCGCAGTTAATTATATTCAGAAATATGTAGGTAGGTAGGTCTGAAGTGAGTGGGCCTATTCGTCCCTCCACCGCAACCCACAAGGGTTTATTGTGGCTCACACCTATTCACACTCGGCCAAATAAACCCAGCTTCTTAACGAAGCCGATCAGTTTGTATGGTGAGTGGTCTTTCAGGTCAGATGGTGAGAGTACGGATCTGCCGAACTCAAAGAACCTGATTCGGTCCCCAGCAGGGCAGACACAAAGTATATGCTCTGCTGTCCAAGTATCTGCAAGTATCTTACAGTGACCTGTAAGAAGGCCTGTTAAACATCGTAGTTCATCCCTACTGTAGTCCAAAAACTGTTTGGAGTCAAGCTTCGAAGGGTGAATAAACGCCTCGGAGTGAGCCAATCCTGGAAGATTCTGCCAGAAGTCCATAACTCTTCTTGCCATCCAGGTGTTCAGTGTTTGTTTGGCAATGCTCAAAGCGATGCCAATGACAGGTTCTAGTCCAATGAAGCCGCTTGTGGCACTCTCCTTTGCAAGAGACTCAGCAGCTTCATTGCCTTCCAGGCCAGTATGACCAGGAATCCAGACGAGAGAGAATCTGTTAAGTCTTCCTATCGAGGAGAGTCTTTTTTGGCAGTTTGCTACCAATTTAGACGTTGCTTGGTAGAAGCCAAGAGCTTCCAACGCCGCTTGACTGTCCGAGAATAATTTCATTGACTTGTGTATGAGGTTCGATTTATCCAATCTCTCCGCACACAATTCAATAGCGTGAATTTCCGCTTGAAATGCAGTCGCATAAGTTCCTAGGCAGGTAGATAACTCTGTCCTGGGTCAGCAAATGAAAACACCTGTACCAGAATCGAAAGGTGTTTTTGATCCATCTGTGAACCAACAACTATCTGCTCTTAATATTTCCTTCTCTCGGAGGATCCAGTCCTCTCTACTCGGGAATAGTACTTTATAAGGCAATTCGTAGTTGATAGTTGGAGGTATAAAGTCACAAGTGTAGTAACAGCACATCCGGTACCATTAACTTCTTTGGATGCCTCAGTATAAAGGATTTCGTCGAATTGCTGATTATTTATCAGTTCTCTGAATCTTTGTATGAAGACTATGTTAGGCGTATCGTGCTTATTGTAGTTCCTTAGGCATGTATTCAAAAATGGCGGATTTTTGGTCCATGGCGGAGTTTTAGACAGTTTTATAAGAGTTGTAGCTTTCAGGTTGGTCTTTCTTGAAGGTGTGATTTGTTCTTGACGTTTTCATGCGACTATCTTCTCCTGAGGGGTTCTCTTATCCGATACTGAAAGCATAGGTTATTTCCATCAGTCTCAACACACCCGAATCAATGGTCCAAGATTCGTTATTCTGCCGAGTCTGTGATTGTATATCAATTGTTCAATTCTCCCTGAAAATTCAGACCTCCCTACTCAGTTTCCCCTACTAGATGAGGAATTTTCACCCACATGGGGAAAAACAGGGGTTCAAAGATGGTATTGAATTTCGTCAGGTTTGAAATTGGAATTCTTGAAGTTTCGAAGGTAGCGTCAAGTCTGGTGACCTTGGTGGCAGCATATAATACCTCTCCTCCCAATTCATTCATTCGGACAATTAGTATCCATCGAGTGCCCACAATGAGGATGTCCTCCACCTTGTTGGAAGTGCAACATATTTTTGTCTAGAGTTGAACTGCTCTGGTTCTCTAATTCTTGCTTAATAAGGGTTTGTGTTGATTACATTTGAACGTATCGAATGAGAAACGCAATATGAAATGCGGCAGACTTGAAAAACAAGAATTTTTTCTCCATCAGAGATTTGCAACATTATGTCAGTGAGGAATGAATGTTTCTGGAACCGTAAAATATAATTTGATTGTTATCGATGATCATTGATTTCTTCCGGTAGCATTTTTATAGACTTCGCAATGATGTATCACAGCAAGGAGTTTGTCATTTCCATTTCTCAGTTGGTATGTGGGGCCTTGAAGTTTTTTTTTGAAGGACAAAATACAGGCACTACAAAAAATCCTCTAGTAGCGATTCACGTTGAATTTGAATCGTTGAAGATTGAATTAATTTGTGAAACCGTTCCATGAACTGTACCTTCCGATAAAATCTTCTCAAAACTCAATTTGAATAAAGTTTGTGAAGATTAAATCGTAAGGCGTAGTTTATAGAAATATTATGGATCTTCATCAAGTAACGGCCGAAACAATCAGAAAAATGGAAAAACACTATCAAGAATTTTATCAGAAAGAGTTCTCAAACAGTTGAGTTCAAGGTGTACTGAGTTGAACTTCAAAACCATGAGCAGCCACAGTCCGTTGCGTTTTTCTGATACATACTGCTCTTTGTGGAATCAAATATGACAAGTCACTTGAACACCTGCCGTAAAAGTATCTATGAAAGAGAAAGAAATCTATAACTTTTCTTCAATATTTCAGACTATCAAGGTTGCAAAGGAATTTTGTGACTCAACCATACATGAGAACGATACTCCAAAGAATGTTTGATCTGACCTCAATGAAGCATCAAAAGTTGCTAAGGTGTGTGCAGTATTCCAAGCTTTGGAGAAGCTGCCTTTGCAATTCCAGCGACATAATTGTGCCAAGACTTATTGGTGTACATTTTAACCCCTAACAAACTTATCGAAGTAGTAAGCGGAATTGTCTGTCCTGGCGTTATTATATCCGGTTCGGGGACATTAATCTTTTTGGAGAAAACCAATGCCAGGGTTTTCGTTACATTGAATTGAACCTGATGACTTTCACCCCAATTCAAAATCCTAATAACTCTTTTCGGATCAAAAAAGAATCGCCAGAAAACAAGTAAATCTTTTACAATCACGATTGATAATGTTCCACTACAACCCACAAATGAATGCAGAAATCTTGGAGTTATAATCGACTCTAAGTTGAGTCGATTATAACATATGAACAAACAGATACAACTTGCATATTTTTGTTGAAACTTATTTATGGACACAGAACGTACTCACGAAACAGACGAAAACAATTCTCTGTGATGCACTGGTTTTATCGCGCTTCAACTACTCGGATACTTCATATGGACCATGTTTAACCAAACAGTATGCTCAGAAAATCTGAATATCAGATTTAAGGGTACTCTTACCCCACCTAGTATAAGAACTGAAATTTTCAAGCGATCTTTCAGCTATAATATATGCCAAGTAATCAACATGTTACCAAAAGAAAAAGGAAATTCAGAACTTTCTGTTTTACGGAAAAGATTCAAACTGCTTCTGTTCGAAAGCCAACTTAAAGTATGAACTGCCCAACCCCATACATTTTTCATCATTATGAGACCAGAATGAGTCTCAGTAATGGACGATTACTTTATTTTGTCTTAGCTTAGGCTTTTTGAGGTTGAGTGGAAGAACAACTCAGTAGCACTTGTACTAACTGAGTTGAACTTCGCCTTTTGTTATATCAACAACTAGCTCTGTAATTTATCTAAATATGAACAATAAATACGATTATTATTATTATTAATAAATGCTGGTACGAGTTCATTTACGCACTTTTCAAGTACGATAACGGACACTTCATCAGGGCCATACCCCTTGTTGATATAAGGCTGTTTCAAAATTCACTTGACTAGACGTTGTCTATGAGTAATTTTCTGCATTGATGAAGCTGAGTTTTCACTTACTCGTTTCTATCCTAGAAACGGTTTCAAACTTGATTTAACACCATCTTCAGCTTGTGACATACAGTCCATTGTGAGGGTTTGAATTGTCGCACTGTGTAACAATTAGAGTGTGCCTCAATACCACCCAATGCCGCCCCTGCGTTTCCGAAGCTCAACCTGCCAAACCCCAGTGTTTATAAACACGTTTAGCAAGAATTACGATCCTGGGATATATTGAGAGTTGATGCATACCCGCCATGCCGTCTGAGTCTCGTTTTGCAGCGTTCGTGCAATGAGTCTGTTACGTGGAATCGAGTTGATTAAGTCTGAATCAGTTAGGAGGCTGATGGAGAGAACAGAGAACAATATTATTGAGTTTTCAATGTCATCAGCGGAACGACGTACAAATGGAAATACAATATTTGCTTTGACGTTCGCTTGCAATCCGTTCTCAGAGAGGATAATGAAAGTAAAGCATGCAACTTTGAATGCGGTTGTGTGGGGTTGCTGATTGCAGATACTGATAGGATTCAGTTCTGGGGGGATTTCGAAGTGGCAATTGCATTATTCGTCCGATGCGAGAGCACAAAGTAGCCTGCCTGTTGTGTCTCGACTTTTAGACCAATGGAATTTGGAAAACTCTGCTGAAAAAAGTGTTTCCTTTGTCGTTCTACCTCTCAGAGTAGAAAATATCAGAATACTCACATGTACCTACTACTCTAGAGCTGTCAGTGAAGCTTTTCCTTTCAAATATCGACATATTGTTGAAGAAAACTCACTCGATTACTTTTACCATCAACATTGGTTTTTCCCAGTAAGCCATATTGCCTCCAACCCTCTTATATTATATAATTGTTTGTTATTCTTTAAAAAAAATCATTGAATCTATCATGTTAATTTTTCTACTAATTTTTTTCTCTACTCTTAGTTATTATCATAAAATGTACACTTTTTTAGAAAGTCTATAGATCTAGTACATGGCAGAACAGATAAACATATCTAGGCCAAGTTACTGGATCTGAGACTTTTGAAAAACACGATATATTACATGTAAATATATAAACTGTACTTCAATATATCAATATATCAATATCAATATCAATATCAATATCAATATCAATATCAACGACAGTAATCCAGTATATAGCATTGCTAACAACAGCACACTTGCCTCGCCATTCCATTTGGATTCTAGGACATCAGCTTCGGATGCACATCTTTAACGGCGGCAGGAGGTTGCATATCTTGGGATATAGAGGTGATCTCGGATTGGGGTGGAACTAACCAGGTTCAATTCAATGCCATAAAAACCCAGGCAATGGTTTTCTCCAAAAATTAATGTGTCCGAAGCATGTCAGGACAGACAATTCCGCTTTCTGCTTCGAAACATTTGTTGGTGGTTGAAATGAACACCTCTATGTCTGGAATTGCAAAGGCTGTTTTTCAAAAGCTTGGAACATTGTTCTGAACCAGGAAACTGTACGAACCATAGCACCTTTTGTTGCTTTATGAAGCTCAGATCATACCTTCTTTGGGGTATTGTGCACATGTATGGAGATCCGCCCCGAATCATACTCTGAAGCTGCTAGCGTAGGAATTGAAACCAATCAGTCCCAATAACAACGTTCAAAAATCCATTCGATAGGTATATCAGTAACGTTTCATTGGATAGCAAATTAATGTATCGAAACCAATACGCCTACAGAGCAGTCATATATTTTTTGGTGGTTAAAATAATCGACACTTATATGTCTGAATTGCATAGGCTGTTTTTCGAAAGCTTGGTACATTGTTCTGAACCAGAAAACTGTACGAACCATAGCAACTTTGTTGCTTCATAAAACTTAGATCAGACCTTCTTTGGGGTATTCTTCACATGTATGGAGCTCCGCCCCTAATCATACTCTGAAGCTGCCAGCGTAGGAACAACGTTCGAAAATCCACTCGATAGGCATATCAGGAACGTACCATTGGATAGCAAAACAATGTATCGAAACCTATACGCCTACACAGCAGGGATCTCAACGGAAACTGCTCTACGTCAGGTCTTTCCTCATATATTGAAGCACATTGTGTTACACAACCTCAAAATTGATTATCTAGATATCAAGATGAACAAGCTGCTCATAGGTAGACAAAAATTGGTGCACATCGTCATTGGAAGGATGATAGTGGTGGTACATTCACCAGCAACTGGCTATTCTAACTATATTGCCCCTACTATATTAGGTACATTATGCAGACAATTCAGTTATCCTATTCTATTTTCTACATGAAGGAACACATGCAGCAAACATCGAGATAACAAGATGAACCAGAACCATAATAAAATTCAGAAATAGAAAGACCAAGATAAAGATACTTGGATATTTGAAATTTCAATGGAAAGAGATACATATGTTGAAGGTAAAATATTTGAAAGTGATACTGAATCCATGGTTGACCTGGAGCCATTATCTAGAACTAATAAAAACCATGGAGGATAAAACCAGACATGATATCATGACCGTTTACAATCGAAACTCATGATAACATTTGCATTGGTCTGATTTCAGGTGGAAGTGTCAGCAATAATGCTATTTTTTTTTGTTCAATTTCCGCTAGGCTAATGATGAATCAAAAGCAAGCACCAAAACTGCAACGACGCGTGTTTCATTTACTAGGTTGATGTCTTTGGTAGATGAACTAGACCTCTCCACGCTCCATCAGGTTAGTGATCTTGATTCTTGAGAGCATCTATGATTGATGAATATTTCATTCATGAGGTGGTTCATTGAATATCATTAGTTTCGGAACGTTCTCAACACTATGCCACCCTAGTTGCTTGAAATATGATGGAAAAATAGAGAATAGAAGCCATTGTTGAACTTTCATTTCCATAAATTCAATTCATTCGGTGTCTCTTCATTCGCCTTCATTCTTTACAGTTTATAAGATGGAAATACATCTCTAAAAGTCAAAATGCCTCTTATGGAGTAATAGTAGTTTCAACTTTCGATACCGATCTCTGTTTTCATTTCCGTATTCCATATTTTTCAATCCTTACCGTTCAGTGACTAACAACTGATTTGTTTCAGATACAGAAAACTCAATTCATATATTTTGATAGTTTCAATATAGTTCGTCTTATGTTTTCATCACTGACAACCCGTATCGTATCATAAGCATAGAATAATATCTAAACGCGGATACTTGGGTAATCCTTTTTCTCTTTGTATCAACGGAAAGTGCCAACAGTAGGTATTTCTTGTAGGTTACACAAGACAGCTAATCCTGGGGTATTTTACTGGATATCTGGAATTGTGATCCTTGAGTCCACTGGGAAGAATAAACACGGCTGTTTTCACTCTGTGTCAGAATCCTTGTTCACATATACGTGACTAATTCTTGTTTGTTCTCATTAATCTGTGGAGGTGGATGAAGAAATTTTGGGAGACGATGATTGTTTGCATTCAGATTCTCTTGGTCGAGTAGTATATTGGTTATATCTATCCAGGGTGACTTTGTTATTCAGAAATAAATAAGTACTATCTTCCCGGAAGTGGAATTTTTTAATTTTCTTCGTTGAAATAATTTTGTCATCTACGGAATTTAGGATTACTTGAACCCCCGTCGGCTACAGAGGGAACCCATTGGCAGTTATTTGGCAAAGAATTTTCTTTCCAATTCTGAAATTGCTAGGAATATGCAGGGTAAGCTTGGAGTGGAAAATTTGGCTAAATATTTTGAGTGAACAGTATGGTAGTAGCAGGCTATATTTGTGGCAATTATTCATGTGAGTGGAGTTCGAAGAAGATGTCCTGCACTTATGCCCTGTTAGAAATGAAGACGAAGAGTCAAGAAACATATGCTTCATTCAGCTCAGCCAAGAGTTTTTCGTCAGAAGTACCAATAATTTGACACTTTACCAAACAACAATGAAATGAATGTATAGAGGAATGACAATGAAATAACATCCTTTCCACTTTAAATGATTTCACAACTGTCACTGCTTTTGGATGTGAAAAGTAACTTGATTGAAATGACTCATCGAATAGATATTGAATAATTGAATCTCATCTCAGTATGTCACTAATTCAGGACTGACAGAAGTTTTCTAGCCACCTATTTCAACAAAAGTATCATAGGGAGTTGACCTTCTGGTGAAGGAGAATATGAAATGCTTCAGAGGAATATTTGAGCTGTAGTCTGAATTTCTAGATGTGTTTCGCCTGAATGTCGTAAAGTTATATATATATATATATATATATATATATATATATATATATATATATATATATATATATATATATATATATATATATATATATATATATATATATATATATATATATATATATATATATATATATATATATATATATATATATATATGTACAATTCCACCATATGCAGTCAGCGGAAAAAATATCTACATCATTGGTCAAACTGGAATGAGAAATGAAAAGTCGAACCTGAATCATGTCCACTTTGATCGATAATTGGTCATCTGATAGGACTATCAGAAAAGGGGTCATCTGATGAGGGTACTACGCTATGTAGCACTATAACAGTAAATATGTTGGGCAGCTCACTTTTCCGGATTTCAGCAATGATGGAATGGACCTAAGAAATTCAAGAGGATCACTGATGAAGATTTTTGAGTGGAAAAACAATCGAATAAGGGATAATTTTCTAGATGTCTTTTGAATTCATTGAAATTTGTGATCATTCTGATTGATATGGGTTAGGTTAGGTTAGTTTCGAAGTGAGTCGATCTATTCGATCCTCCATCATAACCCGCAAGGGTTTACTGTGGCTCATACCTATTCACAATCGACCAAACGAACTCAGCTTCTTAACGAAACCGATTAGTTTGTATGGTGAGTGTTCTTTCAGGTCAGATGGCAATAGTACGGCTCTGCCGAATTGATTCCTGATTCGGTCCCCAGTGGGGCAGGCACTAAGTATGCATTCTGCTGTTTCATCATTTTTCAAACAGAGGAGTCTCTGCACATTATGATCAAATGACAGTGACCTATAAGAAGGCCTGTTAGACATCGTAGTTCATACCTACTGTAATTCAGCAATTGTTTGGTGTCAAGCTTCGAAGGGTGAGTAAACGCCATGGAGTGAGCCAATCCTGGAAGATTCTGACAGAAGTCCATAAATCTTCTTGCCATCCAGGCGTTCAATCTCTGTTTGTCAAAGCCTAAAGTGATGCCAATGACCGGTTCTGTTCCGATGAAGCTGCTTGCAGCACCGTCCCTAGAAAGGGAGTCAGCAGCCCCGTTGCTTTTCAGGCCAGAATGGCCAGGAATCTAGACCAGTGACAATCTGTTAAATTTTTCTGTCGAGGGAAGTCGTTTTTGGCAATTTGCTGCCAATTTGGACGTTGCTCGGTAGGAGCCAAGAACTTCCAAGGCCGCTTGAATGTCTGAGAATATTTTTATTGACTTATGTATGAGGTTGGATTAATCCAATCTCTCCGCATATGATTGTATAGCGTAAATTTCCGCTTGAAATATAATCGAATAGGTTCCTAGGCAGGTTGATAACTCTATCCTGCATCCGCGACTGAATACACCTGCATCAGAACTGGAAGGTATTTTTGATCCATATGTGAACCAACATCTACCTGTTCCTAATATTTCCATTCTCCCGGAGGATCCAGTCCTCCCTACTCGAGAATAGTACTTTATAAGGCAGTTCGTAGTTGACAGTTAGAGGCATTAAGTCAGAGGTCATTTCCACAATACCGTGACTTCTAGTGTTAACTAACAATCTGTTGCACTCTGCATTGAATTGATTTGTGCAATTGGCAATGTGCACAAGTCTATATGCAGTCCATCTAGCCTCTCTCTCCGAAAAAATGTGGAGAGGATGTAGATCTAGAAGGATCTTCATGGCCACTGATGGTGTGGTACTAATGGCACCACTGATGGCCAGATAAGACTGTCTCTTCAAGCTAGAGAGCTTCGCCAAGTTCTACCACAAATCTGTTGACATCTCCATAGGGAGTCTGGCTTTGTGTACAACTTTTCCCAAGTGAGCGTTCCAGGTGAGTTTCTCATCAAGGACAATGCCAAGTTGATTCACCACCGCTCCAAATGGAATGACCTCATCATTGAGGAAAAGTGGCGCTAGATCGTTACGTTTTTTCCTCCTGGTTGAGGGGATTGATATGGGGAACTCATTGTAAATAGCTAGACCCAATGCTGATAGTAAATCAGGTGAGATCTTGTATTCACGAACGTTAACAAACATTTTATTTTAATTTTCGAAAATATATATCGCCAATTGAAAAATATACATGCGAGGTAAACTTAGAATACAACATTTTTTGAAGATATCTTCACAAAAATGATTACAAGAAACTCCTGTTATTATGCGAATACTTCTCTCTTGAAGGATCAAGACATTGTAGCCAAAGTAGAGTTACCCCGCAGTCATATTTTATTTTTTTTTTTTTTTTTTTTTTTTTTCTGATTGATTCGGCCGTTACTTGATGAAGATCCATAGTAATTTCACAAACTACACTTAAACGATTTGATCTCCACTAACTTTATTGAAAATAATCATAACATGTTTCGCTAAAACATTAGCTTTTTCAAATGATTAATAATTTGAAAAAGCTAATGTTTTAGCGAAACATGTTATGATTATTTTCAATAAAGTTAGTGGAGATCAAATCGTTTAAGTGTAGTTTGTGAAAAAAGTCATATTTTATACGTCAACCTTGACTAAACTTACTGATTGATTCGGCTGTTATATGATGAAGATCAATCGTAATTTCATAAACTATACCTCACGATTACATCTCCACAAAGTTTGTGTAGTTTATGGAATTGAATAAACTTGTTAGTGATTACTTCGAGATAAAATAATGACCATTCCAAGCAGATGTTCCAGTCGGTAAAACCATATTTCCACTTTGCGGAGGTGCAGTGTACTAGAGATACCATAGCACATTATATAATTCTTTATAGACTCAAGACACTCAATAATAATACAACTTACGATTGGTGAAATGTTTCTCAAAATCGATTGACTGAATTTTCAGTTTCTCTGTTGTAAAAACAGACAAATCTTTCCTCTCCGTGATAACAGGTCTGATTCATTTGTTTTGAAAGGTTTTTCTTTTCATTTCAGGAAAGTAAAACTCATAAATACCAGACCAAAATCTGTTGATTTCTGTGATTGTTGCATGTAGGTTTTCATATCGATAAACTTCGATTACATATTTGCAATGAGAATAAAACAAGAAGTTCCATGATGAAGAAGTAGAAAACTGAAAATATTTTTTATATGTATCATCTTATCGTGCATCTGACAATGAATTAATATATTGAGGCATGGAAATTCCGTGTCTCTTGCTGAATTTGATCAAATATTGCTGATAAATCACCTGAATCACCTGAAATACAATTCGTGTTTTAATTCTTTCCTCTAACCAATACCAAATAACAAAGCGGCCAACTCCAACTTCCAATTTTGTCACCAACTTCCGGAAGCAAATAAAAAGCACGCCGCCCTTATATCACATTTCCTAGAAATCAGACACTCTATCGATTTCTGGAAATACCTCGTCAAACGGCAAACCCCCCTTTCTGTCAACGGCTAATAAAGAGAAGAACGAACAACGAACAAAATAACCTTTTTAAGTTCATTGATTGTAAAGACCGTGTTCATGTCTGAAACTTCGAGGAGTGAAAGAATGTTTCCACGCCAGAGAACTCTGACGATGATAATAGACAATCCGAGTTTTCCACTTTTTTCCCATCCAGGCTTCGTAAAAGAGCAATCGATGCGACATAACCGTTCAAATCTGGCAATACATCTCCTGTAAGGGACTTTGGAGGTTGCTGTACAATGCAGATATGCAGACTTACAAACAGGAACGAACCGAGGAAAAAGAACCGGTGGGAGGAGAGGTGTTATTTATCGTCTGAAATTTTATATTTCAATATTTGAAACATGTTTTTGACTTCATAATTCATACTTTTGCCTTTTGTCAGTACAGCACAATTGATTTTTTCGGAAGTAACATTCGATTCGGTTCGGTTAAAAGTGAGTTGGCCGGTTTGACTCTCCACCTCAACTCGCAAGGGTTTATTGTGGCTCACACCTATTTAAACTCCACTAGATAAATCCAGCTTCTCAACGAAGCCGTTCAGTTTATTTGGTGAGTGATCTTTCAGTACGGCTCTGCCAAACTCAGGAAACCCGATTCGGTCCGCAGCGGGGCAGACACAAAGTGTGTGTTTTGCTGTTTTATCATTCCAAATACTCCAAAGAATGTTTGATCTGGGCTTTATAAAGCAGCAATCTTTGTTTGGCAAAGCTTAAAGCGATGCCAGTGACAGGTCTGGTCCGATGAAGCTGCTTGCAGCACCCTCCCTTGCAAGAGAGTCAGCAGCCTCATTGCCTTCCAGGCCAGTATGGCCAGGAATCCAGACCAGAGACAATCTGTTAAGTTTTCCTATCGAGGAGAGTCTTTTTTGGCAATGTGCTACCAATTCAGACATTGCTAGGTAGGAGCCTAGATCTTCCAAAGCCACTTGACTGTCAGAGAATATTTTTATTGACTTGTGTATGAGGTTGGATTCTTCCAATCTCTCAGCATACAGTTCAATAGCGTAAATTTCCGCTTGAAACACAATCGCATAGGTTCATAGGCTAGTTGATATATCTGTTCTGAGTCTGCTGAAAATACCTGCACCAGAACCTTCAGGTGTTTTTGATCCATCTATGAACCAACAACTATCTGCTCTCAATATTCCTTCGCCCGGAGGATCCCGTCCTCTCTACATGGGAACAGTACAGGTTGAACAGGTTGAACAGGGAACAGGTTGAAAAGTCTGCAAAAACTGGTGCGATTTGATTGTCGCCCTTTTCGAATACGACAACGGGCACTTCATCAGGACCAGAGCGGATTGACATAGTGGTTCTGTATTACGAGCATTTGATAATAATAATAAATTGGCTTTTTTCATTGACATACATTGTCACAATGGGAGGGCGAAGTTCAGCCGAAGCTGTTTTACAACTTAACCTACGGGATAGCATGTATTATATAAGGCTATAAATTTCAAAGTGAATATTGAAAATCTATTTAGCTTAAATAAGGTAAAATATATAACAAAACACAAAAGTGAAACGAAGAAAAAACCACACGAAAAAAGCATAACATGAATATATTATCTATCCAGAAGACTCCAGATATGTTTTCAACTTTTTCTTGAAATTATATATGGAGTAGTGTCTAAATTCACTGTATAGAGCGTTATATTGTTTGATAGAGTTGTAAATAAAACTACGAGGAGGCTGTCGAGTGTTTTGGAATAATGAAAGTGTGACGGTTTCGTGTCCTTGAATTATTCTGAGATTTTAAAGTTTTATATTTTTCATGAATATAATTTGATTTTTTGTGAATGAGGAATTTATGTGTATTGACGAGTAAGTGGAACTGCCAGGTTTTAGCAATCGGTAACCAACCAGACTCCTCGAACTTGGGGGATACATGGTCGAATTTTCTCACATCATAAGAAAGACCAATGCCATTGTTTTTTATTTTTTGTAAGCGATCCACATCAATTCGTATCGAAGCAGGCCCGTAAATTATATCGCAATATGCTACTCTGGACAATATGAGGGTTTCGCAAAGTTTCAACTTCAAATCTGTAAGATCTCCTGCTCTTTTATTTAGGCAGAAATGTGAGAAATGTGTGGAATTGCAACAAGAATTGATGAATACTGTTGAATGTTATAACAGAAAACTTATCCGTGCAGGAATAGGCTACGTTGCCTTGATGTAAAATTTTAAATATTTGATTGAGTTGTCCCAATTATCAGAACAGAGTCTTACAAACGTTCACATAATTCTCCATCGATGAAAATTCTACCCTTACAAAATGAAAAATATTCATGAATTCCGTGTGAGAAATCACATGTTGAACGGTAAGACCTCGTTAGTCTTCATCGTAGGGGAGCGACACCTGGTTAACGGAGAAACATATTTGACAGATTCAATTGAACAAAGATGATTTCGACAAAAAAGTTGAACAATGTTTGATACTCTTGGGACGCGTCATTTGTAATCTAGCATTGTTGTACACGAAATATTTTTTTGATAAATATGCATTTCATCTGGAGGAACAAGTAATTCATCAAAATTTCATATACTGAAGTGATTTAATTACCAATATAGCATGCGAATTCACACCTACGAGAAATAGCTATATACAAAAACTCAATGTTTGGGCAGTATTTCAAAATAGCCATATCACATGACCATTCTTTTCGAAAGCAAATCTGAATGATATGTACCTCTATCTGTAGAGTAGTAAGGGTGATTGTAGGCCCACAGCACTTAGGACATATGTGACCCATTGTACATCCTCCCGAGGAGTTGTCCTCCTAGGTCATCGTTCATCCTGTTCTTTCCAGGAAGAAGGACAGGTCACTAGGAGACATCTCCTTTATATCGGCAGATGTAGGCCAAGACTCGCCGAACACACACTCTCTTTGGCAACCTTGAGATGTCTCACGTCGGCCTCCGCGAAGGTTTTGGAAGGTGCAGTGCCATTACTGTCATTGCGCGGCTTCTCCAACCTTCTTGGGGTTCCCTTCGTGGAAGTGTTCAAGTGAGGGCAGGGCGCTTTCCTCCAGGGGCAGCCGGTTTCTTGCCTTTATTCAAGGCTGAGCTCTTGGCGCCCACTGCAGGAAGTGCCCTTGCTGTTGGAGGTGGAGTGTGGGAGGGGTAGGGTGCACTCATAGTTACTGTCTCTCCTGCCTCTTTTGCTCTCTTTCTCCTTTTGGCATCGGCACCGCAATGCACTCACGCCTTGGCCTTTGTATTACATCATAAGGTGATCTACTATGTTCAGCCTCATTCCGAGCGGTAGATTGGGGCGGACATTTGTGTTCATCCCCAGCCACCGCCATATATTGAGGTGGAAACTTCTGTCTAGCCTCGGGATTGGTTTTTGTTGTGTCTGTTTTTGTTTTCGTTCCATTCATGTGTGTCCCCACGAGTAGCAGGGGAAGAGTTGGTTACCTCGGGCAGAGCCCCGCATAACCAGAGGAAAGCTAGCTGATTTCAATGAGGTTTCGCCCGGTTCCACATGGGAATCGTTTGTAACCTCATATCACCCTGCAGCTATCGAGCTGTCAGCTCAATTTCTTTGGGGAGTTTTAGTTCTACTAAAACTAGTTCCCTACTAGTTCCCTACTTATTTCTGCGACTGACCAGGAGTCCGGTGACCCCGTCCGTAAGGCCACATTAGCTTCCCGAACAGGACCCTCATCCCCTGGTCGATCCCCTCTCCGCCACCTGGGAATGCGCCCGATAGGTAACCCAACCCACGGGAAACCTGGATGATAGTGATGTTTCAAATTTTCTGACAAATCAAGTTACGTCAAGCATCAACAACACAATCCAATAAGATCCACTTGACAACAAAATGGAATTTTTCTCATCACTCAGAAACAGTGCGACACGTTCTTGATAATAACTTTTGAGGACGATAGATTGGAAGAAGAGGTCCTACAGAAAGCCCAAACAGATCTCCCTATTTGATTCCAGAGGATATATTTCTATGTGAATGATTTGAATCAAGAGCCAACTACTGAAATTGATTTGCGGAAAAAAGTTACGGCTGCTTTAGGTAGGCTATTAACACCTGATATTATTCAAAATCTGAGGGAGGAAACCAAAATACCTGGTATATCTTGTGACGCATATCTGCTTATTCCTTCATTTTGAGTAGTCTCTGTGAACATTCGTTCTGTATACAATTAAAGTAGTCTGCTTAGTTACTGAGATGCAGAGAGTTCCAGAGACCTTCTCCGAAACTTGGACTACTATTTCATCCTTTCCTCCCAATCTCGTTGAATTTTGCAAATTTGACATATGGTACCAGAGATTGACAATGGATCCGACAAACCACCAGTCACGAAATCTTCGCAGAAACCATTCAGGGTTTTATTCTTATCGTTGGAATATTTTTTATCCTCTACATGATGGCGAAGAAGTTGCCCTTACCCCGTACATCATTAAAAACCAGCGTCTAATCATATTCATTTCACGAGATTTGTATTCTTCGAATTCTTTGTTAACTCCGGATACAATGAAACCGAAACCGCCTCGTCAAAAGTTATCTTGTTAAAAAAGATGTTGAGTGATTCACGCAAGACTTAACCCTATAAAAAGACAAAATTATTTGGTTCACATAACAAAAGTCGTTTACATAATTGCTCGTTGAGTTTTCCGCGGATGATTCTACAAACTTTTTGATGAATGCCGGGTATCGAGCTTCAAAAGAAAAATGAATGCAGAGCTGAAGCTGTACAAGAAAGACAAATTTTTATATTTCTAACTGTAAGAACAATTTAATTTCAACATGCTGTATGTCCAATAAAGAACTGCAGGTAACAAACACTACGGTACAGATTATAATTTTCTGAATGTTTTGTGACAGTTGAATAAAGTGACGATTTGTAAATTCTGACTGTTGAGGTTTTTTCTCCAAAAAATAATGAAGAAGTCAAAAAACTCAATTCTCTTTCCAATGACAGCATAATTTTTAAATTTTTGGCCTCAAGATGAGTTATCTAAAGAAATGAACTTTGAACGTTCAAGCCAGTATCGAATGTACCTACACAGTCGGTTGAATGGACTGACACCTATCAGAAAACAACTACTCCCCTAGCGAATACCACGAAGGGCGTTGGATTATATCCAACAGACGTCATGCAGGAATCTTTACAGAAAATGTCCTGCATATGCAATTGGCAATACATCTGAAAGAGTCGACCTTCAATTTTGGAACGGGCACACTTGCAGACCGGTTTCGGGCTCATTAGCCACTCCTCAATGCAAGATAGTGGCCATCATCGACCTAAAGTCAATGATATTCCATAATTGAAAATCGGAATCTAAGGAAGAGGAATGAAATACTCTGAAAGAATTTCGATCCATCTCCTCTAAAGACAGCGTCAGAAATAATTTTTGAGTTCAATCTGTCCATAGAAGTCCCACGAGTAGCTAGGGAAAGAAGGTCAATCACGGCAGAGCCCCGCAGGCTTAGTGTCATTCATCCTCTCGGCACGGATACAAATACCTTGGGATTAAGCCATCGTTGGGATGCCATTCAGTTACGGAATAACCACAAGTGATTCTGTCATTCCCGTATCCAGCGGGGCTACGTGGAAGCAGGCATCCGATGGCCGGTTTGCTCAACCCCCACATCACACGCCAATGCACTCGCCAAAAACAGCATGCAGAGTGGTTCAGGCAGTGAAAGATGAACAAGAACATCCAACCCACCGTCAAGAAGAGTACTTCAACCACGCCAATGAAGATGACTGCCGCAGTTGCAGTTGAAACGTTCGGAGGTTGTTACCAAAGACCACTGTAAAACCTGGTAACCAACCAAAATATTAACTAGTGGATGATTGGGCTTTGCCGACGGAATCAATAGAAAACAGAATCAGAACATTCAGTCCTTCATTTGAGCTGGAGCTGCATTATAATAGAAATATTTTTTGAAACGGTTCTCTTTGAGTCAAAGAAAATAATTGGCGTTTTTTTATAATAATTCATCAGAACAAGATAGTGATACAAACAATGATTATAGTATATACAGATCATGACCATCTAAAATATCATAAGCACAAATGTTTTGACCAAATATATAATTGATTTAAAGCCGATGAAAATACATCAAATGGGCATGGTAACTAACTGACAATCAAGTTGAAATAAAAGCGGAAAGTTTTCAAAGTGACACCGTGTATGTTCTGCAGTTTATACTTGTGGCAACCTTTGATACTGAGGAAAGTAATGGAGTTCCAATAAACCCTTATGATCTAGGGGGATGTCTTTTTGGCACGTTTCGTACACAATTCCGTCCATATGAAAGATTACCTGGCAGGAAATTTGTGTGAAATGAAACCATAAACCTATCGAAATCTGCAATACGTGACATAATTTCATTCATTTGTTGTTTTTTGTTATTTGAAGAGTTTGATTTCGTATCGTATATGATAGGGAAAGAATTTAATTCCAAAACCAACGAACTCATGGTGAAACATCACTGTGTTGAAATGAAATCAAATTGTAATTGAGTTGATTCCTCAATTTGAACAGACTGTTCTTGCATTTTGAGTTTTCATCCTTACATATTCTGAAAGTAGCAGCACATTATTTTCTGATCTATTCGTTTTTCAGATTTCAAACCTCTTATTTACTCAAAACAACTCTTTATAAAAAGATTCTATAACTGAAATAGTTTTAATTTGTACCTTAATCATTTTTTAAATATTTCAAGTGCATGTGAATTCACATTTTCCTCGCAAATGATCGTACAATGTTCAATAATCTTGATGACTCTATGATTATTTCAGTTCAACAAATTTTAAAAAACAGACAATGAATATCATTAATATATGCAAATGTTATGGTTGTGATAAGGGTGATATAAAAAATCACAGATACATTAGTAAACTATGTATTCCTGGAAAACTGATATAAAAACATGCAACATGCATGGAGTTATTTTAGATTATACGAAAAAAATATGATGAAACGAAAACAAACGTATTTTTCTCAACTACGGAGACTCATAGACGTAATACTAGATCATGAAATGATGAATGGAATTGGATATAATGCATAGAGATTCTCATCAAAATCTGTCGACTCTTTCTGTTTGAGAATATACAGGGCTATTCAAATTTGTTTCTGTACATGAGGATCTCGTAAACGATAACATATAGTGTCGGTTGAATTATGGCAAAGTTGTGTATTTTAGAAAATTATTCAATGATGTGAAGAAATCGAATACAGCTCTTTTGGTTCTGGAGATATACAGGAAAAACCAAAAAACCCCAAATTATTCTGTTGCCTATATCTTCTTCATTCGCAGACATATTGAAAATCTGTTCACATTTTGCTATCGGCACTTGATGTGGGCTCTCAGAATATATCCATGAATCTTTTATACAGGGTGTCATCTGACTTGGGCTACCCCCATCTTTCAATTTTTAAATACGGACCTGTATTTTTTATATAGTTTTTGGATCGAAGACGTTCAATTCATACTGAGAACTGAAAAATTGGCTCATAAATTCTAATCGGACTCTGTTTCTTCAAATTATTAATCAGCATACTTTCTAAAAAATAAAACTCCCTGTAGAATGAACTCAATTAAAAATACGTAATTTCAATCACATCATGTGCCTATGTGTTTCATATTATGTTCATAGTTTTTCAATTCATTATGCGCATTTATTTTCATCAGTTTATATCTATTCATTGTATAGAATACTCTTACATACATAATTTTTAGTTTAGTTATAGTTCAGAATTTGACAATATCACGCACAAATAACATTTTTTCAAAAATGTTGCTTCTGTGATGGCTACGTTTATTTACCGAATCTCTGTTATATACATGTGATCAAAATGGTGAATGAACATTATTATTATTATCAAAATTAACTCAGAAACGGTCAAATCTTTTTGGTGAAAAATGATCATTGAAAACATGTCATGATGATTTCAGAAAATACGAGTTCTTTGCTACTCAGTTTCGAAAAAATAACTAATAATAACTCTCCATTATGCCGAATTGTGAGAACATTCAATACTGTATCTTCAAAAAAACTTTCGCATTTTCAACCGGGACTCTGCCGATTCAATTCTTCTCTTTTCCCAAGAACGACGATGATAATTTACGAAGTCTAAGAGCTTAATCTAATTGAATTAATGTTCGCTAATTAGAAAACGCGCCCAGACCGTGTGCTAGCTTTTCTCTGACACTTTCTAGTTATCTACCGTCTAGTAAATAGGTCTTAAGTTGAACATGAGATATATTTGTCTGCCGGAGAATCCGTTGAACGTATGTCTTTTCTAATACGTGATTCTCGAGTTTCGATAAATTGTGCTGACGAACGAATTCGTGCTGCTGTACATCAGGTTCCGGTATGTTTGACGTATGATAATTAGCCTTAAATTGATGCAGTCTGATGAAACATTTCTATATCATGATAAATCGCTCATTAACGTTACAGGTAGACAGCGGGGATCTGAAAAGTCTTCTTCTTCTTCTGAAAGGGACTAGATGTCAGGGTGGGATGAAGTTTCATAATGAATTATTGTTTTCAATTTCCTATTCATGAAGGATATTCCAACAGGGACTTCTGGATTTTGACAATCGATAACGGCCATCTTGTTGAAGCAACATCTGTCAAATTAGTTGTCATTCAGTCAGGACGGATATAGCATTCAACCACACGTGCAAATGATGATTTTTTTCCATTAAATGGGTATTCTCGGAAACATACCGTGCGCGTCGTTCATTTCACAGTCGTCATAATCGTCCTACCGCTCCAGTATCGCTCCAGTGCACACTTGAGCTCCGGTGGGAACCGCGCCTTAGATGTCGTTCTCACTGGACCGATACCATAGCTTATAGGATAAGCAACGGAGCAGTTGTTTCCATCAATCGTTATGAGCTCTTCATAGGAGGATGTTGTTTTTGCTTATCGGTACTTGCAAGGAAACGGGAATCTAGAAAATACTGAGTACACCCATATAATGTTCAATATTAAACTAAGTCCGGCAGTGGTTTCCCGTGAGCTCTGTCAACATGAACAGAAATTCAGAGAGTTTTATAGATCAAGCTTAAATAGTTACCATGTTTTAATGAGATTGGTGTCAAGGGGACTAGAGAAGCACGGGTTCTGCTATGTCCGGCAGCTATGTCCCCCTTACTGACGCGACATCGATAATTATACCCCCATGCCCCCTCCCGGGTTGAGTACCCTGAGTTGAAATCTTCTCCACACGGTTACTGTGTGCAGAACATCCCAACTCGTCCATCCATTCCCGCCCCTCCAGAGCGGTCCTCAACTTACTGATGGGCAAGATTGACATCTGACCTCTTTCAGTCGAAAGTCATGGACAGCAGGCCATGATGGTTAAACCTCTGAAGAAGCTAGCTACTCGCGCCAGCGAAACTTCAGGAAGAAATTCCAAAAATCCACGGCTTTCAAACTCGAAAAGCAATGACACTGGTTTACTTTCATTGTGGCTTTCCTTACTGAATGTTTGCATGGGGTCCCCAAAAACTAACCGGAGACGAGTGTCTATGTCGCGAGCAAGTGTTGTTTCCCAGTGAATCTGAAAATGAAGTGGATTTGAAATCTGGTTGAAAAATTTTATTCCTTTCGGATCCACCTGATAGCGACTCTTGGGGGTGGTCTCTGGTTCTGGTTCGTTGGCCTCCTGTGTTTGTTACTCTCTCGGAATCTGGGGTGATCGCGGTTTAGTGCATAGCGTTGGATTGTCGTGCGCTCGAATAATATTCAAAAAACACTTCATTGTGATATTTTTACTGAACAGTTTTACGAAAAGGCAACACTTGTTTCGCTATACAATGACTTCTTCAGGCGTGTCTTTATATAAATATATATAGATACGCCTGAAGAAGTAATTGTATGGAGAAACACGTATTGCGATTTTCAAAACTGTTCAGAGAAAGTTTCACGATAAAGTATTTTTTGAATGAATAATCAAATGTGACTCATATTCTGATTCTTTTTCAACAACAAAATTTTCAAAATGATAATATAGAAGCATATTCAATAGAATTGCATCGAATGATCCTAATTTCGAAAAAAAGTAACATTTTCAACAATTTGTTTGCAACAATCAATTTTTCTGAAATGAATACCAACTGCTACATAATGATAATGGGCTTGTTTTAACATTTTAGATTTGAAGTTCATTTGATAGTTATTTCAAATTGAAAAACACTTGGCAACACCGCTGTAGACACGACGGATTTTATTGGTCAACAGACACGCGGCCAATTTAAACTCTTGCTTCTCTCATCGTTCTTTTTCTGCAAATACAAAGAGATCTTGGGAGCGATTAGGCTTGACAATTATAATATACCCCTAAGTCGATCAGTCCCATTGCGTGAGATTTATCAACTTTGTCGATAAAATCATTTCGCAGAAATGGAAACAGAAAAGTTCTCTGGAATATTTGAATGTGTAGAGTCTACAGTAATTTTCCTATGGGTGTAGCGGGTGGAAATTTTTCTGAACGTATCAAAGAACATGAAACCAGCTTTTCGAGGAGAACAGTTATCAACAACAGCAATAATGTCCATGATTCTGTCAAATACATATCGCGAACTTGAGAGTTACTAACAACAGCTCAAAACAATAACGAACGAGAAATATTAGTATTATTGTGAAAAAAGCATGGGCGCTTTATGGCATATTTTTTGTATATCAAGCTCCCGTCACTTTTTTAACAATAATACTAGTATTTTCTGTTCGTTATTGTTTTAAGCTTATTTAAAAAAATATACTTTTAACTTTTTAGTTGGATGTTCTCTAAAGACGTGTTTTTTATTTTTTTAAACTATATGTATTCTTCATAATCGAAACAGAAATTGATGCATGTATCGCATGCAGAAAAACCGTGTTTCGGATTTTACTGGCCACACTGTATAGCTTGAATAGAGCTGAATGGTATACTGAAACTCATCGCAGAAAAATTTTCTTCTTTTCTGATTTTCTTGTTGATGTGATCGATCACAAAACATTCCGATTATCTCCAGCTGTTTTCTTTATAACAACGGTCTCTTTCAAGGCAACCTTATGTACGAAGAAGATACTGCATTGTGACTAATGTTTGATTATTGATTACGCCAACATATTTTGATACTGGGTAAATGTTTTCGTGATCTTGAATAATATATCTCAGCTCAATTCATTTCCAGGCATTCGTACAAACGTTGTTTGTAATAGAAATAGCGATTTGTCGACTTACGGAAAAATAATAATCACTACATAAAAATTCATGATAGAATAATGGAATAAAATCCTAAAAAAATTAGATTTTCACTAAGGTGAGAGAGAGGAAAGAAAAATGGTAGGGACAAGAGTTCTATTGGGGCTATGACTCAATTCAGATCTGCTGTAGATGATCAACAGTATTCATCAAAACCACACCTACCGTGATTTTAATATTTACAATGACAACAACGATGTCTACTCTCTCAAAGGAAAAGCGTCCGGAAAATTGATACTTCCCAAACGATTGCCGAAAAAAGGTTATTTATTGAATTGGTGGTGACTGTAAGAGAAATCTAAAGTCACTCACTGAAATCCAGATTCACTTTATCAATCCCTCCTTGTTTCAAAGAACCCCTACAGCTGAAAATTTTGAATATCCACTCGTAACCCATCACCTTTCTGTTTACCTACTATTTTTGAAACGTATTCTGATCATTTGTTCAAAGACAATGGAAGCGATACGTCCTTATAGTTCCAGCTTAATGCGATCCCAGGTGACATCCATCCTATTCTTACGCTTTTTACATTGCCCTGGAGAGTCTGGCTCTCTTTGGATACTGATAGCTTCAATGACGTCAAGCCGTAATGGAGAATCAGACAACAACTCTACTCGACGTAAATTACATCTTTATCCATACGACAATAAAAGAGGAGTATTATTGTGTATTTTACGAGGAGGAAGATAAAATTCCGGTGTGATTTGAAGTTCCGTCGTTGATTGTTTCTACACTCGATATACAGAAATATAAATAATTGTTTGACTTTGAGTTATTGGTTGATTATAAATTTCGGCTTCTCCTTCTCATTGTTCTAGGTGTTGAAATATAATCAAAAAATTCATAAATGAAAAGACTTTTGTCACTACTCGAGTGAGTATGTAGAGATTTTCTGATACATCTGCACCAACCTAATTCATTCTCTATTCTGAAGAAACTTGTGAACCTCTGATTGGTGAAAGATATTATCATTATCACATGATGAGATACTTGTACGTGGCAAGAAGTCCCTTGATTAATCTGAATTGGTCAGATATAACCAAAATATTTTCATTTGAATATATTGAAATGCATTTGGTGCTCCATAACCTCTGTATTAGTGGAGTTAACAACATGTCGGCTGAAATCAATGATTGTAATGGCGTGTTGATGAGACTTCTACCTAGCCAAGTGATAGCCAGCTATTTCTTGGTGAGTTTTCAAGAAAAAGCAATGGATACCTTTGAATTCAAACCGACCTTGTAGCTATGCTACATAGATGATACTTTCGACATCTCAAAACATGAAAGGGGCGCTCTGAACCTTATCCTAGACCACTTGAACGCTCAACACCCCAGCCTCAAGAACCAACGGATAGCATTCCTAGATGTACTCATCGAACGATCTGGTGCTAGTCCAACCCTCAAAGTGAATCGAAAGCTCATGTACACGGACAGATACCTGCACGCATTACACAGGTCTGTAAAAAAAAACTTCAAATTGTTTTGATTTCGTTAACTGATCTTTATGTAATTTTTTGCGCTGACTTCAAAAATGACATTTGTTTTTATCTATCACGTAAGCTTTGCCTACAAAGTAAGGATGAAATGAATTGTTGATTTATTTTTATTATTTTAACATGAAGTAAAAACAAAGCAAAACAATGCTACATAGCTAAACTGAGCAAAACAGTGATACACAAGTGTTTGCAAAGTGATTATGAGTCTTTGTAAAAACGTTTTCTTTCTCCGTCAAAGCTTCTTTTGGTACTTTATTGGCTGTGTTCTTGTGAATTTTCCCCTTTTAACATCCAACAGCCATCATGTTAACATTCCACCGATGTTGGTATCTGCGTTCCATTTCTTTTATGTCTTGATGGAACCGTTCTCCTAGTTCCTCACTTACAGCTCCTAGATTTTCAGGAAAGTAGTCCAAATGTGAGTGAAGGAAATAGACTTTGACACTCATGTTGCAGCCCTACATTTTGTAGTTTTGTCTCAATTCAGCAACCAAAGTTTTATAGTTTGGGTCTTTTTTGTTTCCAAGAAAGCCTGTTATAGCAAGTTTAAATGAATTCCAGACTTTTTTTCCTTTCATTTCCATTTTAGTGATGAAGCTTTCATCTCTCAAAAGTTTTCTTATGTCAGGCCCAACAAAGACTCCTTCTTTTAGTTTAGCATCGGATAGACCATGAAATTTCTCAGAAAGATACCTGAAAAAATCTCCTTCTTCATCTAATGCTTTTACAAAATCAGATATGGAGTGATGGAAGTAAAATTTTTTTTGGTCCACAACATTTTTAACTCCAGGAATAAGACCCTTTCTTATTGGCCACACCTGCTTGACATTGTGTTGTTTCCTGTCACGGATATCCCATTCACATAGGAAACATGTAAACTTAGTGTTACCACTTTGTTGACCTAGTTACAGTGAAATAACTTTCAAGTCTCCACAAATGGTCCACTTATGATCAGAGTAGCTGAGCTTATTGAGAACAAATTCAAGATTTTCGTAGCATTTTCTCAAATGGACTAAGTGTCCATTAGGCACAGAAGCATATTGGTTCCCATTGTGGAGACGTAAAGCTTTCAAATTTCATTTTGATGAATCGATGATGAGTTTCCATTTCTCTGCTTATGTAGGCTATATAATACAGAAACATCGAACGCATACCGAACCTAAAAACCCATTCAATAAGAAAATTTCAGGTGAAATTTGTGACTTATCTATCGGTGATAGAATTTTTTTACAATTTTTTCCGTAATCTGCATACAACATACAGTTAAAATCACTGGTTCAATATCCTACAATTTTTTCATCGCAGACCTGTGTTATCGAACCACCATCTAAGTGATAAAAGTGGAGTTATCTCTACTTCAACTGAACGGACTCGAAGAATATGTGAATCAGAGAATCTTGAGGAAAAATTGGAATGTCTTCAAGTGACCTTGAGATCGAAAGGATACAGTGTACCCGAGATCAACAATGTCATGAAACCCACCAAGAAATACAACAACGTCTCAGGTCGGGTGAAGACAAAAAAAAACACACAGCAGCAGGGATGTATCGCATAACGTGTACTTCTGGGTAGGTATACATCGGAATCACCAAAAGATTCATGAAAACAAGACTGAAAGAACATGGAAGAAACTGCAGACTAGTCCAAACGGACAAGTCGACAGTGAAGGAAACCACAGGATTCTGTTTGGAAACACGACACTCATGCCCCCAACCAGGGATATCATAACGGACTGGTACGGGAGGCAATAGAGATCCAAAATCCATGTACACAAATTAGCATACGAAACTACCTGAGTTAACATAAATAGGCCTTACGCAGTCGTAATATCCAGTCATCAGAGATTACTTAGTATGTAGAAATCTCTGAAGAAGCTAGCCACTGGCATCAGCGAAACGACTGTAAGAAAATTTAAAAATCAATTCTTCAAACGGGTCTTCAGTTACCAAATTGGCTACGTGTACAACGGTATTCCAAACGAAATTAAAAAAATTAATGTGATTAGTTTTAAGTACTATAAACTATAAGAATATTTTGTGAAAGCAACAAACCAAATAATACATTTCAGATCCCCAAGTTGTTAAGAGTCCCAATTATTGTTTTTTTTGTCAAATTCTGTATTATAGGCATATTCCATAATGTTAAGCTTGTGTGAGGTTAAGTGGTAGAACAAATCAGTTATATTGAATTATTAACTTGAACTTCGCCGTTGACGTCAGCCCTAGGATCATTATGGTTCCAAATATATAAAAAAATCTATATGTATCCTAGATTGACAGAATATTATTATTACATTATTATTATTACTGTTATTTGATCTTTTTTAAATAGACCACTTCATTTCCCACCTGCCAATCCCTTCAGAATCCCTCTGTTGTCCTCTTGTTTGAACTATGTGAAGGACTAGAGTGCATATTTGTAGTTTCAATCCCAACTGCTTGCTTAGAAGATTTTCCAGAATATATCCTGCTGTCAGATTATTTATTGAAATGAAAAGGTACGTATTACTACCAGACCTACAATAGATCTTCCACATACCATGTTGGTGGGTGTTTCGGATTTTCATGAAGAAAAAGAAATTTCAGAGAAATTTCTGAATTTTAAATGAGCGATTCACCAAATGTTAGGAATCACACGTTAAAAGGTAAGACCTCGTTAATCCTTAGCTCGCACAAGTTTCGACTTCTGAGGGTTGTCGTTCGTAGGGGTGCGACAGCTGATTAACGGAAAAACAGATTTTAAACAGATTTTTAAATATCCTTTTCTTCTTAGGATTGAAATTATTCCTTATGAGAACTTCCTGGTGTTTCCTTTTCAGATAAGACATATTTTCATGAATTGTGACATAATCTGCTAGTTCGATAGACTCGCAGTTTGGTCAATACATTATTTGCTTCTCGATTTAGCCAAAATCTGTTTAAAATCTGTTTTTCCGTTAACCAGCTGTCGCAACCCTACGAACGACAACCCGCAGAAGTCGAAACTTGTGCGAGCTGAAGATTAACGAGGTCTTACCTTTTAACGTGCGATTTCTATTGTATGAACTAACAGTTGTTCATCTGATAATCTCAGCTTTGAGGAGTGTTCCATATTTCAAAAATCATTCAGATATATCACTGACTACTTTTCTCAATATATTCATACACAATTATTATCAACTACAAAGTAACAATGTCGCCCTTATCGGCGAAGCCAGACAAAGGGTTCAACTGATTCGTATTTTTACGTTTTCCGCCAAGCAACTACAACTATAAATCCAGCGTGGACATATTATTTGGGAAAACAACTGTATTAGCCAGTATTTCACGGAAACGACCCAAAACAACATGAAAAATATCGAACCTTGCAAATACTCATGTAGCTCGTGTAGCGAATGTCTGTGTTATGCGTCGCCACAAAATTTACAGCGGCTACTGGAATACTGGAAGGATTTTTGATACGTGAATGATGTCTTTGTCATTTTTCATTGAAAGAATAGAGTTTTTGACAACATATTGCATGATATCAACAACTTCAGTTACAAGTGGCGAAATGACTATGATATTTAAAAAATATTCAAGCTTATACCAGGTATCAATGAATCCATTAGACGTGCCATAATTTCGGGAATAGTGGAGATATTGGAATGATAATTATCAATTTCACTAGTTCGGACTTCCATTGTCTACTATATAAAATGATTTGAAATCCCTGAAACAACTAAAAAAGAAGAATTGAAAATGAGATAGCTGAAAATAATAATTATATTAACCAAAATAAACCTGAAATGAAATAATAGTGAAATAAAATACAAGTAAAAATAGAAAAATCGAATAAATAAAAATAAAGAAATGAAAAAAGAAAGAAAATAAAAATAAAAAGTGAAGAGATTCCAAGTCACGTTAGTTCACGACGTTTCGATTGTTAGTATCTACAATCGTCTTCGGGTGATGACTGGACTGATTCCTCCGAGAGATGACTATTTATAGGTCGTTCGAGTACTTTCACTTATCCACGCTCTCCATTTTCCGCTTCACTGGTTCCGTGGGAGATGACCGTTTTGGCGGGAGTTGGCCATTTTTCGCTTGATGATGGGTTTCCATATGTTGCGTATTTCTACGCTGGCTTGGCTGAATACGTTGTTGGACAATATGTATGCAACTTCCTTGAATTTTCTCCTTTACTCCTTCCTAAAAGCCTTTACACCAACGTTCCGGTCGAAGAAGCACTCCAAATCATACAGAGAAAGCTATCTGAAGACGGGAACCTAAAAGAGAAAACGAATCTACCTATAGAAGTAATCATGGAATTACTAGGATGCTGTGTACGTAATTGTTATTTCCAACTGAAGGACGAATTCTTTACGCAAGATGAGGGACTGCCAATGGATTCGCCACTTTCACCAGTCATAGCCAACATATTTATGGAGTGGTTTGAAACTCTAGCCATTGAAGAAGCCCACAAGAAACCGCGAGTCTGGTTGAGATATGTTGACGACACCTTCATAATATGGAACCATGGGAATACTGAACTAGACGCCTTCCTGAAACACATCAACGGCGTGAAACCTTCCATCAATTTCACAATGGAGAAGGAAATCCACAACGAATTGCCATTCTTAGACGTTTTGGTGAAGAGGACCGACACTAAATGGGAAACATCCATCTGTATACTGAAAACCCACTTATACGGGACAGTATCTGAACCACGAATCCAACCACCATCAATCGACTAAAAGAGGAATCATCAAGACTCTATTAGACCGTGCTTTTGGGCTCTGTAATACGAAGGAAGGTCTCGAGAAGGAACTAGACATCATCAAAAATGGCTACTCCAATGCGATGGTAGAAAATACTTTGGCTAGAAGACAGCAGGAGCCTCACAAGGAAGAGAAGCCGTCACAACCAGTGCTTGCACTTCCCTACATCAGAGGATTATCGGAGAGGATGAGAAGAATTGGTTCCAAGTACAACATCAGAACCTGCTTCAGATCCGGTAACACTATCCGTAGCAGCCTAACGAAAACCAGGCCACCAAACGCGGACTGCGATTCTGAGAATTGCATTTACCGGATACCCTGTGAGTACGGAAAATCCTATATTGGTGAAACTAAGAGGCGCATTGCCGAGCAGAAGAAACACACACAGCGAGGGGAAACCAGCAAATCAGGAATAGCAGACCCATCAACACAACATCGAGTGGTCCCAAGCTGAGATCTTGCACAGAGAGGAACATTGGTTTAGGAGAAAATTCAAGGAAGCCGCATACATGTTGTCCAACAACGTATTCAGCCAAGCCAGCGTAGAAATACGCAACATATGGAAACCCACCATCAAGCGAAAAATGGCCAACTCCCGCCAAAACGGTCATCTCCCACGGAACCAGTGAAGCGGAAAATGGAAAGCGGGGATAAGTGAAAGTACTCGAACGACCTATAAATAGTCATCTCTCGGAGTAATCAGTCAAGTCATCACCCGAAGACGATTGTAGATACTAACAATCGAAACGTCGTGAACTAACGTAACTTGGAATCTCTTCACTTTTTACTTTTATTTTCTTTCTTTTTTCATTTCTTTATTTTTATTTATTCAATTGTTCTATTTTCATTTGTATTTTATTTCACTATTATTTCATTTCAGGTTTATTTTGGTTAATATAATTATTATTTTCAGCTATCTCATTTTTAATTATTCTTCTTTTTTAGTTGTTTCAGGGATTTCAAATCATTTTATATAGTAGACAATGGAAGTCCGAACTAGTGAAATTCATCATGAAACATTGTCAATCACCTTCAAACAAACGATAATTATCAATATCATTGAATTTTTCACTGAAAAATAAAAATTTATCGCTGTAATTTTGATAATACTTCCGATAAAAATACTGTGTACTTTCATCTTGGTCTTCAATAAATCAATGTTCACCATTTTCTTCTCAACACAGTAAATAATCTCAAAATTGCGAATAACGAAAATATCATTGCTCAAGCATAACCATATTCGACATAATAACTCGAACATTTCCATCTTGCAGTTAGATTCTATGTTTACTTTCTCATGCAACTAGGAACGTTGTTTATCAGTTGGTGCCAGCTTTTTTCTAGGCGGTAATAATTGCCATTTAACCGGCATGTTATTCAATAGTTATCTCTAAACGACAAACAACGTATATTATCATAACATTATGTGCATTGTTTCTTGACAATGAAAACGTTGATAGTTCGTTCAATAATGGAATCCTTGATCTATCTCTATGCCACGGTTTGCTGATACACACCAACCACATCACTAACCTGGCACAACAGCAATTTAGTTAAAAATAATACTTCCACATGAACGCGTAGGATTGATCAAAGTTCAAACAACTTGTAAAAACACTCGAATGATACAGTTACTCAACCAACCACAATATAATTAACTGTGGTTTTGTGAACCTGATTGTGGGACCTTTCCAAATAACGATAATGTCGTTTATTCATGATTGAAACATCCGACAATATTAGTAGAAATGGTATAAATGGATGAATAAATAACTGATGATCAAAACGTTGTTCGGAAGTTGTAAAAAAAGAATAGAAATACACAAAATATAAAAAATATAAAAAAATTCTGACGAAAGTCGAAACAATTTCCAAATTTTTCAAAAACATATAAACAGTTCACACTTTTGCCAACACTCTCAGACGTCCAATAGTCGTACACAGAGTGGTCCAACGAAAAGTATGCACCTTGCTTTTCTCCTTTTTTTGTAACTTAACGCAAAAATGCTCGGACAGGTCAATTTTGCTTTTGAGGGGGAAACATTTTGGATGTATTTTTCTACCTGTGCCTTCAACCCCCAGCGAGGGTGAGTAACAACACTAAAATTTTAAATGGAAAGTGGGGTCGTTGGAAATGGAAAGTTGTTGTATTTCACCGAAACATGTAGGTATTATGAAAAAAAAACAACTACAACCCAGTACTTTGAAATATGTAATTGACTTAGTAGAATCCTACTCCAGCAAGTGCTGAAAATGTAACCCATTTGCTTCCATACAATAATACAGATTTTGTTCAAATCTATTCCTAACATTCTGTAGCATATCAGGTGTTATACTCTGCTGTAATTCGTCGGCGAAGATCTTCTATGGACTCGGGCTGCGTAGTAAAACATTTATTTTTCAAGTGTCCCCAAAGGAAAAAGTCTAAAGGCGATAAATCAGGTGACCTGGCAGGAAATTGATGGGGCCTCTCCTTCCAATCTACCGTCTAGGAAACCGGTCATCTAAAAACTCTCTTACCAGAGCAACATAGTGAGGAGGTGCTCCATCTTGCTGGAAATGAAGCCGATCATTATTATGATTTTGGTCATTTTCAATTGTTTCTGTTATGAGAGGACCAATTGTATCTTCAAGCATGTTCAGGTAGACCTCATCAGTTAAATTCCCAGGAATAAAAAGTGGCCCTACGATATGACTACCTAATATGCCACACCAGAAATTGATTTTTTGAGGGTACTGGGTATGGGCCTCTCGGAATGAGTGTGGGGTACTGTCATCCCAGTAACGGCAATTATGCCTATTCACGGCTCCATTCAAAAAAATGTACTCTCATCAGAAAAGCACGTGTTGAATGATAGGTGCGGATCATCAATTAGTAGCTGGCTCAGTTGTTCACAAAATTGCAGCCTTCTATCAGGATTATCTTCATTGAGTTCCTGTACTAGTTTAATTTTGTACGGATGAAATTTATAGGCTTTCAATATCCGTATTATGGACGAACGGGAGACACCTGAGGCTGCAGCAAGCTGACGGGTACTTTGAGTATGATCCGATTCAACATGTCCCAAAACATCGACTTCCACTGCTTCCTTTCTGATCAGTTTCCGTGGCTGGTGTTTCACATTACAGACAGATCCGGTATCGACAAACTTTTGGACTAACTTGGCAACGTACGAATCATTCACATTTTTTCCGGGATGACTGTTTTTAAAGAGGCGAGCAGTAAGTCTAGCACAACTTTTATGTTGATAATAAAGTTTAACAATTTCAACTCGTTCAGGAATGGAATAAACCATTTTTACAGTAAAGTTGAAATGATTTCAAAAGCAACCGAACTGAATCAATGAACGTTTGCCTAAACTCTTTTTGTACACTTATCTGCTGTTGTTATTTGAACCAAAAAACGCACGAGAGAAATTAAGGAATGTAGTAGTGATAAAAATGCTGTTTTTTCGCATTTTCATTAACAACAAAAAGTGAATACAACAAATTAGGTATCATTGGAAAGAGAATTTTGTGCCCTTCCAAATGATATATCCCTCGACCCCACTTTCCATTTGAAATTTTAGGGTTGTTACTCACCCTCGCTAGGGGGTTGAAGGCACAGGTATAAAAAAACACCTAAAATGTGTCCCCCTCAAAAGCTAAATTGACCTGTTCGAGCATTTTTGCGTTAAGTTCCAAAAAAAGGAGAAAAGCAAGGTGCATACTTTTCGTCGGACCACTCGATATAATTACACATGAAAGGATATATACATGGTACAATAACTTGTAAAAACCAGTTCACATTGCGAAAAATCATTCATGATTTTATTTCGATAATGTCACTGATCAAACTTCTTGGTGTGTTTGAATGAAATTCAATACGTTTTATTTTAATAGAAAGGAGCAGTTGATGCTGGTTATTTCATACGGAAGAGAGTGTTATAGATTTGGTGCAATATAAAAATAGATCCTTGTCCAATAGATTTTGGCATGAAAGGAACAATATGAAAATTTCTTGACGGGTACTATAACAAGGAGTTGACACTTGAAGGCAGCACTTCATGCTGACTTTAGAGTTATAAAACTGCCTCAAGTCAAGAATATTGACTTCACTGAAAATATCATCAGAAGGATATCTATAGTTTTTTAATAATGTTATTGTCAAGAACCTTTTCTAAATAACTTCTAATGGTTCGGATTTTCATCGAGTAACGGCCACTTCCATCACATAATTTGAACCACATTGTCTTTTTTATGAGCTATTGTCTGGAAGAGATCAAATTCCTTATCATGCATCAATTGGCCAATTGTACGACAAGTAGATAGGTATTAGTCTAGGATCCCGCTGCAGAATCACTACGTCCATAGCGTACTCAACCAAACTGAGACTTTCACATACATTTGTGAATAAGAGAATACATTTACGACAGGGTGCCAGTCAGAATGTGGCCGCAAATATTTTTATTCAAAAAAAGCGAATGTTCTTCGAACCACACGACTGAAGTAAAACTTCTTCAGCTCCATCTATATGTATGTATGTACTTACAATGGCTTTATCGGGGAAACCAAATAAATCATAAGAAATCTGAAAACAAATTTCACAATAATTTCCCAAAAATTGAAAAAAAATGGAACTAACGGAGAATTATCTTCGAAATCGGTTTTTCATTGTCAAACAGATGTACCACAAGGATCGACTCTAGGTCCACTTTTGTTTATAATTTTCATCAATGGTTTATTGACAGTTCTGAAATATATACATTGTCTTCTTTTTGCCGATGATTTGAAACTCTTCAAATCAATCTAAACAGTCCGAGACTGCACATATCAGCAAAAGGATAATAATTACATTTCAGATTGGAGTTAGAAGAATGAATGTAAGAGTTTTATTATATTGTCGCAACTCAGTACTCGCTTTGCTCATCACGAGAGGATTTATCGCTGTTTCAACCAACCCTCTTTCATGCAAATAATGAAAGAACTCATTCAAAACTGATTGAGATATTTATTATGATGAAAATGAAAAAATGAAAAAGTTAGTTGATAAAATAGTTGAGAAAGATACAAAGAATCACCAAAAAACTTACATTATACTGCTACCCATCAGGAACGATGAAAATAAAATATGCTGCATTCTTAAAATGCTCTGGAACCGTTTTTGAAGAGTAATCAATGAATGCTGAATGAATTTCTTAATACTTTCTGTTGATCTTGACTTCCTTCAATATACTTATGATGCACTGTTTGGAACCTTTGGTGTAGTAATGAATATTACTGTAGTTTTTTCCCAAACACCAAATCGTCATTTTCAACACCTTGACACGTGTTTCGATCACCAAGTGATCATCTTCACCAAGATGGTACATTCTTACGAAACTGCAGCTGCATGAACAGGTGTTTGAGTTTGGTGAATGAGTTCATTGTTAGAAGCTCGTCATGAAAAATACTAGTAAAATAATATTCATGCAGCTAATGCTCCCTAAATGATCTAATCCAATTTCATTCGCAAGATTTTCAGGTCAACTGTCTACTAATCAATTAGAGAGAGCATGTTTCTCAAACTGCAATCGATCCTTCCAAGTGATGAAGGGTTTCGTAGGAGAAATGACCCGGCTCTTACTCCATGAAGTATTTCAGTAGCTTGATTTTTTCAAATAAAGATATTGGCGGCCACTTTTTGACTGACAACCTGTTATCAATGTATTTTCCTATTCATAAATGTATGTCAAAATTTGACTTTGATTAACTACGCTATGAACGTAGTAATTTTGCGGCGGGATCCTGTGATATATAGAGATAAATTGATATTGAATTAAGAAACACTGTGGAGACTATATAGTCAACTTCACTATCCAATGACCAATATTTCGATTTTCTTCTAATTTTTCAAAAATATTGTCTTGTTCCACATCATTCACTGAGCTATATAGTCGAAATTTCTCATCTTCCTTTCCTTTTATAAGCTTGAGGAAAAACATACCATTTTATAATAGAACGATTTTTTTCCATTTCATGCAATTTTGATGAAAATTGATCATTTTTGAAAGCTGACGACCTGTCTTTTCTTATTGCAAAAGTAATAGCTGTACTTTCGAACTGATTTAATTGATAATCTTCCGCACATCATTGCAGAGAATATTCGTTTTTATTAGGAATAATTGACTGTTAGAAAATTGTTGTTCTATTAGTTGAGAAATCCTCAACTAATGATGTTAATTATATTGCGCAGGTTTCATATTCAATTAACGATTGGAATTTGATTCCATACTCTCAAAAGTGGAAAAAGATAATGTAGTATTCATGTACGAGTACATATGATACAGGTTGTGAGAAAGAGTTGGTGAATTTGGTCGGTTTGGTCTCAAAAATTTGGTACATAATATGATAAATTGGCGTTATTAGGTATTGTATATTACCAAAGAAAATGGAATTTGTTCATACATCAGTATATACAAACACTGTTCAAAACGTTAGAAGAATTTTCATTTTTCCAGAAAGTATTTATTTAATAATGAATTTCTTTTTTATCCCTAACAAAGTAGCCTCCCTCAGAAAAAATTCATTTATGCCAGCGCTTTTTGCAATCTTCGAAGCAGTCCTGATATGCACTTTTACATATTTTTTCGATTGATAACCTATTTATTTTGTAGAAATTCATATTGAATATAATAAAGAAAATAACTTTTGTTTAATTTCTACTGAGTTTCTAAAAACACTTCATTGTGAGATTTTCACTAGACAGTTTTACAAAAACGCAACAGGTGTTTCGCCATACATTGGAAATAAATTTTAGGGAATGCGTTTTCCACCCCTTACAACCATGGGGTAAACCAAATAAATTTCTTTCTAAGTACAAAATGTCAGGTTGATTTCAATATTGTAACTTTTTCAGTGCTTGTGAAAAAACTTGTTATACAAATTTTATGTACCCCCTTCAAGGGACTGTATCTTAACAAGGGATGCTTCAATGAAATCTCTCTATATGAAAGATCCTATAATTTTTTCGATGAGAAATCACCTCCTTAAATTTTTTACACTTATTTATTTACACCCTGTATATAAATATATATATATATATATATATATATATATATATATATATATATATATATATATATATATATATATATATATATATATATATATATATATATATATATATATATATATATATTCATATATATATATATATATATATCCTCTTTATACGGTTAGATCATCTCAACCCAGGTATTTGAGGTACTTTAGGTAAATTTGCCTGTATTTGTACTGCATCAGGTACTATTCTTTGTGGTAGATCTTCTCTAGGAATGTGTATGGTTTTGTTTAATATATTGAATGTGAGGTCTTGTTGTGTTTTGATTTGTACTTGTTCCTCGATAAGTGATTCATGATCGTTAAATTCATGGATGTTCAAGTTTTCCCAAATGTCCATGTGGTTTCCCTTGTTGACTTGTTTTATGAGTTTTATGTTCTCTGGTGGTGGAAAATTATGTTTGTTTTGTATGGCGTGTGTTGCGAGGTTTGATTTATATACTATTGGATTTATGTATGCCTTTTTGTGTTCATTGTACCTTTGGATCAGTTTTTTCCTTGGTTTGGCCGATATAGAATTTGTTGCAGTCCGAGCATTGTATACTGTATATCCCGTTTTGGTCTTTGTCTTCTTCTTTTTCATAGTTGTTTATTTTTTGTGTTATCTTCGTATTTGGCTTGTATGTGATGTTGATGTTCAGTGGTTTGAAGATGTTTGTTAGTTTTTTGGTTTGGTGTCCTACGTACGTAAATGCTGTCCATCGTTGTGTTGTTTTGTCTGTTGGGGTGGCTTGATCCTTGTTCTGTATTTTTTGTTTGATTCTGTTTTCTACTGTCACAAAATAAAATAAAACTCGTTTTTGTGAAAAATTTATTTTTTGCAGATTATGTTTTCAAATATTATTAGGGAATTGGTAATGCGTTATGAAGAAATTTTAGAATTGATCTAATTTCTTAATTTGCTTTCTGTCGATTTTTATTTTTTTGAGTGAAAATCATGCGTCGGACAAAGAAATACCAGAAGATCAAATTTTCTCAAAAATAAATGAGGATTTCAAAAATGATTTTATTTTGAAAAGAAAGCATTGGCGTAGTACTTTTTCCCCAGAAATATTCAATGCGAAACCCGTAGGGATGCCACTGTTTGAAAAAATACAAATTTGTGTACATCAGAAAATGCGCCTTGAGGCATGGAACATATGTACCAAATATGCCAAAGATGTCTACAAAATTATCTCAGTTATTATTAAAAAACTGATTATTTTTGAAAACTTTGCCACCCTGTATCTCAAAAGTTAAGGCGTTTAGGACATACGTCCATAAGAAGTTTTTTTCTTAAAATGGGTCTAAGAATTACCTCCTTGAATATTAGCATGTGTTTAAGAAACACCTTGTATGTAAAAAGGACTTCCTTCACAAAAAACGCGGTCCTTCTTCCTTGAAAACGCATGTGTCATTATTTGACAGAAAGAAATATAGTAATTATACCATAATTACATAGAACTCTCAATATTCCCGGCAAAAGTCAACTTTCACAACGTTTAAGTGCATACATTTCAAACTTTTGCATGAGTTGGTGTTACTTCTCTTGCGGGACCACTTTTTTCTCATAAGGCACTGTGCCGCAGGCTGACAGACATAAACAAATACACAGTGTGAGTTTTGAACTCGTGTATAAATAGAAAATATCTCCGGCTAATTATAAAACCAAATGTTATACCAACCGCTCCGAGGAACAGACGCACAACCGAAACCTGTATTATATTTACTTTTTAAATCACGCAGAGGTCTTCGGATTCATGTTCCAGTCGTGTTTGATCGAGTATTTATAGGAGTCCAAGGCCGTAAAACCTGGAGGAAAGCCATTTCGTTTGTTTTCTGTAGTACAGCGATGTCCTTTGATCTGATTGGATCGGATAAATAATTTGGATGTTGATAAATGTATTTTCAAGACTGAGTGGAAAACAGTTTTTCCTTTGCCCTGTGGAAAACCGATATTTCCCGTTCATTCGGAATGAGATAATATTTCACTCGTATCAGTTGGAGAGAGTACCAACTAGACAAACTTATGGATGGAATAGTAATAATAATTTTATTTTGCCAATTGGAACGATATGTACGTATAGTAAGTCAATGGGATGCTGCAAGCAGCTTTATCGGGATAAAAGGCGTTTACACACCCATCGAAGCTTGATACCAATAAGTTGTTGGACTACAGTAGGGATGAACTACGATGTCTAAGATGCTTTCTTACAGCTCTTACATGTCACTGTCATCATTTGCAGAGAATCGGACTGTCGCAAGACAGTGTATGTCGCCTCTGTTTGGAAAATGATGAAACAGTAGAGCACATACTTTGTGCCTGCCCCGCTGGGGCAGATTCAAAACCGAATCAGGTTTCAAGAGTTCGGAAGAGCCGTACTCTTATCATCTGACCTGAAAGATCACTCACGATACAAACTAATCGGCTTCGTTAAGAAGCTGTGTTTATTTGGTCAAGTTTGAATACGTGTGAGCCACAATAAACCCTTGCGGGTTGCGGTGTACGGTCGAATAGCCCCACTCACTTTGGACCTAACTCAACCTAACCTAGTAAGTCAATAAAAAACAGAAAGAATACTATTAATACTAATTGGAATTATTAGGAAAAGAACCAAAGACTACTTTAAATTAATTTTGAGGTATTCCTGTCCACTACAGTAACGTTTATCAATAAGAAAATATTCAACACGGTTACAGAACACATTTTCAAGTGTCAAAGTTTTAATCGAAGTTGATTCCATTATAGAGGGGTGATTTTTGGAATTTAGCTGTCCTGTGGCAGTTATTCTCAATAAATCGTCATGACAAGTATAAACACTGTGAGAAGATCCATTTGTTATGAGAGTTGTGAGATTTTTCATAACAAAAACTACCAATTCGAAAATATAAAGTGCTGGGGCATTTTTATAAATACTGATTAACAACTTTCAAAAAAGCACATATCAAAAATAAGTCTCTGAATACATTTCTGCCCTATGAACACCCTGATGGAATTCAAACCGCATCCCCAAGACATTATATTCAAAGAAATATGCGAGAAAACCATTGCATAACAGATTCTTATCAGACTTTTCTGATCCACGCAGTTTTTCATTTGTTTTTTCGCAAAAAACGCTTTATTGAGTTTCTTGCAGACACCATAAATATGAGAGTTCCAATTCAAAAATTCATCCACAATTGTTTCAAAAATTGAACTTCATGTGACATATCTATTTCATCAATAGAAAACACTTCATCTTAAATATTACTTTTTCTGTTATAAAATTTAATTGCCACTGGTTGAGAAGTGTTCAAGACTATAACTAGAACTCATCGATAATGCTAACAATTTTGGCTACCATGTCATCCACAGCGTCATCTGCAAACATCGTTATGTGGCAGTCACTCACGTATTCAGGTGAATCATCAATGAATATAATGGACAATAATCATCCTAAAAGTGAGCCCTGAGGAACGCCCAGTTCAACGGCATACTCATCTGACAAGGAGCCTCTATCTTGGGAGACCAAGACTGATTAACTTATCAGATAGAAATTCCCATAACAAAGAGTCGAATACCGATTCGACGACCTATGATAATACCGGTTTCAAATCTGAAATCACTAACATTCATTTCGCAAAAAAAATCACACGTCAAATGAAAAATATGTACATCTCTATCATAGAAATCTTCAACAAAATCTTTCAGCAAATCAACCCTGCTCACAACGCCGATCATTTTTCCAACTGAAAATGGCCCTATGTTCATATGAAACTTTCATTTACGATTTCGCTAGTTGACTTGTCCAAACTTGCTCATTGGTATTCCGTCTGGCTTTTGTAAGCAACATATATTCACGCATGCTTATGAAAAAAATATTGAAACTACATGCTTGCAAGATTGAATTTACATGTGTAGCTACAAGATTTGTGAAGCATTTAGACAGGAAAATCAACTCAAGCAGAAATTTGCTTGGCCAATAACAGTCAAACTATGCTGAATTCATTGAGTCAAGCTTGAAATATTCTGCGTTCTAATTTTCGACTATTTTGATCGCTTATGTTCTGCATAATCGTGTGGGAATATTTTTCTATTTCGTACTCGAGTATGTGGATCTTTCTATTCAATTTCTATAAATGTTTCCACTTATTCTTCCAATAATCTGGCATCAATCAATTATGGTTGTAAACTTCCTCAAATTGAGTTGTATCTCCTGCTTTTTCACTTATAGGGTGTTTTATTGGGCGCTTATTATATTAAAATTCAAATAAAACAGAGACCCTATACATGTTTAAAATCTGTTTAAAATCTGTTTTTCCGTTAATCAGCTGCCGCCCCCATACGAACGACAACTCTCAGAAGTTGAGAAACTTGTGCGAGCTAAGGACTAACGAGGTCTTACCTTTTAACGTGTGATTCCTAACACGGTTGCAGAATCATTCCAGCTTCAACCAGATAAATTCTCTCGAGAAAAATATCCGGTCGAAGCGGGGATCGAACACACGACCTTCCGATCGTGAGTCGGACGCACTACCACCGCGGCCAATTCCACAACTACGGAACATTTTTCATTAAAAAAGCTTAATGAATATTAATATGTCGAGTATTTGAACCGAATTTCATCTTCTTGATATAAAGAAGAATCATTTTCATATATGAAGTTTCACAAACACATATTCTTCGTCGATGAAAAGTCATAGAGAAAAAATTCAATCGCATTTCAATCGAATTTTGTTTTCCATTATAAAGGAACCGAATCATGTCAGATTCTGAATCAATAAACAAGGTGGTCCTTGAATGTCTGGAATATAAGAATGAGGAAGTCGTGAACAACTCTCAAAGCAGTTTCGAAAATGAAAAACATCAACCAAGGCATTGTGCCAATTTTTGGACTCGATTTTATGATCACCAAAATAAACAGAAGGCCGATATTAACATTACGGCATTTTAAATTAGAACTAATAATAATATTCATCATCATTGTTTTCCGCATTTTATTGCTGCTGGAAAAACTAGTAGATTCAGCTGTTGATGTGTGATAAAACAGATGTTTTCCAGAAACACGCAGTATATATCATTCGTGTACTATCTTCCTGAGGAATTGAAAATACGAAGTCTAAAGCTTTTTTGATGAGTTTTCTGTAAAGTATACGGGGTGTTTACTAATATTATGTTGATAATTGAGTAGGTCATCTTTGCACCTTTCTCGAAAACATATGTGAACATATAATAATAACAATAATAATAATGTTCATTCACCAGCAATAGAAACAGTTTTCTTACATTATATGCCATTTCAGATAGAATACAAAAAAAAGGAAACAATCAATCGAATGAAATGTTCTAGTTATGGGTAATAAACATCGAGAGATTCCAATGAAACCCTAAGGTTGTGCAAAGGAATTCTTTATTTAATGTGTGTTCAGTGTAAGTATTCACAATATTTATAATATTCTGAACCTACTAAAAAGTGAATAATAATGAGAGGAGAATAGAAATTTTAGTTTATTTCTATAGTTATCAAAGTAGGGAAATTTGTACTTCTCTATTTGTTATCAATTATATTCAATATGATTTCATGATCTATATGATGTTTTAATGAATCCAAATTTTGTTCTAAAGGAAGCTTGAACTGTGGGGAAAACTTTTTTTAATAACTCTGGTTTGAGCGTAGATTTTTTTCAAGCATAGTACGCATCTTCTATTGTTAAAAAGCATAATTTATTCAGTCTTGCCAGTGACATCTGTGTAGAATTAGCGCTAAATCATTCGAATGGAAATAGTAATTGGTAATCATTCTTGAATTTTTTTTCTATATTTGTACAGATGAGATGAAAATAAGAACGTGAATATATGATGCACTGTTTGGAACCTTTGGTGTAGTAATGAATATTGCTTCCTCTTGAAGATGATCACTTGGTGACAGAAACACGTGTCGAGGTGTTAAAGTAACGGTTTGGTGATGGGAAAAACTCCAGTAATATTCAAGAATGTGAATTATCGAAAACACAAGCTGTTCCTATTATGCAATATTCTCTGAACTATAGTAAGCACACAATGGTTCTGCAGGTCACGTGCTCTCATAAGAGCACGTGGCCTATACGTGACGCAGCAACCTTGAGCGAAAGGTACAGTCGATGTAGGCTCTCCTTCGCACCTTAAGCTACGTATATTGCTGTTCACCCGCTCATATGGAATTTTCTTGATCGTCAAAAATTAGAAAATTTCATCAAATTGATCTGGCTCTTCGAAATTATTTTCTCACAGAATCAATATTACTTTTTTTTAAGGACAAACACAAACACTACAGGAAAATCCTTAAAGCGCTCCCAGTGCGGTGCTTGTGCGAATAGCTGGGAATTAAATTCATTTGGAAAAACGTTCTCAGGAAGTTTATTCCATATAAAGGCAGTTCTCTAAATGAAAGAGTCCTTGAACAGTGAAGTTCGAGGTGTACTTAGTTGAAACTCAAAACAATGAGCAGACACAGTCCGTCGCGTATTTCTGATATGTACCGCTCTTGGTGGAATCAAATGTGCCAAGTCACTTCAACACTTTCCGTGAAAGTATCTATAGAAGAGAGACAAATCTCCAACCTTTCAGGCTATCAAGGTTGCACGTGATGTTCGCGTCTCCAATCAGGCGGATGGCTCTTTTATACATTACAATTTTACAAAACGTTTAGCAAAGTGTGAAATACAAAATATCAATAAATTCTTATGTCTAGTGAGTATACTACTGAAAGATGAAACAATTCTTGTACTTACAAGAAAAAAGATGTATCAAATCTGGTACTTTTTTTGTACCTTGGGAGCTGTCTGACTTGTTCATTTAGTCCAAGTCTCCAGGAAACACTGCAGCCTCTTGAGCTTATTGCGTTTATTCTCCCATCTTCTCATGACACCCATTCCATCAGTCTAGTTCCCTGTACTAGTATGTACAGGTTCCGTATTGGATGTTCGTCATATTCTTCTGGGCATAATTTTGTACGTCCATATAATGCCTGCCTCCTGTGATTCAGTGCCTCAAATTCGCAAAAGATGTGTAGAGCTGTTTCTATCCCTTCGTTGCATAATCTGCAGCTGAGGTCTCCGTTGTACTGCCCCATTTTATTCAGGTGTCCTCTAAGCGGACAATGACTGGTTAGTAACCCTATAATTATTCTGAGCCGATCCCTACTATATTGAAGTAGTTCTTCAGTTCTTTTCTCGGACGGTTCTCTAATGAAGGTTCTACTGTGTTTATTGCCAGGTACTTTTGTCCAGTACTCTGTGTGCTTCTTATTGGTCCATGTCCTAATATGGTTTCGTACCAATGATTTTGGTACCCTCAGAGCTGGTTCAGGACCTATATATGAAGTTGGTATTCCGCGTCTAGCGCATTCATCAGCTTTATCATTACCTGCGATTCCTGAATTCCCTGGCACCCAGTACAAAGTTAATTTGTTCCTGTTCACAAGTTCATTCAGTTCTTCATGGCATTCCCAGACCAGTATTGATGTCACTTTCGGGTTTGTCAGAGCCCCTAGTGCGCTCTTGCTGTCTGTAAAAATATTGATCCGCTCATTTCTTTGAGGTCTCAATTCAATAAGCCTGCACTCCTCCACTTGTTCTGTTCGGTCCGATATTTTGTAGTTCGGTGAGTTAGTTTCCTAGTCTGAATTGGCCTATCCTGGCCTCCCCATTATCACAAAGTGTAAAGGAGGTAGATTCAGGAGTGTCTCCAATACAGCTGTTGGAGTAGTTCTCATTGCTCCCGTCATTCCCAAACATGCAAGTCTTTGCACCTTGCCTAGTTTGTTGATGGCGGTCACCTGCTTCGGCCACCAGACCAGAGATGCGTATGTTATAATGGGTTCAACCACCATCGTGCATAGCCAATGTACCATGTCTCGTTTTATCCCCCATGTTTTTCCATAGGTGCGTCTGGCGAGCATCAGTGCTACCTCCGCTTTCCTCTTTATCCTGTCCAAGTGTTGGTTCCAGATCAGTTTGGAATCTAGGATTACTCCCAGATATTTAACCTCCCCCAACACTTGTATTTCTTCACCTCGAAGTTTTAGAGGTCCGAGACCCTCCATTATAGTCCTCTTGGTGAATGCTACTATGGTCAAAATCTGGTACTTACAAAGAAAATGAGGTAAAGAAAGGCTTCGAAAACGCTATAGCCTTTTCAATTGTTTTCTAAAGACCTGAAGTGATACATTAAACAGATCTAAGTTATTATGATATTGATTTTCCAACTTCAAATTACAAGGCATCGGATTGTTCAAAGCATAATTGGTATGGAAAAAATTGATATAAAAAATGTCAGGGTTTCTTGTATCTTTTAATTTATTATGAAGTAATTATTCGAATTAGTTATGGGCAGTTTATCTCAGTATTCAATAAATTGAAGAGGAAACTGAAGTTCATAAAAATTCTTCTATCTTCCAATGATTGTATATTTAACTTGGTTGAGAGTTGACTGTACTAATATTCATTTCGTTGAATACCAAAGTGAAAAGCACATTTATTTAAGAATTTCTTCTGAACTTTCTCAATCAAATCGGTATTTACATTATAGTATGGGTCCCATATAACCGAACAATATTCAAGAACGGATTTTACGAAAGCACAATATAAAATCATTTTGGTTTCAATTGAAAAATCAGTATAAATTCAGCTTCAGGGCGGCGCTCCATACATGAGAACAATACTCCAAAGAAGGTCTAATCGGAGCTTCATAAAGCATCAAAAATTGCTGTAGTGTGTACAGTTTCCTGGTTTGGAACAGTGCTCCAAGCTTTTAAGAAGCAGCTTCTGTAGTTCCAGCGTCATGATTGTGAAAGGAAATATTGGTGTCCATTTCAACCCCCAACAAACTTATCAAAGCAGAAAGCGGACCTGACATTATTATATCCGGTTCGGAGACATTCATCTTCTTAGAAACAACGATGTCTGGGTTTTTGTGGCATTGAATTGAACCTGGGTACTCTCACCCCAGTTTTCATTGAGATAGGCAACCTCTTTCTGCCGGTGAAGATGTACCTCCGTAGCCGATGTCCTGGTATTCAAATAGAGTGACGAGACGAGTGTGTTCTCGTCAGATATATATTGGTTTTCTTCAATAAGTTTCCAATACTCTCCCAAAACTAATGAAAAATCATATTTCATTAGTCTTGGTAACATTAAAACCCGACTAATCGGTGTAGGTTTTTATTCCTCAACTCCTTAAATATTCAACTTGACGATTGCCTCAGAAACAGTTTCCTAATTGAAAAATTCTCCTTGAAAATTCAAGGGTTGACAGGGAGTCGCTATCCTTCAGCCAGACCTCGACTATCTCATTTAGGGGTGATTGAAGGACCCAAAATTTTCTCCATCTCTCACACTATAGGTTGAATTCAGCTTCTACATTAACCAGTTGTTGTCTCCCTGCATACGACAATCCTCAGAAGTCTTCAGGGATCACAAGAGACCTCTCAAACGAAGAAAATTCCAAGTTCCTAACGACTCACCCGGACTAGAGTTCATTTCACAGTCAATTGGTAAAACTCGACCAATATGTGTGTAACCAAGTCTGGAGGAGCGAATTCCATTCAGTCAGCTGAACAGTGCACCGTTTGAAATAATTCATTATCAAACTGACATCCAACTTGGCTGTTAGTCGGCTGTAACTGGTTGGGCTAGGTGCGGTGCAAACCAATACTATCACATATTAATAGAGACAAAGTACGTTGCACCGCCAACTGTCTATTAGGAAATTTCTTCGTGAGTTGATTTCATTCGCTGGCTCGAAGACTTCTATACAGGGTGTTACTGAAATGAACCGTAAAAATTTCGATATTCTAAAGATAAATATTCGGATTGTTGTGGCTGGAAGTTTTCACAAATATTTTCCTTCTTTTCTAAAAATATTCAGTATATCGTATTATCAACTGTCTCATTTCTGTGTCATGCTAGCTGTATTTTCTGAATCCATAATTCAGTATCCGGATGCTAAAACTATTTTCACGTCATTCAGTATCATCTTCAATAATAATAATAATAACGTTTATTGTGCAAAAACAAGTTTTATGCACAAAGGGAAGAGGGTTAGCCAGAGGCTATCTTCCACCCGTCCCATAATTAATAAAAAAAAATGAGCATACAGTAAGACTATAAGTAACAGTTACAATAGACACAAAAATAATATAAAAAAAAACTATTATGGAGATAATATAAAAGATTACAATCATTTTTAAACATCTAAGAAATGAATTTTCAAAGTTTTTTTGAATTGATATATAGACAAATGAATATACGGTAATAAGTTATTTAGATACTTCGTTCCAAAGTAAGAAAAACATCCCTCAAATTTGGTGGTAACATGATATGGAATGGTAAATGTATCTTTTCTTAAATTGATTGAATGATTATCAGATTGCTTACTAATTAATCTGAACAAGTAATTAGGAGTCTTGCTTTCCAATAGTTTATATAAGAATACAGATATGAGATAACGAATTCTAAACTCTAAAATGTGCAGTATCAGTTAGTGAGCCCTGAGAGTAGGGGGATGACTAATTTTTTAAATTTTGTTTCCTACCAAAAATATTGGTAACTTCACAGCTAGTTTAGGGCCCACATTCTAAGTAATTGATGATACTGTACAGCATACTCATCAGTTTTTCCATTGTCTTTGATTCCTGATCTATACTGGTTGGTCAATTTCTTCACTACTTTACGGTTACGGTAAACTCAGATTTATCTAGATCAATGGTCGCCAACCTCTTCAATGTGTTGAGCTACTTTGTTAATTTTGGAATAAACAGCGAGCTACCCACACTGAAGCCACGTAACGCAACGTAAATGAAATAATCCACAGTTGATTTATCATTATATGTATTTATTTTACTATTTAACTGGTAATACATAATACATAGATACTGATAATAAACTAATAACAAAATAACTAATATTACTAGTACGTACTTGTTCATAGCTACATTCCTACTTATCCAACGAAGGTGTTTGAAAAATAAACACAAACTTTTATCCAGCCACAACGGCATGTCACGTATGATTTAAAAATAGTTAATAATAACAACAAAAAAGGTACGCACTATCATGAACATAAACATCGAAAAATAAAAAAGCACGTTCAACGAGAAGGCTGACACTCAGACTTATCAATAATTTTTTTAATGTTTGCAGTATAATTTGATGCAGCCATTCGAATACAATTATCCAAATGTTCATCTGTAAGTCGATTGCGATATTTGTTCTTAATAAACTTCATATTGGAAAAAGAAGATTCACACAAATAGCTTGAACTGAATAATGCTTTCACTTTCAAGGCAACACGGCATAGAACTGAATATTTGTCTTTACTTACAATAGGCCAGATATATTCAGTACTTGAGACTAACGATTTTAAGGCTGAATGATTTTGAAACTCGATGCCTTCCATTTCTGTTGCAGCGATGTCTTCGCCAAAGTTCTGCATAACACAAGTTGCAAACTGTTGGATATCAATTTACATAAAGGGTGAAACAACAAACTGCGCTACTGAAGCCATTTCATTGGAATCCTTGAAACGATTTTTGAAGTTATTCTTCAGGGTAGAAATTACTTCTACATGATATTTGTTGTCAAAGGGTTCTAATGGATTTTGAGATATTTTTTCTGAAAGAATAGGAAAATGCTTGGTATCGCTGTTAATTAGGTTTTGTCCCCAAAACTCCAGCTTTTTGATAAATGCTTTTATATTAGAAATCATTTCCGCTAGTTCTTTGTCTCTCCCCTGAAACTGCAAATCAAGTTCGTTTAATTTCTCTGTAATGTCCACGAGAAAACCAAAATCTCTAAGCTAGATTGAATTTTCTAGTTCCGGAGTCAGTTCATCGCGTTGTTTGAAAAATTGAACTATGCCAGATAGGACATCATTGAAACGTTTCAGCACCCGTTCTCTACTTAACCATCGGAGTGAAGGAGTAGGTCCCCGTATTGACAGTCAACTTCATCGGCCAAGGTTCTGAATGATCTTCTTTGTAACGCTTGAGCTCTAATCTTGTTCACAATTTTTACCACCAGTTTCATAACGTTGTTTAGTTTCAGGAAATTTCCACATAATGCTTGCTGATGGATAATGCAGTGGTAACAGAGAAATTGCGGAAAAGTTTCATCTTTACGACATAACGCCACCAGACCCTTATCACAAACCACCATATCTGGAGCGCCATTGGTTGTCATGCCTAACATTTTCGATATTGAAATTTTCTCGGAAAAAATAATATTTTTTAAATGAGAAAACAACTCATGTCCAGTAGTGTGTCCTTTCAGTGGAATGAACTTCGAAAGATCTTCTTTAATCGTAAAATCACTAAAAACCATCCTGACGAACACGGCCATCTGGGCAGTGTCAACGACATCTGTTGATTCATCCAGTTGAAGTGAAAAATAAACACAGTTATCTAAGTCAGTTATTAACTGTGAAAAAATATCATTGCTCATTACTTCTACACGTCTCATCACTGTATTAGCAGAAAGTTGCATAGATTTTATAGCTGAAACTATCTCGTCTTCATTTCTAAAGTTGGCAAATAACGAATCAGCAGCTTCTAAAAACGCCTGTTTTATCATTTCCCCGTCTTCATAGGGTTTCTTTTTTTGTGCAATTATCTGGGACACACTGTACGATGCTTCAGTTGCAGGCTTATTTTTGTCGACTGTTCTTAAAAATATTGATTGTTGTCCAATTAACTGCTTTTTTAACTGTTTCAGTTTCTCCTTTCTGGCGGCAGAATGTAGTGGAAATGATTTTTCAAAATTAGAATGTACAGTTTTATGATGTCTCTCAATATTTCCTTTTTTAGCAACGGAGGTATTACATAACAAACACACATTTTCATCTTTAACTTCTGTAAAAAAGTATTGTTCTTCCCATTCCGAATGAAAGTGGTATGTCTTTACTTTCTTACAACTGCTTGCCATAATATTATTTTTGTTGTTCTCTACTAACCCAACCGCTGGACGTTGGTTACGCGTTCAGTTTTAAACTAAGTGCAATGTCGCCGCGCCGTGCGTATTTATCCCGTTCAAAGCAATCCAGATCGTTCTCGAACACTAACGCGCTGGTCCGGCTGGTCGGTTCTAGCCGATTCTAGCTTGATGGCGTCAGCGGCAGATCGCTCACCGCAACGTTGCCGCTGTTTATGTTCAATATTATGACAATTAGATTTTTTTGTGGAATTTTCGGAAGCTTCTCTGATTTTTGCAGTTTGTATTTTTTAAATTAAAATCGTTGTGAGAGCTACCAGAATTGCCTCGCGATCGACAGGTTGGCGACCACTGATCTAGATCATTCTTTTGGGTACATCAACGCCCATCAACGCCAAGTCCAACATGACAGTATGTAACGTAACGCTAATTTATTCAACTGTAGATGTCTTCAAATATTGTGTAATTTTTCTTCTCATTCAACAGGAAGGTATCATAATTTTCCTTGATATTCATTAGACATTTCAAGATTTCACAAGTTGTTTCTTCAAAATGTCCAAGGCAATACACTGTAGCAGTTGCACATACTATATCTATACATTTTCCGATATTCCAGAGTCGAAAGTATCGCGATCTAACGAAGTCTTACCTATTTACGTGCGATTATTAGCACTGGCGAGTCGGTACGCACAGAAATAATAATTCATCACCCACATCCTTGTCAATACAATACATATTCCATGAAATGGAATTATAAATACATTTTCGCGGAATATTCTTTATGTAATTTATATAATGATCCATTTTATGAGGTACTATCCAAAGTGAACTTAGAGGTATGTGGGAAAGGGTATTCAAGACACTCCTGAAATAAGAGAAAATTGAAGGCTCACATACCAATTCCATGTTTCACCAACATCTCCTTTGAAAAGATGATTAAACTTGGGTGTTATTTCCAATTTCTCGAGTTTTTCCAATCAGTAACAGAGCAAAAAACACATTCGCCGATTCGTGAAAATTCATAAACATTTCAGTTGACTGGTGAATTTTTAATTATCTTCGAACATGAAAGAATTCCAGCTCCCGTTTTTTCTCTCGAAAGGTTCAACTTTCCAGACGCTCCATTAATTAAAAAAGTAAATCACTACATTTTGAAACAAGTAACTCGACTGGTAATTAGAGAACTAACAAAATATTGATGCGAGAAATACTTTCGATGAGCAAAAAATATCTCCAGTATTTTCTTCCGGGAAAAACTTCGAGTTTACTTCAGACACTAGGTTGGTGAATGATGAAAATATCATATTGTTTCGAGTATGTTACTTGATGAGGAAAGACATTTGCGAAATCTGGAATTCATATGTCAATTCTGGTAATTTACTATACCTATGGCTCTTCTAGTAATATAAAATTTGTCAACAATAGATTAGAAAGAGGACAAATTAATTTGCAGGTAGTGGTTCCACTAGTTAATTACCGAAAAATCAATTAGGATAATCATCATTTAACAAACAAAGTCCACATCGGACCATGCAATGAAACGAAAACAAAGGAATAAAAAATTCGCAAACGTTGATGGTGCTACAAAAGATGTGATTCGGCGGACAATTTATGGTGTATACCAAAAAAATGAAGTACCAACCTTGAAAATGATTTGGTATAAATTACTCGACTATCCCGATTACAATTACAAATCTTTAGAAATTCTACGAGGTGTCTTATTGTCTTGTGGTTTCAAATATAAAAAATTGAACAATGGTCATAATGGAATCGAGGCGAATGAAGAGCTACCGAGAATTCAGCAGACATATAATCTACCTCGACGAAACTTGGTTTAACACCCATGATGTTGTCATATATGGCTGGGTAGACGAAACCAAGTATTGTGCTTTGAACACACCTTCTTCAAGGGGAAAACGTGTTATAATTTTGCATGCCGGGAATGAAAGTGGTTTCGTACCTTACGCTTTGCTTCTGTCGGCCAAATATATAGAAGATTCGTCTGCTGATTACCACGAAGATATGCCGGCGGCTTTATTCGAAACCTGGTTCAGTGAGCAGCTTCTCCCAAATATTCCTCCAAACTCGGTTATTGTTATGTATAACGCTTCGTTTCATTCTCGGTTTTTGACTAAAATATCAAACAATAACACAAAAAAGCAGTTATTGTTAATTTCATGCGAAATCATGATATGGAAATACCTGAAAAGATTCCAACGAAAAAGGTATAACTGGCGACCATAAAACAATGTAATTTTAAAAAAGAGTATATTATTGATTCGATTTGTGAAACACGTGGTCATATTCTCTTACGTTTGCCTCCATACTATTGTGTGTTTAATCCAATTGAAATGGTTTGAGCCACAATGAAAGAAAGCTTGCGGAAATGTAATCAGTCATCGACTTTGAATGCTGTGGTGCTTGACAATATAAGGCGAGTGGTGAATGGAGTAGGTAATAGTGATGTGTGGAAGAACTGTATGGCCCACGTTATAAAAGAAGAGAACAAATATCATGCGCAAAATTCCACCTCATGCGAATATAGCGAAGAAGAATTTTGTTGGCCTCTATTATTTTGTAAATATATGTTTGACGAGAATTCGGTGTGATTCTTAGTTTTTTCATTGTATTTTAGAATTTCTGACTCGGAAATCAACTACCTCAAATTTCGAAGTTTTTCATAATAACCCATGGTGGAAAAATTCAGTGGAGATAACTTTTTCATGGAGTGATCAATTGTTATGATTGTAAGAATAAGTAACTGAAAAACTACCACTGAAAAATAATATGCCGACGCCTATGTCGAGGCGGGAATTTCTTCTCTGTGCTGTTCCAATTGGTATTGGAAATATTATACCTACACATAACATAACAAAACAAATCTTTTGATATAATGTGGGTTTTGGTAACTGGAATATAGGTTCAGGAGAGGACTATTGTTTAGATCAAGTTGTTCATTGAGGATAATAGAATTATGATTTTTCTTTGGCCTGTTTATCTCCATAGATTCTAACAGATTCATCATTTTCCCTTTTTCGCATGTGTGAAGAATCTTTAAATCACCTTCATCTATTTTATGTTTCCAATTTTGAAGATGTTCGTACAATAATGATTTTTTTATCCGAAATGACATGTTCATGGTACCTTGTATTAAAATTTCAACCAGTTTGACCTGTATATATGGACATTCACCACATTCTAGTCGATATACACCAGATCTCTTTCTTTTGTCTAATTTAGGTTTGGCATTAAGTGGAAGTGAATTTCAAATGAGATTCATTCATTGATCAAACAAATTGTGAAGCTGAAGAAATGTGTTGGTGGAGTTAGTTGAAACTTAGTGATTATCAAAATTGTTGTTATGTCAGTGGGGATAACAGTGTTCCATGTAAGTGATATTTCAACTCTTTCATCTACAATATCGTGTAACAATCCCGTTAATGATATCTGATTCAATTTTTCAACGAATGTTTGGAATACAAACTGACCAAAGTGTTTTTGTATAATTCAGTTCCGAGAGGACTTCTTTCAGTTTGTGTTTGGAAGTTGCTTTATTGCATGATCTACACATCTCTCTATAGAGTTACTTTCCTGAAATTGATTGCTATGAAATAGTATTTCACGTTATAATTCTTGAAGGTGACCCATGAATATATTTTACTAATTTTTTTCCAGAAAATCAACCCATCATTCACTCATCGGTAGCCGGTAAATCAAACATTACGATATCTTCTAGCAATCTTTTTCCACCAACTTTAGTGAATGAAAAATATGGAATACACTCCTAATTATTTACCATTCTTCAAGTATTTTGCTCATACATGATACTTCAATGCTATGCCTTGTCGAATCATTTTTGTGTACGGCTCTACAGCTTCCTAAAAAACGTTCCCTGCAAATGGCCGTCGATGGATATCTCTCGAATACTTTTATCATCAACGCTATGTTCACCAGGAACTCATATTATTGCCTCCAATCCAATATATTGCAATATATGGCAGAAAAGAGCCATCCGCCTGACTGACAACTCGAACATAACTTGCAATTTTGATAGTCCGGAACATCGAAAAAAGGTTGGAGATTTGTTTCTCTTCTATAGATACTTCCACTACTCAAGAATTCTTTCATTAGAAGAACTGCTTGTATGCGGAATAAACTTCCTGAGCACGTTTTCCCAAATTAATTCAATCTCCAGCGATCCAAATCCAACGTGAAACGCTACTTTCGCACAGGCACCGCTCTCAGAGGATTTTCCTGTAGTGCTTGTGTTCTGTCCTTGAAAAGAAATCATCAGATCTTTCAACTCCTAAAATATATGTTTTCGCCTACTTTAGTGAATGAAAAATATCAGAACTTTATAGAATAGACATTCATTTATAATTTTTCATGTATTCGAATTTGTAAAATCATTTCAAACTGCCAAATGAAATTTGTATTGAATGTTTTCATGAAATATTATAAAGACAGAATGAAATAAGAAGTACGACACATGTCCGTTAGGTATTGTCACAGTACTTGTTTGTATCCCATTCTGGTTGGAGGTTCTTTCATCAAAACTTTCAACTACACTCGCCTGGCGGACCGTTGCGATGGGATGGGATTCCTTCAATCAACGCACAATCATTTTGGCTCGACAACAGTAATTTCGACCTTTCGATTGTCCGGTTGCAAACATGTTTTGCTGCGATTTATTAATAATACACCTATCAAGCAATTTGCATTCGTTGAATACCTACAATTGACCGACCAATTACAAATCGCATAGATGGTAAAACTGTAATTATCTCTTCTGGGCACATATTTGACTTATGTACGTGCTTCAGATCGTTACTTACATTAATGAATTCGAACACTTCTTTAGCAATTATTTTTATATACACCTGACATGACAGGTTATGTTCAGAGTATTTCGAATTGGACCACTCAAATATGATTGCTCAATCATTTGTTTTTATGGTTCAAAAGTTAATTTTCTGAAGACAGATTCAGTTTGGCTCAATTTGTGTTGACTCGTACCGTTCCCAATTCTTCTATAAAAAACACACTCCAATTAGTCGGTGATTTGTATTTTGCCTAAAACAAATAGAAGGGCCTACATACCACAGCGCAAAATCAATATACAGGATATATCATGCAATGAAAATTACTTATATCAGAAATCAAACTGTGTACTGTAACTAAGTGTTACTTGCTTATACAACTTGTTGAACCACTTTACTTTTGTTTATATGTATTATAAATAATTGAAACAAAGTTTATAGAACCAACAACCATAGAAGGCTATAGTTCAATGTACCTTCTTGGATGATTCTGTAAACAGATGTGGAAATGAGACATTGGGTCATAGAGTGTATAGGAAATCAACACATACAGACACGTGCCTGAATGAAAACCCGAACCATCAACCACAACAACGTGAAATCAAAACTTTGGTTGAGGAAGCACGACCCGAGATTCTTCCTGAGGAACTGAGTCATCTCAAAAATGCCTTCAGATGAAATATGTAGAGCGAAGTAGAATTTGAGCGAGCCATAAGACCCAGGAGAGAAAACACCAAAGTGAGTAGGCTATATTGAAAATATTACAGACCGGTTTGGGAGAATTTTAGAGGAACACGACATGAAACCAATTTTAGGCCTACGAAGACTATCAGAGAAATTTCATCTAAGAACCCCAGATAGCCCTGAGCAACACCCCTAGCAGCTGTGGATCGGTACCTCTATTGGAACCACAAACGCGCTCACAAAGAAGGAACTCACATTATCCCATTCGAAGATACACAAATACTATTCAACACAAAATTTTTATCCAAGAATATAGAGTGGAGCAATAGAAACTAAAAAAAAGGGATAATTTCAATAGAAAGGTAGAGGCAATGAACATTACTGAAATCTGGCTACCTGTCCTTAATCGTACTCAATCAAGATCATTTAATCCATTCTAGAGAAACAAACCCACGTTTACCTATTATGATATAAGATTGGAGCCTTATTCCAGCATTGTTATTTCTGCGTTATATCTGAACAAGAGGAACTACAACTTAAGCCCTTCGACTGTTACCTCATCGCCTGTGATTATGTCTACCGCAGTAGTAGACAAAACCTCTGGCATAAAAACCTGTACACCATGACCAAAAAACACGAAAAGTAGCTTTGGTTGATTATTGTCCAGGAAAATTCTCTCGAATGGGATTCAATAAGCTTTCTTCGGGAAAACCTATATTACGCAAACCAGTAAAAATCACTGTCATGTCCTTTCACGAATCTACTGATTCGAAAACTTAGTATTCTATTAATATTTTTTCAATGGTGTAATCCAATAATTAGTAGAGATGATGTGTATCTCTGCACATTAGCTCCACTCCAATACATTAGATTTTGCATGAACCCTTACTTGTAAAAAAAATGTTCTCGTTGGATACCCCAAAACTAATCAATCGCTCAAAATAATTGAAAATTTCAACTGTGGTGCTTCAAAAAAGTGTATAAAATTATGACAGGTGACGAATCATGGATATATGCCTATGATCCGGAAACAAATCAGCAATCGACCGTGTGGGTATTCCAAGACGAGCTGAATCCAACAATAGTTGTTCGTGGAAGAAGAACAGCAAATCAAATGGTCGCCTGTTTCTTAGGCCAAATAGGTCATGTGGTCACTGTTTCGCTTGAGCAACGTATAACGGCCAAGTTTGAGTGGTACACGACCATTTGTTTGCCGGAAGTTTTTGAAGAAATTCGTAAAATTAACCACCGAGGGCGAATTATTCTCCATCATGACAATGCGAGCTCTCACATATCTCGTCAGACAGGTGAATTTTTGAGCTGTCAAAACATTGAATTGATGATTCATCCTCCGTACAGTTCTGATTTGGAACCTGATGAATTCTTCCTGTTGCCGGATATCAAAACTAAACTGCATGGTCAACGATTTACGAGCGCTGAAAAACCAGTTGAATCGTTCAAAAACCATGTTTTGGAGGTGCCTCAAGAAGAATGGAAAAATGGTTTTGACAAATAATTTGAACAGATGCAAAAATGTATTGATCATCATTGCAAATAGTTCGAAAAACAATAAATCCATTTTCATTAAAAAATGTTTACTTTATTTGCCATTTCCAAAATAAAAATAGTACCCCGTACCGAGGGAGTAACCAGTCTTATATGCTATGTTAATATTTTGTTCATTTAGTAATCTTTTTGTTCTAGCTGATGCTTTTCCAGTAGGTATATGTGACGGGTCAGTCCATTTATGATTTCAAGAGAAATATCTGAAGTGAAGTTCTTTAACCCTATTACTTTTTTAAATAATCCTGAAAATGTTAAAATAAAATGTCGGACTGATAATATATTCATTACTTCAACTCAAATTGAAATATATTCTAGATGAAAACACAAAAAAGTGGTAAAAAATAATAATATTTTTCAACATTGAGTACACGATGTGGATCTGTGTTTCGCACATATAGGACGTTGCCACTGGTCACAATAGGAAATAGGAGGTGGTCATTCTCATTTTTTCCGATGGACAAAGGCTGCATATGGTTCGGGGTGCTTTATGAGGTATAATTTCACTCGATGAAGCCTTAGGATTCAAAATATCACTCAGAGATTTTGGAGTGAGCGAGATAAATTTTCGTAATTTGTTCGGTGCTTCAACCATGGTCTCGTGAGTTGCATGCTAAGATTATACAGAAATTTTTGTCTTGAAATGGATGTCAGTTTTTCAAACTGTATACTTGGTACTGAGTAGTGGAGTATTTTTCAACTGTACAGAACATTTGAATACTTCCACTCGGTACTCCGCTACCGCAATATTTCACAATAATACCTCTGAATCCATCATTTGAATCCTCCCAGATTCTTTCACGCAACTTTTTCTTTCACGAATCAGCATCTCAACAAGCAATTTCGTATTTTATAATAGTTGCGGAAACGTTTTGGAGAAACAAATTATAAAACCACATTTCTCCCAGAAATGTTTTCAATATGTTCATAAAACTGCTATAATTAGAAAATCGGCACCGTTTTATAAAACATTATAGTTATTATCAATATTTTGTAAGGCCTTTTACAAACACTACAAAACAGTTTTATAAACATTTTGGCAGTTACTATAAAATTTGTCTGACACTCTTAAAAAGTAGTTTTGTAAAGACTTCCCTTACTGTACTTTTGCAACATATTTAGGCGATACCTATAAAATAATCAGAAGACAGTTTTATTAGAGTTTTTTAGTAGTTCCAAATAGGCGTTATAAAATATGATGGAGCCGAAAACGATAACAATAAAATAAAAAGTGTTAAAAATGCTTTCTTGAAGACGCAAGGAAATTTTGTATTGGACACTAGGAAAATATGATTGATATGTAACTGAAAACTAAGAAATATAAAGGTTGAAGCCATTTTGAAATTCCACTTTTGCACTCATGAAACTGTCAAAAAAATATCAATCTTCGAAACACAAACATTGTTTGTGTTTCGAAAATTGATATTTTTACTGCAAATGAAATTTTATTGACAAATATATAGCCTATCATCAGGAAAATTTAAGCGCGCCACTCATTTATAAATGTTTTTGGTGAAATTATTAATTATACAAAAATTCACTCTGTCGTGGTATCAATCTTCTAGTCACAAACTTAACTCACTTCATTTAAATAATATAATGTTATAATATTTATGTATATTTCAGCTGTAAATATCACTATATGTGCGGTATTTCATATTTTCATTTCATCTAATTTCAGTATCCCGGATCGCTATCATTTGAAATGGCGTCGTTCTATAAAATGAATTGGTATCAGTAGCAAGCATTTCAACGTATTTTAGCTACTATGTTACCCCTATAAAACTGTTAAGAAACACTTAGTTCTGGGAGTGATGGTATTGCGGCAGAGTCGGACTACTTTTAAATCTGTAGGTTTCTACAAAAGTGCTTGTATGAATGAAGGATTTCTCACATATAGTATGGATAAATGTCATCTGTCGGGATGTTTTGGCTAAAAAGTTTCTTTCATCGATTATAAAGTCTAAGCGATGGGTTTTTACCATTATAATAACCTTTTCCTGTTTTTCGCAAAAAAAATTGAAACACTAGGTTAGGTGGGATAGTTTAAAGTCTTTTTTTAGTGTTTCCAATATACAGGGCGACTCAAAGCTTCCAGAATTTTTTTTATGGAACACCAAGTCATTTCTTCGTCTATTTGAAGCACCTCGAACTGAATCTAAAACTATTATATACCCCCCAATAAATGTTCAAAATGGCCGCTATTGAGTTATTATTTATTTTGTTGCTGAAGAACTAATTTCCACCACGATATCGATGGTGTCCCACTAAAATAACTAAACAATAATATTCTCACTAAACATAACTAAAATTTTGAAGAATTTTTCAAAGATTTGATTATTAATCGATGTCAGCTGGTTGTTCTTAAATGCTGCATTTTATTCTTGGTGGCAGCAAATATATATTAGCAGAAGTAATTTGATTTTATAACAGTCATATCAGTGTTTCTGAATTGTAGTTTATATACCATACTATAAAATAGTTGAGAAATTATCATTGAAGTGACAATATGGTAATGAAAATAAAATAGTATCTGAAAGCATTCCAATAAACTAATTTCATTGAAGCTACAGGAAACTTAAAATATATATAATATATATAAACTGTACATAATATATATAAAATTTATATAATATATATATAAAATAAGCTTGAAATAGTTTTATAACTATCATAACAATCTCGCAGAAAAGTGTTATAAAACTGCTACATAACAATTTACTTTCATAGGTATATAAGTTTCATAAGGTAGTTGCAAAAACGTGTCTGTGATAATTTCCTGACTATTTCATAATGGTTTTTCAATTTTATTTTATAAACGTTTCTATGACAAATTTATAAAACACTTTCATTGCCTACAACTGTATTGTGTTCACCGATCATCTAATATAATCAATTAGCATTTTGGAAGTAATTATAAAATACTAATAAAATTAAACTGTTGCAACAGCATGGAATTATAAAACAACTTTGCTGGTTGGGATGTAGGTATGAATTTTAACATACTTCTTTCCTTTCTCGTAAAAATATCACAAATTGCGCGTCATAGAAAATCAACAACTCAGTCTTCGCGAGTGTTGAATAACTGCTCTCGTAACGTTCTCCGCTAGTCCATTGTTTTCCATCCGGCAAAGAATTGTAAACATTGTGTCTGCATTCGAATGTGAATAAACAAGGCACTTAACACTGACCTATTAATTTAAATTTAGCAGTAAAATAATTCAATTATCGAATAACTGCAGTGGATGCTGTCATTCTGGCCTTGGATGAAATCATGATGTTGACGAATTGCTCCACTGTACAATACATTATGAAAATCAACGATAAAACCCTAAGGATTATAATGGTATATCACTTAATAATACGGATGGAAGTTAAACTCTAAAATTTTTTTAGTTCAGATCCCGTCTTTTGTAGCGAAAAATAGGTACTTCCCTGTTCCCTTTTCCGCGAAAAACAGTGACATGCAAAGTGATTATCGCGTTGAACTAACCCAAACAACCTAAAAAAATCGGTAAATTACTTCTACGAAGTATTTATTTTCGTCACCATGCAGGACATGTTCAGGGTATTCCATTCTTCGCTGGGAAAAATATCATTCGAATTTATCACCACAATTAGTTTCATCTTCGCGAACGAAATGACCACGCAAAATGAGGTTCTATATTCATCTCCAAATACGAATCTATAAACGCAGTAACTAACCTAACTTAACCATCAACCTAACCTAATAATATTAACCTAACCTGATACAACTTTAGGAATTACATTACATTACATTACAGGTTTTTATAGAAGGGACAAGGACTTTTAAGAAAGTTCCCAAATCGAGAAATGTTTCATTGATTTTTATTACTCATAGAACTTTTCTGAATTTTGCTCAAATAATTAAATAATATAAATAAAGTGTTATTATTCTCAATTCTGAGAATATGTATTAAATGGAGTAGCAGAAAGCCAAAAACCTTTTTTTCCAAAAAATTGGAAAATGAAAAGTTGACCGAAATCAACCAGTAAATTATCGTGATGAAATAATTGGATATGGAATTGGAAAATAATGGATATGGGTGACATGAGAAAAAAGTTGAACGCTCACGACGTTAGATATTCAGATTTGGGAAAGTTTTTGGCTTTCTACAAAGAAAGGAAGGAAGCAATCAACTGAAAAAAAAGTAAGTCTATTTACAAAAATGTATAGATCTTCCTTACAGAATTAACTCTTTCAAATTAAAATTCAAATTATTTAATAATTTTTCATTTCAGCAACTGTCACCATATTACCACTGACATTAAAGTATTCTCCGTATAATTATAATAATGATGTTAGTTAAACAAAGAGAGAAGTTCAATTAGTGGCGTGTATAATAGGAAAAAAAGGACAAATAATCACTCAGAAAAAGGACAGATGGTTGGGAAACATCTGGATCATTAGCCTTCGTCAGTGCAGTATTTGCAAGTACATACAACACTTGATTGCCAAAATAAATCCTAATTCAGATCATTTCACGATAACCATTTCTGCTCATATTCCGAAACACACTGTATATCAACACCGTTGATGATCGTGCTTTCGATGGCTCATCGGAATTTCAGGTAAGCAATTTCCTGCGGTCTATTCAGGAATCACTCACTCTGTAAATTTCCTTTTTGCCACGAATGCCAAGTTTTTTCGTAGAAATTACCGACTAGGTAGTCAGATTTCAAGGCCATCAAGTTTTGATGCTCCACTGTCTTCTATTCTGGTATCAAAACAGTGTGAAGGTCAGAAGAACCAGCTTTGGCGAAAGGTTTTTTGTTTTTGTTCGAAAGAGACCGGATTCCATTGTTATATAACAATAGAACAAGAGTTGTGTTTTGTTGACCAATGGGAATTAAGAGTTCACGTTCATTTTTTGTACTCTGCCGAAATCCTTCGAAGTCAATTTGGACTGGAATTTTGTAAGGATTTTATACATTTGAAGATATGAAATTACGTGAACAAAAGTAATTTACTAACATGATCAAGTTGGTTTTTAAAAAAAGAATTTTTACTTCGTATTCAAAATACACTATTCGAAGTGAGATTACCACTTGAAATCTCATATTAAAGTGTGCCTTTTTTGATACGTTATGATAAAATTTTCATAAGTATCGGTCAGGAATTTCACTAACAACAATGAGAGAATTCGTATTGACCAATCTCTGCACTATACAATTCTGCTAAGATATTTTGACCTCGTTTGGAAAAATCGACTAGTTGAAATTATTGAGAGAAATAAAATTATAATGACAAACAATTTGACTTCATTAACAACAGTAGCACAAAATCAGTAGTTAAGGATTTGTTTAAGAAACAACAGGGGCCTTGTGAAACTATGACAACATAGATTTCTTCAAAGAAACAACAGAGCAGAGGCCTTGGAGAACTGTGACAAATGTTCAGCAGTCTTTTGGACTTTATGGGTATGAAATTTGTAGATCCGCCTTTGATGTTCTGAAACACTGAAATAGTTTATGAAAAACAGGCCCGTATACTCTTTATGATTCATATACTGCTGACATTAATGATTTTGAAGGTCATCTCATATCATATCCTGATGATTTAGCACTAGGCAGACACAAAAATGGAAAAATGTTAACAGAGATACAGAAGAAGGCGAGACAGATTACGAAGAAGGGTTTTATTATGAAAATTATTCTAAATTCGATCGCTCCTCTTCAATATGATCCCCTCCCCTCGTCACACACCGTTCCATACGTTTTTTCCATTGATGAAAGCCTCTATCGACTCAAATCGGGTCTCTTTCAAAGCAGATTTCATCTTCGGAAACAAAAAAAGTCGCATGGTGCCAAATCTGGCGAATACGATGCATGTTCGAGCACTGCAGTGCATTTATTGGCCAAATTCCGCTTCACAGATATCGCGTTATGTGCAGGTGCGTTTTCCTGGTTCAAAAATTGTTCTTCCACAACTAGGGTCGTTTCTTACGAGCTGGTTCTGGCAGTGTTACCAAAACTGACAAATAGTATGTCTGGTTGACAGTCTGACCCTCTGGAACCCATTCAATCATTACGATACCTTTGATGTCTAAAGAAACGATCAATCTTGCTTCGAATTTCGATTTGGACTTCCTTGCTTTTTTGAATCTAGGCGATTCGGGCGTCTTCCAATGCATCGGTTGCCGCTTTGTTTCAACATCATGTTGGAAAATCCACGTTTCGTCGCAAATAACACTGTTTTTCATCAGTCCGGGATCTTCTAACCTTTCAAGAAAATCTGAGCAGATCTGTTGACTCAAGAACTTTTGGTCTGGCACCAATTTTGGACAGACTTTTGTCATGTGTGATTCCTCGTGTCGAATTTTTCTAACCGTTTCTTTATCGGCGTTTACAGTCTCGTCAATCATCCGATGCTCATTCGACGATCTGCACGCACAATTTGGGTTATTTTAGTCACTGTTTCCAGAGTTGAAATAGTGACATGGCGACACCACATGCCTTTCGCAACAATTTATAGCACTGTCAGAGTTTTCTTCAATTCAACGAGAAATTTGAGATTGATACGTTGCTCCTGTTTTCAGTTACACAGCATCACCATGCACGTTCGTTTCAAACCTGCTACGGCACAATTACTATAGGTTTGTTCTGGATCTACGAAATCAGATCCTAGGACGTCAGGATCATGCGCAGTTGATATAGAACGTTCTGGTTTATTGAGAATAAGTTCAGATTGATGAATCCTCTGTTCAGGTTTCAACTGCGAAATCATCCTAAACTGTCTTGAACCGTCCCGCATCTTGCTTGTTCTCGAAGCTGAACTGTTGGGAACTGTTCCCGTTGCTAGGATGTTTTTTTATTTATTTGATTTCAACAATTGATGATTTTGAGTATTTTCTTGTCTACACCTCTTCATATATACACTAGGTGGCACAGTGGTCTCCTAAAAATGCGTTCTGTTTCAACCAAGTGTCTGAGACTATTTCGGACTGTTTGAGATTTTTTGCTTGTGCGCATCATGTCTTGCGCAGTTTCTAAATAGAGCCTGATGTTATAACTAGAACAAACCTTATAATAGTGACGATTGGTACGTGTTGTTGGACGGTTGTTTTTATACAGTATCGCGGTAGAAATAGAACACAAAACAAGCCATTCTGCTATTTTTGTGATCATGACAATGTCACTACCGTGATCGAAAAATGTCACTTGAATTGCAAATGGCCGTTCAATGTCAATTGGAGAAAAATAATTCTTATCAACGATTTCATAAGGCACCGCTTAACTTGCTCATTTCTTCATCAACGTTTTTTTAAGTAACGCCTTATCGGTTGATCAGCGAAAATTCTAGACTTTTCTAAAAAGACGGAAACTTTCAACTACTCACATCGATATACTGCGCAGTTAAATTGAACAATATTTCATAACTAAAATTTGTGTTTCATGATAAATTTCAGCGTAACAGATAAATTTTCCATAAACAGGAAACTATTATCAGGCACTGTGGCTATTTTTAGTATTAAAACAGGGTTCAGCTGCTTATACATGACCATTCATTTTCCTAGGAGAACCTCGATGAACTAAACAACGTGTAGCGATAACAAAAAAAACTGACGACTTTGCTTTTTTCAAGGTTATGTTTGTTTATATCTCACGAGTAAATATTTACCGGAGCGAGGAAGTAAACCAATTACAATAAAAAGCAAATAAACGGAGTCCGTGCAGGAATTGAAAGCAGCAGAGCAAGGAGATAGTATATCTTCGGGTGATATTCATGCAAATTCTGTTGTTGCAGTTTTCCAAGGAAGCGAGTACGTTCCAAAGGAGGAAAGTTGCCTATACATTTTGAGAAATATGATCTGCATCGCGATATTTTTTTGATGATTGAAAAATTTGGACAAGCGTCAATCACGAGGAGGGACAGTATTACATGATTTTGAAGAATGCCCCATGCTTCAATCCAGAAAAAACTAGTTCAATTCGTTTTCATTCTTGACAAAAAACTCGTTCATGAATAAAAATTCGCTGGTCTTTCATGTTACTTTTTCCTAGAAGTTTTAAAGAGAATCCATGTTCTATATATCTTCAGGAAGTTCACTACACATTTTGACACCGGCATATGTTATTGAGTCTTTAATTAGTGTGGATTTAGGGATGATTGATGATAAATTCATTGCCTTCCGCGCAGAGCGATTGTATTTTCTTATAAAGATTTATTCTTGTAAATGAGACATGTAGCTTGTAGACACGTAGGTCTCTTGTAACATTTTTTCAAAGCAAATTCACATCTTCAGATTGCCATAGAATGGTAGTGTCGTCGGCAAATAAAGTGAAGGAACCTGATATATCTAAGAGGAAAATATCAATTATATACAGAAGAAATTGATATGGACCCAAAACTGATCCTTGAAGTACACCCCAAGTAACTCTTAGTGATCCAGATTTATGGTCAGTTTCAACCAGTTGTGGTTTCGTCCTGCCAAAAATGATTTCATCCACTTCAGGGACATGTCTCTCACACAACTAATTCTCTTGCACACATCTTGAGGACAATAAAGCCTATCTCACAGAAAAATCAGTTGCTTTTACTTTTCCATAGCTCAGAAGATTCTTGTCTCAGATACGGTATACGTCTTTGGGGTTGGTGTTTACGAATGTTTTCATAGCTCAGATGAGGTTGATTCCAATAATCGCAGAAATAAAAAAGAGTAACTCGTGCAGAAGCACATTCACGGAACTAGGTTTAAAACATCTATTTGAATTATGTTTTTCCGTTAATCAGCTGTCGCCCCCATAAAAACGACAACTCTCAGAAGTTGAGAAACTTGTGAGAGCTAAGGACTAACGAGGTCCTACCTTCAACTGTGTGATTCCTAACACGGGTGTTTCGAATCTTTTAGAAATGTATTCACATACATGTGACAACGAAAATGGACAACAAAACAAGTGAAAGATAGTCACTTCAGACACATGAGACAAACAAAAATATCATGTAGCATTTTGGTCAGATTCCTAATGCATATCACAAGTACATACATGAGGTGAATTGTGCTTTCACATTTTTGTAGCCGGAAGATATATGGACCAACATTATTTCAGTCATAACTCACTTAGTTTTTAGGCATAGGACTTCTTCGTAGAAAATGGATATATTTTCAAAAATTAGTTGTTTTTTGGTTATTTTACATTGAAACATTCAATTTTGGTTTTGACGAATGAGAACCAACCTTCAACAAGCTACTTTATTCGTAATTAGTCTACAAATACCATTACCCAATGTTTTCATTTAGTTATAAGCTATATTCCACTAATAATATTTTTTTTTTATTTTTTCCCGAAGAACAGTCGGAAAACTTAGGTTTATTTGATGAAAATTAAAAAATTTACTATTCAACTCGCGAATAGTATACTAACTTTATTCAGCTTCAGAAAAAATACTTTGGAATCGTACGATGTGAAGAAAACGGAATTAAATTAAGCTAAATTAAAGGTAAATTTCTCCTGATACATTCTAAATGTATTCATATACAATACGATACAATGTATACATCTTTATACGATAATAATCTTGCTTCTTCCAAAGTGGGGTAGAATTCACCAGGGCGTATGTCGTCTGTTTTGTGCTTTTTCTACGGCACTTGAATAAGTATTCAACTTCTGTAATAACATTATTAAATGCATATAACAACAGTGGTAGAGAATAAAAAATGAAAACGTTAACAAAAAATACAAAGAATAATATAAATTTAGAAAATAGAAATTATAATAAAAAAACCGCTAATCATAATGATGATCTTGCAAGTGCAAGATGCAAGATTTTGAAGTGAGTCTTCAAATATTTTGTTTTTTTTTTTAATATTATGAATGTCATCGTTTTTTTTTGTATGTGTTACTTGAGGGTCGGTTTCAATTTACGTAATTTTTTCATTTTTTTCGGGTGTGTTGGAAGAATGTTGTATAATTTGGGTCCGAAATAAATAAGTCAGAGAGTATTTACTTTCAGAAAAAGTTGGTTAGAATTAGTCAGTTCATTTGCATTCACCCCAAGTAATGCACGCTAAAACTTCAAATTAGGGGGTAAGAAGAAGAAAAATCCAAAGTTTGGTGCAATTTCGTGCCTTTTTTACGAAATTATACGGTTTCGTAGTAATTGTAACTCCAATGACTGGACTGTATCTCCAAATACATATATGATCGAAATATAACAGAACGTGAACAAACTCTGTTCCTTTCGAATGAAGTTTTTTAAATTGTATCGCATCCTCTCCCTGTACATAGGCACACTCCATTCGATGGGTGCATGTAAATTCGAGAAAATCGATGACAAAAGGGCATACGAGAGAGAAGGCAGCCAACCCTACGCAATGCAGTCGCTGTTAAACCGGGACCGGACCGAATATGTAGGCACAGCCAAACCCTTGATGGCCCTTCCAAGGTCAATAAAGGGCATTATAAATTCAATAACACCGACGCCGTTAGTACAAAATTGATGTGACTACTGTCTGATGCCAGGCCGATCAAAGTATCGATTTCGTGGATAGCAATTTTACAGTTCTCGGTGCATTGACGTAGTTATTTAGCGAACGTCATAAGACCTTGAATTTGATAAATTTTGAGTTATTATCTCGTTTGTATCAACTTTTTGTCATTGTGTTCATGGATATTTAAGTTGGACCAAACTAACACGTACAGTACTCTCAGGTCACGTTCACGCTCAACAATAGAGTTTGTGACATAAATACAGTAGACACTTCAATCGATAGGTACATATTAGGTTTCCACTAATTTTCAATCATTCTAAAGTTACTGAAGAAAATAAGAGTAGATCTGGCAACACTGAACACGGCGCTCCTCTCATCCGATTTCTTTCACATCCATAGTGGATTGATTGGCGGAGTCAAATCAAGCAAATCAACAATTATGAACATTTCAATTAAGTTTTTAGAGTGTTTCCATAGTTATTCTGCGATTCCCTATAATCTTCAAGCAGATATCACCAACTTGTAAACCTAAATCACAAAATTACCCAGAAGTGTTCAGAAGATTTTAATGAATTCAAATTTTGAATGTTTATGATAACCTGACAGAACCAAATGTGTATATTTTATCGAGAAAAAAATTATCTACTGTTGACTCCTGAGTTAGTTTCATTACAAACAACGAATTCAAATCTTGCGCACTTGTCCGGCCCAGATTTCTGCCATAATGCGGTAACTCAGTATGATCTTGAGGTTACAGAATAGAAAGTGCTCCTTTCCACCACAGACTACTATTAACAGAAAACAGGGTGGTTTGATTATAGTCTGATGATTTTCAGTAATATTGATATTAACTATTTGATAACTGAAAATGTTATTTCTGACAATAGATTTCGTAGGAAGGATTATAATATTCATAATATCATATTGATTATCCATCTCCTCTTTCACATTTGAAAATTGTGGCAGTCGGCTAACCTAAAAGTTTCTCCTGAATTATTAATAATTTTAAGCATTTGGAGTCAGTTCATGAACACCATATGAAAATTTACAAAGTTAACAGTGAATGTGATACATTTTCATTCGAATTTTGTCTCAATATACTTCCCAGAACACGTACGTTGTGTTGTCCGTCTTTCTTGGATTGAAAATATCTCTGAGTGCAGCTCTGGATATAAAAAATATATTCAATATTAGCTCCTATCCTTCTTGTGAAACAATAAACCTTCACATAATTTCTTGCAGTGAAATTGCATATTGCCGAGGATAACTCTTTAACATTGAAGGAGAATGCAATCCCCAAATGGCTATTAAAAGGCTTTCGGTGTTGTGTGGTCCCATAGAGCTCCGCTGAAACCAGCTGAGAACTGGTGGTATTTGAAAATAACTTGGACACTTAAGATAGTTTGCAGAACGAATCCAGGAGCGTACTTGTTTTGTTCTTGACCGATTCCGATCTTTACCTTGTTGAAGAGAAGTAATTTTTTGTTCACAAACAATGTCGTGAAACTACAACAAGAATTATATATTCAACACCAATAAACACTACAACAAACATTCTCTTCTTGTATCTTGAAATTATGAACAGCTAGGTATAATAATATCAAAATTTGTTTTGTAAATGCTCATCTACACTGTGAAAACATCTAGATTTTTTTCAAGGAAGAAACACAAGTACTACAGGAAAATCCTTACGGCGCTCTCAGAGCGGTGCCTGTGCGAAAGTAGTGATTCACATTGGTTTTGAATTGCTAGAGATCAAATCAATTTGGAAAAACGTTCACAGGAAGTTTATTCCACTCAAACGCAGTTCTTCAGATGGAAGAGTTCTTGAACATTGAAGTTTGAGGTGTACCGAGTTGAACCTCAAAACGAAGAGCAGCCAGTGTCCGTCGCGTATTTCTAATATATACCGCTTTTGGTAGTATCAAATGTGCCAAGTCACTTAAACACTTTCCGTGGAAGTGTCTATAGAAGAGAGACAAATCTCCAACCTTTCTTCGATGTTCCATGCATAAGAACAATACTCCAAAGAAGGTCTGATCTGAGCTCTATAAAGCATCAAAAGTTGCTGAGGTTGGGGCAATTTACTGGTTCGGAACAGTGTTCCATGCTTTTGAGAAGTACCCTTTGCAATTCCAGCGACATGATTGTGCCAAGACATATTTAGTGTCCATTTTAACCTCCAACAAACTTATCGAAGCAGAAAGCGGAATTGTCTGACCTGGCATTATTATTTCCGGTTTTTGATATCACTTTTGTGTGGAGTGATTCTGTCTTTGAGGATTCTACACGTCTGTCCTATGTAGATTTGGGCAGTGATCAAATACTGGAAAATTTGCAATGATTCGCGTATTTTGTAATCGAAAAATATTTATCGCAGAAATGGCTTTACTTTCCCCATGAAATAATGCCATAGAAAATTCTACTATGAATCCGTTACAGATCCGTTTCATTTGTCTCAGAAGAAATATATGGGACGATATATTTTTACATAGATTCTCGTTATGACTGAACCAATTAAACTAGTCGTCTAGTTGGATTCCCAGAAGATTCACAGAACTTCCAGTTCGTATATTATCATGACTGCAGACGATTATGGGTTGAGTTGTTATTCTATTCAGTTTACACTTATTGTTATTGTACCGTATGATACCTAGTCTCTATGTGATAACGTGACTGACTCCAACGCTCTCCTGCTTCTGGATGAACGAGAAATATCTGCAACAATTGATCTTTGTGAGGGATCTTGTGTCGTGGTATTAGCTAGAGAAATAGTTATTTTTTGGCAGAACTTTGTGACACGATTCAGTGTAAGACGGTTTAGAGGAGTAACTATTCCGAATGTTCATTCTACATATTGATTATCTTAGTAGTAGGGGAGCCCACGATGCAAAATGGGGATTTACTCGAGCGTCAGAGACATATTAGGTTGCAAAGCTTAGATGATAAAAAGAAAATGATGTTACAAAAATAATATATGCTTTCTCATCGGTGGGGGAGGCGGCTATAGATTTTCAAATATGTAAAAAATACTGTTGCATGGACATACTCGAGCGCATCAGATATTGATATCATCAATGTCCTACGTATTTTTAATAATGTTCGTATGACGTTTAATAATGTTTAATAGTGTTGTAATCATTTGCATAATGCGGGTGGTTGTACGTAAGGGTTGAAAGTGAAAAGAAAAAAAATTCAATCTGCGCGTCAGATTTTCTAAGAGGGTGTTATGTGCAACAAAAAAAACTCTCATTCAATAATCTGACGATTTCTATCTGACGCAAACTCGCGGCCATCATTATAATGAAAAAAAAATCGCCATTTTGAAATACTCAAGTGCGTCAGATAAAGATATATATATGGTTCATCTTTATGTTCCATACGTGCTGTCTCATAATCTGATAATTATCTAGAGTGATTCGTTTAATCTGACAATTTATTTTTATTATTGAACTTAAATGATTGAAAAGCTCAGGAAATAGCATGCAAATAAATAGGGGTATGTTTTTTAAGTAGAATACTTGTATTTATACAACAATAAAAATTAATGAAAGGAAATAATTTTAAAAAAATCTCAAAAAAAATTAATTTTTTATAATCAGTTGAATAATTGATCGTCATCTTCATCACGAGCGAGTCTCTGTGATCAGCTGTGATGGCTTTATGGCAACATAATTCAGAACGGGGGAAGGAGATAGAGAAAAAGTGATAGAGGAATAGAAACTCGAAGAGGGGAAATATAGGTATCACACAGCTGCACGCATTAAACTTTGTCGACGAATTTTTGTTATTTCTGCTTGCGGAAATCGTCAGATTATTTATTTTTCGTTATCCTTGAACTATTTCCTTCAAAAAAAATCAGCTACGCTCGAAAATATCGAAATTACGTTATTTTTTTAAAACGTTGCTGCCCTTCCCTTTCTTTACGTCACTTTCAAATTGTCAGATTACTGGAATATACACTTTTTAGCATGTAATTAACTCACCCTACCTTGATCTGATGCGCTCGAGAATTTCTGATGATAATTTTTTTTTACTAATCTGATCCTTTATCCTCCACGGGCGGCCTTATATATGGGGTTCATATTTGGTGAAGGTACTTAACTGGGTACAAGATATCCCCCTGTATATTAATCTGCCGCGCTTTAGTAAATCTCGAAATCCCAATTGTGCTCCCCTATTATACAGTATGTATTACCTTAACTCACTGAATTGATTTGTATTTTCGTTTATTTTTGTTTGAACCGTCTATCTTTGTTGATATGATGAAAGTTCGTTTTCCAGATTCTCGTACAGTATTTATGTTGACATCAATGAATTCATTGGACGTATCAAATGGATTTTCAACAATTTAGTTTTCGATATCAATACAGCGTTTCAAATGAGTCCACAAACCAATTTCCTTTCATTGAAACCCGTCAATTTCAAGATTACGCAGACATTCTATTCATGGTAAAGCTACGAAAATCCCGATCACGAAATCATATTTCGATATTAGATATACATGCAATTTCGTATTTCAATTGCAGCAACATAAATATGAACTTTGACGGTGTTGAATGGAAATTCAATCGCGGAATTTCCCGTCCTCAGAAAATGCCGTCGCGTCATTCCAGACAGGGGAATATAGTCTGTCGTTCCTGAAACTGAAGGACCCTCTATCTCCTCCTCGACGGCAAAGTTGTCCTGATCCTGATGTCGGAAAATTCTTCCTGTCGATGTGTCAACCAGTGCTACGTTTCATTCTGTTTGAATACAACTTAACCTCGTGTTTCGTCTGTGCGAATTCACTGCATTACCGATACTCTATGAAATGAAAAATGAAAAGTATTTCCATTTCATTTCCATTTTTCTCGATATATGTATGGCCTGTTCATCTAGAGAGCTGTCACTGTTTGGGAATGATTGATATCCACTATGTAATTCTTGTGGTTTGTGATTTGATTTTGCTTGTGCTCGTGATTTTTTCTTTTCGAAAATTCAGGAAAGGATTCTGAAATGAGATGGAAATCATCGAAAGTTCAGTAAAGCATATGGTGAGTGTTATTTTGTCAACTAATGTTTTGGGTAGCGGAAGTTAGTTTCACTGAGATTTCTCAAAAACCAAGTCACCTGTATTGACACTGAAGAGGACGTAATACACCAAAACTAATACAATGGCTTCTTCGGACGTGAACATAACTGTGAATTTTCTGATTCAGTTGAACTCCATCAGAAACTTTACAGTTTTGTTACGATTTCCAATTCAGACCTTAGATTCAGGGTTCTACAAAACTCCAAATCCAAAGTTGACGAACGACAAAATTTGAAGTTTAGGTCTACAATCAGTTCACAAAAAAATAACATACAGGGTATGGTACCCCATACCATACGGTCTCTGTAAAGCAAACCATCAATTTTCTCAGGAATTCCTTCATTTCATTATATGTATCTCAATTAAGGCTTCAAAAGGAAAATATTTTGAAGTATCTTGGGTGAATCCAAAAAGTGTGACATTATTGTTTTTTTTTATGAAAATGTTAAGTAGAATTGTAAACTATATTGTATAAAAATCTTTCGAATTCTGACCAAGCATATGTGTTGAGCTATTGATTCCGATGAAACCCGTTTCTCAATATTATACTGAATTGAATTCTTCTTGGAAAGTAGGTTTTTCGTGTTGATAATCATACTATTTTGAAAACCTTCAGACATATCAGATATATATTTGAAAACAATTATAAACATTGCAACAAACAAATTTCCGAGACAACACCAACACGAAACTACATTTGTTTAAAGATGATTGAGAACGTTTCATGATGAATTTCCTCTGTTCGAACTTCCATTGTCTGATATTATATAAAATGATTTGAAATCCCTGAAAGAACTAAAAAAAAGAATTAAAAATAGAAGAAGAAGAATGAAAATGAATAGCTGAAAAAAAAAACAATAATTTTGAGCAAAAAACCAGGAATGAAATGATAGCGAAATAAAATACAATTTCATTTTATTTTTTGTTCAATTTGTTCCATTTTTCCTAGTATTTTATTCCACTATTATTTCATTTCAGGTTTTTTGCTTGATATATTTTTTTTTTCAGTTATTCATTTTCATTCATCTTCTTTCATTTCTGATTCTTCTTTTTTAGTACTATCAAGGATCTCAAATCATTTTATATAATGTCAGACGATGGAAGTCCGAACTAATGGAATTCAAAAAACTACATGGAACAAACGAGTTTTTATTTTTTGAATATGTATCTACTATGTCTAATGGTTTGTAAAATAGTACTTTTCGAGCCCTGAAGAAGAATTTAATCAAATTCGAAACGATGTCACTGCAGTAACTAACGTTAGTGCAGTTTCATCCTATACGGACATTTTCAAACTTATACAGTAAACTAACAATGATTCATTACATTCGCCATTATATACCACCTCACTAGGTACTAATAGAAATAGAGGTACTTGACTTGATTGAGTACCTGAATTTACACAATGCAGATGTGCCAATTTAAAAACCGGAGAGTGAATTAAATCGATTTGATCATTTAACAGGTTGCACCCGCAATGTTTATTCCTATGAATTTCCAAGGTTGCCGATGCAACCTGTTAACTGATCAAATCGATTTAATTTACTCTCCGGTTTTTAAATTGGCTCATCCGCATTGTGAACTGTAAATTCAGGTGCTCAGTCAAGTCAAGTACCTCTATTTCTATTAGTACCTACAGGGGTGGTATACAGGGGTGCATTTTAGAAAAAAACGCTGAAACACGTCAGTTGATTTCACGTTGCACGTATTTTTTGGCAATAAAATGAAATATTTTTTTCCAACACCTTAGCTGCTACGGTCCCCAACTTTTTTTTTCAAATACAAACCTATGTGGCGTATGGGTTGATTGAAAAAGCTCGTAAAAAATGGAATCTGACCATACCCTTCATTTTTTTTATTCAGGCGGTTACCACGAAATGAGAAAAAACTTTTTTGAAACCAAAAAAGTCAGAAATACCTACTTAGTGCTATCTACGGGTGAATTAACGTTGCAAAAAACAAATAAGTGGTGATGATGTACATTGCTCAACAATTGCTAAGGATCACCAGTACCTACTTTCTAAAAGTTTACAAATTTTAAGAACAGACCAACCGGGCCAGGCACCACAACAAATTTTATTGATTTATGTGTAAAACTGGTAAAGTAATGTAGCATCAACATTCTGTGGATTTTATTTTTTCACCAAAAACTCACACATAAAATTAGTTCCATTTGAAGCAATTGTTGACCAGTGTACCTCAAAAAGAGAAAAAGGTTGTTGTTGTCTTGACTCAGTTTTGCAATTGTGGCATTTCTGGGTGAAATTGAAATTGTATGTATGTTGAGTTTATCAATTGGGTACCTTCGAAATGTTCTTTTTTGATTTGCTAAACAAAAATGGTATTGTCAGAGAGGCAGCGTAGCGAAATCTTGATATTGTTGGGTTGTGAGGATAGAATGCAGAGTCAAAGTGAGGTGTGTACTTTATTTAATGCAAAATATCCGAAAAATCACATTTCCCAGGCTACTAGTGAGTAAGATCTTACACAAATTTGGTATTAATGTCAGAGAATATCTCGATGACATATTTGCAGGACGCTGAAATATACGCAGGACGACATGGTAAAATTGAATGGCCTCCAAGATCCCCAGACTTAACGCTATTAGATAATTTTTATTGGGGATATGTAAAAGACAAGGTTTATCAAAACAGGCCGGCTAATATTGAAGATCTAAAAAGCAGAATTAGAGTGGAATCACATAACATACTGGCTGAGGCCATTCGGAATTCCGTAGATGGGTTTTACCATCGCCTAGGAGCCTGCCAAGTAGAGGGTGGAGGCCAATTTCAGCATCTGTTACGTTAATTCACCCGTAGACAGCACTAAGTTAGGTATTTGTAACTTTTCAAAAGGGTTTTTTCTCATTTCGTTGTAACCACAAAAAAAAGGGTATGATGGTCAGAATCCACTTTAAACAAGCTTTTCAATGAGCCCATACACGACATAGGTTTGCATTTGAAAAAAAAAGTTGAGGAGGGTTGCAGCTAAGGGGTTGAAAAAAAAATGTCACTTCATTGCCAAAAAATGCGTACAACGTAAAATCAAAGGAAGTGTTTCAGCGTTTTTTTTCTTAAAATACTGGTTGAAAAGATATTAATTTTATTCAGGACTTTTATGCACCCCTGTATAATGGCGAATGTAATGAATCATTGTTAGTTTATTGTATAAGTTTGAAAATGTCCGTATAGGTCGAAACTGCAGTAACGTTAGTTAGAAATAAAAGTGTTTAAAAAACATAGAAATTTTAATTTCCCTTTTCATTATAATTTCCTACCACGTAGTAACGGCTACATCCATTAATCTATTGAAAGAAAACAATTGTTTTTTTTTAAGAAAAAGTCGATCCTGTTACCCAACCAACCTTTTTTCAGAAAAATTATTGTATCACTAAACTAGTTAACTGATTATACAAAATGTTCAAAAATTATTGTCACTTTTTTATAATTTCGGACAGAGATAACTTTGTTATTTTAAAAAGATCACGCAGATATATGTTCTGCTTTAGCCATACCTCCAACTGATAAATTCAACAAATGTGTATAATATCCATACATTTCACTTCACATGAAATGATGAAGAACTGTTCTGTTGACTTTGGAACTGACCGGATTATTAATTCCATCAGCCGTGCTCGGCATTCCAAAGATTTCAGTTATCTAATGAAATATTTTCATTTGCAGAATTGCTGGAGGTGCAAACGGAATTTTCACCCGCAGACTGGACTTCAGCTCATTCAACGCTCTGCCCAGGAATAAACTGAATTCCTATCAAATAAAGGTGAGTCTATGGAGCTTTCAGTATCAGACATTTCCATGAAGTTGTATAATTGAAATATATATACTTTGAAATTATTGCATGGTGAACGAGTCGTAGTGCAACCATTTCTTAATTGAGTATATTGAGAATTTAAGATCTATATTTTGAAATTTCTCTTGAAAACAAAGGGAGTCTCTCATCAAGATTCTTGAATGCAAATCTGTATGTAGCTTATTTTGAAGGTTTCGAAAAAATAAACATTTTTGTACCAACTATGTACTGTATGATCAACCGTTTCCAGATAAAAATGATTCCAAATAATCCAAAAACAAATAATCAATTTTTTTGTCGCGTTGTTAAAATTTTATAATCACATGAAATTATGTTATTACTCCGATTTCAGTTTTTAGTACCGCTGATTCAGACTTTTGTTGACACTGACTTCGAGAAGGCATCAATGAATTTTGTGATTTTATTCCTTCCGATACTGTTTGCTGAATGGAGGAAAAGTTGAAATGGATTTGTTTCATATATAAGCCAAGCAAAACTATCATGAGGCCTATACATTGTTCCAAGTTGTTTTTTCTAGTTAGGTTAGGCTAGGTTAGGTCCAAAGTGAGTGTGTCTATTCGACCATCCACCGCAACCCGCAAGGGTTTATTTTGGCTCACACCTGTTCACACTCGATCAAATGAACCCAGCTTCCTAACGAAGCCGATTAGTTTGTTTGGTGAGTGGCGTTTCAGGTCAGAAAGTGAGAGTACGGTTCTGCCCAACTCTAAAAACCTGATTTGGTCCCCAGCGGGGCAGGCACAAAGTATATGCTCTGCTGTAGTCGGATAGTGCAAGATTCCAATCTTGATAGTGGAGAACAAACTTCTCTCATGAGAGTTTCGGGCTACACCTGACAATGCCTTAGATTCGACCATGGTTTCGCCTCTGGTTTTGGTGAATTATCACTTGATTGGAAACGTTTGCTAACCTGTTCATGAGGGGATTCGTTTCTCCACCTGAGATACATTCTGCGTACGTCGCTCAAGAATTTGCTGCAAGGCGATTCCATAAGGTACCCCGCTCTTGAGGAGACGACTTAGTCGTTTTCTGGCTGCACCACCAAACCTTCTTTCAGGTTCAGTTATTGAATCAGGAGTTGGTGAGTTGAGAAGCTCTCGCTCCTGATCTAAATTTACAGGAAGGTCAGTTGGAGTTGTAAGCCTGACATCCATCTCCTCTGTAGACTCAGGGTCAAAAAGAATTTTTAGGTTTACTCTGTTCATGAAAGTCCCACGGGTAGCTAGGAGAAGAAAGTCAATCACGGCAGAGCCCCGCATTGCCGTGATAAGGCGATGCTACGATGAGAGGGCACCCGGTATCTCGAAGGTTCCGTAGAGACAGCTGATAGGCTCAGTGTCATCCATCCTTTCGCCACGAATATACACATCTTAGAATTAGGCCATCGGCCATCACCACAAGTGATTCTGTCATTCCCGTATTCAGCGAGGCTACCTAAAAGCAGGCATTCGATGGCTGGTTTGTTCAACCCCCACATCCCAAGCCAACGCACTTGCCAAAAACAGCATGCACAGTGGCAGTGAAAGATGAACAAACACAGCCAACTTGCCACGCGGAAAGTGTGCATATATTTATTACAACTCTCAGAATAAAAAACGCCCACGATTTGATTACTCATCGTTAAAACCAGGCAATTTTGAAACAGTAGGTATAGACTTTATCTCTTTGAAATTCGTCTTGTACAAAAATGAGATGAAGATGCTCCAGTTTTGTGGAACCATCGAATATTCGATTGCCACGTAACCCAACTACTTTTACCCCATATGTTATACCAATGAAGTATATAAAATTATTTTGTTGATAGACATAGAGACTGTGAATACTGTAGATACTGAGGTGGTCACAATTCTCGATAGATTTAAGAAGCTCACACACAAATCCTGAGAAATTCAAGGCATGGATTAGAACTATGGGCCTTTTTACGACGGAAACCTCATTGGATATTCATACATTCAACTTTCAGAAGGAGCTACCACACTTGAAAGTGTAGCTGCCATTGAAAATGATGCTTTTAACAACGATCAACTTTTTCAGCAGAAATGGGCAACTTCATTCTTCTATGTTCTTCTGAGATAATACCTAGATGAGAAATTTCGTGGTCGTTGAATTGGGCGTAGAGGGAATATTGAATAGTCACCACGGTCCCCCGACCTCGCTTTCTTTGTTTTTTAATTTTGTTGTTATGAGAAGAAGCGACCATTTCAACAAACCAGCAAACTTGTGAGAACTACGACAACGAATCACAGATGTGTGCGGTATTATAACATAAAAAATTCTAACAATCGTAAGATCGGAAATTTTCATAGACTACATCATTGTCAAGAGCTTGCTGGTAGTCATTATGGAAATCTTATGAAATGAAATATAACTGGCATTTATTATTGATCCTCTCCATTGATCGGAATAGAGTGGCCATAAAGACCTCTAGTTTGTACAGAAATATTTCTTTCATCAAGGACTTTGAAATGAGCTACATCTCGATATGAGATTCCTTTTGAGTTTTTGGGCTATATCCCCTTGGTGTCATTACTGCAAAGTAGAATTAGTTGTGACTGGCTGAAGAAATAGATTTGTTTGTGAATATCTAATTGCTATCTCCACTAACTTCGGAGATATCAGCTCGTATTGGGACTATTCAGACCCACAATATATGTTCCACAATATTCACAAAAACAACACTGGTAACCACGAACATCAAAGTTATATTTCCCAAACTGAGGGCAACAACCTCCATAATACAAATATTGATGTATTCTTCGAAATACACATATACAGGATATGTATATTCATTTCAGAAAAGCATTTTTGAAAAACAGTATTTCGTTACAAAACAGCGTTTGGCCCAAATTCGAAATCAAATCATCTATTCGTGATTCTATTTTATACAAACCTCATTTTTATTCAAAAGTGCACATATTTATTTGGCTGCGGTTCAAAGCAAAAATTTCGTCAAAGATAAACAACCTGCCCGTTTGTCATCCAGAATAGAACGAAATTTATTAACTCACCTAACAGAATTCGTCCGAGAGGAATAAATTTTGAAATTGCAAATACAGCCAGGATTGAGGACAACAACTGTCATGAAGCAGCGTGCATCATAAATTTCCAGTGTATTTCGTCAGGAGAATTAGTGGGATTGCAGGGCGATTTTTTCTCGTAGTGAAAATATTTTTTTGAAAGATTTCTGTTAGATAGATTGCTCTGGTGAATGTCATGTTGATCAGGATATTAACAAATTCTTACCCACTTGAAGAGTCCCTCTTCCTTTCAAATCGTTTAAGCGTCGATATTAGACTATATTATTTTGCAGTTTACAGGCTCGAGAAGGTTTCTGATTCAGCTAGATCAGTTAGACTTTTGTTTCAGCGCTTATTCAAAATTTTATTCTGATTCACTGAAATTGGACAAAAAAATCCAATAATTTTTTCAGTTTGATGACTGCGACGTCTTCATCCAACAATATTTGTTAGAATTGCGTGAAAACATGTAGTTGTTAATTTTTCATGTTATATCATGGATGAAGGATTTCTTATAAGTTTCATCAAACAACTTTTTCTATGTTGTTGAAATTGCAATGAAAGTTGTTGACTGGTTAGGTTAGGTTAGGTTATATGTAGATCTGATTCTAATGGGAAAACTGTTGTATAATTGTTACAGTCGTCATACATTCATGATAAATGAATCATTTTGAATAGTTTTTCATACATTATTCACGTTGAATAACATGATTATATTGTTTCGTTGATAGTCGCAGTTATAGTAAATCTCTTCGAACCGGATATAATAATGTTAAGAGAACTTTCTTTCAATTTGTGTCTGAAAGTTACTTCTTTGCATGATCAACACATCCATGTATAGAGTTACTTATTTTCAAATGGATTACTTCCTTCCTTTCTTTGGAAGATTCCCTCATCCCTTTTTTTGTATCAAGATGGAGTAGTAGAAAGCCAAAAACTTTCTTTCCCAAAAATCCAAAAATGAATCACTCCAAAAAATATAACCCCTTCAATTCAAATAAGTTTCCTCTTGGCTGGGATTGAATCAAATAGGTGAATGAATGTAATTACCATGTCATCGATGACATAAGCAGATCCAGCTTATTCCGTGACATTAAAAATCGTAATGCATGAATGAAGTGTGTGTATTTTCTATGTTATCCAATTTGGTACTGAAGAACCTTAAGGCAAGTGTCTTGAGGCGAAACATCGATGTATACCAGTGAGGATGACAGTGTTTCATCTAAGTGCAATTTGTTACCATTCATTCAAAGTAGAACTCATGTGAATGATATATATCTGATTTTTATTCCACAACGAATGTTTGAAATACAAACTGAGTAGAGAAAAGTATCTTCTGTATAATTCAGTGTTCATATAGAAGTATTTGTTTCGAAAGAATTTTTTCTTTCGTGTAATTCAATTTTTATATGAAAGTAGCTGTTTCAGGAGGACTTTCTTTCAGTTTGTGTCTGAAAGTTACTTCTTTGCATGATCTACAGATCCATGTTTAGAGTTACTTATTTTCAAATTGATTACTTCCTTTCTTTCTTTGGAAGATTCCCTCATCCCTTTCTTTTGTATCAAAATGGAGTAATAGAAAGCCAAAAACTTTCTTTCCCAAAAATTAATCACTCCTAAAAATATAACCCCTTCCATTCAAATGTTAGACAATTCCGCTTTCTGCTTCGATAAATCTTTTCGGAGTTAAAATGGACACCAATATGTCTTGGCACAATCATGTTGCTGGAATTGCAAAGGCTGCTTCTCAGAAGCTTCGAATACTGTTCCGAACCAGAGAACTGTACACACCTCAGCAAATTTTTATGATTTATGAAGCTCAGATCAGACCTTCTTTGGATAATTGTTCTAATGTATGGAGCTCTGTCCCCAAACATACCGTGAAGTTGCTGGATTCCATCCAGAAAAGAGCCATTCGCCTGATCGGAGGCGGAGACATAGTAGATGAACAAGACGAATACGAGCCCACTTCAAGGTTGCGCGTCGCTGGCAAGTGTATCAGAAAAAGACTTTAGTGAGTGGAATAGAGAAACGTATGACGTTATCGATGTAGACAAGGATGCGATGCGAACAAAATGCCCTTTTCAACTTTCAAATGATGCATGTGAAATATCACAGGGATTGAAGCTCCTACGTTGGGATTCAGAAAGGGTAGTTAAGCGGTACACTGAGACTATTAGAAATAACTCACAAATCTTAGCAACCGTACAATGGAACTGGAAAAACTTACTTGAAAATCCGTCTAAGTGAAAGTGGAAACCTCTGGAAAGATCTCTCTGATCACGATCTGCGTGATAAAATAACAAAAAAACAAATTTCCAAACATCTCAGTATATCCAATGTAATAAATGACTCCTTCCGTGATGTAACAGGTGCTATTGAATTGCAAGTAACGCAGTTGGTTCAGATGGTGTCTGTATTGGGGTTGTCTCACAACCTTTCATATATGGATCATATTTTGAACCCAGTGTATTTCCATTCATGTAGAAACGTTCCGAATGTTTCATTGGCGAAAGTTATTGCAATGTTATGAGCATTTTCAGATTCAGTACCTTGGAGCAAATAATATACTACCTTTATCTCAATCTGAATTCAGATCCAGATGCAGGTGAACAACGTCGCTGTTGAAAATAGTCAACGATATATACAGAACTATCAACCATATCGAACTAGCTATCCCAGTCCTTATTGATTACTCTAAGGAGTTTGCTATTTGTTGCTAATAACCCGATTGAATTACTTTGGATTCTCCTACGATTCTACGAAACTTCCCCAATCTCATTCATCAAGTAAAATTCAACGGGTCGTACTGAACAATGAATTTTCAGATTCTCACGGAATATCTGCTGGAGCACCTCAGGGATCAATTGCTGAACCTCTTCCATCTGACATTCACACATTTCAATTTTCTGCCTGATACTGGACTTCATCCACAGCTACGCTGATGATACCCATATCTACAAATAATTTCCAGAGACGTTATGACAGTTTCGTGTTAACAGATAATCAAGATTTCAGCTTCCTCCTCAGAAACCCAAAGAGATATGTCTCACTGTCAATATTTCGAAAACTGTTGTGATGCTTTTCAATCGAGCAGCTATGAGAAAAAAATGTGAAAATAATCTGATCATCCAGCTCTATGGATACAATATTTCCCTATCAGAACGTACGTCAATTTTCAAAATGTTTTTTACTGTCAGCTTTCTCATCAGATGTGGTACTCTAACCTCAAATCTCTTTACTCGAACAGACCAATTCTAAATCAACAGTCTGAAGAAATGATATGTGATGCATCTGTCCACTCCACTTCAGCATGTCTTTATAATGAGATAAAATTTATAATCGATCTTCATAATTTGAGCTATATATTTAAACAACAACCTTCCACAGTAGTTTACGAAATATCGCTTCAACGTGTTTTTTTATTACATCACCAGGCTCAACAATGTACTGCTCCACCAAATGAAATTACTTTCATCTCCTTCATTCAGAAAGAAACTGAAAGCTGACTCAATGAAAAAGAAGTTGCCTGAATAACTTTTGTCAGCTCACCATTTCTGTTTCCAATTCCAAAAACTGCATTATTCAGCCTTCTTCTATTATTTTTGTATGGTTTCATTTCGATATATGATGGGGTGACTTTAGTTATGGCTAGATATGATTTAGAATTTTGCCATTTTTTAGGTTGTTTTTTGTACACATTTTTTTGTATCAGTCTTGGAAATAAAAACAGTTATTTTCTGGGTTTTTTGGCCGTGGTCTGCAGGGTTTTATACCTGATGTTTCGTCTACGACTGCGGTAGACATTATGAAAAGTTATGTGGTAACGGTCGCAGTGCCCGAGTTCCTCAATCTTGAGTCCGACTCTGGACTGATTGGACTATTCTCTTGCATACATACCGCGGAATAAGCACACCTCGTTTGAAAAAGCCGTTCCGAGTCCAAGCTAGGTCACGGCCAAACGAAATGGATGCTTTTTGCAGTGCAAGCTGCAAGTTAAACTGCCGCCGAAAGAATAAAGAGTTTTACTGCTCGGTCGGATGGTAAGTCACGAATTTGATCGTTGTTTTTGATTGGCAAAAACCGTGCCCAAATCGGGAAGCGTACCGGGAGCGGTAAAGTACTCATTTTTGGGTTTATCGCTAATTAGACGTGACTTTTAGTGTTTTGCTTTTTTGAGGAACTTTACGAGTGTTGGGAGTTTTAATAGATGTGGCTTTTGGGGAAATTATAAAAGGTGCGTCGCTAATAAGTCAAGTCTGATTCGTCTGGACTATGCTCATAATTTTCATCATTTCATTTATTTCATTAATAATATTTTCCTAATCATTCATTTCAACACTGGGAAAAAACGAAACATGTCGAAAATTAGTGAACGAGTGAAAAACCTACTGAAAGAAACGTTATGGACAATACCAACACTTAAAAGAGATTCTAAAAGCTCATCGAGAAAAAAGTTAATAAACATACCAGTTTTTTAGTAGATATGAAATAAAAATTTTCATATCTGCATTCATGATGGACGATGACCTAGAAGGACAACTCCTCGGGAGGATGTTCAATGGGTCACATGGGGCCTAAGTGCTGTGGCTTTACACTCATCTACCTTATCCTCACCTAACCTACAGATATAGACAAAGAACTGCCCATAAATTCCAACGAAAAATCGAATGAAAAAATATGAAATTGATAAAGACACTGCTCACAAAATTACCACCATGGTGAAGATGGTAGATTCTGTAGTGACAGTTATCACTTTTGTTGTTATCACTTAGAAATTTCAGAACAAATGCCTAACACTGTTTTTGAAAAGACTCGAATTTCGTTTGACAAGTCCTCTCATATCAAGAAACTAGCCACTAGAAAACTTAGTAACTTTACAATTTTCAGCATCCCATGGACGACAAAATTGGTATTATATTGGCAGAATTACTTTATCCATAATATCTCAAAACAAGTCCTGAACAATAACGAATTTGAACCTTTACATTCCCCTACAATTATCTATAAAGTAACCCTTGAGAATCGTGATGCTGGAGCAAGAAATGAATTGGTAAAATTTGAATGTACTCGAATTAGTTTCCTCGGATAGTTGTTAATTTCTAAGTAGTTGTCGCCAAGTCAAGTGGTTCGTTTGTACAGGGTTCGTGACATTTAAATGTGTTTTGCCTCGTGATTGTGACTAATGATGGTTTTAATGTCTGATTGCTCCATTGTTTTTGTCGAGCACACTCCGTCTGGGTTATTCATTATTATTTTTTCAGAGGCAGCTCGCAATTGTGCTAAATTGAAGATGCAATGCTTTGCGTTTTATGCAATTACTGCAAGGGAACCTTGAAAATCCACGGGCTGTGTTATGAAGTGCCACAGTAGGAAAGGCATATGCAAATCTCGGTCAGGGAATGTCACGTTTTGATATTTCACAATCAAAATTCAAATAAAATTTTAATCACCATCAGTTTATTGAATGCTTCAATACAAACAACATAAAGTATTTTCTCATTGGCCAGAATTTACCATAAAATTTTGAAGATGATATTTTTGTATGTATTGAAAGTTTAATGATGATAAAGTTTATTTCATTCATAATATACAATCTCAAGTAACCATTACTAATACATTACTGAGAAAAAAAATGAACAAGGCACCACGGAAGAAATTTCAAAAGAGTTTCTTGTGTGTGGTATTGAAAATGGAACTGAATATATCAAATTAGTTCAATTCATTTTCGGTGATGTCAATATAGAAGAAAGTATCATATTGAATCAACTCGTGGAAAGACAGCTGAGTAGCGAAAAGAAAAAAATAGACAAACAACGTTGTGCTGCCCATTATGAAAATAATTGTCAAGTTAACAGACAAGTGTAGTGTTACAATTTTACTAATTTATAGTTACAGCAGTTTTCATTCTGTTTTTTGAATTTATTTTCATTTCTTATGCTTTCTATCCTATCTGGTACCGAATCCCAAATTTTTGGGCCCATATAGCTACAATGCCAATGATTTGAAACGTGATAGAAATCCACGTAATTTTCTGGTTGAATGTGACATATGTAGATCCCATTTCATATGTCGATCTAGAATTACTCCCAAGTATTTGATTGTAGTCGCCTCCAGCTTCCTCATTTATTTTTAAGGGACCCATGTTTACAAGATTATTAGTGTAGGAAGTGAATGACAAGTATTTGGTTTTGTCTCCATTCATTGTTCATTTGTTATGTTCAAACCACCTGACGATTGTGTTGAAATCAACTTCGGCTTTTATTTTGAGTTGTTCTCACGTGTTTGACTTATACAGCAGCAAAACTCAAAATTCCACCTGCTAATTCTGGTGTTAACAACTTAATGATGTATATGGTGAATAAAACAGGGCCCAGGACTGTTCCTTGCGAAACACCATACATAACTTTCGCTTGATTACTCAGTATACCATCGATATTTACCACTTGTTTTCTATCTGTTGTGTTTAAAATCTTTTTTTCCGTTAATCAGCTGTCGCCCCCATACGAACAACAACTCTCAGAAGTTGAGAAAATTATGCGAGCTAAGGCTAAAGAGGTCTTACCTTTTAACGTGTGATTCCTAACAGAGAGATAGACACGATCCCAGGAGATCTTACATTCTGCCGCGCATGCCAATATTCTCCAGTTTTTCTAGTAGCCTTTTGTGACAGACGGTGACAGAAGTTTTAAAAAATTACCCAAAAGTTAATGAATTTGTATCTAACCCATTAGTACTTTGTGGAATGGAAATAAATGAGATTACTATGAATGGAATAAAAGTATCTAGTTGTATCTAGTTTTTCACATTATGACACCTGAAAAAGTGACTCGTATAATATTTTGATTGAAAAAAAAATAACACAAAGTTGTGGTTGAAGCTCTCAACCTTGTCTTATTTTATTTTATTTTATAAATAGGAAACAAAATGTTTAAGCAAACAGTATGAAATCGGACCTCAAAAAATGGAGCAGGGTGTTTCCTAGGGCTCCGTTTCAGGTCCATTGTGGTTGTTGATAAATATCAATACTCTATGCAGTTCCATGAAAACAGTAAAATGTACCTTGTTAGCGGACGATATAGCTTTACTAAGTTCTGATGAAGATGTTATCAGCTTACAACTAATGAGGGAAGAAAGCAAAATGACATATTCCAGGTTTGCCGCTAGTTAACTATGAAAACAGAACTGTGAATTGTGCCTTCTGGTCTCAACATTCATCGAAATGAATGTATGAAGTATGGAGGATTCATTTTTGATGATAGATTGACCTGGTGCAATCAAAGTTGGGTATTTTGTTCATTTTGAGAGAAATAGACAATATGGTCAGGTGGATTACCTCACTCACTTATTTTCATACGATGTTCCAATATAGGGTCATCCAGGGTCATTCAGGTGTTTTTATATCATAAAATTAGGCCATAGAAATAACACTCGGAGCATATTACAGAGAAGCATTATCACCCTTTTTCATTTTTTTTTCAGTAGACAGTTCAACAATTTCATTTCGTTACCCTGGAAAGGATTTTTGTTCATTGTATGTAAGTTGTCACGACTGAGTTCAATATATTATTTTCTCTGTTTCCGGGTTCAATAACGGTGTTCTGCAGGTTTCTGGCCTGAAGTTTCGTCTTCAAACTTGAACGAAAGAAAAAGTGGTTCTAATTCCAAACTTTTGACCTTTCACAGTGTGAAGCAGTATGTGTGTTCTCTCATTCGTCTTGAACAGGATCATGATTTGGTGTTATATGTTGTTTGCCACTGTAGTCGAATGTTATGTACCCTCGATATTTCATCCATTCATTTTATAATCGAGTTTCATCTCGAATTCAGTAACTGATGGATGAATTCCTTTGTTTTTACCAAAAACAAATTTTCCACGCAAAAAACATTTTCTATTCTTGTAGGCTAGTAGATGTGCTATGAGAGAGCTGGAACCGAAAGGCCGTTGTCCCATATGAACCTCCATAGGAAATAAGCAGATCCAACACGTCATTTTTTCCACTGGATTTCCCAAAGAGTCACTGAATTTGATTAAACACTCACTAACGTTGCCCAAAAGTCACTTGATATGCCTGAAAAGTTACTAAATTTGTCCAAATGGTCACTAGACCGTGAGTGAAAACCATATATATCTTATCGATTTGGAAGGCTATGCAATGCAATTCTCATGAAAGAAGGCTATTTTCTGGATTTTCTGGACGTGGTTTGCATGTTTTTATGCTTAACGTTTCGTCTACTGCTGTGGTAGACATTCTCAAAGGCGATGTGGTAATGGTTGCAACACCCGAGCTAGTGCTCTGGTTCTTGTTCCTACATTAACTAGTTAATTAGTTAACTAGATATTTATCTACAGACCACGGTCAAAAAAACCGGTAAGTACCCTTCATTAAGTTATCTTCGGCTGTGAACATTCTTCGAACTTCTCATGATTTTGTCAATAGACTTTCCAAAAATATTTATTCATAAATGCGAAAGTCACTCATATAACACATTTATCTCTGTTTCTTCATACTGGTAAGTCGTAGGAAGCCTAAATTTGGTACATAGGTGCTTTTAGGTTCCAGGTGTATATTAAGAAAGGATTTACGAATATTCCAACTGGGGCGCCCCCGTGGGGTTGAAAGGGAACCGTTTACATATGGTAACTATATTTTTATCACTGTTTCTCCATACCGCTATATTTTTAGAGGCTGACATTTCGTATGTAGGTTCGTTTTATGTTGTAGATGTGCAATGAGAAATGATTTTGAACCATTCCAAGTTAGGCGCCCCATCTGAGGGGAATCTGGTGACAAAAATGGCAAGTTATGGAGATTTACGTGGAAAAACGGACATTTCAGTCCTAGCTCTCTCATAGCATATCTACTTAGTTTTCAAGATCCTGTGGAATTTTAGAAAATATAAATAATTATTATCATTATTTGATTTCTAATTGAAGTTGATCGATATCATTACATCAGTTTCAACGCTGATCGAGTTTTAGTTCAACATGTCGATAGAGTGGAATACTAAAAAGGTGCAGATTAGCAATATTCCAGTGTGCTAATCGAATAACTGACAAAAAAACCATCATTGAATGTAGTCACGCACAACAACTGTCTTGATCGAGAGCAGTTTGTTACGAGGGTCACGAGATTAAAAAGAAAATGACGCCGTTAATTTTTCACTCAATACGTTATTTGTTACTACATTATGAGCATCCTGTACACTTGCTTGTATTGAACCTTAATCACATGTTTTGATTGAGGCAGTCATGGGACATAACACCCATTTCAGATTGAATTTATGATGTTGAATAATAAAGTTTTTCATTACATATTGTTTGATCGAAGTAAACAACTCCAAGTGCAATAAAAATATTAATTGGGAGGATTTTATTTTTAGACGTATTTTCGAAAACAAAATAATAAATATTATGAGAATCATTCTAGTAAATGGATTATTGGATATACCGATTGTTTATATCTGGTTTAAATTTAGAATCTGTTTAAAATCAGTTTGTAATGATTCGAATACAAAACGATATTGGGAAAGGATATGTTTGCAAGTTGATTTATATTGACGTTAGACGTCAATGTTATTTATAACTTCATCATCCCTTAACTTTCGAATGGTCAACTTTTTTAATCCATTTCAGTATTTTCCTACATTTTAATTATATATTTCTCTCAGTTTGTGCCTGAAAGAAATTTCAATGCATAAACTAAATATATTCGTTGAAAGGTACTTTGAAATCAATTGCTTCTCATTTCACGAAACAATGCTATATAAAAATATAATAATAATAGTAATAGTATAAGTCTTTATTTCCCATAGCTAATACATGTACATCAAATTCTATTCAAGATCAGGTTGTCTGTGTATCGGCTGTATCTCTGTTTTTTTCTTAGGAGAGAATAATAGGGTAAAATAATAAAGAAAAAAGAGTAAAATATAGGCCCTTACGTATATCTATCTATATCTACTTACATCTTCCTACAAACACATATACAATCTTTCGAGGACGGCGTTGATCAATTTAATTTATATTTGTATTTGATTGTTTGTCAAAGAGATGAGTTTTAATTTTTTTTGAGAGCTGGTTCGCACAAAATCTTGGAGAATTGATTTATAAATACCTCCGACACGACAAGAAAAAAATTTTTCATATGTGGTTGTTCTATGAACTTGAGGTGTTATAGTTCTTTTGACACGAATATTCATCTTATGGATATTCTTCCTGGAATAAATGTTTTTTCGAAAGGTGAGGTGGGGTTTTTGGGCTGATGATGTTATGAAACAGACAAAAGAAATGCAATAATCTCCTTCTTGCCATATTTTGTCATTTGTGTCCATTCAGTTTGTGAGCTATATTTGGTCACCTCATCCCAAATATGAGTCGCAAATACGAATTTGCACTTCTTATATACGACGGATATCTTCGGCATCTAAAGATAGACCAAGTACCGAGTTACAATAATTGAACCGAGTTAGCACCAATGAATCGCAGAACATATGACGTACATGGGATTTGAATCTGAGTTCATCATCCATAATTCGTCTGTCTGCAAGAATAGTGACATGAGTTTTCTTTTGGAATATATTTGGAATATTCGTTGAATAAACACTTTTTTTTTAAATATCAGACTTGTGACGTTTTTATTGTCCTAGTTTTTATAAATTTATTAATTTTGTCTCAATCAATGAACTCATGACGGGTATAATAAATGAACAAAATGAAAAAATATATACAGTTAGTATATATGAAGTCGCCCCGGAGCGCCAATTAATTTTTATTGTTGTTTTTATTTTATTCTCCACAATATTGATAATAAATACAATTCACAGTTAGTACTATCAAAGTGGAAGATTATCAAAAAAAATCTAATTTGTATTTTACATTATTTTTATATTTATTTATATAATGAAAAAAAAATTATTAAAAAACAAACAAAGCTTAAGCGAATTGAAAAAATGGTGATGATGCTGAGAAATCACTTTGAAATTGAGTAAGGACAGGCAATCATTTTTCGTTCTCTCATTGATTTGCTATTTCAATTTGTTTTCTTGTATGCCTTCTCAAGTTTTGTATTCTTTAAAGGTCCAGTTTTATTTCGCGTGAGTAAAACTTTGTTGAAGCCCTCTCCTTTGTAAGAATACTTAAATTTGAAAGTAAATGGAGTTTGCTTTTCATATTTTATGATTTTAATATTATTATTTGCGTCCTTCGCAAAAGTGCCAAAATAGTTGCTTAAGTTCATCAAGTCATAATAATTTTCATGAAATAATTCAGATTATTCATCTTTTATGATGATCGTGTTTTCTTCAACGGGTATTTCATTGATCTTCTTCTGCAACAGTTTGCGAATTGGTGTGTCATTTATTCTTTATGTGTTATGTTTAAAAAACAGTTTGCAAACTTTCATTTTGTTATTTCTGTTATAAAAGGGAGATGAATGGTTACATTAACGTGGTTTATCTGGATTTCTGCAATGACTTTAAATTAGAGTAATGAAATAGAACGAGAAATCCCTAAAATACTGGTAAAATAAGCCCGTGGTTATGGTTACAACTCAAAAAAGAGCGGAAAACCAAATGAAATACATCCACATCAAGCAAGAATGAAATCATGATCCTACTCATTCAAAAGGAAAGAATTTTTGTGGTGTAAGAATACTGAGCTAGAAATACAACCGAAAGCGGAAAACAAAATATTCTCTAACGCGCAAGAACAGTTACAACTGAAAATATTTCAACAATGTGAAATTAAATAAATCATGAATACTGTCATAACTTGAAATATGACCAAATTGTGAACGCTGAAATTAAAAAAAAAACCTTTCATGATTCTAAAATATGGTCATAACTTGAAATGTGACTATTTTTATTTTCAAAGATGATAATGAATTGAGATTCACTCACCCTAAACAACAATACTAGTGCAATTGAAGATGTGACAGTTGAGCTTAACAGAAAGTGTCAACTTTATGGCATAACTACACATGTGCCAGTGTTCCCCCACTTTTAGATACGCATATTACTTTCTCTAGCGATTAATATATGATTATGACACTTTTCTTGCTCAAAATATACTAGATTTCATTTACGTTGGCGTATAAATAAAAAAAACTGAAAATTTCGACTTGTCACCATAATTGTCGATACGCGAAATTATCCCAAATTGCGGGAGCATTTTACCTGTGACATTTCTTGATTGTCGACGCATAATTTCACGTTTCCTTTTTTTCTTTTCTGTGGTATTCACTACCAAAAACTAATACCACTGTTTTATCTGCTTTTACCCTCAAACAGTGATTTCTAGATCTAGTAATATGTGTTCCATCATATCCACTTCTCTTTCATTCTCTCGATGGTATAATCCATTTATTGTTAATTTGTGTCTGTGTGTCTATATATGTGAGGAAGATATATTTGTATTGGTCTGACTCCTCTGAACCTGTACGTTAAGGAGGTTGCGTTAATGGCCATGTTACGATTGCGCACGGCTGGTGTAAACCTCGAAGTAGGAATGGCTCAATTGAGGCTGGGCCTATAGCGGGAAGCGCTAACTGCGCAACTCCTGCTGCAGGCGACAAGAATGCAAGTGAATCCAGGTTTGTGTTAAATACAAATAAAACAGAACACAAAGTCAGATGCTACAAATGCAATACGCATATATACAGACGGCTTAAAAAGCAAAGAAGGCTCAGGATGTGGACTGTACTCCAGATCACTAAGCCTAAGGATCAAGTGGGGAATGGGAAAAATACCAGCGTGGTCCAAACAGAACTGACTGGTATCTCAATCGCCATAAAAGATATAACCAGGATAGCAGATAAGCCCTATTAGCTTTGAACAGACAAAGTGTTACCTCACGGCTAGTACTAGAGTGCCACCAAGATTTAACCAAAGACTCGGCAGATAACAACATTATCCTGAGGTGGGTTAGAGGGTACGACAGGAGTAAAGGTAATCGCATTGCCGACTCTTTAGCCAAAAAAGCGACTGGACTAAGAATGTTAGGACCCAGTGGCACCTACGGTCTGATGACTTAGACAATTGCGAAACTAGCCAAACGGCACACCAATGCTCAAGAGATGGGATGAAATCATAGAATGCAATCTTGCCAGGATCACCCTGGGCGACCATGGGAAGCTGGCGCTGAAGAAATATCTGGCGATGACCAGGAAAAATCTACGCTTAACAGTAGGATTTCTGACTGGCCACTGTCAACTAAGAAAACACCTCCACAGTATGGGGCTAGTGGACACATCTCTATGCAGGATGTGTGAATGGGAAGATGAAACTGTCAAGTGTTGTGGGCCTACACTCACCCTTCCTAGTCTACAGATAAAGATGTATTCCATCACGTCAGGTACTCATGACGCATGCGTGATGATTTATTGAATCCCATAAAGTAAACCTTACGATTTGATCTTCACAAACCTCACTATCAAAATTATATCAGATATATCAAGACATATTTCGCTATCACATTAGCTTTTTCAGAGTGAATGACATACTGAAAATTTATTCAATTGGAAACTATCAAAATGGACAAAAACGCTGAATATTCATGATCTTGTTGCTCCGAACGCGTACAAAACAAAAACGCCATTTCGTTCTTTTGTATGTTCCCTCGTATCTCTGCTAGTTGAAATTAATATTCTAGTCCGGTTAGAAGATTCGATCGGCGATCCAGTTGCGGTAGCTAGCGATAACTGTTTTCGTGTCGATGTTCGGTGAGGTCGTAACTTGTCCAGTCTCGTTATGTCTATTTTCACTTCTTATAAGGCCAGACCGGCCGATCCCCGTCTTCTGTCTCTCCGAAGAAATTACAGCTGCCAGGAGATCTTACCGTTAAACGGCCCTTCCTTCTAATGTTTTTATCCGTTTTTTGCTTTCTTTCTGCTAATACCATAAGTAGTTTCAGCTAAGTGGAGGTCTTTCGAGATCTTTGGTGGACAAGACGTTTTACTCTGGTTTGCGGATGAGACTACTGTTTTGAACCACAATGAAAATATTAAAATCGCCATTTCTGTTTCAATAATCAACTTTTTTCAAAATGACTCTTGAACACATCGATTTTACTTACGCCAGACGTCAGAGATTAAAATGCCTAAATGAGGCATTTTGAATTATTAATGCATACTCTGTTTTGCCCTAATTGATTATGTTGTTTCAGAAGTTTCATATGTTTTCATGAGTCTTCTTTAAACTATATCATCTCAGTAAATACTCATTCAATTCAATGAGCGCCATTTGAATCAGTGCATTTTGCCAACGTAACACAAGTCGATGAATTCCGTCAGCAACAAAATTGAGTGCTCGAGATTCGATGAAGTCGGTGAAGGCCGTTTTTGGTAAAAATATACTTTCTGTGAAGTTTTCTTTTCTAGAAAAAAATACGTCTAGGACGCTGCGATAATAAAAAAATATTTGCTCTATCCCCATGATCGAATGTGAGTCAATGCCTTCTCGAAATATTGTTCAAGCCATCTCCAAAATAGTCTTTCTGGCAGAATCTTCCCTCTCTTCATGTTTGGAGGTTACTCAAGGCTATTTCATAATATTTCCTCCAGTTCATTTTTCAATTTTGCTTGAGTCTACTTTTCAAATATCGTTCGGTTTGACCTATGTACACCATATCACAAGTATAAATATTGATGTTTGGTTTCGGTATTACAAACCGCAATTTCAAAATTTTCTTTTAGAATGCACTTTTTTGTTGACTTTTCGTGAAAAAATCCAAATTCATTGGCATTACTCGCCAAAACGATTGGATAAGTACAATCAGAGAATGGCATGACACAGAAGTTTCCTGACAACATACTTGGAAGTGAATGTTTATAATTTAATATATACTGTAGCCCCGAGGAATGCAATAATCAATAGCCAAAACTTTGGCAAATAAAATTGAGTAATGTTTTATCTCCAACATCCTATGGACATATCGAAGAATTTGTGGTAAAACTTGGGGTTTAGAGACCAAATAAATCCATTGAATTTATGTGATGATTGTCAGACCAATGATCAATTATGGTGCAATTGACTGGTGCCCAAAGGCTTTACAGAAAACGGTCCAAGCGAAGCTCTCTGGCCATCAGTGGTGCCATCAGTACTACACCGTCAGCTGCCATGGAGATCCTTCTAGATCTACCTTTTCTCCACATTTTTCTGGAGAGAGAGGCTAGACTTGTGCACATTATAGAGTACTGTTCCCGAGTACAGAGGACTGGATCCTTCGGGAGAAAAGCAGGTAGTTGTTGATTCACAGATGGATCAAACACCTTCCGTTTCTGGTGCAGGTGTTTTCAGTCGCAGACCCAGGACAGATATATTAACCTGCCTAAGAACCTATGCGACTGTATTTCAAGCAGAAATTAACGCTGTTAAGTTGTTTGGGAGATATTGGAAAGAATCCAACCTCAAGCACAAGTCAATAAAAATATTCTCAGACAGTCTACCGGCGTTGGAAGCTCTTGGCTCCTACCAAGCAACGTCTAAATAGGTATCAAATTGCCAAAAACTACTCTCCTCAATAGAAATACTTAACAGATTGTCTCTGGTCCGGATTCCTGGCCATACTCGCCTGGAAGGCAGTGAGGCTACTGACTCCCTTGGAGAGGAGGGTGCTGCAAGCAGCTTCATCGGACCAGAACCTGTCATTGGCATCGCTATAGACTTTGCGAAACAAAAATTGGATACCTGGATGGCAAAAAGATTTATGGACTTCTGGGCAGAATCTTCCTGGATTGGCTCACTCCAAGGCGTTTATTTACCCTTCGAAGCTTGATACCAAACAGTTGTTGTGTGAATAGGTGTGAGCCACAATAAACCCTCGCAGGTTGCGGTGGAGGGTCGAATAGACCCACTCACTTTGGACCCAACCTAACCTATCTCCAACATCTCGTGAAATTGAAAATCCAAACACATGTGGTCCTGAAAATCTTTTTGTGACAATTGGCATTTTCAGATTTTTTTAATTCCAGTGAGGCAGAAAATTGATGTAATAATTACCTTCTGATCCAGCTGTATGCACTGAAATCAGAATCACCAATACGGTGTTAAAAATTTCTATAGTAGTTTTACAAAAAAAGCGTTGAAAGTTTCAACACTTAAGATTTTCCCAATAATAAAATAGCGTTTCGGTAATTTACAACACGATTAATTACAATTCCGTTTAGAAAAATTCAAGAACATATTTGAATGTTCAATTAACTCCTACTGGACTTTTGTATTTTAATATTACAATACAAACTTTTTTTTCAGTAAAGAAAATTTGCAGGTACATGATTTTCAATTTCACTGTGAATTCACTACCCAAATCAATTCAACTTTGTTACAGAAAATTACCCAAATCTTATTGCATATTGTATTGGCAACACATTGATTTTTAATTCCACTGATCATTTCTTTTGTAATACATTTGTGATTCTACAATTTATTCAACAGAGTAAGTTTCACCGAGCCACTTATGACTTTCAGTGATATCAATGCTTCCCTTATGTTCTAGTAAATTAAATTTTTTGAATTCAAAGTTACACAATCCTCCCTGTATATCAAAATTGAAAATAACCAGCTCTCTTTCCTGTATTCACCCTTGGATGAATCCTGCTCTCGGGGATTACAGTTGCCAAGGACCTACCCCATCCCCGGATTTGTTGCGCGTGGGACTCCCTCTGCGGATTGTGCGTGTTGCGCGGAATCGCATCCCCCAACAAATATTGTACACTCGGTTGACGTAATTTGTAATCTCCGACCGTTGGGGTGAACACCTCTCTAGCTGGCGAGTGTACTAGTCCAGATAAAAATATTCATTAAAAGTCGTTGTATAGTGGCAGGATGGATTAGGGTATGTTTGAAATGAGTATAATGATAGATACTATTCATTTCAGAATCCAATGTACGAATATATACGAAATTATGGTGTATTCCCTCAAGCAGCGAAATAATGAATCGTTTTCAAGTGGCTTTTCCAAAGGCTTACATGAGTCGGTTAAGAAGTGTATTATTCATTTTGAAAATGTATTGTTTTTGTACGATTTGAAATACCAAACCTCAAAATACGTTTTTACAATTATTGTATGTATGCGGTGAGAAACAAAAATATGGGATACCTACTTGCATCAATGAATAATAGATTTTTCAAATTTGAAAGTCAGAATATTGTCTACTTTTAATTTCGATTGAAATATTCAATACTTCCTATGAAAATCACATTTCAATGTATCACATACCTTGCACAGCATCTCATTCTGAACCATCTGTGAAAAAAAAATATAACCATGACAAAAATTTCATCATAGTTACAATTAATTATATCCTGAGGGCTCGCGACTATGAAAAAATATATTTTCATTTATGTACTAGCTCCCTAAAGTCACTAATACAATCGAATTCAATTGAATTGAATTGAATTGAATTGAAGATTTTTATTTGTTACGACCAGTTTCGATTCATTTAACCATTATCAAGTGAACTGATGAAGATTGATGACGCAGCAAACAGTTTACTAACGCAGATTGACGCAGTTTGCTGACGCAGCGAACATTTTACTAACGCAGATTGACGCAGTTTGCTGACGCAGCAAACAGTTTACTGACGTAGTTTGCTGACGCAGTAGAAAAAAATCTGTCTGTCTGTTTACAATCTGTTTTTCCGTTAATCAGCTGCCGCCCCCATACGAACGACAATTCTCAGAAGTTGAGAAACTTGTGCGAGCTAAGGACTGACGAGGTCTTACCTTTTAACGTGTGATTCCTCTTTCGGATCAGATATGTGTGGCTGCTATTATTAATAGGTGTTTATATATTATTTGGAAACTATTTTCGAATAGAGCTCGGCAGAGCCGAGAAAGTGGTCTGGTGGTTCGTCTGAAAATGACGGTGACCACTCTAGTGGAATACCGTATTCATTATGGTTTTATTTGCGCACAGTTTAGCATTTTCAGTTATTCCAAGTCGAGTTTATCACTATATTACCTCAATTTTTCCACAGTGCGTATGTGATGCTTTGTGCTTGGATATTATCATTCAGGGAACTTGTGGGACATTAGTTGAATTCTTAGAGAAATTTGGCATATGGTTTTGAGGATATACAGTGTCATCCCCAAAGTATGCACCATATGGGAAACTTACTTATTAAGAAATTTTCGACGGAAAGTTATTCTTGATAATAGTTTGTGCATCCCCTAAAACTAAACATACACCAACAAAATAGAGTACAACCCACGTTATATACGAGGAGCCTTCAAATATTTGATTTTGTGATAGAAGTATAAAGTACTCATATTTTGAAAAATCTCGTGAAATGTTTTCAGAAAAGTTGTGCAGCATTGAAAAATACATCTAGATTTGAAGTTATGGCCATATAAATGAAGTTTATTTTTTTCACCATTTTTTTTAAATAAGGACTACGAAAAAAATTTTTGCTTAAACGATAAATAGAGAGCATCCTGTATACCACGGTACATTTCAAAAGCCTGATATATTACAAATTACACAACTATGGTGTTGATCACGGTCAATTGTTTTGAAAAGTAAATTAATTTTCAAAGTTTTTGATGCAAAGTTATTTTGATTTTTTGTTAACACTGAATTACTCAAAATCATACAGTATTGTAACAAGAACAATGATATCGAATCACAAAATATCGAAATAAAATAGGCATTTCGAAACGAACTCAATGATTTTCTGGATATTCACTATTTTATGAAGAGAAAGTCTCCAGGAAATCATTGATTTTGTTCAGAAATGCCTATTTCATTTTGATGTTTTGTGATTTGATATTATTGAATATTGAGTTTTTGTTACAATACTGTATGATTTTGAGAAATTTTCGGTGATAACAAAAAATAAAAATAACTTCGCACCAAAAACTTTGAAAATTAATTTACTTTTCAAAAAAATTGACCGTAGTTAACAAGACAGTTGTGTAATTTGTGATATTACAAACTTCAAAATGGACCGTCGTATACAGGATGCTGTATATTTATCGTTTTAGCAAAAATGTGTTTTTCGTAGCCCCCATTTAAAAAAAATGGGTAAAAAAATAAAACTTCACTTAGATGGTCATGACTTCAAATCTAGATGATTTTTTCAATAATAAACAACTTTTCTGAATAACTTTTCCCAAGATTTTTCCAAATAACAGTACTTTACTCCTGTCACAAAATCAAATATTTGAAGGCTCCTCGTATACTACGTGTGTTTAACTGGATTTTTTTGGTGGATGTTTAGTTTTGGGAGATGCACAAACTTCTATCCGAACTAAATTTTTGTCTAAAAACCCTTAATAAATAAGTTTCCCATACGATGCATACTTTGGGGATGACACTACATAGTTTTTTAAAAATTTTTCGTCAAAAGCTGGCTAGTGAACCAATCAACTACTTCAAATCAGTCTCCGCAAGTTGCTTCAAGTTATTACAGATTTCAACTGGATAGCGTTGTGGAATGTCATCGGTAAAGCTGATGATATCATATCAGTCTTTGAGGTTGGGATTGGGCCCATATATATTTCTTGAGAAACCCTTTCCTGAACTTCATCCTATAGATCACCCAACTATTATGGTGAATTGAGTATTGTCATGGTCACTAAGTTATCCATTCATTTGATAGTCTCCTGTATCCAAAAGTTTTCATCCTCGATTAGCTCGAGCATAATAGTGATTCTCCCCATAATATCGAATTGACACAAAGGTCTAATTCAGTGGAAAGCGAACTAACAAAATTTTTTTTTCTACTACTTGGTAGCATTCTGACTTGACTATAAATACGCCACTTTTATTTCTCCAGAGAAAACTGCAGCATCATAGGGTTATCCTAACAATCTTGGACCACCTCGTAGAGTTCAGTTGAGTTGTGTATGAATTGTTCATCTCCTGTGATACAGTGCTTCTCTGTGGCACAACCTTAATTTGTTCAGGTATCGATTCAATAAGCATTGTCCGCTTCCTGAAAAAACGTTCCTGCAAGTGGCCGTTGATGAATATCTCTCGAATACTTTCATCATCAACGCTGGTGTTCTCCAGGGAACTCTATTGTCTCCAACCCTCTTTTTATTGTATATCAACGACTCATTGGATGAAACAAGAATCCAACATATTGCTTTGCTGACGATGGCACACGTCATTCCATTTGGATTCTAGGACATCGGCGGCGGATGCACATCTTCACCGGCAGCAGGAGGTTGCATATATCAATGAGGATCTAGAAGTAAATTCGAATTAGGGTGAAAATAACCAGGTTCAATAAATGTCACGTCGGAAATTCCACTTTCTGCTTCGATGAGTTTGTTGGAGATTAAAATAGACACCAATATGTCTTGGCACAATCATGTCACTAGAATTGCAAAAGCCGCTTCTCAAAAGCTTGGAACACTGTTCCGAACCAGAAAATTGTACACACTTCAGCAACTTTTGATGCCTCATAAAGCTCAGATCAGACCTTCTTTCGAGTATCGTTCTCATGTATGGAGCTCCGCATCTAAGCGTACCCTGAAGCTGCCAGCCAGAAAAGAACCACCAACCTGATTAGAGACGCAAACATCTCTTGCAAGCTTGATAGTCTGGAACATCGAAGAAATGTTGGAGGTTTGTCTTCTTTCATATATATTTTCACGTAAAGTGTTCAAAAGACCTGGCACATTTGATTCCAGCAAGAGCAACAGACTGTGGCTGCTCATCGTTTTGAGCTTCAACTCAGTACAGCTCGAAATTCACTCTTCAAGAATTCTTTCGTCAGGAGAACTGCGTTTATGTGGAATGAACTTCCTGAGAACGTTTTGATCTCCAGCGATCCAATGTTAACCTTTACTTTCGCACTGACACCACTCCCAGAGCGCCTGAAAGATTTTTCTGTGGTGCTTGTGTTTTGTTCTTGAAAAAAAAGGGGTCCTGCTTTTCTTAAGCAGCTCTTCGGTTTTCTTCTCGGACGGTTTCTTTATAATGTTTTTTTCGTTATATGTTTTCGCGAATATTTTCCCAGTATTCTTCATGTTTTTTGTAGACCCTCTTCACAATCTGGTTTGGTATCAACGATTCTGGTACTTCAGAGCTGGTACACTCATTAGTTTTCTCATTGGTTGCGATACATGAGTGTCTTGCTACCAGTTTCCGCAGATCTTTACGACAATCCCAAACCAGTTTTGATGCCACTTTTGGGTTCTTCAGTGCTTCAAGTGTAGCCTGACTGTTTGTGAAAATATTGCTCAGCTCATTCTGTTGAGGCCTCAGAATTATGTTTCTTGCGCATTGCAAGATCGTTTACTAGCCTGGAAGGATGATGTGTATTTATGGGTTGTTTTTTTCGTTGAGTAATACAGAAGTTGGCCTGATAAAGAAAATCTGCAAAATCAAACTAGAGAATCTTACTGAACTTCCTTGAGCTATCTATATTACAGCATTTCTGCATCGCTGCGATTGTTTGACTTTTGAGGACGACAATTTTGATGATATATTCTGATAGTATCAGGTTCGTTGTATATAAAAACGTACGAAGTCATTGAAATTAAGAAACTGATGTTAGGTTCTCGACGGTGACGACTAGCAGGTTCATCCTTATAGAGCTCATTCACAAAATTGTTTTATTATTTTTTTCAATATCGAAAATACATTGTGGAAAACCCTGTATAGGTTGCAATGAAGTAAATCTAATGAAACAACTCGTAGCCAATTTCTTCTGCAGCGACTCTGGACTGGAAAGATATAAAGTTTCAACGTGCAGAGAATATCCTCCAGAATCGACACATAGTCGAGGAACACGTCCAAATTAGACCACATCTTGAAAGTACCGGAACAATCTCGAATAATCTCTTTCATTACTAGACGGATTGTGGTTGAACTCTATTGCCATTTCCATTTCGAGAATGGGGACGATTTGAGGAAATGGATTCATCTCCATAATTGTATGTTTGAAAGAGCTGATCATTACTTCGATAGCTCAAACGATACTAGATCATTGGTTGAAAGACAAGTAGATAATGGAACAGATGAAATTATAGAAGATATTATGAATTATGACATAGGAATGAATGGAACTGAAAGCATTATATGGTAATTTTGTAAAAATGTCCAATCACGAATTTGAGAACCTGGTAAATGTACTGAGACCGAACAGAATACATGTTACAGATATGTAATATCTCGATAGTTGCTTGCCATCGACCGTCTCTACATAGCAAACTCTGTTTACAGAAAAACAGACAAAACACCGAAACATTTTGATCTTTTCCTGACGACGGGACATTTCATGATTGATAAACACAGTTGCTTGCGAAACGAAGTCTTCAAAATGTTTCTCATATTTTTATTTATGTATTACTTCTCTTAAGTCACTAATACAATCTACTAATTGTAGTAATTGAATATAGGATTTGAAAAATAACTTCTGTCTAATATCTACTAAGATTTTTATTTGTTACGACCGGTTTCGATTCATTTTACTCTTCTCAAGTGAAGTGATACAGTTCGCTGACGCAGCAAATGTTAACTAACGCAGATTGACGCCGTTTGTTGACGCAGCAAACAGTTTACTGGCACAGTTTGATGCAATTTGCTGATGTAGTATGAATTGATCTTTTTCTGTCGACGGGACATTTCATGATTGATAAACACAGTCGCTCGCGACACGAAGTCTTCAAAATGTTTCTCATATTTTTATTTATGTATTACCTCTCTTCTGTCACTAATACAATCTACTTATTGTGATATTTGAATATAGGATTTAAAAAATAACTTCTGTCTAATTTCTACTAAGATTTTTATTTGTTACGACCGGTTTCGATTCATTTTACCATTCTCAAGTGAAGTGATACAGTTTGCTGATGCAGCAATCTATTTACTAACGCAGTTTGACGCAGTTTGCTGACACAGCAAAAGGTAACTAACGCAGATTGACGCCGTTTGTTGACGCAGCAAACAGTTTACTGTCACAGTTTGACGCAATTTACTGATGTAGTATAACTTCATCTTTTCCTGTCGACGGGACATTTCATGATTGATAAACACAGTCACACAGTCACTCGCGACACGAAGTCTTCAAAATGTTTCACATTTTGACAACTCAAGTTTTTCTTTTGTCGAAATCGAGACGGTTGCTGTTTTGTTGTGATTTCATCCGTTTGGAGAAAATCCCTCTTGATATCAACAACATTTTGGAAACGAGTCAAAGTGTTTTCCTTGATAACAATGGAAAGCAGAATGATTTCAGTACCCTTGAGGTGATCAAGTTGAAAAATGGTAATAACAAAGATTGTTTTAAAATGCAAAACGCATTCATATGTTAATGATCTTCATGTTCCATTAACTTGACAGCAGCATAATAACTGCAAACAAAATTAATTGATTATCATTATTTACGGCTTCATTTATGTGCAAATCCAGTCAATGCTTGATAATTAGGTGTTTTTATGTTTTTGCGTTTCAGTTTTGACTCGTACTTCTGTTGAATGTGAATAAAAATGTTCGATCAATGAAGAAAAATGGCGTATATTCTCTCAGTAGTAATTCGAACTATATTTTTGTAGTAATTAATGAAGCAAGGTTGCGAATCAATAATTTCGAATCACTCAAACAACCATTTCTGTATAGAGAGTAATAGGAAGAATTTTTATTTTTGTGGAAAAATATTTATTCATTCATTAGTTTAGATTTTGTCTCCTTCAAAAAAGTCCCGAAGCAGTTCTGATACGCACTTTTTGGTATCTCCTTAAGCTCCTGAATCGTCACAAAACACCATCTTTCCATGTATCTCATCTATCTTGGAAACAAAAAACGTTGCAGGGGGGCAAATCTGGTGAATATGGTGGCTGATGCATGATTATGGAGATGTTTTTCGTTAAAATTCCGTGATGCATTGTCGTGATACAAAAGCCGTGGATTATTTCTTCGTATTGCTTGAAGGTATGCGCAAGGGGCGCATACTATAATTAAAGATCGGTTGAGTGTAACCACAAAAAATATTTGAACAAATTTTATGAGTTGAACTTGTGGATGGAAATATTCAATGTCTGGTGTCTATGAACTCCAGCTAACTATTGAACTCCAACTTCACGAATCTCATAAATTGCTTTGCGCCTTATTTTTTCCTTCAGGTAAGTCCATTTAACTTTGTCCCCTCTCTGTCTCATACGTTCCTGGGAAAGTTGTTCAGATCCAAATCAACTTTTCTTGTAGATTTGTTTCTGTATGCGGAATATATTGACAAGCCAGATGTATTGGATATATAGGAAATGGAAATGGGACCTTTGAAATCAAACACAGGTGTGTAGGGGAAAACTTTGTTCTTGAAGTTGTCTTGTGTGTACAGAAAATTGAATAAGGAGTTTGGTTGGAGAATAATAACGTCGTGAGAATGTGCAGATTGAGTTTCCACGTGTTGATTTTGGGAAAGTTTCCTGCGGATATGAATATGTACCCGTCTGAGGCTCTTGAAGAATCATCATAGAGACTTATATTACATAAATGCAGTAATTATGATTCAGTTGATTTCCTTCTACAGTGTTCAAACATTGAAGACAGGAATTATAGCTTGATTTGATGAAAAAACAATTTATTATGCAATAAAAATTGAAGGCAGCACTCTTGATATCCGTTTCCAGTTTAGGATGTTTAATAAAAGAATACATACTCGTCCATCATTTCTTCAATACATGGAAACTCCAGTATCTTAATCGTACTTTCTAACGATACAATTTCGTCAATTGTGTCATTATTCACACAAAAGTTCTTGTCTTATTTTTATTAGCCAATTTTGAAATTATCTAACAATGGGAAACTTGATCTGAAAATTTTGAAAAATGTGTTTGTTTTCCAAAAGATTTTTAAAAAAAATTCATCACCTACAACAATCTTGTAGTGAGAATGTCCAAGGTGAAAATAACTTTTATTTCTGACATAGTAGATTCTATGTTGCTTTGAATCGAATATACCTAATCGAAAAATAATTTTCTTTATAGATTTTTCAACTAGATTTCAGGAAGAAATTTCAGTTATTTTGAAAGAGACTATTTTGTCGTTAAATTAAAAAAAAAAACTGTATCTCCTGCATTACTGAAACTCAATATATATATAGTTGAATTACTACCTAAAAAAACATCATGATACGTTACAGTATTTGCAAAAATTGAAGTGATTTTTGTATCTCCATAACCTCCCGAGAAAATTTAGTCTTTCATTTCCTTTTCGCTTGACAGACGGTTTCCACATATGAAATAATTCATTTTTCTGTATGTTTGGTTAGGTTAGGTCCAAAGTGAGTGGCTCTATTCGACCCTGCACCGAAACCCGCAAGGATTTTTTGTGGCTCACACCTATTCACACTCGATCAAATAAACCCAGCTTCTTAACGAAGCCGATTAGATTGTATGGTGAGTAGTATTTCAGGTCAGATGGTGAGAATACGGCTCTGGCGAACTCTAAGAACCTGAATTTGTCCCCAGCGGGGCAGGCACAAAGCATGTGCTCTGCTGTTTTCAAACAGAGGCGACACCCACTATTTTCCCGTCATTCCGCATATGATGACTCAAATAACAGTGACCTATAAGAAGGTCTGTTTGACATCGTAGGTCATCCCTGCTGTAATCCACCAGCTATTCGAAGAGTGAATAAACGCCTTGAAGTGAGCCAATTCTGGAAGATTCTGCCAGAAACCCATAAATTTTCTTGCCATCCAGCTTGCCATAATCTTTAGGCAAATCACAAAGCGATGCCTGTATGTTACAAACATCTGCAACCTATTATCTAAGAAGTGGTGGATATAATTGTTAGTTCCAAAGATGATGAACGAATCCCTATTCAAAAAAAATTGAAGATAATTTATTATACTAAGCTCAAAAATATAAAATTTCATGAAAGGGGCTTGTGAAGCATTCTTAGCTTGCACCACTCGTCATGTTTATATACAAAGTGATCTTTTCGATCATTTACCTACTGCCACAGAAACTGAAGAAGATCTGCTAGATATGGCACCAGTTTTGAAAGTAAATTTCAGACTGGGATGTCAAGGATTGGTGGTTGAATTACCTAAGGCAACTAGAAATGTTTATGTTGATGGGCATTCACCAAAGCCACACTAAGCATTGTTCATGATCTGATAATGAGTAGTATATTATTCGAATCCGTTTATCTGACTGCGATTTTCATGCAAATATGAATAAATGTCATCTGGTTCGTTTAATGAGCTCTAAGACAAGGTGGAGAATAGTATTCAGAATAGCTCCACATCGTAATCTGCCATGATGAGTAGTATGAAGCGTCAACTTAAGAGGAGAGGCAAAGCTGTTCACTCCACTTGTGGAAGCCCCTACTCATCTTTTTTCATTTTGAGGAGGGGACGTGGCTCCCCGGCTCGGGGTGCAGGGTGAAAGCTGTCGTTTCCTGAAACTAGCGGATCCCGCTCTTCGTCTAAAAGCTCCATTGGACTCGTATTTTGGCGCTGAGAGCCTTTCTTTCTCTTTTGAGAGCGAGAGATATGAAGTTTCCCATGTGAAAGAGGCGTAACGTCAGCTAATATAGACAGCCTTTAGCAATTTCTGGGTTATACCGGATCCTTTGTAGCTGCAGGTCGGTCTATAATGGAACTACGGAAAGATGTGTAGATACCCGTCTTTCTGAATATCCAGAGAAATTGTCGACTCGAACAAACCGACAATTCAGCTATAGCGAAGAATGCTCTCAACAAAGAAGGCACTCACATAATCTCATTCAAAGATATAGTGTTACCTGATAACACGAAAAATATTACTATCCAAGAGTAAAGAGGTAATAAGGATTGAAAACCACAGGGTCATATACCAGCATCGCACCAGCGTTCGAAACAACCGGAACAAAAATTCGAGCACCAACTATGGCACTTGGAACATTACCACATTGCCTTTGATGATGTATATCGCGGTAGTAGACAAAACGTCAGGAATAAAAACCTGCAGACCACAGCCAGAAAATAGAGTTCCCACACTACCATATTATTTACTACTACGGTAACGATCCTGTCTGATTATCGATGAAACTTTACTATAGGTTAGGTTAAGTCCAAAGTGAGTGAGTCTATTGGACCCTCCACCGCAACCTGCAAGGGTTTATAACCCAGGGTTTATAAACCCAGCTTCTTAACGAAGCCGATTAGTTTGTATGGTGAGTGGTCTTTCAGGTCAGATGGTAAGAGTACGGCTCTGCCAAACTCTAAAGACCTGATTCGGTCCCCAAAGGGGCAGGCACAAAGTATATGTTGTGTTAATGAAGTAGTCGAATAGTAAAGTTGCAAGATTCCCACCTCGATACCCACGACAACCTTTCCATATGAGTTGTTTTTGCACGTCAGCTACACCTGACGATGCCTTAGATTCAACCGTGCAGGGCTTTTTCGCCTCTGGTTTTGGTGAATCACCACTTGAGCGCGAAAGTTTGCTAACCTACTCATGGGGGGTTTGCTCCCCCACCTGAGACAGATTCTGCGTTCGCCGCACAAGAATTTGGTGCAAGGCGGTTCTATAAGGTACCCCGCGCTTTAGGAGACAACTCAGTCGTTTCCTGGCTGCACCATCAAACCTTTTTTTAAGGTTCAGTTGTTGGATCAGGAGTTGGGGAGTTGAGAAGCTCTTGTTCCTGAAGTAAATTCACAGGGAGGTCCGTTGGAGTCGTAAACTCGACACCCATCTCCTTTGTAGACTCGATTTTGAATTGATTTTACAGGAAGGTCGGTTGGAGTCGTAAACTCAACATCCACCTAAGTTTACTCTGTCCATAAAAGTCCCACGTGTAGCTGGGAGAAGAAGGTAAATCACGGCAGAGCCCCGTATTAGCGTGACAAGGCGATGCTACGACGAGAGGGCGTATCTCGAAGGTTTCGTAGAGACAGCTGATAGGCTCAGTGTCATTCATCCTTTTGGCACGGATTAGCACACCTTAGGATTAAATCATCGTTGGGATGTCATTCAGTTGGAGAATGATTGAATCACAAGTGATTCTGTCATTCCCGTATCCAGCCTGGCTACGTGGAAACAAGCATTTCGATGGAAGGTCTGCTCAACCCCCACATCCCGAAAACATCATGCACAGTGGTTCAAGCAGTGAAAGATGAACAACGGCAGCCAACCCGCCAAAACTCTACACCGTGTCTGTAACTACTACGATTATTATGAGTTTCCAAGTATATTTTTAATCACCACGTGAATTTTTCGCACATAAAATTCATGAAAACACGTCCGACAAAATCAAAATCCCCTATTCCTACCATCGAATGCTAAAAATAGCGAAAGCCTAGCGCAATCCTTCCTGAAATAGAATCGATTTCTCTCCCGACCTAGCCCTACAAATCCCTTGATGTGGGGGCGGCGAAAAAATAAACTGTCACCATAAAGATTTTATTTATAAACGCAACATGCCGGTTCGCGTTCTCGTGGGTGCTATTTATTTTATCAGAATTGGTCTGTAAATAGCAGGAACGACGAAAGTTTTTTCCCGTTTTCGCAGAGAGGACTGTTACGATATGTTTTGGGAATTATGAGGCGATATTTCAAACAAAAGATAGTTACATCGCGTTTGTGGAAACGGTGCCTGATTTGATTGTATGATAGTTTTTGCATTTACAGCTAGAATGATGAAGATATATTTTGTGACTTGAATATTTTTTTCAATCAGAGTTTTCCATTGAAATGATGAAGTGGTTTCAGAAAAAATAAGTGATTGGATTAGTTTGGGTTGTTGATGACAGTGCGCATTCCTTCCCAAGTGCCTGATATTTCTCCATACGTTTTCCTTCTGAAAATTTCTATGTATCTAATCACTTTTTTTTGAGAACAACTTTGCGAGAGTATCAAAATAGATATCACAAGGCATTTAAACTTCTGACAAATGATTCCCAAACAAAATATTTCCTATGAAACAAAAAAAATCTCGTTGGGAAAGTGAGAAGCGTTCACGTGAATGATATTTTAACCGAATGTTTTTTCTGATAGTATCAATTGAAATGAAATGAATATATTGGTGAGTCTTTATTCTGAACAAGCAAATACTGTATAATAGAATGAGGATTGAACTCTTGGTATCCAAAATAACATTGGAAGGTCAAAAAGATTGCTTGATGAGCAAAGGCTCAGGTGCTTGGAAATTATGATCATTCCATTCAATGACTATAATGAATTCGACATGAATGAAGAAATTAAGAGAGTGAAATTATTCTGGAGTAGCTACAATAATGTCCACGGTAAGTGGCCTAATTGTGAATGAGCACTTCATAGAGTTGAAATGAGTATATGAGAAGAGAAGAAAATAATACTTTTTGGAGAAGGAAGGTTTTGGCTTTCTGACTCTGCATCCTAATACAAAAAATATTGAGAATCTCTCAAAAAAAGATGTAGGCAGTCAACGATATACATATTGTTCGAATTGAATTCATTCATAACACTGAAATATTGAATAGTGAATGACTCACGAAGGAGTCGATATGAAAAACAGTCTGTCTCAAATACCCCGAACTGAAAACAAATTTTGTGACAATCAATAAACTCTCAAAAGTGAATTAATGGACGATGAGACAGAGACCATTTCTATTTCCAGACTGTCTGAAACGCTTAAGTGCATGTCCTCTTTAATAATCGAGACGACCGATTTGAAACCATATAAAAATTAAACTTTTCAGAACGAAACCGCGGATTTAATTTGCAAGATATCTGCAATCCCATTTAGCTTTCAGAGTTAACCACGCTTTGCAAATTGAAATAAATCGACCGGATAACTCAATACTTTTTGGACGGACTGAAAAAGTTTCGCTTCGAATTGAGACAAGAATGAAAAGATTTTGGTGAATAGTGGTTAAAGAAATTTTGAAATTTAGTATTTCGAAATGTCTCCAAGACTTTGAGGATTCTGCATTCAGAAATGGGTTACAAAAATCAAGTTTGCTTTCATTCAACAAATAAGTGAGTAAAAACACTCCTGCAGAAGCTATTATTGTACGGCGAAACACACGTGCTTTCGTAAAAGTGCTTAGTCAAAATCTCACAATGAAGTGTTTTTTTGCAAAAATAGAGTTCACCAATCATCTAGAAATGAATTGTTTGATCCGAATCATTTATTTTTGTACGAACTGTTCTACCAGGGAGGACTCAGAAGTACCCTACTGGACCTAGAGATGGCGGTAAAAAATATCACTGTATTGGAAAGTACACAAGTTATAAAGCATATAATAATAATAATAATAATATTTATTTGTAGTTCCTTATTACATATAAATACAATAATTACTCAATCAATGAAAATAATAAAGAATAAAACTACAAATGAGGCTACAAACAACATGCACCGGAAGGGTACTGTTGATCTTAGTTCTAGCCTTGAAGAAAAGAAAACTGAAGTAGAGGAAAAACAAAGAAAGAAGATGAGATGAATAAAAAAAGGAAGGAGAGAGAGGGAAGAGGGAGAGAAAACATGTTGAATGCTACTATTGAAAATTTTTCAGAAGTATAAAATCTATGAAATCAATGACTTTCTGATTGAGCATCGATGAGATATTTTTTGTAACAGCACTTAAATGAAGAAACTAAACTAACATTATATTTTTGTGGAATATTATTATACAAACTATATATATTATAACTGAAGGAATTCGTCTATTCCCCACAGTTAACCAATTGGTTTCCTTAAGTTTATATGAAATTCTGTTATATTTTCTAATACCATATATATACCTGAGACATGATTTTTGAACTCTTTTAATTCTAAAAATGTCTTTTTTATTCAGGCATGAACCATTTACATCACAATATGGAAAATGACAATGACAAGCGCATTTGTTAATTTTATTTTCAAACTTATTGATAAAAAATTACGATGAAGATAAAGCATTTTCAGACTCTGTAACTTCTTTGAACACATTTACTGACATGTTTTGTAAACCCTGAATTCACGTCCATTTCGATACCCAAATTTTTTGCCACGTTCGTGGGGCATTTTACTGTATCACCAATAACAATATTGATATATCTTTCCACCAAACTACGTGCCGAAAACAAGCAGATTTGATTTGTTTGAATTGTTTTTGAGGTTATGAGCTTCAGATGCTAGAATAAGACGAGCTAGATCTTCATTCAATTTTCGATTAGCAGTAGCAACGTCATTACGATGCCTTGAAACAGAAACTAGATCACAGGAAGTGTATACGCAAAATAATAAGGGTCCAAGTATAGATCCCTGAAGCACTCAAAATTTAATAAATTCCCTGCTTGAGTTTTCCTTTCAAGTTTCTACAAACTGTGAACGATCTTTAAAATAGCTTTCAATTAAATTTATAGCAGCAAAAATTGTTTCAAGTTCAAGTTGTTTCAAGTTTGGCAGCCATCAATAGCGAACGTTTGCGGTGAATTTGTGGAAATGGAGAAAATTGGTCTTTGAGGTTGTGGTACAAAACTTTTATTTGAAAGGCCTCAGCCCAACCAATATAAAAGCTGAACTGGATTCTACACTGGGTGAGTCTGCTTCTACTTTTACAACAGTAAAATATTGGGTAACAGAGTTTGAACAATGACATATGAGTTCTCAAGACGAGCATCGCAGTGGTCGATCAAGTGAGGTAGCAATTCCGAAAACGGTGGAGAAATTCCACAAAGTGGTACTGAATGATCGTCGACTGACAGTGCGAGATCCAGCTAACTTGAAAGGCATTTCAAAAAGTGCGTTACATCATATATTCTCTGAAAATTTGAACTTGATGAAGCTGTGTACAAAATGGGTACCGCGTTTGCTCACACTCGATCAAAAACAGTGTCGTGAAGATGTTTCAAGTGAGTGTTTAGCGAAGTTTCACAGCAGCAAAGCATAATTCATGCGTCGTTTCATAATCATGGATGAAGCATGGATACATCACTTTATTCCCGAGACAAAAGGACATTCAAAACCATAGACTCAAAAGGAAGAACCGTAGGTTATGGCAAAAACGGCGGCATTTGGTTAAAAAACAGCATTGTTTCATCAAGAGAAGGCACCAGCTCACTAATCCATTATCGCAATGACCAAAATTCAAGAATTGAGGTTTGAATTGCTACCTCATGCACCTTTTTTGCCAGATTTAACACCCTCGGATAATTTTCTGTTCCTAACCTTAAAAAATTGCTCAGTGGTCAACAATTTTCCAACGATGAAGTAGTGATGTCGGCAGTTAATGGCGATTTTGAGGAGCAAGGCAGTTGTTATAATAATAATAATAATAAATGAATTTATCGACATCAGAAATAATATAATATGGAGAAAAACAAAATACAAATTGGTCAAAAGGATACAAGATTGAACAGAGTTCATTTTTCCTCTTGCACCTCACAAAAAAAAAGATGAAAAAGATGAAAAACAAAAACTAAAACTGTAATTGTGATAGCGGGTACAACATTAATTCGAATAAAGAGGGAGATGAGGCGGATATCGATACAAACATAAGATTACTACAAATATTTTAGCTATGGCCTTCAAGAGCCAATGTATCGTAGAATATATTCGGGTATTATTGTTTTTTTAGAAGGTGTCGGTATCGAACTCATTGAACGCCGCGCCGTTGAGAAAAGTGTATAAAGCTGCAAGGAAGGTATGTTGAAAAAAGAATACAGTGCTTTCCAAAATGTTTGTGTTTTCTTTGTTGGACCGGGTATTTCTGGGATCACCCTCGTAGTTATGCGTTTCTCTTCAAAATTCTTTCTGAAATCAACAAATGAAGGAAATGTAGTTGTTAATTTGCATCACTGTTTTTGGAAAAAAAAATCGATTGCCTGAAGTTTGTTTCAGTATTTTTTTATAATATCGCTTGGTGCTAGAAAAACTTATTGACCGACACTGTCTTTTTAAATCCCTGAATATTGGCAAATCTCAGTTGAGAATTGACTGCGGCGTCAGCATCGTTTTGTCTTTTTTAGAATAAACGAATTCTAAAACAAATGACTGTGAAATGGCGATGGCTTGTGGTTTGGAAGGGTTGAATCTGACATTGCACTTTCGGATAGAAATCAAGCCCTGGCGGTGACGTATTTTAATTATTATTGATTCGATGCTGGATTGTTTGATTCCGATTGAATTCGCTTGATTCCCGGATAGTTGTTTTTCTGGATGACATTTGGTCATACGAGGTGGAGTTTTCGGGATATGATTCGAGATTTTATTGATTGAATAGATATTTTTTGATTTGAATTGAAAGGGCTATATTTTCAAGAAATAGTCCATAGCTCAATGTCATATCCACATATATATTTGTTCGTCAGAAAACTAGAAATATTGGAGGTCAATGGAAATGAGACTTTTCGAGTGGAGCAGGCCACCCATCTTCAGTAATAGCAGAAACAGTTACCAAGAATAATGAATATAATGAATACAATCACTTAGTGATTGTAATGAAGAAATACCTACATAGTACTTAATTTACATACTTTCTATAATGTAAGTACTATTTTTCAAGCCATTGCGGTATTTTTCCCATCTAGAAGTAGCGTAGAATAAAAACACGAAATTGTTTTTGATCCATTGTTATGAAAATAACAAAAGTAGTGACATTTTCAGCATAATAACTCACAAACTTTTGAGTGGAATATCATGAAATTATAACAGCTTCGTTCTGAAGGTTAGTACTAGCTGAAAAAGTGGGGAATTCAATAAAACTACCGCCATCTACATTTTAGGTCCGATATTTCTCAGCCCATGTAGTACATGAAGATTTCAAATCCAGGTTGTATATATCACTACCCTGAATCGTTCGTGAAGTATCTAAAGTTCCAAACAGGGTGAGTCAGACATTCAGGTTGCATAAATATTTCAACAACGATAATTATAACAATCTGAACGTCTGTTAGAGCCACCATTAGCCGTTCTTTCATCTCTTCATCATCAACCGATTCCGGTCATTTAGCTGAACAATGTTCCTCTCTGTTCGAGTCTGCATAATTAAAATGACTCCGCAGCAATAACGGATTCTTTTTGATTCTGAAACAATTACTTATTAATAATTCTTTTGAGCATTGTGTTCCGTATGAAATGGAAGTTAATTCGGGGTTGTTCAGATTCAACAATGGATTTATCGTAATGGCTTCAGTTTTTAGGCAGGCTTATTTGGTCCTTTCGTGAATTAATTAGCGAGTTTCTAGGGAATGGAGATGGAAATCAAAGTTAAAAATCAGTCGTGATTGCAGCATCGAAAATGATTACAGGAACGAGGTGGGTTGAGAATGGTGAAAATGACAGTTCACAATGTATGTTTCATCAGAAGATACATCGATATACAGTGTGGTCTACTCTGTGAGTGAAAATCAAAAAATTATTTTTTATGAACCAGAAAATTATGATAGTCGTAAACTGGATTCCAAAACGCAGAACCATACTCTAACTTAGATCTGGCATATGCAAAGTATAGCAATTTTAAGGGGGCAATACTTTTGAAGTTTTTGCCATTTCTGTAAATGAATCCAAGCATCCTATTTGCATCAGCAGACATATACCTTATATGTGTTGTAAATGTTAATTTACTGTCGTACGTTATACCACGATCTTTTGTCTCATGTACGATTTTTTGTTGTGAATGATATTATTTTACAATTGGATACGTTCAATTGTAGACGATTATATTACACCAAAGTATGATTAGATCTAATTCATGTTGTACACGTTAGCAGTCAGTAATGTCGTCGATATTATAATATAATCTCAGGTCGTCTGCAAATAGTAGGCTAGGAATATTCGAAGAGGTTGCCAAGTCATTAATAAAAATTGAAAATGAAAGAGGTCCAACTTCAGAACCCTGTGGTACCCTAGATGTAAATGGCGTAGTGGGTCTATTTGAAAGATTCATATTCGACGAATTGTTTTCTGTTAACTAGATATGATTAGAGTAAGCAGTTGGTTAGAGAGTCCCAATTTTGTCAATTTGCTGAGAAGAACATAATGGTCTAAAGAAATACAACGAACAGAAATTACAATAATAAAACAGACGAACATTTATTTCAATTTCAGTAAAACCTACCTCAGTTCGTTTTTGAATTCAGGTGACTTTGAGTTTACCACTTGCTTGGACAATCGATTGAAGAGATTAATTCAGAGAGAAATATTTCTCTGAAATTGCCAGTCAATGTCAACGTTTTCATAAGAGGTCCCCCGATTTGATGAAATATTCGTGATCAGAAGCCTGTGTTATATGAGAACTTTCGTTTTTATGAATATAGACAAGCGTTTGGAATATAAATAGTGCTGGAAGAGGCATTGAGTATACCCAATATCAGAAAAAGTGTATGACAATGGTCTGCAAATTGCGTCTTCGCCATAATTCTGACAGCTTTTCTCCCAAACGTCTCACGGAGAACGAGCCATAACATGTCTTGATAATGCCATCTGAGATGATGCCGAAACGTCAACCTTCGAAAAATACACACGGGGTCTCTAAGTCAAAAATCAAAATGAAAACTCTGCTTTACTTTGTCAAGTTTTCGCTTCAAATTGGAAGCTTTTTCAGGGGCTATAATGTATTAATTATGAACAACAAAATTATACTTACAATATAAATGTGTATGAAACAATGAACTGAACATAAAAATTGGTTGAAAGAAGTGAAACGTGTGTAGGAATTTTTTTGTTTGACCTTCACAAAAATGTCATTTTTCAATGAAGCATGATCAGGTTCCGAATGCAAAATTTGAATGAAAATAAATTGTGAAGAATGAAAAGCCAAAAACTTTCTTTCCCGAAAAATAAAACTTTCAATGTTTTTTTTTATTTCTCATTTTTCATCATGATCTCCTACCACTTAGCTACACCCATCAATTTACTGAAAAAAAAATTTGTTTATTTGGGGAGAAGGCAGCAAAAATGTTCAGCGCCTGGATCTGAATTTCAGTTAGTTCTTCACAAAATTATCTAAGTTGAACTATTCAATATTGAAATTGCTCAATTGAGAGAAGCTTAGGTTATCACCTATTTTTTTTCTGAATTAATGTGATAATGTAGAGAAAGGTTATCTAATAATACAATCTTTTATTGATTATTTTGTGTATGTCCATATATTATAACTATCAAAAGCCAATTGTTACTTTTGTGGGATCATGCATGCTTACTGTTAACAGAATATATCTATCGTATACTAAAAATTGAGTCATGCGGAAATTGGAGAGAGAAGTATCTATCCGACGAGAGGGGAGAAGCCTGCCTTCCGATGACGTGTAACGTGTAACGTAATGGAGCGTTTCACCCCCCCCCCCTTAAGAAGTTATCACTTCTAAAAATGCAATAGATAATATTAAATATAGAAGTGAATTAGATTGATAGTGAAAATTGATATGGGGGAAATTTGTTAAATTGATGAATGATGGATTTCCTACGTGGTAGAAAATCATAATGAAGAAAAGAGAAATGAAACTTTCTATGTTTTTTACCACTTTTGTTTGTTACTAACATTACTGCAGTTTCGTCCTATATGGACATTCTCAAACTTATACAATATAAGTTTGAAAATGTCCGTAACTGCAGTAACGTTAGTCACAAAAAAAGTGGTAAACAACATAGAAAGTTTCATAACGAAATTTGTACCAGCCGTTGTAGTCACATAAATAGAACAATTCATTTAATTCCGTTATGAATGATTGGTGGCAAAAATTTCAGATTGAAATCCATAAGGTGAAACTTCTAGTTCCTTTGAAGAAGTAAGACCAATTTGATTCAATTCAGGCTCATTATTGATAATACTGAAAAAAATTTATCGTACGAAATGGATTTTTTTCGAAATGAAACTGATTTTGTTCACAATTGCTGTGGGAAGAATATATACAAAAAATTGAAAATATACAAATAATTTCACAACACCCCACTCTGATAATGTTTTTTGAAAATTATAGAGGAAGCAAGAATTTTATCGATATGCATATTTACTTCTCAATCTTACAATATCATATTCTGAAAGGAAAGGCATAAACAAACTGAACGTTAGCACATAGTATGTACATTTGCGATTGTTTTCCAAGTTGAGCTGGTAAACATTGCCTAAAAATACATCTCGAACTATTAGATCACGACAAGGTTACGCCGTATTACTCAGCATGCAGTCACTTGAAAATACACATTTCCTCCTATTTGTTTCATATCAGAACCACGACTGAGGAAAGCAACATAACTTTTGCTCCAAGTATTCATCGATGACTATGTTTACGAACTTGTTGTTTTCATCTGATGATTTTTATATGTAGGTATTTTGGAATCTGGTAATTCTCAAACAACATATCTTGCTTGTCGTCTACACGCATAGGCTAACCCAATAATTGTTGTTACCTGAAAATGAAGCAAATTAGGTTGATACTTTCATATCCTGAAATGTGTTTCATAATTGCTCTCCTAATGGCTTTGTTGATCTGCTCATTGTTGAAAACTTCTGATTTCTTTAATTTATAACCAACATTATTATACAGAAATGTTATTTCTCAGGATACTCCACAAGGTAGAGGATTTCACAGTTTAAGATAAGCCAAAATTACATTATTTCTGACAACTTTGCATTCCTCCATTTCCATCTATTCTGAAAACAAATCATAGAAGTTTTCAACTGGCAATTTCAGGCAATAATTGTTCTGGGGCAACAGCTTTTACATTGGAAATTTTCTTATGTATATTTTGAAACTCACTATCGCTGCTGCTAAAAAGTATTTTTGTATATTTCACCTCACAAATAATAGTTTTTTCTTTGTTGCAGGTGAGTCACACAATTTAGTGAAAAAACAGTTTTCAAAGAGCGCTGTTTGAAAGTCTTGAGTTGATGGGCAAGTATTCACATGTACATGGGGTATAACAAACACTTTTGCCAAAAAAGGTAAGATTTGATGGAAAAACAGTTTTTTGAATAATCTACACTATATTGAATCTCATTGTTTGTATGGAAACACAAATTCTTCATTATTCTGTAGTATTCAATCACTGTACATAGTGAAAGTGTGTTACACAAAAATATAAGTACATATGAAATATATAGAACTTTATTCAGTATATAAATAATAAATCTGTTTAATCTGTTTAAAATCTGTTTTTCCGTTAACCAGCTGTCGCACCCCTACGAACGACAACCCTCAGAAGTCGAAACTTGTGCGAGCTAAGGATTAACGAGGTCTTACCTTTTAACGTGTGATTCCTAACACGGAAATTAATAATGGAATTACAATTAACAAAGTAGTAATCAACAAATAACGAGAGTATTATGAGAGAATATATGTATAAATAATATCAGATAAAATTAGACTAGGATCTATGTAAAACATCAAAAAGATAATGGGGTTATGAAATGATATAAAGATTTAATAAAAGTTTAGAGTTATAAGTTATGACTCAATTGCAAGTTGAATTGGAGTATTGTGAGTTGAGAATACCTGCTAGTATGTATGTATAAATATTATTTTTTAAAAATAGACTAGTATCCGAGGTTACACATTGAAATGGTATAAGTTTATGAAAAGGGATGAAACAAAAATATTATGAAAAATATCAATGTACATAATATGAGGTAATAAGCTTGAGGTCAGTTCAGAAGATGCTTGAACTTCTTGACTTATTAACAGCCTATGCGATATTTCACGCCGAATATGTTCGAACACAGTAACGTCTATATCGCTACAAATTTTGATTATTCTCTGCCGTATATTCAATAATGAACCAGGTTCAGTTTTGTACACCTTCTACTCCGGATAGCCCCATAAAAAAGTCCAAAGGTGTCAAATCTGGCGAGCGGTCTGGCCATTCTGTAGGTTCTCGACGGCCAATCCAACGACCGGTAAAAGTAGTATCCAAAATGTTTTTTTACTTGTCTGGAGTAATGTGGTAGTACTCCAACTTGTTGGAATAAAATATCCATATCAAATTCATTAGGAATTCGACGATTTCAGTGATGAGAGGGTCAACAGTAGTTTCCAGAATATTCAAATACAGATCCTCTGTTAAATTCTCATCAATAAATAGAGGTCCTACAACATGGTTTTCCAATATTCCTTCCCAAACGTTGATTTTTTCTGGATATTGGGTATGTATTTCAGGAAAACGTGAGTGTTGGTGTCACTCCAATAACGGCACTTTTGTCTGTGAACATTGTCGTTTGAAAAAATGTACATTCATCACTAAAACAAATATTGAGGAGATAGATAGGATGACTTGCAATTGTTTCCTTCATGATTTCGCAGAATTCTGTTCTTCGATCAGGGTCATCTTCAGTTAATTGGTGTACCATTTCAAATTTGTATGGATGGTACCTATTTTTCTTCATAAGTCTCCACACAGTAGAAGGAGACACCTCACAAACATTCGCGACTGAATATGTAGACTGTTCAGGATTTTCTATCATCTCACCAATTATTTGTACTTGCTGTTCTTCCGGAATGGACGGATGATCTTTGGACTTTTTGTTATGTACTCTATCGCTAGTTGTGAATTTGGATACAAGTTTCCTCAAATATTTTCTACAGATAGGACGATTCGGAAAACGTTTATTGAATTTCCTTTCGGTCTCGTGAAAGTTACGCGTCGCACCGTAAATAAAAATCGCTTCAAGTTCTCTTTCAATGGACGAGAATTGAACATTTCAGAGATTGTTTACGTGGTACCTATGAGTACCTTTCTACTAGTGAAACCGAAAGCTAAATGAGAATATTCTAACAGAACAATCATATTCATTGTCGTACTGAAATTTTTTGTCGTTTTATAAACAAAGAATAACTTAACAAACCTTATCGGGTTGTTGGAATTGCCATATGGCAGATAAAAAGGAATATTTATAGAAATATCGATATTCATGTGTTTGTCTTCAGGAAATTATTAAATCTTTTCAGGAAATTATCAAATATTACGCCATTTTGTAGCAGGTGAAGATATTGACTTCATATTCTAGGGTTGTGAAATATTCATCAGGAACTTCAAAATGATCACAAGACCCCCCTTTTCATTCATTTTTTTCCAGATGACGCCCTCGAAATTTCACTTCAAAATAAAGTATTCATGAATTAATTTCATTATCCTTAATTTGAATTTTTTGAGTCAACCCGTTTAAAAAATAAAAGGGGGGGGGCAATGAAAGAAATGCGCTGTATATGGAATAAAGCGAATAAAATATACATACTAGCTAACAAACAAATATAGATATAATTGAATGAATTTGACTAGGTATAGTAAGATATTGATGTGAAAAAATTGTGCGTCTATGTTATTTACCTACATCCTGATATTTCTATAAAATCGGTTATTTTTCTATCGCTTTCCATAATATATTTTTTCAGTTCTCTTTTGAATTCAAATTTGTTTTTTTTTCTACGTTGCGCATGTGGATACGATTTGTTTTTCTCCACTCGAATCATGAGTCGTCTCGATAAAATATTTCGTTTTCTGTTTGGGAAAAACTAATATGTTTGCATCGAACATAATTTTTTCTACTCACGACACTCTACTTTTCTCTTCGGTTCTCCACGATTAGTATTCTATACCAAAACTGCTTTCCATCAATGAATCCAGAAATCCAGAAGAGAAATATGTTTTTCCCGGAATTATACTATACGAGCAAATATCCTAGAAATAAATTGTTTCGAGATGAATTGATTGAGTTGTAGCTTCGCAAAGCGATTTCCCGTGGAAATTGAAAAGTGTTTATAATTTGACCCAATTTGATTCCGACCTTTATATCTGGTCTCTTCTTCCAATCACGACGCATATTGCTGATAAATAACATTGCCCTGAGAGATAATTTATACCTCAATTTCATTTTGGAGGTTCTAGACCCTATCTCTTATTACTTTCGATCAGTGTCACCCCTTTCACTTTTGGAGTTACGAAGGGGAGTTGGAAACTTCACTGGATACAGAATCCGATTCTCTTGAAGAAATACAGAAGAAATACACTGTTTTCATCAATATATCCTCAAATTTTGCTTTCAAACAGGGTTTCGAAAAATGTATTATTGCTTGGGAGGGCTTCCGCCCTCCCAATTCATATTATTCATACATATATGAGACTTTTATGGGAAACAAGTGCTTTGCACTTATCCTAAAGTTGCTTTATTCATTCACTCTATGTTGTTACTTGTATCTGCATTTGTATTTATCATTTCTGATTGAAGTTATTTTATCATTATTACTATATTATTATCAGTAAGCGTGCCACGCCATCTAACAGTTATTAGTGGATCACATAAACTTTCACATTTAGTCAATGGGCATACCTGTCGGATATAATCCAACGCCCTTCGTGGTATTAGCCAGGGGAGTAGTTGTTTTCTGATAGGTGTCAGTCCATTAACCTAATGTGTAGGAAGTTGAGACTGGTCTGAACGAATTGTTCTTATATAATTTCAAAGACATAAAGACATCAGACATAATTTTTTTTCGAAAAATAGTTTTACCACAATATCGATGCATTTAGCTGAGAATATTTCAGGAGATAATCTTCATGAATACCACTTGACCTAAATATCGTCTCAGATGAATGTCCCTTTTGCCAAACTAAAACTTTCTCATTTTTGTACAATACCAATCCAGATACAAGAAACAGACAAAACCCCTTGTCCTGCGGACTTGTGCTTTGACCATGGTATTTGCTCTCATAAAATTGCTAAATAACGAAGTTTTCTTAAAAAATGGAAAATGATCTGTAGGGTTTCTCCTACAACTATTTACAGACATCGGAAAAGTCTGGGGATATTTTAAAAAATGGCAATAATTTTTTTTAGATCGCCTTAGGGAAAAAAAGTTGACAGGTGATTATTAAACGAATGTTTATTAAATTTATTAAATGGTCAAAAATACTGAGTGCGCATATAAGCAAAACTAAAAAAAAATATGGCTCTTTTTTGGCACCCCAAAAAAAATCATAATACAAAAAAAATTGGAATCAGTACAAAGTATGGCCTCCACGCTGGTTTATTACGGCCCCACATCTATCGTCCATCGACAAAATGAGATTGTCAATGTCTTGTTGAGGTACATTTGCCCATTCAGCGATTAAAAGCTCTCTCAATTGAAACGTTGTGTGAATGTTTCCCATATGCGGAGTAATTCTTCGTTGAAGCATGTCCCACACATCCCATACATCAACTCCTTCGTTGGTGAGCCAGTCAGTCACTAGACGCGCGACATGTGGACGAGCATTATCGTGCATTAGGTGGAAGTTTTCACCAACAGCACCAGCAAACGGACGGACGATAGGTAGAAGAATGGTGTCGAGGTACTGTCGAGCTGTAAGGGAGGGGATTTGGAAAAACGAGATCGGTTCTGCCGCCGATCATGATTCCGCCCCATAGCATTACTGTACCACCTCTGTATGTGTGGACTTCCTGGACGTGTCTCAAACGTTCACTATTTCCAGATCGTCTCCACAGTCTTACTCGACGAGAATCTGAATGAAATCCAAATCTGGATTCGTCTGTAAACAAAACTGTGGCCCAATCATTTGCATCCCAGTTTTGATGTTCTTGACACCACTCTAATCTTCTAACGCGATTGCCCCTCGACAAAGGTGGACAAAGGTGGCCTTCTTTTGTGGAGATCTGCTTCATGCAGTCGATTTCTGACAGTATCACGACCAATGGTTACCTGGTGCGTCTGCTGCAACACGTTAACCATCTCAAGTGCTGTGATTGTAGGTTGTCTTTTTGCGGTTAAGACCAAAAATCGGTCTTGAACTGCGGTTGTAGCGCGTCCTCGTCCTCGATGTTGTTCGGCTGGACTGCCAGTTTCACGGAAACGCCGTCACAATCGACTGATAACACTTTGGGAGACCCCCAAACGAAGAGCTACATCATTTTGTCGCATGCCACCTTGAAGAAGCCCCACAGCTCTATTCATCTCAGCCAATGGTGAGTGATGGCGTTCCATGTTAAAGCACAATATTTCAGTTTAATTGCTGAGCAAGAACTGCATAGAATGTACAAACTCGACACTTTCAGATTATTCATTTCAGCCGAAAACCTACAGTTTGTAAAAAACTTGATATAAGATTAGTTACCGTTTTTGCAGGCTTTGTTCAACCCATAGAAATCTACAGGGTGGTCGAGTGTACCAATTTAATCGAAATTAAACGACCTCATGCATTTATTTTTATGATATTCAGTATGTTATAAAAACATCCCTAAACTTTTCCGATGTGTGTAGTTTAGAAACATTACATTTCATTATTTTTGTATCACAAATTCTTGTTAGGAAATTAACTTTTCATAACTCTGTTATCGACCTGTCGTACAAAATATCCATCAGCTTGTGTTTTTCATGTTAATTCTTTACTGAAAAACATATGGATACGACAGGCGCCACTAGGGATGTTAAGATTATTATGTATGTAGTCAAGGGCCCAAGTGGTTGATCCTTTGTGAATATATTCAAGACCTAGACAATTATTGCCGGTGGTGATTTCCCAATCACCAATGCATTCGTTCAATTCTGAGATTTCAGCCGTGAACTAATCCTAATTCTCATTACCCCCGCCACGATGCTACACTGTTATTTTTCTGTTTCTCGTTTTGTTGGTGTTATTAATAAATTTTATTATTTTTAAACGCTGTGTCCGTCTGATTAATAATCCACCTATCACCAGTCCCGACAGATCGATGAAATTTTGAGGTGTTATAGTAATAATTCCAAAAATATAATGATAATATTCCGCCTAGCTGTATTCATCCACTCAACACCAAATATGTCATGCAATTTTTTGCATCCTCGACTTTCCTGACATTGAATTGTGTAGGTAGAAAAAAGAACAACATTATGAAATCCGACACATGCACACCCACTTGTATTTCGCTCTTGAACATTTCTGTTTTGTCACGTCTGTGAATGTGATACCTTGGGAAACCTTGTTTTCGATTCATAAATTCATTCACCAATCCGGGTCGAACGGTAATTTATTCAAAATGAGACGTGGTGTGTTATAAACGCTAGTTATTTCATGAATTCGAGAGGAGTTCGTTGAAATTTGTGAGTTTCATTTTGAATGAAAGGGTTTTCAATGTTGATTGCAGGAATGTGGGCGATGGGAATATGAATTTTCTGATGAAAATTGATTGCCTGGATTTTGGATTTTTATCATTTGATTAGGTTAGGTTAGGTAAGGTCAAAAGTAAGTGTGGCTATTAAACCCTCCAATGTTGCAGTGCCAATGTAGCGCCCATAAGAAAAAATAAAAATAAGAAAAAGTGGCAATGTTGAAATGCAATTTATTTTCGAATCCTTAAAAAAATGCCAGAAAAAAACATTTTCCGAAATTCTTGTTTTTTCCAGATATCTCCGTATATATCCGGATTTCTCAACGACACATTGCTAGTCAGGTAAATGCGCAACTTTGCCCCAATTCAACCATCTTCGCATCCCTTATATTTTCCTAGATCCCTATGTTGAGGATCGAATATGAAACACCCTGTATTTGCATAGAGATAATAATGAAATTATTTGATTTTTTCGATTCTATGGAGAATTCCCACATTTTTTTTATGAAGATGGAGAGGTAGAAAGCGAAAACCTTTTTTTCTCAGTCATTCATCTAACTAGGTGATTAACCAGTGATTAACAGATTTATGAATCTAGAAGTTTCCTAGAAATACTATTGTATTATAATCGTTTTTTTTTTTCAAAATCTACCAACAGCATCAGAATCAGTCATTTATATATGAATAAGTCACTATCTTAGGAATCACACGTTGAATGGTAAGACCTCGTTAGTCCTTAGCTCGCACAAGTTTCCACTTTTGAGAGTTGTTGTTCGAAGAGGGGCGTTAGCTGGTTAACGGAAAAACAGATTTCAACAGACTTTTTTCAACAGACAGAATACAGTTGGAACGGCAGTACTGCAGAATACATAGATTGTGAAGAAAAATTTTAGTGTACTTACATATTTTGATGCGTAGATAACCGATCTGAAAAAAAAAACGGCGCTCTTAACGGAAAAACAGATTCCAACAGACTTTTTTCAACAGACAGAATATAGTTGGTACAGTAGTACTGTAGAATACATAGATTTTGAAAAAATATTTGAGTGTACTTACATATTTTGATGCGTAGGTTACCGATTTGAAAGAAAACATCGGCGCTCTTAACGTAAAAACAGATTTCAACAGACTTTTTTCAACAGACAGAATATAGTTGGTACAGTAGTACTGTAGAATACATAGATTTTGAAAAAATTTTTTAGTGTACTTACATATTTTGATGCGTAGATTACCGATCTGAAAGAAAACATCGGTGCTCTTAACGGAAAAACAGATTTCAACAGACTTTTTTCAACAGACAGAATATAGTTGGTACAGTAGTACTGTAGAATACATAGATTTTGTAAAAATTTTTGAGTGTACTTACGTATTTTGATGCGTAGATTACCGATCTGAAAGAAAAAATTGGCGCTCTTCCTTATTTACAAAGTTACGACTTTCCAAAGTTCAGAAAAGAGCAGTTTCTTTTTCACAAGATGAACTATTTAAAAACGCAAGAATTTTTTCAACAGGTTGCCTTTACACCTTATTCCTCCCCAATTTACACTTTTCAATTCAACAATCAACATTTTTATTATAAAAGACTAAATTTAAAACGAGTGCTCTTTCTGGTGACATTCTTCTATTTCTAGGTTATTTGCTAGTGACATTTCAGAAAAAAGCGGTTGGTATTTGCCGCCGCCTACTATTTCAAATTCGTAATACACTACCAAAAACCAATTTACGATCTAAAGAATGCAGGCAAAAACATTTGAATTACTTCAGAAATATTGACAGCATCAGTCGTACCAACTATCCCATTAACCTTAAAAACGTAAAATACAGGGATATATGCTGTGGAATTGGCCGCGGTGGTAGTGCGCCCTACTCACGATCGGAAGACCGTGGGTTCGATTCCTGCCTCGACCAGATATTTTTCTCGAGAGAATTTAGCAGCTCCGTATATTTTTATTGGAAATATATTGATTGTTGAAGTGAAGGTGACCTAGTGAACGAATGCGACTGTTTTTAAATAGTTTATCTTGTGAAAAAAAGACTGAAAACTTGCCCTTTTCTGAACTTTGAAGGGCCGTAACTTTCTAAATAAGGGAGAGTGCCGCTTTTTTTCTTTCGGATTCAAAATACGTATGTAGACTCAAACATTTTTTCAAAATCGCCGGGTGCCCCCAAAACGAATATTTACCAAATTAATTGTTTAAGTAACACCTCATTCTGCGAGTTCCACTAATTAATTTACAAAACTAGAATACGTGATTCGCTCGCTATACAATAGCTCTCATTCTGACTAAATTCTATTTAATCTGTACTTTATGTTACATTCTTTCATGATATTATATACTATTAACCCAAGTCGTAGTTCAAATTCAGTCTGCAAATATATTTCGAGTAATTCAAAATGTTTGTTATGGCATCAACTCAAACGGCCTCTTGAAAGCCCAACATCACATAAAAACACCCAACTCATTACCACATTGTAAAATACGAATGCCCACTCGAAACACTCAGCGAGAAAAGGTTAAGCTCATGTCAGAACAGTAGTTTGTTTATAATTTCATTATCAAGTGCGCGTTAATCATGCCCAGCCAGTACAACGGCTTCATTATGGATTGAACTCCGTAAATAAAAATGTTCAGAATAGACCGGAAGCTAGGGCTCGTATGGAGTGCTAAATGGATTCAGGCAAAGTGCCAGAGTGTACTTTCAGGCGATAAAGAAAAGTAAACGTTCGAATATTCACTACGAGGGTGAAATCAACACATAGTGACAAAGTTGGTGGCTCCTTGAGAAATACACTTTTGAAAAGTCCGTGCTTTCAAGATAAAATTAGACGATGTCGTACGTATTAAAACACTGAAAAAAAATATATCAAAGTATCTCACACTCATTGATAGGACTTCGTAGATAACTTTTATGCATGATCTATATTTCTTTCGGCCATTTTTGAAGAAGTACGGCCCGATGATGTCACCGACCCATAATCCACACCAAACAGTGACTTTTTTGGGATGCATCGGTAGCTCTTGCAATGCTTGTGGCTGGTCTTCACTCCATAAAAATGTGGATCTTCCTCCAACTTTGCCAGCGCCCATTCACCAAATGTTAGGCATTGTGGAAGGTCGTGTGGCTTCAATTATTGCACCAGCTGTATCTTATAAGCGTTTACACCCAAATCGTTCCGCAAAATTTTCCACGTAGTGGAGTAACAGAGGCCCAATTACTGCGAACGGCGACGAATCGACATTTCACGGTCATCACGAACACTGGCGGATACAGCCGCAATATTTTTTTCGGTTCTCACTCTACGTATGCGTGTTGGTGGTTTGATGTCCAATAATGTAAACTGGGTTCAAAATTTAGTCACAAGCTTTCGAATAGCTCCTTCGGTAGGCCGACAAAACTGCCCATAAATTGGAAGAAGTGCACGATGCACTTTCTTCATCGAGCATGAATTTTGATTATGAAATTCAATAATTTGCGAACGTTGTTCATTCGTAACTCGATTCATTGTTAAATTATAACCCAAACTGAACAAGTTCATAAACCGCTCACTTTGTTCAGGCCTCAAATTATTGGACTGAGTGTTAGAACATTTGGAGCGAACTCACATGCTTTCTATTGGGGATAATTTGTAATTGAAGTAACGACCTGACCATGTGAACAAAACACTAGTATCATGTTCAACACCCAGCAATCTAAAGCCCATTGAAACCTATTTTCATATTGCCAAGGATCAGATTGAAATTGAAACAAATTGGTGATAGAGTTATAATTTTCTGCTACCTTTCATGTAGGTACTCACTCTTTCTCAATTAAAAATTCAGGAGTGTTACATTAGTAACTCTTTGAATTTCTATGGATCTATCTCCTCCTGTAAACATGCTTCGATTGGCTAGTCAAATTGGTGGATCAACATCATTGGACGGGACTTTATTTTGAAAGAATTTTTGTCAATCCATGAAAATTCATCTACCTAATATTCATGTAGGTACTTGTAATGCACTGTTTGGAACCTTAATATTTCTGTATAATTTCTCCCTGTGGTTCTGGTATATTGACAGATACGGTTATAAATACATTGTACTGTACTGTAATTATAATTTATTAGTTGAATGATAATATTCATGTTATATCCATGTAGTTAGGCTAATCACCATGTTTGGATAAATTAATGAATAAATGAATAAGTAAATGTAATATGACAACTTGAATCAAAATTGTTGTAGAATTCTAAACGAGTAGCTCGATTAATTCTGTTTTTCTTCTTTTAGTTTGTGAAATACTGTTCTGATGACTGTTATTTCAATAAATTTCGTGTTGTTCTGAAAAAATCGTTGCTATTTTCTGGAATCAGTTTCATGCCATTGTCTCCATCATCCCGACGTGACCGTGGAGAAAAACACCACGTCTGGGAACCCAGAATGCCGAAAACAATAATGAAATGAGCAAAAAACGGTGAAACGACCTCCACCCCTACGCTCCCTGGATGCGACACTGATGATTTAGTAAGTGCTCCGTGAACGACGAAAAATAGAACCGAAACTTCGTCTGTTCCAAGCTTCGTGACAAATTAATATCCAGCCAACGGTCAAGGATGAGAATAGCAATGGAAATGCCAAGTGGATTCGCGGATTTATATTTTTCGCTAAGGGATGATTTTCGTGCTGAAAAAAGTGATGTCTTTCCCCAGGTTTTCTATAATAATCTTGAAAAACAACGAGACTGCAGTTGAGTCTGTAACAATATCTAGCATTTAGAACCGGAAAACAATATTGGCTCTGCCAGAATTGGGAAAATTGAAACTTATCTTAATGGTTCAATGATCCACACTTGAATGTAATGAATCAGAACAATGTGGAATACGTTGAAATATTCTGTGACATTGTGGGTCACTCCCTACTTCTTTGGTTGAGAATACTCATTGATAGGGGCATATAAAGCAAGACCCGTCGTCGTATCATAATTCGAAGATTATCCTTTCATTGTGACAACAAAGAAATCGTTTATCGACTCCCTTAGCAAAGCTAGTAGCTCATAATGACGATCTTGATGAAAATTCTCTAAATAGAAGTATATTAACAACTGTCAATATGAATCCTGAAAAATGAAAGTATTTTTCTATGGTAGACCACCTCGAACTGATACAGTCAATTACTATTCTAATTCTATTAAAGACAACATTAGCAGTTTTCTGCATTTTTCTCAAACAACTGAGAATCAGGTTTCCACAATAATTTATGATATAAAATCTAAGTCTTTCGGGACTGACAATATAAATATTAACATGATTCTGCTGTGTTGTCCATATATACTTATATACATCATACAAATATATACATATATTCGAAGTATAAGCGTGCTGCCAACCCTATTGAAAGTATTAGAAAAAATTCTTGAACCGCAAATGAGAACACACATCGAAGATAATAATATACTTCCCTTATATCAGAGTGGATTCAGGTCTGACTACAGTTGTTCATCAGCACTGTGTGCAATTGCTGATGAGATATTGAGGTCAATTGATAATAATGACATGTGTGCTCTAGTTCTACTTGATTACTCCATGGCATTTGATACCTTAAGACATGATATTCTTTTATCTATCTTACATTTCATTAGATTCACAGAAACTGCTTGTTCAATTATTGGGTCTTATCTATCTGGTAGGCTCAACAGGTGAAATTAGATGATCATATTTCGGATTCTGCGGACATATGTCAGGCCGTTCCACAGGGAAGTATTTTGGGACCATTTTTATAGACCATTCACACTAGCAACTTCTCTCCACACCTGACAAACTGTAAATACTATTTTTATGCAGATGACACACAGCTATATCTTTCTTTCAAATTGCATGTCATTGAAACTTATTCATAGTCAAAGACACTTTCTGAACTACAAATTGAAATTAATTTTGAACATCAAAACGCGTACTTTTGAAAGATAAATACATATATATCATCGCGAACGTTTCTCTAGACCTATGAAAAGGACAACATTTCGTGGCAGGAAATTTCTACCTCTGAAAAATTCTAGAACAGAGTAGAACTTTTGAAAATTTTCTATACTAGAGCATATCACTGAATTTCAGAACATGCTGGAGTATTCTAGAATATTGTAAACTATACAGGAATAATCTGTAACTTTCGAGATCATAGGTAGCGCCAGCTCCCCGACTTCTTGAAGGACGAAGTATCATATATTTACCAATTCGCACAAAATATCAATAAATCATGCTCATAAACTTTTTTTTTTGAGTTTATCTCGTTTATACAGACAGACAGACATTCACCAGGCAGGGAATTCAGACTACAATATGTAGAAGATTTATAATGACTTATTTGTTTTTGTCAATCTATAGGACCACTTTTTTGCCACCGTTCTGATTGAAACAAATCAATTCCTATTCTGCTTCTCTTCGGATTTCATTCAGCAATTCCATTTCTATTCATACATGGATTCTCCGTCTAGTAGAGACGGTACCTGGCTAATAATCAAGTAATTCGCAAGTTACGAGGCTTAATCTAAACTGCGGAACTTTTTCACTGTGTAAAGTTTACGTGCAGTAGAGATTTGCAGATAAGAACCTTGGGATTATCTGTCGAGAATTTAAGATACAATTAAAGTTAATCTAGCAGCCTGAAATGCGGTTACATCGTTTTTTCGTCGCATTCAAGGATTTCCTATTCTAATTCCGGTGATTTAGTGTCGACCAGCTTTAGCTGTTTATTCTTTTCGGAAAGTTTACGAACTCTTTTTGAGTATTTCGAGAAAAACTGAATGCTTTCTGTGAAGAGTTCATTTCGTCTGATTGAATGAAAATGATACAAGAAAGTTGTTGAAATTTTGGAAAGTTGTAAATAACTAAAGTATATAATATTTTTTTGCAACCGACTTTCTTATTCTTAGAAAAAATTAAAAATATTCTCACGTTACAATACTTTTCTGAAATAGTTTTTCGACTGAATTCAGCAGTGGATGTAGTGGTTATTGTTTCTATATCATCAGAAATAGTTTCGAGAAATATTTTCTCAGTGTGTTATGAATTTGAATTGAATGTTTTCGAACATTGTTTCTCTCATTCAAAAAACACTTTATTGTGAGATTTTCACTGAGCAGTTCTACGAAAACCCAACACGTATATTGTCATTCAATGGTTTCTTCAGGCTGTTTTCCAATGGAAACGTAGACAGCGACTTCAACAAAATTCAGAAGGATTCTAAAAGTCAAGTTAGTTCAATATTTCTTTCTCAATAACCATTTAATGAACAGACATTTGAATGGAGGAGTTTTTGAGATATACTGGGGATATAATTAAATAAAAAAAACGTTATGTGGATTTATAAATTTATCTTGCAAAGTCATTTGTAGAATCATTTCCACAGACATTGTATGTCAAGTCAGCTACTGGTTCTTTCTGATTCTATTTTATCAATCTTATATTTTCTAGAAATAATGTAGAATCATTCAGTTCCACCTCCGTCATCAATTTATTGATATATAATTTCATTGCTTCAAGGAAAAAGAAAGTTCTTGCAAAAGATTGGATAATTTTTTGTTTCATAATAATAAGTCGTATTCACTGAAATCCACTAGAGCTGAGAACTTTCTACGATAAAGAATAACTTGAGCAAATCGAACAGAAAACTTGGTAACCAAATCACTAGCTGAATGTTGAACGAAAAAAAATGGCAAGAATTAGCAAGAATTCACTCAATTTTACCAACTCCTAATGAAATTCATTATTTCAGTGAATTATTTTTCTCAACTCATAAGTTGAAATGGTCAATATAGTCTCAGGAATTTCAATTGATCCCAAATTTAAACTTGAAAAACACCTACATACCAGAGGTAATAAAAAAGATCACCGTGAATATCAATCTCTATTATTATACTTCAATTTCGGGGTGTGAAATGAAAAAAGTGGCATAGATCGATTGAAAATACGGCAAAATGGATAATTTGTTGCTTTGTTATAGCAAGATCTTCCATGATTTGAAGAGCGTTTGCAACGCTGGTGTGGTTTTATTGTTCCAGTTATTCTCAAACAACAAAAATGTTGCACCTTGTATACTCAATTATTAGTGATCGCTTGGTTCAGTCCTGTCCTGAAAACCAAAGAAGGATATCAATAATTAAACTTTTGAGTAAAGTTAATATTTCGTGTTTGATTTCAGCAACCTTTTTATGATGTAAAAGCGTCTAGCCATCTTCAAAGCTACTTTCGCTTTTTTTTGGGTCTAGGATATTAAACTTCCCCTAACTTATGTACATTTTCACTTCAAAGTTCTAGAGGTTTCAATATCTATGGAGATTCTACTATGGTCGATTTGGTTAATCTTGTATGTAGCCATTCTTTCTTGCTTTATCGGGATATTATACTGCTGAGTTTGTCGCTATTCCTCTACAAAATTTTGTTATATTCGATAGATATATATTGGTATACGTTCACTAATTTTATCGAACATCCAGTAACTTAGGTCAATTACAGTCAAGAAAACAAAGTAGATGGTTTCTATAATAATAGGAAACCCCATCAAGATAGTTTATCTCCACCTGTATCACTCATTTCTTCCTAAAATAGTTTATATACCAATTTGTGTCCAAGTCCATCTGCAGCATATCTGCCACTTGAATTTCTAATAAATCAATACCATTTCTGCATGTTTCACTAACCCAGTTTTACAGTTTCAATCAAACTCTGACCACCACCATAGCTCATAATTATATCTTAATTGATCCAATTTTGTCAATGAGAGTGTTAATGTTCTAAACTAGGTAATCACCCAAACTTCACTATCTAGATAAAAAGAAAATAACTACGTCAATTTGTTTTTGAGAATAACACAATGAAAATATTCAATTAAAAAATCTCTCCGGGAGATTAGAACATATTTCTTTTATTCTAATTGAAGCAATTCCAAATTGAGTGGAGGATTATTTATATAATCACAAATTTCGTATTTTCATCAGGTTTGTGTTCAATATAGACATACAGAATTTCAAGGTGTATTCATGAAAATCCCCGTGAATCTCTACGAATTATTAATAACGATTCGTCTCCCTGCTGAGTGCAGTATAATAAAGTTTTCTCCGGAGTAAATTTTGTAGCAACAGAACTAATTTAATTACTTCCAGCTACAAAGAAAACATTTTATAACAACTCGAAAGTTTTGAGTAGCAGTAACTACCACTTGATCTTGCTCCTATCTGAATATGTTCATAAACTCGGGACTATTATTGTTGTACCTTATATAACTATTTAAGTTGTTCAACAACGTTTCCTGATTACGAATAACAGAACGGGGAAGTCTGACATGACAGCCAGACAGCCAGTTTAGTTTGTTAGCAGTATTGTCTGGTTTCTGATGTTTCGCCGGTGGTTTGTGAATGAGTTGGTGAATAGTTAGTGTGTTGAACATATTAAAATTTCACAGTAATGAAGATGAATATTGCTAGAGTTTTCTCCCAACACTAAACCGATATTTTAACACATCGACACGTGTTTCGATCAAAAAGTGATCATCTTCAGAAAGAGATATCTATACCATAGATACCTCTTCTACGTACCTGCGTCTCATCTTTAATTTATTTCAGGATATTGCCTTATCTATCAGTCTTAATGATAATAATAATAATAATAAAGCATTTATTGCCCAACAGTAACAACCATTTACAGAGCAATTTAAGATGACAATATATATCAAGTATACTCCTAGCACTAATACATAGAGATCTCAGCGTTATCATACGATATACGCTCTAGACTTATTTTTTAATTCGATTAAAGAACAGGAAAAAATATCACAATATTTACAAATTTTGTTATAGTTCGTGCACATTACATAGAATGGTGCCTCAAGCATACAATTTCTACAATTTCACGTATATAATTTCAAATCATCGGCGAACATAAGCCTCTTGCATTCGAAAGATGTACACAGTTCATTTATGTACAGCAAGAACAACAGTGAGCCTAAATTAGATCCCTGTGGGGCACTGCTGGTTGCCTTCGAAAAATCGGTATACACCATATCCACCTGACCCCTTTTATCTAGTGTCAGTCTCAAATTGATTTTACAATGTGTCCTTATGTAATAGTCAGGTAAATTTAATAATTAAAATGTTATTTTAACAAGCTGTATAGTATACTATTAGGTCCACCAGCGTTATTCATAATATTATTATGTTTACTCATTTCTACACTCTCATAGGCATCTAGATGCCTGTTGTTGAATACTTGTCTTACTAATCTTAATGAACTGAAGTCTATGGAATGGTTTTCTTGCAAAATATGATGGACGACTGCTGGTTTTTCTGGTCTTCCATATTTTAGGTGTGCCAAGTGTTCCTTATATCTCATTTTGATAGATCTTTTTGTCTGTCCGTAATATTTTGCATCGCAATCCTTACATTTGATTTCGTAAATTGCAGACTTTTCTCGACGTTGTCTTTTGGATTTCCTAAAGAGCTCTGTAGTGTATGACTTGTTTTAAAATCCACCTTCATACCCAGTTTTTCGAAAAGCTTTCCAAAGTTCTTCGTGTATTGGTGGTATGGAACTGAGATATACAGGGCTATTCAAATTCGTTTCTTCGTTTCTGTACATGGGGATCTCGTGAACAATAAGAGATAGAGTGTCGGTTAATTTGTGACAAATTTGTGTATTCTAAAGTCCTATTCAATGATGTGTAAAAATCAAATATAGCTCTTATGGTTATGGAGATATACAGGAAAAATAAAAAAATCCCAAATTATTTTTTTACCTGTAACTTCTTTATTCGCAGACATATTCAAAATCTGTCCACATTTTGCTATTGGAACTTGATGTGAGCTTTCAGAATATGTCTATAAATTTTTTATACAGGGTGTCATCTGACTTGGGTCACTCCCATTTTTGAATTTTCAAATACGGACCTGTATATTTTTGTTGTAGTTGGGCCAATAAGATGGCCTGCAAGATCACCAGATCTTGATATTTTCGATTATTTTCTACGGGGGACATTGAAAAATACGATTTACGCTTGCACAGAAATATAAAATATGGAAGACTTGAGGATTTTGAATGCTTTTGCAATAATGCAGCAAAGAAGTGTACCTATTAAGGACAATGAATAATATGAAAAAACGTGTTCAAAAATGTATCGAAATGGAAGGAATCCAATTCGAACATTTATTGCGCCATTAATTTTTTGTGTGTATTTCAATTACTTCATTTCAATTTTCATCACAATTATAGTGTTCGTTTCGGATGTTATTATTACCATCATTTTATTTTCTACTAATCAAAACACATATCATATATTTTTGTTGTTTCAGATAATCATAAAAGGTTTTCTTATTGGAAGTTCATTGTAGAAAACGTTCAGTCCAATGGAAATATGAAAAAATATGAATAGGTAGGTACCTCAAAATGAGAAAAAAAAAACTCTCGAAAAACTCTACGGTAGATAGTGAAACGTGAACGTCGCTATTGTGTTATTGTTCAACTCACTAAACCAATTTCCAGGGCCGTAATTCAATTTCTCAGTATGAAGTGAATATCGACGATCCAAAAACAAAAACTACAGGCCCGTATTTATAAAATCGAAAATGAGGGTGTCCCAAATCAGATGACACCCTGTATAAAAGATTCATGAACATACTTGATAGACCACATCAAGTGCCAATAGCAAAATGTGGATTGATAATTTGGGATTTTTTGGTTTTTCCTGCATATCTCCAGAACCGAAAGAGCTTTATTCGATTTTTTTACATCATTGAAGAGGTCTCTTAAATACGCAACTTTGCCACACCGACATTCTATCTCTTATCGTTAACGAGATCTCCAAGTACAGAAATGAATTTGAATAGCCCTGTATATTCATCCTGGATTTCGTCGTTTTTAAAAGTCGAGTTTTCGTTCATTCGTAACCTAAACTTTTTCTTCCTAACTATATCTGTTTAAAAATCTGTTTTCCCGACAACCAGCTGTCGCACCCCTACGAAAAACAGCCCTCAGAAGTTGAAACTTGTGTAATATGAGGATTAACGAGGTCTTACCTTTCAACGTGTGATTCCATATTATATCATCTACAATACTCTTCGAAACACCGTTACTGGCTGCTATTTCCTGTATTGTACATTTTTCTTTTGTGAACCTTTCATGTGTGAGAGAAAAAGTCAAAAGACGATGCACTAGAAAATTTAGCCCAGCACGTTTGTGTTGTCCATTGTGAAATCAATTTAAGACACTCAAGACACAAGTACTTAGAAGAGGTATCAATGGTATAAATGGGGATAACAGTATATACCTCAGTATATTTAGTATAATCTTCCTCTTGAAGATGATCACTTGGTGATCGAAACACGTGTCGAAGTGTTAAAATAATGGTTTGGTGTTGGTAAAAAACTCCAGTAATATTCATTACTACACCAAAGGTTCCAAACAGTGTATCACAAGTGATAAAAATGTTTTCTTTTTGTTTAAATGGGCCACAAGGTATGGAAAAGTGACAAGAGATATTGCCAAAAATTTACTAGCACACAGGGTAGGAAGGATTTGAATTCTCATAATTTTAGGATTAGGAGAGCTTGCAGCTGTCCCCTTTTTAGGGCTGTACGGACCATTGTATCATTTCATTAAAGTGACGAACAAACTGCAGGCCCTCAAGCCGTGGAATTTCCAACCAAAGTTCCAGACTATAAAAAACAAAGTCAATTCTTAATAATTTCTAGCGACGCAACAAAATAATTGTAATTCCTCATCCGTGTTACTGTAGCAATTGCACCCCGTGAATCATCGCTTTTTGTATTCCGCAGAGGCAGAGGGTGACGCATAACCAGACCAGATATTGATTTTGCGGGACTCCCCCAACTGCGTTTCCCTTGAAGCCTTAACCATCGACACAATACTCTACATTGACACTCGAAAGGCCATACCCGTTGCACAATCCGCCATGGGGTGCGGAACAAATGGAAAGTATGGATCTGTTTCCAGGGAACGGGCGGTTGATCACCAGCGGTTTATTGAGATTTTTGGTGTACGGGGTGGTTATGAAAAGGAAAGTTTACAGGGTTGATAGTAGGGTTTTATGCTTCGACTTTGAATTATAGTATTCTAGGATCGTGAAAAAACAGAAGTGCAGAAGAGCCTCACATTTTCATTTCCTTTGCACTCACAATACCAAATTAACTTTTTAAATTTAGAGTTTGACGCCGACATTTGGGGATCAAAGTGAAAGTTTCAGTTTGAAATGGAAGGTTGAAGAAATTGAGTGTACAACAGAACCTCCTCGTGATGATGAAGTAGGGTAAAGATATATCTCAGGCTTTCGAACGTCTTTGGAGTATTGTTCTCATATATGGAGCTCTGCCCCCAAACATACACTGAAATTGCTGGCTTTCATCCAGAAAAGAGCCATCCACCTGATTGGAGACGCGAGCATTACGTGTAAGTTTGATAACCTGGAACATCGAAGAAAGGTTGGAGATTTGTCTCCCTTCTATAGATACTTTCACGGGAGGTGTTCAAGTGACTTGGCAAATTTGATTTCGCTGAGAGCGGCACATATCAGAAATACGCAACGGACTGTGGCTGCTCATCGATTTGAGGTTCAACTCAGTATACCTAGAACTGGAGAACTGCATTTATGTGAATAAACTACCTGAGTACGTTTTTCCAAATGAATTCAATCTCCTGCGATTCAAATCCCATGTGAATAGCTACTTTCACACAGGCACTGCTCTGAGATCGTCTCAAGGATTTTCAATAATAGTAATAATAATAATAATCGACTTTATTCAGTATTCAATATTACATTATAGGCGAAGTTTGGCTATTAGCTACTCTTACACTCAACCTAATATGCATTATAAGAAAAAAAATAAAAATAACTGGACCAAATAAAAATAGATTGTGTTATGAAACAAATTGTTAGGAGTATACAACAAGATAATAGTTCAATGTATACATTTGATTGTTCTGATCACATATTGAATTTTGCTTTTAGTTTCTTTTTGAATGTGGATTTCGAGAATTGCATGAGATCGTTAGGTCCAATGATTTTATTGGACCCCACGGGATATATTCCGATTTATCTTTTCAAAGCTCTGGTCTATCAGATATATTCCTCACAGTTGTAGGGGGCTGTGGAGAAACAATCTTTAGAGTTGTAGGGGGCTGTAGAGAATCAATCATTCCTCAGAGCCGTAGGGGACTGTGTGGTATGGTCAAGTTGATAGAAACTCAAGTTTCTAAATGTACAGAACCTTAGTAATCGTATTATGAAATAATACAGCAAGGAAGGAAAATTATTTTCTGAACATGGCAGACGAATGACGAGGGATGTGTAAGTTTTCGTTAGTTTGAAGGTTGAAAGGATGGAGCTCTAACCTCTTTGTCAATTAATTCATATAAACATTGAATTATACGAAAGGAAAAATTTTTTCGAAACAAATCAAATAGGTGAATGAATGTCATTACGATGTCATCGATGACATAAACAGATCAAGCTTATTCCGTGACATTAAAAAATCGTAATTCATGAATGAAGTGTGTGTATTTTCTATAATGTTATCCAATTTGGTACTGAAGAGCCTTAGGGCAAGTTTCTTGAGGCGAAACATCGGTGTATACCAGTGAGGACGGCAGTGTTCTATGTAAGTGCAATTTGTTACCATTCATTTAAAGTAGAACTCATGTGAATGATATCTGATTTTTATTCCACAACAAATGTTTGAAATACAAACTGAGTAGAGAAAAGTATCTTCTGTATAATTCAGTGTTCATATAGAAGTATTTGTTTCAAAAGAATTTTTTCTTTCGTATAATTCAATGTTTATATGAAAGTAGCTGTTTCAGGAGGACTTTCTTTCAGTTTGTGTCTGAAAGTTACTTCTTTGCATGATCTACACATCCATGTATAGAGTTACTTCCTTCCTTTCTTTCGAAGACTTCCTCATCCTTCTTTTTTTTGTATCAAGATAGAGTAGTAGGAAGCCAAAAACTTTCTTTCCCAAAAACTGAAAAATGTTTTGATATCAGCTGAACATCCATAGCATTTGAGCTTGGAAAGAAGGAGTTTGTGGCTAATGGTATCAAACGCCTTAGAAAATCTAATAATACTAGAGCGGTGAGTTTATTGGCCACAATACTATCACTAACACTGACTAGAGCAGTAATAGTACTAAACCCCTTTCGAAACCCTGCCTGGTAGTCTGGAAGAATTTTTTCGGATATAATAAAGGCTGTTAGTTGAGTGTGAAATAGCTCTTTCAAGAATTTTAGAAACGGCGGATAAGATACTTATTGGGCGTAAATATGAGAGAGTAAGTGGATTTTTCAATTTAGGTAGCGGTTTCACAATGGCTTCTTTCCATACTAGCCATTACTTCTGTAATGTCCTTAAAAAAACATTCTGACGCTAGTTTATTTGTTTCTACCAAAAATTGGCCGATTCTATCACATAGTTTCAACCCTCTCACACCTCGAAAAATTGTCCATGTTCCTGACACTTCCACCGCAGAATTCCGCTTGCCCTCGAGAGCATTCAAATGGAGCAGTCAGTCTGGTCTGAGGACTCGCCATTAGCATATCAGACATATAAATTAATTAGGAACAATAAGAGCGTAACAAATTATCCGCAAACAACACAATACGTGGTCCGCACCTATGTCAAGGGATGGGTGTGCTCTTAAATCATAAGCACGACACTCGAGACAGACATTTGAAACGCAGTTATTGTACATGCACGGTGGATTCGACGGATATGTTTGCGTGGGAGTCTGGCTCTCGAATGATATCGGAAACGAATATACAGTGTGGCCAAGATTGGTTGAGATTTTATCTGGATTGCAGAACGCAAACTGTGAGGGTTAAACTGGAGGCTGGGACCTTCCGCTCTAGAACCTGTGTCGTTTCCAAGGGTGTTCCCCAGGGTAGCGTCCTAGTACCTATTGTCTTTTTTTTTATTCGTACATGGCCTCAACAACAGTAATCGTCAACATTGGACAGTGCAATTTGCCGACGATTTTTCGTTCACTCTGAAGTCCTCGGATTATGAGGGACTGTCGTGTCAGGACAATCAAGCAATTGCTGATATGCAAAAATATTGTTCTCAAAATGGTTTTATTCTAACATATCAAAAACTGATACAATCTTCACTCAGTTATTGTCTGATCAGCTTTGGTAACTGTACAAGAATTAATGAACTACTGATAGCTAAAAAGAAGATAGTGGGAACAATGTGTTTCAAAAAATAAAATGACTCATGTAAGGAGCTGTTTACCGATTTGAATATTCTTGCCATTATTTCACTTTATATAATTCAACTGAGTTGTTTATGTCAAAACTCATTGACAAATTTGAATTAAGAGATAATCTTGGGCTCGCTACAGGATATACGTTAAGATCTAACTATAATTTTGTTGTTCCCTACCATAAATTGACGAAAGCAGCAAACAGCCTTCTAATTATGCCCATCAACTCTTTCATATTTTCAGTTATATTTTCAATTTTATATTATTACATCTAAACTTCCATATTGAATAGTATTAGTGATGAAATTTTTTCATACTTCTGTTAGATATTTTCATATCTTTTATGTGTGTATATATTTATGAATATTTGTATTGTGAATGTCTATGTCTTAGTTCAATTGACTTCTTCCATGCTGTAGACTCTCTGGAAATAAACTGATCTGATTTGAAGATTAGTAGATCCATCATGAGGATCCATAAAAAATTGGGGGATGACTGAGTTACAGAAAAGTTGCGGCAGTTGAAGGTTATTTCAATAGTTTTGTACATTTCAACGTCATGTATTTTCGTAGCTCCGTAGCAAAATGAAAATTTATATTTATATTTGAGGAATAGTTCAAGCTCAAAGTGGAAGTAATTATTCAGAATCAAAACAATGTTGTCAACCATCTCCTCTGTAGACTCCCTCCTGAACTAAATTTTCAGGGAGATCAGTTGTATTCGTAACCTCGACATCCAGCTCCTCTGTAGACTCGCTCCTGATGTGAATTTACAGGTAGGTCAGTTAGAATCATAAGCTCGACATCCATCTTCTCTATAGACTCAGCTTCAGAAAGAATTTTTAAGTTTACTCTGTCCATAAAAGTCCCACGAGTAGCTAGGGAAAAAAGGTCAATCACGGCAGAGCCCCGCATTACCGTGACAAGGCGATGCTACGGCGCCCGGTATCTCGAAGGTTCCGTAGAGACAGCTGATAGGCTCAGTGTCATTCATCCTCTCGGTACGGATACATACACCTCAGGATTGAACCATCGTTGGGATGCCATTCAGTTAGGGAATAACAGAACCAAAAGTCATTCTGTTATATCCGTTTCCAGCGGGGCTACGTGGAAGTAGGAATCCTATGGCCGGTTTGCTCAACCCCCACATCCCAAGCCAATGCACTAGCCAAAAACAGTATGCACAGTGGTTCAGGCAGTAAAAGTAGTACTTACATTATAAGAATTCTTATAAATTCACTCAGGTTGAACCAATTGAATAATAACGCAGTCATACGAGCTGATTGACCACAAAAAGCTTCTTCTTGTTGCATCTTTATTCGTAATTTTTCACTATCATTATTATTATTGTTGACATGGAGCGAATGAAGTATGCTTATTCATCTAAACCATATCAATAGAGACCTACCTACGATCTCATGCTACGTTCAAGAAACGTGAATCGCTTTTTTGTTTGCCAATTACTTATTTCGCCGTGTGTGCCATCTTCGACTGTTTGGTAACTCATTTTTAACGTTTTGTTGTACAATCCTGTGAAGCTGAGAAAAGAACACTCCAAGAAAGGGCCTTTTCAGAAGCAGGGATTTGTGCGAGGAATTCGGTGAGTTCGCTTCATGTCACAATTCTTACAGTCCACTCTTGTTTTCATTTTTATTATTTTTCGAGTATTCGAAGACGCGACAATTCATAATTTGTAAAAATTCTTCAGGTGTGAATCGACCCGTCATACAATTCATACTGTTTGATAAAATGACGTAGACCTTTCATGAAGGATCATAAAATCGATTGAAATTTCACAAATTTCCATGTTATTGATTATAAATACCCTACCAATAAGCTAAATACATAACCATAAGCTAAATAAAAAAACCTTTCGTGTTAAATCACTACGTATGACCTCGTCATTCAATTGGTTCAGTCTGAGTTAATTTAATATTTTTTATAATGTAAGTACCACTTTGTCAAAATCACTAAGTGTATCTCATAACTTTTTTCTTTGTAGCTGTTTCTTGTTTTACTGAAGAAGGCTGGTCCACTCCACTCGAAACATGCCTAATTGCCTTTAATTTATGACTTACAAATATATAAGCATAAATTTCCTGGAGACGACTTTATTTTGATTCTGATTCTTCTAAATGAAAATTCATTCTAGTTTGTCGTGATACCGATCGATTGAGAATTTTGTACTCTGATATATTGATTCCGTTACTCTGTTAAAATTTCAATGTTTTGCCTCTTCTCAGCTTATTACTTCATGTAGTTGATGAGCAATTCAAATATAGTTCTTCAGATAGTGGTTTCATGAAATCGCTGTGAGTCGAGTTTATCTTTTTTTCTTTTCTAGTTGAATGACTTTGTCAAATATATATCTCGGCGTGGTGTGTTTTGTCAAGTCTCCAAATTTCATAACGGTAATTCCCATTTCACATTTCCTTTTACCTTGAAACACTTCACAGAAAATTATCACTCCTAGTTGGCAGACATCCAGGATATACGAATTCGTTGAGTATACTCCGCCTGATGCATTCACCCCATTCGGTGCCAATAAAAAACAAAACTGACTCCCTCGCCGCTCCCTAGACAGCTCATATTGTCTTTGGCGGAACGAAAAAGCGCGGCAGGATATTAAATAAAAAGCGCGAATATTATTAAATAAAAGCGCATCATTTCTCGGGTGGAATGAGCCAATAAGAGCGCGGAGATCGTAATAATAACGACACAGGTTGCGGTAATACCCAGTCTTCCTCCTCTCATTAACTGTCATTGCGCTGGGCTGGAAGACATGAAAATGTCTTGAGATTGGCGAACGTCAGGACGAATTCAGAGAGTTCATTTTCCCAACGTATGTGTACGAATTTGTTGAAGATATTGGACACGCAGACGGGAGAGTTAGGTTAGGTCCAAAGTGAGTGGGTCTATTTGACCCTCCGCCGCAACCCGCAAATAAACCCAGCTTCTTAACGAATCCGATTAGTTGATATGGTGAGTGGTCTTTCAGCAGAGCACAAAGTATGTGCTCTGCTGTTTCATCATTTTCCAAGCAGAGATGACACACACTGTTTTCCAACAGTCCGAGTTTCTACATATAATGATTCAAATGACAGTGACCTGTGAGAAGGCCTGTTAGACATCGTAGTTCATCCCTACTGTAGTCCTATAACTGTTTGGTATCAAGCTTCGGAGGGTGAATAAACGCCTTGGAGTGAACCAGGCGGCTCAGGCGGCCAGGCGGCTGGAATATTCTGCCAGAAGTCCATAAATCTTCTTGCCATCCAGGTGTTCAATCTTTGTTGGCAAATCTTTTTAGGCAAAGCCTAAAGCGATGCCAATAACAGGTTCTGGTCCGACGAAGCTGCTTACAGCATCGACCTTTGCAAGGGAATCAGCAGCCTCATCATCTTCCAGGCCAGTATGGCCAGGAATCCAGATCATAGACGATGTGATAAGTCTTTCTATCGAGGAGAGTCGTTTTCGGCGATTTGCTACCAATTAAGACGTTGCTCAGTAGGAGCCAAGAGCTTCCAATGCCGCTTGACTGCCCGAGAATATTTGTATTAACTTGTGTATGAGGTTAGATTCTTTCAATCTCTCCGCACAAAATTCAATTGCGTAAATTTCCGCTTGAAATACAGTCGCATAGGTTTCTAGGCAGGTTGATATCTCTGTCCTGGGTCTGCGACTGAAAACACCTGCACCAGAACCTGAAGGTGTTTTTGATCCATCTGTGAACCAACAACTATCTGCTCTTAATATTTCCTTATCTTGGAGGATCCAGCCAGTACGTAGTTGACAGTTGGAGGCATAAAGTCAGAGGTCTTTTCAAGAATAATGTGACTTCCAGTGTCAACCAACACTCTGTTGCACTCTGCACTGAATTGATTTGTGCAATTGGCACAAATCAATGGATACTCTGAGGAACAATTCTGGGATCGAATTGTTCCTTCTTAAACGAATCTGTCAAGAAGACACTATAAAATTGATTTTTTAATGAATATAAGGATTGTTTGGGAAAGAAAGTTTTTGGCTTTTTACTACTCCATCTTGATACAAAAAACAAGGATGAGGGAATCTGCTTATGTCATCGATGACATCGTAATGTCATTCAAGATCAAGCTTATTCTGTGACATTGAAAATCGTAATTCATGAATGAACTGTGTGTATTTTCTATAATGTTATCCAATTTGGTACTGAAGAGCCTTGTGGCAAGTGTCTTAAGGCGAAATATCGGTGTATACCAGTGAGGGTGACAGTGTTCCATGTAAGTGCAATGTATTACCATTCATTTAAAGTAGAACTCATGTGAATGATATCTGACTTTTATTCCACAACGAATGTTTGAAATACAAACTGAGTAGAGAAAAGTATCTTCTGTATAATTCAGTGTTCATATAGAAGTATTTGTTTCGAAAAATTTTTTTCTTTCGTGTAATTCAATGTTTATATGAAAGTAGCTGTTTCAGGAGGACTTTTTTTCCGTTTTTGTCTGAAAGTTACTTCTTTGCATGATCTACACATCCATGTATAGAGTTACTTATTTTAAAATTGATTACTTCCTTCCTTTCCTTGGAAGATTCCCTCATCCTTGTTTTTTGTATCAAGATGGAGTAGTGGAAAGCCAAAAACTTTCTTGTGTATTATATGCAATATTTCCATATTGTGATGATCATGTGATGATGTGTGATGAGCAAAATCCATTTCTGACTATTGCTCTGTTGAATTTTTTCATAAATGAACAAAATTTCCCGAAACACTTTCGTGGTGAATTCTAGGAATCGTTGAAAATATATCCTCCGAATGGAACAACACCAGAAGCAGCCTGTTTAAGTGCTTCCTGAAAATGGAACTTCATTCAGTTTGTTCAACTGATCTGTCCTGAATTTTTTACATATATAATCGAATTAATCCTAATCACACAACATGAACTCAATCCAATTTATCATGATAAGACCGCCTTGTCCTCATCGTAACACTCCTAATAGGCATTGTACACCGTCCCACGTTGACTTCTTATTGGAAAACGTTATTAACCATTGTAGTTTATGATTTTAACGTAGGCGGACATTAGAATATTTCCTTCGAAGTCGTTGTAAAGCTATCAGCAATTCTGAGCGATTGATTCAACTGCACAGCAATAAAATAAGTGTTTAGTCTGATCCAGTTACCATAAATGGAAACATAACCTACTCGAGTTCATATTTGAAACGCAAAGCCGTTCGTGAAAGTTTTCCTGAGGGGATATTGACAATATCAATTATCAGTTGTAAGTTTTTTAGTCCAAACATTGACCTCAAATATTGTAACTCATTAATTGTATGATTTTCACTATACACATGTGACATGTGTTTTGCTTTACAATAGCTATTGTATAGCGAAACACGTGTCGCGGTTTTTGTAAAACCCCTTTTCTAGCGATTATCATAAAATAAACTGTATTAATTAGTTTTAATATGGATTTTCATCAAGTATCGGCCAGTTCTCATGACTGCAGTCATCACCCGAAGATGATTGTGGATACTAGCAATCGAAACATCGTAAAGAAACTTGGTTGGGTTTTCATTTTTTTTCCGAGGTTTAACTGATTTTCCATCGTTTCTCATTTCTTTTTTACTCATTTTCATTTTTTCATCTTGACTATTTTATTCGTTTCATCGTCTATCCATTTTACCTTCAATTGCCTAACATAATTGACACTGTAGGTATTTATTCTGATTTAATTTTTTTTATGGATTTCAAATCATATCAGAATCATATAAGACAATGAAATTCCACACTACTGAAATTACCTTTGTACTATAGATATCTACTGGAAATGTATGTCACCCATACCATAGTATAAAAATAAATATTTATACTGTTATCCTCGTATCATTACTTTTAGCTTTCGAAATAAAATCAAATTTCAGATATGTCAGTATGTTTGACACCAACATCAATGTCAAATATTCAACCAGTCTTTTACACTGATTTATAATTAATGTGACTTTCTTGAAATTTCACTATAGATTGAATCATGATTTCGCTGTTTTGACATTTTTTCCAGCACCCAGTCTCAATAACAAGAAAGTTTGACAATTTGGGTAATTTTGCAGCAAATTATAATAATAACATTAGGTATATTGTATATTCACACTAGGAACAAACTAATGTTTCCGTAATATTCAATTTATTTTATAGCCATTCATTTGTGGTTCTATTGACAATCAAATCGAATTGATATAATTCCACAATGCATATCTGTGTATTGATTTGTGTTTGAACATAACGACAAGTATTATTCTGAACTCATCGAAGATTTTTTTTAATCACGATGAGTTTTTGTCATATCACCAATTCATTATAATTTGTAGGTCTTCCATACTTTGATCTGTAATTAGGTCCAACTCAGTACAAAGTGAATAACTATAAATTCTTCACAGCTTCACATTTCTTCTGACTCAACCTGAGTTCAACAAACTTTTGTAGAAAAAGGGCCACATCACTGTGTCATGTGGCACACACCTGACCCATGCACAACTATTTGGTCCTAAATGATACCCAAAGTTTTTCATGCCATTATTGTGAACATTCCAATGTGACTAAACTCATTATTATTATTATATTATCTGGATATCGATCATGGGTAATGTATTGATCTGAGGGATACTCATTCTGTTATGAACAAAAGAACACAACTTTTATCATGTATGGAATACGTCGACACTGAATGTTTGCTGAACATTTCAAAAATAGAATTCATTTCCATTACAGTTTGAAAGCGGATTCATGTAACACTTGTTTTGCTATTATTGAAATATTTTGTTATTCAAATCAGAGTATATTTATAGCAGTGCATGCATTCGTATTGAATAATTTCCAATTGAAATAGTAGTACCAAACATCTAGTTAGCGCCATAGAATTGAATAATATGAAATGCAAATCACTGCATTTGATCGTACACATCAACTCGATGGCAGTAGAATTCAAGAAAGATAATTACTATGGCATCACAATTCACCCAGAGACGTTTTGGAATGTTGCCGAATACTTTCGAATCGTCTTAAATATTCTGTACTGTTGCAGAACTTTCTAGGGAAAAAGAAGTTCCAGCTCATAAATCTTCAAAAGTACGTCTTTCTGATACACACGGAAACCTTTTTCACGTATGAGGAATCAATAGTTATAACAACATATAAGTTAGGTTAAGTCTACAGTGAGGGGGGTCTATTCGACCCTCCACCGCAACCCGCAAGGGTTTATTGTGGCTCATACCTATTCACACTCGACCAAATGAACCCAGCTTCTTAACGAAGCTGACTAGTTTGTAAGGTTAGTGATCTTTCAGGTCAGATGGTGAGAGTATGGCTCTGACAAACTTTTAAGACCTGATTCGGTCTCCAGCGGGGCAGGCACGAAGTATATGCCCTGCTCTTTCATCATTTCCCAAGCAGAGACGACAGACACTGTCTTCCGACAGAAGGAGTCTCTGCATATGATGATTCAAATGACAGTGACCTGAAAGAAGACCTGATAGATATCGTAGTTCATCCCTACTGTAGTCCAACAACTGTTTGGTATCAAGCTTCGAAGGATGAATTAACACCTTGGAGTGAGCCAATCCTGGAAGATTCCGCCAGAAGTCCATGAATCTTCTTGCCGTCCAGGTGTTTGTTTGATTGAACCTAAAGCAAGGCCAATGCGAGGTTCTGGTCCGATGGAGCTGCTTGTGGCACTCTTTTTTGCAAGGGAGTCAGCAGCTTCATTGTCTTCCAGGCCAGTATGACCAGGAATCTAGACCAGAGACAATGTGTTAAGTCTTGCTATCGGAGAGAGTCGTTCTTGGCAATTTGCTACCAATTTAGACGTTGCTCGGTAGGAACCAAGAGCTTCCAATGTCGCTTGACTGTCCGAGAATATTTCAATTGACTTGGATTCTTCTAATCTCTCCGCACATACTTCAATAGCGTAAATTTCTGCTTGAAATACAGTCGCGTAGGTTCCTAGGTAGGTTGACATTTTCAAGAATACTTCCCAGAATCTTCCTTCAAGTGAATATAATAGTAATCTACAGTTTCTAACGAAAATTACTACATTCGTATGGGTAGCGCTGTAACATAATTTCGAGGACTTCCATGAATGCAGATATGAAAAATTTCATTTCATATCTACGAACAACATATAACTTCCTAGGTCATTTCACGATAATCTCAGATGTTCCTGGATTCTTCTAAATATTTCAGACTATTTCTGAACATTCCACCCCATTCCAGAATGATCTGGATTGTCGTGGAATTCTTTCGAATACTCCCTAATGTTCTGGATTTTTCTAGAACAGTCTCGGTGGCTGAATTTTTGTACCGTGTATCTTCTGAATCACTTCTTCAGGCAAAAACGAGAAAATCTGATCTTACCATACAACAGAAGGGAAACGTAGGATTCTGCTACCCATCCGAAACCTGGCTGGGTCGCTAGTTGAATATGATTTCCAAATATAAGTCGAGTGGACTGGATCAAACTATTGGTTAAGTGAAGAACAATTTAGCACTTTGGAGATAATTACTGCAGTGGAATCCACCAGTTCCCTCATTGACCAGACCGAGGCAGAAGAGTTCAGATGGAAAATTAGAGAACAGTTGGATCGAGAACCAGTTCCAACATCTAACATCAGCAAGGAAGAACGTAGAGCTCTGAACGGCCTACGTAGAGACAACACCATTAAGATCCTACCTGCAGATAAAGGAAACGCTACTGTGGTAATGGATACCGTTCTCTACGAACAGAAGATCGAAGAGGTTCTGCAGAAGGGACGATACACAAAGATCGTACGGGACCCAACTGCATCAATCGAAAGGAAGTTGTACCAGATTTTGAAAAAACACCAAGTCTATTTTTCGGACAAGGAAAGATCATGCCTAACACCGCACCACAGTAAGCCCCCTCACTTGTATGGTCTACCCAAAATCCACAAGAAGGACGTTCCGCTTAGACCGATCATCAGCTCCAGAGATTCGGCTACTCAAAACTTGTCTAGATTTTTACTTCCCTTAATACAACCATTACAAGGGAAAACATCGTCTTTTGTGAAGAATTCAAGACATTTTGTCGAACTACTAGGGTCAATAGAAGTCACACAGGAAGATCAACTAATTAGTTTCGACGTGGAAAGCCTTTACACCAACGTTCCGGTCGAAGAAGCACTCCAAATCATACAGAGAAAGCTATCCGAAGACGGGAACCTGAAAGAGAGAACGAATCTACCTATAGAAGTAATTATGGAATTACTAGGATGCTGTGTACGAAACTGTTATTTCCAACTGAAGGACGAATTCTTTACACAAGATGAGGGACTGCCAATGGGATCGCCACTTTCACCAGTCATAGCCAACATATATATGGAGTGGTTTGAAACTCTGGCCATTGAAGAAGCCCACAAGAAACCTCGAGTCTGGTTGAGATATGTTGACGACACCTTCATAATATGGAACCATGGGAATACTGAACTAGACGCCTTTCTGAAACACATCAACAGCGTGAGACCTTCCATCACTTTCACAATGGAGAAGGAAATCAACAATGAATTGCCATTCTTAGACGTTTTGGTGAAGAGGACCGACACTAAGTGGGAAACATCTGTATACCGAAAACCCACTCATACGGGACAGTATCTGAACCACGAATCCAACCACCATCAATCGACAAAAAGAGGAATCATCAAGACTCTATTAGACCGTGCTTTTGGGCTTTGTAATACAAAGGAAGGTCTCGAGAAGAAACTAGACATCATCAAAAGTGATCTTCAGCGGAATGGATACTCCAAAGCGATGGTAGAAAAGACTTTGGCCAAAAGACAGCAGGAGCCTCGCAAGGAAGAGAAGCCGTCACAACCAGTGCTTTCACTTCCCTACATCAGAGGATTATCGGAGAGGATAAGAAGAATTGGTTCCAAGTACAACATTAGAACCTGTTTTAGATCCGGTAACACTATCCGTAGCAGCCTCACGAAAACCAGGCCCCCAAACGCGGACTGCGATTCCAAGAATTGCATTTACCGGATACCCTGTGAGTGCGGAAAATCCTATATTGGTGAAACTAAGAGGCCATTGAATATTCGCATTGCCGAGCACAAGAAGCACACACAGCGAGGAGAAACCAGCAAATCAGGAATAGCAGACCATGTTTGGACCCATCAACACAACATCGAGTGGTCCCAAGCTGAGATCTTGCACAGAGAGGAACATTGGTTCAGGAGAAAATTTAAGGAAGCCGCATACATGTTGTCCAACAACGTATTCAGCCAGGCCAGCGTAGATATACGAAACATATGGAAACCCATCATCAAACGAGAAATGACCAACTCCCGCCAAATCGGTCATCTCTCACGGAATCAGTGAAGCGGAAAATGGAAAGTAGAGAAAGTGAAAGTATTTCAACGACCTATAAAATAGTCATCTCTCGGAGGAATCAGTCCAGTCATCACCCGAAGACGATTGTAGATACCAACAATCGAAACGTCGTGAACTAACGTGACTTGGAATCTCTACACTTTTTATTTTTATTATTTTCTTTTCTTTTTGCATTCCTTCAATTTTTATTTATTCAATTATTATATTTTTACTTGTAGGTTATTTTACTATCATTTCATTTCAGGTTTATTGTTGCTCAATATAATTGTTATTTTTTCAACTATTCTTTTTTTTTAATTATTCTTTTTTACTTGTTTCAGGGATTTCAAATCATTTTATATAATAGACAATGGAAGTCCGAACTAGTGAAATTCATCACGAAACATTGTCAATCACCTTCAAACAAACGAACAATTTAGCAGTTATTTGCATAGCTGCGAAAATTGAACTTCGCCTTTTACTATAACTTTATATATGTAGTTAGAACTTAATATTGTTATTTTTTTGTGTAGTTGTAGTAATAAAGACTATTATTATTATTATTATTATTATATGGCAATTTCGAAAAATTTGTTAAAAAATGGCAAGTTAGCAAACCTCGTAGCCCTTGTTCCACACAATTTGTTGTTTTCAGAAAGTGAGACACATGAATGCTGCAATTTCTTGCTGGTATTATGGATGTGTTGAGGAATTATGTATGAATATGTCAATTTCTTTAAAAGAAAAAACACAAGCTCTACAGGAAAATCCTCAAGACGCTCTAAGAGCGGTGCCTGTGCGAAAGGAGTGATTCACATTGGATTTGAATCGATGGAGATTAAATCCATTTGGAAAAACGTTCTCAGGAAGTTCATTCCACATAAACGCAGTTCTCCAAATGAAAAATTTTTTGAACAGTGAAGTTAGAGGTGTACTGAGTTGAAACTCAATTTGATATTCCGTAAAAGTATCTATAGAAAAAAGACAAATCTCCAACCTTCCTTCAAAGTTCCAGACTATCAATGTTGCAAGTGAGGTTCACGAATGGCTCTTTCCTGGATGGAATCCAACAGCTTCAGGGTATGCTTAGGGGCAGAGCTCCATGCATGAGAACAATAATTCAAAAAAGGTCTGATCCGAGCTTTATAAAGCATCAAAAGTTGCTGAGGTGTGTACAGTTTTCTGGTTCGGAACAGTGTTCCAAGCTTTTGAGAAGCAGCCTTTGCAATTCCAGCGACATGATTGTGCCAAGACATATTGATGACCATTTTAAACCCCCAGCAAACTTATCGAAGCAGAAAACAGAATTGTTTGATCTGATCCGGTTCGGAGACATTTATCTTTTTGCAGAAAACCGTTGCCTGGGTTTTTGTGGCATTGAATTGAATCTGTTTACTTCCACCCCATTCCGAAATCACTTCTAGATCCTCATCAAGATGTGCAACCTCCTGCTCCCGGTGAAGATGTGTATCTGGCGCAGATGTCCTGGAATCCAAATGGAATGACGCAACAAGTGTGCTGTCGTCAGCAAAACAATATATTGCTTTGCTGTGGAGTGGTACGCAAATTGGTCAGCTAGTAAATTTGCTTGATTGTTGCAATTGAACCATCCGCTTGTGTTAGTGATGGACTTGTGGATTTCGTAAAGTTTTGATTAACAGCTTTAGCTATCGACCAGAAAGATCTATACCCAATGGGATTGGCAAGCATTATTTTAGTTATAGGCAAATCCAAAATATTAGTTTGCTCAACGTCATCTCAATGTGTATTCGTAGAGGTTTGTAGAAATCCATCAACTTGTTCAACTGCTTGTTTTCACCTGTAAAATGACATATCTCATTCAACTAAAGTAAATTTCATGTGTGGGAAATCTGAATCGAAGGAATTGAATACGACAAGTTGGTTGTGAATAGAAGGTTTTTTTTAGGAAAAATACTTTTTTGAACTCAGTAACTTACTAGCAGTAACTCATCGGGGTAACTCTATTATAATTTCAGTTTTTTTTTTTCAGTTTGTGGATGGTAGAAATACACAAAAGAGCCGAGAGAAAAAAGTATCATCTTCATATCTGAACTAGTTTGAGGATGTATCTATCTTATATTGAAAATATCATAGCTTTGACCAATATAATCCATAAAATACCTCGTATTTATTTTGATACCAATCCACTAAGTGTACCCGAAGCATATTCAATATTCTTGGAATCTTCAGGAATCTTGCATGACTGCATTTCTCAGTCGTCGTATCAAACTTGAAAACCTTTCTGATTGATCCTCACATTATTATTATTGCAGCTGAATAAATACAAGCATTTCGAATTCCTCGGCCGCAGTAAAATATGTATATTCGACCGAAGTTAATGTTGCTGTTATAGCTGACAAACTTTTCATAAATGTTTATCACAAACAGCTGAGCGTTGTTCGATTTTTATGTTTATTTCATCTATGTTTACCCATATTTCTGTCTGTCGATGTACAACTCACCAGAAGTAGTTATTTTAGACGTTTCCATTGTTTGTTTGTAGTAGGTTTTTATATTTGTTGACACGATAGATGTGATAATGTCAATAATCGGTATGGAGCAGATTTTTTGGGCGATGAATAATGTTTTGGTTATATGAATATATGGTTCCTCACTGACAACGATGATTTCGAAAAAGGTTACTACACAGATATATTTTTTCAGTCAGTACATAATTAAAATGAAATACAACACACATAATCAAATGGTTTTATGATCAGATCATGAAATGTGCCCGCTTCACAATAAACTCTTGTTCCTAAAGTTTCAATATCCGTTTTGATCTCAGGGAACCAGAATGCCATAAGAGCAAATTTCTCTTCCATTATTTTATGAGATATATTTGGGTTCTCACTTTATTCAAAAGACAAATTTGATGAAACGTCACAGAATAAAAACTGTATCGTGAAAAGTCATTTCATAGCATCCACCAGTGAAAATGGGACCTACGTTTTCAAAGTTTCAAGTTTTGAACTCAGGGGTTCATCATGGCTTGCCAGGATGGTGTCTTCAACACCTTAGTCTACCGCAGTCGCGTGATGGGTATAGAGGTCCTTACACAAGGTGCAGGGCCTGCCGCGAGGCGCCCAAGACCCTAAAGCACTTGCTATCAGCATGTCCAGCATATGCGGTCTCGGCCTATATCCATCGACATAACGCGGCCCTAAGAGTGCTATATTACCATCTACGGCACTCTTACGGTAATGACGAGACACCGGTGTTGTCCTACGCTCCGGGGGATATTGAATCCGTTGTGGAGAACTAGAAGTGCCGAATTCATTGGAACGATTCGTTCCCCACCCTCAAGCTCATACAAGCTAATAAGCCTGATGTAGTCCTTCTCGACCACCAGAGCAAAACGATATTTGTCGTGGAGTTTTCAGCTCCTGGCGGGACGAATATCGTCAGAAAAGAGGAGGAGAAACGGATAAAATATCGAAATTTTCTCTTCGAACTCAGACGCAGACTTTATCCACATCACTCTGTCAAGATGGTTGTTCTGATTATTTATTGGAGTCCTTGGTGGAATGATGTCCTCTCTACTCTCGAATCTTAAAATCATACCGGCTTGCCGCACTAAGGCAGAAGTCTTAGCCGCACAGATGCAGAAGGCTGTCATTCTCAAACTCAAAATTTTATTTCAATAGCGATATTTATTACGACTCACGTCAATTTTCCAGATTTTGGAAGGTTATTTACCTGGAAAACAATAAGGAACTCTTTTCTTGGTTCATATTCTGGTGTCTGGTAGATTAGGTATTCGAAATAACTATTTTTCTTTCTCCTAAAAGATAGTCTTTTCCAAAAACTTTGAGGTGTCGATATTCCATTGAAAAATAATTTGAAGACATGAACTTCAAATTTTCGAGCCCGTCTCGGATATACCTACACAGTAGGTTGAATGGACTGACGCCTATCAGAAAACAACTACTCAACTGGCTAATACCACGAACGGCGTTGGATTATATCCGACAGGCGTCAGTGCAGGAAAATTCACAGAAAATGTCTTGCATATGAAATTGGCAATACAACTGAAAAAGTCGACCTTTAATTTTGAAACGGGCACACGTTCAGGCCGGTTTCGGGCTCCTTAGTCACTCGTCAGTGCAAGATAGTGACCATCATCGACCTGAAGTCAATGATATTTCATAATTGAAAATCGAAATTCTTTCAGAGTATTTCATTCCTCGTCTTAAGTTGGACCGATCATCAAAAATGTCACTCCATCTAGTGTATATTCGGGCTTGAAAATTTTTTTGGATTTGTTTACTACCTGTCTTCAAGCAGAGCCCACTGACTAATGAGAAAGAAAAATAATTTGAACTAGATTGGAGTAACTATTTTTTCAAACCCAAAGACTACTATGTATTCTAACAATCGAAACGTCATGAAGTAACTTGGTTTGAAATCATTTTTAATTTTTCATTTCATTTTGAAATTCTTGCTCACTTCCATTTCCATAAGTTTCATTTCCTTTGTACCCTATAGTCATTTTCATTTTGTATCTTGACTAGTCTATCCGTTTTACTGTATATTTTTTCAGGTTTTATTCCTTAATATAATTGATATTTCAGCTGTTCATTCTAATATTTTTTCAAAAGTAGCATAAGTCCCACGTATCATGCCTATGGGCATGTCTATATAGTAACTCACTACATAAACAATACCTCATTTATTGTGGCTAACATTTCGAAATAATGTGCCCTACAGCCAGAATATTTCTGCATAGTACCTGTTCTGTTCATTTCAGGGCAACTGTAACATCACAGAAACGTATTTACATAAAATATCGTCTCTGATGGCTGCTCTTCTCAAAAGCGCTTGAAGCGATATTATAGAGTACACGAATATAAGTATAAATACTGAAATTACACGTTTCTTTGAATGATGTATACGTTCACTGAGTTATTTGAACTGCTGAGGCAGACGTTCTCGAATTTATACAGATTATTTGAAGTGAAACACTTTTGAAGGAAAAAAAACTATGTGGTATAGGAACATTTTCCCCGCAGGAAAATAACGATTTTCCGGGTATTTCAGTGAATACATCAACTACTGAGGAATTGAAAATATTCAATTAATCCTGGCGGGAAATACATCTATTTTTCCATTTCTTTTTGAGCCAAGAACGAATACCTTGTATTCGTGAAATGTATTGCCGAAAACTCCAAACCAAATGAGTCATGACAACTATGAAACTCGAGAAGAGGCAGTACTTACCATTCACAAAGATTTCAATTCAAAAAGTACTCTTTAAGGAGTTACCTGCACATCGTCTTGATTTCAAACAGGTTGGAGCCTGGCTCCCTTACCCTTTGGTCCAGAAGGACAAATGGATCATAACTGATGGTGAATGTTGATGATATGACGACATGAATGTCCTCAGACATCAGTGCCGCCCTTCACGGTGTACCCCTTCCTGGCTGGGGTGGGTTGGATGAAAAATTTGTTCATTTTTTTAACGGAGGACATAGGGGCCTCATTCGACAGAGTGTCGGGGCCTTCCATATCGGGAGGGGTCGTCTACAGTATAATCCATAGCTTCCCTGACTAATAGGTTCTCATGAGTTTCTGCACAATCAAAAACTCTCTGATTTCTCGACTGAATGGACTGCCGAATGGAAGGTAGCTGCAAATCTATGCGGATGGCTTCATTCCGCACGAACCAAGAAACATTCACAATCATCCTCATCGACTTATTTTGCAATTCCTTCAGAATGAAGATATTATATTTCGCCGCTTGTCCCCAGATGCCTGAAGCATACATGATGACAGGCTTTAACAACGTATTATAGATCGTAATCTTGTTCTTTAGACTCATTTTAGATTTTCTGTTGATCAGAGGGTACAGACGTGCTATCCGACCCTCGATCATTGATTTAACGCACATGATGTGCAGGTTCCAAGTGAGCCTACGGTCTATTAGAAGGCCGAGGTACTTTACCCGCGCTTGCCAGTCAATCTCCCTTCCAGAGATTCTCACTCTTCTGGCCGGAGAAGATAGCAATCTTTCCATGGTTATCGCCTGAGTCTTCTCCGGGTTCACTCGGATCTTCCAAATCGAGGTACCAGCGCTCGCGGTCGTCCAATGCACGTTGCTTGTAGACGACGCCGCGCTCACTACCTATGGAAGACGAGAGGAGAGCCGTGTCATCGGCTTACAGAGATATCTTCACACGCTCAGGCCTTGGAAGGTCACTGGTGTAAAGAGAATACAGCGTCGGAAAGAGCACAGCCCCCTACTCTAACCTGAAAAGTTCTGTTTTTCAGGAAAGACTCATTCCACCGGATCAGGCCCCGAGACAGGTCGAACGCGTTCAGTTTGTGCAGAAGGCCTTCGTACCAAACGCGGTCGAAAGCCTTCGAGATATTTAATAACACAATATACATTGTTGTTTAGCTCTTGGATGGTGTTTTCGACCAGCCTTAAAGCCTGTAACTCAGTGGAGTGTTCTCTCCTGAAGCCGAATTATTCATCAGGCAGAACATTTCGGTCCTCAACTTCTTCGTTGAGCCTTTGGAAAACAACTCTTTCAGACAGCTTAGCCGCCGACGAGAGCAGACTGATCGGCCGATAGTTCTGTGGGAACAGCGGGTTCTGACCCTGTTTTGGGATCATGACGACAATCGCATGCTTCTACCTTCTGGGGAAGTGTCTGAGGGCCAACGAACTGTAAATTATATGTAAAAGGCATTCGATGCAGTTTTTTAAGGAGTTAATTTCGATGTAGGCCAGGGCTCAATCTTTGTCCAAATTTTGTTCATGATTCACCTTGTTTGTGCATCACCTTTGATGATTAAAGTTCCTCTCTATTGCTCAAGATATTAGCTTTATTTCACTTTCATCTGAAATGGAATTGAAATTTGTAATGAGTTGAAATTAAACAAAGGTAAGCTCAAATATTCAATTTTTTTCACTGAAAGTATGTTGGTTAACTAACCTAAGCTAATCAAAGACAATTCTTGGAAGTGTACAAAATCTAAGATACACCTAACAATGACCTCCCTGTAAATTTAGATCAGGAGCGAGAACTTCTCAACTCTCCAACTCCTGATACAATAACTGAACCTAAGAAAAATGGTTCAGTGGTGCAACCAGGAAACGAGAGACTCGCCTCCTCAAGAGCGGGGTACCTTATGAAACCGCCTTGCACCAAATTCTTGAGCGATGTACGCAGAAACTGTCTCAGGTGGAGGACCAAACCCCCCATGAGCAGGTTAGCAAACGGTTGCGCTCAAGTGATGATTCATCAAAACCAGAGGCGAAAAAGCCCTGCAAGGTTGAATCTAAGGCATCGTCAGGTGTAGCTGACGTGCAAAAACCCTCATATGGGAAGGTGTCGCTGGCATCAAGGTGGAAATCTTGCACCTTGACTAACCGACTACCTCATTAACGATGGAACAGCAGAGCATATACTTTGTGCCTGCCCCGCTGGGGACCGAATCAGATTCTTAGAGTTTGGCAGAGCCGTACTCTAAGCTTCTGACCTGAAAGACCACTCACCATACAAACAAATCGGCTTTGTTAAGAAGCTGGGTTTATTTGGTCGAGTGTGAATAGGTGTGAGCCACAATAAAGCCTTGCGGGTTGCGGTGGGTCTATGCAACCCTCCACCGCAACGATGGAGGGTTGAATAGACCCACTCACTTTGGACACAACCCAAGCTAACGCCTAACAAAAATTCAATTCCAGATGAAATATAAATTCAGAGCAAAAACTTTCTGTTATTCAAATTAATTGAAAACCAATATAGTAGAAGATGTAATGATTTCGTTGCATGAAGTTTTGCCTAAAACGTTGAAAAAAGCTAGTTATTGAAAAAGGAAAACAAATATGTGACAGTTTTCTGTTGAGTTAGTAGCTGAAACGACACATAAATCATACCTTTTAACCAATCACAGTTGATCAGAATCATAATTCACTACCTTCAGGTCAAAAGCAAGCGAACAAATTCATAACTGTGCAGTTGTATTTGCATTGTTTTTCTCCGCAAAGTGAACCTTGAGAATTTCAGTCCGGTCAAATTAGACTAAAAAATAAGAGTGAAGGTACATAAATATACAACAAGCTGCAAATGCGTGTAATTGTTCAAAACATAGTTAAAAATAAGATTTTGAAATTCCGAATGATTGCGATGCCTGGAAAAAATTTATTCGAGGTCAATGGTCAAAAATCTCGAAAAAAATTGGTTTTTCGCAATTTTCAGGAACGGTAAGTTTTATCATAGAAAAACTTCAGATAAAAATTGTAGATCATAAAATTCCCTACAAAAGATGTATCAATACTTTTCAATCTCAGAGCCACCGTTTCTGAGATACAACGAGTCAAAAAGTTGTAAAAGTTGTAAAAGTGTAACCTTGAGCCAACATCTGTCTCCCTGTTCAATTGTGTGCGTGGCTAGGGTCGTATACCTGCTTCGTGTCAGAAAGTCAAACCGAAATATATTCGTCAAAAAGTTCATCTACTTTTGCAAAGAGTCAAAATCATGTACTATTTTTACACGCAATAACTGGCTGTGATACGACGTCTGCATTTTACAGGAGGAGTAAAGCAGCAGTCTTTAAAATGTTTGAAAAACAAGATTCAGTTCAATGTGCTGAAGTTTTCAAAAAAAGTAATTCGACTCAACAAGAAATTATCACCAACGGGATTCAGTTTCTTTTTTCTATGTACAAAGCTCCGGAAAAAACACCTGCTTAGATAAGTATCAATATGCATGTTTCGTAAAAAACACTAAAAATAAGAAACAGTTGCAATTAGCTTGTCTTCTTTCAACCTCAGTTGCTGCTCATTAACATCTTTTCCGGGTATATTACCAAGTTCAAGTGTGGCTTGGTTATCAGCTAGACCCCAAAGACTGGGGTTGAAAGTTGGTCGACAATGCATTAGAACCTATTCAGACTTTACTCCCACCTGCGCCGGAAAAACTGCTGAGCAGAATTTTTTGCAACTGTAAAAAGGCATGCAGCGCTAAATGTGGTTGTGAAAAAGTTGGACTGTTGTGTTATCTGGCATGTACACATTGTCAAGGTCAGTCATGTTCTAATGCTGAATCACCAATAGTGGAGAATTCACTTGATACCAACGAGGAAACATGCGATACATCACTCTTAACGCAGTTTACTCACACCCAGGATGAACATCAAGAAGAAGAAGAAGATCAAGAAGAAGAAGAAAGGCAAGAAGAAGTATTTGAAGGTTATGACTGAGATGAATGAATTTTTACATTTTTTTAATTTCAATCGTTTTTATAATTTCCAACCCTTCCTAATATATTTTATTATGCAAGTTTTCAATTTGACAGAATCACAACAGACATGTGGAATAGGCCTACTGAAAAAACCACGTTGAAAAAACGCGCTAAGTACACCTACCTCATAGGTGGCGTTTAAACGTGTGCATATAATGACGATTACAACTTTTACAACTATTTGACTCGTCGTATCTCAGAAACGGTGGCTCTAAGAAAAAAAAGTATCAGTATAGTATAGTATAGAATTTTATGATCTACAATTTTTATATGGGGTTATTTTATGATAAAACTCACCGTTTTCCTGAAAAGCGCGAAAAACCAATTTTTTTCGAGATTTTTGACCTTTGACTTCGAATAAATTTTTTTCCAGGCATCGCAATAATTCGGAATTTCAAAATCTTATTTTTAACTATGTTCTGAACAATTACACGCGTTAGCAGCTTGTTGTAAATTTATGTACTTTCCAATGTCTAGATTGACCGGATTAATTTATCGATGCTATGTCTTCTCGAATCATTTTTGTGTATAGTTCTCCAGCTTCCTGAAAGTTGCTTATCGTCTAGAGATTCAACTCAGTACACCTCAAACTTCACTGTTGAAGAACTCTTTTATTCGGAGAACTGCATTTTTGTGGAATGAACTTCCCGAAAAGGTTTTTCCAAATGAATATGATCGCACAGGCACTTCTTTCCTGTAGTGCTTGTCTTTCATCGTTAAAAAAAAGTGTCTTTTCCATAAAATGAAATTTTTGTTTTTATTACTTCTCTTGTATACCATATCGCCAGATGTACTGTAAATATTCCATCACTAACACTAAAAGACGCTAACAAAGAATAAATAGTGCTACTTTATTTCCTATGAAATTGGACAGTTTCTCTCATGCAACTTCCAACAAAACAAACTCCTCCAGAACAGACATTGATTGCAAGCTACCAGTCAGTTCGTTATCTTTCAAATTTGCGTCTGCAGCGTATTTGTGGGCGCAATCACTCTGTAATCTGGCGAAACTATAGAAGGTTATGAAACTCCCGCATGAATTTTGATACGTCGGTTGACTCAACAGCGATGCACTTCAAAACTTTGGTAATATTGATACAACGGTCGGCAGTTTCGAAAGCCCGAATAACCGAACACTGAAAGTTGACGCAGGTGTATGCACTTGGCTTTAAGTTTTCAAGTGCTTATTATTCACATTGCAAATACGCTTGAATGTACGGGATATGGTTTATGAAGTAATGCAAACAAATGGGTTAGGTATATGGTGGCTTTGAAGGTGGAAGTAACTCTCGAAGCATTTGCAGGTTAACAATTTACACGATGATTGATTAAACTATATGTAGAGGGTGAGCCAGTCCGAAAGCTGGATTTTTGTTGGCAACATCCATTCGTTAAGACTAAAACAGGCCGTGAGAAAAGGTATGTTCACTGTGATTTTTGTTGAATTCCAAAATGCAGGTATACTTAGTCTATCCAATCCCAATTGGAACGGCAGAGTCGCCCAGATAGTTAGTAAAAGTGCTATCAAATGCAGTTGAGGAATAAAGGCTCGGCTAGCTGGACTGGCTGAATACACATTTTTTGTCCGTTTCACAATATTTCTTTATCAGTGCCGTGTGTTCGTGGGGTTAGATGAGGTAGTGAGTGGTTTTGCAAACCGATTTTTGAAAACTTTTTCTAGAGATCAATTACCCTAACACCAAACTGATGTTTTTGCACTCGACGCGCGTTTCGCTAACAAGGTTAGCATCTTTAGAAGAAGCAAATTGATACTGAATCTTAAGACAAGGATTAGCTGTTCATATAGCTAAAGTTTTTTGGTGAGATGTGGACTTTGTTTGTTAAATGATGATTATCCTGAATGATTTTTCGGTAATTAACTAGTGGAACCACAACCTGCAAATTAATTTGTCCGCTTTTTAATCTACTGCTGACAAATCGGACCAAAAACTTCAAGTATATAAACAGTTAACCCTTGTCTTTGGATTCAGGATTAATTTATCTCTTGAAAAAGTTTTCATCTTTCACACCAGGGTTTCCAATTTCATCGTTTAAACCGATTTTTGTGTAAATCTTACTGTTTTTGGGTACTTTCATGGTCATATTCTCTTACGTTGTAAGAGTATTTTAGAGTTTTCGACTCGGAAGTCAACTACCTTAAATTTCGAAGTTTTTCATAATCACCCATGGTGGAAAAATTCAGTTGAGATAACTTTTTCATGGGGTGATAAATTGCTATGATTGTAAGAATGAGTAACTGAAAAACTACCACTGAAAAATAATATGCCTACGCCTATGTCGAGGCGGGAATTCCTTCTCTGTGCTGTTCCAATTGGTATTGGAAATACTATATCTACTTCTATCATTATATCCAAGTTATTGAAACAGCCCCTGTAAGCCCCTGAAAAGTCCAGTAGGGTTTTACTGTGACTGTATGTTGAAAAACGTTGTTTTTTAGGGAGCAACTCCAAATATACCATTATAGGTTATGTCCCAGGTCATCTCCTGGCGATCTAACTTGTTTTTTAATAAGTGTGTCGAATGTCAGTATTTTAGTTTCGATGTGGGAGAAGTGTATCCGATAGATAGCATTCCTTTGTAATTTTATAGGTGAAATCATTTTATTTTTGAATAGCCTCGATGTTTTTGTAACTGCTCCGGGTCGATGATGGAGGTGTTCAAAATGGAGCCATCCATGACCGCTTGTGAAGAATAGTCTCTGAGAAACCTGAAAGATAATGAAAAAGAACGATTGGATATACCATAACTTTGATGTTATCGATTACACTGTTGCACAAATTGTTGACATATAAAAAAAAGTTGGTCTTCACTTTCCAAAACCATACTAATAGTTTTTTGAGATGTTGAAGCGTTTCAAATGTCTTAGAATATATGGATTTACGTATTTCTCCAGAATATTTGATATCAATGATACTGGTCTATTGTTGTTTTTTTATACAGCTTACAAAACAATGATACAAAATTCGTTCCTTTTTTACCACCAATCGTAGCCACCAGTAATATCTAGTACTGAGGCAAAATAAAATAAATGACAACTAAATATCAATTAGGAATTATTCCAGAGAATTAATTTTCAAGTTTCTCCAGGAAGTTCAGGAAAATATTAAAATTTCTATTTGAACTTTTTCTTCACGTTCTCTCGAGATTCTACAATTAAGAGTTTCTACATTTTTCATCGCAATAACTTGATAGTTTCGGATATTGATAGTTTCATTCCTATGAAAAGTCAAATTTCATTACTTCAATAAAAAACACTCGCCCATCAGTGATGAAAATGTACTGTTGTTTCAGTTTTAACTTACCTTCAGATATAGTCATGTCATTCACAATAGGTCAATCCACTGAAGTATGCTATTTTCATTCGTAAACATTTCTTGTCAAGGGTTTCTATAGTATTGCTGATAAGCTCGTATAATGTAACATCAAAAACAGGTATAAAATTCCTTAGTCGTAATTTTGAAAACTCTTCACCTGCATTGATATCTACATCAATATTTATTATTTGTTTATTGTGGTCATATCAGCAGCTGCTGAAATACGGAATGAGGACACTTTATTAGTTATCCAGACAGCTGATGTTTCAAATATGACCACATACATACACTTCATGCACCTGCTCATTACAGTTTTGCTAAGGGCATTCAAATGGTAACCACGAATACTGTTTTCAATGAACCTTTTTCCTGAAGTACGAAAAATCACTCACTAGCAGCGCTAGTAGTTCGGTAGGGACAAACACTGCCTAATCCTCATATAAACATATGGTGAAGTACAATTGAAGAAGAATGTTTTTAAAGGCAAAAATAAAATTTGCAACTGTAAAGGATAACAATGTTGTAACATTAAAACTTTGGTCTGCATGCCGTAATTTAAAAGTAACTGAAAAAAAAAGTGAATTAATAGACAGGTTACTATACAGACTTTAGTAGAAGAGTAGCGGTAAATTCAAACTGTAATAAAAGAAATTTAAAATAATTATGAATTTCAGATTTATTTCCGAGTCAAATATGAATGAAATATTGATGGCAATGAAATAAATTCAATTGAATGTAATAAATGAATATAATTTAATAAACGATTGAGGTTATATCTTATTCTAATCAATGGTAATTAACTATAAAAATTTACAATTCATTTCATGTTTAGAGCATACATATGGATATTTATTAATTTTTTGCACTGTTAAATCCACTTTCCTCAAAGCTTATATCAATTTCGTACATCTAACCTCACTAATATGAAGTTTTATGAATGGTATAACAAACACGTTTTCTTCCGTTTTCTTCCGGATATCTATTATCCGACGTACAATTCGTAAAACAGCAATGCTTTGTTGGCATTATACTAGCACAAAATAATTTTTGATATCAGATTTATATTTTTAAATAATAAATTGATATTACTTACGTAAATAACACTGTTTCGCATGTGAATAGTTTATGTTTGTCCTTACTACTAGTGCTGCCTCTCGTGACATGTTCGCTGTACTATTCTCAGGAAAAAGGCTCATTGAAAAATTAATATTTTAACACTTCAAACATTCAATAACTTCTACATTATCTCATCAAAGTCCACTTCTATTATCTGTATATCATATGAAAGAGGGTAATATTTTATCCAGAACAACGCGGGAACCCCCTAGTTTGATTTGGAAAACCAAACATTATGAAATAATATGGAATATCGTGAAGAAACAGATGATTCGGATCATATGAGTCACTGGAGAAATCATCGTGTTTATAAAAACCTATTCATTAATGAAAACACCAGAAACTCAATGGATTCCTGACGTCATTTCTTTAGATATTCCGAAAATTGACGTCTCACACTGTGAACAATCAATCACAGTTGATATTATGTTCAGTCCGTGCCAATAGTCATACGTTGAAAGATAAGACCTCGTTAATCCTTAGCTCGAACAAGTTTCTAGTCCAAGGAGCAGTAGTTGATTGATGGAAAACAATTTCGATACTTGTTTGAAGGTGATTGACAATGTTTCGTGATGAATTTCACTAGTTCGGACTTCCATTGTCTACTATATAAAATGATTTGAAATCCCTGAAACAAGTAAAAAAGAATAATTAAAAAAGAATAGTTGAAAATAACAATTATATTAAGCAACAATAAACCTGAAATGAAATGATAGTGAAATAACCTACAAGTAAAAATATAATAATTGAATAAATAAATATTAAAGGAATGAAAAAAGAAAATAATAAAAAAATAAAAAAGTGTAGAGATTCCAAGTCACGTTAGTTCACGACGTTTCGATTGTTGGTATCTACAATCGTCTTCGGGTGATGACCCGTATTGTTGCTTAATATAATTGTTATTTTCAACTATTTTTTTTAATTATTCTTTTTTACTTGTTTCAGGGATTTCAAATCATTTTATATAGTAGACAATGGAAGTCCGAACTAGTGAAATTTCGATACTTGCCACATCATATTATCTATGGAAACAATTTCTTCAATTGAAAGTTTTTAATGACACAATAATATTGAGGAGGCTCAGACATTCGTACAAACTATCTTCTTCAATTTCTATGAAATGGCTATTTCACGTGAAAGGATTATTCTTTGTCTATATTTCTTCTGTGAGGCTTTTGTTCATCTGCCCAATTTTCTTCAATTGAAAATTATGTATACATTTCATGAATCAACAATAATAATGATATCCACGGATCGATTCCATTCACATTTATGCAAGTTTTTTACAAAATAAATTCAATAATGTGCAAAGTGTGCTTTGAACAACAATCATTATTATTAAATAAAACTCAACATATTTGAATAAACAATAAAATCAATATACTATTCACACAAAAATTCATAATATAAATAATGTGAGATGTTTTTCTTGTTGCAGGTTAGTACTTGTTTGAAGATTCTTTGAGGAGAAGAAAAGTTCCTTTGTGTTTGTAAGTATTTTTTCACTTTCTCACCTTCATTCAAATTCAATTTGATACCAGAAACATAAAATCAATTGTTTTTTTTTTAATTTTTCGCAAAATTGAACACATTTCATTTCCCCGTTTCTCTCCAAAACTGTGGAAAATATTCAAAGAAAACGAGAAAGCAATCAACTTCAAAATCTTCACAAAGATATATGTATAGAACATCCACATATGTTTCTATCAGATACAAACTATGAGCATAAGCCAATCCGAAACAACTCATCAGCATCTTATTGGATAACTTGAAAGACGAAATATTAATTTCTCGTATTAAATTGCGACTTTCTGTCACCGCAAGAGATAATTCCACTTCAACCATGATAACAGTTCAAAGAAGCATTAACACGGTTAGTTAAATTAATCTTAGTCATAGGGATTGAAAAGGGAATATTTTTCAAAAGAATTTAGCTTTTGGGTAAATTTTTTTTCAGGTTTCTACTTTTCGATCTGTTCCCAAAAACTATACTCCCTGAAATTATTTTCCGTTCCTTTATGTTTTCTAATAACACTAGCCAACTAATAAGAAAAAAAAAATGCGACTAATATTTTAATGGCTATACATGAGAGTTTGAAGCATCACGTAAAGATTTGGAGTTATAGTTGTTTTTATATTATACAAAAATTTTCACATATTGTAGAAAAATATAAGATCAAAACAAGAAAAAAAAGAATGTAATTTGAGGATAACAGACTTCGTTTACAATACACATGAAAAAACACCGAAATGAAGTCTTTTGTGCATAACTTTTTGCAAATGTTGACCTTCGTTTTCCCTCAAAGGAACCAACAATAATTCTTCATCAATGCTGCATCCCATCTGCCTTGGTCTTTGCACCATTGTCGGTATGTCTTGGTGGAACCTTTTCCCTTGTTCGTCACTGACAGCACCCCAATTTTCTGGGAAAAAATTCAAATGGGAGTGCAAGAAATAGATTTTCTGAGATTTGCGACATCACATACTGCAGCAGTTTTCAAGTAGTTCTTCTACAAGTGTTTCATAATTTTCTACTTTCTTGTTCCCTAAAAATTCCGAAACAATTCTTTGGGAAGAACTCCAGTCAGCTAATTCAACATTACTTGATTTTTTATCCAACTGTTGATCTATCAGTAGTTTTCTAATTTGTGGCCCAACAAATATACCTTTCTTGAGCTTTGCATCAGTTAATTCAGGAAAAACGTGTTTGATATATTTGAACGCATCACCTTCTATGTCTAATGCTTCTACAAAATTTTTCATTAACCCCAGTTGAATGTAACGGAGGTAACAAAACATTTTTGGTATCATTTTGGTATGTTAGCTTGACCTGAAATATATTTATATCTGGGAGGCCATTCTTTTATTTGATAGTTGCTCTATGATGCCTTACTGTTCCAAAGGCAAATAGAACAGCGAAACTTCGTAAATCAGCTATGAATATCTAGTAATAGTCCTATGACTCTAAGGTCAACACATATTTTCCACTTATATGTATTATAACTTATTGCATTTAGAATAAGTGACACACTCTCGTATGTTTCTTTCATGGCAACTGCATGTGCAAGATGAATAGGGGATCTTTTGTTACCATTATGGAGCAGAACGGCCTTCAAACTTGTTTTAGACGAATCTATAAATTAACGCCATTCGTCCGGGTTATGAGCAAATCACAATTTTTCCATCACACCATTTGGATTAACACAAAAACAAATTTTATCTTGCATAGTAAAAAACGAGGATAGCTCATGGTTACGGTTCCTAAATATTGTAACAGCATTCTCTTTGGACAAGTAGAGGAAAAGGGGAAAAGCAAATTTGGTATCCCGTGTTCCTATCATTTTCGCCTTTAGGGACCAAATATTAACAAAGAACTGCCTTTAGCATTGCGATCGTGAATTTGCTGTAAACTAGTGTAATTTTTTCAGTTATTTTCAACTAGACGAATTTGAAAAAAACAATCATGAGCTATCTTTATTGCAAACATTCATTCGAAAATAACAAATAATAGCTCAAATAAAATTTCCAGGACTTTCCCTCAACAAATACCGAATGTTATTACTAAAATCGTTGTTTGTAAACTTTCTTCACAATCAGTAATTTTTTTTTCAAATGGGACAATTAAACGTGACTAACGTTCTCACGTAATCATTATTACTACTATTACGTAGCGTAGGCTGTTCATTTGTTTACACCTAGAATAGATTAGTTTATCGATTGGGTTTCTAAAATTACTATGCGAATATTATTGAGAAATCTCGCCAGGTCGTTGACTCCCCGAACGAGGTTATGTTTACAAACCAATTCGTTAAACCAGTGACTGCACACACATGATTATGACAACGGTACAGGACGGTACCAGATTTTTTGAGACAGTCTGTTGAATTAAGAAAGCTGTCGAATTGTGTTGTGAAACTCTGTGATCCAAACAAAAACTGTGCTCAAACAAAATATCGAATAATTAAGAATGGAGAATCATATTTTAGGGGGTGGTCCAAAATATATCAAATAAATTATCAGGAGAGAAATGAGCACTCAAGTCAAGACTAAAGTTGATAGCTTTCATTTCACGAAAAACAAAACATATTCGTTCTATCTAATACCAACTTGGAGGTTCAAAACTATCGAATTTGTATATAAACTGTCTGCTCCAAGAAGAAGGTGAATTTTCATTCTTCTCAAAAATATTTTTTCACCCTCAGATATGATACACTTGTGTCAGCGTTTTATTTTTTCAATTTTTGAAGCAATTCAGGCATGCAGTTTTTTGAAATGTCTTTAAGGTCTCTCGGTTTTTATCTCTTCAATCGTTGCGAAACACCATCCTTCCATGGGCCTCTTCAATCTTGAGATCAGAAAATAGTCGCTAAAGGCAAATCTGGTAAATACGGTGGCTGAGGCATGATTGAGGTGTTGTTTTTGGCTGAAAAATTACAAGCCATGACGAGTGAGCAGGTGCATTAATGCAGGTGCAAAAGGCTTGAACTGTTTTTCCACAATACCTGACGTTTTCTTTGTATTATTTTCTAATAGTTATTCGACGATTTTCGATAACAATTTTCTTCACGTTCTCAACATTTTTATCGTATATGCTGGGGCATCTAGGGCAAGTGTCGTCATTCACACCTTTTCGACCTCTTGTGAAAAACTTGTAAACATTTTTCAGGGCCAGGGTACGATCACCATATGCCACTGTCAACATTTCAAGTGTTTTCGAGCACTTTATTTTATTTTTCACACAAAATTTGATGCAAATTATTTGATCAATTTTTTTCGATAACAGAAAATCGCCTAACACACAAAACACATTTAACTTTTATGCTCCTGACGTTCATGACGAGTCCACGTATACAATGGTTGATAGAACAAAATTCGAATTTACATTTCAATACAAAACTTTCATGATTCATCATAATTATAAACGAAACATCGATAAAATACATTTTTTCATTGAAGTCATTCCAGTTTTCAGTCGTGTCCCTGAGAGTTTATGATATGTTCAGCACCATTCACTAAGTGACTCATCAAAAATTGAACGAAGGGTCATCTAATATATTGTTTTTTGAGAAATGAAGGTTTTGCGTTTCTCTTTCGAAAAATTATAACTGTGCACTTCATATTAAGTTCTACAAAATCATGCTTCATCTATCAGGTCTAACTATCAAAAAAACAATGCATTACTTATGAAGGATTATGCCATTTTCCATGATATCAATAGGCTGCTCATTTCTTATTAAGATTTTTGGTTCCCAACAGTATGTTACGCTTCATTTCACAGAGATCCCTTGTAACTGCTATAAGGTCATAGTTGTCTGGATAGAAACTTCAAAACTTGAGGAGGGAACATAAATATTTCCAAAATATTTCCTCATCTTTTTGACGATACCCCGAAATAAAAGTTCTATGTTAAGATTTTCTAATGGAATCCATAGGAGAATATAACAGGCTTATCAGCTGGTTTTTATTTTTCACAATATCAATATTTTCGGAAACTCGAGAAACCACCGCTCTCTCATTAATGCTATAGGAGTTTCGAATATGGTAGTATGACAATGTCGTGACCGCGATATCCTTCTTTACCCACTGGTGATGAGGAGGGCAGCGATTCACTTTTCTACTCAGAATATGAATGCCATATATTCACATTGTAATAATGTACTCACGAAATTCATGACAGATTTTCATTCACTATTAATATTATTGTCCATTCATGAAGATTCTCGGCAATCACGATGAATAGGACCTAACTACAGCTCTGTAAAAGTATATAGGAGCGAAATTTGTCATGTGTCACCCGCGATATAAATAATTTTGTAACACTAAAACATTTCCCATTTCCGTCTCTTCTGAATTTGCATAATTGTATCACCAATTTCATCTCCGTTAGTTTCCTTTACAAGCATCAGTGTTCCAGTCGACAAAATGAATAACTGTTGGCTATATAAGAATCATCAGTGTTACATGAATTTCATCATCATATCATTGTTTTAATTTTTCATCTAGATTGCTGTTAGATGCTCAACTAACGGTTTAGTTATACAACTGCACAAATAATCTGAAACTGACTGAAGCAAACATCAGAATTTTGTTATACTTAGTAGAAATCAGACGGAAGTTATTGTCTTTATCCGTTTATCTTATATTCAATATGAATTTTCACAGAATAAATAGGTCATCAATTGAACAAGTCGAATATTTTCATATTTGCATATTTCTATTTACTAGTTTTAGAATTCTTACCGGATAGACACCCCCCTAAAATTTGAAGTTGTAAATTGATTTTAATAATTTTTTTTTAAATGTCAAGTACTAAAAGGTCTACCTTGGGACAGAATTTGAAATGTTTATTGAAGTTTCAGGACATACTACGATATTTTTTCTTGGTCGTAAATCGGGATTTCTTTTTAGCGATTTTTTTATTGAAAAAATCACTACGCCACTGGATTCAGAGTGCCTCTAAACAGGTGTGACCAGAATTTCATGAAAAAATATTCATTATTAACAAAGTTATGACAACTCAAAAATTCGAAAACTCACACAGCTAACAGTCACAATATATCATTTTTTTATGATTTCAACAATAAAGTGCCGCCAGATGAAAAAAAAAACAAATAGCGTAAATATTTTTAATGAAAATAAGGGAATTACATTCACACAATTCAACTAACAATGAAGCAAAAAATTTTAATAAACGTAACTAATAAATAATTATTGGAATGTTTCGATTCAGTGCAACAATTAATTCAAACTCATATTCTAGTAGCCTCTACTAATCCACCACGTATTTCGATACATGTGTCGTAGCGCTTACGAATGTTTCTGATTACGTTCCTTAGTTCTTGAGGGCTAATATCTGCACATACCTGTCGAATTCTTGCACAAAGTTCATTTCTATCTCTTGAGCGGTTTTTGTAAACCTTTTGTGTGAGAAGTCCCCAGAGAAAAAAGTCCAAAACTGTGAGGTCTGGAGATCTGGGTGGCCACTCTATAAACGGATTACCACGGCCTATCCATCGGTTTGGAAAATGTTCGTTAAACCATTGCCTCACAGCTCTGGCATAATGAGCTGAACACCCATCTAACTCGACAATTAAATTTGATCGTTCATTGACTGGCAGCTCGTGAATAGCATCCCAAAAAGAACCAATAATTCGTTCGTTCAATATCCCACACCAGACGTTGATTTTTTGGGAATACTGGCTTTAACAGTTTATTACCCAGTTAGGATTATCCGCTACCCAATAGCGACAATTCTGTGATGACACTACTCCATTTATAGTGAAAGTGGCTTCGTCGGTATATAAAATATTTTTTAGGAAATTCCTGTTGTTTAAATATTCCCCTTGGGCCCATAAACAATATTCCAGGCGTCTTGCTTCGTCGCCTTCTGGCATTCCTTATACTGGCATTAGGATTATTTTCGAAATAAACTAATATGATTTGATCATTCCTGTCATTCCTGTTTCGTCTTTGTACAGGATTACTTTTTAACATCAGTTTTGATACTGCACCAGTTTCATTGAATATTTTATTTATTTTATTTACCGTACCGCAGCTAATACGAGGACGATCTTAAGTCAATATTATAAGAGCGGAAACCTTTTGTTAGTATTTTATTATTTTTTTCTGTGTTTCATTTCTCTCAAATCTCATAGCCTTCTTCTGTAGTCGCAGTCGATTACGAGTTACTTCTAGCTTCAAAAGGTAATTTAACAATATGTTATTAGTTTTCAGTCATTCTGTCATCACTTTTGTTGTAGATAGTTCAACGGAATGTTTTTTGGCAAGTTTTATAAATGAAATAATGATAATAAAGAAGAATCACAGCATCCTCAATCATAACCGATTAACTCGTGAAGTTCTTTCTTATCCTATTAGATACCAGGACCAAAAATGAATATTGGATCCAAACCTGAGTCTTGTAGTCCTCCGTTGAATACTATTTCTCTTGATGGATATAAGTTTGTTTGCACAATATCATGTCTACTTCTGAGATGATTCGAAGTATTCATGTATTATTTAACGAATTATCTTCTGAAAAAACATGAAATTCTTTGAATTATCGTGTGGCCACCATGTATGTAACAGCTGAACAATAAATCATATTGTGTTTTTACATGGACTTCCAATTTCCCAACGACGAATAACAGTAAATTTGGCAGCGGCATAATATATGAGTTGATGAGGAAAGGTGTTTAGACCGTTTGTAGCTATATCAGCGGTCAGTGACTGCTTATTTCAAAAAGGTCAGTTGGGCAATTCAAACTTTGTATGGGTGTGTCTCGAGGAATACTTGTTTATTTTCATCATTAGGTAATGAAAGTGTGGAAACGATAATATATGAACTATAAGGTTTCAAACCTCCTATAAATAAGTACCTATAGAGATGGAGAATTTAATAATTTCGACCATATACACGGTAAACCATGATTAGGAATAAATTCCAATGAAATTATGTAAATGATTGTAGAGATTCATTTGAATATTTTTGACTCATGATGGAGGAAGTGAAAACAAAAAAATAGTTTTGGAATAGTTCAATTTTAGATTACAATTCTGGATATGGAACTTTTCGATTATACCTATTATAGAATTTTTTCGACGCATATAGGTACAGAAATTCTTCATAGTTGCTAGGAAACGACGATTTTTCCGAGTTGGTTGTACAGTTCCATGCAGCAAAACAAAACATGCAAAAACTGATTCAATAGTAACTGATTCAGCTGTAGTGAAAGTAATCTAGTAACTATTATTCGAAGGATTGGTAACCCGGAATTTGCCAGAGGTATGGACTTGATGGGACTTGGAGGCAGTAGTTACAATGATTATAAGAAAGTAGCGTTCTTCGGAAGATTACCCTTTACTATGCGTAAAACAAACGTCTGTTTGCCATTTCGAAAACGATGGATAGCATCATAATACCAACAGCATCATGATACGTTTCTTTTAAAGTGATATCTTTGAATTCTCAACGTTAAATGAACAAAATTCATAAACTGAATCATATTTACATTTCAGAAAAAACACATGAAATATTTGAAGTTCCAAATACGACTAATACGTCATATAAACGTCAAAAAATCATCCGAAAAAAAACCACTTCAACTTGAATTCGCGTCTTTTCTAGTTAGTCTAATCAACAAGTTCAAAAACATGAAAAATAGAGATAAAGGTCCTAAAAATATGAGCGATAGCTCATTCGATTCGGAATCACCTCTAGAAAAATGTTTTTGAAAGATTTTGGTGCAGGTAAAAAATTGCAATTGTTATTAACAAAATACGGAAAAAAATTATATTCAGTTTTTCGTTAATAACTCAAAAAATAATAATATTTGGGCAACTTTGAAAAAAACTCGTTGAAGAGGAGGAAATTTCCGATAAAAAAGTCCTGACTTTCGACTATCTGCATTATTTATAATTTTAATTTAACGTTGACAATAGGGTTCCGCGCGGCTGTTACGGCATGCTGCCGCTAAAGGAAGTTTATCAAAAGAAATAATTTTTGTATAACATAAAATGTCATTTTGAAAATAAAAAAAAAATCTAGTACCTATCTTCTTAACACTTGAATGAATCGAGTCCCGTAGAAAAAACAGTTTTATCACCATTTTTCAAAAAGTTATTCAATTGTTAACTAACAAGTTTTTTCTCAAAATCTCCGTTAACGTAAATAATGGGATACAAGGTATAAATAATTGGCTCATAAATTTCAAACTTCGTGGAGACCTTTTGATATATACTTTTTACGATTCTGCTATAAAAGTTCATAAAAATTTATCAATTTGTTGATTATGATTTTTCATAACTATTGCAAAATGAAATATCTAAAAATTGTTGATATTTTTTTTTATTGTTATTCAGCTATGTCTGTTTTCACATTGAACAATGGCAGTTATTAACATAGGATATGAATTTTTTACGTAATTTGTTCATTAAATTGTTTTAAACAAATAGAGAAATTAAATATTTCTGAAAATTTTTTTTGCGTTGTCTAGAGATAATTATGATTACAAAAAAATGTTTCTTCTAATTTCAATTTTTAATTGTTTAAAATCGATTTTTTTATAATTCGATTGTTTAAATAATTAGTTGAGAAATAATTTTGCTTTTAAAAATCATAATTCACACTTTTGAATAGTTTGAAAAAAACATTTTTATTTATTATTTCATTGTTTCTTAGTTTAACAATTTGTTATAAACAAATATTGACTAACGTTATATTTTTTTTCTGAAGCAGAAAAAAATCATAAATATATGAAAAAGTGACTGAAAAAAAGTATTATAATGAATGAAAAACAAAATACCATTTTTTTTGCTTATTTTGTTAATAACAACTGCAATTTTTTACCTGCACCAAAATCCATTTTTCTAGAGGTGATTCCGAATCGAATGAGCAATCGCTCATATTTTTAGGATCTTTATGTCTATTTTTCATGTTTTTGAACTTGTATATTAGACTAAGTACTAGGATGCCCACGCTAAATGACCTAGACCACAGACGTTCATAACTGAGAAAGGCAAAAAATTTTTGTAATACAGAAAGATCAGATAAGATTGATGAATAGAATATATGATATCATTTGGGTATTATTGATAATTAATTTTATTTAGATTTTTCAAATGTGCGTTCAATTTTTTTTTAACATACAAATACTCTATTTATAACATCCCAAAACAGACATGTATAAGCTGTTTCATGAGGGATCAGAATAAATGTTTTATTTGCATTTGTGGATCGACGTTCACGAAATGGATTTGAAGTAATGTCATTTTATATCACTGACAAACTTAATCTTTTTGCTTATTTTATGACCTGAACAGACTTCTTATTTTCATCATCTTATATATTAATTATTTCGAGAGATTTGCAAGTATGAAAAAAATGTATGTGTAACAAACCACAACAAAAGTCCTTCAGATGGCGATCATAAATATATAATTCAAAAACGTTTCTTGAAGTATCATCTTTGCATTATTGTAAATAGTCAAAATAACATTAGTCTGTACTAGTATTAAGTTATACTCCTATCATCAGATATCTGTTTATATTTTGTTTGTGATGGAACAGAAATGAACATTCTTACCATAATGTTTTTGATTCAACAATAAAAAAATATTTCCTCGATTGAAAAAATGTTCATTTCCATCAGCTTACAAAAAATGAGATCATATATGGTATATTCATGATGTTCACTATTCAAAAACATATTTCAGTCATATAAAGAACGTATATAATATGTCCCACAACAAACGTCTTCAAAATGACGTTAATATTCACATCCAAAAATCATTTATCTGCATACTTCTTGAAAAGCTATTATATGACCTATATTTTGCAAAGATATTTTTCAAAGGTGAGCCTCTGTAAAAAAATAATCATAGAAATGAGGTCGTGAAAAAGCCCATATTTCCGAACAAGATATATCCAACCCGTATAACGTCTGAAAAGTAATCGAACATTAATTGTTTCGTGAGATCACTTAACTGATTTTAATAAAATGTTCACGCTGGCTCGTTGTCCCGCAGAAAACCTTGCCATCGTCTGCTACACAGACTGAATAAAAATTCAGCGATGTCTCGATTACGGTGTTGGATACTTCTACAATCTTATTTCATTTCCAAGTAGAAACTCTTGTTCCGAGAAGGACAAACTTGTATCGCTGCCTTCTTGTATGTGCTAGTTTGTCCTAGTTTTTATCAGACGATACTGATGATTTCGGTGATGCAGAAAGAAAAATTTTCGTAGAGTCGATACATTTTTGAAACATGAGAAATCTGTGTTCGTGAAAGAACTCAGATTTTGGAATGAAGGTCGGAAAAAACGAGGAAAAATGTTGTAATCGCCTTTGCTACTACACCATTCTTGGTGACTTACTGCCACTGAAGCTTCAACAGCTTCAGATCATCTTCTTTCTTCTAGTATTCTCCCAACTCCATTGTCTATGGATTTTGGCCTTCTGAATTTGATCCTACAGATGCAGTTCGATTGCCGAATCGATCACAATATTCCTCGTGCTGTTCGTCTGTCATCATCCTTTCTCCCAGGTGTTAGCAACTGATATTTTCATTTGGTCGTTGGAAATTATTGCCTTTTCTTTTATTTTGGTGGTGTTTCCTTCCGTATGTTGACAAATTTTCACTTAAGATTATGTTTCCACCGATTTCAGTCGATCTGGAAGAATGAGGTTCGTTCTCTTCATTTTATTGTTGTATTTCTTCTGCGATTGAGGTGACGTATGCTCCATCTGATAAGATCAACGGGATCATCTAAAATTTCATTTTTTTAGAACATACTGTAAAATCTTTTTTGGAACTTAGAGATAGGCTGGACTGATTAGTTGTTCTATATCTACCCCAATACTCTTGCAGGTCTCGTACTGCTGTTGATTCTGGTATACTTGCTTCAAATATAACTTCCGTTTCCCATATGTATTACTGTCATAAGCCTTTGATATTCATATGGTGTACATTCATCTCTTTTACCTATTGAACCAAAATATTTATCTCCGTGGGTGAAACCTAGTTCATCCTTAAAAATATTCTCACCCATTCATAATTTCTTGAAACTAAAACACGCTTTGCAAATCTCTTAAAGAAGACATGCACTTTGGCAACATTGTACGCCCGATTCATATGTATGACCGTGTTGTTCAGAGTACTGTAAAAATGCAATTCATTCATGTCACTTCCTAAACCGGTTCGAAGCAGTCAGTTCATCGAGTGGTACCTTAGTACGAATGAACAAGAATTCCGATAAACAAATTTTTTTCGTCCTGCAGTGCAGAGGCAGAACTCGTTTCATTAGATAACACCAACACTCGAATGAACATTTACTGCAAATGTAGGCTCTTGTGTCTACCAGACGCTTCACAAAACTAGCTTATTGTTCTGGTAATTCAGGACTCATTCATGAAAACTATAGCGAATCATTTAACGTCTTGCTATATAATGAAAGATGTATCAGAGAAGCTTACGTTTGAACAAAAATGAATGTCAACTTTGTTTTTGAGACGGATACTTGGTCAATTCTTGATCGATGATTTTACTGAGCTAATCGATATCGAGTAAGGAATGCTTGTGATATTCACACAGATCAACTAACAACTACTAAATCCCCTTTCACCTGAGTAGGAAGGATATCAAATACTTAGTGACCACGAAAAACGCATTTTATTGAAAACAGTCAAGAAACCTAGACAATTTTTGCTATTCTAGTCATCTTCTTGGTTTTTTATTTTGATTATTTACATCAGATATTGATGATGTCAAGTCCTTGTATCGAGTCTGTTTGATATCTAAGACTCAAATACACCAGCACAGCACAGCTCTAAGTTTTCAACTGCAATTCATAATCCTTGGTCTTAAAATTGCTCTACAAGCTTTCAAATTCGGTTTTGATTTTATACGTTGTTGGCACACGAAAATTCCAGTTGTTCTTAAGTAAAAGTGAGTTAATGGATACTTTCTACTTTAGAAACTGGAGCGAGATATCATTTCCTAATCACCTTGTGCATAGCCTACCATGTTTCTAACGTAATATATGGAAAGGCAAACCTTCGTTGATCCCAAATTATTTGGATATACCTTGGTTATCCACGAAATACAGATGCTCTATAGAAAAATGTTCAGCACTTTCTCCTGGACGAATATCGGTAGCTCGATTCTCAAAAATGGAATGAAATATACGTATTGACTCAGTTGTTAGGTACACATTCCTCAAAACAATTGAAGCTCTTCACTAATTGAACCAAGCATTTTCTCTCATACCAAACCGCATTCTGCTCTCATCATTTGCTTCTGAAATACAAATGAAAACCGTTTGACTCAAACGACGGTAATCTAACGAACAGTTGAACATCTAACACATTTTTCACCTTTCCAATAAGTCGTTCAAAGTATTTACAAAAAACAGCCTTGACAGTGAAGGTTTTGGTCACCTACATAGAAACTTAAAAATGTGAGGGGCCCATTATCAGGACCGCATTTCATCAAAACCTTCAAGAAAGCCTATGAGATCGATACGGATATTTATTTGAACTGGATGGGTTTCAAAATTGATGAATCTTTTGATATAGAGCTGCCAGAAGAGCGAATCATCTTCATCTACAAAACTGAACATCTACAACTAAAGATCAGAAAGGAATATTTCTGACAGGAAACAACTAGATCCTGTAAGATATTCGTCAAGGAACCTCTTGTTTCAATGAGTTATCGGAAACAAATACCAGGGTTTTTTAAAACGTATTGATGAAGAACTGAAGAAAATGAGAAATACAGATAGACAAAAGTGGTGCACCACTCATTTTCAAGAGAACGTATTTGTTCACAAATTCATTTCTCACGTTGTGGACTGTTTTTTGGTTATTATGTCCTGAGCACCTCTTACTCTACTCATAAACTCTGGAATCGACCGAGGTTGGAGTGTACTTCAGATTTCTCGAACCTCCACAAAAAAAATCAGAGAGTGACATATCAGGTGATCTAGCGGGCCATTCTAAGGGACCACGTTTGCCTATCTAACTGTTTGGATAACTATCATCTTGCAAATTATGAACTAGGATGTCAAAATGAGGAGCGACTTCATCTTGGGTTTGTCAGTCATGAAAACCTATAGATTGGTAGTCGCAGTCCTTTGAGTCCTCACTAGATCATTTCATGTGATGATTCCCGATATTTTTGAAGGATATGTATACGATATACAACCACAGTTCATTTCATATTTCATAGATACAAAAATGAGTTACGGCAACGAAATTACTTCAGAAAATTTTCATAATGTGAGAAATAGAAAATAGTCTTCAATATTATCAAAAAATGAATGACAAACCATCTGAAAATTGATTGGAATGAGATGCAGTGACTTTTGAGTACATTTTTTGTAGAAATCCTGATATTTACCGTTTGTTTGCATATTCTTAAAACGAATATGAAACTGACAATCTTTCAGGAGCAATTACTTCGATTATTAAAATGAAATAGTGTTGTACCTACAGTGCATTCTGATACCAATCAGAAGGTTTTTCTATTTGAAAAAATAAGTTGGTAGCTTTCCCTTGCAAACAATATCATGAGTTCAAAGGGTGTAAAATAGATATGTCCGCACTCTGTATAGATCCTGGAGCAGCCTTGTGGCTTCACTATTCGAGACTAAATCAGGAAATGAGTCAGTTTGAAATATCTATACTGGAAATATCCTCCTTGGAATATACATGGAAAACTTCCTTTCAAAAAACTGACTGAAAGACCAAAGTAGTGATTTAAATAACTACAAGGCTTACTCGCTTGGTTAGACATCACAAGAGCCATGACAACAACACCAACCGCGGCAATGGAATTAATTACAGGTCCTCTGGACCTGTACGTTAAGGAGGTTGCGTTAATGACCATGGTACGATCGCGCACGGCTGGTGTAAACCTCGAAGTAGGAATGGGTCAATTGAAACCCTATGAAATACAAATAAAACAGAACAGAGTCAGATGCTACAAATGCAATACTCATATATACAGACGGCTCAAAAGCCAAAAAAGGCTCAGGATGTGGAGTGTACTCCAGATCACTAAGCCTAGGGATTAAGTCGGGAATGAGAAGAAATACCAGCGTGATCCAAACAGAACTGGCTGGTATCTCAATCGCCACAAAAAAAATAACCAGGAAAGGAGTTTCTATCAAAAAACATAACAACAAGGAAGAGGCTGGACTAAGAATTTTAGAAGACACTGGCACCTACGGCCTCATGACTGCAATAACAATTGCAAAACTAGCCATATGGGATGGAATCAAAGGATGCAATCTTGCCAGGATAACCTTGGGCGACCTTGGGAAGCTGGCGCCGAAGAAATATCCGGCGATGACCGGGAAAAATCAACGCCTAACAGTAGGATTTCTGACTGGCCACTGTCAACTAAGGAAACACTTACATAATATGGGGCTAGTGGACATACCTCTATGCAGGATGTGTGAACAGAACAATAAGAGAGTATGTGTTCGGCGAGTCTTGGCCCACACCTGCCGATATAAAGGAGATGTCTCCCAGTGAGCTGTCCACCTTCCTGGAAAGGACATAACAGGACGGACGATGACCTAGGAGGACAACTCTTCGAGAGGATGTACAATGGTTCACGGAAAACTCATCTACATACAATACAACAAAGGGACAGAGAAACATCGTATCCAGAGAAAGAGATTTATATTTTTGGAATAAGTGTCATTAAACACCATAGAAAACGTGAGGCGCTCATGACACGCAGTGTTTTAGTAAAAGAAGGCCGATAATTCTCTTTCACATCGACTATGTTATGAAAAATATATCTTTCCTACCTGCTTCCAAAGTCTCAATGAAATATCTCCAACATGAAACCGAATACTGTTCGTACTTTCTAATTCCTCTGATTCCGGAATGCACTTCTATAAGCAACACTCATACCATTAAACATTTATAAGCTGAAAAATGATATTCAAATCTCCAGACCTCGGTGACTTCATTACCCTTCATAAACGTTATCTTAATCTTTCCAATTTGTACTCTCAGTATATGTACCAATATAGCAGTGCTCCAAGCTTATGATATTCCGGAAAAGTAATACTTTCTCTACGATGTCGGCATTCGTGGAATGCATATGAATATCATTATGGTGGACCGAGGAAATTGGTCTATAAACTGAAATGGGATTGGACAATAAAACATGTAATGACTTTTTAACGGTGTTTGGCTTGTTCAATATAGTATGAATGAATTTGAAGTTGTTGATGAAATTGGGTGTTAACAGTGAGTAGGTATATGCTTGGTTTTTGTCATAGGTTAATCTTCCTCTTGAAGATGATCACTTGGTGATCGAAACAAGTGTCGAGGTGTTGAAATAACGATTTGGTGTTGGAATAAAACTCCAGTAATATTTTGTCATAGAGTTAAACTGAATTATGAATTCACACGTCTAGTTTACAGCTAGTACTTTGAATAGTTAAAACAATACTTGATAATAGTTATATTAACGCTAAACTGGATACAGTCCATCCAGTCAAAAGGACCTTAATATACCCTGAGGGTTAAGGGAGAAGACAACTTCTTGAGCAACCCAGTTGATTTCGACCAGAATCGGACCACTTTTTTAATAAAAACACCCCCTGTACTCCCCAAAGGTGTTACCTATTAAATTTAGGCCCTTTGGCACTTCTTCTTCAACCCATTCTAGTCAAAACCAACAGGGTGTCTCAAAAAGTTACGTCATTCAATTGTCTTCTCTCAACCCTCAAGGTATGTTGAGGTCTTTTTGACATTTTTCTTCGTCGAAGACGTCGACGACAACACCTTTCTGATCATTGACGGTATCCTCTACAATAACTTCCATTGTTCTCAGGGGTACATTCAAGCCTTTTTGAAAACTCTTCACGTACCTGAACCGATGAACTTCAGAGAACTGGATGGACTGTATCCAGTTTGGATATTGAACCATAAAAAACAATTCACTCTGAAGCATTCTTTAGAAGTTTCCAGACAGTAACTTATTGTTTTTATTGGCTTATAGAAATGGAAATAAAAATTCCATCCACGTGATTAATCAGAAAATGTAGAGAGCTGTATATGAGTACATAGTTTTTTATCATTTCGATTAAGTAGCGAAAAAGCTCGAATACTACGGCATATGTTGTTTTCTCAAGAGATGATCTGGGAATCATCTTTCTACCAGAGAAATGTGTGAAAATTTCCTCCAAAGAATTCATATCTTCGTCAATGACATCTTGAATCATTCACTTTGAAGTGCATGTCCTCTATCTGGGTATTGAGAAATCATAAATGAAGATTATAAACTCATGGATATTCGTGAGACTTGGCTGAATGGTAGAATAGGTAATGAAAATATCGCATTCAAGGATACTAAATTATCCTGGAAGAGCCTGAAAGTAGGTCGTGAGTCTCTGTTCCAACTTCATATCGACATAGCAATGCTCAGTAATTCCTACTTCAAACAACTTTGCCAAAAAAATGTGTATTGAATCGAAAGTTGGTCGGAACAACTTTGCCGTTGTTATCGTATATATTTCGTTTAGCTCGGATAAATACTTTTCTGTCAAACGATATAAAGACTATGTCTCCTCATATCTTCAAAAAAAATTGAAACGTTATTTATCAGAAAAGGGTTTTTACACAGTAGATGAATTTACACTGGAAGTAAGCAATGAGCGATCGTATTTCTTTTGAAAACTTTATTTCAAAATGTCCTTGTTACCTCTCCTTGTTTATTGTTTCTAAGCAAGCTGGTGATTCATATTTTTCCAATTTTTTCTATTTATATTTAAATAATGTATTTGTACCACATCTTATTTAGACTTATATATATATATATATATATATATATATATATATATATATATATATATATATATATATATATATATATATATATATAAATATGTTATTGATATTATTACATAGGATTTTATATGATGCCTGGACAACATTATTTTTATTAACAAATTTCAGTTATATTGATGTATTAGGTACATAAGTTTTCGGTATATTAATACATATGGAGATCATAATATGGAATACTAGATAAATGAAACCCCACACGTAATCTATGATTTTGGTGGGTAACTTGTTAACTCTACACCAACATTGTATATAACTTTGGTGTGAATAAACGTTATTATTATTATTATTATTATTATATATGAAGCTCCGCCCTCAATCATACCCTGAAGCTCCCGGATTCCATTCAGAAAAAAGCCATTCTCCTGATTGGAGATACAATTAATATCACCTTGGTAGTCTGGAACATAGAAGAAAGGTTGGAGATTTGTCTCTCTTTCATAGATACTACTACGGGAAGTGTTCAAGTGACTTGACACATTTGATTCCACCAAGAGCGGTTCCAATTCAACGTGAATCACTACTTTCGCACAGGCACCGCTCTTAGAGCGACTGAAGGACTTTCCTGTAGTACTTGTAGTTTGTCCTTCGAAACAATAATGAATATCTAGTTCAGAGTAAAAACGATATAAAAAGAAAATGAGAAAAGGAATGATAAATGGAATAATTGTTTTGATAATAGGGCCCTGAGACCAGCAGTCCGGCATTTGCCTTTATCTTTATCTTATTCAACACATACGCTCCTGCATCTCAGGTGGATACCACATTCAAACCTTCCATTGTCCTTAATTTTCAACCCGCTAGTATTTTCGAAACACCACAACTATCATCCAGAGCAAATTTGATTCATTCTCCAGTGTACTCTCTCGTCTTGCCTCCAGGGACTTATACCTTCCGCAGGTGTCTACCAATAAATAAGCCAAATGGCGACTATCAAAGACCACAACTGTACGTAATAACAGTGAAGTAGAGTGCGCTCCCTAATGAGAACCGGAGAAAACTTGGAGAGAGAGATATCATCGCTGTTTATTGGTGCTCTTGGCTGTTTGGATAGCAAGAACATTAGCTAATCATGCTGGCTGCCATATCACTAACAATAAGTGTTTGTTTCGGGTTTCCAACGGCTAAAGGATGTTCTGTAGTGAACATAGTAAACTTGGAAATTTTGTTACGGGATGGAAGATGTGAAGCGAATCCACAAGAAGGAAAAACTGAAACAATTTTGGAGAAATTGATTCGAAACGTGAAATTCAGTAACATATCGAACTAAAATGAAAACAAAGAGTATTTCAAAATCGAAATTCATTATTTCACTGATAAGTTGACAACAACCTATTGGTAGAGTCAAATTTTGAAAAATTAATGTTCAACCAGATAACAAATAGGACAATAACAATATGAAAAATAAAAAAAAAATGTTGAATGGTGTCATTGAAGAAAAAGATATAATGATGAAAGAGTTCTTAAATAGTGAAGTTCGAGGTGTACTGAGTTGAACCTCAAAACGATGAGCAGCCACAGTTTGTCGCGTATTTCTGATATGTATCGCTCTTGGTAGAATCAAATGTGCCAAATCACTAGAAATATCTATAGAAAATATCTATAGAAGATCTGATGAGGTGTGTACTTACTGTTTCCTGGTTCGGAACAGTATCCCAAGCTTTTGAGAAGCAGCCTTTGCAATTCCAGCCATATGATTGTGTCAAGACATATTGGTGTCAATTTCAGTTGTCATAAAATATGTAATCCGCCATTTTGTAGCTGCAGCCATTTCGGATTCACAATGATACAGAATACATTTGTCATCAAAATTCAATGTCTGGACCAAATATCAGATCAATCTGTCATCAGGAAAGGGATCAAACCTCAATTAGTGAATTTGACCCAAACAAACAAACCGTTCAATAACATATATTTTGAAAGGAATTTGTTTTTGGAGAAGAAAAGTTTTGGCTTTCTCATCTTCAAACAAAAATGTGGAAAACTTTCTAATGAAGGAAGAAAGTAATCAATTCCAAAACTGTGGATATGAAAAAAATGTGGATTAGTATTAATTTGCTACCAGTTTGTAGATTATTTCTGAAGAATTCCTCTAGCCAATGGAAAAATCTATTGAATAGTGATTTTTAGGTATATTTTTTAAAGTACTGATATTGTATAATTTCAATGAAGTGGGAATATGATTTAAAAATGTCAATATTTATATTAAGAGGTCTTCTGTGTGGACTTTAGAACTTTTAATTGGATACATATCTATATATTGTGGACTTTGTTAGACATTTCTCCTTCATAATTTTGCCAAACAACACAAGTGCTTATAGAAATTTGTATTCAGGTTCGATTACCTATTTTTTCAGGATGAAAAATGTTTCGTTGTAAATATGTCAGGAAATAGCTATATCGAATCATGCTAAGCAGTTTCTATTTCATGATTTTTCGCAAGTGAATATTTTTATTTTTTATTCAATAAACCTATGCTCTCAGACGGTTTTTGGCAAATAACTCAGAAAGTCATCATTTCATCAGCATAACAATAAGTTATTCTGGGAAAAACTCGAAGAAGCTTCTTTAAAGTGTGTACAAAACATTAATTTTTTATAAGAGTAGTCAACTGAGTAAAGAAATGGGAAAATCATCACCTAATTACCAGCTCAATCAAAAATAATCATTACCACTTCTCAATTCACTTCATTCATGTACTTGTTTTATGCTGTGGAAGTTTGAAATACTTGGTTTTGAAAAAAAAATTGAGTTTAAAGTGAATAGAGCATTTTTAATTTTCAAAATGTTGCTTTTTCTTCGAAATAACTCGAAAACTATAATTGATTCACAAAATATATCTGTGTATTTATCTATAGTGCAACTAATAGTTCTTCAATTATTTTGACTGAAAGGTATATTTGGCAGAATTGAAAAAATGCATTCAAGACCATTTTTTTCCAAATGTATCATTTGAAATCAGAACATAAGTATATGAATAGAGTGCACTGTAATCTATTGATGGTTATTTTCGATTGGTTTGGACTGATTTTCCCTTTTTTTGTCGCCAAAAAAAATAGGGATCAAAATTATCTTATCACTTGGTTCTGATCGAATTTTGATGCTAGTCACTGTTGTGACAAACAAAAATGAAGAAATATTTTTAAGCAGTTCACATAACGTTCCATGAGTTTTCTTCGAAAATATCATGTTTTCTTGTTACTTAAAATTGACACTTTCAATTCTGGCATTTAGCGAATAATAACCAACCTTCAACTAGCCATGACAGACACTAGGTTATGTTAGGTTAGGTCTTGAGTGAGTGTGTCTATTCGACCCTCCACCGCAACCCGCAAGGGTTTATTGTGACTCACACCTATTCACAGTCGGCCAAATAAACCCAGCTTCTTAACGAAGTCGATCAGTTTGTATGGTGAGTGGTCTCTCAGGTCAGATGGTAAAAATACGACTCTGCAGAACTCTAAAAACCTGATTCGGCCCCCAGCGGGGCAGGCACATAGTAGATGCTCTGCAGTTTCATCATTTTCCAGACAGAGGCAACACACACTGTCTTCCGACAGTCCAAGTCTCTGCATATGATGATTCAAATGACAGTGACCTGTGAAAAGGCCTGTTAGACATCCTAGTTCATCCCTACTGTAGTTCAACAACTATTTGGTATCAAGCTTCGAAGGGTGAATAAACGCTTTGGGGTGAGCCAATCCTGGAAGATTCTGCCAAAAGTCCATGAATCTTTTTGTCATCCAGGTGTTCAAAGTTTGTTTGGCAAAGCCTAAAGCGATGCCAATGACAGGTTCTGGTACGATGAAGCTGCTTGCAGCACCCTCCTTTGCAAAGGAGTCAGCAGCTTCATTGCCTTCCAGGCCTATATGGTCAGGAATCCAGACCAGAGACACTCTGTCAAGTCTTTCTATCGTGGAGGGTCGTTTTTGGAAATTTGCTACCAATTTAGACGTTGCTACAAGGCATAAAGTCAGAGGTCATTTCCAGAATGCTGTGACTTCCAATGTCAACCAACAGTCTGTTGCCCTCTGCATTGAACTGATTTGTGCAATTGGCAATGTGCACAAGTCTGTATGCAGTTCATCTAGCCTCTCTCTCCAGAAAGATGTGGAGAGGAGGTAGATCTAGAAGGATCTCCATGACCGCTGACGGTGTTGTACTGATGGCACCACTGGTGGCCAGAAAAACCTCTCTCTGTTAGCCAGAGAGCTTCGCTTGGACCGCTTACAGACACTATAAACCCTTCATACTCTTGTTCCACTGTGAACGATTTGATATTTACCATTCGAGTTATTCGCAGAAAACCGCCTGAAAACATGGGTTTTGTTATTTGCTAAACTGACACTTCCACTGCGAATAAGTCCAAAACTATTGATTATCAGAAAAAAATATTATTGAACAAACTTTGCTTGTAAGTGGTGGAAAGTCATCCTCGTTTCGGTCAGGCTTGGAGTCCAGCTCCCCTACTCTTTTGGCTGATTATTGGTCGCGAAAGACCAATGGGTACAAACTTGTAAGTGGTAAATCCATCCATTCATGAACTTATTTTCAATGAAATATCTTTCATCCTCTAGGAGAAGGGGTGGCATTCACTTCCAGGGTAAAAATAACCCCCGCTTCAGTATCTACTTTGAAGTAGAGAGTAAGTAGAACCTCAATCCAGAAATTCAGATTTTTGTGCGAATCGGTGCTGTTTGGCAGAATCATACAATGTCGTCGTATTATACTTTCAATGATTGGACTAAATGTTAGTCTTTGTTCGTTACTCAACTCACCAAATGAAATTATATTTTCAGAATCATCACGCCAGGTTAAGTACTGAAAGTCATATAATTGAATGAGTTGTTTCTTCGACTGGTTTGACTTTCGTAATTTTCTTCTAAAGTGTACAATTTCAGCCACTAGGATCAGTCTTGACTTGTTAGACTCAACAGCTAGGAATTCAAAGGAAAAAATTCAAACTGAGAGGGAGGCCCTTCGTTTTTGTATTTGAAATGGTAAAGTTCATCACCAGAGAAATTTAGATTTTTCTATTGTTTTTCCGCAGTCTTATCGGTGCGATGTCGAGTATATCTACCATTCGTGGTTGTTCTGTTAGTAACTACTTACTTTTCGTACGAGGAAACACACTTTATATTCTGAGTCATTTTCCATGTCGTTTTGAGGATATAAAGATTTTTACCCTTGCACATTTATATTCTTCAATGATCAGTCAATAATTTCATTCCGTTTTTCAATTTGCTCATTGATCCACTCACAAATCTACCGAAAAGAATCTAACGGTCAATGGCATCACCTGCTGAAACGCCAGACTTTCCTTAAATAAATTAACGACTCAATTCGATCCAAACTGTATAACCTCACAGTCAGTGAGACGTTCTTTATTCTAATCCGTTTTCTACCTAATTTTTTTTCGTTTCCTTTAATGTGTTCAGTTGTACTTCGTCAGCTCGTAATAGAGTCTCGTCGATTTAAATCCGGAATTATGCGAATAAATGCTCCGGATTTGATTCTTCATTCCGGTAAGGAGTTCGAGAATCTGCATAAGCGGGAATTTGTCTTGGAATTACTCAAGAGATTAAAGAGGAGATTGATACTCTCAAATTGCGTAGATAATGATTGAGAGAATTACTTTATAGATGTTATAAGATGGTTAACAATGTTTCATGTTAAATATCATTATTTCGGACTTCCATTGCCTGATATTGTATAAAATGATTTGAAATCTTTGAAAAAATTAATAAAAAAGGAGAATTAAAAACAAATAGCTGAAAATAACAGTTATGTCAAGCAAAAAAAAACCCGAAATGAAATAATAGTGAAATAGAATACAATTAAAAATAGAACAATTGAACAAAAAATTAAGTAATATAAAGTTACGAGATTCCAAGCTAAGTTACTTCACGAAGTTTCAAGCGTTAGTATCTACAATCGTCTTCGGGTGATAATTTGACTAATTCCTCCGAGAGATGACTATTTATTGGTCATTCGAGTACTTTCACTTATCTCCGTTTCACCGGTTTAGTGGTAGATGACCGTTTGGCGGGAATTGGCCATTTTTCGCTTGATTATGGGTTTCCATGTGTTGCGTATCTCTACGCTGGCTTGGCATAACACATTGTTGGACAACATGTATGCGACTTCTTTGAATTTCCTCATGAACCAATGTTTACTCCTGTGTATGATCTCAGCTTGGGACCACTCGATGTTATGTTGATGGGTCCAAACACGCTCTATTATTTCTGATTTTCTGATTTCCCCTCGCTGTGTGTGTTTCTTGTACTTGGCAATACCAAGCCGCACTCACAGGGTATCCGGTAAATGCAATTTTTGGAATCGGAGTCCGCGTTTGGTGGCCTGGTTTTCGTGAGGCTTCTACGGATAGTGTTACCGGATCTGAAGTAGCTCCTGATGTTGTACTTGGATTCAATTCTTTTTATACTTTCCTATAATCCTATGATGTAGGGAAGTCCAAGCACTGCTTGTGACGGCTTCTATCCTGTGCAAGGCTCCTGCTGTCTTTTAGCCAAAGTCTGTTCCATCATTGCTTTGGAGTAGCCATTCCGTTGAAGATCATTTTTGATGATGTCTAGTTCTTTCTCGAGACCTTTCTTGTTATTACAGAGCCAGAAAGCATGGTATAATAGAGTCTTGATAATTCCTCTTCCAGTCGATTGATGGTGGTTGGATTCGTGGTTCAGATACTGTCCCGTGTGAGTAAGTTTTCGGTATACAAACAATATCGGTATACAATATCAGACAATGGAAGTCCGAACTAATGAAATACTCCATAGAAGTTTGTGAAATGCACAAATTCATCTATCTTATGATCTCTGAAAACAAATTCACTTCCTTACACATTATACCGTAGACAAAATAGGCTTCACCATAAGATTTTTATTCCACAAAATTGTTTATTTTTTCGAGAAGCAAACTAATGACCTGGGTGGTTTCCAAATGACAATTTTCGAAAAAACATTTTTTTTCTCAGTAACACATAAAATGGGAGAATCATAATCAGGTCAGTACTCATCCCCAACCTTCCATTAACTTCACACTACACCTTACGATTTGATCTCTACAAACTTCATTTAAGAATAATGTCACATGTTTTGCTAAAGCAGTAGCTTTTTCGTAGTGAAAACGAACTTTTCATAATCTTTGAGTACTTCCTTTCTTAGACTTAGTTTAAGAGGGTTTAAGATCGATTGAAGAAATGAATAAAGATAAAGGGAAAAGTTAATACATTCTCAAAAACCAATCACTCATCAAACATCATTTTGTGTGATATATAAAAGCCATCATAATAGTTTCTTTCTGCTGTTAATTTTTTTCAATACAATAACACAGAACGGTTTTTTTCTTCAAAGTACATCTTAAACCACTTCTTCAATTCCTGGTGGTCTTACAGAACGTTGTACTGTCTCTTAAGGAAATTGTCTGGTTTCACAGTCCTTGGCAGATGTTAGAGAATATTCGAGAATCCAAAATATTTCTTTGCGAAAAACCCTCTCAAAAAAAAAACTTTCGCTACCATCAACAAGCCCACACATGTAATGTGCATTTGGAAAGTCAGAAGAATGAAGAGGTTTGAAATATAAACAACTCAATTGAAATTTATTAACGCTTTCAATGATAAAATATCAACCAACTGTCCAAACAGTGCAGAATATAAAAATAGATTCGTTTCACATTCCATGAAGTCGATTTAATACCAACGCACAAACTGAAAATCAAACAGAGTTGGTAATACCATACACTGACAGTTCTACTCACCAAATTTGTAGAAAAATAACTCTGAGCTGTCAGACAATATCTGATTCTCTATTTCCTGGTGAAAAATGAGAACATTCAACTAATAATAGGGGAGCCAAAGCGGGGATTTCGGGATTTACTGAAGCGCGGCAGATTAATACACAGGGAGATACCTTGTACCCGGTTAAGTACCTCCACCAAATATGAGCCCCATATATAAGGCCGCCCGTGAAGGATAAGGGATCAGATTAGTAAAAAAAAATTGATCATCAGAAATTCTCGAGCGCGTCAGATTAAGGTAGAGTGAGTTAATTACATGCTGAAAAGTGTATATTCTAGTAATCTGACTATTTGGGAGTGACGTAAAGAAAGGGGAGGGCAGCAAAGTTGTAAAAAAACATCTCGACATTCTCGAGCGTAGCTAATTTTTTTAATTTTGATGAAAAAAATTCAAGGATATCGAAAAATATATAATCTGGCGATTTCCGCAAGCCGAAATAGCAAAAATCTGTCAAGAAAGTTTAATGCGTGTCGCCTATATTTTCCTCTCCGCGTTTTTATTGCTTTTTTTTCAAATATCTGTCAATTTAATATTTGACATATATACAGAACTTTAAAAAATTAACTAGATAATACATAACATTAAAATGAACAGTTCAAAAATAATTTTAGAAAACGCTCAAAGGTGCGAACTCGTTTCCTCCTTTTCATAAACGAGGATGTATGCATCTCTACTCACAAGCGATTTTGGTGAAATTGGTAACACTTGTGAATCATTGTATTCGTGCCACGTGCCATTATAAGGATGTCTGCTGAATGCTGTATAATGTCCGCTGTAGTTAGACCCACTGTGATTCGAAAGTGCATATAGATTATATCGACAAGGAGTCACATTATCTGCTGATTCGTCGTCAGATTATGAAACAGCACGTCTAAAACATAAAGATGAACCATTGTATCTAAATCTGACGCGCTTGAGTATTTCAAAATGAAGATTTTTTTGCACATTATAATAATGGCCGCGAGTTTGCGGCAGATCGAAATCGTCAGATTATTGAATGAGAGATTTTTTTTGGTGCACTCAACACCTCTTTAGAAAATCTGATGCGGTCGATTAAATTTTTTTTTCATTTTTAACTCTTACGTACAACCACCCACATCATGCAAACCATCAGATTAACATACCAACATTATTAAAAATACGTAGGACATTGATGGTATACATATCTGACGCGCTCGAGTATGTCCATGCAACAGTTTTTTTTTTACATATTTAATAATCTATAGCAGCTTTCCCCACCGATGAAAAGGTTTTGCAACCTAATAGATCTCTATGACGCTCGAGTAAATCCCCATTTTGCATCGTGGGCTCCCCTGCTATAAGACGTTGAAGTCTGAGAAGTATGATTGAGTTGGAAAAATATATAGACAAAAGAATGACATTTCAGGTGAGTTACTATAGTAATGCAAAATACGGATTTCAGCTATCAAACACTCATTCATGCAAAAACTGGAATGGTCTTTCGAAATTTTCATGAATCCTCTCAATCGAGTTGATTTCTGGTAGCATAAAAATTCATTTTCTCCATTAGAATTCCAAATCCTTTGGATTTATGTGATGATTGTCACACCAATGATCACTTATGGTGCAATTCCCTGGTGGCCGAAGGCTTTACAGAAAACGGCCCAGACAAAGCTCTCTGGCTTACAGAGACAGGCTTGTCTCACCGTCAGTGTTGCCGTCAGTACCACACCGTCAGCGGCCATAGAGATCCTTCCAGATCTACCTCCTCTTCACATTTTTCTGGAGAGAGAGGCTAGATGGATGGTACATAGACTTGTGCACATTACCAATTACACAAATCAATTTAATGCACAGAGCAACAGACTGCTGGTTGACACTGGAGGTCACAGCATTCTGAAAATGACCTCAGACTTGTATAAACTCTTCTCAAGTGAACAGTAACCTGTTCGCAGAACAGTAAACATAGCAACCAAAAATCAAAGCTCAAGAAATCAGGAGATAGCAGTATTGGAATTTCTCTCTCTTGTGTCGCAAGTCACCACAGAAAAGATATTCTTTCGGAACTTCAGAGCCGTTAGAACAGTTTTCTCCTGAAAATAGCTACAAAAAATAATCTGGAACATCGGTATGTAGAAAAGCACTTTCTATCTTGTGACTTCATGAAAATACAATAGTTTCGAAACTTTTCATTCCCATAATTAGATACCTCAAGATCATTAGGCCCCGATTTTCATCAGAGCCTCTACCCTACCAGAGTTTCAACTCACATGATACGTAACTCTTTCAACTTTTATCAGGCTAGTGAATCCAAGGGAAGTCCTAATACTCTTGAGGCCATTTCTATTCACTTCCATTCCGCACAAAGCGGAGAGAAATATATAAACGTTGCCATGATCTCTTTGCATCTGAACGCAAGATTGAGCGAAACATTTTAGCCTTCACAATTCGAAGTACACGCACTCAACCTGCAGAGATTGGATCCGAATTTATTTATCTTCGTTTTTGCCTCAAACGTGTCTGCTATTTCTGAGAGAGTTTAGATAAGTTGTGTACATCATGTATTCAGTCCTGTTTGTGTTTCAACTTTGACTTTATCTGAAGGTAATATCTCGTTTTTCGTACAAACGATTGAAGTATCTATTCAAATCGATTCAAAATCTGTTTTTCCGTTAATCCCCCATACCAACGACAACTCTCAGAAGTTGAGAAACTTGTGCGAGCTAAGGACTAACGAGGTCTTACCTTTCCAACGTGTGATTCCTAACACGGTACACAATCGATCAAATACGAATGCCAACATGATATTTTTCTATTTTTTATTAGAAAATAGTGTCATTATGATCACATTTCTCCGCATTTATTGGGACCACGTTGATCAATTTTGAATTTTGTAGCACTATGTGATATTTAGTTAAATCCGTCTCTGCAAGGCATTCAACCGCATTGATCACGGTTTTCCAAACTGAAAAAATATGGTATTAGGGGTACGAAGATAAATTAGTTACTGAGAACATAGAAATCAGATGAAGAAAAATGATGTTGATCTTGTTATACCACCGAGTTCAATTTTGGGACCCGCATTATCTCACTCTATACATGAATACATTGAACAATCTGTCAGATCCCACATTTTTCCTATTTTATGCAGGTGATATGTTCAAACATGATGAAAACGAACCTCAGATTGTGTTGGAACCTCTGAACTAAAATTGATCTTTGGATAACACTTTTGTCGCTCCAGAACAAACTACTTCTATCTGAACACTGAATTATATTTCAGTGATGATTTTATTGCATTTTCTTGTTAATACTTCGGGGCAATCAATGAAATTTTGACAATTTCAAGTACATGAACTTTCCTTGGATACTTTTGAAAATCGGAGAAGATTGTTCTTCATGGATGTAGAAAAGCAAAATGTTGATAACAAATTGGAGAATGATTTGATTATACGCAATTAGCGATGGAAAAACAACAAAAATTTAGCAAATGTATACTCTACATTCTGCAACTTCTCTTGAAAAAAAATTTTCCCAATACCCGTGAGGGATCCATAATTTCATTAGTTTTTTTTTTCAAGTCATTATTTCTTTTTGAAATCCATTTCTCCTACCAATGGGCTCACCCCTTAGTCCCCTTTTAGCAGAGATATTTATGAACAGCTTGGAGATCACTATAATGAATTAAGTCCTGGGTAAAAAACATATTAATTTTTGGTACATACAGTGTGACCCATTTTCAATGGAAACACCACCTTAAAATTTGAAGTTGTGAATCGATTTCAATAATTTTTTTTTAAATGTCAAGTACTGAAAGGTCTACCTTGGAACAAAATTTGAAATGTTTATTGAAGTTTCAGGGCATACTACGATTCTTATTAGCAATTTTTTTATTGAAAAAATCACTACGCCACTGGATTCATAGTGCCACCTGTCAATTTATGACATTCATGAATAATCTCAATAGCAATATTCAGTTCACACTCGAAACAGAGATAGAGAAACAGATACATTTCTTAGACCTGACCATTACACACAATCAGAATAAATTTAAATTCAATTCAATTTAGTGTTGCACAGAGCATTCTCAATGCCTTTCTCTGCCAACAATATAGGTAGGAAAATTGATATAATTACACAAAAAGGTCATAATAATGGTTTCAACGCAGATACAATCCATAAGTTAGTCAGATACGAAAATTTTGCACTATGCAAGGAAAGGTTGCAAACTGAATTATTTGGAATCCTTGGAAATTAACAAGCATAAACATTGCGGGTGCAACCTGTTAAATGATCAAATCGATTTAGGTTACTCACCGGTTTTCAAATTAGCATATCCACATTGTCAGTCGTAAAAAAAAATTCAGGTACTCAATCAAGTCCCTTTATTATTACCTACAGTGGTGTTATATAAGGGCTAATGTAATCAATCATTGTTAGTTTAATGTATGAGTTTGAAAATGTCCTTATAGGACGAAACTGTAGTAACGTTAGTTACATATAAAAGTGGTAAAAAACATAGAAAGTTTCCATTCTCTTTTCTTCACTTCTTCATTTTCTCATCCCAGCAGAACTGAGAAAGGAATAGAAAAACAAAAATGAAAAATGTCTAAAGAAAACTAGTCACAAATTTTCGATCATCATACATTGTCAACTGGAATGAAAAAAGAGTCGGTATCAGTTTAGTTTCATCTAGTTCAAATCTTAATTTCAATTCCATTTTTTCTGATAGTGTTTTTTGAAAATTACTTTTTTGTTTTTATCTCTGAATGTTCATTTGATTTCACAATTTGTTTTTTGGCTCGATGTATTCCAATTCATTCATTTAGTAACAAGAAACTTTTGCAGAGTTATTATGAACGACTCAATTCAGAAATGTCACGCATAGCCATTTAATCAAAGAGATTTCGTTTTTCGTGAGTAACTGGCAATACAGAGCGTTTTCTAATCCTTCGGCTATCAAAACTTCCCTATTTAACAACCCAGGCAAGTCATTAAACTTGAAAATGTCTCCATAAAGCGTCCCACCAGAAGCATAAATTCAAAAGCCCGGGCTCCTTCTAAGAGGTCATCTCATTAGCTACACTAAATATCACATAAAAATGTTCCATCACGTCTTGCCTGTCTGAGTCAGCTGTTTGTATGTAAATGAATACAATTTCGCCTTTTTCGGTTCTAATTACCCCTTTCAAATAACCCAGTGGCGGGAGTCAAAACTATTCAGTTGTTGGCGTATGAAACAACCCGAATGCAACTCAATCAGTTTTTTGTTCAATTAGCTTTTGTATTCAAACACAAGATGGTTGGGAGGAGCTACTATTGCTGTTTCTTTGGCACCATATCAGAGATTGATGTTCTCAACCAGTTTTATTTTCTCATTGAAATTATCTTGAAGTTTTCATTCATTACTTCACAATAATTTCTTGTAAAGTCTAATAATATTCGTACACAAATAGGTATAAAATGGAAGATCGATCCTCTCCAATCGTTGTGAAACATTGTTATAATCTTTCTAGAAAGTAAATGAAAGAGCTATCAGTAGGTACGTATAAAAATAATCTGACCACAACGGTTCTACTTTTGGGAGGTATCGGTGATGAAATGAGTTATTTTTCACCTTCTGATAGTTTTCGAAACTGCATATCATAGATTACTTATCGATAACGCCAAAAAATTGAGCAGTACGATACATAATCAAACTTAGAAATAGTTGAACTAAGTAACAACAGATAAATCAAGTATTCAATCCTTTATTTCCCTCAATTCCATGGACTTGCTTCTATAAATAACTTTTATGTTCAGAAGCTCTTTCATAACATAAAATATATCTTTTATGAGATGGGATAAAATTTCATTTTCATATAGTTCAATAAGCCCCTATAACTTGTTGTATTTGGACCAACAATACCTGTTTCGACACGATCAGTGGACGAATATTCATCACAGGAAAGACCACAAGCAATTCTAATAAACCAATTCCTATTTGTGAAGTTATGGAAGTGGGTTCAATATTTATATTTATATGACGCAAAATTTGAAATTCATAAAAAGCCTTTCTTGCAGAAATTTCAGGAAATATGAAGTCATGTTTCAATGCGTGGAGACCACCTAATTGAGCAAATATCAAGGTTCAGTAAATTTTGTGGTACTTCACAAACAATAACTGGTAATGAAGAACCAGCAAAATGAGAGGTAGATTACAATTGTCAGAAAATGACGCGTGACACATGAGGGGTGACAAATGACAGATAACAGGTGTTTTGACTTGACCTCAATATCTTCTCAAAAGAATAGGATGACAAATGAAAAGAAGAGACAAGTCAAAGGTGGCCGCGATATCTATGATGCTGAAAGACAATATAGAGATGGGTTTTTTTCCTGTGAAAATTTGTCTTTATGAAAATGACTTCATTTTATTCAGAACGAGATGCATACTTCAAGAACCACAACCATTGAAAATCTACAAGTGAAGCATAACATTCTGAAAGGAATATCAAGCAGATTCAAAATGGAATTTGAATTAGGAAAGGAAACTGGAGTTATTGGGTTAAAAACATGATAATCAGCTGTCAAACTGACAGCAGATGGTGGAAATGACTTATAACAGCAAAAATTGTTCTGAATATAATTTTCTTGATCTTATCTTTGGGAAGACGTTAATATTTTTGTTCAAAATTTGGAAAAATGTATGTCCCAAACGAGTAATGAACCATTTCGTTCAAAACATAGGTTTTTTATGTTGGTTACTCTGCATATCTGTAATTCTATTGCTATTTTTCACTCTTATCTGCTGTTCGATAGCTACTATATCCATTCAATAAGAATTTCGTGTAAAGCACATGCATTTTTTCTGGCTTGGTTACTCTGAATTTGTCATTAGTTAAGTCTATACCGTCAATTTTTGAGTTTTATATGTCGTTTTCATATGTTTTTTTTCATTTTTCTCGACATTCAGTTGAAGTAATAAACAAGACAACTGACATATAACAATACGTGTGTTCGATGTAAAATACTCATCTTTTATGCTGCTTTATGGGTCAGGTCTTCTAAATCCACGTCTCTGCCCGTCAAAATCCTACCTCCGCCAATCTGAATGTCACCTTATTAACTGGGGGTTAAGTGCGCCCCAAAATGTCTCACAAAAGCAGAGGCGACAGACAAAATTCGCACTTTCCATTCTGTTAATTGCTAGATAGCATGTCGCCAAGTGCTGCTTTGAAAGGGAAAATCCTACATAAGTTCGCTGATAATTTTTAGCGATACTTCACCCTGATAGCTGCTTTATGTAAATACTTTTTGCCCGGCAAGGAAACAGCTTTGCGTGTTCAGAACTTTGATGTAATTGTCGAGTTTTGAGACAAGAGAATGGCTCAGTTGGTTTTTCAGAAGTTCTCGATATTCTCCCCAGCTGAAGAGTAAATTACTCATTTGGCCAATGACTAGATAACAATTAAACGACAATATAATGGGGTAATTTTCTCAATAAAAAGTAAAAAAACTTCAAATTATGAAGACTTGGTTGGTGAAACACGCGAGAATAGTATTTATGTTCTCATGACAGGGAAAAATGATTGTTCTGGAAGAAATTTTCCCATAGAAAAAATCGCAAACATTCAAAATCATCATCACAATCGTAGGAATCAAGAACCAAAAAACAAAATCTCATTTTGATAACTGTTTTTTGAACGAAATATCACTTGATTTGAACACTTTTGATAACCCTGTATGAAAAACTGAGATCACGACAAAAATGATGAACATGTCTCCAACACAAAGTGAAAAAAACTCGAAATATATGATCATCAATTTCAGGAAAATTCACATTGATGAAATTACAAAATTTTCATAATTCACTGATAGTATTTCAGAGAATCTGGATTGCAATGAAAAATTATTAAATTCAAATTTGAAATGTAGAAATTGAGAATTTGATAGTGACAAACTGATGAAATTTCTCAATAATAAAACGTTCAGGAAATTTAATAACCTCTTAACCAAGGATTCATAACAATTCAGCATCCTAAGCATTTTTACAACAGAATATTTTTTTCATAAATAGATTTATTTTCATTCCAGACTTATTGAAAGGTATCAGTTACGTCAAGCCATAGGACTAATAAATAATCGATGTTGAACACAATCTTAAATAATTTTTTATTTTGTGTTGCTATCAAAGCGTGTTTTTACAGTTTTTCAAACTATTATTATTATTTTTTAAATTATTTTAATCACTTTTTAGTTTGGCTTGCTATTTCAAGCCCATTTGTTTTAATATAAAATATATACGCATGCGCAGACAGTGTGGTTGTCCCACTTGCTCTCACACATAGACTGTGTGAGGAAATTATTCAATCCTGGCGATCCGGATCAGGAATATGACGTGAACTCATATGAAATTATTATATTGTCACCGATTTCTGATAAGTGTACAGAGTTTAAAATACATCTGCCCATTTCAAATTAGTCAAAATCGAGTCCAAAGGAGTCGGTTACAAACGAGCATAAAAGTTAAGCTAATGAAAAAGTGTTGAAAAAAGAACAGTGAAACATAATATGTCAGAATTGTAAATACTGAACTCGAAAGGAATTTTGTGGATTTCCAAAAGTTTAATTATATTTGTAGTTTCACTTTTTTCCAGAGAAATAGTAGCAGGTTTCACTTCACAAAATTTCATCGATCATATCGCTACTATGTATAATGCTGATAGTGTATGCAAATAAAAAAATATCTCAAATGATATCGTTTTATGAAAAGATAGTTATAAAAAAACAGAAAATTTCTCCCAGAAGGGTTCATTATACATTATACACATACAATCCAGTGACGGCCGAAGTACACGGAAATACAGAACTATTCAGTTAAATTTGATTATTATTAGAATTTATCAGATTATAATACATGACGTAGTGTAAAATTATTTACGTATATAAATCATTTATATATGCAAAACTTTACATTATATATCAGGATTCCTAAAATAAAGTATACTACTACTACTTTATTGATTTTCAGTGAATTTACACATCATGTGTTCTGTCACTCTGTATTACGAATGCAAACCTAGATCTGTCGACAACTTTCTTGTGTTTTTTGTATACCTCTTCATCCAAGAGCTAGTAAGAAACCTGAGAATCAATAATGACAAAATGTCACACAAAACTGAACACTGCTCTCAATTAATCTTCTTCCAATATCAACAGAGGAAATATGTGAAATTTTCCAATTCACCAATTGCACTTTAACACTTCTTCTTCAATTCTGAACAGGACTAGAACATCTCGTCTGTTTAGAAAAGTATTGTGCCTTTGGAAGATGAGATAAGTTAGGGTTGGTTGACATTTTGCTTTAACAGCCTTGTTAAAGTCTGTATATAGGGTGATCAAGCTCAAGTGAGCACATTTGCTGAGTTTCACGTTGTTGGAGATACAAGTTCGGTTGAACCAGAAGACTAGTACTTGTGCTAAGTGTTCCTTTTATCTCATTTCGAAACATCTTTTAGTCTGTCCACAATATTTTGCATCGCATTCCATACTTTTTATTTTGTGATTTCCAGACTTTTCCGAATTCTCAACTTTGCCCGTTGGATTTCCTGAAAGGTTCTGTAGTGTATGGCTTGTTTTAAATTCCACCTTTATACCTAGTTTTTTAAAAAATTTCACATTTGTGCTGCCCACAGTGATATGAACTGTCAAGAATATACCTGTAAGTTCTTGTTGCTTTCCTAAATACATCGTATTCGTTTTTTCAACAGAAAAACAATTAAATATCGCGTTTTGAAAAAATGTGTTTTTCAAATGAAACACTTTGTTCATTTGTAAGTTAGTCGTCTATTTCCAACACTATTCTGAATTCAAAAGGATATTATGAAGTTTATCTTGAAACCAATAATAATGGTGTTATGAGCCTTTTCCACTTTTCATCAAATTAGCCTTGAAATTTGAAGTGAAAGAGATGAAACAGTTCTCTGATTCAATCAAACTTGTATCTTCAATTATGATAAAGTTAGCAATAGTTGTCGGTTTGACTTTGATTATACTGCATAAATCAATTCTTTATTCATTGAGATTTTTGACTCTAGAGGAACGATGAGTAACTTTTATCGTATCAATCCTATCTCGAATTTTAATCCATATGTCACAGCAGCACGATAAAGTCCAGTCCGTAATCTGCTTATAACGGAGACATCCACTTTTACGACTTCATGCTAATCAGTGACTCGTTATGACAAAGTCACGATCATACCAAATGTTTGTCAAGCCAGGAGCTGAACGGATGACGAACGAAAAGTTTCAAGTAATATCAGAAGCATGCCCTTGCTATATCTAAACATCGTCCCCATAGCCTTGTTACATAACGACCAACGGAACGAACTCGTAAAACATGATCCTGCTATTACTTTGAATAGCTGTAGTTATAGTTTGGATAATGATGGCTCTTCTACGCACTATATAAATTTGATTTTGTTTTCTTTTTGAAATAAATCATGGAGTGAAAACTCAGTAGGTTTCAATAATTACGATATTTGTTATGGAAGTGTTTTGGTGTTCCAGAAATTTATAAAAAATATCAAAATTATTTTCGTTCCACCTCCAGAACAAGTAGCTTGTGCTACTCTCAGGGGAGTAGTTGGTTTGGAAGTAAATGCTATCACAGTTGAATGAGGAATCTACTTTTCATTTATGGAAAAACCTTCAATTATTTTAATATGTGATAGAAGTTACCAATACTTACGTTCGAAAGTGGTTGAAATTGTATCCGAAGACGAGGACCTGGAACCTAGAAGATAGGATGAACTTACCTATAGAAGTAATTATGGAATTACTAGAAATGGCTATTTTCAACAAAAGGACGAATTCTTAGGCAAGATGAGGGACTGCCAATGGGATCGCCACTTTTAACAGTTATAGCCAACAATTTATGTAGTAGTTTGGAACTCTGGCCATTGAAGAAACCCACATTGACGACACCTTCATAGTATGGAACCATGGGATTACAGAATTAAACACCCTTTTGATGCACATCAACAGCGTGAGACCTTCCATCACCTACACAATGAAGAAAGAAGTCCACAACGAATTGCCATTCTTAGACGTATCGGTTTAGAGGACCGACACTATGAAGGAAACATTAAGGAAAATTCACACACATGTTACATTTAGAGGATGTAGTGGGAAGACATGAACTTTTTGCAAGGATATGGTATCTATCGAGAAATCAATCATCGCAATATGTGAAGAGATTATGAGTTCTCTGTTCATGATAATAATTACAGTTTCTTCTAATATAGACTTTATAGTCGATAAGCTTTTCACTACAACAGTAGTTTTCTCAGTTGGACTGGTTGGGAATGCAGTCTGTATTATGAAAATTTGTAATTATTATCATGAATGGTGATTTTTACTAACTGGGTCGGAGTCTGAAAATTATGAGTTTTCATAGCAATAGATTCAGCGAAACCTCAACCAACATGACGTTATTTTAAGCTTGGAATACTGTTCCAAAACAACTGTACACACCTCAGCAAATTTCAATACTTTATAAAGCTCAGATCAGACCTTCTTTGGAGTATTGTTCTCATATATGGAGCTCTGAAGCATATCCTGAAGCTGCTGGATTCCATCCAGAAAAGAGTCATCCGCCTTATTGAAGACACGAACATCACCTGCAACCATTAAAGAAAGGTTGGGGATTTGTATCTCTTCTGTAGATAATTCCACTGGAAGAGTTCAAATCTTGGCATATTTGTTTCCACCAAGAGCGGTACAAAATAGAAATACGCGTCGGACTGTGGCTGCTCATCGTTTTGAGGTTCAACTCAGTACTCCTTGAGCTGTTTGAAAACTCTTTCATTTGAAGAACTGTGTTTTTCCAAATGGATTTCACCTCCAGTGATTCAAATGCCATGTTTAAATCTGTTTAAAATCTGTTTTTCCGTTAATCAGCTGTCGCCCCCATACGAACGACAACTCTCAGAAGTTGAGAAACTTGTGCGAGCTAACGACTAACGAGGTCTCACCTTTTAACGTGTGATTCCTAACATGGTTGCAGAATCATCCCAGCTTCAACCAGATGAATTCTTTCGAGAAAAATATCTGGTCGAGGAAGGAATCGAACCCACGGTCTTCCGATCGTGAGTCGGGCGCACTACCACCGCGGCCAATTCCACAACATGTGAATAGCTACTTTCGCACAGGCACAGTGCTCTGAGGATTTTCCTGCAGTGCTTGTGTTTTGTTATTGAAAACAAATACCTGTTTCGAATTTCCAATTCTAACTTCACCTCTCTTCATACATGGAAAAACTAATCTGGATTAACGAAAAATCTGCTCATGTATAATTGAAAACTGTGAATTCACGATAAAAAGTTACTGCATAGCGCGACAATCCGAAGAGGCTTATTAGTCAGTAACTTGAAATGTTATAGATTTTGTCTATGAAACATATTGAGTGATGGCAGCTGTCATGGAAAGATTCAGATTTCCAATCGAGACGTTTTTTCCATTTGGGCCTTCAGGAGATTTCTTCTTCAAAATATCTCAGTGTGGAATCAAATTTCGGTGCCCTGTTGTTAGAAGTAATAATAATAATAATAATTTTCTATTATTTACTTGTTAAAAAGTACATTGTTATACGTACAGTGACAAGGAAAACGTTTGAGGGTAGGACACGTTACAGAGTATAATGTTTGTAGTAATCAATAATCTAAAAATATGATACATATAGGTATATACATATGATTATTTGTTTGGCTTAGGTTATGTAAAAAAAAATAACTATAAATAAATGAAAGTCAATTTTATCACATAGTTGTGATATTTTGTCATTAAAATATAAAAAAAACAGTTTAAAATTCGTCAAGTGTATAGCAATTTTTTTCAAAAAGTGCCTTTTTCAGTCTTGATTTGAAAATATTAAGATTTGGTGATATTTTAATTGATTCTTCTAATTTATTAAACATTTTTGGTCCAAGATAAAGAAAACTTTTCTGATAAAGAGTTGTTCTATGAATATTGAGCATCAGTTTGCCTCTAGAACGAGTTGGATAATTATGTTACTGGAAAGGTGTATTATGCTTGTTTCTATAAACGTATATACACAATTCATAAATATAGAGACCAGCAACAGTTAGTATCTTGAAATTTTTAAAAGCATTTCTACATGATTCTCTCCAACCAATACCGGCAATGATTCTTACTGCATATTTTTGCAAAATAAATATTCTTTCAGCAGCAGATCCGGTACCCCAATTCAAAATTCCATATCTCAAGTGGCAGTTTATGGTCGCATAGTATAAGCTCAGTAAAATCTCTTTACTACAAAAATTAGCCATGAATCTCAGAGCATAGCAGTTTTTTCTCAATTTAATACAGAGGGTCTCAATATGAGGAGTCCATGTGAGTTTGTAGTCCAAGGTGACGCCTAACATTTTTGTAGAAGTACAAGATTCAATTGGCAGATCCCCATTTTCATGGATAACAAAATTTTCGGGCCACTTACTAATTGTGAACTTCATCATCACAGTTTTAGATGTATTGAGTGTTAAGTAATTTTTTTCTGTCCATATGTTTACTTGTTTATGTACATCCTGGGTTCTTTACTGTAGGGTCGTTACATCAATTTCCTTCACTATGAAATTTGTGTCATCTGCATACGCTACTGTGTGAATAGTTGACAATCCTTGAAAATATTTCATCAGGTCATTTGCATATATCAAAAATAGTATAGGTCCAAGGATTGATCCCTGTGGGACACCCTGCCTAATGGTTGCCAACTGAGAGTGTTTCCAACACTGACACGTTGCCCTCTATTTTCCAGGTAGGATTTCATTAAATCTAGGGCAACTCCTCTTACACCATATCTTTCCAATTTCCCTAATAGCAGGTCATGATTAACGCAATCGAAAGCTCTGGAGAAGTCTATGAACAATCCGCAAATATGGAATTTACCATCAAGTGCATTAAACACATGCTCATTGAACTCATAAAGTGCTGTTTCTGTACTTTTGTTCTTTGTGAAACCGTGTTGGTTTTCTGAAAAAAGGTTATTTGTTGTGAAGAAAGACATTAATTGATTTTTTAAATTTAGTGGAATAACTGCCCTCGAATTTTTCATTGAGCTAGAGGGAGTTTTGAAAAGTTTTGGTAACCAGGTTGTTGAATTTCTGATAGACCTTATATTCAAGGTAGTCCAGGATTAGAGACCTGCTTATGTCTTTTCTTCAGAGTATTTGAGTATTCTGAGTCTTATTAAGTCTTCTGAAATCATCTCAGATCATGGGTTTCTTGACAAAGTTTCATAATCTGTCATGGTAATTTGACTTGTCCAACATTACAACATCATTGTCATTGTTGTTCTCGAAGTAAATATAGTCAAGGTAATCTATGGATGACAAAAACTTAGTGGGAGTCGCACTTTTAGAAGAATGTCGCAGTTCTGGAATTTAAAAGCAAGTGTTTCTGCTGTATTGAGGAAAGTTGACATGTACTCAACTGAAGATGAGTGTAGGATGCAAAACTAAGATTCCAATGATGACAAATTCAATAAAGTACAATTAACCGCAATATTCGCAACAACTGAAATGATAATTGTAAGTACAAAATAAAAATCGCAAACATTTCTCCCACGTGTCAATATGGCTAACATTTCTATCATATTCTATAATAACTGTCTCTATACATTTCATATCCGTCCCCCAACAACTATTTTAATGAACTGGACGATCAATTATTTCTTCGAAGTTGAAAGCTGAATGTTCCAGTACCGTAACAAACTGAGATAAAACTGTCGTGAGGTCAACGATTCTCAAGTGTGCAATCGTTCTGATATGTTTACATTGGCATTCAACTAGTGATGGATAGCTGCGCTCATAAAGTGTACGTTTTTTTGATCACATTTTCGTCCACACATCTCTATTCCTAACGGAATTTCTCAGTCGTTCCCGAGATATAGAACTCAGATCTATCTTAAATAACAACTGTATGTTAGTCCTCATTGAAGTAAATTGAATATTTCATTCTTGATTTATGAGTATAAATATTTTTTAATTTCACCTATCTTGAATGAAGTGCAATTACATAATTCTATACTGATCAAAAAAAGGGAACTGCCTCCAGCATTGAGGTTCTTTTCCATCTGCTTCAAAAGTTTCTTCACTTTTCGTGCTAGGAATCTGTTCAATTGATTCACAAGAGTTTTTGAAAAAAGAAACAGAGTATTTGAGGTTGAGTGGCGGGGGATCACTGTCTCTCTCTTATGGGTGTTTGACAGTCCCCCGGTGCAGACCACACGACACTCACCCAGTAAAGTTATCGGTCCACCACCCAATCCCGCACCTGCGGGTAACAGGCGTTGGCCGGTTTCAAGCTAGATGTGTGGGAGAGGTGTCTCGCAAGAGCCCTCGGCGGTTACTCATCCAATGCTGGAAAGGTAACTTTCCTAACATGAGTGCCCCTCGGGGTAACGTAAGGGTATGCGGTGCAGACCACACGGCGTACACCCAAAAGTTGTTGATGAACCGCCCTATCCCGCACCTACACGGGTAATGGGCGCGACATCTTCGACATATGATGTGTGGTAGAGGATGCTCGTGAGAGTCCTCGACGGTTACTCATCAAACGTTGGAAAGGGACTTTTCCTAACATGAGTTCTAGGGGGGAGGTGAGTGCCCGCTCGCGGCTGGAGGCTAGTGAGCCTCATCTCCAACTGGCGTTGGCCTCTTAGGGGCAGCGGCTCCGCTAGCGGGTAAAGGGATACAGGGTTGCGGTAATCCATTCATGGGTGCATTGCAGCCCCATTCTGAGGCACTGGACGGCTTATGCTGTTCCGTGATCCTCGCCTGCTTCTGTACGGATCCGAGCGTTCGAGGTGTCGGGACTCGCGGTCCTTCCGGGCTCTAGTATCCAAGTCTAGTCTTGGAGGGCACCAAGGCAGACGCTTGAGGTGTCGGACCCCGGTTGGACGGAGCTACTAGTATCCGAGCTTAGGACCCCGACCGGCCACTTCCGGGACCATATTCCCAATTGATTTGGCATGGTTGGCGGGGGCAGGTGTGCGACGCGAGCACTCTCTGGCGAAAGAAGAGCTTAGTTAACTTGTACGAACGTTCGGTCGAACGCTGCCGATGGTCCTGTCTCTTGGTCAGCCACACTAAGTAGATGTAAGGAAGCAATTCCGGGTTCGGTGAGCGGGAGGAGGCCCTGCGAAATCCTGTTGGTGTGGGGTGAGGGGCGGTACCCGCAAGGATTTCCCGAAAGTCCACCCCTCCACACCCGATCGCATCCAACGCCAGGGTGCGTCTGGGGGGCCTAACCGGCCCCCCGGTGTGGTCGTAACTATGACTCTCTTAATGGTGATTTCAGACTACTTGTAGACTACTTAGGTGCACTTTTTTCTCTCTCTCCTTGAGATCGTACATTTTTTTATGAGATTTTTTGTTATCCTATGTTCTTTCCTATAATCTCAGCTTTGAAACTCCTTATTTCACATGATATTAGTTTCAGACGAGTTCTTCTATTCTCGACTTGCCTATTTCTTTTTGCTGGGTGTTTTCCTTGGGCTTGTTGATCCGGAACTTCCTTGGCCTCCTGACTTTCATAGATGCAGGACTCATCTGATCTTCTTGGTATTTGCTGTAAGCAACTATTGGGACCAGTTTCATGGATTTTTCCTTAGACTGATTGAGATTGTGTTTCTGGATAACTTATTTTGCTCTTTGACAATTTTCTGCTGTTAAAAGGAGATAGCACTCCGGGAGTTTCTCTTCATGTTGGGCTGACTGATGCCTGTTTCTATCAGCTTGTTCCAAAATATTGAAGATGCATCTTACTGGGACTCAGTTCTTTGCCGAAACTTCATTTGGTGTTGCGAGCTTTCTCTAGACACGAATTTTCCATTTGTTTTTGATTTCTAATAATTTCGCACACTATCGATGTATTACGAAAAATGTTTATTTCCGTACCATCATGGTCTTAGACTGTAAACGACTCCTTGATATGTCTCAACTAGACTAGGAATTTCATAAAGGCTTTTTTGTCCATCTCTGACTGATGGTGTTGGCAGTATCTTTGGCAACCAGCTAAAAATAGCTGTTTTCGACAAATCATTTTAGTGAGAAATAATACATAGCTCTCTCTAGTTTTTTTTGAGGACAGAACACAAGAACTACAAAAAAATCCTCAAGGTGCTCTCAGAGCGGTGCCTGTGCGAAGGTATTGATTCACATTGGATTTGAATCGCTGGAGATCTAGTTCATCTGAAATAACTCTTGGTACACTGAATTTCTACAACGTAATTAGTGACTTCATCTCATTGAAAGAGTTCGATTTTCAGAAAGCAACCCCACTTTATATTTTCAATTTTTCACGAAGGAGATTTTGTTTTTAGCAATCATAAAGAGTATACAATGACTTAGAAATGGAGCTCTTTACTTTGAAGAAGAAAATTCAACAGAAAATCAAATTAGTCTGATGACTGCATCGGCAAGGGATATATATGCGAAAAAACATTTTGAATAAAAACTCAAAACTTTCAATAAAATCTGGCAATGTTTCCTCAATTGTCCAGCAGTAAAAGTGACCACATATCGATTTTGAAGTAGTACTCCCCATCAATACAAACTGGTACGTCACTTACGAAAAAACTCAACTACAACCTGATATTAGAGGTTAGATATGTTCTGCATAGAGGAGAAAACCAATCTATAGATAAGTTTTCAATTCTAAAGAGAGTTTACTCTATGAGAAAACTTGCCCGAACATCTGTTCGTGGTTCCTCGTGGTAATAGCCAGGAAAGAAGTTGTTATTTGGCAGAAAATTCCGTAGGGAGAAGTGTTGAATGTTGAGTTTTCATTTGAAATATCTGTCATCTGGAAATATGTGTAGTAGATAGTTTTTTTCATTAATGTGTTGTATATTTCCATTGAACCGGTATCATGGTTCGTAACCCTTTTTTCTCAATTTTGAAATCGAATTTCCCTGTGATCGAACTTAAAAAAAATTGTGATGGTACTATTGAATCGTTGGGGATTAACTCAGATGGTACGATCTATCAACAATGTTACACTTCATATATTCAAAAATATAATCTAACAAGCCAACAGTTTGAATCATAAGGTAGGTAGGTATGTAGGTCTGAAGTGAGTGGGTCTATTCGACCCTCCACCGCAACCCATTAGGGTTTATTGTGGCTCACACCTATTCACATTCGACCGAATAAACCCAGCTTCTTAACGAAGCCGATTAGTTTGTATGGTAAGTGGTCTTTCAGGTCAGATGGTGAGAGTACGGATCTGCCGAACTCAAAGAACCTGATTCGGTCCCCAGCGGGGCAGGCACGAAGTATATGCTCTGCTGTCCAAGTCTCTGCATGTGATGATTCAAATGACAGTGACCTGTGAGAAGGCCTGTTAGACATCATAGTTCATCCTTACTGTAGTCCAACAACTGTTTGGAATCAAGCTTCGAAGGGTGAATAAACGCCTTGGAGTGAGCCAATCCTGGAAGATTCTGCCAGAAGTCCATAACTCTTCTTGCCATCCAGGTGTTAAGTGTTTGTTTGGCAAAGCCCAAAGCGATGCCAATTACAGTTTCTGGTCCAATGAAGCCGCTTGCAGCACCCTCCTTTGCAAGAGAGTCAGCAGCTTAATTGCCTTCCAGGCTAATATGGCCAGGAATCCAGACCAGAGACAATCTGTTTAGTCTTCCTATCGAGGAGAGTCTTTTTTGGCAGTTTGCTACCAATTTAGACGTTGCTCGATGGGAGCCAAGAGCTTCCAATGCCGCTTGACTGTCCGATATTTTTATTGACTTGTGATTGAGGTTGGATTTATCCAATCTCTCCGCACAAAATTCAATAGCGTTAATTTCCGCTTGAAATACAGTCGCATAAGTTCCTAGGCAGGTAGATAACTCTGTCCTGTGTCTGCGACTGCAAACACCTGCACCAGAAACGGAAAGTGTTTTTGATCCATCTGTGAACCAACAACTATCTGCTCTTGATATTTCCTTCTCCCGCAGGATCCAGTCCTCTCTATTTGGGAATAGTACTTTATAAGGCAGTTCTCATAAGCATTTCCAGAATGCTGTGACTTCCAATGTCTACCAACAGTCTTTTGCACTCTGCATTGAATTGATTTGTGCAATTGGCAATGTGCACAAGTCTGTATGCAGTCCATCTAGCCCCTCTTTCCAGAAAAATGTGGAGAAGTGGTAGTTCTAGAAGGATCTCCATGGCCGCTGACGGTGTGGTACTGATGGAACCACTGATAGCCAGACAAGCCTGACTCTGTAAGCCAGAGAGCTTCGCTTGGGCCGTTTTCTGTAAAGCCTTTGGCCACCAAGCAATTACACCATACGTGATCATTTGTCTAACAATCATCACATAAATCCAATGGATTTGTTTGGGACCTGAACCCCAAGTTTTACCACTAATCCTTCGACATGTCCATAGAGGCAGTCTGGCTTTGTGTAAAACTTTTTCCAAGTGAGCGTTCCAGGTGAGTCTTTCATCAAAGACAACGCCAAGATATTTCACCTCCGTTCCAAATGGAATGGCCACACCATTGAGGGAAAGTGGCGTTAGATCGTCCAATTTCCTTCTCTTGATGAAGGGGATCAACACAGTTTTGTTTTGCTGGGGTTGACAGACATCTGCTCCCTCAGGCACCAACTGTGAACAACGTCCAATGCGCTTTGGAAGATATTACAAGCTACTCTACCCGACGTGGACCTTGCCAGGATGACAAGGTCATCTGCATGAGCTTGCAGATCAACTTTTCTTCTGTCGAGGGCATCAAGCAGACTATCCACCAGGAGCAACTACAGAAAAGGAGATAGTACCCCACCTTGAGGGCAAACCCTGGTGACACTGAACCTGATAGCCTCGCCTTGAAGAGTCGTAGTTGCAGTTCTGTTTACTAGAATGGCATAGATCCAGCCAGTTATGGTCGATTCTATACCCTTTCTAGCCAGAGACAATCCTATAGATTTGGGTAGTGCATTGTCAAATGCTCCTTCAATATCAAGAAATACAGCAACCGCAATCTCCTTGTTGTCAGGGGATTGGGAGATTTTCTCTACGAGGTTGTTTAATGCTGAATCTGTCGATTTGCTGGTTTGATAGGCATTCTGGTGGTTATTCAGTGGGGATGCATATAATGCTACCCTCCTGATATGTCCGTCCAGTATCCTCTCAAGTCCTTTTAGCAGGAAGGATGTAAGGCTGATTGGTCGTACCAATATGGGGTGTGGGTCTCTCCGGCCCACTTCAGGTATACATACCACCCTTGCTGCCAACCAACTGGGTGGTATTTAGTTCCACGCCAGACTAGCTCTATACAATTTGGTGAGAATAGGTGAAATTATTTCCAGTCCGTTTTGAAGAAGAGTCTGGAAATATACCATCTTCTCCCGGAGATTTGAAGGAATCATAAGGTACACTCGCCGAAAGTACATTTTCAGGTGTGATGGATCTGTTCTCTTTAGGAGGTGGTAGCCGATTGCCCACACTCTTGTTTCCGATTTTTCCAATAGCATTATTGCATTATCGCTAATTGCCGAATGTCATAACTATATTTAGGTGAATTAACTTTTATTGGATCGATAATTACAGTGCGGTGCACCGAAGCTATAAATTTGGAAAATAAAATATTTTCAGAAATTAGTATTTTCGACAATTTCGCTTTTGACAATAGGATATCATCGATCATGATTTTGATTGATAGTCATATCTCGTACTTCCTTAAAAGGTTCTGCCTGGGTATCAGATGATACGTGTCTCGTATCAGATTCATTTCTTATATAGTTAAAATAATGATATTCGCCATGTTCGAGGAATGTTGCTGATCGTGTTAATCATCCCACGGTAATTTAGTAAGTATTAATTATTTTCCAGGTACAGATACTTGCAGTAATACCATGTGACATATACAGCGGTTATCTTTCTGCGGTACATGATGATTTATAGGAGTAGTCACTGGAAATGAAGTTGGACTATAAATTGACTGGTTGATTTATTTTTCGTGGAATGTCGAACGTCTGATAAAACCGCGAATATACAGCTAGGCATCATCAGGATTTCAACAGAAAAAACACTCGGAAAAACAAAAAAATATCGTAACATAAGTTGCTTTTGTTGCCAGAATAATATTCGTTGAAACAGACAATTATAAATGACTGTGTAAAAGCTAATTTGCGGGTTTTTTATCCCTGGCCTACAGGTTTTTATCCATAAAAAACCTGCAGAGCGGCTGTGAAAGTTTACATTCTTCAATAAAGATTATAAATGGTATTGGCATTTTGTACAGTTTTTCTCAGAAGGATATTGATTCAGTGAATTATGGGAGAAACGTGATTTATAATCATCTATATTATTCATTGAGAAATTTCGGTTCCGTTGATTTCTATTATACACTGTTTGACTTGGAAATTGAACATAATTGTAAACATTTTCACACCTCATGATGCTTATTGGAACTGTATCTGTAGAGTAGGAAGGGTAAGTGTAGACCTACAGCACTTAGGCCACATGTAACCCATTGTATATCCTCCCGAGGAGTTGTCCTCCAAGGTCATCGTCCATCCTGTCCTTTGCAGGAATGTGGACAGGTCACTAGAAGATATCTCCTTTATATTGGCAGGTGTAGGCCAATACTTGCCGAACACACACAACCTTGAGGTGTCTCACGGTGGCCTCTGCGAAAGTTTTGGAAGGTGCAGCGACATTACTGTTGTTGGGCGGCCTCTTCAACCTTCGTGGGGTTCCCTCCGTGGAGGTGCACAAGTGAGGGAACTTTCCTGCTGAGGCAGCCGCTTCATTGCCTTTATTCAAGGCAGAGCTCTTGGCGCTCGCCGCATGAAGTGCCTTGCTGTTGGAGGTGAAGTGAGAGAGGAGGATGTTGCACTTATAGTTGCTGTCATTCCTATCTCCTCCGCTCTCTTTTTCCTTTTGGCCTTGGCGCCGCAAATGCGCTTATGCCTTGGCTTTCATAATACATAACGAGGTGATCTAACATTTCTGTCCATCTCCAGCCACTGACTTAGATTGAGGTGAACTCTTCGGCCTCGAGATTCAGTTTTGTTTTTGTTTCATTCATGTGTGTTTTCACGAGTAGCCAGGGAAGAGTTGGTCACCTCTGGCAGAGCTCCGCATTACCAGAGGTAGGCTACGCCCATTCAGCTGTCGGCATGATTCCTTACACCTCATCTTGGTTAGGCTGGTCCACGGTGGCAAGTTTTGCGAAGGCTTTTGGGGAGTTTCAGTTCCCCTCATCCTACTTATTTCTGCCACTGACCAGGAGTCCGGCGACCCCGTCCGTGAGGCCACATTGGCTTCCCGGACAGGACCTCCAGTCCCCTGGTCGTTCCCCTATCCGCCATTTGGAGACGAGCCCGATAGGTAGCCCAACCCAGGGGATGCTCATTGGATACAACAAGAATCAAAATGGGATTGTTATAACAGAGACATTTTCATTTTTCCATATTCAAATATATTAATCTAAATTTTTAGCTTCAAAACCTCAATGGGAAATGTTTCTCAATTTGGGTTATTACACAACCTAATGCAAGTTTGAACAAAATAAAGTTGAGTTTGATTCATGAGTTTTCAAAATTTTCTTCGAAAAGTACTTATTCAAATTGATATTTCAAATGTTGGGTTTTAATTTTCAAAGGGATTTAATTCTAATTAACATATTGGCAACAGCGCCTATATCAAGTTGAAATAATTTATACGTACCTAGATATTCTACTTTAAAAAAAGAAAATTATTTTTATAAATCAACAATTGAGGCAAAATATATAATATATTTCAATACCACCTCCACAAGCCATATAAACAACAGTTTTTTTGTTATTTATTTATATAGAGAAAGATAGGTTAGGTGTACAAAATGTCATATGTCACAGAATGTCTCGGAACTCGGAACATAAGTAAACAGAACAGCATGCCTCTGAAATATGTCATCTTCGTTTGTCTCATACAGGTAACAGATTCATTGTCCTTTATTAGCTATAACCAATGTTCCCAAATGGTGAAATAGAAACGAATCCCTTCAGATGTTGAATGCATTATTTCATTCCTCTTCTTCATGTATTTAAATAATTTTTCAAAGAAACAGGTTGAAATGCGTTGTTTTAGAGCTCTTTAATGAAAACTACTTGATTTTCATCAGGAGTAACATTCCCCATTGGAACTTCTGAAAACATATTTTGGGAACTGTTTCATCATATTCCGGACATTCCTTCATTCAGCATAGAATTATCTTTCAAATGTCTAATATCCCTCCACGATCCTAAAGTTATTCAACAGAACAATTACATCTCGCCGGCAAAAAACTGTCTCGCTCGTTTATTAAATCCAAATTTCAAAATCCCAGCAGCTCCTTTTTTTCCTATGAAAACGAAGCAAAACCACGTAAATGGGGAAAATGTCTTGCAACGGCAGATGTCTCTGCTGTGGATGTTGTAGCGGTTCTAATGGAGATATTAAACTCCTAATTACGATTTAATCGTGGCGGGTTATTATCCACGGCGCAATGGATGAAGTCTCCCAGGAAAATGATGAAAAATTAATTCACATAGAGAGGTATACAATTGTGGGTTTCAAGCTGAAAATTATTCTCTAATGTGAAAATTTTCATCAGAACAGTTCCGATGGAATATCTTTCGTTTCATTATGTTGCCGTTAATGAACAATATTGACGAATAAAAACTGAATTGCTTTGGTTGTCTCAGATTCAATGAAGTTGAATATTGAAAATCAATCAGAAATTCCAATACAATTCAAAGTTTTCATTCCCAAGAAACTACCAAGTTTATATGTCTGATTAGCTCTGACTTTCATTTTCTGATTTTATGTCTAAAATGATTTGAAATTCCTAAGAGAACCAATACAAATGAGAAATTATAGACAATAGCTGAAAATAGCTAAAAAATCAATAAAAATAATAACAGTGAAATAAAATAGAAGGGAAAAATTGGACAATTAAACAAAAAAATAAAAATATGAGAGATTCCAAGCCAAGTTACCTCACGACGTTTCGATTGTAAGTATACATAATCGTCTTCAGGTGATGACTAGACTAATTCTTCCGAGACATGACTATTTATGGGTCATTAGACATTGTTGAACAACATGTATGCGGTTTCTTTGAATTTCCTCTTAAACCAATGTTTCTCTCTGTGTATGATCTCAGCTTGGGGTCCAAATATGCTCTGATATTCCTGATTTGCTGGTTTTCCCTCGCTGTGTGTGTTACTTGTGCTCGCCAATGCGAACTTTCAATGGCCACTTAGTTTCACCGATATAGGAGTTTCCGAACTCAGTGGGTATCCGGTAAATGCATTTCTTGGAATCGCATTTCGCGTTTGATGGTCTGGTGAGGCTGCTACGGATAGTGTTTCCGGATCTAAAGCAGGTTCTGATGTTGTACTCAGAATAAATTCTTCTTATCTTTTCCGATAATCCTCTGATGTAGGAAAGTGAAAGCACTGGTTGTGTTGTCAATCACCTCCAAACAAATACCGAGTTCATGATATAAATACATGAATGAAGGAAACTATAATCTAATATGGAAAGAAAATGAAATGGAAAACATAACCGTGAATGTAGTACAAATTCCTTTGTTACGTGTGTACAAATACCTAAGAATAAACAGGAAAGAATTAAAAAAGCGAAATGAAAATTCGCTGATTCAGTATGAGTTTGATTTTGAACGAGCTTTTTTGGATTTCAGATACAATAAAACTCGTGTGGAGCATTTGAATATGAGAATGAAAGCTACGATTACCTTCCATCCACGATAAGAGAATTATTAATGACTAAATCTGGGATTGATTTGAAAAAAATGTTTGCTCTACAATGTTGTCTATAAGTTACCCGATGAAATATTTGCCATCATATATTTCCCGAATAACTGGTTAATGTGTTATTTTTGTTGCAGGTATGGGTCCAAACAAGAATCATGAAAATGTTTTCAGTACGGTAAGTCAGCTGTCTGTTTTGTCACATAAAATGTGGCGATCTGTAGACCATATTGATATATAGATACATAGAATCTTTGACTACGTTATGATGAAAACATTTGTAGCAAGTCACAATACATAAAAATTTACAGCGAGATGGTACACAGTGTTCATAATCATAAGAAAAAATATATAAATAGGGTTGCTGATAACACAAGCATAATAAAACTATTATGAAATTGGTGCGTATGAAAATGAATGCTGAATAATCGAATAGTTTTTTTGTAATTATCAGAGATAATATTTGTCTTAATTTGACTCGCATTTTCATACATCAATTAAATTCTCAACTTTATAATTCATTTGTTTCCAACTGAAACGAACGCCAAAAAACACTAGATATAAGACTTTCCATTTGAAAAAGCTCATATAACTCGAAATAAAAACGGCGTGATTCAGTTGTTATTAACATTTGCGTAAAGGTATAAAATACTGGAAGTTCAACAGTTTGATAGAATTTATCTGCAAACATATCAAAGAAGTTAACAATGATCTTTACTAATTGAAACAGGTTATGAAGATGGTTTTAGTATAAATTGGCGGAGGCGCCAGGAACTTTTCATTTTCTTTGACGCTACAAAAATGTCATTTAATCTGAATTCATAAAACGGCTTTCCGAACTTGATGAACGTTTTTTTATTCTATACGCGGATGAAATGTGTAATAACAATGGAAATTATTGAGAATGAGCAATCGAAAAGGTAGAGCAAGGCAAAACCATTAGGAAATCTAGGAAGAGGATGAATAAAAATTTAATAGAACTGGCCGATGCTTAATGAAAATCAATAATGTGAAATCATACAATAAACTGTATTACAGTTTCAATAAATGAAAAAAATCATTATCAATCATTAACCAAATAAGGAAATATATGTTTTTATTCAAATTGATAACAGGCAGATTATATTTTAGATAATAAAGGGCAACCTGAAATTTCGTCTCAAATAATTACTGCGTTACATACTCTCCAAATTTATATGATAGAAGCGGCCGATACTTGATGAAAATCCATAACTAACGTATTCCAAAAACACTTTATTGTGAGATTTTCACTAAATTGTTTTACAAAAACGCAACACGTGTTTCGCCATACAATGGCTTCATCTGGCGTGTCTTTCAACTAATTCTACACATTCAATACTAAATATATATAGTTTATGGAGTACCTGAAATCAAAGTACCTGTAAACGAAGTACCTGAATTTTAAGTAGCTGATATTTTACCTGAGTTTCTAACGAATTAAATTACCTGCACTTATGATCCATTTTCACATTTGAAAAAATATATTCAGTAACGGAGAGTTATTGAGTTCTAATTGATCATTCAGTAAATTACCCGAATTCCTGAATCTATTGATTTCTAAACATTCTAGATGATTAAGTTTCAAACTCTTCTCTTCTAAATGTAACACCTCGTACTCATGATTGAACTCGTGTCCTTCTGCTAAAAGATGGTTTGCAAATGTGGAATTGGTCTTTCTATTTACAAAACTACTCCTATGTTCTTTAATTCGTTGGAAAAATGTTCTTCCTGTTTGCCCAATATACAGTTTTGGACAGGAGCCACAAGTCAGCTTATATACTCCTGATCTATCCGACACCAAAGTTTTGTCCTTATTGTTTTTAATAAATTTACTTAGGTTATTATTCGTTCTATAAGCTACGTTTACGCCTTCTTTCTTCAAAAAACGGGCAATATTCCTGTTTGATTCCCCCACATATGTCAATGTCTTATAACTCACGTTATCGCATCTTGAATATGGGTAGACCAGATCCATGGCTTGCTTTTGTCGTTTTTTGGAAAGAATGGAGCTTACAATATCTACCTTATAACCGGTATTAATCGCGATTTGTTTGATCAAATTCAGCTCTTTCTGGAAATCCCTATCAGACAGTGGAATATTTAATAATCTGTGAATCATACTATTGAATGCATCAACTTTATGCTGGTACGGGTGTGTGGAGGAATTATGTATGATAATGTCCGTGTACGATGGTTTGTGGAAAATTGCAAACTCATGTTTATTGTTATTTTTCGTAATGGTTAAGTCCAGGTAATTTATTGAATTATTTACCTCCCTCTCAGTGGTGAATTTTATTGACGGGTGGATGGAATTGGCATATTCAATGAACTTGCCTAATTGCCTATCTGTACCAGTAAAACATACTAAGATATCATCTACGTATCTGTACCAGTACAAAAAATTGTTGGCTAACTGATTATTATGGATTTCATACTCTATGTTATCCATGAAAATTTCCGCCAGTAAGGGACTCAAAGGATTCCCCATTATTAGTCCTTCATTGCATGAAAATAATTCTCCGTCAAACTGGAAATAATTTTGAGACACACAAATGGTGAGTAAATCAACAATCTCCTGTTTTATCAGTGGATTCACATGGTTTTTGTCTAAGAGACACTCCACTAGTCCAATTGTTTCAGTTGGCGGGATACTGGGAAATAAATTTTGGACATCGAACGATATTAATTTTGAGTTATCTGGGAGGATTACGTCTTTAATATTTTCCACTAATTGATAAGAATTATTTATACTAAATTTAGGCTTGAAATTGGTATAGGTTTGAATCAATTCAATCAGGATTTCTGAAATTTTAACAGTAGGTGCCGTTACGAACGATACCACAGGTCTAATCGGGAAATTGGTTTTATGTAATTTAATAAGACAATACAGTTTTGGTTGTTGTGGATTCATGATCAATGCTCTACATTTATCCTTTCCATTCATAACCAATTCTATTGTTTTGAGAGTTTCCTTAACCTTCCTTTCCTTTCCTTAATGATCCGACAACTATGTACCAGAAAAAGGTTAAGGAAACTCTCAAAACAATAGAATTGGTTATGAATGGAAAGGATAAATGTAGAGCATTGATCATGAATCCACAACCACCAAAACTGTATTCTCTTATTAAATTACATAAAACCAATTTCCCGATTAGACCTGTGGTATCGTTCGTAACGGCACCTACTGTTAAAATCTCAGAAATCCTGATTGAATTGATTCAAACCTATACCAATTTCAAGCCTAAATTTAGTATAAATAATTCTTATCAATTAGTGGAAAATATTAAAGACGTAATCCTCCCAGATAACTCAAAATTAATATCGTTCGATGTCCAAAATTTATTTCCCAGTATCCCGCCAACTGAAACAATTGGACTAGTGGAGTGTCTCTTAGACAAAAACCATGTGAATCCACTGATAAAACAGGAGATTGTTGATTTACTCACCATTTGTGTGTCTCAAAATTATTTCAGTTTGACGGAGAATTCTTTTCATGCAATGAAGGACTAATAATGGGGAATCCTTTGAGTCCCTTACTGGCGGAAATTTTCATGGATAACATAGAGTATGAAATCCATAATAATCAGTTAGCCAACAATTTTTTGTACTGGTACAGATACGTAGATGATATCTCAGTATGTTTTACTGGTACAGATAGGCAATTAGGCAAGTTCATTGAATATGCCAATTCCATCCACCCGTCAATAAAATTCACCACTGAGAGGGAGGTAAATAATTCAATAAATTACCTGGACTTAACCATTACGAAAAATAACAATAAACATGAGTTTGCAATTTTCCACAAACCATCGTACACGGACATTATCATACATAATTCCTCCACACACCCGTACCAGCATAAAGTTGCTGCATTCAATAGTATGATTCACAGATTATTGAATATTCCACTGTCTGATAGGGATTTCCAGAAAGAGCTGAATTTGATCAAACAAATCGCGATTAATAACGGTTATAAGGTAGATATTGTAAGCTCCATTCTTTCCAAAAAACGACAAAAGCAAGCCATGGATCTGGTCTACCCATATTCAAGATGCGATAACGTGAGTTATAAGACATTGACATATGTGGGGGAATCAACAGGAATATTGCCCGATTTTTGAAGAAAGAAGGCGTAAACGTAGCTTATAGAACGAATAATAACCTAAGTAAATTTATTAAAAACAATAAGGACAAAACTTTGGTGTCGGATAGATCAGGAGTATATAAGCTGACTTGTGGCTCCTGTCCAAAACTGTATATTGGGCAAACAGGAAGAACATTTTTCCAACGAATTAAAGAACATAGGAGTAGTTTTGTAAATAGAAAGACCAATTCCACATTTGCAAACCATCTTTTAGCAGAAGGACACGAGTTCAATCATGAGTACGAGGTGTTACATTTAGAAGAGAAGAGTTTGAAACTTGATCATCTAGAATGATTAGAAATCAATAGATTCAGGAATTCGGGTAATTTACTGAATGATCAATTAGAACTCAATAACTCTCCGTTACTGAATATATTTTTTCAAATGTGAAAATGGATCATAAGTGCAGGTAATTTAATTCGTTAGAAACTCAGGTAAAATATCAGCTACTTAAAATTCAGGTACTTCGTTTACAGGTACTTTGATTTCAGGTACTCCATAAACTATATATATTTAGTATTGAATGTGTAGAATTAGTTGAAAGACACGCCAGATGAAGCCATTGTATGGCGAAACACGTGTTGCGTTTTTGTAAAACAATTTAGTGAAAATCTCACAATAAAGTGTTTTTGGAATACGTTACTCTCCAAATTTTCATACACATGCCTATAAATAAAATAAACGATTGCAAAAGCCATTTTATATACTTAGCTACCCTAAAATGGAAGACGTTATGGAAAACATTTTTTTTCGATTCTTTGAACCTGAAAAGTTTTCAGTTGATGATGCTTCGATTCAAAATACGTATAGTTATAGCAAAAAAGCATTTTCGCTTCCATTTCTTCATCTCCATACAAAAAATGGTAGAGAAGTTTCATAGAAAGTACGAAAGCAATTAGGATCGAAACACGAAAATAAACTCCCAACAAAGATGTCTAGTAGTTCACGATTAAAAGTTATTTTCAGATACAAATTAGAAAAAACTCTCTCGTAACAACCACTTCCACAGCATTCCTTCCATGAGAGTATGGAATTATGCAAAGGACACGTTCTCATTTAGGACATGTAGAAATAGAAAGCTAATTCCTTCCTTTACCAATACCATGGTTTTTTGATCCACTTTATCTTTATTTTTGGAGTTGTCAGTATTTTCAAGCGAAGCAGCAGAGGATATGGCGATCTATTATACGATACTACATAAACTCCCAATGAGAATAAAAAGAGATTAGAAAGTTTTATAACTTGTCACCTTCATTCCTCTAGCAAATTCTGCGTTGTGATACATTTCCATTGCAAACTCTCTATGATCTTCATCGTTAGCAGACATTTCATCTGCGTACTCGATAAGCCACAAACCATATTGCGAAACAACAAAACAGCTCCGTCTGCATCCAACCGCAATGCATCCCAGAGATACGCCAATCATTGCGATTCCTCGAAACAGAAACTGCGGACCGTGTATCTCCATGAATAAGCGCATCCGATGAGCGGGCAATTCATGCTCGATATACCCGCCTATCTGGGCCTACAAATTTCGCCGTATCATGCATAAACAACGAGTTTTTTCCGAACACGATGTAAGTATTTAAAGCAAAACAATGGATGGCGAGATAAGAAAGGAGTTGCGCTGAATTTTGCGGTACGTGGCGCCTCAGGAACGCTGTGCCCACCAGACCGAACGCAGATAGCGAAACTTCGGGCGATATTTCCTCGGAAATAACGGCGAACGAGATGAATTTGTGCTGGAAAAGACGAAATGTGTTATTTTTCTGTCCATTTGCGTCGCTTCAGCGAAATTCGCATAATCAAAATCCCTCCGGAGGATTAGTGTATATGAGGGTAGGTTAGGTTTGAAATGAGTGGATCTATTCGCCCCTCCCGTGAAGGTTGATTGTAGCTCAGACCGTTTCAAATTCACTGAAATTGGTGCAGCTTCTTATCGAAGGTCATTAGTTCAGGAGAGATAATGTGAATACCCCCTTTGTTGAGAACATGTTCCATTACAGCTGATTTGCGGGTTTTTCCGAGTCGGCAATTCCTCTTGTTGACAGAGAGACGAGTACCTACACTCCTTCCAGTAGTTCCAGTGTAGATCGACCCGCAGCTATAAGGAATCCGGTATACCCTGGGTGTTGCTCGAAGTTCTCTGGGGTCTTCAGCTGCCCTTAGACTTTGTCTGATAGTTTTTGTTGTCCTGAATATCGGTTCCACCTCGTGTTCCTCTAAGATCCTCCTAATCCGGTCTGTAACATATTCAACATAGGAAATGAAAGCTTTTCCCTTGACCATCCTAGCTGGGGTGACTTCTGCGTCCTTTCTCCTAGATCGTATGGCCTGCTCGAATTCTCCTCCGCTGAACTCATTCCCTTTAAAGACATCTTGAAGGTAATTGAGTTTCTCAAAAAGACTCTCAGATTCACAGATTCACAGAACGTCGTGTTCTCTCAACCAACGTTTTTATTACCCCTTTTTTTGTTGTGGCTGGTGATAGAGTCTTTGTATTGGTGTATGTATTGGTGTCCTATACACTCTGTGGCCCAATGTATCATCTTCCCGTCTGTTCACAAGAACATCCAAGAAGGCTAGAGTTCTTTGGATTTTGTCATTCCATTGGTAATTGGATTTTTGGGAGGAGATAGTATAAATGTTAAAAAAAATTGTTCGGTGTCTCTTCACGATTCCATACCACGACCCCTTGCTCTGAAATCCATTGTTCGAAATGTTTCATGAAGAAGTTTGCAACTGCCGGACTTGTGCTGTGGGCATGAAAATGGCGACGGCAGAACGGTGGCGATATATATGTGGCAGCCAACTGGTTTAAATATCTGTTCAATCAAATAGCTGAACAACCATTCAATCACACGGCTAGCTTATCAATTGAATATTTGAGGCGCTCAAAACGTAGGCTGAAAAGTTGCCCTTTTCTGAAGTTTGAAGGGCTGTAATTTTATAAATGAGGAGAGCGCGGCTTTTTTCTTTCGGATTCGTAATTATTGAGTTTCTAATTAGTATTAAGAAGAAACTTTTGGTCACCTCTTAAACTTAATCCAAGAATAATCTCCCAAGAAATTACATAAAGTTTTTATATTCTTTCAAACTACATACTAAACTAATGATCACGCCAGTTAATTTGCTTTTCAACCAGTTGGCTAAGCGTCATCTAGCTGTAGTGTTGAAGGATGAATGGCGTTGTTCAGTCAAATAGCTAGCTGTTTGATTGAACGGCTATTTTAACCAGTTGGCTGCGACATATACACCATCGACAGTACAGGTGACGGCACATGAAACGAGCGGTACCGTTTCGTGCCCAAGCAAGATACTTCTCCTCATCGCTCTGCTCCGCACCGGCCCGTAGTCGCCATCGCTCGGCCGTCGCGGTTTTCGTGCCCACAGCCTTGATGGACTGTTCATTGCAGAACCATCCATTTGTTACAATGAATATTACTGGAGTCGAGATGGTAAAAATAATGATTTGTTGTTGGGAAAAAACTCCAGTAATATTCATTACTACACCAAAGGTTCCAAACAGTGCATCACAAATCCATTTGTTGGTGAAAAAAACGGGAGAATAGCTTGCTCATAGTTATTTCCGGTTGTGAAAGAATACACTCTTACCTGAGCCGTTTCACGAAAGGACTGGCATGAATTATTTGTTCTGCTTTTTAATCATCTTCATATGATTAATCACTAGGCCTGTAGGTAGGCCTGTTAGAATAACGTACATTATTCCCGCTGTAAGCCGACAATTGTTCGATGACACACTTCAAAAAAGATATAATTGCTTCGGAAGTGTCCAAGATTCTGCAGTCCAGGTGTTTAGTTTTTGCTTCACAAACCAAGTCAGTGTGGTTAGAATTCCAGGTCAGATTTTTTTTTCATTTATCCTAATGAAGGTGGGGTTGATTTACGCAGATTCTCCCCCTTGGGGAATATGGACGAAACGGTATCCGCGTTATATACCTCGAACAGTAAAACTTACCCGAATATTATAAAATGAATATCTACTGCAAATGATGTGATAATGATTAAATCCACTAATAGAGTCAAATAACCTGGTACACAAGAATATATCGACTGCCGTCTGAAATGGAGGGTACATATTTTTCTCTTGTTGAATAAGTTTGGGTTTCTGAGAAATTCATGCGATATCAAACATTTTCGAATAGTATATCATTATTGAGTCAAAAACCACCTCAATTATGATATTAATGTTTGAAGTTCTGCAAAAAAAATCATATCAAACTACTTGGATATGATTCAAACAATAATCATAAAACTATAATATAGTAGCATATACCTATGGTACTATATTATTATTTTCAACATTGTGGGACAAATTTGTAATTATATAAGTACACAACATATTTTAGGCCCTGAAATTCATGCATTGATTTCAATTTCCTTAAGAGAAATAAAACTCCTTTGACAACATCTTCTTTGAAAATTCATCGGTATTTTGAAATCAAAACCTATCAATACTGAATTCTGATAAATGTATACATATAATTATACGTTAATACAACTATATTAGATTTCAAAAACTGGCAAACAAAGTGAGATGTCCAATATTTTACGTATATGTGTATGATTGTGTATATGATCAATGCTGAAGATGGAACTCTTTAGTCAGTGAGCTATGCTTGAAGACTGGCAGTAAACAAATCTGGTTGGTTAGTACCTCGTCCACTAGATGGAGTGACATTTTGTTGTTTCGCTCCAACTTAGGGAAAGAAATGAAATACTATGATAGAATTCCGATTTTCAATTATGGAATATCATTGACTTTAGGTCGATGATGGCCACTATTTTGCACTGATGAGTGGCTAATGAGCCCGTAACCGATCTGCTAGTGTGCCCATTCCAAAATTGAAGGTCGACTCTTTCAGTTGTATTGCCAAATACATATGCAAGAAATTTTCTGTGAAGATTCCTGCACTGACGCCTGTCGGATATAATCCAACACCCTTCGTGGTATCAGCCAGGGGAGTAGTTGTTTTATGATAGGCGTTAGTCCATTCAACCTACTGTGTAGGTATATTCGAGGGTGGCTTGAATGTTTAGAGTTCATTTCTTTAGATTTCTAAAGATGGAATGTATCGGTATTATGGATGGAGCTTTGAAATGGTTTGCAAAATATCTATATAATAGAGAACAAAAATTGTTCCTGAATAACATACAATCCATAGAAATGAAAAATGGATTTGGGTGCCACAAGTTAGTATTCTCGGCCCTTTACTTTTCCTGATTTATGAAGATGATATAGAAGGAGAAGCTGGAATATATGAAATACACTTATTTGCAGATAACATCCTAATCTATTTTCCATCCAAAAACCATGGAATTTTTATGAAAACGAGAAACTCTACAATAAATTGTATTCATAAATGTTGTTGCAGTAATTCATTTGGAATGAATGGAAATAAAATAAAATGTGTGCTGAATCCAAAAGAAATCCAGACTAAAACACTACCAAGCCAGAAGATGGAAATCAAATTATACGGGAACTCAATCTAACAAGTAGAAAAAATCAAATATTTGGGTATCATAGTTGACTGTGGACTAACATTTAAATAACATGCAAACTATATATTGAAAACTATTTCTTTTAGTAAACTTTTTATACAGATGTTCAAGATATCTAAATTCATGGACAGAAACGGTGACATACAACAGTATTACACTTCCTCATTTCAACTATTGCGAAACCAAATCAACGCGTTCCAAAAACTACAAAACATATTAATGCGTATTATTTTGTTAAGTAGCAGACGCACTCTCCTGAAAAATATGTTGAACAGTCCAAGATGGTTAGCAATTAGAAATTATTTGTTATACCAGACACTAATTTTCATTTTCAAAATCAAAACAGAATGGGCACCTGAATACTTAAATGATAAAATGAGTTACAATTTTGGACTGCACCAATACCGAACCAGATCAAAAGACATTTATTTTATTTTTTAGGTATTCGCAAGATTTTTCAATATTTATGGGGTGAATCAGTAGTTAACAATTGTATTTCAAAACCCTAAAATTTTGATATAAATCAAATAACCCCCGCCCCATGAACGATGATTTTACCTTTTATGGGTTTAAAATATTCATTCACAAAAATGGTGGATTGAAAATTATTGAAATTTGATGTCAATGAATATTATCATTATTATTTTTATAATTCATAATATTGTGAAGAAGTGCAACGTTTTGGGTCAAAAGTAGATTCTATATTGGAAATCAACCTGCGTTCCTGCGTTTAGCTTTTTCCAACAATGTAATTAATATTTTTCGCCGTATGTGGTCCTGAAATTTCATTTTTGTTCCTACTCAGTTTGAAAATTCACCTGAGAGAATTATCTTCTCGTCACCAGACTCAATCCATCTTCAACTTTGAATGATTTTTCATCCACCTAGACCTACAAGACAATCGTATTATTCTCGAAAGTTCTCTAACTCTCGATGTATCAATCAGGTCCCTAATTAGTTTGGAAGTTTCGCACCCGCCAGGGAGTTGATAGGGCCGATGTTCACTCGTTATTTGCAACATATTCGGTGATTCACTACTCGATGGTGGGTAGTTTCCAATTATCGGACGCAGTTAGCGAAGCCTTCTCGGATTATAATGAACTTGTAATAGGTCTTGGGTGGTAATTTCAATAGATCATTCTATTAGTCGAATGATGATAAATGATAAATGTTCCACTGGTTGCATTACCCCGGAATTAGGATGGAATAACAACTATTTTTTGTATATTTTTTGATACAACTTCAAATGACTGCAAGACTGATCCTCATAGCATATCTATTTTTCTATATGTATATACTGATATCTATAGTAATATAAATATGCAAGTTTGTGGGGATGGATAAATGTATGTATGTTTATGCCTCTTTCTCGCCTGAACAACTGAACGGATACGAATGAAACTTTACATAAATACGGCTCACATATCAGAATAACATATATAATGATAAGTATCAAGTGAGTCGAAAAAATTGTTGCTTCCTGTCTATACCGTTGGAGTATTCAATATAGATCAACTTTGTCTTTTATCCCAAGTAATTTGGACGAATCGTTCAAAAGTTATCACGATAAGATTAACTTGACCCAATGCAGTGAGCCATTACGAGTCGCGTCTACTGTGAGACGATGGGGAACGATGCACGAGGGTAGAGGGGTGGTCTAAGAATAAAAGCGCCAATGAAGAGAATGCGACCCGAACGCAGACAGACGCGTGAGGTCAGACATAGTTGACGGTTGTGTTTGTTTTGCGAATTTAAAGAAAAAAATATATAAATTATTGGCTGTTGTCTGCGGCTTGGTCGGCGTTGAATTGAATAGTCACAATATTTTTTTTATTAACTGAAAACTTCAGGTTTCCAACTTCAGAACTGACGAAATTCAATACAATCTTTGAATCCATATTGGTCCACTTGGGGGTGGAAATTCGTGATTCCCTTTCCTGATGCTTATTTACAGTATACAAAGAACCTACCTGCATATTTCAAGATTGTAGGTTCAGTAGCTTCGACTGTACGTTAATATAAGAGTGTCACTCAAACAATAGGTACCCACTTATATACTAGCTGTTTCCCGCTGTTTTACCCGCGTTACCGTGGGAACCTACCCTATGTATTATTCCAGGTCATCTATCTATAAACCAACTCAAATTTGAATCCGTTGAGCTGTTTACGCTTGAAGAAGTAGAAAACGTAAACACATAAATTACCTTCATCCATTCTCACAAAGCAGGATTAGTAGGGTTACCAATGTATTTAATTCTGATCAATTCAGTTTTTTTTGCTGATACTAATCAATGTTGTATAGCTGGGGCAGACCTCATTGAAGTACGATTCCAGAGCTACACAGTTACTGTAACGTAACATGTTCTACGTTACGTTACGGGTGATTTGTTTTAAATGGATACCTGCCTTTAGGCGTATAATATATGGCTCTGAACGATGGTACATTCCATCGATTTTTGTTTCGTTTTGAACAATGGCGATAACTGTTGTATTGAAGGTTTATTTCTTGGTATACACATCGAATAATATACTCTTCATGATATTTCTTGTGAATAAAACATCATCAAAATTGAATCGATATCAATACCTGAACTTTTTTGTAATATTATTCACTTATTCACTTAGTATTACTGTATATAATTGTAATCGATATATGAAATTCAGAGGAGTATTTCATTTGGATATTCTGCATGATTTTCAATATCTTTCTAGGGTTATCTTTCAATATTTCACAATATAACTATTAGGTATTATGACATCCTGTAGTCAATATTTTATATCAACGATATACGCATATGATCCCTACTCCTTTCTTATTCTAAATAGAGTTCCATTGGGGGATTCATGAGTATTTTATAGTATTGTATTCGTCTGCTTTTGGAAATATAGCAATTACCTAAATGCCATTTTATTATTGAAACCTTAGACATTACCAAGTGGGATTCATGAGTTGTTGTACATACCGTATGTCTGCTTTTGGAAATATAGCAATAACCTAAATGGCATTTTATTGTTAAAACCTTAGACATTACAGGTATATTCAAGATTTGATTTTTTTTGCTATCCAGTTGAGATCTATAATAATTCCACATCATATATTTTCATGAATTCCAGAACGATGAACAACACCCGAATGAAATATTCACAGATTGCGTGTCAGCAATCGTTGGCATCTGATGGAAACTATAAAAAACATGCAGTTTATTCTGTTTTCAATTTTCATTCGCCGTCTGGCGTAGAGAAGCAATTTGTCTGATAATGTTGAATTTATAAAAAATAGACGAATCCAAATGATTCATTTAATGTCTGTCAACTATTCCTTGTGCTACTATTGAATTAATAATGTTCCATTCCGATAATTTGATTAGAAGAATGGATATCTGCTGATTTCCAACGTTTGACATTCAAAAAATAATGGCGAACGCCAAAGAGAGCAGTCTTCGCAGCGAATATATTATTGATACGTTTTTTATGAAAGACAGAATATTTTTCCAATGAAACTGATTGTACATTTATCAAAATGGAGCTCGAAACCTCATCTAACTCAAACTCAACACGATCCAACTTAGCTGACTCTGCACTTTTTTCCGAAGAATGAAAATCAATCATGAAAATTGAATATATCTTCTCCATATCGCCTTGGAAATATGTTTCTTTCCTTTTCATCCAATTACCTATTTCCTTTCAAGAAGATTTTCAAGTGTTTTTGATTTGATTTTCAATTTAACAGCTTCAGCTTATACTTTTATATTTCGGGATTAGAGAACAAAAACAAATATTAATCAACAAAAATCACTTCATTGTTTTTCAAAATATTCCCCATGAAGATCTATACACTCTTGCATGCGTTTGAACCAATTGTCGAAGGACTTTTGCCACCCTGATTGAGGTATTTCCAAAACATGCATTCTGCATGCAGCAACCGCTTCTTCAGGTGTCGAAAAATGTTGACCTCTCAGTTTGTTTTTACGTGCGGGAATGAAAAGAAGTCATTCGGTGCCATGTCAGGACTATACGGCCAATGACTCATCATGCGGTGCTCAGAAATGCAGTTGTTTGAGCCGATGTGTGAGAGCACGCATTAGGTTCGTTCCAACCAGCGTCAGAAACCGTTTCTGACAGTCAGGATTCTGCGCAGTAATGTGATTGCGTTCCAACGTGAGTTTCCAACCATTAGTAAACTATCAGTTTTCTGTTCCATCCAAGATTCAAACCTGTTCGAAATCTATCAGAATGGTTTGAGGATTATCTTCTAACCATCAATCTGACGCATGCGTATCCCGTATTACTGTTTCTGTTTTATGTTCATGCAACTTACAAACAACATAACCTGCAAAAATAAAATAAATTATGTATTTGCTGGCGAAGGAAAAATTGGGAATTCTTTAGGTGAATCTATAATATGAACATCTTTAATTACACAAATTAATTATTTCGGTGACCCCCCAGTTCCATGTTGATAAGTAAATAGAATAGAGATATAAAATACTGCAACCTTCTTTTACTCTCCAGAAATACACTTGATTAGATTTATTTTTAAAGAATTGAGGAGTGACATTCGTTATGGAATGTTTGAAATACAAACTGAGTAGAGAAAAGTATCTTCTGTATAATTCAGTGTTCATATAGAAGTATTTGTTTCGAAACATTTTTTTTTCTTTCGTGTAATTCAATGTTTATATGAAAGTAGCTGTTTCAGGAGGACATTCTTTCAGTTTGTGTCTGAAAGTTACTTCTTTGCATGATCTACACATCCATGTATAGAGTTACTTATTTTCAAATTGATTACTTCCTTCCTTTCTTTGGAAGATTCCCTCATCCCCTTTTTTTGTATTAAGATGGAGTAGTAGAAAGCCAAAAACTTTCTTTCCCAAATTATTTTTAAAGGTCATGTTGAAATTTCATGCCAAACTTCAGTTGAACTATCAGCTGTTCCAATCAGAAATTTCAAATTAATCAGAAACCAATATTTACCAGACATGCGCGTGGACAACGATTTACAAACAGTTAGAAATCTGTTTGTGACTCAAGGTTGGAACGAACCTATTGTCGTGGTGAAGAGTTATCTGTCTTCGGCGGTTGGTTTACCTAATTTCTTGGAGACAACTGGCAAACAAATGGTTGTGTACCACTCAGAATTGACTGTTCTGCGTTGTACTGCGTGGTACTGTTGCGACATGTCCAATTTTTCAGAAAAAACAGGCGATCAATTGCTTGGAAGTGCTTCGTGCGCGAACAACTTTTGTTGGATTTGGCTCATCTTGAAACACCCATATAGTCGACTGCTATCACGATGTCATAGACGTGTTTCGAAGCACCGCGATCGTATTTTTTGAGCATTTTCTTCGACCAATCAACACGAGCCTTTTTTTGAGCGATTTACAAATTGTGTGGGATCCAACGCGAATAAATTTTTTTGACAGTCAAATGTTTATGCAATATTAAATGTATGCTGGTCCCACTTATGCCTAAGGTCCTTGATGGAGCTTCATTGCCAAAAATTGAATTGAGTTCATCCATGCACTGTTGCTGAGTTAATCCACGTCGAGTTGTAAAAAATAATCGCACGAAATTGGTCACGATTTGATTCCATTTTTGGGCCAAAATTAGTCTATTAAGTTACTGTAAACAACACAAATAGCGCGCGTATGTCAAAACGTTCTGAATACGTATAAGCTAAAAATGTCCAACTTTACGGTAGTGCTGTCAGTTGCCAGATTGCAACACTAGGGTTGCCAAATCCCGAAACATAAAAGGCAACCATGCTACTTTAATACTGTTATATCTCTCTTCCTTTTGGTATTTAGACCTCCTTTATTTATGGACAAGCACATCCTCTTGTGTCAATGGGACTGATATCTGTTAAACTAGTACCTGCCTTCATGTTTTACCAGTTTTTTGGTTATGTTTTCGGTCAGATTATAAATGAAGTCGGAAATAGAAAATGACTTCCGTACCTTATGGAAAATGAAATTTAGTGAAACATCTTTCATATCAAGAAATTATTTGGATATTTCTTTGTGAAAAAATGATAGAACTGACCCATTCTTGATAAAAATCCATTACAAAGTATCCAAAAAAACACACTTCAATGTGAGATTTCCGCTTGTTTTGCTTTACGATAGCATCTTTAGCGTCACAATACTACTTGTACAAAATCTGTGTAGTGCTTTTATGGTTATTCGAATCATGAGGAATATTACTACTTGTAATAAAGGGGATCAATTGGAATATATTTGATCATTGAGAAATAATCGCGAATTTTTAAATCAATTGATTTATCAACATTCCAAAAGTTTGAGTTTTGAACCTTTTCTGATCATCGAAGCAAAAGTCGCTGTTTTCACAGTTTCATTTTTGTATTGATTGATTTCCTTCTTTTTTGAATAATGTTCAATTTGCTATCTTTGATGTTCTCAGAATATCGTAAAATATCTTGTTTTGAATGGAATTATATCAAGATTCGAAAAATACTTTTATATTTCATCATGAAAGAACAAGAAAAAAATTATCACCATGAATAATAAAACAAAGTCGAAGGGGTTATATTTTTAGGAGTGATAAATTTTTTGGGAAAGAAAGTTTTTGGCTTTCTACTACTCCATCTGATACAAAAAAAGGGATGAGAGAATCTTCCCAAGAAAGGAAGGAAGTAATCAATTTGAAACTCTATACAAGAAGTTTGACAAACTTCTTGTATACACATGAATGTGTAGATCATGCAAAGAAGTTTGTCAAACTTCTTGTATAGAGTTTCAAATTGATTACTTCCTTCCTTTCTTGGGAAGATTCTCTCATCCCTTTTTTGTATCAGATGGAGTAGTAGAAAGCCAGAAACTTTCTTTCCCAAAAAACAAAGTCATTAAATCCTGTTTGTCTGTCTATCTGTATAACTGCGGTAAACGCAAAAAGTACCTTACCGATTTTCATACAGTTTTCACCAATGAACACAGTGATTCAACAGGAAGATTTTTTCCATTTTGTGTGAATCAATTGAAATATGCCGATGAATATGAATACTTTCCTTGTGAAGTACTCCATTGATAAAAACCCGCCTGAAGAAGCCATTGTATGGCGAAACACGCGTTTTTGTGAAATTGTTCAGTGAATATCTCACAATTTAGTGTTTTTTGGATATGTTTCTCCTGTTTTCCACTGCAACCATTTCAAACTTTTATTCATTTTCAAACATTAAATTCTAATGGGGGTGATTTACGACTCTTGCTTGTGTGAAAAACATGTACAACTTTCAACTTATCTAGGAAAACTATCAATTACGATACTCAATTAGGAAAGAAGTAAACATATTTACAACTGAATTCCAAATATAAAAATTCACATTATCATAATTTGCAGTCAAGGTGAAAAAACTTCATTGGTTTGTTTTCGTTTTCCTTAAACGAATTTTATGATTCATGATAACATTTCATAAATAATAACAATGCATTCTGACACTATTGACTACAATTGTTTTCACTGAAATATATAAAGGTGAATTCACCTTTGATATTATTATTTTTTCAATGACTAATGAAAAAAGCCGTAAATTATATAACCGTTTCCTGTTAGGTGAATAAGTAAAATGAGCCTCATTTCACACTTTTGGATGCATTCAAGTTGACCAGTTCCTCAACTCACTACGAGGCAAAACATTGACTAGCAAATCTATTACTTCAGTTATGTTTGAATTATTTTCATTCACAATTGTGCCTTGTGAATCCACCCTCTTCAAAATGAGCCATTGAACCTAATCATTGAACTGATTTTTTTCTTTAAATAGATAGTTTCCAACGAAAAACAGAAATAAAAACATTTACTTCAGTGAAAACCAGAAGTTTTTAGTATGATGGAAAAATCTATAGCTGAAAACTCAAATAGCTTTATATTACGCCAACTCCTGAGTTACTTCTTATAATAGTTGTAAAAGCGCTAGAATTATTAGAGGCAGTAGTACCTGGGTGAATTTTCATCAATGCTGAACTCTTCTTTCAACCACCCGATACTCAAACTATTCAAAATTGAGTGAATTACCAAAATTAAGAAATGTGGATCACTTCTTTTTATGAAGTGTAATTATTCGGAATATCCTTCACTGATGAATTTCATTTAAAAATATTTTTGTTATGTGTTATAGAAAAAGTATAGTATTCTACTTAGGAAAAATATCCCCGACTTGCTCGAATGGTTAACAATACCTCAGTTCAGCGTCGACTAATAAATAATAACCAAATTTTCCACTCGTTCAATAAAATATAATATTCATATTGTCTCTATCATTTTGATTATCGTGCTTCGAAAAACCAATTGGTCTATAATTTTTCCATTAAATGTAAATCTTTTTTTTTTAATTGAAACCGTTGAAAGAGAAAAGAAATTGTTTTTGAAATGAATAAATGAAGTGTATCAATTTGGTGATACAGAATGTTATATTCCTTGTAAAGTGTATTAGTCCAATCAACAAGTTCAAAAACATGAAAACTAGAGATAAAAGTCCTAAAAATATGGTCGATATTTCATTCGATTCGAATTCACTTCTAGAAAAATGTTTTTGAAGCATTTTGGTGCAGGTAGAAAATTGCAACTGTTATTAACAAAATAAGATAAAAAAAATGGTATTTAGTTTTTCGTTAATAACTCAACAAATATTGATATACAAGCCATTTTGAGAAAAGCTCGTTGAAGAGGAGGAAATTTCCGATAAAAAAGTCCAACTCCCAAAGCTCTATCTCAATTATTTATAATTTCAATTTGACGTTGAAAATAGGGTTCCGCTCGGCTGTTACGGCATGCGCGCGCTGCCGCTAAAGAGAGTTTATCAAAAGAAATAATTTTTTTATAACATAAAATGTCATTTCAAAAATTTAAAAAAACTCTAGTATCTTCTCAATACTTGAATGAATCGAGTCCGGTAGAAAAAAAAGTTTTGTCACCATTTTTCAAAAAGTAATTCAATTGTTAGCTAACAAAATTTTTCCCAATCTCCGTTGGCATAAATAATGGGATAAAAGGCATAAATAATTGGCCTATAAATTCAAAACTTCGTGGAGCCCTTTTGATGTATATACTCCATACGATCCTGCGATGAAAGTTCATTAAAGTTCATTAATTTGTTAATTATGATTTTTTATAACTAGGTATTGCAAAATTAAATATCTAAAAATTGTTGATGAAAATTTGTTTTCAATTGACATTCAGCTTTGTTCGTTTCCACAATAAACAATGGCAGTTATTAACATAGGATATGAATTTTTTATGTAGTTTGTTTATTGAATTGTTTTGAACAAATAGAGAAATTCAATATTTTTGGAAAAATTTTTTTGTGATATTTTGTTTTCTACAGACAATTATGATTTAAATAAAAATCCCTAATTTTAATTTGTTATTGTTTGAAATCGATTTTTTCATATTTCCATTGTTTAAATTATTAGTTAAAAAATCATTTTGCTTTTGAAAATCCTAATTTACACTTTTAAATAGTTTGGCAAAAAAAAAGTTTTAATTATTATTTAATTGTTTATTAGTTTATTAATTTGTTATAAACAAATGTTGACCAACGTTATATTTTTTCCTGAAGCAGAAAAAAATTATAAAAACAACTATATATGAAAAAGTGCCTCACATTTTTTTTTATTATAATACTTTCCAATATAATACGATTCGCTCATATTTTTGAGACCTTTATCTCTATTTTTCATGGTTTTGAACTTGTTGATCAGACTATATTGATAATTATCAACGGAAAAAAATATTAGGCTTTCCTGTATATGGCTTCGATTGATATTCATATATTTTTACTATTCCCTCAAAAATTTTTCTGTTTTCATTCAACGTCTTCAGGAACAACATTTCCAAAATCAGTCTTGGTTTTCTTGTTTTTTGTTTCTGTCTCCTGTATACAAATTTGAATATATTTTCCATCACTTATTCGTGGTCTGAGAAAACTCAAATACTTTGCTCCATAATAAAAGAAAAACAACCTCGGTACGTAAGAATAAGTCACAGAGGAGATGAATCGTCTGTAATTTTGTATATGTTGCTAATGAAAACACAATTCTAATAAAATCGGTGATGTGATTACGGTTCAGTCAGACAGAAAATGTTTGGCAAATTCATATTCACGATGAAACATTTTGGGAAAATATATATGTTTCAATGAGAATATATTAATTTGGATGAAAATTAAAACATACTCCTTTTGCCAATCAACCTGTTGTACAGGTCACCAAGCCAATAAAGTTCAGGAAAGAAACATATGAGTATTAAATCGTGAATACGTCTTTTCAAGACAAAACACAAGCACTACACGAAAACCCGTAAGGCGCTCTAAGTGCGGTGTCTGTACGAAAGTAGCGATTCACTTCGAAGTAAAATCGCTGGAGATTATATCCATTTGGGAAAACGTTCTCAAGGAGTTTATTCCACATCAACGCAGTTCTCCAGATGATAAACTAGAGAACTGACGATAAACTGGCACACATTTCTTGAAAACATTTGCTATATTTCCAAATGTGACACATTCAATGCTATATTGATCATATTGAAGTATTTTGCTTAGATTCTCATTTCAATTTTCGTGGAAAATTTCAGTTGTTTTTTCTTAAACGCATATGCGCTGATCAAAATTATTAGAGCAGGGGAAACACTACTCATATTTATATTATTGAGCTGTAGAAAGTTGCACTCCCATTTTTTGTATCATCTCGATTTTCTCATGAAGATTCAATCGCACAAGATTCCACGAAAAAGTAAAGATTTTTGGAAAAAAGTTGAAGATTTGAGGGATGAAGATCTGAGGAAATAGTATATCCATGAAAAAATATAGATGAAACGAAAAATAAGGTTCATATTCTCTGGGGTTTCATTCACTTCCTGCAAGAGACCTAAAAATCATGAAAATGTGTTTTCTTCGCCAGAAAAGGGTAATATCACAAGATCTGAAAATTGTATCAATAAATTTCCATTTTTCGACGGAAAATTCGTTATTTGACAAAACCATGGAACAAACAACACCAATGTATTGGTGAATTCAATTTGGTTAACATATTTATTTGAATTGTTTCAGAAATCAAATCTATGAATTTTGTAGGAGTATTCATGTAAAGTTTCAATATTTAGTCACAATCATATTTTTTCAACATTTGATTTCATTGGTTCAATAATGAGGATAATGACAGTGAATGAACTCGTGAGAATAATAAACAACAAGAATACACCTAGATATTGATTTCATAGTTTTGGTGGTCTAGCCTTCCATTTTCAATTCTTCAATCGATTCGAAGAAAATGATCTTCAAAAACATTGATATTCTATATTTCTATCCCAGTTTTTCTTATCCTTGCGGCTGAACAAATGAGTATTGTAATTACTTGCTTTCAAACCGTCTATTTCGTTTTATATCGATTCGCTACCCTACGCAATAACCGATATTTGTCTGGATGGGGAACAATGAAATGTCCGGTGTTGGTTTGAAATACATCCGAAAAATTCCAGGAATAGGAATCGATAAAACGCGAATTCTTTTGTTGAGTCAATGAATTCGAATTTCTCCCAACATAATAGACTAGACTTGAATATTTTTCGTTATGAATCATTAAGATTTGACATTTGAACGTTGGTGATACAACTCTAGTTTTTTATTGACCTCTCACAATCTGTAAACAGATTAAAATTATAATGGAAAACTTCATTTGGTTGCAGAAAAGCGAACCTCTAGGCTGAATGTTATAAATTCCTTCAAAGTGGGTAGCCAAGTGCGATCCATTTCTAATATAAGCAGCTATATCAAATTTAGTGTTTTCCGAATATAAGAATGTACGCTGCTGGTTCGAATTTAATCCTCCCAGTTTCTGGTTCGTTGTGAATTATTCTCTTCTTTTTTCGTTTCTCTCGATGTTTCGATGTTCACCGTCTGTATTTTTGTATGTTCTGACAATTTTGATCTTGTTAATTGTTCTTTTTTGATATAATCTTGATGTTCATCCTCTTCGATTCTCAATGGTCTTAAAGTTTGACCAACACAACTTTTATAATCGAAAGTAGGTGATAATGAACACAGAGACTGAGTGCATTACAAATAGACAATCAACAGAAACAAAATTCTCGGAAAACGCTCAGAAATCTGAGAGATGATGACAACAAGAATGATAGGCAAAGAACCATAACATTAGAGGCTCACTATTTTTCTGTAGTACGAGATCAACTCAATATTTTTGCCAGTATGAGAGACACCCAGAATCGTTAAAGTCAGGCTACTTCTGAACGGTTTGTGAGGAATGTTAAATTTTTTTTCTGCATCATTTTTAAATAATGTCATGGTAATTCAGTGATGAAAATAATAGTAACTCTTCCGTAAACTGAACATTGATGTGTAGCTACATGAATTGAACATTCTCCAAGGCTTCAGCGATGACTATGAGTTTATTTGCTATGAAATGTTATCTGTATAGTACTATAAAATTATCGATGAACTTGACATCTCAGAATTTTTGCCATAAAAATGTTTTTACCGGATCTTTTTCCACACAGCGTCTTCAGAGTTTGAAACTACGAGACTATAAAAATAGTGAAGCAATATCTAGGAATAAATCTATTCACCATCGTGTGGGGAGAAATATCAATCACTCTTTGTTAACGGGTTAGAAAAACACGACCATATTCGAAGGTTCTTCAAAACACATGAAATATCTGAAGATGCCAATCAGGCGTGAGAGCAAAACTTCGAGGTTATAATAAACAGTCGGCTAACAATCGCATAAAAAAACTTCCTCAATTGTTAACAGGCAAGCTGACCAGGTATTGTTGTTTTCAATAATTCGTCATTTTCATTACCCTATATTTGTCCTCAATTGTGAATATTTCAAGTGTTCTGATAGTTCTTTACCATCAATGAGGAACAGTTTTTTTATTTTATTAATTGACATTCCAGTCAATTAACATCAGGGCCGATATTGTATATCGTTTGCAACTGTTTTTCTAAACAGAAATATGTGAAATTCATAAATAATTACCTCAATTTATTAATGCCTCTGAGAAATGGGTTCATGGAAAAATATTACTTCGTGACCTGCAGGTGAATGAAATAACTACAATAAACGCCTACTAGTTGAAGCCAACCCTGTTGTATTACTTTTATCCATTATTTTTCATTACTTCTTGAATTCTCGAGTGCCTAACTTCCTTTCGGGAATAAAAGTTTCTTGTTTTCAGTGTTCTCTTCTTATTTTTATGTCGTTCATATATTTCGACTCATGGAAGGTTTTTGTGTATCTCGAATAATTCAAAGAGTTTCAGAAGTACGAAATGAGAAATGACAGTTGATTTTTCGTGGTGCTTTTTGCAACGAGTCAGGTTATTGTCATACGATGGAATTAACTTAGTGGATTATGGAAAGTTGTTGTGAACATATAGTCGAACAGAAATATAACTGGCTTTGAACTGAAAACATTATTTATGAGGTTAAAGATTTGTAGAGAGACTAGATGAAAATTGGCTAAAATAGAACTTTTTCGAGAAAGGAAAAAACCGAAATGAAGATAGAATGGAAGAGAAAGATGATTGTAGAAAGTAGAAAAGCACCGAAAAAAACATTATTTCTCACTCTCATTATTCCTTTTCTTCTTCACACTTTTATTGTTATTTTTTTCTCTACTTTCAATACTGCCGTGTTCACTCATTCTATGACCTATGCCCAAAGCGTGTTGAGCAACACTAGTTTTTTGAGTCTCCGTGTTCTTTAATACAAATATCACTAGCAGGTGCTAGGTTTAGTCTGACCGATATACATTTTGTAAAGCTTCCACAGCTTATTTCATACATCCCCTATTTTGCATTTTCTACCACCTCATCTTCAAGGTTATCTGACATCAGTTTCCAGAACTACATTTCTGTTTAGCTCTCTAAAAATTCAATTTAGTCCTTTGGTGTATCTTGGTTCATATGCAAAAAACTCATAAAATGAAATTCCCGCCAATTTGTAAAGAAGACATCATTGACGTGGGACCGAAAGTGAAAGTTTATCCTCATCTTCGAGGCTAAAATATCCGGAACGAAATCTCGCAAAGCAACGTCAAACAGAGTATTCATTAACACTTTAATAATTGCCAAATGCCTGGTTTGTGTTTTCGGTCTGTTTCGGCAGCGCTTTGGTTCAATTTGAATTCGTTGAAAAAAATTGGCTAAAATTCGCTTGGAGACATCATACAGTACTAGGATGAAATTTTGAAAAAAATTAACATCGTCAATGTATAGACTACAAAATTCTCAATCGATCAGTATAAGGTAGATGCGCCTAAAAAGGTAGTAGATGCGCGTAAAAAGGTTCCAAATAAGGTTCCCTTTTTCAAACTTCACGCATTCAATATTCAAACCAGAACAAATATCGCAAGACCCTTCTCCAGTAACCAATCACAGAAGTGCACCGACGCTCCTTGCGTTTGTGCCGGCCATTTTGTCAGTGGCTTGTAACCCCCCAAATTTTGAAAAGGCAAATTTAATAATTCAAAATTTGGGATGCCAACACCTTTTGCTGATAGGCTGCTCAGTTTGATACGGGAGGGTGTGAGTAAGTTCAACACAGGTCGGATTAATAGCTATAACAGATTAGTTTACTATTAATCAAATAAACCATGAGTTTACTTGACTAATTCTAATATTTGGGCGCCAGGTTGCAAAAGGCAAAACCAAAGAGAAAGATATGACTTGTACCTAGCTTGGATTGAAAGGCAAAATAAATATAAAAAAATTAACAACTTTATTTCCTTTTTTACAAAATGGCTCCAAGCCGGAAATATATATATATATAAAGATGGTAATATAATATTAGAAATATAAAATAATAAAAAAATTCAGAATATTTACAGTGTCGATGGTTGTCTGATTCAGTTTCACTGGTTGGAATACCTGGGGTGGCTGAGGAGTCTTGAAGAGGGCTGCAGAGACTTGTAACCACCTGCTCTGGCTGGAGATGGATTTAGAGCTCACGTTGGAGTGCCTCTTCGATTAAGTTAGTTAGTAGGAACCTCCTGCCTGTATCAGTCCTTCACCCAGTATACAGTTTCTCGATATCATGCGAAACAATGAAATGAATCAGATACAATTCTACTATGATGGGACACACAGATATCCTCAGAATTTTACTACTATATTCTGAATTAAAAAGATTAATTCCAATGGAATTCAGTTATATCAAAGGGTAATGTATCTTAAACTAAAAAAAAGAAAGGAAATAATAGTTTGGCAATCATTAACTATTTTCATACTATACTGAAAATCATCAAACAAATTGACAACTGATCCAAGGAAATATTAAAGATAAGGTACTAAGCTATTGCCAGGGAAATAACAAACAAAGTGCATATATACAGAAGGGAGGATATCTGGTTGACCTTATAGAATAAAGTTAATTCAGATAAAATGAACTGCTTAAGTATCCTTGATAAGATAAATCGGAAGATAAAGATAGAATGGTATCAGTCAACTACTACAGAACAAATCAGGCCAGAAAACAAATTCTCTCAAGTTTGCATTTATTTCTCAAAGAGAAATTAATTGGACCAAAAGTAGGTCATATAGAAAATAAATGCTTACCTGAGGAATTGTCCTGGAAAGGTACTGCCTGAATGTCACCAAGCAATCAACTTCAACTCTCCTGTCCACTTCCAAAAGTCCTAGTAATAATGATAACGTCACTGCAGCAACAGGTAGCTCGAGAATAACATGCCAAGTATTCAGTATCTGAAATTTTATAAAGCGTAGATACTGATTTCCTTAAGCAATTCAACGATGAAAGAGGTGTGCAAAGCAGATACTTCACTAACTGTATTTTTTTAATAAATTTTTAGAGCAATTCAATTTTTTAAAAAAAATATCACCAAGGTAATCTTATGTTCTCTAGAAGAAACTCTGTGATCTCACTGTATTTAGAGGATGACTTGAGAAGATTAAAATAAAAAGAAATGAATCCTCTAACCTAAAAAAAATACCACGATGCAGAATTTCTTCTTAAAACAATTCTAGCCAAAAATATATGGAGGAATAGATAATTTAGTGAATTAGCAATCCTTGCAAGACTCTAAATTTCATCGATGACTGGATAAAAGCCAGTATAAGGTAAATTTAAAAAATAACCTTCAATCACATGCAGTGTAATTATCACTAATTACAGAATTGAACTGATTTCTATGACTGAATGGAAAATCCAGGAAAGGCAAAAGATATACTTAAACAGATCTCCACAAATTTACTATGAATAAAGAGAATTTCAAACAAAAGGTCAGCACGTACCAGATATCAACCGTTCTCATCAAACGCTGGGAAGGAAGAGATCTTTCTATCGTTTCCGTCGAAAACGAATGCCCTTGGTCTTTGCGTTTTTTGTTTTCGCAGATCCAGCCGGCAGTGACTATTATACCGTTTACGGAGAATAATATGATTGAAATTGTGGTGATTAAATTATTGATATTATAGGTAACATTAAGAATATATGAATGTAACGAAATATTCGTTACACACCACCTCTCCCCGGTAAAAAAAAACGAAAACCAATGATGTTTGAGTTTTTTTTTTATATAGATATGAAAAAATCAAAGATACAGTACCAAACGATAAAAATTTGATCTAAAGATAAAACAGTCAACAACAATAGTTAAACTGGTGCTAGGGAGTCGTCGCTGGAACTCTCCGCCGAAAGCAAAGACAAGGAAGGAAGTTCATCCCTGAACCAGGATCAGGTAATCTTTTCGCTGCTGGATGGTAATGCTGCGCCGCAGATACACCCGATACTACTCGTCTCCTAATTCAAAAATGGACAACCCTACCCATCAGTACATTAGGACTAGAGACAACCTACAAGAAAACCCTTGTGGAAACAAAAAAATGAAATTATTTCAATTATTAAAGGAAATAGCCAATTGTCCACTTCAATTGGGGTGATATATAGCTCCACCAAACTTAAAATGGCTAAGCCATAAGTTCCCGACAAATTCGGAGATATTCCTATGTGTGGCACTGCAACCAAATCCCCAGACACGACGAATCCATGGAGCTCAGGATCACCCAGTAGTATTGCCCGACCGCCCTTTGGCGAGCTTCACACGTTGACCAGCCTAGACCTCCACGTTAGCCTGACAATACCCCCCAAAGTTCACCCTTCCATGGACCCTACCTGACAATATTGGAGAAACCTCCGCCGATACATAAGATATGTCAGGTTGCCGTTCTGTGCCATGTTTGCACCCAACACACTCAGGCTCCTACAAACAAAAAGGGAAAGGCATTAAAATGCATAATCCAAACCGCCTAAGTTTGGTATCTTAGCAGAAACCTCCATCCACTAATCACACATTGCAACAGCAAAATCTACAGACATAAGAAAGTAAAAACTTGTCAAAAGCCATCAATACTTCCTAGAAATACGATCCAGGAAATCATAGTAAGGAAATTTCAATAAAGAAATACCTTAAGGAAAGATAATATCAATGAAACTATATTTCAGTGACACAGCAATCTCAATGTAAATCATTGAAAAAGAGCAAGGTAATAATGTGAATTGTAACTCAAATTTTTGAAAGATTTGTTGATTTATTTCCAAAATATTAATCTAGAAAAAATCACAAAAGTGATAGGTAATCTATCTCTCAAATTTGTTGAATAAGTTATTCTTCTGGAAACTCTAATTTTCCATATGGAATTACCAAATGATAAATACTTCCAAAAACAAATATAACTCATTAACAATCAACAATCAGTTACATTCAACATCGACTTTTCCCTCAGGGAACCGACAAAGAGATAAGATAAGGTATAAGATAATCTAAGATAATGTAACGTTAGATAATTAGGTAAAGAGACCAAATTATAGACAAAGAACATAAAAGAGAAGATAATCAGGATATAACGAAAATACCAATGACAACACCAGTATACATTCAGGATAAATGCATTAGTACTACTACATCACCGTGAAAATGCCACTTGAGCACAAAGATATAGAATTTCCATTCTAAGGAAAAAGTGAGGTAGCTACTTCATGACCTACATTACCCAAAATTGTTTCAAGTAATTATCAATGGCAAATAAAGCATGTAAAAGATATCAAATGCTAAAAGTGGCCAGTCATAGGACTTGTACCTAACATCTGGTAATGCCATGGTGGAGAAATTCTAATGCCCCCGTCCACAGAGCAAAAGCGGAAGGTTATAAAATGCTAAAAGTGGCCAGTCATAGGACTTGTACCTAACATCTGGTAATGCCATGGTGGAGAAATTCTAATGCCCCCGTCCACAGAGCAAAAGCTACATAGGAAAAAAAATCCAAGGAAAGATAAATAGATAAGATAAGTAAAGATAAAGATAATTAGTGATCTAAATCATCAGAATCAGCACTGAAGTACTCCTCTTCAGTCAAGTTTGAATCATTGTCTACAAAGGAAGATTTCAGATCCTTAACATGCCAACGTCCGAGGTCTTTACCATCCATGTCTTTTAGTTCATATACCAAATTAGATATAACCTTAGAAACAATACAAGGTATAAATTTAGGAGCCAGTTTAGCAGAATAATTATTACCCGCTGCAGACAGAGTTACATTTCGCTTCCAAAGTCTGTCACCAACATGAAATGTGAGTTCCCGCTTTCTCAAGTTATACTGACGAGCATTCCTAAGATAGGCTTGATGTAATTTCCTGCGAACATCAATAAATAATTTAGGTAACTCTTGAATATCATCAATTCGTTGAGACTTATCAGAGACTGTAGGGATGTTAGTTTCATTTTCTGAGATTTTGCCATAAAAATCTCCAGTAACAGGAATGTTCCTTGCAAAATTTAAGAAAGCAGGAGAATACTCAGTCACATCGTGTTTTGCTAATCTAATAGCTTGGGCAACTTTATAGATAGAAGAATCCCACGTTTTATGATTCTCATGAATATAACAGCGAATTGAGGTAACTATAACTTTGTTAGCTCTTTCAGCAAAATTAGCTTGTGGATGATATTTAGCATTATACCAAATTTTCTGAACTCTATAGTCTTCCATTAGTTTCTTAAATTCCTTACTAATGAATTGACTTCCATTGTCCACGACAAAAATTTGAGGTACTCCATAAATTAAGAAAACATTGTTCTCTATGAACTTGATAATACCTTTTGAGGTTGCTTTAGACATAGGATGAACTAAGACATATTTGGTAAACCAATCGACAACAACTAACACATACTGATTACCACTTTTGGACCTAGGATAAGGACCTAACAAATCTGCAGAAATACATTGAAAGGGAAAATTAACATTTTTGTAAGATCCCATATGACCTGCTTTAGGTAAATTAGAACTCTTACAAGCAGCACAAACCGGACATTTCCTAACATATTTATATACATCTTTTCTTACTTGAGGCCAATAATACAGTTCTAGAATACGAGAAAGGGTTTTAGATATTCCTAAATGAGCGGCAGTTTCTTTATCATGGTAGAATTGCAGTATTTCCTGTCGATTGGCAGTAGGTACCACAATTTTCCAGTCGGTAAGATTACTAACTATATTGTGATAAGAAAAGATATGTTTATAGATAACACCATTTTCGACACGGAAAGAAGGATAGTCTTCTGGTTTGGTCTTGATCTTTTCTATCAAAGACGTATACCAGGCATCAGGCTGAAAAGTAGAAATATCGATAACAGAAACCTCAGCAATGGAACGAGATAAAGCATCAGCAACTACATTCAAGGAACCTTTTCGATGTTTAATAGTAAAATCAAACTGTGAAAGTTTCACTGCCCATCTAGTCAAACGTCCAGAAGGGTTAGATAAATTATAAAGATAAATAAGGGAAGCATGATCAGTCTCAATAGTGAACTTGGTGCCTTCGATATAGCTACGAAATTTTTCTATACCAAAAATGATAGCTAACAGCTCCTTTTCAGTAACTGTATATTTTCGCTGACATGCAGTGAGAGTCTTACTGGCGTAAGCTACGGGATGTTCAATACCGTCACATTCTTGATACAAAATACTTCCTACACCTGTATCAGAAGCGTCACACTGAATCACAAATGGTTTTGTGAAGTCAGGGCTAGCAAGTACTGGAGCAGACGTTAGGCGAGACTTAATCTCCGTAAAAGCAGCCTCTGCCTCAGGAGTCCAAGTTATTTGTTGGCCTTTTTTACGACCATGAAGAAGATCTGATATAGGAGAGCATATTGACGAAAAATCTTTAATAAAGCGACGATACCAACTAACAAGACCGATCAAACGTTTGATTTCCGTGGTGTTTTTCGGGGTTGGGTAATTAACAATCGCTGAAACTTTCTCAGGGTCTGTTCTCAAACCTTGTTGATCCACAACAAAACCCAAATAAACAAGAGAAGGCCGACAGAACTCACACTTATCTAGATTAATGGTAAGATTGGCATTTTTGAGTCTTAGAAATACTTCCTTCAAAATTTTAATATGAAGATCAAAAGTAGGGGTGGCCACAATGATGTCATCGAGATAAACGAAACAAAATGGAGCCAAAGAAGGTCCAATAACGATATCCATCAATCGTGCCATTAGTTTCGGACTATTTCTCAGACCGAAAGGAGAAACTGTAAATTCAAAAAGACCTTTACCATATACTGCAAAAGCTGTTTTCTGTCTAGAAGATTCGTCTAAGGGAATTTGGAAAAAAGCTTTGGTCAAATCAATTGAGGAAAGATATCTAGCATCTCGTAATTTATTAAGAATACTATCAATAAGAGGCATAGGATAATTATCATTGACCGTAACTTCATTCAATTTCCTACCATCAAAACACACACGAAAATCTCCTGAACGTTTAGGAACCAACCATAATGGACTACACCAGGGAGATTGAGAAGGTTGAATAACCTTAAGCTTAAGCATCTCCTCAATTTCCTTGTTCAAGTGTTCCTGCATTGTAGGAGATAAAGGATACTGACGTTGAACAATTGGTTTAGAATCACCAGTATCTATATGGTGAGTCAACAGATGAGTGCGACCAAGTCTATCTTTGGGAGCTATGGTTTTAAAACATTCAATTACTTCCTGAAGTTCGGTTTTTTGGGAATTAGATAGTTCAGAGAATGGTTGGATAGTATTCACTGTACAGATAGAGGATTGGACCGAATAAGATAAGCTTCTGAAGTTAGCGTTGATACAAAAAAGCTCAAAAAAATCCATTCCTAAGATAAGAGTGTGAGTTACTGAAGGAATAATAAGAATTTTCAATTCTTTTGAAACACCATTGAGAGAAATAGGAACTAAAATATATCCAAGAAAATCTTGAGGCTTACCATCAGCCGTGGTAACATGAACGATAGATTCATACCGAATAGAGAGATTGAATTTCTGCAAGAGATGAAAACCTGTAGAACCTATGATAGAAGATGTACTACCAGTATCAGCAAGAGCAAGAATTTTCTGACCAAAAATTTCAACATTAAGGTAAGGACGATTGTCATTGGGTTTCTTCACAAATATAGGATTAATATTTACAGGAGATAAGAAATTTTTCACAAATGATAACCAATTTTGCCATTCCAATAAAGACGTTTTTAATGACCCTGTTTGCTTTGCTTTTTGTTCGACTTTTTGGATTGGGAGTTGACTGACTTGGTTTCTGGACTTTTGGTTTGACTGGTAACGACGTCCAGGTTTTCGCCACCTACTTTCCCATTTTTTGAACGGCAGTTAAGACACCTACTTTTAATAGTATTTTTTAAACCACAACCATAACAAAACATGGTTCTGGGTTTGCGACACTGGTTATAGGTATGATCAGCCAAATCACAATTCCAACATCGATAGTTCACCAAGGTAGAGATATTACTAGAAGAAAGATTTTCACGAAACGATTTATGAGAAGTTGAAGGAAAGGAAGCACTTGCTCCACTGTAGGGACTACTCAAATCAGGCTCTAGTAACCCAGAACTGCGACTGGGTGGTGCTTTATAACGATCAGCCCACAAACAAGATTCTTCTAATTTTTTACATAAATCAGAAAGTTCAGCAACACTTTTGGGATCTTGTAAAGCTAAGTGAGAGATAAAAAATGGTAATAAATTCCTACGAATTTTTTTTACACGGGTTTCCTCATCAGGTTTGGTAGTCAACCTGTTGAAGAGACCTTCCATGGAGGAAATATATAAGGATACTCTTTCGTTAGCACCTTGGGTCCTAGAATTTATTTCTCTTTCTAGATCTTCTTCATAAAAGTAAGGTAGAAAATCTTTTTTTAATTCTTGTACAAGATCATCCCAATTATTGAAATTACTTTTCTTGTTCACAAACCATGTCCAGGCAGAACCTTTGAAAAGATCACAGGCAGACTGGAAAAGTTCTTGCTTCGAAACTCCTCGAGCTTCACGTAACAATTCAACTTTTTCAAGAAAGGAATTAACTGATTCTTTCTGATTTGATCCAGTAAAAAATAGATTCCATTTATATGGAGATACTGATTTATGAGAAAATGTATGTACACAAGAAGGTGTTTGAGAAAAACTACCTAGTTGAGTGGGGGTAGAGGTACTGGGAGATACTTTCAAATCAAAATCAGCTTCTAATTCCAATATTAGAAACTGTATCACTTTTCTAGCAGCTTCCTCTGCTTCATCGGCAGCTTTGAACAAGTGAAAACGATTTGACAAATGAGCCAATCGACTAGAAATTCTTTTGAAAGTAGGATCTTCCTTTGATCCACTAAATGAAGAGATAATGGTTTTCAAGTCATCAATGGTTTCTCTCATTTGAGTTACCTCAATATCATTCGAAGTAGGAGCTACAAAACCACTCTGAAAACTTCGATTAGCATTTTCTTGACTTAACAATCCTCTCAAAATTTTCCGTTTCGAGTCTACATTACCAGTTGGTTCGATACCTCGAATGCGAAGCTCATAAGACAATTCATTAATCTTCAAGTGATTCGGATCCATATTGAATGTAAGATACAAGATAAAGTCACTAAGATGGTACTCGGAATACTTCAAAATCAACTTTCAGTTCAATAAAGGTATATGCAATAAGATATGATATATATGATATAAGCAATGCAAGAAAATAACAAAATATCAAAGATGGATACGAAAGATATAGATATATATTATATCATCAGATATGTCAATGTTGTTCAAATAGATAAAAATTTATTGAGTCTTCCACCAAGCTAGTATAGGTAAGGAAAAGTGAATAGTCAAGTTTTCCGGAGCCCCACGTTACGTGCGCCAAAATGTGTAACCCCCCAAATTTTGAAAAGGCAAATTTAATAATTCAAAATTTGGGATGCCAACACCTTTTGCTGATAGGCTGCTCAGTTTGATACGGGAGGGTGTGAGTAAGTTCAACACAGGTCGGATTAATAGCTATAACAGATTAGTTTACTATTAATCAAATAAACCATGAGTTTACTTGACTAATTCTAATATTTGGGCGCCAGGTTGCAAAAGGCAAAACCAAAGAGAAAGATATGACTTGTACCTAGCTTGGATTGAAAGGCAAAATAAATATAAAAAAATTAACAACTTTATTTCCTTTTTTACAAAATGGCTCCAAGCCGGAAATATATATATATATATAAAGATGGTAATATAATATTAGAAATATAAAATAATAAAAAAATTCAGAATATTTACAGTGTCGATGGTTGTCTGATTCAGTTTCACTGGTTGGAATACCTGGGGTGGCTGAGGAGTCTTGAAGAGGGCTGCAGAGACTTGTAACCACCTGCTCTGGCTGGAGATGGATTTAGAGCTCACGTTGGAGTGCCTCTTCGATTAAGTTAGTTAGTAGGAACCTCCTGCCTGTATCAGTCCTTCACCCAGTATACAGTTTCTCGATATCATGCGAAACAATGAAATGAATCAGATACAATTCTACTATGATGGGACACACAGATATCCTCAGAATTTTACTACTATATTCTGAATTAAAAAGATTAATTCCAATGGAATTCAGTTATATCAAAGGGTAATGTATCTTAAACTAAAAAAAAGAAAGGAAATAATAGTTTGGCAATCATTAACTATTTTCATACTATACTGAAAATCATCAAACAAATTGACAACTGATCCAAGGAAATATTAAAGATAAGGTACTAAGCTATTGCCAGGGAAATAACAAACAAAGTGCATATATACAGAAGGGAGGATATCTGGTTGACCTTATAGAATAAAGTTAATTCAGATAAAATGAACTGCTTAAGTATCCTTGATAAGATAAATCGGAAGATAAAGATAGAATGGTATCAGTCAACTACTACAGAACAAATCAGGCCAGAAAACAAATTCTCTCAAGTTTGCATTTATTTCTCAAAGAGAAATTAATTGGACCAAAAGTAGGTCATATAGAAAATAAATGCTTACCTGAGGAATTGTCCTGGAAAGGTACTGCCTGAATGTCACCAAGCAATCAACTTCAACTCTCCTGTCCACTTCCAAAAGTCCTAGTAATAATGATAACGTCACTGCAGCAACAGGTAGCTCGAGAATAACATGCCAAGTATTCAGTATCTGAAATTTTATAAAGCGTAGATACTGATTTCCTTAAGCAATTCAACGATGAAAGAGGTGTGCAAAGCAGATACTTCACTAACTGTATTTTTTTAATAAATTTTTAGAGCAATTCAATTTTTTAAAAAAAATATCACCAAGGTAATCTTATGTTCTCTAGAAGAAACTCTGTGATCTCACTGTATTTAGAGGATGACTTGAGAAGATTAAAATAAAAAGAAATGAATCCTCTAACCTAAAAAAAATACCACGATGCAGAATTTCTTCTTAAAACAATTCTAGCCAAAAATATATGGAGGAATAGATAATTTAGTGAATTAGCAATCCTTGCAAGACTCTAAATTTCATCGATGACTGGATAAAAGCCAGTATAAGGTAAATTTAAAAAATAACCTTCAATCACATGCAGTGTAATTATCACTAATTACAGAATTGAACTGATTTCTATGACTGAATGGAAAATCCAGGAAAGGCAAAAGATATACTTAAACAGATCTCCACAAATTTACTATGAATAAAGAGAATTTCAAACAAAAGGTCAGCACGTACCAGATATCAACCGTTCTCATCAAACGCTGGGAAGGAAGAGATCTTTCTATCGTTTCCGTCGAAAACGAATGCCCTTGGTCTTTGCGTTTTTTGTTTTCGCAGATCCAGCCGGCAGTGACTATTATACCGTTTACGGAGAATAATATGATTGAAATTGTGGTGATTAAATTATTGATATTATAGGTAACATTAAGAATATATGAATGTAACGAAATATTCGTTACAGGCTCTGTACTGTCTGGCCCTTCTTGTTGGAAGATTGTTCGCGTTCAGCCTATTCCCAAAAAAGGCAGTGGCTTTGCTATCAGTGATATCAAAAATCATGGAGAAAGTCGTAAACCACTATATCCTCAAATATTTGGAAGGCTTCAACATCTTGACCGATCATCAATATAGCTTTCGGAAACAAAGGTCAACAGACGACCTCCTATCGTATGTCACTCATATTTGAGATAACGCAATCGAGGAACATGCAGAATCAAGAGCTGTTGCGCTTGATATTTCTGAGGCCTTTGACCGTGTGTGTCATGAGGGTTTGCTGGCCAAACTTCGATGCTGTGGCTTGCCGGATTATTTCTGTGTGTGGCTCTCCAGCTTCCTGAAAGAACGTTTCCTGCAAATGGCCGTCGATGGATATCTCTCGGATATTTTCACCGTCAACGCTGGTGTTCCCCAGGGATCCATATTTTCTTCAACCCTCTTTTTATTGTATACCAACGACTTATTGGAAAAAACTAAGAATCCAATATATTGCTTTGCTGACAAGAGCACCCTTGTCTCGTCATGCTTTTGGATTCCAGAACATCAGCTACGGAGGCACATCTTCACCGGCAGCAGGAGGTTGCATATCTCAATGAGGATCTAGAAGTGATTTTAAATTGGGATGAAAGTAACCAGGTTCAATGGGGAATATTCCTCATGACGAAAATCAAGTAGTTTTCATGAAAGAGCTCTAAAACAACACATTTTAAACTTATCATTTCAACCTTTTTCTTTAAAAAATTATTCAAATACATAAAAAAGAGAAATGAAATAATGCATTCATCATTTGAAGGGATTCGTTTTTATTTCACCATTTGGCAACCTCGGTTATAGTTAATGAAGGACAATGAATCTGTTACCTGTATGAGACAAACAAAGATGACATATTTCAGAGGCGTGCTGTTCTGTTTACTTATGTTTCGAGTTCCGAGACATTCTGTGATATATGACATTTTGTGCACCTAACCTATCTTCCTCTAGATAATAATAATAATAATAATAATTGATTTTATTGATAGGAACAAAATACAAAAAATAAAATATATATTTAAACTAAAATATAACCTCCTATCAAATGGCAGGATTCAATTTCTGACCATGCTACGGAGAAATCGCAACATGAGCACACCTTGCTCTTCCATCCAATATAAATAAATAACAAAACAACTGTTGTTTATATAGCTTGTGGAGGTGGTATTGAAATGTAATTTATGTTTTGCCTTAATTGTTGATTTATAAAGATACCTTTTCTTTTTTGAAGTAGAATATCTAGGTACGCCTAAATTATTTCAACTCGATATAGGCGCTGTTGCCAATATGTGAATTAGAAACAAATTCCTTTGAAAATTGAAACCCAATATTTGAAACATCAATTTGAATACTTTTTGAAGTGAATTTGAAAAACTCATGAATTAAACTCAACTTTATTTTGTTCAAACTTGAATTTGATCTAATAACCCAAATTGGGAAACATTCTCCATTCAATGCCACAAAAACCCAGGCATCGGTTTTCTCCGAAAAAAAGAATGCTTTCGAACCGGATATAATAATGTCAGGTCGGACTATTCCGCTTTCTGCTTCGATAAGTTTGTTGGGAGTTGAAATTTATAGAAAACTATACACACCTCAGCAACTTTTGATGCTTTATGAAGCTCTGACCAGACCTTCTTAAAGTTGCTGGATTCCATCCGCCTGATTGGAGACGCGAACATAATGTGCAACTTTGAAAAACTAGAACATCGAAGAAAGTTTGGAGATTTGTCTCTCTTCTATTGATACTTTCACGAGAGGTGTTCAAGTGACTTGTCACATTTGATTCCACCATCAACGGTACATATCAGAAATAAGCGATGGACTGTGGCTGCTCAGCGTTTTGAGGTTCAACTCAGTACACCTCGAAGTTTACTGTTAAAGAACTCTTTCATCTAGAGAACTGCGTTTATGTGGATTGAACTTCCTGAAAACGTTCTTCCAAATGGATCTAATCTTTAGTGATTCAAATCCAAGGTGAATCGCTACTTTCGCACAGGTACCGCTCTGAGGGCGCCTTGAGGATTTTTCTGAAGTGATTGTGTTTTGTCTTTGAAATATCCAAAAAAAACTGTACTGTTCCTCAGGATCGGTCCACGTGACTCAATTTATAAAATATTATGAATAAATTTTGCGTGATCCCAGCAATAAAATCGGTCGTTATGTAATAATTCTGCAATATTAATGTGGATTGACTGGGTAATTTACCAAAGTTATTGTTTTTTTTTATGTCGATTTTGTATAGTTTTCTCAGGACTATCTGAGTACCTAAAAAGGTCCAAGATGTTTTCTTTAAATAATAGCCGAACCGTGTGAATAAAGAAATGAAATACCCAATAAGGTCCAAAGATTATGACTAAATATCTGAAAAAATGACTGATTAGTAACATTTTGTTATTTTTTTCACAAGAGTTAATAAAAATGAGAATAAAACTACAACTTGTTTCGTTTATAACTGAAAAATAAATGATTTATAACTTGTTTACATTTCTTTAAAGGGCCACGATAGTAATTTATATGAATTTCTTTTTCATAATTCGAAAGCCACGCAATAAATTTTAGTTAAAAGCCATTACTTTCTAAAATGTGATTTATTTAGTAGGTATACAATACCTGAAATTATGCAGTTCAATTATGGACCTTATTAAGAGCGCTAGTGCCCATAGGACCATAGACAAGCTTTTTGAAAACTTTTTTTGCAAGTAACTGGCCATCGATATGTGGCTTTCATACCATATTTTCTTCTTAAGTAGAAAAAGTTCATTGGATCAGGATGTCTTACGAATTGACACACTTCTCAATATTGAAATATTAGGATTTCCAAAAACCCGGCCCTCATTAGATGCAACTAGTTGTTGCCCGCGGCTTCGCCCGTGTGGAATTTGGTAGTTGTAGTAGTAATTAGTACTATGTTGCTGTATCGCTGCTGTTCCAATGTTTCGACAGGCGTGCGCAGCGTAATAGAACAGTTACAGAAAAATTGATAGCCTGAAAATCTTCTCTATGAAAAATTACTTATACATGTCAAGTTTCATCACAATCGGTTGAGCGATGTAGAAGTTCTTCACTTACCAACCAACCAACAAACCTCTATTTTTATATATTAACTAGATTACCTCATACCACGACACAGTAAAATAAATATTCACTGAGATGTGTAGCTACAAAACTCATGACATTCAAATATACAAATTTTTAAAGCAACTTGATAGACTTGAATATTTTCTTCACATTCCTTTCGAAAATTCAAAGTTTGAAGAAATCAGCAATGTTGTTCAAAAGCATTTTCAATCTCCCCCCCTGGAACACAATGCAATTATCTTCTCGTATTTTCAAATTTCATAACAATTTCCGACTTGATCTAGTCAGACCATTGTCTCAATTTCAGACAAAGCCTTATCACGAATTGTTTCTCACTAGACAAGAGATAATATCCGATTTTCTCTTCAAATACCGTCTCATTTACTAATATAAATGCTTCGCATAATGTCGAAAAACAAGTTGCCATCGAAAACAAAAAGGAAACTCAATTCTCCGCCGTCAAAATGTTTAATTAGGAAGTTTTGATTAGAGAATTGAATATCACGGGATTCCAACGGTGGTATTTTGCGTGTATATACCTGCGAGACTATAGAGCGCATAGGATTCATAATAGCAATTATGAGTATCGAGATCGGTCTGTATTGTTTTAACTCGACGATGATGTTGAAGGGAAAAAACGACGATGGCATTGAACTTCATTGTTTGAGTGAACGTTTAGACGTAGTTTTTTTCTTGTCACGAATTATTAATATGAGCTGCAGTCCTGGTGGTTCTGGTTACCTTCCAGTGGAAGAGATTCACGAAGCAAGAGCCGAATCGGTCCCTCTACTAAACCCTTCATCATTCGGATGGATCGATCGCAGCTTGAGAAACGATTCCGATCCAGATTCTGTGACACATGTTCTTCCTTACGAATCAGTAGACAGTTGTCCTGAAAATCTAGAGAAAAAATTAGAGAAACTAATGAGAAACTCTTTCATATATAAACTGTTAAATAATTCTTTCGAAGCAACTACTTTTTCATGAACATTGAATTACACGAAAGGAAATATACCTCTCGAAACATATACAAGAATTGTGAATCTGATATGGGCCTTCTTTCACTTACGATTAATTTTTTCAAAATGATTCGAAGTCAATGAATTCAATTTACTGAAAATAGATTGAAATTATTTCAAATGAATTGAAATCGCAAACTTGTCCTCTGGAAGAAGAGAATGCATAGAATGTTATATCAAAATTATTCAATACACCAATTCAGAACAAGTACTTTTCTCAAACTCCATCTCTTGAAGACGCCAACTTGATTGGTGAAACTCGCGTCGAAAAGAGTGATGCAGTTCTGGTGTTTGTGAAGAGTGCTTGTTTTGGATTCATTCTACGCCTGAAGTTCCACTACTACCTTCAATCCATCACATCATTCATCTCAAACCCTCGACTGAGCCCTTTTCTGATGAATTATATTACACAAAGAATTCGATTCGTTGCAGCTTTCAACATTTTGAATGTTTTCGCTGAACGGAAAACGAACCATCAACTAAAGCGGAGTGAGGAAAGCAACAAGCCATTCGAACTTTTTGTGGGGCTACGAAGTAACAAGATACAAGCGAAAATATATCTGTTTTGACGTAACGTGAGAGTTCTTTCCAATTCACGCCGCTCCGTTGGGGTAAACAGACCTCACCGAACAATATAAAGCCGGCTTCCATAAGCCAGTTTCGCCGGATATTTCTCCTAGGTGAGATGTCTGCTCTGTACCTTCACTCGAGGATCAACTCTGACATCCCGAATCCACATCTGGCAACATAAAATTAAAAAATACATGGAATTGGAGGTATCAAGTTCTCTCTCTCTTGTTTGATGGAGTCTGAACTCTGAAGCTTCTCAAGAAATGTTATTTTATGTTTCTCTACAATGGCCATTCATTCCCATCTTCAATGCTACTGAATCTATCCTTTGTATGCCAAAGACATTCGATTTGGAACGTTTTCATAGAAAATAATCTAGGAGCAATAAATCAGGCTCTCGTGATGGATCATCTTCTATCGCGCCATCTATTGAGAATCCTTCCATCACTACCATTTAAAGAACACCGAACTAAAACCGCCAAGAATCTGAAAACCAGGAACAATATAATCCAGAAGCTATGTTGTATCACTTGGAGAACGTCTGCTTCTACACTGCGCTGCTCCGCTCTGGGACTTGTCGACAGCTGAATACTGTACCCCAGTCTAGCTCAGCAGTCCACACGCAAAGAAGGTGGACGTCCAACTGAATAATACCATGAGGATGATCGCTGGTGTCCCAGTACTAAGCCATATCCAAACCCCAAAGGTGCGACGGATGAACGCCCTTACACGAGAGTACAAAAAGATCATGAAAAATAGAAATCTGGCAACACATCAAGACATTGAGGACGATAATAACAATCGTTTCGACTTCAGAAATCCACCGACTGAAACGGCAAGTGCAGCAATGCAAGAGGAGTTCAAGCTGACCAATGCAGTACGATGCAGATGTATGGAATGAATTCGATAGGAGTTTTTTTGATGAAATCCAAAAACACGTCAACTTCAATTTTCGACTGCCTATCTCAAGATATACATATGAAAGACGTTTCGTCACCGGTGTTGCCAGGACAACGCAATCAAATTTTTTTTCAATGTGAACTGGGGTCATGTGGCATCTCATTCAAAAGGTCTACCAATCATCTATTCAACAGTATAATTATTCCAACGGTGTCAACTCTGGACACCTTGGTGGCCATTCGATCAGTCGTTTCCTTTCTATCCACCTACCTCGAAAAACAGTATTCAGATAGTTCGTTCGTATTTCGACGGCGTAGTGTGGGGGCGCCCCATTCTGCTGGACCTACCGATCATTCCTATTTGGAATTAGCTGATTCGCTTGTCCCATCAGTGTAGATACCCAGCACCAGTTTGGCTTTCCTCAAAAAGATATGGTTGTTTAAAATGCTGGTCCAAACATTCACTTTTTGTGGATATTGAGTGATATGCTCCTCAATCCAATATGGATTTTTTCTTGTCCAGTATCGATACGTCTGACGTCTATCAAAATCATTCTAACAGTTCTTGGACCAGATGAACTTTATACGGTTGCCACTTTTCTATTTTAAACACTATAACAACAGTCGATTAGTGTAAATTATTTCCAGTGCGACTTGCCTCGAGCTGGTTTGAGGGTTTTCTTGGAACGCAAGTACCACGTCAAGTTTCTGGGCTTCTGCTTTTTTCCACTCTCAGAGAGATCTTCAACATGGCCCATTTTTTGAAACCTTCTCTAAATTTTACTAATTGTTGATTGAGAAACGGGTTCTCGATTGGGGTATTTAGTATTGAGCCAATCATAATAGAAATCATATGTTTATCATGTTGCTAAACTGTGGCAACTGAAGTCTATCTACTGTAAATGAACTTTACACTGATTCTCGAAATATCCCATGTTGACTTTCCGATATTAACTTTATTACATGCCCATGAAACATGAATATAAATAACCAATTACAGTCTATTATCGCCGCTGCAATATATACCTGGAACTACAAATTAATTTCCATTAATTTTATAATTTGCCTTCTTGCGGTCTAATGGATTCTAAACGGGACGTTGACAATCTAGTTAGGACGCTAAAAGGACTGAAACGTTTCTCCGTTGTAAATTCAGGTACCGTATGTTATAGTGTTGAACGTTAATTGATTCTGGTCGACAAAGCTTTGTAGAAGGTAGAACGGTTGATTTCGATAAACAAAAGCTGAATTCCTCCATCAATTCAACAAAAACTTTGTTGTTCCCTTTGTTGTTGATGGAGCATGTGTCTGAAAGTTGAGCTACGTTTTGGTTTTTGAAAATGTTCATAATATAAACAAAAAATGTAGTGACGAACATGTAAACTCACAAAAATTACAAGCAGAGAAGAAGTGGAAATTTGGAACAGTATATAAAGAAAATAGAGAACTGAAAGCTTTAGAAAAATTGAAAAACACAAATACAAAATCACTCCTTGAGAAACAGAACGCAATATGAAACACATACGATTCCAAAAGACTGGAAAGTAGCACTGACAATACGAATTCATACAAGAAATTGAGAAGTCAGTAGATATCAAAAACTAGTACTAATAAGTGGAGCATTAGAAATGAAAGATCCCAAATCATATCAGTTTGTGTCACATGTGTCACAGCTATTTTACAGGTTTGTTGGCCATGGTCTGCAGGTTTGACATTATCGAATTAATTTGCGTTCTGGTAACAAGCAGACCTAATCAAGTCAGGCAGAATTTTCAACGTTTTGTTTTCTAGAGAATGACAGAACTTCAAAATGTTGACAGGCATACGGTTCCCAAGCCAAATTTATTATATAAGTCATGGCAATCGTTCAAACCATTTGAACATCTATAGATGTTTAGGTCGTCAGCAAAAAGAAGATTGCATTTCAGCAAAAGAGATAATACATTATTAAAAATTATAAATTATAGTGTGCCCAAGTTAGACCTTCGGGTTACCTCTGGAACTGCTTGAAATTCGACGACCTATAACCACATAATGCGACGTATAGATCTCGTACAATGTAATTAGATGACATTTTCATTACAAGAAATTCAGATTGTCCTATATCACCAAACTTTGCCAACAATTTGTGATGATCAATCTTCTGATTTTTATACCTCTCACCAACAAATTGAACATTCTGAACAGCTCAAACTATGAACATATGTTCAAAACAGTGTATCACCAGGGAAAAATCGTAAATCGAATATACATGGTATGCAGAATTTGAACATTCAATATATTTTTTGAACTATGTCCACTTGACCTTGTGAGTCTAGTACTTCTGAAATAAATTATGTAATACATTCTGAGGGCGTATCTTCCTGTCACTGAAAGTAATCAAAGATATTTTCTGTGTATCAAAAAATTGTTCACAATGATATTCAAAAAGAAAGGATGGTAAATATAACGCATCTCAAAGACCACTGTATGACCACTTGGACTACATATTGGAAATCACGTTCTGACATTTGGTCAGGTAGAGATCAAGAAATCCAAGAAAACAGACTGGTAATTTTCAACGAATTCGTAATTGACAACACGGTAGGATGAAATAACAATTGAGGCAATTAGTCTATTTCTGATTCATTTCAACGGCGTAGTTTCCTGACTCGGGACACGTACGCTGAGCTTGTTTACAAACAACTTTAGTATAGAGAGGAAGAAAAACATTATTTCAAAACGCGTTATCTTGGAGGACGCCAATATACCTAATTCATAGAAAAATGTGATTGAGTGTTAACACGAAATGATTCACAGATTTTGTTTCACTATGATATGAAATCGAGTGGAACTGATATCAGTGAATTATTTTTTGTTTTTCATGTAGTTGAAAAATATCAGTGGTGAATCACCATACTGAGATGATACAAGTTATGACTACCTTAGCATCCAGACATGACTACATGTTTCCAAAAACCTTTTTCCAGAATACCAAAAGTTATTATTTGACAGTTTTATACTATATCTCCATTTTCTTCTCTAACCGTCTATCTACTTTAATTCGAACAAATCCAGTTATTCCAACTTTTTGCCATTACAATATTAAACGTGTTAAACATGTGTGACTTCAGTTTTTTTTAATCAACAAATAATTTCGTTCGTGACAAACACGCTTTGTCCCGTCATCCTGTCTAAGAATGATTTGCTATCTGTTTTTGGTAGATATTTTCCAAAATTAATTCAGCTGCTCTTCCAAAAGTATTCGGTAGAATCAAAGCTTAGTAGCTCAACACTAAAGTTGAATTGGAAATTACGTTGAAATTAGTGAGAAAAACTTGATAAGTGAAGAGAGAACTGCTGTCATTTTTAATGATTAAAAACTCAAAACATAATTACATGATTAGTATACACATATATACACGTAAACTCAACATGCATATACATACATGTATGTATAGAACCTCATGGACATACAAGATGTAAAAAATAACTCCTGGTTGTACATAAAAATCACAAATCTCAATAAAAATTCATTTTCGAGTTATTTGAGGTTATACTTTTCATCGTAACAGCTCCTTCCATATATTTCCTGAATGTAATCGTTTATATTTGTCATTGCAAATTAACGTTTTCATAAATTGAAGAATCTGTCAACGAAGTTGAGTTTGCAAATGCACTCTTAGGTAGATTCAAATTGATGGATGTAGCCGTTACTACGTGGTAGGAAATCATTATGAAGAATAGAGAATGGGGAATGTTCCTCCTGACGAAAATCAAGTAGTTTTCATAAAAGAGCTCTAAAACAACGCATTTTAAACTTATCATTTCAACCTTTTTCTTTAAAAAAATCATTTAAATACTTGATAAAGAGGAATAAAATAATGCATTCGACATTTAAAGGGATTCGTTTCTATTTCACCATTTGGAACATCGGTTATAACTAATAAAGGACAATGAATCTGTTACCTGTATGAGACAAAAAAAGATGACATATTTCAGAAGCGTCCTGTTCTGTTCACTTATGTTCCGAGTTCCGAGACCTTCTGTGACATATGACATTTTGTGCACTTAACCTATCTTCCTCTATATAAATAAATAACAAAAAAAACTGTTGTTTATGTGGCTTGTGGAGATGGTATTGAACTATAATTTATATTTTGCCTTAATTGTTGATTTATAAAGACAATTTTCCTTCTTTGAAGTAGACTATCTAGGTACGTAAATATTATTTCAACTTGATATAGGCACTGTTGCCAATATGTGAACAAATCCCTTTAAAAATTGAAACCCAACATCTGAAACATCAATTTGAATACTTCTCGGAATGAATTTGAAAAACTCATGAATTAAACTCAACTTTATTTCGTTCAAACTTGCATTTGCTGTGATAACCCAAATTAAGGAACATTCCCCGTTGAAACTTCCTCAGTTCAATGTATAATTGTAATGTCAATGCATCAATGAGTTTGAAAATGTCCTTATTGGACTGCAGTAACGTGAGTTACAAATAAAAGTGGTGAAAAATATAAAAAGTTTAAATTTTTTTTCATTTGATAGATTTGTTACCCATGTTTCTTCCTCTAGTTGTTAGTTACGGTTGTGAATTCAGCATATTTTGATCAATGGAAAACCTCTTTCAGATAGAAAATTATATGAGTAGGATGGATAAAACTCTCTATTGAACTGAATCAGTCATCTGCTCCTTATGACAAATATGTCATAGAAGAATTGGAGCCGAAAATGTTCTTTTGCGACCATGACTCCCTTGAAAAAATCTGAAAATTATATTTATAAAGTTAATATAAGTACCAACTAATTAATCTGTATTATATCCTCAGATGGATATTTAGTATTATTTACTCAATAAGTAATATTTTCATCACTCCAGGAATATGGGTACCTACTGATTGACTTAAACCCTTATATTAACGTACAGCCGAAGCTACTGAACCTAGAATCATGAAATATGCAGGTAGGTTCTTTGTATAGCGTAAGTAAGCATCAAGAAAGGAAATCTGGAATTTTCACTACCAGGGAGAAAAAATAGGGGTTTGAAGATTGTATTGAATTTCGTCAGTTTTGAAGTTGAAAACCTGAAGTTTCCGATTGATAACAAATATTGTGACTGTTTGTTTAAAATGATCTGTCACAAAACCTAATGTAACAAACCAAATTCTACGTGGACAAATCCACGGGCAACAACTAGTCATATATAACTGAATAACTGAAGTTACTTCACAGAAATGAGCTAATTTCTTGGCTAGTCTTGCCAAAATGAATCGTATCTTTCTGCTGTAACAGAAACAGCTATTCATTCAAATCTATAGGCTTACTCATTCATGTTTTCTGACACATTAAGCCTTTATCTGGCTGCGATAAATAACTGTTTTCCCATAAAATGGCGGGAAGTGTAAGAAAAGCCATAAACATCATCAAGTTTATTAGTTGTGAAAGAATTATAAGACGACAGTCACGTTTAATTTCTTTTGTTTGTGTGAAATATGTTTAGCATTCGTGCCTTTCCACTGTTTCCATGTTTTTTCGTGATTAATTCGTAGATTTAAGGTTGACACATTACTAATAGTCAGCCAAGGGGAAGATTTCCTCTATTCCGGTCAACACACAAAAGAAATTGTTTGGAAAAATAAAGGAATAGGGATGCAGTGACACCTAATTCATATTTCCATCCGATAATTTTTTTCAATTTCGTACTGAAACAACAGATCTATTGAAAATTTTGACACTATTACTCCTCCATATTGTCATTATGGTGTGTCTGAGTCATTGACAAAAATCGTGTCTTTGGCTTTGCATTTCAACTGACTCCAAAACGAATCATACGTACCCATCTTTGTACTGATATATGTTTCCTTAATCACTCTTTATGAATGTATTGATGGAGAAGTGAGAAACCAAAGAATTCCTTTTAAAATTCATCAATGGATGCTGATGAGGAAATGGAGACTAATGTTTCTGATCGCAAATTCTGTCAATCTAGCAATTCAAAGATCTCTTTGTAAATGGAACTATAGATATAAACTTTTTGGTATATAACATTGTATATGGTTTCGTACAATCGTTTCGATCCAGTTATGAATATTTGGTGTACCCAATAAAGAAAATAATCGCAATGTTCATATTCAACAGCAGCTGCTTTTGATTGCATTTTTCTGGTTTGTATTTCAAGCAAACTTTCGTATATAATCTACATATCTTTAAGAAAAAATGTCATTCGTTTATTGATGTATAGGTGAAAATCCTAAGAGAATATTTTCATCTGGAAAAAATTGGAGTTGTTCGCATGGAAATCAGGCAATGGCATTACAGTATTAGTGGGTGAAACACAATGAAATAAATGTTCACGTCACATAACAGAGCAATTAGTAAAACAGCCCACGAGAATCAATTTAAGCTTCTGCTTTTGAATTGTACATCATCCAACGACTGCAGGAAAAATAATTCACTCAATAACTACATTTTACGTGGGTTCCATGCTCATTTACTAGTATAACCTACTAAAATGCATCCAATTTTGTGATGGGCTATTATTTTCCAACTTTCATTATTTTCTTAAAAATAAGACCCGTTCAGAGACGTATTTCACTATGTAAGGGTGATATTATAATAATAGTGATGAATCCAAAACAAACCCTTTAAAAAAACTAGCACCAGAACTTCAGTTTTTCTTGACGCGTTTCACCAAGTTGCCTCAAAGTAGACTACTTCATCTGAAGTAGTCGCCAACTTGATTAGTGAAACGCGTGTCGAGAAAAGTTGTAGTTCTGGTGTTTGATAACGGTTGTAGTTATGAATAGTAATCATCATCAAAAATGATCTTCATCGGAATGGCTGCTCCAAAGCCATGGTGGAACAGTCATAGCCAGTGCTTGCACTTCCCTTTATCAGAGGATTATCGGAAAGGATAAGAAGAATTGGAACCAAGTACAACATCAGAACCTGCTTCAGATCCGTAGCAGCCTCATGAAAACCAGGCCAGCAAACGCGGACTGCGATTCCAAGAATTGCCATTACTGGATACCCCGTGAGTGCGTTGTTGTCCAACAATATATTCAGTCAAGCTAGCGTAGGGATACGCAACATATGGAAACCCGAAATCAAGCGAAAAATGGCCAACTCCCGCTAAACAGTCATCTCCCACTAAACCGGTGAAGTGGAAAAAGGAAAGCGGAGATAAGTGAAAGTAGGAATCTCTTAACTTTTTATTTCTATTTTTTGTTCAATTGTTCAATTTTTACTTGTATTTTATTTCACTATCATTCCATTTCAGGTTTATTTTGTTCAATATAATTGTTTTTTTCAGGTATTCATTTTTAATTCTTCCCTTTTTATTAGTTCCTTCAGGGATTTCAAATCATTTTATATACTATCAGACAATGGAAGTCCGAACTAATGAAATTCATCATGAAACATTGTCAATCACCTTCAAACAAATGTTCAAGGTTTTTCTTCCTCTCCACCTACTCCGTTATTTCTTTCCAATCTAGGAATATTCCAGATCCCTATCATTCGCACAATCTTCCCGAGGGATACATTGCAGCAGACATCATACATGCATTAAAAACCGTTACTCTCAGTGAAACAATTCACTGTCATTAATTGTACAAAAGAGCTACAGCTATTGTATTCCTGTAGAAGATAGCGTCTTCGACTAGACATTTCAATATGCAAACGACGTAATGAGTTTATTAATGAATAACATCCTACGATTAGACTGGATGATTGGCAGGATAATCAGTGGCATTAATGACAGCCCAACGTGTTCATCATCCACCGTGTCGGGTAGGGTTTCGTTCTTCGCAGGAGTGGATTCAGCCCATATGTTCATCGATGACATGTTCTGAAAAGTTTTTTGATATTCCGCTCTTCATCTATAATGATGATTATACAGGTTTTACAATAAATTCCTATTTGAGACGCGTTTCACTATACGATATCTAATAATACTGATAATAATAATAACCGTCTTTATTGTTTCCTAGCTGAAGATACATACAAATATTTAATTAAATCGCAGAGCTAGTTGCTGACAAAACCTGTCATTTCAACTATAAAACAACTACTTCACCGGCTAATACCACGCTGAATATTGAATTATGTCTGACATACATTCAAGCAAGATACCTCATAGAGGATAGTCTTGCAGATGCTTCTCGTTCATCCAGCAGCAGAACTACGTTAAAATCTATCGAGTACCGACCAGTTTCTAGATACTACCTCCCATCAGAACGAGGAAGATTAGATCCAAACAGCAGTGTGCCAGGAATTCAACTGACCTCAGAGAGATGTTTGGAGATCTCATTTGGAAATATTTCCGAGGTCCGGCTATTGAAAAACGAGACTGCGCGCCTGGAGGGTGCCCTAGAAGGTTTGGAAAAAACACGAGTAATGCGTTGGGTACCTGGAAATTTTCTCTTTTCACGTACCAAAACACGTTTCCGTCGCTATTATAGTACTTATACAGCAGCTTGAAAGAAACGTGTTTTTTTCTCGTGCCGAAAACCATGAGTGACGAAAAACAGGAGCAACGTATTGATCTCAAATTTCCCATTAAATTGAAAAAAAATCCGACTGAGTGCTATAAATTGTCGCAAGAAGCCTATGGGGACAATTATCTATCTCGTGCGCGTGTGTTTAGGTTGTGTTAGCCCTTCAGTGAGGGCCTGCACTAAGGCGTTCTAACCTATAAAAGAACAAACAAGAAGATAAAACTTCCAGTTTGAGTGGAGCCATGAAATATATACATATATACACATACTTGTAGTGAGTTTACTTTGAACTCAATAAGGAATGTTCCTCCTGACGGAAATCAAGTAGTTTTCATAAAAGAGCTCTAAAACTACTCATTTCAAACTTATCATTTCAACCTTTTTTTTTTAATTATTCAAATACTTAAAAAAGAGGAATAAAATAATGCATTCAACATTTGAAGGGATTCGTTTCTATTTCACCATTTGGCAACATCGGTTGTAGCTAATAAAGGACAATGAATCTGTTGCCTGTATGAGACAAACAAAGATGACATATTTCAGAAGCGTCCTGTTCTGTTTACTTATGTTCCGAGTTCCGAGACATTCTGTGATATATGACATTTTGTGCACCTAACCTATCTTCCTCTATATAAATAAATAACAAAACAACTGTTGTTAATGTGGTTGTGGAGGTGGTATTGAACTATAATTTATATTTTTCCTCAATTGTTGATTTATAAACATAAGTTTCCTTTATTAAAGTAGAATATCTAGGTACGTATGAATTATTTCTAGGCGTTGTTGCCAATAAGTGAATTAGAAACGAATCCCTCTAAAAATTAAAACAAAACCCATTATTTGAATCATCAATTTGAATACTTTTCGAAGTGAATTTGAAAACCTCATGTATTAAACTCAACTTTATTTTGTTATAACTTGCATTTGCTGTAATAACCCAAATTGAGGAACCTTCCCCATTGTATGAAGATGGAGAAGTAGAAAGCTGAGAATTTTCATCTGCCAAATTTAAGCATTCAATATTGATGAGAAAAATTGGATAGCGAGAAACAGGAGGCAAGATCTCAATCCATACTATTTCACGACTTTTCAATAATACCCCCCTCTGCCCAATCCTTTTTCGTGCAGATTTTCCCTCATCGCGATATTTCCGAGCTTGTCTACGTCACATACATGTCTCCCCTCTTCGAGGGTCGTAATTAAATTGAAACCAACATTTTTGAAATGACAAATTGAAGCTGCCCATCACACTTGGGCGAGCGCATATCAAATATTACGGAGTCGTTTTTCACGTATTCTTTTTTGTCGCACTGGTCTGTTAATAACTCGGCAGAGGTAGTGTGATTTTCTAGAGTTAATTAGATTTTTTCTGGTGATTTGTTTGGCTGCTCTCGAGCCAACGGGTCCTGTGTCAACGAACAATTTGTTGGGGAAATCAGACATGATTCGTAGATTTCCATTTTAGAACGTTCGGTTTGGCTTTAGAAATTCAAAGCTATTATTTTTTTCATGAACATACGTAGCCAAAACAACACCGTAATCATGCCTCTGTTAACATATTCATCATATTTTTCCTCCTGCGACTTTTTCCAAGATTGAAGAGACCAATGGGAGGACGTCGTTTTGCGACGATTAAGAAGATGAAACAGAATCGATGGGAGAGCTTTTTCGAAAGGGACAAAATGAAAATTGATGAATCAATGAAAGTTTTTTGGGAAAAACGAAAAATTACCTTATATTTTGAATAGATAGCATACTTGATAGGAGAGGGAGCAAAAAATTACAATGAAAAATTGTATTTGCTCAAATACATGAAATGTACCAAAAATCAATATTCTAAAAAATATTATGAAAAATCATATATTTCTGTAAATAAAGATGTAATATATTCGGCAAACATTACTTGCTGCAGTATACATTTACAGATTTTTCACTGAGCAGTTCACAATCTCGTGTTAATCCATTACTATCAAGTCCCCAGGAATCGTCAGCGAATTGTCGTTTTTATGAGGCAGCCTATTTCGCAGTGCATTAAAAGATTTAGGTGTATCACATGCTTCAGTACAACGAATTTTGAAAAATCACGGAATGCATCCGTATAAATTTATCAAAGTTCAAGCTCTAAAAGTAGAAGACTTCAAACGTAGAATGCATTTTTGTGAATCCCTTTTGATTCATACACAGGAAGATCAGGAATGTTTGTCAAAAATAATTTGGAGCGACGAATCAAAATTTACGAGAGATGGTATTTTCAATAGAAGGAATAAACATTTTTGGACTGATCATAATCCTCATGTTACAAAAGAAATGGGTTTTCAAAAAAAATTTGACCAGAATGTTTTCTGTATTCTGAAGAACAATAAAATTAGCTTTTTTATTCATGAAGACACACTGAATGCAGAGAGATATCTCCAAATATTAAGGACGACTGTAACCGATTTTCTTGAAAATTTGCCTTTAGAGGAATATAGGAATTCCTGGTTTCAACTGGACGGAGCACCAGCTCATTCCACCCAGGAAGTTTCCAGGAAACTTGACGAACTCTTCGGCGATCGTTGGTTTAGGCGTTTATGGCCGTAGGATTGGCCACCGAGATCACCCGATCTCACGCCACTCGACTTTTTTTATAGGGTGTTTTAAAAGAAAGGGCATACAGTACTTCAGTGCCTACCAAAGAAGAATTGCGACGGCGAATAGTGCAGAGTATTGAAGATCTGGATCCCCAGGAAACTGAAAAAGCAACCACAAGTCGCGTACAAAAAAACATTTTAAAGTGTTTAGAATGTAATGGACAACATTTTCAGCATTTATTGTGAAAATGTGATATTTTGACGTTTGTTTGAAGGTGATTGACAATGTTTCGTGATGAATTTCACTAGTTCGGACTTCCATTGTCTACTATATAAAATGATTTGAAATCCCTGAAACAAGTAAAAAAGAATAATTAAAAAGGAATAGTTGAAAATAACAATTATATTAGGCAACAATAAACCTGAAATGAAATGATAGTGAAATAACCTACAAGTAAAAAATATAATGATTGAATTAATAAAAATCAAAGGAAAAAAATAATAAAAAAATAAAAAAGTGTAGAGATTCCAAGTCACGTTAGTTCACGACGTTTCGATTGTTTGTACCTACAATCGTCTTCGGGTGATGACTGGACTGATTCCTCCGAGAGATGACTATTTTATAGGCCGTTGAAATACTTTCACTTTCTCTACTTTCCATTTTCCGCTTCACTGATTCCGTGAGAGATGACCGTTTTGGCGGGAGTTGGTCATTTTTCGATCTATCGAAAAATGATCTTCAGCGGAATGGATACTCCAAAGCGATGGTAGAAAAGACTTTGGCTAAAAGACAACAGGAGCCTCGCAAGGAAGAGAAGCCGTCACAACCAGTGCTTGCACTTCCCTACATCAGAGGATTATCGGAGAGGATAAGAAGAATTGGTTCCAAGTACAACATTAGATCCGGTAACACTATCCGTAGCAGCCTCACGAAAACCAGGCCCCCAAACGCAGACTGCGATTCCAAGAATTGCATTTACCGGATACCCTGTGAGTGCGGAAAATCCTATATTGGTGAAACTAAGAGGCCATTGAATGTTCGCATTGCCGAACACAAGAAGCACACACAGCGAGGAGAAACCAGCAAATCAGGAATAGCAGACCATGTTTGGACCCATCAACACAACATCGAGTGGTCCCAAGCTGAGATCTTGCACAGAGAGGAACATTGGTTCAGGAGAAAATTTAAGGAAGCCGCATACATGTTGTCCAACAACGTATTCAGCCAGGCCAGCGTAGATATACGAAACATATGGAAACCCATCATCAAACGAAAAATGACCAACTCCCGCCAAAACGGTCATCTCTCACGGAATCAGTGAAGCGGAAAATGGAAAGTAGAGAAAGTGAAAGTATTTCAACGGCCTATAAAATAGTCATCTCTCGGAGGAATCAGTCCAGTCATCACCCGAAGACGATTGTAGATACCAACAATCGAAACGTCGTGAACTAACGTGACTTGGAATCTCTACACTTTTTTATTTTTTTTTATTATTTTTTTCCTTTGATTTTTATTAATTCAATCATTATATTTTTTAATTGTAGGTTATTTCACTATCATTTCATTTCAGGTTTATTGTTGCTTAATATAATTGTTATTTTCAACTATTCCTTTTTAATTATTCTTTTTTACTTGTTTCAGGGATTTCAAATCATTTTATATAGTAGACAATGGAAGTCCGAACTAGTGAAATTGTGATATTTTGTTTACAATTTTGTTATTTTGAATCATCCTATTCTGTTATTGTCTATACTTTCACATGTTTTAGCCCACAAAATCTTACTTTTCACCTAGAAATGACTGATTTTTGGTACAGTTGTTCCCTGGAAACTTCGAGCCATAGTTAAGGAAATTATTTTGTAACTTTACAAACTTCCTCTCGTTCATTGGTGTTAATTCAGGATACCTTTGGTTGAATTTATTACACGTTCTGACAATGATTTGATCACTTTGTTCATGTGTATAATAAATAATTTCATAAGAACTTCGTTTGAATAATCGATATTTGCATTTATTTTGGAATATGATTCGAAACACCGTCGATAACTCTTTGTAAGTTACTTATAAAAGTAACCGAACTGCTATAAGCTTGATAATTCCACTGCTACCAAATCCAAATTCTAAAAAAATATAATGTTTCTAGAAGAAGCGACTTTATTGAGAAAACTTGAGGATTTAGGTATAGGGACATGATATATTTTCTTGAAGCATTTTTCACCATCTTTCATTTTACCGAGTGATGTACAGGGGGTTTCATTTAAAAAAATTTACTTTTGACTACTTTTATGCACAATGGAAATAATAGTAATTTCAGCACGCCCTGTATGACATGGACTCGATTTCTTGATGTTATTTGGATATTTCGAGTTTGTCCAAACTATCATCTAAAATATCAACTTTTCATGAATTGAGAGTACTGATGTACTTAATTTCAATTAAGGCTATGTTTTGGACCATATTTAGCACAATTTATTTTTTATCTCGAAAACAGATAGAGATAGATATAGGACATTATTGACAAAAAAAGTATCAAAATACCAGAGCGATTCCAAAAATGTATTAATTTCGGGGTGTTCCATTTATAAAAATGAAGTTGCTAGGACTTTTTGATGGAAGTGGCAACGCCGCAATGCTGAAAATATTTTAGATCGATAGAACAGGTAAGATTATTTTCTCCCATCTAGTTTTTTCACCATGCATACATAATTGAATTGATGCATAATATTTGCAGAAACAAGGTAACAGATGAATAGACTGAACATTTATTTTTCAGTGACTGAAATTTTCATGGCTGGGAATTTGGTGGATATCTATTCTCTAGAATTATTGTGGGGGAGCAAAATTTTGTATTTTTTGCATAAGTTAATTGAATCATTTTTCGAAGATACTAGAAAAAGTGAAATAAAAGTGACTGGACACGAAACTTTCCGAAGTCTACTGAGATAATGAAAGATTTCCTTGTGAGAGAACTTTTATATCAATTTGTTTTTTGCTGATAAAATAGCAACGTTAGAAAGATGATGTTTCATTTCTAAGTGATGAAAAGCAGACAATGAACAAATATTTGAAGACGGTAATACAAATATGGCTATGTTGAGTTCTTGAAAAAGACATTTCATGGATGCAAAAAAGACCGTCGTCTGAATCAAGACAAGTATCACAAAATATAAGAAATTCGTATAACTTGAATTATTTGATAAATTTCTTACCATCATTATCATATCGCTTGATTACCTTTGAGCTAATGAATTTATGTATGTCTTTTTATTGTGTATTTCTACCGATATATTCAAAACATCAAAAAGGAAATGTTTTATTTCCATAGCATTCTACTAACAGAAATTTATTGAACATTCAAAGATGAAAGGTGTGAGTTGTTCAAAATAGTGTTGATCGAGCTCATATTGAATATATCATTTCAAGAATGCAAAAAGACCGATTATTCGCTTCCTTACGGCGTATATCATGTATTCAGTAGCATCATATGAAATACATTAATTTTGGGATATTATATTTAAGTTATTTTTAGGCTTCGAGTATTCGGTAGCACATTTTGATTAATTTTTCAGATAATATTCATGCATTGCAAGGTTTCTGTATAATATAAATTAAGTGACGTAACTGAATGACATGTAACAATTATTCCTATGCATATTTTTCATGATGTTGAAATGATGTCGTTCAGAATACTCAAAATTTTCATCACATTTTGTACGTACTCATTGGAACGTAAATATGAATGAGGTGTATTAATGATAATACAACGCTGGAAAATGGGACTCACCTATCGTCCCAAAATGTATTTTGGAACCGTCATTCTGATGTTGTCAATCATTTTCAACACGTTTTATATCTAGGAATAAAATATTTATCAGGTGTTCTTTCAAACATATCACGTTGTGAAGTGTTTTGAATGAAAAAAGTGATTCCTACGTGATTCAATGTCCACATATTCGGTGGTAGTTGTTTCAGCTGGACTTTTCTTTCTAGTCGATTCATACATATTTGTGAAGAATTTTCAGTTATATTATTCAATTCGTTTTCCTTCCTGTGAAAGATTTTTTTCGTGTATCTTGCACAAAAATGACAAAATTTCTACACCATAATTCAGTTTCTTCTTTCCGAGTCATCGAGCTAATGCGCTTGATTTTTGAAAGCTTTTTTCATACCGCTCCGGTCAGAGTTCTCTCGGATCACTACCATTCACATAAAATTCTCTAATAAGAATTGACAAATCATAAACGTCTGGAAGAAAAAAGCCTCTCCGGCTATTGTCGGTCTGTCTTCCCTTCAGTGGTTTCCTGATGAGAAACACTTTTCCCTTCTTTTCCGCTTGTCTCTGTTTTATACGACGAGCCGGCGATTGTTTTCCCCGTTCGATGGAAGTGCTCGCTGTCAACTAAACTTTGCTTTTAATGTTATCTAACGTCTTCTTCCTTGATCTGTGTCACATTTCCAGCTGCCCGATATAGGGGACTTTGGTTGTAAAATGTTAGGTGGCTATGAATGCCAAAATGCGCTGAAAAGAGTGATATTTGATTTATTAGACATAAAAACAGACATACTCTATTTGAATACGTTCATGTAATTCACATTTGTAGTCATATTACAAAAATTGTATTTGAAAATAAATTGCATTCATATTTTCAGAAAAAAAAATCATGGAGTCAGTCAGAAACACTGAATATACAATATGAACAATCAAACTCAACAAAACATTAATAACTTAAATACGATCAAAGATATTGTAAAAACTAAATCTCTGAACATTCCCATGCGAATAGGGGGTGTCTAAATATTCTTCAATAGTGTATTAGAAACTTGAGCTGATGAGGAACTGTTTCACCTTTTGATTGAAACAATTGAGGGACACAGATTAAACTTCCCTAGGCAAGTGATTATAAAGAATTATATTGGGAGAGTTATTCATAGCTTTATACAATCTATATCTTATAAGTCTAATTTGATCTGCATATCGAGTGTGGTAGTCATGAAAGTTTGAATTAAGTTAGTAATTATGTTTATTTTTATGTATTTCTGGAATAGTAGCCTACAGTGGTCTCTGTAACTTGCAAACGCAATGGTTCGAACCGCCTTTTTTGGAGTTTGAAGACTTTTATTGAATTGGTGGAACTGCCCCATATGCTATAGGGGAGTAAAAGAGTGCGTAATAGGTATCCAACGAAAAACATCTTCACTCACCACTTTCCTCAGTTGTCTTATAATGAAGATCACACTATACAAATAAGTTATTCATGAGTTAGTTTACGAATGTTGATAAAACTGTTCTGATCCGTTTCCATAACAGACATAAATATTATACACCAATCAGTTTCAAGATTAATGAGAGGGGAGATTCTGTAACGACAGGCACCGAAAGTACCAAATTTCTGAGACTTCATATCGACCAATGTATAGGCTGGCATAATCATTGTGAATTTTTCATGAAGAAGATGAATTCGATAACATTTCAGCTCAGAAATTCAAAACAAGTGTTAAATATTAGTCAGTTGCTGACGCTGTATTATGCTCAAGTTGAGTCCAGACTCAGATATGGCCTGTTTCTGGGGATTATCGTCACGTTGGAATGAGGTATTCCTAGTGCAAAAAAGAATACTGAGAACCATAACAGGATTGTCAACTAGGGATTCCTGCAAAAATGTGTTCGTTAATTTTAATATTCTAACATTGCCTTGTTTGTTTATATTTGAACTGTGTTTACATGTTTTTAAAAATGACAATGAAATCTTTCTGCTGAACAGATGTATCCGCAATGTGAATACTCGTTTGTACCATATGCCAGAACAAAGCTGGCTTATAACTCACCAAATCTGATGGCTCCCCAAATATTCAACCATTTGCCAATGAATATAAGGGAAAGCAGGTCTCAAGCCGAATTCAAATATCGCTTGAAATATTTTTTATGTTCTCATAATTTTTATACTATTGAAGAGTACATGTCCCATTAGTTTGTAAGTAGTACCGAAGATTTTATCACTGACGGCTCCTACACAATGTATATTTGTCAACAAGAAAAAAAAACAATTTGCAGGAAATTGATTCAGTATGTTTTGACAAATTTAGGGTATCATCGAGGGTAACACCCAGAAGTTTGGCATATTCTCCCATGTAGTTATTTGTTGAGAAGTTCAGACGATTTATTTCAGCCTCATTCAGCTTCCAGTGATTAGCAGAGAACCAAAAACCAGTTTTCCGCTCTCCTCTCGCGATGGAAACATTCGGGCATACCACATGCATGGTTGCATGTGGTAAAAAAAATCATTGACATACACAATAAACAAAAGTGGACCCAGAACGGAGCCCTGAGGAACACCGTGAGTTATAGGCTCTAAGTTAGAAATGCTTTCATTTGAACTAACACATTGCTTTCTGTTTCGTAGATATGATTGAAGAAGTTTCAAAGGTACCCCTCTGATACCATAGAGCTGAAGCTTTTCGATCAGCAGTTCATGTTTGACACAGTCGAAGGCCTTACTTAGATCGCACAGGCTTATGCATGTCCGGCGACCGCTTTTAAGGCCCTGCACTGTGTCCTCCACCGCTCTGGAGACAGCCTGTATGCTTTATCGATTCTTTCGAAATCAATTAATCAATTTCTATTTGGTTTTCTCCAAAGTAGTTTCCTTCAGATATAACACACTTGTGTCAGCGTTTTTCCAATCCTTGAAGCGGTTCTGGTGATTCTGTACTCTTTGGTATGTCCTTGGGCTTTCTCAGCGATTCTCTAATAGTCTCAAAACTCATTTCATTCATGGGCCTCTTCAATCTTGAAAATCTCTGAAAGAAGTCGCAGGGGGCCAAATCTGGTCGATACGGTGGCTGGTGCAAGATTACGGTGTTGTTTTGACCAGGAAATTACGAACAAGCAATGAAGAGTGAGCGGATCCATTATCGTGATGCATAAGCCATGAATTGTGTTTTCCACAATACCGGACGTTTTCTTCTTATTGCTCCTCGCAAACGGCGTATAACTTCAAGATAATACTCCTAACTGGCTGAAGGACCATTTGGCAAAAACTTCTGATGCACTGAGCCACGGTAATCAGAGGAAACAGTGAACAAAATCTTGATATTTGACCGAACTTGGCCTCCTTTCTTTTAGTCTTGGCTCTCCTGGGCTCTTCTATTGGGACGACTGCCTTCTGGGGCGATATACTGAATATAGCGGTCATACATCCTTATACTACGATTTTTTTGTATCCTCAAAATATATCTCAGTTTCGAGGATTGCTTCTTCATCGTAACTAATTTTTTTCCAGCGAGCTTTCTCTTGAGGTATAAGAATGGAAAAAAGTCGCTGGAGGTCAGGTCTGGGAAATACGGTGAATGCGAAAGCAATTCGAACACCAATTCATGCAATTTCATCGTTATTTTCAATCATCAGAACAGTTTGGTCTTTCTCTTGAAGATGATCACTTGGTGATCGAAACACGTGTCGAGGTGTTGAAATAATGGTTTGGTGTTGGGAAAAACTCCAGTAGTACTCAAGTGTGAATCATAACAGTGACTTTCACATACATTGTTATCAATATTATGTTGAAACATGCTGAAAATAGTGTACACAGCTCGTACATTTTCATCACAATTATAATTATCATTTTTGAGTGAGAGCTGATCGAAACTTCAAACTGAAATGTAATTGCCTTCAAAAACAAAAAATCTTTTTGAAAAACAGGTACCATGATGTTCGATTTACCGGACGCAGAACAGAACAGAACAGAATGAAATGAAAATATTTCTGTCATCAGTCAGACATGCTTTCTTCGTATCACCAAATTAACTCTATCAAATATCAAACAACTTTTTGAAAAAACTAATGTGAACGAAAAGTTTTATATCTGCAAATGACATGTCGGTTGGGTGATTTCTCTGCGTGGAAATTTTAACGGATGAGGAGTTTCTGTAAAGCGTCCGCTACTGCGAGAAAAGTTTGTTAATAGGGAAGCTTCAAAGGATGAGTTTGCCTTTCTACATTCATTTTGGATATAAACACGATAAACAGGCATAGATTTTGTACGACTGAAAATAATTGAAGGAAAACATTAACAAAAAACAGATAAAATTATGAAAAATTCCAGTTACATCCATAGTGGGCCGACGACTAGTTAACAAATGAACAGATTTTGAACAGATTTTTGAAATACAAACTTCAGTGAGGAGTCATAATGAAATCAACTCCATTCGAATCTATTATTCGCATATTTGAATATCAGATGGTGAAATAACAGGGGAAGGAAGAAAGGAATGAAAATATTACAAATATTCACAAAAAAGTGTGTTTTTTTCAAACATGAATCGCAAAAAAATATCTACCAAAAACATTACCTAACTTATTCAAAAATAACTTCAATTTGGTCAATGCATTTCAATGTTTTTCATTGGAAAATAGTGATTGCCTATATATTTTTTCATGAAGGAAACTTTCTGCAAGATATGTTCATTTGAATATATATACAGGGCTATACAAACTTGATGCATGGGGAACATTATAAACGGTGATTACGCCCGACCTCCATATGCCATGACAGTTTCAAACCGTTCACACTGAAAATACACTTGATTCTGATAAATTTTGAAATCGTAAAAGTCAAAAAGTTTTTAAAGTGTTCATGCAAAATGATACACATATTTTCATCAACTGAAAATAATACAATGATACAACGGCAATACTAATAACATGGCTGGTTTTTTTCCAAGAATTCCGGCAATTTTTCCAATTATACGAGGTGAAGTCGAAAATTTCTCTGGAATTCATAATGTTTCACAGAAACTGGTCGTAGAAATACAAATATTTACATATATTCCTATTTTCCAATATAATTACAAGTGAATAATTCAGTAATTTTCTGAATTCTGTTTCTATAGTGTAAAGTTTTCCTGATCATCAATGTAATTGTTCTGTGAATTTACACATTTCTTCACAGTCTAAAGCAAGCCAGACCAAACCCTGTTGACTATTCGTCGAGTACCGCCTCTGATAAAAGTCGAGAGTGTTTTTTAATATATCTTTCAATTAATCTTTCGTCCCGATGCCGATGGTAGGAGACGTGCTTCTTTTCTCGACGGCAGAATTTCCGATTGTAAGTATTTCTATATCCGGAATCCAATCCTCGTCTTATTACTCCGGCTTGGATAACACTCAATATTTCCAGGAGGGCGAAATATACTCGACATCGCAGGAAAATTATTATGAAATGGATTTTCTTCTTTTTTCGCTAAGTCTGTTTCGCTTCTCATTCTTTTATTTCCGCTGGATAAGGAACGTTCATGTGAGATTCCTATATTGATTCATCATTATTGGATTAAGGAATTTGACATACGATTTCTCCACTGGAGTATAGACTGAAAGAACTAGCTGATAATAATAACTAAGTTAGTTAGCTTCATCAAGATGCTATTTACGGCTATGTTGATGTTTCATGAAATACACATAACGATTTCATATTCACAAACTCAATTTACAAAAATTACCTACTCAGTTACATATTCAATCATAACCCAACTAGCAATTTCGTATTTTATAATAGTTGCGGAAACGTTTCGGAGAAACAAATTATAAAACTACATTTCTCTCAGAAATGTTTTCAATGTGTTTATAAAACTGCTATAAATAGGAAATTGGCACCGTTTTATAAAACATTATAGTCATTATCAATATTATGTAAAGCCTTCTACAAACACTACAAAACAGTTTCATAAACATTTTGGCAGTTACTAAAAAATTTGTCTAACACTCTTAAAAACTAGTTCACTGCACTTTAGCAACATATTTAAGCAATACCTATAAAATAATCAGGAGACAGTTTTATTAGAGTTTTTTAGTAGTGCCAAGTAGGCATTATAAAATATAATACAGCCGAAAACGATAACAATAAAATACAAAAATTGTTAAAAATGTTTTTTTGAAAACACAAGTAATTTTGTATTGGACACTAGGAAAATATAATTGACAGGTATGTCACCAACTGAAAACTAAGAAATAGAAAGGTTGAAGCCATTTTAAAATTTCACTTTTGCACTCATAAAACTGTTAAAGACATTGTTTCTGTTTCGAAGATTGATATTTTACTGCAAATGAAATTTTATTGACAAATATATAGCCTATTATTAGCAAAATTTAAGCGCGCCACACATTTATAAATTACAATCACCTATTGACAAAAATCGATCAGGAGGTATCTCACTTCAGATTCAGAAAAATTCTGAAAACATACTTACTGGATGATTCGTATTATACAATGGACAAGTTCTTATCTTCGTAGTGAACTCTCTTTGCTCCTTTTAGCATTTTAAAGTATGTATGTATGTATTATTTGCTTAACCTATGTTCAAATTTGTTTTGATTTGTTTTATTCCTTTTAGGTCTTTGAAACCAATGAAGATTATTATTATCATTATTATTTCAACCACGCCACTGAAGATGACCGCCGCAGTTGCAGTTGAAACGTTTGGGATTGTAACCAAAGAAGAACTTGGCAAAAATCGGAGGAAACCGACCAAAACAAAACTGTTTTCATATGCACCTAGACAAATCAATAAATTACAAGATGAGGGTCATCAAATTAGTTTCTAGTATTTTTCCATTTTCCTTGTTGTCATTTATTACCTGACTGATACTAAAATTCACCTGTTTCCTACCTGTAATTACGTAATATCGCGAAAAGTGAGCTGTTCGTCATGGGACCTTTATCAACGTTCATAGATCTTATTTCACATGTTTTGAGTTTTAAAAAATGTTTAGTATTTCCCACCCTTCAGATCAATAATCCTCAATTTTTCAGAAAGATGAAGTCTCAAAGTTCATGGTTCTTCCATTTGAACCAAATTCGTTCATGAAATTACGACTTTGTGTGGCTCTCCTCGCTTCTTTCATGGGTCGGGCGTTGGCGGTCATCTACATGCAACGCGCATTGGATGACCTCGAACGCTGGTACCTTGACTGGAAGATTCGAGTGAATCCAGAAAAAACTCAGGCGATAGACTTGGGGAGACGTAAAGTTTCTCCAGACACAAGGGTCACGATTTCAGACAGGGAGATCGAATGGCAAACGCGAGTTAAGTACCTCTAGGTCTTTGGGTAGACCGCCGACTCTCCTGGGCAAATCACATTGATTATATTAAGAGCAAAGTGCAGATGAGGATAGCTAAACTCTATCCTCTGGTCGATAGAAATTCAAAACTCAATCTTACAAATAAGATTTTACTATACAACACAATGTTCAAGCCTGTCATCATGTATGCTTCAGGTGCTTGGGGACAAACCACCCCGTCAAACCTCTCCATTTTGGAAAGGTTGCAAAACAAACTTCTCAGGATGCTGGCGAATGCTCCATGGTTCGTGCGGAATGAAGCCATCCGCAGAGATTTGAAACTGTTAACTATACGGCAGTCCATTCAGTCGAGGAATCAGAGAGTTTTCGAGTCAGCGGAAACTCATGATAACCCATTAGTTACGGGAGCTGTAGATTACACTATAGACGACCCCACTCGATTCAGAAGAGGCCCCGTTGCTCGGTTGAATGAAGGCCCACGACGTCTGTTAAAATGAACAGTTTGTTCTTCAAATACCCCAGTCAGGAAGGGGTACACAAGGCCAGAGCGGCATAGAGGTGATTGAACCTTTATGTCGCCACCAAAACACCTTACGTTATGAACCATTCGTCCTCCTGACGAATCTCAGTTGAAAGGGTAAGGAAAAAAAATTCAAACCTGATGAAAATGAAGATGACTATGTACGACTTTGTGTCACATTTAATCTACTCATGTCATCAATGACAGTACGTGATGACATTCATCGTTCATTTGATTAAATCCCAGCCACAGTTTTTTTTGTGAGAGGTTAAATCGGGAAAGAAGGGTTCTGGTTTTATACTACTCCATCTTTATACAAAAATGTAGGAATCTTGCAAAGAAAGAAAGAAAGCTGACTTAATAAATGTACTTCATTTTCAAACTGTCTGAGTCGACAACATTCATTTTCAAACATTTCAATGCGATATATCAGAAAAATACTCTCAGGGTTATTTCACGAAGTTATTGCATTTGATATCTTATATTATTTGTTTCGAGCAAAACAGCTTATTGGGGTTTTAACTTTCCCATTTCTAGAGTCAAGAATTCCAGACAGGGCTCTATTTCATTACATCAGCGAAGGTAAGAGTATTTATTTGTTTTTTTGTCGCTGAGCAGACTCCAATGATTGTCTGTTATTAATACTGTCTTGTCCCAATATTGATATTCGAAATACTGTCTGTTCAACATCTAGCATCGTTTTTGTATAGCGTTAGATTTCGATACAGATAGCAATAGTTTTCTTCGGATGCGTTTGGGAAACGAACTGAAATCCAAACAATACTGTCAATAAACTTTCTAATGAAAATGAGTGATAATGAATGACCGAGTTAGGGTTTTTGCTTCATTGATAGGTGATATGAGGTGATGAATAAAAAATAATCTGCTAATATTGGTGTCTTTTTGGATCGGCAAATACCTTGACGTTACTCAAAGCAAGCAAAAAAACCTTAGAAAGTTGAAGTTCCTACCTTCTGAAATGCTCATTTCAAGCAAAATCAAGAACAACATTTCATAATACAAACCTATATTTGAATTGTTCCTGTTTGGTACAATATTGCGGACCTGATACGAAATTTATGAGTCGCTTCAAAAAGAGTTTAAAAAAAAATAGAATGTTCAATGAATATCTATATTGTGCTTCCAATAACTTAACCAGGACCGCAAACAGAAAAACATCTCTAGGTCGGTAGTCGAGCGATTTGACGAAGGTGCTTTGTTCACTCTCCCAATCGACCGATGTATGAGTCGGTGATTCAAGCCGCAGGCTGAACGATTGACTTTCACTTGCTGTCGTCCAACCCGTGTTAGGAATCACACGTTGAAAGGTGAGACCTCGTTAGTCCTTAGCTCGCACAAGTTTCGACTTCTGAGGGTTGATGTTCGTAGGGGTGCGACAGCTGGTTAACGGAAAAACATGTATTAAACATATATATTTCTGAGTTGTTTTTATATTCCATAAATATTTCTCAACCGTCTCTTAGACGGTTCTTCCAGATATAGAAAAGAAAGTATTTTTAAAAGACATGAATTGTGTTTGAAAATCAATTTTCTATAACATATATTTCAAATGTACCAGAGAATTTTTTTTTCACATATTAGAGCAGTTTGAAATGTAGGTGATAAAATTTTCGGAACAATATTTTTGCAAAATATTCTGCTGTGTAAATATTTATATCAATGTTCTTCCAGTTCTTTGAAGTATTGACGTCTTATATTTGATAACGTTTAACGAAATTGTTATTTATGATGCACTGTTTGGAACCTTTGGTGTAGTAATGAATATTACTGGAGTTTTTTCCCAACACCAAATCGTTATTTTCAACACCTCGACACGTGTTTCGATCACCAAGTGATCATCTTCAAAGAGGAAGATTGAAACTAGAACTACTTATGCTATATAGGTAACCCATACAGGTGTACCAACCATACAGGTATGCCAACCTAAATTAATTTCACAATTTCGCCTCATCTATTATTTTACAACATATGTTTATATAAAACAATTTTCAGCTATATAAAAATCAATTTCACAATATTGCCTATCCAAATTTATTTTTGCAATGTGTCCTCATGTAGTAATCAGTAAACCCAACAACATTATTTTATTTTATTTTAACAAGCTATATAGTATGCTCTTTGGTATAGGTCCGTCATTGTTATTCATAATATTATTGTGTTTACTTATTTCTACACTCTCATAGGCATCTAGTTGCCTGTTGTTGTTAACTTGTGTAACTGTAACTTAATGAACTGAAGTCTATGGAATGCTGATTCTTCAGGTCTTCCATATTTTAAGTTTGCTATGTGTTCCTTATATCTTACTTTAATATTCAGCATGAAATTGTTATTGTCTACGTTCGGTAAAATATTTTTTTTTTGGTAAACCAACTCACATAGCTTAGAATTTTGTTTAGTCAATATATCGTGGTCCAAAGTATCGAACGCCTTCTTGAAATTAGGTCAAACAGGTGTTTTTTCATTCTCTAATGATGTGAAAATATCGCAGTTGATCTGATCTGGTTGGTAGCAATATTTCATTTGATAAGAGATCAGTGTTCCTATTATTTCAGAAATAGTTGAAAGTACTGAGGTGAATTTAAATTTTTCTCAAAAACTTTTCATATACTTTTCATATAGTATCACATTCCCTTCAGAGTATTTCCCCTTTGATATAATAAATAAAAGAAAATAAAATACTTAGGAATAATTCTGGACACCAATTTGAAATGGGACCTCTATATTAAATATACCGTCAATAAATTGTGGACTATTTTATTCAAATTTAGGAAACAAGTACTCCTACTTCTAAAATATCTCGCTTGTGGAAAGTCATCGTGTTTCAAAATTATTTCTTAAAATGACCTATTTAGCTAAAAATGAATTTGTTCCATACTTTACGGACACAGTGTATACCTCTAAAATGATTTCTGTCTCCCACAAAAATTGAACTATATCTTGAGTACCTACACAAAGCGAGCTATTATCGCTGATGTGACAAATTTCTTTAATTTTCGACGTCTCCAGAGTCGTTGGAATGAATTCAGACGCCTTTCGAGCAGTCCAAATTTATATAACAGATTTGGACGTATTCCAAAATGCACGCCTTGTATTTAACAGTATAATTGCAGGCGCTTCAAAGACCTTGGCGTGAACGGAATAACGATTATGAGTCGTCTTTTAATCAGACATTGTTTCTTCGAAAATGTCCACTTTCAGGCGGGGTCTATTCCATACTACTTAATGCAGATATAGGTAAATGTTATGATTTTGTGAGATAATTTCAAAAGAAGATATTCTCTCTTGATTCACGCGATTGGATCATTTCGTTGAATCATATAATGTATACCTTATTCACATTATGAGAATTAAGTAAAGGCAATGACACCTCCCCTTTTAAAGATGCCATATGAGGTTCAAATAGAAAGTACGGTACAAAAATATTATAGACCCAGCTTCGAAATCGACCACCAAGTGGAATTGGTTCTTTCTCTGCAGACTTTACTGTAGTAAACAAGTTAAAACCAGAGTCCAAAATGGTTTATTTAAGACTCACTAAAGTGGTTTCACTTCTGTTGTTGTTGCTAACAACCCTACTGCAGCCATTTATAGGAAATACAGAGTCATTTGATAGGGACTCGAAAATATGAGGGATATAATATACTGGTGAGCTTTTACTGAATCATCAACACGATGGTTCCGATCAAAGACACGATACGGCTAATTAGTGAAGTATTTCTAACAGATGTAACCGCCCTCTTTGTTCATTGTTCATCATCAACTCATTTCCAGTGGGATGGTGTTTTTACGAACAAACTGATGGTACCGCAATGATCAGTCCATTATGTCCGACAGTGGCAACCTTTTCCATGGAAAATTTCGAACAACGGAGCTTAAAGCAAGCGGCCGTGAAACCACATTGTCGGCTGCGTCATCTTTATGACACTTTTGGGGTATGACAAGATGGTGAGGAGTCACTGAACAATTTTCTATTACATCTGAACTCTTTCGACCCAAAAATTCAATTCACAATGGAACGTGAAACCCAAAAGACTCCAGTCTTCTTGGATGTTGTTGTGAATACACGTGAAGATGGTACATTGAGCCACAGGGTGTACAGGAAACCAACACCTGAACAAGAACTCCAACCACCAGCCACAACAGAAGAGAGGGTTAATTGAAACTTTTTTTGAGAGAGCACGACGTATCTGTGAATCTGAGTTCCTTCTTAAGGAACTCAGTTACCTAAAAAATGCCTTCAGAGGAACTGGTTTCAGCAAAGGAGAATTCGAGCTGGCCATAAGACTCAGGAGAGAGAACGCTAAGGTAACCCCAGCTAGGCTGGTGAAGAGAAAAGCTTTTCTTTCTTATGTTGAAAATGTTGCAGACCGAATTGGGAGAATCTTACAGACACACGACGTGAAACCAAAATTAAGGTCAACAAAAACGGAAAAACAAATTTTAAACAGATTTTGAATGGATGTCTAAAGTCTGCTAAGGACCCCAGAGTACCCCTAGCAACACCCGGGGTGAACGGATTTCTTTTAGCTGCGGATAGGTCTACATTGGAACCACGAAAATAGGTGGAGCTGTCCGCCTCTCTGGACACGAGAGAAATTGTCGACATGGACAAACCGACAAATCAATTGTAGCGGAACATGCTCCCAACAAAGTAGGCCCTCATATAATCTCATTTGAGGATACAGTAACATTCGATAAAACTTATTATCCGAAAGGTGATATTTCAATAGAAAAGAAGAGGATATGAACATCAATAAAGTCTGGCTACCTGTTCTTAGAAGTACACAACTAAGGTCAGTCAAGCGAAACCAAGCCACGCCTACTAAAATAATATGAAACCAGAGACAAATACCAGCAACGTAGTTGATGTGTTAAGAACAACTGGAGCACCAACTTGAACACTGCGACCGTTACTACATCGCTTTTGATAGTATCTACCGCAGTAGTAGACGAAATGTCAGGCATAAAAACCTCCAGACCACTGCCAAAAAACCCGCAAAATGAATTTCACACAATGTTTTCAGCTCATTTCTGACAGGACCTCATGCTATCAACTGTTGCCTCAGTCGGGCTCTTCAATTCGAAATGAGTTCAATATCTGTTACCCGCAAATACTTTTGACTTTTGGAGGTGAAGTGGTAGAACAAACATATACACCCCAGGTTGAAACTTCATTATCAAGTTGTATCAACTCATTCAATACATGCCTTCACTTTTTTGGGAAAGGAAGTTTTTGGCTTTCTACTACTCCATCTTGATACAAAAAAATGAGGGAATCTTCCAAAGAAAGGAAGGAAGTAATCAATTTGAAAATAAGTAACTCTATACATGGATCATGCAAAGGAGTAACTTTCAGACAGAAACTGAAAGAAAGTCCTCCTGAAACAGCTACTTTCATATAAACACTGAATTACACGAAAGAAAAAATTATTTCGAAACAAATACTTCTATATGAACACTGAATTATACAGGAGATACTTTTCTCTACTCAGTTTGTATTTCAAATATTCTTTGTGGAATAAAAATCAGATATCATTCACATGAGTTCTACTTTAAATGAATGGTAACGAATTGCACTCACATGGAACACTGTCATCCTCACTGGTATACATCGATGTTTCGCCTTAAGGCACTTGCCCTAAGGCTCTTTAGTACCAAATTGGATAACATTATAGAAAGTTACTTCTTTGCATGATCTACACATTCATGTATAGAGTTACTTATTTTCAAATTGATTACTTCCTTCCTTTCTTTGGAAGATTTCCTCATCCTTTTTTTGTATCAAGATGGATTAGTAGAAAGCCAAAAACTTTGTTTCCCTAAAAGTAATCACTCCTAAAAATATAACCCCTTCAATTCAAATAAGATTCCTCTTGGCTGGGATTAAATCAAATAGGTGAATGAATGTCATTACGATGTCATCGATGACATAAGGAGATCAAGCTTACTCCGTGACATGAAAAATTGTAATTCATGAATAAATTGTGTGTATTTTCATCTCCAAAAGTTGAAACACGTTGCTTAACTGCATTACTGTGATATCGAAAATATGTAATATTCCCAAATATCCTAAAATTTAAATGAAACTTGAATTTGAAAATATTTACCAAGCAAATAAACAAATATTTGTCTATTGAAAATGAGTCTAGTCTTATTTGAAACATCCATATATTCACAGTCTATATCAGCTATATCAGACCTTAACAGTCGCTGACGCTGACGCACAAGACGCTGATTTTGGTTCAGCTTTCGCTATGAAAATTTTGAATTTTCAAAATACTAGCAACAAAATGTCGTTCTTTGGAAATGAATAATAGTGATCAGTATTTTTTTGCGCTATCAAAATGTCTGGCGCCAATCATCCATAAATACCATATTGCCATCTTGAGTCAACCTAAGCGAAGTGAAAATTCAGTTTTTGACATACAATTGATTTTGAGTCGCGCAGTAATCGATAGAGATCATTGTAGCAATGTTTCGGATATTCTTTTTTTGCCGCACTAAAAGCCATACATCATATTCGCAGGAAAAACAACTTGGTTCATGTGCGAGTAGAAAGTAAATTAGTAAGTAGTAAGTAGATCGAAAAGAATGCCCAAACCCTTAACTATTTCTGCCTCTCTTACATTTTGTAGTTGAACCCCATACATTTTAAGCTACACTGATTTCTAGAATACAACTCAATGATTTCATTAATGTTACACTGCAAATCTAAACATACTGAGACACTTTAAATTATCTTCTAGATTTCAAGATCATTAGCATTGAGAAACTTTGATTAGGCGAGTTCATCAATGAACAATGAGAATAAGAGTGGTTGGAAGTTGGAACCTTTGGGTACCTCTGAAATGTATATATATCGACTTGAACAAAAACCCTCAATGTTGGCGTACTGGTTACTATCAAATAAATATGGCTGGCAAAGTTGTGTTAAGCTAGAAAAAATACCGGAGCCATTGAGTTTCAGAACATGTACCTGCAGATCTGAAGCTATTTGTTTGTCAAGCGTCTATCATATCCTCTGATGTTAGTTGTCGAATTAAATAACATTAGTTGTTACTAACGGAAAATTTCTACATTTACACAAAATAAGAAACAATAAAGTCATATAGACTCTGATTTTATCTAGAATTTTATTGAAGAATAATCTCCCCACAAAGTTCCTTTTGTTATCCCAACGAAATTAATTTGGAGCTTCCAGGAGAGCAAAAACTTTTCGAAGCAAAACTCTGAATTACTTGAATAATCCCCGACCCTCCAAATTCGTTTTTGTCAAATCCTGCAGAGGAAAGAGTACCGTGAAATTTTATCCAGAACAAATCGCCTACAAAATAAAATACACAAATAATTTTCCATGCCAAGAGGCAGAGGAAAGAAGCAGGAATGCCGGGCTAGAAAGATCCGATTTCGACTTAATTTGGAGAGGTGGTGACTTGTGAACGAGTGGATTACGAAAAGCGGCTTAAGTCCTAATCTGGCGATGTCATATGACACAAGGCCAGGACCGGATTCGTTAGAATTCGGTCTTGGCCTTGTGCCATATAATTACTTTGCGAAATGTGTGTTTCTAGTGCTAACATAAAATTTATTTCCAAACGATAGTTTAAAAGTGGAAACTACATCTTTGTTCTCTGAATATGGGATGAAATCGGCCTATACTTGATGAAATTGCATAACATATTCAAGAAATACTTAATTGTGAGATTTTAATTGCACAGTTTTGAGAAAATAAAACACGTGTTTCGTTATGCGATAGTTTTTTCCGGCATGTCTATACATCAGTATAGATGAACGCGTCCATAATCAACTATCCTTCGTTGGGGGTTGAAGCACGATAACCAGAATTGCTTTTCTTTCTCCTCGAATCAAAAATAATTTTTTTATTTCCATTTTATCTTCTTGAAGATGAATTCCAAATCAATCCTAACCTTTCAAAGTCAAACTTCTATTCATTCAAATATGTCTCATGAATCGCTGAGGTGCGATTTTTCCTCCCATATGCCATATTGTTTTCTCAATAGTAGATGGAAAGACAAAAAAATGAGTGGTAGCATGTCGATGACTATTGAAAAACAACAGAGTTGTGAATTTTCGGAAATTGGACTTTTTTGAACTTTTATTGAACTTTTTTTGAACATCTGCAATATTAGTGACTGATATTTGGCACATACATTTCTCTTCCACTTACTATCATAGAGAAAATCGTGGTTTTGCGTCAACGAATTGAGAAGAAAAATTTCGAGGAAAATATTCATATTAGGTAAAAGTATTTTGTTTTCAGTGACTATTTACATATGAGTTACATATAACAAATCACATATTAATAATACTTTAATTGAAGAAAATTTCACAGTCGTTCAATATCAATTTCTTCCTCAATTCGCTGATGCATAACTTGGTTTTTTTTTACAATAATATTTAGTAAAATAAGCCTCCATGCCAAATTTCAGCCCCAAATATGGCAACTTTTTCAGGATTTTTTGAAATTTCAAAAATAGATGAATCTCATCTACTGTTGGTGGAGAAAAGCAATTGAAAAAACATTTTTGCAGAGAAATTTAAAAAAATGTAAGTTTGTCCTTGAAATCGAAGGCCAAGGGAAAGAATTCACGAGTCTTTCATAGTTTGTTTGTGTAAAAATTTTTTCTCTATTTTTTACAATTTATTAAATATTTTTCAAATAGTGACACATGTTTGTTTTTGTTTTTTTGGGTAGTATTTAAAAAAAATATATCGTGAAAACTAATTTGTTTAAAACAAATTGTTTATTGAATAAATAATCAAAATATATGTCAAAAACAATTTTCGTTTCAGAATATCAAAGAGAAATTGAAATATTCATATTTAGTAGCAAAAAAATTGTTGATCAAAAAATGCGTTTTTGAGCAATAATTTTTTTTTTTATTATAAACGATTTTATTTTTAAGTATCATAATATGCATCACTGATAAAAATCCCTCCAAAAAATTTCAAATATCTTATAAGCAATACATTTGTTTATAACAATTTTTTTAAACAAATTTGAATATTGGGAAAAATTTTTTTTCATTGCTTCAATTGAAGTTTTCACTTTTTAATGTCTTTGATCATTAATAATAAAGTGTAAAATCAAAATTTTTCAATTTTACAAACAGGAATCTTTTTTGAAGGCTTTCAAGAGAAGCTTCAAGAAGTGGAAAAAATTTGAGGTTTTCACTTTAAAAATCATCAACTTTTTTATGTAAATTTAGAACTTGTTACAATTAGTTAATTAACTAGTTGAAATAATTTTTATTGTTCAATTCGCCTCTGAATTAAAATTATAAATATTAGTGAAAGAGTTCCGGGGGTGGTCAGACTTTTTTTTGGAAATTTCCTTGTCTTTAAGGACCTTTTTTCAAATTTTGAATATCTTCAATAATTTTCAAGATATTTGCAAAAAATAAAACCCTCTTTTTTTTACTAAATTGTTTATAACTTTTGCAATGTTTCCGAGTTCCCTTGAACATTTTCAAAAAGTTGCTAAAGGTCATTCCGAATCGAATAAGCTCTGAAACATAATTTTTGGTGCCCTTGGACAGAAATCACAAAAAAGGATCTTGTGACCCAGACCGAGATCAACATCTTTTTTGGATCAAGAGATATTCTTTTCTGATTTTATTTTTTAATGTTATATCCTTTCTATTTGATGTCTCGATTGTTAGTATCCTAAATAGTCTTGGAGCAATAATTACATCATGTATTGAGCATAAACATTCTGTATTCATGTAGTTACTTAGATAGCAAGAGATGAATAAATGATAATATATTTATATTTTATCGAATCCTTTTCGATAGAAGCTACTCTTCATTAAGATAAAAAAGGAGCAGAACGGCATAATGCCGTGGCTTGATTCATCACTGGATTACCAGTCAGTCAGAATTTGATTAGAAGCAAGGCCTGAAATCACGCCGATGCCTCTTCCTTGCTAACGCCATTGTCGAAGGATTATGTAGAAAACCCTTAATTAATCTGGAGTAGTAGTACGTTTCTTCTAATTCCCCCGAATGATACTGAAACGCAGTTGGGTTCCCTGTTATTTAAAATGGGAAATTCGAGATCGAGAACAGGAGTGGAATCAGAATAATTTGTATGTGTTAGCATCTAGAAAAAAAAATTCAATAAAATGAAAGAAATATGTAACGAACAAAATTTAATGCTCGATTTGGACAAATCCAAATATTTAACTTTAGAAATGAAAATAATGAAATTCTCTCTTATAACCTAACACTTCAAGCAAGAGATCGTGAGTTGGTTATAAATATTCATTTATGTTTTTCTCGGCATATAAGTCAGCTCATAAAAAGATTTTTTTAATCCCTCTGAATCATCTATAGAAATCAGCATGTTCTGAATATTATAATAACTTATTTTTATTTCATACATTGCGCCTGTTTTAGTTGAATACTTCAAGAATCATATACCTACAGAATGTGCAAAACAATTGTAAACTGATTCAATTACTCACAAATTCAAAAAATACAACTGGCTGAACATGGAAATTAGAAGGCAGCTCCGTTAGTATTCATAACTCTCAACTCCCACCTTTGTTACAAAAGTTCACTCCACTTTCTGAAAATATCAAAAATAGATCTGCCCTGACCATGCCTCAACACAAAATTGCGATTTTTTATCTTCAACTACAACCATTTTCCTGTTGAATTTGAGTCTTACCTTTTAACGTGTGATTCCTAACATAAATTCAGACATAGGTGCATGGAATGATTTATAAAAAATAACATATATAATAAGACTGATTGATACAGTATACAGTTTACGAAAACCGCGGTTTTTGTAAAACCCTTTATAGTGAAAATCATAAAATAAAATGTATAAATCAGTTTCAATATAGATTTTTATCAAGTATCGGCAAGTTCTATTCAATTATATATAATAAGAAAACAAAAATTTACATACTTCTCTATATTTTGAAGTTTTGTTTCTTATATATTTCATATGGTTTTTTTAATCTAAATTAATGGAAGTATATACATATTATTACTTTTATTTCCTGAAACTTGAAAAGAATAAATAAAATAGCCAGCAGCATCAATAAATATATAAGAGTAAGTGAAGAAGATGATGTAAATGAAAAATCTAAATGTCACTCAATATTATCTGTTTAAAATCCGTTTTTACGTTAATCAGCTGTCGCCCCCATACGAACGACAACTCTCAGAAGTTGAGAAACTTGTGCGAGCTAAGGACTAACAAAGTCTTACCTTTTAACGTGTGATTCCTAACACGGTTCAATTAATGTTCAATTAATTCAAATTTCATCTTGATTTCAACCAATATACCATGAGCGGAAATGTTGATAACTGGAATTAACATTAAATATTAGTGTCCGACCGAAAGTTCGGTTTCGGTCGAGTTTCGGCAAAAAAACGGGTTTCGGTTTAGTTTCGGTTTCGGCGCCAAACCTGCTGAAACTACGACCGAAACCGTAACTGCATTCGAGAGTTCTCGCGCTGTGATCGGTCATGTTCGGCGCGTTGAATTTCATACAATCGACGAAGACATTTTTCCGCTTCCACGTGCCTAATCATGATATTAGGTATCAACTCAAATAAGTAATTTTATGTTTAATATTTTTGAAAATCCATCAATAATATTCAAAAGAAGAATCTACACCTACTCAAATGAACACCTCACCTATTTTTAAGGTGCAATTAATATTTTTTCTTGAATAAGGGTTTTTTATGTTGATTATCAATAAGTAAAAATGTCGAAAAGTGCATAACGTTGTGATTTAAAGATAAAAAAATAAAAGACTGACTGATTATAATAACGTTTTCTTTATTTTTCCCTCAAAACATAATCCTTGTAAGGAAGTTTTGGTTTCGGCCGAAACTGACACCGTTGCCGAAATTCGTTTTCAGTTTCGGTTTTGGTCGCAAAAACCAGTTTCGGTCGGACACTATTAAATATCGAAATTATTGGTTTTTACTTCAATATTATTCCGATAGAGCAGCATTAATTACATGATATCTGCTGGACAAAATCCATTTTTTATTTTAGTTCACTTGAAAAATCTGTCATTCATTTATTTCACTATCAAACAATAATAATAACAATTCAATATTTGAACTTTTTGATATACATAATAGTACCAATAATACAATCCAACATATACTTCACTGGATATTTTAAGACCATAGTGAGAAAATAGGATATCAGACGAAATAATTCATGGTGTCTTTCAACAGGGATGAATGGTAAATAAGTGTGAATCCTCTGGTTCAGTAAAAGATCGACCAACACTCGTACGTCGGCGAAACACAAGATCTGCCGAAAACATCGCCGCTGTCTGTGAAAGTGTGCAGGAGAATACGAGACGAGAATGCGTTCCTCACGAGAACTCGAACTTGAATATTGTTTATCAAATTTTGTAGAAAATGTATTTTTATTCATGCGAAAAGAAAATTAATGGACAGGAAATTATTTTTTAGTCCATTTGTGGCACATGTGGCACTTCCCAAAGGAGCTTGCTTATCCCAATCTTCGAAAACGAATCCGTCTACGATAACGACTCATTGACAGTATCAAGAAACCAACAGAATACTTACGATGGAGCATAACAATGTGAAAACAGGGCCTTGGGACATTAAAACTTGGAATCGGTCTGGCACGTTTCATGGGAATCTTTGGAAGCGGAAAGTTTCATTCCGTCGCATTTCCTCGCCTTTTACACAATTAATTTCGAACGTATCTTTTATTTTAGACCATAAACGGAACACCTATAAAACGGTTTCATTGGCGAGTGTTGCCAGCAAATGCTGGAAGAGCACTTTCAGGTGTGAGAGAAATAAGGACTTCATATAGTGTCTGCACTATAAGGAAACTAGACTTAGACTGTCGTAAAGTTCAAATTTCTAGAATTGCTCCATATTTTATGACCTGTGGAAAATTGAGTTGAGGAAACTCTTCGAAAGAAGTGGGAATCATGGATAGGGAGAAGCTACACCCATTGCTATGTACAGTAACGGAAGTACAACTTGGCAAATCTAGGTGTGCGTTTGAGATGAGCGAACGATAAAGTTCACCGTTCACCATTAAGTACAATCGGAAAAAGAATTTTACCTCAAATGAAATTGGCAAGTGTTAATAACTACACATACGCCAGTAGCGTTAGGTGAGGTGAGGGCCAAAGCGAGTGGGTATATTCGACCATCCGTCGCAACCCGCAAGGGTTTTTATTGTGGCTCACACATATTCACACTCCTAACCTAACCTAACTTGACCTGACCTAACCCCGCCTAACCTAACCTAACCTAACCTGACCAAACTGAATTTGACCTGACCTAACCTAACCAGGCTTGAGCTATACTCCCCCCTCTTCGCCACGAGTGATCCATCCGGTACCGTCCATTCGGACATTCGTCAGATGGATCTGGCATCTCTATATCGCCTGCCTCTCCATCTTACTCTTGCTACTGTTGTCGCTCGCGCTCTTCTCGCTCTTTTATGGTCATTACGGTATTGGCATATTTCCGAAACTCTCTCCAATTATTATTTTTTGTTACCACAAAGTTCCCAGTAACAAGTGGCTCTCCGATGCCAGCCTGAAGGGTCTGCCTCTCTGCTGTCTATCTCGGGCACAGAAACAGCGTATGTTCAGCATCGTCTCCTTCATTTCGACAGTAGGCGCACTCTTCGCCAGGATTCGATGCGTGTAGCTGTCGAAGGAGCCATGGCCTATCAAGAGCTGCGTTGCGAAATAATTTGTTCTCCTGTCTTTGAGGACCATCCAGTTTTTCACCGATGGTACAAGTTTCTTTGTCCACTGGGCCTTTTCCTGGTTGTTATCCCACCTCTCCTGCCATTTGTCCATAGTTATTTCCCTAGCCTTTCTCCTTCGTGCCGCCAACGCCTCGTCTCCACTCCTCTCGTGGGTGTATTTCCTTTCCGCAGCAAGAGGGTCTATAGGGATCATGCCTGCTACGACCTGTGCCGCTTCTGCAGACACTGTTCTGTACGCAGATATGATCCGTACTAGGCTCTTTCTTTGGGTCTTAATCAGAATTTGCCTGTACTTCTCCATCCTCATGGCTGGGTATCAAATCGGAGCTCCATACAGTAGGATGGACTGTACCACTCCTCCTAGGATCGCCCTCTTGCTGCTATCAGGTCCCCTAATGTTAGGCATCAGTCTTGCTAGGCATGCCGCTCTAGCTTCAGCTTTTTTGGCCGCTGCTATTACGTGAGGTCCATAGAGTCTGCCACTGTCGATAATTATCCCCGCCTCTCTCTTACCTAACCTAACATAACCTAACTTGACCTAACCTAACCTGATCTAAACTGACCTGACCTGATTTAACCTGACCTAACCTAACTTGACCTATCTAACCGGACCTAAATTGACCTAATATGACCTGACCTAATCTACGTTGGATGGTGTGTGTGTTCTATAGATATGTAATTGTCATTGGCAACACTAATTATAGTAGACCTTCAGATTATAGAGTTTCAGAGTTGAGATCGATCAGCTGGGTAACCAAAATCATGTCTTTTTTCGACAGTGACACTCTCTGAAGTTTTTTCATCGTATAATTCAGCATACTCGTGTTCAACATCAGCAGATGTGAAAAGCTGAGGTTTTTGATCAACAATATTTCTTAACATCTCTCTTGCAAAAAACATGTCTACGAATAAAATGAATTTGTAATGAAATAAATATATTCTTAATGAAAAAAAAAAAACATTGTTTACTACGATTGTGAAGTAAGCGTACATCTAAGAATATTTTGGATTCATTTATAAAATAAGTTGTAAAATTACACTAGTCGTTTTCAAGATTTCTGGATGTAATAATTTTTTCTTCAATTTTTCATGTGATAATTTACATATTAAATTTTTTTTATTTGTTTGAAATCTACTGATTTCTGTATCATTGTTTTATTTATCAAGTTAGTATATGTTCTTGATTGGCAAGAAAATCATGTATGAATATCATTTGAATATGAACTAAAATGAATTTCATTTACCTATTTTGCATAATTATATTTACCTGTGAAACAATAGCTCCCACCAGAATTTCTCTTCCTGAATCAAATAATGTGATTTTCCTTGTCGCCATCATTAAGACCCAAATGTCATATTCCAAAAATAATTTCATATTCACATTCAAATAAACGCAGTTTCTTAACGAAGCAGATTAGTTTTCATGGTGAGTGGTCTTTCAGGTCATATGGTAAGAGTACGGCTCTACCGAACTCTAAAAACCTGATTCGGTCTCCAGCGGGGCAGGGTCAAAGTATATGCTCTGCTGTTTCATCGTTAATAACGTAGTCGGATAGTCAAGGTGCAAGATTCCTACCTGATAACCGCGATAACCTTTCCATATGAGGGTTTTTGCATGTTAGCTACACCTGACGATGCCTTAGATTCAACCGTGCAGGGCTTATTCGCCTCTGGTTTTAGTAAATTATCATTTGAGCGCGAACGTTTGCTAACCTGTTCATCCATCTCCTGTAGGCTCGCTCCTGATCTAAATTTCCAGGTAGGTCAGTTGGAGTCGTGAGCTCGACATCCATCTCCTCTGTAGACTTAGCGTCAGAAAGAATTTTTAATTTTACTCTGTCCATAAAAGTCCTACGAGTAGCTATGAAAAGAAGGTCAATCGCGGCAGAGCCCCGCATTACCGTGACAAGGCGATGCTACGACGAGAGGGCGCCCTGTATCTCGAAGGTTCCTACCTACCTACCTACCTACCAAGGTATTCTCGGGTTCCGTAGAGACAACTGATGGGTTCAGTGTCATTCATCCTCACGGCATGGATACACAAACTTTAGGATTAGGCCATCGTTAGGATGCCATTCAGTTAGGGAATAACAGAACCTCAAGTGATTCTGTTATTTCCGTATCCAGCGGGGCTACGTGGAAGCAGGCATCCGATGGCCAGTATGCTCAACACTCACATCCTAAGCCAATGCACTCGCCGAAAACAGCATACACAGTGGTTCAGGCAGTGAAAGACAGCCAACCCGCCAGTAGGAATAGAAACCCCAATTATCCTTTTTGTGCAGGTGGAAAAAAATAGAAAGATAATAGATACGTACATCCTTGGAAGCTGAAATTTGGTATATGAGTGTTTCGTAAGAATTAGATGTGCAATTTGAAAGGATTTTCAAATATTCCAACTGTGAGGGTTAAAGGGGCGCATATACATATGAAAATTACCTTTTCATCATTGTTTTCTCATACCGGTATATTTTCGAAGGAAGAAATTTTGTATGAAGGTTTCTTTTATCTTTCAGGTATGCACCTGATTTTTTTCAACAGACCCAGTAAATTAAACCACCTGTTCTACGGATTCGTTTTCGTCATACTGGTTGCTCTCATGGTATTGCCAAATAATACAATTTTCATAAAAAATTGTCGTTTATAGATGAAATTTTGAAGTCTCAGGGTATAACTTTCGACAAATTATAACCCTTTGTATGAAAATTATTAATTTATTCATGTTTATTTGAGACATCTCATGAAAGTGCTAAGGCTGCATATTCTTTGTTGTACTGCACAGGAAACATTTTTTCTGGTTTATGGAAATGGAAATATATAAATAGTATTGACAATTCGATTGAAAATATGTTAGTTTAGTGGTTTTGTCAACTGGAATTAAAGAATTCCATTTTCAATGTAAAGTTCGACTTTGTGAAACACATGGTACACATTTTCTCATTTTATTTTCTCAATGAGAGCTTCATTTTTTGTCATTACTCGAAAGTAGTGTTTAAAGTTAACAAAGAACTGGGAAACAAATGTTTAACAATCCTCTGTTTGTTGTGCTACTAAAGTTTTTTCCCTGTCTAATGGCCTTGTGGATCCGACTCTCTCGTTGAACCTTCGAGAAGGTTCATCGTGCGTACACAAACATTTGTACGCAACTAAATGAAAGCTTATGTAAACAAAATCCATAACCTTACCTACCAAAGTAAACAGTCATATTCATTATCACGTCTGAATGTACTCGTTCTGAATAAACAATTTTAATTCGATGCATTTTTATTGCTCGGAGGCATATAACTTGCGACAGGAAGATTGGTGTTTTCTCTTTGTATTTGCAATTATAGTCGTGGGCGCCCCCATAAACACAAACTGATGAGAACAAATCACCATACACGACAACTACTGTGTCTCAACGCGTGTTTCGATAGCCAAATTATCATCATCAGGAGATGACTAACACGATGGTCTTCAAAAGCGTTTTCAGTATACATTTTTGTGTTACTTCGTTATTCTATTCAATTTTCAGTTGTTACGTCAATAACTACTTGTTATATCTGATATTTCCGAGATTGCTAAGTGTAATTATTATTAAAGTGTTGCAGTAATAATTGAGAAACCTGAAACAACCTTTTAGGGAAGTCTGTATTACCTGCTTCATCCTTGGGGATTTCTGTTCAAGAAGTTATCACGCCATTGGAGCTATTCATTTTGTTTTATTTATTAATGTAGTATGTGTGATTGATCTTCAAGAATCAAACCACAAGATAAATGAAGATAACCTCAAAATCCTACATATATGTAGTGAAGGGAGAACAATGAATCTGTTGGAGGCAATGGAAATCAACAAATCAATTAAAAACCAGAAACATATACCTCTAAACGAGCAACTTGATTTATGTAGGTCTCCTCTCTTGAATTTATGAGTTTAACGACCCCTAGAATTTTCAGGTTGGTATTTTAAGTTGGCATGCTGTCTCTCAAATACCTGGTCTTGCAGCATACCTGAAAATTCTATAAAATCGATGTTCCAAATTCAGATTTCAGTTTTATACTTGATAATGGGATCAAACCCGAAACCGGTCGTAAAATAAAATTTTCCAGTGGTATTTAGACAAAAGTGTTTTTATTCATTTCATTTTAGTATCAATATAGTTCTGTTGAATGACAAAAATCTCTATGACTTTTTTGACAAAGCAATTTCCTGAGTAACTTCGACACTATTTTCTATTATAAATCTGTACAAAACTTCACTAACGTTGATGCTGTTCAAAAGCGGAAATTTTTATACTATACTTACATTCTACAATGATTGTTGATCTCTATTAAAACCTACCTATATATTCGCTCCTGTATTTCATTCTGTTCTGGTAAACAGGAATAAATTCAGGAAAATGGAGTTATTGAACGCTCAACACCCTAGCATAAAATGGAGATTGAGCAGGACCAACGGATAGCTTTCCTAGATGTACTAGTAGAAGGATGTGGTACAAGACTAACCCACAAAGTGTATCGAAAACCAACACAAAAGGATAGATACTTGCACGCACTATCGAACCACCATCCTAGCCAAAAGAGAGGAGTCGTCTCCACTCTAACGAAACGGGCTCGGAGAATATGTGAACCAGAACATCTGGAGAGGGAACTGAAATACCTTGAAGTGACCTTGAGATCAAATGAATACAGTGCCTCCCAGATCAGGAAAGCCATGAAACCGAAGAGCACCACGGTTCAAAAAGCGAAAAAGGATCAGATGTTTGCACGCGCATATCTACCGTTTATCCCTACGGTCACGGACAGAATTGGAAAACTTTTGGATAAACACGACATCGAAACAGTCTTCAAACCCACGAGGAAGATACAACAAAGCCTCAGGTCGGCTAAAGACAAAAGAGACCCACTATCAGCAGTAGGAGTCTATCGTATGCCGTGCTTATTGTGGGAAGGTATATATCGGAACCACCAAACGATCCATGAAAACAAAATTGAAAGAGCATAAAAGGATCTGCAGACTAGGCCAAGTGGACAAGTCAGCTGTGGCAGAACACGCACTTGATGAAGGAGACCACATAATTTTGTTTGAAAGCACAGAATTAATTGCCACCAACCAGGGATATTTATAGCCGACTGGTACGGGAAGCAATAGAGATCCACAAACACATGGAGAATTTCAACAGAAAAGAAGGAGCATTGAACCTCAATCGAATATGGAACCCCATTTTGGTGAACTCGAGAATAACGAACAGAATGACAACAGGCAGCAAGATTGTGAATGTTCCAGGTTCAAGTACAGGTGCAAGTACAGGCACAAGTACAGGTACAAGTACAGTTACAAATATAGGTACCAATACAACTGATTACCTGACAAAGCATAAATACGCTTTGCGAAGCCTAAAAGGTAGTCATCGGACATCAAGCCATGAGGGTTAAACCTCTGAAGAAGCTAGCCACTCGCGCCAGCAAAACGTCAGGAAGAAATTCCAAAAATCTACCGCTTTCAAACTCGAAAAACAGTGACACTGATATGTTTTAGCTCACATAAACTTATCGAAAAGTTATGAAACAGTATTGAACTATGAATTCAAAAGTTAATTCACGTTTTCATCAAGAAATATTGCTTATTTGAGGGAAAACTTTTTGGACACTTGACGTTTCGTAGTCTAATTCAAACTATTTCTGCAATACAGTCATTTTTTGTTTCTTTTCGTTTCTCTTCAATACATAAGGTATGAAATTTCAAAAAATTAACAAAATCAACGAGAACTGAGGAAGAAAAAAGTGTTACTGTATCGAACGGTGACGTTCTTGTTGAAACGGAACTATTTGTGAAGTTTTTGAAAATTCAACTTGTGTAATAAAAAAACTGAAAAACTGAAGAGCCGCATATTTTTCCATGCGAGGTATATAATGAGACTAAGAAACTCAGGTACGACTGACAGAAGAAAATATTCCGATGATAGTTTATGCAAGTATTTACAAAAATCTACGAGTTTTCCAAAAAATGTTAACAGAAAACCATTGAATTTCAATAATATCCGAATTCAGCCACACGCTCTGTACAAATTGCACATATTCTCACGAATTACACGCATGCGGAATAAAAAGTGTACACCACGAATGAAACATATTTTGCCCACATGTAGTGTCGGTCTCTATAAAAACAACATTCATTGAATTTTGTTATTTTTTAATCTCATGCGATGTCATTGACTTCGTGATATTCCAAGATATAATAGGCATATTGTTTAAGATGGATGTTATTGTAGCTTTTGTGAAAGATTAATGCATTGTCGAGCAAATCACTCAAATTGACTGAAGTATATTGTTCAATCTACGTTAGTAGCCATTTAATGTGACTGTAATGGGAATTTAATTGTTTCTTCATTAGGAGAAAATGATCAAACTTTCATAGCTCACTTCAAAATATTCATTTGAAAATGAATGGAATGATCATTGTGAAATAATAATAATAATAATAATAATAATAATAATAAATATGCTTTATTGTCATAAGGGCAACTTGTTGACAAAGCTTGAGCAATAGGACAATTCATATAACTTAATAATAAAAGTAAAATCGCAAGTCATAGTAAATAATAAAGAAATTTCGTTTAACTAGTAAAATACGAACATAAGCTCAAGCAATGAGGACAATTCAATATAACTAATCAATATAAATAAGAATCAAGTTAAAAAGATATTAAAAAAAAATTAGCGAATAAACTTAAAAGTTCAGACGAAAATTTATAATATAACTTTTCGTCTAAAATCCACACATGATACATGGTCATACCATAACATATACAATAAACATGCTAAAAGGTGTCTACAAAGTACTCTTGTAGACTGTAATAGGGCTTATCTACTAAAAATTTCTTTACAGCCTTTCTAAAACGCTTGCCTGTAAAATAAGAGGACCTTACATCGACTGGCAGATGATTGTAAATTTTAGCACCATTGTGAAATATTGAATCCTTGACTGAGTTAGAGGTGGGAATTGGGAGCCTGAGGCTAAATTCCGTATTTCGAATTGAATAGGGTAAGATCGCTACATTATATCTTGATTTGTGTTTATTCACCAAGCATACTGTCTCCAAGATGAGAAGTGCAATACCATATCGTACAGATCGTACAGATGAAACTTTTCCGCAATTTCTCTGTTACCACTGCATTATCCATCAGCAAGCATTATGTGGAAATTTCCTGAAACTAAATAACGTTATGAAACTGGTGGTAAAAATTGTGAACAAGATTATAGCTCAAGCGTTACAAATAAGATTATTCAGAACCTTGGCCGATGAAGTTGACTGTCAATACGGGGACCTACTCCTTCACTCTGAAGTCCGATGGTTAAGTAGAGGACGGGTGCTGAAACGTTTTAATGATGTCCTATCTGGCATAGTTCAATTTTTCAAACAACGCGATGAACCGACTCCGGATCTAGAAAATTCAATCGGGCTTAGAGATTTTGGTTTTCTCGTGGACATTACAGAGAAATTAAACCAACTTAATTTGCAGCTTCAGGGGAGAGACAAAGAACTAGCGAAAATGATTTCTGATATAAAAGCATTTATCAAAAAGCTAGAGTTTTGGAAACAAAACCTAATTAACGGCGATGCCAAGCATTTTCCTATTCTTTCAGAAAAAATATCTCAAAATCCATTAGAACCCTATGACAACAAATATCATGTGGAAATAATTTCTACCCTGAAGAATAACTTCAAAAATCGTTTCGAGGATTTCAATGAAATGGCTTTAGTAGCGCAGTTTGTTGTTTTACCCTTTATGGAAATTGATATTCAACAGCTTGTAACTTGTGTTATGCAGAACTTTGGCGAAGACATCGTTGCAACAGAAATGGAAGTCATTGAGTTTAAAAATGATTTAGCCTTAAAATCGTTAGTCTCAAGTAGTGAATGTATCTGGCCTATTGTAAGTAACGACAAATATTCAGTTCTATGCCGTGTTGCCTTGAAAGTGAAAGCATTATTCAGTTCAACCTATTTGTGTGAATCTTCTTTTTCCAATATGAAGTTTATTGAGAACAAATATCGCAATCGACTTACAGATAAACATTTGGATAATTGTATTCGATTGGCTTCATCAAATTATATAGCTGAGTGTCAGCCTTCTCATTGAACGTGATTTTTTATTTTTCAATGTTTATGTTCATGATAGTGCGTTACTTTTTTGTTGTTATTAATAACTATTTTTAAATCATACGTGACATGCCGTTGTGGCTATATAAAAGTTTGTGTTTATTTTTGAAACACCTTCGTTTGATAGGTAGGAATGTAGCTATATGAACAAGTACGTACTAGTAATATTAGTTATTTTGTTATTAGTTCATTATTAGTACCTATGTATTATGTATTACTAGTTAAATTATAAAATAAATACATATAATGATAAATTAACTGTGGATTATATCATTTACGTTGCGTTACGTGGCTTCCGTGTGGGTAGCTCGCTGTTAATTCCAAAATTAACAAAGGGTTGGCGACCACTGGTTTATAGAATATACAATGTATACATAGATATATCAGATATATACAAGAAGATATCAGATTAACAGATTCAGATTATTTTTCAGACGTGTTCTCAAAATATTCATCAGATACATTCAGTTGTTGAATTTTCCTCCAACAACCAACACTTTCCAAATCATTATGAAGTCACCACATCAAAATCCAGCCAAACATCCATTCATTACATTTTTGAGCGAACTTTTTGCTGGAAATGTGTATAAATTTTCAAGCTACATCACTTGGCGAATTTATGAACGTCTGTCAACCAGTAAATTTCGACAGGGCTGGTGTAAAAAGACTGCCTAGACGGGAAAATTTCCATTATTTATAACCGAGATTCACCATGCATGTTATATCAAGATGAGGCAAGGCAAGGATCAAGACCGTTGTTGCGAGGATTCGTTATCAACAATGGATGTATGTGTTGGTTGTATTGAACTAAAATCGAAAACGTATTCGAATTGATGATCAAACTTGAGTATTTAAATCAATATAAACTTCTCAAAACAATTGAAGAAATACTCCTGTATGAGCTTGTAATTTTTTCAACAGTTATATTATTTTGAAAGGCAAAACAAATATCTAATCCATGCTGAATTATTGAATAATACTTTGTTGTGTATTGGGTATACGTGAGAAAAGTGAAGAACTAACAAAGTCAAAATGAAAACCTTTCAAGTAATGAAATCAAAAGTGAAGAAAAAGTTTTTTTTGTGTTACATTTGATGGCTCAGTATCTTGTATTTCTTCTTCGGACATAAATCACACTCAGATTCTCCGGGGCATTGTTTTTATGAGCTTCCTAAGGTTTTCTTGAGGCAAACGCTCCACTCTTCTCGAAGGGCGATTTCCAGCTCTCCCAAAGTGGTGGGTTGGTTTTGACAGCTGTGGCTGCTTCTTTCCAGTTGATCCCAAATATGTTTGATGGGATTCAGGTCCGGGATGCAAGCGGGCCACCCCAAAGTAATGATATTTTGGTCTTGTAGGTACTGACGCATGATCTCTGCACCGTGGGGACGGGCTCATCGTACATAAAAACTAAATTGTACCCACTTGGTCCTACTCTGTGACGTATCTCGACATCCCATACTTCATTAACGTAACTTCAGGCGGTCAGTATTCGTCGCGGATGACTATAAGGTTCTGTACGATCGTTGAATGTTATTCCAGCTCACACCATCATTGATTCATTTTCAAATTGGACCCTTGAAGATGAGCATCAGTTATTTTATTCCTTCCTTCCTTTGGTCATTCTCCAAATTTTCTGTTGGAGATGTGAGAAACCAAAGAGCTTTTTTACAAAAAATCAATATCTCCTAATAATATTCCCTCTTCGATCGAAATGGAAAACAAGCAGATTACTTCATCTTTGGCACACCTTTGAGAATATATTTGAATTCTGAATTCAATGAAACTAGGCTACTAACTTTCACATTTGATTAAATACACGTAATTTCATATGAAAGAAAAATGACTATTTGAATACTCGGAAAATATTTAAAAACATGAATGAATATCCTCAAAACTCAGCCAAAATGAAGTGTTGGATAGATCAAGATTATATTACTTGACTTGTAGTTCTTGTCCAAAACTTCATATTGGACAGACAAGGAGAAACGTTTTCCGAAGGATAAAAGAACATAGTTGAAGGCGAAGACCAATTCCACATTTGCAAATTTTTTTTTTGACAGAGAAGGATGAGTTCGATTAACATATAACATTTGGAATAGGGAGGTTTGGATTTCTGAAAAATGACTGAACGTTCAAATAAAATTGAAGTATTTCCATTTATTTAACCTGTTCTTCAATATATAAATTGCTAATCAGTCTATCACATGCTCAATTAATGAGCCAATGAAAAGTGTTTACCTCAAATGAAATAAATTTATTAGACATTATGGAGGTGGAAGGTCAAATGATTCAAATTGTTATATTTCATGAACCACAGGGTATGTAGGTTTTGGTCGGTATGAACACGCTTAGCGAAGCTATTATATAGATAAACACGTGTTGGGATTTTGTAAACTGTTCAGTAAAAATCTCAAAATTGAGTGTAACTTGAGTACACTTCATTTTGAGAGCAAAATGTAACTTGACTATACCATATACTTACTTTCGCAATCTAGCACTATGTGAATTTTATGGTTACTGGTAACCTACTATGATATATGAGTTACTAGCTACGATTGTATAAGTTATTAGCGAACCGCGCCGGCATCGCACGGGTTCAATGCTGATACTAAACATACCTACATATAAAACCTTGTGATCGCTGCTAATTATTAGGTGCTATAGGGCAAAACACGACCTTTGTCGCGCAATTTATAGGCACGCGCGGTCGTCGTCCCCTCCTACCGATACCGCCGCAACCGCTATGCCTCTGCATTTCAAACCTGCAATATGTTCGAAAATATTCATTCATATTACATACTGTGAAGGGTCATAACCTATATTGAATGTACAATGAATTTTAGGTACTCAATTGAATAGGGATTGATTATGTATTGCTTAAAATCACTACGTTGAAAAGTAAAGGGGAGAAAATGGTTATTGTGGGTTTACCCTGAGAGATAGACATATATTATCACGGAATTCGTGTTGATAATATTACTAATTTGAAAATCATCAGACATTATTTTAAAAACCACAAAACGACATAAAAAACGAATTCGATTGTTTCATGTCGTTTTTTGTTAGTGTTGTCTCGGAAATGTGGTTGTTGCAATGTTCTTTATTTTTTTCAAATATTTATCTAATATGTCTCATGGTTTTTAAATTAGTAATATTATCAACACAAAAAAACTACTTTTCGAGCCCTGAAAAAGAATTTAATTGAATTCGAAATTTTGACAAAAAAATAATTGTTTGATAAAAAATTGATTCTGTTACTCAATCAACCGTTTTTCAACAAAATATGACCAGTTTTGCTCAAATAGTTATACATCATTTTCATAAAACATACAATACGATTTTTAAATTACTCAAATATATATGAATGAATGAATGTCCTCATGAATAACATGAATGACTAATATGATAATAAATTTCCCCTATCTAGTTTATTTTTATCGTAATTACTAGTGATTGCACACTTTCTGTCTCATTTTAGCACTTTTATGGGAATTTCATTGTTATCGTCAACCTACCATAACTCACATTTTATAGTTAGTGAATCAGAAATAGTAATTATAGTTTTTTACGAGATAACAGTATCATGTTGTTCAAATATAAATAATATTAGATATGTCACATTTTTCGTAAACAAAGCAATATACGATAGCTGAGTTTAAACATAGCCGTAGTTTTCGTTCCTCTCTGCGAAACGGATATAACAATGTCAGGTCAGACAATTCTGCTTCGATTGGTTCGTTGGGGGTTAAAATGGACACAAATATATCCTGGCACAATCATGCCGCTGGAATTGCAAAGGCTGCTTCTCAAAAGCTTGGAACTTTGTTCCGAACCAGAAAACTATACACTTCTCAGCAACTTTTGATGCTTTATATAGCTCAGATCAGAACGTCTTTGGAGTATTGTACGCATATATGGAGCTCTGCCCCCAAACATACACTGAAATCGCTGGCTTTCATAACCTGGAACATCGAAGAGAGGTTGGAGATTTGTCTCTCTTCTATACCTAGATACTTCCACTGGAGGAGTCCAAGAGCGGTACATATCAGAAATACGCGACGGACTGTGGCTGCCCATCATTTTGAGGTTCAGCTCAGTACACCTCGAACTTCACTGTCCAATCACTACTTTCACACAGGCACAGCTCTTAGGGCGGCTTAAAGGTTCTCCTGTAGTGCTTTGTCTATAAAAAACTGCATTACAAGGTTATCGTAAAATCGCTTTCGTAATTAGTGTCTGCTTTATGTAAATATGAATAGCAATCATTGAATGAAAATGGCATTTTTTTCACAACTGACACTGATTTAGATCCTGGTTCAATAAAAATGTAAGAGCCGGTGAAATGTCCAATTAACCACTGAGTAGATTTTTTTAATGAATGCCAGATTGCGAAATGATTGTAACGTGTTCGATTAACACAATCGCCATGGAATTCAGGCCTTATCTGTGAAATTTGCATTCTGACTTGTTCAACATTTCCATTACATTCATGTATTTTCGAGAATAACAAATCGAACAACTTTTTTTCGTCATATAATTATAAGATTGCATGTTCCCATTCCAGTATGGAAACAAAGCCAAAGCTCACCCAAGAATAAAGTAGTAATTCAATCATATTGTCGTTATATAAAAATTCAGATGTGTCAAGATATTTGTAGATGTGAATAAAAACTAGGTTTAGGTAGATATACTTGAACATTCAGTCTGAGCTCGTAGTGAAAACTCATTAATCGGAGTTTGTAAACTTTCACTTGCAAGTACTTACTAGAAAATTATGATTTGAACTTAATGAAGTGTGATCCAAATCAACATTTGATGCAAATGGAAAACACAGTTTTTAGTATCTTCATTGCTATTTCTTTATTGAATTATATAGTGAATAAGATAGAGTTAGTAATGAAATAACACATCGGGCAAATGGCCTCCACAATTTTCCTGGAATATACGCACTCACTTGTTGAAATTATTCATGAACGTTTTGCATAAATGTTCTTGGATTTCATTGATGCAGCTTTGTATTCTCTTCTTCAATCCAGTGGTAGAAGTAACGTTGTTGAGGAATACCTTTGACTTCAAGTAACCCCAAGAAAAGAAATCTAAAGTTGTTGATTCATGCGATCTAGTGGCGAAATCTGATCATCCCATGGGGAAAGTACACGACCTGGAATTTCTACTACTATCTCACTGTTTTTATAACCTACTGTGTCCAATTCAATGCAGAGTGCAACAGAGTGTTGGTTAACACTGGAAGTCACAGCATTCTGGAAATGACCTCTGACCTTATTAAGTATTGTTCCCGAATAGAGGGGACTGAATCCTGATGGAAATAATAAGAGAACATGGTTGTTGGTTCACAGATGTATGAAAAACACCTTCCGTTTCTGGTGCAAGTGTTTTTAGTCGCAGACCCAGGACAGGGATATCTACCTGCCTAGAAACCTATACGACTGTATCTCAAGCGGAAATTTACGCTATTAAATTGTGTGCACAGAGATTGGAAGAATCCAACCTCATACACAAGTCAATAAAGAGTTTCTTTGTTTTCTAGGAGGTTGCGAAGTTGGAGTTTTGAAAGAAAACTCGACTTGGTAAATAAAATATTATATTGAGTAATAAAAAATTAAAAACTGAGGAACAACAAAACAACAGAAAAATGTAACAATTAGAATCGGTGGATGATGAACAGAACGAAGGAGAAAAACTAAATTTCTAGTATGCAAGACACTAAACAATTAAAAAAAAAACTAAACCGTGTACTGAAGGTACTACTAGTTTTTAAGTCCTAACGTCAACATCTATTTTTGCGTGCCCTCGCCGACTATGCTATCGTATACGGAGAGTGATTGTAATACTCAGCTCGACCAGCCTATGATATTTTGATACTGGCTTGAAACTTTAAAAGAATCAAAACACACGAAAAACATTTGCGCCACTCTGTATACTACTTTTTGGCTAACTCCTTTCCAAAATTCATACGAATGTTATTCAGACAAGTACATAAAATCTCACCAACGACTATTTTCCAAATTTTTCCTCGGCTAATCCAAAGGTTTCGATCTCGAGTGGACGTAGTAATTCGTTATTCAATGTCGTAGAAAAATCTCACTTCACGGAGAGAATTCACTCGCTTTACTGGCCACGGTAGACAAAATTATTATTCCGAAATTTCACTATAAATCCGCCAGATATACGCTCATACGCTCAGATTAACACTTCTTCATTTCCCTAATAAACCCCTATAAATAGCGCTATTTCTCAAATCTTTAAAACATTACTTATTATCGCTCAAATAAGACGCTCGACCGCGCGTTTTTTCTGCTCTATCCCCTCGCTCCCCTACGCTTAAAGACCTCCGTCCACGACTTTTCTTTTTCCGCTGCCTCTCTCGCCGGCCACTTTTTCAAGATACGTTTCCCTGTTCCAAAATCTTCGTCACCTCCCTCGACCAATTCCGGGAGGCTCTCTTTCTCTCGGGGTCAACTTCAATTAGTCGAGATCATGATTAATTAACCCATAACCCCGCCTTTTTTAATGGACGCTAAGCTCGGTTTCAAGTCTCAGAATTCCGACTTCCCACGAAATTGTTCACTCAGCAAAACTTCTAAAGCCTTTTGTTTAGATTAATGTCGCCACTCTACAAGTCTTTATGACCTAGGCTGTTTATCTTATCCAAGATTTCCGTCCAGCGGTCCCGTATTTGAAATAATAATAATATATGACCCACAAGTATTCTTACATAACCATCTTCTCCTTCTCGCTAGTTAGCCGATAAATTTCAAACTGTTATTTCCTTCATGACTGAAATCTTTTTTTTTTTGTTTTTTTTTTTCTTAAAGCGATAATTTTTTTTCGAACATCGCCGGTGAAATTTGTGGATTTCATGCAAATGATTCTATGTTTTAAAATACTGACATTGCTAGGTATTACAACTGGCCTGGAAGGCAATGAAGCTGCTGACTCCCTTGCAAAGGAGGGTGCTGCAAGCAGCTTCATCGGACCAGAACCTGTCATTGGCATCGCTTTGGGCTTTGCCAAACAAACATTGAACACCTGGATTACAAGAAGATGGACTTCTCGCAGAATTTTCCAGGATTGGCTCACTCCAAGGCTTTTATTCACCCTTCGAACCTTGATACCAAACAGTTACAGGACTACAGTTGGACTACAGTAGGGATGAACTACGATGTCAGACAGGCCTTCTTACAGGTCACTGTCATTTGAATCATCATATGCAGAGACTCGGACTGCCGAAAGAGAGTGTGTGTCGCCTCTGTTTGGAAAACTCACCATACAAAATAATCGGCTTCGTTGAGAAGCTTGGTTTATTTGATCGAGTGTAAATAGTTGTGAGCCACAATAAACTCTTGCGGGTTGCGACCTGGAAATTTGTCGTGCGGTATTTGAATCGTTTCGTGAGCTGTATGACAGCTGGCACCACACTGAAACCACATCTTTAATATCATCTAGTTTAGGCACAAAGAACTGTGCTACCATGACGCCTCCAATGATACTTCCAGTCCAAAATCCAAACCAAATAATAACATATGAATGAATTTTTTTTAACAATCGCATATGGGTTCTCCAAACCCGAAATGCAACAATTCGATCGAGTCATAAAGTCACTCGATTGAAAATAAGCTCCATCGCTTGGGGTAGTTTTGCTGAAAATATTGCTGTGTATGTTCATTAGGCTTCAATTGTTGTTTTGACTGAATTTTGTAAGCATGGAAACCCAGATCTTCTGCTGTAGATCTTCAAACTGTAGAGAGCTATTTGAAATTAGCAATTCTTGTCCACGACGTCTGAAATCTGTTTGAAATCTGTTTTTCCGTTAATCATTGATATTCCAGGATAATCAGTCACATTCACTGCTTCGATATTGACACTCGAACGGTTTGTTTTTGGACAACCAGTGTGTTTAGTGTATCCAACTGGTCCAGTCTCCTGGAATTCTTGAGTTAATCTCTTCACAGTCAATAATCCTAACATATTTTGTATGATATCATTGAATTGCAGACGCCAAACTTTTTTTTGATATTGTTTTGAGATAATAGTCAAAATAGGCACACCCTGTTCCATCGTATAACGCTTCATTTTTATCAACTCTACACTGTTAGTTGCCAAATGGTTTTTATAGGGATGCCAGCCCGTTACTGCACAAATGGCGGGTAATTCAAATCTGTCAATTCTGAGACACCCTTCTTAGGGTGTCTCATGAAAAAATCTGGCAAAAACTATATTTTTGCTGAAGGAGTAAAAACACAAACAGGGTTGCTTGTTAAAAACTCGATATGGGGGTTTTGGGTGATGATACGTTTACTCGTATATAGAAAAATTATTGAACACATCAATTATAGATTGGAAGGTGACATTTTGTATTCCTATCTGCAGCACCGTCACTTCAACCCTTAAGCAGAGTGGAGAACCACCCCGAAGAGGTGAATAGGGTATGTATTCAAAAATATCCCAAGTTGCCTTAGGAAGTGGAGGAGAGATTTAATGGTTCCAAAATTCCAAGTGTAGTATCATATGTTTGAGTGACTCTAATTTTCGTGATATTTTGTGACTTCTACGCAATGAATTATTATTATTATTGCATCCAGTATCGTTTACAAATGACGACACTTCACAGTTGTGAAATGAACGGTCTTTGGGTCCAAAAACAGTGTCTTCTGAGTAAACGTACCGGACCAGAAACTGAATTATCTGACCTAATGTTCAAATATTGCCAACTAGTAGTGAAACCCTCTTGTATGTGAATACCGTACAAGAGCCAGTCAAACAGTAACAAAAAACAGGAGAAGTATCAATCAGGCATTACATAACATAAACTTTTATGAAGATTTCTTGTTAAGTAAACGATTTCCATTTGCCGTTAGAGATATCTGGAGATAGGAAAAAGTCGTCGTTGGATATTCGGTCGTTAATCTTGTCGCGGAAGTCGCACATTCACACAAATCACATTCATTCTGACATACACGCACAAACTTGGTATGATTTTTCTGTGGAATGTCAGTCCACGATTGATAGAAGTAAGAAATTGAAGGAGTGAGCTAGCGAGCTCTCTTTTCAGGTCTTAGTCACAAATATGAACTGGAGTACCAGAAATGAAGAAGTAAATGACTAGGTCACTTTTTTGATGCATCTATAGACAATTTATATTTCATAAAAAAATTATGTTTGAAAATGTTCATTAAGAAACCCGTTGAGTTGAGGAAGAAAAAATTACCATCATATCTAGATTGGCCGAACCTTCATATAGTTTTTCAATATCAATATTATCTTTTTCGACTGAAAAATATCTGTCTTCAAGTTTTCATAAATATCAGTTGTGGCCTCTGTAGAAATACAAGCGCTTCAACTGTTAGACCCCAATTGTGTCATAAATTACATTCGCACTTCAGAAACTGATGCATTAACAAATATTGAGCTAAATAACAGTGTTATGTTCCAGAAGTTCAAATTTTGACTCTGGAAAATAATATGAGCGAAATTCTTTCTGAAGGAGTCACTCCCAATTTGAATTTTTCGAAACTATGTGTGAGTATACCATTTAGATTGAAGTGTTTTGGAATGAGATTCAGCCTAACACTGCTGATGGAACCCAAAGCGAGTCGAAACAGCGCTGTCTTGTGTTGGATCACGTTTTGTGTTGTGTTTTACTTTTGACTCTAGTTTCAACATCAGGGTAATTGTAATAAAGCTGTCTTTGGTCGGTCAAATGATGGAGAGACACATCTTTATCTACTATTAAGTAGAGGAATTATGAACAGAATATCAATTAGTTGATATGAATGAATCGAGGGAGACACACAAAATCATTCTCAATGAAGACATTGCAATGGAGATGTCCATTCCACTATTCAAAAGGTAATGTAATGATAAACTAATTGGTTTCGTACTTTTTTTGACATTTGAATACATCAAGCATAACATCAGATATCTAAACTATATGGTTAACGGGTGGTTCTACGGGAGGTTAGGATATTCCCTCTACGCATTAGACCAAGATCGTACTCAGATTGGCTTAGATTGTTACTATTGAAGACGGTTGGCAAAATCACCTATATTTCTCAATAGATTGAAACATTTCTTATGTGTGTTTGAAACAATGACAAATGCTTCAACTGAAAATAATAATTATATTCATCATGAAGAGTTATACAGCACATTCAAAACTTTCATCTCGATTCAAAAATACATCAAAGTCAGTTCCATGATTCAATATCCATTATGTTTTCTTCGTTTTTATACATTTTTTCTAATATCCTCAAGATTAAAAGTAGAAAATGTTATCAAATAATATGTTATCAGTCATGTATGTATTAGAGTAGTCCTGAAGAAAGCAATAAACGTTGCCAAAAGCTCGACATCTTCCAAATAGTTCAACTGAATAGTCTCCTGTTATTTACTATGTCAAGAAATGAGAAATATAGAACAGTTGCTAATCTTCTATCTGAAGAATTGAGTAGAGTTGATTCGTAGCTGAAATATGAAGTGGAAATTACAGTGTCGCAATCACAGAATGGCAGTTTTTTCTTCAAATTCTTACTTCTTTTGAAATGTTGATCTTAGAGTCGTTCTTTTTAGCATGGTGTGGTTCAAATTGTAGTACATACTAAATAAGGAAAGTGAAATCTCTGTAGCTTATTTCAGACGAATAAATGGAATATTTTATCACATATCAAATCCTCTCTGTATCTTTGGAAAATATTGATGAATACCTATGTAGAACAAATCAGATTTTATTAGTGTCAACATTTTCACTTTGCTACGCGTGATTTGGAAAATGAAACCAATTTATCCTTTTCACTCGTTGATTCTGATATTACCGTTGACATTATACATGCACATGTTAATAATGAATTTACACTTGATTACAATTTCTCAGTACAGCGCGTTCTTATCAATAATAAAATCAGAGCCGAACTGCCACACGGTGATCAACATATTATTCTATATTTGCACGTCACATTCATCTCAAATCTCGATGCAGAAATATCAAAACCTCAAAAAGGTCGATGAAAATATCTAAAATGCAGATCTATCTATACAAATGAAACTAACCTAACTTTTTCCGCTGTAATTCAGCTGGACATTTTTTTGAATAACGATGTAGATAGAAGATATGAAGAAATCACTGGTAACCGAAATAACTCACCATCTATAATTTTTTGTAGTAAGAGGAACTGGAAAAGAAATATATAGATAATTTATCTTTGAATGTAGATGGAAAAGGTTAGGTTAGGTAAAGTCAAAAATGAGTTGGTCTGTTTGAGTCTCCACGCAACCCGCAGAGGTTTATTGTGGCTTCTTAACAGGGCCGGTTAGTTTATAAAGTGAGTGATCTTTCAGGTCAGATGGTGTGAGTGCGGCTCTGCCAAACTCTTGAAACCTGATTCAAGCGGGGCAGGCACAAAGGATGTGCTCTGCTGTTTCATCATTTACCAAACACAGGCAACACTCACTGTCTTTCGACGGTCCGAGTCTCCGTATATGATGATTCAGACGACAGTGACCTATGAGAAGGTCTGTTAGATATCGTTGTTCATCTCTACTGTAGTCCAACAACTTTTGGTTTCCAAGCTCCGAAGGGTTAATGAACGCCTTGGGGTGAGCCAACTCTGGAAGAATTTCCAGAAACCGATGAATCTTCTTGTCATCCAGGTGTTCAATGTTTGTTTGGCAAAGCCTAATGCCATGCCAATGTTAGGTTCTGGTCCAATGGAGCTGCTTGCAGCACCCTCAATTGCAAGAAAGTCAGCATCCAAATTACCTTCCACGTATGTAAATGGAATACTCTTGGCTGGCGATAGATTCCATCCACCATATTGATTCTCTCATTTCCAGAACTTCTGGTTTACTATTCACCTTTACAGAACTCATCTAATTGTGCATTTGAATGGTAGAACTTAAAGCAGTAATGAGAGGAACTGGAAAAGGGCCATACAGATGATATATATTAATGAATGGGAATGGAGAATTTTAAGCTGGATATAGATTGCACTATCCAGGGCGATACTATTTTATCCAGAGCTCAAGGCTTACTAAAGGGTATATTCACCTTTACAGAACTCATCTAGTTGAACATTTGAATAAGAGAATTTGGAACAGTAATAAGAGGAACTGGAAAAAGACCCTATAGATAAATAACCTATTAATGGATGTGAATGAAATACTTGTGGCTAGAGATAAATTGCATTATCCTTGTCGATACTTATTATTTGTGGAGCTCAAGACGCACTGAAGGATATATTAACTCTTATAGACCTTTCTTAATGGAACATTTGAAGGCTCAATACTTTGTTAAACTCATATTATTGGTTTTCAACTGATCTGTAATAAAATCTAAGGATATCACTCTCATTTGGAGTATCCTCGACAACTTGTCTATATTTCACAATATTATTGAAAAAAAAATATAGTTTAAAAAAACAAACAAAACAAAAAATTCTCCCGAAACAAATACTTCTATATGAACACTGAATTATACAGAAGATACTTTTCTTTATTCAGTTTGTATTCCAAACATTTGTTGTGGAATAAGAATCAGATATCATTCACATGAGTTCTACTTTGAATGAATGGTAATAAATTGCACTCACATGGAACACTGTCACCCTCACTGGTATACACCGATGTTTCGCCTTAAGACACTTGCCCTAAGGCTCTTCAGTACCAAATTGGATAACATTATAGAAAATGCACACACTTCATTCATGAATTACGATTTTTTAATGTCACGGTATAAGCTTGATCTGCTTATGTCATCGATGACATCGTAATGACATTCATTCACCTATTTGATTCAATCCCAGCCAAGAGGAATCTTATTTGAATTGAAGGGGTTATATATTTTTTTTCTTTCGTGTAATTCAATATTTATATGAAAGTAGCTGTTTCAGGAGGACTTTCTTTCAGTTTGTGTCTGAAAGTTACTTCTTTGCATGATCTACACATCCATGTATAGAGTTACTTATTCTCAAATTGATTACTTCCTTCCTTTCTTTGGAAGATTATCTCATCCCTTTTTTTGTATCAGATGGAGTAGTAGAAAGCCGAAAACTTTCTTTTCCAGAAATGTTATAAGCTTATTTAAAAAAAAATATTTTCAACTTTTCAGTTCGATGTTCTTTAAAAGCGTTTTTTTATAGTTTTTTTCAACTATATTCATTTTTAACTTTTTAGTTCGATGTTCTTCAAAAATGTGTTTTGTAGTTTTTTTAAACTATATTTATTTTTTACTTTTTAGTTTCATATGCTATAAAAGCGTGTTTTTCAATTTTTTTATACTATATTTATGGAATATTGAAGAAACTGAATTTTTTACGTGAACATTTCACGATGAAGTTTTCATTGTTGAAATCCATATTCTGGTTTGCTTCCAAATAATCGAATTAGATTTTGAAATGTATCTTTCTTTTCGTTCAAAACTTTTTTTTGTACTAAATCACTAGTAATTGAACATATTCAAATATCCAAATATTTCATCTGTAGTACAATATTTCCCTAACACTTATAATTCTTAAAATCCATTTTTTATTTTGATTTTCTTTTGAACAACCTATCAAGGAGGTTACGAACAGTGCTATCTGCCCGGGAATAGATCAAGCAATAATGTCGATACTTACGTACAGCGCCATCTACCCGCGAATAGATCAAGCAATAATGTTGATAGTTTCGTACAGCGCCATCTGCCCGCGAATAGATCAAGCAATAATGTCGATGATTGCGAGAGGTACAAATAAACAAACATTCATACAGGTGAAGCTGATATGAAGCGTGTAAAACAAGATATAGATATAGTTGCTGATTGTTCGACAAACTTCATCTCATGTAATGGCCACATTTCTTACTCGTTGAATAATATTAGATACTATTGTTGAATGATAGAATATCGTAAGCTGAGTTCTGAACAGAAAAAGATAGAAACCATTCATTATGACAATTTTTTGGCATTATCACTATCGAAACTATGTCCGGAAAGCACAACTAACCACAGAAAGATAAAAACTGAAAAACAAAGTGAACGGTTGATGAACTCACAACATACGTGTAATTTTAACTGAATCACTTTATTTAATTGGCAACTGTGGTTTCCGGATTGGAAATGCTTTTCCTGTGCTCTACTGTTTTACATATATGCGACTGTCTGCAAAACATGCTTTTGATTTCGATGCAATTAGGAGAAAGTTTATATACATGCAGGAATATTTGTTCCTTTTGCGGTAGACAAAGCTTTCACACTCAACTATCAGTGATAAACGTAAAATTTCACTCACGAAGTGAATGGGGTATGAATGCATGTCTTTCTGTCAACAATACAGAAGTTTTTGAACGACAATATAGTTGAAAAGTTGAATAAAAAAAGAATACTTTGAAGATTTGATAGTTCCAGAATGTAAACTGGAATATTGTATGTCTAAATTTCCTGTCAAATATGAATGATAAATTTTGGATCTTCACAGAGTCCCATTCTGCTAAAATAGAAACGTTTTTCAAAATTAATCTATGGCGAGAAGCGCTTACTGCGCAACCTCTACTGGAGACCACCAGGAATGCAATTGAACCCAAGTTTGTGTTCAATAAACCCTACAAAATACAAATAAAATAGAACACAGAGTCAAATGTTACAAATGCAATATGCATACTCATATACAGACGGCACAAAAACTAAAGAAAGGTCAGAATGTGGAGTGTACTCCAGATCAGTTAGCCTGAAGATCAATTGGGGAATGAGAAAAAATATCAGCGTGGTTCAAATAGAACTGACTGGTTTCTCAATCGCCACAAAAGAAATAAACAGGTAAGGAATTTCTAGCAAGAACGTAACAATCTGCACTGATAGCAGACAAGCCCTATTAGCCTTGCACAGACGTGGTACTTCAGGGCTAGTACTAGAGTGCCACCAAGAATAAGCCAAAGCCTTGGTAGATTGGTAGATAATAACATCATCCTGAGATGGATTGAAGGACACGACAGGAGTAAAGATAATCGCATTTCCGACTCTTCAGGCAAGGAAGTGGCTGGACTAAGAATTTTAGGACCCAGTGGCACCTTAGGCCTGATGACTTCGACAATTACGGAACCAGCCAAACGTCACACCCATGCTCAATCCCTCAGGAGATGGGATGAAATCAAGGATAGTATCTCATCAGGAATAAACTTGGCGACCCTGAAGAGCTGAAGGAAAAGTCTATGCTTAACAGTAGGAATTCTGACTGGCCACTGTCAACTAAGGAAACACCTCCACAATATGGGTCCTGCATAGAGGTGTGTCTACTAGACACACCTCTATGCAGGATGTGTTAACAGGAAGATGAAACTGTCAAGCATGTCCTATGTGAATGTCCGGAGTTATCGCCAATGAGAGAGTATGTATTCAGCGAGTCTTGGCTTACGTCTGCCGATATAAAGGAGATGTCTACCTTCCTGGAAAAGACAGGATGGACGATAACCTAGGAGAACAACTCCTCGGGAGGATGTACAATGGGTCACTTGTGGCCTAAGTGCTGTGAGCCTACAGTCACCCTCCCTACTCTATAGATACAGAGACAGAAACTAAATTTAATATGAAGGATAAATTACGAAACTTGCTTTGAATTTAGGGATTCATCAAATTCAATATGGGGATTTATCGGATTTATCGGTAACGTTCATTATAGATTTTCACTTTTTCGCTTCGGGATGAAAAAATATGAATCATCAACGTTTAACAGAAGAACAAATTTTGACTGATTTTTTCATTCTTCCTTTCAGTGACATTTCAGGAATTACCTTTCCTTCCTCAAATATTAAAAAGAAACCTGAAGACATTTTAGGATATGAAATGGAGAACAGGTTCGAAATGAAAGGGATATATTTTCAAGAGAGATAACTTTTGATAAAGTAAGGTTTTTGTCAGTGTCCTTTTTCATCTTCATACAAAAATTGTGGCAAATTTCCGAACGAAGAAAACAATCAAATGAACTATTCATAAAAGTCACCTCCAGACACAAACTAAAAAAAAATCATCCCTAAAACAACTACTTTCACTTGAACATTGAACTGCACTGGAGAAAAAGTACTTTCGAGCCAACTACGATATGAACATTGAATCATAAGAAATCACTGTTTCCTTTCAATTTGTACTCCGGATATTCGTGATGGAATTGAATCAGATATCTTCATAGAGACGCTTTACAATATCAAAGGCAAAGCTCATTAGCCCTGATCTGAATGATATTACAAGAGGAACCACTCAGTTCATTCCTTGCGTCACAGTTGAGTTAAATCTATCAATATCACGATGACAAGATTTTGGAAAAGAAAAGTTTCAGAAAAATAAATTGAATGGGAAAACATCATGTGGATATTGAAGTTATAGTTTCGTAGTAGGTTTCATTCGATTAACTCAATGTTCCTGTGGAAGTAGTTGTTTCGGAAAAACTTTTTTTCAGTTTTTATCTGGAAGTAATTTCTATACATGATGTACAATTTTTTTTGTGAGGAAGTTGTTCTCAACCCAGTTATTATATTTATTTCATCTGCTGTTTTCCTCATTTTTTGTGGATTTAGAAATATGAAGCCTATATTCTTCTATTTCATTTTGAAATCCTGCGTCTTACATTATGACTATTTTTTTTTATATTCCCAAATATGCAAAAATCAACTGCAGCTTACTATATTCCTTAGTGAATACATAAGCTGCCTCAAATTAGTAAACATCATTAGAAACTTCGAAATATTCGGGTCGTCTGTATGATGCTGAAACAGTTTTTTTTCTGTATATGTCTGAAATTCATTTTGAGGATGATGGACTTTGCTCACTTTCCGGTGATGATATCATGAAAATAAAATAATCAACAGAAATAATAATTCATCTGATACATCTAGATAAAAATTGGGAAACATTGATTTCAAAGTATCATTTTACATTCTTCAAATGTTGTTCTTCGATATTGATTGTTTACAATGACAGTTTCGATTCTGTTATAAAACTGTTTTGGGTATCAATTCAGAGGTGGACTAAACCATGATGAGAGATTCCATAAGTTACCTGAGAGTCGGTAATTAATTTGAAAATCTCAACCGTATTTTTTTAGGTTGAATCACCGTTTACAGCTACCCCGTATTTCAGGTACATTCCAAGTATTTTTCAAACTGGAAGCAGTTGTCGATTATTTGTCAAACATAAAAGAAGAAGAAACAAGTATCCTAAAATCCTTCTTTAATTTAATATCCAATATAACAATACAAACTTGAACTGTCTCATGATGGATGATTTCACGATACAACCTCATTAATCACGCCGACCGCAGAACGATATCACCCACTATGATATAGAAAGACGTCAGAAGGCATTCGTCGCCGTAAATCTGGATCGATATCAATTAAGAAAGCAACTCTGTAGGTACCTAATAAAATAAATGGTATCTTCTGAGATTTATGATGAGCTCAGAATACGTAGTGTTTGTTGGAGCATTTTGGCTGAACACGATTCGTTGGGAAGCAGATAAGTTCAATTTTCCCGAATAATGAAGAAATACGTCAGCGAGACAAAAATATTGAATTGTGTTATTTTCCAAGAAAATTAATTCAAGTTCATAATCAGTTTTGAATGATTAGTAACTATTTCACATTCATTTGCATTTGTCATATCTATTCCACGACATGGTCATATTTCCTTACCTCTATGGTAAGACAGAAGAGAATCGAGAGTGCAGGAAGCTAGAAATAACTCATGAAGCGACCAGTATTTGCAAAATACTGTTCACCTGGAGACGATGGTGCAATTCATCTACTCTTTCAGTATAATGTGCTACTTAGAAACTCAAATTTTCACAGTTTCTTTTTTGGAAAGTGATAAGACTGTCATGTCAAGTATGTGACAAAACTCCTTCTTCTGTAAGACAGGTCAAAGATCCTAAAAGACGATAATACAAGTTCATTCACCTATTTTTCAAAGTTCAATGCCAAATATGTCGCAGGTTCAGCCCAATTTCTCTTAATAGTTATGAATTACTTCAACTGAAAAATCTCTTCCACACTCCGCGTCTGTAACATTCTTTCCCAAAGTACAGATGTTTGAGAACATCTTTCAATGTATCAAAGCTATGTTTTGGGTTTGCTAGCCATGGCACGCATCGGGAATAATGAATATTCGTCTGAGACAGCGATAGACATCATCGAACGCGATGAGGTCAAGCACGGAATGTTTTGATTGACCTCAAATTAGATACCACAGAATCGGTTTGGGTCTTAGAATAAATTCTATTGTTGGTGGACGTTTGGATGACCCGCTAAGAAACCATTTGAGTGCCGGTGACTAGATTTTTCTGATGTTATTCACCATTCCTTTCGGTTGAAACTATTTTTGTGCTTCTGACTGTCCATCGCCTGCTTATATAGTCTTGGACATCTTGGACTCGAGTCTCTTCATTCGCAATTGCTTGGGTACCTTGTGCAGGTTTCCTCACTACTGGTTAGATTAGATTAGGTTCAAAGTGAGTGGGTCTATTCGACCCTTCACCGCAACCCATAAGGGTTTATTTTAGCCCACCCCTATTCACAATCGACCAAATAAACCCAGCTTCTCAACAAAGCCGATTAGTTTGTATGGTAAGTGCTCTTTCAGGTCAAATGGTAAGAGTACGGCTCTGCCGAACTCTAAAAACCTGATTCGGTCCCCAGTGGGGCACACATTATATGCTCTGCTGTTTCATCGTTAATGGGGTAGTCGGATAGTCAAGGGCAAGATTCCCACCTTGATACTCGCGACAACCTTCCCATATGAGGGTTTTTGTACGTCAGCTACACCTGCCGCTGCCTTAGATTCAACCGTGTAGGGCTTTTTCGCCTCTGATTTTGGTGAATCATCACTTAAGCGCAAATGTTTGCTAACCTGCTCATAGGAGGTTTGTTCCTCCACCTGAGACAGATTTTGCGTACGCTTCTCAAGAATTTGTTGCAAGGTGGTTTCATAAGGTACTCCGCTCTTGAGGAGGCGACTCAGTCGTTTCCTGACTGCACCACCAAAACTTTTTTTAGGTTCAGTTATTGGATCAGGAGTTGGAGAGTTGAGAAGCTCTCGCTTCTAATCTAAATTTACAGGGAGGTCAGTTGGAGTCGGTTTTCTGACATCCATCTCCTCTGTAGACTAGCTCCTTATATAAATTTACAGAGAGGTCAGTTGGAGTCGTATTCGTTACTACTAATAATTTTTTTTTATTCAGCCGAATACTAACACTTCCACTCTTCCTGGTTCAAGCGTAGAATGGCAAATCCTTGATTTTGCCAAAGACCCCCTTAGGTCTTCAGCTGACCTGGGACTCTATCTGTTGCTGCTGACTTCCACAAGGAGGATATGCCACCAAGACCTATTGTTAACGCGAAAGGCTTTCCTACTTATAAGTTTTCAATAAACTTGAAGGACCAGACTGCAGCTACTCACCGTGAACAGAGTCATTCATCAAAATCTCAGGTCATTTCATCAAAAAGACGGAAGATATGAGGTTGGGCCTAGTATTTCTGACAACCTCAACCACCCTGATCGCTCATTGCTTATTATGGACTTGTTTTCCATGGAGAGGTGTTCTCTATGAACAAACACGGATGGCACCACAATGGACAACACATCAAGTCTTACAATGGCAAACTTTTCCATAGAATAGTTTGAACAATGTGCCTCAGAAACAGACGTGAAACAATCCAAATGATTTGTCACGACCAAATGGGTGTAGCGAAGCTGTTTAGGTACTGGCTATCTATCGTCGATAACTGAGTCCTGTTGGTTTTATCAATTGAATCTAGGTTTGGTGCCTTGGTTTTGTGTCTCTGTATCTGTATCATGTTGTACTTGGACCCAATTGTTTTTAGCCCCCCTGAAGTGACGAAGAGAAAGTTATGTTTGTGATGGCTTCAATTTCTTGAGGAACTCTTTGTTCTGTTCGAAGTCTATACTATCAGCTGTTTTGCCTTTTTGAGTAACTATCATGTTAAAAAATATTCACTTTTGTTGTTGAGTTCCTTGTGTAGACTTCTTTTCGTGTTACACAGAGTGAATGTTCATGATCAATTAGGTTTTCAGATTCCTGATTCAATAGATTGTTGGTTATTGAACTCAAAATGTAGATACTGTCCCTTGTGAATTTTTCATTCATGATTGGACGCTGTCTATATAAAAATTAGTTGGAATACAAACCCTGTTATGGAAAACTGAATAATTTGCAGAAGGTTTTTGTCAATTTGAGGAAATGCAGTCAGGTTTTGTTGTCTCATTGTCATAGAGATCAAGGAAAGAATTATCTTTCTCTTCATTCTGATCTGGTCAGATTTCAGTTTATTACCTGTATTCACCGCTCCGTATATGTCTCAGATTTCCAGATAGAGAAATTCTGCAGATAAATATAAAAAGCTTATTACTTCTAGACATCAGACAATGTGGATTATACATTTTTGTTTCAACAAATCATGTTTCAACTCCATCATATTTGTTTTCCTCACATATATTTAAAATCATTAATTAATTAAAAACATTTATTGAGGATATTGAAGCTCTGAAACTCCTACTACCAATCTAATCTTCGACATTGTGATTTTCAAACAATGAATATCAAAATTTCTATCCGATCTGAATGCTTGCAATCGCATTCGAAATCTGATATCCTTTTATCAGAAATGGAAAAAGGAACAACCTTGGCTTTTTTGACATTGCCAGACTACGATTCACATAAATCAAGTAAGCTCGTACGTGATATCATTAATAAAACGTTCGGAAGAACGACATCGTTCGGAATCGATTATTTTATGATTGTAAAACGCCACGCAGTCATAACTTCATATATTATGCATATAGTGTCTGGTCGATGCCAAATCCAGGATTATGTTTGATGTAAAAAGAAAACGTGAATACGGACGAGTCGAAAGGGCAATTGTGCTAGTCTTCTGGCTTGTTAATAGAATTTCAGCACAGAAGAATGAATATTAAAGAGAGCTCTGAATGGATATACTCTGAATGAGAAAATTAAATTTCCACAATTTGTGATTCAATTTGGTTGAAAGATTTTCATTTTGTTGGAGGGAATATGAAAACATACCCTTGTGGGATTCAACTAAAAGAATCTACACCAAATCAACAGTCTAGGTAATAATGGGATTGCTTTGATCTATTGCAAAAAATACTGGTCAAACAGGTGTCCTTTTCATTGTCTAATGATGGAACTATAGAATCAGGTATTTTCAGCAGTGCTGTTGTACCTGTGATGCACTGTTTGGAACCTTTGGTGAAGTGATGAATATTACTGAAGTTTTTTCCCAACACCAATCTTTTTTTTGTAGGAGAGTCGTTTTTGGAGCTGAGAGCTCCCAACGCCTCTTGACTGTCCGAGAATATTTTCATTGACTTGTGTATGAAGTTGGATTCTTCCAATCTCTTCGCTGATTAACGGAAAAACAGATTTTAAAACAGATTTCAATACAATTGCTTAAGTTTCTAGGCAGGTTGATATCTCTGTCTTGGGTCTGCGAATGAAAACACCTGCATCAGAACAGGAAGGTGTTTTTGAACCATCTGTGAATCAACAACTATCTGCTCTTAATATTTGCTTCTCCTGGAGCGGTTTTTTATAAGGCAGTTCGTAGTTGACAGTTGAAGGCATAAAGTCAGAGGTCATTTCCAGAATGCTGTGACTTAAGAGTGTCAACCAACAGCCTGTTGCATTCTGCTACATTAACTACGCCACGATAATCGGAAGAAACAGTGAGCAAAACCTTGACATTTGATCGAATTTGGCGTGTTCTTTCGGTCTTCGCTCTTCTGAGCTCTTCCATTGGGACGATTGGGACTGAATCGCCGTTGTCGTCATTCAACAATTCCTGAACGATGTTCATGTAGCACTCATCATTTCTCAGATTTCAATTTCAATCTTTCAGATTTTTTTTTCACTCTGAAATTTTGTCAATTTGAATCTGTCAGATACAAATGTTCCTTCATGAAATTGAACATTATCTTTAACAAGTCGGCAAGAATTTATAAAACGAGTGCATTTTTGTTATATTCACCAAAATAACAACAAACAGGATGATTTATAATTTTCAATTCAAACACTTCTTTTGAGGAAGTAGTTGAAGGAACTGAGAAATTTTCCATTTGTAGTGTGGAAGTAATTCAAAACAGGCCCTGATGAGAAACTTTGAGGTCCCCTGAATTGTTTTCACCTCTAGATTCATCATACTATCATACATATTCATGTACATATTCATATAGATTTCTATTCCAATAGTATTTTGAATTATTGCCCAAGATGAATGCTGAAAGTGAGTTATTGGTTGTCTCTTCTCATTTGGAAATATGACAAGCCGTGAATGGAGTCAGAGTGATGTATTTGTTATTCTAGCAACCCATGTTTTGAATGCAGTATGAAGAAAATGAAGAAAAACTACCACGAGACTTTCATAATCTAGATTGATGTTCATGCATACACTACATATACATCCATCTTTCATAAGTCGAGGCAAATGATGAGACTCCGCGTTCTAGACTTTATAGGATTTCACTGTGGTGGAACGTGTTACATTGGTTAAAGTAGTGAAATAACGTTATATTCCAATGAAAAATCTCAATACACATTAATCAATATCATTACTGAGCTTGAGCACTTTTCTGATATTGAAATCATTTCGAGATCAAAATCATGTTGATTTCGAGTGATATCTGATAGCTTTTACAAATCAATAGTGTGAAATCCGAACTGTCAATTCAAAAGTTCATGGTTGTTATAGCATTTTTTTTCTCTGCTTTTCACACACCAAATTCTGTTTTTCTAACATTTCCTCTTCTTATACATCATCTCATGTTTCAATATTATCAGGTTAATATCTTCTTTCATATATTTATAGTTTTCAAAACTGGAATCTGGTACCTAGTACCTAAAAAAAATAGATGACAACACGGGAAAATTTTAAAAAATATTTCCATTTTACGTACCCTTAAGAACTTTATGTACTAAATTCAACTTCGAACAATTGATTCCTATAAATAAACTTTGGTTTGATGCTAAGGGGAGGGGGTTGAAAAAAAATTGGGAAGTATTGGATGACTAATTTACGATACGTCACAAAAAATGTATTTCTGTGTGTATCACAAGTATATTGAAATTTTTGTGCCTATCCTCTCAACAAGTTTCTATCAATAGTTGTGAGTTTCTGGAATAGTGCATTTTTTTTAAATTTTGCTTCACTTTGCTTGTCTGTGAAAATAAAATGGATCGACAACTTTGGAATTCAGACTCATTATCAGCTGACAAAAAACGTGATTCTAATCTAATATTTTTCGATAATAAACGTGAGTCCTGAAAACAATATATTACCAGTCAAGAGCTTGACACTTCAGAGGTGATTTTGAGAATTATTTTATTTCAAAAAATATCTGTAGCGATCTTTGTGAAACATTGAAAATTTCTTGTCATCTAGAATTTCAATCACCTGTATTTTCTAGCACATTATTCTTTTTCTTTCTCACATCCTTGTCCATTTTTCCTGTCAAGGTTACGCCACTGTTCACCACATCTTCGATTTGTTTGTGGCGTAAAATAATGGACAAAAGGAAACGGTTCATTATTCACGAAGCAGCAAATAAGACGATTACGGTCTTTCGGGTCTAATTTTTTAAACGAAAGCGCGTCAACGACCCGTTGCTTTTTTGTTTTCCCGACGTTTGTCTACCGATTTCCAGGGAAGATTATGCATCGCGATGGCGTTGGAATGGATTCGTGTTTGTTTTACGGATCTCGTAATTGTGTTCGTGATTAAACAGCGGTATTGTGTTTTTTCTGTTCGTTTTTTTTCACGTGCTCCATCATCAGGTGTCTCTTTTTGTTATATCTGTTGGGTGGTTTCGGGCATGTCTCTTTCTGTTTTCGTGGGACTGAAATATTGTCGTCTAACTCATTATTTTTTACTCATTATTCAACTTATAATAATTTATATTCCCATTTAAATAGTTACCTTCGGTTCATATTCTGGCAACTGAGAAATTTGATGGAAAGTTTTAATTGTTGGGAGAATGAATTGAAGCATCCCAGATAAGAACTAAAAAGCCTAGAAAGTATTTTTTTCGAAGAGATTCGTTCTTGGAAAAAATATACACATATATAGGGTACAAATGATATTGAAATAGTCAAACACGTGTTAGGAATCACACGTTGAAAAGTAAGACCTCGTTTATCCTTAGCTCGCACAAGTTTCGACTTCTGAGGATTGTCGTTCATAGGGGTGCGACAGCTGGTTAACGGAAAAAACAGAAAAACAGAAACAGAACAGAAACATATAAAATTGATTGAAGATATCATACAGTAAAATAATATCAAAAAAGTTTCAAATGTTCAAATGCAGTACACCATACTTTGTTTAATTAAAGATACATTTGATAAAATAAATTAGAGAAAGCTGTCTTTATAGAACACTTGTAAACTGTAATAAGTTTTTTTACTGATTTTCGAAATACACAGTTTTAGTCTAAAATTTTAATACGGTCAGGTAAATGATCAAATATCTAGTCTTTGACTAGAGTAGAGGCTGGTATGGGTAATCTTAGGCCGTTAGATAGATAGATAAGGGCAAATTAATTGAAGTAACCACTAAATATCAATTTATGATTGTTAATTAAAGATACTGTTTCTAAAATGAAGATTATGAAAACTGTCAAGATTTTTTGTAATTCAAATAGGGGTTTGCAGGAGTTTCAACTTTTGGCATTGCACATGAATCTCATAGCCCTTTTTTGAATAATGAACACCGTCTGCATTTGAGTTTTGCAACATACTCGCTAGAAGAGAATTCCATACCTTGAATGCGACTCAACAAGTGGGAAATGAATCGATTTAGCGGCAGGAAAATCAAGATACCTATAAGTTATTCTCATTGCAAAACACCCTGAAGCTAGCTTTTTATTGGGGGTTACAATGTGATCGGCGAATTCGAGTTTATTGTTAATTATTACCACCAAAAATTCAGTACTAGGTTTGTTTTCAATTATCCTGTCTGCGTCCTGTGTTGGTGAAGGAATGCTGTCAATAAAGCAGCCGAATGATATTGAATTTGTTTTGGAAACATTGAAAGACAGCAGATTAAAGTCGCACCACTATTTTATTTTTTTTATAACTGCAACAATCTAGTGGAGATTACATGAAGTTTTATCACGCCATAATGATAATATTGTGGTGTCATCGGCGAATAGGTTAAATTTTCCTTCTATATGGATAGATGCTAAATCGTTTATGTATATCAAGAAAAGTATCAGTCCCAGTATTGAACCTTGTGGTACGCCTTCTTTTATTTCGCTTTCTGATGAGGAGGATGAGGTTTTCACAATCTAACTTCTTCCGCTGAGATAATTTTTGGAACATTTATGAGTAATTCAACGGATGCCATAGTGATATAGTTTTTTAGCAGTATTCCATGATCTACACAGTCAAAGGCTTTGGCAAAGTCACAGAACACTGCTACTGATGACTCTTTTTCATTAATGTTTCCATAAACGACATATAACAAAAAAAAATTGCATCAAGGGTGTTCTTTTTTGATTGAAAGCCGAACTGATGCTTATGCTTATGCTTATGACACTATTATCATTATCAAGTTACAAAAAAATTCTGATTTGAGAACCCTGTTGGATACTGACCCATCATAAACGATGCATGGGATAGTGGAAGAAGTGAGAGTTAAGTCTCATGCGGTTTTTGATGGTTTGAAACATCTTGGAACGGTCAAAAAGCTCTAAAAGTGGGTACCCCATGATAGGTAGATAGAATGAACATTTGTGACAAGTCATAAACAGTTGGTACAAATCAGTGTTCAAATAGAGTGAAAAATATAAAGCAGCATTATATTCAAATTTGAAAATGATTTACAAGATAGATGAAAAATAAAGAAGAGAATTATTGAAAAAATTCTTGAATATATGTAGAAAAATAAGCCTATTTATAGTCTGAATATGTACTTTGCATGAAATCAAGTACAGAATAAAGACAATTTCGTATAAGGTCCTCTTTTTAATATTCCTTTTGAACAAATTGAAATTCAATTGAGTCACATCATATGAAAGTTTGTTGAATAATTTAACATCCAAAGAATTTCATAATGACATTTCAAATCTAAATCTTGGCTGTCTGAGTTGTACCGCATTTCTAGTTTCATAATTATGATTATCTCAGTGATTAGTAAAGTAGTTTATATGTATTTCAAACAGTGATTGCAAAATTACCATACAGGGCAAAGACATTATTTCCAATTTTCTGGTTAACAGTGCGCGTCGAATTTAGCTCCAGCTATAATTCTGATGGATTTTTCCTGCATGTGAAAAGCTTTGATCGCGTAAGTAGATCTTTCCCAAAGGAGTGTCCCTAATGAAATGTAGCAGTGAAAGAGGGAATGATACGAAGTGAGAAGTGTTTTATGATTCAATGTTTTTTTCAACCGGCGAATTAGAAACAACTGCATTGAGAGTTTTTTTAAAGAGATGATCAATATGTGACTCCCATCGAAGGTAATCATCAATAATTTTACTTGATAATTTGACTTGAGCTTCGGATGTTACCCTGGTATTAGAAGATATCGTTATTTCCTGAGATTTTTTCCTGTTAATTTTGAGTTTATTGGATGTGAATCAGTATTCTGCTTTGTCTTCAGTTTCATTGGCATTTACAAGTGAATTTGAGATATCAGAACTTGATTGTAACAGTTTGGTGACAAGTTTGGTAACAAGAAGATTACTGGACTGAATGAAAAGTGATGAAATATATTATTTATGAAGATTGCAGAAAGGGTGTGTATGAATAAAACGAAAAGGGACGATTTGAGCAATCGACAGAAATTGTCACGTTTCACGATTCGTTCTTTTTTGCTTTTGCGCAACCAAAACGATCCTTTTTTGAATCGGATCATTTGATGAAAAGTGACTACTCTTCGTCAACAGAAGACGTTCAGGACAGTGGTTGGACACCGATGAGCCACCTAGGCATTTCCCAAGGCAAATACCCACCATAAAAGGCTATAGTTACTGTATGGTGTCAGCAATTAGGAGGCCAATGTTCTAGCCCGTGAAAGGGCATCCAAGGCTATGATCGGCCCAGAATCCTTCCGCGGGGTAGCGGAAGCATGTATGAATTCATGGATACAAGCCGAATCGATAGATTGGTGGAATACGCTCCCAGAAATGAGGCTGGTGAAAGAGTTCATAGAGAAACCATCGCCCTGATTCACGGAAGACCTGCTAAACCACAACAGTAAGGTTTTAAGGGTAGTGGTGAGTCTACTAACCGGGCATAGCCGACCCAGGATATGAGCAACATGGGTCTGATAGGAGAAACTCAATGCAGGTTCTGTCAAAAAGAGGAAAACCGCTCTGCTTGTGTTCTATGAATGCGAAGCGATAGCAAGGGTGAGACACGCAAAATGCGGGGTAGGGCAACCAGAGGTTCCCAACTATATGAAGGGATCAGTGTCAAGGCTATGAAGTCTCATCAAAGAGAGGAAGCTAGACAATGAGTGCCAACAATCAAGGAGCATCACAATAGATCTCAACAGGTCGCAGTGAATCAGGCCATGGGCTAGCTCTCAGACAATATAATTTGATCTAATCCAGTTGTGATTAGTTGTGTAAATATAAAAGTAAATATAAACATGTGAAAAAATACATACAGTTAATCTAAAATAATCTAAATTTCATTGAATAAGCCAGTATCAGTTAGGTAATCTATGAGCTGGGAGGTATTGCAACCTTCCTTAAGAGGTTCGGCAAGAGTTGAAAGAAATCCATGTAGTTTTCGATGTCACTTGTAAGCTTCGCACTCGATTAAAATATGTTTCACTATATTTCGCAGGTAGGTTCTTGGGTTTCATCGATCAGGTGGGAGTGTGTGATGCGGGAGTGTCCAAGACGTAGTCTAGTGATTATGGTTTGTTGTTTTCTTTTCAGGGAATATATTTTTTGAGGGAGTACGGTCTTTTTCGCTTCGGCCAATTTCGATTTGAAGAGGTTCCATTCAGCTTGCCATGCATTGATAATCATCTCTTTGAATATTTGTTTGAGGTCAGATTTGGCAGTTCTGGTTATTGTGTGGAGTTCGTCAATATCCGTTGCATCTCTAGCTTATCGATCGGCTATTTCGTTTCCCTCAATACCCATGTGTGATGGTACCCATACGAAGTGAGTCGTTTTATTCTGTTGTTGAAGATGATGGAGCTCTTTTTTAATAAGGATAAGGATCGGATGTGAGGGATAGATTTGAGATATTGCGGTCATTGGGCTAAGATAATCTGTAATGATAACTGTTTTTCGATTGTTGAGGGACCTTGTATATTCTAATGCTTTGAGTATGGCAATTAGTTCTCCCGAGAAAATTGAGGAGGCCTTAGAGAGCTTGTGGCATGAGGTTCGATAACTTTCTCACCGGTAGAACCTCGACTATTAGGACCAGGCAAAAACGGTCTTCATCGACTTTATCGAATCTCGAGCATACACTTCATATGTTCACGGAATTAAGTAATTATAAAAGAGCGAAAATTGTCAAAAACATCTACATTAACATGACTCCATTTACTGACTCCATATCGAATATTACTTTCCAAAATTATTGGAACGGAACGACAGAGTAATCAAAATGAAAATCATCCTCAAAGACATTATTCTCTCGAGGAGTCGGACGTAAGAACACTTGAATCTGTGATCAAATAACTTCTTGGAATGTCTGAAGAGGCGCTTCAAAAGATTAAAAAAGCTCAAGCTTGTTGACAACTTTAAATCAATATCGCAAAAAAGTACATTAGCTAATGGACAAAAACTTCTAAGAGATGTGAATAAGTTGGAGACACTTCGGTTTGTTCTCGTGAGAAATTATTATAATACCCTCTGTTGTTAACGAAAATAAACTTTTGAAAGATACACTTCTCGTTGAATTGAAAGGTTGAGGTGGAATAGCAAATAATCCCTCGGGAGATTGTACTGGCATTTATGATTCCTAGAAAGATAAAACAGTCAGTCTAATCAAAAATTGAGGTTCACAGTATCATGAACTGAAAGCGAATTTATTTTGATGATATTATCATCAGCATTTTTTTTAATATACAGATTAATAAAGGTTTCACTCAATTGTTTTTAAGGAGGCTTTCTCGGAGTCTGTATGGATGTTTTAATGGAAAAATATAAATGAGAGGACATCAATGAATTGCCAGTAAGTAAACAAATGTTGATGGGGCGACCTATCTTGAATATTCTATAAAAGAAGCACTTTTCATCATACCAAATTTATTATTCAATGAAAATATTTTGGCACATTGCGCGAAATTTCAAACTGATTTTATATTTATTCATTCACACTTGGATATTTTGGAAATTTGAAAAAAGATTTGAAAAGATCAATGAATTTTCGTAAAAAAAGTACCGATTCCCGAAACTGTATCTCGATTATTTATAATTTTTACAGAGCCCTGAAAATAGAGCCAAAAGCGGGTAGTCTGGCTTCCGCGCGCCTTTTGTCACTCTGACATAAAAACAAAAAAAATTATTTAAACATATTAAATGTAAATATTAAGGAATGAAAAAATTCATGTAATGTTGGGATACATCAATAAACAATAATCCGCAGTCAAAAATTTTTTATCCCAATTTTAACGTTGATTATAAATTTGTTAATCAATAACTTTTTCTGAATTGAAAGTTAATATAAAAATCCCTATAATTTCCAAAGTAAAACCCTGGCATTTTTTTTCTTTGGTGAAGTTATCCTTGACAGGCAAAAAAAATAGATTACCGTTGCCAAAATAAAAAAAATTGTTATTTTCTATTTTTTATTAACAATTGAAGATTATAATTTTATAAAAAATACATCAATTTTTTTTTTTATTGTTTCAATGTCTCATGGCTAAAAACTAATTAATATTTTTGTTATTCTTTACAGCTATTGTTAATAAATTTATTATAAACAAATACATTGTTTTTGAGCAATTCGAGAATTTTTTTTTCATTATGTTAATTGAAAAAAATCATGATTTTTAGAAAAAAAATGGTTTCTTAAAAAAAATTCTTTGTTGCTAAAAAATGCGTTTGTTAAGTACCAATCGTTTTTTGCAACTAAGTATTAAAAAAAAAATATTCTTTTTTTAATTGTTTATTTAAAAAATATTGTTATAAACATTTTTTTTTATTTTTTTTTTTTCAATACTTTGTTCTATAATAAGAGTAACTGTGTTTTTTTTAATTAACTTCTTTGTATATGCTCATTTATATGATTTCACTTCATCTAATTTGAACTCTTTCACGTTTTCACAGCCCAATACTTAAAAATCGACGACACTACTTCTCCTACAGCCCGATTTCCATCATCATTATCATTATACTTTCCATAACATTAAAATGTCCATACATACCTTAAACACTAGGCCACCGAAATAGAGTGTCACAGCGATGAATACTTTCTTCTCAGTATGACATAGGTGTTTCTCAAGGATCAATTTTGGGGCCAACCTTTTCTGTTCAATACATAAATGATTTGCCATCTGTTTTGCAAAAGTCACTCACTTATTTGTATGGTGACAAACTATAAATTCCTATCTTGAAAGCTTGCAAATTTGGTTTAGTGAAAATTCATCATTTTTTAATGCCTCCAAAACGAAAGCAGTAGCTTTTCATGCTGCCCAGAACATCAGCATGATAGACATTAATATTGGAATATCCGGTTTTGAGCTAGAAAGAGTTGACAACAAAAAATTTTTAGGACTTTTTCTAGACAGCAATCCCCATTTTCGTCAGCACTGCGATGATCTCATTAAAATACTCAATAAGTAGTGTCATCTGAAAAGAATTCTAGACAACTCTGGTCTACTTTTGTATTACCAGGGGCAGATACAATCAAGAATGAACTATGAGATTATTGTTTGGGGAAACCATTGCAAACGGATCACGAACATCATTGTGATGTTATTATTTAAAAATTTAAAATTTTGCCTCTACCAGGTCTCTACATTCTGAAAGTTCTGTTCTACATCCAGAACAGTAAAGAAGTTTTCAAACAAAACCAATCTTTTCATGAATATAATACCTGCATGAGAAATAATTGCACATACACAAAACTCGTTTTACGTCAAAATTGTAGCCAAAGAACAAGTATTCGACCTACATTAGTAAAAAATGTTTTGTATTATTTTTCAACAATGCAGCTTTGTTCACTCACTTGATTGTTTCAATACCTCCTATTATTTTTTAATGTGTCTGTTTTATACTTTTATTTTATACTGACTTATCCAATTGATTTTTGACGCTCCTTTTAATGGATTGATAGAAAAAAATCGATAAAGTTGACAGCGATGAAACTGACATCTAGTTGTGACTATTCTTGATATTCTCAAACTCAATAGCAACAAATGCTGTTTGTTCACAAGATATGGCTGAATAACAGAGTTTTCGTTGGAAAATTAAAATTTATTGATGAAATTTAGAGGTATCACTACAGATAATTAAATCACAAAAAATAATGAAGACGCATTTGTTTCTAAAAGTTATCCCTCTCCGTAAATTTGTAAAAATCTTTGTTTCTTCTTATGCATCCATTGGAATACTAAAAACTTTCTTTAATCAAGTCAGGGCTATACGAGAATATTTCTAGACAGTGCGAATTTGTTCTGTATTCAATATTTTATAAGTTGCTTCATCTAATGAAACTCTCTAGCGTCTGCGAAGACGAAAGTACTTTTTCCAGACAGACCAAAAAAGCATATGAAGCATCTTTAATAAATACCTCTTATAAGCTTATTACGAGTCCTTAAACGATCGTTATACGATGACAGAAAGTCTCCTTTAGAATATCATAAATCTCGGAGATATTACAACCTTGCGACTCGGGCCGTGATTAAAAAGATACGTATCAAGGATTCTAACAATTTCAAGATGAGAGGATTCTCAGGACAGTGCCGTTACTAGAATTTATACGCAAGAGAAAATATTTCATAGACAGGAACAGTTTGTGAAGTAGTAAATATAAATGTTTGTTTGAAGGTGATTGACAATGTTTCATAATGAATTTCATTAGTTCGGAATTCCATTGTCTAATATTATATGAAATGACCTGATATTTCTAACAGAACCAATACAAATCAAAAATTAAAAACAGCATGTTTGGACCCATCAACATAATATCGAATGGTCCCAAGCTGAGAACACTAGTTAAGGAGGAAATTCAAAGAAGCCACATACATGTTGTCCAACATTGTGTTCAGCCAAGATAGCGTAAAAATTCGCAACATATGGAAACCCATAATCAAGCGAAAAATGGCCAACTCCCGCCAAATGGTCATTTGTTTATTTGTTCTATTTTTCACTTTTATTTTATTTCACTCTAATATCATTTCAGAGTTTTTTCTGCTTGATATAATTGTTATTTTCAGCTTTTTTTTATTTTTAATTTGAATTGGTTTTTTTAGTGATTTCAAATCATTTTATATAATTTTGAATAATGGAAGTCCGAACTAATGAAAATGTAAATATGCCTATAGGAATATCAATTGTATTTCTGCTACAAAGTATGACACGAACAATATTACAAAAAAAGGTAGGTATACAGGGAAAATACCCAAACATTTCGTCCTACAAACTTGATACATAATTAAGCGTAAACATGGAACATGAAGTCTGGGAAAAAAGGTTTCTGCTTTCTGCTTCTCCATCGTCATATAAAAAATATGGAGAGGTTTCGAAGGAATAAATGAAGCAATTGAATTACATTTTTCATAAAGCTAAGTAGAACATGCATTCATCCAGAATTATGTACAGCTCTCGGTGAAATCAAATGTGTCCAGTCACTTGAACAACTCCGGTGAAAGTATCTATAGAAGAGAGAAAAATCTCCAACCTTTCTTCGATGTTGCAGACTATCAAGGTTGCACGTAATGTTGTCATTGAAAATTCAATACTCATTCGTTTTTCATCCCACTGATTTTTGTCACAAAACTTAGCACAGTCAGTGTCAAGTTTTAAAAAAAAATCAAATCCTTTCACGGGTCCTAGAAAGTCTAGAACTTGTGAAGGAAGCTGTGGAAATTATGATGAAAATATATTGGTTGAAAAAGCTATTAAATTTCATTTGAAAAAACGTACTTGACACTAGACTGTTGAGTGCTTTCGGAAATCTTTGAATAGTAAAATGAGGATGGTTACTATATATACAGGGTGTAACTGAATGAATTTAAAACATTCAAGGAGGTGATTTCTTATCGAAAAAAAGATAGGATCTTTCATATAAATAAACTCCATTGTAGCCGCCCCTTGTTAAGATACAGCCCCTTAAAGGGGGTACATAAAATTTGTATAACTATTTTTTTCACAAGCACTGAAAAAGTTACAATATTAAAATTAACCCTACGTTTTGTACTACCAAAAAGATACTCAGCCAGTAATTTATTTGGTTTACCTCATGGTTGTGAGGGATGGAAAACGCAACCCCTAAAATTTATTTCCAATGTAACTTTTTGTCTAATCATTTATTTACCATTTAAAATTTTATTTCCGGTAGCCAGTTTCATTATAAACAAAAAATGTCCAGTGGGTTTTTTGCCCAAAATGAACCAGTTCGCAGCAAAAAATTATTTTACGAACAACTACAGAGATACATCGTCATAAATGCGAAAATACGAAACTAATCTACCTAGTAGGTCGCTATTAAGGATAGTGGCAATTAAATTGGTATGACGCTACCAGTTTATGAATTTTCGAAATTGAATGAATATTAATTGTGTGTTATTGTTCTGTTCTTACTCAGTTACTTAAATAAATCCCTTGTTATTAAAATGGCATACACAAATGAGGAAATGGCTGATATGCATTACGTTTACGGTCTGTCGCAGGGGAATGGGTTGGAAGCTTCTAGAAGATATGCTGAAATTCATCCTCAACGGCAGCATCCTTCACATAGAATATTTGCTCGACTTCATCAACGATAACGAGAATATGGTTCATTCGACAAATAAACGCATGATTGTGGTCGCCATCGAGAAGTACGAACACCACAGCTTGAGGAAGCAGTACTTAATTTGATTGAAGAACAACCTACTACCAGTACTAGAACGATTTCTTTCCAGCTAAATGTTGATCATATGACGGTATTTCGAATTTTAAAGGAACAACTCTTATACCCTTACCATCTGCAACGAGTACAGGCACTGTTACCGCGAGACTTTCCGAACCGTCTTGAATTTTGCAATTGGATGCTGGGAATGATTAGAAGAAATTGTGACTTTCTGAAGACGATTGAATTCACAGACGAATGTAGTTTTTCTCGGGACAAGATTAATAATTTTCATAATTACCACATATGGGCTGATGAAAACCCTTACTCTTTTGACGAAATTAATCATCAAGAACAGTTTTCTCTCTCATTGTCTACCTCCTCGATTGAATGGTGAGGCATACGTTTAATTTTTAAGAGAAGTGCATCCAGTACTGCTGGAGGAAGTTCCTTTGGGCATCAGAAGGGATATGTTTTTTATACATGATGGTGCTCCCGCCCATTTTAGTCAAGTAGCATGTCAGCATTCAACTGAAACATATGCGAATCAGTGGATAGGTCGAGGAGGACCACAGAACTGGCCCGCTCGATCCCTGGATCTCCATCCTCTCGATTTCTATATTTGGGACCATTTACAGCATTTGGTTTATCGTACTCCTGCTCGCGATGTAGGGTAATCAGATAGACTCCAGAAATATTTGAGCGAATACGTGGCTCAATGCGCCGACGTCTAGACGCATGCGTAATGTCTGAAGGTAGACATATTGAACATTTACTATGATTTCTACATGTTGTATGTTTTGTTATTATCAAATTAGTTTTGTTTATCACCCTTTAATCGTTTGATGCAGGTACTAACTACAAAATAACAATAAATCCAGTTCGCATTTATGATGATGTATCTCTGTAGTTGTTCGTAAAATAATTTTTTGCGGCGAACTGGTTTATTTTGGGCAAAAAACCCAAGAGATATTTTTTGTTTAGAATGAAACAAGCTATCGGAAATAAATTTTTAAATGGTAAACAAATAATAAGACAAAAAGTTACATTGGAAATAAATTTTAGGGGTTGCGTTTTCCATCCCTTACAACCATGAGGTAAACACAATAAATTACTGGCTAGGTGTCTTTTTGGTAGTACAAAACGTAAGGTCAATTTTAATATTGTAACTTTTTCAGTGCTTGTGAAAAAAATTGTCATACACATTTTATATACCCCCTTTAAGGGGCTGTATCTTAACAAGGGGCGGCTACAATGAAGTTTATTTATATGAAAGATCCTATCTTTTTTTCGATGAGGAATCACCTCCTTAAATGTTTTACACTTATTCAGTCACACCCTGTATTTTGAAGACTGATGTGAGAAAAGTAATTTTGTTGAATTTGTGTCACTGTGAAAATTACTGTTTTTCCTTACTGATATTATCTCTTTCATTCACACTAGCAAAATACAGTAAATCCATCGGTCATTGCCCTTCAAAGGGTATAACTTCACACACCCTTATTGAGAATCAGTGTCTACAATGAAAGATTTCTAATATATAAATCATGTCCCTTCGAACAGACCCAGCTTAAAGATCCCATCAATTCTGAGATTGAAATAAAAATGTCCGTTCGCCCTTGTCCACCCTGTTTGCCCTCGACAATCTAACGCCATGATACATCGGTCGACAGGTCCTATGGAGATTTCTTTATATCCAACTATTTATCCTTTTGTGTGGTAAAAGGGACTATCCAACACGGTGGAAAATTCTATTCATATTTGCACTCGAAAGAAAATCTCTTTGGAGATTTGCGATTGAATATATTTTGAGTTATTCTGTGTTTGATGAGATGTGTCACCTGTGAGGATGGTACTGAATAGATGAAAAATATCGTTCTAATGAAAAACAAGATCAGAAACCTCCAAAATGTTATTTAGGAAAATTAACCAAAATTTGGAATGGTGCAAAGAAATTGAAAGAAAGTTGATCATAACAAAATGAGAATGGTTATGAACTCTATTAGCTTTATGCCTTGTCAATTTGTAAGGATGTCCGATCAATAATCCACTACGTTTGTTTAAAAGTGATTGACAATGTTTCATGATGAATTTCACTAGTTCGGACTTCCATTGTATAATATATAAAATGATGTGAAATCCCTGAAACAACTAAAAAAGAAGCATTGAAAATGAATAGCTGAAAATTAATAGCTGAACGAACGTGACTTGGAATCTCTCCACTTTTTTGTTTCAGGGATTTCAAATCATTTTATATAGTAGACAATGGAAGTCCGAACTAGTGAAATTCATCATGAAACATTGTCAATCACCTTCAAACCAACAATTTGTTATTAAAATTCGTTAAACTAAATCGAAGAGAATTTTCTCTATCCAGTTGACGTTGACTTCTCTCTCACAAACGATATTTATCAGCCTCCGAAGATCTAAGTAGATCCATACCCATAAAAATTGACAGAGCCATCTCATGAACTCGAGAGTTCACTTCAATATTTCCCGACATTACCGACAACGACAACATCGAATGACGTCATTTCCCCGATGTTCCGCAGATAAACGTTTAGCAACTCTTCTCGAATCGCTGTAAAACACATCAATACCAGCGAAAGGACGTTTAAAATGACAACTCTGATCATTTTCCGATTGGAGACTCTGAAGGATAATATCCGGCGAACATTTAATAAGGTGGCTGGGACCGGACGTAATAACCCTCCGAGAGTAAACAACCGACTCCTGGGGCGGATGGATGTTACCCTTCTGGTTGTATTGTACCGGATTTTATCAGAACTAACACGGTAGCGAGCAAGGAGGTTCGACAAGTTTGCACAGGATCGGTCCTGTAATGAATACCTAAGAAAACGATAGCTTATACAAACACAATATTGTAGGTGGAAGTTATTGAGGTTAGGAAGCTCATTGGAACAATTGTCTAGTTTCATGGAAGAGCCGTTCTGCTTGAATACGTTATCTATTTGGGTTCTTCAAAGACTCCTTTAATTTGTACTGACTCATTCAATTATTTTTTCTATATTGATGTGAAAACCTGTCACATCGTCCCACTTCAACCTTTATGACTGTTTTCCTCAGTCGTTTTTTCATCTGATTATTTTCGCTGAGGAACGCTCTCTAATCAGTTTCTAATCCATCAACGTTACTGGATCTTTGTTAACTCATTGATAATGTACTCTACCATTTTCTGTAGAAATAGTCCTGATTTTTCTGTCAGATTTACTCTTAACTTCAGATTTGAAATCCTGGAACTTCGTTGATACCTCTGAGAACTGAGAACAAAAAACAATATACATTGTTTACTATATGAAATGATTTGAAATCCCTGAAACAACTAAAAAAGAGGAATTAAAAATGAATAGCTGAACATGACAATTATATTAGGCAAAATAAACCTGAAATGAGATAATAGTGAAATAAAATACAAGTGAAAATAGAACAATTGAATAAATAAAAATGAAGAAATGAAAAAAAAAGAAAATGAAAATAAAAAGTGGAGAGATTCCAAGTCACGTAAGTTCACGACGTTTCGATTGTTAGTATCTACAATCGTCTTCGGGTGATGACTGGACTGATTCCTCCGAGAGATGGCTATTTATCGGTCGTTCGAGTACTTTCACTCATCCCCGCTTTCCATTTTCCGCTTCACTGGTTCCGTGGGAGATGACCGTTTTGGCGGAAGTTTGCCATTTTTCGTTTGATGATGGGTTTCCATATGTTGCGTATTTCTACACTGGCTTGGCTGAATACGTTGTTGGACAACATATATGCAGCTTCCTTGAATTTTCTCCTAAACCAATGTTCCTCTCTGTGCAAGATCTCAGCTTGGGACCACTCGATGATGTGTTGATGGGTCCAAACATGGTCTACTATTCCCGATTTGCTGGTTTCCCCTCGCTGTGTGTGTTTCTTGTGCTTGGCAATGCGAACATTCAATGGCCTCTTAGTTTCACCAATATAGGATTTTCCGTATCCGGTAAATGCAATTCTTGGAATCGCAGTCCGCGTTTGGTGGTCTGGTTTTCGTGAGGCTGCTACGGATAGTGTTATCGGATCTAAAGCAGGTTCTGATGTTGTACTTGGAACCAATTCTTCTCATCCTCTTCGATAATCGTCTGATATAAGGAAGTGCAAGCACTGGTTGTGACGGCATCTCTTCCTTGCGAGATGCCGATGATTCCTCATTTAGTCGATTGATGGTGGTTGGATTTGTGGTTCAGATACTGTCCCGTATGAGTGGGTTTCCGGTATACAGATGTTTCCCACTTAGTGTCAGTCCTCTTCACCAAAACGTCTAAGAATGGCAATTCGTTGTGGATTTCCTTCTCCATTGTGAAAGTGATGGAAGGTCTCACGCTGTTGCTGTGTTTCAGGAAGGCGTCTAGTTCAGAATTCCCATGGTTCCATATTATGAAGGTGTGTTCAACATATCTTAACCAGACTCGAGGTTTCTTGTGGGCTTCTTTAGTGGCAAGTGTTTCAAACCACTCTATATATATGTCGACTATGACTGGTGAAAGTGGCGATCCCATTGGCAGTACCTCATCTTGTGTAAAGAATTCGTCCTTCAGTTGGAAATAACAGTTTCGTACACAGCATCCTAGTAATTCCATAATTACTTCTAAAGGTAGATTCGTTCTCTCTTTCAGGTTCCCGTCTTCGGATATACAGAAGACGAGGATAGCTTTCTCAACACAACATCGAGTGGTCCCAAGCTGAGATCTTGCACAGAGAGGAACATTGGTTTAGGAGAAAATTCAAGGAAGCCGCTTATATGTTGTCCAACAACGTATTCAGCCAAGCCAGCGTAGAAATACGCAACATATGGAAACCGATCATCAAGCGAAAAATGGCCAACTCCCACCAAAACGGTCATCTCCCACGAAACCAGTGAAGCGGAAAATGGAAAGCGGGGATGAGTGAAACGACCTATAAATAGTCATCTCTCGGAGGAATCAGTCCAGTCATCACCCGAAGACGATTGTAGATACTAAAAATCGAAACGTCGTGAACTTACGTGACTTGGAATCTCTCCACTTTTTATTTTTATTTTCTTTTTTCATTTCTTTATTTTCATTCATTCAATTGTTCTATTTTTACTTGTATTTTATTTCACTTTAATCTCATTTCAGGTTTATTTTGCTTATTATAATTGTCATTCATTTTCAATTCTTCTTTTTCAGTTGTTTCAGGGATTTCAAATCATTTTATATAGTAGACGATGGTCCGAACTAGTGAAATTCTTCATGAAACATTGTCAATCACCTTCAAAAAAACAATATACCTTTGGTCTTCTCTAGAAGTCTTCATTTATAATGAACCACCAAATGATTTGTTTCAAATGTATCCGCAAGCATCCAAACATGTGGTCATTCCCCTTCACCAATTTTCCTTCGCATGGTTTCTGTTCCGAGACGAAGAATCATATAGAAAACGCACCGTGTCACAAGTCAATCAAAACAATGGCAGAACTACATGAATTGAAATTTGAATTGCTCCCACTTCCACCGTATTCGCCAGATTTGGCTCCCAGCGACTATTGGCTATTCGGAAACCATAGAAAATGCTTACCGGTAAAAAATTTCGCTCACATGAGAAGGTTATTACTAAATTTGAGGCCTATTTTGAGGCAAAAAAGTAAATTGTTTTACAAAAGTTGTATTGAAATGAGAGTGGCTCTGGAATGATTGTACGGCTCTTGAGTTTACGTTGATGAATAACGCCAATTGAAACAAAATAAAAACGCGTTTTCATTCTCAAGCCCGGGACTCTTTAGCCCATGTTTATCAACACTTCTTCATAAATTGACCAATCATGTTGCCACGTTACCATTTTTCTGGAACGTTCTCACTAACAGATGTTTGTTTTTGTTTCAGACCGAAGATGAAGGCAACCACGGAAACGACGATACCCGTTGCTTCATTCTCTCCACTCTCGCCTCCCAAGGCCGTTCAAAAGTCCAGTGTGTCCTATGCGAGGACCAATTGCTAGTGTTCGACAGATACCCCTTAGTTGATGGAACATTTTTCCTTAGCCCAAGACAGCACGCCAAAACTTGTATAGAGGTAAGTCACTAACGGATGGTGTAAAAGAAGAATACACTGTGTCCAAGATAAGAATGAACAGCATGGGGATATCGTAAACGTGATATGATATGGGGTCGTTTGAATTAGAAAAAAGCAGCGCATTTATGTGCCTAATAATATAGCATTCAGAAAGTTTCAATATTTCGAGTTGTTTCGGTGATATCCGAGAAAAACCGAAATTTGAGAATTTCGTTTTTATTTTCTCCCAGCTTCATTTCTGAAGGACATGTAAAACAAATAGCACTTTGTCATGGGCACTTTTCAAGGACTACACGATGATGTAAGCGGAATTTTTCTGCGTCGTTTCGTCTTTTAGAAAACATCATCAAATACGACTCCATTTTTCATTGTGAATATAGCAACATACACACAACATGATTTCATGACCATTTCTCGCCTGAAATGAAAGTGATTACTTAACTTGTTTTCCTTCAATTTCAGATAGTTAGTCCGCGCTGGAAAAAATGTCATATTTCGATACATTAAGTGAATTGATTGATAATAAATAATCAACTCACCACTTGCCGGAATTTTTGCGTTGTTGAATACAAAGATGAGTCGCAATACCAAAAGTTTAGTTTATAAAATGTAATGGTAATGTAATAAGAAGTAACTAATATGTATTATAGGAAATACACAGAAACTTATGAGAAGTGTTCAAATAATATGCCGTTATTTTCTAAGCACAAGTAGGCTCGTCCCACAGACGAATTTATAACTTGAGTTGACATATTCGGAACAATATTGTTAAAGGATACAGTAACCAATCCCAGCAAATCTCCTTCAATTTGAAAACTATGAGAGTAAATTTGATTCTTGATATATCCCCCAACAAAAAATCTAGTGGGGTTAGGTCAGGGGACCTTGCAGGCCAGGATGTATCACTGTGAGTACCAATTCACTGTCTTGGGAAGCGACGGTTCAAATGATCACAAACATTTCTAGCGTTATGTGCTGGAGCACTATCTTGTTGGAACCAGCAGCTGTGAGTAACCGCTAAAGGCGAATTATCTAGAGCGTCTTCCAAATCATTCACTAACAAATTTATGTACACCTCTTTTGTTGAATTGTTTTGGTAGATAAAAGGCCCAATTACATTTGTACCGAGAATCCCAATCCACATGTTAAAATCGAATCGATGTTGATGTCTGGATACTTTGTGTACACCCGGATTTTCTTGTGACCAATAATGAACATTCCGCCCATTAAAAATGTCATTGTTGGTGATCTTAGTTTCATCAGACCAAATTATTTTGAAAGGGAAATTTCCATCGTCTTGGCATTTTCTAGTATACCATTCACAAAAGTGTTCGCCTGACATATCGTCACCTGGTCTGAGTCCATGAGAAATCCTAAATTTATATGGATAATATTTATTTTTTCTTAAAATGAAGTGAGCGATGGATTTAGCTACTCCGGTATTATGCTCAATGGTGCAAATGAATATCTCAGTATATTCAACAACGACATGTAACACATCACGTTGACTTTCGTCATCAGATTGCTTTTGTCGGGAAACCACAGGATTTCAAAATGATCCGTATACTTTTAAATTGAGAAACGTCTAAATATCGATTCACCAGGTTGTCGCCTCTCTGGATACTTAACGTTCAGCATCAACATAATTTCTTTGGCACAAAATGTAACATGACATATCAAATTTTTCAGTATTTGAGAAGCTCTCGTTTTCCATTTCCAACAAATATCAGGTAGCTAACGAGTTGTAAAAGTAGGAACGGTAAATGTCATAAATTCTACCAAATAACAGTACCAAATAACATATTATGACCACAGTGCGTACTATATAAAATTGAAGAAAAGAAGGTCGAGTAATCACTTTTTATTTTGCGCAAGAAATGGTTATGGAATCATATTGTGTGATACATTGCTGTATTCACAATGGAAAATGGAGTCGTATACAGGATATACCTTAGTTTCGACCCATATAAAAATACAAAGTTGATGATGTTTTCTGAAAGGCAGAACGTCATAGAAAAATTCTGTTAACGTTATCGTGTAGTTCTTAAAAAGTGGCTGTGGCAAAGTGCTATTCGTTTTACATTTTCTACAGAAATAAAGCTAGGAGAAAATAAAAACGAAATTTCCAAATTTCAGTTTTTCTCGGATATCTCCGATAATACTCGGAATATTGAAACTTTCTAAATGACATATCATTAGGTACATAAATGCACAACTTTTCTTCCATTCAAGCGACCCCGTAGCATTTACCGTTTCCGATATTCCATGCTGTTCAGTATTATCTTGAACACAGTGTATATAGGTTAGGTTAGATCCAAAACAAGCACTGTTTCCAAACAGATAAAGTAGCCATCTTAGTTTGTGATACGCGCGGCGAGAAGACAGTTCTTGTGTTTGGTAATAGTGCTTCTTTCGGATTCATAGAGGTTTCAGTTCTACCTTTCATCAAAGTGAGGTTAGGTTAGGTTAGATTAGGTTAGGTTAGGTCCTATTCTACAGGATATTCTGAATTTTCAGGTCAAAGTCGAAGGACGTACCCAGTTTCTCACAGTCGTCTGTATGAGTTGTTTGGAGGGTGTTAGTGGTCGGGCCATCATGTGCAGATTTTGCAATCAGAAGTGGGATGGATCATCCCTTGTACTTGGTACAATGTACTCTTATGACATATTCGCAGCGATGCCTTGCTGTACCGAGAGAATCAAGGTGAGTGTTCTTTCTATCAATATGTCTAAATCCGAATCGTCATAATTTTTTGAGCAGTCTCGATCAAATTCGAAAGTCTACCTAATGCTGCAACTTCAGTTCATAAATTCATAATAGCGATCCATTCTTGCAGATGATTAAAAGTTCATCAAAGTTCATTTGAGAGTTCTCATCAGGTTGAATTCATAGGCATTTACAAAAAAAACTGTCACACTTTTTTCAGTTATTTTCCTTTTCTCTCTGAAATAATTTGTGTCATTTATTTAATACACTTTCAAGTTTCTGTCAACACCTGAGAATTCAAACTGAAATCATTTCATGTAATTTTGTATCTAAATCAAAAGCACTACTGAGTCTTCCTCTGCATTATCAGGGCAAATTATTATTTTTCTCATTCAACATAATATTTCTTCAAAAAACTGCTGGAATTTCCAAAACAAGCACAAAGTTTTCAAATGTTCCACATTATTTGTATGAAAGCATTCAACAGATCAAGAAAAAGTCCAGAAAGTTTCAACATGAGTTGAGTTAGGAAGTCCACATGCCAAAAGAAAATGTTCTAGATGAATCAACTCTCCCTTTCTGTCATCACTTGAAGATGACAGAAATAAATAAGAAATTGAACGAAAGAATTCCTTGTCACTTCAGCAGAGAACAGAGAATTTATTTTTTTCTATTGAAAAATAATGGTACCACAACTACGGTCTGAATATAAATGACTGGATGGACCAACCTTGCCGCAAGAGAATAGACACTATGATAGTGTTGTTGTTGCAAAGCTACCTGATTCTCAAAAAACTGTCTAGAACACTTGTGAGAATGAATATAACCACAGAACACCTGAATTCAACAGTCAAAAGAATCAATGCAGAGATTTGGAGCTGATATAATTCACAAGATAAAATTCCATCGAAATTGAGTTATTTTGTGCCCATAGGGTCAAGTACATCGGCTACTTAGGCTGATTCCAACATGATGGTAACCTCTTCTGAAAGTATGTGATATCATTATGAACGAGGGAACAGGGAACCCTTTGTGATATGGGTCAGGGCAAATTTGACCTATCGACGTAACAAAAAACATGCTATTTCCAATGGAAAATGCTTGGATAAATACAGTTCAATTGGTAGGACCAAATTCTGCTACGAAGAGGAAGATAAGTCATCTTCAACCAGGAATCTGAGAAACTCAAATTATGGCTTCCAATTTGAGCTTTACAGGGTGCCTAGAAAGAAAAGAAACTTCAAGGCACTGAAGTTCAAACTCAGTGCAAAAATGAAAGAGTATACCTATGAAAGGCAAGATATGTTGATCTGCATCTCTGAGAGGAAAGAAACGTCCAGTTTGTTTCTTGCCTCCAATAGTGAAAAGACTAGTTACACCATAGAAATATCGAAAGAAAATCAGTAGGGCCCCTAACACAATGGAATTTCTTGTGTATTTGCGAAAATCTGTTGTATTCATTGGGACAAAGATTTTCCAATCGATACCGAGCCAAAAAAAGCAATAAGTCAGTGATAAAAACTGGAACATTGATTTCAGGTTATTGTTTTGTCAGAAGGCAAATTATGCAAACATGTATGTCCACCTCGTCGCATTTTTGGTGATATTCGAATATGAAAATTAGCTTTCAGATTCTCAATGATCTAGTTCAGTTCAATTCCATCATATTTTCAATAATAAAATAAGCAAGATGATATTGTCTGTAAATTAAATCAAAAATATATTTCGTTCTAAAACTAGCCTTACATTCAATATGTCATCGGTAAAGTAATATCAGGGAATGGTACAGTATAATTGTGAATAACTTCTTCATTGCAGTGCAATTCCTGCTACAAGCCCGTCTTACATCCAGCTCAACGACTGAACTTCTTCAGCGACTACAGCCACATGGTCCCCTGCCCACACTGCCGGACTTTAGACACGCACTTCGTCAAACCTTTGGGCTTCTGCTACACACGCAATGTTTTACGGCAACTGCAGATGTGGCCATAGCACTCAGCCCCCCGGGTAGTCGCAAAAGCTCCCCCCACGCCACCTACTCCGCCCGATCCGAATCCCATGGACCTGGATCTGGGCTTGCTGTGGCGCGAACTGGCGGGCTTGCGTCTTGACGAGTTTTGCCGACTACAGCTCACCAGAGCTCGGTAGACCTTTCTTAGTTTTCTTTGTTATGTTGTTGCATTTTTATATCGCATTTATTTTTGGGGCGCACCCTCAGAAATGTGCACTATATAAAAACCGTTATGTTATTAGTTTATTGTATATGTTTGTTAGTGTTTAGTGAATTTTTATTCGGAACTTGAGTGTTTTATATGGAAAAGGATTGACAGTTGTGATTGTATCGTTATGTTTTAAGTTTAACTCGAATTTTTATGCAGACGTAGATCACGTCGGTTGTGGGCCGACGATAAATTCTTTAATTGTAGACCAATGCCCCCTTTTGGAACTATAGAAGAAATATTGTTTCACGTTTCGAAATATGTTCCACTTCAAATCGCTCCATTGTTCTTGACATATTTTCTATTCTCTTGCAACAAAATTTGGTTATGTAAGCGAAGTGAAACGGTCATCTGTTTATTGGAAATGAACGAAGTATTCATAAGTTACAAGAAATATGAACAGATGTTTCCACAATTGATTTCAATACATTCATTTACAAAAGTTTTCTTCATATAACTGATCAAAGTTGAATTGAATGATCATTGCATTTGTATAATTCACTCTCATAATCTACATACATGTGGATATATTGTATCTTATCTACCCCCACTCACAATGTTTTTTGAAGGCTGTAATGATATTTCTTTCATAATCCTTAAGGATGTGACTGAAAAACCAGATTATATGTTTCATTAGTGAATTGTGAAAAAATTCTGGATTTCTCTCTAACTTCTTTTGAATCAATTTCAGAAAATCTTTGGATTGAAACAGTTTGACATTTTCAATCATTGGATGGACTTTGAGAATTATGTAACTCAGGCATTGAGCGGTATCGACATTTGTAAAAGCTGAAGTTTAACAACAAGATCGTTCTTCTGAACGTGCAAATCCTGGTATCCAAAATGTCTTATTACTTTCAGCTCAAATGTTTGCTTTCATATTCTAGAGTTGTATCGAATCCAATATGAATTGGAAGTCATATTTTTGCTTAACGAAGTCTTATTAGAACCATCACAGAGAAAGCAGAAAGTTCTGCATCATGATTAGTAATTGAAGGAAATACAAACTTAAAATTCAACATCAATTAATATCAGTCCTCTCTGTATTATACCTGTTATTTTCATTTACTTAGAAGAGAATATATGAGAAAATAGTTTGGAGTTGAAGATTGACAGCTTGCAATAAAAATGTATATTCTGACGTATGCATTTTGGGGTATTTGTGAAATATGGAAAAAAAATGTGACACAAATCTCACCAGAAATCTTTTGCAGCCACAAACTATCGAGGCTCCATTTTCCAAGGAATAAAATTTGAAATTCGGTGTATGGTGTATTATCGTTTTTTTTTAATTGACACAGTGTTGCCAGTTATTATATTTTGCACCATAGCACAAACTCCATACAAATAAACCACTTTCAATATGAAAACTTTGGGACTGATAATGCGGGAAATTAAATTTTCTTCATATGCAATATGCCGTCATATTTATAAAATAGATCATCAAAAAATTGTCCCTACATTCCCATTGAAACCATTGAAATATCGAAATATATCAAATTTGATGTCTTTATATGAAATTTGACAATACCAACTGGTATATTTGGTATTGTATACAACTAAAGTATTTTAATGCGATGCAAGGTCTGTTCATCTTCAGGTCAGAATTTTACATCATTTCAATTTTTATTTGGAAAAGCAAGTGGACAGGTAGCTTCATAATGATTGAAAGTTTTTTTTGACAATCGAAAGAAAAAGTCATGTAAATAGCCTATTTTGTTGCAAACGGATGAAATAATCTATTTAATAGCTAGGAGACAATTTCTAAAAGAATATGCCAAAATTTCAAGTACAATGTCAATTCTTCAGAACAGAGATTTCAAGTGAAACAATATTTATTCCAACAGTTCCCCACTTTTGTCATTTTTAGGTAGATTTTTGAAGTTGCAAGTGCACATGCGTTGTTTTTTTACGGATCATACTTAATAATCGTAAGTGAACAGTATAGTAATAACATAAATTGCTGTGTCCCAATAATTAGTGATAGGTATGAGAGGCGTCCGACATGACGCGCCAGTGTGAGAGGGTGTGAGAGAGTTTCCTGTTAATCGTTATCCACGTCGAGATGGGTTCGAGGAAAAGGTTGGCGTGACGTAATTTCAGATCAGCCATGTTGTTACTTGGAGATAACACGACTTGAAAAAAATCTGGAGATTCTCTGAAAAATTCAAATTTGGCAACATTGCATTGTTTTATCACATTTTTTCAGTCGACTGCGGTATTTAATTGACATCACAATAAATGATAAGATGAATAACACATGCGTTATCAATCCGAAATATGTCTACAGAATGAGGAGAAAAACGACTTGACTATTCAATTGTTCCAGCTCTCGTTTATGAAATTTACTGAAAAGTTACCCCATGTCACTATTTTGGGTCAGTTCCATAAAATTTGTGAATACATTATATTCAATATAGTCCATATTCGAACTGAGATACAAGATAATTTCAATATTATAGTTTGAAGCACATTGGAAGAGTCGCTACTAATCTCATGGAAATACTCTCAGTTCTTTAGATGTTGTTTCATTTTGTCTTGAACTCTCGTGACATTAATTTTTGTATTCAATTCGATAAATATTGATACACTCAATTCTCATTATAATACATCACGAGCCATTTTCAATTCTATTACATCATTCCGGAATCTTCTTCTTATTTTTTACAATGACATCTGACAGAGTATCGCTGGACAATGTAATCAACATAACTCTATTCCCAATAACTCCTTCCTATGAAATTATTCCTTCAGTATAAGGTATGAATATTTCACAAGTTCAGTCTAGTGGGTGATCCAACATGTCAACCACTTCTAGTTAATGTCAGGGCGAAAACTAATTTATCATCACTCGATAAATCACTATCCAAATTTTCAAAAGTACTGTCTTCATCACTTTGTTCTTTTTTAACATCTCCTGAATCTATATACTTCTTGTGAATATTTATTTTTATATTCAATTCAATGGATAATGATACACTTGATTCGAATTATAATACATTGTGAGACATTTTCCATCCATTACATAACCCTGAAATTTTTTTTTCATTTTCGAAATGACATCTGACAAAAAAATGCTGGGCAGCTTCCTCTGATTGCCAAAATAGTTATTTTGTCTCCGTTCTTCAGTCATAGAAGAAGAGGATGCTATTTGAGAATGTGTTATATCGCGGCAGGTATTGATGACGTAAATGGGAAAGTGAACATTACAATATGCACAATGAGCATCATCACAAGAAGGGTTTTTCAAGCATATATAATAGCTCCATTTGAGATCTATTTTACGTCACGCAGCCTCACGGTTCAGGGACGGTCGGTCTCCCTGCAAAAGAATAGCACCCTGCCACATCATCCTATGCACCCATAGCCTCTCAAGAAACGGACGTACAAAATACCACTCAGCCGATCAGTTTTACGCAAATACCTCAAAAAAAATTCAAAATAGAGTAATCTAAAGTTACAAGATACAACGGGAATTTGATAACATTGATGAACTGGTGAAAGGAGATTTTCAACTGACAACTATAGTATTATGTGCAAGCTTGGGCAAATATGTTCCTGCCAGTACTATTGAATGAATTTCATCAAAAAAAGACAATTTCGTTGATGAAATCACTATTTTCTGCTCATCAGTTTATGTTACTCTAACCAAAGATCAACATTTATTTGGACCTATTCAATTTCGATAGATTTCTTAACTATATATTAATAAATTCAATGAGAATTCCATAAAATTCTTCCTCTGTATCAATTATTCACGAAATATTCACCAAAAAAAACCACAATTCCAAAAATTTGTTCATTTTATCATTTTCTCCGAACTATTCTCCATCTTATTTACGTTCGACATCAAAATTTCAGTGGAGTATCATAGTATTTTAATTCACTCGTGGGATCCACCCTAATTCTACTCGGCTATAATTTCACACTTCGCTGTTGTGCTGCCCAACTTTTACTTACTTATTGTATATTTTCCTTTCGTTCTAATGATATGAGATCTCAAATTTTTTTTAGCACAGAATAGTATCCTCAATAATTTTGTATGGAGAGAAATAGTGATGAATGAGACATCATTAAATTATGAAACCATCCCAAATGATTCACAATGAAATAGTGGATGGAAAATAACATGAAGTATGTTCATAGTATCTTTCAAAATGTTTTTCATTTTCCTGAATAACTTTAGGATGGTTTTCCTGATTCTTATTTTCAATTCCCCTTGATGTCTCTTCTGCATCATATATTGTTACAAGTCTACTAATTCTTCGTTAAAGGTTTCAATTCTACGTTTTTGTATAACCCATTCAAAACTAGATGAAATGAATTCAATAGTATCCTGGTTTTGTCATGTTCGAATGAGAAATATACAGATTTTCCAGTCATCAACACAAAAATGATAGATTTTGATGAAAGTATCCATAAGTTCGTCTCTCTTATCTCATTCATGTGTTTCAAATCGTGTACTCATTCGGTTCTATCTCAAGAAAGTTAATAAAAATAAATAAAAAACACTTAAATTTCAGACACTTTCTGTTCTAACAAATTCAACAAAATTTTTCAGTTTCAAGGAAGTTTTTGTTCTATTTTTTCTTTCGAATATTGTAATATCACTTTCATTCCTTTTGCATCTGCTGATTTCAAAACGTTCTTGTATAACAGCTCTACTTTCATGAATAGACCGGAGAGTACATGAACCTTTTATGAATATAAATGTTGTTTTAAATCTATGGATGTGTGGCGGATCTAGGAAATTGCTTCAAGTACAAACGATTCGTTACTTTTGCAAATTTTATATAATGAAATATTACATATAATCAATTGTTGAGGGTAAAGTAATTCCTAACTGCGTTTCATTTTCTTTAGCCAAAGCATTGAATTTCTTTAATATTTTTGAAGAGAAAAACTGATGTTATGCACGTCAATGACCGACTCGATATGCTGCGCGTGTGAAAGAGCTTCAGTACCACTAGTACTATGTAGCGTTTTCCCTTATTGTAGCCCCCTAGAAGTAGAAGCTAGAGTGCGAGATGGTTTTTCCACTTGGCATTTTCCAGACTGGGACTGAGTCCAGAAATAAATTAACATGCATTTTGACCTCAGTGACATCAACATACTCGTATCTGGAACAGTTATGCATCTTCAGGAAAGTGACCAAGAAATATGTAAGGTATTCCATTCCTGCATGCTACCCAACCCGCTTTGCTCTGATATTCGCTTTGAAAATGAAGTGACAACAAATTGCTTCATCATTATTGAGGCCTACGTAACGGTCTAATGGAGACGAGAACAAATCCTTCGATGTTGTTTTTAAAACTAAATGTACATAAATTCAACTACAGTCGTCACAGGTCAATATACGTTTCGATTTCTGTAAATGAGAAACAAAAAATACTTCTAGAACGGTGGATCAACAATAGTATAGTAGAAGTGAATCGTTTATGTTTTTATTCAGTAGCAATTTCAGTATACAGATTGTCTCCCAACATGGGGATGAGAATGATTTTTTATTTATACAATATACTTTTTATATTCAAGAACTGATTTTGAATACTTTCAAGCAAAAACGTTAACCCCACTGTAACTCAGAAACGAACGACTGATCAAAAATTCCAAAAGTAAATGTTTGTTTCGAAGATCTTGAGGGTAGCAGCTATCGTTTATATTTCCACTACTATGGTAGAGACTTTTTGGGTTTCTACTACATCTATGAGTCGGTATAAGAACATAAGCTTCAGCATCCTGAGTCACGATTGAATAGAACAAAATTCTTGCTAGTAGGCCGAAGTCGAATGAAACAAACGTTTCGTTTGTTACTGCGGCAGACATCACCAGTAGTAGTACGTTCAGTGCAAGGACGAAAGTTATATTTCGAAGTCTTAGTTACGAACGATTGGTTAACTACGTGTCCATTCGTAATTATACCGTAAACGCTCATACAGATGATGATGTTAGTCGCAGTAGCGGACGAAACGTTTGGTACTTTAGGATCCATTCGAACACGGTCTACCAGCCCGAATTCCGTTCTTTTGAAGAATTTGATGTTGAATATTATTACAACATGTGACTTCGTTTCACTTGTCGAGAAAAATCTTGAAGAAACAACTTTGTCAACTTTTTGAACCTTTCCTTTCTATGAAGTTTCCAAACCCCTGTTAAAACTTTCAACATTCGTTCCTGAGTAACAGTGGATGGTCACCTTTTCCTTGGAACCCCATCTATGAATTCAAACCTTCTCCATTGATTCATTTTTCAAAAACATTTTTGAGCCACTTCCAAAGCATCGAAAAGCCACCCACAATTCAGAAGTTTGTTTTCCATTTCGACAAATCCAACCTTTGACGATTGTACCATTTCGAATTCGATAAAAAAATGTAATTCAAGAATCCATTCGGTTTTGTATTGATGATAATATATATATCGGAATAAACATAAGAATAGTGCATAGTCATTTTTTACAAATTTAAATTTTAAACTGCGAATACCTAGGTGTAATCATAATGAAAGAGGCGCATGGGCACCGAAGGCTGGTGCGAGGACCAATCGGTGGCTGCCAGAGCTCGACTCATTTGTCCGCGATCTCTGCAGAAGGGATAGAATGGTTAAACTATTTAGGCGGTCCTGCGTCCTCTACTGTTTGCACGACTTGAATGTCGGAGATCCACACCAGCGCCGCCACTGATTTTGGGTGAAAAAAGTCCCGAATGTTCCGCCAATCACCTCCAGACAACGAACCTATCGGCAGTGTGATTGGTCAGATATTCTCATCTCATGTCAGAGAGAGGGGGTGATCCATAGTGCCACTACTTTATTTCTGATGTATTTGCAGATCGTTATCAGTGAATAATTCACCTCTACTGAAAGTTGAGAGTATCACGTTCTGCACACAGGTAATTACATCAGTAATTCCAAATAATGACTTGTTCCGGTGTTCACAATAGGAAAATTCATATTTAGGAAGACAGTTCATTGGAAAGCCTACAAAATAATCAAGAATATTCAGCAATCAATAATAATAAATATTCAGAATATATGGAAACTGCTCAGGGTACCAAAATGAAAAACTATTTTTCTACAAACAACAGTATCACCAGTTTGTCGAATTGAAACAAGTTGTTGTGGTGAATCACAACACTGGCAATGGTGAAAAGAAATTTCTAATGGCCTAGAATGGAGTAAAGTGGTAAAGCACCGAACATGATAGAATATTATTGAAATAACTAATGAAAATTTTTGTTACGTATTCCTCATACGCAAATTCTGTGGACGTTGATCACAAAAGAGTGGAAGACAAAGGAAGAATCCAGGTCGGCAGTCAATGATGAAACTTAGTTTTGTGTTTCAACTACCAACATTTTTATTAATATTACCCAACATATTACTGAGTTTAAAAAATGTACCATCTCGTGGTTTGGTCCAAATTCAGTACTTAATATTGCAGTGAACTGCGTCCAGATCTGAATATGCATAGTTTTCCATGTCTCCCACAGAAATAACTGATCAGCAGTGAACTGGCGTGATGGCAGATATTTTTCCTGCAAGAATTTCTATAGTTGAAGGTATGAACATGGCTATACTAGTCAATGCCGCTGACACAAAAAGCACACGGATCACAACTACAAAATCATCCTTTCTCCCCCGATAGACTACATTTGATCCATCATGGCTCTTTGTTGTTGATATCGACATCAAGTTCGTGCAAATTAACTTTGATAAGGCTGTCGATGCACAATATTACTCGAGGCGCAATCAGGGTAAGGGTCGTACCATAGAGCACCACTAAATGTAATTTAGAGTAGCTTGGCTGCAAGTAGATAATTATATATGTAATGTGTGTGTTATGCTTTTGTCGCTAGTTGTTTTAGTAACACGACCACCAACCATGAGAACTAAATTTCATTGGTCAGCCAGAGACTAATTCCAACTTGTTGACTGTTGGCATTGAGAGGTTCCCCTACAGTGAATATTTCAGCATTGGTTCCATCTCATCTTCTCTGTATCAGCAAAACCCATTATGGCAGATAGTCATATTGTGATAAAATATTATCTTCCACGACTGTTGTCAACAAAAGGTTCCTTAACAGCGCAGGATACTGCATTAGTTTCATCTCTTGTTTTCTGTAGGAATAAACGGAACTCACTATGGAAGGCTTTCGTAGATACAAACTCTCAGAAATTTTAAAAATAAATTCTCGCTGAGATCAAAACATTCATCATAGAGAAACAAAGAGAGAAGATTCGTTGATACCTGAACTCGAACATCTCCGCTATAAATATGAGTTCATGATGATGAAAATTTCATTTTTTCTATAGCACATGTTAGTAAGTTCTCATCAACTCAAAAGAGTAGACTGAGTATGACAATCACAAAGATTAAGTACTTCAACTTTTTTATTTTTTATTGAACCGCAACTGATACAGTGGAACAAACATTCTCTAAATTTTAATGTAAACACCATATCACATTTTTCAGACGATTAATTCCACCAAAGCTCTGTTGCACACTTCAAATGAGCAAACTCAATTATGGGCATTAAACTTCATGATTCTCGCAATAATTCAGCACTTTGTCAGTCTCAGGACATTTGCAATCTTCACAATCTTTGAATATAGTATTGATCTTCACTGGTTTGTCTGTGGGCTCGACGCAACGTACACCTTGGTCATTTCCAAAACACTCACCTCAGAGTCTTGGTAATGTATAGATATTTTCCTATCTTTTTTGGTTTTTGTACTAAAACTATTCCTAAATTCCTATTATCGACTTCTGCCACACCAATTTGTAGAGCTCATCTACTCGGCATGCTCCGTATAGATCCTAAACCTGAAATCTGCCACAACCTGGAACCTTCCAACACCAGCCAGAATTTGATATTATAGACTCAAATTTCCTGATAAGCTGTAATTATGAAAATCACTCCATTGAGCAATTTCTCCTCATCTGCAGCTTCTTTGAAACATCTATTCACTTTTTGGTGCTCATTAACTTTTTTGGTTCGTAGCAGTTGGTTATTTATTCAGCAACTCAATGACTTTGAAATAACACAATTATCAATTATTATTATATACGACTTCAACATCGAAAAGTATGGCCATAGTGATGATGGTGATTTTTTTGCTTTTCTGTAATATATGCCAAAAGCACTTTACAACTGACCCCATCGGTTTTCTTCACATTTCTCCATTGTTCAAGCCACCTTCTTCTCTAACCTGAAAGGCAAATCATTTTCTTGCTTCACGTCTCTATTGTCCGACGTTGAAATGAAAGAAAGAATGAAAGAAAGAAAAGAATGAACAAATCCCATAGCAATCCCCTAGCGATTCATAGTAAGCCATATTACTGAAAAGATTTAGAGTTGACAAATTGCTCATTGATCAATTTCTTTAAGAAACATGTGCTATAGAAAAATATAGATTACTTTACTCCACGATAATATACTTTATTGTCTCATACAATGAATAATCAAATGATCAACTACTATATTTTTCATCCCATAAATGGCCATGCTCCATTATTAACAGGTTCATTCCTTGAAGAGAGTTTAGCCCAGGAATACATCCGTGGTATAAGCTAATGTAACCTATGGATGATCGCAACACTGCTGTCTGGTCTGGTTGATCATTCCTATGAAAACAATGGTGCACATTGGGCTCACCCAAAATTTCTGTGAAAGGAGTATTTCCATCAGCTGTTTCGATACATCATTTAGTAAAGGGAAAGTCACCTCACTGAGCTATAAATACAGAGGAAGATACTTTCAAGCTAGAATTTTTCACTGAGGGGTATCTGTTGATCAATCTTCGGGTGAAATTCTCCCATTTCAAAGTCTTTGGTCGACCAGAACACGTGATCAAAATCTAGTTTTAAAATTGGCATACTGAGAGGAAAAAATTTGATGAATTTTGTGATATATATTTTTATACCTACTATATTAGCTTTAGATACGGGGACCGCCGAATTTTCTTGCATATTGTTTCTGATTGGCTCAAAGTTACTGAGGAGGCGGTCTTCTCTCAAGTGTGATCACAACAATATATTGTTAGGGGTATGATTGGTGATACATTTTTTATAAAAAACGGCGTCAAAAACTCAACAAAAAAATTGGATTTTTATACGAAAATTATGTATAACGATTTGGATATATTAGTTAGGGTAGTAGGAATAGGATCGTCAGTGGACGATTTTTTATAGTCCTTGCTCGTGGTTTGGTGGTTTCTCTTGCTTTCGCATGTAAATTGATGGAGGAACTCTGAAAAAGCGGACTCTTTGGGAAGGACCATTTTTCTGAGTACCTGCAATCATGTCTCCTATCCAAGTACAAATTTTCCTAATATTAACACATACAGAGTGGATCACTGATTCCGAGAGTGGGTTTCAAGTAAGTACATAGCAAGCACGTGATGGATTCGAAGTAATCCATCATTTTCTGTATGACTATTTCTGAAATGTGCACGATGGTCATTTGTGATCTTTCTCCATCTCTTACCCACTCTACCATTCAGTAGGCACACCCTGTACACTTATTATTAATTAATAAAATAACCATGTTTTCGGTGTCGTAGTCGTGTGAGGTGCCGCAGTTTTGGCGGCCATTGTAGATTTCAGCCGCTGAAATGCTCCCTTGCTGTGTTTCAATTAAACCTTATTATCATTATTATTGGAAAGTTGAGAAATGAGAAGGTAGTTTATGTATGTTTATAGCGTACTGTAGTAGCACGGGGGGAAGTTCGGGGAGCAGAGGGCCAAGCCTGCGCTCTGCATTGCCGCCTCTTCCATACTCTTAGACTAGGGGTGGTATTACTTTAGCAGAGCGGGGTGCAAGTCAACTGTTATATCGATATGCCTCAGGGCACTGAGAGTGAACTCTTACAGAACCCGTTGGAGATGCTAGATGACTGAAATGCCGTCTATCGTTGGTCACAGAAACAGTTCCATTAGGAGAATTAATCGCATAACACTGACTGAATGTGTGAACAGCTATTGATGGTATACAAGTTTTGAATTTGCTGTTAACACTTTCACAATTTGAATTCATAAACATTATGTACTCTTTGTTACCAGATTATAGAATAAAAAATTGATATAATACACTGCTTGCAAAAAAATATAACTGTCAATTATAAAACAATAACAATAAAAATTAATGGGCGCTTCGGGGCGACTTCATTGATTCTAGTGGAGCATTTGCTTTTTCAGCAGCAGGAAAACCTGGAAAACCTGCAGCACAACATCATCTGAAGATCTTGATCTACCAGTGTCCTCTCTCTCATAAAACAAAATGTAGGGTGTCTCCAGAGGCTCCAATAAATTCAAAACATCACCAGAACACTTTGTGACATGACTATCGTTAAACTCAAACCACTCCGTTTCATTTTTGCCAAGGCGTAATAATGACCAAATTCAACGCCAGAACCACAGTGAACAATAACTGAATGAATATTATAATAGTGGTCTGCTAGATTGAAGTGTTCATCCATTTGGAACCTATTTCAAACCTCCGTCAGAGGTTGAGTCTTGTTTGAAGATCATCAGTGTTATAATTAGATTGACTGGTGCCGCAGATATACTTATTTCCTTATAACAGTCAGTTAGTTTGGCGCATGTTTGGCAATACAGTCGATCATCAAAAATTCCATTTTTAGATGATTTAACAATAAGTTTCGCACGGACTGGTTATTAGTCATATTAGGAAACGCTAGATGAAGTTTCAGAAATTCACATACGTTTCTGCTATCTCTTGAACATTAACTGAAAAATAAAAAAGTGAGGATTTTTTCAGCAAAAGATTTACAAACACAAGACGATATAGACTGTATGGAATTATTCAATCCAAACCGGTCAGGGGTATTGATTCTGCTATTGTTTTGCCCACGAAGAGTATTCAACAAGAACCCCAAGAATTCAGAACAATCCTCTTGTTGTCCTAACGAGTATCTAGTGCACTTCAAAGACTCCAGGAAATCGGTTGGAAGAAAAGATGATACATTCTTACGAAATTGCAGCTGCATGAACAGGTGTTTGAATTTGGTGAATAAGTAGGAAACATTCTCGCTCTCGTTCATCATTAAAACCTCGTTCTTGAAATGTTTCGTCATGAACAGTACTTGTAAAATGATATTCATGTATTCATGTAGCGAGTGTTTCCTAAATTATCTGATCTAATTCATTTCTAGAGACAGTTCACTGAATACCTCCACTGAATTCAGGACAAAAAATTAACTCTTTCTTACATATCGTAACTAATCTGGTGCTCAGCAATAAGGTCTAGCTTTCTGCCTTTTTCAATCACGTAGTAACTGTTTCTTGATAATTTCAGCCTTTGCCATCTAAACCATCAGGTTCTCAGTTATCTTTATCTTCACGTGAAGCTTTCAATATCATAACCATCATGTAACTTTATTCGGTGTCTCCTGAGGCAGTAGTCTGAGTTCTGATTCACTACACTGACTTAAAATTCCAATATACATTTCTGACTGTGGTTTACTTCAATATGTCTTTTCAATTCTGATACGAGAAGGTTTCTAACATTATCTTTCTCTGAAGATGACCTAACCTAACCTCACCTAACCTAACATAACTTCACTGCAGTTCTGTCTGAGTATGAACTATAATCAAAGTGATTCTCAGACTTCACACCCTTTCCTTTTGGTTTTGTTATGAACATCACCTCACAATATTTGAGGTAGATCTCTGAATGATTATTATTTCAATTTCAATGTGGCATTTTATGAAACTGTCTAACATATGAGATTCCAGTCCGACCGTTGTAACACATTCTCGAATAACAATACTTCCTGTGACAATTTTGTGACTTTACACCCTTTCTTCCAAATATTGGTATGGGCCTCTTTTGTGAAATAGTAATGAATCATGATACTAACAACTGGGTAATGCTTCTACCGTATACTACATCAATTAACGATTTCAGTATATTTCTTTTCCGTTCCAGATTCTACAGTCAAAACAAAAAATGAAATGATGACTATCGGCGCAATTCTTGTAGAAATTTATGAAACACGGCGCTCATTTATAGTTGCTATAGTTGCGCAGATTTTCTATTTTAGTTCTTTCCATCCGATTTTGATATGAAACTCTGATTGAATATATTTTGCCTTCCTCTTTGGGTGTTGATTTCACTATCTTACGATTTTAATATAGTCTCTGACTGCAGAATTTTAAGGGAAGAACACAATGTAGATATTTCTGTCTCCAACTCTTAAAATATCTTCATCATTATGTATTACCTCGATTTGTCTATTCGATTGTGATTACTCTGACGAATGATACTGTTCAATAAGTTTCAATAATCATCTCTGACTTGAGAGTTGGTTCTTTCGATTTTTATATGAGAATCTTACAAAATGATCCTGGACTGTTATTCTGCTTGGTGTTTCTGGAGCCAAATTTTCAGTTTGACAGCTACCAACTTCAAAATTGTTACAGTTGATATAGGTTCGAACCTTGGTTTCCTAGACCCAATTTTGAGACCAGATGCAAAAAAGTCGATTCTTAATTCAAGGGTAAGATCTTTCTATTTCAACCCCAACTGCCATAACGTCTTCTCCACCCCTTCCCCAGGTGACCATCACCATCAAAATTGAAATACTGATAGAGTTGGGTGTGGCAAGTCATTAAAGAAGAAATTTTTCACATATAGTCAGTGGGCATACTTCTGAAGAATAACTTCTGTGAAGAATCCTGCATTGACACCTGTCGGATATAATCCAACGCCCTTCGTGGTATTAGCCAGGGAAGTAGTTGTTTTCTGGGAGGCGTCACTCCATTAACCTACTGTGTAGGGAGTTGAGACTGGCCTGAACGAATTGTTCTTAGATAATTTGAAGAAGAAATTTTAAAAGAATTCATCCATTCCATTGTACACTAGATAGATTTGAATTCTTCGGCAGTTGACGTTATAATTGAAGGGTTCTATGTAAAAAGTCCCTAAGTGACTTTTTCGTGTTTTGAGATACTGAAGATTCAAAGTTTTAATTTTTACTGGAAATAAAGTGGTTATAGTTTTAAAAGATTTAACTTTTATCAGAGATCAAACGTGTATTCAGGTATTATATGGCACATTTGAGACCCAATGTAACATACAGTTCTTTTGTAAAAAATAATACAAATTTTCACTTAGGGACTTCTTTAAAAAAAAGACTTTTTGTCAAAAGACTGTAATATATAACCCAAATCAATATTTTTATTATACAAAGAAAAGCAAACTACTAACACATAAAATAAGGAACCAAAAAAAAAACGTAAAAAAACATTCTACTCATAATCTTCAGCGTCTGATTCATTTTCTTCCATGATTTTCTTTTTTTTGGGAAGCTTCCTCTAACACCTTAAACACCTTACGAAATTCTCGATTTTCTTCCTTTCCTTTATACTGAACAAGGAATTTAATATTGGCTAGTTTTTCAGATTCATGCTTTATGAAATGATTATAGGCATTAATTGGAATTGAGTTAACAAAAAATATTTGACATCCTAGTTTGTAAAGAAAAAAAGAATTTGAATACTCCCCTGTCATAGTTACTCTAAGTTTATCATTTGTAGAGAACATTTCAGATCGACATTTTGAAATTCCTGAAATTGATTAGTTTTATTTCAGTTGCATAAAACTATTTATAGTCTCGCACCCTCAACGTTGGGAATTAACCGGAAATATCAGCGTTTTTGGTCGATAAGCTATGTTCCAAAAACACTAATAAAAAAAGGATCTTTATGACGCGCGTTTTGGATAAGCTTTATATCATACTTAGGATTATTTACCTTTTCAGTCTTAAGTCTTTTTTCTTCTATCAAAGCAAAGCATCTATCTATTGGCATCATTGAATGCCCTGCAATAGGATAATATATCACGATCTTTTAAAAGAGCCTAGATGCACAAAGAGAATCCCAATATACGTAAACAAAATTTGTTTTTATTCTGCGAAAAACAGTTGTTGCAAAAAATTGACAATATAACTTTTTCATCGGTTTTGTATTTCTTCAGATAGAAATCTAAAGCTGTAATATCTACTAAAGTCACTCATTTTCGCAAAAAACAAGGCTACTATATAAAAACAACAACACAATGAAAATAACAAAACACGCACTTTTCTGTATCTGATATCACTTCGGTTCTTTTTTAAAGTTAGGTACTTTTTTAACACTTAGGTTCTTCTTGCATGAAACCTATCGTCACTTTATGAAATGCGACTTGAGAAATGAGGCACTTCGGAACATTTTAGGCGAAAACTAGATAGAGTAATTAAAAGTACATTCAATTTATATCTTGATGGCGCAGCTAGTTTAAACTCGCAAAAATGTCACTTAAGGACTTTTTGCATAGAGCTCTTCAATTGAAAAATGTCCCCCTTGAATTGAAAATCTATCTGTATTTGCATTTTTCTTCGCAACAAATGTACTTTGAAAATATTTGATCTGTTTTGTTATGCTCCCAACGGTTATTTTGCGAAAAAATGATGAGTATACAGTAATTCTTCAGATGAAGATTCTTACCTTTATCTATTGTGTGGTTCTGACATCAATTTATAGACTTGATGATACTGATCAAGAGCTTCAACTGAACGATGTCGATTTTTTCACCATTATAATTTTTTGTGAGCTTTTTTAATTTCACACGATGAACAAATAAATCCTTCAGAAACAATATCCAGTATTTTTAGATTATATCTTCAAAGGGTTCTGTACAGTTCAAGGTTACAAATCAAATGGTGATTACTGAATGAGTACAAAATGCTGCTCCCCCATCCCAAACCGGTTTATTATTATCATTATAATTATTATTGATGAATCAGAGTTTAACATTGAGCAATACCATCAGAGAGGTTTATGTGTTTTGGTTGATTCTTTCTTCGATTTTTAAAATGCTCAACAATGACTTGTACGACTCTTAGATAATAAGGTAGATACATTATAGACCTCAAATGGCGTTGAATTGGATCGTATATAATTGTCCAAACAAAAGAAATGATAGATACAATTTCCAAATAGAATGGAAAAAATACGTGAATATGTTCATCACCTCATGAGGTTGAATATTCAGGTAAACTTGTTAGGCATCATCTGATTCGTCGCCAAAAAATTCCCCAGAAAAATTTATCAGGTCAACAACTCTTACTAGATGATGATGAGAAATATAAACTCATAAAGCTGCAACTCCCGAATATTTTGGAATTATGTACTCAAGTCGTTGTTGAATGATAATATTAGTTGTGAATGGAGTTATGTTGCAGAAACTCTGCAGCAATATGTGCCATAAGACAGATCAATACCAAATAAAGTTCTGCTGCACAACTTCATTCAGTGGGTGTCATAAAATTTATCCAATAAAACGAGTGAAGTGTTTTACTACTAGAGTACCTACGATGAAGCTGGAAAAGATTTGTTATATTGCCAGGCAACTTCAGTATACAGGGTGGGTTCAAAATGTTGGCGAATTTTTATCAGAAGATAAATCGAAGGAGAACATGTATGATTTTGAGCTCTCTGAACTCATAGAAATGAAAAGATAAAAACTTACATATATCCTCCTCGTTATTGGGTTCGCTGGAAAACATACACTTCTCTCTTGAGACATAAAATTCCCAACAATTTGGAACCTTCCATTTCCTTTGTAAATTATCTATTTGTAACATTAGTCTACGTCTAGTTGGTTTGCTCCATTCACCCTACTGGGCCCTTTCAAAAGTTTAGCGTGTATAAAATGTTGTTCAATATAATTTTTCAAGTATTGAAAACGAAAATTGTTTTTATTTTTAAGAAGTTGAAATTATTATGCTTCGTCGGGCGAATGGACCAAGACAGCTTGTATTGAGTATGTGGAGATGTTTTTATATGCGTGAGAAATTTGATATCATAATATATGACTTGAAATGATCGAGCTTTCGACGGCTTTTTATATATGTAATACAATGGGGTTACACATTTTTAAGATGTATTGAATATAACCATTGTCTAAGCAAGTTGTTTTATTTCACATTTCACGATATCCAAATTCCAGTACTACGAGGTGTGTTCAAAATGTAATGTGAATATTCAAATTTCGCGGGCTGCATACATTCGACTAGCGATTTTTTAATTTTCGATGTCACTTCATTCGTCTCAAACAAATGTTCATTTTCTGCTATCAAAAAATATTACCAAAGATTTTGCAGCAAATTTTGTGTGAAAATGGAATGAGGTGCTCAAAAACATTCGAAATATTGACAGTGGCATACAGTGATTATACTCTGAGTCAAAAAAAAAATTCATAAGTGATACAATCTTAATACAGCAGGTCAACACTCGATCAACAACCGATGAAAATGTTGGGGAAGTGAAAAAAAACTATTACGCGGAAAAATCGAATCACTATTAGAGAAGTTGCTAAAGATGTTGCTGTAGCAGTATGTTTAGATCCGAAACCTGCGTTTGAAACTGTTGATCCTGAAATATAACATGAAAAATTAACGAAAGTACTTGATTGGATTAGTGATCACCTTACAGGAGGGAAGCAGTTAACCATAATTAATGAGTTTGTTACAACAGCAATAAGCGTAGACCATAAGGTCCTGTAAGGAAGTATTCTAGGGCCATTGCCATTTTTGATCTACATCAATGATACCAGCAAATGTAATAAATGTGATTATGAACATAATTTTGCTGATAATGCACTAGTATCGGTTAGTGATAAAGATATAGATAAAGCTGTTCAGAAAATGATTGAAGCAATAAATAATATTGCTATGCATTTGCAAACTAATAAATTAAAGCTGAATGTCAATAAAACAAAGGCTATGATACTCACTACACCTTTTAAGTACAGAGAATTGGGTTTAAATCAAATTGAATTAAAAATAGAAAATGGCAAAATTGAGCTTAATACTGAAACCAAATATCTAGGATTCATGTTGGTCAAGCATTCATCAATGCATAATCATTTTGATTATATATAAAAAAATATTTGAAAAAATCATAAGAGTGTCCCAACACTCAACTATGCAATCTCGAATGATGGTATTTAAGACCATTATACAACCACATTTCGAATATTGTCCCACTCCTCTATACAAAACTGATTCAAATAAAATGAGAAACTACAGAAGCTGCAAAATCGCGCAATGAGGACTATTTTGAGATATGATAGGAGTACCCCTATAAATAATTACTCTAGAATAACTTAGGAAGTAGGCATACATATTTAACGATGATATATATTTAGAAAATGTTGCATAACCTTTTATCTTCATATTTTGACAGATTTATGATCTTTATGAGCAAATCCATCAGTATAACACTAGAATAATAAATAATTTGTTCGTAAATAATCAAACAAAAACGTTCAACACTGAAACATTGATTTTCAAAAATGGATTTAGTATAACCGTCTATCTTTGTCAGCAGGGTCTGTCAGACAATGTCAGAATGAATGAGTAACTTACAGGAGAAACTTTTCTGCATGAGCAAGCGGAAAGATAATGCATCAGGGAATGATTCAGGACTGAGAGCTTGTCAGGATGAGAGAAAAAGAGTTACTAAGGAATTCCACGACCTCCAAAGCCAACAGAATTCGAACCTCTTCCTGTGGCAGGTCAAGTTTTTCAAAATAGACCGCGACAGCGACTTTGGCAAAGACGTGAAACACCTCGGCGTGTACCACGTCCTCCTCATATTGAGTTTCCCCGAAAACTTTCCCTTCTCCCCGCCCTTGAAGGTCATCCAATCCCCTACGATATAGAAGAGTTTCATCAAGGATTGTGGAATCATTCGTTCGGAAATTACATTTGATTTCAATGAATTACTAATAGATAATACATCGTATTGTTACATTTTGGATAAATGGTGAATATTCAGTATTCAATTTGTCCATATTATTTGTTCATTATAATTATTTCTGTTTAAAGAATCTGTTTAAAATCTGTTTTTCCGTTAATCAGCTGTCGCCCCCATACGAACGACAACTCTCAGAAGTTGAGAAACTTGTGCGAGCTAAGGACTAACGAGGTCTTACCTTTCAGCGTGTGATTCCTAATTGGAATTTTTTGAATTCACACATATTCATCGTCCGTTTCAGTTCATTTCTCAGGTTATTAAATTCCATAGAGACCTGGTTGAAAAAACTCCTCTCAAAAAATTTTGTATGTTGATTAAACTTTTCGAATCCCAACAATTTTTATATGATATCTGGTGAATGAAATTTCCATCAAATTCAAACCCCGTTTACAAAATGATTCAAAACTCTCCCATATGTTCAATATTATTCCAATATTCAATAAATAACTATTACTAGCATAAAAGAGATGTATAATCAGTTTCAAATTGTCAGTGAAGGACAATTCATCAACTTTTGCAGTAAGATGATAGCTGATGCTATGATTCAATATACGTGTTATGGAAACTTCCTAATAAGATATTGCAAAATGAGTTGAAATGCAAAATGGATTGATCCAGCCTTAACATGTTGTTCGATACATTACAACGGAGTCCTATCCAACTCTGTGCGAATCCAAGGTAGATGGAGTTGAGAAGGAATTAGTCGAAACGTCAATTGTTTCTTCAGCAGTCTGGAAAGCGTTGAAATATGAGGAAGTGAAAGATTTGTCCGCGGTTAGCAGTTAAACTAGTGATGAGCCCAACCGGTCACTCTCAGCCGAACATTGGGCAGCGGCAACCTAGCAAAAGCCCCCAGTCTTCTAGGCTTGGTTTTGAAGATTATCCTATTGGATTCATTAGGTATTTCCGAAAACCCCATAAGATAGGTAGAATATCCCTGGCAGGAACTTGAATTTCAATGTCTCAGAAAACCCTCTGCTTTCCAGAGGGGTATGAGCACAAATTAGGTATCCCAGCACAAAGAATGAATACGATAATACTACTACTTCAATGAAGGTCTACTGAAGATATAGTAATGATGAGAGAAAAAGTGACGCCACACTCCAGAATAAAAAACTGGTTGATTTACATTCCATAAAATGAACTGTATCAAAGTTTTTCATAGATGAAGAAAACTGGATAAATACTCATCACAGTTTATCATTTATTGAACTACACGATAATAACCAGTCAATCTCGTTCAGCTCGTGGATTGTTCCTCCTCCTGTATAACCAAAATGGATGAAATTTCCTTCTCTACCCTTCATTAAAAAAGTTATATGAGCTCAAGCGAAAATTCAGTCTCAAATTTTTGTCCAATCCATAGAATGCCTGCACATCCATAACAATAACATAGAAGAAGAGTAGGAAAAGTGAAACTGATATAAGCATAGTTTTATCCATGCACGTGCGCATTGCAATCATCTTACCTAGTTTGTTTCTTTCATCATCATAATGATACAATAATAATAATAGTAGAAATGTATGAAATACACCCAAGAAGTAATTGACAAAAACGTCATAATTAATATAATAAAGAATTTCCAAGTTACAAATATAACAGAACTAAAATATATAAGTATATAGAAGTATAAAAAAGCAGCCTTGTGAATAAATAGAAGTATGACACAAATTCCTTGATACTGTAAGTCATCAAGGTGGTTGAAAAGTTTGCATCACAAATAGAAGCGGGCTCAGGAAGATTTCTGGATCTATATTCATATATACAGAATTCATATAGATGCACGGCTATAACACTCAAAATCTTTGGTCGCTTGAAGGTTTCTCTGCATGACTGCCTCCAGTTCAGTCCTGCCACAATTCTCACAGTAAATTTTTGCAAAGCGAAAACGCATGACCAAGAGGTACCTGTACCCCAGTCAAGAATACCATATCGCAGATGGTGTTGATGTTCGCATAATAAATGATTAATAAGATGTTTCCGTAACGATAATTTGATAGAAAATTTAACGCGCCACACATGTTTCTTAACCTTCCAGTAGTCGTGCTGAATATTAGAACACTAGTGGTCGCTGCGGACTGCCGGTCCGCATTAACAAAATACCCACATTTTGTCATAATTAGTAACATATAATGTACATTAAGGGTAATAAAACAACTAATAAATAGAAATTAGTGTATTACGTTGTTTTATAGGCAAAAAAACTTAAACAAATAAATCAAAATAATTACGTGTGAAAAAAACTAACTAAATATATATCCGGTGTACACATCAATTTCAAAATTCTTATTCCCAATGCGCCGTTTCAAAACATTCTGGGCAAATTATGAGAGCGTGCTCTAAACATACATAGGTGTAACATTTTTTACAAAAATAACGAGTGGGACGATTTTTTTTTCGATCGCACATAGCACATCGATCTCTTTGATTTGCTGGAGGTTCCGGAGGCTGCTCAACAGGTTCTATCCCTAGAATCTCCCTAATTCTGAATTTTATTGACTTTGGTGTATTTGATAAAGTGGAGCGAATCCTTATCTGCTCGCTTAGAAGTTCAAACGCTAGTTTACGTAGAAAATCTCTTAGCAAAAGATTTGCATCTATATCATTTGCCTTGAAAATTACCAATGAATTTATTCCCGCAACGTTTAACATGGAATGAAAAATTACCATTGGCCACCTCCGAGTTCCACGTGCGCAATTATATGCAGCACAGAGCTTATCAACCGTATCTACTCCACCCTTAGTTTGATTATAATTCACTATTATGTCCGGTTTATCTGTTTCACTATCAATAATGTGGTTACGGTGCAAACTTGACATCAGCAAAACATTTTTGCCCTTCTTTGGAATATACGATAATAACGTACAATTTTCATGAAACGCAAACATAGAAGACTTTTCAGGACGATTTATTGATCGTGAAAATTCGATAGGAATTTCTCTTTTATTTTTTCTCACCGTTCCTAAAAGAGTTAAGTTGAAATTCTTTCTTAGATTTTCTATTAGTTTGAAACTAGTGAACCAGTTATCAGTAGTCACGTTTCTTCCAGTTCCTCTAATAGGTTCACACATCCTTTCCACAACAGCTTTGGAAAGTTATTTACTTCCCATATACCTGGCGGTTGTTTGCCAACATATACTTCCATCTTACAGGTATAAAATATTTTTGGATCACAAAGAGCATAAATTTTAATTCCATATTTATTAGGTTTATTGGGTATGTATTGACGGAAAATACATCTACCTCTAAATGCTTCTAGCTTCTCATCAATGGTAACATATTGGAAAGGAGTAAATGCACTTCCACAATTTTGTACAAACATGTCAAACATAACTCGAATTGGTGCCAATCTGTCTACAGCCCTTCTAGCTTCGCGGGTTTCAAGATCGTCAAATCGCAAATGTTGTAGAAGAAATCGAAATCTTTGTAGAGACATAGTAAGCCTAAAAATCTCCACACCAGTGCCATCAAGTCGCCATAAATCCTCAGCATTAAAGCGGCTGCTTTTAAATACTCCAGCCATATATAAAAGCCTGATTAACGCTTTAATTTCGATGACATTGGTTGTTTTGGCATCACGTTCACGCGAATATCGGTCTTGAGAGGCCTGAATGTGTTTATTTGTATTTTCCACAATAATTTGTAGCATATTGGCAGGAAAAAAACACTGCCATATTGCCAAAGGAGTTTTTAGCGATTTAGCAATGCCTTTTGGGCCAGGTAAGTGAGAAACTAAATTTTCCGAGCGGGTTCTTACATTTTTTGGGGAACAGTGTTTTATCCATTTGGTAATTTGGTCCTTACCGAGGAAAAATGGGCCAACATGTTCTGGCAAAATATTTTCATCGTCGTCCGAAATGTCCTGCTCACTATCTGTTTCATGCACTTGTAATTCTACAGCATCTTCTTCCCCATCTTAGCATTGGTCAAAAGGTGGTTCCTGTTCATCAGATGACTCCAAACATTCTTGCATTAAACGGTTTAAACGCTCTTGCTCTTTTTCATACGACCCTATTCTATGAATAAATATATAATACAGATAAACCTAAAAATACCGAAACTAACGTACCTTTAGTATATAAGCTCTAATAATTTTAAGTACGTAACTAATCGATGCGAACTGTCAGTCCGCGATCCAAAATTTTCAGAAAAAACGACAACCTGTCCACTCAACTACTCAACCATAAACTCGCCAGAAGGTACCGAGAAGCGCGATGCCTATTAAGAGGGGATAATCAAAATTATCGTCGAATAAAAGTAGGTGCGGACTAGGAGTCCGCGCGCGACTACTGAAAGGTTAATTATTTACAAAGCATGTCAACTTGTGGTTTCCAACACAGGGTACAGTAAAATGTTAGTCCAAGCAACTCAATCGTTTCACTAGCATATACTTTCATGTCATTGCCCTTAAAAATTTTAAACTCCTCTAAAGTAAATTTCACCAAAAAGGTTGCAAATACATTTACCGTCAGAAGACGGTAACATCCATTACTATATTATATAACATTTCTGATGTTATCCCAAGTTCGGTAGTGCCTTCAACCGTTATGAGTAGGTTTGAATCGTCACCATGTGATATTACTAGGACCAAGTCAAAAGTGATTGAGCTCATTCAACCCTCTACCGCAACCCGCTAGGGTTCATTGTGGCTCACACCTGTTCACACTCGACCAAATAAACGCAGCTTGTGAACGAAGCCAATTAGTATGGTGAGTATTCTTTCAGGTCACATGGTAGGAGTATGGCTCTGCCAATCTCTGAAAACCTGATTCGGTCCCCAGTGGGGCAGGCCCAAAGTATGTGGTTTACTGTTTCATCATATCTGCTGTTAGACATCGTAGTTCATCTCTACTGTAGTCTAACAACTGTTTGGTATCAAGCTTCAAAGGGTGAATAAACGCCTTGAAGTGTGCCAATCCTGGAAGATTCTGCCAGAATTCCATAAATCAGCTTGGCATCCAGGTGTTTGTTTGGCGAAGCCTAAATCGATGCCAATGACAGATTCTGGTTCGATGAAGCTGCTTGCAGCACCCTCCTTTGCAAGGGAGTTAGCAGCCTCTATGCCTTCCAGGCTCATAAGGCCAGGAATCCATACCAGAGACTGTTACGTCTTTCAATCGAAGAGAGTCGTTTTTGGCAATTTGCTACTAATTCAGACGTTGCTTGGTAAGAGCTAAGAGCTTCCAAGGCCGCTTGACTGTCCAAGGATATTTTTATTGACTTATGTACTCAATTCGATATCGTAAATTTTCGCTTGAAATATAGCCGCATAGGTTCCTAGGGAGCGACTGGAAACACCTGCACCAGAACCTGAAGGTGTTTTCAATCCATCTGTGAACCAACAACTATCTGCTTCCGGAGGATCCATTCCTCTCTACTCGGGAACAGTACGTTGTGAACCAGTTAACTTAACAGTTGGAGGCAAGAAGTCTGCATTGAATTGATTTGTGCAATTGGCAATGTGCACAAGTGTCTATGTAGTCCATCTAGCCTCTCTTTCCAGAAAAATGTGGAGAGGAGGTAGATCTAGAAGGATTTTTATGGTCACTGACGGTGTGGTACAGATGGCACCACTGATGGCCAGACAAGCCTATGTAATAACTGCCATTGCGATAGTAACATAAAATATTATTTCATTCATTGAGATCGAGGTCGATCACCCGTTCCTTCGATGTCGATATTTTTTCAGTTGAAAAAGCGCTGAATTACATTACGACTGTTGTACCTTCTAGCATCGTTGTGGTCGTGTTCAAAGTTGAACTAGCCTAAACAAATGAATATATTGCTTCCTGCCGATGATCATACAGTTGGGAAGATTTAAAAAAACGCTGAGATGAGGTTTTTGTGGCTAGCGTAGTTGAGGCGAAGGCTTGAGTGTTTCTTCAGGGAGGCAGAAAGTCGGTCACCGGACCCCGTCGAGACGAGATCGGGGGGAGGTGGACTAAATAGGGGAGATATTTTGTCTAAGCGCGTGGTGCAAAATTTAAGAAAAATCGGTGTAGTGAAATCCTAAGCCGTTATTGGGTACAGAAAAGTTTAAAATAAAAGTATCGGTGTTGAAGATATCCCGGGTCAATGTAACCTATGGTTGACCATGAACTATCCAAAGAGGTGTTATGTGAGTGTTTGTTATTTTTTTCACTAACCAGTTGATGTTTAGAGAGAGTTCACATATTATTTTGTCTGAGTCCACTTTCTATTTGCAAAGAGGTTACATATTGTGGGTTCCTAGTACTGATTGTTTAACTGAAATTGATAATACAATTACAGAAAAGGGCAAAAATTTGAAGTTAAACACCTATTAAACAGGTTAGATTAATAGTAAGTAGCATGGTAAATCTGACGGTATTTCCTTTGTTCTAGTTTCTTTCATTTCATAGAATTTAACATTTTCCTGTTGTATAATATTTCACACGTTGTTTTTATTTTGTCCATCGAGTCATTTTTCTACTCATTATACTTTATATTTGAAACCTTTCATTGTCTCTTGGACTGAGAAAAATACCATCCTAGTAAAGTAAGATGAAGTTAAGAAAACAAAAACAAATAAGAGACCTTTTGTCAATCTATCGAGAAGAGAATAGTGAGTGAAAAGCATTTTAGCTAAGATTGAAAGTCAGTTCTGGAACCACATAATGAGAGAGAAGATAAGTAAGTATTCCAAATGATCAGATTTCAAAAGACCGGCCCCCGTGCGATCGGCACGAACCCTATAGTTTTTTTCGGACCTGCCTCAATATCCAAAATTTGTTTCGGAGAAATCTGCATCTGGTGACAGCGCTGCTGAAATTCATTTCAGAAAATAAATGCGAAAGGAGCATTTAAGGAGATAGGAAGCCCCTTTTATTACACCTATCTCTGTAAGCCAGAGGACTTCGCTTCAGCCATTTTGTGTAAAGCCTTCGGTCACTAGGCAATTGCTCCATAGGTGATCAGTGGTCTGACAATCATCACATGGATCCAGTGGATTTGTTTCGGACTTTAACCCCAAATTTTACCACAAATCCTTTGACAAATCTAAGAATTGAGCCTTGTGGAATTTCCTGTTCAACAATGAGTGATTTTCTCTGAGTTGTGTTAATGAAGACTCTCTGCATCTAGTGCAGAGAGAATTGATTTATGTCATGCACGAATCATTTCGTTATGAACCTGGAAAGTAAAATATACACGTTATATACATCACACAAAACGCATATCTTCTGGAAATGGATAGTACTCGAGTATGTTCTGAATGTCCCATCAATGAATTTAATTAACACCGCCCTCAAAGTATCGATTCAAATATAACTTCAACCGAAACTTCATAACGACCGGATTTCATTACTCATTCATCCCATCTCAATTCCCCGGGGTCAAAGCAGCCGATTTAATAAGGACCCCGTCAAAGACCTACCCGGAAATATTGGCACAACTTCCCTGTCCATTATTTACCTCCTTTCCACTACTTGCATCCTTGGATAAACTGTTGATGACACGTTATTTGCTATGCGTCCCGCGTCTTGGCCACTCTGCATACAGGACGACGCTCGTTTGTCATCTTCAGTGCTGGCCTCCTTGATCCCGTCACTTGGTCCTGCTAATAGTCTAGTCCATGAGTGACAAATCGCAAATTTTCAGCGGGAATTCACTGGGATTTATGACTGAGCTATCATTCAATTCGTGATTTCATCCAAAACAGTTTACAACCAGATCCAGGATTTTATGGAAAAGAGAAGGTTTGGTTTTTGACAAAAATCTCAAAAACCATTGCAAATATTCAAAATTTAAAAAAAGAGTTTTGAAGAAGAGAGGATATTCTATAAAAACTTTCAATTTGTGGAACTGAGTAACTCAATGTGTTGCTATGAATTAGCGGTGGAAATATTGGTAAAATTGAATGGAAGTGTACCAAAATCATTTGTTATTTCAACTATCGATCAGACCTGGATTTGCAATGACAGCAAACATATATAATTATGATGATAATAATGATTCATTCACATTCAACAAAATAATTTAAAGCATCGGATTGCTTGAATGAGGGGATATAAGGTTTATGCTTATATTTTTTCTGTCACAGTGACACATCAGCTTGTCCATGAAGAAGGTTTCCGTTTAGACCCGAAGGAGGACAATAATATGTCTTCTTGGCACAATCATGTTGCTAAAATTGCAAAGGTTGCTTCTTGAAAGCACTGTTCCAAACCAGAAAACTGTACAAACCTTAGCAACTTTGATTCTTTATAAAGCTCAGATCAGACCTTTCTTGGATAGTATTGTTCTCATGTATGGAGCTGCGCTTCTAATCATACCCTGAAGCTGCTGGTTTCCATCTAGAAAGAGATATCCGGCTGAATAAAGATGCAAACATCACTTGCAACTTTGATAGTCTGACACATCGAAGAAAGGTTGATGATTTGTCTCTCTTCCATAAATACTTTTTGGGAAGTGTTCAGTAGCAGTAAATATCATAAATACGAGGCGGACTCTGGCTGACAATATTTTTCCAAGTGGATTTTGTCTCCAGCGGTTCCAAGGTTCCTGATTTTCAGTAAGTTCCAGAACAGTCAAGAACCTCCAATAGTGTTAAATAGCATTCCACAACATTCGAAAACATTTCAGAACATCCCGGAATATTCTGGAATGCGGTGGAGTGTTCGAGAATAATCTGGAACTTTCGAAAATATCCCGGAACATACTAACTAGATCATTGTGGAATGATCAAGGCAGTTGTAGGTTTGAGTAGCCTCCCTTTCCTAATCCATGAAAAAGATCCCAGTTTTGTTTGAAGATATACGAGGTACAATTTTCGACTTCTATGAATTTCTGAGACAATCCAGAACATTCGACGATATTTCAAAGCATTCTACAACATTCAAGAACATACCGGAATATTCTGGAATCGGTGTCACTTTTTCGCAGATTTCAAGAGCATCAATTTTTGGAATTTCCATCTAACGTTTCAATAACCGAGTGGTTAGTTTCTTCAGAGCTTTATACATCCCGAGTTCCCTCCGATGACTGGGTATTACGGTTGCGTAACGCATATCGATGTTGACTCAGGTAGTTTGGTGTGTTAATACTTGTACTTGGATTAGGTAAGTTGTCAATAACAGTCATCTACCCTTTTTCTACCCATCGTCATGCTGTTTACTATTCTTCAACTTCTCAGAATGAGATTCCGTATTCGGTTGAGGTTCAGAGCTCCTCTGTTTCTAATGAAAGTATATGTGTGTTTGTGGATCTTCATTTACTCCCGTACTGATCAGCTATGATATCCCTGGTTGGAGGCAATGAGTTTTCAAACAGAATTCTGTGGTTTCCTTCACTGGGTGCATGTTCAGCCACAGCTGACTTGTCCGTTTAGCCTAGTAAAGTCAAGTCAAGTCAAAATATGCTTTATTGTCTGAAGATTCATATCTTATTGACAAAGCTTGGTTAAAATGATTTAAAAAAGAAGCAAACATTATTAGCTATTTCTAATATGTGTGATATACAATTATAAACTATGAAATAATAGAATAATTGAATAGAACTAGCCGATACTGGATGAAAATCCATATTAAAAAACTAACCAATACAGCTTATTGTATGATTTTCACTATGGAGGGTTTTACAACATCCGCGACACGTGTTTCGCTATACAATAGCTTCCTCAAACAGTTTCCGCTTTTTTTTTATGAAATAACATATATTTTCAAGTAGATAGTGAATATATGTATATGTAACAAAATAGGAAAGAAAAATATAACAGAAACAGTTTGTATTCACTTAGCACAATACAACACTTCAGGAAAGTAGCCAGTACCTAAAAATGTATTTTAATAATTTCCAATATTGATTACATGAACTGTATTGAGAGTCAGACATATGTCAATCAATCAATCAATCATGCTTTATTATCCAAGAAATCCTTATTGACAAAGCTAGTGAAGCTAGTGAAACTTTATAAAATCAACAATGTTGAAGTTTTTAAAAAATATTAAAATTATTTGATTTGAAAGGGTTCTATATATATATATATATATATATATATATATATATATATATATATATATATATATATATATATATATATATATATATATATATATATTTTATATTATGATATAAAGTGAACTATCATTATAGGGTTAAAAATGTACATATACGAATACACATAAATTAAACAATATATAAACCATTACCATTACAGATAATTAATAAATAAATCATTACAGATATGTAAGCATCTGAAATACTAAGAGTGTAGTTGCAGAAGTACTCCTTCAACTAATTTTCTGAAATTTTTTAAATTTGTTATTGCCCTATAGCACATTGAAAGGTGATTGTATATTTTCTTGCTCTCATATATCAAAGAAAATTTTGTAATTGCCGATATGGGATTGACAAGAGTAAATTCCGACTTTCTCTCGTGTGGTAATGTCTGTCATTATTTGCTGCTAAGTTGGAGTATTTTTTGTGAATCAGGCAAACGGTTTCTGAAACGAATAAACAAGATACAGTAAGAATTTTCTGACTGATGAAAAGTGGTTTGCAGTGGTCTTGTGATTTTGCCATCTGACATCTGTATCTGACATCCTTTTTTGTAGAACGAAAACTGAATTCAGTATTTGCTGACTACAAAAACCCCAAAAGGCAATTCCGTATCTCAAGTGTGACTCTATCAAGGAAAAATGCACAGTTGTGGCTAAGGATTGATTGATTTGGTTAGAAACAACTCAAATTGCATAGCAGTTCGAGTTGCTTCTACAAGTAAGTCGTCATAATTGAGTTTGAAGCAAATTATGTTTGTTTTATTTATGTTGAAACATAAGGAGTTTGAATCGCACCACTGTCTAACCCCATAGAGATCCAGAGTTATGATGTCTCTGAGATTATCTTCATTTTTCCCACGCCAAAGGATCGTGGTGTCATCGGCAAAAAGTGTGAACCCCCTTTAATGTCGATGGTTACCAGATCATTCAGATAACCCAGTAAGAGGATGGGACCCAGAACCGAACCTTGTGGTACACCTGATGTATTATTCTCAATATGCGATGTATTTCCTTAGAGTTTTACCAACTGCTTCCTGCCTGTCAAATAACTGTTAAGCCAGTTTTATGACAATCCTCTAAAGCCATAGCACTAAAGTTCAAATAATAGTATTCTTCCATGCCTCTTCAGCCTTGTTCCCATGGATCTTCTGGTGGTTCCGATGTACACCTTTTCAGAAGCGCATGGTGAGAGATATACTCTTGCTGTTGATAGTGGGTCTCTCTTGTCTTCAGCCGACCTGAGACTTTGTTGTATCTTCTTGGTGGATTTGAAAACCGATTTGATGTTGTGTTTTTCCAAGAGTTTTCCAATTCTGTCTGTGACCCCAGGGATATATATGGTAGATATGTACGTTCAATATTCATTATTGTTAATATTCTGTTATGTTAGAGAATAGGCTGGTACATCTCTCAGATTATTGTCAAAAGACCAGAAGAGTAATATTTGATAGCGGCACTGCAACCCCCGTCCATAAAAAGGGTTAATGTTTTTGCCTAAAAAGCGTGCTTCTCTATCTTCTTCTATCAATTTCTGGAATAGTCCAGATTATTCAGAAATATTTCCAAATTTCGAGTTTTAGTTCGTAGTTTCATAATTTTGAGATGAAAGTGGAAATTACGAGTTCCAGGAAAAAAATGGCACATTTGGACTAGACTATAATTTGAATAACGGGTCGCCAAACATCTTGATGTATTCCGAAGGCCTTTAGGGATTTTTATTGGCAACTTCGCCTGACGTTCCCTGTAAGTATTGTCTCTGGACGTGAGAGTAATTCTGGAGTCTCTTGATTCGCATATGTTGAAGGAGAGGTCTAAAGGCGAGAGTTGAGTGAGTGGAGAAGGATTTTGTTGGCTTTGATGGAATGCTCGATGAATGACAAACGATTTCGTGAAAAACTGAACTCGGCCACTCTAGCGAAAGCAGATAATATAGTAGGAGTTTTTTTTGTTGTTAACGAAGGCGCATTTCCAAATTATGAATGTGTTCTTTTGTTTAGAAAAATTAATAATAATAATAATGATAATATAGCATTTACTGCACAATAGAAATCTGTCACAAGGCAATTTTTGAAGGATAGCAAATACAATATAATTAGAAGTATAGTAACCGTGTTAAAAGAAATAGAAGATGACATGAAAATTTCAACTTGTAATGCACTGTTTGGAATCTTTGGTGTTAGTTTAGGTTAGATCCGAAGTAAGTGGGTCTAATCGACCCTCCACCGCAACCCGCAAGGGTTTATTGTGGCTCTCATATATTTACACTCGGCCACATAAACCCAGCTTCTTAACGAAGCCAACTAGTTTGTATGGTGAGTGGTCTTTCAAGTCAGATGGTAAGAGTACAGCTCTGCTGAACTCTGAAGACCTGATTTGGTCCCCAACGGGGCAGGCACAAAGTATATGCTCTGTTAATGAGGTAGTCGGATAGTCAAGTTGCAAGATTCCCACCTTGATACCTACGACAACCTTCCCATATGAGGGTTTTTGCACGTCAGCTACACCTGACGATGCCTTAGATTCAGCCGTGCAGGGCTTTTACGCCTCTGGTTTTGGTGAATCCTCACTTGAGCGGAAACGTTTGCCAACCTGCTCATGGGGGGTTTGTTCCCCCACCTGAGACAGATTCTGCTTACGCCGCTCAAGAATTTGGTGCAAAGCGGTTTTATGAGGTTCCCAGCTCTTGAGGAGACGACTCAGTCGTTTCCTATCTGCACCACCAAATATTTTTTTCAAGATTCAGTTGTTGGATCAGGAGTTGGGGAGTTGAGATGCTCTCGCTTCTCAACTGGATTTATAAGGAGGTCAGTTGGAGTCGTCAACTCGACATCCATCTCCTCTGTAGACTCGCTCCTGGACTGAATTCACAGGGAGGTCCGTTGAAGTCGTAAACTCGACATCCATCTCCTCTGTAAACTCGCTCCTGGACTAAATTTACAGGGAGGTCCGTTGGAGTCGTACACTCGATATTCATCTTCTCTGTAGAGTCACTCCTGAACTAAATTCACAGTGAGGTCAGTTGGAGTCGTAAACTCGACATCAATCTCCTCTGTAGACTCGCTCCTGGACTGAATTCACAGGGAGGTCCGTTGAAGTCGTAAACTCGACATCCATCTCCTCTGTAGACTCGCTCCTGGACTGAATTCACAGGGAGGTCCGTTGAAGTCGTAAACTCGACATCCATTTCCTCTGTAGACTCGCTCCTGGACTGAATTTATAGGGAGGTCAGTTGGAGTAGTGAACTCGACATTCATCTCCTCTGTAGACTCGCTCCTGGACTGAATTCACAGGGAGGTCCATTGAAGTCGTAAACTCGACATCCATCTCCTCTGTAGACTCGCTCCTGGACTGAATTTATAGGGAAGTCAGTTGGAGTCGTAAACTCGACATCCATCTCCTCTGTAGACTCGCTCCTGGACTGAATTTATAGGGAGGTCACTTGGAGTCGTACACTCGATATTCATCTTCTCTGTGAAGTCACTCCTAAACTAAATTCACAGTGAGGTCAGTTGGAGTCATAAACTCGACATACATCTCCTCAGTAGGCTCGATTCTGAACTGAATTCACAGAGAGATCCGTTGAAGTCGTAAACTCGACATCCATCTCCTCTGTAGACCCGCTCCTGGACTGAATTTATAGGGAGGTCAGTTGGAGTCGTAAACTCGACATCCATCTCTTCTGTAGACTCGCTCCTGGACTGAATTTATAGGGAGGTCAGTTGGAGTCGTAAACTCGACATCTATCTCCTCTGTAGACTCGCTCCTGGACTGAATTTATAGGGAAGTCAGTTGGAGTCGTAAACTCGACATCCATCTCCTGTGTAGACTCGCTCCTGGACTGAATTCACAGGGAGGTCCGTTGAAGTCGTAAACTCGACATCCATCTCCTCTGTAGACTCGCTCCTGGACTGAATTTACAGGGAGGTCCGTTGGAGTCGTACACTCGATATTCAACTTCTCTGTAGAGTCACTCCTGAACTAAATTCACAGTGAGGTCAGTTGGAGTCGTAAACTCGATATACATCTCCTCAGTAGGCTCAATTCTGAAGTAAATTCACAAGGAGATCCGTTGAAGTCGTAAACTCGACATCCATCTCCTCTGTAGAGTCGCTCCTGAATCAAATTCACAGTGAGGTCAGTTGGAGTAGTAAATTCGGCATCCATCTTCTCTGTAGACTCGCACATGAACTAAATTTACAAGGAGGTCAGTTGGAATCATAAACTCGACATCCATCTCCTTTGTAGAGTCGCTACTGAACTAAATTAACAGGGAGGTTAGTTGGAGTCGTAAGCTCTTCATCCATCTCCTCTATAGACCCAGCGTCAGAAAGAATTTTTAAATTTACTCTGTCCATAAAAGTCCCACGAGTAGCTAGGGAAAGAAGGTCAATCACGGCAGAGCCCCGCATTACCGTGACAAGGCGACGAGAGGGCGCCCGGTATCTCGAAGGTTCCGTAGAGACAGCTGATAGGCTCAGTGTCATTCATCCTCTCGGCATGGATACACACACCTTAGGATTAAGCCATCTTTGGGATGCCATTCAGTTATGGATTACCAAAACCACAAGTGATTCTGTCATTCCCGTATCCAGCGGGGCTACGTGAAAGCAAGCATCCTATGGCTGGTTTGCTCAACCCCCACATCCAAAGCCAATGCACTCATCGAAAACAGCATGCACAGTGGTTCAGACAGTAAAAGATGAACAAGGACAGCCAACCCGCTTAGTCCCATTGGTGATGGGACTAAGCTAGTCCCATTGGTGATGGGACTAAGCTAGAGTAATATTCAGTAGGAAATTTCAAGTTTCAAAAGTTATTATTACCTGTTAAAAATATTGATGTTGATGATTCTCTCTATAACTACCCAGGTATTCAGTTATAAACAGGTCTAGTGCAATCAATTGCACCAAAACTCTGTAAAAGCTGTTTAACATCCAGATTTTGTATCGTTTATATGCATTAAGAAAACTATTCGATGAAAAATGTATCATGAATTATTGTTTCGAAATTTCATGTCCATTTCAGGAGAGGACTGGAAAGAATCAGAATTTTACTCTCTTCATCCTCAACTTCTAGGTTCAACTGAAGATTGGAAGTTTCTTCATGAATAATATATCAATATTTTATGTATGCACCTATTAGGTTGTTTTGGAAATTTAGTATGATGTCATATATTTTTGTAGCTCACATCTCAATTAATATTCATTCTACAGTATCGCGGTATACACTGAGAATTCTGTACTCTATACATCGATGTTGTTTATTTCTCACGAATTTTACCTTTTCGACTTTTTTTACTATATGATGTTGAGAGGTTCCCGGCCAATTTTGCTCTACCAATTCAAATCGAAACATAGCGCTGTCGAAACAGCCCGAAAAATTAATCAGGCATTTGGCAATGTTAGTGTTAATAAATGGATATATTGGAGCTTGTTTGTGTGGGTTTCCTTATATTGCCCTTTGGCAATATAAGGAAATCCGTAGCATTCATATACAGAATGCTACGGATACCACTTGGAATGAAGCCCGGAACAAGGAAAGGAAAATTACATACCAAATAGCAAATGAAAATTAATACACCTAATTAGAGAATATAATCAAACTAAAAATACAGATCAAGGATCGAACTACTTCAATTGATGAAAAACCACAGCGATGAACTGCATTCATATGCATAGGTCGAGAATCGAGTAAACACAATTTGTTGAATAGCGTCGACTACAGCAAATAATCACAAGTCGACGTATTTCTCGTCCCAGGAGAAAAACGGAAAAGAGGGATGTCTATATTTGTAGGTGAAGCACAAGTTTATTACCCTGATTACACTTGTCTGATGAATACCAACAAGACGAGGGACCAACTTAGAAACCGGCTCTCGTTACAGAATCGTGTCTTCGGTTTTGCGATAGGATTTCTCTACAGCGTCGCAGAAAATGAGTGTCATGGAATCATCGTATCGAAACAAACGAAGACAGTTGTATATTTTCAATATGTTGTGGGAGAAATACCTTTACACATTTAGGAAAAAATTAATAAGCAATATTAATCGTCAGTTCTATAAGAAAATGGTTCATTCATCAGGAAGTAACTCCCAAATTTTTCTATTTCAAAAGGAATGTGCGAGCTAAGGATTAACAAGGTATTAACTTCCACCGGGTGATTCCTGGCATATTGATGAAAATACGACATAACTATTCGATTAGTGTTAGTCAATTGAATATATCCTCAACAAAATTTGAAATATGAAGTCTCTGTTCCATAATATGATAAGCTTCTTCATTTCGAAACTAACCATTGAAACTACCTCAAAAACAAGTAGGCAATATCATACCATAGTCAGAACAACAAGGATGAATAACAATATGAATGAGTTTTACAGTGTTGCAAATTCATATCAGATGTTAGTGACGTCACGATCATTGTTTTTACTCGATTTTGGAAAAACTTCTGACGGAAAAATATTAAACGAAGTACTTTTATACATGAAGGTTTCACCTATGTGGATATTCCAACATTAGAGCCAATTCAATTGTATTATAAATGAACAATTCCGCGTCATACAAATTTATGCCATTAATTTCTGAAAGAAAGAAAAAATTCAAATAGGTGTTTTTTTGATATACTAAAAACCATTAAGGCTCTTGTATTTTTGAATAAAACATATAACAAGTGAGTTTATGAAACCTGACAAAAAATCTCCATAGTAAGTACTATAATTTTAAATTCGAAAAAAAACAAACTTTTTTTTTTCCAAGAAACACTACTTGTCACTTTATCATACGTTTTGAAGTATCAGAGAGTATGATAATTTTGAAACAAAAAAAAGTATTTCTGAGGGCTCGGAAAAAAAAAATCAACAGAAGACGGCATGCTGCTTACTCAGAAAATTTTCAGCGTCTTGAACGAAGATAAATCATGCTTGTGTATTTTTTGTAATTCTTTAAGGATTTTGATACAGTTAGTGATTAGTTACTGCTTCAAACTCTGAAAGACCTCGCAATTAAAAACAATAGCCTGCTATTATTCTAAACTTACCCCCTACATCTATATCAGTTTGTGAAAATAGATAATACTTGGAGCTACCCCAATACTATAGAGTATGGAATAACTCAGGTCACATTTCTGGTTCCACTGCTTCTATATGTTTTCATTGAATCCTAGGACTTACTTAGATTTTTCTATTTTCCAAAAAAGAATGAATAATAAATTAAACACAAAACAGTCCACTACCAAAACAAAAAAACCCTCAAAATATTCAAGTATACGCTGTCTATTCAAAAATTGAGGTGAATTTTGAAGTAATTCAAATCTGAAGGTTCACTTTTATACACATTGCTCTTTACACATCGCCATAAAAAAATCTTATGATCAAAGATCAGGTGATCGCGCTGGCCATTCAATAGATCCTCGCCTCGTTATCCACCGATTGGGAAATGTTGTATCGAGGTACCTATCGCCGAACATTAACTTGGTAATGTGGTAGTGCTCCATCTTGCTGGAACCATATCGTATTCACTGGAACTTGAGAGTTTCCGGGATCAGGATATGAATTTGCTAAACTTGGAATGACATTATTTTGAAGTAGTGCCAAATAATTATTGTCATTCAAGTTGCCCTCAATGAAAAATGGACCAATGTTATGGTTTCCTTCAATCCTTTTCCAAACATTGAGCCTTTGAGGGTATTGCGTGTGTTCTTCTCTCTTCCAGTGAGAATTTTTCGGTGACCAGTAGCGGCAATTTTGCTGATTAGTATGAACGTTAAGAGATAAGGTACACTTATCAGAAAACATAACGTCTTCTAACTGAATGATATTGTGATCCAACAAGTCGTCTTCCATGAGCTCCTGAGTAAGTATCATTTTATAGGGATGCATTTTAGTTTCTTTTGATATGTTTTCTATCGATGTATGGCTAAGATTAAAGTAGTGGATGCCTGTCTACTGGAGCATCACATCTAATTTGAGTTCATCTCACATTGCATTGGCAGTTGCTTTTTTTATCTGCCCCACATGACCAAGCTTGTGAAACTGCTTCTCTATTTTGCTTATTGTTCCTTGAGATATGGGCAGTAAATTAGGAAATTTCTCATGAAAAGGCGAGTTGTGTTTGTTTGTTGTGTTTGGTATTTCACACGATAATCTTTTGAAAAACTTGAAAAATACGGGATTAGAGGCTTACCGTTATCATTATTTGGAAGTTATTTATCGAAGAAAAAATCTGTCGTTAAAATAAAAAATAAGTTTAGTGAATCTTCGGAAATTAAATATGGTGTTCCTCAGGGAACATTCCTCGAACCTAAGTTATTTCTTCTGTATATCAATGAAATGTTGAATATGGAAGTAGGTGGAGATATCATCTCATATGCGGACGATAAGGTTCTCCTGTTTCATGGAACAAATTGGCAAGAAGTTACGAAAAACTCGGAAAAAGGTTTATATCAAATCAAATATTGGATGGACTGTAATCTCTTGAGCTTAAATGAGAGCAAGACTAAATTCATAACTTTCACAAACAGTCCAAAAGTTAAACCCAACCTGAAATCAATAAAATTTCATGAGAGATGTGATCTGACCAACTGCGATTGTGGGAAGACAATTCAAAACACTTCAGAAATCAAATATCTGGGAGTTATCATCAGTGAAATGCTGAGATGGAATAATCATTCAGTATATTTGAATAGCAAACTTGAAAAACTGGTATTTGCATTTTATAAACTCAGGGATATTCTTTCAGAAAAAAGTTTGAAAGTAGCCTACAAATCCTTAGTAGAATCTGTGATGTCCTATGGGATAATAGTATGGGGAGCTGCGTACACCAATCAGATAAATCGTTTGGAAGTCACACAGAAATGGATTTTGAAAGTAATACTAAGGAAAAGGCGCAGATTTTCCAGGGAATAGCTCTTCATAAAAAGTAAAATGCTCGATTTATAACATCTGTATATTTTTCATATTGCGAAATTCATGTACAAAAATAGAACGCAACAACAAGAGATTTCCCACAATCACAGTACAAGACAAAAAGGTCTGAACATTTAAATATTCCCCATCCTAATTCTACCCTCTATAAGAAATATATAGCATTCAATGGCCACAAAATTTACAATCACACTCAGAGTCCATCAAAAATATTCACAGTTATAAACAGTTCCGCAAAAAGCTGATGTCCTTCATTCTTATAAACTCTAAAGCTCTTGAAGTACTCATACAATGAATGCCAATATATAATTCTCTCATTTCCTCAATTTCTCATAATATTAGTTTAGGCTCTTAGCTCCTGATAATTTGAGATTATTTTATTTTCTTTATTATCATATTATTTAGGTTTATAATATATCACATATCAAATGTTCAAACACTAATTAATTAGTACTATTTAGGTACAAGACGATCTTATTATGAGATCAGGTGCACGCAATTTGTAAAAAAAAACTAATGTAATGAAATTGTATCATTATTATTATTATATATCACAAGCCTATACTTCCTATTTAAAAAATTAGGGGTTGTACCTTTTATTCGAAGGGTATTGAAGGTAGGAGTAGCATTATTTCGTTGGAGTATGTCAAATTATAATTAAAATTTGACGTGTTTCGAATTTTTTTATATATGTACAGTAACCAAAATAATGAATTTATTCCATTTGGCTTTTACATACTGTATATACCTCTTTTTTTATATCCAATTTTTGTTTAACTTGTCTGTGTTTTCCTTTTCTTTCATTCACTACTCATTCATATATAAATCAGTGTAATGAGTGGCAATTTATAAAATATTTATGTTACCGTTCAAACTTTACACATATGTTTCAATGCATATCTCATCTTGTCTTATTATTGTTTCATCACAAACAAGCTTTTCCAGAGCTTCCGTCATTTTCTGTTCATTTATCTATTCTCATTATATACATTCATACAACTCATGTAAATTTATGTAAATCGGTTTAATAAATGAATTTTACTATTACCATCATCATTACTATTCGTACTTTCCCCAATGAGAAAAGATTTTCATAAACTTCTCCTAAACTCCCAAAAATAGGACGCTACTGGCTCTCAAGGAAAACTTTATAATCACATACAGATATCTGAGACGTAAGCTTGTTCCGCTTTTTCATGTGTACATGCGGGGCTAAATTAACTTTCCTGTTCAATGGAGGAGCCATTTGATTAAATGCTTTGTGGCCGATATTACTTCTGCAGCTTCAAACGGATAAGAATCCCTAAGGTAATATTCATTTGGGAGAAGGATTCATCACATTAATATCTTGATGTCGTAGATCGAAAGATTTCAATATGAACGGGTTTTAGAATCAGAGTGGCACTATAATAATAATAATAATAATAATAATAATAATGTTTATTGATAATATCAAAATACAATGCGATATATCAGACAATAAACAAGGGCAGGATGAATTCCACAAAAATTGATTTGGTTGTGCGTGGAAGGGTTTACGGTTCTTGCATTGCTAACAGGTGTGCTGGTTGCGCGGGTATAGACATTAAAAACTAATTTATGATAAACGTGATTTTTTTAGTGAAAACTTATAGCTACATTGAAACATTATATTAAAAATAATAATAATAATAATAATATTTATTCATACATGTTGCATAAAAATTAGAATTAACAGCTTGAAGGTAATGATGAATAAATTGCAAATCCACTGACGGTTCAACCTTGTGTGTGGTTAAATTAACAAATACAAATAATAAAATAATGTTACATATAACACAATCACATTGTTGGAGAAAACCTATACCTGGGTTTTTGTGGCATTGAATTGAATCTGGTTACACCCCCCAAATTTGAATTCACTTCTAGATCCTCAGTAAGATTTGCAACCTCATCATGCCGGTGAAGATGTGCCTCCGTAGCCAATGTCCTGAAATCCAAATGGAATGACGAGATAAATGTGCTGTCGTCTGCAAAGCAATATACAGGGTATAACTGAATAAGTGTAAAATATTTGAGGAGGTGATTCCTCATCGAAAAAAAGATAGGATCTTTCATATAAAGAAACTTCATTGGAGCATCCCTTGTTAAGATACAACCCCTTAAAAGGGGTACATAAAATTTGTATAACAATTTTTTAACGAGCACTGAAAAAGTTACAATATTGAAATTAACCTGACGTTTTATACTACCGAAAAGACACTTACCCAGTAATTTATTTGGTTTACCCCATGGTTGAAAGGGGTGGAAAACGGAACCCCCCAATGTAACTTTTTGTCTTATGATTTGTTTACCATTATAAAATGTATTTCCGATACCCTATTTCATTTTTAACAAAAAATGTCTTTGGGTTTTTTACTCAAAATGAACCAGTTCGCAGCAAAAATTATTTTAGGAACAACTACAGAGAGACATCGTCATAAATGCGAAAATACCAAACTAATCTATCTAGTAGGTCGCTATTACCGATAGTGACAATTAAATTGGTATTACGCTGTCAGTTTGTGAATTTTCGAAATTGAATTGATACTAATTGTGTATTGTTGTTCTGTTCTTAATTTGTTACTTCAGTAATTCACTTGTTGATAAAATGTCATACACAAATGAGGAAATGGCTGATATGCATCACGTTTACGGTCTGTCGCAGGGGAATGGGTTAAAAGCTTCTAGAAGATATGCTGAAATGTATCCTCAACGGCAGCATCCTCCACATAGAATATTTGCTCGACATCATCAACGATTACGAGAATATTGTTCAATCGACAAAATAACGCAGGATTGTGGTCGCCATCGAGAAGTACGAACACCACAGCTTCAGGAAGCAGTACTTAATTTGATTGAGGAACAACCTATTACCAGTACTAGAATGATTGTTTTCCAGCTAAATGTTGATCATATGACGGTATTTCGAATTTTTAAGGGACAACTCTTATACCCTTGCTATCTGCAACGAGTACAGGCACTGTTACCGCGAGACTTTCCGAACCGTCTTGAATTTTGCAATTGAATGCTGGAAATGATTAGAAGAAATTGTGACTTTTTGAAGACGATAGAATTCACAGAGAATGTAGTTTTTTTCGGGACAAGATTAATAATTTTCATAACTACCACATATGGGCTGATGAAAACCCTCACGCTATTGTCGAAACTATCCATCAAGAACAGTTTTCTCTTAACGTGTGGCTCGGAGTAATTGAGGATGATTCAATTGGGCCTCATTTTCTACCTCCTCGATTAAATGGTGAGGCAAACGTTCAATTTTTAAGTGCATCCAGTACTGCTGAAGGAAGTTCCTTTGGGCGTCAGAAGGGATATGTTTTTTATGCATGATGTGGCTCCCGCCCATTTTAGTCAAGTAGCACGTCAGCATTTAACCGAAACATATGCAAATCAGTGGATAGGTCGAGGAGGACCACAGAACTGGCCCGCCCGATCCCCGGATCTCTATCCTGTCGATTTCTCCATTTAGGGCCATTTACAGCATTTGGTTTATCGTACTACTGTTCGCGATGTAGAGGACTTAAGAAACCGCATCATCGATGCATGCAGGGTAATCAGAGAGACTCCAGGAATATTTGAGCGAATACGTGGCTCAATGCGCCAACGTCTAGACGCATGCGTAATGTCTGAAGGTAGGCATACTGAACATTTACTATGATTTCTACATGTTGTGTGTTTTGTTATTTGTTTTTGTTTTCGCTTGAATTTGAATAGATATTTAATAATTAAACTGCATTGGAAAGTCAAATAGACAATTTTTTTGTCTACCTACTCAGATTTTGAAAGAACAGTTTGGTCTTCAGTAAAACTCTATTTTCTTATACCTCTCCAAATGACATGAAAGACATGCAATAATTCACTCCATCCTAAGAAAATACTCTATCCATTTCAGTAGAAACACTTCCTTACTTACCAACAAATGTTTTTTTGGTGATTATGCTCTGCTGGAAACAGCAGACAAAAAGTAAATTGAACCCCACCGGACTTTCCAGTAATTTGGGTGGTATAGATATTTCGATACGAGTTAATACAGAACTCAGTGTCCCACGCCTTTCAACATTGAAGATGACTTCAATTAGATTATTTTTACTTGGTTTAATCCGTTGTAGTTCAATCCACCAAACCTCTGTGCTATACAAAGTTGGTTTTACGACACAAAACACAAAATTTAACTACACTACGCTGTTTGCTAGTGAACAAGATCTATCTTCTCTGATACAATTGACAAGGTGCATTTGTAACATGTCCTATTCGTGGACAGTCATTCACGGAACATCAAAGGGCTAGACACGTTGTAATTGTTGTTGGTTGGATAGTTGACAGCAGTTTACAGGTAAAGGGACACTTTCGTATTATGAGCTCTGAATCGACAGTGATAATTAGCAAACTGCCAGCGCTTGTTCACTGAAATCGATAAAACTAATTAATTAATTAAATTTAAATCAAATATAATATATTGAGCTGCGAATAACTTATTTAGAGTTCAGAAATTGATATAAATAATTGAGATCAAAGATGCTCATGGAACAAAATGTAACTTAGATGGGCCACTATCATCCTCAGTGGTGTACTTCGAATTTTCGGGAAGATATACTCGTTTCATTAGCATTATTTTGAATAACGACACAAGTCTAACTACTCATTTTGCAGGATTACATTAAGAATTCATGTCAGAATGATCAATTATTAAAAATAAAGTTTTTTGGAGAAACTTCCAAATCAAAAATACCTGCAATAAAACTCTTTATTGTTTTATATTCCATATGGACAGATGTTCATAATGCTTCCAGTGAAAAATAACATATCGTTTTCATATCATTAACATATCAAAACATATTATTTGTCAAATAGAGGAAACAAAATTTGGAATAGTAGATCGTGATCGAATGGAACTTGTACCAAACGTTTCGTATGTAACTCTGGCAGACATCAGCAGTGGAATATGCGTTGAATACCACGATGAAGGTTATATGTGTTGGAGTTTCAGTAACGACCAACTGTTGAGTTCAGTGTTCACTGATATTTATAATTTTAGAGAGTGGTGGGTAGGGTGGTAGAGTTGACGGTGGCCCAAGCTTTGGCACACCTTAACGAAATATCAGTATAAATAAGAATAACATTGTATGTATATTTAGTTTAATATTCCCCTTTTAGATGATCATTTGGTGATCGAAACACATATAGAGGTGTTAAAATAACGGTTTGGTGTTGTCTAATATTATATAAAATGATTTGAAATCCCTGAAGTAACTTAAAAGAAGAATTAAGAAATTAAAGGAGAGGGAAAAAATGAATAGCTGAAAAAACAATTATATTAAGCAAAAAACTTAAAATGAAAATTAGTGAAAAAAAGTTAAAATGAAACAAATCGAAAAAAATAAATAAATACAATGAAAATTAAAAAGTTAAGAGATTCCAAGCCAAGTTAATTCACGACGTTTCGATCGTAATGTATCCACAATCATCTTCGGTTGATGATTGGATCGATTCCTCCGTGAGCTGATTATTTATAGGTCATTTGAGTACTTTCACTTATCTCTGCTCACCTTTTTCCGCTTCACTGGTTTAGTGGGAGATGACCGTTTGGCGGGAGTTGGCCATCTTTCGCTTGATTATGGTTTTCCATATGTTGTGTACCTCTACGCTAGCTTGGCTGAATACATTGTTGGATAGCATGTATGCAGCTTCTTTTAATTTCCTCCTGAACCAATGTTCCTCTTTGTATATGATCTCAACTTGGGACCATTCGATGTTATGTTGATGGGTCCAAACATGCTCTGCTATTCCTGATTTGCTGGTTTTCCCTCGCTACATTCAATGGCCTCTTAGTTTCACCGATATAGGATTTCCCGCACTCACAGGGTATCCGGTAAATGCAATTCTTGGAATTTGTTTCATTTTTACTCGTATTTTACTTCACTAATTTTCATTTCAAGTTTTTTGCTTGATAATTGTTTTTTCAGCTATTCATTTTTATTCCTCTTCTTTCAAATCGTTTTATATAATATTAGACAATGGAAGTCCGAACCAATGAAATTTTTCATCTGACTGGCATCTTCTAGGCATCGCGACAAGCTTTTTTTATAATTTCAATTCTGTAAAGTCATAAATGAACGTGATTAATGTGATTTAAAATTTTATTTTGATCTTTTTAGGGCACTTAAATAAAAGCTTGTTTTGAAAGTTTTTTATCATTATTTTATATTATAGAAATTCGTATTGAATAGATAATGAAACAATTAACTTTTGTCTAATTTCTACTAAGGTTATTATTTGTTAGGACCGGTTTCGGTTCATTAGACCATTTTCATGTAGTTACTTGGTCTAATAAACCGAAACCGGTCGTTACAAATAATAAACTTACTAGAAATTAGACAAAAGTTGTTTTCTTTTTTGGGAAAGAAAGTTTTTGGCTTTCTACTACTCCATCTTGATACAAAAAAAAATGATGAGGGAATCTTCTTATTTTCAAATTGATTACTTCCTTCCTTTCTTTGGAAGATTCCCTCATCCTTTTTTTTTGTAACAAGATGGAGTAGTAGAAAGCCAAAAACTTTCTTTCTCAAAAATTAATCACTCCTAAAAATATAACCCCTTCAATTCAAATTACTTTCTTTATTCTATATTCAACCAAAAATAACCCCTCGACCACAACCCGATACCCCAATCAAGCCGATTGTTCTCGCAATTCAAAATATTGTGTATCTCGTACTCAAGCCAACCCCTTCTTGTTTATTATTCATAAGAGGGTGAAAGGAAAGACGATATTCTAACGTGGCGGTCAGCCCGGGCTGTTCCATTAATAACTGGAAGCATCATATGACAAACTAGAGGACTCATTACCTAAACGAGTTTCGGTCCTTTGGGTAATTATACTTGATCTGTTGTGGAGGCCGCCGACTATATTCGAGGTAATTGTTCTTTGCAAGCTTCTGCTCTTGCTCAATGTGAGTGCATGAGTGTTTTCACTTATTGAAATCATTTGATATAGTTAGTTTCATTTTCCAATTCAAATCACGCCGGTGGAGTTAATGAATCATTTACTTTCTAAGTCTTTTCAATTTGTAAAAAGTAAATGCATTACGCTAAAAGAGTGCTGAAACAGAATTTTGTTAGGATGTGCCAAAGCTGTGGCTACCGTCAACTCTACCACCATCCCCACCACTCTCTAAAATTATAAATATTAGTAAACACTAAGCTCACCAGTTGGTCGTTGCTAAAACTCCAACATATAACCCCCATCGTGGTATTCAACGCATATACCACTGATGATGTCTGCCGCAGTAACAGACGAAACGTTTGATAAAAATTCCATTCGTTCATGACCTACTATCCTCAATTTTGTTTCCTCTACTTGACAAATGTTTATCAGGAAACAAAATCTTATTTTTTACTGGAAGCATAATAGATATCTGTCGATGTGGAATAAAGAACAGAAAATCGAAACATCTCAGAAGGACTAGATGTCAGGAAAAACAGAAGGACTGAAAAAATTATGAAATTCTATGAATTGAAAATTGAATATTTTCAGGAGAGACGACTATTTTAAGGAAGAAAGCTATTTGTCTTTCTACTTTTTTATCATTGAAATAATATGTGGGAAAACTTCTAAATAAAGAAGGAAAATATCTTCAATAAGAACTCCTTATAAAGTTATGTGTATCAAACACAGAAGTTTCTTTCAGATACAAACTGAGAGAGGAAACCTTTCAGAAACGAATACTCATGTGAACGTTAAATTACACGAAAAAAAGAAGTCCTTTCCATCCAACTATTTTCATGTGAACATTAATTTCACGGAAATCACGTTTTTCAATTCAATTTTGGTTCTTTATGAATCCGAAATATATTCCACTCATTGCAACGCTACATTATTTGATATACAGTGTGTCCCAGCAAAAACTTGTCTTCCCATAATCTGCGAACTCAAGAAAAAAATTGAGAAATTGTTCAGGCTTGTAGTATTTTCAAAATGTTTTTTTCCAGTTTGTATATGTGAGGGATCCACAAATTTTATAAATGAATTTTTCTGTAGTTGTTTTCTCTTTTCCAGTATTCCGAAGTTTCGTCACATTTTTTCAGTGATGGAAATTTAGAAAGCCAAAAAGCGACCTCCACAAGAAAATTCTGTAACTTCTTGACCATTCTGATATGTCAATATGTATATCATAGTATAAATAAGGATAACCTTATTTCTCTTGAAGATGATCACTTAGTGATCGAAACACGTGTCGAGGTGTTGAAACGTGTTTCGATCACCAAGTGATCATCTTCAAGAGGAATATTAAACTGAATACAGGGTACTATCATGGGTCCAATTCTATTCCTAATATATAATATACGGCATTTACAACATGGAGAACATTGATGGTGATAGTGTTTCATTTGCCGATTATACGGCCTTTGATAACACATGGGACTTTACCTATGCAGAAGCACAAAACAGATTGAACATTATATTCTCTTGGCTGAATTCCAGTCTCCTGAGTTTAAATATCGACAAAACAAAATTCTTAACCTCCTCATCAACAATTAGAGACCAACCACTAGAGGAAAACATTTTCGTACATACCCCTTTATGCCAAACTCCCATATTTTGTTTTTGTCCACGAATAAAGGAGACTTCCACGTCAACGTATGAAGAATGCAATAAAATATCTGGGTTGTGATGCCTAATCAACCCTGGACGCTGGGACAAACATGTAGATTTTCTCGTGGAAAGACTTAGGAAACATATTTTTAAATCATACCAACTCAGAAAAATACTAAATGAACATTTTCTACTGATGACATACGATGCATTAGCTGAATCAGTTATAAGGTAGGTACTGTTTTATTATTCAGGATGGATTGAGTAAAATACACTTACATAATCTTCAAAGGATTCAAAACACATTGCTTGAAATAGTACTGAAGGAAGATAGAAAACATCCAACTGAGAGCTTATATAAAGAGGCTAGTTTATTCAATATCAGAAAATTATACACCTATTGCTCTGTGCTATGGACGTTGAACTTGCCTCTTACATATCTGATACACATACACGATAATCAGAGTTTCTTTTTGTGAAAATGTATATACCAAAAGGTTTGTTACTTACTTTCGACCGAAACTTGTCAATCAAGTTCCCATTGAACTAAAAAATATAAAAAATATTAATGAACGCCAGAAAGCAATTAGATCTTTCGTTGATCACAACTGTGGTTTCTTTAAAGAAACATTTGATCCCACTGATCCTTTTGGCAAAACACCTTCTTTACACCCCAAAGGGGTTACCTATTATATGAAGGTCCTTTTGGCACTTCTTCTCCTTCAACCCATTCTGGTCATTGGCAATCGAAACCAACCGGGTTGCTCAAGAAATTACGTCATTCCATTGGCTTCTCTCTCAACCCGCAGGGTATATTAAGGTCCTTTTGACATTTTTTTCTTTATCGACGACGTCGACGACAACACCTTTCTGGCCATTGACGATATCTTCTACAAGAACTAACAAGGGTACATTTAGACCTTTTTTGACAACTCTTCACGTACCTACGTCTTACACCTAAGGGTTGAAAAAACTCAATGGACTTCAGAGAACTCGATGAACTGTATCTAGTTTGCGTCTATATAACTACTCTGAATGATTTTTTATCTCACTTAGACCTGCCTGATTGTCTGGTCCAATCCTTCTGGGGGTTGATCATTGATTTCTATCAATTTCTTTTAATAATAAATTTTTATTTCTTACTGAAAGGAATGAACAGTTCTTTTTTTCTCACTTACGTTCATGGTCGTGTTCAGATCTAGGAAAATATACAACAAAAGCTTTGCTTAGGAGTTTGCCAAAAACTGAACACCCCAATTTATGTTTTGTTATTCATTAATTTTTTTAATTCACTGTAATCATTATCAAAGATACAATTGATTGATTGATTGAATTGATTGAATGATATATTTCTGATATTTATCAAACTATTGATAGAGATTTACATTTTTCCAATATACGAGTAGTTATAATCAACTTGAAGCACACCTGATGATACCGATGAAAAAATATAATCAATTACATAATCAATTTCGAAAAACCCAGTCACCAATATTTTTCAAAAGCTTTCAAATTACCAGTCTGTTGATTTCACCCCAATGAAATCGTGATCGACTGAAAATCCGAACAGCAATGAATATTGAGCGTGTTCGAAATCGGATTATGAAATTAGAATCATGTATATAGATACCAAATAAAAATTCATGACAATCGAGCCATGCAAATGATGGGAATAGGATGGAATTACAGTGCGGCATTTTCAATTTGATTTTCATTTCCATGAATCTAAAAATATCATACGTTTGCCTATGTGGAATTATTCAAATAATTGGAAAACTTCTGATAGAAATTCTTCGAAAAGTGAAAGCACTCTATCCAATTAACGAGTTTTTTTGCTGGAGGTAGAAGTTGTTATACAGGATGTCAATTTCCACCCTCAATATCTTTCTTCCAGTAAACAATATGAGAAATCAAAAAAACAGTTTAATTTCATTGTCAAGGGGAACACTTTCAAGGATTCTTTGTAGCCTTCGTGGTACAACCTCCTAAGAGGGGTAAATGTTACCCTTCAAATTTCAAATGGGAAGGGGGATCAAGTGGCACATTTGGCGTTCAATTCTGCTTCCAATGGTACCCGGGCTTATTATTTTTTAATGAGCATTTTCCGAAAAATAGCGTTGTAAACTAATACAAGTAAATTAATAGTACGCCTAAACTGAGATGTATGGTTTGACCAGAACTGGTTACAATATTGGGTGGTACCGTTCCAACCCTTTATCAGGGCTTACATTAGCCATTAGCTCCAATCAATTCACATCAAAGAGTAGTCTAACAGTGAAATGTAGATGGTAGTGAACTTGTGTTTAGTAAACGTTAAATTTTTAATTCTCACAGAAAGTGTAGAGATAACCTCCCTTTTCTGCTACTTCTGCTGTAAAAGGTTCTTGTTTTCAGGCAAGAAATTTGTTCGCAAATTTGAACGATATAGTAGTATTGTGCATACAGTTGTACCTGTTGGGCTGTTTGGTGATTACTTCAAAAAGTGTATAGAAGTGTGAAAATGGTTTACATTCTTCAAGACAAGACTGAAATAATCATAATGGAGAAGTTGAAAAGAGCGCACAAAGGGCGGCAGGTCTTTTTAACGAAAGACATCAAAATTGATATGTAAGTCACTAATATGTGCTGGATTTGCTGAACAAGTTTTATGAAACTGGTTATGGCAACTGGTTCAGTGGCAAATTAAAAAAGAAATAACCCCAGAGTACTAAATAAAGCAGCTGAAATTGAAGTTTTGGGAAAATTTGCTGCAGAGTAACGATCTTCGTTCAGGTTTGAAGGCCGTCGAGAATTGGAACTGTATCCTAACGTTTCGCTTTATGAGTGACTGGCTCCTTCAGAGGTCTATTCATCCTGATGTTTCACCGATAACCATCAGGCGAAATGTCAGGATACAGTTCCAAACCCGAACGAAGCTCGTAACACTGAAAATCTTGACTGCAAAAGCCTTAATCAATTTATCATTTGCTGCAGAGCCCACTAGGTACTTACTATCAGTATCAGAACAGACGGAATGTCACGCGAGATTGTAAGAAAATCATTGAAACTGAATAAATGTCATCCTTATAAAATCCAGATTCTTCAGAAACTCCACGAGAATGGTCATGATAGAAGCATGTCTCATCGAGTCAATATCATCCCTAATCTTCTGTTAAACATCTCTTTCAACGATGAATGTTCATTTTTTCTGGATGGCGATGTTAATAGACCAAGTTATCACTATTGGAGTGACGAAAACACACATATTTTTCTGAAAAAGCATACAGAATACCCACAAAGAGTCAGTGTTTGGGCTGGCATTCATGGAATTGCCAATATTGGTCTATTATTTCTAAATGCTCAAAAAGACTATCGATCCTCTTATAACTCACGAGCTAGAAACTCAAATGGATGTAGAAGGTAATTAACTTTTGCAGGAGGATCTGTTACATGTCCAACAGGACGGTGCTCCACCTTATTTGGATATCCACTGCATTCTGCATCATCGGTTTCTCTGCGTTTAATAATAATAATAACAATTGCTTTTATTGATAGGAAACAAAATACAAAAAAATTATATATATATTGTTATACAATATATTCTGGTATAATAGTGATTTGTGATTTATTTTGAAGTGTATTGTTTTAATTAATTTTTTATATTAATAAATGGGTTCTGAATTTACTTGTTATATTTTTTATTATTATTATATGTTTACTAAAATTTTGACAACCTGTACTTTAGGTGATACCTTATCCTAAAGGAAACTTCCTACCTTGTCTAGCTCAGCTCAGTCGGATTTAAACAGCATGCAGCGCCCTCTCTCTCCACAGGTAGAGTTCTTGGAAAGGTCTTTGATGTTTATCAAAATTTATTGTGCCAAATAAAATTTCAAAATGCTAAATAAATATAATGTAAAATTTGAAAAAAAAACAGCATTGATATTAATCACCTTATCACTACCTAGAATCTGCGAAACATAACTTAATCTAAAATGAGTACAGATTACCACTCTATGGTAATGTTTGTTCTATGATTTCTAACCTTTATCATAGAATGACAGTTTTCTGTTTGTGAATAAACAGTGAATGACTGGAAAGTGACAAATATTGATTTATCGACAAAAACAATTTTCACAATGTTATGATTTGTAAATTAATCTTCGAAATGGTGAAATAATGTTTATCGAGTTTGTGATCACTGAATGATGAAAAAGTCTCTCCTGCCTCCTTATATCAGCAACATGTTTTGGAATGGTATATAGGTTTTATTTTACCTTAATATGATCTAGAAGCTGTGACTGGTCTAGTTGGAATTTCTAAAACTGGATATCCTGGTAAGTTTCAATTAACTGCTTGTTCACACTAATTATCATTACTGGATTTTTATTTATTTTTAAATATTTTCACCTACTATTTTCAAATTAAATTCAATTTTCAAAAACTTAGCAAAATTTCAACGTATTTCCTCTTCCAGTGTTCTTCATCGACTCTCTTCGCTTCCCCAATCAATAAACTCCTCATTTCCTTGGCAACCAATTCTCGAAAATTCTAGATCATGTCAATTTGTTATAATTTGTAACTTTTCGGCACTTTATACAAACTAACCTTAGTTTATTCACCATTTGGATAAACATACTTAATCTAATATCTAATATCAACAACTTTGATTGTCTTATGACAGTTCACATTTTCAATTTCACAATATTTATTTTTGAAATCTGGAATTTGCACATTTTATGAACTCTTTCCATTAACAATAACTTAGTAGGCTTGACAACATTTTTACTACATGGTTTTATCATATATTGAGTGTTGTTTTCAGTTACACTTTGATGTACTTACTACATATTGATTTAGATAATTTTGAATGAACTTGTAATGTTATTTTGTTTGCTGATATTGATCTAAATGGTTTATTAATTTGTTTTTGTGTTTCAGGCAATATATATGAATGGTGATTGATCATTTTTAATCATGGATTGTGACATTTGAGCTTCAGTGGAAACAAACTGATTGAGGAAAGATTATTTGTTGTTAATATATGTGCGTAACCATTATACTGAAAACAAACGATAAGAAATTTCTACTTAAGGTAAGGTATCTAATCTGTACTTCAAATGAACAACTTATGAGCTAATTAGGTTTTGTCAAAATTCCAATGAACAAAACTTATATCATAACAATATATATATATATATATATATATATATATATATATATATATATATATATATATATATATATATATATATATAAACAAAAATATAACCTCCTACATGCTGACCATGCTACAGAGAAATCGCAACATGAGCGGACCTTGCTCTTCTATCCAACCAAAAAACGTGTGCACCTATGTAAAAATAAACACAAGTGCACACAAGCAAACATTTTACCAAACAAACACTATTAAAACACATAAAACGGTATGCACATGTATAATACTATAATTAAAAAGAAAACAAAGAAAAGAAATCGATGCAAGAAAAAGAAACAAAAACGAAAATAGATACTAGCACTTGAAATTCAGCATGCTAGGAATTTCATTCTTGAGCGAAAGATGTTTAATTTTCTTCTTGAATATAATACAATTTAGTCCGTAATTTATTAAAGAGCAAGGTTCTGTAATAAGAAAACGATCCACGATAATGGGAAGTTTTGTGGTGAGGGGGAGTAAGCAAGTTCTTGAATCTCAAATTAAGATTATGAATGTCGGTCCGAAACCTGGGTTTGTTGTAGAGATAAGCAGGCTTCATGTGATTTATTATTTTGTGAAATAAAGTACATGCATGAAAGATACGCCGATTTTCCATATTCAACCAACCCAGTTTTGGTAAGTGATGTGTCACATGATCCCGTCTCCGCGAACCAGTGATCAATCTGACGCATGAGTTCTGTAATACTTGCAGTCTTCTCTTATCGGTTTGTAACAGATAAGGACCGTACACTACATCAGCATGTTCGCATGGGATAAAATAAGTGCATCGCAAAAAATTTGGTTACATTGGCGATTCAGTAGTTTACGGTTACGGTAGATTGTTTTGAGCTTACATTACCCTCTTTCCAAAATTAGCGAGACATGCGATGAAAATCTTAGCGATGAATTTATCAGCAAACCAAGGTTTTTTATATTGTCATCTTCGGCTTTTATTGGTAACGACACGTTATCGATAGTGATGCTTATATTGTTCAAGCATTTTTCCTAGTTGCTGGCCTCCCAAAAAGCATGACAAACGATTTGTTGACATTCACAGAAAGACAATATTTTTCCGAAAGACTTCGGAACTTTTTCAGATAGACTTTTCAAATCTTTATTAATTTTTCGGCAACTATCATCTATAGAAGATTCCTGGAAATGCATGTATATCTGCGTATCATCAGCGTAACTATGTATGTTTGTGTAACGAAGGCAATGAGGGAATTGGGAGGTATATATTACAAACAAAAGTGGCCCTAGGATGGACCCCTACGGGACACCATTCCGAGTAGCAAGAAAATTTGATTTGATTTTGTGTAATATAACACACTGACAGCGATCACTAAGATAGTTTTTCATGAGTTCAACTGAGTAGGGTGAAAATCTGAGATATTTTAACAAAACCAATGAAAGCTGATGGCTAATCGTGTCGAAAGCTTTAAGTAAACACAAATTATTACTATCAACCGAAGCATGAATATCGTCCATAACTTTCAACAGTGCAGTTGTACAGCTATGTTCAGCTCGAAAACCTGACCGAGTAGGAGGCAGTATATTAAATGTATCAAGATAATCGCGCATTTGAAAGTTAATGATTTTTTCCAGCGTTTTTGAGATTGCACAGAGGATGCTAATTGGGCGAAGGTCATTGATATTCTGGGAATTGCGGTTTTTGGTAACGGGATAATTGGAGATTTTTTCCATAATGAGGGATATGCTGATTGTTGGATGCATATATTGAATATATCTGTGACATGGGGAATGATAAAAGGGCAACAAAGCAATAACATTTTGATGCTGATATTATCGGCACCAACCGCATTGGAAACTGATTATCAAATGAATAGTTGTTAGAAAGAAATGATAAGATATTATTACCTAGACTCGAGATAAGTGAAGAGCTATTACAATTGAAATCAGCAAACCAGTTGTTTTTTCTGATACAGCCTAGAGTTCTTATGAATATTTCAAATAAGAAATAATCGGTCAGAATAATAGACTGATTAAAGGACCTGCACAAACTGATACACTAACATAAAATGATGAAATGAAAGACATGAGAAAATTGAAGAAATCGTAATGAACCCATTACACTGCAGAGTTTTCTATGGTCTTGTAAGTTAGGTATACAAGTCAGACAGTACCCAAACAGATGGAAAGGTGAGTTTTCGTTGTTTATTGCCTCCATAATTGCTCTTTATATAGAAATCATTAACCTCGCAGTTCAAAAATAATACATCAGAAGCATCAAGCAAACAGCCAGAATTACAAATATTCCACCGTATCTTGACCTGAGGGGCATCACCGCCGTCCCCTGTTTAAATTTTCATTTTCGGTTGAGCCTCGAAAGAATTACAATTCACGCTTCAGAGCAATTTTTAATACATCTACAAAATCAAATGTAAATATTCATAAATTTGGAATTGTTAACGGTAGAAGAGATTAAAACTCAGACGAACCATTGCAGACAAAAATTAATTAAAACACGTACAAGTAGCAGAGCCGTCTGACGAGAGTGCGTGTTGAATTTCAATGTTTTCATTCGCAAAATTATTCAGCGTGTATTTTTACTTACGTATCGTTATATTCTTTGTGTGGAAACAGAGGGTTGAAGTATTGCCAGACTTTATTAATTCGGACAGGCAAATGGATATTAATTGAGCAGCGTGCTCTGGAGAGTGTCACGTACAGGTGGAAATATATGTAGTTAGACTGACTGAGAAAGGTCTTCATCTACGTTTCAAAATAGAAGAGGTGGGGGGTTCGTAGGATAGACACAAAGTGCAAGGGGTCTTTAACGTTTTCAGAAAGCAGATTTTTCAAAAATCTCTCCGAACACACCATGACAAAATCTATGACCGCCTATTTGCTTCAATCAGAAAAAGTGAATATGTAGATGTGATAATTCTGTCTGTAGACCAAAGTATTCAAAACCATCTTGGGGGCTCTTGATAACCTGAAGAAGATACATATTAGATTCTTCAATGTTTTTAAAGAATATCTCGATCAACAGCTCATCCTTATGTATCCACAGGAGTAGAGTGTAGTTGCAAAGCCACGATACATAATAACATTATCCTGAGGTGGGTTGAAGGGCGTGCTTCAAACAGAACTGGCTGGTATCTCAATCGTCACAAAAGAAATAACCAGGAAAGGAATTTCTTGCAAAAATATAATAACCTGCACCTATAGTAGACAAGCCTTATCAGCCTTGAACAGACAAGGTGTTACCTCTGGGCTAGTACTAGAGTGCCACCAAGATTTAGCCAAAGCTTCAGTAGATAATAATATTATCCTGAGGTGGGTAAGAGCAAGACAGGAGTAAAGGTAATCGCATTGCCGACTCTTTAGCCAAGGAAATGGCTGGACTGAGAATTTCAGGACCCAGTGGCACTCACGGCCTGATGACACCGACAATTGCGGAACTAGTCAAACGTTACACCCATTCCTAAAGAGATGGAATGGAATTAAAGAATGCAATCTTGCCACGATCACCCTGAGAGACCCTGGGAAGCTGGCGCCGAAGAAATATCTGGCGATGACCAGGAGAAATATATGTATGAAAGTAGTATTTCTAACTGGCCACTGTCAACTGAGGAAACACCTCCATAGTATGGGGCTAGTGGACACACCTCTATGCAGGATGTGTGAACAGAAAGAATAAACTGTCAGGCATGTCCTATTCGAGTGTCCAGAGTTATAATCAATAAGAAAGTGTGCGTTTGGCGAGTCTCGGCCTTCACCTGCCGAAATAAGGAAGATGTCTTCCAGTGACCTGTCCACTTTCCTGGATAGGACAGGATGGACGATGACCTAGGAGGACAACTTCTCGGGAGGATGTACAATGAGTCACATGTAGCCTAAGTTTTGTGGTGTTACGTTTCAATTTAGCACTAGATCAAAACTGCTTCTATGTGACCTTTCAAAACACTATCTTACCTTTTAAGATCTTTATTCAAAGGATATTAACAATGTAATTCAGTTACAAGTTGATTTTATTCATTTAACATCATAGTAGTGGGAATCTTCCGTTCCATAGAAAACTATACCTGAAATGTACAAGAATATATGTATGCTCCCTGACTAACTGCTTTGACCAGTACTTACACATTCTCCTATTGCCAATTGACGTTGGAGATCCGAACTTCCTCGCTAGGATGAAATAGATGTTATTGTTTGTTTCTCAGTTTACTTCACTTATCATTTGTTGTCTGCCTTATTCTCTATACCTTCCTAAGAATATTTCTTGCATAGATCGTTATTCATCACTTCCAGAAGGATTACTTTCATATTAGAGCCATATCGCCTGAAAAACAATATTTGTTAGCTCTGGGTTTCTGAATACTGTTTGAAATTTTCCGTAAATATTCTGCACAATATGAATGCTCAAATATTCGTACTGAATGGAAAAGTGGTGGCGACTTACCTTATGTGTTTCTATTCCATGGCATGAATAAGGATCGGTAAATAGTTGAAAATAGGTTGGAGTCAATATTTTTGTAAACATTCAATTACAAGGTTAAGAGACAGCTGTTGGTTGACATCCGCCGAACTTTCGTAGTGTCGTTCCGACGAACTACACCGAACTAGTTCTACAGTTGTTCACGGGTGGAGGATTGATCGGTTACTCAAATTGTCACGGGTTGTTTAGGGTTGCATTGCTTTGAGAAGGAGTTTTGATGGGTCATGGACTTGTTGATATTGTCTCAAGTGGCTGTGGAGGAATTGATAGATTTATGATGTTGTGCACAGCGCCCCCTTGGTGCTTGTAGTGTAGGTTGGACGCACTGTGGCAACAACTGGTTAGCTGTCAGATGTGGCAGTCTCTTGTATTTCGGGAGTTGACCTTCGATGAGCTTGATTCAGAGTTCAAGTGTACCATCAGACTGATTGTAGGATATATATGGTTGTATTTATGCCATCCTTCACGGGGATTATTTCTACAAGTCAGGATTGTATAGTGGAAGACTGATTGGTCATTTTGGTGTGGATATTTGCAGTCTGAAACTTAATCTCTTTTGAGGATTTGTGGTGGTTACCGAACTCGTGCCAGGTGGAAGGATTTCCGAAATTAGGTAAGTCTGAATCACTGTCGCATCTCTCATGTGGTCTTAGCTATGATATCATCTCTTCAATTCTACAACCTTCGTTTCTCGTCTCTAGATTCATAAGAAACAGAAGGCCCTTAGTCACTCATCAAGTCCCAGTAGGACTTCCGTGCAGAGCACCGCACACGAAAAAAACGTATAGAAAACCCCTTGGCCAGGGTAAGAGTTTTACCATTAAATGTGTTTTTAATGATTTCAGTAATTTTTGATTCCATCGTTATATCTCAACTGAATATTAGTATTGAAGAGAGGTTTCAACACTCGTAGGGTTTTAGGGTTTTTTTTCTATTTTCTTTTTGGGTCTTATTTGGTGATCCATTACTGGTCCAGCTTGTTGTGCCCTACAGGGTGATCTATCTTGGTGGTGCTACAGGGTGATCCATCTCCGCCGTACTACAGGGTGATCCACCTCCATCGAACTACGGGGTAGCGTAACACCATATACCGGGTGGCCCAAAAGGAGCACGCAAGTTATAATTGATTTATTTGAATATTTATGCTATACTGAGTTATTTAAATAATTGTTTGCCCTTCTGTTTATTGATACCGGTTTGATATAGTGTTTGTTTATCGTTTATTAATATAGTGTTTGATTATTGATACCTGATTGATATGGTGATTCATTTATGAAACGGAAATTGAGGTATTTTCTTCCTTTCACGATTGCTTGTTGACACCGATGCGCCTACGCCTGAGCTCACGCGACGCAAACGAGTTTGTCTTTCCTTCCAATACTAGTATTTACGATTTCACCTACTCAATTTTCGTGGTAGTTTTACTCGACGTATTGTAGTTTTTTTTTGAGCGTCGTTACTACCGTAATTTATGGCTGATTGAATTCGTGGTTATATACACCGCGCTCTTGTATTGACATTTGAACATCGCGTAGTAGTGTGAGTATCGCATTGTGGTCTTAGAAGCGTTGTTGGTTAATCCATGTAAGTTAGGATTACTGAATAAATCATATTGGGGATCTTTATCTTTTATTTCCAATATTAATTGCTAAGTTATTGATATTGTGAGTTACTTAGGGTATCTGGAGGATTAAATTTACCTGGCACCCGTTGTTTAACCCACTCCCGTCTCCACTGTTTAGCTTAGCCGCGGATACCCATCTGTCTTATTTGTCACCGACAGATGATTTTGTCTCCGCTTGTGGTTTGTGAGGTGACAGTGGGCCTATACTCACTTTCCCTTCTCTACAGATACAGAGTGTTGTTGCTGTCGATGTGAGTCTCTTGTTGAACTAGTTCCAATTCTATGAAATAGTTGTAGCGATCTTGTTTGATATTGAAGACCAAATCAGCTGACTAGAGATGCTTCGAATTCTGCTATTCTATGATTACCGACCATGCAGAGAAGAGGATCGAAACATCTGAGACTGCAGCTCTCCGTCAGTATCATTTCATTACAGAGACAAGATTCCACTGCCTCCTAGTTTTTGAATAATATATAATCGTGGAAAAATTGATTCAGTATGTAAACTCTTGAAGGCCAGGTCGCAGTGGATACTAGGTAGTTTCTTCCACCAATGAATGTCTATCCGAAAATGGAGCAATATGGTTCTTATAACCTGCAGGAGGAGAAAATCTAGGATGAATTTCGGTAGACAGGTATATCAACTGCAAAGAAAAAACAAGATTCAACCAATACCATGAAAAAATGCAGATCTATTTTAGTGCATGAGAAACTTGATAAATCACGTTTTTGTAACTCTAAGAGACGATTCAATTGTTTTCACTGAAAGTTAATGAACCTTCATGGTAGTAACACTTGTTAGCAAGTAGAAAGAGCAGATATAATCAAATTGCAAATAAGATCATGTCCTTTGTAACAATTGTGTTAATATTGATTTGCCTCTTGCTTATATGATTCAACTTCTTCATGAGTGAGGAGTATTGTAGTATATAGTGGAATACTGTAAGGTAGATCCATGATATTACATAGAATACTTCTTTGTAACAATACGAATGTACAGGTTCTCCCGAATCCAATAGTACTTATTAAGTAATCATCTATTCAGATAGGCGTAACTGAAAAGAATGTGAACAAATTTCAATTAAATGAAATCAATCTGACCTCTTCTCACAATTTCTCAATGACTTCACAGTGTAATGCGACAGCCATCAACATATATGAGAATAACTGCCCCCTAACTCTCCTATTGAGTTATTCTTCACATTTCAATTCAGAAACCTATTAATTTCTGGATTTATTGCAGCTATTAGAGTGGCAGGTAGTCCGATAATAATCCAAAGCAATAAAATATGCAAATGTTCTCTGAAAATTTACTACATCTTGAGACTAATACACTTACTTGCCATTTTGGTAATGGAATCAAATATGTCGCTAATAACTCTACTACCTTCCTCCCAAATTGTCAGAAGAAATAATAGGAGTAATTATGACTAGCTAACAACAATTAGGAGTCGGTGTTAATGGGGAAACAAATTTATACTTTGAACTACAGATTGTTTCAAAGGTTTTGTCCGTTTTTATGAGTCTAATTTAAACTGAATCATCTCAGTGAATACTCATTCAATTCAATTCAATAGGAACAAGTGCCTATGAGTACACGTTTGCCAACGTAACACAAATCGACTAGTTCTGTCAGCATGAAAACTGAACGCTCAGGATTCGATGAAGTAGATGAAGGCCGTTTTTGCCTGGTCCTAATTGAAGAAGGTTCTACTGGTAAGAAAGTTATCGAAGTGCTTGAAAACATGGCAGTCGATTAGCAAGAGATTTGGGAAATATAGTGGGTTAAGCAGAACTTTAACGCTCAATTGATTTGATTTTTGGACAGTGATTTGTGAAATTTGAGGACAGGCGTTGTCGTGAAGCAGCATTGAACCTCTTCTGTTGACCTGTGCCAACTGTTGCTGATGTAATTGTCTTTACATTTCGTCGATTCCCCCACAGTAGGACTCTACTGTGATGGTATGCAGAAAGTTATAGTGAATTACACCAGCCGATGACAACCATGCAGTAACGATGGTTTTTTTTGGTGAGTTTTTGCCTTTGTAAAGTGCCTGAGTGGCTTATCAATATCCAACCACTCTCCTGAAGAGAGCCATCCGCCTAATTGGAGAAGCCAACATCACTAGCAATCTTGATAGTCGAAGAAAGGTTGGAGATGTGTCTCTCTTCTATAGATACTTTCACGGGAGGTGTTCAAGTGACTTGGCACATTCAATTTCACCAAGAGCGGTACATATCAGAAATATGCGACGGACTGTGGCTGCTCATCATTTTGAGGTTCAATTCAGTACACCTCGGAGTTCACTGTTTGAGAACTCTTCCATCTGGGGAACTGCGTTTATGTGGAATACACTTTCTGAGAACGATTTTACTATAGTGCTTGTGTTTCCTCCTTAAAAAAAATTAAGAGGATCGTTTCGGTTGCGCAAAAGCAAAGGAGAACAATTCTGTCGATCGTGGGGCACCCAGTTTTTGACTTTTTGACCTTCGCAGTACTTCAAAAACTTCAAACTCTGGAACACTATCATTGCCAAATGCCTGTATATACCACGACACAGTAGAGTAAATAATTATGTGATATGGAACTGCACAAATACAACAATAAGACGAGCAAAAATTTTGAAGCATCCCAATGAAAATATACTTGTACCGACTTCAGATCGATAGGCTCTGACAAATTTGCAAAAGTACCTCTTCCATAAAAAATACACGATTTCGCCGATAAGTCAGATAATTTTTGTGGGAAACCTCTGCCAAATTCAACTCCTTAGAGGTCTACTTTGTGAGACCAGATTGCGTACAACTTTCAACCAGTCTACGTCTGTGATGTCAATCAATTTATCTCTATTAATAATAATCGAACTCAGGGGTATAACTGTGGCAGCCTCAGTAACTGAAGGCACGACTTCACTAATTAATTTCGTGAAGATGTCATCTACCTTCATGCTTGTGATGGAAAGGATCTCCCTCAGTCCTAAATGGTGGTGCAACGGATCGTCTCTGGAGTTATGAAGGATCCTGGATGCCGGAGGAAAAAATCAACACAAAATCCGATAGATCTGATCCTTCTCAGAACTGTCGAGGAAGAAAGTTGCTGCTACAGATATTCTTACCGTTTTGTCTCACTCTCCTCCTACGGAGGAGTGAAGCAACAACCCAACGTGAATACTCAAAACTGATACATCTTTGAAGGAGTCCTTCTCCCATAATAGGGAGGCTGTGGTCTTTTGAGTTGGGAGTATCTCCGTACTAGAATGATGTTGGGTGGTGGCTGTAAAGTTATTTGGAGTTCGAATCTTGTTGTCTACATAGAGCGCGACTATGAGAGAGAGAGCAGAATTAGGAACATTTCCATTTGGGAAATTCGATAATATTTCTTTAGTTTTCATCACTGAACCAGGAGATCAGAACTCTGTTACAGAGTTGGACCCGTTCAGCAAAGGACCTACCCCATAGCTGCAGAGATCGCGACTATATGCAAATAATCTAATGCGTGGGATTTTTGAAGGGATTATTGAAGGTTTCAGCTCATTGAAGTACCTGACGAGCACTCGTACTTTCTTCAGATCGATTGGGCTGGATTCGGAAACTGAAGGTGGCTTCCCGAAATGGTGTCTTCAACAACTTAGTTTACCGCAGTCACTGATGAGTGTGGAGGTTTCTGACACCAGCATATAGTATATGCTGGTTTTTAGGCATGACTAAGACGAATATTGCTCGAAAATAGAAGTAGGAATGAATGGTGTATTAACTTTTTCTCTTCGGCCCTCAAAACCTCTAATCAGAGGATCCTTTCAGGATGATTGTACTGTACACAGAATGAAGAGTACTTGATGGAAGTCTGCCATTCTTGACAAACTGCTTCTGTATAGAGCAGCTGATTTTCGGAATCGATAATCACTATCCTCAAGGGATGAGTAAGAATAATAACCATAACTCCACTGTTCACCACTCAACTGGACATGAACAGGAACGTATTTCGTTATTACAGAAAAATTAGATAGAAAGTAACGTGTCAGGTCTACTAACCCATCCGATTCTTACATACTCAAACAAATAATCGACTGACTGAAACATTCTGAGCCATTTTCATCTCATGCGTAAGTCAAACAGAGCTTTGCCGAGCAATTTTGGAGTTGAAGTTAGGAATTGTTTAGTAATTTAAGTTGAACCGCAAGTCGGCCTGATTGGCGTCAGACTCGCGGCCCAAACTAACCGCAGACCGGACTCCGGACTCTGGTATTCTCCACTGGTCCGGTTATTAGCCGGCTGCGATGAGGATTGTTCGCATGTTGGGAGAGACACGTTTCGCCAAATAATTGATATCAAACTATGCAATGAATTTCTTGATGGAAATGTTTGGTGTACAGGACGATAGGCGTCTCAAAACGGGGGTTTGGATTTCAGTCTCGATAGGGATCAGAGAAGGAGAGAGGGTTTGCGAAAGTTGCAGAGGGTACTAATCAGAAATACTACCGAAAAAAAATTAAACTAGCTTCCTTCATGAACAACAACCCTCAGACTTAGAAATTTGTGGGGGTTAACGACTGGCAAGCTTTAATTTTTCAACCATCGTTTTCTAGCACGAGACTGACAATACACAATCAAAACTGGTCGTCTGTTCATCGGGCTCAAACCACTGTTCTTTGTAGCGATCAAATGCAAGAGCAGAACGGACCGTTCATGCTAACCAACCGGTTATCAGTACTACTACTGATAGATGTCCACGGCATCTACCACTTTGGTCACTAGCCTTGTGCGTAGGCGATGTTCATCATTACCGATATTCATCATCGATGAATGATTTATTTATATATGATTTATTTATTTATTCGTGATATAGTACACTACAAAAAATAGCCCAATAACAGAGCAGGAAATAACAGAGTATAATAAATAAATCACAAACAAGTGACTGTGAAGTCTACGAACACTACTAACAACACAAACAAGTGACTATAAAGACTACATATTTTATATTTATAGATGACAAAACAATTATTTCAGGAAGTGGGATTTTATATCTGACAATTTGCAACCAAATATATCTGAATTATCGCTAAGAGAGTTTGTCACTTTACACATGGTAAGGATCGCAGAATTCTACAGAATATTTGTGCGAGATGTTTTTATATAGAAAGTACTCGTCTGGAATAGATTCCAGGAATACAAATATTGAACTTTTCCAGCAATGTTGGGCAGTCAACTATGCTTTTGATAATTTTATAGGTTAGTACAACACTTTAATATTCACCCCTTTTTTCGAGACTGAAAATGTTATGCTTTTGTAGCAATTCAGAGTGGGTGGTTCCTATTGGAGGATTAATGCCATCAGGTTTTAGGCTGAACAGTTTTAAAAATCGTCGATGAATTGCTTCTATTCTATCTATATGATATTGATAAAAGGGGCTCCACACAACTGACGCGTATTCTAACTTCAATCTTATGGAAACAGAATACAGTTTTTAAGGTCAAAGTTTCTTTGAAATCAGTACTGCTATGTGCAATTAATCCGTACAAATGACAGAAGGAAGTTACAATATTATCGATATGCCTAATAAATGATAATGTCAAATGTGACGCCAAGATCAGTACATTTTTCTGGTCTCACAAGGGAAACGTTTTCTGTTGAATTATCAAAGATGAATATCAACACAGATTTGCACGAAACATTACTATACTCGGATAATCATGGACTGAAAATCAATCCAAATAAAACTTTGGCCTTATGCATAGGGTCTCAAAGACAAATAGTTGAAGCTCAGTGTAATTTTAGGCTCACTCTCGATAACGCAGACATTGACTGGGTAGACAGTGCTAAAAATCTTGGCGTAACCATAGATAGCTCTTTGTCTTTCCACGAACATGTGACAAACATTTTCAAAGTATCATTCTTCAAACTCAAATCGCAATATGAATTCAAGTATCAGTTATCAGAAGAAATGAAACTCAGGTTAGTTAAAACTCTTATTCACCCCCAGATCGAGTATTGCTGTTCGGTGTATTACAATTTTTTGCCGCAATATAACAAACATAAGTTACAACGTATGCAAAATGCTTGCATGCTGTATACCAATGGTGAACATGTCACACCATTTTTGTTAAAAATGAAGAAGCTGAATATGAAGTACACTGTCCAATATTTGATAAAAATATTTTTGTTTAAGTTGCTCCAAACTAAAACACCTAGTTATTTATATAGTTTACTAAGCAGGCATTCTGACATACATATGGTCAATTTGAGAATTAACTCATTCAACATACCTAGACACCGTACTTCAATTTAAGAAAGAAATGAAATCACAGATGCTTGCTGCTCAGTGCTAATTTAAAATATTCAAAATTCAATCTAGGGTAGTGCCATGAAATTGTTAAATTGACCAAAATAATGTTGAGAAAATTAAGAGTTATTAGCAACTAGATGATGTATTATTTTTTCTCTTCTCTATCATTGTTATGATACTAAATAAGTATGTTTATATTTATTTTCTTATACTTACTGTATAATTTTTCGTGAGGGTGGAAGATAACTTTTGGATAACCCTTTTCCTTTTATTTATAAATGTATTTTTGTGCAAAATAAACGATATTATTATTATTATGTTCGTTTTCAAACTATAGGACATGACCTTACATTTATCCGGATTTAGCGACAAGTTACTTTCAATAACCCAAATGCGAAACTTCTCCAGTGTCGACATTGATTATTGAATTGGTACAATCGTCATAATTCCAAATGATTTTACATATTTCAAAATATGAAAAATTAATTTCATTAAAATTAAGTTATCTATACAATTTGTCACTGATTTTCAACATATTCTGAAAGGAGTATATTTTTAGGAGAGATTAATTTTTGAGGAAGAACGTTTTTGGCCTTCTACGTCTCAATCTTGATACAAAAAATGTGGTAATCTTCCAAAGGAAGAAAAAAAGCAATTATTTTAAACAAGTTAACTATATACAAATTTTTTTTCTGATTGATTCAGCCGTTACTTGATGAAAATCTGTAGTACAAACTACACCATAAACGACTTGATATATGTATGTCAATCACTACATAGAAGCTACTATGAATAGCATGATATTTTCGACAATAGAATTTGTGGAGATCAAATTGTTTTCGGTTTACTTTGTGAAATATGAACAAAGATGTGTAGATCATGCAGACGTATTTTTCAGATACAAACTGGAAGAAAATCCCCCTCGAAACTTACCTTACCAGTACCAATTTTTTTCTCAAAAATGAATCCCCTTTCAATTAGATTTATTTATTGTTTTGTGGACATTTTCAAAACTGCACTAACATCTGAATTTTTTTGAGTACGAAGTCTGTGATGAAATTGTTTCGAAAAGAATATTCACTCAACCTGGATATCAGATACAATTATGTGAATTCCATCGATTCAAACTCGCACAATTATCGTCGATTGTAATTCACAATGGCACCAGTTCGTTATCAGAACTGCACACGCAGGATATTTTCTGCGTTGCTGGCTCGTCTTTCAATGACAATTAATCGTTTCAACTTTCCATAAATTTCATAAGCATGAATGGCTTACGCAATTGCGAACAATCGAATCAAAGTCCTACACCGTATAAAGCTCATTATTGAGAACTTTTAATAGAAAACTAACTCGGTACTTTCCAAAATCCGGTATATTTTCTGAAATTCAGCACCATAACGATTGTCAAAATGTTCATTTTGATCTTTTTCAGTTCTCTGCTTACGAGGGAAGTCTGAAAAGTTTCCGGCAGGACATGAAGATAGCACTCGTAAATAAAAACTAGTGAATTTGGGCGCAAAGTTGTTATGTAACAGTAGTTTTAGCGAGTTAATGTGAGTGTTTTTATGAAAATGGTATCTAGCTGTCATAGAATATTTGTTCTTGAATTCACGCAAATCAAAGATGAGTTGGTTCTGTTTATGGGGACTCACCCTCATTTAACACAATTACATTTCGGACAGCTGAATTCAAACGTCGCCGTAAGAGCTTGGGAGACGATGAACGTTCGGGATGTCCAAAAACTGCAATTATCAACGAAAACGTCATCAAAGTTCGCCAAATGACAATAGACGACCGCCGAATTGAAGTGAGAGAGATAGCAGAGGTTATGAATATGTCAGGAGAATGTTGTCACGCGCAACGACCACTCCCCACATCATGGGGTAAGTGATCATTGGGTCCAAGAATCATGTGCCCTGAGCAAGTAGTGAGCCAAGAATGATAGCCTTATGCATATGTCCGGCAGAGATTCCTGCCTTAGTGCGGCACGCTGGTATGATTTTAAGATTCGAGAGTAGAGAGGGTAACATTCCACCAAGGACTCCAATAATCAGAACAACCATCTCAAAAGAGTGATCTGGAGAGAGTTCGAAGAGAAAATCTCGATATTTTATCCGTTTCTCCTCCTCCGCCAGGAGGTGAAAACTCCAATAGTTCTGCACCTTGAGTCAGGAACCTCTATACCCATCACGCGACTGCAATAGACTAAGGTGTTGAAGACACCATCCTGGCAAGCCATGATGAACCCCTCAGTTTCCGACTTCAGCCCACTCGCAGGAGTGAGGTTTTCTCTGCGGCTTTCATATGACCTTTTTGCTGAACAGGTTCCAACTCGGTGACATAGTTGTGATCACCTCGTTCAGTGTCGGAAACTATACCGAGTTCATCAGCTGCTCGGGCAGCTGTCTTAAAGAGAAATGCTTCAGTTTCTGCTTTCTCATGGTCACAGACCATGCAGAGAAGGGGATCCGAACTCCTGACGACTTCACAGGCTGTATCCAGTGCCATATTCTGTCATGTAGACACTTCAAACTCGAAAGTCCAAGGCCTCCCTGTTTTCAGGCGAAGTACAACCGTGGAACGGACGATTTGGGATGCAAACTCCTATTAGTGTTTGGTAGCTTCAGCTACCAAACACTAAGATCTAGCCCCAATGTGATTGGCAAACAATTTATCCCTAATTCTCTGTGGAATTATTTGTTTTTGTTTATTCTGAGTTTGCAGCTGTTGCGACCATTAACAAACCTTGTTCGGTTCTCGGCACTGGGATTTTGGGCCACTGCCGCTAGGAGACATTTTCGGAGGTGACAACTTGCTCCCAATCTTTGTTGAACCAAGATTTATCGCTTGAAGTGTGCTTCATTGAAAAATGAATGAATTCATCAATAGATGATGGAATAATTTGACATCCCTACACTCATATTATCAGACAGAATTTAACACAATAAATTGCTTTCTGTCAGTTGGAATAGAACTAATGAAATTTCACAAACTACACTTAAACGATTTGATCTCCACTAACTTTATTGAAAATAATCATAACATGTTTCGCTAAAACATTAGCTTTTTCAAATGATTAATGAAGTTACATGCCTCTATACTGAAACCAAAAAAAAACAAGTTTAGCGCACATAAGACAGTGATTGGTGTAGAAAGCCTCACTGTAATCGAGAGACAGTCATCTCAATAACTCGCATAAAGGAACCAATCATATTTAGTTATGAGATTGATGGTTCTAGGAAGAAAAACTGATACCAAAGATCTTGGATTGAGGTATAATACTAAATTCTCATTTGTTGATCATATACGAGATATTGTGAAATCTGGTAGTCGAATGTTGGGTTTTGTAATCAAACAAACTTATTCACTCTCTTGTATACACTTTATTCATTTACTTTATTTTTCGTTGGTAAAACCGAAATTGGAGTTTGCCTCCATCATTCGGTTTGCGGAGTACCAAACCTATATAAAAAACTGAAGAAAATTCAGAACAAATTCTTGAGGTATTTATTTTTTAAGCGATATCACTAGTAGCCAAACTATAACTCAACAAGGTCTTTGGATCTGCGACATAAATTTAAAATATTATCTTTAGAACAGCGACGTCAATTATCAGCAATGATATTCATGCACAAACTCTTGAATAACAACAAATTTCTTGGTTTGATTCTAGACAGAAAACTGCATTGGAAATCTCACATCAATGACTTAGCCGTAAAATGCAACCCTGTGCGAGCAGTATCTAAGATTAGGTGGGGAAGTGATAGAGACATCGCAGTGCAACTATATAAAACTCTAGTGATGTTTAAGATGGACCACGGTTGTACCATATACGGTGCAGCTCGTTTTTCTACTCTCGGAGTGTTATATCAGAACTTGCCTCGGTACCAAAGCTATAAGAAATGTTCGGAACTTTCTGAAAGCAACAGACCTTTTTAATAAAATATAAACAGATATCGTATACTACAAAATGGCTAATGACCTCAGCAGTCGATGCCACAATAATAATTAAAAAGAAAAAAAACAATATTGATCCTTCAGAAATTCTCAGTATGTTACCATTTCACGTACCCCCTCGTCACACCCAATTTTCGCTCATGTTCAATATTCCAACCGTAAGTACCGCAACGAAAGCACCACTAATATCTCTACTAAAGTTAGTTAATCGTTTGGATTTATCAATAAGTATTGACTGGACACTTTTCCAATCAGTATTCCGTGAATCCGTAATCAGTAAAATTTTGGAAAATATGTTAAATATACCTATTTAAGCAATGTTTCCTCTACAGTTCTGGAACATATTTTACTATTTTTATACATTCATAAGTATTCCGAAAATCATATGAACTTTTATTTTTTCATTCGTGTAACTAGGCTTTAATAGCTTGTGTGGATAATAAATAAATGAATAAATAAATAAGGAGAGCAACTTTCTCATTAGCGACATTTTTCCCTTAGTGAATCTCATCACTTTACATTTCATCAATTCGTTAGTTCACCACTGACATTATCTACAGGAATTACTACTTTCCGCTCGAATATATATTAAAACACTGGACTTATACTAAACCGCAACTGTCAGTTCCTCCTCAATTAACGACTAAAAAGTACGAGAACTCTGGGAAAGTTTTCCGAACTCAGCAGAGAAAACTCGCCCACTTTTCTCCGAACTCTCCTTCCCCGAGATTACCCAATTCATTTACTCTAACGCAATTTTCATCACCTAATTTGCTGGCCGGTTTAATCCTGACCCTTTCAAATTAACATCAAGACTATATCAAAAGTTCAGCTTTCGCAAATTTGGCGTGAGTGACCGGAAGTGCGAGTGCAGAGCCTTTGGAGACAACAGTTGTTGTCCCGAGGCTGGCTTCCTCTGTAACAACTTCGTGAACTTACAACCGAATTTCTGAAAATTATCCCAATTCGCCCCGGGGATGAACCAGTTCTGTTTGAAGGGAATAATCCCTTCAGGAGCTTACGCAAGGGAACTCTGGCACCAATGTCGAACTGTGACTAAGCAGGAAGTTATTTTCATTCATTTGTCATTTGTATCCAACGTGAAAATAATACGGCAGGAGGTATTACTGAGATTTTAATTCTTGTGTTTGCGTAAGTTTTTGAAAAGTGTTCAATTAAACAGAAGAAGGTCCAAAACTCGCTAATGAAACTAAAAAAAATTGAACTTTCCGCATACAATGTGAAACTTCCTCATCTAACTCAATATATTAAGGAGAGACCAATGGAATTCATATGATGAAAATTATTTCCATTTTTCAAAATGAGAGATCTCTGGTTATGCATGGAATACGTGAGAAACTAGTGAAGAAATATCAGAAGAAATTTCACAAACTCTGCTTGGATTAGATTATCAATATCGTATAACGGTTATCTCAAACGGAAAATACCCTTGTCGAAAATTAAAAGTATCAGAAAGCCTGGGGTTATCCAATGATGAATTTGGTTCAACTTTTTGAGTCACTTGAACATTCCAAAATTCAAATGGCTAGACTCAAAGGTGTTATGTCCAAAGAATCTGGTGCCTAGTTGAATGCTTTTTCTGTACTTTCTGTAATGCATCTTTCAGAATTTCGGTAGGTCTTTAATTAGATTCTTCATTTTGTGTTAGTCATGAGTGCAGATGTTGAACCACCGTAGAAAATAATGGTCACCATGGCCTCAGTTGTGAATTTAGTTCTGGCAGATTTTCAAGACATCATTCCATTGATGACCTTATAAATAGAGCTCTAGCTCAGTTCTTGAACTTCTTGGTGTCTGTCGAGATAGTGGAAAGCGTCCAGGCGAAATGAGTCTAGTAATTTGGGAATTTGGGAAACTTCTGGTTTGGGACTTCACCTGCCAAGACACACTTGCATCTTCACACTTTGTAGCTACGTCTAATTCCAGTGGTGCAGTTGCTATGATTGCAAAAAATCAGAATTTCGGAAACACTCCACTTTGCTAAGTTCCTACTGTTTCTTTCCTGTTGCAATTGCGGTGTTTTTGGATTTTGTGCTTCTGAATTGTTGGAAGAAATTGGTAGAAGAATGACGAACTCTACCGATGACAACCGAGCCTAATCATTTTGCATTCAAAGAATCAGTATTGCCATTCAAAAGGGTAATACCACATCAATATTAGTACTCGTCCGTCTATTCAAAAAATAGATGAAATATTCCTGAACCCACAAATCTTTCTATGATTCACTCAAAATGAAGTAAATACACTGACCATTTCCCGATTTTCTCAGAAGATGCAGAGGAAATTTAATAAGTTATGGAACTACCATTTTCTCACAAACTCTATAAAAGTCTACCATAAATTTATCCAATTCAGTTTCAAGCAGTTCAACTTTCGATTCCTCATACCGCTGGCCCAATGATGGGGAGAATCTTCGCATCCGTGATTATTCGGATGAAAACAGCAGTGGCGAACATATCATCACTAGCTACCACAAAATTAGATGAGTGATACATTCTTCAGTCAAAACCCCCTGGGAATAATGGATTGATAAATATTGGCAACACCTGTTTTATAACAGAGGGAACTTTGGGTGGTAATGAAAAACCAACGTGTTCGAGTTGCAAGAAAAGGAATAAATACCCAAAGTCTGTATCTATCCATAAGTTTTCAATTCAATAATTCATTTTAAAAGATTGTCTCTAACGGAAAAAATCAGATGCAAGTTGAATGTTGCTATCGTATTTCCTCTAGATGGATTAGATATGAACAATTATGCAGCAGACAATCTGACTCATTGTCGTTATAATCTATATGCACTTTCAAAACACAGTGGGTCTACATACTGCGGATATAACACATCATACTGCAGACATCTCTATACGTGACACGAATACAATGGTTGACACTTGTCACCAATTTCACCAAAATCTCCTGTTAGTGAAGATGCATACATCATCTTTGTGAAAAAGAGGAAACAATTCCGCTCCTTTGGAAATTATGAAATGTTATTTTTGACCTGTCAATTTTGTTATGTTGTATTTCGAAGTTGAATGTCATTATATCGAAAATGAACTTTTTCAGACAGTACAAAAATCTGAAAAAATATGCCAGTTTTCAAAAAGAGTAACGTCAAATCACCTAAAATTTACAGACCTGATTTTTTTCAAGGACAAAACACATGCCCTACAGGAAAATCCTTCAGGGGCGACTTCTGAGGGTTGTCGTTCGTAGGGGTGCGACAGCTGGTAAACGGAAAAACAGATTTCAAACAGATTTTGAAAAAACGTTCCGCGGAAATTTTTCAATAATTCATTGATATACAATAAAAAGGGCTTGGAGACAATATGGATCCCTGAGGAACACCAGCGTTGATTGTGATAGTATTCGAGAGATATCCATCGTCGATCACTTGCAGGAAATGTTCTTTCAGGAAGTTGAAGGAACATACACAAAAATGATCCGATTGAGGTAGGCGAGACCCCTATTGGGGATCTATTGCAACCTAAGTAGGGATTTTGATTGTGCCAATCATAAAAAATTATTACTGAAATTAGAGACATATGGAGTCGGGGGTATTTCATTTCAATGAATTTCAAGTCTTTTCATAATAGAACTCAGTATGTGAGCTAGAAACATAAATGTAATGATGAGATACTAACAAAAAATTCAGAATAACTCAAATTCGAAATGGGAGTACCGCAGGGGTCAATGTTGAGTCCTATCCTCTTTATACTTTACGTTAGTGATACAGAATATTTTAGGAAATGAAATGTACGCTGACGTTTCCATGCTAGAAAAATGCAAAATATATATGAACAAATTAATTGTCTACTCTAGTAGTAATGACTCACATTTCAACCAGTCCAAAACACAAATCGTGAGGTTTAATACTAGAAAAAACTTTTTAGCAAAAACTCACTTTCACATCTGATAATGAGTTGAAGGGCAGTACTGCAAAAGCTGTAAATTTTTTAGGTGTATTTGGTGAACAGTTGTCAAAGTTAGGTTGCACCATTTTTCTTTTTAGGAATTTGAAAGATGTACTGGAACGAAATCAGTTGATACATTTTCATCACTCTCAACTAAATTATCGACTAAGGTATGGGTTGTGTCTGTGGGCTAATGCTTTCCATGAACGGGGCGACTACAGGTCGCAGGACTTCAAGTCGCAGGTCGCAGGTAAACAACACTTTTATTTTGCTATCATCTGACTGCTGCAACGTATTACATCATCTGTATCATCATTATCGATTCACGAATGTTTGAAACTCGCCTCTATACACTTTGGCTCCCTGTATTTTATAAAAAAAGGCTTCATAAAATGTTTATGTTGTTTCTTAAGTTTTGTCCATTTTGATACCATGTATTATTGTAGCTCCTTATCACAATAAATATTCATTCAACTGAATGATATATATAGTTAAATGAATGTTTTTGTGAACAATTGATTTAAGCTACTTTTTAGGTCAATTCCATTCCAAACAGCCTGACTAAACCCACCAGAGGGCGTTACAATTCGCCCCAGACAGTCAATTTCTCTTTAAGTGGTCTTCCGCCGAATCTGCATACAATACAGATAAATTCATTGCACCTAATTGAAATCTAGTGGGCTTCGCCCGTCCGTCCGTGGTTATACCTTCTTTATGCGAGACTGATTTACGACTTGGACCACTTTGGGTAATCGAAGAACTAAGAGATCCACCAAATACGATCCCCAATAGAAGTGGATTTTAGTATCAGATGAAAACAAAATAGTTCGCACCTGAATATGTATTTGAATGTCGACAGTAAATCATGAAAGCAAGTGCATCTTTCATTTGAGGAAACTTATTTCTGGTAGTTATTTTCTGATAATTTATGAGTCCTCTTCCTGAAATTGAAGTAATTGAAATATGGTTATATCTTTTTTCATTAAACAGATCATTGTAATGATATACTTATGAAATGGGATTGATTTATTGTCTTGAATCAAGGTATTTTGCATTGACAGGGATACTTTAGAGCCATCTGTCTGCTCCATTTCTTCCGGATCTGAGAAAAATATTCCAGCTTCATTGCAACAATATGTCTCATGTACCAGTTTTTACAGATGTAATGAATTTTTTCATAGTCATAAATAATAATATTACTATTCAGTATGCCAATGATACTACTATTTATAAACATGAATATCCTGAACATGAATATCCTAAGCAACTAACGTTGAAAAAAATCAATTTTTTTTGCAGCCAATAAGTTATGTTTAAATTGAATAACTTTTTTCGAGATCAATTGCCCTAACACCAAACTGATATTTTTGCACTCGACGCGCGTTTCACCAACAAAGTTAGCACCCTCAGGAGAAGAAAATTGATACCTAGTCTAGTCTGGTTGATCCTTATATACTAAATTTTTTCACCTGAGGTTGTATACCTGAAGTCCAATATGGAATTTCTCGGTAATTAACTACTTGCGAGTTCTTAGTAATTATTCTCTTCCTAACAGAATATTAAAAAGCGGGCTAAACGGGATGGGTCCCTTATCCATTCATGTTGTCCTTACATTTTGCTATTTCTGGACTCTCACATGCATCGAGTAGCCTGGTGTCATGCACATTCTTAATCAGTTTAAGATTGTTTTCACCAATTATGTGGTCCTTGTCTGGAGCATGTTGGGCGATACTGGATTTTTCTATACTTCCGTATTTCATGTGTGCACGATGTTCCTTGAAGCGGGTTTTAATCGCTTGTCGGCTCTGGCCGATGTATTTGCTGATGCAGTCTTGACAACTAATTCCGTAGATCCCCGACTTTTCTGTGTTTTCTAGTCTATCTCTTTGATTACCAAGAAGCTGTTACAATTTATAAGACGTTTTATATGCAACTTCCATATTTACTTTATCGAATATCTGTTGAAGCCCTCTCGTGTATTGGGTTCATATGGGATTACTATAAACTTGTTATTGAAAAGTCGAAGATTTACGAAGTGCTTCCCTAAACTTGCATTTCCTAATTATCTTCTCAACTATATTTGGGTTAAAACTGTTTTTATTCAAAAGCGGACAATGGTAACAGAGTGGTGATTTTGGATAAAGAAGATTATTTTGAGAAAGTCGACAGCTTGATTGAAAATGGTCCATATCAGAAATTACCACGAAATCCATTATCCAAGATGACCGCTAACGTAAAAGCCACATTGAAAAAATGCAAGACACTGATCACACCGATTTCAAACAGGGGGCTACAACTTTCAAATCCCACAGTACCAAAGATATATTGTTTACCAAAAATACACAAACCTGGAAAATCGATGCGACCAATAGTCTCAGCAATTAATTCGCCTTCGTACAATATCGCTAAATGGTTGACAAAAGAATTTGAAAATCTCCCGATCGGCCCAACCGTTGCGAGTGTTGAAAACTCACAAGAATTCATAGAGAAAATAAAAGATATTAAATTAGGAGAAGGCGAATTATTGGTATCGTTGGTATCACATCTTATGAAATCGAAAAAATTAGCAAATGAAGCTGTTGAAGAATACATTCAAGTCACCAAGCTTTGCATGGATCAAAATTGTTTTCAATATAATGACTCATATTATGAACAGCGTGAAGGAACGGCTATGGGTAACCCATTGTCTCTATTTATAGCGAACCTATTCATGGGTAGGTTTGAGACGGAAGCTGGGAAAGAACTCAGTTACTTCCCTAGGGTCTGGATCAGGTATGTTGATGACATATTCGCTGTAGTGGATACAAGGATAACCAGAATTGAGAATGTCCTTTCAGCACTAAACAACAGGTGTAAGAGTATAACATTCACATATGAAGTAGAAAAAGAACGAAAGTTGCCGTTTTTAGATGTATTGGTCATAAGGAACGAACAGAACGAAATAGAATTTGACGTTTACAGGAAAGACATGGGCACTTTCAGATACATTCCCAATGACTCAAATCATTGTCCACAACACAAAATGGCGGCACTGCAATTTCTGGTACACAGGTTAATAACTTTTCCTTTAAAGAAAGATAAGCACGACAATGAAAAGAGAGTGATTTGGTATGTAGCTGAAGCAAACGGTTTTAACCCAGATATAGTTGACAAGATAATTAGAAAATGCAAGTTTAGGGAAGCACTTCGTAAATCCTCGACATTTCAAAAAGAGGAGAGTAATAACAAGTTTATAGTGATCCCATATGAACCCCAATACACGAGAGCGCTTCAACAGATATTCGATAAAGTAAATATGAAAGTTGCATATGAAACTTCATATAAATTGCAACAGCTTCTTGGTAATCCGAAAGATAGACTACAAAACACAGAAAGGTCGGGGATTTACGAAATCACATGTCAAGACTGCATCAGCAAATACATCGGCCAGAGCCGACGAGCGATTGAAACCCGCTTCAAGGAGCATTGTGCACACATGAAATACGCAAGGATAGAACAATCCAGTGTCGCCCAACATGCTCTGAACAAGGTCCACAGAATTAGTGAAAACAATCTGAAACTGATTATGCATGTGCATGCCACCAGGCTACTCGATGCATGTGAGAGTCTAGAAATAGTAAAATGTAAGAATAGCATGTATGGCGATGAGGGACCTATCCCGTTGAGCTCGCTTTTTAATCTTCTGTTAGAAAGAGAATAATTACTAAGAACTTGCAGGTAGTTAATTACCCAGAAATTCCATATTGAACTACAGGTATACAACCTCAGGTAACAAATTTTAGTATATAAGGATTAACCAGACTAGACTATGTATCAATTTTCTTCTCCTGAGGATGCTAACTTTGTTGGCGAAACGCGCGTCGAGTGCAAAAATATCAGTTAGGTGTTAGGGCAATTGATCTCGATAAAAGTTATTCAACTTTCACACCAAAGGTTCCAATCTCATCGTTATTTATGTTGTCAACTGAAACAATTATGTTCACAATAAAAGAACTGAAAGACAGTCAAAAATCCATTAAGTTTTTGGGGGTAACACTGGATCAAAACCTTAATTGGAAAGAACACATCAAAGATCTCTCTACTAAGCTGTACAGCACTCTTTACCTGCTTCGTAGAATCAACAAATTTGTTCTCTCTTATGTTTCGAGAGCAGCTTACATAGGATTATTGCAGTCTTAGCTGTCATACGGTTTTTTGGGGACTTTAAACTGATTGGGAAAGGATATTCGTTTTACAAAAAACGGCCATCAGAATACTGGGGAGAGCAAAACGAACTGACAGATGTAGACCTCTATTTGAATAATTGAATATATTAACAATAACGGCTCTTTACATATTTCAATTTCTTGTGTATTTTAGACAGAAAATAACACCCCTCAAGTTAATCGCAACCATGAATATTTGAACAGAAACGGCAACAATCTTCTTATGCCACAACATCGACTGGCAATTACTCACAAAAGCTTTTTAACTATGGCGATAAAGCCACAAAGCTCTTCAACCATCTACCACCATATATGAGGAAATTACATATGATTAAATTCAAAAAAAGTATAAAAGGGCTGCTGGTTGATCTCTGTCCTCATGACGTAAGTGAATTTTTCAACTGCCGATTTTAATGCTTTGCCTTTTTGATGTGTATGTATTAATGTATATGTTTATTTATCTACCTTGACGATGCTGAATCTGTTATACAGATGATAAGCATTGATTGATTGATTGAGAAGATTTGATCATAATGACAAAACATGTATAAATAAGTAACTGGAATGTGTGCATGCATAAACTCTATAAGTAGTCTATAAATAGATATTGAAATGTCAAAAATACCAACTCACTCTCACACATGGACTGTTCAAAAAATGAGAACCATGAAAATACAATTGCTATTACAGGATATACGAAAATATTTCGGCCAAGATCTTCATTCAGGTAAGGTATGCCATAAATTGAGTTTGAGAATAGATACGTGGCAATATATTGCCACAATGATATTATTGTTGTAAATCATGCCTGGAAGAAAATAACGCCGGCCGCCGCTGGTGGCCATAAACCAGACGTAACTTGGCTAAAGAGCGCACGAATGTACGATGATTCCCCGCCACTCGAGAAACAGCGAGAATAATACTACCGACTTCGACAGAACTTTGGCGAAATGTCTACGACATTCGATTTCGATATTTAAAGGCCAGCCACGAGGATATTGACACAGTCAAGTGGAAGCTACAGTGCGGTACGCCAAGTGATGTAGTAAGGCGATAGACATTCAAATTATAGTTGAAGTTTAAGTTGAAGTATTTGTTGTATTCAAAGTGAAATAAAGTTCAGTTTGATTATTCAGTATAGTCAATTATTGACCAACCAACAGTAAAAACGTAGCATTATTTATTATTATTGTGGCAATATTATTGAAATCGAATATTTTTGAGTTTCGTGAATGGTTATAAATGAAAAAAAATGTGAATGTTTTTCAATCAGGCCTTGCTAAATAGAAAAAAAGGGAATGCATATAACTTTTTCACATCAACATGAAAGCAAAACCTCTTTTATACAATATAAATTCCAGTCAAACTTCTTGAACTGTAGTCAGAACATCCCATACTTGATTATCAACTCCATATTGTACACAATATGTACTTCTCTCGTATTGTTAGAGTCTAACATGAGCAACAATACTCGAGCCCTATTGCTGCTGCCGATGTAGACAGAAATTTGAGTCGTTTTCCTCGAGGGTACGAAAGTTGAAATGTTATCATAACAAAACAATGGCTAAAGCAATAACGGGCATAAAGCGAGGTTTCGACGTCATAGTGCCCGTTGCTAGACATAACATGGCATCGGCGGATTCGAATTGGAGACTCTCGGGACTCTTGGAAGTTCGGTGGTCACCACTGGAATTGGGAAAGTTTCGAATATGCAATTGACTGGAAGAGATTTGAGTGGGAACTCCAAATGTTGATGAATGGAGAGGTGGTTATTAGGCTTACAAGGTGTATACAGAGAAGAGAGAAGAGATTGCTATCGAATGTCCTATGAAAGCTTTCGAGGGCATTTTACGTTACTTCGTGATAGAATAAGATTAATTTTCTTCGAACAGAAGTCACAATTCAAATTGGGTCGGTATAATTCTACCGTTAAGTGGCGGTCTATCGAGTTAACGTTAAGTGCTCGACCACCTAAGGCTATGAAATTGTTTCTCATGGATTTCAAACTGCTAGTTTGAATCAATGGTTATTCAGTATATTCACATAATTCTCAAATCTATTGATTCCTGAGCACTCCAAAATATTGAGTTAGGAACCTTTCTCTTTCAAATGTAATCAAACAAGTTGCGGTCAACAACCCTTCCAAGGTACATATTGTTGACTCCATTCTTTAAAAAAAAACTGCGGAAACAAGCCATTAACAAGGTATACTCCACATCTAAGAACAATAATTATTCTTCATAGAGTATTGACATACCCTGGTGGAATCATCAAAAACATCGCTCGTTTTATAAAAAGGACAGACTTGTACGTGGCTTGCCAGACAAATAATTAAAGCAAATCTATTGATGAAAAAAAAAGACAAAACTTCAGTATCAGATAGATCAGGACTATATAAGTCGACTTGTGATTCTTGCCCCGAAAGGTATATTGGTCAAACATACAGAATCCTCTCCCTAAGAATTAAGGATAATAAGAGTACTTTTTGAATGTGCAGACTTAAGAGTGCTTACAAATTAATATATTCAAGAATTATGAAAATGTACTGAATGAGCATATATAATATAATAATAATAATAATGGTAATGTTTATTTGTATGAGTAAATGAATATTACAAATAATATAACACATACAGAAACATCACAGAAGCAGTTAAGACTGCTTGTACGTGGTATGAGGTAGTGATATGATGTAGAAAATTCAAAAAGTCTTCAACTGAGTAATCCACTCAGTCGTGACGTGATATTTTCAGTAATATGAAAATATGGAAAAAAGGGTACCTCCTGATTATGTAATTTACCTCCTGATCAACAAAGTGTGAAATTTACTCTAGTTGTAACTGGATATGTCATTATATCACGACCATTATATCATGACCACCCCCCACACCTCGGGGTAAGTGATCATTGGGTCCAAGAATCATGTGCCCTGAGCAAGCGCAGTGAGCCAAGAATGACAGCTTTCTGCATCTGTGCGGCTGAGATTTCTGCCTTAGTACGGCAAGCCGGTATGATTTTAAGATTCGAGAGTAAAGAGGACATCATTCCACCAAGGACTCCAATAATCAGAACAACCATATTGACAGAGTGATCTGGATAGAGTCTGCGGAGTTCGAAGAGAAAATCTCGATATTTTATTCGTTTTTTCTCTTCTTTTCTGACGATCCATGAATTACTTTTATCGTATCATGCATGTTTCACAAGTACTCTCAAGCAATAATGAATTAATGGCAATGAAGATACTCTCCTAAAAGGCACCGCTATGCAATTTCAACCGAACTATTTTCGTCTAACGGCTTTTGTCGACCACCGGCTATTTTCCATAGATTACAGAATGCCGCATTCCCCTTCTTTATAGAGCGTATAAACCCTAAATAGAGGCGTTTTAATTGTAGACACAAGGCCACAGGTTGGCAGTCTTGAGCGTATAAAATACCCGCAAGCTACGGTTTCAGTCATCTTATGGGTAATATTACTATCTACCCTTCCAGCAGAGGTAATTAAACAGGGATGAATGCTTTTAGAAAACAGTCAACATTAAAGTTGAGGTATTTATGAACACCGAACTCAATACTCCAGATTTTCTTTCTGTGACTTGTGTATTCCATGTGGCTTATTTGAAATATCGAAATTGGAATAACTCAAGATCACCACGAATGAACTTGTGAAGGATAAGAGATAAAAAATGGATCGAATTGTGGCAAAACTATCTGAAATGTTCCAGTTTGTCTGTTCTGAGATGTGAGAAACTTTGCAAATGGTTCCACAGAAAACAGTAGAATTTCTGTAAAAGAAATTACAGTCAACATATCCGGAAAATAGTTTTGACACAGTTGTTTCCGGCTATGATTGATTGAATTGAACACTTGCCATAACACTTACTGAAGATATCAATGAATTAAGTTTGAAAATGCTAATTTCAATTTATCTTTTGCTTTGGTTTAACATTTAGTTAACATAATCAATGATTGTTTCAGAATTCGTTTACTATTCTACCGATATACAATGAGTGATTCTATGCCATTTGATAAGGAACCCTCAATGAACCAGTGGAAGATAGAGAATTATTATCTTACAGAATTTATGACTTCATATAAAGAGGATTGAAAGAGGAATATATGCCAGACGGCTGAAGATCCGAGATGAACGTTTCTAAAAAAAGTATAAAATAGGAATTAATAATAATAGAGACATATAAAAAAAGTAATACAAAATATGAAACGAAAAAAAATTATTTATGCTCCGGAGCGACTTGATTGATTACAGCTGCAGGATTACAGCTGCAGCTGAAGATTTTGAGGCTCCAATAGTTCAAGATATTGCCAGATCATTTAGTGACACGACTATCGTTAAACTTAAAATAGTCCGTTTCGTCTTTGACCAAGGAGTAATAATGACCATATTCAAGGTCAGAACCACAGTGAACAATGCCTGCATGGAGATCATAATAGTGGTCTGGATTGACTGGTACCTCAGCTATACTTGTTGTCTCATATTAGTCAATAAGTCTGAGGCATATTTGACAACACAGTTAATCATCACCCGTTGAAAGTTTTATTATCAGATGATTCAACAATAAGCTTTGCACGGACTGGTTATCAATCCGGGCACAGGAAAACGTTAGTTGAAGTTCCAGAAAGTCACACACGTTTTTGCTACCTCTTGAACATGCACTACAAAATATAAGTGGAGTTTTTTCCCAACACCAAACCGTTATTTTAACACCTCGACACGTGTTTCGATCACCAAATGATCATCTTCGGAAGGAATATTAATTAATTATTTAATTATGAAATGAGAAGTTATCTTACTTCTCATTTCGATTCGCTACTGAAGAAGCTATTCATGAAATCCTGAATGATATTAAAAGTCAAGCTTCAGGGGTTGATAATATTTCAATCAGAATGTTGAAACTTTGTAGCCCGTTTATAGATAAATATATTACGCATATCATCAATTGTTGTTTTGAACGTTCATATTTTCCAGACTTGTGGAAAATGGCCATTGGGAAACCCATTCCCAAGAATAATGATCCAGCTAGTTATTCTGATCTCAGAATTATCAGTATACTTCCAACCATACAAATTAATGAATATTTCAATAACAATAATCTATTATCACCATCGCAATGTGGTTTTAGGCAGGGTTTTAGCACCGCTACAGCTCTTGCTACTGTTACACAAGACATTGTTGAGGGATTTGATAAGGGAATGATTAGCACTCTGGTACTACTAGATTTTTCGAAAGCATTCGATACCATCTATCATGAGCTGATTTGCATGAAACTCAAATATTATGGTTTTGATAGTGCTACCTTATTTCTCATCTGGTCTTATTTACTTGGTCGATCTCAAAAAGTTGTTGTTGATGGTCATCACTCCTTACCTCTTGATATTCTATCAGGAGTACCACAGGGTTCCATTTTGGGACCTTTATTGTTCATCATTTATACTACTGACATCATCTCGTCCATCAAGAAATGTAAAATACAGGCGTATGCTGATGACATACAATTATACATGCAATTTAAAATCGATGAGTGTGCTGAGGCACAAAATCTCTTCAACACTGATCTTGATTTGGTCAATGGGCTATCAAGTGAACATGATTTGAAAATTAATCCTAATAAAACAATGATGATGCACTTTGGATCGCAGAAGAATCGTAAATTTGCAGAAAACAATTTCCGTTTAGAACTAGGTTATACTATCTTGACTCCTGTCAATACAGCTAAAAACTTAGGGGTCATGCTTGACACTGATCTTAGATTTACTAGTCATGTTGAAAATTTAATGAAAAAAGCTTATATGTCATTGAAACTGTTATACTGTAATCGTTTTATTTTGAGCCAACCTCTAAAAAGAATGCTCTGTGATAGTTTGGTGCTAAGCCATTCCAACTACTGTGACTTCATATATGGGCCATACTTATATGATTCAGCTAAAAAAAGATTACAAAAAGTGCAAAATTCTTGTTGCCGCCTAATTTATGGACTTCGTAAGTATGATTCAATTTCTGAAGCCTTTAAAAACTCCCGCTGGCTCAATATGAAAAACCGTATGATTCATCATTTGGATTGTTTTGTCCATAAATTGATCACCCTTCCCCATTCTCCTCTTCCAATACAAAAACTAATTCTGCGTGAGAATACTCACTCGAGAAACATCAGACATAAAAACAAATCAACTATGCCACAACATCGCACTGCACAGTTTCAGAGATCATTTCTTTTTGGTGCTGTAAAACTCTATAATTCATTGCCTTAGCAATTGAAGAGATTCAATATCAGGAAATTCAAATAAAAATATAAAAATTATATCTATGATAGTCAGTAATGTCAACTTTTACTTTTTAGACAACAGATCAATTCAATTAAATTATTTATCAACTATCTTTAGAAGGTAATCACAAATTATTATTTTATTTACGGTTTCAAAGTAAACTACTGAGGATTTTTTTCAGCGAACGATTCACACAAGAGAGTATTGATTCTGCTATTTTCCTGCTCACGAAGAGTACTCAACAAGAATCCCAAAAATTCGGAACAATCCTCTTGTTGTCCTAAGGAGTATCTAATGAACTTCAAAGACTCTAGGAAATTGGTTGGTAGAAAAGATGACAGATTTTCACGAAACTGCAGCTGCATGAACAGGTGTTTAAGTTTGGTGAAAAAGTAGAAAACATTCTCGTTCTCGTTCATCGTTAAAACCTCGTTCTTGAAATTTTTCATCATGAACACCACTTGTAAAATGCAAGTGTTTCCTAAATTATCTAATCCAGTTTTTTTCGCAAGATTTTCGGGATAACTGCCTATTGATTCATAAGGAAGAACATGTTCAACAGAATCTGCATCATAACCATTTCTCAAACTGCAATCGATCCTTCCAAGTGATGAAGGGTTTCGTAGAAGGATCGATTTGGCTCTTGCTCCATAAAGCACCAGAAGATATTTGACTGATTTTATTCAGATACATACACATTCTTAAATCTTTCATAACATTTTTAATTTTTTCATTTTTTTAATGTTATAAACTTATGTTTTCATACACTATATCATTCATACATATATGTCGATTTTCATTATAAACAAGTGGTTTGCAATCCTGAAATCGCTTTATTCACTCAGTCTATGTTGTATCTCACTTGTATCGGTATTTGTATCCATCTATTGTGAATAAGGTTATATTATAGATTCTTTCCAACCTTGAGTCACCAACAGATTTCCAACAGTTTATAGATCGTTGTCAACGCGCATGTCTGTTAAATATTGGTTTCTGATTGATTTGAAATTTCTGTTTGGAACAGCGGATAGTTCAACTGAAGTTTGGCATGGAATTTCAACATAACCTTTAAAAATAAATCTAATCAAGTGTATTTCTGGAGAGTTAAAGAAGGTTGCAGTATTTTATATCTCTATTCTATTTACGAATCAACGTGGAACTGGGTGGTAAGTAGGTCACCGCGATAATTAATTTTTGTAATTAAATATTTTAGGTAATTAAATATTTTAGGTACGACCAGTTAAATAGGTTTCAATCCATTTCAGACTTGGACCTCGGACGCCCATGTGAAACAGTTTATCAAGAAGAAGACCATGATGTATGGTATCAAACGCTCGTGTCAAGTCGAAAAGAACACTAAGTGATTTTTCACCGTTGTCGAAGTTTGATAATACATGATTATGTAGAGAAAGGATGGCATCCTTGGTTGACAAGCCCACTTGAAACCCATATTGGCTGTCAGATACGATATTGTATTTATTTAAAAAGGACACAAGTCTGTTTTGATATGATTTTTCAAATATTTTCGAAAATGGAGATAGTAAAGCAATACCTCTGTAGTTCGACATTACATGCTTATCGCTTTTTTTATAGACTGGGACGACCATTGCTTGCTTAAGCCGGGAAGGAAAAATACCTTCAGAGAAAGATAAATTGATTAGATAAATCAGAGGTTCCGTTATTTTCGAAGCAGCCTTTAATAAAACATTGCCTGGCAATTCATCAACCCCACTGGAATTTTTCGAACATGCGAATTTAATTATTTTCACGAGTTCAGTTTCATCTATTGGATAGAGGAAAACACTCTCAGTTTTTACACAACGATTTTCAATGCCACCAGGTGCAGTATTTTTTACTAATAGGTTTGTTCTAGCAGCGATTTCAAACGATACGGAATCGTACGAAGCATGCGCATACGAATATAGGCGTTCTAGCAAAGCAAATCCAGGATTCGAACTAATAGTCGCATGTTCTAGCGAAGACGAAATCCAGTTTGCAAACCGTATGAGAACTGTCGAAGTAGTCCAGAGGAATTCGTAAGGATTTTCAGTTTGTGACATGCGCAAATATTCGGAGTGATCGAGTGATCCGATATCACGTTTGTTATGATTTTGGAATATGGATTTGTTGGTTATGTTATGTACTAAATGAGAAACCAAAATAGAAATATTTAGTGGCTTGATAATTGGTTTAAAAATCTTGTTTTTTATAGAACGGCAATCCAAACTGTCAATTTTTTCATATTTGTGTTTGGAAATTCAGGTGAGTAAAATGATTTTATGTTTTTGAATGAAAATCAAGCAAGCATTTGGTGATTTTCAAGTAAGCATCAACTATTCAACTTCATTATTACAGGTAGGATTAGCCGAAATGTCATCAGAGTCATCAAGCTCTGAATCAAATTGGGGAAATAATTCTGAATCATCCAATGATGAGGAACTTATCGAAATGCTGTTTCATCACCATGAGAAAGAGGATGAAGATAATCACATCACTAGAGATGCTGCAGACCACAAAAATTTTGTAGCTTGACAAGTTTTAAGATAGCAATAAAATTGTAATGTTTCTGTTTGTTGATGTTCATTTCATTGTTTGGCATAAGTTAAATAAACATCCATTCTGGTAAAATAAGAATGATTTTTAAAACAGTATAAAAATATAATTTGCTCAAGGGTGGGTACCGGATTAAGAGTCAATTAAAATAATCGGTGCTGAGAATGACACCACATCCTGTCATTTGCTAGAGAGACAGCACAGCCCCAGCACTGATTATTTTAACGGGCTGTTAATCAGGTCGGTAAGTACTCGTCCTAACACATAAACTAATAACTTCTTTCTATATAATATCACATAACAGGAACCCTATGAATGACATAAGATATCAAACTAAATCCCTCATACTAACATTGAATTCAGAATATTTATCAACATCTGAATTCTTATTTTTGCTCATTTGTCTGAGCAAATTATTTCTTGTTTCTAATAATTCATTTTTCTTCTTTCTTATTTATAACTTTTCTTTTTCCAATTTTAACATTTCTTCTATTTTGAATTTTTCCATTTTGACCAAGCCGATGACTATTCAAGCCAATTGTTCATTTTTAACGGTTTTCACCTTCACTTTTCGCTGCATAAAATATAAATTTCAAATTTCCAACTAATAAGTCAGTTTAAATGACAATTTGACAATTGACATTTATCAACACAAATAAGCGTTCTAGCAGGACATGAATCCCAAACTATTTGCAACCAGTCTCACGGCATACATGCGCAGTTGGCCAGTCCATAACACTAGCTTCAAACGATCCGAAATTTCTTGCTAGAACAAACCTAATGACTCCACTGAATCGACAAAATAACTACTAAATGCTTGAGATATACCGGGACCATCGTCAACAAGTACACCATCGCCAATGTCAAAATAGCTGGGTAAACATTTAGATGAATCGTTGATAATAGTATTTTTCCTGATGATAGACCAGGCAGCTTTAGATTCATGTTGAGCCTTGAGGAATTGATTATTAAAGTATTGACTTTTTAATCGCACAATTATTTGTCTATGATTTTTTAAGAGTTGCTTATATTGACCCAACAAATGTACATTGGTTTGGCTCTTGTTCAAATTATAAATATCTCTGAGTAATATACCTTCTTCAACGATATCCTTAGTAATCCATGGTTTGTGTTTACTTCAATTTTGATTTTGTTTAATTTTTTGAAATTGTTTAGGAAAGGATATATCAAAAACTTGAAGAAAAACATCATAAAAATGGGAAAATTTAGTATCGAAGTCAAATTCAGTGAAGTATAGAAAATTCCAATTTTCATCCGATAATAAATTTATGAAATGGGGGATATTATGATTATTAAAATTTCTCTTCAAAAAATAATGGTATTTATCAGCGGCGACGAAATTTATAGGTAATGTAATAAACTGGAGAGCATGGTCCGAGAGTCCACATGCAAAACTTTGTTTTCAATTTCATACTCAACCGATGAGAATATATTATCAATTGTAGATTTACTGTCTCCTTGTAACCTCGTATATTCGAAGATACATATGGTTTTAAACCATATGCTGAAAGTAGATTACGAAGTAATTTTGCCTCACTGTCATGTACTTCATCATGAAAATTGAAGTTGAAGTCACCACAAATAATATTAATCGACTTAGAATTTTTATAACTGAGTGTTTCAAGAAATGATTCCATTTTAGTGAGAAAAGTTTTACTATCAGTAGCCGGTGACCTGTAAAAGCAACTTATGAATAATCGAAGGTCAGAGACGATCACCTCAATAGCTGCATATTCGAAAACATCTTGACATTTTTGAATTTTAGTACTCTCCACACTGTGGGGTAAGTAATCATTGGGTCCGAGAATCATATGCCCTGAGCAAGTGCAGTGACTCAACAATGACAGCCTTCTGCATCTGTCCGGCTGAGATGTCTGCCGGACCATCTTGTCAGAGTGGTCTGAATAGAGTCTACGGGGTTTTCCTCGAATCAGAATACGTTTTCGTTGCTTTCGTGCATCTCTATTCCATATCACGCATTCATTTACAAACGGAAGAGTATTTTTGTTGACTTCCTTACAAAGTTGAATCTTCAAATGCATTTTCAATCCTGCACTTCCCCAAATCCTCATTCTTTCCGGCTGGGATTCAGCACCTTTGTGTTAATTGCTATTTCAAATTCGACAGTCATGTCGGCTGCCATCCGATTTGGCAACACCGCCCACCCTCATTCATAAACAATGAGTCCGGGGCCCATTGCGGTTTCCAAATTTACAACCTCCAAAATGAACTATTAAAAAACCTCAACGATAAATATCACATGATAATTAACATTCCGGAATGTCACAAGATGTGTGAGAAACGGTCCTCCCTTTGTGTAAATACGCAGTGCCCTTTGCATTTTTAACTGAATCACTTTTGAAAACGAAGCGACTTTGATGAAAGGGAATTTTAATGGCGTTTGTGGTTGGGAGTGTCCACGTCCAGGAGACGGGCCTGGATGGAATTGAATTAGTAAATTTCTAGTATGACTAATTGAATTCTTTTCGGTATATTCGGGGGCGAAATGTCGGAGGAACTGCAAGGTGAAACGTCTGTATTGCTCGCCAGATTTTTTTCCGGTCATCCTAGTCCAAGTTGAATAAAATAATAGAGAAACAGATACATCTTACCTTTCCCAAAAGTACTATCCGTTTTTTATCGACCTTTTTTGGGTATTTGTTACCTTCCACAATCTGAAAAATTTAAAAATTATAATGGAGAACTTTATACAAGTGTAGAAGGGCAAACTTTTTAGTTTACCCCGATAAGTTACTGCGTAAAAATCAAAAGTATTTTTCACAAAGAAAAATATTCTATTCATCAGTAACTTGTCGTATTTAACAATTTTGCATATCAAAAAAATTGTTGAGAAATAATTCAATACTTATCTTGACGTTTCAGAAATGGACAAAAAAAATTCTAATGTATTGGCAATTATTCCTTGATTATTTATTTCTTTACTTCTTCGACAGATGTCAAAGGAGTTCAGAAGTATGAAATTATATCAATGTTGTTGATTGACAACTGAAACATTCGATGTAATACAAGGTGCTCACCGATATCAGTCTGTTGCCATTTCGCCACTATCAAAATTTTTCTTCAAGATGGGTAGCCAAGTAGGGTCTATTTTTAAGGAACTATTCGAAATACAATTCTCTCCAGGTATGATAATATACGCTGATTTTTTTAGCTTACGTCTTTTAGAGTGAGGCTCATTGGTAATCATTCTTGTCCTGTTCAATTCCACTCGATGTTCACCGTCTGATTTTAAAATGTGTTTTGACAATTTATATCCTGTCAATTGTCTATTTTTTATGTAATCTCGATGTTCATTCTCACGCACTTTCACTGGTCCCGAGGTTTCACCAATGTAACTTTTACCACAAGAACAAGGTATTTCATAAATACATTTTTTGTTTTTTCTTCAGTGTTGTGGGGTTTTGTATGTGTGAGTATAGATCTGAGTGTATTTTTTGTTTTTGAAATAGTTCCAATTCGTCTTATTTTTTCAGATAGTCTTGGAATGTAAGGTATAACGTTAGTTGTGAAAGGTGTCGGTGGATGTTGAGTCGGTAATTGTTAAGTTGGATGTTGTTGAATTTGTGAAGCTGTTTATATGTTCGTTTGGTTTTTAGTTGACTTTTTATTTTCTATTGCATTTATCGTTGAATTTATGAATGAATCTGAATAAGCGTTATCTTTCAAAACAGATTTAATTGATGATATTTCTTTATTGAGATTTTCAGTTGAATTGCATATCGTTTTAGCTCTTTTGTAAAGGCAATTTATTATAATTCTTTTAATACTCGCATGATGATTCAATGTATGATGAAGATATCCATTTGTATGTGTTTTCTTCCGATAAACATTTGTATCAAATTGATCTGATGACTTCTCCAACATTACATCAAGGAAAGGGAGTCGACTAACTTGTTCAATCTCTATTGTGAACTTTATTGTCGGCTCCCGCTCGTTGATATGATTCAAAAAAGTATTAAGGTCATCATGGTTTCTATTCCAAACAGCAAAGATATCGTCAACGTATCTCCACCAAACTTTGGGACCATTCTGGTAAGTTTCAATATACTCCATATATATGTTACTTAAGGTGGGAGATAAAGGTAAACCCATAGCCATGCCAAATTCTTGTTGATAGAAATCATCTCCATATTGGAAATAGGTTTTGTCTATACATAATCTTAAAAGTTCTATTATAGAACTAACATCCAACTGATATTCTTCCACAAAAAAATTACTTTCGTTGAATACTATCCATTATAATAATATTACAATTTTCATAATGAATTTTATTCAAAACGCATTTTGCTACACGGTAACTTCATCAGTTGGACTGGTACATGAAACTGTTCTATAATATCATTAATACAACAGTATGTAATAACAAAACTTATTATATGAATTATTGATTTCTGAAAAAGGTTTTGGCACTACAAAAAAATCCTTAAGGTGATCTTAGAGCGGTGCCTGTGCGAAAGTAGTGATTCACATTGGATTTGAATCCCTGGAGATAGAATCCATTTGGAAAAACGTTCTTTCTCAAGAAGTTTATTTCACATGAGCGCCGTTCTCCAAATGAAAGAGTTCTCATACAGTGACGTTCATGGTGTACTGAGATGAACCACATATCGATGAGCAGCCACAGTCCGTCGCGTATTTCTAATATGTACCGCTCTTGGTGGCATTAAATGTGTCAAGCCACTTGAACACTTCCCAGGAAAGTATCTATAGAAGAGAAATAAATCTGCCTTTTTTCGATGTTCCAGATTATCATTGTTGCAAGTGATGTTTGCGTCTCCAATCGGGCGGATGGGTCTTTTCTGGATGGAATCCAACAACTTCACGGTATGTTTGGGGGCAAAGCTTCATACATGAGAACAATACTCCAAAAAAGCTTTTGAGAAGCAGCCTTTGCAATTCCAGCGACATGATTGTGCCAAAACATATTGGTAGCCATTTCAACCCCCAACAAACTCTTCGAAAGCGGAATTGTCTGACCTGACATTATTATGTCCGGTTCGCAGACATTTATCTTCTTGGAGAAAACCGATGCCTGGGTTTTCGTGGCATTGAATTGAATCTGGTTACTTCCACCCCAATTCGAAATCACTTCTAGATCCTCATTAAGATATGCAACCTCCTGCTGCCGGTGGAGATGTGCCTCCGTAACCGATGTCCTGGAATCCAAATGAAATGACGAGACATGTGTCCTGTCATCAGCATCTTGGTTTTTTCCAATAAGTCGTTGATATACAATAAAATGAGGATTGCAGACATGAAGCTGGAGAGCCATACACAAAAATGATCTGACAAGCCATAGCATCAAAGTTTGGCCAGCAAACCCTCATTCCACACACGGTCAAAGGCCTTAAAAATATCAAAGCGCAACAGCTCTTGACTCTCCATGTTTCTCAATTACGTTTTTCCAAATATGGGTGACATACGATAAAAGGTCGCCTGTTGATCTTTGTTTCCGAAAGCCATATTGATGATCGCTCAAGATATTGAAGCTTTCCAAATATTTGAGGATATGGTGGTTTGCGAGTTTCTCCATGATTTTCGATATCATTGATAGAAAAGCGACTGGTCTATAGTTATTTGAAAGAGTTTTCTTGCCCTTTTAGGGAATAGGCTGAACGCGAACCATTTTCCAACAAGAAGGAAAAATTCCTTTCTAGTAAGACCAGTTGAAAAGTCTGCCAAATACTGGTGCGAGTTCATTTACGCACTTTTTGAGTACGATGACGAGCACTTTATCAGGATCAGACGCTTTGTTGATATTGAGCTGTTTGAAAATTTGCCTGTCTAAACGCTGTTGAAAAGTAATTTTCATTATTGTGGATTCCAGTGTGGAAATAGTAGGACTTTTTCTGTGGCTCTTGTTGCAATTGAGCCATCTGCTTGAGTTAGTGGTGGATTTATGGATTTCTTTCTGATTAACAGCTTTAGCTACCGACCAGAAGGATCCAGATCCGTTGGGATTGGCAAGCAGTTTATCCCTAATTCTCCGATTGTGGAGTTATTACCTTTCATTCATTCTGAGTTTTCAGCTGTTGCGAGCATTAATAAACCTGGTTCGGTTTTCGGCACTGGGATTTGAGCCACCACCGGTAGGCGAGATTTTTGAAGACGACAGTTCGCTCGCAATTTTTGTTGAACCAAGTTTTGCCGTTAGAAGATCGTTTCATTGGAAAAGGAATATATACATAAATATATGCTTTCTACTTCTCCATAATTCCATAACGGAAGTTCGGAATACGAACTCAGTATTGATAAAATTTAAACATGAACCAGATGTTAGATGTTTACTATGCTCTTGTTAATTCTGTTCTCATAATGTGGTCTTATGGAGAGATGCAACAAATATTAACAGGGTCTTCGTCGCTCAGAAAGGAATAATTCGTAAGCTTCACAATCTACATCATACTGATTCATGAAGACCTGTTTTCAAGAAAAGGAAGATATTGACAGTACCTTCTCTCTATATTTTTAACTGTCTGCTCTTTGTGAAAAAACGCGAACTCGAATTAGAAACTAACTCCCAATATCATAATTACTCAATAAGGAACAAGAATTTAATCAAACTACAACAACATCATACAAAATTATTCGAAAAGACGCCATCTCTAGCAGGTTCAAAATTTTTCAATTGTCTACCTTCCGGCCTAAAAAGTGTAGCATCAATTCTAGTATTCAAACGGAGAATCAGAGACTATCTTCTAGATGGTTATTTTTACAATATTAACGAATATTTGGAATATCCACATTCGCCAATCAACAATTAATATCATTCCGGCATTACATATTTCAGCTATTATGTACATGTATAAACACTTTCGATTGTTTATTGTAAACAAGCACTCTCATGTGTTGAATTTATGTATTTTGTACTAATGTTTGTATACACTTCATGTTTTTTACCATTGACGACTCCTATATCATTGTGAAGTGATCATTTTAAGGAATAAAGATATTGCATTGTATTGTTTAGTTGACTGTATCTATAAAATATTCAGGAGTAACCATAGATGAACATTTAAGATGAAACATACATATATTGAGACAAGGCAATACTCTCAAAAAGTATCTTATACAAATTCAAATACATCACCAAATTCCTTGAAAAAAAAACATATCAGAATGATTCATCACAGGATGATATAAGAGGTAAAAGGGTGAGAAAATGCACTCAAAGAGCACATTGGAAAGTTGGGAATTCTGCGAAAAGCCTTTGTGGAAATAAACAAACCCTTTCGATATTCATTTGATTTGTTGTACTCCGAATCTAGGATCCTTGACATCTGCCAGCATTATTTCTTTGTTGCATCCTGCTTTGAATTCGAACAAAAATTTATTCTTCGGAGACTATAACATTGTTACGAAACAAGCCACATGTCCAATTATTTCAGAACACCGCTAGCTTCAATTCCTGTTGAAATAAAATGAACTCATTCTCATGGAGGATGCAAGAAGAACTTAAAATTTTTTTTAATTGATTCAAACAGACTTACTATTCATGAACTGGTGGAGATTGGTATTGATGTATAAAGAGTGTTATCATTTGTTATCATATATATGTTATATATATATATATATATATATAAATATATATATTGTTATAAAAATATAAAATTAGAAGAGTATTTATAATTTAATGAATTTGATTCTTGATTGTTATTCTGATAGTTCAAATAATTTGAAAATTTTCTGTGATATCAAAATTCTTAATGCTCCGGCAGATACCTGTCCTTACCTCTAAATCTTACCTTTATTCTTCAAGGTTGCTCAGCTCAATCGAAGCTCATGCAGCTCTCTTTCTCAGAGTAGAGTTCTTGGAAAGGTATTATAAATAAAATGTTGTATGTCTGTGTTTTTGAAAATAAAACTTTGTCTCAAAGTTAAAAAAAAATATAATGAATGTAAAATTGTGTCAATGTTTTGTCAAACCAAACTTAAATTACCCTAAAACTGCGCCAAAATACCTTATGCTAAGAAATGTTCCAGTAAGTATCCTTTCTCGTTATTATTATTTATACTCTGGCTCCTATTGATGGTTTTATATTGATAAGAACATGCAAAACGGCCTTTTCTCTTTCTTTTCCCTTTTTATTTCTAACAGCTCTTCAACAAAATTCGCGTCTGCACAATTCAAAAGCTTCACTCCCCTCTCATTATTGATTCACCCCTGTCAACCAGACAAAATTTTCCTGCCTGCTACTCTTCATGACAATAATTTTGAAATTTTTTCAATTTTGACACTTTTCACTGTTCACACATATTATATCTACGATTTCTGTTACCCAATTGTCACTGGTACTAATAATGATTAATTTTGATTTCATTTCATCACATTTTGTTTTCAATTTTTCTAATTTTGAATCCAAAATTCATCATTTTTCAGAAGTTAACACCTCCTTTTCAATTTATCAATCTGATTGGCTACTCTTTAGCTGCATCCAAATCATGTACTGAGTGTTCTTACCATTTTTCAGATAAAATTCCTAATGTCAGTGTTAATTGAATTTTTATTAATTTGTAGTGTGAATCTGTTTTATTGTATGTTATTTTTTGTATTAATGTCTTTACTGTTTTCAGTGTATTTATCCCGATGATTGATGGTTTCTGGTTAGTTGTGCTGTTTGGAAATGATCTGAAAAACTCTAATACTGATAAGTCACAACTTAGCCTGATCTGGGCATGAACATTACTCCAAATTATACAGATAAGAATTTGAATAAAGGTAAAGTATCTGGCTATCTAATAAAATTAAACATCTAAGAATAACTTTGATTTTCACAAACTTTCAACACTGAACTAACCAAATATGTGAACTTTTAACATCAAATTAATAATAATATGAAAAACTTTTAACATCGAACTATCAAAATAAATACAAACTTTTAACTCTTAACTAGTAAAATAAATGCAAACTTTTAACTAATTAAATTATACACAAAACTCATTGCAATTATTCAAAACCACACCAATTTCAAGACAAAATCAATTTGAAGAATTCATACCATTTGATCAATGAAATTCAAGATATTTCACTCCCTAATAATGCCAAATTGATTCCATTCGATGTAAATTCCTCCGAATGAAACAGTTACTCTTGTTTAGAATCTATTGGACGAAATCCGGTAGTGAAAAAAGAAATATTAGAATTGCTTACGGTTTGTCTGTCACAGAATTACTTTCATTTTGATGAAATTTTGCACTTAGTCCTATTCTGACAAAGCTTTTCATGGACAATTTGGAAAGAAAAATACACAGTAACCCACTGGTGAGAAGTTTCGTGTATTGGTATAGATATGTGGATGATGTCCTTGTATGTTCCACAGGAACGAACAGACAGTTCATTGATTTCTTGAATTTCAATAATTATCTACCCCCTTCTATCACATTCACTAAGGAGATGAAAAAGGACGTCTCTATACATTTTTTTGGCCTTAACAATAAAAAAATTTAACAACAAACCTGATTTTTTATTTATCGTCAACAACACATTCTTAATTGGTCCACCCACCCGTATCAGCACAAAGTAACAGCATTCAACAGTATGATCCACAGACTGATAAATGTTTTCTTGTCAGAGACGAATTTCAATAAAGGACTGAACATAATAAAACAAATAACCGTCAACAATGAAGGAAGTTTACCCAATTTGAAGAGAACAGGAGGAAACTTATAGAATCTCGACTTACTTAGGCCAAAACACTACAAATATTTCAAATTTTTTGCACAACAGAGTTGTAAATATTGCTTTCAAAACCATCAACAACTTAGGCATGCACTTTAAGAATAACAAAGATGAAAGTTCAGTTTCAGAAAAATCGGGAATGTATAAATTATCATGTGTGTCATGTTCGATGTTTTATATAGGTCAAACTAGAAGCACGTTCAAAGTCCGCATAAAGGAACACAAAAATAGTTTCCAGAATAGAAAAATAAATTCCACATATGCCACTCATTCAATCACAGCTCCATAGACTTGTTCTGACGAAGATGAAGACAATGAAGAATGGTGAAGACAGCATCGTTTGAACTGCAGCTGGATTGTTAATTTCTGGAACGCTTCCAGTGAAAAAGTAGTCACAAAAGATAATATAGATACTGAATGAATTCTTGATAATGAATACATTATCAGTGAAGCAGTCAACTAATAAAAGTCGAAATACTCCAACTTGCTTTGTGGGTAACTGTAGGCCCCTCTGTTAATCGGAATCGAAAGTCATCCTATCCTTCTCATTAGCGGTGCTTGCTCTCCATTGCTCATTTTACATATTTTATATATCAATATAATCTTTAGAGATCCAGCCGTCGAAGCTTTTGTCGCCGAATTTTAAATTCTCTTTTATTATCAGTGGAAGTTTGTTTCGAAAAGTGACTCATTTCAAAGTTTGCTGAGAGCAGTTATATTTGCACAAAGGGGATCTAAAGCGATCCCCGAATATTCCTCGTAGTATAATGGATGACTGATTAGTAGCGACGAGGAGTTTTTTAGGATTTTGTTCGGAGTTTTCTTATCATTATCAAAAGCCATTATATTTATGGAGCTTATTGACAGGCGACATTGAGATTTTGGATATGATGCAGAGTTTGAACGTGTTTCGTTCTTTGCTATGCTAATTCAAAATTTGAATTCGTATGTTGGATTCTCATATGGAATTATGAGTAATTCACAATATGCTTCACTCATATTCATTCTTACGTAGTGTCGGAAGTCGCAGTTACTTCATTAATTTTTTTCTTCTACTACGAATACCTCACTCTATTGCTGTGCTCATTTATCAGTGTGTTTCCGATGATTTCGATTTGATCGATATCACGAATAAACGATATCCAATGTTCCCAAAACTGAATATTTGAGCGGAACCATTCTATTTGGAAGTGAAACCTAAATGTGAGGGATATTTCAATATGTTGCATGATCAAGTTTTGCCAAGGATAAGAAAGTCATCCAGTTAGATCCTTTATCTCGACAGCTCCTCGATTGTAATTGTCTGGATCGACGGATTGGCCACCAAGATTTTCCGATTAGACTCTATGAGACTTTTTCTATGTGGATGGTCAGAATCAGAAGTCTACGAGACGCAGAGAATTATAGATGATTCACGGAAAGAAACTACCGAGTGCCATAGGCCGCTAATACCTGCTATTTTTTGGAAGTTTAGATAGTAAATAAAACCTAACTCATACCATTGTGCACAAGTTTCTGGTTCTCATATCGAACTCTTGATAACTCTTCTAAATCAGACACTAGTTTATTTTTTATGACGTTGCTTATCATTGTAATGTTTGAATGATTACAGGGTCAGAAACAAAATTAAAAGACCTTTCCAATAAGGTGTCTTTCGACTATCATTTCAATTTGAAATCTTTGACATATTGGTTGTTTTGAGAGAAAGATGTCTGACGAGCGATAGATTTTCCCATCAACGAAAGTTGAAGTGTTTCACAATTGTTCTGTCCCCAATATCAAATGATTCATTCAAAGTAGCTCGTTTCAACTTAAATTATCTCTATGAATAATATGGTAACCATATCCAGTTCACCATGGAGGAGGAAAACTAGGTTTTTGACACATGCACCAGCGGAAATGGGTGTCTGATAACGACAACGTACCAAACACTGACTCATATGGACTACACCAGAAAAAACACTATCGAGAAATAGAAGTGGACACAGGATTGAGGGCTCTGTAACAACTCATTTCATTTCAGAAGATCACAGAGCCCAACAGTGCTGCATCCATATTCCCTTGTAAATCAATTGAACTTTAGTGGAATTGACCATGTTGTGGAAGCAACTTCAAAACTAGCCTCAATAATTACAATACTGAAAAGAAGAAAATGATATCTCTCCTTACGAAGATGCAGTCTATGCAGTTTCTATCACAAGCAGGCACCTATATACCAACTGAGGAATTGCATGAAATCATCAGCTCATAAATTGAATCATCAAAAATTGTTTTAGCAGGTAGGTCCCAGGGGGTCGCTTGGATACCAAAATGAAGGTTATGGAAGGTTGGATATTGTTGTTAAACAGGTCTATGAAATCCAAAGAGAAGCCGAAAACTTTTATACCTATCCAGAAAGCATTTGAAGTACAGCGATTGGGCAATGTTTCTGTCAGGGGCTTGGGAAAGATGCAATTGAAGACGACCTTAGGAAAGGATCTGAGGAAATCATTATTGAAGTAGCGTTTTGGATCAGTTTATAATGATAATCGTAGGAGAGGACCTGAGGAAACCATCATTGGAGCAGCGTTTTGGAACCGTTCATCATAAATACCAACTCTAAACCGTTATTTTCAACACCTATACACGTGTTTTGATTATCAAGTGATCATTTTCAAGGGGAAGATTGAACTGTCTCTTGAGGTTGATCACTTTCTAAATAAAGAACGCCTTGTGCCCTGTACCACACTATGCCCAAAAGGACGAGTTGGTTCATTGTACCAATATTTAAGGTTTGATCGGTACATTTAATATGACATATGATCCATCACAGTGGCGTATTTTCATGGATGCTTTAAAAAGAAGCCTGAAAGCAGTTCTTAGAAGCCTGAAAGACAGCAGGAGCCTAGCGAGAAAAAGAAGCCGTCACAATCAGTGCTTGCACTTCCCTACATCAGAGGATTATCGGAGAGGATAAGCAGAATTGGTTCCAAGTACAACATCAGAACCTGCTTCAGATCGGATAACACTATCCGTAGCAGCCTCACGAAACCCAGGCCACCAAACGCAGACTGCGATTCCAAGAATTGCATTTACCGGATACCCTATGAGTGCGGAAAGTCCCATATGAGTGAAACTAAGAGGCCATTGAATATCCACATTGCCGAGCACAAGAAACACACGCAGCGACGGGAAACCAGCAAATCAGGAATAGCAGACCATGTTTGGAGCCATCAACACAATGTCGAGTGGTCCCAAGCTGAGATCTTACACAGAGCGGAACATTGGTTTAGGAGAAAATTCAAGGAAGCCGCATACATATTGTCCAACAACATGGCCAACTCCCGCCAAACGGTCATCTCCCACTGAACCAGTGAAGCTGAAAAATGGAAAGCGGGGATAAGTGAAAGTACTCGATTCCTTCTCTCGGAGGAATCAGTCTAGTCATCACCTGAAGACGATTGTGGATAGTAACAATCGAAACGTCATAAACTAACTTGGCTTGAAATCTCTTAACTTTTTTATATTTATATTTATTTCCATTTTGTATTTCTTTAATTTTTTTTTTGTTCAATTGTTTTATTTTTACTTTTATTTTATTTCGCTATTATTTCATTTCAGGTTATTTTAGCCTAATATAATTATTATTTTCAGCTATTCATTTTTAATTCTTCTTATTTAGTTATTTCAGGGATTTCATATAATTTTATTTATTAGACAATGGAAGTCCGAACTAGTGAAATTAATCATGAAACATTGTCAATCACCTTCAAACAAACGCTGAAAGCAGTTCTGCTCCACAATGGCGGTTTCTATGCCTCCATTCCTGTCGGTCATTCCATACACCTCAAGAAAACCTACAAGAACCTGTAATTGATTCTTTGCAAATTAAAATATGAAGACGACGGTTGGCAAATGTGCAGTGATTTGAAAATCTTAGGCATGTTCCTCGAACAACAATCAGGGTTTACCAAATTCCCTTGTTTTTTGTGTCTGTGTAATAGTAGAGAAAGAGCAAATCACTGGACCAAGAAGTGTTGACCTCCGAGGAAAACTAACGTTGGCGAAAAGAACGTCCTGCATGAAACTTTGGTGCCTCCCCATAAAGTTCTTCTGCCATCGCTCCACATAAGACTGGAATTGATGAATAAATTTGTAAAGTAACTTCCAAGAGATCAAAATAGCTTCAATCACCTAATATCGTAGTTTCCAGGCATTTCAGAAGCAAAGTTGAAGGAATGCGTTTTTGTTGGACCATTACATATTTGACGGCTCATGGCTGATCCATAATTCATCACAACTATGACAGATCCTCAAAGAGAAGGTTAAATTGCCTTTGAAGAGAAATTTTAAGGCATAAAAGACGGACCTAACTGCACACAAGTCGTCAAAAGAATGTTGAAAGCATTTCAAGCTTCAGGTTTTCTGATGAGTCCCACCCGGACTACTTTCCAGAAAACTTAGGAAATGTGAGTGGAGAGCAAGCTGAACGATTTCACCAAGATATTAAGGGCTTCGATAAAAGATACCAGAAAATATTTTCTGATAACGAAAAGAATTTCGTCTCTTCCAGTTCAGAACTAGCCGAGTTGGGTAAGTTCATTCAATCACACGAACTTCAATCAACGGAATCATTCTCAATCGAAGGTATTGAATGGAAATTCATTCTGCCATACTCTCCACACTTTGGAGGTCTATGGGAAGCCGGCGTCATATCCATAAAATATCATATCAAACGAGTCATGGGAAACGCTCACCTTACTTTTGAAGAACGTTATTCTTCATTAACGCAAATCGAGGCAGTAGTAAATCATCATCCACTCACAGCATTTTCCACTCATCTATCAGATTCTCAACCTCTTACTCTGGCACACTTCTTAGTCGAAAGATCACTCATTGGGGTAGCAGATGCAGATTTGAGAACCGTACCACAAAACCAATTGTCATCATATGAAAGAATGCAGCAAATCACTCAGCATTTTTGGGAAAGATGGAGCAAAGAGTTCACCAAACACTCCAATGGAAAACGTCTCAACAACAATTAGAGACGGAAACTATCGTATTGATGGAAGAGGAGAACCAACCACCCATAGTATGGAAGCTTGGAAGAATCGAGGTAGTGTATCTAGGCAAGGATGGTATCAACCGCGGGGCCACCATTCGGACTTCAACTGGACCTTCAGCAGAATATGTCCTCTCCCAATAGAGGGCATTAAAAGCAAGTCCTTTCAAGGTGGGTGCCATGTTCAGGCGTTCACCCTGTATAGTCACACCCAGGCACATCCCTGAGATCGACGAGCAGAACAGGCAGACGTTTTCAATCATTTGAACTGAAAAGACACTAAATGACTATTTCACGTTCATCTGTATGTCATTGAATGAAGAAGTTTTATGCTCGTGTTTTTCCAAAACTAAAATGCAGTGCAACTTCATTACAGTACCTAACTTGATTTTCAGATTGAACACATCCATAAACATAAGAATTACTTAAAGAAACAAAACAGCTCACAATTATTTTTACAGACTTGTGAATTGCTGATAAAGGTCAGCATCAAGAGATTGTTATTGCGTTAGTAGTTGTTTACAGCTGATTCTCGGCCTCCCCCCACCACTATGACGTATTAATTGCTTTTTTTATTGGTTGTTGTTTGGTGAAGTTTTTTTTGTTGTGCAGTGAAGTCAAGGCGTTGTGACCTTGAAGTGTCTGGTGCATGGATCGTTCAGATTTTTTTTTCATATGAGATTTTGTGTGTTTATGTGTGTGTGTAGGAGAATGCACGGTACAGGGTTTCATCATGTGCTTGTTTGTCTATGTACAAACATACGTCTGCATACTTCGAAGATCCTCCAAGTAATAAATGCTCCATCGGTGTTAGGGCACCAAGTTAGTAGTGGAGTGACGTCACAGCAATAACCGTTCAACGGCTAGAGAGCGACATGTTCACTCCACGACGTGTGGCAGAGTAATGCGTATTCATCGGTCTGCCCTCACCTCTCCTGAAGCGATGAAGGTTCGCTCTAGCCCCGCTATCGATGGTGACACAACGGCAGCCGAGGACTGTTTGCCTAGCGTCTACCCTCTCCGAGACCGCAACGACCACTGCTTGCTCGTATATCGACATCTGTTATCGCATTCAGTTGGGAGGTAATCTTGGCGCATGTAGTTGAGAAGTGGGGTTGGCTATGACGTCTTGACGGGTCCTATCAGAGTGTATTTAAGAAGCGTACGAGTGTTGGCTATGTCAGTTTACATCAAGTGAGTTAGTGAGAACTATTATATAAAATGTATTCCTGTGACTGTGGTAAATCTTTCACTCGTAGTGATAATCTTCGTCGGCATCAGCTCCAGAGTTGCCAAGGAGGGCCTGCAGTGAAACGGGTGAGAGTGGATAATGCAACACCTATGTATACGTGCAATTGTTGTAATGTGACAATTCCTATGAGCCAAGTGAATTCTCACCGAAGAACCATGAGTCATAAAAATAATGCATGTGTTCAATTGTCTGACGGTGTTCAAATTATAACGAATGCATTCAATTGCCGCATTGCTACATACAGGGTGGAGAGTTCGATTGTAACCAGTGACTACATTTCATTTTTCAATAAGATTAGGCAGAAGGTCATTGAATTACTGGAATCAGCCATCAGGATCCATAAAAGCATCAAGGTGAATATGGAAGTTTTTGGGAATTATATTCTTCAGACTGATGATTCGAGGGACACGAAGTCATTTAATTCCCAAAATAAAATAGTGGACCAATCTTCAGATTTGAATGCTGTTTTTGATGGATTCCGTGATGTAATTGTGGCACAAACGACTGAGTTCCAGGATCGTGACTCAGGTATTTATTTTTTAAAAATTTCAATAAGATTGAATAGTAATATTTTTTTTTTTTTTATAATTCAGGTTGGACTTGTGAAAAAATATTGTTTCTCGAGGTCAACATTAATAAATACAGTCCACTGGAAGGACGTTCATATGTGAAGCTGCCTCAATGTATTCAATGGAAGAAAGCTGTTGTGAATGTTCGTAATGAAGATCAATATTGTTTTGCTTGGGCTATAACATCAGCATTATATCCTGCAGATAGTCGAGTGTCCGAACTTACGTCATATCCACATTTTTCCACTGTTTTAGATGTCACAGGTATGGATTTTCCGGTTAAAGTTAATAATAAGAGTATCGAAATATTCGAAGATAGGAATGATATTTCAATTAATGTTTACGGTTTAGAGAGTACATTTGAGAAGGGTAAAATGAAGTATGAAGTGATTGGTCCATTGCGATACTCACAGAGAAGACTCCGGAGACATGTCAATTTGTTGTTTATAACTGATGACTCCGGTAATGGTCACTATTGTTGGATCAAAGATCTTTCAAGATTAGTTTCTAATCAACTATCAGCTCATAGACAGAAAAAATATTTTTGTGACGGATGTTTGATATATTTTTCTGATGAGAGATTGCTTTTACGTCATAATATGTATGATTGTAATCACATTAGTACCACAACACCAACTACTAATTTAAAGATCAATAAATATGGTAGAATGGTTGCGGAAAATAAACTAATGTTTGAAAACTTTGAGAGGCAAATGAGGGTGCCATTTGTAGTGTATGCTGATTTTGAATCAGTGCTTAAACCGATTCATGTGAATGAGCCAAATCCTGGAAGTTCATACACGATTAAAACATTCAAACATGCCCCATATTCATTTGCTTATTTGATAAAGTGTTCATATAATGATGATTTGACAAAATTTGTTACATATAGGGGTGTAGATGCAGCTCAGAAATTTGTGAGTAGCATTGAAGATGATTTGAAAGAGATACATGAAAATCATCTCAGAAACCCTAAACCAATGGATACACAAACTGTCGAAGAAGAAGAACAGTTTGTTGCAGCCAGAACTTGTGGTATATGTAATAAAGCATTTACTGATGGTGACGTCAAAGTAAGAGATCATTGTCATGTCACAGGAAAGAAAAGATCACATGCCGCTCACTCGAAATGTAATTTAAATTTCAAAATACCAAACTTCATACCTATCATTTTTCATAATTTAAGTGGTTATGATTGTCATTTATTCATAAAAGAATTGTATAGGAATAAAGAGAAAGTTGATGTTATCCCGCAAACTAAAGAGAAATATATATCTTTCACGAAGCATCTCTTTACACACAGCTATACCGATAAAGATGGTGTGGTTAGGAAGAATTATCTCAAAATGAGATTTATCGATAGTTATAAATTTATGACTAATTCGTTGGAGAAGTTGGGTGCAAACTTGACCTCCGATCAATGTTTGGAGATGCACAAACATTTCCCACAAATTGAGAAATTCAATTTGATGAGACAGAAAGGTGTATTTCCATATAGTTTTGTTGATGACATTGACAAATTGAATTATCCATTACTTCCGACAAAAAATCAGTTTTATGACACACTCAATTGTGAACATATATCGGAAACTGATTATGATAGGGCTAGAAAAGTTTGGAATTTATTCGAGTGTCAGAATTTGGGGGAATACTCTGATTTGTATTTGAAGTCGGATGTATTGCTACTATGTGATATTTTTGAAAACTTCCGCACCACAAGTTTAGAGATATATAACTTAGATCCGGCACAATATTACACTGCACCTGGATTATCATGGGATGCCATGTTGAAGTTCACTAATGTTGAATTGGAATTACTAACTGACATTGATATGATTCACTTTTTTCAAAAAGGTATACGAGGTGGAATTAGTCAATGTAGCGAGAGGAAACATATAGCAAATAATAGATTTTTACCCAATTATAATCCCAACGAACCTTCCACATTCATTACATATTTAGATGCAACAAATCTATACGGTCACAGTATGTCACAACCTCTACCAACAAGTGAATTTACATGGTTGACACCAAATGAAATTCTTAATCTCGATGTGATGGATGTGAGTACTGATAGTCCGTATGGGTATGTATTTGAAGTGGACATTCATTATCCACAAGAGTTGCATGATAAACATTCTGACCTTCCATTTTTAGTCGAAAAAATAATACCACCTCGTACACAATCGAAAATTCCCAAATTAATTCCAAATTTGAATGATAAAAGAAAATATATTGTTCATTATAGGAATCTACAGCAAGCTGTCAAAAATGGATTGATTGTAATGAATACACATAGAGTATTGAAATTCAAACAATCATGCTGGATGAAACCCTATATAGATCTTAATACTGAAATGCGTAATAGGTCTAACAACAAATCTGTTAAAGATTTCTATAAACTAATGAATAATGCGGTGTATGGAAAGACAATGGAGAATGTAGATAATCGAATTGATGTTAGACTCGTTACACATTGGGAAAATATAAAGAAAAATATAGGTGCCAGCACTCTCATAGCCAAACCAAATTTCAAAAATTGTTCAATTTTCACTGATAATTTCGTTGCCATTCAATTGGGTAGAGTGAAGGTTCATTACGATAAACCATTATATTTGGGATTTTCCATATTAGAATTATCTAAAACAGTCATGTATGACTTTTTCTATGGATGCATCAAACAACACTTTGATGAAAATGTCTCTTTACTTTACACAGATACCGACTCGCTCATTCTTAAAGTAAACACAGAAAATTTTTATGAATTCATAAAAACTAACATAAGTAGATTTGATACATCCAATTACAGTATAGTTAACCAATTCAATATTCCAGTAACAAGTTCAGTCTTGGGTAACTTCAAAGATGAATTTCCAAATGATCCAATCATGAGTTTTTATGGTACAGGTGCTAAAGCATATTATGTGAAATCTGTTGATGGTGAATTTAAGAAAGCCAAAGGGGTTAAACGATCTGTAATAAAGAATGAATTGACATGCGAAGATTATCAAAAAATCGTCGAACAAGGTGGTATGATATTCAGAAAGATGAATTCATTTAGAAGCGTGTTACATGATATGTATACTGAATTAAAAAATAAAGTTGCATTATCATATCACGATGATAAACGATTTATCATTCCGAATACTACCCACACTCTTCCTTGGGGTCATAATGATATTGAATTTTATGAAAACGATCCAAATGAGAACATTCGTTGGATAAGTAATATTATTCAACAATCACAATCTCAGGAGACTCCATTGGATCAATTGATTAATTTATTATCTGCCGAGATCAATGATTGAAATATCATTCAATATCTTCAAAACCGGAAAATTCAATATTGATATTTATGTAGCCATTTATAATTAATAATATATGATAGAAGTAATGTGATATTAATGTATTATGTATGTATGTATATGTATTACTGTAATGAATATAAAATGATTAAAATTTTATTTGTATTATTTCTATTTCCCTAATCAATTACTGCAATATATAGTATAATGTAAATGACAGAAATATCAGTTTGAAGAGAATCATCGTAGAGTGCACAATGTCTAAAACAATCGATAAGTTTGGTAGAAAAAGAAAATGGGGTGGTAATGTCATTCGAGGTCCTCCTGGGAATGGTTTTAAATTAACAAAAGATGGTCATTATGACATGCAAAGGAAAATATTGAAAAATACAAGTGAACCAATTGACAAGAGTGATTGTGTAACTGTATCATATCTTGAGGGGGAAATTAATGGAGCAAAGGAAGTTATACTTCTAGCCCTACAAGCTGCAATACAATCCACAATAGGCAATATTGCTCGGGACGCCCGGCAAGCATTTAACGATAAAATTGCAGAGGCTCGGATAACTTTCACTCGTAAATTTGACAAACTTACAAGTGATGTAGACATAAAAATGTCTGACATAACAGCGTCTACAAATAAAAAATTTGATGCTATGTCAAACATAACAGGGACTACAATGAAAAAGTATGATGTACTGGAACAGAGAGTTGAAGTATTGGAGAAAAACCATAAAGAAGTTTTGGAGAGAAACTATAAAGTCAGGCCATCATCATCAGGTGGACTGGGATATCCAGGACTGAACATTAATCCAAATCATAGAATAATACAACCAAAACCAAAACCAACTGATGATGTATTAATGGAACCAACATGGTGAATGTATTCCCTCGTTAGGTTAGGTTAATAGCTACGTTAGGTTAGCTGCATACTTACGTTAGGTTAGGTGTTAGGTTAGTATTCCCTCGTTAGGTTAGGTTAATAGTTACTGTAGGTTAGGTTAGGTTAGGTTAGGTTAGGTTAGGTTAGGTTAGGTTAGGTTAGGTGTTCGGTTGCATAGCGGTAGGTTAGCGTACTAGGTTAGGTTACGTTAATACATACGATAGGTTAGGTGTTCGGTTGCATAGCGGTAGGTTAGCGTACTAGGTTAGGTTACGTTAATACGTTAATACGTTAGGTTAGGTGTTCGGTTGCATATTATGTTACGAACGCGCGCGCGAAGAGGGCGTAGATGTCTCTCCAGATGTCCCGCCTACCTGGGGCCGGAGGCCCCACCCACCTGGGCGGAGCCCAGGCAGTGGGCGGGGCCCGTTAGGGCCACGCCCCCCCCCCCCCCCCCCCCCCGTCGCCACCAACTTTTCGGATACCCCGCCCCTTTCCGAAGCCCCGCCCCCTTTCCGAAGCCCCGCCCCTCCCCTCCCCGAAGCCCCGCCCCCCCGACTCCCAACATTTGCGCATGTACACCCCTACCCTCATCGCGCATGTGCGCTCCCACCATTTTCCCACCGCTCACGCATCGAAGTCGATACCCTCCGGAGAGCACTCCACAACATTCAGTTCGAGAAGTCATCTCATCGAGAGCAGTCCACTCCACAACAAGGCAGTACGTTCCAACGACCAACTTGATATTTGAGTAAGTAAATTAGGAATGTTATTTTTTATATCAACTAACTTTGTATTATTTCTTCTTTTTCAGAATGGCAACCAATACACAGGAGGTGAATAATGCTGTGGCGTCTATTCTGCCGGTGTCCGCTGACCAGGAGGAGGCAGCATCTTCGAGAGCGGTGACGGTTGACCAGCCAACCACTTCGCGTTCGCGAGTTAGGTGCAGATCTTCTAGCCCTGACTTATTCGAGGAGGAGGAGGAAGTCAGGGCTGTGAAGAAGGTTTGCCAACGACCTGCAGCAAAGGTTGGTCCTATTTCAAAGTACCGAGCTACTTGCAATAGGACTAATCCTTATGCAGGTAGTTTTTCGACCTCTCGTAAGAGGGCCTCCACACCAGCAGCAGCACCAGCAGCAGTGGAAATTCCGAGGAGTCCTTCTCCGGAGTTGGTGATATTGTCGCCGTTGGTGACGCGACTACCACCGCTGCCAGCGACACCGGCGGATCCTGAGGTGTTGGTGCCACAGCCTATCGGAGAGGTTAGTGAAAAGATGAGTGTTTTTCTGCAGAGATGCAAGAAAGCAGAACGAGCTGCCCGATCTAGCGAGGCCGAGTTGGTTACCATGAAGCGACAAATGGCTGAAATGGATAACCGACGGAGGGAACTCCAAAAGGAAATGGCCGAAATAGATCGGAATTATGCATCTCTGCAGGAAAGGTGTAAAGCAAAGACCTCTTCGATAGAGCTGTACAAAAAAGTAGTGACAGTTATGGACACTCTTTTTGTAGATGAAGTGTAAATGTAAGATTAGTTTTAGGTTAGTTAGGAGTATTTAATTATGGTAGTTTTAAGTTTATATTTGTTAAGTTTATATTGAATAAAGGAAAAGGAAGTGAAATAAAGGGTGTACACTGTTTTTTGGTTTGGTACACATTGAACAATGCGATGGTTGGAGCATTTTTCTTCACTTCCTCTTATTATCATTATTATTTTTTTATTTCAATTCCAAGTTCTTCTAGACAAATACCTCACATCAATTTTTGTGTTCTCTAATCACTTGTAAATAATTTCATGTGAAGAAAATTTAAAAAATAAAAAAATAGACATGTTTCATAGTGAAATCGACAAGTATATTTCATTTGTATTTTATCCATTCAAGTATCTCTTTCATTGAATATGTCTTATGTCACTTTGCAATTTACCCCTACTCATTGAATATGTCTTATGTCACACTACAATTTACCCCTACTCAATGTTCCACTCCTCTCCCACTCCCTCTCGAAAGTATAAAAGTAGAAATCATCTGATGAAACATTCAGTTGATCAGCTAGCATCGAGATGGAACCCGATTCAACCTCCGAACCCTATAGCTGCCCGGATCAGGGGTACAACTTCAATTACTGGGATAACAGCCAGGTACAGGTTGTCTCTTCCACCACGGAACCCCACAGTCCGCCATACGAATACCGGGATCACGACATCAGGATGCAAGTTCAGCATGTCACTGGCAGTGACGAAGGACACCTGGATGACTCGGAATATCCAGATCCTGACGGATGGTGGGACCCTGCTTATGATGACATTGTCCCAATGAGTAGCGACGACGACGATGATGACGACGACGACTCTGGTGATGATGCTGATGACGAGCTTGACGTTAGACGTCCTCCACCATCCCCTATCCTCATCGAGGATAGTCCTCCGCCATCCCCAATCCTAATCGATGATGATGTCCTCAATTCCGATGATGACATATAATCATCTACTCGTCCATCATTTCCTTTCCTTTCCTTCCACGGAGTACACACTTTTTGGTTGGTGTACACGAGGCACTGCGAGGCTGGGGCAGTGTCTTCCTCCCTTCCTCTCCCTCTTATTAGTTTTTTTTCCATAATAATCACTAGAATTTCTCCTAATAATCGCTCAGAGTTTCATTCTTGATGTTTTCGAATCTCAAACACTGTTCTACATTTCACCCCCTCCATTTCATTTCTTCCAATATAAATATAGCAACAATCCCAGTTCTATATCATTCTTCCACAATGTCGAGTACAGGACCCATCCAAGTACATGAAATAGATTCAACGTCTGATCATTTGAGTACAACCTTCGCTCAATTTCTGCAGCGAATCTATGATCTTCCTGATGATTTCGCAGAACGAGTGGAACAAGGTATTCAGGACGACATAGATGCTGTTGACGATAATAATGCGGATGATGTGATTAGTATATCATCTGATTCAGCTGATTATGACGACGACGACATCATGAGTATATCATCTGATTCAGATGACTACTATGAGGATGATATCATTAGTATATCATCTGATTCAGATGACGATACCATAATTATTGTTTCTGATGATGAGGAGCGTTAGTCCATATCATTGCATGGATTAATAAAAAAATAACAGCCCTTTTCAGGGCTACAATTAAAGACTGAAACAATAAAAAAAATAGCTCTTTTCAGAGCTACCATTATACTTTCAAACAGAAACAGATTCATACCATTGTTAACATTATGTTAACATTATAATCTCAAACGAAATATATGTATGTGAAAGTATTCATCATTATATGCATATGAATGATTGACAAATGCCAACTTCAACTTTCATTTAAAGTAGTACTCATCATATGCATAGATATTCAATGACTATCAAATTCCAAATTTCGACTTTTCAGTCAAAGTAGTAATTTATTTGTCATATAATGTATAGATATTCAAAGACTAACAAATTTCCAACTTAGACTTTTATTAATCAAAGTATTCATTTGTCACATAATCTATGAATACTAATACAACTAACTACTGTTTGTGTGAATAATGTAGCCCTGAAAAGGGCTGTTGTTTTTTTTTTGACCAGTAGGTCCACGGTTATTGTGCCACAGGTTGGACATTATTACATATAATACATGTAGATACTCGGGTGAAGTTTGTTAGTGGCCTCTCGCAAGCTTCACACCAATTCTGTCCCATTTCCATAATTGAGACAGTGTTGTGGGTGTTGACATGGGCATACCACCCTCCATTATTGTTTCTATGCGAATAAAACCGAAAGCAGCACCAACATAGTTTTTTGTTCTCTCCATCTATTGTGCTGATCAATACGTATGCATCCAATGCACAATACAAATCCAAGGGATCTTCCAGTGTCTCACTGACATTGAGTGTTCGCATACCGATCCTCATAGCACCATCACCTTCAGTTGTGTCAGCTTCTATCCCTTCATCATCTCCTTCTTCATCCATGACCCTCTCAAACTCCATCACGTCATCATCTTCGTCGCTTTGGTTGGCCTCGTTTTCAACTTCGTCTATCTCATCTTCATCGACTCCAACATCTTCTGCTTCAACTATTACTTCCTCTAGCGGAACATTGACATCCTCATCATCTGATTCGTCTATCCAATTGTTTTCATCAACAGCAGCTATTCTATTTAATGCAGCATTTATTTTTGCAGAATTCATCTTGTTGTTGTTTGCTCACAGTTGTAGAGAGTGAATGAATGAACTCTAGGTTTGCAAGTCAACTTATATAGGAGGTGATGCGACTCCCACTTGACTCGTTTAGAGTGGAATAGTAGGAGAAGTTATCCCACTATACTTCCACATGATGTTGATTTGTATAAATAGAGATCGTAGGTATAGGAGAGAGCATTCAGAGTTTCTGTAAGTCATCTCTTTATATTTCTAATCGAATTAGTAAAATGCCGTTTCCAAAAGAGTGGAATGAAAAACCAAAAGTGTGTGTCTACCCAATGATGATTGCAGGGGCTATTGTGTGCTACTTTTGTCAAATAAGTAGACCTAAGGATTCAATCAATCCATGTACTGGTATGTGTAGTGATTGCGTGTTGCGGATTCAACTATCGCCTCCTTCTCATCCACCGAAGCGAACAAAATCGGATTATCGTCAACAACAGTTACAGTGTCTGAAGTGTTCCGAACCTATAATATTTAACAATATAGGTATCTGTAGAAATATTTGTGGTATCTGTGCTGCCGTTCCAACTCCACTGCAACGTTGTTTGCGTTGTGATACATATTCCATGAATTGTTGGAATCATGTATGCAATGCATGTAGAAGTACTTGGGATCTGTGTGAGAAGGTTGGTCAACTCTACCCCAATAGGAGAATCCATTTTTTTCAATGTTGGTGTTTGACGCACGAGCAACAACTATTGAGGAATAGAGTCAAAGAACGTTCCACATCCACAGAGACATATTAACATTTTTCATTTTTTATTATCGTTATTGTCCTCTATTATTAATAAATATATATATATTTTGAATTTATTTGTATTATTTTCTAACATTTAAAAATACATGCATGCAACACAAAGTTTTCCTCTTAAATGACAAAGATTGTTACATGCGTGAATAGTTTAGTGAGAGAGCGCATGTGCCAGTTGATGAAAGAGCGCATGCGCTAGTTTATTTTCTTCTATAAATGGTGAGGTCTCAGTAACATCATCACCTTTCCTATCCACATTCTATTGCTATCACATATCATTCCTCAGACCTTAATAATCATGAGCTCTATGCCGCTATTGATTGCTGAAGATGGTTCACCACTTGTTGATATCGATCAGACTGATTTTGAAAATATTCCAGTATTACATTTATCGAGTCAAGATTCGATAAATGATTTTGATATTAACGACTTCGTTAACTTTGCAGATGTGCCAGAACCAAATGAGCAAATTATTATTGAAAATCCGATCGTTTCGCAATTATCATCACTCAAACACTCTTCATCTACCCTTCCTCTTGGTGTTGATAAGAAATCTAGAACAATCAAGAGGAAGGTTACTAAGGCATCTTCATCGATTGTCACTGACTTTAAAGAAAAGAAAGAATCCAAAAGTGTTGTGCGACAGAAAAAACCCGCAACGAAAAGTGACAGATCGAAGAGGAAGCCAAAAGGTACTCCTAAAGAAATGAAGAGTGATTTGAAAGCTGAACCGCTATCTTCTTTCAGCCCCCTCCATCGGTTTGGGGAAATGAAAAGGAAAGCAAAATGCCGTCTTGTAAAGGCACAGATGACTATTGCTGAACTTGAAAAGAGTGAGCGAGCTATTAATGCTAATAATGAAACTCTTGAAGCATTAGATGCCAAGATTGCATTAGCGAAGGTTGAATTGGCTAGAATGTCTAAAGATGCTGATGAACTCCGTTCAAAAATTGGTAAAGATAAGCAATTCCATCAACGTTCGAGAATGCAAGCTCAGGCTGAGCTTGAGGAGTCGACTAAGCTTTATGAGACAGCATTATCAGTGAGAGATAATTGGCAAAAAGAGTTGGATACTGCATTTCAAAGTGACGGCGATTAGTTTTGGGAATGATAATGTGTTTTCAATATCGTGAGTTGAAAAATATAAGCGGGAATGGAGTATACAATTAATTTGGTTTGGTATACACAGAACATTGCGAATGGCTGGGGCAATGTTTACCGCTGCAATATTTTTTCAGTTCACATACTTATAATTGAAATGAAAACAATAATGAACTTTAATATTACTTTATTCATAAAAGTCACTATTATATACATTTAAACCATATTTGATTCATCAATCCAAGAATTTTGTTCGCTAGGAAGGCCTAACCACTTTACATATACTTTATTTTTTCTTCTCTTCAACACCTTCTCAATCAGATATACGTCAGGATTCTCGGTTCGTAATAACTCTTCTTCGTAAAAACATCCTCTAATCGGCTGTTCATTCATATCTTCAAGATTATAAGTCGTTGGGATGGTTTTATTAATTTTAACAATCTTGAATAGCTCCGTGGTAAAATTCGCAGTGTAAGACTTTTCAAAAATATGTTTGTATTTACTTATACGTACAATATCATTTAATTGGAATTTGGGTTTACTTTGTCTTCCTCCAATTCCATTGATACCCTTGAATTTTAATTTTGTTGTTGAATCAACATTGATGGGTGCCATACCTATTGTACGATGAACTTTATTATTATATCTACTAGTTATAATTGGAAGAATATCAAGCCATTTGTGGTGACCTCTCATCGAAAATTCCTTGTAGAGCCATGCCTTTATTGTACGAATCACTCTTTCTGCTATAGCTGCCTTCTTTGTGCTAAATGTTGAATAATGATTGATATTATATTCTCGCATGAGAGATGAGAAGCTTTTATTGAAAAATTCTTTCCCTTGATCGCTTTGTATGTGTTTGGGGGAGTATTTGGCTTCTTTCAGTACATGTTTCATTGCATTAGTTACTGTACTACCTGTTTTATCTTTAACTGCTACAGTCCACAGATATTTGGAGTAACAATCTATCACTACAAGTATATATCGGTATCCTTCATTACTTTTTGCATAAGGTTGCAGTTCAGCTAAATCTATTTGCCATAGATCTGCAAAACCTTTGATGGTGGTTATTCTTCTACGAAAATTACGTCTTGCAGGTTTATGTAATTCATTAACAACTTGTCGTTTGACATCACTTATTTCATTAGTCATTCTATTTCAATATGATTAAAGAGAAAAGGTGATAATGTTACTGCATTGAATGATGATGTGACAGTGATCATTACATGTGAATATGTTAATATATTATACCTTCTTCACGTAATTCTTCAATTATTGAAATTATTTCATTATCATGTCCGGTATGTCCGGCTGACTTTGAAGCTACCAATAGTCGTAGGCGAGCAACTAACTCTTTCGGTGAATTCCAGTACACATAATTCACAGGTTTAGAATTATATATTTTCTCCATTTTCACTCGTTTGAGTGCTCCACCAATTTTACTTCTACTTCTTATTGGATATTGTCGTGAGTCTAATAGAGGTTTGATAACTTCACGAAATTTTTTAGAATTTGTATTTTTAAAACCATTCTTCAGATGATATTGTTTATATGGAGCATTCGTTATTTTCAATATTTTGGAATATACTTGACGAGTTTCTTCATTATCAACATCTTGTGGATTCTTCAAAAAAATCATATCATACAATTCTGGACTACCTGCGCATTCATATTTTTTCACTTTATTAGCATCCCAAAATGAAATGTTTCCATCTTTGAAATTTACCACTAGACTTCCCATTTTCAGCTTTTGTGTAATTGGATCCATACGTACGCCAAATGTTCCATCATATGCTGGATTTCTAGATTTTATATTATTCAAATGTTTCATCAAAACATCTTCACCACTTTCATTCATAACAGGTGAGATGTCAGGATCCGAGGAATCGATGTGGGACGATGATGGTGTTTCGAATAGAGTTGTTCTCATATCGTCTTGAAGTGTGCTCGTGTCACTATTCACAGATGATACACTACCAAAAGATTGTTTTCTTCCTATTGGAGTACTCATGGGATAATTTGAAGTAGATTGAACAGTTCCATGATTTGGTGATAACACTGGTGATTTAGAAGTAGCGTTTGATGATAAAACATTCAATGGTTTCATTATGGGCTCATACAATCTTTCAAGTGTCGTACGATTTTCAATATTATCATTCTTGATAGAGTTGAATTTCTGCCTGACAGCTTCTGTTGTCTCTACTAGTTGACGTTTCAAATTTATTTCATTGTTTTTATTTTCAGGATCTTTTTTTGTATTCATAATGCCCTTTTTTTTGAATTAAAGCTTAATTCGTTGGTGAAGTGACCACTACAATATTCAGTGATCGAATAAGTTCCAAAAACAAGATCATGGGTATATAAAACTATCGAATCCTTTGCGATATCTACCTTCATCTATTTTTCTATCCTTATCAATGACTAGAAATCCATATTGGTCCTCCCAGCATTTAACACACATCAATTGGAATTGTTTGAATGTTACATCGGGTGAAACATGATCTGAATAAATGTGATGTAAATTCGTCTCATCTTGTTTGAACATTATAATGAAATTGGTATTGTCACGCACTAACTGTTTGGGTACCCGTGAATATGTCTGTGCTAGATAAAAACAATCAACATCCTTATGACGTCCCATACAGAAATATGATCTAATAATATCTTGCTTTTCACATATTACATCATCGAAAATGAAAACAGAATTAGGCTTAGCGTCGGAGGGTTCCACTATTTCTGCATTATTGCTGAATGTATAAAAACCTAATCCTTTTATAGGTTCCAAAACACTTCGCAAGTACTGATATTTAGGTTGATTGAGTGATTTCGAATAGAGATACACATTTCTAAATCTCAGTCCTTGTGGATGTGTTAATAGTGATATCATTGCATTCGTCTTTCCACAATTTGAAGGTCCTATAATGAGTCCTCGAACTGATGATGGAAGTAGTGGACCATGTCTGAATACCCTTTGTCCATTCAATCCACAACCAAATTTCTCATCTAGATTATCTACAGCAAACTTTTCTTTCTGTTTTACAATGCGCATCGTGCCGTGGTTGGAGACTATATAAATGTTATTAGCTTATTCATTTCAATGTGTACCATCAAACGATACGGACGTATTGAAAGTGATCGTAAAATTAAAAGAGGTTGTGGTTTTGTTAATGATTTAATAAACAAACTTCCTTTCGAATTACATCTACCGGAGGTTATCAATACTGTGGACCGGGTACAAAATTGAAACAACGTTTAGCTCGTAACGACCCTGGAATCAATAAATTAGATATTGAATGCAAAAAACACGATATTCAATATTCTAAGCATCCATCCGATCTTGCAGCAAGACATTTAGCCGACAAAGAACTTGAATACAGCGCTTGGGATAGGGTTAAATCGAAGGACGCGAGTATTGGGGAAAGAGCAGCTGCATTACTTGTCACCAACATTATGAAAGCGAAAAGACATATGGGCATGGGTTGTAGTACCAATAAGAAAAAATGTAAGAGGAAACAAACGAAGAAAAATAAAATTAAAAAAGTTGCATTTGGTGCTGGGATAGTCCATAAAGTGCGAAATGTATTGAAGAAAGCTGGTGGGAATCAATTTGTGACGAATAATAGCAAAAAAGCTATCACTGTGGCATTGCAGGCGGCACGTAAATACCTTAAAGCTGCCGGTGGAAAGAAGAAAATCCGCACACCACGCATAATTCCTGTTCCCAAGATCGGTGGACTTTTACCATTGATACCAATTTTTGCTGGACTATCCGCACTAGGAAGTTTGGCGGGAGCTGCTGCTGGTATTACCAAGGCCGTGAATTCGGCAAAAGCCAGCAGAGCGGCTTTAATGGAAGCCAATCGTCACAATAAAACCATGGAGGCTGTAGCATTAGGCAAACGCGGAAGTGGAATATATCTCAAACCATACCGTAAAGGTTTAGGACTATATTTAAAACCATACAAAGCCACAAACAAAACAAAAAACTAATTGAACCCCTACCTCAGAGGCCTCTTACTGATCTCGATCTCAGTTATTATGCACAAAAAATGAAAATTCCACATTTTCGTGGTGTTTTTATGCGTGATAGATTACCATCTTCAGGTCCAAAACAAAACGAGACAGCTATTGTTAATTTAGATGGAATAAGTGGACCAGGAACACATTGGGTGGCATATAAAAAATGTGGGAAAGAAGTCACATATTTCGATAGTTTTGGAGATCTACCCCCACCATTGGAATTGACTCGATTCTTTCGAAAATGTTCGAATGTAAAAATCAAATATAACTATGATCGACAACAGAAATTTAATACAGTTCTCTGTGGTCACTTGTGCTTGCAGTTTCTCTCTAAATAATTTTCCAAATAAAAATGGATTCAACACCAAAACTGGATCGGGAGGCTATCAAGGGAATGGGGTTTTCACTTAGAATGTTTTCAAAATATGGTACCTTGAAAAAAATGGATAAAGTGATGCTTGCAAATATGCCTAAGGAAGTGATACTTGCATGTGTTGCACATGAGATTGCATATGTTTGGGAAAAGTTGCCTAAGCATCTGCAAGATGACATCGATATAATGAAACATAGATATTGTTATGAGCACCACCACCACGATCAAAATTCAGAATCGGATGTTAATGACGGTCCTATACCTCGGAAATCTATGTGTTGTATTTGTAATATAGAGGATGTGAATATTGGTATCAATAAAAATGATACTTATTACAATACAACACCTTCCAAAAAGTGTAAATTGTCTCAAATGTGCTGTTGCTGTGTACAATAATAAATTGAAATGTGTTTCAAAATATTCATCAGTCATGTCACGAAAGTTCGAGCTACAAGCTGTCGGGACAAGTGTCTTGAGTGCGGATTTTTTTCCACCAATTGAATTGGATAGGAACAGTCGTTATGGATTAGGACTTTTGGGATTCTATGGATGCAATACAATCAATAATATAACTGAAGCTAATAACTTAGTTAGTTTTAGAATCAGTAATGACAACTCATCGATACCCCAAAAGTTGACAATTGAAATTCCATGTGGTGCTTATGAAATAGAAGAGATCAATGCCGTCATACAGAAACATATCATGTTCAGATTGTTTCATGATAAAAAACCAAATGATGTCGTTGCAGATGATATTTTCTATCTACACGCCAATAATAATACATTCAAATGTGAAATGCGATCCAAATATGAAATTGATCTGACACATCCAAATTCAATAGCAGAAATGATGGGGTTCGCTCATGAAATATTTCCACCAAATCAGATACATGAATCATCATTACCAATAAACATTACAACTGTGAGACTTATCCGCTTAGATTGCAATATAATATCTGGTTCATATATAAATGGTGAAGAATCCCACATTCTTTTCTCATTCGATATTGATGTTGAACCTGGCTACAATCTTACTAAAGAACCACACAGTATTATATATATGCCTGTCAGTCCAGAAGGTCGTCAATTGATTCACAACATTACAGTGCGTATTTTGGATGAAAAAAATAACCTTATCGATTTTGGAAGTGAAGAAGAGATTTTCATTATTTTGGAATTGAAGAAAATCGAATAACTGTTGTTATGGGTTTCATTTATAATAGACAAAATCGCATTGAACAATCCCAAACGAGTTGCACTATCAAAAAGAAAGGTGTGCATAAAAAGAAGCTCATTCCACAAGTGTATGCTAAACAGTTAGCACATAACGCTCTGTCTGTGAGTGATCTTAAATTTTTGAAATCGATTGGATTGAAAGTGAGAAAATAACAATGGTGCTCGAAACAAACAATGAAAAGTTGAATATATTCAATGAACCAGTGCTCGATCATTCTCTCATAAGTTTACATGAGCACACATATAAGCCCTATGGATCACCGCTATTCAGGAATTCGGATGAAATCAGAATTGCAATCAATAATCAAGATGTTATACTAGATATTGCCGAGAGCTTCATTTACATAGAAGGTAAATTCACCCCCAAAGATGTAGCGAAAACATGCTATCTCTCGAATAATGCAATTGCATTTCTCTTTGACGAAATTCGTTATGAAATGGGAGGTGAACAAGTGGCTGTTGTTAGAAAACCTGGGATAACATCTACAATGAAAACCATGATATCATTTGGACAATCTCATGCTAACACATTATTGACATCTGGTTGGGGACTTTCACAATTGAAGCAAGATATCTTGGATACAAACAGTCATGTTTTTAGTGGAAAACTACCACTGAAATATTTGATGGGTTTTGCTGAAGATTACAACAAAAGTATCTTGAATGCCAAACAGGAATTGATTTTGATTATCGCTCGATCATTCAAAAACTCATATATAGGTGAGGTTGATGCTGATTTGGAAATAAATAAAATCGAATGGAAAATAAGGCATATTGTACCAGATGATAAACACAAGCTCAAACTTTTGAGTAGAATAAACAAAAGCGGTCTGAATGCCAAAATCAAGTTGGCGTATCGTATGTGGGACCTCTATGAACTACCATCATTACGTGGGACTTCTTCAGACATATGGGCCATCAAAACAACTAACGCATTGGAAACTCCTCGTTTTGTCATCATCGCATTCCAAAGTACTACCACATCTGAAGATAGAACACAAGATATTACAAAATTCACAACTGCTGATATCAATAGTATTCGAGTATACTTGAATTCTGAAGTTTATCCATATGAGCGTTGGAATTTGAATTTCGATAAAAAACTTGATGCTCCTGCTTATTATGCTTTTGAGAGTTTCCAGCGAAGTTATTATGATAAAGATATGAGTGAACCTCTGATGGACATTGGACAATTTAGAGAGAATCCACTATTCGTCATCGATTGTTCCCATCAACCGAATGCAACAAAATCATCAACTATTGATATAAAGATTGAGTTTGAGACGAGGAAGACCAAGTTTCCAGACAACACTAAAGTATATGCATTAATTTTGCATGATACAGTTTTAACATACAATGCATTGGATGGTTCAGTTCATAGCAGATATTGACACTTTTTTTTCACTCTATCATGTACTGTTTTATGATCTTTTTTTTTTTTTATTTGTAACTGACTTATATCATGTATTGTATTTTATATCATATTTATTGTTTTGTAATCATTTTCTATTGTATTTCATCAGATTTAAATAAATAAAACATGAAAATAATACAAAGTTTTTTATTTGACATTATTTATGATTCACAGGAACATACAGACTATCTAAAATAACTTCTTCCTCATAATCATCATTTTCGCGACCATCTTCAATTTCCTCTCGATTTTCATCATTCAATTCAAAGTGATGAATAATCCATTCTGGCAAGTATGGTTGGAGGCTATACAGGAATCTTCTTAGGTTCAGTTCAATCATAACCTCACAAAGTTGCCACAATTCCAATTCATTATCCAAAAATTTGTTGCAAACTTCTGCACCACTCCAATAGTTCTCAGCATCACGAAGGCATAATTCGATTTGTTTTTCATCATAGCATACACTCATATCATAAACGCTTGCATGTTCGGCTCCATCACCCAACACCTTCAATTTAGACGACAAATGTTGAACCGATGATTTGAGATCTACAATATCGACCCAATCTTGACTTGCGTACTGCATCCACATCTTTAAATGGTGGAACTGAAATCGAACAAAAAAAAAAACAATAAGCAACCTCCAATTTTTCAGTGATATAATACTCACATTCCCATTTTACTTGTAGTTACAAAGTGAGTGTATTCAACTAAGTTAGTAATGTTTATATTTCCATATAATTATCATCTAATATATGAATATTAATAAAACAATAAGAAATTCATTATAATTACTATTATTATTCAATCATATTGAATTTGACTAGAGTTATCGTTTTCACACCAAAAAAAACTTTGTAAGCTATGACCTAAAGAAATTCACTATAAATTATTACTATTATTCAATCATATTGAATTTGACTAGAGATCGCGTTTTCATGCCAGCAAAACTTTGTTGGCTCTGTCCTAAATACATCATCGTATATTTACCACCTGATGAGTTGATACAAGATATATCGTCATCACTGAATTGCAACGAAATACGTTTTGGTAGCCATGTTTTAAATAATTTATCATTGCTCACATCTTGCAAAGTTAATAAAATTGATTTACCAAATCGTGTAGAATAAGTTGACATATTTTTAATTATGTACACTTCATCAATTGGCAATGATGATAAGGCCTTTTGCTCTAGTATTTCAACCTCCTGTACAATCAAATTATTAATTTTATTCAAGTCTACTTTTGAAACGGACATGATGAAAATATATATGAAAATATAAACAATTTCCAACAGATAAATACACTCACCGTCTTCCTTCTATTACGAACTGAATAACACTCTACCAATTGCTAACTGCTGCAGATATATTCGTCTACTGATTTCATAGTGTGCCAGGCATTTCTTTTATATTAAACAGTGTGAGTCACCCCCACCATGAAACCGTGAAAGATTCACATTGCTAGTTGCTATCCACTAGAGATGCCTGACGTCACAGCCAAGCCCATCTCCCAACTTGATGCGATAACAGTTGCCGGTACGAGCAAGCAGTGGTCGTTGCGGTCTCGGAGAGGGTAGACGCTAGGCAAACAGTCCTCGGCTGCCGTTGTGTCACCATCGATAGCGGGGCTAGAGCGAACCTTCATCGCTTCAGGAGAGGTGAGGGCAGACCGATGAATACGCATTACTCTGCCACACGTCGTGGAGTGAACATGTCGCTCTCTAGCCGTTGAACGGTTATTGCTGTGACGTCACTCCACTACTAACTTGGTGCCCTAACACCGATGGAGCATTTATTACTTGGAGGATCTTCGAAGTATGCAGACGTATGTTTGTACATAGACAAACAAGCACATGATGAAACCCTGTACCGTGCATTCTCCTACACACACACATAAACACACAAAATCTCATATGAAAAAAAAATCTGAACGATCCATGCACCAGACACTTCAAGGTCACAACGCCTTGACTTCACTGCACAACAAAAAAAACTTCACCAAACAACAACCAATAAAAAAAGCAATTAATACGTCATAGTGGTGGGGGGAGGCCGAGAATCAGCTGTAAACAACTACTTGCGTTCATACTTTTGGCATGTCATTTGTATGTATTTGAAGTTTTCACCAAGCTATCTTGGTGAAAAGTTCAATCTCACTTCCCTTTCTAACTTTTTATATTCCCCAGACATATTTGCCAGAGCAATCATTTCATTTAGCACCTATATCTAAATTTTCCTCATCTGAGCTCTATTTAATCCGAATATACCTCTAGCATATTGAAGAAGGCGGTTTCTTTCATAAATTCGGCCGGCAACATAATATCCCTTATTCGTTTTGCGCTTTATTCATTTTCATTTACTGCCTCAGACGCCGAATATAAAAGTAGAAAGTTAGCATGCTACTTCCAGGGCCACCTGTGTCAAATTAGTAAAAGACAAAACGATCCCGACGGCCCCGCTTTTTCTCGAGAAACAAACTCCATTTGTATATTTTCCTTTTTACCATAAATCTAATTTGTTCGAGGCGTTTTATTTTGTTGAACGGAGTCGCAGAAAACGAACTAATTCACTAACTTTCCTTGGAAGGTCGGAAAATATGTTTAGTATTTTAATTTTACGGTTAAGTGCATTGGTCTCTCGCCAATGATATTCTCAACAATGTCTAGGCTGGAATAACTTCAGCAATGAATTGGTATGTAATCGATTTAAAATAAATTTCTGTTAGGAAAATGTTTCGAAATGAAATATAGGGATTTGGGGATGCGGATGCGGCATCTAAAGGGAGTCACAAAAATAATATTTTTAACTATATGGAAATAAAAAAAAAGACAATCAACTTACTGATACAAATCGTGAAATTATGAAACAACAACAAAAATTAATTGGTGCTCCGGGGCGACTTCATTGATTCCAGTGGCGCATTTGCGGGAAAACCCGGGAAAACCCGGAAAAAAACTGCAGCACCACATCATATGAAGATTTTAATTTGCCAATGCCCTCTATTTCGTAAAACAAAATGTAGGGTGTCTCCAGAGGATCCAATTAATTCCAAACATCGCCAGAACACGACTACCGTCAAACTTAAACCAGTCCGTTTCATCTTTGATCAATACGTAATAATGATCAGATTCATCGTTCATCGTTAAAACCTCGTTCTTGAAATTCTTGGTCAGAACAACCGCCTACAGATTCGTAAGAAGGAACATGTTTCTCAGAATTTAGGTGTATTCTGAATATCACAAAAAAATATTCTATTTAAAAAAATATCGAAGTGAATTATTGAAAAAGCTAGGTGATTGTATCAATTGGCAATATTTTACTTGACTTGCGTCTTCATTGAAGACCACAAAAAATATTATGATCAATAGCATGATGAAGAACACAAATATATTAATATATCTTCAAGGAAATGTTCATTGTTTCAATCCACAAACAATGCAATTTTTTATTAGGAAATAATCAGATTTTTTATCTATCAATTTATTTTCTTGCAATTTTTTGTTCAACTCATCAAATGTCTTCAATTAATAAAAAAAAGGAAATATGATAATGAATATAAAAAAATTATAACAATACGTCGATCATTCAGTTTTGTTACTATAAAAAATCATAATAAACAAAATATTAGAATTCTTCGAAGTATAACGTGATCTTATCAAGTACACTGATGCAAGGGGACCACCAAGCGAAACATTTTTTGGAAAATCATTTAAATATTTTTTGTGGTCTTCAATGAAGACGCAAGTCAGATAAAATATCACCTAGCATTTTTATTCATTCACTTTAAGATTTTTTCCAACGAGAAAAATTTTTTTATACCATTCAGAATACTCCCCAATTTTTATAATTTTTCAAATTGATATTTAATAGTTTCCAAAAAATGTTTTTGAATGTATCCGCGGAAGCCTATTTTCGCTGTTGAATTGAAATTATAAATAATAGAGATAGAGTTTGGAAGGTAGGACTTTTTTTCGAATTTCCTTCTGTTGATTATTTTTCGTTTATCTATAATTCATACTCTTTGAAATATTTGCAAAAACGTAAATGTCTTTCTTTTAAATCTAAGTTTTTATAACTTTCGCAAATTTTCATGTGCTAATAAACGGTTCTATCACTATTTTTAGATATCATTTCGGATCAAAAAAGCCATAACACTTATTTTTCCGATCATTATTTTCCACCATCCTCATATTGTGAACTAAACTATTTATGAACCAAATAGCAGATGTAGGGGAGATCCTTATATCTTAGGACACTTTTCTTCGCACCTTCATAATTTGAACATTCATTTAAAGTAGAACTCATGTGAATGATATCCAATTTTTATTCCACAACGAATATTTGAAATACAAACTGAGTAGAGAAAAGTATCTTCTGTATAATTCAGGGTTCATATAGAAGTATTTGTTCCAAAAGAATTTTTTCTTTCGTATAATTCAATGTTTATATGAAAGTAGCTGTTTCAGGAGGACTTTCTTTCAGTTTGTGTCTGAAAGTTACTTCTTTGCATGATCTACACATCCATGTATAGAGTTACTTTCTTCCTTTCTTTGGAAGACTCCCTCATCTTCCTTTTTTTGTATCAAGATGGAGTAGTAGAAAGCCAAAAACTTTCTTTCCCAAAAAAAAATCATTTGTTAATAATCACTTCCTCTTAAAAATTAGTAAGAATAAAGATTTCACATATACCTAAATTTGTTTAAGAACTTAACAGTTATCCTTTGGAACTCTGGTTATTACCACTAATTAATAATTCACGAAATAAGGCAGATCGAGACAAGACGATGAAATATATCTTATTTTTTGGACTTTGGACCACATTTATGACAATAATTATCAAAACTGGTGCAATCTTGGTGCAACCAGAAGCGACAAGTAACATATTGAATCCAGTCTTCTATACGTGAGGTAACAAAATAATTTTCTCCACATCCGACACAATTATTTACCTCTTGGTCATCATCACATGGATCGTCGTCACTTTCCAAAATCACATAAGTGTCTTCCTCTGAACTAGAATAATAATTTTTTTTTAAACTCTCTTTTTACAGTGTTCATATTTTTTTGTAATGCATTTTTCCTTTTCTTTGCAGAATTCCAGTTCCAATTCCAGTTTTTCACAAGTATCGGTTAAGACTCTTGTTTTAACTTTCCTATTTCGAGTAGATGGGGACTTTTGAAAAGGCGAATAACTTCTGGTGACATAAAGTTTTCGTCTGTTTCTGTTTTTGTTACAATAGGTGCTGCTGGCGATTCTGTGTTGGACTGGAAAATATATGTTTTTTGTTCAACAATGTGAGGTAAATCCAGGTAAATATAGGTAAATTTACATTTTGTTGAAATCCAACCACGTTTAGTGTGCTTGCTATGGTGTCATCATTTACCAGGGGCCTATCAGTTACAAACGAGCTTAAAAACTCATCTCCGCCGAAAATAGTATCATTGAATGACCATAATCCAGTCACTTCGAACCCATTTTGAATATTTTATAGCGTGAAAGCTAATGGGTGAGCATTTCCAAAGCATTCAGCGAAATTATATATTGTTAGTGGCGTTCCTGGATGCTGCATAAGCCACTAGTTACAAGCTTTGTTATAATATTTCTTAAGTGGACCGAAAACAGTTCGATCTAAAGGTTGTAACTTGTGGCTTATGTCGGGAGGAAATGTGAACATCACTATACAATTTTCTTCATTCATTATTTTTATCGATAGGTAACTCTCGTGATTATCCATGATCAGCAGCACTCTATTGTCTTCACTAGATCTTACATATTATATAAAATGCTATAAAAAGTCTTGGAGTTGGAACATCCTCTGACATTAGCAAGTCTCAGCTTCTCCCTAGGAGCACCATTAGTCATGTGGCTCTTAAAGTGAACTCGCGGGAATATCATGCAAGAGACTACCCAATTGCCACGGGCATTAACGCAAGCAGTAATTGTGACATTATTACCTCTTTCTGCTGATGTCACAGTTCCCACTTGTTTTGATCCTTTTGGCGTGTACACAGTAGACAGCCCGGATTCCTCAACGTTATAAGTGTTCTCACTTGTCAAATTATATTTCATCAGCAAGCCTTTGTATTTTTCAAAAAATTCATTGACATTAGCCCTATTAAAGGCTGTGGCACAGCCAAGACTGGTAGCTTCGAGTTTTCGCAGGCTCAAATTTTGATGACGTTAAATAACATATTCATAAAAAATTTTGCCAGCATGCCCATTTATATCCCAAGCACTTAGATACATTTTTTTCAAAGCTCCTGCACACTGATATGCTAGTTTCAAGAATTGCTCTTCAGGTAAGTCATAATGAAATTTGGAATACTCAACTAATTGCTCTTCCTCTTCATCATTGAAGACCCTCTTCACAGCATTATTGGGTTTATAGATGACAGTTGTAGTTTCGTTTTCTTCATTCAGCTTTACATAACGACCTATTAGAGCTTTTGAAACCTTAAACTCTTCGGCAGCTTTTCGGATAGAACATCGTTTTTCAATCACCTTTTCAACGGCATTTTCAACATTTTCTGCAATTGGTTGGGGTCTAGTAACGTTATTTTCACTTCGAGGCATCTGAAATAACAGAAAAAAGAATACTTGTAAGTAAACTAGGGTAGGCTATAGAAAATATCGAATGCTTGTACCTAGGGACAGTCCCAAGATGAAAAATATCACTGTCCCAAGGTACAAATTTCGTTTGTTTTGCAAAAAAGTGTGGTTAAGTTTTTTCAATCGAAAATCCAGTATTTAACTGCTAAATACGTTATTACAAATGTAGTTGTCACCTAATTATACTCATATCAGAATACTTCAAAAAGTTTCAGGAAACAATGCACCGCAATGACGTGACGAGTCAACATGGCTGACTTTGTGGAGTGCAATCGAATTGTTGTTTTAAATGACCGCTAGATGTCGCTTGACGCAATTCTCGGGCTGAATTTTGTAATGATTATAAAGTTGTCGAGGTACATGGAGTCCCAAGGTACAAGGATCTCCCCTATTTTGTTCACGAGATTCAACTGATCTTGGCTTACAAATCTTTCTTTCAGACGAAGATTTCATACATGCAATCGAGCCACATTTGAAGTCATTGGAGTCCCAAACACAGCTGCTGTTTGGGTTGGATCTGTCCAGCAATAACGAGGGATAATACCATGAAACCGATCTGTAGGTGATATACTCGATAGATTTCAGTTTAGTCCTGTGGCTGGTTGTATGAGAAACACCTGGAAGACTATCGACTGTGAGGTAATTTGCATAAATATAAGTCGGACATATAATTTTATTATGAAAATTCAACTCCTTTGAAACCAGGCGACTAAATCTGCTGATCAACATCAATAATGAAATACTTTCATGAATAAGCTCATCGGGTAGAGCCATTTTGGTCACTGTATTGTAATATATGCGAACATTTATCATATGCACATGTTGGAAGGGTAGCATAGGGACATTACTGTTTCTGGTGAAACATCAACTGCTCTTATTCAGTGGAAATAAAATAGTGCAAAGTTACGAATGTATTTGTATAAACGCATTTAGTTTTCGAAAAATTTCATCTCTAAAATTAAATTTTTCCCAGACAAAAAATGAAGGATATGAGCTCAACACGTATGTAATGAATATTAGTGACACTGCAATACTCTCACATATAAAAATTGTATAAATATAGAACAATTTCAGAATTAAATCCATTTTTTTATTAACGAAACTTTTCGATACCTTTTTATGGTTAGTGGAAGGTATTAACTTTATTGGCTTGGTTAATTAGGACCCTTTTTATGTTCAAGATTTCGTGACTTCATTAACTCTTCTTTAGGAACTTGATCAGAAATGATTTGTAAAAAACACAGGTAAGTAGTTATACGGTATGAAAAGTGAAGTTATATACAAAAAGCAGCAAAAACATTTGTGATTTTTTGATACATCACTTTCCCACTTTTATAAAGGATTCAATTAAAAATATAGAATAGTATCAAATTAGAGGCGTATGATATTTTTTGAAGTCAATAGGAGCAATCAAAAAAGTTATCTGCCAAATATGAAAAAACTGGGACTTGATGGTTTGCTATCATCATTTTTTCGCATAATCGTATAATTTGGTGGGTATATATAAACATTATTTGATTACTTAGTAATTTTTCGTGTTGATCGTATTTATTTTTGTCGTAGTATTTCTGAATACACAAACAATTGGATATATAAAATGAACCGTGTTAGAAATCACACGTTAAAAGGTAAGACCTCGTTAGTCCTCAGCTCGTACAAGTTTCTCAATTTCTAAGAGTTATCATTCGTATGGGGGCGACAGCTGATTAACTGAAAAACAGATTTTTTTAATAGTTGAAGTGAAAGTTCAAATCTATACCAGGCGGTTCGACGTGTGTTCTGTGTTCACTCACTCGAATTGACTGTCGTGTTGGTCGGTGGTTCAAGCCCTAGTCTCTACCATCGATTTTCGCTGGTTATCTCCACTGCTCTCTCGGCCCACACTGAAGCGCTTACACCACTCATAAACACGCGCACGAGGTAGAGAATTATCCCCAAAGACCTAATGCAACAATATATAGCACTCTTATAGCACATTCATATGATCAAAAACTGTAGATTATGAGGCTAGAGATTTGAAATAATTCGAGATGGAGAACAAGAAAAACATGGAACCGAGGACTTTTAGCCCATGCGCGTCATAATTGTTATAATCGGGATATTTCTCAGTGTTGATTATCATGATTGTTTATTATTTTATTGTCATTTTCGATTGTTGAGTTGATAAATGAATTATGACACCTACCAGTTTTATTTTGAGATGAAAACTTGTTCAACGTAGAGATACGTGACGATCTATGACAAAATGACTCAGCACACCCAAAAACATGAGACTTAAGCCAAAAACAAAAACAGCTCATATTGGGCTGGTATTTTCACAGCTAAGGATTAAAACAAACATCTTCAGACCAATTCATCCACCCCCTCAGAGATAAATTGGATTGCATGTTGATGCACTTGACGCACGAGGGTTGATAGCCATTGCGTATCGACCTGCAGCTCATGGCCAACCCCAAAATGTTAGGAAAAGTGGACGATATTGATTGAACTTCCAACAAAGCAATTGTTCGGTTAGTCCACGAAGTTTTCATCAAAGGTAACCAGATGCATGAGAGTCCATGTTTTAAATTCCTCTCCTGATTGGGTTACGTTTTTATTCACCGAAAAACTGAAACTGACAAGCGTTTTAGTCTTTCGTGAGTATGTACTTTTGGACTGATACGAAATGAAATGTTAGATAAAAAATGATTGTGAAGAAACTCAAAATTTCAAAAAAGGACAAAAGATAATTATTCGTATATGTCTGAAACATTATTGCAACATGCAATGCTTCTGTCAAATTTATTTCTAGAGTTGTTGGAAACACCGTTATCAGAAATGAATTTTTTTTTATTGAAGATCCATTCCAACGACAATTGAATTCTGCATTTTCAATTTTTACTACTAAAAAAGAGATGCCAAAAACGTATTTTGTGTAATCAGAGAATTATTTCTACTGCTGCTATTTCTACTGCTTCTTATGACGGTGCAAATCTGACGTATAAAGTTCTTTGTTATTATTCAAGGACACTTGTATGAGTACTATTTCAATTTCTTTTTTCAAATTATTTATATTCACACAGACAGTATGAAAAGTATACGCAATATAGAAAATGAGCCGTTAATGAAGTATAAATTGTATTATTTGAATACTTGACAGGTACATAAGAGTTCGAAATTATTTACTTTTAATTATTTTAAAAATAAAATAAATACAACAATAAAAATTAATTGGTGCTCCGGGGCGACTTCATTGATTCCAGTTAATTATAGATTGAAACTTGATTCAGAGTATTCTATATTCTACAATTCTACCTCACATTTGAATGGACTTGAAATGATTTTTTTTATGTTTTAGAAAACAATCCCACGAATCTGTGAAGAATAAAATAATAATGATTTCAAAAATCATAAAAGTACGTTTTGAAATTATTCAACGAATCATAAGAAGATAAACCAAATTGCAGATTCTAATGGAAAATCCATATTCATGTCTTTATTTATTTATTTATGTATTCATTCCATACACTATTCTACAGGATGAACTCAATCACAGAATAGGGAGTAATAGTGGCATTTACAAATATGTACTTACATAATATAATTTGTGAATTTATATAAAATAAATTGAAAACAGAAGTGTCAGTTAGCTAATAAACGCCTTTTGATTTGTATAATCTGGCAGTTGAATATATCTAGGGCATGACTAACAGAATAAGAGGTATCACACATTGTATAAATTGGAGATTTTTCCATTATATTTGTACCCGGAGTGTTGAGATAAAATGTGACACTATTCGTAGATGGCGGTCTAGGAACCCAAAAATTCAACATATGTAACAGTTGAGAGCAGGTAATGATATTGTTAATGACCTTGAATAAAAAAAGAAATGAATAATATTTACGCCTTACCTCGAGACTACAAAAATTGTGAGTTACAGGGAATTCCTACAGTAGGATACGTGCCTTCAGGTTTAAAAGACATACATTTTAGAAAGCGCTTCTGTAAGGCTTCTAGTTGATTTATATGAGCCTGATAATAGAGACTACACACGACAAATGCATATTCCAACCTAGATCGAACAAAAGTGAAATAAAATAATTTCAATGTTGCAGCTTTTTCAAAGTCCTTTGATTTCCTACTAAGAATCCATACATGCGATAAGCTGCTGTTAGAGTAGGGTCAATATGTTTATTGAAAGAGAGGGATGAATCAAAAGTAACACCTAGATCAGTGAGTGTGTCAGGACGCTACAGAACTGACGTAGTTGTGAAAATTCAAGCTCGTTTTCAGTGAGTAAGACATTACATTACATTTGGATTAGTTGAGAGAAAGATTATTCTTCCGACACCATATAGGAACGCGATTTAAATTCAGGGCGAGACGTTCGCAATCATTAGAACATGTTATATTGTGATAGAATTTCAAGTCATCTGCGTATAAAAGAAAATGGACATCAATCTCAGCTCCGATATCATTAATGAACATATTGAACAGTAAAGGTCCTAGATTTCATCCTTGTGGTACACCAGATGTGGCTATTTGTTCCATAGACTTGAGGCCATTGAGTTGGACGTACTGCTTACGGTTGTAAAAATAAGATGTGAAGAGGGTAATTAATTCATTGGATAACCCAAAAGTCGAAAGCTTATAGAGCAGGATACTATGGTCGAGTCTGTCGAATGCTTTAGAAAAATCAGTGTAGATGACATCAGTCTAAGACTGATAGTCAATAACCTCTGCAATATATTGCGTGCTTGTTACAAGATTGGTGGTAGTTGAACGTCCTTTCATGAAACCGTGTTGATTGGGGCTAATAATGTTGCATCTCAAACACTTCACAAAAGTTGCTTGTGGTCTGTAATTTTTCATCTCACTTTTATCACCTTCTTAGAAAATTGGGCAGACTTTCGACATTTTCCATATTGATGGTACAGTTGATGTTTTCAGGCATATATCAATTAGAGTTGTTAGTGGTTCAAACAGAGCTGAGGCACAATCTTTAATGATGAATGCTGGAATATGATTAGGTCCCGCAGTAATTCAGGCTTCAATTTTTTCACGGTATGATAAACATCTTCGATAACGAAGTTTTTGATTACTAAGCTGGGAATATCACTACTGTTGTTCACATGGTCACTTGATGTTGACACTATATAAGAACCACAGAAGAAATCTGCAAAACCATCAAGAATATCTGAGGGAGTAGCTTGCCTCCATGTAACATTTTATTTTATATCGGTATATTTTGACTTGCTAATGAATGACCAGAACTTATTGGGGATATGGATAATCTCACTCTCAGTTCTCTGAATGAATTTTTTATGAACCACTCTGATGGCTGCTTTGATTTCTGCACGAAGACGTTAGAATTCGTGAAAAGCGTGAATGTCGCCGTTGACAGAGTCTGATTTCGGCTGTCTACTTCTCCAGATCCCAGTTTTCCTACCTCTCAATGGAAAAAAATTGCTGCTTCATAAAGATGATATAAGACACATGGGATATTGCTCACATTTATGGAACACAGTAGGAAGGCTCTGTTCTTTGTTACTTTCAAGAGGAGTATTTGGATGATATAGAACACTTAGGACGATAACCTGGTGGGTTGACGTGAATGGTTTGCTCCACTCACTCAATCTACCGCTGTGCGAGCCGGTGGTTCAAACCGATCGATTTTCACTTCCCATCGTCCAACCCGTGTTAGGGTTCACACGTTAAAAAGTAAGACCTCATTAGTCCTTAGCTTGCACAAATTTCTACTTTTGAGATTTATCGTTCATAGGGGGGGGCGACAGCTGTTTTTTTCAAGGACAAAACACAAGCACTATAGAAAAATCCTCGAGGTGTTCTAAAAGCGGTGCCTGTACGGAAGTAACGATTCATATTGGATTTGAATCCATTTGGATAAACGTTCTCAAGAACTTTATTCCGCACAAACGCAGTCTTCCAAATGGAAGAGCTCTTGAACAGTCAACGAAAAAAGATATTTCAATTGATTTTCAACTCCATGATCTCAATTCTAGAGATATTTCACTCAGAGCGACTCAACTTCAATCCTTGATCTCGTATAATCAGGATCTATGAGGAACATTTGTTAAATATTCCAAAATTGAATTTCGTCAACTCTCCCTATTCCAAAAACTGTTCCTTGGAGAAATAATGGCCTAGATCGATGATCACAATAATAAGGAACAGAATTTTCTTGATCTTGTTCTATCTGATACCCTGCTTTTTCAACTGATTCAGTAAAATCCTGCAGGTCGCTCCACTTTGGAACGCTATCAAATATACATGCATAAAAGTCGCACAACCCAATTGTTCGCAAATGTTTCACATCCGCTACCACACTGCAAACTGCAGCAAACGACTGGCATTAGACCGTCACGGGACCGATTTTATTGTTGGTTCTTTCATGCGATTTCGTCGAGCCACTAGCAGAGACGTTCGAAAAATATTGGTGGCCCGGAGTTGATTGAAATACGAAACTCCTTCCAAAAATGTATTGAAGATTCATTCTTCAGACTATCCAAGGAAATTAGGATATATCAGAGAGAAAAAAGTCCGAGCTGATAGTCAAATGGAACGAATAGTACCAGACGTTTCGCCTGCTACTGCGGTAGACATCTTAAGTGGTATCTCAAAGTATCAGTTGATCGTTGCTGAGACTTCGATAAACCACTCATACCACTGAGAGATATCTGTCGCAGAAGTAGACGAAACGTTTCATTCAACTAGAGCCTATCAGCTCGGATTTTGTGCTCTCTAATTGTGAGTACGATCATGAAAGGCTATGTAATGATATTTACCTATCTGTATCTGTAGGGTAGGGAAGGTGAGTGTAAACCCACACCACTTAGTCCACATGTGACCCATTGTACATCCTCCTGAGGAGTTGTCCTCCTAGGTCATCGTCCATCCTGTCCTTTCCAGGAAGGTGGATAGGTCACTAGGAGACATCTCCCTTATATTGGCAGGTGTAGGCCAAGACTCGCCGAATACACACTCTCTTTGGCAACCTCGAGGTGTCTCACGGTGGCCTCCGCGAAGGTTTTGGAAGGTGCAGCGATATCACTGGCATTGGGCGGCTTCTTCAACCTTCTTGAGGTTTCCTCCGTGGAGGTGCACAAGTGAGGGAGCTTTCCTGCAGGGGCAGCCGGTTCCTCGCCTTTATTCAAGGCGGAACTCTTGGCGCCGGCCGCAGGAAGTGTCCTTGCTGTTGGAGGTGGAGTGGGGGAGGAGGAGGGTGCACTTATAGTTGCTGCCACTCCTGCTTCCTTCGCTCTCTTTCTCCTTTTGGCCCCGCACAGCAAATGCGCTTACGCTTCGGCCTTTGTATTACATCACGAGGTGATCTGCTATGTCCAGCCTCAATCCAAGCGGTATTTTGGGGTGAACATTTCTGTTCATCTCCAGCCACTGCCTTAGATTGAGGTGATCACTTCTGTCCAGCCTCGGGATTGGTTTTTGTGTTTGTTGTTTCTCTTTGTTTCATTCATGTGTGTTCCCATGAGTAGCAAGGGAAGAGTTGGTCACCTCTGACAGAGCCCCGCATTACCAGAGGTAGGCTGATTACAATGAGGTTTCGCCCAGTTCCCCGAAAGGATCGTTCGTGACCACATATCAACCTGCGGCCATTCAGCTGTCGGCACGGTTCCTTTCACCTTAGCTTTCACCTTGGCTTTCATCTTGGCTGGTCTACGGTGACATGTTTTGCAAAGGCTTTTGGGGAGTTTCAGTTCCCCTCAACCGTCCGGCGACCTCATCCGTGAGCCCACATTGGCTTCCCGGACAGGGCCTCCAGTCCCTTGGCCGTTCCACCATCCGCCACCTGGGGACGCACCCGATAGGTAGCCCAACCCACGTGTAATATTAACATAAAATTGGAAACAGTATTTCTCAACTACCTCAGATGATGATGAATAATATAAAACTGATGAGTAGAGAGGCATAACTCTATCTATTGTTTCGGGTGAAATATTCATCAGAATAAGGAAACATTCTTCAACATTTCTGCCAAACAGCTTCTCCATATCTGTGAAGTCTATATGAATATTTTTTCTCTACTAATTGCGCTATCTCTATTGTCATTGTGTTAGAAATCGCACGTTAAAAGGTAAGACCTCAGTAGTCCTCAGCTCGCACAAGTTTCGACTTCTGAGGGTTGTTGTTCGTAGGGGTGCGACAGCTGGTTAGAAAACAGATTTTTTTAAATACTGGATCAATGAAGAGAGTGTATATGTATGTATCAGATATGTATCTGGAAAATGGAAGATAATAGTGATCGATAATGCATTGGTTTTATGACAAATACCAAAAAAATCTCGGAAAGCGGCCTTCAGAAAGTATGAATATCGATATGAGGGAACAGTAATTTCTAGAATAAAGAACTCATACAATAAATTGATGGGTGTAGCCGTTACTATGTGGTAGGAAATCATAATGAAATATGTTTTTTACCACTAGATCTAGTAACTAACGTTACTGCAGTTTCATCATATACAGACATTTTCAAACTTATACAATAAACTAACAATGATTCATTACATTCGCCGTTATATACTACCCCTGTAGGTACTAATAGAAATAGAGGTACTTGACTTGATTGAGTACCTGAATTAACAGTTCACAATGCGGATGTGGCAATTTAAAAACCGGAGAGTAAATTAAATTTGATCATTCAACAGGTTGCACCCGCAATGTTTATGCTTATGAATTTCCAAGGATTCTAAATTATTGAGTTTGCAACCCTTCATTGCATAGTGCAGAATTTCCGTATCGTTTAGATTCGGAAACTTGTGGTTGCATGCCAAGGAATGGTTTGAAAACTTCGAATAATTTTTTCCTAGTCTGAAGGACCTTTCATGTTCAGCATACCGTTTTTGTAAATTTCGGCCACATTGTCCCACATAAACACTATTACACTCCGGACACTTAAGCTTATTTACTCTAGATTTTTCCAACTTGTCAACCTTATCTTTGGCATTGAAAAGGAAATGGAATAACCTGACATGTGGTCTGAATTGAGAACCGCTTTATCGAGAATTTAATAAAAAAAACACAAATTCTCGACAAATACCAAAATATTCATTACTGAGCTAGCTTGATAAGGAAACAAAGAAACAGAATTTTTTTGAAGCCGGCCCTGCTCTGAAGTAATACAATCTATTGGAATCGCTCCAAATTATACTTTGCGTGTGATTAATGGTATAGCCAACCGTGGAATGACAGGACATTCACCTTGCCGAAAACTGCCAAATTGCAACGGTTGCACAAAGGGTTGAGAAGGAACTGCAGTTGCATGAACAATCTTATGACCTCCTTTATGGGGTATTATTCAAAGCTTTCCGGTTCTCCTCTTCAGTGACGACATGAAGAAAAAGATCTGTTCATTATTCGATAATGAAATGCAATTGTTCCAACAGAATAATGGCAAAAAAACTAAATTATATTTTTAAAGTGAAATTTATATTTCTTAGTTAAGTAGATATGACGGTTGTATTTCAAAGGATGTCATTTATTGTATCTATTACATGTCATATTTTATGGAAAAAGTTTATATGAATCGACTTCCTAACTTGCTTCGTTTTCGAGTAACAGGGTGTCATAGTTTTACTAAAAATATTTTTTTTTTCATTTATAGTTCATAACATAAATGGTTTTGCTCATTTTGATTAAAATACGTATTTTGAAAATCAGATTTAAAATTCTAATTCCCTGTCGTCACAATAGGTAACTTGATTGATGGTGAAAACCATTGTAAGCCATTGTTTTCGCATCATACGCCACTGATTTGTATTCTATTCGGAGAACCGTTTAGGAAATAATGAAAAATAATTCATCAGATGCCAAAAATGAGAACCTAGACTTGCAATATGTTAGTCTAATCAATAAGTTCAAAAACATGAAAAATAAAGATAAAGGTCCTAAAAATATGAGAGATAGCTCATTCGATTCGAAATCACCTCTAGAAAAATGTTTTTGAAGGATTTTGGTGGTGGTAAAAATTGCAATTGTTATTAACAAAATGAGATTAAAAAAATGGTATTTAGTTTTTCGTTAATAACTCAAAATATAATATTGTTTGAGCAATTTTGAAAAAAAAAACGATAAAGAGGAGTAAATTTCCGATAAAAAAATCACGACTACCCAAACTCTATCTCCATTATTCATAATTTTAATTTGACGTTGAAAATAGGGTTCCGCGCGGCTGTTACGGCATGCGCGCGCTGCCGCTAAAAAGAGTTTATCAAAAGAAATAATTTTTTAATAACATTTTGAAATTTTGAAAAAAATCTAGTATCTTCTTAACACTTGAATGAATCGAGTCCCGTAGAAAAAAAAGTTTTATTACCATTTTGCAAAAAGTTATTCAATTGTTAACTAACAAATTTTTCTCAATCTCCGTTGGCATGAATAATGGGATAAAAGGTATGAATAATTGTCCTATAAATTTTAAACTTCGTGGAGCCCTTTTGATGGGTATACAGTGTGTCTCACTTCTCATGGCAACACCCCCGTATCTTCCGTAATATTCGAGGTAGAACGATGAAACTCTCTGGACTGATGGAAATGCTCAAAATGCACCTGCTACCTGAATGGGGTTGACCAAAGTGATATACACTGTCCGCCACTCACGATGGAACACCCCATTTTTACGGTAAAACATATAAGGGGTCAAAATAGGCTCAAAATTCCTTCAGATTCGTGATGAGGACAACCAACTTACTACGATCACACTGTTTTCCTGTAAAACTTTCAGTCCTGAAAAATCCGAATTTGTCTCACTTCTTATGGAAACACCCCCGTATCTTCCATAATATTCGAGGTGGAACGATGAAATTCTCAGGACTGATGGAAATGCTCAAAATGCACCTACCACCTGAATGGAGTTGGCCAAAGTGATATACACTGTCCGCCACAAGTTATTAACGAAAAACTAAATACCATTTTTTTTAATTTTATTTTGTTAATAACAATTGCAATTTCTTACCTGCACCAAAATCCTTCAAAAACATTTTTCTAGAGGTAATTCCGAATCGAATGAGCTATCGCTCATGTTTTTAGGACCTTTATCTCTATTTTTCATGTTTTTGAACTTGTTGATTAGACTATGTTACAGAATAACCCAGATCAAACAATTTAAAGGAAAATTTTCTCAATTCATTGCTATCCTATAAAAGCTTGTCTTCAAACACGCTTTCTATGTCAATTGTTCAATTTGATAGACTTGTAATGCACTGTTTAAAACCTTTGGTGCAGTAATGAACTGGGGTTTTACCCCAACACGAAACTGTTATTTCAACGTCTCGGCACGTGTTTACATCACCAGGTCATCATTTTCATGAGAAAGATAAAGCTATCTTCCATAATAAATAAGGTACAAGCAGAAATATAATACGAGCCTTTTCAATTCTTTTTGTATATCTCCAAAACCAAAATACACTCATTTGATTCCAATGGATCAATCAATAGGACTCTTGAACTCGCAACTTTTTCACGATTTAAGCGACCCTCCATCTCTTACTTTTTACGAGAAGTATGGAAATATTTCGGGCAGAATTTTAATGTATAGAGTCATCAATAATCATATATATCACACAAATTTTGTGGATCTATTGAAATCTACTTACGATTATTGATGCTATAAACATCTCTGTATTACTTCACTCTTTTTCTTGTTATTGAGAGCAAAAAAATCTACATTGTAAAGATAATGGAGAGTTTGTGTTATGTTTCAAAAGTTTTCTATGAAAAAACGGGGCTACAAATTTCCAACGATCTTCCATAGAATGCTATTTCAGTATTCGGAACAAAACTTATTGAACATGAATATGATGAGTAATTTATTTGAAGAGAATCGGTTACCATATAGATAATCGAACCATATATAAGTTTAGATCTAACTAGAGTTGAAAAACACAGTTTCCGCTGCCAAAATATCCATGAAACAGTCACAAACGAATATCATAAAACACAGAATTCAAATAACAGACTTGCTGATATTGTATGTGTGCTCATTGTTACTGAAAAAATACTATTGAAGTGGTTGTTGAGAGGAGATTATGTCATGTTATTCATTCTGTCAATATGTATTAATTTATCTAGATATCATGTGGAGTAACTCACATCACACTTCTGGGTATTCAGCTTCAATTAAATGGATACATAATTTTTTGCGACTGGAGACCATTTTCTGAAGATGATACTGACGAATTCATTTTTAGAGCGTCTGCAAATGATAGATGACAAAAATTATTTTCTCGACTGATTTCGTTCATAAATGTCAGTTCTAAAACTCATCGAAATAGTTTATTGTATGATTTCAACTATAAAGTATTTTTGCCACTTGCTCGAACTTCAAAATAACAATTGTTGAACCTGTATTTAAGCCGGACAAAAAAAACAAAGTAAGCAATCACCGTCCAATGAGCATAATATCCAATCTGGCAAAAGTATTCAAAATAATCCTCAAAAAACGTTCAACGACTTTCACAGAGAGACATCATATAATTTCAGATTTCCAATTTGGTTTTCGAAATGGAAGATCAACCTCTGATGCCATAGTTAACTTAATCACACGAATATATGATCACTTAGATAGGAAACGACCATGCCTGGGAGTATTTATCGATTTGGCTAAAGCCTTCGATACCATTAGTCAGGAAAAATTGCTGTCGTAATTAAATAATCTTGGTATCAGAGGTCTGGCAAATAATCTAATCAGAAACTACTTCAATGAAAGAGTACAAATGGTTGTAATAGACGGTTTACTGAGCAACCCATTAGAAATTAAATACGGGTTTCCCCAGGGCACTGTTTTAGGGCCTATCCTATTTATATTATATTTGAATGATATGTTATGAAAAGTGGTCTCATATGCTGATGATACAGTACTAATAATTGATGGAGCTACCTGGGAAGATGTAATATCTCATATAAGAAACGATATTGACACTTTAGTAAATTGGTTTGATGATAGTTTACTGACAATAAATATTGATGAAAAATCTTACATTTCATTTTGTAGTAACAATCATGGTTTTTCTAATGCACAAAGCATCAATATTCATTTAACTATCAGAAATAAGAACTTTGAAAGAATCCAGTTCAGTGAAATATCTTGGAATACACATTGATCATAATCTTAATTGAAAAATACGTATAGACTATCTTTGTTAAAGACTCAGAGCACTTTTGTATGTTTTTCGAACACTCAAAATATACTGGGTATCAATAATTTGCGCAGTATATATTTTTCGTTAGTTCAGTCACTCTTAATGTATGGAAATCTAGGATGGGGTGGGGTCTATAGTACAACTGTACAGCCGCTTATGGTACTACAGAAACGATTCCTCAAAATTATCTAACAATTACTATATAACATTACTATAAACAAATTCTACTCAATTTTCATATATATTTTTCATCCCTACCTAGCATTTTCAATACTTTTAATTTTAGACGAGTTTGTATTTTATATTGCAACATTCATATTTTTATACGTTTATACGTTTTACATTATGTACAAGTTTAGAGATTTTATGCTTTCAGATTTCATATTCAATGTGTCTTTTTTGTAGTATACTAAGAATATTATCCACTACTTTTTAGGAAAAGATAATATCGACAATGTTAATACTATTTACAAATATAAGCACTAAAATGGTATGCCCGAGTTACAAAATACATTATATCTTGGCCATCTTCAAAGGAACGAATTTCGATATTGTTGTTTCGTAGACAAGTTTTCCAAAAACTCAAGTGAATCATCAATACCTATGTTTTCTCTGATAAAAATTCAATAATAAAACTCGTTTTGACAAACCTTTTCTTATATCTATGTTAATCGCCAATTTTTTCTATTGTATGCTTTCATAAATACATGTAATTTAATGATTATTAAACTACTACTACTACAAAAACCGCGACACTTGTTTCGCTATACAATAGCTTTCTCGAGCATGGATCATTTGACGCTTGAGAAAGCTTTAACTGTATTAATGAATTTTAATATGGAATTTTATCAAGTATCGGACAGTTCTATTCAATTATTATCAGTTCTATAAATGTATCCATATTAGACTTTTAAGGAGCACCAACATTGTGGGCGACGTTTCATTCCATATTGTCAAGGTATGAAGTGAGCAGAAGAATTATTGAAGCCAGATACGCTGAGCTTGCGTTTTGGTCATATATTGAATAGTCACTGCTGAATTAACTGTAGTTGATCTTTCATGCATGTGTACTAATTCAGATAAATAAAAGGTTTCACAAGAAATGCAACAAATCCATAAACCAATCTTTCAAAATCCTCAGATTATGATGTGTTTTGTTCATAAAATGAGTAAAAATGAAAACGTCAGAATCAAATTGAGAATACGTTATGTTCGAATTCGTAATGTAAATTTTTCATATGAGTTCTCAGATTACGAAAACATATCTAATATTTTCATAAAGCTGAACCCATAAACGTATACCACTCAGTTCAGAATAATTCACAGATCAATATAATATAACACACCATTATAATCACACTATAAAACTTAGTCATTCATAAATTCGACACAAAAGCGCCATTGTTGGTCTAAGCTCATAAAAGTCCACTATTCAAATGACGAAAAATGATTTTTTAACGACTGCCGAAATATAACCCAACTCTTATCCTTCTGTCACAAAACAGGACAGCCGTGGGAGTATGCAGCACAGGACTACCACCCTTAAACTCTTCTTTATACAAGTTCCTACTTGCCTGGACAGTTGCCAATACCAGAGACAACAACACTGCATTGGGAAATGTTTCACGCAATAAAATTTGGACCCGACCTAACAAACGTTTATAGGGCAATAAGTTATCATCTCCTGCTTTGTTCGCTATGCTGCGGGGAATCTTTAATGACCTCGTAAAGTTTGCTTGCATAGGTCACTACTGCTATGCCACTGTGGATTTCAGTAATTCCAAATAATGACACGGAGTTTCGGTCCGTTTCATTCAGTAACACATTAATGACTTCGCTGGGCAATATGGTTAGAAGAATATTGTGCCAGAAAGCCACTGTTAAGTGAACAATATTTAGTCGACTACTCATGAACACTGTCACTTTGAAACTGCCTCTCAATACAAAAAAATTGTGGTTGGTACCCAGACGGTTGGACGTAGGTGCTTTGTTCGCTCAGTCAATCGGTCGATGTGTGAGTCGATGGTTCAAGCCCTAGGCTGAATGCTCGATTTTCACTTGCTATCGTCCAACCCGTGTTAGGAATTACACGTTAAAAAGTAAGACCTCGTTAGTCCTTGGCTCGCACAAGCTTCGACTTCTGAGGATTGTCGTTCGTAGGGGTTTGACAGATGGTTAACGGAAAAACAGATTTTAAACAGATTCATACTGAATTGTGCTTCAAAAATCTGCCAACCAACTATCATCTTTTAAAACACTTCAATAACGGAATTAGTCGACTTATTTCGTCTTGGCAAAAGTGCAGTGATTCAAATGGAGCTTATTTCGGAATTGAATGAGTATTCTCTGAGATATTTCAGTTTAAATGAAACAAAAAATTTCAACAACATATGACAGTAGTCTCACCGTGGAATGACTAAAAAAAATCCCTTCTACCCCAATAGTTATGGAGATATTCAATTGCATATATGACACTTCCAATCGTCAAAATATCAGCTTTGCTAAAAGATAATTAATCTAGCAGCTATGGGCTGCTGGTCAAATTATAATGAAAAAAACATTGAAAATTATTTTCTCCATTGGTTTTCCTATACAACTCCTTGATACGCTTCTACAATTCTCCACGAATAATTTCCATCTACTATTTTATTCAAGTCGCCATCACAGCAAAAAGTCTCTGTGTCTAATTCAATAGGATTTTTTACTTGTTTGCTTCGGCGAGAAGGATAACATTGTTAAGGACCCTTTCTTAATTTCGTCCTCTTTAGTACTCCAACTGAATGGCTGGTGCATGATGAATACAAGAAACCTGCATTTTCTTTAATGACAACCGGATTTGATTAAAAGTTTTATACGGTCTTGAAATTTTTAAACTCGGGTCGCCGGTAATCAGGGTAAGTTCATTATGGCGGAGTCAATTAAGGAGTTTGAATATTGAAGGACCGATTGTTGAGCTGAGCGGAAAAGACAGATGATTTGAATAAGTCGATCCGTCACTACGATAAATGAGACTTCAACCTACAGTATCAGCAATGAAATAATAATTATATTGATAATGATGAAGCTGATGATAGTAACGAAGTTACTATCATCTTACTTCAAACAAGACTCAACCTCTGACGGAAGCAAGAAACTCTTTCGAAGGTTCGAAATAGATGAACATTTCAATCCAGCAGACCGCTATTATAATATCCATGCAGTCATTGTTCACTGTGGTGGGTCATTATTACGCTTTGGTCAAAGACGAAACGGACCTGGTTTAAGTTTGACAATAGTCGTGTCCCGAAGTATTCTGGCGATGTATTGAATCTATTGGAGCCTCTGGAGACACCCTACATTTTGTTTTATGAGAGAGAGAGGACATTGGCAGATCAAGATATTCAGATGATGTAGTGCTGCAGGTCATTTCGTGAATTAAAGTCTGTGAAAAAGTGGCAGATCTGTCTCGAAATCCATACTATATGACGGCATTCAAGGCACTTAAGGAAGATTATAAGTTCCACTTACAAAAACGAAAAAATGATACAAAAGGACACTTTATTTTAAATTCCAGTATTATTTCCAAAGCTTGCTGGACTATGATAAATAGTGGAAGAAAGCCTATAAATGTATTGAAACCAGTGGTGTGTCAGGACAATGGTTTAGTGACTTTTTCTGCAGTATACCTTAAAATATCATTACAGCTCTTCCTGATCTCTCAATCAAAGACCTCAATAACTCGAAGAGCTTTCATCCACCTGTCTTTAGTAGGTAGATACGATAAAATCCCTCAAAAACAGTAGTTCTCGCGATATACACGACCTAAATAGCCAAATGATAAAATCAGTGGCAGACATATTCGCAATCCCACCAACATAATTAATTAACAAACATTTTTCGAAGGAATATTTCCCAATGTTTCTGAAGTTTCTTCAGTTGAAAAAAGTTCTGAATCTTTACCGGACAATTACCGCCCAATTAGGATAAGTGATTGAGATAATTTTCAAAAATCGTTGTTATTATTACTTTCAAATAGAGTTCTACTTCTACAGTTCACAATATGGTTTTCGAAGAAAAAGGTCTGCTACTCAAGCAGCTCACAATCTAGTGTCCAACATAGTTGAAGGTCTTGATCAGGGAAAGCAATCTTCTTCAACACTATGTGACCTGACAAAGGCTTATGACTGAATATCGCATACTTTTCTGAATGAAAAAAATTAGTTACTTTAGTGTCAAGGACATAGCTCTCAAGCTCGTCCAGTCTCAACTCTCAAATAGGTACCAATATGTTGAAATGAAAAACCTCAAAGAAATGAAGCATAGCGTTCCTCAGGACAACGTTCCAGGTACACTATTGTTCTGGATCTACATTAATAATCTATGCAGTTTCATAAAACCAACAGAATGTATCTTATTTGTAGATGATACAACTTTATTATGTTTTAGCAAAGACTCGACCGGCTTACAACTAATGACGCGAGATAGCGAAACATTAGCATATATTTGATTTGAAGCTGTTGAGCTGACTCTGAATGGAAATAAAACTCGAAATCTAATTTCAATTCAAATAATAATTCAACTGATAGCGTCATTTTATTTTCAATTCGGTATTAGTAATAGATTTAGTTGATCTGATCATATCAAAGCTGTTACAACCAAGCTCTCTACTTTTTCCTTTGTTCTGAGATGATTAGATAATGTGGTCAATGTGACGCTCAAGAGAGTCTACTATAATAATGAATAATAATGAGTTCATTTACCATAATGATCACAACAAAAATATTATAAAATAGCTGGGTAAACAAACAAAGGCATCACAAAAGAAACATTTTCGAAAAAATGTTTCTTGTGCGTGATATCGCCTAGTACAAAGTAATAACATGAATAAATATACAATACATAGATAAATACACGAATATCGTATAAACATGAATAAATACACGATACGTGAATAAATATATGTTATGATGATATTGTTATGATAAGTTTTTTAAAAGATTATTCTGTTTTCAAAGTTAAAGATTTTCATATTTTATTTAGTTGAATGTTAAAAGTTTGCATTTATTTTAGTAGTTAAAAGTTAAAAGTTTGTATTTATTTTGATAGTTCGATGTTGAAAGTTTTTCATATTATTATTAATTTGATGTTAAAAGTTCACATATTTTGTTAGTTCAGTGTTGAAAGTTTGTGAAAATCAAAGTTATTCTTAGATGTTTAATTTTATCAGAAAGCCAGATACTTTACCTTTATTCAAATTCTTATCTGTATAATTTGGAGTAATGTTCATGCCCAGATCAGGCAAAGTTGTGACTTATCAGTATTAGAGTATTTCAGATCATTTCCAAACAGCACAACTAACCAGAAACCATCAATCATCGGGATAAATACACTGAAAACAGTAAAGACATTAATACAACATAATAACATACAATAAAACAGATTTATACTACAAATTAATAACAAAAATTCAATTAACACTGACATTAGGAATTTTATCTGAAAAATGGTAAGAACACTCAGTACATGATTTGGATGCAACTAAAGAGTAGCCAATCAGATTGATAAATTGAAAAGGAGGTGTTAACTTCTGTAAAATGATGAATTTTGGATTCAAAATTAGAAAAATTCAAAACTAAATGTGATGAAATGTATCAAAATTAATCATTTTCAGTATTAGTGAAAATTGGGAAATCATAGATATAATATGTGTGAACAGTGAAAAGTGTCAAAATTGAAGAAATTTCAAAATTATTGTCATGAAGAGTAGCAGGCAGGAAAATTCTGTCTGGTTGCCAGGAGTGAATCAATAAAAAGGGGATAGAAGCCTTTGAATTGTCCAGACGGGAATTTTTTTGAAGAGCTGTTTGAAATAAAAAGGGCAAAGAAAGAGAAAAGGCCGTTTTGCATGTTCTTATCAATAATATTGATATATAAAATATATATAATATATATAAAACCATCAATAGGAGCCAGAGTATAAATAATAATAACGACAAAGGATACTAACTGGAGATTTTAGAGATTTTAGAGATTTTACAATTCAAAATTCCAATCAGGGGAAAACCAATCCAGGGAAGCTGTACCAGTTTCGAGGTATTACAATATCATTTATAATTCCCAATCCATAAGAAGAATACATTTTTGGAAATCTTGAACAATTCATAACCTCCAAATCGAATCAAAAGTTTTCCAGTCACAAGGAACTTCCATTGTGAAAATCACAACTTCTGAACTTTTATTTATCAACGAACTTCATCATTTTATTTACAAGAACTATTATTGGATTTAATATTAGGAAAATTTGAAAAATTCACTGACATTTAGCACAGATATTTTTAGAATCGTTTCCCACGCACGAACCACAGACATCTTAAGTTTTCAAGTAACTAATTTGCCGTTACACGTAAATTTAACTGTACGGAACACAATTCTAAGAATATTTTTGTTTCAAATGTAACATTTACTGGAACATTTCTTAGCATAAGGTATTTTGGCGCAGTTTTAGGGTAATTTAAGTTTAGTTTGACAAAACATTTACAAAATTTTACATTCATTATATATTTTTTTAACTTTGAGGCAAAGTTTTATTTTCAAAAACACAGACATACAAAATTTTATTCATAACACCTTTCCAAGAATTTTACTTTGAGAAAGAGAGCTGCATGAGCTTCGATTGAGCTGAGCAACCTTAAAGAATAGAGGTAAGATTTAGAGGTAAGGACAGGTATCTGCCGGAGCACTAAGAATTTTGATATCACAGAAAATTTTCAAATTATTTGAACTATCAAGATAACAATCAAGAATTAAAATTATTAAATTATAAATACTCTTCTAATTTTATATTTTAATAACAATATATATATATATATATATACTAAATAGTATAGGCCCTTTTGTACCTTGCGGTACTCCATAGTACACCATCAACATTTACTGACTGAGTTCTATTATTTAGATAGCTTGCTATGATTACTTCATCCAGGTATGTCATATGGTATTCTGATATGGGGTGATTCAGTTAACTCCGTTAGTGTTTTTAGGTACCTGCAAAACGGCATGAGAATAATAGTCAAAGTAAGTCACAAAAAATACTGCCATCCTTTCCGTATTCAACTGGGCATCATATAACTTCCAACGTTATACATCTATGAAGTTCTACTAGAGATTCACTGGTGATGGGCAAGCTTACTGAACCCGCACAAACATAAATTAACAATAAATAGGAAAAATTAACTGAACTTACATGTGTATAATCATCTTCACTCATCTCTGAAATCATTAAGCCTTGCAAAATTCTAATCTACTATTGGAAAGTTTCTTCTTCAACACTGTTTTTGTAACATTGAGAAATTTATTGACGTGGCAGGGTTTCTACCTTGTGAAAGAACTGATCGAATCTTCAGTTTTTTGACTTCATAATTCTACTTTCTAACCTAACCTACACTCTTTACTTTCATTTTTGTCAGTAGATGATTTCATCTTTGTAATTCCAAACAAGGATTTCTGTATCCGCCATAAATATACTATAGTATGTCAAATGGCCAAATAAAGAACTCTACTCTACTTTATCTTCCAACTTCCAACCTATTATACTCATATCTTCACAGTGATCCGTCACTCAGATAAACGCGTTGAAATCTCATAAACGAATCCGAATGCTCATCACTCTTTGATGTGAAAGATCCGAATGAAAAGGTTCCATAATGTCATCAAGTTTCCTCCATTCGATGTTCCTCGAACTACATTCTTATTCCATAAAGATTACAAGATAGGCGTGTGTAAAGGCATGTGTGTGGATATCCCCTTCTTTGAAAAATCTTTCATCAAGTAAGATTATTTCCGATATACTCTCCCTGGAGCAAACTAAACTTTCCAGGACAAAGTGGAGGACTTTCACATGTAATATGATAAAAAAGTTTCTGTGTTTTATACGCTTAGACGGCTTGTTTCTTTTCAACAGCTTGAATACTCTGGAACTTTCTGTAGCTTGTTAGTAAATTGATATTCAGACGAAGAAATTATACAGAATCCCAGAAGTGTACTTCATTTTTGTAATATATTCGATTAATATATTCAATCAAGCTCAATAGTTCACGTTAATCTCGTTGCAATGTTTTTCGTGTAAATTCAGGAATTTCTTACATAATTAACAAAAAAGAACAAAATTTGAAAATTGCTGAATATTCTCTTCGACCATATGATATACATGTCGAACTCGATTCAAATATTATAGAAACATTTAGACTAAAAGTGGATTCACATAGAATAGACTAAAATAAAATCAGGAATTTCTCACATAATTCCTGGATATTTTCTTCAATATTGTGATATCCATCTAAAATTCATTTCAAATATCATAAAAACACATACTACGAAATTTCTCATATCACCTTCACTTCTCTAATATTGTTCTCGAGCTGTAAGAATACATAAACCACTCAAATTAATCAAATATTACAAAATATCGATTTTCCTCACTTCTCTGGTATTCTTTTCAATTCGTTTCAAATATTAACACGATTGAACCAAATGTAGGAAATTTCTTAATATTTTCTTTAATTTTATGAACAACGTAGTATAAACAATATTGGATCAGAGATACATTCTTCAGTCAAAACTCTTGGGTTTAATGGATTGAAAAAGATTGGAAACACCTGTTTCATGAACAGTATAATCCAATGTTTATCAAACACGAGATAGTTGTTGGAATATTCAAAAACAGATACATACATGGAAAATATCAATACTAGTACTTCTAGTATCAAAGGTTATTTAATCAAAGCGTTAGCAGAAGTTATCAAGGAATTGTGGTCAGAAGTTTCATCTGATAGGAAAATAAACACTGCCTACTTTAAAAGTCAGATTCAAAGACTCTCCCCTCGATTCATGGGATCTTTCCATCAAGACGCACAGGAATTCCTTCGATATCTTTTAGAAGGTTTACATGAGGACCTCAATGGAATTACTGAGACACCCAAACCGATCTTAACGAAGATAGACGAAAAATTGAGCGACAGCGGAAAAGCGCAAGAGTCCTGGCTGAGATACATGCACATGAACAGTTCGTTGGTCAATTGAAATCTACTGTGGAGTGCACATACTGTGGATTCTCATCAGTAACCTTCAATCCTTTCTGGGATTTGTCTCTCCCTATACCACAACGAACTGGCCAATTGAGTTCGTCACAATGCTTGGATTTCTTCACAAAAGAGGAAACCCTGAATGGAGATGAAAAACCAACATGTTCGAGGTGCAAAGAAAGAAGAGAATGCACAAAGTCCCTATCGATCCATAAGTTTCCCCGTATTTTAGTAATTCATTTAAAAAGATTCTCTCCAACGGAAATATTCAAAGGCAAATTGAATGTTGCCCTTGAGTTTTCTTCAGAAGGATCAGATAGGAGCAATTATGCAATGTGGCTCCCCGTCGTAACAATCTATATGCACTTTCGAATCACAGGGGGACTACCCACAATGGACATCACACAGCATATTGCTGTATTGAATACAGCGATTCACACGTTTCCCCAATTTCACCAAAATCGCTTGTGAGTGAGGAAGTCCTCTTTTATGAACAGGAGGGAACAAAGCAGCACTTTTGACGGGGTTTTTTTCCTTCTCTCTTTTCAATAGCTAGATTCTGTTAATTGATTTGTATTTCATGATTCTTCTGATTTCTTTCTTTAAATATGCATTTCAAATTCGACTCAAATATTGTAGAAACACATAGAATTCTTCCTGAATTAAGGAAGATTTCCTTAATTCAGGAAGCTACGAGATTCTGAGGAATGATCCGACAACTATGTACCAGAAAAAGGTTAAGGAAACTCTCAAAACAATAGAATTGGTTATGAATGGAAAGGATAAATGTAGAGCATTGATCATGAATCCACAACCATCAAAACTGTATTCTCTTATTAAATTACATAAAACCAATTTCCCGATTAGACCAGTGGTATCGTTCGTAACGGCACCTACTGTTAAAATCTCAGAAATCCTGATTGAATTGATTCAAACCTATACCAATTTCAAGCCTAAATTTAGTATAAATAATTCTTATCAATTAGTGGATAATATTAAAGACGTAATCCTCCCAGATAACTCAAAATTAATATCGTTCGATGTCCAAAATTTATTTCCCAGTATCCCGCCAACTGAAACAATTGGACTAGTGGAGTGTCTCTTAGACAAAAACCATGTGAATCCACTGATAAAACAAGAGATTGTTGATTTACTCACCATTTGTGTGTCTCAAAATTATTTCCAGTTTGACGGAGAATTCTTTTCATGCAATGAAGGACTAATAATGGGGAATCCTTTGAGTCCCTTACTGGCGGAAATTTTCATGGATAACATAGAGTATGAAATCCATAATAATCAGTTAGCCAACAATTTTTTGTACTGGTACAGATACGTAGATGATATCTTAGTATGTTTTACTGGTACAGATAGGCAATTAGGCAAGTTCATTGAATATGCCAACTCCATCCACCCGTCAATAAAATTCACCACTGAGAGGGAGGTAAATAATTCAATAAATTACCTGGACTTAACCATTACGAAAAATAACAATAAACATGAGTTTGCAATTTTCCACAAACCATCGTACACGGACATTATCATACATAATTCCTCCACACACCCGTACCAGCATAAAGTTGCTGCATTCAATAGTATGATTCACAGATTATTGAATATTCCACTGTCTGATAGGGATTTCCAGAAAGAGCTGAATTTGATCAAACAAATCGCGATTAATAACGGTTATAAGGTAGATATTGTAAACTCCATTCTTTCCAAAAAACGACAAAAGCAAGCCATGGATCTGGTCTACCCATATTCAAGATGCGATAACGTGAGTTATAAGACATTGACATATGTGGGGGAACCAAACAGGAATATTGCCCGTTTTTTGAAGAAAGAAGGCGTAAACGTGGCTTATAGAACGAATAATAACCTAAGTAAATTTATTAAAAACAATAAGGACAAAACTTTGGTGTCGGATAGATCAGGAGTATATAAGCTGACTTGTGGCTCCTGTCCAAAACTGTATATTGGGCAAACAGGAAGAACATTTTTCCAACGAATTAAAGAACATAGGAGTAGTTTTGTAAATAGAAAGACCAATTCCACATTTGCAAACCATCTTTTAGCAGAAGGACACGAGTTCAATCATGAGTACGAGGTGTTACATTTAGAAGAGAAGAGTTTGAAACTTAATCATCTAGAATGTTTAGAAATCAATAGATTCAGGAATTCGGGTAATTTACTGAATGATCAATTAGAACTCAATAACTCTCCGTTACTGAATATATTTTTTCAAATGTGAAAATGGAACATAAGTGCAGGTAATTTAATAAGTAGCTGATATTTTACTCAGGTAAAATATCAGCTACTTAAAATTCAGGTACTTCGTTTACAGGTACTTTGATTTCAGGTACTCCATAAACTATATATATATTTAGTATTGAATGTGTAGAATTAGTTGAAAGACACGCCAGATGAAGCCATTGTATGGCGAAACACGTGTTGCGTTTTTGTAAAACAATTTAGTGAAAATCTCACAATGAAGTGTTTTTGGAATACGTTAGTTATGGATTTTCATCAAGTATCGGCCGATTCCATCATATAATTCCTATTTCAGTTACTCTCAGGACATGTGCAATAAAAACCCAATATTGGAGAATAAAATTGAATTTCTGTTCATTAGGTAATATAATGAACAAACAGAGAGTATCTTATGCTCAAATTTAGCAGCTAAATAAAGAAAGAAAATTGAATTTAAGTATGTATCTTCTCAAATCTAAGAATAGCGTAAGTCGTTGTTACAATCAATGTGATTTCTGCCATTGTTTGTCTTTAATAATTTACCTATGTTAGGCGACAAATCCGATGTTGATAGTAACAACAAGTCACACACATGTTGCTCAATTAAGGATGTGCGGTTTTCATTTTTAACATAATTAAGGTCTGAAAATATATTTTCACACACGCTGGAAATTCTACTTTTGGTATCAATTTCTAGAAATCTGCAAAATCTTCCGAAGAATTTTGTGCTTCACAAGACAGTTTGTTGGCAAAAAGGTTTTTTAATTTATCGTGATTTTGGAGTTCAACGAGTTTCAACTGAATATTGGCAGGATAACCAACTATTTCCGCCAAACTCATTTTGAAAGGATTTATAAAAATCTGTATAGTTTGTTCTCAAACGACTATGATTAGCATTGAATTTTAGATTGGTATTTAGAATAATTAACAGAAGCAATATTGAGCTCCACTTTCAAATGTTTTATTATGGGGAAAAGGTCAATATTTTCTGTAGGTACTACGTTCCTTCGCGGCAGGCAATTTGACGGGATTTTTCAATTTAGTGCGTATTTCAAAACTTATTTGTGCAGGCCATTTAAAATTCTTTCCTGGGCCACATTGTGGCCGCGGGCGTGGGGTTGAGCACCCTTGTGCTAGACAAGGTTGCAAGTGATGTTCGCGTCTCCAATCAGGCGGATGGCTCTTTTCTGGATAGAATCTTCAGGGTATGCTTGGGGAGGAGCTCCATACATGAGAACAATATTCCAAACAAAGTCTGATCTGAGCTTTATAAAGCATCAGAAGCAGCTGAGGTGTGTACAGTTTTCTGGTTTGGAACAGTGTTCCAAGTTTTTGAAAAGCGGCTTTCGCAATTCCAGCGACATGATTGTGCCAAGAGATATTGGTGTCCATTTTAACCACCAACAAACTTATCAAAGCAGAAAGTGGAATTGTCTGACCTGACATCAATAATCTGGTTCGGAGATATTTATCTTTTTGGAGAAAACTATTTCCTGGGTTTTTGTGGCATTGAATTGAACCTACTTATTTTCACCCCAATTCGGAATTATTTGTTTTCTGAACAGGCCTCATAAACAAGACCACTGGGTCATCTGCAAAACTGATGATTCCTTCATCAATATTGTAAAAAAACGGAACAAACCCAAAACTTTACCTTGAGATACACCATAAATGATGTGTAAATAAGACATTCCTGAATATTAATTCCTGATGTCATCCGTACACTGTGATCACGCTAAGTTTTGACAACAATAAAGAAAAACATTTGAAGAGTTTTGGCTCACCTATGAAGGATTGAAACAATGTTTTAGTTGGTTTCCGGGTTTTGCCGTGGTCTTCTTCAGTACAGTTATTATAGTTGATATTTCATCATGAAGTCAAATGAATATTTTACGATGCATTAACGACAGCAATAAAACCATTTCTCATAATCGGCCCACATTGGGAATATTTCGGCACCAGAAAACAAAGCAAACACCGACTTGTCGTTGATCATTTCGAGGAAACTATAAAAAAGCAATAACAGTTCAAAATTTACATTAGTAACCGGCCAGAAATAACGAATTACTTCTGGAAATTCTCGTAACAGCCGCTCTGTGAGATTATACAATAGTTCCGAAGTCGATTGATATGCGGCGTGCGAAGATATATTTCGGGACCTTTTCAAACTCCTTCATGCGTTGCTAAGGCGGAACACGGCATATTTGAAAAGTTGAGGGTAGTCATTCTAAACAAAGCAACTGGAATTGCAGTGGAGTAGAATGTGAAATTACAACGAGAGGATACTTCGAAGTCTCGTGAGAAATTGAATTACAGGAATGTATAATTTATAACGCATTGAACACAAACGGAATCCAAAAATATTCGATAAAGTATTTGAAATTGTAGTGATGTATTCGAATCAAATCGAAATATTTCAGATGTTCTCCAAAATTTTGTCCATTTTTATCAGTCTACTTTGAATTGTAATATCTCAGTGAATAATTATTCAACTCAGTTGAAATGGGCGTCATATGAATCAGTTCACTTTTGCGAACGTAAAACAAATTGAATAATTCCGTCAGCATAAAAAGTATGTGCTCGAAATTTGATCCTGGTCCTGATTGGTGAAGGTTGTACCGGTGGGAAAGTTATAGAAGTGGTCGATTGGCGAGGGGTCTGGAGAGTATGGCGGGTGAGGCAGAAATTCAACACGTAATTCGTTCCTTTTTCAGACATGCGGACGGACGTTGTTGTGAAGCAGGACCAGACCCTTTTTTGTTGACCAGTACCGATTTTCGAGGATTTCACCACAATAGGACACTGTTGCAGAAACTCATTCCGTATCACACCAGCCGCTCACCACCATACAGTGATCATAGTATTTCTTCGATGGGTTTTTGATGCCATAGTGAGTCATTGATGTGTTCATGACCAGTGTCATGAACGTCTCCTGTTGTCGTAGAGGATCCACTCCTCAACACACGTGAAGATCCTATCCAAAAAAAGGATCGTTTTGGTTGCGCAATAATAATGATAAATGTGTTTATTGTTATATAAACAACAATGGCAAAGTACTAAGGAAAGTAATATCGAGTAGCAAATGGCATATTTTGCTCGTCTATGATATGAAAACGATAGAATAGCACTCTTCCTCGCAACCATGTGAAAAGGCCATTGACAAGAACTTATATTATAATATAAAAAAAAATTATAGATCACTAATAATTGTCTACTTACATTTTAGTTCCACTGTATATGCAAATATCATTAAAATCACATTTTCTCCGGTACAACAACAAAATTTTCAACATCACATTTGCATATAACTGTCTGGTTTTGTATATTTGGATTTATATGACTTTTTTAAGGAAAAAATGAATTTTCGAAAGCTTGAATCACAGAAAGTAGTCTTTTATAACTGAACTGGTTTTCGTGCATTTGATCCGTGTATGTGATATTATCTTCAATCTCACCGACGTTTCGACAAAGTCTCATTTGTCATCATCTGGATATAACTGTTAAGTGTTCGGAAGTCGGTCGACCCTAATCGATCCGCTTCCTACTATAATGGTAAAAATGATGTTTATTACGTGTTCAGAAGTAGAATGTCCTTAAACGCTACTAATTTAAATGTTGTTGTTGTTGATTTTCACCTGAGTTCTTCTTCTTCTTCTTGATTAACCTCTTCTTCCTGTAGAGGTTTGAAATGTTAAATCTAAAGTTCTCACGGATAGGAATATGCTGAACTGGTTTTCGGGCTTTTGATCCGTTGTTCTTGTCTATATTTAGTTATTTTTCATGAAATTCCACTATTTTTCTGCTTTACCTTAACTGCTTGACGTTTTTCTATTATTTTAAATCTAAATCCTAGTTTCTTCATCCATTTCTGAAGAGTTTTGTCACAGCAGCTCCCGTTATGGCTGGATATATTCAATTTCTTCCTGATTTCAATTGTAGGAATCTCATTGCCTTCGTAGCAGTGGTATATTGTTTTTTCAATGATTTCATTAGATGAACATCTAGGGAAGTTGGTAATCCTGTATCACATCGCGTCTTGCGTTCATAAGGTTTGTTTTTGACTATTTCACGTACAGTTAAGAAAGAAATTTCTGAGATCTAGATTCTTATATACATTCAAACATACTTTCTGTGTTTCAATATCAAAAAGCATCCGAACCTTATTCACTGGTATCTCTTTTTCACATTGTTCAACATCGCTATTGGAATCACTACACTGAAAAATGTCTGCGTTGTTATCACACTCGTGATTGCTATTAGTGCTGGTCCAAGGACGCCACATTTTAAACAGATTATAAAAATCTAAAGTAATTATAACTGCACTAATGTCGAATTTCAACACTCAAATCTCGATCAGTTCTTGAACTGAACATTGGCGACACGACGGCAGTAACTATCCACGCATTCTATTCATCACAGTAACATGACTTCAAATTTAATTTTATGACTCTTCAGTCAATCGTGAAACTTGGTTAATAAAAATCATCCAATAGGAACCGCCAATTCTTCAATCCACGTGGACTAATTGGCAGCCGGTTCATTTTTATGTATTGGTTTTTTTGGCCTTTGAGAGTACCGCGACTTCAAGAATGCATGCACAATATCGTTTACTTCGACTATATCTTACGATGATGACGATAATAAAAAATGTGAAAATAAAGCTCAAGCCCTTGCGTTAATAGCAAATGTCAAATCGCATTTTGTTTGTGGCCTGTAATTATCACTCCGTTTTCAATAAAAATAAATCTCAACTCATATGAACCATAAAACTGCTCGTATCCATATAGTTTAAACCATTTTCAATCGAAATTCCTAACCCAATTGAACCCTCTACCTCCGCCATAATTTAAAATTCTGATAGACGGTCGACTGCTGAAGAGATTGGAGAGGATGCAAGACCATTCCCACTCTAAATTCCGGACGTGATAAAACAGAACAAATGTCCGAAGCTTCAAAATAGATTCTTGGTCTGGAGGACCCTTTTCTCAATACGATTTATTTTTTATGGGACTTAACGAGTTTGGGGTTACAGCGTGTGAGAGAGTTGGGCGGAATTGTCTTTGAGATACATCGGCGAAGGGCTTTGAGTACTGAAAAAAAAGAGAATATTGAATGGAACGAAAGAGTTATTAAATCTCGAAGTATGTTAACATTTCAAGGTGGCCGTTTTCCATGCACCTGACTGTATATACAGAGCACTCATGTTTAGTCATGTTTATCCTAAATAATTTCATTCTGATATCATAAAAACATTGAACAGAAGAATTTCACTAGTTCGAACTTCCATTGTCTACTATATAAAATGATTTGAAATCCCTGAAACAACTAAAAAAAGAAGAAAAATTAAAAATGAATAGCTGAAAATAACAATTATATTAAGCAAAATAAACCTGAAATGAAATAATAGTGAAATAAAATACAAGTAAAAATAGAAAAACTGAATAAATAAAAATAAATAAATAAAAAAAGAAAATAAAAATAAAAAGTGGGGTGATTCCAAGTCACGTTAGTTATCGACGTTTCGATGGTTAGTATCTACAATCGTCTTCGGGTGATGACTGGACTGATTCCTCCGAGAGATGACTACTTTTCCGCTTCACTAGTTCCGTGGGAGAAGACCGTTTGGCGGGAGTTGGCTATTTTTCGCTTGATGATGGGTTTGCATATGTTGCGTATTTCTACGCTGGCTTGGCTGAATACGTTATTGGACAACATGTATGCGGCTTCCTTGAATTTTCTTCTAAACCAATGTTCCTCTCTGTTCAAGATCTCAGTTTGGGACCACTCGATGTTGTGTTGATGGGTCCAAACATGGTCTGCTATTCCTGATTTGCTGGTTTCCCCTCGCTGTGTGTTTCTTGTGCTAGGCGATGCGAACATTCAATGGCCTCTTAGTTTCACCAATATGGGATTTTCCGCACTCACAGGGTATCCGGTAAATGGAATTCTTGAAATCGCAGTCCGCGTTTGGTGGCCTGGTTTACGTGAGGCTGATACGGATAGTGTTACCGGATCTGAAGCAGGTTCTGATGTTGTACTTGGAACCAATTCTTCTTATCCTCTCCGATAATCTTCTGATGTAGGGAAGTGCAAGCACTGGTTGTGACGGCTTCTCTTCCTTACGAGGCTCCTGCTGTCTTTTAGCCAAAATCTTTTCTACCATCGCTTTGGAGTAGCCATTCCGTTGAAGATCATTTTTGATGATGTCTAGTTCCTTCTCGAGACCTAATAATTCGTATTATAGAGCCTGAAAGCACGGTCTAATAGAGTCTTGATGATTCCTCTTTTAGTCGATTGATGGTGGTTGGATTCGTGGTTCAGATACTGTCCCGTAAGAGTGGGTTTTCGGTATACAGATGTTTTTAGCACAATCAACCACTTCGAGTATATTTCGTCAAATATGATCGAAGAAGTGATAATGTTGCCTACATATTGAAAAAATCAATCGAAAACATTAAATATCTTCACTTAGCTTTCTTCAGTTTTAGAAAACACCCTCTTGTCGTTTTCAAAACCTGAATTTGAGCATTAATTATTGCTGCCAATCCTTTATCCGTAGTGAGTTTTTTCATCTAATTTTCTTTCCACAAAACAGACAACTCCATTTCATTAATGCAACTTGATTTCCTGAGTTTTGGAAACAAATTAATAAAAGCATCTCAGCTTCTCGAAGTGAGCTTTTAAAAAAGCGGAAACGCTGATTTAATCAACCCGAGCAAATTGAATGCGGAACAGCATGTACCGGTGATATGAAATTAATTATTTTTTATTATTCCAGCGATACTTCTAAGTGCGCCGTAAACTTATTAGAAGCCTGTTAGCTTTTAGTCGAGATTAAAATTTATTTGCATTATGATTCACTTTGTCCTGGTCGACGCTTCTCAAAAACACAACAAAAGAATAACGAAAACACAAGGGACTTATGAAATTAGAATTGAAATTAATTCCTCGGGCCTGGGACGGTTTTTTTCTCAAGGCTGAATGTGGCGTTGTATGTTTTCAATTTGGAGTCGCAATATAAATTGTTATTTGAATAATATCGGTGCGTAGCAGTGGTGGATTTTTTGTTCGGATATAAATTCCATCAGAGGAGAAATACGATGAAATTTTGTTTTTCTAAAATCAGAAGGACGAAAACATGTAGAAATCATCGAAGGGCATTTTTTTGCACAAAACTATGTTCTTAGAGACGTCTTCATTACAATTTCTCTTTATTTGATTAGATTAAATTAGATTTAGATTTTTTATTGGTCAAGTTATCACACCTCAGTGTGATAACTTGAGGTGTTAAAATTACCGAAAAACGGGTAGGTAGTAGCTTGTATATAATACAAGCACAAAATAAAGTAAATAAATATATAAATGTAAAAATGAAAATTCAAAAATGAAGATACATTGAGACAGTTTCCGTTCAGTTACCGTTTGTAGTAAACTTTTGTAAATTTTCTTGAATGTGTATCAAATTGCAGTATATTACACATGATGGCAGAGTTAATATATTGAACTCAATAAACCGATTCTTACCGCTCTCCATTTGACCTACTCCAGCTAAAGCTCTGATTGCTCTTCTATTAATTTTAAATATTCTCGAAATATAAACAGATGTGCCCCAGTTCATCAATCCGTACGTTAAGGAACTATGAAACATTGCATGATAAGCAGTATGGGCAGCTTCATTACCGACTTCATTTTTTATCTTCCTGATTGCATAGACCTTGCATGATTTTTTGCTAGTTTGACAATATGGGGTTTCCAAGTTAACTTTGAATCAATGGTTATACCAAGACATTTCACATTATTTGAGAGATTATGAGACAGCGAGAACATAACTGTTTGTGTCTTGCTTTTATTCACACATAGGCTATTCGCATTAAACCAGTCCGTAGCTGCTTGAATAACTCGCTTCTCCAATTCTGATGACTCTTCAATATTTTTTTCGAGTGGCGAAGGAAGTGTTATCGGCGAATAGCATTGTAAACATTGTCATTGAATTTGGCAGGTCATTAATATAAATCAAGAAAAGAAGTGGCCCAAGCACTCAACCTTGTGGAACACCATTCAATTTAGTTTTTAAGCTACTGAGTTCTTCATCATATGATACACATTTCTTTCTCTCATTTAGATATGATGCTAGCAGATTGTGTGCTATGCCTACAAATCCATAGTATCTCAGTTTTTCTAATAAAATGTCAGTAGAGACGCAGTCGAACGCCTTGCTCAGATCGAGGAATATGAAAGTGAAAGTGTTTGACAATGTTAAGGGTGAATTTTACCAGTTCGTACTTACATCGTATAATATGATTCGAAATCTATGGAAGAATAGATAAATTTGGAAAGAATAGCTGAAATATCAATTGTGATAAGTAATAAAACGAGAAAGGTAAATATAATAAAACGAATCAAATAATATAAGATGAAAGATGAACATGGCCACAAAGTAAAACAGACCACCAAACACGGGCTGCGATTCCGATAATTGCATTTACCAGCTTTCCAGTATTTAATGATTTATCAAATACGTTCGACTCTGTGAATTATTAAACACTGTTACAGAAACTAATCAGAGGAAGTACATTTGAATGGTGTAATTTCTACCTACCAGGTCGAAGCCATATAGTAAAAACAACAAAACTGTCTGAAAAAATGTACATGAAAACTGACGTGCCTCAAGGATCAATACTGGGCCCGCTCTTCAAATTGGTGTATATTTGTGACTTTCCAAATATTGAAATATCTGGACATTCAACACCGTATGCCGATGACACCAAAGTCTAAGGATTAAGTGGGGAATAGGAAAAAATACCAGCGTGGTTCAAATAGAAGTGGCTGATATCTCAATCGCCACAAAAGAAATAAGCAGGAAAGGAATTTCTGGCAAAAACATTACAATCTGCACTAACAGCAAACAAGCCCTATCAGCCTTGAACAGACAAAGTGTCACCTCAGGGCTAGTACTAGAGTGCCACTAAGATTTAGCCAAAGCCTCGGTGGATAACAACATTATCCCGAGGTGGGTTGAAGGAATTGCGGAACTAGCCAAATGTTACACCTATACTCAGGCCACAAAGAAACTGGATGAAATCAAAGGATGCAATCTTGCCAGGATCACCCTGAGCGACCCTGGAAAGCTGGCCTGAAAAAATATCTGGCGATGACCAGGAGAAATATATGCCTAAAAGTAGGATTTCTGACTGGCCACTCAACTAAGGACACGCTTCCATAATATGGAGCTAGTGGACACACCTCTATGCAGGAACAGGAAGATGAGACCAAAATCGGCAATAAGAGAATGTGTGTTCGGCGAGTTTTGGCCTACACCTGCCGATATAAAGGAGATGTCTCCCAATGACCTGTCCACCTCCCTAGAAAGGACAGGATGGTCGATGACCTAGGAGGAAAACTCCTCGGGAGGATGTACAATGGGTCACACGTGGCCTCACACTGTTTACTGTGGGCTTACACTCACCCTCCCTGCTCTACAGATATAGATACAGAACTGATGTACCTCAAGGATCAATACTGTACCCGCTCTTCTGTTTGGTGTATATTGATGACTCTCCAAATATTGAAATATCTGGACATTCCACACTGTATACCAATGACACCAAGATAATATGAAACTGCTCAGATTGAAAGACCCCAAATAAAGTGACTAATGTGACTAAAATACTCTTCTTTTCAATGTCTTGAAGACCAATGTTGTCGCTTTCAGAAGATAGATTGAAATGGAAGACAAACGTCATACAAATTTCCTGGGGTTACACATTGATTGCTGACTGAATTCCTATAATCATATTGAGTCTCTCAAGAGCAAACTAGCATCTGGATGTAATGCAGTTTATATAATATCTAATAACCTCAGACAGTTCAACGCATAGATGGTTTATCATTCACTAATCGTTGAAGAGTGCGTTCATTAACACTATCATTGCCTAATTCCTAACGACATCATATAGTGAAAGTCTGAAAAAAAAGGATATGGAGATATGAGGTTAAGATTGACATATGGAGCTACAAAAATACATGACATCAAAACGGGCACAACATTTGAAACATCCTGATCGAAATGCTAATCAGTACCCTGTGTAGATAAGAAATTTTTCAAAAAGCCCATTGCAACCAGATCTGAAACTTTTTGAAACATTCATCTTAAACTTCTGATAAAAACTTCATATGAATATTTTACCCATTGTCTTATTGAAGATGATTCAAAAATCAGCCCTGTGTCAAATACAAATCAGTCACTGAATTATACGTTTACCGACCCCGATACACAGGACAACTCAACAGTCATCACGCCCAAAGCAATTTAAGGGTTTCGGCACCTTTATGTTGTTTGCGATTCTCTTAACAGAATCACATATTTAAGGTTTTCAGCGTTTATTGTTCTTAATCTTGACTTTGGTAGCTCTACTAATGACTGTATCGGTATAATATATCTCAACGGATAGAAGCAATAATGCTGAAAGTGTGTCTTGAGTAAATACCCTAAGAATGGATTGAGACTGTTACTTCTACTTGGGAACTTGGGATGGGATAAGGGATTGTTGTCGAAGGCATTATATTTGATATATCTGTTTCAACAATTTTGAATGGATTATTATTCTTTTTGGGTTAACGATGAATGAAACTGTTTTGAACATTTGTGCCATTTTGTTATTGTGAATGTGCTGACCCACTACTTTATGAAAATTAATAACAACTCTTTTAAATTATTTATGTATATACACGGGCAAGTCCAATTCAGATATAAGTAATACAGTACTGTGTAGTACTTGATGCAATACAGTGGATTGAAGAAACTGTATTATAAGAATAATACAGTTTCAAAATGAGATAACAAGTAGATTATTTAAGAAAATGTATGTGAAATGTATAACAATATGAAGTAATATAATTATTACAGACAAGTACTAGACACAATACAACAACACAAGTAGAGAGTATTAGATGACTAGGTGAAGAATATGGCTTTCAAAGCGGGAAACTGATATAAGGTTATTTATAGATTTGGCCAATCGAAGAATTCTGGGAATGAAGCTGTTGTATAGTCTGCCCATTCCTAATTAGAACGGCAATAAAATTAAGAGCACTACGAGGGGTGTTCATAATCACTGCCCGGCAAATGGGAAGTGTATATACTACCAGTGGTTTTATGTTCAAAGCGTCCCTGGTACAGTCATAAATATTTCTTGCCTGTAGCCCCTAGTCGCCCAGATAGTTAGTGAACGTGCTATCAAATGTAGTTGAGGAATGAAGGCTCGGCTAGCTGGACCTGCTGAATACTAATTTTTTGTCCGTTTCACAATATTTCTTTATCAGTGCCGTGTGTTCGTGGGGTTAGGTGAGGTAGTGAGTGGTTTTGCGAACCGATTTTTGAAAACTTTTCCTAGAGATCAATTATCCTTACACCAAACTGATATTTTTGCACTCGACGCGCGTTTCGCTAACAAGGTTAGCATCTTCAGGAGAAGCAAATTGATACTGGATCTAAAGACAAGGGTTAGCTGTTTATATACCTAAAGATTTTGGTCCGATATGGACTTTGCTTGTTAAATGATGATTGTCCTAATTGATTTTTCGGTAATTAACTAATGGAACCACTACCTGCAAATTAATTTATCAAAAATAGATTAAAAAGCGGACAAATTGATTTGCAGGTAGTGGACTGAGGAGTTCTGATAAAAAAATCGTATATTACATCTCAGTTCATGAATCCTTAATCATTTTTCACGATGCTCGTACATCATAACACTTGATTAAATTATGATCCTACTGATAGGAGAATCCAAAGTCTCTTTTAATCAGTAGAACTAACTTTTTTCTAAGAGTATGTTACATCTCAAAACAATATATATAAATCAAAACTCCCCGTGAACATCTCGACAGATATTTTCAAAGTCTCAGTACGGGTGCACAGATGAAATTTGAAGTTAGTACCCTTCTCTATATTATTTCACTGTAATTGTCTTCCCATTGTTACTTAGGAACAGTGGCCTTCAGTAACGTCACCAGAGATTTGACAGGAAGTCACGTTATTATATATTCACTGTAATCATAATATAATAAAATTCATTCACCAACTATATAAGTAAAGTTTTAATATAATATAACTATTGCTAACAGTAAATGGTAGTAAATAAATACGAAGCGCCCAAAAGAAGGTTTCACTTGTTCATGGGCGAAAGTTTTTGAGTAGTTTATAGAATTATAGGTCATAGAATATTACAAAAAGATAGATATAGATAACAAAAAACATAACATAGATATTACAAAGAAGAAAGTATATAGATATAAGTATGTTCATGTACAATACAGATACAACTTTGCATATAAACGAGTAGGCATTTTTTTCCTGTCAATTGATCGGTTTATATTTTCTCTTGGATAGCTATAAAGCCAATTTTTCATATTTTTTTTTACAGCAAGCCAAATGATCGTATTCTCCGGATATCATCTGGTATATCAGCGTATAAGACTGGACGAAGGTAAGTAAACAAACTTTGACATTTTCGTGTATTAATTCTTGGAATTGTTGTTGTTTTGGCTTCGAAACGTTTTTCATGTTTGTGCTGTATAGGCTCGTATTTATGCTTGTTTTTAGGATGGTGGAGGACTAGTGATTGGTAGTAAAGGTGACGGGAATCCAGAGCTTTTGCTTCTGTGAATATTGTTTCCGTTGGGTATCTATAGTTTTTGCGAAGTATGATCTTCAAGTTCCATGTTTGTGATGTCTCTAACGGTTTCAAGTTGGTGTCCTTTATACCGTATGTGAGAATTTTGTCCTATTCAAGAGCTTTCAAGTACTCCCCCCGGACTAACAACACTCGACGAGATTCGTCAACGCCAAAACGACCATCCAACAAAACCCACATGCTTCTTTCGAACGTCCTAAACCGGATGTCTCTTTATTGCCGAAATGTTGGAAAAAATGCGTCGAGAATTATTTTTCAGGCGGATGCCCGCCGTTTATCTTTGGTCATTATTCATTGTTTTGCTTTTCGCAAATAAATAAAAATTCAGCGAGAAGTTTTCTGAGAGCACGATGAAGTATATGGAGTCGGAATTATTATGGATCCATGGCATGAATGTTAGAGGGACCACCGGGGGTGTCCGGTGACGAAGGATATATACAGGGTCGTTAAAATGTCTGGTAACAGTGATTTCAAGCAAGGATGCGTTTTGCAAGACTTCATTGAAGGAGACACTTTACAGAGTTTCTATAAAATATTGAAATTATTCTTGGAATATCTCTTCTACAATTTCAATTGTCTTGCAGTGACGTATCATCTGAAATCCAATAACTGACATTGGTTTTTTTTTAATTATTCCAAGTCTGCTGGAAAATAATTCCATGAAAATCGAAAGATGAATAGATAAGTACTATTCTGATCAATTCTATATTGATTTCAATCTAAAAGCCACCGGTAGAAAGCTGTTTCAGCCTGTTGGGCATCGTCAGTGCCAGGCAGATGATCCTTGATTGAAGACAAAATGTGAAAACCAAGAAAAGTACTTGATAAGAATAACTTCGTGAACGCAAACGTGACATAAGTGGAACCACCTATTGGTGAGATACCCAAGTCAACTTGCCAAGTTTTTATGCCATCAGAAAACGAATCCACATATTTCTAGAAATGATATGAAATCGAGAGAGGTTAATGCAGTCAAAGTGCTGCACAATAATTCCATGAAAATCAAAAGATAAACATATAGGTACTATTCTATATTTCTATATTGATTTTATTCTAAGAGCCACCGGTAGACAGCTGTTTCAGCCTGTTGGGCATCGTCAGTACCAAGCAGGTGATCCTTGATTGAAGACAAAATGTGAAAACCAAGAAATGTACTTGATAAAGATAACTGCGTAAACGCAAGCGGAACATAAGTGCTACCACCTATTGGCAAACTAACTTGGGTGTCACACGTCTTTCATTATCATTTCAAGTTCATACATATTTTCTGGTACAGATTTTTGTAGATTCATTATTCGAGCTTGCTGAAATATCACACATTACATTATTTGTTAATCGTCTATTCACCCTCGAAAGCGCATAACTCACAATCACTGGAAAATGTCGTGAATTATGGTGCTTGGCGAACATTATCCTATTTAATTACGTGATTATTTCGACTGGGATTGAAATCCTTCCGTGCAGCGCGCAATAAAATGTACAGCCGCGTCCCCTGCTGCGAGTTATGTGCGGCTTATAGTCGTAACTTCGTTATTATTCGAGCTTCTCATGGATATGGTACTTACGAGTATCAATGATTCCTTGTGGAATCCCCCGTATACTGATGTTTATATTACTCCCATAAACTACGCACCAATAGAATAGATCAGATAAGCATCAACGAGGTGTCTCATTTGATATTCTGACTCAACTTTTCGATATGGATGGAAGCAATACAACGATTATAGCGACCACACAATTTTCCGATGCCATTTTTATAGTAAGATTTGTCTTTAGCCTCAAAGTAAGCCTCAGTTTCGAAGATTACCTCTCAAAATCTGACAACAGGAATAAGTCGCTGTAGAATATGGTGGATGCGGCAGCAAATCGAAGCCCAATTCATACAATTTTGATATAGTTTTCATTGATTCGTATGGTGCATCGTCATGATGGAACAACACTTTCTTTTTTTTGGAATGCGGCAATTTTTTTGCGATTTCGGTCTTTCAAACGCGTCAATAACGCTGTTGATGTTTTTTTTTCCATTTCCAAAATAGTCGATGAATATTATGTCATGAGTATCACAAAATACTGATACAATAACCTTACCAACCGACTGCTGTGCCTCTGAACGCTTTGAAATCAGTTCACTACATGCAGTCAACTCAGATTACGATCGTTTTGATTCTGATGTGAAATGATGAAGTCATGTTCCATTAATTGTCACACAACGACGCATAAATTTGGGTTGATTTTCCTGATGCAAAGTCCAAATAATGTTTATCAAGCCAAAACGTGTCTTCAACAGTATTATTTTCGCAAAAAAGTAATGATTTATCAACACGCAAAATACATTTTCATCCCTTTCATTCAAACCAACAAAAGTTGCTTCACTGAAAATATTCCATCTCACAAACTGATAGTCCGATAGCTGTGAAATTTGTGGACGTGTTTTTTAAAGGTTGGGGTTTGATACCAGTAATGCCATCTGTGTGTTATCCTATGAAAGGACCTGCGGCGGCCATGTTTTGTGACCTAATCAAGACATTTGATTGTGTAAACCACATGCTACTTCTTCGCAAGCTAGAAGTTTACGGATTTAGAGGATCTGCATCACTTTGGTTTGGGACGTAACTTTCTCATCGGCGGCAGAATGTTCTATTAGAATAAATTTCATCATAGTAACATTTCATTGGCAGTGGGGTCCCACAAGATTCCGTTTTGGGACCAGTGTTGTTTCTCATTTATGTCAATGACTTAGTCCATGTTGACATAAGTGGTGAATTTACATGTTTCGCTAACGACACCATTACAATACCGCAATACCGCCTCAAATTTGCTAGATCAAATCATCGTCAACATAAGAAGGGTGAAAGAGTAATCTTTCATCATTCAACATCGACAAAACAAATGTGATCACGTTTAAATGTAACATAGGGGAAGTACTCTTGGAAAATGTAGAAACTGAAAATTTGGAGAAAAACAAATTTTTAGAGCTCTTCATTTATTAAAATCTAAAGTTTGATTCTCGTGTCGACAAGTTATGTAAAAGACTAGCAGCAGGATGTCATGCAGTGTGAATTGTTGCAAGAGAATCAGATGCTTCTATTACAAGATCAGTTTATTTTGCACAAATTGAGTCCTATTTACGTTATGGAATTTGTTTCTGAGGAAATTGTGCACGATTTCGTTTCAATATGGTATTCTCTCTACAAAAAAGATCCATCAGATATTTATGCAAGGCTAGCTACAGGGATTCATGCCGCCCATTATTTGTGAAGCAAAAAATTCTGATCTGTCTTTTTTTTGAAACAGTGTGTCTCATCCACAAATGATATAAAAATCAATTTAATACCACCTCAACTTATAGTAGGTACACATCAGTCTTACTTCATTTCCTTTCCTTCAACACCTACTCTAGCCCTTACACAAAATTCTATTATTTTCAATAACAAAAAGTTATTTAATAACCTTCCCATTAATTTGAGGCAAATATATAATGAAAAGAAACTCGGAAAGAAAGGGAAATAATTTTTTGTTGGGAAGCCCTATTATAGTGTGAGTGAATTCTACTAAGACTCTATCGAGAAATTGGCATGTAGCTTTGTGTAAACAAGTTATTGAAACCAACACGAAATGACTTTTAATGATCATTACGTAGCATTATATATTTACATTTACTCAATATTCATATATTCATGTACTCATATTTGTATCTATTCAGGTGGGCTCAATGTTGTTCTGTCCATATACTCTGCTCTTGTCTCTAAGCATTATAGCTTTTATTCGTTAATTCAATGTCCCATAATACATATTTTACTCCACTAGACTTTGTCAATGAGATAATCACATCTTGGGAAATGAAGCTTACTTTGATTTGATTTGAATTGATTTGAATTTTTCAACCCTTTCAATATATCAAAACTGAGATACTGTGAAAAATAGTCAACAGTTTGTGTCCCATATCGACGTATAAATAATCTAATATAATTTCATAAATGAAAACTACAATGGTATTGCAGGAATTCCTATGGCATCACTGATTGAAAGTCGCTCTAAAATATCTAAGCATCATTATATCTAAGCCAACATTATATAAGCGTTCATCTGTGAAGGAAAATTTCCAACTGTACGAAAAATGTCCCGATCGCGACTGCGATATTCATGAAGACTTGAAAGATACACTACATGTTTGTGGTATGTTTTTTGACCTCACGCGAGCATTCGAAGCAATAAACCAAATTAAATGTAAATTATATGTAATTATATGAAATAGGTGTACCATGAAGGATTCATTCATACATGACTGAGAGAATGATTAGAGTAGAAATAAATGTGACACATCCAACATACAGACCGAAATCGGCACGCCACAGGGACGAATACTGGGGCCCCTTCTTTCCCTTCCTTATGTAAATAACCTGCCTGTTTCATTTTTCATGCTAGGCCAAGTTCAATGCAATGTATGATGAAAGAATTTTCTGTTGAATTCATCAACAAGCTTGGTGAATTCAATGACTCAAATCTAAACATAGATTTAGTTCCCTTGACAACCCCACCTATATACACAAGACTACTCAGCAAACTTTTTGAAGAACACGTAAATTTATTTCACAATAACTTCAGTGGAAGGTTCTATGCGTAACTCCAACCGAGGGCTTAGGCTAGATTTGTATCATTCTCTCGTACATTCATCTTTGTGCAACTCACATCTGAAGTGCCACTGAAGAAAATATCGTGAATTTCTGCTGACAAATTCATAATTGATGGTGTTTCCCAATTATCTTCCAACCGCGTGACGGTCGGATACCATTTCCATTCACTCATTCATATTCATAAATTCAAAGATTTCTGTTGCACTATCTTGTGATCTTCATGGAACGTAAACATATAAATATTTTTCGGGAATGTGGAATATAATGCGAATGCACTCTGCTATAAATCCACTTGTCAGATTTTATCTTTTTCCGGTTGTTGCAAAACTTTTTGGGCACGAAAGTTTCGGTAGATGTTGTAGATGGCATGTTGGATAGATATTTACAGCTATTAAATACTCGAGACATCATCAGTAGTTGATATAGTGAGGCAGATTATTTCCTGAAATGATGAATAGGAAGTGTGACTTTAAAAAGTCTTGAGGTTTTCCTCAAAACACATGTAAAATTATTAGTTGATATACACTTTTGAAAAGAATTCAATATTTCTTTAATTTTTTAGGTTTTTTATTCTTCCACAACCTGAATGATAAATTCAAAGAGGTAGGTATACAGGGTGAGTCAACAACATTCCCTTCGGTCCATACTATCAGAGGAAACAATTTTTTGAACTGCCTAATTTTTTTGCATTCATATCGATGAATACTATCTTTCAAAATTATTATCTCGCATACTGGGTGATTCAGCCGTGCGTGGCCAACCAAAGTTATATTTTTTAAATAGAACAACCAGTATATGAATGCGTCATTCTATTTCATTTTTTTTAACTCTCTTAGGAATTTTTATTTTCGAATTTCTATTGCAGCATTGCCAAGTTATTTCAGAAAAACCCATTTTATATTTTTTAATATTATTTTATTATTTCAAATCACCACCCGCATGTTTACGGCAATTAGGTGGATTTTTTTTAAATAGTTAGTCAACATCACTATGATAATTTCTGGAATCTCAACTTCCGGAAAAAATATATACCTAGGGTGCTCGGTAAAACCGGTCAAGTTTCATTCATTTTCAAACAGACATAACTTATCTATTTCAAATGGAACACCCCGTATTTTTTCATTTGTATGTACATTAGCATTTCTGAATACAATACAATGCAATACTTTATTTTTTCTGAAATTTTTTTACAAGCATGAAAATCGTCACATACACAGTAAAGAGTGGAGTTGAAAAATATCAAGTGATAAAATATGGAATATACATAAAAAAATTAAATCAATAGCAGATGTAGGAAATAATTATATAAAGCAATTAAAAAAAGAACATAGTATAAACAGTAGAATAGTAAACAAGTATACAATAGTGATGTCGAGCAGCCAGATCAGTTTGAAAATATTCATCAAGTGAATAAAATGCATGTAGAGAATACTTTCAACGCTATTTTTGAAATTCATGTGATTTGAAATTTTCTTAATGAATGTTGGAAGTTTATTAAATTTTTTTTATAGACCTAATATGAGGTCCGTTTGCACCGTGCAGGAACTATCAGATTATAATTTTGCTTGAGAGTATAACCAGCAGCTATGTGGACCAGAGAACTGGCCCGCTCGATCCCCGGATCTCAATCCTCTCGATTTCTCTATTTGGGGCCAGCATTTGGTTTATCGTACTCCTGTTCGCGATGTAGAGGACTTAACAAACCGCATCATCGATGCCTGCAGGGTAATCAGAGAGACTCCAGGAATATTTGAGCGAATACGTGGCTCAATGCGCCCGACGTCTAGACGCATGCGTAATGTCTGAAGGTAGACATATTGAACATTTACTATGATTTCTACATGTTGTGTGTTTTGTTATTAATGAATTAGTTTTGTTCATTACCCTTTAATTGTTTAATGCAGGTACTAACTACAAAATAACAATAAATCCAGTTCGCATTTATGACGATGTATATCTGTGCTTGTTCGTTGAATAATTTTTTGCTGCGAACTGGTTTATTTTGGGCAAAAAACCAAGAGATATTTTTTATTTAGAATGAAACTGGCTACCGGAAATGAATTTTTAAATGGTAAACAAATGATAAAACAAAAAGTTACATTGGAAATAAATTTAAAGGGTTGCATTTTCCACCCCTTACAATCATTGGGTAAACCAAATAAATTACTGTCTAAGTGTCTTTTTGATGGTACAAAACGTCAGGTTAATTTCAATATTGTTACTTTTTCAGTGCTTGTAAAAAAATTGTTATACAAATTGTATGTACCCCCTTTAAGGGCCTGTATCTTAACAAGGGATGCTCCAATGAAGTTTCTTCATATGAAACATCCTATCTTTTTTTTCGATGAGGAATCACCTCCTTGAATGTTTTATACTTATTCAGTTACACCCTGTATACTTCTTTGGTAAAAGGTGAAAACTTTTGATTCATTTCATTTTTTTGCTTGATCACCAGTTGATTTCCAATAATGATTCTCCAAACCCGATCCTGTTATGTGTCTTCTGTTACTATATTCATGGTATTTGTTTTGTCTTACAAATTAGACTATAATCACACCGTCTCTTTTTTCCGGTATTCTCGGATTTTGTTCATCTGAGAAGAAATTCCATCATATTGGGAGTTCTAAAAGTTGTTCTGATCCTTTGTTGTTCACATTCACTCTTGAGATTGTTGAAAAAATACAAAAAACATCAAAAAAACTTGTGACATTACTGAAGCAACTTTCACGAGAGTGGAATTGAAATTATTGCGTTTCTTTAATAATCACCTGTAGAGCCTAAAATTTCAAGTTCACACTCGCCTCTTGTATTTTTTATTACATACGAAGTAAGGACAAGAAAGCACCTTTTTCTTCGAGTATTTCAAATATGTTGAGTGCACTTCAGGAGAACAATAAATATTTCATATTCCCTCAACACAGGCTCATATTTCTACCCGAAATGCGATATCTTTACGACCAATTACCAACACTTTTTATTATGAAAACTCTTGTTTGAGAACCCTATTCGGGGAATTTTAGTGGGAGCAATTAATTTTTCGAAACCGCCTGCTCTTTTCGTTGGACTAACAGGTTACATGAGTATCGTAAACATACATTATGGTCAACTCGTAAATCATCTTAAACGAAATTTTTATGTAACTTCGGCGTAGAGCAGTATAAACTGTCTCCAAGGATATATTGAGAACATGACCGCAGCGTTTCAATTTTTGTTTTCAAACTAATAATTTTTGAAATTAGAAAATGATATTCTTTCAAACATTTGCAATGCTGATTTCCAGTTTTGGTGTCTTCGATGTCCGCATCATCAACTGACTTACTCATATTACAAGACAAAGCACATTCCTGCTCAAGATCAATACCGCAAGTCTTCTGAATTTATATTTCGTGGAAAATTGATCAGAAGATCAGAATACGTTTTGCTTTGACTAGGCTCTATAAAAAGGAGAGAAATAATGTTGATGCACTGACAACTCCATTTGACATTAATATTTTAACAACTTTCTTTTTCACATACAAATCAGGTATTGTGTTCTGCCAATAGTATTTCCATTTAATATTACAACACACCCTAAATAACACTAATGTAGATGTTAGTAAACGAGGTATTGATATTGCTTTATGTTGAAAAAGCCCATCTACAATTCTTCATTATTCAGTAATGAAAATGAATAGTCATGTTCCACTTCGGAATTAATTTTTATTTTTATTCTCATGATTAATCATCAAGACATTCATGCAACTTGGTTATGAACCACCTCATGTGGTGAACTATAAAGTAATTATTGGCTTAGACAGGTTTGTCCGTTTTCATGAATCTTCTTCAAAATGTATTATCTCAATGAACGTCATTTGAATCAATGCACTTTGGCCAATGTGACACAAGTCAATCAATTCTATCAGCATGAAAATAGTGTGTTCGGGATTCGATGAAGTCGATGACGGCCGTTTTTGCTTGGTTGTGATCAGCGAAAGTTCTACCAATAGTTAGGTTAGGTCAGGTTAGGTTAGGTCCAAAGTGAGTGGGTCTATTCGACCCTCCACCGCAACCCGCAAGGGTTAATTGTGGCTCACACCTATTCACACTCGACCAAATAAACCCAGCTCTTAACCAAGCCGATTAGTTTGTATGGTGAGTGGTCTTTCAGGTCAGATTGTGAGATCACTTCTCTGTTTAACTCTAAAATCCTGATTCGGTCCCCAGCGGGGCAGAAACAAAGTATGTGCTCTGCTGTCTCATCATTTTCCGAACAGAGGCGATACACACTGTCTTCCGACAACCTGAGTCTCTGCATATCATGATTCAAATGACAGTGACCTGTAAGAAGACCTGTTAGACATCGTAGTTCATCCCTACTGTAGTCCAACAACTGTTTGGTATCAAGCTTTGAAGGGTGAATGAACGCCTTGAAGTGAGCCAATCCTGGAAGATTCTGCCAGAAGTCCATGAATCTTCTTGCCATCCAGGTGTTCAATGTTTGTTTGGCAAAGCCCAAAGCGGTGCCAATGACAGGTTCTGGTCCGATGAAGCTGCTTGCAGCACCCTCCCTTGCAAGAGAGTAAGCAGCCTCATTGTCTTCCAGGCCAGTATGGCCAGGAATTCAGACCAGAGACAATCTGTTAAGTCTTCCTATCGAGGAGTCGTTTTTAGCAATTTTCTATCAATTTAGACGTTGCTCGGTGGGAGCCAAGAGCTTCCAACGCCGGTTGACTGTCAGTGTGAATGAGGCAGAGTTGATTGCGATCGAAAAAGTGGTTAGTATATGGACTCTATCATGGCTGTGGAGAGAATCAAAGCAGGGCCAGTGAAGAATAAAAGGGTAGCGAATATTCAACGGATGACTGAGGAAAGGAGTGAAAGGGGGCACATACCCAGATAGTCCGGCGAAGGGGACATCGGGAAGAGAATACAGGTAGAGACAATCAAGAGAAAAATCATAGGAGAATGGCAACGAGACTGAGAAAGTGGTATGACTGGAAGGGTGTTTTACAGATTCTGTAGAACAGTCGGGTATGAATCGTTAGAGCTGTCGCAGAAGGCTATTTAACTGCTTACAGGGCATGGCAATTTTCCGGAATACCTGGCTAGATTTAACTTGGGTCCTGAGTTGCCGTGCCCCTGTGGCTATGGAGAGCCTGAAACGGCAGAGCACGTGATAGTAGGACGCATGGACGTGGACAAGATTGAATGGAGGGAGTGGAAGGAGAACATGAAGCGTGCGAATGGAGAACTGACACTAAGGGATATGAATGAGAAACGAAATGAATGGATTAGGTTAGTAGTGGTTCCCCTAACAGTGGTGGAGTCTTTCCTGGGTCTGCGACTGAAAACACCTGCACCAGAACCAGAAGGTGTTTTTGATCCATCTGTGAACCAACAACACTATATAATACAGCAAAGTAATGCATGTAGCAGACCCTGACCGTAATAACAGAAGAAGAATTGAAGATAGGTTGAAGATTAGAACTGAAGGATCTTCAAAAAAATTTGTGAAGAGGTACAATTCTAGAGAAATGTTAAATAAACAAGGGTTACACTAAATTCCTGTCTAACCCAGAACAAGCATTTAGAAGAAACTAAAGAAGGCGGAGATATACACATACATATTTTACCTGGTGACCAGTGAAAAAACAAAGTATAGCTTTTATTGGAACAATGGAAGCAATCGGAACCACACCATCAGCAACATTAGAGACACTCCACAAACCAAGGGAATCATCAAGAGTGGGTTTGAAATTTACTGAATAGAATAATGGGGAAATAAGCGGTCACAGTATAGATATTTGAGGGATACCTTGCTCGATAATTTGTGGTCATCAACAACAACCCGTTCCACCTTGCAGATATGAATCAATCATTTTGTGAGTAGATCATATCATGGCATATTGTTTCAATATTTGTAGCATCGCTATTTCATAAAACACTGCTACCTGTCATATTAAAGACTTGACTAGCTTTTATTGGAACAATGGAAACAATCGGAACCACACCATCAGCAGCACTAGAGACACTCCACAAACCCAGGGTAGCATGAAGAGTGGTCTTGAAAATTCATGAATAGAATAATGAGATCACAGCGGTCACAGTATAGATCTTCGAGGGACACCTTGCTCGATAGTTTGTGGTCACCAACAACAACTCGTTCCTCCTTGCAGATATGATTCAATCATTCTGTGAGTAGATCATATCATGGCATATTGTTCAAATTGCTATAGCATCGTTATTTCATGAAACACTGCTAGCTGTCATAATAATGACATGTCTAGCACATAGGAAGCAATCAGAACCACACCATCAGCAACATTAGAGACACTCCAAAAACCAAAGGTGGGTTTGAAAATTCATGAATAGAATAATGGTCACAGCATAGATCTTCGAGGGATACCTTGCTCGATAATTTGTGGTCACCAACAACTCGCTCCACCTTGCAGATATGATTCAATCAACTTGTGAGTAGATCATATCACGACATATTGTTTCAATTTCTGTAGCATCACTATTTCAGATAACATTGCTACCTGTCATTTGCCAGTAACGATGATAATCCGTACTTCAGAGTAGCTCATTGTTTCTACCTATTTTGGGGGCATATGCTGATAAACTTCCACTTCTCATCAATAAGGAAGGTCTGGCATTCCCGGGCTCTTGCTCTACTCTGAAAACTACCTCGGGCGTATTTTCCCCATAGCCGTCAAGTTCGCGTCAATGTCCTGATCTCCTTGCCATAACACTTCGCTGAGAAGAGAGTATCGTAATGGACCAGTTGTGGCGTCACAGGCGGTCATTTGAGGCAAATATTGAACGCTCTCCATTATCCAGTTGGCCCGTGGCATTTGGCCATTCTCCGCAATATTATCTGCTTCATAGTTACCATAAACTCCCAACTATGCAGACACCACTGTCGTTATTATTTGAATATCCAGCTCGACAAATATCCGTATGATGATTGTTGTGGTCGGTAGTATTGTTTTCTTGTAAGTTTTTGGTTCCTTGGAAAGTGTAGTCGGTTCGTGAACATCTAAAAAAGTGTTCTGAAAACTGAATATATCATAAAATATCAATAACTCGAATATAACCAGAACTGTGCTTTATCGTTTATTCATTTATATGGATTCGCCTTTTCGATCGTCTTTTGATTCGCTATTCAACACTTATTTATTTATTTATCTAAACTAGACCAGCCATTCTGTAATAGCAGTATGATTTTTAAAAACCTACAAAAAAACAAAATACTTACTGTATTCTACTGAATACAGTTAGTAAAAACACGTATGAAGAAGCCATTTTATGGCTAAAGACGTGTCACGTTTTTGTAAAACTGTGTGGTGATCATATCAGAAATTACAAAGAGGTTTGAATGTGCTACCATGCTGAATTTGAATTTTGCTTTTCTTAATGGTACTAATATTTTAAAAATGTCAATTGAAGAATTGCAAGAGCATGGAGCAGATCTGGCTGGAAAATAGCAAGATTTGAGTACCGTTCAATTCCGCCAGGAACTCTACGTTTTCAAAGAGCAAGCTCGACTTTCATTTGGTGATATAGAAAAAGCTAACGGTTTCTATCTCTTGCAACAGGTCTATGCGCATGTTATGCGGAATGCTTTTTCTAATATTATTGCCCACTCTACGCTTCCTACTACATCCGCAAGCTGTTAGTTTTAACAAAATAAAACTAATTGAAAATTATTTGCGATCTTCTATGAGCCAGAACCGCTTATCGAGTCTCACAATATTCGCTCCTGGTGGATAATCTGCTTGATGCCTCCAACAGAAGAAAAGTTGATCTGCAAGCTTATGCAGATGACCTTGTCATCTTGGCAAGGTCCACGTCGAGAAAAGTAGCTTGTAATATCCGCCAAAGCGCGTTGGACGTTGTTCACAGTTGGTGTCTGAGGGAGCAGATGTCTGTCTAACGCCACTTTCCATCTATGGTGTGGTCATTCCATTTGGAACGCAGGTGAAATATCTTGACATTGTCCTTGATTAAAGACTCACCTGGAACACTCACTTGGAAAAAGTTTTACACAAAGCCAGACTGTCTCTATGGACATGTCAAAGGATTTGTGGTAAAATTTGGGGTTTAGGTCCCAAACAAATCCATTGGATTCATTTGATGATTGTCAAACCAATAATCAAGTATGGTGCAATTGCTTGGTGGCCGAAGGCTTTACAGAAAACGGCCCAAGCGAAGCTCTCTGGCTTACAGAGACAGGCTTGTCTGGCTATCAGTGGTGCCATCAGTACCACACCGTCAGCGGCAATGGAGATCCTTCTAGATCTACCTCTTCTCCACATTTTTCTGGAAAGAGAGGCTGGATGGACTGCATACAGACTTGTGCACATTTCCAATGGCACAAATCAATTCAATGCAGAGTGCAAGAGACTGTTGGTTGATATTGGAAGTCACAGCATTCTGTGACTTCCAACTTCCATTCTCCAACTGCCAACTACGAACTGCCTTATAAAGTACTATTCCCAAAGGACTGGATCCTGCGGGAGAAGGAAATATTAAGATCAGATAGTTGTTGGTTCACAGATGGATCAAAAACACCTTTCGGTTCTTGTGCAGGTGATTTCAGTCGCAGACCCACGACAGAGTTATCTACCTGCCTTGGAACTCATGCGACTGTATTTCAAGCGGAAATTTACGCTATTGGATTGTGTGCGGAGAGATTTAATAAATCCAACCTCACTCACAAGTCAATAAAAATATTCTCGGACAGTCGAGCTCCTATCGAGCAACATCTAAATTGGTAGCAAACTGCCAAAAAAGACTCTCCTCGATAGGAAGACTAAACAGATTGTCTCTGGTCTGGATTCCTGGCCATACTGGCCTGGAAGGCAATGAAGCTGCTGACTCTCTTGCAAAGGAGGGTGCTGCAATTTTTATTTTCGAAATGCATATGTTTATTTTAAATCCCATCCTAAGTATAAAATGTATATCCTACACGTTCATGTCTATACAGTGTGTAAAAGCCAAATGGAATAAATTTATTATTTCTGTTACTCTACATAATTAAAAAAATCCCGTAACATGTCAAATGTAGTTTATAATTTGACATTCTACAATGTGAAAATGCCACCCCTACCTTCAGTCCCCTTCGAGTGACACGTACAGCCCCCAGTTTCTTTAATGGGAAGTATAAGTTTGTGATATATCGTTTGAAAGGTCTCTCCATTCTCTATTCAAATATTTTAGCGCTCTCAAGTAGAATACAAAAAATAACTATGGATGTTAATGAAGTAGATATCCAGAATATCCACCGCGAACATCTTGACAAAATCCTAATCTCAAATAAAACTGTCTTCTAACATTATTCAACATAATTGCAAGCGTTATTCGTTCTTTCAAGTCATTCAAATCTGAAATTTCACTTTTGTACACATTGCTTTTTACATATCCCCATAAAAAAATTCTAATGATGAAAGATCAGGTGATCGCGCTGGCCATTCAATCGATTCTCGCTTCCCTATCCACCGATTGGAAAATGTTGTATCGAGGTATTGACGGACATAAACTAAGTAATGTGGTGGTGTTCCATTCCGCTGAAACCATGTCGAATTCTCTGGAACTTGAGGGTTTCTTGGATTAGGATATAAATTTTCTAAACTTGGTATGACATCATTTTGGAGTAGTACTGAATAATTATCGCCATTCAAGCTGCTCTCTATAAAAAAGGGACCAATGGTATGGTTTCCTACAATCCTTGTCCAAACATTAACCTTTTGAGGGTATTGCGTGTGTTCTCTCATCCAGTCAGAATTTTCCGTTGACCAGTAGCGGCAACTTTGCCGATTAGCATAACCATTGAAAGACAAAATACATTCATCAGAAAACATAACGTGTACTCGCTTCGGCGGTACACATACTAAAATTGGAATGATACAGAGAATATTAGCATGGCCCCTGCGCAAGGATGACATGCAAAATGGTAAAGCGTTCCACATTTTTACTGGGGTTCCGATAGCCAAACCCTTTCACTCCTGTATCGAGCTTCGGTGAGGACCAACATCGACTATGGATCCATAGTATATGCGTCAGCAAGCAAAGCTGTAGACTATATTCACAACACAGCAATAAGACTAGCTCTTGGAGCATACACCCTCTGAAAGCCTATACTGTGGATCGGGTGAACCATCATTACATATGAGAAGAAAATACCTGAGTCTGGCTTACGCATCTTCAGTTTCATCCAATAATTGTCACCTGACATACGACTATACGTTTTCTAATCGTTTTAGCCGGCTTTTTGAGAAGGAAATAAGAATAACGTTGCCTTTCTGCCAAAGGATCAATCAATACATTTCAGAATTAAACATAGCCTTCCATAAAACTCCCCCCATCAATTACACCGACCCTCCGCCTTGGCCCCTGGTTCTACCCCGTTGCAATACATATTGCAACGGGGTAGAACAATACATATTCAACAAAGCCGAAACGCTTTCAAGTTTGCTGCTCAGTTACTTCCACTCATCTTTGAGTGAATATGATGGCTTCACTTACATCTACACGGACGCTTCAAAGTCGAAGCAAGGAACTACAGCAGCTTTCTCGACAGCCAACACATCCAAGGCATTCAAATTGTCTCCGATAAGCAGTATTTACAGTGGAGAACTCTTCGCAATAAACCAAGCGATAAAATTTGCTAAGGACGAAGGGATCAATAAAACACTTATCTTAGCTGATTCACTGAGTTCACTGCCGGGTATCCAACGAATATAGTCAAACTCTTCGTTAATAAAGCAATATGTTTTCAGTCAACGAGGCCTCCAATGTATTGGAATTCATGTGGGTCCACTCGCACATTGGCATCATCGGCAATGAGAGGGTACACAGAATTGCCTCTGAAGCCGTCTATGATGAAACACTGCAAGAGCAAGAGAGTTTGTCCCATACTGATCTCAAACATCAAATGAAACACAGCATTCTCAACTTTTGGTTTTCCAAAGGGAACATCTCAAGAATGAAGTTGAGAGAAATCAAAACCAATACTACACCATGGAACAGAATCCCTGCACAAAGGAGATAACTGATTGTTATAACACGTTTACGTACGGAACATACTCGATACACACATGGACATTTGCTGAACGGGGAGGAAGAAAAGATATGTCCTATATGTTCGGTACCAATATCAGTCAAACACATAATAAGTGAAATGTTCTAGTGTTGTACCACAACGTCAAAAGTTCAGCATCAGTTCAGAATTGAAGACAGTTCTTGGAGAGCAATGCAACTTTGGAAATGTCGTAGGGTTCTTAGCAGAAATAGGAATTCTTCACATAATATAATTTTTATTTTTAATGTCACACATTTTCTAGCCTCAATGTTGTAAATAGTAATAATTTCATGGAATGTTAATGTTTTGTTGCTGATTACCCTCGAGGTTGTTGCAACTTATATTTTTTCAAATAAAAAAAATACATAACGTCTTCTAATTGGATGATATTGTTATTGAACATGCCCATAATTTACTCGCAAAAATGAAATCGTCTTCCTTGAGCTCCTGAGTAGGTATCATTTTACAGGAATTTATTTTATTTTCTTTTAATATGTTTACTTACGATGTATGTCTAACATTGAATGTAGTGGATGTCTGTCAACTCGATGTATGTGGGTTTTCCTCAAATTCAAGCATAACATCTAATTTGAGTTCATCACTCACTTCATTGCCAGCTCCTTTTTTGTCTGCCCCACATGACCAAGCTCTATATTGTTTATTATTCCTTGAGATATGGACGGTAAATTAGGAAATTTCTCATGAAATAGGTGAGCTACTTCATGTTGTGTTCGGGTTTATCTCCGAAATCAATCATTTGTAAAACTGTTATTTTATGCATTTCCGTCAATCTAACCATTTGTCAGGCTTGAAGGTAACAAACTTCAAACCTAAATTGAAATACTGACAACTGATGTTGTAACATACAAAACAAGTTGACAAGGCGTTTTGAACTAACATTGCCATGGAAATTATTCACAGTTTTTTAAAGGATACCATCTAAAAAGAAAATTGTTATAGTTTCTCCTTACTTTCTCATCATCAATACCTCATCATGAAATGAGTTTTCAGTATATTGCAATAAGAAATAACATTTTTGAATAGAGAATGAAGAGACCTTTGAAACGATATATCACAAGCCTATACTTCCTATTTGAAAAATTGGGGGTTGCATGTCATTCGACGGAGGTTGAAGGTAGAGATAGCATTACTTTGTTGAAGTATGTCAAATTATAATTCGAATTTGACGTTTTTTGGGATTTTGTTAAAATATGTAGCGTAACCGAAATTATGAATTTATTCCATTTGGCTTTCACACACTCTATGTGTTAACACACTATTTTCGGAAGGCCTATGTCCAAATTAGTGGACATCTGATAGCTGCAATCATGCAATAACGGTTGAAATAAATATAAGTGGGGGGCAGCTTATTTCAGTTTTTCCCCGCCTAGAAAAAACTGAAGATCCGTGGCTGGAGAACTATATCCAACAGACATTTCTTTTTTTCTCAGACGAAATTCTTGGAAAATCTTTCTCTCCATCCATTAGCAAGATTGGGTGATTATCTGCAAATTAGTTACGAAGTGTTACTCCTCACCGGTGCAGGACAAATCTAAGCAATGTAGCTGTCTACGACTAAGTACCAGACTACGCTACTTATACGAAACCTTCTTAGGCTCAAGCCGTTCAAACTTCATCGAATTAGAGTGGAGCAGTAACAGTGTTATCTTCTGAATAATGTCTCAAATGGAGAAAAAGCATCTCGTTATCTCGTGATGCGAAGTTTTGAAAAGGAAGCATATCAGTCTGATATTTGTATCTAGTAAAGATACATAAGCAAAGAGAAAAAACATTTCCAAGAAAAATTCAAAACATCCACCGTATCTACATGGTATGCTTGCCAGAAAACAACTAGTTTCCCAAATAATACAACAGAGGGTATCATTTTTCATTTCATTCGGAATATTCATTTTCTTCAGTCTCAAGACTGATTCGATTTTGGTACCATTTTTATTCTGTCATTACTTCTTTGTGTAGTGCCAAGCATTTTTTCAGGTCGACACAGTGGCCTGAATCTCTTTCCTGATAACCGCTGCGACGGTAGTCTTGACTGAAGTACGCTTTCAATTTATATTCAAATTCTGAAAAATTGAGCAGTCACAAACATCCTTCACTTGAATAATAACTACGGGACAGATTTCGTTTCAGAAACAGCCTGCTACTCGAAGCTATGAATGCATAATATGTTAATCTTTCACATCAAACTGTTGAATATCTCAGATCCATTAATCAAAAATTCAATGTAGTTATTTGCATAGATCGTTTGTATTCTTACGCGACACGAGATGGCTGGAGGCGTGAATTTTGAAGAAATAACCTGGCTACTTGATTTTTCATTCAAGCAAACTTTGAGAAATTAGATAAATCGACTCATCACGTAAAATGGTTTGTATCTGTAGAACAAGTATGTTAAACTAGTTAGAAATCAATATACATTTGATGCTATTTCCAACAATGGCGATGTGATATGGTGATAAACAATTTCAAAGCTACAGAGATACCTTGCATATGCTGTTGTTTAAAGTTTCAGCTGTTTAGCAATTTTAGTTTATTGGTGAGAGGCATAAAAGTTAGAAATGTTTTGCGTGTTCGCTGTGTTCACTGTGTTTTTGAATTTCTATTGGCTCTCTGTATACTTTTGGATAGTAATTTCTGGTTTTATCGAGTATTACTGTTTTTCAAAGGTTCTACAACATTTTCAAAACTGAAAAGAAAAGCTTTTTACTTGACTGGACTAGCTAATATTGCTTTAATGTTCTCCGCTGTACCCATTTCCTTTGAAGGCATTTTTCAGGTCGTTGAGTTCCTCAGGAAGACTCTCAGGTTCACAAATACGTCGTGCTTTCTTAACCAACCTTTTTAATTACCCCTCTCTTTTATAGTGGCTGGTGGTTAGGATTTTGTTCAGGTACTCAGGTACCTGTTTGTGTGTGTTGATTCCCTGTACACTCTGTGTATTGTTACGTATTACCCCGTGGATTCACCAATAATTGACTATACTGAATAATCAAACTCAACTTTATTTCACTTCAAATACAACAAATGCTTCAACTATAAATTTCAACTATTATTCGAATTTCTATCGGCTTACTAGATCACTTCGCGTACCGCACTGTTACGTCCACTTCACTGCGTACTTGACTGTTCGAATACGCTTGCAGCCAGCGTTTAAATATCGCGATGGAACATCGTAGAATTTCGCCAAAGTTCTATCGACATCGGTAGCATGTTTCTTGTTTTTTCCCGAGCGGCAGGTAACATTGGGTATTTCCACGCTCTCAGCTACGTCACGTTTGGTTTATGGTTACCAGTGGCGGCCGGCGTTATTTCCTTTTGGACATGATTTACAACAGTTTCATCCGACGTCTGTTCGCTAAACATCCAAAAAGGCTGGAGTCCTTAGGTTTCTTGTTCTATGGTGAATTGGAGTTTTGGGTCGAGAGATTTCAGATTTAATGGACATCTTTGTCTCCTCACCATCTTACCGTATCACGAACATCTAATCAATATAACGCAGCCAACAATATGTTTCCACGGCCGCTTGCTCCGAGGCTTGTTGTTCGAAAAAAAGTTTGCCACCGCCGGACATAATGGACTGCCATCGCAGTACCATCCGTTTATTCCTAAAAAATACCTTCTCACTGGAAATAAGTTTTTGATGAACAGTAAGCGGAAAAAAAGAACATGAATGCTGGGAACATAACGCTAGTTAGCCGTATCGTGTCCTCGATTCCAACCATCGTGTATTAAGAGACCACGTCGAAGCTTACAAGTATGTCTCCAGGATCTTACTTTATATCTCTACTCTTTTTGATACAGTGTTCCGAGTCCTCAATAAATAACTCTGTATCTTCAATAAATAGTTGCACTAGGGTTGTCAAGATACGTATATGCATTTTATATTTTTTAGATTGGACTATCGTGGGAAGAGTACTACAACCAGATAACTACAAATTTGGCAAAATATGAATAACTGCAAAGACAGTTTTCAGATGCTACTTAGAATTTTCAAAACTAGATAAGGTGATCATCAGAGAAAAAATCCATTCTTTAACTAGGCAAGTTCACTTATCTACTTGTTCAACATATAGATTTCTTTGTTTGTATCAAATTTGTTATTTTATTTTTTGTAATGAAACAATTTTTGCAGTGCATTATTGTCAGTACCATAATAGATCGCAAATTAACAATTTATTCACAAGCCTGATTTCCTAAGTTGAATATAAAACGAACAAAAACATCATTTTTATATAACACTAGTACTATGTTGCTGTTCCAATGTTTTGATAGAATCAGAATCAACGAACTTAGGCGTGCGCAGCGTTATAGAACAGTACTTTCAAAAATTGTTTCACAGCGCCATCTAGTGGCGAGTTACAGAAAAATGTATGGCCTAAAAACCTTCTCTATGAAAAATTACTTATACATGTCAAGTTTCATCACAATCGGTTGAGCCATGGTTGAGCGATGTAGAAGTTTATCACTTACCAACCAACCAAACAACAAAATCCATTTTTATATATAAGATATTTATTTGAACATTATATTATAAATCAACATCGGAAACATTTCATAAATAAATGCTAAATAAATAAAATTCGAGAATGGTACTTGGCTTGGGTTAGGTTAGGTACAAAGTGAGTGGATCTATTCGACCCTCTACCGCAACTCGCAAGGGTTTATTGTGGCTCACACCTATTCACACTCGACCAAATAAACCCAGCTTTTTAACGAAACCGATTAATTTATATGGTGGACTATTTTCCAGGTCTGGGGATAAGAGTGTGGCTCTGCTAAACTCTGAAAACCAGATTCGGTCTTCATCGGGGCAGACACAAAGTATATACTCTGCTGTTCCATTATTTTTCGAACAGAGGCAACCAACACTGTCTTCCGACCTCAGAGTACCTAATAATAAGATATAGAGTTGCCATGCCTATACGTGCCTATAATATACATGTATTTTGAATCCTGTACAACTTATGGGAGAGGGGGGGGCGGGTAATGAGATGTTATGGAGAGATTGTTCACATTTAAAGTAAGTTGGACCATAAAACAGTGGCGGTTGGTTTAGTTGATAATCTGAGAGATATTATATATTTAAAAAAAAATCATTTCAGGTGAAAATGTATTCTATTCAAATAGCTCCTACAGGAAATCTGATCTACTTTTAATGATTATGGAAATGAGGCCAGTTTTTCGACCACCTACTAGATTTTTTATATGTATAGCTTTATAATAAAGCGCGTGGTTTACTGGGTTGAAATTAAACTAGAAATCATGAATATTTATAATTACGATTGAGGTTATTATGTGATTTCATTCAAAATTGATATCTAGGGGTCTTTGTGGACCGACATTATGTTTTTATTTCAATAATTCATGCTGACGGATTCAATAATCACGAAAAATAATTAATGCAAATGAAAAAACTGTATTAAAAAATGAAAAATATGTTTCTCATATGTGTGCCATAGGTCATATTCATTCTGTGATCGACAGATTATAAATCTTCCAGTTTGTATACTAAATAGTTATCCTTGTGCAAGCGGTGTTGATTCTGTTATTGCTCACTCAACAACTAACTTACGTCACACAAAGAATATGATTTCCGTTTTGGTTTTTCTTTCTTTGCAGGAGGCTCTCGAGTTGCATATAGAAAATATTCAATAAAAAATGATGGTTGTTATTTTTCTAACCTTTTTTTGGTTGGGATATGTCAAATAATGAAATAATATAAACCCAGTTTCAAAAACTTTATTTATAAGAATAAGATCAAAAAATTATCATTAAAAACATCAAAAATATCCCATTCCATAATGTCGGTCTACAAAAACCCCTAGATATCAATTTCGAATGGAATCAAATAATAATATCAAACCTCAATCGTAATTATAAATATTCATGATTTCTAATCGAAAATTCTCACATATCGGACCTCACAAACCGTACCTCTTTTGTTTATCAAATCTGAGAATAAATCACAAATTTCTTCATATGATTTTATTAAGCAAAGTTCATTACTTTTAATGATTTATTTTATTAAAACAACGATAAAAATAAAAAACAATAATAAAAATTAATTGGCGCATTTGCTTTTTCACCTGCAGGAAAACCCGGAAAAACCTACAGCACCACATCATCTTGATCTACCAATATACTCTCTCTTATAAAACAAAATGTAGGGTGTCTCCAGAGGCTCCAATAAATTCAGTGCATCGCCAGAACACTTCGTGACACGACTATCGTCAAACTTAAACCAGTCCGTTTCGTCTTTGACCAAGGCGTAAAAATAACCAAATTCAACGCCAGAACCACAGTGAACAATGACTGCATGAATATTATAATAGTGGTCTGCTAAATTGAAATGTTCATCTATTTCGAATCTTCCAAAGAGTTTCTTGCTTCCGTCAGAAGTTGAGACTTGTTTGAAGATCATCAGTGTTATTATTAGATTGACTGGTGCCTCAGTTATACTTGTTTCCCTATAACAGTCAGCTAGTTTGGCGCATGTTTGGCAATACAGTCGATCATCATCTGTTACAAATTCCATTTTCAGATGATTTAACAATAAACTTTGCACGGATTGGTTATGAGTCATATTAGGAAAAGCTTAATGAAGTTCCAAATATTCACATAAGTTTTCGCTACCTCTTTAACATTTATTACAAAGTAAAAAGTTAGGATTTTTCCAGCAAAAGAATTCGGAACAATCCTCTTGTTGTCCTAACGAGTATCTAGTGTACTTCAAAGACTCCAGGAAATCGGTTAGAGGGAAAGATGATACATTCTTACGAAACTGCAGCTGCATAAACAGATGTTTGAGTTTGACGAATAAGTAGGAAACATTCCCGTTCTCGTTCATCATTTAAAACTCGTTCTTGAAATTCTTCGTCATGAACAACACCTGTAAAACGCTATTCATGAAGCAAGTGTTTGCATTTCTCAAGCTGCGATCGATCCTTCCAAGTGAAGAAGGGTTTCGTAGAGGAATCGATTCTGCTCTTGCTTCATGAAGCTCTTCCACTGAAAGGGAACCAGAACCACGAGGACTGCAACTCATATTTGGGGGGCAAGAATGAGTCCACTGACCGCACTGAAAAAGAAGAAGGTGGATCAATCACTTGTGAATCAACCTTGATAAGAGACTGATGAATATCCAAATATCTCGGCTTGTTTCGAAGATATTTCAGTTCCGTACTGAAATTAGAGCAATGCATGATCTCATCAAAATTATGTGAAGGAGGAATAGTTCCAAGGACCGAAGCAGCATTGCCACGTTGAATAACAGTACTAATTCTTACTATAAAAATGGTGTAGAACGGTGATCTTTCGTTGCTTGGCCTATTCTTCTTTCGAGTTCATGAACGAATAACAGAGACTCCGGGCCATGAACACCAAAAGTTTCAACCGCTACTGGATGGAACAGATAGTTGTTACTTGTGAAATTAACATTTATCATTGTTATGAATCAGTTCATTTGAAATAATTTAATTTCAACCCAGTAAACCATACGCTTTATTATAAAGGCATACATATAGGGAATCAGGGTTCCTTGATATACGCCAAACTTTTTTACTCACACTCTTAGTATACCAAAGAAATTATATTTCATCAAGCAAACACGTACATCATATATACAACACTCGATATAAGAAAGAAGCCTTGAAAGTACCTGAGATGACTAAAACTATTGGACAGAGATGTTGTTTTTCTTGCTCCCAAACTATTCAATAAAATTCCAACTGAAATTGAAAATCTCAATTCACTGTCCCTATTTAAGCGGGAAGCCAAGTAATGGATCAATGTGAAACCAAGAATTGAGATACACTGTTTGATAGACCTCAAAAATGCACATTGAAATGTATCCATGTTCTTAAATCGTATCTACTTCTGTATCATTTGTAAAATTATAAATTCCATTTAGCATATCAATTATATATATATATATATATATATATATATATATATATATATATATATATATATATATATATATATGGCGACGTTTCGCCATCATCTCAGATGGCATTATCAAGACGAGTTACTGCTTCGCTTCGAGAGGGTTGTTGATGGCTTTTGGTAGTTCTCCTACCTGTTTTTCTACCTGAGGGTTGTTAATGGCTTCTGGCGGTTCTCCTACCTGCGATGGTTCATTATCAATTTGTGGTTGTCTTTGGTGGTTGTTTTTAATTATTGTTTTCCAAATCCTTGATATAAGGTAGTGACAATCTGTGACACTACCTTATATCAAAGGTGTGACCGACAAAATCGGGAGAATACTAAGACGTAAAAACATTCGGACAACCTACAAACCACACAAAACGATATCCAGTTGGCTGCCCAGACCGAAAGAGAAAATTTCCCTAGAAAACCAAGGAGTATATAGCATCACATGCGAGGACTGTGGACAACAATATATCGGTCAGACCAACAGACGTATATCTGCCAGAACCCAGGAGCACAAAAACTCGATAAGAACAAAACAAACCTCCTCTGCCCTCTTTCAACACCATCTACAAACAGGTCTCAAGATTAATTTTGAGTCCACAAAAACAGATAGCACAGGTGCAAAACCCAAGAATACGACAAATCAGGGAAGCTATCGAAATCGAAAAGCAAGGCCTCATCAACAAAAGGGATGACTCACTAAACATCCCAAGGATTTGGAAAACAATAATTAAAAACAACCACCAAAGACAACCACCAAAGACAACCACAAATTGATAATGAACCATCGCAGGTAGGAGAACCGCCAGAAGCCATTAACAACCCTCAGGTAGAAAAACAGGTAGGAGAACTACCAAAAGCCATCAACAACCCTCAGGTAGAAAAACAGGTAACAAATCCATACAACTTACGCAAGCGATACCTTATAAAAACACCACAAGAAGAACCTGACATCAGTTACACCTCTCGAAGCGAAGCAGTAACTCGTCTTGATAATGCCATCTGAGATGATGGCGAAACGTCGACTATCGAATAGTACACAACGGATGAACACCCGGAAAAACAACACATCGTATATATATATATATATATATACAAATATATATATATATATATACAAATATATATATATATATATATATATATATATATATATATATATATATATATATATATATGTGTGTGTGTGTGACTGTGCTTATCGATTTTTACTAGCGTGAAATTATTTCATATATTTTATTTATTTATTTAATTGCTTTTCGCTATTTTATCCAATATTTTATAAATTTACTATATATTTATAAATAACTAGTTTTAGAATTCATTGTATAATAACCTCAGTGATCCACGCGCAGGTTAGCCTTTGTGGATTTTCTCTGTGTTTGTTTACTCGCATTCTTCAATAATGAATTGAAAGTGTATGTAATAATTCTTTGGTAAATAATTATTATTATATTATCAATGAAAAACTAGTGGGTGGTAGAAAAACTGGCCCCATTTTAATAATCATCAATAATGAATCAGATTTCCTGTAGCAACTATTTGAACAGAGTTAATTTTCACCTGAAATGATTTATTTTATAAATATATAATATCCCTCCGATTATCAACTGAACCAACTGCCACTGTTTTATGGTCCAACTCACTTCTCGTAAACAAACAAAGTTATGCTGCCTTCAATGTAAGGATGGAAAAGACCTCTCTATTGTCTTTTGTTACTCTGAGCTTCCGACAGCCCAAGTCTCTCCATAAGATGATTCCAATGAAAGTGACAAGTAAGAAGGCCTGTTAGACATCGTAATTGATTCCTACTGTAGTCCAACAGAAGTCCATAAATCTTCTTGCCATCCAGGTGTTCAATCTTTGTTTGGCAAAGCCTAAAGCGATGCCAAAATCAGAAAAAAAAATAATTTGAGTTTTTCCAGAAACATCTGATTGGTACTTACCTAGTTGTAGTATTCACCTCACTAACTTTCCGGGATGAACTTTCCAATTTGCTCCATATCATACTTCAGCAGATCGTTTTTTCCATTCCATTTTTATTTTGAAAATATTAATACTCAAAAAAAGCAATAAATATTATTTACTCACTTTCAAGAACCACCGTATTGACACATTCTGTGGAAGTGGCTGTTCTATTTTTCACTCCATCCAAGCGTAAACAAAATATGAGCGTATCCATTTTCGCGGGACCTTCTTTATGACCTCCATTTACATATTTACAGCGCCATAAAAATTTCCGATATTTATTGACATGTTGTGTGATCCCTGAAAGATTGTCGTCCGTTCTCCCCAAACAATAAGAGCGAAGCCTCTCAATGATTTTACATTTCAGCTGGCGATCTTTATGTGGAGACATCATCAGAATTTTCAATTTCGTGTAAATAAAGATGCAGAGGGCTCTTTTTCGGTTTTATCGCTGAGACCGTTGAGTCCAGCTCGGTTATTTCATAATTTATCGATAAAAATTCGATTAGATCGAACACGGAGAGAGTTATGAGAGAGTTATGGGGGAATGAAAATATTTATTACGAGGGTCCAAGCGTGTATGGTGAATTAATTCTAAGTCGATGATGGAACATGAAGTGGGAAATGAATTGCTGTGTCGAATAAAAATATTAACAATTCATTTCAAGGGTTTTGTCTGCTATAAATGAATACCTCAGAAGTGAGGACGAATCAAACACTAGACCTCATGCCTATTAGATATTTTGTTACCATTCAGAACCCATATTACAGATCATTATATGATCATTTTATAAATATTTTTCGAGGGAAAATAATGCAACACCAGAAATAAGTCGATATATATGTTGGACAATGCAAAATTGCTTCAAGATATTACAAATATTTGCTGGGAAGATATATATTCTTCATTAAAAGTTGAACCTGGAACAGAAGGAGTTATTGAAATCATCAAAACTGTAGTTGAAGACAACACAACTGAATAAGAAATAAGCGAATAAATGTCATTACATACTGGTATCCATAACATGGATAGATTGAACTCATTCGTGATAAAATGTTATCCAGATAACAATAATAGTAATCGTATTTATTATTTTCAAATGAATATATGCAAAAAAGGAACAGAAAATATGGATAACTATCCTAGATATTATTGAAAATAAAGGACGAAGTTTATTTTTGTTAGGTGTTAGACCCGTCAAAAATATTCTTCCACTTGACCCAAAAACAGGGATGTGTTCTAATTTGATATAACATTCCAATTACTCATTGCGAATGCATTCCTCAATGAAAATTATCTAATTATCTATCCCAGAATTGAATTGTACAATAGGAAGGAAAAAAGAAAATCAACCATTATTTCAACTTGAAATTGTGTCCTTTGGTGTTCTTACGTACCTGTGTGCACTCAAAACACGAGAATTAACAGATCGGAAAGTAAATGAAACTTGAAAATTCAACCAGATCATTAGTGTATCTTCCATCAGAATCTAAATACTCCATATGTTATTTTATGTGAAATTTCAGAAATGAAGTATTTATTTCTGACGAAGCAAAAGTTGAGTCTCAAAGAGATCTTTGAATTTTTCAACACTATGGTTTTTAAGTTCCGGAGGAATTGGGATGTAAAAGATATATACTTGGTAATTAAACGACCGTCTAAAAATTTCTGTCGCAAAAAAGGAACACTAAATAATCCTCTATTTCTGATACTTATGTTTTGTATATCAGTGCGATAAATAATTTTATGAAGATACCCTGGCTCTTTATTGACAATAATGCTATGACAAATTAGCAAAATATAGCTTCCTCCTGTTCTCCGTATTAGGCGATCTAATTTCCCATAGTTCATGCTAAATTCTTTGCCGTCTTCGTACTCCAAAAATCAGACGTAGACATGAATTCTGAACTTTCTGAATTTTATTTTTGTATTATACAATTAAATTAGGCCCACATAGAGCATTGGCGTAATTGAATAATGACAAAACTAGTGTTTCACAGAGTATATTTTTTATGTTCATTGAAAAAAGATGTCGGTTTCCATAGAATAAGCACGCTGTATCAATATTTTGATATGCTTTTTGTTGTAGAAACTAATTTAACACAGAGTACTTTTTATATGAAAGATAAAGTTGTGGGCGAATTTCAATTACAGCAAAAACATTCACTTTATAGCAACTATACATCATTTTTTTAATCAATAGAACATAAATAAACAATGACAAAACATAATCACTTAATGAAATCTAATTCAACACTCTCCCTATTCCATTTAAAGATCTAAAATAGTCTGTTCGGAACGCAGAAACTTAATCCTGTCTCTTGATAAAGGTTTTGTCATAATATCAGCCAACTGAAGTTCAGATTCCACGTATTTGACAGAAACCTTTCCACTTTCAACAATTTCACCAATGTAGTGATATTTAACATCTATATGTTTTGTTCTCTTGTGAAATTCTGGATTGTATGCAAGTTTTATTGCACTTTGATTATCAACATTGATGACAAAACGTCAAGTTCTGTCAACAACTCTCGCAGCCAAACACTTTCTCTGCATTCAAAAAAGAGAGCAATATATTCTGCTTCGGTTGTGGATAGTGCAACAACTTGCTGTCTTTGCGAGGACCAAGTAACAGGGCCCCCATTGATCGTGAAAATATACCCACTTCTTGATTTTCATGTGATGATATCGCTAGCGTAAACTGCGTCAGTCGATTCCAGTAAACAAACTCTCTCAGATCTTGTAGCTAGACTTCTGAAAGAGGAGCAGAAGTTATCTGTTTCAGATAACAAAGATGACAGTTTTGCTCTCCAAATTCAATCCAAGAAAATACGTCACAATCCGAAAAATTCCACTAGAAAATCAAACATCCAAGAATTGAAACTGAAAACGAAATGCGGATGTTACAAGCAGTTAGGTCATTGGTGGAGAGTGTCCGAGCCGAAAAAAAAAGAAATTTGATAAATTCCATTCCAAAAATGAATCAATCAGCGAACGTTCCAAAGAAGTTCTCATTTGTGATCTACCAATTGATATAGAAGATTGGGTTGAGAATGAAGAAAATGGTTGGGTGATACTGGCGCAAGTGTACATATGTCATTTAGAAAAAATTGGTTTCACGACCTGAAAACAGTTTCAGATGAAATTTCTGTTCGAGTTGCAAACAATAAACTTATAAAAGTGACAGCTGTTGGTGATATTAACGTGAAAGCAAATATTAATGGTTTTGGAAGGACAAGGTAATCGCAGACGTCCTATTCATACCAGAACTGAGGAGAAATTTGTTATCTGCTTTACTATGGATTCAACTTCGGCAATGAAATTGGCAATACTTTGAGCTCGTAGAATTTCTGATACATCATTATGTTTTGATACTTCAGTCTTTTGCTCATGTACCATAATCATTTTCTTCCACATCTCATCGGCAGTTTGGCAGTTAACTAGACAATTTAACTGATCTTCATTGATAGATGATATAAATATAACCATAGCTTGCTTGGTTATTTTTCTTCTCCCATTTCTTTACTTCATCAGCATTTGAGGTACTTAAGGCAGTTTTTTTTTTTCGGTTACTATATCAATCAACTAATTGGCTCTCAACACAATGGAAACACTGAATTTCCACAACTGAAAATTGGTACCATCGAACTTCACAATTCTTGCAGTCTCAGTTTGAGCCATGTTCAGCAATTAAGTTGTCAATGTCAGAATGATAATGCAGTTTATCATTTTCGTTGAAAATGCAGCAAATACTTTATACTTTCTTCAGATATGCAGAGCAAGGTACTCTGGGCCCATAACCTGTTGTAGAAACTAATTCAACACAGAGTACTTTTTATATGAAAGATAAAGTTGTGGGCGAATTTCAACTACAGCAAAAACATGAACTTTATTTATAGCAACTATACATCTTTTTTTTTCAATCAATAGAACATAAATAATCACTTAATGAAATCTAATTCAACACTTTTCGAACCTCAAGCTTGAATCCATTACTACGCCTAGATTTTTTGTTTCATCAACTAACGCTATTTGCTCAATATTCATATCAATATCAATAGCCACAAGTTCGTCTATGATATTCACCTCCAAACAGCATGACTTGATTTAATGCTGAAGAGGTAATAGGGCAAGTGTCTTAAGCCGAAACATCGGATGTCCACCAGTGTAGATGACAGTCTTCCATGCAAGTGAAATATCACCTCTTTCATTCACTATATTGTATAGCAATCCTGTGAATGATATTCAGTCCAACAAAAGTTGGTTATCATTGACCTATAATAGTGCTCGTCTTTGACCAATAGCCTGGCCAATATGGATCGATGCAAGACCAAAATCCACACCAGTTACTTTTTTGGGATGCATGTCCACCGCAGTATCAGCCAAGAAAGTAGTTTTTATCCGGAAATTATTGCCTAATCCAACTATTTAGGATAATTGGAAGAAGTGAATGTTTCGAATTTTATTACGAAATATTCACCTTCTCAAAAATGATATTTTGGCGAATGCCCCAATATTATGGCGAAGTCGCCAAGAACATTGATTGAACAAAAATTCCCTGTGTTAAACCAATCTAGCTCTGAAAATCATATTTCAGAAAAACGTTTCGGTTATCTATTTCACAAATCATAAGAGTAATTCCAGCAATATACCCAACAAAATTGTATCACCACATTTTCAATCTTTAGAAAGTAACAATCAATTTTTCACCATGAAAACAATTTCCGTTTTACTCTTTTTCTTTTACATCTCCAGATTGAAAATATCCGACTTATTGCTATCGGGGAGTTATGAATATTATCTATTGGTCTGTATCGTCCGTCAACCATCCAAAGATTCGTGATATTATGGAATGAAAAAACTTGAAACTGACAGTAATTCCAAAGTAAAGTTATGGACGAAAACAACAGTATTTCGTCAAACAAGTTGGAAATGCAGTTCATATCAAAATTGAAGTGGTGTAACCCACAATTTCATTTGCATGAAATTCTTATTGAACTTAATTTTTGGGAAAACCTTGTGATAACGCTGACAAAAGATTTCATTCCTGAGATATAGTCCAGTTCACATGTACTTTTTTCTGTAACATTTTTCAGCCCTGTCCAAAAATTACGACCAAGGTGTCATTCGATTCGTATTTTTGCCTAGAGAGTTTAAGGAAAGGTCCGAAAACAGGCCGATAAAAATTACAAAAGTTATAAACAATTAAGTGAAAAAAAAATGGAAGTTTAGTTTTTTCTTAATATCTCGGAAAATTTTGAAAATTTTGTGAATTTGAAAAAATATTTGAATAGATCAATGAATTTGCGTAAAAAAAATCTCAACTTCCGAAACTGTATCTCGATTATTTATAATGTTCACAGAGCCCTGAAAATAGAGCCAGAAGCGGGTAGTCTGGCTTCCGCGCGACTTTCGTCACTGACATAAAAACAAAAAAAATTATTTAAACATATTAAATGTAAATATTAAGGAATGAAAAAATTCATGTAATGTTGGGATACATCAATAAACAATAATCCGCAGTCAAAAAATATTTATCCCAGTATTTAATTATAAATTTGTTGATTAATAACTTTTCCTGAATTGAAAGTCAATATAAAAATCCCTATAATTATTAAACTAAAATCCTGGCATTTTTTTCCTTTAGTGAAGTTATCCTTAATAGGCGAAAAAATAGATTACCGTTGCCAAAATAAAAAAAAATATTTTCTATTTTTTTATTGAAAATTGAAAATTATAATTTTATAAAAAATACATTACACAATTTTTTTTTTCGTTTCAATGTCTCATGACTAAAAACTAATTGATATTTTTTTTTATTTTTTACAGGTATTGTTAATAAATTTATTATAAACAAATACATTGTTTGTAAGCAATTCGAAAATTTTTTTTCTTGCATTATGTTAATTGAAAATAATCATGATTTTAAGAAAAGGAATGGTTTCTTAAAAAAAATGATTCTTTGTTGCTAAAAAATGCGTTTGTTAATTAACAATCGTTTTTTGCAACTAAATATTAAAATTGAGGAACCGTTTTTTTTTAAATCATGAATTCTATTATTCTTTAAGGTTTTGAAAAAACTTTTCTTATTCTTTTTTTAATTGTTTATTTAAAAAAATATTATAAACAATTTTTTTTTCAATACTCTGTTCTATAATAAAAGTAACTATGTGTTTTTTTTTAATTTATTCTATTTTTTATAAAACTTTTAATATTGCGATACCTTGATACTTGTCTTTTTCATTCGCTCCTTCGCTTTTATAATTATAATAACTTTTAGACTATTGCAGTTATAACAAATATGCTCCAAATCTTTTTTGTTCAGAGTGACGAAAGGCCGCTTTTGGCTCTATTTTCGGAGCTTTTACAACTTTTTGACTCGTCGTATCTCAGAAACGGTGGCTCTAAGAAAAAAAATATTGATACATTTTCTGTAGAGAATTTTATGATCTACAATTTCTACCTGATGTTATTTTCTGATAAAACTCACCGTTTTCCTGAAAATCGCAAAAAACCAATTTTTTCTTGAGATTTTTGACTTTTGACTTCGAATAATTTTTTTTCAGGCATTGCAATCATTCGTAATTTTAAAATCTCATTTTTAACTATGTTTTGAACAATTACACGCATTTGCAGCGTGTTGTGAATTTATGTACCTTCACTATTATTTTTTAGTCTAATTTGACCGGACTATAAATATTCGAGAAAATTGTGAAAACACAAATTTTTATTTTTTTTTTGAAAATTTAAGTTCTCTCCTAATGATTTAGGGAAAGACGAAGTACAGAAGATGCGACATACGCTTTAAGGCCATAAACAAAAAAATCCCCTAATTTGCGTTTCTATAGATCTATCAAAAGCCTTCGGGATAAGGGGACCCGCATACCAACTAATAACTATCTGTCAGAACAAAAACAAGTAGTACAAATCGATGGAATAGTGAGTTCTTCAAGGGCTGTTTCTTATGGAGTTCCACAAGGAACGGTTCTTGGACCTCTATCGACCTCATATCGATCTACAGTTGAAATCATCAGTTTTGCTGATGATGTAGCAATACTTTATAAGGACGAACCTTGGACAGATGTTAGAAACGAAGCCGAACAAAACTTTGTTGGTGAACATTGTGACATACATTCTAGAAAAAAATTTGTCGAAGTACTCAGGAATAATTATAGACAGGCAAATTCAGACATCTCGCCGACTTGTTGTTCGCAGGATAGCAGCCCCAACTTCTAACGTCATAATTCAACTAAACTACATAGTACATCAACACACATACAGGGTGGGGAAAAATATATGGATGGCCGTTTTACTAAAAAAAGATGAACAATCATAATTCCCATTTTCAATTCATTAGTTCGAAACGCATTCACTTTCAATTGAGCAATACTTTCAAAAACCTTTTCCGTATTAAATCCATTGTAAGTCATTATAAGTAGTGAGCCTAGGATGCCATCTTGAAAGAAAAAAAAAATACGTTAGTCAATTGTTTACGAAAAAATTCATCTCTTCAAATGAGAAACATAAAAATTGTTGAATATTTCTTTCACTGCCTTTTTGTATATCATAAAAATTCAGCATTTTCAAACAATCCACAGCGATCACGAACGTGAATATTCAAAGTAGCGAATTTTACGTCTGTTCATCTCTATTCACGGTTTTCCAAGAATCATAAAACTGCACTTCCTCTCAAACTAGGAAGTTATCCAAGTTGAAGTACAGTCCACAGCATTCCTGGAAATCCTTCAAATGAATTTCCTACTTTTGTATTAATGAGAGAATATAACATCAAACGTATTGAGGACACTTAAGGCAAAATATAAATCGGAAAGGACTCTTATGTCTGGAATGAAGGACTCTTACCGGAACCTTTCATTTTTCATGGCATTCGTGGCTAGCCAGTGGAAGGACAGAGAGAAAATAATTTTTCAGTATACTGGGTTAGTTTAGTTTAGCCTCATTTATGCAAGATTTGAAATCAGAAGATTCATTTTTTCGTAATATACCTCACAAAACCAAAAGAAATGCTTAAATTGAAAGGGTTATATTTCTAGGAGTGATTATTATTTGAGAAAGTTTTTGGCTTTCTACCACTTCATCTTGATACAAAAATTATGAAAATCTTCCGAAGAACGAAAGGAAGCAATCAATTCAAAAAGCGCAATAAAAGCATTTCTGAAACAGCTAATTCCATTTGAACATTGAATTACACAAATAATTTTTTTTTCGAAACAAATACTTTCATGTGAACACTGAATTATACAAAAAATACTTTCTTCTACTCAGTTTGTATTCCAAACATTCGTTATGGAATTGAATCCGATATCATTCACAGGATTCCTACACCTACTGAATGAAAGGTAGAATTTTCTCTTACATTGAACACTGTCAACCTCTCTATCAATTTAAACAAGATTTCTTTGGCTGGGATTTAATCGAATACGCGAATGAATGTCATTATAATGTCATCGATGACATATGTAGATCAAACTTATTGCGTTGTAATTATATGAATTTTTTTTTTGAATGTTATCCATATTGGTACTGTCTTTTTTGTATAAGTCAATGTTCAAATGAAAGTAGCTGGTTCAGAAGGGATTTTTCTTCCAGCTTGTGTTTGAAAGTTACTTCTTTGCATAATCTACAAATCTATGTATAGAGTTACTTTTAAAATTGATTTCTTCCTTCCTTTTTTCTGAAAGATTCCCACATTTTTTGTTTCAAGATGGAGTAGTAAAAAGCCAAAAACTTTCTTTCCCAGATTGGGAATTTAACAAAAAATATGGAAATGAGCACTGCTGCCATGTCGATGATAATGAACTGTCGGTTGCATAGATTTAGGGCGATTTAAACAAAAGTTGAAGTTTTTAGACTCCGAAGAAATAATATAGCGAAATCATGGACAGTTATTGAAATAACATAAAAAATAATTGGTTTCGGTTTCTCTGGAATGATATTTCATCAATATTCCAATATATGAAAAATGCAGAAGAAAGATTGATGAGGTGATAATGATATCAACTCGACTAAGACAACCTAAATACCTGAGGGAAGGGTGATGGTTCAAATTACCGATGACTGGCAAATTGCTCGAAAAGCATAGCCAAAAAGTAAAAAGAAGAAGAAGTAACACTTGTCAACTCCATTTATACATTCAACAACTCGCTGCAACCATTGTTTCAACAGTTTTGTCCAAATAAATCTCTGTTATGTTCGTGGAATAAGATCAATGATTCAATATCAAAACTCGCTGTGTATAAATTTCAAAATTTCATTCAAATGCATTAACATTTCTAGTCCAGTGTAATAATTTGTCTTGAGGTTCAAAAACCTCAGCTCAGAACGGTGTAATTCTGAGCTGAGTCAAGTAAAAATAAGGCAATAGCTACATGGAAAAAGTATCAGCCTTGTACTCAGTGAGGTTTGGTAGAAGCATGTCAGAAAATAGCTCGCACGATTCAATATCCGTCGTAGTATTAGCAAAGAGAGGTAGTTGTTAAATGATTTTCATTTTTCAAAGCACACTAAAGTATACAAATATTGTTATTCCCTAATTTTTTTTTTGAGATTTACAAAGTACTATTCACTGATCTTTATGTTATCCCAATTGAAAAACTCTAATTGTATTTTGAATTCACCATCATGTATTCTTGAACCAGGAAATAAAAAAAAATTCTGTTGGGAATTTCTCAAATTCTGCAACTCATCCTCGGAACGCCCTGTATAACCGCCTGTTATGAAATCAAGACGCATGTGATATCATTCCAAAATATCACATAAGCAATTGTCGATTCTATAATAATATGCACGTATCATACTTTACGTAAGTTTCTCAAACAAATTGGGTGTTGCATTACACACATTCTATTTTTTTCACGGAATTAGGTAAGACCAAAAATAATTTCCTCAACTATTTCAAATCTAAGGTAATTCAACACTCATATGATGTGAGGTAATGGATTTTGTAACACATCAAACTTGCTGAGATACAAATGGAATCGAATAACTGAATATACTCGTTATAGCAATTATTACTGGGGATTTCATTGCCATTTGCAGATTTCAATTTGTTTTCAGTTTTCGTCCTCTCAAAATTGCATTATCATAATTCATTTATACAATATGTTGAACAGTGAACACACACACATAAATGCATTCACAATAATACCAATAATAATTTTCAATAAAAATCATGAAACACATCGATTTATATTTTTGAAAAACCCGCATGTGAAAGTTCTATGTATACTGTTTCATACTTCAAAATCTGAATATCATATCTTCCGATTCATTGAAGTTCGGGTTACCCAACAACACAAAATCAAGTGAAATCATGTTGGGATGACTGACTGGCCAGTCTGTTTCCTTTTCAGCACTCATCCACTCTTCATCTCAAAAATCTGAAAGAGAATCATGTCAAAAGTACCTTTTGATTATCATTTCGTATTAATGATCTAGTAACAGAGAATATTCATTTGATCACTGAATATATCTTTGACATCAAATCTTGGAACTGATCCAACAGAATTTTAAATCTAGTAGGACAACTGATCTGGCTTCGTCCTTTTTTTCTTGTCTTCTTCTTGTTCAGAATCGAAATAGAAAATCTGGAAACCTACAGAGGACTCGCGCCTCGAAGAACAAACTCTATTCGTTATTCTGGGGAAAATCATTGTATTCTTCCATATTCTTCCATAACACCAGTTTCAATCTATGAACTAATATGTGGTTCATTTGTTGAATGAATATCATTATATTCATTGTTTGAATTTCACTAGTTCGGACTTCCATTGTCTAATATATAAAATGATTTGAAATCTTTGAAAGAGAAGAATTAAAAAATGAATAGCTGAAAATAAAAATTATATCAAGCAAAAACCTGAAATGAAATAACAGTGAAATAAAATACAAGTAAAACTAGAACAATTGAACAAAAATTGAATAAAAATGAAGAAATGAAAAAAGAAAATAAAAATACAAAGTCAAGAGATTTCAAGCCACGTTAGTTCACGACGTTTCGATTGTTGTTATCTACAATCGTCTTCGGGTGATGACTGGACTGATTCCTCCGAGAGATGACTATTTATGGGTCGTTCGAGGTCGTTCGAGAGAAATAGTAGTAGTAGTAGTAGTACTAGTAGTTGTAGTAGTATTTATTTTTCTTGTTTGAAAATATAAAATTATTTTTCACAATATCTTCATACAATAACAAGAAATACGTCAGAGAAATACGTCGTAAATAAAGAGAGCGTTTTCACACTAAACTATTACACCAATATATATATTTGAAAGTATAAAATTATTTTTTACATCATTTTATGAAAAAACAAGAAAAACTTCAAAAAGACACATTAAAAAAAAGGGCAGACTCCATTCTATATATATATATATATATATATATATATATATATATATATATATATATATATTGAAGAATTTCGGGACGAGATAAAGGAAACTTTTTTGGAATAAGGTCGTTCTGTGAGTGTTGGGCATCAGAAAATCTCTATAACGGGTAATATAACTATGTTGCTGGGTTGAAAATATACGTTTGTTCATGTAAACATAACTACATAACTCAAAGATTTACAAACCGGCAACTGTAAGTATTCCATAGTTTTTGAAAACGTTCCTACATGAGTCTCTCCATCCTATTCCAACCAAATTTCTGAAGGCTCTTTTTTGGAGAATAAACACTCTTTCAGTAGAAGAGCTTGTACCCCAATCCAAGATTCCGTATCTTAAATGGCAGTTTATAGTCGCATAGTACAAACTTAATAAGACTTTTTCACTACAGAAATTAGCCATAAACCTGAGAGCATAACAGTTTTTTATTAGTTTATTACAGAGAGTATCTATGTGAGGAGCCCAAGTAAGTTTATAATTAAGAGTTAGACCTAGCATTTTGGTGGTTGCACAAGATTCAATTTGTCGATCTTCGTTTTTACATATAAAAAAATTTTCTTGAACATTGCTCATTGTGAATTTCATCAGCGTGGTTTTAGATATGTTGAGTTTAAGGTGATTATTTTTTTCCCATGTTTGAGCTTTTTCATGCACAATTTGGGTACGATCTACTAAATTTGATGCATCTTGTGCTTTGATGATAAAGTTTGTGTCGTCCGCATATGTTATTACTTGAACTGTCGTTATATCATGAAAATAACTCATCAAATCATTTGAATATATCAGGAATAGTGAAGGCCCAAAAATTGAACTCTGAGGTACCCCATGTTGGATATTTGCTAAATTGCTAACTTTATCACCAATCATAACGCTCTGAACTCTGTTTTCCAAATAAGACCTCATCAAATTCAAGGCAACACCCCTCACACCCTATCTTTGCAATTTCCGTAGTAGCAGTAGCATCTCGAACGACCTCGAACGACCCATAAATAGTCATCTCTCGGAGGAATCTGTCCAGGCATCACCCGATGACGATTGTAGGTAACAACAATCGAAACGTCGTGAACTAACGTGGCTTGAAATCTCTTGACTTTGTATTTTTATTTTCTTTTTCATTTCTTCATTTTTATTTAATTTTTGTTCAATTGTTCTATTTTTACTTGTATTTTATTTCACTTTTATTTCATTTCAGATTTTTGCTTGATATAATTTTTATTTTCAGCTATTCATTTTTTAATTCTTCTCTTTTAGGTGTCTCGGGGATTTCAAATCATTTTATATATTGGACAATGGAAGTCCGAACTGGTGAAATTCATCATGAAACATTGTCAATCACATTCAAACATATTTGTTGTTCGTTGTCATTATATGTTGTGCAATTGGTCGCGGTGGTAGTGCGCCTGACTCACGATCGGAAGACCGTGGGTTCGATTCCTGCCTCGACCACAGATATTTTTCTCGAGAGAATTTATCTGGTTGAAGCTGGGATACTTCTGCAACCGTATTAGGAATCACACGTTAAAAGGTAAGACCTTGTTAGTCCTTAGCTTGCACAAGTTTCTCAACTTCTAAGAGTTGTCAATCGTATGGGGGCGACAGCTGATTAATGGAAAAACAGACTTTAAACAGATTTCAAACAGATATTCCATAAAATGCTTGCCTGGTGTGATCCAATGTCTGATATCCACTTAAGGTGCGACTATTTCTTTCCAAAATCAAAACAAGTCTGAAGACTATATCGTATGAATGTATGAATACAGTTTCTGTCAGAGACGTCAACAAAATATCAATACTCTTTATAGCATCAGTGAAGGTTTTTTCTTCGATCTTCTGTTATTCCTAATATTTTCTTATCTTACTTGATCACTCCAGGCCAGTTCACCATATTCTAGAGGCAGATGAAACTATATTTGGGAATTCATCGTTCTCTCTAGAATCATCTGAAGTTATTCCTCATGGTTCTTGAACTGAACTTATCATCTCAGACTATTTCTTCGGTCTACTGAGTGATGAAATCATGTAGTGCATTCGTCATTTTTTCTTTAATCAGCTGAAGGTACAACTGATAAACACACACACATCACTCCATGAAAAAACAGTGCTGCACCTGCCTGAGTTGAATCAAAAACATTACGTTGAACTTCTTATTAGGTTACTATTAGACAGTTAGGTTGAGTTTGGTCAGGTTAGAAGTGAGTAGGTCTATTCGACCTTCCATCGCAACCCGCAAGAGTTCATTGTGGCTCACACCTATTCAAACTCGACCAAATAAACTCAGGCACAAAAGTGGCGACTCACATTGGATTTGAGTCACTGGAAATCAAATCCATTTGGAATACCGTACTCAGAAAGTTAATTCCACATGAAAGCAGTTCATCAGATGAGAGAGTTCTTGAACAGTGAAGTTCGAGATGTACTAAGTTGAAATTCAAAACGATGGGCAGCCACAGTCCGTCGCGTATTTCTGATATATACCGCTCTTGGAGGAATCAAGTGTGCCAAGTCACTTGAACACTTCTCGTCAAAGTATCTATAAAAGAGAGACAAATCCCCAACCTTTCTTCGATGTTCCAGGCTATCAAGGTTGCAAGTGATGTTCGCGTCTCCAATCAGGCGAATGGTTCTTTTCTGGATGGAATCCAGCAGCTTCAGGGTATGCTTGGAGGCGGAGCTCTATACTTAGGAACAATACTTCGAAGAAGGTCTGATCTGAGCTCTATGAAGCATTAAAAGTTGCTGAGGTGTGTAGTTTTCTGGTTCGGAACAGTGTTCCAAGCTTTTGAGAAGCAGCCTTTGCGATTCCAGAGACATGATTGTGCCAAGACATATTAGTGTCCATTGTTTTCCTCGACAAACTTATTGAAGCAGAAAGCAACCTCTTGCTGCCGGTGAAGATATGCATCCGCAGCCGATGTCCTAAAATGTCTAGATAAAGGTGATGTCGTCAGCAGAGCAGTATATTAGATTGGAGTTGTGTATCATAGTTGAAATTTGTACCTCAATTTCCTCCAATTGCGCCTCCACCCACTGCTCACCAGAAAATGCAAAGAGAGAAAAGTAAAAGAATCAGTGTTGGAGTGGGGGCAAACTCTAATTTTGTCACGTAATCCAAAATTTTAAACCATTTGACTTCTCGTCACGGTTACAAACACATCAAATTCTATTGAAACAAGCAAATACACTACGTTATAATGATTGTTAAAAGTTTTTTCTTGAATTTTGCATAGTTTTCTCCTTTCTGAAGTAATAATTCCATAATTTTCTTTATTAACTTCTTTTTTTATCATGGAGAGTATCCAGTACGAATCAATGCTTAGTGAGAAAGGTAAAACCCTAATCTTTGTTGATGGGTTTGAATTCCGTTGGCACAAAGCATTGGCTCATCAGTGCTCAAGCGTACAGATCATTGGAAATACGACGATCACCGTTTGAAGCAGGAAAAGTTGAGCTTGAAAAGGAAAGGAAAGCTATCGACTGGTTCATGCTGAAATGTGGAGAACTGACGCTCCAAAACTGTGCTCTCAAGATGTTGCTCTAATTCGCAGAAATATTGAGCACTGCAAGCTGTTCAATCGTCCTAAACTTTCCCAGTCGTTTAATGGTTTTCATGACGCTCTCAATAGCATGAAAACTGATGCGAATGTGTCCAAACATTTCCTTCAAATCAACGATTCCATCGAGAATATTGTCTGCTACAGTTTCAAGTCTCAGAAATCCATGTGAATTACAATCTGTATTTGTTAATCGTACATTTTACAGTTGTCCAAAGCCTTTTCATCGGTTATTCACTGTTCATGGACTTCGAAACAAGACGTACATCCCGTTATTATTTTTTCTGTTGCCGGATGAAGGGCAATTGTCTTATGAATTCGTCTTCCGTTCAGTTGAAGATCTGTGCAATGAATTGAAAGATACTTTTTCAGCTTCTGTGCAGATTTTGAAAAAGCGATAGATTCAGCTATCAAGGTAGTATAACCGTCGGTGGAAACTGCTGCCTGTCGTTTTCAACTAGGTCAAAACTGGTGGAAAATACTACACCTCAATAAAATCTTCCTTCTAGGCTGAACTCTTCTCACACCTTACCTTCTATTTACATCGACGAACTATTCCTAAAATCATCAAAGTTGGAAAATTTCAATTATCAAAATATTTTAATCTGATTAATTATCTGATGATAATTAGAAGGGAAGGAATGGAACGGAAGGAAAAACGCAATTAACTAATTTTTTCCTTCCTTTGTATGAATACGGACAAGTAAAAAGTCAGAAGGATGTTTTCCTGATATGGTAATGTATATTATCACAAGCACTACTGCCATATCTTTTCTCATATCGATTACGTCCAAATTCATCGATGAACTATTAATTCAAATTCGTTGAAACATTTTCCTGAAATCACCACACCTTGTAAATCACCTCCGGCTCATATTTCATAAACTGGCATTTTGAGTTGACAAATTCCTCATAATTAATATACAATTAGCTGTTGATATTGATGTCAAGAACGAGTGCACCTACACGTTTAATGGACAACAGAGATTGAAAAAACTATTTCAATACAGTTCTACGACAGCAATTCTTTCGTCAATGTTAATTATTTGTCACAACCTCTCGTTATATGCACTAGTTTCCCTAATTATCTAATGAGATCCTTCGCAACCTTCGACTGTCTTTTTATGTTCAATAACTATTTTTTATGCGAGGTTAAATATAAGAATACTATTATCAGTTTTCAATATCAAATACACAAGGTTTTGATACAGTGTGTTTCACAGTCACATAAAGTCAGTTCATTGATATACATCGCAAAATCAATGAAGATTATTCAACAAATTAGAATTCAATGTGTTGGTATAAGCGATCATCACAGTAATTTTGAAACAATTGATTGGGGGTTCCCCAAGGCACAATTTTGGAGCCAATTATTACATTAATGGAGTTTTTTTGGTTTGACAAATGTCATACCTTCACATAAATGTCATTTTTCAACTTCTTTTAACTTTTTTCGTCGATTTATATGTTCAATTGATTGTTTTTTACTCATTTTTACTGTAAATATGATTTGTAATTTTATTCATTGGCAAAAAAACCCACAACTCAATAAATTATAGGCCCTGAAGAAGCTTCCCACTAGAAGCGAAAGCTTGGCAAAGTAAAGCAGAGTTTTTGATATTTGATTTTTTGACTGAGAGACCAACAGAGTTTTCTGTACTCAATAGCGTATAGTGCGGTTGATCTTCCACATAGATTATCGGGAAAGTTGTAGAAATTATTTCACTGGAAATAAAATTTTGACTTTTCCGTGCATTTACATTTTGAAATGTGTCACTTTGGTCAAAAGTGTTCTAGAGGAGTTTCAACGAACAATTAGTAATAGAAACAATAATTTTATTATACCAATACATCGTACATTATTTTATAAAAAATCACCGCAGTATGCGGCAGTTACTCTGTTCAATTCACTACTAAAACCATTACAAATGTTGATAACTTATGAGGCTTTCAAAACTGGCGTTAGGAGGTACTTGGTGTCGGAAGGATTTTATAGTGTGAAAGAATTCTTAAACAGGTAATTTTGCCCAATTATATTTTTAAATTTTTTTTTGTTGTAATAAATATATATATATATATATATATATATATATATATATATATATATATATATATATAAACATATATATATATATATATATATATATATATATATATATATATATATATCGTGACACAACTAGAAATACAAATCAATTCAAAGAACTAAGATTATTAAGAAAAAAGGAAAGAAGAAAAAAAAACACACACATCAAAGGTGCTGCTTCGTTCCCTCCTGTTCATAAAAGAGAACATATGCCTCGTTGCATATAATTGTTAAATTATATTTTTAAATTGTTGGTAATGTAATACTTCTGTGTTATTCATTCGACAAATCATAATTATGTTTTTTGTATATACGTACATATTTATGTGTTCCTTTATGAAATGTTTCTTGTAAGACGTGCCTATGTACTTTGTATGACGAAGGGTGAAAATAAATGACTATGACTATTAGGAAACTCACCAATATCGAAAATGATACCATTTTCAGTATCCCTATAGCAGAAAATTTCAAATATCCCTTCTGGACAAGTACATGAAATGTGATTTCTACATAAAAAACAAACTCAAAAGTCAAAAAACCTAGGAGTAATGTTCAAACTTCACCAATATGTGGTTAGATAGCTTATGGGATACCTACAATAGCTCTGTGAGTAGTCGATTATATTTCAATGATGATATTTATCAACATTGAGAGATATTTAAAATAAGGCAATTATTTTTGAGCGTGCTGATGGTGAAACACAAAAATGAAGAATACCCAATATGCAACTACAATACACGAAAAAGATTCAGTATCGTGTTACAGAAATAATTTCTCAATGGTCCTCATACTACTCAAAACCAAAAGCAAGTAAAACTTTCCGAAATGAAAATAATCAGCTCTCTCAATTTGTTTAAAAAATCAATCAATTAAGAGCTATATTATAGGGATTTCGAACAAGAATGGTCTGGGTGCTAAGAATTTGGAAAAGTCGATGAAGGCCATTTCACCTTGAAAAAATTGAAGTCGGTTGGCGAGAGGTCTGGGAAGTATGGTGGGTGAAGCAGAACTTCGACGCCCAATTCGTTTAATTTTCGGACGATGATTTGTTGAGCGTGCAGACGGGTTTTGTAGTGGAGCAGCATCGGACCTCTTCTATTGATCAGTGCCCAATCCTGCTGATGCAATTCTCGATACATTTCGTCGATAGGACTCTGCTGTGAGGGTTTGATCTGGAACATTACGTTCATTAACACTATCATTGCCAAATGCGTGATTATTTTTCGAGCTATTTCGGCAGTGCTTTGGTTCAATTTGAATTCGTAGAAATAAATTGCTGAAAAATCACTCCACGACATTATCATATTATCATTATCATAAGCTGGAAAGAGGTAAAATATCAAAATTTGAAAAAATGAGCAGCATCAATGTATAGAAAACAACATTCTTTATCGATCATTATCTACCAAGACACAGTAGAATAAATATTTATTGATATTTCAGTCTAGGTCATAAGATCCTCTTTTTGGAACTTCTGTCCAAAGGCACCCAAAATTATGGTCCAAGACTCATTCAATTCGAAATGACCTGTAGCAACTTTTTGAAGAATTTCAAGAGGGGGTCGAAAAAATTGCAAAAGTTATGAACAATTCAGTAAAAAAAATTGGGGATTGATTTTTTGCAAATATCTCGGAAAATATTAAAGGTATCCAAAATTTGACAACAGATCCTTAAAGAGGAGGAAATTCACTAAAAAAAGTATCACTTCCCGGAACTCTATCACCAATATTTAAAATTTTAATGCGCACATAAAAATTCATGAAGTATTGAGAAAACATTTTTTACACAGAAAATGACACATAGTTGTTTTTTTTGGTAGTATTTATAAAAATTATATCGTAAAAATGAATTTGTTTCAAACAATTTGTTTATTAAATAAATGAAGAAAATATAAATTAAGGAGTTTATTTTAGAATATCAAAGAGAAATAGTAATTATGATTTGAAAAAAAATCATTTCTTAATATTTATATTTAGTTAAAAAAAAATGTTTAATCAACAAATGCGTTTTCATCACTGATGAAAATCCCCCAAAAAAATTCAAACGTCTTATAAACAATACATTTGTATAAATTAATTTTTCAGAGGAATAGAGCTGAAAACTATGTAACTTTTAATGATAAGAATACGAATAAATTTGGAAAATAAAATTTTAATTGCTTCTATAACGTCTTTGTTTATTAATAACAAAGTGGAATATCAATTGTTTTTATTTTTCCAATGGAAATCTTTTTTGGAGACTTTCAAACAAGTTCCAAGAAGTCAACAAAATTCAAGGTTTTTAGTTTGAAAATTATCAGGGTTTTCATGTAAATTTGAAACTTGTAAAAGTTAGTTCATTAACTAAAGTATATCTAATAAAATAATCACAGGAAGAATTTTTCCCATGAATTTTCGTTTATTCAAGTGTCAAGAAGGTATGTGAAGTTTTTTCTTGATAATGATATTTAATTGTTTTACATAATGTTAATTTTTCAAAGGTTAGCGCGGTCAGAGCATACAGGACGCGCAGATTATTTGGAGCCATCACATATAATGAAATTTCTGCAGCTTGACGGCATAAAATTGGTAGTGCCGTGAAAATACAATATGGTTCTGAAATCGCGGTCTGTGGTTCCCCTGTACTCATGGTAGCCCTGTATTTTTCACTTGGATAAAGTTATCGTTACATATTTATCTTTCAATGAGGAAACAATTCTCCTCATAGAAAAAAAAGGTTCATATTATAAGTTCATAGGACTGAGAGTTAACTTTGGAAAATTTCTTTTTCTGAGCATTGAAAAACTCCTACAGGCTTGTCCTACAGACTTGTCATTATATTAGCCAAGAAAGAAGCTGCTTCTATTTGATGAATCGTATCGTATAGGAGAGTTAAGAGATGAATGTTTTGAATTGTTTTCGAAATAGTCATTACTTTGAAAATCATTCCTTTCAATTGTGAGTTCACACGTGAGGAGATAAGACCCCGTTAACCCTTAGCTCGCACAAGTTTCGACTTTTGACAGTTGTCGTTGATAAACGGGTGACAGCTGGTTAACGGAAAAACATATTTTAACATATTTAATTCTTCTGAAGATGTTGGCAACTTGGGTCACCTTGACTTGGATTATTCGAAACCGTTCAGTTTTATTTATACTATCACTGATTCCAGTTTCGTTTTCATTGACACCTGTTAATAAAATCAGAAACAAAATCCAACCGTGTATTGCGTGAAAACAATTAAATGAGTTCTGCTGATCACGTTTCAACAACATTTTCAGACGAATTTCTTTGAAATTCCTGATGAAATTCATCTCATTAGTCAGATGTTTTGATGATATTTACTCAACCGTCCGTCATCTTGCATAGTCGCATCTGAAATTGCATAATTAGAATTCCTCGATCAAGTATCCGCAATAGGAAAAGAAGCGACGTATTGAAAGAGGCCTGAATATGTAAACACTTTCCATTGGGTAGAAATTCTGATGACAAATTATTCAACGCGATTTCATGACTTTACTCGCCAAACGGCAATGAACGGACTTTGAGTCCGTTGAATGAAATTTTCGTATTATTTGTGTGTGGCTTCAACGCTTCAAATAATGACCTCATTTGTTATTCAGAAAATAATAATTGTGAAACTCATACTCCAAATGAACTTTATTTTAGGTGGGCCAAAACGTTCGTAGGCTAACACATATATGGTGCTACTAGCATTGAATTCATATGATTTTTAGTTAACCTCAACCTTCAGAAGACAGGTAAACAAGATTCACAGCTATCGGACTACTAGTTTGTGTGATAGAACATTTTTAGGGAAGCAACTTTTGTTAGTTTGAAGAAAATGAATATGGAAAAGAATTGACAACTTCTTTGTTGAATGCACATAAGTTGTCGGTCCAAACAATTTCTGTGGCAATTTTCTAGCATAATACATGTAATACTAATATATGAATCTTTAATTTTTTGTTTCAGATGGTCGATATTTGTACTTGGTGTGGAAAAACTGTATTCTTTATGTGTCTTCAGATAAAAAGGAGTAAAATCTGAGGATCGAGCTGGCCAGTTGATTGGTCCATTGTTTCCAATCCATTTTGTTTGGGATATTGCAGCTGAATGTTCCCTTACTATCGCTGGATTATAGGGAGGAGCGCCGTCCTGTTGAAAATATTGTATTTCATGGCGGATATTCAGTGGCAATTCATCTACGTAGCCATCGAATTCTTCGAATAGAAAATGAAAATACACTTTACTATTCAAATGATCATCGTAAAAGAAACGACCAAAGATCCCACAATTCCCAATCAAACATTTATTCCGAACCTCTCTTGTAAATTGGTTTTCCTATGTAAATGTTCATTTGTATTATTCCACCTATAATGGATATTTCTGTTGAACCAACCATTGTTGTTGAATTTTGATTCTTCAGTCCATTTTATTTTTTTACAAATATTTCCTATTTAGTCAAATCAATATACTTTTATTGACGGGTGTCACTTTATTTCAGTTTCGCTTCCTTCGGCTTTCCTACGCAGACTAACTCGCAGTTGCGCCGCTAGCCTTTTTATATGCAATTATTACTGCCATCTCGAGGTGATCGGAATACACCAGCTAGAACCAGAACTTTCTCGAACCAACGCGGTAATTCCAAATATTTAATTACGCCTAATTCCACCTAGCGGGTAGCTGAAAAAGATAGTACATAGTACCACTACTCGCCACCAGATGTCGATAAGTGTCACAATGCACAATAATAATTGAAATGCAAAAAAAGCGTAAGTTTGCTTAGGTCACGCATTTTGCGACTATCCTAGTCTAGAAATATAGTTGAGGGCAGAAATTGGCCCTTGGAACAAACTGAAAAAATCACATGTATTCCAAACATACAAACATTTGTATGTTTGAAATACGACGATTCGGGTATAGCTCAACATACATATTCCTTGCCAAAAGGGAAAATCTATTTGATTTTGCATAACTAAATAGCATATCAGTCCGTTCATCATCCAAAGAAACCAAGCATAGCATACGCTTTCAAGATGGTAAATGAATTGAGATGCTATTTGATCATACCAAACTATCAACAATCGAATTTTGACCAAAAACTGATATTTTCGTTACTTCGAGGATTGAGAATAATGAAAATATTATGAACTATAATTGATTAGGGATAAATAAGCCTTGAAAGAAGGATTACGGCAATACAAAAATTTACAAAAGAAAAAGTACGAATTTTCATTGTGTTAGGCTACCTACCTGTCAAATTCATTGGGTTGTCTGAATTATATTTTGGAGAAATTGAAACAATTTACAAAAGAAATAACGACAGGACCGTAACTTGAAATTGTTATCACTGATGATGGTGGTTACTTCAAATAAAATGCTATAAAAATATCGAATGTGATTGCTTCATCAATATCAGTAATAAAGAAGACAGGTCCGTATTTAAAAAAAATTTGATATCCTCCGAAATAACAATTCCATTCGAAAAAAACGAAAAACAGCATTATAACTCGAGAGTTCCCGTAACTTTTCTTCGGCCATTGTATTGTTCCCGATAACTGTTACCTTTTTTTCCATTCAATCGTCTTCGTATCTATTACGGTTTAGAATATAGCAATGTTACCACATGATAAAAGAAACGGCCTGTATATTTAATCGCTGAAATAATTGAGAGGTATTTTCCATGTTATTTCAAAGAAATCTTGGAAGGTCGTGGTTTTGATAGTACTGATGATTGAATTATACTTTTGCTGATTTTGATATTGCACACTTTAGCTTGTTGAATGTAGCATTTCATATCGTCCTTTGAAAAACTAAATTGACCTGAGATCAATGACCCAACGATTCCTAATATTCAGCTATTTTAGACTTCGAAAATTGTGAAGAAGTACGCTATATTTATTGGATTCTCAGTTCATATCTGATCAAAAATATCATGCAATACAAACTGAGGGGAAAAAGAAGCAATTTTTAATCAAATGAAAATTATTCAATGTGAAAAGAACCATTCCTGAATTTTATACATTTCAAATCTGTGAACAGACTCAAGTACGTTGTGAACTCAACTGAGTTTCGTTTTTTCATTGAAATTTCAATATTCAGTGTCGGTTAATACGAATGATAGAAAACTGTAATTCATTCAAAAAACGCTGATCCAATTTCCAAAAGTAAATTTGTATTGGATGAAGAATTGAAAAATGTATCAAACGATGTAAAAAAACATTTTTCTATTAGAAAGATGCGGAAATTGACGTCACACAAAAAATTTTTTCATTAAAAAGGACTTAAAATAGATTCTTTCTAAGGTCAATTTCGACGGATTTCAATATTTGATTCCGTTTAAGCTTGCTGTGTAATCTAAAAATCTGCTGCTACTAATATTATATTTCCAGAAACAATAGAGTGAGAAAAACATCAAAAAGACTGCGTAACTGAAAAACACCTCTGTTCCTTTTAGGAAGTTCATACCCATTTTTGTGAACTGGCTTGACAAAAAAGACCATACATGAATCTTTTCAAATTTCCACTGCAGAAAGTTTTAAAAGCATGAAAGAAAATCTCAGAATCACTTGCATTCTGAGTCGGTGGTAAATGAAAATATTCTGAAAAACATCTAAAGAATTTCAACATTCAAATTATGTATTGCATACATGTTTTACTGGAATTATTGTTCCACCTCCTGTGGATGATTCTAATGTCGCAAAGTCTCGATAGCATCTATGGAAAAAAATGTTTACAATCGGTATAGACATTTTTCTGAGAAATGGATTATTTCCAAAAATATGTTCAAGAAGTGAAACAGTACAGAAAATGGTAAATTTTTGTTTTGAAGGCACCCGGCGATTTTGAAAAAATTTTTGAGTGTACTTACGTATTTTGATGCGTAGATTACGAATCCGAAAGAAAAAAGCGGCGCTCTCCTTTATTTACAAAGTTACGGCCCTTCAAAAGGGCAACTTTTCAGCCTTCTTTTTCACAAAATGAACTATTCAAAAACGCAAGCATTTATTCACTAGGTCGCCTTTACCCCTTATTCCTCCTTCTTTTACACTTTTCACTTCAATAATCAACATTTTTCCAATTAAAATGTTAAAAAATGTACGGAGCTATTTTTTTGGTTTTATATATCTCTGTATTTTACGTTTTTAAGAATAATGACATGGTTGGTAATTGATGCATTCAATTCCTAAAGTAATTCAAATGTTTTTTACCTTCATTCTTTAGATCGTAAATTGGTTTTTGATGGTGTGTTATAAATTTGAAATAGTAGGCGGCGGAAACTGCCAACCGCTTTTTCTGAAATGTCACTAGTAACTAACCTAGAAATAGAAGAATGTCTCCAGGAGAAGCATTCTTTTTAAATTGAGTTTTTCATATGAAAAATGTTGATTATTGAAGTGAAAACTGTCAAAGAAGGAGAAATAAGGTGTAAAGGTGATCTAGTGAATAAATGCTTGTGTTTTCAAATAGTTTATTTTGTGCCCATCAAAATACGTAGGTACACTAAAAAAATTTTTCAAAATCGCCGGGTGCCCTCAAAACGAAAATTTACCCGAAAAATATACATAGATTCCCCAAGTTTCCGACCCTCTGATCAAGGTTTAACTATTCCACGAAAACACATAACACTTCCAAAGAAATCAGAAGACACCGTTCTTCTCCAAAAAAATTATCAAACTCACACTTGAGAAGAGATTGCTTGAATAGTTTTCTACTGGCATTTAATGCGAGACGCATATCTCGAAACACCAGCACCAATTATTTATAAAGTACTGGTGAATGTATGCATTAACATAACAAATGACGATAAGTCAGCCAAAACGAGAAAGCATAATAGATGGCGCTAGAAATCCAGCTTCCATTGTACGACAATAATGTTACCAAATACAGAGACCTACACGCGTCACTCCAGTAAATATATTACCGATTTGGGTCTCGAACGCCTTGTCTTTGCTCACTGGTGCAAATTTTCGAGTGATTTGAATCTAAGTCGGCCGAGAGTGTCGAAATGTTTTATGCGACCACAGGGTGGTCTTACGTTTACTTGCCGAATTCCTTCAGGCTACATGTTCGACAAACCATAAGACTTTCATTCAGGAGCTTCCTATCTTTGAGTTTGAATGAAACGAAGTGTGACTTTTTTCAATCATTTGAAAAGCACATTGATGCCATCATGTGTAGAATATTACATCCTTCAAATGTCCGCCACGGCAAAACGTCCAACTTTCCATGACTCTAGCTCATACGTCAGGCTGAATTTGACAGAAGGCATAGGTTTTGTTGTGGCTTTGAGAACCGCTGTGGTGTGTGACTTTGTACACACCTGCGACTTGAGAAAACCCCACAAGAAAAACTCTAACGGGGTCGTGGCCGGTTCACATCACCTTCTCGTGAGATGACCAAATGACCATGCCCTCAAATCGCTCCTGCACAATATCCAATGTGTGACACGTAGCGACGTCCTGTAGACACCACATGTCGTTGTGTGTCCAGGTTATCCAATTCAGGTCAAAACAAGTTGGTAATCATCAACTAGTGCTCGCCGTTGACAGTGATGGCCTGGCAAACATCGTTCTCAAAGAAATACGGACCGATGACAGTGACTTTTTGTATAAGTTTGAAAATGTCCTAATAGGACGAAACTGCAGTGATGTCAGTTACAAATAAAAGTGGTAAAAAACATAGAAAATTTCAATTCTCATTTTGATTTTCCCCTTGAAGATGGTCACTTGGTGACTGAAACACTCACCAAGTCGAAGTTTTGAAAATGATGGTATGGTGTTGGGATAAATTTCCAGTAATATTCAGGAAAGAAGTTGTTTTAGGGCAGGCATTCATAAGAAACTACTGTCTAGGTACTTGGGATAGATGAATATTCCGAGATTTTATTTCGAAATATTTATTTTCCAACGTTCCAACAAAAATTTGACACACCCCTTTCAAGTCAGAAACGGACGTGTTATCAAAAATTTCAAAGAACATCTCAATTTTCATTTCCAGGGGGAACAATTCTGATATGGAAATCATACCCGAAACTTCACCCCCCTGCAGTACGCAACTACCCCCTCTATTGTTTTCAATGGCATGGGGGACACGTGATACATCATTTGAAAGGTCTTTTGTCCCTCTATTACTTCTGTATTTTTTTCTGAAATTGGTTCATTCGTTATTTAGAAAATAGAGAAAATTCGCTGTCGCTCATTTTATTGGGCAAATCAATAAAAGTAATATAAATGGCAACACAATCAAACGATTAAGTTTTCAAAAGACTCCCATCTAGTTCTATACAATAATACAGTCTACTTTTGGAAGCGTTCCTTTTTTGTACTAATTTTTACAGGTTCCGTGATTGATGTTCGTCATATTATTCTGGACGTAATTTCGTACGTCCATATATTGCCTGCTTCCTGTGATTCAGTGCCTCACATTTGCATAAGATGTGTAGAGCTGTTTCTATCCCTTCGTTGCATATTCTGCAGCTGAGGTCTCCGTTCTACAGCCCCATTTTATTCAGGTGTCCTCTAAGCGGACAATGACCGGTTAGTAACCCTGTAATTATTCTGAGCCGATCCCTACTATATTGAAGTAGTTCTTCGGTTCTTTTCTCGTACGGTTCCCTAATAAAGGTTCTACTGTGTTTGTTGCCAGGTACTTTTGTCCAGTACTCTGTGTGCTTCTTATTGGTCCATGTCCTAATCTGGTTTCGTAGCAATGAGTTTGGTACCCCTAGAGCTGGTTCAGGCCTATATATGAAGTTGATGATCCACGTCTAGCGCATTCATCAGCTTTATCATAACCTGTGATGATGATAGCCTGGCACCCAATACAAAGTTAATTTTTTCCTGTTTGCAAGTTCATTCAGTTCTTCATGGCATTCCCAGACCAGTTTTGATGTCACCTTCGGGTTTGTCAGAGCCCTTAGTGCGCTCTTGTTGTCTGTAAAAATATTGATCCGTTCATTTCTTTGAGGTCTCAATTTAATAAGCTCCGCACTCTGCAAGATAGCATACACTTCCGCCTGAAAGACTGATGTGTATAGTCCTAGCGGATAGCTGCAGTTTGAATTTCTATCCACTCGGTATATTCCAGCTCCAGGTGTTTTTTCCAAACATGTTTTTGGGATGACTAATGGTATTCCATTCTTCACGGCTTATTATTTTGGCCGTGAAGTTTGTGTTGAAGGTGTACTTCGGTGTCATGGGGTCGTGCACATATTCAACATGTGCTCCTCCATTTGTTCCGAAATTCCTGTTCGGTCCGATCTTCTATAGTTCGGTGAGTTTTCCGGTCTGAATTGGCCCATCCTGACCTCCCCCATTATCACAACGTGTAAAGGAGACAGATTCAGGATTGTCTCCAATGCAGCTGTTGAGGTAGTTCTCATTGCTCCCGTCATTCCCAAACATGCAACTCTTTGCACCTTGCGGTCGTCTGCTTCATCTTTGGCCACCAGACCAGAGATGCTTATGTTATCATGGGTTTAACCACCATCGTGTATAACCAATTATTCACGTCTAGTTTTAGCCTCCATGTTTTTCCATAGGTGCGTCTAGCGAGCATCAGTGCTACCTCCGCTTTCCTCTTTATCCTGTCCATGTTTTTCCATAGGTGCGTCTAGCGAGCATCAGTGCTACCTCCGCTTTCCTCTTTATCCTGTCCAAGTGTTGGTTCCAGGTCAGTTTGGAATCTAGGATTACTCCCAGATACTCAACCTCCTTCGACACTTGTATTTTTTCACCTCGAAGTTTCAGAGGTCCGAGACCCTCCGTTTTAGTCCTCTTGGTGAATGCTACTATGGTCGATTTGGATGGAATTATGTTGAGCCCTTCTTCTTTGGTCCATCTTGTTATAATATTCAGGGCCTGCTGCATTTATCCCTTTACCGAAAGCGTTCCTTACATTTTTAAAGATGTTCGCAGTCAGAAAGCGGCATTCCTGAACAATTCTCTGTTGTAGGTCTTCTAGATTTGTAGAATCTAATAAATTAGTAGTGAACGTTTTGAAATGGACGACACTGTTAGTCTTTTTCTACACTGGTAGCTTTTCTTGAATCTAGTTGTCGCAGAACAAAAAAAAAGATAGTTGGCCACTGTCACTCTACTGAAGAAAGAATGGAATTGTTGCAACTTATTATCGAAATAATGAATGTGCTAAAGCTGCTGCAAGAATTTATAATACAAATCATCCAGACCACAACGTAAGCCATCAATACGTTAAACATTCAATGGCTAAGTTTGGAACTTCAGGTTCTGGTAACAACAGAAAACATGAAGTATCCTGTCCTGTCAGAAATGATGGAGTTGAAGTTGCAGTTTTAGGACATGTACAAATGGATAATCGACAATCTATCAGACAAGTAGCTAGAATGTCTGGTGTATCAGCAACTAGTGTTTTTCGGATTTTGAAAGCCTACAAATTCCATCCTTTCAAAATAAGGCTAGTTCAGGAATTAAACGAAGATGATCTTGATCATCGATTTCAGTTTTTGTGAGGTGTTCAGCGAGAAATTGACCAATAACCCAAACCTATTATACAATACATGTTTTTCAGACGAAAGTTCTTTCATGTTCAATTGTGAAGTGAATAGACATAATTGTCATTACTGGAGGGATATGAATTCTCATTTGGTGATGGAAACACATCACAAACTCCACAAAAATCGAGTGTCTGGGCCGGCATTATTGGTAATCATATTGTTAGACCATTTTTCATTAAAGGTAATCTCAAAAAGGGGTCCAATGGAGTGGCCAGCTAGATCACCTGATCTCACACCGATAGACGTTTATCTGTGGGGACACCTGAAGTCGAAAGTGTAGTCTACCAAGCCTACAAATATAGAAGCCCGGCGACAGAGAATTGTGCTGGAATGCCAATTGCTAACCCTGGATATCTTGAGTAATGTACGAAACGCTTTCGAGAGTAGAGTGTACTATTATATGGAACTAGGTGGAGGTCATTTTGAACAATTTATTTGTCGAATTTGTTTCCACCGATATTATTTGTTGTTGATTCCCTCATTAAAATGAACAAATTTTCTGTTTTTTCTCAAATAAAACGTTCAACATTCAATTTCTCAATAACGAATGAACCAGTTCCGAATGTATTACTCGACCCCCCATGCCTTTGACAAAAGAGGGTGGTGATCGCAGGGGGGGTGAAGTTTTGGATATGATATGAAATATGAATTGAAGTGTTCTTTGAAATTTTCGATTAGACATCCGTTTCTGACTTACAGGGGGATCAAGTTTTTGTTGGAACGCCGTGTATACAGGGTGTAACTGAATAAGTGTAAAACATTCAAGGAGGTGATTCCTCATCGAGAAAAAGATAAGATCTTTCATATAAAGAAACTTCATTGGAGCATCCCTTGTTAAGATACAGCTCCTTAAAGGGGGTACATAAAATTTGTATAACACTTTTTTTCACAAGCACTGAAACAGTTACAATATTGAAATCAACCTGGCGTTTTGTACTACCAAAAAGACACTCAGCCAGTAATTTATTTGGTTTACCCCATGGTTGTAAGGGGTGGAAAACGCAACCCCTAAAATTTATTTCCAATGTAACTTTTTGTCTTATTATTTGTTTACAACTTAAAAATTTATTTCCAATAGCCTGTTTCATTCTAAACAAAAAACGTCTCATGGATTTTTTGCCCAAAATAAACCAGTTCGCTGCAAAAAATTATTTTACGAACAACTACAGAGATACATCGTCATAAATGCGAACTGGATTTATTGTTATTTTGTAGTTAGTACCTGCATTAAACGATCAAAGGGTAATAAACAAAACTAATTTATTAATAACAAAACACACAACATATAGAAATCATAGTAAATGTTCAATATGTCTACCTTCAGACATTACGCATGCGTCTAGACTTCGGCGCATTGAGGCACGTATTCGCTCAAATATTCCTGGAGTCTATCTGATTACCCTGCACGCATCGATGATGCGGTTTCTTAAGTCCTCTACATCGCGAACAGTAGTACGATAAACCAAATGCTGTGAATGTCCCCAAATAGAGAAATCGAGAAGATTGAGATCCAGGGATCGAACGGGCCAGTTCTGTGGTCCTCCTCGACCTATCCACTGATTTGCATATGTTTCACTTAAATTCTGACGTGCTACTTGACTAAAATGGGCGGGAGCCCCATCATGCATAAAAAACATATCCCTTCTGACGCCCAAAGCAACTTCCTTCAGCAGTACTGGATGCACTTCTCTTAAAAATTGAACGTATGCCTCACCATTTAATCGAGGAGGTAGAAAATGAGGCCCAATTAAATCATCCCCAATAACTCCGAGCCACACGTTAAGAAAAAACTGTTCTTGATGGTTAGTTTCGACAATAGCGTGAGGGTTTTCATCAGCCCATATGTGGTAATTATGAAAATTAATAATCTTGTCCCGAGAAAAACTACATTCGTCTGTTAATTCTATCGTCTTCGGAAAGTAACAATTTCTTCTAATCATTTCCAGCATCCAATTGCAAAATTCAAGACGATTCGGAAAGTCTCGCGGTAACAGTGCCTGTACTCGTTGCAGATGGTAAGGGTATAAGAGTTGTTCCTTTGAAATTCGAAATATCGTCATATGATCAACATTTAGCTGGAAAGCAATCTTTCTAGTACTTCAATCAAATTAAATACTGCTTCCTCAAGCTGTGGTGTTCCTACTTCTCTATGGTGACCACAATCCTGCGTTCTTTTGTCAAATGAACCATATTCTCGTAGTCGTTGATGAAGTCAAGCAAATATTCTATGTGAAGGATGCTGCCGTTGAGGATACATTTCAGCATATCTTCTAGAAGCTTATAACCCATTCCCCTGCGACAGTAACAAATTAAGAACAGAACAACAACACACAATTAGTATTAATTCAATTTCGAAAATTCACAAACTGACAGCGTCATACCAATTTAATGGCCACTATCGCTAATAGCGACCTACTAGATAGATTAGTTGTTCCTAAAATAATTTTTTGCTGCGAACTGGTTCATTTTGGGCAAAAAATGTAATGGATATTTTTTGTTTGGAATGAAACAGAAGATTGGAAATAATTGTTTTAATGGTAAACAAATAATAAGACAAAAAGTTACATCGTAAATAAATTTTAGGGGTTGCGTTTTCCACCCCTTACAACCATGAGGTAAACCAAATAGATTTCTGGCTAAGTGTCTTTTTGGTAGTACAAAACGTCAGGTCAATTTTAATATTGTAACTTTTTCAGTGCTTGTGAAAAAAATTGTTATACAAATTTTATGTACCCCCTTTAAGAGGCTGTATGTTAACAAGAGATGCTCCAATGAAATTTTTTTATATGAAAGATCCTATCTGTTTTTCGATCAGGAATCACCTTCCTGAATGTTTCACACTTATTAAGTTACACCCTGTATACTTCACTTTCAATATTTTCACTTAATCATCATGCAGTTGAAACGACAGAAAAGCATTTCAGTGATGCAATAGAAGAATGTGATATCGTCTATGGTTTTTTCCTTCACATATCGAAGGTCTTTGACTGCATATATCATTTACTTACTTCTTGATGAATTATATGATCAGAAAAAACGGTTTCAACCTACTTCAAGTGTTTACTTCACACCAAGTCTGTATATTTTCTAACTGTCGTTCAATTTGTTACAGTCTTCGATAGTTTCGACAAGTAAATATATTTTCAAATCATCTGCAATAAATAACTTATAACAATGGACATAATTACTGAGGTCATTAATGAATAATAAGAACAGAAGTGGCCCGAGATTCGACCCCTGAGGTACTCCGGATGAAGAATTGTAATAAAAAGGATCATAGCCGTTATAAGATACAAAGTGTTGGCGTTGAAGTAATTAGGATTTAATGAAAAGTACTGCTGAATTATGGAAAGCAAATTGGTGGAGTTTTTGTAGAAGGATCATGTGATCAAGTCGATTTAGCAAAATTAGTATATATCACATCAACTTGACCACGATTATCCCATTCACAAAAGGTCACTTAATAAACATAATATTTTCTATTGCTCTATGAAATCGTATAAAAGATTATCAAACAATATAAAGAATGTAAATTTTCTCAATAGCATTTTTTTGAAGGGTTGGTCATGTATTTTCATATATCTTAACACCTACCTACCTTCGCAGAAATTTATGAAACAAATATATCTCTCACTCAAAGCGGCAGTTGTCAGAAACTATTTTTCTCTGAAAATGATCGGAAGTCTCATTAATCAACTTGAATTAATCACTTCTGTTTCAGAGCATGACCTTAAAAAATATGATTTATGGATTATTGATAATGGTTATTAGATAGTCCTACTGACCGGAATATTCTTTCTGAAATAAATATCAGTGTAGGACACGGATGACCAGGCATCAGTAATTACATCAAGCTACACGAAAAACTAGTATTTCTATAAAAAATTGTACTGCCACAGGTATCAAACAGAAAAGTTGAATTTCACGCTGTTGTTCTTCGGGAAGGTCATAAAAAAAGTAGCTTTGAATAACAAAATTTAATAAATAAATTGCTCGACTCATGCAATAAATACATTATTCAACTACTAAACTAGGTACTAACTACTGCCCAAAAACATTACATTAACAAATCCAAAAAGTTCTCTGGTTAGAGAATAACTCTCCTATGATTCTTAGTTGATTTGAGCTTTTAACAACTCAAAGAGTGATGGCAGTATATGGTTGACAAAAAGCGTGGAGTACATAAAACAAACTATTTACAACATTTACATTTATAACAGATACGCTATTATTTTTGAGACACTGATGAAACTGGAATATCGGCTCCCTGCACTGTAATTTTCACGAAGTAATACTAAAGTTGGGCTTGAGGTTTTTCAGAAGAAAGAGAAGAGTGACTGGTATCTTGGTTCTGAAACAAAATCATTATATCAATCAATACGTTTCAAAAAAACAGTCAATTTTAACAAAATATATTTTTTGACCATTTTTCAGTTATAAATTGATCATTGTTCCACACTACAGAACCGTCAGGCGTTTCAACCATGATTGAATCTTCAGAAGGTAATCTAAATAGTTTCCAGAAAAATTCTGGTATCTGAGAGACGTGCTTTTATTGAATTTGTTCTATACCGTGATTTCAAATTTCACCCAGTACGAAAGAGTCAGTTGTAACAAAGCTTTTGGCCACCTACTTCTTCTGAAGGAAGAAAGAAAGCAACTCAGTTCGAAACAAACTCTTCACAAGAGAAAAAGAAAAGTGATTTTGTTCAGTTTAGCATCCTCCGGAAGCCAGACACTATTATCATTGTTATTGTCAACGAAATTCAGGGTTCTCGAAGTGATATCAATTCATCAGCTGTTACACATTTGAGAAATCGTTTTTTGAAATCGAGTTTACGTTTCTTTCACTCTTTTAATCGTTCCTTTATATAATGACTGCAATACATTTAATGAATAGTTAGTAACAGAAGCATCAAACTTAACATAAACATCCAAGGTTTTCTATTGTATTGATATCATTCTTGTGTTGAAAACGCTTGTTCTGCTATTAACCAATCATCTTCGTACCTGTTCATGAAGGAAACGGTCTGTTGTAATGTGACCTTTGTAATCATCAAATTTTTGAAACGATTAGAAATGTCCGGATTCCTTAAATCCGATTTCTAGTTTTACTATTTGCTTCTTGATGCATGAAAACTAGTCGTCTATAATGTACAATATGGAAGGTCCAGCTCAAAGCCAAATTGGAAATACTACCTCTACTGATAGAAAAATTATACCTTAATTTTGTTTATACATACAGGGTCGATGATGTGTATGGAAACAATCGATTATCTCTTAAAGTAAGGTAGCTAGCAAAAAATATTAGGGTTTTTTAAAATCTATCACACTAAATAGAAATTGAGTATATAGGATCAGTCAAAAAGTTTCGAAGAGATAAAGTTGCTTTTTTCTCTAATATATTCTCTATATATATTATTCCATATTTAAATTCCGCCTTAAATTCTGAACAAAATTGATATAGCACAGTCATTTCCTAAATTCAACAGTTTTCGAGATATCGAATTTTGAAAATAACTTGTTACTACTCTCAAATTTATTATGAAAAGAACACAGAATGTTGGATTATTATGAAAGTATGTGAATATGATTACAATTTAGTAATATTTTTTTTTTTAAGAAATTAAAAAAATTTGTTCAGGGTTGATAAAAATGAATGATAGGATAAAATGTATTTTTTAATGAATGTCCAGAATATTTAAAAATTTATGAAAACAATAGTTATGCCAAGGGAAAAAGAGAAAGCAAGTTTTAATAAACAAGAAATATTTCCTTTGGAGTTCTATTAAATAAGGTGCCCAAAGTATTCATCATTTACCTCCTGACAGTAATGAACTCGCTGAACAAAATTTGGTAGTGAATCTAAAATTATGAATTTAGGATTAAGAATTATTTCCAACATACTAACATGAGTTCGTTTTTGAATTCGGAAGTCAGGTTAGATGCTTTTTTCCAAATAAAGCATTCTTAAATACGTTAGTTTTTATTTCAAATTTCAGGTTACATATGTTGGTTAGGATAGGTTAGTTTAGTTGAAAAATACTCGATTTCATTTCATTCATTTTTTATGTGTTTAATGGTAACTACAAACATCTTATTTCAGCTACAATCAACTCCATCGTTTGTAGTTTGAGGACAATTGTTATTTCATGATTTGAAGTCTTGTTATCGTAGTATTTTTTGCTATAATTGAAAAAATATGAAATAAATTGATATTGTGTTACTACTACAGTAAACTACAATCAATTTAGAACCTATTTCAAAACTTTTTAGTGCATTATTACTTGTATAATATCAATAGTGCTTTCCCAGTAACCGATAAGACTACAAAAAAATGAAAATTACTACATTTATAAGTATCGTTTGTAGGTAAAGTAGGCTAAAAAAAAGGAGATTTTTTTCAAAGCGGGTTCCAGCGTGACAGCGCTTTTGTGTCCGCCGATTGTCATCTGATTGTTTATTATTATTGAAATGAGATTCTAAATTGTGGAGAAACTATAACTAAAGCTTGGAAAAGGATCTTCCAGTACTTGTTTATTCGATCTAGCACTTTTTTCGTACATATTCTAGTACTTTCTTCCAACAGGTTGTGACAACACTGATTACTAGGCAGTTCCCGGAACCACACTTCAAAATCACGAAACAGATAACCGGCATCCGCAAATGCGAGAGTTTACGAGACTGAATTCACGTATTTGAGTCGACCGTAACCTTGCTTTCAGTTTCAACGGCCTTCGAGAGTAATGAGGTCAACTTCATCCGTTTGGTGAGCCAGAGTTCATTCTATCCGTCAATCGGTTGAACGGCAGTTGTGGCGGGTATTGATAGATTCTGAGTCGTCGTTGAGGCATTTCAAACTGTACTATTGGCTGGAATTTTCATCGAAACAACTTTGAAGAGAGAATTTGGAGTTGCCAATTTCCAGATGACTGTTGCCGCTTTCGAAAGTTGACAATTTTCTGACAGAAATAGCGCGATAAACTCAGCATAAGACATCAGCCGCTTATGCGTTGTAAAAATTCAAGTAATTGTGTAAAGAGTTATTCCAAGTTCAGAATTATAATTTAACTCAAAACAAACTAGTTCCAGATTCTATAAAATATCCGATTTTATCTGCAACTCCATTGCCATTGATTCTACAAATTAATTTTACTCGAATGCTAGTCCGTTCACATACAAAGATGTCATAATACAGTGCTTTTCAGATAAAAGTATCCACCTTTAATAACTTTTGTAATACTGGTATTTAGGAAAAATCCAAAAACACGTCAATTTATGTTGAAAGGGGCAAGCATTATGGCTTATTTAAACTTACTGGAAAAGCCACTCCTTCACCCCTAGCATCATCCCTTTTTTTTTAAATTACTTCTCATATTTTTTATGTAAAATTTGGATACTCCTCTTTGAGCTGATTTAAAAAATGTATAATACTTGTAGGTTAAAGTGGTTAGTTTATGAGATAAACAATTTTTCTTTTAATAGCACAAATTTTACTTATTTTTTACTTTCACCTTATTTGCCTGTACTAAAATGGGTTGTACAACAGTTCAAACTCTTTAATCTGTTTAACTGTGCTAGTATGTAATTCAACTGATGGAGAAATTTGCCACAACAGGGTCTGTTTGCAATAAAGTGCATAAGCGAGAGGGACTCGTAAATAACGAAGCAATCCAAGTGGCAATTTTAGGGCAAGTCAGCTTAGAGGCTCAACAACCCCAATCGTTGTCAACAATAAGTAGAGCGATCGGTGTTTCATCTTCTACAGTTTTTCGAGTTCTACATAAATTCAAGTACCACCCATACAAAGTTAAGTTGGTGCACGAGTTGAATGAAGATGATTTTGATCGTCGTCAAGAGTTTTGCGAATCAATGACGCAATTTATCAATAAAAATCCACAATTGTTAAACAATATTTGCTTTTCTGATGAATGCTCATTTTCATTAAATGGCTTAGTAAATAGGCATAATTGTAGATATTGGGCTGAAAGTGATCCACATATTATGCGTGAATTCTATACACAACATCCCTGAAGGTTAAACGTTTGGTGTGGTATCCTAGGTGACCACATTTTCGGACCTTTCTTCATCAACGGAAATTTAAATGGTGAATCATATCTTGAGTTACTCAGGAAAGAAGTTGACCCACGTATTACAACAATAATAGAAAATGATGATAACCTTTCCGAAGATTTACTGGTATTTCAACAAGACGGAGCTCCCCCACACTATGCTATGTCTGTCCGACAATTTTTAAACGAAACATTCCCCGCTCGTTGGATAGGTAGAAGAGGGCAGATGATGGAGTGGCCACCTAGGTCACCGGATTTAACACCCCTAGACTGCTTTTTATGGGGGTATTTAAAAACAAAAGTTTATGCTACCCAACCAGAATCTCTGGATGATTTACGAGAGAGGATAGAAAATGAATGTCGACAATTAAATCCAGCCGTATTAAGCAATGTCAGAGAGGCATTTCAAAATAGATTATACCATTGTATCGAAGTGAATGGTACTCATTTTGAACACTTATTGTAACTTCATAATAAATAGCACAGTTAAAAAGATTAAAGAGTTTGAACTGTTGTACAACCCATTTTATTACAGGCAAATAAGGTAAAAGTAAAAAATAAGTAAAATTTGTGCTATTAAAAGAAAAATTGTTTATCTTATAAACTAACCACTTTAAACTACAAGTATTATACATTTTTTAAATCAGCTCAAAGAGGAGTATCCAAATTTTACATAAAAAATATGAGAAGTAATTTAAAAAAAAAGGGGATGATGCTAGGGGTTAGGGGATGGCTTTTCCAGTAAGTTTAAATAAGCCATAATGCTTGCCCCTTCCAATATAAATTAACGTGTTTTTGGATTTTTCCTAAATACCAGTATAACAAAAGTTATTAAAGGTGGATACTTTTATCTGAAAAGCACTGTATATGATAACTGGTCACTGTATTTTTAGAAAGTCAATTATAATTTCCACTTCACGCTTTTGTGAATTTCAGTATTAATTCATTGTTTTTACCATTGCAATTGACGCAAAACGTACTTTAATTATAAGTAGATTGAATTCTATTGCATTATCAGACGATTAGATACAGATGTTTTTCAACTACTGTTCAAATGAAAATAACTAATCAAAGTGCAGTTTTCCAATGAAAAATAATTAATATATACCACATTCAACTTTTTTAGAAATTTCGACATTCCAAACAAAATTATAATTTTTGTTCTTTCTTTTCGTGTTGCTAGTTCATACTCACATTTATCTAGGAAACTGACTCATTTTCTAATGGGAGCCTACTCGATTTGGACCTGAAAAATAGCTGTTTTTCAAAGTGGAGAAAACGAATTGATAATTTAGCAAGAAGCGATCTGAAATAAGCTTGTTGTACTGCATGACGTCATGAGTTGTCAGTGTTTTCTTGGAATGATTGTGTTTTCAGCGAATTTCTGATGAAATATCCTACTGTATGATTCAGTTTTTAGTTCTGCCAATTCATTTCTGAGCTTATTCTCAAATTCCAGCGTGAAATCCTTAACCAGCAGTTGTGTGGACTTGTAGTAGCAATGAAAATGATTTTGTCGAATCGAAGATATTGATACATTTGTAATTCATTGTTAGTTTTCATGTACCAAAATGAACAGTTTGTGAATCAAATATATACTTTCCAGTCAGTTACTAGTTCGACAACTAGGGTCAATTGAAGTCACACAGGAAGATCAACTAATTAGTTTCGACGTGGAAAGCCTTTACACCAACGTTCCGGTCGAAGAAGCACTCCAAATCATACAGAGGAAGCTATCCGAAGACGGGAACCTGAAAGAGAGAACGAATCTACCTATAGAAGTAATTATGGAATTACTAGGATGCTGTGTACGAAACTGTTATTTCCAACTGAAGGACGAATTCTTTACACAAGATGAGGGACTGCCAATGGGATCGCCACTTTCACCAGTCATAGCCAACATATATATGGAGTGGTTTGAAACTCTGGCCATTGAAGAAGCCCACAAGAAACCTCGAGTCTGGTTGAGATATGTTGACGACACCTTCATAATATGGAACCATGGGAATACTGAACTAGACGCCTTTCTGAAACACATCAACAGCGTGAGACCTTCCATCACTTTCACAATGGAGAAGGAAATCCACAATGAATTGCCATTCTTAGACGTTTTGGTGAAGAGGACCGACACTAAGTGGGAAACATCTGTATACCGAAAACCCACTCATACGGGACAGTATCTGAACCACGAATCCAACCACCATCAATCGACAAAAAGAGGAATCATCAAGACTCTATTAGACCGTGCTTTTGGGCTTTGTAATACAAAGGAAGGTCTCGAGAAGGAACTAGACATCATCAAAAGTGATCTTCAGCGGAATGGATACTCCAAAGCGATGGTAGAAAAGACTTTGGCCAAAAGTTCCAAGTACAACATTAGAACCTGTTTTAGATCCGGTAACACTATCCGTAGCAGCCTCACGAAAACCAGGCCCCCAAACGCGGACTGCGATTCCAAGAATTGCATTTACCGGATACCCTGTGAGTGCGGAAAATCCTATATTGGTGAAACTAAGAGGCCATTGAATATTCGCATTGCCGAGCACAAGAAGCACACACAGCGAGGAGAAACCAGCAAATCAGGAATAGCAGACCATGTTTGGACCCATCAACACAACATCGAGTGGTCCCAAGCTGAGATCTTGCACAGAGAGGAACATTGGTTCAGGAGAAAATTTAAGGAAGCCGCATACATGTTGTCCAACAACGTATTCAGCCAGGCCAGCGTAGATATACGAAACATATGGAAACCCATCATCAAACGAGAAATGACCAACTCCCGCCAAATCGGTCATCTCTCACGGAATCAGTGAAGCGGAAAATGGAAAGTAGATAAAGTGAAAGTATTTCAACGACCTATAAAATAGTCATCTCTCGGAGGAATCAGTCCAGTCATCACCCGAAGACGATTGTAGATACCAACAATCGAAACGTCGTGAACTAACGTGACTTGGAATCTCTACACTTTTTATTTTTATTATTTTCTTTTTGCATTCCTTTAATTTTTATTTATTCAATTATTATATTTTTACTTGTAGGTTATTTTACTATCATTTCATTTCAGGTTGTTGTTGTTGCTTAATATAATTGTTATTTTCAACTATTCTTTTTTTTTAATTATTCTTTTTTACTTGTTTCAGGGATTTCAAATCATTTTATATAATAGACAATGGAAGTCCGAACTAGTGAAATTCATCACGAAACATTGTCAATCACCTTCAAACAAATGCAGGGTTTTTTCATGCAGGGGTTTTCTATGCATATTTTCATATAATAGTTTCACTTCCTTTCGAAAGGTATAGTTATTTCAACACTTTGTTAACGAATCCTTTCCTATATACTTTCAGTGGGTGAATTTCAGGAAGTTGACTCCAAAGTAATGTTTTTATTATGAACAAAAATGACGGGAAGAAATTCTGAAAAAGTTGATATATTTCGAAAGCATTGTCCGCTGGAAATAATGATGCATGCAACTTTTTCGTGTTTATAGAAATTTTGCTTCCTGAGAGGTAAAGCATATAACTTGTCTGAAAGTTTCATAGATTTATAAGGAATATGCAGACAAACAAGTAAGCTATTGAAACCCAAGCTTTTGAGATGATATCAATAAAAAAGAAACTGATAATAGCAGTCAAACGAGAATTTAATCGAAGATAATACAACATGACCAATAAATTTCCATTTTTCAACGACAACTTTGTTATTCAGCAATACTATGAGAACAAACAGCATGATAAAACCACGAATCCGTAGGACGAGTGGTATTTCTTGTTGCACAATTTGTATTGCTCAATAATAATAGAATTGTAGTCTTAAAAACAGCTGGGCCCTGAGAGTCACGTTTGATTTAAGAATGATGACAACTAGATGTTAATTTATGGTTACCTTTAACTTTTCTACCATTTCATTGAAGGAAAAACCTAAAAAAAGAAATACTACAATAATTGAGTCTTCCAGCAGGCACTTCCGAACTTTGACGGTTTGTTTGAAGCGACATCTGTCAAATTAGTAGAGGCCCTGTCCGGGAAGCCAATGTAGCCTAATGGACGGGGTCGCAGGACTCCTGGTCAGTGGCAGAAATAAGTAGGGTGAGGGGAACTAAAACTCCCCAAAGGTCTTTGTAAAACATGCCACCGTGGACCAGCTCACCCAAGCTAAGGAGTAAGGTATCGTGCTGAAGCTGAATGGCCGCAGGGTGATATGCGGTCACGAACGATCCCCTTGGGAAACTGGACGAAACCTCACTATAATCAGCCTACCTATGATAATGCGGGGCTCTGCCAGAGGTGACCAACTCTTCCCTCGCTACTCGTGGGTACACACATGAATGAAACAAACACAAAAACAGAAACAACACAAACAAAAGCCAATTCCGAAGCTGAAGAAATACTCACCTCAATCTAAGACGGTTGTTGGGGATGAACAGAAATGTTCACCCCAATCTACCGCTTGGAATGAGGCTGGACATAGCAGATCACCTCCAACAAGCGGGCGCCAAGAGCTCCGCCTTGAATAAAGGCAAGGAACCAGCTGCCCCTGCAGCAAAGCCCCTGCACTTGTGCATCTCCATGTAGGGAACCCCAAGAAGGTTGAAGAAACCGCGCAACGACAGTAATATCGCTGCACCTTCCAAAATCTTCGCGGAGGCCACCGTGAGACACCTCAAGGTTGCCAAAGAGAGTGTGTGTTCGGCGATTCTTGGCCTACACCTGCCAATATAAAGGAGATGTCTCCTAGTGACCTGTTCACCTTCCTGGAAAGAACAGGATGGACAATGACCTAGGAGGACAAGTCCTCGGGAGAATGTACAATTGGTCACATGTGGCCTAAGTACTGTGAGTCTACAGTCACTCTCCCTACTCTACAAATACAATTGATGAAATTGTTTCATCAAGACGGGAGCACTTCGCCCATTTTGGGGTCGCCATAATCGTCCTACTGAGAGGACTATTTGCAATGTGGTGGCTAATACAAAGTATTAGCATCACTGAAAGGTGGAACAATGTAAACAATAATTTATATTGTAAATTCGAAAACTTCGAAATGCTCTCTATGATAGATTTGCGGAAAATAGTTAGTAACCTAGACAATAAATTCTCCATATATGAAACGCTGAACTGTAAAATGATCAAAGAGGTCTTCGAAACCATCGGTCATATTATTCTAAACTTAACTAATAGATCTCTATATACAGGAAAAATACCATATAAATTGAGAAGCATTACTGTTATTCCTATTCCAAAAATAGCAAACAAAAGCCCATTAATACTTTGCCCCCAATTGAAAAAATTCTGGAAGTTGCTGTATATGATCAGTTATTACATCACGTCACTAAAAATACAATTTTGATAGATAATCAATCGGGTTTCCATAAAAACTTCTCATGTGAAACAGCATTACAGCCCACAATATGTAATATTAAAACTAACTTGGATAACCAGAAATATGTTATTGCTGTATTTTCAGACTTAAAAAGAGATTTGAGACAATTGATAGAGAAATTATGTTGTTGTAATTGGCTCAGTATGGGATTGATGGAAAGGTGTTAGAATGGTTCAGTGATTATTTGAACAATAGAAAAAAGTTTTAAAGATGCACTATCAGATGAAAAAGACATTGATGTAGGTGTTCCCCAAGGTAGCATTCTGGGCCCACTTCTTTTTGTTTTATAATTGAACGATATTGAACTTTTTATTGAATCTGAGTTCATAAACCTATTTGCTAATGATACGTTGCTTATGTGTAGCGATACGAATTCAGTTAGAGACATTCATAAAATGGATAGGATTTTAGGAGCGGTAAATGAGTATTTATGCACTAACAAATTGAAGTTGAACGTAATAGAAACAGAAGCAATGATATTCACCACGAAATATAAATACAGTTCTCTAGATATCAACGGTATAAACCTCAATATCAATAACGAAAATATTGAAGTTCTGTCATCAGTCAAATAAATATCTTGGTTTTCAACTGGATAATTTTTCAAATTTTGACAATATATATATATATATATATATATATATATATATATATATATATATATATATATATATATATATATAAAATATAGTTTTTTCGATATAAATATCGAAAAAACTATATTTTTTCAGTAGAATAGCACAAAATTTGTCAATGCAGTCCAAAGTAACAGTTAACAATACCATTATTCGACCAAACTTGGATTATTGTGCGTCATTATTATTTTTATTTAACCTCAATAAATTAAATATGCTACAAAAACTACAAAATCGAGGGATGAGAGTAATCTGGAAAACAAATCGCCGTACTCCCATAAGAAGTATGCTTGATTGTTTGAATTGGTTATCAGTTGAAAGTAGACTCTACTATTTTACAATAACTCTAGTATACAAAATTGTAAATGGAATGGCACCAGAATATTTCAAAGATTACATCAAATTCAATAAAAACATTCATAATTATAATACAAGAAATTTCAATAATATACATATAAACAGACCGGCATTCGGAAGTACCATGAATTCGTTAATTTTTAAGGGCTTCCACGAGTTCAATGAATTACCTGAAGAAATAAAAAAATATCCATTTCAAAAGATTTTAAAAAAGCACTTAGAGAATTTTTTTGAAAGTAATAGAATACAAATTGTACAGTTATGTGGAATTATTTGGGACATTATTGGCTATCATTTTGTTTTTCCATTTATTGTTTCTAATTGTTTTCAATTGTTCATTAGGGTATTTGTATCTGTAATGAAACCAAATATCACTGTCTAAATAATAATTTAATGTATATATGTACCTATATTTCATCATCTATTTAAATATTACTTAACATATGATACTGAAATCTTTATATGTAATATTCACTGTCTGGCTACATGCTAGTTCAAATCTCAAATTGTTTAAATTTAAAATTTTTTGCATACATTTTTTTATATTTCATTGTGCTAGTGTTATTATTACACTCATAGATATGTATATTAGGTTTCCTATTTCAATAAAGATTATTATTATTATTATCAATTTGAGTCCACTTGTTGAGTAAACGATCGATCAACACCCTTACTTTGACGAAAATCCTAGAAGATCGCCGCTGTCTGTGAGAGTTTGCAGAAGAATCCAAGGCAGTCGATTTCGCGTCGCTCATAAGAACTCGGCCGTTCGCAGACCACTTGACGAAGTTTGCGTCGTGACTTGGGTTTGCACCCACACAAAATTCAACCCATACCCAACCAATATAACCCATGCCATAGGTCAAATTTAGCCTGACTTATGTGCGAGAGGCATGGAAAATTGTTCGTTTTGCATGCGCTCCACTTCGTGGCGGACATTTGAACGATGTTATATTTCACACAAAATGGCATCAACAGCTCTTTCAAATAAATATACAATTTTGATGAAATCTTAAACATACTTTGTTGTATTTAAATTCAAATATAGGAAGCGTTCAATAAAATACCACATATATTTGGGAAAGATTTCATCAGAAAATAACTGTAGTTAAAACATAAATGACACATGCGTTCTCATTCGTCTTTCATTAATGTTTGCTCGCCGTTATTTTTTTGTTCTTGTTTTTTGTTGTTTCACAACATCAATTTTTCTTGTCGACAGAAAAACAAGAACTGGAAAAATCAATCAATGAATTGTATGTATGCAAAACCGATTGGAAACGTCTCATATAATTGACCGCGTAGCCTAGCTCATAGATTATGTTTGCCAATAGACCGCCCACCATTTTTAACAATTGAAATGAATATTTCCGCTCTGTTGCACCGATTTACCTTCGACAACTTGGCATGCCATGGTATGTACACTAATCGAGTTAGAGGTAAACCCAAATTCCTATTCAATGCGATCCCGGCGTCTTGGTTGAGCAGGCACCGCCTTCATTCCGGAGGAATTGCATCAAAGCTGTAAAATGTGTCTACATCGATGAATTCACTTCTACGTCTTCAGACGAAACAACTGAATCAATGAAAATCTAGAAAACCCTAAAGATGTTTTGGTTCATATTTAGAGGTGTCCGTTTCGAATGAGATCTCTATCGACTATCTCACAAAAAACATGGTTTGTTAGTCACAAATGGAGAAGTATCATATTTTCAAATAGATCTTTTATCCTAAGAACTTATATCCATATAGGTCCTCGACTTCATTATTTGTGATGATAATAATTCTTCATTTCCTGGGACCCTCATAACTGTGAACTTTTAAGTAAAAATAGATGTAAAATGAGTAGCAGTATGTGAAAAGTTTGTTGTATACAATAAATATTTTATATTATTCTTGGGATTTGATATTTTTTGAATAGATAGGGGTAGTTTATTATATAAATCAATTCGCATGACACGTGGTCCTTTTGACGTAATAATGTTCAAGTTCAAGTCGATAGACTTTTTCAGGATTTGACTAAGACACTGCAATCGAAGTTTCTAGGTGAGAAGACGACAGTACCTCTTCGTTTCAGAACTATTCAATACTAGGCTTTTTCTTGGAATAGTAATCTTCTATATTATTGACAGCAATGTTTGTCTGAATAGACATCCCATTTCAATGATATGAACTCAGTGTGAAAGACCTACAAATCATCGGCAAATTACACAGTGAGATTTTGGGAATTCATACAGGATATATAATTTATTAAGAGAAAAAATAAGGTAGGCCCTAATACACTGCCCCAGGGAACACCAGTCCTAGTATAACGAGTTTTAGAGTGGAAAGTTCCTGATTCAAGATTGATCGTGTTAGACTGTGACCTTGCTGTCAAGTTAGATTCAACTCAATTCAGACTGGTTCATCGAACTCTTAACCCATCAAGGACTGGTTGCCATACGGCAACAGAAATGAACAGTTTTCTGTTGCTAAAATTTCCATAGATTTTTCATTAAAAACATAGATGGCGGTATTCACGCCAAAAGTTTGTTGCAGTGTCAGTTAAAAGAATCGTGTGTTGTGTTTGTCTGTTCACTCCAGTGATATAAAACATGATTTCGTTAGGAAATATCAAGAAGACTTCTCAAAAATGGATATCAAGTTTACGTAAGTATAAATACAGAGAGATTGTTACAGTTTTCGAAAATAAATTCATTACGATAGCTTTAGGAATATATTATCAACGTAACGGCAGCAGAAATTACGGGAGTCTGCAAAAACTTTCGAAATCGTGAAGCTTTGGAACTCAATGTTGCCATGTGGTGACACGAGTCCTTTCGGTGGACTACTTTTTTACATTTTGCTTTTTTTTTCTAGCGATGGGCTAGCTCCCGAAAAAGCTCTTCAAATTGCGTATAATGATGATTTAGATGTCGACCAAATTTATATTGAGCCTCCGAATGAGGGTGCGATCACAGATGAGGATTCCGGTGGGGAAAATGAAGGCTGCCTCGTTGGTAAATAATTCATCTCGGAATCAATTGAATGCTCCAGTTCAACTTGTTTTACATGGTGAAGATGATGAATTGGTTGAACCAGAAACGGACCATGTAGAAAAAGTTACTTATGAGGACATTGAATGGATCAAAGGCGATCTGGTAGGAAAGTTCAGAAAATTATTGTCGTTCAGATTATAAATTTTTTAAAACTTCAACCCCAACAAAAATGTTCGAGTTATTCATAGACCATGACGTACTTTCTTTACTGGTAGAAGAATCAAACAATTACGCGCGATTTAAAAACTTGCCATCCCCTCAAATTACTTTGGATGAAATGAAATGTTTCATTGCTATTCTGATTTTATCGGGATATTGTCAATTACCTGGAAAAAAAATTACTGGAATACTGATGGCGATCTTGGTAACCAACCAGTGATGGATGCAATGAGAAGAGACCGATTTTTAACAATTTGGCGGTATCTACACTGCGCAGATAATAATGCACTAGATCCAAATGACAAATCCTATAAGCTGATACCTCTAAGTGATCTGCTGCGGCAAAAATTTCTGACTTTTTTTGTTCCAGAAGAAGATTTAAATTACGATGAGTGTATGGTCAAATACTTTGGAAAGCACTCATGCAAGCAATTCATCCGAGGTAAACCAATCAGATTTTGATACAACATATGGTCGCAGAACAGCAAATACGGATATCTTGTGAATTTTTCTTTATATCAAGGCAAAGATAGGCGCGTGAACGATGAATACCAAACTGTGTTTGGAAAATCTACTGCTCCTTTGCTGATGCTACTGGATGAGTTACCAGAAGAAAAGAAAAAACAGCGATACAACCTATTCAAAGACAATTTATTTACAAGCTTGCATCTTCTTAGTCATCTGAAATCAACAGATTTCTCATCCACAGGAACCATTCGCGACAACCGAATCCCTAAAAATTGCCCGTTAGTATCCAAAAAGGATATGAGTAAGAAAGAACTTGGTGACTTCGATTCTTGTTGGGATAGAACTAACGGAATTTTACTAACGCGTTGGACAGACAATAATGTAGTTTCAGCAGCTTCGACCAAATATGAGGTAGCCCCACTTGCTAGTGTAAAACGATATTCAGCGAAGGAGAAAAAAATTGTTCAAGTACAAGACCGAACTTGATTTCCAAATGTAATGTATCCATGGGTGGCACGGATCTGATGGATGAAAATATTGCACGCTGGAAAAAAATGGTGGTGTTGTCTTTTCACATGGCTACTTGATACCGCAATTCAAAATGCCTGGGTCCTGTACAAACAGTCTGGCAAGTCAAGAAATTGTCAAAACATACCTCAACAAGTACAAGAATCTACCGAAAGGAAAAGCTAGACCATCTGCAAGTAAATGGAGCAGATCGTACAGCCGTGTTGGTGATGATGTGCTATATGATAATATAGAGCACTTGCACACACCAGTAGAAAAAAAAATTAGATGCAATGACGACAATTGCAAATCAATTATGCGCACAAAATACATCAAATGTAATGTAGAAGTTTGTTTGTCATGCAATGTTGAATACCATACACGAATGTAGTTTTTTTTCAATCAATAAATTTTTTTTTTCATGAAACAGTGTGAGTTACTCGCGTTGCCATATGGCAACACTGATTTTTGAAGAAATTGAGAAAAATTTCACTTTATTTTTTGGGCAAATCTATTTGTTCTATTCTGAAAATACAATTTGGAAATATACTTTTGCAAAATTCTAAAATAAATTAATTGCGTCCTTAATGGGTTAAATTAGCCAGATAACGAAGAAGCAATTGATGCTCGTGTTAGATAAAAAAATATAATCATCGTTTTTTTCACCACATTCTTGATTCAAAAAAAAAACTGATTGAAAAAAGGCAGGCATCCTGAGACGACATACCAGCTTGAAAGCCATTAGATTAGATTATATTGTCGGGGAGCTAGTCCATGGCCTGATTCACTGCGACCTTTCCAGATCTATTGTGATTTTCCTTGGTTGTTGGAGCTCATTGTCTAGCTTGATCTCTTTGATGAGGCTCCATAGCCTTGACACTGACCCCTTCATATAGCTGGCAGCCACCGGTTTCTCTTCCCCGCATCTTGCATGTCTCAGCCTTGCTATCGCTCCGCATGTACAGAGCACATGCAGTGTAGTTTCTCCCTCTTCTTCACATTCTTGACGGAACCTGCATTGGGTTTCTTCTGTCAGACCCATGTTGCTCTTCATGTTTCCTGAGTCAGCTACGCCGCGTTAGTAGACCCACCGCTACCCTTGGTTTAGCGGTTGTGGCTTAGGAGGTCTTCCGTGAATCTGGGCGATGGTTTTTTCATGAACTATTTCGCCTGCCTCATTGCTGAGAGCTTATTTCACCAATCTATCCATTGGACTTGCATCCATGAATTTATGGATGTCTTTATACATGCTTTCGCTACCCCGCAGAAGGGTTCTGGACGAATCACAGCCTTGGATGCACCTTCACAGGCTAGACCATTGGCCTCCTCATTGCCCTTGTGACCCTCATGTCCGGATACCCAAGCTAGAGTGACCTTATTTTGGGTACTTAGCTTCTTGAAGACGCTCAGACAGCTTCCCACCAGTCTTGAGTAGACTTGGAATGAGCTGAGCGCCTCAATTGCCGCCTGGCAAATATCGATTGTTCTCTAACTGACAGTTAGAGAAAAATCTATATTTTTTACAAAAGGCCATGAGTTTCTCATTATAATATTTCCAAACATTTTTGAAGAAGCCGGTAGTGATACTATTCCCCTATAGTTTTTTTTCACAACATTGATGCATCAAATTTTCTTTGGATTCTAGTTCAAGTGTATATAGTAGCAAACCCAAAACAGAGGCATAAACCTACCTAGGGATCTATACGACCAGATTTCGAGCAGAAATCTACGTCATTTATTATATGTGGCGAGATTGGTAGAGACCCACCTCATGAATCAATGAAAATATTTCCAGATAGCCAAGCAGCTCTAAAACCACTTGATTCTCACGAAAAAAATTCCAAGTTGGTAGCAGACAAACTGCTATGGTCCGAATTTCTGGTCACAATTACATGGAAAGTAATGAAGCTGCTGACTGCTTTGCAAGGGAGAGTACTGCAAGCACTTCCATCAAACTAGGAGCTACTCTTGATATCGCTTTAGGTTTTGTCAATCACCGTATATCTAGAGTGCAAGAGGAGGTGTATATTCCTGGCAAAATCTCCCAAGATTGGCACAATTCCAGCACTCATACATCGTTTGGAGTATGCTACCAAACAATTCTTCCATTATTGCAGAGATGACCTGAGCTTACAAAGCAGCAAAGCCTCTCTTGTCTGCTGCGCTGGGGAACGTATCAGGAATCCAGTGGCTAAATTCTGAACTGAAGGTAGACTCAGCAGGAGTAAGGTAATAGTCGGATCTTCAATTTGCTTCGAGTATAGTGAGTAGTTTGATATTTTATGAAAAGCGTTCTGAATGTCATACTAGAAAAAGTCAACCTGAAGAAAAACTCAGTGCCCCTAAACATTTTGATAAATGATTGTTGACATATTCATATATCTAATACTCAAACAATATTCAACAGATTTCGCCTCATTTCATACAAACCCTTCCAACCCTCTTCATGAACAAAGCATGCCGATTCCATCAAAGTACTTTCCCAAAGCATCTCTCGATGCATCTTCCATTGTACAAGCTGGAACCCCATTAATCCATCCCACCCTTCCAATTAACAATATAAAAACAACAAAGGCGAATCGCCATGTATAATACTGCCTCGAGTACGAGAAATTCATCTTGACATACTCCCCAAGATGTTAACAGGTCTAAAGGCATTGTACAAGGGCGGTCAAATGACGGGAAGATAAGCAAAGACGGACACGGTGGCTTGATTCGAGTCGAAAGTTGGTGGGCCTGATTAATCGCGGTCAGGAAACAAAGGGTGAAGTCAAGGCAACTGTGACCTAATGTTGGATTGAATCGGTGGATGCGAAATTCCGAGCTATCGGAAATGAAAGGGGTGGACCAGCTGCAGAAACAATGCTTGATAATTTGGTGGAAAAATTTTTGATATTGAAAATTTTTCACAAAACTGAAGTGGTGAAGTAATTTGATATTTGAGGTTGCCATGATGGAAAATGGAATGAAAGTATTATAATATCATTTGAACTGAAAGGGATATATTTTTAGGAGACAATAATTTTTGGGGAAAAAAGATTTTTGGATTCCTAATTTCACCATTTTCATACTGTTACGGTTTTCCCCGTGGGTTTACCAATAATTGCCTACTCTGAACAATAATCAAACTCAACTTTATTTCACTTTTGAAACAACAAAACACTTCAACCTAAACTTCAACCTTTATTCAAGTGTCCATCGCCTTATTAGATTTCTTCGCGTCTGCACTTTCACTCTAACTCTAACTGACTCGATAGATTCGTATATATGACAATCGAAGGACCTTGAAGATGGTAGAATATTCGCTGGAATTTCATCGAAGCCCATTATTCTCGCCACATCTAGAACGACCGCGAACATCGAACAACCGCGAAACGTCGGTTGAGCTGGCGCGCTCTTGGTCATGTCAGAATTGGTTTATGTCTACCAGCGGCGGCCAGCGTTATTTACTTTAGGGCATGATTTCAAACAATACGAAAAATAATGTGGGAATCTGAAACTCGGAATTATAATCTGTAGCAATCCTGTGAATATTATCTGACTCGATTCCAACGAATGTTTGGAGTGCAAAGTGAATAGGTAAAAGTGGTTTCTGTATATTTCAATGTTTCATATGAAAGTAGTTGTTTCGAAAAGGCTTTTTCTCCTAGTTTTGTGTCTGAAAGTTACTTCTTTGCACGATCTATACATCTTTGTGAATACTTAATGATTACTTCATTTTGAGAATGATTACCTTCTTCCATTCTCTACAAGATTCTCACTTTTTCGCATAAAGATGAGAAAGTAGAAAGCCGAAAACGTTCTTCCTCATTATGATCATGTTTGGTGATATGACAAGAAATGACAAAAAAATTACAACTTCTGAACGTTTCAATGCAAACTCATTCTAGAACACTGGATGATTCAAAAAATGTACATAGGATATTACTTTCTGCCAGAGAAATAACTCATACAGAAGGTTTCGTAATAACATACTTATATTTCAACATATCCAATGGATTTTAGGTCCCGAACAAATACATTGGATACATGTGATGATGATATATGTGATGATTGTGAGACTAATGATCACTTATGGGGCAATTGCCTGGTGTCCGAAGGCTTTACAGAAAACGGCTCTAGCTTACAGAGACAGGCTTATCTGACTATCTGTGGTACAATCAGTACCATATCAGCAGCGGCCATGGAGATCCTTCTATATCTACCTCCTCTCCACATTCTTCTGGAGGCAGAGGCTAGATTGAATTGTGCACATCGCCACTTACACAAAGCAATCTAATGCAGAGTCCTCTAGACTGCTGGCTGACGCTGGGAGTCACAGCATCCTGGGAATAACCTCTGATATGCCTCCAACTGTCAACTACGAACTGCCTCATACAGTACCTTTCCCGAGTAGAGAGGATTGGATCTTTCAGAGGAATTATCAGAAAGTTGTTGGTTCACAGACGGACTAAAAACATCTTCGAGCTCTGGTGCAGGTGTATTCAGTTGCAGACCCAGGAGAGAGATATCAATCTGCCTAGAGACATATGCGACTATATTTCAAGCGAAAATCTATGCTATTGAATTGTGTGCGGAGAGATTGGTAGAATCCAACCTCACACATAAGTCAATAAAAATTTTCTCGGACAGTGAAGCGGCATTGGAAGCTCTTGGCCCCCACCGAGCGTTGTCTAAGTTGGTAGCACATTGCCAAAAACGACTCTTCTCAATATGAAGACCTAACAAATTGTCTCTGATCTGGCAACATTTGCCTGTTAGGAATGAGGCTGCTGACTCCCAAATAATTATTGAACACCTGGATGGCAACAAAGTTCAAAGACTTACGGCAAATTCTTCCAGGATTGGCTCACTCCAAGGCGTTCATTAACCCTTCGAAGCTTGAAACCAAACAGTCGTTGGACTACAGTAGGGATGAACGATGTCTAACAGGCCTTCTTACAGGTCACTATCGTCTGAATCATCATATGCAGAGACTCGGACTGTGTGTGTCGTCTCTGTTTGGAAAATGGTAAAACAGCAGAGCATATACTTTGTGCCTGCCCCGCTGCGGACCGAATCAGGTTTTCAGAGTTTCCTAGAACCACACTCCTACCACCACTCACCATACAAACTAATCGGCTTCGTTAAGAAGCTGGGTTTATTTGGTCGAGTTTGAATATGTGTGAGCCACAATAAACCCTTGCGGGTTACGTTGGAGCGACGAATAGGCCCACTCACTTTTAACCTAACCTAACCTAACCTATATTTCACTGCCTGTACTTTTCAATTATCAGGTGTAGTTGCAATGCACTGTTTGGAACCTTTGGTGTAGTAATGAATATTACTAAAGTTTTTTCACAACACATCACATCTTCACATCTTCACATCTTCAAAGGAAAATTGAACTGAAGATGATGAATTGAAGTTTGGTGTTGGGAAAAACTCCAGTAATATTGAATATCCGGTGGTTCAAATTTCAAAAGGAAATGAATTATATGTTGTGTTTGTAACACACCAACATGTGAAAGCAATGTGTTCTAGAACCAAAATGAAAAGCCTTTCATGCATTCGTCTAAATGTGGTCAATAAATGTTTTTTCAATTGTTGAAATTATAACTTTCGTATCATGAAAATATGTGCGATTTCTGAAGCTGTGAATGAAACAAAAAAATATCATTTGAATAAATATAAAAATAAAATTTTTAAATATGCAAAAATTTGAAGTGAAACTTGGCAAGAAAAGAATATAAAAAACATTTCAAAATGTTAGAAATCTATTCAAAAATGAGTTGTTTTACTGTCAAGAGGTTCAACCAGAGCATGTTGAATATTTACTATATTTGCTCAAAGGTTTTTTTATGTATGGAATAAAAAATAATGACGTAAAAATAAAATATTATCATTTTATGCCCTTGACATTATCACTCTTTTGCAAAAGATGTTCCTCATTCATTTCTCTTTTCAACTTCAGTTCCATTTTTGTAATTTTTCGCTTCATAAGGCTGCACATTTTCTCAAAACTGAAAGTCCCAATCCCCACCATCCCGGAAAATTAAGTTTGGTTAGAATCCCTTACTTTGTGGTGGCACAAATCCGTATCCAGAAGCACCTACGACCACCCCGCTGGTTTCTCCACTGTCTGGGGGGGCTGGGGGAAATACAACTGGCCCTTGGTTCTGCCTGGGATCCCTGGTAGCTTGGAGAGGGGCATCCAATCCGTTTCCAAAACCACTAAAATCACTGAAGGTGCGGAAGCCATACTGACCCCTGACGAACGTCGCTAAGTAAGCTATGCAGGCTAAAATTAGGGCCTAGAAAATACAATTTTCGTTAGTCTGAGTTTTTCAGAAAAGACAGAAAATGAAACGTTTGTTAGTCACATTTTTTCAATTGGTGGTCTTCGAGAAAAGTGGTGCCTTGAGTTGATTTCTTTTTTCTATATTTTTTTCTGTTCTATATTTTCAAAAAAAAAATGCTCAATGTCTTTTCCCCAAAATTCAATAAAACACAATAAATTAAGAGGATATATTTTTAAAATAAACTTTTGGAAAAATCTCTGACATTTTCGTCAAAAAATGACACTATCAAATAGATAATGAACTTCTTTCGTATATTGTTCACAAACATATCCATTTCGGTGTTCAGTGTTTGTTTTTCGAATTTTGTGAATTTTCAAAGGTGCTTTCACTTTTAAAACTTTGTTTTCGACGTTCAACGATAATTTGTGTTATCATTTTTATACTTGCTTATGATTTCTGAATTCAGTCTCATCATACCAAAATTATTTTTTTAGTTAGCCATCAATTAAATGAGTTTCAGGTAAGTGAAGTTAGAGTAAAGTAGATTTGTCTAAAGTCAAAATTTTTTGTTGAAGGTTTTTTAGTCGTATGAAATAGCCAACTTTTTTAAGATATATGAGGGAAATGGCCGACAGTTTTCCTAATTTCCAACATATTTGATTGATATCTTCGTTCATCTACACATTCTTTCAATCCGAATATAGTTTCCACAACAACTTCACCGTGATTTTTTCTTGAATTAAACTTGATGAATTAAACTCGATTCAAATCGGGAAGAAGTGATAATAATAATATCATAACAGCGACTGAAATGCATACTTCACAATGACTACCAAGATAGACAATGTACTTATTTCTAGAGGGCGCATCGCTTATTTTGAATTCCTCATAAGAAGCTGGATAAATTTGGTCGAGTTTGAAAAAGTTTGAGCCACAAAAAACCCTTGCGGATGGCAGTGGGTGACGAATAGACCCACTCACTTTGAACCTACCTACCTACCCCACTAATTTCATAGATTATAATACTTTCAAAAGTGAGGTGACTGTATACGGAACGCTGAGCATAAGACATACTCTCCAAACACATATATAGGGAAGACAGACCAAAAATAATCTAACATGAGAAGGAATGGTTGAACATCGTTGTTGGAAAAATATGATATAAATTAGATAACAAATTATCAGTTATGTGGATAAATGAAAAAACTATTCATGTGACACCAACTGTCTATAATTTTTGAATGTTACATAACAGAAACACATTTTGTTCCAATATAGGTATTCAACTATTGAAAAATGTACTCTCTATGAAGATGCGTAGTTCATGCAAAGAAGTAACTTCCAGACTCAAACAACGACTTTTATATGAACAGTGAATTATACAAAAAAAAACTTTTTCCTTTTAAGTTTGTGCATTCGTTGTGGAATTGAATCAGATATCATTCACAGGATTGCTACACAATATAGTATAGAGGTTCTTTTAATACTAATTGCTCCTGAATTAATCTCTCCTAAAAATACACCCCTTCCAATTTGAAAATATTGACATGCATTCCGCTCACAAATTTAGCATCAGGAGATTACTGAAACTTTCAGAAAGTATTTTTATTCCCATGTGGGAAAAGTATTTTAATAGAGAGTCTACCAATAAAAAAAGCATTTATATCAGTTGAAATTATCATCATCTCAATCACAATGAGTGAGCAATTTATAGCTTTCATTCATGCGTTGATGATTGATTATTAGTAACATATTTAGGACGTGTTAGGAATCCCATATTAAAAGGTTAGACCTCGTTAGTCCTTAGCTCGCACAAGTTTCTCAACTTCTAAGAGTTGTCAATCGTATGGGGGCGACAGCTAATTAACGGAAAAACAGATTTTTAAACAGACAGATTCTATAACTACCAAGGTGATATGAGACGTAGGAAGACCTTCTGGGAGCCTGATATAACTACCATTTCCAATGACTGCTTTATCTCAACTATGCAGATATGTGCAATGAATCACGAGATTTAAATTTATTACTAGCACTACGAGCAATTTCAGTGAGTTACAATGGAAAGTAGAACGTGTCAGAAGGTTGTTATAATGCAGAGGTCAAAAGTTAAATTACGGCACTACCGTTTTGAACTTTTTACAAATTTTAAATGCGTTCGCAAACGCCATTCTCTTGCTGTGAACCAAATGAAAGCACTTTAATTATATTAATGTGAGTTTGAGTGAAAACCACATTTTCGAAGCAAAATACCATTAAATTTCGTTCGAAGAAAGACAAAGCTATGAAGTAATGGGAATTGTTTCGGTTACCGGAGATCATTCAATAATTTGTTTTCTTGTGCGCTCATAAGGCTGAAGTATATGATATTTTATCGTTATGTATGGGAAAGATACAAAACATTTCTTTATCCCAAAGTGCTCTCACATAGAATCTGGCAAATGCTTGCAGGAAAATAAATACTACCCTGGGTAATACTACAACAGGCATTTCATTATGTCCTACATTTGAGCAAGTTTTCTCACAGAGAACATGCTTCATATTCATTCAGCAGCAAGATCTCACTGAAATCTATCGAATGATCGCCTTCAGACTGATAACATATTGAAAAAAATTAAAAGATACTGTACAGTAATTTTGTCTGTGACTGTGAAAATTTTAAGATTCCAAAGTTTCCGCCTTATTTTTGAATTCATTCATTCTCTTGTAAATGAAAAAGTGCACTTTTTCACTAGCATTTTTTAAATGGCAACTGAAAAAATTAATGAAAAGTACGTAAATAAGTGAAAAAAACAATTCCAGCATTTTTTATTTAAAAACTGAACAAACAACGTTTTGTTCTCACTACATCAAGCTGTTTGACAATATTAACCTAGATTTTTTTATTTGGTGGGAATGGCTCCTACACCGTCATTTTGGAAGGCGTCTCGTATCGTTTAAAAAAAAAGTATGATGTATCGAATTGTCTGAAGACATATTCAGGGTTTTATTCAAAATTCTTGACTTGGGTTCATTTCTAATCAAACCAGAATAGGTTTTCAATTGTTTTTTCACCAGAAGTATTGACTTCAATGGATTATATCTTTTTTTGAATTTCAAATTCGTCACGTCAAAAACAATTGGAGGCATAGCTGTGTAGAAAGATTTCGATACCATTATAAGTATAGTTTTGTTTAGTGTTCGTTTCTTTCCCCATATTTTGTTTGAAGCACTATGTTTATGTAATTAATTTTCAACCTTTTTTAACAAGGAACATGTTTTGGCAAGTGATTGACATTTCATGGATCAAAATACGTTATATGTCCACTTTTGAATCAGAAAGCTACAGATTGGCAGATATAATTTATATTCTTCCTCCTTATTGTAGAGCCCTGACAATGGACCTACGTCCTAACAAAATAATCTAATACTTTGGTGATTATGTATGTATACTTTTTGAATAAAAAGTCGTTCAATAAAGATTGACAGGTATAACCTAGATTCTTCCTTCTTGTTGTAGAGCCCAGACAATGGACCTATGTACTAACCTTTTCTAAAATAAATCTAATATTTTGATGACTATGTATGTATACTTTTCGAATTGAAAGTCATTCCATATAGATTGGCAAGTGTCAAACCGAATCCTTTATTTTCCTGTTTGACAATTTTATAAGCAATTGTATTAGAAACAGTCAGTAAAAGCTGAAATCAAAGATAAGGATAAATAGCCAATATTCGTGCTTCTTTTCGTATAGCCCTGAGAATGGACGTATGAACCAACTTTTCAACGAGAAAAAACTGATATTCTGGCAAGTGATTGACATTTCATGGATCTGAATACTAGATATGAACTTTTTTCGAAGAAAAAGTCGTACAATATAGATTGGCTGGTCTAACCTATATTCAGGAACTTTGTGCTTTGAAGAGCTGTGAGAATGGACATATTGAAGTTGGAAACGTGAATATAGAAGTGAATTTCTCTACGAATTCACTGAATAAATCATCTGTCTCCTGCTGTTCAACTATTTTCCAATCAATAATTATTTGTAAATGAACCTAACATTTTCAATAGATTCATGGAACATATTACTCATACAAGAAGACAGAGGTTGACGTATTCAATGACGTATTCAATTATTTTTCTCTGCAACCACCATTTTATAAGCATCTATGAATTCTGAAAGTGAAGGTTTCAAAGTTCAGTCATGCATTTTCAATTATTTACCAATATTACAATGTATGCGTTATAATGTTTCTTGCCTGGAGCTAAGAAAGTCTCCTGGTGGGTCGTTTTATATCAGCAAAAACAAATGAACTGGATAATTGACAGCCCATAGTCATGGTAATGAGCTTTATCTATCACTATAGACATTAACGACAAATTTTCGACAATCGCCCCTGATTTTTTACTAGAGACGCTCTCGTTTTTCGACTCATTCCAACATAATGGTTATTCGAATAAACAGAGCATACAAGAACTGCGTAATCTCATTAAAAATGTTGGCAGCGCCTTCATCGTCATCGGCAATTTACAACTTTGAAACGATTTTTGGTGTCATTAACACATATCACAACATATTAAGACATCAGCATACACGCATTAAATAATTGATAGTGTTTACCGTAAAATGTATAGAATTAATACTTTCGTAACGGATTGGTATGTCTTAAACTGTTATATATTCGCACAAGACCTTGTCGATTTTGTGAAATTGCTCGGCCTCAGGATGTTACACATTCGTTTCCAATTCGTTTGAACGGTTTGCAAAACTACTAATCTTTTGATCATCGAACTCTTTTATCTATGACTTCAAAACCTACTTCTGTTCTGATTGAATGACCACCAAAGTTGCCCGATCTCAACTTCTTGAATTTCGTTGTGATGAAGTTACCCCAGTCCTTTGATCAACCTGCTTCAGTCCTAATTGAATGACCAACAAAATTACCCGATTTCAACTTCTTCAATTTCGTTTCGATGAAAATACTCTAATAGTCCTCTCATCAACCTGCTTTATTTCTGATTGAATATCCACCAAAATTGTCCAAATCAAACTTCTTGGATTCCGTTTTGATGAAGTTATCTAGTCCTTTGATCAAGTACTTGTTAATTTTAGGATGATTAAAAGTTCTTAAATAGAAAAAGGAATTGTGACCTTCCGAAGATGTTTCTATATTTGTTTCTATTCTTGTGGGACGAATGGTTTGAAAATTTCTAACTTCTGGTGGAAAACCATTTCATCCTGGACCTATTGCGACATCTGTGACTGAGAAGATGAACTCGAAACAAGAATAGGGGTTCTCAAGAAAGATTCCGTTACATAGAGTAATCAATAAAATGGTTAGTCTGCTGATAAGGTCTAAGGAAACGTTGTTGTCAGAGAAAGCATGAGAGGTTGAGGTTTTCACTTCATTTAGTGGTTCATCCGCAGTTATTTGCTATCTTATGATTTTGTGTTTCAGGCAAAACAACACTGGATGGAAAATAATGAAAAAGATATAGACACCATACTGAAGACACAACAACGGAATGGTTAATGAGGTACCTTTCAGATTTCAATACCTTCAACTTTGTATTATAGTTTCAATATTTTCAAAAAGTGTTGAATCAGGGTGATTAATTGCCACAGATGGTAAGGATGGGGGTCAATACCGCTTAATTAAGAGGAAAGTGATACATACAAAACTTTGTGTTCGTTGTGTATACTTACAAATATTGAATTATTATTGTTCCAACATCTAGAACTGTCTGTGCTTATGCTATCATCAGGTTTCTTTAACAATTCACTACCAATCTCGTACCAAATTTTCCAAAATACCAAAAATTTCAGGTTTTCGGTTATTTTGTCGAATATATTATTCCCTTTAGGTGTAGTTCATCCTAAACCTCCACTTTCTGTGACTCTCCATGAACGCTGAGGTTTATGATTTATTTGCATACACTTGCGACCTGAAAAAACCCACAAGAAAAAGTCTAACGGACATGACCATGCCCTCAAATCGCTAGTGCACAATATCCAATGTGGCATGAGCTGTGTGGCACTGTGTGGCACGGCGTCCTGTTGATTCCACATGTCGTTGGTATCCGGATCATCCAATTCAGGCCAACCACATGTCAATGGTGGCCAGATCGTTAAATTCATATCGAGAAAAGTTATTTATCATCGGCCTATAGTGCTCTTCGTTGACAGTGATAGCCTAGCGAACGTCGTTCAGAAAGAAATATAGACCGATGACGTCGCAAGCCCAAAATCCACACCAAACAGAGATTTTTTGGGATGCATTGGACGCTCTTAAATCTCATGACAATTTTGTTTGTTCACGTAAACATTCATCCATAGATGGGCCTCAACGCTGAATATGATTTTTCGATGAAAATTGGGGTTAGTTGCCAGCATGGTTTCAGGAAAAATCGTTCCATAGAAACAGTCTCTTATCACTTTCAAAGCAACATATATTCCAACTTGGACGCTGGTAACTTTGTTATAAGTGTATTCTTTGACTTGTCAAAGGCATTCGATTCTGTGTCATGGAATTTTCTGTCTAATAAGTTGATTGGACTTGGTCTTCCAAACAATGTATTGAGATGATTAGGCTCCTATATGGAGGGGCGCTGTATGTCAGTCAAATATGGAGGCACCATGTCAGAATAGCATGCTGTTAAACTGGGCGTTCCTCAGGGCTCAGTTTTAGGACCATTATTATTCATTATATTATCAATAATTTGCCTGAATATGTGAGGGACTGTCGCATAACCATGTTCGCAGATGACACCACTGTTACAGTCACTGGACATACTATGGACGACGTGGTAACCAAAATTAGTAACATTATCGATGAATTCACTTCTTTGTGTGAACGCAACCGACTAGGTTCGAACACCTCAAAATCAGTGACAATGAAATTTTATAACAGAAATAATAATACTCAAGATGCAGTGTTCTCTATTGATGAAATAGATATGTCACAAGAAGTAAAATGTTTAGGAACAATTGTGGATGAAGCCTTCAATTGGAACTCTCATATTGATAGTGTCTGCAAGAAACTCAATGAAGCATTTTTTGCAATGAAGCAGATGAAAAACTGTGTAGATCAAAAAAGTCTGATAAGCATCTATTATGCAATGGCTTTTTCACATATTTCCTTGAACATCATGTCTCGGGGGTGCGGTTCGGATTTCAACAGGGTATTTATAAAACAGAAACGTATTCTGAGACTAATTTTTGCATGGAATATCGTGAAAGTTGCAAACCAGTGTTCATAAGAATGAATTTGCTGTCTGTCCCAGCACTGTATATTTTTAAATGTGTAGTTTTTATTAGAAAAAATCTTACAACTCTCACAACTAATGGATCCTCTCAAAATTCTTATATACGTCACGCTGATCAATTGAGAATACCCCTCCACAGGACAGCTAAATTCCAAAAATCACCCGTGTATAATGGGATCATCCTGTATAATAAACTGCCATCTTCGATTAAAAACCTGAAATCCAAATATGTTCTATAACTGTGTTAAATCCTTGCTCATTGAAAAGTGTTACTATAGTCGCCAGGAATACCTAAATGATAATTCAATGTAGTTATTTTCTGAATAAGTCTAATATGAATGTCATAAATGTTATTTATTAGTGTTATAGTATGCTTTTTGTTTTTGATTAACCTGCCATATATGCATATGTACATATTGTACCCATTGACGAAAATAAATTATTAATAAATTTATTATTATGAGATATATCTTACTGACAATTGCTTTTGTAAGTATATGTTTATATTTTCATTCTTTTGTGTTTTTACTACATATCGTTTTTATTGGTTCACAATTTTTTTTTACACTTCATTTCAACTATGTACTAACAGTAAATGCTTTGATTTAATTGACGTATCATATGTATACATTATACCACAGTGGTTTAATAAATTATTATTACTGCTCCAGAACCCGTTCAGCGAACATACGTCGTTGTCTATGATCATTCACCTTCAGTTCCTGGGTCAGCTGAATTTTGTACGGGTGCAGGGCCGAGTTACGACGCGAAATTCGCCCAAGTTGTGGCCTGCGACAGGCCGAGTTCTGAGTGATCCGATTGCTTCGGATTGGTGTTGGTCGAGCATTTACTGAATCATTGGACTCAAATTATCCATCACTTTGCGAATAGTCCCCTCGGTAGGACGATTATTTCGACCGTAAAAAGGACGAAGCGCGCGGTACGTTGCCCGAACCTATTTTGATAAAACAATTTCATTATTCACACCTGCTGTTGAATGCTATATTTGTCCATGGTGGTTTGGCAAAACAGACTGAATAAATGACAACTAATTTGACAGACGTACCTTCAATAAGATGATCATAATCAATTGTCAAAATTTGGAAGTCACAGTTGGAAAATCTTTCATTTATACTGAACTAATCACAAGTTGTGAGAATTCACAAAATATCATTTGTTATGTTTCTGATATCGTTGATATCATTTTGGCTGTGTATTTCTTTTCTTCTACAGTGAGGTATAATCTTCAAAATAATTCATTTTCCCCCATTTAACCTTACCTAACCTAACCTAACCTAACCATGTTTCTTTGTGAACCAAACTAGATCTGACAAGAATTTTCTGTTTTTTCATGTATGATACAAAAAATAAGAGAGGACGCCTAATAAAAGATTTATGTGTATCAGTATCAGTTGGTTCGTCAATCCCTTCAACAAAACTGATGTCGGGACTGGTGATAGGTGGATTAATAATCCTATATCCAGGATTAATAATCCTATCATCCACCTGTCCCGATATTGGTGACCCCTACGTGATTTCACGTGGAATTTCATGATCGCCGATATGTCTAAGGCGATCATCGATCGGTGTTGATTTTCTCTCCCATTTCGACCTCCTCGTCGACTCGCGCAACGGATGCTTGATCGCAACAGGAATCAAAGTGCGCGATGGTCGCGGGAATTAAGACAATCACTGGCAGCTCGCGATATGACAAGCTGCTTCATCAGTTCTTGGCGATCACTCGTCCAGAGGGTACGTGCAACATGGAGAACGTGAAACACAAGACGGTGCACCACATTCATACGACGCGAGGTCAGCCCATCTTTGCCATACCGCGACGCTTAACCCTGGACCGACTCAACGCCGCCAAGAACGAGTTCGAGTCCATGCTGCGACTGGGCATGCCAACCATCAAAAAGTAGTTGGGCTTCTCCACTCCACGTGGTGCCCAAGAAAGGTGACGAATGGTATCCCTGTGGCGTCTACCGTACCCTCAACGCCCGCACGATACCTGATCCAGGACTTCGCCCGGACGCTGCGTGGAAAGAAGGTTTTCTCCGCCATCGACTTGGTCCGCGCAACGACACCGCCGAAGCTGCCTCCACTGCCTGCAAGGACACCCTAGCCAGCGCAACAATCCTTGCCCATCCAAAACTCGGCGCCAAACTACCATTGGTCTGCGACGCTTTGGACCACACCGTTGGAGCAGCCCTACACTAGCTAGACAACGGCGAATGGGAACCTCTGGGGTTCTTCTCAGAGAAGCTGAGCAACGCCGAGGCTAAATATTCTGTTCTGAGATTTCGACCGGGCACTAACGCTAATTCTCATTCTCCTCGCCACGAGGTTACACTATTTTTCTGGTTGTTCATTTGTTGTTGTTATTAATTAATTTTATTATTTGTAAACGCTGTGTCCGACATCTCTGGGTAATCTGAATGATATTTTCAGTGTTTCTTCACTTCCCTCAAAAATGTTCAATTAGATCACTGATATACAAGGTGCACAACTTCGGTGAGTTTCATTGTCTAGGTGAAATTTCACTTAGAACTCACTTGAATCACGAACTTCTAGAGCTTATATTGCAACTTCTTTCACACGTATAATGAAGATAGTCCAAAATACTAGTCAGCGGTCTGCATACATTCATAAAAACTATGAAACAAAAATGTCTGTTTTATGTTGACGCACCAGTTGAGATATTCACTCTGTCTTTTTATCGAATAAAATGTTAGCGAGAAATAAGGATATTGAATAAACATTTTTCGAATAATGTTTGTTGTGGGACAACACAACATCAATGTACTGTTCAAATTTTTGTACACTCTAGATGATCTCTAAGACCCCTTTTTGACCTCCTTGCAAATTACTGTGCATACCAGCACTTTGCTGTGAAATATGTTCGTGGCAATGTTCGATAAATCATTATGGTTTCAAAATTGCATCTAATCTGAAATGCAGATTGAATGCAGGTAGGTGATTATCCCACCGTTCCTTTTGCAAATAATGCAGCGTGCATTTCTATTCAAGGGTACTTATCAATTGGCCAACTTGCTCATTCATGCCAGTTTGTGACACTGATTGTCGACTTTCTATAAATAAATCTAGAAGCGCTCTCAAGAGATGAACAAAACATAAAGGCAATGTAACATTTTTATATCACTCTCGGCTGTTGTGAAAGTGTCGTTATTTGAAATTTCGGAAGTAATACGTATTTTAATCCACTCGAAAGAGACACAAGCATCTTGTTCATTTTTGAATATCAAATATCTTTTTTGAATAATATTTCTCGACTAACCATTCAACACAGGTTAGAATTGCGATTGTACTTGAGTGCTTATACAGTGCTTTTCTTTAATGCCTCCCCCCTTTTCTTTTTGGACGAGTCAACTCAAAAAATTGAAATTTGGGATAATGGAATTAATGCATGAATACTTCATTTTGAAGTGAAATTGAAAGACGAAACTTTCAAGATGGCAACTGGGCGCCATCTGGGAAAAAACTAAATGGAAAGGGGGCTCTTGTGACACATCTTTTCGAAGCTCCTGACAAATACTTCATAACCCTACAATATAATGTCAATATCTTCAACTACTACAAAATGGCGGAACTTTCAATAATTGCCTGAATACATTGACATTTAACTACATAGTATGAGGTAACAAGCTTGAGGTTAGTTCAGAAGATGCTCGAAATGGTTGCTTTGAACTTCTTGACATATGAACAGCCTATTGATATTTCACGCCGAACATTTTCGAACACAGTAACCTCAATATCTCTACAAATATTTATTATTCTCTGCCGTATATCCAATATTGATGCAGTTTCAATTTCGTACACCTTTTGCTTCACACCAAAGGTGTCAAATCTGGCGAGCGGGCTGGCCATTCTGTAGGACCTCGACGGCCAATTCAACGACCGGGAAAAGTAGTATCCGCATAGTTTTTTCTTTGTCTGCAGTGATGTGGTTGTGCTCCATCTTGTTGGAGTATCCATATCGAATTCATTAGGATTCGCTTCGACGATTTCAGTGATGAGAGGGCCAACAGGAGTTTCCAGCCTATTCAAATACAGTTTCCCTGTTAAATTTTGGTCAATAATCAGAGGTCCTACAATAAAGTTTCCCAATATTGACGTGGTACCTTTCTACTAGTAAAACCGTTAACTAAATGAGAATATTCTAGCTGAACAATGATTTTCATTGTCGTACTGATATTTTTTGTCGTTTTTATAAACAAAAAATAACTTAACAAACCTTATCGTGTTGTTGTAATTGCCATATGGCAGATACAAAGGAATATTTCTAGAAATATCGATATTAATGTGTTTGTCTTCAGGAAATCATTAAATGTTTCGTTCATCTGTCAATTTCACTTCAAAATAAAGTGTTCGTGCACTTATTTCATTATCCCAATTTTCAATTTTTTGAGTTGACACGTTCAAAAAATAAAAGAGGGGGGGTCATTAAAGAAATGCACTGTATAATATGATCAAGTTGGTTCCACTTACATATCTGTATCAACTATTTTATGTTGATTATTTCACTTTCAGCATTCAATTCATGTCACTCAATTACTCACCTAACTGGGATATGGTTTGTTCTGAGCTTTCCATGTTATTTTATCTGTTTGTTAGTTCTCTTTATTCTACTCACTTCATTATGTATTTCATGTTATACATTCATATTATCGGGTCTACTTGATTTAATTCATCTGCATATCCCAAGAATTTCATTATTTTTTTTATATAAGCTGTAGTTATAGAGCTTGAATATTCATTTTTATGGTGTAACCAAATGACTGGATAACCCATGCACAACCTTAGAGTACTCAATGGGTGCCCCTGATTCTTTTGGTTACATTTTGTGAAAAGGTTCATCATACTATATGGGCTGAATAGTCTCGGGCCCAACACATAAATGGCGCTAATTTTATTGCATTCACCGCTTTTTCAGTTAGTCCTAACCTTCAAAAGAAAGCCGTTGAAGTTTGTGAATAATTGTGAGTGACATTACTTTTGTTAATTTCAAAACAACGTTTTGATTTCACACTGCTTCTTGATGGGAAAAAATACCGTTCAATCACTATTTGAACGTTGGTTTGCTGACTTCAAACGTGATCGTGGAGACATCGATTATGCAGAACGCAGTGGCGTCCAAATGAGGCAGTAGTACCAGAAAACAAAAAAAACCATAAAATAGTTTTGAATGATCAAAAATTGAAGTTGCGTGAGTTAACTGACATTGTAAAGGCATCAAAAAAACGTGTTGGCTTTATTTTACATGAGCATTTCACTATGACAAAGCTCTGTTCAAAGTGGGTGCCGTGCGAGCTCACGGTTGACCAAAAACAAGAACATCTTGATGATTCTGCGCAGTTTTTGGCCATGTTTGAACATAACGAACCAGAATTTTTACGTCGATATATAACAATGGATGATATGGATCCATCACTTCACTCTGGAATCCAAACGATCGTCATCTGAGTTGACGACTGAAATTGCAAACAAACGATCGCATATGACAAAGAAAACAATTCTGTTTCATCAAGACAGCGCACCGTGTCACGAATCAATCAAAACAATTGCAAAACTACATGAAATAAACTTTAAACTACTCCCACATCCACCGTATTCGCCAGATTTGGCTCCCAGCGACTACTGGCTGTTCGCAGACGCAAAAAATGCTCACCGGTAAGAAATTTCGCTCGAGTGAAGAGGTTATTGCTGAAACTGAGGCCAATTTTAAGGTAAAAGATGATTTTTTCTGAAATTGTGCCAATTTTGAAAAAAAAAACGCGTTTACTGTCCTCGGCCATGGACTTTTCTGCCCATAGTTACATACGCAGACCTATGTAACCATTTTTGTTTATTACTTTCTGATAATTTTATGAAAATAATGAATTATTAATCAATTATTATAACATATTCAGATCTGGAATAGGATTAATGTAAACAAAATGCACTCTGTCTTGTTTCTTTTTAAAAAACTAGGATTTCAGGATATGGTGAGACATTTTTATGTTGAAATATACACGCCTCTCCACTTAAAGACTGAAACTTGATGACCACAAGAAACACGCCTATATCGCACACGCGGACATTCAAAGTAATTTACTGACATTGAACTTCAAGGCCCGTGTTGAAGTACAAAGAAGTAATACAGAAGGTGTGTGTAAACCGTACCTACCGGCTATTATGTAATTAACGGTTATAATAGCATTAGATAACTCATTTCACGGATTTTGTTTCGAATAGTGTTCAGGTCCGGTAAAAGTATTTGGAATGCTGACTGATGAGATATACATGGAAACATGTAATATCAGCGTTCCATGGAAACAAAACAAGCAATTTTTTACAATATATCAATCATCAAATCTGCTCATTGGAAAAAAACATACAAAGTCTTAGGTGCAGCATTATGTCCTGCAATCTGACTGCAAAGGATCCATGAATCAAAATCCAAAACATTTCAGTTTGGTCATATCATTAAGGTCTATTCAGATTTAGTTCTACTCATTCATCAACCTCTCATTAATTTTGATTCGTTTTTATCTAATTTGAGTTACAAAATAAATCTACATCCTGTCAATATTCATACAATCTATTATAACGTACATTCTTAAAAATCAAAAAATTTATAGAAAAAATCAGTATTGCTATTCAACGTGGCAATGCTGCTTCATTACTTGGAACTATTCCTCCTTCACATAATGTTGATGAGATCATGCATTGCCCTAATTTCAGTACGGAACTGAAACCTCTTCGAAACAAGCCGAGATATGTGGATATTCATCAGTCTCCTATCAAGGTTAATTCACAATTGATTGATCCACCTTCTTCTTTTCCAGTGCGGTCAGTGGACTCAGGTCATTCTTGCCCCCAAATATGAGTTGCCGTCTTCGTAGAACTGGTTTCCTTTCAGTGGAAGAGCTTCATGGAGCAAGAGCCGAATCGATCCTTCTACGAAATCCTTCTTCACTTGAAAGGATCGATCGCAGCTTGAGAAATGTTTCTTATGGAGTTTCTGTTCATGCAGCTGCAGTTTCCTAAGAAGGTATCATCTTTCCCTCCAACCGATTTCCTGGAGTCTTTGGGGTCCACTAGATACTCGTTAGGACAACAAGAGGATTGTTTCGAATTCTTGGGGTTCTTTTTGAATACTCTTCGTGAGCAAAACAATAGCAAAATCAATACTCCTGACCGCTCTAGACTGAATGATTCCGTACAGCCCATCTCGTCTTGTGTTTGTAAATCTTTTGCTGGAAATCTTTTTCTCTGTGGTGAATATTCAATAAGTACCGAAAACTTATGTGAATTTCTGGAACTTCATCTAGCTTTTCCTAATATGACTAATAACCAGTCCATACAAAGCTTATTGTTAAATCATCTGAAAATGGAATTTTCAACAGGTGATGATCGAATGTATTGTCAAACATGCGCCAAACTAACTGACTGTTATAAGGAAACAAGTATAGCTGAGGCACCAGTCAATCTAATAATAACACTGATGATAATAATAATACACAAGACTCAACCTCTAACGGAAGCAAGAAACTCTTTGAAGGTTCGAAATAGATGAACATTTCAACCTAGCAGATTACTATTATAATATTCATGCAGTCATTGTTCACTGTGGTTCTGGCGTTGAATTTGGTCATTATTACGCCTTGGTCAAAGACGAATTGGACTGGTTTAAGTTTGACGATAGTCGTGTCACGAAATGTTCTGGCGATGCATTAAATTTATTAGAGCCTCTGAAGACACCCTACATTTTGTTTTATGAGAGAGAGGACATTGTTAGATCAAGATCTTCAGATGATGTGATGCTGCAGGTTTCTCCGGGTTTTCCTGCAGCTGAAAAAGCAAATGCGCCACTGGAATCAATGAAGTCGCCCCGGAGCGCCAATTAATTTTATTGTTATTTTTATTCCATTTTTATCGTTGTTTTAATAAAAATTATTGAATTTTCTTATTTTGAAACAAAATAAAAGGAATTGGAACAATCCTAGCTTGTGTCACTGATTAAATTGAAAGCATTTCATGGAACTTGAAACAGTACAATACGAAAATTTCAACTGGTTCTTAAATACCGTTCATAAATCGATATTGAGGGCGTTATTGAATACATAAAAACAAAAATAAACTGGACAAATCTAAGACTGATATCAAAATTATAGAGCCCACATAGACTTAGGACTCATAGCTTATTCGGCAACTTCATCAAGGTTCGATTATCACGAAAACTGTTATAAAAATGGAGGAAAGAAGCATTAAACCGTTTACTTTCGTTGCTACAGGAGTAGAACATAGTTGGTGAATAGTTCAAAGTTACTTGAATAACCTTTGAACCTTCAACCTTTGAAAGTTTTCGGAAAAATCATCTCATCATTTGGCAGTCAACTCATTTGTCAATTTTTACTCATTAGTATGAATTCAAAAAGCTCTATAGTTAGCTTCAAGTTGAAACAAATGTTCAAGTCTTTTCGATGCGATCTATTCAAGTAATGTATGCATTTCATTAGCAGTTAGTTGCCTAAAATGTTCAAAAAATTATTTTTTTTGTTAGTTTTCCATCCTCTGGATATTGATGGGAAAGTAGAAAAGTGCATGAGAGAGGTTTCTCTTTATGATAAAATTCATTATTTGTAATGAAATAATCCAAAAACTCGACATTATTCAAAAATAGTAGATACGCGAAATACTTTCTTTTGGTGTGAATCAGTCTTGCAGAATTGATATATTTACTTTTCTGACAAGGTAAAAGATTTGAAAGTGAAATAATTAGAGAAAATGAAAGTTAAGACAATATGTTACGTTTTTGATAATACAACAATGAGACATGAAGAAACAAAAATATTATTACATTCGAGAAATTCATGACTGATAACTAAGTTTCATAATTCGAACGTCAATCTTAAGAGATATATTCATTATTATCATAAAAACATACAAATATCTACTGTTGACTTCACTTTCATGATAACTGGTAGTTGAGTTGAGTTGGTTGTTGAGTGAACAATATCAAATATGTCCCGGAAAAAAATTAGTTTCGCAGCAGATTCATAATTGGCTAGTTCATGTTTTTGTAGTGAACACCACAACTGAAATGATCGACTCTAAAAAACAAAAAATACATCTATTTCTGGTTACTACGTTTTCATTTTCCCTTAGTTCCAATTCAACACTAGCGCCACCTTGCGACAAGAAAACTGGGAAAAAGAGCATAGACCAAACTGAAGGCAGAATGAAGTAATCAAAAAGTCAATTAGCTAAATAATAAATTGGAAATGATTATTGATGTTCTACTCTGAAGAGCAGTGAAGTGCATTCGAAACAAGAGACAGACAAGTACAGAAAATGAAAAAACAAGTGCAACAGAAGAGTTGGAAAAATATTTCATCAATGACATATTTCAGATTTTCTGCACAGCAAAGGTGTAAATACTGCTTTCAAAACCAACAACAACTCGGGCATGCACATTGAAAATAACAAAGATGAAAGTTCAGTTTCAGAAAAATCAGGAATGTATAAATTATCGTGTGGGTCATGTCCGATGTTTTATATAGGTCAAACTGGAAGAACGTTCAAAACCCGCATAAAGGAACACAAATATAGTTTTCAGAACGGAAAAATAAATTCCACATATGCCAGTCATCTAATCTCAGAGGGACATGAGTTCAACTATGAATACAAACCCCTCCATTTCCAGAAAAAAGGTTTGAAACTTAACCTGTTGGAGAGTATGGAAATAAACAAATTCAAAAACTCTCATCATCTGTAGAACGATCAATCTGAATAATTTGCCATTATTGAATCTGTTCATTCGCAGGTAAAAATAAATAGGTATATTTACTGATAGACATTCGAAAAATGTATTGATACCTGACTTTTTCAGGTAGATTTATTACTTAGGTAGACAAATAGGTACTAGGTTATAGTATATAAGGTTGTAATTTAGAAGTAACTCTCAGTTATGCTTGAAGAAGCTATTGTATAGCGAAACACGTGTCACGGTTTTCGTAAAACCCTTATAGTGAAAATCATAGAATAAACTCTATTGATTAGTTTTTTTTAAATGGGTTTCAGATAAAAAAGTTTATCGTATTAAAAAACGAGAGTCGAAGACGCTTTTGCGTCTCTGAAAACAAATTCAGAATCAGAAATAATTTAAAATCCATTATTCCATTCAGTTCCATTCTAGTCTAATTGCAGAGAGTACATACAATTTTTATGCTAGAGACTAAGAACGAAAGAATTAACTGGTATCAAAAGTAACAATTCCTGAGTAGAAACTGGTAATATTATGCAAAAAATTGAATCTGGTAATGCCGGAAAACTTCAGAAAAGTACTGTCTTCCCCACCAGAAAATTGTTTCAACCAACTCATAACAATTTGATGAATATAATCACAGACCTTCTCAAAATATGAATATTATCCAATTGATGCTATTTGAAATAATTCCAACGTGATCATTCTCACATATTGAAAAAGAGTATTGTCTTAAGGAAATCAATAATTACTTTTTAAACAATCTGGTTTGCTACGGCACTGATCTGTATACTCATATATTTCATTCTCCACTGATTTATTGTGAAAGCTTCAATATTGTACCTTGTTCGATCTTGACTTATTCCGAGGTATTCATCAAGATCATTAGTTAATGTGTTTATAACATTTCCGTATTGAGTATATTTCTAATTTCAGAGAAATATTCTGACCCAGAACATTTCAGACCGTGTTACGTAGTACCTCCTGAATAATATCTATCACAAGACTTTCTTTTGCTTAAAATTTGTAATTCCGATAGACATTCTTCAACTTGGTTTCGACAAAAAATTGTGGGTTTCAGATATATACATATAGGGTCTTTCATGAGTCGTTTCCTACCATTAAATTTGTATAAAACAAAGTGTGGGTGGTTTGTGGTTCATTTGTATACACCTGTAACTTGAAAAATTATTACAAGAAAAAGTCTATTGGGGTCAAGTTGCACATCCTCAGTCGTCAGTTCACATCCCCTCCACGTGAGGTAACCATACCCCCAAATCATTTGTGCAGAATATCCAATGTGGCATGACCTTGTGGCACGTAGCGCCATCGTTTTGAAACCACATGTCTTCGGTGTCCAGATCATCCAATTCAAGCTAAAAGAACTTGGTAAACATCGACCTATAGTGCTCGCCTTTGACAGTGATAGCTGGCCAGCGTCGTTATCAAAGAAATATGTACCGATGAGAACGCCAGCCCAAAATCTTGGATCTCATGTGGATTGGTATGGTCTCAAATTCTGCAATTTTGTTTGTTCATCCAGAATTGGTCCTCATCTCTGAAGAGGAGTTTTCGATAGAAATTAGGGTCAGTGCGCATTGCTCCAGAGCTCATTCAGCGTACACCCATCGTTGTCTATGGTCGTTTACCTTCAGTTCCTGGGTCAGTTTAATTTTGCACAGGTCCAGGCCCAAGTCACGATGCAAAATTCTCGTAGTTGGGGTCTGTGAAAGACCGCGCGGTACGTTGCCGCTTTGATGCAACAATTTCATCATTTGCACATGTTGCTATGGTGATTTAGCAAAACAAACTGTATGGACAATAACAAATTTGGCAGATCTAGCTTCAACAAGATGGACATTATCGATTGTCAAAGTTCGGAAGTTCCTATTGGAAGACCCCATACATGGAACCATTTCCACAGATATTGAATATCTTGTAATATTTTCTCTCTCAGATTTGAATCCTGTCAACTCTTTGTTAGACAATGGAAGTAACACATGTGACTGGTATTCTGGTTCATACATTAGGTTTGTTTTCTCTTTAATTATCATTGCACTACACAAACAGGCGCCTTATCAAAAATTTCCATTCATAGTCGTAAAAAAAGTAATTTCGAAAACTGGCTAACGCCGGCCCTGCTCTCGACCTCTCAAGAATCCGGATCTTCCGAGTAATCTTCCAACCAGGAAGGCTTCAGTTTTGTTATATTTCGTAAAGCACCTTGAGATGTTTTGGCTAGACGTGTATAAACAAGGTCACATCAAAATGTTCACTCTCAAATTATGAAGCAAACTTATCCTTTCGCAACATTCTAAACGAATCAGCTGTTTTATGTTCTGTCAAAGCCATAGGAATCAAAAACCCGTATTGTATGTATATATAGACAACTACTTTCTTAACGATATATAGCTCTAGTCCAAGTAGATCGAAGAGAAATATAGCAAAAATTTCAATGGAAAAAATTCATTGGAGTTTACTTACAAAAAAGCATTTATGCCGGCACTCTACAACGATTTATCTTAGGCTTTTGAATCCATATACTTGAATATATCGAGTGCAATAGGAATTCGAGGCGAATTCCTATCTTGGAAGTTGAAGTTCCACAAGGCTCAATCTTGGGACCATTACGATTTTTGCTCTACATTAATGATTTGCTACAACATATCAGGACTACTCCAGTAGCTCGTTTCGTTGATTATAGGTACCTCTATTTCTAAAGATGCCGACAGTCAAAATTTTTCTTATGGTCAATGCAGAAAAGACAGTTCTGGTCCAGTACTTTCCAAGAAGGTCAGTAAATCATCCTATATGAGGTTTAATATACTCTTTAGAAAGCTTGAATTCATCTACTTCAATTTGATTCAAAAAATTCACAAAGAAAGATTCTAACAGAGCCCCCTTTCTATATAAATAAATGTATGTTTTCCTAGAAAAAACATAAACTTGAAACAGAAATCAACTCTCAATGTCATAATTACATAAAAAAAACGGGAATCTAATCAAATTACAAGATTCAAAACTTATCAATTGTCCAGCTCCCAGTATAAAAAGTTGTAGCACCCAAAACGATGATTCTGATAGAGTGTTTTTAGAATATTGATAAATATTTCAAATAGTCACATAACATCACATTCTACAATTAATTCCATGTCTGCCATTTTTTTATTTCGACTTTTATGTATATACAATTATAATTTGACTTTTAATTTTATTCAAATACTCTCATGTGTTGAATTTATACACATACTCTGTTTATGTAGATTTCATGCATTCCTATATAATTATAAAATTGTATTATTCAAAGGAATAAATATACTGTTCTCTATTGTATTATAATCGAAATTTAGTATATAAAGGACAGCGTATACATAATTCGCATTTGTTTTTTTCGAAACATTTTGTAAAAAATTTTTTTAGTGAAACTTTCATGATGATTGCGTTCAAAACAACTAATTTTGGCTGCTTGCTACCCTTGTTGAACTGTTTTGAAAGTAATTGATGATAACAAAATCCAGGCTGATATGGTTAATTTTGGTTCAAAGAGAATGAGAAACTGATTCAAATTAGTTACCGCACTTGTACCTTCATTCTGTTCCAAAATTTTAAAGCTAGTTGGAAAACGTACGAAATCAAGCTGGAAAAACGTTAATTCAGAATTACCACGATACATAAATTTTCAATATTAGTTCGTTCAGCTGAAATGAATATATTCGTTACTCTAAAGACATACTGTATATCAAATTATATAAACCTGAATTATTCTGGAATTTGTAAGGTTCCGGTATTTTCAATTTCACTAATTTCAGACTTAGTATAAGTTATAAAAAATTGCGGTGCGTCATTTTATATTGTATAAACGTTTGCACTTGAGAAACTGAACGCTTTCAATTATATTTTCCAGGACCTAAAAACATAATATTTTTCAAATCGAAAAACTTTTACAATTTTTTGAGAACAAATTATTATGTTTGTTCGAGTAATTCAGTTAAAGTAGATATCTATACTTTTTCAAAGGCTCATATATAATTATTATAAAATAAACAAGAAAAAATCTTCCGTTTTCGAAAGTTGCGACAATATTTTCTTTGAATAATGATCCACTATACATTCCAACGGTAGGAACTTTTGATAGAGACTTTTCATGAAGAACAAGTTGATTTGTTATTATGATTACACTCCCAACAAGTCTTCTTCATTCATTCACTGTAAATATGTAAAATTATTCAAAACTATACTTCTATCAAATGAAGTAATTCCTCCGTAATGTATTCCATTCATTTGAATAAATCATTTCACCTTCCAATCGCGGCATATAGAAGAAAATATATCAACCAGTTTCCGTTTATCATTTGCCAAATTGGTGCAATATATAATTTTGTCGTTTTATTTTCATCTGTCAAAACTAGGTTCCCATATCTACCGGATAAAGTTGAAGTAATGATATAAGTATGTCGCATACAGTGTGAGAATTTTGGATAACCATTTTGAATTTGATGAAATTTGTGTTATTTATATAAATGGTGGTATGTTTGTTAGTGCTTGAGAACCATTTGTGTCATATCTTTCAAGTCTCGGAACAAAAGAAAAGAAATCAGTGAGAGAAAAAATACAAAAAATGTATTGTTTCAATAAATTTATTTCTAGTAGGTACTCAAATCTTCAGAATAACCAATATGATCAGTCGACATAGGTCTACTTGATATTTTCTGTTTCATTTTCATTTGTGTTTTACTCAAAAAAATTACTTGAAGAAATACAAAATCGAGGTCTTCAGGGAGACAAACTGGTTCCTCTTAATTACCGCCCAATTAGCCTCACGAGTATACCGGTGAAAGCGATGAAAAGGATCATCGTAAAGAAGATACGTGAATTTATTGACGGTGTTGACGTTTTTTCGCGACTACTTTATGCCCGGACGCTCAACAGTTACACACCTCCTGGATGCGACAGATATTTGGCCCAAGGCTCTTGACGAGGGTAGGTCGATGGACGTGATTCACTTGGACTCTGAAAACTTTTGACAAGGTGCTACACGAAAGGATGCACCGAAAGCTCTTCTGTCTCGGCAAATGGAACCGGCTACTCCTTCAACAAGGGTTTCAAAACGCTCAATGAAAACCTTTTCAAAATCATTCTGAAAGCTTATATCAGGCCAATTATGGAGTATGTCAGTGTGATTTGGTCGCCACAATACAGATCGCCTGGAGTTCACACAAAGACGGCTGATGGAACTTCCTAGAGAAGTACATGGTCTTAAATACCAACAAAGGTTGAGAATCATTGATCCTATAACCGTGGACCAGAGGAGATTGCGCAATGACCTGATCAAAATATACAAGATGATGAACAACCTGTTCAGTTCACCAGGGGGTTGAGAAGTCCCGAAAGTTGTCGAAAACCGTAGACTGAGAGGCCATGACAAGAAAATGAGGAAAGAACAGACTCGAACGAATGTGAGGACTATTTCCTCACGATCAGAACAGTAAACATCTGGAATTGCCTTCCATCCGTCTGGGTGAAATCCAGCTCTATTGAACTATTTAAAACCCGAATAGATTTTATAAGAAGGCCTGTTAGACATCGTAGTTCATCCCTAATGTAGTTCAACGACTGTTTAGTATCAAGCTTCGAAGGGTGAATAAATCCTGAAAGATTCTGCCAGAAGCACAGAAGCCCATACAGCTTCTTGCCTGAAGCAATGCTAATGACAGGTTCTGGTCTGCACCCTCTTTTGCAGGGAAGTCAGCAGCCCCATTGCCTTTCAGGCCAGTATGGCCAGGAATCCAGACCAAAGACAATATGTTAAAACACGCCCGAAGAAGTCATTCTATAGCGAAACACGTATTGCGTTTTTGTAAAATCTCACAATAAACTATTTCGTCCGAGAATATTTTTTATGACTTGTGTATAAAGTTGGATTGCTCCAATCTCTCCTCACACAATTCAATAGCATACATTTCCGGTTGAAATACAATCGCATAGTTTCCTAAGCAGGTTGATATATCTGTCCTGGGTCTGCGACAGAACCTGAAGGTGTTTTTGATCCATCTGTTAACCAACAACTATCTGCTCCCGGAGGAAATTACAAAATAGTACAAGAATTGTTTATCGACTTTTTGGGTATTTTCACCTTCCACAATCTGAAAAAATTTTATAAATGTCTATAGAAAACTCTTACTTTCTCCACAAAAAATGACATTCGGTCAATATACGACATCGTTATTTACCAGAACTGTGACTAGAATAGTGAAAGTATTTCATGAGGTCCAAGAAAAGTTCCTCTTTGCGTGCTTTTTCTCAGTCGATTGACCCTGTAAGTCTCATCAATTGGTATTAAATGAGAGGTGTAGTTGTCGAAATTGGCAACGAAATCAAAATTGGAGAAAACGTGACAGATGGCAAAGGAAAGTCCTACTTTTGTTGGAATATCTAATTACCTGCGAGATATCGCTTCAATATTATATGAGGGTTCGCATTTCAAAAGAGCATATGTGTGTCCAGTAGCGCAGACGAAGGGGGACTGTGAGGTTTACGAGTTTATATAATCGAAGATTTCGGTTATTTTTCTGTATCTATCTTTACCTTGTTGATAGTTTCGGGATCACATAATATCGAATTTTAGTAATTTTGAAAATATTGAATATACGAAGCCCAATAAAAAAATAACATTTGGAGTCTGTCTTTCACTAAGTACATTTTTTACAAGTTCAAGTATGTCCCTCGATAACAGACATGTGGGCAATCTAGTTCACCTAGTATAGTACTTGGTGTAATCTTATATGAACTAATTAGCATTTTTCACTTCCTTGCCGTTATCTCTCGATTACTTTGTTCCTTTTTGTCTTTCTGTCACGAACTTTTTGAAAACCAGAACTAACATATGTGAAAAAGTTTCATGTTCTTTTGTAACTTTTATGTCAATAACTATTTACTGTTCTCTTGGAATAAATTTTTGATATAGTTATATAACTTGACTTCAACTGCTTTCATTCATGCCATTTTTTGTGTATAGTATATTGCAATTCTTCATAGCTCATTTATATGTTCTTTTCTTTTTAAAGTTAAGGTGTGTATTTCCAGGTTTACACTCAACTTTTCTGATTCTTTTGATATCATTTTCATAAATTCCTCAGTAAACCTGTTTCCTACAGACAATTTTTTCTTCTAGTCTCTGCTTTACTGCAGAAGGTGATGTGAGCATGAGTCTCAATACTTGGAACAACTTGGGTGGCTCAACATGGAAAACTTGCGTACCTATCCACTAAATTGTCCTTAAGAGTCGATATACATAATCTAAATTTGGGATTTGAACATCTTTTGACTGGACTCAAACATAAAACCTCTCTTTTTCGAGGCTCTATCTCTTATAACATTGCACGCTTATATAATCGGCTTCCCATCGAATTTAAATCACTACTACCACTCAGTTCCAAGAATAATCCGAAGATATATATGTTTCAGTCCGGTTCTCTCTCTTCATAATATTGATTAGTTGATCCTTATAATTAATATTTATTTACCATAAATGTGTAGAAAATGAAAAAAAAATTATATTGAATTTCCTTTCTGTTCATGACATGACACATTAAAAGTAACTCCTGCTTTTTTTCCTTTCTCTTTTTTTAAGTCTGATTGCAAAATATTTTGTGACAATATGAGTTAGCTGTTGCTGGTTGGATGGAAAAGCAATTTCTTTCTCGACTTATCTTGTGCTAATGTTGAATCCTGCCATTTGTTATGTCAGGTTAGTATCTCCATTCCTATCCATAAAAGCATTTATTATTATTATCATTCTTCCGGAGCTAACTTTCCCTCATAATGATTGATGTTTGCTATGAATGAATTCCATTCTTTTCTGATGTGTTAACAATTTTCGTATAAACATTTTTCAGCTTGTTAAGCGAATGTTTTTATTAGGACCACCCTCTAAATCACAATGTTATTCAAATTGAAAATGAACCTTGAACGGCTTATAAACCTATTTGTTGAAATCGTATACCTCAAAGCACTATTAAGATTCATGTACGATATGGAACATTTTTGTCACATAACACATATTTCCAAATTATGCAAATCGGTATTTAGTAAGAAATTGCAAGCAATAACAAATCATGTATCTGATTATTATGCTCATCTATTATGCTTTCATATTTAAAGACGTTTTGTAATCAACTTCGAAAGTAGATACCTTGGTGACTGAGTTCAGAAAAAAAACGAAAGAAGAGAAGTTATTAAAGGAAATATGGATGTTGTTAACAATACGAAAGTTGAAAGAAAACTCTTGACAAATCAACGAAATATCGAGTATCTAATTTTTCATCAAGATTTGAGACTATCCACAATATCCACAATTTAGTTTTATCTTCCTCTTGAAGATGAATACTTGGTGATCGAAACACGTGTCGAGGTGTTAAAATAACGGTTTGGTGTTAGAGGAAACTCCAGTATTATAGAATATCCACAATGACCAACAGCGTTTTAACATACGTACACTCTTTCTTTCAATGTCCCTTATTTTCTCTTGAGAAATCTTTCCTTTGTAAATTATCTCCTAAATAATCTCGAAACAACCGATAATACCACCTGATTATGTGTTCAAATTAATTAACCAAATGCACATTAAACAATTAACAGGCAATTTCAATGTCTTATGTAATTCGACTCGGGGCTAAAGCCGATATGCTCAATAAACACGAATTTTTCTAACTGCTAACCTCCAAAAAATACACTTCTCGTCACACTAGAATTCACATCAGAGCGGGTGCTTTCACGTCTGGATTACTCAACGTGTTGTGTGAGTTTATGTGAACGAATTGTCAAAATAACGCCTTCGGTAGCGTTAAATGTTTCATTTCATTCACACGTAATCATGAAATTACAGAACAAAAGTCTAATTGACAGTTTATCAACTACGCTGAACGCGACAGAATTCAGATGAACCTTCAGAAAATACCAACATGAGTTAGATCTGGTAGCCGTGGCTGCGTGACATTTCCATTGAATTATTTTTGTGAGATCGAGTAGATTTTACAAGCAAAGTTCATCAGCTAGTATCACTGTATTCAACTCAAACAAAAATACAAGATAAGTGGATAAAAACTAAAAAGTGTTTCTGGCACTTTATGGCACAACAGCACACCCGTCTCGTCATTCCATTTAGATTCTAGGACATCCGCTGTCGATGCTCCATAATGCTCTACCACCGCAGCCTATTCCAGAATCCATGGATAGAATGAAATTACTCCAAAAATAATGCTTACAAATATGAATTTGTAAACAAACTTCTTTGTCAAGTAGTGAATGAGAAACTTTTCCAAAATTACTGGTGTGACTTTTGAAGAGATTTTTTGACATCATGTTTTTCATTTCTGCTAATTATAATTACTCTGGAACGGCTGATATGCTTTCCAAAAACAGAACAGTTTCGAATTGAATTGAACAGAATTGAAATTCCTATCAAATAATGTATCACTCGATATCCTTTCCCAAAAGAAAGGTTAAGTTTCATCACTATGGTCTTTTTTACTAATATAATTCCTTTCAACATAAATTTTGCATGCTCCAAATCACTGTTGAAGCAACGATTGCGATTCAACGTTGGAGTGTAGTATTTTCATACAGACTTGGCTTTGGTCTTTGTCTAGTTTCGTCTGCTGGCTTCATTATTGATGTATTCAAAATGTCCATTCCGTATATCTTCTGATAAAAATTATAACTACTACATCATCCATTTCCTGCAAGAGATGTTCTCTCGTTGATAGAACCGGTATTTTTGTCAAGACCAGGGGAAATTTTCTCTCGACTAGTCAAAACAGGACGTGAGAATGCATTTTCTTGTCTTGTTTCGACAAAATACTGAGTGTTTCATTTTCACGAATCAATTCATTGTAAATGAAATGTACACTCACAGAAGTGAAGCACCAGTCACGTGAAGTCAAATCGCATGTTGTACAGAGTGTGTTTTTGCTCGCCGACTTCTATATTTACGAAAATCCAGTTCAATTTCTGTTCTACACAAAATGCTTTCACGAACCGTATCTTTCGCAAGAAATAAGCAAATGAATATCGTGTCGTAAGCCTATCAAATCACGAATCCTGAAAATTGCGCCAAATTATCGTTAATCTACATTCATTTAAAATAAGTGCCCTGACGATTTAAGCAACAATCCAATCAAACGCCCGGCTTCATATAAAACTATGCTCTATTAAACAATAAGTGAAGGTAAAAAATAAACCATATTGTTACGCTCGTGACTGGAGAATTAGTTTCGTTCGGAAGTCAGCCACCGTTCTATACTGGTCGGAAATTTTCTGCTGGTGCTAGGATGTAGGAAAAGTGTGTTGCGAGAGAGCTTTTCAACTTTCTATACAGAACATTCCAGTCAAAATAGGTAATCCTGTATAATCGCGAAACAAATCAATTTTATTTTTCTACGTAAAAACCAACTTCTTGTTAGTCAGCTCCACCCCATAACAAACCACTTATCAAAAATTTCAAATGGTATTAATAGTCGAATGACACCCTGTTTGTATCTGTAGAATAGGGAGAGTTAGTGTAGACCCACAGCCCTTAGGCCACATGTGACCAATTGTACATCCTCCTGAGGAGTTGTCCTCATAGGTCATCGTCCATCCTGTCCTTTTCAGAAAATTCGACAGGTCACTAGGAGACATCTCTTTATATCGGCAGGTGTAGGTCAAGACTCGCCGAACACACACTCTCTTATTGACGATAATTCCGGACACCCGCATAGGACATGCCTGATAGTTATTTCCTGTTCACACATCCTGCATGGAGGTGTGTCCACTAGCCTCATATAATGGAGGTGTTTCCTTAGTTGACATTGGCCAGTCATGAATCCTACTGTTGAGCGTAGATTTTTCCTGGTCATCGCCAGATATTTCTTAGGCACCAGCTTCCCAGGGCTCTGCAAACTCGAAGGTGGCATGAATTTGCAAACAGGAACAAATTAACTTTTTACTGGGTGCCAGGGCATTCAGGAATCACAGGTAATGATAAAGCTGATGAATGCGCTAGACAAGGATCATCAACTTCATATATAGGTCCTGAACCAGCTCTGGGGGTACCATTGGTACGAAACCAGATTAGGACATGGACCAATAAGAAGCACACAAAGTACTGGCCAAAAGTACCTGGCAACAAACACAGTAGAACCTCCATTAGGGAACCGTCCGAGAAAAGAACCGAAGAACTACTTCAGTATAGTATGGATCGGCTCAGAATAATTACAGGGTTACTAACCGGTCATTGTCCGCTTAGAGGACACCTGAATAGAATGGGGCTGTACAACGGATACCTCAGCTGCAGATTATGCAACTAAGGGATACCAAGCTGGTATTTTTTCCCATTTCCCACTTAATCCTTAGGCTTAGTGATCTGGAGTACACTCCACATTCTGAGCTTTCTTTGGTTTTTGTGCTTTCTGTATATGTTCAATTATATCACTGGTTGCCTGCAGTAGAAGTTGCGCAGTAAGCGCTTCTCACCGTAGGCTTAGCCTCAATTGATCCATTCCTACTTCGAGGTTTACACCAGCCGTGTGCAATGGTAACATGGGGTGATAGTTTTGTCATTACAATGATGAAAACATGTTTCATTCCGAACCAGCAAGTGAAACGAAACAGAAAAATTCATATCATGGAATGTTCGAACAGCACCATTAACTTGCATACAATGTTATAAATGAGCTGTCATTTCCTCCATTACATTTCCCATCCTAATCCTAGAAAAAGTCCACTGGAGTCAAATCGAGGCCATTCTGTAGAACCTCTCCTTCAAATTCATCAACCTGAAAATATCATTGAGGAACTATCAGAATCTTACTACACAATGGGCACCTCCTCAGCTCTTGGTTACTAAAAATTCGAGATACATGTGGTGTACAATAAAGCTAAATTATTGTTGACACGTTTCGATTGGATGTCATTCAACCTTCCTGCCGGATTCATATCTGTTCAATTCATAAATCACTTACATTTTGTGAGAGTGAAATATGTGTTGATCAAGAATTCTGAAAACGTTTGTACAACTCACCACTGACAACTTGGTCAAACTGCATGGTTTACATCAAAGCAATGTCATCAGTTTTCGTGAATTCATGTAACAGTTGTAATACATATTCATGTCTCAATATTTCTGTATATAATTTTCTATTCAATAAAAGATAATGAAGGCGATAATAACTCGAGTTCAAATAGAACTGAAATGAATATCTGTAATGATAAACTGACAGTCACCATTAAAGAATAATTTTCTCATAAATATTAACAACTTCATCAGCAACTGGATGCTAGAATTTAGGACCATTTTATGTACTGAAACAAAAAGAATTCCGCTGTGAGTTCTTATTTCTGTTATTTTTATCGGTATCCTTCAATGGTGATCAGTTTGAACATTTCAATCAATGAAATTGTGTCTTCAGGTTGACTTTCTGGTTTGGAAATGAATAGAAACTAACAAGAGTATTTTTTCTGACACTGTATATCGTTGTATTGTCAAAAATGTTACAGAGTCACAAACATATTTGAAAGACCTTTCAACCTAGGTGTTACTCTACTATCATTTCTATTTGCAATTTTACACGTGAGGGTTATTATGGGGAGAGGGCTAGCCACCCCTTTCCCCCCACGTCAACCAAAGTTGACGTTTTCCACAAGTGTGGTAAATGGGCATACTTGAAGGCTACTACAAGAACAACTCGTTCTGAGCAGTTTCAACTTACCTACACTATAGCTTAATGGACTGACACGTATCAGAAAACAACTACTCCCCTGACTAATAACACGAAGGGCGTTGGATTTAATCCGACAGGTGCAGGATTCTATAATGAAGTTATTCCTGCATATGCTTTTGGCGATATAACTGCCAGAATCGATTTTCAATTACTGGAAGACACTTGCAGACCGATTTCGGGCCACTCGTCAGTGCAAGGTAGTTCGAGAAATGATACTGTGTAAGGAATTAGATTTTCAATTATGGGAAAGTAGATCAGCCAGCGGAGTTGGGCAAGAGCCCTTTAACATCGAGGAACTCGTGTAGCAAACATTGTGTTAGTACACTCATTATTTTCAATTGTTTTCCACCTGCACAAAAGGGAGAATTTGTGTTTACCTTCCCTACTGATACATGTGTAATTGTCAACACTTGCCTAATTTATTTGAGCCACATTTTTCCCGATTATACTTCCTGATAAAAGTTGGTTGTGAACGGATATAGAGAGATGACCTCCTTTTCGTTCGTGCATCTCAGAGGCACAGCTACATTTGCCAAGAACTAGATTGAAAGTAATTATCTCATCTGACCGTAGATCATAGTAATGCTTCTAGTATGAAATGCTTCCTTCAGTTCCATTAAATTGTTTCTTGTACCTCCTGGATACCTGAACAAGTTTAAAATTTCCATATAATAACATAATTTGAACGTTATTCAGTATTCACTTTCATATGATTAATTTCGTGCTTGGGCTTCATATCGTTTAGAAAAATAATGAACCGGAACAATTATGTGAGCAGGAGGCGTGTTTCATAAGATTTCGAAGAATCTGAATTGAAATTTGAATAACTTGCCATATAAAGCGTCATATTCATTAATTATGGCTGTTTTCATTTCATTCCCACGCCTGTAATATCGTAGATTTGCATTTTCCTATGAGTAAATTCCAAATCTCTGGGACTGAAGTGACGATTGTTCAACAATTTCATCCTTGACGATTTTCTTGTCAGGTAAAGAAAGATCTGAGAAAGAAGTCAGTTATAGATTTATAACTTGTTATATATCACAGATTCGCTATGCCAGACTACTTTCGGGTATGAATAAATAAAATCTAGAAAGATCAAATGTTACCAAGATGACCATGAACACCCCTTATATGAAAAATTATTGATATGGTCATCGAATTTCAACCTATCACTAATATATCGATAAATTTGAAGAGTATTAAAAGCAAGAACGCCAAATTGTGATGTTATTAATATAAAATTATTATTTTTCCTCAAAAAACAAAGCACAAGCACTACAGGAAATTCCTTAAGGAATTTCATAAACGTTCTCAGGAAGTTAACTACACATTTAGACAGTTCTCCAAATGAAAGATCTCTTAAACAGTGAAGTTCGAGGTGTAATGAGTTGAACCTCAAACCGATGAGCAGCCACAGTCCTTCGCGTATTTCTGGTGGAATCAAATGTGCCAAGTCACTTGAAAACCTCCCAAGGAAGTATTTACAGCAGAGGAACAAATCTTCAACGACGTTCTAGATTATCAAGGTTGCAAGAAATATTCGTGTCTTTTTGGGAATAGGCTGAACGTACTGAAACCCAATAAAACACCCTGAAGATCACCGCAAACAATGGGTTCAATATGAGAATAATGATGAGGTTTGTCATCTGGTCGCTTTTAGGTGAGACGTAAACTTCATAAACCGAAATGGAGTCAGAAATATTTCACAAGCTTCGTAAGGTTGAACAACATGAATCTTAAGATCGTCAGTTTCTCTCAGTTCCACGAGTCACTTAGTAGGACAAGCTAGTGGTGAAAAAAATTGAGGAAGGTAAAAACATTTGTAGACGAAGATATACCACCAACTCCTCGGCTATTCGTTATTGATGACGCGTCTCCAATGGACTGCTTTGTAGGAATCTAAACGTCTCAAAGCAAATGTTGGTATAGTTTTCTCACAATTGCTGCCAGTATTTCAGGGTGACAAAGCGCTGCTTTGCAGATGGATCACTTTTTCGAATGCGTCGATTAGTTTAAAAAAACTAAGCAACTCTTTTGGTGACATTTTGCATCACAATGTAATTCGCTAAGAAGAACTCCCATTGTTTTTCATGGCATTAAGAACTACTTGAAAGTTAGAAAGGTAAAACGAAACAACAGACCCTGATTCTACAAGTATTGTGCATGAGAGAGTTTTCACAAAGCAATGGAACCCTTTTTTATCTCAGCATTCTCGTTTGCAAACCAAGAAGTATAAAATGAACGTAATTAGTATCTGTTCAGATCCGAAGAAATATTCAAAGCCAATATTAGTTCTAAGGTCATCAAGTCTCCAAAAGGATCACGTTCTTCAGCAGCTGCTTAGAATATGTAAGATGCAGCTTCAACTCATCATTTGATAGTTTGACTTGTCGCCCTCATGGCCAGACATTTAGACATGTTTGTCTGGAATTGTTAATGAACAGCTTTGGTTTTCTCCGTGAGACCTCAGATCTTTCTTCAACTTTCATGGGTCAGTGATGAACCCATAGAGGTAGGTAACTGTGTACTAAAAATCCGACCAGAGATATATTTTACTTCCGAAATAGTTCCCTGGAAAAAACGCATCATTCAATAGTTGCATGATTTTTATTCTATATCTATTAGTAGATGATACCAGAAACCAAAAAACTTCCAATACCAGACATTGCTTTCTCAATCTACTATAGATTGCATCAGTGATACTAGTCTGGGTTATGAATGTGATGTTTGAACTTTTTCTGTTCTGAAAATAACAACCCTGAGAAAGAACAAGCTTGTAGATTCGTCAGAAAACTCAAATCACGAAAATCAAAAATAAACGGGGATCCCAAAGGCGGTTCGATGCAAAGCGAGGCTTTTACGTCGACATCGTAGTATTAATGACAAAGTTATGTTTCATTATGCGGAAAACGACTCGATTAATAAAATAGTGTTTCTACTCAGCGGATATAGCTAGCCTCGAGAGCTAGTCATAGCGAAGGAATCTAGAAACCACTCATCTATTATTAAGTAAGATTGTGCTATCACTTCTGGTTTATTATTTCATTAAAATCCTGGCAATGAGAAAACAATCAGCGTTGCTTTTAATTGTTGTATAGTGAAAGTGTAAAATTAAAATACTAGATTTATTCCCTACTTCTATTTTATTTTTCCTTTTACAATGCGCTTTGATGTTTAGGTATAAACTTTTCTGAATAAAATTGAAACTTTTTTACAATTTTAACGGAAAATTTTGGATTAACAATTCGAAACAACGAACCAAAAATTTGTATTCTAATAACCATAAATAATTTGAGATACTAACGATCCGTTTCGAATGATAGAATCACGTGACAGACAATGGTTAACGACAATATGATTGCAAGAGATCGGATATCTATCCAAGGAAGAAATTTGGTAGTACGAGTTCTGTGTTATGTTGTTATGAAACGCGATTGACATTCTATTAATAAACTTATTGATCTTATCGAAAACGATAGGCTCAATTTTTTTCTCTGGAATTGGTGAAGTATTGTTTGAATAATAGTTGGCAGAATACTTGATTTTATCGCCGTCAGGTTTTATGCTAATTGCAATATACATACCTACTGTTCGTCCGATTTTGATGTGAGTTTCATTAGTCATCTCAAAATGTATAAAGGACCGTTTCAAGATGACAGTTTTCATGAAATTGTAACTCCTACCATTCACTTAGTAGTTTTCATGTTCGATTTTGAATAATAATAATAATGATCGACTTTATCCAGTATTGGATCATATTGAATTTTTCCTTTAGTTTATTTTGGAATGTGGATTTTGATAATTGCATGAGATTTTCAATAATGGTGTTGTGAAAAAATACAGCTAGGAAGAAAAATGATTTTCTGAACATGGCTGAGGAATGACGAGGGATGTGTAGGTTTTCGTTAGTTCGAAGGTTGAAAGAATGGAGCTCTAACCTCTGTGTAAATTTATTGAATAGAGGAACAGATATTTTAGATTTCAGTATTGAACAAGTGATGTTACAGTAGGTATATTGCCTGAGAACAGACACTGATAGTCAACCAAGGTTGCCACGAGCTCGTGAAATATGTTCAAATTTACAGGGTCTCCATAATTGATGCTCGAAAAAATAAGCAATTAAGAAATAAGCTTTTTTGTAATAGGGACAAGCTATGTATTTGTGGATAAAGAACTATGAGACTGGTATAAGATTTAATCATAAGCTGTTTCACAGTTCCGTTAAATTTCAAATCTTCATCGAAAGTGATGCCTAAGTTTTTTGCAGAGTCAACCGATTTGAGTATTTGGTCACCTATCTTGAGTTTCATATGATCTTTAACATATTATCTTTGGTTTATGTTGCTGAAGAATATGACATGGCATTTTCCAAGTTTGACCTTCAAATTGTGTTTGTTCGACGGAGTGTTTATAACTTCAAGGTCATCATTTACTTGATTTCGGGATGCTGAGATATTATATGATCCAATACTATGATATAGTTGCGTATCATCCGCAAATGCTTTAACAAAAAAAATATCTACAGTGTATAACAAAATTAGAAAGGACCAAGAATTGAGCTTTGAGGTACTCCTGATATAACAATTTCAAGGGATGAACTTATATCATCAATATGAACCTTTCGATATCGGTTGTTCAAATAATAATTCAAATAATGTATGACATTGGCTGAACATCTATAATATTTGAGCTTGGAGAGGAGGAGTTTGTGGCTAATGTTGTCGAACGCCTTGGAAAATTCAATAATACTAAAGCGTAGGGTTTTTTTATCAATATTGGCTACAATACTATCCTGATAATGTGGAAGAATGTTTCCGGATATAATAAAGGCTGTTAGTTGAATTTCAAAAATTTAAGAAACGGCGGATAAAATACTCATTTTATTTAAATCTGCGAGAGTGAGTGAATTTTTCGATTCGGATGGTGGTTCAACAATGGCTTCTTGAAACAACACGATAGAGTCACCTCATATTTTTTGTTTCACGAATTTTTAGGTACTATATCAGTTCAAGAAATTATGAATTATGATTACCTACATAAGAGACAATGAAACATGAGAAATATAAAAGAATATAGTTGTAACCTCTCCTGAATGAGTTGAATCAGGAAATCTGCAAACTTACTTTAGAATTGTCCCTGTGGAGTTTTTTCGTGGGGTCAAAAAATAAATATTGCAGAAAGTGAATTTGGGATCACCCCGTATTCGAAAACCGTCTCGTAATCAAGATGTTACCTGAATCAGTGAAACTCCCAAAGCATCAATTCGAATAAAAGTCCTTTTATGTGTAGTAACTAGCACACGCAAAGAAAGCTAGCAACATAATCGTTCTTTTCGCTGCGGAGCTATTCACGACCGCTCGAATGATGCACTTGCAGTTCAATTCAACAAAAAATATTCATCGTGACGGGATTCGACTAAACAGTCATTAAGATCTCGATCGAGATACTTTCATAGTATAGCTTCTACAAGGTGAGTACATATTGGTGTTTGGAATGAACATCAGACAAGCGTTGCAACAAATTCGCTGTTGTTCATTATTTACATCAATAACCTTCCATTCCAACTAAGATCCAACCATCTTCAATTTGCCGATGACCTAGAATATGTATTTATGACTGTACATTACTTCAGCAAACTATATCAACTTTGGAACAGTGGTGGTCTGAAATTGCTCCAAACTCAACATATCCAAATGTGAAGTCTCAACATTCTGCCGGAAATGTTGCCCTAGCAAGTACAGTAATAGTGTTTGAGCTTCAAGAATCTGGTGGTCATATTTGATGGCAAATTAACTTCCAGTTGATGTTAATGCTTTTGATTAACGACCATGGAAACAGGGCGTGATTCCCTGGTGTTAACTATCCTGCACAATATCACTGAGAGAAGGATAAATTGTCCATATATATTAACTAAAATCAATATTCGTTTGAAGGCCAGGAATTAGGTTTCATATAACATCTCCTTGAAGTAATTTACTAGTCAAGCCTCTGATCAGCACAGTAAGATAGATTTTCGAATACAGTATATACAGAATACAATATAAACAATGATAATCTCAACACTAGTTTGCCTGTTTATAAGCATATTCATAATTAGTCATTTCTACTTTGGATACATCATCTTTTATTTTGTTCTATTTTCTGGTGTCCACTTGTAATTCTGGGGCCACACTAACGGCTAACGTCAATGCCCATTATCGCGATTATTACCGCGATAATTTTTAACCCGCCAAAGTGGGTGGCTACACTTTGCCGGGAATGTCCATGATTGGCGATAAAAACGGCATTAATTTTACTTGGAAGATGGAAATTGACACTGACGTAGTGTGGCCGCTTTATCGCATTAATTCTCGCGTTAATCTCTTTGATGTACCGCCACTTGAGCTATCGACTAATGCCAAACGGCAATGGTACTGCCGTTGTCAAATTATCGCGTTAAGTCGTGGCTACACCTACGGTTACCGTCCTTTATCGCGATAATTAATGTCATTTCTCGCTAGTGTGGCCCCAACATGAAAAGATCATCATTATTCTTTTCCTAAGATTGCTCTGGTCGAGTCCTATCCCCGAAGCCCCTACAGTAGAAGGGATATACATTCAGAAGGGCGCGCCAGCGTTAACAACCAATGACCACTCCCCATGCTGTGGGGTATATATGATCATTGGTTCTGAACTTGCCTTAAGCAAGCGCACTGAGTCAAGAATGACAGCCTTCTGCATTTATTCGACTAAGAATTCTACCTTAGTGTGGCAAACCGCCATAATTTCAAAATTCAAGAGTAGAATGGGCAATTATCAAAACAACTATATTGACAGAGTTTTATGGCTAGAGTCTATGAAGTTCGAAGAGAAAACCATGATATTTTATCGGTTTTCTCCCTCTTCTTCGATATTCGTCTAGCCAGAAGCTGAAAACTCCATGACAAATATCGTCTCGTTCTTGTGTTCATGAAACACAACATCAGGCTTATCAGCTGCTTTGAACCTGAGTATGAAGAACGAATTGTTTCAATAAATTCGGCACTCCACGTTTCCCACAATGGGCAACACCGGTGTCTCGATGAATATAGGCTGTGACCGCATATGCTGGACATGCTGACAGCACATTTTGTCAGGAACCTTTATATCCATCACGCGACTGCGGTAGACCAAGGTATTGAAGACACCATCCTGGCAGGCAATGATGATCCCACCAGTTTCCGACTTCAGCCCACTCGTCCTGAGGAAAGCGAAGGTCAGGCCGACGTATTCAATGTTGTTGAAGAAGATCCCACGCATTGGCTTAAAATTGTATTGTAGCTTTTACATGGGCCTTTTGCTGGACGGGGTCCTACTCAGTGACAGAGTTTTAATCACCTCGTTCAGTATCGAAAACCAAACCAAGTTCATCAGCTTCTGTGGCAGAGCGGACCATACAGACATACAGACCTTACGACTTTACAGGTTCCATCCAGTACCATTTTGTCATGTAGACACTCCAAACTGAAAAGTCCACGGCCTTCCTGTTGTCGAGGGAGTATTATTTTCATCATCATTATTATTATTAGTTTTTTCCAGTTGTATAAAGAAAGTATTTCAAAATAGTGTTGTAACTACTTTCAAAAAAAAATATTTTTATAATGATAGTTTTCTCAGGAAACATGGTTTTCATAATGTGAAAATTGTTATTCAACAAAAAAAACCTGATATAAACTTCAATTGATTTATGCAGTAACGTTAGTAGTCAGAATTCCACCTCAAGTTCCTATAAAAAAACTATTTCAAACTTTTAATCATCCATAAAATGCGTTCAATCACTACTTCAAAATAAAAAACCTCCATGGAATTTTGGAGATACTGGCAATATGTTTTTGTCTGTATTTTATGTTATAACTATCGAAGATCATATAGAATTTCATTTTTAGAAAGTGTTTTTCAAAGGAAACTCATCTAGTCATGAAATGAAACAATCCATTCAAAAAGATGGAAAAAATAGTTTTGAATTTTGATTCACCCAGTATCAAATCTGGTAAATTCTTTAACCGATAATGGTAAAACAGATTCTTCAACTGAGTTTTCGTTGACAATAATCACGGTTGTATACTCGTAGATAAGTTTATTGGCATTATACGTTCTCAACTGCTCTTTTACCGATCTTTTGAAACTTTGCATTGCATATTCATTCATTTATTTTATTTTATTGATATTTTTCTTTCTTTGCTCAAACAAAACATAGTTTTCAGTACGGTTTGAATATTCTTGTAATTTTTCCTCGACAGTTTGACATGTATGTAAAAAGTAAAATGCTTTTTGTTGAATGAAAAATCTTATGAGTCATTTCAAATAATTCACAAGGATGTTTTCAAAGATAGATGTGATATTATCAAAAAAATGAATTCAGCCGAATCATCTTGAAAAGATCACTTTCAAACACATGAAGTAGAAGTGGGTTCAAAACACTACCTTGTGGTACTTCCTGTAGAGGAAATCATATTGAGTAATGTATTATCAATTCAAATACATTCAATTCATTGGATAAGGGCCTTTTTTCAAATTTTATGAGAGCCAGGAGCTTCATGAGGTTTCAGTTGACTGACAGTATATGTAATTTCCAATTAATTCTATTGAATGAGCAATAATCAACCAACCTTACCTTTATGTAATCACCTGTTTTTTTTTATCTCATAGACAAGTTTTTATCAATATGAATTACGATAATCCTCATATTCACTAGCAAGCTACTAGATATCTGCATTCTTTCGAAATGAGAATTGATAGAAGGTATTTTTCCGTTTATCAGAATGCAAGTCAATTGAATAGTCAGCGCTGTTGCTTGATTGCATTTTGTTGTGATATTTCTGATACTGGTTCTTAGAGAAGGATTGTTTTTCATGAAAATTGGTTAGTGATATTCCAATATATACTATGCTATATATGTTATCCCTAATACAATATATTTATACCGTATTTTTTGTTTCAGGTACTGCAGATATACTATGATTGGATAGGGATTTAATTTTTGTTCGTTACAAAGGGTGTGAAATGCTAAAACTAATCTAATTTCTATAAAATATGTACCTCAAACAAAAATTACTTATAGTCACACCCAGAATACCTGCAGTCGAAATTGTTCTACTTCCAAAAATCAACATCATTTTTACTCACGCATCTAGCTATTAGCTACAATTAATTTCCTATTAGTATTTGATGTTTCCTTTCAATAATAATTATGTGAGTTTGTATTATTATAAGTACCTAATCGCTGTTGATAAGTTGTAAAAATATTTGTACTATTATTTTTGACTATGTGTGTTGTTGAAATTAGTATAATGGCTTCAAGTGGATGCAATTTTCAAGTAATTTCTAATTTATACATTCTGATTTAAGAGTCATAAAAATATCATCCCACTTCAATTTTTTCAAAGCGACAGCTTTTCCTCTAAACATTCAAACAAATTGTAGAATTGAGTACTAGTTGTTTTGAAGATACTTTTCTGTCAAATATATGATAGTTATGACTGAAAATTCTTGAATTTCAATGAAATTCAGCATGCTCGATTTGTCCTCATAACTTGACACTTCCCGGTTATTTATATAAGAGAAAGGGAAAGTATACCTGATCAGATATGGTGACATTGAAATTTCGGAAAACAGGATACAAAAATTTGAAAAAATATCCGGCATGTAATACCGGATGTTTTCAAAGAATTTGAAGGTTCAACAGTCTTTTTCATTTTCATGAGTCATTTTGTTTTTCCATGTTGATTTTTCGACTATGAAAATATGATTATACTACAATTCATTGATGATGTAATACATTGAAATGCTGAAATCTTGTTACTAATTCACAGATGAAGAAAACTACGGATTCAAAATGAGAATCGAGAAATACCTGTCTTAATCAACAGAAAATATCTGAAATCATATGTTTCTCATATTCCAAATTATTTTTTCACTTTGGAGATACCACCATCTGTAAATTTTGTTATCAGTTCCCAAGTTATTTTCATTTTTCAACTTTTTAAGTTTTTCAAATATTTCGAGTTCTAAATTATCAGATTATTTGTATTTTCTTCTGAATTATTGTCATTTTCATATTGACATTGATGATTTTGTTGTTGTCGTTATTTATACAGTGTGAAAAAATACCAAAAATGTTATTCAGTTGAAAATTTGTCACTATTCAGTGGGATATTTCCTCAATATTCTGTTTCAAAAAAGTTATGAAGTAAACTTCTACAGAGTAAAACAAGAACTTCGAAATGCAAATAGCTGATAAAATCTTAATAACTTTGTTTTGATTTAGTAGAAAAATAAACATTCAATATGTCACTACTTTGAAAAAAAGTGAGTCTGGAATAAAGTATTATCAAAACTATGGTGGTCATTTAGAGTCTTATTTCACAGTAGTGGTGTGATTTACAGAAAAAGAAACAAAAAATCAAAATTATCCCATACAACCAATATATTGTGTAGGCTAAACCATGTGGTTACTATTTTTTGGTTATTTTCCATCTCGAATAAAAGAAAAATTGATGCCAAAGTAAAAGTTCGATTGAAGCTATCAATAAATGAAAACTCATTAAATGCCTCTTTACTAGTCACACTGTATGTAAAACAAAAAATCATCAAAAACCAAAATGTGACTTTGTGCAATTGTATGGTTCGCTATGTCAACAAGAAATATTTCTATCAGAACTTATATTATGTTGAAATTGGTAAGTTGAGGTACGAATTAGTCCGAACAATAAAGTTTTTGTACTTCTGAAGCACACATTAATCTATATGGAATAAAATATCTGAAGCATTCACTTTGAAGTTTTCTATACAATTCCAGATTTTCTAAATTACTAAATGTGGCAATTTCTGAACGGAGACCATACAACAGAGCCATATTCTAATTTTGACCCCAAATAAACTATTTAGAGGGTAAAGATATATTCGAAAAACTATCTACAACGGCGAACTATCAAACCATAAGACATCAAAGCTTCACTAAGTTCCACTAAGCAAAAAATTAAAACTACTCATTCAATAGTAATGAAATATTGAGGATTTTCATACTCATTCATTTCCATACTTTCTAGACGGTCCAGTTTCTAACATTTCTTCTGGAAATGAAGAATTTTGAATTCATAATTGAATAAGTGTTCCTCTTTGAAGACCTGAGTAGGATATTTCAAATTTATTTTTCCATTCTTCAATGTTCTTTTATGCGTGCTTCAAATGTTTTTCCAGGTTGACCAATGTGAATCATCGGACATGAACCACAAGACAATTTATATACTTCTGATCCATCAAACAACAAACTCTTGTCTTACTTATTTTCATTGTTGATTGTTATCGTCATACAATGATTGATATGTTATATTTATCAACTCATTGATTTGTTTTCTATAAAATTATATCTATCAAATATATATTCATACATTTGTATTTACCTGGTTTCACTAGCTGATCATATGATCGTATTCGCACTTTTCAGGTAGGTAGATGAAATTACTTTAGTCAGACTTAAGACTGAAATGTTTCAAAAATATTAAATGTTCCAATCTAAAAATAGTCAATCAAAAACTGCTGGGAAAAGCTATTGTATAGCGAATCACGTGTCGCGGTTTTGTAAACCTTTCACAGAGAAAATCAAAATGAATTTTGATATGGATTTTCATCAAGAATCGGTCAGTCCCATTCAATTCATCAAAATATACACCAAAATTTTTCAATGAGTAACTGCGTGACAGCAAAAAGGTATCTAAATCAAGTTGTGAAAGTAAGACCTGTACTCTCATTTTCAAGATCCTACAGAGTTGGGGTTGGTTCTTCGAGGGCTTTCCAACCCCTTGATTAACAAAAATTACGATTTTTGATTCCACAAAAAAGAACACACTGCAATGAAAGCACTTATCTCCCGACCACTTTTCTCGATTCCCAGCACCGTACACTTACGAATTTCATGTTGTCGTTCGGGGTGCACTGGAGCAAACTAACACCACACTGCGCGCCACTAGATTCGAAGATGCAGCCGATCGGCCCGCCCAGCAGTTATATATCCAGGTGCAACCTCGAGGCACGAGGCCACGCTGCGGAAGAACGCGCTCGCATTGACCGAGCCGGCTACGGCGAAGGTTCCCACCGTCGAAGACGCCACCGTCCCGTTCGAAGATGGGCGGCGAGAGATGAAAGATGCGGAGATGAAGGAGCAGTCGGGACAACGAAATAATAATAATAGCCTTTATTGTACTAAGTTACAATTTGAGAAAATGGAGACCATTTTCTGACTGTCCAAGAATATTTTTATTGACTTGTATATGAGGTTGGATTCTCCCAATCTCTAAGCACACAATTCAATAGCATAAATTTCCGCTTGAAATACAGTCGCATAGGTTCCTAGGCAGGTTGATATCTCTGTCTTGGGCCTGCGACTGAAAACACCTGCACCAGAACCGAAAGGTGTTTTTGATCCATCTGTAAACCAACAACTATCTGCTCTTGATATTTCCTTTTCCCGGAAGATCCAGTCCTCTCTACTCGGGAACAGTACTTTACAGGTCAGTTCGTAATTGACAGTTGGAGGCATGAAGTCAGAGGTCATTTCCAGTATGCTCTGCATTAAATTGATTATAGGGGGGATTACTATGAGCTTAAGTTCAAGTTTGTGGGGTCGTAACCTTTCACTCCAAAATCAAAACGATCGTTATTTGAGTAGAGAGCAACTGGTGAACCTCGTCCAAAGAGCCCGAAGGCACAACTAAACTCTGCTGTTCGCAGAGCTCAAAAAAATGCTTACTGGTAGAAAATTTTGCTCGAATGAAGATGAATTTCATTAGTTCGGACTTCCATTATCTGATATTGTATAAAATTTACAAAGGTTTTGTGTAACAGGCTCCCCTCTTTGAGCGCCCAAAGGATTTTTCTGTAGTGCTTGTGTTTTGTCCTTGTAAAAATAATATAACAATGAGTATATGTGGTAGCCTTTATATGCAAAATACTGAGCCATAAATACAATTAAATTGGATACTTTTTTCACAATGCACATTTTAGAATACCTGTCAAATTCTCATAATTTTTACAAATGTCGTTTTAAGTATTCAATATAGATAAAATTTGTCTTTTACACTAAGTAATTTGGATGCGTCGCGTCGACTGTAAGACGCCTAGGGATTAGAGTCCCTATTTCTACCCCCAAGGGGTAGAAATAGGGATTCAAAGATTGTATTGAATTTCGTCAACTTTGAAGTTGGTAACCTTAAGTTTTGAGTTAGTAAAAAAAGTATTGTAACTATTTGTTTAAAATGGTCTGGTCTGTCACGAAACTCAATGAGATAAACCAAATTACCTACGCGAGTGAAGCTGCGGGCAACAACTAGTAAACGATATTTTTATCAAACCTCCAATTTCCCTGCTAAATAGTTCATTCGCAAGTAATAAATTTTCGACAAAAGTAGGAGTACCTACTATTCTATAACTTACAAGTATTTCCAACAGTTTTTCAAAAGTATTCGATTATGGTTCCTTGAATAGATTAATGAAGTGATCGAAATTCGAAAAAAATTCGAAACTGAAACATTTTTTCCAAAAATTCAACTTTTGTCATGTAATTATGAACTTCCTGTTAAAACTCAAATTCATTTCGAAAATATTTTTTCAATTTCTCCCATTTTCATGAAATTTTGAACGGTTTCGACTTATATCTCAAAATTTTCATTCAAATAATTAAGATATCAAGAAAAAACAAAGAACAGAGGATGGCGGCATACTTTTCTTTAACTCTAATTTTCGAATCATAATTTCTTTGTTATATTTGAAATTTCGACATTGAAATCAGCAGCATTCATTTAAAATCTGAATATCACAAAATTATTATCATTATTTCTCTAAATGAAAACTAAATTGATCTTTCACGCTATCGCAAAAAACTGAGTAGAATGATTTGTTCTATCAAGATTTTTGGATTTTTGCATTTTGGAATCTCTAGAATTTTCATTATAACTACAATACAAATTTACAACATTCGAAAAAATGTTGATTATCCGCTTTCAATTTAGTTTGAAAATGATAACGAAACATACTGATGTACGGCTAACACTGAGCCGTTAAAAATATTTCCCTACGCTATTAGAAAATGAGATTAATTTTATTTATATGAAATTTTTCTTCCTCCAAACGACACACCCAGCGGATATCCTGAAGCTCTATTAAAATGTCTACGGCATGTTCAATGAAAGTAAAACTCGTTCATAAATTGGTAGTGTGAAATGTGAGAGCTATTATTAAATTTTAGTCAATCGTGTGACATTCATCCAAATCACTTTCTCACCATAATGTTCACCTACAGATACGACAAACGGGGAATTGGACAGAAAAGGATAACATTTCTTCCACATTCTGCGTATGAAGTAAGATAGTAATTCACTTCAATAGTCTCTTTCTGTATACTTTGAGAGAAAGACACGTTTTTTCCGAATAGTTAATTGTGTATTGGATATCACACGTTAAAAGGTAAGACCTTGTTATTCCTTAGCTCGCACAAGATTTAACTTCGGGTTGTCGTTTGTAGGGGTGTGACAGCTGGTTAACGGAAAACAGATTTTAAACAGATTTTTTTAACAGATTACACTTTTTGTGTCCCTATAACCTTCTCGCTTATCTGAATTCCTGACTAGTCTACGACCTGAACCAATCTGCTGGTTATTTTATTCAATCTGTTCTGCTCACCTCCGCATTAGCTAATCTTTCTCTTTATAGGTCATTGGATAGTATTTGGATGGCATTGAATCCTATTATATTCTGTTACCTTTTTATTTTATTCTTCTTTCTTCAATTTCATTTATCGCAATAATCTATTCTGTACTTTTGTGTCCCATCCTATTCAGTTCTATATAATTTTTTCTCATGGTATCATGAGATACCATGAGAAAAAATCCTGTTATATTCCTTTGGGCGATGGTAAATTGGGCGTCATTAACTAATATGTTTTTATTTCAGAGGTAAACTAGGCCCAATGATTTCTAAGTATAATATTATTACATATTTGTTGTATTGTGTAACATTCGTGTAATATTTGTGTTTTCCTCCAGTTGTTGGGATGAATATATCAGTGTGTTCGGAAAATAACAAGAATTTTAAAATTTTACCGGTTTGGAAAGTCTGTTCATCATTTTTTTCCATTAGATTGCTTCACATTCCCCTGTAATATTTATTGCCTGTAGCAGCCGCTACAGTTAGATGTGTTTTCGAAAGCTCAGCGATTTTTGTTTGATAAAAAAAATAAAGCGATTTATCTCCAACAGAAGTACCCAGTTACAAGAAATGCTTTTATTACAGAGCACATATGAAATAAATATTAAAAATAATGGAATATAGAAATGTATAAAAGTAAATGCTAAAACAAAGTGTACATAAAATATTCGTATACATAGAGTTTCAAAAGAGGAATGAAAAATTGAGTATACAACACAAAAAGTTACAAATCATGCAATGTAGCATTACTGACACAAATGTTATTTATAGTATTATCAAAAGTGAATGTGAATACATGATACCAAGGCGTTCACAGTGTCGAAATGAGTATCGCAATGTTCACAAATTTTATTGAAGCTACTGCACATAAAATTCAATGGTGATCGTAGCATAACATTTGTGCGTGATGCTTCGCGATAGAATTTCAGATTGTGTCGACCTTCACTTCTTGGTACTAAGAAATTGATTTTTGGTAAAAGAACCGTACTGTCAATATTGTTGTTTAGTGATTTATGCAGGAATTTTATACCAAGGATAACTCTCCTATTTTGAAAAGATGTCATATCAAATCGTGTCAACAAAATTTTATGTTCGATGCCTCTCGTGGGGTATCAACTTTTGAACATAAGTATTTCAGGAACTTCCTTTGCACGCTTTCAATTGATGTTTTTTGGTAGTCATAAACTGGATTCCATAGCATAGAGCCATACTCTAACTAAGATCTGGCATACGCAAAATATAACAGTTTTAAGGTGGCAAGTTTTTTGAAGTTTTTGCCATTTCTGTAAATAAATCCAAGCATTCTATTTGCATCAGCAAGTCATATGCATCCACATATTTCTATCGAAAACTTTATAATGTTTTTGATCGCTTTTGTCCCAAGTATACTGTTGAATCCAAAAATAAATATCCTCCTTGGTATAATAGAAGCATTATTTGAGATTTGCAGGCTAAAAGCAGAATCTGGCGCAAATACAAGCGTGAGTGTAATCTGCAGGCCCTTGAAGATTTCAAACATCTTCGAGCAAAAATAAAGCATGATGTTGATGTGGCATATAAAAAATTCTTAGGTGAAATTGAGGAAGAAATACATATCAATCCCAACATATTTTGGTCATTTATAAATAATAAACGAGGTAGCTCCAAAATATCACAAGTACTGAATTTTGAAGATCAATTGCTGGAGGGGTTTTCTAATATCGTTAACGGTTTTGCCAATCTTTTCAAACAATCGTATACCGCTTCTTCCCCTTTTCAACCAAACTCTGATATTGATAATAATCACTTTCTTGATATATCAAGCTTCAGTAAAAACGAAGTATACGAGGCACTAAGGTTGCTCAAGCCTAAAAAGACCACTGGTCCAGATGACATTCCAACTTTCATCCTAAAAGATCCTAAAAGTGCACTTGTGCTTGCTCGTCCTCTATCTATACTAATTAATATCTGGTTAAGATCGGCTAAAATACCAAGGATCTGGAAATCATCAAAAGTCGATTTTCAAGAAAGGAGATAGACGAGATATTTCAAATTTTCGGCCTATCTCTATTATTTGCAACTTTGCGAAGGGTTTTGAGATTCTGCTGGAGCGAGTTATATATCGGCATGTTAGTTGCAATATAAGTATAAACCAGCACGGTTTTATGATAAATCGTTCAACGGTCACCAATCTTCTGACTGTAACCCAACATATTGCTGAATTTATTGACAATAGGGCCCAAACTGATGTTATTCACACATACTTTTCTAAGGCTTTCGACAGGCTTGACCATGGCATTCTACTGAACAAACTAGTAGCCTTTGGATTATCTCCATCCTTAATCGCACTCTTTTAGTCCTATCTACGGGATCGAAAACAATATGTTCAGCTCAATGGTTTCAAATCTACCAAATATAGTTCTTCTTCCGGTGTTCCACAAGGTTTAAATCTGGGACCGTTGCTCTTCAATATATTCATTAATGATATTGCAGATGTTATAGATGTGTATTTCCTTTTATATGCCGATAATATAAAACTATACTGCCTTGTTGAGAACATAGATAATTGTGTGAACCTCTCAGCAAATGTAGGACGGGTTGTAGAATGGTGTTATCGAAATAACTTGTCACTGAATCCGGATAAATGTAAGGTCATGTCCTACAGTTTGAAAACGAATATCTTGATCTTTGATTATTCAATAGAAAACGTTTCCCTGGTGAGACCAGAAACATTTACTGATCTTGGCGTCACATTTGACACTGCACTATCATTTAATAGGCATATCGATAATGTTGTAATTTCCTCCTGTCGTTTGTACGGATTAATGGCACGTAACAGTGGTGATTTCAAAGAAACTTCGACCTTAAAAACTTTATTCTATGCTTTCATAAGATCAAAGTTAGAATACGCGTCAGTTGTGTGGAGCCCCTTTTATCAATATCACATTGATAGAATAGAAGCAATTCAACGAAGATTTTTAAAACTGCTAAGCCTGAAAACCGATGGCATTTATCCTCCAATAGGAACAACCCACTCTGAATTGCTACAAAAGCATAACTTTTGCAGTCTGGAAAAAAGGCGTGAATATTATAGTGTTGCACTAACCTATAAAATTAGCATAGCATAGTTGACTGCCCAACATTACTGGAAAAGTTTAATATTTGCATTCCTAGAATCTGTTCCAGATACACGAGTACTTTCTATATAAAAACATCTCGCAAAAATGTTCTGGAGAATTCTCCGATCCATATCATGTGTAAAGTGACAACTTCTGTTAGCGATAATTTAGATATATTTAGTTGCAAATTGTCAAATATGAAATCCCACTTCCTAAAATAATTGTTTTGTCACCTATAATAAATATAAAATGTGTAGTCTTTATAGTCTTTATAGTCTTGTTTCTGATGTATTTATTATACTCTGTTATTTTCTGCTCTGAAATTGGGCTATGTCCTGTAGCGTATTGCATTACAAATAAATAAATAAATGAATAAATATTCCTTATATGTGTTGTAAATGTTAATTCACTAACATATGTTATACCAAGATCTTTTATCTCTTGTACGCGGTCGATTGTAGTATTGCTGATTGAATAATCGTACATTAAAGTTGGCTTTTTTGTTGTGAATGATATTATTTTACATTTGGATACGTTCAGTTGTACAAAATTATTATTACACCAAAGTTTTATCTCATCTAATTCATGTTGTACACGTTAGCAGTCAGTAATGTAATCGATTTTATAATATAGCTTCAGATCGTCTGCAAATAGTAGACTAGTCATTATTAAAAATTAAAAATACAAGAGGTCCAAGATTAGAACCTTGTGGTGCCCCAGATGTAACTACGTACTGAGCCGATTTGAAAAATTCATATTCGACGAATTGTTTTCTGTTAACTAGATATGATTCAATTAGAGTAAGCAGTTGGTTAGAGAGTCCCAATTTTGTCAATTTGCTGAGAAGAGCGTAATAGTCTATTTAATCGAAGGCTTTTTGAAAGTCTAAATGAACAACATCGACTTGTTTTTGCTTGTCCAAGTACGTATAGAAATATATTGATTTAAACATGCAAGACTTGTCATACATGAACTTTGTTGTACGAAACCATGCTGAGTAGGAGAAATAACATTTTGAATATGGGAGTACATAACATTTTGCACACATATCTCGAAAAGTTTAGAAAAGTTACATAAAATATAAAACAGATTGATCAAAGAATTTGTATTAAATTTTGAGTAAAAAAATGAAAAAGTGCAACAAAGCGTGTCTAATGTTAAATGTTATGAACTGGCGCCGAATCGCAATCAGTGCAGTTGCTGATGATGTTTTCATATCGATCGGCTGGTGCTTTGTAATTTTTTTCGAATGTTTTTGGTATGAAACCCATGGCAACAGCATTTGTTTCAAAATTATTGAATTTCGGAACAAAAACAGCGATGAATGGAAGTCGCTCATGAGTCAACAACGATGCGGAATTACTGAAACTTCTCATACCGAATCATGAGTTTACGGTTATGACATCGAAACTAAAGCTCAAATCCCAGTGAAGTCATTCTGGCTTGCCAAAACTGAGAAAAGCTCGACAAATGCGGTCATACGAAAGTTTCTTCGCTTTCAATGGCATGAAATCTTTGAAGCAATTCGAAAAACTCCAGGTTTTGTGAAAAAACAATTCATGGCGTTCGCACCTCGATAATGCGGTTGCTTACACTTCATTGCTCGTTCGTGAATCTTTGGCTAGAAGCAATACTGTAACAATGTCCCAGCCTCCTTGTTCGCCAGACTTGAATCCATGTGACTTTATTCAATTTTCAAAAATGAAGATAACCTTTAAAGACCGTCGTTTTATAAGCATGAATAGTAGGCGTTCCCATAGATCGAGTTTGACAAGTGTTTCGAGAATTGGAAGAGGAACGGCGTAGTATCTAATGGAAACTATTTTGAGGGCGACAACATTATTGTAGACAGTTAAATATATTTAAATATAAATATTTTCTTCAGGAAACGAAAATTTCACCAATTTACCACTATATTGTCCCGAAACGTTCAGGTCGGTTCTGTGTTGATTAATTCTGTTACATTTAATATAATTTCGTACCGAATGTATTATGTATTATTAATGTATTGGCCTAAAAGGAGTTTTTTAAACTGCCTCACTTTTTTCGTATTCATACTCCACTTATTTTATCTCCTTTAGCACTGATTTTATTTCAATCCATACCAAATAATATATCTCTCCCTTTCACTTCGTCGTTCTTCAAAATTTTTGAAGAGCCCAATCTTAGAGTTGAATTTGTGTAGCCTTTTATTTTTGAAGGTTTCAAGGTATCTAGTGGGTGTTAACATTATTTCAAAGTCAGTGAAAATAAGAATTTAGGTATTCTAAGGTCACTGCCATTAGAATTTCAATAAATATCAAATAATAGACTGCATTTTCAGAGTTAAAAAAATAATAGCTATTCATATTTTCAGAAACGTTTCACATTCTATTCGGAGTATCACAGCAATAAAAATATCTAGTCTGTCGACACAAAAACCAACCGAAATAATGCACATTACTTTGAAATAGGTATCTGAATAAAACTCATTAATTTTCAAAGGACCTCCAGAACTGAAACATTCGAATATCGAAGGTAAAATTCTCTTTCGTTGTAATATATGAGGACCAAGTTCTTGGCCATTGAAAGAGGAAGTATTTGTGATCAACTGGAATGAATGCTTATCGACTATATCAAATATAAAACAAGTTATAATAAACTAACATAAATTATATCTTCAATTACATAGCGGATTCTTTTCAGAATTTATTAATGTTTGTATCTCTTTAACTCAGAATTACTATCCAAGAATATATAGGAAGGTAATAGAAAGTCATAAGTACACAGACAATTTCAATACAAATGAAAGAGGCTTTTAACATAAATAAAATGTGACTACCTGCTGAACATAAATAAAGTCACTTATTCCTGAAGAAGTAATTGCAACTAATGAAAATCGGTTCTTCCAGTATGATATGATAGAACACCAATTACATATATTTCAAGGTTGATAAAAAAGTGACCCCTTCCCCTTCAAGTTTTGACAGAAAATATTAACTGATACGAGATGAAAACTGTTTGATTATTATGGAAATTGATACGGAACTAAAATATCATAGTATTTAGGCCACGTTTGTGATGCTTGCTTTCACATTCATTTACCGAACTGGACATAATGTGGATGTAAGGTATGATAAACAATCGAAACAAAAAAATTAATGTTCACTCATCCCAGAATGCTATTTATCAAGATCGATACGATTCCCGAATTCAATTTCAATTTTAGTTAGTATCCTAAACCAACTCAGATTCGCAGTATCCGCTGGTATTTGAAAATGATCACATCATAAAATGAAAACATTCTCTTTGGCTATGATAGAACACATCGTGCGTAATGGAAATTAATAAGAAAATTTCATGTGATGCGACAATGGTTCGGCTCTGGATGTACAACAACGGAAAGTGGCTGGCAAAAAGATAAGGATCCGGCAACAACTGGGGCAGGAACTGGCTGGTATATCAATCGCCACAAAAGAATTAACCAGGAAAGGAATTTCTGGCAAAAACATAACAATCTGCACTGATAACAGACAAGCCTTATTAGCCTTGAACAGACAACGTGTTACCTCACGGCTAGTACTAGAGTGCCACCAAGATTCAGCCAAAGCCTCGGTAGATATTAACATTATCCTGAGGTGGATTAAAGGGTACGACAGGAGTAAAGGTAATCGCATTGCTGACTCTTAATGGAGGAAGCGGCTGGACTAAGAATTTAAGGACCCAGTAGCACCTACGACCTGATGACTTCGACAGTTTCGGAACGAGCCAAACGGTACACCCATGCTCAATTCCTAAAGAGATGAGATTAAATCAAAGGATGCAATCTTGCCAGGATCACCCTGGGCGACCCTGGGAAGCTGGCGCCGAAGAAATATCTGGCGATGACCAGGAAAAATCTAAGCTTAACACTGTCGACTGCCCACTGTCAACTAAAGAAACACCTCCATAAAATGGGGCTGGTGGACACACCTCTATGCAGCATGTGATGAAACTGTCAGGTATGTCCTATGCGAGTACCCGGAGTTATCATGCTCTGGTTGTCAAGATGGTTGTTCTGATTATTGGAGTCCTTGGTGGAATGATGTCTTCTCTACTCAGGGCATATGATTCTCGGACCCAACGATCATTCACCCCACGATGTGGGGAGTGGTCATTGATTGATAATGCTGGTGCGCCCTCCCGAATGTATCGGGGCTTCGGGGATAGGGCCTGACCAGCACACACTACGATAATAATAATACGTCTTTATTCGACATTAAAATACAAATGGAATAGACTAAAATAAAATAAAACAGTATACAGGAACAAAAACAAAATAAAAATCTTCCAGTATATGGTGAATAGGCGGAGTATCAGCCAAGGCTGTTTTTCAACTCAACCTGGGAGAAACTATAATTAAATATTATAAACACAAAAAAGAAATCAAGTCGAGCTAACAATATAAAAAAATTTGTTATTTTTTTTTATTTAAACAAGAACCGCATCAACCACAGAGGGTTATTAGCGGGGTACATTACAAGTTATAATATACACACATAGGTATATAGATATATACACACATATATACGAACTTCATATTTGATTGTATAGGTACAATAATTTTCTTTATGAATTGTATAATTTTCTCCACATTGTTATTCAAAGTAAGTTTTATGTTCTCGTTGTTTATTTTAGAATATCATTTTAGAAATGCCAAGGTCGGGAACGGATAAGAGGCTAAAGAGTTAAGTAAGTCTTCAGTCTTTTTTTGAAGTTTTCAATGGTGTATGATCGGAGTTCGCAGAGTAGCTGATTATAATATTTGGGTGCATTATACGAGAAGCAGCGGGTGAAAATGGAAGATTTATGTTTGGGGATGACCAGAACTGAGCTGTTCCTTATAGTAAAGCTGTTAATCGTAGAAAATGTTTTAAGCTTCTTCAGTAAGTAATCAGGTTGTCGAGTTTTCAAAACTTTATATGTGTTGGTAAGAAGGTGTAGAGTTCTAAGTTTCTCAACATTTAACCATCCTGATTCATGCATTTCTGGGGATATATGGTCGTATTTCCGTATACCAAACGGAGAGCATCCGATTGTTTTAAAGCAGGTTTATAAATACTGTCGCAATAGGAAATTTTCGACATAATCAGAGACTCGCATAGTATAAGTTTTAAATTTGTGCTGAGCAAATCACGATTAGGAAAAAGCTGTCTGAGAACGTTATAAGAAGATTGGTTCAGGTAGCTAACATGTTTAGTAAAGCGAAGTTCCAGATCAAACCAGAATCCAAAATTTTTCATCTCGGCCACGGAGGGAAGTATTTCGTTTTCGATGCGAACTTTAAAAGTAGAGTTGGTGAGCTCTCTGTTCTTCTTAGCTCCGAACATCATTATTGCGGATTTGTCAGAATTGAGCTTGAGCTTATGGGCTGTAGAAAAATCAAAGATGGCTTGGAGATCGTTATTAATATACGACTGAGCAGATGTAGACTCGCCAGGCGAAAAAGAGAAATATAACTGCGTGTCGTCTGCATGGTGATGTAAGTATATTGCATTTTTTTTACAAACAGATAAAAATCACAAATATACAAGCTAAAAAGCAAGGGCCCAAGGAGAGATCCTTGTGGCACTCCCTTTAATACCGGTAGAGCATCTGAAACAACTTCATCCACAATAACTCTTTGAGTGTGATTCTTCAATAGTTTTCTAAGAGTGACACTGCTTTCCGAGAAAAACCGAAGTAGACAAGTTTGTCACACAATATCTCATGATCTAGTAGAGTATTTTATATTATAGATGTCTCACATGTGTTTTAAGACAGCTGTGTGTGGAATAGTGGATTGTTTTCAAAAAATGAAGTGAATTTTCAAATTTTGCGGGCTACGTACATTCGATTCCCGATTTTTTATTTGTTATGTTGGTGCACTCGTCTCGAACAATGTTTACAGTTTCAGCATGAAAATGTAGAGAAAGTGAGGAAAATGTTATGGAGAATCGTCGAATCTCTATTAGAGAAGTTCATTGAGAATGTCGGCATATCGGTTGGCTCATGTCATGCTTGTTAACTTTGGGCATGAAGTATGTGACAGTGAAGTTCGTCTCAAAATTATTGAATTTCGACCAAAAAAAACGCCGCATGAGCATCGCTCACGAATTGTTGAATGACGTTAATGGCGATCCAGATTTACTTGAAAGGGTCATAGTTGTGACGATTCATTGGTATAGTCAAAGTAAACGATATTGTGCATACTTGAAGTTGGCGGTACCCTCAAAGGCCGAAAAACCAATACATAGAAATGAACCGGCTGAGAAGTGGTCCACGTGGACCGTAGAATTGACGGTTCGTATTGAATAATTTTTACTAACGAAGTTTTATGATTGGCTGAAGCGTCATAAAATTGAATTTGAAGTCATGTTACGGTGACGAATAGAAATCGGGAATGCGGAGATGGTTATCGCCGTCGTATTCAGTTCAGGAACTGATCGCGATTCAAGTGTTAAAATTCGATATTCGTGCAGTTATAACTACTTGAAATTTTTGTTATCTGTTTAAAATGTGGCGTCTTTGGACTAGTACTAATAGTAATAGCGAGTGTGATAACACCGTAGACTTTTTCCAGTGTAGTGATTCCAATAGCGATGGTGAACAATGGTAAAAATAATTACCAGTGGATAAGATTCGGATGCATTTGAATATTGAAACACAGAGAGTATGTTTCAATGTATATAAGAATCTACATCTCGAATTCGGTTTCGAGGAAAACAAACTATCACAAGCAACATTAGATTTGACCGAAATTCCTTTCTTAACTTGACCTGAAATAGGCAAAAACAAACCTTATGAACGCAAGACGCCGTGTGATATAGGATTACCTAGACCTTTAGATGTTCATCTAATGAAATCAGTTATGGAAAGCAGAAGAAGAGTGGAATTGCGTAACAAATACTTAGAACAAATAACTAAATATAAACAAGAACAACGGAAAATCTTCTATTCAGACGAAACTTGGTATGACACTCTCGACACAGTTACGAAAGGACCGATGGTTCGAGAATTTGTACGCCTAACATGCCTGCAAACAAAATTTGATAAGGAGGTAATAGAGCTAATTAAAAAAGTAGCTTATATTACCGAAGAAGTAAGTAATTTTAGTTGAAAAATACTATAAAGAGATTGGACACTTCCATATTAATGGAAATCAATTATTTTCTCCTAATCGGAGTCGGAGACTCCCAAACTTTAAAAAATTGGACCTAGGAATTTTTGTCTTGACCGTAAATTTATATTCCGACGAAGAACATCTGAATGTCAAAATTAAAAAATAATATGAACTAATGGAAAAAGTACGGGGAATCATTCAAAGTTATAGTATTTTCTCTCCACTGAAATATTTTTCTATGATTCCAAATCATCTGAAATTATCTATGAATTGACATCCGTATAATCAACAATTTTCAAAATCTATCGATTAGTGTCTTCCTGAATTTGAATAGATACTTTCAAAAGTATGACACAATGTTACATCAACGTTAAAACATATCATGAATTTACAAGGCGTCTATTCGAAAGTTGCTTTTATATTATGACCCCTAAAGTCGCCCGAAATTCATGATTCCACGAAATCAGTGCCGCGACCTTTCCTTAATGTTTTTTAACTGTTATCATTCAATAATATCATCTTTCGCCCATTATTAGATCCCTGTCCGTTATGATTGACAATTGTGCCAATGTCAAAAGACCCTCAACGCTTTGTTTAACATGGGAGTCAATGTTGACCATTCATCGTTTATTCTAGGCATTTTTTCAACAAAAATATATCCGAATAATTCGATTGAATTAGTGGTTATATGCTTTGATGATTTCAAGAATCTAAATCGATTTTTAAGTAATCAAGAAAACATCTTACTGAAATGCTTGATTAGATGTGAACTAATTTCAGGTTAATCCAAGGATGTCTGCATGGTGTGAGTATCTCCGAATGGTGACATTCGACCTCACGTGGCCTTGAAATAAAAAAAGGGAATGGGAAACAAGATAAATGGATAGTGTAAAATGTAGAGGATAGCCCAAATTTATTTCAGTTGATTATACTACCCTGTTCAAAAAAAATCAAGTAAAATATTATTTTTCTCAAAAAATTTTCAATTATTCATCAATTTTCAATTTGTCCCCTTTAAAGTCGTCTTTCTAAGATATAATACACTTGTGCCAGCGTTTTTCCCAATCCTAAAAGCAGTTCTGAAAAAAATCACCTGCGGACAAATCTGGTGAATACAGTGGCTGAGGCATGATTACGGTATTGGTTTTTTGCGCCGCTTTCTCGCAAGTGGCGCAAACTTCATAATAATACTCCTCATTGATCGTACGACCATGTGGCAAAAACCTCTGGTGCACTATGCCACGGTAGTCGAAGAAAACAGTGAGCAAAACATTAACATTTTATCGAAATTGGTAACCTTTTTTTGGTCTTGGCTCTCCTGGGCTCTTTCTTTGGACTTTGGTTTTGGTTTCAATCGGAATACCCATAATTCGTCACTAGTTATGCCCCTTTCAAGCAAATCTGCCTCGCTATTGATGTCAATCAACAATTTCTGAGCGATGCTCATTCAACGGTTTTTTTAGTCATAGCTTCCTTAATAGTGATCCGACAATTCCCCATAACAATTTTCTTCACTTTCTCAACATTTTCATCGGTTGTTGATATAGGGGAAGGTCGGGCAAAGCGGAATAGGCGGGCAAAGTGAAAAATCGGCATATTTTATTTTATCCCCCGAATCGCATATATAATTGCGACGAGACAGGAATTACCACGGTTTCAAATAAGCCTTCCAAAGTTATATCGAAAAAAAGAAAAAAAAACAGGTGGGAGTTTTGTCCTCAGCAGAGAGAAGCACCCTGGTTACCGCCGAAATTTGTTTCAATTCGGCCTTCAACTTTGGTATTTCCAAGAGTTCGACACAATATGACATTTGAAAACGGAGTTCCCCCAAATACAAAAATTTTCACCCATCCAACAGATTGGATGCAGACCAACAGATTTGCTGAGTGGTTTGGACATTCTCTGAAATTTGCAAAGCCAACAGCTGAAGACCGCGTCCTCCTCATTTTAGATGGCCACTCTACTCATATAAAAAACCTTGATATGTTAACTGTTGCCAAAGAAAATTTTGTTGATATCCTTGTTTTATCCCCACATTGCACACATTGGTTACAGCCACGTGATGTCTCCTTTATGCTTCCGATTTCCACCTTTTATCAACAAGCCGGAAAAATTGTTACTATTCACGAAATTGGAACCCTATTTGGAGAAGCCTACTTAAAGACAGCCACAATGGAAACGGCTATTTCCGGATTCAAAAAAACGGGCATCTATCCCTTTCAAAGAATTTTCAATGCCAGCTCATTTGCTGCAGCTGAAACAACCAATCGTTTGGCACCTCCTGGAACAAGTGAAGATTAAAGGTCATATGCCGTACAAGAAAAACCACAAACACCTTTAAGTGTGAGCCTGGAAGGCGCTGTTCTTATGTATCCTTATGATATACTACCAATTCCTCACGTTTCTAGTCAAGTAGATGTCATGCATTAAAGAATCGTCATGGATCCACAGTAGTTGCGACCTCAACCCCTTTCATGGAGGAGCTCAAAATAGCCAAGCAACCAAAGCAACCACCGAAACAAAAAAAAACAGTAAAGAAACAATTATTGTTTTCTGAGAATGACACTGATAGTGAAAGTAGTGAAATAGATCCACCCCTGAACGATGATAGTAGCTTCGAGTTGGATGACCAAACCTCTCCAAATGGCCACACAGGTAAAAATACGTTTGCAGATTTGGAAGAAGGGAGCTGGGTTGCAGTAAACTATGGCGGAAATCTTTTTCCTGGGATCGTCATAAACCATGTGAAAAAACAAGTAACGGTAAAATGCATGGAAAAATGCCAAAAATATTTTCGTTGGCCAAAAACGGACGACATAATGACTTACGAGCAAGAAGACATTCATATGCAAATTAATACACCAAAAATACTGAGACGTGGTTTTTTTGATGTTCCGGAACTAGCTACATATGCAACCCCAAATATTTTAATTTAATCAATTATTACCTGAATTACACTGTTAACTATGTTTTTATCAAACGTTACCTAAATTTAATTTACTTTTATTTTTTATTATTAAACTGAGTTATTATAAAACGTTACTCGAATTTGTACCTATTGCTTTGATTTTTTTATTATTAAAATGTTTCAATACAATTTGTTGTTTTTCACTTTGCCCTCTTGAAAATTCCACTTTGCCCGCAACATGGCGGGCAAAGTGAAATTTGCACTCCCTTAGGTTTTTATTTTTTTCTTCTCAGATGACATTGGATTAGCGGTTTTTAGCTTACACATTGTGAATGTTTATAATATAGCAACCGATTGCCCATAAAATCATTTTTCTGGGTACACCACTAAGACCACAGGCCAAGGTCAAACGTTAGCTATTCCGCTTTACCCGACCTTCCCCTACTAGGACGTTCAAGGCGAGGATCCTCATACCCCTCTTTTCGACCTTCTGTGAAAAGTCTGTACCACTTGTAAACATTTTTCTGACTCAGAGTACAATCCCCATTTTCACACAAAATTTGATGCAAATAATTTAATTCTTTTTTTTCGATAGCAAAGACTAAACAGCTGAAAATATGAACATATGTTCGAGACAAGTGAACCAAATATTTTTTTTAATGGCTAATAGAATGTAGGTGGTCCGCGAAATTTGAACATTCACCTCATTTTTTTAAAAGTCCACATGTACGTGTACTTGGTAACATCAAACTGTTTCATTCATTTTATTTCTGGGGAACAACAGTTCGAAGAAATTTTGCAGATGGAAAATATATTCAAAGAATTCAAAAATTTCACACGATTGAGAAACAATACTTTAGGTTCACAGGTTCAAAACACCGAATTCTAGCATATAATTAGTTAACACTAAAGATCTGGGAAAGGCACCAACTACTATTCCTACACTAGAATCCACAATGCCGGAAATTACTTTTCGACAGCGTTTAGTCAGGCGAATTTTGAAACAGCTCAATATCAACAAGGCGTCTGGTTCTGATGAAGTGTCCGTTATGGTACTTAAGAAGTGCGCAAATGAACTCGGACCAATATTTTGCAGACTTTTCAACCTGTCTTACAAGAAAGGGGTTTTTCCTTCTTGTTGGAAGATTGCTCGCGTTCAGGCTATTCCCAAAAAGGGCAAGAAAACTCTTTCAAATAACTATAGACCAGTCGCTTTGCTATCAGTGATATCAAAAGTCATGGAGGAAGCTGTAAACCACCATATCAACAAATACATATTTGAAAGGCTACAACATCTTGACGGAACATCAATATGGTTTTCGGAAACAAAGATCAACAGGCGACTTTCTATCGTATGTCACCCATATGCGGAATAACGCAATCGAGAAACATGGATAGTCGAGAGCTGTTGCGCTTGACATTTCTAAGGCGTTTGTCCGTGTATGGCATGAGGGTTTGCTGGAAAACTTCGATGCAGAATAACGAATTATTTAGAATATAATAATATACTGTCTGATTCACAACACGGATTTCGGAGAAACAAATATATCGAGACAGCTTCGTATCACTAACTAAGCCACATACATGATGAAATAAACAAAAACAAGTGTATTCTATCTCTATTTTTCGACTTATCTAAAGCCTTTGATATGATGTGTCCCGAGTTTCTTAGCCGTAAACTTCAAGACATAGGTCTTCCGGGTAATATTAGAAATTGGGTCTTATCTTTTGTTAGTGAGAGAAATATGATAGTCAAGTGTAACGGAACATCCTCTACGGCCAAGAACGTTGAACTTGGCGTACTTCAGGGCTCGGTACTAGGTCCACTACTATTCCTCTTATATATCAATAACCTACCCCAAAATATAGTAGATGCTCACCTAACAATGTTTGCTGATGATACTACCATAACTGTTTCTGGAAATAATGTTGAACAACTCATCAGCAAATCAGACATCATAATCGATATATTCAGTGCATGGTGTCAAAAAAACAAACTTATTTTAAACACGAACAAGTCTGTATCGTTGAAGTTTCACTTTAGTAAAGATAACCCAGTAAATCCGATCATAAATGATATCGAAAGCTCTTTTGAAGTGAAATTCTCAGGTACCTACCTAGACTCTCACTTAAACTGGGAAAAACAAGTCGATCACACTTGCTCTAAAATGAATAAAGGTTACTACGCCCTTAAGCAACTGAAACCAAGTTTAGATGAATCCGGCCTGCTCAGCATCTACTATGCTATGGCCTACTCTAAGCTACAGGGACAGCTGTCGACCTATCTTCATAGAGAAGAAAATTCTTACAGCTCCTTTCATTTTCATCTTCAAATCCATAATGTTTGCCAGATTAAACCTACACCTATTCAGAGAAAACTCCTCCGTGCGTTACCATAATACACGTAATGGTGACCTTCTTAGAATTCCCCAACATAGAATGACACTTTTTAAGAAGTCTCCTCAGTACAATGCCATTACTTGCTTCAACAAGTTACCAACTGAAATTAAAGAAATTAGAAGCGACATAAAATTTCAGGCAATCATAAAAAACATTTTAATAGATAAGTGCTATTATAGTTATCAAGAATTCTTGAATGACAACCTCACAAACAACTCATTGTGAATTTATGTTTGTAGATATATATGTGTATGTGTGTAAATATATACCTATATTTTCAAATGGGTGTGTGTGTTTACGTGTATGTGAAATTTAAGTTATGCGTTTAATAGACCTAGATTTAGGTACCTTATTTTTACATAAATATACCTGTGTGCTTTATATTTCATATATTATATTTTATATTTTAACATTTAAATTTTAGTTTTTTAACTTATCTATGTGAAATTTCTGGCTGACGTACCATATATACAAATTGTATCATAAGTGGTAAATAAAGATATTATTATTATTATTATATGGCTTGTCGGATCATTTTTGAGTATGGCTCTTCAGCTTCCTGAAAGAACGTTCCCTGCAAGTGGTTGTTGATGGATATCTCTCGAATACTTTCGCCATCCACGCTGGTGTTCCCCAGGGATACATTTTGTCTGAAACCCTCTTTTTATTTTATATCAACGACTTATTGAAAAAAACCAAGAATCCAATATATTGCTTTGCTGACAACAGCACACTTATCTCGTCATTAGATTTGGATCCCAGAACATCGGTTGCGGATGCACATCTTCACCGGCAGCAGGAGGTTAATTATCTTAATGAGGATCTAGAAGTAATGTCGAATTGGGGTGAAAGTATCCAGGTTCAACTCAATGCCACAAAAACCCAGGCATCAGTTTTCTTCATGAAAATAAATGTCTCCGAACCGGATATAATAATGTCGGGTCAGACAATTCCGCTTTCTGCTTCTATATGTTTGCTAGCAGTTTAAATGGACACCAATATATCTTGGCACAATCATGTTGATGGAATTGCAAAGGCTGCTTTTCAAACACCGTTTCGAACCAAAAAACTGTACACAACTCAGCAACTTTCAATGTTTTATAAAGCTCAGATCAGAGCTCCTTTTGAGTATTGTTCTCGTGTATTGAGCTCCGCCCCCAAATATAACCTGAAGCTGCTGTATTTCATCCAGAAAACAGCTGCCATCCACTTTATTAGAGACGCGAACATCACTTGCAACCTTGATAGCATGGAACATCGAAGAAATATTGGAGATTCGTCTCTCTTCTGTATATACTTTCACGAGAAATATTCAAAAGTGACTTGGCACATTTAATTCCACCAAGAGTGGTACATATCAGAAATACGCAACAGACTGTGGCTGCTCATTGTTATGAGGTTCAACTTAGTACACCACGAACTTCACTGTTCAAGAACTCTTCCATTTGGATAACGGCATTAATGTGGAATAAACTTCCTGAGAACGTTTTACCAAATGGATGTGCCTTAAGGATTTTCTTGTAGTGCTTGTGTTTTGTTTTCAAAACAAATTAACTAAAAGAACAATTTGTTCAGGTCTAGTAAAGATGTAATTTGATTATATGTGGAATGAATCAGAAAGCACGACATATAATAAATGTCATAAGAATAAGTTTCATTAACTCCTTCAGATAATTTGTGGTTTTGCTTTAGAATTTTTAGAATTCATGATATGCCTACATACAAAATAAATTGTTCCAAATTGGCCAAAACACGATTAAGTTATTAAAAATGATATTCGCGTGCAATAAAATATAAAAGATACCTACTGTTAAAATTATTTTTTCACATTTTGGAACATACTGTTTCTCCTAAATCCAAACAAAATTTATAATATAGTATTTATGTTAACGGATTGTGACTAACTTTTTTTGCAATATTTTTTTAAAACGTTCGATATAAGTAACAAAAAACCAAACAACTGTAGGCCTAGTAAACTTTCATATATCATATAGATCTCAAAACATAAGTCATAAAATACCAGTGTTTCTAGTACATAACTTTTTAGAAACGTTAAATATTGCACATTGTGAAAGTGAACTTGAGAGCAAATAAAATGAAAATGCACGAAATGTTTAATGAAATTTACCAAAAGAACAATACCACGAAGGGCGTTGGATTATTTCCGACAGGTGTTAGTGCAGGAATCTTCACAGAAGTATTTCCTGCATATGCTGTTGGCGATACAACTGCTGGAATCGATTTTCAGTTATAGGAACGGGCACACTTGAACAATGGTTTATGGCTACTTGGTCTCTCGTCTGTGTAAGGTAGTCATCATTTAACTAAAGTTGATGATATTCCATAATCAAAAATTGAATTATTCCTTTCGGAATAACATTCCTCTAACCAAGCTGAAGCGACGACAAATAATAAATTTATCATCGCTCCATCTGGTAAACAAGTTACTAACTAACCGCATATCCAAAATTCGCGCAATTTCTCGTATAAGGAGAAAAACCTTCACATATATTCAGTGGGCATACTTGAAGACTGTCTGTAAATCAAATTAACCCAAAGAATAATTTGTTCAGGCCAGTCTCGACTTACCTACACTGTTGGATATCATCCAATGCTCTTCGTGGTATTAGCTAGGGGAGTAGTTGTTTTTTGAAAGGTGTCAGTCTATTAACCTACAGTGTAGGTAAGTCGAGACTGGCCTGAACAAATTGTTCTTTTGGTTAATTTGATTTACAGTCGGTCTTTAAGTATGCCCACTGAATATATGTGAATGTTTAATGAACATTAAACTAAAATCCTTTTCTCCTAGCCTTCAAACTGATAAAATAAAATATTGATGATTTTGGGAAAGAACACGACTGACTGGAGTCAGTATCGTGACTCCTGAAAATGCTATTGTGTAGCGAAACACGTGTCGCGGGTTTGTAAACTGTCAAGTGGAAATCTCACATTAAAGTGTTTTTTCAGTACGTTATAATGGATTATTATATCAAGTATCAGTCAGTTCTATTATATTTTCACGGCGGATGAAATGATACTATCAACAAACAATTTTGATTAATTTCAAATTTTGTAAAAACTATAGTTCGTAAGTCTAAAAGAATGAACGAACACAGTTTTTCAGTTTGGGTGTAGCCCCCCTCCCCACCGTTGGTCGGCCTTGTGAGTGCAAGGATTTCTGATGACGATAATCGTATTTATAAATCATTCATTTAATTTTCTGATTGCCTACGGGCTGTGGAGGCTCCGGGATATACTACAGCTACAGGTCGTCTCCTTCGGCCCTTCCTCCTAGCTGACCAGACCGACCCTGTCTTAAAAAATTACTGACAGATATTAAACGTCAAAAACACGAAACATACAGAAGCTCACTCTTCAAACTAGGAGTTCGAATGAAACGATTTGCAATGAACAGTATTGCCAAGAAATCCAAATAAGTTCACTCAGCGATGTTTATTGTGTATTTTTATTCGATTAATTATGAACAATGATTAAATAATTCTCAGCTGAGTGCTTTATGGCTGTCTATCCTTACCTTATTCTGATAGCCGTAACCGTATACTGTCAAAATTGTCAAACATATGCCAAATGCCAGTCTCGTAAAATTATAATTTTTATGTTCTGAGCTCCAACTGTTCAATTATTATGCAAGTTTATTATTGCTGGTACTTATAACTAACTCCAATTGTGTTGTTAATGAAATCTGATTTATTTCAATGAAGCGTCCTGTTATGCTCCTTATGTTCAAATAAAAGATGTGACTGCCGACCCATGTCAGGGTTACATTCAAGCAATCCCCGGCTAAGGTTGAGGAACTGCTCCACTTTGTAATAGTTTACTTTTGTTTAACAGAATAAAATAAACATGCCTGGACCAGCGATCTCGACAATTCTAGAGACTGAAACAGGTACTGTTATGATTCATTGCAATAACAAAGTGTGTCAGAATCTGGAACATAATATAAACATTTTTTTGCAGAATGTCGTAGTGTAACAGATAGCATAGGCTCGCATTCTGATTTATCAGTCAACACTTTGCAAAGCAGCAACACCATGACGAAGACCCAGATGGACGTGGTTTGTGTTATTGATGTTTGTCAGACAGATAATTTGATTCAGCGAAGAAAGGCTTTGGAAGAAGTTCAACAGGCTTGTTTATTGATAGGAGCAAATCTCAGTCATGTACAGGTATAAGTTGTTTTGAAGAATTTATCATTTTATATTTTGTTGTAACTCATATTATTATATTTTTGTATGCTGATCACAAAGTAATACATATATAATGAAAGTGTAACTGATCACTGTCTGTACATGGAACAAAAACTATTATTGGCAGTCTTTATTAATGCAATAGAACACAAAACAAGGATTTTTGGAATTTTTTTCACACCTCATTTCTATGACCAACAGCTGTACTGTGGGCAAGCAATATCGTTTCCATTACAAAAGGTTTCTTTTCTCTAGACTTTGAACAGATTCCACTACCTTTATACTGTTATATACAAAATGATTCTGGAGACCACGTTTTTATTGGCAGCTCCTACTTAGTACAGATAGATGAATGGTTTTCAGATTCATCAACATACAAATCTAAAAGAGGGCTTGCACAGTTCACATTTAAAGTGTCAAATGAAAATAAAATATGTTCAGTGAAACTCTTTAACAATACAGAATAATAAATGGATATGACATTTAATATAATAATAATAGTATCATTAATTGTATATTCATCCTTATATAGAAATTTGATATTGTAACCAAAAAAATTGAAAAAGTACTCAATCCTGATATACAAAAAAATCAGAGAAATTTTCATCTCTGTAAAAAGTGACTGTATTATAGTTGTATAAATACTAAAGTTTTGAAGCTTTCTGGTGATTCTAGTGCAAACAAAAATTTTTAGCGATTTTATTGAACATATATTAAAAATGTCTTGAGATTTAGGGTGTTATTGACAACAAATCCCAGATATTTTATTTCATTTTCAATTTCAATAATCTGTGAAGTGTTTTGATGAATATAGCTTTGGTCTTAATATTCTGCTTGAATTTATTATTTTCATCAAAGTATAATTAACTTTTTTCAAATATCTCTTTAAAATTCCTTCACACTTGCAGTTACCACCAGATCATCAGTGAAAACACTTCCACTGAATAAATAGTTCTCTTTGACAAAACATTGTCAATTTCAGTACATCGTAGCCTATTGAATAGGTAGCTTTCGCATCATTTTACCAATAGGAAATTACAGTCGGTTCTCGGCCTCCCCCTACCACTATCACGTAACTATTGGCATTTTAATGATTGATGATGTCATCAAGGTGACATTGAAAGGTGTTTCTGGTATATAGAAGTGAATAACGTCAATGAAACATCCTCCCCAAACCACTTTTGACCTTGACTGATGTCGCACAGCCTTGAGCTATTTTCAAGGCCATATAACCGTGAACATGGGGGATTGACCTTGAGATTCAAGCCCGTCTCCGGTACGTGACCTTGAGTTTTGACATTGAAGAACTTTCTTGATCTATGCGCATGCAAATGACCTTGGGCGTGGAGTTTTGGGAATTGAATTTTGAGATTACGGGGTAGATTGCATATATGGTAAAGGCAGGATTTGACATTGTCCTTCATGTGTACTCTGTACAAGTTAATACAGAGTACACACACGTCTGCATACCACGAAAATCCATAAACTAATAAGTGGTTCTTTCTGTTAGCTCATCAAGTTGGGGAGTGGTGGGGGAAGATACACATACTCGGGGGTAGGAGTCAAAATGATTAAACATATTCCGGAGAAGTGCATATGATATGCTCAAGTACAGGTGAAAACACCTCAGTGATCAGAATTGAATCCAAACAAATGTTTTATTTCATATTTGTGAAAAGCAGACAAAAATAAATAGTATATTATATATAACTTTCAAATATAGAGACTAATAACAAAAATATCTATCAAATTAGTGTACAAACTATTTAAATTTCCACTCTTTCAGTTCGATAAACTTGACTTTGGTGAAGCAAATGTAGTCAGCAGCTTTTACAACGCAGATGTTGTCATTATAGATCTGTCTTTTCCTATGCAACAAAGTACCTTATTCTATCACTTGGGTGTTAGAGAAAGCTTCAATATGAAACAGAATATTCTGATATATAACGATACTGATTCAGAAGTTACCTTGAAGTTGAAGGTATGCCATCACAACTTCTTTCATTGGGGTTTCTAAAATTTTTTTGTATTTCAGTTATCTTGTGCTAGTTATTCATTCGTTTCATATAATCTTTCTGAGAATTCGTGCCTTACAACCTGTCCAAGTGGACGAGCCGAGGAACCCATAGATTTCCTACATCAAAAATTGAAAAAGTTATTGCAAGATGTTGAAATCCAAACTAAGTAAGTATATTGATAAAATGTGTACGAGTATCTACCAGGGACAATACTGGCAAAATGTAATAATTTATTTTACTTTCTACATTAATTTTTACAAGAATGGAATTAATTGATCTTGAAATCTCTATTTTTGAAACGTAGGTATCATTTCCTTTATGTAAACTATATAAGAATGCTCACTAAAATAACATGTTAAGACGTTTGTTTGAAGGTGATTGACAACACCGAAATTCAACATGTTGAGAATTAGCCAGAGTCCGTGTTTAAAACTGTGTATAAAAAAAGGTTGATCACTATTTTTAATCTATATGCTGTAAATCCTAAGTGATATATAAAATCTGTCACTCGAAAAATCTTATGAAAAATATTCACTTAAGTTCAAAACTCATTATTTGTTTTAGAGCCTCAAAGTTGAGCATCATTAAAGTACAATGTAGAGTAAGTTATTACTTCATAACTGACAATAATTTAAAATTCATTATGTTTATTGTTGAATGAGTTATGTAAATATTCATAAAATTAGGTAAGACAAATTCTGTAAACTTCAATGAGAGTCATAAAAGTTTTATTTTCTGCTGTTAAATACATTTTTTATTGGAATGGAGCAAACAAAGTCCTTAGTATGTATGCAGACTATGTTATGCAGAGTTTTAGTAATTTCAATATCTGATATCAGTGAGAGAAAAATAAAATACTGAGTGATTCATTTTGCAAAATCACTTTGAAAAAATCTTTTTTCATTATAATATATTATATAATCAAAAATATATAAAAAACACGAAATATCTTCAAGCAAAAAAATTGGAAACAGTTCCATATTAGCAGACAAACCTACAAAAAGTTTAACAACAGTTTTGCAAGTAATTTTAAATTTAATGATAAAACAATCATCATAAACCCATCACTGAATGTGATATTGAAATATATATATATATATATATATATATATATATATATATATATATATAAAATTTAAAAAAGACACCTATTTAGGTGATTTTTCATCTATATTGATAACCCACCCCAAAAAAATGCATTGACAGATTTGTTTGCTAATGATGATCCATTTACAATGAGAATGAGAATATCACTTGCTAGTGAGTAACTCACTAGCAAGTGATATTATCGATTTCACTATAAACCAGTCAACAGCGAGGTTCTAAAATGAATTATTCCATTTTCAAACCCACATACATCTGGACACACTCATCTAAAGTACCGACAAAGACACTGTGGCCATTTTTTTAATGAAGAAATATATTATTTTGATTAATTTCAAGGCATTTGTCTTGGGCAATGTGAGGTACATGTATATCATCCTCTGAATGTTAGCTACACTTTCATGGATAAAATATATTTATATTTCTTATATGGCACTACATCTTGAAGAAAGTATGTTATTTAAAAAAAAAATGTTCTGACGATGTTCCTTTTTAACAAAAACTAACTTGATACCTCTTTGCTCCAGAGCTCACATGCGAGAAAAATTTCTGAGCGACCTGAAAAAGCTCAAGGAGCACAAAAGTAGCGAAGAACTCAAAGAAGCTTTGCTGCTCATGCGCAAACGCTTGGACGACCCTAATGTTCTCTCTGGCGAAGTCATCCTCAACATGCTTTTCTGTTTCCGCGATATTCAAGAGTATGACGCAATGATTCATCTCGTGGAAGACCTAAAAAAAGTACCTACAGCTAGAAAGTACCTGAATTCTTATATTATGTACCTGTACGCATTCGCTTTGAACAGGCGGAGAAAGGACGGCGATAGAAAAAATGCCTTGGCTGTCTGTGAAGATGCCTTGAAAAGCGTAAGTGGTTGTTAATTATTCATTCCAGTAGAATGGGAAGTATTCTTGAACATGAGTAGGTAGACAAAGTTTGTTCTGGGTTCAAAAATTCCTCTTTTAGCTAACCCGCTAGCTATACAGTGTGTAACAACGAAAACTTAACAGAGCCGTTTTTGAATATAAAAAGTAAAATTTTTAAAAAAAGCTCGGACACGTCGATTTCTAATTAAAGGGGGACACCTTTCAGATTAATCAGATTTTTTGTAGAACGCACCCCCTCGGAGGGGTGCGTTCCGACGACCCTTATTTAAATAGGAAAAGTAGGTCGAGTAGCACCTTGTTTTAAAGGTCTTTTGAATACCTTTACATCTCTGTTAAAAGAAAATTTTTGTAACGATTAGTTTTCGAGATAATTTGAAGATTTAAAGGTATTTTTATTGAGTTCAACTCTTTTTAAAATAAATCAAATTGTTTTTAAGATACAATTTACGTTCAGAATTTTTATAAAAAAAAATTAATTTTTGCTTTTTATGACAACCTGCTAATGCGTGTCGTAAAAAAGTAAGAATTATTTTTTTATTACGAGATTTTTTCGGGGGATGGGGTTGGTTATCACCCTTACATTTTAGGTAAATTGAGTGGCACCTCCTTATGAAGGTTGTCTTTTGACGTGGATATTTTATGCTTCTGATAAAAAAGTGAATCATACTAAAAACTTAAACAAATACAACCTGCTGATTTCCTTGAATGCTGATGACACAGAAAAGTTTAAAAAAGTGTTTTAGGGTTAATAAATCCCAATAATTGTTTTTAAAGCATACACAAAAAAAGTAACACCTAATAGGGGTAACTCACATAGGAAATTTAGAGTAAATGTTCAAAATGTGCGCCATTTTGCTCCATGCAACAATAAAGATTTTGTTCGAATTTTGCTCTTACATTATTCAACATCTCAGGAGTTATAGCTCGGCATTCATCAATAATTCAACGACGTAATTCATCCAAATTTATTTATTTATTTATTTAACGTATAGTCTCAATTACAATTTGTTATAAAAAAAATAATTTGTAAAATCTTAACTGAATTAAATTGGATGGCTGTGTAGCATGAACTTAAGACTTTAAATATCCCCACAAAAAGTAGTCCATTGGTGTTAAATCTGGTGATCGTGCTGGCCATTCAATTGGACCTCTTCTGCCAATCCATTGTCCTTGAAAATGATTATTCTAAAAATTTCGAACCTGCTGGGCATAATGGGGTGGTGCACCGTCTTGTTGAAAATGGATAAATTCATCTTGACATCTTGGATCCTGTTCAATTATTTCAACTGTACGAGGTTGTATTGCCTCTTCAAGAAGTTGTAAATAAGAATCACCGGTTAAATTTCCATCAATGAAAAATGGACCTACAATATGATTGCCTAATATTCCGGCCCAGACATTCAACTTTTGGGGATGTTGGGTATGTATTTCTGCGTATTGTCTTAGGTTTTCATCCGACCGATAACGGCAATTGTGACGATTCACGCAAATATTTAAATAAAATGAGCTTTCTTCCGAAAAACAGATGTTATAAAGCAGCTCGGGATTTTGCATTAATCTCTCACTCATGCCCTCACAAAACTCCTGTCTTCGGTCAAAATCATCCTCATTGAGTTCATGAACAAGTTTAATTTTGTAAGGATGGAATTTGTGGTTTTTAAGGATTCTCCATGCGCTCATATGGCTTATTCCGGCCATTGTTGATAAACCTCTGGTACTTAACCCTGGGATTGGCGATGACTTGACCAATCACTCCAATCGCATTATGTCATTCACTACCCTTCTCTGAACATTTCGTTTCTTATTTAAAACCGAACCTGTCTCCCTGAATTTTGTGACCAAATCCAGAACGTGATTTCTGCTTAGGTGTTTACCAGGGCTCTGTTAAGTTTTCGTTGTTACACACTGTATGTTCTGCAAAGTGGCAGAATTAAAGATAATCCAATTTTCTGTATTTTTTTGCTACAATTTTTGCATGTTTTTGGTATTCATATTATTTGTAATCTTTATGGCTTTTCACATGTATTTGTTTTATAACAAAGTGATCAGCTATTCAACTGAGTGACCCCAGTTATTCTTTGTGAATGTTTTATGTACAATGCATTGATCAAAATTTCAGAAAGAGAATCATTTTCCGGACATGCTGTGCCTCTGCGGCAGAATATATAAAGACATATTCACAGAGTCTGATCACACAGACATGAAAAGTCTTGATGCTGCCATTCATTGGTACAGAAAGGGTTTTGAGGTTAAACCGAATGAATATGCAGGTGAGTTGAAAGATTTTCTTACCTCAATACAGATATCAACGCTTGCTAAACAATAGAAATGTCCAAGAATGTGCATGAGTTTGCATTCAATAGTTCTTAACAAGCTTTCAGATTTTCTGAAAAATATTTGATTTTGTGCGAATCTGAATTCATCACTCTCGTTTCAGTCATCTATTTCTTCCAGGTATCAATTTGGCAACGCTGTTAGTAATAAAAGGAGCAGAGATAGAGAAGTCTGACGAGCTTCAGCACATAGGAATGACTTTGAACAACCTGATTGGAAAGAAAGGCAGCCTCTCTTCCCTCATGGACTATTGGGACGTTGCCACGTTTTTCGAAATTTCCGTGCTCTTCCAACATTACAGTAACGCCACCCAAGCAGCTGCTTGCATGTTTAAATTGAAACCTCCAAATTGGTACCTTAAATCGACTGTGGGCAATATACAGTTGATTGATAGATTTAGAAAAAAGACTGATGAGATCGGCAGCCCCGAAGAACAAATTTTCCACTTTTGGATGGAGTTTTTCTTGGAGGCTACAAATGAGGAGCAAGAGGAAGGTTTCCGGTTTCCTGCTTTGATACTGGAACCCAGCAAGGAGCTCATACCCAGCTATGTTTGCGTTAATTTGGGCGCCGACCCGCAAACGTTAACGGTGAGTTGAGAATTCAGCACAAGTTTCGACCTTTGAGAGTTGTCGTTCGCAGGGGGGCGACAGCTAGTTAACGGAAGAACAGATTTCAACAGATTTTTTTAACAGGTCACAAATTTATGTGATAAGAGCCTGAGGGGTGAATGTACCCAAATTCACGACTGGGAATTCACCTCGAATCAAATCAGGAGCGTCAGCTTCTACAGGAGAGATGAGAGATGCCTGTTTCTATACGTTCATCACAATTCTGATGACTTTCAAATATTTCTACCTTCCGAAACTTGCCGGTAAGTTTTTGTTTCTCCAACTATGTCCCTTCATCACATGAATACATAACGCCCTCTGGTACCTTTCATAACGTCCAGATTCAGATGAACTCTTAAGACCTGGCAATTGAATTGAATTGAATTCATTTTAATTGAAAATCCTAATATACAAACATTACATTATTACATTGGTTTAATAATACATATACAAGGAAAACTTAAATCTAACTCTAAGTGAAACATTACATTAATACATTGGTTTAATAATACATATACAAGGACAACTTAAATCTAACTCGTAAGTCAAAAATTACATTAATACGTTGATTTAATAATATATATAAAAGGACAACTTAAATCTAACTCTAAGTCAAACATTACATTAATACGTTGGTTTAATAATACATATACAAAGACAACTTAAATCTAACTCTAAGTGAGACATTACATTAATACATTGGTTTAAAAATACATATACAAGGACAACATAAATCTAACTCTAAGTCAAACATTACATTAATACGTTGGTTTAATAATACATATACAAAGACAACTTAAATCTAACTCTAAGTGAGACATTACATTAATACATTGGTTTAATAATACATATACAAGGACAACTTAAATCTAACTCTAAGTCAGACCTATATACTAACAAATATATATATATATATATATATATATATATATATATATATATATACAAACACATATATCTAATTACTTCAATATCGTTGAATATTATTCATTTTTATGTAATTATTTAATCTGTCCTTAAACATATGTAAACTTTTGCTGCTTCTTATGTCTTGAGGTAATTTATTAAATTGATTTAAACCTTTATAAAATAATATTTTCATCGAACTTGTTATATTGCATTTTGGCAAATGAAAATCATTGTTTTGTCTTGTTTTATAATTATGTGTGCTACTTCGAAATGTAATGAATTCAGTGAAATATGATGGTAGCATATTATTAACAGTTTTGAAAATAAATATCATTGCTACTTTATACAACCTGTCTTCTACTCCGAGCCGCTGTAGAGCATCCAGCATAAATGTTATAGTGGTATAGCAGTTGCATTTCAGAATCACTCTCATGCCTCAATTTTGTAGTTTTTGTAATGACATAATTTTGTCTTTATCCAAACCATATAACAGTGTACTGCAATAATCAAAATGTGCCTGTATAATTGTGTTATATGTAGTGATTTTGGCAGTAGTAATCAAGTGAGTGGAGATTCTTGTGAAAAAATAGTGATGTGCACTTAAAGATAAGCTGTTATCCAATATTAAACCCAGGTACTTGAACTCTGTTACAAGTTCAATTTTGTTGTCGTTGATTTTCAATAGGCAAGAGTTTATATTGAGTTATTTGTATGGTGTAGTTAGAATCATGGCTTTGGTTTTGGATATATTTAATTTCAATTTATTGACAATCAAATACTCATTAATTTTTTCTAAAGAAGGATTCATTTTAGTTTCAGCTACATCTATGGTTTTATGAGATATAGACAGCAGTGTATCATCAGCAAATAAATTCATAAAATCACAGTTGTGACATAAGCCGACATCGTTAATGTAAATTTAAAACAATAAAGGACCCAGTACACTACCCTGAGGTACACCAAATTTTGTGTTGATAGGATTTGAATAAACATTATCCACTTTAGTGATTTGTTTTCGGTTATTTAGGTAGTCGTTAAACAATTTCAGTAGTGTTCCTTTTATTCCTATAGCTTCAATTTTTTTTACTAATAAATCATGATCTATTGTTTCAAAAGCTCGTCTCATGTCTAAGAAAACCGCAACAATATAGTCTCCATTATCGATAGATTACGTCCATTTACTTATAGTTAGTTGTAAGGCCGATTCGCAAGAATGATTTTTTCAAAAACCTGATTGATTGGACATTTATAAGATTGTTTTCAACATAATTCAAAAGCTGCTATTTCAAGTATTTTCTCAATACCCGGCAAGGTGTTTATTGGACAGAATTCGCTAGCTTTATTTGTGTTTTTAACTTTTGGTATTGGTGTAATCGTGCTAGTTTTTAATTTATCAGGAAATTGACCAAAGGCAATGCCATTGTTTCAATTCAGTCACAAGTTTTTTCAATATCTATAATTAATTAGGCATTATGATAATTATAAATTATACCATCATAAACTATGCTGATGATACTACTGATTGTGTCCAGTTTTCTTTATCATGCACTATCTTGAAGCAGAATAAACTAACTATCTAAATATATATCTATGTATCTTATTGAAGTTCAGCTCATGGAAAATAGTTGACTAATTTTTTTTTTATCATCAGTGAATCGTTTTACAAGCTGATTCTTGAACTGACTAACCACCAGGAGGGTCTGGTTGAGCTCGAACCGCCCGGTGACATCAAATACGAGTATGAACGTGACGAATTGGGCAGGAAAGTCATCTTGGGAAAAGGAACGTATGGCGTCGTATATGCTGCCAGAGATCTGAACACACAGGTGCGCATTGCTGTCAAAGAAGTGCCGGAAAAGAATCTTGGAGCCGTGCAACCTTTGCACGAAGAAATACGCCTGCATTCGCAATTACGTCACAGGAATATTGTGCAGGTATGATATTTTATATTATTGTTGCATTATGGAGTTCGTAATAGTTCTAGAATAAATACGTTGAATATGAACTCCTAATAGTAATGTAAAACCTGAAATTCTGAACCATCCACATGATGGAGCTCCAAAGCTGTCTCAAATTTAAAAGATACAAAATGTTTTGATGCTATAGGTTCGCTTTACAGTTCACAATTTTTGAAGGGTTCGCAGCAATTTCCATTTCGTGCTTACTTCCTTAGCACTATTTGAATGGTGTTTCAATGGGGAATGTTCCTCAATTTGGTTTACTACAGCAAATGCAAGTTTGAACAAAATAAAGTTGAGTTTAATTCATGAGTTTTTCAAATTCACTTCGAAAAGTATTCAAATTGATGTTTCAATTGTTGGGTTTTAATTTTTAAAGGGATTTGTTTATAATTCACATATTGGCAACAGCGCCTATATCAAGTTGAAATAATTTATACGTACCTAGATATTCTACTTTAAAAAAGGAAAATTATCTTTATAAATCAACAATTGAGGCAAAATATAAATTATAGTTCAATACCACCTCCACAAGCCACATAAACAACAGTTGTTTTGTTATTTATTTATATAAAGGAAGATAGGTTAGATGCACAAAATGTCATATATCACAGAATGTCTCGGAACTCAGAACATAAGTAAATAGAACAGCACGCCTCTGAAATATGTCATCTTTGTTTGTCTCATACAGGTAACAGATTCATTGTCCTTTATTAGCTATAACCGATGTTGCCAAATGGTGAAATAGAAACAAATCCCTTCAAATGCTGAATGCATTATTTCATTCCTCTTTTTTAGGTATTTAAATATTTTTTAAAGAAAAAGGTTCAAATGATAAGTTTAAAATGCGTTGTTTTAGAGCTATTTTATAAAAACTACTTGATTTTCGTCAGGAGGAACATTCCCCATTATAATTACAATGGCAGCAAATGGGTTCAAACCTAATTCTTCTTGCAAGTGCAATTTTAGTTGTAAATATGGTCACTTTCAGTTTTTGCCAATCTCGTGGAATGTTACTAATTATTCGTATAACCTGAAATTTGAGATTACCAACGCCTAATAATCTATGTTGAGTGTGTATATTCATTTCCATTTTCTCAAATTTCAATAATTATACATTTTTATGTGTCAACAATCTATTTTGGCAAGCCTGAATAATGCTAGAACCTTTTTAACAACCAGTCTTTGACTTTGTTACTGCAACACTAGTAGAGAAAAAATCATCTGATGAAAATTCTCCAGTACTATAATATCAGTTTTTGGCAAATAGTTCTTCTGTTATTTGTAGGAATCTGTTACTTCTGATTAACCTTATAGAAGAATATTAGACCACGGTAGTTTTCATAGTTTCTGGTTTTCATCAACTTGTGATATTGTAAAGCTACCTTATTTTTTAAGTCTTATGAGAATGTTCAGTAAATACAGTATTATTTTTGTTTATTATATTCTTTTCAATACATTCAAGACTCTTGTGGATGCACGAGGTCTCTTAAAAAAGTAAGGTGAATACTCAAATTTTGCAGAACACATACATTCGATTAGCGGTAGAGTAGTATTTGTCAGTATTTGTAGTGTTTAACAGAATGATATTTGTATTGATGATTCTACTAAATCTGCATTACTTTTCTGAACCAATCTTTCACATTCAAAATTCAGTTGAGAAGAAATTTTCAGCCAAAAAATTCTCGTATCAGTGATCAGTCTTTATTAATTTCTATGTTCACCTCATTATAAAAAAAACTGTAAATATTGACTTTCATTTTTCATCATTGCATAAATGTTACCTTTGTTGTAGTATTTGGGCTCCCTTTCAGAAGATAATTTCTTCAAAATATTCATGGAACAAGTGCCAGGAGGTTCTCTCAGTGCACTCCTCAGATCTAAATGGGGACCACTGAAGTCCAACGAACACACCATGGCCTACTACACGAAACAAATTCTAGAAGGACTCAAGTACTTGCACGATCAAAATATCGTTCATAGGGACATAAAAGGTATTCTGAAGATTAGATTTGGTTGATGTTTATAAATGAAGAGTTACTTTTTATCAACCTTACTTTCGAAAATTGAGTTTTAATTTTGGAAAATGTTGTATTAATTGTTGCAATGGAGATACATTTGATATTTACTATTCTTAGCCCCTTTCTATTTTTTTGCAGGTGATAATGTCTTGGTAAACACTTATAGCGGCGTCGTGAAAATATCTGATTTTGGCACTTCCAAAAGGTTAGCTGGTTTGGGTCGTAGTACAGTAACGTTTACAGGAACTCTCCAATACATGGCTCCAGAGGTCATTGATAAAGGACAGCGAGGTGAGGAAAAGTGATGGTGGTGGATTGAAAATTTGGTGACATGGTAAAATATTTCACCGTTTTGAATAAATTTGTCAAGACAACACTGGCAGTTTTTCATTTATCCATACTGTAGAAATGTATGCAACATTTTTCATTCCATAGGTTATGGTGCTCCCGCTGATATCTGGTCTCTTGGTTGTACCGTAGTAGAGATGGCGACTGGCAAACCGCCCTTCATTGAACTCGGTTCTCCACAAGCCGCCGTATTCAAAGTAGGCTACTATAAAGCCCACCCAGAAGTTCCTAGCGAGCTGTCAGACCGCGCGAGGTATTTCATCATGAGGTGCTTTGAGCCGGATCCTGACAAAAGAGCAACCGCTGCCCAGTTGTTGGAAGATCCATTTTTAGGTTAGTAATTTTGAAAGAGAGCTTTCAGTCAGTGAATGTTCAGTTGCAAACTTTGTTACGTGACTTTTATCTGTAACAAAAGGCAAAACAAATTGAGAGTTACTTATTCATAGCTTTTCCCGCCCATTCTGGCTTCCGAGAATGAAAAGGGTTAGTTTTGAAAACAGCCTGACCTTCAAATAATTTGCAAAGTCGTTATCAAGGTCACAGATGAGTGGTCAAGGGTAAAACATCTCCATGATTTACTATATTTGACTTTCAAATTCGTTCATGGGTTCGCTTAAGAGTCACCCAAGATTACATCGCGAAGTGATGATGCCTTACCAGGACTTTCGGATCATTCTGTAAATATGGTGCTCACATCGATATTGAGCTTCTTGTGAAGTTCATTACTGAAGCAACTCTAGAGAAATAAGTCCAAGGAATAAAGTCGGTGGACCTGGAGGTTACTGAATGAAGCTATGATTCAAAATAAAAGTTATTTATTGGTAAATATAAATTATAAAAGACTTCGCCTAATTGACTTCAATAAATCTCTTGATTATGAAATATCTTGTAAAAAATGAAGATTGAACATTGCAGATATTTCTAAGAAGTTCCATAAGACTAAAATTTCTTTTCGAACTTTGACTTGGAAACAATCACAAACCAAACACAAGAATGAACTAAGCATACCGAGACATAATTCATCATTTTTTTGAAAAAGGACCGCATTACAAAGCCATAAAAGCTTATCAATCTCTCCCAAGAGAAATTAGAAATACAGAAAACCACAAAAAATTCAGACTCTCAGTCATTGATTATCTAAAAACCAAAGTTTATTATAGTTTCGACAGTTGGTGATGGGTCTCTATGCGATTGCACCATAACTGAGTACTGCGCAAAATTCTTTTAATAGTCCTTCTTAAATTATCCAACATGTAATGTTGACCAATTATAAAAATAGTGATATGGGAACTGTAGTTGTAATAAATATTACCTATTGCAAATCTTAACCCATTGATGTCAATGTAGATTTATAGGAAGGATATTACTATTATTATTGTTACTATATTATTATTCAACCGTCTTATTTATTATTGTACTGTACCTTATTATACTATTATTATCATTATATATAACAAATATTGTCAATATCAAAACCTATTGACGTTGCCCTGTCCATTGTAGATTTATATGGCAATAAAGGATATTATTATTATTATTATCCCTGTGGAGTGAAATAAATGCAGTTAAAATATTTATGTGAAACCATTGGAGCTCAATCTAGCTAACTTCATTGGCGGCTTTTGCAGGTCCCGAGAGAAGACAAAAGACTGTTCGGTTGAATACAGAATTCAACCGAAGCGTATCGGTGCCTGTCGAGAAGATGGGAGTGAGGCACACCGGCCACAATAGTGCTCCAAACCAAACTCCAACGACACCCGAGGCAGAGTGAGTTTTTTAGTAATACATTTTTTGCATGTTTCTTGAATTCCATCATCATGGGTTAACTTTTATCCAATGTTTTAAAACTTTTGGTGCATGTTTCTTACAAATTTTGGGATCAAGATTTATTTGCAAGTTACCAATGTCTATTATTGAACAAAGTCATGGAATGATTTCTAATGTACTTAGGAAATATTTGTGTATTTTGTAAACGTGTGAAAATATTTACTAATCCTGATTTTTTTCCATTAGAAGATTTTAAAGAAACGAGATACATTACAGTCTTTTCAACTGATTCAAAACCAATTATTTTTGTTAATAACAGGTAAAAAAACAAGAGTTATACATTGTACCTAGCCATAATACAGGGTTCTTGCTGTATAGCAGGTTATGAAATACAATTCCTAACTACTCCTCCGACAAATGGATCGCCAAAAATTTTTACATGATTTATTAACGTATCATCTATTCAAATAGAACGTTTTTTTTGCATCAAAGCGTTGCTTTTTTCTACATGGTTACTGTGTAATCATCTAATTTTATTATAAATAGTCACAAAAATTAGATAATACTTATTTTCCACCAAAAACAACACTCCTAATTTGAGACTTGACGTTAGGCTCACGCGCGGCATGTGATGCGTCTGATAATTTATGACTCGGCATTAGGCTCACGCGTAGCTTATGGTGCGTCTGAACAACTTGAATCAACATGCTACTTTCATGTTCTGAAAGCTTGGACTTGCAGAAAGATGTCAGAATTGTCGTGGATCATGGAGTTATTTCTTTCACCTCTGTTCATTCACGAGTACAGTGAAATATATTCACAAAGAAAAGAATAATCATTTTTCGCATAAATCTCTTGAGGTCCATCAGCAATAGATTCGGATACCTTTTGTTGAACTTTCTATATGACCTGCTGATAATTTCATCACACTGTCCAAAAATAATAAACAAATTCATAAGAACATCGTTTGAATAGTTTTGTTCCATAGTTTTGGAGGTATTTGAAATTTCTGAAGTGACGAAAATGTCAATATTATTGGGAGAATATCACAACGTTACTGTCAAATAATAATCATGGTCTGTTTACAAAATACCCACCGTGAATCGGCCTGTATAAAAATGAATTATTTCAAATAACTTCTACAAGTTCCAATATATTTATGAAACCAAATAATTTTGTCTCTGTATTTTGACATCTAATATCTAATAATTTTTCAATGACTTTGCAATCACGTATGGAGCTTTTGAAAAACCTTTGTTTTCAAATTTTTTATTTCAATTAAACATTCAAAACTATTTCACAAACAAAATTTCCGTTGAAATGAACGGTTAGAATATCGTACCTCTTTCACTGAAAAAATTTCTATTGTTCTGTGCCTCAGACTCTACCTAATTTGTGACACAACAGTAAAGTATCATTCTGTGCTAATATTTTCCAAAACTTGTTTTTCTGTGTCATTTTTCTGCTCTAACCAATAACAAATTAGTCCTAAGAAGATGGCGACCTGTCTGCGTGGAGTGATTCGCGACAGTAACTCTGAATTTCCAACTGGTGATTAATGTGAATTAGTAATTAAGGTCAGGTTAGGTTGAAAGGTGATGTTGGGAGAGAGAACGTTATAGAACGTCTAAATTAAAATCTAAATTTCCAAATTACATTGAAATAAAGTTCTTATAAATAGAGGCAAAGGGTTTTTAACATCATTGGCAGCATGCCAGAAAAACCACCGAACCCTATTGTTGCCGACTTTAATATCGCTTCCATAAGAAAACTGTTGAATATATAAAACTAGACTGATATAAGTGTCCACTCATATGTAGCTGAACATTGGTAGACGCATCCACTTGAATGCAGCTTCAGTGGCTGTACTCCAACAAACCCACTATCAATTAGTACTCAGTTTTTAGTGTTTCTCATGAACGACTTCATTATACAATGGTTCTTCAGAATTTGTCGGTTGATATTCACTTTAGTAACATGATTAAAATGTAATTTCATTTTCCACGCACAAAACATAACCGAATATTATGGTCTACTCGAACTATAAAAAACGATCTCATCCCCATTTTGCATGTGTTCCAAGGTTTTTATGTTCTGTGCTATGAAAGTGACATTTACCATCCATTATTGGATTTTTTCAAATTTGCCCCGTTTTTCGTTCATCATATTCAACAGAAATTCTTCAATGTGTAAATCTCATAAAAAAAAATGAATTTGTAAACATGTAAATAAACTTCTTTTCGGGCAGTACTAGTTTTGCGATCGAATTAAAAGATATTAAAAAATGATTATCCCCAATATTCTCAGTCCCGATGATATTATGATCAAATTCGTAAACAAGTGGTAATACTTTTTGGGTCTTGTATTGTTTTGGTTGAAATTTTCAGGTTTTTTTTTTAGCATGTAAAAAAGTGCCGTGTGTTTGTATGTTGATTTTTGTGGCCACATAGGGTGAACAATTACAATGAGCATTAAGGTTTGCAACTATTTTTTTTAGCTCCAGCATTTTTATTCTGATTTTTTATTGAAGTAGTGCATTAATAATTATGGATTTTTTTCAATTGATTTTGTTTGATAATATATGGTATTCTCAACTATAAAGTATTATTAAAGTGAAGGAGACTTTGTATACTTTGGGTATTTTTTTTACTAATAGGTTTCTTCGGACCTTCTACTATATATAAGAAATAAATATATAAACATTAATGATGAATCTGAACAAGTCTATAAAAAAATACCTCTGAAAAATTTTCAACTTTTCTAAAAAAACTCAGTATGTATTCGAAACGTTTGGCTTGTTTCTCATATCGAGGGAGTCAGATTGTACTACCATATTAAAAAAAAGGTCTACGTAGTAAGTTGAAGAGATGAGAGATATAACGTGGCTGAAATCTGCCGTAATGAAAACAACTATAAGATTACACATACAATTTGATAGCTATGTTCAACAAAAAGGTTTTTATCGCTAATTCAATTTCTGAGATTGAAATTAAATAAAAGTCTGAAAATCCACAACCATGATATATAGATAGATATTTTATTTTCCTCTGAATGTTATTTTTACAACACGAATATACATTACGGAAAACATTGTAGAACAATTATGCAAAAAACCGCCGATTGCCGAAGAACTTGATATGAGATAGATAGATTTATTCATCATTAAAGCTTCATACACAGGTAGTATAAAACATATCAGATAACACAACAAATGATCAGATATGAAATTCTCTAAATTTATGTAAAAATGTACATGTCATGTGTGAATTACATTCATTTGCAATCTAAAATGATCATCAGATATTAATTAACACATGATAAAGGATTTTTTTAAATTTTTATTTATTCACTTGAAAATATCCCACAATTCAAATAATCCTATTTTAAATAAATTATGTGCTTTCACTATTTCACGATTTTGCTAAATCTGCCTATTTGGTGTTAATACGGTCATCATTTTGAGAGTATTATTGATCTCAAAATCTGATACTGTAATTATCAACCAACGTCATTAAAAATGAAATTTTTTATACAGTGGGTAAAAATCTATAACCACCTGTTGTTCCAAATTAGGAAATTGAGTTATTCAGGAGACCCCACAAAGATATTAGCTGCTCAATATATAGCATTTAAGAATTGTTCAACGTAATTTCTAGTAGTATGTTCGTTTCATGGCTGGGGAAACATATATTAGGTTTTTGTTTAATTTCAAATGTTTTTTCTGAATATGAGTTGAACTGTGATTTGATTATAATTGTTGAATTCACAGTATGTTACTAACAATTTGTGTCACGAAAAAAATCTTTAGCCACTGAAGTATATTTTGATAATCGATTGATTGAATATAAATATGAGCACATTGAGTGGCAAAGATCAGTTCGAAGACCAGTTCCGAGAGCGAAAAAGTGACGAGGTTAAAAGCAATAGGAACAAGTTAAACACTTTTAAAATGTATTTGAAGTAAGAGGCGTTAAATTTGATTTCAAAATATTGAATAAAGTTTTGAATTTAATCAACGGTAACATTTATTATTTTCAAAGAACCCACACGTAGATGTAAGAATATTCAGTCTGAAAGCCAACTTCTCTTGTTTGTTGTGTCGCTTGAGGTGTAATAACTGTTAACTTACAGCAACTCCCAGAACCGAGGCGCGTTATTACCACCTATTCAAATGCCTACTGCTCTTACTTTCAACAGGTAATTTTTTTATGTTTGCATGTTGCATGTATACTTAGCGATTTTAGGTGATTCTTTTAGGAAGCTTTGGGAACACAGTATCGGTTTATCTAATTTTTCATATCGATTAAACAAGGTGAGCATGTACTCTGATGGGGCCTTATTAGTTTTGAACTGTAGTTTGCTATATCTGCTGATAAAATTATTAGTTACTACATTTTCACTGAATTTTTATTTCATTATGAAGAACATCCTTGGAAAAAATCAATCTGATGAATCCAGTCATTGAAGATAACTTCCATATTCATTATTATTACTATTATTATTGTTGTGCTATCAGCAAACGAAACAAATGTACTTTTGGTGTTGATGCTTGATAGATCATTCATGTATAAAATGTAAGTAAAGAGATCAAGCACTGAATCCTTAGGACGATTCCTCAGTAAACATTTTTTACTGCATACGTTAAAGAAATGTTTGTTTTTCTAATTGAAAATGATAATACAAAATATGATGGAAATTTTCTGTTTGGCGAAAGGCGTCATATCAACATCATAAAAACTATAAATAATATGACCTCAAAACCATGTATTTTATATAATTGTTAACTTTCATCTTCAAATATTTCTTTATTTTTTGTTTGCAATAATACATAAATGAAACATTCTCTTTCTAACGTTTTGAATACATCAGTAAAAATATGCATTTTCATCAGCTCAATACGAAATATTCTAATGATAAAAAAAATAATTCCTAATCAACTCATTACAAACTTGATTGTTTACAACTATTTTGGTCTATCTACAGACGTCTTAAGAAAACCATCATATAATCGATTTTTTGCAAATGCAATGTTTACTGGGAAACTACCTGTGCTATGGAAGTTCCCGTATGTATTAGAAAGAAACTTCTATACATGATCATAACTTTTTGAAGAGTTTTTATAGATGTATTTTTTCCTCAATTTGAAAATTCTACTGTCTATTAATATAATGAATCAAATGTCTGATGACTTCTACGTAAAAATGTCGGGACCTTTCTTGACGAGAATTTGGTTATAAACAATAAAGATTGAAACTTTTTTTATGGTAGGTTTCAAAGTATAGAACCGTTTTGTTGATAATTTCATAATAAATAGAAATATTATTAAAGTGGTTCAAGAGATATTAAAAAATGGTCTCAAGGGTTGTTCTTCATCTTGAAGTTTTAGTGAAAATTTTCGGCCGACTGCTATTTTATCAGCAGGGACACTCTAATGGTCCTGAGCAATTACCATGCATTGCAGCTTTCATTAACCTTCATACTTGCTCTCAATACCTGAAAATAACCTAAAGAACCTGTTCTTTTTTTTTTTCAGTTTGGCTTCCACCCCTTCACTAGACTGCGAAACAGAAAACGCCACCAACGAACGTCGTAATTCGTCCGGGACGCTTCTCTCCCCCGAAGTGGTGGAGACCGGCACCGAAACAGACGGCTTCTATCTGCTCAAGAAGGACTCCCAGAGGCGTACCACGCTCGCCAAAGTCCTCGTCAACGACGGCACGAAGATATGCGACCTTTGGATGCAGAAGGTACGCCATAAGTACTTGGGGGAGACGGTTCTCACCGAGAAGCACCTACTGAAGCTGATGGAGGGTTTGAAGGCGTACCTGACTGAGCAGTCGATGAGCGTAGTCGAGACGACGGTGAGGCAACTGAAGGAGGAGCTGGACTTCGATTCAGCCGCGATCAATCAGTTGCAGTTCGCCATTTACTTGTATCAGGTTAGTGATTTTGGTTGTTTTAACAAGTTTTTACTCAACACGACCTGTTAGTATGTTTTTCAGTTGATATGCATTGTATTCTTTTGGTGAATTTTTTAGGTAAAACATTAACGTGCTGCTGTCTCAATGTTCTTTGATTGTAATAATAAGAACAATAATAACTCGACTGTCATTGAGGATGAATAACAAATAGTGAATAAATAAATAATGACTGATAGCGAAGTCTAGCTGATATAGATACAGATAATTTATTCATTGTTGAAGTTTTTTACACAATGGTATAAAACTTATCAGACTAGTTGAAACATATATTATTAAAACTCATAAAAACATAGAACTTACAAGAGAATATGAAAAACTCACAGACAATCTTATATACATACAAAACTACTAGTAGCATCAAACAATGAGGTACTCCTCTATTGTATAAAAAGTATTTTCATTTAGGTAATTGGATGATGTTGTTTTGAAGGTATTAAAAATTTGTATCTCACCAAAGATCCTATTGAAACAGTTGTAACATAGAATTCCTAGTTATTTTGGAGAATTCTGTCCCACACTAAACCTAGAGAATGGTAAGCGAATATCATTTTTATTTCGTGTTTGGTGTTAGTGAATTTCACTACTTTTCATGTAGGTATCTGGCTCTTTTTGAATATTTATAATTACAAGATAAATATAAAGTGATGGTAAAGTTAGAATCAACAATGACTTGAAATAAGCTTCACAAGATACATTATTTCGAACTGCCATCATGCATCTTATGATTTTCTTCTGAGCAATGAATACTTTATCAATATGTGTTGAATTGTATCACTCGCCCAGTTCAAGTGATGCTATATTTATTGATTGTTTGGAGGAACTATTTGAAAACTTTTTCTTAAAAATAATTTCATACTGTTGGGTGATTTTAATATTAATTATGCAGATAACAATGCTTATCATAGTAGAAAAATCAAAAATTTGTTAAATATGTATGGTTTTGCTCAAATAGTGACGCAGTGTACTAGAATTACAATAAACGCAAAAACCTTAATAGATTATGTGGTAACCAGCTGTTGCGATGTTCAAGCATTTGTCTTTCATACGCCTAAGATAACTGATCATTCAATGATATCCGTCAGTTGTTTCAAATCTAATATAAATATTCCTGAAAAAAATCGCATTGTTAGAAATATTACTTCTGAGACATATTCAAACAAATATTGAACTAATTGATCAAACATGGCTATTGAATTCAGTCGATGTTAACGATATCTTGAATGAAATATTTGATAAAACTAAAATAATTATAGATAATCTTGCACCTGAACACACTATCTCAATAAAAAATAATAAGTTACCTTACTATGATTTGGAATTGAAAAATAAAGCTAAGGAACGAAACTCAATATGTCAAACATTTAAAAATAATTAAAACTCACCTCAGCGAGAACAATTCTGGGAAAACTATAAAATTGTTAGAAATCAGTATGTTAATATGTTGAAAAAGAAAAGGATACTTTTTTATGAACAACAAATTGACGCAAATCATAATAATCCAAGACAGATGTGGAAACATCTTAAATCATCTTTCATCTTCATCTAAAATCATTTTTCGTGAAAACAATTCAATAACAATTAGTGATAATAAACATGAGATAGCTGAGAATTTCAATAATTTCTTTGTTAATAGTATTTCAAATATCTCTAAGGCAGAAGGTGGTTCTTTTAATACATAGTTGTTTCATGTTCGTAAGTTTGTAGCTTTCAATGTTTTTTGACATAAAATTGTTCTTCCACTCACGACCTGATAATTTCTTTTAATATATACTATTTTATCTGTATTGCTGTAGCTTGTGAGTTCTGTTTTTAGTCTAATACGTTTATATGATATGTGTCTTTTATACATTTGTATGGACTTTGGTTGTGAGTAAAATTGAATTTATTTTGATTTTGAATAATAATTGATTTTTTGAAAAACTAACGTTTTCTGTGTCCCTTAATGATGATGTACTACTCTAAAAATATTAATATCTATAACGATAATATGTAACCATGTTTTTCAGGAATCTGTCAATGAAGTTTTGAGATTACACCCAATCAAGCCCCATTGGATGTTTGCCCTGGACAATCTGGTCCGTTCATGCATCCAAGCTGCCATAACTGTCCTGACTCCGGAACTAGGGGAGCACATTGCTAACCACAGCTCTCCGAGCACCGTTAATTCCTCGAAGTCAAGCAAAACGAATGAAGTGTTTGATGTTCGTGATCAGACACTGCACCTGAGGACAGAGAATAACAGACTATGGCACGATTTAATCGACTGTCAAAAGCAATATCAGGCAGTTGTAAGTATTTTTATTTGTATTGAAAATGGCGAATTTTTCATCAATACCAGTTTAGTTTTGGAACTTATTCATCAGTTTAGTTTTTTTGATAGTGATAATTTTTATTTCATTCATATATTTGATATGAAACTTTTGACTTTGCTTGCAAATGAATGATCGACTGTGTCAATCATACAAAGCTACTAGTTAAACTGCATTCTTACGGATTGAGGGGTGTTTCTCTAGATTGGATAGCATCATTTTTGAAAAATCGTGTGCAGTATGTGACCATAAAGTTTAAAAATCATAATAAAATAGAAAATCTATCATCTCCAAACTCAGAAGTCAATGTAGGTGTCCCGCAAGGCTCTATTTTAGGCCCTTTACTATTTCTTCTGTACATTAATGAAATTGGTACGATATTTCCTAGGATACAATTTACATTATTTGCTAATGATATTATATCAATGATATGTATATCATTGATTATTTCTAACAAATCTAACAATATCTTACAAAATGAATGCGAATCTATATTAGAGTCTTTTATGAAGTGGTTTTGGTCAAATAAATTATCATTGGATCCAGACAAAACAACTATTGTAAAATTTCAGACAGCCCAACAACACAGTGAGGACTTCAAAATTAAACTATGTAGTCGAAAAATTGTACGCATTGATACTGTGAAATTCCTAGGTATTAAACTAGACAAAAATCTTAAGTTCAAAACACATTGGGAATCATTAATATTTAACCTCAATTCATTCTATTACTTGATCTATAATTTGACGACTATTTTAACTCATGAATAGTTAATGAACTTCTACCATGCACAGGTGGAATCTCATTTGAGATATGGGATTCATTTCTGTGGCAACTCCATACATTCTAGGAATACATCTATTGCACAAAAAAGAATCGTACGGTGCTTAGAAGGAAAATCAAGACAACACACTTGCAGAGATCTTTTCAAAAAACTGAACATTTTAACTCTGACTGGATTATTTATTTTTGAGATATGCTTATTTGTCTATAGAAATAGGAAAGGAATCCCAAAGAATTATAACACACATAACATCAATACAAGAAAAAAGAACCTCTTACGTATACCTTTTGCCAGATTGAATATTACCAGTTCTTCGCTAAACAGTTTTAGGCCAAGCTCATTTAACAAATTACCTGAGTCAGCAAGACATTGTACTAGGGAAATAGAATTTAAAAAAGAAATCAAAATATTTTTATTGAACAGTTTTTTTATACTGTGACAGAATTTTTGTGTACGTAATTTACTTATTTGTAATATACACTCATTAGTTTGTAAGTTTTATAGTTGTCTAGTATCTGTGACTGTCCCTATACAATGTATATTGTCAATAATGGGAAATAAATGATTGATTGATTGATTGAAACTAACTTGGAGACCCTACAGGCATTACGTAGGGAAAGAGCTGAAGGACCACCATCCAAATTCAAATACCCGAAAAAAACTATATGGGAAAACATCAATTCAATCTCATAATTCATAACTTTTTTTTTTTTCGTCAGAAATATAATGTACCTCAAATGTATTATGTAAGCATATGTAAAAATTACTGCAAATATTTAAAAATTGTACTCTGGCTGAGGAACTTCGGTCGATGGCCCTTTGGTATTCACCAATAAGTGACATTTATTTTTATTATCATTATTTTTCCATTTCATTTGAGATGTATTTCTAACAACTATTATTATTATTTCAGTTGAAACAGCTGATCGACGGTCACCGTCAGCAAACGGAAACCCTGGCGCAGCTCTGCGGAAACCACCACCAGCATCCCAACCGCCATCAAGAGGAGGTCGTCGAAGAAGACGACCGGCTCTCGAAATGGCTCGAGGGACTTGATATCCACGAATCAGCCACGAAGATATTCCTCGCCGAGGGGTACACGCTTGAAGAAGTGCTCTACTACATCGATAGGGACGACTTGCGGAGGGTCGGCCTGAAGGGGGGCACGCAGTTCCGAATATGGCGCGCCATACAACAGCACAGGCTGGGTGGAAACAACGACGCAACCGTTTGTAATGGTGTTACGATGGACGAGAGCGAAACGGTTTGAGATTTGGAAGATAGTAGGGAAACGATGAGATTAGTTCCTAAATGTGGGAGGGTGATATAGAGAGTGGGAGGACAGGAATTGCGGTTGGATGATTTGGTTTATATTCGCTGAGATTCTGTTGAGAGTTTATGAATTGTGGCAGTAATGAGTTTGAATCAAACTCATTATTAGCCAGCCGTATAATGTTTGATATAAATCACTGAAGATACACCATAAAAACACTTTTGTCTATTTTCCACGATAGTTGTATATTTGTTGACTAGTTTCGGTCATTACACCATTTTCAAAACAAACTAGTCAACGAATATAGAACTGTCGTGGAAAATAGACAAAAGTGTGTTTTTATAGTGTATCCTCAGTGAACATAAATTTCCACAAAATAAACAAGTCGTCGATCAGAAAAGTGATATAAATCACTTTTGTTGTTGAAATATTTATTACATTTTGAAAGTAAAATAATATCTTGATATCTGTGGTCCAATAGAGAGATTCACCCTGAACGATTCGCCCATTACTATGATGGGCATCTTCAGGAATGGTTGGCAACAATTTTTGGCGACCTCCTCATTGGTAGACTCGTTAATGCATCTACCACTGCCGTGAAAGTTCAAAACTATAGTTCAATATCTTGATCATTTTTTGGGCTGGGATGGAAATCAGTGAATCGAATGCAACTTTTGTGTTTGAAGTAACTGTGAAGTTTATGTTCTGAACCCCTGAACGCAACTCTTGTGTTTGGGATCATCGAACGCAACTTTTGTAAGCCATCGAATTCTACTTCTGTGACCGTTACCTCTGAATGCAATTTTATGTTCGGAGCTACTGAATGCAACTTTTGCGTTCAGAGACCATTGATGTAGTTTTGTGTTCAGATTCTCTGAACGCAACTTTTTGATCAGGTCTTTGAATGCAACTCAAAACACAAAGGTTGCAAATTTAACAAAGTTTCAAGTTCAATTTCTGATTCGAAACTTGAACTTCTATGAAATCCCTGCTTCAAACTCTGATTTTTTTAATATCTTATTTCAAACACAAAATTGTAGTGAACTTCTTGTTTTAATACAAAATTTTACTAAATTTTCAATTTGAACACTGAATTTCAACAAATTCTGATTTTGGAATGAAAATTTTGTAAATCCTCAATTTTCAACTTGAAACTGTAATATATTCCTACATTTTTACTGCTGACAGACTTTTTTGAAATGTTTATGAATATATAAATCTGGATTCGGTTCATTCATCTGCATCACAGGAAGAATAAAAGCGTAAATACATTTCAAAAACGCTTAAATAAAAATGAATGATTCAGTGAATGAAAGTCTGACAAAATTTTCTATCGAAAAAATGACCCACAAAAACAACACCATAATGAAAAAAACAGTCATTTTGTTGCTTGTTGAAATTATCAATGGCTTTGTCGTGAAATTTTTGAAAAATCCAGGTTTGTCCAGACGTGCCTAGCAAAAATATGGTATTTCTCAATAAGATAATCAACCACTATTCAATAATATAATTAAATGTATGCCTTTCTCTCATTTTTATGATATAAGGGCATTTGATCATTGTAGCTATTGTCTTTTTTTTTTCATTTTTGTCTCGTTCTACTTCTTTGTTTCCGTTGAAATATCAAGTATCTCTCCTAATTCATATTCCTGCCGCAACTCATCTGAAGTGTTCGGATGCTGATATAGAAAAAAAAAGCAGTAGTCAAATTATTATTTCAAAGAAACGGTTGAAAAATTACTTTTTCAATTCTGATATGAAATGAAATATTTTGAGTATCTCTCTTAAGAAAGTTACGAAGTAACCAGTGACTACATATATTTTTTTGTTACGTTACATCTAACTTTGAAAAAAAAATCTGAAAATTTATTGTCAAATTTATTTCTTCTTGAACTATTGATAAATGAACTGGGTGTTTGAATTCAGACAAATTTATCTTGTTTCATCATTTATGTAACTTGTAAATAGATCATAACAAGTTCTTGAACTCCCAGGATTCATATTACTTGAAAACCAATATTTTCAAAACTCAAAAAATATCATCTGATATCATGATTATCATCTGATTCTATTAGTGTATACTGTAGACAACATATTTATCCTTTTTTGTTTACCATCTAAATTCTAAATGTTAGTTTTTCCCACCATAATGTTTTGAATGGGGAAACAATATTAGAAGAAATCAAAAATCAAGATTTTCTGAAAGGTTTTCAAATGAATCGAATTTTTCTTGCAGCTCAAACGGCAGTTACAATTTTTTGTTAATGAACAAAATTAAAATAATAATAATTTAAGGAATGTCATAGGCCAAAAGTCTTCATGATCCCAACTTGCAAAAATTAAATAAAAAATATAACCTTTTCAAATTAAAAACAGACAAAATGAGGTTGTTTTTCCATCTCCAAATTAAAAAAAATGCCAGGCTCTTAAACACTGTTGACAAAAGAAATGTATTGATCCTTGATATCGATGCTAGATTTATTCAAGATGTTGACGAGATCGACCGCAGTTCCAAGGTCCCTCCATTAATGTCGCCTCCTATTTTGGAACAAAAAACTTCAATGAAATGTATAGTTCCTTTCCTACAAAACTCTCAGACCGTCGTTTGACTGTGATTAATTTTTCGTATGTTTTATCGAAAATTTTTATTTTGAAACTTCGTGCAATGACTATTAGTTTAAAGATTAATTTGATTAGATATTGTTTTGCTCGTTTTATTAGAGTCTTCCTATTTTTGTGAGGCGCGCACCAAAAGAACTGACCGGGAGAGAGGATTATTTTTTTTAATAGATCGTTTTATTTTGCGAATGATTGATTTTAGAAGTATGTTTTAAGTTTTTAATCTAGTAATTTGTATTTTGACGACATCACTTTCATTGATTACTTTCTTTTTATTAAATTTTTTTGGTTACGTTTCTCCTAATCAAGAAGGCATTGACCATAACATTTCTTTTAATTAATCATCAATTTTCAATCTGTTTTGTTTCTAATTGAGTTTTATAGTTGTTATAACAAATGTATTTTATTTATGCATTATATTTTTGACTAATAAATAATGTTGGCATTCATTCAAAGTTGTTTTATTGTATCAGGAGATGCATGATATCTGAGTGCAAAAAGAATTGTTTTTTTTTTCTGAAAGCAAATACTTGAGAATAGGTAGCATCTCTGTTATCATGGTATCTGTAGTTTTTAATTACACCGGAATACAACGTTTTTTCCAGAGCCACTAAATACATATTTTCTACTTCAACTCCTGGAGACTGGTTGGGGAAAGTCGCGTCAAGAAGAGTGTTGCAGTTCTGCTGTTTGGAAGCGGTGATTGTTCTGAATCTCTGTATGCACCTTTAATGTCCAGAACCACTGAATGAAGTTGATTATGTAAGAAATTCATTCTCACACCCGAAATTTCAGCTCGTGAGAATTCAAGTTTTCATTTGTTACTACCAAAAACTAACAACTCGTGCACATAGAGTAAGTTTATATGATTTAATATTCATTGCCACTGAAAATTAATGGCAAAGGACTTGATTTGCACATCAAGATTGGTTGCATGAATCCAGACTCATTGTTGTGAGTAATTAAAAAAAAAAAGATTCCTACTGAATTTAAGGAACTCCGTGTGATATCTGAGATACTGAAAGTTTATGATGTAGGAAATGGAAGTGATTCATTTTCACATTTTATTCAATTCCATTTTCGAAGAACTCTGCATAGTAAGCGAAATAATTGAATATGTTAGGAGTTGATGATTCGTTTCCACACTCTTGTACGCTTCGGCACGCATTTTATTTCTGTCCATTCTCCTAAGTAGCTTTTAGAAAAGATTCCTACCAAATGTTATCAACCAACTCTGTGTAATGACTGGGATACATGAAGCTGAATGTTTAAGAATATGAAATACTCGTACCTTCTCCCTAGTATACTTCCTGTTTCTGTTAAAATATGTTTTGTCGCTTACTAACTGTGCTCCCACTCCTCCCCAAAAACGACAATCCTCAAAAGCCAAAATTTGGCGAGCCAAGGATTAACAGAGTTATCTTTTGACGACATATTTGTTTGGAGCCTCCAAATCCAACTTTTGAGTGTGGTTTCATCGAATGCAACTTTTTTCGAAGCCTCTGAATGCAACTTTTGGGTCAGGAGATATTGTATGCCACTTTTGTGTTTGCAGCTATTGAATGCAACTCAAGTGTTTAGAGCTATTGAATGCAATTTAGGGGTATGTGTTGTATATACTTACTGACTTCTTCAAAGATTACATATATATGAGAGATAATGTATAGGAGAGTATCGAACCAGTAACTGGATACATGTTTTCAAACGCACCCTGTTGAAAGAAGAACAACAACAATTATATCATTATATACGTCTTTCGTCATGTTTCTCATTCATGTTTGGGGTCATTGAATGCAACCTTTGTATTCAGCTTCAGAACCTCTAATAGGATCTATGAAACTACGAAAGTTTTATTCGGTGGCTTCAAACCCAAAAGTTGTATTCATAGACTCCGAACAATACAAGTAAAATTCAATGGCAACGAACACAAATGTTGCATTTAGAGGATTCGAATATGAAAATTGCTTTGAATGGCTCCAAATAGAAAAATTACATTCAATGACATTGAACGTGAAAACTGCAACTATCTGTGCACACAAAAGTTGCATTCAATGACTCAAAACACTAAAGTTGAGTGGCATAAATTGCATTTGATGACTTCGAAAACAAAAGTGACATTCAGTGGTTTTTGACAAAGTTCTGGGGTTCCGAAAAAAAAATCTTCGGCAATATTTATATTCAGTGGCTCTGAATAGATTTGCTTGCTTTCATGCGTTCCGAATAAAAAAAATCGTAACTGGCCGTTTCGGATAAATGTATATTCACTGACAACAGAAATTACAATATGTAGCTCCCAACAAAAAAGCTTCATTCGATGGCTTATGACTGTATTGATTTCGTCAGCTCCGAACGCCAATATTGTATTCAGTGATTGCGAACACAAAAAGTTGCATTCTGAGGTGTCGAATCAGGTCCCATGTATCATCTTTTTTATATTTCATGAAATAAATGAAAGACAGTTTAGTGAATTTATTAATTATTAAAATAATTTATGCAAAATTCCAAATGTTATAACCAAGAAATAATCAATTTTCACTTTCCCAAAATAATCTTCCTGGAGGCTCCGAAGTTTTGACCTGCCTGGGTAGCTCCCCTGTTTTGCCCAGCCTGAAGACCGATGATAGCTTCCCCGGCTCGCAGCTGTTGTTCGGAGAATTCTCGTCTGTTTTCTTCGGAAGGTTTTGGCCCCAAGGTTGGTCCTCTCCATTCTGGGTGTTTGTGGGCTGTCCTGCCGATGGCAAAGATTGTAGTGGTCACCAAGGCGATGTTTTTCTTGTCCCAGAGATCCGTCGTTTGGAACAGATCGACGTCTGGAACGCCATATTTCGTACAAGCTTGTTGGAATCTGGAAAAAAGTGTTTTGAGTCCATATGGTTTTTCAAATTTCTGAAGCAGAAACAATGAAAAAATAACAAACACTATAGATCAGTTCGAAATGTATGTAGATAGATGATCTCAACACGTATGTGACATGTTCTGATGAAATAACCATGTTTCTAAGAAAGGAAGATAAATGAACAGAGGGTATCAAAATATAATACATTTTTTCATCGACTTTTTTGGGTATTTTTGACACAATCTGAAAAATATAAAAATTATAATGGAGAACTTTATATAAGTGTAGAAAGGGCAAACTTTTTAGTTCACCCCGATAAGTTACTGCGTAAAATCAAAGTATTTTTCACAAAAAAAAATGTTTTATTTATCAGTAACTTGTCGTATTTAACAATTTTTTTCGATAAAAAAATGCTAAGAAATAATACAAACCTTATCATTACGTTTCGGTGGCCAAAATCTGCCTCCGTCTTCAGAAATGGACAAAAAATTCAAAGATATTTGCAGTTATTCCTTTTAATTATTCATTTCTCAACTTCTTCGTCAGATGTCAAAACTCCTTTGACATCTGTCGAAGAAAAATCATATTCATTCAATACTAGTTGCGCCATCTGTGTGGTAGCCTACGAACTTTTCAATCCATCTAGTATAAATACAAATAAAGTGTCAATTCGATGATAATCACGAAAATGAAGCTAAATCTCGGGTAGCTTGTTATGTAATAAAGGCACCTACCGATCGAAAGTTTATAATTTCCTTCTCATCCACTTTATTATAAATATTTTTTCTTGACATTGACAAGTTAAATTTACAGAAGTTTTATAGTCATGAGACAATCCGTAAAAAGTTATACTGTTATTAAAAACAAAACTAAATGAAACAAAATACTGTTTCTGAAGTAATTTCCCATTCAGCCAAACTATTGTATTTGCCCCCCATCACCCATAATTTCCCCTCTCAGTACAAGATATAGCACCCTTGTCCCTCCAATTGATCCGCCCATGGAATACATTACAGCTTGCTTCACAACAAACAGTTCTTAGTGAACTCCTCGCGTTTCTGAAAACTTGTTCCATCATTTGCTGAATGCACTATTTGATGATACCCAAATGATCCAATTTTCTTTGTTGCCATTAATAAATAAATCATAATAAAAAAGTCAAATTTCTTAAATTAAAAAATTGTATAAGTATCTCTCATAGTTGTAACTGATGTAAATTAATCAAGAAGAAAGCAAAAGCTACTTAGTTGCAAACATTTTGTATGACTGGGACGATATTTTAGTTTGTTTTTCTTGCCACTTTCAAATATTACTCAACATGGACGGACGGACCTTTCTCATATTCATTCAACTTCTGTATCTTTGCCAGCTACAGTTTTGGTTACCTTCTGTTGTTTCTGCTACCCTGTCACTACAATTTCATACCGGATGATTTATGTAGAGCAACTAAACGTAATTTCAAGGAAACAAATAAATTTCAGTAAATTCGGAACACCTTTTTCCGAATTTGAAGTGTTTGTTTGATCATGTGTGTATTAGATTCATTGGAGAGTTGAAATCATCAAGGACAATACTAACGCTTCCTCGTAATAACAGGAGCGCATGAGAAAGCAGAGCTGTCGCTTAGTAGGTACTGTTAAGTAGGTTAGTTCAGAGTGGTACATTATTTCGATTCTCATTTCTGTAGAGATCCGTTATTGAGTTAATAATGTAGTTCAATGAATGATTGTATTACATTGTTCAATGTGATACGAAAAATATAAATGATAACTCAATTTATTATACAGGGTGTAACTAAAAAAGTGTAAAACATTCAAGGAGGTGATTCCTCGTCGAAAAAAAGATAGGATCTTTCATATAAAGAAATTTCATTGGAGCATCCCTTGTTAAGATACAGCCCCTTAAAGGGGGTACATAAAATTTGTATAACAATATTTTTCACAAGCACTAAAAAAGTTACGATATTGAAAGTAACCTGACGTTTTGTACTACCAAAAAGATACCTAGCCAGAAATTTATTTGGTTTACCCCATGGTTGTAAGGGGTGGAAAACGCAACCCCTAAAATTTATTTCCAATGTAACTTTTTGTCTTATTATTTGTTTACCATTTAAAAATTTATTTCCAATAGCCTGTTTCATTCTAAACAAAAAATGTCTCTTGGGTTTTTTGCCCAAAATAAACCAGTTCGCAGCAAAAAATTATTTTAGGAACAACTACAGAGATACATCGTCATAAATGCGAAAATACGAAACTAATCTCTCTAGTAGGTTATTAGCGATAGTGACAATTAAATTGGTATGACGCTCTCAGTTTGGTGAATTTTCGAAATTGAATTAATACTAATTGTGTGTTGTTGTTCTGTTCTCAATTTGTTACTTTAATAATTCATTTCTTATTAAAATGGCATACACAATTGAGGAAATGGCTGATATGCATTACGTTTACGGTCTGTTGCAGGGGAATGGGTTAGAAGCTTCTAGAAGATAATCTGAAATGTATCCTCAACGGCAGCATATTTGCTCGACTTCAACGATTACGAGAATATGGTTCATTCGACAAAAGAACGCAGGATTGTGGTCGCCATCGAGAAGTACGAACACCACAGCTTGAAGAAGCAGTACTTAATTTGATTGAAGAACAACCTACTACCAGTACTTGAAAGATTGCTTTCCAGCTAAATGTTGATCATATGACGGTATTTCGAATTTTAAAGAAACAACATTTATACCCTTACCATCTGCAACGAGTACAGGCACTGTTACCGCGAGACTTTCCGAACCGTCTTGAATTTTGCAATTGGATGATGGAAATGATTATAAGAAATTGTGACTTTCTGAAGACGATAGAATTCACAGACGAATGTAGTTTTTCTCGGGACAAGATTATTAATTTTTATAATTACCACATATGGGCTGATGAAAACCCTCATGCTATTGTCGATACTCACCATCAAGAACAGTTTTCTCTTAACGTGTGGTCGGAGTTATTGGGGACGATTTAATTGGGGGCCTCATTTTCTACCTCCTCGATTAAATGGTGAGGCATACGTTCAATTTTTAATAGAAGTGCATCCAGTACTGCTGGAGGAAGTTCCTTTGGGCGTCAGAAGGGATATGTTTTTTATGCATGATGGGGAGTCCCATCATGCATAAAAACCCATTTTAGTCAAGTAGCACGTCAGCATTTAACTGAAACATATGCAAATCAGTGGATAGGTCGATAGCTCGATCCCCGGATCTCAATCCTCTCGATTTCCCTATTTGGGGCCATTTACAGCATTTGGTTTATCGTACTCCTGTTCGAGATGTAGAGGACTTGAGAAATCGCATCATCAATGCGTGCAGGGTAATCAGAGGGACTCCAGGAATATTTGAGCGAATACGTGGCTCAATGCGCCGACGTCTAGGCGCATTACCCCTTACAACCATGGGGTAAACCAAATAAATTACTGGCTGAGTGTCTTTTTGGTAGTACAAAACGTCTGGTTAATTTTAATATTGTAACTTTTTCAGTGCTTGTGAAAAATTTTGTTATGCAAATTTTATGTACCCCCTTTAAGGGACTGTATCTTAACAAAGGATGCTCCAATGAAGTTTCTTTATATGAAAGATCCTATCTTTTTTTCGATGAGGAATCACCTCCTTAAATGTTTTACACTTATTCAGTTACACCCTGTAAATTATACTCTATTAATAAAATGTAGTTACACCAATAGACTCAGTGGCGTACTTATGATCTTAGGGAGTTTTTAAACTTTTCATACAGATAAAGTAGAAAAAAATATCTCATGGAGAGATCATAAACTCGAATAAAAATGAAACCAACAAATTCTTAAATATTGTAATCAGAAATTAATTATGAAATACACCAGACAGCGGTATGAAAATAAAAAACATTAATTTGGAAGAAAATAAAAGAGGATGAAGGTTCAAAATTACTTCATAGAAAACATTCTTAAAACCAAACATATGAATTTTCCAAATATAAGGGGTGAACATCCAACTTTGCATAAAAGAAGTACCTAAGTTTGATAATGATTACTCATAACCGCATATTTTTGACTTCAGAATGGTGACCTGCTCACCATTTTACGTAACTACAAACTAGCAGTTTTTCGAAATCTTTTGCCGGCAACATTAGGAATATTTACCAAAACATTTTTTAACCTGATATGAGCCGGAAGTAGTAGGTAAACACCTAGACTGGAAAGTCCCGGGCGTAATTAAGACAACATGTTTTTTGTTCAACATTGTCTCCAATCATCAACGTAATATCTCTTACCGGTGAGCATTTCTTGGGGTCTACCAACAGCCAGTAGTCGCTGGCGAATATGGTATATGCAGGAACAATTCGAATTTCAACAGCTTTCTTCTGTAGATTAGTGATAACTGAAAAAGCGGCGAATGCAATGAGAGTGGCGCCCTCTATGTGTTACGCCCATGTAGTAATTCTATAGTCGAAACTAAAACTGCTCCCCCAATAGCTAGACTGAGGATGGTTCTAGGGCATGAGAATCATGCATCAAGTGGACGACGTAAAATGTGTACTTACTGGTTGAGATTATCCATCATTTTATAGTCGCCCCCGCTGGTGTTCACCTTCGAGATGATTCCAGGTGATAATCTATTCATCAGTTGGCACAAAACGATGCCGTCTCTCAGGACGTCTTCATAAGCGACTCCAGCAGGAAATGGACGTCCGGTGACAGCTTCGATCCAAGCTTGAGCTTCCTTCTCTTGCTCCGCGTCACGTTTACCGGAACACTGAAAAAATAACGGAGTTAAGTTCAACTGATTTCGAGATTCACGAGGAAAGTTTTTCAACTTTCCATGACAGTGTGAAGTCTCTGGGAAGAACACAGTACGGAGGACTACGTCCGAATACATTTACATCACATGAATTAATTGACGATCAAAGTTAGATAGATCGAGGTTAGATATATCTTGTTCTCAAACACTTTGTTATTAATTATTTATACACAATATAGTCCTTAATGAGACTCGATGTTAAATCAAACTTTTTTCTTGTAGATGAGATAAGAAAACTAGAAGATAAATACAGGAAACAGTAAAAATTCAATTTTCAATTGCAAGGTTCAATTTGCAAGGTTCGTTTTGTTCTGCCTTTCATATATATTCAACAGCTCTTTTCTGCAATACAAAATACTGAATTAATGAGTTTTCAGCGTAACCCTAAAAAGGCATATCAATCCATATCTCAAGTACGAATCAATAATGGAGTAATACACTTTTTTGAAAGCTGGGTGTCCTAACTCGTTTATTCAAGGATAGTTTTAAAAAAATTATTTATGTGTTCCTCAAATTAGAGGTATCTGTTTATGTTTATGGCTAAAAACTAGGTACTGCTTTTATTTCCAGCGTCAGTTCCAAAATAGTGCACTTGAAGTTACTCTCGTTTTTATTACGCCTCTTTCACCGGTTATAGCCAACATAAATATGGAGTGGTTTGAATCTCTGGCCATTGAAGAAGCCCACAAGAAGCCTCGAGTCTGATTGAGATACGTGGACGACACCTTCATAATATGTTACCATGGGAATGAAGAACTAGACACCTTTCTGAAGCACATCAACAACGTGAGTCCTTCCATTACTTTCACAATGGAAAAAGAAGTCCACAACGAGTTGCCATTCTTAGACGTATTGGTGAAGAGGACCGACACTAAATGGGAAAAATCTGTATATCGAAAACCCACTCACACGGGACAATATCTGAACCAAGGATCCAATCACCATCAATCGACTAAGAGAGGAATCGTCAAGACTCTAGTAGACCGTGCTTTCGGGCTCTGTAATATAAAGGAAGGTCTCGAAAAGGAACTAAGCATCATCAAATGTGACCTTCAACGGAATGGTTACTCCATAGTGATGGTGGAGCCGACTTTGGCTAGAACACAGCAAGAGCCTCACAAGGAAGAGAAGCCGCCACAACCAGTACTTGTACTTCCCTCATCAGAGGATTGTCGGAAAGGATAAGAAGAATTGATTCAGATTTGGAAACACTATCCGTAACAGCCTCATGAAAACCAGGCTACCAAACGCGGACTGCAATTCCAATAATTGCATTTACCGGATACCCTGCGAGTGCGGAGAATCAAACATCGGTGAAACTAAGTCCAACAACGCATTAAGATAAGGCTAGCGTAAAGATACGCAACAAATGGAAACCTCTATTCAAGCGGAACACGACTAACTCCCGCCAAACGGTCAGCTCCCACTAAAACTGATGAAGCGGTGAGAAGGAAGAGGGGATATATGAAAGCACTCGAACGACCTATACTAGTCAGATTTCGGAGGAATAAGTCCAGTTAACACCCGAAGATGATTGTGGATACTAACAATCGAAACGTCGTGAAGCAACTTAGCTTGAAATCTTTCAACTTTTAATTTTGATTTCTTGTTAATAGTTTTTTCATTTTCATTTCGTGTTATTAGTTCAATTTCAGTTTTTTGCTTAATATAATTGTTATTTTTCAGTTAATCTCTTTTCAAATCAATTTTATATCATTTTAGACAATGGAATACTGAACTAATGAAATGCCACAACAATGTGTTGTCACCAGCAAGGAGAGTGAACGAACCGGAGATTCTGAGTGATAGTCAGTTAGGGGGCTAAAACTGAAGCTTGAGGTACTCCTGTTTTTATGTTCAATGTCGTTGCCGCAAAATGAGTTTCTACGAATTGTTTCCGATTTAAAAGTTATGACTCGACCTAGGCCAGACAATTATTATTACTTCCATAATGACGTATTCAAAAAATACACTTCATTGTTAGAATTTTACTTGAACGTTCACAAAACCACGACACATGTTTCGCTGTATGACAGAATCTTCGGGCATCTTCTGTGTAACTTCGCTAATATTAATGTCATATAACTCAATTAGTAGAATCCCCGAAGATGCTATTGTATGGCGAAACACGTATCGAGGAGAATATTTCACATCAAAGTATGTTTTTTGAATACGTTTCAATTGATTTTTATCAAGTATCGGTCATAATTCCATAATGGTCTAGCATCCGTGGCGGTGCTACGATCTTCACAGTCAAATGTTTTTGTTAGCAAAAATTCAATTACAGTTTGTTTTAAAAATGAAAATATGGCACCAATGGTACTTTTCTCTTCTTGAAATCCAAACTGTTGGCAGAATTAATGATTTTATTAGATTATGGTTAAGTTTGCATTCAGCCTTGATTTACCCATCACTTTCATTAAAGATGGAATTGACGATATTGGTCTCAGGTTAGATAAGTCATCTATATACCCATACATGTAGCGGTATGACCACTACACCTTTTGCAGGCCAACACCAAGCACATTTTGTATCGTGATTGGAGCCTGCATCAGTTCAAAATTCAACTGACACAGGAACTGAAGGTGAACGACCATAGACGACCATAGACAATGACGTGTGTTCGCTGAATAGGCTCTAAATGAATAGGTACATGAACAAAAATGTCAAATTTGGACAATACCAATCCACATGAGATCCAAAACAGTCCAATGCATTCCGAAAAAGTTACTGTTTGATGTGGTTTTTGAGCGGGCGGCATCATAGGTCCTTATTTCTTTGAGAACGATGTTGGCCTGCTAACAACGAGCACTATAGGACGATGATTAACAACTTTTTTTGGGCTGAATTGGATCTCACGTGGAGGTGACGTGAACTGGCCACCGAGATCGTGTGATTTGACCCTGTTAGACTTTTTCTAGAGGGGTTTTTTCAAGTCGCAGGTATAAGCAAATAAGCCACAACCACAGCGGTCCAGAGAAGCCGTGGCAGACATTTAAAGGATGATAGGATTTCGATGATAGGATGGGCTCAGTGAGAGATCGTGTAGCTTCGCTGATATAACGCTGCATACCTACGTTTCGAGTGAGCTATTGTATTGTAGCTACTGTAGTAACTTTCAGTAAATCTGGATCGAGGAGGCCATGATTTTTGGTAACTACTATTCATTTCTTTTTCATTTTTACTTACAGTATGTTAAAAATATTTTTGGTATTTTTGTACTGTCAGATACAAAAAAAACAAGGATGAGAGAATCTTCTATAATGTTATCCAATTTGGTACTGAAGAGCCTTGTGGCAAGTGTCTTAAGGCGAAACATCGGTGTATACCAGTGAGGGTGACAGTGTTCCATGTAAGTGCAATTTATTACCATTCATTTAAAGTAGAACTCATGTGAATAATATCTGATTTTTATTCCACAACGAATGTTAGAAATACAAACTGAGTAGAGAAAAGTTTCTTCTGTATAATTCAGTGTTCATACAGAAATATTTGTTTCAAAAGAATTTTTTCATTCGTGTAATTCAATGTTTATATGAAAGTAGCTGTTTCAGGAGGACTTTCTTTCAGTTTGTGTCTGAAAGTTACTTCTTTGCATGATCTACACATCCACATATATAGAGTTACTTATTTTAAAATTGATTACTTCCTTCTTTTCCTTGGAAGATTCCCTCATCCTTGTTTTTTTTTGTATCAAGATGGAGTAGTAGAAAGCCAAAAACTTTCTTTCCCAAAAAATTAATCACTCCTAAAAATATAACCCCTTCAATTATCACTATTGTAAACAAAAGTGGAACTGTTAGAATTGGGATATACTCCCGAAATTTAAGAAAAAATCAAGGACTAGTCGCTAGATACTTCACTAAAGAAACCCAAATTAAAGTATGAGACAACATACGAAAATATAAACAGTGGCGATATTCAAATAGCATCAAATTATTCTCTGAAAAGGGTGTGTTAGTTTACTCTGAGGAATTATTCAAGAAATACAATTTTCGATGCCACATCGAACATAATCTCAATGTTGCTGACTATATGAGAGTGAAATCTTTCCTAAAGCAAAAATCGAAAAATAAAACGCCGGCATTTGCATATGAAGCACCTCGTATAATCTTCACCTGTCTACTGTAGAATTGAAATGACTTCCCTACCGATGAATGAAATCCCCATGAATGAAACCGAAAGTTTACAAATTGAAATCCTTCGACAAATTATTCGCTACATTAAAAAACCTCGTATCGTAAACAAAAAATAAAACAGCGCGTCGTTACCAGGAATGAACCCCGAATAAAATAATTCGCCTGCCAACAATCGTGTGCACCATGCCAATTTTTATTTTCGATATATCAATTGGGTTTCCCAATCCTGAAGAAACTCGAATATGATTTCAAATGAATGATGGTTGGAAACAAGTGTGAACACCCACGCTTTCTGCCTGCATATAGCTCAACAGCTGAGCACAGACGCCTCAGTAGCATCGCGACGCCACAAGATTTAACACTTTGATCAACATGTCGGTGAGTGGGAATTTTTATTTTTTTTAGTAGCCAAGAGTGTACGCCCCATTAGTACGCCCCTTTCATTTTCTGTTCCCAAGATATTCATTTTACACTCATTAAGTTATAAATTTCTATGCTTGTTAATAAAAAAAATGACATATAATGCGTGGACAAGAAATTATTGGTTTGAAAGAAGGCAATATGGTTCAAATGTAATTTTTTTTACAATTGCATCACTATAATTCAATTTTCACCGAATTCTTTGGATATTTCCAAGAGAAAATTGTCTGAATCATCATTAAATTCTGCAGAAAATGTATTCTCTCAACTACCTTTTGTAGCATGCCTTATTTTTTGTCGTCTGCGAGATTGTGTTATTTCACTTATACTCGCTAAATCTTTCGTCAAAAACATACGTAAAACTACACAATTGCAAATGTCAAAATTGTCGAACCACATTTTTATGTGATGATAATGAAAATGAGCGGTTTCAGCCACCATTCAAATTCACTTGAACAACTATTTTCATTTATATTGAAGTTGAGAACTGAATATAAAAAAGTAACTCATAAAATAAACATTGGGAATCATATATACCTACTTAGTAAATCAGTTTATGGTCTGTGTTCTGAAAATAATAATGCTTTTTTGGAACAATCATGAAATACATATCAATTCAAAGAACCACTATTATAAAAAAAAAGGAAAAAAGAAAAAAAAATCACATCAAAGGTGCTGCTTCGTTCCCTCCTGTTCTGAAATGAATGAAATTGTCTTCAAATTTTTTTGGAGGAGTCTAGAACTTTTATAGTCTGAGGCAGAGATCTGCTTATTCATCTTCAGTATGCATCAATGTAGAGTAACTCCTGACCATGCCAACTTGCTAAAACGCGCCTCAAGAATAATGTTACAGTTCTGGTTGTGGGAGAAGTGTTTCTGATGGATTTACCTTTAGTTGTTGGCCGGAAAGGGAAATGTATTTTTATCCCAGACGCGGTTGAATTAAAAAAAAATTAACAATACTGATTCATGAGATTTTTCAAAAACTATTTTGGTGCTTGTCTTTCTATCACCTTTATAAGATATTCGTTTCTCTAAGTTCATGCAAATGAGATTTTCAAGTGAAAAATGTTCAATTAATTTCTTTCTTGGCTCTACTTTTTCCCTATTTCAAAATGTGTTCTCTGAAATCCAATATTTTTTACTTGAGAAACATATTTCCTGCAATAATGAAAATGTTATCCAATGTAACGGTATTTTATGTATCGATAACATTTGAATCATTTTGTATAATACGTGAATTTGTAATGAAAATTCTATATAGAAATGTATCTGTATTACTACACTACATAATTCTTTTATTTATTATCAATAATTACGAATGAATATAATTCAAATGTTGATTTAGGAAATCAATCGAAAAAAATTTAATTGATTTCAAATTTTTCTTGAATGAGTTTCATAAGTTCAAAACTTCACGAGTAATCCATTTTTATGAAAAATATATTTTTTTTATTCTATTCTGATTTATTGATATATTGCATTAGAGTTATTATTGAAAAATACTACTGTTTTTTGTAGTAGAAGTTGTTGAACCTGTAGTGGCTTTGTTAAAGGTAGTCCCAGTCAAGACTAGTTGTGACTCGAGATTGTATTTCCAAGGGCTGTCAAATTTTAGTTAATTTTCCAAGAGGTTTAATATCCGAGCCTTAGACGACACTACCCGATTTCCAACTACCATGCTTTTCCAATTTAACTTACAACTCGGGTGTTACATTTTTTATTTTTCTTAACAATGATGTTACCGAAAAACATTTCAGTATTGAAAAATATATTCATATTTGTATGCTCTTTTGAGGATATTGTATAATACAAAGTTGGAGCTGTGTTTGCATTTGGGTATACTTTTAATATTTTTGGGACAAATAATTCATTTCGTATCGTTGAGGCCCACCAAATCATCTAGTTATTTCTTCAGTAATTTCATGAGAAAAAGGTAAAATATACTCAACATAAATGCTCATTGGTATTATTTGTTTGTAGATGCATTCATTTATCACGATATAATATATTATGTTGAAACTGAAGCTTTCTCGGTTCAAAGCCTAAGAGACAGCAAACAGATACAGCAGACCAAAAATACACCGTCGTCATAAACGAAAATATCTCTAAAAACGGTTTATTTTTAACCGTGCGTTACGAAAATTTCATTACGGGGATTACATCATTTAATTTTCCACTTTGTGAATAAAACTGACGAAGGTTGCGGTGCCAAATCAATCAAAATATAAATTTATGTGGGCTGAAGTTTCGAATTTTCAATGTACAAGAAGAAACGAACAGCTATATAATTATTTACAATGTTTACTTACGTCTATGCATGTCAAATTGAGATATTATGCTATTTGGTACAAATTACTTTTACAGTTTTACAGTGTTTCTTGTTGAGTAGCCAAAATGATCCATAAATTATAGTTTTGAACAAATAACAATTCACCTGATTCATAACTTACCACTTTATAGGTGTCCTACAATTATGTCAAAATATGTTCACAAACGTTAAACCTAATCATCAGACTACCACAGTTTGATCTTCCTCTGGAAGATGGTGATCGAAACACATGTCGAGGTGTTAAAATAACGGTTTGGTGTTGGGAAAAAACTCCAGTAATATACACTACCACTATGTCACACTAACGTGTAAGCAATTTAAACTTGAATAGAATAGCAAAAAAGAAAGTATTTTTGAGATTAATTCTTGTTATGGAATTCAATAGTGATACTCTGATCCCTCACAGATGAATTATATATTGAAATATTTCTGTTGTGAATCATGGAAAAAGTATGGTAATCTATTCGCGAAAAATTGTCATTATTCGCTAGAACTTCATTCTCAAATGTAACTGCCAATGGCAGACGGTTAAACGTTGGTCGAACTTATTACTTTTTTTTCTGCAAATCAAAAAATATGTCTCAGTTGTATGAACACGGTCAACTCGTCTGCCAATTGATAATTAGTCTACTTTATTATCTTATTAATTGCAAGGAAACAATGGCATACGGTAAAACTTTGTTCAAAGTTATTAGTTTGTTTTTACAAATTGAAAAATATTTTTCAGTCGTATAAACACGGTCAATTCGTCTGCCAATTGATAATTTGTCTACTTAATAATCGTATATATTGCAAGGAAACAATGGCAGACGGTAAAATGACGGTAAAAGTTATTAATTTTTTTGCAAGTTTATTCGCATCTGACTATGCTTTAAACATTGCCAATTTGTCTGCCAAAAGTTGTCGCATGACATATTGATTATGGAACTTTATAATATTCAAGAGGCAGACGGTTGAAAATGGTTCAGAGATATTGTAAAAAAATGTTAATTAACTAATGCCTATAAATTATTAATACACCGGCAAATCGTCTACCTTGTGAAAATTCGTTCATTTCATGCTACTGTTAGTCTACGCTGTGCTTGGCAGACGGTAAAAAATTCATTTTAGTTAATAATTTTTTTCGTTGAATAAAAAATTCATGATTTAACCGGAATACCATGTAACCGTCTGCCAATTTTTTTTTGTGGGTTGCTTAACCTAGACATGAGTGGCAGACGGTAAAATGTTGGTCAAAGAAGCTTTTTTTATGCAAACCAGAGTTGATGTTTGAGCATGTGTAACATAGGCAAAAAATTCGTTTAACGCATAATACTGTTGCTTGTGGCTGTAAATATGTCCCCTGAAAAAGGCAGACGGTTAAAAATGGGGTCAAAAATTCTGTCACGGGCTCTCGGTCTAACCTGAAAAATGCCTTTGAAAGAAATGGGTACAACGAAGGAGAATTCGAGCGGGCCATGCGGCCCAGGAGAGAGAACTTCAAAGTAACCCCAGCTAGGCTGCTCACGGGAAAAGCTTTCCTTTCCTATGTTGAAAATGTTACAGACCGAATTCGGACAATCTCAAAGAACCACGACGTGAAACCAATATTCAGACAACTATCAGCTATAATATCCCAAGGACATTGATAACTAACGAAATAATTTTATCACAGTTTTCGAAAGTACGTTATTTGGTAACATCCCGACGCCGAAGGCGGAGGGATGTTACCTAAAATAACGTGCTTGAGGAAGTTGTGATAAAATTATGAGTTATTTATCAATGTTCGAGGGATATTCGGTGAGAAAATTTTTTGCAATTCGAACAAAATTATTTATTGAACACACAGTTATTAAAAGAACAATTCGTATAATGATATTCCGTTGATCTTGCTGTATTTGCCTCGGTTACTGCATAAGTGTTTCCACGCATACTATTGATTATTTGGTTATAATGTTCCTGATCAATATTCAAATAAGGTTTTATGGAATTTCCATTATTGTGCCCAGTAATTTTCAACAATTGCTGTTCTTGAACTCCACTCTTAGCTAGTTGACTGACTGCAGTTGCTCTATTAGAGTGATTGGTTATTTTCCTCTGTTTCGTATCCAAGCCAATTGCTTCAGCAGAAGATTTCGTCCATCCGTTGATTATATTTCTACCCAGAGGCATATTGTCATACCAGTTATCGCTTCCTGTCTTCCAGTGACGATTTGGCCTTAAAAATAGTCTATTTGTCTTGATATTTGTCCCTCGTTTTGATAATAATATGATAATGATAATAATTTAATGAATAATCTGACAGGACAAGCATTGTTATCACTATTTTGAACTAACCATTTGCTAGAGGCGCAGTTCTTTGAACCCCCTTGGCAGGTTTTACTGAAAATTGGATTATATTCTATCCTATTAGTTGGAGATCCATTGTTGTCCTTTTCGATATGAAAATAATCAACTAAGCAAGCAGCACCTTCACCACCTCTCCAAGCCAGTTCCAAGTGTATTTTTTACTATTGACAGTATTTTTTGGTGTATTTTCTTCAATGATTTTGTCAATTGCCGCATCATTTTGAACACCAAAGCGAGGAAGTGACATTTTCGAAATAAATTGAATTACTGAAATGTCAAACAACTTTATTGTGTTGGTTGCTTAGCAATGTCATGACATAAGTGATAACTACTCGTGAAAACTATCCATGGGTAGTTATCAGTGTAATGATGGTTTCATTGGTTATTTCGACACACATGACTAGAAATAGACAAATTTGATAGTATAATTTTTTTGGCAAAAAATTTTCAGACAAAGTCTAAGTCAGCTCAGCTATACAGACTCACGTCTGTATAGCTGTCTCTCTTCGATGTACCGAGTACTAGCTACTATCCAAACAGGAACACACTTGAACGCAAAAGTTAACTGATTTGTCTTCGTTTTTCACTTGTAAAAGAAAAGGTTGCTATAAAAAATTATGTTTTTCATCGCATCAGGTATTGATTAACATATGTGTAGGTAATGATTCGTTGTCCCAATTGTTCGAAAAACTTCCAATCATCCAATGTTTCACTTCAATTTTTCTCTCACAGAAACGCAACAAGGAACTAGAATCCGAAGTCCTAAACTGGATCTTCTCCTGTTTGGGAGAACCCGTACCCAAAGGCGAATTTGAAGATATCCTTCGGGACGGTGTGGTGCTGTGCAACCTCATCAACAAATTAGCTCCGGGATCAGTCAAGAAAATCCAGTCTAAAGGAACCAACTTTCAGTTGATGGAAAACATTCAGAGGTTTCAGGCCGCTGTTAAAGCTTACGGGCTGCCTCAGGAGGAAATTTTCCAGACTGCTGATCTTTTCGAGAAGAGAAATATTGCACAGGTAAGAGGAGATTCATTCTAATTTCCTGTTTAAGTATGGTAGGTTTTAGTTTGATCGATTAGGAACCTGGTTGCTTTCTTCTTCCTTTGGTTTCCCGCATTTTTGAATAAAGATAGAGGAGTGAAGAGCCCAAAAGCTTTTTTTGAAATGGATGGTTCATAGACCAAACTCCCATTTTTTTTTGCTGGGGTGGAACTTTCAAATGAAAATGATGGGATGTACTGCTTCTCAGAATGAAATGTGACCAATATTAGATACTTATGCCTTTTTACCCTTTTTATCTCCTTTAATGGAGAATATAAAATAGGTAATCTGAGGAGAAATAATTTTACTTTCTGAAGTATTTCTTCAACCTTCATTGTTTTCAAAAATATCATATATTACTTTTTCTCAAACAACGGTTCAGGGACAGCCCGATTTCGGGCTCATTACTAAAGTAAAAGATAAAGTAGAAATTTGGTATATGATCTATCCATGAATATTTGAAAATATTGCAACCAAAACAATGGAACAACAATATTATAGAAATTTATAATTTCAGCTAGTAGTGAATTTGTAGATTGTTTAATACAACTAACCTGAAAAAATTCCGAAGTGGTTTCCAAATGATTCGTAAAAAATATATTATCTTTCGATTTTTTGTTCACTCATATGGAACTTCCTTAAACTTTTTATACTTGTTGTGAATAAACCTACATTTGGTTTTCTTTCACAACTACATAGGATAGAAATAAGTATATACCGTCAATAAAAGTAATAGTATTATCGGATTCCTCAAAAAAAACTCAAAATTTCAGAACGGCAAACCTCTCCTCAATTTATATTATGCATATGTACACAATAGGGTCTGCTTTGCATCGGTTGTTTGGAATCCTCAGTTCCACATAAACATAGATCGTATTGAGAGAGTCCAAAACAAATTTCTTCGCTACATCAGTCACAAATTAAATTTTCCAATTACGAATAGCGATTTCAGTCTCATTATGCGCCAATCGCAAGAACTGTTACGGATCTTATCATGATTTTCAAGTTGATGGAAGAATTAGTCCACTGCCCAGAGCTTTATTCCAAAATCGAGTTCAATTTTCAGGGTAGAACGTTGAGGCGTACAGAATTCTTTAAGTTAACTTACACAAGGACAAATGCTGCTCAAAATTCACCACTTTATAGAAACCTTAAAACCTTTAACAAAATTTGCAATTATATTCAATATTTTGAAATCTCTTTAGACAGTTTCAAACGCAGGATGAAAAAAATTTTCATTGATAAGTTGTGATCATTTCTGTAGTCTCTGTCACTCTTATAAGAATTATGTTATTCTTCGATTGTTCCATATAATTTACATTCTTTTTTCTCAAAGCCCACTTGAACTAAAATTATAAAGTGGGTTCTCTATTGGATTTGTTAATCTGTTTGTAACCCCTATATTGGTAAATAAATGAATGAGTTTAAATTTTACTAGTTCGAACTTCCATTATCTAATATGATGTTGTGTACAGAAATACTATTTCCAACTGAAGGACGAATTTTTTACGCAAGATGAGGGACTGCCAATGGGATCGCCACCTGCACCAGTTATAGCCAAAATATATATGGAATGGTTTGAAACACTGGCTATTGAAGAAGCCCACTAAAAGCCCCAAGTCTGGTTGAGATACGTTTGACGATATCTTCATAGTATGTAATCATGGGAATACAGAACTAGACAGACACCACCAGGAAGTCTACAACGAATTGCTATTCTCAGACATACTTGTGAAGACGACCGACACTAGGTGAGAAACATCCGGTATAACGAAAACCCTCTCACATGATACAGTATCTGAAACATGGATCCAACCACCATCAATCTACCAAAAAGAGAATCATCAAGACTTCAGTAGATCGTGCTTTCGGGCTCTATAATATTAAGGAAGTCCTCAAAGAGGAACTAGACATCATCAGGAAAGGTCTTCAAGAGAATGGTTACTCAAAATGATGGTGGAACATACTTTGGCTAGAGCCAAGAGCCTCGCAAGGAAGAGAAGCCATCACAACCAGTTCTTTTAATTCCCTACGTCAGAGAATTATCGAAAAGGATGGGAAACGTTGGGTCCCAGTACAATTCAGAACCTACTTCAGATCCGGAAACACCATCTGTAACAGCACGAAAACCAGACCATCAAATGTGGACTGCGATTCCAAGAACTGCATTTACCGGATACCTTGTGAGTGCGGCAAATCATATATCGGTGAAACTAGCAGACCATTGAAAGTGCGCATCGCCAAGCACAATAGAAACACACAGCGAGGAGAAACCAGCAAATCGGGGATAGACCGCTAGTCACCCAAAAAAACCCTCTACATTGATCAGTGTTCATTATTTATTTCTGTTTTTCAAACTCCCAACTGTCTCAACTGTTTTAACTATCAGTTTAATGTATATTCTCGTTTTCAGGTAGCAATATCTCTTTTTGCTCTCGGTCGTATCACTCAAAAACATCCTGAGTGGACAGGACCAACGCTGGGCCCTAAAATGGCCGACAAGAACGAGAGGACTTTCACCGAGGAACAACTGAGGGCTAGCGAAGGGCATCTAAATCTTCAGATGGGCTACAATAAAGGTGCCTCTCAGGCAGGTCACGGAGGTTTTGGAAATACCCGTCACATGTGATTCTATCAATGTTTTCCAATGTGCCTTTCATATATCGACTTTATATTTATTTTTGTAAATCTATAATCTCTTCAGAGTATTGTATGAGTATATTATAAGTGAGTAAATTGTTATTATCAAATTTTTCATTATATTTGGTACTTAGTCCAAAAAGCACTTTTTTTAATATTGAAAATATTTTGTGAAGAGTGTAGATTTTCACCAACACTCTAAGGAGCACCTAGGGTTGTAAAAAATAGGTTCCAACAAGTAAACAGGAAACTTCCCCCAAAAAAAATCAATTCTGTAATCCAATGACACAATGACAAAATTTCATATGTTGTGCTATTCGGTCATAACCTCGAAAAACTGCAGAAGTGGTTTTCTCTAATAACAAATTGGCCCGACTTTTATTTATATAGATGTTGAAAATTACGCACGATGATGAGCGATTTTGTTCAATGAATAAAATTCAAATCATGATATGAGTTGGAGATATATTGTTCAATTGTTAACGAAGTTTTCCGAAACTGGCTGAGTGAGAACTATGAAAAAATCACTTTTGTGAGAACTAAATGAAGAAGTTCAAATTGAGGTTTGAGAATATGTGTTAGAGAGCACATGAGCTTCTTACGAATAGTAGCGAAATGGATGGAAATGTCACTTAAGACTGTAAGAAAAACACTGAGAATGCATGCATTTCATCGTTATAATATATCCACTGAATGTTTATGTTTTGGCTGCTTACTATCGTTTTCAAACTGTGTAGTAATTCACAATGACTGAATTTTGACATTTGATTCACCTTGTATATTGTATCATCTCTAGTTGAACCACTATAGTTTTATAAAATTCGCGAATGGATCTCAAAAATGATAATTGTATCTACGTAGAATGTATCAACACATATAATGTCAAAAGTAGATCATACCGTTGGATATTTGTTTTTAAAACGATTCAAAACAATCACAAACCAAAATATGATTGAGACTGAACAACTTTTATTGCTACTTTCATTCAGAATTTTAGAGAATATTTTCCATACCATCAATTTCACGGTACGTTTTGGCTGTTTATGAACGGTGATCCATTCATGTTTGTTCCTTCATATATTCTTATTCCAAACCTACTAATATCCTGCTCAGTTTGTTGACAGTAGACTCTTGTTTCACCACCATTGTGTACAGCCGATACATCTTGTACAGTTTTATGTCCCATATCTGGCCAGTTTGAGTTTATCCTGTCTAATATTGATTCCAGGTCAATCTGTGATCTAGTACCACTCCCAGATCTTTTCCGACAGTTGTATTATTTAACTGAAAGTTTTAGATATCCTATCTCTGTATCTGTAGAGTGGAGAGGGTTGTACATCCTCCCGAGGAGTTGTACTCCTAGGTCATCGTCCATCCTGTCCTTTCCAGGAAGGTCGACAGGTCACTGAAAGACATCTCCTTTATATCGGCAGGTGTAGACCAAGACTCGCTGACGATAACTCCGGATACTCGCATAGGACATGCCTGACAGTTTCATCTTCCTGTTCACACATCCTGCATAGAGATTTGTCCACTAGCCCCATATTATGGAGGTGTTTTCTTAGTTGACAGTGGCCAGTCAGAAATTCTACTGTTGAGCGTAGATTTTCCTTCGTCATCACCAGATATTCTTCGGCGCCAGATTTCCAGGGTCGCCTAGGGTGATCCTGGCAAGATTGCATCCTTCGATTCCATTCCATCTTTTTAGGGATTGAGCATGGGTGTGACGTTTGGCTAGTTCCGCAATTGTCGAGGTCATCAGCCGCTTCCTTGTCTAAAGAGTCAACAATACGATTTTCTTCACTCCTGTGGTGCCCTTCAACCCACCTCAGGATAATACTATTATCTACCGAGGCTTTGGCAAAATCTTGTTGGCACTCTAGAACTAGCCCTGAGGTAACACGTCTGTTCAAGGATAATAGAGATTGTCTACTATCTGTCTACTATTAGATAGCCTAGTCCTCCTACTTGGATTATTTCGGAACTACACTCGATTTGGATGAACTTATATTGAGACGTTTTTCCTCAATCCAAAGTACAAGGCCCTGTTTCATTTTCCAGCTGTATTATTAATATCTGCCATAGACTAGGATGACCAAAATGTCAGTATTTTCATTGTTATGTAACAAAAAATGTTACACAAGTGTATATCAGTCTACCACTTAGTATGCAGTTGATCCACCTGCATGTTGTCGATTATCGAATGCACCTGTAATAGCTGGAACACTTTATGAATGTTTTTTCTGTGTTTTTTTACCCGACATGAGGCATTGTTGTTTACATACCTGTCCTATACACTTATGTAGGATATAATCTTTCTCATTACATATTTTTTTGTCTAAGAGAAAAAACAGAGTTTGCATCTTTCATTATAACCAACTTATATTCAGCATTTCCCATTTCAGCACAAATTTACACATATCAGTACAAATTTACACATGAAGATCTAGTATGATTATTATTATTGAATCAATTTGAGAAATGCATAAGTTTTTTGAAAGCATCACTTTTTGAATGAAGTCTTATGAACGAGACCCTATCCTTCCTGGACCCCATGAAGCTATAGTACTCAATTTCTGAAGTTAATCTCCATTACTTTGATGGGTCTCTAGGAGATGACTAAGATTGATTAGTCATCTCCTGATGATGTTAACTTGATTAGGGAAACACGCGTTGGCCAATTGAAAACCAGCTCTTTTGCTGTTCTTTCGTCAAGGTGATGCTGTAGATTTCCTTAGAGTTGGTCGTGGATCATTACGTTGTTTCTCCCATTCTATTATTTCTTTATTTCTATCTAATTCTTACAATTTTCATAGTCTGTTTTCCCTTCAACTCAATAATTAACTTCGACCTGAATAAACCGCAATGAATCTTATGACTAGTTGAAACCTTCTCGAATATCGTTTCAAACTCAAGAGTAGCGCTGGCACAAAATTTTTGTAATGCATCTTCTACTCACACTTGATCATCTTTTTCCTTGAGAACGTCAAACGAGTGAGATAAACAAAATAGAAAAGAGAAGCAAACAAGGGATAGGCCTGTTAAAAAAAGGGATTGCCTTCTTGTTCGAAAACTTCTTGAGTTCAAGCTTTTGAAAAAGTGCGCATTGCGTAGTCTCGGTGGAATAGAATGGGGCCTGATTATTACGGAAGTTTCCGGACGTTAGGGCTCTCCGGTTGAGTGGACTCAATAATCAGCTAGAGAATTCGAGAAAGGCATGGAGCTAGAACTGGGTCACGCTGGTATTCGACAATAGAATATAAGAGACGGTATGTATAGCGTTTAATGAAATATCTAAAAGAAATAACTGATGATATTGTTGTAAATAGGGCAAGTCCAGCCCTGTTTACTTATCGAAGCTTCATTATATAGTGCATTTCTTTAACGTCCCGCCCCTTTTTTAATTTTTTGAACGAGTCAACTCAAAAAATTGAAATTTGGGATAATGAAATTATTGCATGAATACTTTATTTTGAAGCGAAATTGACAGATGAAACTTTCAAGATGGCGACTGAGCGCCTTCTGGGAAAAAAAATTATATGGAAAGGCGGGTCTTGTGACACATCTTTTTGAAGCTCCTGAAAAATGCTTCACAATCCTAGAATATAATGTCAATATCTTCAACTACTACAAAATTGCGAAACTTTCAATAATTGCCTGAAAACATTGACATTCAACTACATAATATGAGGTAATGAGCTTGAGGTCAGTTCAAAAGATGTTCAAGATGGTTGCCTTGAACTTTTTGACATATGAACAGCCTATCCGATATTTCACGCCGAACATTTTCGAACACAGTAACGTCAATATCTCTACGAATATTTATTATTCTCTGCCGTATATGCAATATTTAAGCAGGTTCAGTTTCGTACACCTTTTGCTTCAAATAGCCCCATTAAAAAGTCCAGAGGTGTCAAATCTGTTTCATTTGTCAATTTCACTTCAAAATAAATATCACACTCAAGCAATGGCAATGACGACTACGTCAACATAGACTTCGTCTATTAGTTCTGTATCTGTAGAGTAGGGAGGGTGAGTGTAGGCCTGCAGCACTTAGGCCACATTGTACATCTTCCCGAGAAGATGTCCTCCTAGGTCATCTCTATCCTGTCCTTTCTAAGAAGGTGGATAGTTCACCAGGAGACATCTCCTTATTGAGGTGTTTCCTAAGTTGACAGTGGCCAGTCAGAAATACTATTATTAAGCGTGGGGTTTTCCTGGTCATTCATCGGCAGATATTTCTTCGGCGCCAGCTTCCCATGGTCGCCCAAGGTTATCCTGGCAAGACTGCATCCTTTGACATCAGGCCGTAGGTGTCATTGGGTCCGAAAGTTCTTAGCCCAGCCGCTTCCTTGGCTAAAGATTCGGCAATGCGATTACTTTTACTCCTGTCGTGCCCTTTAACCCACCTCAGGATAATGTTATTATCTACCGAGGCTTAGGCTAAATCTTGGTGACACTCTAGTACTAGCCCTGAGGTAACACGTTGTCTGTTTAAGGCTAATAGGGCTTGTGTGTCGTCTGTGAGTTAATAATATGACGAAAGACGAGAGAGGAACCTTCTCTCGGCTATCCTCATGATTGGAGATCCAAACATCACAAGCACTATTGTAAGCATGAAAAATTGAAAGAAGGTTTTACAGATATTTCTACTGGAAGGGTTCGACTGAACTGGTCCATTTTATTCCACTCAGAGCAGTATATATCAGAAGTACTCGGCAAAATACAGCTGCCCGTTGTTTCAAGGTTCAATTACTATACTTCTAACTACAGTTTTCAAGAACTTTTTCAGCAGATGGGGTTTTCAGGTGATTAAAATCCAGTGTAAGTAAATAGATACTTTCCTACAGAAAATGATTTTATGAAATGATATTTCACGACGATTACTTTGGAATACAGAAATCATACTGTACCTTACGATTCCTGATGAACCCTGTATATTTATTTCAAGATGAATTCTACATCAATTCCATTTTCTGAAGAAGAACGAAATCGAAAAGTAGACATGTTGAACCAATATACAAGCAATGTTTTTACAAGCAAATGATTTCTGGGTATTTTCGAATCACAGTAGGCGTCGGATAATGTTAACTATTTTCGTTTCCAGCTGGTTTTTCTCAAAATAGACGTGATGTTTTGAAGATTGTGTCAATAATGAAAAAGTGCCAGAGAATTTTGTTGATATATCCGATTTCAAGAATATTCTTTCAAAATATGTTATTTGCGCGTGTCATGAATCAAATTTTTATAGCATTCTTCTTTTGTTTAATACAATATTATTATGTAGTCCTCGAATATGGTTCATATATTTTTCATAAAGTTCGAATTAAAATCAATAATGAGACAGGAATTTGATGGTGTGATAGATTTTTTCAATTTTTCTTTGAACTAAGAAGGTTTATCAAATATTTCCCAAAATTAACCTTCCATTTGACGGATAACTTTTTCCAAAATTTGAAATGTCAAGATTCATTGTCATTGATTCCCCCAACTCAGTAAAGATGATTTCATGCTGATCACAATTAAGAGCTGCAGTATATCAAAAAACTTCATTTTTTCAAATGGGGCCAATAAGATCCTGCCCTAGAAAATTATTATTATTTTCTACCGTCATTCTAAATACTCTAAAAGAAACTATAAGAAATTGTGAATTGAATAGAATTTTCCTGATTCTGCACAAGATGCACCATTGATAGAGTTTGGGTCATATATCACTCGCTAGAAGTGAATTAAAAATCACGATATATATTCTATAAAAATACCAGATAAAATGCCTATGTAAACATATCCATATAAAATTGAAAAAGACATAAATTAGATGATAATAAACAAAATATTTGTTGTATGAAATCGAAAGTGTTTCTGTGACATAAGTTTTTGTCTATGTTTGGATCTCTTGAGCAAAACTAGTGGGACATTCATGTATCATAGCTTTAGTACCTTGACAGTAACATCGTGTTCATGAATATGTGGAACAGTAAATTGATGAATATTGTTGAAACCGGTATTATTTTGTCTTTCTCAAATAGACGACAATGATATCAATATCCAGGTAATCTACTCAATAGGCAGACTTATTGAGGTATCCCGTTTATATTTTGGATTGAAAGTGACGTGACCATTGACCATTGATTTTCAGAGTATTCAGACATGTTGAAATGGACATGAATAATAAAAAATTGTGGAGATGGCTGATTTTATGGGATTCACAGGAAATGATTTTGCTATTTATCTCCATAAAGTAACTGCAGACTCAATCTGAAAAAATCTGAGAGTTTATTCAAAAATATTCATTTAGTTCACTGATTAGATGAAATTCCAACCACCCACATCTTCAAAAGTACGTCCTTCAGGTAAAAACGTGAGCCTTTCTGATGGACGATCTACACATTACATGACTCTCTTGATCGATCTACATGAACGTTCCACATGATTTCCGAATACAATAAAGACAAATTTTCAGTGTCGTATAGATCAGGAGTATATAAGTTGAATTGTGGTTCTTGCCCAAAACTGTATATTGGCCAAACATGGAGAACTTTTTCCGAAAGAACAAAAGAACATAAAAGTAGTTTATTTAATTTGAAGATCAACTTCGTATTTTAAAACCATCTTTCGGTAGATACGCATGAGTTTCAATTGTTACTTTCAAGAGAATATTAAACATCTTGAGATTGTTTCTGAATTTTTTCAGAAATTATATTATCCTGTAAATTATTAGAAATGAAACTGGAGCATATTATTATTAACATGAAAGTCAGAGTTGTTGAAAGCTTTGGTTACGCGAAGTTATCGGACTGCCTCGTATATATTTCTCTTTCATGATTTTCTACTGAAATTCGCATTGGTTTTTATTTTTTCCGCGACAATTCACAAATTTAGCAATCATACGGAGACAGAAATTGTCAGTTTCCTCTTCAACTTTCACTGTCTATCTAAACATTATTAGATGGCAATCTCGTTATTAGCTAATAGCAAAACCGCGTTTGCACCGACTGACCTATATTGATAAATAATAAACGATAATTGTATAGAATTCGCTTCTCACTTTATTAGCACATATTGAAATAACAGTGATTTACACGAGATCGTAGCAATTGTTTCATACCTAAAATGGATATGGAGCACATATTATTTCTCAATTATTATACGAATATTAAGCATGGACTGGTGGGCTTATGATAAATTTAATAACATTCTTTCAAAATATCAAGTATCAGATTGTTTTCTTTCTCTCATTTTTTACATAATTCATGAAGGAATTCGGTATCTTATAAGGAAATGTGAAAAATAACTAATAATAATTGTTCACGAATCATCCTTTTGAAAAAGTTACAAAATTCTTGTTTCCCTTTGAGAGTGGCATGAAAGAATGACCAGATCATTCTACCTACTTGGTTCCACTCGATTATTTTTTCAAAAGTTATCCGTTTTTATGCTTAGAACAGAACGGAAAACTTTAAAGGTTTGAAAGACATAATTTGAGAGCAAATTACTCATAATGAAATACAAATGAATATCAAGGCGGCACAAACAAGTTGCAAATTGAACACTTGATTCGGAATATTCCATTATTTTTATTTCCACAATCCAATTTGTTACTGATATTTCAATATTTTAAAATGTTCATTCAATAAAGAAAACAATTCGAAGTGAAACTGGTTGCTCCAAAAAATTAACTTTTCCCAATCACCGGGCATCATCAGGAGATTATTTAAATGAAGGCGAATGGTCGAATTGCGGCAAGGTTTACATAGGGCAGACGAGGTAGCTACTGGGCTCCAGTATGAAATAACACAAGTTTAATTGCAGGGACTATATGCTATTTATCCCAGTGTACTACTAACCATTGGAGGTAGAGCATCCAACTATTACATATATAACAAAAAACGAGAATTATTCTCCTCTGAAATATGGGAAATATCAATCTCGCTCTAATCATACTATTGAAACATTAGGCAACCCTAATCATTTTAACTGAAGAGATTTTGAAGACAAGACATCCCGAGTTTTGCAATCTCAGTTCCAGAGAAATCCAACGGGAATCGATTATAATGGAAATAAAATTACAATGCGGACGACTGGTAAAAAAAGCTGTGAATCAATTTTCTATTTGACTCGGTAAAAAATGTAGCCTATACTAGTTTATACAGATGATTTGACCTACATAAGCGTATATACATTCACTAGTTTGTACAGGTGTCTTTGTTGTTTAATCTGCAGCTAAGGTCCTCGTTATACAAAATTATCAGGTGGTTTGAACACCTGTAGCTCCATATCTCACTAAATATTTATTCTACTGTGTCGTGGTATATAGGTTATGTTAGGTTAGGTTCAAAGTTAGTTGTTCTATTCGAAATTACACCGCAACCCGCAAGGGTTTATTGTGGCTCACACCGATTCACACTCAATCAAATAAACCCAGCTTCCTAACGAAGCCGATAAGTTTGTATGGTGAGTGGTCTTTCAGGTCAGATGGTACGAGTACGATTCTGCCGAACTCTAAAAACCTGATTCGGTCCCCAGCGGGGCAAGCACAAAGTATGTGCTCTGCTGTTTCATCAATTTTCAAACAGACTCGATACACACTGTCTTCCGACAGTCCGAGTCTCTGCATGTGATAATTCAAATGACAGTAACCTGTAAGAAGACCTGTTAGACGTCGTAGTTCATCCCTACTGTGGTCCAACAATTGTTTGGTATCAAGCTTCGAAGGGTGAATAAACGCCTTGGAGTGAGCCAATCCTGGAAGATTCTGCCAGAAGTCCATAAATCTTCTTGCCATCCAGGTGTTCAATCTCTGTTTGGCAAAGCCTAAAGCGATGCCATTGACAGGTTCTGGTCCAATGAAGCTGCTTACAGCACCCTCCTTAGAAAGAGAGTCAGCAGCCTCATTGCTTTCCAGACCAGTATGGCCAGGAATCCAGACCAAAGACAATCTGTTATGTCTTCCTATCGAGGAGAGTCGTTTTTGGCAATTTGCTTGTCGACTGGAAAAAAATCAGGAATCAATTTTCTATTTGACTCGGGAAAACAATGAAGCCTATACTAGTTCATACAGAATCATTTGACCAACATCAGCGTACATACACTCACAGGTGTACTACTGATGTACTCAATTTCAATTAAGGCTATGTTTTGGACCATATTTAGCACAATTTATTTTTTATCTCGAAAACAGATAGAGATAGGTATAGAACATTATTGACAAAAAAGTATTAAAATACCAGAGCAATTCCAAAAATGTATTATTATACGGGGTGTTCCATTTAAAAAAATAAAGTTGCTAGGACTTTTTGATGGAAGTGGCAATGCCGCAATTTTAGATCGATAGAACAGGTAAGGAAATGTGAGAGGTGAAATTTTCAGAAAAATCATGCTTTGCGTTTTCCAGAAACGTCTAACCTACCATCGACCGTGAGTCACGCTGTATAGTATAGATCAGATATGGATTTTTGCAAGAATGATTCTGCTGTTTTAGGATGAAAAATATTCAGACTCTTTTACATTCTTCAGTTTAGTAAATTGAAAGTCAGACGTGAGACGAACTCTATAAATATCAATTTGGTCAGTAGAAACATTGCAATGGCCCCACGTTAAACTCTCCTGGTGCATAAAACTGTGAGTTTAACAAAGAACTTTCAAAATAAGAAAAACCTGAAATAGGCCACGTATCCCTCTGACTAACGTCCTCCTACATGTAACATTCTGCTTTACCGAATACAAGGCTCTCCTAATGGTGCGAATTTCATTCGAAATCTACCACTATTATGTAAGAATTTATGTATAGGTTCGACACCACCAAGAGAGTGAAAGTGGTCCGCGATTCTGTGTTGTTTTGCTACAGCGGCTAGTGGACGTCGAAGCCCTGTAAACAAAAGATGGTGCGGTTACAGGTGCTCGCTTGCTTAATATCCTTTTCGAATTTGGTGCATGGATTTTTGAACAAACAACGTAAGTGAAGATTGTCAGTGGGTGAAAAATATTTCAAAGACCAGTATCAAGTTCTCTTTCTCGAGGATTTTAAAGTAATTTTTCTAAAAACGTTTGTATCTGCAGAATAGCCAGCTAGGTCACCAGACATAACTCCTTTTAACTGTTTCACTTGAGTCAGACTGAACTGAGTACACTTGTAGGTAACTTATCGGAATGAGAACTTGTGTGTGTATTGTTATCAAAATGTTTTCTTTTACTTATTTTCCAATATTTAACTCAGTTATCTCTAGGAATTTGTTTTATATTCTAAAAGTAAAATGATGCTATTCCATGCTGAGATATGATGCTACATATCTTTTAACAAAAACCAACTGTTTTATCACCTAGTACCAGATTAATTTTCATGTGGTTAGATATGGCTGAAGTTAAATTGCCTAGATCATTTGAATTTTGAGTACATATCTACAAAATGTTTATTACTAACCTATAGTTATTTTTAAATCCATATTCTCATAATAATAATAATAATAATGTCAAGATGGTAGTTCTGATTATTGGAGTCATTGGTGGAATTTTGTCTTCTCTACTCTCGAATCTCAAAATCATACCGGCTTGCCGCACTAAGGCAGAAATCTTAGCCGCACAGATGCAGAAGGCTGTCATTCTTGGCTCACTGCGTTTGCTCAGGGCACATGATTCTCGGACTCAATGATCACTTACCCCACGGTGTGGGGAGTGGTCATTGGTTGATGATGCTGGCGCGCAATCCCGAATGTATCGGGGCTTCGGGGAATAGGGCCTGACCAGCGCACACTACGGTGAAAAAAAAATAATAATAATAATAACGTTTTTTTACAGTAGACAAATGGTTTGTATAGGAATCGTCATAAAATTAGCTTCTTATCGATTACAGTTGAAACACATAAATACATACACAAACATACACATGTGACGGATGACATAAAATTTCGTATAGGTCAAACTGGCTTCAAGAATAGTTCAGGAAATACAAAATTGTGAAAACTGATCACGATGAATTCCGCTATATCATAAAAATAATGCTCTAATAAAAAGTTTTTTAATTTATTGTTGTGGAATTGGCCACGGTGGTAGTGCGCCCGACTCACGATCGGAAGACCGTGGGTCCGATTCTCGCCTCGACTAGATATTTTTCTCGAGAGAATTCATCTAGTTGAAGCTGGAATGATTCTGCAAGCGTGTTAGGAATCACACGTTGAAAGGTAAGACCTCGTTAGTCCTTAGCTCGCACAAGTTTCTCAACTTCTGAGAGTTGTCGTTCGAATGGGGGCGACAGCTGATTAACGGAAAAACAGATTTTTAAACAGATATGTGAATAGCTAAGGCAGACTACTTATTGTATAATTTTAGCCCCAGGTAATGAGGTGAGTTGGCCGTCAGATTGTATTTATACGGTTTGACATGAAAATTATTACTGTTTCGAGTGTCGATTTTATGAGAGAATTGAATACGGTCAAACTTTGCTCTGTTAATGTGAACATAAACACACATATCAAAGACGAAAATATCTAAAAGAGTCACAATCTTATGAAGATTGAATAGGGACCTACACTTTGATCAACACCTGAGGTAATTCGCACAATCAGTTCTTGATCAATAAATACATTCGTGGTAAGTGGAGAGGAACCAAAGGAATTTGAACTCATTTATTTTGAAGTGAAACACTGTTTTTTCTAAAATTTAACTCATTTTTTAGCACGTTTTTATTAGCTTCACCTCTATGTATGTATGTATGTATGTTTGTTTGTTTGTTTGTAACTCTCCTTTTCATTTCATATTTATTACCGTTTAAATTCTCGGGCTCTGTATTTGACAGAATTATTGACATTATTGCTTGCTATTGCTATTCGCGGGCAGATGGCGGTGTACGTAACTTCCTTGATATAACTTTACATGTATTTATTCATTTGGAAAAATCAATGGTCATTTTTTTCTTAACAATATACGGCTGACCAAAGTTTAGATAAAATAAATATAGTTTTAAAAGACTAAAAAACACGCTTTCATAGCATACAAAACTAAAAAATAAATATAGTTTAAAAAAACTAAAAAACACGCTTTTAAAGAACATCGAACTAAAAAGTTAAAAATAGTTTTTTCAAAAATTAGTTTAAAACAATAACGAACGAAAAATACTAGTATTATTGTAAAAAAAGCGTGGGCGCTTTGTGCCAAATTTTTTGTATTTCAAGCATAAGTCGTTTTTTTCACAATACTACTATTATTTTTCGTCCATTATTGTTTTAAGCTTATTTTTTTTAAATTATTTTCAACTTTTCAGTTTGATGTTTTTTAAAAGCGTGTCTTTTATTTTTTCAAACTATATTTTTGAAATTACTGAGAAAATTCAGTCTCCGATTTTTTTCCTTCGATGAATGGTTTCAACATGAAAAAGAAAATTTATTCATTTGCATCTAGTGAAAAAAAAAAGAATTATGTAATCTATATACCTACTGAAAATGTTTTTGATTCTTAAAAATACTCAATTTTACAACAACATGCAAATAAATAAATTTTATTTTTTGCGTAATCCGTACTTCAAACAAAAAAATTCAGGAGGTCAGAAGCCACTGGCAAGTATCAAAGAGTATGTTTCACAGCAGAAAATGACTTTTGATGCATAAAAAAATCTAGTGTAACAAACTCATCATAAAAATTTCTCCTGAAACTTCAGGACCATGTGATTCAAAAGTGAAGATTTTCTCGAATTGAACTCAAACAAAATTGAAAAATGATCTCCTTAAATACGAGTATGTTATTAATAAATACCCTGTTTATTTACCGCACTATATTTTAGCTGACTACGTAAAAACATGTCAAATCAAAGACCCAAAAGATGTTCTCGCTAACTGTTCCACCCACGCAGTACAAGCACTGTTCAGTGAAATTCCCAAAGGAGTACCAGATATCGGGTTGGAAGTACTGGACCCTTTGAAAGTACCAGAACTAAGCGTAAGTGTATCAGAATTTTTTCAGTGTGATTATCATATTCATCATAGTTTTTTAACATAACTGTTAATCAATAGCTGATCGATATTGATAAATGTATACGGTGTTTGAAAACTTTCATATAATATTCCACAAAACAGTTGTCAACTTTTAGAGAAAAATTAATTTCCCGAAACATGGAATTAGTAATCTACAGTGTAGATTACTAATTCCATTGATTCGGACTTCTATTGTCTAATATGATATAAATTGATTTGAAATCCCTGAAATAATCTATAAAAATTGAATAGATTACCTAAAAAAATGACAATTATATCAAGCAATAAAACTGAAATCACAATGAAATAAAATACAAGCAACAATTGAAAACTGAACTACAAGAAATGAAAGTTATTAACTAGAAATGAGAATTAAAAGATTCCAAGCCAAGTTACTTCACGACGTTTCGATTGTTAGTATCCACAATCCTCATCAGTCGTCACCCGAAGATGACTGGGGATACTAACAATCGAAACGTTGTGAAGTAACTTGGCTTGGAATCTTTCGATTTTCATTTTTTGTTAATAATTTTTAATTTCCATTTCTTGTTGATAGTTCAATTTTAATTGTTGCTTGTATTTTATTTCATTGTAATTTCAATTTATTTACTTACTATAATTGTTATTTTTCACCTAATCTTCTTAAATTTTATAGATTTTTTCAGGGATTTCATATCAATTTATATCATATTAGACAATGGAAGTCCGAACTGATGAAATACACCACGGAACATTGTCAACCACCCTCAAACAAACACTGATTCCATTGCCCAACAATTTGTCGCTCGTTTTTTGAAAAAGGAAGACTGGGGAGCAGCTCACAGTACAAATAATAATTTGGGAAAATTCATTGAGGAAATAAAAAAAAATAATTTCTATGTAGGCTATATCAGGAACATATGAGTTACTTATCGTTCTCATCTCAAATTTCATATTGGTCAAAAAAATTCATAAGTGGTTTTTTATCAAGAACCCCAAGTCCAACCCTCTTTTTATTGTTTATCAACGATTTATTGGAAAAAACGAAGAATCCAATACGTTGTTTTGCTGACGACAGCACACTTGTCTCGTCATTTCATTTGGATCTCCGGACATCAGCTGCAGATGCACATCTTCACCGGTAGCGGGATGTTGCGTATCTTAATGAGGATCTAGAAGTTATTTGGAATTGGGGTGAAAGTAACCAGGTTCCATTCGAAACCACAAAAACCCAGGCATCAGTTTTCTCCAAAAAGATAAATGTCTCCGAACCAGATATAATAATGTCAGGACAGATAATTCCGCTTTCTGCTTCGATAAGTTTGTTGAGGATTAAAACGGATATCAATATGTCTTAGCACAATCAGGTCGCTGGAATTGCAAAGGCTGCTTCTGAAAAGCTTGGAACACTCTTTATAACGCTTTATTAATCCACCAGAAATAGAATATCTTCCATAATACAAAAGACGAAGATCAATTACTACAAAAATTAAGTAAATCAGGCAGGCAGGGATTCAAGAAAGTTGTGGTACTCCATAAACGAAATATGTTCGAAATCAGTGAGACCTAGAAATGATCTGAATAGAATTCAGGTAGAAGGAAAATATATAGACAATGAAAGAGAAATTGTAAACTTTATGAATGATCATTACGTTACAGTGGAAAAAAATCTTGAAAAAATTAATACTGATTCTGAATATATTGTCCCACAATGCAACCCGCTATTGATTTCTCTTTTTTTCCGAGCAGTTAACCAAAATGAAATAAAAACAATAATAACACAACTAAAACCTATGAAGGCACTAGGAATTGATCTAATAACGTCTGAAACTGTTAAACACATTTCTGACATAATTGCTGCACCCCTAGCTGCAGTAAACAATAAATACATTCAACAAGGAATTTTTCCCGCAGTATTTAAAGAAACAATTGTATTTCCCATATACAAAAATGGCAACAGAGAAGAATTTATCAACTACAGGCCAATTTCAGTAATAACAAACTTTTCAAAGATATTCGAAAAAAGTCTAAAAAAGCAATTGACTTCATTTCTTGATAAATTTGGAATAATTTCAGTAAAACAACATAGTTTCAGAGGTGTTTCCACCCAAGACGCGATACTAGAATTGACCTCCAAAATGTATTCAGCCCTGGACAAAAGCCAGCCTACACTCTGCGTCTTTCTTGACTTATCTAAGGCATTCGACATGGTAAGCCATAACCTACTAATCGAATCGCTGAAAAATTCAGGTATCAGAGGTAGGTAAAGCTCTAGACTTATTCAGAAGCTATCTCTCAGGTAGATCGCAAAAAGTCAAATTGAAGAATATCTATAGCAAACCCGAAACGGTAACGTATGGTGTACCTCAAGGAACCGTATTAGGACCAATACTGTTCAACATTTATTTGAATGATTCATTTTAAGTCAATACCAAAGGAGAAATAATCACGTATGCAGATGATACAGCAATCTTTTACTCAGCCCAAGAATGGAACACTTTGAAAGAACTACTAGAAAGAGATCTGTATGAAATTAAATTATGGTTTCAGAGTCGATTGCTGACCTTAAACCCTAGCAAAACATTGTTTCTTCCACTATCCAATAATAAATCCACTTTGCCGTCCTTCACTACTTTAAAAATTTCTGATGATTTTAAAATAGAATCTACATTTGAATTCAAATATCTAGGTGTGCTTATTGACAGTCACCTCAAGTGGAATAAGCGTATCGCGTATGTGATCAAAAAATTACATTTTTTAATTTACAAACTGAGAAACCTCAGATATATCTTGAACAAAATCCATTAGTGGAATCGCATATAGCTTATGGAATAGTAGCTTGGGGGGCAGCCGGAAAAACTATTATTAAAAACTTAGTGATAGTACAGAAAAAAATTATTAAAATTTTATTCTGTAAAACAATCCGATACCCTTCAGACCTTCTCTACTCTGAAACTGAAATCTTAGACCCGAAACAGCTTTTTTTTCTCAATTTGAATGTTGAACAGCATAAAACTGAATCCACTCTGATAACTAATGAACACCACTATAACACAAGACAGAAACGCATTACTTACTTGCCTCCTCCAGCTTCAAAGTCTATTAGGCAGAAGAATTTTAAATTTTTGGGCCCGAAACTCTACGGACGCCTTCCGCAATATATCACAGAAATCAATAATATTGAACAATTCAAAAATAAGTTGAAAGGTTATATCAAATCGACCTCGAGAGTTGATATAGTACTGCGGTCAACAGTAAAGTCCCTTCTTATTTTAAACCCATTCCACGATATATATTTTCTGAGATATATTGCTTTGTCCATGCATGTGTTAATATGTGAAAATTACTCTATAAAACACTAGTTATATTTTTCATTTTTACCTCAAGTGTACGTTTTGTATTTTTTAATGTATTTTTTTATTTATTTTTATGCATCACTTCTAGAGATTTGGAATAATGCTTATGTACTATTGCATAATGTATAGTAGCATAATGCTTATGCTACTATTTATACTTATTACCCTGCATCTTCTCAACCTATACAAGAATTTGATTTCTTACAGGTTTCCCCACTTTGTTGTACATTATTTAGGTTAGCTTATGATACTTCTGTGTTATAACGGTTTCTTTTGTGCAATAAATTATTATTATTATTATTACTGTTCCCAACCTGAAAACTATAGGTACACACATCAGCAACTTGTGATGCTTTATAAAGCTCAAATCAGACCTTTTTTGGAGTGTTTGTGATACACTGTTTGAAACCTTTGGTGTAGTAATGAATATTACCGGAGTATTTTTCTCAACACCAAACCGTTTTTTTAACACCTCGACACATATTTCGATCACCAAGTGATCTTTTCAGCTTATCACTATATAATGTCTTTCAGCACTTTTTCACTGAGTTCAAATTGAACCAAAGCGCTGCCGAAACAACCAGAAAAATTAACCATTTGGTAATGATAGTGTTAATAAAGACATTGTTCGCCCCAAAGATGAGCCCCAAAGTGGTCAATCTACAGTAATCCAGGACGAGGATTTGAGGATCCATCACAAACTCTGCATGGGATGGCAAAAGTACTGGGAGTCAGCTCTTATGCTTTTTTTGATGGTTTACAATATTGGAAAGGTCAAAAAGCTCTAAAAGTGAGAGCCGATTTGAACGATCGACAGAAATAGTCATGTTTCGAGGTCTGTTCTTCTTTGCTTTTGCGCAATCAAAACGATCTTTGTTTGAAACGGATCATCATCTGTGATGAAAAGTGGATCTTCTATGACAACAGGAGACGTTCAAGACATTGGTTGAACACCGATGAGCCATCCACGTTCTTCCCAAAGGCGAAAACTCGTAAAAACAGACAATGCTTATTATATGGCGGTCAGCGGCTGATGTGATTCAATATAAATTTCTGTAGTCGAGTCAAACCATCACAGCAGAGTAGAACTTTCGACAACCAAGGCCAGACTAAAACGGCCTTCGTTGTCTCTATCGAATCCCGAGTACCTATTTTTTATGCTGACGGATACAGTGATTTTATATAGAGATAAGAATTTGGGGAAATTAAATTTTTTGAAAAAATTTAGAGCATTAGGAGAGATACCTGTAATGCTTTGAAGTAATAAGTAATTTTGAACAAAAAAATAAAAGTATCAGAAAGAGTAAATAATAATAGATTAAAAAATACCAATAATTAAAAATATAAAAAATATGAAGTTGTTAAGTTAATCAAAATATAATACATATTAAAAGAATTGAACTAAAAAAATGTTTAGTAGTGAATTAAATTTTAAATTAAATTTTGAACCGAAAAAGTCTTTTTCAAAAGTTTTGATTTCGATTTTTTAATGGAATTCAGTCTATTAAGTTTTTTCAATTCAAATGTAAATTCAAATGAAGAATACTTTCTTAAAGAAGAAATAATTTGCAATAAATAATATTAAATATTAAAGAAATTTATAGATTTGATAATAAAAAATAATATTTACGTATTCACTGAGATGTCACAGTTTAAAGTAGACTCATTAAAACGGACAAATCTTTGGAAACAACTTAATAATAACAGTAGGTAATACTCAACTTCGACAAAATGTTTAATTAGCGAAAGCATAATTGAGAGAAAAATTGCGGTAAAAATTGTTTGCATGCACATAATTGTTTATTCAACCTTCCAGAAAGTAACTAGTATTTTTTCAAATTTTGAATACCTCCAATAGTTAAGATATTCGCAAAAACGAATATTGGCCATTTTTCATAACTTTAAAACTATTTGTTTGTGTAACTTGGCTGGAATACTGGTAATCAAAGAACGAGCTATGAAAAACAGTTTCTCGGTTCATCCTGCATTAGTGTATTTGTTTAACATTTCGTAATGGTTGAACCTTGTCTCGTTGCTCTCCAAATCTACCCATGAAAAAATTATGAACTGACTTAGGAATATCACAATCGCTTACATAGAAGTTGATAACCTGGTTTTGCATTTCCTTGAAAGCAAGCGTGTTGTAATCAAATCTGACTACAATACGCTCAATTACTGTTACCAAACTATTGTGCCGAGGTATCGAACATGAACATTTACACGAATTATTCGATGTCATAAAAGTATTTACTCGCTTATATAAATTAGAGAGAAATTGCAAAATTGTCCTCGATAACAGTTTTTTTATATAATGGATCACACTTTCTCATATAGTTATTAACGCTGTGACATTTGTTCGTTAAAACATCACATGTTTTATGGAGAAGATTTCACATAAGTTTGGATTCTGGTTACTAGATGTCTTCTATTTTTCTTCTTGTGTGTTCCCTCCCTCTTACTCTCTGTATTATACAATTATATTTTTTTGGAATATCTATTGTTTTCAAAACTTGGAAGGTTGTTTCCTCATAAAACCTCCCATATTCCTTGTGATACTCCCCACAATTTCCCATCAGAAGATACAGAGAAACATAAACAACGTAGTATGAACAACATTGGATCAGAGATACATTCTTCAGTCAAAACTCTTGGGTTTAATGGGTTGAATAATATTGGAAACACCTGTTTCATGAACAGTATAATCCAATGTTTATCAAACACGATATTGTGGTTGGAATATTTAAAAAAGGATACTTACATGGAAGATATCAATACTAGTATTTCTAGTATGAAAGGTGCTTTAATCAAAGCGTTCGCAGAAGTTGTCAAGGCATTGTGGTCAGAAGTTTCATCTGATAGAGTAATAAACACTGCCTACTTTAAAAATCAGATTCAAAGATTTTCCCCTCGATTCATGGGATCTTCCCGCCAAGACGCCCAGAAATTCCTTCGATCTATTTTAGAAGGTTTACATGAGGACCTAAATGGAATACTGAGAAACCTAAACCGATCTTCACGGAGATTAACGAAAAATTGAGCGACAGCGGAAAAGCGCAAGATACCTGGCTGAGATACTTGAACGTGAACAACTCTAAGATTGTAGACAATTTTGTTGGTCAATTAAAATCTACTATGAAGTGCACGCACTGTGGATTCTCATCAGTAACCTTCGATCCTTTCTGGGATTTGTCTCTCCCTATACCACAAAGAACTGGCCAATTGAGTTTGTCATAATGCTTGGATTTCTTCACAAAAGAGGAAACCCTGGATGGAGATGAAAGACCAACTTGTTCGAGGTGCAAGGAAAGAAGAAAATGCACAAAGTCCCTATCGATCCATAGGTTTCCCCGTATTTTAGTAATTCATTTAAAATGATTCTCTCCAACGGAAAGATTCAGAGAAAATGTTACCATTGAGTTTTCTTTAGAAGGATTATATATGAGCAATTATGTAGCAGACAATGTGGTTCCTTGTCGTTACAATCTATATGCACTTTCTTATCACAGTGGGACTACACCATATTGCAGACACCCTTATAGTGGCACGTGGAATGGATACAACGATTCACACGTGTCCCCAATTTCACCAACATCGCTTGTGAGTGAGGAAGCATATGCCCTCTTTTATGAACAGGAGGGAACAAAGCAGCACTTTTGAGGTGTTTTTTTCCTTCTCTCTTTTAATAAGCTGAATTCTGTTGATTGATTCGTATTTCATGATTCTTCTGATAAATAAATATCTGTAATGGTTAACATGAATGTCAAAATATTGAATTCATTTCGAATTATTTTTTCATGATGCAATAAAATTACCCAGAAAGTAAATTGCAGTAGATGTAGGTAAATCCAAATAAACCCAATCTTTGTGACAAAGGTGAAGTGGTATTTTCCCTTCTCAAGGTTAGTTTTGAAAAGCGTGTTCCAATATAGACATTATGAAATGTGCGCGGATTGACTTGACTAAGGAACTCGTTTTATCTCTACTATTAGGTTGTTTGAAAAAAATTGTCCTTTTTAAACTCATGTGTTTTTGTAGCTCTGTATCTCAATAAATATATATTTATCTACTGTATCGTAGTACATACTGGTCGATAGAGAATTTTGTACTGTATACATTGATGCTGTTCAATTTTCCCAAATTTCAATTCTTTACCTCTTTTCAGCCTATTACTATACAATGCCGTTAAGCAATTTTTGGCCAATTTTCCTCTACGAATTCAAATTGAACCAAAGCACTGCCAAAACAGTCCGAAATAATGTTGTTCGACGTTGTTTTGCGAGATTTAGTTCCGGGTATTTTAACAACAAGTTCAGAAACATGAAAAATAGAGATAAAGGTCATAAAAATATGAGCGATAGCTCGTTCGATTCGGAATCACCTCTAGAAAAATGTTTTTGAAGGATTTTGGTGCAGGTAAAAAATTGCAATTGTTATTACCAAAATAAGATTTAAAAAAATGGTATTTAGTTTTTCGTTAATAACTCAAAAAATATTAATATTTGAGCAATTTTGAAAAAAGCTTGTTAAAGAGGAGGAAATTTCCGATAAAAAAGTCCCTACTCCCGAAACTCTATCTCTATTATTTATAATTTTAATTTGACGTTGAAAATAGGGTTCCGCGCGGCTGTTACGGCATGCGCGCGCTGTCGCTAAAGAGAGTTTATCAAAAGAAATAATTTTTTTATCACATAAAATCTCATTTTGAAAATTTGAAAAAGAATCTAGTATCTTCTTAACACTTGAATCAATCGAGTCCCGTAGAAAAAAAATTTTATCACCATTTTTCAAAAAGTTATTCAATTGTTAACTAACAAATTGGCCTCTCGCCAACTGACTACCATCTTTTCAAGCACTTCGATAACTATCTCATAGGCAGAACCAGGCAGAAACGGCCATCGTCAACTTCATTGAATCCTAAACACATTATTTTTATGATGATGGAATCAGTCCGGTTGTGTTACATTGACAAAAATGCAGTGATTCAAATCGTGTCTATTTCGAGTAAATTGAATACGTATTCACTGAGACATTACAGTTTAAAATGAACTCATGAAAACGGACAAAACTTTTCAAAGAACCTATTATTTTGGTGTTAATTGTCCTTTTCCTGTCACTCCACAAGTTATCTAAAATTCAACAATCAAGTTTTCCAGAGATGTTCACTGAGGAATCGCAATTTGACCAATGTCCCTATAACCGTTCCAGAATCACACAGAATACGACTAATAGTGATTTGTCGTATTCTGCCAGAAAAACGTACGTCACGGAGTGGCCCACAAGATCGCCCGATTTAACTCCGATATAATGTTTTTAGTTCAATATCATTAACGAACGAACAACACTGAAAGTACATCAGTAGAATTTAATCTATAATTAAAAAAGGAATGAAAATTTCTATGTTTTTTACCACTTTTATTTGTAAAACTTTTATAAAAGTGGTAAAAAACATATAAATTTTCATTTCTTTTTTCATCATGATCTCCTACCACATAGTAATGGCTACATCCATCAATTTATAATCTATAATTACTCACGTAATATAAATGTAAGACCTCCATCGGAGCACGAAATAAATTTCGAAATATTATTCTCTCCCAACTACCTACACAGCATGCTCTGGTATCCAGCGTGGTATTAGCCGGGCAAGTAGTTGTTTCCCGACAGACGTTTAGCAGAGCCTAATGTGTAGGTAGTTGGGAGAGATTAATATTTCGAAATCTTTATTTAAGAAAAAGCAACGATAAAAATAAAAACAAGAATAAAAATTAATTGGCGCTTTGGGGCGACTTCATTGATTCCAGTGGCGCATTTGCTTTTTCAGCTGCAGGAAAACCTGGAAAAACCTGCAGCACCACATCATCTGAAGATCTTGATCTGCCAATATCCTCTCTCTCATAAAACAAAATGTAGGGTGTCTCCATAGGCTCCAATAGATTTAATACACCGCCAGAACACTTCGTGACACGACTATCTTCAAACTTAAACCAGTCCGTTTTGTTTTTGACCAAGGCGTAAAAATGATCAAATTCAACGCCAGAACCACAGTGAACAATGACTGCATGAATATTATAATAGTAGTCTGCTAGATTTAAATGTTCATATATTTCGAAACTCCGTCAGAGGTTGAGTCATGTTTAAAGATCATCAGTGTTATTATTAGATTGACTGGTGCCTCAGATATACTTGTTTCCTTATAACAGTCACTTAGTTTGGCGCATGTTTGGCAATACAGTCGATCATCACCTGTTAAAAATTCCATTTTTGGATGATTTAACAGTAATCTTTGCACGGACTGGCTAGATGAAGTTCCAGAAATTCACATGAGTTTTCGCTACCTCTTGAACATTTACTACAAAGTAAACAAGTGAGGATTTTTCCAGCAAAAGATTTAGAAACACAAGACGAGATGGACTGTACGGAATCATTAAATCCAGAGCGGTCAGGAGTATTGATTCTGCTATTGTTTTGCTCCCGAAGAGTATTCAACAAGAACTCCAAAAATTCGGAACAATCGTCTTGTTGTCCTAACGAGTATCAAGTGAACTTCAAATACTCCAGGAAATCGGTTGGAGGAAAAGATGATACATTCTTACGAAATTGCCGCTGCATGAATAGGTGTTTGAGTTTGATAAATAAGTAGGAAACAATCCCGTTCTCGTTTTACATTAAAACCTCGTTCTTGAAATTTTTCGTCATGAACAACACTTGTAAAATGCTATTCATGTAGCAAGTGTTTCCTAAATTATCCAATCCAATTTTCTTCTCTACATTTTTAGAACAACTCTCTACTGATTCGCAAGGAGGAACAGGTTTCACAGAATCTCCATGAGAACCATTTCTCAAGCTGCGATCGATCCTTCCAAATGAAGAAGGGTTTCGTAGAGGGATCGATTCAGCTCTTGCTTCATGAAGCTCTTCCACTGAAAGGGAACCAGAACTACGAGGACTGCAACTCATATTTGGGGGGCAAGAATGGCCTATGTCCATTTACCGCACTGAAGAAGAAGAAGGTGGATCAATCACTTGTATTATATCGAAATTATTTTCGATATATTAATTTTTTTATACGTTTGTATCTCTCCTCGATTGTTTTCATTTTCGATTTAATCTTCTCCATCTCCTGAAGAAAAGACCGTTCCAGTATTTGGGAGAAGTGCTTGTTTCGAATTGATGTGATGAAGACCCCGTGAATTTTGGACGCTTCATCATGGACTCATCCATTGGCGTTTCGAAATAATACTAATCGCAACTGTTATTGCAATATTTTTTTTAAAATGGTTAATTCCAATTATATGTCTATCAACTCTGTTCTGTATACTCATAATATTCTTGAAAACCTTATGCATAACCGTACCATTGTTTTCAGATTCTACAGGGTGGAGGCGGTCCAGTTACAGTGAACGCATCGCTTTCAAATGTAACAGTCGTCGGATTTGGAAACACCAAAGTCCTCTTCAACACTGTCGATCCAAACACTTTTGATTTCTACACGAAATTGCTTCTGCCGAGGCTGAGGATCGACGGAAACTATGAATTACTGGGTCGAATTCTAGTAATTCCTTTGAGAGGAAAGGGAACTTGTTGGTTCGATGCCAGTAAGTATTTAGGTTAGGTCCAAAGTGGATGGGTTTATTCGACCCTCCACCGCAACCCCAAAGGGTTTATTGAGGCTAAACTAGTTATTTACTCTTCTAAGTAATTCAAATTTTAATATCACAATTTGAGTAGTATGCTATAGTTACTGATAGACAAACAACTTCATTCACAGTCATTTTTCAATTTTTTTTTCATTTTTGCGTATGTATTCTTCACTCGAAACTCTTGTTCGAATTGTGGTCAAGTTTTCAGTACTAGTACTTGGTTCATCTTCCAGAATTTGACTCCGTCTTTTATTTTTTCTAGAAAATAATTCATCAGTATAGTCTTCGGCTACAGCTGAAGATTTCCATCCTCCGTGGCATTTTAATATTAGTATGTCTGTCCCCGGTTCACAAGCACTGCGACAACAGTGTTGGTACTGTGTATTGCATTGGCGTTTCAAGCAATTTCATTTGGAATTTTATTGGAAGTACAAATACCAACAGGTTGAACTGCTGTGATTTCTAGCTTAGTGGATCCTGCAAAAATTACTAACGTTTTGAACGATCGTTGAAACAGTTATACAGGGTGTAACTAAATAAGTGTAAACATTTAAGGAGGTGATTCCTCATCGAAAAAAAGAAAGGGTTTTTCATATAAAGAAATTTCATTGAAGCATCCCTTGTTAAGATACAGCCCCTTAATGGGGGTACATAAAATTTGTATAACAATTTTTTTCACAAGCACTAAGAAAGTTACAATAATGAAATTAACCTGACGTTTCGTACTACCAAAAATACAGTTAGCCAGTAATTTATTTGGTTTACCCCATGTTTGTAAGGGGTGGAAAACGCAACCCCTAAAATTTATTTCCAATGTAATTTTTTGTCTTATTATTTGTTTACCATTTAAAAATTAATTTCCGATAGCCTGTTTCATTCTAAACAAGAAATGTTTCTTGGGTTTTTTGCCCAAAATAAACCAGTTTGCAGCAAAAAATTGTTTTAAGAACAACTACAGAGATACATCGTCATAAATGCGAAAATACGAAACTAATCTATCTAGTATGTCGCTTCACTAGTTCGGACTTCCATTGTCTACTATATAAAATGATTTGAAATCCCTGGAACAACTAAAAAAGAAGTATTGTTAGTATCTACAATCGTCTTCGGGTGATGACTGGACTGATTCCTCCGAACTAGTGAAATTCATCATGAAAAATTGTCAATCACCTTCAAACTAGTATGTCGCTATTAGCAATAGTGACAATTAAATTGGTATGACGCTGTCAGTTTGTGAATTTTCGAAATTGAATTGATACTAATTGTGTATTGTTGTTCTGTTCTTAATTTGTTACTTTGATAATCCACTTGTTATTAAAATGGCATACACAAATGAGGAAATGGGTGATATGCATTACATTCACGGTCTGTCACAGGGGAATGGGTTGGAAGCTTCTAGAAGATATGCTGAAATATATCCTCAACGGCAGCATCCTTCACATATAATATTTGATCGACTTCATCAACGATAACGAGAATATGGTTCATTCGACAAAAGAACGCAGGATTGTGGTTTCCATCGAAAAGTACGAACACCACAGCTTGAGAAAGCAGCACTTGATTTGATTGAAAAACAACCTACTACCAGTACTAGAAAGATTGCTTTCCAGCTAAATGTTGATCATATGACGGTATTTCGAATTTTTAAGGAACAACTTTCATACCCTTACCATCTGCAACAAGTACAGGCACTGTTACCGCGAGACTTTCCGAACCGTCTTGAATTTTGCAATTGGATGGTGGAAATGATTAGAAGAAATCGTGACTTTCTGAAGACGATAGAATTCACAGACGAATGTAGTTTTTCTCGGGACAAGATTATTAATTTTCATAATTACCACATATGGGCTGATGAAAACCCTCCCGCTATTGTCGAAACTAACCATCAAGAACAGTTTTCTCTTAACGTATGTCTCGGAGTTATTGGGGATGATTTAATTGGGCCTCATTTTCTACCTCCTCGAATAAATGTTGAGACATACGTTCAATTTTTAAGAGAAGTGCATCCAACACTGCTGGAGGAAGTTCCTTTAGGCATCAGAAGGGATATGTTTTTTATGCATGATGGGGCTCCCGCCCATTTTAGTCAAGTAGCACGTCAGCATTGTTGTGGAATTGGCCGCGGTGGTAGTGCGCCCGACTCACGATCGGAAGACCGTTGGTTCAATTCCCGCCTCGACCAGATATTTTTCTCGAGATAATTTATCTGGTTGAAGCTGGAATGATTCTGAAACCGTGTTAGGAATCACACGTTAAAAGGTAAGACCTAGTTAGTCCTTAGCTCGCACAAGTTTCTCAACTTCTGAGAGTTGTCGTTCGTATGGTGGCGACAGCTGATTAACGGAAAACAGATTTTAAACAGATTTAAACAGATTTAATTGAAACATATGCAAATCAGTGGATAGGTCGAGGAGGACCACAGAACTAACCCGCTCGATCCCCGGATCTCAATCCTCTCGATTTCTATATTTGGGGCCATTTATAGCATTTGGTTTATCGTACTCCTGTTCGAGATGTAGAGGACTTGAGAAACCGCATCATCGATGCATGCAGGGTAATCAGAGATACTCCAGGAATATTTGAGCGAATACCTGGCTCAATGCGCCGACATCTAGACGCATGCGTAATGTCTGAAGGTAGACATATTGAACATTTACTATGATTTCTACATGTTGTGTATTTTGTTATTAATAAATAAGTTTTGTTTATTACCCTTCAATCGTTTAATGCAGGTACTGACTACAAAATAACAATAAATCAATTTCGCATTTATGACGATGTATCTCTGTAGTTGTTCGTAAAATAATTTTTTGCTGCGAACTGGTTCATTTTGGGCAAAAAACCCAAGAGACATCATTTGTTTAGAATGAAACAGGCTATCGGAAATATATTTTCAAATGGTAAGCAAATAATAAGACAAAAAGTTACATTGGAAATAAATTTTAGGGATGGCGTTTTCCAAATAAATTACTGGCTAAGTGTCTTTTTGGTAGTACAAAACTTCAGGTTGATTTCAATATCGTAACTTTTTCAGTGCTTGTGAAAAAATTGTTATACAAATTTTATGTACTCCCTTTAAGGGGCTGTATCTTAACAAGGGATGATCCAACGAAGTTTCTTTATATGAAAGATCCTATCTTTTTTTCGATGAGGAATCACCTCCTTGAATGTTTCACACTCATTCAGTTACACCCTGTATAAATTATTGGATTATTCAAATTAATTTTCGGGACAATATGAAAATGTATTCTTGACATTTTGGCCGTGCAATATTTTTTACAGAAAACTTGGAAATAAACGTGAAGAGCGAGGTAATAATAGAAAAGCACGATGGTTTCCGTTTTTTCAACGTCACTAAAGTCCACGTCAAATTCAGTATAGGAGGTCTTCAGTTATATATGGGAAATCTTTTCGATGGAATCAAAGCTTTAGGTAAGGCCCATTTCATAAACGGTGAACAAAGCTAAACCAATTTCTAGAATGTTCACCTCTTTCGAAAATTTCGTTGTTTTCTTTTCAATTTGATTGCAGAGGAGTCTACAAACGCATATCTAAATGCCAACTGGAGGCCTGTGGCAGAATCCCTAAATCCGATCCTGAGCAAAACCATAGAAGATATTATGCTCGATATTTTGAGGACTGTTTTCGACAACATACCTGCGGACTTTTTCCTAAGCGATATCGAGTGATACAAGAGACTGAGTCACAGGAAAGATTCCTTGTTTCGAGTGGGATTTAGAAGCACGTTGATTGTTTTTCAAAAACGTAATTAATATTTTGTGATTTGGTATTTCACAGTACGAAGTGACTAAGCATATTCTTGGAGATTCGAAGGAGTTGAACAATATGTTAATGAAAACCTGTATAACCAATTGTAAACGGAAAAATTATCAAGTTTTGTGAAAGGATGTTTGAAGTAAGACTGATAGAAAAATTCAATCAAATTTCAACTTAGTATCTTTGTTATGCCATCTCATACTTGACTTGAAAAAGAGAAGAACTTTCATCATTACATTTGTTGCATAGTTGGGAAGGCATTGTTGGCATGTGAGTTCCATTTCTAATAATTTTGCTTAGTGAACCCTTGTGTCTTGTGGATTCAAAACAGATTATTAATTTCATCCCTTTTTCATTCTTAATAAGTTAACGGTTGTGACTTGTCATTTTTTAAATCATCAAAAGAAAAAAATCTTTGGGCAGAATTCAAAACTTCTTACTGTTTTTTGTGTATACCACCTTCCACAATCTAAAAAATTAACAAAGCTGAATCAATAGAGAATCTGCTGGAGTGTAATAAAGGGCGTTTTGAAGTGAATTACACGTTTTGAAAACGGAAAAAGATTGTTTTCCACTGAAGCAAGGTAAGTAAGTAATAATTGAATAGGATGGCGACCGTTGAATAAGATTCGATTGTCGAGTTGGCGGGAATTTGGTCGAAATGTTGAAGAAAACTAATTGCTAAATTGTCGACGTTTCGAAACTTTATTGTTTCATCGAACAGGACATACATATTAAAATGGGATTCTAGATTGTCTAGATTGTTATATTGAAAACAAAATAAATTATGTGAAATAATAATCTTTAAAAAAACGCTTCGAACACTTTACAGAAAACAACGTTGATGAGTACTTACATTTAGGGCGATTTTTCGAGTTCAAAAAGGGTGAAGTGAATAAATTCGACATAAAATATAAATACATACACAGGTTCACGAAAAACGTTAATATCGATGAATCATTTTTCATTATACAAAAAAGACCCATGGAAGAAATTGGAGTTGTAATTATTGTTTGATTTTTTTATTATATTGAAATTTGAGGTGTGAACATTTTCAATATCCGACCTTCTGTTAACTCACTTTGTTCCATGCTTTGTTACTTGCATCATTTCTTTCAAGAGTATTTTATTCAATATCGTCTGGTGTCCTATAATATCTACTGACTGAATTAAAATCAAAAGTATGAAGGGATGACTTACAATGTTTTGCAAGGCTAAAGAAAGATTTAAACAATACTTGTATAGTAAAATGGAGTCATAATAAACTTTCTTGTACATAAATCAACGTCATGTTCTAAATATTAAACAAATTGCAGTAAACAATCAGGTTCCAGTTTCTCTAATAGAAAATATAATATCAGATGAAACTCATGAATCACTCAAATTATAACCAAACAGTAGAGAACACAATACATGTTACCGTAGTAGCATCAATTACTCATGTAAACTTACAGAAAATATTCAAAATTTACAAATACAAAGTAACAACAGTGGTCATGAGTAATAATAATTTAGACAAAACTCTGTTCAATGCAAAACTCAAACAAAATAAAATGAAAAAATTAGGTATATATAAAATAGAGTGTGACGAATGTTCTGCAGTATATACAGGCCAAACCGGTAGAAATATTGACGTAAGGATGCGGAACACATCTGTTTGGACAAAAAATCTACAATCTTAAAAACTCCCCATATAACCTTGTTTTCAGATTTCACATGTTAGTTTTATACTTGATAATGGGATAAACCCGACACCGGTCGTACAAATAAAATAACTAGTGTATATTAATGATTATTCATTTCATTAAAGTGATGATTTTTCTGATCGACTCAGCCGTTACTTGATGAAGATCTATAGTAATTTCACAAACTACACCCAAAGATTTGATCTTCTCTAACTTCATTTTCAAAATTATCACATGCTCCGCTATCACAGTAGATTTTTTGTAGTGAATAACATACTACATATGCATACTGACATAACATATGTGTAAGTTACTCACTATGAAAAAGCTACTGTGATAGCGAAACATATCGTGATATTTTTGAAAATAAAGTTTGATAGATAGGAATGATTTTCCAATCCAATAATTTTATTGGACCCAATAGGACATATTTAGGCGTATCCTATCCGAAGCTTTGGTCTACCAGATATATTCCTCATAGTCTTAGGGGGCTGTATAGAATCATTCTTCAGAGCCGCAGGAGGCTGAGTGGTATGATTAGAACCGCAAGTTTCTAAATCCACAAAATGGAAGTTCTATTTACCGTAATTGGGATACTATTGAACTGAAATTATATATTCCTCTTCAAGAGGAAGATCAAAAGCAACACCAAATCGTTATTTTAACACCTCGACGCGTGTTTCGATCACCATGTGACCATCTTCAAGAGGAAGATCAGTTTGATCTCACATCACTACACCAAAGGTTCCAAACAGTGCACCACAATTTCATTTTTATAGTTAAGCTGAAGCTAATCAGCCTGTTTGGATGAATAAATAAATAAATATTACGCAGTGACTTTTTGGGGTGAACTTTTCAGTTTATCCGTTATCAAACTTCAGCAGATTCTCAACTGATTCAGCTTTGTTCATTTTTCAGGTTGTAGAAGTTTATATATCATCAAAACAGTGAGAAAAAAAACTTTATTGTAATCATAAATGTCAAATATTTCACTAGTCAAATTCAAAAAACGTCAATTGACTTGTATAATTACTTCAAATCTATCCACCATTCGAATTCTTCAACTGGCAAGGGTTCAACATGAAAAATTTATTCAAAAAAAAAAAAAGATAGTATACAAACATTGAACATTGCATCGAATCGTCCTGTACTATGAAACGGTGTTCAAAATCGCATGCACAAATCCTGTCCCACTTAAAATTAGTAATCTTAGCTGAATATGACACACATTGCAAAATAATTTGGAATAGAGACCAAATAAACATCATCTTGGATATATTTAGGCTGGATGACTCATTCAGCTCAGCATTTTTCCACTTTCGACACACAAGATTACAAATAAATCACAGTTCTTCACAACACATCAAACACATTTCACAATCTTATCTAAGAATTAGCTTTATTTTTGTACAAAAATGTATAGTAAATTTTTTTGAAAAAACTCTGTGTTTTATCTTTTAATTGTAGACAAAAGCTCACATAAAACAAAGAATCTGAATATTATGATTCAGAAAGAAATACCCACTTTTATCGATTTATTTTAGGATTTTTCAAAAATTTCCACAACTTCGGACATTTCCAAATAGCACTCTTTGTTTTGATAGAAACTAAACCAGTTCAGGGACATTAAAGCGTTGGAAAAATCTCAGACTTACTTGCCACAGAGGTCTAGATGGTCCAGGCATTTTTCTGGGTGATTTGAGTAAATACAACTGACACTCAAGCACTGTCAAAGATCAGGGATCAGGATAAACTAAGAAAATTTGAGCTGGACTCTCTCTTATACGTCCCATTTTTTCAGCGGTGGAGCGTTTTGTGCCCGCCCACTTGGTTTGCTATTAAACAAAATGGAATTCCTTAGTCATCGTTCATCGAGACTTTTGTTTTCCAGGTGAAACGCTTTTTATGATCGTAAAGTATATTTTTTGGCAGCCGCGAATAACCGTATGCTCTTTTTATAGATCTTCTAGGCGGTATACGCTGTTTATCGAAAAAACAAAACCATTGACCGGGGTTCGGATTGTGTGTTTTGTTGGACCATTCTAACGAACTCGAGATGAATTTGAATGAAAATTAGAAAAATAAATTTGGAAAAATAAATGTGCTGGGATAATGTTCTCATCAAAATCACACAAAAATGTACAGGGTGGATCAACCAAAACAGTTAAGCAAGATTTACGGTTTTGTCTGTGAAAAAAAGTACGTGGAGCCGCGTATTGTTTTGTATAAAGGCGGCGAAGAAGGGATATATAAATAATTTCCTGACATTTGAATTCACAAAATTTTGTTTAATTCTGACTGTCAGCTCAATTTTTTTTCATTTCGACTTTGAATTCTGAATTTAGTGACTTTTTTTTCAAAATCATTCGTGGCTCTCATATTCCTTCGTCCTTTTTTTCAGAGGGTCAAATTGACACATTAATTCCATCACTGTAACTTTAACTCCTCAACGGGGCTGTTGATTTCCTCTATTTTTTTCAAATAGGAAGGGTTATGTCGTGATACATCCTTCGAAATGGGATTTCATCCATTTGACTCTTAGGTTTTCAAATATAAGCTGACAATTCGACTTGATCTTCAGGTGAGTAGTTAATATCCATAGTTCGTTATATTTGTGCCTTTATTTCGTTTCGATTCGAAAAAAAAGATTTATTCTATTGTGGAATTTATTGAATTGTATTTTATAAAGGATCAATATGCAAGAGTAACAGTAACTTCAAAAATGTGAATTGAAAGTTATCTCTTCTCACGAAGACGTCAGAAATTCCAATCCGCGAACATCAACTATAAATGAGGTTCCTCAAGGCGGTCAGTTGCAGAGCCGCCGAATGAGAGTTGTTCTGTAATTCGCTCTGTAGCTTCCACCTCCAAGATAACTTGATGTTTTTGGCTCAGGATTCACCTAACAGAGACTTTGCAAACAAGTAAACACACGTATTCCGGCAAACTTGAGTAGGTGGCAAATAAACAAAAATATTGGAAATCAGGTCGGAAATTAAGTAATTTAGTGAAATTGGAATGAATACTACATCAAATATTAGACGACCATCTGATGTAAATGAATATCGCACCATTTTTTGGAGAAATCTAACACATGTTCATATCTTCAATAATTAAATGAAAATGATAATGAACGCCGCTCAAAATTTCTTGAAATAATTTCCAAAATATCAGGTTGTTACAGTGTTTTTGTATCTCTTTTGTATATCAGGTTGTTTCAAATTCGATCCTCACCATTAGGATCTCGCAAACTATGAGAGATACGAACATGGTTCAATCGGATTCTTCAAGCATAACTTATGCTTGAAGAAGTTATTGTATAGCGAAACACGTGTCGCGGTTTTTGTAAAACCCTTATAGTGAAAATCATAAAAGTATATTAATTTTCGCGTACACCAGACATTCATAGATGTAAATACTAGGTACCGTAAAAATATTATTATTTATAAAAATTTCTTTACAGCTATCTAAGCGATTTATATTGAAAATAACTCTCAGTAATCTTTTCTGAGTAACAAAGACGCGCTGTAAATGACTCGATCGTCCCCAGGTTAATATATTCAATGAAATATGTGAATAAGCTAAAGCATAGTACATACACACTTAAAAGACCCTGTTTGGCAATTGTGTCTTTAAGCTGTGAAATGGCAAAATAAGCTTTATTAAGCAGCTTGCAGATGTGGTCAATGTGTGGTTCCCATGTTAACTTGCTGTCTATAAAGGTGCCAAGGAACTTAGTTGTTTAAGATAAAACTTATGATACATCATTGAAAATGTAAAATCTGGTTCTATTCAAAACAGAAAGAATCCAATGTAGTGCCCATGAGAAAAAATAAAGTTGATGATGGTGGCCGACGAAACGTCGGATAGCAAATCTGAAAACACCATTATATATCAGGAAAAAAGTGGTAATGTGGAAGTGCAATTTATTTTCGAATCCTTTGAAAAATGAAGCCAGAAGAAATAAAAACCATTTTCCGAAATTTTTATTTTTCCGGATATCTTCGGGTATACTCGGAATTTCAGAACTTTCTCAACGGCATTTTGTTAGTCTGGTAAATGCGCAACTTCGTCCCAATTTAACCATCTTCGTATCTCTCTTAGTTTCCGAGATCCCAATGATGAGTATACATTGATACTGTTGCATTTTTTCCAAATTTGAATGTTTTGCTTTTTCTCAGCTCATATGATGTCGTTAAGTGATTTTTGGCCAATTTTTCCTTACGAATCCAAATTGAACCAAAGCGCTACCGAAACAGCCCGAAAAATTAACCAGGCATTTGGCAATGGTAATACTCGTAAACGTACTATTCGACGTTGGTTTGCAAAATTTTGTTCCGAAGATTTCAGCCTCCAGGAGGAGGAGTTGCAGACTGACCCATCACAAATGGTGCTTGGGATGGCGGAAGAACCGGGCGTCAACTCCCATGCGGTTTCTGATTATTTAAAACGTATTGGAAAGGTCATAAAGCTCAAAAAGTTGATGCCCCACAATTTGAGCGATCGACAGAACTTGTCACATTTCGAGGTCAGTTATTTTTGGCTTTTGCCCAACCAAAATTATCCTTTTTTGGATCGGATCATCATGTGTAATGAAAAGTGGATCCTCTAATACAATATGAGATGTTCTAGACAATGGGTCGACACCGATGAGCTACCATGCACTTCCAAAAGGCGACAACCCAACAAAAAAGAACATGGTAACTCTATGGTGGTCGGCGGTTAGTGTGATTCACTATTACTTTCTGCAACAAGACCAGACCATCACAGCTAGTCAACCATCACTGGTCAACATAAGAGATCTGATCCTGCTCCACGACAACGCCCGTACGCGCGTTTCATAAATAACCGTTGGAAAATTAAACGAATTGAGCGTCGTCTGCCTCACCTACGATACTCTCCAGACCTATCGCCAACAGACTACCATCTCATCAAGCACTTCGATAACGTCCTCTCCGGTAGAACCTTCGCCAATCAGGACCACGCAAAAACGGCCTTCGTCCACTTCACCGAAACCCGACATACAATTTTTTATGCTAACGAAAGTGTTCGACTTGAGTTACTTTGGCGCTTGTTTCGATTAAATTGATTAAGCATTACTGATAATTTCAACTAACTTTTTGATGTATGCTACTCGAACGAGTGTTCATCTTTTCTGTTGTCAAAATCGTCGTATAGTCCAGCACGAATCCAAGAACTAAATTTGTAGAATCATTTTTCTGCCGGGTTAATTGGAGATACTCAAACTTGTTGTTGGGGTATGCCGTCAAACCAGTGCTGATCGAAATTATGAAAGTCTATAAAAGTTACCATGGAGAAAAACCGATATTTCAGAAAAATTGATGCATTATTCATAACCTGTACAGCAGTTTCTGGGTGAAGCACCATATAGGTTCATATTAACATTCGGTGCACCCTGTATAAAAATAAATCATCAGAGCATCAGACACTAATCTGGGTTTCTCTACGTTACTTCACCAGACAAAATTCTGATCAATTACAGTTTTTTCGTATTCATCAAAACAACTTCTCTCAGTAACATTCTAACGTATCATTGATCAAAGTGTACGTTATCCAAAAAAATTATTTTCACTTCACCGTCAAAGCCGACCTGTTTTTCACAAACTGAAAATTTCTCAAAATCTAATTTTCACCAGGCAGATCCTGACCCCCAATATTGAAATTAAGTTCAAAATTGTTTAGTCCATCGCTAGTCTTCTAAAATCAATGGATCCAACACAGAACCTTGTGGACCTCCATACTCAACCATTTTCTCTTCACTTGACGTTTCATTCATTCAGGCTGTTTATCTGGGTTTTTGAGGCTCAGTTTCATAAAACGATACTCCCGTATATTTTCAGAATCCTTTCTGATTTCATAAAAATCTATTTTTACCTACGAATCATTATATATACATTCACACCGTTTTGTATTATTAGTTTGCCATCATCGTGTATATCTGGCCTGAAAAGCTCGCCAAATGAATCCCACTCTGTATATTTTTGGACTGATCGAGTTTCAAACAGATTTCAAGTTGACTTTCAACGTGTGATGTTGCTTCCAGAAAATCACAGTATAATGAGAGTAGGTAGGTTTCAGAAGCCTGGATAAAAATATATATCACACGGTATATGACACTCCCAAAATAGATTCACGAAGTCATCTGTTACTCTGATAAAAACTTGCTTCGATCAAAACATTGTACAGGGCGTTTTGTTATCTGTTGCCAGTGATATAACGAAGTTATATCGGGTGTCAAATTCAAAAGAAGTCAATGGGATTATTTTGGAAATGAAAAAACTGTAAAGAAATGACCAGACCCAAGCCAGTGTTGAGATAGAATGCTAAAACAGCAGTTATATGAGAGAACCTCGTTCCACTCACCCCATCCTATCCCATCAACTATCATCTCTTCAAATGTTTAAATATGAAAAGAAATGTGTGACGCACCAGTGGAGGAAAGTTTTCAAAATTGATTCTCGGTACGTATCTTCGAACTGAGTAGTACCATACTCAGTACCATACTCTGCCGAACTCTAAAAACCTGATTCGGCCCCCAGCGGGGCAGGCACAAAGTACGTGCTCTGCTGTTTCATAATTTTTCAAACAGAGGCGACACATATGCCTCCCGACAGTCCGAGTCTCTGCATATGATGATTCAATTACGATGTTAGACATCGTAATTGATCCCGTAGTTGTTGGACTGTAGTCCAACAACTACGTAGTTTGGTATCTAGCTTCGAAGGGTGAATAAACGCCTTGGAGTGAGCCAATCCTGGAAGATTCTGCCAGAAGTCCATAAATATTCTTGCCATCCAGTTGTTTGGCAAAGCCTAAAGCGATGCCAATGACAAGTTCTGGTCCGATGAATAAGCTGCTTGCAGCACCCTCCCTTGCAAGGGAGTCAGCAGCCTCATTGCCTTCCAGGCCAGTATGGCAAGGAATCCAGACCAGAGACAATCTATTAAGTCTTCCTGTCGAGGAGAGTCGTTTTTGGCAATTTGCTACCAATTTAGACATTGCTCGGTAGGAGCCAAGAGCTTCCAACGCCCCTTGACTGTCCGACAATATTTTGATTGACTTGTGCATGAAGTTGGATTCATCCAATTTATCCGCAGACAATTCAATAGCAGATTGATATCTCCGTCCTGGGTCTGCGACTGAAAACAGAACTGCACCAGAACCAGAAGGTTTTTTTGATCCATCTTTATAAGGCAGTTCGTAGTTTTGACAGTTGGAGGCATAACAACTAAGAGCTTAGGCAATAACTAAAACGAGAACACTTAAAATGGAAATATCTACAGTTGTTAGTTACTCGAAAATTTTGAAATCGATTACCTATTTCAAATTTGAATCAACTATAATGATGGAAAAATGATTTAAAAAGTGCTTTTCCTGTTTATATGAAATTATTTTCAGTGGTATACTAAAATATCAAAAGAAAAAATTAGATTGCATAAATCCGTACTACATTGCATACCCTAATGGTTCCCTTCTATCTACTTACGTACGAACGTTTTTATTTTTTCTTTTCGAATTATATCTTTGAAAACACTATATACACTCAGGATGTTGAAAGGAATAAATCTATTTTTGTAATCAAGAAAATGGGACAAAAGTAAAAACGTCTACGTCCTCAGTATATTTACATTTTAAAAACATAACAACGTAACTGGTAATGATGGAGAAACATTTCAAATTGGCGGCATCCAGATTAATAGAGTTTTTATCTTAGGTTGTCAGTAGTTGCTTTATTTTCAGATTATTTATAGTTCTTCTGATTTTACGGAAAACTATGCTCAACGGCCAGTAAATTGCTTCTCTAATTGATGACGATTCAATCTATTAATTACTGATAACTACGATATTTGTTTGTTCACACATATATATTTGAAAATCTACACATCGGTAGCGTGGCCGAGCGGTCTAAGGCGCTGGTTTAAGGCACCAGTCTCTTCGGAGGCGTGGGTTCGAATCCCACCGCTGCCAATTTTTTGAAAAAAACTGTTTTCTATTTTATTATGTCTTCTAATGTTATTTCTATCTGTGATTTTCATTTTCATGAAATTTCATATCATTCAGTGTTGTATCCAAAGACGCTTATCAAAAATACAAACTAGACTTGAATTGAAGGGGTTATATATTTTTAGGAGTGATTAATTTTTATGAAAGAAAGTTTTTGGCTTTCTACTACTCCATCTTGATACAAAAAAAAGGATAAGGAATCTTCCAAAGAAAGGAAGGAAGTAATCAATTTGAAAATAAGTACCTAACACTATACATGGATGTGTAGATCATGCAGAGAAGTAACTTCTGAAACAGCTACTTTTATATAAACATTGAATTACACGAAAGAAAAAAATTATTTCTAAACAAATACTTCTATATGAACACTGAATTATACAAAAGATACTTTTCTCTACTCGGTTTGTATTTCAAACATTCGTTGTGGAATAAAAATCAGATATCATTCACATGAGTTCTACTTTAAATGAATGGTAACAAATTGCACTTACATGGAACACTGTCATCCTCACTGGTATACATCGATGTTTCGCCTTAATACACTTGCCCTAAGGCTCTTCAGTACCAAATTGGATAACATTATAGAAAATACACACGTTTCCTTCATGAATTACGATTTTTAATGTCACGGAATAAGCTTGATCTGCTTATGCCATCCATGACATCGTAATGCAAAAACTGTATATCCCTCACATGGTGTGATTTTTATAGAGGTATAGAACTTCAAGTTGGCAATACTTTTTTAACTGGCGGCCATTTTGTCGTCTGTCAAGTGATTTATGTCAGTTTGATTTGGCATTTCAACGTCAACTGACGCGTAAACAATGCTTCCAAATTGTGCAGTCAGTCTATCCGCCATCGTGCACAGGAAATGGATATGTGGAAATGGATTTATGGAAGATTTTGCGGAAAGATCTTGTTTTGCGTGCTTTCAAAATCCAACTCGTGCAAGAATTGAAGCAACATGTTATTGAAGGAAACGTTTGGTAACCTCATAGTGGTTTCACGTTTCGGACCCGTGAATTGGCCTCCAACATCGCATGATTTAACGCCGCTAGACTATTTTCTGTAGGAATATGTGAAGTCGCTAGTCTACGCCGAAATGCCCGAATAGAAACGATTGACCACTTAGATAACAACATTCGTCGCGTTATTGCCGATATACGGCCACAAATGTTGGAAAAAGTCATCGAATATTGGACCCCCAGATTAGACTATGTCCGAGACAGCCATGGCGGTCATATGCTATAAGTCATATTCAACTTATAATGCCAGAAGATTCTCTTTCGAATAAAGTAAATTTCATGTCAATTTAAAAGTAAATCTTTGTTTCATTTCATTTCAAAGTTCTATCTCTCTACAAAAAACACCCTATATAAGAAGTGAGGAGAACTTCCGATGAGTGGAGAAAAAATCAAATACGTTAATTGAAGTTCTCTATAAAGATATGAAATGGTTTGTTATACGTTATATCTGAGAACTAATTTCTAATTACAGGTATCATAACCCATTTCGTTTCTTGTACCCAGGGCCATAGCGAAAAGAAATACTGGGGGGGGGGAAGGGGGGAGGGAATCCAAATTTTCCCAACCCCACCAGCAAAGTTACTACTATAATATATTAATTTCCTTACTTAGCTATTCAAAGATTGGCTGAATGCTTATGCTCGTTAGGTTATGTACAAACAAAAATAAATTTTGGTAATTATAAAAATAATAATCCACCATATCCACCATGTATAGGAATATTCAATACAAATGAAAGGAAACAACATTCGAATAATTTTGTGCTTATTGTTTTCTACTATTATTTTTTTCTATCTTCACGGCCCGAAATTTTCCAACTTTTCCAAGTCGAAAAAAACAGCGAAAAGTTTTGAATTTTGTAAAATTGTCACTTCAAAATTTGTGGTGAACAGTCCACTGTTCTCTTTCTTGGGAGAAATTAAACTTTTTTGAAGTTTTCAAACAACTCAGAATTTCAAAGTATGGGATCTCCAAGTTATGCATGTTGGGAAATCCCAACCTTCTCCGGGTTCTTTCCCTTTTCTTATTACCTCTCCCTTTCTTTTCTCTCATTTTTATTTTTTTAATTTTCACTCATTTTTTTACTATCATTTTTTTCTATCTTCACGGCCCAAATTTTCCCAACTTTTACCCAAGTCGAAAAAGCAGGGGGGGAGACTCCTCCCCATCTCCCCCCATGGCGACGGCCCTGCTTGTACCTTCCGAAAATGTTCCAAGAATGCGGGAAAGGAATGTACAAAACTCCGCTGGCCCGTTTGATATTAGGCAAACAGCACAGTAAAGAGGAATTTCAAACAAATGTGAGTGAAGAGAAGCAATATCACACATTTTAAGTACAATAAAATTTCTATTCATTTCATAACCCACAATCCTGAATTAGTGCATAAGTGGGTACGTAGGTATACAGGATGTGCCCAAGTTGTGACATTTATTTCAGGATATGATTCCATGTGGAATTTAATCAAATAAAAGTGTGTGATTATATCTTCAAAACTCCTTGATTACGAAGATATCCAAGATCTAGATCTGTATTTTTGTAGATGTTTCGAAAACAACAGAAAATGAAAACTATATATATTGGTCGGAGGTTATGTCATACAGGGTTCATCGAAAACGTACCGCAAAATAATGATGTACTTACAAGGAAAGAAAGAAACTTTCAAAACATCAACAAATCTGTTCTAGGCATATAAGAGCTATTCGCCTTAATGAATCCCCATTCCATCCTTCATGATTTTTGAATTCTTACTTTTTAGAATGATGACCCATTCATTTTGTACAAATTCATATTGAATACCGCATGAAAAAAATAACTTTTGTCTGATTTCTACTAAGTTGTGCTCGACGTAGTAGAAATCAGACAAAAGTTATTTTTTTCGCCCTATATTTTGAATTGTTCATTGTTGTCAACAAATCACAAACAACAAGTTGAATAACTAAATTACGCAGTAATGAAATTGTAGACTGGTAATCACAAAAAAAAATGGAGCAACACAGTCCATACTTCATTTACTGGGGCGTGACGTCATTCGTTCTGATTGGTGTTCCAGTTTACATGGCCAATTACAGTAGGTATTTTATACTTGTATTTTATTGAAAATCTTGAAAGGCTGAATATTTCTAAGAAAATTGGCTCATATTTAGAATTCTTCGGACATTCAAAACTATTGATTCGTCTAATTGGTGGATATTATTAATTTTAAAGTGAGGCACAGATAAATGATCTTGTTTTTATTCTATGTCCATTTGTATGTAAGTATAGAGAAACACATATCGCGGTTTTGTGAACTGTTAACTGAATGTAAATCTCACAATAAAATATTGCTTCAATATGTTTTATACGTTATAATGGATTTTCACCAAGTATCGGCCAGTTCATTCACATATAATAACAAAATCTTTCCTTTTTCAAAATTACGTTTCAATGCAAAATGAAGATGAAAAAAAATTCATCAACTCACTGTTAGACTGTTTTATTTACCTTCTTTTTATTTATAAAATATTTGAAGTCGGTGTGCTTCGTCCGTTTGATTGAATATTGGAAATAACAGAGAAATCGGTTCTCTCTATCACTTTCTGGTCTCCTGATCAATCGATCTCGAATCTATTTCTGCCTTGATCGGAATGATGAGTTCAACAGGTGGAAGGAAGACAGAGTTAACATACAAAAAGGTGATAACAATATATCTCCATATATATATATATATATATATATAGCTTCATATCTTAATAAATATTTTTTCTACTGTGTATGCTTTACTGATCGATAGAGAATTTTGTACTCTATACGATCTTTCACTGCCTCCACTGTGCATGCTGTTTTTGGCGAGTGCTTCAACAAACCCCGTCAATTTTTTATATCCCGGCTATGATTTTCACCCCCGATTCAGACTTTGGAATATCTTTTTTTACCAGAAGCGATCTCTCCTGTCAACGAGAGGAAATACTGGAACCCCAAAACTTTGATGTTATGTGGTTTGAAATAATATCACAGAAGATCACTGAATTCATATGCTGCGTTTAACGACCACCAAGCGATACACAATATAGGACACTATTCTCTTTACTTGCAAACACCATTGACTTTCTGCAAATCAATCATTCCAGTGCCGAAATTTCCATATTCGGTGACTTCAATGTCCACAATATTTGAATGGCTCAAATTTTCAAATATTAACGAAGAACAAGGTCGCGAAGCTAAGGCTTTTGCAATACGCAGCGGACTTACTCAGATTGTAAATGAGCCAACCAGGATTCCTGACCGTGATGGAGAATATGCTAGTCTTCTGGATCTATACCTAACAACCAATCCAGAAATTCAGACAATCAGCGTAATGTCTCCATTGAGATCTTCTGACCACAAACTCATTTCAGTGTTGAGTGAATTACCGATAAATGTTGGGGAACAATCTAAGCCGCACAAAGTTTGGCATGATAGATCAGCTGAATGGGAGGATCTTCAAGACCATTTCCAAAATTTCCCCTGGATATATGTTTGTTTCAGCTCTTAAGATCTATAAACTTGTGTTCTGAAGTCACAGAAGTTATTCTGTCATCCATCAATGCATACATTCCTTCTAAAGGCAAACCTTGGTTCAACAAAAGTTGTCGCCTCCAAAAATCTCGCCTACCGGCAGTGGTGCAAAAAACCCCAGTATCGAAAACCGAACTAGGTTTGTTAATGATCGCAACAGCTGCAAACTTAGGATAAATGAAAGCAAAGAACTTCACAATCAGAGAGTTAGGGATAAACTGCTTGCCAATCCCAACGGGTCTAGATCCGTCTGGTCGGTGACTAAAGCTGTTAATCAGAACTACAAAATCGACAATTCCACCACAAACATAGACGGATGGTTCAGTTGCAACAACAGCCATAGAAAAGGTAAATCTACTAGCTGCACAATCATCCATGGATGCATATTTTCGTTCTTCAATGAAACGAACTTCTCACGGAAAACTTTGGTTCAACAAAATTTGCGAGCAAGCCTACGAATTGAGCTTCGAAGTTCTGCCTCAGCCTCCATACTCCTCAGACCTCTCCCCAACTGACTACCATATTTTCAAGCACTTCGATAACTTTCTCACGGGTAGAACCTTCACCAATCATGACGAGGATCAAACGGTCTTCGTCAATTTCAGCGAATCCAGAGCACATAATTTTCATGCTGACGCAATTAATCGGCTTATGTTATGCTGACAAAAGTGCACTGTTTCAAACGGCGCCTATTTCGATTAAATTAAATACGTATTCACGTACAGTTTAAAGTAAACTCATGAAAACGGACAAAATTTTAAACAACTTAATAGTTCTTGGTATAGACACTGCAGAAAAGTTTTGCGTTCGTGTTAATCGAATGTGTCGTAAGTTTTTCAAACATTTTTTATTCTTTGGTAACTAATACTTCATACTCAAGTTCGAAATATAATACAGATGCCATTTTCTCCTTTCTAGAGAATGCATACTCTAGCATAAATGATGGCAAGGCTGTTGCAGCAGTGTTTTGTGATTTCTCGAAAGCTTTCGATAGTGTTGATCATAAGACACTGCTGCGGAAGCTCAGCCATTATGGGATAAGAGGAACGAATTTGACATACTTGACAGAACGACGACAGGTGGTGAAAACATCAAGTGGACAGTCTGATCTCAGTGACATCAAACATGGAGTACCTCAAGGGTCTGTTTTAGGACCAATGTTGTTTTAAATATATTCAAATGACCTAATAATCATTCACATCGCAGGACAATTTACTATATTTGGACGATACCACTATTATATGGAGTAATAAAGAAATTAATCAACTATGATATATGATAAAAGTAGATATTCAAAAAATTCAAGTGTAATGCGAACTCCTTGTGTATCAACCCGAACAAAACAAAAATAGTTACTTTCAAATGTATACTAGACGATTTAGATTTGAATAACCACTACATGGAAAACAAACATCACATTAAATTCCTAGGCATTCACATAGACAATAAATTAAATTTCAAAGAACATGTACCCCATTTGAGTAAAAAAGTATCTAGTGGATGTTATGCTATTAGAGTGATATCAAATTAACTAAGGTACACTACAGTTAGAATGGCTTACTTTGAATTGATGGAATCTCATATTATATTTGTATTTCAGAAGAGATATTTGAGATACCTCACAAAGCCGAGAGATCACTGCAAGCCTTTATTCATCAGCCACAAAATATTAACTGTCACCAGTTTATACATATTGGAAACAGTATGCCTGATTCATAAAAATAAAACTAGCATGTAACTCCCGGAACAAATTGTCACAACACCAGACAGAACCATATGCTTTATTTACCTATTCCAACATTTGCCTTGATTCAGCACTCTCTGATTTGCTTTTTAAAGTATATAATATAATCAATGTTCACCTAAACTCATCTGTCTTCTTAATGTTTTATTTGTGAAATTGCGGTGTTTGTATTTTTTATATTTTATGACATGCATTTTATTTTTCTACAAGACTTTGTCAATAAGATACTAATCTTCCGACAATAAAGCATATATTGATTGATAGATAGGAAAACTGGTGACCTGGAAGTTGAAAAAAACCACTTGTACACTTTTTATTTAGCATGTCAGCCATAGTTTGGTAGGTTTTTTTTTCGATACTTACTACCACTACTTTATTCTCCTATTCAATACAAGGAAACTTCTATACTCCCACGTATTATTATTCGATTTTGAAAAAAAAATATACACGTCCTGTTGTATCTTCTATTGTCAATTAGTGGTACAATTCAAACAGATGAATGTAAATGAACCATAATGCAATCATTTATAAAATTATATATATATATTTTATATATTAATTCCTATACTCTTCAATAAGGTTACAATAAAATATATTCGTTATAAATATCCAATTAAGATGGTTTCCAGTTTGGATTCGCGTGAATTAGAACTTTGATGGGGTTTCCTTCTTGAGTTTTGGCAGTGTGGAATGCTTTCAACGACTCCTCAAGGGTATAATGGTGGGTTATCAAAGGCTTGACGTTCACCCTTCCAGAACTCACCATTTCGATAGCGGTGGGATAGCTGGAAATTAAAAAAAATAACTTATCATCTATGTAACAAGGTTCAAACAAATTATAGATGAAGTTCCGTATGCTATCATGAAATCCTCATCTACGGTGCAATTAAAATCTTCATTTTGATGCCCATAAGGCTCAGTGGTAATGAAGAATCACTTTAAAACCAAAATATAACTAATTCAATCCACTAGATTGAAAACCTTAAAAACATATTGTTATGAAGTTATTTGGGAGCTCATAGGATATTGTAACCTAGCTCGTATACATATCAGGGTTTTCTTGAAATTACTCCTCTGGAATGCTTGAGTAATAAACAACGAACAATACATTTGTTTAGGGGTATAATGAGGCGATAAGCCACATACAGCTTGTCAAATCTAGGAAGCGACTTCAAAGTCTCAGCTTAGGACCTCCATTAATATGCGCGTGGTAGAAAACCCTCAAAGACGATCGGAGCTCAGTCTCAACAACAATATTGTAGTATCCACTATGAAACATATATCCATGCTTCACATACACACGAGAAGAGTTTGAATGATGATTTGAATGGAGGATAGCTTGCACCAATTTCAAAAGAGCAGAGAATTATAACTGTGAATGCAGGAGGAGAAACTGTATTTGTGAAAAATCGGGCGACTATCATAGAGAAATGAATTACGATGATTACAAAGAATGTTTGCAAGATATGTTAATTTCCAATATTCTACAAAAAAGCGTTTTGCTTATAGACGATGCCCCATACCACAATTCTCAGTATGAAAAGTGCCCAAACATATCCTCGAGGAAAGATGAGATGAGAGAATGGTTAAGACGACGGAACATTCATTTCGCGGATGATATCTATTCTATTGATTTCTATTCCATTATTGAAATCCATAAACCACGATTCAAGTTGTATGAAATTGATTATGAAAAATGATGGACATATTGTATCCAGATTGCCGCCTTATCGTCCAGATTGTAACCCAATAGAATTAGTATGGGCATCACTGAAACAATATTTGGCTGATAAAAATGTGGACTTCAATTTCATATCCGTTAAAAGTTTATGTGACGAGTGACGTTGCGAACACTCTAAACGTTTCAAAGAATTTCATGCTTCGAAGGAACTTGCTCTTCAATTCGCAATAGACAAAATCATCATAAATGTTCAAGGTGATAGTGACAACTATAGTACCAGTGAGGATAGTGATAACTTTACAAGCGATTTCGATTCGTCTAGTATTGAACCTTAGTAATTTTTTATCATAATTGAAAAAATGTCAACCCTTATTGCTACTTGCGGCGAGGACTGTACTCTCAGACCAGTCTAAAACCCAAATAGGCGCACCAAGCCGCACGGTAGATTTCATCCTTTTCTAGCCTAATGCGTTCTCTATCAGTAGTGTACGCAGATGGTGAAATGTTACAAGTCGCTTCCTAAATTTAACAACCTTTACACACCTGGAAGTAATATAAGACAGTGATCATGCCTTAGTGGCGTACTAGAAGGTCAAATATTATGGTACAGTATTGCGAAAGTAAAATAAAGCTGTATCTATATTTGTGTTTTGCATACAATTATTGTTTTTTATTAATGGAACCAGAGCAAATCATTCAAAAGAAAAAGTAACGAAATAATTGATTAGAGCTATGTTATAGTGTTGTTAAACATGCATAGAACAACAAGAACTGAGACATCCTACTTTTTTCTATTTCAGTTAATATATTATCGACTGATAATTCGTCGTTATAGTCATATAGTCTAGAATTATATAAAGCTAGAATTATATAAATTATACTTAAGAGATAAATTTGAACTTTATGAAAACTTATACTTACTCATTACAATATCTGAATACTCCTTTTATATCAACTTCTTTGATCAACGCGCTGCTCAAAGGTAGAGTCATTTCCATTTTGCCGAGACCAACTAGAACCACCTTTCCGTTCAAACCAGTTGCCTGAAAAAAAAACATGACTATAAAGTTACAATAACTCAAAAATACCCCTGTAGAATGTATCCTTTGGTTTCTACATATGAATTTGAAATGCTTATTCTTCAATATGAACCACAGAACATAAGAGTTTGAGCCATTGTTCAATATGATAAAAATCTATGATATGACCTCTCTCGGAGGAATACGACTAGTCCCGAAGACCCGAAGACGATTGTGGATACTAACAATCGAAACGTCGTGAATTAACTTGGTTTGGAATCTTTTTGTATTTTTCATTTTACTTCCTTTTCTTCTTTTTTTTTTACTCTGTGATCATTTTTACATTCTAACTTGATTATTTTATTTTCTTCGTTTTACTGTATTTTCATTTCACGTTTTATTGCTACATATAATTGATATTCCAGCTATTCAGTCAAATTCAAATTCAATTCATATTATTTATTAACCATAGATCACAAACGTGAAATGAGAATTGTCAATTAAAAGTTTGAAAATATGCATATATACTATGGGAACAAATACAGTACATATACAATATTAAAATACACTTCAAACAGAAGATATACATATTCACATATATGCATGCTTATATTCATATCACACGTATATTTATACTCGTACACAAAAATAACTCTCTTTGAATATAACTCTGAAATATAACACCTAACACTCTTCTTTTCTGAATATCAAAACTCTAGCCTGGGACAAGATTAGAAAATAGGTCCATAGGAACGCCTTTATAAAGGGACCGTCTTGAAAAAGAACTGAAGAATGATCACAGGGCTACTCTCTAGAAACTGTTCATTTATAGAATGCCTGATCAAAATAGGACTGTATAACAGAGACTTTGGTATCAAGCAAGACCACAAAAAGACTGTATAACAAAGACTTTGGTATCAAGCAAGACAACAAAAAGACCAAAGCAGCTCGTCACGTTTCATGCGAGAGATACTGAATCACATGAGACAATCAGTTTAAGGACAACATGAAATATGTCCTGAAGAATATGACAGGCTATAGAAACTAGGACAGGAAACAAGAGTGTTGGAATGTGCCATGAAAAGATGGGACAAAAACTCAAAATATTCGCAGTGTCTTCTCGAAACATAGAGGAAAGGGACCATTCAGATGGCTAACAAGCAACTAGTGAAGTGTAGGTACTGTATCCGGAAGTGTAGGACTTCTGTTCAGAGTTTTTTGATTGAGAAAACCAGTAACATAGATTATACACAGAAACATGGACTGCTACAATTCACAACCAGTAGTGATCATGGAGAAACCTTACGGGGGCCAAATTCAGAACGACCTTTGACGACATATTCTGAACTTTTTTCAACCTGACTGCTGAAAACGAAGACTTGGGCTAACATTGCAAATAGTTAATAGTGACGTGATCGTTGTTATAGAATAAAACAGTCGAATTGTATCTTCCTGCTGACAATGAGTACTGCTTTCATTGTTGACTCAGTAATATTTGATAGAGTTTCAACATGGGTGGTCAGCATCTCAACGAAACCGGTCAGATCAGTTCGTGAGGAATCTGACATGTCTGAGATAGCGAGATTGAAACTCTATCAAATATTGAACACCAGATTCTGTTCAAGGTCTGGCAGGCACAAATTAGATATGTGTTCTCCTGTTTGATCATCTCCAAAATAGAGATGGCAGTCCAAGTGTCTTCATATAATTATTCAGACGACAGTGCTCTGAACGTAGGTCTGTTAGACAACTCAGATAATCGGTGCTGTGGTATAAAAATTGTCTTCTGACATTTTTCGAAGGATGTGTAAATGCCATAGAATGGGCTATTCCTAATTGATTTTGCTAGAAGTCTGACTCTTCTTGCAGATCAGAAATTCAGTGGTTAATTGTTGCCCATAACAGGTTTTCAGAGTCCTCCCTGGCAAGGAAATGAGCGATTTCATTACCATCCAGGCCAGTATGGCCAAGAATCAAGTAGGAGGCAATATGTGGTCTTCCTATTGAGGAGAGTCTTTTTAGAAGTTGAAGACCAACTCAGTCATGACTGGGTGAGGAGTAAGCGCTGGTTGTGTGGTTGAATTTTGCCAATCCTCCATAGATAAATCTATAGCTTGATTTTTCACCTGAAAATTCTCTGGCGTGGGTCCCTAGGCACGTTAAGAGCTTTATCATGCGTCTACCACTGTATACATCTGCATTATAACCTGAAGGTGTTTTTGTTCCAACTAGAAACCAGCAGCTATCTATTGTTTCTCCTTCCAAAGGTCCAGTCATATGCACTCGTGGTTAGAACTGTATAAGATAGGTCGAAGTTGACTGAATTCCCAGAATGTCCTAACTGTGAAAGATGATGAGTTTATCGGAAAAAACAATCATAGTTTTCCTTGATTTGAGTTCAAATTTTACTTACGCTAGCACATATCCTCACGCAGGTTTCAAGTCCAGTACAGTCGAAACTTATGTTCGGTTCCTGTCCTAAAAGTTCGACAGCTTTTTTGACGACGTCCTCCTCACTCATGTTCCTTTCCATTTTGATTGTGTAGTCGGCGCCGCATTGTTTTGCCATTTCCAATTTTATATCGAGAATATCTGAGAAATAAATGAGTCAGAATTAGAAACAAACTGTTTGGAGTGGAGTAATTATTATTTAAAGAGAATTCTAGCTGGAAATGTGCAGTTGAACTAGTCGCTTGTATGCTTTTTCAGTTGAACAACGCAATCCGTTAGAACAAAACTTTCGTGAAAATAGCTTCCTTGATTCAGCTTCCGATATCGAACTATAATTTACTTGATACAAGGAGCAACAAAGTAACAATATATGACATAAATCGTTGGTGTTTCTTTACCTGTAATAACAATTTTTGATGCTCCCATTGCTTTGGCAGACAGCAGAGTAACTAGACCAATCGGACCTGCTCCCGTAATCAAACAAACATCCCCGATTTTGATATTTGCTCGCTTGCAAGCGTGCACACCAACTGAGAGAGGTTCTAATAAGGCACCTTCTTCTAGACTCATATTTTCGGGAAGTCTGCAAAGAAGCAGTAATGTAAATGTAGTATGGACGAAAAATTACCCCTCTTGACTTTTGCATGGGATAAAATATCAAGGACGAACAAAGTTTACGTTAAAGAATTATTTTTAGCACTTTTCCAATGAAAATGGGGTTATTTTTTAGGTTATTCAGTTCTCTATCCAAAATTAGTTTATTTATCGGATTACTATTGTACAGTTACCTCAATAAATGTCCAAAATGTTCATCAATCACACTGTCGATATAATTTGAAATGGAATGTGTAACTTATGACTTAAAGTCAGGTGATCTAGTGGATCTAGGGACATATATCTGCCTTTCCTCTCGAATCAGACTGTTTTAATGAGGAGATGCTCCATTTTGCTGGATAATGACATCAGTTGAAACCTTATTAGGGTTTTTCCATTATTCAGACTGATAAATATGGCTTCTTAGAATGACACACCTTAGAATGGTACAGCCACGAAGCGACCTACTGCTTCCTCAAAAACATGAATTTGCCTTGCCCCAAATTCTCGAGCAGCAGAAGCAGAATCTGCACCAGAAAAGGAACCAAACTCCCCCTGAGCAGGTCTGCAAACTATAAGCGAAAAAGTCCTTGAAAACCTTGAACATTGGACTACTTCAATATCGACCTATACCTATAGAACTATAACCTTTTCAGCACGCCATTATCACTGTCTTTAAAACATTCCTGATGATGGTTCACAGGTACGATTCCAGAGCTGCCCATTCTGGCCTGGATAGCTACAGGTTACCTAAGTTAGTGTTTGTGGAAATGCGCTTTTCAATAATGTGTCACAGGTGACTTATTTTTCAAGCCACACATTTGTGTTGCTTACCTACCTAACTAGGGTAGTTGCCAGAAAATGTACCACGGTCTGTCAATCTCAAAGTGGATTATTCTCCACACTTTTGCTAGCTACCTGAATAATCACTCACCAAATAAAGGAGCTGGATGTATTTATTTAAGTTTGGTTCGGCGTAAACTCCCATGGGTTGTAGTGGAAGGTCAAGTAGACCCACTGACTACCTTTGGACCTACCTACAAGGTAGGTAGGTCCAAAGTTATAAGAATAAGAGGTGTTACAATCAGATTATTCTAAAAATATTTCATATTGTAGGAAATGAATTTATAAACAAACTTCATTATTGTTCGGAAGTATATGGTGAACATTTTGTACATTCATTGGGATGAACTGGAATGAATTTCGATATTTTTTTTCGAACTGAAATTAACCAGGCATTTGGTAATGATAGTGTTAATGAACGCACTGTTCGACGTTAGTTTGCGAAATTTCGTTTCGGAGATTTTTGCCGTGGAGATGAGCCCCGAAAAGCTCGACCTTCAGTAATACAGGACGAGGATTTAAGAACCCTGGTGGAGATTAACCCATCAACCGATTTGTAATTTTACTATGCTGAATAGTTTTAGGTACAAAATTATAATCAATGTTTCGGGAAAATAAAGTTTAAGTCAAGCGGAACTTACTTCCAACAGAAGTCGGCATCATGGCAGTAATATCTAGACAGATTTCCATCATCGGGAGGTGTGGCGCAGAAAAATAGGTCTTGACAGAGGTTATAATATCCGGTTTTGCAATAGTGACATAAGCGACATGGTATACCGGGCTCAATGGCAACTCTGTCTCCTGGAATGAATCGCAGTTTCATAAGCAGATACCAAACAAAAAAATCTGTACTTTGATATTCATTTTGGAAACAAGAATTTCAAAATTAATAATTTATGTTGATTTCAATCAGTTAATGAAAGATATAATTCTTTCGAGATCATGAAGAAAATTGTTAAATTTTTTATCCAGAATATTTTCAATCAACCCCGTCAAATGTATTCATCAGCTGTTATATTTGAAAATGGCGAATAACAAACGAAGTATCTAACTTTCTAAAACTTACCCGGTTTGAGATTTTTTACATCTTTTCCACATTCTACGACAATCCCGGAAGCTTCGTGTCCTTAAAAAAACATAATTTTTCAATGCAGTAATAAAATAATCAAATCCAAATGTCTAATCTCAATAGGCAATAGAAAGTACATAAAAACAACATCAATAATTATTTTTGTGGTTGAAAGGGAATAATGAATGAATAGTCTGCTCCTGATGAATAGTCTGCTTAATGCCCTCAGAAAAGTAGATCTGCAAGCTTATGCAGATGACCTTGTCATCTTGACAAGGTCCACGTCGGGAAGGGTAGCTTGCAATATACTCCAAAGCACGATGGACGTTGTTCACAGTTGGTGCCTGAGGGAGCAGATGTCTGTCAACCCCAGCAAAACTGTGATAATCCCCTCCACTAGGAGCAGAAAATTGGACGATCTAACGCCACTTTTCCTCAATGGTGAGATCATTTCATTTGGAACGGAGGTAAAATATCTTGGCATTGTCCTTGATAAAAAACTCACCTGGGACGCTCACTTGGAAACATTTCTACACAGAGCCAGACTGTCCCTATAGACATGTCGAAAAATTTGTGGTAAAACTTGGGGTTTAGGTCCCAAACAAATCCAATGGATGTAAGTGATGATTGTCAGACCAATGATCACTTATGGTGCAATTGCCTAGTAGCCGAAGGCTATACAGAATATTTCACTGCTCATATTTTGCAGTAGTTATCATAGCAGAACACATTTAGGATGTAAAAAAAATCTGCAAGTTCCCTATTCACAACGGCATTAGATGGCAAATTTCTTCTTTTGTTATATACCCCAGAGAAATGTATATAAAAATACCATTCTCAAACTTAAAGGTGTCAGCGAAAATATTCGACCACGTCACAAATATTCATTTTCAATTCCCCTCGTGGTAACGTCAGTTCAGTGTCAATATTGTAACGCCGGCCGCCACTGGTAACCATAAACCAAACGTGACGTAGCTGAGAGCGCGGGAATGCCCAATGTTCCCTGCCGCTCGAGAAGCAGCGAGAATCATGCTACCGATGTCGATGGAACTTCGGCGAAGTTTCTACGCTATTCGATTAGGATATTTAAACGCTGGCTGCGAGCGTATCCAGACAGTCAAGTGGACGCTACAGTGCGATACGCGAATTGATCTAGTAAGACGATAGACATTCAAAAATAATAGTTGAAGTGTTTGTTGTAACGGGTGATTTTTTTGAGGTTAGGATTTTCATGCATTAGTATTTGACAGATCACGCGGGATTTCAGACATGGTGCAAAGAGAAAGATGCTCAGTATGCTTTGACATTTCATCATGAATAGACTTACTAACGAGCAACGCTTGCAAATCATTGAATTTCATTACCAAAATCAGTGTTCGGTTCGAAATGTGTTTCGCGCTTTACGCCCGATTTATGGTCTAATCGACCAAGTGAGCAAACAATTAAAGCGATTGTGACCAAGTTTCGCACTCAGTTTACTTTATTGGACATTAAACCAACCACACGAATGCGTACAGTGCGTACAGAAGAGAATATTGCGTCTGTTTCTGAGAGTGTTGCTGAAGACCGTGAAATGTCGATTCGTCGCCGTTCGCAGCAATTGGGTTTGTGTTATTCGACCACATGGAAGATTTTACGCAAAGATCTTGGTGTAAAACCGTATAAAATACAGCTCCTGCAAGAACTGAAGCCGAATGATCTGCCACAACGTCGAATTTTCAGTGAATGGGCCCTAGAAAAGTTGGCAGAAAATCCGCTTTTTTATCGACAAATTTTGTTCAGCGATGAGGCTCATTTCTGGTTGAATGGCTACGTAAATAAGCAAAATTGCCGCATTTGGAGTGAAGAGCAACCAGAAGCCGTTCAAGAACTGCCCATGCATCCCGAAAAATGCACTGTTTGGTGTGGTTTGTACGCTGGTGGAATCATTGGACCGTATTTTTTCAAAAATGCTGTTGGACGCAACGTTACGGTGAATGGCGATCGCTATCGTTCGATGCTAACAAACTTTTTGTTGCCAAAAATGGAAGAACTGAACTTGGTTGACATGTGGTTTCAACAAGATGGCGCTACATGCCACACAGCTCGCGATTCTATGGCCATTTTGAGGGAAAACTTCGGAGAACAATTCATCTCAAGAAATGGACCGGTAAGTTGGCCACCAAGATCATGCGATTTGACGCCTTTAGACTATTTTTTGTGGGGCTACGTCAAGTCTAAAGTCTACAGAAATAAGCCAGCAACTATTCCAGCTTTGGAAGACAACATTTCCGAAGAAATTCGGGCTATTCCGGCCGAAATGCTCGAAAAAGTTGCCCAAAATTGGACTTTCCGAATGGACCACCTAAGACGCAGCCGCGGTCAACATTTAAATGAAATTATCTTCAAAAAGTAAATGTCATGAACCAATGTAACGTTTCAAATAAAGAACCGATAAGATTTTGCAAATTTTATGCGTTTTTTTTTTTTAAAAGTTCTCAAGCTCTTAAAAAATCACCCGTTATATTTGAAGTGAAATAAAGTTAAGTTTGATTATTCAGTGTAGTCAATTATTGGTCAACCCAAGGGGAAAAACGTAAAAATGTGTTACTGACTCGTTTGTAGACAGCTGTGGTTTGCTACTCACCAATAACCATTGGTTTCTCTACGACGAATGGACCACATCTTCCACTTACATAGTAGTGCACGTCCGACCCACAGATTCCAACAACTTCCATCTGGAGGAGGACCTCTGAAAAATACTTTTGTATAGTCATAACTAAATTACTATCTAGTTAAATTCATTTCTATAGAAATGTCTACTTTCACCGAGTACTGTTGTTTCGTTTTTATTGTTATGTTGTTTCTGGAATGATAATATTGTTTCTGAATATACTAGGTCATTAGGATGAATATGCCAAACATTATTACTTATTTTAGGAATGTAAATTTCCGCAGCCGGAGATAACTGTGTGGAAGCTAGTTTTCTGGCCGTGGTCTGTAAGTTTTTATACCTGATGTTTCGTCTGCTACTACGGCAGATATTATCAAAGGCTATTTGTTTGAAGGTGGTTGACAATGTTTCGTGATGTATTTCATCAGTTCGGGCTTCCATTGTCTAATATAATATAAATGGATTTGAAATCCCTGAAAGAAATAACAATTTTACTAAACAAGAAACTGAAATTACAAAGAAATAACATACAAGCAACAACCAAAAAATTGAAAAATTGAAAAGTAATTACCTAAAAGCTGAAAATTGAAATAATTAAAAAATATTATTAACAAGAAATGAAACTAGAAATCAAAAGATTCCAAACCAAGTTACCTCACGACGTCTTCGACGATTGTGGATACTAACAATCGAAACGTCGTGACGTAACTTGGTTTGGAATCTTTTAATTTCCAGTTTCATTTCTTGTTAATAATATTTTTGATTTTTTTTTAATTTTCAGCTTATATTCACTTTTGAATTTTTTTATTTTGTGGTTGTTGCTTGTATGTTATTTCTTTGTTATTTCAGTTTATTGTTTAATAAAATTGTTATTTTTCGGTTAATCTTTTAAATTTTTTTCAGAAATTTCAAATCAATTTATATTATATTAGACAATGAAAGTCTAAACTGAAGAAATACATCAAAGGCTACGTGGTAACCGTCGCAGTACTCGAGTTGTTGTTCCCGTTGTTCTCATCAAATCGTAGTTACTTTTAGGCACTTAGGTTGTTGATTATTTTAATTTTTCATACCTTCTATCGTGAAATGATATATAAATATATATTTTGGGGATTATTTACCTTGGTGGCGATTTACATAACCTAGTGAGTAAATAAAACTACATTCTTATTTTTCAATTCAAGTGTTTTCATAATTTGAAATGAATTAATGTTTTTTTCATATTAAGAGATGACGCATGGCCTGATACGGTCCTGTTAGGCCTAATATTTGTATGTTTTTATCAGATTTTGACTAGGGTAAGTAGAAATTTCATGTTGGCTTCTCTGGAAAGCAAAATGAATATCGAATCTGTTCTAGATTAAATTTCATTTTTTCCAGATTGAAAAAACCAAAAAAATTAAAAGATGATATTTGTGTAGAGGTTTCATTTTACTCTCAATCCAATCCTGTAGTTATGGCATTTAAAAAAAATATGTTGAATGTGCCTAGGTCTTCAAAGTTGAATCTACGGAAGGAATGTACTTACGGTTGTCCTTTGGAACTGGAACAGGCCTGTTTTCCTAGAAAAAAACACAGAGTATAATCATTGGAAGCACGAAATCAGTTGAAGGGATTCATATAAGTTTGTGTGCATCGGTTATTCGATTTCGGTACATGCCCGATCGATTTTGAATGGAAACAATTCAATCGGTGGAACAAATCAGTTTAAATAAGCGTTAGAACATATTCTTTTCTGCTATTTCATGATATATTTGAGAGAATGTTTATAAAGGCAAATAGAATGAATTATTTGGTGCTGGATATTACTTTTCGACAACGTCTAGTCAGGCGAATTTTGAAACAGCTCAATATCAACAAGGCGTCTGGTCCTGATGAAGTGCCCGTCATCGTGCTTAAAAAGTACGCAAATGATCTCGCACCAGTATTTTGCATACTTTCCAACCTGTCTTACAAGGAAGGGGTTTTTCCTTCTTGTTGGAAGATTTCTTGCGTTCAGTCTATTCCCAAAAAGGGCAAAAAAAATCTTCCAAACAACTATAGAACAGTCGCTTTGATATTAGTGATATCAAAAATCATGAAGAAATTTGTAAACCACCATATCCTCGAATATTTGGAAGGCTTCAACATCTTGGGCGATCATCAATATGGCTTTCGAAACGAAGATCAACAGGCGACCTTCTATCGTATGTCATCCATATTTGGAATAATGAAATGGTAAAGCATGGATAGTCAAGAGCTGTTGCGCTTGATATTTCTAAGGCCTCTGACCGTGTGTGGCATGAGGATTTTCTGGCCAAACTCCGATGCTATGGCTTCGCGGATCATTTTTGTGTATCGCTCTCCAGCTTCCTTAAAGAACGTTCTCTGCAAGTAGCCGGCGATGGATATATCTCGAATACTTTTACCATCAACGCTAGTGTTCCTCAGGGATCCATATTGTCTGCAACCCTTTTTTTATTGTATATCAAGGACGTATTGAAAAAAAAAACAAGAATCCAACATATTGCTTTGCTGACGACAGCACACTTGTCTCGTCGTTTCATTTGGATTCCAGGACATCGCCTGCGGATGCACATCTTCACCGGCAGCAGGAGGTTGCATATCTTAATGACGATCTGGAAGTGATTTCGAATTGGGGTGAAACTAACCAGGTTCAATTCAGTGCCACATGAATCGATTCCCTTAAAAAATATAAATGTCTCCGAACCGGATATCATAATGTCGGGACAGACAGTTCCGCTTTCTGCTCCGATGAGTTTGTTGGGGGTTGAATCGACACCAGTATGTCTTGGCACAATCATGTCGCTGGAATTGCAAAGGCTGCTTCTCAAAATTTCGGAACACTGTTCCGAACCAGAAAACTGTAGGTACACACCTCATCAACTTTTGATGCTTTATAAAGCTCAGATCAGACCTTCTTTGGAGTACTGTTATCATGTATAGAGCTCCGCCCCTAAGCATACTCTGAAGCTGCTGGATTCCATTTAGAAAAGAGCCATCCGTCTGATTGGAGACGAGAATATCACTTACAACCTTGACAGTCCGGAGCGTCTAAGATGAGTTGGAGATTTGTCATCGTTTTGAGGTTTAGCTCAGTACACCTAGAACTTCACTGTTTGAGAAATATTTCATTTGGAGGACTGCGTCAATATGGAATGAACTTCCTGAGAACTTTTTTTCAAATGGATTCAATCTTCAGCGATTAAAATCCACACACACACATTACAATGGCGGGTTGGCTTGTTCATCTTTCACTGTCTGAACCACTGTGCATGCTGTTTTTGGCGAGTGCATTGGCTTGGGATGTGGGGGTTGAGCAAACCGGCCATCGGATGCCTGCTTCCACGTAGCCTGGATACGGGAATAACAGAATCACTTGTGGTTCAGTTATTCCCGTATGTGTATCCGTGCCGAGAGGATGAATGACACTGAGCCTAACAGCTGTCTCTACGTAACCTTCAATATACCGGGCGCCTTCTCGTCGTAGCATCGCCTTGTCACGGTAATGCGGGGCTCTGCCGTTATTGACCTTCTTTTCCCAGCTACTCGTGGGACTTTTATGGACAGGGTAAACTTAAAAATTCTTTCTGGCGCTGAGTCTATAATGGAGATGGATGTCGAGCTCACGACTCCAACTGACCCCCCTGTAAATTTAGATCAGGAGCGAGTCTACAGAGGAGATGGATGTCGAGTTTACGACTCCAACTGACCCCCCTGTAAATTTAGATCAGGAGCGAGTCTACAGAGGAGATGGAAGTCGAGTTTACGACTCCAACTGACCCCCCTAGAAATTTTGATCAGGAGCTAGTCTACAGAGGAGATGAACGTCGAGTTTACGACTCCAACTGACCTCCCTATAAATTTAGATCAGGAGCGAGTCTACAGTGGAGATGGATGTCGAGTTTACGACTCCAACTGACCTCCCTGTAAATTTAGATCAGGAGCGAGTCTACAGAGGAGATGGATGTCGAGTTTACGACTCCAACTGACCCCCCTAGAAATTTTGATCAGGAGCTAGTCTACAGAGGAGATGAACGTCGAGTTTACGACTCCAACTGACCTCCCTGTAAATTTAGATCAGGAGCGAGTCTACAGAGGAGATGGATGTCGAGTTTACGACTCCAACTGACCTCCCTGTAAATTTAGTTCAGGAGCGAGCCTACAGAGGAGATAGAGGTCGAGTTTACGACATCAACTGACCCCCTGTAAATTTAGATCAGGAGCGAGTCTACAGAGGAGATGGATGTCGAGTTTACGACTCCAACTGACCTCCCTGTAAATTTAGTTCAGGAGCGAGCCTACAGAGGAGATGGAGGTCGAGTTTACGACTCCAACTGACCCCCCTGTAAATTTAGATCAGGAGCGAGTCTACAGAGGAGATGGATGTCGAGTTTACGACTCCAACTGACCTCTTTGTAAATTTACTTCAGGAGCGAGTCTACAGAGGAGATGGATGTCGAGTTTACGACTCCAACTGACCTCCGTGTAAATTTAGTTCAGGAGCGAGAGCTTTCCAACTCTCCAACTCCTGATCCAATAACTGAACAGCGCAGGTACGCCGCTCAAGGTAGGAGTCGCGCCTCTAATGCGCCCCCCTCCACTCCTCCACTTTTCGTCGAGCAATCAGAAGCTACCACGCGCACAGCGTGAAGAGCATCGAATGGATTCATTTAACAGATAACGGCGCGGTGGAATTACAAAAATAATGGTATAATATTAATAATGAACGAAAAATCGGATTGAAGAAAAAAACATGGCCACGGGCGTTAAAGAAAAAAAACGTGGCTGCCAACGTTATAGAAAAAACATGGCTGTCATACAGGGTGTCTCATTGTTTAGGAAAAAACACGACGTCAATGTGTACGGGATGTCTCAAATACGTCAGCGTGAAAAATGGAAAATCATGGTATAATAATAATAATGAACGAGAAATCGGATTAAAGAAAAAAACAGGGCCACGGGCGTTAAAGAAAAAAACATGGCTGCCAACGTAATAGAAAAAACATGGCTGCCATACAGGGTGTCTCATCGTTTGAGAAAAAAAACGTGTACGGGGAGTCTCAAATACCTGCGTACCCTCATGAGCAGGTTAGCAAACGTTTGCGCTCAGGTGACGATTCAGCGGAACCAAAAGCAAAAAGGCCCTGCACGGTTGAATCTGGGGCATCGTCCGGTGTAGCTAACTTACAAAAACCCTCATATGGGAAGGTTGTCGTGGGTATCAAGGTGGTAATCTTGCACCTTGACTATCCGACTACCTCATTAACGATGAAATAGGAAAGCATATACTTTGTGCCTGACCCACTGGGGACCGAATCAAGCCGGACTCTTACCATCTGACCTGAAAGACCACTCACCGTACAAACTAATCGGCTTCGTTAAGAAGCTGGGTTTATTTGGTTGATTGTGAATAGGTGTAAGCCACAATAAACCCTTGCGGGTTGCGGTGGAGGGTCGAATAGACCCACTCACTTTGGACCTAACCTAACCCATTACAATGTATTGAAAAGATATTAATTAGTCGAGGAATATTCTTCATCCATCAATCAGTATATTCATTTTGAGTTGTCACAAACAGTCTTTACAATAAAGTATGCCTCTCTTTGCCTGTCTCACCTGTTTTTTTTTAATTTTTCTTTATAAACAGTTGTATCATTCAAACGGATCTGACAAAAACCGCCGTCATTTTCAATCTTCTCTCCTTACAATATCAAACACTCTTTTATGAAATAGATAACTATTCAGATGGGTTCATTTACATTTATTATCATCAACAAACATACACGTGTTTACATAATCGAAGTGAAGTGTATAAGTGGATATTTTGTTCATAGTAATTGAAAAGTAAACAGAATTTTTTAGCAAAACTTGAGTGATTATTTGAATGGTGCTTATCTTTTACCAGGCATTTGATCACCAGATTCTTCTTTTTAGTAGATAATACAGTAACGAAAATATAGTAGATTATTGGATCATCCACACTGTTGACACAGCTATATATCAGTTTAATATTTTCAAGGGCAATATATCAGTAGAATTTTTTCAAGGCAAACTGTTTCTTTGATAAGATCGATTGCAAACATTTCTGGGAACTAGTCAGCAGAACAGGGATTATTGCAGTGTACTGAGCAATTTCAGTAAGTTTCATCGCGCCAATGTCATTTCATATTTGGAGTTGTTTTAAGCGAGAATGGAGTTAAAAACAATACCTCTCATCCTCAGTGCTCTAGGAAAGAATATATCATAACGTTCATTGTGCACACAAATTATTTTCAAAAGTCCTTCTTCAAAATATCTGAAACACAAGATTATTCAATAAAATATACACATCGGAAAAGTCTAGGGATATTTTTATAACATAATAAATACCATAAAAATAAATGCATGAGGTCGTTTAATTTCGATTAAATTGGTACACTCGACCACCCTGTAGATTTCTATGGGTTGAACAAAGCCTGCAAAAACGGTAACTAATCTTTTTCAAGTTTTTTACAAACTGTAGGTTTTCGGCTAAAATGAATAATCTGAAAGTGTCGAGTTTGTACATTCTATGCAGTTCTTGCTCAGCAATTAAACTGGAAATATTGTGCTTTAACATGGAACGCCATCATTTACCATTGGCTGAGATGAGTAGAGCTGTAGGGCTTCTTCAAGGTGGCATGCGACAAAATGATGTAGCTCTTCGTTTGGGGGTCTCCCAAAGTGTTATCAGTCGATTGTGGCGGCGTCTCCGTGAAACTGGCATTCCAGCCGAACAACATCCAGGGCGAGGACGCGCTACAACTGCAGTTCAAGACCGATTTTTGGTCTTAACCGCAAGAAGACAACCGACAATCACAGCACCTGAGTTGGTTAACGTGTTGCAGCAGACGCACCAGGTAACCATTGGTCGTGATACTGTCAGAAATCGACTGCATGAAGCAGATCTCCACAACAGAAGGCCACTTAGATGTCCACCTTTGTCGAGAGGCAATCGCGGTAGAAGATTAGAGTGGTGTCAAGAACATCAAAACTGGGATGCAAATGATTGGGCCACAGTTTTCTTTACAGACGAATCCAGATTTGGATTTCATCCAGATTCTCGTCGAGTAAGACTGTGGAGACGACCTGGAAATAATGAACGTTTGAGACACGTCCAGGAAGTCCACACATACAGAGGAGGTACAGTAATGCTATGGGGCGGAATCATGATCGGCGGCAGAACCGATCTCGTTTTTCCAAATCGCTCCCTCACAGCTCGACAGTACCTCGACACCATTCTTCTACCTATCGTCCGTCCGTTTGCTGATGCTGTTGGTGAAAACTTCCACCTAATGCACGATAATGCTCGTCCACATGTCGCGCGTCTAGTGACTGACTGGCTCACCAACGAAGGAGTTGATGCATTGCCATGGCCAGCACAATCACCGGACCTGAATCCCATCGAGCATGTGTGGGACATGCTTCAACGAAGAATTACTCCGCATATGGGGAACATTCACACAACGTTTCAATTGAGAGAGCTTTAAATCGCTGAATGGGCAAATGTACCTCAACAAGACATTGACAATCTCATTTTGTTGATGCACGATAGATGTAGGGCCGTAATAAACCAGCGTGGAGGCCATACTTTGTACTGATTCCAATTTTTTTTGTATTATGATTTTTTTTCGGGGTGCCAAAGAAGAGCCATATTTTTTTTTAGTTTTGCTTATATGCGCACTCAGTATTTTTGACCATTTAATAAATTTTGTTGTAAGTTACATTCGTTTAATAATCACCCGTCAACTTTTTTTCCCTAAAGCGATCTAAAAAAAAATTATTGCCATTTTTAAAAATATCCCTAGACTTTTCCGATGTGTGTATAATCAAGTCATAAACAATTGCAATAGATGTACAGTGTGAAAAACTATACTGAATTGAAACATAATTGAAATATATTTTTTCAAAATCTTCGGACAGGTCAATTTTCATTTTTGAAAGTGAAAAAAATTATACAAGAGGAGATATACCATGTTTGAGAGATGTTTTGAATCTCTTTAGATCAGTCTGTTTTTATGAATTCGATTGGGTCATAACCACAGGTAAGTATTTGAAAAATTTATAATTTATTGAAAATTGGATAATTGGTCCAACATTTTTTGAAAGTCATTTAACTGAAGACATCAATTTGGAGTTTTCAACCACAGAGCTTTATTTAATTTTATAATAGACTGAGTTATTGCCAAGAAGCAAAAAAACACAATTTGAACATCTCATTGATGAGTGTATAGAAATATAGTTATTTTCGATTGAAGCATAAAAATCATAAATTTTTTTCATCAATCGTATCTGCGTAAAGTTTGGGTCGTAAAATTGCATATGTTTATTCAATTTACTTTTAAACTCCATCACTAACTGAATACGGTTCTGAATTTTGATGTTTTCGGCTAGAATAATCTAACAGACAGATAACAGATTTCTACACATCTACTGCACAGGGAGGGGCTTCTCAGCGGTCATAACTCAATCCGACAGCTGTAATCGTGATTGAACCCGTGACCCTCTGTCGAAATATGATTCGCAAATGTTGAATTAGTCTTTTCATTCAGAAAACTATTTATTCTTCTGTAAAAAGTTCCTCCGGTTTGTCCGATATGAAATTTTGGATAGGAACTGTAAGTCAACTTAAAAAAGATCTAAAATCTGTTTTAAAATCTGTTTTTCCGTTAATCAACTGTCGCCCCCATACGAACGACAACTCTCAGAAGCTGAGAAACTTGTGCGAGCTAAGGACTAACGAGGTCTTACCTTTTACCGTGTGATTCCTAACACGTATACTCTATTTTGAATTAGTTGAAATCTCATTTAATGCTGTGATAAAAAACTGTGGAATACTGAATAACAACATTCAACATATTGATCAATTGATGCTTGAATTAATTTGAGTTTTATCTGCTCAGAGAGCTCATATTTGAATTTACGAAACTATTTGAGTTCGGAAAGTGATAACTGAAATGCTTTTTCAATATATTTGTTTGATGAACGATAAAGAGCCTATCTATATTTACCCTGATATTTTTATTGTTATTATTCCAAAACCATTTCCAAAATTACTTGTAAACAGAATCCTGAATAAACAGGCTGAGAAGAACATAACAAAGAAGAAGAGAAATATTGATATATCGTCTCCCTAAATCGTTAACCTGCTATGTCTATTTTTGCCAAGTTTACAGGACGCAAATAAAATAAAATGATATTTTGAGTAATTTACCTTTCCAAATTCTGAAAATCTTGATGGATTTCATAACTTTCCTTAACGTTTTCAAAGAATAACCAGTACTGTAACTTAACACACTTACCTTATACAGACGGAGCAAAGTATCAGAACTTTTGAGTCCTTTTTTACAAAAAATTAAGAAGTGATACATCACTAGCCGCATAGAGAGCTATCAACATTTTTTTAAATAGAAAGTGGGGTCTTGTTACATTTCGTATTTAAATTTTTTTTTGCAATGACCTCCTCTTTTGTAATAGATAATACATAGCGTTTTATTTCAACAAGGTTATTATATATCTTATACATTCGAGGAAATGTTCAAAATGTTCTCCTTCAACCCCCTGACAGTAAAACAGTCTATTTTCGAACTCAATTCTAGCATTCTGGAATGTTTCTCGAATAATGATAGAACAAGTTTTGGTAATTCTGTCTCTCAAATTCCCATCTCAGGCTGAACATAAACTTTCCTTTTGATATAATCCGAGGAAAAAATTGGAAAGAGTCAAATCTGGTGAACGAGCAGTCCATTCCAAAGGTATCGCGCAGATCCAACCAATTCCTCACAGGCACATCATCTTGTTGAAAAACAACTTAACTTTCGAATTCAGCTTTACTGTGTGCCACAATTTCTTGAATCCGTAGGTGAATGGGGTTATGAAGAATTTACAAATATAAATCGCCAGTCAGATTTTCCTATGGCTATATGTGACCAAAAATATGACTTCCCAATATTTCTGCCAAGACGTTTATTTCACCACAAATATAATATTTCTACTCCATTACAGAAATAACTGCAAAGGTTGAATTGAACCTTATTTTTTTCATAATTTACTTGTACCTACAACTCATTTTGAATAATATGATAGCCATTAGAAGAAAGAGCCGAAATGACAAACACATTATGGCTGGAAAAAATATGGCCTCTGAATAATTTTCTACGAAAACTATAAACGCTACTTCAATTTACTCAATCTATCATTTATGTAGAGTTGCAATAGGCAAGGTCAGCTTGTGGCATTTTTGCGAAATGAATTTCTTGAAGATAAATTGAATACTTTATCGCTAGTCAAAATAAAGTATGACTGATATTGAAGAATTATTTCATCACTTAGTTCTACCGAAATTTAATTTGTTTTTGTACTTATATCTGGTTCACCTAAATAGATTTCAAAAATTGTTTGCACTTTGTCTTCATAACTTTTAATGAGCTGTAGAAATATGCTTAAGAAAGTATTTTACAGGGTGATGTATTTCTTGCGCAACCCTCAAGAGTTGGTTTTTGAATTCGGATCTGTACTTGTTTGATTTTTTTTTACTTGCTTCGGTAATAATAATCAGAAAATAACATATATGTTTCGGGACCTTTTCCACTGTTGAATTATCACGAACAACATACAAACATCTGATCGATTTTCATTGAACTCCATTCTGGATTCTGCAGATATACGATGGACGTCTAATTTATGCCCAAAATTTATCTTATAGACGTCCAATAGACTCTCGAACTATATAGTATTTTATTATGGATACACTGATCCGTTAATTGATGAAAATTAAGAACACTTTTACCGATATGATTATAGAAATTTTATAAAAAACACCACATCATGAGTCATATACAGAACAAACTCCACCATCTTTGGTAATCCACCATATTGGATTCAAAGTTGCTTTTCTCTGTATTATTTGCAGCAAAGTCTTTCATTTGATACTTATATTACAGGGGTGAATAAATAACTAGTCCGCCTTCTCTGACGATCCGCCATATTGGATTCAGAGTGACGTCTTGTTATTTCCGTATTCTTTTCAGCAAACTTTTTCATGGAACTTCCATTTTGTGCATTTAGAAACTTGCGTTTCTAACAACTTAACCATTCCATTTCATTTAATATTCGTATCATGAGGGAGCTTAAAATACTGATCTACCATCTTGGTTGGTCCGCCATATTGGATTCAAAATGAAGTCATGTTATTTTTTGTATTATTTTCGGCAAACCTTTTTATTTAATACCTACATCATAGGAGTGTATCAAATAATGTAGTCTGCTATCTTGGTTTGTTCACCATCTTGGTTGGTCCGCCATATTGTATTAGAAGTAAAGTCATATTATTTTCCGTATTCTTCTCGGTAAACCTTTTTATCTGATACTCGTAACATGGGAGTGCATAAAATAATCTAGGAGCAAAATCGATTTTTTGTTTTTTCCTTTACAGATATCTTAAAAGTAAAAGTTCCTGCTTCACAAGAGGCAACTTTTTTGCATTTATCATTTCCCCTTTTTATAATTCGAATTCAACTCACCCGGTATTGTATGAAATTGCTGAAAGTGGAATCAAAATTACCACATGTTTGACGATCTTCTTAGCAACGGTGGTTATGAAATCAAGAACTTTCAGAGATAAAAAAGTATCAACCTAGATTATATTTATTACAGAATTACTTTCCATGCGTAAATCGCTATTAAATAATAGAATTTTCCTTCCCAGAACCATCTAAAGTGAACTGAGAACAGTTATAACGTTTCAATGTACATGTTTCCGCCAATTAATTAATTTGCATAAAAATTTATTTCATCAGGTTCTATATTTAGCTGTTCATGGCCTAAGCAATTACATAAAATAGATTTGAATCAATCTGCAAAGCGCTATCCCAAGTGATACTCCTATCTGATGCAGTTTTGGACGTTTCCGAAAAAAAAATCGACAGGGATCTTCTTTCACATATCATTATTTCAATGTTATTTTTGAATAGAAATGATATGTTTGAATTGAAGGGGTTATATTTTTAGGAGTGATTAATTTTTTGGGAAAGAAAGTTTTTGGCTTTCTACTATCAGATGGAGTGGTAGAAAGCCAAAAACTTTCTTTCCCAAAAAACGATATGTTGTTCGTGTCATCGTTGTTTTCGATGGAGCCCAGGTCCCTTACTCTTTCAGATGATTTTCGTCGGAAAGACAAGTGGGTTCATGACTAAGATGTTGACGGTATGAAGTCGTCAGACATCAGTACTACCCTTCACGGTGTACCTGGCTGGGGTGGGATAGATGAAAAATCTGTTCATCCGTTAACGGGGGACATGAGGGCCTCATTCGACAGAGTGTCGGGGCCTTCTAATATCGGGAGGGGTTGTCTACAACATAATCTATAGCTTCTCTAACTAACAACATATTTATGGAGTCGTTTGAAAGTCTGGTCATTGAAGAAGCCCACAAGACACCTCGAGTCTGGTTGAGATATGTTGACGACACCTTCATAATATGGAAACATGAGAATACTGAACTAGACGCCTTCCTGAAACACATCAACAGCGTGAGACCTTCCATCACTTTCACAATGGAGAAGGAAATCCACAACGAATTGCCATTCTTAGACGTTTTGGTGGAGAGGACCGACACTAAGTGGCTGTATACCGAAAACTCACTCGTACGGGACAGTATCTGTACCACAAATCCAACCACCATCAATCAACTAAAAGAGGAATCATCAAGACGCTATTAGACCGTGCTTTCGGGCTCTGTAACACGAAGGAAGGTCTCGGGAAGGAACTAGACATCATTAAAAATGATCTTCAACGGAATGGCTACTCCAAAGCGATGGTAGAAAAGACCTTGTCTGAAAGACTGCAGGAGCCTCGCAAGGAAGAGAAACCGTCACAACCAGTGCTTGCACTCCCCTACATCAGAGGATTATCGTAGAGGATAAGAAGAATTGGTTCCAAGTACAGCATCAGAACCTGCTTCAGATCCGGTAACACTGTCAGGCCACCAAACGCGGACTGCGATTCCAAGAATTGCATTTACCGGATACCCTGTGAGTGCGGAAAATCCTATATTGGTGAAACTAAGAGGCCATTGAATGTCCGCATTGCCGAGCACAAGAAACACACACAGCGAGGGGAAACCAGCAAATCAGGAATAGCAGACCATGTTTGGACCCATCAACACAACATCGAGTGGTCCCAAGCTGAGATCTTGCACAGAGAGGAACATTGGTTTAGGAAAAAAATCAAGGAAGCCGCTTACAGGTTGTCCAACAACGTATTCAGCCAAGCCTGAGTAGAAATACGCAGCATATGGAAACCCATCATCAAGCGAAAAACGGCCAACTCCCGCCAAACGGTCCTCTCCCACGGAACCAGTGAAGCGGAAAATGGAAAGCGGGGATAAGTGAAAGTACTCGAACGACCTATAAATAGTTATCTCTCGGAGGAATCACTCCAGTCATCACCCGAAGACGATTGTAGATACTAACAATCGAAACGTCGTAAACTAACGTGACTTGGAATCTCTCAACTTTTTATTTATATTTTCTTTTTTCATTTCTTCATTTTCATTTATGTTTTTTCAATTGTTCTATTTTACTTTTATTCCACTATTATTTCATGTCAGGTTTATTTTGCTCAATATAATTGTTATTTTCAGCTATTGATTTTCAACTCTTCTTTTTTAGTTGTTTCAGGGATTTCAAATCATTTTTAATAGTAGACAATGGAAGTCCGAACTAGTAAAATATAACATAATATGTTGTCGTCGGTTGGTGGGTATGTTACAAATTTCGTTCAGAAATCATAATTATTATCAGTTTCAAGATAAAGCCTGTAACGAGGGACTTTTTAATGACGCACATGCAATCGGTTCTTTTTTTTTTGAATATAATAACAGTAATAATACTGGCAGATAGGAAAAAAAAATTGAATTTGATTTGAATATATTTCTCATTTTCAAATCATTACTTTTCAAATAATGCATTTGGAAATTATTGAATTATGAATTGATTGAAAATTCCCAGTTCAATATTGTATTTAATTTATTAATCGCATATTATATTATTGAAAACATTAGTACCTACCTATTTTCTGCAATATCAGTCTGTTTATTTTCGAAGTATGTGTACATATTTCCTAATTTTGAACTCATCCTTGCACAGTGTTAATGTTCCTTTGGCACTAACACAAGCGATTGGTTCAATCGCAACAACAGTCATAGAAAAAGCAAATCTACTAGCTGAACAATTTGCGTTCCACTCCACAGTGGATTTTCTGGCACCACACACTATTCAAAGACTAGAATCCACAATGCCGGAAATTACTTTTCGACAGCGTCTAGTCAGACGAATTTTGAAACAGCTCAATATCAACAAGGCGTCTGGACCTGATGAAGTGCCCGTCATCGTACTTGAAAAGTGCGCAAATGAACTCGCACCAGTATTTTGCAGACTTTTCAACCTGTCTTACAAGAAAGCTGTTTTTCCTTCTTGTTGGAAAATTGCTCACGTTCAGCATATTCCCAAAAATGGTAAAAACAATTCCTAGATCAACAGGCGACCTTCTATCGTATGTCACCCATATTTGGAATAACGCAATCGAAAAAAATGATGAATCAAGAGCTGTTGCACTTGATATTTCTAAGGCCTTCGGCAGTGTCTGGCATGAGAGTTTGTTAACAAAACTTCGATGCTATGGCTTATCAGATCATTTCTGTTTATGGCTCTTCACCTTCCTGAAAGAACGTTCCCTGTAAGTGGCCGCCGATGGATATCTCTCGAATACATCAACGCTGGTGTTCCCCAGGGATCCATATTGTCTCTGTTCGGTATTCACTTGTTATTGTATGATTATCATTAGTATTATTATTGCTAACATTTGAACATTGATGATACCGGCCTTATACGCACGCGCGGAGGTCGGAGACCGTCGTAAAATGAAAAAGACAGACAAGCAAGAGGTGTGCTCGGAGAAAGAAGTCTGTTCCGCAAAAAACGTGTGTTCCGCTAAATGTATGGTGAAAAAATTATCATTATCTACCGCCAAAACAGCATTCTTCAAGATCGCCACCGGGGTACCCCACGAACAAATATTAGGAATCCAAATAGGAAGGCAAGGAGATCTTCCCTTATATTGCTTTGCTGACGACAGTACACTTGTCTCGTCATTCCATTTGAATTCCAGGACATCGGCTACGGAGGCACATCTTCATCGGCAGCAGGAGATTGCATATCTTAGTGAGGATCTAGAAGTGATTTAGAATTGGGGTGAAAGTAACCAGGTTCGATTCAATGCCACAAAAAAACAAACATCGGTTTTTTCCTAGAAGATAAATGTCTCCGAACCGGATATTATAATGTCAGGTCAGATAATTCCGCTTTCTGCTTCTATACGTTTGTTGGGGGGGTTAAAATGGACACCAATATGTCTTGGCACAGTTACGTCACACGTTAAAAGGTAAGACCTCGTTAGTTCTTAGCTCGCACAAGTTTCTCAACTTCAGAGAGTTGTCGTTCTTTTGGGGGCGACAGCTGATTAACTTTCAACTGTTCCGACCAGAAAACTGTACACATCTGAGCAATTTTTGATGCTTTATAAAACTCAGATCAGACATTCTTTGGATTATTGTTCTCATGTATAGAAACATACTCTGAAGTTGCTGGATTCCATTCAGAAAAGAGCCATCCGCCTGATTAGAGACGCGAACATCACGTGCAACCTTGATAGCCTGGAACATCGAAGAAAAGTTGGAGATTTGCCTCTCTTGTATAGATACTTTCACGGGAGGTGTTCGAGTGACTAAGCACATTCAATTCCACCATCAGCTGTACCTATCAGAAATACGCGACGGACTTTGGCCGCTCATCGTTTTAAGGTTCAACTCAGTACACCTCGAACTTCACTGTTTGAGAATTCTTTCATCTGTAGAACTGCATTTATGTGGAATAAACTTCCTGAGAACATTTTTCCAAATCGATTCAATCTCCAGCGATTCAAATCCAATGTAAATCGGTATTTACGCACAGGCATCGCTCTGAGAGCGGCCTAAAGAATTTTCCTGGAGTGCTTGTGTTTTGTCCTTAAAAAAAGCATGGTTGTAACGGGTAACGAGGAATAAGGGTTCGATTCCGGAGAGGTAGTCTGAGAAACGGTTACCACATCCAAGGAAGGTACCCATCCCGAAAATTGCTGAATAAAAAACGAATAATTGTTTTTAGAAGAGATTTGAACTCTCGTCTGGTGAGGCCGATTATGTCTTGCGCATTAACACACTCGCCAAATGGATCAATCAAAAATATTTAATCCTGGCGATTCTGATCAGGATAAAATTATGAAGTTATTGTTTTGTCACCGATTTTTGATAGGTGTGCAAAGTATAAATCTTGTTAAAGATGCCCTTGCAACTAAAGCGTACTACAATCTTGATGAATATTACAATGGAACTTTGCTGTGATTTAATATAGGTGTTTTTTTTGTTGTTTATATTGAAACCTATACTTTAAATTATATTTAATACTGGGATATATATTATTTTATAGCCATGGCACGTGAACTTATGTTCAAATTGTATATATTTGTTATTTACATCTTTTGAAAGGGACTATACAAACTATTTTGTCTACAATGTGTTAAATTTTATTTTCTATTGATATATTTTATCTATTAGATATGTGAATTTAGTTTTGCTCAAATTGTGTGTCTGTGTATTTGTGTTTTTGAATTGTTTCTTTTCTCTTATTCTTTGAAGTGCTATATATACCAGATTTTTTAACAAGCTCTGTCAATAAGATTGTATTTTCTAGGACAATAAAGTATATGTCTATTCTATTCTAAAATTATTCTGTTCGTTTAGAGTTAGTCAACAACTACAAAGAAACATACACAATGGAAGATAATAAAAGCGTTTTTATAGAATTGACCTGTGTCACCGCTTTTTCATATCAATTTTGGATCGAAGATGGATACGAAGTTCTCAAATTGACACCCTGAATATTTATATTTAACACTCACATCGAACGTTTATAGACTATAATTATATATCACAATATCTGCGAATCGAAAGTTAACCTTGACCGCGGCAAATGTGAAAACACGTGATTGGAATGAAATAACTACACGTCTCCAGCTGCTGATAATAGCTTCCAATTCTGACGTTTATCGAAAGTTGTTTTCACGTTACGAAACACACCCCCCGCCACAGAACACACCCGCCAACTGCGGGACACACCTCCTGTTCTATGGTAAAAGTCATACGCCGTTGATTGTTGATTGTTGATTCCAGTTTCAAGATCGCAGAGGTCAACACAAATCGTTCTATTATAAGCAATTTTCTTGAATATTGCATATTAAACAGATTTTCATTATTGCTCCATAAAGAATTTAGCCATAACTTTTCAATCGTTTTGTTTTCTGGTAAACTAGACATGTAGTTGGAACTGTACCTTTGGTTTCAACAGTGAATAAATAGTTAACGACAGATGGTTTTCCTACAAGTTTAGTCAATTTCCTCTATAAAAATGCTTTCACTGATGTCCAAAATGATTTCGTAGATTGTAATGGTCCTCTCAGTTGAAGTTAACGTAATTCTTCTTGTTGATGCAGTTTCTTGTTATCCCTTCAAATAACTGTTTTAGCCCAGGCTCTGACATTCATTCGCAGATTGATATGCCCAATTAACAGAGTGTAACGTGTCGTTACCAAACTCAAATATTTTTTATCCTAACCTAGAAGCTGTTTTGATTTCTTTTATGATGGACTAATCGGCCTTTCCCTCGTCTTTGTCCTCTCACTTTATTTCTGACATTTCAGTTGATAAAAGAGATTCGAACATGAAACTCTTTGAGAATCTACAGAAAGATTTTAGTTCAGAGAAATTAGTTATGGCTCCCTCTTCTGCAGAGATATAGTCTTACCCAGTTTCTTCAACTCCCTCATCACCAACATCAAAATTACCTACTTGATGTCTCTCTGGCAGCTTTCTTAGGGAGGCTTTGCTGACTCAACTTAGTTTAGAACTCACATGTAGCTTTAGAGCTGTTAGTGCTACAAAGCTGTTGAGAGCAGCCTAAACAGCGTTAAGTTCAGCGCCACAGATCTGCCCTAGAAATAACCGAGGTTATTATATCAGAAATTCATATATTCCAACAAGAAATCTTCTGCTTTCTAGAGATCACTGCGATATTTCTCAAAATCTAGCATGCAACATGAGATGTTTGTGATGTGCAACAAATTTCCAAGAAAAAAAAGAAAGAATTGAACTGCTGATTTTTCTAAAATCTGTACTAACTAGGCACCTAATCAAGCTCCGTCGACTTTCTGCAAAGCAATTATCTCAGCAATGTAGAACACCTCCCAAACTGACCAAAGTTAGGCACTACACATAGGAAGATCTTCAAGACCATTTTCTGAACTTTTCTCGGGAAAGCCATTTGTTTCAACTCCGAAAATCCATAAACACGTGTACCCTGCATTCGCTGGGATACAAGCACTTCTTTTCCAAACAAACGGCTTCCCATGGGCTCAGCAAAAGGTGCAGGAAAAACAAAAATTCTCAACCTGGGAATTATTTAAGAATGAGGTGTTTGCTGGCTCCAAAGATTTTACTGAGAAAATTGTGAGTACTCTTGAATATTTGGAAAATCTTCAACTTCAACATCTTAAGCAACAATAAATGTTATATTCGCAATAAAAACAAAAAGTAACCTTTCACATATCACTCATCAAAGGAATAAAAACTGAATTCAAAGTTATTATTGTAACACATGTGTATCTTTCATATACCTTCAAACTTTATGGCTTGTCATATATTATGTGGTTCCATAACACAGATAATACTGTTTATTCAGCCATAAGCATTATTAATGAACAACTCCAGAGAGGCTTTTGATCTTTCTCTTGCTGGGGATTGTCTAAACCTAACTGTTCCTAACTGACAGAACCAACAGTTTGCCTTGAATTCATTACTTGAAAGAATACAGAACACCACAAATGACCAACTAAGTATAATGATTCCAAACAGAACATTTTGCAAATGAAAGTTAGGATATTGAGTTGGGCCTGGCATATTCCAATGTTTCACCCTTATCATCAGAGACGTTTTATGAAGGAATAACTGTGACTGGAGAGAGCTGCACCAGGAGCTCAACTCCAGAAAATTTTCTCCGAAGAACATTCCAGGTAGGTGGACAACCTTCTACAGATGAAATTTTCGAGCTCGAAGTGTTCAACTGTTCAACTGACAATCAGTAACTACAGATGCTTTGGTTTCCGATCTTATTGAATTTCAGAGCGATTCTGTATACTGGAAGAGTTGAAATGCTACCGCTTTATCAAACTGATGTTTTTCCAGAAAAACAGACAAACGTGTTAGGAATCACACGTTAAAAGATAAGACCTCGTTAGTCCTTAGCTCGCACAAGTTTCTCAACTTCTGAGAGTTGTCGTTCGTATGGGGGCGATAGCTGATTAACGGAAAAACAGATTTTGAACAGGCAGAACAGAACAGATTTTCGACACAAAACACGACACGACACAAAGCACTGTTACTTTCGACAGCGTCCTATAAAAGTCTTTTAATCATTTCGAAAACATTATTTATTAAGTCAATCATTATGTGATAATGTTCTTCAATCATATATATACTCATAAATGGGAAGGTAGCCTGCTGGGTTGAAGTAGATGGTTTGCTCCACTTACCCAATCGACCGCTGTGTGAACCGGTGGTTTGAAACGCAAGGCCGAACGATAGATTTTCACTTTTTCACTTCCTATCGTCTAACCCGTGTTAGGAATCACACGTTAGTAGGTAAGACTTCGTAAGTACTTAGCTCGTGCAATTTTAGACTTTGGAGAGTTTTCGTTTGTAGGTAGGCGACCGCTGGTTAACGGAAAAACAGATTTTATTACTCATCCGTTTATCTCTGTTTTTTCGGACTGGTGAGTCCTAGGAAGCTAAAATTTGGTATAAAGGTGCTTTAAAGGTCTTAGATCCGCACTAAGAGAGAATTTTCAAATATTCTAACTGGGGCGCCCCCCGTGGGGGTAAAAGGGGAGCGTTTACATATAAAAATTAACTTTTCATCACTGTTTCCCCGTACCGCTATATTTTTGTAGGCAGAATTTTGTATGTAGGTTCGTTTTATATTGTAGATGTGCAATAAGAAAGGATTTTGAAATATTACAACTGAGAAGCCATATGCGGAGAAAAAGGGGCGTCCATAAAACAAAATTATTTTTTCAACACTGTTTTTACACACCGGTGAATTTTCGGAGGATGAAATTTTATATGTAGGTTCGCTTTAAGTTCGTAGATGTGCAATAAGAAAGGCTTTTTGAATAATCCAACTGAGACGCCAGCCGCGGGGGAAAAAGACGCGTCCTTAAAACAACATTATCTTTTCAACACTGTTTTTACACACCGGTGAATTTTCGGAGGATGAAATTTCATATGTAGGTTCGCTTTATACTGTAGATGTGCAATAAGAAAGGATTTTTGAATAATCTAACTGAGGCGCCAGCCGCGGCGGAAAAAGACGCGTCCTTAAAAGAAAATTATCTTTTCAACACAGTTTTTCTGAACTAGTAAATTTTTGGAGGCTGACATTTTGTTTTTAGGTTCGCTTTATATTGTAGATGTGCAATAAGAAAGGATTTTTAAATAATCCAACTGGGTCGCCAGCCGCGGGGGAAAAAGGAGCGTCCATAAAACAAAATTATCTATTCAACAATGTTTTTCCATACCGATAAATTTTCGGAGGCTGAAACTTTGTATGTAGGTTCGTTTTATATTGTAGATGTGCAATAAGAAGTATTATTAAAGATTCCAAATGGGGCGTCAGCCGCGGGGAAAAAGGCGCGTCCATAAAACAAAACTCTTTTCAACACTGTTTTTACACACCGGTGAATTTTCGGAGAATGAAATTTTATATGTGGGTTCGCTTTATACTGTAGATGTGCAATAAGAAAGGATTTTTGAATAATCCAACTGGGTCGCCAGCCGCGGGGGAAAAAGACGCGTCCTTAAAACAAAAATATTTTTCAACATTGTTTTTCTGAACTGGTAAATTTTTGAAGGCTGAAATTTTGTATTTAGGTTCACTTTATATTGTAGATGTGCAATAAGACAGGATTTTTAAATAATCCAAATGGGTCGCCAGTCGCGGGGGAAAAAGAAGCGTCCATAAAACAATATTATATTTTCAACACTGTTTTTCCATACCGATAAATATACGGAGGCTGAAATTTTGTATGTAGGTTCGTTTTATATTGTAGATGTGCAATACAAAGTATTTTTGAATATTCCAAGTGGGGCGTCAGCCGCGGTGGAAAAAGACGCGTCCTTAAAACAAAATTATCTTTTCAACACTGTTTTTCTAAACTGGTAAATTTTTGGAGGCTGAAATTTTGTATATTGTAGATGTGCAATAAAAAATGATTTTTCAATATTTCATTTAAGGGGGGAGGAAGAATAAGCGTTTATAAAATTATCTTCAATATATCCTTTATCTTATCTTTCCATAATGTGGTCAATATGGCCCTTTACAGCATGTAATTTTAATTAATATTTTTGAAGATATAACAGATTCAAAATGCAGGAACCTAGCGGTTGTACTGGGCCAATTATATGTCGCTCTCTCAAGAGTAATCTCTAAAGAAAACATGTTTGTATCGTCTACTGACAAAAAAGCTGTGAACTTTGTATATTCTATGTATTTTGTAGTATATTTAGTATCAGAATTGAACCCGTGCGGTGCCGGAGCCAGTCGCTAGTATTCAATGAATAGGCAAAAATATGACAAGACTAATTGGATTCTTCAAATGTTCATACTACGCACTAACTTTTTTGGGGTGAACTTTTCAATTTGCCCTTTATCACACTCGTGCATCAGATTGTCTGTTGATCCATATTTATCAATTGTTTACTTTGTGGAAGTTTTAAGAACTATTTCATCTTTTTCGTGGAATAGTGTTCCCGCTGTGAATAGTGTACCCGCTGTGGGGTATATTCAGATGAATATACCCCACAGCGATTTGAATGCAACGTAAATTGCACAGACACCGCTCCCAGATCGTCTAAAGAATTTTCAAGCAGTGCTTGTGTCTCTCCAAGAAAATATAAAAATATCGAAAATTAAATGAGGTTCACCCCTGGATCGTTTTCTAGGAGTTGAATTGTGAAAGAATTTTTATTATTTGTCCAGTTTTTAAACATCAGTCGATATATTTTTCATTCGGCATCAGAAATTGTTTCCTAACAAGAAGAGACAACAGAAAAATATGGAGAATGTTTTACAAAATCTGATTATTTTTTTGTCTAAACATGATTTTTTCATTTTGAACACGGAAATAGGTGTATCTCCTATAGTGAAAATGTGTCCTTTTTATACAAGAAGGTAGGATCTGAAATTATATTGTAAGTGTTTTTTAAAAATTTTCTGCTAGGTTCTCGTAGAACACTTCAACTCGCAACTTTGCATTATTGAATAACAGTTATAAATCATAACTTTCGACCTTTTCGTCAAAACGTATCAGCGACCTTGACTAGATATGCTGACTAGCTTCTCACGTGTCTGATTTGCCAAGACTGAACCACGAGCCTCTCACAAAATATACAAAAATCAATACCGGATGACACAAACTGTAAATGCACTCACCAGTCTCATATCTTGGATTCCGTAGAGCACGACGCTTAGATTATCCTTGAGTGGGGCCATCGTTTTGACTTTCTTTATCGACACAAACGTTGGAAATGAAATGGTTCACGTCAAGCGAATTCTCGTTTATATAGGTACGGGACAGAAAAATTGTCGACGTCTAACTTGTTTGGAATAATTCGAATGAATACATTTCGTGTGTATGAAGAGGCAGAGTAGGCACCGCCCCGGAACATAGACTGACGGAGGAGACTGAAATTTTCCGAGGAACAGACCCAGGTGTATGGAAAAACTACGTTACGACTAAGATGTATATGCACTGGTGGATGTTTCAGAAATTGTTGTAGACCAAGTGGGGTAGTTCTGATGTTGCCGCAAGATGGTGTCAATAATCAATATTTCTGTTTATTTTAGTCATCAATTGGTCCTTGATAAATGATGTTGCCAATACTATTCTTACTTAGAAAGAAATATGTGAGGTTACCTATCTATGTTATAAAATCCTGTCGATGCTCCTATATTTGAAGGATTCTAATATAAAATAAAAAATTAATCATTGGTTCTTTTAGTCATCAATTGGTCCTTGATAAATGATGTTGCCAATACTATAATTTTACGTAGAAAAAAATATGTGAGGTTGCCGATTTATCTTATAAAATTCCGTCGAATTAATCTTTGAATCTTTATAGTCATCAATTGGTCTTTGATAAATGATGTTGCCAATACTATTATTTTACTTAGAAAGAAATATGTGAGGTTGCCGATCTATGTTATAAAATCCCGCCGAATTAATCTTTGAATCTTTATATAGTCATATATTGGTCCTTGATAAATGATGTTGCCAATACTATTATGTTACTTAGAAAGAAATATGTGAGGTTGCCGATCTATGTTATAAAATCCCGTCGAATTATTCTTTGGATCTTTTCAGTCATCAATTGGTTCTTGATAAATGATGTTGCCATTACTATTATTTTCCTTAGAAAGAAATATGTGAGGTTGCCGATTTATCTTATAAAATTCCGTCGAATTAATCTTTGAATCTTTATAGTCATCAATTGGTCTTTGATAAATGATGTTGCCAATACTATTATTTTACTTAGAAAGAAATATGTGAGGTTGCCGATCTATGTTATAAAATCTCGCCGAATTAATCTTTGAATCTTTATATAGTCATATATTGGTCCTTGATAAATGATGTTGCCAATACTATTATTTTACTTAGAAAGAAATATGTGAGGTTGCCGATCTATGTTATAAAATCCCATCGTCTTTGATAAATGATGTTGCCAATACTATTATTTTACTTAAAAAGAAATATGTGAGGTTGCCGATCTATGTTATAAAGTCCCGCCGAATTAATCTTTGAATCTTTATATAGTCATATATTGGTCCTTGATAAATGATGTTGCCAATACTATTATTTTACTTAGAAAGAAATATGTGAGGTTACCAATCTATGTTATAAAATCCTGTCGATGTTCCTATAGTTACCAATTGGTACTTGATAAATAATGTTGCCATCACTATTATTTTACTTAGAAGTCAATATGTGAGGTTAGCGATCATTGTTATAAAATTCCCTCGAATTATTCTTTGGATCTTTTTAGTCATCAATTGGTCCTTGATAAATGGTGTTGCCAATACTATTATTTTACTAAGAAAGAAACATGTGAGGTTACCGATCTATGTTATAAAATCCTGTCGATGCTCCTATATTTGAACGATTCCAATATAAAATAAAAAATTAATCTTTGAATTTTTTCAGTTATCAATTGGTCCTCGATAAATTATGTTGCCAATACTATTATTTTACTTAGAAATAAATATGTGAGGTTACCGATCTATGTTATAAAATCCCGTCAAATAATTCTTCGGATCTTTTTAGTCATCCATTGTACTTTGATAAATGATGTTGCCAATACTATTATTTTATTCAGAATGAAATACGTGAGGTTATCGATCTATGTTATAAATTTATCTCGATGCGAATAAGGTTTCAATAAATTATTTTCAAATATGATGATGAAAAAATTGTTAATTCCAAAATCAAATAGACGCAACTTAAACTCCTTTCACTCACGTCTACATCTGAGAGGTTAAATAAAATTGTTTTGGTTGGTTTCCAGGTTTTGCTGTGGTCTTCTTTAGGTTCTATCGGTGACAAAGTTATCCAAGCATTCGTCGGTTGACGAGTGTTCTGGGGAGTATGATGGGTTTAATTGTTAGACGGTGATTTGTGAACACCAGCCGCTGACCACCATACATGGTCTTTTTTGGTGGGGTTTCGCTTTGGGAAGTGCCTGTGTGGCTCATCAGTGTCCAACCACTGTCCTAAACGTCTCCTGTTGTCGTAGAGGATCCACTTTTCATTACACGTGACGATCCGATCAAAAAAAGGATCGTTTTGGTCGCGCAAAAGCAAAGAAGAACATACCTCGAAACGTGACAATTTATGTCGATCGTTCAAATCGTGGTCATTTAGTTTTCGAGCTTTTTGACCTTTTCAATGTGTTTCAAATCATTAAAAACTGCATGGGAGCTAACGCCCAATTCTTCAGGCATCCCTTCCACCATTTGTGATGGGTGAGTCTCCACCAGGGTACCAAATCCTCGTCCTGGATTACTGTAATCGGCCATTTCGGGGCTCATCTTCGAGGCTAAAGTCTCCGGAACGAAATTTCCCATACTGACAGTGCATTCCTCAACATTGTCATTGCCAAATGTCTGGTTAGACAGCGCCCGATCTAGAGGAGGCAAACCGGGCAATTGCCCGGGGCGGCAAAATGTCAGCGGAGAAAATTTGAAAAATAGTTGAACAAAAAAACACACCCTACACAAAAATAAAATGTGGTCACACTGAGTCCTTCAAGCCGTGCTGGATGCTTTGCACGATGGAGCATGGTCGCGGACGGACAGATGGATGGTGCGTACAGGCGTTTAGTTTCGTGGGGTTGGCAACACTGGTTGCGTGCAACAGGGGATTCCCCTAGATCTGTCTTCTCATCTATAAACATTCAAAGAGGCATATCAATTTATTTCCCTCACGCTAGTTAGTTGCAGTTTCTGTATACCTCTGTTGTTTTCTATTCTATTATTTGAATTTAACGCATATCTTTATCTACCGTACGAGATTATAAAAGTAATTGAATAAAGTTTGAGTATGAAAGTCCTGAAATTGAAAAGTGGATGTTAGTGGCAGACAAATGAATAACATTTGTTTATAAAAATAGTGTGATAAAAAATTGTGAATAAAAAAACAAATTTATTTTTGAAATGTTGTATGTGTTGGGTATCAAATTTGAGGGGTTCATTATCATATTCTTAAATATTTACACTGTTGCTTTGTACTCAAAAACCAAAGCTCTGGTTTGAATAAACAAATCAGTACATGTACGTATTTATATGTATGATTATTATATTAAGTATTTCTGTAAGTCTAAATAACTGTTTTTCAATTTATTTTTGGATAAATATCTTGAAACGAAACTTATTTCGTTTTATTAATATCAGCAGGGAAAATTTGTCTTTTTATCGGTTAAAATTACACCATGTATGGAATAACGCATGGGTAAAAGGCGGCAAATATTATTTTGCCCGGAGCGGCGAAATAGTTGAATTGGGCGCTGTGGTTAGATTTTGGGCTGTTTTGGCTGCGCATTGGTTCAATTTGAGTACAAAATTCTCTATCAATCAGTATATACCACGACTCAATAGAGTAAACATTTATCGAGATATGGAGCTAGAAAAATACACGACAATAAAGTAGACACAATTTTTGAAACAACCTAATAACTAGATCACAACGCAATTTTTGGGCATTCAATATTGATCTTTTGACATTGTGGTGTTGTCCATTTCATTTTTCAATTCATTTGTGTTAAGAAATAAACTAGAGGCGTATCGTCAGTGAATATTTCCAGGTTACTATTTGAGTTTTGTACCTATAGGAAAAGGGATAGGTCCTAGAATAGTTCCTTGTGGTAAGCCATATGAAATGTTCCTCAGTTCTGATGTAGATTCTCCCATATATACAAATCGTTTTTGTTCGGCTGAAAAATTGTAACAAGTGTAAACTCTACCTCTTATACAACATTGATTTAGTTTCTTATGTAATATATCTTGATCAACCGTAACAAAAAGTTTAGCAAAACAATTGAGCATATTTGTTGAAAAAACATTAAAATTAACATCGAAGATTAATGAGAAATATAGATAAGAAGCTAGCGACAATTGAAATATGGTGTCTTATTATTGATAAACAACATCTGAGGTCGTTAAGGTTATCATTTTTGTCGCACGTTATTAAAAATGCATCTTTAGGTGACTTTACAGATTTGAAATTTAAAATATGGTTGCAAACCAGGGACTGATTTCGATTTTTTTCAATTCTGAATTTTAATGAACGTTATTTTCATTTTTAATATGAGAACACGAGAATCCTCTTTGCGTAAGATAATGTGGAAAATTGTTAACTTAATACAGGAAATGTTAACCAAACACTGTTTTGAGCTCCACATTTGACCGCCTTATGTCAAAATTCGAACAAAAGAAGATTTTTCATCCAATCACTGCATGCGTTATATCAAATCCGAAATATGGTTTATCCTTTTTATTGCGAAACGAAGTTTACAATTGAAAACGTACAGGGTACGTTTCGAATAGTATTTGTTTCTAGCCTAAACTCAAGTATCGAGCAAATTTCATCACCATCCATTTTAATATTGTGACTCCAAACGTGAAGAATTTTGGAGGCTTGTTAGACCTGCTGCTCCACCATCTGGCCACCCAGATCTGGGACCCCAGTTCAAAGTTATTGGGTTCTAGAGTATTTTCAATAAAATCGGATGACTTACAACCCTATTGAACTTTAACTCACCCTTGTGAGCTCGAATAGGCCCTTCGACTCACCTCTGTATTCTGTTTTGCTTGACCCTCACGTGTGGCGCCATATCTCGAAATGTACTAACTTTGAGTGTCTTGTTGAATCTTGTTAGTCACCACCTGTTGCTCTAGCGCGTCCTGGCCGGCTAGACCTGAGACCAATGGATTGCGGTGCTCAGTGTCTGGAGCACAATAAGTATGACAAGATTTAATCGACCAGACCAACAAGCGAATCAACATACGCAAGGATGAACACAAATTATCTGTGAAGGGAAAAGTCACCACGTCTTCCCTCTTCCAACACGTATTGGCAACAGGACATAACATCAATTTCGAGAACACAAAAACACTAGCAAGCAATGAAAGCTTCTACTCTCGAACAATCAGAGAGGCTATTGAAATTTAAAAACGACCTAGTAGCAACGACCAGCAACTCTGATCGTCATCACGTTTGTTCAAGCAGGAAGGTCGCTTTTCGATTTCGATGGCCTCGCGAATTATCCGAGCTTGTAGTGTTTTCGCTGTGGAGATGGCCTTAGTGTTCGAAAAGTCTATGTTGTGTCCTGTCTTTTGATGCTGTTTGGACAGGGCTGAGGATGGGTCTGACTTTCGGACAGCAATTTGATGTTCGTATACTCCACTTGTCACACGTCTGTTGGTCTGGCCTACATATGTTCTATCGCAATCAAATCATTGAATTTCATATATACCCTGGGATTCATTGACAATGTTGTCCTTCGAGTAACGTTTCGTTTTAATGCCCTGTTTTTCGATAATTTGGCCAATTTTGTCAGTTACCCTTAAAGGTAGGAAAGGGAAGCTTTGTGGGAAACGTTTTTGTCTTTTGGATCTTTGGGACTGGATGGAGTTGTTTATTGACGACGGATGGATGTGTCAATTTGATGGTCTGTGAATCCATTTTGAAGGAGAGCTAATTTGAGTTGAGCCAGCTCTTGTGCTTTGTTGTGTCGGTCACAGACGTGATGACGGTCGGAGACTTCTAACTACCCGGAAACCCACAATTTTCCCGAAGCTCACCCACCACCAAGACGTTCGTAATGGTAATCACCTGAAGCCCCGCCCTCACATTTCAACTTCAGTGGAAATGTGGGGGCGGGGGATGATATGGTTGCTCTGGTACGTTAGTTCATAATAATAATAATAATAATACGCTACTCGCAAGAGGTAACTGCAGTGAAAAACTCTCTCCGCGGCAAGTATCAGCACAAACTTCGACAGATCTGGTCATCGGAACTGTCGGGGAAGAACAAAGTAACTGCAACAAATATGCTTGCTGTTCCAATCTTACTCTACTCGTTTGGAGTAGTGAAGTGGAGTCGGGAGGAGCTGTATCAACTCGACGTAAGGACCCGAAAAATGATGCATCTCTATAGGAGTTTGCATCCCAAATCGTCCGTTCCACGGTTGTACTTCCCCCGACAACAGGGAGGTCGTGGACTTTTGAGTTTGGAGTGTCTACATGACAGAATGGTACTGGATACAGCCTGTAAAGTCGTCAGGAGTTCGGATCCCCTTCTCTGCATGGTCCGTGACCATGAGAGAGCAGGAATTGGAGCATTTCTCCTTAGGGCAGCTGCTCGAGCAGCTGATGAACTCGGTATAGTTTTCGACTCTGAACGAGGTGACTACAACTTTGTCACCGAGTTGGAACCCGTTCAGCAAAAAGCTCAGATGAAAGCCGCAGAGATCACCTTACTTCTGCGGAGACACAGGGATAAGCCAATGCATGGGGTCTTCTTCAATAATATTGAAGACCTTGGCTTATCAAAGCGCCTGACGTTCGCTTTTCTCAGGTCGAGTGGGCTGAAGTCGGAAACTGAGGGGTTCATCATGGCTTGCCAGGATGGTGTCTTCAACACCTTAGTCTACCGCAGTCGCGTGATGGGTATAGAGGTTCCTGACACAAGGTGCAGGGCCTGCCGCGAGGCGCTCGAGACCCTAATGCACTTGCTATCAGCATGTCCAGCATATGCGGTCTCGGCCTATATCCATCGACATAACGCGGTCCTAAGAGTGCTGTATTACCATCTACGGCACTCTTACGGTATTGACGAGACACCGGTGTTGCCCTACGCTCCGGGGATATTGAATCCGTTGTGGGGAACGAGAAGTGCCGAATTTATTGGAACTATTCGTTCCCCACCCTCAGGCTCATACAAGCTAATAAGCCTGATGTAGTCCTTCTCGATCTCCAGACCAAAACGATGTTTGTCGTGGAGTTTTCAGCTCCTGGCGAGACGAATATCGTCAGAAAAGAGGAGGAAAAATGGATAAAATATCGAGATTTTCTCTTCGAACTCCGCAGACTCTATCCAGATCACTCTGTCAAGATGGTCGTTCTGATTATTGGAGTCCTTGGTGGAATGATGTCTTCTCTACTCTCGAATCTCAAAATCATACCGGCTTGCCGCACTAAGGCAGAAATCTTAGCCGCACAGATGCAGAAGGCTGTCATTCTTGGCTCACTACGTTTGCTAAGGGCACATGATTCTCGGACCCAATGATCACTTACCCCACGGTGTGGGGAGTGGTCATTGGTTGATTATGCTGGCGCGCCCCCCCGAATGTATCGGGGCTTCGGGGGATAGGACCTGACCAGCGCACACTACGGTGAAAAAAAAAATAATAATAATAATATTTATTCACCACACAAAATGAAGAATACAAATATAAGTTCATCACCACTTTATAGGTACATGAATGTATACATAAATTTAAGCCTAGCGTTAAATGAATAAATAAGGACAATCCTTGAATGTGGTAAATTCCATATATTTTATTTTCAATTTTTTAGCACACATATGTTTGTCACTAGGTAATGGTACATCAACAAATATAAAGCAAAACAACAAAACAATAACAAAAGGAAATATTTTATCGGTAGACCTAATCTACCAATACAAATTATATTGAAGAATTCAGAAGTAGTATTCATTACTTCAACTAACACATTGATGGATTACTAATTCAGGGAGGTTGGGTATCCATTTTTAACATTGTTATATAGCTTCGAGCTAAGTGAGAATAATTTCTCTGCAGAATAATTTTTTCGGTTTCAAAGTAGACTTCAACTACAGTATTATCTACACTTATTTTCGAAAAGTTGTGATCTGGAAAGCCTCTGGCGTACGATATGGAAAGTAGATATAATGTTTCATCCAAGTTTACTGTCGGGAGGCGATTGTTAAACCACTTGAGTACTTTTCAGAATTTACGTTCTGCTGTTTCTCTCCGTATCATTGGAAAAAGTTAATACTTCCTCGTTTACCGATAGTTTTAGTAAGTCATTGATGTATACATTGAGAAGCAAGGGTCCACTAACGGTTCCTTGTAGAATACCGTACTCAACTAACATGCAATCACCGAGAATACACGAAGAGTGGGATCTATTTTGTCGATATTTCCACTGGTTGTAGTAGATAAGTAGACAATAGCATCAACTGTTGACATAGTTCCTATGAAACTGAATTAGTTTTCAGAAATAATTTTATTCCAAGAGTAGTAGTGTTCTCAGAAACATTTCATAGACTTTACCAAGATTCAACATTAGAGGAATTGGTCGATAAGTAGACATGATTAGCCTATTTGAAATGTGGTTTAACTATCGCACTTTTGAAGGTTTCAGGAAATTTTCCTGTTCTGACGCCCCAATTCACGATATACTATTTCGTTCATTATACTTTCAAGTACCTCAGCAGTAAGATTGTCGGCACCTGGTGTTTTTAATTTTTTTATTTCATGATGGTTTCTCTTATTTCATTCAGGTTAGTTTCTATTGTTTATGTTGGCAATGAATGTTTATAGATGATTTCACATTATATTTTTGTTTGATAGTATTAGCCAATTTTTCCCGCACTAAAAAAATGATCATTAAATTCATCTGATATATCTTTTTTCGAAGTACCCGTTTCATTTTTTGTCTCTGTGTAGTCTGATAAGAAGGTTACTTCAAAAACTTACAAGAGTTTAAGAAACACCCAATTATTATTTTTTCTTCTGGAATATCAGCAGAGCAAATTTTGAAAAATATTATACATAAAGTTCGCTAACTTCAAAAATTTTATGGAACATTCAAAATACATCCTCAGGAAGAACCGGATTCAAGTAGATCATCGCCAAAGATGTTGCTTCCTGGAACGTGAGCGGTTCTTTGGAGAAGTACTCGACGAATTCCTGCAAACTGGAAAACTCTGGGACCTCTGAACGATAATCAGCAGTCAGCCGGATTTTGCCGGCCTGCGACCTCTCGATTCCGAAGTTGTAGAACTTGTTGTTGTGCTTCGTGGTCAACACTAGGAAATGCTTCTCGCTTGGTCTGAAAAGAAAAGCTCCATTTTTCAGGGGTCGCAGTAGTTGTTTTGCTCCTTTCCTATCAGTGTAGCGGTAATAGGGCTCGTTGCTGATGTTGACTGTAACAGAAAATATCCTAATCAACACATGGATATTCGAAAAATATCCAGTTTTCTTTAGTATATAATACTTTATTGGCCAAAGATACGAAAAATCTTTTAAACGAGAGCACGCCACATGGTGTGCTCAAATCCATGCCACAAACGGATATTGTTTGGCCTTGATCATTGCGAATTCCAATCTATTTGAAAATTGTACACGTTCAAAATAAATTGGCACATCTGTAGGTATAATATGGATTTGTGGTATTGATATATTGTCACCTCAGAACTTGCAATTCAAAATGCTGGCTTCGACAATGTTTTTCAATAATTTTTCAATGACTCATCGAGAGCTGTTGCACAGCCGTGGTGGATTCAAATAACGGAGCGATCATTCAGTTGCAAATTATGCAGTGGCATGCCTTGCAAATCCAATGTATTCAAAAACTCTGTTGTATGATTCATAGCTTCGGTGGCATCGCAAACTGTATCTACGCTCTATGGATGAATAATAATAGTGGCCGAAAACTGTGTAGACAGTGAGTGACACCCAAGTTGACTTGCAAAGTTTTTATGAGTATGTCGGCGTTTGTGATTTGATCAATCTTTAAAACCTTTGAAACTGCGTTAGCAGTTGTTCACACCAACAGGTAGTTCCACTTTTGTCTCGCTTAGGTTCACACAGCCATTTTCATCAAGTACTATTTTTGGCTCTTCACATTTTGTCTTCAATCGAGGACCGCCTACCCGATACTGATGATACCTAACAGGCTGAAACAGCTGTCTACCAGTGGCTCTCAAATTGAATACAGCGTTCGGACCGTATAAAAGGACATACAACAGGATGACACGTTCAGTTTGAGTAGAGCCTAGATGATGACAGTGCTACCAACTGTCGAAAGCGCTCGCAGATAATTAATAGAAGATATAAAGCTTTGAATCCTTTTTGTAAAATTTACTATTGGAATACTGAAAATAAAGAAAAATTTGTTGCATCATTCAATATATATATATATATATATATATATATATATATATATATATATATATATATTTATATATATATATATATATATATATATATATATATATATATATATATATATATATATATATATATGTATGTATATATATATGTATATATATATATATATATATATATATATATATATATATATATACAGGGTGTTCCTTAAACACATGCTAATATTTAAGGAGGTAATTCTTAGACCCATTTTAAGAAAAAAACTTCCTATGGACGTATGTCCTAAACGCCGTAACTTTTGAGACAGGGTGGCAGAGTTTTCAAAATCAGTTTTTTATTAATAACTGAGATAATTTTGTAGGCATCTTTGGCATATTTGGTACATATGTTCCATGCCTCAAGGCGCATTTTCTGATGTACACAAATTTGTATTTTTTTAAACAGTGGCATCCCTACGGGTTTCGCATTGAATATTTTTGGGGAAAAAGTACTACGCCAATGCTTTCTTTTCAAAATAAAATCATTTTTAAAATCCTCATTTATTTTTGAGAAAATTTGATTTCTTGGTATTTCTTTGTCCGACGCATGATTTTCACTCAAAAAAATAAAAATCGACAGAAAGCAAATTAAGAAATTAGATCAATTCTAAAATGAATGAAAATCTGAAAATTTCTTCATAACGCATTACCAATTCCCTAATAATATTTGAAAACATAATCTCCAAAAAAATAAATTTTTCACAAAAACGAGTTTTATTTTATTTTGTGACAGTAAGTCTAAACGAATAGCACAAATTTGTTAATTAGTAATAATACCAAAACTGATTGAAAAAATTGTTGGAAGTGGCCACCTGCACTTAGTATGCATGCTTCCGCCCTTCTACGCATGGAATTACGCACCCGTTCAAATATTCCCGGCGTATTTCGTATAGTTTCACACGAGGCAACTATTCCCTCTCTAAAATCTTCTGAAGTATTAACGGGAGTTTTATACACAAGAGTTTTAAGGTGACCCCATAAAAAAAATCTGAACTGTTGAGATCGGGGAATCTTGCTGGCCATTGCTGAGGTCCTCCGCGACCTATCCAACGATCAGGATAAACTGTATTTAAATGGTTTCGGACAATTACACTGAAATGAGCAGGGGCGCCATCGTGCATGTACCATATTCGATTCCTTAACGCAAGTGGCACATCTTCCAATAACCCAGGTAAGTCTTCTTCGAGAAAGTGTAAATAAGAACGACCATCAAGGCGTCCTGGTAGAAAAAATGGGCCTATTAGATGATCACCTATAATTCCTGCCCATACATTAACCGAAAATTGGTGTTGGAAATGGGTTTCGGTTATTGCATGGGGATTTTCTTCAGCCCACACATGATTGTTATGGAAATTTTGAATGGCATTCCGAGAAAAATTTGCTTCGTCTGTGAACAAAATTTGTGTCCCAAACTGCGGATTTAGTGCAATAATTTGTAGATACCACTGACTGAAGTTCACACGCTGTGGAAAATCTCTGGGGAGTAATGCCTGCACTCTTGAAATATGGTATGGGTATAACAAAAAATCAACCAAAATACGCCAAACAATTTGATGACAAATATCCAGAGTTCTAGCGATCTTCCTCGTACTTGTCTCAGGATGTTCCTCAATTTCTTGCAGCTCCGCTTCCTCAATTTCAGGAGTTCTTACTACACGAGGTCTACCTTCCGGAGTCCCTTTCTTGAAACTACCAGTTTCCCCAAGTCGACGATGAATATTTGAAAAGGTTCGGCTATCTGGTAAGGCACGATTAGGATATCTTTCCTGATAAATGCGCCTGGCTTCTGTTGCATTACCATCGGCAAGGCCATATACGTAATGCATTTGCGCCATTTCCGCATTCGTATAATTTACCATATTTACTGATATTCAGAAAAACAGCGGACTACCAAAATAACTTCAATAACACTTCAAAATCAATCAAAATGCGCTGTGACAGTTTTTAACACCAACACCTTACTTTAAAACAACATCAATATTAGCTACTGACGGTTGTACATACAGAGAATTCGTTTTTTATTGCTATGGTGGGTACGCTGTTTTTTCTGCTTTTAATCTTCAAAAGAAATCACATATCGACAAACTCCATATTTCCAAGAGGTGCAGTAAATAAATTCTGCTTCACGTCATTTATTCCAGGATAACTAAATTTATGTTTTCAAAAATTATTAAGCGGTGCTGCGTTATGACGTAATTTTAATTGAGAACAGTGCATCTGACAACAAACAAATACCTTTTAGATCCTCAATTATTTTGCAACAAATCTGATCTCTTAGTTTGCTTTCAGTCGATGCACGATACCGCTTCAGATTTTTAAGGAATTTATCCTTAAGTAAAGCGATTTTTAATTTTTTGAGCGAAAACCATGCGTCGGACAAAGAAAACTCAGCAAATCAAATGTGCTCAAAAATGTATGGAGATTTTAAAAATAATTTTTAATTCAAGATAAAGCAGTGGCGTAGTATTTTTTTCGCCAAAAATATCCATTTCAAAACTCGTACGTACGCCACTGGCAGAGAAAATTAAGAAAATTGTACATCAGGAATTGCGCCTTGAGGCATGGAACATATGTACCAAATATGCTAAAGATGTCTACAAAATTATCTCAGTTATTATTAAAAAACTGATTATTTTTGAAAACTTTGCCACCCTGTATCTCAAAAGTTAAAGCGTTTAGGACATACGTCCATAGGACGTTTTTTCCTTAAAATGGGTCTAAGAATTACCTCCTTAAATATTAGCATGTGTTTAAGAAACACCCTATATATATATATATGCCTCAGGCAAGTTCATAATGGAAAGTAATATTACAGGCAAATAATCAATTTCATAGCAAACTTAAGAGTGGTTGAAAGGTGGATGCCGGTTCTTAAATTAAAAAAAGGATTTATTTGAAAAGTCTTAATTTCTGCGCCTCTGTATGTAAACTTACATATAGACTCCCGCTGCACTGGAGTTTTCTCGGCATGAGACTTCTCAGCCTCGGCATGTGTCTTTTCAGCCTCGGCATTCCCGTAGATTTGTTCGGCCTCATCTTCTTCCATGTCACGAGTGGAGATGTTTTTGACAGGAGTGAACTGTGGACTGGTGTAATTGAATCCAGTAGTTTTCTTCCTTCTTTCCACAGTGTCAACTCTAGTTTTCTCCGCATGAGAGTTCTCAGCCACGGCATGAGTCTTTTCAGCCTCGGCATTCCCGTAGATTTGTTCGGCCTCATCTTCTTCCATGCCACGAGTGGAGCTATTTTTGACAGGAGTGAACTGTGGACTGGTGTAATTGAATCCAGTAGTTTTCTTCCTTCTTTCCACAGTATCAACTCTATCGACTGGTGTTAGCGGGAGGGGTCTGGATGTCCAAATGTTTGCGGCAGGGTTGTCAATGTTTCCATAAATTCCTCCTTCCATCTGGTCATCGACATTCTGCTGATCAATCGCTTTGCTGTTTCCTGATCTGACAATTGCTGGGTTTGGCTTCTGCGTCAAATTGTTATGTACTGCTACTCCTTCGTTGGAGTAAATTTGTTCTGGATATTCTTCGTCGCCTTCTTCTGGATCCATTTCGAAGTCGCTTCCGTCCGTATCGAATGATTGGGCCTCATTACGCCAAACCCTAGCTCTTAAGTCCATGGCAAGTTTTGCAGCTAACTCATTGGGAGAAGGTGTGTTACTAAAATCAGTTGGAGCTATTGGCAATGGCGTAGGGTGAGGACTACGCCGAAGTTCTGAAGTATTGCTGTAGTTCGCCTCTTCATCCTCATCTACAAAAAAACTTAACACTTCATAATCTTGAAAGAAACAAAAATGGAGTAAGAGTGCGAATACCACGACTATATACAGGGTGTTCATTAAACATGCGGCAAAAAGTTAAATACTATTCCTTGGACTATTCTAAGGATATTTTGTCCTCTGAAGATTTTTGAGGGGGCTTTGTTTCGAAGATACGGAGCGAGAAAATTTTGACAATAACAATTCATTTCCAAAAATTAAATGTAATGTTCTTTAATCTACAAGAACTATTGAAAATGACTATTCCCCGCTTGGATGCAAGAATCTAATCATCTAATCTTCTCCTCCTCTTTCAAAAACACCAGGATCGTTTTTGACTGCGTTACACCCAACAATTATCCGATTTCTCAAATCTTACACATCTTCTACTGAAGTAGTATAAACTAATGACTTGAGGTGGCTCCATAGGAAATAATCCAGGGATTTAGGTCCGGTGATCGAACAGGCCATAAGTGAGGTACCCCTCGACAAATCCAGCGATCTCCGTATGTTACTGTTGAAAACTCTCGAGCCAATATGCTAAAATGCGCTGATGCACCATCGTGTATAAACCACATTGTATTTCTTCTAACCAATGGTACATCCTCCAAAAACTGAGGTAGTGTTTGTACAAAAAGTTGCGGTATACCTCGCCGATAAGTCTTCCTGGCACAAATACCGGTCCAATTGTGAAGTCACCTACAATTCCCACCCAAACGTTTAACAAGAACTGAAGTAAAAACAATAAGCATCGGTAGTTGAGGAATTTGAACCAAAGTGCGCAAAAGCCATTAACAGAATGCGATACGTGAAAGAAAATCTGCAGGAAGAAGTGCCTGAACCCGTTTTATGTGGTATGGGTACAACAAATAGTCTCTAAGAATATTCCAAATTGTCCCGTTACTTCGCATTTTTCGAGCAGAGGTACCTGGATCTTCTTCTGTCATGGCCAACACATTTTCTTCTACTTCTACCGTTCTGTCATTGGCTGTTTCACGAAGTCGTTGGTGTATTCTTTGGAAGGTTTTTCTATTAGGTACATTACGATTAGGAAATCGTTCACTGTACAACCACCTAGCTTCCAATGAATTGACAAAAGCAAGTCCATAAATGTCAGTCATAGCTATGTTACTATAGTCATTCATGATAGAAGACTTCACTAACAATCACTAACAATCAGTTTCAACCTATTTGACACATACCAATGATCATTTACGAGACATACAAATACGGCTACAAATAGAGAGTTATCCATACTGCGAGGTCCAAGTGATAAATTCACAAACACTGACTTATTACATGGACCACGGGCCGTCGGGCATTATTGATAATGGCCAGTGAAAGTGATAAATTAATGACTTCGTCCGTCGCTCTTGGGCATTATTATTATTGGCCGGCCTTTATTAATAATGCCCAGTTAATCACGTTGCCCGTAACATATACACCTGTGGTCTAAATTATCATATCGACAACAAAAACTAGGTGTATAATGATGAATGCATAAAAGAAAACAGACTAAGTATTCTTTTGTATGAAAATTTTCAAAATAATCTGTATGCAGATTGAATTTGCATTTTTTACAGAAGTAAATTGTGTTATCTTTGCAATTTCCACATTGGTTGGTTGAGTCTCTCAGTATAATGTCCAATATTGTCAAACTATACAGGGCTTTTCATGATGAGCGTTAATTAGCCGTTTCTGACAAACTATTTAACGGATCAACCTGAAAATTTCACAGTATGCATAAATCAATATGACCTATACGCCTAAAATATTTCAGACGAAGCGGCGTTGTCGCTTCTACTATAAAGTAGCGGCTTCTTTGATTTTTCAAATGGAACACCCCGTATATAATATCATATTATGATTCATTATCACTTTGTCAACAAATTCATATACTATTTTCCTATACTTATCTATTACCGTTTAGAAGATATAAATTAATTTCGATATTTTTTTTACCAAACATGAACTTTTATAAATGCTGATAATCTTGAACTCTCTTGCACTAAAACGATCAAATTTGAAATGGAGTGGAGTGATACTATGAGGATCTTCACTCCGAGTCATATTTTCATTTGCCTCATACAGGGTCTTCAAAAAATGCAGATAATTTGATCTCATGAAAAATGAGTGGAACTCAATTTTTTCAAATGGAACACCCTGTATATTTCAACATTTTTGAGCTCTACATCCAATTTTAGATTAACTTTGTTCAGATAATACTCTTTCTATTTTGAACCGTTTTCGAGATGAACTGTTTCAAACGGAAACTGACGTGGTTTTCTTGCTCGTTTTTTTGAATTCATCACTGCTCCGTAAAAATAAATAAACCAATTATTTAACGTCAGACTTTCGTAGGTAGTTTTGACTGATTGTGATAGCTACCAATTATAATATAATAATGTCAAGATTAGGTTACAGTAATGAAGATTTCTTGAATTTATAAATAATTTATGGTAAGTGCAATAGAATTGCAAGTAGAACATGTCGAGTATTTCATGAAAGATATCCACAACTTCCGAAGCCTAATAATAATGTGATAAATCGACTACTAAAAAACTGTAGGTTGAATGGAACCTTCCGTCCAAAAATCATTCGTAAGAAGACTAAAGTGGATGATGATGACAATGGTATAACAGTTTTGGGATACTTTCATGCATTTCCAAATGCTTATCTGCACGAGGCTGAAAGGGAGATAGGTATACCCTACGTGACAATTTGTCGAATTCTCAATAAGCATAAATGGTTTCGTAATGTAGTAATTATCTTTTGTATCGATGAATCGGAGTTTTCTCAAGGTATACTAAGTAACTATTTTTTTGTATGACTTTTAAACAAATCTAGGGAATTATTTTTTTTTTCATCTCAATGTCCAATGTGTTATATAATTTAGGTACGGCATCTTTGTACAATGGTTTTTTCTGGTTTTGGTATTTTAAGGGCGTTTGTTTTGTGTATTGTGTTATGTATATGTGATATCCGAATGGACATTTCATTTTTGTGTTGATACATGAGAAGACTGTGACAGAATTATTGGCGAATATCAATTACTTTGGTCTCGGTGTGTAACGAGTCAAATGAGAATCATCTTGTTTTGTTGAATGTAATTTTCAAAAGGAATTTCTGTATAGTTTCAAGATTTCGTATCAAAGTTTTATAAGATCCTCCCCAGACTACGATTCCATATAATAAACGCGATTCCGTTAATGAATGATAAATTATTTTCATTTGTTCCATTTTCAGGATATTTGATAAATATTTGAACTTATGTAGTAAGTATCTCAATTTTTTATGATATTATTGATATGCGTTTCCCATTTCAAGTGACTATCTAAAAATACTCCTAAATAATCAATACTTTTGGTAGACGAAATTTCAACTTAGGAAGTATTATGCAAGAGTGTAAGCTTATTATATTCTGTTAACAATGCATTCGGTACTTTATTATAATGTTTTCAAGTTATTGAATGACTATATTGGTCGTTATTTATTTCAAGACTCATATCAGAATATTTAAATGTGAGTGAGGAAAAAATATTTTAGAATTTTATTTAAATTCTTAGCTAGTTCATTGTAGCCAAAACCAAAATCAAGCATTAAAACTTAGAGTGTTTCGAAGAATACTTCACTTTGTGGAGCATCCCGAAATTGAAAAAAAAATATAAGCAGTACAAAAAAATTTTCTACTCACCCTGTAATTCTTTCACGCTTTTTTTATCATAATTCTCGTAAAATTCTTCCTGTTCGGGAGGATGTAGGGTCAGTTCGATATAACCCGCAGGTTCTCCGATGGGAATTTGCTCGACTCTTGGCGGAGTGTTCACCACCGTTGGCAAATCTGGTAATGGTCTGGAAAGCGTGAGCTCGATTTTTTTGGAAACATTCACACGATGTTCGCCATTGTTTTCTATTTCCACATTTTCGTAAAGTTTGCTCTTCCTTTTAAATAAATTTTTCAGAAAACCGTTTCCCTGCTTCTCCTCGGTCTTATAAGTCATCCCCCTGTTTTCCGGGACCTTATTTTGCTGGTTATTGGAATTGTCTAATCCTCTCGTTGAGATCATCGGTGAAGTTCTGTTGATCCCCGGAGAAGGCTGTTTGATCAAATTTATTCTGGGAGGTGGTTCGTAAACTTGGTCAGGATCGTCGTATGTAGGCTCATCTTCTTCAGCGGCTTTTGAGCTCTGTGTCGGTAGACCTAGTCGTTGAGGCTCATTACCGGACATTGCAAGGTCATTAGGTGTGAGATACCCGTAGTTAATATCGTCTTGCTTAGACATATCCACGTACGTGTCATCAAGAGTCGGTAGTTTCGACTTTGTCGGAGTCTGGGTTCTTTCTTTGTTTGGTAAAGGCAGAGCAGGTCTTCGGTCCGCATTGGGTGGTAGCGGTAGCTTTGATTTAACTGCTGATGTGGTACTTGCTTTGGGAGATACTGGATTCGACTCTACTGGTTCCGGAAGCGGAAATTTCACTTTGGTGACTGTGGAAGTGTTAGTTCCGGAACGTTTGGTTTGAACTTTCTTTTCCGTTGGTAACGGAAGAGGAGGCTTTGGTATATTGTCCGCTGAAATAGTTATTTGATAAATGAGTTTTTTTATTTTGAATCAAAACTACTAAAAGACGATTGAATTTTGCTAAATGTTGTATTTACAGTGAGATCAATCTCCAGAAAATTCAAGTGAAACTTCATATTATTCTTTCCATATCAATCTATACCAGGGGTTCCCAACCTTTTGGCACCTGCGTACCACTTGACTTTTTGAGAAATATTGGCATACCACCAGACCTAAATATTTTAATGAACGTATAATATTTACTCTTCTAAAAGTGTTCAAAGGCTTTTTTAATTATATTCCTGAGAAAACTTCATATTCAATGGTTAGATATTTGTTTATTCATAACATGCTTATAGTAAAGGAGGAATAAAAAGATTAAAATGGTATTAATTTGCATTTGTAACATAAAAATAATATACAGTGTGACCCATTTTTAATGGAAACACCCCCCTAGAATTTGAAGTTGTAAACCGATTTTAATATTTTTTTTTTGAAATGTCAAGTACTAAAAGGTCCACCTTGGGACAAAATTTGAAATGTTTATTAAAGTTTCAGGGCATATTACGAAATTTTTCTTAGTCGAAAATCGGAATTTTTTATTAGCGATTTTTTTATTAAAAAAATCACTACGCCACTGGATTCAGAGTGCCTCTAAACAGGTGTGACCAAAATTTCATGAAAAAATATTCATTATTAACAAAGTTATGACAACTCAAAAATTCGAAAACTCACACAGCTAACAGTTACAAAAAACACCCTATATCAACAGATATAGCCATGAGAATATTTTTTTTATGATTTCAACAATAAAGTGCCGCCAGATGAAAAAAAATTAGTGTAAATATTTTTAATGAAAATAACGGAATTACATTCAAGTTTTCACGCAAATTAACTAAAACTGAGACCTAATATTTCAATTTAAATCTTAGTTGCCATGGAAATGATATTACAGTTTGACACTTGTGAAAGATTTAAGTGTACTTATTGTCAACAATATTCACCTTACAGTTCTTCGAATTATTTTGTGTCATGGCTACAAAATTGAGCGTAAGAGAGAAAATTGAAATTGTACGCCTTTCGGGAGATGACGTTAGAAGTGCTAGAGAGGTTTGTAGAGTATTAATGAGAAACATCCAGATCGTACTCGTATTAGCTGCGGTACGGTAAATAAAATAAATGAAATATTCTATGAAACTGGTGCAGTATCAAAAATGATGTTAAGAAGTAATCCTGTACAAAGACGAAACAGGAATGACAGGAATGATCAAATAATTTCAGATTATTTCGGAAATAATCCTTATGCCAGTATAAGGAATGCCACTTTAGATTTGAATATTCCACGAGAAACTATTCGGAGATGTCTCAAGGCGAAGAATATTAAACCTTTCAAGCCAAAATTTTTACACACACTTCAAGAAGGCGACGAAGCAAGACGCCTGAAATATTGTTTATGGGCCCAAGGGGAATATTCAAACAATAGAAATTTCCTAAAAAATATTTTATATACCAACGAAGCCACTTTCACTACAAATGGAGTAGTGTCATCACAGAATTGTCGCTATTGGGCAGCGGATAATCCTAACCGGGTAATAAACTGTAAAAGCCAGTATTCCCAAAAAATCAACGTCTGGTGTGGGATATTGAACGAACGAATTATTGGTCCTTTTTTCTTTGAGGAAAACATTAATGCGCAGAGGTTTCTAGAATTTTTAAACACAGAGTTTTGGGATGCTATTCACGAGCTGCCAATCAATGAACGATCAAATTTAATTGTCCAGTTAGGTGGGTGTTCAGTTCATTATGCCAGATCTGTGAGGTAATGGCTCAACGAACATTTTCCAAACCGATGGATAGGCCGTGGTAGTCCGTTTATAGAGTGGCCACCCAGATCTCCAGACCTCACAGTTTTGGACTTTTTTCTCTGAGAACTTCTCACACAAAAGGTTTACAAAAACCGCTCAAAAGATAGAAATGAACTTTGTGCAAGAATTCGACAGGTATGTGCAGATATTAGCCCTCAAGAACTACTTGAATATGAGTTAGGATTATTTGTTGCACTGAATCGAAACATTTCTATAATTAGTTATTAGTTACGTTTATTAAAATTGTTTGCTTCATTGTTAGCTGAATTGTGTGAATGTAATTCCGTTATTTTCATTAAAAATATTTACGCTATTTGTTTTTTTTTCATCTGGCGGCACTTTATTGTTGAAATCATAAAAAAATGATATATTGTGATCGTTAGCTGTGTGAGTTTTCGAATTTTTGAGTTGTCATAACTTTGTTAATAATGAATTTTTTTCCATGAAATTTTGGTCACACCTATTTAGAGGCATTCTGAATCCAGTGGCGTAGTGATTTTTTCAATAAAAAAATCGCTAATAAAAAATCCCGATTTTCGAGTAAGAAAAAATATTACGCGTAGTATGCCCTGAAACTTTAATAAACAATTCAAATTTTGTCCCAAGGTAGACCTTTCAGTATTTGACATTTAAAAAAAATTATTAAAATCGATTTACAAACCGAATCTACCAAACCAATAAAAAGCATAGGTAATTGAAATTTACTTGCGCGAGTCTTCTCACTGTTGCTAGCGTTAGATCTGGAAGGTGTGCTGGTCTGACTGGATGTCGATGATTCCACAGGTGTGGGAATTTTTCCTTTGTTACTAACCAATCCAGGCTTCGACGGACTTCTGTTTCTATTTGCATTTCGTGGTTCTGTTGGTTCAGGAAGTGGAAGTTTTCTTCCTCCTCCTTGATCTTTCGGGGGATCCGGAAAACTTGCTTTCTGTTGACTATTGTTACCTTTTTCGAATCTTGGGGGAGTGGACTGCCCATGGAAAGGTACACTCAGGTCTGGGGCACGTAGTGGAAGGGTCGGTTTCGAATCCACGAGACGGATATCTGGACCACTGATCAATGTTCCTAGTTTTTGCTTGAACGCGGCTTTATTCTGATCGTTATTGACTTTGGGTTTCGGTTTTGAAATTATTGGTTTTTCCAAATGGTTCCGTGTCGATTTGGAAAACTCTTGTTTCGGTTTGGTAGTGTGGTCCTCCAAAATCAAGGATGGACTTTCTTTCAGATCTTTTATGAAATTGAATAACACCTTTTTCTGACTTAATGGAAGTTTCCATCTTATTGTTTCAAATTCCGTTAGCTCCTGGAATGGAATTTGAAAGAAGTAATTCTGGAACTTATTGAGTGACAGGAATTATTTACTCACTATTAGTTTTTCTCCGGATATATTTTTATCGCTCAAAATTGCTGCCACTAGTCCGTGTCCTTTCTGAAAAAAGATTGGGAATATCTCAATATTTGTGAAGATATTCAAATACTTTTCAAGGGTTTCCCTGACATAAATAGGTACAAGTGACAGTGATGTTTGAATGATCTCCTTTTACCGCTCAAAAGACAAAAGGGAACTGGATGGCAGCAGTGGAAGCGGTAATTACTGTGATGAATCTATAACTTTGTATACAGGGTGTAAGATAATTACGTTAAAATATTCAAGTGACGTATTCCTGAGACAGTTTTAAGAAAAAAAGTATATATGAACTTGTGTCCGAAAATGCTTCGTTTCGGAGATACGAGGTGTTGAAATTGAATTTTTTTGTTCGCTTTTTGAAAGTAACTCTTGCAAAAAATAAGTTATTTGCACGAAATTCGTTACCCGGGTTTTTTTTGACGCGGGAAATCATAATTTCGTATTAATTTTCATATAACATCTAGAGGGCGCTGCGTACGCTGTCATTATTTATTTCAAATTGCCCTAACTTTTTTGACAGTAATTGGTACTTTTCATGAAAAAACCTATTTCCCATACCTTTTTCAAGTAAAAAAGGTACACCTCCTCAACAACGCCGGAGGTGATCGTTTTCGAGATATTTACAATTTTGTATATCGATGCATATTACTTTATAGCCAAATTTGATTTCAATAATTTTTGACACTCTTCGCTTGCAAATTAAGTTAATTAAATATTTTAACGTACTTATGTTACACCCTGTATAATGTTGTGAATAATCAGTTATATAACTAGTTTAGTGATCCGATAATTGTGGAATTGGCCGCGGTGGTAGTGCGCCCGACTCACGATCGGAAGACCGTGGGTTCGATTCCTGCCTCGACCAGATATTTTTCTCGAGATGATTTATCTGATTGAAGCTGGGATGATTCTGCAAACGTGTTAGGAATCACACAGTAAAAGGTAAGACCTCGTTAGTCCTTAGCTCGCACAAGTTTCTCAACTTCTGAGAGTTGTCGTTCGTATGGGGGCGACAGCTGATTAACGGAAAAATAGATTTTTTAAACAGAAAAATTTTTCTGAAAAAAGGTTGGTTGGTTAACAGGATCAATTTTTTTCTTAAAAAACAATTGTTTTCTTGCCGACGTGTCGAATTTAATTAAATTATTCTTCAGGGCTCTGTAACAATGAATTTTCGTAAACATACCTTCCACAAAACTTATACGATTAATATCGTTTCAATTTCACAAGAAATGATGAGTTCTTAATTAAATCACTCACCGAAAAGTAGTTTTTTCGTGTCGATCTGTTTCTGTTTAAAATTTGTTTTTCCGTTAACCAGCTTTTAAAAACCTTCAGACATATTAGATACATATTGAAAAAAAATAAAAAACAATGCAGAACAAACAAATTTCCGAGACAACACAAAACGACATGAAACATACGAATGGCTTTATTTGTGATTCTGATAAGGTGGTGACTGTTTTTTAAACAATGACAGAAAAGAATGAAAAAATGATAAATTATTCCGGTATTTTACTCATCAAATTTATATATGCAGTATTAACGCCATCAACATCTCTTCTAGTGTTAACACTATCGCATATGTCATTTCGCTCAAAAGTCCTTTGGATAAATATGGTTGAACATCCAGAATAATTGGATGATCTAAATGTGTCCATATTCTTTTTCATGCTCAACGTGAGTTGAGGGGTTTTTTTATAATCAGAGTCTTATAGTCTCTCATGTGTTCTGAAACTCGTGTTTTAAGATACCGTACAGTTTGACCATTATTTTGACCTTGACATCAGACCATCTGAAGTGCTGATTTTTTGTCAGATTTTTTCCAGGTTTTGAAACTGATGATGATTTTAACATACTCAACAAAGAATATGGGAAATCTACCAAAGAACTGCTTTGAAATGTAGTGTACCTACTCAATGCAAACGATAAGTGATATTTAAAAAGAAGTATCTACAGTAACAAAAATATACCGCGTTGTCACAAATTTCACATTTCAGATGCATTCATAGAAAAATGTATAAGTCTACGTGATGATGAAGTATTCCAACAGTAGTAAAACCGATTTACTTTCACTTCAACAACCGTTGAAAAATTGATGTATTCGGTCACAGAATGGGTAGGGTCATATTCAACCTACTAATGATTGTAGAATATAACTATGACATTATTTATGATACTAAGATTCACCATATTTTGTTTCAGAACTCATCATTTCTTGATTTCATGTTTTGACATTATGTATGATGAAATTATAGTAAAGTGTATATGAAAACTGTAAATGATATTCAATAACCTGTTGACACAAACGGTCTCACCTCTTTGAGCTTATCTAATAATTGACTGGGTTCCAAAATTCTCACTCTTTCCAGACTCATTGTTTGAGTAACTCTCTAGGTGGGGTCACAGCACTCACTATTTACAATAAAAATTAATCATCGGGGTATTTAACGAAGACGATTATGATGAAGAATGTTAAAGGAAAATCCCAATATAACAGTGTTACTGAATGATTAATCAATAACGTGCAGTATATAAGCAAAAGTAAAACCCTGTTGCGAATGATGAGATCCGCGTCAATCTCATATCAACTTCCTGTTTCCTCGAGTTTGGTTTTCAGATAGTCTCTACTGATGAACTCGAAATGACTTGTATAGTTGTTATAAATAATTCAACAACCAGAATGTGGTTTACTCTTGATATGAGTGTTACCCTGAACTAAAAAATGAAATGTTGAATGGTGAGAATATAGTGGCATTAGTTTGATATACTAGTCAACGTGATATATCACATGATTCATGTTCATATTATTCAGGAAGGGAGAAGTTAACTCTCGGCCGTGGGTCAATTGGGCTAGTCACCTGGATCTCCATTTTCTCTGGCGAGGATCCTTTTCTGTAGAGAGAAAAGAGTACACGCATGTAATCCGTATGGAATTCGGTATTGGCAAATGTATAACAGACCACATGAAAAGGGGACTGCGGGTATCCGTAGGAGTATGAGTCATGTTCATAATATACAGGAAGAACTTAACTATCGGACGTGGATCAATTGAGCTAATCACCTGGTTGACTCAATACTCTGTTTCAGAATCTCGAGAAAGGGGAAAGGCCCTTCTCGCTCTGAATACGCAATGTGGCCAATACCGGCTGATTTTCGTCCTAATTCTGTAACCAATACAGATTCAATCAAAGCTGTTTTTTATTTGTATCTTTGATTTTGAAGAGTCCATGTCTGGAAATATTCTAAAAATAAGTTAAATTCAATTTCAAAATCATATCTAATTCATAACATACGGAAATACTTGTTTAAACTACTTTTTCAACAACTATCTGTTTCATCCAGTAGCAGTTGAAACTTTTGGTGTTCATGGCCCGGAGTATCTGTTATTCGTTCATGAACTCGGAAGGAGAATAGGCCAAGCAACGAAAGATCACCGTTCTACCTCTTTTTTGATAGAAAGAATTAGTATTACTATTCAACGTGGCAATGCTGCTTCAGTCCTTGGAACTATACCTCCTCCACATAATTTTTGATGAGATCATGCATTGCCTAATTTCAGTACGAAAATTAAACCTCTTCGAAACAAGCTGAGATATGTGGATATTCATCAGTCTCCTATCAAGGTTAATTCACAAGTGATTGATCCACCTTCTTCTTTTTCAGTGCGGTCAGTGGGCTCAGGTCATTCTTGCCCCCCAAATATGAGTTGCAGTCCTCGTAGAACTGTTTCCCTTCCAGTGGAAGAGCTTCATGAAACAAGAGCCGAATCGATCCCTCTACGAAACCCTTCTTCACTTGGAAGGATCGATCGCAGCTTGAGAAATGGTTTTTATGGAGATTCTGTGAAACATGTTCTTCCTTACGAATCAATAGAGAGTTGTCCTGAAAATCTAGAGAAGAAAATTGGATTGGATAATTTAGGAAACACTTGCTACATGAATAGCATTTTACAAGTGTTGTTCATGACGAAGAATTTCAAGAACGAAGTTTTAATGATGAACGAGAACGGGAATGTTTCCTACTTATTCATCAAACTCAAACACCTGTTAATGCAGCTGCAGTTTCGAAAGAAGGTATCATCTTTCCCTCCAACCGATTTCCTGGAGTCTTTGAAGTCCACTAGATACACGTTAGGACAACGAGAGGATTCTTCCGAATTCTTGGGGTTCTTGTTAAATACTCTTCGTGAGCAAAACAATAGCAAAATCAATACTCCTGACCGCTCTGGACTGAATGATTCCGTACAGCCCATCTCGTCTTGTGTTTGTAAATCTTTTGCTGAAAAAATCCTCACTTGTTTACTATGTGGTAAATATTCAAGAAGTAGCGATAACTTGGTTGAATTTCTGGAACTTCATCTAGCTTTTCCTAATATGACTAATAACCAGTCCGTGCAAAGCTTATTGTTAAATAACTTGAAAATGGAATTTTTAACAGGTGATGATCGACTGTATTGCCAAACATGCGCCAAACTAACTGACTGTTATAAGGATACAAGTATGTCTGAGGCACCAGTCAATCTAATAATAACTCTGATGATCTTCAAACAAGACTCAACCTCTAACGGAAGTAAGAAACTCTTTGGAAGGTTCGAAATAGATGAACATTTCAACCTAGCAGACCACTATTATAATATTCATGCAGTCATTGTTCACTGTGGTTTTGGCGTTGAATTTGGTCATTATTACGCCTTGGTCAAAGACGAAACGGACTGGTTTAAGTTTGACGATAGTCGTGTCACGAAGTGTACTGGCGGTGCATTGAATTTATTGGAGCCTCTGGAGATACCCTACATTTTGTTTTATAAGAGAGAGGACATTGTTAGATCAAGATATTCAGATGATGTGGTGCTGCAGGTTTTTCCGGGTTTTCCTGCAGCTGAAAAAGCAAATGCGCCACGGGAATCAATGAAGTCGCCCCGGTACGCCAATTAATTTTTATTGTTGTTTTTATTTTATTTTTATCGTTATTTTAATAAAATATACTTTTTCATTAATAATGAAATAGTTCTTAACAGGGCGAAAAATCAACTATCTTTCAAAATCCATATTATTTCCTCTCCTATTTGGAAAATTCATCTCCTTGAAACTTTCTTACAAATAATTTGAATTCCAAGTCTGTTCAAAAGACCGTTAGGTAAAATTTCACCATTAGGTACTCTCGGTGAACTTATTCTTGTAAACGATGTTAAAACTGTTTACTATTTAATAAATATCTAATTTGAATAAAAATCTTGGATATCAGTTGATCCATGCAAATTATCCGTCAAATATTCGAAATGAATGATTATTAGCGCTATTATCCACAGAACTACAAATTATCCTCAATTCTGATATCATGTCACCAGTTGAGATAATTTGAACAAGCAGATCGCTTTACAAGGTCGGGCCCTTGGAACCCAACTGGCTGGATTGAATGCAAATGTTAACGATGTTCTCAAAAAAGAAACTAACATCAGGTAAATCGATATTGAAGTTGCTTTCCGAATCAGTAAGAGGAAATTCCAGCTCTCCTTCGTAACAGTTATGTGAAAGACTACATGAGTGTAACAGGCTTTACACGCCCTTTATGCGGCAAATAGCTGCCAAACTACGACTTTTCCAACAATCACACTTTGAGTACAGATAATCTGTTTACCACCAAGCAATACTGTGATTGGATATGAATGCTAGTGGCTGCTAAAAAGTCAATAGTCAGACAAGCAAGAATTATCGCGAGAAACTTCAAGTTCTGCCAGAAACCTTCCCACTTATTCCAAGAGCTTCGTCCGCATATTTTGGAAGATTCATATCACTGATCATATGGAAGTCTGGAAATACATATTTGTAGATTCACAGTCACAGTCTTTGAGCTTCGAAAGCTTGACCCCAATGACCTGCACAATCAGAATGAATTTTGAAGTATCATTATGGGTTCTAAGAACTTTGTTGTTCCTGATCCAAAAGGCCTAACCACTTATTGTTAGAAAAAATATCCAGCATCCAGACCAGAGTTTTCAACTCATGGATAGAGAGGGAGCAGCCGATTCCGGATTGGTTTTTGGAAAGCAGATAGATTGTTATTATTTTTGGCTTAACCAAAACATTACAGACCGATAACATTCTTGATAACGAGTTATAATTGGTTTACGGAAAATGTTGTACACTTCAATATTCGTCGCTGTAACCTCTCTAGAGCCTACATTGATTACCGCAAAGCATCTGATACATCAAATGTGTTCATCACGTATTTTGTTCAGACGCCTTGCGGTACCCAATAAAATAGTGAGATGCTTTGAACAAAATAATATACAATCAGGTTAGATTCCAAGAGAGAGAGGTATGGGGTATATTTCTGACACTCCCTTTAGCGTCGGACTGGCTATATAGTCGGGGACGCAACTGCCAGAAGAAACCTAGTCTGGAAGGGCCTCCGACCATCAAAACAGCAAAGATATCTTTACTTCCACGGGCGATGAGCCTTGGTTTAGGTGATTTAGGGAACATAAATCTACTCAAGATGCGATACACTCCTTAACAAACACTATTTACGATAGCCTAGATAGAGGAGAATCAGTAATAGGTATTTTTCTAGACTTGCCGAAGGCATTCGACACCGTTGACCATTCAATACTTCTAGAAGTACTAGAAGATATGGGAATTAGAGGCACAGCACATTGTTCATTCAAAAGTTATCTAGAAAATCGAAAACAACAAGTTAAAATTAAAAATAAATTGAGCAAATCACAAAAAATAACATGTGTTGTGCCTCAGGAAACGGTGTTGGGTCCTTTGCTATTCACTATTTATTTAAATAGCCTATATATACTAGAAAAAGATGGCCAAATAACCAGTTTTGCCGATGATACGGTTGTAATATATAAAGACACAAACTGGTATGACTTGAAATTGAAAATGATTTCACAAAAATAAAACCTTGGTTAGATAATAGGCTTCTATCAATCAATTTTTAAAAAAACATTTTATCTACCATTTAGCAATTTTGAAACTTCCTTCCCAAACTACAACATTACCATACAAAATTAATTTGTTATACGACCCACAAATAAAATAAAATATTTAGGAATTATGTTGGATTGTTGTTTTAAATGGAATATCCACATTGACTATCTGATACAAAAACTGAGATGCATCTGTACAGATATAAGAAAATAGTAGAATATTTGAATTCAAGAGAAAAAATCATAGTGTATCAGAGTCTTGTGGAATCACATTCGAAATATGGGATTATAGGTTGGGCGATGTTTCAAAAACATATTGTAATACGTTACAAGTGTCCCAAAATAAATTTCTGAGAATCCTGTTGAACAAACATCGAATGTACCCCACAGAATTACTATTTTCTTAAACAAATCTTCTTCACGTTCGACAGCTGTTTTATATGCAGGTCAACATATGGCAATACTCAAACAGATTCAAATTGCAACGTATTGTTCATACTTATGAAACAAGAAATAAGGATAGATGTGTTGCACCTACTATGAGAAGAAATATCGGACAAAGGAGTTATTCATACTTGGGAGTAAAATTTTATAACAACCTACCGGAATATGTCAGAAGTAAAATTAATGTAAGAAAATTCAAAAGGAGCCTCATACCTCATATCAGAAGTAGATCCAGGAGAGAGATTCGCGAGTTGATTGAGATACAATAATGATAATGATCATAAATATAGCTACACATCATTGAGTGGATTGTCAAGATAATACTGATAAACTATAATTGAATAATGCTGTCTTGTTTCTACAATTAAAATTTTACCTTTTATTCTTCTTGTTTGTTATATAAATCTTTTAATTTTCATTATTGTACTTATATACAACCTATGTGATAGAATATTGTGTTTAGTGTACTGAATTTATTATTGTAAGAAATGTAATTACGTGTTGTGTTAGCACATACAAGTTGTTGAAGCTCTCAACAACTTCTGTTGGTTCATTGTAATGTTTATTGTATTTATCGTGTATTACTTTAGTATGTTCATTTACTATCAATAAACAACATTCATTCATCTAAGCAACTGACCCTTTCTTTCCTCGGCTCAATTGGGATTGAGTTAGAAATCGAGGTGTTTATCATAACCTGTCAGGATAGTGTCTTCAACACCTTTATTTATTATAGATATAGAGATGCCTGGAACCTTTATATCCATCGACATAACCCGGCCTTAGGAGCACTTTACTACCACCTGAGACACCGGTGTTGCCTTAGGCTCCAGGGGATATTGAATCCGTTGTAGATTATTAGAAGTACTGAATTCATTGGAAATATTCGTAACCAATTAAGTTTGATGTGTTTTCCTCTATTGATGCAGTCCTTTTTAATCATTTTTGAATGACTGTTCAAGTTGATTTTATGGTCAGTGTTAACTCCCAAATATTTTACTGATGGCCTCCTTCTTACCATTTCGTTGTTGATCTTTATTGTAGGTAACTCCTCTGAAGGGTTGTGATAACAAATTATAAATTGAGATTTTTCCGGGTTTGGTCTCAATCGCCATTTATTGAACCAGAGCGTTGAACCTTTGCAGTTCCTCTATTGTGACTGATAGCGTGTAGTTGTGTGAAACTAAGGCAGTGTCATTCATTCTTGTCTTTCAAATTGGGATTGTATATATTATATTGAAGTGTAGATAACGAAGAGCCTTGCGGAACTCCTTGTTGGAGAGTACATTTTTTGGAGAATGAATTTCTGTCTCTAATGGTGAGGGTTCTATTATCAAATTATTTTTTTATTTTCCGAGAAGATGGATGGGGGTGTTCAATTCTTGAAGTTAATACAACATTCCTTCATACTAAACACTATCAAAAGCTTTGTTGATATCCAAAAATAGCGCCGCCGAGTGTAAGTTGGTCATGCGTACTGTTTGTATTATGACAAATTAAAGAATTAACCGTCTTCAACAAACTTATTTTTAACAATACTTCACTATCACAACTAATGTATATACAACACTTAACAACTAACGCTCAATTTATCTTCACTGTTCGAATTCCTTGTTAACCGTTAGATTCGCTTTCTCAATACCGACCCCGCTCTGGACGTGAAGCCGGCCTTTATATCGGCAACGATCACTCCAGATCTCTCTAGCCGTTTCGGCACTCATCTATGCTTTTCGCGGCGGTTCGCGGTGAGTCATGTGTTTGCTGGCTGAGATATCGGTCAGGGCCGGCGATGTTAAAATTATTACAGGGTTGTATTTCTTTTTTCTCTAAAACCAAATTGATACATCGGTATATTGATATGTTCACCGACTTGATATTTGATGATTTTCTCAAAGTTTTCCCCAACACTGGCAGTAGTTGCAGATCTGTGAATGCTCTGCATTGGGTAGAAGTACAAATAATGAAACATACTCAAGATTATTGAATTTATTTTTAAAACGAACGTCTATTACCTAATATTATAATACAATAGTAAATACATCCATAATATATATATTTGAATATTTCAACAGATGAAATGAAGTAAAAATTTATTTTCATTTGGAATAAATCTAAAATTTATTTGCAATATTTGGTGAATATATTCATCGATAATAATTACTCTTTAAAATTCAAGAGCTATTTTTTTAATTCTCCCCGTTCATTCTCTCCCATCATTTGCTGAAATAATACATTCTCTGAAAGTTTTTTACAACCTCACAAGTATGATCAAACAGAAACCACTCTGCTCTGAACCATGAATAAATTGAGACAAGATGAAAACTGGCTGGACTAGAAAACTTTTTGAAACTTGATCTAATAGTGATTGTGACCCAGCAAGGTTTCCCTATCTGGTAGCTGTCTCACTTTCATACTTCCATCGGCGCCACAAGAGAAGAGGCGAGAATGGGAATCGACATACAACTGCGTTACTCCTTGGCCAATGTTCTTGAAGAAACTGCTTCTGGCATGCTCAGCAGGGAGAGACAATAGGACGTTTGGTACTGCAACTCCCCAAATCTGAAAGTTTTTCAAACTTTATTTATTATCCATTGCCATGTACCTGTTTATTATTTTAACATAGATCTGGTATTCGGAAATAAAAACCCCGTCAAAAACCCATGAGACACATTTAAACTGAAGGGTCAGGTTAGATCAGATTCAATGTGAGTGAGTCTATTTGACACTGAAAACCTGATTCAGTCCACGATATAGGGCAGACACAAAGTATGTACTCTGCTGTTTCACCGTCTTCCCAACAGATGACACGCCGGATTTTCCGACAGTTCAAATATCTTGATATGATAATTCACAAAATAATGACCTTTAAGTAGCCCTAATAGACAAAGTAGGTCATCCCTTCTAACAATCGTTTGGCGACATTCACCGAAAGATGTATAAACGCCTAACTAAGAAATACTAGATATTCCCTAATACTTTTTGATTTCGTTGAACTAATTTTTGAAAAGCTTCCCCATTGGAACTTTACAGAACGTAAAACAGTAAAGCAGCAATCCAAATACAAATTATTATAGAATACAATTACTTTCATCACTTCTGGAATGACAATTTACCAACCTCAAAACTAACTCGTCTCATAAACATTATCAACTGTGGAAGAAAACCGACGAGTTTAAATTTTTACAGATCCGTGATATTTCTTGAACGTACTCAATAGCTATGTATGCTAAACTCCGCCAAGATAAATAAAGACCATTTTTTATTATTATAAAATACAAATTATCTTTGTTTATGGTTCTTTTCTTAGTTCTTGGTTATCATTAGGAGTTTCACTGAGTGGGGATCGAATGATATTCTTGCCCTCAACAACAATATTTCGTCAAACGAACTGACCTTGATGTCACCGTCGGCGGATCCCGTAGCGAAATAGTCCTCGTGGGGATCGATCGCAATACACTTGACAGCATTCTCGTGCGCCGTGAACTTGTGCCTGATGTTCTTTGATCTGACATCGATCAGGCAGACGTCGCCCTTCTTGCCAGCCGAAATGAGCACTTGATGTTGCGGAGCGAACACGAGGCTGCTTGCCCCCTGATCGTGGCAGGTGAAAGCCATCACCAGGGCCTTTCCGTGTGGGAGGATGGAGTCCCAGATGCAGACGTTTTTACTTTCGGAGCTGTGGCCGGCTGAAAACAATAGATAGATGGATAGATAGATATAATTTATTTATCCTTTGTGCTACATTTCATAGAAGGGATACGTCAAATAATATTTTGATCTGATATAAAACGTACTACAAATAGTATAATATACCGGGTGTCCCAGAGCTTTTAGGCCAGCAGATATCTCAGTCACTTGCAGAAAAAAATTGAAAAAAAATATGTATATCATAGAAGACCACCAGCACTTTCATGTAGCAGAGCAAAATCCACCCCCTCGCGAGCAACCCCTGCAAAACCACCCCTAACTTTTGTTTTTCAAATGGCAACCCCATGTTGTTTGTCGTTCAACTGACAGCTCTTGTTATTTTTCAACCAACGATATATCATAATTGTTCGAGAAAATTGAATACGTTAGTGGGTACTATTAACTGGACTGATCGAATTGTTCTGCATTGTAGACACCAGAAAAAGTGGACGCTACGCAGAAAAAGAGGCGATAAAATGTTAGAACTTTTTGTGCTTCCTTTCATTCCTCTGATATCTGGATGACACATTGCCATCAGTCGTGATATTGTTGTTGTATATCAAAATGCCTTTTACCTTCACTCCCAACGAATACGTTGATATGCTTTTAATTTTTGGTGAATGCCGAAAGAATAAACGTGCTGCGGAGAGGCTGTATGGGCAGCGCTTTCCTGATCGTCGACAACCAGGTCGTAATACGTTTTGGTATGTAGAAAATACCATGCGAACGGGATCATTTCCAGGAAAAACAGATCAAGTACATCCTACTCCCGTGCGAACTGAGGAAAATTGCATAAATGTGTTGGCCTACGCCGAAGCACATTCTCATATTTCGGTTCGTGCATTGGCGGTAGAGATTGGGATCAGTAAGTCATCTGTGCAAAGAATTTTCAAACAGTACAAGTATCATCCCTTCAAAATTCATTTACACCAAGGACTCAGACCTACCGATTTCGAAAGACGAACGGCATTCATTGCTCACATTCAAGTTTTAGTCCATGACAATCCAAACATCCTCAATCAAATCTTGTGGAGTGACGAATCCCGCTTCCATAATAATGGTACTGTTAATCGACATAACATGCACTATTGGTCACAGGACAACCCTCACTGGATTAGAGAAACCAATTTCCAAACAATGTGGGGTGTGAACGTGTGGTGTGGTTTACATAATGGACGACTCATCGGGCCCCATTTTTTCCAAGACACTTTGACGGGCCACCGATATTTACATTTCTTGGAAAATTGTTTACCTGCCCTCCTGGAAGATATTCCACTTGAAGAACGACAACAAATGTGGTGGCAACAAGATGGTGCTCCTGCACATAACCATAATGTAGTTACTACATTCCTCAATGATACTTTTCGAGACCGTTGGATTGGAAATAGTGGACCTGTGATATATATATATATATATATATATATATATATATATATATATATATATATATATATATATATATATATATATATATATATATATATATGAACAATATTCCGGAGAAGTGCATTGTGACATGCTAAAGGTTGCCCCTTTCCTCTCATGCAGACCTACGACTTTGTAGGTAAGTGTGGCATATACCCAATGGAAAAACAACAACTAACCCAGCTAATGCCACGCAGAGAGTTGAAGTAAAACCATCAGGCGACTGTGCAACGTCTTCGACTTGGAAGATTCTTTGCAAGTTATTTCCCACTATGAAAAGCAGAAATTAATTTCAATTGGTCGATCCGACCAACCGGTTTCTGGGTGATTGCCCCATCATCAGTACCGAGCATGGTCTCTTCAGAACGGTGTGAACCGTCTGAGTACCACGAGTCGGAATAATTAATAATATTCCGGAGAGGTGCATTGTGACATGGTAAAGGTTACCCCTTTCCGTTTATGCAGACCAAATCGAAGACGTTGCACAGGTGCCTGATGGTTTTACTTCAACTCTCTGCGCGGCATTAGCTGATTCAGTTGTTGTTTTTTCGTTGGGTATCTACCACACGTATCTACAAAGTCGTAGGTCTGCATGACAGGAAAGGGGCAACCTTCACCATATCACAATGACCTTCTCCGGAATATTATTCATTATTTTATTTCATTATTTCAGTTTCGTATAAGTAACATTTAGTTTTTCTTACCTCTTGAAGATGCTAACTTGGTTGGTGAAACTCGCGTCGAGAATAGTATATTGCAGTTCTGGTGTTAGGGAAAAGTGCTTGTTTTGAACATTTCCTCGAGTTGAAACGTCATGTAATTCAAGTAGGGAGGTGATGAATCAGATGAAATGTTGACAAGAATTGACATTTTGTATGGAATGAAATATATGTGACCAGTGAAGTCTTGTGATCACTTAATCGTCAATTTCTATATTTAAATTGAAGTATCTTTGAAAACAAACAGTATTTACTGACAAATTTTCATCTTTAAGATTCGTTGATAGTGATAGAGAATTAATAACGTAAACTCACCAGTAGCTAATAGACTGCAGGATCCCAAGAAAACGAAATCACTGATTCCCTTGTTGTGACATTGTAGAGTCTGCAAAAGAAAACAATATTAAAAAATACCCGCGTCTTCCCAAACGAAAGATGTTTTGAACTTACAAAGAAAGGACGAGTAGCGTTGGCACTGAGACCAACTTGGAACAAACTCAGATTTCCATCAGAATCAGCGACACCGAATTTATTGCCGTGCTGCGAAAACCTGACTCGTGTCACCTTGGCATAAGTGCCTGGAGGTCTGGGAACCGCTACGGGCTGTTGATGGCCCCACTCCCATAGGTGCACGGATCCATCGTGACCGCCAGTCAAATCTACAAATTCACAAGAAGTTATTCAAGCTCTGTGTTCGGTTCGGAAGTTTGTTATTTGGCTGTCGGATTAGTAAAGTATATAAATATGCCAATTCTGTAACTTCTGGACATATAAATGTGTTAGAGACCTTGTTGCCACTTCCATTATTATGGAACAAATCTATTATCGTTAGATAATGTACAAATTAATCCTTTTTCTAATTACGTTCGCGAGGCTAATGATCAATGTAGTCGATGCCGATGACACCAATAAAAAAAATTACGTTCGTCTTGTTTGACCTTCTCGGTACTTCTCTACTCTATAACCAAAAATGTTGATTAGTTTTTTACTTTTTTTATTTTTCTTGATCTAATTAACGTTGAAAACTTTCGTTATAATTTTATGTTGAGAAACAAATCGACATTGTCAATAAATAATTCTCCTGACGAAGAGTGGATATTTTTTGGCACACAAGTTTCATAAGAAATGCAAATATATTTACCAAATAAAATGACAAAATTCAATTGTCGGTTAAATTTGTTCAACAGCAAGTTTATGAAACCAACTTTTGACCACAAAATATAATGTTGAATCCTTTCAACTTCCAAGTAAGGAAACGTTTCTTTGACCTTTCCGAGAAAACAGAGGAGTATAAGATCTCTCTAAATCAGAATACTCAAAACTAAATTTTAGTTACTGGTCACTTCTTGAAGTTCAACACTTCAATAAAGTTTGCCTGCCTTACAAAACATTGGTTGAAAACAAATGATTTTGTTTGTTACCCTCTTCAAAATTGTAGTTACTTTTGTAGAAACGAAAAAAATTGAGAGTCTGAATAGTCATCATTCAATGACTTCTTCTTCAGACATAGAAACTATTCCATAGGTGGACACCATTAATCAAATGAATATATTTATTAATCGCTAATTCCTAATTAAAAAATACATTATAGCTTTACCTGTCGGATGATTTACCGCAAGTTAACATTAATCATTAATCCGTTAAAATACAATAAAAATTGCTTTTTTATATCGTTGTGTTGAATATCTACTTATGAGAACTGTTTGTTTTCGGGTTCCGAATATTAACAGGTTAGGACAAAAAAAGCCTGTATAGAGTGTGTAATTTTTAAGAACTGATAAATATCATTATTATTTCATTTCAATCAATGACCTTAATCCGACTGAAAAAAAATTCTGTTCAAGTTGTCAAACTGTGTCAGTTTTCTGTTTTAGATTTCTTGGGAATTGAAATGGAAATATATTTTCGCTATATTTTCATACGATCTGTCAACGAGTATCTAAAAAATCCTCTTCAGTCCATTCCAATGATAATGTCATATATTAATAATAATTGTTGCACGTATCATTCCCAAAATTTATCATCAAAACTACCTACTAATTAGTAATCTTCATTTTGATTAATTTTATTCCGGTTCTCTATAAAGTGAATTGCTATTTATATTAAGGAATCATGGACAATCCCATTCTTACATGAAATATTTTATAGTAGAACTGACATTCTTGGGATTGAAGAATCATATATTCACAAAATAATCGGGATATTTCACAATTAAAATATAATCAATTCAGTGTCACGAAAAATGTTGCAAAATTGTCACGAAAATCGACCCAAAAAATACATCAAAAATATAGTGCGATAAGACGTTCATTTCTGTCGCAATTCAAATTGCAAAAAATAATTCTTAAAAAGAAGAATTTCGATGATATTTCTAGTGAACACAACATTCTTATAGTTTTTTAAAATTTCTATTATTTTTTTCTCGTAATCGGGCTACAGTTTTATTTAAAAAATTCAGATTTTCAAAACTTTAAATTTTTTTGAAAGCTGACCCTCAAATAATCATTCCAAATAATACTTACATAAAGGAAGTAATGGATGAGCCGTGATTCTCCGTATTCCATCAATTTTATGTTTGAGAACCTATTTAAGAAAAACAAAATTATGGTTTTTATCCATCGATGTGTCAAAGAACAAAAAGCATGCACATGTTCATATATCCTTATTTTCGATACGATTTCTGAAATATTTCTGTGGACTGGTAATTCTCATCAAGTACAACTGAATTATATTATCGACAGAAATGTTTTAAAATGAGAATCGGCAGCATGATGGAGGATAGCTTGACTACCTGTTCCTCTATAACAAATAGAAAATAGGGTAACCATAAGAGTGCAAACTGGAACACGACATTACATACAATAACGTGTGACAAATCTAAGTACTTTACCGTTTACTTAGTTATGCAAAACAATCCCAATATAATAGTCTAAGCAACAAGTTAAAAAACGTGAAAAATAGATATAAAATTTCTACAAATATGAGCAATGAGCAAATATAAGCGATTCGGAATGAACCCTAAAAATGCATTCGAAGGGTTTTACAGTGGGTAAAAAAATTACGATTTTTGTAAACAAAATAATCGAAGAAAAAATAGGTATTCCGATTTTTTGTTGATAACATTGAAACTATAAATATTTAAGGAATGAAACAAGAAAATTCTCAAAAAGGATAAGATTTACCATAAAAAAGTCCCGACTCCCGGAAATGTACCTCCATTATTTATAATTTTAATTTAACTCTGAAAATAGGGCTCCGCGCCCCTGTTTTACCTCACACACATAGCCGTTGGAAATAGCGTTCCACCAATTTTTTTGCATTAAATGTTCATTTGAAATTTTGAAAGAAATATCGCCCATTTAAAACATTTTGAAGAATAAGCTTTCGTTGGAAAAAATGTTATCCTTATTTTTCACGAAAATATGCTTTTGTAAATCAATTAATCTTTATCGGATCTCTGTTCTGATAAGTCTGTTAAAAATCTGTCAAAATCTGTTTTTCCATCAACTAGCTGTCATCCCCCTATGAACGACAACTCTCAAAAGTCGAAACTTGTGCGAGCTAAGGACTAACGAGGTCTTACCTTTTAACGTGTGATAATTTATAAATATTGAAGAAACGATGATGAACATTTTTTTCTAATGTTTTGATTATAAGGTTTTTCCATTAACAATTGACATTAATTAATCGCGGATGTATCTTTTTTTTGCGTCATTTATTAAAACACTGTTTATAAACAAATAGGTAATTTAATAGTTGGGAAAATTTGTTTTTGCTATTGTGTTTGTTGTGATAAAAAATAGTGATTGAAAAAAATTGTTTTTTTCAATTGTTAATTATTTTTTTTTATTTATGTACATTAAATGATTATTCAGTTTTTTTACAAAAAATTATTTGTGTTTCTTAACATGATAAAAATTCATAATTCAATTGTTTATCGACAAAAAAAATGTTCATGAACAATTTGTTGAAAAATGATGTAAAAACATTACAAAGGCGATTAATCACTGGCATTTGTTGATAAAAAAGTCTTAAACAAAATGAAATAAAACAAAATAAAAAATATGTGTGAACTTTTATCCCATAATTTTCTAAAGTACGCATATAAGAGATCCACAACTATTCATCATAGCAGAGAAACGATAATAATTTAGTTATTAACGACTTTGTGAAAAAGTGGATAATACTTTTCCCAACAGGAGCTTATTCTTTGAAAATTTTTCAAGAAGCCATATTTTTTCGGATTTTTAAATAAACATTTAATGTTGTAAAAAAATATTTTCGAAGAAACACTATTTTCAGATGAAGCGGAACCCTATTTTCAGCGTTGAATTAAATGTAGAACTAATGGAGGCAAGGCCGTAGCCAGAAAACAATTTTGGGGGGGAGTTTCGTTTGGTGGAACAGTAGAAAAACATAAAATATAAAAATAACGAAAAAAAGAAAATCGTGTTACGTGAAAATATATTTATTAGAAAACAATTACAGAAATATCAACATTTTTAAAAAAAATCATATTTATTTTTCTAGCTTTCTTTGCAGCAAACAAATCAATTACCTCCTCGGTGTCGATGTCAATTTTACGGTGGATTGACATTGACGCCAAACCGTTTAGTCGTTCCTGGCTTGTGAAGTTTCTCAAATAAGTTTTGAGGCGTTTCAGAGAGGAGAAAGTCCTTTCAGGGGTACATATGGAAACGGGTAGTGTCGCCAAGATCTTTAAAAGTTTGTACGCACATTACCGTAAAGTTTTTTCATTGTGTTTCTGAGAAGTTTTTTTCAATATCCTCTTTCAAGCACTTGGTTCGTTTTGCCAAGGAAAATTCCCAACGGATTTTATAATTCCAATAGTAACTGTATCTGTAGAGTGGGGAGGGTGAGTGTAGACGCACAGCACTTAGGCCACATGTGACCCATTGTACATCCTCCCGAAGAGTTGTCCTCCTAGGTCATCGTCCATCCTGTCCTTTCCAGAAAGGTGGACAGGTCACTAGGAGACATCTCCTTTTTATCGGCAGGTATAGGCCAATACTCGCCGAACACACACTCTCTTATTGACGATAACTCCGGATACCCGCATAGGACATGCCTGACAGTTTCATCTTCCTATTCACACATCCTGCATAGAGGTGTGTCCACTAGCCCCATATTATGGAGGTGTTTTCTTAACTGACAGTGGCCAGTCAGAAGTCCTACTGTTAAGCGTAGATTTTTTCTGGTCATCGCCAGATATTTCTTCGGCGCCAGCTTCAAAGGGTCGCCCAGGATGATCCTAGTAAGATTGCATCCTTTGATTCCATCCCATTTCTTTAGGGATTAAGCTTAGGTGTAACATTTGGCTTGTTCCGCAATTGCCGGATCCTAAAATTCTTAGTCCAGCCGCTTCCTTGGCTAAAGAGTCGGCAATGCGATTACTTTTACTCCTGTCGTGCCCTTTAATCCACCTCAGGATAATGTTATTATCTACCGAGGCTTTGGCTAAATTCTGGTGCCACTCTATTTCTAACCCTGAGGTAACACCTTGTCTGTTCAAGGCTAATAGGGCTTGTCTGCTATCAGTGCAGATTGTTATGTTTTTGTGGCAATTGCGATACCAGCCAGTTCTGTTTGAACCACGGTGGTATTTTTCCCATTCCCTACTTAATCCTTAGGCTTAGTGATCTAGAGTACACTTCACATCCTGAGCCGTCTGTATATATGCGTATTGCATTTGTAGCATCTGACTTTGTGTTCTGTTTTATTTGTATTTTGTAGGGTTTATTAAACACAAACCTGGGTTCAATTGCATTACTGGTTGCCTGCAGCAGAGGTTGCGCAGGCAACCAGTGATGCCTAGTTCGAGGTTTACACCAGCCGTGCGCAATCGTAACATGGCCATTAACGCAACCTTCTTAACGTATCATAATGAATTCCTTTGCCGCGGTTGGTGTTGTTCTCATGGCTCCTGTGATGTTTAAACAACCCAATCGATGTATTTGATTTTTTTGAATGGCCGTTGCTTGTAGAACTTTCGGGGGGATCAATCCCCCTTGATCCCCCCTGGCTACGGCCTTGAATTGAGGTACATTTCTGGCAGCCGTGAATTTTTTATGGGGAATTTATTTTCTTATTCTTTGGGAGTATTTTTGTTTCATTCCTGAAATATGTATATTTTGGATGTTATTAACAAAAAATAGAAACACCTAGTTTTTCCTCGATTATTTTGTTTATAACAATCGTAATTTTTTACCCATTGTAAAATGCTACGAAAACCTTTTTCTAGGGCTCATTTCGAATCAAATAAGCCCCTGCCCATATTTTTAGGAGATTTACATCTATTTTTCACGTTTTTCAACTTGTTGCTCAGACTATAAAATAAAGATCAAGAGTCAAAATTACTAAGTTAGGTTCATAGCAGACTATTTGTGGCTAAATGTGAAGTGAAGTAAACGCAGTTCATCAGCTTTTATAAAGAAATTTCACAGTGTAATTGAAAAATCTGGTTGAACGCCTAATAAAATATGCACATTTCTTTACTTCACTTTACATTCATGAGGAAATAATTATACATCCATACTCATAATGAAAGTGAGCAATAATTCATGCAAAGCCTGGTTATTACATAACTGAATCTCGCATAATAATAACTGTAGCATACTGAAGAATTAAAAAACCAAATATGATTTGCATATTGAGCCGAGAAGAAATTCATTTTTTCGACAAACAATTCTTAAATTCAAAGTAAATACTAAAACATTGAATCAACCATTTTAAATGGAACATCATTCAGCTTTGTAATAATCTTGAAGACACACAGACAACTCAATACACATTGTCAAGGGTGAGGTCATATAACATTTCACAAAGTTTTGAACTTAAAAAGTCACCTCCAGCTATTCTGAAGAAAATCTCCAAAAAAAAATCGATGATCGAAAACTATACTACACTTGCCTCCAATTACACAAATTCCCCGCCAGCAAATATTTAAAAAAATTCAATTTCCCAAGAATTGTACGTTATTAAATTTGTTGTTCGACAAGTGCAAGGCTCTGTCTCTTTGGATATTCTTAAACTTACATACCATGGACTGATTCTTTATTAAGCTATGATCTGATATTCTAGGATAACTCTGCTCACGTTCATAAAGTATTTATTATATATCACTCATAATGCAAGTGAAATATGTCTACCGCTTTCCTGTTTAGGCCTAGCACAAAACTGATTCACATATCTGGGTATCAAGTATTATAACCAATGTGTAAAATTAATTGGTGAAATAAAAAACATTGAAGTTTTCAAAATGACATTCTATGACTTTTCGAATCATCATGCGGTTCATTCTGTAAATGCGATTTTAAATTTCCGTACTACTAATTCTGATATGTGAATTTATTTATGTGTATGTTTATATGTTTGGTTGTTTATGTTATATGTAACTGACTAGTCTGATAAATTTTGATACTGTGCTACTCTGTGTAAAGCGTCATGGATGAATAAAAATTATCTATCTATCTATCTATTGACAAGAGATGTTGAAAAAGAAGTAACTAAAGAAAAAGACAATCAAACTATTAAGGAACGGTAGTAAGTTGACAGTAACAATTGACGTGAGATATAAATTGAAGTGTTTTTGTAATAGTAGTGACCAGAATAAATCAAATAACGGTAATCTGAGTAATTTTATAAACACAACTTAGAAATGCAAAGGTTAGAAAGACTGTAAGGCTAATATCTCAATCCAAAAATTTATTTCAAATAAAATCTAATCACTTTTTTCAGTATCATATTAATCATTATAAATAACAAGTGAAACTTCAACCAATTCGGGAAGAATTTGTGTAATTGGTAAGGCGATGAACAACGGTTAAGTAATCACTAACAGAGAATAGAGAGCAGTGTTAGTAACACACCGGTCGAAGCATGTGAGCTGACCGAAGCAGAACGAGGTGGACAAAATTGGCATCATGACAGCCCGGGAAGCTTAACCCCTTCATCTACAGACACAGACACACACATGTAAGTCACAAAACACGCTTATCGCTATTCAAAATTCAAGATGATAAAAAGTTATTATTCTGTTAATTTTAAAAACCAACAGAAAATGAAACCAAATTGTTATAAAATCTCGCGAAGAGTAAGTAATTTTATTAGTACTAGAAATAGTTTTACACTTTCAAATTTTTTGAGGTACCTTTCTTGTCATTTTGATATTACATTTCATGAAAGTCAAAATCTGATAAAAAATTGGGAAAGACGTAACACTAAAAATTTACTACAGTATATCAATAATTTACAGAAACTGTACCAATGAGATGATATTCCAATGAAAAGAGAATACTTTATTCAAAGAGTGTCGAAATTGTTTATATAAAAATGACATAATAGAGTTTATTCTGTAATTTTTACATGAACACTTTATTTATCAAAACTTATACTTCAATATTGACTATTATTCATACCAGTAAGGTTATTATGAATTTTTATCATGTAACAATCAAGTTCATAAAAAAGAGAGATTACAAAAAGACATACACAGTTTTTAGACAAATTGAAAAATTCAAGTATTGATAAAATCAAAACTGGTTTCCCAAGTTGTCTGTAATGACCTGCCCAACACTTGTGAAAAGGCATTACTCCAAAACAGGTCAGTTGGTGGATACTCCATCCTATAGGGATTATTTTTATCCACAGGAAATTAATCGCAATGAGTCTTCCAAACGGAGGAGGTTGCAAAAGGTGTTACACCTTTAAAAACAATGTTATGAGATGCCATTCGCTATCATAGTATGAAAGAAGTTGTTTTTGTATAACTTCAAAAATGGCTCTGCTTTTAATGTATCGCCTCCTGAGAAACACCTTCGTTAGACTTTTGGAAAATTAAACGGAAACCTTTTTCCACAATATTACACTGTAATAATATCCTTTGATATCTCTTCATTTGAAATCTGAAACTCCCAGGAAGTTGTAATAATGATAACTTTCGTTTATAAAATACCGGAGAACATTTCTGCAGCGTTTCAGAAAAGTTACCCCAGAGCCATTACTCATAAGGTCCTTTGGATAATTTCTATGGTCCTTTAGTCTTAGGTAGGTATTATCAAACAATTTGTGACAAATACCTGCCAGATTCCAGATTCGAACCATGCCTTTTCGATAGTGAACCAGAAATATCAACAAAAAGGGGCAACAGAAATTGAAATCAACCAATACCATGATATAGAAATATTCACATTGAGATGACTTTGGTTACAACTAAGTTTTTTCTGCATTGGACCAATGTTCTATGTATATTTGAATTTTATTACATTTATTTTCACGTCTTTGATATTTCAACACAAATAAATGTCATTTTCAATGAAATGAAACGAATGTGTGCGGTTTCCACAGCAAAAGTCTCCCCCTTAGCGTCAAAACTGGGCTCCCTCTCTTATGTTAAAAATAGATAAAATCAGATTTCTTCGTTCGCTATGCTTCAAATCCATACTGTAGTCTGCGTTCTATAGTGTGTGGCACCGAAAACTAAACAAATAGAATATCTTCAAAACACATTCGTTAAGAAATCTATATTTCTATCATAACTTCAATTGTCATACCTCCTCTTCCGTCCCTTGGCGAAAATCACCTTTAGAATTTGAATAGACAAACAAGGCCGTAGCCATTAAACAATTTCGGGGGTGAAACAGTAGAAAAACATGAAATATAAAAATAACGAACGAAAGAAAATGGTGTTACATGAAAATATATATTTATTAGAAAACCATTACAGAAATATTAACATCTTTTAACAAAATCATATTAAGTTTTGTAGCTTTCTTTGCAGCAAACAAATCAATTACCTCTTTGGTGTCGATGTCAATTCTACGATGGATTGACATTAACGCCAAACCGTTCAGTCGTTCCTGGCTTGTGGAGTTTCTTGAATAAGTTTTGAGTCGTTTCAGATAAGAGAAAGTCCTTTCAGGGCCACATGTGGAAACAGGTAGTGTCGCCAAGATCTTTAAAAGTTTCCAGGAAGGTGGACAGGTCACTAAGACATATCCTTTATATCGGCAGGTGTAGGCCAAGACTCGCCGAACACACACTCCGGACACTTGCATAGGACATGCCTGACAGTCTCATCTTCCTGTTCACACATCCTGCATAGGTATGTGTCCTCTAGCCCCATATTATGGAGGTGTTTTCTTAGTTAAAAGTGGCCAGTCAGATATCCTACTGTTAAGCGTTTATTTTTTCTGGTTCATCGCCAAATATTTCTTCGGCGCCAGCTTCAAAGGGTCGCCCAGGATGATCCTAGTAAGATTGCATCCTTTAATTCCATCCCATCTCTTTAGTTGAGCATGGCTGTAACGTTTGGCTAGTTCCGCAATTGTCGAAGTCATCAGGCCGTATGTGCCACTGGGTTCTAAAATTCTTAGTCCAGCCGCTTCCTTGACTAAAGAGTCGACAATGCGATTACCTTTACTCCTGTCGTGCCCTTCAATCCACCCCAGAATAATGTTATTATGTACCGATGCTTTGGCTAAATCTTGGTGGCACCCTATTACTAGTCCTGAGGTAACACGTCTGTTCAAGGCTAATTAGGCTTGTCTGCTATCAGTGCAGATTGTTATGTTTTTGTGGCAACTGAGATACCAGCCAGTTCTGTTTGAACTACGCTGGTATTTTTTCCCATTCCCCACTTAATCCTTAGGCTTAGTGATCTGGAGTATACTTCACATCCTGAGCCTTCTTTGGTTTTTAGGCCGTCTGTATATATGCGTATTGCATTTGTAGCATCTGACTTTGTGATCTGTTTTATATGTATTAAACACAAACCTGGATTCACTTGCATTCTTGTTGCCTGCAGCAGGAGTTGCGCAGTTAGCCCAGCCTCAATTGACCCATTCCTACTTCGAGGTTTACACCAGCCGTGCGCAATCGTAACATGGCCATTAACACAACCTCCTTAACGTGCAGGTCCAGAGGGGAAAGATCAGCAATTAATTCCATTGCCGCGGTTGTTGTTGTTCTTATGGCTCCTGTGATGTTTAAACAAGCCAATCGTTGTATTTGATATAATTTTTGAATGGCCGTTGCTTGTAGAACTTTCGGGGATCAAGGGGGATTGATCCCCCTGGCTACGGCCTTGTAGGTAGAGTATTGAGTGTGTCACATCACTTGAGGGGTAATTTGATTGTGTTGATCAAGGAACACTGCTGCAAAAACTTGAATACTATGGATTTAGAGGACCTTCTTATCAACGGATTGAATAGAATAGAATAGAATAGAAGTTTATTCATCACTAAAGTTCACATGTACAACATAAAAAAAGTGTAAATACATGAAACTTATTGGACTAGTCACAAAGAGAGCTTAAAAGTAATTAAAATTTACAAGATTATACATATACATTTTTGATAAGTAAAATATTAAAATATACAATGAACATCAACAATTTAAAAATTCTTGAAGAGAGTAGAACACCTTGTTTTTTAAAAATTCATTCAACCAACATTTTAGTTCATCCCTACTCATTAAACTTAACTCAGGATGAATAGCCATGAGTTTGTTATAACATTTAATACCTTGATATACATGGGAGTCTTGACCAACCCCTAATCGTGAGTATGGCTGGTATAATCTTTCACTGTTTCTTGTACAGTAATTATGTATATCTTTTTTTTTCCTCAAATACTTTTCATCTTTTTTAACGTATAATATGATCTGCAGCACATAAAGTGAGGGGACTGTGAGAATTCCTAGTTGATTGAACCATTTTCTACATGATGTTTTGGAGTGCACTCCTGTCATACATCTGATAATTCTTTTTTGCATAACAAAAACTCTATTCATATGTACAGAGTTACCCCAAAACATTATTCCATATTGTCGATTGCACTATTCCAAAATAAGCCAGTTTAAGGGTTTCCAGAGATATTGTACCTTTCAATTGCCTGCTGATGAAGCAACTTGTGCTTAATTTATTTGTTAGATCATTAATATGAGGATCCCATGTCATTTTTTGATCTACTTTGATACCTAGAAATTTGATGTAATTCACCTGTTCTATTGTTTGATGATTAAGTCTTATTAGAGGACTGAAATCATAATTTATATTTTTTGTTGTAAACACCATAAAAAATGTCTTGGACAAATTCACTAGCAATCCGTTGAACACGCACCACTCATGAAAATCATTAGCACAAATATTTGCCTTGGTTACAGTATCCTGTAATTTATTCTCAGAAATCAGAATATTAGTATCATCAGCATACATAATGATTTTTTTGGCTCAGAACATGAATAAACCATATCATTTATAAAAATTGTGAAGAGAACTGGCCCCAATATAGACCCCTGAGGGACACCAATGTTCACAATATTTTCTTTAGATTTTTTACCGTTTATCACCACTATTTGTTGTCTGTCATGGAGATATGAAGCAATCCAATCACTTGTAACTCCTCGTATGCCAATTCGGTGTAATTTTTCCAAGAGTAGTTGGTGATCAACTGTATCAAACGCTCTACTTAGGTCAAAATAAAGAGCAATGGGATTTTGTTTATTATTAAGGCAGCTATAGACGGTAGTATTGAGATCAGATATGAAGGTATTTGTTGATTTGTTCCTTCTAAATCCATTCTGACGATCAAATAATAAGTTATGTTGCCATATCAAAAATTTTGGCTAGTTGGCTCTGTAAGCAGACATTTCGGTAATTATCTACTATCTTTCTAGATCCTTTGTTTTTGAAAATAATAAAAACTAATGAAAATTCAAGTTAAAAAACTCCAATATGGGGTTCCACAGGGCTCGATTATGGGTATAGTTCTTTCCTTAATCTATGTGAATGATCTAACATATGTTGATAGATTAGGTAGTAAGTATTACATTATTTGCTGATTATACAACTATCGTCTGGAACAGCCCCAACATTGAAGACTTAAAAAAGTGTGTTGAGAAAAAGATGTGGGAAAAGTATTCAACTGGTGTGAATCGAATAGTCTTGCGTTCAATACCAATAAAACAATTTACTGACATTCAAGTGCTCTTTACAAAATTTGAAAATTAATTCTAGAATGATAGAAAATAAAACCTGTGCAAAATTTTTAGAAATCCATATTGAAACTTTCACACAAAATTGAAACAAAGTGTCTTCTGGCAGTTAAGATCATATCAATACAATTAGGGTATTCTACAGCTGAAATGGTGTATCATTCTGTATTTGAAACTCACTTGAAGTATGGGATTTCATTTTGAGGTAGTTGCAGCAACTATCTATTCAACAACATATTCAAACTGCAAAAAAAGCTTCAAGATATATGTGAAAGCTAAATATGACAGGTCAATTTTATAGTCAAGGGGGACGCTTTCAAGGAATATTTGTAGCCCTCATGATTCAACCCCCAAGGAGGGTAGATGTTACCCTAACCTCTCAAGTGAAATGACACACTTAGTACTTTCCCTATTCAAATTCCAAGGGTGATGGTCACCAAGGAAAGGGGAGGAGCTATGACAGTTGAGGTTGTGATAGAAAGAAAGATGTCCTTGAATTGAAAATCGATATATTTTTGCATTTTTCTCTCAACAAATGTGTCTGTTTCGTTTTCGGTGCCACCCACTATACAGTGCTTAAAAGTACCTTAACTTAAAAAAATTCAAACACCCAAAGAAACTTACCACACTAGCTCCCCTACCGCTCTGACCAGCAACGCCGGGTTGGGGACTTCCCGGCTGGGTATCCTTTCCCTTGTCAGAAGCACTCTGGATCACCAAGAATGGAGGTACGCTGGGATCAGAGATCTCCTTGGACAGATTCAGCAGATCCAATTCGCATTCGTCTTCCAACCAGGCTGGCAACTCGAGAAGCAGAGATATATCCATCTCTTGCAGTTCCCTTGGTGTAGCGACAGCAATCAGTCCGGCATTTACCTTATAATTATTGATGAAATTTCAATCAACATGCCAAACCATAACTCGAATTCTATTTCTACGAGAAGTTCACTTACTGAAAGTCGAACTAGAAACTTTGGTGTAAAATAGAATAGAATATTACATCGATAAAAAACAGTTTTTGACAAGTCAGATTTATTAAGTAATTGATAATGAAAACTTATGAGTCATAAAGATAAACTGTGAGGAATTTATAAAACAGCAAAATTTCGCCAAACAAAGAAAACACACACTAGCATCTTTCAAGCGAGTCTTTTAATGTTATTATGAAATCACTTGTATAATGAAGACTCATTTTATTGAGAACGGTTCTCAATTTTCGCTGAGAAGTGAAAATGGTAGTTCTTTGATATTATTGGGAAGTAAATTAAAGTAAGGAATTCCTATTGACTTTTAGCTTTGATCTTCAACACTGACATAATGTCTTTTAATTAAAATTTTGTTTTAATTCAATTCAACTCATATTCACTAAACGCTACAGATAATCTAGCTGTGCTACTGAATATTGGATGTGCAGTTAATCAGCCAGTGGAGTGGGGCGAGAGCTCATTAACATCGAGGACCTCGAGTAGCGAATATCGTGTTAGTACAGTGAGTGGAGAAATTATTCTGTGTGGTGAATTTTGGGTTATTTGTTGTCTTCGAGAATGCTTCGAACAGTAAATTGAAAAACTAAGTTTTCAGTGGACAAAGTAGAGGAATTGTGAATAACGAATAAGGATTTATGCAAGCAAAAGCAACGGTACATGGAATAAGAATTCCTCTTGCCAAGGTAAGAGGTTAATAGCAAAGATAAGTTAAATTGTAACCAATATTATATTTTAACTTTGATGGTTCAAGAACAAGTAGCTGAGGCCAGAGGGTTTGGATGCGAACTGTAGCAAAAATTAAAACAGATGAAACAAAGAGAAAATGGTGAAAAAAAAACATTTTCAATTCCAAATAAAAAAGAGATGTATCGAAAATTGCAAAATTGTGATGAACGATACTGATTTGGCAATTTTGCGCAGATGCATAATTAATTTCTATATCGAAGTGAAGCGAGTTCCTACGTTTAGGGAAATGAATAACACACTATCCTCAGAAATATTGACTATCAGGGTAGCAGGGAATGTTTGCGAAAAGTAATTCATAAACTTGGACTCCGATGGAGAACGGTGAATGATAGATAACAAGAAAATATTAAACGCCAACCCATTCGACTACTTACGATAGAATTCCCGAAGAAAATGCGGACCTATAGAGAAGAATGTCGACCTATAATTTAAAATGGATGAAACATGCAACACACATGAATCAAAAATGTTGTAGTGATTGTACCAAGGATGAAGAGGGCAATCTATCCAGAATCGAAATGCTTCATGACAAAAACCACGTATCAACAGCAGGGGAAAATTATTATTTTTTATATAGTACTATGTTATCAATATTGCAAGTAATGCTTTATAGAATATCTACCTGCTACGTGTCAATCATTTCTAGTAACTTTTCATTCAATCATCTATCAATTATCAGTTGTGAGTTACTATTATTATTATTATTTATTTATAAACGGGTTACCCCAATACAGTTAAGAAATAACATCAGAATACAAAAATATAATAATATCTGAAATATTTAAATATAAAATAATAAAATTTCAATTTTACAACATTATCACCAATCATAAAAAGAAATCAATTGAACAACAATCTAGCTATTTGTTTTTTAAAAATCTTTGGATTTTCGCAGAAGAAATCAACACTATGACAATATGTATTTCCCAATCTTAACATATTTGAGATGGGTGTACAAAAACCATAGTTAGTTGAGTGATGTGGTACAACAAATAAGTTTTTTTTCTCGTTTGTCTATTTGGAACATTGAATGGTGTAATAGAGAGAACTTCCGGGCAATCGATTATGCCAGAGATTATTTTGAAGAGATAAACCAAAGATATCATAATCCTGCGATCACTTAGACTAGGTAGACTCATCAAGTTCATTACTTCATTGTTGTTATATTCACCAACAACTAGACCTAGTTTGTATGCTATGATTTTCAGAAATTTTCTTTGTACATTTTCTATTTGATGGATATACTTGTCATAGTATGGATTCCAAATTATGGTATTGTATTCAACAATGGATCTGACAAGAGAGCAGTATAAAACTTTTATAGTAGAAGGGGAAAAATTTGTTGATGACCTCGCAATAAAACCAAGCATTTTGAGCGCTCTTTGGGAGACATCGTTCACATGGTTATTAAAACAAAGCTTATTGTCATATAATATTCCCAAATCTTTACATTCTCGTTTTTTATCTAACATATTATCTTCTAATTGGTAATCAAATCGAATTGCTGATTGTGATCTGCTAAATACCATTGAGAGTTAATCCATTTTCATTTATCTCTAAGGAAAATATATTTATCTATTGAAGAAAAGCAAATAGAAACTTTCTATGTTTTTTACCACTTTTACCACATGAAAGTTGCAATTATATATCACTCATTATCTTTCAATTATTTTCCACTTGCGCAAAAGGAAGAATTGGGAATCACCTTCCCTATTGGTATATGGGTAGTTGCCCACACTTTCCGAATTTACTTAGGCCAGAATTCTTTTCCCAATTGTACTTCCAGATAAAAGTTGGTAGTGGATACTTACCGTCTCTTTATTGCTCATGCAGCTCAGAAACAGAGCTAGATTTGACAAGTTGCATCTGCTTCCACATGTTTCTATTTATATGAATAAAATAATATTATATTTTGACTGAAATCTTGTGCATGTTTTAATTCTATTTATAACATTTCATTAAACATTATAGATGTATGTAACATTTTTTATATTGCCACCATCCTCTTCGTATTTTCTATTCGTGACCAGCCATAAATAAATAAACTACATAATATAGTTGAAAAACTACTACTACTATTATATATATTTACCTCCCTTTATCTTCTTCATCAAATGGTTATTTTGAATATTGTTTCACAGGTAGGATTCGACATTCAATATTCGACTGAAATGAAACGAACAAATTAAAAGTGTACTTACTTGATTCAGGCAGAAGGCAGCAATCGAATCATGTTCCTTATGAATAATCCTGACAGGTTCGACGACGGAGGCCGGTTCCAGCTGTGGAAGAGAGGCTTCTTCGGCAGTACTGGAAAATTTACGCCTTCCAAACACCGCTCTTATGAATATGTCCTGCACGGACTCCTGATGGACCAAATACATCCAGAGGGTCTTGGCCGCGCTTGAAGAGCTTTTGTCGCTGAACGGAGTGTTGTGAGCTTCTAACAGTTGTCTAAAAAGTACAGAATATACGTGTCTGAAGACTGTATCGAGGAGATACGTACTAGAAAATAAATATTTGAAATGAAATGTCGAAATATGCATCGCTTCTAACTACACACACCGTAGAATCTGGTAAATGCCTGCCGGAAAATAACTACTTTCCCGGCTAATACCATGCTGGATATTGAATTAAATTCGACAGACATTTATGCAGCAGCAAATGTAAGTAGTTGGGTGAGATGAATATGCCGAGGTTTTATTTTGAAAATAGTACAGAATAAATTTTCGGATTTTTTGTTTGGTACGTATTAACAATTGAAATGAGGTTAGTAGTTTCTTTTCGGGGACAGTTTTATTCAACAAACCACCTCTTAGTGAATGTCTTACATGACATGAAGATAAATAGACCTGGCAATAAATATATAGAATTGATCTTAAATGAAAATTTGTGAGAATGTAGTTCAAGTTTCTGAAATTTTCATCAAGTATTAGGTTGTTTCAAAAGTTTTGTCCATTTTGATATAGTGTGTTTCTGTAGCTCCATATGTCCATAAATATTTATTCTACTGTGTCGCGATTTATATCTATGAATGCCTAATATTCATTTATAAAAATTCACACCTCTTCACTGAGAATATACCTGCTCTTAAGTATCCCACTAGAACGAATGAATATATGTATCCCCTTCATAGACTAACAGTAACTGAAAAAAGCGCCCACTATATGTCAATCAAGCTTTTCAACCATCATCCTAACAGAATAAAACGAACTAAGAAAATTGAAGTTTTCAAAAGAGAACTAAAAAAACTTTTCGTAAACTTAGAGTCCTATGATTTGAACAAATATCTCACTGGAACATTCATTTAAAAATATTTATAACAAAAAAATCTGTACCTCCTTGTTTGACGCAATTTCATTCTATGTTACCGACCTTTTGCAATAAAATTTTGTAATCTACTCTGAAATAAAGCTGTTTATTATTATTATAACCTATGTTTATTGAAGTGGCTCAGAATCGAAAGTTTACCGATATTTTTGGATGGCTGGTCCGCTGGTGTTTTCTACAAAACATCCGGGAATGTATTCTGGAGGCGTCTGTCTGTTATCCAATTCTTTGCGAAGCATTTCCTGCCAACAATTCAATTTTCTAAGGCTACTGTGTATCAGAGGACTGGCCACAGGAAGTTCCGACATTTCTAATCCAGCAACCTGAAAATATGCATCTGAGTGTAAATAAGCACTTTTCCTATTTACCAGAAATGCAATACTCTTCTCGACGCACGTTCCACCAATCAAATTGGCTTCTTCAGAGATGAAAAAACTCATCGAAATCTCCTGAAGATGCCAATTCGGTTGAAGAAACGCGCGTCAAGAAGAGTATTGCATTTCTGGCGATTGGTAAAAGTGCTTGTTTTTAAATTTATTCTATGCCAGAGATTCCGTTTTTATCTTTCATCAGGCCAAATTGTGTTTGGATTATAAAATAATGTGAACAAACTAATAGAAAAACAGTTGAACGCAAAATTATTGTTACAATATTCTGAGTTTTGTTTTTATTAAGTTTCAAACAATTAGAAACGAACCATGTTTCAGCTTTTCTTAAAAAATCATGCGAAATTTCTTCTAAGTGATCAAGTTTCTTGCCAGAAGCATAAAGGGAGCAATCATTTGCATAACAAATACATTTGATAAAATATATCATTGATATAGACAATGAATAAAAGTGGGCCAAGGATATAACCTTGAGGTACCCCAAAATGAATGTTCTCAATTTCAGAATAGCTATTGTCTATAAAAACAGTTTGTCTCCTACTATTCAAGTATGATTCGAATAATTTCCATACAGTACCGCGTATACCGTAAAATTGTAGTTTGTCTAAGAGTACTGTGTGAGAAACACAGTCGAAGGCCTTGCTCAAGTCACACATAGACACTACTGTATGTTAACCCACCTCAAAATTCTTAACTATGTCAGCCACAAGTCTTTGTATCTCTTGAACAGCGGAACAGTTCTGTCTGATGCCGAACTGACTTTCATGTAGCGTTTTGTGCATAGTAAAGAACGAAATTGAGTAGCTTTTTAAAATGATTTTAAAAATCTTACCAAAAATTGCTGTCATCGATTTTGGACGGTAGTTGTTATAAACGGTAGGTAGGTTGTTATAAACAGAAATAGAAAAATACTGAATTTGAATATAAGAATCTAAGAGTACTGTGTGAGAAACACAGTCGAAGGCCTTGCTCAAGTCACACATAGACACTACTGTATGTTAACCCACCTCAAAATTCTTAACTATGTCAGCCACAAGTCTTTGTATCTCTTGAACAGCGGAACAGTTCTGTCTGATGCCGAACTGACTTTCATGTAGCGTTTTGTGCATAGTAAAGAACGAAATTGAGTAGCTTTTTAAAATGATTTTAAAAATCTTACCAAAAATTGCTGTCATCGATTTTGGACGGTAGTTGTTATAAACGGTAGGTAGGTTGTTATAAACAGAAATAGAAAAATACTGAATTTGAATATAAGAAAGTTAGAGATTTTCTATCATTGGAAAGATTGTAATTCAAGTAACAAAAACAGTAAGTTTGAAAAGTTATACTGTTTTTATTGGCGCTTATCTGGATTACAACTACAAAGTCTGAAGTAGCTAGAAAATTAAAAACAATGATTTTTCATTGTAAAACTATAATTCTATCAATCATAACCTCATACAGTAACAATTTGCGAATCTTTTGATATTTTCATAACGTAACTCTCTGAAATCAATGCTAGTTTCATTATCACATTTTCAAAATTATATGATTACACATATTTTTATTTAATTTCACTTATAATAAATTTATGATCATTGACTGCACAACTAATAATTGAATAAATGAAAACTTTTTCCTTCTTTCTACAGATTTTTTGAATCTTTGGAATGGCTGGATTGCAAAAATATTACTTACTGCCAAAAAATCATTAATTCTGCTATGAACGATCTTTAAAATGGCCAATCTCAACACTAGCCAGGAATACGAGTTCGGATCTGAATGTTCGTTGTTGACTGTTTTGACAACAGATTTGGCTGGAGTGTCAAAAACATCTTCGTCTTCATCCTCTTCCTCAACTTCACTCTCGACTTCCTCGATGTAATTACCAACATTTGGCTAAAATTCATGAAGACAACCTCAAGATATCAGTACAATAATAGATTTCTTAAAGTTTTACAAAAGTGTTTGTCAACAATTTTTTTTCAAAAGACAATATCACCAAAAGTCACCAACCTTCTGGAGTAAAAATGCCAAGATACTCATTTCGGGAGGTATGAACTGCTCCCTGTACGTTGGCTTATCCTCTTTCATATGCGACGGTTGTTGGCCGAGAAGCTTCGTGTTCAACTTGACTCTCTGCTTGCCAAGCCAAGTCGTTGGACCGCTTGCTTCTTCAGTAGTGGGTGTCTGGACGCTCTGTTGAGTTGTATATTGCGGGTGAGTCGTGCTGCCAGTCATACTGGCAGTTCTAAGAAGTTTCTTGATGCCTCCGCCGAATAACCTAGCGATGATAAATAAAGATAATAATGATTATAATACGATCATTAACAGAAACAGATTCCTAAGATCAACAGTGATCGTGTAACGAGTTTTTAGTAAAATTCTAAAAGGTTTTAAAATACTAGGGTAGCACCGCGAATGAACACTCTGTAGGTATATTAAATATCCTCACACATGGCAATTTATTTATTTCGTTCTCCGGTTAAACTGAACGATTTTAATTGTGGCCTGGGTCTGCGAATCTTATGGGAAAAAAGTAGCTACGAAAAACCGTATCGTATGTTTCGTTCGACGGAACAGTGACTAAGTAGATTTTGGATACATTGGATGAATAGTGCCTATTACGTGCCTATTACGGATTATTCACTATTTTCATACCAAATCGGCGAATTTCAGCTTGGGTTATAGTGTTTTTTTGGATAACGCCAGATTCCCTTTAATAATAGAGGATAAATCTATGGTATGAGTATTCAACGTCTCAGGGTTGCGTTAGGTTTTTGCACATGAAGTGAGTTGTTGAAAAATATATTCCATTTTATACCACGTTTTGTCTCGATCAGACCGTAACACTTTCAATGATTTTTTAGGCGTTTTATGATACTGTTTCGACTTGTATTTCCAACTCTCCCGAGGAATAGGAGTTTGTGGTAGTCTTCTAGTTAATAAAAGTGTTAGATACTATTTTTTTGGAACTAGGAAGACCGAGTTTCATTTATCTTCGATTCAACATACAGCTGATATGAGAACTGATGAAGTCTTACCTTATCTCGTGAAATGTCCCCATTGGATTCGCTTAAGGACATAGTGATAAGTACCACCCAGTGGATGTTTATTTTATTTTTTTGCCCAGTGCGAGCACAGAAGGAAAACACTTGCTGTGTATGAACAAGCCGAGTATTTTTTTCTTAAAGCCTTATAGAATTTATATATACATTTTTAACTTCATATAGTTTTATAGCAGAAATACTCTTACCTGGTTTTTTAATGAACTTTAATGAACTAGCAAGTAGGTGCGTTCTAAGATAAAGACTGATTTTTATAGACTTTATTCTAGAACCGTTCTGTCTCTCGAGAGAGTTTTTCTTTGCCTTTACCTCTAAATTTTGTATAATTTGTATTATAATATATTTACTGTTATTATAAAGACCTATTTATACCATTTATCTATTTTTTAATTTCAACTAACCTATAGTTTGGCAAGTAAGCCAATTGAATTTAGTGATTTCAGCTTTAAGAGAGGTGTATGTTTTATTTTGTTGTAAATCACTTGGCGCCCTCACATACATTTTCTTGTCTGATAATAATAATATGACCCACACCCGACTCCACTAAGATATTAGTCGGTGCCTACACCTAAACTGTTCTATCGCTTACTAAGAAAGTCAAAAATCATGTATCAATCGAAATTTCAAATTGAAAATGATAATAACAAGCATTGAATTGGCAGAGTGAAAGTACACTCGAATCATGATCGAAAGGTCGTGAGTTCGATCCCAACTCGGCCAGATATTTTTATCGAGAGAATTTATCTAGTTGAAGTTGGTATGATTCTGCAACATTACATGGCTGACGGACAGCGAATAGCCATGAAGCTCCCCATGTTGCTCGGGTAGTTATTAACATTACCTACCCAAAACACGAAGCTAATGACGAAAAAAATAAAATAAAAACAATTTATTTTCCAACAAAAAAACGATGTTGTAACTAGACAAAAATGTATGAAATATATAAAATATTGAAAACTATATAATAATTTATCTGTTTAAAAAAAATCTGTTTTTCCGTTAATCAGCTGTCGCCCCCATACGAACGACAACTCTCAGAAGTTGAGAAACTTGTGCGAGCTAAGGACTAACGAGATCTTACCATTTAACGTGTGATTCCTAACACGGTTGCAGAATCATTCCAGCTTCAACCAGATAAATTCTCTCGAGAAAAATATCTCGTCGAGGCGGGAATCCAACCCACGGTCTTCCGATCGTAAGTCGGGCGCACTACCACCTCGGCCAATTCCACAACAATTTATAACAAATTATATTTTTTAGCAATGGAATTTATATATGAGGAAAACTACTGATCCGAAGATATATCCTTGTAGAACCTAACATAATAGAAAATGGTTGAGACTTTCGCAGCCGAGCTTTTCAGACGTTTCGCTTTCCTGACGTTTCGCTGGCGCCAGTGACTAGCTTCTTCAGGGATTTACATATGTATAATATGATACGACCAACCGAGAGAGCGGTTTCGGGGTACTTGCCCCATCATCAGTACCGGACATGGTCTCTTGGGAACGGTGTGAACCGTCTGAGTATCACAACCAAACAAATACAATTCCAGCTACTTCCACTTCCCCTAAAAAAACAAATTGCTCCCTATTATACAATTATGTTGCATCAACGCAGTTATAGTAACCCCTTTCTTTACGAGTGCCGTATGCATACATACGTCCATGTGAGTACGAGTGTCGTACAAGTTTAAATGATAATGGATAGCTTCACAAATGTCTTACGAATACGGCGAGCTGGACGACACGTGTAATATAACTCTATATTTGCAACCTCAGCGGCTGCACATTTGATAGGCAGAATATTACTGTTTGATGGCACGTGTTGCAGTCAGTATCATTTTGTCATAGGGTAAACACTGAAAACATGTCTCGCAGGTATTTAACCCAAAAAGAGTTGGAGAATTTATCTGACGTGGTTGATAACGAGTGTATCTTCAGTAGTGAAGAAAGTGAAGATGAAGAGGTTTACTATGATGAGCCTGAAAAGGATGATGAGCCAGAACACGATGAACCGCCAGATAACATTGAATTTGATGAAAATGAAACAAATACTGTTCCCTGCTAACCCTTTACGACTCACAGCAAGACACTTCATAAAAAAGATACCGAAATCCAAACCTACTGCAAGACCTCCCGTTAGAAGGTGTGCAGTATGTTCTGCGGATAAAAAAATAACTGAAACAACACCTTGCTATGAGCTGTATCATACCAAAAAGACGTTCTGAATTTTGAAAGAGTTTTGAAAGTATCTTTTCTTTTTTCAAACCGTAGAATTGTCTTTATTTAATTTTTGTGAATCAATAGACCGATTCTTCTTAATGAATAAAATGAGTATTTTGCATTTTTCATTCATTATGCGTACAGGGAATACTGCATAAAAAAACACCCTCGTATAGAAAGGATTGAAAACTAGATAAAACAGTAATTCACACAATTCTTGTTATAGTAAAACATTACGTGGCAGATTTCAACTTAGCAGTGGTTGAATGAATTTTAGGATTCATATTTCAATTGAGGAATGATGGAACTACTAAACTTCTCGAAGATTATGCCGTTTTCAAGTTCCTTCTACAGAAAACTGTATCATTGTAAATTATCCCCTGAGAAAAATAACGCCGGCCGCCACTGATATCCTTCAATGGACTGGGACTGGGCCAAGGTTGAGCGCAACACTACTTACGCTTTTCGATCATTCTAGGTGTAGCGTCGCTTCGAGAATAATCCTATCGGCTTCCGAAGATTTCCATTGGGATATATAAGTACTATCAACAGGCAGATGGTGCTAGTCAAGTTGAAAATGCGGTGCGACGTAAGCTAATAAGGCGATATACATTTGAGAGTATTAGTCTGAGTTTCAGTTGGAGTTTTTGTGTCAGTGTAGTAGTTGTACAGTGTGGTCAACTATTGTCGAACCCACGGGAAAAACGTAATAGTAACGTGATAGTAAGGTCCTTTCTTATAAAATGTAGAGTTATGGCTGATGATAGACAGTGTTCTTTACTGGCTTCGTAGAATTATTGAATTTGTTTCATTCTGTTCCAATCTAAGGTATCTTATTGACTTTCACATATAGTGAGGAAGCATACTTGAACACTACCTGTGAATCAAATTATCTAAGAGAACAATTCGTTCAGGCCAGTCTCAATTCACCTACACTGTAGGTTGATGGACTGACACCTATCAGAAAACAACTACTCCCCTGGCTAATACCACGATAGGCGTTGGATTATATCCGACAGTGCAGAATTTTTCACAATATACATATCAGAAACAGATGCTCACTTTCCCCAAACTTCCGAATCGAATGAATGCGCAGTAACGTGAAAGAGGATAATGCAATCGCAGGTGACCAATCCATAAAGGAGCAAAGCCATATAGACGGCGGTGAACGCCTCGCACAGAACGACAGTTAATCTTGGCGTATCTTCGTCCTTCTCCCGGGCGAGGAGAGCTCGCAAGCTGGTGACGCCAGGCCATTTCGATGGTAAAGTTATGATGTTGTGGCCTTCATTTACCGAAATACGTCTTCTACGTCCTACTAGATGAGTCGCGCCGATCTCCTGGAACAGAATAAACAAGCAAATTCCCAGAAGTTTTTATAAGCTGATACTTATGAATGACTTCTGGACGTTAGACAATGTTCATACGTTGATTTAAAATATTCTGTCAACTTGCATAATGAATCATTAAAATATTCATCGTCTGTCAAATTTTCAGGAAACATGAAATTTTTATGCGAAGCAATATCTCCCATAATTGGAATACTTTCCAAAATTGAGAATTTTTTTACCACTGAAATTTTGGACACACTATAACACCATAACAACACCATAAAATAATAATCATAATAATATTTATTTCTTTGGTTGAGAAGTACAGTTGACAGAAATCAATGCACAATAAACAAAGAAAATGTCAGTTATAAAAGTAAACGTAAAAACATATAAATGTAAATAACTACATACAACCATTTTATAAAAGTCAGTCCAAATAATATGTAACCGTATTATAAGTCAGTCAAAATAATATAAACAACGCACTAACACAAACAGTGATAAACATACATAAGTATATATATATATATATATGTATATATATATATATATATATATATATATATATATATATATATATATATATATATTCATTGAGACAAAATGTTAGAGACAACCTAATTGAAAGGTTACTACCCCAACATCTTCCAGAGTTTTACTAAGTATCCAATATGATTTATCAATCAATAACTGACTTATTATGATGCTACCTTTTCGAACAATAGAAGACAAAACCTTTCAAATTTTGAATTCTCAATGCTCAAACATTTTTTTATTAATCCATATAAACATATTCATCACCTGAAAATAAATTATCCCAAGTTTAATCCACATATTACATCGAGTATTTTTCTTCATTAAGAACATGAAGAAATAAAAAAAAAATTAAAAACATCTTTTACCTGGGCTTCCTGCAAGGAATTCTTGAAGGTATCAGAATCGCACAACGACTGATAAATACAGGCAGAAAGAGCAATGGCCAAATCTCTCATCACCAACAGCTGGCTCTGATTTGTGCTCGGTTGTGACATCTCCACCAGCTGAAAAAAAATCATAAATAAACAAACTATCTGAGGAAGGTTAAATTCAATTCACTCTATTAACCTCCCTTACGAAAATGCATGAAACCCTTATGTGTCTACTTATACCTGCAAAATCTTTAGGCAAAAATAATTGATATATTTATTCATTTATTTATTTATGGACTTGCCATTAAACAATGAAAATGGAATCAGTGTGATTGAAAAAATTAACAATTGAATAATAATATAGGATATCAAAAAACAAATATCAATTAATTATTAATAATAATCAGCAGTTTCTTCATAGTAGGTCAATACGTTTAACCTGATTTTTTAAAAAGTACAAGGACGAGTCAAACAAATCAATATAGCTGCTATTCTTATTTGCTAACGTAAGCATTCTAGTGATGGTTTCATTTAAGCCATAGCTAGTAGAATGGTAAGGAACTTTAAACAACTCCGACACAATGGACAGTTCATATCACCATTTATAACTTTATGAAGAAGTTTAGATCAATTTCAGCTCGCCAGTGCTCCAAAGTAGATAAATTCAGAAGAAGCAGAATGTCTGAGTACTCATAGTCGGACCTCGGATATCCGAGTTTAAATGCACATGATCTCAGAAATTTGTTTTCTACTTTCTCAATCATAGATTTATCTGTCTGATATAGAGGACTCCTTATCACGCAATTATTTTCCAAGACCGAGCGTACCAAAGAAGAGTACAATATTTTAAAGGTACTTGTAGAAAATTTATCTGTGGATCGTTGAACAAATCCCAATAATCTGAATGATTTAGGTATAATGTGACCTTTAAAGGTTACTTTGCTATCAAACAACACTCCCAAATCCTGAACACTGTTAGTCAATGTTAGATATATGTAACCTTCTTGATAGAGTTTCCTATTTACCAAATGAATGTTTACTTTTCTTAATCTATCAAACTTTTTAATGTTATCATTCGATAGCCGAATACTTATTTTTTTTTTTTAGTTAACAAATGAACATCTCAAGAGCGGTTTATTTTTGGTATAGGGTGTATTATATAAACTCACATTAGAATTATGCCAGGTTTTCAAAAATGTCAAAATATGCAGTGTGTTACATTTGAACTAAGTTGGTACTAACTTCCGGTATAACCGAACGTGTTGGAAAAACGCCATTATTTTCATTCGATGAAGCATATTGAAAAGCCTTTATTTGACAATTTTCAGGGTATGAATCCTATCATTTCCCAAAATACGACTAACCGACGGTCATCGCGATGTACCCTGTATAAATGAATGAAACACTAGCCAACCAATTTTAGAATTCAGAAATTTTGAAAATTCATTATCGAATCAGTGACAGCACCGTTTCATCCATCTTACAAGTTTCTTTCCTCAAATCAACTAACGGAATTGGAATGGTCGACATGGGCATGTGAATGACTCACCGTTTGCAACATATCATGCGTCAGACATTGGAGGTATCTTATAGGATCGGCAACGACTGTCTTGCTGCTAGCTACGCTGGCCGCCAGAAGAGGTAGACTAGTGGGGAAAGGTAGCGGGCTCAGGAGCTGCTGGTGGGTCTTTTCTTGCTGCAGCTCTTGCAGCAGCAACATCAACTCCATTCGAACGGATGCCAAACCGCCGGTTGCGCCATGCAAAGAGCAGTAACTCAAAAGTGTTCGCAACAAAGTTTCATTGGCTGAAAATAACTTTTTGATTTTATTGAGTTTTCAGTGAATGGAATATATGCCACAGGGATATTTGAAATAGATCATATTGTAGGTATACCATTTTCCAAACAGTTTATACAAAAATCATTGAGGATATTTTGACCTAGCACACAGTTTACAGAACCGGGTGGTAGGTTGTTTCTGGCGCAATTAATTTGAAGTTCAAAACAATATTTCATTGTAGTCAACATTTTTGATGAAAAAACAATTGAAATCCTATTTCAGTTTGACCGGAAATGGACCCAAGTCAAGACTTCTAAATAGAACTCTTTTCAAAGATAATTCTCTAGAATATTGAATTTCCTTTTCAATGATATAACACAAATGACCATTTCCATTCAAAATGGCAGTGTAGGAGTGATTTTCTCTAAACTCAATATGGCGGCACTATGACGTCATTTATGTTAAAACTGTGGAACAACTAGATATAGTGTGAAACAAAAGACGATGTCAGCTCTGTTTTTTATAGAACTCTAGACAGTTTGTGAATATGGGAAATAATATCAGTCACTGTAAAAATTCAACACAAGTAACTCGATAAGTGTGTTTACGTGCCAGAAAAAGGCCATAAAGTAGGTTATAAAGATCATTGTCGTCCTCTCTTTATTCAACTCGGCATTATGCCACTTCCAACACTGTATGTCTATAAACTGTTACTGGAGATCCATGAAAATGTTGACAAATTTGAAAGACATGGTGAATATCATACATATGATACGAGGTCCGCAAGTTTATTGAACGTGCCTAGACTTAATCTGACTATCAGTCAAAGAAATTCACTGAACTTAAATCTTTATAATCATCTTCATTCATCTGTGAAGTTACTCAACCTCACTAAATTTAAATTTATTACCAAAAGCTTTCTCCTCCAACATTGTTTCTATAATATAGAGGAATATATTGAAATGGCGGTATCTTTAACTTACGAAAGGCCTAATTAAATTAACATACCTACATTTCAATTTTAGCGACATATTTCAAAGATTTTATATTAATAATTTTATTTATATTTATATTCTTTACTTATATTTCATAGTAGATGAATTTTATCTCTGATCAAGGATTTCTGTATTTGTGACTTGCTATAAATGTACAACTGTATGTTAAATGGTCAAATAAAGTACTCTACTCTATTCTACTCTTTACAAAAACTAAACAATATTTCTAGTACTCTATATTGGTGAAAATTTTAGTTGGAATAAACATATTGAAGGTCATTAGTATTCATAATAGAGTATACGAAATCATATTGACGGCAAATATTTAATGATATATTATAGTTTCATATATTCCTGATTATAATATTCAATTTCTATTTGGGGATCTGCAAATACAGCAATTCTGACACCATGAAAACACTTCATTTTAAATCTATCAAATATATGTATAAACTTCCACACTTACAACCAACTGCAAATTCAAATTCAATAATCTCGGTTTACATAAACCGAGATTATTGAAGTTGAATTTGCTTTATCAATTGGTATTTTGTTCCTTCGTTCATCTCACCATGATGAATTAAAAATACAGCAGTTTAAAATCCACTCAACTGCCAGCCAACTTTGAAACATGAAATATATTCTGAAATTTAAAGTACCCTTGAAAACATATTTATTAGATAGAAATTATGAAGCAACAACAAAAATTAATTAGCGCTCCGGGGCGACTTGATTGATTTCAGTGGCGCATTTGCTTTTTCAGCTGCAGGAAAACCTGCAACACCACATCATCTGAAGATCTTGATCTGCCAATGAACTCTCTTTCATAGAATGAATAGTAGGGTGTCTCCAGAGGCTCCAATAGATTCAATGCATCGCCAGAACACTTCGTGACATGACTATCGTCAAACTTAAACCAGTCCGTTTCGTTTTTGACCAATGCATAATAATGACCAGATTCAACGCCAGAACCAAAGTGGACAATGACTGTATGAAGATTATAATAGTGGTCTGCTAGATTGAAGTGTTCATCTATTATGAACCTTCGTAAGAGTTTGGGGCTTCCGTCGGAGGTTGAGTCATGTTTGAAGATCGTCAGTGTTATTATTAGATTGACTGGTGCCTCAGCTATACTTGCATTTCCACATTTGAAAATTTATATTGGGACACATTTTAAGTTTTAATTTCCCTATTAATAACAGCCAATATTTCTTCCGAAAGTTGAAATAAAGTTGATAAATACAAATTTAAGAATTAAATTTTTCATCAACTCACGAACTTTTCATTATTCTCTTGAATGAAAACAATTTCAACTAAAACAATCGTACCTTGTAAAAATAATTTGGTTTTCTTACCTCTCAGCCAACATTTTCTTTTGGCCGCTCTCTGTACTTTCGCTTCAAAATCGAGTTTTTCTTGGACCAGTATTTCGTGTAGGGTGGGTTTAGCACTGGAGGGTTCTATGGTTCCTGCATTTTCTGGATCTGGGGGCTGTTCCAGATCTGCCATTTCGTTTTCACCAGAAGTGTAGTTGCACAACTCTCTCAAAGCTTCGACCTCCTTCTCTAACCACATGTATAACTGATATCTCAACTGACCTCCTGTATATAATATACCATTCGTGAGATTTAAAATGTAAACATGTTGAAATAAGGCTTTCAACTGCTGGCTATGTTATACCTAAGTTTGTTAACCTTTCTCTTCGACTTGAAAAACTTTTAGTCTTACTAATAATAAATATCTTCTATATACTCGTGTTTGGAAAGAGGCCCAATAATTCACACAGAGAGGAATTTCAACTAGTCAACAAAATACCTTCTACCAAATTTTACTGTTCATATACCTAACTTGGTAGCTAACTACTTTATAAGTGAACGCAATAAAAATATATTATGACATTTTTCAATTCCTAAAACAGGAATATACAGTGCTAGTCAAAAGTCCCCTCCCCCCCTCGTATCTTTTGAACGGGTATACTTCTAATAATGAAATTTGGAGGGTGGAAATAAACGGATGTAGGCTTCTTAACTGGTGATAACAGGTGACGCAATAGTCATAAATGACGTCACAAGGCCACTGTGACCAAAAATTTTAAATGGGACCCTATGGCAAGTGACAGCTCGTTTGAAAGGTATTAAAAATACCTATTCAGTCATACCAATTTTGTTTGGGTTTCGGCTGATTTTGATTGATAAATTGAAGAAATACGAAAATTATAGTTTCGCATTTAATTAATAAAGATTTAAGAACCAGTTCTTATAATAAGTGTTACTGCACCGTAATAGTGTGCAGGAGCACCATCTTGTTGAAACGTTATTTCCAAATTGTCGAATTCATCTGGATTATCTTCTAGAATTTCAAGAATTAACGCCTCAATATCAGTTTGTAACATCTCCAGATACAATTCACCGGTTAAGTTAGCATTGAGAAAAAGAGGCCCAACTATGTGGTTTCCCAAAATACCTGCCCAAACATTTACTTTTTCTGGAAATTGAGTATGTTTTTCACGAAAGATGTGAGGATTTGTGTCACTCCAATACCTCACATTTTGAGTGTTAACATTTCCATTGAGAAAGAAAGTACTTTCGTCACTAAAACAAATTGTCTGTATGTAGCCTGGTTGTTGGTTCATTTTATCGGACATAGTTTCACAGAATTCTAGTCTTCGGTCGGGGTCATCATCTGAAAGTTGGTGCACCATTTTTAATTTGTATGGATGAAATTTGTTTTTAGCCTATGTACTGTCCTTTGACTGACTTCACAGATAGACGCAACTTGGGCTGTGGAAGAAGTAGGGTTCACTACCATTTCTCCAAGTCTGTCAATTTTTTTGTCATCACTAATTGTTGGTCGACCAGATCGTTTGACATCTTGAACACTACCTGATGCTTCAAACTTCCGAAGAAGCTCCCTCAAATAAACCCACGATATAGGGCGATCGGGGTACCTCTCATTAAACAGTCGTTCCGCTGCATGGAAATTGTTTCTACATTCACCAATTATTAAGATAGCTGCTACTTTGTCGGCTACAGTACGTACCATTTTGCCTATGTAAACACTTAAACGTCTCGTTAAACAATAGCTTAGGTAAATTTTCAAGGTATAAACACTTTTGACAAGTAGATAATTCAAACACGTCAACCTTTTTGACAATGAACCAGAGGCGTACTTTAAAATCTTTATTAATTAAATGCGAAACAATAATTTTCGTATTTCTTCAATTCATCAATCAAAATCAGCCGAAACCCAAACAAAATTGGTATGACTGAATAGGTATTTTCAATACCTTTCAAACGAGCTGTCACTTGCCATAGGGTCCCATTTAAAATTTTTGGTCACAGTGGCCTTGTGACGTCATTTATGACTATTGCGTCACCTGTTATGACCAGTTAAGAAGCCTACATCCGTTTATTTCCACCCTCCAAATTTCATTATTAGAAGTATACCCGTTCCAAAGATACGAGGGGGGGAGGGGACTTTTGACTAGCACTGTACACAACATCAAAAGTCTTGGACCCCTTTTATAAAATCTAATTGTTATATTATGTTTATTGCGTTTTTGTTGTTGGGTAAAAACGTTGAACTGTCTGGTAAACAAACAGGACAAAAAATATTGATGGATAACACGTTGCTGATTTATCAAATATTTTTTGTAATAGTGGATAGTTTTACTGAATATTTAGCACCATAAACTATACTTTCCTTTCAATGGAATTTCTTTCTTTTTTTGACAGGACAAGAACTGTTGCTTTACATAATGGATTATTCAAATTATTTCAGCTAAAAATTACAATTATTTTTCTTATGTTGCTTCTGCTATTTTGTAAATTTTCTGGGAGTATATTTTTGAGGAAAAATAAATTCACGAGTAATCATAGTTCAATAACAATTTATTATTTTATTTCAAAATAGAATAAATTACAAAAAAACTGTCGGGTCCAACACTTTTGATGCTGTGTGTATCTCCACGGGCAGAAATCAGAAAAGAACTAATATATTTATTCCAACCACGAATTAACAGTTTTTGAATAAAACTGAGAACTGATTAGTTAATTAATTAATTGATTGTGCTGTGAGTGGATGCAAAGTGAAGTTGGTCAATCAAAAAAGTGATTCCATCCAACTTTACACACAACACAAGGAACCAATCAATTCTCACTTATTTTATTTAGAAAACTCCCTATTCCGTGTGGTTGAAATAAAAATAAATATAGTGTATTTTCTTGTGTTATTTATTCAAATAGGTATGTAATTTTTACACTATTATTCAGTGGTTATGTAATCAAAATTAAACATTAATAACGTAACTTCTACACTACAATGACAATCACAAAATAGTCATAATTGACAGCAAATTATCAATATTTAGCTTCAGTTTTGTTAGGAATAACCACAAATCTCTCCTTTCGATGACATTCAATTTGCTCCTTTTTTTCGCTAAAAAGGTTTGTAAGGACACTAAAACTTTTTTCAACAAGATATGTCGAGAGAAATACTATTGAAAGTTTTCTCGCAATTCCCCACGGCCCAGGATATTTTTTGTGTATTTCTGCCTGCACCCAAAATGTTTTATATCCTCTTTCAAATTTCAACTTCAGCTCCTCATTAGTGCTAAGTCCGACTAGCTCCTCTTGTAATATCACAGTCTACACTTCCGTTTCATCAAATAGATTTATGATCCATGGTGGTATTTCCATCGTCAGAATATCTTAAAATCTGATTTTGAAGTCATCATACAGGGCAATTAAATGTTGAACATATGGACCCCCCCTATCAAATTGTGAACCCCAATTTCTTGGTCACACCAATGTAGACCCCTGTCGACTCTCGTAGATCTCTGAACTTATCTGGACCACTTTGAAAATAATTGTTCGAGTCTAGAAAGGAAATGGACATCGACTATTTCCCACGGCCTGCGATTGTTTTCATTATGACACTAGAGACTGGAACATGAGTACAGTACCAAAGACAATTTTTTATGATGTAGTGGCCATGAAGTTCCATTAGAAGTGCTTTCCTATTAACCACAACGTTGGTCGATTCACCACAATTTTTGAAACCACTTACATAGGTACTTTTATAATGTTAGAAAAGCAACACAGTTAATGTCAATTAAATTAAATATGCCATAAACATGCTGGCTAAACCACATAGACGGCTTTAAATAACTTTCAGCTATCAATATTATTATTATTTTAAGCATATATTTTGAAAGGAACGTTAACTCATTTCAAACCACAAAAAACTTACTGTTTTGCTCAAGAAATTTTAAAAAGTGTTTGTTGAACGGCACTGGAAGAAGTAGGAAGAGCATATTTCAGAAATAAATATAAACATGTTTACCCAAGCATATTTGAATATACCTGAAAAGGTATATTTTGAACTCATTCCTAATAAATCTTAATAAATCTAGCAGTAGTTATTGCTTTTGAGCAACACTTTTTGGATTGGTTATCAAAACTTCTATAATCTGAAAAACTAATTTTTCACAGGGCTATAAAAAAGGTAATCTGTTGATGAATTTGCAGCAGGCTGAATTTTTACTATACTTTTTTTTATTGTGCATCCCTGCAACAGTTTTCTTTCATTTAATGTTTAAAAAATGTAAACAGCAACACCATTTCAATAAAAAAAAAACTCATTAATACAGTTTATTGTATGATTGTAGAACCTACTTACGCCCATCTTCACTCCATCAAATATACAGTGCATATTTCTTATCAATTTTAAGCTATTTAATTCCTATATGGGGTACATGTGGACAGACATTATTCAAAAAAGTAAAAATACTTCGTGGAAGTCGTGAAAATCTTATTCAAGCTTGACTACAGAACCTCAGCTGTTATTTTATACAGTGTAACCCAGATGTTCTAGAAATCGAGCAAGGTAAATTTTCATACAAGGTTATACATGAACAAATCAAATTAATGTAATACCAACTTCACTTTCGTTAATCGGCTCCATGAATACAATACTCGTACCCATTATAATGTCTTTTTAGAACCTGTATGTACTAATATTGGCTTAAATAATCCCATTACACCATGCATGAAAATTTATGATTCTATTCCCAAGGAAATAACAGATAGCCCTAATTTCAGTATCTTCAGGAATAAAATAAAGAAGAAAACTTTGGATAGTGGCGAAATGGCAACAAACTGATATCGGAGAGTACCTTGTATTACATCGAATATTTCAGTTGTCAATCAACAACACTGACATAATTTCATATTTCAGAACTTCTTTGACATCTGTCGAAGAAGTAAAGAAATGAGCTCTCAAAAAAGGAATAACTGCGTATATATTCGAATTTTTATCCATTTCTGAAGACGGAGACAGATTTTGGCCTCCGAAACGTAAAAGATAAGTATAATTTCTTAATAATTTTTTTTGATAGGCAAAATTGTTAAATACGACAAGAGGTAGAAAAAATCCCATGACTGTTTTGAAAGCAGGGCGCCGGCCTGCTTTACCTGCAGATGTAGAGAATTCGTTAGCAAATTGTCTTATTGCTCGTGCTCGAATGGGCTGGCCTGCTGACGAGAAGGAGTTATGTAGTTTTGTCGGCGAATATGTTACATTGATGAATTTGAAAACTCCTTTCAAAAATAACGTACCTTCACACGATTGGTATTTGGGATTTATGAGGAGGCATCCAAACTTGTCATTCAACAAGCCTGAGCATCTTCAAAAGATTCGAAAAGACGCCAGAGATCCGTTTGTGGTCTACGACTTTTATCAAAAGATTAATGATCTGATGAGTGAAACATCAGTCGACCAACCAAATAAATCGTATTTCGTTTTCAATGCTGACGAGTCTGGATTTAGTAGTGATCCCTCCAGAGTAAGAGCGATTGGCGAGAAAGGAAAAGCTCTGAGTTGAGTTTCGGGTGGTTCAGGAAGAGAGTCGACAACAGTATTGGCCTGCATTGCTGCAGACGGAACTTATCTTCCCACATTTATTGTGTTCAAAGGAGGGGCGGTCCAGGCACGTTGGACATCTGAAAAAGCATTTCCAGGAACGTTATATGGAGCATCAAAAAACGGATGGATGGAGGAGCCTCACTTTTATCATTGGTTTGTGACATCATTTATTCCCGATGTGAAAGTTCGCAGGCTTAGACATAACCAACTTAATCAAGCAGCTATTCTACTGTTCGACGGCCACTGCAGTCATGTAAGCGTTCGCATTGTACATGCAGCTATTCAAAACAACATATCACTCTTCCGATTTCCCAGTCACTTGACTGATAGGATACAGCCTCTGGACAAGTGTGTTTTCGGCCCCGTGAAAATTAAATGGGACAAAATATTAGTAGCCCATGGCAAGTCCGAAATGGGCAAATCGTCTGTAGGCTTAGTAAACAAAAATTTGTGGAGCTACTAGCCGAAGTTTGGAGAGATGGTATGACAGCAGCAAACATTATATCAGGGTTTGAAACTACTGGTATATTTCCTATAAACTCTGCAATGTTTCCTGAAGAGTTCTATGATCCTATTAAATTGAAAAAATACAAGCAGAGCATTAAATCTGTATCTTTGGGGTTACAAACTTCTGATGAACATATTGAGCCTATTCCGGGAACATCTGTTATAGAACAGAACGGTCCTATTCCTGCACCATACCCAAAGAAGACTCCACCGGTAATGACTCCAGAGAAGCTAACTTGGAATTTACAACAGCCCCAACACTATTCTCCGAATCGCATTCTTCACATATTCAGTCAAAAGTTACAGGAAGCATGTAAAAATCCTACTACATTAGATGTTGCTGCCAGTGCTCTTCCAAGAAAAGTCGTCCCACGTTTGAGACAGTCCACTTACGGAGAAGTCTTGACAACTTCTGAAGTTTTAAAGAAACTTGAAGAAGCTGAAGAGAAGAAGAAGGATAAAGGAAATATGACCAAGAAGCCTCGAAAAATGAAACAGAGCAAAGGTATCAAAAAAAAAGGGGAATAGAACATTAAAATTTACACCATCTGATACTGAAAGTGAGGAAGACGTACATTTATTTGAAGAAAATGAGACTGACGACGAAGATTTACCATTGATCACGTTGATCAATAAAAAATCTTCGAAAGAATTGAAATCTGTGGTTTATAGAGAGGTGAAGTGGGACGATGTACAGGAAGACACTTTTATTCTAGCCAAATTTACTGGGATACACAAGAGCTCCATTGAATATAAATATGTTTGCCTAGTTCAGAAGAAAGATGAGGATGATGGTGAAATTGCTATTGTAGGGCTCAAGTCAGTCGACAAAACCTGTTCTGACTTCTACATCAACGAGATGAACGTATCTTACATCACACTTGATGAGGTGGTTGCTATTCTTCCTACACCCAGTACCAAGTTTGTGGGACGCAAAATGATTTATTCATTTTCTGGAAAAGTAGACATTTTCGAAAAACCATATTAAAATTACCTATTTGAACATTTGTACTTTTATGAGGAGAATATATTTATTTTTTACTACATATTTTTCTCAAATATCCTTGGGGCAATTGTAAACATTACTCGAAATATCATCAGTCGAGAAACGAAACCTCAACGATTTGGTTCTCTGTTCACATTTACCCCATATAAAGTTACACAGGGCTGATATAGACATGAACACGATGTTTACGATTGCCCCAAAATTTCCAATAATAATTCTTATTCTTGGGCAATTGTAAACATCTCATATTTCGATGAATTATCCAACCTTATTACTGCCATTTCAAGGACATAACCACAACCCTCCAAGATGCCTCCACCCAGAAATATTATGTGGTAAATATTGAACTTCAGATTTTAAAAGACTTTTTATTATAATTTGTAAAAATCGTTTACCATTACCCCAACTAACCCTACTAGCATACTCAACGAAGGAACGGCTTAAATCTATTCAATTCTCTGTATTAATTACTATTGAGTTTTTTATTTTATTCACATTTGTATTATGTATTCTCAAGTGAATCTTGATAATATTATTTTGTTGTACTGCATAAAGTATTATATTGTTTTTAGCTAGTTTTCCGAGACCAGCATGTTGGTGCTGTTTTGGATAACTGTTTTTTTGAATAGACAATCGTCTTCGGGTGATAACAATTGTGGATACTAACAATCGAAACGTTGTGACATAACTTGGTTTTGAAACCTTTTAATTTTTATTTTTCATTTTTTGTTAATAATATATTTTTAATTTTTTCAGCTTTCATTATTATTTCAATTTTTATTTGTTTGGTTGTTGTTGTATGTTAGTTCTTTTGTAATTTCAGTTTGTTTAATAAAATTGTTATTTTTGGTTAATCTTTTTGATTTTTTGTCAGGGATATCAAATCAATTTATATTTTTATCGACCTTTTTTTTTGGGTATTTGTTACCTTCCATAATCTGAAAAATATAAAAATTATAATGGAGAACTTTATACAAGTGTAGAAGGGCAAACTTTTTAGTTCACCCCGATAAGTTACTGCGTGAAAATCAAAGAAAAATCTTTTACGTCTTTTGACAGATGTCAAAGACGTTTTACGTCTTTGACATCTGTCGAAGAAGTAAAGAAATAAGCTATCAAAAAAGGAATAACTGCGAATATATCCGAATTTTTTATCAATTTCTGAAGACGGAGGCAGATTTTGGCCTCCGAAACGAAAAAGATAGGTATTATTTCTTAATAATTTTTTTGATAGGCAAAATTGTCAAATACGACAAGTTACTGATAAATAGAAGATTTTTCTTTGATTTTTACGCAGTAACTTATCGGGGTGAACTGAAAAGTTTGCCCTTCTACACTTGTATAATTTTATAATTTTTATATTTTTCAGATTATGGAAGGTAACAAATACCCAAAAAAAAAGGTTGACAAAAAACTGATTTTTCCTCCACAAAAAATGACTACTAATCACGAAAGTTCGTTACCTCTGAAAGTTGAGTTCATTGTCCATTTAATTTTACATAAGATAAATAAAACAATGCCAACCCAACAAGGAAAGTGGAACTGTAAGCATTTTTCAAAGATTGTTCTTCATAATAATTTATAGTAGAAAATTCAGCCTGCAGAAATATTAGCAATAGGATTCTAACACTCCTGGATATATTCAGAAATATTGGTGCACTATTGAAACAAGACATTTCTTTTAAATGGATACAAAACGGCACAAGTTTCCTACAAATTTTATGTTGTTTTATAAATTAAAAAATACTGTTTTTATTAGTGCAGCAATTATTCTTGATTGTCTATCCTTTCTGCTTTCAAATACACTTGCTTCTGACTTATAATTTCACATTAAGGAATGTTAAAAAACCCTAAATTAATCATGACTCGACATTTTAATAAATAATGTACAGAACAACTGACTCACCATCAACTTCGAAACCAGTGGCCAATGTCGACAACTCCTCCATCAGAATTTTCAAACAAGCGACGAACTTCAGTTGCTGGGCCATAATATCAATGTGCTGTTGCTTTTCCTCTTCGTCTTCATCCTCGTCGTCTTCGTTTCTGGGATCCTCTTTTTTGCTGCCGATGGTCATATTCAATCCTTCGTCGGAATCTGCGGATTCATTCTCTCCTTCATCGTCGCTCCATTTTATTTCGAAATCGTCCGTCTTTACAGTGGAGTCGCTTACGGGTGCTCCCCAGTCGAGGTCACAACTGCGGACCGGCTTTTCGTTCCAATTTATCGTTCCGGTGATGATTTCCGATTGTTCCTGCTCCTTACCTTTGCCAGAATCCACTAAAATTCAATATACTGATAGTGAGACTTTTTATTCATGTCTATTAAATAGATTCATCACAACATGATATCGACTAAAATATTGTGTCAAAACAATTTTCCGGTTTTTTTGGCCGTGGCGAACTTTTCCATGGAAAATTTCGAATAACGGGCTATTCGAACAACGCCCGTAAAACCATATTGTTAGCTGCGTTATGTTGATTACACGTTAGCAGTATGGCAAGATGATCAAGAGACACTTAACGATTTTCTATTATACAGGGTGATTCAAAAGTACTTTGACAAACTTCAGGAGGTGATTCCTCACAATATTCTAATATGAATTGTCCAAATAAATAAATGTCCGGAAAAGCTTCGTTTCCAAGATACAGGATGTTGAAGTTTTATTTTTATTTTCGTTTTTTTCAAATAACTTTTGAAATACTGAACTTAATTAAACGAAACTTGGTAATAGGAGGTTTTTGAGGTGTCGAATTCGAACCTGATGTTCTTATTGCTCTTACTCGTAGGGGGCGCCACCTACCCTTTTTTTTTCTTTTTTAAAGATTCATAACTTTTTTGGGCGTACTTCTAGCACATTTTTCAGTAAAAAAAATTTTTTTAATAACAAGACCGTTTTATGATTTGAGGGAATTTTTTGAACAAAATTTTGAATAGTTGTGACAGCAGTACAAAATATGTCGTATCTATGTCTCTCACTAAATAGTTTTAAAGGTAGGTGTGTATGTATGACTATATATGTATGTACATATTAACTGTATTAAGAAATCAAACATTTTATAAAATTATTATATGTGTGTACATAGGTCTATGTACGTGTATATGTGTGTATATGTATATATGTCTGTGTGTGTGTGTATATGTGTGTATATATGTATGTGTATGTGTGTATATATGTGTATGTGTATGTATATATGTATATATATATATATATATATTATTTTAATGTTTTTATCATCTGACAATTCTTTCCTGTTTTGTATTTATAACCAATTAATATAGAATAAATTAGGGAAAACTGTTTTTATTTCTATTCTACTGTATTGTTGTGAAAATATTTTATAGAAACATGACTGTATATATACATTAAGTACATCCACTTTTAACATCCGACAATCCATATTGGTTTGCATAATTTTAATTTCATTTAATTATCATGACTTCCTGCTCATTTTAAGCAGTTAGGATTTATGTACTATTATATTTAGGAGCTTTGTCAATAAGAATTCTATTCTTCAGATAATAAAGCATGCTTTGATTTGATTTGATTCCTCTATCATATCTACGTAAATAAGCTACCCTTGTTACTAGTCGCTGTAAGCAACCGTTTTCTAAATATTTGGACTTGAAAACTTCAAGTCGATTATTTGATAATCGATGCATGTTGAAGTTATTACGAATATTTTGCTTTATTCACAAAAATGCTTTGGAAATGAACTTGACGTTTTACTCGTTTGAAGAGGTCATTACTGTTGGGTACGTTCCTTTATGACATCCTTAAGCGAAATAGCTATTTTTGTATCAAGGGTGCATAATCAGTATTTGTTTTAACAAAATTTGCAAGAAATGTCAACATTTAATTTCAGGAAATTTTGAATATGTAAAATAAACTAAAATAAACGAAACTAAATTGTATTCAAATAAATTGTTGGAAGTGTCCACCTTCAACGAAGATACAGGCAGTCAGTCGTCTAGTCATTGAATCTCGTACCCGCTCAAAAATTATTGTTGTGTTTCTTATTGTTTCACAGGCGTCTACTATTCGGTTTCTTAGATCTTCCTCGTTCACTACTGGAGTCTTATAAACTAGTGACTTCAAATGTCCCCAAAAATAAAAATCTATCGGGTTTAGATCTGGGGACCTTGGTGCCCACGCCTGGTTAGGTTCTTCCACACCCCTACCGATCCATCGATTTGGATAGACTGTGTTAAGGAATTCCCTGGCTACAACGCTAAAATGGGCCGGAGTCCCATCATGCATAAACCACATGCGGATACGAATTTCTAATGGTACATTCTGAAGTAGTTCCGGCAATTCGTTTTCTAAAAAGTGTCTGTAAGTTGCGCCATTCAGTCGAAGCGGAAGAAAGAAAGGACCTATCAAGTAATTATCAATTATTGCCGCCCATACTTTTACAGAAAATTGATAATGATAATGCCTTTCACTAACTGCGTGCGGATTTTCGAGAGCCCAAACATGGTTGTTATGAAAGTTTGTGATAGCATTTCGGGAGAAGTTTGTCTCGTCCGTGAAGAGTACATATCCTAAATATTGAGGATTTCCAGACAATTTTCTCAAAAACCATTGACACATAGTAATGCGTTGGGGAAAGTCTCGTGGCAAAAGAGCCTGTATCGTTTGAATATGGTATGGATAAAACTGTTGATCGTGGATAATTCTCCAAACTGTGGACTGAGTAGAATTGACAGCTTCAGCAATTACTCTTGTGCTTGTTTCTGGATTCTCCTCGAGAGCGTTCAAAACAGCTTCTTTCAATTCTGGGGTTCGGACTGCTCGTGGTCTTCCAATAATATCAGCTGCCCTCTTAAAGCTACCTGTTTCTGCCAAACGACGGTGGAGACTGGCAAATGTTGGAGCTGAAGGCAGTACTCGATTAGGAAATCGCTCCTGGTAAATACGTCTTGATTCGCGCGCATTGCCATCCGCAGGGCCATAAACGAAATGCATATCGGCTAAATGAGCATTATTGTTTAAATAATCCATTTTTCAAAATAAGTGTTTTCTACTTCTACTTACGGAAACTTCAACAAAACGTCTAACTGTCACAAACTTCGGACGAGGAATGAAATACTCTGAAAGAATTCCGATTTTCAATTATGGAATATCATTGACTTTAGGTCGATGATGGTAGCCACTGAGGAGTGGCTAAGGAGCCCGAAACCGGTCTGCAAGTGTGCCCGTTCCAAAATTGAAGGTCGACTCTTTCAGTTGTATTGCCAATTGCATATAAAGGAAATTTTCTGTGAAGATTCCGGCACTGACGCCTATCGGATATAATCCAACGCCGTTCGTGGTATTAGCCAGGGGAGTCGTTGTTTTCTGATAGGCGTCAGACCATTCAATCTACTGTATAGGTATATCCGAGACTGACTTGAACATTTAGAATTCATTTCTTTAGATTTGAAAATTAATTATACTGCATAATAAAATACGGATTTTTTATTGATTCAACCAAATAGAATGTTGCGTTTACTCATCAGTGACCAAATGACCGTTTGAATAAGGAACTTACCAGAAATGCTCTTCGGTCTTTCTGAAACGACATGCGGAAGCTTGGATAGCACCTCCAGAGCCAGAGCGGGACAGCCAGCCCTGAAATGTCCATGAGCAGTTGCGAAGTACAACTGCCTCTCCAGAGGGGTAATCCATTCGTCGATAACGATCTGCTTCCCGCCAGGAACCCAAACCTTCTTCTTGCCGTAGTTGGCGAGGTGGTGACGCACAAGCAACGGATGCGTTCTGAGATACACGTAGAAATTGAAAACGTTCGGATCTGCCTCTTTGGTCTCTCTCGTTTCTTCATCGTGCGCCGGATGGAGGTGGCCAGCGTTGCCGACCAGAAGGGTGTCAAGCGATGCGTGGTATTCTCTTAGGGACCACAGTGCCATTGATCGAAGGAATGGATCCGGATGAGCTTTGGACAAGTCTTGGTTTTCCCCTGCACGAATAAGTTTAACTCATTTATTTATTCATTGACGGAAAATCCATTTCACAATTGTAAATCTGAATTTTTGTAGAACAATAATCAAACTGAAATTGAAAACCGTCTAAACAAAGTAAGCAAATTTATACTAGTGGTACTGCTGTATTATGTTGCATCATTCTAATTTGAACAATTGAATTTTAGAAGATTGTAGACTTGATCCAAATATGTCTATGTCTGTATCTTGTTCAGCGAAGCACGAAAGGTATAATTAGTGTGACACATGACTGTATGAAAACGTTGTACATTTTTAGTTAGTTTCACAGAAATACCTAATCCAGACTCTCCGCAAAGTTCAGGACAATTATTGTTAAATGAAAAAAGTTTGTGAAGAACGCAAAGGTCAAAGAAGTTTCTTTTTTCGAGTTGTGACGATATTTCTACATATTTTTCATATACAAGTTACTGAATGGCCTAATTGTTGCTCCTGAAATTCTAGAAAATATTAATTTCAATGTCCCAAACCGAATTCTAAGGTCCAGCGATTTGTTTCACTTACAGTTTCATTCTACAAATTATGGCTTACATAACCCTGTTGACTGTACACTTCGACTTATTTATGAAAGAAAATTGGAAGTAACTGGTATATCTCTCAGCAAATTCAAAAACAATCTCTTAACTGCATGGTAGTATTATGATATGTATTTTATAATAACTTAAGTTAATGTAATGTAGTATATTACTTTATTATATAATTGTTAATTTTATTCTCAAATGGGGGTGATCCCGTAAAATAAATAAATAAATCTATACCAGAATGTCTGGCCCTGACAGAATAAATCAGCACTTTATGCAGTCATCATCGAATAAGTCTGAACCTGAACAAAATTTGCTCAATAAGTATATTCAAAACAAAAAATCCATTTTTGGGGAACTCTGTCACTGTTACAGTTACTGTCGAAGAAATTCATAAATGCTAGAGGTGAAATCACTAGCTACTGGCCCTGACTTAATAAACTTAGAAATGATATTACTTTGCTGCCCGACAATTCTACCAGTATTAACTAATATTATCAATTCTTGTTTACTGCAAGGTATTTTTCCTGATATCTGGAAAGTGTCACGGATAATTGTATTGCCAAAAAAAGTGATGTATTGAGTTACAATGACCTCTGCCAGGTTAGTATACTACCATGTCTGTCGAAGGTAATTGAAAAAATCATGAACTTTCCAATAAGGCATTATTTTGAAAAATATACTGTATTGTCTTCTGAACAATCAGGGTTCAGACCGGGACACAGTTGTGCTACAGCCTTACTTAACATTGTTGATGATATTATTAGAGAGACAGATGCAGGAAAAACAACTGTTGTTATTCTCTTTGATTATTTGAGAGCATTTGATACGATAAACCAGGAAATTTTACCCTCTATTTTACACTTTATAGGTTTTTCGGACAGTGCTATTAGTCTTATGTGTAATTATCTACAGGACAGGAGTCAATATGTGGAGACAGCTGTGGGTCAGTCAGCAAGAGAAAAGGTCACTTGTGAGGTTCCACAAGGGTCTATACTTGGCCCCGTACTATTTAGTATATACACAAGTAATTTCGTTTCGAGCATTACAACTTGTGAAGTCCACTTTCATGCTGTAATACACAGCTGTATCACTCATTTGCTCCAGAAGATTGGTTTGAGGCTCAAAAAGTTATACCTAAAGATATAAACCGATTACTAGAGGTATCCCATGCGCATAGTTTGAAAATCAACGCACTCAAGTATAAAGTAATGATATTTGGAAAAAACAAATATCACATTGAAACCATTATGAGAATTAAAGTTCAAAATGAAGAGTTACTTTTTACAAGTGATGCAAGGAATTTAGGTTCACACTTAGATACAGAACTTCGATTTAGAAAACATATTAACTCTTGTCTTCGAAAATGCTTTACCCTTATAGACCCTCTTAAAAAACGTTAAGTGATACACTTGTCCTAAGTCATTTTAATTTTTGTGACGTTCTGTGTGGACCATGCTTAGATCATAACGATAGCAATTGTATAGAAAAAATTCAGAAATCATGTCTCAGATTGATCTACGGCATTTGCAAATATGATCCAATATCTCATAAGATCCGCAAAGTGGTTAAAAGATCGTCGAAAACTGTATTTTCTTATTTTAACCCATGCAATCATCCATAAACAGTGTCCCCCATATCTTTACAATAAAATATAGGACGTCATAGGGGTCATATCTCGCTTCCACCTTACAAAACTTCTCTGTTCTGTAATGTAACAATGTTTCCACAGATAATATTTATTTATACTTCAACATTTTTAAAATGAAAATAAAAATTATTTGCATGCCAACAATTATGATTATATTTATAAACTGGGGCTGAACTAGAACTTTTTCAAATTGTTTTCAACTCCATTTTGCATTCCTTTTCTTATTATTTTTTATATGTATGTATACTTTTTTTTGTTTTGTCATTCTTTCTGAAATATCTTTGTTTATATTAAACCATGTAATTGAATGCAAATAAAAATTATTATTATTATTATTATCTTTTCACGCAATTTGATTACTTTCTCACCAGTAGAACTTTCGCCAATCAGGACCAGCCAAAAACGGCCTTCGTCGTATCTTTAGCACACAATTTTTATGCTGACAGAATTGATCGACTTATGTTGGCTTCGTCGAGAAGCTGGGTTTATTTGGTCGAGTTTGAATTGGTGTGAGCCACAATAAATTCTTGCGGGTTGCGGTGGAGCATCGAACAGGCAGACTCACTTTTGACCTAACCTAACCTACGTTGGCAAAAATGCACTGATTAAAATGGCGCTCTTCTCTCCGTCTATTCAAGAGGGACTTGGTAACATTCATAAAGAAAAACTGAATTATAGCTAATTTACATTTAAACTATAATAATAACTATGACTTTGTTTTGATTGAATATATAAGTAAATATGTAAACGTGTATCCTATATAGAATATGTGCGACATAGTTTTTTTCTTTTTTGTGATTTTCTGTTATTTGATTATAATATACTAATTTATTTTGATTTTTATGTATTATGTTTAGATGAAGTACATTAATTATGTTTATATTAGGCTTGCCTATCTGGAAATAAAGTCATTCTTCTTCTTATGTTTTGAAAACCAAATACCTACTCCAATCATAATAAAAATTCAATCAAAATGAAAAACTTACCATTAACATCGCATCCTAGTATTTCTCTCTGCAACAAAGACTTCAACTCTTCCCCATCCCCTTTGTACAACCTCACGATGATTATGGCCAGCTGAAGGTCATGTAACCGATTCAAACAGATCTCAACGGCATCGTTCAAATTGCCTGCCAGCAGGAAGAACGCAGCCGCGTGATCAAATCGTTGCTTACCGAGAAGAGCGTAAGCATTTTTCAAAGCTGCCTTTCTCCATCGGTCTTCCGAGAAGTTGTTTGAGAAGAACGCAGTCATTCTTTCGTCTCGTTTCGATCTAACGTGAAACAGAAGTGGGTATTCAATTTTAATTCAATCCATAATCGAAACTACCGACGTTAGGTTTGTAAACTCTTTTTTAGTACTACTGGAAATTTGTTTCTCGATAGATCATTTTATAGTCTTCAGAAATATTTCAACGAATCTGTTCAGTATCACTTTCATTTGATTATTTTACGGGTATATTCAATTATGTATATTTTTTAGACGATAAGTTTGTGTAGTAGATGAAAGACGTATTCAAACTGCTTGTTAGTTTATACTTTATCCCGAGAATAGTATAGCAATGAGTATACAAAATGAGACCTTTGACTAGCATTACAAGCAACAAGTCTTCTCCTCACGCACCCATTCAAAAATTCCAGAGGTATTGCTTATGTCATTAGAATTATGCATACAAGGTAGTATAATTAGCTCAATGATTTTTATCATTTTTCTAAATAACCTGATGGAGATTTATGGGGAAAATTGCAAAATGACAAATTATGTGGATGACACAAACTTGCTGGTCAATGCAGTGGACTATTCCGGTCTGATATCCATAACTGAAGAAAGCCTCTGCAAAGCAGATGAGTGGTTCAGGAGTAACGTTCAAAACAAACCATGCAGGATTTGACTTACCTCAAGAAATTCGGCTGACGAATATTTCACTCAAAATAGAAAATGAGTGCAATTTCTTAGGACTGCACATAGACAGCTCACTGAGTTTCAACAGTCATATTCAAAATGTTTGTCAAAAGTTGAATTCAGTGTTATATTCAATGAGGGTTATTGGTCAGTATGTCGACACAGATGTAATCCGAATAGTCTCTCATTCAAATTTTGAGTCTGTTAGTAGGTAAAGGATTATTTTTTATGGAGGTAGTAGAAATGCAGAGCAAATTTTCATTGTACAAAAAAAATCCTTAAGAACTATGTTGAAACTAAACTCAAGAGAATCATGGAGAGGCAAATTCAGTAGTCTTAAACTACTTACACTTATAGGAGTCTATATACAGGAACTCTTGTTATTCCTTTTTAGAAACAAGATCTTTTTGAAAATAGTCTACCACAAAATGTATATAACACTAGAAATTTTGACTATGTATACCCAAAACATAGACTAACTGTTACAGAAAGGAGCCCGTTCTATCAAAGTATGAAAATGTTCAACAAACTCCCCACCAGCATCAAACAAATGAATAAACTTGGTGAATTTAAAAAGGGAATTCATAAGATTCCACTGAATATAGAACCCTATACTATTGCCGAGTACCTCAGCCATACTGTCTGACATAATCTATCTTGCTGGTGACGTTATTTCTGTTTTTGTATCTTTTTGCGATTATTCTTCGGAAATAAAGATATTTATTATTATTATTCTATTTCAAAGTCACTTTCATCGATAAATGACGTCGTTCACGACAACTAGTGTCGTAAACAAGCGATTTAAGATATCCCCAAAATAAATAATCCATAGGGTTCAAGTCTGGAGATGTAGGCGACCATTATTGAGGTCCCCCATGACCTATTGACAATTGCTTCCTCTAATTGTGGTGTCATTATTGTCCTCAGTCTACCAGGACGCTGAGCCTGTTTTGGTAAAGATCCAGTTTGGCGCAATCAAAAGATATAATAAGCTGTCTCACCTGGTGAGATATTATTCTCAAGATATCTTTTCATTCTGATTTGATGATTTACATTTGAAGTTTAAGTTTAATTAATGACTTGTATATTAAAAATTAGACACCGTTGTTTACGTTAACAAATTATTCTTCTGACAATGAAGCTAAATTAAATCATTGAGGTAGAATACTCATAATTAATTTTTCAAGTATCGAATTTTGTCAAAATACGAGTTTTTAAAAAGAAAAATGATGGCCATAAAACAAAAACAATAACTACAATAACAAGTGCGGACAAATTTCAATTCGAACCCATTGAGCGTTTGACAAAAACTATCACACTCACCTGTACAAACCCCACAAAAGGTTTTTCTTGTTAAGCGCGATATAATAGAGCGCAGCATCCATCGGATCTTGGTTGGATTGGAAAGCGGCTTTAGCGAGAACCTGGATGCATTGCTTCAGAAGATTCAAGTTCCGGATCCACCATCCAATACCGAGTTCTTTGAGATGAGGCCAGGTAGGTTCGCCCTTGGCATAGCTTGGAATTAGGTTGAGAAGTTCTTCCTGGCTCTCCGAATGGAAGGCCCAAGCTAGATTGTTGTTGCCGACTCCCTGCTTCTGGAACTGCGTCCGTTGAGCAATCGGCAAGCATCTGTGCAGATGTCGAAGGTCCGTAAGAAAAAATCCTTTTCGATAATATCCAAACAGGTACAAAACCAACTTACAGGACAGTTTATATAACAATAAATAAGATCATTAACAGGAATATAATAGACAAATGTACTCAGAGACAAGTAAAAAAGCAGCACAAAATTTTATAATAGTACTAGAGAAATTATTGAATAATTCCTTAATACAAATATCTTTCAGATTAAAAAAAACAATTAAAGATCGAAATAGAGTGAATAAATGAAATTAATAACCAGATAAATATTAATCAGGACTAGAAAAAAGCGCCTTCGTCGACGTTATCGAATCCTAAACACACAATTTTTATGCTGACAGAATTGATCGACTTGTTAGAGATATTTCCGAAGACTCATAAAAACGGACAAAACCTTTGTAAAACACCGTAGTGAATAAAAGCATAGTTCATTTTTGTTGTTTGAACATGGTACATAACAATTGAGTACGATAGATTAGGTGGTTTATGAGTTTCTGCCTCATAAGGATTATCGTCACAACGTTTCGGCACAGTCTCATTTGCCATCTTCTGGTGATGTCTGGAGTTTTTCAACTGACCCAATTAATTAAACTATGCCGAAACGTTGTAAGAATGACGTATTCCTGAGACAATTTTAAGAAAAAAAGTCTTTATGAACTTGTGTCCGAAAATGCTTCGTTTCGGAGATAAGGGGTGTTGAAATTGAATGTTTTTGTTCACTTTTTGAAAATAACTCTTGCAAAAAATAAGTTATTTGCACGAAATTCGATACCCGGATTTTTTTTGACGTGGGTAATCATAATTTCATATTAATTTTCATGTAACATCTAGAGGGCGCTGCGTACGCTGTCATTATTTATTTCAAAGTGCCCTAGCTTTTTTGACGGTAAACTTTTGGTACTTTTTATGAAAAAACCTAATCTCCACACCTTTTCCAAGTAAAAAAGCTACATTTCCTCAACAACGCTGGAGGTGATCGTTTTCGAGATATTTACAATTTTCTATATCGATGCATATTACTTTATAGCCAAATTTGATTTCAATAATTTTTGTCAGTCTTCGCTTGCAAATTAAGTTAGCTATGGAAGTTTGTTTATAAAAATAGAAGTTCGCTGTCACATTTTTAACTATTAATTGACAAATTCACAGTTCGGAGTTTATAAAGTGATTTTTTGGTACCATGCCCGACTTTACGAATGCTGAAATGGCTGATATGGTTTTTGCATACGGCTTGGCTGACGGATATTCAAGCGAGGCCAGACGCATTCATCAGGAAAGGTATCCCCAATGCGTGACTCCTTGTGCAGCGACATTTGCGAATCTTTTCAGGCGACTTTCCGAATCTGGAATCTTTGAAACAGTAGGACGGCCACAGTTAAAATAATGTAAAAAACAATGTGACAATTGACACTAATGATCGGCAGTCAATCCAGATTCAAAAAGATAAATATGTGCCAAATTGAACCCTTTTGGGTATTTCCTTACAAAGTTAGACATGTTAGATATAATATGAACCAAATGAGAAATAAACGACCGACAGAATCACAACAACAAAAAATCAAACTCACCTCAGCAAATACCCGTAATGCTTCATTGCCAACAAAAACCTCAGCCCGCAATCGTCCAGATTGTCTGTCAGCAGATCTTCCTTCTGGCCCATCGGATTCTCTTTCATCATAGCGGATTTGGCTGCGTCGATAGCGAAACGTTCGGCCAAGTCCGTGTTACACGTTGACACAGTGTCAGCCAAAGCGAGCAGGTGCATCTGGTCCAAACTGGACAAACCTGGGAGATGCGTGTGCGTCAGCAACCGCGAGAGGATCCTGCCCTGTTTCGGCGTGAAATGCATCTGGCTCAGGTTTTTCTCGGAAGGCCTGCGTTCCAGCCTGCCAGGTTCGTGGTCTTCTAGTAGAGTGTCCAAGGACTCTTCCATTGTAACATTATTATCGAAGAGTTCGTTATAGTCTTTCTTCTCTTCTTGATTTCCTGTTATAACATATAATTTTACGACCTTGAGTACTATAAGGTTTATGAGGCAATTCAAATCAATTTTAGCGTCTAGATTGTTATATACCAATTATGTAAATTCCTATAAGAAAATAAATATTTTGAAATAAATTTCGAAATATTAATCTCTGCCTACTACCTACACATTCATATATATCGTAGTGCTCTCATGTAGTGACATGTGCTCTCATAAATAAGCTTATAACAGCCGACATAGTCTGAATAATCCTTTAAATTTTATATGTGAACGCTCATAAAGAAAAGTTCTCTCTAGTGAAATAATTATTAGAAGCATATCACGTAGTTGTGGAGTGTTGCCTGTCGATCAATTATGTATAATATCCAGTTCTATATCTGCGGTCTACAAAAAAAATAATAGCAAAAATATAGATGGCACAAAAACTTTGAATGATAAAAACAGTCCAACAGAAGAAAAAGTCTATCAACATCCAGATAAAGAAGTAATAGTCCAGTGGCGTAGGTAACTCAATTATTAATGTTGCCTTTATTGAATAATGTCGTCTAACTTCAAATGTTGTAAAAATAAGGAACTTTCAGTAGTATGCTGTTTACAATGTTATAACATTTTCCATAGCAGCTGTCTAGATAGGAAAAAATATGCAACGAATGTGGAAGGTCACAAAATCATATGTTCGAGAGAATGTTCCAACGCAAGAACCAGGGAGGAAGAGAATCGTGCGGCACTTGAATCTCATATGGTAAAACTAAAAGAAGAAATAAAATTGAAAGACTTGGAGGCAGCAACAAATAATTTCAAATACGAAGAAAAACTAGAGCATCTAATCGATACTGTGGATAAATTGAATCAAGAAATCAGAGAAAAGGATATGTTCATACAAAGACTACGAAGATCCTCACTAGATCTACAAGATGTATTGACTGATACGGAACAAGGCTATATCAAGGACATAAACGAATATAAAAGGAATATTGATGAGCTGAAGATAGAAAACGTAGCTATGCTGAAAAGAAATAAAGAGCTTTTAGATAAAAATGAGGAAATATCTAAAGAGCTACAAAGATTAATGAATGAAATTGAAGAATTCAACATCATCAAAAATAATATGCTAACATCAATTGAAACACTCACAATGGACAATATGGCATATGTGGAGGAACTGAAGCTACTTAAACTGAAACAGACGACTTACAACAACGAAATAGAAGGTAGGAACATTAATATAACAACACTCACTCACCCTCGTAAGCCTGAAATAACATGTCAACGAACCAATACCTCTTTGAAAACAACCAAAAGAAGAATTTTGATAGTATCGAATGTCCATGGTAAAGACTTAGCTCATTACTTGTCTAATAAAACGTTATTTTATTCTGTATCTTTTATTGTGAAGCAAGGAGCCTGTGATAGAGAATTAGCTCGAACTGCACTCCAATTATCTAACAATTTCACCCACGACGATATTGTCATTCTGTGGACAAATCAAGTTAACCAGATGATAGCTAAGGAATTCGTTGAACAATCTGCTCACACCCGAAGAATTATTATTTCAGAGCCATTTAGATACGACATTGCACACATAAATCAAGAGATTTATGAAAGCAATTTGAATTTCAAAAAATATCTCTCTAGACTTAGCAGTTGTACAGCACGATTCTTTGAGTGCAATAATGTTATTCGCAAAAAAAAACTACAACACTGATGGATTTTCACTAAAAAAAGTTCCAAAAACTCATATTGCCAAAGCACTAATGGACCTCATTGATAATTGGGATTTAAAAACAATCAATTTATTATCAAGTAATGATTGCTGTGTGACAGGAATCACTCAGGAACAGTTCAAGAACACTGATACTTATTGTTCATCAAAAACTATACCTTTTTTATAGGTAAAGTCAGGAGTGAACAGTCAATGTCCTTGATGTTACTTAATATGCAATCAGCTAGGAACAAGAGTAATGAACTTTATGCATTTTTGACTAGTATAGGTGAACCTGACATTCTTTTATTAACTGAGCATTGGCTAAAAGCTGACGAACTTTTTTTCTTAGCTGATTATTTAACTTTATCAATTTACTGCAGATCTGAATTTCTTCATGGTGGTACAATGATACTTATTAAAAAATCTCTTTCTGAGAAGCTAAGATTTGAGAACATAAATTTTACAAGTTTAACTATTGAAAAATCATTTGAGATTTCAGTTATATACTGCAAGCAAATCAATATGTATATTTTATGCATTTACAGGGCTCCATCTTCTGATATAGACCTGTTTTTCAATCATTTGGAACAGGTTCTTGATCAGTTACCAATTTCTTCTACTGTGATATTAACTGGTGACTTCAATATTAATTACAGTGAGACTTCCCATCAAACACAATATTTGAATAATCTCCTTGATTCATATAACCTAATGATGCATATTGACTCGCCAACAAGAATCTCACAGTATTCAGAATCAACTATTGATTACATCTGCTCTAATATGAATGATGATTCTATATCATGTAAAGTATTACCTTCAGGCCTTTCTGATCATGAAGCCATAATGTGTACCTTAAATATTAGCTTGGACAAGAATCAAAAGCATTATTGGTTAGGAAGAATATTTAGTAAAAGTAATTACAGTAATTTTCATAAAAAATGTTCAAACATCGACTGGGGAAAGATTCTTTCACTCCATGAAAATATTCAGTTCTCAGAGTTCCATAACTCCCTTTTATATGTCTTCAACGAATCATTTCCAATTCGAAAAATTAAAACTAAGAAGAAAAAAATTTGGATTACTAAAGGTATTAAAATATCAGAAAAAAATTTGCGTTGCTTGCATTATTTAAGAAAATATACCAAAGATGAAAGTTTTCACAACTATTTCTCCCAGAATCGAAATATTTATAGGAAAATAATTAAACAGGCTAAACAGTGCCATTATAAAAATAAAATAATCGAATCGGATAATAAAACCGTTGAAACTTGGAAAAGAATTAACGAACTTCGAGGAAAATCGGCTAGAAATAATAATCTACCTATTTCACCTAATACTTTGAATAATTATTTCTGCTCAGTCGCTGGTAATATAAAAAAAAACATAACATCAAATGATGATCCCCTAGAGAATTTTGAACGATTCAAAGTAGTAGAAACCTTTGTCTTGCATGAAACGGAACTTCAAGAACTAAAACAAGTGGTAGCTATAATCAAAAATAAAAAAACAACTGGGATTGATGAAATCTCCATAAGTATTATTGAGAACCTTCCTGATGAAGCACTTGAAACACTCGTTCACCTGATAAACCAATCTTTCAACACAGGAATATTTCCGGAACAATTGAAAACGTCAGTAATAGTACCATTACATAAAGGAGGTGACCCTAATGATCCCTCTAACTATCGTCCAATCGCACTTATTCCTGCTATTGCTAGGCTCATTGAAAAATTGGTGAAAGTAAGAATCATAAACTTTCTCAACAAACATAATATCATCAGCAATTCACAATTTGGTTTCCAAAATAATAAAAATACAATCGATGCCGTTTTTAACCTACTATATGATATCTATACTGAAATCAATGAGGGTGAGGTAGTTGCGGCAGTGTTCTGTGATTTCTCCAAGGCTTTCGATTGTGTTGATCATAGAATACTGCTGCAGAAGCTGAACTATTATGGTTTTAGGGGACTTTCATACCAGTGGATTGAGTCCTATTTATTAAATAGAAATCAAATTGTCAAGTCTACAGAATCTTCCACATTAGAAACAATTAGATCTGGCGTTCCACAAGGATCTGTCCTAGGTCCAGTTCTTTTTCTATTATATATAAATGATTTGACAAGTATACATATATCCGGTAGATTCACTTTATTCGCCGATGATACTACCATCATCTGGCACAGTCCGTCTCTCCAGAATTTAAATAAAATAATCATTGAAGATATATCCAAAATTTCCAAATGGTGTGAGTGTAATATACTTTCTTTTAATATTAAAAAAACAAATCTAATTACTTTCAAATGTACGCTTAATGATATCAATATTGGAGTAAGTAGCATTGAAAGTAAGGGATATACTAAATACTATTTATTGATGGTAAGCTAAAATTTGATGAACATATTTCAGCATTAAGGAAAAACATATCATCTGGGTGTTTTGCTGTTAAATTGGTAGCCAAGGAATTAGACTTGCATTCGGCAAAATTGATTTATTATTCTTTAATCGAATCCCGCTTGCGCTACGGTATTGCATTCTGGGGAAGCTGCAGTAGTTATCTCTTTAATAGTATTCTGGTTTTACAGAAACGTGCTATACGATATATGTCCAAAGCTAATTATCGCGACTCTTGCAAACCTTTATTCAAACAATTCGGAATTCTATCAGTAATGGCTTTATACATTTTTGAAACTGTTACATTAATAAAGAAACATATTGACAGATTTGGGTCACCCCAAGTTCATTACACTACTAGACAAGACAATAATATTAAACTTCCGAGACCGACTTCCACTTTATTTAAAGATTCATTCATTTACAATGGATGCAAAATATTCAATCATTTACCTGATGAAATTAAAGACATTATACCTCTTAAGCAGTTCAGAAAAGCTGTAAAAAATATTTTGGTTGTTAGACCGTATTACCACCTTGAGGAATATTTCAGTGACACGCTATCATAGTTGTACTATTCATACTCCAAAATTCTTAGTAATAATTCATTTTTAAATATTCGTAAAGCGATATATTGGTTTAGGTATATGATTCATAATTTCACACATTGTTATCCAGATTGATATACATATATATATATATATATATATATATATATATATATATATATATATATATATATATATATATATATATATATATATATATATATATATATATATATATATATATATTCTCTCTTGTAAAAATTGACTCAGGCTTAGGACTTTATTGTGTTTTTAATGTATGTACTATGCATGTGTGTGTCTGTTGGTGTGTGTGTACACACACCTTGTACTGATTTTAATATTTTATATGTATTATTTTGTACTATTTTTAAGCTTTGTAACCATGATTCATCATGTATACAATAAAGCATATTCTCTCTCTCTCTCTCACAGTAGGCTCTGGTAAAGGTCTGTTGGAAAACAACTACTTCCCCGGTTGATACCACGCTGGATATTGAATTATATCTGACAGATATTTATGCAAGATACCTCACTGACGCTAGTCTCACAGATGTTACTCGTTCATCCAGCAGTAGGACCGTGCTGAAAGTATTCAAATAGATCACCTACAGACCGCGGTTTCGAGGTATTACCTGTCGCCAATACAGGAAAGATCCTAGCAAAGCCAGAGAGCAAAGTGCCTGGGACTCAATTGATTTCAACAAGGATCCGCTACATATATGAAACCTTCGTTTGAGATGAAGATTGTTAACTAGTAACAATTCCATCTCGTGAACAAAGCCCCAAGCCGGAAAAAACATCCCATGTACCAAAACTCTAACAAAAATTGAAAATGAAAACTATCGAGGAGAGATACATTCATATAAGAAAATAAATATTTCCTATACATATGAATCTCTCCTCGATAGTTTTCATTTTCGACATACATTCATTTTCACAGATCTCTGGTTCCCCTGAGCAGTCGAACAAATCTTTCATTTGTCAATATTCCCACAATTGAAATTCTATATTTATCATTTATTTTCATCAACTCCTGGGTTGAAAATACAATTCAATATCAAAAATATTCTTGTCTGAAGATTGTATCAAGGGGAGATACATACTTACTGAAAAATAAATATTTCAAACTATCTCAGGAAGTTGGGAGAGTCGCTTGGGGCTTTGATCACAAGATGGAGCTGTTACTAGTTGAAATTAATCAAATCCCAGACACTTTGCTGTTTGGGTCAGTTCTTTCCTGCACTGTTGAGAAGTAAAACCTAGAAACGGGTCTGTAGGTGGTCTATTCGAATAACTTCAGCACGGTACTGCTGCTGGATGAACAAGTAACATTTGCGAGACTACCCTCTGTGAGTTATCTTGCATAAATGTTTGTTCGGATATAAATCAATCTCCAGCGTGGTAATAGCCGGGGAAGTAGTTGTTTTTCGGCAGACATTTCCCAGGACCTACGGTATAGGTTGTTGGGAGAGATGAATATTTCGAGATTTCATTTCGAAATATTTATTTTCTAGTGGAAGTATTCTTCTTTTGAAGATTCATAAAATAATAATTATTCTATGAGAAGTGATGCAAAAACAGTGATGAATGTTTCGATTTCCCAACGTCAACGTCATGATAAGTATCAGTAGGCACCACGTTTGAAGGATCAATGCAACAGGTGGTAACATTGACTGAACCTTTAACAAATAGGTACCATTTGCATGTGGTAATTTTGAAGGGAAGCTAGCTTTATATAGAGAAAGATTACAATGATGATTGACTGTAAATTCTGTTATTCATCACCGAACAAATATTCTAGCCAAACTTTGAGGTATATATAAACGTGAGATTTAAAGTAAATTATATTGATCAGAATTTGATGAGACGTCAAAATATTTTTTTATTAGTCTCTCCAATATTTGGTGCAATAGTTCTGGTAGGTTATTTGAACTTGTTATTATAACTAATCCGATGCCCGCGGACCGTCGAATCCTTCGATACTACAGCACTGAATGCTTTGGATGAGAATCTCATCTTAAGAGCGGTTGAAGGTCCCCGACAACTCGGGCAGATCACGTGGTAAAGAGAGCCTACTGATTGTATAAATCTACTGTGGTACTGGTTCAGAGTCTGCTTGTTACTGAAGACTGCCACAATATTTTGATTGCCTTTTTGCAACTTTCTGAAACTCATCAGAGATTTTATACAGTAGTTGTGAAATCGTATTCAATACTTCTGTTTGAATTTGGTCTGACCTGAGTGATGAGAACGTTGGTAGATCCACCGTATATTCTTCTGAAAGACAAATGTAAGGTGTATTTCCAAAAAAAAATTAACCAACATTTTCATATAAGTGACGAAATTCAATCAAAACTCACGTGACTTTTACCCGATGCCTGAAGATAAATTAGATATGATATCAAAATAACCTTCCAGTGTTCTCATTGTTTGAATATGATTACCTGCATCAAATATCAGTCACATGTGATAATCTATTCTTAACTGTATAAAACGCGATAATCTTAATTAGAGCTTCCTCTCTAAAAACAAACAAAAGACCAAAGATTGGTAATTAATTCGAGTATAAATACACGCATTTTTTGAAACCAAAATAAAACTTGAAAGAGTAGAGTTGAGTTGAAACTTCAGCCTTTGGTGTCGAGTGTAACACTAATCAATAAAGTAACCAAGTGTATTTTCTGTTGTCACGAAAAATATATAATATTAGTAAATCTGTAAATTCATTGTGAAACACAGTCAGTCATTCAAAACCAACATAATGAAACTGAGGGACAACATCCCTCATCCTACAATATGTGAATGACTTGAAGAACAGATGTAATTATTATTATTATTATAGAAAAAATCCATAGACCAATAGCTACAGGACCGCATCCTCGCCTCGATAATGAGAGCTAGTCACTTACATCTACAGAAAACAATTCCTTCAACTGGTAAAAATTGTACCTGAGTGCTCTTTGTCTGCTGCTAAAAGGGTCCACAGCGGCAGAGGAGGGATGTTGTTTATTTCGTCGTAGTCTAAATTGATATCACCGACGCTGGCTCTATGCTCAGGGCTGCCAGCTGGATAACTAACGGACAGTGTTCGGTTTCTTGTCCAGCTTTGTATCTCTTCTGTCGAGTCTTGGTTGCCTCCGATACATTTAACTAGGTGAGAGAGGATGGCCTTCACCCATCTAGAAAAGCGGATATACACTTTTGTTAGCAACTGATTTGAAAGTTAAACTTGAAGCCACCTAAGATATCTGATCACTCTGTTACTGTTTGAAATTCAATTTCAGAGTCAGAGTCAGAAATGCTTCATTGTCATGAAAGTTTAGGTTTTGTTGAAAAAGCAGGCTTAAGAACTAAAACAATCTGAAACATTAAAATAAAGGTCAAGAATTAAAACATGATAAAACATGGTAATGAATTTCACTTGCTCTTTTTTGAATTGTGAAAACTTGACTCATTAAGTTTTGACAGCTGCTCCCCCAGAAACAAACTCCGTACCACAAGTGGAATTCAAAAAGTGCAAATTATGCTTTTGTAGCAGAGTGATAGTCCAAACAGTTAGAGATAGACCTTATCGCATAACAACTTAAAGATAATTTTTTGCATAGTATACTTATATGCATTCCAAATTTTAATTTGTTTAATTTGTTGTCTATGTTGAGGCCTAAAAATTTGTTCTCTAGTTTATGATCAATGATGTATTCTTCAAGAATCATACGGTCCAGGTTACATTTAAAGGACATTATATTAGTCTTTGATATATTGAAAGATAATAAAGTGGCATCACACCATTGTTTAACTTTACATATATCATGCTCTACCCTAATTTTTAGTGCATCAGTGCTTCTTCCATGCCAAATTGTGGCAAAGTTGCCTATTTTAGAGACCTATTCCATGATGTAAAAAAATCGAATGTAGCTCTTTTGGTTCTGGTGATATACAGGAAAAACAAAAAAATTCCAAATTATTTTTTGTGTATATCTTCTTTATTCGCAGACATATTGAAAATCTGTCAACATTTTGCTATTGGCACTTGATGTGGGCTATCAGAATATGACCATGAATCTTTTATATAGGGTGTTATCTGACTTGGGCCACCCCCATCTTTGAATTTTCAAATACGGACCTGTAATTTTTGTAGTAGTTTTTGGATCTTAGACGTTCACTTCATATTGAGAAATTAAATTTTATTTTATATGTCGGGATGTTTCAGTAATATTTGATTATAAATGGGTGAATTATTCCCTTTTAAATTACGGCCCTGGAAATTGGTTGACTGAGTTGAATAAAAACACAATAGCAACTTTCACGTCTCCCTATGTACCGTAGAATTTTTCGAGAGGTTTTTTTCGTTTATAGGTACCTATTCATATTTTTTCCATTGCTCTGAGCATTTTCTACAATGAACTTCGAATAAGTAAACCTTTTATGATTATCTGAAACATATCTACAACAAAAATAAATGATATGTTTTTTGATGAGCAGAAAAAGAAATGATAGCAATAATAACATCCGAAACGAACACTATAATTGTAATGAAAATTGAAATGAAGTAATTTATATGCACAAAAAAATTAATGGCACAATAAATGTTTGAATTGGAGTCCTTCCATTTCGAGACAAATAATGGAACAATAAGATGGCCTGCAAGATCACCAGATCTTACTATTTTGGACTATTTTCTATAGGGGAATTTAAAAATTAGGATTTACGCTGGCAGAGTGATAGAAAATGTGGAAGACTCGAGATTAAAGATTTTTAATGATTTCGCAACAATGCAGCAAATAAGTGTATTAAGGGCAGTAAATAATATGAAAAACCGAGTTCAAAAGTGTCTCGAAATGGATGAACTCCAATTCAAACATTTATTGCGCCATTAATTTTTTGTGTATATAAATTACTTCATTTCAATTTTCATTACAATTATAGTGTTCGTTTCGGATGTTATTATTGCTATCATTTCTTTTTATGCCTATTAAAACACATTTAATATATTTTTGATGTAGAAAACGCTCAGAGTAATGGAAAAAAATGAATAAGTTCCTAAAAATTAAAAAACAAACTCTCGAAAAACTCTACGGTACCTACATAGGGAGACGTGAAAATTGCTATTGTGTTTTTATTCAACTCAGTCAACCAATTTCCAGGGCCGTAATTTAAAAGAGAATAATTCACACAATTATAATCAAATATTACGGAAACATCCCGAAATATAAAATTGAATTTAATTTCTCAGATAATTATAAAAGGTTTTCTTATTCGAAGTTCATTGTAGAAAATTTTCAGAGCAATGAAAAAAATATGAATAGGTACCTAAAAATTAAAAAACAAACTCTCGAAAAACTCTACGGTACATAGGGAGACGTGAAAATTGCTATTGTGTTTTTATTCAACTCAGTCAACCAATTTCCAGGGCCGTAATTTAAAAGGGAATAATTCACACAATTATAATCAAATATTACGAAAACATCCCGAAATATAAAATTGAATTCAATTTCTCAGTATGAAGTGAACGTCGACGAAACAAAAAATACAACAAAAAATACAGGTCCGTATTTAAAACTTCAAAGATGGGGGTGGCCCAAGTCAGATGACACCCTGTATAAAAGATTCATGGACATATTATGCTAGCCCACATCAATTGCCAATAGCAAAATGTGGACAGATTTTCAATATTTCTGCGAATAAAGAAGATATAGGTGAAAAAATAATTTGGGATTTTTTGGTTTTTCCTGTATATCTCCAGAACCAAAAGAGCTACATTCGATTTTTTTACATCATTGAATAGGTCTCTAAAATACGCAACTTTGCCACAATTTAACCGACACTCTATTTGAATAGCCCTGTATAATAAAAACAGCAAAGGGCCGAGGGTAGATCTCTGAGGTACTCCGCATTTAATGCCCATTTTATCTGAAGATGAACTTTTGAAATTCACTACTTGAACGCGATCTGATAGATATGATTCAAACCACAACAAAATGTTTCCTCTAAATCCGTAGATTTCAAGTGTTTGAAATAAAATACTGCCACTGCAGCCTCACCAACATTCAGTCGAAGGTAAAGTTCTTCTAAAAAAGCAAATATTGCATCATTTGTGCTCTTAGAGACTTCAAAACCATATTGATTGGAGTAAAGAATATGATTTTTGTCAAGAAAATTTTAGATTCTCTTTTTCATTAACTTTTCCACGATTTTAGATAGAGTCGGCAGTAAAGAAGTAGGCCTGAAGTTCACGGGTATATTAGAATCGACTCCTTTAAATAATGAGATAACTTCAGCAGTTTTTAGACAATCTGGAAAAATACCATTTATGAGATATTTATTAATAGCTTCCGCTAAGATATCTAATGCAGTGTTTGGCAGTCAAAGGAAAATTTTAAGTGAGAGATCATCCCATCCTGAAGAGTTTTTATTTTTTATGCTAGAGAGAATTTCTTTTATTTCATTTCCAGAGGTTGGGGAATAGTTATTATCAACTAGTAATAGAAATAATTTGATCGAGAAATATAGAAATTTCAGTAGAATTCATTCAAATAACATCCCAAGTAGTTTTTCAAATTGAAACCATCCACAAACTTACCTGATCTTTCCCGAATTTAACAACTCCATCAGCTGCTTGGGATGGTACTGCGGCAGCACCGGACACGCGATCCTTGATGCTTCAAACAACCCGTAATCCGGCATATAATCCAGATTCGGTTCCTTGTTCCTCTTCCTATCCAGTATCTGCAAGTTCACCGAACTAATCCTGCCGAGAGTAGGCACGGCCGCCAACTTCTTCTGGTTCTCCTGGGTGAGTGTGCGGAAATCTACGTCCCTGCCATTTTTGCCGTCAGTTTCGCAAGACTGGCTCTGCTGCAGTGCGGGATTCTGAGGCGTCCACTGCGTGTAGACGTGCATCTCGGAGTCCATGCCTACGACGAGGATGCCGTCCCTGACCCAGCTGATATGCATGGGTAGAGCGGGCAGACCATCTGCTGTCTGCAACTCGATCTTCCGCAGCGTCATCCACTTGAAGTCATCGACAAACATGGGTTGCGCCAGCGAACTTGCCTTCCTCAATATCGGCCGGTAGTTATTCAAGCTCTCCTTCATGGCTTTGACGTTGGCTTGCGCCAGATCGGTGGAGAGTGGAGTGTACAGCATGATCTTGCTTCCGACTGCTACGGTGAGAATGTGCGAACCGTCTTCATTGGATACCCAGTCCAGCTGGACGATGTGCTTCTGGGTGAGTGGGCAGATGTTGCCCATCTCCGAGATCGACTTTCTCAGCGACTGTAACGTAGTGAAACTCGGCACAGCCAACAGGGTCGACTTAATATGCGGCTCGGTTGTCAGCGTCTGTCTGTCATCGTTCGAGAAAGTATGTAGCACTTCGTTTATCCGCTGTTTCTTCTTCAGGGTCTTCGAATCGTAGAGGTAGCTCAGATCCAGGTGTCGGTTGATATCGATGCGCGGTAAGTGAATGTTCTTCAGGTGGATGACATCTTCTAGGATCCATTCACTGCCACCAGTCGATTCACATTCATATATGGCCACACACAAGTTAATAAATCGCGAATCTTGGTCGTCTTTGTTGGGTCTCGTAAAGCTTCTTCCGTATTTATACGCACAGGCCAGTCTGCCAGAGTAGGCAACGCTTATGTTGAGTACCTGAATGGAGAAAGAAAGTGTCAATGTATAGTCTGTACGAAGTCAATCCGAACAGCTGAATAAAAGACTAATGTACCGGGTCTAATAAATTTACTAGTTGATACCTTATAAAACCTCCCACATAAAAATAATGATTGGACAAAAAAATTTATACTATAATGAAATTTATCGGCACAAAATATGTTGAAACAAGTCACAATATACAGCGTGACTCACGGTCGATGGTAGGTTAGACGTTTCTGAAAAACGCAAAGCATAATTTTTGTGAAAATTTCACCTCTCACATTTCTTTACCTGTTCTATCGATCTAAAATATTTTCAGCATTGCGGCGTTGCTACTTCTATCAAAAAATCCTAGCAATTATTTTTTTTAATGGAACACCCCGTATATTAATACATTTTTGGAATCGCTCTAGTATTTAAATACTTTTTTGTTAATAATGTCCTATACCTATCTCTATCTGTTTTCGAGATAAAAAATAAATTGTGCTAAATATCTGTTTAAAAAAAATCTGTTTAAAATCTGTTTTTCCGTTAACCAGCTGTCGCACCCCTACGAACGACAACCCTCAGAAGTCGAAACTTGTGCGAGCTAAGGATTAACGAGGTCTTACCTTTTAACGTGTGATTCCTAACACGGGTTGGACGATAGCTAGTGACGATCGATCGTTCAGACTAGGGCTTGAACCACCGACCAACACGGCAGTCAATTCGAGTGAGTGAACAAAGTACCCACGCCGAACCGCTTGGCTACCGACCGACCAATATGGTCCACAACATAGCCTTAATTGAAATTAAGTACATCAGTACTCTCAATTCATGAAAAGTTGATATTTGGATGATAGTTTGGACAAACTCGAAATATTCAAATAACACCAGGAAATCGACTCCATATCATACAGGGCGTGCCAAAATTACTATTATTTCCATTGTGCATAAAAGTAGTCGAAAGTTCATTTTTTCAATTGAAACCCCCTGTATATTACTCGATAAATTGAAAGTTGGTAAAAAAAATGCTTCAAAATGATATAAATGTCTCTATACCTAAATCGTCAAGTTTTCTTAATAAAGCCGTTTTTGTGGAAAAATTGTTATTCACGTTTTACCTAAAAGTGTTGAGAGTGGCATTTTATTTTGTGAGTGGGGATTATTGCAAAACGAGCGTCAGCAAGTGGAGCAAACTCACGAGCAAAATAAAATCACTTTTAACAAATGTATCATACAAATTTTTTTGTATAACGTTTCTGCTGATAATAAAAAAAATGATAAGGTCCATGGGATTTGAACACACGATCTTTGGATTACAAGGCATATGTTACAACTACATACGCCAACTCACGTTATTTTAAGGAGGATTATTGGTTAGCCATGAAGGACTTTCTACAGTGTGACTAAATACTACTTCGTCATCGTCAGTAACTTCACAGGGATTTAATATTACCAATAGCACGAACTGCATGTGTGAACTTTTCTAAATGATGTTTTGGTAGGTGTTCTGATTGAAGTGTTTCTATCAAAGAGATTTTCAATAACAGTTGAAGAAAAACATTTTTAAAGAATTTGATTTCTAGGTAGCCGTGGAAATATCAAGCTTATGACAGTTTGGTGACTTTTATAAGTAATTGATAAATGATTATTGACGGTGTTTCAAAAAATCGCCAAAAATGAATGCAAATATTGATTATTCAAACGAAGTTCTTATGAAATTATTTATTATACACGGACAGTGTGATCAAATCATTGCCAGAACTTGTAGAAAATTCAACCAAATGTATTCTGAATTAACACCAATGAACGAGAGGAAGTTTGTAAGATTACAAAATAATTTAGGCGTTTAGGGCCGTGGGATTGGCCACCGAGATCACCCGATCTCACGCCACTTGACTTTTTTTTATGAGGTGTTTCAAAACAAAGGGTATACAGTACTCCAATGCCTACCAAAGAAGAATTGCGACGGCAAATAGTGCGGAGTATTGAATATCTGGATCCTCAGGAAATTGAAAAATCAACCACAAGTCGCGTACAAAAAAACATTTTAAAGTGTTTAGAATGTAATGGACAACATTTTCAACATTTATTGTGAAAATGTGATATTTTGTTTACAATTTTGTTATTTTGAATCATCCTATTCTGTTATTGTCTGTACTTTCACATGTTTTAGCTCACAAAATCTTACTTTTTACCTAGAAATTGGTTGAATTTTTTACATGTTCTGACAATGATTTGATCACACTGTCCGTGTATAATAAATAATTTCATAAGAACTTCGTTTGAATAATCGACATTTGCATTCATTTTGGAAGATGATTCGAAACACCGTCGATAACTCTTTGTAAATTACTTATAAAAGTAACCGAACTCCTATAAGCTTGATAATTCCACTGCTACCTAAATCCAAATTCTAAAAAAAAAAAAAAAATAATGTTTCTAGAAGAAGCGACTTTATTGAGAAATTTTGACGATTTAGGTATAGGGACATGATATATCATCTTGAAGCATTTTTCACCATCTTTCAATTCACCGAGTAATATACAGGGGGTTTCATTTGAAAAACTGAACTTTTGACTACTTTTATGCACAATGGAAATAATAGTAATTTTAGCACGCCCTGTATGATATGGAGTCGATTTCTTGGTGTTATTTGAATATTTCGAGTTTGTCCAAACTATCATCAGAATATCAACTTTTGATGAATTGAGAGTACTGATGTACTTAATTTCAATTAAGGCTATGTTTTGGACCATATTTAGCACAATTTATTTTTTATCTCGAAAACAGATAGGGATAGGTATAGGACATTATTAACAAAAAAGTATTAAAATACCAGAGCGATTCCAAAAATGTATTAATATACGGGATGTGTCATTTAAAAAAATAAAGTTGCTAGGACTTTTTGATGGAAGTGGCAACGCCGCAATGCTGAAAATATTTTAGATCGATAGAACAGGTAAGAAAATGTGAGAGGTGAAATTTTCAGAAAAATCATGCTTTGAGTTTTCCAGAAACTTCCAACCTACCATCGACCGTGAGTCACGCTGTATGTATAGAAGGTTGCTATATATGTATTCAGAATGACTTGAAGGTAACATTTCCATTTACAAAACTGCTAGTACGAATCTTCAAAATAAGGCCATTAGATTCGAGGTCACCAGGGGTTGCCCTCGGGGCAGAAAACTATCCTCCTGCTGTGGTTACTCCTGATGGACAATTTGCTCAGTGTCCTTGGAAAAAATTTACAAGCATATCTCTGAACAATTTTACTTCAGCTCAAGTTTCTAACTAGTCCGATAGATGTAAAGTTTGAAATAATTATTACCTGGCCTTCAATTTCGATGGCCGATTCCTTGATCATGTTCCACTCCGTCCAAATTTGACCAGTGTTGACGATTTCCCCATCCTCTTCCAACAACAAGTGACTGAACTCCTTCACTTGCTTCGAATTGGTCGAAACGGTCCAGAACCTGATGATTCCGTCGCTGCACGCCGTAGCGAAACAGTATGGTGCCAAACAGGCTGGATATATCGAAGCGGAACTCAAATGTCCTGCTGCTGGGGTCGCGTGCACGATTTCGATTCCGTCCGGCAGAGGGAGCACTTGCTTCACTTCTCTCGTCACGGTCAAGTTGATGTGCGGACTCACTTTCGACGGTTTCAGATGCAACGATTCCATGCTGTTCTTCCTTGAGAGGTCGTTCTCGTCCTGCACCAGGATGCAGTCGGGCACGTACATTTGGCTGCCCGTTAAAGCGCATTCGGTGTCGGTTGAAGCGATCGTCAACTTCCACATGTGTATGATCGTGTTTTGGTCGGTGCAGTCGAGTAAAACGATGAAGAAAGGTTCTTTGAAGATCGATGCTTGCTGCAGGTCGACCATGGCGTCGTGTCCGGAGAGGCTTATTGGCGAACTTTTCTGACCTGAAATATGGTGGTCAAGATGAAAAATTAATTCTACCATCAACCGTTGGTCATTTGCACTTTATATATATTTTTTGAATTGAAAGACTATGTTTTTGGGACAGATTAATTTTTGGGAAAGAAAAGTTTTGGCTTTCTACTTCTCCATCTTGATACAAAACCTTTCTTTCCCAAAAATTAAACTGCCCTGAAAATCTATCCTTTCAATTTAAACAAGATTCCTATGGCTGGGATTAAATCAAATAAGCGAATGAATGTTATTTACATACTGTCATCGATGACATAGGTGGATTCAACTCATTCCGTGACAAAAGATCGTAATTTTATGAAATTTTAATAATTGTTTTTTCTTATATCCGTATTTACTACTGAAGAGCCGATGAGGCAAGGGTCTTACAGCGAAACTTCAGATGTCTAGCAGTCAGGATGACAGTGTTCCATGTAAGTGAAATTTCACTCCTTTCATTAATTATATTGTGTATGAATCCTGTGAATGATATCTGATTAGATTCCATTACGAATGTTTGGAATACAAACGGAATAGAGAAAAGTGTTTTTTGTGTAATTCAGCGTTCATAGAAAAGTATTTGTTTCGAAAGTATTTTTCTTTCCTGGAATTCAATGTTTAAATTAAAATGGCTGTTTCGAGAGGGTTTTTTCTTTCAGTTTGTGTCTGAAAGGTACTTCTTTGCATGATCTACACATACTTGTATATAGTTAATTTTTGAAATTGATTGCTTCCTTCCTTTCTTTGGAAGATTCCCACATTTTTTTTAAATCAAGATGGAGAAGAAGAAAGCTAAAGCCTTTCTTTCACAAAAATATATTTTTTTGTATCTGTCAAACACTGAAGGGAAAAACTGAGAAATCCCGTGGCATGAATCGCACGTTGAAAGGTCAGACCTTCCTGAAAACTTCTCGAGGGTTGTTGTTCTTTCTGGGACGACAGCTGGTAGAAAATTACCCAAAAAAAATGACACTAGAAATAATTTTAAAGAATAAGTGTTTATTGAAGCATACTAAGGTAATGTATAAAAGAGAATAAATGAGTTTTGCTCAAAATAGAGACTTCATTGTAGTGAAAATGAATTGTAACTACCTACTTACTGAATATCATTGAATATAATTTGAAATTATATTTGTATTTGCCAGGAAATGTGCAGGTTGTGAGAATTCTCAAGTCTCTTCTTAGATTTGATAAATTGTAAGTATTTCTTTTGTTAGCAGTTTGCTTGAGAAGCTAACCTGCATGGTAGGCTTATCTGCACCTATTTTTACAAGATATTTTTCTTGTTAGTTTTGAGCCATCTAGTTTTTTGACGAGTAGTAGGCATCTGCCATATTGGATTCAAAAAAACGTCAGTTTCTGTATCGTATTCCTCTCATCAAACCTTTCTCCATCTTTATACAAAAAATCTGGGAATTTTCCAAAGAAAATAAGAAAGCGATTGATTTCAAAATGAACTCTTTACCAGGATGTGTAAATTATGCAAAAAAGTAACTTTCACGACACAAACTGGAAGAAAAAGCCATCTCGAAACAACTACTTTTATATGAAGATTGATTTATACAAAAATACAATTTCCAATTTAGTTTGTACTCCTAACATTCGTTATGGAATTGATTTAGATATTACTCACAGGATTGTTACATGAGAAGTAAAATTTCACTTATATGGAATACTGTCATCCTCAATGGTGAATATTTGGAGTACAAACTGTTTAAATCTGTTGAATCTGTTTAAAATCTGTTTTTCCGTTAATAAGCTGTCGCCCCCATACGAACGACAACTCTCAGAAGTTGAGAAACTTGTGCGAGCTAAGGACTAACGAGCTCTTATCTTTTAACGTGTGATTCCTACGTGTTTTTTGTATAATTCAATGTTTATATGAAAGTAGTTGTTTTGAGATGGCTTTTTCATCCAGTTTGTGTCTGAAAGTTACTTCTCTGCATGGAAGATTCCCACATTTTTTTGTATGAAGATGGAGAAGTAGAAATTCAAAACCTTTTTTCCCCAAAAATGTATATCTCCTAAAAATATAACCTTTTCGATTCGAAGGATTGGATCAAATTGGGATTGAATCAAATGAGCGAATTAATGTCTGCCAGTTACTTCTTTGCATGATCTACACATCTTTGTGAAGAGATCAATTTGAAATTAATTACTTGCTTTCTTTCTTTCTTTGAAAGATTCCCACATTTTTTTCTATAAAGATGGCAAAGTAGAAAGCCAACACCTTTCTGTTCTGATTAATTTTTTTAAAACGCTAACACCGGAATTATGACCAAAAAACAAAGCATATCAACTAGTATTTTTCATGTATTGTGTCAGTTTCAATTCAGCACAAAAACGACCCACGAAAAATCTTTGAACTTCAACATCTGTCTATAAAAATTATGGCAATGTTACTCTGTATAAATTATTTTGTAGACATCAAGAGAATTGTCAAATGAACGTCATCTGAAAATGTCGAAATAAAACCCAGTCAAAATTGAAACTAATTTAGGAAATGATTTCCCAAAATCTCGTTGAAAGTAAGTGACAACATTTAATCGTGGTTCTGTGATACTGAATTATGACAGATGTTGATTTCAGTTGCTAAAATTACTGCCTGCGTTGTGATCATCATTGCCGGAATCAGATATATAAGGCGATAGAAGATTTTTCAAGAGGTATATCCATGAAAAATGTTTTTGGTGTGTGATGTAATATAACCTCATTTTCCCCTATAATATATTGTTTTGAATATAGCTCAGTATTTATTATTCTACATGAGCTTAGGAAACTGCTGCTAGTGTGAAAGATGAAAATTGTGTCTGCAATTTGCTTTGAAAGAAAGGTCATTGAAAGTAATAAAATGGACTTATATTAAAATAATTAAGATTTCGATCTGTTTCTTGAAGTTAACTTCAAAGTATTTTACTTTTTTTCTTATGAAAACACTTGAGGAAGCTATCAAAACACGTGCTGAAATTTTTTAAAACTTTCCAGTGAAAATCTCACAATGTAGTGTTGGTGACATTTTATCACATCCACTAAGTATTTTAATAAATAGAAGCTTTTATGAAGGTAAATACCCTGAACAATTGAAGTTCTCAAGAGTTGTTCCACTCTACAAGCAAAAGGGGTGTAGAAAGGAGGCCAAAAATTATAGGGCAGTGGCGGTTCAGTGTCACATTGGTAAAATATATGAATACTCTTATAACGTAAGACTCTGCAATTATCTCGAAAGGTTTAATATTTTAGATAGTTCACAGCATGGGTTTAGAGCGAAAAAATCTACCACGACAGCATTAGAAGAAGCTATATCTCACATCCATGACGCGTTGAACAAAAAAGAAAACATAATGGGACTGTTCTTTGATATGAGCCGGGCGTTCGATACCGTTGATCACAATTTGTTGAAAGCTAAACTGTATCATATTAGTGTTAGAGGCCCGTGTTTGGAATTGATACATTCATATCTGTCAAATAGAAATCAACAAGTAGAAATCAACGGTGTCCGATCCGAGCCGATTGAAACTAGAATAGGCACTCCTCAAGGATCATCAAGGGGGGAAATACAGGACAAAGCTGACGAATCTATCAAAAACATAACCCAATGGTGTGGTAATAATAACATATCTCTGAATATAGACAAGTCAATAGCTGTTTACTTTAATACAAAAAATGCCACTGTGAACCAGAGCATACTACTTAAAACTGAAGAAACATCATTAGAAAACTCGACCTGTACAAAATTTTTAGGGGTCCACTTGGTTCAAAAACTCACATGGAACGATCATGTTGAACATACATCCTCAAAACTGAGCTCATATTGCTTCATTATTAGAAACTTGCGTAACACAGTGTCAATGGAAGTACTGAAACTACTATATTTTGGCCTTATTCAGTCATGCCTGTCATATGGTCTGATTTTCTGGGGAAAAGCCCATAATAGTGGTCAATTATTTATCACTCAAAAAAAAAATTATAAGGTGTATGCTGAATTTATCTAGCAAAACATCTTGTAAAAACCACTTTGTTGAGCTGGGTATTATGTCATTACCAAGCTTGTACATTTACTCAATAATTGTTCACATCATAAATAAACATAACTCTCTCAAAACAAGAAAGGATGTTCACAATCATAATACGCGGCAGAAGGACACCATCAATTTATGTTTCTCTAGATTATCAATCGGACAGGAGAATCCCAATTATATAGGAATCAAATGCTACAATAAAATATGTGAAATTAAGAAATTAAGAGAACTCAGCACAAGTTTATTTAAAAATTATCTAAAAAAGTTTTCAGTACAGAAATGCTATTATTCAGTTCAGGAGTTTTTGAATGAAAATTTTGACTCGGACCACATGAAACAGTAGTCTTTTGATTCAAATTTTTTATAAATAATTCTAATTAGTATTGATAAACTTATATTTCATTTATTAATTTTTAAAGTGTGTACATGTACCTATTTATTTATATTAATTTATTTTATTTTATGACCAAAAAGTGAAATTGTAATTATAACCTACTTATTAGTGACGATTCCCATAATGTATGGTACTTGTATTGTAACATTCAGTGGAAAATAAATTGTCTTGTCTTGTCTTGAATAACTTTTTCTTTTATTTCTTTCAAGTGCACATAGTAGTGGTGGTTGAAATATCCCTGCGTATAGAAAAAGGTTAAAAAATTAGGACCGTATTTTCATTTTATGAAAAAGTATAGCTTTTGATTGGTACAACTGATGATTGTTATGATTACTCTCTAACTTTTTATGGTCACTTTATCAGATTTTGATATTGACAGTGTATTTACTCAGGTGTGTAGCGAAGTGGGTCGACTTGATGAAAATCCATAACGTATTGAAGTAATACTTTATTCTGAGATTTTCACTGAACAGTTTACAAAATCCCAACACGTGTTTCACGTGTTAAGTATTACTTGAATATTTATAAAGGTGATTGACGAGGATTCAATCAAGACTTGAAATTTTGTCGTTTTGACTGCAGTTGAAAAAAAAATATGGAGAATCCGAAGAAACAAAAATGTAGAAAAGAACCGACATCATTTTTACAAATTATATATGAAAGAAAGATCAAATATGAACAGAAAATATAATGGAAAGAATGTTTCGACCCTACTTCTGTTTCTGAGCACAATAGAATAAGTAACAAGAGTTTTAAATCTTTATAGAAATTGGAATTGAAGGGTTATATTTTTAGGAGTGATTAATTTTTGGGAAAGAAAGTTTTTGGTCTCCTACTACTCCATCTCGATACAAAAAAAATGAGGGAATCTTTCAAAGAAAGGAAGGAAGTAATCAATCTGAAACTAAGTAACTTTATACATGAATGTGTAGATCATGCAAAGAAGTAACTTTCAGACACAAACTGAAAGAAAGTCCTCCTAAAACAGCTACTTTCATATAAACATTGAATTACACGAAAGAACAAATTCTTTCGAAACAAATACTTCTATATGAACACTGAATTATACAGAAGATACTTTTCTTTACTCAGTTTGTATTTCAAACATTCGTTGTGGAATAAGATCAGATGAATGGTAACAAATTGTACTCACATGGAGTTCAGTTTGTGTCTGAAAGTTACTTCTTTGCATGATCTACACATCCATGTATAGAGTTACTTATTATCAAATTGATTACTTCCTTCTTTTCTTTGGAAGATTCCCTCATCCTTTTTTTGTATCAAAATGGAGTAGTAGAAAGCCAAAAACTTTTTTTATAGAAATATTCGGAATTAAAATTCATTCCATTTATTCAACAATACTTTTCGGTATAGAAATTTTCATAAAATTTGAAGCTTTACATTATGAAATATTGTACGTTATATAGTTAAAAATATGATATATACGCAAAGATTTCTTTTACATTTACCATGTCGTTATAAAAAAAATATCTAGAAAGAAATGTTTTCATAGAGAAATAAATTAAAAATGATATCAACAATTACTCCAATCTCTATTTAATATGAATGCATAATCTGAAGTATAAAAACTGTATTGTTTTTAGTTTTGTTTCGAAATAATCAAAGAGAACTTGGAATACCAAAATGAATGCAATCCTAAAAAGAAAAAGTAGAGTCAAATAACAAACGAAACCACTACATCTTAGGATATCAAGAGAAAAGGATCATATATTCATGTTGATTCCACTAAACTCACCAGTTATCAACTGCTCCTGGTAGACATGCAAGAAAGTAGTATTTTGCCATTGGATCGCTTCGGAAATTGTCTCAAGCTGTATTATACACCCCGGCCTCGACGTGCTCTGCTGAGACACGATGTTGATGTTCTCCAACATGCTCTCCTGATTAAAAGAAGACAAATCCGAAACACTTTCGTACTCTTCGTGGTTCCTGTTATCTTTGAACGAGAGATCGGCCAGAAGCGTCCTCGCGTCGATGACCGCCTGGTAGACCCTAAGACACTGTCCGTCCGAAGCCACGAAACAAGCGCTGGGCGAGTTCGAAAGATTGCCGAGGGTGCTAGAGGGAAGCAGAGTCGGGATCCAGGCAACGTTGCTGAAAGCCGAAGGTTCAGGGCTGCTGATCCGAGCCAGCTCGCATATTCCCCCGGACTTCGATAGAGGGCCTACCGCGTCCACTTTCCAGAGTATCAGTTCGCTACAGAATCCCTGAGAAATGAGAATTACAATTTATTGCAGCGTTAAATGGCGTTCAACATCGGGCATCCAAAAATCATCGAATTGTAAATATAGCCGAGGAAAAAATACTAGAAATATAATACAAAAAAATCATGTTGCTGAAAGTATGCTGATATGTGATATGAAACATGGCATGGCAATACTCAAAAAGAAAGCAGAACTAGTGTATGGTTAAAATCATTCCCTGACTAAAAAAACTCCGACCGCCGCTGGTCAACCGATTGGTACTCGGCCAAGGTAGCGCTCATTTCGACTTACGCTTCGAGATTGTTCCAGATGTCGCGTTGCTTCGAAACACTTCTAGCGACTTCCCTATCGGCTTCCAGAGATTTCCATTACCATATATAAATACCATCAACACGCAGATCGGGAAAATTTCATTGAAAGTGTGGTACGACGTAATCTAATAAGGCGATAGATGAACATCTGGATGGCAAGAAGATTTATGGACTTCTGGCAGAATCTTCCAGGAGTGGCTCACTCCAAGGCGTTTATTCACCCTTCGAAGCTTGATACCAAACAAATGTTGGACTACAGTAGAAATGAACTAGGATCTCTAACAGGCCTTCTTACAGGTCATTGAATCATCATATGCAGAAACTTGGACTGTCAGAAGACAGTGTGTGTTGCCTCTGTTTGGAATATGATGGAACAGCAGAGCAAATACTTTGTGCCTGCCCCGCTGGGGACCGAATCAGGTTCTTAGAGTTTGGCAGAGCCGTACTCTTACCATCTGACCTGAAAGACCACTCACCACTCAAAATAATCGGCTTCGTTAAGAAGCTGGGTTTGTTTGGCCGAGTGTGAATAGGTGTAAGCCACAATAAACCCTTGTGGTGGAGGGTTGAATTGACCCACTCACTTTAGACCTAACCTAACCTAAGGCGATAGATATTTGAGTATTAGTTCTAAGTTTCAATTAAAGTGTTTGTGTTGTATTGTTAGTGTAGCAGTGAAATAAAGTTGAGTTTAATTGTACTAACCCGCGGGAAAAACGTAACAGTATTCTTGTCTTAACAATGAAACTGGTAATGGTTGAATAGATGATTTTAGATGTATGAAGCAGGGAGTTCACTAAGTTTTCGCAATATAAAAGCGTCGTTTATACTACTTTATCGAAGACTGGAATATTTTCAACAAATAGTTTCGGCAAAAAATACTTCAATTTTGTTCAGTCCATTTTTATTTTCGGAAGTTTCTTTGTGTCTATCCAATCGAGCGATTTCCAAAGTCTTTGGCTATATCTCGCAAGAGGGTTTAGTAAGTAAACTAGAATGTCGGGGCTTGCCAGATCGTCTTTTTTCCTGACTGTTTCAGCTTTCTTACTAAATATTTCTTACAAGTAGTCATTGATAGTTCTCTTACGGATACCATTACCATCGATGCTGGTGTTCCTCAGGGACTCATATTGTTTCCAACCAACAAAAGATTTCATATTATTGTGAATTATCCCCTGGAAAAAAAAGCAGGCCGCCACTGGTCGCCACCGATCGACTGCGACTTGGTCAAGGTCGCGCTCACCCCCACTTAAAGCCCTTGTTCCTTTTGGATGCTGTGTCACTTCGAGAATTGTTCCACTGGCTTCCGAAGACTTCCGTCGAGATATATAAGCATTACCAACACATAGACGAGTCTAGTTCGGAAAGTGCAGTGCGAAACGAGTTAATAAGGCGATAGATTTGTGATCATTAGTCATTAGTAAGAAGGTGAATGTGAAAAAACCGGATATCATAATGTAAAATTACCCAGTTTCGATGACTGAGTCCAATAATTTGTTGAGTATCAACTGGAAATCAATATTTAAAAAAACTTTTCAAAAAGATTTACACACCCCCATCAACTTGTAATGGTGTATAAAGCTTAAATTGGACCTTCTATGGAATACTGCTTACTGTGGTGGACCGATACGATTGAAAACACTTGCACAAGAGTTGTATTTTTAATTTCAGACTTTGAAGTATTGAAAAGATGGATGGCTATACCTAGTCCCTCATAATTATATACGTACATTACGGACGTGTGATTTCTGATCGACAATATTATGGTGGCTGGTCGTCAGAAGTAACGGTAAAACTGGATGACACGTTATGTCGTTGACTCTGAATCTATGACCGGAAGCTCTGCTTTTGTGTCCGATGCTCAAGACTTGACTGAACTTGCTTTTGTCAGCGAACGTAATCTGCCACAAATTCAGCGTTCCATTATCATGTTTTGTTACTAGAAAGACTATTGGCACGGCTTCGTTTTTGTCGTCAGTAATTACTGGTATCTGTAAATGATTTGAGGTTATTGATAAATCATCACAGATTTTGAGTGGAATAACTAAAAACCCTGGTACATATTTTAACATATTGCTGTGATTATTAAAATTGGCTCATTTATAAATCAATACAGCTTGTCAAATCTAGGAAGCGACTTGAAAGTCTCGCCTTAGGACCTCCTATAAAATGCACGTTTGTTAGGAGACTGTGTGAGAGAGAGAGATAGAATTCTCAAGTCTCTTCCTAGTTTCGACAAGCTGTATGTGTATTATTCCTAGCAAAGTCGCCCCTATTGCTACTATTTTTGAAAACTACATTGAAACCCTTTTTTATAAATCTCAGGAAATACATTATTTCATCTCTCTCCCAATTTTCATACCCAGGACTTGGCAGATGCCTTCAGGAAAACCACTTCTCTAACTAAACCACGACAGATATTGGATTCTATCCAACAGACATATGTTTTTGTGACAGTAAACATTTTTATAGATGCTTTTCTTGTACAGCAACAAATTTGGTTCTCAGTAAGAGAAGGGGCTATGCAACAAAATCAATTTTTTGAGAAAACGGATGGTTTTTGTAGAATAAGTCAAACGTTCAGTAAAATAACTTATTATTCATCTTGTAAATGAATATAGGGATATGGCACACTTCCAATGAGGTCAAATTATGGTCTAAAGGTAGCAGCACGATCCAGAATCATAAAAAAAAACGAATTGTATGGCATGGCCCATTTTTTTACTTGGGCACTCAATTATCTTACCTCATTTATTGACTATAATAATGCGTAATGAAAACTCAATAAAAACATATTTTTTTCAAAAGATTGATTGATTTCATTAACCTCTCAACTGGAGCGAAAAATTCACCGTCATCAAATTTTTTCAAAATTCATTTGGATCAATTACTATCGACTGAAAACTTGTAAAAAACTGGATAAGGATTTCTGTATATCTGTGACAAATTAACAAATGCATGTATTTTAGGACTGACCTACCTCAAAAAAGTAATTTTTATTTAATGTCCGACTTTTATTGGAAGGTGAAATTCAAATCAAAGTACTTACTCATCCTGAAACTATAAATAGAATTCTTCAGTCGCTCGAAAAACTCATTTGAGCTAAGTGAAAATTCTATAAAAAAAATTCACTAGGTTAAAAGAGTATTTCTTATTATAATACCAGAAAGTAGGAAAAACATTGCCGGGATTTGTTTCATGTTTCGCTGACAACACCGCTATCCTCTGGCATAGCAATACCCCCAAATTTACTTGAACAAATCATCGTCGACATAAGAAGGGTGAAAGAGTGGGGCAATTAATTACAATCTTTTATCATTCAACATCAACAAAACGAATGTGGTCACGTTTAGATGTAATATAGGGGAAGTACACTTGGAAAATGTAAAAACTGAAAATTTGGAGAAAAACAAATTTTTAGGGCTCTTCATTGACGAAAATCTAAACTTTGATTCCAATGAGGACTACTTGTGTAAAAGACTAGCAGCAGGATATCATGCAGTGACAGTTGTTGCAAGAGAGTTAGACACTACTATTACAAGATCAGTTTATTTTGCACAAATCGAGTCCTATTTACACTATGGAATTTGTTTCTGGAAAAATTGTGCACAATTTCAATTCAATATGGTATTGGGAAAAGTTTTTGGCTTTCTACTACTTCATCTTGATACAAAAAAAAAGATAAATATAAATATAAGCATATTCAGTGTTATCCTTTGTTTAGCAGACATAAGAGACAGTGTTTCCAACATGTATTCCACAGATGTGCGTTTATTATAACTTAATATTGCCCTCATGGATCTGTTTTGAAGCTTCTGTAGTCTGTTTAGATTTTCATTGCTCACAAAATAGAGTAATGTACTGCAATAGTCAAAGGGTGGTGCTATTGTTGATTTGTAAATTGTTAATTTTGCATATTCACTTATTTAATTTTTCAAACTATATAAAAACTGAATTTTCGTGGCTATTTTCTTCTGAATATAACTAGACTTTGCCAATAAGATTTTCAGATCTTGGGTAATAAAGCATAAAAAAAAACCATCTCAATGAGAAATATGTTAGTGATACCAGGGCTATGCTAAAACTGAACCATTGAAACTATTTACATCTTTCAACGACTTATTCTCGTCTTCCTCCTTGACACAGGTCAGATCTCTGTTGCACGTCTCCTTCTGGAGGGCTTCTTTGACTAAATGTTTCAGCAACGGAGCCGTGTTATACAAGCTGACAGACGTAGACATGCTCATCGAGTCTCCTAGAGGAAAAGCCGACGGAATGCGAGTAGAAAAGGAAACCTGCGCCTGTCTGAAAGAGCCCGGATGGAATTCATCCAACCAATCTACAACCCTAAGGAAATAAAGAAGTAAAAGATGAGCTAGCGTTTCTTCATGAAGCGTACTTACCATATGAGGAAGCTTCCATCTATTGGATGGATGCTGAACAACAAGTCCGGGTTGTGATGCCAATCTCTTAGGAAACTCTCTATGCGCGCATCAACACCATCCGCCACGCCAGAATCCATTAACGGTTCCTCAGATGACTCTTCCGAATCGGGATTGTCGACAACAGGTCTAAAAAAATAGTTTATAATTACAACCAATCGGCCAGTTTATTCATTTCAATAACTTCGTTATTTTCATAATCCTGAAAAACACATGTGAACAGATAATCATTTCTCCATATTGTTATTTGACAGAATTAAATTGTACTAGAAAAGTTGTCAACTGCCTAAACCCTATTTTTGAGAAATTCGTTAGTATAAATGATAGAGCAATTTGGCCCTGAAATAGAACCCTGAGGCACTTCTTGTTTAACAAAAATTGTCCGAGAGAGTGATTTTTTCCTCCAACTCATTTGAATACGATTTGACGGGTATGATTCAAGCAGTTTATGTGAAATTCCCAACTCCATAATAAGACAACTTCTCTAGTGGTATTTTGATACTGTCAATTGCGATTGTGTGATAAGCTTTGCTTAAATTTTGGCTCATTATATTTAATTAGCAAAGGCAGTTGTTATTTTTTGGACAATATCTTCTACCTACATCATAGGAAGTTGACTCAAGTATAGCCAGAACAGAAAGTGAGATTAATTTTGTAATTTGTACTGTGGCAGTTGTATGGCACTTCAGTATGGAATTTGTGTCAAACAGAGAAATTTTTTCAAATTGTGCAACAAGAGTCACATGCAGGTAAGCCAATAAAAGATTTGAACATAGTTCAGGAACGAGCAGTGCAAGCTAATGATGTATTGAACCATTCAAGTTGTAAGAGATATGAAAACACTGGAGAATGGCAAAAATTCAATTCCACGATAAAGAAAGAGGTCAAGTCCAAAGACAGAGTCAGACTACTTTGATGAAGGTATTTTTTTGACATAATATAATTATTTCTGCAACAATCAACAAGAGAGTGCTTGCTTTACATACCATCCATAAAAAGTTTCGAAGGGATAATAATTACTCTGGATATTCAGACAGTTTACGGAAAGTTATGCATAAAATGAGGGTTTCATGGGAAACAATTGAAACAAATAGAAAAGTTTTGATAGAAAAACCGAATATGCAGCAGAAAAGGACCTATTTTCTGAAGAATATTCGACCTATCATTTACGTGGATGAAACATATCCATTCAACATGTACCCATGATTAAGCTTACAGTGATGACACGAGATCTACACAAACCAACTTGTAAAGGACAAAGATTGATTAGTGTTAATGCTGGTAGTGAAAATGGTTTTGTTCCAAATGCCTATTTGGTGTGTAACTGTTACACCTCTCGAAGCGAAGCAGTAACTCGTCTTGATAATGCCATCTGAGATGATGGCGAAACGTCGACTATCGAATAGTACACAACGGATGAACACCCGGAAAAACAACACATCATATATATATACTGATACTGATACTTTATTGTCTAAGAATAACTTCTTATTGACAAAGTGTCATAAGTAATCATTAAAGTAATGAAGGTACAAAATACAAGTAAGCATAAAAGTGGAAGTATAAAAATTATAAAATTAGTCGAGACGAATAAGATGAGATTAATGTGTATAAACAAATAAGTCGCAAAAGAGTAAAACAAGTCTAACAAAAGTAAAAACATGCGCCCAAGGCGCTCATCAGTCTACTATACAAAACTATAAGGTAAAATACAAGACAACAAAGACAAATCATCAGTTTTACATTTAAAGCGAATCGTTAAAAAACTCATCCAAAGTGTAGTATGCCTTATCAAACAGTAACTCTTTGACACTTTTCCTAATTTTTCTCTCTGAATTTAGATCTTTGATATTCTGGGGTAAATGATTGAAAATTTTTTTTGAGTTATAAATCAGGGAATTTTTAACTTGTGTAGTGTTGGGCTTAGGAAGATCCAAATTACCCATCTGTCTAGTCAGGTAACTAGGGTTTTTTATGGTGTTTCTATTTAACTTATGTTTTTTAAACATCAAACACACCGTCTCTAGTATAAATATGCAGGTAAGGGTCATTATTCTATGTGATTTGAATAGTGGACGACATGAATCTCTAAAGCCAGCCCTACAAACATACCGGACAGCTCTTTTTTGTAGCTTAAATATCATATTGAAAGATGCTTTGTCGGAATTGCCCCAGTAGCAGATCCCATATCTCAGGTGTGACTCTATAAATGCAAAATATGTTGATCTTGCCATGGTTGGGTCGAGTTCCTTGGATATGACTCTAAGTGCATAATAGCCTTTGGCAAGTTTGGTACATAAACTTGCGACATGTTCCTTGAACGTCAACCTACTATCAATAAATACCCCAAGGAATTTAGCCAAAGAGGATTCTTGTAGACATTTATCACCTATTGAAATTGGGTTTAACAAACATTTAAAGGTGAGAATGTGGGTTTTATTTACATTGAAGGACAACAGATTGGCGTCGCACCATTTCTTGACCTTGTGAATGTCATTTTCTATTATTGCATTCAAATGATGAGTGTCTTTATTATGCCAAAGAATGGTGGTATCATCTGCAAAAATTGTAAATCTACCCGCAATATCCAAGAGTGCAAGATCATTCACATAAAGCAGGAATAATAAGGGTCCTAAGACAGAGCCCTGTGGTACTCCACAATCCATCAAAGACTCATGAGAGGTTAGACCATCAGAGTAGACCACCTGTCTACGTTTATAGAGATAAGACTCGAACCATTTCAGAGCCACATCACGGAAACCATATCTCTCTAACTTTCCCAGTAATATTCTGTGATTCACACAGTCAAAAGCCTTCGACAAGTCGCAGAATACCACTGCCGCGGCTTCATTGTCATTAAGCTTAAGGTATAGATGCTCGAGTAGTTCAAATGTGGCATCAGAGGTGGATTTGTTACGTTGGAAACCAAATTGGGTCGTCGATATTATATTGTTTTTGTTCATGAATGATAGAATTCTTCTTTTAATAAGTCTTTTGATGACTTTGGAGAGAGCGGGTAGGAGAGAGATAGGTCTAAAGTTACTAGGGTCATTATGATTGCCCCCTTTATATATTGGAATAATAACAGCGTTTTTCAAGCAGTCTGGGAACATGCCTTTCTCAAAAGATATATTAATTGCCTCAGCTAGAGCATCCAATGCGCTTATTGGTAATTGTTCTAAAATTTTTATAGATATTTTATCCCAACCAGATGCTTTCTTGTTTTTTATTTCAGCAAATGCTTCTTTCAATTCCTGGCGGTTTGTGGGACTAAGGAAGAAGGTGTCGTGGACTGTTACATTTCTCATGTAGTTCATGGGGTCTTCCGTGACTGCTATGGTTTTAGATAGATTCAAGGCGACTGTACTATAATATTTATTCAGCTCATTACAAGACGGTATGCTGGTGTTGGTTGAAGCAGTATTTACTCCTCTTAGGTCATTAATTATTGCCCAGCTCTCCTTTTGTTTATTTCTAGATTCCGATAATCTGTTATTGAAATATCTTTTTTTAGCTTCAAGAATCATAGTCCTATATAAAGTTCTGTATTTACTAAAGTAAGAGAGAAACCAGTTATTTGACAAAACAAATTTTCTGATATGATGAAGGGACCGTAGGTTCTTAGATGAGATTCGTAGACCTTTTGTTATCCAAGGTTTTCTATGCTTTTTATTTTTAATATAATATATAATATATATATATATATATATATATATATATATATATATATATATATATATATATATATATATATATATATATATATATATATAGCCAGAAACACGTGTTCGCGGTTTGCCTCCAATTATCTTGAGTGTCATGTCCACGAATTTTCTCCTTTTGATTTATATCATACACACTCAATAATATCTATATTCCTGTATATATATATATATATATATATATATATATATATATATATATATATATATATATATATATATATATATATATATATATATATATATATATATATATATTTATATATATATATATACTTGTATAAGAGTATGAAAACCAAAATGAATATGAAATATAAATGTAAAGGTAGATAGATATAAAAAATGTGTACATATTTAATGAGGTTTATTGAAATATAAGGTAAGTATCAGGTTTTTCTTTTGTATGGCATGATTAGTTAATAAGACTGTGAATTGTTGTTCTGGGCAATGAGAAAATATACAATTTCAGGTGATACTTGAATGTAGTTGGCCTTGAAATATTTTGAATTTCAGCTGGAAGACATTGGTATAGTTTGGGACTCAAATATGTCAGACTTTTTTGTCCTTTTGATTTTCTCATAAAAGGAGTCAAGTATGTGAGTTGTCTGTTCCTTGTATTGTATTGATGTTCCGGGTTCTTCAATTCGTGCTTAGAATTATGCTGTTTGATGTTGCTACGTGAAAAGAATAGTTGCCTTGGATCCATAATATTAGTTTCATTGAATAGTCTATCCGATGGATATTTTATATCTTTATTGAATATAATTTTAAGTAGGCGCTTTTGAACGATGATTAATTTTTCGAGGTGAGACTTACTTAAACCTCCCCATGCTAATATTCCATACACAATATGTGGTTCCACTAACGCCTTATATATCGTTCTCATTGCTTTGAAATCTAGAATATATTTAACATTTCTGAGTTTATAAATTAAAAACTGTATTTTCTTAGTGATGTATTCGATTTGTTTATTCCATTTCAGGTTATTGTCTATCATAACACCAAGGTATCTGATCTTATTACAGCTGCATATTGAGATGTTTTCAGTGATTTGCAGGCTATCATAAGAAGGAGTACTTCTCTTATCAGTATGTATGGGTAGAAAAAATGTTTTTTTAAAGTTAATTGTTAAAAGTCTATAGTTGAAAAAGGCTTGAATATTACGGATATCGCTTTCTGCTTGAATTTTAAGTGATAGCCAGTCTTCATAACTGTAGAAAATTGCAGTATCATCCGCATAAGTAATAATTTGACCACTTGTGTTTATTCTGAATAGATCATTCAAATATATATTGAACAGAAGTGGTCCCAAAACAGTTCCATGGGGTACACCATATTCTATTCTTTGAAAATTGCTCCTCACCATCTTCAGTTCAACACATTGAAATCTATTGGAAAGATTACTTTCGAATAATTTTAAGGCCACTCCCCTTATGCCGATGTTTTCCAAGCATTCCAGAAGCAAGTCATGACTGACCGTATCGAATGCCTTTGAAAGGTCTATAAATACACATAGAGAGGGTTTTCCTGTATCTAAGGCATTATACATCTTTGTTGTAAGGGCGAGGATTGCATCTTGTAAGGGCGAGGATCTCCATTGCCGCTGATGGTGTGGTACTGATGGCGTTAGATCATACAATTTTCTCACAGTTTTGCTGGGGTTGACTGACATCTGCTCCCTCAGGCAACAACTGTGAACAACATCCATCGTGCTTTCGAGGATATTACAAGCTACCCTTAGCGACAGTGGACATGACATTCCAAGTCTGCCACTTTATCCCGGATTTGAACCCAGTAGAACTTGTTTGAGCCTCTATGAAGCAATATGTTGCTCAAAATAAGTAGATTTTAACCTTGAAAAAATATAGCCAAATGAAAAAAAATTGAATGGAAATCACGTTGCGAACATATAAAAAAAATCATCTCATCATACACGACTTCTATGCATGAATTTTCAAAGCACTCCCTATCATAGATTTGCAGCAATGTTTGATGGAAGATTTCAAGAAATGAACTGGAAGGGTTATATTTCTAGGAGTGACTAATTTTTGGGAAAGAAAGTTTTTGGCTTTCTACTATGTATCAATATGGAGTAGTAGAAAGCCAAAAACTTTCTTTCCCAAAAATTTCGAGGAATGTTTAGATAGATGTCTCTTTCCCAAAAATTTCGACGAATGTTTAGACAGATGTCTAGATGTGTAGATAGGTTAGGAATTAATAAGTTATGAAACAATCCAATTAAACAGAATTTCTAGGATACACAAACAAAATATGTAACGAAAAAAACTTACTTTGCAAACTCCTCCAAAAACAATTCAGCTTGTAAACTAAACTGCATTTCCTTGTTATCTAACCAATGTAGTACAAATGCCGGTCGTGGGTTGCAATAAGTGATACTGGGTACCAAGGGTATATCGGTTTCAGCGTTGACAGACGCTGCTAAATGGAAATGCAACCCAGGAGTTATTCCTAGAAAAAAAAATGTAACAAGAAAATATATGTACAATTCATAAATAATTTTGGATTTACCTGTGCCATGGTAGCCATAAGAGTGAAAATCATGTACACTGTAAGTGGATGGCAAGGTGGGTATTGGAGGAGAAGGTCCACCTGTACCATGGGGATGGTGTTTGGCATTTCGTCTTATGTGGAAACAAGTTCTGGAAATGAAAGCAAACGAGTGAACCTAAAGAATTCATCTGCTGAAAAATGAGTGACATTCCTTCGGTCCTTCAAGTTTTCTTATAGCCGTAAATTGTACCACATAAAGTTTTTGGGTTCATTGACAAGCTGGAGTTGTTTGGTTGAGCTTGAATAGGTGTGAGCCACAATAAACCTCGGCGGGTTGCAGTGGAGGATCAAATAGACCTATGCACAATATTATTTAGAACTCTCTGACCTTCCTCATATACATATCATTTTATTCCTAAGATTTCTTCTAGAAAACTCAAAACTGAGCACAAAGCATCTCCAAAGCATCTTCAAGGACGAAACACAAACACTACAGGAAAATCCATCTCTCAGAGTATTTCTGATATGTACCGCTCTTGGTGAAATTAAATGTGCCAGGTCACTTGAACACTTCCTGTGAAAGTATCTATAGAAGAGAGACAAATCTCCAACCTTTCTTCGATGTTCCAGGCTATCAAGGTTGCACTTGATGTTCGCATCTCCAATCAGGCGGATGGCGCTTGTCTGGATGGATCCAGCAACTTCAGGGTATGTTTGGGGGCGGAGCTCCATACATGAGAACAATACTCCAAAAAATGTCTGATCTGAGCTTTATGAAGCATCAAGTGTTGCTGAAGTGTGTACAGTTTTCTGGTTCGGAACAGTGTTCCAAGCTTTTGAGACGCGGCCTTTGCAATTTCAGCGACATGATTATGCCAAGACATACTGGTGTCCATTTTAACCCCCAACAAACAAGATTCTGTGGAGTATTACATCAAGATTCAAAAACTATAAATAACGATCATCAAAGAGATAGAGTTACTTCTGTAACAGAGCATAAATAGGGCCTGTATGTAATATTTCTAAAGTTACTTGAGATAGCACGTTTCCAAATATTCTGACAATAGTAAAACTTACGCAAGAACCATAAACGCCTAATATAAATAAATTACTTGGGAACGAAACCTTTTCTTGTCAAGAAAAGAAATGTCTCTTCTCTTTTGGCGGCATCATAAATCACACCACTTGTAATCAATAGTTCTTCAAAATTCTGAATAGACTTTTAACGGAAATAGGCCATGTGTTTGCGATCTGGACGGAAAAGACCCAGGCGTTAAATAACGAGGGGGGTATTCTGAATAATATTGGAAAGACATTAAGTTATTGAACGAATATTTTTCAATAAAGAACATATATTGTAATTAGAAATAGAAAGGCAACATGAGAACTATCTCTTCCTCTGGACGACGTCGCAAGTTTTTTTATAGTATTTCTTGTAAATTTCATAAGCCATAGCCAACAATTACCCACGAAAAGATAAAAATTGTACGGACAACTATCATCGTTCTCATGAAGGAAGGTCACAGGTTTATAAAGAATGTAAAGTAATGCACGCACCTCCATCATCACCTACGACAGAAGTGGTAACTTCAATTCTGATTTTGTGGGCGTTATCCACCCTCAAAACGAATAGACAGTAGGATCGATCTTTCGGATTGGCCCGAAATCGATAGTAATAATAATAATAACTTTATTCGTCTTTTCGATCATATACATGATATATGACATGTCATAAATAAAAATATGAAAATTATATAAAACAATAATAACAGTCCACAGTAGTGGCACCCGATAACCAATAAGAAATCCAAAGTAAGAAAATATAATTTCTTAGGGGGAGGAAATAGTTGTAATGGAAAAAAATAGTCAAATACAAGTTTAGTTACATTTTGATTCTCAAAATGTAAACTTTCGTTCTTTTGTATCAAGTGTTCGGAAAAAGATTATTTCTCTCAGTTCTTTTAACTCTATCTCATTGGCCTCTTTGTTTTTCAAAAAGTGAGTGAAGCTTTAAGTCTGCCTTTCTATCATTTTTCATCTACCAATCTATGCGTCTACGGTCAGTTATTTCATCTGCTCATGTTTTATGAATATTAAAGTCCTTATCTCTCAAGTTATTTAGAGTTGCCATTCTAGGAATACTTTTGGGAAAAGTCAAGGTTAGCGATTAAAAGTTAATTGATTCCTCACCAATTGTTTTGTGTAATTTCAGAGAAGAAATTTTCTTATCTCTGTGTAAATTATTTTTGTTCTGTTCTTATGTAATTATGTAATATTGTCTCTTGACCTTCCTCGCCAATAAATCAGAAAAGATACCATATCTTGTTTTATTAAGCAAATCAAAAGGTTAAGTAAATTAGCTCAGTAACGAGGGAGTGGGATTGATCTTTGTCCTCACAATAGGACCAAACACTTTAATCTAACAAGAAAAAGTCCTAGAAAATCATCAACTATTCTTATAAGTGAAACTCACCCTCGATAGAAAGAGTGTTACCGTTCAAGAAGAACTAGGAAGCAACACGTCAGCGTATCAAGGTAGGTGGAATCCAATGTTCTTCTTGATTGATATAGACATTCCGAGTTGGTAACGTAAGATTCTCCAGAAATACTATCCATATTTGAAGTTAAAATCTTAAGTTGAAATTCGTCAATAAGTGTTTCGATATCGATTTTTAGAATTAGTTATTTTTCTCAACGCCCAAGACAGAAGTCTCCGGTCAGTATTAAAGCTAAACATTACTCTCGTTTTGAAGATCTATCAAGTAGTACAGAATAAAATCAATCAAGCCCTTAGATCACTTTCTCCAATGCGAACTCACAGGCCAGCCTAATTTTACACTTCACTCATTGTCAATTTGAATAAACAATATATTATGTTGAGACTAAAATTTTCAGAATCGAATTCTGAATTGATTCCTATCACAAACAACAAAACTCTCTTTGACAATAGTGATAGACGACGATCTTAAATTGACTATATCTGAATCAGATCAAAAACAAAATCTCGAGCAGCACTGATAAGAATTAGTCAGGCTTCGCCCTAAATAACTGCATAATGGAAAACAAACTACAACTACGCAACTGTAAATTTCTCATATATAACCCTGAATTGTTTTTGCGGCAACAAAGTATTTGTATATAGTTTCTGTACAATTTTTTCAAGTTTAGAGTCTTCAATGAATGAGACGCCAACTCAATGGCATCGACTACTTGGTCATTATCCTCGTGTTCTGGGTAGGCAATATTAATAACTCCGCGAGCCACCTAGAAATCGTCATGCCTATTCGTAGTCTGTCAGTCATGTTACGTTACTTTGATAGGGCCAAGATTAGGCAGATGATTTTGATAAAAAGGAAAAGGAAGATAATGTGATTTCTCGAAATTGAAAATGAACAAATTATTATCAAACCAATTTCTTACATTTTCAAAATCAAATTGTATGAGATGTTTGAGAGATTCCCGTGATTCTGACTTTCAAACTGTGACATTGATGTCTGCAAAGCTATGTATAAAACCATAATTTTTCAAATAAAAAAAGAGCATTTTAACAAAAATATGTTGAATACGGCCACAAGAACTGTTCTACGTGGAACTCCATAATTCAATATTTTTTCTGAATGAATAGTTCTGTGTATCATTTTGTGTCCTTTTTTAATAACTGTCAGTCACAACCATCTAGTTTGAAGATAATTTCAATCACCTCATTAATTCAGTTAACACTACTAAACCAATTTTTATTATCATTAACTTACTTCATGTGTTTCAGTCGTTGCATAAATCGGTGTTTGTGCCTGTGTGTTCTGAACTTCGGATGATGAGCTTGTGGATCGAGTTGCGACAAGTTGACCAACCCGTCTTCTGGTAATACTGTCTCTACCCACAAACGGCAAATATTATCTTGGCACGAAGTGACCAACATGTTCGAAACTGAACCTCTGAAAAAACAATCCCATGAGAAGATATTTCATTAATGCAAGGCTATCGACATACTTGGGCATATATTTACTAGTCGTTCTCCAAGATAAATGGGTTACGGCTCTGGGATGGGCAATATAAACAAAACCATACTCCAAGTCAAGTGGCTTTTCCGCGCTTTTTGATGTAAACAGTACTGAAAATTTGTGAATGTGGAAAAGACGACGAAACAGGCATTATTTTTTCAACTCACCGTGTCTGTTTTCATACCAAATTTTAACAAGCCTATCATTTTCGCCACAAGTAGCAAAGAGAGTACCGTCAGGGCTGAAAGCAAGATGCTGGACAGGAATGGCGGTATTAGCTTTCCAAACACAATGCCATAATGATTGTTCTTGTTCTAAAAAATAAACGAATAACTCACTGAATATTTATCTTACATCTACCTGACTTTTATTTTAGTGAGTACATTATGTTGTTAAATATTATTGTGTGTGTATGAAATTCTGATAATAATCAAAAAGCCTTCATTTTTAATGAAATGACTGCAAACTCGATTCAATAAACTACATTTTTACTCTATCCGAAATTATCACTTATACAGTAAATTTCAAGTGTTTAGAGTTACTTGAAATGTATGGGATATTTGAATTTATCAAAAATGCCATCAAAAAAAAATTGACGAAATGTATTCCCAATTCTTGAAAATTCAAGTTGGTCGTCGAATACGACGACAAATTATAAAGTCAGAGTCAGAAATGTTTTATTGTCATAAAAGTTTAGGTTTTGTTGACAAACCAGGCTTAAGAACTAAAACAATCTGAAACATCAATATAAAGGTCAATAATTTAAAACAAGATATTAATATGGCTCAAGCACACTTCAAAAAGTCTATGGTAAAAGTCTGTGATAAAAAGTTTTATATGTTGACAAAGCAGGCTTAAGAACTAAAACAATCAGAAACATTAAAATAAAGGTCAAGAATTGAAACAATATACTAATATGGCTCAAGCACACTTCAAAACGTCTATGGTAAAAGTCTGTGATAAAAAGTGTTATAAGTTGCAATTATAAGTTGGGAAGTCATCCAAAAGAAATTTCTCAATACTATAATAAGCTTTATCAAGCGGAAGTTTGTTTTACTCTTTTTCGAAACTGTTTATAGCATGTGTGACATGTGTAGTGTGTGACATCTATATTTGACAATGTAAACCTCTATATCAGTGAACACTAAGTTTCTCTATTCCCTTCATCAGTGTTTTTTTTCTAAAAAGAAGGATTCAAATTCATGATTTTCGTTGATAACGTTTTTATTGATTTATGGTAGTAATTGACAAGTTGAATTTGCAGGCAGTTAAAAATTTATTTATTTATTCATTAACAGGTAACACCCAATTAAGTTTGAGATATTTCACAATAAATTATATGAATACTACAAATAAATACATCTAACTTACTTGCTAAAAGTAAAACTAATTTATTAATAAAGAATAACAGTGAGAAAATGAATTTACTGAATTGAAATATTAATTAAATAAATGAATGATTAAGATATGGAAAATTCAATAATTGAGGACGTTTATGTTTATATTTATTACCATTTATAATTTATTTCTGAGAGAGCGTAATGCAAACTTAAAATTTCACTATACTATTGTAATATAGTATAGTGAAATCCAGAAAAATTGTAAAAACTTTCAATATATTCAACCTAGATGATATTCAATAGGAAATCAGCTTTTGAGAATGAAAAGGAATAGGTTTCTCATCTCTGCATCTCTTCTTGATACAGTCCTAAGACTTATTTTCATTTTCAAAATAACCATTCAAAGAAATGGAATGAATATAAGTATGCATCATTTTTTCACATAATGTCATCTTATTTGATGAACAAATTTTATAAATACAAGTTACTGACTGATTAGTCTTATTACTTCAGAAGTTACTATTGTGCAGTTAATTTTGGGGCAAATTTCACAGTTTATCCTTTATTATACTTGAGCAAATTATATGTTGATCTAGAATTATTCATTTTTCCGATTGTGGGACATTGTCACACAAGGCCCGAAAAACATCAAGTAGGGCATAATTTGCCAAAAGTTTTTGTAGGGCTTCTATAAATTAAGAAACTAATTGAGAATGGGATACTTTCTAACCCAACACTGTATAAAAAATGGGACAGGAAAAACTTTAATTTTTGGAAAAATTACCTCTATATGTAAAGATGATAGATTTCGGTAGTTTTTTTAGTTTTTTAGATATTTAGTTGGATTGATATAAAGTGTTCCTTGTATGTTAAATTTTCATACAATATAACCCCAAGGTACTTGAATTGTTCAACAATTTCTATTTTTTTATTTTTTATAATTAAAGTTATTTTATCTTTATCTATATTTTTGTCCGATTGCAATTAGAAATGATCATAGCTTTTTTTTTGTACATTGAGTTTCAACTTATTCCCCTTCAATTATTTTTCAAGGTTAGTTAATTCCTCATTAATTTTTTGAACAGGGGTCTCCACACAATCACCACTAATTGCCAACATAATATCATCTGCATAAAGATTAATAAATTCACAATTAGCAGAGCAGTTGATGTCATTCATGTATAGTTTAAATAGTAGCAGTCCAATTACACTACCTTGTGGGACACCTATATTTATCTGCCTTGTAAAGGAAAAATGATTGTTAATTTCCACAATCTGTTTTCTATCACTCAGGAAGCTTGCCACAAGTATTTTTTGTATTATTTGAAATTAATTTTTTAGCCAATAAGTTGTTGAATCTTTGATAATCTATATTTAATTTGTATTATTGTACTTTGGAACTTGGACCCTATTATCACGCTAAGTCAACAAGTCAATCTTATGACAATGAAGCATAGTTAGTATTCTTATTATTACCTTGTGGTTTATCTGGGATATCGTGACTATCTCCGTCTTCATTGTTATCTTGATGTCCTCCTCCCAGAGTGAAAGTCACAGGAGGTTGTTCTTCATCGGTGTTTTGAGACTTCAAATGCCAAAGCTGTACATGAGCCCCAGCTGTAAGAAGACGAGTGCCTTCCAAATTCCAGCTCAAAGCCCGAATAGGCGAGTCAGTTTTCAGCGTGCCCGTTTGCACCCACCTATAGTCTAAACCCTACAAGTGACATATTATAATATAGATTTCGTAATTAACTAGACAATAGGCATGCTGATAGAAAACAATATTTTTTGTAGAATGAATACAATTTTTTGTTATTATTTTGACAGGAAACCACGTTATATTGTTTTAGTTGCTGAGTAAAGTCATTAATTAGGAAAATACACACACAATTAATTAAAGAAATTAATTGTTTTTAACAAAGAGTAGCCACACAGTAAATACCTTGTATTTCAACTTCTTACGAATTTTCTGAAAATACATATTCAATTAGTCAACATATAATTGGGTCGAAAGTTTTTTTTGTGCTACTTTCTCAAAATACATAACATTTGTTTGCTTTGCTTATGCAAAATTGTGCAACACAAATTTCCTTGTGGCAAATGACTGTGAAAAATATGTGACTTGTCATAATCATAAAAAAATATTAGGTTGTTTCAAAAGTTTCTTCTGTTTCGAAGTTATGTATTTTTGTAGTTCTATATCTCAATAGATATTTATTCTACTGTGTCGTGGTATATACTGATCGATAGAGAATTTTGAAAAATTGATGGTGTTCTTTTTTTTTAAAAAAGTAAATTTTTTGCTTTGCTCCTATATTTGTTTTTTGAATGCTATAATATGCAAATTTTTAATATATTGAGGCAATGTATTGAATAATATTATACCATAATATGCAAGAGATTCCTTGAATGTTGATGTTTTGGAATAGTTATTATATGTCGTATTTCATATTGCATAGTTATTAACAATTGATTAGTCTCTTAGATTGGGTACATTAAATTTCAGATGGAGCAGAGGTTTATATATATGTATACACAGTAATATTAGTATTTTGTTCTTTCAGAAAGCAGATCTACAGCTGTCGCTGGGTGCAATATTAAAGAAAGTTGTAATTAAGCTTTTCTGAAGAATAAAAACATGTTTTGCCCTCACAGAAGAACCCCACATTAATATATTTTGGGCTATATATTGGTATTCCATATTATTGTGCGATATTTTTTTTTTCTCACACCGTGTCAATGGTAAAATTACCAGTCCATAAATAAATAAATGAATAAATGGTACTTTCTTATCAATTCAGCTTATTATAAAATTGAACACTATAATCAATGGACTCAATTGTGGAAGAAAGGTAATAAATCCTTATCTATCTTAACTGAAAGTTAGTTCCCACATAGTCAATTTCTCTACTTTTGGGTGGCCATGTCTCCGAAAGTAGACAGGAGTGCCATGTTAGACTGATCGAAGATTTTTTGAAAACTAGCGAGAATCGTTGAAGCAAATATTGATCTCATATATACCAATTACAAGTATGGGATTGCATATTCTACATACATGTGTTGAGTTGTTATGGATCAGTGGCGTCGGCTCATAAATGCAAACTACATCATCATAAGATGCTGCGATTTTTCCAGTGTCACTAGAACAGTCAATTGAACTAATTCGAATGTAATCGTGGATTGCGCCAGGAATAATCTGAACCCTCTCGAAAGTGGATGCCAATATGACTATGTTACAGCCAGCTGCATAGGCCTTGAAAGAGCACAATGTTAAAACATTGAGAAAATGACTAGTAGATTCAAGACTTACAGTAAACGGCACCCCTTCCACCGACCCCACGGCAAAACATTTGTCTCCCGCATTACAAGCACCGCTTACTATTTGATGCAAATTCATTTTTGCAAAAGGGAGGTTTAGGCAAGTTTATACATTTTTATTGTTCAATTTGTCCTACTTTCATTTAAGGGCAAATCAATTGTTTTGATAGATTTTAAAAATAAAAAGTGACAGAAGGTGACACATGACATCCGCCCAGTCTATCGATCAGCTGACTGCCTGCGTTCATCAACTTCCAGCATTTCCAGCAGTTTGAGCCGATTTACTACATTACTTTTTATTCTCTCAAAAATGTGATATTGGTCGCAGGAATCTTGAAAAGCGAAAATATTTCTCCAAGCCTCCTTTTTAATTTATATTTGAAAATATACATCAACATTCGATTTGACCTTGAATTTGAATAACTTTTTTGAACGTCAGCGCCACTTACGGTCTTTTTAGGAATATTGACAATATTGATTACAAGTTCTCATTCCCATTGCTTTTATGGAACATAATATTTATAATATCTATTACCTTTCCCATCGAAAGTTATTCGATCTGTTCGATTTTCATACATCGAACAGAGAAAGCGAATAACTTATGTCAGGACTGACAGATCTGGAATAAAATTGGTGCGGATTCTCAAAATCATCAATGAGTTCGACGATTGATCTGATGGATTCATCAATTAACCCAGTAGAAACGTTAGCACGCATCTATTTCGTTCCTAATGACCTCTTAGCTGCATTTTTTCCTGCTATGATTGCGAAACCGAAATGACCATTCTCATCGTTTTTATGCTGTTTGGATTTGATTCATATTCCAATTTCCACTTTCCATTCTTTCTCAGTCGACAGAATCGAAAAAAAAATAGTATGAAACGCGATTTCGAATATTTGTGGACATGTTTGTCAAAATTTTATTGATACCGTCATCCAACTGGTTCCTTATGATACCAAAAAATATCACTAATTGATTATCAATAATGATTTTTTGTTCAAAATATTGATCACTTCATCAACAATAATAGTAAAAACTAAGTTTCAGTAACGATCCATCACACCACCGTTAGTTCAAAGGAAAGTGATTTTCAAATGTGGAATATATTTGGTAAATGAGATTGCTCAACAACCCAACTAACTTGTGGATTTCATTGAATGGTCTTTTTCACAAATTGGTATGGAAAATATAAATAGAAATTAATGAAAAGGGATCAACGAAAGAACTGTGTTCTTTGATTATATTGTTTTGTGTTCTATGTCAGAAGTCAGAAGGAAGTAATTGTGTATGATGGTAATGGGTGGTGTTTTGATTTTGATAATATTTGACACAGAATTAATCGGGGCGAACTAAAAACAATTTTAATATTAAAAATGAATATCAATATTGTTTTCGCCGATTTCCCGAAAATTTGTCGCCTTTGTTTAGCTTGTGGCGACCTTTTTCCTATCCTGAAATTGGATGTTTTGAGAATATTTTCCACTATTACTGATATTGAGGTAAAAAATATTTAAATTGTCTACATCAGCTAGGAGACAGATTATATGAATAATTTTCTCAATCTTTGTAGGTGAAAGAGGAAGATAGGATGCCAGAAAATATGTGTAGTGAATGTATCAAACAGCTGGAAATCATTTCAAACTTCATTCGAACCTGTAAAAACAATGATGAAACTCTAAGAGCTGTTTTACTGGAAGAACTTGAGAAGGCATTAGCTGTTGAAAACGAAAATGACGATAATGATTTCAATGATGTGAAAAATGAAAGTGACAGTGACTATTCTGATAAACCTTTTCATCAAGAAAACGTAAAAGAAGAAATCATTGCCGAACCTGATATAGACAACTTTAAAAAAGAAAACCCAGTGAGTTGTGAGAACTGTACAGAAAACTTTGCATCGGAGAAGGCTCTTCTTGAACATTATAATGAAATTGTAACTTGTAGACCAAGAGATTTTGTAACTGATCAGAGTCTAGTGAATATTGTGGATTATCTCGAAAAGGAAAAGGGAAGGCGGTTTAAAAAGATTAAAGCAGAATCTGATGAGGAACCGGAGTTTGTGAAAGGCCGTAAGCTGAAAGGAAAGAGGAGGTTTCTGTGTAACTATTGTGGCAAGAACTATACCAGGAAAAACGGTTTGGAAAGGCACATTCTGAGTCACACAGGAGTTAAACCTTTCGAATGCAAGGAGTGCGGAAAGTGCTATATTACGAAAGACACCTTGAAAACACATTTACTGACTCACACCGGCATAAAAGCCCACAAATGCAAGGTATGTCAGAAATCCTTTACCCAGTCAAGCCATCTTAGCTATCACATGCGAAGGCATGCTGGGGACAAGCCTCACCTGTGTACGTTTTGTGGGAAAGGATTTCTATCCAGCTACCACTTGGAGCGCCACAAGCTCATGCATACAGGAGTGAAACCTTTCGAATGCAATCAGTGCGGGAAGCAGTTTGTCAGAAGTACAACTTTAAGAGACCATCTCTTGATTCACTCAGGAGAAAAGCCTTTTCAGTGCCAACACTGTGGAAAACAATTCAACAGAAAACAGTCATTAACTAACCACGTGTTGGTGCACACTGGTCAGAGTAAGGGTGGCAGCAGTGAGGGTGCCGAGGAAGTAATTGTGGGGCACAGTAATCAACCTCAGAGGTCCTCAAATCATACAACTTCTGATCAATCACTCTCTGGTAATCCTCCAGTTTTGACCCCTTTTGTGAGAAATCCTTCATGAAGTTTCCATTCTGCACAACTTTTCTCTATTTTCAGGTAGAGGGTATAAGGGAGGGAACACTTGTGATTTCATCATTGTACAGATACTTTTTACATTTATTAAATAATAACATTGTTTGCACTGCTTTTCATTCATCTTTCAATTTTTCAGCCATCAATAAGTTTTATTTATATAACATTTTTTATTCTGGGGGATAATTTTTTCAACAATGCCAATGATTGGCAGATTTCTAAATGTATGTCTAGTTGTGATAAATTACATACTACTACAAGTCTGTCCATCAGACCCAGTATTGATACTCCTTTTTGTCTCAAAATCCTTTGAAGAAATTTAGTACATTAAATTCATTGTGGATTTTAATTTATTTCTCAAAATATTCTCTACTTCCAATTTTTTTATAAGTGGGCCAGAGTCATAGAAATGAAACTTTGTATTTTAATTCTATGACAGTCAATATTCTGTGGTTTCATGGTCATAGTTCTTATGGCGCACATCTATGACCGTGTCAGTCTGAGAATTTGACATCTGTTGAATTCATTAAAACTATCGTAGACATGATAATATATGGACTGGGCGTGATGTCACTTTCAAATATATTCCACCTGTGAATCACACAATGTTTTGGCCACTGCGTCACAGCATCATGTGACAAATCAAATCTCAAAATTTTTACATGGAAATATGAAACACATGAAACAAACATCGTGACGTTTTGACGTCAAGCGTAGGAGTGACGTAATGCCAGGACTTGAATGTCTTCAGTTGTTGGAGACAATGTTCTCTCTTCAATGGGCAGTCCATATTTATTATATCACTGATAACTAAAAAAGGAGCAAGTTACAAAAAATGGAAATCGAAGCTAAAATATTCTACAAAGATTTTACATTAATATGCCGTGTTTGTTTAATTGATGAAAATCTTCAAGAATTCCCAAAAAAAGTATTTGAATTTTATAATCATTTAATACATAATGAGGTAAAAAGGACAACTTATCACTTCTGGAACAATTTTTTATCTTATGGTAAAGCAAAGTAAGTTTTTAGGAATCACTCAACGCAGAATTACCCCAAAATATATGCACTGGTTGTGCGTCACAGCTGGAGGACTTACTGATTTTTTCAGAAAAATGTAAAAATACAGAAACAATGTTGAACAATATATACGCTGCAAGATGTGAAGAAAAATATGATCAAACCTTCTATCCAGATAAGAAAGAGCTCTATGAAACCTGCGATGATGAATTCGAGCAGGAAAACTGTTCAACCCCTCCGAGTAGTGATGATAAACTGAAAATGGTTTGGGATGAGGAAGTAGAAGAAAACCCATATAAAAAGGAAAAGATGAAAAAAAAGTCAGCTATGAAATGCGAGTTGTGTGATAAGATATTCTATGGAAAGGCTGCCTTCTCAAACCATTCAAGAATGCACAAGAAAAAACGTGAACCAAAAAAATTTCTGTGCAACTACTGCGGTAAAAACTTCATCAAAAATTCTCATCTAGATCGACACATAAGGAGTCACACTGGAATCAAGCCATACGAGTGCAAAGAATGCAGCAAAAGTTTCGTACAGAGCAATGACTTGAAGCGTCACTTATTGACTCATACTAGAGAGAAGGTGTTTCAGTGTCCCCTGTGCTCCAAATCGTTTCACCAGAAGTCGGTAATGGACAACCATTTACTGACCCACGTCAACGAAAGAAACATTCCTTGTACCATATGTGACAAGAAATTCACTCTGAAGGCATACCTAGATGTTCATATGAGAACGCATACTGGAATGAAACCTTTCAAGTGCCCACACTGCTACAAGCAGTTTCATCAGAAAAGTGGATTGAATAATCATATTTTGACCCACACAGGGGAGAAGCCATTCAAATGTTCAACCTGTAACAAAAGTTTCATTCAGTCCAATCATCTCAAGGAACATTCTAGGATACACAGTGGCGAAAAGCCCTATATTTGTTCTTTTTGTGGTAAAACATTTGCATATAACAGTACTCTGAAGGTTCATCTACGCCAGCACACAGGAGAAAAACCATTCATCTGCACATCTTGTAAGAAGGGATTCCACGATTCAAGTAACTTGAGGAGGCACATTCATCGACACCATACCTCTAACAGCAAAAATTGTAAAGAAGAAAATGACACAGAAAATGATGTTGGGCAGTATCAGCACAGTGTCATATTGGATTAGTTTGGATTTTAGGATTTTGAAAACTTTTATTTATGAATAAAGTATGAATACTGTCAAATTTGCATTTCAATTTTGTGTAGTTTGTTTTAAATTTTATTGAGTTTGAAAGTATCAAATGATACAGAAGAGTGATCTTACTGGTAAACATTAATATTGAACATGAAATAAAATTCATTATATTTATATTATTATTATCATAGTTACAACATACTTTTAAATTCTATGAAAAATGGTTCTAATTTATTACTCCTTTGCTAGGGTATGAAATGCTTAGTTTCCGTCAACCTATATTCATATACTGTAGGTATTGTTAGGACATGCCATGTATAAGTATTTCCAAAGTTTCTTCTACCTAACATTCTTCCAACTACTCTAATTGAGGCCCTAATGTTCTCATTCTATCTTGAAAGATTCAGGTTGATTTTTTGAAAAAAAGACAGTGGAATTTTGTGGAATTGAGACCAAAAATAAATACAATCATATAATTTTGCATTTACAATTCCATAGGAGGCCACAAACCACTAGAAACTACTTGCAAATTTCTGTATTAGATTTTTTCATTGCTCTATCTGTTCATTTCTAATTTAAGGCTTAAATTTTTCCATTTTTTCTGTGATTTGAGCTGTTCTCTACTTATCACATTTAGCTTAACGCTTGGTGCTCTACAATAAACAATTTCATGAAAAAAGAAATCAGAATCTGAGTATTTTATTTATATAAACAATCTTCTTCCCTTGCCTGCTTGCTCTGCATTCTACAGAAAACCAAGGAGAGATCTCAAGAAAATTTTTCCATGTAGGTTTCCGTACCCATCAGTAACTACCTGTCCCAGCTTGGCATTTCAAATTTTGCCATTTTCTGTTGGATCAAGTATTATTCAAAGTTAACACTGAGAAGATTGGTATATACTTATAAATATTGCTACATGATTACCTACTCATACTTGAAGTATTTGTTGACTGTAATCCTTACTATAAGGATTAGACTTCTTTCTTAATTGGCGAGCACTTCAACTTTAGTTTAAAGAGGGATACATCCCTACGAAAAAAATAACCTTTTGAATGATACCTCATTCTTTAATTCTGTATCCAAACCTGTAACATTTTTGTCATTACAACGATGAGCAATGTGAGAAAAAAAGTTTTAATTTAAGTTCGAACTAGAAAGTGTAGCTGAACAGAAAAATTTACTTCACCAACTGTTCGAACCGAGCACCATGGTGAAAACAAGCTTCTGTTTTCCCCATTACATTCTGGAGAATATTTACAGCTCCTGGAAAATTCTTATTGTGGATAATTTGTTAGAAATGTTTGATTTTTAGTCAGCTCTGTATTGAACTGTTTCATTTAATTTTGAGTGTGCTCTGTAGACGTGTTTTAGATGTTAATTTTTGTTTTGAAGTAGTTGTCAATTTTGATAAATAAAAAGTAATTACGCAGTCGGTAGCCAAGCGGTTCGGCGTGGGTGCTTTGTTCACTCACTCGAATTGACTGCCGTGTTGGTCGGTGGTTCAAGCCCTAGTCTGAACGATCGATCTTCACTTGCTACCGTCCAACCCGTGTTAGGAATCACACGTTAAAATGTAAGACCTCGTTAATCCTTAGCTCGCACAAGTTTCGACTTCTGAGGGTTGTCGTTCGTAGGGTAGCGACAGCTGGTTAGCGGAAAAACAGATTTTTTTTTAAACTTCATTTTCCTCTTTCGATTACGAACGTATTCAACTAGGTATATACAAATAGTTGAACAATTGCAACAAAAAGTTCAACATAATTTACAGTAGTTGTCTAAGACGTGGACTTGATTTCAAATATCCCCGTAGAGAAAATCTAGTGAAATCAAATCGGGCGATCTGGGTGGTTGTTCTGTAGAACCTCTTCTCGGAAAGTTATTATCGAGGAACTGTCGCACTGCAACCTAATAAGGAGACCCGTATCTTTTTGGAAAACAACACATTTCACAATATAGTATATCACTGGATGGCACTGTTAATGCTTGGCGTGACTCAATAATTCAGCAAAATGGAACTGCCCTTCAACATATTTGGATTCGATTTCAAACATTAATTTTTTGGGGGTATTGGGTGCAAAATTGGCTTGCACCGTATTGGGATCCGAATCTTTCATCATTCATTCGGCGAAAAAGTGGTGTACAAAGCTGTACGGTTGACACGTTTCGAAACTGGTAATATATAGGTTGATAAAACTGTTTCTAAACAATACTGGCTATGCTTTTTTTTGAAAAATGGCTTCGTTATGAACTGATTATATTATTCAAGTGCAACCTCTAATGATAATTTAGCAAAAGAAAATGTTTTAAGAAGCTTTCTATTTCATTTTAATGTTTTTTAGAGTGTCATTTCAGTTCTCATTTACTTTTACAACAATTGCCTTCTTTCCATCTGAAGTTAAACTTATGCCTAGGTATAGGGTCTTTCATTACCTAAGCGCTTCCAATATTTGAATTTGAATAAAACAAAGTGTGTATGTTAGATTTCATCGACTTTTTTTATTCATTTGAAAGACCTGTTGCTGTCGTTATGTGTGGAATATAACATATCGTTCAAAAGTCCGTCACGGCTTCGATGGCTGGAGCGCATCCGAAACGTTTAATTTCCCATTACTTTGACGCATAAATCATATTGAATTTGACCGATGTCATAAGTTATGTTGGCTTTAAGACCGCTGGTGTGACTCATTCGCATACATACCTGCGACTTATGAAAACTCCACAAAAAAAATCTAACAGGGTCAAATCGAACGATCTTGGTGGCCATTTAATATCACCTCATCCACGTGAGATGACCATGCCCTCAGCCCATTCAGCGAATAATACACGTCGTTTTCTATGGCCATTTACCTTCAGTTCCTGGGTCAGTCGAATTTTGTACGGGTGCAGGCCCAAGTTACCACGCAAAATTCGCCAAGTTTCGGTCTGCAAAAGGCCATGTTTTTGTGGGCGACGAGAAATCGACTACCTCGGAATCTCCTGCACACTCTCATATACAGCAGCGATGTTTCAGTCAGATCTTGCGTTTTGAAGACGTACGGGTGTTGGTCGGTCATTTACTGAATCAGTGGACTAAAATTTATCAACCACATTGCGTATAGTCCTCTCATCGGCGTTTGCATATAATGCGAAAACGTGTATACTGAAATATTCTCGTCTTGAATAAAAATACGTCGAGTAGTTCCAAATTAGTTATTTCAAAGACTAGTTCGGAGTTTGGGCAAACTAAAATATGACAGTAACAATTGAATTGAGTGTATAGTAATCTTAGAGGGTGATAGACATAAAGCCAAGGAATGGGAGCTATCTGAATTTTCTTGACTGTTTTATAGTAAGACGGATAATGTTAAGATTTCAGAGAAGAAAAAAGGCAATATTTGCAGTAAACACTGCAGCAAGAGATTTCTCATTTGGTGCTCGATTTGTAAGCTTAGCTTCATAAAGGGGGTTTCTGTTGGGATACTCGTTTATTTTTCGTAATCATTTTTTCACTTTTCTGGGGAGTGGTTATCATTCTTTGAATGACCTGGGTGAAGATCATTCTGAGAATGATATCACCAACTCATTACCAAAGGAAAACATAGAAGTCAAATACCTTGACTTTGAGATATTATTACGAATATTTCATAGTTGCTATATTGAGAATATATATGGGTAGGTACCTATAGGCTATTGAAAACAACACTGTTTTTATATTTTTTATATCACTGAACAGAATAACTTAAGAAATAAAAACAACATAATCCTATATTCAAAAACGTTCAATATATGGGTAGGTACCTATAGGCTATTGAAAACAAAACTTTTTTTATATTTTTTATATCACTGAACAGAATAACTTAAAAAATAAAAACAACATAATCCTATATTCAAAAACGTTCAATATAAACAAAATAGAGCTTTCAATGGTGCATTTCCCATTTTGTCGAATCAGCTGACATGCATTTTTCTATTGATTTAACAATGCAATAAACCATATTTTAGTAAGTACCTAGCACAATTTTAAAATAATCCTTGACAGTTTCCTTGGATATTCTATTGTTTGAAAATTTCACCACCAGTGAAAATCAAAGTACCTATTCGTTAAATAACTGAAAAGCTGAAAAACGATACAAATTGAACTACTAAAAGATTATAACATTTCAAGATTCGTGAATAACGACATATAATAAATAATCTTGGCGAATGGCGATGAAGGACTTTCAAAATTAAAAAAAAACATTTTCAAACTAGGTATTTTCCCAATGGTTGATGTTATGTTTCCTTTAAATCAAGGATTTTTTTTCGTGTCTTAGTATCCCAGCTTCTTGAGCATCTTTAGATCAACATCTTTGTAATAATCCTCGCTGAAAAAATAAACAATGAAGGTTTTTCTAAGAAATATGAATTTTGTTCATTATTGTTTTCTCAATAAAATTATCCTTGGAAGAATTAAAAAGAAGAATTCACAAAAAATAAGTTTTTTGTAATCATGGTTGAACAACAAATCTATCGAATATATAAGTATATATAAAATGAATTGAGTGAAAGGATTTTTCGGACCACCATAGATTAGGAAATATGTAATTTCACTTACTATATATGTTTATTTACCTTGTGTTAAACTTGAAAGTTGCCAGTGAGAAATATTTCCAAATAAATGAAGAAATTGTATTAAATTGAAAGGGATAGGAGGTATATTTTCAAAATATATTAGTTTTTGAAAAGGGAAGGTTTTGGCTTTCTACTTCTTCATACAAAAAATGTGGGAAACTCACAAAGAAAGGAAGTAAATTTGAAGCGAACTCTCTACAAAGATGTATGGATCATGCAAAGAAGTAACTTTCAGTCATCTTGAACAAGTACTTTCATATAAACATTTAACTACATAGTTTTTATATGTAAGATACTTCTTTGTGAGGAGTTCATTTCGAAATTGGACTGTTCCTTTCTTTGGAAGTTTTTCACAATTTTTTTGTTTATGGGGAAGTAGAAAGCTAAAATCTTCTTTCACCAAAAACTAATCTTTCCTAGAAATATCCCATTTCAATTTGATATTCATTAACAATTTGCCAGGAGGGTGAAAAATAGGTACCTTAGTAAATGCCTACCTATCAGATATATAGGTATATGATTGATATAAATACATCATGGCTTTAAATAATTAGTTTCCTGATAATACTAATACTTGAGAGCTATAGAAATGCATTTTTTATATCAAAGGTTTCCTTCATAAAATGTTGAGAATAACAAAAAATATCAAATCATCGATTCAACACTTAAATGGATATTTTTAATAAAACACAGAAACTATAGCTGTCTTCTAAAAATAATTTACAATTTTCCATTGATCATACTTGTTTAATCAACGAAATATTCCTACTGACAAATTTCAAATTTAACACTAAATTTACAAATTTGAAATGGAGATTTCAAATTTTTCAGCAACTTAGTAAATCATTTACACCAAACCACTACCTGAGAATGAACCAATTAGAAGAAATTCTTACCGTTAGAAAGGTGAAACATAAAGTTATGAATGAAACTAATTTCAAGTGTTACAGAGAGGTTAGGACAGGTGATATTAAAAAGAAACCATTTTATGAAAACGTTTTTATTCAATATTTATAAAATAGAAAGTAATTTTTGTACCGTTTACGAAACGAACAGAGAACAGTTTTCCAAAAACTTTGTTCTTCATTTTTTACATTGTTCGATTCCCTCTTTCAGACAATCGACGAAACAAATTCCGAATTCGCTACAATAATCGCTAAGTATTAAATAAGTAAAATGGGGATGAGAGCGGAAATCGTCTCGTCGACCGTCTGAAGGGAAAACGAGAATTCAACGAAACGTCGGAAATTTCGTACATTACGATCTTCTACGAAATTTAAATGAATCTAGTTAGCCGACGGCTCTGGAGAATTACGCGATACTGGAGCGGGCCTGGGTTTTTGATTTTTGGGGGCGGGTGCGGCCCTGGAAGACCCGCTGCTATTGAGGCCGGCCAAAAGTTCGCTCTTGCGGATGCTCTTCAAGTCCAAGTCTCCATAATAGTCCTCGCTGTGGAGGAGGATTTCAGTTTAGAACGGTAATTGAGATTTTCAATACATGAAATAATCAGATTCACCTCTTTTGAATAGTTCATTATCATTATTTTATTTATATTCATTACACGTTTCGAAACTGGCACATTGTTATTAGATGAAAAAATAAATAAATAATATTTATGAATTTCAGAATGAATTTTTTCTCTGTTGATTCTCTAGTTGCATCAATTCTTGATTCAACAGCTGAAGCTACTTGAGGAGTTGGAAATATTTAAATATTGTTAATTAGAAAAAAAATTAATTGTTAATTTTATAATAGATTAGTAGAAAATTAGATTACACTCAAACAGCAGAAAAACCAGTACTTATTGAAGAATATGAAAATTTGTGCACAAAATAAACTTACCTACATGATATTTACATAATGTCAAATAGCTAATATTGTTACGAATTTAGATTTTTCAAAAAAAAAACACTAGAGTTTCTGAAACTTTCCAAAAAACTTTGGCGGATTTATTTCAAATTGTTTGTGTTTGATACAAACACTATCTTCTAAGAACATATATAAATTTAGAAAGTAGCCGAGAGGAGTGACATTCGTCCTTGGCAATGTCGCATAACAGCAACAAACAAATTACTTCCTGCTGCAAAAACTCCAAAAAGACAAGAGTTACCACTATGAAAATGTTGGGCTGCTTATCAAAGTCATTATTCATGAACGATATAAAAACAAAGTGGATTCAGATCCTGAAGTCTGAGAAATGAAATCGACTGTTGTTTTTTCCAGAAGACACGTGTGGCCAGATAATTTTTTTGCTACTGCAACATGATGAGCTGTCTCTGTGGATTTGTGGCCTTGCCTGCAGTTAGAGTCTCCACTATACATTCCTATTTTGTTCAGGTGACCTTTCAATCTAGTGAGTAGCCCTGTAATTATTCTGAACTGATCGAAGCAGTTCTTCAGTACTCTTTTTGGATGGTCGCTTCATTAAGTTTCCTTCGAGTTCATCGCTGGGTATATTTTTCCAGTATATTTTATATTTTTTATAAAATCATTTTCAGATCTGGTCCCATACCAAAGATTTTGGTAACTCGATAGAGCCACAGGACTACTTAGCATTGGGTTACGATGATTTCATTTCCAAAGGTTTCCTATCAACAATAAATAGAAATGGCCAAAGCCTAATATTCATGGATCTGTTGTGGAAACTTATGAATACACCGGCAAGAATCATGGTTCAATTAGCAGTTGTATAAACTGCTCTAATGTGAATTCAATGAGGTTAGTATTCACTAGACAGCTAATGTGTAAGAATTCCAGATGAACTCTAAATTGGTTATTAAGAGTCGTCAAATAGTTAGATTGTTCCAGACACAGTTACATTGAATTACATTGGTATAGAAAACCGATTATTCCACGTGGTCCTCACAAGGATGAGATTGAAACTCTCCAAACTCCCTAAAGTTACCACCCGAGAGAGTACTTCGAAAGAAAAACCCAAAGTACAATAACATATAACTGCTCAAGTCAGCTTACGAGTGTAAGCTGACTTGAGTTTGAGCGAGAGTAGTGAATAACTTTGAAGTGGATGCTAGAGTATAAGGCAATTGCAAACAGTGGAAGCTGATGTCCTGGATAAGTACAGATTCAATATTCATTTCCCTGCAACTGATCATTGGCGGTAAATAGTATAGTAGCCAGTACTGGTAGCCATTTTATTCTTCTAGTACCTATATGCTTGTAGATGAGTATTTAATTTTCGGTGTGCAGTAGGATTCTGAGAATTACCAGAGTCAAACATTCGGTGGAATTTGGTGGACTAGAGAAGGATCAGCGATAGATTACGTGACATAGTGACATTCATTATTGAACGTGATTGCTTGACTTCAAAAAACACTAGCAGTGTTCAATGCGACCTTGGGATAATAGTGGTGATAGTACAAGTTAACAGCTTCGTCAGCTTTCATCAACTTTCCCTATATTCAGTTATACTATTTCCACTGAAAACTATAACCAAGCGGAACATACTATTGCTGCCGTTAAAACAATTTATAATGGGAGCCAATACTGTATGGAAGTTTACCGTTCGGAGAGGTAGTTGGTTACTACTTCTGGCAGTAGGTAACCACTGTTTTTACTTTTTCAGGAAGCTGTGGACTGAACAAAACTGAACGACTCATATGATTGAAAAAAAACAGGTTTCACCTTCACTATTCACTGAGGTTTCACCTTCGAAAAATGGTAATAATAATTGCCACCGAAGCGGTTTGCCACCGAAATTGAAAAACAATTCCTTGGCGAATTCCAAGCTACGGTTTGCTACAGGCCTAAGGCTTTGACATCAAGGAACTGCTCTCTAGAAAACCCATCATGTGCAAAAAGTTTTTGTATTCCAAGGCTCGAATTGGATAAGGTTACGTAAAATACGCAGTAAATGAAGTCATTCTGTAAATGAAGAGAGTGAAGTCCAGGAAGTGGAAGGGTCCGAGATGTCAAGAAGTAGCAGTACGATGCAATAAGAAGAGTTCCATCAACTGGGTATCTAACGGGGATAAGAAGGTATTTCATCATTTAATACCAAGATGATATCTCAAAACTCTTTTGAAATAAAGGAGAATGTAACTGAACAAATGCAATTTCACCGAATAATATGCCATTAATGTGACTTAAAAATGACCCAAGGTCATTTGTAACTTGTAGATAATCCAGAAACGTAGTAGTATATAACTACGCAAACAATTCTATTTATCAACAAGAACATAGCATGCTAGTGATTAACTCTATTCCATGAGAATTGTATTAATGAATACAAACATGCCCTACGTAGAGGTAGTTTAATTTCAAAAGAACCCAAGAAGTAGATTGAAAAGAGAAATTTCATTTGAAAAATACCAGTCGCGAGCATTCACAACTATTTTCTCTTTGTGATACCTTTTTCAAATGAAACTTTAGACAGAGGTGTTATATTACAAGATGCACGTGGAAATAATTAATGGAAAATGTTATTTGAAAGTTATGTGTAGAAGAACAAGAAAAAAAACATTATATACACGAATAATCTTGATCTTGAGATCTCAAAACATGTCATCAAATAATGAATATATTTATGAAAAACTTGATGGTAGGTAGGTTGATGAACTTCTGAGACGAGTTATAGTTATTCATCTTTGAGAAATTGTTTTGATTTAAAAACTGACAGCAGAAAAATGATTATTCATGCTCGAAAGCTTGAAAACTTTGGTGGTACATTTTCCCAACTGCTTCGAATAAACTTACCATCCAGGTACATCTTCAGGATCTTCACAGTTACCGGTACCGTCACCGTCACCGATTTTGAAAACGGTGCCGATGGGGCAACCATATTCTCTAGCTTGGCCTTCTAGACAGATATAGTACTTCCTGCAGTCTTCTGGATGGGCATGTCGGGAGAAAGAACCGACTGTGCTAATTTCTCCGGCAGCGGGACACGAAAAACCTCCTGCAACTTCTGTAAATAAACAAGTGATGGTTAAGGATGGGGGGGTCCGTCTGTCGTTGTCCAAATGCCAATTGGTTGGGAAATTTTCGTATAATTTGGTTCACTTTGCAAATAGCCAATTGTTTTGCCAATTATTTATTGAGTGTTTGCAGTCGAGTGATTTGTTTCCTGTCATTTTGAATGTTAATGATTACCATGTAATTTTTTCTTAGCTTAGGAATGGTAAGTTATATTGAAGCTCCATTCGCAGTATTTCTTTCATAGATAAAAATATTGAAAGTCAATACAAACAGAAGGTCTCTGGATATTAGAGAAAAACTGATATACCTATGACCTATAGGTATCATAATTTGATTCAGTGTGAATGTCACGTGACTGAAACCCAGCAGTGCTAGTTCATTTTTTATATGAAAAAACATGGTATTTAATATCATTGCAAAAAAGTTTTCATGAGAAATTTAAAACTCGTGTTTGTTTCCATCAACCCAGTATAAGGACATGTCTCTATATTCATTTTGAGTAGTTTATAATTATCTCTTGAAAAAATGTTTAATGTTACAATAGTGGAGGCATTATAACCAATGTCGTGTGTTATGATCAACTTATTTTATCAGACCGAATCCTAAATCTAGGGAGAGAAATAATGTAATGAATTATAGAAGAATGAACTTGCCACAACTTACTCAGAAACATCTCAGATTATCTTGAAAGATTAGTATAATTTAAACGTTCCAACAGACCAAAAACATCTATTTTTGAAAACAAGTTCACAAATACTAATTTTCTTATTGGCCAAAAGGATATATTAATTGCTCCGACATTCAATAAAGTTTATCACACATTATTACTTCAGAAGTTGGGATGTTTCGAATGTTTCAAAATTATTGAATGCATCAGCAGTTTTCCAAGTAGTAGAAATTCACTTGGTGATGATTAAAAGCTTTATGCCCTACACAATAGGCATTTTCAAGCAATTAGGTACCACAGAGTAATTGCTTGAAAATTTTTCTGATTTGACATCGATTTATTGAAGTTTAGATGAGTCAGTTTACCTTATTGAAACTAAATAAATTGCATTTCTGTAAGTTTCATTCGCCAGAATATCTGATTGACGAAGACAAGCTTCAGAAAGGATCAGTAACAAAGAAGAAGAAAAGGAATTGCAAGTGTCCAAAGAACCATCATATAATGTCAATGGATAATATATGTTAGTCAGGAAAAAATGTCGGTACATTTAATTGTTGAAGAGCGGGCATCCCCAAAGTCACGTTTGTTTGGTTCTGATTGCACCGCGTTACTAAAGAAATGATGTTGTGAAATCCCTTTTAATTGAAAGAAATCGAAATGGACAAACCACTTTTAAACATGTCCGAATCAGGTGAAGCCAACAGGATAATCTTTAATAAAAGTATTCAGCAGTAAATACTTAGTTAACAGATGATTTGATCCGTTATTAAAAAAAATCATTTTGAAATCAAATTGTTGTCATTTTCTGATAAAATTTTTCAAATAATCAATGTTTAGGTGGCGTGGAACAATGGAATGCCTAACAAGGTCGTAAAATCTGAAATAAGGGCATTGATCTCAGCTTTTTATGGCATCTTGAATTGATTTGTGATATTAGCCAATTTTTTTAGGCTATATGTGTATGTTCATTTTCTTGATGGCTCTTGATGGCTTGATTGGTAACGAATATTTCAGAACGAATATTAGTTTTTTGTTATGAAACAATTTAGATAATTTGAAAACTGGTATCGTTGAAATTATCCAATACTCAATAATAGAAATATCACATAGAGTGATAATGAATTTATAATAGCCTGGTAGTGAATGAGAAGGTTCTGGCTTCATATTTTGAGCACCCTATCAATTTAAACCAAAATTTATTGCTTACGTTATTTCCATCAACAATGAAATTTTCTGAGTTTGAACTGACTCAAACACGGCTCATTTTCTATCCTGAAAAGTTTTGATAACACTGTCCAGACACAAACCTCAATTATTAAATTTTGCGCTCCTTTAGAGAGTCATGTAACATTAATTTTGACAGGTTCTTCAGGTTCATTGATTGATACTTTATACTTAGTCGAAAACTAATCATCGTAGATTACAACTGATTATTCACGAATTGAGATTTTCAGGAGACAATATCGGTTCTTTTTTGGTTCTCAGTTTAAAACTGAATTTCGTGGTCGACAAGTCATAATGAGACTGTGATGAATGATGTTGATGATGAGTTTGAAGTTAGTTCGTTGAAGCACTAACAGTTAGAACTAAAATATGACGGAAAACTGTCACCAAATATCTGAGCAATTTATCAAAAAGTGACCTTGAAGCTGGAGACTTCAAATGAAGCAGTTAGTGAGCAAATATTCAAAAAGTATTCGCCAAACTACTAACTATTGATGAACACACAATTTCCAAACCAAGCTATATAAAAGTGAAATTTATGGCGGCTCTAAATTTTCTTAATGATCAATAGAATACCTTCGCTTTTACATTCTGGCACTTGGTCAGCCCACATACAGACACGAGCTTCACGATCGTAGGCAAGACCAGGAGAACACTGGTATCTGGAAGATTCTCCGTTCCAGCAATTCCAGAAGACGTCACATTTCGCTTCGTCAGCAAAAATACCGTACAAACGCTCACAGTGGGGTGAACTGATTGGAGGTTCTGAAATAAAAGAAATGTACATTTAATTTTACATAACAATTCAGTTGTGTTATCCTGGTCACAAGTTATGGAGATCAATATTTTCATAAATATTCAATAGCTCCGCTGTTTCATCATTTTTCGAACAGAGGCGACACACAATGTCTTCCGACAATCCGAATATCTGCATATGATGATTCAGACGACAGTAACCTGTAAGGAGGCCTGTTAGACATCGCAGTTCATCCCTACTGAAGTTCAACAACTGGTTTCAAAAGGTGAATGAACTCTTTGGAGTGAGCCAATCCCGAAAGATTTTGCCAAAAGTCTTTACATCTTCTTGCTATCCAGGTGTTCAGTGTTTGTTTGGCAAAACCTAAAGTGATGCCAATGACAGAGGTTCTGGTCCGATGAAGCTTCTTGCAGCACCTTCCTTTGCAAGGGAGTCAGCAGCCTCATTCCAGGCCAGTGTGACCGGGAACCCAGACCAGAGGCAATTCGTTAAGTCTTTCTATTGAGTAGAGTCGTTTTGGCAATTTGATACCAATTTAGACGTTGCTCGGTAGGAACCAAGAGCTTCCAACGCCGCTTGGTTCCCGGGAAATTTTTTATTGACTTGTGTGTGAGGTTGGATTCTAGCAATCTATCCGCACACAATTCAATAGCACAGATTTCGGCTTGGAATACAGTCGCATAGGTCTGTAGGCAGGTTGATATCTCTGTCCTGGGTCTGCAACTGAAATTACCTTTACCAGAGCCTGAAGGTGTTTTTGATCCATCTGTGAAACAATAACTATCTGCTCTTGATATTTCCTTCTCATGGAGGATCCACTCTTCTCTACTGTGATTCACTATGTTTGTTTGGATGATAAAGAAAACTTACCAAGTTGAGACCTGTCACCGCAGTCGACGTTGTGGATGTAATCACAGTTTTCAGTCAAGAATTTTGGATCGCTGGCATCAAAAGCTAATCCGTTACCGCAAGTTTTCAGTTCCGCAACATTGTTGTCACATTTCCAGTATTTGTCACAGGATATGTGGTGGGGGTAGAAACCGAAATCGTCCGGACATTTGAAATTTTCCTGTCCATGTGCTGAAATGAAAACAATGCAAATTAGGTTTTTGAACATGTTTCGAGATATTTTTTGACTCAAAGTAAAGAAGAAATCAAAGAACTGTGTTACACTTTGTCTTTCAGCTACAATTCGGTATATACGTTTCCAATAATCGTAACTGCGACTTTTAATATACATGTTTGTTAAACGCATTTCTCTCTGATTATTTGATTATTTCTTCATGTTTTGAATAGTATCCTATACTTTAAACAGAGAGGATCTGATTATCATAACAATAATTGGGAAATAATGGTTGGTGGTTTTTAAATCATGTGAAGAAAATCTTTCAGGTAGGTATACCTTTTGTTGAAGAAAGCAATTAACTTTAAATTTGTAGGATCGATAAGTTGCGCCTCATAATGAAAAATTGCATTTTTCTTTTGATGATCTTTATCAGCGCCGGTTTCAGGGCAGGGCAACGATCAATATGCATCAAAATCACTGAGAACAATCCTCTATCAGAGGCGTCAAATATTATTTTTGGAATCATTTAAAATATCTAGTTATATGGAACATGATCTAGCCCTTCAAGCGCTGTATTACAAGGGTTTAAAAGTTTTCCATAATTTTCGAACCACTCATAACTTGATCTAACACGATTTTTCAACCCTGGTAGAAATCAAGAATTTTTTGGCGCTTGATTGGTACAAAAAAGTCTTGAAACAGTGTTCAGTCCTAAAGGTGAGAATAGATAGTTTATTGTATGATTCTAACTTTAAGTGAAAATCATACAATAAACTGTATTAATTAGTTTTAATATGGATTTTCATCAAGTATCGTCCAGTTCCATTCAATTATCTTAGATACTTCTTCATTTTACGCAGTTTATTGAACAATAAATTACATACATTTTTATGCATTTGTGATATGTTATTCTGTTATGGATTTCTGCTAATGTTCCATTTTTTATAATTAATTCCAAAACCTGCTTTTCATTTCACCCACTTTTCACTACCTTATTCAAACTTGCTCTATTTTTCATAAGTCAACAATATTATCTATTATCTACGACGACTCATGTACAGCAATTACTTTTTTCAGTTTCATGGAAATAAGGGACATTTACAAACATTTCGGGTGAAGTGGGCAGCAAAATTTGTCTGAGTAGACAGCCCACCACAGTGATATGAACTTAGTGTGGAAGATGTACATATCATATATAACATAGGTACCTATGTATGTATGGCCATACAGTTGGGACCATACTCCATACTGTATGGACTCATTAAAACACCTTTCAATAATAATAATAATAATTCGTCTTTATTATTTCCAATATAAGGTAATTAACAGTTTAATACAAAATTTTTTATCACAGGAAACTAAAAGGCGAAGTTCAGTTTATTTTCATCTAATGGCGATGAAAATAACCTGTCCTTCCAGATTAGGACAGTGGTTAATGTGACAGTAATTATTGAATTATACGCAACATATTATATTTTTAGTTGTATTTATATTTTTCGAAGGAACAAATTTGCTTCAATAAAGATGGTGATGATTTTAAATAAGAGTGAAATTGTTGGCACGTTTTGTTTATATTGATCTTCGTTATCAACATCGCCTTCAGAACTGAAACCTGCAAGTGATTTTCTTCAGACGTCCACAATTTATTTATTAAAGGAAATATTCTGTCTACTGGAGCATTCATACCAGGTAGACATAAAATATATTCAATTAAAATAAAAAAAAAATTCATGTCGCAGATTGTTGGTGCGACCCAACGAGTTTCTGTGTGACCTTTTAAATGATTCCAGTCTGTAATTTTTTGTGAAGTGACGCGTACTTTACAATTAATGAAAATTCGTCAAATACTTCTGTATCTTTAGTACTGCCAATATATCCCTTTTCAATCAATACATCCAATGCTTTTTGTACATCTTCCCACGCAGGTACTTTTCTTAAATCTGTCCAATAAAATATCTCAATTTCTCTAGTGAGAAAGTTAGTCCATTCTTCCAAATATTCACGATTTGTTTTATAAAATTCTGTAGCTGTTCTTTTCACAAAATCCTCATAAATATAATCTTTCAGTTTTATGATTAAATTACGAACAGTAAATGGAAGAAACTGATTGGTTTATTTCTGAATCAAATTCTGAATGAGTTGATTGCTTTCTTTTGCAGCGTCAATTGCCGATACAGTTTGACCATCAATCTTCTAAACAGCTTGGTGAAAACTTCGTGACTGAGCGTGTAAAAAACAAAGCCATAATTCAGATGTAGGATCTTCAAAAAAGTCTTTTATTGATTTGGAACATTTTCCAATGCTCAAAAAATAATTCTGTATCGGCTGGTACATTTTCAAAAGTCTCTCCAAAGCAGGCATCAGCGCAAGCCAGCAAGATTTCCTGTAGCCGAGCATTTGGTGATGTTCTATTTCAGCTTCAGCGCAAAATTCCCTTAGAGCTTCAACTCCAACCGTATAAATATAAAGAAATTAATATATTTTTACAATAACGCTTTCGTAATCTAAAGGTAGGCCGTCTGCAGCAGATTTTATAGCATTGTGTAATACCAAATATAACCTTTTTGACGGAATAATCATAAATAATAGGTTCTGAGATTTATAATATACTAGCGACGCGACAGGCAGCAGAGCATATCTGTCATAGTGTCATATCAGCTTGTAATTAATAACAATGACCTTCATTTTGAAATAGGTGGGTATCTGTCTACCTGAATACAACACAAAACGACTTTAACCTTCAAAGTGATTCACTAATACGCAAAACAAAACCAATGCAATTTGAATCATTCCAGTCGCATGCGTTTGTAAGACCACTTGAATACATGTCGCGAGATTGTTTATTTTTGCGATAAATATGTCTAAATAGTTTTACGATTACTATATTATAATAACCATTATTTTGAACGTTGAAGTGCTTTTATAACCAATTTTTTTGGAGATTTTCCACCTTCCTCGACATGAAAAAAATTGTAATGAAAAGCTTTATATAGGTGTAGAAAGTTTTTAGTTCACCCCATTATTTACGGCGTGAATTCGTATTTTTCACACAAAAGAAAATGTACTATACAGCAGCAACTTGTATTTGATAATTTTGCCTATAAAAAAGATTTGAGAAATTGTACAGATACTTACCATAACGTTTCGGAAACCAAAATCTGCCTTCGTCTTCAGAATCGAAATAAAGTTCAAAAACAAAACGAATCGAAGGAAAACTGCAAGAAACGTTTGGCCTCAGAAAGTATCTATACAATATTTAGCTCCTTTTATTTTATCGTGTAAAATACCTTGAACTCACGCAGTAACTCATCGGGGTGACCAGAAAAGTTTACCTTTTTACACCAGTATGACGTTCTCCGTTTCAAATTTCAGTTTTTCAGACTGTGGAAGGTGAAAATCCCCAACAAGGTCGATGAAAACTCCGATTTCCTCCACAAAAACGACTTCTGTTCATTGTGTCGACTTTTCAACAACATTTCATCGTATCATTACCAACAATCCAAGAACGCCGCAAACAAACCCAGCCTGGGCTTGGCAACTCTCAATGGTATTTGCATGGTCTCTACGCACGGGTGAAGGACCCATATCTAGAACACCCTTTGAATTCACTTTTCACCTCGAAATCTGGTTCCAACTTTCAGAATGTTGTGTATGTCGTAACGCATCGTCTGTTGATTCGGAAGGCAATAACAGGTTAGCCGAAGATTTCACTTTCGTTTTTTTACCTGGCCTTGGTTACATCGAAAGGTGATCAAGCATTTTGACTGTGTCAGTACAAGTTGGGAACAAAGAAGAAGGATGTTTTGTGGAATTCCAAATCAGTATTTCTCAATTTTCAGAAGAAGCATTGAAGTGTATATTCCGTTTACAGCAAACTTATGTCAGAACTACATAAAATGTACGAGTAAATGTAAATACTTCTGTACTACTTACTAGTTTTTGTACTACGCAATCGAAATCTAAATGGTCAATTAAACCTATTTGTGCCGCTACATGTATCGGTCTGTTTTTTTATGCGAATCGTACAATTTCTCAATATCACGTATTTCAGGGGCCATAAAATTTCAGTAGATATTGTTTATCCCAAGAAACATTGAATATTTATAAATGAGGACTGAAAGCTTATGATAAAATTCAATAAAATAATGAAATATTAAGTAAGAAGACACAAGTTAAATAATCAATATGAGCAAATAGTCCAATATAAAACTATTCAGATTGAATATTAAAATACTGTTTCAGTTTTTCATCGATTTTTGTAGCCACTGTGATGAAAAATTCAGTTACTACATGTGTTTTCCGAAGTTTTTCTCAGCGTCACTGTATAACTATACAATTGCCGGTGAGAGCTACCTTAAAAAAGTAGGACCAATATTTTTTGGGTCTAGAACGGAAGAACATGCAATATATCAAGTAACAAACGGGAAAAGATAAATGTCAAAATAACTTCCAAGCATTTTTATGGAGTTAAAACTATGCAAGCCATCCTTGTTGTTTCTTTCAATTCGTCAAAAGTTCCGCCGATATATTTTGTGTCTGGTGAAGAACGTCTCATAGTTTCATTTCGTAAATATTTCGAAGGTCTTATTGTGGATTTATAGGATGCTTCCCAAATAGAAATATGATAATACAATTAAATAGAATGTATACCAAGTAGAGGTGCTACTTCTTTTCGAATGAATGCAATTAGTCCACGATTAATTTTTATCACGTTCTCATCTTAAGAATCTAAAAGAATTGGTATAACTTATTGAATTGTTATCAATAATTATAGGATTGGTACAACTGCTCAATAATCTTTAAGAAATATTCATATACTGAGGTTTTGAAAATTCAGAGTTACTTTTTGTTCTTGTAGCCAGCTTGAATTTGTTTTCGTGTCTGTTTTATATCATCTTGAATTTTGTTGAAGTTAAACGAAGAGAATATAGTTGTATCATCAGCAAATGATTTGACTGATTCCTCCAGACCTGAATTCATTGATGAGTTTATGTAAATTCAAAAACAAGCGGACCAAGAATATATCCTTGCGGTAACCCATTTTTTATGGAGTCATATTGTTGTCCATCATTTATATAATTTACTAACCGATTGAGGATATCCCCTCTGATATCTAAATTGTTAAGTTTTGAGATCGATATATCATGATGTAGGGCATTAAATGCTTCACACAAACCATATAAAATATTATTGTTTTCAAATCAATCGGGTAATCTTTCATTCATCAATCGTTCTAAAATTATGAAAAAGCTGATATTGTGAGGATCTTTTTTTTTCATTCTTACAAATATCATTTTCAGCAGTTTCGATTTGAAAGATTTTGAGAAAGCGAATATTAAAATAGGTGAGATTTCCGTCTTGACTGATTTTGCAATATTTATGCTATTATCATCATACCCATCGTGCTATATCTTCATACCCAGAAGCTTTCTTTGGCTCTAGTATTTTACAAATTCAGTTAAACTTGATGGCCTCAAAAACATAGATGATACACTTGCATGTTTTTCAGGTCAGCTGTTGTTTTTGATATTTTAATTTCTTTCTGCAGAGGATTATACCAACGTTATCATGAAAAATATTTTTTCTTAAAAGTTTAGCACCCTGTAGTTTAAAAGTTGAGACTTTCACGATATTTTTTCATATGACGTTTTTGTGACGATGGACATGTTATTAAGAAACCGCGTGTAGTTTATCAAATATTGAATGAATGAAGAGAAATGAATGTTACAAAATCGAAAGTGGTTTACAAATATTTGTTTATCGACTGTGTGAATTATAATAAATCATTATATAATTTCTGTTTTCTTAAACATGTCCACCTGCTCGGTGTACTGTGAAAGTTTAATGATGTAATTTGTGATATAATTTTACAAGTATTTCATATTTATGTAGCTGTGTATTTGGTGTCAAAGTAATATATTATCTCATAATTTGAATAGTAATTGAGAAATGTATGGTTTGAATGTTGTTTTTTTTTTTCGAAAAAAATTAAACAACCAAAGTATTCGGATATCGAAATTCTGAAAGAAATCATGAGGTATAAAATAAGACAAGGAACCACAGAGTGAAAAATGTAGGGAGAAATGTTAAAATGAGTTGGTAAATAAAAAAATGACAAAGATGGCGGGTTGAGTGAAAAGCAAAATTCTGGTAAGCTAATATCACTTTTTCACTATACCCTCATTATTTTCAATTTTAGCAATAGCAGGTACATGAAAATTTGTAATAAATTTTTGGTAACAATATAGACGATGCTATTATTACATGAATATTATGAAAAAACAAAGAGATGAAATTTTTCCAGATGGATTGTGGAAACAAATAATTGAACAGTTGTGAAACATAATTTAAAATTTTCTCTCGCCAGTTTTTTCTTCACAATTATGATTATGAAAAAATATTGATTAGTTTTTCATAATTTGATTTTTATTAGTTCTTAAAATTACTTAAAGCATTTTTATTTCATGATAATTCAAACATTTGTTTAGAGTTTCATCGTTCTTCTATCTTTTTCTATCATTTTCTTCACAGCCCCTTTTTGTATCGTCTAATCTAACTTTTAGATTTCACCTATAGTTTTTTCTTTTAAAGAACGTATCCAAAGTGAATAAAATCATACTTGATTTGACGTATTCTGCGACTTCGTTTGCGATAACTTCAGTGTTTTGGCTTTTCCAGATTCTCTCAACAGCAAAAGATTGTCATATAATTGCCTATAAATGTTTGAAGTAATTCTTCAAGTTGATTTGAATAATGATTGAAGTTAAAAATCACGACACACAAACGAAAGTCAAACAGACGAAATGTCAAAAGTTTGAAAAATCATCGTTTTGAGTTCTTCTATTGATGAATGAAGATCCCAAATAAATAATTTTTCTCAAATATCTTCCAAATGTCCATATGACCTTGCACACTGGACCTTGTAGTTACCAGAGAAAACTTGCAGAAAACATACTACAAATTTGGTCAGTGGCTGGTCCGTTATCTTGTGTTAGAAATTTGTTGTCATTATAAATCAAAATACAGTCCACTCATTAGCTCTCTCATATTCTAGTATATGCCTCTCTTCTTAATGTCTATTCGAAGGTTAAAAAATTCAAGAAATATTCATAAGAAATAGAATGGAAAATAACATAGGATCTGTTCAAATTTCCATTTGAATGTTGGATATGTAAATTGAGAAAGAAAAAATGTTATCGGATTCACTTTCCTGAAAGGAATGTTTTTCAAAGGAGAGAGACTCACTTTTTTGGAAAATATCCCTTTTTCCAGTTACTCATGAATAGTTTCATTGATATCGATGATTATTTTGTTGGGGGTGCGAAAAAAACTAGAATCGTTGCATCTTCGGCTCCCAGACTATTACATAACTGCACCGTCACGGATTTTAAACCCCATCGGTGAAATCGGTAACGATTGGAGATTAAACAACTACGACAGGTAATGATTTTGATTGTTATCAAATGAGACGACTGCATTATTGCCCAAGTTTATAAATTACCGTCGCATCTTCATTACCCACTCATTCATTGTGTAATGGCCTGTTTAATCGTTATGCAACTCGTTTTGTATTGTTCATCGTCATTTATTCATTCATTTATTCTTTTTGAAACCTACACAATATTGGATAATAACTGGAAACGATTAGCCAATGTGGCAAGTTTCTGTAAGTGATTTTATGATTTCATTACGATGTCATTTTTTTTAATTACTCAAAGGCTCGTCAGTTGTGAAACTGAAATTTCTATTATATAATACGTTCATTTTATTTCATACTGTCCAGTAAATCAACTTACTCATTTACGGCCGGTAAACCGAACATTACACCTACCTGTACCTGTACGGTACCTAATAACGTAATGTGTTTACTATCAACACTTCTTGTTATTGATAGCAATGACGTTTTCGTTTCGACTCAAAAATTATTATAGTAATGATGAATTTTCATTTCATCTTGATTCATATCCATTGACACATTTTTTCTTCCACTTTCAGTAAATGAAAAATGTTGGAAAACTATGTAATAGAGTCCTATTCATCATTTTTCACATATTTTGCAAACTAAAATTGTAAATTTTGATTTTACTGGACCTTTTAACTATTGATACCTATTAATAATCTTAACGTCTTTTGGCTTGTGAAATATATGTTTCTAGCAACTCCAGTGAATGAAAAATATCAGAAAACTATAGGGTTGACTCTTGTGATTATAACTTCTCAAATATATTGCTCAACTAAAATTGGTAGTTCCATTGGTACTCACAAACAAATTTTTCATTTCTCAACTTATAAACAACAGATATGGAAAATACAGCATTCGGTTTGTAAAGTAGGTAATAAAGGAAGAGACCTAAAGGCTGATTTATTTTTCGTATATCACTTAAAACTATAATTATATATTCCTTATTTATTAAGTACTGATTGGTAATCCGATAATCTTAAGATATCACGAAGGCTATGCATTTTAAGAATGTATCGAAAAAGTTTGATATATTGTTATTATTATTGTGGTATAATGCCACAGGAACTGAAGAAAATGGCGGGCGGGAATATAATGACTTCATACTGTGTGGCATATCTAAGAATAACAGGCGATAAAAAAGCTGATGAGTGTGCTAGACAAAGATCATCAACTTCATATATGGGCTTTGAACCGGCTTTGGAGATACCAAAATTTTTGGTATATACTAATCCAGATCAGGAAATGGTCCAGTAAGATCAATAGCTTAATGAATACTGGGATACACCTTAAATTGACCATTTGAGAAAAACCTGATTAACTACTTCAACATAGCAGGGTTCGACTCAGAATAATTGCAGGGTTATTCTTTGGACAAAGTCTTTCTGGAGAATACTTAAAATAAAATGGTGGAAAGGAAAAGGCAATGAGTCCATGCGGCTGCAGTGTTATCCAAAGATTTGGAGAAAAGTAACAAGTTCCAAGGGTTCCAAGTGGGAAAAGGATGGTGTAGAATAGTATGAGTCAGGATAAAGTTAAAATACAAACCCAGATGGAAGAGTGAATATAACTAAAACTGGTAGGAGTATCGTCAGTATAATAAAGGGCTAAATACAATGAAAATCGGAAGGTTAGATGACTTCCCCGTTACTCCAAACCACCTTAGGATTTTGGAGTCATGGGGAAGAGCAACTGCCATAATGGAAAAAGAAGAAGAAGGGAGAATAACTTTTCTGGAAGTCTTAGTGAAAATCCGGAACAGTGGTAGACGGAGGCATGAAGTATACAGGAAACCAACCCATACGGACCGATATAGTACTTCAATCATCATCCGCGACAGAAAAGATGAGTTATTAAGAGTCTCGTAGAGAGGGCAAGACGTATCTGCGAACCAGAAGAGCTATAGGAGGAGAGTCATGTAAAGAATCCGTTTCTTGGTAACGGATATAACGAGGCCAAGATCAGCCGAGCGTTACTAACCATACAGACACACTCCACGGTGACACTGGAGCGAACATAGCGGTGTGACGTACCGATGAGGTTTGGGCCATTTTCAAGCCCAGCGAAAGACCCCGGAGATCCATTAAGTACCCCAGGAGTATACCGAATACCATGTAGTTGTGGTTGATTCTACATCAGAACCACGAAAAGAATCCTCAAAACTAAATTGATAGAATGTAAAAGTAGTTATAGAACACGTTCTCTCAGAGGACAGCCATGACATTGCCTTCTGACGCACGCAAGTTTGTGATAAAACCAGAAGGTATTATCCGAAGCTATTCGGAGAGACCATAACAATAATTTCAACCGTGAGAAAGAGATTATTACTGGAGTTTCATTCCAACACCAAACCGTCGACACCTATCCAAGCTAAGGTGTAAGAGCGAAAGCGCCGCAGCAAGGGCAATTCCTGCGGCGGACGCCAAGAGTTCCGCCTTGAATGAAGGCAAGGAACCAGCTGCCCCTGCAGGAAAGTTCCCTCACTTGTGCACCTCCATGGAGGGAACCCCAAGAAGGTTGAAGAAGCCGCGCAACGACAATATTGTCGCTGCACCTTCCAAAACCTTCGCGGAGGCCACCGTGAGACACCTCAAGTTGCCAAAGAGAGTGTGTGTTCGGTGAGTCTTGGCCTACACCTGCCAATATAAAGGAGACATCTCCTAGTGATCTGCCCACCTTCCTGGAAAGGACAGGTTGGACGATGACCTAGGAGGACAACTCCTCGGAAGGATGTGGGTCTACACTTATCCTCCTTACTCTACAGATACAGAACACTTCGACACTTGTTTCGATTACCAATTGATCATCTTTAAGAGGAAGATTGAACTGTTCAAAGATTGGATGAACTGTTAAAGATTAAACTGTACATCCAGTTTAATCTTTCTTTCGAAGATGATCACTTGGTGATGGAAACACGTGTCGAGGTGTTGGAATAACGGTTTGATGTTGGGATAAAACTCCACCGAAGGTTCAAAACAGTGCATCACAAGTATATAAGGAAGAGAACTTGAACCCAAATTAGAGATGGATACCGGCTCTTCAAAACCTGAAGATTCTTCCAATAATTGAAGAACGTTCGGACTAACCAGGTACATGAGCAAGTAGGCTGTCCGACACCTAGTCCCGTTATGAGTATAAACGCATCAGGACCATTTTCAGTTCGCGTATAGCAGCAAGGTAGATCACTTCGGCCGTTGTCGCATCCCTTTTGATAATGTCTGCCGCAGTAGCAGTTTGTGAGAAGCAATACAAAGAACACGTCTGGTATTGTGGAAAAACGATTCATGGCTTTTGCATTACGATAATGAACCTGCTCAGTCGTCATTACTTGTTCGTAATTTTTTGGACAAAAAGAACACCCTAATCATACCTTAGCCACCGTATTCACCGGATTTAACTCCCTGCGACTTTTTTCCTTTTCCAAGAATGAGAAGACCCATGAAAGGACCGAATTGCTGGGAGAGCTCAAGGACATACCAAGAAGTGCCAATCAGAACTGCTTAGAGGATTGGAAAAAACGCTGACACAAGTGATTCATATCTGATGGGGACTACTCTGAAGGAAATAACATAGAAATTGATAAATAAATGAATATTTTTGGAGACAAATGAAAATTCACTTTATTATAGGAACAGACCTTGTACGCAACGTGTCTCATTTCTCTTGGACTAAACACTCCATTATACCAAACACATCAAGTTCTGGATTCAATTTATTATAATTGCTTGAAAACCGCTATTCATTTTTCATCTATGAATGAAAAAGATCTTAACTCGTTGAATTCTATCCAGTGTTGAAGGTCGGTAGGTTTTTTGTTGAATAATAGAATTGGCATTTCCTAGTGTTAGAGGTCACTCCTCCAAAGAACCGTACAATCCATTTCTTCATTATAATTCAGGGTCGAAATGTCTGGGAATGTGTAATAGAAAGTGTTTTTTCATACCAGTTTTCAATTTCAAAGTTGAAAATAAATTTGCTTCGATGGGATTTCAGAGGCATTGATTGATTTTGAAGTTGTAGAGTTTGAAATGAAAATAACAAATTCGTTATGCTACAACTGTAGCACTGAGAATGATACTAATTTATGAGCCAATACATCTCAAATTAATCTAATTTTTTTTGTATAACCTCATACATCATCAATGCATTTTTCAAACGCACACAAATAGATATATGTATGTTAAATAAACAAACTTGAATTGATACAATTATGGAAAATGTTTCTTTATTCGTTAGTTATAGGATGTATTCGTATTAGAAATGTGCCTTTATATTTACATTAATCAATTAAAGTTTGGACAACTTAGCTCCTATCATATTATCGACACCAGAAATCGCAATAACTTTCACTTTAAACCCTATAAATACAACTAAACTGCCAAATTCCTTTTTTATTTGTGATTGAAAATGTTTAACAAGTTACCTCTTTCTTTTAGAGAGATTGATAGAATCCATATTTTCAAATGAAACTTGAAAATGTTTTTACTGGAAAATGAATGTTATTATTATTACTATTATATTATTGTCAAATTCGAAATTGAATACATATTTCTGCATCTGTAAAACATCTGCAAGATGTTGATTGTTGATGTGATTGATGACTAGCTCATTTTGTGGTAATTCATGATCACTTTACTGAAATGAATAAAATACTTTTGTCTAATTAACAGTAGTTAATTTTATTTATAGGACCGATTTCGGGTTTAACCCCATTATCAAGTATAGAACTGAAATGAAATTTGAAAACTCGGTTATGTATGGAGTGTTTAGGTAAAATAGAAGGACAGGTAGTTACAGGAACCAGGGTGCCAACTTTAAAATTCAACACTGGTTTTGTTGAACTACATAAATCGAGTTGCTCGTTTAGGGGTATATATCAGATTTTTTTAATTGATTTGTCAATTTCCACGGCTTCCAAAAAATTTATTTTTTTTCTTTATACATATGTGTAGGATTTTGTGTGTAGGATTATTTGTTTCCAAAAATCGACAATGGAAGTTCAAACATGCATTTGGAACGAACAAAGTAATTCATTCAGTAAATACTATTATAAATAGAAAATATGCGTTATGATACTAGAAATCCGGTTACAGGAATGAATTATTCTAACAAACATCTACGCAACGTGCTCACAAGGTTATATTTGCCGGTACTTTCTATAATCAACAGTGGAATTTTGATCAGTTGAAGAAGTATTCGTCATATTCGCTCTTTCTCAAGATATGTACGAGTAGAATCAATTTGTTGAAGTTATTCGCTTCATGGATATTCATTAAACTAACCTAGAGATTCGATAAATATTTGAAAAAAATAAATGATGGTATTTGATGCATTTGCAACTTAGTTTTATAGTGTTGTGGTGAAGGAATATTCGGCCTGAAAATGTTCTGCTATTCACATTCATATTGGTCGGTCGGTAGCCGGTCGGTTCGACGTGGGTGCTTTGTTCACTCAGTCAATCGGCCGTTGTGTGAGTCGATGGTTCAAGCCCCAGGCTGAACGTTCGATTTTCACTTGATATCGTTCAACCCTTGTTAGGAATCACACGTTAAAAGGTAAGATCCCGTTAGTCCTTAGCTTGCAAAAGTTTCGACTCCTGAGGGTTGTCGTTCGTCATTTGAAATATTCTCTGGACTTTTCGAAAAAAAATCTATCTAGAAAATGTATCAGTGTAATCGAAGTTCGTCGTATGTAGAAGTTGAAGATTTTAGAAGATTTGAAATAGCTGATTTGTTGACAGAAAGGTTTTGGCTTTCTACTTCTCCATCTATATACAAAAAATGCAGGAATCTTTCTAAGAAATAAAGAAGGCAATTAGTTTCAGAATAAAAATGCTCCATCTTGTAATGTCATACATTTGGAATATTTAAAAATCCTTTCTTTTTGCACACCTAATACATGAAACGAACCTACATACAAAATTTTAGCCTCCGAAAATAGGGTCTCTGATGAACAGTGATGAAAAGGTAATTTTCATATGTAAACGCGCCCCTTTTACCCCCACAGGGCAGCCCCAGTTGTAATATTTGAAAATCATTTCTCAGTGCGCTTCTAAGACCTAAGAAGCACCTATATACCAAGGACTTACCAGTACGTAGAAACAGTGATTTTCGCATTTATAAGTATAGATTGTGTAACAATCCTGTGAATGATATGTGCTTCAATTCCATAATGAATATTTGGAATTTAAACTGAAAAGGAAAAAGTAATTTTTGTATAACTCAATGTTCATAAAAAAGTAATCGTTTTAAAAGTATATTTTATTTCGTGTAATGTTAATATGAAGGTAGTTGTTTTCGGAGGGTTTTTTCTTCCAGTTCGCGTTTCGAAGCTACTTTTTTGCACGATCTATACATCTTTGTGAATATTTTATTTTGAACTTGAATTGCTTCTTCCCTTTCTTCGGAAGATTCCCACGTTTTTTTTGCATGAAAATGGGAAATAGAAAGCCAACACTTTTCTCTGCCAACAATTCATCTCTTCTTGAAAAATACCGTTTTGACTTCGAACAATAATCCTATGTCTGGGATTGAATCAAATAGGCGTACTTAGTGTTTTATTTTGTAATGTTACCAGATTGGTGATGAAGAAGCATTCCGAAACATCGGATATCCTTTCTTTGGAAGACTCCCACATTTTTTTGTATCAAGGTGAAGTAGAAAGTATAAACGTTTCTTTCCCAAAAATTCATCTCCTTTGGAAATATACATCTCTCAATTCAGGTGATTCGTGTTATGTAAACTGAACATGTTTTATATTCACCTCATTGGGAGGCGCAATGATGTGAATACAGAAACATTATTGGATATCAATGATGTGAATGTAGAAAAGATAGTTATTTCAACTCGATTGTATATGAATATCACTGGACCAAACCGATATTTCAACACATTGAGACGTGTTTCGATCACCAAGTGATCATTTTCAAGAGGAAGATCAAAAGTTTAATCTACCTCTTGAAGATGATCACTTGGTGATCGAAACACGTGGCAAAGTGTTAAAATAACGGTTTGATGTTGAGAAAAAACTCCAGTAATATTCATTACTATATCAAAGGCTCCAAACAGTGTATCACAAGTCGATTGTGTATAAAAAATAAGTTCAGAACTGTAATTGGACAGAAATAATGTGAAAATTACCGCTGCTCTGTTATCTCGGATAAAATGGTCCGAATCAATTGTATGTTTTTCTCAGAAGTTATTCCCTAGAATTTTTTTAAGATAAAAAAACACAGTTTATGTCTCATAAAGTCGCGGTGTTGTTTTTAAAATATTTGAAAGAAAAGATTCAATCATTTCTCGATAAGAACATTTTTTAGGATTTATTGAACTATCGATTCCTAGCTTTTCTATATTTTATTTCAGTTCTCAAGTTATTGGATACTATTAAATTTTTCGTTTTTTTCTCCATATTTAAAGTGCTCTCAAAGTAGTAACTATTTCATATTTTTTTCAAGCAAGACGAGAAAGATCATTGTGTTATTTTCAGTAATTGAGGAGACGTGAAATTTTTTTCTTGAAATTGAAGGGGAGATGTTTTTCAATTTTTTCAAAAAGAATTTGCTCCTGCACGATAGAGAAGGGTGAACGAGGTTATAATTAAAAATTGGAAATTCATTCTGCCCCAGAGATGATCGAGAAAAAGTAAAGGGTTGGCAAAAAATTGATAAGAAACTAGGATCCTATTCTCTCAAGTTGATTACACACTTCTCATTTTTTCCGGTACAAGAGATTTTCGCAAGGTTCTCGGATGTATAAAATTTTGAAAATTTCACTAATATTGAATGATTCAAGACATTTATTTAAATGCATTCAAATTTTTGAATGAATTTTCGGTATGTGAAAGTTATCCAATCCAATTTTTAGTTCAACCTCTTTAGTTAAAACGAATAAATAAAATCAAAGTTTTTGAAAAACAAAACAGGAAGAGAAAATACTAATATTGAATATCCCAGCAAATTTAGTGAACAAAATAAGGAATTTCGACAATTTAATCAAAGGGAATTCCTATCCGTTCTTTATAAAACTTTATAAAACTATCTCTCCAGCGAGAAAATGGAATAAAAAACCTAATCATGCACTAAATTCGTAATCTATCACTTCTGATGTGAAACCCGCAATTGACCGTAAAACCATCCAACCACTATACCGCATCACATTGTAATCCATCAGCCTCCTTGAAAAATGCACCGTCTACATACCAGAAATGGTGAGTGCACTCAGCACCAACAAACTCGCGAAGCTCTTCATGTCTGTGCACTGAAATTGAACGTACGAACCACTAGTTCTTTGCGGGAGGTTGTCTTTGCTTTATAGCCATCGGTCCCACTGCTGACTGCCATCATGGTCGGGCATCATTAGTATACAGCGTGTTCTTTTCGCTGACGTGCAGTGGTTGGCTTTCGGGATTCGGTACCGAATATGTTGAGGTTGCGCTTGAATTCGGTGAATCGCAGCAAATTGTTCCAACAGCTTGAAAACAAACTAAACTTTGACTTAGTGGGCTGTTTTGACTTTATGCCTTCCCAGGTTTCTCAAAAATCTTCAGTAATCATCAACGTTACCATCAACTAGGGTATATTCTAGGGATCTATATTCAATGTCTTCAAAACTTTTTATATTGTGCATCAACGACTGACCGATAGGAAATACCAAATATCCGATATTTGACTGTCTGTCCACAATATACTTGTCTTTGCTTGCTCAAGGACTTCATTTTAGCATTTTACTCAGGTTCCAAGGTTGTGTATCTGTAGACTAGGGAGGGTGAGTGTAAGCCTACAGCTCTACCACATGTGACCCATTGTACATCCTTCCGAGGAGTTGTCCTCCTAGGTCATCGTCCATCCTGTCCTTTCCAGGAAGGTGGACAGGTCACTGGGAAACATCTCCTTTATATCGGCAGGTGTAGGCCAAGAATCGCCGAACACACACTCTCTTTGGCAACCTCGAGGTGTCTCACGGTGGCCTCCGCGAAGGTTTTGGAAGGTGCAGCGACAATATTGTCGTTGCGTGGACACCTCTATGCACACATCCTGCATAGAGGTGTCTCCACTCGCCCCGTATTATGGAGGTGTTTCCTCAGTTGACAGAGGCCAGTCAGAAATCCTACTGTCAAGCGTAGATTTTTCCTGGTCATCGGCAGATATTTCTTCGGCGCCAGCTTGCCAGAGAGAGTTTGATAAAACAACCTTTCCAACAATTACCCAGCAACTACACTACAGGAATGTACCCCTGGTAGTTGGAGAATGGATAATCTAGAAGCTCTTTAGTAGAGCAATAAGTATCAATGTAGAAGACCTCACAGTAAGAGGACTGATCATGAGGGAATGTCTACAGGGAGGGGTCTTATCACCCCTTCTCTGGAACATAGTTCTGGATACCCTGATTAATCGCCTCAACAACAATAGATTCTACACAATTGCATATGCAGATAACATAGTTATCTTGCAGACCGGCATATTTGTGAGCGCACTGTGCGATAGAGCGCAGGATGGGCTCAAATTAATAGAAACAAGGTGTAAGGAACACTCACTGTCGATCAACCCCAAAAAGTCTGAGATGGTCCTTTTCATTAGGAAAAGAAGTTTATTGGGTTCAAAACCTCCCGAAATCTTCAAAAGCAAACTTAACTTCTCTGGAACTCTCACCTGCAGAGTAGAGCAAAAAGAGCATATGTGGCGTATGAGCAATATCGGAGGACAGTGGGACGCGCATGGGGTCTTTCACCTCGTGTGGTTACTTGGATCTACACTGCAATAATAAGACTTATGTTAACGTATGGAGCCATTGCATGGGGATCAAAAGTTCTACAAGAAACGGCCATCCAAAAATTATATCAAATACGGCGACTGGCTTGTTTAAACATCACAGGAGCCATGAGAACAACACCAACCGCCGCAATGGAATTAATCACGGGTCTGACACCTCTGGATCTGTACGTTAAGGAGGTCGCGTTAATGGCCATGGTACGATTGCGCACGGCTGGTGTAAACCTCGAAGTAGGAGTGGGTCAATTGAGGCTGGGCCTATGGCGGGATGCGCTCAATGCGCAACCTCTGCTGCAGGCAACCAGTTATGCAATTGAACCCAGATTTGTGTTTAATAAACCCTACAAAATACAAATAAAACAGAACACAGAGTCAGTTGCTACAAATGCAATACGCATATATACAGACGGCTCAAAAACCAAAGAAGTCTCAGAATGTGGAGTGTACTCCAGATCACTAAGCCTAAGGATTAAATGGGGAATGGAAAAACATACCAGCGTGGTCTAAACAGAACTGGCTGGTATCTCAATCGCCACAAAAGAAATAACCAGGAAAGGAATTTCTGGCAAAAACCTAACAATCTGCACTGACAGCAGACAAGCCCTTTTAGCCTTGAACAGGCAACGTGTTACCTCAGGGCTAGTACTAGAGTGCCACCAAGATTTAGCCAAAGCCTAGGTAGATAATAACATTATCCTGATGTGGGTTAAAGGACACAACAGGAGTGAAGGTAATCGCATTGCCGACTCTTCAGACAAGAAAGCGGCTGGACTAAGAATTTCAGGACCCAGTGGTACCTACGGCCTGATGACAATTGCTGAACCAGCCAAATGTTACACCCATGCTCAATTCCTAAAGAGATGGGATGACATCAAAGGATGCAATCTTGCCTGGACCACCTTGGGCGACCCTTTAAAGCTGGCGCCTTTCCAGGGTATAGAGGCATGGAAATTTATAATTTTTGAAGCTTATGGGAATTCTTTCTACTAAAAGTTGCTGACGTTTTCGATTCAATTGACTCTACAGTATAACCACTTGTGAATATGACGACGTTAAAGTTAAACCAAACAAACATTGAACAAAAAAATTGGTATGGATCAAAGAAGGTACGGAGTGGAAGAAAAGTTTCTTCCGCAAAATAAGAAATTTGCAAGTTCTAATCCAAGGTCTTGGGAGACTCGTATGGAAGGTAGAATGGTACTTGAACCTTATCAGGTTTTGCTATCGTGGTCTCAGATATACTATTCAACCTTTTACAATATCCAGCACCATGAGTATGATAATCTTGTTTATTGAATGTTCCGCTATAATTACAAAATCCTAGAAGTAATTTATTCTGCGAGTAACTTTTTGTAGAACATAATTGCCAGTCGACTGGTGAAGCCAATCGCTAGATGACGACAACACCAACAAAAGCGTAACTATAGAAGTCGCAGAAGTCACAGAAGCGCTCCTTTGTGGACTAAAAAGTCAAGAGGGAGAAACAACTACATTGAAGAGGGACTTTCGGAAGTACTATCTGTGGAAGTAGTCGAACCGAGACTCGTAGAGAAGAAGAAACCTCATTCACAGAGAAGGATGAGTTGTCGTCATCGCTAGATGACGACAACACCAACAAAAGCGTAACTGTAGAAGTCGCAGAAGTCACAGAAGCGCTCCTTTGTGGACTAAAAAGTCAAGAGGGAGAAACAACTACATTGAAGAGGGACTTTCGGAAGTATTATCTGTGGAAGTAGTCGAACCGAGACTCGTAGAGAAGAAGAAACCATATTCACAGAGAAGGATGAGACTATGATTTTCCAAGAAGATACTGGGACTCACTGATAAACTGCTATTGGTGGCGGTTATTGAGAATATTCTGAGTCACTTTCCTGTCTCAGGAGAGAAATGAAAATGAAGAAGCAACTGCTTAGAGGTAAATTACGATACCGAGGAATCTCTGTGAGAGGGTTTTGAACGTTTGCCTTGGGAAATATGTTCAAAGCCTACTGAAATCTGAGTATGATCACTTTCAAGTTCTTGAAGCACCTTAACTTGATGTAGTACAAGAAAACTTCACGGAGAATTTCAAAACGTTATGAAGGAACATGAAGTTAACGTGGGTTTGGAGGAAACCATGATGGTGTTTATAACAGACCTCAACGAACTCAAAAAAGTATGAATATTGGCGAAGGAATGAAACTGTAAACATTTACTATAGTTTATGCATTACGAACGTAGACAATCACTTTAGTAAACATGGGGTATAAGGAAGTAATAGGCGTGTTCAATTCATTGGCATATAAACTTGGAGACCATAAGACTGATCAGAAAACTTTAGATCGGATGACCGAAATTTACCATGGTGGAATGTAAATCCAAATCGGATGAGACAAATCAGGTACATGGAACCAAAATGAAAGTCAGTCGAATTAACATAATAAAATACTAAGAAAAACTCAACAAGAGAAAATGCGTTGAGGTCAAACAGACTCAAGAGTGTTCTAGAACCTACAAAATACCCTCAAAGGAACCTCATCTCTACTGAATAATCTGAAAACGAATCTTTATAGTATTCAAAACTCTGAGCGTTGATAATGAAATCTAATATCGAAGTTCTACACAGATTCAGAAGGGTGAATTGGAAGAAGGTTTAGAGACGATCAGATCCAGAAGACTTTTATCCAGTAATGTCGAAAAGAATGAAAGGAAATTCTACTTTGAAAACTGGTTTCGGAAGAACACATGTAGACTTACTAAATCACCTTCACACAAAAATATTCGAAATTCAGAGAGACCAGATCAGCTGAAGATGTGCAGTCTTACATCCTATGGATTGGAAACATCCATAGGACAGATATATCGGAGATGTATCATTGGCTAACAGACCACTGTACAATGAGTTTCCTTGAAATTAATTTAAGTGTCCAAGCGGAAGGAAATCATCGAGATAAGCTGATGATTAATATAATATACATGCTTATAGGAAGTTTGTTCTACAAGACCTTTCTCGGAGGGGAAACGCTAGTGGCGGAGATAGCAAGAAGATGTTCTTGGGTGGGTTTGTCACCAAGGTTGTGATACCTCATAACAGACGGGTTACTATATATCCTGAACATTACTGGGTTATGTGCACGACTCAGTCATATTAGTCCAGTGCTAATATAATAATATAATGACGGAATATACGCAGTTGGATTTGAATACAAAACAAGCTAGATCCAGAAGATGAACGTTAGCCTATTCCAATAAATAGCAGCATACACCACGGGACAAGTTGAATACCTTGGAGGGATATTACAGGTTCGAGTTTTCTTTTGGTGTTTCAGATAACGTCTTCATATGACGAAGCATAATTGCTACTAAAAAGTGAGTTCAAATGCTTGAATTCGTGACCCAACTCAGTATTATTAATGGGACTTATGTCAGGTCGAATTATGAATGATCTTTCATACCATATCATCAAATTGATTCTACTCATTGCTGACATATTAAGAGGGTCTGGCTGAGCTAAACATCTAGTCTGTTATAATGCTATAATAATTATTGATACACAATAATTCACTAGGGTAATTTTAGAAATGGACATTTAGCCCAAGAATATGTCACAAAGAATATCTATCAGAAATATTGTATTGAATTTTGGGTCTTTTTTTTAACATTTTACCATTCTACCTAACCAACAATGTCATATAATGACGGATAATGCACGCCTGACATCGTGAACGTTGGTTAAAAGAAAGAAATAATTTAGAGAGATCGCTCATTTATAACGAGATATCTTCATTTCTTTAATGGAAAACCTTGAAGTACGATAGTTTTTTGAAAGGTATGGAATACACAAAGTTAACAGTTACATCACAGGTCAGTGTTATTTGTGAAGAACGGTATAAATTATTGAAATCGAATGAGAACTTTTAAAACTCTTGCATTAATTCTGAATAAATTGCTCAACTGATATCAAAATAAAATCTCGATTCTGAATATAAAACCAAGCCCCTTTTCATAAAAGTGATATCAATAATGTCGTTGACAATGATTTTTTGAATAGTATAGATTTAAATTTTCGTCTTCTCAAAAATCTACTCATTTGGTACCTGAATAAACAAGAAATTCGTGAAAAGGTGAAGAACAAATTAATGATAACCTTTTCAATGTTTATTCTGAGAATTTCACTATAAAAGGTTTAAAAAACCGCGTTTCGCTGTACAGTTACTTTCTCAAGTAGGAAAGATGAGAAAAAAATCGCAATAAGGTTGCAGTGAAAAGGTAAATGATAAATATCAACCGTAAACTATCTACTATTAACTATAAAAAGTTGGTTCTTTCTCTATCGTGTTACGCAACCTGTTTTCACTCCATTTCGAAAACAGACTCAGAGAAATAAAATTGATCGATAGTATAAAATATCTAGGCGTTTCCTAATCTATTTTTCTTTAAAGGACAAAACACAAGCACTACAGGAAACTCCTTAAGGCACTCTCAGAGCGGTACCTGTGTGAAAGTAGGGATTCACATTGGATTCGAATCGCTGGAGATTAAATCCATTTGGAAAAACTTTTTCAGGAAGTTTATTCCACATAAACGCAGTTCTCCAGATGAAAGAGTTCTTTTACAGTGAAGTTCGAGGTGTACTGAGTTGTACCTCAAAACGATGAGCAGCCACAATCTTATGCGTATTTCTGATATGTACCGCTCTTGGTGGAATCAAATGTGCCAAGTCACTTGAACACCTCCAGTGAAAATATTTATAGAAGAGAGACAAATCTCCAACAGTGTTCCAAGCTCTTAAGAAGCAGCCTTCGCAATTCCAGCGACATAATTGTGCCAAGACATATGGGTGTCCATTTTAACTCTCAACAAACTTGTTATACCCATTTCGAAGATATTTATCTACTTGGAGAAAACCGATGCCTAGGTTTCTGTGGCATTGAATTGAACCTGGTTACTTTTACCCCAATTCAAAATTACTTCTAGATCGTCATCAAGATATGCCACCTCCTGCTGCCGGTGGAGATGTGCCTCCGTAGCCGATGTCCTGGAATCCAAATGGAATGACGAGACAAGTGTGCTATCGTTAGCAAAGCAATTTATTGGATTCTTGGTTTTTTCCAATAAGTCATAGATATACAATAAACAGAGGATTGGAGACGAAATGGATCTCTGGTACTTAGATACACGTAATATGGAAATCTGCAATACTCTCTAATGCCCCAAATTCAAATATCTTGCTAAACTGACGAACATTTCCCACTTGAGAATGATATATTTTGCTATGGTGGACTTAAGACTTCTTTATGTTGTTCTAAGTTGGAGAGGAGTCTTATTATTCCACTAATCTGTATCTGTAGACTAGGGAGGGTGAGTGTAGGCCCAAATCACTTGAGCCACATGTTACCCATTGTACATCCTCCCAAAGAGTTGTCTTCCTAGGTCATCGTCCATCCTGTCCTTTCCAGGAAGGTGGACAGGTCTCTGGGAGACGTCTCCTTTATATCAGCAGGTGTAGGCCAAGACTCGCCGAATACATACTCTCTAATTGACGATAACTCCGGACATTCCCATAGGGCATGCCCGACAGTTTCATCTTCCTGTTCACACATTCTGCATAGAGGTGTGTCTACTAGCCTCATATTGTGGAGGTGTTTCTTTAGTTGACAGTAGCCAGTCAGCGTAGATTTTTCCTGGTCATCGCCAGATATTTCTTCGGCCTCAGCTTCCCTGGGTTGCCAAGGGTGATCCTGAAAAGATTGAATCCTTTGATTTCATCCCATCTCTTTAGGGATTGAGTATGGGTGTGACTTTTGTCTAGTTCTGCAATTGTCGAAGTCATCAGGCCGTAGGTGCTACTGGGTCCTAAAATTCTTAGTCCAGCCGCTTCCTTGGCTAAAGAATCGGCAATGCGATTACCTTCACTCCTGTCGTTCCTTTTAATCCACCTCATGATAATGTTATTATCTACCGAGGCTTTGGCTTAATCTTGGTGGCACTTCCTGTTCACACATCCTGCATAGAGGTGTGTCCACTAGCTCCATATTGTAAAGGTGTTTCTTTAGTTGACAGTAGCCAGTCAGCGTAGATTTTTCCTGGTCATCATAAGATATTTCTTCGGCGCCAGCTTCCCAGGGTCACACAGGGTGATCCTGGCAAGATTACATCCTTTGATTTCATCCCACCTCTTTAGGGATTGAGCATTGGTGTGACGTTTGGCTAGTTCCGCAATTGTCGAAGTCATCAGGCCGAAGGTGCCACTGGGTCCTAAAATTCTTAGCCCAGCCACTTCCTTGGCTAAAGAGTCGCCAATTCGATTACGTTTACTCCTGGAGTGTCCTTTAATCCACCTCAGGATAATGTTATTATCTAATGAGGCTTTGGCTAAATCATGGTGGCACTCTAGTAATAGCCCTGAGGTAACACGTTGTCTGTTCAAGGCTAATATTATTATTTCACTAAGGAAAGCTATTCGTAAAACAACATTTTTTCGTGATAATTTCAAAAAAATATCTTAGGTTCTCTTCAGATATTGTATGATATACAAGTGAGACTGTTAGAATTTGAATTATTTTACGTTCCACTATATTTATTACATGTATCATATTACGATTTTGAAACTTTCTGGACGCATATTACACTATCTTCATATGTTTTTACTGCTAGTGATTTCAAGCATCTATTTACATTTCTCGCCAATAATAATCATATACTTTTTTGGAAATCCAGAGATGAAAACAATTGCAGCCTGCAGTTTTGCGATATTGCTGAGTTGTATACTACCCCCTGTTCAATTATAATTGAGAAGTGAATTGTACTTTTACCATAGAATGATTCAGGCAGGTAGCCTTTAGACCCGCGGTTATCAACAGGCGGACCACGGTCCGTTTACGGACCGCGAAAGATTGACCCGCGGACCGCCCCAAATATTGTATTATATGCCAAGTAGGTATATATAAACATTCGTAGATGAGGTATACCATACCTTTATCAATTAAAATAACACAAATAAAATCTAACTTAGTACGTATACTATTTCAAGTTGCCTAGTTAACCTGTTTCACCTACTACTGATAAGTTTACCTATCTAGCCTATGCGTGTGCGAATCAGAGTGATGCGATTTAAATATTTTCAAATCTCTGTTATGCACACGAAACATCCATAGATTGAACTCCGTACCATTTTTCGGAAATATGTGCGGGAGCATTCCACAGCGCACCGCGTTCTAACCTTATTTCAGCGTGCTTGCTCCTGTTTTGTTTTGTTGAAACAAGCACGGGCGCGTATTGAAATCGAAAGTGGGCAAGTGGGAAAGCAATGAAAGCAGACTGCCAGTTGTCGCCAGGACGGTACCCGGAGCGGTCCTGAAGTGATACCCGGCTGGGTGTGGATTTGCAACGGACTGTCCGCTCCTGGGCCGCCTGTCGCACGCAGACCAGAGCCGGCGGGTGCTAGGCCGCCGGAGGATCTATACGGAGCTCCGTCCTCGCTTCCTGAGGCACAAGATCTCCGAATCTATTATACGTTCCCTATCCACTATCTATCTAATGGGCGCCGCGGGGGTGCAACTGGCCACCACGATGGCACTAGGCCGGACCAGAGGGTTCCCTACGATCCCTAAACCTAGCCGACACACTATCGCGATTTGACCTACCTAGCTTCCTACACCCGAAGGAAAGAGACTGCCTCCGGAGGCGCACGGTCGCTTTAAAGCCCCCAGATATCAGTGCAATGGGACAGCCCACGTAGACTGCCCCTTAGATATGCTGGGTCGGCGTACCCTCCGATGTATTCAAGCCTGGGTAGGCCAAATACGTCCAAGAAGGCCGGCTAGTGGGTCCCTCGGTGCGGCGTGACGCCGAAGTAGCAGATTTCGAATTCTTTTTATAAGGTAGTCCTAAAAAGGACAAATTTGAACTAACAAGTTCAGTTTAGAGTCGGTTTACAGCTCCTGAGAGACACCGTTGGTATTTTATTATCCTGGAAATCTCCTTGGTACAGTAATGGGGATGTATATGTACACCTCGGTATATATCTATATGTATTTATATAGTTGGACGTCCAAACTCCTGGGAAAACTCCTCTTTGGAAAACTCCAGTAGTGTTGTTGCCTTGAAAAAGGCAATTTGGGCAGCTATCTATATCGAATTCACTTCGGGAAGTAATTTGGGGTGTTTGTTTTTACTTCCCTAATCTCCGTATAAAGAAACTACTGCCGAAGACTCCTTTACAATTCCAAAAACTATAATTAGCCAACTTCCAATAATTCAGGTCGTCCAAAAACGCTCGATGATTACTTTACAATGCTCAGAGTCAGACTCAGCTGCCCTAACCCGCGAAACCGTCTATATTTATCCCTACGCGGCGCGCGCGCGTAGGCTCCGCCTACTAGCTATCCTTTCCTTCGTCTTCTCTGATTCGCTAATCTTCGCGATACATATACCGAATTATTGGACGTTGGTAACACAGTCATCAGTCGAAGCACAAACAACGGAGTAACAGGACATTTGTTTCATGATTTCTGTCGTTTTAGTTCGTTTGATTAAACATCTTTCTGTACCTACGTTGATATGGATCCTAAAAAACGAAAAGTCGACAGTGAAAATAAAAGGTTTTTGGCAGAATGGATTGAAAAATATTGTTTTACGCTGCCTGATAGGCCTCAAGTGGTTCCAGTATGCCTTATATGCAATGAAACTGTCGCTATTGTTAAAAGTGGAAATTTAAAGCGATACTACAAACAACTTATCAGCAATTCCACGAAAACTTTCCTCTTGGCAGTCAGGCTCGTGAAAAAAATTCATACATAACTCAGTTCTTACTAGTTCGTTGCATGAGCGATCAAGAAAAATCCACAGAAGCAGCGTTACGTGTGTGCTGGACGCTTATTAACCCATAACAGACTGGCGTTGCCATATGGCAATGCTTATCTACCTGACATCTATACTGTTTTTTGAAAAGAACATAATCAATTTTTACAGTTTTCTGCTCTGGTGCAGTTCACGAATTGTTTACGTTACTTCTAAATAGGAGTAGATGATTCTGGCATGCTTCTTTCCCTTTGTGTGATTGAATATTCTAGCGTGTTATATTTGCTGACTGCAAAATGGATATAAACTTCATGTAGGTATAACAAAATATCTTCTGTTATGGTCTATAGTAGCATGCAAATCTAAATAAATGATGATTTTCCATACAAATAGCACTTTTGACTGAAATAATCCGCTAATTAGATATTTAATTGATTCCTAACCTCAGAATTGCCATATGGCAATGCTAGGCTTCACAGGCTGCATGTTTATATGATGTTCCTTTTTGTTGTTAGAGATGGGTTAACTCTGGAAGAAGCTTTGCAAATGGCTTATTCAGACGACCTCGATGTTCGAAACATCTTTATAGAACCGCCAGATGTGAATGAATTGACTGATGAGGATTCTGGCGAGGAGGATGAAGGAGGGCTTGTTGACAATTTGTCAAGAAATCAACTGAAGGCATCCGCTCAGTTAGAAGATGACGAACCAGTTACTCTCGACGAACATAATGAGGGGATGCGCGAAAATTTTGTAGAAGTAAACAATCGAGAAGAAACTGTTTTCGCGCAAGCAGAAAAAATTGATTATGACAAAATTGAATGGATCGAAGGTGATCTTATAATGACGGCGAAAGAATTTCCTAAGGGAAATTATGAGAATTTCAAAACTTTCACGCCTGCCGAAATGATCGAACTGTTCTTTGATGACGACATGATTGATTTTTTCTTGGAAGAGACGACAAGATATGCCCTTTTCAAAAATCATCCCAATCCCCAAATAACTCGAGAGGAAATGCGGTGTTTTCTCGCAATCCTAATATTGTCTGGATATAACTGGATGCCAGGCAAACAATTATTTTGGGATACTGCTGGAGATTTGGGCAACCAATTGGTTATAGAGGCAATGAGAAGAGATCGGTTAGTGACAATTTGGAAATATTTCCATTTAGCAAATAATAATGATATCGATCAATCCGATAAGTACTATAAATTGCGACCACTCGTAGAAAAATTGCAAGCCAAATTTATGAAATATTACGTACCCGAGAGAGATTTCAATTACGATGAATCCATGGTAAAATATTTTGGTAGGCATTCATGTAAACAATTTATAAAGGGAAAACCAATACGTTTTGGGTACAAGGTTTGGTGTATCAATGATACAAGCGGATATCTTGCAAATTTCATGTTATATCAAGGAAAGGATCCAAAATATAATGACAATTATAATGCGGTGTTTGGAACTTCTTCTGCACCATTTGTCATATTATTTACGAGATGCCTGAGGAGAAACGAAATCTACGATATTCTCTATTTTGTGATAACCTCTTCACTAGTTTCCATCTATTTACTCACCTCAAACAAATGGGATATGATGCAACAGGCACAATTAGAGAAAACCGTATCCCAAAAAGCTGTCCTCTAATTTCGAAAAAAGCTATGAAAAAGAAGAACAGGGGAGAAGTCGGTTATGTATTGGATAAACAAAATGGAATTATATTGGTGAGGTGGGTTGATAACAATGTGTTAACTTTGCATCTACTTCTGACGGAGTATCTCCAATGGGCAGCGTCAAACGATATTCCAAGGTAGAAAAGAAAAACATCAACATCCGAAGACCTTGTGTGATTGGAAAATACAATTCATCAATGGGTGGCACAGACTTGATGGATGAGAATATTTCCCGTTATAGAATTGGATTACGATCAAAAAAATGGTGGTGGTGTCTCTTCACCTGGTTAATAGATGCTACTTTACAAAACGCTTGGATTTTACATAAGAAAGCAGGAAATAATTTGACTTATCTGCAATTCAGGAGAGAGATTGTCAAAGCATACCTCATAAAATATCGCAATCCTCGGAAACCTGGTGGCAGGCCATCAAGCAGTGCATCAAGTAGATCTTTTAGCCGTATTTCTGATGACATAAGATTTGATAATGTGGGACATTATCTGACTTCTGTACCAAATAATAAGAAAAAAAATTGTGCTGGTGAACAATGCAAGTCAATTATGAGAACAATGTGAATCAAATGTGGCGTAGGGCTTTGCCTAAAATGCAATTTATTGTTCCATACCCGTTTGTAAATCTTCCTGACAATTCTGACATTTTTTCAATAAAAACATTTCATTCAAGTCGTTATTTTACTAATTCTGTACCAGAAGACCACATCCACCCATTGCAATGCCTAGCATTGCCATATGGCAACCAGCAATATTTTGAAGAAAAATGCATATTTTAATAATTGGTTGTTATTTTCTTAATCACTAGAATTAATTGAAGCTTGAAATTATCATTTTTTTGAAAAACAAAAAAAGTCCGTCCCTGATGGGTTAAACACCAGAAATCATTTTCAGATTCTGAGATAGTGAAGGAATGTATGTTGGCAGTAGTTTTGTCACTTTTTGAAGAAAAAAAGATGTTGTCTCTGTAATTCATTACACGAAGAACTGAATTTTTAGCTGCGGACAATTGAAACACTCTTCTTGAAGTTCTGCAAAAGGCACCTTGCTACGCCATAGCACTTGATGAATCATGTGACATTGTTGATGATGTACAAATGTCAATTTTCGTAAGATTTTTTGACATTGGGTGTCAGATTTTTAGAGAAGAGTTGCTTGCAATATTGACGTTGAAAGGTAACACTCGAGGAGAAGACTTATTCAAGGCCATTGACGATTTTATTATGAAATATAACATTAGTTATTGTTGTGTATTACATATATTTATATATTTGGGACACCCGTGATATCATTAGTGTGAATTATTATCCAGTTGTCAAATAGATGGCAATAAAATGAATCAAATCAAATACTACTCATTCACAACAGTTTTGGCGACGAGGTGAATTAGAAATATTATAAAAATCAAAAATAATCCAAAAAAAACATTTCAAAATGGACGCCCAACAGTTCAGAGAATTTATGGAATTTCAAACTGCAATGATATCTACTCTCTTTTCTCAATTACAAAGTTCACAGAGTCAGACAAACTGTGAATCATCAAGCAAGGGAGAAATTGTGATGAATACAGCACTTTTAGCTAACTTCGAAAATTTTGACAGCAAGAAAGAATTGTTTTCAAATTACAAAAGCAGGTCCCAGAATTACCTTTAAATGAAGCAGATCAATACAAATAAGCCTTATTGTGCTCAACTGCTACTAAATTCTATTGGAGCTGAAAATTTCAACATGATTACAGCTTTGGCTGCTCCTAAAACTCCTGATCAGTTGACATATGATGAATTGATAAAGTTATTGGAAGAACATCTTGCACCAAAGAAGAACGTTTTAGTTGCTCAACATCACTTTTTGTCAATCTATCAAAATGAACAACAAGCAATTCCAGAATTTGTAAGTACACTCAAGAGTAATATAAGTGACTGTGAATTCACATGCGAGTGCAAGAAATCAGTTGCAGAAATCTTCCTGACAGCTCAATTCATTCGTGGCTTATACGATAATAGCATTCGTGAACAATCACTTCAGTCTGATAGTAAAACTTTCAAAGACATTTTTACGAGAGCAATTGCACTCGAATCTTCGAAAATTGATGCTCGCAAAATTGCCCAGAAAACAATTTCAACGTCATCTTCAACAGTTGATATCAATAAAGTCAACTGTTCACACCAACATGTTCATAAAATGCACAGAAATCATTCACGTTCATATATCCCTTCAAGAACTAGAAAATCGAGGTACAATAGGCCACTCAGTCGCAAATATAACCTTGAATCACTAGGAGTGCAGAATATTTGTCTTAGGTGTGGGAAATCCAATCATATCACAAAAGATTGTCACACTGAACAAACCTCACTCAAATGTACCTTATGCAACAGGATTCGTGACGTTTCTAAGGTCTGCATTACTTCATTAGTTGCAAAAAAGACAAAATCTGAATCGACTAATCAAATTCAAAGCGATGATTCATATGAAATCGCACGACAATATGGTTTTCAACATATTGTTGATATTCATCAAAATCATAATAGTTCTGACACTGATATGAATCGTTATTACGCCCACGTCAAGATAGAAGGAAAACCAATCAAATTCTTCGGGATCAGCTTATACGTTTCTTCAACGTCAACAATTACAAGATTTGAATCTGAATATTCCTCTTGAACCAGCAACCATCGGATTCCGCTCACATACTCAAGATGTTTTCATACCCGATGGGAAGATTGTAGTTATGGTGATATCAAAATAAAAGAAGATGTTTATATTGTGCCAGATAATTACGCTGCTATTCTTGGTAGAGTTTGGATCCGACGTCTCAAGATAGATTTGAATCAACTAAGCCAACAAAACGTTTTCGAAGAGAAAATTGGATGTGTTCCAGGTTTCAATGTTGTTCTCAAGTTACGTGAAGGTGTACAGCCATGTTTCCATCGTGAACGTGAAATTCCCTACGCATTCAGCACATTGGTTGAAAAAGAGTTGGATGCTTTGAAACCCGTTCATCATGAAAAATCAGCACCATCAAATAAAAAGGCACGACAATTCAGCGTGGGAGAAAGAGTTCAAACAAGGTATTACACAAATAATAAACAGTTATGGAAGACAGGAGAAATTATCAAGAAATTTGGGCTTCTTCACTATCAAGTGAAACTCGATGATGGATACATTTTGAAGAGACATATTGATCAGATAATATCGACCAAGTTGCCCAAAAGTAATTTCGCACCTGAAGTAGAAGTTACTAATGAAGATCAATCGATACAACCTAATATAACTGATTTGGTGACGATTCCAGTGCAAGATGAACAAGCCAATCAACCCGATAATATTCAAAATGAGGTGTTTGAACCAGATCAAATTGAAGTACCTGATGATCAAATACCTCATCCACCAACCAACATAACAGAGTTGAGAAGATCAAGCCGCCCTGTTAAACTTCCATCACGCTTCAACGATTACATAGTTGAAAAAAAATAATTCAATAAGCGTGGGAGATTGTTGTGTATTACATATATTTATATATTTGGGACACCCGTGATATCATTAGTGTAAATTATTATCCAGTTGTCAAATAGATGTCAATAAAAAAGATCATAAAGAGAACTCACATATTCATTATAAAGTGGTATTAATACATGAATCAAATCAAATACTACTCATTCACAACAGTTATGATAGAATGGTTTCGTTTTCAACTGATGGGGCCACAGCAATGATTGGCAAAGAAAAATGTGTAGTAAAGAGAATCAGAGATAAAATTCAGGTCTAATATCGTAACAGTGCATAATTCACCAGGCAGGCCATTGTGGAAAACTTAGTGCTACACTCAAGGAAGTGATGGACAACTTGGTCAAGTTGATTAATTTTATGAGATCCCATTCTGTACTTCAGCACCGACATTTCAAAGAGTTCCTTTCTGAATGTGATTCTGCGTTTTCTGGCTTACTACAACACAAAAAGGTTCGTTGGCTAAGTAAAGGTCAAGTTATTGAACGTTTCTGGCTAATAAGAGAAAAAGTACCCTCCTTCTTGCAAATCTAGAATACGCAGGGAGCCAGAAAGCACTTTGAGTTTATAAAGAACGAGCGCAATATGCTAGTTGTGGCTTTTCTGAAAGATATTTTGAAATATTTGAATGCTCTCAATACAGAGTTACAACAAAATGGAAAATTAATATGTGATCTGATACAAAGCGTGTATGCTTTTCGTCGTAAGCTGGATATTTTTGAAAAAGATATCGTTAAACAAGAATTTATTCATTTTCCGACAATTCTTGAATTCGAAACGGAAACCTCCGAAGAAGACATTGCAGAGTTTGTAAAATTTCTGTCCGATCTTGAGAACGAATTTGCTACAAAATTCCAAGTTTTTGCAGAGACAGAGGCAAGCTACCCCCATTTCTTAAATCTCCATTTGAAATTGATGCAGCGGCAAAATGGACAGATGTTGCTGCCAAGTTATTTAATCTGTCAAATCCATCACTTCAAATGGAGATAATTGCTTTAGACTATGTATACACCAGTTCAATTGAATTTTCAATGTGATATACCCTATACTTACCTCAATTAACCCGTTATTATTATTTATATTCGCGTTATTGCTTTTTACCTACATGAAAATTTCCAGTTAGGCCTGCTGCAGCCTGGTCGTTGGTTATAAATGGATAAATCATTATAATTTTCGTGATGACAATCTGAATTTTTGCATCTATTGTGTCAAAAAATAATTCCGATTTTTATAATCATTCAGACGGTGTGAACGATAAAAAAGTTGAACATTCGATTACACACCAGCTGGAACTCTTATATCCGTCTATAATTATAATAAAATTTGTGGCTGACTGAACACAAAAGATTTCTTGGAATACTTCCCGTCACATGATGAATTCATTTGATACTCTACATTGAACGAATTCAATGATTGGATTCTGTTTTCTAAACTCAATGAACCAGTCTCCCGAAACAAATCCATAGAAATGCAAATTACTTATAGAATATTAAACTGTTACTAGATTATCACACGTTACAGCAAATTGTAAATCTGCCCTCTCTATTGAAGTCTATGGAAGGCGTGGAAGAGTTACCAATGATTTTGATAAGAAAAATCAATGAATTTCAGGTTCAATGTGGAAATTTAACGAAATTTAGAGTTGGAAAATGAAGGAAAATAAAATCTTGAAATATAATAATAATAATCGTCTTTATTGTTTCCCAGCTGTAGTTACATACAAATATTTACATAAATCAAAAACGTCGATCAAGAACGAGAAATCGGGATACATTCATCATCCCTAAACACATTTCAGCATGTTTCACTCGAAGTTTCATTTACAATTCCATCATTCTTTATAATGCTCTACCTTGTGAATTTAAGCATTACTCTCTGTATAATTTTGAGAAAAAAATCAAATCTTATCTTCACTGATTCAGATTGATCTAATGTGAAACTCATACCTCTGTGTATCTTCTTGGTGATTCTTTTGTGTATACATATGTGTGTATGTATATGTATATGTATATGTATATTTGTGTGTACGTATGTATATGAGGACTTATTGTGTATCTATATATGTGTATATATATATATATATATGTATATATATATATATATATATATATATATATATATATATATATATATATATATATATATATACATATATATATACACATATATATGGAGTGGTTTGAAACTCTGGCCATTGACGAAGCCCACAAGAAGCCCCGAGTCTGGTTGAGATACATAGACGACACCTTTATAATATGGAACCATGGGAATGCAGAACTAGACACTTTTCTGAAGCACATCAACAACGTAAGTCCTTCCATCAATTTCACAATGGAAATATATATCCATCTATTTCACAATAGAAATATATATATATATATATATATATATATATATATATATATATATATATATATATATGTATATATATATGTGAGCTAGATTATGTGTTTATGGTTATGTGTATGTTTGTTGGATTTGCTTATTTGATGGTTAGTTGTTAATATTATTTGCTATTTTAAAGGATTTTTTTAAATTTCATAAATACTTAGGTTAAGCTGAACTTCGCCTTTCTTCGATTGTTACACTGTGTTTAATTTGTAATTATTCGATGAATAAAGCCGATTATTAAAGCAGATTATTATTAAATTACAGAGCTAGTTGCTGATATAACAAAAGGCGAATCAAATCATCAAATCGAATATGCTTCATTGTCCAAAGTATAAACTCGTAGACAAAGTTAATCATGTATAAATGAGTTTCACTATAATAACTATACATTATACATATACATTGGTTTAATGTATGTGTCATACTGAAATATGGTTACGATTCTTAGTGAACAGCTAAAACAATTATAGATAAATAAATGAATATGCATATATAAACGCACATAAATACCACACACATACATATTTATATACATCCTAAATGAACGAATAGTCAGACATTAACAGGTAAATAAGGAGGTAAATAAGGAAGTCAATAGATAAAATACATATATAAATAAAAAAGATAAACAGACACTGTTTTCAAAATTGCAGGAGCTATTAAAATCAACATAAGCAGTGCTTGAACAGGGAATAATTTTATTTCAGAATTTCATCCATATGATTTGAAAGGGTTTTATTTTTAGGAGTGATTAATTTTTTGGGAAAGAAAGTTTTTGGCTTTCTACTACTCCATCTGATACAAAAAAAGGGATGAGAGAATCTTTCAGAGAAAGGAAGGATTAATCAATTTGAAAATAAGTAACTCTATACATGGATGTGTAGATCATGCAAAGAAGTAACTTTCAGACACAAACTGAAAGAAAGTCCTCCTGAAACAGCTACTTTCATATAAACATTCTCTCATCCATTTTTTTTGTATCAGATGGAGTAGTAGAAAGCCAAAAACTTTCTTTCCATCCATATCTTTATCAAAGTACTCTTGAATACTATAAAATACCTGGTCGGTGGTCGGTAGATGGTTATATATTTTAACTGCATTATAGATCAATGAGTTTTTAATCAAATTTGATGATGGAATAGGCAGTCTTAATTTGTCGCTTTGGCGAGTAAAACCAATAACAACATCGTAAGATGATTTGTTCTTATGTACTAGGCACACAGTTTCGAGTATGAATAAAGAAGAAAGTGTTAATAATTTTTGCTCCTTGAGCAAGGGTTTACAAGACTCTCTAGGCCCAACTTTGCACAGATATCGGATGTCACGCTTTTGGAGAATGAAGACTGTATTGAAGTGTTGTTGGTTGCAGGTGCCCCAGAATGATATGCCATATCTTAGATTCGATTCAACCACAGCGTGGTACACAATTTTTGCAGTTACAATACCCAATTCATTTGACACCGTTCGTAAAGCATAACATCCCTAAGCTATTTTTTTGCTCAGCAAATTCATATGGTTATTGGAATTGAGGTTGCTGTCCAGATTGATTCCAAGAAATTTATTTAGTTTTTTGTTTGATATAATATCATTACCCATCGGAATGCCTGACAAGTTGCAATTGAATGATATAAGATTGGTTTTTTCTATATTGAAGGATAGCAGATTGGAGTTGCACCACTCTCTCACTTTAAGAATATATTGTGCTATTTCGTTTTGAAGATCCTTTTCATTAGTGTCATGCCACAGGATGGTTGTATCATCTGCAAACATTGTGAACGTTCCCTCAGAATCAATATAAGATAGATCATTTAAATACAACAAAAACAATACTGGCCCCAGTATCGAGCCTTGGGGTACTCCGTGTCTAACAGAGACAATATCCGACAGTGTGTCAGTCCCCACAACTTGGGTACGTTGATTCAGATATGATTTCATCCAGTTAAGGCTTTGATTTCTGAAACCATAGTGTTGGAGTTTGCGTAGCAGAATTTCGTGGTTCACACAATCGAAATCTTTCGACAGGTCACAGAAGACTGCTGCGCATTTCTTTTTCAGATTCAACTCAGAGTAAAGTCTTTTTAGCAGATGGAAAATTGCATCCCCTGTACTCTTTTTGGATTGAAAGCCAAATTGTTGAGGATTTAAGATTTTGTTGGCAGATATGAAATTCATCAACCTAATTTTTACCAATTTTTCTATAATTTTACCAAGGGTTGGAATAAGCGAGATGGGTCGAAAGTTTGAGGGATCTGAGGTGTCACCCCTTTGTGAATGGGGATCACAAAATTTGCTTTTAAGAATTGTGGGTAGGTTCCCTTGGCAAAGGAGTCATTAATAAGTTTGACTAGTAACTCTAGAGTAAAGATTGGCATATTCTCAAAAATTCTTATCGATATGTTATCGATGCCACAAGAAGTTTTATTTTTGATCTGCTCTATTGTATCTATCAGCTCTATTAGATTGGTTTCATATAAAATAAATGTTTCATCAATATTAATGTTACTCATAAATGATAATGGATCTGGTGCATTATCTATATTATTTGACAGTCTCTCTGTTATGGAGCAATAGAATCCATTCAGAGTGTTGCCATCCAAGGTGACATTCTTTGCCAGAGTGGGAGTTTTGCCCCGAAACTCATTCACTAATCGCCATGTTTCTTTGATGGTATCCTTACTTTTGCAGATTCTATCATGGTAGTAGCAACTTTTTGCGAAGTTCAACTCAGTTAGCACAAGTGCTACTGAGTTGTTCTTCCACTCAACCTCAAAAAGATTCTACTTAAGCTAAGACAAAAAGAAAGTAATACATAAAAAAAATTAGGATTGTTCAAATATTTATCGAGATGCTGAAAAAGACGTCCATTACTAAGACTTATTCTGGTCTCATAATGATGAAAAACGAATAGGATTGGGCAGTTTATACTTAAAGTTGGCTTTCGAACAGAAGAAGTTTGAATCTTTTCCGTAAACAGAAAGTTCTGAATTTCTTATTTCTTTTGGTAACAGGTTGATCACTTGGCATATATTATAGCTAAAAGATCGCTTGAAAAATTCAGTTTCAAAACTAGGTGGGGTAAGAGTACCCTTAATATTGATGTTCAGATTGTGAATATCAGTACGAAAAGTGATTTTCCTGTACATATAAGGCGGCGTTCTGGTTTGTGTAATTTTGTTATATAAATCAGTATCATTTAATATCCGTTAATTTTCCATTGTGATCCACCCCGAATGATATGAACTTTCAAAAGGAACATTCGCTTGCAAATTATTGAATGTTATTATCAAAATTCATGCTTGGTGAAGAAAGTGCATCGTGCACTTCTTCCAAAATATGGGCAGTTTCCTCGACCTACTGAGGGAGCTATTCAGAAGCTTGTGACTAAATTTCGAACCCAGTTTACAGTATTGGACATTAAACCTCCAACACGTATACGTAGAGTGAGGACCGAGGAAAATATTGCGGCTATATCCGCCAGTGTTCGTTATGACCGTGAAATGCCGATTCGCCGCCGTTCGCAGCAATTGGGCCTCTGTTACTCCACTACGTGGAAAATTTTGCTAAAGGATTTGGTTGTGAAAACTTATACGATACAGCTGGTGCAAGAATTGAAGCCACAGACCTCCCACAACGTCTAACATTTGGTGAAAGGGCGCTGGCAAAGTTGGAGGAAGATCCACATTTTCATCGAAAAATTGTGTTCAGAGACGAGTCTCATTTCTGATTAAATGGATACGTCAACAAGCAAAATTGCCGCATCTGGAGTGAAGACCAGCCACAAGCATTGCAATAGCTACTGAAAAAGTCACTGCTTGGTGTGGATTATGGGTCGGTGGCATCATGGGGCAGTACTTCTTCAAAGACGACAATGGCCGGAACGTTACTGTGAATGGCGAGCGCTACCGTGTGATGATTGACGACTTTTTGTTTCCCAAAATGGAAGAATTGGATATGCCTGACATGTGGTTTCTACAAGACGGAGCCACATGCCACACGGCACGTGAAACAATGGCCCAATAAAGAGCCGCCTTCGGTGAACAGCTTATCTCACGTTTGGGGCCCATCAATTGGCCGCCTAGATCGTGTGATTTAACGCCTTTGGATTATTTCTTGAGGGGTCATGTTGAGGCTCATGTCTACAGGAATAAACCAGCAACGACTGACGCTCTGGAAGCCAATATTGAAGTATTTATACGTGAAATACCCGTCGATATGTTAGAAAGAGTTTGCCAAAATCGGGCCTTGCGCCATGGGCCATCTAAAGCGAAGCCGCGGACAACATTTGCATGAAATCATCTTCAAAGATTAAATTATATTGATCGTTCTATCGATTCAAATGTATGTGTTGTTTTGAAAATCAAATCCTATATCTCTTAAAAAATCACCCGTAGAAATATATTTAGAATGAAAAATATTTCAATCTGGATCAAATCTTGCTGCTTGAGAAAGCTATTGTATAGCAAAACACTAGTCACGGTTTTGTAAACCTTTTACAGTAGAAGTTAAAATGGGTCTTGGATTTTCATGTAGTATCAGCCAATTCCATTCAAAGCAAGTTGATCATGAAATCATCTTGGAAATAAGGTCCAAGGTCGAATCAAGTTGAATCACAGATTTCCTTGTTGGAAGTGACCAACGGTGTGATCTTTTGTTTTTTTTATCACGAGATTCATACTTTTTCCTCATTCTGTATATGGAATCACAAGATAATGTCTTGTATACGTGTGAAATCCATCTATTTTGACGATCACCTATTCAGTTTTTTTTTCATTTCGTTATTCATTTCCGATTTCATTGACATTCGAAAATTTGCAAAACGAGCGCGAAGGAACAAAACACGAACTCACTTCCTGATTCCAGTGGGTACCGAGACAAGGTAGAACGACATGCCACACCCAACTCAAGACTGCCTTGATCTGATTCCTTCACATCTGCATTCCGTGGTCACCACTCGACAAAGTACCAAGTACCATAATGAACTATTCGTATAATTATCACACAACTCAATAATTATAACGATAGTCGTTGGTTGTCGATGAAAATCTGCGAGTTTAGTTGAATGAATTATTGTAAATTACTGAAGGTGATGAAATGTGTAGAAGTTTATTGCAGAAGATATATATTGTATTGCTAATATCTGCCATCTTATTCAAGAAACACTTCATTGTGATATTTTTACTGAACCTTTTACAAAATCGCAACACGTGTTTTACTATACGAACAACTTCTTTGGGCGTGTTCAAACTGATTGAACAAGCCTATAAATTGCCTTTTTATAGTGAAACACCTGTGAGGAACCTATTATATAGTTGAACACGTGTAAGAGGCAGCTATTGTATAACGAAACACGTGTATGAACACGCATTAGAAAGCTATTGTATAGTGAAACATGTGCGAGAAATCAAGTGTATAGTGTACACATGTATGAACACTTTTGGGGAAGCTATTTTATAGCACAACACGTGCAATAACACGCCTGAGGAGCTATTGTATAGTAAAACACGTATGAGAAAGTCACTGTATAGTGAAACAGTGTATAAACACGCCTGTGGAAAATCTATTTGATAGTGAGACACGTGTAAGAACACGCCTGTCGAGGCAATTGTAAAATGGAACATTCATATGAACATGCCTAGGGAAGCTATTGTATAGCGAATCACGTGTATGAACACGCATGAGGAAACTATGGTGTGAGGAAGCTATTGCATAGTGGAACATGTGTGAGCAAGCTACTGTATAGTGGAACATGTGTATGAACATGTCTGGTGGTGAATAACACGCCCAAGGAAGCTGTTGTATAGTGAAACAGGTATATGAATATGCCCGAGGAAGCTACTGTATAGGAAAACACGTGTGAAGGAGCTATTGTATAATGAAACACGTGTATGAACACGCTCCGATAAAGTTATTATATAGTAGATACGTGCGTGAACACACCTGAGGAAGCTTTTGTATAATGAAACACGTATAAGGAAGTTTCCGCATAGTGAAACATGTGTGAGTAAGCTACTATATAGTGGAACATGTGTATGAAATGCGTGAGGAAGCTACATTATGGAGAAAACGTAAAACACGTGAAATTGAGCTATTGTATAGTGAAACACGCCTATGAATATGCCCGATGAAGCTAGTCTACAGTAAACACTTGCATGAACACGCCTGAGGAAGCTATTGCAAGTAAATTACGTGTTGTAGTTTTCTGAACTGTTCCGTGCTACTTGAATACGTTATGGATATTCATCAATTATCGGCCAATTCCATCACATACATATATCGCTATATCGTGAAAATACAATGACTCTGCAGGAATTTTATTGAACGATATAGCAGCTTCTGTTGATTACCAGAAGAAGGTCTTCATTAGTTTATGAGTACTGTTCACTTTCAACTTTCAAACGGAACAGGAATATTCTGGACTACTAGAATACCAAATCCTTTGGACCGAGTACTGAGAATTGACATACACATTATAAACATTCTTATACAAATATTGACAAATATTGGTGGAATAACACACTTGTTATTTTTATAGCGTTTCATTTGATATAACCACCATTATCAGTGACAATAATTTTGGCATACCACAGACATAACTCAATAATTCCGATGAGAACACAACAAACTTTCATATTTTCTTTGGTAAATTTTTGTATTCCTGTGACCCTTGTTGAAAAGCTGATTTTTTTCAAAGTAGTAATTATTTAGGTATTTGAAATATGCCATTTTGAAGCCACCGACTGCCTTCCTAGTATTAATACTGTCGTGTTTGAGGATATATATTATTTCGCTCAAAAGTCTTTCGGATGAATATGGTTGTACATCTGGAATAGTCGGTTGTTTGAAGTCGAAACTGAGTCCATGTTTCCTTTCATCTTCAACAAAGGTTCTGGAGCTTCTTGATATTTAGTTTCAGTGAGTCTCTCATGTGTTCTGCAACCTGTGTTTCAGAATATTGTCTGGTTTGACCAACATAGCATTTGGGACAGTTTCCACAGTTCAATTTGTACACTTTGTTGGATTGTATGTCTTGCGGTGTTTTATTTTTTGTTTTGAGAAAACATTTCTTTCCAACTGCACTTACATTTGAAAATCCCACCTCAACACATACGTTACGTATGGTATTTTGTGATATTTGGTGAGATATTATTATTATTAGTTACGAACTAATGTGATAGAAAAAAGATGTATATGTTCTGCTACCTGTGCGAATCCGTGGAATGGTTCCTAGTAGGAAATCAACTACATAAAAAATGAATGGTAGGTCAAGGCTTCATAAACTTGGCATGGAGACCGTGTTATCCTGTCAGGAATAGAAATGATAATTATAATCTCAATTCAGATCAGATTACTGTATGCTCCGTTGAACCGAATGCTATAAAGATGATGCATTTTTTAATAGCTGAGAAAATAAAGCATAATCGCGTGTATTTGCAGTTCATAATAGGGTATTTACAATGGTGCAATAGAAACTGTTCTTACAGTTGTTCGCACACATATTAGCCTTGTTTTTTCGCACCATTTGTTGGCGTTGAATAGCTTATATCTAGGTTGAGATTCCGAGTATTTTAACTCCATAATTATTTATACGAAACTTTGATATTGAAAAATAAATCAAATATTCCACATAAGAATTGCCCGAAGATTTAGATCAAGACCGGCCAAGCCCTGAATGACATTGGCTTGTCACTTTGTCAATTCATATACGGAACCTGTACATCTAGGATGATATTAAAAATGTTTCAATGATCACATATTTCTTTACTGATTCATTTTTCGTAGAAGCAGACCTGAAAACTTGGATTTATTTTAGTTCATGACATTTCAATTATATGATTATTCTTCTTGAATACCGTTCCTTAAAATAAGTAATGGGTCCTTTTCTCTATTGTATATAAATGGCCAATTGAAAAATTTCAGAAATAGAGTCTAGACCAGGGGTCGTCAAGTAGTTTTAGGTGGGGTCCGGATACTGTGGAAAAATTTTAACGAGGTCCAGAAAATAAGAATTGATAATAATCAAGTGCTACCTATGTATTATTTTGTTTTCAAATAAAATTCTGAAATATAAAACACAAGACCTAAGTTTAATGTGAGAAACTACATAGACGGTCCTGAGCCAGTTTTTTATAGTTTGGTTCTCGAGAGGAACAGCAAATTCCAAGTGTGTATTCTAGGTAGGCGTTTGTTAATCTTGAATGATATTTGTTTTTCAAAACATTCTTTGAGAAAGATGTTTCACATACGTATGTCGAGCCAAACATAGTGGCCAAATTAATAACTAGTTACCGTTTTATACATTTACAAAGACACATCTTCTTGCGAATCAATTATCTCTATTTGATGGCGATTTAAGAAACGGAGATAGCCTGCCCATCTCTGTAAAGACTTGGATTCTTGTAGCAAATTCTTAAGGTCGGCCAGAAATTTTACAAACACTGCAGTCTTCAGATTTTTTTTATATTTGAGAATTGTCGAAAAATGAATAAATTCTTGTTTTGCAATATCTTTTTTAAAGATATCCAGCTTGCGACTGAAAGCAGACTCCCTTTGTATCAGATCATATATAAATTTTCCATTTTCTCGTAACTCTGCGCTGAGCGCATTTAAATATACAGCGTGACTCACGGTCGATGGTAGGTTAGACGTTTCTGGAAAACGCAAAGAATGGTTTTTCTGAAAATTTCACATCTCACATTTCCTTACCTGTTCTATCGATCTAAAATATTTTCAGCATTGCGGCGTTGTCACAAAAAAGTATTAAAATACTAAAGCGATTCCAAAAATGTATTAATATACGGGGTGTGTCATTTAAAAAAATAAAGTTGCTAGGACTTTTTGATGGAAGTGGCAACGCCGCAAGGCTGAACATATTTTAGATTTAGATTTAGAAGAAAAATCTTCTATTTATCAGTAACTTTGTGAAAAATACTTTGATTTTTACGCAGTAACTTATCGGAGTAAACTGAAAAGTTTGCCCTTCTACACTTGTATAAAGTTCTCCATTATAATTTTTTATATTTTTTCAGATTGTGGAAGCTAACAATTACCCAAAAAAGGTCGATAAAAAACTGATATTTTCCTCCACAAAAAATGACTTTCGTTGAATATTTGAAGTTAACTAGGTAATTCAAAATAAAATAAGTACTAAGTTAAATTCTACTTAGCTTAAAAATATTATTTCGGTAAATGAAGGTGAAGTATATCTTATCTTCGTATTGATTTATACTTGGTATACAACACATTACAATATTCGGCGGTCCGAGGGTCGACCTTTCGCGGTCCGCAAATGGACCGCGGTCCGCCTGTTGCCGACCGTTGGTCTAGAGTCTAGAGTAGTCTAGACTATAGTGATTTGTGGATGGCAAAATACTTGTTTCTTTTTCAGACACCCAAACAACAATTGCCAACAACAAGCAGTTTCATATACGAAGTTGTAGACCAGAAGTGAGTTCTTGTTATATTCTCAAGCGTAACAAAATCTTCGTTTTTGAAACGCTCACTCCTGGAATGTCCTATGATATATTTTCGAAGGTACCCTGCTATATTGCTGGGGCACTAGCCACCCCTTACGTTGAACGCGTGCTTCTATATAAACAAATCGTAAAAAAATTTCTTCCTCCCGTATTTTCATTTCGAGGTACACTTGTTGTGAAAATAGTTTACTGAACTTATCCCCACCTGCGATTGAAGTGAAAAGTTTTTCAAATGTTGGCAGAGGGTGTTGATCAATTACTGAATTGAGGTTTAACGTGCAGTTGAAAGTACCACAAATACGAACTTTACCATTTGATTCCAGCACTAAAAGATATTCATGAATTTCTGTTTTGTCTCCTTCAAAATAGTCCGCCTCTGATATAATACAGCGATTTTTCCAATATAAGCAGGTCTGAGAAATGCTCATGCAACGGTTTTTTAATCAAAATAAAGCAAATTTGAAGTGATTCGATTGAAACTGAATTTTATAATTCTCCCAGAATTTAGTACTTTTTTGAAGTTATACCTACTTTCTTCGGCGCGTTAGGGTAAATGATGAGAGTAATTGCGCGCGCGCACCGTCACGAAAAATCTACACCCTGAAGTTAGCTTCTTCATCTTTTATTTATATGGCCGTTGCTTTCCAGTTGAGCGCATTTAGCCAGACTCCTCCTTTCCATAGTGATCATGAGCTTAGTTTTCTCATTCGCTTTTCTTATAAAAACCCTTGATTTTTCCACTAGGGGGCCGCGAGTCCTCTTAATATGACTTTCACAAATAACACATGTATCATCGCACTGACGACCTCGTCGAATCCGTCGACATCCATCCTGGTTATTGGTGTAGGGGGACTTGTCTAACTAATCTTAATGAACTGAAGTCTATGGAATGGTTTTGTTGCAAAATATGATGGGGACTGCTGATTTTTCAGATCTTCCATATTTTAAGTGTGCTATGTCTTCCTTATATCTTACTTTGATAGATATTTTTGTCTGTCCATAATATTTTGCATCGCATTCCTTACATTCAATTTCGTAAACTCCAGACTTTTCCGAATTCTCGACTTTGACTTTTGGACTTCCCAAAAGGCTCTGTAGTGCATGACTTGTTTTAAAAACCACCTTCATACCTAGTTCCTTGAAAATATTTCCAAAGTTCCTCGTATATTGGTGGTATGGAAATGAGATGTATTTATCTTGGTTTTTGTCCTTTCTGAAAGTCGAGAATTCGTTCATTCTTAACCTAAACTTCTTCTTTCTTATTATGTCATCTACAATACCCCTCGAGAAACCGTTAGTGGCTGCTATTTCCTGTATTGTACGTCGTTCTTTTGTGAACCTATCATGTGTTAGAGGGAAAGTCAAAAGACGATGCACTAAAAAATTCATCCCAGCACGTTTGTGCTATCCACAGTGATGTGAACTGCCAGGAATATACCTGTACGTGCTTGTTTCTTTATTAAATATATCGTATTCTAACCCTCTGTATTGGCTCCTCATTACCAAAACGTCAAAAAAGGTAGTTGTTCCTTATTTTCTAACTCATACGTGAATTTTATTCTATTATTTAAAATGGAAACAAAGTCGTCAATATTCGATTTTTTGGTATCGAATATCGCGAAAATATCATCCACATACCTTAGCCAAATCCTAGGAAAATACTTCGACTTCTCTTTGGTTTCCATTTTGAATCTGCTCATGAACAGGTCTGCCAGGTAGGGGGACAAGGGGTTTTCCATGGCCGTTCCTTCCTGTTGTTCATAAAAGCAACCTTCTACCTGGAACCAATTTTGTTTCATACTCAAATTAGTAAGAGAAACGAATTCATCCATTTCATTATTATTGAAATTATTTTTCTCTGGTAATTCCCTGAGGTATTGCAAGGTCCGTGGAATTGGGACGCTAGGAAATAAGGAACTAACATCAAAAGAAACCAAAATCTCACCTTCTTGCAGAACCACGTTTTTTGTATGTTGTGTGAACTCTAAAGAGTTTTTTATACTACAACTTGGTTCCGCAATAAACAAGGTTTCAAATTCTTTAGTGAGCCACTTTGCTAATTGGTATGAAGGAGCTCCAATAGCTGACACGATGGGGCGCATTGATTTTCCCGGTTTGTGGGAGGCAATATAGTTTCGACACCGTTGGGTTGGAAACTTGTAACTTCCCTTTCAATTGAGAGGTAAGTATATTGTCGCATTTCTTGAGGACGTCTTTTACTTCGGCAATCATCTTTGGTAACGGGTTCCTGGACAATTTCGCATACGGTCCGTTAGTAATGAGAGTATTGACCCTTTCGTAGTAGTCCGATTTATCCAGAATTACTACTTTGTTACCTTTGTCGGCTTTCAAATAAAAAACTTCCTTTTCTCTCAATCTTTTGATGAATTTCTTTTGGTTCATTGTTGTTTATTGAATGCTTCCGTTTATCTGTTATCTTGTTCATGGAGATTTGATTCCTGACCTTTTCTCGAACTAGTCCCTTCGAGGAATCGGGCATAAATTGAATCGAACTTTCAACACTAGCAACGATATCCTCAAGAACTTTCTCGGAAGGCGGGATGCCAAATTTCAAACCGTTGTTCAAAAGGTTGATCTCTTTCTTATCAAACAGTTGTGATGAATAATTTTCAACAATATTTATGACTTTCGGAGTGGTTTCTTTCGGTTTATGCTTAGATATGAGGTTTTTGAGTTTCTTATTGAGCGTACACATTTTTCTGATATATTTTGATTCAATCATCCGAAACAGTCCTCTCTGAAAGTCATTCCATTGTACGTCATCATTTTCGTCTAATCTATATGTTTTTCATATAGACTATAACTATCTAATTCTAAGAGACTACGGTTAGTGTGCAGATGATCGATTTCTAAATCAAGCCATTTTTCTTTGGCGAAAAAACTCCAGTAATATTTAATAATACAGACAAATAATAATTCCGGAAAACTGAAATCATTCCAAATATTAAATTAAATTAAATTCTTCTTCCTTGAAGTTATCTTGAAATTTTAAGTAATAAAATTCATCGTTAGGTTCGAATAAATCACAGCAAGAAATAATTAAAAAAATTAAGTATTACTTCTTTCGTGGGTACATAACTACCCACACACACATTTGTTTGAAGGTGGTTGACAATGTTTCGTGGTGTATTTCATCAGTTCGGACTTCCATTGTCTAACATAATATAAATTGATTTGAAATTCCTGAAAAAATATTAAAAAAGCCCTGAACGGGCTACGTAGAGACAACACCATCAAGATCTTACCTGCAGATAAGGGAAACTCTACTGTTGTGATGGATACGATGTCTACTTCACAAAGGAAAATACACGAAGATCGTAAGAGACCCTACTGCATCAATTGACTTTGAAAAAACATCAAGTCGCCAACACCGCACCACAGTGAACCCCCTCACTTGTATGGACTACCCAAAATCCACAAAAAGGATGTTCTGCTCAGACCGATCATTAGCTCCAGAGATTCAGCCACTCAGAACTTGTCCAGATTTTCACTACCAATAATTAATTAAACCATTGCAAGGTAAAAACATCATCTTTTGTGAAAAATTCAAGGCATTTCGTTGAACTACTAGGGGAAATCGAAGTCAAACAGAAGGATCAACTGATCAGTTTAGACGTGGAAAGCCTCTTCACCGATGTCGAGGAAGCACTTCAAATCATACAGAAGAAGCTATCCGAAGATGGGGACCTGAAAGATAGAACAAACTTACCGATACAAGTAATCATGGAATTACTAGGATGCTGTGTACGAAACTGCTACTTCCAACTGAAGGACGAATTCTTTACGCAAGATGAGGGACTGCCAATGGGATCGCCACTTTCACCGGTTATAGCTAATATATATATATGGAGTGGTTTGAAACTCTGGCCATTGACGAAGCCCACAAGAAGCCCCGAGTCTGGTTGAGATACTCAGACGACACCTTTATAATATGGAACCATGGGAACTAGACACTTTTCTGAAGCACATCAACAACGTAAGTCCTTCCATCAATTTCACAATGGAAAAGGAAGTCCACAACGAATTGCATTTCTTACACGTTTTGGTGAAGAGGACCGACACTAAATGGGCTCTGTTATACAAAGGAAGGTATCAAAAGGGAACAAGGCATCATCAAAAACGACCTTCAACGCAATGGTTACTCCAGAGTGATGGTAGAACAGGCTTTAGCTAGAAGACAGCAAGAGCTCCACAAGGAAGAGAAGCCGCCACAACCAGTACATGTACTTCCCTACATCAGAGGATTATCGGAAAGGATACGAAGGATTGGGTCCAAGTATAACATCAGGACCTGCTTCAGATCTGGGAACACTATCCGTAGCAGCCTTACGAAAATCAGGCTACCAAACGCGGACTGCGATTACAAAAATTGCATTTACCCTGCGAGTGCGGAGAATCATACATCGGTGAGGCCATTGGAAGTTCGCTCACATAGCGAGGAGAAACCAGCAAATCCGGACTAGCAGAGCATGTTTGGGCTCATCAACATAATATCAAGTGGGCTTAAGCTGAAATCATCCACAAAGAGGAACACTGGTTTAGGAGAAAATTCAAAGAAGCTGCGTATATGTTGCCCAACAACGCATTTAGTCAAGCTAGCGTAGAGATACGTAACATATGGAAACCTCTAATCAAACGAAAAACGACCAACTCCCGCCAAACGGTCATCTCCCGCTAAAAACCAATGAAGCGGAGAGAGAGAGAAGAGGGGATAGGTGAAAGCACTCGAATGGCCTATAAATAGTCGGATCTCGGAGGAATAAGTCTAGTTATCACCCGAAGACGATTGTGGATACTAACAATCGAAATGTCGTGACATAACTTGGTTTAAAGTCTTTTACTTTTAATTTCAATTTTTCATTTGTTGCTAATGATAATTTTTTATTTTCAGCTTTTATTCATTCATTTTTTTATTAATATTTCATTTTTATTTTTTGGTTGTTGTTTGGTTTTATGTTATTTCCTTGTAATTTCAGTTTTTTTGTTCAAATAAAATTGTTATTTTCGTTTGATCTATTTTAATATTGTTCCAGGAATTTCAAATTAATTTATATTATATTAGACAATGGAAGTCCGAACTGATGAAATACGCACACACATACAGACACACACACACACTATTTTTATTTGGAGTTGGTTTACCAGAAGAAGTAAGTTGTTCTTATATTTAAACTATATCTGTATCTTCTGTTTTCTCGTTAATTTTTAAACATACGTTGCTGAAACGTTTGGTTTTCGAATGAAGATGCCATTGATATAAAAAATAATGATGGAGATTCTTATTCAACCTTCATGTTAGACAGAATATATCCGTGTTGAATTGATTTGCAATAAATATTCTCTTCACTTTTGTTATATCCCAAGATAAACAGCCGATGCATATTGGACGGTACTTGAAGAGTTGAGAACAATAACATTCATAGGCACTAATTTGTAAACAAAGAAAACTATGAATCTATCACTCTCACAGATCTATTATTAACACACACTTTCACTCTTCCTTAGATCATCCTCGTAGGAAATCTTACGAGTGTATTACATAACAGTTCCCCGGTCAGGTAATTAACATTTCTAAACTCAGTAGGTATCAGTTGGTTATATATTCATAAAATGATGATGAGTAGTTGATTAACATGTATAGTATTGCAACTTTTGTTGGAATGTGTACAGTATGATTCCCTACATCTGCGTGAATCAGGATTGCTAAAGAATCAATGACTGAAATATCATTGTTGACTTGATAAATGTACAATTATAATACATCATATGCTAGGTATTGCACGGTAAAAAATAAGATCTCGTTGATCCCGAGCTCAACCAAGTTTATACTTTTGAGGGTTGCACTTTGTATGAGAATGAAAGCTTGTTGAATGGAGGAATGCAGTTTGAACTCATTTTTTTAAACGATTATTGGGAAAATTTTTGAAGAAATCATTTCGATTTCTTTTTTTGGGGCTAGGTACTTGTGGAAAGTATCAGTGAGAAAAGGTAACGATATCGAAGAGAAAGAGACCAATCTCTACTTGTAAGAAACAATCTATAAGAACTGAAAAGCCACAAACAAAAAAGATTTCAGAAACCTTATATGGTTTAAAAAACAAGCATTTGAAAAGAGGTCATCAGTTGATTTTTTTGTCTAGGAAACCAACATGCTGCTTCCACATATGCAAGAATATTCTAATGATTTATTACACTAGATTCTAGTCCATTTCTCCTGCTGGAGACGTCAACGTTGTTGGTAAAACGTACGTCAGGAAAAGTATTGCAGTTCTGGTGTTTGGGAACAGTGCTTGTTTTTGAAGGAATCCAATCAATAATGGATAATGAAGGGTTGTGTGTGAAAAACAAATATCAGTTATTCATCATTTGAATATTAAAAAAAAAGATTATTTCAAAATTGGTTAGACTGAGTTACACGATATGATTCATAAAATTATCCTAAAATCTGACGTCGATTCGATATGTAGAAATAAGCTATTCAAAATAAGCTTCGAACACCTACTTCAGACAAGAATGTCAATTGTCAATAGTCTCCTGATCACCACCATCGATATCAGTTTGTATGAAAATGAAAACGATTTGATCTTCACATACTTTATTTTTGTAGTGAATAACATACCATTATTAACTTTAACTTTTATATATCCCACGTAATCACCAGTGGGAACTACCTACTCAGGTATATCTCCAATAATGATAACCTATAGAGCAATAAGACCTAATGTTCTTTGGGCAATATTATTATTATTATTATTATTATTATCATATTATATGAATTCTACATCAATAACAATATGTCTACGAACACTACAATAACATCGGTTTCTAAGGAAACAAGTTCAATAATGGTGATCTATTTGAATCCAGTTGGTCATTCAATAAAATGTCTGAATAATTTTCATTGCTTTCAAATGACTTAGCTTTAAGCCCTTATTTTCAATGTGTAACATTTCAGAATCTCCGTTAAAGATATAATTTTCTTGTAAAAGATGATTTGAATATGTTGTACCTGTTTTCTCATTTACATAGCTCATATGATGTTCCTAGATACGATTCCTGAATGTTCTGCCAGTTTGACCAATAAATACCTTAGGTTGAGTTCCACAATTTAATTTATATACTTGTGATTTCTCGAATTTGGATGTTACCTTTGTTATTTTTAACATATATGCAATTTTAATATCTAGTTTATTCAAAAATGAAGCCATTTTTTATGTTTTTTGTTATAATATTATGTGTTAAAGCTCTATTATTTTGATTATTCAACTTATCAGTAGGAAAAACGTCCCCAAAAGATTCTGGAATTAATTCAGCTTTACATCCGTTGTTTTTTTGCAATCTGCTTAATGATATTGAGTTCTTTATCGAAATTATTTATTGAAAGAGGAACCTTGACTTATCTATAAATCATGATAGTATTATAAGATGATGTTTTGTGTTTATACGGATGAGTAGAATCGCAATGTATAGTAATATCTGTATGGGAAGGTTTGTGATACATTTAAAAATCAGTCTACTAATAGCAGAGGAGCCCATGATGCAAAATGGGAATTTACTCGAGCGTCATTGAGACATATCAGGTTTGAAATTCTCAAGCGCGTCAGATTGAGATATACATGGTTCATCTTTATATGTTAGACGTGCTGTCACATAATCTGACGATTATCTAGAAGAATTAGCTTAATCTGACAAAAACAATATTTTTAATTTTTTTTTTTTCAAATCATTGAACATAATTAATTGAAAAGCTCAGGAAATATCATGCAAATAAATAAGTTTTAGGTTTTTCAGTAGAATACTTGTATTTATAAGAAAATAATTTTTAAAAAATGCTCAAAAAAGTTTAATTTTTCATAATCAATTGATTTATTATTGAGGAAAATAGAAATGAAACTTTCTATGTTTTATACCACTTTTATTTGTAACTAACATTACTGAAATTTTATCCTATAAGGACATTTTCAAATATAAGTTTGAAAATATCCTTATAGGACGAAACTGCAGTAACGTTAGTTTCAAATAAAAGTGGTAAAAAACATAGAAAGTTCAATTTCTCTTTTCTTCATTATGATTTCCTACCACGTAGTAACGGCTACATCCATCAATTAATTGATTAATTAATCATCTTCATCACGAACGAGTCTCTGTGATCAGCTGTGATGGCGTCATGGCAACAAAATTCAGAGTGGGGACGGAGTGAGAGAGTAATAGATAGAGAAAAAGTGAAAGAGGAATAGAAACTCGGAGAGAGAAATATAGGTATCACACAGCTGCACGCATCAAAATTTATCAACGAATTTTTGTTATTTCGGCTTGCGGAAATGGTCAGATTATATATTTTTCGTTATCCTTGAATTATTACCTTCAAAATAAAAAAAAATCAGCTACGCTCGAGAATTTCGAAATGACGTTATTATTTTACAACTTTGCTGCCCTCCCCTTTCTTTATGTCACTCTCAAATTGTCAGATTACTGGAATATACACTTTTTAGCAGGTAATTAACTCACCCTACCTTAATCTGACGCGCTCGATAATTTCTGATGATAAATTTTTTTTTACTAATCTGATCCTGTATCCCTCACAGGCGGCCTTATATATATAGGGCTCATATTTGGTGGAGGTACTTAACCGGGTACAACGTATCCCTGTATATTTATCTGCCGCGCTTTAGTTGATCCCGAAATCCGCGCTTGGGCTCCCCTATTATAATTAATTGTCAAATCCAAGAAATAGATTGAGTTTGAATTTTCAGCTTCTACTTCAATAGTGAAGTTAATGTTTTCATAAATTTCGTTAATATAATTATGAAAATTATCTAATTGTCTCTTAGTACCTGTGAAACATACCAAAACGTCATCCACCTTTCTATGCCAATACAAGAAATACTTAATCAAAGGATGATCAAGAATCGACTTCTCTACGTTACTCATGAAAATTTCCGCAAGTAAGTGACTCAACGGATTACACATAATTAAACCTTTTGTCTGTCGCTATGTTTGTTTCAGACATAACGACAGAAGCTCAATAATTTATTGTTTTGAAACTGGGTTCACTCGATTTTTATCTAGTAATTCATCAAAGAGTAGGCTTGAATTTTTCAAAATCTTGTCTTTGGTAAGAATTAGTCACATTTCAGAATTCCAAAATTTCTGAATTCAAAAAGTCTAGTGTTCCATAAGTAGCAATAATCAGCTCGATAAAAACAATACAGGAGTCATGTGAAAGTATAATTTTGAGCTCATTAATGTAATTAAGGCTCTTTCTGAGTAGATAACGATATGCTGACAATCAAATTGTACAAATATGGTATAAGGAACCACGAACAACATTATACAACCATATTAGGTAACACCAAACCTGAATATTCAGAGGAAAGTAAGCGACATCCTTGAAAATATCAGAGGTATGCCCCAAGGTTCAATCCTTGCACAAAAATTGATTGTTGTGTTTAGCATATAAACTAACAAAATTGTCCCAGAAAAGTTAATGGATTCAATGACTTTCATATATTTTCAAATGTGTTTTGATTTATTTCAGTGGATGAATGAAATAATAAATCACATACTTTAAAACCCATTTATTTGACACCCGTGACATAACATTGAAAAATTCGAGGTGATGCATATCGTGTGAGTATGCTAATGTAATTGACAATATTCTGAGAAGACCATAATTTCCCGACTCTTCGTAAAAGTTCAGATATAATTTCTGTAGCCCCAAGAAATTGCAAGAATAAAATGAAAAGTAGTTCTCCTTGGAGAGATGGGTATGTATCGAGAGGCCGATGCGAACGAACAGGTTCTTATTCGACTACTGGCACACTGAACTAACATTTGTTTCATAAATTATGAATAAGTTCTTGTTCAATCGCTGTAGGAGGATCCTTCATAGACGAACTGAAAGAAAAAACTCTTTCCAAGCAATTACTTTCTTATAAACATTGAATTACATTAAAAAAATGATTTCAAAACAACTAATTTTTTATAAACATTAAATTATACAGAAAAAAAATCCTATTCAGTTTGTACTCCAAACATTCGTCATGGAATTGAATCAGGTATCATTCATAGGATCGCTACACAATATAGTTTTTGAAAGAAGTAAAATTTCACCTTAATGGAACATTGTCATTCTCAATGGCTGAAATATGATGGTTCGTAATAGGATACGTACTTTATTGCCTCTTCAGCAACAACCTGGACTGAATTACAAGATGAAACACTCAATTGATTCATCAAAATACGACCTTATGTCACTAATGAGTTAAATCTGCTCATGTCATCGATAATGACATTTATTCGCTTATTTGATTCAAGCCCAGCCATAGAAATCTTGTTTAAATTACAAGCCATTTTTAACTTTGTAGGGATCAGCAGAAAAGTTTCCAAACTACTTCTATTCTGATATCTAAGCGATAGAAATCAGGCAGTACTATATTGTGGAAAAGTTTCTGAATTTTTAAAAATTGATAAAGGAGAACCACATGGGTCAGTATTGGGGCTCCTACTCTTCAGTCTATATACTTGCAATTTTCCTAAGTCCTTCCTATCATGCACGCATCACTATTATGCTGATGATACACTAATATATTTGTCATTCAAACCTGAAGAATACTCTCAGGCTATTAGTGCTTTGAATTTTGATTTATATAATCTTGAGCAATTTTCTAATAAATCATTGCCTGAAATTGAATTCAAATAAAACTGTTGCAATCGTTGTAGAAAGAATGAAAGAAAATAATTTACTACAAACCACTTTTCTAGCATTCAGATTGGACACTTTAACACAGATTTAACACTTTCTAATAAAGTTAGGAATTTGGGTTTGTGGATTGACGAAGATATGTGATTTTCGTATCATATCAGTACAAGTATACAAAAAGCATTCTGTAATCTCAAACTGATTTATCAAAGTAGACAGTTATTTAATAAAAGAGCTAAGAGTTTACTGTGTGACTCTTTAGTGTTATCCAGGTTGAATTACTGCGATGTTCTTTACGCTCCTTGTATAAACTCCATTGATATCAAACGAATTCAAAAGCTCCAAAATAGTTGCTTAAGATTAATCTATGGCATCAAAAAATACGATAGGATTTCATACACATTGAAAACAAACAAATGGCTTAATATGAGTGATCAAAGGTTCCTTCACTCTGCTTGCTTCTTTTGCAAAGTTTTAAAATACCGATCACATAACACAAGATAACATTTCGCTCTGATGTAAATAATATTAACATTGGACGAAAACGTTTGCTTACTACCCCAATGTTCCACACAGATTTTTACAGACGTTCATTTTTCTATCACATCACCAAATGTATGGATAAAATACCACCAGAGTTGAAAGAACTCCCGTTATCGACTTTCCGGACGAGTATTTTCAGATTTATCGATAGATAATAAGTTCTATTTTTATTTTTTAAATTCTGTTCATTTTTCCCACTCTTCATCTTCAGTTTGATCTGAGAATTATTAATATACCACTTACAATGTTGAAAGTTCATAAGATCGTTTTTTAAAATCATGTTATCAGCCGTATGGATTGGATTTTCTAAATTAGTTGTTACTGAAGGGCCTATTACTTCTTCAAGCAGATTTAGGTAGGGATCATCAGTTGGATTTTCCTCGATAAATGAAGGTCCAATTATAGTATTCATATAGAAAAGGTCACAGATTCAGTCGCTTGGGCGATAATTTTGTATGTTAACATGGCCATTTGGACAAAAAAAGTGACCTCTCATCAGTGAGGCAAATATTGAACAAAATACTTTGGTTTTCATTCATAAAATCTGTCGTTGTTTCACAAATTTCAATTCTTTAATCGAAATCGTCGTTATGAAGCTGTTCTGTAGTAATTGCGCCCAGAACTTATATTTGCGCAGCCTAATCCCAAACATGACGATTATTTCTTTTTTTGTTATCAACGGAACCAGTATCATAAAACTTTGCAACTAATTTCGCATCTTCCGCATTCCTCACGAATAAGAATAATTTCAGTTTTGAATTTGTATGTTACCTTAATCATTAGATAATAATTTTCTGGAGCCTCAGTTGAAAATATAACAGTCAATCAATCAATCAATCAATCAATATCAATCAACCTCCCAACCGGTAAAGTTGTTTTATAATTCCATGGTGTTGCAACAGTTCTATTTTATTAGTATTTTATAAATACTTCCAAAATGCTAATTGATTATATTAGATGATTGGTGAACACAATACAGTTGAAGGCAATAAAAGTGTTTTATAAATTTGTCATAGAAACGTTCATGAAATGAAATTAGAAAACCATTATAAAATAGTCAGGAAATTATCACAGAAACGTTTTTGCAACTAACTTATGAAACCTATATGAAACCTATATGAAACCTATAAAAGTAAATTGTTATGTAGCAGTTTTCTGTGAGATTTTTATGATAGTTATAAAACTATTTCAAGCTTATTTTATTAACTGTTTCCTGTAGCTTTAATGAAATCATTTTATTAAAATGCTTTCAGACACAATTTTATTTTCATTACCATATTGTCATTTCAATGATAATTTCCCAACTATTTTATAGTGTGGTATATTAACTACAATTCAAAAACACTAATATAACTGTTATAAAATCAAATTGCTTTTGATAATATATATTTGCTGCCACCAAGAATAAAATGCAGCATTTAAGAACAACCAGCTGACATCGATTCCTAATCACAGCTTTGAAAAATTCTCCAAAATTTTAGTTATGTTTAGTAAGAATATTTTTGTTTAGTTATTCAAGTGGAACACTATCGATATCGTGGTGGAAATTAGTCAGCAACTTTCAAATATTTGATTTTTATTGAGTATAGGTACCCCATAAGTGAATTCAATATTATCGATTCATCCTTAATTTTAGGCTATATGATATGCATATATATGTGTATATATATGTTATACTTTCAATTTGATAATAATTCCATTGTGTGGATACTGTAGTGGATTTTTCTGTTTGCATCCCGAATATATAAATAAAAATAAATAATAACTCAATGGCGGCCATTTTGAACATTTATTGGGGGGTATATAATAGTTTTAGATTCAGTTCGACGTGCTTCAAATAGACGAAGAAATGACTTGGTGTTCCATAAAAAAAGTTTCTGGAAGCTTTGAGTCGCCCTGTACATTGGAAATACTAAAAAAAACACTTGAAAGTATCCCACCTAACCTAGTGCTTCAATTTTTTTTGCGAAAAACAGAAAAAGGTTATTTTAATGGTTGAAACCCGTCGTTTAGCCTTTATAATCGATGAAAGATATTTTTTAGCCAAAACATACCGACAGATAATATTTATCCAAACTGTATGTGAGAAATTTTTTATTCATACAAGCACTTTTGTAGAAACCTACAGCTTTAAAAGTAGTCCGACTCTGCCGCAATAACATCACTCTTAACAGTTTTATAGGGGTAACATAGTAGCTAAAATACGTTCAAATGCTTGCTACTGATACCAATTTATTTTATAGAACGTCGTCATTTTAAATGATAGCGATCCGAGATACTGAAATTAGATGAGTTGAAAATATGAAATACCGCATATATAGTGATATTTACAGCTGAAAAGTACATAAATATTATAACATTATATTATTTAGAATAAAGTGAGTTGAGTTTGTGACTAGAAAATTAATACGTCGACAGAGTGAATTTTTGTATAATTAATAATTTTACCGAAAACATTTATAAATGAGTGGCGCGCTTAAATTTTGCTAATAATAGGCTATATATTTGTCAATAAAATTTCATTTGCAGTTAAAATATCAATCTTCGAAACATAAACAATGCCTTTAACAGTTTTATGAGTGCAAAAGTGAAATTTTATAATGGCTTCAACCTTTCTGTTCGTTAGTTTTCAGCTGGTGACATATCAATTATATTTTCTTAGTGTCCAATACAAAACTACTTTTTGCGTCTTCAAGAAAACATTTTTAACCCTTTTTTATTTTATTGTTATCGTTTTCGACTGTATTATATTTTATAACGCCTACTCGGAACTACTAAAAAACTCTTATAAAACTGTCTTCTGATTATTTTATAGGTATCGCTTAAATATGTTGCAAAAGTGCAGTAAGGGAAGTCTTTACAAAACTACTTTTTAAGAGTGTCAGACAAATTTTGTAGTAACTGCCAAAATGTTTATAAAACTGTTTTGTACAGTTTATAAAAGGCCTTACAAAATATTGATAATAACTATAATGTTTTATAAAACGGGGCCAATTTCCTATTTATAGCAGTTTTATAAATACATTGAAAACATTTCTGGGAGAAATATAGTTTTATAATTTGTTTCTCCGAAACGTTTCCGCAGCTATTATAAAATTATAAAACACGAAATTGCTAGTTGGGCTATATATCAGCTGGGTAAAAATATTTGATTTCTTGGGACGGAATCGTGCAGACTTTTTCTTCAAGACTGGGACAATCTGATGAAATGTTTTATGTTATACATTGTTATTTATTACTCTTCATATACTGATGAATGAAGAATTAGAAAATCAAAAAAGTATGTGATGTAATTGGCCCATAATTGATAAAAATCTGTAACTTATTTTGACGAAAGAACTTTCACTTGCCTCACTATGCTTGACTACAGTTATGCATTGGACACTTTTGGATCCATCCATATTGTGAAAGGAATTGAAAAGGGTTGCTTTCAACCATAGTGCGGTATTACTGGTGAAAAGCTATCTTTCTGAAACGACCCAAGCTGTTCACATTGATGGTAACCTTTCAACTCCAACTTTTAAAATTTCAGTATACCGCAGGGTTCTGTTCTCGGGCTTCTCCTTTCTGTAATTTATGTCAGCGTTTTTCATAAATTTGTCTACCACGGTAAAATACATCACTACGCCGATGATATACAGTTGTATTGTTCATTCAAATTCACAGATCTCAAGTTAATGATAATATTAACTGTATGACGTATCTTGTGCACATAACTCAACCATTGATCAAAAAATCTCAGGTCATGTAATTTGGTTCCAGAAGGGTGTGAATCTTTGGCGCTCCATATAGATAATAACATAATTCCTTTCGTAAATGAATCCAAAAATTTAGGCTGATGGCTAGATACAAACCTGAGGTTCACTGAACACATAAGTCATTTATGTAGGTCTTCATTAAACATTTTAAGACAACTCGAGACATTTATTATCAAAAAATTTTATTAATTGAAAAAAACTGGCCGATACTTGATGAAAATCCATATTGAAACTAATTAATACAGTTTATTGTATGATTTTCACTATAACAGGTTTTACAAAAACCGCGACACGTGTTTCGCTATACAATAGATTTCTCAGTTGTTAGTTAAACTAATTTATTGTTTTTTTTTTGTAAAATTGTCATGAATGACGATATATTATTATTATTCATTCAAGAAACACGTGTTGCGTTTTTGTAAAACTGTCTATGGAAAATCACACAATAAAGTATTTCTTGAATACGTTATGGATTTTCATCAAGTATCGTGCCATTCCATCAAATATTATCAGTATTCAAGTACTTAATACTTTGTCATGAGATTTTCACCGTATAGTTCACAAAATCGCAACACGGGAAGCTCTTGCATAGCGAAACACGTGTTGTGGTTTTGTAAACGGTCTAGTGACGGTACCCTGGTAGATTGACGTAGGTGGTTAGTTCCACTCAGTCAATCGACCGCTGAGCGAATCGGTGGTTCGAACCGCAAGTCTGGGCAATCGATTTCCACTTCCTATCGTCCAAACCGTGTTAGGTATCACATTTAAAAGGTAAGACCTCGTTAGTTCTTAACTCGCATAAGTTTTGACTTTTGAGAGTTGTCGTTCCTAGAGGGCCAACAGCTGCTTGACAAAAAAACAGATTTTAACAGACAGTGTGAGTTGGATGAGTCAAAAAATAGCGAAACACGTGTCGCGGTTTTTTAAAAACAATAAACTATATTAATTAGTTTTGAAAAATTTCAAGTTGAATCTCTGTGAATCATTGAATAGAACTCAATACTTGATGAAAATCCGTAATAAAACTAATTGATACAGTTTATTGTATGATGTTCACTATAAAGGGTTTTACAAAAACCGCGACACGTGTTTCGATATACAATAGCTTTCTCAAATGTCAGTTATACTAACTGAATGTTTTTTTGTAAAATTGTCATGAATAACGACATATTATTATCATTCATTCAAGAAACACGTGTTGCGTTTTTGTAAAACTGTCTATTGAAAATCCTACAATAAAGTATTTCTTGACTACGAAATGGATTTTAATCAAGTATCGGGCGATTCCATCAAATATTGTCAGTATTCAAGTACTTAATACTTTGTCGTGAGATTTTCACCGTATAGTTCACAAAACCGTAACACGGGAAGCTCTTGCATAGCAAAACACGTGTTGTATTTTTGTAAACTGTCTAGTGACGGTACCCTGATAGATTGACGTGGGTGGTTAGTTACACTCTGTCAATCGACCGCTGAGCAAATCGGTGGTTCGAACCGCAAGTCTGGACAATCGATTTCCCCTTCCTATCGTCCAACCCGTGTTAGGTATCACACGTTAAAAGGTAAGATCTCGTTAGTTCCTAACTCGCATAAGTTTTGACTTTTGAGAGTTGTCGTTCTTAAAGGGCCAACAGCTGGTTAACGAAAAAACAGATTTTTAACAGACAGTGTGACTTGAATGAGTCAAAAAATGTTTTTTCCCAAATATTCATAGTTCTGAAAAATATTCTCTTTTGAATAAAGCCCATGGAATCTGTATGACAGATTGGTTGTTTTCAATCAGATGACCTCAAAGTAACAAAATCCATTAAATTTCTATTTAATAAAAAAATCTATACAGTATTTGTACCTCTGAACTTTTGCAGCGCTCTCTATTATGTTATATAATTATCGACACTCTCCATCGAAGAGAAAATTTTTTTTTGGCGATTGAACATCTCTTATTTCCATAAACAACAATCGTTCTATTCCTCGTCTTCTCTGTGAGTGACCTTTACAACCATGGCACAGAAGCATTCTGACAATTCCGCTCTAGAGGTAGGCGCGCACAAGTAATTTACATATAAGAAAATGAATAATCATTTCCTAAGGTAAACGTTGCTTGGATTTCACGAAAGATTATATTATTGGTTATGTGATACAACTTTCTTCATTAGCAGATAAATAAATTTCCGTTGCATGGATAGACAATAACCGAACTTACACAAAACTTTACGCAACGATGTTTGAAATATTTCATAAGTTTGTTTCAAAACCTCGGCCCACAAAAATGTGATTTTCGAGAAATGTATGGAAAGTGGTAGAATGTAGCACTTCATAATCAGGGCCGGGTTGTTTCTAACTATGAGGTCTTCCTAACTCAAGCAAATAATTCGTTATTAGGGAAATTAGTCTGTAAACCAGGAAAGTGAAGCTCGGAGAAAAATTCATGGGCAAATAAAAAAACTTCATTCCTCAGTTATTCATCAGTCCAGTACCTCACATTTTGTCTATGCACGTGACCGTTTTAAAAAAAGTAGCCTCTTCACTGAAACAAATGTGTTTCAAATAACTGAAATTTTGCAAAATATTGTTAGAGACAATTTCACAATATTATAGACGGCGGTCTGGATCATCGTCCGTCAGTTCATGCCCCATTTTTATTTTGTAGGGATGAAATTTATTTTTCTTTAGAACTCTCAATACCGTCATCTGCGAAACCTCACAATTCAAGGCAACAGTTCTACTCGATGAAGACGCTCGCTCATAATGTCCATTTGTTTATTCGTACAGTCTCATGATAATTGCGATGAGCCTCACCAAAAATAACAATCGCTTCGCATTTCTTATTTAAAGCACGTGATACAACCATTGTGGGAAGATGAATATCAAGCACAACTAACGCTAGTTGCACACACACCGATTTTGGACGGCCGACTTTGTACCGGTCGTCCAAATTTCAATACTGAACCACATGTGGGAATGGGACCTGACACACACACCGGTGATCGTCGCCGGTAAAATACCGGTGAGCAGTGTAGTGGAAAGTAGTGGCGTACATGACTAAATACACCCTTGCATACTCACCGGTTTTTTACCGACCATTCCAGTCTCGAATGCTCGGTGAAATTGTAGTTACTACGCATTAACTTCGTTTTGGTAGTGCGTGCTAATTACGACAACAAAGCAACTGATTGTTTGACCGATACAAATCCGGTGAGTGTGCAAGCACCCGCTACTAATAAAATATCGGCCGATTTTATACTGGCCGTCCAAAATCGGTGTGTGTGCAACTAGCGTAACGCTAGTAACGTAGTAACTACAATTTCACACTGGACACATTCCACATTGGAATGGTCGGTAAAAAACCGGTGAGTATGCAAGAGTACACTGTATCGCCGGTACTGCAGTAGCAGTGGACGGCTGCTCACCGGTATTTTACCGGCGGCGATCACCGGTCGGCTTGTGTGCCAGGTCCCACATGTGGTTCACTATTGGAATTTGGACGACCGGTACAAAGTCGGCCGTCAGAACTTGTCCAACACATTAATGATCTGATGAACAAAAATGAGTATGTAGTTGTCATATCGTTTGACCTAACGCGGGCATTCGACACGGTTAATCGTAATTTCGTCTCCAAAAAAAATCAACAACCTAGGTCTACGTGGCCCAGTGAACGACTGGATAACGTCCTTTCTTGAAGATCGGAAGATCATCGTGAGAATCGGTGAAACCAAATCGAAGGAATATGATTTAGATCTTGGAACACCGCAGGGAAGTGTCATGGGTCCCTTGATCTTCTTTACCTATGTCAATGACTTGCCTCATAACATAAAGGACGGTAGAGTTTTCATGTATGCTGATGACACCTCTATTGTGGTGTCTGACACTGATCGCCAAAGACTACAGCAGAAAACTGACTCAGTTTTGAAAGATTTTGCGGATTACTGTATGCAGAATACACTAATAAAGAATCAAAGTAAGACAGTAATAATTGAATTTCACACAAAACATGGAATACCTTCTAATTTCACCTTCGAAGTCAATAATAATATTGTTGAAACCTCCACTTCATCTAAATTCTTAGGAACGCTCATAGATTGTAACCTAACATGGGAGGATCAAATACAAATAGTATGTAAAAAAATCAACAAAAGCTTTTATATTTTGGCAACACTAAGAAATATTTTGAACACAGATTCATTATTACAGGTTTACTATGCATTTGTGTATTCCGCAATTTCCTACAATATTATAGTATGGGGTCAGGCATCAGACATAATAAGAATTTTTGTTGCTCAGAAAAGAATTATAAGGCTTATCTTTCTTTAACATTAGTAGTCGTCAATCATGCAGACAGGTTTTCAAAACTAAACGGATCCTCACGGTTACATCAATTTATTTAATGAAACTATTATCATATATTTTCAATAACAAACATTCATTTCCCATTAATAGTGATTCACATTCTTACAAAACCAGAAATAAAAATGATATCAAATTGAACAAGCCCAAACACTCCTATTACAAAAAATCTCCCATCAATGCAGGCTGCCGTTTTTTTAACTGTCTTCCGAAAGAAATAAAATACGCGGGACCCCTGGCGGTTTTTAAGTATAGACTTAGGGAACTCCTTATCAGAGAATGTTTCTATACTGTTGAGAAATTTGAATTATACTTTTCAATTTTGAGATGATATCGAAGTGTATTTTACATAGTCTATGTTAGTCATCATTGTGCTTATTTCGTCCTGTTTGTCAATTAAAACTTAATGACACTGTTTTTGACTGATCCTATCTATTATTAACAATAGTTGAAAGGATTAATAAATATTTTATTTATTTTTATTTGATAAAATATCGGCCGATTTTATACTGGCCGTCCAAAATCGGTGTGTGTGCAACTAGCGTAACGTCTCACTCGACGTATGAACCAAAACCGATATCATACAGGGCTGAATTTTTAATTGTGAGGGTGATTGCGCCACCTTAATTGTCGTTATACTTAAATAATCATAACTATTCAATTACTGCAGCAAATTTAAATTCCTTTGCACGGTAGAATAGAGAATAAAACTCCCTATCAAATGAGCTATCACTCACCACCCCATGCTATTTGAATTTTTTGAAAGGGTTGCTCCCTTCCAGTATATACATTGTAGAAATTAAAAATCGATGTGTCTCGGCAATTTTCCTAACAATAGTCCAGTAACGAGTTAGATAGGAGGGGTAACACTTATGAGGCACACTGTATGATATAAATTGTTTGATCCATTATTTTTGATAGCAAAAAATCGCCAAACACGCAAAAACACTTCTAACTTTTGTACCTTTGACCAACAAACTAAACATACTGAAACTATGAACGCATGTCCGAGACGATTGTACCGACATAAAAAATCGCTTAGCGAATGTACGTACCCTGCGAAATTTGAACATCAACTTAATTTTTTGATGAGTATACAGAAAAATAGATGTTAGTTCCTCTTGTGGATTGATTCGTGAAGATCGATTGCAAGTCAACTTCGAGCACATGTAAACTTCACGAAATAAACTTCTTTGACTCATTGCGATATGATGAAAAAACTGAAATTGTACTGAGGTTTCAAATGAAGAAATGGGATCGAATACGATTCAACAAAAGATATAAACACCGCTAAGATTCAGACTGAAATTCATATATATGTATGTATATCCTCACAAGTCCGTAATAATCAACAATTTTATCACAGTTTTTAACACAGCACTTGAAAAAAAAAGCGGAATGTATGCATTTTATTACTCTTCAAGGTTATAATCTATTGTTTGAGTACAGACATTACACTAATGTTAATATAATGACGAATCAAGGCGGGATATCTTGAGGATTCAAGAAGTCACGGAGTACCTCTCTATGCAATCATTATATTTGTTATTTAGTGGTAACTGCAAATTCCAAGCTCGGGCATTGTTTACAAATCACATAGTTGTGGTTACTTTTGAACTTCGTGCGTAGTTTTGCAGAAGATTATAACATAAAAATCTTAAGCTGTGTTTGGCATAGGTAATACAATCAGATGAAATACTTCATTATTAACACTAGGTATAATTCCAACAATTTTTGAACCAACAAAAACAAATATTCAATGAAATTATTCATCTGTTGTTTTCACGAAAGTTTTCCCTGGTGTTTGGAAAAAGTACGCGTTTTATACCTACATGAACTTATTTGATTTTTTCCTTACTTTGGTAGTTTCCCACACTTTTTCGTATAAAGAAAGAGACGTGAAAGATAAAAGAGCTTTTTTTACCACAAAGAAGAAAATATTGATATAAGTAGACATGAGATAAATCACTGAGTAAAAGGAGTAGATAAATGAATACATAATTGAAATGCTTTATTGAAGTACCATGCCATGATTGTGACAGGACTTACATCGGCCAGACCAACAGACGAATCAACATTCGCAAAGATGAACACAAACTAGCAGTGAAGGGAAAAGTCACCACGTCTTCTCTCTTCCAACACGTACTTCAAACAGGACATAACATCAATTTCGATAACACAAAAATGCTAGCAAGCAACGAAAACTTTTACTCACGAACAATCAGAGAGGCTATCGAAATTGAAAAACGACCTAATAGTATGAACAAGAGGGATGATGCGCAAAGATTACCATCAACATGGAGATCCGTTTTATCGCTTCGCACAAGCAATCAGACCGCTCAACCCCAGAAGCAAAACTCGGTACATGACAATACAGGTACAATAACAGAGACAGGAGAGGCAGCTCAGGTAATAAGACCAAAACAGGTAGTCGAGCAAACACTGGTAGTGGCAGCAACGCAGGTAAAGGGAAACATCCATCCCTATAAATTGAGACACAGAGTTCGAACTAATCAGTCTAGTTGAAAAAACCAGACATCATCAGAAGATGGCAAATGAGACTTTGCCGAAACGTTGTGAAAATAATCCTTATGGGGAGAAAATACACAGAACACGAAGCGAAACCCGAGAAAACAGCTCATCATACTTTATTCGTGAGAATCTTCGAGTTAACATATATACAGGATATTGGTAAAAATGAAATAAATAAAAAAATATTTTTTTAAAAATTATCATTATAAAATTCTTGTACATTATAGTATGGTCTGTCACTTAAACAAATTTTCACAGCTTTCCTGAAGCATTGTAAAGATTTTATTTCTGTTATATTCTTTGGCAAATGGTTGAACATTTTGCAACCATTATAGATAATGGAATCTCTTATGAGTGATGTACTAGGTATTGGCAACTTGATGTTGTTGGATTGCCTTGTCTCATAATGGGTTGGTGAAGACTGAAATGTGTTCGAATATTTTTTAATTAAACAAACTGTTTCCATTATAAAGATAGAAATCACTGTTAGAATTCCATGAGTGTTGAAGAGTAATCTACAGGAGTCTGTACGTTTTGATTTGCACATATATTTCATGGCTCGTTTTTGCAAAACTAGAAAGGAAGAAAGCAAATAATATCAAAGTAAACTGTATACAAAGATGAGCAGATAATGCAAATATAGAACTTTCAGACACAAACTGGAAGAAGCAGCCCTCTTCTATATCTAATTTCCAATAGTAACAAATGATTTGCGCTTGGATTGAATCAGACTGTATATTTGTAATTTACTTCAGACTAGACAAAAAAAGTTCTTTATATACCTGCTCAGGCATTGTGAATAATCAACTGATTAATTTTCTTCATAAGAGGTCAAAAAATAATGTTTCTCATTTCAGTTTATCCTTCAAAATGTTTGAATTGACGAGTACTATTTCCATTTCAACAATTCATGATTTAGTATGATGCTGCAGGTTTGCCAGGATGCCACAAACATTAGTCGCAGTTTACCGAGACCGATCTTTTCAATCGATTACATTTGCTTTTCATGGGAAGCAATTAAAATCATCACCATTGTTACTCTCGATTGTCGTAGTAGAAAACAACCGACAAAAAATCAAATAAATTACTTTTTCAATTCGGAGTATGCACAGATGGCGTTGAAATATTTGAATTTGCTTTCCACATAACAGAATTCCATCCATTTTTTCAAGACTTACATGTATGCCTAAACTAATTCCAGTTTACCTAATGAAAAAGTGTGCTACAGAAATTGCACCATATTTGGCGTATACTTTGAATAAATTACTTGAACTGGGTCAGTTTCCAAATCGGCTGAAAATATCCTTAGAATCACCTATCTACTATCCAGATATTCCTTGCTCAACTATAGGCCTGTTGAATTATTGAGTATATTGTCAAAGGTGTTGGAGAAAGGGATGACACATAGGCTGAATCAATACATAAAAAGTTCAATATACCCAGCCCAAACCAACATGGTTTCAGAAGAAGGATATTCTGCTGAAACTGCAACTAGATATTTGATTCAGCTGATACAGAATAAGATAAAGGCAGGTGAGTTGGTCGTTGGATTGTTTTTCGACTTATCCCGTGCCTTTGATACTCTTAACTTCAATTTCATCTTGACAAAAATGTATGCACTCGGCATACGTGAAAAAATTGAGGACTAGTTCCGTTCAGTCCTAGAAGGGAGAAAACTGATAGTAAGGGTGAATGATAAAACATCTGATGAATGAATGAATTCCACTAAGAATTTAGTGGACTCAGGAAAAAAGAGGAAGATTAAAACTGGTTTTAATCTTCCTCTTTGAAGATGATCACTTGGTGATCGAAACACATGTCGAGGTGTTAAAAATAACGATTTGGTGTTGGTTCCACTAAGAATTTAGTGGACTCAGGAAAAAAGAGGAAGATTAAAACTGGTTTTAATCTTCCTCTTTGAAGATGATCACTTGGTGATCGAAAAACGTGTCGAGGTGTTAAAAATAACGATTTGGTGTTGGGAAAATAACTCCAGTTATATTGTTGTCCTTTGTTGAATAATCCTTTATTTTTCACTGCAAAGCAACTGGATCCAACCAAAGCCTAGAGCTTTGTTTTTGAGATTCGTTTCCATATGTTTTATAGACTGCTTGATGAATGGATTCGAATTTATTTTGACAGTTCAACCATTTTTCCACCTTTGAGGAAGTAATTCATCCATTTTACCAGACCTCGTTATACCGGATAAGTTTATAAAGAAGGTCATCGTCGATACTGGGTGAAGCTCAGTGAGACTTAAATTGTTTTCTCTATCTGTTTTGTCATCTTTTCTGTTTCTATTCCGCTCAAGTTTTTAGAATTCTGTTCATATACTTTTGTTGTGTAAAAGGAATGTTGATAGATCTTTCTTCTGGGAATTTTCACCTTCCAAAATCTCAAAAAACGAATATCCCCAAAAAGATGTTGATAGATCATTTCAGTGACATCAATGCTAGCAATGCTAGCGGTACTTATACAAGAGCAAAACACAAGCACTACTGATCCACATAAACCTAGTTCTCCAAAGGGAAGAGTTGTTGAACAGTGAAGTTCGAGGTGTACTGAGTTGAACCTCAAAACGTATTTCTGATATGTATCGCTCTTGGTGGAATCAAATGTGCCAAGTCACTTGAACACCTCTCGTGAAAGTATCTATAGAAGAGAGACAAATCTCCAACCTTTCTTCGATATTCCAGACTATTATGGTGGCGGATGGTTTTTTTCTGAATAGAATCCAGCGACTTCAAGGTATGCTTAGAGGAGCTGATCTGAGTTTTAAAAGCATCAAAGGTGCTGAGGTGTTCCAACCTTTCGAGAAACAGCCTTTGGATTTCCAGCAAAATGATTGGCCCAAACAAATTGGTGTCCATTTCAACTCTCAACAAATTATCGAAGCAGAAAGCGGAATAGTCTGTCCTGACATTATTATATCCGGTTCTAGGACATTAATCTTTTTGGAGAAAGTCGATGCCTGGGTTTTCATGGCATTGAATTGAACCTTGTTACTTTCACCACGATTCAAAATCACTTCTAGATCATCATCAGGATATGCAACCTCCTGCAGCCGTTATCCTAGAATCTAAATGGAATAACCAAAATAAAAATCAAAATCAAAATGTTCTTCATTGACCATTCTCTATACAATTTTAAGTTTTTTTGTGGTGTTTATAAAATATATACAAAAAAATATATACAAATACATAGGGTTTCCCCTATGGAGTGGGACAGTGGGAAGGATTGGGATGGGTAGTGAATGGGGTAGAGGAAGTGGCAGGAAAAGACCCCGATACATTTGCGCTCTTAAGAATTCCGCACGGAAGAGAAAAGCGCCTCCACACAGTCCCCCGATGGGTCAGTGGGAGACGCCCCCGCTGGTGTTGGCGGTTGGCTCTCCACTCAAAAAAACGCCTTTTATCAGCCTCATCTGTAGTTTTCCGCTTCCTACCGAGGCTTACGCGGAAGTTGTCATTCTGTCGCGTTTCGGTACTTCTCAGAGAATCATTCGTCTGTTTGTTGGTAGCATTTGTCGATAACCCCCTGGAAAAAGTTCATCAAAAAACCAGATAAGAGTATTTCTGCTATCACGTCATCATGTGTGCATGAATACTCTTATCCAATTTTTCCATGAACTAAGCGCGATCGCATTCGCGCCGTTCACGGTATATCTCCAGTTTTTCATAGACTAGCCCGTGCTTACGGCGCTGTCCATGATAGCTTCTAACTGCCGTGACGTCCCTCGTCAGCGGGCTCTTCGGTATAAAGAACTTGAAGAATTTCTGAACCAGTCTCCTGATATGGTCGGTGACTGACTCCACTTCTGCCAGATCTAACAGATTGTTCAATGAAATGTATCTGTCACTGTTAGTGCAAATACGGAGCACCTTATTCTGCATCGAGTTTCATTAAAGGGGACTTCTTGAGACTGCAGAACACAGGACTCGCGTACAACATAGCCGGCCTAATTATTTGTTTATAAATAAGCAACTTGTTGTCAACACTGAGCTTAGAGTTCCGTGCGATGAGCGGATACGTGCGTTTCATCGCCGCACCCGCTCGTTAGATCGCCATACTCAAGTGTTCCTGGAAGTTCGCGCGCTTGTCCAGGATCACTCCCAGATATCTCGCACTCTTCTGCTCGTCAATGCACTTATCCTTAACTCGCAACTTCCTGAAGATCTTCACATTCGTGAATTTCCTCGTGAAGTTTACGAGTTCAGTTTTATCTGGATTTATTTCGATTTTATTTTGTTCGAAATACGGCACGACTAGCCTATCGAGGTGGATCTGAAGCTGCTGCTTCGCCACCTCGCTCGAGAAAGAGTGCGCGTAAATCGAGGTGTCATCCGCGAAAATACCCACCTTCGTCCTCGAGAACATAGGGAAGTCATGCGTATATAATGAATATAAGTGCGGTGACAAACAGGACCCCTGCGGGACACCTGCTTTGATAGAATAATTCGCAGATGTGGTTTGGTCCACTCTTACACGAAAAGTTCGGTTGCTCAAGTAGGATTCTAGAATCCTAATCACGAATAAAGGCATGCCTGCCGACCACATTTTGGCGACAAACCCTTCTATCCAAACTTTATCGAAAGCTTTCTTGATATCTAACAGGACCATAACTGTATTCTTCCCTGGTTGAAGGACTCCCTCACCCCGTGAACAACCCGGACCAGTTGCGATGTCGTATTCCGACCTCGCCGGAACCCGAATTGCTTCTCGGGGATGAGTTTCATCCTATCTTCCAGGCGGAGAAGTCTGCTTAGGATGATTTTATCAATAACCTTCGCGACCGAACTGAGAAGCGAGATCGGTCGGTAGCTATCAATACGTGTTTTGATTTTTCCTGGTTTCGGAACAGGCACTACCACCGCATGTTTCAGACAATCTGGGTAATGCTGGTGCTTGATAATTGCGTTCAAAATATGCACCAGTTGTACGATACCTTTTCGCGGTAGGTTGCGGAGCAGAACTGCATCAATCCCATCAATGCCTGGGGCTTTGTTTTTCTCCAGGCGCTTGATGCTCAAAATGATTTCTTCTACATCTGTGATCCACTGTATCAATGTTTGCTCTGGTATAATTGGAGCCGGCCTATTTCTGACTTCATTAGCCAGTCTGGTTTTATTGGTGTGTTCACAGACATCCGGTTCTACTCGGTGCACGCTGGAAAAATATTCCCCGAACAACTGAGCCTTTTGATGGTCCATCACCGCGTGCGCTTGCCCGCTCTCTATGCTAGGAGTAGCCTCAGACCGATTGCCCAGTTTTTTGGCCATCCTCCACACAGAGTAGTCGTGCACGTTCAGGCTTTCGAGTTTGTTCTTCCACTTCATATTGGTGAACTCATAAATTCGCGTATTAACTTCCGCAGCAAGTATTACCATTTGATCCTTGCTGCGGGGGTCTCCTGTGCGCTGCCAATTTTTTCTGGCTCGATGTTTTTGCTTTATGAGCTCAAATGGAATAACCAGACAAGTGTGCTGTCAATCAGCGAAGCAATATATTGGATTCTTGGTATTTTTCAATGAATCATTGATTTACAATAGAGTGTTGAAGACAATATGGATTCCTGGGGAACACCAGCGTTAATGGTAAAAGTATTCGAGAGATATCCATCGACGGCCACTTGCAGGGAAACTTTTTTTAAGAAGCTGGAAAGCCATACACAAAAATGATCTGACAAGCCATAGCATCGAAGTTTGGCCAGCAAACACCCGTGTTACACACGGTCAAATGCCTTATAAATATCAAGTGCAACAGCTCTTGATTCTCCATGTTCCTCGATTGCGTTATTCCAAATATGGGTGATACACGATAGAGGCCGCCTGTTGATCTCTGTTTCCGAAAGCCATATTGATGGTCGCTCAAGATGTTAAAGCCTTCCAAATATTTGAGGATATGGTGGTTTGCGGCTACCTCCATGATTTTTGATAGAACTGATATCAAAGCGACTGGTCTATAGTTATTTGGAAAACTTTTCTTGCCCTTTTTGATATTGAGCTGCTTCAAAATTCGCATGACTGGTTGTCGAAAAGTAATTTCCGGCATTATGGATTCTAGTGAATGGAAACTTAAGTCTAATGGTCGAACTACAGAAAACCCTACTTCGTAGAAAAAACCTCAAACATATATATCTTTTGATACCAAAAACAGTTGAAAAATTTGCTGTTTTTTATCATTTGGCAATAAGTACAGTTGAGAATTGCAACAGCATACCAGTGACCCAATTTTCAAACAATCGAATAACGTTCAGTATTATCACAAAACGGTATCTGCAAAATCCTAGACAGGCACACAGCATAAAATTCTAAATCAGCCGGTATACTCGTACATTCCTCTTTCATTACAAATCCATGGGCGTAGAAAATCAATGCGTACACCCATATTAATTATTGGTGCTCGGGTACTGATACGTAGGTAAAGTCATGAAACCGTTGTGATTTTCTACTGATACAAGGAACCTGACTTTTAATTCAAACTCCGATCTGTCCGTTGTGATAATAATGATGCTTCCCCCTCTTCTGTGCTCTGAATTATGACATTCATATAATCAAATGTCACATGTGTCACTCATACTATATTAAAATGACATGCCATTGTTTGTTGATTTTGAATTCAGGAACTTTATTGCTGAAGATACTCTATTGGCATATAGCGATGTGAACCTCCAAATAGTTATCCAAAAAATGAATAATACTCTAGCAAGTGCCAACAATTATTTGAAAGTGAATAAACTAAAGCTGAATGTATTGAAAATCAGCCACACTTTGACTACTGTTCCTCTATCCTATATCTATTCAATAAGAATAAATTGTCTCAACTTCTAAAACTTCAGAATCTTGGTATGAGGATTGTTTTGAAGTGCTATAGAGATACCCCTATTACTATTATGCTTAATGTTTTAAATTGGCAATCCATTTCCTAAAGACTATTAGATTTCCTAATGATTGTCGTTTACAAAATACTGAACAATTTAGGAACATCTTATTTCGAACAGTAATGTGTCTTTTATCATGATATTCACCACCACTTCATTCCAAATAATAATAACACTAGTTTACAGCCAATTTACGACTGTAATACCAAAGGCAGTCCTTTGTTAATTTTTGGTCCCTGAATGCGAAAATGGGAGTGAAAATTTCCTAACACGTAAGATTTTTGAGTCATGATTTTTATCACAAAAATTTAGTGAACACCACATTCAAAGTTAGCTTTTCCCTTAAATTGAGGAAATTGTTTGAAATCTTGCAAAACAGCGGCTAAAACAAGTTCAAAAGCCGTTCTGCTCCATAATGGTAACAAAAAAGACCCTCTATTCCTCTTGCACATGCAGTTGCCATGATGGAAACAAACGAAAGTATGTCACTCATTCTAAATAATAATGATAATATTTATTGATTTCTTTAGGACATACATTATTTTAAAAATATATAAATAAATGACATAAATAACAAAAAAAATATAAACCATTTTTCAATGATTCCAGAATGGTTTCAACATGAGGATATTCATAATAAATATATTACCAAACAGAAAAAAAAACAAAGATGATATTTTATATAGTTCATGAGTTTTTTTTTGAATTGGAACACATTTATTTAATTATTCAACGAAAGTGGGAGTTTGTTATACTCATTCAAACCTTATAAAATAAAGACTTCATCGTAAAAGTCAAATTAGTTCGTAAAGGTGGAATTTTTGGGAGCTATTCGCTCTTGTTAAGTGGTTATGAAGTTGGAAGCAAGTTATGTGTTACTTTGAAAATGAATATCATTGCTAACTCGTACAGTCTCTGGGAAACAGACAGCCACTGCAATGTACTTAACAAGTTTGATTTACTAGAATACCTATTCACTTGTAAAATAATCCTCATTCCACGATCCTGTAACTTTTGTAAAGCAGATACCTTATTTTGGTCAAATGAGTATAACAGACTAGCACAATAATGAAAATGGGGTTGAATTATACAATTATATAATGTAATTTTTGAGTATATCGAAAGCTGAGATGAAATTTATGAGAAAAAATATATTTTTTTAGTAATTTTTTTATATATAATCACAATGAGCATGAAAAGATAAACGATTAGCCACCATGAAACCTAAGTATTTCAAGTCACTTACGAACTCTATTAAATCACCTGCAATTTGTAATCTTATGTTGAGATTGTTGATGAGTGATAGCTTATAATCAGTTGATAAAGATCATATATTTTATTTTGGAGGTGTTGAGTTTTAGTTTATTGCTATTCATGTAGTTGAAAACATTTCTTAGTTCATTATTCATTTGATCAGCTACTGTTTCTATATTATCTCCTGAAATTGATAACAAAGTGTCGTCTGCAAAAAGGTTCACGAAATCACAACCATGGATGGTATCTATATCATTCAGGTAGATTAAAAATAATATAGGTCCCAAAACACTCCTCTGAGGTACCCCGAAAATGACATCCCGAGATGATGACACTGAATCCTTTATTTTGTTTACCTGTTTGTGTTGTGATAAATAGTCAGTCAGCCATAACAAAACAGTTTCCCTGATACCAATACTTTGCAATTTATTTGATAATATGTGTCAATCAATTGTCTCAAAAGATCTCTTAAGATCTTTGATATTGTGACTTATAATGCAGACTCACATGAATGATGTTTTCTGAAACCTGACTGATATTTTAGTAAAATATCATTATTTTCTAGATATTCAGTGAGTTGATCATAAACTGTATGTAAACTTGTATTTTCAATACAAGACAAAGTGTTGATTGGTCTAAATTCCCAGGATTTATTTGTATTAGCGACTTTCTGAATTGGCACAAGGGCACTGGTCTTGAGCTCCTTCGGGAATCTGCCAGTGCTCAAAGATGTATTTATAAAATGCAACAATGCATGTCCTATAACACCAAACGTTTTTTTAATAAGTTTGCAATTAAGTATTTCACTGCTGCATTTCATTTCTACTCCGTTAATCAATTTAGACAGATCTGCTAACTCCAACACTTTGAATTTCTCAAAGTTAATCGATATGACATTGTTCTCATGAAGTGAATCAGATTGATCAATAGTGTTCACAATTTCTTGTACGCTATCAATAAAATAATTGTTGAATGATTCTGCAATATCTAGATTATTTTTATGAATGACTGACTGACCATTTATTTTGAAATAAATACCATCAGTAAACGTATTGCTATTAGTTTTTGGACTTGAAAGCTGTTTGAGTGTTTTCCACATAATCCTCGGATTATGTGTCCACAGTTTTTGCACAAGATCTTCTTCTTCCACTGATATCTTAGTCTATGTTCGATTGATTTTAATCTATGTATGACTGTTAATAATTGATATTACTACTTCTGCAGTGCGTATCTACTGTTTTTTTTTCAATCTACTGATGGTCTAACACAAAGGCTATTTCCAAGCGTAACAGTGACCTGGCAACACTGACCGTGTTAGTATGGCACAACATATCAGCTAATTAATTTAGAAAAATGATTTATTGAATCTGAGGCAATACGAAGTTCGCCGTCAGTTATTGAGTATTCGAAACACAACTTTGTATCACGACTGTACCAGTACTTTGACAGGGCGTGTTTAGTCAGTGAAAGTGAATTAACGAGAATATATTACATTTAGCGGACACTCGCTGTACCATGTACCTACCATGTCCTGCCGATGGGCTCAGTTAGACCTTGAGAGAATGATGAATTCCTTGCAGGGGATTTGGCGGGGCAGATGGGGATCACCAAGCCACAACCGGATGAGATGATGCCCGATTAAAAGGAAATTTCACTTTCATTTCGTCAACGAAAGCGCTAGATATTTTTATCGAAACATTTTGGAGACACCTCTGGAATTCTTAAGCCACCTATGAAGAAATGTTTCAATGGGTTCTTTGACTTAGCATTTTTCGATTGCATTCAGATCGCAGAAATGCGAAATTCATTTTCAGAATTCAGATTGAATTATTCATCAACGATAAGTATAACAAGAGAAAACAACAGAAAGCAACTTGACCATCCAAGTTTCATTTGGTATGTTTGAAGGTGATTGACAATGTTTCATGAAGAATTTCATTAGTTCGGACTAAGCTGAAAATAACAATCACATTAAGCATAAAAACCCTGAAATGAAATCACAGTGGAATGAAATACAAGTAAAAATAGTACAAATAAACAAAAAATAAAAAAATTGAGAGATTCCAAGCCAAATTACTTCACGACGTTTCGATTGTTAGTATCCACAATCATCTTCGGGCGATGACAGTAATCACCCGAAGAGAACCTTAAGCAACGCCCGGGGTATACCATTCCTTTTAACTGCGGGTCAGTCTACAATGGAACCACGAAAAGAAGTGTAGGTACTTGTCTCTCTGAACACAGGAGAAGTTGTCGACTGGGACAAACCGACTAATCAGCTCCAGTTGAACATGCTTTTAACAAAGAAGGCACTCACATTATCTCTTTCGAAGAGGCAATGAACATCGATAAATTCTGGCTACATATCCTTATAGGTACACAAATAAGGTCAGGTAATCCAATGAAGAGAAACTGAGCCAAGCACACTAATGAGAATATAGAACCAGAAACGTAGATACCGTGTTTGGAACGAGAACAACAACTCGGGCACTGTGACCGTTACAGCATCGCCTTTGATAGTGTATTCCGCAGTATTAGACGAAACGTCAGGCATAATCTCTGCAGACCACGGTCAAAAAGCCAAAAAATCTGAAAAATAGCTTTCACACAGTTATCTCCGAACGTGAAAGTTTACATTCTTTGATCACAGAAATGTTTGTTGAAGGTGTTTTTTTTTGGTCCCTTGGGAGTTGTCTGACTTGTTCATTTAGTCCAAGTCTCCAGAAAACACTGCAGCCTTTTGGGCTTATTGCGTTTATTCTCCCATCTTCTCATGACACCCATTCCATTTCCTGTACTAGTTTGTACAGGTTCCGTGTTGGATGTTCGTCATATTCTTCTGGACGTAATTTCGTACGTCCATATATTACCTCTGCCTCCTGTGATTCAGTGCCTCACATTTGCATAAGATGTGTAGAGCTGTTTCTATCCCTTCGTTGCATAATCTGCAGCTGAGGTTTCCGTTGTACAGACCCATTTTATTCAGGTGTCCTCTAAGCGGACAATGACCGGTTAGTAACTCTGTAATTATTCTGAGCCGATCTCTACTATATTGAAGTAGTTCTTTGGTTATTTTCTCAGACGATTCCCTAATGAAGGTTCTAGTGTGTTTGTTGGTACTTTCGTCCAGTACTCTTGTTCTTATTATTGGTCCATGTCCTAATCTGGTTTCGTACCAATGATTGATGAAGTTGATGATCCGTGTCTAGTGCTGTGCCCCAGTACAAAGTTAATTTGTTCCTCTTTGCAAGTTCATTCAGTTCTTTATGGCATTCCCAGACCAGTTTTGATGTCACCTTCGGGTTTGTCAGAGCCCCTAGTGCGAGTTATGTGAAGAGATTTTGCAGACTATCCAAGGAAATGCAGTGCTTGCAGATTCCCACCCCGGATCCAGAAACGATTATCATCATAACTTTTTACTCATTCATTTTGCAGATCTCGATGTGAGAAGTTCTCTAGAAATTTTGTATTGTAATTTTGAGAAAAATAAATTGTTTTTAAAAACGGTTTTAGACTTCAAAGTTACTTAACTGGCGCAGTCGCTGTAGGATTATTTCGCAGTTCGTTTTCGCGAAGTTCACGGCATCGGGTCCGATTCCGAAAATTGAACGTGAGTTTCAACTCTTTGGCGTTTACTACCTACCTCTGGAGTTCACACGAGGAAGCAGAAGAATCACATCAAAAAAGCAGCTCTGAAGTACAAGTAAGTACCGAGTTCCTTTTTTACCCATTTCCCTGAATAGGAAAACATTAGATTTGGGCAAACATATATAAGTATTTTTTCTTGATTCTCAAATCCAATCCTGAATAGGATATTACATTGCATAATAACGTAAAATTTTGATGAATCTTGATTCAGTAATTGAAAATTCAATAAATAACTTTAATACTACTGTGGTTTTAGAAGAAACAATGCCTAACGGAAACCCAGAATAAATTAACGTTAGTATGCTTAGATTATATGTAGATATGATTACGCCATACGATGGCAATCAAAACGGATTAAGTTAGTTCATTTCAAATTGTGATTTTCTAAATTCAACTTATTCAAATTCAACAGATCCTATTTTCAAGCAGTATTTACTGAAGGTCATTCAATCAAAATTAATTGGTAGAGCCAATCTCTTAGTAGGAAGTAGAATAGAGTTAAATAACTGGGCCTTAATTAAAGAGGCGCTCATTCAATGTTTTGGAGATAAGAGAAGTTTGGAGTGTCTAGAACAAGACCTTCTTGTAGCCAGACCTTTCAAAAACGAACAACCATTAGATTTTGCAAAAAGACTACAAGTTCTTCGTAGTCATTTGATACAAAGAATAAATTCTTATAGCATTCAAGAAATGGCAGATATTCAATATGTGCTCCTCCACATGTTTCGGAATTTCTGTTCGGTCCGATCTTTTGTAGTTCGGTGAGTTTTCCAGTCTGAATTGGCCCATTCTGGCCTCCCCCATTATCACAAAGTGTAAAGGAGGTAGATTCAGAAGTGTCTCCAATGCAGCTGTTGGGGTAGTTCTCATTGTTCCTGTCATTCCCAAACATGCAAGTCTTTGCACCTTGCCTAGTTTGTTGATAGCGGTCGCCTGCTTCATCTTTAGCCACCAGACCAGAGATGCGTATGTTATCATGGGTTTAACCACCATCATGTATAGCCAATATACCATGTCTGCTTTTAGCCCCCATGTTTTTCCCATAGGTGCGTTTGGCGAGCATCAGCGCTACCTCCGCTTTCCTTTTTATCCTGTCCAAGTATTAGTTCCAGGTCAGTTTGGAATCTAGAATTACTCTCAGATATTTAACCTCCCCTGAAACTTGTATTTCTTCACCTCGAAGTTTTAGAGGTCTGAGACCCTCCGTTTCAGTCCTCTTGGTGAATGCTACTATGGTCAATTTGGATCGGCTTATGTTAAGCCCTTCTTCTTCGGTCCATCTTGTTATGATATTCAGGGCCTGCTGCATGCATTCCTCCACTACATTATTGTATTTCCCCTGGACTGATGTGACTAAGTCGTCTGCATAGCCCAGTACTTTAACCCATTGTGGTCCAGGAGACATTATAGTTCGTCCATTACAAGGTTCCATAACAGAGGGGATAAAACAGGAAGGTGTTGAAGGTGTACTTCGGTGTCATGTGATTCGAGACCATATTTGATATTCGATTCCCCAAATATCTGAGATTTCAGTTTTACCCGACCTTTCATTTGACATTTGCTACTCTCATTCCGATTGTTATCTGATATTTCGAACTACATTTGTGGCAAGTGATTGTGATGAAAATATATTATTGGACCGGACGAATAAAACTACTTTTGAAAGAAGGACAAGGAATGGCAGTTTCGTCATTTTACGTGAAGTGAATAAAGGTTCAGCTTTCAAGTCTACTCATGAGATCCATTCTTCACCTGGATTTAGTAATCATGATCTTTGCACCAAAGATCCAAGATATGAGCACAAAAAACTGAAAAATCGATAGACGGATATGAACAAATATAAAAATGATTGTTTTTCCTGAAATTTCAATGTTAATAGTAATAATAATATCGTCTTTATTATGTAGCGATTACAAATTATTTCATAAATCTCACGAGGCGAAATTTAGCCTTCGGCTACTCTTACATCTAACCCCTTGATGTCCATCTAGAATTGATAACACCATAACGCCCTATGAATTACAATTTTGAAAAAAAATTATTAATAACAGAAAAACATGACATTACTGTTTGTTCCACTAATATTTGCATACATTATTTACTGTGGAAATAGTGAGGACTCTTTTAAAAACTATTATATAGGCTCCCAAAGTTAAGTCCCTATTCTGTGATTTCATTCAGTTGGTTGTTTTGTAAACTCTTGGAATACTATTTTCTACAAAGGGGCATTGATTTGGTACGGTTCTGTCTCCACTTTCTGATAACTATGCACCTTTGGCTCTCACACAACGAATTCGATCCTCAAATAACTGTGGAATACACTTGTTTCCGTTAGTTTCCATAATAAATCATATGAAACGGCTCGAAAAACCACGTATCGTCGTAAAGGAAGTCACGTCCAGGGTTGATGTCCTGTCTGATTCATTTTAACATAGCGACAGTGTAGGTGATTACTTCCCAAGCAATATACTAAGTTGATTAAACGTTCAACAAGTGGGATTTTAGAGGGAAAGAGATTTAGGTATAATATTTTGTATTCAAACAATCGATGTTTCTTCGAAAAAAAAAGGATAATAAATATATTGGTATAAGAGGTGATACTCTGAACTTGTTCAGGAGATATCTCGCCAATAGACTTTAGTGTGTAAACATTGATGACATTTTGAGTGATACACAAGAAATTGTTAGAGGAGTCACTCAAGGGACAGTTCTGGGGCCACTTTTACTGAACATATATGTTAATGGACTATATTCTACCAGGAACAGAGGTAAAATATTGGGCTTCGCAGATGATACAGTCATTTTTCACAAAGCAAATAGTTGGTAGCAACTGGAACATGTAGAATTTCACTAGTTCGGACTTCCATTGTCTACTATATAAAATGATTTGAAATCCCTGAAACAACTGAAAAAAGAAGAATTGAAAATGAATAGCTGAAAATAACAATTATATTAACCAAAATAAACCTGAAATCAAATAATAAACGTGGAACATGTAGTTGAACCGGATCTGATTTTGAATGGCTTGAACATCGATTGTTCACAGTGAATCTGGAGAAAACAAAATTGATCAACATGTAATACTTCCCGAATCTAAAGTGAAATACTTTGGAGTAACGATAGATTCACATCTTAAATGGGATGCTCATATTCAGTGTATTTGTAATGATTTGCGTTGCATTCTTTTTAAATTGAAATTTTTGAAAAAAAATATCAACGAACTCTAACCTCAAAATTTTCAACTATGCACTTGCAGCTACGGATTTGCTTGAATTCAATGTACATGATTCTGCCATTTTAATTAGGAAACCGTATACTACATCGCTTCATTTATATTATATATTTTATTGTGTTCTAATTATTGTGCCATTTCTTACTAGTATATCCAGCATTATCAACCAATGACCACTTCCCACACCGTGGGGTAAGTGATTATTGGGTCCGAGAATCATGTGCCCTGAGCAAGCGCAGTGATCAAAGAATGACAGCCTTCTGCATCTGTATGGCTGAGATTTCTGCCTTAGTGCGGCAAGCCGGTATGATTTTAAAATTCGAGAGTAGAAAGGGCATCATTCCACCAAGGACTCCAATAATCAGAACAATCATCTTGATAGACTGGTCTAGATAGAGTCTGCGGAGTTCGAAGAGAAAATCCCGATATTTTATCTGTTTTTCCTCTTCTTTCCGGACGATATTCGTCTCGTCAGGAGCTCAAAGCTCCATGACAAATATCGTCTTGCTCTGGTGGTCGAAATGAATCACATCAGGCTCATCAGCTTGTATGAGCCTGAGGGTGGGGAACAAATAGTTCCAATAAATTCGGCACTTCTCATTCCCCACAACGGATTCAATATCGCTAGGAGCGTAGGGCAAAACCGGTGTCTCGTCAATACCGTAAGAGTGCCGTATCATTATTATTTTTTCACCGTATTGTGCGCTGGTCAGACCCTATCCCATGAAGCCTCGATACATTCGGGAGAGCGCGCCAGCATAATCAATCAATAACAACTCCCCACACCGTGGGGTAAGTGATCATTGGGTCCGAGAATCATATGCCCTGAGCAAACGCAGTGAGCCAAGAACGACAGCCTTTTGCATCTGTGCGGCTAAGATTTCTGCCTTAGTGCGGCAAGCCGGTATGATTTTGAGATTCGAGAGTAGAGAAGACATCATTCCACCAAGGACTTCAATAATCAGAATGACCATCTTGACAGAGTGATCTGGATAGATATTATTATTATTATTATTATTATTATGCTGTGTGAAATCTTTCACACGGATGGATGAAGTTATTATTATTATTATTGCTGTTTCTCAAAATCATACGTTTCTACTAAGAATGAGAATGAAACTAACAGATATTTACATTAACTTCATCACCTTTTGGTGAAACCACCAATAATATCGCCCCTTATTCGAAAAAAGAATACGTAGACGTAACTTACAGAACGAATAATAGTCTAATTTGATTTATTGAAAACAATAACGACAAAAATACGGTGTCGGATAGTCTTGACAATTACGAAAATTGATAATAAAAATGATTTTTCAATTTTAAATGAACCTTCTTATACATACATTGTCATCCATAATTCTTCCACACACACCCTTAACAGCATAAAATAGCTGCATTCAATAGTATGCTTCAGAGAATATTGAATATTCCACTGTCGGAAAGTAATTTCCAGAGAGAGCAGAGTTTAATCAATCAAATCGCCATCAACAACGGGTCATAAGGTAGATATTATCGACTCCTTTCTTTCCAAAAAACTACAAAAACAGGTCTACCCAAATTCAAGATACGATAACATGCACTATAGGACATTATCATTTTCTGGTGGTGGACACATCAGGAGTATATGAGTTGACTGTTGGCTCTTAAAGAGCACATTTACTATCCCCCTTTCAGCAGGAGGACATGAATTCAATCATGAATACGACGTGTTACATCTAGAAGAGAAAAGTATGAAACTCAAACTTCTAGAATGTTCAGAAATAAATAGATTCGAGAATTTGGGTAATTAACTGATTGACCAGATATAATTAGATAACTTCCTGTTACTGAATATTTTTTCAAATATGGAGCTCAGGAGGTCATTTCATTCATTACAAACTCAGGTACACATAAAACATTAATTGCAGAAATGCAACACTCTTCTTGATAAATCAACTCCTGATGATTAGGAAAAGTTCTTCTTTAGATTTTGCATGTTGATCAACTGTAAAATAATAAGAACCAATGTTACGCATGTGGTCAAATTAGTCATAAATATTTTGGTTAAATTGCAAAACGCCCCGAAATATTTGGGTACATATTTAAAAAAATTGTTTGGAATGTGGCGTGAATTATACAAAATGTATAATTTCGAAACTCATGATGCCAAACCGAAATGAATGGTTTTCTGCGGCTGAAAGTCAGAAATATTTTTTGATTTTTGGGAAAGAAAGTTTTGGCTTTCCACCACTCCATCTCGATACAAAAAAATGAGGGAATCTTCCAAAGAAAGGAAGGAAGTACTCAATTTGAAAATAACTAACTCTATACATGGATGTGCAGATCATGTAGAGAAGTAACTTTCATACACAAACTGTATGAGGTCCTCCTGAAACAGCTACTTTCAATTGAACTTTGAATTACACGAAAGAAAAATTTTTTTTCGAAACAAATACTTCTATATGAACACTGAATTATACAGAAGATACTTTTATCTACTCAGTTCGTATTTCAAACATTCGTTGTGGAATAAAAATATCATTCACATGAGTTCTACTTCAAATGAATGGTAACAAATTGCACTTACATGGAACACTGTCATCCTCACTGGTATACATCGATGTTTCGCCTTAAGACCATCACTCCATCTCGACCCAAAAAAATGAGGGAATCTTCCAAAGAAAGCTAAAAACTTTCTTTTCCAAAAATTATTTACTCCTAAGAATATAACCCCTTCAATTCTAATAAGATTCCTCTTGGCTGAGATTAAATCAAATAGGTGAATGAATGTGATTACGATGTCATCGATGACATGAGCAGATCAAGCTTATTCTGTGACATAAAAAATCGTAATTAATGGAAGAATTGTGTGTATTTTCTATAATGTTATCCAATTTGGTACTGAAGAGCCTTAGGGCAAGTGTCTTACGGCGAAACATCGATGTATACCAGTGAGGATGACAGTGTTCCATGTGAGTACAATTTGTTACCATTCATTTAAAGTAGAACTCATGTGAATGATATCGGATCTTATTCCACAACGAATGTTTGAAATACAAACTGAGTAAAGAAAAGTATCTTCTGTATAATTCAGTGTTCATATAGAAGTATTTGTTTCGAAACAATTTTTTTTTCGTGTAATTCAATGTTGATATGGAAGCAGCTGTTTCAGGAGGACTTTTTTTCAGTTTGTGTCTGAAATTTACTTTTTTGCATGATCTACACATCCATGTATAGAGTTACTTATTTTCAAATTGATTACTTCCTTTCTTTCTTTGGAAGATTCCCTCATTTTTTTGTGTCGAGATGGGGTGGTGGATAGCCAAAAACTTCATTTCCCAAAAATTAATCACTCCTAAAAATATAACCCCTTCAATTCAAATATTTTTTGATATCTCTGAAAATGAAAGGTGTATGAACAACAAACATATAATTCACGAAACCGTTGTTGAGAAACATTCCATTGGTATGTGTTATTCTTCTCAGTAAAACTATGTAGCATATAATTTTCTGAAATGGTTTATATTGAGTGACTATAGGTCAATAATCCTCCAACTTGCCATTTTTTTATTTTTAAATTCCTCGAAAAATACCAAAGATTTGTTTTCAGTCACGGCCGAGAAAACATCAAATATTGACTTTTTTCAATTCTGTACTTTCATCGTCGAGTCACTGTAACAATTACAAGTCATTGACGACTTTTATGAAGTATACTGACGGCATATTGATTCGAATATATCGGTGTTATATAACAAAGGTTATGTAATTGACTGTACTCAATACATAAAAGACTTTGCAGCCATTTCATATCAGTTTTTTAACATCTCTTGCCACAGTTATGTCACGATTTATAAATAGGAGCTCGATGACTTACTCATTAACTTTTTTTTCGAAATCATTATCCCTCATTGCTCAAGTGCTGATTTTTTGTTTGGTAATTTACCCCTAGGTATAGTGTCCCAGACATTCAGGCTGCTTGCAAGGGGGACCAAACTGATATTTTATTTTTGAAAAAACAAGCATTCCATTTTATTGGCTGAATAGGAGACTGAAATTTTCTAATTTCATCAATATTTTTGCATGTCAGATAGTTTTTAAAAGGTGGAATAACAAAAAATATGATTTTAATAAATTGATGGATGTAGCCGTTACTACGTAGTAGTTACTACCTTGCATAAGTTGAAAATGTCCGTATAGGACGAAACTGAAGTAACGTCAGTTACAAATAAAAGTGGTAAAAAACATAGAAATTTTCATTTCTCTTTTCAAATATGATTTTGTTTTTTAAAAGACATTTTTTGTGGAGGACTCAACACTTCTTTTTGTCTTTTTAGGGTAAACCTTCCACAAGGAATTAGAGCTATTCACAATTTGAGGTGAATGTTCTGAAGTAAATTTCAGGTTTTGAAAACGGAAAAAGATTGTTTCCCAAAATGTCGACCACTGAAGAAAAGTGTGGAAGATTATATACCCAAAAAAAAAAATAAAAAAAAAATATTTTCAAAATACGATTGTTATGCAAGATTTTCCGTGTAAACAACTGTATTCAATAGTATATATTATACCAAAGTGAGTGGGTGTATTCGACCCTCCACCGCAACCTGCAAGGGTTTATTGTGGCATATTATACAGTTGCAGTGACGGCTCGTGTATTGGAGAACAGGGGAGGCTAAAGTCATAAAGACTATATACACACAGAAAAGCCCGCCGGAGGCGCGAAAATTTTTTGGGGTACCGCACATATTTAAAGCAAAATACGTAATATTTGCATAAATGCAAATATTACGAAAATTATACGTATGAAACTGACCATTAAGAAAACAAAAACAAAGGAAAAATGGTTGTCTTTGAGTTATTTGATATAAATGAATTCTTCTTAGTCAATAAATATTACTTTTCTCTTCTAATATAACAGTTTTGTTAAATATTGCTACAAATATTTTATAAGCACAAGTGCCTAATTATGCTTACAAAAACAGGTCTGAAAATAAATTTTATTGTCCAGCAAGAACCAACGGGGAGATGAGTCTTGCCAGGAAGGGAAAGCAAGGATGGGGTAGGAAAGAAGGTTAAATCTGGTTTGTTTAAATGTCAGTCGGTAGCCAAGCGGTTCGGCGTGGGTGCTTTGTTCACTCACTCGAATTGACTGCCGTGTTGGTCGGTGGTTCAAGCCCTAGTCTGAACGATCGATCTTCACTTGCTACCGTCCAACCCGTGTTAGGAATCACACGTTAAAAGGTAAGACCTCGTTAATCCTTAGCTCGCACAAGTTTCGACTTCTGAGGGTTGTCGTTCGTAGGGGTGCGACAGCTGGTTAACGGAAAAACAGATTTTTTTTTTTTAAACAGAATTCACGAGGCATCCGCAAACTACTTTTTATCGGCGGTCATTCAAGTTCAATATAGTCTGTGAGGGTCCCGCATTTTGAAAGTTGTATTTTGTGATTTTGGATTGGAAAGAAAAAAATAAAAAAAAGAAACTAAAAGTAAACATAAAATTCGTTCTTAAGATGAACAAAAACTCAAAAAAAAAACAAATTACAAAATAAAAACAAAAACATAAAATTCTTTGCTTGAGTTACAAGTTGTAATGAATAAAACATAACTCTAATATTTGGTAATATCTTTAGTTAAGTGCTTGACTTAAATAAATGAAATATGCATTTTTATATACATTATATAGTATATATATGAAGTATGTATATTATATATACAGACTTTTTGAATTACCTACTCTGCTTCGAATATAAGAAGAATCCTTCTATTTTTATAATTGGCAAAGTAGTCAATTACTTCGCCATAAAATCGGGGGTTGCCTATCACTTCTTTTATATACTCTTTTTCAATTGAAAGAAGAGATATATTACTTGATCTATTTTGAGTCATCGAATTTTCACTAAAGGATTTGATTCTTTTCAATGCTGGAAAATTTCTCTCAACTGATGCTGATGTTATGGGAATTGTCACAATTATAGACATTGGCTACGGAGGCACATATTCACCGGCAGCAGGAGGTTGCATATATCAATGAGGATCTAGAAGTGATTTCGAATTTGTATGAAAGTAACCAGGTTCAAGTCACTCCGACAAAAACCCAGACATTAATTTTTCTCCAAGAAAATAAATGTCTCCGAACCGGATATAATGATGTCAGGTCAGAAATTGGGGGTTGGCTGTCCTTGTCCATCTTTCACTGACTGAACCACTGTGCATGCTGTTTTTTGGCGAGTGCATTGGCTTGGGATGTGGGAGTTGAACAAACCGGCCATCGGATGCCTGCTTCCACGTAACCCTGCTGGATACCGGAATGACAGAACCACTGGTGGTTCTATTATTTCCTAATTAAATGGCATGCCAACGATGGCTTAATCCTAAGGTGTGTGTATCCGTGCCGAGAGGATGAATGATACTGAGCCTATCAGCTTTCTTTTAAAGGTTAGTACTTACCAAAAAAGTGGTGAATGCAATAAAACTAGCGTAATCTATTTGTTAGGCCCGAGTCATCCCAAGTAGTATCATCCAATTGAGATTTCAATACCTTTTCGAATATTTATTCAGGAATATTCGATACAAAACAACTTAAAATTATATATATGAGTTTAGTAGAATCTCATTTGAACTACGGGATTATAGGATGGGGAGGAGTCTCTAAAAGTCACCTCAAACATCTTGAAGTGGCACAAAAACATTTTCTGAGAATGATTCTAAACAGAAATAATAGATATTCAAGCGACGCTTTTTATGAAGAGTCTAATATGTTTGATCTTAGACAATTATTTTTCATTAGCATAACTACAACGCAGTTCTTAAATAAAAATGAACTCCAGAAACCATCTCATGCTTATACAACGAGGCAAATTGGTAACTTCTCAATACCCTCCGCATCCAAATCAATTGGTCAAAACTATTACAGAGTCCTAGCTCCAAAGACATTTAATATACTTCCTAAAGAATTGAAAAACGAGACTTCCAAATTCAGATTCACTAAACAATCTGATCGATATGAGACTCGTGCACTAATTGAAAACTGAAACAAAAATAATAATAGAAAAATAATAATTTTGTTAACTACTATATTGATTGTTCACCATAAATTCCCATGATGAAAAAATCACATTTTCAATACACGCATAGACCACTCACATGTGCACATATATTTGAGCGGAATAATATCATTAATCCTTTTTATTCGTTCATTTTTAGATTGGAATTTTAATAGTTATTTTTATATAGTAACTTAAACATGTATATACATTCTACATATAAATTAATTTTATAGATTTTCTTTTTATATTTTGACCTCTAATTTTACTCTGAATGTTATATTGTTATACTACTTTAAATTAGCCATATATGTATATATATATATATATATATATATATATATATATATATATATATTATATATATATATATATATATATATATATATATATATATATATATATATATATATATATATATATGGTATATATGGTATGGTATTACTTTATTCACAATCTGTACCCTATATTGCTGTGAATAAATTATTATTATTATTATTAAAAAAGCAACAGAATGATGATCTGAAACGCTTTTTTTAAGCTTCTTCGAAATTGGCTTGAGAATATTTATCTTCAGTTATAGTCACGAAGACTGAAACGATTCCTTTAAAATTTTGAAGTGATTTGTAGTTGAATTTTTCGAAAAATTCATCTCAAAGTCTCTCTTAGAAACTTCTATTTGTGGAAATGTCGTATAAAAAGGAAGAGAAGCAAAAAATTTGAATGTAAGAGAAATTTGAATGTTATCGTTATTGAATGACACACTTATATTGGGATACATTGAAATTATCCGTATAATTGGAAAATACAAAATTTCGTCAAAGAGCACTTTGAAGGCTATTACCAAAATTAGCGACGGTTGTCTCGATAATTACTCAATTGGTGAAAGTATTAACAACTTCAAATGAATATATTTGATATTTATATTTCCGAAATAAACGCCAGTAATTGTGTCCTACCCAGTTGTGCAATTTGGTCCAACCTTAAGACAAAGGTAGGTATTTTAAGCGGTGAAAGTGTCAAGTATTGTACAGGGAGCCGTTGAAAAATAGACTTTCACCATTTACGGGTATGTTGTCACGCCGCCTCGCTGCACTACATATGCTATAATTGTCTGGTTGTTTGTTAAACTAGATCACAAACGGCGTGAAACAAGATTTTCAAATGAACAATTGGTGAACAGTTGTTAGATACCGTAAAATTTCATACAAATAATTCCTAACTGTTATTCCACATTTACTGTTTTTGCAAAACATTTCTCACTCACCAGAACTGTAATATTTTTCAACATCCTATCTTTTATTTATTTGCCATCAAAAATATGTAACATTACAATGACAATTATTCAATCCAATTCAGCATATAGATCGGTTTGTTGCTCATAAATGGTATAACCTTATGCATGAGCAAGTTAAGTAATCAATCAAAAACGTTGTAAAGTTCGATATATAAAATGTGAATTGTAAACATCAAAATTAGTAAAGATATAACATTCAAAATGTATAAATGTAAAATAGTAATATCAAGAGACGCATAAATATAAATTTTAAAATGTATGAATATAGAATATTGATATCTAAAGATGTAAAAATATAAATGTTGAACTGTAAAATATGTGTATGAATGTGAAATATGTTAAATTGAAGAAATATGAATGTGAAATTATATCTTGACCTTATAAGTACATAGTTCATAATATAAAAAGAATGCCTGAATTTCTGTAAAGTATGCATTCAATATTGCTTGAACCCTTCTTCATGACTAATTGAACGGTTTTGGAAATAGAATAGTTTCTATAATTATATCCAATGGATTTAGAGCTCTTTATACTCAACTTACTGTTCGAGGTTATTCAGTATATTCTTCTTGCAATGATTTGGTTCACTCTTTCTACAGGTACTGTTTGAAGCTACTTTTTGATAGTGTTTTTGAATATTTGTTAGTTGCAGGTATGTCTTAACTCAATGGGTTATTCAACATAGACAATTGGACTCAGATAAGATAAAAACTTTTGGTGTTTGGTTGTTCCCACTTTGGGTATTTTTGTTGTTTAGTTGTTCCCATTTTGGGTATTTTTGTTGTTTTTTGTTTGAATGGTAGCCATAAATTGTTTATTTTTGTGATGGTAGATAATTAGATTCATGAAATATACCTAAGTGTCTACAAGTAAAGGTTTGTGACTCTTCAAATAGTTTCTGTGACGCATATGTGTATGTTTCCTAGGCTACCTATCCAGAATCGAACCCTTATTCCCAGTTACCCGTTAAACCATGAAAGACATAAAATCTACCATCGACATTTGACAAGGCAGACATTTGAATTACTTTAATACTCTAGAATCAACACAGTTATACAAATAAACGTGGTTACGATCTAAGGAATCATAACTGATTTAATGAGCCAGTCGCAATTTCACCTTAATTATGATACACATCAAAATAAACTGAGAGAGAAGATTTTTCACATAGAGTTAGTGGGCATATTTAAAGACTGTCTATAAATGAAACAATCTAAAGAAACAATTCATTCAGGCCAGTCTCAACTCCCTACACTGTACGTTAATGGACTGACACATATCCGAAAACAATTACTCTCCTGGCTAATACCACGAAGGACATTGGATTATATCCGACAGATGTCAGTGCAGAATTCTTCACTGAAGTTATTCCTGCATATGCTGTTGGCGATACAACTGCCGCAATCGATTTTCAATTATTGGAACACACTTGCAGACCGGTTTCGGCTGTTTAGCCACTCGTCAATGCAGAGTTGTGTCTATCATCAACATAAATTCGATGGTTTCCGATAATTCTAAAATCGAATTCTTTCAGAGTATCATTCCTCGAACTAAGCTGAAGCGGACAACAAACAACATGTTTGTCATTGCCCCATCTGCCTGTGAACCAGGTAACCAACCGCATATCCGAAATTTGCCCAGTTGCTCTTATAAGGAAAACACTTTTCATATATAGTAAGTTGGCATACTTAAACTACAGTGTAGGGAGATAAAACTGTCCTGCGTTCATAGTTCCTTTGGATGGTTTCATTTATAGCCAGCCTTAAGTGTCTGAGTCCTGCCTCACCCACCATATTCCCCAGACCTCTCGCAAACCGAATAATATCTTTTCAAGCACTTCGATAACTTTCTCACCCGTAGAACCTTCGACAGTCAGTATCACACAAAACCGGCCTTCGTCAACTTCATCGAATCCCGAGCACACAATTTTCCTGCCGACGGAATTAATATTTATATATATTTTAGTGCCCTAGGCGTACTGCATTCAAATTATTTACTCTCAACGAATTGAATAAATGAATTTATACGACAAAAATACAATATTTATTAAATTGATGGGTGTAGCCGTTATTACGTGGTAGGAAATCATAATGAAGAAAAGAGAAATGAAATTTTCTATGTTTTTGACCACTTTTATTTGTAACCAACGTTATTGCAGTTTATTGTAAAATAAACAAGTTTATTGTCACAACAAACAAAATAACAAGTCTACTATGACAAATGTTGAAGTATGTTCAGTAGTAACCAAGACATTCTTCAACAAATAGGTATTTATTTGAATGTGATTGAAAAAAACATTGTTTTTTTGAAGGCGGTATAAATAGATATTCCTTTAAATTACACTGTCAACAGACACATCGCACCCATCAATAAGACCGACTTTTTTTATTGGGGTTATTCGTGATATTCTTCAGTTTACTTCGAGAGCGCGTTGAATAAACAGCTATACAACATGGAAGCTAGTTGTTCGAGAATCGTGAAGCGTCCGAAATTGTCACCATTGAATATAAATGAGAAAACAATTGTTATGAATGTATATAATTCTTCAAGAATACAATATCCGCCCGAAATGAAAAGTAAGGAGGAAGGAAGGAAGGAAAACAACAACTTTTTCGAGCCGAAAGTATCCACTGGTAGAAAGTGTTTGGTTATCGATGAAGAAGTGAAGAATTCTATCAGGAGAACACTACACTCTTTTTACACAAAAAACAAATACCTACATTGAATGAAGTTTTGTCAGTTATTCGTGAAGAGAGTTTTTTTCCTTATATAAGAAGAACTCGATTATGGAAGATATTACATGAGCTGAATTTCACTTTTGGAAAGCAAGACAGAAAGAGCATGTTAATAGAAAAATCAGAGATTGTAAAATGGACAAGAAACTATTCAGGAGAAATAAAAAAAGCCAGAGCACTAGGTAAATCTATTTTTTATTTGGATGACACATGTGTCAATGAGGGTCATACTGTCTCGAAGGTTTGGCAGGATCAGAACATCAAAAGTGGAAGACAAGCCTTTATGGAAGGTTGGTCCACTGGTTTGAAAATTCCAGCTGGAAAAGGTCGTCGTCTTATCATCACTCACATAGGCAGCAGTGAAGGATTCGTGAAAGATGGATTGATGGTGTTTGAATCGAAGAAAAATGGGGATTGTCATCAAGAAATGGATGCCACAGTATTCGGTGAATGGTTTAAAAACATACTTGTAAAACTTCGGCAGGGATCCGTAATAGTAATGGTTTACGCAAGTTAGCACAGTAGATGAGTCGAGAAGCAGATATTACTGAGTGGTTACAAATGAAAGCTATTCCTTTTTAATCGACCATATTGAAAGCGGAGCTCCTCAACTTGGCTAAACGTCATAAGTCGAAATTCGTCAGGTATGTCACCGATGAGATGGCGAAGACTAAAGGAATGTCGGTTCTTTGGTTGCCGCCTTATCACTGTGAATTGAATCCAATTTAGTTAGTTTGGGCTCAAGTTGAAGGATTCATCCTGAGGAATAATAAGACCTTCAAGCTGTGTGAAGTGAAGAAATACCAATACAGTGCTCTGGAAACAGTCGACCAAAAAGCTTGGAAAAAATGTATCCACAAAACAATCAGAATCGAAGCATAGATGCGGGATCTGGATGATCACATAGATTCATTATGAGAAAAAATTATTCCAGTTGTCATCAATCCTAATGAAACTGATTCATCCAGTGAAGAATCACCAAACGAATCCCAGTAGATTTTTGTCAGATTAAAATTATCGTAATGTCTTATTTGAAGTATGTATTGAAGTAAGTATGTCATCATAGGATAATTCAAGCAAATTTGGGAAACTTCTTGAAAACACCTTCAAGTATATTGGCGAAATAAAAAGTCGGTTGACAGAACTATTCCTTTTTCCGATGCAAATAAAATGGTTTCAACATTCAAGTGCATCATTCCGAATGTGGTTTGCAAACCAAAGATGTTTAGGTATAAATAGTGATGAAGTCTTTTGCTTAGAGCCAAGCATGGTCTCAAATCTAGTAAAAATGCATGGCAATCAAAAAAGATTATTTTCCTGTGACAAACAAATAAATAAAAGTGAATAAAAAAACTTGAAAACAGTTTATTCAATCGTAAACAATGGAAAGTCAATTAGGTAACTAGTAATATTTATCAAGAAACCTACAAAACACTTGAAATATAATATAAATCACTGCCACCAAACCCAGTAAGTGTTTTGGTTTCAACCTAACCTAACCTAACCTAACTTCACTTCACTTCATCTTGAGTTTTCTGTCGAGATCTTGACTTTTTCAGTTGAGATTTCAACTTGAGCAACAAGATCTCGAAAAACTAGGGAATAAACCTAAGATAAGGAAAAACTAGGATGGAAGTGTTACCCGTTCACGACCTCTAGTGTAAAATTAACTGAACTTCGTACTTTGCAATAATTATTACAGTCATTTCCAGCTGGCTGTCCTCTTCCAGAAAGTTTGTTCTAGCAGTCACTTTTGCCTTTTGTGTGCTCCTAATATAAAATTTAGAAATATACTTGGTGACATGCGAAAAACTTTGGCAACGCAGACATTCTTGCATTGCAAATTTGTCATTTGAAAGTCAGGATTTTTGAACGCAGATCCCATCGAAAATTTTCCCTCCATCCAGATTCGAATATGTGAAAATTTATTGTTACTGTTACTCCATCCCTGCTAGTGAGTAATGAGAATTGTAGATCTCTCCACCTTTTCAGCAGTTAGCTAAGTGTGGTGAAACGCATTTATCTGACAAAGAATCATACGCAAATCCTGCCGGACATTGAATAATCTCGGCTACTCCGTTTCGACATAAACATGCAGCTGTGCATTGTGGATTTAGGCGTACTATAGTCCCAGGTGTACAGTCATTGATTTTTTTCATATATTCTGCAAAAATCAGTAAAACAATTATGTTTATGGTATATTTTTCTCAATCAATCAAATATAAATCTATTAGACCAGGGCAGAATCCTTCGGAAGCACAGAAGGGCCACATATTTCTTGGAAATAACGACTTTAGAATTTCGAGAATAAACTCGAATTTTTTTTCCGAAATTTCGAAATTAAAGTCGAAATTTTAATAATTTCCAAGAAAAAAATAATGAAATTACGTGGCACTTCTCCTCTCCGAAGAATCCTGTTATAAACACAGGAAAATTGAATGAATAGCAGCATAAAAATATTTTATTACAGAAAAAAAAGTTAATGTCAATCCAAAGTACGGAGGGTGAAATAGAGTGGATCTATTCAAATGTTGAATGCATTATTTCATTCCACTTTGTGAAGTATTTAAATAATTTTTTAAAGAAAAAGGTTGAAATGGTAAGTTAAAAATGCGTTGTTTTAGAATTCTTGTATGAAAACTACTTGTTTTTCGTCAGGAGGAACATTCCCTTCTGTAGATATTTTATCACCTATATAACCTAAAGAGTTCTACTTTCGGTGGAAATTGTGAAAACAATTTTCCATCCAAAAAAGTTCAATTTCACCTCACCTAACTTGGATCTTGTTTCAAGAACATGAGTATTTCGATTTGAAAAAATCATAGCATGATAGACACATGATAAGCTGGGTTTCAACCGGAAAATGAAATTGAAAAACCAGTTTTCAAAATTTTTTCGTGAAATTCGGGGCTATGTATAGAAAATGGTTGGTAATAAAGTTGTAGATCTCTATATTTTCTCATAGGAGATTTACTATCGGTGGAAATCATGATAAACCATTTTCACCGCTAAAATTCACCCCTTTCATCCCTCTTACTTTGTTTTGACTTCAATTCATTTTTCCTGTAATAAGCGCACAATTTTTTTCTACAGTATTATTTTTATGCTACTACTAATTCTTTTCTCCCAAAAAACTTTTGCATCAGCCTATTTTGTTACCTTCTGGCAGTTGCTGAACGAAATTACTTCTCAGTTGAAAAATCTTAGGAGGCTGTTCACAGTTCACCCTGTTGAAGTAGTCGCAAACACCTATGTCCTGAAAATTTTAGATTTTACTATCTTTCATTCCATGTGAATATATCAAATTTCATATTCACTCGTCTTATGGACTCTAGTCTTATCATGCTCTTATAGTATTGCTCAACCACAACGCCTCAGATAAAACATGAAAATTCACCATAAAATTTTCAAATCTAATGGTATCACTACTAATAAATAATACAGTCTTTACGGTTTTTGATTCTGTGGTCTGTGGCGTTTGTTACGCCCTTTTGGTCCGCTTTTCCTTCTACATTAAAAAAGGTGCCAAGAAGCTCAAGAGGGCTCTTATGCTGTTAGTGGTGTGATTTTCATTGCTCCCCTTAATCCAGAGCGAGCGAGTCTTTGCACCCTCCCACCTATCGTCCTGGCCACCAAATCAAAGATGTTATCATGTGGCAAACCACTTTTGTGTATATCAAATACATCTTGTCTAGTTTCAGCTCTAAAATTCTTCCGTACTTCCACCCTCTTTTTATCCTAGTTCCAAGTCAGACTATGATCTAGTATATCACTCCCAGATATTCAGTTTACCTTCTTCATCTCAAACTTTGAGAAATCATGTTCAAATTGTTATATTTTTTAGAATCTACGATGACCAAGTAGACTAAGCAGTCTACTAAGGTTCGACATCGAGACTGGTCTGGAAATACCATGAAGAACTGAGGAAACTGGTACACAGGAATAGATTCACTATACACTGGGTGTCAGAGGACACTCATGTATTGCGTGCAAGAGCTGATGAGTGTACCAGACACGTATCATCAACTCCTGAACCAACTGTGAGGGTACCAAAATCTCTGATACGGAACCAGATTGGTAAATGGGTCTATGGAAAACATAAAGAGTACTGAAAACACACCCAGAAACAAACACGTGAAAAATCTTCATATAGAGACCGTCCTAAAAGAGAACAGACGAACTGCTTAAACGAAGCTGTTGCGCTTGATATTTCTGAGGCCTTTGACCGATGCTATGGCTTGTTGGGTCATTTTTGTGTAGGGCTCTCCAGCTTCCTGAAAGACCGTTCTCTGCAAGTGGCCGTCGATGGATATCTCTAGAATACTTTCATCATCAACACTGACGTTCCTCAGGGATCTATATTGTCTTCAATGTTTTTTTATTGTATATCAATAACTTATTGGCAAAAACCTAGAATCCAATATATTGCTTTGCTGACGACAGCACATTTGTTTCGTCATCCCATTTGGATTCCAATACTGCGGATGCACATCTTCACCGGCAGCAGAAGGTTGCATATCTTATGGATCTGGAGGTGATTTTAAATGGAAGTGGAAGTAACTAGGCTTAATTCAATGTCAGTAAAACCCAGGCATCGGTTTTCTCCAAAAAAAAAAATACTTTGAACCGGATATTGTGATGTCAAAACCTGACACCGATATGTTTTGGCACAATTATATCGCTGGAATTGCAAAGGCTGCTTCTCAATAATTCGAAACTCTGTTCCAAACCAAAAAACTGTACACACCTCAGCAACTTTTGATGCTTTATGGAGCTCAGATCAAATCTTCTTTGGAGTATTGTAGCTAGCTACGCCCCTAAGCATACCGCTTTGAAGCTGCTGATTTCCATCCAGAAAAGAGCCATCCGCCTCAGGGCTGACGAACATCACTTGAAACCTTGATAGTCTGGAACATCGAAGAAAGGTTGGAGATTTGTAACTCTTTTATGGATACTTTCGCGGGTGATTTGGCACATTTGATTCCACCAAGAACGGTACATACCAGAAATACGGGACGGACTGTGACTATTCATCGTTTTGAGGTTCAACTCAGTACACCTCGAACTTCACTGTTTGAGAACTCTTCCATTTGGAGAACAAAATAGGGCTGTACATGTGAAGCTTGAAGGCAAGTCAACAGCTCGTCAGAGACAGCTGCACTTAATGCACTGGATGACAGGAGGCAAAACATTTATGGACAACCCAAATTATGTCCAGAAGAATATTTGTGATGAACATTCAGCAAGTGACCTGAACAAAGTAGTAGAGGGCACAGGATTATTGGAATACGAGTCATGAAAAAAATGGGAGAGAAACGCAATATGCTCATGAGACTGCAGTGCTTTCAGAAGAAGTGTTTTCAGAAGGAGCAAACAAATCTACCAAGATCAGTATTTTATAAACAATAAGATCAAGAAAACGACTAACTTCGCTACATTATACCATAACATGAGAAAAAGACCCCTACATGATGACAACAGCCCTTTGTCAGTTTTCCCCATAATGGTCAAATGTGAGCTAAAAATGAAGGGGCGGTAGAATTTCTCAGATTTCTTGTAACAATAAGACCTAAACAACAACAAGGCAAACAATAAAACACCGCCAACATACTTGAACATATAAGTTATAAGGTGGCTAAAAACTTACGTCATTGAAATAGAAACCAGGTGGGCAATCATGTTTGGAAATGATTTTATATGCTACGCAAGTATAGTAAGTGCTACAATTGTTCTTATCCCTGAACGTTCCAAATTCTACAGCGCAATCAGAATCGATGCGGTCATCTGAAAATAATAGTAAATTATCATGAGATCTAATTAATCGATTGGAATTCACAGACCTTTAACGTCCGAACCCAAATTGTTGGTTTGCCTTTGGAAGATTAGCGGTTCCTTTGAACAATCCACCCTATTTTCATAGTCGCAAACTCCAATATTCTGAAATGAACAAAAAATATATTCAAAGAATCTAAATTTTCTACATGTAGACATCTATACTTTCTAAGTCTTGCAATGTATCATAGAAGATGTGAAACAAAATTGTTGACTGTGGATAATTTGCACAATACCAGATTCAAACAAAAAACCTCATGAATTCCTAAATTAAACGCATCTCGAAGTTAAAAATTTCATACTTGTAACCTATTGTCTATGCAGAAGTTCCATTTGAAATAAAATCTATCACAACTAATAACAGATTTGAAAAATAACTGAAATAATGGCTAACTAATATAACAATGAAATATTGGAAAGAAAAAATGAAGTTGTGATACAGATAGAAAAAGCACATGTTCTCACAAGTGAGAAAGTTAATAAAAACGAGTATAAATGAAAATAATTTCACAATTCATAATCTACAACTGCTTTATACGCATATTTGTACTTTTAGTCATATGTTTTAATTCACATTTGTCATTATTATTCACCATGTTCATCATATTTTGTACCGTTGCAATCTTTTTGAACAAGGACTTACCTTATAGAATAGACAGCAACTCTACAAATGTGCAGTCATCAAAGACCACATTGAGAATAGAACATTGAATGAAATATAAAACATATGACTTTGAAGTACTCTTTGTATATGGTGTATGTTTGGTGTATATGGTGTATAGTTTAGATTGTAACATTGTTTGGGCACTGGTTCATGATATTTTTATTCATTTTTACATTTCAACAAATATCACGTACAGAACGTCTTAACTTAGTTTATTGTTTTACTTTTTTTTCTCATACACAAGCGCTATGAGCTTCAGTGGCTTGTTATGGTTATTTCTGCATTTCTTCTTGTTTATATGTATGATATGTACTCTATTTTATGAAATAAACATTATTATTATTGATATTAATATTATTTTTCACCGTAGTATGCGCTGGTCAGGCCCTATCCCACGAAGCCCCGATATATTCAGCACGCCAGCATTATCAACCAGCGACCAATCCCCACACCGTGGGCTAAGTTATCATTGGATTTGAGAATCATGTGCCCTGAGCAAGCGCAGTGAGCCAAGAATGACAGCCTTCTGCATCTATCGGGTTGAGATTTCTGCGTTAGTGCGGCAAGCCGGTAAGATTTTAACATTCGTGAGTAGAGATGGCATAATTCCACCAAGGACTCCAATAATCAGAACAAGCATCTCGACAGAGTGGTCTGGATAGAGTCTGCGGAGTTCGAAGAGAGTATATAGAATAAGAGAATAACATCTATACCCATCATGTGACTGCGGTAGACTAAGGTGTTGAAGACACCATCCTGGCATGCCATGGTGAACCCCTCTCAGTTTCCTACTTCAGCCTACTCGACCCGAGGAAAGCGAAAGTCAGGCGCTTTGATAAGACAAGGTTTTCAATGTTATTGAAGAAGACCCCATGCATTGGCTTATCCTTGTATTGCCGCAGAAGTGAGGTGATCTCTGCGGCTTTTATATGAGCTGACGGGTTCCAACTCGGTGACAAAGTTGTGGTCACCTCGTTAAGTGTCGAAAACTAAACCGAGTTCATCAGCTGCTCGGGCTGCTGCCCTAAAGAGAAATGCTCCAATTCCTGATCTCTCATGGTCACGGGCCATGTACAGAAGGGGATCCGAAATCCAGATGACCCTACAGGCTGTATCCAGTACCATTCTGTCATATATACACTCCATTAATAATTAATAGTATCATTATTATTTTAGAAAATTAAACTTTCTATCTCACATATCTGACAGTTTTTCAATGAAAATAAAGAGTATTTAACAATAAAGCATATTGAAAATAGAAAAATTAAAAAGGTTTGATATTACACTGAATAAAATGGTTCTCAAACAAAATAACAAATCAGTCAGTTGACAAAGAAATTATTGTTTTTAACTCACGAAAACAGAATTTGCAATAATATATGAACTCACATCATTAAATTTGAACCCCTCATGGCAACCATATCTCGAAACAACCTTATTTCCAGCACAAGTAAAGTAGGAACTGCAATTTGTTTTATCTCTGAATGTTCCATACTCCAGAGGACATTCCGAGGGGGAGGCATTTTCAGACAAGGCGACTGCAAAGTAACAATTTTCACTGATATGAACATTACTCATTATTTGATTGATTGCTAGAGAATTGATGAACACAGTTCCAGATGCTTTCATCACTATGTAGGAAGTTTTTTGCTAACATGCTAATATTTAAGATGATTATTTTTGGGTCCATGTTGGTAAAACATTTCCATTTCGGAAAACATTCCTTTTCCGTTTTGGAAACCTGTATTCACTATAAAAATCTTGCCTCAAATTGTGATGGCTCTAATTTATTTTGATACAAGTCAAAAAAAAACAGTATAAAATGCAATCTTGGAATAAAGTCACCAGGAACAGTTTTTCAATTCTCATTCTAGAAACAAATCGATTGTGGATTGAATCAATAAGCATCATTAATTAGAATGAAAAGTGTAGAGTTTACCGAATAGAAGGATGTTGAATAATTTTAATAAATCGAAAACTTCTTCCAATAATAACTATATTAAATAAGAACAATAACTAAATACTCATTCAGGTTCAGACCTCGATTTATTGAAATAAAATAAATGAAAACTAGTAAAAAATAGAAAAACACTAAAAAGTCCATGAAAATTCTGTTGAGTATTTTTATTCCTTACTGTCTTACCTTCAGATTTAACTCTATCTCCACAATTAACATTAGCTGGGTAATCGCAATATCCTTTTGGGGAAAATAACAACCCTTCTGGACATTCTTGCTCTACCACTGTATCGTCCCAGCAATTCAAATATTTATTACAATAAGTGCTTGGAAACTGTCCTCTTGCTTTGAGACATTTTTTCTTTAAAGACTGGTCTGCTGAAAAGTTACAGTAGTTGAATCATGATTTGTTGTTGTTTTAGGAATGTGTTAAGAATCACACGTTAAAAGGCAAGACCTCGTTAGTCATTAGCTCGCACAAGTTTCCCAACTTCTGAGAGAGGCGACAGCTGATTAACGGAAATACTGCTTCCAAAACCAACAACAACTTAGGCATGCACATTAAAATCAACAAAGATAAAAGTTCAGTTTCAGAAATATCAGGAGTGTATAAGTTATCGTGTGGGTCATGTCCGATGTTTTATATAGGTCAAACTGGAAGAACGTTCAAAGCCCGCATAAAGGAACACTAATATAGTTTTCAGAATGGAAAAATGAATTCCACATATGCCAGTCATTTAATCTCAGAGGGACATGAGTTCAACCATGAATACAAACCCCTCCATTTCCAGAAGAAAAGTTTGAAACTTAACCCGTTGGAGAGTATGGAAATAAACAAATTCAAAAACTCTCAACATCTCATGAACGATCAAACTGAATTGAATAATTCGCCATTATTGAATCTGTTCATTCGCAGGTGAAAATAGTAAGGTATATTTACAGGTATACTTTCGAAAAATGTATCGATATTGTTATTGAGTTCATACCTGACCTTCACAGGTAGATTTATTATTTAGGTAGACGAATAGGTACTAGGTTATAGTATAAAATGGTGTAATTTAGAAGTAATTCTTGGTTTATGCTTGAAGAAGCTATTGTATAGCGAAACACGTGTCGCGGTTTTTGTAAAACCCTTATAGTGAAAATCATACAATGAACTATATTGATTAGTTTTTTTAATATGGATTTTCATCAAGTATCGACCAGTTCTATTCAATTTATATAATTGGCAGTGGTTGAGTTATGGTTTTAGAAAAACTTCGACTGGGATTTATAAAAAAAGCGGAAATGGTATGTGCTGGAAGACAGATAAGCTTTCTTCTCATAAGAACTGAATTGATCGATGCCACCTAGTGGTTAATGCATTGCTTGACAATTTCCATTGATTTCTCTAAAAGTACTTTTTTTTGCACAAAATTTGTGTCTATTAAAAAATAGTTTGAAGAACGCGATTCAATATCTGAACACATTTGAAAGATAATAAAACATGCTAGGAGAAAAAGCTGCGAAATGAAATACTTGAGAGGAAGAATGTTAACGAAATGCTTTGAAGGACTCAAACAAAGAGTTGAATTATACTTCATACGGATTTGAAATTGTATTTGCCATTTTCCACACGAATCTAACGAAATCTGTGTCTATTCTTGTCAATTGACTTCTTTAGGATGATATTAAGAAAATGTATCAAAATGTTGCCTTGGTAAAGAAGTTGGAACGAAATTATAAAGACACGCCAACATGCCGGATTCTCCGGCAACCCATAATACACTATAGAAGTAACTTATAATGATCCTTACAAATGAATTGAATTGTGAAATTGTTTTTTTCCGATGAAGCAAATACCATAGTGTTTGTTGCGTCCATGAAAATATGGTATTACTAACAGACTTATAAGCCTAGAGTGTAAGTCTTAGACAAGAGAAGAGAAGTGTAAGTGAATTTAATTTTTATCACTATTCATAGTTCCCATTCCACACTTAGCTATTTACAGAATTTCTGAACCATCGAAAAGTCTAGTGTCATGTATTGAGTATACAATTGTCTGTTTTTCTGAATTGAATATGCACTATGTATTCTGCTAGCTGCGAGCTATTAAAATCCGTTTCAAAGACACTCGTTGAGAAAAGTGTGGAAGTTCTGATAGTTGGGACCAGTGCTTTGGATCTAGGTATGATTTTGTTTCGGATAAGATTTTGGATGCGGAATTTTGTTCCTGAAGTGTATATATCAATCCTATTATTTGATACCTATTTTGAGTGTGTTCGAACAATTTTGGAATCCACCATGTTCTGTTGTGGCAGTCATCCTGGATTTACACATAACAAAAAATAAGTGATTTGAAAGGGTTATATTTTTAGGAGTAATTAATTTTTGGGAAAGAAAGTTTTTGGCTTTCTACTACTCCATCTGATACAAAAAAATGGATGAGAGAGTCTTCCAAAGAAAGAAAGGAAGTAATCAATTTGAAAATAAGTAACATATCCATGATGTGGATAGGAAGTAATCAATTTGAAAATAAGTAACATATCCATGATGTGTTACTTATTTTCAAATTGATTACTTCCTTCCTTTCTTTGGAAGATTCTCTCATCCATTTTTTTGTATCAGATGGAGTAGTAGAAAGCCAAAAACTTTCTTTCCCAAAAAAAATAAGTGTTTGGGAACAAGCGTTTTGAATTTCTACTCTCTGTCTCCAAACAAAAATTGTGGGAAACTTTCTAGAGACGAGAAAAGAAGTTTACCCCAGAAACAGAGATGTGTAGATCCTTCACAGAAGAAATTGGAAGAACAATTGCATTACACGATTTTTCCTAAACAAGTTCATCGGAAAACAATGCACTACTTTTTTATATGTAGGTACATGGAATAAATACTTAGTAATAAGAAAATCTGCCTTCTGAAGGGTTCTATTTTTATTTCATTTTGTCAATTGTTTTTTTATTTGCTAACACCAAATTCGAAAATGTACTTGACTGATATATTACCTGGCGATTGTATAATGGTTGCAGAAGAGGATGACGTGGGAGTAGCCCACATGGTGGTACTGGATGGCCCAACTGACGAAGATAAAGGTGGAGACGTCGATGACGGGACCGTATCGCTAAATATGGAAGTCGTTGCCGTTCCTACAATATTAAAACGAAATTACAGAACATTATGACTCAAATATAATTATCCTACGACTTTGAAATGAATGCTCGAAATGAAAAATACATTTTTTCTTGCAGTTTCGAAAACCGATATGTTCAAATGCATATACTTTTGTTATCCATACAAAAATGCACAGTGCATTCCAGTTGAAACGAGCCACTCTGAATGAGTCATTCATAATTGATATTGAGACTGAAAAATCATGTGAAACGTCAACTTTAATTTTCAGGGAGACACAGTTCTGTATCCAGTTCTGTGACATTTTTGACATAACAACAACGATCAACGTCGAAAAAAATCAATTTTTTTTTAAATTTTGAACTAGAATTTGAAATTCAATAGAAAAAGCACTCCATCAAATATTCACCATCAACTTGCATATAACGGTATAAACAAGCTTCTGTTTCCTCCTTTACATTTAAAAAAATTGCAGGTGTTCATAGCCTACAGCGATAATTATCTACAGTAGATGGCCTGCGAATTCAATCATCCCAATATAAGACAATTCAGTGGGGTCAAATCTGGAGATCTGGGCGGTCCGTCTGTAGAACGTTTTCTTCCACCATGCAAAGGGAAGAAGCTCGATTTTGTTGAAATATTTCCCCATTTCACAATGAAATATCTAAAACTGGATAGCATTGCTAATATTTGGCATAACTTGATATTTCACTAAATTGAAAGATCCTTTACCATTTGGGTTTGTTTCTAAAAAGAGAGATGCGGTTGAATGGCCACTCAAAATTTCTGTCCAAACATTAAGTTTTCGGAGATATTGGGTGTACAACAAAGCTGGGTTTCTGTTGACTGTTTTCTGGAGAGAGGGGAGCTGCATATATAGACTTGTGCACATTGCTGATTTTACAAATCAATTTAATGCAGAGTGCAACAGACTGTCAGGTGTCACTGGAAGCCACAGCATTCTGGAAAGGACCTCTGACTTTATGCCTACAACTGTCAACTACGAACTGCCTTATGGAGTACTGTTCCCGGGTATAGACGACTGGATTCTCCGGGAGAAGGAAATATTAAGAGCCGATAGTTGTTGGTTCACAGATGGATCAAAAATAGCTGCAGGTTCTGTTGCGAGTGTTTTCAGTTGCAGACCCAGGATAGAGATGTCAACTTGCTTTGGAACCGATGCGACTGTATTTCAAGTGGAAATTTACGCTACTGCGGAGAGATTTGAAGAATCCCACCTCATACACATGTCAATAAAAATATTCTCGAACAGTCAAGTGGCGTTGGAAGCTCTTGGCTCCTACCGAGCAACGTCTAAATTGGTAGTAAATTGCCAAAAACAACTCTCCTCGATAGGAACACTTAACATATTGTCTCTGGTCTGGATTCCTGGCCATACTGGCCTGGAAGGCAACGAGGCTGCTGACTCCCTTGCAATGGAGGGTGCTGCAAGCAGCTTCATCGGACCAGAACCTGTCATTGGCATCGCTTTAGGCTTTGCCAAACAAACATTGAACACCTGGATGACAAGAAGATGTATGTATTCGAAGCTTGATACCCAACAGTTGTTGGACTATAGTAGGGATGAACTACGATGTCTAACAGGCCTTCTCACAGGTCACTATCATCTGAATCATCATAAACAGAGACTCGGACTGTCAGAAGATAGTGTATGTCGCCTCTCTGTTCGGTAAATGATGAAACAGCATATCACTTCCTTTGTGCCTACCCCGCTTGGGACTGAATCAGGTTCTCAGAGTTTGGCAGAGCCGTACTCTTACCATCTGACCCGAAAGACCACTCACCATACAAACTAATCTGCTTCGTCAAGAAGCTGAGTTCATTTGGTGTCATTAGGTTTGAGCCACGATTAACCCTTGCGGGTTGCGGTGTAGGGTGAAACCCTACACTTTTGAGGTAATCAACTGTTGACACGTTCCGATAGGATCTCACAAAATTTAACTCCTCTTGAAATCATCTCCGTTCAGTTTTCACTTCGTATGGGTGGAAATGGTGTTTACACGACTCACTACTTAGTTCAAGATTGCGTATTTTCCAGCAAAGCAATGTTGTCTAGAACTGTGAAACCAAACGCACAAGGAGTTTTTCCGTGAAGAAATTTGCTGAAATTTTTGTTGAAAGGTGTGAATATTTTCAATTTCAGTGAAAATATACGTTTATTTTTGTAAGTAACTAATGATCCTATTCAAGATGACATAGACTTTTATCAAAAGCCCAATATTTCTTTTATAATGTTGATAAACATGACTTAAAAATATTCATTACTGAGAAACTTATAGCATTTCAACCTAAGATCGTTGAAATTTCACAAATTTTCACAATATAAAATAACTGAATTCTTCGCGAACTTATGAAAAATAGTTCGAATATGTACGATAGCGATTATAATTTTTGTGGTTTTGTGTCTCACCTTCTATGGGTCGTCCATTGCAGTTTACGTTTTGAGGATGATCACAATACCCTCTGGAACTAAACAAAAGACCGTCTGGACAATTTTGCTCGATCGCTATTCCAGACCAACAATTGACGAATTTATTACATGCTTTACTTGGAAACTGTCCTGTTGGTTTCAGACATCTTGAGTTTTCTGAAATATTCAAAAGTTAATATAACATTTGGCAAATTATTATCTTCTTCCATTTGTCTAATTGGGAAAAAACAACAATTGGAATCAAATTGACAAGTAATGACCTCCACTCTAATTGTCCTATAGATATTCGGCCCATTTTCTACAAACTTCCTTACATTATTGACGTTGTATGCGGTCTGCAATTGACATTGCCTGCTGTGGTGGTATCGAAAACTTCATACCTAGTCATCAGAAAAAATGCAAGGGTATAGAATCAGGTGATATAACTGGTCGCTCCACAAGACCAAGACCAAGTGCCCACCGCACGTTTTTATTTGCTGTTATACATTTCCAATTTACTGCTTCTGAACCGTAGTATTCGGTTGTTTTAAAAGTTTTGTCCCTTTTTATAAGTCTACTTTGAACTGTAAAATCTCAGTAAGTACTTATTCAACACAATCGTAATGAGCGCCATTTCAATCAGTGCACCTTTGTCAACGTAACACAAGTCAAATTATCCAGTCAGCAGTAAAACTGGATGCTCGGGATTCGGCGAGGTCGACGAAGGCCTTTTTCTCCTGGTCCTAATTGACGCAATAAGTCAGTCTCTACCAGGGTCCCCAATTCCTCATCCTGGATTGTAGGTCGACTACTTCGGGACTCATCTTCGAGGCTAAAATCTCTGGAACGAGATGTTGCAAACCAACATCGAACAGTGTTTTCCTTAACACTATCATTGCCAATTGTCTGGTAAATTTTTCGGGTTGTTTTAGAAGAGCTGTGATTCGATTTGAATTCGTAAAGGAAAACTGTCCAAGAATCACTCAACGACATTATACACTAATAAGCTGATGAGAGGCAAAAATTTAAATTTGAGAAAAATGAACACATGACAGAAAGAAACACATGAAATTGAAACGGATAAAAATTTTGAAACAAACTTATATTTGCTGCGAATAAAAAAGAACTCAGACCGTTAAGTACTCATCGCTTTCACAATTTACATACCACATTTAATCTATTGTAACATGATGGTAAAATGTTGTAACATTTTTCAGAAAACAAAAAACTGGTTGAAAACAAATAAGTTAGTATTTGCAAATTATCTAACAGCAAATGAAAAACCAAATGATATATCATTTTTCAATAATTCCTTTCGCATGACACCAAGTTTTTGGGTGTTTACATTGATGAATGTCTGAGCTGGTCACTACATATATAGGAAATCTCTTCGAAGCTTGGAAAAGTGTCCTATGGACTGAGAATAATCAGTAAACATCTAGAAAAGCAAGCAGCTTTATCTTTCTACTTTGTAAATTTTGAATCTCTCATAAGATACGGAATAATTTTTTGGGGATCCAACAAGAATACAAATACAATAGATCAAGAAAATATCAAAAAGATACTTGTAGATTTAGAAGCTTATTGTGTTGAGGATTTTTTAAAACATCAGTTTTAAATGCGCTGATTTCGTTCAAATGACCATTATCGATGATTATTAAGAATTGGGATACAGAATAATATGTAATAAATACTACCCTTCACAACTGATTTTTTTCTATGGTCACTATCCACTATTATTTAATATAATTAAATCAATCATTCCCAAAATATCATTCATTAATACAATAATCATTAAATTCTTATTCACCAAACAGATAGTTTTTGGAAGGAAGTCAGTGAACTTGGTAAACAAATGCAGTGGGATTTTGCCAAAACCGATACGTTAGTTCAATGACTCGTTTATTTATATAAGGTTATTCCATCAGAGATTGTTGACCTATTAAAATGGGCGAAAAAATATTTATACCAGTACAAAAATTTCATCAATATCTTGATCGAAACCGATTGAAATAAAATTGAATGAACATATGTTCATATGAAGTTTTTCAAAGAGAGTGGCTAAAAATAAAGTCCTCAATTTGTTAAGTCGAATTGAAACTTGTGGCGTGAAGTGAATGTATTGAAAATATTTTTTCTCACCAGAATAAAATAATCTCTCTTGAGGCGCGTTTCGCTGACCAAGTTATCATCATCAGAATGATGACTAAGACTAAATCTAACTGACATCCCATAATTTCAATATACATCTGAATAGACCATCATCTCACCTTATGAGGAGCATTAACCTGGTTCCTGGTATACTACATGGGCTGAAAAATCCCGAGGTCCGGCACTTTTCAGCTTATGTTAACTAATTGTGTTATATTATCGTTCCTTATTTTCATTATTATATGTTATGATACCCAATTTTTACTTGTTTTATGCCTGTAATCATCACGAATGAGAGTAAACGACAGGCTCTTTGGACCTTTGTAACTATCGAAGAGAACTGAACTCTGTGGTCAAATGGAACCTGAAGTACCAATCGTTTTGTCTGTTACTGCGGCAGACATAATTAGTGCAACAAGAGAATCAGAACCAATTCACTTTGGAATACCACCTGTTTTTGTTGTTTTCCCAAATCCTCTCAAACATTTCAAGAGGTCCTCTTAACACAAAAGTTTATATATTTTTTTTATATCACAGCAATTCGAAGACAACCCAGAAGGTGAGATAGAAATTAAAAAAATTGCGTCAATGAAGTTTATATACCTTCTTATATATCACAATAACTCGTAGAACATCCGGAAGGTGAGACAGAAAAGAAAAGAGATTGCGTCAATGTTCATAGATCTGATTTCAAATTCTCAACGGCATCTAAAAAACTGTTGTGGTACCGTACGTCCAATCCTAATCGCTGGATTGGACGTACGGTACCACAAAATTAGCCAGCTCGCAGTCCTGATATGAATCATCTAGACTCATATTTATAGGATCATCTGAAGGCTCTTGTTTATAAAACTCCTGTACTAGATGTGCGAATGTCTCGAGGAATCCAATAACTGACAATTGCAATGTCATTTGTTTCATACACTATTCTACAGGATAACCCAATTTACAGAATGGGGAGTGACAGTGGCATTTACAAATATATACTTACATAATATAATTTGTGAATCTATTTAAAAAAATCAAAAACAGAACTGTCAGTTAACAAATCTAAAGAAATGAACTTCAAATGTTCAAGCCTGTCCGAGACAGGACTGGACTGACGCCTATCAGAAAACAACTACTCCACTGGCGTTGGATTATATCCGACAGGCGTCAGTGCAGGAATCTTCACAGAAAACTTCCTGCATATGCAATTGGCAATACAACTGAAAGAGTCGACCTTCAATTTTGGAACAGGCACACTTGCAGACCGGTTTCGGGCTTCTTAGCCACTCGTCAGTGCAAGATAGTGACCATCATCGACCTGAAGTCAATGATATTCCATAACTGACAATCTAATTTCTTTCAGAGTATTTGATTCCTTGTTCGAAGTTGGAGCGAACAAACAAAAATGTCACTCCATCTAGTTGTCGAGGTACTAACCAACTGCATATTCGAAATTTGCCCGATTCCTCTGAATAAGAAAGAAAAACTTTCTTATTAGTCAGTGGGCTATGCTTGAAGACGGGCAGTAAACAAATATAAAGAAATGAACTTTAAGTGTTCAAGCCTATCTCAGATATACCTACACAGTAGGTTAAATGGACTGACACCTATCAGAAAACAACTACTCCACTGGGTAATTCCACGAATGACCGTCTAGGAACCCAAAAATTCAACATATGTAACAGAATTGAGAGCAGGTGATGATATTGTTTATGACCTTGAATAAAAAAAAAAGTGGATAATATTTACGCCTTACCTCGAGACTACAAAAATTGTGGGTTACAAGCAATTCATGATAGGGTATTCCTACGTGCTTTCAAGTTAAAAAGACATATATTTTAGGAAGCGCCTCTGTAGGGCTTCTAGTTGATTTATATGAAACTGATAGTAAGGACTCCACAAGATAGATGCATATTTATTCCAGCATATTCCATAATGAATACTCCAGGTATTTTTGAACGTGTCAGACAATTAATGACAAATCGATTGCAGTCGTGTATTTTATCAGACTTGCTCTTTTACTTTGGGTCGAAATTGTTTATTTACTTTTAATTCTTATTCGGATAGTTTTTAGAAGTGATGTTTTTTCTCAAAAATGAAGCTTGATACGAAGAAAACACAAGGGACGAAAAAGATTTTTTAGTTGCTCGAAAAAAACTACAAATGAAGTCAGTGGCGTTCTTTTTTTCTCAATATTGTTGGTTGTGGTGCCCACTGAGACGCCACTGGGCCTAAAATAATTTCAATCTAGTTAGGGCTACATAAGTGCCTTATTACTTCGACTAACTGTAACAAATTTCAATTAATTCGGTGTAAGCATATTTATCATATTTCATTAATACCGTTTTTTTTTTCAAACTTCAACGTCCTGAATCTCAGAAACGAATGTTCATAGGAACGTTTTTGATTTAAAACAACCTAACGAATAACCCTCTCAAGTTTCGTGCCATAATAATCCAGAAGTTATAGGTACTGAGAAATACTTCAATGATGCTTATTGGGTATGAAGATAAGGTTGGTCCAAATGTTTATGAAATTATCAAGAAATTCGTAAGGTTTGGTCTTAGCTATCTCCTGAAGACGGTAATTAGGCTAACGAAACGTTCGTCGAGAGAGAGAGATTGAGAGAGAGAGAGAGAGTTTTGTTCTGGTATGGGAAAAGTGTCTTTTACAGTAACTTTCCTAAATATTCGCATGTTATTGAAAAACATCATGTATATAATTGGATCAATTATAAAGCGATTAAAATTGAGATCATGGCTCTAAAGTTTGAAATTTTCTTACCTGCTGTTGGCAAGGCATTGCTTCCTGATTGTTCACACACAACTGAAAAAATCAGACAAAGTTCCAACAAAACTGCTCCACATAATTTGCTTACGAATAACCTACTGCCACCCATTTCTAATTTTTGTACGCGTCTGCTGAGCAGATATTTCGCAATATAGGTACCAGTTATTTCAAAGTCACGGCCATCTCTTCTTATAGAGCAACCAAAATCAGCTTCCCCACCGTTTCGAAGATTACCGTTGAAGTTTAGGGAGGCAAGAAAATCTTTTCGTTGATTCGAACAACTTGAAACTCCTTAAAAGGAAAAATGCGTGGATGGTATTTAATAAGTTTGTTGATACGAAGAAACGCGAATTTACCGGTTTACTTTTGCCACATGTTGGCGCCGTTTGAAAGAAATGCCTGCACTAATTATTCAACCTACCAAATATAATAATAATGATTTTAATGGATGGGTGAATCACATCCAAGACAAAAAAAGTTCAGTGAGATAATATTTGTTTGTGGACCTATTGCATGATTGGCTGGGTTCAATCTTTTTCTGGAGAAAATGATTGCTCTAGACGATGATCCAGTAAATATTAAGAAAGAAATTAATTAAACTACTACTAGATCGCAAACCCAAGCTGAATAATTTTCAAAAGGGATCATTTGATACCTCTAGAAAATAAAAGGTAAAACTGTAACTCTGGCGTAGATTAAATCCAAAACAGGCAGTTTTCCCAATCAACAGAATTGCAATACCTACTGCTCTCGACGTGCGTCGTTTCAACAACCAAAATGGCATCTTCAGGGGATGAAGAAAATTGTTTCCTTCATTTCATGAATTTACAAAAATCTCGGAATCAAACTCGTTCAGTTAATAAACCTCTTATTTTTTTCAGCTCAGGTTGCGGTGTTCAAAACACCTTCCAAAGAAGTAAACCTGCGAATAAAATTTCTTTTAGATTTTTTCTACTAACTAAAAGATAATTGGTATTGAAAAATTGATTTATTTTTTGATAAGTATTTATTGCACACTTGTTATGCCCTTCCAGTAATAAGAAATGAGTTGCATCAAGAATTATGTGGGCCCATTAAAAGTTGAGCAAATTCAATTTGATAAGCAGCTGTCCTCAAATATTGTTTCAATTCTCGGGACATCTCACAATTTCTACCTACAAATTACATAATTAAATCATCTACAGGAACAATTCGTCCAGGCCAGTCTCAACTCCTTATACTGTAGGTTAATGAACCGACACCTATCAGGAAACAACTACTCCCCTGGCTAATACCACGATGGGCATTGGATTATAATCTGACAGGTGTCAGTGCAGGATTCTTCACTGAAGTTATTCCTGCAACTGCCGCAATAGATTTTCAATTATTGGAACACACTTGAAGACCGGTTTCGGGCTGTTTGGCCACTCGTCAGTGCAAGATAGTGTCTATCATCAACATGAAGTCGATGATTTCCGATAATTGAAAATGGAATTCTTTCAGAGTATCATTCCTCGAACTAGGCTGAAGCGGACAAACAACAGGTTTGTCATCGCCCCATCTTCCTGTGAACGAGGTAATCTACCGCATATCGGAAATTTGGCCAATTCCTTGCATAAGGAAAAAAACATTTTACACATATTCAGTGGTCATACGTGAAGACTGGCTGGTGTAGGGAGTTGAGACTGGCCTGAACGAATTGTTCCTTTATATATATGATTTGATTAATAGCTAGTAGTATAAGTATGCCCCCAGTTTCAAAGGGTATACAATAAGAAAATCATGTAATTGAAAAGGGGAAACGAAGCTACCCAGCTCATTCAAAGTAGAAATAATTTGTAATAGGGAAGGTGCTTCTAGAATATTTTGGCGAATTTATTGAAAAAAATTAACTTTTTGACAAAATGATCACACTATACTTTCATCAATTCAAATATTTTCAATATAGAAAAAAATTTTTGGGGAAGAAAGTTTTTGGCTTTCTACTACTCCATCTGATACAAAAAAAAATGGATGAGAGAATCTTCCAAAGAAAGAAAGGAAGTAATCAATTTGAAAATAAGTAACGCTATACATGGATGTGTAGATCATGCAAAGAAGTAACTTTCAGACACAAACTGAAAGAAAGTCATCCTGAAACAGCTACTTTCATATAAACATTGAATTACACGAAAGAAAAAAAATTCTTTCGAAATAAATACTTCTATATGAACACTGAATTATACAGAAGATACTTTTCTCTATTCAGTTTGTATATCAAACATTTGTTGAGGAATAAGAATCAGATATCATTCACATGAGTTCTACTTTGAATGAATGGTAATAAATTGTACCTACTCACATGGAACACTGTCACCCTAACTGGTATACACCGGTGTTTCGCCTCAAGACACTTGCCCTAAGGCTCTTCAGTACCAAATTGGATAACATTATAGAAAATACACACACTTCATTCATGAATTGCGATTTTGAATGTCACGGAATAAGCTTGATCTGCTTATGTCATCGATGACATCGTAATGACATTCATTCACCTATTTGATTTAATCCCAGCCATGAGGAATCTTATTTGAATTGAAAGGGTTATATTTTTAGGAGAGATGAGAGAATCTTCCAAAGAAGATTCTCTCATCCATTTTTTTGTATCAGATGGAGTAGTAGAAAGCCAAAAACTTTCTTTCCCAAAAATTAATCACTCCTAAAAATATAACCCTTTCAATTCAAATAAGATTCCTCATGGCTGGGATTAAATCATATAGGTGAATGAATGTCATTACGATGTCATCGATGACATAAGCAGATCAGGCTTATTCCGTGACATTCAAAATCGTAATTCATGAATGAAGTGTGTGTATTTTCTATAATGTTATCCAATTTGGTACTGAAGAGCCTTAGGTGTATACTAGTTAGGGTGACAGTGTTCCATGTGAGTACAATTTATTACCATTCATTCAAAGTAGAACTCATGTGAATGATATCTGATTCTTATTCCTCAACAAATGTTTGATATACAAACTGAATAGAGAAAAGTATCTTCTGTATAATTCAGTGTTCATATAGAAGTATTTGTTTCGGAAGAATTTTTTTTCTTTCGTGAAATTCAATGTTTATTTGAAAGTAGCTGTTTCAGGAGGACTTTCTTTCAGTTTGTGTCTGAAAGTTACTTCTTTGCATGATCTACACATCCATGTATAGCGTTACTTATTTTCAAATTGATTACTTCCTTCCTTTCTTTGGAAGATTCTCTCATCCATTTTTTTGTATCAGATGGAGTAGTAGAAAGCCAAAAACTTTCTTTCCCAAAAATTAATCACTCCTAAAAATATAACCCTTTCAATTCAGAAAAAAATTAAAACCAATTTTATATTAAAATAATAATGCTTGTTCGGTTGATGATCTATTTATTTTGTAGAAATTCATATTGAATATAGAAAATAACTTTTGTTTAATTTCTGATTCGATTTTTATTTATTCAACTTGAAAACAGTTTACCTACTTGAAAGGACTTGATAAACTGAAACCGATTGCAACAAGTAAAAATCGTAGTAGAAATTAGACAAAAGTTATTTTCTTTATCCTATATTCAATAATATTGAACATCAATTAGTCAAACATGACCTTCATTAATCTAATTGTTTCCTTAAAAATTAGTTTTGACAGGAAATGCAAAATTTAGCTAGCATAATTAAAAAAAATCACTGATTCAGAATAAATGTAATCTGTGTCAACAATTAAATTGTGTAGACCATTCTTCAATAACGCTCTCTATGAGTTGGTTGTCTACAACATGGGGATTTACGACTTTGAATCTTTTTCGTTTGGCGATTTTTCTGATAGATGGTCTATAGTATTCATGTCCATACTATTAGATAGCCGCTTTAACCATCATTTCATTTCGTGTTGCCTTAATGTTTGACAATAATGTTATCTACGTAATGTTGGAGATTCATAGACCTCATACTCAAAGGGAACAATTCTGTACAAGCATCGAATAAAATTCCCCTCAGAACATTTTGGATTCTTCACCAATAGATGGATTCTCCAGGTCTTTAATAATGGTATGGCTGATTTCATTATTTTGTCCCACTTTGCAATTGATGGTGAAATTATGTCTTCCTACCAAACCAGCAAAATATCATATTGAATATCTTTCATACAGAAGAGTCGATGATAGAACTGACAAATTTCTTTGACTGTTTATTTTTGTAACTAGATTTACTGTATGGCCTGAATCGAGATTTTATAGGAATAACTGTTGAAATAATAGACACAATAGCAACTATCATCATCAAACCAAGTCCATGGCCTAATTGTTGTACAGTGAGTTATCAATAAATGAAATTTTTTAAGAAAAATCTGGGTAGGACGTTAATTTTGTTCGAGAGTTTACAAGTCGCCCTTACTGAGAATGTAATCCTCGTTAATAATACCAAGGAAGCTCAAGCAATCACTTTAGATTTATGTTCAACAATCATTTATAACATATTGTGAATTCCCATTTTATAGTTTATTGAAAAGTTATGTATTTCAATTTATTTCAGTAATTACATCCTTTTCAATATTATTTATTTATACCAGACTTTGGATTAGTGGATCATGAACATTTTTTTGTGTATGAAGTTTAAATGAATAATTGGCTTCAATAAAAGTGACAATAAATTAATAATTTTTTATTCAGTCATCTTTCAACATATCGTCCTCATTTAAACTGATCTGAAGTTTCCTAGACCATATTGGAGGTAGAGTTGCGAATGTAAGATATCCTGTATGACCCGGTAAACTTGCTGGAGGAATAGCACACACTGTCTTGACCACCTCTCTTTCTTTTTTCACAGTTTCACTACCGTCCTTCTCACTCTTGACAAAATCTAAGTTTACCACTGGTACTGATCTCTGCTGAACTGCGAACTGTGTCTGCAACACCTCCATCGTTTGCACTTCTTGAAAGCCCAGCTTGAGAAGCATCAAGGAAGTTTTCTCTACTTGTTCGATACATGGTGAAAAAGAACACAACCTACCTCCGCTACTTTTCAATGTCTTCAAAGCATGAGGAATCGCCAACCATGGATGTGGTAAATCCAAAAATACTGCATTGGCTTTATTATCTAAATGCTCCCCGAATCCATCTTCGCATACGTCCCTGTGATAGGCTGTCACGTAACTCGATAAACCATGGTCCTTGAATTCTTCTGTTGCAGTTTGAGAGCGTATTTCATGAAAGTCAAAAGTGTGGAGGTGACCATGAGGTTTCACAGCTCTGATTAGCGCATGTGAAAGAGATCCACTACCCGTGCCACTCTCTACCACTACACTACCAGGGGACAATTCTAGCTGCAAAATTATCATACTTATATCTGGAGTGTATATAATTTGAGTTCGATGTGGTAGAGTAAGCGTCCACAGTTCTGGTGTAGGTTGCAGTACATACCCCCATCCCTTACTGAGAGAAATTTTTGTCCCGAAACTCTTTCCAATGAGTTCTGCACATTTCAAAGCCCCATAAGGTGTTTGAAATACATTTTCCACTAGGTCGCCTTTTTTGTTGTGAATTTTGGGTTCCGCTTTTAGGCTGTATACTTGTGTGATTGTGAGGTATAGAATGACAGTATCACCTTCGTGAATTTCATCTTTGTATCCATCGAAACTCATTTTTCTGCCAGAATGAGGATATTCTTCATAAACTTACGTTTTGTTTTGTAAACACTATGTTTTTTTGAGGTTATGTCATTTGCCATAGAATGATTTTCTTCTTCTTATTTGTGTTCTGTATCTGTGGTCCGGCTTTTGTTCCATTCGATTTACTGTAGGGTGAATTTGACCAGGAGTGATTTTACGATTTCATGATCAAATGTTCTTCATGATGTTTTCTGAGCCTTCGTTATCTCTGAATGTTTTGAATTCGCAGGGAGTATTTCCACAAGGTAGCACTGATGTCAATACAAGAGTAAGAGAAAATAAAGCAATCGCTCAAACTCTTCCTGATATATAAATTACAATGTTTTTTTACGAATGGAAACATTTCCGTTGGGGTTATTACTTCAAAAACATCAACGTTCGCCAATCGATTCACCAATTCTGAATATGATTTTCCGTTCCTGGAAAGCTGTTCACATTCCAGGACACATTCGTTAAAGTCACCCATACTCACTGATTTTTTTATGACCTATTTTATAGTAATTATGAAATAGTGACTTTGTCTAATCGAACCATAAAGTAAAGGGATTGAACAACTGATAGTTAAATGTTGAATATTTGTGACTACAGTGACTAACAAGTGGATATAGTGTGGATCTCGAGTTTAACATTCGAAATATGAAATCTAGATGGCGCACACTCATCATTTTGTGGTTCTTCTAAACGAATAAATCTGTGACCGAACCTTTATAAATACAGTATCCTATTTACTATATAGAAAGAAGCAACTTATAATTTCCTAAATGTTGCACTCTCAATCAATATTTAGAGAACACAAAATATTAATTTTTCCCTTAAAGTCTTTTTCAGTTTTTTTAATAGGTCCGTATTTTCATTCGTCCCTATGTAAAAATCATTTGCTCTATTGAGCGAGTATCATTTCTATTGTCTGAATAATTACCACTTTCCACTCTTTTTAGTCTGAAAAAATAATAATGAAAACTTGTTCAAGGGCGTTCACAGGATACAATCAAGGGGGAAGACATAGTTGAACGTTAACAAAATTTTAGCAAAATTATATACCGGGTGACCCAAAAAAGATTGTCGGAAGTAGAATGAAAAGTTGAAGTACCTGTTTGCATCACAAATTAATCTTTTTTAATGGTAATTTCTCAATCTTATAATAACATTTCACATGATAACAAAATACTTTTTGGTGGGTTATTGGAAAGTTCAAGCCTCCGATGGGTCCAAGCTTTTGTGCCTTCAACTTTACCCGTTTGAGACAGCATACAGAATCACGACGAAATTGTTGATATACGGTTACTTACCAATATAGAACCTATCTTCACCTATGACCTAATGATTTCATTACAATTTTTTTCTTTATGTATAACATTTCTGACAAGAATGACATCCTTCTGCATTTGTCCTGCTAAGATTTCTGCCTTCGTGCGGCAAGCTATCCGTAATCTCAAGAATCGAGAGTAGAGGGGAGACAACATATTTGTTTCGTTAATACCGTAAACGTTCCGTATGTGATAATTAAGTACTATTAGGGCCGCATTACGTCGATGAATATAGGCTGAGACCGTGTATGCTGAACATGTCGACAGCAAGGGCATTGGGGTATCAGGATCCTCAACGTAGGCTTTGCACCTGGTATCTCAATATAGCTATCATGTGACTACAGTAGGCTGGAGTGTTGAATTATTATTATCATTATAACCATTATTACAGTTTAATTTTCAATCTCAGTTCACATTTGCTCTCTATAACAATGCTGCCGACATAATCTCTCATTCGCTGCAACATACTACATGCACGTTGGTTTTAAAATTTTCTGAAATATGGTTCAAATATATTTCTTTTTGAAAGTACAATCATATTTCGTAACAAAGAAACTTTCTGGAATCGTTAATTAAAATTCAAAGACGATTTGAGTGAATCTATTTGATTTTCTTTTACAGGTACATCCCTAAATCTAGTTATCATTCAAGTTCTGACACTAATAAACTGGAACCAACTGATGATTTCTTTCCAATGAATTTTTCTATGGCATTCAAGCAGGCTGTGACATGCTGTGGAATCCATTTGGCTGGTGCAATCTGAAAATAAAATGAAAAGTCACGTTAATCACATGAAGTTCATTGAACAAAAATTTAAGACTTTCATTCTAAAATTAAAAATTTTATTTCAAAATGCAACGAAGACCATTTTATTGCATGAATATATTTCCAATTTCCACACTGGCCTGTCTAAATGCCTCTTTGTTACACAATTATGCAGTTTCTCTAACTCTTTCCACACCAGTGTTTTTCCCTGTGGAAAATTTCAGCTTTTGACTACTTTTTTATGCTCGCCAATACATACTTTCAACGATCTGTTGGTTCCATCAATGTAGGACTTACTCCGAAAATGTAGTACCTGGAATCGTTGTTCGCCACCCAGGTTGGTTTTTGGGAGGCTGCCATGGATTATGTTTCTAGATCTGAAGCTGATTCTAATGTTGTCTTTAGACCCAATTTTCAAAAATAAATTCTATTCAATTTATTTTTGAATACTCATCACAAATTTCAATTGCACTTTATTCCTGTCTGATGATAAACTTAGTCACTTTTGCATTCCATACCACAGATATGGATCTTTTCTTTTCTCCTTTTCCAATATTTTAAAAAATATTTTTTGACAAGACAATTGACAGTTGACTTGGACATGTCCCTTTCACAAGATGTATAAAAAAATTTAAAAAAAAATTATTTTACAACAATCTAATGTTATTAGTGCCATCCACATTTTATTATAATGTTCTCAGTTTTAACCAGTTATCCAGTATCATGAGTGTTCATAAATCATCACATTTTCAAAGTGTTTTAAGAAAACAATTCTTCTCATGCTTGCTTCATATACATAACCTCAATTTTAGTAAGTAATGTACAACAAATTTTGACAATTGTTAAATTTTCATCTTATCATCTAGAGTTCCTGAAGAAGAGTCAATAAAGTCTCGAAAGCTTGAACAGAAAAAAGAATTCTCATTTTTCTTGTCTCCGACTGCACACCCGTTCCAATCCCCGTGCTGTTTCTTAACTTAGCCAGTCGTGCTACCCGTCAACCTCTCTCTCTCTCTCTCTCTCTCTATATATATATATATATATATATATATATATATATATATATATATATATATATATATATATATATATATATATATATGTATATATATGCGTGCGGAATCGGGTGGGGGCGATAGTTCTGAAAGAAACAAGCACCTTCTACAGTATTTCAGTAGATACTATTCTTGACGCCTGTTTCTACAACCAAGTTAGCGTCTTCAGGATATGAAGAAAACTTTTTTCTAGTTCTCTTCATTTCCTGCGGACGCCAATGTCGTTGGAGTGTAACGAAAAACTTGAACACTTCAGAAACGTTGGGATAATTTTGTTAACCTGGGTATAGATCCCTCAGAGAGAATCGAAATGACCTTACTAAATCAACAAGTAACGCGGTAGATATTTGGAATAAACATATTTACTAGGGTAAGGAAGGTTGTATACCGTATGCTAATTCAAAGATTTAATTGATTTAAGTATTGGAATTCAAATTTGCGCATGTCCCGACTAACAGAACGGTAAAGAGATCGAGAACGAAGGAGTCGAGAAGATTAGCTGGTATAAAATTTTTCGTTGGTTTATCTAAAGAAGCGAAATCACATTCCTGTACCTGTTGATATGTAAAGGAATTTTGGAGGCTGTTCTGGGAAGAAGGTAGGTTGCATCCTTATCCGTTTTGACAATTATATCGTTGAATCAAAAGTTAAATTCAATTCCTATTTTTGTAGATCTGTCAGGCCTCCATACCTTATCATATCAATAACGCCGTTTTTACATATAAATTGGTAACACGGAGATTACTATTAATCACAATAATTCATTGGTGCGGTTGGATAGGAAATGATGAATGAATAATTTTCACCTTGGACTTCAATCAGTTGGATCCTAAGGTCAGACCAAATCTATTTTTTATTTCATATGGAAATTGTGCAAGGACGTAGGAGAAATTTCCCCGTGTACCGTTAGAATTCCAGCATATATCCCTTCCTGGATTATTTAACCTTCCCTCCCTGATTTTGCAAAAGGCGAGCTCTGGATTAGAAAAGATAATCCTAACAAATATTTAGTTCCCACATATACGTACTATTATTGTGACCCTTGGGGTCGTTCGAAAGGAAATAAGTGTTAATTTTGAAGTGTAAGCCAAGGGTAACGTTACTCCGGGTACCGATATTTTTTTATATATCAATTATTAATATACAACATAATATTTATTGTGGCTTTATTGCCTTCTCCGAAAGTCCGTGAAAGTGTTTCTTTATATTTCCCAGTTTAGAGAAAACAAGCTGGGTGGCGGCCATAAAAACAAAAAAAGAAACTAAAAGAATTCTGAATTAGAGAACTGATTTTTCATGACATTTTCCTAGACTTACTCACGACCCAGTCACCAGACGAGAGCAACCGGAGCATAAGTATCCCAAGAATTCGAAAATAACGGGATAGAAAGTGGCACCTTGAACGTGGGGCCAGAATGTAAATTTAAGACCTTGCATAATTTCCCTAATATATTTCTCATATTAGCAAGTGATTTTAGGAGGAACGGGCGTCGAGAAGAGTAATGCAGTTCTGGTGATTGGGGAAGGTGCTTGTTTTTAGATTTACAGTATTTTGATTCACGTATTTGAAAACGAAAATAATTTCGAAATCTAATGGGAACTACTGTAAAAACTAGGCATGCAGACAAATAATCATAATCGAGAAATCCCAATAAAATTACTAATCAATTGAATATTCCACAACAAATTTCACACCGCGGGATCAAAAGTGAGGTTACTGTTCCTAAAATTTAATTTTTGTTTGTTCATTGATAATTATGAATACACTTTTACACTCGTATTGAAATTAGTATCATTACCTTAGATTCACTTTCTGCTGAAACATGAACATCTACTGCACCCCATTGAATGGATAGTCCTGGGAATTTGTCGTGTTTCCTCTTCTCACACAAACGGTCCAGAATAGAACCTAGCATTCCATAAACTTTCTGTCCGAAAGATTCTCTTCCACATGTCGACAAAGAAATCAATAAAAAGTGATCAAGATCTGGACAATGATTGCGGGTAACTGTGTCTAAGTTTTGAGCGCATTCAACTTCGGTTTTGAATACTTCCTGAAAGCTCCTCTCTGCGTTGTTGAGAGTACTTGTAACTTTCTGGATTGGAGACACACTGAAAACACCTGTTCGAACAAAGTGTGTTTGAAAATGAACAGTTTTGATGAAAATACATTTAAATGTATCAAAGAACACACGTCAATGTGAGATTTCCACTCGAAAGTTAAAAAACCTTGACATGTGTTTCGCTATACGATAGCATGTTCGGACGTCACAATACTTTGGTACATGGGCTGAAAAGTCTCGGGCCTGTTCAAAATTGGCTTTATTCATCAACCAAATTTCCATCAGAAGAGCTCTGTTACGCCAGCGACGCAAAGTACGAAAATCGCATTTACAAAATGCCAAAATTAGGTACTTTTAAGGTGCTTTTTAGGTACCAAAATCCAAAAATAAGGTGCTCTGTAACTTACACCGCAACTCAACACTCACTTAAAACAATAGCATTCAAAATTAATTACTTAAGTAGGCAATCTAAGCACTTAAACCAATGGTCGCTTTTACTTTTGTATAATAGCTTGATTTTACCTCATTTTACTTATTGTGGAACCATCTTGTACTTACTAAACCAAAATGAAATTGGAAGACTTCAGAAACTTCAAAATAGAGGAATGAGAGTAATATTATCTTGTGATAGAAGAACACATATAACATTAATGTTGAATACATTAAAATGGTTATCAGTAAAAAATTACTTTCGTTATTTAGCATTAATATTTATTTTTAAAATTAAAACTGGTGATGTTCCTGTATATCTAAGTGACAAATTAAAGTATAACTTTGAATATCATGAATACAATATAAGAAGTCGCAATAACTTTCATATACGTCAGACTAGTAATGTCAATTCAAATAATACAGTTTTCATTAAAGGAGTTCAAGCATTCAACGAACTACCGGAGGATATTAATAATGCTACCTCTTTAAATATATTTAAAAGAAAATTAAAAGTGCACCTTTTAGACCTACAAAGTGTTTAGTATAGGAACCTGCTAATACAGTTTTTTTTTCTTCTTTTTATTTTATTTATTGTGCTGTTTTTATTTATATGTTTCAATGTACATGATTTTGAATTTTAAATTTCAATTGTGAATTTAAATTTTTAACCTAGATTAAGACTAATATTGTAACTGCATTAGCTTGTGCTAAATAAACGATACATATAAAGTTGCGTTGCTAGCATTATGTAATGGTAGCAACGCAATGAAAATAATAATGAAGTAAAGAATCTTACAGATCTAAGAAAACGAGGACGAATGCTGAATCAGGTATAAACTAAGCGTGGTAATAAAGTGCTAATTTTGTGCTTGCAAGAAATTAAGATGAAAACGACCGTGAATAAGCGGAAAAAAATTAATCATATACAATAAAGTTTTGAAATGCTCGTCAACACATACATAGACATTCAAAATGAAGTGCTGATTAAGTGCTCACTAGATATTTATAGTAAACCTAGATTCCATAATGGCTATGACTCTTAGAGAAGTTCCAAAAACTGTTCAATTACCTACAATGGCATCACCATTGATCCTAAGATCAATATCATGCAATTCTCCACGCCCGTCAAGAAGTACAAATCAAGCAAATTCAACAAAACAAATAAGACTATATTGAACTTACTGTTTCCGTAACAACCAATGAACTGAATTCAATTATAGTGCAAAAAATCGTCCTAGCAGTCATCAAATTATTCCGCAATTAAAAGTGCATACTGTATAACTTCTCTGTACTAAATATAAAGATGAATAATAAAAATGGATAGCTTAATTTAACATAAGAAGTGTGAGATATTATTTTGAACAGACTAGAGAGAAGATTCAAAATTTTTATTTTTTTACTATAATAAAAGCAAATATTTGTCCTCGCAGGTTTTCAGAGCTTCATACATCTTTATCTGTTAAGTCAGCAAAAAAGGATCAGAGCTTCTTTAATGAGAATTTCCGGCAAGAAAGGAAACTTCAAAATTTGATTCAAATTCATTTTCGTAGTTCTACTGAAAGAAAACTGAATAAAATTGTTTTTCGTGTTATTTAGAAAGAAACATATAAATTCAGTGACCTCCATAAAGAGTTAAGATATCGAGCTGCCCTTCTGAAAGAATTTTTGTAACATTATAAAAAAAATGTCTAGACGGTAAGCAGAAGACTGTTTTTATTGGATCACTCTATTCAATATAGACGAACCAGTTGAAAGTTTTCTTGCAAACGCCCGCTAATGAAAAATAATATGATTTAAAAAAAGAAAGTTATGACTTTCTTTCCAATTGTTTTTTGTAAAAATGAGGATCGAAACGTTATTTTATTCAATTCTTGAAATATAAATAGCTAATGACCACCTAATTAGTATTTTATTCTCATGCCCTTCATTATTGAGGAACGTACTGTAAGAATTCAGTCCATCAGTCATAGTGGATTTCAGATCCATAAGCCCCATATGCATTATGAAATCTAGGTTTACTATAAATATTTAGTGAGCACCTAATAATCACTTTATTCTCTTGCCATTATTTATTGAGAAACGTACTGTAAAAACTCAGTAATGATGGTTTTCAAATCCATGAGCCCCATAGCCATTATGGAATCTGGATTAACTATAAATATCTAGTGAGCACTTTGTTACCACGCTTAGTTTATATCTGTTCGAGCTTTCGTTTTCTAGAGACCTGATTCTTAGATTTGTTGTTTAGCGAAATTGGAAGCTTTTGTTTATTAATTAGAAAATTTAACGATCCTCACCGTTCATCACTTAATTAACACCTAATAGTGTTTCCTTAACATTCATTATTCCATTATTATTTTCATTACGTTGCTAGCATTATATAGCAACACAGCTTTGAGTATTGAGTTGCGGTGTAAGTTACAGAGCACCTAATTTTTGACTTCGGTATCTGAAAAGCACCTAAAAAGTACTTAATTTTGGCATTTTGTAAATGCGATTTCCTCACTTTGCGTCGCTGGTGTAACAGAGCTCATCAGAAGCCACACAATTATTACAGCGCCACTTTACCATGAGATTAATATGAGGTACTATCCATATGTGCTACCTGGTCTAAAGAGTTTCGGGCCTAACACATAGCTAGTCTTATTGCATTTACCGCTTTATCAGTTAGTACCAACTTTCAGAAGACATTAGTTTGCTGATTTCAAACGTGTTCGTAGAGACACCGATGATTCCGAACGCAGTGGACGTCCAAATGAGGCAGTAACACAAGAAAACATAAAACAATCTGTTCAAAGTGGGTGGCGCGCGAGCTCACTGTTGACCAAAAACAAGAACGTTTTGATGATTCTGAGAGGTGTTTGTCCATGGATCTATCACTTCACTCCGGAATCAAAACTAACGTCATCTGATTGGTGAGCCTCGTCCAAAGTGCCCGAAAGCACAACAATCGGCTGGAAAGGTTATGGCCTACGTATTTTATGATGTGCGTGATGTAATATTCATCAACTACCTTGAGAAGGAAAATACCATTATATAGCGTTATTGGAGCATTTGAAGGGCGAAATTGCAAAGAAACGACCGCATATGGCAAAGAAACAAATTTTGTTTCATCAAGACAACGCATCGTGTCACAAGTCAATCAGAACAATGACAAATCTGCATCAATTAGGCTTCAAATTGCTTCTGCATCCACCGTATTCTCTAGATCTGGCATCCAGCGACTTTTTTCTGTTCGCAGACCTCAAAGAAATGCTCACCGCTGGGAATTTTCGCTCAAGTGAAGAGGCCTATTTTCAGGCAAAACATGAGTCGTTCTACAAAAGTGGTATTGAAATGTCAGAACGGCGTTGGAATGATAGTATGGCTCTTGATGAATAAAGCCAATTTTGAACAAAAAAAGTGTTTTCTTCCTTAGACCCCGGACTTTTCAGTCCATGTGTTATAGTGAAACACATGCTCTCACAATGAAATGTAACTCAAAATTTGAATATTTCACGTACCTCCAACAGGTCCCAATTTCCGTGCCTCCAGCACTAAATCCTCAACCATCTTCGGATTACTAATATGGAAAGTAGTCACTTTCACAACAACATCTTTATTCCTGGACCATCTTCTCAAACATAATCCCTGGTACGCGTTGAATACGGTCACTTCAGAGTTCAAGACTATTTTCGTTGCTCCTCGTTCTATCAACCAATCTGCTAGTTCAAGACCCCAATCACCTAGCCCCCCTATTATTACGTAGGATTTTTCAGAATCCAAGTTCAAAGTTAAAGAATGTGTGCCAGTTTCAATTACTTCGACGGTATCTGATTTGTCGTGATCGATCCTGAGTAGAGCTTTTCCTTCATGCTTTCTATAGGGAGACACTCCAGTCGAACTTTTCATATCTGATACTTCGTGAACTGTGGAGGGAAGAGGTTTCACAACACCCGTTTTGATACCTTGAATAAAAATCACATTTATTTTTTCTGAATATACAGGCATGCCTACTCCAGGAGTTGATCTCGAAGTCAATTCTGATTGATTGTTCAATAGACATCCTGATGTCTTAGATTTTTGAGAGCATGAGAGCAAAAACTTTAGGAAATTTCAGGTTTCTCTGAGAGATTTCATCATTCGATGCATAAGTGCGGATGTATGTTTTACTTCATGAGAAATAAAAGTTCAAAAATATCTAGTTGGGTGAAAAAAAAAGTTCATTTTCAACAGTAATATAGCTACAAGAGTTCGATACCTTTCCTTATGGAAAAACGCGTGCAAATTTGAGCAGGTCCATTCAGGCGATTTAACGATTTTTAAAACTCTCAGATACTCATTCCATCTTTCTCTGAATCGATTACGTCACACGTGTCTCTTTTCCACTTACGAAAGTCTCTCTGAAACACTTACCAACGACGCGCGACCTTTAAATGCGCACATAAAGACGTTGTCCATCTACTAATTTGAATATACCGCTGTACGCGCGGTAGCTTCTGATTAGTCGACTGGATGACGGCAAAAGCTAAAGAATGGGGACGACTACGCCACATGTCTCTTTCCCATTCATTAACGTCTCTTTCTGAAACACTTACCAACGATGCGTGACCTTGAAGCGGGACCAGAAAGGAATTGCTCAAATTTGTACGCGTTTTCCAATAAGAAATGGCGTAGAACTCTTGTAGCTATATTACTTTCAACATAATTTGTTCTTCGGAATTAGTTGTGAAGGAACCTCCTGGAGTTGTTAGGTCTTCTTATATTGGTGAATGAATTGATTATTCCTATACCTTCAATGATCAGGTCACGAACGATTTCACATTCCTCGTCTTCCGAATGGAACAGATCATCCATATCGATTTCTTGGAAGCTACAATTTCTCAAGAAAATGTATGAATTAACGACTGTGTCAAATACTAGATCTTCTTTGTGAATTTGGAGGAATCGTCCTCGATCTGCTAGACACATGAAGGAAGGTTGAAATGAATCAGCTGTAAAATTCAGAACCAAATCGACGCCTCGTCCTTTAGTTCGTTCCATTATTATATTCTCGACTTTTCCGTCTGTGACAATTCCTGAAAATTCAAATTAATATTCATATCATTGAAAAAATATTTGAAATCATTGAATAAATCATATTTGAATTTGAATAGAATAACAAGATACACAAGATAACATCTATTATTGCACATCTATTATCACACTGGCGACCTTATCGAATTTGTCGACATCCTGCCTGGTTACCGGCGTAAGGGACCACCAGTACATTTTAAATGTCTTTCACTCCAATATTTATTATTATTATTATTATTGAAAAACACCTCACTTCGACCCTGAGATTCACGTACCGTCTTTATAGGAGCGGTCGTTATCGGTACAACAGTTTTCTGTCGCGATCGGAAAGTCTCTGAAGTTAGCTAGTCAACATTTTGAATCAGTCCGTATAGAATATATAGTGTCACACATAAAGTTCGCAACATATGGAATTTTTTTTTGTTGATAAATATAATAAAAATTTGACTTCGCAGTTAGCTTGGGCTTGGAAAATAAGTGGAAGACAGCCTCTTTTATTTTATCATGTGCTACTCTAGACCTGTCAAATTTGACATTATTTTAGAAAATCCTCAAAAAATCATTTATTTTTGTAAATTTCGAAAATTTCCAAAAGAAAAAGTTTCTCAGTTTTCAATTTTATACCCTTGTTTGAAATTTGGACTCTCTACTGTCAGTTCAACTCTTTTTAATTTTTTTTTTAATTTTTCGAATCTTTAGCTTTATCGATTCAAACGAAACATTAATTGAATTCCATAATTTTGATGAATACAAGACTTCAATATTATATCGTGCCCAGAAAATATCCCTATTGGCTTGTTATCAAAAAAAAGATATTATAATATACATCTTCAGTAATTCGCCTTTGTTGTTGCAAAGTTCATATAGTTTTTTCATTTCATTGATAAACTGATTCGGATTTAATGTATACAATGTAATTTAACGGATACAATGTATGTACGTTAATATGTCAGTAATTGAATAAACGTATTTCTCTTCATCCTTATTACACTCGTATTCAGTGACGGCTCGTGCATTGGAGAACAGGGGAGGCTGAAGCCATAAAGACTAGATACACACAGAAAAGCCCGCCGGCGAGGCGAATTTTTTTATGTTGTTGCACGCTTTGCTTAATACGAAAGTTAGGGCATGGGCATGACAATGCGTAAAAAGTGCATGAGGAGCTATGGACTTTATTTTAGTTTGTAAACAATTTAAATGGCCGGTCATGACCACAGGCCCATCATAGGTTTACGCAATTAACTTTTGCCTAAAATTATAGGTCTCACATGTACGAATTGAAAAATTAAACAAATCGTCAACACTTTCAATCTCCTTGCTTATATTTTCCTTTATAATACATGTCATACTGTCTATAAGCTGATTTTGGATGGATTTTGAAGTGCCCGAAAAAACGCTACCGTTTAAAAAAGTGCCAAATTGTGAATCATATTTGTCCCATAACATTGAAAGTTCCTTGTTATTGCCGCGATTAATCGAATCTTCGGTTTCATAGTGTCCACGAAAAGCTAATTCTTGGGAACCCAAATAAATCGTAATATCGATAAGTCTTTATAAATTCGACCGATTTTCCCTAACCTGATTATTAAAAGAAATAATGACTTCTTATTGAGCTGTATCTGAAGCTGTTGGTATATTTTGTTTGCTGAACAATTTTAATTTATAAGACAAAAATATATGCTCCTTAGATTCAAAATGTGTTTCTGTAGAACGAGGTAATTTTTTTAAATCGGAGTATCCTATTTTAGACCACGTTTGGTATTCGGTTTGTACGGAAAATAAAACACAGGGTCAACAAAAAAGTTTTTCTCGTTTAATGGAGACGGTTAAGCAATCACATTTATCGTACCAACTAGTGTTGAATCTTCGATTTTGTCGATTATCTGACGTTTTAATTGAAATCAATTTTGGTTGAGGCCTTCCCAGAGTTTCAATAATGTAAAATTTATTATCATAAGATAAATACTTAAAATTATTTGTCAGCAACCAATCGACTATATCGTCAGATTTTTTAATTTCGTCCAACTTATCCATAATAAATGAAAAAAAAACTTACCGAAAAGTGAAAACCTGAAAACACTTTGAAATTGAAAGAGAACACTTTAAAAACATATGAAAATATTACCAAAAAGCACTGCTATAATACAGTACTGCCTGTTTTATACACAAATAACAAATATTATCAAGAAACACTAAAACGATTTACCGAAATATTTTTCAGTCCCGGTCCGTCACGGCATCCCGTCAGAATGATTAAATAAAAAACAAACGCAGTCGTACACTAACGGAGACCAACTGGAGGCTAGCCTCCTCTTACGCTATAATTTGTGCAACTGAAATTACAAATCGGGACATGTGTCGCTGGTTGGATCGGTCTCGTGGAGCCTGTGTATTTTAAAGCGGTCGGAGGCTTGGCTCCCTTGCAACGTATGGCATTTATTATTTCATGTTGATGGTTTATTCGTTATTTGTTCATGAGCGGTGCGTTTGAGTTTTGTTGATACAGGATACAGTATGGTCCGTACTACGTAGTGCTCGTATTCCTTTTTCAATAGATTGTTATCCAGTTTGATTATTATTCTCGTGACCAATAAATCAGTTACAAACTAACCCGAAATATCATACTTTTCTGTAAACTCAACATTAATCTACAGTTTCATAATTATTCAAAAGACTTTTGTTTTAGCGATTTGTACTGAACATAAAATTTCGTGATTTTAAACATCATAAGACTAATACAATATGTCGGGAATAAAATAGTAGGTAGTAGTAGTAGTAATGAAATTTTCTCTTAGTAGGCTTTAGAAACACATTTTTAGTTTTGGTTAATGTCAAATTATTGCGTTTAACGAATCGAGTTGTTTTGTGTACAGATTTTCGTACATTTATAATTCGCAAATGAGGAGGTTTACGTACAATGTTATCCACACGAGACAAAGTGGAAATCTTTCATTTGTGTGGTGAGAATGTGCCATATCGAGATGTTGCGACATCCAGGAAGAAATATTCACTCCAGTACTGTGGGAAAAACCAATATTTGGAGTAGTAGTGAAGATACAGGGGTTGACAGAGAAAATGTGAGGAGAATTTTGCACAAAAATAAATTTCAGGTGAGACAGAAAATGATATCGCATTTCGAGGCAAATTTCACGTCGAACGGAACAGTTAGTTCCCAAAATTGTCGCTGGTGGTCCCATAATAATCCAAATTCTGTAATAGAATGCCGTGACCAATTTTAATTCATGACAAATGTATCGTGTTGATTATTACATAACCAGATAATTGGACCATATTTTTTTAGAGAAAATTTGAACGCAGACATATACATAAATTTCATTATAAATCGGTTGTCTGAAGTTTCGGATAATCTGCCACTAAGTGATAAGACTAACTTTGTGATATCAGCTTGAGGGGGGACGATCCATAAAACGGTAGAAGTGAAATAGTGTTTCAGTCAGATGTTTAGGGGCAAAGTATTAGGATGAGATTGGGAAGATTATTGGCCACCAAGTTCACCGGACTTATCTCCGGTGGACTTTTTTCTATAGGGTTATCTGAAATAAAAAGAGTATGAGCACAGACCATTTGCAAACAAAGAACATTTAGAGAATACCATTCGGGAGCGTTGTGCTAACACAAATCCCCTATTTACTAAAAATGCCACAAAGTCTGTAAATGAAAGGACTATAATTTGTATAGAACGGGAAAGACGGCATACTGAATGATGAATTCGGGTTCTTTGTAAGATTATTGAGATAAATCAATGAATGTTATGATGTTTTGTTGTGGATTACTTATACATCTAATGGTGATAATAAAGAATATAATATTTACTGAAATCACTCAAGAACCGTTATTATTTGCTTGATAACTACACCTAACAGTTTAAATCCAACAGTCACACTGTTAGGTTAGGTAAAGGGAACCCCAGAAGGAAGTAGAATATGATTGGACTCTATATTGTTCAGACCAAAAAATACAGGGTTTCAATTTGAAATAACAAAGTTATCTGTGTTCGTAATTATAAAAAGTGACAAATGATTTCTGAACATTCTGTATAATATTGAGAAACCGTTTTTATCGGAATAAATAGCCCGAAACCTCATTTATGCTTGGTCAGAAGTTGAAAGGATGATTTCTGTACATATAGTTTCCAAAACATAGTAAAACTCGAGAACGGTTATAGTAAGGTACATAGTTCCTATTACGAAATTATATTATTTTTTCCTGATGTATTCAAAAGTGTAACGAAATACAGAGTGTTCCATTTGAAAAAACACAACTTTTTTGAGATAATAAAATAATTTCCTTTTGTAGCCTTGTTCAATATACGTACAATGGAATGAAGAAATTACAGAAAAAATGAATGATTTGGTTTACAGGGACCCTGTCGAATGGGGTGTTCCACCCTGTATATGGCCGAGAAATGTCAGAGAAATCTCCGGTATATTTTCAGGTTATTCGTTTGACATTATTCCTGATTTTTCTTCACTTACCAATATTTTCATCATTAAGTTTGGGAAATAGTTTTTTGAGAAATTCTTTTTCTTTGGAGCTGCTAACGCTGGCGAAAACGACTGCTTCCATACTAAGCGAAATGAAAATTGCTGCAAGTCCGACTTCTTCCGCTGCCGAGTGTATTAATATCGATTCTCCCTTCTTCATGTCTCCTCTTACCAACAAAGCATAGTAACTCTAAAAAAATTATTCAAATACAATAATGTACGAAGTCGTCAGATGTCGTCAGATAGGTTTTTTTATTAAAATCGAAATCTTCACAAAAATGTGAAGATCTTGAAAGATGAAACTACAGATAATTTGATATTTTTTTTCGTATTCGTTTTTTATATCGCAAAGTGTTAAATGATTATTTATTATACCTTGTATTACTGATATTAGTTCTTTGTATTATTGGACAGTATGGAATTAGTAAAAACAGGTCATTTGAATCTAAGATATCTATTGCCTCACGTTAAAGAACTTCTCTCAATTCCTCAAGATTTCAAGGTTTTGAGTGAAAAAGTTTTCAAAAAAAGAATGAAAACCCATCTTCTTGATGAACAATCAAATATAAGTATACAGTGCGAGTCTCTAACATGGAACAAATTCACTAAATCAAAGGTGTTGTTTCTTTCGGAAATATGCTCAGACACGTCGATTAGTATTTTGAAGTGCTTTTATTGTCATGCAAAAAAAATTATACAGTTTGTCTCAAATATGAGATATGACTTCATCGATAATTTTTTTAAAAGACAACCCTGTTTTTTTAATGACTTTTATTGAAGGGTTCAACAAGTTGCACATGCCTGCCAAATTTCAATTTTTTACTCCTTGTCCTTTAAAATATATTCAACAAACATTATCTAATTCAAAAAATGAATTGAATTCAATAGTCTTCCTTCAATGAAGGCTTAGAATGTCAGGGATACCTGACAGTGACATTGTCATAAAAAAGTTATCAAAAAAAAAGTAAGGAGAGTAGTATTGCATTTCAATCATATTTGTGCACAAAACTGTTAGTCGTTTCACAGTTTGTTGTTCGCCATTAGTAAAATGCCGTACTTAACTGAAACACATAAGATTGAAATTCTAATGATGATTGACTACGGAGATAAGACAAGAACACAAAATTTTTCATTTATTCAGAGAGAAATATCCTGATTTACCACCCATATCGCGAAGTACCGTAAGCAAGATCGAAACACAGTTCCGGGAAAATGGGCATTTAAGAAAAACAAATAATCATCGCCGAAGTGCCCTCAGTGAAGAGGTCAAAATAAATGTTCTTCTCTCTGTCGAAGAAAATCCCCTTGTATCCACTAGGCAGATAGCTAGGGAACTCAAAATTAGCCAGTCTTCAGTGGCAAGAATTCTTAAAGCTGAAAAATTTCATTCATATAAAATAACGATTCTCCAGGAACTCACCGAAGATGATCCAGATAGAAGACTCCAGTTTTGCGAACAAATGATGGATCTATTAGACAGGAATGTTGTACAAAAAGAAAACGTTCTATTTTCTGACGGATCAACGTTTATGTTGAATGGTGTGGTAAATCGTCAAAATTGTCGTTATTGGGCAGACAGAAACTCACACTGGATGAACGAAGGCCACACTCAACATCCAGAAAAAGTCAATGTTTGGGCAGGGATTGTTGATGATCGAGTTAAAGGACCGATTTTCTCCCAAGAAAATCTTACTGGAGCAAGATATTGAGAATTCTTGCAGGAGGACCTAGTTCCGAATTTGGCTATTTTGTTCCCTTGTCCTATAGAAGCTGACGTCCCGAGTAGAAATATCTGGTTTCAACAGTACGGCGCGCCTCCTCATTTTGCAAGATCTGTCCGTGAGTACCAGAATGATGTATTTCCAGGCAGATGAATTGGCAGAAGAGGACCCTATGAATGGTCATCTAGGTCTCCGGATTTAACATCTTTGGACTTTTTCTTATGGGGTTACTTGAAGAGCAAAGTTTTTGAGACCGAACCCGCAAATATTGAGGATTTAAAAGAACGAATAAGACAGGAGTGTAGGCTAATTTCCGGCGAAGTAATCAGAAATGTTCAAAACGAGTTTCAGTTACGTTTAGGGTATTGTCAGTTAGTAAATGGACAACATTTTGAACACTTGTTGAAGAAAGACTATTGAATTGAATTCATTTTTTGAATGTTTGTTGAATATCTTTTAAAGGACAAGGAGTAAAAAAATTAAATTTGGCAGGCATGTGCAACTTGTTGAACCCTTTAATAAAAGTAGAATGTTGGTAGAAAAATGTAAGTAGATATACATAGATATACGTAAAATACGCCCAATAAAAAAAATAAATGAGAAGAATAAAAAAATATGTTTTTCTTCTTTAATTTTTCTCTATTATTTTCACTTGTTTCACTAGTATATTACTTTACGCTTGAGAATGATAACAGATATACAGACCACCTGATCTTTTGGCGTTTTTCCAATGTATTAATGTTGTTCTTTTTATAATTTTTTTGATAGATTTGATTATATATGTCTTAGCTATATTATTATTATGTATTACTAATCGTCACCAGTTATGACCCTTTTGAATAAATATGAATCGCTTTCGACGTCATTTATCAATTCCTGAGCGATGCGACGGTTTTTTTGGTCAAAATTCAGCAATTCTGGAACGAACTTTGCTAGCATAAGCTTAATGCCCAAAACTTCCAAAAAAATTGCATGGAAATTGACGATTCTCTAAAACAATTTTCTTCACTTTCCCAATATTTTCATCTGTTGTTGATGTGCTGGGGCATCCAGGCCGTCGTCTTAAAAAATCAAATAGTGAACATGAAAATAATCTTACCGTTGCATATGCCAAAGGTACAGTAGCAGCCTCCTGCAAGCTCCATGATTTTGGTATCGTCCATGTGAAGACTGAATGGAATTCAAACCGTGTAGAAACTTCCTCAGATGCAACTAGTCCCATAACTCTCTCACCTGAAGATCTCACTCCAGAGTATCCTGAACAGGTCATCGAATCGGACATATTGGTTTTTGTAGAATCTAAACCTAAATAGGATATTTTCACTTCTTCCTGGGCCTGTGATCTGCAATGATTCGTAAAATATATGTTTTCGAATTGAAAACTTGTGGAAAAGGGATTTTGGAATTGAACTGAATATGATTGATTGTTCAATATATTGTGCTGCCACCACTGATTTTTTTCCAAAATCAACATAATGCTTTATGCTGGGTGCAGTGAAGAAAACTGTGTAAAAATGGAAAGGTGGGCAGTGTATGATTACTATAATCTTTGTTTCTAACATCCCATATGCAATAATGTTTTCTCTGGGCAGGCAAATGACGACAGAATTTTGATCAAAACAGAGGTGAGTAAAGTAAAACTTATCGAATCTCAGGATTGTACAGAAATATCTGAGGCTGGAACCATTTTTTTCTCAGAAGACACTGATCAATGATGCATCACCTCATAGACAGATCGAACAGGGAAAGTTGCAAAAAAATTGGAATGTCAAGCTTTGGGCTGCGAAAGAAAAAAGGTCTTTGAACTTGACAACACTAATGTCTTGTAATATTGTTTCACCCTAGTTTCACCCTAGAATATAAAGGGTTACAGAAAATTCACGAATGTTCCTGAGTAATCATCTCAAGAATGGGTAGTAGGTTGTTTTTGGAGCTACAGTCTAAAAATAACATTTTGAAAGTTGTTATGGGAGACACGCTTATTCTCTTCAAAGAACTAACTGAACAACCATTTATTAAAAAATCCCAAAGTTAAGAATATATGTTTCCGTTCAATTCATCTCATTTGAAGACATTGAAAAGTGTCCCATGAACTGAAAATCTTAGATGGACAGATGCAGATAGTTTCAGTAATGTTATCACCCCCCGAATCAGGGTCGAAAACAATTTACAGACATTATGCTATGATTTTCTGCCGCAAAAGATCAACAAGTCCAAGTAAGTTCATCCAATCCAGTCGTAAGAATAGTGGTGGTGACACGATCTATAGATTCGTTATGAATTTCATATATGGACTGTAATCCCGTGAAAAATGTCTTAATCAAAAGAGTTGCTTCTACTCAGAGCAACCCGGCCTAGTACCTATCGTGAAACCGGCCTCGTACCTCTGATGAAACCGCTCTAGTATCTTATGTCCAGTAGATAACGTTGCTAAGAAATCAATTGTACAATTATTGGACAATATGGACAAAATCTTTGCCTCTGCTAACATTTCAAGATTTATTTCATCGCTACCCTCAGGCTTTCAAGAAGATCAAATGAATCACGAAACGTTAGCAAAGACGTAGACTTGTGTTTTCAATGTTCAATTACCTACAATTCATCAAAAATATTATGAAAACTATGACAAATCTTAACATCGCATTATGAATGCATCACTTTGAGGTTCTGGTATCACCTTCTAGCTGAATTTCTACAGATATACCAAATATTTCTTTAATCCCCATTTCAACCCTCTATTGCATTCACTTCCTCTGTATGAAGAACAAGTTTGAACTAATGTAATGTCTTTGTGATTCCCTAAATAAAATATGAAACTCACTTCTGGATATGAATTTTAAGAAGGGATTCATTTGGTTCAGTTATGTTAGGATTTCATTTCACCACAATAGGAATTGTTGATAGGAGTTAGTATGAAGTAATTCGCTTACCTAGTTATGACTGAAGGTATTGGTGACAGTTCACCAGCGGTTTCTATCGACATAGATTCTCCTTTCGTTTTGTTTTCCAAAGGCGAATGAATGTAAGTTCCCCATCCATTATTCCTAAGTATATTGATCGCTACATTCTTTTCCAATTGTCTTTGATACATTTCATCATCAACAGAAAACACTTTAGAATTTGAATCTGTTACTATACTTCTGAATGACAGTCGCTCAGACTCTGTAGATAATACTCTCATAAGGTCCACAACTCCATTAATATCTCCTTCTTGACTGACTAAATATACCACTTTAACAGAATTAGTTTGTAATAAAACTTCTAGTCTCTGCAACCAACTGAACTCGTTCTTTCTTATCTTGAGAACTTCATAATCTCTACAGCGTATGGTTTTTGGGGTTAGTAGAGTGATATTTTTACTACCACAGCCCGCTTGGAATATAACTTGCATGCCAGAAAGCTTCAAACCAGTTCCAATCTGAAGAATGAATCCACCGGGTTTCAGATGGTCGTTGGAATGGGAAGAAATATTTGGTCCAATAACAAAAATATCAAACTCAGTTCTACAGGCACCATCGACACATTCAACATACTCATATTGTGTCAATGCTTGATTGTCCAAAACCGTTTTGACGATTGTATTCAATTCTTCACTAACAGTACTCCATATTTTGAGATTTTTGATGTATCCGGATGTATTCTGCAGAATTATTTGGAGAGCTATTGTCAGAGACGTCTCCATATCGAAGCTGTTATTTGAAGGAGACTCATAATGAACGAACTCTCCAGTTTCCAGATGAAGATTCCGAATTTCATTCCGTGGGTGGATTGGTGAATTTTGTGGACGAACAATTTCGATACCACCCGCTCTTACTGCATTGCAATATGGATCATAGCTCGAAGCGACATCTGAAACAGTAATGAGTTGAAATAAAAACCAGCATATTTTTTATTGAGGCGTTGTGTTTAATGTCTTGCTGATATGAATTGAAAAGGGAATACTTTGAGAAAAGATTAGTTTACTGGGAAAAAATTAACTTTCATGGCTTTCTACCACTCCATCACTGAACGAATAACATGGGCTGGAAAGTCCCGGGCCTAAGAAAGAAAACGCGTTTGATTCATAAATGTGTGAAACATGAGCCGTTTGTTCGGAATAGGACCTATGTTACTGTTCATAGTTCTCAGGCCACATTTCGCTATTACTAGGCTTCCGAAGGCATCTGAAAATCTGGTGTCATGTGCCGATTTCAACAATTCCAGACAGTTTCCAAGGTATTTTTGGCGACACTAGATTTTTTTGGTCTCTGAAATCGGTTATGTGCTGCGTGCTCTTTGAAACGGGTTCTAGTAGCTCACTCGGTCTGACTGATATATAGTCGTCAAAGCTATTTTCATTTTTCATTTCCAGCATCTTGTCTTCAGGGTTACCTAATGTGTTTTGAAGTGAGCTATCTTGATTCAAAGAATGCATTGAAATAAGAACTACTATGTGGAAAAGCCAATATCTGAAAAACTATTTCGATTAGGTATAGGAAACCCCAAAAAGAAATGAAAGATAATTGAACTCTATATTGTTAAGACCAGAATATACAGGGTGTTCTATTTGAAATAACAGGTTATCTTTGTCAATAATTATAAAAAAAATGACAATGAATTTTGAACATTCTGTATGATATTGAGAAACGGGTATTATCGAAATCAATAGCCCTAAACCTTTCTCAAGCTTCATCAGAATTCGAAGAAATGATTTGTATACATTTCGATGTTATTTAGTTCCCAATTGTATCTAGCATTTTCATAAAAAAATATCAAGAATGGTTATAGTTAGGTACATGGTACTTCCTATGAGATTATATTATTTTTTCCTGACCGATTCAAAAGTGTAACGAAATACAAGGTGTTCCATTTGAAAAAACACAACTTTGATATGTCACTTTTTTGAGCCACCTCTAAAACTCCAAAAAAATTTTCTTCTGCAGCCTCGATTAATGAACATATATATGAAATAGATAAATCCCTGAAAAATTGAATGGTTCGTTTTACAGAAACCGTATCATATGGGTGCCCCACTCTGTATATCTAATGAGAAATGAAGAGAAATGATTTTGGAGAATATTTGGAATATGAGGTGAATGTAATTTTTTTTTGGAAAAGTATATTGTGAATGGGAGAAACTTATCATGGTGAAGTTTCATTTCTATTTCCATTAAGTTTTCGTTCACAGTTTTTTTTTTACCTGAACTCATTAACTGAAGCGAAAACTTTCAATTCATACTTCGACTTTCCATACAGTGCATTTCTTTAATGATAATAATAAAAGCATGAATACTTTATTTTGAAGTGAAATTGACAGATGAAACTTACAAGTTGGCGACTGGGCTTCATCTGGGAAAAAATTTAATAGAAAGGGGGGTCTTGTGACAAATCATTTTAAAGCTCCTGACGAAAATTTCACAACCCTATAATATGAAGTCAATATCTTCACCTACTACAAAATGGCGGAACATTTAATAATTTCCTGAAGACAAACCTCAAAATGTCAGTACGACAATAAACATCATTGTTCAGTTAGACTATTCTCATGTAGTTTTCGGTTTTACTAGTAGAAAGGTACCATGTCAACAATCTCTAAAACGGTCAATTCTCGTCCATTGGAAGAAAAAATTAAAGCGATTTTTATTCACGGTGGGACGCGTAACTTTCACGAGACCTAGAAGATTTTCGATGAACGTTTTCTGAATAGTCCTATCTGTAGAAAATATCTGAGGGAACTTGTATCCAAATTCACAACTATCGGTAGTGTACACAACAAAAAGCCCCCAGGTCATCCGTCCATTCCGAAAGAACAGCAATTGCAAATAATTGGTGAGATGGTAGTAAATCCTGAACAGTCTACTTATTCCATCGCGAATGTTTATGAGGTGTCTCCTTCTACTCTGTGGAGACTTTTGAAAAGGAATAGGTATCATCCATACAAAATTGAAATGGTACACCAATTAACTGAAGACGACCCTGATCGAAGAAAAGAATTCTGCGAAATCATGACGGAAACCACTGCAAGGCATCCTACCTATCTCCACAATATTTGTTTTAGTGACGAATGTACATTTTTTCAAACGGCAGTGTTCACAGACAAAATTGCCGTTATTGGAGTGACACCAACCCTCACGTTTTCCGGGAAACACATACCCAATATCCAGAAAAAAATAACGTTTGGGCAGGAATATTGGAAAACAATATTGCAGGACCCCTATTCATTGATCAAAATTCAACAGGGAAACTTTATTTGAATATGCTGGAAACTACTGTTGACCCTCTCATCACTGATATCGTCGAAGCTAATCCTAATGAATTCGATATGGATATTGTTTTTCAACAAGATGGAGCACCACCACATCACTCCAGACAAGTAAAAAACTATTTGGATACTACTTTTCCCGGTCGTTGGATTGGCCGTCGAGGTCCTACAGAATGGCCAGCCCGCTTGTCAGATTTGACACCTTTGGACTTTTTAATGAGGCTATTAGAAGCAAAAGGTGTACGAAACTGAACCTGCTTCAATATTGGATATACGGCAGAGAATAATAAATATTTGTAGAGATATTGACGTTACTGTGCTCGAAAATGTTCGGCGTGAAATATCAATAGGCTGTTCATATGTCAAGAAGTTCAAGGCAACCATTTCCTGCATCTTCTGAACTGACCTCAAGCTTATTACCTCATATTATGTAGTTTAATGTCAATGTATTCAGGCAATCATTAAAAGTTCCGCCATTTTGTAGTAGTTGAAGATATTGATATTATATTCTAAGATTGTGAAGCATTTGTCAGGAGCTTCATAAAAATGTGTCACAAGACCACCATTTTCATTTAATTTTTCTGTCCTAGATGGCGCCTAGTCACCATCTTGAAAGTTTCGTCTGTCAATTTCACTTATACAGTGTGACCCATTTTCAATGGAAACGCCCCCCTAAAATTTGAAGTTGTGAATCGATTTCAATATTTTTTTTATGTCAAGTACTAAAAGGTCTACCTTGGGACAAAATTTGAAATGTTTATTGAAGTTTCAGGGCATACTACGATATTTTTTCTTAGTCGAAAATCGGGATTTTTTATTAGCAATTTTTTAATTGGAAAAATCACTACGCCATTGGATTCAGAGTGCCTCTAAATAGGTGTGACCAAAATTTCATGAAAAAATATTCATTATTAACAAAGTTATGACAACTCAAAAATTCGAAAACTCACACAGCTAACAGTCACAATATATCATTTTTTTATGATTTCAACAATAAAGTGCCGCCAGATGAAAAAAAAACAAATAGTGTAAATATTTTTAATGAAAATAACGGAGTTACATTCACACAATTCAACTAACAATGAAGCAAACAATTTCAATAAACGTAACTAATAACTAATTATTGAAATGTTTCGATTCAGTGCAACAATAAATTCTTACTCATATTCTAGTAGCCTCTTCTAATCCACCACGTATTTCGATACATGTGTCGTAGCGCTTACGAATGTTTCTGATTACGTTCCTTAGTTCTTGAGGGCTAATATCTGCACATACCTGTCGAATTCTTGCACAAAGTTCATTTCTATCTCATGTGCGGTTTTTGTAAACCTTTTGTGTGAGAAGTCCCCAGAGAAAAAAGTCCAAAACTGTGAGGTCTGGAGATCTGGGTGGCCACTCTATAAACGGACTACCACGGCCTATCCATCGGTTTGGAAAATGTTCGTTAAGTCATTGCCTCACAGCTCTGGCATAATGAACTGAACACCCATCTAACTGGACAATTAAATTTGATCGTTCATTGATTGGCAGCTCGTGAATAGCATCCCAAAACTCGTCGGTATATAAAATATTTTTTAGGAAATTTCTATTGTTCAAATATTCCCCTTGGGCCCATAAACAATATTCCAGGCGTCTTGCTTCGTCGCCTTCTTGAAGTGTGTGTAAAAATTTTGGCTTGAAAGGTTCAATATTCTTCGCCTTGAGACATCTCCGAATAGTTTCTCGTGGAATATTCAAATCTAAAGTAGCATTCCTTATACTGGATTAGGATTATTTCCGAAATAATCTAAAATGATTTGATCATTCCTGTAATTCCTGTTTCGTCTTTGTACAGGATTACTTTATAACATCATTTTTGATACTGCACCAGTTTCATTGAATATTGTATCTATTTTATTTACCGTACCGCAGCTAATACGAGGACGATCTCTACAAACCTCTCTAGCACTTCTAACGTCATCTCCCGAAAGGCGTACAATTTCAATTTTCTCTCTTACGCTCAATCTTGCAGCCATGACACAAAATAATTCGAAGAACTAGAAGGTGAATATTATTGACAATAGTCCACTTAAATCTTTCACAAGTGTCAAACTGCAATATCATTTCCATGGCAACTAAGATTTGAATTGAAATATTAGGTCTTAGTTTTTGTTAATTGCTCTGTATAATTTCGGAAGGAACAATCATGAAATACAAATCAATTCAAAGAACTGAGATTATAAAAAAAGGAAAGGAAAAAAAAATCACATCAAAGGTACTGCTTCGTTCCCTCCTGTTCATAAAAGAGGACATAGTTAATTTGCGTGAAAACTTGAATGTAATTCCGTTATTTTCATTAAAAATATTTACGCTATTTGTTTTTTTTCATTTGGCGGCACTTTATTGTTGAAATCATAAAAAAATATTCTTATGGCTATATATCTGTTGATATAGGGTGTTTTTTGTGACTGTTAGTTGTATGAGTTTTCGAATTTTTGAGTTGTCATAACTTTGTTAATAATGAATATTTTTTCATGAAATTTTGGTCACACCTGTTTAGAGGCACTCTGAATCCAGTGACGTAGTGATTTTTTCAATAAAAAATCGCTAATAAAAAATCTCGATTTTCGATTAAGAAAAAATATTGTAGTATATCCTGAAACTTCAATAAACATTTCAAATTTTGTCTCCAGGTAGACCTTTTAGTACTTGACATTTCAAAAAAAAATATTGAAATCGGTTTACAACTTCAAATTTTAGGGGGGTGTTTCCATTAAAAATGGGTCACACTGTATAAATAAAGTATTCATGCATTAATTCTATTTTCTCAAATTTCAATTTTTTGAGTTGACCCCTTCAAAAAATAAAAGGGAAGGCACAATAAAGAAATGCACTGTATAATTTCTGACAGGCAAAATTCAAAAAATACTAAGCTCATAGTGGCTACTCACCAAATTGATCATGAGTAGATCCACCGAAACCTCTTGGATCGATTACTACCTGACCTATGGAAATGGGTAATGAAATATTTCTGTTGTTATGAGAAAGTAGAATTGGATGGAGCATGGAATCCATGAAGCTGGTGAAGTTACCATTCCATCGTATTTTGGCCAATCTACCATCCAAATCGCACTCGATGACGCCTTGGAACGCATCTTTGTACATATGCCTTCGAAAATGACATTCCTTGTAGAAATCTGTACGTGTGAGAAGTGGATAGTCAGGCTTAAGAGGTATCAGAGGTTGGAGTTCACTAAATTCATTGGATATGTCTTTTGTGTCCCGAATAGTACCAGTTACTACGACTGCGTCTCCCTCACATATTTCAAACCATCCAGATTTCTTCATGATATCTATCAGAAATTCAGTTTTTCCTCCTTCATGCAACATTGTTATTCGTTTGAATTTTATGTTTTCGATAACCACAGGTATATCTTCTTTCTTCTTCAGATGCATGTTCGCAAACACCGTCCATACTATTTCCTAAAAAATCATCCAGAATCATCATTAGTATTTTTGAAATCTCCGATACCGTATTGACATACAAAACATGGAAACAATTATGAGCATACAGATAAATAGAGAGGAACAAGGAACTGAATTGAATGTATCATAGAAGTGTGTCTACAAAAATTGAAGAAGAAAAAGGAACGACAAAAAAGTAAATCAATAAAAATGATACTCTGAAGCCTATGGAGTAGAGTATCTCCAATCTTCATGGGTGGTGGAACAGACACGCATGCCATGGGTATTGAATCTGGGATAGACAAATGTGCAACGGTTCACTTTGAAGGAGGACGATGTAGGAATCACGAAGAAGATGTACAGCACGTTAATAAAAGTATTCCGCACCATCTGGATGCCAGAGAGACGTATATTTTTTGGGTGGCCAGTCCCAAGGCCAGTCCCAAGTTCGTGAAGAACTATCTCCACGTTAAGATCAGCTCAAACTCTGACAAACCTGGTCATCGAAACTGTCGGGAAAGAACAGAGTTCCTACCACGAATATATTTGTCGTTTCTATCGTTCTCTACTCTTTTAGATTAGTGGAGTAGACTCGAGAAGAGCTGTACCAACTAGACTTGAAGACCTGGAAAATGATGCACCCTTATTATAGGGGTTTGCAACCTGAATCGTCCGTTTCAAGGTTATAAATTCGCCTGGAAAGCTATGGAATTCTAAGTTTTGAGTGTCTATATGATAGAATGATGGGACCTGTCAGTCATCAGGAGTTTGAATCCCTTTCTTTGCATGGCTCGTTACTATGGAAAAAAAGATGTCAAAGAATCTCTCTTTAGAATCGATTCAGACAGCTGAGTTTTCGTCACTGAACGACGTGATCACGTGGTCACGACTGAAGCTTCGTAAAGATGAACTGTACAAGGTTTTTTCCAAAAACATTGAAGTCCTTGGCTTATCCATGATCCTGACTTTGAGTTTCGTTAGGTAGAGTAGTTGAAGTCGAAACCAGAGGGATCCAAGGCCTAGTAGCATTGTATAATTACAACTTTGAGCTATCGTAGTCGGGTGCAGGCTTCTAATTGTCTTGTCTGAAGCTAACTGAATAAGTTTTCTATAGACACTATATTGATGAAAATGTCAGTTCTAATAAATATATTGTAATGCCAAAAATAAGTTGACATAGAATATTTGTATTTTTTACTTCCAACTTCCACGATTCTTGAATTACTGGTGTAATTTCATAATGGATCTGTTGAATGTGAGTATATCCATGATGATAATTATACAATTTTCACACATTAACAACAGTATAATCACAGTACAATAATATTTCAAGGAAGACAGGTGATTTATAATAGGTTGTTTCAAAAGTTCAGTCCGTTATTATGAGTCTACTTTGAACTATAATATTCCGTCAGTATAAAAAATTCACACATGGTATTCGACGAAATCTGATTAACCAGTATTGCCTGGCTAAACTAATTTGTCCTAGATGCAATAGAATGAACTGGTATAGCCTAGGCTAAACTGGTTCGTTCTAAGCCCGATAGAATAAAACAGTTTAGCCTAGGCCAAACTAGTTTATCCTGATAGAAATACACACACACTCTCAGGATAAACTGGTATGGCCGAGTCTAAACTGATTTAGCCTAGTCCAAAGTAATTGGGTGAACATGTCCGGACTTGTACATGTGGGAATTCCCGAATCGCACTCCTCATTACATCACAAAGTTTTTTTTTTCTTATGGATGAACCTACGTCAAGTCAATGAGCAGATCGAAAGCAATGGCGGGAACAGTTTTTGGCGAAAATTTCAGAAAGTGACCATAAAAAGTTTTCTCATTATAATGTGTTATCATTAGACCAATATTTAGAACTTGATGCAATATTAGCCTGACAGAAGACAGTGATGATAACAATGAAGAAGTTAGCAATCAGGATAAAGTTCCTTCACGTGACATTATGAAGGCTAGAGAAACTGCAGCAGAAAGTTTTGTTAAGCATGCTAAGAAAATGGAAGCTACTTCTGACAAGTCTAATCCACCTGCCAACATCGGAGATAATGTGACTATACCGATTTCACATGTTGGCAAAGGCAAAGGTGATCTCAGAAACATCATTGGCGTTATTCTTCAGACGAATGACGAATGTTTTTACAAGGTTGGCACAAAATATGGAGTATTTTAGAAACTATATTGCAGGTTTTGTTTTTTCTTACTCAATTATGTATCTCTCGTTCTGGAGCATTAATGATATTCTGAAGTAATATTTTTTTTTTCAAATCAGAATTCGACTTTGCTAATCAGAAATTTTTAGAAGTAGCAGATGTGAACCAAAGCTCTGAAATATCATTAAGAACTGCATTTCAGTTGGATCATTCAGTTGGATCAGGCCAAGGTTCTGTGAGATGCAGCTGCAACAATAACTATTCCACAATGAGATGCAAGTGCAAGAAACAGATGATACTCTGCAATTCTAAGTGTCACCAAAGCACACCATGTAAAAATAAATATTCATTTTATTGAGGTATAATTATTATTCTTAATATAACGCTTTATTATTTGTTACAATATGATTGATTGTGTAACCAATTATCCAATAGTTATAGCGACGAATCATTATATTTTCAATAAAAATGATCCTTTTCAATTAAATAGTATTTTATTCAATTGGCCTAGGCTGAACTGTTTTATCCTATCGGGCTTAGGACGAAACAGTTTAGCCTAGGCTGTACCATTCTATCCTTTTGCATGTAGGAAGAATTAGTTCAGCCTAGGCAAAACTAGTTTATCCTGAAATCGGGTTCGGCCGGTAACATATATACTATGACGCAGTAGAATGAATGTTTATTGGAGCTACAAAAACACATGACATTGGAACGGACAAAACTTTTGGAACATCCTGATACAATGTCTTTCATAAACGGTAGGTGATGACTCAATTATAATAATGATTGATTGATTCTGGTGAAACAGGAAGATTTTGAAGTAATAATCACAGTCCAGTATTTCTAGGAATTCTAGGTAATCTTTAATATGTATCATTGGCATTTCATGTCGAATTTTATAAAGGTAAGTGATCAATTCTGGGTAAACCAGTAGATTTCGTAAAAACAGTTGCAATACAATTACACTTCTAGGAGAACAGGTAATTGATAAATATTTTAATTATTGGCATTTTATGGAAACAAGTTGAACAATGGTGAGTGAATAACTTTCCGTTTGCCTTTATTGATTTCTAGGAAATGTATATAGAGATTCTATACAATATAAACTTTTGGACATGATCCGCATGCTAGTTTTTAGACCCCTAATTTATTATTTCCGTCCATTTTGACTATTTTTTTTTATATACGTACCAAACTAGTTTTTAATTTCATATGCTGTTTTAGTGTTCTCGTTTGTTAGTATTCAGATGAAATAATTCATAATAAGCTGCAAATGAAATAGAAAAATATGAAATATGTCCAGGAATTCAAAGCACTGGAACTGCGGAACCGGTCTATTGGTAGTCATCCGGACCAAGTGAAATTAATTTTAGCTTTTCATATACATATAGGAAGTTATAGGCATGTTGGCTCTCACATCTAGCGTCAATGTTTTGGTTAGTTTCCGGGTTTTGCCGTGGTTTTCTTTGGTTACAATCTCCAAACGTTTCGACTGCAACTGCGACAGTCATCTTCAGTGGCCTTGCAGTTGAAACGTTTGGAGACTGTAACCAAAGACGACAAAACCCGGAAACCAACCAAAATATAGGAAGTAACTTGCTACGAATGTTCCTAAAGGGAGACTATGGGGTTCGAATTCAACTTACTCCAATCTAGTTTCTTGATTTTTCCCATATGGACTAGTTTTTCCATTGGAAAATGGAATCTATTCATTTATTTTTACGTTGTTATGAAAATGTGTATTATCATTATTGAGAATTGAAAATTTATTTAATAGACAGGGAGTGTATTTTTGTAGTCATAAACAGATATGTTTGTTCTTTGGGAGGCATTTTTTGTGAAGAATTCAATATTTCCTACTGTTTTTTTTGAGTATATAACCTTCCACAATCCGAAAAAATGGAAGAGTCTGAAGAGTAGTAAAGGGCAAACTGAATTTTAACCAAATTCCGAAACACGTCAAATTTAAATCATAATTTGACATGCTACCCCTACCTTCAACCCTCGTCGAATGACAGGTACAACCCACAATTTTTTAAATGGCAAGTATATGCTTGTTATATATTGTTTGAAAGGAAAGGTCTCTTTATTCTCTATTCAAAAATGGTATTGCTTTTAAGTTCATTGCAGCAATTGAAATAATTGAAATTGAAGTCATGTGGTTACCGAAATTCGATAAAATGCACTGAAAACTCATTGCAATATACTCAAAACTTATTTCATGTTGGGGTATTGATAATAAGAAAGTAAGCAAAAACCATAGCAATATTCTTTTCAGCTGGTATCCTTAAAAAAACTGTAAAAAAATTCCGTGACAACGTTAGCTTAAAACGCCTTGTCAACTTTTTTTGTATGTTACAACATTAGTTGTAACATACAGTTCGTTAACTTCAAGTCTGACAAATGGTTAGATTAACGGAAATGCATAAAATAACATGTACCTGTCATTCGAAGGGAGTTGAAAGTAGGTGTAGCATTTTTACGTTGAATGATGTCAAATTATAATTTACATTTGACGTGTTTCAGGATTTTTTTCAAATATGTACAGTAACCGAAATAATTGATTTATTCCATTTTGCTTTTACACACTGTATATATTCATGTAGACTACCGCATATGACATCTGGACATTTCATTTTCTTGCCGAATGTGAGACGAATCAGCGCTTTCACAATTTGAGGCGAAAGTTGCACAGTGTTTTTCAGCTTTCGAAAACGGAGAAAGACCATTTTCCGAAACGGCGACCACAATATAAAGCTTAGTATTGATATTTTTTTTTCAAATTGATTTTTTCAATTCATGATTACGACAAGTTACTGACTGATTGGACTGTTCTGTGGTTTATATTACGCAGTATCTTTTCAAGTTGAAGATTTCAGTTTGCCCTGGTTCAGTTATACCAGTTATTATTGGAATTCTGAAAAGCTGACGCCATTCTCCATATCTCCAAAACAAAAAATCTTACCAAATATCCCACAGCTGGCATCAAGATTTTTCCATCAATATTATGTCCATTGAGATAGGAATACTCATCACTCGAAAGGTCAACGGTTATGACTTGACCAAAGTGTTCTCGAGTCCTGAAATGGGTGGGTTTCCAGAATTCACTATGGTCCCATTCCACCAAGGGGGATAGCATTCTTGTCCCACGACTAACAGGAAAAGATACTTCAGGATAAAGTGCTCTTAGATTTGGTTGTCCTCCGGCCATGAATATTCTGGAAAATACTTTTCTGTGAAGATTCGAGTAGAATGAAATATTACGGAAAAATGGATTTCATCCTTCCACAGGCGTCTGAAGGTTTGAATCCAGCTCACTTCAATCTAGTTTTCTGGTACCAATTAAAATAAAAATGGATGTTTGTTGGTTGGTTGGTTGATAAGTGATAAACTTCTACATCGCTCAACCGATCATGATGAAACTTGACATTTATGAGTAATTTTTCATAGAGAAGGTTTTCAGGCTATCAATCATGGCGGTGCAACAGTACGCGATTAGTCATTGAAAATTTCATGAAAAACTAGTTGAAAATATATTAATACCACGAATCCCTATTACACCTATAGACGTGCCCATCCATTTCAAACGTGTGCAACTTCCAATTAGATTATCTTTTGCAGTGACTAATAATAAATAAATAGCTTGGATTTTGGAACACACCATGTTTTTTTACACGGACAATTATACTTGTCATGCTCTCGAGCGGGCAAACCATCCAGTTTAGCTAACCATGGACTAACGAAAAATACTGTACACACTATAGCATTGAGGGATTAATATTATTCTTAAATTTTATTGTCCTGATACACACTTACAAAGAGTTAGTTATTATTTTCCACCCCAAAAATTTCCTAGAAATGATTTATGTGGCGAAAAAACGTTTGCCGGGTCAGCTATTCCTATGAAAAAACGATTTGATGATTTTCCTAGCAATTTTCACCCAATTATTCTGAAGTTTTTTGCAGAAATTTAATTAGTAAACTTGCAGATGTAAAAAGAGATACTTTATCTCTGACCTAGAGACAGACGGTTCAAAAATTAATCTTTCAACGTGTAGGTCAGTGGTCGCCAACCTCTTCAATGTGTTGAGCTACTTTGTTAATTTTGGAATAAACAGCGAGCTACCCACACGGAAGCCACGTAACGCAACGTACCTAAATGAAATAATCCAGAGTTAATTTATCATTATATGTATTTATTTTACTATTTAACTGGTAATACATAATACATAGGTACTAATAATGAACTTATTACAAAATAACTAATATTACTAGTACGTACTTGTTCATAGCTACATTCCTACCTATCAAACGAAGGTGTTTGAAAAATAAACACAAACTTTTATCCAGCCACAACGGCATGTCACGTATGATTTAAAAATAGTTAATAATAACAACAAAAAAGTAACGCACTATCATGAACATAAACATTGAAAAATAAAAAAGCACGTTCAATGAGAAGGCTGACACTTAGACTCATCGATAATTTTTTTTATTGTTTGCAGTATAATTTGATGCAGCCATTCGAATATAATTATCCAAATGTTCACCTGTAAGTCGATTGCGATATTTGTTCTTAATAAACTTCATATTGGAAAAAGAAGATTCACACAAATAGATTGAACTGAATAATGCTTTCACTTTCAAGGCAACACGGCATAGAACTGAATATTTGTCTTTACTTACAATAGGCCAGATACATTCAGTACTTGAGACTAACGATTTTAAGGCTAAATCATTTTGAAACTCAATGACTTCCATTTCTGTTGCAGCGATGTCTTCGCCAAAGTTCTGCATAACACAAGTTGCAAACTGTTGGATATCAATTTCCATAAAGGGTGAAACAACAAACTGCGCTACTGAAGCCATTTCATTGAAATCCTCAAAATGATTTTTGAAGTTATTCTTCAGGGTAGAAATTATTTCTACATGATATTTGTTGTCATAGGGTTCTAATGGATTTTGAGATATTTTTTCTGAAAGAATAGGAAAATGCTTGGCATCGCTGTTAATTAGGTTTTGTTCCCAAAACTCCAGCTTTTTGATAAATGCTTTCATATCAGAAATCATTTCCGCTAGTTCTTTGTCTCTCCCCTGAAGCTGCAAATTGAGTTCGTTTAATTTCTCTGTAATGTCCACGAGAAAACCAAAATCTCTAAGCCAGATTGAATTTTCTAGTTCCGGAGTCGGTTCATCGCGTTGTTTGAAAAATTGAACTATGCCAGATAGGAATTCATTAAAACGTTTCAGCACCCGTCCTCTACCTAACCATCGGACTTCAGAGTGAAGGAGTAGGTCCCCGTATTGACAGTCAACTTCATCGGCCAAGGTTCTGAATAATCTTCTTTGTAACGCTTGAGCTCTAATCTTGTTCACAATTTTTACCACCAGTTTCATAACGTTGTTTAGTTTCAGGAAATTTCCACATAATGCTTGCTGATGGATAATGCAGTGGTAACAGAGAAATTGCGGAAAAGTTTCATCTTTACGACATAACGCCACCAGACCCTTATCACAACCCAACATAGCTTGAGCACCATCGATTGTCAAGCCTACCATTTTCGATATTGGAATTTTTTTGGAAGAAATAATATTTTTCAAATGAGAAATCAACTCATATCCAGTAGTGTGTCCTTTCAGTGGAATGAACTTCAAAAAATCTTCTTTAATACTAAAATTACTAAAAACCATCCTGACGAACACGGCCATCTGGGCAGTGTCAACGACATCTGTTGATTCATCCAGTTGAAGTGAAAAATAAACACAGTTATCTAAGTCAGTTCTTAACTGTGAAAAAAATATCGTTGCTCATTACTTCTACACGTCTCATCACTGTATTAGCAGAAAGTTGCATAGATTTTATAGCTGAAACTATCTCGTCTTTATTTCTAAAGTTGGCAAATAACGAATCAGCAGCTTCTAAAAACGCCTGTTTTATCATTTTCCCGTCTTCATAAGGTTTATTTTTTTTTGTGCAATTATCTGGGACACACGGTACGATGCTTCAGTTGCAGCCTTATTTTTGTCGACTGTTCTTAAAAATATTGGTTGTTGTCCAATTAACTGCTTTTTTAACTGTTTCAGTTTCTCCTTTCTGGCGGCAGAATGTAGTGGGAATGATTTATCTTTTACTTCTGTAAAAAAGTATTGTTCTTCCCATTTCGAATGAAAGTGGTATGTCTTTACCTTCTTACAACTGCTTGCCATAATATTATTTTTGTTGTTCTCTATTAACCCAACCGCTGGACGTTGGTTACGCGTTCAGTTTTAAACTAAGCGCAATGTCGCCGCGCCGTGCGTATTTATCCCGTTCAAAGCAATCCAGATCGTTCTCGAACACTAACGCGCTGGTCCGGCTGGTCGGTTCTAGCCGATTATAGCTTGATGGTGTCAGCGGCATATCGTTCACCGCAACGTTGCCGCTGTTTATGTTTAATATTATGACAATTAGATTTTTTTGTGGAATTTTCGGAAGCTTCTCTGATTTTTGCAGTTTGTATTTTTTAAATTAAAATCGTTGTGAGAGCTAACAGAATTGCCTCCGCGAGCTACCGGTAGCTCACGATCGACAGGTTGGCGACCACTGGTGTAGGTTATGGTTACTGAAATTGTTTTTGTACGACCAGCAGTATCCAAATATTTCTAACTGAATATTTTTGTGCGTTTTTTTATTATACTCATGATATTTTTAGTATTCACATATTATGTTCATATTTGGTTTTCAGATTCTGAAATAATCCTGCCACAGTGGAACAGGAGCTGAAAAAAATTAAAGAAAGACGAGAAGGAAGAAAAGAGTAACCGCAAACTTCCACTAATCGTATTTGCTCTCAACTCTGCTCAACGCTTGAGCGGATTCAATTTAATTTTGCTGAATATGCACGAGATTCTGGAAAGCGTTTGTACTAACAATGTAGTATAGACCCTTCCTTTACCTCTATTATTTTCTCTGCATTTATGTTGGTAGCTTTGACTGTACCTTCTTCAACAATTGATAAATGTGAGTAGATATCGCTGATAGTTTTCAGCTTCCTCACTGGGGTTTGTTTATTGATATTGGCTTCATACCTCAACGTGAAGCATTCTAGATATGAAATGGAGTCGGTGAGTGGGATTCCTATAGTTACAGTGATGACATATGCAGCTAGTTCCAAATCTGAGGTCGAACTGGTGTCTATAGTATTGACAGCTGAGATACTCTCTACTAAAATCAAAGCTGTGGGCTTGTTCCTGTGCACATTGTGTACATTGGTGAACATATTCAGAAATGATTGTTCCGTTTTATGTTGATCACGGGAGCACCTACGTTGAAAATTCTTGGCTCTTACCGAGCAACATCTAAATTGGTGGCAAATTGCCAAAAATGACTCTCCTCAATAGAAAGACTTAACAAAAATTGTCTCTGGTCTGGATTCCTGGCTATACTGGCTTGGAAGGCAATGAAGCTGCTGACTTCCTTGTAAAGGAGGGTGTTGCAAGCAACTTCATCGGACTAGAGCCTGTCAGTGGCATCGCTTTAGGCTTTGCCAAACAAAGATTAAACACCTGGATGGCAAGAAGATTTATGGACTCATGGCAGAATTTTCCAGGATTGGCTCACTCCAAAGCGTTTATTCACCCTTCGAAGCTCGATACCAAACAGTTGTTGGACTACAGTACGGATGAACTACGATATCAAGCAGGCCTTCTTACAGGTCACTGTCTTTTGAATCATCATATGCAGAGACTCGGACTGTCAGGGGACAGTGAGTCGCCTCTGTTTGGTAAATGATGAAACAGCAGAGCACATACTTTGTGCCTGCTCCGCTGGGGACCGAATCAAAATTTTAGAGTTCGGCAGAGCCGTATTCTCACCATCTGACCTGAAAGACCCCTACCGTACAAACTAATCGGCTTCGTTAAGAAGCTGGGTTTGTTTGGCCTAGTGAGAATATGTGTGAGCCACCATAAACCCTTGCGGGTTGCGGTGTAGGGTCGAATAGACCCACTCACTTTGAACCTAACCTAAACTAACCCAACCCTTTTATGTATTCTGCTGTTTTACATTTTTGAATTCACTTTTCGTCTGGTTTTTGTTCCTGAAACTAAGGGTGATCTAAACAAAATTCAGGATACTTTTGGAGATGAGATGCCTCAGAATCCAGAGAAAAATGTAGAATCCGTGAATACGAAGATTCCATAAAAATGAGAATGTTTCAGAGGTTATTCACGAGCTCATGGTATCCAGATGGTGTCCAAGGTGTTCGAAATTGATGACTTATTACGAAGATATGAAAATCAGGTTGAACTCAGTTTATCCAAATGGAACACCGTACATTTTAGGATAGTTTTGAAATTCCAAAATATTTCACTTAGACATTTGACATTTTCATGTAATTGGATTTCAAGGGATATTGTTTAATAAAATTCAGAATATAGTATTCAGGTTCTGAGAATATTCTTTTTTCCTCATTATTATAACATCCTTTTCTGATTCATTCCACTGCTCCGCATGACATTGAGAAAACCGTATACTGGGTGAAGGGCTGATACAATAAGGAGGTCCCATATAAAACAGGGTTAGAAAGGCACCCTACCGTGAGCCATTAATCTATCCACAGTCAGATTAGGTGATCACAAATCTCTGCAGCTTCAAAATACAGCCAAATCAGGTGGTCACCAGTCTCTGCAGCCATTATGTACAGCGTAACCCTTTGTAAGGAACATCGACAAAAAACTAGCCACCCTAGGTATTCACAAATAACAAACCGCGATATTGGATCAGACATCAGGTGGTGTGAATATTCTGTATTTTTAATTATATCAAGCTAGTTTTCTATTGTTATATTTTCAGTTATCAAAAGAAATTATATTTTTGGCCTTCAGCCGTATTGTTCAAATACAAAGAAATGAAGTTGTTCATCGTTTTTCTATATTTTTTTCGCGTTACTATCCCAGCTAGATATAATTGAGATTATCCTATCACCTTTCTCTTCGATTTTGTTTCTTGAAACCTGGCGCCCAACTATCTGAATCAGTCAAGAAAACTCATAGTTTATTAGATCAATGGTTCTTGTGATGCACTGTTTGGAACCTTTGGTGTAGTAGTGAATATTACTGGATTTTTTCCCAACACCAAACCGTTATTTTAACACTTCGACACGTGTTTCGATCACCAAGTGATCATCTTCAAGAGAAATATCAAACTAATCGCTTAATCAAAGTAAAGCTTTCGATTAACTTAATTTCGATTTACTCATCATCAAGCTCAAGTTCATAGGATTCGATGACATTTCTGACCAGCTCGATGACCAGCTATCTCACAGGCCGATCACAGAGGGTCAAACTGGATGATTACTCATGGTCATCCCTCAAAGAAACAATCTCAGGTGTACCTCAGGGAAGTTCTTCAGGACCCTTGATGTTTCCAGTGTTTATTTTCGATTACTCCACTTTCTTTTCACATTGTCATGTATATAACACCGATACAGAAAGTTGCGTGGCCAATATAAACACAGATTTACACAAAACATTCCTATACTCGGAGAATCATGAACTGAAAAATAATCCAAATGAAACTTTGGCCTTATGCATAGGGTCTCAAAGACGAATAGTAGAAACTCAGTGTAACTTTAGGCTCACTCTCGATAACGCAGACACTGACTGGGTAAACAGTGCTAAAAATTTTGGCGTAACCATAGATAGCTCTTTGTCTTTCCATGAACATGTGACAAACATTTTCAAAGTATCATTCTTCGAACTCAAATCGTTATATAGATTCAAGTATCAGTTATCAGAAGAAATAAAACTCAGGTTAGTTGAACATGTTATTTACACCCCTATCGATTATTGTTGTTCGGTGTATTACAATTTTTTGTCGCAATATAACAAGCAGAAGTTACAACGTGTACAAAATGCCTGCATGCGATTCGTATGCTGTATAATATGATATGGTGAACATGTCACACCATTTTTGTTAAAAATGATGAAGCTGAATATTATGATGTACAGAGTAGAATATTTGAAAAAAAAATTGTTCAAGTTTCTTCAAACTGAAATACCTAGTTATTTATATAGTTTATTAAGCACGCATTCTGACATACATATGGTCAATTTGAGAATTAACTCATTTAACATACCTAAGCACCGTACTTCTAAATTTCAAGGATATTTTTCTTATATTTCTTATCTGAATGAAATTTTACCACTTTCAAATCATGACATTCATAAATTTCCTGAGGGTCTGTGCATACAAGTTAGGTCTAAGAAGGGGGAAATATGCATACAACAACATTAAAGATCAGATGAATCTATTATCTTTAAAGAATAGAAGAATTATTTTAGATGTATGTTTTTTAAGCAAAATTTTAACTGGCAACATCAACTGCGAGGAGATTTTATCTTTAATTAATTTGACTGTCAACAGACAGACCAGAGCTAGTACCGAAACATTCAAAATACCGTTCCACTCCACAAATTATGGTTTTTTCTCTCCTGTCACTCGAATGCTCAGAAATGGAAATATATATCAACAGGTTGATATCTTTAACAGCTCCACAAATACCATCAAAATTGAACTAAGTCACATTATTTCCTGAAACATTTTCTTTGAATATTCTATACCATTCCATCATTATATTGCTTTCTTTTTATACTATATATCCTATTATTATTATGGTGATATGTATTTATTATCTTTAGTTCAGTTTAAGATTTTACAATTTTTTTTTTCATTTTTCTCCATGACAAAATTGTACTGTGAATTTTATCACTATATTATTGTATTGCTTTTTTATATTGTATTATGTATTTATTGAATTTATTATCTTTAATTTAGTTAAGATTTTACAAATTATTTTTTTATAACAAATTGTAATTGGGACTACCCGTTAAATGAATGAATAGATAAAAAATAAATAAATAAATGAATAAATTTAAGAAAGAAATAAAATCACAAATGTTTACTGCTCAGTGCTAATTCAAAAAATTCAAAATTCAATGTATGGTAGTGCAATGAAATTGTTAAATTGACCAAAATAATGTTAAGAATATTAAGAGTTATTAGCAACTATATAATCTATCATGTTTTCCTCTTCTCTATCATTGTTATGATAATAAATAAGTATTTTCATAATTATTTTCCCACACTCACTATATAATTTTTGGGAGGGGTGGAAGTTAGCCTTTGCCTAACCCTCTTCCTTTTATGTATAAATGTATTTTTTATGCATGATGAACGATATTATTATTATGATTATTATTATTAATCAAACAATTTTGTAGTTTGATCTTTCTCTTGAAGATGATCACTTGGTGACCGAAACACGTGCCAAAGTGTAAAAAAAACTGTTTGGTGTTGGGAAAAATCTCCAGTGATATTCATATAGATTAATAGTTCATTGATTTGAAATAACTTTTGATCAATCATGTGTTGAACTTACACGCTCACCGAATCAATTTGAGCAGCCTATCGGCAACAAGTGATAACTTTCAATAATTTCGAATTTGATTTATCGAATTTGCATTTTCAAAAATGAAAAGAGTTACAAATGAATTTGAAAACACAGTGGAGAAATGAAAATATCTAGTCAGATATTAGGCTTACCGTCCAATGGATATCAACAAATTCCGTTCGATATCTGTGTACGATTCATCAATCAAACTCGTAACAATCCTCTCTGGCCCAAGCTCCCTCCTCAAAATTTCCTGCAGTACGCCATGGGGTGCAATTTCCACAACGAGAGCATTTTCTGGAATGTGTTCAAATACCTGGTCCAACAAGATCGGACTCACGTAATTATTATAATGATATTCGGCACTGTTGTACTTAGTCCAGGCTTCGTCATTCTTTGCCGCAGCTACCGACGTAGAAATCCATTTCTCAGATTTCGGTTTCGGATTCGGAAGTATTTCCTTGAAGAATGATTTCATAGACTGAAGTGCCTGATGAGACACCTCTCCTTCTACATTTGACATTTTCGAGTCTGAACTTGCCTTTCCTCTTGCATATGCCAGTAAAATTGCTTGTTCTGGAGTCAAAGTACCATCAGCGTAACCACAGCCTGAAAATTTAGAATAGAGGACTAGAACTGATAGAAATTCAAAAGTTTAAGTTATTAAAGAAAGTTTTCAGGGTTGGCACATGAACCAGCTTTCAATAAAACTCACCAATTTCTCCGAACGAAACTCCAGCTATTCCATCGGGGATAATTCCCAATTTGAATAAAAATGTTGTCAATGAAATTTGTATCGCAGTGATGGCTAATATGTCATGAAGAATATTTTCTGAAATGTTGGCTTTGGCTAAAACAATAGCTTCCAGGTCGATGCCAAAAGGTTTCAAGGCATCTACACAACGGGCAAATGTTTCTCTGCAGTGACCTAGTTTCATTAAATCTTTTCCGATTTTTGTCCATTGCGATCCCAATCCAGAATAGATGAACCAAATTTGTTTCTTTGAAGATTCGATTTTGCTAATTTTGTTTACAGTTTCATCTCCCAAAATGATGTAGCTGTAAGAAGAATGGAGTGCAATTTTGATTTGAATTATCTGATTAAGAATATGATTCGAAAGTAACTAATTGCTAACCGGTACACACGGGAAGCTGTAGTAGTGGTTACCTACACTACTATAAAATAGTGCTTGCTTCCGGAAAATATTAACACGAACCCGTGGGTAACACCTCAATACAATTCAGTATGCCGATGACACTACTATTTATGAAAGTCACCCTGAACATGAATATCCAAAGCAACTAACTGACAACGCGTTAAAAAAAATTGAAATTTTTTTCGCAGCCAATAAGTTATGCTTGAATGTCAAAAAAACTAAAACAATAGTACGGTCAAATTAGACTAAAAAATAAGAGTGAAGGTACATATATTTACAACAAGCTGCAAATACGTGTAATTGTTCAAAACAGAGTTGAAAATAAGATTTTTAAATTCTGAATGATTGCGATGCCTGGAAAAAAATGTATTCGAGGTCAAAGGTCAGAAATTTCGAAAAAAATTGGTTTTTCGCAATTTTCAGGAAAACGGTAAGTTTTATCATAAAATAACCCCAGATAAAAATTGTAGATCATAAAACTCTCTACAAAAAATCAATACTTTTTTCCTTAGAGCCACCATTTCTGAGGTACGACGAGTCAAAAAGTTGTTAGAGTTGTAATCGTCATTATATGCATAAGTATGCCACGTATATACATCCCTGAAGTTGTATTTTAAGTAAAAATATTTTTTTATTGGTATACATAAGTATAAATATAAGAATGAAGGTAGAATGAAATTCAGTCCCTTAATTTGTTAGCTAGTTTAACCTTGAGCCAACATGACAGCGGTTCGACCAAGGTCTTTTAAGTCTAAATTACAATTAGGCCTCGCAGTTTTTTTTTCATCGACGATTCGGCTCTAAACGCCTCATACAAATTTTTTCGTCTTTTGGTTTGTGTTCATCTTATAATGATACAATAATGAACGAAACCGCAGCAGTTTTTCATCGCCTTTCTTATGTTTTACCGCCAGAAAGTGGCACACTTATTCAATACATTGCAGACAATGCTGATATCAATGTAGTTAGACGGTAATAACACGCTTCACATAATGGGTATTATTCAAATTGTTACCCCAAAACAATCCGTTTTACTGGAAGAACCGTTGCCACAAATAAAAGAAGCGCTTTCAGCAAAAGATTTCAAGGCAAAAGCTCATGTCCCCATACAAATCTATCAAAATGATGGTGTAGTAGGTTACAGTACAATAAATGTTGAATATTTTGCATATGAAACTGAAACGGTGTCATTCCTCAAGAAAGCAGATGTAGTATGGTTTTATGGAAAATGGAAAAATGCGTCCTTACACGGTTGGAATGGTTTTATTGAACGTTTAACGATCAGTCATGTGAATTATCCTAAATCTCAAATTTCAAACAGCTAGTAATTATAAAACCGTATACACGACTTTACTTTGTGCATTAGAGAATGCAAAACGGTCACACTGTATGTTTGGTGACTTTCGATCAACCCTTGTATGCAAAAACTCGAGACAACTGTGGACCTCTATTCAAAGAATTTAATATATTAAGCATTACGGCTCTTTACATATTTCAATGTCTTGTCTATATCAAGACACAAAATAACACCCCTCAAGTTAATCGCAACCATGAATGTTTGAACAGAAATGGCCACAATCTTCTTATGCCACAACATCGACTGGCAATTACTCACAAAAGCTGTTTAACTATGGCGATAAAGCTCTTCAATCATCTACCACCATATATGAGGAAATTATATATGATTAAATTCAAAAAAAATTTAAAAAAGAGCTGCTGGTTGATCTCTGCCCTTATGACGTAAGTGAATTTTTCAATGCTTTGCCTTTTTAATGTGTATGTATTCTGTATGTAACAATGTGTATGTTTTGTGTTATATTTATCTACCTTGACGATGCTAAATCTGTTATATTGATAATAAGCAAATAAATTGATTGATTGATAGATTGAATCTGTGCTAGGGACTAACCTATAGTCCGTTCATAATTTGTTGATAGCTCACTGCAAGTTTGACCCTCATTAGAGAACTGAAATACAGAGAGGACAGCTAATATGATATAATAACAAAAACCAAACTAAAACTGGCAGTTTAAGATGGCAGTTTAAGATATAGTTGGTAACAACTATATGTTCCATCCAGTAGCGGTTGAAACTTTTGGTGTTTATGGCCCATAGTTTCTATTATTCGTTCATGAATTCGGATAGAGATTAGACCAAGCAACGAAAAATTAACGTTCTACCTCTTTTTTGACAGGAAGAATTAGTATTGTTATCCAACGTGGTAATGCTGTTTCGGTCCTTGGAACTATTCCTCACACACTTTCAATGAGATAATGCATTGCCCTTATTCCAGTACAGAACTGAAATCTCTTCAAAACAAGTCGAGATATGTGTATGGTCATCAGACTCCTATCAAGGTTAATTCGCAAGTGATTGACCCACTTTTTTCTTTTTCAGTGAGGTCAATGAGCTGCAGTCGTCGTGGTTTTGGTTCCCTTTCAGGGGAAGAGATTCATGGAGCAAGAACCTAATCGATCCCTTTACGAAACCCATCATCACTTCTAACGATCGATTGTAGCTTGAGAAATGGTTCTGATACAGATTTTGTGGAACATGTTATTTCTTACGAATCAGCAGACAGTTGTCTTGAAAATCTTGCGACGAAAATTTAGGAAACACTTGCTACAGAATAGGATTTCACAAATGTTGTTCATGATGAAGAATTTCAAGAGAGAGGTTTTAACGATACCTAAACAAGAACGAGAATGTTTCTTACTCATTCACCAAACTCAAACACCTATTCATACAGCTGCAGTTTCGTAACAATGTATCGTCTTTTTCACCAACCGATTTTCTGAAGTCTTTGAAGTCCACTACATACTCGTTAGGACAACAAGAGGATTGTTCCGAATACTTGGGGTTCTTGTTGAACACTTTTCGTGAGCAGGAAAATAGCAGAATCAATACTCCTGACCGCTCTGGAGTGAATAATTCCGTACAGTCTATATCGTCGTGCGTTTGTAGAGCTTTTGCTGTAAAAATCCTCGCTAGTTTACTTTGTAGTACATATTCAAGAGGTAGCAAAAACGTATGTGAGTTTTTGGAACTTCCACTAGCGTTTCGGAATATGACCAATCCATGCAAAACTTATTGTTGAATCATCTGAAAATAGAGCTATCAACGGGTGATGATCAACTGTATTGCCAAATATGCGCCAAACTAACTGAATGTTATGAGACAACAAGTATATCCGTGGCACCAGTCAATCTCATAATAACACCGATGATCTTCAAACATGACTCAACCTCTGATGGAAGCACCAAACTCTTACGAAGGTTCGAAATAGATGAACACTTCTATATAACAGTCCACTACTGTAATCTTCATGCAGTTATTGTTCACTGTGGTTCTGGCGTTGAATTTGGTCACTATTACGCCTTGGTCAAAGACGAAACGGACTGGTTTAAGTTTGACGATAGTCGTGTCACTAAATATTCTGGCAACATCTTGAATTTATTGGAGCCTCTGGAAACACCCTACATTATTCCATTCTATGAAAGAGAGGACATTGACAGATCAAGATCTTCAGATGATGTGGTACTGCAAGTTTTTACGGGTTTTCCTGCAGCCGAAAACTCAAATGCGCCACTGGAATTAATCGAGTTGCCCCGGAGCGCCAATTGATTTTTGTTTTTGTTTCGTAATTTCAAAATTTGTATAACTTTCAATGAAACTTTTATAATAAAAAAATATTAATTAATAACAATAGAAAATGATATTAATATGTTTGTTCGACCAATATTTGCTTACATTATTCACTGTGTAGATATAAGGACACTTTTATAAACTTTTCATAGGCTCTCATACTCAAGTCCCTGCTCTGAATAGGGATTTTATTGAACTGTTTGATAGCAGTATAGGTAGAGCTCCTTTGTAAAGTAGCTGTAGAATGATGTGGCATCGTGAGTTAGCCCTTGTCCCTTACATTGATAGAATGTGTATGAAATCTAGGAAGAAATCTCCTCCAATTAACATCATTTTCATTTATCACCATTTCATAAACATACATGGAGAGAATGACTGAAATCGGTTGATAAATTAAATTGAAATATCACAGGAGTATTCCCATAGTGAATATGTCATACTGTATAAAACACTGCTGTGGTAGTACCATTATGACTTCATTTTTCCTTTTAGTGGCCTGTGGCACTATTATTGCCATTATTGGAATGACTATTTCATAAATCTTGATAAACATTTAAAAGAGCTTCGTTTATGCTTTTCTGAATGAATGAAAAAAAATCAAAACTCACCCTCTGAACGGATGTCTTTCAATATTATTCCTATGAATTTGATCCAACAAAGCTAAAAATTCCTCATCGTTCCTCTCCTCCTGGACCGCTTTGAAAAGTTTTTCGACCGCTTGTTCAGTTCTCCCAGATACACAAACCAAACGATTCTTATGTTTTTTGGAAGGCTGCACTTTATTTTTCTCAAATGACTTCAGAATTACATGAGCGTTTGATCCTCCAAACCCAAAAGAATTCACTCCAACAATACCACCATTCCAAGGTAAATTTTCCGTTACAACCTATATAATAATAAATAAATAGCCATTGCTTGTGTAATGATACTTCTGAAATAGTAAATTGTTTATTGAGAGTGCAAAATAACAACCTGAATATTGTAATACCTAGCACAGGCTAGGCGTCGAAGCAAAAATTATCGGTTATCGATCGACCAGTCGAGAAATGTTTACAAAAACCACCCGTGGTCAGTCAATAGACCGATTGAAAATATATCAGATTTCAGACCATGTATTTATAGGCCTCAAAGCTAGGCGAAATATGGTTTCTCCATTGAACCACGTCGTGTGTTGGCTCGATTGCTGATAAAGGAAAAAAAAATAGTGACCATCTTAACTAAGGAGGGCCATAAGCTAATTAATCGTGAGTACAAAAAGTTATGTTAGAGTTACCACGATTTCTTTAAAGTTTGTTGAAAACAGTGGTCGCGGGGAGCTGAATTTTGTCAGGAAAGGGAGTCAAGTGCGCCAAAGAAAGGTTAGGTTAGGTTATATCAAAAGTGAGTGGGTCTCTTCGACCCTCCACCACAACACGCATGCGTTCATTGTAGCTCACACCTATTAAAATTGGAATAAATGAGCCCAGCTTATTAACGGAGCCAATTAGTTTATATGGTGAGTGATCTTTCAGGTCAGATGGTAAGAGTGTACGACATCATAGTTCATCCATTCTGCCGTCCAACAATAAACGCCTTGGACAGAGCCAATCCTAGAAAATTTTGCTAGAAGTCCTTGAATCTTCTTGACATCCAGGTGTTCAATGTTTGTTTGGCAAAACCTGAAGAGATGCTGATGTCAGGTCCTGGTCCAAAAAAGCTGCTTGCAGCACTCTCTTTTGCAAGGGAGTCAGCAGCCTCATTGCCTTCCAGGCCAGTGTGGCCAGGAATCCAGACCAGAGACAATTCGTTAAGTCTTCCTATTGAGGAGATTCGTTTTTGGCATTTTGCCACCAAATTAGACGTTGCTCGGTAGGAGCCAAGAGTTCCCAACGCCACTCGACTGACCGAGGAAATTTTTATTGACTTGTGTATGAGGTTGGATTCTGCAAATCTCTCCTCACACAATTCAATAGCATATATTTCCGCTTGAAATATAGTCGCACAGGTCCCTAGACAGGTTAATATCTCTGTACTGGGTCTGCAACTGAAAACACCTGCACCAGAGCCTGCAAGGTGTTTTTGATCCATCTGTAAAGCAACAATTATCTGTGTCATTTTTTGTCGAGTTTGAAAGCCGTGGATTTTTGGAATTTCTTTCTAACGTTTCGCGCGAGTGGCTAGCTTCTTCAGAGGTTTAACCATCATGGCTTGTTGTCCGATGACTCTGTTGTTATATTCTTCCGTTTTCAGAATCACCGTGGCATTTCCTTTGCCTGCTGGAAGTATCGTGATGCTCTCATCAGAGTTCAAGCTCTTTAAGGCTGCAATCTCTCTTTTAGGGATATTGCATTTAGGAGGTCGTGCCTTGCTGTCACAATCCTGATTTCTTCCGCTTCTACATCCGGTAGATTCCTGATTGTCGCTTCTGTACCAGCGATAATTCCCTCGTTTGGAACCCGTCGTGGCATGATCACGAAGTTACCGCCTCTCACTGACGTGAGAACCACTCTGGACAAGTTTAAACGAGGGGCCGCTGTATATATAGCCTCATGTAGTGTTTCGAACTTCACTTCGTGGTTTTTGCTCACTCTGTCCCGTTCATTTTCCACTTTTGAGTAAGATATGCCATCAAGTTTGTCCCAGTCTTCGGGTTTCATCCGGTGGCCAAGTTCAAGGTGTAGTTTCAACAAGGCATTGTCTGTCTCCGCTAGCTGGCTCCGTGAATGATGGATACTTTCTCGTAGGAAAGTTTTTTCACTTCTCGAATAAATTCGATTTCCTTGAGCTGATTTGAATGACCGTTTTAGTTTCAAGAAAGCTGGTGTAATGTTGGCGTCCCTCGCACTGGCATAAAAATGTCAATGTTTCCAGTTGGTGTGTTTTACGTTTCCTGCCTTTATCCATTTGGGTGTATAATCTGCTGTCATCGAACAGCAAGCCATGATGGTTGAATCTCTGAAGAAGCTAACCACTTGCGCCAGCGAAACGTCAGGAAAAAATTCCAAAAAACCACGCCTTCCAAATTCGAAAAACAATGACACTGAAAACCTCAGCCGTGAAAGTCTAAACCAACAATTGTCTGCTTTCAATATTTCCTTCTCTGGGAGGATCCCGTCCTTTGTATTTGGGAACAGTACTTCATGAGGTAGTTCGTAGTTGACAGTTCGAGGCATAAAATCAGAGGTCATCCTCAGAATGCAATTCCAGAATGCTATGACAGTGTCAAACAGCAGTCTAGTATACTCTGCATTAGATTGATTGTGCAATTGGCGATGTGCACCCGTCTATATGCAGTTCATTCAGCCTCTCTCTCCAGGAAAATGTGGAGATGAGGTAGATCTAGAAGGATTTACATAGCCGCTAACTCCAAACAAGGCACTTTAATACAGACACCGGGCAGTTGACGTGATTCTCACTATTTTTTTCTCCTACGGGTATCAAAAAGTTGAGCGGGTATCGAGCAGTTTAGTGAGAAGAACATACAATAATTTTTTACGTCGAAACCGAGTATTACAATTGAAGTGAAGATTGCTCCGATATTTTTTCGGATAACCTTTAGGAATACCCTGACCAGCTGGGCAGCGACGAGACAGGATAAGCCGGTACGATCTAGAAAGGCGGCGGCCAGATAACGCTAGTTGCACACACACCGATTTTGGACGGCCAGCATAAAATCGGCCGATATTTTATTGGTAGCGGGTGCTTGCACACTTACCGGATTTTTATCGGTCAAACCATCAGTTGCTTTGTTGTCGTAATCAGCACGCACTACCAGAACGAAGGTAATGCGTAGTAACTACAATTTCACCGAGCATTCGAGACTGGAATGGTCGGTAAAAAACCGGTAAGTATGCAAGAGTGTATTTAATCATGTAGGTACGCCACTACTTTCCGGTACTACCGGTAGGCATGTGTGCAAGGTCCCGTTTCCACATGTGGTTCACTATTGGAATTTGGACGACCGGTACAAAGTCGGCCGTCCAAATTCGGCCGATATTTTATTGGTAGCGGGTGCTTGCACACTCACTGGATTTTTATCGGTCGAACAATCAGTGGCTTTGTTGTCGTAATTACCACGCACTACCAAAACGAAGTTAATGCGTAGTAACTACAATTTCACCGAGTATTCGAGACTGGAATGGTCGGTAAAAAACCGGTGAGTATGCAAGAGTGTATTTAGTCATGTACGCCACTACTTCCCGGTGATACAGTGGCTGTGGACGGCGGCTCACCGGTATTTTACCGGCGACGATCACCGGTCGGCGTGTGTGCCAGGTCCCTTTCCCACGTGTTGTTCACTATTGGAATTGGGACGACCGGTATAATATCGTCCGTCCAAAATCGGTGTGTGTGCAATTAGCCTAACAGTACATGTGTAACAACCGTTATATGAATTTTGGGAAGGAGTTAGTCATAAAAACAGTATGCAGAGAGGATCTAATAATCGAGTCATAGTCAGGTAGTGGTTCGAAAGTATCGGCCAAGCTACGTATTACAGTCACTCCCATATTAAAATAACAAAATGATACGGCATAGCCGTATTTTTACAATATATTGTATATAATATCGGAGATTCAATGCGGGAAACTGAAGAAAAGTTATAATTCAGAAAATAAGTATATCGAGATGAAATCTCGAAATTTTCACCTCTCTCAAACACCTACACCATAATTTCTGGCCAAAAAACAACTACTATCACGGCTAATACCATGCTGGATATTGAATTATATCTGACAGAAATTTACGCAAGATACCCCACAGAGGTTAATCTCGCAGATATTTCTCGTTCATCCAACTTTAATCACCGATCAACCTCATCCATCAACATAAGAATTAAATAACAAACCGTCATTTCAACCTACTTTCCACTGAATTCAAGGTAGGACTGGAATCTCCGGCGTAGAATAAATCCATAACAAGCACATTATCCAGTCACCAGAAATGCAATAGTCTTCTGGAGGCGCATTTCAACAAACAAGTTGGCGTCATCAGGAGATGAAGAAAATTATTTCCTTACTCTGAAAATGGCCACAGCGGCCACTTCCGCTTTCACTTTTCGACGCATATCAATGATTTCGTGTGGAAATTCGCATGAAATTTTCTCGCGCAAGTTTCCGCGAATTTTAACAGAGTGATTTATAAAGAAGTGAACAATGTGCTGTTTAGAATGAGACTTCCATCACTGTTCATAGTTCTCATGTCACACTTTACTATTTTCAGAAAGCATCCAAAAATCTGGTGTCATGTACTCTACTCAGCGTTGAATTCATCACTTGCATCATGGACATGATTGTTTGAAGAATACTTAGTACTCAACAACGTTGAAGGAGCATTTGACAATGCACTACCTAAATCTATAGGATCAGTCTTGGCTATGGAAGGCATAGTATCGACCATAACCAGATGGATCTATGCCATACTGGTTAACAGAACCGCAACTACGACTCTTCAAGACGAGACCATTAGGTTCAGGATCACCAGGGGCTGCCCTCAAGGTAGAGTATTATTTCCCCTTCTGTGATCGCTCCTGATGGATAGTCTGCTTGATGTCTTCGTTAGAAGAAATGCAGATGACGTTGTCATCTTGGCAAGGTCCACGTCGGTAAGAATGAATGAATGAATGAATGAATGAATGAAAGTTTATTGACTACCTTACATTACATAATGTTTGTAGTAAGTCCAAATGATATCTAAAAAGAGTACAACACATAGAGAAACAAAATAAGATAAAATAAAATTTTAAAATATAGTACACTACTACTAGCTATTGTAAGGGAAGTGAAGCTAGTAGTAGGGTAAGGGAAGCGTGTAATATCTTCCAAAGTACGATGAAAGTGGTTCACAGTTGGTGCCAGAGGGAACAGATGTCCGTCAAGCCCTTCATCAGGAGGAGAAAGTTGGACGATGTAACGTCATTTTCCATCAATGGTGAGGTCGTTCCATTTGGAACGGAGGTGAAATATCTTGATATTGTCCTTGATAAAAAAACTCATCTGGAACACTCATTTGGAAAAAGTTCTACACAAATCTAGACTAAAGATTTCTTGGAAAATTTTCCAGGATTGACCCACTTCAAAGCGTTCATTCACCCTTCGAAGCTTGAAATCAAACAGTTGTTTGGTTACAGTACTACGACGTCTAACAGGCCTCCTTATAGGTCACTGTCGGACTGTTGGAAGGCAGTATGTGTGTCGCCTCTGTTTGGAAAATGATGAAACAGCAGAGCACATACTTCGTGACTGCCCCGCTGGGGATCGAATCAGGTTTATAGAGTTCTCACCATCTGACCTGAAAGACCACTCCTTATACAAACTAATCGGCTTCGTTGAGAAGCTGGGTTCGTTTGGTCGAGTTTGAATAGGTGTGAGCCATAATAAACTCTTGCGGGTTGCGGTGAACGGCCGAATAGGCCCACTCATTTTTGACCTACCCCAACAGTTATATTCGATTGCTGTGATAGCAAATTTGATGAGACTGAGAAGTATGAATGAAACAGGTTTTCTGTAAAACAATTGGAAACAAAAAAAAGTGTGAGAGAGAAAAATTATAGTTCAATTACTTTGAGTTTGTTTTCCGAAAATCCAGGTAGTGTAGTATCCAGAGGTTCTGTGTATAAGTTAGCTGGTATAATTCTCCGCTCCATGGCCAGAATCACTTTCGTCAGGGATGATAATCCAGATGCTGTTTCAGAATGACCCATATTGGTCTTGACAGAACCAATCAGAATGGGGTTTTCTTTTGCAGTCGTTAACATTTCTGAAATTGCTTTGCATTCTTGTAGATCTCCGACAAGAGTACCTGAAAATTTGTTGTTGTAAGAAAATACATTTTTATTATAGAGGCTTGTAATCTCATGTACCTGAATCAACAATTAGGCCTCTTTGCTTACAAGATACTTTTAAGTTAGACAATCTTAACACACTTTTCTGACTGATGTTCAGTCCAATATTATTTTCGAAATGGGGGGTATAGAAAATTTAAATTGACTTCTGAGTTGAAGTAGAACAGAACAATAGCAGTGATCCCTCATAAGGACCCAATATGGAAAAGGAACTATTTTTCTTTCTACTTTCTCATCTTCATAAAAAAAGTGGAAATATTTCAAAGAAAGAAAGAAAGCAATTGGATTTTAAGTGAACTATCTACAAAAATGTGTAGATTATGCATATAAGTTACTTTCAGATACGAACTGGAATAAAAAAACCCTCTCGAAACAACTACTTCCAGAAACGTTTCAAAATGAAGTATCTGGAAAAGATAAAAGTTTTAATTACGCGCAACCTCCAATGGTGAAACCTCCAAGCTACGAATCATGTCGACTCTATAGCACCAATCTGGATAATATCACAAAATGAAGCACCCAATTCGTTCATAACATCACGACTTTATGTCACGTATGAGTTCAATGTACTCATGTCACGATGACAGTACGAGATCTGTCTTCTTCAAAATAGCCCCCTTGAGCTGTGATACAATTGTGACAGCGTTTTTTCCAATCCTCGAAGCAGATCTGATATGCATTTTTTGGGTTGTCCTTGAGCTCTTTCAGCGATTTGGTTTTTATCTCCTTAATGGTCGCAAAACACTGTCCTCTCATGGATATCTTCAACCTTATGAATAGAGAGAAGTCGCAAGGGGCCAAATCTGGTGGATACGATGGCAGAAACAGGATTACGGTGTTGTTTTCGGCAAAAAAAAATCAGCAACAAGCAGTGACAAGTTCGTGTCACCTTCATTTACATCAGGTTGGAAACTGTTCCCTCACCCTTTCAACTGAGGTTCGTCAGGAGGACGAATGATTCATAACTGAGGGGGTTTTTGGTGGCGACATAATGATCAATGACCTAGAGCTCTATGCCGCTCTGGCTCAGTGTACCCCTTCCTGACTGGGGTATTTGATGAACAAACTGTTCGTTCTAACAGACATCGTGAGCCCTCCACTCAACTGAGCGATGCGGCCTTCTGAATCGAGTGGGGTCGTCTATACCATAATCTACAGCTTCCCTAACTTATGGGTTATCATGAGTTTTCGCTGATTCGAAAACTCTCTGATTCCTCGACTGAATGGACTGCCGTATAGTTAACAGCTTCAAATCACTGCGGATGGCAGAGACCATGGAGCATTCACCAGCATCATGAGAAGTTTGTTTTGCAATCTCTTCAAAATGGAGAGATTTGACGGAGCGGTTGGTCCCCAGGCGCCTGAAGCATACATGATGAGAGGCTTGAACGTCGTGTTGTATAGTAAAACCTTATTATTGAGGTTGAGCTTCGGGTTTTTGTTAACCAGAGGATAGAGTTTAGCTATCCTCATCTGAACTCTGCTCTTGATGTAGTCAATGTGATCTGCCTAGGTGAGTCGGCGATCTACCCAAAGACCTAGGTATTTAACTTGCGTTTGCCATTCGATATCCCTGCCTGAGATCGTGACACTTGTGTCTGGAGGAACGTTACGTCTCCCCAAATCTATCGCCTGAGTCTTTTTTGGGTTCACCCGGATCTTTCAGTCAAGGTACCAGCGTTCGAAGTCGTCCAATGCGCGTTGCATGTAGACGACCGCCAATGCTCGAGCCATGGAAGAGGCTAGGAGAGCCGTGTCATCAGCGTAAATGGAAACCTTCACGTGGTCGAACCTCGGAAGGTCGCCTACGTAAAGGCTGTACAGTAGTGGAGACAGTACAGCTCTCTGAGGTACTCCAGCTTGGGTTTTCCTGACAGAAGACAGGGTACCTTTCAACTCGGACCTGAAATGTTCTGTCTTTCAGAAAGGACCTAATCCACAAGACCAGGCCCCGAGGCAGATCGAAATCGAGCATTTTGTGTAGAAGGCCGTCGTGCCAGACTTGGTCAAAGGCTTTCGAAATACCCAGGAGGACGAGATGCACTCTATTCCTGTTGTTCAGCTCTGAGATCAAATTTTCGACCAATCTCAGGGCCTGCAGCTCAGCGGAGTGTGCCCTCCTGAAGTCGAATTGTTCATCGGGTGTAACATGTCGGTCTCCAACTTCTTTTGTTGACCTTTGCAGCACAACACGTTCAGCCAACTTAGCCGTTGAGCAAAGCAGACTAATCGGACGATGGTTTTGGGAAAACAGCGGGTTCTGGCCCTGTTTCGGAATCATAACAACTACGGCATGCTTTCGTCTTCGAGGGAAGTATCTGAGTGTGATTGAGCTGTTGATTGTCCAGCAGATATCTGAAGAAGCTCTCCGGGAGCTGCTTCAACAACCTGTTGTTGATTGAATCAATTCCCGGAGCCTTCTGGGGTTTGGAGGCCTCAATGTACCCCCTCAGTTCTTCCTCCAAAGCTGAACGATTCACGTCGTCATCATTTTCCCTGAGGATGCGCCGAACCCGGGGTTTCAGCCGGATATCACGGTCAATATCATCATTCGAATCAACGTTAAGTTGAAACTGACTCTCCATTGTGTCTGCAAAGACTAAATCCCTTTCGGCGGAGGAGTAGCAGATGCCGTGCTGTTTGTGAAGAGAGGAGGGAGCGGGTTTTCTCTTCTCGAGCCTGCGGATGACTCGCCAGAGCTCGTCATCCCCAGGTTCGAGCGATTCCAAACACTCGCTCCACCTCTCGTTTCTATAGTCAGTGATGTCCTGTTTAACATGGTTGGCTACCGACCGACCGTGTATCAGAAACTCCTGATGCACAACGCCACGATAATCGAAGGAAGCAGTGAGAAAAATTAGCATTTGATCGAACTTGGCGTGCATTCTTTGGTGTTGGCTCTCCTAGGCTCTTCCAGAATAGGCTCACTTCAAAGCGTTCATTCACCCTCGGAGCTTGAAACCAAATAGCTGAACTACAGTAGGGATGAACCACGATGTCTAACAGACTTCTCAGACTTGATTGCAAAATGACTTGGAAAATACATGTATAAAAGCTACACAAGTCACTGTTTCAGGAGAAGCTCTGTAACTGTTCTGGCAAATGCAGGGGGCAACATTACATCTATATAACGTCACAGTGGCTGGAATTCTGTTTCCGTAGCAAAGCATCTATAGAATAATAATAATGATAATAATAATAATAATAATAATAATACCTTTATTTCCAACAGGTTAACACCCAATCACAGGAAATACAGAACAATGCAATTAAAACTATTTCTTAGAGATACTATAATGAAATGTTACATAGGCATAAAAATTAGTACTAATATAAAATTAATTAATAACAAATGAAATTCAAGAGAATGCAGAAACTTATAAATGGAATTTATACACATACATACGGCATATTGACTATGAACGACAAACCCGTAGCCCTTGCTGATCTCAGAGTAAGACCGTATTCCTCCGATAACATTCCAATATACTATTTAGTGAGCCATGGTGAATGTCGCACTGCAAGCTCATTCCATTCACTAAACCACACATATGGAATATTGGTGATCCAATAAGTAGATTGGTTCTTGGTGTAGGAGTGTAAAACGTAATTTCTTTACGTGACTGAAGACGAGGTACTCTAAAGAAAATTTGAGCTAGAATGTCTGGACAATCAATTTTGTTGTGCAAGACTTTAAAGAGGAATGTAATTGCCGACAGATCTCTTCGTAGTTCAAGAGAGTCGAATGAAAACATTTCAAGCAAAACATTATACTCAATTCCGCGTTCAGGATATATGCCATTACACTTGAAGAATAGATATTTCAGGAATTTCCTCTGGACAGATTCTATCATTATTTTGGCGTACTGGTAAAAAGGAGACCATATTAGGCCAGCATACTCCAATTTGCTTCTTATGAACGTATTAAACAGGATAATGAGTGTACTAGTATTCGCAAAATTGGACCAGTTTCTTATAGAGTATCCCAATGTTTTGAGGGCCGACGAGATTGTCTTTGATATATGATCCATAAAACTTAGTTTAGGATCAAATAAAACTCCCAAATCCTTTATAGAAAGGCATCTTTCAAGGACATTATTATTTATGTTGTAATCAAATTGTAAAATAGTTTGTTTTCTGGAGAACGATAGAACTTTGCATTTTGCAATGTTGACAGATAAACGGTTTTTAGAACACCATTCAGTTGCCAAATCGAGTCCAATCTGCAAGTTATGGCAGTCGTTCAAATTATTTATACGATTGTAGATCTTAAGGTCGTCAGCAAAAAGAAGATGATTGCATTTCAACAACTGAGATAGATCGTCAATGAATATTAAAAACAAAAGTGGTCCCAGGTTGGATCCTTGAGGCACACCAGAAGCTGCTTGAAATTCGACTGACCTGTACCCACCATATTCAACGTAAAGATCTCGCGCAATCAAGTAGGATGACATTAGCTTTATAAGAGGATCAGAAAGTCCCATCACATCCAGCTTTGACAGCAACATGTGATGATCGATTCTGTCGAAAGCTTTTTGAAGGTCCGTGAAAATTACATCTACTTGACTTTGGGAGTCCAAAGCTGTTGAAATAAATTGAGTTATACATACTAAATTAGATACCGTTGTCCTACCGGTCATAAAACCAAATTGCTTGTTCGATAAACAACCACTGACTTCCCTATAAATAGTCTCATATAAAATTATTTCAAATAGTTTCGCGAAGTTGCAGATTATGGCTATTGCTCTATAGTTGGATATATCATTGCGCTCACCACTCTTGAATACCGGACATATTTTTGTTTTTTTCCAAATTTCAGGGTATTGGCCCGACTTCAACATCATGTTGAATATGATAGATAAGGGTTTGGCAAGTACATAAATACAGACTTTCACAATGAAGCTTGGAATATTGTCGCAACCAGAAGTTAATTTGTTCTTCAGTTTTTTCGATGCCGTTATAATATTTTCCTCGGTTATAATAGAGATATTGATATTAGTGTTATTAATTTTAGTGTAAGAAGATGATTTGGGTAATAAAATTGAGGTTTTCGACAGAATATTGAGTTGTCCATCTTTTTCATCTGATGAAATTATGGATTCAACTCAAGGAATATTTAACGTTTCTGATCAGCAGCAACATGGAACATTTCCGGGAATTTATGTTCGAAGTAATTGTTCAAACTTTACTGTCAATTATCATTTCAATGAATGGAATTTTTTTATGATAAATAATCAATTAATAATTGACTCTGTTAGAAATAAATCCTTCAGAAAGTAATATTTCATGTTCATTTTGTCAATTATTTTCACGGTGAACAAAATCAAACATTTACGCATCAATAGGTATTCAGAAATTTTAAGTTTTTTGACAGTTGACAGTTGACAACAAGATAATTTTGTTTTATCGACGCGCCTTTTCCCCCCCCGGCTGGCGACCAAGATGAAAACGTAATTTCCATATCTAAACGGAACCATTCTAATTTCTCACCTGTTCCATGAGCCTCTAAATAGTCTAGCTTGTTGAAATCTACTCCAACCTCGTCGTACAACGATTTTAACAGGATATATTGCTCATCAGCGGAAGGATAGGTGAGTCCATCAATTTTGAAACCATCAGTATTCATTTTGGCTCCAAGCACTTTAGCATAGACCCTCCTACTGGCAGATTCCTTCTGCAGAAAAAAAGTGACTGAACTCTCAGCTCTAACATATCCGGATCTTATCTTATTGAAAGCTTTGCAAGCGCAATCGGGATTCAGCATATTGAGAGCCACAAATTCCTTCGTTTCATGTGGATGGGAAAACATTGTGGAACCACAGACCAGTGCAGAATCTACGGATCCATCAGCCAAATCTCTCACTGCGTTTGTGAAGGCGTGAGATGAACTGGAGCAGGCAGTATCGATTGAGTAACTGGGTCCTTTGAGGTCGAAATAACGGGAAATTCCGTTCGCTGCTCTGGCTAAACAAAAGTCCAAACATGTGACTCCTGGAATTGAGTCTTTCCTCAATTCTTTAGAGTAGGTGAAGGTGGATATTCCGACATAGACACCTTAAAAATGAAATTACATATGGTTATGGTGATACATAATAGTACTCGATAAAAAACTGAATACTTTTTTGACAATATTGCAAAGACCAGAGTGACCAATCGATTACAGTCCTAAATTTCTTATGAGAGATACTTGAATTTTCCTTTCATTCATGCACACAAACCACCTCGTTTCATACTTCGCATATATTGACATATCAATTGCTCATACTGTATGTAGTCTTGGAGTAGAATAGAATACGAATTTTTCTGAAAGCCAAAAAAGATTGGATAGAACATGTCAAAAAATAGTACAATACAATCAAACACATATAATAATAAGGGTAATAACTCAAGATATAAAAATAGTGCAACTACCTTTGAATGGAATTAAATATTGGAAACAGATTGCTGGTAGTTTAAACATTCATCAGTAATGTAATTGTTGTTTCTGTTGGCTTCAATCTGATGATTATTTTTGAAATTCCTTTTTGTATCACAAACACTCTATGCACATCAACACTTTGGCCAATTATGTTGTAGGCAATCTAAGAATAAAATAATGCATAGTACACATTTATCAGATACTTCTTGTCTAAATTATATTTCAATGTACACACATCGGAAAAGTCTAGGGATATTTTTAAAAACTGCAATAATTTTTTTTTTGGATCGTTTTAGGGAAAAAAAAGTTGACGGGTGATTATTAAACGAATGTAACTTACAAAAAAATTTATTGAATGGTCAAAAATACTGAGTGCGCATATAAGCAAAACTAAAAAAAAACTATGACTCTTCTTTGGCACCCCGAAAAAAAATCATAATACAAAAAAAAATTGGAATCAGTACAAAGTATGGCCTCCACGCTGGTTTATTACGGCCCTACATCTATCGTGCATCGACAAAATGACATTGTTGATGTCTTGTTGAGGTACATTTGCCCATTCAGCGATTAAAAGCTCTCTCAATTGAAACGTTGTGTGAATGTTCCCCATATGCGGAGTAATTCTTCGTTGAAGCATGTCCCACACATGCTCGATGGGATTGACGTCCGGTGATTGTGCTGGCCATGGCAATACATCAACTCCTTCGTTGGTGAGCCAGTCAGTCCCTGGACGCGCGACATGTGGACGAGCATTATCGTGCATTAGGTGGAAGTTTTCACCAACAGCACCAGCAAACGGACGGACGATAGGTAGAAGAATGGTGTCGAGGTACTGTCGAGCTGTGAGGGAGCGATTTGGAAAAATGAGATCGGTTCTGCCGCCGATCATGATTCCGCCCCATAGCATTACTGTACCACCTCTGTATGTGTGGACTTCCTGGACGTGTCTCAAACGTTCATTATTTCCAGGTCGTCTCCACAGTCTTACTCGACGAGAGTCTGGATGAAATCCAAATCTGGACTCGTCTGTAAACAAAACTGTGGCCCAATCATTTGCATCCCAGTTTTGATGTTCTTGACACCACTCTAATCTTCTACCGCGATTGCCTCTCGACAAATGTGGACATCTAAGTGGCCTTATTTTGTGGAGATCTGCTTCATGCAGTCGATTTCTGACAGTATCACGACCAATAGTTACCTGGTGCGTCTGCTGCAACACGTTAACCAAGTCAGGTGCTATGATTGTCGGTTGTCTTCTTGCGGTTTAGACCAAAAATCGGTCTTGAACTGCAGTTGTAGCGCGTCCTCGCCCTGGATGATGTTCGGCTGGACTGCCAGTTTCATGGAAATGCCGCCACAATCGACTGATAACACTTTGGGAGACCCCCAAACGGAGAGCTACATCATTTTGTCGCATGCCACCTTGAAGAAGCCCTACAGCTCTATTCATCTCAGCCAATGGTAAGTGATGGCGTTCCATGTTGAAGCACAATATTTCCAGTTCAATTGCTGAGCAAGAACTGCATAGAATGTACAAACTCGACACTTTCAGATTATTCATTTTAACCGAAAACCTACAGTTTGTAAAAAACTTGATGAAAGATTAGTTACCGTTTTTGCAGGCTTTGTTCAACCCATAGAAATCTACAGGGTGGTCGAGTGTACCAATTTAATCGAAATTAAACGACATCATGCATTTATTTTTATGATATTTAGTATGTTATAAAAATATCCCTAGACTTTTCCGAAGCATGATGAACTCAATTGAGAAAATAACTTATTTATGTGTGGAGTCCAAGCAATGAGTTCATCTAGGGTGACTCCCAGAAAATTTGTTTCATTGCTTATTTTCAGCTCATGATTATTTATGTGAATTTTGATATTTTTTTAATCGATTGAATTTGTTTTATATTCAAATAACATACATACGGTTTTATCATAATTAATAATCAGCCTGTTTCTGAAATACCATGACTCAAATAATTGTATGACAGCATGTGAAGCATTAATTGCATCATCAAGTGTTTTCCCTCTACATATAATGGACGTGTCATCAGCATATAAGAAAACTTTTCTTTGAGATATAAAATTTGTTAAATCGTTTACATGAAGAAGAAAGATCATGGGACCAAGAACACTACCTTGCGGTGTTTCTAGAAAGATGTATTTTTCCACATTATTAACTTTCACTATAAGTTTCCTGTCAGATAGATATGAAATCAATCAGTTTTGAATATTTCTTCATATTCCAAGTTTTTCCAACTTTTCTTCAACAAAAGTGATGTTTAAAGTGTCAAATGCACATGTGAGGTCAAAAAATATACCTATCACAAAATCTTTACTATTTAATCCATCATTAATAAATTGTATCAGTTCAATTGTAGCAGTTTCGGTGGAGAATTTTTCTCTAAAACCGTTTTGAGAAGGGGTTAATAAGTGGAATTTATTGAGATGGTTATTATTTATTTTCAAGGTGCTGGTGCATTCATTGGACAGAGTTTTGAAATGAGAAATGAATTTATGTTGGATTGAGGTAGAATAGTGAGTGGCAAATACGTCAGAGATGTCTTTCTCATTTTCTACAATTTGATTATAATGATTTAATATTATTTCCTTTTTGGTGTGATTTCTATTGAGTTTTGTGTTAATAATTTGCCACAAGGTCTTGTTCTTGTTTTGTGACTTCTCCATCCTGTTTTCGTAATAAGTTTTCGTTTCTTCTTCAAAATTCCTAAGATACATCTTTTTCCTAGATTTATACAGGGCTTTTATGTTGTTATCATGATAAGTTTTCCTAAGACTATTGAGATCTTCAAGTTTCCTTGATTCTTCTCTTAATGTTTGAGAAAAGGTGAAGACACGGGAGTTTATTTTTTTTTCAAGCTCAAGTTTTCTTTTAGAGAAATCAGCAAGCAGGCATAGTTGTGTGATTAACCCGAACGTTTTTTGCTACATATGTGGCGAGTACATTGTGAAGGAAGTAGAAAACCAGTTTGTGATTTTATAAAAAGGGCATAGCAAGCCTATTTTGGTGTTCATTTAGGAGATCAGGATAAATCCTGGGCTCCACATGTAGTGTGCAAAACATGTCTTGAAAACTTGCGACAGTGGACGAAAGGACAACGAAAATGTTCAAGGTTTGGTGTTTCAATGGTATGGAGGGAACCAAAAAACATTTTGACGATTGCTATTTCTGTCTTGTGAATATAAAGGGCATCAATCGTAACCATCGACATACGTGGACATATCCTAACCAATTCCACATCAGCTTGAACAGATACCCATTTCAATATTTAGCAGCCTACCTACGTTACCAGGGGATAATGTCGAAACGTTAACTGACGAACTACAGACTAATAGATTTGAGGAAGACGACAGTGATTTTGAAGGGGATTCAACACGTCCTGAGCGCTTTACTCAGGAAGAGCTAAGCGGTCTTATCAGAGATTTGAATCTTCCAAAGGATTCTTCCGAGTTGCTTGCCTCCAAACTGAAGGAAAAGAAATTTCTAGACCCAGACACCGAAATAACATACTAGCGTAATAGAGAAAAAGATCTTTTGCCTTCTTTTCTCAGCAAGATGATATGGTTTTTTGTAACAATATTATAGGACTGGTCGTATCGAAATATACACCAGATCACTGGCGTCTTTTTATCGACAGTTCCAAACGCAGTTTAAAGTGTTTCCTTCGATATAATGGCAACAAATATGGAAGTATACCAATTGGGCATTTCACAAAACTGAAAGAAGAATATCTGTGTTGATTTTAAGATGGTGAACTTTCTCCTGGGACAACAAGGTGGCTATACCAAATATCCTTGTTTCCTGTGTCTTTGGGATAGCAGGGCAAAGGACCAACACTGAAGTGGAAGAAAATGGCGTTCTAGAGATGCTTCATTTCAAGGAGAAGCTGACGTAGTTAACGAAGCATCGGTCGACCGAAAGAAAATAATATTACCTCCGTTATATATTAAACTAGGGCTGATAAAACAATTTGTTAAGGCCCTAGACCATAATCGGCCTTGTTTTGAATACTTGTCCAGCAAATTCCCTGCACTTAGTAAAGAAACCTTGAAAGCCGGAATATTTGATGGGCCTCAGATACGACACATTTTACAGAATCAATGACTGGAATTGAGTGTAATGCATGGTGCTTTTTCTGAAAATTGTGGAAAATTATCATTGCTTTCGTTTTTAGAAAGTTGAATTTCATTCCATTGGTTTTCATATATTTTTCTACTTTATCTAGAACTTTATTCATTCTGCCAACAGTTTCTTCTAAATTTACTTCAGTAGGTACAGGCCAATAAGGTATCATCTGCAAATGAGTTGATGAACTCACAGTCTGTAAATAATTAAATATCGTTCAGATAAAGAATGAATAATAGGGGACCAAGCACACTACCTTGTGGTACTTCTGTGTGATTTGTTATATATGATGAGAAATAATCGTTCACACGTACTCTCTGTTTCCTATTTGATAAATAATTACTTATCCATTCATAAACCATCCCCTCAATCCCATATCTTCTTGGCTTCTGAGGCAAAATACTTCTATCAATCGTTTCAAAATCGTTGAAACGATTGATAGAAATCGTTTGAAATCTAAAAAGACAGCTACAACATATTTACCTTTATCTGTTCCATTTGTGAATCTAGTTAATGATAACTGTAGTGCTGTTTCGCAAGAATATTTTTTTCGAAAACCAGATTGATTGCTAACCATGATTTGATTTTTGTCAATAAACTCTAATAATTGATTATATACTGGTATTTCTAAAACTTTCTCTATTGGCGGTAAAGTATTAATAGGTCTAAATTCACTTGCTTTTATAGTGTTTGTAACTTTAGTTATGGGTATAATGGTACTTATTTTTAATATTTCGGGCAATTGACCATTCTGGACCGATGTATTGGTTGATGAATGGTTTTATTACAGTGTGTTTAAATGCATCTGGAAAAATTCCTTGTTCGATCGACGTATTTATGATAAATGTTATTGGTCTTGTTATTTAATCAAAGAATTTCATTAGAGTTTCAGATTTAATATTATCCAATCCGGTAGCTTTCTCTGTTTTTGGTTTTAAAATCACTTCTCTGACTTATTTTTCGCTACACTCTTCAAGAAAAATTGAGTTGCATACTCTTTTTTTCGGCGAATTTAATATGCTTTTCATTATTTTTCGCATCAGCTAAATTGTACCCTATTTTCGTGAAATAATGAGCAAACTGTTTCGCTTTCATTTGATCATTTGATATAATGTTGCCATCTGGAGCTTTTATATGTTTGATCTCGGTTACTTTATTTTTGATTCGATTGATTTCAATGAGTTCCATATTTTTTTTTAATCATTCTTGTGCTTATCTATTTCATTCTTACGAAACGTTATTTTTGCCCTATCTATCATTTTGTTGAGTTTATTCCGATATTTTTTATACTGAATTTTAGAGTTTTCATCATTAGGTTTATTTTGCATTGCCTTATGGAGTTTGTTTTTGGTTTCTATCGACCTGATCAAATTTTTGTGTGCATTTTTCGGTTATTTCAGAGAATCTTTTTATGAATTTATTTGTTGTCCTTTCGATATTCATATATGTATAAACAAACCATTTGCCAAGTTTCATATTGTAGCTCTGTATGCTTTTCTTTCTCATTTAAATAATATTTGTAATTTATTGCTGAATTGTTTTTATTCTCAAGTTCCGCCACATAATGCCGTGAATAGGTATTTCAAACGAATAAAGAATTTCGATGATTTCTCACACATTTAATTCTAATCAAAGATCCGTTAGTTTTCATGTTTCTATTTCTCATATATCAAGGGAACATTTATAAATTGGAACTAATTCAATACGAACCTGTAAGACTGCCTTTCAATTCATTTGGGTTATATCCAGCGTCAATAATAGCTTCAAAGGTTGTTTCGAGTAGACTTTTGGACCGGACATCAATAGATCGTGACTCTTCTGAACTCAAACCAAAAAAAGCTGCATCGAATTTGTAGTTGTCTGGAATTTGTCCTGATCTCTTGGGCATTCCTGGGTACACTGTAAAACATTAATGTACCGTTACAAAGACTTGGAGTTTGATTTCAACAGCAGAAAACAACAACTCCCTTTTATGATTTTATAATTTCCTAGTTATTAGACATAAAATACGTAGTCATTTTCACAATATGAAAACTAACGTTTCCATAGCATTTGCGTTATCTTCAGGACATGAATAATGGAAAAATGAGATTTGTTATACATTTCAAGAAATATTTTTGACAAATATTCTTTCCTTTGCACGTTCCCAAACTCTATATCTGAGTATGACATCCATATAAAACAAATAATTATTTTAGATCAATATTATTTGTGATTCGTAGATCTGAAAAGGAGCTATGAGACATGTAAGGAAGAAGATGATTTAGCAAATTATGAATATAACGAAAAACATAATCACAAAAAACAGTAACAGCATTATAAGCCAAAGCAGAGCATCGCGGATGTTCATAACAAAAAAGATCATGCAAAAAAAGAACAAAAAAAAACATGAAAAATGTATGGGGATACGGAATGACTGTATTGCCTGTATTTGGATTACATCAGGTACTATTCTTTGTGTTAAATCTTCTTCAGGTTCATTGCTTCTAGGAGTGTATATTGATTTGTTTAATATACTGAATGTTATTTTTGAATGTTGTGTTTTGATTTGTACTTGTTCCTCGATAAGTGATTTTTGACTGTTACATTTAAGTTTTCCCAAATGTCCATGCGGTTTCCCTTATTGACTTGTTTTATGAGTTTTAAGTTCTCTGGTGGGGGAAAGTTATGTTTGTTTTGTATGGCGTGTGTTGCGAGGTTTGATTCATATACTATTGGGTTTATTTATGAATGAAGCAAATTCTGGACAGCAGATGTATTGAATCTTGCAATATTGTTAGGTATTTTATAAAAAACGCATTTTCATAAAAAGTACAAACTTCAACCTTGATAAAGCACGGGTTAACCTTCTCCAGTTGAGCTGAACCTTCATCAATCTCATTTCTTAGCCAATTAACAGCTTCTAGGAATGTCCCCTCAAAAAAAATTTAGCATTGTTTTTTTGTGTAGCGTTCATAATTGAATGTATCTACAGGTTGAAAATTGGCCCGAATTCAAAACATCAAACGAAGATGAGCTCTGCATTAGATATAATTTTCAAGATTATGTATGGACAAAATCTATTTCCAAGTTTTTCATTGTGTGTGAACATTTAAGATAGGTGATATAAGTAGTAGTATAAAATAGTGATGGAAATGGTTCATTTTACGTGTTTTTACTACCAAAAGTGGGTTCCTAAAATTGACGATTTTTCAACAGCGGAAGCGGAAGTTTGATAGATCGTCGACCTCAAGGCATGAAAATCTACCCGATAACCATGGTATCTACATGAAAAACTATACTATATCGAATGATTCACATACCACATCAGTTGCTTCGACGCTTGATTATCAAAAAGTACTCACCTACATTAAACGTCTCATCGTTATCTGTTATCATATTCTTTCCTTCGAATAGTGCCTTTTCGAACTCTTCCACATTTCTGCTATCTGGATAACGACCGGATATACCAGATATAACAATATTGTCTTCAAACTCCATTGCAGCTCCAAACCTAAATCAAATTATTCAAAATGGAGTAGAACTGACTGATTTGATAAACATACACTTTCACGGTTAACGATTAATGACAGCGAAATCCAGGCTAGTAGGCTATAGTCGAATGGAATCTGAAGTACCATCAGTTTCGTCTGTTACTGCGGCAGACATCATCAGTGACCGGCAGTTGTTAGAACTGGGAGTCCTCGCAGTCAACACATATATCACTGATGATATCTGCCGCACTAGCAAACGAAACGTTTGGTGCTTCAGGTTCAACAATGGCCTAGAATCCCAGATAATAATAATAATAATAATAATTAACCATATATATGTGTATGAAATCTAACAACAAAGTAATAGTATGGTTAATCATCAGCCATTCTTGGAATTTTCCAACAAGATCCTGCATTAGCTGTGAATGCAGTTATTTTTGATATCATTGACTTCATACATGCTAATCGAGAAAAAAATCACTAATTCACAAATAATCAATTGAAAATAAATATTTGTAGAAATTTTGTAATTTCCTGGTACAGTTAACATTATGAAACATTCAAGGGAGAAAAGTTCAAGATGAAGCAACGGCATCTGCAACAGTTCGAAAACGCCAATGACTGATACAGAGTGTTTTCAAAATGATAAAAATTGAATTGAAGGGGTTATATTTTTAGGAGTGAATAATTTTGATAGATCATGCAAAGAAGTAACTTTTAGACATGATCATTGCATGATTTACACATCCATGTATAGAGTTACTCATTTTCAAATTAATAACTTTCTTCCTTTCTTTGAAAGATTCCCTCATCCTTTTTTTGTATCAAGATGGAGTAGTAGAAAGCCAAAAACTTTCTTTCCCAAAAAGATAAAAATTGATATTCAAAGACTATCAAAATTTATTTCATTTCAACGGAACTCCATCTCTTCAAGATGAATTTCATTAGTTCGGACTTCCATTGTCTGATATTATATAGAATGATTTGAAATCCCTCAAAGAACTACAGAAGGAGAATTGAAAATGAATAGCTGAAAATAACAATTATATTATGTATTATGTATTATTTAAGCAAAAAAACCTGAAACGAAATAATAGTGAAATTAAATACGATGGAACAATTGAACATCCATCTCTTCATTTCTCATCACAATCAATATTGATACTTGAAATAATTTTTACCCATTAGATTGATTGGAAAGTTTTGTCCGATTCAATGTCATGTTTTTTTGTAGCTTCATATCCCGATGAATATTTATTTTACTGTGTCGTGGTATACAGTGTGTAACAACGAAAACTTAACAGAGCCGTATTTGAATATAATTAGTGAGATTTTTAAAAACTTAAAAGCTCGGACACATCGATTTCTAATTGAAGGGGGACACCTTTCAGACTAATTAGATTTTTTGTAGTACGCACCCACTCGGAGGGGTGCGTCCGACGACCCTTATTTAGATAGGGAAAGTAGGTCGAGTGGCACCTTGTTTTAAAGGTCTTTTGAATACCTTTACATCTCTGTTAAAAGAAAATTTTTGTAACGATTAGTTTTCGAGATAATTTGAAGATTTAAAGGTATTTTTATTGCTTATTATGACAACCTGCTAATGCGTGTCCATTTGATTTCGTAAAAAAGTGAAAATTATTTGTTTATTACGAGGATATTTTTTCGGGGGATCCGGTTGGTTACCACCCTTACATTTTAGGTAAATTGAGTGGCACCCCCTTATGAAGGTTGCCTTTTGACGTGGATATTTTATGCTTCTGATAAAAAAGTGAATCATACTAAAAACTTACCTACACAACGAATACAACCTGCTGATTTCCTTGAATGCTGATGACACAGAAGAGTTTAAAAAACTGTTTTAGGGTTAATGAATCCCAATAATTGTTTTTAAAGCACACACAAAAAAAGTAACACCTAATAAGGGTAACTCACATAGGAAATTTAGAGTAAATGTTCAAAATGTGCGTCATATTACTCCATGCAACAATAAAGATTTTGTTCGAATTTTGCTCTTACATTATTCAACATCTCAGGAGTTATAGCTCGGCATTCATCAATAATTCTACGACGTAATTCATCCAAATTGGCTGGCTTTGTAGCATAAACTTAAGACTCCAAATATCCCCACAAGAAGTAGTCCAGTGGTGTTAAATCTGGTGATCGTGCTGGCCATTCAATTGGACCTCTTCTGCCAATCCATTGTCCTTCTAAATGATTATTCAAAAAATTCCGAACCTGCTGGGCATAATGGGGTGGTGCACCGTCTTGTTGAAAATGGATAAATTCATCTTGACATCTTGGATCCTGTTCAATTATTTCAACTATACGAGGTTGTATTGCCTCTTCAAGGAGTTGTAAATAAGAATCACCCGTTAAATTTCCATCAATGAAAAATGGACCTATAATATGATTGCCTAATATTCCGGCCCAGACATTCAACTTTTGGGGATGTTGGGTTTGTATTTCTGTATTGTCTTGGGTTTTCATCCGATCAATAACGGCAATTGTGACGGTTCACGCAACCATTTAAATTAAATGAGCTTTCGTCCGAAAAACAGATGTTATAAAGCAGCTCGGGATTTTGTATCAATCTCTCACTCATGCCCTCACAAAACTCCTGTCTTTGGTCAAAATCATCCTCATCGAGTTCATGAACAAGTTTAATTTTGTAAGGATGGAATTTGTGGTTTTTAAGGATTCTCCATGCGCTCATATGGCTTATTCCAGCCATTGCTGATAAACCTCTGGTACTTAACCTGGGATTGGCGATGGCAATCACTCCAATCGCATTATTGTCATTCACTACTCTTCTCTGAACATTTCTTTTCTTATTTAAAACCGAACTTATCTCCCTGAATTTTGTGACCAAATCCAGAACGTGATTTCTGCTCAGGTGTTTACCAGGGCTTTGCTCGTTGAATAAAATTGATGTTCTATTAGCATTTTGGTCGTTGCCAAAAAATAAAGCAATAACTGAAACCCTTCCAGCAGTAATGTAAGGCATTTTTAAACAAATAACAATACACGATAATCGAACGATGTACTAATGAAAACTGGAAGAAGAGGAGTGAGTATTGATTTTAAAAAAGGGATTTTATTCAACGAAGAACTGATAAGAACTGCTCGAAATTTTTTTTATTTAGGCATACAAATTACCAAGTGGTCTGTCTAATGTATTATTCACATGGCAGTTTTAACTTCAAATTAACTCGAAAACTAATCGTTACAAAAATTTTCTTTCAACAGAGTTGTGAAGGTATTCGAAAGACCTTCAAAACAGGGTGCCACTCGACCTACTTTTCCTATCTAAATATGGGTCGTCGGACGCACCCCTCCGAGGGGATGCGTACTAAAAAAAATCTGATTAGTCTGAAAGGTGCTTCCTTTAATTAGAAATAGACGTGTCCGGGTTTATTTTTGAAATCTCATTTATTAGATTCAAAAACGGCTCTGTTAAGTTTTCGTTGTTACACACTGTATACTGATCGATAGAGAATTTTGTACTCTATACATTGACGCTGTTAATTTTTTTCCAAATTTCAATTTTTGTCTCTTCTCAGCTCAATTTTCCTCTACGAATTCGATTTGATTCAAAGCGCTACCAAAACAGCATGAAAAATCAACCAGGCATTTAGCGAATATTGAACGCTTTGTTCGAAGTTGATTTGCGAAATTTCGTTCCGGAGATTTTAGCTTCAAAGATGAGCCCTGAAGTGGTCAACCCAGAGTGATCCAGGACGATGATTTAACCCTGGAGGAGACTGAACTATGACAAACAGTACGTGGGAAGAAGAAAGAACTGGGCGTCAGATCCCATTCGGTGGGTGCTGCAAGTAGCTTCATCGGACCAGAACCTGTCATTGGGATCGCTCTAGGCTTTGCCAAACAAACATTGAACACCTGTTTGTCAGACCAATGATCACTTATGGTGCAATTGACTGGTGACGGCCCAGGCGAAGCTCTCTGATATACAGAGACAAGCTTGTCTGGCCATCAGTGGTGCCGTCAGTACCACACCGTCAGCGGCCATGGAGATCTTAGATCTACCTCATCTCGACATTTTTCTGGGGAGAGAGGATAGATGGACTGCATATAGACTTGTGTATATTGCCCATTACACAAATCAATTCAATGCAGAGTGTAACAGACTGTTGGTTCACACTGGAAGTCCAGCATTCTGGAAATGATCCCAGAATTTATGCCTTCAAGTGTCAACTACGAACTGCCTTATGAAGTACTGTTATCGAGTAGAGGGGGCTGAATTCTCCGAGAGAAGACAGTTGTTGGTTCACGAATGGATCGAAAACACCTTCCAGTTCTGGTGAAGGTGGACAGGACAAGACAGAAATATCAACCTGCCTAGAAACTTTTGCTACTGTATTTCAAGCGGAAATTTACGCTTTTGAATTGTGTGCGGAGAGATTGCAAGAATCCAACCCCACTCAAGTCAATAAAAATATTCTCGGACAGTCAAGTGGCGTTGAAAGCTCTTGGCTCCTATCGAGAAACGACTAAATTGCCAAAAACGACTCTCCCCGATAGGAAGACTTAACAGATTATCTCTGGTCTGGATTTTTGGCCATACTGGTCTGAAAGGCAGACTCCCTTGCTAAGAAGGGTGCTGCAAGCAGCTTCATCGGACCAGAATTTGTCATTGGCATCGCTTTAAGCTTTGCCAAACAAAGATTGAACACCTGGATGGCAAGAAGATTTATAGACTTCTGGCAAAATCTTCCAGGATTGGCGGACTCCAAAGCGTTCATTCACTTTTCGAAACTTGATACCAAACAGTTGTCGGACTGCAGTAGGGATGAACTACGATGTCTAACAGGCCTTTTTACAGGTCACTGTCATTTGAATCCTTATATGAGACTCGGACTGTCCGAAGATAGTGTGTGTCGCCTCTGTTTGGAAAATGATGAAACAGCAGAGCAAATACTTTGTGCCTGCCCTGCTGGAGATCGAATCAGGTTTTTAGAGTTCGGCAGAGCCGTACTCTCACTATCTGACCATACACACTAACCAGCTTCGTTAAGAAGCTGGGTTTATTTGGTATGTGCCTGCAGCAGGGCCCCGCTGGGGTCCAAATGAGGTTTTTAGAGTTCGGCAGAGCCGTACTCTTACCATCTGATCTGAAAGACCACTCACCATACAAACTAATCGGCTTCTTCAAGAACCTGGGTTCATTTGGTCGAGTGTGGATAGGTGTGAGTCACAATAAACCTTCGCGGATTGCGTTGGAGGGTCGAATAGATCCACTCACTTTGGACCTAACCTAACCATTTGGTTTTTGATTGTTTGAAACTTATTGTTAAAGTGAAATAGGTCGAAAAGTGGTCTGCTTTTCTCTGATTTTGCGCAACCATAACGGTACTTCATTGGATTGGATCGTCAAGCGTGATGAGAATTAGATCATCTACGACAACAGGAGACTCTCACTACAGTGATTGGACACCGATGAGCCACCCAGGTTTTTCTCAGAGACAAAAACTCACCAAAAAAGAGCATGGGTACTTTATGGTGAGCAGCGGCTGGTGTGACTTACTATAATTGTCTGCAAAACGAGCCAAACCATCACAGCAGTATCCTTATTAAATATTCGAAATTCACCTACTCGGTAACTGAATACGTCGAATGTAGGACGAAATATGGATCAGAAACTATGAAAGTACTCAACAAACTCAAATATATTCAAAAAACGTTCAATACAATTGACTCATCAATCATATATCAATGGCAGTTATTTGACAACTCTTGGAGAGAATACAATGTGTATGAAAAAAATTTATAACAAATTCAGAAAATGAACTATCTGCGACATACTTTCACCTTGAGTTGTGGAACCTTGTTCACCAACAACTCATATTGCTACGAAAAAAATCTTTGAACAAGTTCAACTTTTCTACCATATCTAGTAGTTATCGGAAGTGGTTCAGGTTTTTTCTTTGTTTTCTTCAGATTCTTTACTTTCGGTCTCTCTTGTAGAAACTGCTCGGCCTGATATCTGAGTTAAGTCCAAATCATCAGCACAATTCATCTCCAAAGGACATACTCGTTGTAGAGGCCTGAGTACTATTCCCTTCGTTGTCTTCAGTTTGACCAGACGTGTTTCATTATCCCTCCCAGGTATCAGCTCTTGAACATACACCAAAGGCCATTTCATCCTTTTGGTATTGTCGGTTACCATCAGAACGACTTTACCAATTTTGATTTCTCTCTATTTTCGTTTTTCCGATGACAATTTCAGCTGACCGAAATATTCATTTCTAAACCTCCTACTAAGATCATCTTTCAGCTTCAGCCTGTATCTCAGATTTTTTCTCAGATCTGAACTCTCCACCGCGTCCAAATCCGGAACTTCGCACTCTGAAATATCCTTGTGGAACATAGCACGAGTCAAAGGAAACGCAAAAAGTCTCTTTCTTTGGGATTCAAGCTTATCTGCAAGAAAGCTTTCTTTACGTCAGCTATGAAAATGGTGAAAAATGAAATCTCATCAATAGAGACGGTAATAATTCAATGAGATTGATACCCTTTTCTAGGCACTGGTTTGAGGATGGCTGATTTTTCTGTCGAGAAGAGGCATCGAAAACAGGTCGGATTTTTGTAGTCGCGCTTTTTTCTTTTAACACGATGTGGTAGATAATGCCCTTCTTCGAGTGGGTCCGACTCGGGTACCTCTTCAATGATACCCTCGGTTTCCCATTCTATGAAAATCTGACCATATTGATCACGTGAACGTAACTGAATCAAGTTTCTTCAGCAAGGATTCTAATCGTCTTCTGGCTGTTTCATAATTACTCGGTGAAGGAGAGTGATCTTTGAGCCAAGACAGACAAACTTCGTATCTGCCATCTTTGTTTTTCAAGAATCAAGACATGACAAATTCTTCGATTTCTTTCTGTGTCCTCTTTTCTGACGGATCAGAAATCTCAAGCACATCCAATGACCATAAGTCAGTAATCGATTCGTATTTGGAAAACATGAACATCACTATCGATGATTTCGGAGTTTCTTCATGGTTTTTTTTGAGTTTTCCCATCAGGGTCCAACCTAATAGAGTTTCAATTGCTACTAGGCCACATTCCAACTCATATCGGTTACCAGTGAATAACTTTCCAGCTATATCAGCAACAATCAAAATATCCATTGGCCCTTCTCTGACATCAGTGATTTCGATGCCAACAGACTGCAATTTATTCATCCAAGAACCTTTACGAATATAGTTCACATTACTGCATATGATTGTTTGATCAAGGGCTTCAAAATTGCAAGCATATTTATTCTTCAAGTCACTCAATTTCATGCGATAACAATTATGTTTGACAACATAACAATATGAACTGTTTGATAGACTGTTTTCTACACTCGTACTCATAACACTTGCTTTTGAGTCTGAATCTTCGGACTTAGGGCACATGATGACAGCAAAGAGTGTAAGTTATGGACACACGACATTTTTAGGAAATATGTCCATAATTCAAGCAGATATAACAGCAGGTCTTTCCAAGAAGTTTCTTCTTGCGATCAAATAATGTCCACTTTTTTGCTTCGGTGCAGAGTTCGCTTGTATGATTTCCACTACAGAAATTACATTTTTTGTGTAGTTTGTTATTTATCAATCCAGTTGCGGTTGGTAGAGAAGAATGATGTTTTTGGGAATCATTTTTCTTCTTGAATTTACTTTGAATGCCGAATCCAGACGTAGCTAAAGTAATTCTTTCCTCATTCTCGACTTCTTTCCTGAGAAAATTCATCAACTAGTCTAGGCGATCTTTGAATGTAGAGTCACTGTCGTAAAGACTGCTTCGTTGTCATACTCGTATAAGGTCTTCCGGGAGACAAGACTCCACTTAAGGATATAATATGGCTGCCCAAGTATCTGAAGTTACATCGAGGGTCTCTAAAGCACACAATTGGGATTCCATTTTGTCATAAAGGATGCTGAGGTTATTTTGAGTCGACAAATTGTTCAGTATTATTTTCATAGTTTCCGATTCATATTTGGTCCTACATTTGACGTATTCAGTCACCGGGTAGGTGAATTTCGAATAGTCAACAGTCCTATTGTGAGGAAATCCTGTTCCATGACAACGCCAGTTCACACGTTTCACAAATTATCGTACCAAAATCAAACGAATTGAGCATCTAAGTTCTGCATCACCCGCCATACTTCCCAGACCTCTAGCCAACCGACTACCACGTGTACAACCTTCGCCAATCAGGACCAGGCGAAAACGGCCTCCGTTGACTTCACTGAATTCTGGTCACCCAATTTCCATGCTGACGGAATTAATCTACTTGTGTTACGATGGCAAAAGTGCAATGATTCAAATGATGCTAATTTTGATTGAAATGAATGAGTATTCACTGACATATTACAGTTTGAAGTAGACTCATTAAAACGGACAAAACTTTTGAAATAATCTAATACATTCCTCATACCTACACTGTATATTTTTTCTTTCAATCACTTCGTATACAACAGCTCAGAGGGATTTGCTAGTTCGAATAGAAGTTAGATATGCAAAAAATGTATGAACTCTGTGACCTCCAGTAAGATCCAATTCAAAAATGCAAATGTTTTCAAACCACATAATGAATACGATGTGGATAAATGAATAAGTAATTTTCTAATAAAACTGCACTAGCCGATTCAATCATTTCTTCTGGTTGCTTACTGAATCTTTCTTGTGCCTGGTGGTGGAAAGTTGATGCAGTTTAGTTTGATAATTAGATTAGCTTTGATTCATGAATTCATCTATCGATTCTTCAAAAAATTCGTGGATACACTATACATATGTTAGATCAAATTCATCTTCTCTACCGAAGTAATCGAATGATACTTATTTTCGCAGTGTTTGAGTCGAAGGAATTTGGATTACAGGCTCACTGTGACTTGATTCAGAAAATTATCAAGGGAATTAGAAACTAGCGAACCGCCCCGGCACCGCACGGGCGCAATGCTATTAGTAAATATACATATGAACGCGTGCGACCTCTGTCGATCATAAAGTGCTATAGAGCGAAGGGCAGCTTTCAACGCGTACCGCCGCAACCCTGCATTTCAAAATTGTAATATTTTCGAAAATATTCATTTAAATTACAAGCTATTAGAAGCCATATTGATATACAGGGCTATTCAAATTCTTTTCTGTACATGGGGATCTCGTAAACCATAAGAGATTGACTGTCGGTTAAATTGCGTAATAAAGACCAAATTCAACGCCCGAACCTCAGTGAACAATGACTGCATGAATATTATAATAGTGGTCTGCTAGGTTAAAATGTTCATCTATTTCGAACCTTCCAAAGAGTTTCTTGCTTCCGTTAGAGGTTGAGTCTTGTTTGAAAATCATCAGTGTTATTATTAGATTGACTGGAGCCTCAGCTATACTTGTTTCCTTATAACAGTCAGTTAGTTTGGCGCATGTTTGACAATACAGTCGATCATCACCTGTTAAAAATTCCATTTTCAGATGATTCAACAATAAGCTTTGCACGGACTGGTTATTAGTCGTATTAGGAAAAGCTAGATGAAGTTCCAGAAATTCACATAAGTTTTCAGTACTTCTTGAACATTTACCACAAAGTAACAAGTGAGGATTTTTCCACTCTATCTATTTAAAAAAACTGCATTAAAATCCGCTGCGAGTTTTAAAGTGCTAAGCATGGATGAACACAGACAGCGGAAAGTGACTTTGTTCTATACTAAGTATCGAAGAGCAGAATCGTCAATATATCTGAGGAAGCTGGCAAAGTAACTGACGCTCTCAATGTTTCTTTGGAAGTGGTCGGATTATTCGATTTGATTTGTGATATATCCATATAGTGCTTCCTGGAGGTGACTAGGGCCCAAAAATAATGCATCAAAGATCCAAGTCCAGACAGTGCTCTTCCAACAAAGGTATCATTATTGATGCTGGGTCTGAACCACAAATGTTTTGTTGGACTCAATTATCCTCAAAGAACAGGCTTGAGTGTAAGGAGCCTCTGTAAGGAGATTCCATTCATGGAATCGAAAGGTGACTATATCCACGAATATCTGTGATAAACGGCGGTTCATTGAAGCCAAGTTTCGAAATCAACCATCGACCGAGAATCATCGTCTTTGCACCTTTCACCGCAAGGCAACTAGTTGAAACCGAGGTCAAAAAACAAAGAAAACCATGATTGTATTGTTGGAACTGTTTTAAAGAAAAGTAGTTACAAAAACTGAAATATCGACCAAAAACTATACACCTGAGGGAATCAGTTAGCTAGAATACTCGGGAATCAGAGGCAATGAAAGAGATGATGAGTGAGATAGACACCAATCATCATTTCCGTCAACTTTTATGAACCATCTGTGGAGGTAGCAAAATCTTCGGTACAGAACCAGATCAGGAATAGCATCGATAAAAAACTAGGGTTAGACTGGGTTCACATACGGAGGAACCTCCTTTAAAGAACCGCCCGAGAAGAAAAAGCTGTAGAACTGCTTCAAAAAAAGTAGGGATTAGCTCAGAACAATTACTGAAAATTCCAAAAACTTCAAAAACAAACCTTACGATTTGATCTTCACATACTTAAGGTGTAGTTTTTGAAATCTTCATCAAGTAACGGCCGAATCAATCAGAAAAACACAGGAAATTCACTGGATGCATTCCACTGAGAGGATACCTGAACAGAATAGAACTGTTCAACGAAGTCCATAGCTGCAACAAAAGAACCGACAGTTTCTCAAATTTGACGCGAATTTGAGGCATAGGATTACTGAAGGCAAAAAAACCATGAACAGCCCAAGTATCTCCAGTAAAATATGGTATTCAACAAGGAACCTGTATCAACTAGAAGAAAATAGATGAAGAAATGAAAAAGTAAGACAGCTACAAAGAACAAGAAGAACCAATAAGGACTTTCAACAAAACACTTCAAGTATATGAGCAAACCTTAACCTCTTTGGGGTAGGCATGTTTCCAAATAATTTTCAACGATACATCTATTTCCTAATGTATGGGTTTCCTATTGCTAAGATAAATAAATCCAGATATTTAAACTTTGGAAATGAAGGCATTTGACAGAGTAAACCACAATTTTTGTTGCATAAACTAAACGCATTGGGTATTCAAGAAAACATTTTGGAATGAATTGAAAATTATCTAGTCGCAGAGTACAATTTGTAAAATATGATAATTCAGTATCTTCTTCAATCACAGTTTCATCGAGTGTACCACAGGGTTCTCATTTAGGGCCATTGCTTCTCAACCTATTTGTAAATGACTTGAAAGATGTTATTCTTTATAGTGAATTTCTTTTGTTTGCTGAGGACCTGGAGATGTTTAAAGTTATTCATGACTCAACTGACACAAAATTATTACAGTAAAATTTTTTCTAACTTTGTTCGCTGGTGTGATATAAATCTACTGCAATTGAATATAGACAAATGTCAAAAATTTACTTTTTCGGAACAAAAATCACATTAAGTGGCCATATGAAATCAATCAATCAGAACAGACAACAACAAACACAATCAGAGATTTAGGAATCACTCTCGACCCAAAAATGTCATTTATTGCAAATATTACTTCTAAAGCGTTAAAAATGTTAGGTTTCATTCTTAGATGCAAATGAATTATCGCTCACTTCAATGAAAATCATATATTGCTCAATTGTTAGATCAATAATCGAATACAATTTCACAATTTAATGCCCTTCATATCATGTGGATATTGATATGCTTGAAAGTGTTCAAAATAAGTTTTGAAGGTACTTTGCATATAAACTGGGATATCATATTGGTGAATATGACTATAAAATTATATTGGACATTCTTAACTTTAATACTCTGGCTCATAGAAGATTAGAATCAGATCTTACACTAATTCATAAAATAATCAATGGTAGCATCAATTCCCCGGAACTTGTGGAACTTATAACTTTAAATGTGAATCCAAGGGGAACAAAAAATTCGGAAATCTTCAAAGTACCCTTTTGTCGCACTACATACAATGTAGATTAATAATTTTTCAAATCTTCTTTGGAAACATTTAAAGACTGTGGAGATATTGTAATTCATTAACTTATTTTTACGATTTTTTTTATTATATTTTATATATTTTTTCCTTAAACCTAGCTTAGATTACTGTTAAATACATATGTGTGAACTTGTTAATTATCTTGTAAAAAATAGACATAGTCATAAAAAAATAAATAAATAAATGAAAATGAAAAGGAGTAGATTCATTTCAATATGTGATAGCTAGTAATACTAAATTACCTGTTCCTTGATGTTGATTAAACACTCTTTTCGGCCAACATTAACACCCAGACTACAGTAATAAGTGAAATAATTCGCGCATTGTCGCAATCGATTTGATTATTCATTAAGATTTCGTGAACATTTGAATAGCGAATAATAATATACAATCATCAACGATAGTTTCAGAAAGGCATGGGCGCGACACGACCTTATTTTGAAGAAAATCACGTTCATTTAGGGATTGTTCAGAAAATAACAGGATTCGCTATTTTTATTCCAATCTTCTCCGACTCGATTTTGGCTCTTTCAGAAAAGCTCTTTTGAATATCGTCAATGCTGGCGGAACGACGGCCCGATAGTAGGAAAAAGTCACATGGAGCCATGTCTGGTGAATATGGAGGCCGGAGCATCGTTACAGTAATCGACGTTTTGTTGGTCCTATTTTCAAGAATTGACAAGTATATCGTCACTGGTATTCGCAAGGGTCTCAACCTATTTACTCCCAGTAGACGACTGTATGTCACCAGTTTCTAATCTCGTATTTGTATTCACTACCTTTGACAGATGGAGGGTGGACTGATAATTGAAATGAATCATCGGCCTGCCTCTCCATCTGTTTGAAAATTCAATGGATGTTTGTCAATGGTATACCAATTTTCATTTATGCATTGTTTCACAGTGGTAAAAGGCAGATTCGAGAAAAGTGAAACAACTTCTGAACTCATTTATACACAATTCTGAGACAGAAAGGTTTTGGCTTTGCACTTCTACATCTTTGAATGAAAAATGTGGGAAACTCACAGATGAAGGAAGAAAGCAATCGATTCCGGAATGAACAACATAAATTCAACACAGTCTGGTTTCAATAAGCATATATAATTTTGTCTTCCATTATTTCTAAGAAAGCTTTCATGTCGTACGGTCGAGTTGGAAACAGGCAGTTGAACTTTTTGTTATTTTCCATCATTCAGTAAGTTATTCGTGATAAAATTATGAATGAAGTCAGTTCATTATTATTATTATTTCCTACCTAAGTTTGCGTTGGTCAGGTTATATCACCCGAAGCCTCGTTATATTCAGAAGGTCGCGCCAACATTATCAACCAATGACCACTTCCCACACCGTGGGATAAATGATCATGGGGTCCGAGAATCATGTGCCCTGAGCAAGCGCAGTGAGCCAAGAATGACAGCCTTCTATATCTGACTGGCAGGCCATGATGAACTCCTCAGATTCCGATTTCAGCCGACTCGATCTGAGGAAAGCGAAAGTCAGGTGCTTTGATGAACCAAGGTCTTCAATGTTTTTGAAGAAGACCTCATGCATTGGCTTATTTTTATGTTGCCGCAGAAGTGAGGTGATCTCTGCGGCTTTCACATGTGCCTTTTGATGAATGGGTTCCAACTCGATGACGGAGTTGTGATCACCTCGTTCAGTATTGAGAACTAAACAGAGTTCACCTGCTGCTCGCACAGCTGCCCTAAAGAGAAATGCCCCAATTCCTCCTCTCAGATGCAGAAACGAAGATCTGAACACTCCTGACGACTTGAGTGTAGACACTCAAAAGTTGAAAGTCTAAGGCCTCCCTGTTGTCGAGGTAAGTACAACCGTGGAACGGACGATTTGGTTTGAAAACCTCTATGGAGATGCATAATTTTTCGGGTCTTCACGTCGAATTGATACAGCTCTCCCCGAGTTCATTTCACTACACCAAACGGGTAGAGTAAGATTGGAACGGCAAACATATTTGTTGCTGCAATTTTATTCTTTCCCGATAGTTCCGATGACCAGATCTGTCGGAGATTGTTCTGATACTTGCCGCGGAGAGAGTTTTCCACCGCTCTTATCTCTTGTGAGTGGCGTTGTTCCATCTCGAGGTGGGTATACGTCCATCCGGCATCGAGATGGTATGGGATGCTTCCATATATAAGCTGCACATCCACCCCGTAGTACCCGCATCGCCTTTTCATGAGATAGACCATTGCACATTTGTCTATCTCGAATTTCATACCGATAGTATGCGTGTACTCTTCTACCACCCTCAAGGCCTCATTCCTCAAAGCTTCGATACATTCAAGAGGGTACGACGGTATTATTAATCATGACTACTCCACACCGTGGGGTAAATCATCATTGGGTCTCAGAATCATGTGCTCTGGGCAAGCGCAGTGAGTCAAGAATGAGATCCTTCTGCATTCGTCCAGCTGAGATTTCTGCCTTATTCGTGCGGCAAACCGGCCTAATTTTGAGATTCGAGAGTTGTACCAAGGACTCCAATGATTAAAACAATCATCTTGATACGACTACATCAGGCTTATTAGTTTGATTGAGCCTGAGGGTGGAGAAAGAATAGTTCCGATAAATTTGGCACTTCTCGTTTGCCACAACGGATTCAATATTCCCTAGTGCGTAGGACAACACCGCTGTATCATCAATTCCGTTATGACTATGGTTAGGATAGGGTGAGATTGCATATGCTGAACATGCTGACAGCAAGTGAATTTATCAAAATAATTATCTGGAAGTCATTATATTTAGTTCTCATCGTTTGTGTGATTTTCGAAAATTATAGATCAGGGTTCATTCAATTGCTTTTTCACCTCCAATATTCAGAGGGTAATCTTTACATATGTAAGTTCCTCACAGAAAATATTATACCCTGTAAGTTGTAATAATTGTGAGAATGAGTATTACCATTATTATCATATCTCAATAGGGAGTACACCGCATATAAGATATCATTAGATGCGTAACTGAAAAAAATAGACCTATCCGAGTTTTTCTCAGATAGTTTTTCTCAATAAAACTGTAGAACTCTTGGGATCTTATTACATACATTATTATAAATTCCAGGAAGCTGGAGAACCAAACACAAAAATGATACGACAAATAGCATCGAAGTTTGGCCAGCAAACCCTTATGCAACACACGGTCGAAGGCCTCAGAAATAATGAGCGCAATAGCTCTTGACTCTCCATGCTTCCCGATTGCGTCATTTCAAATATGGGAACATATGATAGAAGGTCGCTTGTTGATATTGTTCCCAAAAGATGTTAAAGCCTTTCAAATATTTGAAGATATGGTGATTTACGGCTTTCCCCATGATTTTTGTTATCACTGATAGCAAAGCGACTGGTCTATAGAAGATCGGAAGATTTTTCTTGCCCTTTTTAGGAATACGATGAAAGCATGAAATCTTCTCACAGGAAGGGGAACCCCTTTCTTGTAATCTAGTTCAGTTTTTGGCACAGGGATATTTGCTTCACTGCCGGTAGGGGAGATTTTTGAAACGATAGCTTGCTCGCAATTTTTGTTGAACCAAGGTTTACCAATAGAAGGTCGTTTAATTGGAAAAGGAATATATGCATCCATGGATGATAGAACAACTTCCGTGACTTCAGAAGCACAAGTCGATGGATCTTTAGACCTGAATCAAGCATCTAGCCAGGGAAAATTTCGGAAATGGTCCTGAAGATCATCCCATTCAGCTGATTTGTATTGCCAACCTTTGCGCGGGTTAGATTGTTGCCCAACATTTATCGGTGATTCACTCAACACTGAAATGAGTTTGTGACCAGAAGGACTCAATTGGGACTTCATGGTGACTGTGTTAATTTCTGGATTGGTTGTTGGGTATGGATCCAGAAGACTAGCATATTCTCTATCACGGTCAGGAATCCTCATTTATAATCTGAGTAAGTCCATGCTATTTGCAAGAGCCTCAGCATGTGGCCTGAATGCCACTTCCACATTGCTTTTTTTTATGAAATATCCCGTAATTGCCCCTGTTTATTACCAAAATATGTTAAAGATATACATTCTTGATTTTTTATTGCACCAATAGTAAGTAGACATTGTGAAGGATGAAACACGACAAAAAAGATGAATCAATCAGAAGTTTTAAGCTTAAGTGTCCGGTGTGTACTTAATAGTGTTTTTGTGGAAAAGTCTGATTGAAATTTCTCAAAACGGTATGCTGAACATGAAAGGTTCTTCAGACTGAGTAAAAATGGTTCGATGTTTCCAAACCATTTCTTGGAAAACAACCAGAAGTTCCCGAATCTGTGCAAAACAAAAATTTTGCACTATACAGGCAATGGTTGTAAACTCAATTATTTGGGATGCTTGGAAATTCATAAACATAAGCATTCCGGATGTAACCTACTGAATGGCCAAATTGATTTGGTATTTCGAAGGTTCTCAGATCAGCGTACCCACTTTGTCACACGTGACCGAAATTCGGGTTATATAGTCTAATAAACAAGTTTAAAATCATGAGAAATAGAGATAAAGGTTCTAAAAATATGAGCGATAGCTCATTCGATTCGGAATCACCTCCAGAAAAATGTTTTTGAAGGATTTTGGTGCAATTGTTATTAACAAAATAAGATTTAGAAATAATGGTATTTAGTTTTTCGGTTATAACTCAAAAAATAATAATATTAGAGCAATTTTGAAAAAAGCTCGTTGAAGAGGAGAAAATATCTAATAAAAAAGTCCCAACTCTCGAAACTTTCTCTCCATTATTTATAATTTTAATTTGACGTCGAAAATAGAGTTCCACGCGGCTGTTACGGCATGTTCGCGCTGCCGCTAAAGAGAGTATCAAAAAAAGTCATCATTTTTCAAAATGTTATTCAATTGTTAACTAACAAACTTTTTCCCAATCTCCGTTGGCATAAATAATGGGATAAAAGGTATAAATAATTGGCCTATCAATTTTAAACTTTGTAGAGCTCCTTTGATATACATACTTCATACGATCCTGTGATGAAAGTTCAAAAAATGTCATTAATTTGTTAATTATGATTTTTCATAACTATTGCAAAATGAAATATCTGAAAATTGGTGATAAATTTTTTTTTTTCAATTGATATTTAGCTATGTCTGTTTTCACATTAAACAATGGCAGTTATTAACGTAGGATATGAATTTTTTACGTAATTTGTTTATTAAATTGTTTTAAAAAAAATGAGAAATTTAAAATTTTCGAAAACATTTTTTTGCTATTTTGTTGTCTAGAGATAATTATGGTTTGAAAAATATATTTTTTCCTAATTTCAATTTTTAATTGTTTAAAATCGATTTTTCCATATTTAGATTGTTCAAACAATTAGTTAAGAAATAATTTTAATTTTAAAAATCATAATTTACACTTTCAGATAGTTCGGCAAGAAACAATTTTTTTTTATTATTCAATTGTGTATTAGTTTAACAATTTATTATAAACAAATATTGACCAACGCTATATTTTTTTCTGAAGCAGAAAAAATTATAAAAACAGTTATATATAAAAAAGTCCCATACATTTTTTTTCATTATGATACATTTTTTATGGCACTTTTTTTATTTATTGCTGTTTTGATATTTTCTGCTTCAGAAAAAGAAAATAACGTCGATCAATATTTGTTTACAACTAATTGTTAAACTAACGAACAATTAAATGATAAATGAAAAACATTTTTTGACAAACTATTTAAAAGTGTAAACTATGATTTTTGAAAGCGAAATTATTTCTCAACTAATTATTTGAACAATCGAAATATCAAAAAATCGCTTTTAAACAATTGAAAATTAAAATTAGGAAAATTTTTTTTTCCAAATCATAATTATCTCTAGACAACTGAATAGCAAAAAAAAATTCCACCAACAATTTTTAGATATTTCATTTTGGAATAGTTATAAAAAATCATAATCAACAAATTGCTGAATTTTTATGAACTTCCATCGCAGGATCGTATGAAGTATCTATATCAAAAAGGCTCCACGAAGTTTAAAATTTATAGGCCAATTATTCATACCTTTCATTCCATTATTTATGCCAACGGAGATTGGGAAAAGTTTGTTAGTTAACAATTGAATAACTTTTTGAAAAATGGTGATAAAACTTTTTTTCACGGGACTCGATTCATTCAAGTGTGTTAAGAAGATATCAGATTTCATTTCAAATTTTTAAAATGACATTTTATGTTATAAAAAAAATATTTCTTTTGATAAACTCTCTTTAGCGGCAGCGCAAACATGCCGTAACACCCGCGCGAAACCCTATTTTCAACGTCAAATTAAAATTATAAATAATGGAGATAGAGTTTCAGGAGTCAGTACTTTCTATCGTAAATTTCCTCCTCTTCAACGAGCTTTTTTCAAAATTGCTTAAATATCAATAGTTTTTGAGTATTTAACGAAAAACTAAATACCATTTTTTTTAAATCTTATTTGTTTAATACCAATTGCAATTTTTTACCTGCACCAGAATCCTTCAAAAACATTTTTCTAGAGGTGAATTCGAATCGAATGAGCTATCGCTCATATTTTCAGGACCTTTGTCTCTATTTTTCATGTTTTTGAACTTGTTGATTAGGCTATATAAGGTCTGTTATTACCGACAATGGTTGAAGAGGTTGCGTACATTGTTAATTATGATCTCCTACCACGTAGTAACTGCTACATCCATCAATAATTTGATCGTCAGTATGCAATATAATCAATATAACACGGCAAAATGTCAAAGCTTATGTAATACGAATGAAATATCTGAATCCCTGCTATTATTCTCAAACATGGATTAGTAATTTACTTATAATGTAAAAAGTACCTAAACAACGCACATAGTTCAATAATCTGAATATTCAATACAAACATGAATTGATATGAATATATTCAATGATCTAAATATTCAATACAAACATAAATTCTCTTGGACAACAAATGATTATATCAGTTACATACTGATTTATAATTGAAACTGTGATTGAGTATATTAGACTATGAATAAACAGAAAACAGTAACACGTACATCATTTGGGTGGAATTTGAATTTATTAACGTCATCAAGTAACATACATGGTTCTACCACTAGCTCATTTACAGTGACTTTCTATTTGCATCAGAGCCAAACGATGTAATAGATATTTTGAAGCAAATCATCTAAATGAACAATTTGTTCAGGCCAGTCTCAACCCCCTACACTGCAGGTTGATGGACTGACACCCATCAGAACACAACTACTTCCCTGGCTAATACCACAAAGGGCATTGGATTATATCCGACAGGTGTCAGTGCAGTTCTTCACTGAAGTCATTCCTGCATATGCTGTTGCGTAACAGCATAGCCAGGGGAGTAGTTGCTTTCTGATGGAGTGACAGTCCATTAACCTACAGTGTAGGGAGTTGAGACTGGCCTTAACGAATTCAGTTGAATGTTTTGATTTATAGCCAGTCTTCAAGTGTGCCCACTGACTATATGTGAAAAATATTTTGAAGCCTTTGATTTCCGAATAATTGATTTTGGATGATCGCATAAATATCATTGCAAAATATCTGTCAAGTGTAGTTTTCCTCTGAACTATGGCTCGAAATGGAAAATTAGTACATTTAATTTATTCCTGGCATTATCTTAAACACAAGCAAAATCGAAGCCAATGATGAAAAGAATATTTTTTCTTTTGTACTGCTGATTAACAAGATATTATTGAATTTATAAATGATGGTGAGAAATCTCGAAAAACTCTCCAGTAGCGGCTCAAGTACAGAAGCTACCATTGAGTTTGTCTCAACTATCATCCTCAACACAGAAATGAATACTCAAATCCGATTGAAGGTGTCTGTTTCTACAATTGAAAACAAAATACAGCATATCGTTATGAAACTGTTCATTTAACCAAAAATGAATTGGATATGTTTTCATTATATCAAGGAGACCTTTGAACTCGCCGTAGTATTTCCAGAAGTACTTAATTCTCAGTACCTACAACAACTTTTTGAAGTATTTCGATTTGGTAAAACTGCTAACAACAAACAAATTTGAACTAAAGAAGGTGCCTTAGCAATTCTACATTATTCCAAGCTTCCTGTGGATGAATTCTCCAATATAAGTGTGGAAGATGTAGGATATTACTGTCTGTACGGAATTGACCTGAAGAAAAGCAACTGGTGGAAATGTAAAAATGAAACTTCTTCAGACTCAACCCCGAGTTATTTCAACCTGTATGAAATGTATAGAATGGGTACTTCTTTCCAAAAAGCTCATTATGATTCTTGAAACTGCCATGGCTATGACAATGCGCAAAACCTAGTGAATAATTATAATTTCACTATTCTTTGTTACTGCTGTTACTTAAATCTCAAACTGGGTACAGCGTTATGGCCGTTGGTTAGCCGTATTATTGAAAATAACAGGAATCCTATCCTGAAAATTGGCAAATATATATTTTTTCAATATACTTCATCGAATGGAAATAATGGTATTTTTCCAAGATGCGGAAAATATTTAGTACCATAGGATGGAGCACCGCCTCATCATTTTGGGACAGTGGGCGTATTACTCGATCGATTATTTCGTGATGGGTGAATTGCCAATAATGGGTCGTACCTTAGCCAGCACGTTCCCCCGACTTATCTCCTATAGACTATTTTGTGTTCGAATATATTGAAAACATTGTGTATGTGGATATTGCAACAAGTAACGAGAATATGGTTAGGAAAGTTTAACGTTTAACGCCCTAGATGCCAATGGAATTGTTCGTGTTGTAAATAAAAATTCGATGAAAAGAAATGCATGCGAACATATTTTGAAATGGTTTTCATATTCATGTGAAAAGACTGCAGTATTTTTCAAATCTCGCTTTCATATGAAACATTCAGAATAAACTTTTTTTATTCATTATTCATTCATCTGAAATCCTGTCTTCAATAAAAACCATGATGACAAATTGATAGGTTTCACGAAAATGAGTCTCGAAATATCAAAACTGTGGTGAAATACAGGATGTTAAATTTGGAAAAACTGAGTTTTGACCCAGTTTTGTATCTTCACCTTGCAAAACATTTTGGAAATGTTACCCTTACGGAACGATGGAATGAAGTATTTTGATACAAATAAAACAGAACACAGAGAGATGCTACAAAGGCAATACGCATATACAGGGTGTAACTAAATAAGTGTAAAACATTCAAGGAGGTGATTCCTCATTGAAAAAAAATAGGATCTTTCATATAAAGAAATTTCATTGGAGCATCCCTTGTTAAGATACAGCCCCTTAAAGGGGGTACATAAAATTTGTATAACAATTTTTTTCACAAGCACTAAAGAAGTTACAATTTTGAAATTAATCTGACGTTTTGTAATACCAAAAAGACACTTAGCCTGAAATTTATTTGGTTTACCTCATGGTTGTAAGGTTTGGAAAACGCAACCCCTAAAATGTATTTCCAATGTAACTCTCTGTTTTATCATTTGTTTACCATTCAAAAATGTATTTCTGATAGCCTGTTTCATTCTGAACAAAAAATGTCTCCTGGATTTTTTGCCCAAAATGAGCCAGTTCGCAGCGAAAAATTATTATACGAACAACTACAGAGATACATCGTCATACATGTGAAAATACAAAACTAAACTCAATAAATATTTACTTTTTCATTATTACAATATGTTAAAACAACGTTAAAAATAAAATAAATACAACAATAAAAATTAATTGGCGCTCCGGGGCGACTTCATTGATTCCAGTGGCGCATTTGCTTTTTCAGCTGCAGGAAAACCCGGAAAAACCTGCAGCACCACATCATCTGAAGATCTTGATCCAACAATGTCCTCTTTCTCATAAAACAAAATGTAGGGTGTCTCCAGAGGCTCCAATAAATTCAATGCATCACCAGAACACTTCGTGACACGACTATCGTCAAACTTATACCAGGCCGTATCTTCTTTGACCAAGGCGTAATAATGACCACATTCAACGCCAGAACCACAGTGAACAATGACTGCATGAATATTATAACAGTGGTCTGCTAGGTGGAAATGTTCATCTATTTCGAACCTTCCAAAGAGTTTCTTGCTTCCGTTAGAGGTTGAGTCTTGTTTGAAAATCATCAGTGTTATTATTAGATTGACTGGTGCCTCAGCTATACTTGTTTCCTTATAACAGTCAGTTAGTTTGGCGCATGTTTGACAATACAGTCGATCATCGCCTGTTAAAAATTCCATTTTCAGATGATTTAACAATGAGCTTTGCACGGACTGGTAATTAGCCTTATTAGGAAAAGCTAGATGAAGTTCCAGAAATTCACATAAGTTTTCAGTTCTTCTTGAACATTCACCACAAAGTAAACAAGTGAGGATTTTTCCAGCAAAAGATTTACAAACACAAGACGAGATGGGTTGTACGGAATCATTCAGTCCAGAGCGGCTGGGAGTATTGATTTTGCTATTGTTTTGCTCACGAAGAGTATTCAACAAGAACCCCAAGAATTCGGAACAATCCTCTTGTTGTCCTAACGAGTATTTAGTGGACTTCAAAGACTCCAGGAAATCGGTTGGAGGGAAAGATGATACCTTCTTACGAAACTGCAGCTGCATGAACAGTTGTTTGAGTTTGATGAATAAGAAACATTCTCGTTCTCGTTCATTATTAAAACTTCGTTCTTGAAATTCTTCGTCATGAACAACACTTGTAAAATGCTATTCATGTAACAAGTGTTTCCTAAATTATCCAATCCAATTTTCTTCTCTAGATTTTCAGGACAACTCTCTACTGATTCGTAAGGAAGAACACGTTTCACAGAATCTCCATAAGAACCATTTCTCAAGCTGCGATCGATCCTTCCAAGTGAAAAAGGGTTTCGTGTTGTTGTTCTGTTCTTAATTTGTTACTTCAATAATTTACTTGTTATCAAAATGGCATACACAAATTAGGAAATGGCTGATATGCACTACGTTTACAGTCTGTCGCAGGGGAATGGGTTAGAAGCTTCTAGAAGATATGCTGAAATGTATCCGCAACGGCAGCAACCTTCCCATAGAATATTTGCTCGACTTCATCAACGATAACGAGAATATGTTTCATTCGACAAATAAACGCAGGATTGTGGTCGCCATCGAGAAGTACGAACACCACAGCTTGAGGAAGCAGTACTTAATTTGATCGAAGAACAACCTACTACCAGTACTAGAAAGATTGCTTTCCAGCTAAATGTTGATCAAATGACGGTATTTCGAATTTTAAAGGAACAACTCTTATACCCTTACCATCTGCAATGAGTACAGGCACTGTTACCGCGAGATTTTCCGAACCGTTTTGAATTTTGTAATTGGATGCTGAAAATCTTCAGAAGAAACTGTGACTTTCTCAAGACGACAGAATTCACAGACGAATGTAGTTTTTCTCGGGACAAGATTATTAATTTTCATAATTACCACATATGGGCTGATGAAAACCCTCACGCTATTGTCGAAACTAACCATCAAGAACAGTTTTCTCCTAACGTGTGGCTCGGACTTATTGGGAATTATTTAATTGGGCCTCATTTTTTACCTCCTCGATTAAATGGTGAGGCATACGTTATACGTTCAATTTTCAAGAGAAGTGCATCCAGTACTGCTGGAGGAAGTTCCTTTGGGCGTCAGAAGGGATATGTTTTTTTATGAATGATGGGGCCCCCGCCCATTTTTGTCAAGTAGTACGTCAGCATTTAACTGAAACATATGCAAATCAGTGGATAGATCGAGGAGGACCACAGAACTGGCCCGCTCGATCCCCGGATCTCAATCCTCTCGATTTCTCTATTTGGGGCCATTTACAGCATTTGGTTTATCGTACTCCTGTTCGCGATGTAGAGGACTCAAGAAACCGCAGGGTAATCAGAGATACTCCAGGAATATTTGAGCGAATATGTGGCTTAATGCGCCGACGTCTAGACGTATGCGTAGGTAGACATATCGAACATTTACTATGATTTCTACATGTTATGTGTTATGTTATTGATGAATTAGTTTTGTTTATTACCCTTCAATCGTTTAATGCACGTACTAGCTACAAAATAACAATAAATCCAGTTCGCATTTATGACGATATATCTCTGTAGTTGTTCGTAAAATAATGTTTTGCTACGAACTGGTTCATTTTGGGCAAAAAATCCAAGAGACATTTTTTGTTCAGAATGAAACAGGCTATTGGAAATACATTTTTGAATGGTAAACAAATAATAAAACAAAAAGTTACATTGGAAATAAATTTTAGGGGTTGCGTTTTCCAAACCTCACAACCAAGAGGTAAACCAAGTGTCTTTTTGGCAGTACAAAATGTCAGGTTAATTTCAATATTGTAACTTTTTTAGTGCTTGTGAAAAAAATTGTTATACAAATTTTATGTACCCCCTTTGAAGGGCTGTATCTTAACAAGGGATGCTCCAATGAAGTTTCTTTATATGAAAGATCCTTTCTTTTTTTCGATGAAGAATCACCTCCTCAAATGTTTCACTGTTATTCAGTTACACCCTGTATTCAGGTGTTCTGAAAACTAAAATTATACTCAAAAAAATTCCAGAATGTCGGGATATTTTGCAAAACGAAAAATTGTATTATAAAAAAGGTGTTTTCTGGGCTAACTTGAAGTCATAAATGAATACGTACAATTTTATTTTTATCAGTGTTTTCAAAATTATATAGGACATAACCTGTTTCGAAAACACAGGTTGAGAACTTCCGAGGAAAAATCTGAGCCAAAAAGTATTCCAGAATATGTTGAAATGTAAATGTATACCAAATACGTCAGAGGTGATGCAACCTCTATATGAATTATTGAAAATGAATACTGAATAGAACTGTTCGCAGAATGCAAACATTGTGAACTTCCATAGGCGGAGTTTATTGGGAAAAAACTATTCTGCCCGTTTGTTGTTCTTTATGTTTGACGTTTCATCTACGACTGCGGTATACATTATCAAGTGCTATGAGGCAAAGGACGGAGTGTTCTTGTTGTTCTCAAAGCAGCTTCACCAAAATTGGTTTGGTTTCGATCCATTGGTGGTAGATGTGACGTCGTGTCTATTGGTTGACTTGAATAGCATGACGGGAGAGTAATTGAGTGCAGGTAACCGAATTTCATTGATGTTGAGTTCCTTTTTCTTCCAATTATGATCATTTCTGAGTTTCTCCTGCTTTCCTATATACTCTTGAATAGTATATCTTAGTTGTATCGCGAACTTGGTTCTTTTTGAATCAGCTAATTCCTAAGTATGTCCTAATGTAAACATTTCTCTTTATCTCAGAGTGCCGAGTACTTACAATTTTCGGCAAACACAGGAGTTTTTTACAAACAACCGGATGCTATGGGCAATGGGTAACAAATCAGGTCTGCTAGTGGCGAATTTTTCATGAAAAAATTCGAAAAAAGTCCTTAGGTGCATTCCAGACAGAACATGAATGATACGTTTTTAATATGGAACACTGTTTTCATTCCTTGTTTATGTCTGATAGACAAAATTCATGAAGATGTGTTTGTAAGGTCATGAGATTATGAATGGTGGCATTTTACTGCTACAGGGGCCTGTTCTTGGACCACTATTGTTCTTGTTATATACCTAATAATGATTATAGGCGATGATAAAAGGCAAAGATCAATTGTTTCCAAACTCAACTAGAAACGATTATATTTCCACTTAACCTCAAAAATTCCACCGAGTGCAGATCACGGTGATAAATTGAATAATGAAAAATCAAGAAATTCTAAGTTTTCTTTCAAATAATGGTTCATTATTGATTTTTTTTTATTATTTCAGGTACATGATTGACTTTTCTAGGATGCGAGGACAGGTGGGTATATTTTCATTTCGTGTATTATATTTGTGTTCGTCACGGAATTAAATCAAACGTAGTAATATGACTGTCTGATGAAAGAATCGGATTCTCTAATAAAAATACATAATACTGATTCTAGTTTTTATTATCATAATCACAATTGAAAAAAAAAACTGAATAATACAGTTATTTTTATTTTTTTTTAATTATATCGTTGTTTTATTGATAGAAAATTCAATATATGTCGTTTATTGTATGACTTCCACTATAACAGGTTTTAAAAAAGCGCGACACGGGTTTCGCTATACAATAGCTTCTTCAAGCATAAACTGAAAGTTAGTTCTGAATTACAACCATTTTATACTCTAACCTATTACCTACTCCTCTGCCTAATGAATGAATCTACCTGAAAAAGGCACGGTAGGAGTTCGTGATTGAACTCATTTCCTCTGAGATGAAATAAGTGGCATATGTGGAATTTATTTTTCCATTCTGGAAACTATGTTTGTGTTCCTTTATGCGGGCTTTGAACGCTTGACTGTATAACTTTTTTGACAATGTATTAGACCTCTATCGTAATCATTGTTGGCGGCTATTTGCTTTATTATATTCAGTTCTTTATTGAAATTCGCCTCTGAAAGAAGAGAAGAGAAGAGGATAAAAGTTATAGAATCTTAACCTACTTAGGCCAACCCACTGCAAATATTTCAGAATTTCTGCACAGCAAAGGTGTAAATACTGCTTTCAAAACCAACAACAACTAAGGCATGCACATTAAGAATAACAAAGATGAAAGTTCAGTTTCAGAAAAATCAGGAGTGTATAAATTATCGTGTGGGTCATGTCCGATTTTTTATATAGGTCAAACTGGAAGAGCGTTCAAAGCCCACATAAAGGAACACAAATATAGTTTCCAGAACGGAAAAATAAATTTCATATATGCCACTTATTTAATCTCAGAGGGACATGAGTACCTCTGAGAGAGACATGAGTCCCTCTGAGATTAAATGAGTGGCATATGGAAAGGTTTTGAACTTAACCTGTTGGAGAGTATAGAAATAAACAAATTCAGAAACTCTCAAGATTTTATGAACGATCAAACTGAATTAAATAATTCGCCATTATTGAACCTGTTCATATTTGCATGTAAAAATAGTATATTTACAGGTATACTTTAAAAAAATTCATTGATTGTGTCAATGAATTCATACCTGAACTTATCAGATAGATTCATTCATTAGGCAGACGATTAGGTAATAAGTTAGAGTATGAAATGGTTGTAATTCAGAAGTAACTCTCAGTTTTTGCTTGAGGAAGCTATTATATAGCGAAACACGTGTCGCGGTTTTTGTGACACCCTTTATAGTGAAAATCATGCAATAAACTGTATTAATTTGTTTTTTAATATTTATTTTCATCAAGTATCGGCCAGTTCTATTCAATTATTCACAATTGAGTTACTTTCATGCAATTGGTATCAGCTGAAATTTTTGATGATAAAATAGTGATTCCTATAGATGTTCTGATTACCACAAGTCGTCATCACCTACAAAAACATCAGTAGGTCTCCTCTCAAATAGCTTTTGCTTCCTGTACAGTTTCAGGCAAACTACGTCCAAGAGTTTCAGGTAATCTCGTTGCCAACAGGCCAGCTAGAATAGCAACAGATCCGAATACAATCATGGGGAGTTGATTGAAGAAGAGGCCCTTAAAAAAATACATTTGAAACATTTCACCAATGCAGCTGCAGCCGTTTGAAAAAATATTGGACGGGATTAATTTTGTCCACAATCGTGAAAAAAGTAAGTATATTTTAATTTGAAAAATAATAGTTATGACAATGATTCAGATTGAGACATCAATACGTCTGTGCACAATCATGTCGCTGGAATAGCAAAAAGGCTGCTTCACAAAAGCTTGGAACACTGTTCCGAACCAGAAAACTTCACAATCCCCAGCAACTTTCAACGCTTCATAAAGCTTAGGGCAGACCTTCTTTGGAGTATTGTTCTCTTCTATGGAGCTCTGCCCTTGAGCATACCCTGAAGCTGCTGGATTCCATCCAGAAAAGAAGAATTGTCTCTCCTTTATAGATACTTTCAAGGAAGGTGTTCAAGTGACTTGGCACACTTGATTTCACCAAGAGTGGTACATTTCAGAAATACGCGACGGATTGTGGCTGCTCATCGTTTTGAGGTTCAACTAATTACACCTCAAACTCCACTGTTCAAGATCTCTCTCATTTGGAGAGCTGCGTTTGTGTGGAATGAACTTCCTGAGAAAATTTTTCCAAAAGAGTATAATCCCCAGCGATTCAAACTCAATATGACCCGCTACTTTCGCACAGACACCGCTCTGCACCTGAAGTACTTGTGTTTTATCCTTGAAACCAAATTTTTCCGTAAAGTCAATACTCATGAAACAATAGAACGGTGCAGATTGTGATTTCTGAGGTATGCCAAAGTTGAATGATCTTATTGAGTTTTCAATTACTGTATTGCTCTATTGCCAGGGTGACCATCAAGGAAAATAGAAGAGCCTATGGTCGACCCAATCAAACGCTTAACAAAATTGTTGAAACCTGCTGATGTAGCTTTCTAGTTGTTGATATTATTATAAATTTTTTTTGGACAAAAAGTCTTCGATAGTCTCATTAATGATGATGATTTTCATCATGTTTATATGAAAAACTTTTGACGGGTCCACTTTTGGAATGAGAAACAAAGCGTAAACGAAAAACGAAAAGATTTTTACGACATAAAAAGGCTTATAGAACATATATTTGAATAAATTCACCAATCATTCAAACTTTCAATTGAGCAAAGTTCAAATATCTCTTCATGGGATATACTGACTGTTTTGTTGAAACCTACTCACCAATAATGGAGCAAAGGGCGCCAGAAGTGCCCCAACTCGGGCTACGGTTGAAGCAGAACCAACTCCTCCACTTCTTATGATTGTAGGAAACAACTCGGCAGTGTGTACATAAACTATCGAGAAAGCTGACGATATCCCGATCTTTCCTATGAGGAAAAAAGTAAGAACCGCCCAGTTGCTTGTGCTTCCATTGATGAAAATAGTTACAATGCAGGTTACACCAGAGAGTAACAAAGACCCCACTAGCGATATTCTTCTTCCTAAAGTTTGCATGATGATCCATGACAGGGTGACTCCTGGTATTTCTGCTAGAGCTACCAAAGAGAAATTGAGATATTTGTTTCCTCCTAGGCTGGTGGAGTTGATGGAGAGTCCATAATATACGAAAGAAATCACACCCCAAATGAAGTACACCATTAGAAATCTTATTATCAGTTTCCGGGATGTCATGAATCCTTTAATGACGCTCCACATTGTATCCTTTTCGGAATCTTCTGTTTCGTTCTGGAAAGAACAACATGCTTGATTATTTGAGAAAGATGACACAAATCTTGGAAAACCCGAACCTCTGACACTCACGCCGCGAAATATCAGCAACAATCTACGTGATTATCGGTGAAGAAATATGTCTTACCAGTGAATCATCCTCTATAAACTTGATAGCTGCATCAGATAATGTGACTTGGTTGAATTTTGCTGCTCTCAGCATGATTTTCTTGGCTTCTTCTCTTTTCATATTTACCAAGAGCCATCTCACAGATTCAGGAATTATCCTGGAAAAATTGATGAAAGTGAATTAGAGACAATGAACTTGTATTACTTTGAAAATATCCTCATAGGACGAAATGGGGAATGTTCGTCCTGACGAAAATCGAGTAGTTTCAATAAAAGAGAGCTAAAACAACGCATTTCAAACTTATCATTTCAACCTTTTTCTTTAAAAACTTATTTGAATACTCAAAAAAGAGGAGTGAAATAATGCATTCAACATTTAAAGGGATTCGTTTCTATTTTACCATTTGGCAACATCGGTTATAGCTAATAAAGGACAATGAATCTGTTACCTGTATGAGACAAACGAAGATGACATATTTCAGAGGCGTGCTGTTCTGTTTACTTATGTTCCGAGTTCCGAGCCATTCTGTGACATATCAAATTTTGTGCACCTAACCTGTCTTCCTCTATATAAATAAATAACAAAACAACTGTTTTTCATGTGGCGTGTGGAGGTGGTATTAAACTATAATTTATATTTTGCTTTAATTGTCGATTTGTAAAAATTATTTTCCTTTTGTAGAGTAGAATATCTAGGTACATATAAATTATTTCTAGGCGCTGTTGCCAATATATGAATTAGAAACAAATCCCTTTATAAATTAAAAGCCAACATTTGAAATATCAACATTACTGCATTTCCTATTGCAGTAATGTTAGAATGGCCCAAATTCTCAAATATCAACGACGAACAAGATCGCGAAGCTGAGGCTTTTGCAATAAGCAGCGGATTTACGTGTTGGAGAATATGCTAGTCTTCTGGATCTATACCTAACAACCAATCCAGAAATTTATACTGTCACCATTAGGTCTCCATTGGCATCTCCTGGCCATAAACTCATTTCAGTGTTAAGTTAATTACCGCGCAAAGTTTGGCATTACAGATCAGCTAAATAGGAGAATCTTCAAGACCATTTCCGAAATTTCCCCTAGCTAGATGTTTGTTTCAGCTCTAAAGATTCATCAACTTGTGATTCTGAAGTCACAGAAGTTATTCTACCATCAATGGGTGAATATATTCCTTTTTCAGTGAAATGACCTTCTAACGGCAAACCTTGGTTCAACAAAAATTGTGAGCAAGCTGTCGCCTCCAAAAATCTCCCTTACAGGCAGTGGAGCAAAACTCCCAGTTCCGAAAACCGAACGTTTATTAATTCTCGCAACAACTGCAAACTTAGGCTGAATGACAGCAAAGAACTTCACAATGGGAAAATTCGGGATAAAGTGCTTGACATTCCCAACGGTTCTAGATCCTACTGATCGGTAGCTTGTAGCGTTTAATTTGTCTTACTTTTATTTTCTATAATTTTTGAAATAAATCTAAGAGAAATCAGCTCATACATGACACCTTTCGATCACTTTTGTGTATAGTTAGTTGCCAGCTCCCAGTTAATGCGGAATTTTAAATTTCTCACCTTCCATTTTTCCGATAAAAGAGGTGTATTCGATTCGATTCGTGAAACCAAGCTTATTTCTTTTCAAGGATCAGTTCGATATTTTTTTCCTGCGAAGGCAGATGTGCCAAGGTGGTTGTGAAAGGACACACTTTTTGTATTTGAATTCTTTTTTCTGTTGAAGTTGATAATTGCCCTTTCTGAATTGAGTAGAACAATATTCTGGCTATTTTGTGAAACAGGCCCTGGACATTCCAGTTTTTTGCTTAATCAAACCACGAGGCTCCCGGTTTTTGATAGATACACCATTGCCTACCCTCTTTATAGGTAAGTCTTTGAGAAGCCACAGAAATTGGAAAATAATCTGGATACCTTTTTGTGTTAGGTTTGTTTTAACTAAAATTTAATTTTAGGGTTGTAGGATGACATCAGGCGAATAAGTAGTTTATGTTGAAAAAAGTGAATCTAATATGCTATTACGTCCAACTCAGCTAGAGGCTAGAAGCATAGATCTTTCTGATCTTTTCTTTTTCTTCGCTTGTGAAGGAAACGTCCTTGGTGGTGTCCAACTAGATAGTGTACTACCTCCATTTTACTGTTATGTGAAGAGGATCAATAAGGCCATCCAACTTATAATGTTATTTCAAACCTATTTCAAATTTTTATATAAAAAACTATAGGAGAAGTGCTACATATAAATCTCTATAAAAATCATGATTATGATGCTTTAATGTTGTGACCTGATGCATAGTACTATGGGTAAGCATTTTTCAATTATATCAATGATATAATCTCGCAAAATTGAGTTCTCAGTCTTCCCCAAAAATATCTTCGATTTCCATATCATAGAACCTTTTTGTTTCATATAACTTCAATATACGTGTATCAATTTCAGTTGTTCACTATTTGTACTATTACTCAACAACCAAACTCCACAAAAATACGTTCCCATCAATTATCACCATTTACTTTCCCAGCTTTATAAATGGTTGCTACTTGTGATTCAACAAAGTTGGGTGGCGCCGACTTCAATGTTTATTTGAATTGGATGAAAATAATCTTTCAACAAACTCATAGTGCTTGCTCTCCGGCCAAAAACTGCCGTTCGCAAATGAATGTACAGCGAATTATTGGCTTATCAATAATTTTCTGTTACAAGCTGAAGCTGTTAATCAGAACTTTAAGAAATCCATAATTCCACTACTAATACAAGCGGATGGTTCAATTGCATCAACAACCATAGCTGTTGTTGTAATTGAACCGTTAACTACTTACTAGCTGAACAATTTGCTGAACTAGCTGTCGATCTCTTATTATATGCGAGCGCTTTATATAGCAGACTGTGCAATCATCTTTATGGCTTTACTTGAACTGAACCTTTCATCTCCTTGTTTGTTCTTTCATACGGTTAGAACGCCTTAGCTCAGGTATTTGTCTTCTCCTGTCATCCGGATATCTCTTCGAATTTGCCTGTATTTGGGTTACATCAGGTGATATCCTTTGTGTTGGAGTTTCTCTAGTTTCATTGTTTCTAGGAATGTATATTGTATTGTGTAGTATGTTGAATGTAACGCCTTGTTGTGTTTTGATTTGTATTTTTTCATCTATAAGTGAATTATTACTTTTGAATTTATGGAAGTTTAGATTTTCCCTGATGTCCAAACGTGGATTGCGTAAAATACAAAATACTGCTGAGGCAAGCCGGTATGATTTGGAGATTAGAGGGAACAGATCGAACAATTCAATAGGGAGTCTGGATAGAGTCTACAGAGTTCCAAGAGAAATATTATTATTGATATACAACTGAGATCCAGTGAAAGTTATCTCCTTATGATGTTAACTTTAACAAGATGATGAATGCCGACAAAAATGTCAGCAGATTCATGAAGTAATCATCACCTGAGAATGAATTTCTTATTATGTAGTTATTTCGTTCTATTGATGTTGATTAAACATTTCATGAATGGAAACGATCATCATAATTTTCTTGACGAAATTCACTTGTCATTTCATCACAACAGTGACTTTGGTGAGACATTGAACTTACAAGATGTTATTCTAATTGACAGCGCATCTGTTATGCCACACTTGTTTATTTATTAACTTCTATTTCAATTCTCCCATGAAATTTAATGATTGAATACAGTACCTGCTTGTACTACTTCCGGTTATCGAAATCACTCACTCACCAGTGATATGCCAAAAACACAATGGCAGGTACTGATACGATCAGTTGCGTTTGAACCCAGTCTCGGGTATACCATGCGATTGGTGCTACTACTGCCTCTCCTACTGAGTAAAAACAATTCAGAACAATACACGGCAACCCTCTCTTCGATTTTCCAACCATTTCCATAACTGGAAAAAAAAATATTGAACTGTTTCAAATTTAATTGCACTTCACATATGAAATCAGTTGTGGGACCCAAGTACAGATTTTGTGAACATCGTTGATTAATTTTTCATTCAGTATAAAAGAATACAATGAACATACGAGTATATGTATGTTGAAAATATTCTCATTTATCTCCGAAGGAGATAAATGAGAATATGTATGTTACTGTAGTTCATAACTGGCTGGATCTATGTCAAGCTGGTAAACAGAACTGCACCTACGACTCTTCAAGGTGAGGCCATTAGGTTCAGGGTCAACATAGGCTGTCCTCAAGGTGGGGTACTATCTCCCCTTTTGTGGTCGCTCCTGATGAATAGTCTGCTTGATGCCCTCGACAGAAGAAGAGTAGAGTTGCAAGCTTATGCAGATGACCTTATCATCTTGGCAAAGTCCTCATTGGAGAGGGTAGCTTGTAATATCCTCCAAAACACGATGAACGTTGTTAACAGTTGGTGCCTGAGGGAGCAGATGTCTGACGACTCCAGCAAAAATGTGATAATCTCCTCCATCAGGAGCAAAATTGAACGATTTAACGCTACTTTCCCTCAATGGTGAGGTCATTCCATTTGGAATGGAGGTGAAATATCTTGGCAATGTCCTTGATAAAAAACTTACCTGGAACGCTCACTTGGAAAAAGTTTTACACAAAGCCAGAGTGCCCCTATGGACTTGTCGAAGGATTCGTGGTGAAATTTTTGGGTTCAGGTCTCAAACGAATCCCTTGGATTCATGTGAAAATTGTCAGACCAATGATCACTTATGGTGCAATGCATGGTGGCCAGAGGCCATCAGTACCACACCATCAGCGGCCATGGAGATCCTTCTTGATCTACCTCCTCTGCATACTTTTATGGGGAGAGAGGCTAGATGGACTGCATATAGACTTGTGCACATTGCCAATTGCACAAATCAATTCAATGCAGCGTGGAACAGACTGCTGGTTGACATTGGAAGTCACAGCATTCTGGAAATGACCTCTGACTCTATGCCTCTAACTGTCAACTACAAACTGCCTCGTAAAGTACTGTTCCCGAGTAGAGGGAACTGGATCCTCCGGGAGTCAATAAACATATTCTTGGACAGTCAAGTGGCGTAGGAATCTCTTGGCTCCTACCGATCAACGTCTAAATTGGTGTTTCCTTAGCTGACAGTAGCCAGTCAGAAATCCTACTGTAAGGCGTAGATTTTTCCCGGTCATCGCCAGATATTTCTTCAGCGCCAGCTTCCCAGGGTCGCCCAAGGTGATCCTGGCAAGATTACATCCTTTGATTTCATCCCATTTCTTTAAAGATTGAGCATGGGTGTAACATTTGACTACTTCCGCAATTGTCGAAGTCATCAGGCCGTGGGTGCCACTTGGTCCTAAAATTCTTAGTCCAGCCGTTTCCTTGGCTAAAGAGTCGGCAATGCGATTACCTTTACTCCTGTCGGGCCCTTTAACCCACCTCAGGATCATGTTATTATCTATCGAGGCTTTGGCTAAATCTTGGTGGCACTCTAGTGCTAGCCCTGAAGTAACACGGTGTTTGTTCAAGGCTAATAGTGCTTGTCTGCTATCAGTGCAGATTGTTATGTTTTTGCCAGAGATTCTTTTCTTGGTTATTTCTTTTGTGGCGATTGAAATACCAGCCAGTTCTGTTTGGACCACGCTGGTATTTCTTCCCATTCCCCACTTAATCCTTAGACTTTGTGATCTGGAGTACACTCCACATCCTGAGCCTTCTTTGATTTTTGAGCCATCTGTATAAATCCGTATTGGATTTGTAGCATCTGATTCTGTGTTCTGCTTAATTTGTATTTTGTAGGGTTTATTAAACACAAACCTGGGTTCAATTGCATCACTTGTTGCCTGCAGCAGAGGTTGCGCAGTAAGCGCTTCCCGCCATAGGCCCAACCTCAATCGACCCATTCCTACTTCTAGGTTTACATCAGCCGTGTGCAATCGTACCATGGCCATTAACGCAACCTCCTTAACGTACAGGTCCAGAGGGGCCAGACCCGTGATTAACTCCATTGCCGCGGTTGGTGTTGTTCTCATGGCTCCTGTGATGTTTAAACAAGCCAGTCGCTGTATTTGATATAATTTTTGGATGACCGTTGCTTGTAGAACTTTCGGTCCCCATACGTCAACATAGGTCTTATTATTGCAGTGTAGATCCAGGCGACTACACGGGGTGAAAGACCCCATGCGCGTCCCACTGTCCTCCGACATTGCTCATAAGCTACGTATGCTCTTTTTGCTCCACTCTGTAGATGAGAGTTCCATGTTAGCTTCTTGTCGAGGATAATACCAAGGTATTTCACCTCTTCAGAGAAGTTTAGTTGGCTTTTGAAGATTTCGGGAGGTTTTAAGCCCGTTAAACTTCTTTTTCTGGTGAAAAGGACCATCTCAGTCTTCTTGGGATTGATCGACAGTGAGTGTTCCTTACACCATGTTTCTATCAATTTGAGCCCATCCTTCGCTCTATCGCACAGTGTGTTTACAAATTTGCCGGTCTGCAAGATAACTATGTCATCTGCGTATGCAATTGTGAAGAATCCATTTTTGTTAAGGTGATTAATTAGGGTATCCAGAACTATGTTCCAGAGAAGGGGTGATAAGACCCCCTCCCTGTGGACATCCCCTCATGACCAGTCCATTTACTGTGATGTCTTCTACATTAATACTTATTGCTCTGCTAGAGAGCATCTGGAGTATCCATTCTCCTACTACCAGGGGTACATTCCTGGAGTGTAGTTGCTGGGTAATTGTTGGAAAGGTTGTTTTATCAAACGCTCCTTCAATATCTATGAATATACCTAGGGTGGATTCTTTCTTATCCAATGATCTCTCGATTCTGCTAACCACATGGTGAAGGGCCGAATCAGTAGACCTTCCCGGGGTATATGCATGCTGATTTGGATGAAGTGGGTTGTTAACAAGTACTTCTTCTCTTATATACCGCTCACATAGCCTCTCCGTGGTTTTTAAGAAAAACGATGTGAGACTAATTGGTCGGAATGCTTTTGGTAGGGTGTAGTCCATCCTACCTGGTTTGGGTATAAATACTACTCTTACTTCTCTCCACTTACTGGGAATATACCTCAGAGCTAGAGAGGCTCTGAATATTCCAACCAGGTGAGGCATAAGAGTGTCCAGTCCCCACTGAAGTAGGGCTGGTCTTATAACGTCAGGCCCTGGTGACTTGAAGGGGGAAAAGCCCAATATAGCCCATCTCATTTTGTCCTCATCAATTACTGTACTAGCATATTGCCAGTCATATTGTGAGGGGGTTATTGGTACATCCGTCCAGTTCGCCGTTCCAGGAAAGACAGTTGCTTTATAGAGTGTGTTCTTCCTGATACTGTGGTATTTTTTTAAACAACTACATTAGGTTAGATAAATGAGATACTTACTGAGTATGAAAGCTAAGGGATATACCGCTGCTGTTGCTAGTGAAGAGATGAACGTGAATACGACGAAAGTAACATACTCAGGAGAGAGAACTTGAAGTGCTCCTGTTAAACTCATCAAGAAAGTGAAGATGATGAGTGTTACTTTTCTACCGTACCTGAAAGTGAATGTTTACAAATCGTATAATGGAACTTTAATTGGTACACTCCCATCAACATGCTTATGACTATGAAGATAAGTGCTGACGATGGAATGAGGCAAAGGCCTTATTCCGAATACTCTAGAATGTTCTGAACCCAGAACACGTTGACAATTTTATATTTGGATGCTTCAGTGTGTTTTTTTGAGACATACCTCCAATAAAAATACTCACTTGTCCGCCAGAAGTCCGCATGTTACCGTTGCAATTATTATTCCAGTAAAATGTGCAGTTCCGACCAATGAAATTTTCCATTGATTTTCTAAGCAGGTAATATTCCACTAGAAAGAGTAAATGTGAATATTTACACCTATGAACTCGTGTTGAGAAAAATAAACTGATTTCTGTATATATGAAAAGTGGCGAAGAATAGATCTGTTTACTCAAAAAAATATTTAGATTTATCTGTTATCAGCACTTCAATTTTATACCTCAACCTATTGGAACTGCTCAACTGCCCTTGATAGATCGTAATGTTAATTTGAAAGAATCTGAATATTCTTTCCACTTTACCGCAGTCACCATTGAGTGTGTGACAAACTTGTCTAATTTGGGTTTTCTCGGGAAGCAGTGCCACTCTTAGTAAATTATCTGAAAAATCGTACTCAAAAGGTTATTGTGGATGGAGTTGTATTGGATGATCTATCGGTATCAAATGCAGTGCCAGAAGGATCTATCCTTGGGTCTTTGTTTTTAGCTTATACATCTGCAACTCGATAACATCAACATCATTGTTCAGTCAGAATATTCTCATTCAGTTTTCGGTTCCACTAGTGTAAAGATACCACGTCAACAGTCTCTAAAATTGAAAGAAGAAATTGAAGAGATTTGAAACAATTTGAATATGCTGGAAACTACTGTCAACCCTCTCATCACTGAAATCGTCGAAGCGAATCCTAATGAATTCGATATGGATATTGTATTGCAACAAGATGGAGCATCACCACATTACTCCAGACAAGTAAAAAACTATTTGGATACTACTTTTCCCGGTCGTTGAATTGGCTGTCGAGGTCCTACAGAATGGCCAGCCCGCTAGCCAGATTTGACACCTTTGGACTTTTTTATGGGGGCTATTTGAGTCAGAAGGTGTACGAAATCGAACCGCCTTCAATATTGAATATACGGCAGAGAATAATGAATATTTGTAGAGATATTGACGTTACTGTGTTCGAAAATGTTATGCGTGAAATATCGGATAGGCTGTTCATATGTCAACAAGTTCAAGGTAACCTCAAGGTGACCTTGAGCTTATTACCTCATATTATGTAGTTCAATGTCAATGTATTCAGGCAATTATTGAATATTCCGCCATTTTGTAGTAGTTTAAGATGTTGACATTATATTCCAGGATTGTGAAGCATTTGTCAGAGGCTTCAAAAAGAAGTATAACAGGACCCCCCTTTCCATTTAATTTTTTCCCAGGTGGCACCCAGTCGCCATTTTGAAAGTTTTGTCTGTCAATTTCGCTTCAAAATGAAGTATTTATGCATTAATTTCATTATCCCAAATTTAAATTTTTTGAGTTGACCGTTCAAAAAATAAAAGAAGGGGGACATTGAAGAAATGCACTGTATATGGGTAAATTTATTTTGATTTCTAGTTTCATCACAAAATTCAATAGCATTTAATTTTCGCTTCCTAATTGAGTAAAGAAAATAATGATCTTAATTACTTGCAGAAGTGACGATGGCAGAACATTAAAAAATTTGACGTATCAATAAGTTAATTAGTGTAGTGATAACGTTCCTCGTGTTGTCACGAATTCACGTAACAGAATAAATATAACTTACGTCATTTACAATTGTTCTTTCACTGCCATCAAAAATCCATTCTGTGCAAGTTTCTATGGTGTTCGTGAAACTGTTTTTGGAGCAGATAGTGGAATTGAGTTCCGATACATTTGTGGGCAGATATCTTGAGCAAGTGTCGCTTTGGACTCCAATCACCTGATTCTCAGAAGATTCCGGTGGAATGGCCCAACTTGTCCAAGGTGCATCGTAAGTTGCGGTGTATGGGTCTTCGCATTCAGGTATGAAACATCTATAATTTGTAGAAAATTAGGAAGAATTATTAGGCTTATTTATGGAAAAATGTTTGTTAGAGTTTCAGTCAAATTGGTCCATGGAATCCCTTCTCTGTTGTATTCCAGTGGTGTTATGAGACTCGTGCAAAAGAACCTAGACTTCATCAGATATCGCCATAAAGACCTAGCCTTGTATTCATGCAGAAGATAACCTGTACGCGGTCTACACCTTCCTCTATATTCGTGCTGATTATATGGACCACAGATGAGAGAAGAAGATTTTTCCGACTTGAAATAAGTACAACCTGAAGTAAAATACAAGAAAGAAGCTTCAGCTATCCTCAAGAAGGCTTGAAGGGAATCGGTGAAATATTTTGTCGTTGATCAACTTTTGCACCAGAGACATGACGGGTATCATGTGAACCTCCCAGGCAGGTAGGTCCTCAGAAATCCCGTCATGGGATCAGAATACCTTCTTGAGCATTGTTTGAAATTATCACAGACCAGGAAAGAAGAAAAGTTAATGGAACTTGGATGACTTAGAATGACTTGGATGTGAACATATAATGATACACTTCCATCCCTTCCTTCAAAAATAACAGAAGTAAGGTAGTAGGTATGTTATAAGTGCACAATATAAGTTGTTAGTGACAATATTCGAGAATGAAATATGTCTAGTAGAGTAAGTTGTTCGGATCATCGACATAATAGCTTTGAAACGAGAAGGTCTCGTACCTCGACAATATTTTATCAAAACTTTTGTAGAATTGACCAAGATGCCTGTGAGTCAGACCTGGAAACTGGTTTGAACCAGACAGGAATATATCAGTGACAAAAACAGCGGAACTGGGGTAGAGGGACCTGTAAACGTCAAAGTGAAAGATAAAATTGTTTGTTTGAAGGTGATTGACAATGTTTCATGATGAATTTCAATAGTTCGGACTTCCATTGTCTGATCTAATGTATGAAAATGGATGTTGGTTGGTTGGTTGGTTGGTTGGTTGGTAAGTGATAAACTTCTACATCGCTCAACCGATCGTGATGAAACTTGACATGTATGAGTAATTTTTTATAGCGAAAGTTTTTAGGCTATGAATTTTTCGGTAACTCGCCACTAAATGGCGCTGTCGAACAAATTTTTGAAAGAACTGTTCTATAACGCTGTGCACGCCTTAGTACGTTAATTCTGATTCTGTCAAAACATTGGAACATCAGTCACATAGCAACGTAGTACTAATTAGTACTACAACTACCAAATTCTACGCAGGCGAAGTCGCGGGCAACAACTAGTATTATATAAAATGATTTGAAATCCCTGAAAGAACTAATAAAAAAAGAAGAATTGGAGAAAATAGCTGAAATGAAATAAGAGTGGAATAAATTACAAGTGAATATAGAACAATTGAACAAAAAATAAAAAATGAAAAATTAAGGGATTCCGAGCCAAGTTACTTCACGACGATTCGATTGTTAGTATCCACAATCGTCATCGGGTGATGACTGAACTAATTCCTCCGAGAGATGACTATTATTTATTGTTCATTCGAGTACTTTCACTTATCTCCGCTTTCCTTTTTCCGCTTCACCGGTTTTGCGGGAGATGACCGTTTGTGGGGTTGGCCATTTTTCGCTTGATTATGGGTTTCCATATGTTGCGTACTCCACGCTAGCTTGGCTGAATACACAACATATATGCGGCTTCTTCGAATTTCCTTGTGAACCAATGTTCCTCCCTGTGTATGAACTTATCTTGGGACCACTCGATGTTATGTTGATGGGTCCCAAACATCCTCTGCTATACCTGATTTGCTAGTTTCCTTTCACTGTGTGTGTTTCTTGTGCTCGGCAATGCGAACTTTCAATGGCCTCATAATTTCACCGATATAGGATTTTCCGCACTCACAAGGCATCCGGTAAATGCATTTCTTCAAATCGTAGTCCGCGATTGGTGGCCTGATTTTCATGAGGCTGCTACGGATAGTGTTTCCGGATCTGAAATAGGTTCTGATGTTGTACTTGGACCCAATTCTTCTCATTCGATAATCCTCTGATATAGGGAAGTACAAGTACTGGTTGTGACGGCTTCTTTCCTTTGCGAGGCTCCTGCTGTCTTTTAGCCAAAGTCTGTTCCACCATCGCTTTGGAGTAGCCATTCCGTTGAAGATCATTTTTGATGATGTCTAGTTCCTTCTCGAGACCTTCCTTCGTACTACAGAGCCCGAAAGCATGGCCCGAAAGCATGTGTATATGTATTGCGTATACATGTATATATAGTTCTTTTTTTTTGGCCTAAGATGAAAAACAGAGCTTGCATCTTTTGGTGCAACCAGCTGATCTTCAGCCTTTCCCGTTTATTTATTGTATCATTATGGGAATAAAGACCAATTATTATTATTATTTTTTTTTTTTTTTTGTTTTTTTTTTTTTTTTCACCGTAGTGTGCGCTGGTCAGGCCCTATCCACCGAAGCCCCGATACATTCGGGAGGGCGCGCCAGCATAATCAACCAATGACCACTCCCCACACCGTGGGGTAAGTGATCATTGGGTCCGAGAATCATGTGCCCTGAGCAAACGCAGTGAACCAAGAATGACAGCCTTCTGCATCTGTGCGGCTAAGATTTCTGCCTTAGTGCGGCAAGCCGGTATGATTTTGAGATTCGAGAGTAGAGAAGACATCATTCCACCAAGGACTCCAATAATCAGAACGACCATCTTGACAGAGTGATCTGGATAGAGTCTGCGGAGTTCGAAGAGAAAATCTCGATATTTTATCCGTTTTTCCTCCTCTTTTCTGACGATATTCGTCTCGCCAGGAGGTGAAAACTCCACGACAAATATCGTTTTGGTCTGGTGGTCGAGAAGGACTACATCAGGCTTATTAGCTTGTATGAGCCTGAGGGTGGGGAACGAATAGTTCCAATAAATTCGGCACTTCTCGTTCCCCACAACGGATTCAATATCCCCCGGAGCGTAGGGCAACACCGGTGTCTCGTCAATACCGTAGGAGTGCCGTATATGGTAATATAGCACTCTTAGGGCCGCGTTATGTCGATGGATATAGGCCGAGACCGCATATGCTGGACATGCTGATAGCAAGTGCATTAGGGTCTCGGGCGCCTCGCGGCAGGCCCTGCACCTTGTGTCAGGAACCTCTATACTCATCACGCGACTGCGGTAGACTAACGTGTTGAAGACACCATCCTGGCAAGCCATGATGAACCCCTCAGTTTCCGACTTCAGCCCACTCGACCTGAGAAAAGCGAACGTCAGGCGCTTTGATAAGCCAAGGTCTTCGATGTTATTGAAGAAGATCCCATGCATCGGCTTATCCCTGTGTCTCCGCAGAAGTAAGGTGATCTCTGCGGCTTTTATCTGAGCTTTTTGCTGAACGGGTTCCAACTCGGTGACAGAGTTGTAGTCACCTCGTTCAGAGTCGAAAACTATACCGAGTTCATCAGCTGCTCGAGCAGCTGCCCTAAGGAGAAATGCTCCAATTCCTGCTCTCTCATGGTCACGGACCATGCAGAGAAGGGGATCCGAACTCCTGACGACTTTACAGGCTGTATCCAGTACCATTCTGTCATGTAGACACTCCAAACTCAAAAGTCCACGACCTCCCTGTTGTCGGGGGAAGTACAACCGTGGAACGGACGATTTGGGATGCAAACTCCTATAGAGATGCATCATTTTTCGGGTCCTTACGTCGAGTTGATACAGCTCCTCCCGAGTCCACTTCACTACTCCAAAGGAGTAGAGTAAGATTGGAACGGCAAGCATATTTGTTGCAGCTACTTTGTTCTTCCCCGACAGTTCCGATGACCAGATCTGTCGAAGTTTGTGCTGATACTTGCCGCGGAGAGAGTTTTTCACTGCAGTTACCTCTTGTGAGTGGCGTTGTTCCACCCCGAGGTAAGTATACGTCTCTCCGGCATCCAGATGGTGTAGGATGCTTCCATCTACGAGCTGCACATCCTCTCCGTAGTCCCCGCATCATCCTCTTTTGAGATGAACCATTGCACATTTGTCTATCCCGAATTTCATACCGATAGCATGCGTGTACTCTTCCACCACCCTCAAGGACTGATAGAGATCCTTCTCTCCAGAGGCATAAAGTTTAAGATCATCCATATAAAACAGATGGGTGACCTTGTGCCTCCGGTTTCCGGGGGTGCCACAGTTATATCCTCGAGTCTTTCTGAGCGCAACGGATAATGGCAATAGTGAGATGCAGAATAGAAGGGGGCTGAGGGAATCACCCTGAAATACACCCCTTCTGAAAGTGACCCACCCTGTTTGAACTCTTGCTTGACCAGATGTTATGGTGAAGCGAGTTCGCCAAAGTGGTGTCAGTTGTTCAATGCATCTCACTATGTTGTCGGGTACCGCAAGGCATCTGAGCAAATGCAAGATGAGCTCATGCGAAATTGTATCAAATGCCTTACGGTAATCGATCCAGGCCATAGAGAGGTTACGCTTATATTGTATCGAGTCCTGCGTTACACATCTATCGATGAGCAGGTTCTCTTTACATCCAGCGACTCCTCTCTTCGACCCTCTCTGCTCATATATCCGTTCGAACACTCCGTGTTCGAACGGAGTGTTCGAATTATTGAAACCACCCCAGGTTTTTGAAAAAAATGATTTCTTCATTTTGTGAATTATCTTTCAGGTCATTTGACAAGAGTACCAAACCTGATACGCTTCACGGTGGAGCAGGCACAGATTATGTGCTCTGCTTCCAGTTATAGAGGATGTTCCTCAATCAACGACTACCTTCGTCGGGTAAATAAGCAACTCAAATGTGTGACTTGAAGAATATGTTTATAGCGACGCATTTTATTTCATTACTGCGGGGTACTTACTATAAGCAAAGCCAGAACACGTTCTTTCGATTTTCACAGGTGAATGTTGACCTTCGGTAGCTATAATGGCTTACTGGAAGGATTCCGGTTAATTGGTCAGTATATCAGGTTATCTTCCAGTCAACTATAACTGACGATACAGCAATGCACGAATGTTTTGCCTCTGGTTTGGATCAATCATCGTTTGAAAATAGGCATTCACGGACCTGCTCAGGAAGGGATTGGTTTTTCTCAAGATGAAGATTCTACTTCTGGTGCTGAAGACTTCGGTAAGAGACATATTCATAAGATATCCTGCTCCTGTGTAAGCAATGAGCCACTTCCTGGCCTCAGCACCTAGACTCTTACGTTTGTTCAAGAACTGGGAAACTTTTGATCCGATGATATAGGGAAGACTGTACGCAGTTGGAGACCTTCACTCAAAGTCGACTCCTCTGTGAACTCAGGGTTCAATTCCTTGGTTACTTCATGGTCCATAGAGGATCTTGAGAGTAGTTAGGAAGAGAAGGTCCATCACGTTAAACCCCGATTACAGTGACAAGACTTCTCACGCCGAAATGTTGCCTAGTATTCTGTAGGCTCCGTTGGTGACACTAAGTGGGCTCAAAGTCACATATACTATTGCCATAGATGCATACATCTCAGGATGATGCGTTTTTGAGGACTTTTCCTTCCATGGGTGATACCTCATCCAACAGATCACCAAGAATCGCACGTTAAGAAGGTTAGACCTAGGACAGTGAATGATGAAAAGTCATCCTGAGAACATGCTAGGTATACAGACGCCCAAATACAGGTAAAAATGTTTGCAATCCTACAATGCGTGAGAAATGAGAATCTGATGACTCAACGAAATGAGCGATTCAATATTTTCACACAGCCAGGCTACACTTGGGGTACTGATAAACACAAAAGTGACATATGGCTCTGGGAATGCCAGAAATATTTAAAGGAACTGGCTGACGAATATAGGAGTTAGAATATTCCAGACGATGAGCTGAATTATTGTTCACACAACTTGCCAGAAAGACAGTGACACTGGATGAATCGAAAAACCGTTTCCGTCCTTTCAGTACTACATTCTGAAATAGAAAATTCACACCCTACTGAAATTTTGAGGCATATTTGTTGACCATTTTTGGTTTTCCGTATACAACTATTGACATGCTTCGATAACATCGTGTTTGTATACTCATAACTATTTCAATTTTCAATCGTCCAAATCAAGAATGATGGAAAGAGTAATATATTCATATTTCATTCAAAGGAGAACTAACCTGTATTTGGGAACTCCGGCTGTGAAAACGTAACTGAAGCTGTTGGAAGCCGCGAAAGTAATTGGCAAACACAGCAGAAGTAAGATACTAATCTGATATATTCCGAATTCTCCAATCTCTTCCAGTATGTCGTCAAGATCATCGATTCCTTTTCTCATCACTCATGCACTGAAATGAATGATCAACTGGGATTAAACTGGAATCCATGGTATTGAATGACAAAAGTCAAAATGAACTCATTATGGGTTTGCTGATTTTGTATGAGAATTCAAATAGTCCCTAAATGGAGTTGTGATTATACAGTTGATTACTTTCTCAAGAATTTTTTATTATTTTCGATAAACTAGACACTAGGCAACATTCTAGACATTGTGTAAAAATACGACTGGCTGCATTCCTCGACTCCAAAAAACTTTTGGACCGTACAATTATAATTCACGATCAACGCAATTGTTCCATTTTTACCTCTCTTTTGAATTCAATTTCATTTCATTATTATTATCCATTTTTCCCACTATATCGGGCAAACCCCGTATACGTCATTCCGTTGAAAACGGCCAGGAGTGCGAGAGAAATAATGAGGCACACGAATGCTCGACAATCGGCCAAATGATGGATGGGATTGATGTTTCTGTGGAATGTCTTAAAAGTAACAATATTGCTCACCGGTGTATGGAACCGGAAACCTACAGTATTCGAAACGAGTAGCTGAAATTCTAAACTTAAGCGCAGTTCTATTAAATTTGAAATATCTGCTCTTTCTATCAACCAAAATAATGCAGAAAGAATTTTGAATTCATGGCACAGGAAACACAGTTTGCGAAAAACCTCGGTAGATAATAAAATTATCCTAAGGTGGATTGAAGGGCACGACAGGAGTAAAGGTAATTGCATTGCCGACTCTTTAGCCAAGGAAGCTGAACGGTGGCTGGACTAAGAATTTCAGGACCTAGTGGCATCTACGGTCTGATGACTTCGACAATTGCGGAACTAGCCAAACGTTACACCCATGCTCAATCCCTAAAGAGATGGGATGAAATCAAAGGATGTAATCTCGCCAGGATAACCCTTGTCGACCCTGGGAAGCTGATGCCGAAGAAATATCTGGCGATGACCTACGCTCAACAGTAGGATTTCTGACTGACCACTGTCAACTGAGGAAACACCTCCATGATATGGGACTAGTGGACACACCTCTATACAGGATGTGTGAACAGGAAGTTGAAACTGTCAGGCATGTCCTATGCGAGTGTCCGGAGTTATTGTCAATAAGAGAGTCTTGACCTACACCTGCCCATATAAAGAAGATGTCTCCCAGTGATCTATCCATCTTTCTGGAAAGGACAGAATGGACGATGACCTAGGAGGCCAACTCCTCGGGAGGATGTACAATGGGTCGCATGTGGCCTAAATGCTGTGGGCCTACACTTCCCCTTCCTATTCTACATATACAGTCCGCGTACATTGATACTCATCACCAATAAATCAAAAAATAAATGTAGGTGTGTTCTAGATGATATTCATTTGCAAAATTGAAAACTTCAAAGCTACTAGTTGAAATGTTCACAACAAAAATGAAAACAAAAACAACACAATCATTGAAAGTAAAATTTTTCTTACTGTACTGTCTCTGGCATTCACAGTTTCTATGACTACTGATTGCATTAATTGACTACATTCATCACAATGTCTTCAAAACACCCAAAAATTGTAATTTTTCACTATCGGACGATGATAAAAATGAACAACTACTGAGTTTTTCACTGGGAAAATTTCCAAAATTAAGTCAGTTCACTTACTTAAGGCACAATATCCCAACAAGAACTATTAAAACAATCTCGGTTTGTTTTGTCCTAGATCAACCTTAACGAGAACTGACGATAAATAAAAAGGATTCGTCTCCTTATCAACAGCTTAATTTTAATATTTTATCATTTACAATGCATTTTGATGTAAAACAATCATTTCACATACTTTATCGTATCATAAAATGTTTTTATGAAATCACAAGTTTTTCTACTCAGGAACATGGAGTTGAGTGAATGGTTGTCATTGAATTGAGCTTGTTCAAATATTGATCCAAAATGAAATCTGACTATGAAATGTTGTTTCCTATGGCAGAGACGGTTTCAAAAAATTCTCACAAAATTGAAGCAGAAACATAAGCATGACATATATTTTTTGGATGTCATATGATACCTCTTATAAACGTTGGTATTCATAGTCCTGGCGTAGAAAATGGGTTTCAGCCTGATGATTTATTTGTAGGTGATGCATGTGAAAATTTTGGACAAGTGAGAGTAATAACAAAAGTGAAGGTGTCAATTCGCCAAAGTTCTGGTATCATTTTTACAAATTCAGATATCAATTACGATTGAGATCTCTCCTAATCGAATCAAGGTCGAAATTAGCAGAATTACTCCAGAAGTTATTCGCGATGTACAAGAGGGACGTGTCCGTAGTGTAATAACTTCGAAAAAATGGTCTGGATTGTGGAATTGGATTTCGTATCCAAGAAATCCTTGTGAAATCCCACTTAGCTGTTACGAGTGTAATAAATGATCTTTTCTGATTTATTTATTTTTTTTTAAATAATTTTGGCAGATGCTGTCACCAGATGCGGATTTCTCCACATCAAATTTTGGATGTTAGTCGAATCCAGGGGCTGGAATTCGGCCTCCTACACAAAGAGGAGGTCTTTTTGAAACCTGATCATTTGGTATACATACTTATAGTTTTCTCTCATTAGATGGTTCCAGTACGATGATAAATATGCTCAAACTAAATTTTAATCTCAGTTGGAATACTTCTTACTAACTATTCTCTTTTCGATAGATTGACTGGGAAATCTCTAATTTTTCTTAACTTTCTTAACTTTATCTAACTCTAAGATGATGGTGTTTTTCTAAGTCCAAGAGAAAATGAGAGTCCGAAGTTTCGAATATAAAGTATAATACGTAAAACAACGAGTCCATGGACAAACAAAAAAACAACATGTAAAATCTTATAAAAATTGTTGAATTTTATAAAATGAAAGGAAATAGAACGAAGAAAATGCCGCCAATTTGACTGCACTATTTACTATTAATTCACCCTCTCAAACCATTACAGACGCACCAACCCAGTACAAAATACTTTCAGTTTTACTTTGGGGAGAGTGTTGTATAACCTTGAATTTGCGTTTTTTTTTAATTTCGTGGCTCTCGCAAGACTCCTCCAAACCTTCATTTTTTCCCGCCTTCCAAGAAGACACGAAGAATAGTAGGATTCCACGTACCCCCCGTTTCTTAAACCATTCTTTGTTACAGTCGATCACGTGCGACGGAGGTTACCAAAAAAACCTATTTCGCTGAATTGAAAAAACTCAACATTTTGAAGCTGGGATATTGATGGGCCCATATCTATATCCTCAGCGGTTTTCAGCTACGTGGCAAATATATCTGACTTTGCATCTTTTCAAAACACGCCGATGGATAGTGTTTATATAAACACTCTCAGTCTGGTCATAATTTTACATTGTATGAGAGACAGATCCGGCCTTTATGAAATTCTGAACTGAAAAAATTTGTCGCTTCCCGAAGTTAGAATGTATATTACCATACATAGCTCTCGCTAGGTATTACAGCAGATTCGCTTGTTGCCATCAGATTGGTGAATGGCATTCTCAACATTTTATTTGATTGTTGTGATTTTGATAGTCCGTACTGGGACCTCTGGCGTAAAATATATCTATTGAAAACACTTTCCCAACACCAGAACAAAAATAACGGTTTCTCGACGCGCGTTCCGCTAACCAAGTTAGCGCCCTTAGGAAATCATTATGATCCCTTGATGCGCGTCTTCAAGAGATCATTATGATCTTCTGAGGACGCTAACTCGGTTAGCGAAACGTTCGTCGTGAGACCGTAATTCATGTTCCGATATTGGGAAAGTGTTTTCAATATATGTTGTGATTTTGTTAGATATGTACTACCACAAGACCTATATTTCAATATGCATTCAGAAACCGTTATTCAAACACCCCGACACGCGTTTCGGTCACCAAGTGATCATCTTCAAGAGGAAGATCAAACTGTTTGATCTTGCTCTTGAAGATGATCACTCGGTGATCAAAACGCGTGTCTAGGTGTTCAAACAACGGTTTGGTGTTGGGAAAAACCCACCAAAGGTACACCAAAGGTTCCAAACAGTGCATCACAAGGGAACAATATTGTTGCAAGCGATATCACAGAAAGATGAGAGGTGAAGTGCAATAAACCCATGAGACTACAGTATTTTATGGAAACGTCGAAATCTTCATCCAAGTAGTTGATGAAAAGCATTATCATTATTTCAGAACACACGTTTGACAAAACACTCAACCAAATTACTACCTTCAACCATTTTACTGAATATTTCAATGAATCAATTTTAGAATTCATGCGTGGAACGAATTGGCAATGGGAGCCGCTGTAATTGACAAATTTCTTGATTACATATTCCGCACAAGATTATTTAGAGTGACGCATGACATTGAAATGAAATTAGTGATATCACCGAAAATGAATAATTCTCTTCTTTCTAACGCAAAACAAAGAGTGGAGATCTTCTCCCATTCTACCCACCAAATCAAATACACATGGTATACAGGAGGTTACACATCCTTGAGAATGTAATCGATCCATATTTGAAAAGCTTTATACAGTTGGTCCATTAATTTTATCCACACTTCATTGCGATATTTTTGCTGAACAGTTCACAAAAAAGTTTTTAACAAGTAAGATTTTTTTTTGTCATTGCGCAGTCGAAATTTCTACGCTGCCAAAATTTATGGACTGTTCGATAACTTAGATGCTCTAAGAATGGCTTCACGTCGAACAGCAGATAAAGCAAATAAAAAAGTTTGGAACAGTATTGATATAACGTTATATCAAAAATTACAACAAATCATCAATAATTAAAGTTATAGGAATAGAAACTTATAGTCAGTTACAAATATATGACACATTTTTTAACTTTGAGATCTTATGTGTGTTATATTTTTTCAGTATTCTGATTCATTTTCCGGTCTTAATCAGAAAAGCAGTTCAAGATATCAATCCAATATTTCCAAAATATTCCGTGGCGGTTACAGCAACATAAAGAGAATAATGCGAACCGAAGGTTGATTATTGAAAATGGTGGAATACTGCTTTTGTAAAGCTGTAACTATGTTGCTCTATACTGAGAAGTGTTGAAAAGGGGGACAGTATTTCTGAAAATTTCTGTAAATGGCGTTCAAATGAGACCTTTCAATTTGGTTATCCTTTTCAGCACTTATAATTGAATTTCTATAAAAAAATCAATAACTGACATTTGCCCTTGCCTCCGCAAATCAATAGCAAAACTATATTCATACAACAAACAAAGTAACCCAAACAAACTTGGCTTTGTAATCAACCGCCTTGGGAAGCCTCGTTTATATTCATGGATTGTGGTGTTTGTTTTTTCAATGGCTATTCGTGATAATTTTATGCTTTCTTTTTCACAGGCTTTATATTAGCTTCACCTTTATGTATGCATGTATGTTTGTTTGTTTGTAACTCTCCTTTTCATTTCGGGATCTGTATTTGACAGAATTATCGACATTATTGCCTGATCTATTCACGGGCAGATGGCGCTGTACTTAATCTCCTTGATATATCGACATTATTACTTGATCTATTCGCGGGCAGATTTCGAACTCACTTCACATGTATTTCTCCATTTGAAAAAAGTATTTTTTTTTTATCAACACACGCCCCTGCTGCCTTATTTGTAACCCTCCTTTGCGCGCCCGCTGCATTGGATCTTGGTAGCTCATTTTCAGGCTTCCTCTCCGGAATGGAAAAATATCAATGGTTATTTTTCTAAACACTATACGGCTGATCGATCCCAAAGTTTAGATAGAATAAATGTTTAGAAAGACTAAAAAACAATCTTCTATAGCTTACGAAACTAACTACAAAATTAATTTTTTTTTAAATAAGCTTAAAATAATAACGAACGAAAAATACTAGTGATAATGTGAAAAAAGCGTGGGCGTTTTGTGCCACATTTTTGGTATATCAAGTGCCTTCCGCTTTTTTCACAACAATAATAGTATTTTTCGTTCGTTTTTGTTTCAAGCTTATTCAAAAAAATATTTTCAACTTTTTATTTCGATGTTCTTCAAATGCGTGTTTTTTAGTTCTTCACACTATATTTATTTCCTATCCCATGCATCTTCAATTAAAATTCAATTTACAGTTGGAGTTGGGTATAAAATCTGTCTTGAATTTTTTGATATGCAGATTATGATCGAAAATGGCGAACGAGTTCATGAATGAAAGCTATATTGATATCTTTCGTTTTCTGTAACATATATAAAGTGTAAGCTTTCGATGAAAATGAAAAAATTAAACGCATCAATAAAAGTCAGCAATTCAATGTGGTAAGGATACGAATTGAATGACAACTTTATATGTTTCATAACACTTTGTATTTGTTTATTGTATCAGTTTGAAAATGTCTGTGTAGGCTGAAACTGAAGTCACGTTAGTTTCAAATATAAAGTATTATGTGAACACGTGCAGTCTTATCGAAACCACCAATTATTTGGAGTTTTATATGATTTTTACCTGTTCTGGAAATCTACAAAACATGAAAACTGCTATACGAAAAAATTGTTTTTGGTTGAATGGTACAAAAACAAAATATCATTTCTACACAGCAATTTCCAATGATTCGAATTTCAATATCTGCGACTAGTATATTGTTTTGAATCTCATTCATTGTTCATAGGCTCTCAACTACTAATCAATTTGAAGATTCACATGGCTACATGGTCAATGAATAATAGTTGTTATCAATTTCATGGTTTTCAAATCATGTATAAAAGGACTAATGACAAGTTGTCAATATCTAGGCTCAAATTAACTTGAGGAACAATGTTTAAATTATATGAGGATGATATTCTGTTTTTCATTTTGACTGCTATAGTAGTTATCTATTTTTTTAAGAAAATAGCTTTTTATAAAAGTAGTTCTGCAGCAATGTAGATAGATTCAATGTTATCATTATCGAAGTTCTTGCTTCAGTTGAATCACTAGAACAAAAATGCTGTCTCCCGACGCGCGATTCGACAACCACGTTTATTTGGAGATGACTAAAACCTACTTCTTATAAGCTATGTTAATTTTTTTATTAGTCAGGGGGCTATGCTTGAAGACAGGCAGTAAACAACCTACTGTGTACCTAGGTATATCCAAGACGGGCTGGAACATTGAAAGTTCATTTCTTTAGATAAGCTATGTTAATGTTCCAATATGCATCTACACGAATCACTACCTCGCATGATGTCGGACATTAAATTCATTACTAGTATTTTGTAATTGTCCTATCGTTATTTACTACCTAACTGATACCTAATCTTCCTTTTTTTCTACTTGTAATCACTTGCTAATGCGCACAACGCACTACCAGAAATAGAATTTTTATCATCTCTCATTGATCTCATATCACATTTTTCGATTTCCAAACATGTACCGGTCTCAACAATTTTTGAGGATTTCTCGCTCATTCTAAACTTCTCTGGTCTATGAAATTCAATATGCGAAACATGTTCCATGTAGCCTGTTCAGTTTGACCAATACATTTCTTATCACAATATCTTATCCATTTTCGCTCGAAGGGTCTTTTGACAAGGAAATTCAGCTATGCCATTTTTTGTTGTAGACAATGGTAGGAGCTGTCAGTGCTGTAAGTGCCAAAAGGATTCTTCCTGTACACCTATTAATGATCTGGAGTCATTTTACCAATTCGATTTTCAAACTCCTTTAGATTATATTGCCTATGCATACTCACATAGACCTATAAATGAGTACTATTGACTATTTGAAAGAATCACAAGGTTAATAAAAAATGTCTGCCAGCACTCAAACTCACTTATTGACTGAGAAAAACAGATCACACCATACTCCACTGAATTTATGGCGGCACTGTCACAAACGGCGGGTTGGCTGTCTTTGTTCATGGCCTGAACCATGCATTGTGTTTTTGGTGAGTGCATTGGCTTAGAATGTGAGTGTTGAGCATACTGGCCATCTGATGCCTGCTTCCACGTAGCCCCGCTAGATACGGAAATAACAGAATCTCTTGTGGTTCTGTTATTCCCTAACTGAATGGCATCCTAACGATGGCCTAATCCTAAAGTGTGTGTATCCGTGCCGAGAGGATGAATGACACTGAGCCTATTAACTGTCTCTACGGAACCTTCGAGATACCGGGCGCCCTCTCGTCGTAGCATCGCCTTGTCACGGTAATGCGGGGCTCTGCCGTGATTGACATTCTTTCCCCAGCTACTCGTGATACTTTTATGGACAGTGTAAACTTAAAAATCATTTCTGACTCTGAGTCTACAGAGGAGACCTCCCTCTGTAGACCCAGACCTTCCTCTAAATTCAGATCAGGAGCGAAAGCTTCTCAACTCTCCAACTCTCCAACTCTCCAACTCCTGATCCAATAACTGAACCTGAAAAAAGGTTTGGTGGCGCAGCCAGGAAACGACCAAGTAGTCTCCTCAAGAGCGGAGTACCTTATGTAACCGTCTTGCACCAAATTCTTGAGCGGCGTACGTAGAATCTGTCTCAGGTGGAGGAACAAACCCACCATGAGTAGGTTAACAAACGTTTGCGATCAAGTGATGATTTATCAAAACCAAAGGCGTGAAAGCCTTGCACGGTTGAATATAAGGCATCGTCAGATGTAGCTGACGTGCAAAAACCCTTATATGAGAATCATGAGAATCATTTGAAAAAGCTAATGTTTTAGCGAAACATGTTATGATTATTTTCAATAAAGTTAGTGGAGATCAAATCGTTTAAGTGTAGTTTGTGAAATTATATGAGAAGGTTGTCGCAGGTATTAAGGTGAGAATCTTGCACCTTGACTATCCGACAACCTCATTAACGATGAAACAGCAGAGCATATACTTTGTGTCTGCCTCGCTGGGGACCGAATCAGGTTTTTAGAGTTCGACAGAGCCGTACTCTAAGCTTTTAACCTGAAAGACCACTCACCATACAAACTAATCGGCTTCGTTAAGAAGCTGGGTTTATTTGGTCGAGTATGAATAGGTGTGAGCTACAATAAACTCTTGCGGGTTGCAGTGGAGGGTCGAATAGATTCACTCACTTTGGACCTAACCTAACCTAACTGTCACAAATATACGATCTGTTTTGACGTATCTGTTTGAAAAAATTATTTTGTCAGACAGAAATATCATTACAAACAGACTTCCCAAAGTTTCTTCGAGGACTCCTTGAATTCTCAACAACCTATGAATATGACTGGAGTTTCTTCCCAACACCAAACCGTTATTTCAACACCCCAATACGTGTTTCGATCACTAAGTGATCATCTTCAAGAGGAAGATCAAACTCGTGTTGGGAAAAACTCCTGTATTATTCATTATGACACCAACCGTTACAATTTTAACAACTTATGTTGAATTTTTTGGGAAAGAAAGTTTTTGGCTTTCTACTACTCCATCTGATACAAAAAAATGGATGAGAGAATCTTCCAAAGAAAGGAAGGATTAATCAATTTGAAAATAAGTAACTCTATACATGGATGTGTAGATCATGCAAAGAAGTAACTTTCAGACACAAACTGAAAGAAAGTCCTCCTGAAACAGCTACTTTCATATAAACATTGAATTACACGAAAGAAAAAAATTCTTTCGAAACAAATACTTCTATATGAACACTGAATTATACAGAAGATACTTTTCTCTATTCAGTTTGTATATCGAACATTTGTGGAGGAATAAGAATCAGATATCATTCACATGAGTTCTACTTTGAATGAATGGTAATAAATTGTACTCACATGGAACACTGTCACCCTAACTGGTATACACGTGTTTCGCCTTAAGACACTTGCCTTAAGGCTCTTCAGTACCAAATTGGATAACATTATAGAAAATACACACACTTCATTCATGAATTACGATTTTGAATGTCACGGAATAAGCTTGATCTGCTTATGTCATCGATGACATCGTAATGACATTCATTCACCTATTTGATTTAATCCCAGCCATGAGGAATCTTATTTGATTTGAAAGGGATATATTTTTAGGAGTGATTAATTTTTTGGGAAAGAAAGTTTTTGGCTTTCTACTACTCCATCTGATACAAAAAAATGGATGAGAGAATCTTCCAAAGAAAGGAAGGATTAATCAATTTGAAAATAAGTAACTCTATACATGGATGTGTAGATCATGCAAAGAAGTAACTTTCAGACACAAACTGAAAGAAAGTCCCAAAAAATTAATCACTCCTAAAAATATATCCCTTTCAAATCAAATAAGATTCCTCATGGCTTGGATTAAATCAAATAGGTGAATGAATGTCATTACGATGTCATCGATGACATAAGCAGATCAAGCTTATTCCGTGACATTCAAAATCGTAATTCATGAATGAAGTGTGTGTATCTTCTATAATGTTATCCAATTTGGTACTGAAGAGCCTTAAGGCAAGTGTCTTAAGGCGAAACACGTGTATACCAGTTAGGGTGACAGTGTTCCATGTGAGTACAATTTATTACCATTCATTCAAAGTAGAACTCATGTGAATGATATCTGATTCTTATTCCTCCACAAATGTTCGATATACAAACTGAATAGAGAAAAGTATCTTCTGTATAATTCAGTGTTCATATAGAAGTATTTGTTTCGAAAGAATTTTTTTCTTTCGTGTAATTCAATGTTTATATGAAAGTAGCTGTTTCAGGAGGACTTTCTTTCAGTTTGTGTCTGAAAGTTACTTCTTTGCATGATCTACACATCCATGTATAGAGTTACTTATTTTCAAATTGATTAATCCTTCCTTTCTTTGGAAGATTCTCTCATCCATTTTTTTGTATCAGATGGAGTAGTAGAAAGCCAAAAACTTTCTTTCCCAAAAAATTAATCACTCCTAAAAATATATCCCTTTCAAATCAATTATGTTGAATTATTTTGCGAAAAGTCTGTGTTCTTTATTCAGTGATATGAAATGTCCAATTTGAATGGAAATTTGAAATGAGTTCAAAACTAGTTCTTGGCCTTGAATGGACATAAGAAATGACCATTTATCGTTAACGATTCTTTTGAACATGTGAGTGATGCTGAAAATTTTTATGTTCTTTCTGAATTGTTTTTTCGCAGAAAGAGACAAATAAAGAGCAAGTTTGCAATGACTAATGAATAAATTTCTTGGTTATCTTTATTGTTACTCAGAAAAAGTGTCTGAGTGCATTTGTCGTTTGAGTTGGCGGCGAGTAAATTCACCTAAATATTCTCAATCGGAATGAGTGTGTTTCTATGTCTATAATAGCGAAGAAAAGACATATTCTATAAGACTATAAGAAAGTCGCGAATTCAATATAACATGCTTTGTATTAAGTTATACTTGTGATGTTTCCTTACTGGTTTCTGGATCTTGGGCAGGAAAGCGGTGAATTCGTCCAATTGGGATGACTACCTCTTGATTTGGTTCTTGATTCTCTATAGAAATATAATTATGAGTACTGAAAAGGGTTACCAAATCAAAGCTCTTATTCGGACTCCATCTACAGATAAAACAAGCAGATGTCTGTCAACCCCTGCGAAACTGTGAAAATCCCCTGCACCAGGAGGAGAAAATTGGACGATCTAACGACACTTTTCCTCAATGGTGAGATCATTGGTACAGAGGTCTGTTGGTTGATCCTGGAAGTCACAGCATCCAGGAAATGACCTCTGAATTCATGCCTCCAATTGTCAACTTTGAACTGCCTTATGAAGTACTGTTTCCGAGTAGAGAGGACTGGATCCTCCGGGAGAAGGAAATATCAGGAGCAGATAGTTGTTGGTTCACATAAGGATTAAATACCGTACGGTTCTGGTGCAGGTGTTTTCAGTCTCAGACCCAGGACAGAGATATCAACCTGCCTAAGAACCTATGCGACTGTATTTCAAGCGCAAATTCACGATATTGAATTGTGAGCGGAGAGATTGGAATAATCCAGCCTCAAACACAAGTCAATAAAAATATTCTCGGAGAAACAAGCGGCGTTGGAAGCTCTTGGCTTCTACCGAGAACCGTTCAACCTGGTAGCAAATTGCTAAAAACGACTATCTTCGATAGAAAGACTTAACCGATTATCGCTGGTGTGGATTCCCAGCCATACTGACCTGGAAGGCAATGAGGTTGCTCACTCCGTTGCAAAGGAAGGTGCTGCAAGCAGCCTCATCGGGTCAGAACCTGTCATTGGCACCGCTTTAGGCTTTGCCAAATAAAGATTCAACACCTGGATGGTAGGAAGATTCATGAACTTCTGACAGAATCTTCCAGAATTGGCTCACTTCGAGGCGTTTATTCACCCTTCGAAGCTTGATACTAAACAGTTGTTGGACAACAGTAGGGATGAACTACGATGTCTAACAGGCCTACTTACAGGTCACTGTCATTTGAATCATCATATGCAAAGACTCGAACTGTCGAAAAACAGTGTGTTTTGCCTCTGTTTGGAAAAGAGAATAGAATAGAATATAATAGAAATTCATTTATACTGAACAACGAACAGAATGGTTTCCACTTACATGATGTACACTTTTTTCAAAATTTCCTTACATATAGTATTCATTGAATACCATTGATACAGTTAAAATCTATGTAAAATATCACAATGCAAAACAGTAAATAATAAAATGGCCGTAAAAAGATTCAGACACATTTGAGCAATCGGAGGAGTTGTCTCTCTGTGATACTGAATATATCCAGTTCACAGTTCCTTGTCATTTTGTTGACTGTTTCGAAACATTGTTGAACAGGAGACAAATTGTTTGAGATACGAAATAGATTGTCTCTTCTTCTCAGTCTTCCGTCAGGTACAATAAAATCAATATTATAGAGAATTTCAGGTACTTTCAGTTTTCTAAGAAGGTTAAAAACAAAAATTACATCCGAGGACACACGAAGGTCTTTCATTGTTTGCACATGCAACCATTGAAAAAGAGTGTTCTCAATAATCGTTTCTGGACTTTTTCTATAGTTTCAGAATATAATAAGGTTTTTGGATTCTAAACGACACAACCATATTCCAGCTTAGAACGAACAATGGAGTTGAAGAGTAATAGACAAGTATCGTGATTGAATTCACGGATAGATCTTAAGATAAAGCTCATTTTTCTATAACATTCAAATGCTAAGTATTCAATGTACCCAGAGCTACGTTGAGAGATAGGTCAGATACTGAAAAATAAGTAGATAGATTATTGAGATCATCTTGAAGCATATCGGAATCTTTTTCGCTTTCAATTCTTCTAAACAGCTTGAGATCATCGGCATATAGGAGAAATTGAAAATGCCCGATATACCGAGAAATGTCATTAACAAATAACACGAAAAGGAGAAGACCCACAATCGCGCCCTGCGGAACTCCCGCAGTAGCGGTGAATTTGAAGGAAAATACGTTGTTAAACTGTAAGAACTGTATTCTGTTGGATAGATAGCAGTGAAAGAAATCAAGTGTGTTGTTTGTGAAACCGAATGCTTTTAATTTCAGGATCAAAACTTCATGGTGAACTCTGTCGAATGCCTTGGCCAGGTCAGTGTATATAACGTCTATTTGATCGCCATTTTTTATTCCATCCGTAACAAAGTTACTAAATGCGCATACATTGGTAATGGTAGATTTATTACGAATAAAGCCATGCTGTTGGTCGATTATTACTGAGTCCACGTGATTGTGTACTCGATCATATATTACACATTCAAATATTTTCGACAAAGCTGGTAAGACTGTAATAGGTCTGTAGTTGTTGTTCTTATTGCCGTTTTTGCCAATTTTGAGAAAGCTTGGAAAACGATTTTCTTTCAGAGAAAGATTGAATATCAATGTCAGTGGTCTTCAACAAGTCACAGTAAGCCTTGAAGAAGTTGGCTGGATGGAACAGCAGAGCACATACTTTGTGCCTGCCCCACTGGAGACAATATCAGGTTTCTAGAATTCGGTAGAGCCGTATTCTTACCATCTGACCTGAAAGATCACTCACCATACAAACTTATTGGCTTCGTTAAGAAGCTGGGTTTATTTAGTCGAGTATGAATAGGTGTGAGCCACAATAAACCCCTGCGGTTTACGATGAAGGGTCGAATAGACCCCTTTACTTTGGACGTAAACCAACCTTACCTACAGAAGTTTCTAGAAAGGATGTACACCTCTTCAATACTTGTCACTCTACACCAACTCTAATACACTGACAGAAGACACTTCAATCATACCAACACAACAAGAAACAGGGTTGACTTCGGAGTTTTCATAGGGTTTTGAATTAATGAATTGACAAAAATAGTGTCATTATTCCAAAATTGTCTACTCTTTCCAACGACGGCCCTAATAGGAAATATAGTGCCTTACCCTAGTGTTTTATGCACTAAATCTTAAAACTTTTGATTTCAATCTCATTTCCAGAAACTCCAGACTTTTATTTCACACTCCTCCAAATAGATTTCTCTGATTCTTGTGATCTGGAACTCTGACAGTCTTCAGCAGTAGCCACCTCAGTCCGCTAGACATCTCCAAGACGATCTCCTTGTTGTGTCCAATCCATTTCTGTTTTTATGCTAATGGTGGTTCTTATGTTTTTTGTGGTCGTATATGCTTTTCATGATTTTGCTATCTAACGTTTTGGCCTTGATACTTTTTTCAGCTACACGTTTTCATGTTCAGATTTAATATCCAACGTTTCGTCTTCTGGCAATCATCGTCAACTTTTGTTTCTATTGAGGGCGCATAATGTTTTTCATATAGAAAAATAGTGCTTTTCATTCTGATTTCATTGATGTATAATTTGTTATGATTTGCTCTTCTGAAACCACAGGTATCGAAAAAAAACCACATCCTCTAAGATGGTTATGATTCCATTGAAAAGTTTTGTTTAATAAACACTAGTTGTCACAACTCATCAAATATCATAGGTTTGCACAAATACTTCAGTCGAAATGTCCTCATTCTCAAATGAAGGAAAATAAGATATGTTGAAACTTCATTATAAATTTGATAGGAATAGTACGAAAACAGTACAAATTTATTGTGAATTTGCCGGATATATCATTATTTGGTATTTTGGATAAACACTTAGCTTAGTACGGCGCGAAAAAAGTTGATGATGATTGCCAGTAGACGAAACGTCGGATAGTAAATCAGAACATGAAAACGTGTAGCTGAACAAAAGTATAAATGAAAATGTGTTTTTGGTTTTGAGCTATGCTGTCAAATAACTCTAGAAAAAAATAAAAAGGAAAATTCCGATTTTCAGTGTTTTTTTCCGGATATTTCCGGCAATACTCGGAATTTTACAAGTTTCGATATAGTATTTTGTCAACCACAAAAAAGCAACTTTGTCCCAATTTAAGCCTCGACGTATTTCCTGTAGTTATACATATCGAGTTGTCCAACGAAAAGTATGCACCTTGCTTTTCTCCTTTTTTTGTAACTTTACGCAAAAATGCTCGGACCGGTCAATTTTGCTTCTGAAGGGACACATTTTAGATGTATTTTTCTACCTGTGCCTTCAACCCCCTAGCGAGGGTGAGTAACAACCCTAAAATTTTAAATGGAAAATGGGGTCGAGTGATATATCATTTGAAAGGGCACACAATTCTCTTTCCAATGATATCTAATTTGTTGTATTTACTTGGATAGTTATAAAAAAAGCAAGATCATTTACTCGATATTCTTGGTGTCAATGAAAATGCGGAAAAAACGGCATTTTATCACTACTACATTCCTCAATTTCTCTCGTGCGTTTATTCGTTCAAATAACAACAGCAGATAAGTGTACAAAAAGAATTTAGGCAAACGTTCATTGATTCAATTCGGTTGCTTTTGAAGTTATTTCAACTTTACTGTAAAAATAGTTCAATCCATTCCTGAACGAGTTGAAATTGTTAAACTTTATTATCAACGCTAGACTTACTGCTCGCCTCTTTAATAACAGTCATCCCTGGAAAAATGTGAATGATTCGTACATTGCCAAGTTAGTCCAAAAGTTTGTCAATACCGGATCTGTCTGTAATGTGAAACACCAGCCACAGAAACCGATCAGAAATGAAGCAGTGGAAGTCGCTGTTTTGGGACATGTTGAATTGGATCATACTCAAAGTACCCGTCAGCTTGCTACAGCCTCAGGTGTCTCCTGTTCATCTGTAATACGGATATTAAAAGCCTATAAATTTCATCCGTACAAAATTAAATTAGGACAGGAACTCAATGAAGATGATCCTGATAGAAGGCTGCAATTTTGTGAATAACTGAGCCAGCTACTAATTGATGATCCGCACCTATCATTCAACACGTGTTTTTTCGATGAGAGTACTTTTTTTTAATGGAGCTGTGAATAGGCATAATTGCCGTTACTGGGATGACAGTAACCCACACTTATTCCGAGAGGTCCATACCCAGTACCCTCAAAAAATCAATGTCTGGTGTGGAATAGTAGGTAGTCATATCGTAGGGCCACTTTTTATTCCTGAGAATTTAACTGGTGAGGTCTACCTGAACTTGCTTGAAGATACAATTGATCCTCTCATAACAGAAATAATTGAAACTGACCAAAATCATAATGATGATCGCCTTCATTTCCAGCAAGATGGAGCACCTCCTCACTATGTTGCTCCGGTAAGAGAGTTTTTAGATGACCGGTTTCCTGGACGGTGGATTGGAAGGAGAGGCCCCATCGAATGGCCTGCCAGGTCACCTGATTTATCGCCTTTTAACTTTTTTCTTTGGGGACACTTGAAAAATAAATGTTTTGCTACGCAGCCCGAGTCCATAGAAGATCTTCGCCAACGAATTACAGCAGAGTGCAGAGTAACACATGATATGCTACAGAATGTTAGGAATAGATTTGAACAGAATCTGTATTATTGTATGGAAGCAAATGGGTCACATTTTCAGCACTTGCTGAAGTAGGATTCTACTAAGTCAATTACACATTACAAAGTACTGGGTTGTAGTTGTTTTTCTTCATAATACCTACATGTTTGAGTGAAATACAACAAATTAGGAATCATTGGAAAAATAATTTTGTGCCCTTTCGAATGATATATCACTCGACCCCATTTTCCATTTAAAATTTTAGGGTTGTTACTCACCCTCGCTAGAGGGGTTGAAGGCACAGGTAGAAAAATACATCTAAAATGTGTCCCCCTCAAAAGTAAAATTGACCTGTCCGAGCAGTAAGTCTAGCACAACTATTATATTGATAATAAAGTTTAATAATTTCAACTCGTTCAGGAATGGAATAAACCATTTTTACAATAAAATTGAAATAATTTCAAAAGTAACCGAACTGAATCAATGAACGTTTGCCTAAATTTTTTTTGTACACTCATCTGCTGTTGTTATTTGAACCAAAAAATGCACGAGAGAAATTGAGGAATGTAGTAGTAGTGATTAAAATGCCGTTTTTTCCGTATTTTCATTAACACCAAAAACATCGAGTAAATGTTCTTGCTTTTTTTATAACTATCCAAGTAAATACAACGAATTAAGTATCATTGGAAAGATAATTTTGTGCCCTTTCGAATGATATATCACTCGACCCCATTTTCCATTCAAAATTTTAGGGTTGTTACTGACCCTCGCTAGGGGGTTGAAGGCACAGGTAGAAAAATACATCTAAAATGTGTCCCTCTCAAAAGTAAAATTGACCTGTCCGAGCATTTTTGCGTTAAGTTACAAAAAAAGGAGAGAAGCAAGTTGCATACTTTTCGTTGGACCACTCTGTATATGGCGAACAGTACAATTTTTTCAGTTGGCTGTGTGAGTTACCTCCATAATAATTGTTTATGGTTATTATTATGAACTCAGTTTTGGTCAATGTGGTAAAAATAATGAACACAGCGTGAGAACTCATCATAAGTGGAAATTAAAACGTCATTGCTTTCGAAAAAACAGGTGAGTTGATTTTCTAGACCTAATGAAATGAAATGTTTTCCTGATACTTCACGAAATTCTTATCTATAACGATGTATTTTAGACTCCAAGCCACATGATTCATTACAATTCATTATGTTCAAGTTCCTGGAAAATTATTTACATGGTTGATTCATGATATGACATGGAAACAAATAATTCACCTATTTTAACTAGGTACATTGTTGTTTAATAAGTATTCTGGAAAGGATATAATATCAATACGATATAGGAAAGTCATTATAAAAATTGGATAATTATTTGAAGAAGTATATAACCGATACTTCACCTTCGAGTTTGCAGAATTTACATCGAACCTTGTTTATCAGTTCATACACGAGTTTATCATAGGTTTGAATCACGGAAGAATTGTTAGAAGCATTGAACGTTTCATTCGTAATTACCTTTGATAACGACCATTCTCATTGTTTGGGTATAAATTTATTTACAGTTCGCACAGATCCATACGTGTTTTTATGGAGTCAAGAATGAGTTCACGAATAATAGAACTATCTTTGTTCATTGTTATAGTTGCAGCAAGTGACAATAAGTATTGTCAGTTTTCTTGTAATGGATCGGCGCATACTGTATGTAACAGAGAAAAAGAGGTAAGATTTTATTTATTATCTTTCTAAAAACTCCGTAACTGAGGAAATTAAGCAAACTATTTTGATGATTTCTATTTCCGCAAATGCCACGAATTGGAGGTGATCGAACATAGAATTCTTTCGAAAATATCATTCTGCCTGGAACCCTGTATTAAAAATAATATTGTGGTGTCCAACCTCATGTAATGAGGTTGGACACCACAATACAAGGCTTCTGTCGAAAGACGACAGAAGCCTTGTAAATGTAGAAAGCAGTAATTCTCCGCTGTTCACGTCTTCTAAACAGTAGCATGCTTTCGGTCATTAACAAGTGTAAATCATTTTTGAATTCCTCGTTCAATTATGTACAAGAGAGTTTTTACTGTAACATGACGATTCTGAGACAAGATATCAAAACCTTTGTATTGTCCAAAAATTATGGAAGAACTGTATTAAATTCAATTTCACTTCAGCTTTTGATTCAATACGCAATAAATCTAGTTGCCCGGAAATGTGTCACCTGCTTTTTATATCTGACATCTCTACTATCCTACTTCCTACTTAATATTATAAATGCGAATGTAAGTTTGTTTGTTACGGTTCCACGCGAAAACTACTCAACTGATCATCATGAAATTTTGTACACACATTCTTGGAGGTATTAGAAGTAACATAGGACACTTTTTATAAAAAATATATTTGAGATAAAAAAATTGTTCGTCAAAAAATCTCAAAATCTAGCTACTTTAAGGTCATCTAGCATTCCAGTAGTGAAGTTACGTTAGTTTATGTTAGGTTAGGTTAGGTTAGGTTAGGTTAGGTTAGGTTAGGTTAGGTTAGGTTAGGTTAGGTTCGGTTAGGTTAAGTTAGGTTAGGTTAGGTTAGGTTAGGTTAGGTTAGGTTAGGTTAGGTTAGGTTAGGTTATGTTATGTTAGGTTAGTTTGAAGGTGATTGACAATGTTTCATGATGTTCGGACTCCCATTGTCTATTATATAAAATGATTTGAAATCCCTGAAACAACTAAAAAAGAAGAATTAAAAATGAATAGCTGAAATGAACAATTATATCAAGCAAAATAAACCTGAAATGAGATAATAGTGAAATAAAATACAAGTAAAAATAGAACAATTGAATAAATGAAAAAGAAATAAAGAAATGAAAAAAGAAAATATAAATAAAAAGTGAAGAGATTCCACTTTTTATTTATATTTTTACGTTACCGTCTTCGGATGATGACTGATTGTAGATATTAACAATCGAAACGTCGTGAACTAACGTGACTTGGAATTTCTCCACTTCTTATTTTTATTTTCTTTTTTCATCTCTTTATTTTTTTTATTTATTCAATTGTTCTATTTTTACTCTTACCACTGTTATTTCATTTTAGGTTTATTTTGCTTAATATAATTGTTACTTTCAGCTATTCATTTTCAATTCTTCTTTTTTAGTTGTTTCAGAGATTTTAAATCATTTTATATAGTAGACAATGGAAGTCCGAACTAGTGAAATTCATGTTAGGTTAGGTTAGGTTAGGAAAAACTTATAACATAGTCTACAAAAACATTTTAAATTATTAATCTACATGTCATCTTTTTGAATTGTAAGAACTGAAAATTATTTATTTTTGTTAGGTACAGTGAAATACATTTCAACATTTGTTGTAGCAATTCAATAAAGTATACTATAAATTTTCGAAACCTCATTGTATGTAATAATTTTTCAGAATTGATAATACCAGTCAAGTATTAAATTGAAGTTCTCATATTGATTTATTTCTATCGTACTGACACTTATTTAAAGTTATAAATGCGACCAAAGCCGCGGGTGAAAGCTTGTGTCTTATAAATGTATATCATTCAAATCTATTCGCTTTTGAATCATCTTTTTTATTATTACGTTTTTGTGATTGGCAAATATGTACGAGAATTACTTATACGGCATAACCGACGGAAATAGAAAGCAGCTGGTCGCATTTATAACCAGATATATCCAAATCGTGTTTTGCCCGATAGTCGAACCGTTTTCAATCTCAATCTCAGTCTTGTGGAATCTAGTACTTCCCGGATAGGAAAATCTGAAGGAAAACATCAAAGCATAAGGATTGCTGAAATTAAAGTAGTGGTGGCACCGAAAATTAAAGAACTTCCTGAAACAAGTACAAGTACGACGAAGATTGCTAGACAGTTCAGATACTATCAGAGAAGTATTATCTTTCGTCAGTGGTACTTAAAAATATGCAAAATCCGCAATTTGAATCGCATATTCTGTTTCACAACAATGATTAATTAGCGAATGAAAATCTCTTCATAACATAAACCCATTTTCAACACCAAACACCAACTTTCCGTTGACGTATGGGCAAGAATAGCTGCGAACTTAGGCTGAATGAAAGCAAAGAACTTCACAATCAGAGAATTAGGGATAAACTGCTTGCCAATCCTAATGGGTCTAGGTCATTCTGGTCGGTAGCTAAAGCTGTCAATCAGAACTTCACAAAATCCACGATTCCACCACTAACACAAGCTGATGGTTGAATTGCAACAATAGCTATAGAAAAAGCAAATCTACCAGCTGAACACTTTGGGTCCCACTCCACAGTCTATTATCTGGAAAAGGCACTACTTACTATTCCAACAAAAGAATCCATAATGCTGAAAATTACCTTTCGACAGCGTCTAGTATGGCGAATTTTGAAACAACTGAATGTTACCAAGGCGTCTGGACCTGATAAAGTGCTCCTCATCGTACTTGAAAAGTGCGCAAATGAACTCGCACCAGTATTTTGCAGACTTTTCAACCTGTATTACAAAAAAGGGGTCTTTCCTTCTTGTTGGAAAATTGATCGCGTACAGCCTATTCCCAAAAAGGGCAACAAAAGTCTTCCAAGTAGCTATAGACCAGTCGCTTTACTGTCAGTGATATAAAAAATCATGGAGTAAGTCGTAATCCACCATATCCTCAAATATTTGAAAGGCTTCAACATCTTGAGGGATCATCAATATGGCTTTCGGAAACAAAGATCAACAGGCGTACTTCTATCATATGTCACCATTATTTGGTATAACGCAATCGAAAAACATGGTGAAGAGCTGTTGCGCTTGATATTTCTAAGGCCTTTGACCGTGTGCGGCATGAGGATTTGCTGGCCAAACTTTGATGCTATGGCTTGTCGGATCATTTTGGTATATGGCTCTTCAGGTTTCTAAAAGAACGTTCCCTGCAAGTGGCCGCCGATGGATATCTCTCGAAAATATACACCATCAACACTGGTATTTATTCCCTAGAGATCCGTATTGTCTCCAGCCCTCTTTTCATTGCATATCAACGACTCATTGGAAAAAAACTTTGCTGACGAGTAGGAGATTTGCCTACTCTGACGACAACACAGTTGGCTCGTCATTCCATTTGGATTCCAGGACATCGGCTACTGAGGCAAATCTTCACCGGCAGCAAGGTTGCACATCTTAATGAGGATCTAGAAGTGATTACGAATTTGGGTGAAAGTAACCAGGTTCCATTCAAACCCATGCATTGGTTTTCTCTGAAATGATAAATGTCTCCGAACCAGATATGGCAATGTCAGATCTGACAATTCCGCTCTCTGCTTCCATAAGTTTGTTGGGGGCTAAAATGGACACCAATGATATGTCTTAACACAATCACGTCGCTGGAATTGCAAAGGCTGCTTATCGAAAGCTTGGAACACTGTTCCGAACCAGAAAACTATATATACCTCAACAACTTTTGATGATTTACAAAGCTCCGATTAGACCTTCTTTGGAGTATTGTTCTCATGTATAGAGCTCTGCCCCCAAACATACCCTGAATTTGCTTGATTCCATCCAGAAAAGAGCCATCCACCTGAATGAAGACGTGGAACCTTGATAGATAGATAGATAGATTTATTGAAGTTTTCAAATTGAACACATGAAAACTTAAGTCAGTAAGAGCGCCCGTACACGAGCCACATTTTGCGGACGGATCGACCACACAATTGCAGTCGCGTTCCAGCGAACTCAAGCCGCCCATAAGAAATACTGTACTACACGTACACGGACGTTCACAAAAGTAAAAACTGACGTCTGCTGTCAACTTGCTGCTGATCTCCGCCGAGATGTCATCGCGGCATCCACCGTACACTAACCACAAACTTGCAGTCGTACCCAACCGCGTACACCGTGGTGTACTTTTTCTCATATTGGTCTCACAGCATTCAATTTCTGATGTCAGTTGCCTCAACTGCATGTGCGGTTTATAGTGCAGTCAACGTGACCACAATGTTGTGGTTGCCTCAACTGCAAATATGTGGTCCGTGTACGGCCGGACTAAGCTATAAATATATAACTAAAATACAACAAAAGAAAAACAAAGATTATCACAGTTTATAAATTTGTGGGAGTACATTTCAGTATAACTCAATATTGAAAAAAAAATAGTAAAAAAATAATAAGATAAGTGTCACAGATATAAACGCATTTGTCTAAAATATATAGATATCAAAATATAATGAAATGAAAGTATACTCTCCCATATATCATGTCTATATTTTGATTGCCAATACTGAAATCTATCCTTCTGTTTTCTGCAATCGTCATGAAGTTACCATAAAAAATTCTTGCATCGAATACGGATCCATGTTACACAACAAATCGAAAACTAGAATTTTGAAAGTATGCCGTCTACCTTCTTCTTTCTGATTGTCAGTGGTAAATGATTGTATAGTTTGATGGCCATATAGCATGGACCTCTTTCTGTATTTCTTAGTCTATGTTTAGGAAGAACGAGGTTCGATTTGTTCCTAGTATAGTACTCGTGAATGTTTTTATGAATAATGAATTTTTCTTTGTTGTCATAAACGAAAATAATTCAAACATAAATATAGATTCCATATAAAGTAAGTAATTTATTACTTTTGAAAATTCCACGACAGGAGTCTGTTAAGTTCATGTTAAGCATATTCTTTATTATACGTTTTTGCATAATGAAAATGCATTCCAAGTTAGTGCTTCCACCCCAGAACATAACTCCGTATTTGAGGAAAGGATATACGATTCCATAGTATGCTGTTTTTAGTGCAGCAGTGACTTCTCAAAATTCTAATTGCATAACATTTGCTGGCCAGTTTTTTTGCAAGATGCTCAATATGAACGTCAAAGTTTAATTTGTCATCTAGATAGACCCCTAACATTTTTGTGCATGATGAAGAATTCAACTTTTCAGGGCCCATGTTCACATACTCTGGAATAATGATGGAAGTATTAACTGTTCTGAAAACTATACAATTAGTTTTGGCTGTATTTAAAGGAAGTTCATTTTGAATGAAATATGTTGAGGATGTAGAAGCAATATTCAATACATCGCTTTCCAAATTCATATGACAGTCAAGAGACAAGATTGGAATCATCAGCATAACTGACAAGTTTGGTGCTAGTATTTTTAAAAATTTCCGAACATCGAAAAAATGTTGGAGATTTGTCTCTCTTCAATATATATATTCACGGAAAGTGTTCAAGTGACTTGGCACATTTGATTCCACCAAGAGCGGTACATATCACAAATACATTGGAGTTTAATGTATGAGTTTGAAAATGTCCTTCTACGACGAAACTGCAGTAACGTTAGTTGCCAACGTCAATCTTCGGACAAAAAATATGATCCATATTCCCGTACACAATAAAATTTTCGAAAGGTTTAACGTATTCTAAAAACACTTTATTGTGTGATTTTCACTAGACAGTTTTACAAAAACGCAACACGTGTTTCGCCATACAATGGCATCCTTATGGCGTGTCTTAATAACTCAGTTATTAAGACACGCCATTAAGACACGCCATAACGTGCTTAAAGAATACGTAAGTTATGAATTTTCGTCAAGTATCAGCCGATTCCATCATATATTTTTAAAGGTCATTTACCTACCAGATATCTCTTCATGGACATCTCCTGGATGTTCCCGATTTCTCTACTTCAATTCACTTTCAAAAAATGCCAAAAAACATTTGTTTGAGAAGCAATGAAATCAGATTTTTTATAAAATATTTCCTTAATCATATTTGAATTATATTTACATCCTGGTGTAACTATAGCTACAATGTTTAATAATTTTCGTTGTAATTTATGTGGAAGAATTGGTGTTGAGACCAAGCATAATCCATTTATTTACCTCGTTAAATCTGAATCTGTACCTAATCTGAAGGATATTTTATGTTATGGTGAATAATAAATCATTATTATTTTTATTATTATTAATAAAAGTGGTAAAACGCATAAAAAAGTTTAAGTTCTCCATCATCCATCAAATTATTGAAGAATTGCATTTGATTTTTTTTTATATCTAACCAATTTCTGTTTATTTATTCCACGTTTTTCTCTGCAGAAATGTGACGCCGGCCCTCTCTGCGGTTCAGAGTTCAAATACATCGAATTAACAGATGATGACAGACAATTTATTTTGGACCTTCATAATAATTTGAGAAATGAAATTGCATCAGGTCAACACTTATCACCTCCTGCTGCCAACATGAATGCTCTGGTGAGTGATCGAAAACAAAAAATATATTGAAAAAATTGTTTTTTATAGATTTATTATATACTACAGGTTGTTGCCATGACAAATATTATGGTTTCTTTAATGGGTTGCCACGTATAGAAAGAAATCTTTTCATTAGAAAGACAAAGATCGCTCTACCTGCTTGGTAGGTAAAATCTGGATTTTTGAAAATGAATCAACTGAAAATAGGTTTCCATACCAGAACAAAAATAATGTTTTGTATCGACCTTTCTTGCGTATTTTCACTTTCCACTCTCTGAAAAATATAGAAATTATAGTGGAAAATTACATATAGGCGAAAGTATTCAATACGACAAGGTACTGATAAATGAAACATTTTTCTTTGTAAAAAATACTTTGATTTTACGCAGTAACCTATCGGGATGAACTGAAAAGATTGCCCTTTCTACACCTGTAAGATAAGATAAAATAAGATAATTTATTTCACCATGTTACATAATAAAATGTTTGTAGCAATTCAAAAAATTGCATGAAAGTAATTTGTTAACAATCAAAATATTATAAAAACAAACGAAAAAAACAAATACAGAAATATAGGAACAAAATTGAGTATGTATGTTGACATTACAAACATTTGAAATGATTCACGTATTTTTCGACAGAATAGAAGCAAAAACTCAAAAGATAATTTTTCATTGCTTTTTGAATTTGGACATACTGAGAATTTTGAAACTATCGGGAAGATAGTTGTAGAGGTTGAAATTCAGTGTGTTCTTTTGTGATTCACTCAAATGATAGCGGTTTGTTCGAAATTTGTTACAATGTCTGATGTCTGATGAAGGTTTGATTGCTTGATTAATAAAGTTGATTTTTTTATGAATTTCTATGGGAACGTTGTACAAAAATAATGTGGGTGATGGTATTATTCTCAATTTCAAAAACAGAGGTAGACAATGATCCCTATAACCAGAACTAGTAATTATTCTAAGAGCTTTTTTCTGCAATTTGAAAATTTTCACAGCCCCACCTTTATAAAGCTTCCCATTATAACTTCCATATTTTTCAGATTGTGGAAGTTGAAAATCCCCAAAAAAGTCGATAAAACACTGACTTTCTCTACAAAAAGTTTTTTTTTTCAAAAATAATGTTTTTTGACGCACGTTTCCTTAAACGAGATAGCATCAAGCAGCCATTGGAATCGATGGCATTCCACACTACTTTTCCAAGGCTTACTGTGACTTGTTAAAGCAACCACTGACTTCGATATTCAATTTTTCTCTGAAAAAATTGGCAGAGTTACCCCCATACAAAAGTGGCAATATGAACAATCTAAGAAACTACAGACCCATAACAGTCTTACCAGCTTTATCGAAGATATTTGAAGGGGTCATATATAATCGAGTATACAATCACGTGGACCAACAGCATGACTCTATTCGTAATGAATCTACCATTGCTGATTTATGGACATTTAGTAACTTTGTTACGGATGGACTAAAAATGGCTATCAAACAGACGTTACATACACTGACTTGACCAAGGCATTCGACAGAGTTAACCACGAGGTTTTGATCCTTAAATTAAAAGCATTCGGTTTCACAGACAACACACTTGATTTCTTTCACTGCTATCTATCTGACAGAATACAGTTTGTACAGTTCAACCTCGTATTTTCGTTCGAATTCACCGCTACTTCGGGAGTTCCGCAGGGCTCGATTTTGGGACCTCCCCTTTTCGAGTTATTTGTTAATGACGTTTTTCGGTATATCGGGCAATCTCAATTTCTCCTATATGCCGATAAACTCAAACATTTTAGAAGGATCGAAAACAAAAAAGATTCTGATATGCTTCAAAATGATGTTAATAATGTGCTTACTTTTCAGTAATGAGTTTCACACGAAGGAAGTCACCCATTTTGTCTTAAGATCTAGCCGTGAATTCAATCACGATACTAGATTGTTACTCTTTAACTCCACTGTTCGTTCTAAGCTGTTATATAGTTGTGTCATTTGGAATCCAAAAACATTTTTATATTCTGATACTATAGAAAAAGATTAGAAACGCTTATTAAGAACCCTTTTTTTTTAGAAAACACAATGACTGGCCATCATCTATATCGTATTCTAGCCAATTACAAAAATTTAATATGCAATCATTGAAAGACCGCCGTGAGTCCTCGGAAGTAAATTTTGTTTTTAACATTGTAAGAGAACTGAAACTACCCGTAATTCTCTATGCTATTGATTTTATTGTACCTGACGTAAGACCGAGAAGACCAGACAATCTATTACCACGCGGCTTCTACTACCTATTTTATACGGTTTCCAGGAGCTCAACCACTGATCGGTCGCCGACTAACTCAGAGAGTGGGCGTGAGTCATAATTGGAGAAAGAAAAAAAATGAGCGCCACGTGATTTAAACCAATCAGTAGTTCATGTAAAATACTTAACTCACAAAATAAATCACGAAACAGTGAATTTGTATAAGCGAGAATACCATACAACCAAATTCAGATAGGCGATGTGCCGTTATCAAATTTCCAGTTATGGTTACAACAAAATTTATGAAATGAACAAAATAAAATGGTTCAGAGACAATTTATTTCGACCCAGCAAAAAGTTATTAGGAATGTCAATATTCACATAAATTATTGTTGTGAACTCATGGCGATATTTTTAATATCAAATTTTGTAACACTTAATTTTATACCTCCGTATAGATCTATATTTCGGCTAACATACTTTTCCAAATATATCGTAATTTTCAACAATCCACTTAATGGAACTTCATGACTTCAATAAAATCAATTATAAATTTAAAGAAAACACTATAAATAACTGTCAGTCGTTGTTTTATCTTCAAATAGGGTAATGCCCAATACGATTTCGCTTGAACGATTGCTTGTGGAAGCAACAAGAGAATCTAAATGTACAGGACCTGACTATCGATGTTGGAGACGATACAAACATAAAACTTATCTTTATGCCACCAATTCCAGGATAAGTCCCAGGATACAGAGGTCTCCAGAACCGTCTTAATAGCCCAACTTGTTTGTATTGGTAGTCAGACCTTTTCTTTGTGGTATATATAAAAAGCCTTGAGATGTTATGTAGGCTTCATGTTAAAGATTTTCCGCGTGATCAATCGAACACAAGTGCTGTTTACAGTTTTCCCAAATCCAAAAAAAAACAAATCTTGAAACACGTTTTCGCATTTATAACCAAATGCACGAAAACTCTATGAGAAGCTAGATATCCCTAAAGGAAAATAAACAAAATCGCATTCTCACTACGAAACAGAAAACCAGCACTAATCTACCTAGGTACATCAGTCGAAATCTTTTACAATCGCTCGCCAATTCCTTACTTGAAAAAGCCTGTTCAGAAAAACGAATTGAAAAACAATTCATATGAAATTAGGGTGATAAGCTGTTTAAGCGAATGGTATATTTTAAATCGACAATGGCCGATAAAGCGCCCGTTAGATATATGACCCATTGTACAATGATTTCAAAGAGAAGTTGGTTGTCTATAAATTTGAATCAGTTGATAAATAATCAGCCTTCATATTCGAAATACAGGGTGATTATCCTGCAACCATTAAAAAGCTCGTTGTGAGTTTTTGACCCGTAACATCGTGTCTCAAACAATTTGTCTCCTCTTCAACAATGTCTCGAAACCGTTAACAAAATGTGATGAACTGTGAACTAGAACTATTCAGCATTACAAAGGGACAACTCCTTCGATTGCCCAAATGTGTCTGAATTCTTTTTACGGTCATTTTATTATTTATTGTTTTATATTGTTATATTTTATATCGATTCTAACGTGTCAATGGTACTCAATGAATACTAAATTTGAGGAACTTTAAAAAAAACTGTTTGTTGTTCAGTATGAATGAATTTCTGTTCTATTCTATTATGGTCGGTCAGTCGGTAGCCAAGCGGTTCGGCGTGGGTGATTTGTTCACTCACTCGAATTGACTGCCGTGTTGGTCGGTGGTTTAAAGGTAAGACCTCGTTAATCCTTAGCTCGCACAAGTTTCTACTTCTGAGGGTTGTTGTTCGTAGGGGTGCGACAGCTGGTTAACGGAAAAACAGATTTTTGAACAGATCAGGAGATAACTGAAACTAATTCAGTCATACCATATTGAGGTTAACTTGGGTTGTAGAATGCGCGTCGAAATACAGTGTTATTGTTCTGGTGTGGGAAGCCATTACAGATGATCAGTGCCATCAAAGCTAGTACACTCTCATGGTACACTCTCATGAGTTATACCTATCATAAGATATTTCAGTTTTCAACGATAATAGTCCGCACTGGAGTACATCAAGTACTTATTTATTTGATGCCATTCTATTTCAGAGTTACAACAAAGAGCTGGAATTCATCGCTCATTGTTGGGCCAACGCCTGTAATGGAAAACCTTTGAAACACGATGTTTGCAGAAGAACAGGTAAGCAACAACAAATATATACAGGGTGTTTGTTTACTACGATACCATACTTCAGATGGTGACTCGTTTTCCGGTGACATTTTTGGGACTTGTGGAACACGGATTCAGGAAATAACTCCAACTCAATAAGATTTCAATTTTTTTCAGTTTTTATTGTCATTGAGGACATATACATAGGGTAATAGAAAAACAACCTAGGTAAGACAGTACACAATTGTTCCCAACACGGGAATCATGCAAAATATTAAGTAAATCCAAGTTGGAGGGCGAACAATATAATGAGACTGCCATGAGGTGAAATATTGCTGTTTTGTATCTCATCTGACAGTTCACTTTCAACACCAAGATGTATTGTTTTTCATTCTTCTTTTCGGAATCATCGACAAAAAATATTATTGTATTATATTTGATTCAAGTTCCTGATTGCAATTCATTACTTTCAGCTGAATACAACTATGTAGGACAAAACTTAGGATGGTGGAGCAGTACATCGTCCGATTTTGATTTGAGGAGTGGCATAAAAAAATCGATCATGAACTGGTTTAATGAAGTGGCAAATTTCGATCCCGCTGTCACAAATTCCTTCGCCTCAGGGTAAGTTTACGGGCTGCAGGTATTTGTCATATTAATCGAAATGGATATGAAGACTTTTCAGAAAGTATGGAATTTTTTTTCCCCAAAAGGCTACAGTCCCTTCTGAGACTTATTCTCGAGGTGGAGATTTCGCTTCACGTTGGGAGCCAAAATTTCAAATAGGCTTCCTCAAATATCACAGAGTATGTGCTGAGTGTCAGATGGTTTGGATCAACCCAACAACTTATCGAAAGCTTCATAAGATTTTGTTTGGAATTATACGTTGGAATTTGTAAGATATTCACCATGACCTTCACATCGACATGACCTTCCCAAGATTTGACTGTTTTCCAGAAATTCCGAGATGAAATTTCTCTTCTGAACACAAATCGATTGATTTCGTCATTATGAAACTTGTCATTATAAATGTTCGATATCCGATGAAGTCGACGAAAGCTGCGTTTGCCTGGTACTGATTGACGAAAGTTCTACCGGTGAGGAAGTTATCAAAGTGCTTGAAAAGATGGTAGTCGGTTGGCGAGAGGTTTGAACAGTATGTGGTGGGGTATACCGGATTTCGTGTAGCTGTTAGTCGGTCTACCTACATTGGAACCACGAAACAAAGTATAGGTTCCCGTCTTTCTGAACACAAAAGAAATTGTCGCCTCGGCAAACCGACAAGTCGGCTGTGATCCAACATGCTCTCAACAAAGAAGGTACCCACATTATCTCATTCAAAGACACAGTAATACTCGATTGTACCCAAAATTACTACCCAAGAATATAGAGAGAGGCAATAGAGATTCAAAAGCATAGGGATAATTTCAATAGAAAAAAGAGACAATAAATATTATTGAAAGCTGGCTACCTGTTCATAGAGGTACACGAACACGAACGGGTACTACAATTGAGAACGATATTAATAGAGCGCCCAGTATGGAAATATTAGTTAATGCGTTGGATCCAACAGGAACAATACAATTAAGAACGATATAAATAGAGCGCCCAGTATAGAAATATTAGTAAATGCGTTAGATATAACAGGAACAAGAACCAGAGCACCAACTCAGGTGTTGCGGCCGTTACCACATCGCCTTTGAAAATGTCTGCCGCAGCAGTAGACGAAACGTCGGGCATAAAAACCTGAAGACCATGGCCAAAAACTCGGAAAATAGCCTTTATACAGTTAACTCTGGCCGTGAAAGTTTGCACTCTTCAATTTTTGATTATTTGGGTTCTTCGCTGGTTCATATTCAGAAATACGTTTTTGGGGTGAAAATTTCAGTTTTATTTTTATTACACTTCAGTGAATTTCCCAGTAATTAAAATTCGTTCATTTTTTAGAATCTGTAAGGTTATATCCCAAAAAAATGGAAAAAACATTGACTTCTCCTCAAAAAATATTTCTCAAACGATATTTCCAATTTTGATTTCAATCTCAAACTTGGGATTTTATCTTCGAAACTGTGTTAGAATCTGATGAAGTCTGTTTTTCCATCAAACAGCTATCGCCTCCTACGAACGATAACCCTCAGAAGTAGAAACTTACTCGAGCTAAGGATTGACGAGGTCGTTTTTTTCAATATGCGATTTCTAGCATGATGCAGTGTAGTTCTGAATACTAAAACAGTTGTAATTTATAATTTTTTTCAAATTATTTAAAAAATCTTGAAGTATGAAAGCTAATTTCCATTCTTTGAACGATATTTGTTTGTTTAATAGGTCAATGTTTTTTTAATTCTTTCAAGTATTTAATCTTCCTTAATCTGAGATATGAATAAATCTAGATCAACAGAAAATATGGTACTGAAGGGAAAAGTGAAAATTCTATTTCAAAAAGTTATATAATGTTTACATATTGAAAAAATATGAAAATGGGTCATGGCGGTAGTTTAAAAAACAAAATTTGCATCTGAAAAGAATAAAAAAAGAAATAAAAAAGTAGGTGTTATCTAAATTGATTATTATTATTATCAAATTATCACAACAGGTCGCTTTTCGACTTATGTAGGTCACCACTCTTGAATTCATGAGTTTAACAACCAGCGGCAGCGTTCAATTTTATTGTGTGCATCATTGTTTATTTAACTACCTCTCCTCCTAGCTTGCCTAAAAACTCCCGATATAACCGAGTTTTCATATTTCACACGTTAGTTTTATACTTGATAATGGGGTAAAATCCGAAACCGGTCATAAAAATAAAATAACCAGTGGAAGTTAGACAATTTTTTTAATTCATTTCATTAAAGGGATCTGTAGCAAAATGTAGCTTCGTGCTATTCTGCCCAAACCAGATTTTATGGTATGGAGCACTGACTTTTTGAAAACGTAAGGTTAAATTAGGATGGTTACCTACTGCGTAAGCTTTCATTGCTGTGTGGACCTCCATCAGACCAAAAACATTGCCATATCTGAAGATAAAAAGCAATACTGCCATCTTTCTAGTTTGAATTAAAACAAAAAAAGTCTACTACCAGTGAGAAATTTACTGGGAATATGGAAAAGAGAGAGAGAGAGACTCCTGCTGGGATCTTTCGCGATTTGAGCAGGGCATTTGATTGTGTCGATCACAAATGTCTAATATCCAAAACGAAATAGGATGGCGATCATGGAAAACTGTATTCATGGTTATCGACTCTTTTTGCCGTAGACAGCAATATGTCACAGTTATACACACTGTATCTGCTTAAGGAAAGCAGTCATATAGGTTAGATAGACTCAAGATTGGAGCCGAGGTACCGCAAGAATTGGTCCTGGGACCCAAATTGTTTATATGTTACATAAACTATATTGCTAACGCAGTCAGTAAGGGTTGGTCAATCTCATTATTTGCCGACGACTTGTAGAAGCGGGCGTCTTGAAGTCTCATACATACATGACTGAACTCGTGGTTCGTAGAATAAGAGCTAAATCACCCATTTGCGAGGGAGTCTTAATCCCAATACAGAAATTGGAGACGGAGTCATGTCACTATCATCTTCTTCAAAGTTCCTAGGATTCGTTATGGACCACACATAAAACTAAAAGAGCAATGCGAATATCTTCGATCGAAGTAAATAGCTTCTGCTATATGTTTGAGGTCTTGAAAACAGTCATGTCCTCCCCTGAACTTATTTTCGTCTCTAGTGCACATGTAGCTTCGTGGCTCTATTGCGACATATGTTTTTGGGTGAGATGTCAGAAAACTCGACATATTTTCTGTATCTAGTATTTTCATTTATGAACTTTGCAAGTATATTCATTTGTCAATCAATGGGTTTCCCCTCTCCCCTCTATTAAGTTATATTTTCAAAGAATGGAGCAGGATAATATGAAATTTCATGATTAGTTATCGAATAGGATCTACGAAGTAGAACCAGGTTCTACTTCACTTTGAAGAAAGTTCCAGATGATCCAGCCCCACCATTCAATCAACTTCAAATTGAATAGAACTGGCCGATACTTGATGAAAATCCATATTAAAAAACTAATCAATACAGTTTACTGTATGATTTTCACTGTAAGGGTTTTAGAAAAACCGCGACACGTGTTTCGCGTGAAGTTCATCAATTCTCTCCACCCTTCGATCACATTTACAATAGAACAGGAGGAATCTATACATTTTTTAGACTTGACATTAACAAAAGTTAACAACAAACATGATTTTTCAATTCATCGTAAACCGGCACATACAGATATCATCATTCATAATTCGTCCACTCACCCATATCAGCATAGGTAGCAGCTTTCAACAGTATGATCCACAGACTGACAAATGTACCCTTGTCAGAAGCGAATTTCAATAAAGAACTGATATAATAAAGCAAATAGCCGTCAACAATGATTACAATAGCGGTCTGATACATTCTTTATTATCAAAAAAGTTATACAGTCAAGCTTTGAAAGAAGTTGACCCAATTCGAAGAGAAGAGGATAGAAGTTATAGAACCTTAACCTACTTAGGCCAACCCACTACAAATACTTCATATTTTCTGCACAGCAAAGGTGTTAATACTGCTTTCAAAACTAACAACAACTTAGGCATGCACATTAAAAATAACAAAGATAAAAAGTCAGTTTCAGAAAAATCAGGAGTGTATAAATTATCGTGTGGGTCATGTCCGATGTTTCATATAGGTCAAACTGGAAGAGCGGTCAAAGCCCGCATAAAGAAACACAAATATAGTTTTCAGAATGGAAAAATCAATTCCACATATGCCAGTCATTTAATCTCAGAGGGACATGAGTTCAACCATGAATACAAACCCCTCCATTTCCAGAAGAAAGGTTTGAAACTTAACCTGTTGGAGAGTATGGAAATAAACAAATTCAAAAACTCTCAGCATCTTATAAACGGTGAAACTAAATTGAATCTGTTCATTCGCAGGTAAAAATAGTTAGGTATATTTACAGGTATACTTTCAGGTATACCTGACCTTATCAGGTAGATTCATTATTCAGGTAGACGAATAGGTACTAGGTTATAGTATATAATGGTATAATTTAGAAGTAACTCTCAGTTTATGCTTGAAGAAGCGAAACACGTGTCGCGGTTTTTGTAAAACCCTTATAGTGAAAATCATACAATAAAGTGTATTGATTAGTTTTTTTCAACTTCAAATTTGTAAAAACAGCCTTTTATATATTCCTTCAGATTCTAGATTCTGATAGTAAATGGAACATTTCCATTAGTGAAAACCCACAGAAAGGGTTTATATTTCTTCAATATTCATTACATCCCATCAAAACACCAATTAAAACACCACAAAATAATTGACAAGAATGATATCTTACAAGTCTTATTATACAACAGGCCAGATCCACCTAGATAACCATTGTTCATGTTTACAAGTCAATATGAATCAACAAATTTTTATGACTTGTTAAAAACCAGGGCCCCAAAACAATGCATCGATGAATAAATACCAGATGGCGCTGTTTCGGTCCGTCATAGGTCTCTTCAGTGGTACTAGGCTCAACCACGAATGTATTGCTGGACTCAACTGTTCTCATAGGACATGTTTTGCAGTTGGGAGCCTCGCTCATCTTTGATACTTGACAGTTTTCTATCGATCTCATTGATGGCGTTTTCATAAGGGGAAATGTTTCAGTTCACACTTATTCGGGTGGCTTTTCAGAGAATAGATGAAGATGCTGAGGGATTGAAACAGATTTCACAGTCAGGGCATTACTATAAATGCCAGTTGCATTTATTCAAATATATGTCGCGATATTTGCTATGGAAGTAGTGGAATGCAGATAAAGATGAATATTTCAAATATCCATTTTCTCACTAGAATATAATGAAATTTCCTCTACTTTTTTCCCTTGTGTTTTCCATTTCAAAATCCTAGCTGTGATAGATAGGGATCCTATCTCACATTCTATTTTTTTTTCAGGAAAAAAACTATAGGACATTACACCCAGTTGGTTTGGGCAGATACGCTAGAAATAGGCTGTGGCGTTTCATTCTACATAAAACAGAGGGAAGGCAGAAGGTGGTATGACAAAATACTTGCTTGTAACTACGGACCAGGAGGTAATTATTTGGGACAACCGGTATACAAAATTGGAAAACCAGCTTCAAAATGTTCGAAACGCAAACCCAATAAGAAGTACACAGCGCTCTGTGGGAAAGATATACCATTGAATCAGACATTGAGATTTAAGGATGAATTTTTCAACGTGTCTATATGAGAAAAGCAGTTGAATTTTTTGATTTTTGAGATATTTATTATTGTACTTCATGTTAATATTGAAAAGACGTAGCACGAACCTATGTTTCACTTGTTAACACATTAAATGCACCTTGTGTGCATAACACCAATAAAAAATTATAGGAAATTAGTATTTGATTTTTTGATCAGATCGAATATGAAAGATGTTTAAATCCTGCGTCAATCGAAAAAGTTATATGAGTGACTTCCAAACAAGTCAATGGTTATAAAGATTGATATTAAATGATTAATCGATGTATACAAAATCCATAATTTCAATTATTTTCTTGTACATATTTTCATCTGAAAATTCATGCATATTAATTTGAATTCTTAAAACTTCCGAATGTAGTTTCCAATAGTACATTAGAGAAGTCAAAATATTTTTTTGAACAATCGATTCATTTAAAATGACAGCAACAAAAAATTTTTGTTCCTTGTATAATGAAAACATGGTTTCAAATATTATTTTACCCGTTAAGTTTCCTGAAAAAAGTATAGTATCAAATTCAATATTATGGAAAAACTTTTCTCTCACACCAGATATTCCAATTCCATCCATCAATATGAAAGTCAAACATATCAGATAGTATAGAAATATACTTTTTGGGTATTTATTTTAAATATAGCTGAGAATTTTCGAGCTGGCATTTTAATATACCTAATTATTATTCACCATGCAAAGTACAATTGAAACAGACAAAAAGAAGAGAAAATAAATATATATTACTGTTTTTTCCCAACACCAAATCGTTATTTTTAACACATCGACACGTGTTTCGATCACCAAGTGATCATCTTCAAAGAGGAAGAATAAAACTAGAAACTAACGCGAAGCTAACCCTAGTTATGCTATATAGATATCCCATACAGGTAAACCATCCAGGTGTACCACCCATACAGGTATACCAACCTTAATTAATTTTACAATTTTTCCTTATCTATTATTTTACAATCTAACTCAGGGAATTACTAGAGAAAAATAATTTCAATAATAACGAAATCGATGAATTTGTTTCTTTTACTGATTTGTGTATGAAACAAAATCGGTTCCAGGTAGAAGGTTGCTTTTATGAACAATAGAAAGAAACAGCCATGGGAAACCCCTTGTCCCCCCTACCTGGCAGACCTGTTCATGAGTAGATTCGAAATGGAAACCAAAGAAAAGTCGAAGTATTTTCCTAGGATTTGGCTAATGTATGTGGATGAGATTTTCGCGATATTCGATACCAAAAAATCGAATATTGACGACTTTGTTTCCATTTCAAATAATAGATGTCCATTAATAAAATTCACGTATGAGTTAGAAAATAAGGGACAACTACCATTTCTTGACGATTTGGTAATGATGAGTCAATATGGAGGGTTAGAATATGATATATTCAGAAAAGAAACAGGCACGTACAGGTATATTCCAGACAGTTGACATCACTGTGGACAGCACAAACGTGCTATCAACTTTGTTCATTAAGTATTTTGGAAAGGATATCAATACGATGTATAAAAAAGTCATTATGAAAATTAGGTGATTATTTGGAAAAGTATATAACTGATACTATTTTTTCAAGTTTGCAGAATTCACATCAAACCTTATCTATCGATCCATACGTGTTTTCATAGAGTCAAGAATCATTTCTCGAATCATAGAACTCTCTTTGTTCATTGTTATAGTTGCAACAAGTGACACTGACTATTGTCAGTTATCTTGAAATGGCGATGCGCATACCGTTTGTAACGGAGAAATAGAGGTAAGATATATTTTTCATAATTTTTTTCGAAACCTAGTAACTGTGGAAATGAATCAAAATATTTTGTTGATTTTTTTTTCGCAAATTGAAAGTAATCGAACAAAATATTTTTTGAAAAATATTTTTCTGCCCCAGATTATAAATGAGCCAACCAGGATTCCTAATCGTGATGTAGAATATGTAGTCTTCTGGATCTATACCTAACAACCAACAACAACCTAACAACACCATAAGGTCTCCCAACAAACTCATTTCCGTGTTGAGTGAATATAAAATGTATGTTTCAAAATATGTTTTACCGTTAACTAGCTGTTACACTCCTTCGAATGTCAACCCTCAGAAATCGAAACTTGTGCGAGCTAAGGACTAATGAGGTCTTAACTTTCAACGTGTGTTTCCTAATACGTTATTATTGTTGTTGGAAAACAGTCCTAGTCACGCACAGTTTGGCATAACAGATCTGCTGATTGTGAGGATCTTCAAGATCGTTTCTGAATTTTTTCCTGGCTAGATGTTTGTTTCAGCTCTAATGATCCATCAACTTGTGCTTTCGAAGCCACGGAAGATATTCTACCATCCATAGATGCATATATTCCTTTTTCAATGAAACGAACTTCTAACGGCAAACCTTGGTTCAACAAAGATTGCGAGGAAGCTGTTGCCTCCAAAAATTTCGCTTACTGGCAGTGACGCAAAAATCTCAAAACAGACTTAGGTTGATGCTCAAAACAGCTGCAAAACTAGAATAAATGAAAGCAAAGAATTTCACAATCAGAGAAGCAGAAATATACTGCCTGCCATTCCCAGCAGGTCTAGATCCTTCTGGTCGGAAGCTGAACAATTTGCGTCCCACTCCACAGTCGATTTTCAAAGAAAGACGCCACCCACAATCCACAATGACGAGTTATATTTTTGACAACGTCTAGTCAGGCGAATTTTGAAACAGCTTCATATCAACCAGTCGTCTATTCCTGATGCCCGTCATCGTAATTGGAAAGTGTGGCAATGAACTCGCACCAGTATTTTGCAGAGTCTCTGACCTGTCTTACAAGAAAGGAGTTTTACTTTTTGTTGGAAGATTGCCCGCGTTCAGCCTATTTCCGAAAAGGGCGAAAAAAATATTCCAAACAAATATAGACCAGTCGCTTTGCTATCAGTGATATCAAAAGTCATAGAGGAAGCCGTAAACCACCATATTCTAAAATATATGCTTCAACATCTTGAGCGATCATCAATATGACCTTCTGAAACAAAGATCAACAGTGGACCTTTCATAGTATGTCGCCTATATTTGGATTAACGCAATCGAGAAACTTGGAGAGTCAAGAGCTCTTGCGCTTGATATTTCTAAAGCCTTTGACCGTATGTGGCATCAGGGTTTGTTGAATAAACTTCGATGCTATAGCTTATCGGTTCATTTTTGTGTATAGCTCTCCAGCTTGTTGGAAGAACATTTTCTGCAAGTGGCCGTCGATGGATACCTCTCGAATAATTTGACCATTAACGCTGGTGTTCCCTGGGGATCCATATTGTCTTCAACCCTCTTTTTATTGTATACTAGTCACTATGTTGCTGTATCGCTGCTGTTCCAATGTTTTGACAGAATCAGAATCAACGAATTTAGGCGTGCGCAGTGTTATATAACAGTGATTTCAAAAATTTGTTCTACAGCGCCATCTAGTGGCGAGTTACAGAAAAATTGATAGCCTAAAAACCTTATCTATGAAAAATTACTTATACATGTCAAGTTTCATCACGATCGGTTGAGTGATGTAAAAGTTTAGATGAACGACTCATTCGAAAAAACCAAGAATACAATATATTGCTTCGCTGACGACAGCATACTTGTCTCGTCATTCCACTTGGATTCCAGGACATCGGCTGTGGATGCACACTTGGATCGGGAGCAGAAGGTTGCATACCTCAATGAGAATCTAGAAGTGATTTCGAATTGGGGTGGAAGTGACCAGGTTCAATTCGATGCCAAGAAAACTCAGGCATCGGTTTTTTTCCAAAAAGATGGATGTCCCCGAACCGGATATAATAATGTCAAGTCAGACAATTCCGCTTTCTGCTTCGATAAGTTTGTTAGAAGTTGAAATGGACACCAATATGTCTTGGCACAATCATGTCGCTGGAATTGCAAAGGCTGCTCCTCAAAAAATTGAAACACACTGTTCCAAACCAGTAAACTGTACCCACCTCAGCAACTTTTGATGTTTTATGAGTATTGTTTTCATGTATGAAGTTCCGCCTCTGAGCATACCCTGAAGCTGCTGGATTCCATCCAGAAAAGAGACATCCGCCTGATTGGAGACTAACATCACCTTGATATTCTGTAACATCGAAGAAGATTAGATTAGATTAATATGAGGCTTCTGTGCTGAACAGCCACTACACTGCGACCTTTGCAGATCTATTGTGTGTGCCCTCATGTATTCTAGAGTTCCTTGTCTAGGCCAGTCCATAGGCTCCATAGGCCAGACCTCAAGTTCCCCATATATTGAGAGGGTTGTGGTTTTTCCTCCCCTAATGTTGCAAACCTTATCCTTGACAGACCTTCGCAATAGCATAGTATGTGTACGGAGGTTTCCTCATCCTCTTGGCAAAGCCTGCATAGGGCGGTGTCTGCCAGTCCGATGTTGTTCATGTGTTTGTTGAGTCTACAGTGTCCCGTCAATAGCCCGACCAGAACTCTAGTTGATCGCCTATTCAGACTTAGTAGGTACTCCGTGAATTTTGGCGATGGCTCTTTAATGAACTCTTTGGCCTGTCTCATACCCGGCGCCTTATTCCACCATTTTTGAGATTGTTTTTCCTTCCAGTTGCTGTTACGAATTTTTCGCAGCGCTCTTGCTGTACCACAAAAGGGTTCTGGGCCAATGGGGGAGCGTCGTGCTCCTTCTCGTGCTAATGAATCAACCTCTTCGTTGCCCTTGTATCGTGTGTGGCCTGGTACACAGGCTAATGACAGTTTGTTTTGACTACCTAGTTCTTGTAGTTCTTCTAGGCAGTTCTGAACCAGTTTGGAATTGATCTGCGTGGAGCTAATTGCTTTTATAGCTGCTTGGCTATCAGAGTATATTGCAATAGTCTTTTCCTTAAACTCTTGCCTTAGTAACTCTTCTGCGCAGTGACGTATTGCTGCTGTTTCTGCATGGAATATTGTCACTTTTTTACCTAAGCTTAGTGAGACTTTTGTCCTTGGTTTAGTTATATAGATTCCTGCTCCTACACCTTCTTCAGTTTTTGAGCCGCCTGTGTAACAGGCAATCTCTGCATTTATTGGAGGTCCTCCCTTCCATGCCTCTCTGCCTGTTATAATTGTTTTGAAGTTTTTTCCGAAGCTATACTGATCTAATCTAATCTAACATCGAAGAAGGGTTGGATAATCGTCTCTTTCTGTAGATACTTTCACGGGAGGTGTTCAAGTGACTTGGCATATTTGATTCCATCATGAGCAGTACATATCAGAAATAGGCGACGAAATGTGGCTGCTCATCGTTTTGAGGTTCGAGTCAGCACACTTCAATGTTCACTGCTTAAGAACTCTTCATCTGGTGAACTGCGTTTATGTAGAATAATCTTCCTGAGAACGTTTTTCCAAATGAATTCGAGCGATTCAAATCCAACGCTCCAACTAAGAGTTTTCCAGTAGATTATCTTCTTCATTATTACGTTTTTGAAATTGGCAGATATGTACCTATTACTTGTATTCTGTAACCGACGGTAATAGAAAGCAGCGGGACGCATTCATCACCAGAGATATCCAAATCGTGCTTTGCTCGATAATCAAACCTTTTCTTATCTTCATCTTAGTCTTGTGAGAACTGTTACTGTTCGACAAAAAAAAATCTGAAGAAAGACGTTGAAGCCACTAGAAATTGAAGAATATCCTGAAACAAGTACAAAGAAGATTGATTAACAGTTTAATATTTGCCATCAAATTGTGTGAAGAATTTTAATGGATTTTTTGTCATATCCTTAGTAGTTCAGACGATACTTTTCAGAGATATCCAGGGACGTGTTATCTTATGTCAGTAGTATCTTTAAAATATTATGCAAAATCCGCACATTGTGTTTCACAACAATCATTCATGGACGAATGATAATCTCTTTGCATAAAACGAATCCATTTACAACATCAAACATTAACTTTTGGTTAACGTATGGGCAGGAATCACAAGTAACCACTTCATTGAACCATTAATCTCGCTCGGACGACTGGTCAACCTACCTTAACTTCATCCAACAACAACTGCCGATTCTGCTCGAAAATATACCCTTGGCAACAAGGAATATGAAAAGTTATATGCATGATACTACACTAGCATATCCGAGTGTACTGGTTCGCAATTATTTGCGAACTGTTTACTCAAATCGTTGGATTGGCCGCGGTAGGCTCCAAGAATGGTCACCAAGGCCTCCAGACCTCAATCGTTTCGATTATCATCAGCAGTGAAAAACAATTAGGATGAAAAATATTTGCAAGGATTTCCTCCTGTGATTTTTCCAACTGGTACAGAATTTCATAAAAAGGAAAGCAAAAGGATGCATATCAAGTGAAGAGAGACATTTTCGTAGAAGTTGTAATGTGTTTGAGTTTTTCAATAACAATAATATTATTTTTCAGAGCTCTAACAGTAGTTTCTTCGTGTTAATATTTCTATTTTGAAGACATATCAGATACATTAAAAAAAATAAAAATCATTGCAACAACCAGATCTTCGAGACAACACCAACATGAAACACGTTCGTTTCATGTCGCTTTCTGTTGTATTTATCTTTGACATTATTTCGAAAAACAAAAAGTACGGTACTATCAATAGTGAAGTCTTGAAAATAACAATTCCGATTGAGAGTAAAAAATACTCCTTTTAGGAGATTCCTCCTAAAACTTTACCTTTTTCAAGTCATACAAGATTCCTATGGATGAGAGTAAATCTGTAGAATACGGTTCTTTATTTTCTTGACCAAGTTCATTTACATTTGAGCTAAGGATTAATGAGGTCTTATCTTTTAACGTGTGATTCCTAACACGAGTCGGTAATTTATTAATTCAAAATTCAGTGTCAAATTCAATGTTATGAAAAAACTTTTCTCATGACAGATGTCCCAATTCCTCGTATCAATATAAAATTCAAAGTTAGTTTGAAGGTGGTTGACAAAGTTCTATGATGGAAGACCGAACTGATGAAATGAAATTCAAACATATCGAATAGTTTGCATATAAATATACTTTGTGGGTATTCATTATAAATATAGCTGAGAATTTTGAACTGGCATTTTTTTTATTCATTTCAAGTGTAGGATTCTGTTAAAAATTGAGAAGATTAGGTGGTTTCAAAGCCTAGGGCAGAATTTTTGTAACTGAAACTTATTGTGACCTCTACGCACGAAGTAAACGTAATAACGATTCGGTAGTAGTGAGTCATTAAAGTATTTTATGTTTGTTCCTGAACATCAAGTCAGATTACGTCTGCCGAGTAAAAGATGGCAGCACATATCACTTCCTATGTTGAAAATGTTTTCGTATATACTTTTTCCGAAAGGAAATATCTCCAATTTTTTTAGTTCACGACTGGGATGGGGGAACATATTTCTTGAAAAACGGGATCGTAGTAAGACAATTTTCTGAATCGGATTGAATGCATTATTATTTAAATATCAGCGGATTCGATTCACCAGGTTTGTGGTAATAATATTTGTACTGTAATGGTATTACGAATATTGCAGTGTTTTAGAAAAAAAGTGATTTTTTATTGAGGAAATACAGATTACATTACATTATTGTACCCCTTTTTTCGTAAAAATACAGGGAAGTTGTGAATACATATTTTTCCATCAGATACACGATGATTTAGGAGACATTATTTTCGTGAAATGTGGTACGTATTGATTGCTGATGTTGTTGATGATGTTGTTGAGTGAACACATTTTTTCCAGTCAGATATTTGTTCTTGATTTGTTTCAATGCTATTTTTCACTTCACTTACTTTAAAATCTTGACTACCACCGAAGTGCATCTCTTGTACCACAACAAATGTCAAATACTTATACTATGCGATTATTTTTTTTTGGTGCCAGTGAGAGAGTAGATTTTTTTTATTTTCTTCAACAATTTCCTGATAGGTAATAATATAAAGTTGGAAAGCTTTGAGACTTTTACTTTTTCACTGACTTACAAAAATGAAGTGCATAAAATCTGCGACATTTTCTGTAGTAAAAGAGGTATACCTACTTCTTGGTTAAGGTTTGAAAAATATCACTTCTCATTGATTTTTGAGGAAAATTAGGTGAAAATTGGTATTTGAAGAAAATGGTGAAAAGTACGCCAATTAGTGGAATATTTAATAATAAAAATAATAATAATAATCGTCTTTATTCATCGACATGATATAAAAAATGAGATACAAAAATTTAGAACAATAATTAAGAGTCAATGAAAAGGTGAAGTATCAGCCTAGGCTGCTTTTCAACTTAACCTAGCGAAAAAAAAAAGAAAAATATAGGTGAATCATAGAAGACTATTATAAAAATATAAGTGAATCATAGAAAAATATAAAAGTAAAATTTGAGTATTGGCGTATATAAAATTAAAAATACTTATTTCCAGAACAATTTATATTCGTGTGAGTATAAAATATAAAAGTACAAATCAAATAAAAATTAAATTTTTAAATAATAATTCAAATATAAAAAAAAGTAATAATTTAATTCTAAATATAAATATGAATATGTGCCTAAATTCTTGTAAAATATTTTCACCTTAGTAAACACTTATTAACATTCATTTATAACCCTAGCGTAAACAATAATCATATACAGGTCCATCTTAAAAGCAACTTTATAGTGACTGAAGTAAGATTTTCAATTTCTTTTTGAAATTGTATAAATAGAAGTTCCAAAACTCCTTGGGAAGAGTGTTATAGAATTTAGGTGCAGAATATGAAAAAGAACGTTGGTATAGTGCAGTTGAGTGTTTGGGAATAACTAGCATATTATTTTTCCTTGTGTTCACCTTATTGAGGTTTTTGAACATAGTAAGTTTATTGAGGAGATACGTAGGTTTGCCAGACGTTATAACTTTGTGTGTCAAGGTAAGTAAATGGAGTTTTCGACAGTTCCTGAATTTTATTTCAACTGAGCAAACTTTGTCTATCATTCCTCACTATATGAAATTATTTGACAATATTTTTATATAAGACGTGATAGTGTCATGATATTGATCTTGGAGAAAATATATCCTATGCCATCGGCCTTCGACCGTGTTTGGCACGAAGGTCTTCTGCACAAATTAAACGGGGCCTCAACCGGTGGATTGGGTCTTTCCTGAAAGACAGGACATTTCAGGTTAGAGTAGAGGGATCTCTGTCTGATAACAGAGAGATCCTTGCTGGAGTGCCACAGGGGGGCGTGCTCTCTCCGATGTTGTACTCACTTTACACCAGTGACCTTCCGGGGCCCGAGCGTGTGAAGGCGTGTACGCCGATGACACGGCTCTCCTCTCATCTTCTATGGGTCGAAAGCTCGGCGTCATCTACATATAACGTGCATTGCATGACCTCGAGCGCTGGTACCTTGATTGGAAGATCCGAGTGTACCCGGAAAAGACTCAGGCGATAACCATGGAAAGACTGAAATCTTCTCCGGCCAGAAAAGTGAGAATATCTGGAAGAGAGATTGACTGGCAAGCGCCGGTAAAGTACCTCGGCCTTCTAATAGACCGTAGGCTTACTTGAAACCCGCACATAATGAGCGTCAAATCAAAGATCGAGGGTCGGATAGCACGTCTGTACCCTCTGATCAACAGAAGATCTAAAATGAGTCACAAGAACGAGATTATCATCTATAATACGATGTTCAAGCCTGTCATCATGTATGCTTCAGGCGTCTAGGGACAAGCGGCGAAATATAATATCTCCATTCTGGAGGTATTGCAAAACAAGTTACTGAGGATGATTGTGAATGCTTCTGGTTCGTACGGAATGAAGCCATTCGCAGAGATTTGCAGCTGCCTCCCATTCAGCAGTCCATTCAGTCGAGAAATCAGAGAGTTTTTGATGGTGCAGAAACCCATGAAAACCCATTAGTCAGGGAAGCTATGGATTACACTGTAGATGACCCCTCCCGATAAAGAAGACCCCGACACTCTGTCGAATGAGGCCCCTATGTTCTCCGTTGAAAGATGAACAATTTCTTCATCCAACCCACCCCAGCCAGGTAGGAGTTCACCGTGAAGAGCGGTACTGATGTCTGAGGGCATTCATGCCGCCATACCATCAACACTCACGATCAGTTATGACCCGTTTGTCTTTCTGGCAAACATCAGTTCAAAGGTTAAGGGAGCCAGGCTCCAACCTGTCTGAAATCAAGACGACGTGCAGGAATAAGTCCAATTGTCACCCGAAGACGATTGTGGATACTAACAATCGAAACGTCGTGACTTGGTTTGGAATCTTTTAGTTTTTATTTTCATTTTTCATTTTTGTTATATATATTTTTTAATTTTCAGCTATCATTATTATTTCAATGTTTTATTCTCTGGTTGTAGCTTGTATGTTATTTCCTCGTAATTTCAGGTTTTTGTTTTAACAAAATTGTTATTTTCGGTTAATCTTTTCATTTTTTTCAGGGATTTCAAATCAATTTATATTATATTAGACAATGGAAGTCCGAACTGATGAAAAATATCAAAGCCTGTAACGAGAATAACCAAATATTTTTGATAAATGATCCGAGTATTCCCCGCACATATTCTACATCGCATGAACATGACAGAGAGTTTCCGTAAAAACCGTATAAAATGACTGCATGGTCTTCAGCACGTTCTCTTTCACACACTTATATTCTCTAAGAGAAAATTATTGGAGTTTCTTACTACAGAATGCTCATCACGTTCTTGCAAAAACGTTGTAGCTACTCCAAATAATGACATAAAACTTTGATTATATACCTTTTTACCTGAGGGAGTTACGATTGAATTTAACAGTCTCCGTTCTCCAGATTTTTCTAAATTATATTGATGAATTTTGTGATAATGTTAATTTGGCCGCTATTAGTAAATAGTCAACGTTTTTGTTGACGATTTTCTGACGAAAAAATCTTTCTTCTCAACTTTTTTTTGGCCTGCGGCTTTTTATCTTTCAATTTTGCATTTTTTATATATAAACCAATGATTTCGAAACTACAATCAAGAAAATGGATATTGAGAAAAACCAAATTGAAAAAGAAAAATTGAGCAGATGGATTAAATTTCGAAGAGAACTAACCTGAGAATTTTTAATGTAACTGAAAAATCGAATGAAAACTCGAAGAAAGAAGTTTTTGCACTATTGAACAGAAGCCTGGCCATCAAATTATCCAGTGATGACATCGAACTATGTTACAGGGTAGGAAAAAAAGATGATCGAAAAGCGAGAGAAATATTTCTCAAACTCACTAGCTACTGTCTCAAACAAAATTAATGGTAAGAAAAAAATACTGAAACGAACTGGAGTTGTCATTAGAGAGGACCTCACAAGCATTAGAGTGGAACTCCTAACCTCTGCCATCGAATTTGCTGGATTGAAAATTGGAGCAATTTATATTAATAAAGACAACAAAGGTATATTTGTGAAATCTAAAAATGACATGAAAACAATTTTTGGATGATATATTGTTTCACTCCACATTCCCAACTCATTAACTTAATTTTTGTATTCTGTAAGGAGTTCTATGAGAAAAATTATCACAAAATATATTTCTATTTATATTTCACTTTCTATGAAAATTTGTTGTATGTTTGAAATACATTTGTTGGTAAGAATCAGAATCAAATGTTATCGATGCTGGAAATATTGAACACCTTAGACACACATGAGGAAATAAAAACAAAGACATACAGGTACTTACAAACTTATTTTAGCGGGGGTAGTGTAGGGAGAAAAAGCAATATAGAATAAATTCACTACAACATACGCAGCATAAAAAAACATTTTGATGAACTGCTCATCTATTTACAAGAGGATCTTGACAAATTAGGATATCATCGTACTTTCTGAGACACTGAGACACTGATTTCACTATACCAAATTATACAATTGACTATAATGAATCAAAAACTAATCGAAGCGATGGACTTATAGTTTTTATAAAAAAATTCTTTGGCAGCAAATGTTAAAATATTTTCTCTGAAACAAAGCTCATGAAAATTACCTTCTTATAGATAGATAGATAGATAAATATACTTTATTGTCCAAGAATAAATTCTCATTGACAAAGTGTGATGAAAATATAAATATATGTGTATATATATACATATAAAAATGTAAATAAATAAAACAGCAAATTAAAAAGTATGTAAAACATATTTGTCAAAACAAAACAAACCTTGCATTTTAATTATAAATACAATTGTATCACAATTCAATTTACACATACACATATTAATGTGGAATAAAACAAGACTATATGTATAATAGTAATAATGATAATGATAAAAACGTGACCGTTAATACATAATATTGTTTAGCTTATCTTGGCAGAACACTGAGAATATTTACAATTTGTCATCATAATATTCCTGCAGGCTATAATAAGCTTTCATGAGCAGTATATTTTTGACCGACTCCCTGAAACGTCTCTGCTCTACTATATCCCTAACTACCTGTGGTAAATGGTTGAACATTTTTTTCCCTTCGTACATGTTAGAGTGTTTTGTTAGAATCAATCTGGGTATTGGCAGATGTAAATTATTACTACTGTTCTGTCTTGTGTTGTGGATTCTATGTGTATCTGGAGAATCAGTGTTATATCTTTTATGAATCAGGCAAACAACTTCAAGAATGAAGATGCTGAATAGAGAGAGGATTCTGTATTTAACGAAAAGTTGTCTACAACTATCCCTATGGTTTGCCCCACATAAAAACCGCAAAGATCTCTTTTGCAACATGAAGACCTGGTTCAATAGTTGTTTACTACATAATCCCCAAAATGCAATGCCATACCTTAGATGAGACTCTACTAGGGCAAAGTAAGTCGATCTAGCAGTGAATATATCAAGTTCATTGGAGACAATTCTGACAGCAAATGATCCTGAAGCCAATTTTGTGCATAAAGATGTGATATGTTCTTTAAATTTTAATTTATTGTCAATATGCAGACCAAGAAATTTTGTGCAAGTCGTTTCTTCTATCTTCCTACCATCTAATAGCAAGTTGTCATAGCTAAATTTGAAGTTTACAATTTTGGTCTTGTCTACGTTGAAGGAGAGTAAATTAGAATCACACCACTGTTTGACTTTTTCTAAATCTAATGATATCATTTGCTTCAAATTGTTAGTTTTTTTTTCATGCCATAACAATGTGGTGTCATCGGCAAAAATTGTGAATGACCCTTCAATATCAACTGTAGCAAGATCGTTGATGTATAATAGGAATAAAATGGGCCCTAGAACAGATCTTTGAGGTACCCCGCAATCAATAGCCGAAATGTCCGAATACACATTATTGACTTTCGTCAGCTGGGATCTACCTTTTAGGTACGATTTGAACCATTCAAGACTTATTCCTCTTATGCCATAACAGTACATTTTTTTTATAAGTATATCATGATTGACACAGTCGAAGGCTTTCGAAAAATCGCAGAAAACTGCCGAAATTGCTTCTCTCTCATTCATATTCAAGTATATTTTTTCCAAAAATGAGAAGATTGCATCATTAGTGTTTTTACAGCTTTGGAAGCCAAATTGACATTCATTCAATATTTTTCCATTTGATAAAAATCTCAACAATCTTTTCTTCACTAGCTTTTCGATTAATTTCGAGATAGTTGATAATAACGAGATGGGTCTGAAGTTTGAGGGGTTGGTGACCTCTCCACCTTTATAGAGAGGTAGAACAACTGATGTCTTCAACCCTGAGGGAAATACTCCTGTCACAAAAGATTTGTTAATCACCTCGGTTAGTGCAAATAGAGCTTCTATCGGTAGGTTCTCAAGGAGTCTTCTAGTTATACCATCTAACTCCGCGGACTTATCATTTTTTATTTCCTTGAGAGTTTGTTTCATCTCGTAAACATTTGTAGGTGTTAAGTTGAAATTATCATGACATTGAAATTGATCAAGATAACTTAAAGGGTTGATTTGAGGTACTATAGTGGATGTTATTTGTTCGGCAATAGAGCAGTAAAAATTATTCAAAGAATTCGGGTCAATGTTGATCACTGCTGATGAAGATAGCCTTCCTTTACCCCGCAATTCATTAATAATTGCCCATTTCTCTCTAGGTTTATTTTGTGATGATTCAATTCTTTTTGAGTAGTAATTATTTTTTGATATTTTGATCAAAAAAAATATTGAAATTGGTATAACAGCTCCATACAGACTTCCTTCAATTGATGTACAATCATATCTTAATGACATACAGAATTATTTTCTCAATATTGACAAGCAACCACTAGAGCTGTTCGTTGGTGATACGAATATAAATCTATCAAATTCAAATTCGAAACATGTTAATTACTACCATATCATAAATGGTTTCATTTCATGTATTAACGTACCAACAACAAATTAAACTTTGTATATCTGTTATACATAGTGGTATAACAGACCATTACTCAATTCTCATGTTCATAACTATACCCAGTGAAACAAATGAAACATCAAAAAATATAAAGGAATATAAAAAAATCTATTTTGATAAGTTGAAATCACAATTACAAATCGAACACTGGAATAACACCTTATCATGTATTAAAACCCAAGAATCTTATAGTAAAAGATCCGAACCTAAATCGACCTTCACCGATAATAGAATGAAATATAATAGACAACCCAACGGCTGCACATTCTATACGTTTTATACTTCAAGTAAGGACAAACATTTTCTCATTATCTTGATGTTACAAAATTTAATTAAAAATCATTTTTCAAAAAATTATTAAAAATAGTCTGTCCAGGATATTTTAGCGAACCCATTTTTAACATATTTTCTAATATACTAAATTCATTATAAAATATATTTCATTCTATTATCAGCTCGGTGAAGGTCGATTTAGGTTCGGATCTGAACTGAAACTATTATAATACATAGTAAACTTTATCGTAAAATAAAACCGTGGATCTCTTATGGTCCTATAAAATCAAATAAGAACTAGGGACTATCTGAAAAGAAGACTTTTGAATGAATACTCTCCTGAAGTCGAAATGAAATATAAATGATATAGAAATAAACTAAATGCCTTGATAAGAAAAACGAAACATCAATAGTATAAAAACAATTCGAGCAGTCAGAAAAAAAATATAAGTGGACTTTTTCAAAAAACATTACGTGATAACTAAACAGCAATTTGGATTTATAAATAAAAAAAGTACTGAAAATGCCATACTAGATTTTGTTGAACAAACAGGGGAAGCCTTGGAAACGTCATCGAAATGCCTGGCGGTTTTATTGACCTTGCAAAAGCATTCGATACTGTGTCTCATGACATACTGCTGAGAAAACTCTTTGGATATGGCATACAGGGAAACGCTTTACAGTTGATGCAAAGTTATTTATCACGGACACAGAAAGTAAAAATCGGTAATGAAATCAGTAAGCAATTGAATATATCTGTTGGTGTGCCTCAGGGAACATATATCATACATTTTTAGGGGCACATAGTTTGCTATGCTAATGACACAGCCTTAATATCAAAAGGAGAAACATGGCATGATTTCTTATATAATGCAAACTGTAAAAGTACTGATGTAGTCAAATGATAATTTACTACATAATAATAATATCGACCTTTTTTTGGTTAATTGTTACCTTCCACAATCTGAAAAAATATAAAAATTATAATGGAGAACTTTATACAAGTGTAGAAGGGCAAACTTTTTAGTTTACCCCGATAAGTTACTGCGTAAAAAATCAAAGTATTTTTCACAAAGAAAAATCTTCTATTTATCAGTAACTTGTCGTATTTCACAAAAAAAAGCTCGATAAAAAACTGATTTTTTCCTCCACAAAAAATGACTTTCGTTGAATAATATCGAATTCTATATACATTCTGTAATTATCTCACTATTGAGAAAACAACATACATGAAATATTTGGGTGTAGTTATGAACATGGGGATGGGGGATGGGATGAACAAGTGTCACATGTCATTAAAAGAATGAGACTTCTCATGCATACATTTCCAACCTCCGAGATATCCTCTCACGAAAAAACTTGCTAACAGCATACCTACAACTTTCCAGCAGAATCCATAATTTGATATTATATTATAGTAGCTATCTGTTTGAAAAATCTGTTTTTCCGTTAATCATCTGTCGCCCCCATACGAACAACTCTCAGAAGTTGAGAAACTTGTGCGAGCTAAAGACTAACGAGGTATTACCTTTTAGCGTGTGATTCCTAACACGGTTGCAAAATCATCTCAGCTTCATCCAGATACATTCTCTCGAGAAAAATATCTGGTCGAGGCGGGAATCGAACCCACGGCCTTCCGATCGTGAGTCGGGCGCACTACCACCGCGGCCAATTCCGCGGGGTGGTATTTTTAATAATACGCTGCATCACTTACAATCGATCCAAAACTCGCTACTGAAAATAATATTGAAAAAAAATTGGCGCTTCTCAACGGAAAACTTTACAAGAAAGATGTAAATGTAAGATGTCTGTACAACTATAGCAGTGTTTAATATGGATGTTCTCAAACATTAACAGAAATAGAACTAATATATCCAGACCCACGAGATTCTCAGAAAACTCAAATATCCAAATACCAATTTACAGAAAAAGCCGTACGCGGAGATTCGTTTTTTTTCTTTGGTCCAAAACTATTCAACATGCTTCCATCAAACCTGAAGAATATCAATAATATAAATCTGTTTAAAAAAAAATCTGTTTTTCCGTTAACCAGCTGTCGCACCCCTACGAACGACAACCCTCAGAAGTCGAAACTTGTGCGAGCTAAGGATTAACGAGGTCTTACCTTTTAACGTGTGATTCCTAACACGGAATATTATCAATAATATAAATGATAATATAAATTCAAAATTGTCGTTAAACAATATCTTATCGAAAATCCAGTAATAATAATTATTTTTTGGAAAAGAAATCAATACCTACAGCCGGTAACACTGCCTCGAAAAATCATTGCTTTTTTTCCCGACATCCCCACTTTCTATTATGTTTTCTATGTATTCTATGTATTCCTCTATCTACAAATGTGTACTTATCACTAAATGAATCGTTCTAAAAAAAATCACTTTCATATCAACATGCAATTACACGAATTGACAGCGATATCATTCAGAGGGACGCTAAACGAAGTCACTTATATGGAACACCATTATCTTCAATGATGCAATTGAAAGTTCATAAACGATACACTTGTCTTATCACTTTATCAGCATCGTCGGTTGGTAGTCAGGCGGTTCGGTGTGGGTGCTTTGTTCACTCACTCGAATTGACTGCCGTGTTGGTCGGTGGTTCGAGCCCTAGTCTGAACAATCGATTTTCACTTGCTTTCGTCCAACCCATGTTAGAAATCACACGCACATGTTTCGACTTCTGAGGGTTGTTGTTCGTAGGAGTGCGACAGCTGGTTAACGGAAAAACAGATTTTTTTGATAACCATTACAAGACGAATCACTCATTTCTCTCATGGCATGAGGAATATTTCTTTAATGATCCAACATCTCTTGTGATGGAGGAATCAGATGTGAAAATATCATTAGATAACCTCCATCTAACACTTCGAAAATAAAAATAAAGACATTTTTCCGATCAGAGCGATAAGAAGTTGGGAATTTTCACCCCAGAGAACAACTTTTCCGAAGTTCCAGAAAAACATTTTGTTCTGAAGAAGCTTAATTTCTGTCACGAAAGTATATCCGGCTTATAATTGAGAGATGAACCAATATTTGCCAAAATTCATATGAAATATCCCATGAAACGACCGAAAATAATATTAATTGAAGTCCAGTAGAAAATGATGAGGATATGTGTACCTACAATGATCTACAGATAGTAACTTTCATGATGTAGTTATTAAAGCAGAAAACTTTTTATTCATCAAAGGTGTTGGTGGTTTTAACAAAAATAATGCCTAACAACGAATTCAGGAAACTTTTCATTGTGAGATTATTTCTGAACAGTTTTACAAAAACGCAACAAGTGATTCGCTATATAGTAATGTTTTCAGGGGTGTCTTACCCAAATGTACATATTCAATGTTTTATATATAAAATGTTTTCACCATTGGAGGTACCCAAATTTAAAATACCTGTGTTTCACCTAGCCAGTTGGTGTTAAATGTGTGCCTGACTTTGAATTGTAATGAATAGCCACTTTTGAAAATGTATTCAGTAACGAGGAGTTATTTAATTACATTTGGTCACTCAGTAAATCACCCGAATTCTTAAAAAACTTTCCTTTCAACTCAAATGAAGTTCCTATGGCTGGAACTCAAATCAAATCTAAAAACTCAATAACATTTCCATGGAAGAAAAATTTTGAATCCAGAAATATTATAGGTTTGCAATGTTCATTTTGAATGTTCATTCAACAATTGGAATAGTTTTTATATGGGGCACCCATATAGAAGAATAATTTATTTATTGAAATAGGTAATCCTAATACATAATATTATATAAAACATATTACTAACATAGAGATTGAAAATAATTATATAAAAAAAAATTTAAATGTAGATATAGTTCAAAATTGAAAATACAAAATTTTCAGTTTGAAAATACAAAATTTTTAGTTTCAAAAATAACGACATATGCTATTGAAAATACATTGCAATATAGGTGCAGCTCCAATCGATTTGTAGATTTATTTCATTTAAATCAAGGTTGTTCCATTTATATTTTGTTGTAATAATCATTCCTTAAGTTTTCATTTCATTCACTTTTAATTTATTTTCCATGAGGTACTCATTTACATCCTTTAATGAGACATTATTTTATCAATAGCTTTATCTAAGCTTGTATCGTGGCATGCCAATACTGTATCATCTGCAAATAAATTTATAAAATCAACATTCATAAATAAGTTTATGTCATTCAAGTATAAAATGAAAAGCAGAGGTCCTAAAACGCTACCCTGAGGCACACCCATATTTATATCCAATCCCTGTGATATATCATCTTGAATTCTGACATTTTGCTTTCTTTGGGATAAATAGTCATATAACCATCAATGCCATAACCTCTTAATTTTATTAGAAGAGTATTACGATCAATCGTTTCAAACGCCCTCTTCAGATCAAGAAAAACAGCTACTACAAATTTATTTGTTATCAACTTCTTTTTTGAATTTAGATGAAGTGAGTTGAAATGCGGATTCACATGAATATTTTTTACGAAATCCAGATTGATTATTTATTGAAATTTCATTTTTTTTCAACATCATCAAGTACCTGCTTATGAACAGCTAGTTCAAGAATTTTTTCTATTGGTGGTAATGTATTTATAGGGGGCCTATATTCACTGGCCTTGATTGTATTGTTTATTGAAAGGTAACTATAGTACTAAGTTTTGAAGGATTTGGAATTTTAGAAGTTTGAAGAGAAGTATTTACAAGGTTCAAAATTATATGTCCACATGTTTCAAAAAATATATATATATATATATATATATATATATATATATATATATATATATACAAAAGAGACTTACCGAATCTTTTTATATTGCCGCTTTTGACGTCTTCTTTTTCTCAAGGATCTTCCATCAGCTTGTCTGATTGACATCAACATCACAACACAGGTTTTTGTTATGGTCTCTCGCGCTCATATAACTAATTTACTGTGGTTACCGCGCATTTTCCTGAAATTCACACTTTATGTACTTTTTTGGATGGTAAATAATTTCAATTCAGATATATTCAATTTGAAATAAGAATTAAAAAAAATGCGTCAGTCTGGCTGATTTACACTGTCAAAGCCAAAACTTGAAATAAGCACAAAAGGTATATGCAAAGAAATCAGCGACCATAAATATAGTGACTCTAAAGATCATTCAGTGCTGATAAATACTGATACTTATACTGATAGCCCCATTAACATTCGATTTCCTGAATTCTCGTCTCATTTATTTCTAATGGCTTTGTTTCGTTGTCGTTTGACCACCCTGTATAGTATGAAATACAGTCTCCTATTCCTATCTGTTGATTTATCAGAACTGGAAAAAGCTTTCCGTACAGATGATTTCTTAATCAACTTGTTCTCTTATAGAGGTGTCCCAAAGGTCCTACCATCATACCTTAATTGATATTTATCTTGGTTATGAAACTTCACACCTGTTTTGAAAATAAATGGATGAGCCATTTTCCACTGGATACTTCAGGAAACGGGGTCATAATAATTACTCTAGCTTCGATCCATACGTATCCAGCTTAAGCCCAAAGCTGGCATGGTTTTCCCCAGCGTCCACTTTCGATATTTCATGAATTATATTTGGAGTTAATGGTCTTTAATTTAGGTCATAAGTGAAATTGAATAACGAGGTGGCTGAAACTCATTTATCTCTTCGAAGGAACGTAACAAATATAATATCATTCACAACTGCTAACAACATAAATTACGTGGAACGATTGTTACAGATATGTTTTCTCACAATTTCTCTTCAGTGGTGATGAGACTTGTATTCACTAGCTTTATGAGATGTCTACACGGAAATATATCTGAGCTATTCAGGTCTGGAGACTTTGGTGACCATTCTTGAAGCCCATCACGGCTAATCCAAAGATTTGTATTAACAGTTTGCGAATAATTTCAAATGACTCACTACCGATTGCACCATCAAGCATATATGACATTGAATTTCTTGTTGACAAACGTACTTTTTCGAGCACCAGTGACAGGTGTTGTTGAAGGAAGTTAAGGCGAGACTGTCCGTCGAATCGTTCAAGCAAGTTGTCGTCCAATGAAGTTGCTACCTATTATTTTTGCCCATGGGTTTCTGTTATGGCAAATGAACTTTCTTTCACCCCTGAATGATTTTTGTGGAATAGTAATCAAATTGAAAATTTTGCATAATATTTAGAAGATACCATGCCTTTGAAAATGGGAATTGACTCTCAAAATATCGCAAGGATTGAGCAGAAAGTTAACTAATATTCTCCACTCAGTTTGATGACAAGTATTGAACTTTCCAGCATTATTCCTCTTACTTGTTTCAGGATTTCATTCAATTTTCTGTAGTATCACTTCCTCAATTTCAGCTGAGATCATCCCTCAGATATTTCCTTTCGAAGATTAACTGTTTCCACTAGACAAGGCAAATATTAGACTAGTGTTAGAAATAACCATTAACATTTGTTAATTTTTCAAAAATTATTAATACTTCTTATTTTTTTTTTGAACCGTTTGTAGAACTTAATTTGAGTATTTCAATTTTAATCGTTCAATGTTATTATTCATCCTGTATGTATAAAAATCTCATCTGACAGGAGACAGTTGTTGAATAAAAAACGTCAAATTGAAAGAAAGAGATTAATATTGAAATTCTCTTTTGAGATTTGTTTGAAATAGGGGCAATCGTAAGTTGAATAATGTTTGTTTAAATTGTTCATTTTCTTATTTGCGTTCTTTTCAGGAATTTGAATATATAGAGATATACATTATACATTCTTATGTGTATAAAGGTACCCTGTTGAATAATAGTATATTATGCAACGATCATGTAATGATGGTTATCAAGACACGAGCATTAACCGGTATACGAAACGAGCCGAAGGCGAGTTTTGTATGGTATATGCGAGTGTATTAATAATAACATGAGAGTTGCATACGCTATTTTTTCTAAACCCGATGAATAATGAAAAACTATAAATATTATATTTGTATTGAACACATTTACAGTAATTAACTCATATTTAAAAAAAAATATAAACTTAATGGTATTATCATGGATATATGAAAACTATAAAGATTCTAATTATATTTATATTGAATATAACAACTGTAATTAATCTGATCTTTTAAAAACATTGGAGTCGATGGGATTCCTTCTATATCGCTGCTTTCAGACATTTTGATAATATAGGTAGGTAATATGAAAACTGATTTTGACAAATAAAGCAATTAGTTACTTAGGTTAGAATCTAGGACAAACAAAGGAACAGGATTCTTGATTGAAAAATTATGGGTTTCTATTGGTTGATAATCTGTATCGTTATAAAAAATCTGTATCAGAATGGATATCATTATGAAAAGGATTATGGTCATATAAGTATATTGTTAGAGTACGGGTGTAGAAAAAACTAGTCACAGTGGTTTATTGATATATACTGCAAAATGGTCTGTCAGTAACCTATTCAAGCTAATTAATCTCAACAAAGCTCAAATTCGATTTGGTCTACAGTATGGGTCCAGCTATAAATGAAATAACAAAGCGAAGCCACTTTCTTATATGTAATAGACCATATCGCAATGAAAGTATGGTTGAATGTACAAATTGTATGAAATGGTTTTGCTACGAATGCGTCAAGCTCACAGAAGCTGTGAGTTTAGATCAACATTGGATGTGTCCTCGTGTGGTAATACTGATTCGAAAGCTGTAAAAAATAAAATGTCAGAAAATTCCCGTCTATCCCAGTAAGACAATGAATCGGTAGCTTAATTAAATTCTATACCTTTGAGAAGCGTGAAAAGTACAAAAAGTAGGTTCGAGTACAAGTAGCAGATGTAATATTAAATTGTAATTATTACAAGAAGAGAGAGAACTATTAAGGAGAGAACGAGAATTGTTTGAAAAATCGCGAAGACTTTTAGAGGAAGAATCTGAAGATTGTCAAGATATAAACCATGAAGAATTAGAAAAAGCTGATCCATTGGTAAATGAGTTGTCGCTGCAAATAGAAAGTGGATCCACCTTTCAGTGGAAATTCATATGATTGGCCTCTTTTCATCAGTAGTTTTGAAAGATCTACAAATTTGACAATAATGAAAACTTGAGGTTGCAAAAAAGTCTCAAAGGTACAGCAAAATGTGCTGTATCCAATTTTCTAACGTTACCTGAATGCATACCCCAAATTATTTCCACTCTTAAAATGCTTTTCGGCAGACCAGATCAAATTTTGGAAACTTACATAAATTACATTAGACGTCAAGCACCCCAAAGACAAGCAAAACTGAAAACTCCAGTTGAGTTTGCCTTAGCAGTTATGTTATGTGTTACATTACAAGTTAGTAAAATGACAATACCTAAATAACCCCATGCTAATGCAGGAGGTCCTGGATAAGCTTCCTTCACAAATGAAGGTGAACTGGGCCTTACATGGTAGTACTCTGAAAAAATGTGATGGTCTGATAGATTTCGCAGGCTGGATGTATAACTTAGCTACTGATGTATGTGCTGCTTTACCCACTTTAGTCATTGCAGGGCGTACCAAGCAAAACAATCACAATGAGCAAACAAATGTTCATACTTCTGAGTCTGCATTAGTGATGTTCGTGTCTCCAATGGGCTTGTTTCACGCTACGGAAAATGATACTGGTTTGCTTATAGACTGATTGAGTTAGGGGTATATTATACTGATGAAGCCTAATCAGTCCCAAGATCTATTTATATTTGCAAAAAAAAGAACAACTCGAAAAGCTAAATTGGCCGCGTGTCTGTTGACCAATAAAATTGATCGTGTCTAGAGCGGAGTTGCCAAGTGTATTGGTTTTCAATATCCAATTACAGATCTAATGATCCAATTTGACAGACGCCATTTTTGTTGTTATTGTTGTCAACTCTGTGTGAATATAACTGTAACAATTATCTAACTGAAGAATGTTTTTTGTAAAAGGTAGGTCTCGGCGGGTGCCTATTTTGCTGCAAATTCCGTGTCATCAGTTTACATTCCGAAAAATATTTTTTCAGGTTATTTTTGGATTGAATTTTACCATTATTACCACCAAAATGGTTAAAATATGTTTTATATCTAGTTGTAAAAAAGATCATCCATACCAGACAAAAAGTTTTTCAGTGTTCCAAAAAACGAAACTCTAAGAGATTTTCTTAAGTTGGCCGAGCTGAAATAAAAATTGAATCAAAACTTTCTATCTTTCGATAAAAGAAAAAGTCTGAAATGAATGTCATATAAATAAAAGGGATCTACTACTTTTGAAATTATTTCAACAAAAATACGAAGTTGTGTGTGGAAACCACTGACATTAGAAAGAGCACATTGTCACACACACCACAGAGGGCACTGGCTGACTGGATGACAATATGGCTAATATACCAGTAACGTTGAATTTCTTATTTTTGGTGGGTGGCACGAATGCATAATTGATTTACTTTATTAGGGTCCATGAGCATTTAAAAACCATTTGAAAATACAGTTCGTTTAGTTCTATTTTCTGGTTTTATTCTTAAAAAAAATGAATGAATAATCACAGACAATTATAATTGATCGTTCGTTGTCTCAGGAAAATGGAGTACCCATATCACAATTTATTGGTTTATTCGGCATTGAAAATGTATGTCATATTTGCTTGTTTTTGTAACATTGAGTTTCAACTTTTTCTTAGCTTGACAGCTAAGGAATAATTCGTTTTTTCATCGAGTTTAGTTTGTGTGATATTAACCTTCAAGTAGTCGCGTACCTGTCTACGAGACCGGGTTTTGAGCTATTTGAGCAATTCGGGGGAGATGGTGGGAGAACCGGCGCATCTTTCGCAGTAGCTGTAGCGACGGAAGGAACAAATCAACAGTATAAGTTTGATCGTTGTGGAGTTTGTGTATCGGACTACAAAAATTAAACCGGTGTCACTCGCGTGACAATTTTTAAGGGTGAAGTAAGTAACTGAAATCTTTATTTTTTTGTTATTTATTTCATTGTTTCACTTTTCTAGTCATGGCCTCTTATGAAAAAGAACAGGAACGTTTGCAACGGTTATTGGAGGAAAAATTATCAGAGGATTTGGAAACTAATGATGCTGAAGTCCCATTCGATGAATCTGACATAAATGAATCCGATCACGAGGAAGTCACTGAACATAGTAGTGACTCCGAACAAGATATTGACAATGCTGATGAAAATAATGATAACTACCAGATGACAGGTCCATATTTTATAGGTAACAAAAATTAACTATTTTTTTATCTTACGTTTGGTACTTTTTGTTACAGCTAAAGACAACACTTATTGGAAAAAACATAAACCTCCAAGGACAGCAATTAGAACACGACAAGAAAATATTATAAAACGTCTACCTGGCCCCACACAAACAACAAGGCTTTTAAAGCGACCCTTAGAAATATGGAACCACCAAAGAAGGTCTGATCTGAGCTTTATAATGCATCAAAAGTTGCTGGGGTTTCTACAGCCTTCTGGTTCAGAACAGTGTCCCGAACTTTTGAGGAGCAGCCTTTGTAGTTCCAGCGACATGATTGTGCCAGAACATGTTGGTATCCATTTTGAACCCCGACAAACTTATCAAAGCAGGAAGCGAAATTGTACGAGGCAATGAATTGAACCTGATTACTTTTACCCAAACTCGAATTAACCTCTAGATCCTCATCAAGATATGTACCTCCTGCTGCCGGTGAAGATGCTGAAGAAGATCCTCAGCCGATTTCCTGGTATCCAATCTGAATGACGAGACAAGTGTGCTGTCGTCAGCAAAGCAATATATTGGATTCTTGGTTTTTTCCAATGAGTCGTTGATATACAATTGAAAGAAGGTCACTCGGAGGAAACGTTTTTTCGTGAAAGTGGAGATCCATACACAAAAATGATCCGACAAACCATAGAATCAAAGTTTGGCCAGCAAACCCCCATGCCACACACATTCAAAGGCCTCAGAATTATCAAGTGTAACAGCTCTTGACTATGTCCTGGAATTCAAATGGAATGACGAAACAAGTGTGCTGTCGTTAGCAACATGTGTTTCGGGTTATGAAAACGCTTGAGAAACACGTGTTGCGACTTCGTCAGCAGTCTGGTAGAAGTCTCAAAATAATGTGTTACTTGAATAAGTTATGGATTATCATCAAATATTGGCTAATTCAATAAATTTATCAGAATATAAAGTATTTTTTTGAGAAATACAAAAATACTGTCACTGTTCACCCAATATGAATTAAGTGGTTCGGAAATATCAACCAATCCCAATTTCTTCTTTGAAAATTCAATACCTCCTATTTTCGTAACGGTTATTATTTTCATCATAGTTTATGTGGCAACCAATAATTATTTTTTATGTAGATTCAAACCCTTGAATTTTTGCATATTATTTAGAAATACCCTGTATAACTGGATTAAATTCGCGGTACCCAGTCCGCAATTACTGTGTATCACCTTATCTTTTGTTAATTTTTACGTGGATTCTCTGAGACATCGCCACGCCTATCATGTTTTTCATGAAGTTCGTTTTCTAAAATACATTTATGAATCATGCATTCCAAATGTACCTTTTGAGCATCATCCTATTTTAAAAATGGGTAAGAACTCCTTTTGATTCCTCCATTTCATCAGTCGTTTAGACTTCAAATATGAAAAATACAAATCCAACGAGTACATGTTATAGCACTTTATCTCACATTGTGGGAAATTGAAGGACCAAGTTTTCAGGACCTGGGAGGATCAATGAAAGCGGAAAATAGAGTAGGTCTCGAGAACTTAGAATAATTGACTGTCGGTGGAGAAGGTGCTGAAAGATAGTAATCTGATTACAACTCCTGGAATGGATTACCTTTAATTTTATGTGAAGTGAAACGGTTCAGTCTGGGAGTGCTCAAGTTGATAATTAATATCCTTCACATTCAGTAGTTTTGGAGAAGATTATTCCATACCGAGAGAAAATCAATAATCCACAATGAATACAAGTAACTGATTGCGCTGCAACTCATTATTTGAGTATTTACCCGAGTATTTACAATAGTTAACTTTAATTCCTTTGTAACCTGCTGATACTAGCATTCACAGTTAATTTCTGTTTTTTTTTCAGGAAAACCCGTAGCTATTAGCGGCAAACATACAGGGTGTAACTGAATGTGTAAAACATTCAAGAAGGTGATTCCTCATCGAAAAAAAGATAGGATCTTTCATATAAAGAAACTTCATTGGAGCCTCCCTTGTTAAGATACAGACCCTTAATGGGGGTACATAAAATTTGTATAACAATTTTTTTCACAAGCACTGAAAAAGTTACAATATTGAAATTAACCTGACGTTTTTTACTACCAAAAAGACACTCAGTCAGTAATTTATTTGGTTTACCCCATGGTTGTAAGAGGTGGAAAACGCAACCCCTAAAATTTATTTCCAATGTAACCTTTTGTCTTATTATTTGTTTACTATTTAAAAATGTATTTCCGAGAGCCTATTTCATTCTAAACAAAAAATGTCTCTTGGGTATTTTGCCTTAAATAAACCAGTTCGTAGCAAAAAATTATTTTACGAACAACTACAGAGATACATCGTCATAAATGCGAACTGGATTTATTGTTATTTTGTAGTTAGTACCTGCATTAAACGATTAAAGGGTAATAAACAAAGTTAATTTAATAATAACAAGACACACAATATGTATAAATCATAGTGAATGTTCAATATGTCTACCTTCAGCCATTACGCATGCGTCTAGACGTCGGCGCATTGAGCCACATATTCGCTCAAATATTCCCGGAGTCTCTCTGATTACCCTGCATGCATCGATTATTCGGTTTCTTAAGTCCTCTACATCGCGAACAGGAGTACGATAAACCAAATGCTGTAAATGGCCCCAAATAGAGAAATCGAGAGGATTGAGATTCGGGGATTGAGCGGGCCAGTTCTGTGGTCCTCCTCGACCCATCCACTGATATGCATATGTTTCAGTTAAATGCTGACGTGTTACTTGACTAAAATGGGTGGGAACCCCATCATGCATAAAAAACATATTTCTTCTGATGCCCAAAGGAACTTCCTCCAGCAGTACTGGATGCACTTCTCTTAAAAATTGAACGTATGCCTCACCATTCAATCGAGGAGATAGAAAATGAGGCCCAATTAAATCACCCCCAATAACTCCGAGCCACACGTTAAGAGAAAACTGTTCTTGATGGTTAGTTTCGACAATAGCGTGAGGGTTTTCATCAGCCCATATGTGGTAATTATGAAAATTAATAATCTTGTCCCGAAAAAAACTACATTCGTATGTGAATTATATCGTCTTCAGAAAGTCACAATTTCTTCCAATCATTTCCAGCATCCAATTGCAAAATTCAAGACGCTTCGGGAAGTGTCGCGGTAACAGTGCCTGTACTCGTTGCAGATGGTAAGGGTATAAGGGTTGTTCCTTTAAAATTCGAAATATCGTCATATGATCAACATTTAGCTGGAAAGCAATCTTCCTAGTACTAGTAGTAGGTTGTTCTCCAATCAAATTAAGTACTGTTTCCTCAAGTGGTGGTGTTCGTACTTCTCGATGGCGACCACAATCCTGCGTTCTTTTGTCGAATGAACCACATTCTCTGAAGTCGAGCAAATATTCTATTTGAAGGATGCTGCCGTTGAGGATACATTTCAGCATATCTTCTAGAAGCTTCTAACCCATTCCCCTGCGACAGACCGTAAACGTAATGCATATCAGCCATTTCCTCATTTGTGTATGCCATTTCAATAACAAGTGAATTATTAAAGTAACAAATTAAGAACAGAACAACAAATAAGTATTCATTCAATTTCGAAAATTCACAAACTGACAGCGCCATACCAATTTAATTGTCACTATCGCTAGTAGCGACCTACTATATAGATTAGTCCTAAAAGAATTTTTTGGTGCGAACTGGTTTATTTTGGGCAAAAAACCCAAGAGACAATTTTTGTTTAGAATGAAACAGGCTATCGGAAATACATAAATGGTAAACAAATAATAAGACAAAAGGGTACATTGGAAATGAATTTTAGGGGTTGCGTTTTCCAGCCCTTACAACAATGGGGTAAACCAAATAAATTACCGGCTAAGTGTCTTTTTGGTAGTACAAAACGTCAGGTTAATTTCAATATTGTAACTTTTTTGTGAAAAAAATTGTTATACAAATTTTATGTATCCCTTTTAAGGGGCTGTATCTTAACAAGGGATGCTCCAAAGAAATTTCTTTATATGAGAGATCCTATCTTTTTTTCGATGAGGAATCTCCTCCTCAAATGTTTTACACTTATTTAGTTACACCCTGTATAAAATATATCTGAAATATGCAATTGTTTACATTACAGTTCAAATAAAATGTTACATTCTTTAAGAAATTCAATAATATTGCTCGTATTGGTATTTTGGAAAATTTCACTTAAGTCGGAGGGAATTTTATTGTTCAGTCCCTCAAATGTGAGGAGCGGACACTCTACCAGAACATGCTTAACAGGCAGCTCCACAGGCACTTCACACGAGAACCATTCTGGTGACGGTTCTTTCCTCAGTAGATGTTCATGCGTAAGTCAAGTGTGACCCAGTGGTAGTCTGGTAATTATGACTTGATGGAACCGGTTTATTGCTTTGTTTTCCCAAGAATATAATGAAGATTTGGTTTCCTTGAGTTTGGAGGGTTTTTGAGACCGGTGGTGATTCCACATTTCTACAATTTTGCTATGGAAAAAGAATTTGAGATCTGTTGGTGATATTTTCATACTGAGAGTACTTGCTGGATTTTTCAGAGCTTCTCTGGCAAGTTTATCGGCTATATCGTTTCCTGTAAACTCAGTATGTGGAGAAACGAAGGGTTACTGTTCTGGTATCTAGTTGTCGTTTTGAATATCTCTGAATACGATACTACTCAGTTTGTTCATCCCGACAGAGGATACATCAAAATACTATATTAAAGTTTAATAGCAATTTTAATGATGGAAAAATGCTTCAGTATCTCCTTGGAGAATTGGCTTGGTACAAAGATACAAATGAAGTGAACCGCAGCTGGTTATGAATTTTTTGAAGGCTTTACTTCTTGAAAAAAAATGATTGAAGTGTTATTTATATTGATTGGAAGCTTCAGTTTCATCATTATTATAGCTGTCTAAAACCACATATATGGGGTCTTTTAACAGGGACTTCCGAAATTTGACTATTGATTACGGTCATCTTGTGGCGTCATATATTAAATTAGTCTGTTTTGCCAAATCAGCATGGGCGGATAAAGCATTTGACAACACGTGCTAATAATAATATTGTTTTATCAAAAGGACTTTTGTTCGGACAACATACTGCGCCATTTACCCATTCTACGGTCGTCATAATCCTCCTACTGATACGATTATTCACAATGTAGTGTATGAATTTGAGTCCACTGTTGAAAACATTTCCGCTGTCTCTGAGAGTGTGCAGGAGAATCCGAAGCAGTCGATTTCGTGTCGCCCGCAAGAACTTTGTTTTTTCGCAAACCACAATTTCAATAATGCTAGCACCTTCTAAATTATTCGAACCAAATTATATATTCAAGATTGAATGGATATTTCGAAAATAGTATAATGCCTCAGCAACATGGCTTCGTTTCCAAAAATCTGTCAATACAAATTCAGCTTTGTTTCTGCAGGGAATGAAACACTCGAAAGTAAGTAACAACTCGATGTAATATTTACTGATTTCAAAATGGCTGTTGACAAAGTTGATCACGATGACCTATTAACAAAGTTGAATGAGTTTGGACTCGCTGATAGTACACTCAAAATATTCGGAAGTTATCTTGAAAATCACCATTTTATTAAGAAATGCAATCATGATATTATAAAACAACAATAGAAATTAATTGGCGCTTCAGCTGCAGGAGAACCCGGAAAAACCTACAGCACCACATCATCTGAAGATCTAGATAATGGAAATACCTCGGAAAATGTGAAGCTAATTCTGGAGTACCACAAGGTTCCCATTCGGGACTCTTACTCTTTGTTATGTTCATAAATGAATTGCCCTCAGTTCTCAAGTACTCAAGCTGCTTATTATTTGCAGATCATGTCAAAGTTTAAAAAAAATTGAAACTGTTATGTTGTAGAATGGTTGTAAAAATAAATTATTATTCAATCTGAAAAACTGCAGTGTTATGAGAATAATAAGATCAAGATATTCGATAACTTTTGCTTACATGATACAAGGAGAGGAGTTGAAGAGTTGGGCATGAAGCATGTGGCAGGGAAGTTCGTTCCTAAATTGCTAAATATTGACCAAGAAGTCGTCGCATAAACATAGATCGTGAGTTTTTGAATATCGTCAACGGCGATCCAGTCTGCTTAGGAGGGCCATACCTGGTGACAAATCATGGGTGTATGGTAATGATATCGAAAAAAAAGTTCAATCGTCTCAATGGTACAGCATAGGAGAGCTAATGTTTTAATCTCATCAATCGTTATGAGACAATTGTATTATATTGAAGTGGGACTACATTGAAGGGGACAAAAAATAAATGGATGAAAGAATGAATATTTCTACAAGTTTTGAAGAAACCTCGTATTTCAAGGTAGAGCTGCAATACTCTTTTCGATGCGCGTTTCAGCAAGCAAGTCGATGTCATCAGCAGATGAAGTTAATTATTTTTTTGAGTCTTAAACAGTGGCTTCCTTGCAGGAATCTAGACTAGGTATTCTTTCAAATAATAATATGTACGGCACTGATTTTTCTGTACACGTATAACTATCGAGGTAAATTTCACAAATGCTGAGTTCGCTGGCATGCAATTACGGGCTTGTTGGCAATGCATTCCAAATCAGATGATTATACAAAGAGTTATACAAATTGAATAGTTTCGGATGCACGAACAGTTTCAGGAACTCACAGAAAGTTGTGGGAATCGGCTTATTTTGAACCCCTAAAAGAGGTACACTTTACTTCACGAACACGATGAATTTCAAAAAAATGGAAATAATTTGAATATCCCAAGAATGTTTTGATTATATAATAATAATATTAACATTAATATACTGTCTTTATTTTCTTTCTGTACATTAAATAGGCAAAATTCAGCCAAAGGCTATTCTCACACTTGACCTAACTTGTATGATTGAACAGTCATGTATTATAAAATCATTTTTAATGAAATACAAAATATGTACATGAAACAGTGATCTATAGTACAGCAATTACAGCAATAATTTACGAGCATATAAAAAAAGTTTCGCCTGTGTAATGATAGTGATGATCCAAGAGAGATATTTCAAACTTTCTTCAAGAGGGAAAAAGATACAAATGTTTAGCTTTGGATATACAGTGCTTTACTATATAACAATTCAGAAAGTTTCAAAGAATTGACTGGTTTCATAAATACACTTCGAAGAAGTAGATGATACATGAACTGGTATTATTGTTGATTTTTCTTATAAAATTCAATTCTTTCAATGAATTGTTACACTGTGATGATAGTTGAGTTCTCCTACTACTATTCTACCACTTTTATCAATTGAAAAAAGTTTAAAAAACATGAAAAATAGTGAATAATTCATAAATAACGGATTCATTTTATAATTCATCCTGGCTGTTGAAAGAAATTTATTTTGAATGAAGCATCGACCTAGGTATTCGTTTTCTCTATAGAGTCGAAGGAATTTTGCATTTCATTATTTTATATAATGATGTATAATGTAATATAGTATACTATAAATGGAGTTTGAACTCAAGCTCAGCTTCCAGGCGATTTATTGATCTGAAATCACTGTCGATAAAATTTTGAACTGATGGCCAATTCTTTGCATTTAAATTTGAAAATATTTGGGCTAAAAGGAGAAAGTGAGCGAAAGAGGTAGGACTGGCAGCTACTATAAGTGCACCCTCCTCCTCCCCCACTCCACCTCCAACAGCAAGGGCACTTCCTGCGGCGGGCGGCAACGACAGTAAGGTCACGGCACCTTCCAAAACGGAGGCCACCGTGAGATACCTCAAGGTTGCCAAAGAGAGTATGTGTTCGCACATCCTCCCAACAACAACAACAATAACTAGTTGACATACTATTGTTTCTAATTACTTCCTGGCTGCGGTTTGATGAGTGGAAATTTATAAGAAAAATTGTATAATCAGAAAAACCGAAACATTTCAGTTCAAAAAAAAGTAAAGTATGATTGATCGTAGTGAAAGCCTTTGGAAAATCCAGGGTTATTAGTGCTGTGATACTGCTAATAGTATCATCTGTAATCTGCATTGAAGCTGACGATGTGTTATAACCTGGTCGGAAACCTACTTGACATTCAGAAATATTACTGGAGTTTCATCACAACACCAAACCGTTATTTCAACACCTCGACGACAAGTATTTTGATCACTGAGTGTTCATCTTCAAGTGGGTGATTAAACTCTTCAATCTTCCTCTTGAAGATGATCATGGTTTGGTGTTGGGATAAACCTCCAGTAATATTCATTACTACACCAAGGATTCCGAACAGTACATCACATCGACATTCAGGAATAATGTTGTTATCATTTATATCGGATATGAATTGCTAATTAATGTCCTTTTCCACAATTTTCAACTTTGCACATAATTCCGGAAAATTCCTCGGAATCATTCACTTTGGTTGAGGGTCTGACGATAGGAACTTTCCATGAACTGGGAAAATAGTTTTTTCTATACAACAATTCACATTGTGGGTGAAAAAAATATCAATATTGGGACTACGATATTTCGACATATTGATGGTTAAACCATTGAAACCAATAGTATTTAGAAATTGTGGTGGACTGTCAGTTGGATCATTGTTGGAGGATGAAGAAACGGCCATCCCGCATGCATCGGCTCTCGAAAAACAACGCTTTCAGTGTTTCATGTTTGGTTGAATTCTTTCCTACCTCAACATGGAAATAGCAGCAACAGAGAATAAAAGCTGGTCAATTTTGTTGTTCAGTCGTTTGAGTGAGTTGATGCGAGTGTTTTTATGGAAATGGGCAAAATTGCCCACAGCAATAGATATTCCTGGAATATTTCATGAATATACATTCAAGGATAATGTATTATGCTATGAATATGCCATGGATATATGTATTTTCTGGAGAATATTCCCTGGAAGTGCATCTGGCGAACCTTTGATGCCCAGAATATGTAAGGTATATTCTATTAGGAATATTCCAGGCATAGAACCCGAAAAATATACATAAAATATTCGGAATATTCTAAGTTTATTGTAGGGATATAAAAAAGGGAATCACCATAGAATATTCTTCAAAAATATTTTTTAAATATTCTAGGAATATTGGATGTCTTAAATTAGTTGCATTTTTGATGCGGTAAATTTTCGTTTTGTGGACACCCGGTGATTTTGAAAAAATTTTTGACTGTACTTACGTATTTTAATGCGTAGATTACGAATCCGAAAGAAAAAAGCGGTGCTCAAAAAGTTACGGCCCTTCAAAGTTCAGAAAAGGGCAACTTTTCAGCCTTCTTTTTCACCGAATAAACTATTTAAAAACACGAGCATTCATTTACTAGGTCACCTTTACACCTTATTCCTCCTTCTTTAGCACTTCTCACTTCAATAATTAACATTTTTCTTATGAAAATGTTAAAAAATGTACGGAGCTGCTTTTTGGTTACATATCACTGTATTTTACGTTTTTTAGGTTAATGACATGGTTGGTACGACTGATGCAGTCAATATTCCTAAAGTAAATCAATGGTTTTTGTCCTTCATTCTTCAGCTCGAAAATTGGTTTTTGCCACTTTTCTTAAAATTACAAACAATTGTACTGAGCTTTTTTCTTCTTCGGTATTTTCATAATCCGCTTTCTATTGCATCTATACCATAAAGTGTCATAATTTAATTTGCTCTCTTCATTGCAATTAGTACAACGTATTGTTGCTGCAAACACTTCTACTTGAACCAAATATAGAATTAAATTATTTCTTACTTTCACTAAATTATGAATTTCGTTCAAATTCATTTTGTATTTTTCTCTCACGTCAAACTAAAAATTCAAATCTACGAATTTGAAATAGTAGGTGACGACAAATACCAACCGACTGAAATGTCAGTAGTATCTAACCTACAAATATAAGAGTGTCACCAGGAGAAGCATTCGTTTTTGAATTAAGTTTTTTAAAAGAAGAATGTTGATTATTGAAGTGAAAAGTGTCAAAAAAGGAGGAATAAGGTGTAAAGGTGACCTAGTGAATAAATACTTGTAAAATGCTTGTAAATAAATGTACAGTACAGTCAAAAAATTTTTCAAAATCGCCGGGTGTCCACAAAACGAAAATTTACCCTGAAATAACAATTCTGTGAATTTATCAGAACTACTTGAAAAATAATAAATATATCATCTCATTGAAAAAGAAGAAATGTATTACAAGAAGAAATGAGCGAGATATAGGTTTCTCACTTCAAAAACTAAACCCACAAATGAAGTAGATATTTTATATGAGTGTTTGATGGGTTCTTCAATGAATTTTAGTTAGGTACTTAAAGTTATCCAAACTTTGCTCACCAGAAGAGTTTTCCTGATTTTTGTCCAACAATGCATCAGCCAGTCTTTCATTATTGATATCTGGAACGCATCATCACTATTTGAAAGTCGCAAAACAAAATTGTAATGAAAATCAAATAGATATTTTTCTCATAGGTTCCTCATGAACATTTACTACTTTTTATGACCTGGAGAGAAACTTGCATACCCGTTGTTGAAAAGTACTCGTTACGTTTTCAGTTTCTTGGTCAGGTACCACTCCTTTTCCTTTTGAGCATATTGATAATATTCTGAAAAATAATGAATAAAATTATGAAAACAACAAATGATTCAGAAGAATGTGTCATTCACTTACTTTTCTCTAGATACACAATTGAAATCACTCTCGTTTAAACATGTACTCAGTCAAACCAACAAATCACACAGACAAACTCTCCTCAGGCCTGAAATGAGGTATTGTAGGTTGAGCACCATGACTTTTTTATCGATACTTTTGTCTTTTACTTACTTTTCTCAAAGACTGAATATGTAACTTTACTATTCGCTGTACTGCAAAATCGATAGCCTCAAACTATAAATGGAACACTAAACATGAGAAAATGATACTTTGGTAATAACACCAATGCCAACCGCCATGTTGAATCAATTGTCGATTTCAAAGCAAAGCTGTCAAGCGTTAAGGGACAGCCGCTTCCACAGAGCTTCGCGACTGTCGCGCGCTACACTTCAATTGACCAATGAAAAACGTTCACTTCAATACTGCACTTCCCCATTTCTCTGTTGCTAGGATTTGTCGCTTTCTAATTGAATAATTTCAAATTCAAAGAATAAGATGAGAATCAACTGATTTATTAATGCAATTGATTCATTCATTGGACCATTCGAATTTATTTGTCGTTTCCAATAGTTGGAGTAATTCATCAGAATCTTCGCGATGAGTTCAAAAACTGGTTAACACTATAAGAGATATATACATTAGGTTATGCATTCGATTAAAATCTTCAAATATTTTTGTTTATAATAATATCGAATCATTTGAATACGTTATCATACGATAATTCAAAATTCTAGTAATACACCGTAAAGAATATTTCGAAATATACCCTGGGGATATATTCTAAAAAGTGGTCTATTCCATCGGCACATATTATTTTAAGGCTTTTGACAAGGTCCACCACAGTACCTTGCTCATCAAGTTGGAGTTTCGGTGTGCACAGCAGTTTGCTGAGGTGGATTTCATCCTACCTACGTAATAGGTTTCAGATCGTGAAACTTTATGATAATGTACCTGAAATTTCTCCGGTGTCCCACAGGGATCACACCTGGGACCGTTGATGTTATCAATTTTTATTAATGACATTGGCTCGTGCTTTCAACATAGTCATTATCTATTAAACGCCGATGATTTGAAAATTTATTCTCCGATAGAGCAAAAATTACAACAAGTACTTCTCCAAAAGACATCGATCGTTTATCTAATCATTGTCATTCCAATAAGTTACATCCCAATTCTAATGAATGCTCTTTTATAACATTTTCTCGAAAAAAACAGAACCTTGATTACATTTACGAGATAGACGGTTCACCTCTGAAAAAAGTTCAACAAATGAAGGATCTAGGCATCATTTTTGATCTAAAATCGTCTTTTGAAAACCATACTGACTATATAGTCAAAAAAGCACTGAGAAATCTTGGCTTCTTAGTCAGAAACTGTAAAGATTTCAAAAAACCCGAAACCTGTATACTCTTATATAATTCCATTGTTCGAAGCCACCTTGAGTATGCAACAATAGTGTTGATTCCTTTTTATCAAACATATATAAATAGAATAGAACAGGCTCAAAAGAGGTTCAAACGCTTCCTAAACTTCAGATTCAGATTGAATCAAAGTTTTCCTCCATATACTTCTAGCCTAAAAATATATAAAATTGACGAACTAGAAACCAGACGGAAAATTGTCCATGTCACTTTTCTTAGTAAATCGTTGAACAATAAAATCGATTCAGAATATTGTTTGGCAAAGAATGTTTATTCCATGCGCGATAGTGATTTATTCAAGTTGTCTCCAGCAAGTAGTAATTATTTCTTGAACGCTCCAATATCACGTATGCAATAAATATACAATTTAACTTTCAAAAGTAAGATTTTCTTGTAGAAACATACTATGCACTAGGTAGGGTAACTGTATTTTTATTTCTATTTGTGAATAATTATCTTTAGTCTTGTAATTTATGTGGGACTTTATAATTGGAACTTTTGTTCTGTTGAGTTGCCAAAGCTGTAAATCAATAAATAAATAAAAACATCGACATGGTTCACCAAATGGGGCTAGACAACTACCGAATTGAAGTAAGAGATATAGCAGAGGTTATAAAAATGTCGAAAAAACGTATTTGTCACATATGAATCAAAATTCAAGCATGAGAAAGCTGTCTGCGCTTTAGGTGCCGCGTGGCGCAATTCAGGCACAATAAATCCAAGTTTCGGCACCGATTAATAACTGTATATATGAAACTTGGATACACAATTATACGCCCAAAAATAAAATAGAGTCCAAACAGTGGACTGCAAAGCTGAAACCGACTCCAAAGAAGCAAAAACGTTTTTTTCGGCTGGGATAGAGATGGCGACTGTTTTTTGGGATGTATTACGCATCATTACTCGACAAGTTGAAGGCTGAACTTGCGAAAACGGCCACATTTGCGGAAAAAATCAGTTTCACTAATGCAACGCACCGTCTCACACGTCAGCGGTGACCATCCTCCTCACTCACCAGACCTAGCCTCAAGCTACTTCTACTCGTTTTACTCATTTGAAAATTGCGTTCGGAAAACAAAGATTATCGTTAAATGAACAGGCAATCACCTTGGTGAACATAATAATAATAATAATAATATTTATTTTCCAAAAGACATAGTACAATATGTATAGGAATAGTTGGGACAACAAAAGGTAAAAAAGTAAAAAGTAAAAAGATTGATAAGCTAGACAGTAACAGGCTTATCACCAACTACATATTAAAATATTCATCCAATGATCAAAAACATTTTTCAATTAAAAATTTTTTCAATATCTTGTTGAATCTCCTACATTCATTGACATTTTTTATATCGTGGGGTAGTCTGTTATAGATTCTCAGCCCCATATGATCAGGTGAGTTATAAGTGATTTTATATTTGCAAAATGGAATGTGAAAATGATTTTTTTGACGAGTGTTAACGTCATGCAGGTTTGCATTTCTGTTGAATTTAGTTTTATTTTCATCAACATAATTACAAAGTTCATATATGTAGAGTGAAAATAATGTCAATATGTTATATTTAACAAACAGTCCTCTAGCAGAGTTCGTGGAGAAAACGCCGGCCACAATTCTTACAACTCTTTTTTGCTTGATAAAAACGTCATTTACTGAAGTGGAGTTGGCATACAAACAAATTCCATACCTGATTCGAAATGCTACTTGGGAGTGATATAAGGATAGTAGTTGAGGCTCCTCCAGAACCTGCTTGAGACTTCTGAACAAATAGCATAAATAATTCAATCTTTCATTCAAATAAGTGCAGTGACTTTTCCAGTTCATATTTTCATCGACAACTAGTCCGAGAAATTTTACTTCGTTTATGTTACATATTAAGGTGTCACTAATGCAAACATTTAATGAAAGACAATTTTTTTGCCAATTATGAAATTTGACGATTTGGGTTTTTGTTGCATTCAGATATAAAGAATTTAGGCTACACCACTCGTTTATAGAACTGAGAACTTGTTCGCATTTCTGTTGTGCTGCAATTTCATCCTTGTCCGATATTATCACAGAAGTACCTATCATCAGCGTACATGGTAGCAGGGATCCCTGTAAGGTATTTCTCAATATCATTGGTATACAATAAAAATAAAATTGGCCCCAATATAGACCCTTGTGGAACTCCCACGTTAACCACTTTAGTTTCAGAATTAACGAATGTGTTTGCTCCGGAAATACGTTCCGAAATTTGTACATACTGAGTACGTTCAGTTAAGAAGGAAGAAATCCAATTAAAAGCAGAGCCTCTGATTCCATAGTTGTACAACTTCGATAATAAAAGCTGATGATTAACACTGTCGAATGCCTTGCTGAGATCACAAAAGACCCCAGCAGGGCATTCTCCTGATTACAAATATTCAATAACTTGGTTAAAGAACGAAATTGCAGCCGTATTCGTTGAATGATTAATTCTAAGCCCATGCTGATTTTCACTTAAAATATTAAAACCATCCAAAAATTCCAACAACCGTTCAAGGAAAGAATATTCAAAGATATTTGAGAAGCTTGACGTTATTGTTATGGGACGATAGTTGTCCATTTCGCTAGTTGAACCCTTTTTATGAATTGGGATGATTTTCCCTGTTTTAAGGGAGTTGGGAAATGTTCCCTTTAAAAATGACAAGTTCACCAAAAAAGTCAAAGGTTTGATGATATTGTTCAAACATTTCTTATTCTGCAGAGAAAAACGCTGAGAACTATTTCGACGGATTCACAGCAGATTATGCTGGAAAATTGAAAGAAAAAACTGAAAAAAAAATGGCTCATATCTTTGTTAGATCGGAAACTCTTCAGATCACTTTCGTATTTGAATCTAACACAGTGATCATTAATGATTTCTCAATTACCAATTGACCAAAAGTACCCTGGCTAATACATCGACGGACATTGAATTACACTTGAAATTTATTCATTCTTGATTACATAAAAGTAATTCTAGTATTCAGAAGAAAATTTCAAACACATTTCGTAATTGTGAAAACAATGGGACACGAGATACCAAGATTATATTATGTTGGTTTGAACATGATATCCAACTCGCTATTCGATTGTTTCATCCAATAACTAACTTTTATACGAAAGATTGTGCTTTATTCCAGCATGACTTTTCGTGAAAAGTTTTTTAGGAGTGATGAAATTACTGTCTGCTAAGAAACTCTATGCTGCTCTTTTATTCATTCGAGATTCTCAAATTAGTGTATGTTAAAACAAAGCAGTTATCACGGTGAAAAAATTAATAAAACTGAAATTGCTTTTAAAAGTTCTGAATGCGGAAATTAAAACTTCCGACTCGCGATACTCCTTGAGAGAAGATGGTGAAGTTTTAAGCGAGCAGAATATATTTCTTGAATGAGAGGCTATGTGGGCATGCAAACATTACATCGTTTAAAATTTTTATTATTGATTACGTTGATTGTCTGATGTTATCACCCAAAAGTGGGTAAAAAACCAATTTTATATTATTTCGTGAGTTGTCATGCTACGAATTTTTACGATCCCTACGTCGAAACCTCACTTTTTTGATTGACGAAATGGAACCAAATATACTCGGACCTGATTGACGGCAAAAATGATTCTGATATCTGGAGTGAACATCTATTATTGATACTACCACACCTTAGATAACAATAATGAACTCAAACCATTGAATGAACAAATATGTATTACTCATGAATGTTTCTCAGATATATAAAAAAATACGACTTGGGCTGAATATTAAAATTGAACAAAAATAACTCAAAATTAAGTGAAAAAATTATTCTAATTAAAATGAGTCTACAGAAAATTATTTTTTCAACAGATAACTTACTGCAACTTTTCAACCATCATGCACCTGTTCGATATGTAAAAAACACAAGAAAACCATATAGTCTATGGATTACAGATAATATTCGCAGAATGCAAAAACTAAGGAATGAATCACTCAATCGTTATCGGTTAACAAAAATGGTGGAACATAGAGAACATTACAAAACTATGAGAAATTTGGTCACTGCTGCTGTAAGGGCCGAAAAAAAAGCGTATCTGAACTATAAATTTAAAAAACTCAATCAAAAACAAAAATGGCAAGAACTGAAAGAACTGAACATTAAAAAGAAAAACAATGCTTCTTTATCAGAAGAACTACAGGACGTTGAGGCACTCAATCGGTACTTTGTTGACTCATGTAAAAACTCTCGCCAGCCAAGCACTAGTTTACTAGTTGAATATACTGCTGGAAAATCGCCACATTTTTTAACATTCGTGGAGGTGAATGAAGAATTTGTTTTTCAAACTTTGAAAGGTATTAAGTCTAAGGCATTTGGGTGTGATAACCTTAATATTACTCTAATAATACTATGCTGCCCCTTTATTGTGCCACATATAACATATATAATTAACTCTTGTATACAAAACTCCTATTTTCCCCAGTTATGGAAGGAAGCTCTCGTCAATCCTCTGCCAAAAATAAGTTCACCATCAGAGTTTTCACACTTACGTTCAGTTTCGATTCTACCTGTTCGTTCGAAAGTGCTCGGCTGAATGCATCGTTGGCAACATATATGCAGTGTATTTGAACTTCTTTTTGAACCAGTGCTTCTCCCTGTGGAAGATCTCGGCTTGGAATCACTTGATGTAATGTTGATGAGTCCGAACATGCTCTGCTATTATTTATTTGCTGATTTCTCCTCGCTCCTCGCTGGTTTCTTCTCTAGTGCTCCACAATGTGGACTTTTGAAAGCCTCTCAGTTCCACTGATATATGATTTGTGGCACTTACAAGTAAATATAGCTCTTTAAAACGCAGTCTTCGTTTGGTAGCCTGTTTTTCTTAAGGCTGCTACGGATGGTGTTTTCGGATCTAAGGCAGGTTCTGTTGTTGTACTGATTTTTCTTATCCTTCTCGACAATCCTCTGACATAGGAAAGGGCAAGCACTGGATGTGACGGCTTCTCTTCTTTTGTTTTTGTTATTTGCTTATTATCAATATAAAAGATTTAGCATTGTCAAGGTAGATAAATGTAATACAAAACATACATTAATACAAAACATTACACATACAAAACATTGATACATACACAATACATACACATTAAAAAGGAAAAGCATTAAAACTTGCAGTCGAAAAATTCACTTACGTCATAAGGGCAGAGATCAACCAGCAGCCCTTTTATACTTTTTTTTGAATTCAATCATATGTAATTTTCTCATATATGGTGGTTGAAGAGCCTTATCGCCATAGTAAAAAAGCTTTTATGAGTAATTGCCAGTCGATGTTGCGGCATAAGAAGATTGTGGCCATTTCTAGTCAAATATTCATGGTTGCGATTAACATGAGGGGTGTTGTTTTGTGTCTTGATATAGACAAGACATTGAAATATATATATAGAGCCTTAATGGTTGATATATTGAATTTTTTAAATAGAGGTCTAGAGCTGTCAGTTCTTTTTGCTCTTCCCAGGATTCTAATAGCCGTTCTTTGTAAAATGAATATCCTCTACCAATCAACTGAAAGTCCACAAAAAACTAATCCGTATGACAGCTTAGACTGAAATAACCCCATGTAAGCTGCTCTCGAAACATAAGAGGAAACAAATTCATCGATTCTACGAAGCAGGAAAAGAGTGCTAGACAGCTTAGTAGAGAGATCTTTGATGTGGTCTTTCCAATTCAGTTTTTGTGAGGCTCTTTCTATCTTCTAGCCAAATCTGCTCCATCATTACTTTGGAGCAACTATTTTGTAACCAGTCTGTTCCACCATCACTCTTTTTTGTTGATGCCTAGTTTTTTTTCGAGACCTGCCTTTGTATTAGAGAACCCAAAAACACGTTCAACAGGAGTCTTGATGACTCCTCTTTTGGTAGATTGATGGTGGTTGAATTCGTGATTCAGATACCGTCCCATGTGAGTAGATTTTCAATATAAACAGATGTTTCCCACATGGTGTTGGTCCTCTCCACCAAAGACAGTTCGTTGTGGAATTTCCTTCTCCATTCTGGAGGTGACGGAATGTCTTACGCTGTTGATATACTTCGGAAAGGTGTCTAATTCTCTATTTCCATGGTTCCATATCATGAAGGTGTTGTTAACGTATCTCAACCAGTCTTGTGTCTTCTTGTGGGCGTCTTCCATGGCAAGAGTTTCAAACCACTTCATATATATGATGGCTATAACTGATGAAAGTGGCCATCTCATTGGCAGTTTCTCATCTTGCGTGAAGAATTCGTCCTTTAGTTGGAGATAGCAGTTCCGTACACAGCATTCTAGTAAGTCTATGATTACTTTCATAGGTAAGTTCGTTCTATCTTCCAGGTCCTCGTGTTACACGGATAGCTTCCCCTGCAACACTTTGGAGAGTTGATCGACAAGAATGTTAGTATGAAGGCTTGCCACGTTGAAACTGATTAATTGATCCTACTCCTTAATTGACATCCATTGTCTCTAGTAATTCGACAAAATGTCCTGAATTCTTTATAAAAGATGAAGTATTTCTTTGCAGTGGTTGTATTAGCGGAAGCAAAATCTGGACGAGCTTTTTTTGACATTTGCTCAAGTTTACACCCTACTCGTATCTATGTATAGAGAAATTCTCATTCGTAGCTACAATATCGAAAATCCGTTTGATGAAGTGTGGAATTATGTGGGTTTTTCTCGCCGAACTCAACGTAGTAACCGAATTGGGAACACTGATTCATCCCCAGTCGTCTGGGGCGACGGATTCCAGGCGCCAGACTTTCCTAACAACCGCCCCTATCCGCCCCAAATCATTCCGTACTTTGTAAAAATAACCGGACAATCATACTGATAGATCACGCGGCCTGGAAACAATTCTCTTGCAGTAACTTCATACTATAAATGTCCCCGTAATTTTTCATACATATGAAATAGCTCGGGATTTATTGCACCCTCCATCATTTCGACGCATTATAGGTTCTCTCGGTTATTACGTTATTTTATTACCTCTAGTTTTCGTTTCGGTCGGAAAATCGCAGATTTTGTTATTACACACCGAGGCTGATAATTTCCAGAAGAAAAATAGACGGTTGAGACGTGAGCTCATATGGATTGTTGGACTGAAACGTTTTTATGAGTCACCTTTGAAATGAGATTCATTTGCCGCTTTGGTTTCTGAACATACGAAATATATTCTGATATACAATATGATTATGATGCTGTCTTTGTGAATCTTCGAAACTGCACTTCAAACAGTCAAAATGATGGAGAAAAAGCTGAACGATTTATTGAAAATCATAGAGTTGCATATATCTCAACCAATTACATTTGATACAAACGTTATATCTTAGCGTTTGATTATTTTTGAGCTCGTTATATATGAATATGTTGTTCGATAGGAAGACACACTACCAGCATTGTTTTGGACATCTTATTGATTCTATTTTTCGTATCAAATTTTATGTAAATTCTTTGACCCACTTTTTTATAGCCGAACACGCAAAACACCAACGAATTCAACATGTTTTTTCACAAACTACAGTTGGATGAATCTTGGAAACACTTCTTTCTTGATGCAAATGTTGAAAAACCAGATATTCTGATTAGTTATGGCACACTGAAGCATTAACTTTGGAGTACCACAAGGTCAAGAAACTAGTCGTAGCTTTCTTCAACTTTCTGATTGATTTGGCCGTTACTTGATGAAGATACATAGTAATTTCACAAACTACACCTAAACGATTTGATCTCCGCAAACTTTATTGAAAAAATATATCACAACATGTTTCGCTAAACATTAGCTTTTTCAAGTGATTAATACATCAAATTACCCTTACATTCACATTTATATACTACAGGAATCGAGATATTAAAATTACATATAGAACAAGTAATACGTTGGGAAAGCTAGTTGGAAACAATAAGGATAAAACATCCAAATTCGAGGAATCAGGAGTATATAAATCAAAGTGTAGAACCTGCCCTAAGATATATATTGGTCAAACTGGTAGGACATTTAGGAATCGAATCCAGGAACATCTTAAGAGCTATGTTAATAAGAAAACAAATTCAACATATTAAAATCATCTTCTAGAAGAAAATCACATCTTTAATGAAGGGTTCGAAATTTTGCACATTGAAAATGAAGGTTTGAAACTGAATCATTTGGAAGCAATGGAAATTAATAAACTTAAAAATTCAAAAATTCTAATGAATGACCAACTAGATTTGAATAGATCACCATTATTGAACTTTTTTTCTTCAAAACCGAGAAAGAATTATTATTGATGTAGATGTGAGGCAATATGCTTCAGGTAATCATAATTGAGCAGGAACGAGATGTAGAGGTTCAGGTAATTTCTTACAGGTAGTCCTGTAGTATATGAATATGAATGTAAGGATAATTTGATGTATTAACCACTTGAAAAAGCTAATGTTTAGCGAAACATGTTGTGATATATTTTTTCAATAAAGTTTGTGGAGATCATATCGGTTAGGTGTAGTTTGTGAAATTACTATGGATCTTTATCAAGTAACGGCCGAATCAATCAGAGAATTCAACATGCTAAACATATATTCTAGACGAGAGTACCGACATAAAAAATAAAAAAAATCTCTAGTCTCATATACGTAGGCCGCGAAATTTGGATATTTACCTTATTTTTTAACAGATCTCGTATATTGAAACTCATCAACAGCAAATTCAACAATTGGACTCAAATCAACCCCGATAGTTATGAATATTTTTCCTTACCAAGTTTCGTTTAATTAAGTTCAGTATTTCAAAAGTTATTTAAAAAAACGAATATAAAAATAAAACTTCAACATCCTGTATCTTGGAAACGAAGCGTTTCCGGACATTTATTTATTTGTACAATTCATATTAGAATATTGTGAGGAATCATCTCCTGAAGTTTGTCGAAGTACTTTTGAATCACCCTGTATATATATATATATATGTATATATTCCTAATAGCATTCACTCATCACATTCTTGGAATATTTCATAAAATATATTTGAAGAAGATCCTATGGTGATTTCCTTTTATATATTCCAATAAACTTAGAATATACCGAATATTTTATGAATATTCCTGGGGTTCTATTACTGGAATATTCTTAATAGAATATACCTTACATATTCAGAGAATATTTCAAGAAATTCAAAGAATATTCCCTAGGAACATTCTTAGAATGTATCAAAGGTTCGCCAGCAGCACTTCCACGGAATATTCTCCAGAAGATATATATATATATATATATATATATATATATATATATATATATATATATAAATAATATAAATCAAAAATGTGACAAATAGTGGACATAACACTCCAAAAAGGGGGGCAAACCGCGAACACGTGTTTCTGGCTATTGGCCTCATCAGCGTGGTGCAGCCAAGTGTAAAGATGACTACACCGCGCTGATGAGGCCAATAGCCAGAAACACGTGTCCGCGGTTTGCCCCCCTTTTTGGAGTGTTATGTCCACTATTTGTTACATTTTTGATTTGTATCATACACACTAGATAAAATCTCTTGTTTGCATATTCATGAAATATTCCTGGAATATCTATTGCTATGTGGGATATTGGTGCTGAAGAGGCAAGAGTATCATTCCGAAACATAAATGTTTGCCATTGAGGATGACAGTGTTCCGTATAGGTGAAATTTCATCTCTTTCATATAATGTATTGTGTAGCAATCCTGTGAATGATATCTGATTCGATTTCATAACGAATTTTCGGACTAGAAACTGAATAGTAAAAATTGTTTTTTGTATTCTTCAATGTTGATATGGAAGCAATCGTGTAATTCAATGTTAACATGGAAGTAGATGTTTCGAGGAGGCATATTTTCCTTCCAGTTTGTATCTGTAAGTAACTTCTATGCATGATCTACAAGTTTTTCTGAAGAGTTTATTTTGAAATCAATTGCTTTTTCCATTCTTTGAAAGATTCACCTTTTTTTGTATACAAATGGAAAAATAGAAAGCCAAAACGTTCAGTTCTCATTATTAAAAATCACTTGAGACCTTCATAAGAGTTTTATCTCGACACACAACGGAATAATTCGGTGTGTTGTATTACAAGTCGTTTCGACATCTTGATATATTCCGGCGAATAAATCTATTATTCTATTCTTGTTCCACGAGTGTTTGTTCCCGGATTAGTTTTGTCTGCTTCTTTCAGAACAGATTGAGCTGGATTCTTCATATAACTTGAAAAGGATATAAGATACAAATCCGATTTCGAAAAGAGTGGATCACAGTGACGAATACTTGAGTTCGATTGGGTTGTGAAGTGATAGCATTGATACTGAGAAACCTGCATAACACTTGAAAGAACGTTTTGATGATTCAATATCAGTGTCTCGAAAATATACGGAATTTCAGGAGGTGGAAAAATGACATAAATTGGAAAAATGTGAACCATATTCAAGTAATAATTCATTTTGTGATTTTCAGTAAACAATTCACGAATCCAAAACACCTGTTTCAATACACCTGTTTCAACACAACATAGAAATAGTGACACCAATAGACCCTCTTTCTTTAAATATCATGCACCATGTGAGTTATACTTTCAATATATTTAATTATGAAACGACTCATAACTTAGAATACACAGATTTCTATTATGACTTTAGAAATGCAGATTACCAAGGTCTCACTAACTATTTGAATGCCATAAATTGGAATGATAATCTGAATTTGGCCGATATAAATAAGGCAACCACTGAATTCCATTACATTTTGAATATGGCAATAGCCTTGTTTGTACCAGTGAAAAGATTCAAAACGTTCACTTTTCCCAAACGGTTTAATGCAGATCTAAGATACCTGGTGAAGCAGAAAAAGTTAGCCCACAAAAATTTTATGCTCAGCAGGAGTGATCAAGATTATCAAGTCTTCTCTGACTTGAGAAGTGCTTTCAAAATACATTCAAAATTTTTTTATGAAAATTACATACAAGGCGTTGATGCCAAGCTCAATCCAAATCCAAAATATTTTTGGCAGTTTATAAATGACAAGGAATCTCATGGTAGTTTGCCATCTACAATGTATTATGAAAATTCCATTGCAACAAATAAGGAACAAATTGCAGAATGTTTTGCTGTATATTTCTCAACAGTGCACGACAATTCTCATGGTGAGTTTGACGATCACCGTTGTTTGAATATTAACTCATATATTTCTAATCCCAGTATATCAGCTTCGATGATTTTCCAGAAAATTTCAAAAATTCCCCCCAAACTCAGTTCAGATCCTGACGGAATTCCAAATATTTTCCTAAAAAATTTGATATACTCCATTACTCATCCTCTGTACCTTCTTTTCAAGAATTCCTTAGATCAGGCAGTTTATCCAAAATATTGGAAACACAGCTTTATTATTCCAATTTTCAAATCGGGTGACAAGGAAAATATACAAAATTATCGAAGTGTGTGCAGCAAGTCATCTATTCCAAAATTACTTGACAGTATAATTTCAGATCAACTTAACTTTTCATGTAGGGAAAGATTGATCAATAACCAACATGGCTTTTCTCGAAATAAGTCGACTGTTTCTAATCTTCTCATCTACGAGCAAAACATATTGAATGTCAAGAAGGGTAGAGGTCAGATGGATGCCATATACACTGGCTTTTCCAAGGCTTTTGACAGAATAAATCACAATATTCTATTGAAGAAGATCGGAAATTTTGGTTACAGAACATTTGGTAAATTGGTTCGGTAGTTTTTTGGCTGGTCGTTCACAACAGGTTAAAATTGGAGGATGTAAATCGAGTGATATATCAGTAATATCTGGAATGACACAAGGATCACATTGTTCAGCCCTGTTACTTAATATTTTTGTGAATGACATAGGACGCTGTTTAGAGAACAGTGAATTTTTGATGTTTGCGGATGACCTGAAGCTTTTCAGACCGATAAAATCATACAATGAGCAAATTCTCCTTGAAGATGATCTAGATAAAGTTTATGAATGGTGTCCATTCATGAACATTCATAAATAAATGCCATTTCATTACTTTCTCAAAAGTTGGTAGGAAATTCGATATATCATACAACATAAATGATCAGCACTTAGAATACACTTCCTCTATAAATGATTTGGGGGTCATTTTTGACGAACAACTCAAATTTGTAAACCATATAAACCAAGTTAGTGTGAAATCATCCAAAACACTGGGTCTCATTTTACGTCATTGTTCAGGATTTTCCATTGAAGCATTAAAAAGAATTCATTTAGCTCTAGTGGTGTCTAAGTTAGAATATGCATGTATCATTTGGTCTCCATTTCACAATGTGCACTGTGTGTCTCTAGAAAGAGTGCAAAATAAATTCCTGAGATTTTGTTCTTTCAAGATGGGTCTTCAAATACAGTACCATCACTATTCGAGTATATTACAAAAAATGGGGCCTAAACTATTGCAAACCAGAAGAATTCATGCAGATCTATGCTATGCATTCAAGCTGCTCAATGGACTAATAACTTGTCCTGAATTACTTGCATCTGTCAACATTCATGTTCCAAACATGAATCTTAGACACAGCCATTTATTTCATATACCCTTTCATCATACAAATTATGGCGAACATACACCCTTGGAAAGAACCCTAAAGTTGTTAGATGACAAAAACATCAGTATTTTTGGTGTCTCTTATGGTCGTTTTAAACAATCATTGAATAATTTAAGTTGGTAATTGTTTACATGAAGTAGTAACAAGTTCAATTTCAATTCTATATCCCAAAGTATTTTATAATGTTCTATAGTTGTGTGCTGTAGAAACATTCCATAGCGTATTAGTTTTTTTCTACACCCGTACTCTAACAATACACTTATAGGACCATAATCCGTTTCATAATGATATCCATTATGATACAGATTTTTCACACTTATATGACCATAATCCGTTTCATAATGATATCCATTATGATACAGATTTTTCATAACGATACAGCTTATCAACCAATAGAAACCCATAATTTTTCAATCAAGAATCATGTTCCTTTGTTTGTCCTAGATTCTAACCTAAGTAACTAATTGCTTTATTTGTCAAAATAAGTTTTCATATTACCTACCTATATTATCAAAATGTCTGAAAACAGCGATATAGAAGGAATACCATCGACTCCAATATTTTTAAAAGATGAGATTAATTACAGTTGTTATATTCAATATAAATATAATTAGAATCTTTATAATTTTCATATATCCATGATAATACCATTAAGTTTGTGTTTTTTAAAAAAAATATGAGTTAATTACTGTAAATGTGTTCAATACAAATATAATATTTATAGTTTCTCATTATTTATCGGGTTTAGAAAAAATAGCGTATGCAACTCTCAAGTAATGGTTATTAATACACCCGCATATACCATACAAAACTCGCCTTCGGCTCGTTTCGTATCCCGGTTAATACTCGTGTCTTAATAACCATCATTACATGATCGTTGCATAATATACTAATATTTTACATTTTTATATATTTCTTTTTTTCTGTGAAATTTTCACTCTGTAATGGGGTGGATCTTGTATAAATAAAATAAAATAAAAATAAATGAAATTTACAGTAACTTCTTCAGGAGTGTCCAGGAGTGGCTCGGGGAAACCCGAGCCACGTGAATACCTTGAGCTTTTCTTGATTATTGTCGTTTAGTTATAACTGGAGAAATTGAAACGAATATTCAAATTAAGTCGTCACTCAATTAACTGACATAATGAAATAACAGTTGTTCTAAATATCAATCAAACTATTAGATATAATGCCAGTTTTCAACAATGGCACGAATATCCACTTTGCCCAGCACCCCGGGTAAAGTGGATTCAGTGCTAGGGCAAAGCGAACAACATTATTTGTCATGGAACTAAACATTTAAAATGAAATAACCATCAAAAATTAAAAGAACATAAAAAATAACTGTTTTTTCTACGAAGCTAATTATTGTAGTTATTACAAACGAAGAAATTGAACTCATGAATAAACAAACATTGAAAATTAAAGGAACATATTGAAAAAATATTTTTTTGCTACAATACTCATCATTACAGTTATCACAAACAAAGAAAGTTGGACTTAAAAATAAATAAATTTCGAAAATTGAAGGAACATATTGAAAAAACCTTTTCTGCTACAATACTAATCATTGCAGATACCACAAACAAAATAATCACTTCACGGTTACCTCGCGGCAATTAAATCCTTTTGCCCGTGCCACAGACGTCAAATCTGGAGTTTTTAAAGTCAAGTTAGTATGACGTGCTTTGTTATGTTTATTCCAGCTCTCAGGATACTGTAAATGGTTGAGTTTCGCATACTCAAATGCTAGACTCATAAATTCATCCCGAGTAAGACCAAAAAACACTGGGTCCAAATGTTGTAGATAGGTCACCATTTCATTTTCTTGAACCTCCGTGAATATAGGACAGAATCGACGTAACTGTGGAGAAGCAATTTCACTTTTGACATGATAGATAGATAGATAGATGTTTATTTTACTACATTATGTACAAAGATACATTTATAGCAAGTCAGTTCCTTAGTACTAGGTTACAATAAAAGATTTGAAAATATAAATACTAATCTAACATTCAGATTAGAAAAACAAGTATACTTCTGGCATAAATTCAGCTATTTGTGTATAACATTACAACACACAAAATTTACACATATACATTATATAAATTAAATAAATGAGAGGGTTTGACTTTAATGTCTAGACTAGCTGGCTATATAGAGTAATCATTAATCAAATAGTCATTAACAGAGTAAAAACCGTATTGCAAAAGAGATTTTTTCATCGCAGATTTAAATTTTATCCTGTCAAGATTTCTTGTCTTCTCAGTCAATTTATTATGAAGTTTAATATTGGGAGAATTCCTAGCCGATTTATCTAGACGATATCGAGGCTCAAGTAAAATGTCTTTTGTTCTTGTATTGTAAGTATGGAAATCCGAACTGGTTGTGAATATGTCTTTATGTTTTTGAATGTAAAGAAGAGTATGATAGATATATAATGAAGGCACTGTCATGATACCATACCTGACAAATAGCGGACGGCAATGATCTCTGTATTCAGCATTAGCCATAACTCTCAGCGCTCTTTTCTGTATAATAAACACTTTACTGGCATGCGTTGAATTTCACCACAATATGACACCATAATTCAGATGTGATTGAATGAGGGTGTGAAAAGTACTGAGTAGAGTTTCTCGATCTGTACATGTTTTTAGTTTGCGGAGAACAAAGATATAGGTGGAGATTTTCTTACACAGAATGTCAATACGTTGACCCCAGGCTAGATTGTCATCCAGTGTTATTCCCAGAAGGTTAACGGTATCACCTTTACTCGACGTATGATTGCTGAAGAAGTTTGTTTTCAGCGTTTTATCTATATTCAGAGTCAGCAGGTTATCAGAATACCAGTGTTCAGCTGAGTCTAATACCTCATCCTCTATATTTGTGAGATTGTGTAGAACACGGTCGGTGTTAAGTATAGTAGCGTCATCAGCATACATAACTAATTTATTAGGCAAAAATTGATAGAAAAGATCATTTATAGATCATGTTAATATAGTGTAGCGTAAGCTAGCCCATATTTTTTTGCCGTCCCTTCAATCGATACCCCCGCCAAAGACAAATTTATAGCGGCCTACATGTTTTCTTTACTCCAGGATCCTTGTGTCGTCTTTTTCTATATTTATACGCCATCTGTAATAAAAAAAACACTATAAAGTGCATAATTCCATAAAACGGTATAACTTGTCATGACCAGGCAAAGTGAATACGATATCCACTTTGTCCAATCCGCTTTGCCCTTCAAATACATTTTTGAGGTTATTCCAAATTACTAGAAAGTAGAGCATCTAAACTCGTTGTCTACGGATAATTGAAAGCTATACATATACTCATGCATTAAATCCTGCTCATAACAAAAACATGTCGCAAATAGTATTATAGTTATAAACGAAACACTTACCTCTGTAAATTAATATTTTTTTTACAAAAACACACTCTTTCCGGTCACTGGCGCAGTGCGATGTGAACTCGTCATGACGTCATGAAGTGATTGCCGCGCACGGAGTGGCAACTAGCGACCGTTGCTATGACAATACGGCGGCCGGCCAACGAACTATTTGGGAGTCATAGGCAATATTCGCTTTGCCGGGGTATCTACTTTACCCAGGTTTCCCCTACTAAATAGTGCTTCTCTCGTTGAATAATTCATAATTTGTAAATGAAATTATCTCCAAAAATCCACCGTTTCAAAAATACAGGGTATTGAATATGAAAAATAAAAATAGTTTTTGACTTCATTATTCCAATTAATGTTTTGTTTCTTCGTAATAATCTCTTGTTTGTGATGGGGAAATGATTTTTTTCTTCGGATGCTATACAATATGCTACTTCTCTCATCGCTTTCATACGTCCAAAACGAAAGATTTCTCACGCAGTAAGAAATATCCGCCATTACAGTGAGAAATAATTTCTCACTGTTATCACGATAACCCAAGTCAGTCATGAATTGTTACATGTCAGATTGATATGACACGTTCTCCATGTTGACAACGCTACGCCGACGATTCGCGTGCAATATCCAAGTAGCCCATTGTCGGCGTTTCCATAACAACAAAATCGAAGAACTGCATGATTATTGCTGTCAACTTACCCAACGAAAATAGTTTTGTTGTGGATTGTTACAGTATAAATAGTTCAGATTTATTAAATATTGATTATAATGGAATACGAAGATTCAGAGTTGGAAAATACATCTCCAGAAATTGTTCAGAAAGCAATAGATGTTTGCAATAATTTGGTACCAAGCACATCAAGAGAAGAATAAGAAATCGCTTACAGAAACCTTTTGAACTGGAAAATGAAAGCCAAGGTAAATTCTTGTTCCGAAAATACCTTGTTAGTTTATTTTGAAGAGTTGTCAAGAAGATTGAAATCATCAATATTATGGTCTCAGTACTCGAAGCTGAGGAGTTCACTCACTCGAATTGACTGCCGTGTTGGTCGGTGGTTCAAGTTCCAGGCTGAACGATCGATTTTCACTTGCTATCGTCCAACCCGTGTTAGGAATCACACGTTAAAAGGTAGGTCCTCGTTAATCCTAAGCTCGCACAAGTTTCGACTTCTGAGGGTTGTCGTTCGTAGGGGTGCGACACGGAAAAACAGATTAACAGAAAAGCAGAGGTATTCACATTGCCCGGGTTTCCCCTAATATTCACCTTAAATGGAAGACACCATTTGAAATACACCCTGTATTTGTGTGATCCTTTCCAATGCGGTGAAAAATATCTCCTGAACAGGGGCGTGCCCAAGGGAGGGGACGAGCGGGACTGGACCCCCTCAGGGCGAATAATAAATTTTTCAAAATAAAAAAATTATTAGTATGATATTAAAAAAAAATTAATGACACAAGCATAAAAGTTTTACCAAACTTAGTTCACTTTCCTTTTTTAGCCTAACCAAACTTCTGTAAACGTACGTAATATACGAAGAATCCCCTCCCGAAAAGTTCATTAATAATGGACTCACCCGAACTTCCCAGAACAGGTGCGCCCTCCCCCGCCCTCGCCATGAAATGGACTCGTCCAAAAGTGCCAACGCCGACGTGAGTTGTGAGCTTTGTTCTCTGTTCTCAAAGTCTCAGTTCTCTCTAGTCTGTCGTCTAGTGCAGTGTACGTGTGTAGTGCTCAGCTGAGCTATTGTTGTGCGCCGAAAAGTGACATATGTTCGTTCCACTATTTTTGAGAGATTTTTTCTAAATATGAGTGAGAATAAACGTAAGGCTAGTAATCAGGGTACACTATTTCTATTTAAGTTTTTCAAGAAGCAAACTGTGCCTAAGGAAGCTCCAGATGACACGGAAAATGCGGGATCTGGATTTATGAACATACCTACCAAAAATACTGAATTGAGTAGATTGCATCAAAAACCTGAAGAAGATGGAAAAGATGGAGATGGTTGCAACTTAAATGATTTTTATTCTAATGACATAGGATTACATATTCACGGACAAGTATATAAATAAAACTGTTTGCTCTTTATTTTCAAGTCAGTATTCCCTAATGATGGCTATACATTTTTAGGTAACCGAAGAAGAAAAGGAGAAACTTTTGACGGATGCTTGGGTTCCAGATGAAAATTTCAAATCCCCGTCCACGCAGTTTGGAAAGCGCCAACTGAAATTTCAGTACAGCTGGCTAAAATCAAAAGAGTGGGTAACCTACTCAAAGAAACTGAACGGAGCTTTGTGTAAATATTTTTTTTTATTTGCGCCATGCGGAGCAGGAAAACAAGGATTGCAGCTTGGAAGGTTGGTCACATCAAAGTATTGTGATTGGAAACATGCTCTTGAAGATTTTTCCAAACATCAGTTGACTTCTTACCACTCAAAATGCAAACTTGATGCTGAAAACTTTTCATCCATCAGACGTGGCGCAAAACAAAGCATTGTTGCGCAAATAGATAAGAGTGGAGCTGACCAGGTCAAAGAAAATAGACGCCGTTTAACTCCTGTCATAAAAACTGTCACATTTTGTGGCAGACAAGGTTTGGCCTTAAGGGGTCATAGGGATGGAGGTATACTTAACATTACAGACGACCAAGACGTTGTTGAAAACGAAGGTAATTTTCGGGCACTTTTGAGAATGCGGGTTGAAAGTGGTGATGAAGACTTAAAACAGCATTTGATGAATGCAGACAAAAATGCAACATATATAAGCGCAAAAACGCAAAATGAAATTATATCAACATGTAATGATTTAATTTTGACAAAATTGGTGGCTAAAGTAAATGCTGCTCAGTGTTTTACGGTAATAGCTGACGAGACTACTGACATTTCGTGCACAGAACAGCTGTCACTTTGTGCTAGATACATTGATCAAGAGACATTAACCATAAGAGAAGATTTCCTGCAGTTTGTTCCAGTCAATGATTTGACTGGAAAGGAATTGAGCGATATTATTTTAAAGAAACGTTTTGGCATATCTACAGAGTACATACGAGGTCAAGGGTATGATGGGGCGTTTGCTATGAGTGGCGCTTTTAATGGTGTGCAGGCGTTCATGAAAAAAGGAGTTCCAAGCGCTTTATATGTCCATTGCAGCAGCCATTCTTTGAACTTGGCTATATCAGATGCTTGCAACAGTACCATGATAAGAAACTGTATGGGTACAGTAAGTAAAACTTATGATTTTCTACATACTCCAAAAAGGCAAGCAGTTTTAAAGAAATTCTTGGAGAAAAACTCCAATAAACTGATGCAATGTAGTCCTACCCGATGGATCCAGCGGCACAAAGCAATAATGGTTTTTGCTGAAAATTATGAAGCAATACTGAGGAGCTTAGAAGACATATCAACATGGGATGATCGAGAAAGTAGTTCAAACGCCAATATACTGCATTGCGCCTTGACTAAGGCTGACTTTATTTTATCACTGTTTGTAATTAAGAAGATGTTTACTTTCAGTCTTCCATTAACAAAGTATTTAGAGACGAAAGAAATTGATCTTACAAGTGCTGTAAACTATGCAGAATCAACAGTAAATGTACTGAAGGAAGTAAGGGAAAAGGCTGATGAAGAATTTTCTGTAATTTTTAAAGATGCTCAAGATATATGCAAGAGAGAGGGTATCTCTATAGACATCCCTCGTACAACATCACGGCAGACGTGCAGAGAAAATATAGAAAATGATGGTCCTGAATCTTACTATCGCAGGTCCCTGTTTATTCCCTTTGTTGACCACTTCATCAGCCAGCACAAGGATGTTCTAACATCTTTTGATGTTTTGACAAACTCAAAAATGGAAAATAAAACTACTCAGGTGTCATGTGAAATACTTTTCAAGAAGTACCAAAGTGATTTATTGTCGTACATCCAAGGACCAGCTGAACTGTATGCCGAAATTAAAATATGGCACCAGAGATTAGTTGCAGTCAACCAACTTCGAGAAGAGACCCATAAACAGTCAAAGCCGACCAAGCATCTACAAAAAAAGATATCTGGAATTGAAGCATTGCAGTCGTGTAACAGGTATATGTTTCCGGCTGTCTTCAAGCTCTTACAGATTCTAGCAACATTGCCAGTCACTTCGTGCACTGCAGAACGGTCTTTTTCTACACTCCGCTACTTAAAGGACTATCTGAGAAACTCTAGCAAAGAAGCAAGACTAAATGGTCTAGCTTTGCTGTATATTCACAAGGACGTTAGTGTAAGTTGTGAGGAAGTGTTAAACGAACTCTCTAAAAAACTAAGGAAGCTAAACTTTAAGCTGTAAGATACGATTTTTTACTTCATATACCAATGTACTGGTATTTATTCTAAGTTGAAAGTACAAAACATATTTGTTTATTGTCCCTAAAAAATAAAAAATTTGTTTTATTTTGCCCTACTATTCTAAAAACGTTTTCATGATAAACAACAAACAGTAAAAACAGTATATTGAAGGTATTTCCGTTACTCACAATTAAAAAGTGTTGGAGTAAACTGACTTTTGTGAAGTTACGGCCAGTACTTTTAGATAGCCTGAATCAGCAATATTGAACACGTATTTTTCAAAAATTTCCCGGCGGGTGGACTCCCGGATCCCCCACCTAACTGCGGGATATTCCCCAGACCCCACGGAAAAGCCATGGCTTTCTGCCTGACCTCCCCCCAAGGCAAAATCCTGGGCACGCCACTGCTCCTGAAATATATATTACTTTTAATTTTCTGCACCCGGTCAGAGTACCTATATCAGACAATTTTTCCCGACAATTCTTAATCAAAATATGATATGGTGTCAACACGAACAGATAATACTAGATGCGTGTTTCAAAACGTATGTACGTTGAGTAGGTTACTTTTGCGTGATGATAAAATGTTTTTGTTTTGGCACGTACCGATAATTTTAGGTATTGATCAATTTGATAAGGTAACCTAATCAATAAATAATCAACCTCCAGATGATGATCGATCATGGAATTTATCCTTTCGAGTGACTATGTGAAACTTTGTTCAATTCACTGAGTGACTAATGTAAACAAAAAAAATACTGGCACGTGATCTGAGAAATATTAGTTTCTGGGTAAATCCGATGCTTGACAAAACACCCTCAAAGAAGTGATGTGTAGTCTAATCGACAAGTTTGAAAACATGGAAAATAGAGATAAAGATTCTAAAAATATGAGCGATAGCTCATTCGATTCGGAATCAACTCTAGAAAAATGTTTTTGAAGGATTTTGGTGCAGGAAAAAAATTGCAATTGTTATTAACAAACTAAGATTTTCAGAAAAGCTCGTTGAAGAGGAGGAAATTTCCGATAAAAAAGTCCCGACCCTCCATTATTTATAATTTTAATTTGACGTTGAAAATAGAGTTCCACGCGGCTGTTACGGCATGCGCGCGCTGCCGCTAAAGACAGTTTATCAAAAGAAATAATTTTTTTGTGACATAAAATGTCATTTTAAAAATTTGAAAAAATCAAGTATCTTCTTAACACAAATAGTAATAAGAGTAATAACTTAAGATATAAAAATAGTGCAACTACCTTTAAATGGAATTAAATATTGGAAACAGATTGCTGGTAGTTTGAAAATTCATCAATACTGTAGAAACAGTTTTTGCAGAGAAATAATTTTAATTGCCTTTTAAATTCTGAAGGACTTTTAATCAATTTAAAATCAGTCGGTATTTTATTATATAAGTCACCACCTGCATATAAAGGTGATTTTTTATAGAGAGACAAATTACATTTAGCAATGCGGAGGTTTGAAATTCTGCATTTGTTTTCAAATTACTTCTGTTAATGTGGATATAACTCAATAATTTATATTGATATATTCCTACTACTGGTAATATATTGTTTTTAATAAATGAGTCCCTACAAGTTTCTGTTGGCTTCAGTCTGAAAATTGTTCTTGAAATTCGTTTTTGTATCACAAATACTCTATGCACATCAACACAATTATGTTGTAGGCAATCTTAGAATAAAATAATGCGTAGTACACATCTATCAGATACTCCTTGTCTAAATCATATTTCAATATATTAATGGCGAAGCATAATGAACTCAATTAAGAACATAACTTATTTATATGTGGAGTCCAAGCAATGAGTTCATCTCCCAGAAATTTTTTTCATTGCTTATTTTCAGCTCATGATTATTCATGTGAATTTTGATATTTTTTGAATCGATTGAATTTGTTATAGATTCAAATAACATAGATACGGTTTTATTAAAATTAATAATTAGCCTGTTTCTGAAACACCATGACTCAAATTCGTGTATGACAGCATTTGAAGCATTAATTGAATCATCAAGTGTTTTCCCACTACATATAATGGACGTGTCATCAGCATATAAGAAAACTTTTCCTTGAGATATAAAATTTGTTAAATCGTTTATATAAACAAGAAAGATAATGGGACCAAGAACACTACCTTGCGGTGTTCCTAGAAAGATGTCCTTTTCTGAGGAACTTTCACTATAAGTTTTCTGTCAGATAGATATGAAATTAACCAGTTTTGAATATTTCCTCGTATTCCAAGTTTTTCCAACTTTTCTTCCACAAACGTGTTTAAAGTGTCAAATGCACATGTAAGATCAAAAAATATACCTATCACAAAATCTTTACTATTCAATCCATCATTAATAAATTGTGTCAGTTCAATTGTAGCTGTTTCGGTGGAGAATTTTTCTCTAAAACCGTGTTGAGAAGTGGAATTTATTGAGATAGTTGTTAAGTCTGATGGTCATTATTTTTTCGATCACTTTAGAGAGTACACTCAGTAAAGAAATAGGTCGATAACTGTTTATGTCTAGAGTATTCTTTTTTTAAAAAGCAGGGATAATCAAGGCTAATTTCATTATACTGGGAAATTGACCAATTTCTACAGATTTATTGATTATCAATGCAAAACATTGTGAAAAGTCATCTATACATTCTATAAGTAATTTAACCGGTATTTCATCAACACCTGTTGAATGTTTATTTGGCATACTGAGTATAACAGTTTTTATTTCCTCTGGAGATACGGGTAGAAAAAACAGAGTTATTATAAATTTTCAAGGTGCTGGTGTATTCATTGGACAGAGTTTTGAAATGAGAAATGAGTTTATGTTGGACTGAGGTAGAATAGTGAGTGGCAAATAAGTCAGAGATGTCTTTCTCATTTTCTACAATTTGATTATCATGATTTAATATCATTTCATTTTTGGTGTGATTTCTATTGAGTTTTGTGTTAATAACCTGCCACAAGGTCTTGTTTATGTTTTGTGAATTCTCAATCCTGTTTTTGTAATAAGTTTTCCTTTCTTCTTCAACATTCTTAAGATACATCTTTTTCCTAGATCAATACAAGGCTTTTGAGTTGTCATCATGGAAAGTTTTTCTGAGACTATTAAGATCTTCAAGCTTCCTCGATTCTTCTCTTAATGTTTGAGAAAAGGTGAAGACACGGGAGTTTATTTTCTTCTTAAGCTTAGTTCTTATTTTAGGGAAAGCCATTTCAAAACAATATATTTTATTATATGTATTTCTAAAAAGTGATTTAAATTCCATCATCGAATTTTCTCTCTTGGTTATATTTTCCGTCATCTCGCATTCAGTATGGTCAATATCAGGATTTTTGAGTAATTGTGCGGTATGGTCTGAGATATTTGGGTCAAAGATTACATATTGCAAATTTTCCATATTTGTTATTAAATAATCGATAGCGGTCTTCATTAGACCATATCTTCCATTAGCTATTCTTGTGGGCACATATGTTTCCTTCGTATTGCTTCACGCAAGCGGCGCAGAATACTTCTTATTGACTGTACGACCATGTGGAAAAAACTTCTGATACACTACGCCACGGTGATAGAAAAAAAAACCGTGAGCAAAACCATGACATTTAATCGAACTTGGCTCATCTCAATGAAAGAGCCCAGGAGAGCCAAGACCAAAGAAGCCCGCCATCAGAAGTTTTTGCCACATGGTCGTACGGTCAATAAGGAGTATCATTCTGCGCCGCTTGCGAGAAGCAATACGAAGGAAACGTCTGTGTGGAATGCACCTGCTTACTCGTTGCTAGTTCTTAGTTTTTTGGCCAAAAACTACACCGTGATCATGCCTCAGCCACCGTATAGGTATAGTATAAGTATATAAAAATAACAGGAACAAATGAGTAAATATCACAGATAAAGATTGATGAGTACAATGTAATATGTAATATTGAAGTTAGATTACATTAGATTGGATTAGATTAATATGGGGCTTCTGTGCTGAACAACCACTACTCTGCGAACTTTGCAGATCTACTGTGTGTGCCCTCATGTATGCTAGAGTTCCTTGTCTAGGTCCGTCCTTGTAACTAGACTCTATAGGCCAGATCTCAAGTTCCCCATATATTGAGAGGGTTGTGGTTTTTCCTTCCCTAATTTTGCAAAACTTTATTTTTGACAGACCTTCGCAATAGCAATAGTATGTGTACGGAGGTTTCCTCATCCTCTCGGCAAAGCCTGCATAGGGCTGTGTCTGCCAGTCCGATGTTGTTCATGTGTTTGTTGAGTCTACAGTGTCCCGTCAATAGCCCGACCAGAACTCTAGTTGATCGCCTATTCAGACTTAGTAGGTACTCCGTGAATTTTGGCGATGGCTCTTTAATGAACTCTTTGGCCTCTCTCATACCCGGCGCCTTATTCCACAATTTTTGAGATTGTTTTTCCTTCCAGTTGCTGTTTACAAGTTTTTTGCAGCGCTTTTGCTGTACCACAAAAGGGTTCTGGGCCAATGGGGGAGCGTCGTGCTTCTTCTCGTGCTAATGAATCAGCCTCTTCGTTGCCCTTGTATCCTGTGTGGCCTGGTACACAGGCTAATGACAGTTTGTTTTGACTACCTAGTTCTTGTAGCTTTTATAGGCAGTTCCAGACTAGTTTGAAATTGACCTGCATGGAGCTAATTGCTTTTATAGCTGCTTGGCTATCAGAGTATATTGCAATAGTCTTTTCCTCAATTTCTTGCCTCAGTAACTCTTTTGCGCAGTGACGTATTGCTGCTGTTTCTGCGTCACTTTTTTACCTAAGCTTAGTGAGACTTTTGTCTTTGGTTTAGTTATATTGATTCCTGATTCTACACCTTCTTCAGTTTTTGAGCCGTCTGTGTAACAGACAATCTCTGCATTTATTGGAGGTCCCCCCTCCATGCCTCTCTACCTGTTATAATTGTTTTGAAGTTTTTTCCGAAGCTATACTGGGAAAGCATCTGATCCGATGGCATTCCCATTATGGGGTCGTTTTCCAACTCTTTGTTTAGCTCGTTGTACCTCTTACCGTGCAGCATGCTTATAGGCATTTGCCCTTTGGTCAGTCCACTGATGACTGACCTGGCTTCCCCTTGAATATATAGATGTAGTGGCGTTAGGTTCAGCAAGACTTCTAATGCGGCTGTTGGGGTGGTTCTCATAGCGCCCGTGACAGCTAGGCAAGCTTACCTTCGAATGCCACTCAGCTTCGAATCGCTCCAACCTGCTGAGTCTTTGGCCACCATACCAGCGAGCCATATGCTATCATGGGTAAGATAACCCTTGTATATAGCCATATGGTCATTTTTGGTTGTAAACCCCAATTTTTCCCCACATCCTCCTACACAAGTTGAAGGCTATCGTGCTTTTTTGCATTATTTTTTGTAGGTGTTGATTCCATGTTAACTTGTGGTCAAAAATGACTCCCAAGTATTTTGCCTCTTGTGCAATTGGAATTCCTACCCCGTGCAGTATTGGTGGCTTCAGCCCTCTAAGTACTTTCTTTTTTGTAAAGACTATTAGTGTAGTTTTGAGAGGGTTTACTGTTAGTTCCTCCTCCTGGCACCATTTATTCATTATGTTTAGAGCCGTTTGTGTATGCTCCGAAACAGTTTTTGCGAATTTGCCTCTTGCGATAATAATAATAATAATGTCTTTATTTCCAATGAAAAATAAAATGCATGATATTCATCTTGTTACACAAAAATCCCAAGGGGGAGTTCACCCGAGGGTGCTCTACCACTCAACCCTTGCTATTTTAAATAAGCATATTATAACTTGAAAACTAACCTAACTAATCCTAAAACCTATATTTTTATTTCACAATTTTTTTGGCATTTGACATTTGACATTTGTCGTTTGTTGGGTCACCTGAATATTCACCACCAATGACCAAGTGGAAAAAAAAAGAAAGTTGTATGAGAGATAACGAAAAATGACTACTTGTGAAACACAGATTATAGAAAAAAAAAGGGGTATACGAAACGGAACTGCATCAGAATGTGTTAACTTGCAGGAAACTTTTAAGCTCTTTTATGAATTTATATAAATTACTATGGTGTTTTAGCGAATCGGGAATAGAATTATAAAGATGAAAAATTGAATACGAAAAACTTCTCTGGAAAATTGCGGTCTTGTGTTGTGGACATGTGATAACATTTTTGTTTCTCAAATTTATGTTGTGTACGTCTGTCCTGAATGTTATTTTACGATATAAATAAGGCGGATTTCTGTATAATATAATTTTATGAAATAAACATAATGAATGAAATTTGAACCTATCTTTCATGTTAAACCAGTTCAGTTCCGCAAGCTTGTAGGACACATGTTCATACTTCCTAATTCCATATATATATAACGAATACAAGAGTTTTGAACACGTTGTACTCTGGACCAGGTATCGTAGTCAAGACAAGGTCCATAGACCGGAAAACAATAATTGAATTGTGCTAAAAATAGAGACTCGCATAACATTTTCTTTATGTGAGGTACATTGAGGTACATTTTGTGAGGATATAGTAATCGTAGTGCACCATAGGCTCTCTGCATATTTCGATTGATATGTTCTCTAAATCTTAAAGACTCATCTAAAATTAAACCAAGATTTTTTGCATTACTTTCAAATCTAATAACTTCATTATTCAGATACAGTTTCAAGTTATTTTTAACTGATGCTACATGAGCATTGCTTCCAAATACTAGTTCTACTGATTTTTTTTGGATTGAGCACAAGGGAATGCAGTTCGGCAACATTTGATATGGTTTCTAAGTCATTGTTCAACTTTCTAGCAGCGTTGTTCAAGTCATCAACTTCAAGAGGGAGGTATAGTTGTATGTCATCAGCATACATGTGTATTTTACAATGTTCAATATGTTTATGAAATTGGCTAGTATGAAGTGTGAAAAAAAGTGGTCCCAGAACTGAGCCCTGAGGTATCCCAAGATGACATTTCTAGCTGCAGATAATTGATTTCCCAATTTGACGCTTTGTCTACGACTGTTGAGATATGATTGACAAAGCTGCAGTGATTCCGTACACACTCCACTTGTTTTCAAGATCTTTAGTAAGGTATCATGCCTAACCGTATCGAACGCTTTACTAAAGTCAAGCATTACCAATACCAATCGCGAGGTCATCGGCATATCCTAAACAATGCATACCTTTGGATTTTAGCCTCATCAGTATTTCGTCCACTAGGATAGCCCACAGTAGGGGCGATAATACCCCTCCTTGTGGATACCCCTTGCCAGCTCTAGCTGTGACTGTGGTTTCACCTATGGATGATATGATTTCCCTTGTTTCCAGACTGGCATTTATCCACTTACACAGGATGGTTGGAACCCCTTTTCTATCTAGAGCTTTGGTGATAGACTCTGTAGATGCGTTATTAAAGGCAGCCTCGATGTCGATGAATGTTGCCATGGCTATCTCCTTATCCTCTAAGGATTTTGTTAGTAGCCTGTTAAGATCATCTAATGCCAGATCTGTTGACTTACCTGGCTGGTACGCATATTGGCGTTCGTTGAGGGGGTTTATTGATAATACCTCATCTCTCATGTATCTATCTATCAGTCTTTCCAGTGTTTTGAGCAGGAAAGACACTAGACTAATTGGTCGGTATGACTTGTGCGTCATATCGTTTACCTTCCCTATCTTGGGTAGGTAAATGACTCTGCCTTTTCGCCACTCATTCGGTATGTATCTCATGGCTATGCAAGCCTTATATATTCTACATAAGTATGGAATCAGTGATTCCTGCCCCTTTTGAAGTAGGTTGGGATATATTCAGTCCTCTCGTGGAGATTTATATGGCTGGAATTTACTTATAGCCCACCTAATTCTATTTGGCCTTGTTATCTCAGTAGCTAGTCTCCAGTCCGAGGCATTCGGCAGTATACTAGGTTACTAGGAAGCCTAAATTTGATAAAGACTGAAAATGGTTACTTGTCCATGAATTCTTGTAATGAATATCAAGGGTAAATGGTTGTAGAATTTGGCCCATGCTCTGTGGCATACTCATGTCTATATTTGTCATCTTCAAAATTCGATTTGTTCCCATTCCCAAAAAGTACACAATCATAAATATATATAGCATATACACTAAGCATTTTGTTACCCTTGAAGGCACCACGACAAGAGCTGTGTAATTCACATTGAACATTGCTTTCAATATACGTTTCTGCATTATGAAAATACGTTCCAGTTGTGTACCCCCTCCCCATACTATTATTCCATATTCCAGCATAGGATAAACAGTCCCATAATATGACGTTTTCAGTGCATCGATTTTCAAGTGACGTCTCAACACTCGAATTGCATAACACTTATTTGCTGGTTTTTTTGCAAGATAGTCAATATATACCTCATGATTCAGTTTATCATCTATATAAATTCCTAACAGTTTTGTACTCGAAGATTGAAAAAAACTCTGGCATGAGTCTATTATATCTGAGGGAGAAGGAAAAACAGTAATTAATGGTTGGTTTTTCATAAAAATGAAAATTCACCTAATTTTTTCAACAGAGAGCATATATTATGTGAATACTCCTATGTTATTTTATCAGCATTAAAAAATGCTGAGGGAGAATTTGAAAACACAAAGTGAATCTTTCATCTGAATAGATGTTTACTTCATGAACTGTTTCTCTACTGTTGGACTCCAGTTGATAATTTTTAATGAGAAGATGTTTCATTTCATTATTTAATCACATTATCAATAATATCAATAGACCTTCTCCACATAAATATTCATTCCCACAAGATAAAATATTTTGAGAAAATCAAATCAATTCACATAATTGATTTTATCATCCAATCAAATCATCAATAATATCAATAGACGTTTTCAACATAGATATTTATTTTCACAAAATAAAATTATAAAAAAAAGTTAAACCATAATATATAATTCTACATTCAAATGAATACATTCAGATCATTTATTGGATTTCAGCATTTCAGAAATTGTTGTGTTTATTTCGATATACATGATGATGGTTTTGAAAAAGACAGAGACAGGGTGTGAAACTCACTAATCGAAACCGTATTCGATTTCAAATATCTTGAAATTCATTTTATTGTTGCAGACAAAATTTTTAAAATTAACTACCAGCGGAAAGAGTGAAAAATCATTGGTGAAGAAATTGAATTATCCTCCTTATGACTGATGACTCGGAATGGAGCCTTATTATTGCATCAATATTGTTTTAAGTTACTCATTGATCATTTGAAAAATATGTTCGTCAGTCGCTTGCTCAAAAATGTAATTCAGTTTCAGATATAGTTTGGAATTTTCACGCCATCTACTGAGTACTCATACATTTATCAAAAAAGTTTCCTGAATGAATTCTTCAATAACCGACTCTTCGTTAAGAGCATCAAAAACTAACAAAAAAACAAAAACTCCAACATACAAGAAACAAAATCAACCCTTCAGACTGTCTTTTTGATACCGATTTCCACCATTAAATCAATCAATTGGACGACAACAACGATCTGAGCTGGTTGAACTGTGATACGATAGCATTCAATACACTCCAAGTTGACACAATTCCGACTAACCACAGAGTGGTGTCTCGCTCGATGGTTGTTACGCGACCAGCAAAGTCCCTGTAATACAATCCCAAGCAGAGACTTGCTATTCCTATAGCGAATGACGCCATCCCGAGGAAGTTGTGTATGAGCTTTAGGATCACCGGTTTCAAAAACCTCTTGAGAACCTGGGAGTAAGCCGCGAACATACCGAGTATGACTGATGCCAGCGCAAGGATCCATGAAGCTAGTCCTGAAAAAAGGGGATATGGTGAAGTTGAGGTACTGAAAATATACACTAGATGAGAACTTCAAAATAATTTTTTATGATTTTTGTGAAAAAATTCAAATATTGATCACCTATAGTCATTTTATATGGTGTCTGACACTTAACAAAAATAAACTTCGTTCTTTATTTTCATCAATATCTGGGATAGTTATCAGTATTTTTTTCTGTATATTTTTATTTGAGAATAATGAAGACATTTTTTTTGCCGAAGTATGCGTTGGTCAGGCTCTATCCCCCGAAGCCCTGATACATTCAGGAGGGCGCGCCAGCATTATCAACCAATGACCACTCCCCACACCGTGGGGTAAGTGATCATTGGGTTCAAGAATTGCCCAGAGCAAGCGCAGTGAGCCAAGAATGACAGCCTTCTGCATCTGTCAGGCTAAGATTTCTGCCTTAGTACTGCAAGTCGGTATGATTTTGAGTAGAGAGGGCATCATTCCACCAAGGACTCCAATAATCAGAACAACCATGTTAACATAGTGGTCTGGATAGAGCCTGCAGAGTTCGAATAGAAAATCTCGATATTTCATACGTTTTTCCTTCTCTTTTTGGATGTTATTCGTCTCGCCAGAAGCTGAAAATTCCACGACAAATATGTTGTTGCTCTGACGGTCGAGAAGGACTACATCAGGCTTATTAGCTTGTATGAGCCTGAGGGTGGAGAACGAATAGTTCCAATAAATTCGTCACTCCTCGTTCCACACAACAGATTCCATATCCCCCGGAACGTAGGGCAACACCGGTGTCTCGTCAATAACGCAAGAGTGCCGTAGATGGTAATATAGCACTCTGAGGGGTACGTTATGTCAATGGATATAGGCCGAGACCGCATTTGCTGGACATGCTGATAGCAAGTGTATTAGGGTCTCGGGCGCCTCGCAGCAGGCCCTGCAGGAACCCTTCAGTAATCTCTATACCCATCACGCGACTGCGGTAGACTAAGGTGTTGAAGATACCATCCTGGCAAGTCATGAAGAACCCCTCAGTTTCCGACTTCAGCCCACTCGACCTGAGGAAAGCAAAAGTCAGGCGCTTTTATAAGCCAAGGTCTCTAATGCATTGGCTTATCCTTGTGTTTCCGCAGAAGTGAGGTGATCTCTGCGGCTTTCATCTGAGCTTTTTGCTGAACGGGTTCCAACTCGGTGGTCACCTCGTTCAGTGTCGAAAACTAAACCGAGTTCATCAGCTGCTCTAAAGAGAAATGCTTCAATTCCTGCTATTTCATAGCCACGGACCATGCAGAGAAGGGGATCCAAACTCCTGACGACTTTACAGGCTATATCCAGTACCATTCTGTCACGTAGATACTCCAAAGTCAAAGGTCCATCGCCTCCCTGTTGTCAGGGAAAAGTACAACTGTGAAACGGACGATTTGGGATGCAAACTCCTATAGATATGCATCAGTTTTTGGGTCTTTACGTCGAGTTGATACAGCTCCTCCCTAGTCCACTTCACGACTCCAAACGAGTAGAGTAAGATTGGAACGGCAAGCATATTTACACACACATTCACAACAAAAATTATTATTAATATCATTATTATAATTAATAGGTGCTTTGAAAAATGTAAATTGGTGCTTCTTGTGTTCTGAAGTGAAGTCGAAAGTCCGTTCGACAGTGAAATTAGTGATAAAACTGCGATACATTTTTCACTATCTGAATTCAATTGGAACTAGAGCCCAGAAACCACGTGTTCTTGATCCAAAACCAGACAGCGCTGGTGAAAGGCAACTGTGGTGCTAAGTTGAACTTGAAAGATAATTCTGAGTGAATGACATACTTTCTGACGAAAACCCCATCTGGAATATGCTCAGAAGACTCAATTCTCGAATATAAAAGATGAACGAGACTTCCAAATAGTCAAGCTGCGACATCGAACGACAACTCAGAGTTGTCTTCTATCTTCCACTGCACCTTTCATTGCACGACAACTAGACAAAACAAGAGTTTGAAACAAAAACAAAACATCCGACTCCAGACAGCTCTGACATGACTCACCAAGGTCTTATTAGTGCTGAACCACGGATGCATTGCTGGACTTGGGTACCTTTGCAGAATAAACCTGACTAACCAAAGACTTGGGGAGCTGTTATATCTCAGATATCCGTGAATTGAATGGGTCGATCCTACAGATGCAATCTTCTTGAGTGGAGATGCCACCGCCTTCACTCACACGTGTTCATTCTTCAAAGTTGGCCGGGATCAGCAATCCATCCGTATCTCAGCCGAGCACCACTACTGAGACCTTGACTGGTTGAGACAGCGTATGGTCTGTAGGATCACTGATGATTCATATGTGGGATCTGGCTCTGAGTCACCTGTCGATCCTCTGAATAGCATCTTCGTTAGTTGGAAACAGAAAGAAGCAGTAGGTGAAAGCACGAAAAAAATTATATTTGATATTATGATATCTGTCAGAGTTCAATGAACGAACACATTGAGAAAAACCTTCATTCATCATTTTCATTCTGTTGTTTGATGGAGGTTATAATCAAAAACCATGTGTCCTGCTCCGTTTTCATTGAACTGATACGTATTTAAGAGTAGTGAAATTGACTTTTCCAAAGCATTGTACCAAAGACTATAGAGAAAACTGATTCTCTCATGCTGACTACCAGGCTATTTGTCTATTAGGTCTTTCCAACAGCTATATTGGTTTAATCAGGTTGTAGCCTGGCTCCCTTACCCTTTCGACTGGTGTTTGTCAGAACAAACGGGTCAAGACTGATCATGGAATGGCGGCATGAATGTCCTCAGACACCAGTACCGCCCTTCACGGTGGACTGGCTGGGTTGTTTGGATGGAGATATTGTTAATTTTTCCGGGGGACATGAGGACCTTATTTGAAAGAGTCTCTGGGCCTTCTATATCGGGAGGAGTCCACAGCATAATCTATAGCTTCCCTAACTAACTCGATTAGGTCTTTGGGTTCGAGTATTTCTATCAAATGAACGTTTTGATACAGGCATTTTCAAACATTCTATTGACCAAATGTGTTGGAATAAGGAGGTTCAACACTACTACTCCAGAACGTTGTTTTTCCACAAAATGCAAATAAAGAAACATGGGTCTACTGCGGAAATGTCTATCATTTGCATCCCACCAGAGTTATCATGCTCTAGGTTGTTTTCCTGTTGGGATGGATCCTAACAGCCCCTTACTTCAATGATTCATAGTGTTCCAATAGCACGTCTGGCAGTAGCTACGAGCTATTTTTTAAATACTCACAATATATTATAGAGCCCTTCACGAGGGTTATAATGAATGCAATTTTGCAATTCCACCTTATTATTCCTTCAAGCTTCTTTCCATGTGGAGAAATTTGCTTGACGAGAGTGGTAATAAAAGCAATTATCCAATTCCACCTGATTATTTCGTTAAGCTTTTTCCACGTGTAGAAATTGAGAAATTTGCTGGAGAAACTAAGATATTTTAATATGTATTTCAGAATTTGTTTGTCTATCAATTCATTATTTCACTGTAAAATATGGATCAGTACGTGATTGAAAATTCCAATCAACAACCAGATCAAAGCATGTAAATAATAGAAGAACTATGTAGTTCACGCATAAACGAAACAAAATATAGAATAAGGAATTCAGATAAACGACAATTAAGACAAAGACAACCAAGAAAGTATATAAGAAATCAAGAACAGGAAATTGGAAAGGAAATTGACGTAAACTCAGTAACAGAAAAAATATCTAGCTCGAGCCGAAAAAACTTTCATGCATAATAAAAAAACCGATTCATGATAAAACATGAATGGAAAATTATTCAAAAAGGATAATTGAAAGTTGTTTTGACAAACTTGTCAGTAATCTAACTTATTGAGGGTATCTCCAGATAGCAAATAAAAAACTGACACAATCATTTATTACTCTTTAGTATCAACTTACCAGTTATAGCGTGGTCACTTTTAAAATGTTGATTTTTTACATCAATTTTGAGACCAATCCCAACACTCAAAGAAATTGTACTGACAGCTAGAAGTATTCCATGGATATAGTACTTCTTTTTTCTCTCAAGCCTCTGAGACCAGACGTTCTGCTCAGAAAATAGAATGAAACCTTCTGCCATGAGAGGTATATACTAAAACAATAAAAAACTGTTTGCTAGTTTGTTAGTGAACAAAGCGATCTGTGAATTGTTACATCGTCAATACAATTCGAAATGCTTGATTTGTCAATCAAGTCGATACCAATTTTTATTCTTCAATTTTGGCAAACTGTAAGAAGTAGGACAAGAGAGTTTTATAAATCAATTGAAATTATAAGTAGTGACTCCACATAGAGAAAGTCAATAGTTTTCAATGAAGAACAAAATGTGGGTGTATGTCATATACCCGCATTATAAAAACCAAAATTAAGAGTTACTTTCGAAACACTGAGATGAAGTTTCAATAATATATTTCAGAGAATCAGAATTGACATGACAAAAATTGGAGAATTAACGTAAATTATTCCAAACATTCGAAATAGGTGATTTGAGGTATACATTGGTTCTGGCCAGTAGGAAATAAGGAGTTTTTATGCTTTTACTTCTAAAATGTTGACAGACATTCATGGAAATAGAGCATCAACATATAGCTTATTGACTTCACTCCACGTCTATATATTTTCTAACTGTCGTTGCAAATAATTCAATCTTCGATAGTTTCGACTGATTGATATATTTTCGAATTATATGCAGAAAAATAACTCATTCCAGTCGATATAATTACTGAGGTCATTGATGAATGAAAATATCAGAAGTGGCCTGGGATTCGATTCCTGAGGTTTTCCAGATGGTTGATTGTTATAAAAAGAACCATAGCCATCATATGATAGAAATCGTTGAGATAAATGGCATTTAATGAGTAGAACTGCAGAATTATGAAAACCAAAGAATGAAGAATGTGATCGTGTCGATCAAATTCTTCAGTTTCAAAAATACATAAAAATTTCTACGTAAGTAATCCAATTTTGGCGGGTGGTACCAAAAGTACCAAATTTCACGTTTCATTCCACAAATGAAAATTCAATTTCTGGTTCTGAAAAATTGTTGAAATCATTTTGAAAAATATAAGTATTTCGTAATAAATTTATATATTCCTTTTATATCATCTTATAAAGAGAATAGCCGGCTCGTTCTCGTAATCTAACACTACTTGATTCTGTTGGATACATGTGTGTTTCGAACTGATCGTTGGAAAAAAAAACAAAACGTATCGATGATGCACTTAGCGATGTTTGATGAAAATAGATAATTGAATGTAATGTACTTACTGCAGTTGTGCACAAGAAGTTATGCCACAAGCTCCTATTATCAATATTGATGTATTTGAAAAAAATGTAGGAGACGTAAACTGCAACTATCGCAACCAGTTGATGATAAATTGTATTGCAAATCCAGTGAACTCGTTGAAGCAGAGAAACTGACTTTTCGGTAGACATTTTTCATTGATGAGAAGTAGCGGTTGTATTTTCCTTTATATAGATATTTTATCTGTTGGTATCTTGATACTGAAGGGGATATCCATCAGTGATGTGGCTCAGATAAAACTTTGAAGTGTAATAGTTTTCTATCACAGTTTTCCCATTCTCTTCAAAATAATTTGTGATACGAATTTGAGGATATGTGAGGAAATGTGAAAATGAATATTTCACATTTTATATCATCGTGTGATTCGTTGAAAACCTTGAATACTGATGGAAACATGCGATAGATCAAAAAGCATTGTACATAGTCGACGTACATATTTTATTTGTAGAGTGATTTACTGCAAAACTTCTATCAAAAATCAAACAGAAATAATTGAATGAAACTACACATACAGAGTAGACAGGTTGTATTGCAAACCGTTTTATCTGCGTCATGAAGACAGTCCATTATAAAATTTTGGACACTTTGGTAGAGGTATTTATGTTTGTATCTGTCTATGTATCTATGTATGATTGGTAGAGGTATTTATATTCGACAATTTTATTCTGTTTCGTGGACTTTTTTATTGATTTCTGATTTTTATTCCAATTTTTTTTCAGACTTTGAGGGATAAAATTCCCCAGAAAGATCAATAAAAAATATTTCTAGCCTATTGCTGAGGCATCAATCAATTCATTATCCAACAAAGTAAACAAAAATTATATTGTTACTCTTATTATTACATTTCCTGAAGTAACGAGGAGAGTCTTATTGGAATTTCACAACAGAGCAAACACCTGCAGAGATCGTAAGTTGGAAAAACGAATTATCCATATCACGTCCGGGTCCCCGGAGAATAGACAACTTATTGAGAATGGTTTTCCAGGTGGTCACGATATTGACTGTACGAACGGTTCGATACCAATGTCGCAAGATTTACAGGATGTCTGACTGAGATCTTCCCATGAAAATATCTTGAAAACCATCTGATTCTGTCTAGTTTGGGGAGTGATTCATGATATTTTCCGATAAATATTTTTCGCAAAAATCAATATATACAGGTTTATATTCTATAAATATACAGGGATAGGTTTATATTCTATTGTATTTTCTCTGTTTATGATTTTCCTTGTCAATAAAATATATTTTTAATATTACTAACGTTGCGCTGCTTGGGCTCTATCCTTCCAAACCCTCATATATTCGGAAGGGGGCGCCAGCTCCATCAATCGATGACCACTCCCCACACTGTGGGGTAGGTGATCATTCGGTATGAGGATAATGTGCCCTGACTAGGCGCAGTGAACCAAGAATGACAGCCTTTTGCATTTGTCTGACTAAGATTTCCACCTCGGCGCGTTATTATTGTTATTAATATTATCATCATAACCATCACTATAAAAATCACATGTGAAATGATCCAATGAACATGTTAGTACAGTATAGTAGTAGTACAGTAGTGCAGTAGTACAGTATAGTTCAAACATGAGAGAGTTGGTGGTTTGATGAACTCAAAATATATGAGTGGAAGGACAATGCTAATACTGAGATAAGTAGCATTAGTATTAACAGTATAACAGTGAACATTTCTGTCGAAATTCTACTATTATATATGATAGTATTCTGAAATTTATGACCATCTATTTGTACATTATGTAGGAGTACAGCAAAGTGTATAAACTCGTAGAAAAACTCCTAAAATAGTTTTGGAGTTATATAAGATTCCACAAAATATAAAAAATTATTACAGTGAAGTTGTATTGTGATGCTTCGAAATCATAAAATCCTAACTGGGAGGTATTTCATTTGTTATAAATTTTTTTATGTTGATTCATTGTTTTCAATATCACCAGTAATCTATATGTGGGTGTTGAGCAATCAATGTTCCATTTTGAGTGTGAGAGTATTATATTTCATTATTTTTTTCAGATTTTCTGGTAGGTTATGTTAGGTTAGGAGCAGATACAAAGCAGATACAAAGTATGTGCTCTGCTGATTCATCATTTTCCAAACGAAGGCGAAACACACTGTCTTTCGACAGTTCGAGTCGATATCGTAGTTCATCCCTACTATAGTTCAGCAACTGTTTGGTATCAAGCTTCGAAAGGTCAATAAACGCCTTGGTTTGAGCCAATTCTGAAACATTTTTCCAGTAGTCCATACATCTTTTTGCCACCAGATGTTCAATCTTTGTTTGGCAAAGCCTAAGGCAATGCCAATGACAGGTTCTAGTACGATGGAGCTGCTTACAGCACCCTCTTTTGCAAGGGAGTCAGCAGTTTCATTACCTTCCAGACCAGTATGGCCAGGAATCCAGACCAAAGACAACCTGTTGAGTCTTCCTATGGAGGAGAGTCGTTTTTAGCAATTTGCAACCAATTTAGACATTGCTCGGTAGGAGCCAAGAGCTTTCAACGCCGCTTGACTGCTCGAGAATATTTTTATTGACTTGTGTATGAGGTTGATTTTATCCAATCTCACCACACACAATAACGTAAATTTTCGCTTGAAATACAGTCGCATCGATTCCTAGGCAGGTTGATATCTCTGTCCTGCGTCTGCAACTAGAAATACCTGCACCAGAATCTGAAAGTGTTTTTGATCCATCTGTGAACCAACAACTATCTGCTCTCGAAATTTTCTTCTCCCGGAGGATCCAATCCTCTCTACTTGAGAACAGTACTTTATAAGGCAGCTGGAGGCATAAAGTCTGAGGTCATTTCCAGAATGTTGTTCGAGAATATTTTTATTGACTTGTGTGTGAGGTTGGATTCTTCCAATCTTCGCTTGAAATACAGTCACATAGGTTCCTAGGCAGGTTGATATATTTGTCCTGGATCTGCGACTGAAAACACTTGTACCGGAACCGGAAGGTGTTTTTGATCCCCATCTGTGAACCAACAACTATCTGCTCTTAATATTTCATTATCTCAGAGGATCCAGTCTTCTCTGCCCGGGAACAGTACTTTATGAGGCAGTTTGGAGTTGACAGTTGAAGGCATAAAGCCAGAGGTCATTTCCAGAATGTTGTTCGAGAATATTTTTATTGACTTGTGTGTGAAGTTGGATTCTTCCAATCTTCGCTTGAAATACAGTCACATAGGTTCCTAGGCAGGTTGATATATTTGTCCTGGATCTGCGACTGAAAACACTCGCACCGGAACCGGAAGGTGTTTTTGATCCCCATCTGTGAACCAACAACTATCTGCTCTTAATATTTCATTATCTCAGAGGATCCAGTCTTCTCTGCCCGGGAGGCATAAAGCTAGAGGTCATTTTCAGAATGTTGTGAGTTTCAGAGTCAACCAACAGACTGTTGCACTCTGCATTAAATTGATTTGTGCAATTGGCAATGTGCACACGTCTATATGCAGTCCATCTAGCCTTCCTCTCCAGAAAAATGTGGGGAGGAGGTAGATCTAGAAGCATCTCCATGACCCCTGACCATGTGGTACTAATGGCACCACACCATCTAAGATATGGGGGGTCAAACTTGACTCGAGCCGATTATTATTCTGCAGAAAAGGTCATTAAAATTTCTCTGTAGAGACAGGCTGCGAGATTCTTGTAGGCCTTTGTTTGTAGCAAACACAATTTTATCACTGTAGGCTCTATTCATTTTAGAAACAGTTTGTTTAGTGTATAAACATAGAACAGAACTTCCTTGTATTGTCTCCCATTACACCACATGCCAGACCCTAAATTTAAGTCTTCCCATACGTAACACTACTTCAATTAAAAATTTCTATATTGCATAATGGTCTCAAGATGTATAATCATCTTCCTAAGTACCTGAAATGCGTAGTAAACTGTATTGAATTTCGAAAATTTTCAAAGGATTTTCTTATCAAGAGGCTCTATTATAGTTTGCAAGAATTTTATGACGATATCTTTTAATCATATTTTATACACATTTGTTTTTATACATTATTTTTCAAAATTATTCTTGTGTTTGTATGTGAATGTGTGTGTATGTGTGTGTGTGTATGTATAAATGTGTATATATGTCTATATATATATATATATATATATATATATATATATATATATATATATATATATATATATATATATATGTTTATATATTCATGTAGATATGTTATTTGGTTCTATTGCATTTGTATCGTATATAACCAATATTTTTCAGTAAATATGACAGAAACATTTTTATTTTTATTTTTATGATAGAACTCTAGATATTTTTATCAATCTAATAGCTTATATTCTGATTTCATGCACTTGACTATGTTTCTTCTTTCTCAGAATGTTCACCAAAGCTTTGTCAATAAGAGTTTTTGTTTGGACAATAAAGCATATTTATTATTATTATTATCATTACTGATGGCCAGACAAGCCTGTCTCTGTAACCAAAAGAGCTTCGCCTGGGTCGTTTTCTGTGAAGCCTTCGGCCACCAGGCAATTGCACCATCATTGGTTTGACAATAATCACATGAATTCATTGGATTTGTTTGGGACCTTAACCCCAAGTTTTATTTCAAATTTATCCATAGGGACAGTCTGGTTTTGAGATTTTCTGGTAGGTTATTGAACAAATCGGCACTCATAAATTTGAAGTTGGGTTAATCTTCACTTCAGCCATGCATTTCTATATTTGATTGACAGGTATCAACTCCATTTCCTTCTTATCAGTATAAGTTAATAATTGTTGTGAATGGAAAAAAAATCTGTCCAAAATCTGTTTTCCGTTAATCAGCTGTCGCCCCCATACGAACGACAACTCTCAGAAGTTAAGAAACTTGTGCGAGCTAAGGACTAACGAGTTCTTACCAGCTTCAACTAGATAAATTCTCTCGAGAAAAATATCTGGTCGAGGCGGGAATCGAACTCACGGTCTTCCGATCGTGAGTCGGGCGCACTACCACCGCGGCCAATTGCATAACTGTCTTATATCAATGATTTTACTCACTTCGAATAGTTTATCGATGGAGGTTGAAATTTTTTTCTTAAAAATGATCAGATGATGCCTCAACTCATTGCAAACAATCGGTATTTCCATTCTGTCAGCACAAATAAAAAATTCCGAGAAAATCAGACTTCTAAATTCATTTCTGCATGGAAGTTATGTTATTCAAATCTAGCCGAATTTTTGTACAAAACAATTTCGAACAAGCATTGCTCCAGAACATTAGAACTGCCATACCAATGCGCGTTTCACCAACAAATTGTGTCCTCAAGAGACAAAGTAGGCTTATTCGTGATTTTAATCAATTTATATATAAGAAGACACCACTGAATACAAATATGATAAAATTTTCTTGTGGAAGTTTCATCTGGTATTCGAAATCGAATAAGTCCTCTGTGTTCTTTGAGACTAGTTTCAATACCAGTATATTGGTCAAATTCAACAAGTTAATGAAATTCGTAGCAATACATACAAAAAACGGTTATAGAATGAATCAACAGTGTTTAAAATTTTTGAAATCGTAACATGACACATGCCATTTTAAAGTCCCGAAAGTCTGGAAATCGCGAAGCGTGGCAAAAGAATTATGACAGTGACGAAGGTCCTATTTAAACAGCCTATTGTTTTTCTTTTATATAAATTATTCTGTTGAAAATTAGCTGTACCTTTCACGGAAAAATTCACCACTAATTTATACTTGGCAATAAATTCAAGGAACAAGCAACTTGATCCCACTTTTCACGGGCTCATTGGTGGGTTTGAAATTCGTTTGTGGTGTTTCGCTAAGAAATAAAATGTTATGTTTTATTGCTATGTAGCAATATGGCTTTTAAATTATCCAGTTTATCTTTCCGAAGCGCGCTGAGTGAAAAAACAACTAGTGAAGAATATCTCTCCTGGACAAAAAAATATTATCTATTCAAAAAACACTTCATCTGGAGTATATGAGTTGACTTGTAGCTCTTGCTCGAAACTTTATATTGGTCAAACAGAGAGAATATTTTTCCAAAATATTAAAGTGCATACAAGTAGTTTTGTGAATAGAAAAACTCATCTCACATTTGCAAACTATTTTTTAGCAGAAGGACATGACTTCAATCGTGAATACGACGTATTACATTTAGATTACAAAAGTCTGAAACTTATTCACTGGTATCTCTTTTCCGCATTGTTCACCATCGCTATTGGAATCACTACACTGGAAAAAGTCTGCGTTGTTATCACACTCGTTATTACTATTAGTACTTGTCCATGGACGCCACATTTTGAACAAATAACAGAAATTTTAAGTAATCATAACTGCACCAATATCGAATTCCAACACTCAAATCGCGATTAGTTCCTGAACTGAACATGACGGCGATAACAATCCCCGCATTTCCCGATTTCTATTCTTCACCGTAACATGACTTCAAATTTAATTTTATGTCGTTTCAGCCAGTCATAAAACTCGGTTAGTAAAAATTATACAATACGAACCGCCAAGTTCACGTGGACTAGTTCTCTGCTGGTTCATTTTTATGTATTAGTTTTTTCGGCCTTTGAGAGTGCTGCCAACTTCAAGAGTGCACAATACCGTTTACTTCGACTATACCTACTTGAAATTTAGGTACTTTAAATTGTAAAAATATATAAAGAATTGAATATGTGGATTTCTGTTATTAAAGATAGCCCTAAAGAATCTATTGAATAGCGAAACTAGTGTTGCGTTTTTGTGAAAAACTCACAATAAATAGTTTCTTGAATATATTATGGAATTTCATCAAGTATCGGCTAATTCAATTAAATAAAAATATCATCTGTTGTTCTACCATCCCACTAATTATGTCTCACCCATATTATTCTATCTGAAATAGGGGTTGCAAAAGAAACGATAACTCAAGAACGATTCGATGTGAGCTGTCAATCTGTTCCACATTCCACTTTGTATGGTGTGAAGTGAATGGATTCCGGAAAGGTGGGATAAATGGAAACTTGGAAAAGTGTCGAAACAATTGTTTCTGGAAGCTTTTCTCGGTTACAGATTGAGTGGTAAAAAAGGATCCTGCATTTTTTATCGGACTGAATTGAAATATATATCCCGGAAATATTCCGAACATATTAGATAGATTTGGGTCAGCTTGTCGACGCACCACTGTGAAATTTTATTTATTGAAATGTTCACTTGAAACTATTCAGTTATCTTTTGGGAAAGTTAGTGTTTGGCCTCCTATTCCTCCACCTTGATACCAAAAAAATGTGGAAATCTTCCAAAGAAAGGAAGGAAGCAATTAATTTCAAAAATTAACTGCACACAGAGATGTGTAGATCATGCTAAGAAGTAACTTTCAGATACAAACTGAAAGAGAAAGCCCTCCAGAAACAACTATTTTCACATTAACATTGAATTACACGAAAGAAAAATACTACCGAAACAAATACTTTTATAAAAACGCCGAATTACACGAAAAACACTTTTCTCTATTCCGTTTTTATTCCAAACATTCGTATGGAATCGAATCAGATGTTATTGACAGGGTTTCTATACAATATAATTAACGAAAGGAAAAAATTTCACTTACATTCAACGCTGTCATCCTCACTGCTAGACATGCGATGTTTTGCTGAAAGACCCTTGCCTTATCGATTCTTCAGTAGCAAATACAGATAACATTATAAGAGGAAACACTCAATCCGTATGACGTGTCAGTTGATACGTCAAGAAGAGTACTTTGACCATGCCACTGAAGATGACTGCCGCAGTTACAGTTGAAACGTTTGGATGCTGTTACCAGAAAAGACCACGGCAAACTCCGGATACCAACCAAATCATCGACGCCAGTCGTAAAACCTACATTCCTATATACAGCGTGTTGAAGCCTAATGGAGTAAATTCATTATTTTGGTTACGGTAAATATTTTGACAAAATCCCGAAATACGTCGGTATTAAATTATATTTTGACATACTCCAACGAAAAAATGCTACTACTACCTTCAACTCTCGTCGAATGACAGATACAATCCCCAATTTTTGAATGGGAAGTATAGGCTTGTGATATATCGATTGAAAGGTCTCTTCATTTTCTATTGTTATGGCTTTCATGTTTATCGCAACAATTAGGATAAAATAAATTAAAATCATGTGGTAACCGAAATTCGATAAAATACACTGAAAACTTATTGCAATATACTAGAAACTTATTTCATGTTGAGGTATTGATGATGAGAAAGTAAGCAAAAACCATAGCAATGCTCTTTTTAGATGGTATCCTTTAAAAAACTGTAAATAACTTTCGTGGCAACATTATTTCAAAATGCTTTGTCAACTTGTTTTTTATATTACAACAGTAGTTGTCAATATTTCAATTTGAGTTCAGAGTTCGTTAATTTCAAGTCTGACCAATGGATAGATCAACGGAAATGCATGTAATAACAGGTTAAAAATGACTGGTTACGGAGATGAAACCCGAACAGGAAGTAGCTCACCTATTTCATGAGAAATTTCCTAATTTACGGCCCATATCTCAAGGAACAATGAGCAAAATAGAAAAGCAGTTTCGCGAGCTTGATCTGGTGGGGCAGATAAAGAAAGCAGCTGACAATGCAATGAGTGATAAACTCAAATTAGATGTAATGCTTGAGTTTGAGCAAAACCCACTTACATCAAGTAGACAGGCATCCACTACATTTAATGTTAGCCATACATCGATAGTAAACATATTAAAACAAAATAAAATGCATCTCTATAGAATGATACCTACTCAGGAGCTCATGTTTTTTGATGAGTCTACTTTGTCTCTTGACGGTCACGCTACTCGGCAAAATTGCCGCTACTGGTCAACGGAAAATCCTCACTGGATGAGAGAAGAACACACAAAATTACCTCAAAAGGTTAATGTTTGGACAGAGATTGTAGGAAACCATATCATTGGTCCCTTTTTCATTGAGGGCAACTTGAATGGTGATAATTATTTGGCACTATTTCAAAATGATATTATTCCAAGTTGGGCAAATTTATATCCTGATCCAGGAAACCCAATGAATACGAAATGGTTTCAGCAGAATGGAGCACCACCACATTACCGAGTTAATGTCCGGCAATACCTCGATGTAACATTTCCCAATTGGTGGATAATGAGGCGAGGATCGATTGAATGACCAGCGCGATCACCTGATCTTTCATCATTAGATAAAATCTTGCCATCCAGATGTTAAATACTTGTTCGACAAAGCCTAAAGCGATGCCAATGACAGGTTCTGGTCCGATTCACAAACCCATAATTCCCATTTGAAAAATTGGGGGTTGTATCTGTCATTCAAAGGGGCGGCATTTTTCAGTTGAGAAATGTTAAATAATAATTTACATTTGACGTGTTTCGGGTGTTCTTTTAAATATGTACAGTAATCGCTGCTGCTACAAACGCAGCACACCTCATACAAAAATTAGCGAAATATTTGACCAGAGTAATTAGATGTTCATTTCATACAATTCTGATAGGAAAATTGGTATAATGATTGATCAGAGTAATTGGGCGTGTATCTGAAAACCAACAAATCAATTATGTTTCCGCTGAGACTTTCCATTATTCATTGATGAAACTGCATACATTCATTGTGTATTGCATTCAATTTCATTTTATTTCCCCACAGTTCATTCACATATAATTAAGATGATATCACATCACTTTGTTTTGTTTTATCATCCAATAATTTCATTCTGTACATTGTATACATTTTAGATTAAGCTTATGATATATGTGTATATATGTGTATCTGTATATGTACAGGGTGTTCCTTAAACACATGCTAATATTTGAGGAGGTAATTCTTAGACCCATTTCAAGAAAAAAACTTCCTATGGACGTATGTCCAAAACGCCCTAACTTTTGAGATACAGGGTGGCAAAGTTTTCAAAAATAATCAGTTTTTTAATAATAACTGAGATAATTTTGTAGACATCTTTGTCATATTTGGTACATATGTTCCATGCCTCAAGGCGAATTTTCTGATGTACACAAATTTGTATTTTTTCAAACAGTGGCATCCCTACGGGTTTCGCATTGAATATTTTTGGGGAAAAAGTACTACGCCAATGCTTTCTTTTCAAAATAAAATCATTTCTCAAATCCTCATTTATTTTTGAGAAAATTTGATCTCATGGTATTTCTTTGTCCGACGCATGATTTTTCACTCAAAAAAATAAAAATCGATAGAAAGCAAATTAAGAAATTAGATCAATTCTAAAATGAATGAGAATCTGAAAATTGCTTCATAACGCATTACCAATTCCCTAATAATATTTGAAAACATAATCTGCAGAAAAATACATTTTTCACAAAAACGAGTGTTATTTTATTTTGTGACAGTAAGTCTAAACGAATAGCACAAATTTTTTAATTAGTAATAATACCAAAACTGATTATAAAAATTGTTGGAAGTGGCCACCTGCACTTAGTATGCATGCTTCCGCCCTTCTACGCATGGAATTACGCACCCGTTCAAATATTTCCGGCGTATTTCGTATAGTTTCACACGAGGCAACTATTCGCTCTCTTAAATCTTCTAAAGTATTAACGAGAGTTTTATACACAAGAGTTTTCAGGTGACCCCATAAAAAAAATCTAAACTGTTGAGATCGGGGGATATTGCTGGCCATTGCTGAGGTCCTCCGCGACCTATCCAACGATTAGGATAAACTGTACTTGGATGTTTTCGGACAATTACGCTGAAATGAGCAGGGGCGCCATCGTGCATGTACCATATTCGATTCCTTAACGCAAGTGGCACATCTTCCAATAACCCAGGTAAGTCTTCTTCGAGAAAGTGTAAATAAGAACGACCATCAGGGCATCCTGGTAGAAAAAATGGGCCTATAAGATGATCACCTATAATTCCTGCCCATACATTAACCGAAAATTGGTGTTGGAAATGGGTTTCGGTTATTGCATGGGGATTTTCTTCAGCCCACACATGATTGTTATAGAAATTTTGAATGGCATTCCGAGAAAAATTTGCTTCCTCTGTGAACAGAATCTGTGTCTCAAACTGCGGATTTAGTGCAATACTTTGTAGATACCACTGACTGAAGTTCACACGCTGTGGAAAATCTCTGGGGAGTAATGCCTGCACTCTTGAAATATGGTATGGGTATAACAAAAAATCAACCAAAATACGCCAAACAATTTGATGACAAATATCTAGAGTTCTAGCGATCTTTCTCGTACTCGTCTCAGGATGTTCCTCAATTTCTTACAGCACCGCTTCCTCAATTTCAGGAGTTCTTACTACACGAGGTCTACCTTCCGGAGTCCCTTTCTTGAAACTACCAGTTTCCCCAAGTCGACGATGAATATTTGAAAAGGTTTGGCTATCTGGTAAGGCACGATTAGGATATCTTTCCTGATAAATGCGCCTGGCTTCTGTTGCATTACCATCGGCAAGGCCATATACGTAATACATTGGCGCCATTTCCGCATTCGTATAATTTACCATATTTACTGAAATTCAGAAAAACAGCGGACTTCCAAAATAACTTTTCAATAACACTTCAAAATCAATCAAAACGCGCTGTGACAGTTTTTAACACCAACACCTTACTTTAAACCAACATCAATATTAGCTACTGACGTTTGTACATACAGAGAATTCGTTTTTTATTGCTATGGTGGGTACGCTGTTTTTTCTGCTTTTAATCTTCAAAAGAAATCACATATCGACAAACTCCATATTTCCAAGAGTGCAGTAAATACATTCTGCTACACGTCTTTTATTCCAGGATAACTCTGTTTAAAAAAAAAAATCTGTTTAAAATCTGTTTTTCCGTTAATCAGCTGCCGCCCCCATACGAACGACAACTCTCCGAAGTTGAGAAACTTGTGCGAGCTAAGGACTAATGAGGTCTTACCTTTTAACGTGTGATTCCTAACACGTTAGGATAACTTAATTTATTTTCAAAAATTATTAAGCGGTGCTGCGTTATGACGTAATTTTAATTGAGGACAGTGCATCTGACAACAAACAAATACCTTTAAGATCCTCAATTATTTTGCAACAAATCTGATCTCTTAGTTTGCTTTCAGTCGATGCACGATACCGCATCAGATTTTTAAGGAATTGATCCTTAAGTAAAGTGACTTCTAATTTTTTGAGCGAAAACCATGCGTCGGACAAAGAAAACCGAGTAGATCAAATGTGCTCAAAAATGTATGGAAATTTTAAAAATAATTTTTAATTCAAGATAAAGCAGTGGCGTAGTTTTTTTTTCGTCAAAAATATTCATTTCAAAACTCGTACGTACGCCACTGGCAGAGAAAATTAAGAAAATTGTACTTCAGAAAATGCGCCTTGAGGCATGGAACATATGTACCGAATATGCCAAAGATGTCCACAAAATTATCTCAGTTATTATTTAAAAACTGATTATTTTTGAAAACTTTGCCACCCTGTATCTCAAAAGTTAAGGCGTTTTGGACATACGTCCATAGGACGTTTTTTCCTTAAAATGGGTCTAAGAATTACCTCCTTAAATATTAGCATGTGTTTAAGGAACACCCTGTATATGTATGTGTATATAAGTATAAGTATATGTGTATATCTGTGTATATATTCCTTATTCATCACACCACACACAAGTTAGGTACATATGTTGCTCCAGTGGATTGAACAATATTTATTTGCAAAGTATTTCTCTTTTGGTTTGTTTTGTATGTGAGCAAATTAATACATTATAATTATTATTATTATTATCCCATTTGGCTTTTACACACTACATTCGATTCTATATCTGCATTCGAGATCAATGTAAGTATGAATCTGCTTTCGGTGCCGATACTCCTTACCGCGCTTCAGGCACCTGAAGTCTAACTCAGGCACATTCCATTGGTTACTACTTCCATCTTTGTAATGAATTCATTTTTGCTGGATAAGTTAGTATGAATTGGCTTTTCAGGAAAACATTTTCAGAATAGTCTCAGGGCATCAACATTGCATCATTCACAACAGTATCGTTGCTAAATACTCGAATTGTTTCCTGTAATCGTAAAACGAAATCGAGCAATTTCCAGCACCAGTATGAATTCCTCATCTGAAATGAATGAGAAAACTAGAAACGCTACTGGTCGGGGGTTTCATTGAAAGCCTCTTCCCCAGACAGTGCTAAAAGTCCAGAGAGAGAAGTACAAGAAGAGAAAATGAAATAATTCATTGAAACTTCATTGTCGAGTACGTAAGTGAATATGTATTAGCCGAGGATGCGGGAGAGGCAAACTTTTATTATCATTCAGCGTAAGTCCAGGCCAAATTAGGGTCTCAGCCTGTATCCTGAATACTCCGCTGAAACTCCCATTAATACTTAATGACGCGAACCGGAACAATGGACTTTCCGTCATGTCGCGGGATCTTTGTTCCACTGGAGACTTGTGTATTGCGTCTTACATTATTAATCCTTCTGCGAAAGAAAGGATATTCTTGCAAATTGCCTGAATTGATTGGAGTCAGTCTCGGAATAGTGATACTGCAATTACTGATATTGAACCAAACAACAAATTTCTATAATCCGGATGAACGAAATTATTGTACACGGATCCATTCAGTTGTTTGTAGGCAAAGAAATATCAACAAATGAGGATCAACCAAGTATAGAAGATATCAAAGTTCATAAATGTTTTTTTACAAACATCTCTAATTGCACTCGTTCTTTTATCAGGTTATTTGAAGAGTTTTGTCCATTTTTATGAGTCTATTTCAAGGTGTATTATCTCAGTGATCACTAACTCAATTCAATTGAAACAGGCGCCATTTGATCCAGTGCAGTTTTGCTAATGTTACACAAGTCGATTGATTCCGTCAGCATAAAAACTATGTGCTCAAGATTCGATGAAGTCATCGTAGGGTGTTTTTACGTGATCCTGACTGGATAAGGTTCAATCGGTGAGAAAGTTACAGAACAGTTTCGTTTCTGACATGGTGGTGGGCGGACGTGCCGATAGCGACCGTCCACAAAGAAACGCCATTGTTGGAGATGGAACACAGTTCATGTTGTGAATGTGTAACGGTCTAAATTTACCTTCACCTAAAACTCTTCGGAATAAATGAATACTCATTATAAAATATGCAATTTTATTGACAATGAAAAATAAAATGGCAGTCAATGGATTGAATTATGTAGTTGGAGATGTAGAATTGGAATTGGTCCACCTTCATCAATGCACGCCCCGTCACTGTGACACCAATATAGTTGAAGAGAAGGGCCCATCAACTATTCTTCATACAAAAATAAACAAAGCTGACCGTTGTTGCAAAAAATCTCAGGCCACGGCTCTACCGATCTATGAAGTTATCTAACATCCTACGACTCTATCGTAAGATTCCTAGCTGAGAACCTTCCTCCGCGTCAGTAGTTCAGGACCGGTGCACGTTTACTGCGGGGACAGTTGTAGTTTGAACAGATTATGTTAGAAATTTGAAAACAAATCGCATATATATGAACAAATTCATATATAAGTGGAGCCGTTATCTAGTCAGAAGACTAGATAAGGGCTCTAGTCAGAAGACTAGATAAGGGCTTCACTCTTCTCATTCATTTGCTTTCTTTTTAAACCATACCGTGAAGTAACTTGTTGTTGGAGACTGATATCTGAAAAATAATAATCGATATTATTGAAAGATATGAATTGAAGGTTATAGAAGTGATTCACGGATCTCACGTCGTTTTTAATCATACAGTAAGTGAATGTAGACCATAGTCTATTGATCTATAAGCTGGATTACTTGTAAATATTGTTCGTTTATTTATTATGGAATCGACAGAATTGTCACTTGTTGATGACGAACTTTTCGTCACAGCTAGGGACACATCTGGTTTGCCAGTGTGCCCAACCTACATTTTCAAAGAGTTTCCGTGATTTTTCTGTAAAAATAACGGTGTTTTCAATTGTATATCGGGTATTGTACAGTTATCCAACTATTCTACTAGATTTTCCTACGATCAAAAATACTTATTTTCTATTCTATTGGGTCAAAATAGTTACAGCAAGTTGTTAATCGACATAGTCGATTGTTTTTCCTAATGAGATTGATAAATCGAGAGAAAGGAAGAAAACCTCAATTGGATAAATAATAAGTAGAAAGTGTGTATTGGGTATTGTTCCAAATATATAGTTGCGGATTTGGAAGGGATGACCCATGTTTCCGCACTCTAAGGAGGATTAATGAAGCTAACTAAACGTAAGTCCTCTCCTCTCTAATGAAAAAAAATGTTTCGAACTAATTTTCTCATTCAATTTTAGTGGCTATCGAAATTCTAACGTTTATATAAAGGCATAGGAAAATCTACAAATCAAAGGCGCAAGTTTCTGCCCCTTATCGTTTACAAAGTTCCAAATACGATCAGAAACAGAAAGGAGGAAAAAAAACAACTCTTCTGAAAAGAAAGTAGGTCACTTATATGATGTCTCAGTCTCAGTTTTCCTAGACATAGTTATTGTAATCACTTCAAATAGGGAATTTATAAACTCATCAAAGAATTTCCAAGTGTAAAGCAACATCTTCTTTCTGGTAGACAGATGGCTGCTTGTACACATGAATTTCATGATTGTATTTCCTTTCAAGTAATATTTCCGAAATCAGGCTTTAGTAAAACGGTGGAACTTTATTGCATAGTTGGATATCCGATGTGTTCCTATCATAAAGGATATTGAAAATAAAAGGATTAACTGGTTTGACATGAAAAAAAATAAGGGGGGGATAATTTATTGTAATGACCTCTATAGTCGTTCACATTTATTATTATTTGGCCTAAGATGAAAAACAGAGGTTGCATATTTTTGCAACCAACTGATCTTCAGCCTTTCCCGTTTCAGTAAATGTTCACATTCATTTATTGTATCATTATGGAAATAAAGACCTATTATTATTATTATTTCTAATGCCTTAATATACCGGATGGACCTCAGGTGTATTGTGATTGAACTCCAATCTAGACCGATTTGCTAATATCATAAAAAGCTTCTTAATTCACTTGCAATTGATAAAGAGATCATAATGTCTTGTTTTTATATACGGGGGGCAGTATAAACATTCAATTGATTTTGGCTTTTCTTATTATATTCCGTTAACGTTGAAATTTAATAAATATAGGAAGATCAGACCATCTCAATAAATCTTAGTGATTCGAAATTGTTAATCAATGATTCCAGAGAGATTTGACTTGCAGTAGTTTTTAGCTTGTTTTGCAAACGTTCGATACTCATCTGATAAATTGTTTTTGGTTCTTCATAAGGGTTGTTTGATACGGCTAGACTCTGGATGACCTAATTTTTGGCAGATAGAACAGGAATCTGGGAACTTACCAGCCTTCACGACAGTTTATTCAACGACCAGGAAGGCATCAAGACACGCAAGTAGCGGGGAAAGCTAGGCACATATATATTATTGTTATTTTATCAATTTAAGAGGAATATTGAAATTGAATATTGAACAGTAATCCTGTAAACCTATATAGGTTGAACGGTAATAATTCCTATATATTCGTATCCTTGTATGTATATTGAGTTAGTTCTTTTGTCAACTGAAGTTTATTGATTTTGAAAAAACTCTTTCGAGCATTAATTTTTTTTTGTGTTTGTTAATTTTGTTATTTTTAGAAATTATATAGGTACCGGTGAATTTATTCATTTTGTTTCCAACTGTTACCAATCGGTCACACCGTTGTACAAAGCCATAATCAGATATAGTGAAATACAAGTTTGGTAGTGGTACTTTGTTATTTTTTTTTTCACTTGGTAAATTGGGGGAATAGTTTAACACTTAGACATTCTATATCGGCATTTAAATTTACTTGGCGCTCAAACATTGCTAAAACATATTTTGAACCCACCCCGTCTCCACTGTGGTGAACCGATAGATACTTGTCATAAAAATCGTGACTGCATATACCCCTAACTAAAAAGGCACGTTACAAATGTCCGCCATTTTATAATGTGAAAGCATCAACTAAAAATAAAAAATAGTGTCAATAAAAATTGTTTAAATGTTTTTCCGGGTGGACCGGACGTCCACGTGGAAGTAGGATCGCAACGAATACGAATAATCAAAAATTATTAATTTGGGAAGAATGAAAATGGGGTGCAGTATTGCGTAAAGCGAGACAAAGTTTTCATTATAGTGTTTACTATAATAAAAAGAGCACTGGTCATAATAGCGCCATCTGGAAGCTGGGACGAAAATTAAGTAGAAGAAGAAAAAAGTTACAATGTGCTTGAAAATATGGTTGTCGTTTGAAAATAGATAATATAAAAAAATTCATCCAACTGAGGCCTTATTTAAAGAAACAAGTGTATATGTTGTTCGACAACTTTTTTGTATGAGCATACTCAGTAATGTAGAACCAATTTTTCACTCTCATAAATTTAGGAAAAACGGCTTGAATGAGAGCACTATTTATTTAAAAACACTTAAACAATTTTTATTGAAACTATTTTCAATTTTTAATTGATGTTTGCACCACGATCTGGCGAAATCATAGGCAAAGAAACGCAACATATTTCAGACCACGCTTATGCCAAACATTATAGTTGAAGTAAACGATATTGTGCACTCTAAAAGTTGGCGGGACTCTTGAAGGCCAAAAAAACCAATACATAGGAACGAACCAGCTGCAAAATTGTCCACGTGTACTGTAAAATTGGCGGTTCGTTTTGAATATTTTCAACTAACAGAATTTTATCATTAGCTGAAGCGTCATGAAATTAAATTTGAAGTCATGTTTCGGTGACGAATAGAAATCAGGGAATGCGGGGATGGTTATAACTGTAATGTTCAGGTCAGGAACTGATCGCGATTTGAGTGTTGAAATTCGATATTGGTGCGGTTATACTTACTTGAATTTTTTGTTATCTGTTTGAAATGTGGCGTCCTTGGATAAGAACTAATAGTAATAACGAGGGTGATAACAACGCAGATTTTTTCCAGTGCAGTGATTCCAATAGCGATGGTGAACAATGCGGAAAAAAATACCAGTGAATAAGATTCGGATGCATTTGAATAATGAAACACATATTTGTTTCAATGTATAAAAAATCTACATCTCAAGCTTAGTTTCGAGAAAAACAAACTATTACAAGCAAAATCAGATTTGACCGAGATTCCTTTCTCAACTGTACGTGAAATAGTCAAAAACAAACCTTATGAACGCAAGACGCGATGTGAAACAATATTACCAAAACCTATAGATGTTCATCTGTTACAAAAGAAATTATATTTCTCCAACCGAAAATCATAAAAAAGAAATTGAATACTTCCGGCCATAACGTGAGCTAATGTGACAAAACTCTTCAGAATTGGATAAAGAAACTAGGTTTTAGATTTAAAATAATAAGCAAACGTCAAGCAGTTATGGAAAGCAGAAGAATAGTGGACTGCAATGTTGACTATCATAAGAACATGGAAGCTAATTGATCCCAAATTTAGATTTTTATTCCGAGTAGGAATATTTTGAGGATATACTCAAATAATTATGACTTTTCTAACTACCTTTTTTTCGAAGCGAAGCCGGTTCGAAAAAAATTCATTCAGAAATACGATCTGAAATATATCAGAAGCAAATCACAAGAAATTCAATCCACCCTTGCTTGGCTTTCTTATACAAATAATACATTAATGAATACCACTATGAGGTATAAATTGAGCAAATCTCCCTCATCTGTCCCCAATAAAACTACATCTGCTTTCACATTTACAAATCCGTCTGACATAAAAAATAAACTAATCCCTGAGGAAAGGAAATGGAAGCGATAAAGAACATTTTTATTAGAGTCTTTTCCAACCTACTCATCGAAATCCTATATGGAAAGGACATTTCGATGGATAAGTTTCATACATTCCTTTGAAAATAGAATTTGAATAGCAGCATTACTGAAGAGAAAATCCTGCCCGGAAATGTAATAGTCTCACTTTGGTAGGTACATTCGATTTTCTTTCATTTCCCGAAATGGATTCTAATTATTTTCAGGTAAAAAAAAAATCCCTTCATTTGCTCACCATTTGTTATCAGCCGTTAATACAGAACAGGAACTTTGTTCCCCATGATCTTATTTTCGGATCTTTGAGCAACAGTTGAAATAATTAGAAATACATCTTTGTATAGAGTTCATTTTTGAAATTAATTGTTTCCTTTCTTTCTTTGAAAGATTCCCACATTTCTTGTATCAAGATGGGAAGTAGAAGGCCAAAAAATGTTTCTTGTAATGTAAAAACAAAAAAGGTGATAAAAGTTGAAATTTCAGCTTCGTTATTCGAATCAATATTCATGAAAATAAAAGCACAAAGACGGCATAATCTGTTCCACCTCCCAACTAGCAAGTTTATCGAGTGTGCATGATACGAATCAAAAATGAAACAATTCGTGGACCAACACTCCAAAATGGGGGGCGAATCGCGGACACGTGTTTCTGGCCTCATCAGCGCGGTACAGCCAAGTGTTGAGATGGGCAACACTCGTTTGCCGAAAGCAGGAAACAACACATAGGCACGGAGTCAACAACAGGAGCCAACCGCACATTTGTGTTAGATGTAGCCTGTGAATTCTATACCAACTACGTTGATCAAACTTCCAGAACTTTAGGCTCCAGAATAACCTCTCACAGAAGTGATTATAGACACCATTAGTGCGCCCGACTCACGATTGGAAGATCGTGGGTTCCATTCCCGCCTCGACCAGATATTTTTCTCGAGATAATTTATCTGATTGAAGCGGGGATGATTCTGCAACCGTATTAGGAATCACACGTTAAAAGGAAAGACCTTGTTAGTCCTCAGCTCGCACAAGTTTCTCAACTTCTGAGAGTTGTCGTTCGTATGGGGGCGACAGCTGATTAACGGAAAAACAGATTTTAAACAGGTTCTTTCTTGAAATGGCCAACATCGCTGAAAATGAAAATTGCATTTTTAAAAAACAGATATTAATCATCTCAATTTTCTTCAATATGATAACAGGCATCAAGCTCCTTAAATACTAATGATCATAAAGACTCCCAGTTACATATCTTTATGAAAGTGGTCAGTTCTCACACAGTATAAACCTTTCAGGCAACTGCGAACACACATATTGAAGTTGGTAACAACTGAAATCATTATTGCCACTGACATATGTCATGTCAACTGTCTGTCAGTCCTAACCAATAGGGACGACATGTGAAATTTCAATGTGTGGATAAGATCCTCTTCTGATAATTTTGAACTGTAACGTATTTTATCAAATATTCTACATTCTTTTCCAATTTTTGTAAATGTATTGTACCAATCTTCATCCAACACTATGTGTCCAATATTTTACACAACCGTGTATATATATATATATATATATATATATATATATATATATATATATATATATATATATATATATATATTTTTTATTTGACTACGTTATGTAAAAAAAAACATTTGTAGCAAGTCATGTCATTCATTATACATTATAAAACTAGGAAGACTGTTATATTATATTATATTAATAAATCATACATATAGGTATGCCCACGCACTCGCACACACATACACACTGAAATATATATAAATAAAATACAAATTACCTAAACGCACATACAGTCGTGCAGTATTTCCGAAGGCAATATTTAAAATAGAGAAAAATTCTTCATATTATATATAATTTCAATAAGTGGGTCCTGCATATCAACGTACAGAGTTCTATATGTCTATGTGAGAAGAGGCAAATTCTTCCACAGAGTAGAAACAATTTTCAAGAAGGTAACATTTTAGATTTTTTTTTTGAAATTCTGTAGTGGGAGCTGCCTTATTCTCTCCGGTATTTTATTGTAAAGCCCTAGGAGAGGGGAGTTGTTTTTTGATTTTGTAAGTGGAAAAAACTGTGTTTTCATGAGATTAGATGCACGGATGTTGTAGGTATGTTGTGTTTGTGAATATCAATCATACAATAGTATATGAACAAACACGGTAATGGCATTATTCCATACTTAACAAACAATGGTTTGCAGTGATCATTAAAATTTGATCCAGATATTATTCTGATACTTTTTTTTGCAGTGTGAAAATTTGGTTGGTGGTGGATGCGTTTCCACAGAGGATCACATCATATGTTAGGTGGGAGTGCACCAGTGAATAGTAACTAGAGAGCAGTGTGTCAATGTTCAACACCTTTTAAGTTGTCGTAACAAGAAAATATAGCTGGATATTTTTAAGCTTAACTGATATATGTGTTCCGACCATGTGAGGTTATCATCTATAATTATACCCAGTAATTTCGCGTGGTTTCCATTTGCCACCTGGTTGTTTGTAGAAATCGTGAGATGTTGGGTTTTCTCTCTATTCAGTTTGAGGTTGTTGGAATTGTACAACGTTTCGGCTTTGCTTTCTGCCTCTTCCGTAGCAGTATTTAGGCTCAAAGTATCCTTGTCAAAGTTAACCAAAGTAGCGTCGTCTGCAAACACAATTATACTTTTTGGAAAAAGGTAGAAGAACAGGTCGTTTATTAATGGGCCTAAAATTGAACCCTGTGGTACTCCATGCTTCACTGTTCTAAATTCTGATAGCTCATCATCCACATCAACGATCTCAGCAGTTGGAGTGGTGGACCTCTAATGCCATAGTATTCGAGTTTTTTCAATAGACTATTGCGTGAGACACAGTCGAAGGCCTTGCTCATATCACACATTGTGATTTCCGCATGTTTACCAAGCTCAAGGCCCTCTACAATGTTCTATACAATCCTACATATAGCATCAATTGTTGAACAACTCCTTCTGAATTCGAACTGTAGGAGAGAATATTTCTCGAAATATTTAATTAATCTTTGTTTCAAAATCATCTCTATGATTTTGGAAAACACTGGAGCTAATGAAATAGATCTGTAGTTATCAGGTAATTTTTCATTGCCTTTTTTTAGTATAGGAATCATTTTTGAGATTTTCAATGCTCCTTTACTGAAACTTGCATTTATCAAAATTGTCATAGGGGGGATTAAAAATTCTATTTATACTGTTTAGATCATAAATGTCGAAACTTCTAGTTTGCTTCAAAGAACTGATTACATTTCTAACTTCGAACGAGGTCACTGGTTCTAAATAAAAGCCTGTTATGACATGTGGAACATGTATAAGGAAGTCAGTAGCTTCCATATTCGAGGGCGGTAGAGAGTTTATCACGTTGTCAGCTACAGTGGTAAAAAATCTATAAATGTGTCTGGTTTTACACAGATGGTCTTGAAGTTATGTTTACCTGAATTCCTCTCATAATTAATGAGTTTCCAGCTATCTCTAGGTTTATTGGTTGAGTTTTGTATGAAGTTGCTACATGCATTTTTTTTGTTTGAATCATAGATTGCGAGTACTTTTGCTTATAGTAGTTGTATGCGGCATTATCTCAATAGGGTGTTTTATACAATCGTATATATTTTTTATCGTAGCTGAAGTGTTGCGCATGTTACGTAGTTCTTTATTGAACCACTTCACCGATGACTTCATAGTTACCTCGGTTCTTCTCTTTGGAAAGTGCTTTTCAACGAGAGAATGATAGGTACAAATTAAAAAGTTCGTTAGTCGATTTACATCAAAATAGTTGGAATTTAGAAAATTATCATAATTTATCTGCCCAAGGTCGTTCCGGAATTTTTTCAGACTATGTTTGTTCACGAACCCCTTCCAAATGAAGTTTTTCTCAACGTTGGGTATACAAATAGGAAATGTTATGTACCGTCCGTAATGATCTGATAAGCATGGATCAACAATACCCGTATCATACGTATTTTCAGAGAGATTGGTCAATATTTTGTCAATGCAGGTTGCTGATGAATCAGTCATCCTAATATTTTCTGTCATATTCGCAATCAAACCAAATGTTGCCATCAAAGATCGTTATAATTTTTTGATTTCTTGAGAAAATCAATTTCGAAATCTCCCATAATTATAATTTTATCGAAAGAACTAGAAACTTTCATGAGCAATTGTTCGAATTTGTAGAAGAAAATGATAATGTCTCCATATTACTTACATGCACAATTTTGTAGCATCCCTGATGATGGAAACAAATTATTGAGTTTCCGAAAGCTTGGACAAACTTCAAAGAGTACTCTTTTAATTGCTGCAAAGCCCCACTATTTACTAGTCCCCTTCCTAACTAGTCAGCAACGACTACACTTTTTCAAACTGAACGTTTTATCTTCTTGTTTGTTCTTTCATACGGTTAGAACGCCTTAGTGCAGGTATTTGTTCTCTTCTTTCATCCGGGTGTCTCTTTGAATTTTCTCGTACTTGGGTTACATCAGGTAATATTCTTTGTGGTGACGTTTTTCTAGGAATGTGTTTTGTTTTGTGGAGTATATTGAATGTTAGGTCTTGTTGTGTTTTAATTTTTATTCGTTCCTCGATAAGTGAATGACTTTTGAATTGTTGGATGTTTAGGTTTTCCAAGATGTCCATACGATTTTCTTTAATGACTTGTTTAATGAGTTTGATGTTTTCTGGTGGGGTTAAGTTATGTTTGTTTTCTATGGCGTGTATTGCGTGATTTGAGTTATATATTATTGGGTTTATGTATGCTTTATTGTGCTCGTCGTACCTTTGGATCAGTTTTATCTTAGTTTGGCCGATATAGAATTGTATGCTGAGCCTATGAGAATGTGGTATTTTTCGTAGACGTGAAAGATATCAATAAATTTTGACAGCTCCCAACCAGCAGAAAAAACTTTACAATTTTCCAAATAAGTTTCAGAAATTCCTCCCTCTTTTTTGAAAGAACTAGCAAGCTCTACTGAAATGAATAGCAGCACCACGCTTCGAACATGATTCAACTGAGAATTTCAACGACAGGTTGGAAATGTAATATAAGTAAGAATTCCTCACTATGTGAATATCTAACTTCCGGTCCATTGGAAAACTCCTTAGAGACCAAGAATTTATTGACAAATACCTACTTCGCCATTCCATGCACGTATCTGTTGACATTCTGTTCTACAATGGCGTAGATTCCCTTTATAAATCTGCCTGAAGTGAGTTAAAGCCGAAGAATGGCGTCCAAACCAAAGACTACGCTTGTTCTGTTAATTCGAAACTTGCCCGAGTTTAACGTATTGTCTCTGTGTTTCTGAATATAAACTAACTTGTGGTCTACATCCCTGCACTAATAGACGAACTGTATTTATTGGTAGTACGAGGATAATTTTCGTACGACTGTTTCGTTTTTCTACGCGCGAGTGAGGTCTTTTCTGTAATCAAAATCAAAATCAAAATCAAAATCAAAATCAAAATCAAAATCAAAATGTTCTTTATTAACTATTCTCCATACAATTTTGAGGTATTTTTTTTGTGGTGTTTATAAAATATATACAATCGATTTTCCAAGGAAATGATAAATAAAAAGTGGTTGAATATTTCACACAAACTCGATTGTGAATCGAATCAGTAATGGACCAAAATGGAATGAATTTTCTGTTTATGACGAATATAGACAGGATACCAAATTGAACAAGTCAGATATTCGCGTCTATTTAGTATTTCCAAGAAAAATACAGAATTTCAAATCCATACGCATTGAAGTCAATAATAAGATCAGTCGAAACCTTGGAAGAGGTTTCAACATCCATTAACTTTCTGGGGCTTTTGATGTACCACTTCTATGGAGCTGCTGAGAGAGGGTGTATTAAAATTGCAACAGTATTTCAACTTCTTGCGGTTCATATCGTAGTGGTGTATTTTTGAACCACCTCACTAGCCATATATTAAAAAGTGAAGATTGCCACTTAAGTGATGGATTTCAGATGTAATGACATATTCATTCTACTTTTTTTGAGCATAAAACCTTTCCAAATCTAAAAAATGAAAGGTTAACCCATTTAGCGCCGTTGATGCGTATACGCAACATTGTGGTTTCATTTTCTTTGTACTATTTGTGTCTTTACTAAGATGTCGGTATTTGGTATTATAAGACTTATGGTAGTGGTGTATGTATTTTAGCAACCACTATTGATAAATGTTTATCCATAGAGGTATAATTTTATTGAACTTAGCGTAGTTATGCCTGTTGTGGATTAATTCCACATCTAGTATTGTCTAGTATTGAAGTTGAGATTATTTATTTGTTTTATATAGTTACCATTATTGTTGTCAGTTTTGTTTTTGATTAAAAAGCAAAAAAGTCAAATAGAATCTTATTTTGCCGAAAATAAGTAGTTTGCCCAAACATTTTGGTCCTTCGAGTTTTGTTCAGTACCTTTTCGAGTTGAAGACGCATTCTAAAAAGGAAATTATTGATTGCTGTCAAATTTGTAAAACCACAATTGAATGATGTCACGAGAGGAAGGTGCTGTTCGAAGAACTAGCAGAGCCACTGCTGGAATCCCGCCGTCGAAATATACGCCAAATGAATCAGTTGAGTCATCAAAATCTATCAAGTCAAGTAGATCAACTGCAAGTAAATTGAAAATATTGAAGTTAAAGAAGTTGCAAGCTGAAAATCAACTACAGAAAGAATTAGAAGATAGGCAATTGAAATTCGAACAACAAAAATTAGAATATTTAGAACGTGAAACTGAAAGAGAGCTAGCTATTTTGGAGATTCAAACGTCTATAGAAGCAGAAAAATCTTCAAAAAGCATTGAAAGTAGTAGTGAGCAAAGTGAAAGTGTGGAAAGTAGCATACATAAAAAAAGCATTGAAAGAAGTAGCAGAATGAATTCTCTTCCATACGCCAAGTTATCAGATATTTCAATAGAAAATACTCATGTCAAAGTTGTTGACTGGTTATTGGAAAATAGTTTTCCGTATTCAAAGCAGTCAAACCCAGAAACCGAAAAATTAATGAATGAACCTATCACAACACATCAGTTTATGAAAGAATTCACTTCAGCAATGACAGATGCTTTCAAATCAGTAACCAAACAAAATCAAATCCACAACGAATCTTCTAAGGTATCCTGCAGGAATGTTGTGGGAAAGAACTTCCTTATTTCTACGGAAATGTTGAGGATTGGCCGATGTTTATTTCTCTATATCAACGATCCACTGAAACATGTGCTTACTCTGATGAAGAAAATTTGCTACGCTTACAAAAAGCCCTGAAAAATGAAGCTTTAGATGCAGTGAAGCCACTATTTGTATCTCCAGATAATCTCAATGACATACTTAAGACGTTAGAGGCTAGATTTGGACGACCTGAATTTATAATGGAATCCATGATGAATAAAGTGAAATTATTACCACCCGTGAATACTCGTTCTCCAATATCCTTTATAAAATTTGCCAATTCGGTTCTTAATCTTACTGTCACTGCAAAATCGTTGAAAATGGAAACATATATCAACAATAGCCAACTTCTTAGTCAGCTCGTTCAAAAATTGCCAGAACACCTTCAGTTCCAGTGGGCAAGAATTATTGTCAAGAAATACAAAGACATACCTACACCATCGTTGAAAGAGTTTTCAGAGTGGTTACAAGAAGAATTTTGTTTTTGTAATCAACAAGAGATGTGAAGAAATTATCAATTTTTCAAGATTTTCGAATTATTTACGACTTGTCAGATCAGTCGCTTGGGTGATAAGATTCATTCATCTCATGAAGAAGAAAATTGGTCTACCAACTCCTCAGATTTTCACAGAGCTAACGGTTGAAGAATTTGAAAAGGCTGAACTTGAAATTATTAGGCAATCACAAATGAGTTGTTTCTTCGAAGATATTGAGAGACTCAATCGTATGAAGAATCCTAGAAAACAAAGTCGTCTTCGAAATTTGAATTTATTTATCGGCCAAGACAATATTTTGAGACTAAGTGGACGATTGGATGAAGCACAACACCTAGTATCAATATGAGACAACCAATTGTTCTGGATTCAAGAAACTGGATGACCAAGTTGTTGATAAGACATTATCATAAACTGAATCATCATCAGGGAAGAGAACAAATCATAAACCATTTAAGGGAAAGATTTTGGATAATCAACGTTAGATCAGCAGTTAAAGCTTGTATATCATCCTGCATTATATGTAAGAAGAAAAACGCCAGGGTTGAAACTCAGCAGATGGGACTAATTCCCGACTTTAGGACAGTACAACAATGCAGGCCATTCATGATTACAGGCATGGATTATTTTGGCCCAATGACAGTAACAATTGGTAGAAGGAAGGAAAAGAGGTACGGGGTTATCTTCACCTGTATGTCAACGAGGGCAATTCATTTAGAACTGGCTTCTTCCCTTACTACGGATTCTGCCATCATGTCAATTCGTAGATTCATTTGTAGAAGAGGTAATCCATCAGAAATACACTCTGATAATGGATCAAACCTCTGCGGAGCTGAAAAAGAAATGAAACAAGCCATCAAAGAACTAGATTCAAACCGAATTCAACAGTTTTGCTGCATTCGTCATATAAAATGGTTCAAGAATCCACCGGCAGCAAGTCATATGGGAGGAATATGGGAAAGAATGATTAAATCTGTTAAAAGTGCCCTAAAAGTAATTCTTACCCAACAGAGCCCAAAAGAAGAGATTTTGCATACTCTTATAGTTGAAATTGAGTATACAGTGAACAGCCATCCCTTAACTTATGTGTCTTCTGATCATCAAGATGTGGAAGCTTTGACACCCAATCACTTCCTTATTGGAAAGTCCAATGAAGTGAATCCACTAGGTATTTCTGCTGATACAAATTCACATCTTAGAAAACAATGGCGAGTGGCACAAAGATATGCGGACCTTTTCTGGAAACGGTGGATACGAGAATATGTACCCTCGCTGATAAAGAGAAGCAAGTGGCAGTTCAATAGTAGCGATGTTGCAGAAGGAGACATCGTCATTATTGCGGATGATAGTTTTCCCAGAAACTCATGGCCAAGAGGAAAAGTTACGCGAATTTTTCCTGGTCCCGATGGCAAAGTACGGGTAGTCGAAGTGACTACAGCAACAGGAGTTTATCGTCGTCCTATCACAAAAATCATTTTGTTGAAGCCAAAGCAGTAATTTGCGAGCCCCGGAGGATGTTGTGGATTAATTCCACATCTAGTATTGTCTAGTATTGAAGTTGAGATTATTTATTTGTTTTATATAGTTACCATTATTGTTGTCAGTTTTGTTTTTGATTAAAAAGCAAAAAAGTCAAATAGAATCTTATTTTGCCGAAAATAAGTAGTTTGCCCAAACAATGCCGATATTCTTGCTCGATAATGTGACGTTACATAAGGAAATATATTTACAATTTGGGGTGTGTTTCATATTTTTCAGTTTTTGTAGGTCTTATTTGAAAAGATTTCATAAACAGCAGGTAGATTTTTGATTTTAGTAATGAAAACAGGGTCGTTGCGTTTACGCATCAACGGCCGAAAGAGATACCACTCGAGAGATGCATTGTGTACTGCACGTGCGACGCGCATGTTCGTATTTAGTGGGAAGCAAGCATCTAGTGGTTTATGGGTATTTTCAGTCAGTTTTACCAAATATTCGAAGGGGTTACGTTGTGTTTTTGAGGGTCTTCTCATGAAATGTAATAGATAGAGTATAAAGCAAAGATTATGAACAGCGACGTGCTCTTACGTTACACGAACTTGAGGATATAATAGATAACCTGAGTGACGATGAAATTGATGCGGTAATTGTACCCCCTGATGTTGATGAACTTACTGATGAAGAGGAGGTGGATGAAAATCTGCTAATAGGTAAGAAATAACATTTTCATGAAATACGTATGTAGTTGTAAATCCTATGCGTTTGTAAGCGATGAGATACCCCGAGATAAAGCTGGTACATTTACTATTTTAACATCTGGAGTTGAACATGAAACAAATGAACAGGAAACAAATGACAACGAAAGCGAAGCAAAACTAAATACAAAAAGAAAGAAGCATCACCAGCTGCTTGGAAAAAAACAGCCTACGTACAGCAGTACACCAAAGTCAAGCGAACATAGCGATGTTCAAGAACTGATGGACATTATAAGAGGAAAAACTCCGTTTGAAGTATTTTGTTTATACTTTGATGAAGAAATTCAAAATCTGATTGTGGACTTTTCTAACAAATATGCGGCGGACAATAATAGGCATGATTTTATGTTTTATGTGCCGTTACTAAAAAAGTTTATCGGCATTCTCCTTTAGCAAGTGTCAAGAGGTATAGCCGTATCACGGGAGCTGAGTATCACGGCGCCGGAGGTGATAATAAAATATAATAAATACATGGGAGGTGTCGATTTACACGATAATGGCATCGCTAATTATCGAATTCGTGTCCGAGGCAAAAAATGGTGGTGGCCATTATTTATAAATGCAATAGATAGCATTATTGTCAAATCTTGGAAAGTGTACAATCCAACCAATGAAGTGAAAATGTCTCAAATAGATTTCCGCTTATTAGTGCTAGCACTCATAAAATCCGAACAGGTGACAAATGATGAAGCCGAAGTTTCCAGGGCTCCACTTATATATTCAGAAAAGGGACGGCCTTCAGAAAATGAACTTCCTCGTGAGGTAAGAAGAGATAATGTGGGACACATTGTTGTTGAACATCCAGAAAAAGCCAGGAGAAGGTGCCGCAAGTGCAAAAGCCAAACGATATATATGTGCCAGAAATGCAATGTTCACCTTCATCCGGCCTGTTTTGAAGATTTCCACCTATAAGATTGTTGATTATTATATGCACGAGCACATATCATAATATTTACGGTCAATGCTGATGGAACTACGAATTTGGTGGTTAGGAGCAGTCATTAGGTTTTCACGTTTCGTATAGCATTAACGGCCATTGATGCGTATACGCAACGCTTTATATTTGCAACACCCTGTACAAGGTTGGTGTTTTTTTTTTAATATATCTTAATTTGTGTATTTTTTGACAAAATAAAGAAAAATTTAGTTCCTGCATTGGTTTTTACTACCCTTGGCAGGTAATGGGTTAATCAGTAAAGAATCTGCTGAAGTGTATTAAAGGGCAAACTGAGAACTTCACTCCTGAAAGTTACTGCGTAATACGAGTATGAACCACATAGTAACTTGTACACATAAATTTTGCCTACAAATCGGAATAATCAATTAAGAGAATTGAATATTGATTGAAGGGGTTATATTTTTAGGAGTGATTGATTTTTGGGAAAGAAAGTTTTTGGCTTTCTACTACTCCATCTTGATACAAAAAAAGGGGCGAGGGAATCTTCCAAAGAAAGGAAGAAAGTAATCAATTTGAAAATAAGTAACTCTATACATGGATGTGTAGATCATGCAAAGAAGTAACTTTCAGACACAAACTGAAAGAAAGTCCTCCTGAAACAGCTACTTTCATATAAACATTGAATTACACGAAAGAAAAAATTCTTGCGAAACAAGATGGAGTAGTAGAAAGCTAAAAACTTTCTTTCTCATAAATATTGATACTTAGCTATCTTTAGTGGTTTCGAAAAACAATCGTTTTACGATTTCAAAACCTGGAATCCACTATAAAACTCTCGCCCCAAACTGTAATATCTCAGAATTTTTTTTGACACACGTCATAAGAATGTCACGCTCGACGGTCTACTTGAACACATACATTGGATGTATTTTGAGAATTCAGTTCAGTTAAGGTTCATATTTCCATTTTCAGTCTCTCTTCTCAATGATGCCAACCAGGTACCATCTATTTCCACAGAGATATTCGAAATGAACTTGTTACATGCTGAAAGAATATACGCTGATACTTTGAGTTTTCTATTTTTCTATGAGTTTCTTTGGTGCTAATTTTTGTTCTCTTCATTCTACAGTGTGATCGCCTGATTATTTTAGAATATGCCTCGCTAACCTCGATCATGGCATCTGTCTTCTCCTTATATTTTCACGATGTTCATTTTTTCTCACATCTAGGGGTCTTAAGGTTTCCCCTATATAACTTTTTTCGTGAGGACAAGGTATATTGTGTATACAATCTTCCATTCTTTCAACGGTATTTTTAGGTTTAGTTTGTGTCACCAGTGTGCTGGTGGTTCTGAAAGTTGTTCTTACATTATACTTATGAAGAAAAAAGAATTGAAACTTGTTATGTTTTTTACCACTTTCAATTGTAACTGACGTTACTGCAGTTTCGTCCTATAAGAACATTTTCAAACTTATACGTTGAACAGCCAATGATTGATTACGTTAGCTCTTATATAACACCACTGTAGCGGAGCTCTTGGCGCCCGCCGCAGGAACTTTCCTTGCTGTTGGAAGAGATCTGCTATATCCAGCCTCATTCCAAGCAGTAGTTTGGGGTGGACATTTCTGTTCATCCCCAGCCACCGCCTTAGATTGAGGTTAGCACTTCCGTCCAGCCTCAGGATTGGTTTTTGTTTTTGTTGTTTCTGTTAATTCATTCATGTGTGTTCCCACGAGTAGCAAGGAAAGAGTTGGTCACCTCTGACAGAGCTCCGCATTACCAGAGGTAGGTTGATTACAATGAGGTTTCGCCCAGTTGGGGTTCCCCTCACCCTACTTATTTCTGCAACTGACCAGGAGTCCGTCGACCCCGTCCGTATAGCCACATGGGCTTCCTGGACAGGGCCCCGAGTCCCCTGGCCGTTTCCCTATCCGCCACCTGGAGACGTGCCCGATAGGTAGCCCAACCCACGGGATGATGTCGGCACATTGATTGGCTGATACCATGTAATTTTTTTGAAATGTTGGGTAAGTTTGTGCCCAGGAAAACTAAGACCAAAAAAAACACGTTATACTGTGTTTACACAACTCTTGAAACTGGGACTTATTCAGAAGAAACGTGTTGTAGAACTTCATTATGACATTCTCCAAGATTTTCAAGGAGGAAAATGAAAGGATTTGTATTTCTAGATGAAGATTATCCAAAAATATTGAATATTTGAGACTGACACTACACTTCCGACTGATTTGGGCCTTCCGTAATGGATGAAATGAAAGAAGAATGCAGGACTGATGCTGCCAGAAGCTACTAGGGAAAAGCAGAGCGGTCAAAACTAGACATACTGTCCTGGTTGTAATTTGAATGTTAACAAAAATTGGAAAGAGGAAAGTGATGGAGATTTCAGTGTGCTGGTGGTTCTGAAAGTTGTTCTTACATTATACTTATGAATAAAAAAGAATTGAAATTTCCCATGTTTTTTACCACTTTCAATTGTAACTAACGTTACTGCAGTTTCGTCCTATAAGAACATCTTCAAACTTATACATTAAACAACCAATGATTGATTATATTAGCTCTTATATAACACCACTGTAGCTAATGAAAAAGGTACTTAGCTCAATTGAGTACCTGAATTTTGTTTACTAGTGACAATGTGGATATGCTGATTTGAAAACCGGTGAGTAAACTAATTCGATTTGATCATTTAACAGGTTGCACCCGCATTGTTTATGCTCATGAATTTCCAAGGATTCCAAATAATTGAGTTTGCAACCCTTACTTGCATAGTGCAAAATTTCCATATCGTTTAGATTCGAAAACTTGTGGTTACATGCCAAGGAATTGTTTGAAAACGTCGAATCATTTTTACCTAGTCTGAAGGACCTTTCATGTTCAGCATACTGTTTTTGTAAATTTCGACCACATTGTCCCACATTAACACTACTACACTCCGGATCCAGATTTCTTCAACTTGTACACTTCATCTTTGGCATTGAATAGAAAATCAGATAATCTAGCATGTGGTCTGAATACCACTTCCACTTTTTTTTTCGAAAAAAACCCGCAATTATCTCTCTACTTTTACCAGAATCTGTTAGAGTTACCCATTTCTTGATTTCTAATCGTTTGATCTGGGGGTACATTATTCTGTAAGTGAATTTACGGCTTCATTTTGTGACCAACTTCTGAATTGTATCTGCGTTGAAACCATTATTATGGCCCATCTGTGTAATTATATCAATTTCTCTAGTTAGATTGTTAGCAGGCGAAGCCGGGGAAAATGCTTCGTGCAACATTAAGCTATAAGCTGTCAATTCATGACTGTCTGGATGGAAATAATCACTTGGGATGGTAATGTCTGTATAGCTAGGTTTTCTGAAAACATTGAACTCAAATTTATTCTGATTGTGTGTCTGAACTTCCAGGAACACTTGAGTATGGCGATCCAACGAGCGGGTGCGGCGATAAAACGCACGTATCCGCTCAGTGCACGGAACTCTAAGCTCAGTGTTGACAACAAGTTGCTTATTTATAAACAAATAATTAGGCCAGCTGTGTTGTACGCGAGTCCTGTGTTCTGCAGTCTCAAGAAGTCCCCTTTAATGAGACTCGAGAGAATGCAGAATGAAGTGCTCCGTATTTGCACTAACAGTGACAGATACATTTCATTGAACAATCTGTTAGATCTGGCAGAAGTGGAGTCAGTCACCGACCTTATCAGGAGACTGGCTCACAAATTCTTCAAGTTCTCTCTACCGAAGAGCCCGCTGACGGGGTGAGTGGCGGGGGTCACTGTCTCTCTCTTATGGGTGTTTGACAGTCCCCCGGTGCAGACCACACGGCACTCACCCAGTAAAGTTATCGGTCAACCACCCTATCCCGCATCCGCGGGCAACAGGCGTTGGCCGATTTCAAGCTAGATGTGTGGGAGAGGTGTCTCGCAAGAGCCCTCGGCGGTTACTCATCCAACGCTGAAAAGGTAGCTTTCCTAACATGAGTGCCCCTTGGGGTAACGTAAGGGTATGCGGTGCAGACCACACGGCGTACACCCAAAAGTTGTTGATGAACCGCCCTATCCCGCACCTATACGGGCAATGGGCGCGACATCTTCGACATATGATGTGTGGTAGAGGATGCTCGTGAGAGTCCTCGACGGTTACTCATCAAACGTTGGAAAGGGAACTTTCCTAACATGAGTTCTAGGGGGGAGGTGAGTGCCCGCTCGCGGCTGGAGGCTAGTGAGCCTCATCTCCAACTGGCGTTGGCCTCTTAGGGGCAGCGGCTCCGCTAGCGGGTAAAGGGATACAGGGCTGCGGTAATCCATTCATGGGTGCATTGCAGCCCCATTATGAGACACTGGACGGCTTATGCTGTTCCGTGATCCTCGCCTGCTTCTCTACGGATCCAAGCGTTCGAGGTGTCGGGGCTTGCGGTCCTTCCGGGCTCTAGTATCCGAGTCTAGCCTTGGAGGGCACCAAGGCAGACGCTTGAGGTGTCGGAACCCGGTTGGACGGAGCTACTAGTATCCGAGCTTAGGACCCCGGCCGGCCACTTCCAGGACCATATTCCCAACTGATTTGGCATGGTTGGCGGGGGCAGGTGTGCGACGCGAGCACTCTCTGGCGAAAGAGGAGCTTAGTTAACTTGTACGAACGTTCGGTCGAACGCTGCCGATGGTCCTGTCTCTTGGTTAGCCACACTAAGTAGATGTAAGGAAGCAATTCCGGGTTCGGTGAGCGGGAGGAAGCCCTACGAAATCCTGTTGGTGTGGGGTGAGGGGCGGTACCCGCAAGGATTTCCCGAAAATCCACCCCTCCACGCCCGATCGCATCCAACGCCAGGGTGCGTCGTGAACGGCGCGAATGCGATCGCGCTTAGTTCATGGAAAAATTGGATAAGAGTATTCACGCACACATGATGACGTGGTAGCAGAAATACTCTTACCTGGTTTTTTAATGAACTTTTTCCAGGGGGTTATCGACAACTGCTACCAACAAACAGACGAATTATTCTCTGAGAAGTACCGAAACGCGACAGAATGACAACTTCCGCGTAAGCCTCGGCAGGAAGCGGAAAACTATAGATGAGGCTGATATAAGGCGTTTTTGAGTGGAGAGCCAACCGCCAACACCAGCGGGGACATCTCCCACTGCCCCATCGGGGGACTGTGTGGAGGCGCTTTTCTCTTCCGTACGGAATTCTTGAGAGCGCAAATGTATCGGGGTCTTTTCCAGCCACTCCCTCTACCCCATTCACTACCCATCCCAATCCTCCCCACTGTCCCACTCCATAGTGGAAACCCTTGTGTACATTTTGTATATTTGTATGTATTTTTTATTGTATATATTTTATAAACACCACAAAAAAATACCTTAAAATTGTATGGAGAATAGTCAATAAAGAATATTTTGATTGTGATTTTGATTTTGATTGTGTGTAATGGTCAGGTCTAAGAAATTTATCTGTTTCTCTATCTCTGTTTCGAGTGTGAAGTGAATGTTGCTATTGAGATTACTCATGAATGTCATAAATTAGTTCAGCTGTCGTGTAGTATCTCTGAAACAGGCGAGAATATCGTCTACATATCTGTACCAAAAATGAATATGTTTTTACCCAGGTCGGAATTCACTATAGTGGTCTCCAAGCTGTTCATAAATATGTCTGCTAAAAGTAAACTAAGGGGTGAGCCCATTGTAAACCTGAATTCTGTTTATGAAATCTGTTGTTGAACTGTATGCATAAGTAATGTATAAGTTTGAAAATGTCCTTATAGGACGAAACTGTAGTATCGTCAGTTAACGGCTACGTCCATCAATTGGGTTGTATATTGCTTTAACCTACTTCATTGAGAATTCTTCCCTGAGCAGTTTGTGAGAAGAGCTCTCAATTAATTGGTAATGTTTTCTTGTGGTACAATATTGGGACTGTTTCGTAAGTACATGTCGTTTCTGAACGTTATACAAAATGTACTTTTGAGCAGAAAGATGTCAAGTTTGAGTAAGGACGATTTTTTGTATTTACCTATTGGTGTAATGATGTTGTTGTGAAATTGATGCTGAAGAAACATTCAGAAGTCTCTTCGAAAGGTGAAAAAATTATGCCAACATGAAATCAATCGGATAGAATAGAACATATTCTGCTTAAAATGGGGTTGAAATGGGGTGAAATGGGTTTTTCTATAATTTCCTTCGAAACTAGACGTGTCAGTCCTCTTCACCTAATACGTCGAAGAATGGCAATTCGTTGTGGACTTCCTTCTCCATTGTGAAAGTGATGGATGGTCTTACGTTGTTGATGTGCTTCAGAAACGTGTCTAGTTCTGTATTCCCTTGGTTCCATATTGTCAAATATGGAAACTAATCATGAAATGATTCAAATTCATTCAAGCAAATACATGAATTGAAAGATGTTCCAACCTCAACTTCAATATTCTAAAACAAAAACATTCAGTATGCAGAATCCCTTGCTTTCAATAGTCCAAGTTCATAGACATCAAAATTGATACGATCACAGGATATAGAAATATAAAACAATCTCCAAATACGCAAACTTTGCACATATTGCATACTGAGCATTTTACCTCAGTACAGTGACCGGATCAAAGTTGCAATGTTGGCGTATGAATTTTCATAAATATTGAGGTAGGTCAAGATCATCAACAGACGGTATTGAGAAATTTATTCAGTATCTTTTGATCTTCAGAAAAGGTTCCAGCAATGCAACATATCTTCTCTTCGATCCTGCTAGGTGGCAGTATAATGTAAGTTTTTGGTGATTTATTTCATTTTGATTAACATCCCCGTTTCGTTACAATGAATGTTTAATTAAGATTTCAAATGAGTTCTTTCATTATATGGATGAATGATGAATGGGTGAAACAGCGAATAAAATCCTCTCGTTAATAAGCCAGTACTGAGTGGCGACAATATTATAGAGGTGTCGTCAACGTATCTCAACTAGACTCGGGTCTTCTTGTGGGCTCCTTCAATGGCAGAACATGTTTGGAGTCATCAACATAACATCAAGTGGTCTAAAGCTGAAATCATCCACAAGGAGGAACACTTGTGTGAGAGAAAATCCAAAGAAGCCGCATTATTGTTGTCTAACAACACATTTAGCCAAGCTACCATAGAGACACGGAACATATGGAAATCTATAATCAAGCCGAAAACTGCCGCCAGACGGTTAGCTGACGCTGAAACCGATGAAGCGTAGAGAGGGAATAGGAGTATAGGTGTAATTTAAATTTTTTGCTCAATAAAATTGTCATTTTTTTAGCTGATCCTTTTTATTCCATTGATTCTTTCAGGGATTTCAAATCATTATGTATTATATTAGACAAAGGAAGTAGGAACTGATGAAATTTATTTTATTTTTTTCTGATTGATGAAGACCCATAGTAATTTCAAAAACTACACCTCAACGATTTGATCTCCACAAACTTTATTTGAAAAATATATCACAACATGTTTCGCTGAGACATTAGCTTGTTCAAGTGATTTTTCTTTCAAAATCACTTGATTTTGTTTCAAGTGATTTTTCTGTTATTTTTTTTGAAAAAAAAATCATTTGAAACAAAATCAAGTGATTTTGAAAGAAAAATCACTTGAAAAAGCTAATGTCTTAGGGAAACATGTTGTGATATATTTTTCAAATAAAGTTTGTCGAGATCAAATCGTTGCGGTGTAGTTTTTGAAAATAATGAAATGTACCATGAGCATTGTCAACCACCTTCAAACTTCAAATGCAAAAGTTGTGGTCGAATGTAATCTGAAATACCCAAAGTTTCGTTTGCTATTACAGCAGTAGTATGTGCATTGATAACGAGGACAAAGGATATTTCGGAAGTCTCTGCAACGATTGACAAGTCTGCCGCAATAGTAGATGAAACGACTATCCCAGAATTTGTCCCCTATTATCATTACTTCGGCCGTGAAAGCCTAGGAAGTTGTAAAACAAAAGTTGAATCTATTAAAATGACTTTTCCCATACCCGAACAAAATACTGTCACTCTAGGTGCGTTTTGCTAACCAAGTTAGTATAATCAGTAGGTGAATAGTTCTGAATTAATATTGATAATGAACTTCAAAAAATACTACATCTTTGGATTAAAATACTTATGTGCTGTAAATAGTTTCTTCGGAAATTGACGGTGATATATTTTTCGTTGAATTATCTTCTTCCAGATGTGGAAGAATATAGAAGTTACTATAGTAAAGTCTGTATGATAATGTGCAAAACAAAAAAAACTCATTTTCGAAAACATTTTTGGGTTTTTCTTATTTTCTGGTAGATTTCTTCATAGTAGTATTACTTATTGTGCACCATCTAGAAAACATTTCAATAATAAATTACTCCTGGTGATTTTGAAATAAAAAATCTAAGACATTGATTTAACCTTCTGATGAGTAATTTCAATTTGAATTGATATGAGTGAAAAAACAGTTCTTCAAGCATAAGAAATTCATGAAAAATTAAATTTTTTTATTTTATAAAATTCATAATATAAAAAAAATAATAAAAATGTAAGTTTACCCACTAGTCTAGGTCTAGTTTCAGTAGAAATTGGGAGAAAACATTTCTATCCCGAATCCAAACTTCTCAACGTTGTTTGACTCTTAAATTAATGAATTATTCCGTTGAAATGTTCTCTACTTTCTCTAATAATGATTGATTGATTTCTATGCTACACAATCTTTGAAACGAGTTCGATTGAATCGTTCAGTTTGACCAACATAGTTTTCATAGCAAATACCCTATTTTTGCCACGGCCTACTTTTTGTCATTGTATCCTTGCGTAGACTGACTGAACTGAATACATTGACATATTGCACCCTCGGCTGTTATTCTCTGATAATAATTACTCACCAAATCACACTGTAAATCTCCAGAACAGCCAGAAATAGCAGAAGACGAGCTACTTGAATATTCGTGTTGTGTTGCGTGTTAAGAGTGTATCAAGTAAACCTTGTCGGAACTATAGCACTAATTAGGGATAAACCCGTTGTCTCAGGCGGAATGAAGGCTTTCAAAATGGTGTTGGTAAGTGGAAACGATTTCGAATTAGAATTACAAAGTAAGATTGATTGAGTTATGGGAGATTGGTGAATGGGAAATGTGTTGATCACCCTTGTCGAGTATCGAATAGAAGGAAATAGAGATGAAAAGATTACCATTCCGAAATCTGAAAGTCTTCTTAGTGAAGGCATTGGTAGTTAGTTTTTTGGAATACTCTGAATATCACTTATCAAAATTCAGGAGCTATTATAAAGGTGCCTAAACGCAACGTCGACCGATACTGCCGATTATCATGTTCAGATTAAGACATATGAATACTTCATCGAGTCGAAATGTGATATTTCTATGAAGGAATTAACTTTTTTGATCTATGCGTGAACATTTCATTTGCGGAATATTGTTCATATGATGGTTTCCGTAAGACGTCTGCAGAAAGATCGAAATACTCTTCAACGATACGTAATGAGAAAATCACAGAAATGATTCATAACTTACTTACGAAGTCTGTTTCGAGAATGAGGCGAATGTTCGAATTTCGCGGGCTATGTACACTCGTATAGTGACATTTTCATTTTTGATGTTGGTATACTCCTCTTGAACATATGTTCACAGTTTCAGCATGTTTAGTTTTGTGTGTTTGACGATTTTCTGCGATAGAACAAACTGGATCGAACAATTTGCATCCAATCAGTGACGGCTTGTGCATTGGAGAACAGGGGAGGTTAAAGTCATAAAGAATATATACACACAGAAAAGCACGCCGAAGGCGCGAATTTTTTTATGTTGTTGCACGCCTTGCTTAATACTGAAATTAGGGCATGGGCATGACAATGCGTAAAAAGTGCATGAGGAGCTATGGACTTTATTTTAGTTTGAAAACCATTTAAATGGCCGGTCATGACAGAAGCCCCATCATAGGTTTGCGAAATTAACTTTTGCCTAAAATTATATGTGCCACACGTACGAATTAAAAAATTAAACAAATCGTGAGTTGTGCGCCCAGATGAAACATCATGAAAACCCATAAAACGTTCTACCACATTACCATCTTTGAGATCTAAAAACGATTGAAAGTTGTGATGTACAGGTGATATCGGTAGTTTCATCAATTTCCCATGCAAAAAAAGAAACTCTTTCAATCTCCTTGCTTATATTTTCCTCAATAATGTATGCCACACAGTCTATAATAAGCTCATTTTGGATGGTTTTTGAAGTGCCCGAAAAAACGCTACCGTTTAAAAAAGTGTCAAATTGTGAATCATATCACGAGGTAATTTTTTTAAATCGGAGTATCCTATTTTAGACCACGTTTGGTATTCGGTTTGTACAGAATATAAAACACAGGGCCAACAAAAAAGTTATTCTCGTTTAATGGAGCCGGTTAACCAATCGCATTTATCGTACCAACTAATATTGAATCCTCGATTTCGTCGATTATCTGACGATTTAATCGAAATCAAATTTGGTAGAGGCCTTCCCAGAGTTTTAATAACGTAAAATTTATTATCGTGAGATAAAGACTTGAAATTATTTGTCAGCAACCAATCGACTATATCGTCAGATTTTTAATTTCGTCAAACTTATCCATAATAAACGAAAAAAAAAACTTATCGAAAAGTGAAAACCTGAAAACACCTTGAAATTGAAACAAAACACTTTAAAAACCCATCAAAAATATTATCAGAAAGCACTTCTATAATATAATACTGCCTGTTTTATACACAAATAACAAATACTATTAAGAAACACTAAAAAGATTTACCAAAATATTTTTCAGTCCCGGTCCATCACGGCATCCTGTCCGACTAACTGAATAAAAAACAAACGCAGTCGTACACTAACCGAGACCAACTGGAGGCTAGCCTCCTCTGACGCTATAGTTTCTGCAACTGAAATTACAAATCGGGACGTATGTCGCTGGTTGGATCGGTCTCGTGGAGCCTGTGTTTTTCAAAGCGGTCGGAGGCTTGGCTCCCTTGCAACGTATGACATTTATCATTTTGGGTTGATGGTTTATTCGTTATTCGTTCATGGGCGGCGCGTTTCAGTTTTGTTAATGCAGGATACAGTGTGGTACGTACTACGTAGTGAGTGATAGTGTTTTTCCGGGCACATTATATTTTTATATTGAAAATTAATGGTAAAGTAATGATACCCGAGCATTTTTAGAAAAAAATAATCATAATTGTAATATCTTTTAATTTATTGCGATGAACAGCCTCAAATTTTATTAGGAGGCTAAGCCTCCCTTGGTTTCTCTGACGAGCCGCCGCTGCATCCAATTGTGTGTGAAACGTGAATTCAGGTGTCCAAAAACACCTAAAATGTTGACAGTGGCATCTGGGATTGTACTCTGAGTCAAAAAATGTTTACAGTTGGTACAAGCTTTTCACAAAAGGTCGAGAATATGTGAATGACGACGCTCGCTTTGGGCACATCAACAACCGATGAAAAGGTTGAGAAAATGAAGAAAATTGTTATGGAAAATCGTCGAATCACTATTAGAGAATTTGCTGATGATGTCGGCATCTGGTATCTGTAGAGTAGGGAGGGTGATTGTGGACTCACAGGTCACTTAGACCTGACTTAGGTCACATGTGACCCATTGTACATCCTCTCGAGGAGTTATCCTTCTAGGTCATCGTCCATTCTGTCCTTTCCAGGAAGATGAACAAGTCACTAGGAGACATCTCCTTTATATTGGCGGACGCAAGTCAAAACTCGCCGAACACACACTCTCTTTGGCAACCTTGAGATGTCTCACGGTGGCCTCCAAGAAGGTTTTGGAAGGTGCAGCGACATTATTGTCGTTGCGTAGCTTTTTCAACCTTCTTGAAGTTCCTTCCGTGGAGGTGCACAAGTGAGGGAGCTTTCCTGCCGGGGCAGCCGGTTACTAGCCTTTATTCAAGGCGAAGCTCTTGGCGCCTGCCGCAGGAACTGTCATTGCTGTTGGAGGTGATCTGCTATGTCCAGCCTCATTCCAAGCGGTAGTTTGGGGTGGACATTTCTGTTCATCCCCAGCCACCGCCTTAGATTGAGGTTAGCACTTCCGTCCAGCCTCGGGATTGGTTTTTGTTTTTGTTGGTTTTGTTAATTCATTCATGTTTGTTCTCACGAGTAGCAAGGAAAGAGTTGGTCACCTCTGACAGAGCTCCGCATTACCAGAGGTAGGTTGATTACAATGAGGTTTCGCCCAGTTGGGGTTCCCCTCACCCTACTTATTTCTGCAACTAACCAGGAGTCCGGCGACCCCGTCCGTAAGGCCACATGGGCTTCCTGGCAGGGCCCCGAGTCTCCAGGCCGTTCCCCTATCCGCCACCTGAGAACGCGCCCGATAGGTAACCCAACCCATGGTATGATGTCGGCACATTGATTGGCTAATGCCATGTAATTTTTTTGAAATGTTGGGTAAGTTTGTGCCCAGGAAAACCAAGACCAAAAAAAACACGTTATACTGTGTTTACACAACTCTTGAAACGTGTCGTTGAACTTCATTATGACATTCTCAAAAATTTTCAAGGAGGAAAATGGAAGGATTTGTATTTCTAGATGAAGAATATCCAAAAATTTCGAATATTTGAGACTGACACTACACTTTAGACTGATTTGGGCCTTCCGTAATGGATGAAATGAAAGAAGAATGCAGGACTGATGCTGCCAGAAGCTACTAGGGAAAAGCAGAGCGGTCAAAACTAGACATGATGTCCTGGTTATTTGAGTGTTAACAAAAATTGGAAAGAGGAAAGTGATGATGGAGAATGATGCGACATTTTTAGGTTGTTTTCCTCATTTCTTGAAGACTTGTGACGAACAAATCATTGTATGATATTCAGCGGTAATATTCTTTAGTTTCATCAAGAAAGGATGGTGATATGTCCATTGGAATTGAAGAGTGCAAACGATCATTATCTTGAAAATGCTCTGCGAATGACTCGAAATGCTTCGTGAATGATTGTATATATTTCTGTTGAGTTGTTAGAAGTCATGCATCCACTAACATTATGAAACATTCACAAGTGACTTGGATTCTCTCATGGCATGACAAATTTAAGGAACATTGTGAAGCCTCATGCCCCTAAAGCCATCTAGTGTTTGCTTGTAAAACCCTGAATGACAGGCCTCCATTAGAGTTGCTCAAACCACGATATCATATACTTGATTAGTTTTGTGACCGAATTTTCGCTTGTAATGAGAACACGTAGCAACGAGTACGAAAATGAAATGAAAGAATATTCATTAACCCTTTCAAGTTTCCCACCAAACACCGGGGAATAACTTATTTTGTCTATCTGATGGCGATTGTCATCTGGATCATCGTATTAGGAGACTTAATTATCGAATCACAATTATCGAAAATTATTGTGACCACTGTATATATTACATTATTTCCAAAGTTATGTCCGTTTCACTGTCTTGTGCTTTATATCTCTATATATCGATGAATATTCATTCTACTGTATCGGGGTATATACTGATCGGTAGAAAATTTTGTATTTGGTGTATTGATGATGTTATTTTATATCCAAATTTCAATTTTATTTCACTTTTCAGCTTATATGATGTAGTTGAGCGATTTTCAGCCAACTTTTCTTTGATGATTCAAATTGAACCAAAGCGCAGCTGTTAAAGCCGGAAAAATCAACCAGGAATTTGTGACAATATGCACCAAAAAAGAACATGGTCACTATATGTAGTCAGCGGCTGGTGTGATTTACTATAACTAGCTACAAACCATCATAGTAGAGTATCATTGTGAGAAAATCAAAGAAATGTATGGAAAATAGTATCAGCAGCAGCCAGTACTGGTCAACATAAGATGTCTGATCCAGTCAACTCCCGTCCACACATTTTACAAAACACCACCCGCAAATTAAACGATTCTACTTCACCCACCATACTTCCCAGACCTATCGCCAACTATTTGTCATCTTTTCATCTTTCCTCATCCACCTCCTGCACTTCATAGAATTCCGAGCACCCAAATTTTCATGATGAAAAAATTAATTGACTTGTGACTTATTTTCTCAGCATGAAAATTTGGGTGCTCGGAATTCTATGAAGTGAACGGAGGCCGTTGTTGCCTGGGTCTGATTGGCGAAAGTTCTATCAATGAGAAAGTTATCGGATTCCCAAATTTCCCAAATAGTATCTGAAATCATTCTAATAAAATAATTTAATTAAAGCTACAGGAAACAGTTATAAAATAAGCTTGAAATAGTTTTATAACTATCATAAAAATCTCGCAGGAAAGTGTTATAAAACTGCTACATAACAATTTACTTTTAAAAGTTAGTTGCAAAAATGTTTCTGTGATAATTTCCTGACTATTTTATAATGGTTTTTTCAATTTTATTTCATAAACGTTCCTATGACGAATGTATAAAACACTTTTATTGCCTACAACTGTATTGTGTTCACCGATCATCTATCTGTATCTGTAGAGTAGGGAGGGTGAGTGTAAGCCCACGCACTTAGGCCACATGTGACCCATTGTACATCCTCCCGAGGAGTTGTCCTCCTAGGTCGTCGTCCATCCTGTCCTTTCCAGGAAGGTGGGTATATCGGCAGGTGTAGGCCAAGACTCGCCGAACACACACTCTTTTATTGACGATAACTCCGGGCACTCGCACAGGACATGCCTGACAGTCTCATCTTCCTGTTCACACATCCTGCATAGAGGTGTGTCCACTAGCCCCATATTATGTAGGTGTTTCCTTAGCTGACAGTGGCCAGTCAGAAATCCTACTGTAAGGCGTAGATTTTTCCTGGTCATCGCCAGATATTTCTTCGGCGCCAGCTTCCCAGGGTCGCCCAAGGTGATCCTGGCAAGATTACATCCTTTGATTTCATCCCATCTCTTTAGAGATTGAGCATGGGTGTAACTTTTGACTAGTTCCGCAATTGTCGAAGTCATCAGGCCGTGGGTGCCACTTGGTCCTAAAATTCTTAGTCCAGCCGCTTCCTTGGCTAAAGAGTCGGCAATGCGATTACCTTTACTCCTGTTGTGCCCTTTAACCCACCTCAGGATAATGTTATTATCTATCGAGGCTTTGGCTAAATCTTCGTGGTACTCTAGTGCTAGCCCTGAAGTAACACAGTGTCTGTTCAAGGCTAATAGTGCTTGTCTGCTATCAGTGCGATTGAGATACCAGCCAGTTCTGTTTGGACCACGCTGGTATTTCTTCCCATTCCCCACTTAATCCTTAGGCTTAGTGATCTGGAGTACACTCCACATCCTGAGCCTTCTTTGGTTTTTGAGCCATCTGTATAAATCCGTATTGCATTTGTAACATCTGACTCTGTGTTCTGCTTGATTTGTATTTTGTAGGGTTTATTAAACACAAACCTGGGTTCAATTGCATCACTTGTTGCCTGCAGCAGAGGTTGCGCAGTGAGCGCTTCCCGCTATAGGTCCAGCCTCAATTGACCCATTCCTACTTCGAGGTTTACACCAGCCGTGTGCAATCGTACCATGGTCATCAACGCAACCTACTTAACGTACAGGTCCAGAGGGGTCAGACCCGTGATTAATTCCATTGCCGCGGTTGGTGTTGTTCTCATGGCTCCTGTGATGTTTAAACAAGCCAGTCGCTGTATTTGCTATAATTTTTGGATGGCCGTTGCTTGTAGAACTTTCGGTTCCCTTGCAATGGCTCCATACGTTAACATAGGTCTTATTATTGCAGTGTAGATCCAGGCGACTACACGGGGTGAAAGACCCCATGCGCGTCCCACTGTCCTCCGACATTGCTCATAAGCCACGTATGCTCTTTTTGCTCTACTCTGTAGATGAGAGTTCCATGTTAGCTTCTTGTCGAGGATAATATCAAGGTATTTCACCTCTTCAGAGAAGTTTAGTTGGCTTTTGAAGATTTCGGGAGGTTTTAAGCTCGTTAAACTTCTTTTCCTGGTGAAAAGGACCATATCAGTCTTCTTGGTATTGATTGACAGTGAGTGTTCCTTTCACCATGTTTCTATCAATTTGAGCCCATCCTGCGCTCTATCGCACAGTGTGTTTACAAATTTGCCGGTCTGCAAGATAACTATGTCATCTGCGTATGCAATTGTGTAGAATCCATTTTTGTTAAGGTGATTAATTAGGGTATCCTAATTAATCACCGATCATCTAATTTAATCAATTAGCATTTTGAAAGTAATTATAAAATACTAATGAAATAAAACTGTTGCAGCACCATGGAATTATAAAACAACTCTGCTGGTTGGGTACTGATATTGAAGGAATTAAATTTGTTTGAAATGCTTGGTATACTTGAATGCATTTTGTTGAAAAAAAAGATGAAGTTTCCGTTTCACAAGAATTGTTATCATCTGATAACTTTTGAATGGTCTCGGTTATTCCATTTTGTTTGTCAGTAAACTGTCAATATTTCCTTAATTTTCAGCCACAGTCACTTAATTGACTTGTGTTACGTTGGCAAAAGTGCATTGATTCAAATGGCGATCCTTTCGAATGAATTCAAGAAGTATTACCTCAGATATAACAGTTTGAAGAAGACCCATAAAACCAAACAAAACTTTTCAATCAACCCAATATTCTCATTTCTTTTCTTGAAGACTACAAAGTCACTCCTGGTCATCAGGTTCCGAAACTTCCCCAGGGTCCAAACTGCTGCATACTTGTTCGGAATATGATGAAAAGTGACAGAGTCCGAATTGAAATGACCAACTTTTCCAATTAATCCAATCCCCACAAGAAATTAAACTGATACCATCGTGGCTGTCATGATAATTTCGTTCGGCGCTTTTACCACGCGTGATGAACGTGTGGACGATCGACAGAATGAGAATTCCGAGCTCAATAGCTTCGGGAACGTTCTGTTGATATTGTCCATTTCAATCAACGTAGAGTTCCTATAGCACATTAATGTCTGCAATATACAGGAAAGATTGTTATAGTTCATTGACTGAGCTTGCTTTTTGATCGTTATTGACTGCTGTGGAATGTGTTGTGAAATAATCTGAAACGTGGGGCGAAACTCAGGGAAATGATCAAAGAAGTTAACACCTGGACGGTGATTGATATCAACTGTATATTTGAAATGTGTAAAAAACATCTCTGAAATATCTGGTGCTACATGAGCTACGTACTTCTCTTGGATATTATTATCATTATCGATACAACAATTAACGCATTTCGGCAAACGTCCGGGAGGTATTCACTTTCCGGGCGCTTTTTCTTTGTAAAAGTAGCATTTTTCCGACTTAGTCTGTGAAGTACGTTTATTCCGGACTAGGAAAAATCATATTACTATTGTCATTGTAGATACTATTTATGTTTCGAAAACGCCTAGTCGGGCGAATTTTGAAACAGCCCAATATCAACAAGGCGTCTGGTACTGATGAAGTACCCGTCATCGTACCTAAAAAGTGGGCCAATGAACTCGCACCAGTATTTTGCAGAATTTTCAACATGACTTACAAGAAAAGGATTTTTCCTTCTTGTAGGAAGATTTCTCGCATTCAGCCTGTTCCAAAAAAGAAAAGAAGACCAGTCGCTTTACAATCAGTGATATCAAATATAATGGAGAAAGCCATAAACCACCATATCCTTAAATATTCGGAAGAGTTCAACATCTTGAGCGACCATCAATATGGATTTCGGAAACAAAGATCAACCCCGGCGATTTTTCATCGTATGTCACCCATATTTATAATTACGCAATCGAAAAACATGGATAGTCAAAGAGTTGTTGCGCTTGATATTTCTAAGGCCTTTGACCGTGTGTGGCATGAGAATTTGCTGGTCAAACTTCGATGCTATGGCGTGTCGGATCAAAAAACGTTCCCTGCAAATGCCCGTCGACGATGGATATCTCTCGAATACTTTTACTATCATCCCTGGTGTTCCCCTGGAGTCTGTATTGTCTCCAACCCTGCTTTCATGGTATGTCAACGACTCATTGTAGAAAACCAAGCTGACGACAGCACACTTATCTCGTCATTCCAGTTGGATTCCAGGCTGAGGATGCACATCTTCACCGGCAGCAACCTCCTTGTGAGCGACGCGGAAACGACTGCCTTAGATTCTCCTACACACTGTCACAGACAGCGGCAATATTTTCAGCAGATCTGGCGTATCGTTGACGTACGGGTGTTGGTCGATCGTTTACTGAACTAGTGGACTCAAATTCATCCACCACATTGCGAATAGTTCTATCGGTAGGACGATTATGGCGACCATGAAATTGGTGAAGCGCGCGGTACGTTGCCCGAACAGAATACACATTTTGATAGTGGTAATTTTATTGTTTGCACGTGTTGTTGAATATTGTATCCGTCAATGGTGGTTTGGCAAAACAGATTGAATAAATGACAAATAATTTAACAGTTTGGAAATCCCTGTTGAAAAACCCTGTGTAAATAAGAATTGGAATGTTACTGTTAGTACCTATTTTCTGTTCAAATGTCAATATTTGAAAATGTTAGAAATGTTAGAAATTTTCTTCTACAAATGAATTTAATAAAGAAATGTGTCTCAATGATTCGTTATTCTATACAGTTGCCGAAATGATAGTGTACGTAACAAGTCCGAAAACATGTTTTATCCAGACTTGTTGCCTAAATTACTATTATAAAATGGAATACCTTTTACCTCTTGACGTTATTCCGATCACGTTATTGGTTCTGGGGATCGGCCCATTCGCATCAGCGATATTTCCGGGAAGTAAATACCAAACTTCTCCATTGTGGATCGAATAACCGCAGATGCTGAGACTTCCGAACAATATGAGGTAACTTCAAAGTTCCCGGCGATACTTCCACTACTTCGATTCGGTTAATTCTCGGTGGCAAGAAAGTGGCGCCTGTACTTGAATTACGATTCTGTTTGACACTTATATGGATCAATTGCGATCTCTCATTTTGTGCTTGAAATCGTTTTCACAAATATAATTGGAATAATTTGTTTCCAAATGTGAATTAGCAGGAAATATTATGGGAAAAATTGGTTATCCCGAATACATGAAAAATAACCCATCAATTTTATAATCTTATGACTTTTTTTGAACATATTATTATGCTTTATGTGATATTATGTTTTATGTATCAAAAGAGAATCATCAGATTAAATACCGTATTACCTCAAATCACCCCATCATCTGCACTGCAAAAATTAATCTTATGAAATCACATAATATTATGTTGGTCTTTTTGTAACCAAAATCATGTGATATCACAGGGATTTCTGTGGAAGTCATATTACCAAATGAATTCGGTCAAAACTCCTTCTGAACATACATATTGAGTCATGTGATTTTACCATACAAGTACTGTAATTTTCACAATCTCCATTGTGATTTTCAACCATAAATGCAGTATCGCAGTAAATGAATGTATTACATTATTGATAATGTAAAAATCTATATTCACTTGTAACTGTCATTTGTAGTATCACATAAAATAAACCCCTAATTCACGTGAGTTATTATGTATGAATCACATCGTCAGTTGTGTAAAATTCTACTCTACTCTGTGATTGCAATTTGCTAAATTACAATGTACTTCGGAATAAAATATTATTTTCATTGTACCTATTTATTTTACTACGTTTTCCAAACCCCAAGTATCAATAGGAAGAAAATTGGTTGAACGGATGAATATGAATTTTACTTAGTACAGTATCGAGAAAAATTGAAGATTGTTCTTAATACTGTACACATGGAATCTTCTGTGATTTATTTGATTTCACGTCGTATTTTTACTCAACTCTTGAGTATGATATTCTTTGAATTCCATTATCACGGTTTTTATTGAGTAAAATTGAAGTTGCGAAAATTAAAGTATAATGGATGTCTATCCATGTTTTTCATAACCATTTTTAATAGTGTGTGAGGATGATCATCAGGATTCATGGAACTTTTCAATGTCAGATCAAGTAAATCTCTTTTTTCTTTTATTACGACCTTACTGAATCTACCTACTCGTAACAATATTGAACTCTCTGCAAATATTGGGGAAACCCAAAGGTAGGAGTGTAATTTAGGACAGTTCAAGTTATGAGACCAGTATTGCTTCAATATTTGCATTATATGAGATAGGATAGTTATTTGTTTGAGTTATTCAGTGTCTGATTACACTCCCAACCAACTTCATTTGACCGATCAAACGAAATTGAATGTTTGTGTGTATGAAAAAAACAAAAGATAATTAATTACATTTGTCATCCGTACTTAATTATTTTGGTCGAATCTTCTTCCAATGTTCCAGTGCGACCCATTTTTAATGGAAACAACCCCCTAAAATTTGAATTTGTAGGTAAATCAATTTCAATAATTTTTTTTTTGTCAAGTACTAAAAGGTCTACCTTGGGACAAAATTTGAAATGTTTATTAAAGTTTTAGGGTATACTACGATATTTTTTCTTAGTCGAAAATCGGGATGTTTTATTAGCGATTTTTTTATTGAAAAAAATCACTACGCCACTGGATTCAGAGTGCCTTTAAATAGGTGTGACCAAAATTTCATGAAAAAAATATTCATTATCAACAAAGTTATGACAACTCAAAAATTCGAAAACTCACACAGCTAACAGTCACAATATATCATTTTTTTATGATTTCAACAATAAAGTGTCGCCAGATGAAAAAAAAAAAACAAATAGCGTGAATATTTTTAATGAAAATAACGGAATTACATTCACACAATTCAACTAACAATGAAGCAAAAAATTTTAATTAACGTAACTAATAACTAATTATTGAAATGTTTCGATTCAGTTCAACAATTAATTCTAACTCATATTCTAGTAGCCTCTACTAATCCACCACGTATTTCGATACATGTGTCGTAGCGCTTACGAATGTTTCTGATTACGTTCCTTAGTTCTTGAGGGCTAATATCTATATCTGCACATACCTGTCGAATTCTTGCACAAAGTTCATTTCTATCCTTTGAGCGGTTTTTGTAAACCTTTTGTGTGAGAAGTCCCCAGAGAAAAAAGTCCAAAACTGTGAGGTCTGGAGATCTGGGTGGCCACTCTATAAACGGACTACCACGGCCTATCCATCGGTTTGGAAAATGTTCGTTAAGCCATTGCCTCACAGCTCTCGCATAATGAACTGAACACCCATCTAACTGGCAGCTCATGAATAGTATCCCAAATCTCTGTGTTTAAAAATTCTAGAAACCTCTGCGCATTAATGTTTTCCTCAAAAAAGAAAGGGCCAATAATTCGTTTGTTCAATATCCCACACCAGACGTTGATTTTTGGGGAATACTGGCTTTTACAGTTTATTACTCAGTTAGGATTATCTGCTGCCCAATAGCGACACTTCTGTGATGACACTACTTCATTTGTAGTGAAAGTGGCTACGTCGGTATATAAAATATTTTTCAGGAAATTTCTATTGTTTAAATATTCCCCTTGGGCCCATAAACAATATTTCAGGCGTCTTGCTTCGTCGCCTTCCTGAAGTGTGTGTAAAAATTTTGGCTTGAAAGGTTTGATATTCTTCGCCTTGAGACATCTTTGAATAGTTTCTCGTGGAATATTCAAATCTAAAGTGGCATTCCTTATACTGGCATTAGGATTATTTCCGAAATGATCTAAAATGATTTGATCATTCCTGTCATTCCTGTTTCGTCTTTGTACAGGATTACTTTTTAACATCATTTTTGATATTGCACCAGTTTCATTGAATATTTCATTTATTTCATTTACCGTACTCCACCTAATACGAGGACGATCTGGATGTCTCTCATTAAATACTCTACAAACCTCTCTAGCACTTCTAACGTCATCTCCCGAAAGGCGTACAATTTCAATTTTCTCTCTCACGCTCAATCTTGCAGCCATGACACAAAATCATTCAAAGAACTGTAAGGTGAATATTGTTGACAATAGTACACTTAAATCTTTCACAAGTGTCAAACTGTTATATCATTTCCATGGCAACTAAGATTTAAATTGAAATATTAGGTCTTAGTTTTAGTTAATTTGCGTGAAAACTTGAATGTAATTCCGTTATTTTCATTAAAAATATTTACGCTATTTGTTTTTTTTTTCATCTGGCGGCACTTTATTGTTGAAATCATAAAAAAAATATTCTCATGGCTATATCTGTTGATATAGGGTGTTTTTTGTGACTGTTAGCTGTGTGAGTTTTCGAATTTTTGAGTTGTCATAACTTTGTTAATAATGAATAGTTTTTCATGAAATTGTGGTCACACCTGTTTAGAGGCACTCTGGATCCAGTGGCGTAGTGATTTTTTCAATGAAAAAATCGCTAATAAAAAATCCCGATTTTTGACTTAGAAAAAATATCGTAGTATGCCCTGAAACTTCAATAAACATTTCAAATTTTGTCCCAAAGTAGACCTTTCAGTACTTGACATTTCAAAAAAAAATTATTAAAATCGGTTCACAACTTCAAATTTTAGAGGGGGTGTTTCCATTAAAAATGGGTCACACTGTATGTGGTTGGATCTGACGAGTTGTGGCTTTTCTTTATATTGATGCAATGCAAGGTTTGCCTTATATCGAATATGTCTGATTCTTTATATAATTCGTCACTGTTCTTTCGTGGTGGTTTATTCAGCATCAGTTTTATGAATTTTCTCTGGATAACTTCCAGTGGATACAAGTGGGTTTTGGACACTCCCTCCCATCCAATAATGTATTATATTAAGTGGCTTTGTACAAGGGCTGAAATGAATGTTTTTTTTCCTTCTGATCCAGGATGTCTTTTGAGTTGCCGGAACTCAAATAGGATACTTATCAATTTTTTCATCTTAAGTGACGGTCTATAATATACTATACATATATGCCAAATACTTTATATTTTTGGCTGAGCATATTTGAAAGGTATTTCGGATTTTTAAGGTTTGATACGGTGGTAAAGAGGGTCTGTTGTTGCAGAATGGTGAAAAGTATGTTTTTTGAAAGTTTAGTGATAGCTGTTTATAATCAAAATAAAAAAAAAATTACTTCTAGGTCATTTTCTGTCTGTCTTTTGACATCGAGCCATGTTTTTCCGGAGTAGACCATAGCTGTGTTATTTATTTATTGATTATCCGTTTGACCTATAAGTCTTTATAGGTCTTTATAGGATTTGTCCAGCAATGAAGAACACATGAAAACGCAGTGTCTGTATCAATATAAAAACACTCTAAAATTAACACATAATATAAAATACAATACAAAAGAAAACTATTTTATGATATAAAAAGTTCGTCTAGGTTATAAAAACAGCTATCAATTGAATACTTTTTCAGATTTCGGGTAAATTCATTAATTTTATTGAGCTCCTTAATGTCTTTTGATAACTTATTGAAGATATTTGGGCCAATCACACAAGGTGAATTAGAAGTACCCTTATATTTACAATACTGTATGTAGAAGTTTTATTTTTGACGAGTATTCCTACTATGTATGATTTCATTGGTGATGTTAAAATGTTGAATTGTCTAGATAAACTTCTGCAAGAGGCCCTTTTTCAGGCTTTGGACATTATTCTCAAAACATACTTCTGCGCAACGAATACATTTGATATCGAAGTCGAATTACCCCACATACAAATGCCATGTCTCAGTCTAGAAGCTGCTTGAGCATGGTATAGTGCCAAAAGTTGCTGATCTGTCAATATATCTGTTAGGTTTCTAAAGAGATAACCTAATGAGTTAATTTTACTCGTTAAATTCGAACAGTGTTGTTTCCATGTCAAACATGCATCAATAGTAGTTCACAAAAAATTTGTCTCTTCTTTTCCCATAATTGACATGTTCTTAATTTGAAATTGAATAGGCACGCAATGTTTTTGTCAATTGTGAAATCTAACCAATTTTTGCAAAAAACGTGCGAAAAGTCGGTTTTTTTGACTTTTGACCCCCAATTTTTGAAGTGGCGGCCGTCGTATCATAGGTGAATTTTGAGAATACTTTTATGATGCCAAAATACAAAGTTTTTACAAATTTACTGCTGGGTATGTCCACTTTCCTAGGCAAACCCCCTAAAATGACTGGACTACTGTCTCTACCGCTTGATTGAATATTGTTGTGATCGGTCCGGCATGGTACTTGGCTATTAGTTTTAGAGTTTCACTTTTCAGAGGGAATTTTTCGATATTCCAACTGGAGCGTCCCTAGGAATAAAAGGGGGGCATTTGAATATGAAAATTACCTTTTCATCACTATTTCTTCGTACCGCTATATGTCCTTGAATTTCCAGTGGTGAATTTATATTTAGTGTCAGTATGGCACACGTGCGGGGTCGGGACGAATTGTTAGTTTTTTATGAAGAGGAGAGAATTGAATAGCACTTTTGAGGTGGTTTAGTCAAGTGGCAAGTTTACGAATATGTTTTATATTCACATATATTAGAAACAACGTTTGTTTGAAGGTGGTTGTCAATGTTTCGTGGAGTATTTCATCAGTTCGAACTTCTATTGTCTAATATATTATAAAAAATCAAAAAGATTAACCGAAAATAACAATTTTATTAAACAAAAAACTGAAATTACAAAGAAATAACATATAAGCAACAACCAAACAAATATAAATTGAAACATTAATGGATGCTGAAAAAATTGAAAAAAGTAAAAATATTATTAACAAAAAATGAAAAAATAAAAATTAAAAGATTTCAAACCAAGTTATGTCACAACGTTTCGATTGTTGGTATCCACAATCGTCTTCGGATGATAACTGGACTTATTTCTCTGATATCTGACTATTTATAGGTCATTCGAGTGCTTTCACCTATCCCCTCTTCCCTCTTTCCGCTTCATTGGTTTTGGCGGGAGATGACCGTTTGGCGGGAGTTGTTCGTTTTACGCTTGATTAGAGGTTTCCATATGTTACGTATCTCTACGCTAGCTTGACTGAATGCGTTGTTGGACGACATATACGCGGCTTCTCTGATTTTTCTCCTAAACCAGTGTTCCTCTTTGTGGATGATTTCAGCTTGAGCCCAATTGATGTTGTGTTGATAAGTCCAAACATGCTCTGCTATTCCGTGCACTATCCGTGCTTAGCAATGCGAACTTTCACCTCTTAGTTTCACCAATGTATGATTCTCCGCACTAGCAGGGTATCCGGTAAATGCAATTCTTGGAATCGCAGTTCGCGTTTGGTGGCCTGCTTTTCGTGAGGCTGCTACGGATAGTGTTCCCAGATCTGAAGCAGGTTCTGATGTTATACTTGGACCCAATCCATCTTATCCTTTCCGATAATCCTCTGATGTAGGTAAGTGCAAGTACTGGTTGTGGCGGCTTCTCTTCCTTGTGGAGTTCTTGCTGTCTTCTAGCTAAGGCCTGTTCTACCATCACTTTGGAGTAACCATTCCGTTGAATGTCATTTTTAATGATGCCTTGTTCCCTTTCGAGACCTTCCTTTGTATCACAGAGCTCGAAAGCACGATCCAGTGAAGTCTTGATGATTCCTCTCTTAGTCGATTGATGGTGGTTGGATTTCTGGTTCAAATACTGTCCTGTGTGAGTGGGTTTTCGATATACAGATGTTTCCCATTTAGTGTCGGTCCTCTTCACCCATACGTCTAAGAAAGGCAATTCGTTGTGGTTTTCCTTCTCCATTGTGAACGTGATGGAAGGCCTTACGTTGTTGATGTGCTTCAGGAAAGTGTCCAGTTCTGTATTCTCATGGTTTCATATTATGAAGGTGTCGTCTACGTATCTCAACTAGACTCGGGGCTTCTTGTGGGCTTCTTCAATGGCCAAAGTTTCAAACCACTCCATATATAAATTGGCTATAACACGTGAAAGTGGCGATTCCATTGGCAGTCCCTCATCTTGCGTAAAGAATTCGTCCTTCAGTTGGAAGTAGCAGTTTCGTACACAGCATCCTAATAATTCCATGATTACTTGTATCGGTGAGTTTGCTTCTTCTGTATGATTTGAAGTGCTTCTCCGACAGGAACGTTGGTGTAGAGGCTTTCCATGTCGAAACTGATCAGTTGATCCTGCTCTTTGACTTCTATTTCCCCTAGTAGTTCAACGAAATACCTTGAATTTCTCACAAAGGATGATGTTTCACCTTGCAGTGGTTTGATTATTGGTAGTGAAATTCTGAACAAGTTCTGAGTGGCTGAATCTCTGGAGCTGATGATCGGTCAGAGCGGAACATCCTTTTTATGGATTTTGGGTAGTCCATACAAGTGAGGGGGCTTACTGTGGTGCGGTGTTAGCGATGATCTCTCTTTTTACGTAAAAACACCAAGTCTATTTCACTTTCACAATGGAGAAGGAAATCCACAACGAATTGCCTTTCTTAGACGTTTTGGTGAAGAGGACCGACAGTAAATGGGAAATATCTGTATATCGAAAACCCACTCACACAGGATAGTATCTGAACCAGAAATCCAACCACTATCAATCGACTAAGAGAGGAATCATCAAGATTCTACTGAACCGTACTTTTGAGCTCTGTAATACAAAGGAAGGTCTCGAAAAGGAACTAGGCATCATCAAAAATGACCTTCAACGGAATGGTTACTCCAAAGTGATGGTAGAACAGGCCTTAGCTAGAAGACAGCAAGAACTCCACAAGGAAGAGAAGCCGCCACAACCAGTACTTGTACTTCCCTACATCGGAGGATTATCGGAAAGGATGAGACGGATTGGGTCCAAGTATAACATCAGGACCTGCTTCAGATCTGGGAACACTATCCGTAGCAGCCTCACGATAACCAGGCCACTAAACGCGGTCTGCGATTCCAAGAATTGCATTTACCGGATACCCTGCGAGTGCGGAGAATCATACATCGGTGAAACTAAGAGGCCATTGAAAGTTCGCATTATTGAGCACAAGAAACACACAGTGAGAAGAAACCAGCAAATCCGGAATAGCAGAGCATGTTTGGGCTCATCAACACAACATCAAGTAGGCTCAAGCTGAAATCATCCACAAAGAGGAACACTGGTTCAGGAGAAAATTCAAAGAAACCGCGTATGTGTTGTCCAACAACGCATCTAGTCAAGCTAGCGTAGAGATACGTAACATATGGAAATCTCTAATCAAGGGAAAAACGACCAACTCTCGCCAAACCGTCATCTCCCGCCAAAACCAATGAAGCGGAAAGAGGGAAGCGGGGATAGGTGAAAGCACTCGAATGACCTATAAATAGTCAGATCTCGGAGGAATAAGTACAGTTTTCACCCGAAGACGATTGTGAATATTAACAAACGAAACGTTGTGACATAACTTGGTTTGAAATCTTTCAATTTTAATTTTTTCATTTTTTGTTGATAATATTTATGATTTTTTCAATTTTTTCAGCTTCTATTAATATTTCAATTTATATTTGTTTGGTTGTTGCTTGTATGTTATTTCTTTGTAATTTCGGTTTTTTGTTTGATAAAATTGTTATTTTCGGTTGATCTTTTTGATTTTTATTTTCAGGGTTATCAAATCAATTCATATTATAGTAGACAACGAAAATCCGAACTGATGAAATAGAAACAATGTTGTCGGGTGCATTGATATCTCCGAATGATAAATCCGTATATTTTGATACTTATCGAAAACACTCACTGAAACCCTTTCAATTTCCTACTTCCATTTCCAATTTAAACCAACTCCTTCAAGTATAAGTTTTAACGATTTCCCAGAAATACTCTCTCTTAGCTATCGTCTGAGATTATTTAAAACACAATCAGTTCAATGCAAATTAAATTTTTCGTCGCTAGAAAATGTTTCGCGTGGAAAGGAGTAATTTGGAAAGATTCATTTTTAACTCAGACACGAACATATCCAAACTCCCGTACTAAGCAGACAGGACTGGAAGGTACCAAAGAAATCACCAATATAAAGAAGAAGAAAAATCATATTGTAACCCAAATACGATGCCATCAAAATCGAAATTTATTCTGAATATTACCACAAACGTCTTCCATGATATACATACTTTTTTATTCGAATTGATATTGTCTATGCATTGTCATTGGATCCGAAATGCGGAAAAGAATGATACTGGCGATAAAACTTCCTTGAATTTAGATCAAGAACGAGGTTTGATGCAGTAAATGGTAAGGAGTGAACAAACCTTGAAATTGTCGGGAAAATTGATTGTCTATAGGATACTTTTTTTTGTGGAGCGGCTTGGCAAATTTTTTCCATCAATATTCATGGGAAAACAGAAATAGGACAAAAGTTGATCCGTTTTGGAGTATAAAAGCTAGTCACGATAAAGTTCTTTGGTAATGGAAGTGATGATGAAAATTTTACAGATTAAAATGAATAATGAATAAAAATTGTTTTCAATTAGTAAATTTAATGTGGCATAAACTTTAATCAATGAAGTACTTATGAATTTTTTCACATAAATAAAAGTATCTCCATATAAAAATCAATTTCGATCATTCCAGAAATGATTTAAAAAGTTTTGCATTCGGTGTTGATAATATTTTGGAATTAGTGTTTTCTCATTTGTAGGCATATTGTGGCAGCAATTTTCTCCCATCACATTCGCATCAATTTGTGATTTTGTGGATTTTTTGTGATCTCAGCAGGGCATTTGACTGTGTAAATCAAAGAATTCTTTTGGATAAACTCTATCACTATGGTGTGAGGGGTACACCTCTGGATTGGATATGGTCATATCTTTGTGACAGATAGCAGTATGTCTCAGTTAAAAAGGAATCATCTGGGTACTCGAAAAACGACTTGTGTGTCCCACAAGGGTCAGTACTTGATCCTTTTCCATTCATAATTTACATCAATGACATTGATAAGCTCCCTGTGCCAGTATCCTCCACTATGTACGCAGATGACACCTCACTCATAATTTCCAATACCCGAGAAAGTTTTATAACGGAAAACTGTGAGGAAACTTATCCGCAGTTAATAATTGGTTCTCGGCAAATCGTCTTTTTCTGAATATTGATAAAACAAAATGCCTTAGATTCCACATCCCGCAAAGAACCTGTGAATATATCTCATTTGATTTTCCTATGATCTCCACTAATTTATTCATTTATTAATTTATGTCACAAGAACGAAATTTCTGGGATCAAATGTTGATAATCATCTCAATTGGAAATCTCACTGTGACGATTTTGTTTCCAAACTCCACACAACTGCCTTTCAATTTAGGAATATGAAAGAAATTCTGAATCCTGATCAGTTGTTGCAGCTCTATTATGCACAGCTAGAAAGTAGACTACGATATGGCTTGACCTTCTAGGCAACATCAACTCCATCGTCTTGTGTTTTCATAGCACAAAAACGTATTGTACGTTCAATGTTGGGTTTGAGCCCTCGAACCTCCTGCAGAAATGCATTCAAAGACCTGGAGATATTAACCTTACCCTCACTTTATATTTTAGAATTGTGTATATAGGTATATGTATAAAAAAAAGATACATTCCTACAGATTGATTCTAAATATGGGTATAACATCAGACACAAAAATAACTTTATAGTGCCTTTAACAAAACTTAGAATAACTCAAAATGCCCCAAACTTCAGGGCTCCAGAAATATTTAATTCGATCCCGGAAAAAATAAAAAATAGTAGCTCAGTTTTCATTTTCAAATGAAATCTGGAATATTTTCTAGTGCAAAATTGCTTTCACTCCATAGGAAAGTTTTTAGAACATCACTTCTGAAGGAATCTTTTTTTCTCATCTATTTATGTACTTATTTGCTTTTGATTATCTGTTATAAATAACCATTAGTATGTTTTTTATGCGGTGTTTGCTATTCGTTTGTTGATGGTATATGCACTTTGTATGGATCCCTTCCTTTGACTTTTTCCATACAGCCTGCACTATCTCAAGGAAATGAAATATTATTATTTTTTTTTTCACCATAGTGTGCGCTGGTCAGGCCCTATCCCCCGAAGCCCCGATACATTCGTGAGGGCGCGCCAGCATAATCAACCAATGACCACTCCCCACACCGTGGGGTAAGTGATCATTGGGTCCGAGAATCATGTGCCCTGAGCAAACGCAGTGAGCCAAGAATGATAGCCTTCTGCATCTGTGCGGCTAAGATTTCTGCCTTAGTGCGGCAAGCCGGTATGATTTTTAGATTCGAGAGTAGAGAAGACATCATTCCACCAAGGACTCCAATAATCAGAACAACCATCTTGACAGAGTGATCTGGATAGAGTCTGCGGAGTTCGAAGAGAAAATCTCGATGTTTTATCCGTTTTTCCTCCTCTTTTCTGACGATATTCGTCTCGCCAGGAGCTGAAAACTCCACGATAAATATCGTTTTGGTCTGGTGGTCGAGAAGGACTACATCAGGCTTATTAGCTTGTATGAGCCTGAGGGTGGGGAACGAATAGTTCCAATAAATTCGGCACTTCTCGTTCCCCACAATGGATTCAATATCCCCCGGAGCGTAGGGCAACACCGGTGTCTCGTCAATACCGTAATTATTACCGTATTATTATTATTATTATTATCATTATCATTGTAATCGAAACTCATGAATGCGAAACTCTCTCACTTAACACTCACTCATTAATATCTGTTTCTCGGTACTGGTAAGTCTTAGGAAGCTGAAATTTGCTATATAGGTGCTTCTTGGGTCTCAGATGCTGACGAAGAGAGGAGTTTCAAATATTTCAACTGGGCATCCCTTCGTTTGAGTAAAGGGGGCGCGTTTACATATGTCCATTTACATGGACACCAATACGTCTTGGCAATTTAATGTCGCTGGAATTGCAGAAGCTGCTTTTCAAAAGATATGAACCCTGTTCCGAACTAGAAAACTGTACACACCTCAGCAACTTTTGATGATTTATAGAGCTCAGATCAGACCTTCTTTGGAGTATTGTTCTCATGTATGGCAAAGTCAAACTCCCGGACAACATATTCCATCTTCAGACAGTTACTTGTAGTGTTCCATAAGGATCGGATCTAGGCCCTATCCTCTTCTTGATATATATGAACAACCTAGCCCGCATTAATATAACCACAGAAATAACCCAATTCGCTGATGACACTACTTTATTTTGGCATTTCAAGAATGAAAGGGAACTGCATGATTTGATTAGCATGGATATTATAAAAATAAAAGACTGGTGTGATGCTAATCTCTTGTCATTTAATATCTCAAAAACTAACATCATCACCCTCAAGTGTTCTACACTAGATATCTACCTGGGTACTCAATTAATAGAAAACAAAATGTCAGCAAAATTTTTGGGATCACAAATTGATAGAAATTTGGATTTTGAAGGTCACATAAATAACCTATGTAAAAAAAAATAATCAGGATGCTTTGCAGTCAGAGTATCAGCAAAAGAATTGGACACTTATATGGCAAAAATGTGTACTTTGCTCTCATTGATTCCCATATGAGATACGGTATCTGATTTTGGGGAACGTGTTGCCAATACATGTTTGATAGGGTGTTCTACAAAAAAGAGGAGTTAGAAATATGTGTGGAGTTGGATTCAGGGATTCCTGTCGACCTTTATTCAGAAGGCTTAAAATCTTGACCTTGCCTTCTATACTTATATTGGAAATGGCATGTCTGATACAAAAAAATATAGGACGGAAATTTTCGCTGCACCACGACGAAATACCAGAAATAAGCTCAATATAGGTGTACCGATTCCAATATCATCAAAAATTGAGAAGTTTTTCATATATAATCGAAAGAAAATGTTCAACCATTTGCCAATTGAGATCAAAGGCATAACATGTACCACTAAATTCAGAAAGTCTGTAAAAAAGCTTCTGATTTCAAAGGCCTTTTATTTTTCAGACGAATTCTATTCAGACAGAAATTTAAATTATATAAACAATTGATTTTAATTATTGTGTTTCAGTACCTTTGATATTTAAACTATGTGACTTTTTCAACTTTTTGTTCGATGTTTACATTTAGCTCTGAAATGTATAGTTGAGAATGTTCACGAAGTAGATACTTACTTTTATTTTCTATGCATTCACTTTCATATTTTTATGCTTTATAGTTTTTATATTCTTATACTTACATTTATGTGTTGCATGAAAATATACATCATTATTATTATTCATTTCAATATGTAGCATATATATTATTACTTTCTGACTACTGTTTCACCCCAAAATTCTAAAATCACCAAATGTTCAAATTTCAAATACTACTTTTAAGTTGTATAACTTATATTCTTTAAAATAATAAAACTTTGACTTTAATATTTTATCTTCGACAATATCTATTAAGTTGTGTATCTTATATTTCTTAGAATAGTAACACTTTGTCAATGAGATTTCATCTTCGACAATAAAGTACATTTTGATTTGATTTGATATGGAGCTCTGCCCCCAAACATAACCATTCAATCATTCCATTCAAAAAAAACTATCCGCCTGATTGGAGACGCGAACATCACGTGCAACCTGGAACTTCGAAGGAAGGTTGGAGATCTGTCTCTTCTATAGTTAGTTTCACGAGAGGTGTTAAAGTGACGTGTCACATTTGATTCCACCAAGAGCGGTACATATCAGAAATACGCAACGGACTTTGGCTGCTCATCGTTTTGAGGTTCAACTCAGTACACCTCGAACTTCAGTGTTTGAGAACTCTTTCATGTGGAGAACTGCGTTTATGTGGAATAAACTTCCTGAGAACGTTTTTTCAAATGAATCCAATCTCCAGCGATCGAAATCCAATGTGAATCGCTTCTTTCGCACAGGCACCGATCTGAGAGCGCCTTAAGGATTTTCCTGTAGTGCTTGTGTTTTGTCAAAAAGAAAATTACCTTTTCATCACTGTTTTTCCATACCTATATATTTTCGGAGGCTGAAATTATGTATGCAGGTTTGTTTCATGTTGAAGATGTGCAATAAGAAAGGATTTTGGAATATTCCAACTGAGGCGCCAGCCGCGGAGTAAAAAGGCGCGTCCATAAAACAAAATTATCTTTTCATCACTGTTTCTCCATGTCCTTAAATTTCCGGTGGGTGAATTTATATTTAGTATCGGCATTGTACCCTTGTGGAGCCGGGACGGATCGATAGTTTTAGAGCGTTCATTATTTCCTTAATGATTGTGGCTCACTGAGTAATAAAATTATTTTATCACAGTGACTTCTTCTATTCTACTGTCATGTATTGTTTTTATGATTCCTGCATGCATTTTGTCACAGTCAACCTCATCAATCAACATTAAGTAGGTACCTTTAAAAATATTACTGAACTTTAAAAATATTACTGGAGTTTTTTCCCAACACTAAACCGTTATTTCAACACCTCGACATGTGTTTCGATCACCCAGTGGTCATCTGCAGTTTCAGATGAAGCTCCAGTAATATTAATTACTACACCAAAGGCCCAAACAGTGCAACAAAAGTTGTGGATTTAAATTGTACTTCCTTGAATACCTTTGTAGCTTTTTCCTGAACAATGTTAATGAATTTTATTGAAATATTGGAATAGTGTGTGTTTTAAATGTGCACTTTCGTATTCTTTCAAATTCACCGTAGAGACAGAAGAGAACAATGAGATACATTTTTTAGATCTGACAATATCCAAAAACAATGATAAACTGGACTTTACAAAACACATTCACAGATTGCACAATACCTTTTGACTCTTTTAACCTCCGAAGTGAAATCGCAATCATTAAACAAATAGCAGTTAATAACAAAATACCTACCACTCTAGTTATAACGGAATATCAACAAAAATCAATAATGAAAGAACTATATTCAATTTCCACAAGACCAGAACACAAATATGTTAGTATCAATTATGCAGGTAGAATCTCCAAGAATATCAAAAATTATCTCTCAGAATCAATCTACAAACATCCTACACATCCAACGGAAATTTGGGAAACAGATTATTTAATGCCAAACCTGAATTAGACATAGGGAAGAGATCTGGTATATATCTACTAGAATGTGGTTAATGTCAATGTATATACATGTCAAACTGGTAGAAATTTTGATACAAGGTACCATAAACATGTCATTTCGGATAAAAAATCATTAATGTACGAACATCTTCAAAATTCGAAACATAAAATAGATAAAGATAATTTAAAGATCCTTCACACTTGCGGATAAGGGAAAATGATGAATCTGTTGGAATCAGGTCAAAGAAAAATCCCAATTCTATTATCCTCAACGAACAACATGATCTAAATAATAGTCCTCTCCTGAACCTATATTCTAGTTCCCAAAAACCTACATTATATCAAAAGCTTCCTTTTGTTATCTTCATGGATATTACAGGTATACAAAATCTAAGTACCAAATTATTTATGATAGGATAGTCAACTTAGGTATAAATTACTCAGATTTAAATGTAATCAGTTAGTTTTGAAAATGGTGTAATATCCAAAAATAGTCAACAATAAAGAAATATCGTGGAAAATAGACAAAAGTGTGTTTTTGTAGTGTATCCTCAGTGGACACTTTCGTATGCTGTTTACCCAAAGAAATTTCAAAGTTTTTAAATTATTTACAGGAGGTTGTTCAAAAAATAAGGTAAATGTTCTAATTTCACCGGCTACGTATATTCGAACAGTAATTTTTTTAATTTTTTATGTTGGTAAACTCGTTTCAAACGTATGTTTTCAGTTTCAGCTATTCACTTAGTTTGTTTTGATGCTGACAGGCATAAAAGTTACAAGTGTTTTGAGTGTTCGGCCATTTTCTGCTATCGAAAAAAATGGATTGAAGAATTTGCATGAAATAATTTTGAGTAAAAATTGTAATTGAGTGTTCAAAATTATTTGAGATGTTGACAGTGGCATACGGTGATTGTACTCTTAGTTACGATAATGTTTACAAGCGGTACAAGCTTTTCACAGAAGGTCGAGAAGATGTGTATGACGACTTCCCCCTGGACGCCTAGCATGTCAACAACCCACGAAAATGTTGGGAAAGTGAAGAAAATTTTTATGAATATATTCGTCAAATCACTGTTAAAGAAGCTTTTGAGAATGTCGGCATATCGGGTGGTTCATACTTTTCATTTTTTTCGAAAATTTTGGACATGAGTCGTGTGTCAGCGAAGTTCGCTCGTAAATTGTTGAATTTTCACCAAAAAAAACGTCGCATAAGCATCGCTCAGGAATTTTTAATGAAAAAAGACATAATCGGTGGGTATATAATTATGACATCGAAACCTAAGTCCCAATGGACGAGACCAGGAGAGTGAATAAAGAAAAGAGCACACACACGAATTTCGATCAAATTTTAAGAATTCGCTCACTGTTTTCTTTCATTATAGTGAAGTAGTACTTCAGGAGTTCTTGTTACATGGTCGTACGGTAAATAAGGAGTATTATTTTGAAGTTAAATGCCACTTGCGAAAAGCAATACGAAAAAATCGTGCAGTATTGCGGAATAGCAATGTACTTGCTTGTTCGTAATTTTCTGACCAAAAACAACACCGTAATCATGCCTCAGCCACCGTATTCACTAGATTTGATCTCCTGCGACTCTTTCTTGTTCCCAAGTTCATCTCCTGATGACGCCAAATGAGCTCGCGAAACACATGCTGAACATGTTCTTTTTGAGTCGAATTTTCACGTGTCCGTTAAGAATAGGACTTTCACGTGTTCGTGTTATCACCTGTCCGTTTCTGATCGAATTTTTACGTGTCCGTTTCTGATTGGATTTTCACGTGTTCATTTCTGATTGGATTTTCATGTATCCGTTTCTAATTGGACTTTCACGTGTTCGTTTCGAATAGGAATTTCACGTGTCCGTTTAGAGTAGTATTAGAGTAGTATTTTCACGAGTTTGTGTTTTTACGTGTCTATTACTGATCGGATTTTCACGTGCCCATGTTTTCACATGTGTGTTTGTAATCGGATTTTCACGTGTTCGTTTCGAATCGGATTTTCACGTGTTTGTTTCGAGTAGGATTTTCACATGTCCAGTTACAGTAGAATTTTCACGTGTTCATATTTGTTTCGAATAGGATTTTTACGTGTCAGCTTCGAACCGGATATTTATGTATTTGTTTCTAATCGGACTTTCACATGTTCGTTTCGAATCGCATTTTCAGGTGCTTGTTTCGAGTCAGATTTTCACGTGCCCGTTCAGAGTAGGGTTTTCACGTGGTCGTGTTTGTTTTGAATCGGATTTTCACGTATTCGTTTCATTTCGGATTTTCACGTGCCTGTTTCGAATCGAATTTTTATGTATTCGTTTCTGATCTAACTTTTACGTGTTCGTTTCGAATCGGATTTTCACGTGTTTGCTTTTACGTGTACATTTCTGAACGGATTTTCACGTGTCCGTTTCTGATCGGATTTTCATGTGTCCGTTTCTAATCGGACTTTCACGTCGTTTAGAATAGGATTTTCACGTGAACTTTTAGAGTAGGATTTTCACAAGTTCGTGTTTTTACATGTGTATTACTGATCGGATTTTCACGTGTCATTGTTTTCACGTGTGTGTTTGTAATCGTATTTTCACGTGTTCGTTGTGAATCGGTTTTTCAGGTGCTTGTTTCGAGTCAGATTTTCACGTGCCCGTTTAGAGTAGGATTTTCACGTGTTCGTATTTGTTTTGAATCGGATTTTCACGTGTTCGTTTCGAATCGGATTTTCACGTGTCCGTTTCGAATCGAATTTTTATGTATTCGTTTTAAATCGAACTTTCACGTCTTTGTTTCGAATCAGATTTTCACGTGTTTGTTTTTAGCCGAATTTTCACGTGGTCGTGTTTTTACATGTCCATTTCTGATCGGATTTTCACGTGTCCGTTTCTGATCGGATTTTCATGTGTCCGTTTCTGATCGGACTTTCACGTGTTCGTTCAGAGTAGGATTTTCACGTGTTCGTGTTTTTACATGTCCATTTCTGATCGGATTTTCTCGTGTCCGTGTTTTCACGTGTCTGTGTTTGTGATTGGATTTTCACGTGTACGTTTAGAATCGGTTTTTCATGTATTCATTTCTAATCGGACTTTCACGTGTTCATTTCGAATCGGATTTTCACGTGTTTGTTTCGATTCAGATTTTCACGTGTCCGTTTCTAATCAGATTTTGAGGTTTTTGTTACAAATCGGATTTTCATGCATCCGTTTCTAATTGGACTTTCACGTGTTCGTTTCGAATCGAATTCGTCCGTCAGCCATGGCAATTCATTTTATGCCAGAGCTCTATCTATCAGCAGGAATATGTTGTTTATTTTGAAACCAAAAAGTTCTTCGAAGGAATGAATAATCATTTGACTGACTCTTGGCAACTGATTTCCCGTTCCATTGAATAATTTAAGAGCAACAGATATCAGAATTCATGGCCACAGATCCATGAATATAAAAATATCTGGAATAAAGGATGTAAGGTGTGATTACGCCATGAAGACTGCTTGAAAAGCGGAATCGGGAGCAGTAAATTCGCGAAAAGCCATCAACCCGTCGAAATCCACTGATTCAGAACTAGCAAAGATTAGAGATATCTAATGGAAAGGCAGTTTACCAAGACGTTTCTCCTGCCAAGTTCGATTCATCAGCTGGGGAAACATTTCAATCTATTTTGAATGCAGTGTTATAACTTCGATATGGATTTTTTCATGGGAGAAATGCGAATAGATACCTAGATAGATAAATAGATATTGAAGTTATAGAATAAAATACATGAAAATTCAAGTCAGTAAGATGTACATATATGAATTTTAAATATAACAACTGAATATGTTGAAAAAAATAAATATTAAAATACAACGAAACATACTATCGCACATATAATGTCTATAGTTGTGAATATTATGGAAATTTTGCTAACTGACACTAGTACTTATGCTTTCACTGTTTTCCAAAAGCGTCATGAAATTGCCATAACAAACTCTTGCATTGAATATGGTTCCCAGTTACAAAACAAATCAAAAAATATATTCTTAAAAGTGCATGTTCGAGCCATGCCTAGTGAAGTACTCATGAAAGTTTTTATGAATGATTAATGCTCTTTATTATCATACTCGAAAATAACACAAACATAAAAATAAATATATAGTGAATAATATTGGTCAAACGTCCATAAAACACTATATATCTGACGACACACCTATGGCGGTTCCAAACAGCGCTTTCTGGTGATGAATAAAAAAAAATTGCGTTTCAGCTCTAGTTACTGAACTATATTTCAGTCCGACGTTCAGTAGATGAAAACAAAATATTATTACAATTCAGTTTCAATGTTTTTAAATTGAGGATTTCAGAAATATAAATGTACAATAACTTGATACCAACAGAAAGTGGAAAAAATAAATTGGAAATATTATACCAGGTGACGCATAAGTACATATATGAATTAATCTGATCAAATGGGAAATAAAAATTAGATTGTTTGGCAGGATTTTCTTCAGTATGTTTATTGATCTTGTGATGCACTGTTTGATACCTTCGGTGTAGTAATGAATATTACTGAAGTTATTTTCACACTTCGACACGTGTTTCAATCACCAAGTGATCATCTTCAAGAGGTATATTAAACTACATATACATAAAATGTTGTCCTTATTTATACCAACAATACCTCTGCTAGGTACCCGCGTCTTAATTGCCTTAAATCAATTTTACATATTGCCTTATCTACTACTAATTTTGAATTGAATTGACAATATTGCCTCATCTAACAGTCAGGTTAATCTGATAATTAGAATATCATTTCAACAAGGTATAAAGTATATCATTAGGTATTGGTCCACCATCGTTATTCATAATATTATTATGTTTACTCATTTATACAGTGTCATAGACATCTAGATGTCTGTTGTTGTTAACTTGTCTAACAAATCTGCGTCGATCATAAACTACTGATTTCTAAGTTATAGAGATATGGTGTCAGGGGAGTACCCCTGCACCTTCTAGAGTCTTTTCTAAGCAATCGAAAGCAAGTTGTGAAACTTAATCAGTCCTACTCAGATACCTTACATATACCTCAAGGAGTTCCACCAGGCTCGATCCTGGGACCATTTCTCTATGCAGTTTATGCAAATGACTTCATAAGATATCTCAACATGACTAACAACTTTAATATACGTATGGTGTGTTATGCTGATGAATGCATTGAAAATTGTAGCAGAAAATACTCTGGAACATGTGCTGAAGAGGTCGAAAAATAATGTCCACATCGGTTAAAATGCTGGGTATAACTTTTGACGCCAAGTTAATCTGGACCCCATATATTGGTAATCTATGCACAAAACTGAGAAAATCGTGCTACTCTTTGAGGTTTATGTCAAATCATTGTAGTGAAGAGATACTGCTGATCCTGTATCATGCTAATTTCCACTCCCACCTGAAATATGGTATTTTAAACTGGGGAAATTGCTCCTCTGTAAATAGAGTGTTTACAGAAATATGCCATTAGAATATTGGCAAAACTAGGCTCTAGAAATTCGTGCAGTCATTTTTGTTTTTAATCAAACATTTCAACAGTGGCAGGGACCTATATCCTAGAAGTCTGTGTGCACGTTTTTAAAGAAAGATCTAGCAATATGGCTGAACCTTTACATAACTATAACACTAGAGGAAAACAGTTGCTACTACCAGAACGCCATCGTACTGTCCTATTTCAAAAAAGTTATGAAGTGAATGGATGCAAATTCTTTAATATTTTACCCGAAACTGTGAAAAACTGTTGAAACATATTTGTGTTTGAAATAATGACAAAACAATTCATATTACAGAAAAATTGTTACACTTTTGAAGAATTCCGCAACTAGAACCTTTTTTTTATTCTGTGTGACTGTTTATACAGCGTGACTCACGGTCGATGGTAGGTTAGACGTTTCTGGAAAACGCAAAGCATGATTTTTCTGAAAATTTCACCTCTCACATTTCCTTACCTTTTCTATCGATCTAAAATAGTTTCATCATTGCGGCGTTGCCACTTCTATTAACAAGTCCTAGCAATTATATTCTTTTAAATGGAACACCCCGTATATTAATACATTTTTGAAATTGCTCTAGTATTTTAATCCTTTTTTGTTAATAATGTCATATACCTATCTACCTATAGAAAATAAATTGTGCTGAATATGGTCCAAAACATAGCCTTAATTGAAATTAAGTACATCAGTATTCTCAATTCATGAAAAGTTGATATTTTGATGATAGTTTGGACAAACTCGAAATATTCAAATAACACCAAGAAATCGACTCCATATCATACAGGGCGTGCTAAAATTACTTTTATTTCCATTATGCATAAAAGTAGTCGAAAGTTCATTTTTTCAAATGAAACCCCCTGTATATTACTCGATAAATTGAAAGATACAGGGTGTTCCATTTAAAAAAATTAAGTTGATAAGACTTTTTGATGGAAGTGGCAACGCCGCAATGCTGAAAATATTTTAGATCGATAGAACAGGTAAGGAAATGTGAGAGGTGAAATTTTCAGAAAAATCTTGCTTTGCGTTTTCCAGAAACGTCAAACCTTCCATCGACCGTGGGTCACGCTGAATATCATTTATTTCTTACTTATTGTATTACAGCTATATATAAAATATTATGTAATGCGCCCATTATTTCACAATAATTTTGTCGTAGTGTATATCTAACCCATTTGTATCATTGTGTACAACCTTATTGATTGAAATAATTTTAATAAAGTGAAGTCTATGGAATGGTTTTGTTGCAAAATATGATGGCCGACTGCTGATTATTCTGATCTTCCATATTTCAGGTGTGCTAATTGTTCCTTATTTATTAGGTCAATAGATATTTCAGTCTGCCCATAATATTTTGCATCGCATTCCTTACATTTAATTTCGTGAATTCCAGACTTTTCCGAATTATTGACTTGGTCCTTTAGATTTTCTGAAAGGCACTGTAGTGTATGACTTGTTTTGAATATCACCTTCATAGGTCGCCACTGGTAGCAATGAACTAATTGTGACGTAGCTTAGAGCGCGCGAATGTACGATGTTTGCTGCCGCTCTAGATGTAGCGAGAATAAAACTACCATCTTCGATGAGATTCCGAGGAATGTTTCACGGCCTTCGATTGCTAAATATAAGCGCCATCCACTCCTCAATCGACACAGTCAAGTGTAAGTTACAGTGCGGTACGCGTATCGATCTAGTAAGGAGATAGACATTCGAATGATACCTAGTTGAAGTTTCACTTGGAGTGTTTGTTGTATTTAAAAATTAGTTTGAATATTGTTCCGTGTAGTTAATTATTGGTCAACCCACGGGGAAAACGTAACATTTGGTGTCAGAAGTGGGATATTCGACTGAAGTTTTTTATGATGGAAACAAGGAATGTCGATTACGATGTAAAAGCTTGAGAAAATGTTTGAGGCTTTGCAAGCGAGCCTGGTGGAGAATGAAAAATGCCTGAGTAAAGATCGTGAATTACTACTAGGTATTCAGCAAAAACAGGAAAAAGGTGATCTTCAGGTGATGTGTTACTGCAGGTTATTCCGGGTTTTCCTGCAGCTGAAAAAGCAAATGCGCCACTAGAATCAATGAAGTCGCCCCGTAGTGCCAATTAATTTTTATTGTTGTTTTATAATTTCACATTTTCAACTTGAACTATTGTCACTATTGTTTAAAATTCAACTTTGAGTAATGGTGTAATCACTTGTGGTGTAATCAGTTTTTGCTGGTTGCTACCATGATATTGCTAAATAGGTAGTTTTCTTTAAATAAAGAAAAGTCATCAATGAAATTTCTCCAATAAGTATCAGAGGATGAAATATTGGAAATTCAAGTGAATGAAAGAAAGGAAAACCAATTTGCGTTGATATGTAGTGGCGAAAGTGAATGTTTTTCAAACAATCATGTCGTCTAAAAGGGCCATTTTATTAGATTTTCGAGAAATTGAAGCAGAAGGAAGATTCATTATTCATGTGGAAAATAAAACTTTCATATTCGATGAGCCCTTAGGATGACGATGGTCCGGACCGAACTACTTAGCGAGACAACGCCTTCTAGAGTTGAAAGAGGCAATCACGGAAAATGAAATTCTCATGAGTCAGTTTCGCTACGCAAGTGGGCTTCCGCGTTTCGTCCTGCTCGTTCTTTGATTTCTGCGGTATCGAGTATTGCTCTGCGGTTTGAGGATTCTTATCGTTGTGAAAAGTTCTTTAATATACGAGGTATTTCGAAACGTTGGACGATGAATCCGCCAAGTGTTATGTGACTTCTGATTAGCACTTATTGAAGTTGTGAAGTGAATTAGGACGAAACCGGTTAGTAGATACTGTTTGATCGAAAATCTGACTAGAAAAGAGTGGCAGTTTTTTTTAGGCTGAAACAAGGTAAAGAATATTCAGTTTCACTTACTTTCAGAGAATTTGAACCTCCGTTTCTGGATAAGCCTTCAAGCATTGCTTTCAATATTTTTTTTTCACTAGCACTTTGGAGGGAAAAATGATTTCTGCATCAACTCAAATCCAATTATTCACTATATTGAACAATTAATATGATATCAAAGATTGTCGCGGGATACACCTTAGTGGAAGAAAAAATTTTGGTAACTAGTTTAGTGATCCAATAATTTTTCTGAAGGAAAGTACGTTGGGTAACTGGAAAAATTTTTTCATAAAAAAACAATTGCTTTCTTGCCGATGTTTCGGATTCAATTCAATTCTTCGGGGCTCGAAAAGAAGTTTTTTCGTGTTGATAATATTACTATTTTACATATTAGCTACATATTGAAAAAAAAATAAAAAACATTACAATAGACTAACTTCCGAAAAAAAAATTATCCTGTTGTTTCTATGAGTCTACTCTGAACTGTAATATCTCAGTGATACTCAGTTTGATCAAAATACCCGCCATTTGAATCAGTGGACTTTTGCCAACGTAACACAAATTGATCAGCATAAAAATTAGCTGCTCAAAATTCGATAAAGTAGACGAAAGCCGTCTATGCCTGGTCCTGATTATCGAAGGTTCCACCAGTTAGAAAGGTATCGGAGTGCTTGAGAAGATGGTAGTCGATTGGCAAGAGATCTGGAGAGTCTGGTGGATGAGGCAGTACTTCAACGCTCAACTCGTTTGATTTTTGAATGATGATTTGTGAAACGTGCGGTCGGGTGTTGTCGTAGAGCAGGATCGGACATCTACTGTCGACCAATGCTGGCTGTGGATGCAACTTACGATACATATCGCTGAAATCCTCACAATAGAACTCTGTTGTGATGGTTTGGCAGGGTTGCAGAAAATTATAGTGAATCACACCAGCAGCTGAGCACCATACAGTAACCATGGTCTTTTTTTGTGGGTCGTTGCCTTTGGGAAGTACCTGAGTGGCTCGTAGAAGTCATGAACCTCTCCTGTTGTACGTGTCCAACCACTGACCTCAAGGTCTCCTGTTGTTATAGAGGATCCACTTTTCATCACAAACGATGATCCGATCCAAAAAGGATCGTTTCGGTTGACAATTTCTGTCGATCGCTCAAATCGTGGAACACCAATTTTTCCAGCTTCTTGAGCTTTCCAATACGTTTTATTTCATCAAAAACTACATGGGAACTGACGTCCAGTTCTTCCGCCATCCTACGCAACGTTTGTGATGGGTTAGTCTCCACCAGGGTCCTCAAATTTTCGTACTGGATTACTGTAGGTCGAACCTTCCGGGGCTCATTTTTGAGACTTAATTCACCGGCGCAAAATTCCGCAAACCACCGTTGAACCGTGTATTCATCAATACTTAATTTTTCGGGCTGTTTCTGCGGCGCCCTGATTCAATTTGAATTTGCTCAATAACATCATATATATTCGAGCTAAAGAGAGGTAAAAGAATTGAATTTGTGAAAAAAACAGCATTGATGTATAGAGTATAAAATTATCTTCGATCAATGTATACCACGACACAGTAGAATGAAAATTTATTAAGATACTAGCAGACCCGGCCACGCGTTGCTGTAGCCAAGATTTTTGTTATATTACATTGTAGTGAACTATTTAAAAGGAACGGTAGGAGAACATCAGTCACGGGGTCCACCATGCTTTTTTACATAGATACCTACCATTTGTAAAAAAATATGACGACATCCATGACAGATTTTCTACAACCGTACAATGAAATTATTATATACGAATGAAGACGGAAACGTTGAAGCTGGTATAAAAATCCACTGGATTGGGATTAAAAGAGGAAGGGACTTTGAACACGATTTATTGAAATTTTCGTACAGTTGATATTAAGCAAAAATCAATAAAAAAGAATTATTTTTAAATTTACTATTATTTTCATTCAATTTTGTAACACATGAGTATGTTAGAAAGTTGTTAGTTGCAACATATAGTTGCCCATGAGAAAAACATGAATTTTCCAAATATAAATCACAAATGAACATTGTTTGGCCTTGATACTCATTTATAAAAATGGCAAAAGCTAAACGAATTGGAAACTGTAGCCTTCTGAAGAGTATAGTAGAATCTGACGGTATCATTGGAATACGTGGCAACAGGACAACTTCTCCTTTAAACTTCGCAGTTAAAATGATTGCTTCAAGAATATTTCCGGTGATCTTTTGACCAAACGCGTACCGTTGAGGTGGATTCAAATTAGATGAGAGAATAATAGGGGAAACAATCTTTAATCGAAGATTATGTGGTGGCATTCCAGGTATAACAATTGAATTTCACGGTATTTCGTTAATACAAAATAAATATAACTTATACTTCAGCATTAACAACACGTGGTGGTTATGCTATTGAATTGTAGCTTGTATGACACGTTTGTAGGTTTAACATAGCAGCGCCATCTATTGATTACTTACTCAATTCTGTCAACAGATATCGCCATCTATTAAAATCGTTTGGAGTTAACAGATAATTGTGAATGTCGAATAATAGACAAATAATTTGCAATAAAATAATATTGCGACTATGAATTATCAAGATGTAAGCTATCTTTCTTTCAAGTTGGATCGAACTGCACACGGTGTGCGAATTTAATTGAAATCGATTGAGTAGTTTAGGAGTCCATCGCGGACAAACAACGTGACACGTAATGTATATACAGTGTGTAACAACGAAAACTTAACAGACCCGTTTTTGAATATACCTAAGAAGTGACATTTTTAAAAAAAGCTTGGACACGTCGATTTCTAATTAAAGGGGGACACCTTTCAGACTAATCAGATTTTTTGTAGTACGCACCCCCTCGGAAGGGTGCGTCCGACGACCCTTATTTAAATAGGGAAAGTAGGTCGAGTGGCACCTTGTTTTGAAGGTCTTTCGAATACCTTTACATCTCTGTTAAAAGAAAAATTTTGTAACGATTAGTTTTCGAGAAAATTTGAAGATTTAAAGGTATTTCTATTGAGTTCAACTCTTTTTAAAATAAATCAAATTGTTTTTAAGGTACAATTTACGTTCAGAACTTTCATGAAAAAAATTAATTTTTGCTTTTATGACAACCTGCTAATACGTGTCCATTTGATTTCTTACAAAAGTAAGAATTATTTGTTTATTACGAGGAGATTTTTTCGGGGGATGGGGTTGGTTACCACCCTTACATTTTAGATAAATTGAGTGGCATCTCCTTATGAACGTTGCCTTTTGACGTGGATATTTTATGCTTCTGATAAAAAAGTGAATCATACTAAAAATTTACCTACACAACGAATACAACCTGCTGATTTCCTTGAATGCTGATGACACAGAAAAGTTTAAAAAACTGTTTTAGGGTTAATAAATCCCAATAATTGTTTTTAAAGCACACACAAAAAAAGTAACACCTAATAAGGGTAACTCATATAGGAAATTTAGAATGAATGTTCAAAATGTGCGTCATTTCGCTGCATGCAACAATAAAGATTTTGTTCGAATTTTGCTCTCGCATTACTCAACATCTCAGGAGTTATAGCTCGGCATTCATCAATAATTCTACGACGTAATTCATCCAAATTGGCTGGGTGTGTAGCATAAACTTTAGACTTTAAATATCCCCACAAAAAGTAGTCCAGTGGTGTTAAATCTGGGGATCGTGCTGGCCATTCAATTGGACCTCTTTTGCCAATCCATTGCCCTTCAAAATGATTATTCAAAAAATTTCGAAACTGCTGGGCAAAATGGGGTGGTGCTTGTTGAAAATGGATAAATTCATCTTGACATCTTAGATCCTGTTCAATTATTTCATCTATACGAGGTTGTATTGCCTCTTCAAGAAGTTGTGAATAAGAATCACCGGTTAAATTTCCATCAATGAAAAATGGACCTATAATATGATTGCCTAATATTCCGGCTCAGACATTCAACTTTTGGGGATGTTGGGTATGTTATTTCTGCGTATTGTCTTGAGTTTTCGTCCGACCAATAACGGCAATTGTGACGGTTCACGCAACCATTTAAATAAAATGAGCATTCGTCCGAAAAATAGATGTTATAAAGCAGCTCGAAATTTTGCATTATTCTCTAACGCATGCCCCACAAAACTCCTGTCTTGTTCATGAACAAGTTTAATTTTGTAAGGATGGAATTTTTGGTTTTTAAGGATTCTCCATGCGCTCATATGGCTTATTCCGGCCATTGCTGATAAACCTCTGTTACCTAACCTGGGATTGACGATGACTTGACCAATCATTCCAATCGAATTATCGTCATTCACTACTTTTCTCTGAATATTTCTTTTCTTATTCAAAACCGAACCCGCCTCCCTGAATTTTGTGACCAAATCCAGAACGTGATTTCTGCTTGGGTGTTTACCAGGGTAAACAAATAACAATACACGACCCGTTCAAACAAAACAATCAAATGATGTACTAATGAAAACTGGAAGAAGAGGAGTGGGTATTGATTTTAAAAAAGGGATTTTATTCAACAAAAAACTGATAAGAAGAACTGCTCGAAATTTTTTTTATTTAGGCATACAAGTTACCGAGTGGTCTGTCTAATGTATTATTAACATGGCAATTTTAACTTCAAATTATCTCGAAAACTAATAGTTACAAAATATTTTTTTGATAGAGTTGTAAAGATATTCAAAAGACCTTCAAATCAAGGTGCCACTCGACCTACTTTCCCAATCTAAATAAGGATCATCGGACGCACCCCTCCGAGGGGGTGCGTACTACAAAAAATCTGATTAGTCTGAAAGGTGTCCCCTTTAATTAAAAATCGACGTGTCCGAGCTTTTTTTAAAAATCTCACTTTTTATATTCAAAAACGGCTCTGTTGAGTTTTCGTTGCTACACACTGTATATTGGAAGAAGATGGAGCTACAAAAACACATTACATCAAAACTCGATATCTCTAATTCTGGATTTCCAAATATGATGATTTTTATAGAACTTCTCTCGATAAAACGACTATGATCAATAAATAACACAGCCTGCGTAGAATTGTATGTTATTACGTAGAAAATCATTTCAGCAGTAAATATATTCCAATAATTGTGGAAAAAAAAATAACACGACGCTGAACCAGGAACCTCAGTATTCAGTCTTCACCCATAATCTTGAGTAAATATATGAAGTCTGTTCTAAAACAAGTGTGAATATTTAAATTTCGCGGGCTACGTAGATTTGATCAGCGACTTTTTTATATTATTATTATGTTGGTACAACCGTTCTGAAGATATGTTCACAGTTCCAGCTGTCAGCTGAGTATCAGTTAATTACCAGTTCACACATTAAAAAAAATATTCAGTATCATCAAGTTATTCATTTGAATTTGCTCATTTAGTAAATAAATCGAATACTTCAAATCTATCGATTTCTAAATGTTCTGAAAGATTGAGTTTTCACTGTTCTCTGCTAAATGTATCGAGTCATAGTTTATTGTTAAAAATTATTTGCAAATGTTGAACTGGTTTTTTCATTCAAGAAACGACTTCTATGCTCTTCGATTCTTTGGGAAAAAGTTCACCCTGTTTGGTCAATATTGAGTCAACTTATATACCCCTGATCTATCCGACACTAAAATTTTGTCTTTATTGTTCACAAAAAACTTGCTTGAATTATTATTTGATCTGTTTTTCCATGCGGTAGGAAATGTATTTGTTCCAAGTTTATGATTAATATGAAAAGTTATTACTGTTGTCCACATATTTACCTGAATCTGTCAATCTAGAGAGACATGACCCTCTCTACGATCATTCATTATGACCCCAAAACGTTACGAAAATGCAGCCCTCATTAAAAATGTTCGACCGAATGACACAGTTTCAGTTACCCGCAAAACGTCATTTTTGAAATTCGTGTTCTATTTATTTCGATTTCCACCCAGTTCAGATGGTAGTAATGAAAACGGTCGATGTTTCATTGCATTCAGTAACAACTGCGGCATGGTGCGGCATTGTTAGTTTGCCGGTCATGCACTTGTAATTGTGAATTGTTTTAATTAAAAGCAAAAAACTAACTGAAACTATATGGTCTATTAGGGGTGCAACAGTGTGCTTGGAACTTGTTCCTGATGAACTGTACACGTTATGCATTCGTAGTCAACAAAATTGGCAATTACATTTAAATATTCAACTACGAGGGTGGTCTCAAAAGTTTCCGATCTAACGAAGATACAAGACCGTTTTTCAAGATAGTCTCCTTTCAACTCTACACACTTCTCCCAGCGATGCTCCCATCTCTGTAAACCGTCCAAAGATTCCTGGGCGCTTTTCTCTGCAAAATAATAGTTCACAAAGGTGATTGCCTCTTCATTTGACAAAAATCTCTATTCTCGGAGCGCAATTTTCAGATGGGGCAACGAAAAGAAGTCACTTGGGACTAAATCTGGTGAGTAAGGTGGATGGTCAAGCAGGTAGAACCGTAATTCATGGATTTTCGCCATGGCAACCGCTGAGATGTGAGACATTATCATGGTGGAACAGTATTTTCTTTTTCTGCAAATGTGGCCGTTTCACCGCAAGTTCGGCCTTCAGCTTGACAAGTGATGAGGCGTAATATGCTCCTGTAGTGGTTCTTTGTTCGTGAAGAGTGAGTGGGTATATTCAACCCTCCGCTGCAACACGCAGGGGATCGACAGATCTGGTCATCGGAAGTGTGGGGGAAGACCAAATGGCTGCAACAAATCTTACTCTACTCGTTTGGAGTAGTGAAGTGGGCTCGGAAGGAGCTGTATCAACTCGACGTAAAGACCCGAAAAATGATGCATCTCTATAGGAGTTTGCATCCCAAATCGTCCGTGCCATGGTTGTACTTACCCCGACAACAGGAAGGCCGTGGACTTTCGAGTTTGAAGTGTCTACATGACAGAATGGTACTGGATATAGCTTGCAAAGTCGTCAGGAGTTCGGACCCCCTTCTCTGCATGGTCCGTGACCCTGAGAGAGCAGGAATTGGAGCATTTCTCTTTAGTGCAGCTGCCCGAGCAGCTGATGAACTCGGTTTAGTTTTTGGCACTGAACGAGGTGACCACAACTCTGACACCGAGTTGAAACCCGTTCAACAAAAAGCTCATATAGAAACCGCAGAGATCACCTCACTCCTGCGGAAACACAAGGATAAGCCAATGCATGCTTCAATAACATTGGAGACCTTGGCTCATCAAAGCGCCTGACTTTTGCTTCCCTAAGGTCGAGTGGGCTAGAATCAGAAACTGAGGGGTTCATCATGTTTTGCCAGGATGGTGTATTCAACACCTAGGTATACCGCTGTCGCGTGAAGGGTATAAAGATCCCGACACAAGGCCCAGGGCCTACCGCGAGGCGCCCGAGACCCTAATTCACTTGTTATCAGCATTTCCAGCACGCTTACAGTATTGGCGAGACAACGGTGTTGCCCTACGCTCCGGGGGATATTGGATCCGTTGTGGGGAACGAGAAGAGCCGAATTTATTGGAACTATTCGTTCCTTACCCTCAGGCTCATACAAGCTAATAAGCCTGATGTAGTACTTCTCGACCACCAGAGCTACTGGCGAGACGAATATCGTCCGAAAAGAGGAGGAAAAACGGATAAAAAATCGAGATTTTCTCTTCGCACTCCGCAAACTCTATCCAGACCACTTTGTCAAGATAGTTGTTCTGATTATTGGAGTCCTTGATGGAATGATGTCCCCTCTACTCTCGAATTCCAAAATCATACCGGCATGGATTTTTTTGTTGCGTTCACTTGTGGATCACCCTTTGATTTAGTGCGGGTATTATACTCGTGTTGAAGTGTCAAGATTAAGTTGTAATAGTATATTTGTCTGATATCGAGTAGCTTCGAGTAAATGAAGATTTGATCAGAAGATCAGAAGATAATTTTTCATGGTACATGATTTAAATTATTTTTCTCTGTAGTACTTCAGATTTCTTAAGTTGGATATCTAAAACACCAACCCAGCTCAGTATAGCATACTGGAGTCGAGATGTTACTGGGGCGTAGTATATTATTTTAAGGTGATTGATATCGAGGATAGATCTCAAGTATTTAAATTTCTGTAGTATGCGTCCTAGCGATTTCGAGATCTGGGTAATATGTTCATTTCACCTGAGATGAGGATCTATTGTAATTCCCAGGTATTTAATTTGGTCTGCTCCCGAAGTTTCCATGTTTTTTTGTGATCATTCAGTATTAGTTTACCCCTGTTTGGCAAATGACTTTCGTAGCTTGCGAATGGCAGGAACTTGATTATTTCAAAGTTAAGCGTGAGTGACCTGTGATCGAACTAATCTTTTGATGTTTCGATTTGATTTTCATCTTTGATTTTCAAACTACTCCAATTTTCGCCGGTGTAAAGTATGACCGTGTCATCAGCAAAACTATCAATTGAACCATATATTTCTATAGTTAGTAGGCTGTTAATATATATATATATATATTGAGAAGAGCATGGGTCTAATCACAGTTTCCTGTGGTATACCATAGATATAATTTCTTTTTGTGAGCTGACATTATTATTCATTTTAACTATTTGTTTTCTACCAACAAAATAACTTCTGAAAAGTCGGCAAGTTTTTCCTCGTATTCCCGGACCCTCCAGTGCCTCCAACAACTGGACATGGTCAACAGTATCAAACGCCTTTGCTAAGTCCAAAAATACACACAATGCAGGTCGTTTGTTATCTATATGATCGTGTGTTTCCCCTGTCAGAGCAGCTATTGCATCGTTTGTCGGGAAACCTCTTCTGAAACCATATCATAGATAATACTACTACATCAATCAACGAAGGGTCAGTCTATTCATATTATATTTACGAGTATATGAAATTAATTTTTGAATAAACCCAGAAATAGTATCTTTACAATCTGTGAATGAACCCAGTTTGCGATCAGAATCTAGGTTTGAGGCGATGTAACTCAAAGGGAGATGGCAGGTTATGTCAGCGAGAAACTGTTTTGAAATAATAAACAGAGGTCAGGAAGGGTTCAAATTTATGTGGGTTGGTGGGTAACTCATAGGGGGTATGAGATTTAATTGGGAAACTATGTATTCATCGTACAGAACTGAATGTTCTGCAAAACATCATTGCATATTCACTCACGTCTTTCCAGTTTCTGACAGCGACATATTTGATATTTATATCCAATATGGTTTCAGGAAAATTGAGGCATTTGAAGCTATGAAGTTGAGGCATATTGCATCATGACTTACATCAATTCCATAGTATTATTTTTCCATACTGTAACACAATTATTGAATGAAGGACCTTCAACTATCTTCAAGTTTAATATAAACGTTGCAGCTCTTGGCTGCAACGTTTATATTGATTTCCGAAACCAATTCTCCCCAATAGAAACACTTAACAAATTGTATCCGGTCTGAATTCCTGGCCATACGGGCCAAGAAGGTAATGAGAATGCTGAATCTCTCGCGAAGAAGGGTGCTGCACGCAGCTTCATCGGACCAGAACCTGTCATTGGCATCGCTTTAGGTTTTGCCGAACAGATATCGAACACCTGGATGGCAAGAAGATTTATGGACTTCTGGAAAATTCTTCCAGGATTGGCTCACTCCAAGACGTTCATTCACCCTTCGAAGTTTGAAACCAAACAGTTGTTGGACTTTAGTAGAAATGAACAACAATATCTAACAGGCTTTCACAGAGGTCACTATTCTCTGCATCATTGAATGATGAGGTAGTGTGTGTCGCCTCTGTTTAGAAAATGATTAGATCACATACTTCGTGACGAACTCGCTGCGGATCGAATCAGGTTTTCAGAGATTGGCAGAGCCGCACTCTTATCATCTGCGGTGGAGAATCGAACTAACCCACTCACTTTTGAATTAGCCTAACCTGAACCTTCAGGTATCCAAAGCAAGCCTTTACTCAATCAACAGAAATGCAATACTCCTCTAGACTTACATTTTATAAACTGAATTGGCGTCTTCAGTTTCCTTCATCTTCTGAAGACATCAATCTCCATAAATGCAACACTTTTCTATGCCAGAGGTCCGGTTTTACCTTTTATCCTTTCAGATAGTTTTTCCACAAGGATGGAGTTTTCGAAAATTGTATTTCAAAATTTCAACTTCGATGCGATGGACAACTCTATTTTTTATTTTACTCCTGATATATACTGCTTGGTTAAGTTGAATCCAAAGCCTAGAACATCTGTTCAACCCTGCACTGCAATTCTCAAGGGTTCATTGTGTTTCACACAACTTGAAACTTGGCCAAATATATCCAGATCTTTGGTGGAGCCGATAAGTTCATTTGGTGGGTGGTTTTCTAGGATAGATAGCAAGAGTGAAGTCTGACAGATTCCGGAAACCCAATTTGATTAACAGCAAGCAGGCCTAAAGTATGTTAGTTTTTCGAACAGAGACGGTACAAACTCTCTTTCGACAGTCTAAATTCCTGTATCTGATAATTCTAAAGACAATTACCTGTATGTAGGCTTGTTTGATAAGATAGTTCAATTCTGTTGTAATCTCACAATTGTTTGATAACGAACTCTTTAGTGTGTTTGAAAGCTTTGGAATGGACCAATCTTGGTAAAATTTACCAAAAGTCTGAAATTAGTCTTCCAGTCTGAGTGTTCAGTGTTTGTTTGGTCAGGTCTAAAGCGATAACAATAACAAGTTATGGTCCAATGAAAGCATTTGCAGTATTTTTTTTGCAGAGGAGTCAACAGCTTCGACATTTTCTGGCCGGTTTTGCTAGGAATCCAGACGAGAGATAATTTGTCAAGTCTTCCTATTGAGGAACGTTTCTTTGATAGTTCACCTACAACTTGCTCGATGAGAGTCAAGAACTCCCAAGGCAGTTTGGATGTGAATGGTTTGTTTCTGCCAATTTGTCCACCTACACTTAGTAGAGTAGATTTTTTCTTGGAATACGATTTTTTAGGTTCCTGAGTGAATGTTAACCCCTGCACCCAAATCCATCTAGGAGCTTACAGCCAGCTCTTGATATTTAGTTCCATGGAGAATCCAATCCCATTTTAGTTGGAGGTAATTCCCAAAATGCTCCACGTGAACCTGTTTGGGCATGCTGCCTATCTAGCATTTCTCTTGAAGAAAATGTGGAGGGGGAGTCTGGAAGGATTTCCATGGCTACTGACGGTGTGGTGATGATGACATCATAATAGCCAGACAAGCGTACAACATTGAACTTCCTCTGAACCACTTACTGTGATTTTTTTTTTAGCCAGGCTATTGCGCCGTATGTGATCATTGTGGTCTGACAATCATCACATTCATTCATGGATTGTTTGGGGTCTGAGCCCCAAGATTTTTTACAAATGTTCATATGAATAATTTAGTTTTTTTCAAAGCTTTTTATAGGTGAGCATTCCAGGTGGGTTCTTTCCACAATAATACCGATATTTTTCTTCTTCGTTGCACTAATGATGGAAAATAGAGTTGAATCATCCAGATTAGTCCTCTTTATGGAAGGGACTAGGTTCAAGGGACACAGTTCTGCAGGGGTTTACATACATCTGCTCCCTATGGCACCAACAGTGAAAAACGACTAGAATTTTTGGGAAGATATAACATGCCATCCTTTCGATAGTGGTGCTTGCCAGAATGACTTGGACATCTGCATAGGCTTACAAATTCACTTTTTTCTGACAAATGCATCGGTTGGGCTAGTGATCAAAGGTGACCATAGAAGAGGATAAGTATTCTTCCCTAAGGACCTATCTTGAAGAGTGATAAAGGCTACTATTTTCACGAGCATGACGTAGATCTATCAAGTTTTGGTCGATTATTTCTCAGCCAAGACTGATTCTATGGTGTTAGGTAGTGCATTCAAATGCTTCTTCCATATCTGGAAATGAGGATACCGTAGTCTCTTTATAATTGAGGGATTGGACAATTTTCTCTACAAGGTTCTATAACGTCAAATATGTTGATTTGTCAGTTCGATCAGCATACTGAAGTCATTTAGGAGGGATGTCTTTAAGCGCCAGTAGGAAAAAAGTTAGGTCGTATCTATTTGGAATATGGGTCTTTGCGGCATACTTCAGGTATATATTGTTACGTGTTAGTTCACGTTTCATGATATTCGTTAAATTACTTGGAAAAAGCATATACAACCTAGATGTTAATTCATTTATTGCTCATTCATTGATATAACACAATACTGAAAAACATGAAAAAAATGCTCATTTTGCAAATAGTACTTCCATGAGATCCACTGAATTCTAGGTTTCGGTATTCTGAAAATAAGACGCTTTGTTTGTGATTCCACTGATGCTTCGAGTGTCCTCTGAAATTCCTGTGAAATACAAGTACGAGGAATAAAAAATAATCCAACCTTTCATTATTTAATTCTCAAAAATATAAATCAACAGAACTGCTGAGTTGTATTGGCAATATGTGTCACTTCTGTTGAGTTCATAACTATATATCATTGGGAAGTTTGATCAAATGGATTCATCTGTGACGCCATTGGATATGCTTTTACTCCAAACGGATCTTCTGTGATGTCAATATACATGACGACCAGACAACCGAAACAACTAACTCATTTCATGGGAATAAGAAATGAAACCGACTAGATGACAAGTTAACATCAATTTTAAAGGAGAAAATCTTTTTTTATTATCACGGCACATGGCTAGAGCTGAATTGAACAATTATGCTCACATCTTGCATGGATTTGCCATATACGTTATCAAGAAATAAACATAAGAGTTTTCTTATTCTTGAGAGAAGAAAGAAATACTCACTTGAGAGTTTTTGATTTGAATTGTTCTATCTTCCTAATCTAGCCGTAATCGTTGGGCTCCACTTAAGTACATGATGGAATTGGCCGATACTTGATGAAATTCCATAAGTAACGTATTCAAACAACACTCCCACTCAACAGAATTTTTCGTACATATACTTTGTTTCAGGCACCTTTTTCCTTCTTTATATGCTTCCTTTTGGTTACACGTTTCGCTTTTATCGTAACCGTCATAACGAAACTACAAGAAGTCTCTAGTAAGTAGAAGATCCTTAATTATAACTGCACCACTTACCACAGAATTTTAAAGAAGATTCAACACACCAGACCTCTACAGGGGTTCGAACAAAGTTCCGTAGTTTATATACGAGGCCCGGCTATTAAATAACGAGACTGGTTAGGAAAAAGGTTTTATTATAAAAATTATTCTACATTCGAATCCTAACCTTCAATATACTTCCCTCCCCTCTCCACACACCTTTCCATACGTTTTTCCATTGATCGAAGCAGTGCTGGAAATCTTCTTTGGTGAGGCCCTTCAGAAGCTCTGCCGTTTATCTCTTCACCGCTTCCGTCGACTCAAATCGGGTCGTTTTCAAAGCAGATTTTTCTTCGGCAACAAAAAAAAATGTCGCACGGTGCTCATTTTGCAAATAGTACTGTAGATTCAATTTAATTCAGATGTCATTCAATCACTTACTTTCAATCAGTTTTTATTTGTAATTCCACTGGTGCTTCAAGTGTCCTCTGAGGTTCCTGTTACATAAAAGTACGAGGAATAAAAAATAACTCAACCTTTCAATATTTAATTCTCAAAAATATAAATTTACAGCACTGCTGAGTTATATTGGCAATCTGTGTCACTTCTGTTGACTTCATAACTATATATCATTGAAGAGTTTTATCAAAAGGATTCATCTGTGACGTCACTGGAGCACTTAGAGAATTAAAAAAAAGTAATAGAATACAAATTGTATAGTGATGTGGAATTATTTGGGACATTATTGGTTATCATTTATTGTTTTTTCATTTATTGTTTTTAATTGTTTTCAATTGTTCACTAAGGTATTTGTATCTGTAATGAAACCAAATATCACTGTTTTAATAATAATTTAATGTATATATGTACCTATATTTCATTATCTATTTAAATGTTACTTAACATATGATACTGAAATCATCACACTTACACTCATAGATATGTATATTAGGTTTCCTATTTCAATAAAGATTATTATTATTATTGTTATAGTAGCTGATTTATGAGCATCAAAAAAAGAAAAGTGCTATGAGGCTGGAGTTATTTTACTATTCTTCAGAAATTATCACTCCTAATACATATTGGAAATATATATTCATTCAGGAGTTTTTTTTGATTTTGAATCTACCCAATGTTTACACTAATTTTCATTTCATTACTTACTGACCGGTTAATCAGCTTATCTGCGAGACGACTCTACGAGATAAATATTTTAGGGGATTCTAATCTCGTCCTCGTTTTAAAATAACTTTTCCGGACTTGAAACTCTCCCAGCTGTGTGGATTAATCTACTACGTAATTCTCGAAAAGTTGTTCTCGAGGATTAGGTTCATATGCTTCATAATCATTTTATACTTGTTGAAACGGTAGCCTAATGAGAATTTTCACCGAAATCTCTACTGAAAAATTCATTATTTCTCTGCTTGAAACCGGCTACAATTTCTATGAACATTTAGCTTTCGCTTCAGTACGATGGTTTATTAATTTTCTATCGTCCATCACACATTTATGATGTAACGGCCTGAAAGGTGTAATACTGGAGGGATCCTTTTGGTTGATTTCGGTCCGTAATTGAATGGAATAGTAAATAGATGGATGTAGCCGTTACTACGTGGTAGTAAATCATGATTAAGAAAAGTGAATTGAAACTTTTTATGTTTTTCACCACTTTTATTTGTAACTAACGTTACTGCAGTTTCGTCCTGTAAGGACATTTTCAAACTTATACTTTAAACTGCAGTAACGATAGTTACAAATAAAAGTGGTAAAAAACATGAAAAGTTTCCATTCTCTTTTCTTCAGAATGGAATAGTGATTTCGAAGTGATCTAAAATCTCAGAGTAATAAACAACACTTCAACGATAATAATAATGTGACCTCGATACTACTTTCTCCTGAATAAATTCAGGAGAAAGTAGTAGAATGAATGAGAAAATATCATAGATGAAAAAACCTGTTGACTCATATGGAGTAAAAATTACTCCATATGAGTGTGACAGAACGAAACAAAGAAGAATTCAGAAACTACAACAGTAGGTTGAATTTTTTAATAAAAAAAGCAAAGAGTGACTTTTATAATAGCAAAATAGAGGCTGATGAAAACACGAGTAAAAGTCTATGAGAATGTATCAATGAAATTAAAAAAAAACAAAGGACAGAAATTAAAGAAATCGAAAATTCCGCTGGAAACACGACAAATGATTCTAGATAAATATCTGAAGAGTTTTGTAAACACTTTACTGGTATTGATAGAAGCAAAACCTGTCAGACAAAAAAAACAATCCAAATTCAATGTTTATAACGGAGAAAAATGAAGCAGAAGTTATGGAGATAATATTAAATTTGAAAAATAACAAATCACCGGGAATCGACAACATGAAATCCGAAATTCTGAAAGACATCAAGGAAGAAATTGCACCTCCGTTATTTTATATAATAAATAAGTCCATGAATGATGGGAAATCCCCAGATATCTTAAAAATTGCTGAAATAAAACCTCTCTTCAAAAACGGTGATGAACTTGATGTTACGAACTATCGCCCTATTTCATTGATATCAATCATGGGAAAAGTTTTCGAAAAAACCTTACAGAAGAGATTGGTCTCATTTCTCGAAAGTTATAATATTTTATCGAATAGACAATATGGTTTTCGTAAGAATCATTCAACATAGGATGCAATTGCCAGATTGACAGGGCTGATAAATAATGCAGTTGTCAAAAAAAATCCTTTTATCTGTGTCTTCATCGATCTGGCAGAAGCATTTGACACCGTTGACCATTCAAAACTACTGACAGTGCTCTCAAATATTGGCGTAACAGGAGTTGCTCATAAATTATTTGAGAGTTACTTATGTAACAGGAAACAATGCGTCAATATCAATGAAGCTATGAGCAGTTATCAAATGATCACACATGAAGTGCATCAAGGTACTGTTTTGGGGCCAACTCTCTTCAATCTTTATATCAATGATCTTTTCGAACAAGATACGTGTGGGGAAGTATTAAGTTTCGCGGACGACACTGCCGTTTTCTACGAAGGAACTGACTGGACCACTCTCAAAAATAACATTGAGGTTGACTTTCAGAATATAATAAATTTCTTCAACGATAGAATACTGACAATCAATTATAAAAAGCTCACTTTTTGCCGTTTACATCCTACTCTACAAATTTACCATCATATATTGAACTGGAAATACAACATGACGACGGAACCCTTCTGAAAATAGAGTCCGTCGAGAAGCTTAAATACCTAGGCATATACAGTGTGACCCATTTTTGATGGAAAGACCCCCTAAAATTTGAAGTTGTGAACCGATTTTAATATTTTTTTTTAATGTCAAGTACTAAAAGGTCTACGTTGGGATAAAATCTGAAATGTTTATTAAAGTTTCAGGGCATACTACGATATTTTTTCTTAGTCGAAAATCGGGATTTTTTATTAGATTTTTTTATTGAAAAAATCACTACGCCACTGGATTCAGAGTGCCTCTAAACAGGTGTGACCAAAATTTCATGAATAAATATTCATTATTAACAAAGATATGACAACTCAAAAATTCGAAAACTCACACAGCTAACAGTTACAAAAAACACCCTATATCAACAGATGTAGCCATGAGAATATTTTCTTTATGATTTCAACAATAAAGTGCCGCCAAATAAAAAAAAACAAATAGCGTAAATATTTGTAATGAGAATAACGGAATTACAATCAAGTTTTCACGCAAATTAACTAAAGCTAAGACCTAATATTTCAATTTGAATCTTAGTTGCCATGGAAATGATATTACAGTATGACACTTGTGAAAGATTTAAGTGTACTATTGTCAACAATATTCACCTTACAGTTATTTTGTGTCATGGCTGCAAGATGGAGCGTAAGAGAGAAAATTGAAATTGTACGCCTTTCGGGAGATGACGTTAGAAGTGCTAGAGAGGTTTGTAGAGTATTTAATGAGAGACATTCATATCGTCCTCGTATTAGCTGCAGTACGGTGAATAAAATAAATTAAAAATAAAAAAACAGGAATGACAGGAATGATCAAATCATTTTAGATTATTTCGGAAATAATCCTAATGCCAGTATAAGAAATGTCACTTTTGAATATTCCACGAGAAACTATTCGGAAATATCTCAAGGCGAAGAATATTAAACCTTTTAAGCCAAAATTTTTACACACACTTCAAGAAGGCGACGAAGCAAGACGCCTGGAATATTGTTTATGGGCGGAATATCCCTCAAGGGGGATATTCAAAGAATAGAAATTTCCTAAAAAATATTTTATACACCGACGAAGCCACTTTCACTACAAATCGAGTAGTGTCATCACAGAATTGTTGCTATTGGGCAGCGGATAATACTAACTGGGTAATAAACTGTAAAAGCCAGTATTCCCAAAAAATCAACGTCTGGTGTGGGATATTGAACAAACGAATTATTGGTCCTTTCTTTTTTGAGAAAAACATTAATGGGCAAAGATTTCTAGAATTTTTAAACACAGAGTTTTGAGATGCTATTCACGAGCTGCCAATCAATGAAGGATCAAATTTAATTGTCCAGTTGAATGGGTGTTCAGTTCATTATACCAGAGCTGTGAGGCAATGGCTTAACGAACATTTTCCAAACCGATGGATAGACCGTGGTAGTCCGTTTATAGAGTGGCCACCCAGACCTCCAGACCTCACAGTTTTGGACTTTTTTCTCTGGGGACTCCTCACAAAAAAGGTTTACAAAAACCGCTCAAGATATAGAAATGAACTTTGTGCAAGAATTCGACAGGTATGTGCAGATATTAGCCCTCAAGAACTAAGGAACGTAATCAGAAACATTCGTAAGCGCTACGACACATGTATCGAAATACGTGGTGGATTAGTAGAGGCTACTAGAATATGGGTTAGAATTAATTGTTGCACTGAATTGAAACATTTCAGTAACTAGTTACGTTTATTAATATTTTTTGCTTCATTGTTAGTTGAATTGTGTGAATGTAATTCCGTTATTTTCATTAAAAATATTCACGCTATTTGTTTTTTTTATCTGGCGGCACTTTATTGTTGAAATCATAAAAAAATTGATATATTGTGACTGTTAGCTGAGTTTTCGAATTCTTGAGTTGTCATAACTTTGTTAATAATGAATATTTTTTCATAAAATTTTGGTCACACCTATTTAGAGGCACTCTGAATCCAGTGGCGTAGTGATTTTTTCAATAAAAAAATCGCTAATGAAAAATCCCGATTTTCGACTAAGAAAAAATATCGTAGTATGCCCTGAAACTTTGATAAACATTTCAAATTTTATCCCAAGGTAGACCTTTCAGTACTTGACATTCAAAAAAATTATTGAAATCGATTTACAACTTCAAATTTTAGGGGGGTGTTTCCATTAAAAATGGGTCACACTGTATATAGATTCTCATTTGAATTGGGAAGATCAAATTAATTATGTAATTAAAAATTTGTTTGATAAATTCAAAAACGTATATAATATCATTAATCTAAAATATCTCAAAACTACTGTACCATGCTTTGGTCGAAAGCCATCTTTCCTATGGAGTCATTGCATGGGGAGGATAATTAAAAACATGGCCTCAATAATCTACAAAAAATTCGAAAGTGCATTCTTGAAATGATATATAAAAAACCGCGAGAATATCCGTCATGTAGCCTATATAGAGAAACGACGATAATGAATGTAAGTCAGATATTTGTTTTTGCGATCCACTTGAGGCAGTATAGACATAAATCGTCGTTGGTACTATACAGTATACAGCACTATTTCAACACAAGGCATAAAACCAACGCTGTCATACCCAGAATTCCAAATACGAAAGAACAGAATTGTTACACTTTTTTCGGACCAAAACTTTTTAATGAGCTACCGTCCGAACTCAAAACGATCAACTCATACGAAATGTTAAAAAAAAAAGCAATTTATGTCCAACAGGAGTACCCAGTTACAGGAAATGCTTCCATTACAGAGTATATATGAAATAAATATTAAAAATCACGGAATATAGAAATGTATAAAAGCAAATGCTAAAACAAAGTAAGTATATATAAAATATTCGTATAAGTAGAATTTCAAAAGAGGAATTATTGAAGCTACTGCACATAAACTTCAATGGTTATCGTAGCATAACATTTGTGCGAGAAAAAGGTCAGAACTTGGTTGTTCACTTTTCCGTCAGAAACACTAGAAAGCTTTATAGCTACAAGCAGAGTATGTTATAGACTTGCATGAGGTGTTGCAAATAATATAAACTGTAGATGTAATTATTCTGATGTAATTATTGTAATGTGATATTAGTGCAAAAATATTCCTTTAATTCAATATGAAATTTATTATTTTAGAAATGTGAGTTGGCTAAAGCTTTACAATCTTATTCCACTTTAAATTGTTTAGTCTTTGGGTTGAATTTTAATCTTCTAGTATAATTAATTTTTAAATTTGTATGTTTTTATATTTGAACAGAATTAGAGGATATTTGTATTTAAATGATGTAGGTACATGTTAGATGTTTAAACAAAGATTCATTTGGTTTGTTATTAAATCGTTTAGATTTACAACCTTCAATATTTAAACAGATCTGGAGAACATTTGTATTTTAGATGATTGTTCACGTTTAATGTTTAGGCAATGATTTCATGCCACGCGCGGACTCATTTCCTTGTGTTTTTTTTTGTTTTGTTCATATTATGATTGGTAGAATTAAAATTATATGTAATGAAATAGTACGAATAAAACATTATTATCAATATTATTTTTCCACCGTAGTGTGCGCTGGTCAGCCCGTATCCCCCGAAGCCCCGATAAATTCGGGAGGGCGCGCCAGCATTATCAACCAATGACCACTCCCCACACCGTGGGGAGCAGAGCAACCAATGACTACTCCCCACACCGTGGGGAGTGGTCATTGGTTGCTTTGGTGGTCGAGAAGGACTACATCAGGCTCATTAGCTTGTATGAGCCTGTATTATTATCATCCCACATGTTAAGAATAGTGGATACTTGAATTAGACCTCTTGAGCAAGCTTGTGTGGGGCAAAACGAATAAATTAAGGCACTATAATAATATAAAATGGTAAATTTGTTTGAAGGTGATTGACAATGTTTCGTGATGAATTTCACTAGTTCGGACTTCCATTGTCTACTATATAAAATGATTTGAAATCCCTGAAACAAGTAAAAAAGAATAATTAAAAAAGAATAGTTGAAAATAACAATTATATTAAGCAACAATAAACCTGAAATGAAATGATAGTGAAATAACCTACAAGAAAAATATAATAATTGAATAAATAAAAATTAAAGGAATGCAAATAGAAAATAATAAAAAAATAAAAAGTGTAGAGATTCCAAGTCACGTTAGTTCACGACGTTTCGATTGTTGGTATCTACAATCGTCTTCGGGTGATGACTGGACTGATTCCTCCGAGAGATTTACCATAAAATGGTAAAATTTTGATACAGAGAGGGTCGTAAATAACTCATTGCCATTTTTTTTACTTCTATTGCCCAGGTAATCAGTGAAAAATTTTATATCTTTACTACTCAAGCGTATATATATTGAGGTTTTGCCCAAGGCAATCTGTGACTCAAAGTATCGAAAGCTTTTTCAAAATCTGAGGAAGCCATTGATGTTTATTATCCGTAACCCCCTCAAAAGGCCTTGCGTAATATTCAGTCATCGTAGCAAGAATTAAATTTCCTTCTATTGTCGTAATCATATGGCAGAATGAGAGCTTGGCTATTTTCTAGAAAATGGTGCTAATGAGGAGATAAAAATAACTGTCTTGTTCAGATATTTTGAAATACATCAGAATTTGATTGTTTTCCATGTGAGGGAAATAGCAGTATATCTGTATTTTTGCGATCCTGTTTGTAGTACTCACTGAATAAGAAAAGATTTACTTGCAAATTGATGTTCAAGTTGTGGAAGTAATTGTTTTGTTGAGACTTTTTTTTTCAGGTTGTATCTCTGAAGGGAACTCCTATTCACGATTAAACATCTTTGGAGAAAGTTTTCTTGGAGCTGATTCATTTATTTTATCTACAGAAGTTCCTACAATTTTTGTTTGGCGATGTGGAAGTGTAGCCAATCATGTTTATCAACAATATACATTCTTTGGTTTTTTGGAACCGAGATTTTCCAGACCATTGCATTGGGAAATTTAGTCAAGTGTAAAATTAGGCAGACCATTGAGTCTACCCAAAAAATTATTTCACTTATAGAAAATTTTGAATGCACTGACCCACTACTTGGTGGAAATCAATATACACAATTGATGATAATATTTAAAATCTTTGCAATACAGATTTTATCAGTTCAACTCATAGAAATAATGGAAAAGAGCATAGTTTGTAGGAACCAACCATTTTCTATAATTTTCCTACCAAACAGCTCAACTCGATAACTTTTTTTCTTACAACGAAAAATATTGGTTATTAGTCATGATTAGAACGATTCCGGAATAAACCAAAAGGGATTTGATAATAACATCTTAACTCTTCTTGACCTTGACTCGATGGAAGTGTTTGTTGAAGTTGTTGAGCTGCTGTTGGGTGGTTGGGAGTTTCCCCCATGCTCTTGACAGGATAGACTCCCATATTTCGTAATGAGTTCTAAGAGCTTTGCCACCGCATTCTGAAGATAGTTTGTCAAGGCTCCATGAAGTGCAAGCCATTGAATAAACTCCTAACCATAGTGAGAACTGATTGTTTCTGAGTGAGGTTCATGTATTTATTTGAATTGCTGGAATCCGTTTACAGAATAATTGATTTCTCTCATCCCCAATGTTGTATTGTTATTGCGCCATTTGTACTTCTTATAGGCGCGTACAGGGCTTTTCGTAATGTAGGATGAATTCCATCAAACTTAGCCTATTTATTACTTTCTTACAAATCTATTCTCATTTCCAAGTGAAAGTAAATCTGTAAAGTAATATACGAAATTATGTGTGAACTCAGTATGTGAAAGAGTATTGGTATCAAATTTGACTTTTTATACGTTGATGGTGAAATTTATAACATAACTTTCTGAATTATTGTGAATTATTATGAAAAATGAGAAATGAAACCTTTTATCTTGATAGTCATGAATAAGCATCCTACATATTAATTCATCTGAAATTTTATTATTAAATGAGTTTTTAGGTTCGGTATGGGTTCGATGTTATTATATATGTAATATATAGCCTATATTAGCCGTAAATTGAGTCTGAATTATGAACAAGTTACTACACAATGTGGGTGTATATCTAAGATAAAATACGTTTTTAATCTATGTATTTCAATAACAAAACGAATCTAAACTGGGAAAATCCAGTTCCTACTGAAACAAGGCATGTATGTGTCGGTCTGTCTGCCCCCTCCCTAAACCTACTATCTGCTGGGCGCCGGGCGTGACCTTAAAGCCGCATTTTCACGTGTCAAGTAGCTAAAGCGAGTTACTAAAGCAAGTAACTAAATTTAGTAACTTGTATGGTGTAAACAACTTGATTTAGTACTTGCGCAAGTACATAATTTAGTAAACTGTTTAGTCAAGTGAATAGAAAAAGTTCTATTTACTTGAGCAAGTTGCCTCTCCCACCTTCGCTTTCTAGCAACTACCAAGCCGACTAAACAAGTGTAGACAGCTCAGTTTAGGCAAGTTCATAGTACAGACTGCAAGGTTGGTTGTGTTTTAATTTGGTGGCGTGTTTTGAAAATGTCTCGTTGGAGTGAAGCGACTACAATAAAGTTTGTAGAAGAGTATCGGGAAAGGCGATGTCTATGGGATACAAAGGCTGTGATTTATAAAAATAAACAAGCTCGGGACGCGGCGTATAAGGAAATTGAGGAGATCATGGGAATAGAAGGATTCGGAGTGCCTGAAATCAAGAACAAAATACGGGCGTTGAGGTCAACTTATTCTCAAGAAAAAAAGAAAATAAGGGACTCGATGAAGTCTGGAGCAGGAGCGAAGGATATTTATGTCCCCAGTGTGAAATGGTTCAAGGAAATGGACGCATTTTTACGTAATATAGAGGATAATAAGAGGCCCACGCAGGGGAATTTCAATGTAGGTATATTATAGTAGTGTTCATATGATAGGTAATTAATCCGTATACGTGTTTTCCCGTCCCGAAAGTATCAACTTGTAATAAATTAAAGCAATACATCTCTCCAGCTATGTAACCAAATACGAAATAAGTATGTACATATTATAATATTAATATTAAAGTAGGTATAGTCAAAATATCATCCGTTGCTGCCATGGCACCGCACCTTCGCCCACAAAGTACTGGCAGAGTCGATCTCGCAGTTCTCTTGCACGTCGTGACGAATGATTACTCCCCAAAGGTCTTATTGACGGCAAGGGTATATTACTGTCATTTCTCCAAGAACCTGGTCTAATCTGACCGCGTTCTCTATCTTCTTCATCTAACGATCCATTTGGTGTGTAAGTGTTCTGAGAAGTGATTCGCAAATAATTGTGTAGTGCGCAACTGGCCTTGATAATTTTGTCCACAGTTTCTGGTAAGCATGCCATAGGCTTTTCAAAAATGCGAAATCGGCTAAGCAGAATTCCGAACGCATTCTCTACTATCCGTCTTGCCCGTGAAAGGCGGTAATTGAAAATTTTCTGATTTTCCGACAGTGTTACTTTTGAATAGGGTTTCATCAGATATGTTTTCAATGAAAATGCATCGTCACCTACGATGAAACCACCATCTGGTAATAAACCATTCTCTAGGGCTTCAAATAAAGATGATTGTTGGAAAACCCCACCATCGGATTGTCTTCCAGAACATCCAACATTAATATAGGAAAAACAATAGTTGTCATCTACCAGAGCTAACAGAATAATGCTGTGAGTACCCTTATAATTGAAGAATTCACTACCACAATTTGCCGGCGCATGAATCGTCACATGTTTCCCATCAATCGCACCGTAACATTTGGGGAAGTTCCACTTCAAACGAAACCCCTTTTCAATAACGTTCCATTCTTCTTGGGACTCCGGTACCTAAAATACATAATACGGTATATCTATTTGTTCTATTTCAGATGCAACGCGAAGAAGCAGTTGACGAACAACAACAACAAGATGAAGAGGCAATAATGACTGCCAGACAGGAAAAGTCTCAGGAACCACCACAGGAAAAGTCTCAGGAACCACCACAGAAAAAAATCAGAGCTACGGCAAAATTGAGACAGGTTACTGCAGTAGTTAACGACCTAAAAAAAATAACCGAAACTATCACACATGAACCTGCCAATGAACATGAATACATAGCTTTTGGTCGCAGTGTTGCTGCACAATTAATGACGTTAACTGCTTTTTCTGCAATAAAAGCACAGGAACGTATTCAGTCTGTTCTTACCAGTTTTAAACTCCAAGACCTCCAGAGTATTCGGTACGACACAGACACACATACCAGCAGTGCTAACGCCCCATCTGCCATCTCTACACCAATGCAGTCCCCTACATATTCCGACATGCCTTCTTCGTATAGCGATGGCTTCAGCACTATAATCCATGCAGAAGCAAATCTTACCTATGACGACGATATTAGAAGATCACAGATGATAGCACATGCTTTTTCCAATATTTAACATGTTTTGTTCATCAACAACTTGTTCGCAATAAAAATATTCAAAAAATACATACCTTTATATATTTTCTCAGACTTTCAAAAATAGCATCACACACCTCGGGTATAAATTTGGAGATTGCAGGTGTTGACACACGAAATAACCTCTGCAACGTTCTATAACTATTCCCTGTGGCTAAATAGGACAATGTGATTTCCAATTTTATTCTAGCTGTAACAGCCGATCTCATTACAGTGTCGTATTTCGTAATTTGATGCGCAATTTGAGCCAGCAATATTTCAAACTGTTCTTGAGATATCCTCAGACAATTTCTATATTCTGGTGCGTCTTCAGCTGCTAATTCTCTTAATAACGTAGATGAAGCACCATATCTTTCTCTTCTACTCAGCCATTTACGTACCCAGCAACGCTTCTTTTTGTTTTTGTTCATTTCTTCTGCAAGTATTTCGGATACTTCGCCACATAACGTCAATATACAATTTCGCACTGCTGCACGCGTCACTTTTCCTGCCATGTTTAATCTGTACTAAACAACTAAACAACAAAGCAGGTACCTACACATGTGAACGCTCACTAAAACGAACGGACTAAATTTTAGTTACTTGCTTTAGTAACTCGCTTTAGCTACTTGACACGTGAAAATGCGGCTTAATTGCAGGCAGTGACTCGATCAGTGTGGAACGAGCCACTGTGGTGTACACATCAAACAGTTTTGTGCTACCGTTTTGAGAAAAAATGGCTACTAGAGGATGTTTTAACTCTCGTAACAGTTTCTGTTATATTTGTGGATCTTATACCATCAAGAAGCAACAAAGGAATATTCCTAATTTTGTTCAGAAGGTGTATTTTGCATACTTTGGTATTAAATCAGAGGACCAAGATAAATCTTGGGTTCCCCATACAGTGTGTTTTGTGTGTGTTAAAGAACTTAGACAATGGTTTTAATGTAAGAAAAAAACATTTCTTTTTGGAGTACCCATGACTTGTAGAGAGCCTAAAAATCACAGTTACGACTATTTTTGTTCTTGTTCAGTGCAAGGTTTCGATTTAAAAAACAGAAAGGATATTCCATACCCCACCAACATACGTTCAGCTGTTCGCCCTATTCCTCATGGACCTAACTTGCCTATTATTCCTTCACCTCCGGATGCCTTGGACAAAATTTTAGACGATGCAGATGCAAAAACACATAGTAGCAGTAGCGACAGTGATGCCAGCTAGGATCCAGGTACCAATGACTCAATGAGACTTGAACGATTTAGTACGAGATCTATAGGCCTCCCAAAGGACTCAGCAGAAGTTTTAGGGTCTAGACTTGAAGTAAGACATATGTTAGCCTCCGGTGTTTCATGTTCATGGAAGCGATTTAGGGAAAGGGAATTTGTCCATTTTTTACACAAAAGAGTGAACTAGTTTTCTGCAACAATGTACCGGTCGTCATGGAAATGTTCAACATAACGTATGAAACAGAGAAATGGGGACTTTTCATCGATTCATCAAAAAGAAGTTTGAAAGGTGCACAATGGGAACCAATATGCTTCTGTGCCTGTTGGACAATCAGTGTATTTGAAAGAATGCTACAAAAATCTTGTTACTCTGATTATAAGTGGACCATTTGTGAATACTTGAAAGTTATTTTAATGTTAACAATGTTCAAGGTCAACAAAGTGGTTAAACTAAGTTTCCATGTTTCCTATGTGAATAAGATAGCCGTGACAGGAAACAACACTATGTCAAGCAGGTGTGACCAATAAGTAAGGGTCTTATTCCTGGAGTTAAAAATGTTTAAAAACAAAGTTTAATGGATCCTGAAAAAATCTAACTTCCACCACTCCATATCAAATTGGGGCTGATGAAACAGTTTGTGAAAGCATTAGACAAAGAAGGAGATTGTTCCAAGTATCTTCCAGAGAAGTTTCCTGGTCTATCCGATGCTAAACTAAAAGAAGGAGTCTTCGTTGGGTCTGGCATAAGAAAACTTTCAAAAGATGGAAGCTTTGTCACTTTGTTAAACGAAAAAGATCCAAACTACGAAACTTTGGTTGCTGAATTGATACAAAATCACAAAATGTTGGGCTGCAACATGAGTATCAAAATATATTTCCTTCACTCACATCTGGACTACTTTCCCGAAAATCTAGGGGCTGTAAGTGAGGAACAAGGAGAACGGTTCCATCAAGATATAAAAGAAATGGAACGAAGACTACTGTTGGATGTTGAAAAGGGAAAATTCACAAGAATACAGCCGAAATAGTACCAAAAGAAGCTTTGACGGAAGAAGAAATCTTTTTTACAAACAATTTTAATCACTTTGCAAATAGTTGTGTATCACTATTATGCTTAGTGTAGCTATGTAGCACTATTTTTTTTTGCTTTTACTTCTTGTTAAAACAATGAAAACGAATCCACAATCTCACAATTGTTTTTTTGTACTTTTTCAATTATTTCATCCTTATTTTGTAGGCAAACCTTATGTGATAGATAGAAACAAATTCCATTTTTGAAATCAGCGCAAAAAAACTACATGGAGATCAGTCAACGGAATCAATATAATATTTTAAAGAAGATTTTTTTTGCAGACCTTTGTTATTATACCCCAAGATCAAACAATCAGGAGACAAAGATATTTGTAACATACTGTCGTGAAAGAGCAGAGACAGAAAAAACAATGTGGAAGTGGCATTCAGACCACATGCCAGGTTATCCAATTTCCTTTTTGATGGCAAAGATAAAATGGATAAGATGGATAAATCTGGGGTTTATGAGCTTATGTGTCCGAAGTGTAATAGTGTTTGTGTGGGATAATGTGGCCGAAATTTTTCAAGACGGTATGACATGAAAAATCTTTCAGACAAAAATGATTCGACATTTTCAAACCATTCTTTGGAATTTAATCACAAGTTCCCGAATCTCAACGATACGGAAATTTTGCACTATGCAAGCAAAGGTTGGAAAACCAATTATTTGGAATTTCAAGAGCGTAAGCATTGCGGATGTAACCTGTCAAATGATCAAATCGATCTTATTTACTCACCGGTTTACAGATTAGCGTACCCACGTTGTCACAGTTAAATAAAATTCAGGTTCTCAATTGAGTCAATGTATATTGAGTTATCCATATAGGACGAAACTGCAGTAGGTAGGTAGGTGGTCTAAAGTGAGTGGGTTCATTCGCCCCTCCACCGCAACCCACAAGGGTTTATTGTGGCTCACACTTATTCACACTTGGCCAAATAAACCCAGCTTCTTAACGAACCCGATTAGTTTGTATGGTAAGTGATTTTTCAGGTCATATGGTGAGAGTACGGATCTGCCAAACTCAAAGAACCTGATTCGGTCCCAGCGGGGCAGGCATAAGGTATATGCTCTGCTGTTTCATCATTTTCTAGACAGAGGCGACACGCACTGTATTCCGACAGCCAAAGTCTCTGCTTAGGATGATTCAAATTACAGTGACCTATAAAAGGCCTGTTAGACATCGTAGTTCATCCCTACTGTAGTCCAACAACTGTTTGGTATCAAGCTTCGAAGGGTGAATAAACGCCTTGGAGTGAGCCAATCCTGAGAAATTCTGCCAGAAGTCCATAAATCTTCTAGCCATCCAGATGTTCAGTGTTTGTTTGGCAAAGCCCAAAGCGATGCCAATGACAGGTTCTGGTCCAATGAAGCCGGTTGAAGCACCCTCCTTTGCAAGAAAGTCAGAAGCTTCATTGCCTCCCAGGCTAGTGAGGCCAGGAATCCAGACCAGAGACAATCTATTGAGTCTTCCTATCGAGTCTTCCTAACTGCCTATTGGCAGTTTACTACCAATTTAGACGTTGTTCGGTAGGAGCGCCAAGAGCTTCCAACGCTGCTTGACTGTCCAAGAATATTTTTATTGACTTGAATGTGAGGTTGGATTCATCCACTGTATAACTGTAGTGATCATAGTTACGAATAAAAGTGGTGGAAATCGTCATGTTTCATGATGATCTTCTTCCACATAGTAACAGCTTCATCAATCATTTCATTGAATCATCTATTAGTTGGCGGATATTGCTATACTGAAAAGTGTCGTGAATAATGCAGATTTCTACTGAATTGTATTCAATTTTTGAATAGTTCATGTTGTAAAAACAACAGCGATATCGTAGGAATGATATTTATCCCAGTCTTGCCAGCTGACCCGAAAGATCACATCCCAAACAAACTGATTAGCTTCGTTGAAAAACTGAATGTATGTGGTCGATAAGCAGCCACAGTCCGTCGCCTATTTTAGATATGCACCGCTCTTGTGCCAAGTCACTTGAAAACTTCTCGTGCAAGCATCTATAGAAGAAAGATAAATCTCCAACCAGACATTCAAGGTTATAAGTGATGTTCGCGTCTCCAATCAGTAGAATGGCTTTTTTCTGAATGAAATCCAGCAGTTCCAGCGTATGCTTAGAGGCGGAGCTCCATACATGAGAACAATACTCCAAAGAAGGTCTGATCAAGCTGTATAAAGCATTTGAAGTTACTGAGGTGTGTACAGTTTTCTGTTTCGGAACAGTGTTCCAAGCTTTCGAAAAGCAGTCTTCGCAATTCCAGCGACAAGATCAGCGACATGATTGGGCAAAGACATATTGGTGTCCATTTCAACCACCAACAATCTAATCATAGCAAAAAGCGGGATTGTCTGTCCTGACATTATTATATCCGGTTCGGACACATTTATCTTTTCGAAGAAAACCGATGCCTGGGTTTTTGTGGCATTGAATTGAACCTAATTACTTTCATCCCAATTCGGAATACCTTCCAAATTCTTATTGAAGTATGCAACCTCCTTCTGCCAGTGAAGATGTGCATCCGTAGCCGATATCCTGGAATCCAATTGGAATGGCGAGACTGAGTCGTTAACATACAATAAAAAGAGGGTTGAAGACAATGTAGATCCTGGGAAACACCAGCGTTGGTGGTGAAAGCATTTGAGAGATATCCTTCGACGGTCACCTGCAGGGAACGTTCTTTCAGGAAGATAGGGTAGCCACAATCAAAAATTTACCAACAAACCATAGCATCGAAGTTTGGCCAGCAAACCCTCATGCCACACACGGTCAAAGGCTTCAGCTTTTGACTCTCTATGTTTCTCGATTGCGTTATTCCAAATATGAGTGACATATGACAGAAGTTCGCTTGCTGATTTTTGTTTCAGAAAGCCATATCGATGATTACTCAAGATGTTAAAGTCTTTGGTTTACGGCTTTCTCCATGATTTTTGATATCCATGGTAGCAAAGTGATAGATCTATAGTTATTTGGAATATTTTTTCTGCCTTTATGTAAATAGGCTGAACAGGAATAATTTTCCAACAAGAAGGAAAAACCATTCCTTGTAAGCCAGGTTGAAAGGTCTGCAAAATAGTGGTGTGAGTTTATTGGTGTACTTTTTGAGTACAATTTCGGGCACTTCATCAGGACCAGACACCCTGTTGACATTGAACTGTTTCAAAATTCGCCTTGATCAGACGGCATTGTGGATTCTAATATGGGAATAGTGGGTAGTGCCCAGAAAATCGACTGTGGAGTGGGACGCAAATTGTCCTCTAGTACATTTGACTTTTCAATGGCTGTTGTTGCAATTGAACCATTGGCTTGTGTAGGTGGTGAAATTGTGGATTTTAGTAGCTTCAACTCCTGTGCAGAAAGATCTAGACCAGTTGAAATTAGCAAGCAGTTCATTCCTGAATTCTCAGATTGTGAAGTTCTTTGCTTTTATTTATTCTAAGTTTGCAGCTGTAGGGAGCATTAACAAACCTAGTTCGGTTTTCGGCGCTGGGCTTTTTGTGCCACTGCCGGTTGGCGAGCTTTTTGGAGGTGGAGATTTCTGTATGAGTGGTGAAATTGTGGATTTTGGTAGCTTTAGCTACCGTACAGAAAGATCTAGACCCGTTGAGATTGCCAAGCTGTTCATCCCCAATTCTCAGATTGTGAAGTGCTTTACTTTCATTCATTTTGAGTTTGTAGCTGTTGCGAACATCAACAAACCCAGTTTGGTTTTCGGCACTGGAATTTTTGCGCCACTGCCGGTATGCGAGATTAAGGGCGACAGCTTTCTGTCTTTCTGCTATGTTATTGGGCTCTGTATGCGTGTGTGTAGATCTCAGTGTAGTAAAGTTGTCTTGGAACATAGTATAATAATAATATGCTTTATTGCCCAAAGAACATTAGGTCTTATTAACAAAGCTGCAAATTTTCATAAGCATATATACACATACACACATGCATATATAGGGTACAAATAATGTTAAAATACTCAAACACATATAAAATGGATTGAAGATATCATACAATAAAGAATACCAAAAAAGTTTGAAATGTTCATTATACCATACTTTGTTCAATAAAATATACAGTTAATAAAATGAATTAGAGGAAGCGGTCCTCATAGAACTCTTCCAAACTATAATACGGTCTACCACATAATAAGTTTTTTACTGATTTTCGAAATACACAGCTATCCTCTAAAATTTCAGGTAAATGATTGAACATCTTGAGACCATTATAATATATAGAGTCTTTGAGTAGACTGGTATGGATAACCTTAGGTCGTTCGATTGACGAAGGGCATAATAATTGGAGTAACCGCTAAATATCAGTTCATGTTTGTTAATTAAATATACTGTTTCTCAATTAAATATTCCAAAAACTGTCAAGATTTTATGTAACTCAAATAGTGGTTTGCAGGAGTCTCGACTTTTGGCATTACACATGAACCTTATTGAACCCTTTTCTGAATAATGAACACCGTCTGCATTTGAGTTTTGCAACATACTCCCCAGAAACGAATTCCATACCTTGAATGTAACTCAACAAGTGAGAAATAAGCCGATTTAGCAGCAGTCAAACCAAGATCCTTATATGTTATTCTCACTGCAAAACACCCTGAAGCTAGCTTTTTATAGAGGGTTACAATGTTATCGGCGAGTTTGAGTTTATTGTCAATTATTACCCCTAAAAATTTAGTACTAGTTCTGTTTTCAATTATCCTGTTCACGTCCTGTGTTGGTAAAGGAATGCTGCCAATGAAGCAGCGGAATGATATTAGGTTTGTTTTGGAAACATTGAAAGACAGGAGATTAGAGTCGCACCACTTTTTCATTTTTTTTATATCTGTACTTATATTCTCGCGTGGGTTGCATGAAGTTTTATCACGCCACAATATTGTGGTGTCATCAGCAAATAGGGCGAATTTTCCTTGTATATCGATAGATGCTAAATCGTTTATGTATAGCAGGAAAAGTATAGGTCCCAGTATTGAGCCTTGTCGTACGCCATTTTTTATTTCGCCTTCTAATGAGGATGATGAGGTTTTCACAATCTGACTTCTTCATGTGAGATAATTTTCGAACCACTTGTGAGTTATTCCACGGATGCCATAGTGATATAGTTTTTTCAGCAGTATTCCATGATCTACATAGTCAAAGGCTTCAGAAAAGTCACAGAACACTACTGGTGATGACTCTTTTTTATTATTATTTCCATAAACGTCATATAACAAAGAGAAGATAGCATCATGGATGTTCCTTCTTGATTGAAAGCCGAACTGGTTGTTGCTTATGACACTATTATTATTTAAAAAAATTGTCAATACATTCATCAAAGCACTGCCGATATGCTTCCGAAACATCACATCTCTGTGACTAATGAATATTCAGCTATTTCATGTAATCATATTACGCTAATGATAATGTTTACCCAGCTTTCCATAAAGAAAATAACAATCTGATCTCGCAAGTTATTCATCTCTCGACGTTCTCGATGAAATTTTGCAAACACGGCAGCTACCCCTTTGAATATTAATCATGCGGTTCTGAAGCGAAATTATCAAACACGTCCTTTATTCAAGGTAATCGAAAGAGTCTTTGCCTCTCTTCGGAGGGAGATAATCTAGAAACGTCTCGAGTAAGTTATGGCCGTGGATATTAATAGTTGGGAAACGTCTTATGTTGTGTTTCTTCCAGACTTCATTTCTGGCAAGGGTTGATTCCGAAGAAAATATATATTCAGCAGATACGGCGAAAGAAGTACCACTTTACCTTTCTTTCTTTTATTATCAGGGTAAAGATGAATGGAAAGTGAGACTTATTCACGGAGTATGTTGAATATTTCAATATCTACATTAATGGCTAAATGTTTGAGATAGAATGAAACATTTTATTTTTCCACTTTTCATTTTATACTGTTTTCGATGCAATCTGAACACACAGGATTGTACATGTTAACATACTGTAACGAATTGAAGAATCAACTGTCTTAAACATGAATATCACTGGAGTTTTTTCCCAACACCAAATCGTTATTTTTAACACCTCGACACGTGTTTCGATCACCAAGTGATCATCTTCAAGAGGAAGAGTTTTATCTTCCTCTTGAAGATAATCACTTGGTGATCGAAACACGTGTCGAGGTGTAAAAATAGCGATTTGGTGTTGGTAAAAAACTCCAGTAATATTCATTACTACACCAAAGGTTCCAAACAGTACATCATATGTCTTGAACATATTTATTTTTAACAATATTTCACTATCACAACTGAATTATATTCAACACTTAGCGACTAACGCTAAATTTATCTTCACTATTCGAATTCTTTATTTAAACGCACGATTCGCTTTCTGAAGACAGACTCCGCTCTGATTTTGTCTATCTCTGTTTCGAAGGTACCTATTCTTTCTTCGAGTAGACTCGCCACACCACAAAGTTCTTTCTTCAAGCCTTCTGCATTTTGCAGAAGCTTCTCCTCCAAGCTATTCGAATTCTCTAGAAATTCATATTCCTAATTCATATACATTATAAGTTTGAAAATGTCCGTATAAGACAGAACTGCAGTAACGTTAGTTACAAATAAAAGTGGTAGAAAACATAGAAATTTTCATTTCTCTTTTCAAATTTTCGAATTTTCCAGAAGCTTTGCCTCCAGACTCACCATCGAATTTTCTCATTATTGGACTCAAATCATCTCCAGAAACTTCGAATAAACATGTATCGGGATCTTCTCCTGATTCAATCTAGTTATCCCATAGTCTCTTCTGAAGTACTGATTTCTTTCCCGAAGAATCTAGCTCTCTCTCCTCCAATTCTTGCTTCAATTCGGCGACTTTCAAATCCACTAGGCACACTTTCCTCGAACACATTCTGTCTCTTATTGTCTATTTTTTACAAAACTGAATACGTCCACTTATTTTAATCGAGTCCGAAACACTTATGTAGTTTCACAAGTCTATTTTTCGCGAGAAAAGGTCTATCAGTTTATGTTTCCGTAGTCCGGTACTGTCCACTTCGCGAAACACAATGAATCACCAGTCTCTACGCGAACACATAAGTCTCATAGTCAATTTCACCGTAATACAAAGAGTGTCCACCAGGCACTCACAAATTTATTTTGATCACCAATTGTAAGGAATTAAAGAATTAACTGTCTTAAACAAATTTATTTTTAACAATATTTCACTATCACAACTAATTTATATTGAACACTTAACAACTAACGCTTAATTTATCTTCACTGTTCGAATTCTTTATTTAAACGCACGATTCGCTTTCTAAATACAGACTGCCGCTCTGGACTAGAAGCGGCCATTTTATATCGGCAATGATCGCTCCAGATCTCTCTAGGTGTTTCGGCACTCATCTATACCTTTCGCGGTGGTTCGCGATGAGTCATGCGTTTGCTGGCTGAGATATCGGTCAGGGCCGGCTCCAGATTCGTTACAATACCAACTTTTTCAAAGTTTCTATTTTCTAGTTTCGCATATATGGGATTCTTCTGAGCGGTATGTAATAGTTCTACAAATGAATCATAATCAGAATGCTGACACCTGTTCAAAATTCATATTGTTTATTTGGATTATTTTGATTCATGTCAGTTATACAAATCAGTCATAGAGTTGCTTTTGACCGTGATTGATGTAGAGTGAGGTACAAGGATGAGGGAATCTTCCAAGGAAAGGAAGGAAGTATTCAATTTTAAAATAAGTAACTCTATACATGGATGTGTAGATCATGCAAAGAAGTAACTTTCAGACACAAACTGAAAAAGAGTCCTCCTGAAACAGCTACTTTCATATAAACATTGAATTACACGAAAGAAAAATTCTTTCGAAACAAATACTTCTATATGAACACTGAATTATACAGAAGATACTTTTCTCTACTCAGTTTGTATTTCAAACATTCGTTGTGGAATAAAAATCAGATATCATTCACATGAGTTCTACTTTAAATGAAGGGTAATGAATTGCACTAACATGGAACACTGTCACCCTCACTGGTATACACGGATGTTTCGCCTTAAGACGAAGATGGAGTAGTAGAAAGCGAAAAACTTTCTTTCCCAAAAAATAATCACTCCTAAAAATATAACCCCTTCAATTCAAATGATTTGAAATGGTGAACTTGTTTTCTCATTTACATAGCTCGTATGATGTTCCTGGATTCGATTCCTAAATGTTTTGCCCGTTTGACCAATATACCTCAATATACCTCAGGACACGTTCCACACTTTAATTTATATACTCCGATTTCTCGAATTTGGATGTGTTGTCTTCATTGTTTTTAACTAACTTTCCAACGTATTACTTGTTCTACATGCAATTTTAATATCTCGTTTCTTCAGAAATGAAGCCACTTCTTCCATTGGTTGTCCAAAATACGTTAAAGCTCTATAATTTTGCTTATCTACCTTATCTATAGGAAAAACGTCTCGAATCGCTTTTGCGTAGACTTTCTTGGCAAATATTTTCTCAATTAATTCGACTTTAAACCCATTGTTAACCGCAATTTGCTTGATGATGTTAAGTTCTTTATTGAAATTTTCTATTGAAAGAGGAACATTGACTAATATGTGAATCATGCTATTTCAAGCTGCTACTTTGTGTTGATGAGGATGGTAGAAGGTAGAATCGTAATGTATAGTAATATCCATATAGGACGGTTTGTGATTAATTGAAAAATCTTGTTTGTTGTTCCTTCTACTAATTGTTAAGTCCAAGAAATTGATTGTGTTGTCTGCTTCTATTTCAATAGGGAATTCAATTTTTTCATGAATTTTGTTAATATCCCTATAAAAAGTATCTATTTGCCTCTCAGTACCTGTAAAACATACCAAAACGTCATCCACATATCAATGCCAATACAAGAAATTCTTAATCAAAGGGTCTTTGAAGATCGACTTCTCTAGATTATCCAAGAAAATTTCAGCAAGTAAGGGGCTCAATGGATTTCCCATAATTGAATCTTTTGAGGAGGAATAAATATTGTTGTTGAATTGAAAATAATTTTGTTCGACACATATAGACGGAAGGTCATTTATTTCCCATTTTATGACTGGGTTCACTCTATTTTTATCTAATAGTTCTATTACTAAAGTAATAGTATCATCAGGAGGTACGCTAGAAAATAGATTCTGCACATCAAAGGATAGTAGTTTTGCGTTTTCTGATAGAGATATGTTCTCTATTTTCTTGATCATATGAATTTCGTAGACTGAATTGTGGTTGGAAGGTACAATGGTTCAAGATGATATTGATTAGCCTTTTTGATAATTTTACTGATGGTGGAGTGACAAAGAAAACCAGTGGTCTAATTGGATAACTCTGTTTATGCAGTTTTATGAGTAAATATAATTTAGGCATTTGAGGGTTCATCAATGTTAATTTGAACTTTTCCTTTCAGTAAAAAGTATGGTTGAATTTTTCAAAGAATCTTTCACTTGTCTTTGGAAAGAATTAGTTGGATCACGTTTCAGCATTTCAAAATTTCCTAAATTCAAGAAATCAAGGGTTTTGTTGACATAGTCGATTCGGTCAATAGCAACCACAGTGTTGTCTTTATCGGCTCTAGTCAATATAACATCATTTTCGTTAATTTCACTGCGTATTGATTTCACAAGTTTCAATTCATTCGTAAAACTACCTTCTTTCGAAAATTCTGATTTAATGATATGTGACGCCTGGTGTTTGTTATTAATGCTATTCAATGTCCCTCCTAATGCCATTTCTGTTTCGATTCCCAAAATTTCAAAGTTGTTAGTGCTATTTTCATTTCCAATATTATATTTGAAACCTTTTTCTATCAACAAATTTTCAGTGTCTATGAACTGAACCTCCGATAAATTTATGAACCTGTCATAAAATTTATGATTTGTGAATTTGTTTCTGATAGGTAGAGATGGTTTCTATTCTATTTGCTAGCGAAACATGTTGTGATTATATTTTTTAATTAAAGTTTGTGAAGATCAAATCGTGAGGTGTAGTTTATGTAATTTTTGAAAAGATATACAGGGTGTCAATTTGAAATTTTCCACCCTTAATATCATCCTTTCAGTGAATAATGTAGGGAATCGAAAAAACAGGTCAATTTTATAGTCGAGGGGACCACTTTCAAGCCCTCGTAGTTCAACCACCAGGGAGGGATAATTGTTACCCTTAAAATCCTTAATAGGAAGGGGTGACAAGTGGCACATCATTTTGATGTGCACACGTTCAATTCTGCTTCCAATGGTATCTTGCCGTTGTATTTTTTGATGAGCAGTTTCCGAAAAATAGCGTTCTGAACTTACACATGTAATTAGAATTTGCCTGTCTCCTACCATAAATATATATCAAATCCAAAATACTTGGAATAGCTGACATGGTTATCCTAATGGTAGTGAAAATAACTATTACCGACCACTTCACAACAGCTTTTCAAATAATTCACAATTTATATAACCGAAACCACAGTGAAACCACATCGAGAAAATATATAGACTTTACAAAACTCAACAACATTATCCGGCACACCTCTTGGACCTCTGTTTATACTGCGTCCAATTTAGACACTGCAACACACAACTTTTTTGCATACTTATCAAAAACAATAGATGACTGTACAAATCATGTGAAAATTGATATGAAAAATACAAAAATAGCGCCATGGATGACTGAAGGTCTATTGAAATCTGTGGATACACAAAATGACGTCTCTCAATGATGTCATCTTGAAACATATCATAATTACAAACAAACTCACAAAGTTGATAAAAACAAGCTCTCCTAGCGTTCTTCCTAGCACCGATGGCTGCATCTGAAATGAAAAGTGTCATCAATGAGCTCAAACCAAACAAGTCTTCTGGGGTAGATGAAACCTTAAAATGTATTTCTGAATATATCATTGAACCACTCACCTATATAATCAATTAATGCATGAGAGTTGGAATTTGGCCACAAGTTTTCAAAGAAAGTGTAGTGGTGCCATCTTCAAAAAATCAGACAGAAATAATGTGTCAAACTACCAACCAATAACTTTGATAACTCAGTTGACGAAGGTTTTCAAGAAGATTCTTGAAAAACGCCTCAGTTCATAAATTGCGAAATATAATCTACTTTCTGAAAAACAGTTCAGATTCAGAAAACAAAAATCAACTGAAGATACTGTATTGAAATCAATTCAAAAAGTATCTAAGTCCATGGAGGAAAGTGAACCAGTCATCAATTACTGTTTGAAACCCTACAAGATATTGGAGTCAGAAGTAATAGTTTCTGTCTATCAATCCTTGGTAACCCTCTCGCTATTGTCGTGCTTGTTTTATTTAAATGAAATTTAGCAGCTGCTGTCACCAGATTCAGATTTCTCCACATCATAATTTGAATACTAGGAAATTCCAAAAAATCTGTAAGTTTCGTGTCGGTCGTACGTAGGCCTGTCTTTTTGAAATCTGATAATTTGATATATCTACTTATATTCTCTCTCATTATGTGGTTTCTGAACTGAATTTTAATCTTAGTTAAAATGTTTTCACTCACTATTCTCTTCTCCATAGATTGACAAAAAGTCTCTAATTTGTTTTTGTTCTCCTAACGTCATCCTACTCTACGAGGATGGTATTTTTCTCAGCCCAAGAGAAAATGAAAGTCCAAGGTTTAAAATATAAAATATAATGTGTAAAACAACGACCCCATGGACAAAGTAATAAAGAAACAACGTGTATTGTGTCATAAAAAAAAGACAAAATAAATATGTGAACTCTCTCTCTCAATGTCAACTGTTTAGTAGAAAAACAAACAGTCACATAACGTCTCTTTGGTGGTTCATGGTCAACCATAGGTTCCGTTGAACCGCTGTGTCTTCAACAACAACACTTTTATTTTAAACTCCCCTGTACCCAATACCGGCTCACGATTTTACTACCGATTTTCCTTGAATTTCACACCACGGGTTTAGACAAAATGACTCCCCTATTTAGGACACCTTCCTCAGCCTCGAAGGCTGAGGGATGAGACCCCCGATCTCGTCTCGACGGGCGCTGGTGACCGACTTTTCGGATCTCGCAAAAAACTTTCGAACCCTCGCGTCAGCAATGGTAGCCACAAAAAACTCATTCTCAGCGTTTTTAGCATTCCCAAGTGTGTGATCATCGGCAGGATGTAATATAAACATTTGTTTAGTCTAGCCCAACTTGTACATGACCACAACGACGGTAAAAGGTCCGACAGTCATAAAGTAGTTCAAACGCTTTTTTCATCTGGGAAAATATCGACATCAAAGAACCGAGTGATCGACCTCGATCTTTATGAATAAAATTATATTTTACGTTAACCATCGCAATGGCAGTCATTACAATCGAATCGCTCAAGGACATACTAAAAATTGCATGTCAATACTGCTTCAAGGATTGGCACAAATGTATCTCATCTAAGGAGAATTCCTATGAAGGGAACAAAATGGAAATCAATGAATTTTGAGAAGAATTGTAATTACCCGTATTTTTGAACAGACTGCATATTATATTATTTGGAAGGAGTGCTTTAAAAAATATGAAGGCTGGAAGTTTTGCCGTCTGAAACCGTCTGGAACATTCGAGAGGTTTTGAAAGCATTCTACAATAATCCACAAAATGCTGGAATATTCTGAAATGTTGTGGAAAGATTGATAATGACCTGGAATATGTAGAACATCGCGGAAAATTACAGATACCTTTGGGAGCTCCTCTACCCTCATTCAATAAAAATTTTTCCATTTTCACCTGATCCCGTTTCACACGATCCCGTTCTTTTCTGTTTTCAATAAGCCAAATTTAATTCATCCCACGACTCGAAAATTAGGCAAATTTGGTAAATTGAACTAAACCGTAAGATGTCGCAACTCGGTCCAAACTTATGAACTTCCAAACAGTTCATAACTACCCAAACTACTTCATAACTTGCGATAATTAGTAATCCTTACATCAGAACCTTTATCATATCGCTCGTTAATCGTTAAAATATTCTTCCAAGTTCTGAACTGTTATCGCTATTCCGCCATCTTACCGGTGATATAATTTCCTGTTCGGCATCTACCAGCGTTGAGATATTCAAATTATAATTTACGACGAAACATTATTTCAAATTTATATAAGCTGTAAGGAATGAGCTTTCGACTTTGGTTGATTCAAGGTAAAGACATTTCTGGGAATTTCACTTCGCTTCTGGGGTCTTAACATTCAATGAGAGCAATGAAAAAGTTTTATTTATTTCTTTTTGAATCTGCGGAGGATGAAAAGAAATATCATCATGAGACATGAGGTAGTTAAGCTGGAAATGAAGATATAACGGAAACGGGAATTCATTTTCTGAAAATGAGGTGAAGTTGAATTTGGAACAGTCAGAAAGTATCCTTCATTTATATTACAAAAAAGAATAATTGGGGAGATTCTATCGAAAAAAACTATATACATTGGATAAGTAGGGCGGATCCGAAAAAATTAGGTATTTTCAATCCTCCATCCTTCATGGTTGCTTATAATTATCAAAATTGGATCGATCAAGCTTTTTGACGAAGGCGATGACTTTACTTAATGAGTGCTTTTTTGGCCAGTTGGCAAGAGTGGGACTTTGCTAATTGCTGGAAATTTGATCCAATTTAGGGTTTCGCCAGTATCACTCTTTACTGCCAATCCCTCTATGAAAAAAATCGACACCAAAGCAGTAGCAACGTCAGAATTCACATCCAAACTATGGCTGAAATATATCGATGATTTGGTCACATGGACATCGAGGACTCTCAAGGTTTTTCAGTCATTTGAATGGTATCCATCTACAGATCAAAACGAAAGAGCTTGAAGAAGGTAACAAGGAAACAGCCTCTATTGAAAACATTTTCCCAACATCAGAACAAAAATTACGGTCTCTCGATCCGTATTTCGCCAACCAAGTCCCCAGGATAACATTATGACTCATAATCACACAGAAATAACAAAAAATCTGAAAAACACCGGTCATAACAGCCATACTACATACAATACGTCAAAGGAACCACAGACAAAATCAACACAATTCTCCGCCAACACAACATTGCAACATTATTCGTACCAGAACGTACAATAAGGTCTATGCCTCGTATTCCAAAGGAGCAGATACAACTGGAGTCCCAAGGATATTGCAAAGTACCATATAAAGAGTGTGACAAGACTTACATCGGCCAGACCAACAGGCAAATCAACATACGCAAATTATCAGTGAGGGGAAAAGTTACTACGTCTTCTCTCCAACAATAAGAGAGGCTATCGAAATTGAATGACGACACAGTATGGAGAAGAGGAATGACATGCAAAAGTTACCAATAATGTGGAGATCTAGCTTATCACTTTACAGGCAGTAAGAGCAATCCAACTAAATGATATCAATCATTCCTATAAATCAAAAAACAGAATTCGAGTGAAACAGACACCACCAGAAGATGACAAATGAGACTTTGCCGAAACGTTGAGGAAATAATCCTTCTGAGAATCAAGAACACGAGACGGAGTATTATCGCTAACAACTTTGGCACCTATTTTTCAACGATAGCTGAAAAAACCATATATAAACACTTTGGTTTCACGTATTTCAGTAGCTATACAACAATGTTTGGAAGTCAAACCTTTTATTTTTCTCCAGTTCACTCGAGTGATATTTGTGAAATCATTTTATCTTTGAAAAATACTAACTCAGTAGGAATTGATTGCATCTCTACGGAAATCTTGAGAAAAGCATTTATTTATATATTAGCGAACTATTAGCTTTCTTAATTAATCGCTCTATCGAACTCGGTGAATTCCCTAATAAACTAAAAATTGGTGTCCTCTCACCAATTTTAAAAAATGGAGACCCCAGTATCATGGAAAACTACCGACCCATAAAAGTACCCACGGTATTGTGGGTACTTTTATGGGAAATGTGTGTATAATAAGATGTTTGATTTTCTGGACAAGTTCAACATAATAACCAGGTTTAAACACGGTTTTTGGACGGGTAAGTCGACCGAAAGTGTTTTAAACGAGTTTTTTCATTTATGTCTATGATGCCCTTGATAAGAAAAAGTACGTGGGTGATCTTGAGTAAGTTATTCTCGCTAGGATTTAGAGGAAATGTACTTTCATGGCTGGAGTCATATTTGACTCTCAGAAAGATGTGCGTGAAATATGATGACTGCCAATCACAATCATACAGTAATGAATATGGAGTCCCACAAAGAACCATTTTGGGACCTCTGATGTTCCTACTTTTTATCAATTATATGTCAAAACATGTGAATACAAACCAAATAATTTTATATGCAGACGACACAACACTTGATGCAGATGATGAAAGCCCGGAGGAACTCCAAGTTAAAGTCAATGAGCTCTCTGTCGCATTTACAGATTGGTGCCGCAAAAACTCCTTGGTTTTAAACCCCAGTAAGACTGTTCTACTCTAGAACTGCATTTCTACTCTAGTGAACTGTGGTTATTATGTTATACGGCAACTTTCATATATATATATATATATATATATATATATATATATATACGAAATTATTCTGAATTTTAGAAAACATTTGCACAATCATCTCCGCAATTCAGATTTTCATACATGTCCAACAAGAAATGGAAATGGTAACTTCATTAGGTTGGAAAAACATTCAACTAATTTGTATGAGAACAGTCCATCCTACGTAGGAGCAAAACTTTTTAATAATCTTCCCGATACATAAAAAGGGAAAATAAAGAAATGAATTTCAAACAAACCCTGAAAAAATTCCAAATCAACGATTCTTTTTACAATGTCGATGAGAGTGTATTATATAAATTTTTAATATAATTTATTTTTTCTTCTTTTTATCCTTGTGTTTGTGTGACACTTTCATGTATTCATTTGTTGTATCTCACGTTTTGTAAAGATTTTTATGTATGTATAATGTCGACGTATCCTTGTGATCATGAAGGATTTAATAAATTATTATTATTATACTAGACAAAACCCTTTCTTATATCTATATTCTGGGCCCAAGAATCACGGAAGTAACTGCAGCAGCCTCCATAGTAATGAAGGGACATTCTAGCAATTCTAGGTCTCCTCATTGGAACCAAAAATGTGTGGAATGCTCCTGTTGGTGACTCACGTCGCTTGTGCTGTTTTCATGTTTTCAGCAACCGAGTGTTGCCCATCATTCAAGCTACGAAATCTCAGCTATATTTCCAGTCTAGACCAACTAAATATGATATACTGTGCTGAATTGGAGCCGAGGTTGCACTATGGTGTCAGTTTCTGGAGTTGGTCAACCAACGCAAGTGAAATTTTTTGGCTCAAAAAACATCACGAAAAGTGTCACTGGTGTTGGTTACATGGAGTCCTGTAAATCTTTTCTCAAGAAATTTCTAATACAATTACTTATGAAATTATCGAACAGGAAAATAGATTTGATTTGATCTCTTGATCTGGATACAACGCGCTGATGAGGCCAATACTCAGAAACACGTGTCTGCGAATTGGCCCTGACGTTGTTACGACGTTTCGGCAAGATCCTACTTGCCATATTCATGTGCTCTGCTTGGCAACTGAACTTGAAATTGAAATGCAACTCTATACCAGATCTAATTTCGAAGTCCTGATATTGTGGATGTTGCGGCTTGTCATAAGTTCATGGATGCCCTGTACATTACTTTCAATATTATACATTGTCTGCAGGAGGAGCAATGAATTGCACGTTTATTACGTTTTGCTTTCTATCAAAATGTGTTGTGTTCGTATGGAACTGACCTCAGTTATGTCAGGGTGAAGACCCTGTGGGGTGAAATGAAACTCTGTAGAGTTACTGAGTATATAAATCACTATCTGACAAGTTGATCGAGTTGAGTATTGTCGGAACGTCGAAACCAACGAAAATGAATGGGGGAAATGATTTGGTTCCATTCTACGCGTCTGATGAGACTGACGCTCGATTGAACCTAGGTTACGGTATCAAACACGATAACATCTATGCCAGGAGAGGACACATTCAATTGGAAAGGAAAATTGATTTCCTTTACAGTGATTGTTAGCATAGAGGGAACGAAAATGTTGTGTTAGAACTATTCTATTCAAATATTCGATTATGGTGTGTTTGTATTTGATTGATATCGTTCTATATATTTTTATAATGATATGTATTTATGGATTCGTGGAAAAAAAATGGAAATCCATTTGCAAACCCGTAATTTAACACTGAATCAGTAAACATTGTACAAAGAAATTCTTATGGATACTTGTCGTATCCATAATTATGCCTACGAATTTTAAAAATCAATTAGAAACATTGAATAATAGTACCTGAAATACTTGAATGGTTGACGTTTCGAAAAACAATCCTTTTCCGTTTTTACAACCTGAAATCCAGGTTTAAGTTTAATGCATAAATAATCATTCAGGAATGGTATGTTTCCTACCTGTCTGAAAATACGTATAGTTATTCCATTACATAATATCGGAGATCTGAAAGACTCCTCAAATTTCAGGAATCACTTTATTATCGACCCTTTCAAAAATTATTGAAAGATTGGTGAAAAAAATACTAATATCCTTCTTATTGCATAAACAATATGCTATCTAGCCTTTATTTCAGTTTTCAAAGTTCGAAAAATACCACAGATAACATTTTCTCATTTATTGAGAATGCATACTCCAGCAAATATGATGGCAAGGCTGTTGCAGCAGTGTTTTGTGATTTTTCGAAAGCTTTCAATTGCGTTGATCATAAGATGAGAGGAACGAATTTGGATTGGTTCATATTTGACAGGAGATCGACAGGTGGTGAAAACATCAAGTGGACAGTCTGATCTCAGTGACATAAAACATGAAGTGCCTCAGGGGTCTATTTTTGGACCAATATTGTTTTTAATACATTTAAATTACCTGATAACCATTAACATCGTAGGACGATTCACTGTATTTATTGACAGTACCACTATTATATGGAGTAATAAAAAAATTGATCAGCTTGAAAATATGATAAAAACAGAAATTTAAAATATCCAAGCCTGGTGTAACGCGAACTCCTTGTGCTTCAACATAAACTAATCAAAACTAGTTACTTTCAAATGTATACTAGACTATTTAGATTTAGATAACCACCACATAGAAAACAAACAGCACACTGAATTCCTAGGCATTCACATAGACAATAAATTAAATTTTAAAGAACATGCATCCCATTTGAGTAAAAAAGTATCTAGTGGATGTTTTGCTAACAGAGTGATATCAAATGAACTAGAGTACACTACAGCTAGAATGGCTTACTTTGTATTGATCGAATCTCATATTCGCCATGGGAAAGCTTTCTGGGACCAATGTAGTTTACAGTTACTGCTCGTCATGGGTTGATGAGGGTAGTTAATATGAACAACCACTATCATAAACTATTTATTACTCTGATGTGAATGAAACTCATACATTCCCTGCGAGAATATTCGTCTCTTATCTTAGTACACGATAGAATATAAAAAAGGAAGTACCACAAAAAACTACATAAAACAAAACAGGGAAAAGAATCCAATTTGCAAACACTTCTACAGTATGATACATAGCAGTTACATAATACATTGTTTGTGTTTCAGAAGAGGTTATTAGACTTACAAAGTCTAAGCTGGGAGATCACTGCAAGCCTTTATTCATCAGCCACAAAATATTAACTGTAACCTGTTTATACATAATGGAAACAGTATGGTCAATTCATAAAAATACAATTAGCATGTAAACTCCCGGAACGAATTGTCACAACACCAGACAAAACCATATGCTTCATTTACCTATTCTATAATTCGCCTTGACTCAGCATCCTCTGATTTATGAAAGTATAAAGTATATAATCACCTTCCACTATTCTAAAAAATAGCACAAATATCAAAAACATCTGAAGTAAACTTAAAGATCTTTTGATCAAAAGCTTATTTATTGATCCATGAATTCTACAGTGATAACCTTTGAATTCTACTTGATTTTTCATTGTTCACCTAAACTCATCTGTCTTTTTGATGATTTATTTGTGAAATTGAGATGTTTTTATTTTTTATATTTCATGACATGCTATACATTTTGCAAATAAACATTGGGAAACCCACAGAAGCAACAGGTGTTGCTTGTACGTGGTGTAAATAAATGTTTATAAATTAAAATACTAAAATCAATAATGAGTATAAGGTTAACAAAAGTGTGAAATTAATATATACAGAACATTCAGAAACTTTGTAGACGTGTTAGTAGATATAAAATTAATCATATGTGGTATAAATAAAATAGATTAAAATAACCATTATAACAATCATAAGAACATCGGAAACTTCCATATATAAAATGAATCACATGTATAAGAAAATCACTCGGATCGCAAAATAATTGGAGACGTGTAAGGAAGAAATAGATCACATGGGAGGTGTAAATAAAATTTCTTACAAGTTGGAAATTGTCTTACGAGAGCGTAACGGTGAGTACATTTTTTTTAAATTTAAATAGAACATTTCAAATGGCATCATCAAATATTTGACCAATTTTCTCACGAGGTTGGCTTCTAATTAATTTATCGACCGCTTTTTTCAGATGTGAAAATGATTCTAGGGAATGTATGCTATCTGGTAGGGAGTTGAATACAGTTGGACCCAGAAAATTATAGGACCTCTGACCTACATTCTTGGATGCATATGGTATGATATATTTATTTTTGTGGCGTGTGATATACTCATCGCTCGGCCGACTTAGTTTTCTCTTTTCCTTGAATTGATTTAGCACAAGTGTCTTATAAAATAATTGTCTTAGGTCGAATATCCCAGATTCCTCATACAACTTGTCACTACTATAGCAGAGAGACTTGTTCAACATTAGTTTTAAGAATTTTCTCTGTATTACGTTCAATGGATACAGGTGAGTTTTGGATACTCCTCCCCATCCTATTAGGCAGTATGTCAAATGACTTTGTACAAGACTATAATGAACTATTTTTTTTTGTTTCAAGTCCAATCTGTTGTTAAGTTGGGGGAACTTATAAAGAATAGTTCTTAATTTTTTCCCTAAATAATTTATATGGAAGTTCCATCTCAAATGAGAATCTATTAAAACTCCTAAGTATTTTATATTTGTCTTTGAAGATATTCTGAATGTATTTTGAATAGTTATGAATTGATATTGTGGCAAGGAAGATTTATAATTACAGAAAGATAAGAAAAATGTCTTGTTGGAATGTAAGGAAAGTTGTTTGTAATCAAACCAATCTTCAATCATTTCCAGGTCCTTTTCTGCTTGTTCTTTGACCTCAACCTGATGATCCTATAGAAAATAATTGGTTCACATATATACAGAATAGTACGGGACCTAAAACAGTTCCATGTGGTACTCCATATTCAATTTAATTTTCCTTTCAGTACTCTTTATATTTTGAATTCTCACGATTTGTTTCCGATCTGTCAAATATGATTTTAATAATTTGATTGCGTTCCCTCGTATTCCAATGTTATCCAGAGTTGTTAATAGTATGGAGTGGTTAACTGTCTCAAATGCTTTTAATAAATCGATGAAAACTCCTATTGAGGATTTGCTTCTATCTAGTGCTTTGTAAATGGTATCAGTTAGCTGCAATAGTGCATTTTGTGTGCATACTAATCATATATATATATATATATATATATATATATATATATATATATATATATATACCTCATCTAGGTAGCCTCTCATACAATCTCAAAAAAATATTTTTAGTCAATTTGAACATGTGAAATTAGCTTTCAAAAATCTAAAGACTATTAGGACTCTTTTTTTCAACTTAAAAGATAAAGAAGATATCATCAAATCATCCAATGGGGTTTATTACATCCCGTGTTCCAGTTGTGAGAAGATTTACATTGGACAAACGAGTAGAAAATTAAAAGACAGAATCACTTCACACAAGACTGACATGAGATGTAATAAACCGTCATGCACCCTTTCTAATCACACCATAAATCTGGATCATGCTTATTCTTTTAATAATGTTGAAATTTTAAACCCAGTAAATGATACTCAAAAAAGAACTTTCTTAGAAATTTGTCAAATATTTAAAAATTCAAATAGTTTCAATTCCAGGACAGACATTGAAAGTCTGAGCCTGATTCACACCGATCTTCTTTGATCAAATGAAGAAAATAAATTTGACAACAACTGAAAATTCCATAACAGGAACTCCTTACCTTCACTCTCTGTGATTTATCATTTGACAGTTCTGTGTAATCTCATTGGCAGCAATGCATTAGTCAGAACAAGAAATTCTGTCAAACACTTTCTGTCAAACTTAATGTTTTATGTTCAATCATGTCCGACAACCTGTTGAGTTTAATTTCCAATCATATTATCTATGCAATCATCTCATATTATCGCAAAATTCTTACGGAATGTTACATGTTTTTAACCAATTTTAATCTTGACATACAAGTATGAGAATCCTGTTTGTTACTTATTTGCTAACTTCATTTTAACCTCACTTTCGTAAGTATGAACACGTTGTCCATACCCTTTGTTTATTCAATAATTATTGTAGAGTTCCCAATGAAGAGACAATAAACGTCTCGAAAGCTTGAACAGAAAAAAGAGTTTTACAATCTTCCTGCCTCTGACTGCTATATCCGATTCATTCATTACGTTATTCCAGTTATCTTCTTGGAGAAAACCGATGCCTGTGTTTTTGTGGCATTGAATTGAACCGCAATTCGAAATCACTTCTAGATCATCATTGAAATATGCGATGGTCACTCGCAGGGCACGTTCTATCAGGAAGCTGAAGAGCCATACACAAAAATATTTCGACAAGCCATAGCATCGAAGTGTGGCCAGCAAACTCTCATGCCACACCCGGTCAAAGGCCCTAGAAATATCAAGCGCAACAGCTCTTGACTCTCCATTTTACTCGATTGCGTTATTCCAAATATAAGTGACATACGCCTGTTGATCTTTGTTTCGGAAAGCCATATTGATGATCGCCCAAGATGCTGAAGCCTTCCAAATATTCAAGGATATGGGGGTTCACGACTTTCTTCATGATTTTTGATATCACTGAATGCAAAGCGACTGTTTATAGTTATTTGAAAGATTTTTCTTACCCTTTCTGGGAATAGGCTGAACGCGAGCAATCTTCCAACAAGAAGGAAAAACTCTTTTCTTGTAAGACAGGTCAAAAAGTCTGCAAAATACTGGTGCGAGTTCATTGGCGCACTCTTTAAGTACGATGACGGGCACTTCATCAGAGCCAGACGCCTTGTTGGTATTGAGCTGCTCCAAAATTTGCCTGACTAGACGCTGTCGAAAAGTAATTTTTGGCATTGTAGATTCTAGTGTGGGATTAATGGGTTTTCTATCAGCCTCATAGATGGCGTTATTGCTAAAGGAGTCATTATCGCAATTTATTACTTTAAAAAAATTCAATGCACTGAAGTGTATTGATAATACTGAATTAGACTGATCCCATTCATGTAATGAATGGTATGCTAGACATAACTTGGATTTTACTAGGATTTTCAATTCTAAACTATCTAATACTTAAAGATAATTTCGAGTTGTTCCTCAGCTTTCATGTGAAACCCAATTCAAATACAAGATTTGAGACAGCAGTAACAATAACAAAGACATCAAGGATTCCAACAACTTTCAGTGAAAATCGTAAAAGCACGGGTGTATTATACCTCTCACAACCAACACTTTACTGCGCTTTTATATTTATGAAAACAGAAAATTGTACGTGTCCTAAATGCATGATATTCCGCAGGAATTTATAGCTCAGTATATACAATCCGCTGGATTCTCTGGAGGTATAGATTTCAGGTTGGTTTTACGAATATAGTCTTATTAGAAACATACTTATTTTACCTGTGCTGATAAAAATATATTGCTAAATATACCGGCTGAAAGATATGAGCATGAAGCATATTGCTTCGTTGGAATGGGGAAAATATATTAGGAAAGTTCGGTATCGCTCTGTTTACGGAAAGTAGGGTGCGAGGCTGGTGTCTAATAGATAACAATTTTGGAAAGAAATCTGTACTGTATTATAAATCAGCATTCAATCTGCCGTGGTATTTCATGAATCAGATATGAAATCGATTAAATTCTGAGTACAATATTATTTAGGCTCATCCCAGTTTCATTAAAATTTTAATGGAGATGGACAAACACAACGAGAACATCTGTAGAAAGCTATACAGACGTGGCCATTCACATTGAATTCAAATACTGACAGTTGACATCACTGAACAGACGAGAAGTTTATTCATGATGATTTCGTTTTTCCAATGGAGGAGGAGTACCTACAATTGAAAATTTAGTTACTAAAATATAATTAGATAATTTTCATAGGGATATTAACAAAATCCATGATAACAATATCAGCTACAACGATACGTTTGCTGAAAATGGTGAAAGTATGTGCGACCTATTTGCTACATATTTTCGCAGCGTTTACGAGCACTATCAGCAAACATATCATGTTCCTCTTCAGTTCAGCAATAATAATTTATTAAATTCAATAGAGTTCACTCCAGAAATCATATTAGAAAAAATGAAGTCACTCGATGTGAATAAGGGTGCTGGGATCGATGGTTACCCAGCATACTTCGTTAAAAACTGTGCCTCTGGTCTATGCTATGCCTTGAGCATCTTATTCAACAAATCCATGCAGTCTGGTGCTTTCCCAGAGGTTTGGAAAACTGCTCTCCTAGTCCCGATTTATAAAAACTCTGGTAATAGAAACTCAGTAATAAATTATTGAGGTATCAGTAAACTGTCCATTTTCAGCAAATTGTTCGAAAGCATCATTTATGACTCTCTGTTTTACTATATCAAGTAATCAATCATAGAATGCCAGCATGGTTTTTTTCTCCAAGAGGGCCATAGAAACAAATTTAGTAATATATGCCAACTACATTTCAACTGCATTAGACAATCGAGCACAGGTGGACTCACTGTATACTGACTTCAGTAAGGCATTTGATAAAGTCGACCATAACCTTCTTATTTCAAAACTTGCTGGGATCGGTATACAGGGAGATCTCCTTAGATGACTTTCATCCTACCTTCGCAATCGCAGTCAGCTAGTGAGCGTAAATGGATACAGATCTGCACCAATTGTAGTAACCTCGGGAGTCCCTCAAGGTTCACAAATGGGTCCATTAATGTTTCTAGTATTTATAAATGTTTTGAAAGATTGTTTCAAGCATTCACAAGTACTATTGTACGCTCATGACTTAAAAATCTTCAGAAAAGTAACTACGATTAGAGATTGCTCAAGAATTCAGGAAGACCTCAATGCTTTTTTAGAATACTGCTACCTCAATAAATTAAAATATTAATAAATGTGCGTGTATAGCTTTTTGCAAAAACAACATACCGATACATTTTCAATACTCCCTGGGCAATAATATTATTAACAGAGTAGACCAAATTGAGGATCTTGGAATCTATATTGATACAAAAATGACTTTCAATCCCCATTTGGATCATGTAATAAATTCCTGCAGCAAAACCTTAGGATTTTTCTGCAGAATATGCAAAGACTTCAACAACGAGGCAGCAATCAAATCTATTTACTATGCATTTGTTTATAGTAAACTTAATTTCGGAAGTGTCATATGGAGCCCACATTATAATACACATAAATTACGATTAGAAAGACCCCAGAATAGATTTGTAAGGTTCTTGCATTTCAAAATAACGAAGACTTATGTAATACTTGGCATTAGCGAAATTCGATCTCACTACAAAATATAGCTTCTAGAACAACGAAGGATAATAACCGACTTAGTTTTTATTTATAAAATTATAACAAACTGTTATAATTTTATATAATTTTATCATTGATTTTTCATCACGTTACTCATAGGAACACTAGAAACAGAAAATTACTTGCCAGTCCAAGTTTCAGCACAAATTTGGGCAAAAACTCTCCAATTACTAGAATGTGTGATTCTTTCAACAAATATTGTAGTAATGTGAATGTTTTCTCTATTACGTTGAATTCCTTCAAAATAACGATGAAAAAAATATTCAACACATAGCAAAAATAATTGCTCAGTATGAATTTATTAATTCATTAATTTTTATTTTCTCTTGTTTCTGTTGACACCGTGTATCTCTGTAACCACTACTATCAGTGGATGCCTCTATGGGTATTTACCTGTTTGTATCCCAAATTTTTAATAAATAAATAAATAAATAAACATTAAATTCACTATTGAGGTGTAACGCAGTAGCTATAGTAGTAACGCAGGTAGCTATAGCTGCCTACGTGGTGATGTTAGATGATGCCTGGGAATGCTGGGTCTTCTAATTGAAACCACAAATGTGCGGTTAGCTTCTGTTGGTGACACCGTGCATATGTGATGTTTTTTCATTTTTGGTAACCAGTTGTTGTACATCTATGCAATTGGCTGCACCACGCTGATGAGGCCAATAGCCAGAAACACGTGTCCGCGGTTTGCCTCCATATTTCTTGAGTGTCTTGTCCACGAAGCAGACAACTCAAACCCAATTAATTTCTGAGACTTAACAATAAGTAGAATGAACAAACATGATTTTTTAATTTATCACAAACCGTCCTATACGGATATTACTATATATTTCGATTCTACCCATCCATATCAACATAAAGTAGTAGCTTATGATAGCATGATTCACAGAATTGTCAGTGTTTCTCTTTCAATAGATAATTTCAATAAAGAACTCAATATCATTAAGCACATTGCAGTAAACAATGGGGTCGAAGCTAAGTTAATAAACAAAATACTTTCCAAAAAAGTTAAGCACATTAAGCACATTGCAGTAAACAATGGGGTCGAAGCTAAGTTAATAAACAAAATACTTTCCAAAAAAGTTTGCGCAAAAGCGATTCGAAACGTTTTTCCTATTGATAAGTTAGATAATCAAAATCGAAATTATAGAGCTTTAACGTATTTTGGACAAACAACAAAATTAGTGGCTTCATTTTTAAGGAAACGAGATATTGAAATTTTATATAGAACAAGTAACACGTTGGGAAAGTTAGTTAAAAATGATAAAGACAAAACATTCAAGTTCGAGAAAGCAGGAGTATATAAATCAAAGTGTGGAACGTGTCCTAAGGTGATTATTGGTCAAACTGGCAGAATATTTAGGAATCGAATCCAGGAACATGATATGAGCTATGTAAATAAGGAAACAAGTTCAACATATTCGAATCATCTTTCAGAAGAAAATCATATTTTTGACGAAGAGTTCGAAATTTTATCCATCGAAAATAAGGGTTTGAAACTGAATCATTTGGAAGCAATGGAAATTAATAAACTCGAAAATTCAAACATTCTAATGAATGACCAACTGGATTTGAATAGATCACCATTATTGAACTTGTTTTCTTAGAAAAACCGAGAAAGAATTATTATTGATGTAATGAGGTAATATGCTTCAGGTAATCATAATTGAAGAGATACCTCAGGTATATAAAAATTTGTAGAGTTTTAGGTGATTTGATGGAGGTATTCCAAATTATATTACCTGTGGTATATAAATATTAGCGTAAGCAGCAAATTGTAGTATTCAAGTCACTGTTGAAGAAGCTGCTATGATAGCGAAACTTGTCGTGATATATTTCTCAAATAAAGTTTGTGGAGATCAAATCGCGAGGTATAGTTTATGAAAAAATTCAGGTGTTGGGATCATAAAATGCATAATTTGGTAGATATTTCAGTGAGAGAAACAACACAAATTTCATTCAAAATGATTTTCGATAACTTCTCCCATCCACCTGGAATTTGAAATGCGGGCTATCAGGTACACACGTAATATATTACACGCATTGTCGAGAATTATGAATTCATTAGAACGTTCGGTGCACTTCACATTCATTGAAAATTCAATTCAATAATTCAAAGCATTATGGAAGCAATGAAGTTCATTCAGTCAAAAGTACGATGCCACAATAGTTTTATTGCGAATGATATCCTCTTTGAAAGGTGCTTCATAATATTACAGAATATTCATTTGCTGTTCGGGGAAAATTCAATTAGTTACGGAATGGGTGATTGCTATATTATTACAGTTCCATAGACAAATGGTATTGAAGCAGTATAATTCATTCATTTATTTATTTATTAATTTACTTATCTATTATTCATAAAAACTTTGCGGTTTAATTACATGAATAAATAAGTAATCATCCGAAATAATAAATTACATAGTAAAATGAAATTCACAAAATTTACAATATTTAGAAAATGTAGATACCTAAATATAGCCATACCTACAAATAACAATATTTTACAAAATGTGTATTGTATGAGGACTTACATAGCTTTGTAGGTTTTTTATATATTATATAGAGATAGAGATTGAATGACTCAAAATTGTTTTGCGAAAGACTCCGATAGAAACTGTTCATTCTAGATCCATCAGTATATTGAGTTAAAAAAATAAGAAAAATAAGAAGACAAAAAAGATGTGTTTTTCTAAGAAGCTACCTTGAATTGTTTGAATCAACTATAGTTCGTAGGCGTTCTTCATTCTTCATTTCTTTTTTTCCTTCACGGTTTTTATTATTAACGTTTTTTTTTTCTGCAACTACATCTTATTATTAAGCCTAACTATGACTCATCGAATGATCATCAAACATATCACAATTGTGAAGTAGCACTGAATGATAGAAACCGGTATATGTTCAAATCTAAGATTTCTTCAACCCCTTCTATAATTGTCGGTACATAAACATTGTTAGTTATGATCATATGAGTAAACGACTGCTAAGAATTGTTATCGACTGAGGACTGTTAGTAACTTTCATTCTTTTCTTTTCTAATCCTTTCCCATTCTCATCTCTTTTCTCTTAACCACGATACAAAGCAATGCGTCATGTGGTTACCTCTTTATTTATTTGTAATATTGACATTGGGTACTTGTCATGCCCTGTTTGGAACCTTTGGTGTAGTAATGAATATTACTGGAGTTTTTCCCAACGAACCGTCACTTTAACACCTCGACACGTGTTTCGAACACCAAGTGAACATCTTCAACAGAAAAAGGTGTTGGAGGAGTTGAAATAATGGTTTGGTGTTGGAAAAAGACTCCATTAATATTCATTGACATTGGGGACTGTAGTTGGTTTTGCCAAATTAATATTATTATCATTATTTTTATTATCATTTACAAGTCGAAACATGTTTACCGAAGGTGATTTTGAAATGTTAAATAATGGAAGAATTTTAAACCGAGCGCAATATTCCAGGTGGCACGTTTATCTAATCAAAGACAAAAGTTCGGGGAAGTTTGTTCTATTATCGATAATATTATATAAAAATACCAAAACTGAGAATTTTTGTCTATTTTCAAGAGATATGTTAAATTCATGCCTAAGAGTTGTGGACGTTGTTGTCTTGTAGTAGGATATACGTGATGTTTTTCAAAGTGTAGTAGTCTTGAAAATTTATTTTGATTTTTTTTGTAATCTATTCAAATTGCTTCGAGATTCCGTGAACCAAACAGATAGACAAACTCTAACCTGCTCTTAACCAGGCTATAGTAGAGAAGTTTGAGCATGTTGATATTATTAAAAGTATACGACTATCTTATCTAACCTAACCTAACATTTTATTGGCTGACTTCACTATGTTCTTAATGTGTTTGTCAAATGAGAATGTGCTATTATAGGTTATACCTAAATCTTTGATTTCAGTGCATCGTGTCATGTCACGTTAAAAAAAACTTATGCAGTGTAACCCATTTAAAATGAAAGCACCCCCATTGAAATTATTTTTATTTTATTAGGTGAACATTGAGAATGGCTACTCAACAGCAAATATTATAAATGATTCTAAATTTTCAGGGCCAATTTCATTTTCAGGGTCAAAAATCGAAGATAAATTGAGTATTTATTTGAAAACTTATGACCCTAACATTGAATCCACGTAGTTTTGAAATTTTTATTTTATAATTACGTCAAAATGCTTTCGTTGTCATAAAAGTTATGGGGGGATGGAATTGGAAAAATATGTTATGTTATCACCATGTAGAATTTATTCAGAACCTCTTCATTTTGAAAAAATTATCGGTAAAAAATATACTTAATGTCATTGAACATTTTTGTTACATACATACATTTTTTGACGATAAAAATTTTGTGATAAGCAGTGATAAATCAAAACTCGCGGAATTCAGTTGTGTAGTCAAAATTTTTATGAAAGTGTCAAAATTGAATTGATGATATAATTGAATGACATATTTTTCTCTCATAGCTGTATCAATGATGAAAAATTTGGGCGTGAATGAACTATGTGTATCCCTAGTAGTGAAATTCAAAACAGAATGGATAAGAATTTAATCTACATCACCATGTAATAGATTTTGTTTTCTAATCATCTTACAATTCGTTCAGGTCAGTCTCAACTGACTATATGTGGAAAGTTTCCTTTCCACATATGGGGCAAATTTCGGATATGCGGTTGGTTATTCCGTTCACAGGCAGATAGGGCGATGACAAACCTAATGTTTGTCGTTCGCTCCAACCTTGTTCGAGAAATGATACTCTGAAGTAATTTGATTTTCAATTATATCAGACATCATCGACTTTATGTTGACGATAGACATTACCTTTCACTGACGAGTGGCCAAACAGCCCGAAACCGGTCTGCAAGTGTGTTCCAATAATTGAAAATCTCTTGCGGCAGTTGTATCGCTAACAGCATATGCAGGAATAACTTCAGAGAAGAATCCTGCAATGAAACTTGTCCGATATAATCCAACGCTCGTCGCGGTATTAGCCAGAGGAGTCGTTGTTTTCTGATAGGTGTCAGTCCATTAACCTACAGTGTAGGGAGTTGAGACTGGTCTGAAGGAATTGTTCTTTTAAATGATTTGATTTATAGCCAGTCTTCAAGTATGGCCACTGGAAAAAAGTTTTGTTTCAGTGATAAAAAGTGTTGATGATAGTGTTGTCACTGTCAAGTTAGTTTTTTGCTGTTGAATAATCCTGTGTTTGACCTAAAACATGCTAATAGCGCATGACTTCACCTCATAGATGCAAGCGGAAATTTTGAATCTGAGATCCAAAACAAATTATCTCAGGTTTTTGACAAAATGGTTGAGGCTTTCGTGTACGAGGTTTTCAGTGACGACGCTCTGGATGCCCCGGAACATCAAAAATCAGTGAAAATGTTGAGAACGTGGAAAAAAGTTATGGAGAATCGTCGAATAGATATGAGGACGTCGAAATATCGGATCCAATGAAGGAGCCTAGAAGAGCCAAGACAAAAAAGGCGTGCCAGTCCAAAAATTGACGAATTTTCACCAAAAAAACATCAAAATCATCGCATGAGCATCGCTCAGGAATTACTGAATAAGGTCAATTGGCGATCCAGGGTCAGAACTGGTGACGAGTTATGGATGTATGGTTGACATCGAAACCGAAATCCAATCGTCCCAATGGAGGAGCCCAGGAGTCCCAAGACCAAAAAAAACACACCAAATTTCATATTGACTTAGGGTTTTGCTCATTATTTTCTTCGATAACCGTGGCGTAGTGCATCAACAGTTCTTGCCACATGGTTGTACGGTCAACCATGTGGCAAGAAGAGTATCATGCGCTGCTTGTGAGAAAGAGAAGAAAACGTCCTGTATTCTGGAAAAACAATTCGTGCCTTTTGCATCACGATAATGATATTTTCTCTGTTCCCAAGATTGAAGAGAGCCATGAAAGGACGGTGTTTTGTGACGATTGAGGAGATGAAAATCAAATCGCTTAGAAAGCTCAAGGAAATACACTAGTGTATCATATCTGGGAGGGACTATTTTGGAGGGGACAAAATAGAAATTGATGGATAAATTAATATTTTTGAGAAAAATGGAAATTCACCTTATTTTTTGAACAGAATAGTATGTATCACATAATTGAAACAACAACTTTGTTGTTATACTCACACAATATATCTGACTGTGAAACATATTCCAGTGGACTGCCGAAAATTCTGTGAATAGATGACAAACATTCTAGTACCTATAAAAGAGGCCATATTTGTCAAAATATAATGATAACACTGGTAAACACACAGTTTGCTGCCGGAATTTTTTTTACTGTTTGTAGGTAATTTCGGTTTGCTGAATCAAAAAATACCATCAGATTTGCTTCATCAGATCGTTTTCAGAAAATACGACAACAGATCACAAATCTACCATATAGGGTAATTTAACGTAGCACTACCTACATATATGTAGTGATGCTACCCATCAAATAAACAAAACACGAATAAAAAGTAAGATATTTATTGTACAACAATATACTCATAAAAATCATCACACATATCTGCCAAAAAAACATAACTCACCTGAAAACTTCCTTTTATATGATTTTCTTGCAGAGGACGGTCCCTTTGAAGACTCCAGCAGTAATCCGTTATAATTTGAGTGTCCCATCTTCCCTGATACCTCTCTTCCATCGTTTGGATATCTTGGTGGAGTCGTTCCCCTTGTTCCTCACTAAGGTCACCAAGATTTTCTGGGAAACGGTCTAAGTGGCTGTGGAGGTAATGAATTTTAAAAGTCATATGCCAACCGTGTTTGTTAAAATTGTTGAGCATTTCTTTCACTGAATCCCGGTAATTTTCCGATTTATTGTTTCCACAACTTTCACAAAAGAGCACCATGCATTACACTCAGTTTCAGTCATCTATTCTGTAAAATGCGAATCTTTCATCAGTTGTCGTATCTGAGGCCCATCAAATATTCCGGCTTTCAATTTTTCTTTACTAAGTACAGGGAATGTGGAGGACAGGTATTCAAAACAAGGACGATTCTGGTCTAAGGCCTTTACGAATTGTTTTATCAGCCCTAGTTTAATATGTAACGGAGGTAATATTATTTTCTCTAGGTCGACCAATGCTTCATTAACTACGTTAGCTTCTCCTTGAACTAAAGCATCTCTAGAACGCCATTTTTCTTCTACTCCAGTATTGGTCCTCAGCCCTGCTATCCCAAAGACACAGTAAAAAAGCATATTTTGCATAGCGACCTTGTTGTCCCAGGAGAAAGTTCACCATCTTAAAATCAACACAGATCGCACACTGATGTTGGTCATACTTGATGTTTTTCAACACCAACGATATCGTTTTATATTCTTCATTCAGTTTTGTAGAATGCCCAATTGGTATACTTCCATATTTGTTGCCATCATGTAGAAGGACACACTTCAAACTTCGTTTGGAACTGTCGATAAAAAGACGCCAGTGATCTGGTGTATACTCCGATACACCCATTTTTTTAACAGTCCTTTACTATTGTTACAAAAAACCATATCATCTTGCTGAGAAAAAAAAAGGCGAAAGATCTTTTTCTCTATTACGGTAGTATATAATTTTGGTGTCTGGGTGAAGAAGTTTCTTTTTCTTCAGTCTGGTGGCAAGCAACTCGAAAGAATCCTTTGGAAGGTTCAAATCTCTAATGAGATCGCTTAGCTCTTCCTAAGTAAAGCGCTCAGGACGTGTTGAATCCCCTTCAAAATTACTGTGGTCTTCCTCATATATATCATCATATATTCATCAGATAACGTTTCGACATTATCCTCTGGTAACGTAGGTATCTGTTCAAGCTAATGTGGAATTGGTCTTATTGCTGAATTCAGGTTAGGATATGTCCACGCATGTACACGATTAATGCCCTTTATATTCACAAGATAGAAATAGCAATCGTCAAAATGATTTTTTGGTTCCATTAATGCTATTGGAACACCAAACTTTAAACATTTTCGTTGTCCTTTCGTCGACTGTCGCAAATTTAAAAGACAAGTTTTGCCCACTACATGTGGAGCCCAGGATTTATCTTGATATCCTAAATGTACACCAAAATAGGCTTTATATGCCCTTTTTATAAAATCGCAAACTAGTTTTTTACTAAATTGATGGATGTAGCCGTTACTACGTGGTAGGAAATTAACAACTTGAACAATAAACATTAAGTTTATTGTTCGAATTTGATAATGTCCATATAAGACGAAACTGCAGTAACGTTAGTTACAAATAAAAGTGGTAAAAACATAGAAATTTTAATTTCTATTTTTTTGTGAAAAATTTATTTTTTTGCAGATTATGTTTTCAAATATTATTAAGGAATTGGTAATGCGTTATGAAACAATTTTCAGATTCTCATTCATTTTAGAATTGATCTAATTTCTTAATTTGCTTTCTGTCGATTTTTATTTTTTTGAGTGAAAATCATGCGTCGGACAAAGAAATAGCAGGAAATCAAATTTTCTCAAAAATAAATGAGGATTTTAAAAATGATTTTATTTTGAAAAGAAAGCATTGGCGTAGTACTTTTTCCCCAAAAATATTCAATGCGAAACCCGTAGGGATGCCACTGTTTGAAAAAATACAAATTTGTGTACATCAGAAAATGCGCCTTGAGGCATGGAACATATGTACTAAATATGCCAAAAATGACTACAAAATTATCTCAGTTATTATTAAAAAACTGATTATTTTTGAAAACTTTTCCACCCTGTATCTCAAAAGTTATGGCGTTAAGGACATATGTCCATAGGAAGTTTTTTTCTTAAAATGGGTCTAAGAATTACCTCCTTAAATATTAGCATGTGTTTAAGTAACACCCTGTATATTCAGTAATTTGAGAGCTGAAGCTTTTTAACACACTTCTTTCAATAGATGCGTCTGTGTTGAAATGAGGGGCTTTCGAAGTCTTTGTGACAAATATCGATTTTTCAATTCTCACATTAGTCACGTTCGTGTTTCTTATCGAAACATTTGCATTCATCCCGTTATAAAAGACACATTGTCAGCACTACATCCGTTCAGTAGAACAGTGTCACTTACTGGTTTTTCACACTCATTTCAATGGCGTGTGATAAACCCGCGACATTATATTTCCTCCAATTTATTATCTAGACAACGTTAACTTTCACTCTCCTGCCTCCCAGTCCATTCATTAGAACGATCGATGGTGTCAAATGCCAAGCGAAACCTTATTAAATCCAGAAAGATTAATCTACGTGTCCCGTGATTTTAATCAGTGCCTTACTTGGCAAACTACAACATGGAGCGGATTCTGAAGCAAAGCGTGAAAGATCGCCTATTTCACGTATCATAGGAGCTACAAGTCGACGAGGTAGCTGAAAATAATGAAATTTGCATTCCAGCAGAAAACTATGCGATAGCTTTTTTACCTGAAGCTGGAAAAATTGATGGTTTATAGTCATTACATGAAACATGATCTCTTGTTTTTGTGTTGAAATATCAGAAATCAGATCCTATCTTTTTTATTCACAACCCAGGAAAGCTCCCCAGCAAAACCTATCAACTCGTGGATAAAAATTTGTCAGTATTAGTCTAGTTCACATGTACTTTTTTGTAACATTTTTCAGCCCTGTCCAAAAATTACGACCAAGGTGTCATTCGATTCATATTTTTGCCTAGAAAGTTTAAGTGAAAAAAAATGGGGCTCTAGTTTTTTCTTAATATCTCGGAAAATTTTTATCCCAATTTAGACGTTAATAAATTTCATTTACAAAAATGAGAAGTTGAAAAAAATTACAAAATTGAAGAAACTAAAAGTTAAACTTTCCCTCGGTTATCTTAAAGGCGCGATTTTGTTCCATCCTTTACATAAAAGAGGACGTATGCTTCTCCACTCACAAGCGACTTTGGTGAAATTGGTGACACGTGTGAATCGTTGTATTTGTGCCACGCGCTAGTATACGGGTGTCTGCAGTATGCTGTATAATGTCCTCTGTTAGTAGTCCCACTGTGATTTAAAAGTGCATATAGATTATAACAAGTAGCCACATTAGACGTTAATTATAAATTTGTTAATTAATAACTTTTTCTGAATTGAAAGTTAATATAAAAGTCCCTATAATTATTAAACTAAAACCATGGCATTTTTTCCTTTGGTGAAGTTATCCTTAATAGGCAAAAAAATAGATTACCGTTGCCAGAATAAAAAAATTGTTATTTTCTATTTTTTGATTAACAATTGAAAATTATAATTTCATAAAAAATACATTACAATTTTTTTTCAATTTTTTATTGTTTCAATGTCTCATGGTTGAAAACTAATTAATATTTTTTTTTATTTTTCACAGCTATTGTTAATAAATTCATTATAAACAAATACATTGTTTACAAGCAATTCGAAATTTTTTTTGCATTATGTTAATTGAAAAAAATCATGATTTTAAGAAAAAAAATGGTTTTTTAAAGAAATTTCTTTGTTGCTAAAAATGTGTTTGTTAATTAACGATCGTTTTTTGCAACTAAATATTAAAATTAAGGAACTGTTTTTTTTAATCATAAATTCTATTGTTCTTTAAGGTTTTGAAAAAACTTTTTTTGATTCTTTTTTCAATAGTTTATTTTAAAAAAAATTTGTTATAAACAATTTTTTTTTCAATACTTTGTTCTATAATAAAAGTAACTATGTGTTTTTTTATTTATTCTATTTTTTATAAAACTTTTAATATTGTGATACCTTGATACCTGTCTTTTTCATTCGCTCCTTCGCTTTTATAATTATAATAACTTTCGATATGGATGTAAAAAAGCTCGGCTTCCTTGCTCAGCTTTATACAAAAATTGTAGAGGTGAAACATGTTCTAACAGTACAAGGCCATCACTTGATGATGACAATGATGATATTGATATCATGATCGGTCGATTAAATGCTATCGATAGTAATCTCGATGGAAATGAATGATGATGATACTGATATCATGATCAGTCGATTAAATGCTATCGATAGTAATCCCGATGGAAATGAAGACGACCTTAATGATTATCAAGATTTTCCAGTAGGAGTTCAAGAATACTCTGAACCGATACTTGAAGAAGTCGAAGAGGAGGAGGTTCAAGGAACATCACGACAAGAAAATACAGAAGAAACCACAGATGATGAGCCACCGCCACTAAAACGATCTAAGATTACAGAAAAAATAATAAAAATTATAAAAATCCTTTTAACTGAAGTAAACATGATTTAATAAATTTTAAAAATAACTTTCAGTATGTTTTTGATTTAGTAAATTCCCTAAAAACTTGAAATTTTTCTTTTTTTAATAAATAACGATCAATAATTAATTAAATAATTGGACTACAACTTTGGTAAAAGGCTTGAATTCTTAATAAATTCATAATGAACAGAAAAGACTTGAAGCATATTTGTCATAACTGCAATAGTTTAAAAGAATGAAAAAGACAAGTATCACAATATTGGAAGTTTTATAAAAAAATAGAATAAATTGAGAAAAACACATAGTTACTTTTATTATAGAACAAAGTATTGAAAAAAAAATTTGTTTGTTACAATTTTTTTTAAATAAACTATTGAAAAAAGAATCAGAAAAAGTTTTTTCAACACCTTAAAGAACAATAGAATTTATGATTAAAAAAAAAACGGTTCCTTAATTTTTATATTTAGTTGCAAAAAACGATTGTTAATTAACAAACGCATTTTTTAGCAACAAAGAAATTTTTTTAAGAAACCATTTTTTTTCTTAAAATCATGATTTTTTTCAATTAACATAATTAAAAAAAAATTTCGAATTGCTTATAAACAATGTTTTTGTTTATAATAAATTTATTAACAATAGCTGTAAAAAATAAAAAAAAATATTGATTAGTTTTTAGCCATGAGACATTGAAACAATAGAAAATAAGAAAAAAAATTGTAATGTATTTTTTATAAAATTATAATTATAGTTTCAAAAAGAAAATTATTTTGGCAACGGTAATCTATTTTTTTGCTCGCGGAAGCCAGACTACCCGCTTTTGGCTCTATTTTCAGGGCTCTGTAAAAATTATAGATAATCGAGATACAGTTTCGGGAGTCCGGACTTTTTTTACTAAAATTCATTGATCTTTTCAAATCTTTTTTCAAATTTCCAAAATTTTGAAAATTTTCCGAGATACTACGAAAAAACTAAACCCGCATTTTTTTTCACTTAATTGTTTATACCTTTTGTAATGTTTATCGGCGCGTTTTCGGACCTCACCTTAAACTTTCTAGGCAAAAATACGAATCGAATGACACCTTGGTCGTAATTTTTGGACAGGGCTGAAAAATGTCACCAAAAAGAGCTAAATCGAGTACATGTGAACCAGACTATATATTTCAAATCATTGACTTACCTTCATGAAACATCATGATTTTTAGCCCTCTTCTCTGATTTTTCTCAAGTGGTTTTTGATTACTTCTTACATATTATCCTCCTACGGAGCAACGTCTGAATTGGTAACACATTCCCTAAAACAACTTTCTTCGATAGGAAGACTCAACAGATTTGTCTCTGGACTGAATTCCTGGTCATACAGGCCTGAAAGGCAGTGGAGCTGCTGACTCCCTTGCAAAGATGGGTGCTGCAAGCAGCTTTATCGGACCAGAACTTGTCATTGGCATCGCTTTAGGCTTTGCCAAACAAATATTGAACACCTGGATGGCAAGAAGATTTACAGACTTCTCGCAGAATCTTCCAGGATTAACCCACTTCAAGGCGGCGTTTATTCACCCTTCGAAGCTCGATACAAAACAGTTGTTGGACTATAGTAGGGATTAACTACAATGTCTAACAAGCCTTCTCACAGGTCACTGTCATTTGAATCATCATTTGCAGATACTCTTTCTGTCGAAAGACAATGTGTCGCCTCTGTTTAGAAAATGATGAATCAGCAGAGCACATACTTTGTGTCTGCCCCGCTGGGGGTCGAATCATGTTTTTAGAGTTCGACATAGCCGTATTCTTACCATCTGACCTGAAAGACCACTCACCATACAAACTAATCGGCTTCGTTAGGAAGCTGGGTTTATGTGGTCGAGTGTGAATAGGTGTGAGCCACAATAAACCTTTGCGGGTTGCGGTGAAGGGTTGAATAGACCCACTCACTTTGGACCTAACCTAACCTAACTCTTTCATTTGGAGAACTGCGTTTATGTGGAATAAACTTCCTGAGAACGTATTTCCAAATGAATTCAATATCCAGCGAGTCCAACTCAACGTGAATTGTTACTTTCGCACAGGCACCGCTCTTGGAGTGCATTGAGGATCTTCCTGTGATGCTTGTATTTTGTCCTTGAAAAAATGGACATTCGCTAGACTCTACAATGTCATAGGGACCAACGTAGGACCTCTTTTAAATGGCCTTTTACATGGTCTTGTGTTTACTGGGTATTTATTGAATTCATGTATTGAAAATATTAGTATACGTTCATAATAACGTTGAAACTATCGAAAACTACTCTGATATTCACAGTTTCTCGACAAGAAATCACAGTGAAATATACCCAAAAAAATTTCGAAATCTATCATATTAGCGGTCGCCTGATTGGGCTGGAAGTTTCTATTATAACTTGCTGCCGAGGAATATGAGAGAAACTTCCATCAACAAATGTAAAATAGTGTGAAACCTCTCTATATATATGCAATTGATGAATTCCTAGATTTGGTAAAAACTTGATGTACATTTGTGTATGTATATACGTCTATATGTACATCTGGTCTGGTCGGTCGGTAGCCAAGCGGTTCGGCGTGGGTGCTTTATTCACTCACTCGAATTGATTGCCGTGTTGGTCGGTGGTTCAAGCCCTAGTGTGAACGATCGATCTCCACTTGCTACCGTCCAACCCGTGTTAGGAATCAACCGTTAAAAGGTAAGACATCGTTAATCCTTAGCTCGCACAAGTTTCGACTTGTGAGGGTTGTTGTTCGTAGGGGTGCGACAACTGGTTAACGGAAAAACAGATTTTAAACAGATCTGTATAAAAATTGATATAGGTATACTATAACAATTTTCAATTGAAGGTGATTTATTAGCAACGTCGCACTTGAAGTGACCAACGGATAATCCTTTCACCAACCCTGCAGAGGCGTACCAAAATAATATTTTTATTTATTTAAACACATAGATGATTACGTAAAAATTATTATAGTAGGTGGCGGTACCTGTTGTCAATGGTGAAACTGATTACGTTTTCTCATTATGCCTAATACAGTACTTCAAAAAAAACAGAAAAATTTACAAAATAATCATCATGTTCCTTTTATATAGAAAGAGAACTACAAAGCAAAGAAATAATTACCTATGTTATGCTTATGAAGTTTCAGAATACAATGACTCGTCCGAAGAGGAATCTCCAGTCACACTTAAATCTATTATTATTTGGTCGAAAACAGTGTTTACCATCCCGTCCAATCTCCACATTTTGTCTTCTTCCTTGATCACATGGGCTCCAGCATTAGCCCAATTTTCTTTCCGTATCCGTTCCATTGCGAGTTCTAATAAACGTTCGACTTCAGAAATTTCAGATGTCACGTTTTCACGAGCTACGTAACCCTTAATTTGAGCACAGATTAATTCTGTCGGGTTTAACTCGCTATGGTTAGGAGGAAGTCTCAAAATGGTGATGCCTTCAGCACGGGCTATTGTATCCACCACTTGCTGGCGATATCTATCACGATGCTGTTTAATGACACCCATAAGCTCGGCCTTAACCATGTCCTCGGAAAATTGAATTCCTTTTTGTCTCAACCAACTCTGCATGTCTGCTTTTCTGGTGGTCATAGTTGGCAGCTGTTCTACTAATCGGCTCTGATAAGAAGCGTTATCCATTACTATAACAGAATTTGGCTCGACTCGTGAAAGAAGGGAATCAAACCATCATTCAAAGCGTTGGGAGTTCATGTCTTCGTGGTAATCCCCCGTTTTTTTGGATAAAAGAATTAGTGCTCTATCGTCTAAAAAGCCACTCTCGCTACCTAAATGGACGACAATTAGTCGTTGCCCTTCACCCATTGGTCCGCGTAACCCTGTTGATAAACCGTCCACAAATGCTTGACGATAACTAGTTACAGTAGTATCTTGCCAGATCTTAGATACTATGTGACCAGCATTCACCCACGTTTCGTCTAGATAATAAATCTTTTTGTGAGCAGAGATATCTCCGTCGCCATAAGACAGATTCACGGGATCGTTTGGCATATATACATTTTAAATCTTCTTTTGTTATTTTCAACTTCTCTTTGCTCATTTTCGGAATGAGATCATTATCCATTACCTTTGTCCTAATGGATTCGAGGGTTGGCGCTTTATTCTCAAAAAAAAAGAATGAATGGTAAAGCGCACAAAAAATTTTCTGGTACTCGTCCAAATCAATTTTTTTCCTACCACGACAATGTACTTTTGGAGCTTGCACAATCCCAGTCACCTTTTTTTCACGTACAATGCGTTCAATTGTCGACACGGATATTCGTTTCAAAAATGAACACTGGGCTAAAGCTTCCACTGTACGGAGTGTATTTTTGGGTTCCGTGGTAGTGGACGGACGTGCTGATAACGTCCGTCCACAAAGAAGGTACGCGGATGCCATGTGCTATCGTGGGGCTCCGTTTTGTGTTGTGTTGTATTGAAATTGAAATTTGGAGTGTCTAGAAAGTGATGAATAAAAGGCCCCCGTTATTCACGCCGGTATCCAGGCCGGGGTGGTTCGGATAACCACGTAAAGGGGGCTACATATGTGAAAAATTACCAAAAGGTCTCCCAAGTAGGAGGCGACTTCAAAAAATCAAATTGTTTTCATGTTAAAAAAAAACTAGTGTTTTTTATTATAAAAAGTTAGAAAAAAATGGGTGACAGCATTGCTTTGTGCCAGACCGCTGCGCCCCCCGACAAAGCTTCTGTTAACCAACACGAGGAGCATGAAGATAGGAAGCAACGACCATCTAAAATAGAGAGAGAGAGAGAGTATTTTTTTAATTTTCGTACACACTACAGACAATCTGTTTTTCTTCCAACGACATAAACTTCCGCTTTCTTTGTACATTACTTGGACCTGCTACGGCATCCATCTGAAAATTCAATCATATTATTCAGCTATTTGTCGGTTGTTTACTTACCTCAAAAACTATTTTAAATTTGATGTATTTTGAAAAACACTTTATTGTGAGATTTTCACTAGAATAGATTAACAAATCCGCAACTCGTGTTCCGCTGCACAATATAGCTTTTTCAAGCGTGTTCACTAACAAACTGAATTCTACATACATTTTGATTTATATATACTTTTTGAAATATTACTATCTACCTAGAAACTAATAATATTCTGGGAACTAATTGATGACAGTTATACCTGAGTTTAGTGATTAGGTCAACTAATTATCTCACATTAAATGTGAATGTGATGAATTTTTATGGTAATGTATTTTGAAAAACAAATATCGGCTAACTTTATCTTATATTTAAAGTTGATAAATATAACAGTCTATTTGATAATTATGATAAAATATATTTAATAAATACAAAACAAAGTCACCTTCACAAGAAACAGAACACACTACGCCTATGCAGATAAGGACGCTTAATAATGAAGAAACCGAATGACTAGTTATGGCATTTTAAGGACGCAAATATAATAGACCTGCGAAGTGTTGATCAGTTTACCGATGTTTCAAAGTATTTAACGAACTGGTTCACCTATTCGCTCGTATATCCTATCGATATGCAGAAGCTATCTTGTTACGGGGTGCAAATTTTATGGAATCATCTTACTTTTCAATTATTCACATTGGCGATGCATAGACAATAAAAATGACCCCGGTAAGAATTTAGTTCTAACATTTAACATTGTTGCCATTAGTTCTCAGTTCAATTTATATATGAGGTACATTCAATTGAAAATTGTTATACTGTAGGATGTATATTTTGTAATTTTATATTCATGAGTATCGTTTCCATCGTATAATTTGTATGGATGAACTATCTTTAGCTATATGTATATTGACGAATCTTACATATTGTATATGGCAAAAAAAGTAATAAATGAATTGAATGGAATCGAATTGAATTCAAATCTGCAGATCACTGCCAAAACACCCAGAAAATAGCTTTCACAGTCATCTCCAGCCCTGAAAATTTACATTCCTCAATATCTTGGTCAATAGCTCCCGAATCACCGCCACTGGCCGTTTATTGCCATGCCAATTTAACCGCCTGTTATGTAATCTATTATTAGTCCTGTCCCGAATTAGCATAGATGAACTGTCATTACCGTGCACTGTGAACGTCCATGAATCATTATGCATGTTTGCCAAATTTAATCAGTGGAAGGAAATGTCGGTCGGATAACACCCCTGATTCGGGAATTATGATTGCAATATCCATTGGGATCGATCCCCTAAGCGAACAGACATGTCTGACCTCACCTAGGGCTTCGAGAATATTCTGCAAATCATCTTGTAATCAGAGAGCAGGTTCCCGATTCACACGTCGAATATTGATTTTTCAACGGTATTTCAGCCACAAGGAGTTCGGATAAAGAACACCAGATGAGTAAAGTGTCTGGTTATTTTGAATGACTTGGCGAATTCATCTTATCATTATCAAGAAAGCGTCAATTATACAATGTGAGCGTGAATAGTCCCCTCTCCTTCCTTGCTGTTGAACGGGACAATATATCAAGGCATTTTGTCAATTATAGTTCAAGTGAACGATAAAGTGCAACCTACCTTCCAACAGCTCCCCTTCAATAATATAGCTAGGGAACTAACTAATTTCTGATTATATATAACTGATAATATATAACTAATATAATAACTATATCCTCAAGTTTTTTTCCACATAATTTCAAAGAATTCGGAACCCACCTTTTATTTTCTCCGCAATGTACAATGATTAGTCGCGATCCTTTTTTTGCAGGCATGTTAGGCGTACACATTTTCGAACCGTCAGTCCACCCTTTCGTAACTGTATCGTGAGTGTCATACCAAGTTTCGTCTAAATAGAATATTTGCCTTGTTCTTGTCTATATTTAATTATTCGTTCTAAGTATTTGTTACGAAATTCCACTATTCTTCTGCTTTCCATAACTGATTGACGTTTGTTTATTATTTCAAATCTGAATCCTAGTTTCTTCATCCAATTCTGAAGAGTTTTGTCACAGCAGCTCACGTTACGGCCGGAAGTATTCAATTTCTTCCTTATGATTTGAGTTGTAGGAATCTAATTGCTTTTGTAACAGTCATATATTGTTTTTTTCAATAATTTCATTAGATGAACATCTGAAGGTGAGTAAAAATTATCCAATACGAACCGCCAAGTCTACAGTCCACATGGATTACTTCGCTGCCGGTTCATTTCTATGGTTTAGTTTTTTTGGCCTTTGAGAGTGCTGCCAACTTTGAGAGTGCACAATATCGTTTACTTCGACTATATGTTTTTGACGAAGAAGACAATAATATTGAATCACTCGTCATCAAGACAGTACGACCAACTTTTGTTTCATGTGGAATAGAAAAATGAGAAGTTTTGTAATATCTCATTTGATTTAATGTCTTTCCAAGACTGGTTGATTCTTGAAAATCGGACTACTCAGCTGTTTCTATGTAATTAATTATATTCAAAACACATTTTAGTATATTCCAATAAATGTTCAAAATGTTTACCATTTTTTTTTGGTTTTTTTGCTTTCTACTTTTCCATATCGATTCAAAATTGTGTGAGTCTTCCAAAGAAAGGAAAGAAGCAATCAAATTGAAAAATTAACTCTACCGGGTGTCAACGAATCTATTAGACAAGTCATAACTTCTAGACTATTAGGTGTATCAAAACGAGATTTGGTACAGATAAATGGTATGTGGAGAGGAGAGTTTTCACATATTTTTCACTTTCCGGTCACTTCCGGTTTCAGCGGAAATGGCTCCGGTTCTGAATTTTTAAATGGAACACCCTGTATATTGTAACATTTTTGGATTTCTGAGACAATTCTGGATCAGAAACTGACATTTCCGGAAGTTTTTCAGCCTACTTGATTTTTTCAGAGTCACTTTTAAAATTGCATCTAGGTGGCCATGATCGGACTTAAACTAATCTATGGACCTCAGGTGATATCAGAAAATTGCAATAAGTGACTAGTGTGTTGAATATGAATGAGACAAGTTTACAAAATAACATTTTCGTGTCTAACTATTATTTTTCAAATGGCGACCATTTTTTGACAAGCACTTTCCGAAAAAAGGATTTTTTGACAAATCTAACGATACTAATTTATTTGCGATTGGATTACAAATAAGAACATAAATTAAATATTACTGAGGAAAATACTCGATACAAATTCATTTACTTTTGTCAAGGGTGCCATGGATAGGAATGATGCATAATATTTTGCGGTTATTTCCATCAAGTCCACTTTGGAGAACAAAACGCTCACCTAGGTTATGACAGTGGCATAAGCTTTATGAGCAGAAAGTAGAAGTTTCTCTTGATTTTCGTTAATTTTAGTTTAATTTTTCGTCGAAATAATGTATACTCAAAGTGAAAAAGTGGATATGTTGTTATTGTTTGGAGAATGCCACAGAAATTCAAGGAAAGCTGCTGAGTTGTATGCTCAGAGATATCCCAATCGGCAACACCCATCTCATCAGTATTTTCCCTATGTTGAGAGTCGTTTTAGGCAAGAGGGAAATCGAGACGCAGAACAGAGGTTTGTCATAAATGAGGAGACTGAGATTAACGTTCTTGCTATGGTAGAAGTTGACAAAACGGTTTTTTTAAGAGAAATTAGTAGAGAAATGCAGATAAGTCACGAATCAGCAAGAAAAATACTGAAAAAGCACGGATATCGAGCATTTAAATATCAGTTACATCAACATTTGTATGCTGACGACGGCAATAGAAGAGTAGTATTTTGTGATTGGTTGCTTCAAAATCATAGAGTTAACCCAAATTTTATCAACTTCATTCTATTTTCCGACGAATCACGGTTTACAAATAATGGCATGTTTAATAAGCAGAATTGTCGGTACTGGGCCCAACAAAATCAACATGCAATGAGAGAGGGCAATTTTCAAGAAAGGTTTGGCGTCAATGTCTGGGCTGGTATCGTTGGAAACAGAATAATTGGTCCAATATTGTTTCAAGGTCAGTTAACAGGGGTTAGATACTTGGGTTTTCTTCAAAATGAAATCGAGGATCATCTTAATGATATGCCTTTAGAAGTTTTACGGCAAATTTACTTCCAGCAAGATGGAGCACCACCCCATAATAGCAGAGACGTACTTGATTTTTTAATAGAGCATTTTAATAATAGAGTTATTGCAACCAACGGTCCAGTACGGTGGCCTGCCCGCTCACCGGATCTGACTGTGTTAGATTTCTTCATTTGGGGATATGTAAAAGAAAGGGTCTACTATGCAACAGCCCCAGCCACTCTCGAAATCTTAGAAGAAAGGATTCAACAGGCATTTAGAAGTATATCGCCTCAAATGTTACAAAACGTGTTGAGAGAAACAATTGAACGAGCTGAAATGTGTCTTGAACAAGGAGGGATGCACTTTGAAAATTTACTATAGTGGAATTTTCAAGAACTTAGGATATTGCAAAAAATCTAAGTGCGTCGCTGAAATTATTAGTTAAATTTGTTGATCCAATCGCAAATAAATTAGTAACGTTAGATTCGTCAAAAAATCCTTTTTTCGGAAATTGCTTGTCAAAAAATTGTCGCCATTTGAAAAATAATAGTTAGACACGAAAATGTTATTTTGTAAACTTGTCTCATTCATATTCAACACACTAGTCACTAAAACTCCGCTATTGCAATTTTCTGATATCACCTGAGGTCCATAGATTAGTTTACGTCCGATCATGGCCACCTAGATGCAATTTTAAAAGTGACTCTGAAAAAATCAAGTAGGCTGAAAAACTTCCGGAAATGTCAGTTTCTGATCCAGAATTGTCTCAGAAATCCAAAAATGTTACAATTTACAGGGTGTTCCATTTAAAAATTCAGAACCGGAGCCATTTCCGCTGAAACCGGAAGTGACCGGAAAGTGAAAAATATGTGAAAACATTCCTCTCCACATACCATTCAACTATACCAAATCTCATTTCAATTCTCCTAATAGTCTAGAAATTATGACTTGTCTAATAGATTCGTTGACACCCGGTATATGAAGATATGTAGATCATGCAAAGAAGTGACTTTCAGGCACAAACTGAAAGAAAAAACCCTCTCGAAACAGCTATTTTACTATAAACATTGAGTTACACGAAAGAAAAATTTTCCCAAAACAAATACTTTTATATGAACGCTGAATTATTCAAAAAATATTCTTTCTGTTCTATTTGTATTCCAAACATTCATAATGGAATCAAATCAGATATCATTCACAGGATTCCTACAGAATATAATCAATGAAAGAAGTAAAATTTCACTTACATTTCTGTTGTAGGCTGCCGGAGACAGCCTAAAACTGAAAGGAAGATTGAGGCTGAACAGAAATAAAGGCCTGAAACGAGAATTCGGTCAAATTGGAATGTCCTTTTGTTCATACTCGATAAGAGCATTTTTACCGTAGATGGTGGATAACCTTATTAGATCAGATTGTAAAAACCGAGGTAAATTAAAAATATTTCCAAGACAGTGGGTATTTTATACCTTCAGATAACAATTAATAATATTTACTCGTGTTTTCTATTTTGGTTTCTAGAATCCACAACTGTGTTGAGCTGAAACACCTGCTCGAAAAAAATAACCAAAACTTTTTTCCCTTGAAGATAAGGATTTTTGTTCCAAGGTCGAGCTCATCTGATTACCCTGAGGAACAAGGAATTCGACAACAAGAATTGATCAACTGAAGAAATGAACAATTTTACAGGGTGGTTGCTATGAATCTATTGCACAGAGGAATTGTACTTATTACCAGTATTGAATGCAGTTTATCTATTGGTAAATATTTTGTGGAATAAGAGAATGAATATACTGAAATGTTGAACGTGTGTTGGTATTTCATGTTGAAATGATACCTGGGACCGTAACAAACATCAAAAAAGATTTCAATATTTGAGCTCTTCCGCAGAGATGGAACCTATTTGTGAAGCTGTTTTCACATGAAATAATGAATAATAACATCGATATCTTGTCAGTGATTTCATTTGAGGTTCCATCTCCCCAAACCTGTGGATCTCCTCAGATTGCAGAGCTCCGCCAGCAACTATACTGGGACTAGCCAACAATTTTGATGAGGTGTCCAACTTGGAAGGAGCTATAACTCAATCTGCTTTCCACAGATTGATCCTCATCCAAATTATTGCCTTTCCAACACAAGTGTTGATGCTTTAGAATGGGGCTAGGTTGCTCGGATGTCGGTGTTTTCGGTAAAGTGCTTAGGCCTCTCGCTCACTAGTAGCGGAAAGTTGCGAACTGCGAAACAACGAATTCGTGCGAACGTCGTTCGTCGTGCGATGCACATCGTCCATCGCTCATTATTCGTCCAGATTCGTAGTAGGTGAGATGGTTCTTTGGAACGGGTATTTCAATTATACTGATGGAGAATTTTTCGCTTTGGAATCATCATTTTTGATTCATCATCGTATCAGACACAGGCGATATCGACGAAGGCGGGAAACATAGGCGAATCCCATTTACGCAAAGAGGAAGGAGTTCGGTGAGTTTTTTCATCTATGGCATGGTCCCAGCAGAACGGGATCAGTTCACAATTGGCACCTAGTTGGACGAAAACTGACGATACTGGCCAAGTGGACGCGGTCCCCTACCGATCCATGTGTTTGGATCGTTCATGCGTGGTCGGGCGAATTCTGACGAATTGATATCGCAGCTTTCCGCTCCCAGTGGGCGAGAGGCCTTAGATCATTAGGCTTTCTTTCGTCTTTCATTCTCAGCAATATTTGATATTATGCATTTAAAATTGAGTATTCGGTAAAATATGTGACTTTCAATTGCAATTCAGCACCTCATTCATTCTCACTTTTCATTAGCGACATATGAAATACTCTCTCTAGTAACTTCTTACTCTTTGCAGATGATTTGAAAATCTTTCGGTCCATTACATCAGAGGAGGACGGCTTAATCTTACAAAAAGACCTTGCCTTTGGCGCACAAAAATAATATTTCCTTCAATACAAACAAATGTAAATACTCAAAATACACCCTTACACATAATGTTATTTCTCATGATCACTGCATAAATAACACACCTCTTCAAATAAGCACTCATCAAAGAGATATTGGTGTCACATTTGACCCTGAACTGAGTTTCTCCACTACACTATGCCACAATAACATGCTCAGCCAAACGGATGCTGAGGCTCATATATCGTAACTGTAAGAATTTTCGTAGCAGAGACAGTTTTTTTCAACTCTACTCAATGCATACGTCAAATCTCGGCTGAAATATGCCTTCCTTATATGGTCACCCATATTATACAATGTCCACTTAAACAAAATCGAATCCATACAAAGATGCTTCATGAAATACATTACTCAGAAGCTTGAAGGAGTTTACCCTGAACAAGGCATCGACAACAAAATACTACTGAATAAATTTAATATATTATCCCTTCAAAACCAAAGAACCTACTACCCCATAATTTTCATTTATAAACTAGTGAATAATCTGATTGACTGTCCTGAACTACTTTTCCACTTCATGTTCCAGGAATCAATTCTAGAAGTGAACTGACTTTTTATCTACCAAATTCTAGAACGAACATATTACTCAAGTCTCCAGTTGTTGCAATGAGCAAACTCTACAATCAACTCTATGAAAATTTCCACATTTATTACGTATATATTCCAAATATTCATAGAATATTCTTGGAATATATACATGCCTTTAGAATATTCATAGAATATGCTTGAATGAATATGGCAGAATTATTCCCGAAAGAATGTGCATAGAATGTCTATGCACATTCCCTTGAATATTCTAAGAATATTGTTGATCGAATATACCATATGGTATATTCTTAGAATATATCCCCACGGTATATTTTGGAATATTCTATACAATGGAATTTTGAATTATCTTATAATAACGTATTCAAATAATTCAATAATATTAAAAACAAAAATATTTGAAGATCTTAATCGAATGCATAACCTAATGTATATAACCCTGATAGTGTTAACCAGTTTCTGAACTCAACGCAAAAATTCTGGATGAATTGCTCCAACAGCAACTGTTGGAAACGACAAAAAAATTTGAATGGGCCAATAAATGAACCAATTGCATCAATAAATTGGTTAATTCTCATCCTATTTGTCTTTTTGTATTTGAAATTATTTAATTACAAAGCGAAAAATCCTGGAAACAGAGAAATGGGGAAGCGAAGAATTGGAGTAAACGTTTCTCATTGGTCAATTGAAGTCGACAGTCGAATAAGCTCTGTGAAAGCGGCTGTACCTTAATGCATGGTAAATTTGCGTTAAATTCGACATTTGATTCAACATGGCGGTTGACGTGGCAGGTTCGCGTGTGTAATGCATGGTATGTTGGTGTTATTATCAAAGTATAATTCTGTCACGTTCAGTGTACCATTTATAATTTGGGGTTGTCCAATTTGCAGTACAGCGAATAGTTCGATTTTGGATCTTCAAACAGGAGAGTTGCATCTATTCAGTCTTCAAGAAAAGTAAGTAAAATGCAATAGTATCGATAGTAAAGTCATGGTGATTAACCTACTATACCTCATTTTAGGTTCGAGGAGAGTTGGTGTGTGGGATTTGTTGGTTTGACTAAGTACATGTTTGAACTAGAGTGATTTCAGTTGTGCATCTTTAATAGAGAAAAGTAAGTGAATGACACATTCTTTTTTATCATTTGTTTTCATAATTTTTATCACTCGTTTTCAAGATAGTATCAATTTGCCCAAAAGGGAACAGAGTGGTACCTGGTACAGGCAGGTGCATCAAGGAACTGAAAACGTAATGATTACTTTTCAACAAGACAATGCAAGTTGCTCTCCAAGTCATAAAATGTTGTAAATGTTCACGAGTAACCTATGCGAAAAATATCTATTTGATTTTTATTCCAGTTTTATTGTGCCACTTTCAAATAGTGATAATGAACGTTAATGTACATTTTGTTCCAGGTATTACTATTGAAACACTGGCTGATGCATTGTTGGACAAATATAAGGAAAACTATTCTGGTGAGCAAAGTTTGAATAACTTTAGGTAAGTGAAATTCATTGAAGAACCCATCATACCACTCATTTTAAATACTTCATTTGTGGGTTTATTTTTCTAAGTGAGAAACCTAACCTAACCTATTTCTTGATGTAATAGTAATACACTTTTTCTTTTTCAGTGAAATGATATATTTATTATTTTTTAATTAGTGCTGATGAATTCACAGAGTTGTTCTTTTAGTATATTTTTTAGTATACATTTGTTTGAGAGTAGGAACATCCTAATTTGAATACATTTCTAATATTTGTAATATGACAGTATTCAGGAATATTTTATTCAGTGAATGAATTTTTTATTTTTAATATTGGTTGAAACGTCAAATATTTCAGTGTATATTGTTTTTAAAATATATTTGTTTATAAATATTATGTGTTTTATTACTTGTGTGAATCTTGTATCAAAATGCAATATATACATCTATTTACATCTTATTAGCTCTACGTCTGACTTATGTTTTTTTTTCAATTACTCTCCTAGCTTGCTGCAAACAAGTTTTCACCTGATTTTCTGCTTAACAAACAACAATTAAACAATTGTTCATTTTCAATTTACCAGGGTAAGGATCAGAGTTCTGATTATAATAAAAAATCGAAACGTTTTTTGTATGGACACATAAATAAATTGAATTGATGAATGGAATCATGTTGTTCTGCAGTTTCTACTCTTGAGTGAGAGCTGAAGTTCAAACTCCATACGTAAATGACAACTCATTCGCCCCAACACGTTCATCTTGAGAATGATAATAAACACCCTCGTAGACGTACATTTCCTTTCTTTGCTGGAAATGGGGTCATATTTCTTCTTGATCATTAAAATCACGATCCCCTGGAAATGTATGTTATTGTACTCCAAAGCCATCCGGTAGTCTACAAAGTCATTACAACTCTCCTGCTCCCTGGAGGTATATGTGATTTAATTTTGTTTTCTCCAACGCAGCAAGTATATTTCACTCGGGGGATTCAGCAAAAACCCAAACTGCCTTCGGAAACTCGATAAACTATCGCTTCAAAAACATGCAAAACAGTTAAACAGACGTAGTTTCGTCAAAAGGCTCTGTTCGGAATTAGAACAATAGCGAATTCGAGGAATGTGGAACTGGAGTATCGTGCGAAGTGAAATTATAGTACGTTCCGCTATCTGAATGTCTGGATGCTGAATTTGATTGCGAGCTAGTGCGATCTTAATGACTTCATGAAGCATTATTTCTGTTGAGAATGGCGTAGTTCGCTATTTTGGTGGGGAAAAAACGATGGCCGAATTTCGATCTGGAATGGAGATTTCATCCATGTTACGTTCCTTCAGAATAGACATTCAGGACGAGTATTATAGTTCAGTGAAGGGGTACATCACACACATAGAAAAATATCAATCAATTTTCATATGTCGCCCCACTAGAGAATTCATCCGTATTTCATGAACCGTGTTGCTTTATTCAAACCCAAACTTATAATATGTATTTCTGAGTGGTAGATGCTAGTTCCATTCGGTGGGATAGTATTGCAGTCCTATCAGGCTAGCATGGCGAATCCAGCCAAATTGCAAAAAAATACATCAATTTGTAGCTAAATAGTTGCTAATTAGTTGCCAAAACAACGATTTTGTTGCTCGTGCACAACCCTAGAAATCGAAAATAATGCTATCGTTATATAAAGATAGCAAGGCAATTTAAATCATATAATTTGACTTTGATCTTTACAGAAGATTTAGTTTCTATTTGGTCGCTAAACCTTGGATATAGCGAAAAGATTTTTTTTTTCGATCTTGCTATCTTGAAATTGGTTTTTCCTGGAATTGAAGATGTTCTAAATTTGTTGCTCACTAGGAGTATACTCAAATACAACATGAGTATCAGCAACAAAATAGTTGAAACCGATCGGCCGGAAAACTGCTTGAAATTTGTTGCTACACTCCGAGAATCAGCAACAAAATAGTTGGCCTTGATCGGCCGATTTTCAATTTTTTTTTTCATTTTCCTCGTTCTTGCTACCTTGAAACTGGTTTTCCATAGAATGAAAAGTGTTTCAAATTTGTTGCTCACCAGGATTATACTCAAATAGAACTTGAGTACCAGCAACAAAATAGTTGAAACCGATCGGCGGATTTTTAATTTTTTTTCATTTTCCTCGTGCTTGCTACCTTGAAACTGGTTTTCCTGGGAAGAAAAAGTGTTTTAAATGTGTTGCTCATCAGGACGGCACTCAAATACAATTTTCTTCATTTTCCTCGTTCTTGCTATCTTGAAACTGGTTTTCTTGGGAAAGAAAATTGTTTTAAATTTGTTGCCCATCTGGAGGGTATTCAAAACATACTCCAAGAATCTTGAAACCGGTTTTTTCTTGATTTGTTGCTCATTAAAAAAATACTCAAAAACCTTTGGAGGATGAGCAACAAAATAGTTGAAACCGATCAGCCGATTTTCAGAATTTGGTTTTCCCTGGAATTAAAGATGTTCAACTATTTCGTTGCTGATATTCAAGATGTATTTGAGTATACTCCCGGTAAGCAACAAATTAAAAAAAAACACTGTATTCCAGAAAAAATCAGTTTCAAGATAAATTGATGGATGTAGCCGTTACTACGTGGTAGGAGATCATGATTGAAAGAGAAATAAAAATTTCTATGTTTTTTACCACTTTTATTTGTAACTAACGTTACTGCAGTTTCGTCCTATATGGACATTTTCAAACTTGAACAATAAACTAACAATGATTCATTACATTCGCTAATATATACCATTCAGGTACTTGATTGAGTACCTGAATTTACATTTCACAATGCGCATGTGCCAATTTAAAAACCGGAGAGTAAATTAAATCGATTTGGTCATTTAACAGGTTGCACCCGCAATGTTTATGCTTGTGAATTTTCAAGGATTCTAAATAATTGAGTTTGCAACCCTTCCTTGCATAGTGCTGAATTTCCGTATCGCTTAGATTCGAAAACTTGTGGTTGCATGCCAAGGAATGATTTGAAAACGTCGAATCATTTTTTCCTAGTCTGAAAGACCTTTCATGTTCAGCATACAGTTTTTGGAAATTTCGTTCGCATTGTCCCACATAAACAGTGAATCAGCGGAGCTACGTGGAAGCAGACATCCGATGGCCGGTTTGCTCAACCCCCACATTCCAAGCCAAGGCACTCGCCAAAAACTGCATGCACAGTGGTTCAGACAGTGAAAGATTAACAAGGACAGCCAACCTTTGAACATACTCTGAGATCTGTTTTTCAAAATCATCCATGAAATAGATTGCCACTGAACGAAGATGACGGTTATATCTGCTGGAAATATTTCGTTTATTAGCCTCATCGTGTCCTTGATCGGAACCATTGTATATAAGGAGCCACGTCGAAGCTCACTAGTATGTCCCCGGGACTTAAGTTCCAATCTACACTCTTTTCGATTAAGTATCCCGAGTACCAGTCGGGAGTTGTATTCTACAATACTTCTGGCATTCTTGAGTACTGGATACTGGTTTATTTGTATTTTATTATGTGGTCTGTTTCTGCTGGGGCACGTTCTGTAACTGTGGATTACTTCGGTTACATGAGGTGACAGCTACGCATGTGTTTTTTATCCTGGTTTTATCCTGGATTGGTAGTTCCAATATAAATTGAGTCGGAGGCTTCCTTTCGTCCTTGGCCGATCTGATGATGTTACAAGGCAGTTCGATAATTTCTTCACGAAAAACAAGTAAATCTAAAGAAATGAACTTTGAACATTCAATGAGAAAGAAAAACAAGTAGACTGTACACATCACTTGTAGTCGTAATCGTAGTTCTTGCGCTGTGAATCCACTGGCTTAAAGAGTTTGGTATATACGATGAAGTTCTTTTTCAAGAAGGTGTGGCTTGCAAATGCTGGTATCATGATGAACAAGAGTTTTCATTATAGCCTTTTGTCCTAAATGGTGAGTTTAGTGAGTTTGCGATGAACTGTGTGATTTATTTTTCGTCATTTTCACTATTGACCAATACATCCAAAATTGGTATATTTCCTTCGTTTTCCTTTTCCATGGTAAAATGGATGCGAAGATAAATGGATTCGATGTAGCGTAGGAACTTTACAAACAAAATAAATGAATACGTAAAAATTTTATTGATACATTCAGCTATCGACAACAATAGATAAAACAAGTCAATGTTACATGAAAAGTTGACAAACAAAAATTACAATAATGGTCAACTTGAAAAATAGACTCCTTTCATATTATAAAACAGAAAAGATTCAAATTCTTCAATGTAATAAAAGCATTCTCTGATTAGGAGTTCCTTCAGTTCATACTCGGAAACACCCGGGGATCCTGCTTCCATGCGGCAGACTGTTAGAGAAACGACAGCCTGCATTAATGAAAGATTTTTTGCAATATTATTGTTTGTGTTTGTTTAGTTTAATTTCTTTCTAGTGTTGTGAGGACGTAAGTCACTGTTAATGGGAAATGAATATTTGTTGTTGAAATTGTATGTTGTAAGTTCTAACGAATAAATTGATATTACCGTAAGGATCAGTTTTGATTTGAAGATCTGTCGCACGATTGGCGACTACTAATGTTAAAAATAAGCCGAAAGCTTGGTTTTTAAGCAAGGAAAATTATTGTGATGTTCGATTCCTGACACCATACAATAATGTATGAAATTGTACAATACACAAATGTATAGTAAACCTGTGATAATGAATCTGTGGTCAAAATGCTTGTCATCAGTGTGGTGGAAATGACAGTTAAATTTCAATAGAGCAGTACTGAGTACTCTCTTCCCGGCAATTCCCATGTAATTATTTTCACCATCATCCCCAACAGCATCCCCACCATATCCCCCTCTGCCACCCACACCATCACCCCCGCCACCTATTGAATTATAAATACGATTCATCACAGAGCTCGCCATCTAGTCGCTGCGAGGTTTTGAGATATAACCTCCGTCTTCGCAGTCAACGCTCATACCACTAACTGATTATATCTGCCGCAGCAGCGGACGAAACGTTTTGTACTACAATTTCTATTCGGCCTTTGTTCTCAAAATGTAGTTTCAGTTCACAATGAAAGTATAAGTTACTTTAAGTACTCACTACATATTTGTAACCATTCATTGGAATATTACGAAGTGAATGAAGTGACATGGAATTTCAAGAGGGAAAGTCTTTTCGTTTTTAATTATATTCCACCGAATCGAACGATTCGGTGGATATTATAAATCGAAAATGATTCGAATCAGATATTCGATTCCCGAACATCCACTCGTAAATGATCCTCTAATGAATTCCTCTAGTCATCGACTCCATAAAACGTAGAAGATATAACTCTTGACCCTCTAATCTCTGACGCTCTCTCGCCAAAATAATTACTTCGATGGCTTTTCAACGCTGCACCGTTGGAAGGAAATCAGTTACTTTATATTCAAAGGCTATCGAAGTTTTAAGCACTCCTCCAACTTCTTTAATGTACATCGGGCCATAATTAGAATATATATAGAAGAATATATTTTTCAGATTCTTCTTTGTATTCATGAATTTGTTCCCGTAATACACATTTTCATTGTGTGTAGGAATAATGAGGAAAGAAAAAATAATAATAAAATCTCTTCGGGTATTTCAGAGAATTCGTTTTGAATAAAATCAATCTTGAAAATTAAGGTGGTATAAACTTTAACAGCTTAGTTGGCTGGTATATTTTTCTTCTTCATTCATCTATTCACTTTTCAAAAGGTAAACCATTAATATTATCAAGTATATTATGAAATTGATGAATTATTATTTTTATTGTTTATATGTCGTTTTATTGTTAATTTTCATTGTTGTTTTTATTTTTATCGTTGTTTTAATTATTATAATTATTTCTACGTCTTTTCTGGGTCATTAGGAATGATCTAGGGTATGGATATTGAATAATGATTACATTATTTAATGATCATGTGAATCTACATAACTCCTCTATTCAGATTTTCATCTTTGAATTTTTTTTTTCAGCTGCACCAACCTTTCTTGATCTCATATAATGTCTGGAAACGCATGTGGATTCGTTGTCCAATGCTATACTTTTCCATATTTGTGCTAACGCAGTTATCGGTTTTGAAAATTGGACAAATCATCAACGCTAACACAAAAACTTGAGTAACAAACGTGGGTGTCGCACCAATAGGTGGTTCCACTTGTCACGTCAGCTTTGACGCAGTGATGTTCAAGTACTCGTTTTGATTCTCCGCAGTTTTTCTTCAATCGAAGACATCTCACCCGCTACTGACGATGCCCAACAGGCTGAAACAGCTGTCCCTTGTAGAAATGCTGATATCTGTGATATCTTGGAAAAAATTGAGTGATTTGGGAGTCAAATTAAAAATATATTGACTTGAATATTTCGAAATCATGTTGTTTAAAAAATCATTGCATTGGGGTGAATCTAATGAATATTTATTCAAAAGCTTTGGAGGATATGAGTTATCTATTGAAAAATTTTTAACTCTCGTAATCTTTCATCGCGAATTTTCTCACATAGAATTGACTGTAGATTTATTCGATCAAAGAAATTCAAGAACTTGTACAAGTGTATACACTTATACAAGTGTATACCTGAGAAACATGCTATAATGTCATCTACTTAATGGAATGGGCCGAGTGAAAGTGCGCCCGATTCACGATTGGAAGGTCGTGGGTTCGATTCTCGCTTCGACCGGATATTTTTCTCGAGATAATTCATCTGGTTGAAGCTGGGATGATTCTGCAACCGTGTTAGGAATCACACGTTGAAAGGTAAGATCTCGTTAGTCGTTAGCTCGCATAAGTTTCTCAACTTCTGAGAATTGTCGTTCGTATGGGGGCGACAGCTGATTAACTTGAAAACAGATTTCAAACATACCTATACCAATGAAAAAAATTCAACAAGCGAGTTACTGTATATTTTCAGTTCCAAATCAGTCATCAAAATTTCTGCTAACAAAGGAGTTTTTCATTAGAACTAGTTTATTGGAAGAATACATTATGGAATTGGAAATAATTTGGTCAACAATCCTGATATTTTTCGTTCCACTGCTAGTTTGATTGACGTTTTGTCCAATAAATTCAACACCAGACTGAAAATTTTAATGAAAGAAATGCTGGGGAATAATATCTTCACATAAAAAAAATCTATATGAAAATAACAGGAAGAGTTATATCATAAATTTCATTGATCACCCCATATGAATTCTACAAACTGAATTTAAAGTATGGTTCTGAGTGATTGATCTTGATTTTTCACTGACTATACTGTACCAAATAAAATTAGTCTCATGGGTCATTTTTGGAAGATATTTCATGAATCATGCACTCAAAACTATCAATTCCTACTCAACTGTTTGGAAAGTATGAAAATGAATGAGTACAAAATTTCCCAATATACAATGAACGATCAAGCTGAGTTGGATAGCTCCCCGTTTCTTGATATTTTCTTACCAGATAAGCATGCTTTGTCGTTCCAGAATAATATTGATATGATGTTCATCAATTGATTGACTCGTTTTTCACATACTTTTTGCTAATGAAGAAATAGTTAATGAATCGATTGTCTTTTCATCTTTCAGAGAATTGAAACTAGATTAAAATTCATTACCTTATCGAACTGTGGTTCTGAAAGGCAATTTGGTTAGATATCGGTTAGTCATAAATAGAATTGATCACCCCATATGAATTCTACAAACTGAATTTAAAGTATGGTCCTGAGTGATTGATCTTGATTTTTCACTGACTATGCTGTACCAAATATAATTAGTCTCATTGGTCATTTTTTGAAGATATTTAATGAATCATGCACTCAAAACTATCAATTCCTACTCAACTGTTTGGGAAGTATGAAAATGAATGAGTACAAAATTTCCCAATATCCAATGAACGATCAAGCTGAGTTGGATAGCTCCCCGTTTCTTGATATTTTCTTACCAGATAAGCATGCTTTGTCGTTCCAGAATAATATTGATATGATGGTCATCAATTGATTGACTCGTTTTTGACATAATTTTTGCTAATGAAGAAGTAGCTAATGAATCGATTGTCTCTTCATCTTTCAGAGAACTGAAACTAGATTGAAATTCATTACCTTATCGAACTGTGGTTCTGAAAGGAAATTTGATTAGATATCGGTTAGTTCCATTAATTTTTCATAGACTATCACTACTGTTTATGCGTACTTCTCATTTTTGATCAATTATTGAAACTTGTAGTTCTTTCAACAGTATCTAGTAGAGTCTTGCAGAAACTTGGGTCCGCTCAACATCCTATCATCGTTGGATCAACGATTATATCCTTAGAGCTAATAATCATCATGGTACCTAGAGATCCCTCTTCCATTTACATAGTGATCCAACTAGTATTAAGAAACATACGGCTTGGTGCCCTTTTGGCCGCCTTTTTGTTTTTTATTTGATGTGCTCCACGTAGCGATCCGATTACTTAACAGAGTGAAGTGCCCTTCTGAGATATTGCGCCACTTTGGTTTTTCTTTGTCGATATATTCTGCATTCCTTTCTATTTTCATTTCATATGCTAAACGTTAACGAAGATGCGGCTTAGTGTCCTTTTGGTATGTGGCGCCATATTAGTTATTTCTTTGTTACAACTTATTCATTTTCACACATCATCACACATTTTCCACCACCTCCCACAACGACAACGTAACCCTCAACATTTTTTTGTTCTATAATTATTATTATTGTCATTCAACCCTCATTCTCTAGTTCAATTTCATCTAACACAACCAACCAATCGATATTCATTCCCTACATTCTGATTGTCCGATCGATGTCACTCTGTATCATAAATTGCGTCTAGTGTTCCACAAGATTCCATTCGGAAGTCTAAAAATTCGCCAAATAAGCCTTCATACAACAATGCATGGAATTTGGTCATCTCCTGATGATGCTTACTTAGCGATACGGCTTGATGCCTTTCTGACAAGCAAGCTCACGGTGTAAATACCTACTTTAAATCCCAATATACTCAAAGTCCCTCCCATGCCTAACAATGACATAATAGTCGTTTCAGGTTAATATCTATTCATTTTTTTTCATATTTAACAATTATTATTATTATCATTTTTATCATTCAACCCTCGTCTCCGAGTTCAATTCCATCTATACGTCTACCGAATATTCGCTCATTTCATCTTGACAGCAGGGGACTTTCCTGGCCGACTAGATCGAATGACCTTGAAAGGTCTGAAAATGACTAACATGAGGCGCCATAAGAAAAACATGGGATTTTGTCCCAGAACCAGCATAGCTCATATACTTCTCCCAGGTATGTTTCATAGATTGAAGTTATTGTTTCAAATGAGAGGAATATTTGTAATAATCCTTGGGCCTGGAAAGTAACTATACCACGTTGAAGTTGATCATAACGCTCCAATCTTTTAACTTTCAACTAACGAGATTTATACTTCTGAATGTATAATTACATTTTTAGGAAATATATGAATATAACGGTTGTTTTTTTTCAAGAAATGTATTTTACATTGGGGTTTTTCAAATGGTATTACACAGTTCCTGAGAAAAAGATAGGTTTAATATTCAATCAGCAAATCGGTGTCTTGGCAATCGCCCGTGGATAATATTTATACCCCTCCAAGATTCAGTGTTATTCTGGAAAGTTTCAAAACAAAATACAGTGCCTCAATCCAGTATCCATTATCACATTCTTCCCCGAAATAGCAGGGATGAAAAGTTATAGAAATACAACCGTATCTCCTGATTGAAAGAAGAGTCTTGAAATCCCATAGAATGACACACTAAGTAAAGAAGGAATAATAAGGGATGAAGATGAGAGTTCAGCTTCTCTCCCCATCTGCCTAACAGGCAGGTCGCCTCGAAATTGGAATACCAGGATCGGAATGGCAATATAAAACAAATCAAAGAAATCGTTCGGCTCCTAAAAACCTTTTCATCGCGAGATAGAAACTCAACGTGTTCACATCAAATGCGATAGGAGTGGTATTTTTAAGACGATGAAATTTCATCTCCGATGGTTTCCCGATAATTTTACCTGGAAACGTACTTTCCGAAATTGCGTTTCAACAGAGAGGGGATGAATTTGGTGAAAATCACGGCATATCATGAACTTTTTGAAAGATGAGTAGATCCATGAAGTGTTTCACAAAAATGACAAGAGTTAACTTAATGAGAGTCAAAAAAAGCCAACCTGTTTATAAGAAGTATATAAACAAAGGAAATAATTACTCGATGTGGAAGGAACATTATTATTTTTTCCAAAAACTCATTAGTAATTTTTTACTTGATAGTTGGTACTGAAACCTCTGGCGTGAAATGAATCTAATAATAATACTAATAATAATGTTTATTCCGTAAGATTGAATACATATACATATAAACAAGAAGAAATGCGGAAATAAACATGACAAGCCTCTGAAGCTCATACATCTTGTGTATGACAAAAAAAACACTTTGGACACATTTTCCCAACACCAAAACAAAAACTACGGTATTTCGACAAAATTTTCGTTCTGGTATTGAGAAAGTGTTTTAAATGGAGTAATTTTTCAATAATCAAAAAATTCATAGGAATCAATAACATATTCAACAATTTCTTTTCATAACTTTCGCATATCAACTAATGAAAACAAAGCCGCATAACTATGTAAAATACACAATTTATAACTTAAACATTTTTCTGATTTACTATTTGTTGGATCATTCTTCGCCCGAAACAGCAGAATAACCATCAGAAAATTTGAGGAATCCAGAAAAAAACAGTATAAAAAACAAAGTCGCATGATGCACGAACATACTTAGAGTATGTAAAAGCCAAATGGAATCTGTTTAAAATCTGTTTTTCCGTTAACCAGCTGTCGCACCCCTACGAACGACAACCCTCAGAAGTCGAAACTTGTGCGAGCTAAGGATTACCGAGGTCTTACCTTTTAACGTGTGGTTCCTAACACGGGTTGGACGATAGCAAGTGAAAATCGATCGTTCAGACTAGGGCTTGAACCACCGACCAACACGACAGTCAATTCGAGTGAGTGAACAAAGCACCCGCGTCGAACCGCCTGGCCACCGACCAACCGACCGATATTATTTCGATTACCGTATATATTTTAACAAAATCTCGAAACAAGTCAAATTTGAATTATAATTTGACATACTTCAACGGAAAAATGCTACTCCTACCTTCAACCACTGTCGAATGACAAGTCCAATCCCCAGTTTTTTGAATGGAAAATATAGGCTTGTGATATATCTATCCAAAAATGTAATTGTTTTCACGTTTATTGCAAAAATTAAGATAACTTTTTACAATATACTCAAAACGATACCAACTTTTTTTAGATGGTATCCTTTAAAAAACTGTAAATAATTTACATGGCAACGTTAGTTTAAAAAGCCTTGTGAACTTTGTTTGTATGTTACAACATTAGTTGTCAATATTTCACTTTAAGTTTAAAATTCGTTAACTTCGAGTCTGACAAATGGTTAGATTGACGAAAATGCATAAAATAATAGTTATACAAACGATTGGTTACGGAGATGAAACTTGAACACAACAGGAAGTAGCTCGTCTATTTCATGAGAAATTTCCTAATTCACCGCCCATATCTCACGAAGCAATGAGCAAAATGTAGAAGCAGTTTCGCAAGCTTGGTCATGTGGGGCAGATAAAAAAAGCAGCTGCCAATGCAATGAGTGATGAACTCAAATCAGATGTGATGCTTGAGTTTGAGAAAACCCACATACATCGAGTAGACAGGCATGCACTACATTCAATGTTAGCCATACATCGATAGTAACCATATTAAAAAAATTAAAATACATGATACTCAGGAGAAGCTCATGGAAGACGATTTTGGTTAAAGAACTTATTTTTGTGAGCATATGATGAACATGTTGGATAACAATACGAGTATCATCCAATTAGAAGACGTTATGTTTTCTGATGAGTGTACTTTGTCTCTTAACGGTCACGCTAATCGGCAAAATTGCCGCTACTGGTCAACAGTAAGTCCTCGCTGGAGGTTAAGTTTTGGGCAGATATTGTAGGAAACCTAATCATTGGTCCCTTTTTCATTGAGGGCAACTTGAATGGCGATACTTATTTGGCACTACTTCAAAATGGTGTTATTCCAAGTTAGGAGAAAATGCATAAACTTACATAGATAGATACATAGATAATTGAATGAATAGTTACTAGAAATATATATAAAACGTATCAGGTAGATAATTTACAAAACATTGCATGCAATCTGTATCTGTAGAGGTGGTGCCCTGAACTGGAACACCTCAGGGAGACAGCGAGAATGACATAGCAAAACGTACAAGACTCGAAAAGGACTGGGGTATATATCAAGCCAACCTCAGAGAGTTGTAGACAAAAACAAAAATAAGCCTGGAGAGCCTGATGTGAGGCAGTCGAAGACTTCTCACTAGTTTCTAGGCTACAGAAGGCACTCTCAAATAACCACCATAAGATTTCGGCATCCTGATGAGGCAAAATGGCGATAAAGCCGCCAACCTCCAAGAGAGTGCTGATATTCTTATGGAAACTCAGTTCACAGGTTTTGTCTTTCCTGGAAAGACGAACTGGGGGAAGTACCAACATTACCCTCATGACTGGCAATCTGCTATTGGAGTAATTGACGAGGACAAGATAAGATGGACCTTATCGGGCTTTTCCCCCTTCAGGTCACCAGGACCTGACGGTATAAGACCAGTCCTACTTCGATGGAGCTGGAGATTCTCATGCCGCACCTGCTTGGAATATTCAGAGCCTCTCTAGCTCTGAGGTAGGTATATTTTCAGTAAGTGGAGAGAAGTACGAGTAGTATTTACATAGGGTGTTGAGCATGCGGCAAAAAATTAAGGGACTATTCCTTGGACTATTCTAAGGATATTTTGTCCTTCGATGACTTTTGATATGGCGCTTTGTTTCGAATATATGAGGGGGAAAAGAATTTCGACAATAATAATTTTGGTTATTTTAAAATTAGTAACGTAGCCGAAATAAAAGTATAGCGTACTATACTGGACCTACAAGTAATAAAAAATCTAACACAGCCCTTGGTACCTATCAACAACATTCCGATTAGAGTGGAAGATGTGGAAGATTTAAGAAATCGGATAATTGCTGGTTGTAACGCAATCAGAAACGATCCTGGTGTTTTTGAAAGAGTTCGGGAGTCGATGGGAAGAAGATTGGATTCAACAGTTCTTTCAACTTAAGAAACATTACATGTAATTTTTGGTGATAAATTGTTATTGTCGAAACAAACACCCTGTATACATAGTTATAATTCAAACAATATTTTCGAAGATCGTTTGCCTTAAGATTATAATATGATTTTTTGCTTATTGTTGATACATAATTTTCATCAGGAAATGTTTCGCAGCCTGATAGATTACCATCTTCATCCTCTGAAACGTCATGCCCATATTCCTGTTGTGATGCAGTGTCGCTATCCTCATAGTGTTAATCAATTAATAATAATAATAATGGTCTTTATTGGGTGAATTGGAATATAACAACCAAGAGGCGAAGTTCAAAACTGCAGTGTAGAACACTGCAGGTTTGTTCTATCACTTAACCTCCACAGCCAACTACGAGAACCGGCAACAAAAATATAACAAATACAAAAAACAAAAAATTGAAAAAAAAATACATTATAAACCTGAAATCGATCAGCATTCAAATAACAACAAGAAAGAAATATACATATGAATTAGTAAGTTTGTTTACCTAGCAGCTCAATTTTCAATTTTTGCCTGAAAATACCTATTTTTAAATGTTTCAAATGAGGGGGAAGTTTATTGTAAACGTTGCATTATCGCTTGCAAAATTCATGAGTGTGTATCGGAGGAGTTAATAACCTTTTGTGCCGTATAATCAACTTGTGTACGTCAGTCCGAAATGTAATTTTATTGTATAGATAAGTCGGAAAATTATCGTTGAAATTGAAAGTAACATTTTTATTCTCCATGTAATTTTCCAGTCCAGCCGAAACCAACTGAATTGAATTCAAATCCGGATGATATGGTGACTATCGTTCAAGGTTGTGATTTGTTGCCAAGATACATTTCAAACCATATATACCAGGTTTCAGCATGTTTTCTTCTCTGTTTTTTGGTAGATGTATTTATTATGATATGGTGCATCATCGATCACCATAACGCTTCTTAACGACAAATTCAGAATCAACTCTTTCGACATTCATTTCTTATGATTATCAAACTTCTTTCCATTGTGATAGTCACTTGAATCACAATTTGATTTCCATCTAATGTAAGCAGACGTTTGCCCTTCATGAACAGGTTTTTCGAACCTTTCATGATATGATCACCCCAAACTTTCTGTTGCATGTGTGTAGGATCAATATATCTTTCATCCATATGAATAATCGGTCAACATTTTATCGCATTTTATTTGAAAAATCTATCCTGAGTAGTCGAATAGGCTGGTATTCTATCAATATTTACCTGTTATTTTCCACCTTCCTCCATCTGAATCCAAGTTTGTGAATTTTTTTTCGCAGACTTCCTGCTACCGCCATAGTCATTCACTCGGATGACAGTTACATTAATTTCCTTGAGCGTAGGAACTCGTTTCTCTTTGATATGGAAATTATTTACCTGGGTGAAATTGCTAAATCAGCATCATCCTTTCCTCTACACATAAATAATATTACTTCTCACCTCCGCAAGAGGAATTCTCATTTCATCTACCATTGCTTCCGCTCGGATTAATTTCAATATATCGTTCCCAAGTTGTTTGCTTTCTCCAGTGAAAACCATTTCGAAGGCATTTTCAGAGATTTTGATTGACTCACAGTTTCTACACTTACTGTACTAACACGATGTTCGCTACACGAGTCCCTCGATGTTAATGAGCTCTCGCCCACTTCGCCTGCTGATCTATTGCGCATCCAATATTCAGAGACAAAGCTAGCTAGATTTGCCAAGCTGTAGTTTGATAGAAGTGACAGAATATTTCAAATAGTTTATGTAGCGAACTTCCGTTGTGGAAAAAACTCTTTCAAATATGTGTTGCAGAGAATGAAACCATTATCATCATCATCATTTGTGTAAATCTGAGTACTTGCTTCATATTGAGATGAATTGTAACATCTCTAATCAACACGCAAAAATCTACACTTGCCTGGATATCCCTGTTGAATGAAACGTTCCACATACCAACTTCTAATGTGGAAGTGAGAAAATATGAGTGAGCACAAAAGTATGTCATTCATTTCACTAACAATAACACAAAGGAACAAAGCTGTATCGTAGTTGTCAACTTCAACTAGAGTATAATGGCCTGAATGTCTTGCTATGCTCTCATCCGAAATGAACATTAAGACATGTTGGCTAAAATATGGGACAGTTCCTATTCCTTTCACGACGCAGCACTGAAACTGTGATTAAAAAGACATGCGATTGTTTAACAATATGAATTCTTTGTTCTCCAGTCATTTCACAGCGCCCGGTTTCAATCAAAATCACACTTTCATGTCAAATTTTTCATAACTTGTATTTAGAAAACAGCTATGAATTGTGAAAGACGCGCTCTACGGAACGAAAAAGTTCAAAACAAAACCAAGAGGTAACATTTTAAACGATGTTGAAACTGGAACTTTCAATGTTGCTCGTAACTAATTGTTCGATTAGTTTCTTAATTTTTCATTAAGAATGGAACTTTTGTTATTTGAATTTTTGTATCAGTTACTGGAAAAGTAGTGCACTGTTTGGAACCTTTGATGTAGTGAAGGATATTACTGGAGTTTTATCGAGATGTTAAAAATAACGATTTGATGTTGGGATAAAACTGCAGTGATATTCATTAGTTACTGGAAACTTGAAATCATGTCCTTGAGTATGCTTTTATTCGCACCTTCTTCAACAGTTGAGAAATTTCGCAAACAAAATACTTTCAAAAGAAATTCACGAAAACTATTACATATTGTGAAATATGGAAAATAATCATGAAATAATTAAAATTCATTTAAGCGAATACATTAACTGAAAAATGTTCCAACCTCAACTTCAATGTTCTTCATTTGTTTCAAGGTGATTGACAATGTTTCATGATGAATTTCACTAGTTCGGACACCTTCATAATATGGAACCATGGGAATACTGAACTAGACGCCTTCCTGAAAGACATCAACAGCGTGAGACCTTCCATCACTTTCACAATGGAGAAGGAAAGCCACAACGAATTGCCATTCTTAGACGTTTTGGTGAAGAGGACCGACACTAAGTGGGAAACATCTGTATACCAAAAACCCACTCATACGGGACAGTATCTGAACCACGAATCCAACCACCATCAATCAACTAAAAGAGGAATCATCAAGGCTCTATTAGACCGTGCTTTCGGGCTCTGTAACACGAAGGAAGGTCTTGGGAAGGAACTAGACATTATCAAAAATGATCTTCAACGGAATGGCTACTCCAAAGCGATGGTAGAAACGACCTTGGCTGAAAGACAGCAGGAGCCTCGCAAGGAAGAGAAACCGTCACAACCAGTGTTTGCACTTCCTTATATCAGAGGATTATCGGAGAGGATAAGAAGAATTGGTTCCAAGTACAACATCAGAACCTGCTTCAGATCCGTTAACACGAAAACCAGGCCACCAAACGCGGTCTGTGATTCCAAGAATTGCATTTACCGGATACCCTGTGAGTGCGGAAAATCCTTTATTGGTGAAACTAAAAGGCCATTGAATGTCCGCATTGCCGAGCACAAGAAACACACACAGCGAGGGGAAACCAGCAAATCAGGAATAGCAGACCATGTTTGGACCCATCAACGCAACATCGATTGGTCCCAAGCTGAGATCTTGCACAGAGAGGAACATTGGTTTAGGAGAAAATTCAGGGAAGCCGCTTACATGTTGTCCAACAACGTATTCAGCCAAGCCAGCGTAGAAATACGCAACATATGGAAACCCATCAAAAATGGCCAACTCCCGCCAAACGGTCATCTCCCACGGAACCAGTGAAGCGGAAAATGGAAAGCGGGGATAAGTGAAAGTACTCGAACGACCTATAAATAGTCATCTCTCGGAGGAATCAGTCCAGTCATCACCCGAAGATGATTGTAAATACTAACAAACGAAACGTCGTGAACTGACGTGACTTGGAATCTCTCAACTTTTTATTTTTATTTTCTTTTTACATTTCCTTATTTTAATTTATTTTTGTTCAATTGATCTATTTTACTTGGATTTTATTTCACTATTATTTCATTTCAGGTTTATTTTGCTTGATATAATTGTTATTTTCAGCTATCTATTTTTAATTCTTCTTTTTTAGTTGTTTCAGGGATTTCAAATCATTTTATATAGTAGACAATGGAAGTCCGAACTAGTCAAATTCTTCAATATTCTTAAACAAAAACACTCAGTATTCAGAATTCCATATTTTAATATTCCAAGTTCATAGACATCAAAATTGATACGATCACAGGATATAGAAATATAAAACAATTTTTAAATACGCAAACTTTGCACAGATTGCATGCTGAGCATTTTACCTCAGTACAGTGACCGGATTAAAGTTGCAATGTCAGCGTATAAATCTTCATAAATTTCGAGGGAGGACAAGATCTTGAACAGATAGTATTGAGAAATTCATTCAGTATCTATTGATCTTCAGAAAAGGTTCCTGCAATGCAGCACATCTTTTCTTCGATCCTGCTGGGTGGCAGTATAATGTAAGGTTTTGGTGATTTATTGTATTTTTGATTAACATTTCAGTGTGAGTTTATTCCTGAAGTATTTTCCCCGTTTCTTTACTGTTTGGTCTCAAAATCTTGCTATCGAATTTTTTTTTTCAAATGAATCTTAATTTTTTACTATTTAGCCTAGAGTTGCCAGCTCTAAAATTTGTACAACAGAACAGGTTTTATATATTATAGTATTATTTTTATTTTATGTATTGTTAACTAATTTTGTTCGAGTTATTAAATTTTTCATTATTCCTAATCGGGGTTTTCCAGTTAGTTCTCTACTGTACGAGTCTTTTCTAATCCACTTATCCTCATAAAATTCATTATTCCCGAATATCTTTTCCTAAGCAACCCGAATATTTAAGCCTATTTTCATGTAAACATTGTAAATTACAAATAGCTACCTTTGAATTCCTTAATTGTTCCTTGTATTCCTTATATTGGAAACTACCCGCTATTATAACCTTTCCTACCTGCCCAACCAATGTCCATCCCTACAACGACGAATCTGACCCCTTTTCTAACTACCGATGTGGAACATTGCCATTTTTGTAAAATCATTCATTACGTTTCAAAACTTGTAATACATCTTGTTTTGTCTGCAGTACATCTAGCTAGTTATTTTTCTTATCCTATCGTTTCACAAAAGTTATTGTAATTTTTGTGTGCATTGATCATTCATCATCATTATTTGGATGAATGATGAATGGGGGAAACAGCGAATAAAATCATCTCGTTAATAAGCCAAGCTAGTACTGAGTTGCGACAATATTCAAATAAGTATTGTGAGATTTTCTCTGAATATCTCACGAAACCGCAACATAAGTTTCACTATACAATAGCTTCCTCAGGCATGTTTACACTAACTTAGTTGTACATAATTATTGATTTATATTACAATTTGAATCAAATGACTTTCTAACTACTCGAAGACAAATATTTCCATTCTAGTTCGAATATGAATTGAATAAAACTTTCAATATCATCACAAAATGCATCAACTCATATAAAAGGACATGAATTGTACTAATTACAAATTTCCTTATTGGAAAACAGAGAGAAAGAATTGAGTTGTATTTGGTGGTTCAGTGAATTCTCCAAGCATCCCAAAAGATTGATTTTCAAACCCTCCTTTCTAATCGTAGTTCGACTCATGCTCTTCTGCCAGAAGATGGTTCGCAAATGTAGGATTTGTGTTCACTTTCAAAAATCAACTCCTGTGTTCTTTTATTCTTTAAAACATTGTCCCCCCCGTTTGACCAATATGAAGAGTTCTAAGCAAAGCCACAAGTATTCTTCTGAGTTGTCTCCCCCGGTTATATTACATTTGTGCCAGTATTTTGTCCAATCTTTGAACCATTTCTAATATGCACTTTTTGGTATGTCCTTGATCTCTCTCAGCAATTCGGTTTCAACCGTCGCAAAACGCCGACTTTTCATGGGTGTCTTCAATATTTGGAATAAAAAAAGTCGCAGTAGGCCAAATCTGGTGAATACGGTGGCTGAACCACGATTGCGGTGTTGTTTTTGGTAAAAAAAATTACGAACAAGCAATGAGGAGTGAGCAAGTACTTTGATGCAAATGCCATGAACTGTTTTTCCACAATATCAGATGTTTTCTTCGTATTGCTTCTCGAAAATGGCACATAACATATGACAAAAACTTCTGATAAACTATGTTACAGTAACTGAAAACAACCCAGATGTTTGATCAAACTTGGCTTGCTATTTTTGGTCTTGGCTCTCCTAGACTCTTCCATTGGAATGATTGAACTTTGGTTTCAAGTCATAACCATATACCCATGTTCCCACTCGATGGCAAAAATCATCTTTTCGAACTCGTCATAAGTATCAGGACTTCAATCACTTTACTCAAATAGAACAGTGAACAGTAATAGTTCCTAACACTCTGTAAAAGACTACGGTCCAAAAATGTCACTTTCAAAATCGAAAATAATATTTCCTGGCTGAATTATAATAATCCACTCAACTTTTATTAATGAGAACAGAATTTTAAAAATGTCAGCCATTTACTTTGACTTTAATGGACAAATTATGTCACCGGGTTGATTCCCAGTGGAAATTAAATATTACTTCCCCCTTACGCAGGGAAATAATTTGAATAATACGACCGAACGTGTATGTGAATTCCTGACCATTTCCAGTGTCAACCACTGCACAGTGATTATTCATTCCTACAAGTGGGCCTAAATTACCAACATGACATATTCAGCAAAACGAATAATGAATACGGGTGCACTCCCGTTGAGTGGAACATTCGCGGTTTTTGGAACCCTCGAAGCTTCATGAAAAATCGCATAAAACCGCAATATTTCATGCTGGAGATTATCTTTCATGTAATGGAAATTCATTTCCGTGGGGAGACTGGAAACAGAAATATATGAGTTCGATTTGAACGTCGATAGATGCACAGGATAGATCGGGTGGTTATTGATGTTGTAGAATACAAATTTGATGCAAGTGGAGCGATATCATATCGTTCATTTCTCAAAAACTCGTGAAACATAGCATACAACTTCATGCAGCAAAAAGACTTTGATTGTTCATTTTTGCCACTGGCTACCCTGCAATGATGGGTGGATTCATCTCATCCGTGACATGAAGTCGTGAATCCGAAACTTCGAAGTTCACCATTGAGATGTTCAGGTGAAATGAGTCGAAAGTGACTTCTTACATGCCCTAAACATTTTTGTGAAGAGCTTATTTTGAACTCAATTGCTTTTCAGCTGTTGTGAATATTGATTCTGCTCTTGTTTTGCTCACGAAGAGTATTCAACGAAAACCCCAAGAATTCGGAACAAGTGTTTCCTAAATTATCTAATCCAATTTTCTTCTCAAGATTTTCAGGACAACTCTCTACTAATTTGTGAGGAAGAACATGTTTCACAGAATTTGCATGAGAACCATTTCGCAAGCTGCAATCGATCCTTCCAAGTGATGAAGGGTTTCGTAAAGGGATCGATTCGGCTCTTGCTTCATGAAGCTCTTGCTTCATGAAGCTCTTCCACTGACAAGGAACCAGAACCACGAGGACTGCAACTCATATTTGTGGACCAAGAATGACCTTAGTTCATTGACCGCACTGAAAAAGAAGAAGGTGGATCAATCACTTGATAGGAGACTGATGAATATCCACATATCTCTGTTTGTTTCGAAGAGATTTTAGTTCCGTACTGAAATGAGGGCAATGCATGATTTCATCAAAATTATGTGAAGAAGGAATGGTTCCAAGGACCCAAGCAGCATTACCACGTTAAATAGCAATACTAATTATTTCTATCCGAGTTCCGAGTTCATGAACGATTAACAAAGACTCCGGGTCATAAACACCAAAAGTTTCAACCGCTACTGGATGGAACAGATAGTTTTTACCAAGATTTTGGTATTTTTTTTTTTTCATAATTCTCTGTGATTCTTTAATTTTTCTGGTTATTTCCCTGTATTCTTCAATATCATCTCCAATATCATTTTATTAACTGATGGAGGACTCAACTTGTCTCCTTGATTTGTGTTTTTTGGAACTCAAAAGTGTTTAACTCTATTCAGAAAACTGTCTGCTACGTGAATTCCCTCCTGTCAACGAAAGAGAAAATGACCAATGTTCCTATATTTTTTTCTACTCTGTATTCCACCATTAGATGCGATTTTCGCTCTCATGTCAAAAACACTTCCAATTCAGTGCATACAGCGATATATTATGGTAGAATTGCAGCATGATTTATAGACGCACTTTCGTTTGAGCACTTTCCACACTAATGAACGACATGGAGGAGTGAAAGAAAACACCAACGCTGATTCGCTGGATATGAAATGAATATGTCTGGAGTACCCCTGAACTTGCCTCGCCATATATGAATCGAAAAAGCTTTATAATGGCAGGCCAAGAAAAAAATATACGTATCAGATCAGAACCGAACCCAAAATTGACTAAATTTTTATAACAGTACAATTAATTTCACTAATATCAATAATAGTAATAATTCTGAAAAAAGATTGGTTGGGTAACACGATCAATTCTTTCTTGAAGAAACAATTGTTTTCTTGCCAACATTTTGAATTCAATCAAATTCTTCTTAAGAGCTTTGTAACGATGAATTTTTATGAACTTCCACAAAACTTATATGATTATCATCGTTTAAATTTTACAAGAAATAATGAGTTTCTAATTGAATTACCGAAAAAGAGTTTTTTCATGTTAATATCACTATTTCAAAACCCATCAGACATAATAAATACATTTAAAAAAAATTAAAAACATTGTAACAACCAAATTTTCGAGACATCAACTCAGAACGTCATGAAGCAAACGAATGGCTTTATCTTATAATTAAACCGATTTATAGTTAATCCATTCAATCCACTAATCATTCTGTTATATATATATATATATATATATATATATATATATATATATATATATATATATATAAATAACAGAGAATCTAAAGTTTTAATTTTTATTATTCTTATTATTACTTGTGATGAAAATTTCACTCGGCTAGACTCTTATGTTGAGTTTAAATCCTATACCACAGTGTAATACCACAGTGTATAGAGATTTTTCTCAACCTCTCAGGTGGATTCAGGCACAAACACAACAATTACTTACCCAAACTTGACTTTTCTTGTAGATTTTCCTGTGAATAATTTGGAAAAAGACACAATTGATGTTAGAAAATGTAGAACAGTTTCAATTATCAGAGTAAAAATATGTTGAATTCAAAAATTATGTGTATATATATATATATATATATATATATATATATATATACAAAGATTTTATCGAGTGTGTATGATGTACAAATCAAAAATGAAACAATTAGTGGACATAACACTCCAAAAAGGGGGGCAAACCGTTATGTCCACTAATTGTTCCATTATATATATATATATATATATATATATATATATATATATATATATATATCAATTGCCAAAATAGAAAATTCCTTGAATATAAGAATGTCCTAAATCTACAATGAACTATTCAAAGTGAATACACGAACATATTTGGCAAATGTCAATTTACTATTATTGCAGGTCACTGTATTTCTGCAGACTCGAGTTTTTGATTAAGAATTTAATTTTGAGGATCTTGTTCAGTTTTCGGATACTTTTATTAATATATGCATATATTATTTAGAAATAGTATAGGTAAATACCTTACTTTCCTCCAACGCTGGTGTGTGTGTGGTGTGATATTTCTTTGAAGCTGGATCTCATGGATATCTTACTAGACTTGGCTGGACAGGTAGGTTTTTTCATTGAATTTATTATTTCAAATCAGTATTGACTACTATTCTGTTTACTTCTTAATTTATATACTATACATTTCAAATTTTAAGGAGAGAAAAATTTAGCGTGGTGTCTCTCTCGTTGCCTCCGTTGTTGATAAAAAATTTGAAAATCTATCTCGTTCCCCTAATTACCATCTATCAATTCAGCTGTGGGTTTCAATATATGTACAGGGTGTCCTTGCTGTATTTTTTGTACTCTATATTGGACTGTATATCCTGTGGTGTTTTTGTTTTTTGTTTCGAGAAAAAATGCTTTCCAACTGTATTTTCATTTGAAAAGGTCACTTCAATTTGTACTGAGTAGCATTCCAAGTTTATCAGATGAACTTTCTACAAATGGAATTTTGTGATATTTGGGTTTCAACCCTGTATTTTGGGAAGAGGAACTTCTTTCTTCAATTATTTTGCTAATAAGAGCTCTAGGAAAATTATTTTTCACTAGGATTGGAAATGGCAATTGCTTTTGATTTCAAATTCCAAACTCGACGGTAGCTTAAAACATGACTTTCAGAACATAGAGAGGCTCTAAGAAACTAAATATAAAAACTACACAAGCCTCGTTGAACATGAAAACATTATGGACACATTTTTGACTTTGATCATCTATATCTATCTATTCTAGATGTACTACCAAATTCATCCAAAAGATTTTCTAGCGAAATTCTTAATTTTTTCAATCTATCTAATATGTCTGATTGTTTGTAAAATAGTGATATTAAAAAAATCTGTTTAAAATCTGTTTTTTCGTTAATCAGCTGTCGCCCCCATACGAACGACAACTCTCAGAAGTTGAGTAACTTGTGCGAGCTAAGGACTAACGAGGTCTTATCTTTTAACGTGTGATTCCTAACACACGTTAAAAGGTAAGGCCTTTTCCATTAACCTTTTCCATGATTCCATTAACACGAAGAAACTACTTTTCAGTGTGCAATTTATCTAGCAACTTATTATTTCTTGTGAAATTGAAAGGATAATAATCGTATTGTCGTTTTGTCGAATCACTAAACAAGTTATCTAATAGTAATGATTCTTGACCGGACAAATATAGAAAGCGGTCATTCTGTGCTCGATTGTTGCCAGTTTTGATGTAAAAGGTATGATAATGATGATGACGGTAATAAAAATAATGTTCATTCGAAATCAAATGAGCATAGAGAACATCACATATAAATTCGAATGGAAAAGTAATAGCCTAAAGACTTTCTGTGTCGATTATTCCAGAGTAAGAGTACAATTCACGTTGTTACAATTGAATAGAGGGTAACATACAACTCAGCAATATCCTAGAGCCACAACAACAGACAAGATAATAAAACTCGAAACAGGTAGCGCCAGTGGCTTATTTTTGTTATATTTTGATAAATAATTCTATAGTTTCCACCCGGAATTATAACAAAATTTATGATCATCATTGGTGAGACATAAAAATAGGTGTTTGAAATCACTAGCGATTGAATTTTATGAATATATTGAGACATACCTCCCAGAGAGAATTGAAAATGAATATCTGGAAATAACAATGATATTGAGCAAAATAACCCTGAAATGAAATAATTGTGAAATAAAATACAAGTAAAAATAGAACAATTCAACAAAAAATAAAATTAAAAATGAAAAGTTAAGAGATTCCAAGCCAAGTTTCGATTGTTAGTATCCACAATCATCTTCGGGTCATCACCCGAAGACGATACCATGATAATCACCAGGTTAGCAATGATTCTACTAAAATTTCACCGTCTTTGTGGAAGAATTTGCATATACTAACAACTTGTGTCTATTCAATTACCTTGACTTGGTATTTAGTATCACATCCATTATCTATAATATACATATTGAAAATCCTGTAGGGGAGATAAACTCCATAATGTGATTTTTGACGTTGTCAAGTTTTTGTGTATGCAATTAGTATATTGTACAACAAGTAAGAAAAAAGACATATTCCTCACGAGCGCAGAAGTTTGTTGCAAATCAAGCGAGTGAGAAATATGTCATTTTCTCACGCATTGTACACTGTACTTTTTCTACGGTTGCGTTGTTTTCAAGTATTGAAAATTTAATTTTATAAATAAAATTTATAATAATACTTGTATGTCACTAACTCATTTTTATATTTTATATAAAATAGTAATTAAAAGTTATATTTGACCAATTTTGTAAAGTGATTCCTGGTAGGTCGTTTTGTTTCAACATGTTTTCGGTAATTGAAATATTAGCTGCGGTCGAAGTTGATAGGGAAACGTACTGAGCTTCCACAGCATCGTTGTGTTCAGGTTCTAATGGCGCTTGAGGCTGAATGGATTCTACTATACCTTTTGAAATTTTCATTTTGTTCACTATGGAGTTGTCGTTATAAGATTCAGCAACATTGCTGAATTTCCAACCCCCCTTGAGTTTTAAAGTTGAAAGATCTGCCCCTGCATTAACTAAAATAGTCGGAGATGACCTTCGGAAACAGTGGCCAGTATATAATTCAGGGTTCAGTAATTGCAAAAATTTCGCTATTTTTTCGCCATGGTGCCAAATTTATTGATCCCCACAGGCTGTTTCATACATTTGCTACTTTCGTAATTAAAAAAAAACGTATTCCATTTGTGCATAGTCAAAGCTTCCCATATTTTTTGTAAATTTGGTAGAATTCTCCTGCGACTGTGAAATTTCTAGGAACCTTGGTTTTAGTATCGAGTAATTTCATTAAAAGGACCGAATTGAGATCTTCCATGTCATTAATTTTTAATTTTCAAGTTCATCACAACGGCATGCCCCTTATCTATTATTGTACAATATGTCCTTATGTAGTGTTTAAATGTGATAGTTATATATGAAACAATTCGTGTAATCAACAATGTAGTAATCAGTAGATCCAATAATATTATTTCAACAAGCTATATAGTATGCTATTTGGTATTGGTCAGTCATCGTTATTCATAATATTATTATGTTTACTTATTTCTACACTCTCATAGGCATCTAGTTGTCTATTTTTGTTAACTTGTGTAACTAATCTTAATAAACTGAAGTCTATGGTCTATGATTTTGTTGCAAAATATGATGGACGACTGCTGATTTTTCAGGACTTCCATATTTTAAGTGTGCTATTTGTTCCTTGTATCTAATTTCAATAGATCTCTTTGTCTGTCTATAATATTTTGCATCGCAGTCCTCACATTCAATTTCGTAAATTCCAGACTTTTCCGAATTCTCGACTTTGTCTGTTGTACTTCCCAAAAGGCTCTGTAGTGTATGACTTGTCTTAAAAACCACCTCCATACCTAGTTCCTTGAAAATCTTTCCAAAGTTCTTCGTATATTGGTGGTATGGAACTGAGATGTATTTATCTTGGTTTTTTTCCTTTCTGAAAGTCGAGATTTCGTTCATTCTTAACCTTGGATACGCGTTGTCAACATGGAGAACGTGTCATATCAATCTGACATGCAACAATTCATGACTGACTTAAGTTATTGTGATAACACTGAGAAATTATTTCTCACTGTTTTGAACGCTGAGAGAAATGGCACATTGTAAAGCATCCGTAGAAAAATATAATTTTCATTGTAACTATCTAATAAATAAATTGAATTGATTTGTTAAAACAACGATGAGAATAAAAACAACAATGAAAATTAATTGGTGCTCCTGGGTGACTTCATTGATTCCAGTGGCGCATTTGCTTTTTCAGCTGCAGGAAAACCCGGAAAAACCTAGAGTAACAATGATAACCTCTTCATAGAGATTATGAATTTTCAAAAATTTGTAAAATGGACACTATCGAAAGTATTCAATCGACTCAATTCATTGAAATCTCAATTTTTTTTTCAACTTGAAAAATTAAAAAAAAATCTGTCTAGTTCGACGACTTTCCATAGTCAAGTCACAGTACTTTATCGAGACAGATTGATGAAACGTTCCGTTTCTCCCCGTCTCGTTACCACCAATAAGACGTAGCTCCAAAATAACAATATTCTACTGATGACAAACCTTATTGACACCGCGCTGGTATGTTCATTAGCAACTGTGAGCACAACGTCGGTTTCCAATATAATTTGGCATATCCCGTTCCACGCAAGCCTGCGATATCTTGTCGAATTGTCTCCTTCATGCCCCTCTTAGAGCTAATGGGTATCTTTTGGCCTTATCAACATAGCGCCCTATTTGTAACAAGAACAAATTAGAGCGTTAACTGAGATAAACTTGACATCGCTTATTACCGATACGAAAATGAAATTCGCCCCAATTGAATACGTCTCAATTATAATAACCCAATCATTATCTCCTGAGTTATTAATACTGTTTGATGGAAATTGTATCTAATAGTATCTACAATTATGCTGGGTGTTATGGAACGAATTTCGTTAACCTAGTTTCTCCTATTCTCATCTTCTCATTTATGCATAAATACTTCTGAATATGGTCCAGTTTATTCTCGCGTAAATACAGAAAGTATTACAGAATTCATGCGTCAGGTTGATCACTGGTTCGCGAAGACGGGATCATGTGACACATCACTTACCAAAATTGGGTTGGTTGAATATGGAAAATCAGCGTATCTTACATGCATGTACATTATTTCACAAAATAATAAATCACATGAAGCCTGATTATCTTTACAACAAACTCAGGTTTCGGACCGACGTTCATAATCTTAATTTGAGATTCAAGAACTTGCTCACGCCCCCTCACCACAAAACTTCCCATTATCGTGGATCGTTTTCTTATTACATAACCTGGCTCTTCAACAAAGTACCTAACGAACTAAAGAATTCAAATTGTATTATATTCAAGAAAAAAATTAAACATCTTTTGCTTATGAATGAAATTCCTAGCATGCTCAATTTCAAGTGCTAGTATACATTTTCTTTTTTTTCCTTTTAAATTATAGTATTATACATATGTTCAATGTGTCTTGCATACCGTTTTATGAAGTATATTTTCAATCGTGTTGTCTGGTGTTATGTTTGCTTGTGTGCACTTGTGTTTATGTTTACATAGGTGCACACGTTTTTTGGTTGGATGGAAGAGCAAGGTCTGCTCATGTTGCGATTTCTCCGTAGCATGGTCAGAAATTGAATCCTGCCATTTGATAGGAGGTTATATTTTTGTTTATATATATATATATATATATATATATATATATATATATATATATATATATATATATATATATATATTTTTTCTATATATATATATATATATATATATATATATATATATATATATTTTTTTTCTTTGTATTTGTTCCTGTCAATAAAAGCAATTATTATTATTATTATTATTATTATTAGAAACGAGTCGCTATCTATACGAGAGCAAAAAAATATGTCCTTGCTGAGCAAGTAGGAGTACTACATGATCGACAAGAGAGAACGGATCTGAAAATCGCTCTCGGCTCGCTGTAAAAAACCGCTCATTATATCTACGCTCGTTATAAATACAGAAATCAAGTGTTGTGTGTGTCCCTAGGATAAAAATTAACATCTGACTTCTGACTATGGCGGCCGTCCAAGATCTGCAAGACCACCAGGGAGGAGAGATCCAAGATGAGGAGGCTTGTTTCTGGCGTACCAACTCAATTTCGCATACAGTCCACAAGAATACTCTCGTTACTCAACAGCTGGGTGTATTCATCAGTGAACATTAGATTATTATTCAGGAGTTCTGCCAGCAAATGGTGAGTTGGAGTCAAATGGTGAGAACAGCGGAACTCTCGGATAACAGGGCCATTGAATCTGGTGTACCATAGGGTTCTATCTTAGGCCCTATTCTATTCCTTCTATATATGAATGACATCTCCGCTATTCCAGATTTGCTGGTTTCTCCTCGCTGAGCATGTTTGGACTCATCAACATGATATCAAGTGGGCTCAAGCTGAAATCATCCACAAAGAGGAACACTGGTTTAGGAGAAAATTCAAAGAAGCCGCGTATATGTTGTCCAACAACACATTTAGTCAAGCTAGCGTAGAGATACGTAACATATGAAAACCTCTAATCAAACGAAAAACGACCAATTCCCGCCAAACGGTCATATCCCGCTGAAACCAATGAAGCGGAGAGAGAAGAGGGAAAAGAGGGGATAGGTGAAAGCACTCGCATGGCCTATAAATAGTCGTACCTCGGAGAAATAAGTTCAGTTATCACCCGAAGACGATTGTGGATACTAACAATCGAAACGTCGTGACATAACTTGGTTTGGAATCTTTTAATTTTTATTTTTCATTTTTCTTAATAATTATTAATTTTCAGCTTTCATTAATATTTCAATTTTTATTTTTTGGTTGATGTTTGGTTTTATGTTATTTTTTTGTAATTTCAGTTTTTTTGTTCAAATAAAATTGTTATTTTCGGTTAATCTTTTTAATATTATTCTGGAATTTCAAATCAATTTATATTATATTAGACAATGAAAGTCCGAACTGATGAAATACACCATGAAACATTGTCAACCACCTTCAAACAAAGGTTACAAATATGTACCATGATAAGCAGGATGAGGATCCATTTATAAGAACAGTTTATGTCGCCCTGAATGAGTGAAAAATCTACAGCGCTACAAGAAAATTATATTATTGCGAAGTAAAGATATTCTAAAGCACTAGAACACCACCACTCAATCAGTGGTCAATTCAAATGGGAAATAATCCAATAATAAGAAAAATTGGTTGCCCCATATCGATATTATATATTTCAATATATCATTTATCTTCACGAACATGAAGTTCAATGAGCAGTCATGTAACTACTTCAAAAATGTACTAAAACATAAACACACATGAAGCACATGTCATTCAAATAAAATCCACTGTCAAAAAACATGAAAAAGTCGTATGTATTACACTGAAATACTTATGAGAGTTTCAATTCGGATTTCCTGCTAAGTATAGCAGCACCCTTCCATGAGCAAATCTCTTTTGAATATTTTGACACTAGTGAGCTGCTTAATTTCTTGTGGAGAATTACCGTGTATTTTAATTGTGATCTAAATCATTTCTCAATAATGAAGACAGTTCATACAAAATGTAGTTCTTGTTGAAAATGGAAGGGACAGTTCAGATTTTTTTACTTTTGGAAATTGGTCGGCAGCTGTCTGACCATTCCAACGACATCATATATATGCTGAAAAGAGACAAAAAGTTGAAATTTGAGGAAAAAATTAATAGCATCAATATATAGAGCACAAAATTCTTTATCGAACAGTATATACCAAGACACAACAGAATGAATGTTTATTGAGATATGGAGTACAAAACCCCATGAAATTGAAACAGACAAAATTGGTGTAACTAGTTAATTGTTTATTTTCTGGAAATTCAGGATTGCTTTAATGAAATTAATAAAAACACTTTTGTCTAATTTTCACTAGTTACTTCATTTTTACGACCGGTTTCGAGTTTTTTTCCCGTTGTCAAGTATAAAAACTAATGGTATTAGTTAGTTTTTATACTTGATAAAAAAATCAGTTTTTCCGCTAAAAAGCTAATCAACGAGGTCATATCTTTTAACGTGAGATTCACAACACGTGTTGGACGATAGCAAGTGAAAATCGATCGTTCAGCCTGCGGCTTGAACCACTGACTCACACATTGGTCGATTGGGAGAGTTAACAAAGCACCCAGGTTGAACCGCCTAACTACCGACCTACCGGTAATGGGATAAAACCCGAAACCGGTCGTAAGAATAAAATAACTACTGGAAATTGGACAAAAATGTTTTCATTCATTTCTTTCAAGTGAAACCGACCAAAACTTTTGGAACAGTATAATACCGTGTCACTACTTTCATTTGGATTTGGAGGCCATCGATTTTTGGAATTTTTCCTGACGTTTCGCTGGCATAACTGCTAGCTTCTTCAGAGGTTCATATATCTTGGGTTTATCTCCTATGACTGGATGTTCCGACTGGGTAAACCATATTTATGATGATTCAGGTAGTTTGGTGTGTTAATTATCATACCTAGGTTGGGTAAATTGTCGATAATATTTGTTGACCCTTCATTACCAGTCGTCATGATGTTTATAATTCTTGAAATTCTTAGAATGGTTAGGTTGGGTTAGATCAAAAGTGAGTGAGTATATTCACCCCCCACCGCAACCCGCAAGGGTTTATTGTGGCTCACACCTTTTCACACTCGACCAAATGAACCCCACTTAATAACGAAGCCGATTAGTTTGTATGGTGAGTGATCTTTCACGTCAGATCGTAGGAGTGGGGTAGTATCATACTCTGAAAACCTGTTTCAGTACACAGCGGAGCAGGTACAAAATATGTGCTCTGATGTTATTTTATTTTCCAAACACTGGCTTCCGATAGTCCAAGTCTCTGCATATGATGATTCAGACAACAGTGACCTGTGAGAAGGCTTGTTAGCAATCGTAGTTCATCGCTACTGTAGTCCAACAACTATTTGGTATTGACCTTCGACGGGTGAATGGACGTCTCTTAGAATGGGCTTGTTTCACGATATTCAAATGATACTGGTTGGCCTATAGACTGATCGAGTCAGGGATATATTATACTTATCGAGCCTAATCGGTCCCAATACCTCTTTATATTTGCAGAACAAAGAAAAATTCGGGAAGCAAGAGTTTAAATTAGTACAACAGATACAACAGTATCTGTTGGCCAATAAAACTGATCGTGTCTACAGCGGTGTTGCTAAGTGTTAATTATTTTAACAAAAATACGAAGTTATGAAACATTAGAAAGAGTATATTGTGTCATACATTCAAGAGAGATAGCTGACTGGGTGGCAATATGGCTATTATATAACGTGGAATTTCTTATTTTTGGTGGGTGGCATGAATGCATAATTTATTTATTTCATTAGTGTTCATGAGCCTTCGAGAACCATTCAAAAATATAGCTCGTTGAATTCTATTCAGAACCACGGTTTTCGAGTACATTGTATTTCATATGGAGAATTTTTTCATGAAATTAAACGTTAACGGCTTCATATACACTCCCATTAATAAAATTTCTCTGATATCAACATGAAAATGTCTACTACCGTAGAATTAAAAAAATAACGTTTTTATTGCGTTTTGTGTTGTTTGGGTCCCATGTATAATTAATTCTCCCTTCCAATGCGTTCCTTACACTTTCTTCTTACATTCTGTTGTCGGAAATGAGTGTGATTTCACTCTGAATGCCGAATGAATTAGAAACTTTTCATACGCTCCAGGAATTTTACAATTTGACAATGTTTATTATTTGTATTGTTTCTATTGAAAATAACAATCATATTAAGCAAAATAAACCTGAAATGGAATAATATAACAATTGAATAAATAAAAACAAAAAAAATGATGGAATGAAAGAAGAAAATGAAAATATAAAGTGTAGAGATTCCAAGTCACGTTAGTTCACGACGTTTCGATTGATATCTACAATCGTCTTCGGGTGATGACTGGACTGATTCCTCCGAGAGATGACTATTTATAGGTCGTTCAAATACTTTCACTTATCCCTGCTTTCCATTTTCCGCTTCACTGGTTCCGTGGGAGATGACCGTTTTGGCGGGAGTTGTCCATTTTTCGCTTGATAATGGGTTTCCATATGTTGCGTATTTCTACGCTGGCCTGGCTGAATACATTGTTGGACAACATGTATGCGGCTTCCTTGAATTTTCTCCTAAACCAATGTTCATCTCTGTGCAAGATCTTAGTTTGGAACCACTCGATGTTGTGTTGATGGGTCCAAACATGGTCTGCTATTCCTGATTTGCTGGTTTACCCTCGGTGTGTGCTTCTTGTGCTCGGCAATGCGAACATTTAATGGCCTCTTAGTTTCACCAATATAGGATTTTCACAGGGTATCCGGTAAATGCAATTCTTGGAATCGCAGCCCGCGTTTGGTGGCCTGGTTTTCGTGAGGCTGCTACGGATAGTGTTACCGGATCTGAAACAGGTTCTGATGTTGTACTTGGAACCAATTCTTTTTATCCTCTCCGATAATCCTCTGTCACTGGTTGTGACGGCTTCTCTTCCTTGCGAGGCTACTGCTGTCTTTTAGCCAAAGTCTTTTCTACCATCGCTTTGGAGTAGCCATTCCGTTGAAGATCATTTTTGATGATGTCGAGACCCTCCTTCGTATTACAGAGCCCAAAAGCACGGTCTACTAGAGTCTTGATGATTCCTCTTTTTGTCGATTGATGGTGGTTGGATTCGTGGTTCAGATACTGTCCCGTATGAGTGGGGTTTCGGTATACAGATGTTTTCCACTTAGGATTTCCTTCTCCATTGTGAAAGTGATGGAAAGTCTCACGCTGTCGATGTGTTTCAGGAAGGCGTCTAGTTCAGTATTCCCATGGTTCCATATTATGAAAAAGTCGTCAACATAACTCAACCAGACTCGGGGTTTCTTGTGGGCTGCTTCAAACCACTCCATATATATGTTGGCTATGACTGGTGAAAGTGGCGATCCCATTGGCAGTCCCTCATCTTGTGTAAAGAATTCGTCCTTCAGTTGGAAATAACAGTTTCGTACACAGCATCCTAGTAATTCCATAAATACTTCTATAGGTAGATTCGTTCTCTCTTTCAGGTTCCCGTCTTCGGATAGCTTTCTCTGTATGATTTGGAGTGCTTCTTCGACCCGAACGACCGGAATTCATTTTTAATTATTCTTTTTTAGTTGTTTCAGGGATTTCAAATCATTTTATGTAGTAGACAATGGAAGTCCAAACTAGTGAAACTTGATTATTTTGTCAATCTAATATACAATTCAAAAAAATCATTTAAATTGGCAAATGTTTGTCATAAACACGGCCTGACAAATCCTGTTGACCCATTATGCTCACTTATTGCAATCTGACTTTGAAATTTGACCACCAATGTGACATTTTCGTGGCAATTTTCCGACAGTAACAGCTGGATTGGGCACATCTGACAACTCCCAAACAGATTCAACGACTATGAATTTTATGCAAATAGCCCGAACTAGATTTAATCAAACTACTTCAATTTACGAGAACATCATGCTGGCGGTAGCGAGAAAGGATATTCAAGAAATTCCGCATGAACTTCATGGGGAGTGACAGTTGTGGAGGCGGTAAATCAGATGGAAATCTCAAACAGAAAACTAGTTGGGAGGAACTTCGAAAATACTGCCGGAGTGAATGTGTCCCATTAAAACAAATCATTAGCCAGCCTGGTAGACACTGGAAAGGATATTGGATTTCAACAGGAGTTATATCATATTCGCCAGGGGGCGGCAGCTCTCCAATGGTACATTTGAAAGTGAGGAAATTAGCATTGTTACGTTTTGTCTCTAATGAATTTGATATCATAACATAGGTGTCCACGACCAAAGTAACAATTAGAGAAAACGAAATCTAGGCTGGTTGACCCTGCTCGAATGTTACGGTTTCACTGCCTCAGTTTTCAGTGGATTCCATAATCGTCTATGGAGTTTCACATAATTCATAGTTCATTTACAATACAACAAAAACATTCAGTTTCGGTATGTAATACTATATATCCCTGTTTATGTCAGGAAGTAAAACGAATCTTCCTATCTTTGCTGGAATCAGCAATTCAATAAAATAAAACCTCCGCATCCACAAAGTTCATTTGTTCTCGTAATCCCATACTGTTATTTCGACTCAACGTATTCAGATGACAATTGGAAAGTTAATGTTAGCAGCCTCCGTCCATTAAGAATTTTTATCGGCCGCCGTTAAAAAATCACTCATCTATTATTATTTTTTTAACCACTAACCTGAACAATTGCTATCATTCACTCCATTTCCCTAACGAGAATTAATATTTCCCAGCCTTGGTAAATAATGATAATAAAAAACACCTAGGTAAATAATGAGAACAATTCTATAATTTTAAAGATATTCACAGAAATTTTTGTTAACTTAATTATCAACTAGAAGTATGAAACTGAACATTGGAAAAACGCTTGAAAATTATTTGTAATTATAATTAATTGTACAATTGTGACAAATCATGTGTATTCCAGCCTTTCCTGTATTAATGGAACTAACATTTGGTCCAGGTTAATTCACTTCTGTACTACAAACAATCCTCGTTTTTTGAATGTATACATTACTTTTTTCCACTAAATTATCTTCAACATGGACATTTTCTAAGACAGCATCTTGACTTGCAGAAGAAGTTATATTTGAAGATTCATTGGGTAAATAACATTTTTGCACTAATTCGGCAATTCTCTCCTCATCAGCTATTGATTTCTCAATATATCCTTCAGCCACTGTAGCCGGCTTCCACCCACCGCGCCGTTTCAGGCTTAGTAAGTCTTCTCCGTTTTCTGCGAGAAGTGTTGCCGAGCTACGTCTTAGAGAATGACCAGTGTAACACTCAGGATTTTCTAATTTGAGATAATTAGCCACGTCATATAGTACTTTACTAATAGTATTGTGCCCAATATTTTGTTTAATTTGTTTACCTTTACGCTATAAAATAAATAGTTTTGTAATGTCAGTTGGCCTATTAGCTAAGTATTTTTAATAACATTAACCCATTGTAGCTCAACAACAACAAACTTCCTTGATGTTTGTTTGAAGGTGATAGACAATGTTTCATGATGAATTTCACTAGTTCAGACTTCCATTGTCTACTATATAAAATGATTTGAAATCCCTGAAACAACTAAAAAAGAAGAATTGAAAATGAATAGCTGAAAATAATAATTATATTAACCAAAATAAACCTGAAATGAAATAATAGTGAAATAAAATACAAGTAAGAATAGAACAATTGAATAAATAAAAATAAAGAAATGAAAAAAGAAAATAAAAATGAAAAGTGGAGAGATTCCAAGTCACGTTAGTTCACGACGTTTCGATTGTTAGTATCTACAATCGTCTTCGGGTGATGATTCGAAGACGATTGTAGTTCACGACGTTTCGATTGTTAGTATCTACAATCGTCTTCGATTGTAGGCACCGTCAACCCCAATTAACATAATAGCCTAAATATCATTCCATCAAAAATTAAACACAATCTAATCATTTTGATTTTGATAAATATTCGTCACCAGGAGCTTCAACTATAAATTTGCCAATTTATAGTTTCGTTTTAAAAATGCTACAAGCTTGAAAAAATTTGAAATGTCAATATTTTCTTTTATTGCAAGTGTCGATTTCAGCATGGAATAATTTGCCCACAATGTCGATACCTTTTTGCCTTCAGATTTCTCTTTGAAATACGCGAATAAAACATTTTCTGTTACTTTAGCAACTTTCCTATCTTCACACCGTGTTTTCAGTTGGTTATATGCATTCATGTACAGTCTCTTTGATTTTTCTGGCAATAAATCACTACTTGTACTAGCTGCCACCACTCTAACTTCAGGCGGGGTACACATCATCTCTAAATCATCATCACTTGAATTTTCACCCATTATTCAATTATTCATTTTGACGTTTTACTTGTATAGATCTTTTAACTTCTTCAAAATGACATCTAAATTTGAATTAAAACCGCATTTGGCAAACTGATAGCAATAATAATCATTGTACAGTGTTTGGTTGTCATGGAAACGCCGTCAAACGTTTTCATGGCCTAAGTAGATGTTGCGCGCTTATCATCGACATCGCGTATTCAAGATGGAAACTGTACCGTTTCAATTTGACATGCGACAATTCATAACTGCCTTGGGTTATCATATAACCAAGGAATTTTTTTCTTACTATAATGCAGAATTGAGAAATTCTAAGTTCTGAACATACAGAAGCGATGAGAGAAGTGGATCATTGAAATATATAAAAAATGCAATGAGATATTTCCTAGATTCATATAAAAATTTGACACATGCCAAATTTTTACATAAATAAAGCCAGTCTGACTAGAAACACGCTCCACTCTACTTGATATTCCGAAATATTCAACAAATTGTTAGATAATTACTAATGCCAAAATTAAAATTGTTAATATTTCAATGTTAGAAGTGAAAAAAAGTCTATATATACATCGGCTGGTAAAGCTTTCATTCACCTCTGAAATTATATAAATAATAGCTCACTTCTCACCCTAGGTATATAATATACTATGTCATACCTTCATTCTGCTCACAATACCTAATAATAACAGTGCCAACAAATAAAAAAAAATTGCGACTAATATTATGATGGTGGAACATTCTGACTGCGACTTCAACATCAAAAATTTTCCATCACGTAAAGATTTTCACTTATAGTTATTTTTATTCTAGACTAAAATTTTAACATATTATAGGGGAATAAAAGATCAAAACAAGAAAAAAACAATGAACTTTAAGGATAAAAGACTTTATTTACAAAATACATATGAAGAAATATTCAAATGAAGTCTTTTGTGCATAACATTTTTGCAAATGTTTACTTTCGTTTATATGTTCCATCGTTTTCCCTCATAAGGAACTAACAATAATTCCCCACCATTGCTGCATCCCATCTGCCTTTTGGTAACGTTGCTCCATCGTCAGTTTGTCTTGGTGGAACATTTCCCTGTGTTCGTCACTGACCGCACCCAAATTTTCTAGGAAAACATTCAAATTGGAGTGCAAGAAATGGATTTTGAGACACATGCGACATCCCATTCTGCAGTGTTTCCTAATTTTCTACTTTCTTGTTCCCTAAAAACTCCGAAACAATTCTTTTGAAAGGACTACATGCAGTCAATTCATTACCTAACTTTTGATCAAACTGTTGATCACTTGGTAGTTTTCTAATTTGTGGTCCAACAAATATACCTTCCTTATGCTTTGCATCACTTAATGTTAGAAAAACTTGTTCGAGATATTTGAACGCATCACCTCTTTGTCTAATGCATTTACACATTTTTTCATTAACCCCAGTTGTTAATGTGTAATGGAGGTAACGAAACGTTTTTGGGATTAACAAGAGGTATAGTCTTCACGTTAGCTAGTCCTGAAATATATTTATTTCTCTGAGGCCATTCTTTTACTTGATAATGGCTCTGCGTTGCCCTACTGTTCCAAAGGAAAAGAAAACAGCAAAACTCCATAAATCCGCCCTGTACACCTAGTAATAGTCCTATGACTTTTAGGTCACCACATATTTGCCACTCATACGTATTATAACTTATTACATTTAAAATAAGTGACATACTTTCGTATGTTTTCTTCATGGTAACTGCATGTGCAAGAGGAATAGAGGGTCTTTTGTTACCATTATGGAGCAAAACTGCTTTAAAACCTAATTTTTCCATCACATCATTTGGATTTACACAAACACACATTTTATCCTGCATAGTAAAAAACGAGGATAGTTCATGGTTACGGTTCCTAAATATTGTAACTTTGGTTTTAGAGGCTAATAAATCCCATTGTTGTAAACTAGACCCTAATAGTTCAGCATTCTCTTTGGACAAGTGGAGGTCCCGAACTAGGTATTAAAACTGGTAAACCTTCTCCATGAGGAACCGGCCCTCTTGCATGTAATGCAAAAGTAACAGTCGTTGTGATGATTTATTGTTTTTCGCCACACCATTGGAACTGCAAAAGGCATAGAGGAGCGTTTGCCATTTAACCAGTTACTTAGATTTGCTGCACAGGTTTGGCAACATATGTGAGGAGCCCAATCCCGATCTTGATCACCAGCAAAACATGCAAAATACTTACGGTAAGCTACTTTGGTCATTTGATTAATTGCCGTTTCTGCGATTTAGCAGTGAAGTGAGCACATATATAGCAAAAAATATCTGCGGGATTAACGTAGCCACGTTTCTGAGCTTTGGACATTTTTGTAATGTTGCGTACGTCGAGTTCAACTATGTGATACTGCGTTTACAGGAGTCAACTGATTTTATTCACAATGATAACACTAATATAATACTCCTAATATTCGCGTGTTTGCTCACCTCGCATCTTCAATACTAACTCACCACCACTCGGGTTGAACCAATATTGATGATTCTTTTGTCCACCAGCTATTTTTATCCGTATTTCTGGTGTTTTGTGGAAACTTCGAGTATCGGAAGTTCGGAAAGAGGCGGAAGTAAATTCAAATACTGGGCAGAACCGCTGTGTTGCCAGATTTTAAACAGTTTCCTCAATTTAGGGAAAAAGCAAATGTGGAATGTCGTGTTCATTGATTTTTTGTGAAAAAAATCATAACCTGAAAATCCTACTTTTAAGAAATTTTTCGCATTTAGGGACCAAAAATTAACAAATACCTGCCTTTGAAATTACAGTCGTAAATCGGCTGTAAACTAATATAATTATCTGCATGTTCTCATGAACAGATTACCAATAAACAGGGACAGTATGTTTCCCATTGTAGTTTTTAGAAGCAATTATGTTCCATGCAATTTTTTTTATTGTATGTAGTCATCGACTATTTATTTACTGAGATCATTCACTCTGAGAAGAACCGTCAAATATCCAATAGGTTGTGAAATGCTTGGAAACAACGAGAAACATGAAATGATACTAAAAATATTTCCAATCGTGACATTAAGAGAGTTACAAAGTGTTTGGTTAGCTATTAAGCAATTTTATGAATGAGATAACTTGCAAAATTGCCTCTAGACCTGAAAACCAGTAGCAAAGCCGGTGTGACTAAATTTCAAGACTTTTTGATCACACCGACTCTGTAGAAGGAAAAATCTGATTTGATCGAATGTAGTTAAAGATCCTTCTTTCAATTTATCTAATAAATTCCAATGACTGTTGACCAAAAAATGCAAATGTCTTGACAGCAACTGCGTAACAAATATATTGTTCTTAACTTTGATATTGAGGTCATGTCATTTATTGTTACATCTATTACGGCAGCTGTACCAAAAAATTGGAGAAGTACAAAACCTGGTGAAACCACAAACAGCAAGTCTCTGAAATCTTCAAGGTATCAACGACATACCTTCAGGACCGTATCCATCTTCACGACTCACAACATATGGTTTTAGAAATGTTAAAATTTCTGCAGAATTCGAATCTTGTTCAATAGGGTCATTCACAGTGTGGTGAACTCATCAACAAAAAAATCGGTATAAAAGCTCTGGATCCCAATCGTCCCAGTTTTGAAAGACTTTCCATCAATAAGGGTACCAAGTGTTCCTACAGGAAGAGAACCGAATATTTCGAAGACATTTCCTTCACACGAAAATTTTGGTAACTGGTATAGCTGATTTGAGCAATTTTATCTTAACTATTTTCATGAGTGAGCGCACCCAAGCTTTCTGGACTTTTTGCACATATCCGATAATTCGAATTCGGTTTTGGAGGTCCTTTTTTTCCAACCCGAAAATAGAATCTGTTTGAGTTAGCAATGTCTTCGGGAACTGAGAAACCCAATTTCAATTTTCGTGGACAAGACGTATTGTTGAAGATAAATACAGATAACTCATGTATAGATTGAAAAGTGTTCCGCTTTTTGAAGGCTCAGCACCTTATCAGCTTTCAATACTCCCTAATAATAATATCCGAACAATGAAGGAAAAATGCTCGAAGGCATAACTGCTATTAATTCCTCCGCACCACGCTATCGATTCTAGTTACCAGATCAACTCGTAACATTCAATATTCATGAGTTACTCCTACTCTCTGTATACCTGCGCTCAATACAGAATCTAATCGACTGAAATATTCATCTTGAAATTCTTTTTCCCTGAAGTATTCTCCGACCCCTTTCCATTTTCTGCAGCATTCAAATTTTGTTGAACTGTGAAAACGTTTTTATCCAGTATAGGCATATTTCCTAGTAGGGCTATTATCGTTGTCCGCATCACCCTACTTGAACAGTCAATCGACCGGTGAATTTGTTATGCAGTTACGTAACGTTTACGACTCACGAAAAATATTATGTTGGGAAAGTGTGTTTAATGAACGAGTCCTCCAGAATTGATTTAGGAATTCATAGTACATGAGAGAGCGACAGAAATTTTGCATGAGTTTCTACTGAGCTAATATTTGTTCTCGAAAGACTCACAGTGCAAATCAGAATGGAGTCGTTCACTGAACGACATCTACACATCTACAAGACTGAAACTTTGTACATTAACTAATAACACCTGATGTTCAGTTCTGGTTTCACTAATAATACACAATAAACGAGTGTAATATAACCGATATATGTATGTATATATGGTTTTATATATTATTATTGAATATACCGTCCGTTTTCAGTGTGATGAATGCTCATTTCTGATTCATTCATTTTCTGAAATTGATTTGGCAGCGGCTGTCACCAGATGCAGATTTCTCTACATCAAATTTTGAATATCAAGGCAGGTCCAAAAAAAGCTGTAGGGTTCGTGCCGATCGCACGAGGGCCGGTCTTTTTGGCACCTAACTTCACCGTGTACCTTTTTGAGATAGTTTTCCTTCCAAGTTCCACTCCGGAACGCTGCAGGAGGCTGATACTCAAGGCCAAAGGTCTTTCAACTACCCTGAAATGGTGCGGGAGTCGCTTGAATAGAGAGCCATTAAAAAACAACAAGCTTCAAATTAGGCTTATATTACAAAACCAATAAAAAGAATGAACGGGTATGTTTATAGGCCATAACAAATTACCGCGTAAAAATATATCATGAGAGTAAAACAAAACAATGATAATAATATTCGAAAGGTAAGATCAAAATTTAACAAGAAAGCACGTCTCAAAAAGCTGATTGTCAAAGAAAAGTTATCACTTCATCAACTTGTGAAATGTTATATATACTCTCATAAGGTAGAATTACAACAATTACAACGATACTGAACTGGGTTCTGGTCTCCCCATCTAGTATGGTATCCGTATAAAATACTGATCCGTTCTGCCACCAAACGAAACAATAATCAACTCACCGACCGCAATTTACCATAATTCCATTATCGCGAAATCCCTGTTCGGAAAGTCCCTTGTCGCAACTCTTCCAATCAACTCTCGATCGTAAAGCAATCTTTTCGCAACTGACTTTCGCAACTTCTCTATCGCAATTCACTTTCGCGACCGACTTCCCGCAACTGTCAGATCGCCACTGTCCCCCAATTGACTTTCGCAAACCCTTTCTTGCCAAGAACTCTTCTCGCAATTCCTCTATCGCAAATTCCCTCTTCACGAAATCTCTTTACGCAACCCTCTTCCGCAACTGACTTTCGCGACCGTTTCGCGACCCCCTTCCGCAACTGTTCTATCGCCGATCTGTTTTGCGACCCTCTTCCGCAACTGTCTGATCGCCACTCTCCCAATTAACCGATCACTTAGTATTCCCAAATCCGAAAAACTGTTCCTATCACTCCTCCCTTGTACCGTTTCCTGATTGGTCTGATCTTTTGATAATATTCCCAAATTTTTCAATAATCCTTCCTACTCAAAACCTATCGCTCTCCGATCTTCTTTTCATCGAAGTCATTGGCAGTTTTTCTTTCAATTGAATTTTCGGACCCACCTATTCAGATATGGTCGAACTGAAACTGAAACCACGAAGCTGAAATGCGAACTGCTAGCTTGCATTTTCGCGTTCCCAGTGTTATAACTTATTAACAGGATACGTTTGTTTAGTCTAGTCTGAACGAAACATAACCATTCATGATAATGCCAAAGTTCAACAATCTTAAATTCAACGCTGATTGTGTTGGAAAATATCGGTATCGAAAAACCGGGTGACCGACCCCGATCTTTATGAATACAATTATATTTTTCGTTAACTATCGCAATGGCAGTTATTACACGAGTATAATATTCACAATCTGTTCACAAAACAGATTTTGAGACATGATTTCGGAAATAGGAATATATTTCCTTCGTCAAAGATCACTCAACGCCCCTATGGATATATGTCGTAGTGATTTTTTTTGAAAATCCATACATGATCAATTTATACGTTTAATTCAACAGTCAGTCACATCCTATCCCGCCGTCCTAGTACACAACTTCTACAATATACCATTGGATGATAACACTCTCGGCATCCTGTCTGAAAGCTTCAACTTCTCCATAACTCCCAGATCCATTCCCATCGGAACCATTAATACCCAAACAGAATCGACTATTGCTTACCTACCTGAAACCTACCTGAAGGAGCACGTCGAAACATCGCCACCACATTAAGGAGAGCAGAAGTTCCGAAATCCAATGTTACCCCAGCTGAGAGACAATCCCTCAAAAACCTGAACAACAACCCAGATATAGTTGTCCTTCCAGCAGACAAAGGCAATGCCACGGTGGTTCACAATACCACAGACTACACCGACAAGATAACGACATTATTCGTCTCTCCGGAATACCAAATAACCCCTAGAGACTCAACCGTATACCTTGAAAAGAAGACCAAAGCACTCTTCAACAGTTCTAATATTCCCACTGAGAGGACGAAACCTCTGATTTAAATGGAGAAACCTTCTCTTACACCCCACTTGTATGGTCTTCCCCCTTCATCCCATCGTGAGCGCATTTAGTTCTACCCACAGACGCCATTGACAAGTATCTTGCAAATTCCCTTCAACCACCAGCCTAACATTCCTCATCATATGACCGAAACTCCTATCACTTCATAGAAATTCTGCAATCTTTCAATATCCAACAAACAGACATTCTCGTCAGCGTTGATTCAGTATCCCTTTTCACAAATATCCCAGTATCCGGAACTTTGTCCCTTCTCAAAACGAAACATCAAATTCCACAAGTTATGATCAACCTCATCAGCTACTGCAAGGCCAGCACATATTTCCGTTTACAGGATAAACTCTACAAACCGGTCGAAGGCGCCCCAATAAGATCTCCCCTCTCTCCAGTCCTTGTAAACCTCTACTTGGAGGACTTTGAAACCACGTCTTATCTCAAACCAACGTGTTGGCTCCGATACGTGAATAATGTTTTTATTATATGGTCCCATGGATCCGAAGATCTTCATGCATTCTTGAATTACATAAACTCCTTATACCCCGACCTAAAGTTCACAATGGAAGTTGAAAATAATAACTCAATCCCTTTTCTGGACGTTCTCATCACAAAGTCCAACAACTCCTTCTCACACACGGTCTACCAAAATCCTACCTATACTAACTGCTACCTCAATGCTAAGTCCCAGCATCATCCTGCCCAGCTAAATTCTGTTCTGAATTCCCTCGTGCATCGTTCCATAAGACTCACTGACAACCACAACAGATCCAGGGAACTATTCGAACTCGAAGCCGCCCTTCACCAGAACGACTATCTCGTCTCCCAAATACAAAGATCCATCCAACGGCAGACACAAACCTCACCCCACGAGGTACCCGAGGAACAGACCAACCAGACAAAAACTTTCCTCCTCTCCATCCATGGAGTTACTGACAAAGTGAGCCGAATTCTGAAGAAACATAACGTAAAGACAGTATTCGCAGCCAACAACCAAATCTCCGCTATTTTAAAAACACCCAAGGACACGATACGCAATGAAGCACAGGGCATATACGAAATACCATGTTCTAACTGTTCCAGAACTTACATCGGCCAAACCAGTAGAAGAATTTCCAACAGAGCCTATGAACATGAACTAGCTGTTCGCAAATCGGATCCAGCAACATCTCTTTTCAAACATCACCAGGAAACAGGCCACACAGTAAGTTTCGAAAACGCCAAGGCCATTGCTACGGAGAAAAATCTTCAGGCCAGGATAATTCGGGAAGCAATCGAAATTGAAAAGCAAGATGATTCGCAGAGACTACCACAAACTTGGAGGTCATTGTTGTGACGCACGACAACTAAAAATAACTCAGGTACCCGGTCCGCAGACGGGATACCTACTGCAACCATGTAAATATTGGCCCCGAATAACAGAGTGACCAGTGCGAACTTAGAGCGGAACACAGCTAGAGCTGTGTTCCGTGCTGTGCTGTGTGCTATGCAGAGCTAGTAACGAGACTTGGGGGCATGGGAGATTAGGACCTCGTCCTCGAGTCATGTAAGTACGATTCCAAGTGATTCTTGAAAATGGCTCCAAAGCAGGAGCCGAAACATCGAAAAGACGTTTCTCGGTTTTCGCTCGAGTTTCTCGGGTTTCGCTCAGTGTTCTGTGTATTTTATCCCCATAGTAATTATTTCCACAACGTTTCGGCAAAGTCTCATTTACCATCTTCTGGTAATGTCTAAAGTTTTTCAACTAGACTATAAATGACATGGCAGAAATGAGAGCTTGAGTTTCACTTGACAAGGAGAGTACTTCGGTTACGCCACTGAAGATGACTGCCGCAGTTTCAGTTGGAACATTTGGAGATTTCAGCCAAAAAAGACCAGAGCGAAACCCGGAAACCGAAACAGATGTAGTAGTTGTTATCTTGAATGTTAGAGACGAGGAAGTAGTTGAAGAAAAGTTAGTTTTTGTGCAGGAGATCAGATATTTTTTAATTTTCATAAACTGAGAAAATAAAAGTTATATACAGTGTGATCAAACTGAAGTCGGTAGTATCGCCAACCTCTTTTTTATTGGAAATATGAGTTTGATTGAATTGGAAACTAGTAGTGGCTTTCAAACAATCGAACATCGCGTTTTCAATTCATTTCAGATAATACAGTTTTGAATGAGACACCCTGTATATATTCACCCCAATCAAACAATGGCCACCGACGAATCATAGATAAATGGTTATGACATCAAAAACAAAGTCTTATCGTCCCAATGAAAGAGCTCAAGAGAGCCCAAACCCAAAAATGTACGCCACGTTTGATCAAATGTCAAGTTTTGCTAAACTGTTTTCTTCAACTACCATAGCGAAGTACATCAGGAGTTCTTACCACATGAGCGTACGGCCAATAAGGAATATTGTCTTGAAGTTATACGCAGCTTGCGAAAAGCAATAGGAAGAAAACGTCCGGTACTGTGGAGAAATAATTCATGACTTCTGCATCACGATAATGTACCTGCTGACTAGTCATTGCTTGTTTTTAATTTTTTGGTCAAAAACAACACTGTAATTATGCCTCAGCCACAGTATTTGCCAGATTTGGGCTCCTGCGACTTTTTTCTGTTTCCAAGATTGAAGAGATCTATTGAAGTACGGCGTTTTGGTCAAAAACAACAACGTAATCATGCCTCAGCCACCGTATTCACCAGATTTAGGCCCCTGCGACTGCTTCCTGTTCTCATGATTGAAAAGATCTATAGAGGTACGGCGTTTTGGAAAACAAAAACCTAATCGCTGAGAGCACAAGCACATACCAAAAAGTGCATGTAACTGCTTCGAGAATTTGGGAGAAACACTGGCATGAGTGTATCTGCACTTCAATTTTCAGTCATCTACTTTTCACTTCTGTTTTGAGAATGGAATACAATAACTAGACAGGTTTTTGAAACAGGGTCCTGTTAAATTGTTGAGATTGTATTCTTTTGAAAAATGTTTTGGAAAAATCGCCATTCTTTCTCACTTATTTTTAATACTTCCAAAATTTTCACATTTCATAAATTCTGTTCATGAGATATATCTCGTACTTTTGATTTCATATGAAAATAATCATTGCGTTTTTTGTTATATTTTCTGTCGTCAATAAAATTAGTCACGTCTTAATTTTTGATTTCATGTAAAACCATCTAGTGTCCGACGAAACTGGTTTTTACGACCGAAACCGAAACCGAAAACAAATTTCGGCAACGATCTAAATTTCAGCCGAAACCGAAACCGAAATTTCCCTACAAGGATTATGTTTTGACGAAAAAATAAAGTAGTCACTCTTAATTTTTTCATCTTCAAATCATAACGTTATGCAGTCTTCGACATTTTTACTTATTGATAATCAACATTACAATACCTTATTTGAGAAAAAATATTAATTGCACCCTAAAAATACTTAAAATAGGTGAGGTCTTTATTCGAGCCGGTGTAGATTCTTCGTTTGAATATTATTAATGATTTTAAAAAAATATTAAACATAAAATTACTCATTTGAGTTGTTACCTAATATTTATGTAATAAACAAAGTAAATCACAAAGTAAATCACAAAGTAAGTCACGACATGATTAGGCACGTGGTTGCGGCAAAATGTCTTCCTCGCTTGTATGAAATTCAACGCGCCGAACATGACCGATCACAGCACGGAAACTCCCGGATGCAGTTTCAGTTTCGGTCGTAGTTTCGGCAGGTTTGGCGCCGAAACCGAAACCCGTTTTTTTGCCGAAACTCGACCGAAACCGAAACCGAACTTTCGGTCGGACACTAAATCTATTATCGATTTTCTTGTAATTTTGTCTTTCGTCAATAGAATCACGTCTGCACTCCCGAACTCATGTGAAAACAATCATTGATTTCCTTGTTATATTTTCTTTCGTAAATAGAATCACTTCCGCATTCTCGAACTCATGTGAAAACAATCATTTATTATTTTGTTATATCGTGTTTTGAAAATAAAATCACTACTTTTCATATCATGTGAATATATTGGCCCCTGTAGGAAAGTAATGTATTCAAGAAAAGCGAAACTCTGGCACTCAAGAGCAGAAATCTCGGAAAACGTGTCTAACGGCCTTGAAAATGGACCAACACAAAACTTGAATATGTGACGTCAATTATCCGTGAAGGTGCAGGTGTAGATTCCAAGTTCCTGTTTATACGGGAAGTTTCTCGAAAACTTGGACTGAGGTAGTATATATGTTCTTGCTACAAGTTGATGTACATCATCACTAATAACAGTAAATTATCTGAAACTTGAAACTTTTACAGAGTCACTGTAGCGTAAATCATCTAAAACGCCAGTAGCTGTTTCACATTTTTATAATAGACGTTGAGAAGTTGGCAGAAATTCTGTGGAGTGATTCATTAAAACTTATGAGTTGTCGAGGAGTATGAGAGTAAAAAATAATATCTCTTCAGGACTGACAATACTGCGAAATTCGAGGATTCAAATAAATGCCGTATATTCTTCAAACATAATTTCTGCAGGAAAATGTGGACTGTATTTCTGGAAAGGGAATTTGCACATTATTACATGATTCCGAAAGATTTTGTTATGTGAATGAAATGAGCATGGTTACTAAAAACGAAATGTGCAAGAACTATTCCTAATGCCATTTTCAAACCGAAAGAAAACTGTGAAATAATTCCAAAGGACTTAATAGGACATCTTCTCATGATGCTCACTTGGGTAGCGAAAAGTTGGCCCAAAGCCTGTGATCTAGTACTGGTGTGTAGAAATTCCCATTAGATCCGAAGGATTTATCAAACAAGAACCGACAAAATCGTTCATAATACAGATTGAACTAAATGGTCAGTTTCTTTTTTTTGATTCGAGGTTGAGATGGTTATAAAATCATTTCGATATCAAGAATTTCAAACGTAACTTCCAACCAAAATTCAGTCTACGGAATTCATATGACTTAATAAAATAGAAAATATGTCTCTACCAGACAACGCAAAATTACTATTCTTTGATGTGCAGAATCTATTTCCCAGCATATCTACTGATGTTACTAGTTCTTTAGTAATATAATTATTAGATAAAAAGAGAGTGAACCCATTCATAAAATGAAAAATCATTGACCTTCTGTCGTTATGTCTCAAACAAAATCATTTTCAATTTAACAACAATATTAATTTTTCGTCAAAAAGTTCAACTATGGGAAATCCATTGAGTTCCTTACTCACGAAAATTTTCCTTGATAATCTAGAGAAGTCGATATTTAAACATCTTTTGATTAAGAATTTCTTGTATTAGCATAGATGTGTGAATTAAGTGTTGGTATGTTTTATAGCAGTGGTCGCCAACCTGTCGATCGCGAGCTACCGGTAGCTCGCAGAGGCAATTCTGGTAGCTCTCACAACGATTTTAATTTAAAAAATACAAACTGCAAAAATCAGAGAAGCTTCCGAAAATTCCACAAAAAAATCTAATTGTCATAATATTAAACATAAACAGCGACAACGTTGCGGTGAGCGATCTGCCGCTGACGCCATCAAGCTAGAATCGGCTAGAACCGACCAGCCGGACCAGCGCGTCAGTGTTCGAGAACGATATGGATTGCTTCGAACGGGATAAATACGCACGACGCGGCGACATTGCGCTTAGTTTAAAACTGAACGCGTAACCAACGTCCAGCGGTTGGGTTAGTAGAGAACAACAAAAATAATATTATGGCAAGCAATTGTAAGAAGGTGAAGACATACCACTTTCATTCGGAATGGGAAGAACAATACTTTTTTACAGAAGTTAAAGATATAAATATGTGTTTGTTATGTAATACTTCGGTCTCCGTTGCTAAAAAAGGAAATATTGAGAGATATCATAAAACTGTACATTCTAATTTTGAAAAATCATTCCCACTACATTCTGCCGCCAGAAAGGAGAAACTGAAACAGTTAAAGAAGCAGTTAATTGGACAACAATCAATATTTTTAAGAACAGTCGTCAAAAATAAGGCTGCAACTGAAGCATCGTACCGTGTGTCCCAGATAATTGCACAACAAAAGAAACCTTATGAAGACGGGAAAATGATAAAACAGGCGTTTTCAGAAGCTACTGATTCGTTGTTTGCCAACTTTAGAAATGAAGACGAGATAGTTTCAGCTATAAAGTCTATGCAACTTTCTGCTAATACAGTGATGAGACGTGTAGAAGTAATGAGCAATGATATTTTTTTACAGTTAAGAACTGACTCAGATAACTGTGTTTATTTTTCACTTCAACTGGATGAATCAACAGATATCGTTGACACTGCCCAGATGGCCGTGTTCGTCAGGATGGTTTTTAGTGATTTTACGATTAAAGAAGATCTTTTGAAGTTCATTCCACTGAAAGGACACACCACTGGACATGAGTTGTTTTCTCATTTAAAAAATATTATTTCTTTCGAGAAAATTTCAATTTCGAAAATGGTAGGCTTGACAACCGATGGCGCTCCATCTATGGTGGGTTGTGATAAGGGTCTGATGGCGTTATGTCGTAAAGATGAAACTTCTCCGCAATTTCTCTGTTACCACTGCATTATCCACCAGCAAGCATTATGTGGAAATTTCCTGAAACTAAACAACGTTATGAAACTGGTGGTAAAAATTGTGAACAAGATTAGAGCTCAAGCGTTACAAAGAAGATTATTCAAAACCTTGGCCGATGAAGTTGACTGTCAATACGGGGACCTACTCCTTCACTCTGAAGTCCGATGATCAAGTAGAGGACGGGTGCTGAAACGTTTTTATGATGTCCTATCTGGCATAGTTCAATTTTCCAAACAACGCGATGAACCGACTCCGGAACTAGAAAATTCAATCTGGCTTGGAGATTTTGGTTTTCTCGTGGACATTACAGATAAATTAAACGAACCTAATTTGCAGGTCCCGGGGAGAGACAAAGAACTAGCGGAAATGATTTCTGATATAAAAGAATTTATCAAAAAGCTGGAGTTTTGGGAACAAAACCTAATTAACAGCGATGCCAAGCATTTTCCTATTCTTTCAGAAAAAAATATCTCAAAATCCATTAGAACCCTATGACAACAAATATCATGTAGAAATAATTTCTACCCTAAAGAATAACTTCAAGAATTGTTTCAAGGATTTCAATGAAATGGCTTTAATAGCGCAGTTTGTTGTTTCACCCTTTATGGAAATTGATATCCAACAGTTTGCAACTTGTGTTATGCAGAACTTTGGCGAAGACATCGCTGCAACAGAAATGGAAGTCATTGAGTTTCAAAATGATTTAGCCTTAAAATCGTTAGTCTCAAGTACTGAATGTATCTGGCCTATTGTAAGTAAAGACAAATAATCAGTTCTATGTCGTGTTGCCTTGAAAGTGAAAGCATTATTCGGTTCAACTTATTTGTGTGAATCTTCTTTTTCCAATATGAAGTTTATTAAGAACAAATATCGCAATCGACTTACAGATGAACATTTGGATAATTGTATTCGAATGACTGCATCAAATTATACTGCAAACATTAAAAAAATCATCGATGAGTTATTAACTATTTTCAAATCGTACGTGACATGCCGTTGTGGCTGGATAAAAGTTCGTGTTTATTTTTCAAACACCTTCGTTTGATAGGTAGGAATGTAGCTATGAACAAATACGTACTAGTAATATTAGTTATTTTGTTATTGGGTAATTATCAGTACCTATGTATTATGTATTACCAGTAGTAAAATAAATACATATAATGATAAATTAACTGTGGATTATTTCATTTACGTTGCGTTACTTGGCTTCCGTGTGGGTAGCTCGCTGTTTATTCGAAAATCAACAAAGTAGCTCAACACATTGAAGAGGTTGGCGACCACTGTTTTATAGGTACTAAGAGAGAATTGGATACTTTTTATAGGAATATTACCAAAATTAATGAAAACATTAAATTCACTATTGAAATAAAAACTGTCAATCAATTTCTTGGACTTAACAATTAGTAGAATAAAAAACAAACATGGTTTTTCAATTTATCACAAACCATACTATACGGATATCACTATACATTACGATTCTACCTATCCTTATCAACACAAATTAGCATCTTATAACAGCATGATTCACAGATTAGTCAGTGTTCCTCTTTCTATAGATGATTTCAATAGAGAACTCAATATCATCAAGAAAATTGCGGATAACAATGGATTTAAAGCCGAATTAATGAACAAAATACCTGCCAAGAAAGTCTACGCAAAAGCAATTGAACACGTTTTTTCTATTGGTAAGGTAGATAATCAAAATTATAGAGCTTAAACGTATTTTGGACAAACAACGAAAAAAGTGGCTTCATTTTTGAGGAAACGAGATATTAAAATCGCATATAGAACAAGTAATACGTGGGGAGAGTTAGTTGAAAATAATGAAGACAAAACATTCAAATTCAAGAAATCAGGAGTATATGAATCAAAGTGTGGAACGTGTCTTAAGGTATATATTGGTCATCTTGACATAACATTTAGGACTCAAATCCAGGAACATCATACGAGCTATGTAAATGAAAGAAATTCAACATATTCAAATCATCTTCTAGAAAAAAAAAATATTTGAAGGTTTGAAACTGAATCATTTGGATGAATGACCAACTGGATTCGAATAGATCACCATTATTGAGCTTGTTTTCTTGAAAACCAAGAAAGAATTATTATTGATATAGATATGAGGTAATATGTTTCAGGTGATGATGATTGAACTGGTCCCTAGGTAGAGGTTTAGGTGATTTTTTGGAGGTATTCTTAATTATGGTTACCTGTAGTATATGAATATTAGTATAAAAAACAACTTGAAGTATTCAAATCACTTGATAAAGCCACTGTGTTAGCGAAAAATGTTGTGATATATTCTGGAGATTAAATCGTGAGTTGTAGTTTTTGAAATCTGTTAAAAAAAATCTGTTTAAAATCTGTTTTTCCGAAATAATTATAGATCTTCATCAAGTAACGGCCGAATCAATAAAAAAAACTTTATCAAGAAAACGCATACTAATTAATACCTCCAATAGACATCAAACCATCATGCTACTAATAAAAAGAGGTATACCTACTCGTAATAAATTGTTTGTATGAAAAAATGTCATTGTTCTGAAAGAGACTGCTTCTCCAGGTCAGTTCCTAGATTGAACAATGAATGCAATAGAAAATGAATGATGAATATTTTTTTGGATCATTTTCATTATAATTCTTTTTGTTTCTTCAATCCTTTCTACTTTGTGATTGTATCTTGATTATCTTCGTGCTATTTTATTTTCATTCCACTTATGTTGCCTAATATAATTGATATTTCAGCTATTCATTCTAATATTATTCATTCTCTCATAGAACTCGGATAATAGTAGAATTTTATTGTACAATGAAAGTCTGAACTAATGAAATTCACCATGGAACATTGTCAACAAACAGAGAAAATGAATACAAACCGCGCCACAAATAAACTCAACATTTACCGACCCAACAACCACCGACCCCTTTGACAACTAACGTTGTACTTTTTCCAAAACTATCATGCTTTATATTCAAGATGAATTGGAATTAGATGTAAGAAAGCGAGCTTCTTATAGAACAACAAATACGCTGAGAACTATATTCAAACATACATCAAATAACACAATGAAAACAACAAAAATTGAATTTATAATATCCCTTGTTCTTATTGCATGAGTTTAATAGGTAAAATTTTTGGACCATTTAAATTGAGAATGAATGAATATCGAAATCATATCGTAAATACACGATTTAGACGATCTAAGTCATCAGAATAGGTTTCAAAATCAGAAAGTTAACATTCAAGATGAATTAAACGAAATGAGAATTATTGCCAGTACCTGTAAGAGCTCAAGCTCAAAGTTCAAGTGTGTTTCAAATAGTTTCTTTGGAATAGGTCGTACTTGGATATCCGTACCTTGGTTTCAGAAGTCAATCAACAACGTTGACATATATCACATTCCCAAACTCCTTTGACATTCGTTGACTTCGTATTTCATATTTTCATAATGAAATACAAGTAGGTGATGAACAAAAACATCTTTTTGGAAAATACTGAAGTGAACTGAAAAAGTTGCCGTTTTTATATTTGTATATAGTTCACCATTATAAAGTCTAGTTTTTTGAAATGTTTCATCTTCTTTCACCAATGAAAGTCCCCGTTAAAAGTTGATTTCCTATAAAAATTACGTTTGTTCAATATAAAAACTCTTCGATAAACATTCACATGTTGTGAAGGACGAGGCAAGGATATTGATCAATTTTCTATATGTTACAATAATTCGCCAAGGCAACAACATTCTCCAATGGCCAATAGATAGTTTTTCCAATTCAACCGTTTCTGTAACACTGAGTGTTTTGAATTTGTTGATAGATAGGAAATATGTCAATAGCATGCTATGTACTGTTCACATGTAACAGAAATATTGCTCATGATTTAGTTTGAAGCAGATACTAACTTGATTACATTCACATTTTTGTTCTGAAACTTCAGTAAGATTCTTGAAAAAACTGAGCTCGAATTTTGCTTATATTGCTTTCCCCGCATGGTACGAAATATTCTTTGAGACTTATCTACACTTGCATAAAGTTGCTCATGTAATCAAGCTACATACCTGCGAAAGTTATTTGTTACAGCGTTTCAACTACTTTTAGTACACTAGACTTCATTGAAATAACATTTTATCATTTATAATAACTAGCCCAACATGTTCAGTTCCAGTATTAGATTCAAGTTGAATGAATACCATTTGCATTTTCTATTCAAATTTATGGCGAACACACCGGTATCGGCAGTTTTGGCGAATGCAACAATGTAAATTTTGGCGAACGCGAAGCAACGTCAACTTTGGCGAATACACCGTTGTCCGAGGTTTTGGTGGAGGCGATAGTGTTTCTGGTTTTGGCGTTTGCGCCACCATTTCTGTTCGTGTCGCCATATTGTAGTCAGGGACAAGTGCGCAGAATCACTTGCTGTGACGTATGCTTCAAGGTACTGAATAACAGTAGTACTTGAAACATTATTTAGTAATTTTGGAAATAGCTTAAAAATCTATACGTATCACTCTGGAAAAGAAGTACATGGCACTGTAACCATGTGGCAATCAAGGTACGTATTCCGATGACAAACCTAGGTGGTTCAGCAAGGAATCAACTTATTGCCTCCTGTTGAGCATGATTTTTTATGAATCTACGTTGTATCAAATTCTTGGGCATCACGAGCAGAAATCGCATCAGGGAAAAAATCCCCATTATCAGGTTAACAAACGATTACAGTTGAATGATGATCCACAAACCAAGGGCTCTACAGATTCCCTCATATGTTCCATTTCATCCAGGATGGCTTAAGGTTACACAGGAACAGATTCATTGTCCTTCATCAGCTCTAACCGATGTTTCCAAATGGTGAAATAGTAACGAATGTCTTTAAATGTTGAATGCATTATTTCATTCCTCTTTTTCAAGTATTTAAATGATTTTTCAAATGAAAAGGTTGAAATGATAAGTTTAAAATGCGTTGTTTAGAGCTCTTTTATGAAAACTACTTGATTTTCGTCAGGAGGAACATTCCCCATTATGACTCATCGAATGATCATCAAACATATCACAATTGTGGAGTACTGCTGAATGATAGAAGCCGGTTTATGTTCAAATCTGAGGTTTTTTTTCTGTTCTATAATAATTGTCGGTACATAAACATTGTTAGTTGTGATCACATGAGTTAACGACTGATATGCATTAATATCGACTGAAGACTGTTAGTATATATCATTGATGTAAATAAAGTGATACCTTCCATTCTTTTCTTTTCGAATCCTTTTCCCTTTCTTCTCTTTTCTTTCAACCACCATACAAAGCAATGCTTCATGTGGCTAACTCTCTATTTATATTCACTAACTTTTTTATGACATCACGAAACAAAATTGTGTTGAGCGAAAAGCTGAGCTGACGTAAGCGCGCTACATGCCTGCGTGGTCTGTCTCGCTGAAGGATACCCCTCGTCGTATGTCTTCCTGAATTATCTATTCCACAGAAGATTCAAATCTCCCGCCACAATGTTCTGAGATGTAAAATCGTGTGCTCTGATTGAATGGCGAGTTGCGTGACAGTTTGAGGACGCTACGTGACAATTTGGTACACTTTGATTGGTTCACCGCTGGGTGACAGGACACCACGTGACAATTTGGTTGATTGGGTGGTCTGTCTGCCTTGCGAACTGAGAAGCAACCTGGCTGGTGTGATGACGTCACCGTCTGCCGTCTGTCTCGCTCAATCCTCGCCCCCCCTACTTATTATTAGCATTGGTTACTGTAGTTGTTTTTGTCAAATAAATATTATTAACGTCGTTCTCAAAGAAATATGGACAGTAGGAGATTAATCTCCTACTATGGACCGATGACGATGCCAGCCCAAAATCCACACCAGTGACTTTTTAGGGATGCATGGAACGCTCTTGTGTCTCATGTGGATTAGTATCCTCCCAAATTCGAATATTTTGTTTGTTCACATACCCATTCAATCATAAATAGGCCTCATCGCTGAAGATTTTTCGATGAAAATTAGGGTCAGTTGCCTACTGCTCCACAGCCCATTTAACGAATGCTGAATTTACCTGTCTCAGATTCTCCTGCACACTCTCACAGACAGTGGCGATGTTTTTGGCAGATCTCGCGTTTCGTCGAGGTATGGGTGTTAGTCGATCGTTCACTAAACCAGTGGGCTCAAATTTACCCACCACATTGCGAATGGTCCTCTCAGTTGGACGATTATGGCGACCTAATATATTAAGTGATAACCTCTTTTTAGTCACGCCCTCCCCATAACAACACGCATATTGAACAATAGTCGAGAGATGCTTTATTTGAAAGGTATTTCAATTCTGTAACATTTTTGTCATTATAACGAGTCATACGACAAGTAATGTTGGTAAGAATAAAATGCAACGTTTGTATTTGATTCTGTACTATGAAATGAATTCAAATAAAAAGGTTCACTTCAAGTTTGAGCTCAGCATCATTGACGAAGGCATAAAATGCTTTTATTTTCCCGTTTATATTCGGAAGAATATCCTACATCACCTACTGATTTGTTAAAAAGGCCAGTATAGTCAAATCGGTAGATCTGGATGACCATTACATAGAACGCCCTTTTCCAATCCATTACCAGGAAAGTTACAATCGAGGAACTGTTACAAAAATACAGATGTTGTATTTCACTCTTTTATTTTTGCATATAACTAACATCTTACTCATTGTTAAGCTTATAAGCAATACATTTCCATTTCAGATGACAATGTTAAGATTCTTCCAATTCTTGCTACACACACTCATTATTTCGATATGATCATTTTGAATACTTTCATTGATTATAACCTTGAATTATCATTTTTGTCTCATGTTCTTTGTTTTTCGATAGATTATAAATGTCTCCAGATAATGCAGTCTTCGCCAAAAGAAAATCGAAAGTAAATACGAAATAAATCATGAGCCTACAATTTTTTGAAGAAGGGGCCAGTAGTTGTACCTCAAAAAACTATAAGCACCTGATTTGTTCGTTTTATTCGTTAATTTAGTGTATATATGGAAATATTCGATAATTTTAAGTAAATTTCACTTTGAAATCGATCATTTCTCTTAGTTTTCACCTAGCTTGGCCTGTATATAGCGTTAATTTCGGGAAATTCGCCATCTTCCATTTCACCCTTAGTTTGATACGAGAAAAATCAAGCAGAATCTCAACGCCTTTAACCCGGAAATAATTACCAAAATGGAATTGAACCTGAAATAGAACATCACGTTACGAGTTAATTTCTTCTTCGTCGGTAATTCAGATAATGGAACAACTTCCAATAAAATTTTAATACCAAGGAAAGTGGTGGTAATAATACAATTAACGTTAGTTGCAAAGAGAAGTATAAATTCAACGATAATTATTCTAGCCGTTCATAAAGTCAATCTAAAAAAGTTTAAGCTTTGCCTCTAACGCAATGTGAAAAAATTTTATTGGGAAAAGTTAATCACGTTTCATTTTAAATCATTCAATATAAACATCACGTGAAGTGGAGCCCCATATATCTCTGTTCTCACTCTCTCTCTCTCTCTCTCATCAGAATACAACATTGTTATTGTAGAACGTTTTATTTAAGAAAAAAACAGAAAATTCGCTGTTGTTCCTATTTAGTGAGGCAATCAACAACAAAAAATATCAGTGGGAACGAAATAAACAGATCAATTGTTCAAAATGACCTCCGCCTAGTTCCATACAAAAAATTCAGTCTACTCTCGAAAGCGTTCCGTACATTATTCAAGATGTCCGGAGACAGAAATAGGCATTCCCGAACAATTGTCTGTCACAGGTCTACTAGATGTGTAGGCTTAATTGAGTACACTTTTGACTCCGGGTGTCCCCACATGAAGAAGTCTATCGGTGTGAAATCAGGCGATCTGGCTGGCCACACCACTGGACCCCTTCTGTCGATCCAACGCATTGGAAAACTGTCCTACCCGAACATCAAAATGTGGGAATGCACCATCCTACTGGAATGCTATTTCATTTTCTACTAAATTGTCATCACCTTCTAAAATTCGTGTAATCATAGGATCTACATAGTCTTGTAATGGATTTGAGTATGTCTCCATTGAGATTACCTTCAATGAAAAAGGGTCCAACAATATGATTGCCAAAAATGCCGGCCCAGACATTTAATTTTTGTGGAGTTTGTGAATGTGTTTTCATCACCAAATGAGGATTCACATCGCAGGCTTTCAAAATCCGAAAAACACTAAAAGCTGATACACCAGACGCTATAACTACTTGTCTGATAGATTGCATATACAACTCCGTTATTTCTAACAGAATAGGATACTTCATGTTTTCTGTTATGAACAAAACCTGAAGTTCAAAACTTATCCATTAACTATTTAACGTATTGATGGCTCTCGTCGTGGTGTAGATGATTCGTATTATACATTCTTGCAGCAGCTTTAGCATATTCATTATTCCGATAATATGTTGCAACAATTTCTATTCTTTCTTCAGTAGAATATACCATGTTGAAACACAGTGAACAAGGATGACTGAATAATAATTCGTGAAGAAGTGTCAGTGGCAAACTATCTACTTTTTGGTCTGTGACAACTAGATTCACCATAAACTGCCAATGCAGAAAAAGCTAACAGTGCCGTCCATTTCAAAACGTTTACCACTAATTGAACAAATTTTCTAAATCCAGAAGACCTGCGACAGAGAATTGTTCGATAATGGCGATTTCTGACTTCGGACATCTTCAATAATGTAACGAACGGTTTCAAACTAGAACTAGATGCAGGTCATTTCGAACACTTCATCCATTGATAATACTTTTGTTGATTTCCTCAATTAAATGGGCGACAGTGAATTTTCTGTTTTCTCTAAAATAAAATATTCAAACTCAATTTCTCAATAAGAATTAACCAATTTCGAAAAAAAATTACAGAAGTGATAAAGGGACAAAAGTCCTTTCAAATTATGTAACACTCGACCTCCGATGCCATTGAAAAAATTGGGAGGGGTAGTTGCTGACCGACGGCTCTGCCAAACTCTAAAAACCTGATTCAATCCCCAGCAGGGCAAGCACAAAGTATGTGATCTGCTGCTTTATCATTTTTCAAACAGCGGCGACACACACTGTCTTTTACCACAGTCCGAGTCTCTTCATATGATGATTCAAATGGCAGTGACCTGTAAGGAGGCCTGTTAGACATCGTAGTTCATCCCTACTACAGTCCAACATCTGTTTGGTATCAAACTTGGAGTGAGCCAAATCTGGAATATCCTGCCAGAAGTTCATAAATCTTTTTGCCATCCAGGTGTTCAATCTTTGTTTGGCAAAGCCTATAGTGATGCCAATGACAGGTCCTGGTCCGATGAAGCTGCTTGCAGCACACTCCTTTGCAAGGGAGCCAGCAGCCTCATTGCCTTCCAGACCAAAATGGCCAAGAATCAAGACCAGAGACAATCTGTTAGATCTTCTTATCGATGAGAGTCGTTTTTAGAAATTTGCTTCAAATTAAGACGTTGCTCGGTAGGATCCAAGAGCTTTCAACGCCCCTTGACTGTCTGAAAATATATGAATATCGAATTTTTGATTTATTCTTCGAAAATTGAATATCTACTAATTTTGACGAATAAAACAATCAGATAGGAATCTAGGGTAAACGTCAAATTCATAGCATGCTTGATTGAAAAATTATGGGTTTCTATTGATTAAGAATCTGTGTCGTTATGAAAAATGTGTATCATAATGGATCTCATATTGAAACGGATCATAGGCATATAAGTGTGTATTATTATAATACAGTTGTAAAAAAATCAAATGTAACGTCCACTCGATTCGTTTCAATTTCAGAATTCAACCACATATGTCACAGAAGTTCAACATCTTTTGTAAATTCGAGGTAATCTTCATAAAGGTATATACATGTTTCATGAAAATAATAATGTATTCCATTAGTTCGGACTTCCATTGTCTAATATAATATAAATTGGTTAAAAATTCCTAAAAAAATATTGAAAAATATTAAAAAAGATTAACCGAAAATAACAATTTTATTTGAACAGAAAAAAATTGTAATTACAAAGAAATAACATACAAACAAACAACAACCCAAAAATAAAAATTTTAATATCAATAAAAGCTGAGAATTAAAAATTATTATTACCAAAAAATTAAAGATAAAAATCAAAAGATTTCAAACCAAGTTATGTCACAACGTTTCGATTGTTAGTATCCACAATCGTCTTCGGGTGATAACTGGACTTATTCCTACGAGATCCGACTATTTATAGTGATTTCACCTATGCCCTCTTCTCTCTCACCGCTTCATTGATTTTTAGCGGGAGATGACCGTTTGGCGGGGGTTGGTCATTTTTCTTTTGATTAGAGGTTTCCATATGTTACGTATCTTTAGGCTGGCTTGACTAAATGCGTTGTTGGACAACATATACGCGGCTTCTTTGAATTTTCTCCTAAGCTAGTGTTCCTCTTTGTGGATGATTTCAGCTTGAGCTCACTTGATATTATGTTGATGAGCCCAAACATGCTCTGCTATTCCGGATTTGCTGGTTTCTTCTCGCTGTGTGTGTTTCTTGTGCTCAGCAATGCGAACTTTCAATGGCCTCTTAGTTTCACCGATGTATGACTCTTCGCACTCGCAGGGTTTCCGGTGAATGCAATTCTTGGAATCGCAGTCCGCGTTTGGTGAACTGGTTTTCGTGAGGCTGCTACGGATAGTGTTCCCAGATCTGAAGCAGGTCCTGATGTTATACTTGGACCCAATCCTTCGTATCCTTTCCGATAATCCTCTGATGTAAGGAAGTACAAGTAATGGTTGTGTAGGTTTGTCTACCTTGTGGAGCTCTTGCTGTCTTCTAGCTGAAGCCTGTTCTACCATCACTCTGGAGTAACCATTCCGTTGAAGGTCGTTTTTGATGATGCCTTTCGAAACCTTCGTTTGTATTAAAGAGCCCGAACGCACGGTCTAGTAGAGTCTTGACGATTCCTCTCTTAGTCGATTGATGGTGGTTGGATTTCTGGTTCAGATACTGTCCTGTGTGGGTGGGTTATCGATATACAGATATTTCCCATTTAGGTTCGGTCCTCTTCACCAATACGTCTAAGAAAGGCAATTCGTTGTGGACTTCCTTTTCCATTGTGAAAGTGATGGAAGGACTTACGTTGTTGATGTACTTCAGGAAAGTGTCTAGTTCTGCATTCCCATGGTTCCATATTATGAAGGTGTCATCTACGTATCTCAACCAGACTCGAGGCTTCTTCAATGGCCAGAGTTTCAAACCACTCCGTATATATATATATATATATATATATATATATATATATATATATATATATATATATATATATATATATATATATCAGCTATAACCGGTGAAAGTGGCGATCCCATTGGCAGTCCCTCATCTTGCGTAAAGAATTCGTCCTACAGTTGGAAGTAGCAGTTTCGTACAGATAAAATTGTTATTTTTGGTTAAACTTTTTCAATATTTTCTCAGGAATTTCAAATCAATTTATATTATATTAGACAATGGAAGTCCGAACTGATGAAATACACTACGAAACATTGTCAACCACCTTCAAACAAACATTTTCCAATATCTTTGTATATCTTTGTAATTATTCACCTAGATGAGACACTAAAGTGTTATTATTATAACGTACGAATGTTCTTTTCACAAAATAAAGCAGTTGTAATTCTTGAAGAACACAAAAAAGCTCCCTCAGTGTTTATTTTTTTTATGAATGATGTATGTCGAAATAAATCGGTTATCTATATCGAAATTTCCAGAGTAATATTTAACATCCAGTATCACGTCAAATACAAATGAGCTACATCCATATATGAAAAATCTTTCCAAATTTAATGGAATCCCCAAGACCCAAACATCTCAAGAAATTTTCCGTCTGCCAATCTCTACCGGAAAACGAATCCATAACCGCGTGTCACAAAAACGTATTCGACTCGAACATGAATCGAAAATATATTCCACCAATATCCAGATATTGGAAAGATGACATATTGCCCACTTATGTTAGGAGTGAGTCATCATTTCGAAGTTGTTTCTTTCTAGAACCCTAACATGGTGTCAGCGGTGGGATGTGGGACCACATCCACCGAAGGGAATGACAAATGTCCGGAAGATTCATTTTTATGTTGGGCCGGCACATTCTCCACTGTAATTGACGGAGGCTGTTCGGAGTTTATACATTGTATAACGACGTCGTTTGTGTCTGAAAGACACAGCCATCTTGAAAGCTTTGATGTTTGTTTTGAGTAAATACCGTAGTCCAGTGGCTGACTGTTCATCATGTTTATGAACATGATTTTGCAATTTTATGTAAGTAGAAAACATTACCCCGCTCGTTAATGATTGAGCTTTGATTACCTCAAGAATATACCCCTTATTTTACCTACAATTCCAACGAAATTGTTGGGATTGTCAAATTAATGTAGGACATGACAATTGTAGAGGCAAGGACGGCAAAAAAAGTACAACCTACATCTTGAAAATTTGTGTAGGCCAAGACTCGTCTTAATTGGCAGTGGCCAGTCAGAAATCCTACGGTAGGCGTAGATTTTTCCTGGTCATCGCCAGATATTTCTTCGGTGCCAGCTTTCCAGGGTCGCCCAAAGTGATCCTGGCAAGATTACATCCTTTGATTCCATCCCATCTCTTTGAGGATAGAGCATGGGTGTAACATTTGACTAGTTCCGCAATTGTCGAAGTCATCAGGCCGTGGGTGCCACTGGATCCTAAAATTCTTACTCCAGCCGCTTCCTTGGCTAAAGAGTCGGCAATGCGATTACCTTTACTCCTGTCGTGCCCTTTAACCCACCTCAGGATAATGTTATTATCTACCGAGGATTGGGCTAAATCCTGGTGGCACTCTAGTACCAGCCCTGAGGTAACACGCTGTCTGTTCAAGGCTAATATTATCTGCTATCAGTGCAGATTGTTATGTTTTTGCCGGAAATTCCTTTTTTGGTTATTTCTTTTGTGGCGATTGAGATACCAGCCAGTTCTGTTTGGACCACGCTGGTATTTCTTTCCATTCCCCACTCAATCCTCAGGCTTAGTGATCTGGAGTACACTCCACATCCTGAGCCTTCTTTGTTTTTTGAGCCGTCTGTATAAATCCGTATTACATTTGTAGCATCTGACTCTGTGTTCTGCTCAATTTGTATTTTGTAGGGTTTATTAAACACAAACCTGGGTTCAATTGCATCACTTGTTACCTGCAGCAGAGGTGGCGCAGTAAGCGCTTTCCGCCATAGGCCCATCCTCAATTGACCCATTCCTACTTCGAGTTTTACACCAGCCGTGTGCAATCGTACCATGGCCATTAACGCAACCTCCTTAACGTACAGATCCAGAGGGGTCAGACCCGTGATTGATTCCATTGCCGCGGTTGGTGTTGTCCTCATGGCTCCTGTGATGTTTAAACAAGCCAGTCGCTGAATTTGATAAAATTTTTGGATGGCCGTTGCTTGTAGAACTTTCCCATGCAATGGCTCCATACGTTAACATAGGTCTTATTATTGCAGTGTAGATCCAGGCGACCACACGGGGTGAAAGACCCCATGCGCGTCCCACTGTCCTCCAACATTGCTCATAAGCCACGTATGCTCTTTTTGCTCTACTCTGTAGATGAGAGTTCCATGTTAGCTTCTGGTCGAGGATAGTACCATGGTATTTCACCTCTTCAGAGAAGTTTAGTTTGCTTTTGAGGTTTCAAGCCCGTTAAACTTCTTTTCCTGGTGTCTTCTTGGGATTGATCGACAGTGAGTGTTCCTTAACCATATCTCTATTAATTTGGCCCATCCTGCGCTCTTTCGCAGTGTGTTTACAAATTTGCCGGTCTGCAAGATAACTATGTCATCTGCGTATGCAATTGTGTAGAATCCATTTTTGTTGAGGTGATTAATTAGGGTATCCAGAACTATGTTCCAGAGAAGGGGTGACAAGACCCCTCCCTGTGGACATCCCCTCATGATCAGTCTTTTCACTGTGATGTCTTCTACATTAATACTTATTGCTCTACTAGAGAGCATCTGGAGTATCCATTCTCCTACTACCAGGGGTACATTTCTGGAGTGTAGTTGCTGGGTAATTGTTTGAAAGGTTGTTTTATCAAACGCTCCCTCGATATCTATGAATATACCCAGGGTGGATTCTTTGTTGTCCATTGATCTCTCGATTCTGCCAACCACATGGTGAAGGGCCGAATCAGTAGATCTTCCCGGAGTATATGCATGCTGATTTGGATGAAGTGGGTTGTGAATAAGTAATTCATCTCTTATGTACCGCTCACATAGCCTCTCCATGGTTTTTAAGAGAAACGATGTGAGACTATTTGGTCGGAATACTTTTGGTAGGGTGTGGTCCACCCTGCCTAGTTTGGGTATAAATACTACTCTTACTTCTTTCCACTTACTGGGAATATACCTCAGAGCTAGAGAGGCTCTGAATATTCCAACCAGGTGCGGCATAAGAGTGTCCAGTCCCCACTGAAGTAGGGCTGGTCTTATACCGTCAGGTCTTGGTGACTTGAAGGGGAAAAAGCCCAATAAAGCCCATCTTATTCTGCCAGTCATATTGTGAGGGTGTTATTGGTACATCCGTCCAATTCGCCGTTCCAGGAAAGACAGAACCTGGGAAGTGAGTTTCCATAAGAATCTCAGCACTCCCTCAGCACGAGGGAAAATGGCTTTGTCGCCATTTTCCCTCGTCAGGATGCCGATACTCTTATGGTGGTCATTTGAGAGTGTCTTCTGTAGCCTAGAAGCTAGTGGAAAGTCTTCGACTGCCTCACAATAGGCTCTCCAGTCTTCTCTTTGGTTCCGTCTGCAGATTTTTTTGAACTCTCTGAGGTTGGCTTGATATATAACCCAGTCCTTTTCGAGTCTTGTACGTTTTGCCTTGTTAAAGGTCGTTCTCGCTGTCTTCCTGCGGTGTTCCAATTCACCACCATGTGTTGGTTGTGCCATGCGTTTGAACCATCGTCATCGGACAGGATTCCTCACCTTAAAGGCAATGTCTATTTTGTGGTGGATAGATACTGTGTACCTTTCCAGTTCTTCATTGTTGCCAGAAGTCAGGACCTCTGTTTCCCGCAGAGCCCCTCTTAAGAGTCGATTGTAGAGAGCTACATCAGTCCTCTTCGGGTCACGGGATTTTACAGTGTTCCTGAGATTCTGGCTTACCGTATAGGTCAGCCAGCGGTGGTCTGACATAGAAATATGGTTCGAGATATCTATTAATGTTTGGCTACGGGCATTAATAAATGTTGGCTCCGTGCCTCTGTTCAAGATTGTTAGATCTTTCTGTATTATATATTTATATAGTGACTTACCTCGGGCGTTGATATCCTTGCTGCCCCAGCTCACGTGGTGAGAGTTTGAGTCGCAACCCAATATGAGCTCCACTCTATGGTTGAGGCAGTGATCCACTAGTACCTCCATTTCTCTGGTCGGTGGTAGAGTGGCTGAATCTGAAGGGAGGTACACCGATGCGATTATCAACGCCATATATTTGCCTTTCCCAACTGGACATTCAACTTTAACCGCAGTGAGATCTGAGGTGCTGAATTGTGCCATCGGAAACGCTCTGTATTTCCTAGGAACGTAGACTGCCGTCCTAGGTTGTTGGTTGCTTGGTAAGCTGAAAATTTGACCAGTTAGGCTACTGGAACCAGTAATTTTGGTCTTTATTATCCAGGGCTACTGGATCTTTGTATATACAAAAATGTGGAAAACTCCTGAAGAAAGCAAAATAATTTCAAAATAGAGTTCTAACAAATATGTGCAAATCAAGCACAGGAGTTTCTTTGGCATACACACTGGAGGATGAGCTTTCACATATGTAATGGAAATTTGCATGTTTTTCCGAAGGATACATTCAAATCAAATCAAGATGTATTCCAATAGTTTTCTGATTGATTCGGCCGTTACTTGATGAAGATCCATAGTAATTTCAAAAACTACACCTCAACGATTTGATCTCCATAAACTTTATTTGAAAAATATATCACAACATGTTTCGCTAAAACATCAGCTTTTTCAAGTGATTTGCACAAGGTGTAGGTGTGAGGTGTAGTTTTTGAAAATATTCCAATAGTGTTTGAAATGTTCAAATGGATCCAGGTAGCACATAAATACAGTAACATTTTTCCCTCGTGATATAAATCATAAACTCCAAGGTACAACAATAGCTGAAAAATTCTAAATATATGGTAATATATTCACAGATTCGGAGTATTTCTGAGATACAACACAAAGCTTTTGTTACATGCTCAGTTATTAAATCAACTTTCCATTAATATTTATAACGTCAGATACGAATCCCGCACAGTTTAACATGCAAGAAGCTAGACTCGAAGGTAAATTTTATTCTTTGGTCTTGTGAACCTGAAGCTTACGAGACTCCATTCAGATAATACCTACTACTACAATAATAAAGCAATGAATGAGATATTGAAATCCCAACGGCTTTCATTGATTACCTGAAAATTTTTTTCGAAGACTACTTTTCTTTGACATTTCACTACAAACAAGAAAGAAGTAAATTGAAAAATGAAATAATGAAATTGAATTAAAATATTCATTTATCTTGAAATACAGAAACTTCAATTGAGAAAATACAAATGGAATTCAAGAAACTCACAGGATTCCTGCAATGCTACTGTTTTCGAACATGAATGGTATCAAAAATCGGTTCAGTGAACACATTGAATTTTTGAAAACTATGAACACTACTATCATTATCAAAACTGAAGCTAAGTTTCTGGCTTTCACCAGAAATACTATTTCTCATTATATTTCTGCAACTAGAAATTTTAAAAATTCAACTCAAGGAAAGTAAGATGATTCACCTTCTCGAAAAAATCCACGAAAAAAATCAAAGGCATTTTATGATAGGCACTTGGTAAACTTGGTAAACGAAACGCGCATCGAAAGACAGCATATTTGTTCTAGGTAGAAATTGTTTCCATTATATTCGTTCCATGTCAGAAGTGCCGAATTCCATTTATCAAATTCATCAAGCTGACCAAAATGATTTGAATAGAATATTAGGTTCCTATACAAGCAAATCTACCAGCTGAACAAATTGCGTTCTACTGCACAGCCGATTTTCTGGGAAAGACACCACCCACTCTTCCCACACTAAAATCCACAATGCCGGAAATAACTTCTCGACAACGTCTACAGCTCAATATCAACGAGGCGTCTGGTCCTGATGAAGTGCCCGTCATCGTACTTGAAAAGTGCACCAATGCACCATTTAGCTACTCTGATATCTCAAAGAGATGTCCCAATTTCTTGAAATCGCAAGTTACTTTCCTGTTTCCAAGTCCCTCAACACCCATTAAATTTGAGGCCGACAGACTTTTTTATGAATCCAAGTTTACGACTTACATTTGCTTTCATACATTGAACCCACCATTTATAACAATTCGTCACAAATTTTCAATTTGACACATGCTTCATTCCATTTCACGGGCTCTCTACTAAATCATAATAGCATCCTATCAAAATGCATATGTATGCATCGCGTGTGGCTGTGCAACTTGAAATAAAAATGATCTATAGCAACACTTTTCAAAAGGAAATAATTGGACCAATATGAATATATTCACGAAAAGCTTCCCGGAAGCTCGGAAAAACGTGTGTTGCATTGGGAATTTGCATAAGTATTCCACGAATATTTTCTTTCATCATCCTTCAATTGTTACCTTTGTTTACGCTTCCTCCGTTTCATCCGCATTGTGGAACAGTGGAAAAAGATCCATTTCGATGAAATTCAAATGGAACGTGGGATGTGGTGTAACATGGGTATTCAATTTGATGAATTTTACTTTGACATAAGAAATGAGAAATTATCATTCTATCACACTATTGTCAAACTTCGCTAAAGCTTTGGAAATCTCAATATAGCAATATAGTATTTTCCAATATGAAAAATGAAATATCACTTGAGAAACTATGTTGGTAATTTTTGAATGAGAAATTATTTTTGATTTTATAGATTTCAATATTGATTTAATTAATTATTGACGTTTCAATCAATTTTGATAGACCCTTTCGTTGAGCTTGAATTCCTATATCTCAAATACATATACAGCGTGATTCACGGTCGATGATAGGTTAGACGTTTCTGGAAAACACAAAGCATGATTTTCACCTGTTCTATCGATCTAAAATATTTTCAGCATTGCGGCGTTGCCACTTCTATCAAAAAGTCCTAGCAATTATATTTTTTTAAATGGAACACCCCGTATATTAATACATTTTTGGGATCGCTCTAGTATTTTAATACTTTTTTGTCGATGATGTCCTATACCTATCTCTATCTGTTTTCGAGATAAAAAATAAATTGTGCTAAATATGGTCCAAAACATAGCCTTAATTGAAATTAAGAACATCGGTACTCTCAATTCATGAAAAGTTGATATTTTGATGATAGTTTGGACAAACTCGAAATATTCAAATAACACCAAGAAATCGACTCCATATCATACAGGGCGTGCTAAAATTACTATTATTTCCATTGTGCATAAAAGTAGTCGAATGTTCATTTTTTCAAACGAAACCCCCTGTATATTACTCGATAAATTGAAAGATGGTGCAAAATGCTTCAAGATGATATACATGTCCCTATACCTGAATCGTCAAGTGTTCTTAATAAAGCCGTTTTTGTGGAAAAATAGTTATTCACGTTTTACCTACAAGTGTTGAAAGTGGCATTTTATTTTGTGAGTGGGGATTATTGCAAAACGAGCGTCAGCAAGTGGAGCAAACTCACGAGCAAAATAAAATCACTTTGTACAAATGTATCATACGAATTTTTTTTGTATAACGTTACTGCTGATAATAAAAAAATTATAGGGTCCATGGGATTTGAACACACGATCTTTGGATTATAAGGCATATGTTACACTACATACGCCAACTCACGTTATTTTAAGGAGGATTATTGGTTAGTCATGAAGGACATTCTACAGTTGGACTGAATACTACTTCGTCATCGTCAGTAACTTCACAGAGATTTGATATTACCAATAGCAACTGGATGTGTGAACTTTTCTAAATGATTTTTTGGTAGGTGTTCTGATTGAAGTGTTTCTATCAAAGAGATTTTCAATAACAGTGGTACAAAAAATAATTTTTAAAGAATTTGATTTCTAGGTAGCCGTGGAAATATCAAGCTTATGACAGTTTGGTGACTTTTATAAGTAATTGATAAATGGTTATTGACGGTGTTTCAAAAAATCGCCAAAAATGAATGCAAATATTGATTATTCAAACGAAGTTCTTATGAAATTATTTATTATACACGGACAATGTGATCAAATCATTTCCAGAACTTGTAGAAAATTCAAATAAATGTATCCTGAATTAACACCAATGAACGAGAGGAAGTTTGTAAGATTACAAAATAATTTCCTCAACTATGGCTCCATGTTAAAAGCGCCTTCAACATTACCAAAACCTGTTGCTTCAAATGAGAACAATACTGTTAACTTTTTGGCATATTTTTATGCATATCCAGAAGCTTCCATTCGCAGTGCAGAAAAAGATTTAGCTGTATCACATGCTTCAGTACAACGAATTTTGAAAAATCACGGAATGCATCCGTATAAATTTACCAAAGTTCAAGCTCTAAAAGCAGAAGACTTCGAACGTAGAATACATTTCTGTGAATCCGTTTTGATCCATACACAGAAAGATCGGGAATTTTTGTCAAAAATAATTTGGAGCGACGAATCAAAATGTATGAGGGATGGTATTTTCAAACGAAGGAATGAACATTTTTGGGCTGATCATAATCCTCATGTTACAAAAGAAATGAGTTTTCAAGAAAAATTTGACCTGAATGTTTTCTGTATTCTGAAGAACAATAAAATTAGCTTTTTTATTCATGAAGACACGCTGAATGCAGAGAGATATCTCCAAATATTAAGGACGACTGTAACCGATTTTCTTGAAAATTTGCCTTTAGAGGAATATTCGTGGTTTCAACTGAACGGAGCGCCGGCTCATTTCACCCAGGGAGTTTCCAGGAAACTTGACGAACTCTTCGACGATCGTTGGTTTAGGCGTTTAGGGCCGTGGGATTGGCCATCGAGATCGCCCGATCTCACGCCACTTGACTTTTTTTATGGGGAGTTTTAAAAGAAAGGGTATACAGTACTCCAGTGCCTACCAAAGAAGAATTGTGACGGCGAATAGTGCGGAGTATTGAAGATCTGGATGAAAAAGCAACCACAATGCGCGTACAAAAAAACATTTCAAAGTGTTTAGAATGTAATGGACAACATTTTCAGCATTTATTGTGAAAATGTGATGTTTTGTTTGTTGTTATTTTGAATCATCCTATTCTGTTATTGTCTGTAATTTCACTATAAGCTTGATAATTCCACTGCTACCTAAATCCAAATTCTAAAAAAAAATAATGTTTCTAGAGGAAGCGACTTTATTGAGAAAACTTGACGATTTAAGTATAAGGACATGATATATCATCAAGTATTTTTCACCATCTTTCAATTTACCGATTAATATACAGGGGATTTCATTTGAAAAAATGGACTTTTGACTACTTTTATGCACAATGGAAATAATAGTTATTTCAGCACGCCCTGTATGATATGGAGTCGATTTCTTGGTGTTATTTGAATATTTCGAGTTTGTCCAAACTATCATCAAAATATCAACTTTTCATGAATTGAGAGTACTGATGTACTTAACTTCAATTAAGGCTATGTTTTGGACCATATTTAACACAATTTATTTTTTATCTCGAAAACAAATAGAGATAGGTATAGGACATTATCAACAAAAACGTATTGAAATACCAGAAAGATTCCAAAAATGTATTAAAATACGGGGTGTTCTATTTAAAAAAATTAAGTTGCTAGGACTTGATGGAAGTGGCAACGCCGCAATGCTGAACATATTTTAGACCGATAGAACAGGAAAGGAAATATGAAAAGTGAAAATTTCAGAAAAATCATGCTTTGCGTTTTCCAGAAACGTCTAACCTTCCATCGACCGTGAGTCACGCTGTATAGGAATGTTTTCCGGCATCTCAGGAAAACGCTTAAGAAGGCCAAATTTAGATCACCTTGTACATGGACAGAAGTGAATTTTTGTGACCGGAAATCAGGTGATAAAACGAGGGAATTGTCCTAATTCAAAAATTAAATTCGAAATTAATTATTTTGTAATAAATATAACAGACAGAATTTGTACAACCCTATCAATCAGAAATAATATTGTATCTGTTGTGGAAAAGCAAAAGATACAGAATACAATCTTAAGGATCAATTACAAATGATGGAATGTTGGAATGAGAGAGTTGTCAAAAGCTTCCTTAGTTACGAATATTAAATGCGGCTTAGAGAAAATTAAGATATCTAGACATAAGTAAGGACATACAAACAAAATTTGTAAATATATAAAACAGAAACGTAGATGAATTCAGATGTGTGTATCAAGTTTTCAAGTGAATAAGCATTAGCACATTTTGGTAAAAGAGCGGAGACAATTGCAGGGTTTTTCAGAAAAAACAATGTAGAATTGGCACTCAGACCACATGCCAGGTTATCTAATTTCCCTTTTAATGCCAAAGATAAAGTGGATAAAATGTGGAAATCCCAAAACGGTATGTTGAACAGGCAGACTAGGTAAAACTGACGTTTTCAAACCATTTCTTGGAATGTAACCACAAGTTCCCGAACCTAAACGATACGGAAATTTTGCACTATGCGGGTAAAGGTTGAAAACCCAATTATTTGGAATTCTTAGATATTCTTAAACGGATGTAATCTGCTGAATGACCAATCTGATTTACTCAACAGTTTTCAAATTAGCGTATACACATTTTATGATCTACTATTATGAATATATAAGGGCTAGCATTATGATTTATTTTCAGTTTATGGTAACTGTTTACAAATGTCCTTATGGGACGAAACTGCGGTAAACAACATTACTTACGAATAAAAGTGATAGAAAAACATAGAAAGTTTTATTTATCATTTTTCATGACTTTGCAACTTCTCTGTTTCTCATTTCATTGGCTCTCCCCAAAAACTGGGGCCCGGGGACAGTTTCCGCCCGTCCTGAATCCGGTTCTGACTTTAAGGAGGAACCACACGAAATCCTTATACATATTTCTGGCTATGATAACGAATCAAAGTATCACTTATGTCACATAACGAAAATTCAACCCATCATAATAAATTTGAGAGGCTCTTAGGGTGCCATATTACTGCTCCCGATATGATCCCATCATCGTTTCGGGGGGCCGAATGTTAAAATAAAACTTGCCCAATAAAGACGCCATTCGAGCTGAAAAGGGGTCCGTTTTAGTAGTGACCCACTCATCACTCGGAGTGACGGTGTTCATTTCCTCGACAGATCGTACACTAATAAAATACACATCTGACTCTTTCCTAACGCTAGATTGAATTTATCGACAGTTAACAGCAAAATTGGTTTCCAACCGACGGTTCGAGCGATATATTTTGTTTGTTACTTCCGTGATAAAAACTACAGGTCCTGCCGGTAGGGATCTATAGATGGGAAGGATGTATTCCTTCTCTGCAAATGCATCCTCAGTTTCTACTCTTTTGAAAACGTATATTAGCTCTTTCTTTGAACCAGATGAATAACTTTTGGCAGTGAATGATCTTCTAAATAAAGTCAAAACTAATTACTCAAAAACGAAACGAATAAAAATCTAGACGAAATTATTTTTCGCAAACTGCTGGGTTTAAAAGCTCTTCGCAAATCCCGAAGACATATGTGTTGAATTAATTGCATTATTTCCTGATGAAGGCTGGTGCCAAAATGTCCAGTGTCAAATGAGAAAAGAGTGTTAGATCCACAAATTCAGCATTTTCAATTGATATAGACCCTGAACGAGTGAAAAAATCATTATTCATTTCAAAATATGAGTACCTAGGATCAGATGACATATGGAATCAATTGTTGAAACATAACTCCACCCAAGAGAACGTGAATAACTTCATAAAACATCGTAATAAACTGAATGAACTCATAAAACAAACCGAAAGAAAATATTGCCAAAATAAAATAACTCTCAATCAACAAAACTCTTCAAATCTTCAGCGATACTTAAATGACATGTCGAACAAAAATAAACATCAAAATGAAATTCTTGAAATTGAGACAGATATCGCCAATAGATTCAACAAATACTTTACAAACATCGGAAGAGAATTATCAGAAAAAATAGAAAGTAAAGCCAGCTTCTCACCTAACAAACATCAAACATGTCGACTAAATTCATTTTACTTGGAAGAAATTACTGAAGAAAACAATCAGAAGTTTGAAAAAAATCAAGCATCTGGGAAGGATGGGATAACGGCCGAAACTTTACAACTCATAGCAAATCATACAGTGTGACCCATTTTTAATGGAAACACCCCCCTAAAATGTGAAGTTGTAAATCGATTTCATTATTTTTTTTTAAATGTCAAGTCCTGAAAGGTCTACTTCGGGACAAAATTTGAAATGTTTATTAAAGTTTCAGGGCATACTACGATATTTTTTCTTAGTCGAAAATCGGGATTTTTTATTAGCGATTTTTTTATTGAAAAAATCACTACGCCACTGAATTCAGAGTGCCTTTAGATAGGTGTGACCAAAATTTCATGAAAAAATATTCATTATTAACAAAGTTATGACAACTCAAAAATTCGAAAATTATTGAAATGTTTCGATTCAGTGCAACAATTAATTCTAACTCATATTCTAGTAGCCTCTACTAATCCACCACGTATTTCGATACATGTAGCGCTTACGAATGTTTCTGATTACGTTCCTTAGTTCTTGAGGGCTAATATCTGCACATACCTGTCGAATTCTTGCACAAAGTTCATTTCTACCTCTTGAGCGGTTTTTGTAAACCTTTTGTGTGAGAAGTTCCCAGAGAAAAAAGTCCAAAACTGTGAGGTCTAGAGGTCTGGGTGGCCACCCTATAAACGGACTACCACGGCCTATCCATCGGTTTGGAAAATATTCGTTAAGCCATTGCCTCACAGCTCTGGCATTATGAACTGAACACACATCTAACTGGACAATTAAATTTGATCGTTCATTGATTGGCAGCTCGTGAATAGCATCCCAAAATTCTGTGTTTAAAAATTCTAGAAACCTCTGCGCACTAATGTTTTCCTTAAAAAAGAAAGCACCAATAATTCGTTCGTTCAATATCCCACACCAGACGTTGATTTTTTGGGAATACTGGCTTTTACAGTTTATTACCCAGTTAGGATTATCCGCTGCCCAATAGCGACAATTCTGTGATGACACTACTCCATTTGTAGTAAAAGTGGTTTCGTCGGTATATAAAATATTTTTTAGGAAATTTCTATTGTTTAAATATTCCTTTTGGGCCCATAAACAATATTCCAGGCGTCTTGCCTCGTCGCCTTCTTGAAGTGTGTGTTAAAATTTTGGCTTGAAAGGTTTAATATTCTTCGCCTTGAGACATCTCCGACTAGTTTCTTGTGGAATATTCAAATCTGAAGTGGCATTCCTTATACTGGCATCAGGATTATTTCCGAAATAATCTAAAATGATTTGATCATTCCTGTCATTCCTGTTTCGTCTTTGTACAGGATTACTTTTCAACATCATTTTTGATACTGCACCAGTTTCATTGAATATTGTATTTATTTTATTTACCGTATCGCAGCTAATACGAGGACGATCTGGATGTCTCTCATTAAATTACAAACCTCTGTAGCACTTCTAACGTCATCTCCCGAAAGGCGTACAATTTCAATTTTCTCTCTTACGCTCAATCTTGCAGCCATGACACAAAATAACTCGAAGAACTGTGAGGTGAATATTGCTGACAATAGAACACTTAAATCTGTAAAACTGTAATATCATTTCTATGGCAACTAAGCTTTAAATTGAAATATTAGGTCTTAGTGGCGGCACTTCATTGTTGAAATCTTAAAAAAATGATATATTGTGACTGTTAGCTGTGTGAGTTTTCTAATTTTTGAGTTGTCATAACTTTGTTAATAATGAATATTTTTTCATGAAATTTTGGTCACACCTATTTAGAGGCACTCTGAATCCAGTGGCGTAGTGATTTTTTCAATAAAAAAAATCGCTAATAGAAAATCCCGATTTTTGACTAAGAAAAATATCGTAGTATGCCCTGAAACTTTAATAAACATTTCAAATTTTGTCCCAAGGTAGACTTTTTAATACTTGACAATTCAAAAAAAAAATAGATCAAAATCGGTTCTCAACTTCAAATTTTAGGGGGGTGTTTCCATTAAAAATGGGTCACACTGTATATACAAACCATTGACGCACATCATGAACTTCTCACTGAAGACTGGTATTTTTCCAAAAGCACTCTAAACGGCAATTATGAAGCTCTTTTCAAAACAGGATCAAAACGAAAAGTCTCTAATTATTATAGACCAATATCACTAATCTCAAATCTATCGAAAATCTATGAGAAACTTTTGAATCACAACATTTCTTAAAAAATATGAAATGATGTCGGATAAGCAGTTCGGGTTTCGGGATAACAGATCGACATATGCTGTTTCAGAGGTACTGCGTTTCATTTATTTAAGTAACCGAGAACAATGTCAATGACTGAATAAGTTCTACCCGAGTCATTGAATTTGGTGTTCCACAAGGCGCCGTCCTTGGTCCTATACTCTTCAATATATATTTGAACGACCTAGTCGAATTGAATTTAGAAGGAAATGAAATGAAATGACGAGCAACTACTAACAGTAAATGAAGATGAAACATACTTCATTCCCTTCACGTCTTACTCCCAAAATTTGCCTGATTTTGACACCAAAGGACCTAATGAAGTTGTGAGAATTGAAAGAGCAGATTCTCAAATCTAGTAACTTCCAAATATTTCAGAAGATTGAGTTCAATTCTCTTCTAAATGTATAGTCGAAGTGAACGGTATTGTGCACACTTGAAGATATCAGCGCTCTTGAAGGCAAAAAAAACCAATACAGAGAAATTAAGCCGCTGCCAACAAGTCCACGTGGACTGGAGAATTGGCGGTTCGTATTGAATAATTTTTACTAACCGAGTTTTATGATTGGCTGAATAGTTATAAAATTTAATTTGAAGTCATGTTACGGTGACGAACAAAAATCGGGGAATGCGGGGATGGTTATCGCCGGCGTGTCATCAATGTTCAGTTCAGGAACTGATTGCGATTTGAATGTTGAAATCCGATATTGGTGCAGTTATAATTACTTAAAATTGTTGTTACCTGTTTAAAATGTGGCGTCCTTGGACAAGCACTAATAGTAATAACGACTATGATAACAACGCAGACTGTGTTGTGGTGAACAATGCGAAAAATCGGGTGCATTTGAATGTTGAAACACAGAGAATATGTTTCAATGTATAAAAGAATCTACATCTCAAGTTTAGTTTCGAGAGAAACACACTATTACAAGCAACACCAGATTTGACCAAAATTGATTTCTCAACTGTAGGTAAAATAGTCAAAAACGAACCTTTTGAACGCAAGACGCGAAGTGATACAAGATTATCAAAACCTTTAGATGTTCATCTAATAATTGAAAAAGACAATATACGACTGTTACAAAAGCAATGAGATTCCTCAACTGGAATCATAAGGAAGAAATTGAATACTTCCGGCCATAACGTGAGCTGCTGTGACAAAACTCTTCAGAATTGGATGAAGAAATTAGGATTCAGATTTAAAATAATAAACCAACGTCAAACAGTTATGGAAAGCGGAAGAATAGTGGAATTGCTCAACAAATACTTACAACAAATAACTAAATATAGACAAGAACCACGGCAAATTTTCTATTAGAATGAAACTCAATATAAAACTCACGACACAGTTACGAAAGGGTGGACTGATGGTTCGAGAATGTGTACGCCTAACATGTCTGCAAACAAAGGATCGCCACTTATCATTGTGCATCGCGGAGGAAGTAAAGGATGGGTTCCGAATTCTTCAAAATTATCTGGGAAAAACTTGAGGACTGCAATGTTGACTATCATAAGAACATGAAAGCTAATATTTTTGAGGAATGGTTTGAAAACACATTGATCCCAAATTTGGATGCGAATAGTGTGATAGTTCTTGACAACGCTTCCTATCATTCGCGACAGCTCATCAAAGTAACGAATAAAATCCGAGGAAAGATGGAATACAAAGTTTTTTAATGGATAACAATTTGTATTTTGAAGATAACTATACCAAAAAACCAACTACTTGAAGTTTCACAGACAAAACTATTCGAAAAAGTGTATGCCCTTGAGAGTATAGCTGAAAAGTATGGACACACCATACTGAGACTTAACCCCTATGTTTGTGTTTTCAATCACATCGAGTTGATTTGGGAAAAATTGAAACAACGCATCAGGCCTAAAAATAATTTTCTAAAATTTGATAAGAAGGTAAAAGAGCTAGTTGAAGAAGAAGTATCTAATATTATCGAAGAAGACTGGTGGAAAAGGATTAAAAAAAGTAGTTTTAGTTGAAAATTGGAGATTGGACACTTCCATATTAATGGTGTTAATGAATTCATTACTGATTTGAATGACGACAGTGATAGTGAAACAGAGAATATGGAAGAGGAATTATCAGAAGCTTTCGAAGAAAGTTAGTGGGGTGTTTTTGAACCGATCGATTTTCAAGAATCACTTGGAACTGTACTTACATGACTCGAGAACGAGATACTAATCTCCCTTATCCCAAGTCTCGTCACTAGATCTATGCTTGCTGTGTTCAGCTCTAAGTGCGGTTCAACCCGGACAACAGTGGTTCGCAAATGTTGAATTGGTTTTTCTAGTCACGAAACTACTTCTATGGTCTTCAATTCTTTGGGAAAATGTTCTCCGTGTTTGGCCAATATACAGTTTTACGCAAGAGTGACAAGTCAGCTTATATACTCCTTTTACTCAAATCATCATTTATAGAAGAGGATAATTTATTTAAAAAAAATCGTATGTCGTGATGGACGAGAAAAACAATTCGAAACAAATTCAGAAAGTTTGAAATTCTTCAAAGCGGTTTTATTGATAACACTTATCCAAGATGTTTCTCTAACAGGCTATAGAACAGGCTTCTAAATGGAGAAAAGTAGGACATCTGGCGAGTATTTAACGCGAGAAATAAACTAATTTCCATGTTCCACCATATTAAGGTTTATTAGCAGACTGCAAATTGGTCTCGGAGTAATTGCTGAAATTGAAATATCCACAACACTTCTCTTTGAACGAATTTGTATTAATTTCTAAACAATGAGCAGGACCTTTATTCCATTACCACAATGAGAATTGATAGGGCTTCTAACACATGCGGCATGAATTTCTCTGCAAATAATAGAATTACACTGTGCTGATTTTGCTTCCTGAATTTCAGATGTAGGCATCTATTCACAAGCACGTTCCAGCAATTTATCTTTCCGTGCATAACACGTTTCATGTGGGATGAGAATGAAAAAATATTATATGGACATAGAGAATTTATTCAGATTAGAGAATTTGTTTTATTGTCAGATTTATTTGAAGGGGAAGGAGAATTAACATGAAAAATAAATGGACGCTAATGTTACACGAATTGTCTACCTGCCCTGACTTTTAATGCGAACAAAATCTAATGAAAGTAGTGAATGAAACTCATTTCATGAGGAGAAAATCTGAGTTTTGTACAGAGTATAGACAAAAAATGGAAGGTGAATCTGAAACCTCTCGAGTAGAATAAATCCAAAACAGTAGACTGTCTACTTCATCTCTTGAAGACGCCAACTCGGTTGGTGAAAAGTGAGTCGAAAAAAGTATTGTAGTTTTTGGGAATGGTGTCTGTTTTGGAAGTATGAAAACATGAAAAATTCTAGTTCACATCGACAACAAAACAAATTTTTTCACTGAAAAATATATAACTCATCTGAAATTTAGTGGTTTCCGGGTTTTGCCGTGATCTTCTTTGGTTACAACTTCCAAACGATTCAACTGTAACTGCGGCAGTCATCTTTAGTGGCGTGGTCGAAGTACTCTTCTTGGCGTATCAACTGAAACTGAAAAGTTCTTCGCCACTGAAGATAACTGCCGCAGTTGCAATCGAAAAGTTTGTAGACTGTAACCGAAGCAGAACGTTTATATGAAGAATCGGGTGTACTAGATGCCAGACAGCTATATTCCAAAAAAAGCAATATCAGACAATATAGAAATAAAAATAATCTGGTCAAACTCACCCATGACCATGATACAAGGCATTACATTCAATGTCAATGTCCTCGGACACAAAGATCCATTGGACAATGAAGTTATTATTATTTGGGTACGAAATTGACCTACCTCTAGACATTCTGGAAAGTCGATCTATTTACAGATATATATATATATATATATATATATATATATATATATATATATATATATATATCACAGTCACCCTGAAATAATAACTGACATTTCACATACAAATAGTGCGATCCGTTATTCACGAAAATTAGTTCGGTGTAGCCATAGGACATTTTTAGAATTAGTGGCTGTTCTCTTTAAATAACTTATATTTCGAATTTGAATTTTTACATTTCTTATTAAACTGTTCTACATTTTCTAATATTCAGTTGTGTCTTTCCCGAATTTATTTACAGGAACACTTGCTAGCAAGATCATTTCGGGTAAGTAATCGTTGTATTTGTACCTGAATCCACCTGAGGTGTTGAGAAAAATCGCTTAGAATTGAGTTTTATATATATATATATATATATATATATATATATATATATATATATATATATATATATATATATATATATATATTATGAGTCATATATATATAACTCAATTCTAAGCGATTTTTCTCAACACCTCAGGTGGATTCAGGTACAAATACAACGATTACTTTCCCGAAATGATCTTGCTAGCAGGTGTTCCTGTAAATAAATTGAATATTAGAAAATGTAGAACAGTTTAATAAGAAATATAAAAATTCAAATTCGAAATATAAGTTATTTAAAGAGAACAGCAACTACTTCTAAAAATGTCTTATGGCTACACCGAACTAATTTTCATGAATAACGGATCGCACTATTTGTATGTGAAATGTCAGTTATTATTTCAGGGTGACTTATATATATGCATATATTCAATCTTTGATGTGGAAAAGGTAAATACCTGGTTTTCCTCCAATGTGTTGTGTAGTGTGAATTTTCTAACCTCTGGATTCCTCTTGACTACTGCTCGGAATGGTTCAAACACTGAATTTCGACTGGATCTGGCTTATACAGGTTGGTTTTTACTATACTTGCATTAAATTATTATTATTATTCAGTACAATAATACTTACATGATTTTCAAACTTATTTATTGAAATATTATTTAATTTCTGGAGACAAAAATTTTGAATGGCGTCCACCTTCGTCGCCTTGAGGAGAATCTTGTTGTTGAAAATCTCTCACTTTCCTTAGTTACCAACTCTCAATTTTCATAACTTCAAATTTTCAACTTTAATATTACAAAAACTATCTGTACTACGATTTTGGTACTTGTTTTTAAATTTAACTACATCTTTACTTACCAATTATGTACAGAAATGGTTAACCTCACTTATGTCTAAATATGAAATTTCTTCGAAAGCATCACTTGATATCCGTATCTAAGGAAATGGTTTACAACAATTTCATTCGAAATTTTCATCATTTCTAAATATTTACGATAAGTTTATTATGTCTCTTCCAATTTTATTCAACAAATATCATTTTGTTTTCACCTGATTTTAATTTACAACCTATGTCGGTTGTCTGTTTTTTGAAAATGAATAAAATTTGGTACATTAATTTTCAAATTTGAATTTCACACTCTTTCGTACTTGTTTCCTGTTAAGAATATGGATTTCAATACATGTACAGGGTGACCTCGCTGTACTTCTTTATCTGAATTTTTCTGAGATGTTGTGAATATCTCCATCCATTGTTGTTATTGAGAGGAAAATAACTGCATAAACGCAAGCAAAATGATATATATTTCGTTCATACGATCCACAACTAGATTAGCAATATAATGTTTACTAATGTATGTTGTGAACAAGTGTGTATGTATCTATTTATATAAACCAAAAGTAAATAGTAAACAATTTTCACCTTGAAGTAAATGAGCAAAATGTCCACCTCCTGATGAAATACCCGACTGTAATCGATTTGTCATCGATTGTCTGACACGTTCAAAAATGCCAGGAATATTCCTTATGACATTGCAATTATCAATTACTCGATTCTTCAAGTCATTCACATCTAGTACAGGAGATTCATAAATGAGAGCCTTCTGATGACTTCATGAATATTAATTTAGATGACTCACATCAGGACTGCGAGCTGGTCAATTTTGGGGTCCTGTACGTCCAGTCCAGCGGTTTGGTTTCTCTAATAACGTGGGAATTTTCATTGGCCCAAAAGTGGTCATTGTGAAAGTTCATAATGGAATCTCATGGAAAATTTGCTTCGTCCGTAACTGAAATATTGTGTGCCATCGTATGAATCAACCGCCTGCAAAACATAAATCTTGGGTGAAAATCCCGAGCCATCAGCGAACTTAGATCGGATGTGTTTGATATGGGTATAAGAAGGTTTTTTTAGAACTGTCCATACGGTTTTTGGGGTGACTTCAAGATACAGTGCAATCTTCCTGCTAGTATCTGAAGAATCTTCTTCTATCGCAACAAGTATAGCTTCTTTTAGTTCAGGCGTTGCTAACGTTTCTGGTCTCCTACCACCTCCATTTACTTAATCTTTTATTATCTGGAATTATTCTGTTAAGATATCTGTTCTGGTGAATTTTACGTGCTTCTTCCATATTTTCATTTGCTAATTGATGAATAAATTGCATGTCAGCGTTAGTAAAATGTTTCATGAAGGAATCACTGCTAATTGACCACTCTGATTTTCGCTGATATGACAACATTATCCCCGTCAGCTAGTCTCCAAAGCGAATGTCCTTGATATACAAGGTGGCTTAAGCGCCTTGTGTAGGATAACTGTAGCAACTTTCAACCAAATCGGTGTGAGGATATTTATAATATTTTATGAATACCGTTTTCTTAAAACTTCATCGCCCTGTATCTCATAAACGAAGCATCTCCGGACATATGTTCATAGGAACTTTTTTTCTAAAAACGACCTGAAGAATCATATTTTGCAGTTTCGTACTGTACTCAGGAAACACTCTGTATATGAAATCGCCTAATACCTAAAGCGAAACATGTGTTGCGGTTTGGTTAAATGTCTAGTGGAAATCTCAAAATAAAGTGTTTCTTGAATAAGTTGGATTTTCAACAAGTTGTATTCCAATCACAGTAATGAAATGTTTTGATGTCAATAAAACTCTCATGGAAGTTTCTGCAAATAAAAAAAAATGAATGACCCTTCCAGGATAAAACGTGATACGATTCCCGAGTAATTCAATTCGCTGTCTCGAATTGATTTCATTGCAGTTCATATCGGGATTGGTTTCGTTCATACGATCCACAACTAGATCAGCAATGACTCTTTTTATTCAATTTCCGCTGCTCTTTCGGGAGGCAGTGAATCGAATCAGAAATTTTGATTGCAATGTCAATGGACGGCTGGAATTGAGTTCGATTTGAATTGATTTATTCATCAATAAAATATATCAAAAGTTCAAAAATCACTCGATACTACGAAATTAAATATGTCAAAATGGTTTGATGTACGGTATACTTTACTCATTCTGAAATTTCATACTTTTCATTTCAAAATAATATATGACAAAAAATAATAAAAACAATGGTGTTGTAGCCTGCCTGAAAATCATTCGGTTGTACTAAAAGACAACTCTAATTGACACAAATAAAGTTCTACAATTTAAATTGAAGATCAATGAACAGTAAAACGCACTTTCAACTTGGAAGATTCGTCGCAAATCATTTATCAATATGAAAAACAGAAATTAATTTCATTTGTTAGATACGATCGACCGATAAACCGGTTTCGGGGAGCTTGACCCATCATCAGTACGAGGCAGTACGGTGTGAACCGTCTGAGTTTCACGACCACTGCGCCACCTGCAAACAAAGCCAGGTAACAGCTTCACAAACATATATTCCGGGGTGGGAGTCGGAATAATGAATAATATTCCGGAGAGGTGCATATGACATGCTCCAGGTTCAGGTGAAAACCCTTACCCCTTGCATCTCACTTTGTAGATACGTGTGGCAGATACTTCCACTGAATCGACTGCAGAGTTTACACCGTCCTGAAGCGACCATGCCCGGTACTGATGATGGGGCAAACACTCCGAAACCGGTCTATCGGTTGATCGTATCGACCGAACGAACATAATTTCGGCTTTCCATAGTGGGAAATGACTTGCGACGAATAGAATACGTTGCACTAGTATACTATAACAATTTTCAATTGTAGGTGATTTATTAGCAACGTCGCACTTGAAGTGACCAACGGGTAATCCTTTTACCAACCCTGCAGAGGCGTACCAAAATAATATTTTCATTTATTCAAACACATAGGTAATTACGTAAAAATTATTATAGTAGGTGGCGCTACCTGGTGTCAATGGTAAAACTGAATATATTTCCTTATTATGCCTAAAACAGTACTTCAAAAGGAACAGAAAAATTTAAAAAATAATTATTATGTTTCTTTTATATAGAAAGAGAACTACAAAGCAAAGAAATAATTACCTATGTTATGCTTATGAAGTTTCATAATCCTTTGACTCGTCCGAAGAGGAATCCCCAGTCACACTTGAATCTATTATTATTTGGTCGAAAACAGTGTCTACCATCCCGTCCAATCTTCACATTTTCTCTTCTTCCTTGATCACATGGGCTACAGCATTAGCCCAATCTTCTTTCCGTATCCGTTCCATTGCGAGTTCTAATAAACGTTGGACATCAGTAATTTTATATGTCACGTTTTCACGAGCTACATAAATCTTGATTTGAGCCCAGATTGATTCTACCGGGTTTAACTCGCAATTGTAAGGAGAAAGTCTCAAAATGGTGATGCCTTCAGCACGAGCTATTGTATCCACCACATGCTGGCGATATCTGTCACGATGCTGTTTAATGACACTCATACGCTAGGCCTTAACCATGTCCTCGGAAAATGGAATTTCTTTTCGTCCTTACCAACTCTGCATGTCTGCTTTTCTGGTGGTCATAGTTGGCAGCTGTTCTACTAATCGGCTGTTTTTCTTTTTTTATCGACCTTTTTTGGGTAATTGTTACCTTCCACAATCTTTTTTACGTTTCGGAGGCCAAAATCTGCCTCCGTCTTCAGAAATAGATAAAACATTCGAATATATTCGCAGTTATTCCTTTTTTGATAGCTTATTTCTTTACTTCTTCGACAGATGTCAAAGAAGTTTTTTCTCCACAAAAAATGACTTTCGCTGTTTTTCTTCTAACGACATGAACTTCCGCCTCTATTGTACATTACTTGGAGCTGCTACGGCATCCATCTTGATACTATAAAAATAATAAAATTCAATCATATCATTCAGCTATTTGTCTGTTGTTTACTTACCTCAAAAACTATTTTAAAGTTGATTTATTTTGAAAAACACTTCATTGTGAGATTTTCACTAGAACAGATTAACAAATCTGTAACACGTGTTTCGCTGCACAGTAGCTTTTGCAAGCGTGTTCACTAACAAACTGAATTCTACATACATGTGATTTATATATACTTTTTGAGATATTACTATCTACCTATTTGATATATAAATTTCCTTTCCTTGTTCCGGGCTTCACTGCAAACTGGTATCCTCAGCATTCTGTAGTTGAATGCGTTATAGGCAGCCATTTTGTGCGATGGTGGATGTTTCGAACTTGCGGGTATGGTGGAGCTCGTTTGTGTAGGTTTCCTGCCACATGAAACTCGTAGTGGACAGGTACGATTTTCATGAAATTATTTTCTAGTCAGTACCGAGCAGGTGGTCCTCGTCTTGATTTCACTCAGGTTGAAGACTGGCTCCCTTACCCTTTGGACTGATGTTTGCCAGAAGGACAAACGGGTCATAACTGATGGTGAGTGTTGATGGTATGGCGGCATGTGAATATCCTCAGACATCAGTACCGCCCTTCACGGAGTACCCCTACCTGGCTGGGGTGGGTTGGATGAAGAAATTGTTTATTTTTTAACGGAGAACATAGGGGCCTCATTCGACAGAGAGTCGGGGCCTTCTATATCGGGAGGGGTCGTCTACAGTATAATCCATAACTTCCCTGCCTAATGGATTTTCATGAGCTTCTGCACCATCAAACACTCTCTGATTTCTCGACTGAATGGACTGCCGTATGGAAGGCAGCTGCAAATCTATGCGGATGGCTTCATTCCGCATGAACCAAGGAGCATTCACAATCATCCTCATTAACTTGTTTTGCAATACCTCCAGAATGTAGATATTATATTTCGCCGCTTGTCCCCAGACACCTGAAGCACACATGATGACAGGCTTGAAGATCGTATTATTATAGATGGTAATCTTGTTATTGAGATCTTTTTTTGATTTTCTGTTGATCAGAGGGTACAGACGTGCTATCCGACCTTCGATCTTTGATTTAACGCACGTTATTTGCGGGTTCCAAGTGAACCTACGGTCTATTGAAAGGTACTTTGCGCTTGCCAGTAAATCTCCTTTCCAGAGATTCTCACTTTTCTGGCCGGAGAAGATTTCAGTCTTCCCATGGTTATTGCCTGAGTCTTTTCCGGGTTCACTCGGGTCTTCCAATCAAGGTACCAGCGCTCGAGGTCGTCCAATGCACGTTGCATATAGATGACGCCAAGCTCTCGACCCACGGAAGATGAGAGGAGAGCCGTGTCATCGGCGCGGCGTACAGAGATATCTTCACACGCTCGGGCCTCGGAAGGTCACTGGTGTAAAGTGAGTACAACTACGGAGAGAGCACGGCCCTCTGTGGCACTCCAGTAAGGATCTCTCTGTTATCAGACAGAAAGACCCGATCCACCGGACGAGGCCCCAAGACAGGTCGAACGTGTTCAATTTGTGCAGAAGACCTTCGTGCCAAACACGGTCGAAGGCCTTCGAGATGTCAAGTAGCACAATGTGTACTTTTTTGTTTGAGTAAAGCTCTTTGATGGTGTTTTCGACCAGCCTTAGAGCCTGTAACTCAGTGGAGTGATCTCTCCTGAAGCCAAATTGTTCATCAGGCAAAACATTTCGGCCCTCAACTTCTTCGCTGAGCCTTTGGAGAACAACTCTTTCAGCCAGCTTAGCCGCCGAAGAGAGTAGACTGATCGGGCCATAGTTCTGTGGGAACAGCGGGTTCTGACCCGACAAAATGTAAATTACCAAAAAAAGTACTTGATAGAAATAACTGCATAACTTCAAGCGAGACATAAGTGGAACCACCTATTGGTGTGACACCCAAGTCAACTTGCCAAGTTTTTATGTCAGTGTTGGTGGTTTCATCAATCCACTGACAACTACGGTAGCAGAAATTTAGGAAGCTATCCTGGAATGCCATCGGAAAACGAATCCACATGTTTCCAAAAATGATATGAAATCATGAAAGGTTAATGCAGTCAAGCTGCTGGAAAATAATTCCATGAAAATCAAAAAATAAATGTATAAGTACTATTATGTTCATTCCCATAAACTATTTCCAACTGCTTTTCTTCAGGTTGCAATTTAATGATATTACTCTTATTCTAGATATCCTTCACAAATGAAACTTATTTTGAAATATTGCTATACATATACATAAAATGTATAGTAAGTACACTACTGACTCTGAAAATTCACAATGCTCGACTTCATTCTTACGAGTAAGGGGCGCATTTGTCATTCGTTGAATGATATACATTTTTGTCCAACAAAAGGAAATATCTCGACGCTATGAAATATGAAAGCAATCTTTGAAAAACAGCTTAAGTTCCATAATTGGAACCCTCTAATTGGGATTACTCCGAGTTTGCATAAAGCAGTTCTCCTGCCAGTCTGGTGAGTTTCAAATCTTACGCAGTAAACTTTTGTAATTCTACCTTGGGTTGAAAAATGAGTCTTATCTTTCGTTAGTTTACATTGTTCTTTTCTGAGCCAGTTTAGAGACATGAATGTTTTCTTGTGAGGTATATTGAAAAATCTTTTTGCCTGAAAGCGCTCTTCCTGAATCAAATAAATTCCACAGAGAATAGGTATTATACACCGCTTCCGTTGCGTTGAGCATATATTCGATGAAATTCGCAATTCACTTCTGATGGCTTATTCGGCTCTTTAGAGTTGGACGATTACAGATTTTTCCTCAGGAAGTGTTTTGGACATAAACGCAGTTTTCCAGATGAAAGATTTCTTGAACAGTGAAGTTCGAGGTGTATTGAGTTAAACCTCAAAACGATGAGCAGCCACAGTCCGTCGCGTACCAAGCAACAGTTCTATGCTTTCATTCATCCTGAGTTTGCAGCTGTGCCGAGCATTAACAAACCTAGTTCGGTTTTCGGCACTGGGATTTTTGCATCACTGCCAATAGACGAGATTTATGGAGGCGACAGCTTACTCGCATTTTTTTTTTAACCAATGTTGGCTGTTGAAAGGTCGTTTCATTGAAAAAGGAATTTATATATCCATGAATGATAGAATAACTTCCGTGACTTCAGAAGCACAAGTCGATGGTTTTTTAGAGCTGAAACAAAAATCTAGCTCGAAGAAACTTTGAGCGGCTTAAATTGATACTCAACATTCATCGGTATTTCGCTCAACACTGAAATGAGTTTATGGTCAGAAGATCCCAATGGAGAGCTTACGGTGACTGTGCAAATTTCTGGATTGGTTGTTAGGCATAGATCCGGAAGACTAGCACATTCGCCATCACGGTCGGAAATCCTGGTTGGCTCATTTATAATCTGAGAATTATTTTTTTGTACTTCTTAATCGATATGAAATCAGTAGGCCGAATTTATTCAACATCACAAAAATGTCATATTCAATATGCTCTGATGAATACAATGGAAAAAACCTCAATATAAATGAATTGAATTTCGTTTTTCTATTCATTTTTTAAGTCTCTCAGTGTTTGAGTTAAACTAACAAACCTGCTTTACCGGCGCATTCACCACCCTTTTTCTTGGCATTCGCCATTCTCAATAATGATATAAAAGTAAATGTTCATATTTCTGTGGGCCTTTCTGCAGATGTTACGATCCCACCATTATTTCAAATTCCTTAAATCCCTTGAGTCGAAACTTTTTTTCCTAGAATTACCAATAATCTTTCGATCGAGTCAAAGATCACAGTTTACAAGTCAGTTGTGCAGCCAAACTTTGACTACTGTTCCCTTATCCTATATCTATTATCTATTCCAGTGGTCGCCAACCTGTCGATCGCGAGCTACCGGTAGCTCACGGAGGCAATTCTGGTAGCTCTCACAACGATTTTAATTTAAAAAATACAAACTGCAAAAATCAGACAAGCTTCCGAAAATTCCACAAAAAAATCTAATTGTCATAATGTTAAACATAAACAGCGGCAATGTTGCGGTGAGCGATCTGCCGCTGATGCCATCAAGCTAGAATCGGCTAGAACCGACCAGCCAGACCAGCGCGTTAGTGTTCGAGAACGATTTGGATTGCTTTGAACGGGATAAATACGCATGGCGCGGAGACATTGCGCTTAGTTTAAAACTGAACGCGTAACCAACGTCCAACGGTTGGGTTAGTAGAGAACAACAAAAATAATATTATGGCAAGCAGTAAAGACATGCCACTTTCATTCAGGATGGGAAGAACAATACTTTTTCACAGAAGTTAAAGATAAAAATGTGTGTTTGTTATGTAATACTTTGGTCTCCGTTGCTAAAAAAGGAAATATTGAGAGACATCATAAAACTGTACGTTCTGATTTTGAAAAATCATTACCACTACATTCTGCCGCCAGAAAGAAGAAACTGAAACAGTTAAAAAATCAGTTAATATTTTTAAGAACAGTCGACAAAAATAAGGCTGCAACTGAAGCATCGTACCGTGTGTCCCAGATAATTGTACAAAAAAAGAAACCTTATGAAGACGGGAAAATGATAAAACAGGCGTTTTTAGAAGCTGCTGATTCGTTATTTGCCAACTTTAGAAATAAAGACGAGATAGTTTCAGCTATGAAATCTATGCGACTTTCTGCTAATACAGTGATGAGACGTGTAGAAGTAATGAGCAATGATATTTTTCTACGGTTAAGAACTGACTTAGATAACTGTGTTTATTTTTCACTTCAACTGGATGAATCACCAGATGTCGTTGACACTGCCCAGATGGCCGTGTTCGTCAGGATGGTTTTTAGTGATTTTACGATTAAAGAAGATCTTTTGAAGTTCATTCCACTGAAAGGACACACTACTGGACATGAGTTGTTTTCTCATTTGAAAAATTTTATTTCTTCCGAGAAAATTCCAATATCGAAAATGGTAGGCTTGACAACCGATGGCTATGGTGGGTTGTGATAAGGGTCTGGTGGCGTTATGTCGTAAAGATGAAACTTTTCCGCAATTTCTCTGTTACCACTGCATTATCTATCAGCAAGCATTATGTGGAAATTTCCTGAAACTAAACAACGTTATCAAACTGGTGGTAAAAACTTTGAACAAGATTAGAGCTCAAGCGTTACAAAGAAGATTATTCAGAACCTTGGCCGATGAAGTTGACTGTCAATACGGGAACCTACTCCTTCACTCTGAAGTCCGATGGTTAAATAGAGGACGGGTGCTGAAACGTTTTAATGATATCCTGTAGTTGAATTTTTCAAACAACGCGATGAACCGACTCCGGAACTAGAAAATTCAATCTGGCTTAGAGATTTTGGTTTTCTCGTGGACATTACAGAGAAATTAAACGAACTCAATTTGCAGCTTCAGGGGAGAGACAAAGAACTAGCGGAAATGATTTCTGATATAAAAGCATTTATCAAAAAGCTGGAGTTTCGGGAACAAAACCTAATTAACAGCGATGCCAAGCATTTTCCAATTCTTTCAGAAAAAATATCTCAAAATCCATTAGGACCCTATGACAACAAATATCATGTAGAAATAATTTCTACCCTGAAGAATAACTTCAAAAATAGTTTTAAGGATTTCAATGAAATGGCTTTAGTAGCGCAGTTTGTTGTTTCACCCTTGATATCCAACAGTTTGCAACTTGTGTTATGCAGAACTTTGGCGAAGACATCGCTACAACAGAAATGAAAGTCATTGAGTTTCAAAATGATTTAGCCTTAAAATCGTTAGTCTCAAGTACTGAATGTATCTGGCCTATTGTAAGTAAAGACAAATATTCAGTTCTTTGCCGTGTTGCCTTGAAAGTGAAAGCATTTTTCAGTTCAACCTATTTGTGTGAATTTTCTTTTTCCAATATGAAGTTTATTAAGAACAAATATAGCAATCGACTTACAGATGAACATTTGGATAATTTTATTCGAATGGCTGCATCAAATTATACTGCAAACATTAAAAAAATTATCGATGAGTCTAAGTGTCAGCCTTCTCATTGAACGTGCTTTTTTATTTTTCAATGTTTATGTTCATGATAGTGCGTTTCTTTTTTGTTGTTATTATTAACTATTTTTAAATCATACGTGAATAAAAATGGAGCTTGAAAGTTTAAAGCAGAGCCTCTCGATGTGAAACGTCCAATTCAGAGAGGGATCTAGAAAAATTCCTAAAAGTTTTGTAGGTTCATTGGTACTTGTTGCCTGTGAAGAAAATGTCATGATGATTTGTTTTGCTAGCGTTGAGTTTCAAACTGTTTGCTGCAAACCAATATTCGGCATTTTTTTAGCAGCTTCATTTATCATTTTCTGGTTTATATTTTGATGAAAGATAGTGGTGTCATCTGCGAACTTGCTACAGGTGGAATCAACCAAATGATAAAATGAGTCATTTACGTAAATGATAAATAGGAGGAGCCGCAGCACAGAGCCCTGCGGTACCACATATTTTATTGCTACTGTTTCTGACGTGATACCATTGAAGCTCACTGACTGTCTTCTATCTTTAAAATATACGAGTCAAAAAGAGCTAGCGCTATACCTCTTACGCCGTATAGATTCAATTTTTCTAATAGCAAATCATGATTAACGCAATCAAATGCTTTTGTTGAGTCAAATAAAGTCAGTGCAGATTTCCTACCGTCTTCAAATCCTTCTACTATGTTTTCAACTGCTTTGGCTACGGTTTTTATGGTGGAGGTGTTCTTCCGAAATCCAAACTGATTTTCATGAAGCAATTTGAATTTCTCAAAGTACATGGATAAACAAATTTTCAAAATTATCTCGAATATTTTTCCTAAGAAAGGAATGAGATAAATAGGTCTCAAATTATCTGGAAGATCAAAATCACCAGTTTTGTGTATTGGGATAACTTAACTATGTTTGAAAATTTCTGGAAAAACACCTGCACTAATACAGTTATTGAATAGATTTGTTAATTTGACCACTATTAAATCTATGGTGTTTTTTAATATTTTTGTATTTATTACAAAGATATCTGTGGCACTAATGTCCTTCAAAGATTTCACCGCTGCAAGTACTTCTTATTCAGTAACAGGTTCTAGAAAAAAGGAGCTCTGTGTCGTGGGTTTATTCACAAATAATTCTGAAAAATTAATATTTGTCATAGGCAAGGATCTTATAATTTTTTCCGCTATGTGGCCAAAAAAACTGTTGAGATCATGGACTTGTAAGGTAGTGTCAATTTTTTTATTATTCAGACGATTTCTTTCGTAATTTATTATTTTCCATATATACCTCATTTTATAAGTGGAGGTATTTATGTAATGGGGAATATTTCTCAATTTGGGTCATTACAGCAAATACAAGTTTGAGCAAAATAAAGTTGAGTTTAATTCATGAGTTTTTCAAATTTACTTCGAAAAGTATTCAAATTGATGTTTCAAATGTTGGGTTTCAATTTTCAAAGGGATTTGTTTCTAATTCACATATTGCCAACAGCGCCTATATCAAGTTGAAATAATTTATACGTACCTAGAAATTCTATTTTAGAAAAGGAAAATTATCTTTATAAATCAACAGTCAAGTCAAAATATAAATTATAGTTCAATACCACCTCCACAAGCCACATAAACAACAGTTGTTTTGTTATTTATTTATATAGAGGAAGATAGGTTAGGTGCACAAAATATCACAGAATGTCTCGGAACTCGGAACAAAAGTGAACAGAACAGCACGCCTCTGAAATATGTCATCTTTGTTTGTCTCATACAGGTAACAGATTCATTGTCCTTTATTAGCTATAACCGATGTTGCCAAATGATGAAATAGGAACAAATCCCTTCAAATGTTGAATGCATTATTTCATTCCTCTTTTTTAAGTATTCAAATAATTTTCTAAAGGAAAAGGTTGAAATGATAAGTTTAAACGTTGTTTTAGAGCTCTTTAATGAAAACTTCTTGATTTTCGTAAGAAGGAACATTCCCCATTATCATAAGTATCCTTTTTTTCTCTATCAATGGCATATTTATACTGATTTTTCAAATTTTTGTAGACTGAATAATGATTTTTGTCTTTGGTAACATCACAAACTGTTTCAACACCTTCTAAAGTTTTACGCATATTTTCCAAATCAGTATTTAACCAGATTATTCTCTGGACGCGCCCGTTTCAATGGAAATGATGTTTCGATACCACTTTTGAGCGTGGTGGTTATGAACTCTGCTGAGCGGTTTATCTCCGTTTCGATATCACTATGTTTTTGTTCAAAATCATTCACCAGATTGCAGTCGGTATTTTTCAAGATAAATCTCAATTTTTTTATGCCAGCAGGGGTAATTACTCTTTTTTGCATGGAATGTAAATACAAGGTGGTATTATTTTTGATATTTATGAATTGACCTTTATGATCCGACAAACATAGCTCCACTATTCCACAGTTATATGATATGTCTTCTTGGTCTTAACTTCCACTTCACTTATCCCAAGAAGCATAGTACTTAGGGGGCGTCCATTAATTACGTGAGGTGTTTTTTTTTAATTTTCTGTCCCTCCCTCCCCCTCTGGTGAGATGTCGTGAGATTTTACTCAACCCCCTCCCCCATCCCCCAATCTCACGTGAGATTTTTCAAAATGTGGGTTTCTTACGTAAACACGTTGGATGGTCATTGTAAAAAGAAAAAAAAATGCTTCGTGCTTTTATTTAAGAGTAGTAACACAACACAACAAAAAAATATTTTTTGAATGTTTCCTACACTAAATTAGTCAATTTCTACTAATTTTGGGGTGATAAAAACGAAAATAACAATGAAAAATTTTTATTAGCTCTGGTTTTTGAGATACACAGTACTTAATCTTAAAGAGTAGTTATACTATATGTGAAAAGTGAAAGTACATAAAACAATATTGTTATGTTTCTTTTAGAATATTTTAAGTACAAAATTAATAAAAAAAAAAACATTAGTCTTAGTGTTTTGACAAATAAAAGAAGTTTGTACCACCAAATTTCAATTAAGTCCATCCGATTCATTGTAAGATCGCTGTCGTTTAGCTTGTCTTTTATAAAACACTTCTGGAGCATCCCTACACACAGACCAGCAGTAGTCTGCAAGCATTGCTTCATTCCAACGGCCCTGATATCTCTGTTCCATTAAGGCAATGTCTTGATGGAATCTTTCTCCATGTCACTCACAGCTCCACAGTTTTGTGGGAAGAAATTAAGATGAGAGTGAAGAAAATGAATTTTTAAGGACATGTTGCATCCAAGTTGGTGGTAAGCTTGAAGAAGCTCTTTAACCAATGCTGTGAAGTTATCATCTCTTTTGTTACCTAAAAACCCATGTACAACCCCCTTAAAGGATTCCCAGGCTCTTTTTTCATTTCCTGTTAAAATCATGTCAAAAGCAGAATCATTTACGATTTCACGGATTTGAGGCCCAATAAAGATGCCTTCCTTGACTTTAGCATCACTCAACCTGGGAAATTTTGCTCTCAAGTACTTAAAAGCTTGTCCTTCCTGGTCCATGGCCTTCACAAAGTTTTTCATTAGTCCCAACTTAATATGTAATGGGGGAAGGAGAACATCCTTAGGATCTACAAGAGGCTCGTAAACTACATTTTTCTCATTAGGGTTTAGGTCTCGTGTAGGCTAGTTCATTTTTTTATAGTGAGATTTTCTATCCCGACTGTCCCACAGACACAAAAAACAACAGTACTTGGTGAACCCTAATTGCATTCCTAGGAGTATAGCAATGACTTTCAGATCACCACAGATGTGCCATTTGTGTTGTTCATATTTGATTGATTGGAGAAGTGTTTTCATATTTATATACGTTTCCTTCATGTGAACTGCATGACCTATAGGAATAGAGGGTAGCTGATTTCCATTATGCAGAAGTACAGCTTTTAAGCTTAGTTTTGAAGAGTCTATAAACAGTCTCCATTCAGATGGAGTGTGATCCAAATTCAAGCAGTCCATCAAACCATTAACATCAGAACAAACTACGAGGTTTTCTTTTTTCTCAAAAAAAGGAAGCAAATCTTTTTGACGCTGTCTGTACTGAGATATTTTCACATCATGTTTTAGAAGATTCCACTGTTGTAGTCTTGGCCCTAACAGCTCAGCCTTTTCCTTAGACAAGCGAAGATCTCTTATAAGGTCACTCAACTCTGCTTGACTAATTCTGTGCGGATCACTAGACCTATCGCTTACCTCAAAATCAGGGTCATAGGATGTAGAAGGATGGGTTGCTCCTTCTAAACAGTCTTCATCACCTTCCTCTAAAATTTCATAGTTTTGGGGTGGAGAAGGAACTGGCAAATTGTCTGAGTGTGGTACAGGCCGAAGAGCAGATGGGAGATTAGGGTATTTAACCGTTCCTCTTTTCTTCATAGATAAACCTTGCTTAATGGAAGGAGTTAAGCAGAAATAACAGTCGTCTGTATGATTGGTAGGCTCACGCCAAACCATAGGTACTGCAAAAGCCATTGCCCGGTTTTTATTTTTCAGTCACTCTCGCAATATGACGGAACAAGAATTACAACATATATGAGGAGCCCATGATTTATCTTGGTCCCCAACTTTCACACCAAAATAATGTTCATAGGCTGTCTTAACGATAGGTGTCATTTTACGTTTCTGAGCCTTAAATGTTATTTCACCACATATATAGCAAAAGGTATCGACAGAATTCACACACTTTCGAGGCATTTCAGATCAGCACTTAAATTAATTTAAAAATCAACTTCACACGATAATTTCAATAGCAACCACGTGCGTACAATTGACAAACTCACATAGGTTATGTTTACTACTTAAGAACAGCTGATGAGAGGGGTGTTATGTAAACAAACATGTGTACCAACTGTTGGTGATGAAATATTTCATTTGTTGAAAAGTCAATATTTTAACACGTGGAAATACATTAAAATCATCTAATTTCAACCCCGAAACAAAAACTTTGTTGTGTTGTGTGATTATATAATCAATATTGCTCAGAGTTTAATTATAAGTGTAATAAAAATTTAACAATAGAATACTTAAATTGTAACTACTGTGATTAAAAAAAGAATATTCAGTCCATGGAGAATCATGCGTGGTCTCAAGAGAGACTATTGGAACCAACATGTCCATATGATTTTCAGTAAAATCATCTGCTCCTTCAACTTCGTTCTGATCTAGTCACTCTAAGCCGTTGGCGCTTGCGCACAGTAACTCATTAGCTCGTCTTGTGACAATCCGTGAGGGTCGCACTTTGCGGAACATACGCGCTTGCTTAGCTGGTGCATGTGGGCTGCTTGCCTGTGCTCTGCAGCTCTTGTGCTAGATGCAAAGTAAATACCGCAGGACTTCTTCGTCTTATAGACGTATCTATTGACGTATGCGTTATAAAAATCTTGATAACTCATTTTGAATTAGTAAGAGCATGCACTGAGTCGAGTAAAACATTTACAAGAATAAACAAGGCAGGTTGGAACCTGTCCGTGTGTCGCTGCCACTCAGCTCGTAAGCTCTCGTTCATCGAGTCGCGCGTTCGGCTGACAGTGGCGCGAAAACAAAGGACGGGCTACATTGTACCGTAAATTCAGATTGAATTAAGATATTTGGTATAAAACAAATATGGTGGTTTGACAGTCAGTAGATGTATAACGTCGAAGTATGAATGAAATTATTTTCTTTCGAACGAATTAGTGAATGATCTTAATCGTATTACGGTTAAGATTAAATCTTAGGCATGTACAATCTGGATTAAATGGACCAAAATAGTATAATTTTTTTTGTTTCAATCAGAAAAAAAATTGCGTGATATTCGCCGGACCCCCCTCTCTCCAACGTAAGATTAGATGAGATTTGACTCGACCCCCTCCCCCCGTTAAACACCTCACGTGATTTATGGACGCCCCCTTACTCGTAAGAATAAAATGGCAAGCGCATTTGTAGTAGCGACTTCGTTTTTTTTTCCTGGCAATTTCGCTGAACAGTATTATTACCAGTATTTTTCCAACTGAAACCTTATGTGAATGTTACGCCGAGATTAACAAAGCACTGCATACTTTGATATTCGAGCTGGAATCCCCTTCCGACGTCGTTCGCACGAGACAGACAAGTAGTCTTTCTGGCTGTACGATCGATGGTCGAAGTTCCGCATGAATATTGTTTGTCGTCGCCAATTTCCGAATGTAACAAGTAAACTGCCGCTTTATATTAAAGTTGGTCATGTTTTCATTTAGCGTGAGACCTGGCGGCGGCGTCGGCGGTGGCATCGAGGTCGTGCTATCCGCAATATCGACTGTTTCGGGAGTGTGGGAAATAGTCGCGTCGATGGAGTATTTTCCTCGAAAGTTTTTAAGAAAATCTTCGATCTTGATAACTCTCTTGAGTTTTTCAAAACAAACATCAATTCTCCACACAGTAGAGCTAACCTGGTGAACTTTTTTCCTATATACGTAAAATGAATATCTGTCTATTGTTTTGAAAATATTGAACAGCATGATAATAAAGTTTCCATTACCTTCATAATCTGAATCATATTCATGTCTCAAAAAGTACATACAGACAATGATGGAAATTTTGAATCTGATGAACGACATCACAATAACATCATGAAAATATGCGTTTATAGCAATTATAAAAAGTATTACTGCCCTAATGTTATGGACTTACATCAACACATTTTTCTGTATATGTATATGAAAAATAAACTGCACATTAAATATCACTAACTGAACACTGAATAATTTAGACCACAGAAATCACACGTTAGTTCGCAAAATTTTAGACTTTTAAGAGCAGTTGTTTGTAGGTTTGTTTCACATGGTATTTAAAACAGGTATAACATTGGACAGGGTTGAGGTTTTGTGGCAGTAAATTGTATATTCTTGGCGCAAGATATTCTGAGTGTTGACCAGCTGTTTTTTCGCAGGTTGGAACTTTCATGTTTTTATTTTTTATTCAAGTTTCATAACGGTGGTCGGTGGGTGTTAACTTGATTATATTTTTACGGATATACATTAGAATTCGTTGACAAAATATTTGTCTTATATCAAGAACATTGGTCTTTGAAAATAGCTTGGCACTGGAATATCTTATGTTCTTCTTCAACATCATTCTCAGAATCCATTTTTGTATGATACTCAAATTATGTATAATATTTTCTGTTACACTTCCCCAACCTAAGATTCTGTAAGAAACCTGAGATTGCGCAAGTGCATAGTACAATTTTTTTAAGTTTTTCATATCCAAAAATTCCACTAAGTACGTGAATTTTGTGAGTAGACCTCTTAATTTATTTTCCACCTGCTCGATATGTAAATCCCATCTTAAGTGTCTATCAATTATTATTCCTGAATATTTCAAGTGATCTTTTTTTTTCTATACGAGAGTTGTCTCCAATGTCCAGGGTTCCCAAGTTTGGAAGGTGATTTGGGTAAGATGTGGAAGGCATATAATATGTTTTTTGAGTATTGACTGTTAGTTTGTTGTATTTGAACCAGTTACATATACTTCTCAGGTCTTGTTCTGTTATTGTTTTCAAATTTGGATTATTGCCATATCATCTGCAAAACTGATGACTTTATCATCAGATGGTAATGCCATCAAACTATTTATACAATATATATATAGTAGATAATGAAAGTCCAAGCACCGATCCCTGAGGTACACCGTAAGTGACAGTCCCAAAATGGCTTTTCTTTCCTTCAATTTCAACTGTTTGTTTTCGATCTGATAGGTAATCTTTCAGCAATTGGTGTGTAGGTCCTCTTATGCCGTAGGAGTAGAGTTTTGCAATAATCTCACGTGGAATACAGTATCGAATGCTTTCGATAGATCTACAAAAATGTCTAATAGAGGGATCTTCTTATCTAATGCGTTGTAGATTTCGGAAGTCAGCATCAAAATGAAATATACACTGAAGTGTCCACAGCAAGAACTACAGAAAAAGATTGAGTGAGAAACAAAAACAAAAAAAAACCCTCACAAATTATGACAGAATAATATGGAATATATGACTTGTTGAGTTCGTATTGAAAAGCATTTCTTTAGATTGTCCTTGTAATACAAATGTTTATGAAGAGAGATATTTAGTGTCACTTTCAGTAACAAGCTTTCACTAGTTGTTCAATTTCTATCATAGTTTTTATAAGTTATAATGTCTTTAAATTGAAAAGGTATACTTCCAGGAGAGATTAATTTTTGGAAAAGAAAGTTTTTGGCCTTCTACTTCTCCATGCTGATACAAAAAATATGGAAATCTTCCAAAAAAAGGAAGAAATTAATTTCAAAAAATTAACTCTATACAAAAATGTGTAAATCATGCCAAAGAGTAACTAGCTGACACTTTTCAAAATATTGAATTACACACGAAACAAATACTTTTGTATGAACGCTGATTTATACGAAAAACCCTGTTCTCTATTCTGTTTGTATTCCAATCATTCGTAATGGAATCGAATCAGATATCATTCACAGGATTTCTACACAATATAATAAACAAAAGAAGTAAAATTTCACTTACATGGAGAACTGTCATCCTCATTACTAGACATCCGATGTTTCGCCGTAAGATACTTACCTTATCGGCTCTTCAGTAGCAAATACGAATAACATTATAAAAAAAATCACTCAATTTGTTCATGATTACGACTTTTTGTCACGGACTGAGTCGAATACAACCATGTCATTAATGGCATTCATTCGCTCATTTGATTATTAATGTCTTCAATTTATTCTTTGAATAACGTCATTTTGTCATTTTGGATCACTAATGACCTAATATTCATGGAAAGAAAATGAAATATTCTCTCCTAAATGTTATCAATACATTAGTGAAAATGCAGTCTCTTCATTTGTTGAAATAATGAGCATTTCCGTCAAATCGTTTGGTATATAATCAAAATGATGTCTTTACTATATACTTCCACCTTATAACTTATACTTATAACTTCCACCCTCAAACATTCAATTATCTGTATTTTGTAATAACACAACAATCTAACAATTTACCTCATTTACTTTTATATAAACCAGCCTGTTGAAATCAGCGGAAACTTTCACGAGTCTTCCCCCAATTTCTTAAAGCTGTTAATTAAATTGGAACGAGTATATTTTCATAGAGGTCAATTTCTGGAAAATAAAGCTTCATAGCTTTCAGTTCATCATCTCCATACAAACAGTTGTGTAAAACTCAAAATAATCTCTTTACAAAGATGTATAGATAATACATAAACGTTACGAAAAAAAAGCCCTCCCGAAACAACTACTCTCACAAAAGTATTGAACGAAAAAATGAATTTTCGAAACAAGTTCCCTATTAATTTTGAATTATACGAAATTTACTTTCACCTCTTCAGTTTATACCACAACATTCGTAATGTAATTGAATCAGATATCATTCATAGGAACGCTATAATATATGGAGGAATCATGATGTAATATTTCATTTACATGGAGCCTTGTCATTCTCTAATGTGGACTTCGAAGTTCCGGAATGAGAAACTTGTCAAATTTCCTAATCAGTACCTTTCTGAATAATATTAGGAAATGGCACACACATTTCATAACACAACGACTTCATGTCAAGAGCAAATCTTCTCATGTCACGATGAACCCTGAAGATATTCATGCGCTCATCTTATTCATTCCGGTCAAATTGATATATTTCTGAAATAGATTCATTTTATGAAAAAAATATGGGAAACGCTCTCTGCAAAAATGTGTAGGTCGGGTATAATTCAACGCCCTTCGTGGTATAAGCCAGGGGAGTAGTTAGTTTCTGATAGGTGTCAGTCCAATAACCTACAGTGTAGGTAATTTGTGACTGGAAAAAAAGGCCTTCCGAAACAACTACTGTCACAAGAACATCGAGAAGTGTCCTAAAGTTGAAAGCTAAACAGTTTTTTTCAGGTCTTCGATGTATAACATCAAGGTAAAAGTGTACCTTGTCATGGTGTGAGAGGTCCGCATTTATTATGAATATTGAAGAAATTAAAAAGTTCGAAGTTGTTCATTGACGGGACTAAAAGGCCGTTGAAAAGCTCTGAAAGGCACAGATCCGAATTCGGGGATCAACATGTTCGTCGTGGATGTTTCGGTTCAAATTGGCTGATGTTTTTTGTGGCAAAAAGCCGACAGGAAGCCTGGAATTTCTCTGATATGAGTTGACGTGAAAGGGACGTTCTGCAGTTATTATTTCAATTTAGGTTGGGCGGAAAGGGACAAAAAATAACGAGGATTACTCGTTTGACTCACTAGAAAAACCGTCAACTGCAATTATCCGTGAGCAAAATAATCGGAAAAATGCTTGTAATATATTGAGTCGTCCAGCAAGGAGTGCAAACTGTTGGTTTGGTTCATCACATATTAATATACTGGAAATATTCTTCATTATCAATATTTTCACAACCACAAAGATAAGATTAATTTATTCCTATAAATGAAGAACTGAGTAATTCTCACGAGTAACATCTTATGAATAATAGTCAGGTGAGGCCAAACTGATTCAAATTGGAAATATATCAAAGTCTCGTAGTTATGAATAACAAACTAAAGATCTGACAAAGCTCAGCATGCTTCTTTCAAAAAAAGGGGAAAATATTGACTGAGCATCGATTTTATCCAATAGAAGAATACATGATGCATCTGATCAAATGCCTTTCTGAAGTTCGTAAAAACAATATCCAACTGTGATTTATTTGTCTCTCTTCTATAGATAATTTCACGGGAGGTATTCAAATGACTTGGCACATTTGATTCCACCAAGAGCGGTACATATGAGAAATACGTGACGGACTGTGGCTGCTCATCGTTTTGAGGTTCAATTCAGCACACCTCGAACTTCTCTCTTTAAGAACTCCTTCATCTGGAGAACTGCATTTATGTGAAATAAACTTTCTGACAAAATTTTTCCAAATAGATTTAATTTCCAGCGATTCAAATTTGATGTGAATCGCTACTTTCGCACAGCCACTGCTGTAAGAGAGCCTTAAGGATTTTCCTGTAGTTCTTGTGTTTTGTCCTGGAGAAAAAATCCAATCAGACGAGTATGCGAAGCAATTTCAAAATGGAAATGAATAAAATATTTCAATACATAATGTCGTCTTGGGAATCTCACCACTCTCATACGTAGTTTTCAATTCATATTCCAGAGTAACAGGAAAATGCGTCTGAGTACATGAGAATCCCGTCAGTTGTCCTTGGAACTGAAATGTTTCCCAGGTACATCATTCAGAAAAAGACTTAAAGCATACATTTCGTTATCGCGTGTCTCAAACTGTAGTATATGTCTCGTCGGCCTATTATACACTAGACTTGCCACGCCACGAACTGGAGAAATTCTTCTGTCTACTCAACTGACATGAAGATGACAACTACAGTTTCTGATGTTGAAACCGGGGATTCCTGCCGACATTAAACGTTTGACGTGCAAGAAGAATCGCCTTCTCGCTACATGAATAATGTGGATAGTTTGACATTCCGAAATAGTTCCGTGTCAGCATAGTTCCAACGTTCAATTTATATTTTCCGACCGCCTTCTGGATAAACTTTCAGTTAGGGCGTTATGTAAGTATTGAAACACTGATGAATAATAAATCTGGGGGCATTGACAACTCGTTAGTTTTTGATGGGAAGACAAGCACTGCTATACCTCATTGAGAAGTTTGTTGAATACATTATTGAGACGAGATAACTTTTTTGTTGACAGTCATACTCGAGCAACGAAAGCAATATACGCCAATAAAAATATAACAACAGCGACTATAGAACCACAGCTTGAAAATTATCACAAAATATATCAACAGAACATTTTGGTAGAGAATTCCTTGTAATCGTTTATACGGAATATCACGGAGTTTGAATTGAAAGGGGTATTTTTTAGGAAAGATTAGCTTCTAAAAAACCGTTTTGGCCTTAGATATGAAATAAAGTTGTAATGTTGTCGTTATGAGTCCTTTTTCTTGTAATATGATTTATCCAGAACCAATGTCTTTTCCTCCATATAGGTGAAATTTTATACATGACTCTTCCATATATTTCATTCTGAAGAGTTCCTATGGATGATATCTGATTCAATTTCATAACCATAAAGAATGTTTGTAATACAAACAAACAAGAAAAAAGTGATTTTCGTCTAATTCAATGTTCATGTAGAAGTAGTCGTTTCGAAAGCATTTTCTCTTTCGTGTGATCCAATGTTTGTATGAAAGTAGTTGCTTCTTCCAGTTTGTATCTGAAAGTAACTTCCATGCATGATCTAGACATAATAATAATTGATTTATCAGTGAATTATAATACATAAATATAAAATGAAGTATATGGAGTACAATATACCTTGTAGAGTTTATTTTGAACTCAATTGAATTTGAATTTGAACTTAGTTTCCCGTAATTTTTCTGTAATTTTTTGTATTTTTGATTTTATTGTAGATCAGAAAGTTCACACTTCTTTGTGGAATTGTCTATTGGGTACCTACATGCTTTTTTCACATCAAGTTTCCATTGAAAGTTCGAAAAGAATCTGTAAAAAATAAAAAGATTAGCTGAAAAAACAATTATATTAATCAAAAAAACTGAAATTAAAATGAAATGAAATGCAAGCAATAACCAAAAAATAAAAAAATTGAATTATTGACACGGGATGAAAATTAAAAAAAATTATCAACAAAAAATGAAAATTCAAAATTGAAAGATTCCAAACCAAGTCACTTCACGACGTTTCAATTGTAAGTATCCTCAATCGTCTTCGGGTAACAACTGGACTTATTCCTCCGAAATCTCACTATTTATAGGTCATTTGAGTGCTTTCACTTATCCTCTCTTCCCTCTCTCCACTTCATTGGTTTTAGCGAGAGCTAACCCTTGATTAGAGGTTTCCATATGTTGCGTATCTCTAAGCTAGCTTGGCTAAATGCATTGTTGGACAACATATATGTGGCTTCTTTAAATTTTCTCTTAAACCAGTGTTCCTCCTTGTGGATGATTTCAGCTTGAGTCCACTTGATGTTATGTTGATGAGTCCAAACATGCTCTGCGATTCCTGATCTGCTGGTTTCTCCTCGCTGTGTGTGTTTCTTGTGCTCGGCAATTCAAACACTCAATGGCCTCTTAGTTTCACCGATATAGGATTTTCCGCACTCACAGGGTATCCGGTAAATGCAATTCTTGGAATCGCAGTCCGTGTTTGGTGGCCTGGTTTTCGTGAGGCTGGTACGGAGAGTGTTCCCAGATCTGTATCAGGTTCTAATGTTATACTTGGACCCAATTCTTTTTATACTTTTCGACAATCCTCTGATGTAGGGAAGTACAAGTACTGGTTGTAGCGGCTTCTCTTCCTTGTGAGGCTCTTGCTGTCTTCTAGCTGAAGTCTGTTCCATCATCACTTTGGAATAACATTTCCGTTGAAGGTCATTTTCGATGATGCTTAATTTTTTTTCGAGACCTTCCTTTGTGTTACAGAGCCCGACAGCACGGTCTACTAGAGTCGATTAATGGTGGTTGGATTCCTGGTTCAGATACTGTCCCGTGTGAGTAGTTTTCCGGTATATAGATGTTTCCCATTTAGTGTTGGTCCTTTTCACGAATACGTCTAAGAATGTGAACTTCCTTCTCCATTGTGGAAGTGATGGAAGGACTTGCGTTGTTGATGTCAAACCACCAACACTGACATAAAAACTTGGCAAGTTGACTTGGGTGTCACACCAATAGGTGGTTCCACTTATGTTTCACTTGCGTTCTCATTTTGTCTTCAATCGAGGACCACCTGCTCGGTACTGACGATGCCCAATAGGCTGAAACAGCTGTCTACCGGAGGCTCTTGAATTGAAATCAATATCGAAATGATCAAAAAGTACTTATCTATTTTTTTTTATTTTCATAGAGTTATTTTTCAGCAGCTTGGCTGCATTAACCTTTCTAGATTTCATATCATTTCTAGAAACATGTGGATCCGTTTTCCGATGGCATTTCAGGTTACCTTCCCAAATTTCTGCTAACGCAGTTATCGGTTGATTGGTCAAACCACCAACACTGACATAAAAACTTGGCAAGTTGACTTGGGTGTCACACCAATAGGTGGTTCCACTTATGTTTCGCTTGCGTTTACGCAGCTATTTTTATCAAGTACTTTCTTGGTTTTTCTCATTTTGCCTTCAATCGAGGACCGCCTGCCCGGTACTGACGATACCCAATAGGCTGAAACAGCTGTCTATCGGTGGCTCTCAAATTGAAATCAATATGGGAATGATCAAAAAGTACTTATCTATTTATTTTTTGATTTTCATAGAGTTATTTTCCAGCAGCTTGACTGCATTAACCTTTCTAGATTTCATATCATTTCTAGAAACATGTGGATTCGTTTTCCGATGGCATTTCAGGTTAGCTTCCCAAATTTCTTCTACCGCAGTTGTCGATTGATTGGTTAAACCACCAACACTGACATGAAAACTTGGCAAGTTGACTTGGGTGTCACACCAATAGGTGGTTCCACTTATGTTTCACTTGCGTTTACGCAGATATTTTTATCAAGTACTTTCTTGGTTTTTCTCATTTTGCCTTCAATCGAGGACCGCCTGCCCGGTACTGACGATGCCCAATAGGCTGAAACAGCTGTCTACCGGTGGCTCTTGAATTTAAATCAATATGGGAATGATCAAAAAGTACTTATCTATTTATTCATTTATATATATTTCCGTTGAAAGTAGTAATTTCCGTTGAAAGTAGTAATTTCGTACACAGCATCCTAGTAACTCCATGATCACTTGTATCGATACGTTTGTTCTATCTTTCAGATCCCCATCTTCGGATAGCTTCCTCTGTATGATTTGAAGTGCTTCTTCGACAGGAACGTTGGTGTAGAGGGTTTCCACGTCGAAACTGATCAGTTGATGCCTCGAATTTTTCACAATAGATGATGTTTTTCCTTACAGTATTTTAATTATTGCTAGTGAAAATCTGGACAAGTTGTGAGTGGTTGAATCTCCGGAGCTAATGATTGGTCTGAGCGGAACATCCTTCTTGTGGATTTTGGGTAGTCCATACAAGTGAGGGGGCTTACTGTGGTGCGGTGTTAGCGATGATCTCTCTTTTTCCGAAAAGTAGACTTGGAGTTTTTTCAAAGTCTGGTACAACTTCCTTTCAATTGACGCAATAGGGTCCCTTACGATCTTTGTGTATTTTCCTCTTTTTTAATTTTCATCTCGTGTTATTAATTCAATTTTTTGATTGTTTGGTTGTTGTTTGTATTTTATTTCATTGTAATTCCAGTTTTTTTCCCAATATAATTGTTTTTTCAGCTAATATTTTTAATTTTTTACAGATTCTTTCAGGGATTTCAAATCAATTTATATAATATTAGACAATGGAAATCCCAACTAACGAAATGCACCACCATTGTCAACCACTTTCAAATAAAAGAATCGAAGTTTGTTTTCTTCAAAGAAAATATCTTATATGGTTTTCTGTATTCGCTTTCAAACAGAAAAGTACTTAGAATAAAACAAGCAAATGATATCACCTCTTGAAGATGCTAACTTGGTTAGCAAAACGCAAGTCAAGAGAAAACATTTTTGTTCTGGTGAGAAAAAATTCTCAATAGACGCGAATGAAAGATTCCATTATAATTTCAAACCGTCATGTGAACCCATTTGAACAATTCCTTCAAGCCAGGCTTCACTTACCTATTCAGTAGGTTCATGACTCCTATCAGAAAACAACTAGTCCCCTGGCTAATACCACAAAGGGCATTGGATACTATACGACAGGTGCCAGTGAAGGATTTTTCATAGAAAAAATAACTGCATATGCTTTCAAAAATAATAATAATGATATGTATTTATTCACTTTCTTAAGATTGTTTACGGTATATATACATGTACCTATAGAAATGAACAGTGAACAAATAAAATACATCTTACGAAACAAAATGCCTATGTGTAAGGAATGAGAATACTGAATCTGACATTGAATGAGATTCATGCATTAAATTAAGTACTAGATATAGATAAGAATATAAGTTTAAACTGGACATATTTGAACAGAACATGAAGAATTAAAAATAAACTGATGTATTGATTGGGCACTAAGTATGGATAAAAACATAATTTTGAACTGCACATATTCGGACATGTTATAAATAAATTAAACAATCAATTGATATAGAGAATTTAATCATAAGTTCCAGACTACAAACAAATTAGTACACAATATATATCCACAATCGTGGAAGTGAGTATTTAAATTTATATTTGTTTATGTATCTCTGCTCGTGGTATATTCTTGACAAATAATTTAATCTTTGTCATAAGCTTTATGAGATTTGATTCGTATCTTGAATTTTCAGGAAGAAAACTGTAGAGTTTTGGTCCTAAATACCGGTAGGATTTCTGCCCAACTGATTTGAGCATTAATGATATGACGATACTATGATTACGATTTATTTATTCATTTATTTATTTATTATTCAAACAAGCCTACAAGGCCTTATTACATGAATACAGAAAAATTTGAAATATGAATTTAAATAGATACATTTATATGGCTTACATTCTAATACTTAATTTATGCTCGATTGAAGTTTATTATGAACTGTGTAACGAGTTTTTTGAAAGCGCTGAATGAAACTATCCAATATATATTCAGCAGTAAGTTGAATGTATTGGCTAGTCGCTAGTCGCTAGTCGCAACTAGGGGTAAATTGAACATAAGAGAATTTCTCGTTCTTCTTGCAGGCACATTGAATCTTATCCGTGTAAGGAGTTCAGGAGAGTTGACTCCATGATTCAGTATTTTGAATAGCAATATCAATATATTCTGGTTTCTTCTATTGTCCAGAGACAATATCCTGAATTCATTTCTCAATTGTGCTGTTCTAACTATTCTGTAGTCAGGATGGATACGATATTTTTTGTAGTACAAAAATCTAAAGAATTTGTTTTGAATTTTTTCTACTTCGAAAAGTGTAGTTTGATATTCTCCTAACCAAATTTCTGATCCGAATTCAAGTTTCGATCTGACTAATGTGTAGTACAAAATCTTTATAGCTATATTGGAAAAATATGATGTTTGTCTTACTATGAAGCCTAACATACGGTTTGCTGATTTAATTATATTTTTTACATGAATTGAAAAGGATAGTTTATCATCATATGTAATACCCAGATCTTTCATATCCATAACGCTTTTTAACCCCTCTCCTTGCATCATGTAATCAAATATTACCGGATCTCTCAACCTTGTTATTCTCATAACACTGCATTTTTTTAGATTGAAAAATAGTGTATTTTTACAACTCCATTCGCAAACATATTGCAAGTCTTTCTGCAACATAACAATTTTTTTTTGAAATTTTGAGATCATCTGCAAATAACAAACAGCTTGAGAACCTGAGAACTGAAAGCAAATCATTAATAAACATACTATTCAGACTGTGTAACTGATTGCATGTTGAACGTATCATTTGTTACTGAAATACCACTCATACATTCAGAGTATGATTGATACGATGACTTTTTTATGAATAAACAGAGGCAAAAAACGTTGCTTCCGCTGTTTCATTGTCTTCATTTTTTTTTTCCTTTATATTCACAGTTCCCAATACTATCATTTTTATTTTTTCTGTCTTTCACCTGATTCCGAAAATAATTAATATCTGTACCCAACCCACTTTCAATTTTTTTAATGAATAATCTTTCCTCTAATATTATTAGTGTCTTAATCTTCTTTCTCATACTGTTGAACTGTACTGCATAATAATCGGATACAAATCTAAATTTCCTAAACCTCTCTTTCTCCTTCAGCAACTCTTTAATTTCCTTTGTAAACCACACCTTATATTTCTTAGATTTTTATACACATTGTACTTTGGTACACATTCATCGATTATCATATACCAGAAACATTTTTAACTGCCCCATTAACCTTTTTTTCTGTTATCACATTAGACCAGTCGGTGTCTCTCATCATTTCGCAAAGTCTAAGAAATTCAGCTTTTTTGTAATTGTATTTGAATTCCTTTAGGGTTTGCTTTTCTTCATGTCTATCAGTATTTATATTGATTGTAATGTCCAATGCAGGATGATAATCATCCACCATAACAAAAGGTATATTGTCCCTTGTTACGTAACAAGAAGTGGAGTTACTCTCAGAACTGATGACCAAATCCAGCATTCTTCCCTGATAGTTTAGTATATCATTATATAACTGAAATCCATTGAAATCAACAAAATCTTCAAAACACCTCAGTTATTATTGTTAGTATAACAATGACGATTATAATTCATTCCAGTGATATCCCTGATGTTAAAATCTCCCATAATATATACTTTATTTATATCACAATCTATCAAATTACTTTTATGGTGATAAGTAGTTGATTATTTCTTGTCTTTATCCTGTACAGCAGTAATAATTATAAAAAACAGCTGCCTGGGATCAAATTCTCCAGATTCTGAATGAAGTAGATCGCTAGGGTAGTCGTAACCTTTCCGTAGGATACATCCGATAAATCTCTTCTGCATAACCTCAAGGGAATATAGATGAGTTTTCGACACTCCACCCCAACCAATTATATCATATCTCAGACGGGGCTCTACTAAACTCTTATACAGGGTGTCCCTGGACTTCCTCTTTTCCTCTCGGGAATGTATAGATGGGGTCAAAATATCACCAGTACTTCATATAACTTTTTTTCCTAAAAGTCTTCGTAACCAAGTTACGGGCCCTCGAAGTTACAAAATGAAAAATGTTTTTCTTTGATAACTTTTCAAGTGAATATTCAAAATCATCCAAATTTTGGTAATTGACTAAACAAATAAATTCCTTCGATGAGCTTTCATGCAGGAGTCAGTTGTTTTGCTACAAAGTCAGGAACGGACTACCCCCGATGGTCCACACCCCAAAACTTTGAAATGACAGATATTTTTCAACAAAATAAGGTTACTTGGACAATTTTATGAATAAAAGTACTCGTGTGGAAAGTCGATCGGAGCAACGAGTCTTGATAAAAATGTAGTTTCACTCGACGACATCAAACCCGCTCGTCCACCATTATTTGAAATGAATAATTATCAAAGCAGAAATAATAATGATAACGTTAATTCAACAACATTTTTCCTGAGATGTCTACCATTATTCAAAAATATTAGTTTTTAAGGAAAATGGAAATGATAGGTAAAATGTTCATAACGAATTTTTATAATGCAAACACGTTTAACTAACGAAACTCAAGAGCCTCAAGAGCAAACAGAAATGAAAAATCCGCTACAGAAACTGCTCGATATGACCACCTTCTCTCTCTATACATTTTCTTAGTCTGCGAAGACACCCTCTCTGTACTTGAAATAGCATTCCAGGGTCGTTTCGTATGGCTTCACAATGTAATGTTATTCTATTCAACAATGCATCTCTTGTATGAATAGGTGTAGCGTAAATAAGACTTTTTAGATGCCCCCACAGAAAGAAATCCAATGGATTTGAATTCGGAGACCGCGATGGCCATGAATATGGCCCACCTCTACCAATCCATCTATTGTGGAAAATATGGTTCAGATGGTCACGCACAATCAAACTAAAATGAGGAGGAGCGCCATCATGCATAAACCACATATCTCTTCGAGTTTGCAATGGAACATGTTCCAAAAGTCCATTCAAATCGTTCTGAATGAACTCCAAATAACGTTCTCCATTCAATCGGTCCTGTAGAACGAATGGTCCTATAAGATGGTTTCCTATGATACCAGTCCAAACATTCACGTTGAATTTCCGTTGGTGTTTGGTTTGCAATATCCCATGGGGATTTTCTTCGGCCCATATATGAGATTATGAGAAATGATAACTCCATCTCTACTGAAACCTGCTTCATCAGTGAATAAAACTCGATTAATAAAAGTCATATCCTCTCTTTGCCTATCCATGAACCAATTGGCATATTCCAGTCGTGCTGGAAAATCTTGAGGTGTCATGGCATGTACCTTCTGGATGTGAAATGGGTGGAGCAGTTGTTCCCTAATTATTCTATGAATAGTGGACTTGGATGTATGGAACTGTTCTGATAGATTTCTGATGCTCATTGAAGGATCATCAGCGACGGCTTCCAAAATATTTTCCTCCAATACAACGGTACGTACAGTCCTAGGAGCGCCCTCACCACCTCGTTTTGGCAAAACTGTCGAAATAAAACACTATCTAAACTATCGAAATAAAACAACGTGCTCAAATTAATTATCAATTATTACATACCTGTCTCCCTCAAGCTGCGATCGACACGCTCGAATGTTTCTCTTGACGGTACCGTTCGATTGGGAAAATGCTCGGAATACAGACGACGAGCTTCTGCAGCATTACAAAATGCTTGTCCATAAAATACATGCATATCTGCATATTCATTGAATGTAAACTGTTCGGCCATATCAAAAAAATTCAAAATATCCTATAGAATATTGACAATACAATGATAGTCATATGACAACGCACCACTCAACAAAACAAAATCGCATTCCAGTTTCTCATTTTTTATCAAAACTTTCTAAAAGGTTTTTTTGTCAACATCTGTGAAAGAAATGGAACATAATTATTCCCTGGATATTTTTCACCTGATCATGTGCAGCCGTTTTTGTAGTTCATTCGTTTGCTTTTTATTAGTATAGTAAATATTTTTTCCGATGTGCGTTTTTTCAGCTAAATTTAGATTCGTGTTAAAGAATTTCTCCCATAAAATTATAATTATCAGTGAAACTCCTCAACAGTTTAGCTGTGAAGAAGAATTTGAAACATTCGAATGTTGAGTTTCATGAGATTCAGATAACTGATCAACACGAAACGTGATTATTCCACACGTATTATGTACATACAAAATATGGAATGAATTCGATATTTCATAGTAGAGTAGCTTGTTAGTTTAAAAACACCACGAATCTACAGAACTTGATATTTCTTTTGAAAAAATATCTGCTATCACAATTGTGACTTAAACTTCCATATAGGTACTGTACTTTTTGTTTACGACTTCATTTTAGCATACTTTGTATTATTCCTGTTATAAATGTTGTTGAATTAACGTTATCATTATTATTTCTGCTTTGATAATTATTCATTTCAAATAATGGTGGACGAGCGGGTTTGATGTCGTCGAGTAGAACTACATTTTTATCAAGACTCGTTGCTCCGATCGACTTTCCACACGAGTACTTTTATTCATAAAATTGTCCAAGTAACCTTATTTTGTTGAAAAATATCTGTCATTTCAAAGTTTTGGGGTGTGGACCATCGGGGGTAGTCCGTTCCTGACTTTGTAGCAAAACAACTGACTCCTGCATGAAAGCTCATCGACGGAATTCATTTGTTTAGTCAATTACCAAAATTTGGATGATTTTGAATATTCACTTGAAAAGTTATCAAAGAAAAACATTTTTCATTTTGTAACTTCGAGGGCCCGTAACTTGGTTACGAAGACTTTTAGGAAAAAAAGTTATATGAAGTACTGGTGATATTTTGACCCCATCTATACATTCCCGAGAGGAAAAGAGGAAGTCCAGGGACACCCTGTATACATCCACAATCGTGGAAGTGAGTATTTAAATTTATATTTGTTTATGTATATCTGCTCGTGGTATTTTCTTGACAAATAATTTAATCTTCGTCATAAACTTTTTGAGATTTGATTCGTATTTTAAATTTTCAGGAAGAAAACTGTAGAGTTTTGGTCCTAAATACCGGTAGGATTTCTGCCCAACTGATTTGAGCATTAATGATATGACGATACTATGATTAAAATTTATTTATTCATTTATTTATTTATTATTCAAACAAGCCTACAAGGCCTTATTACATGAATAAAGAAAAATTTTAAATATAAATTTAAATAGATACATTTATATGGCTTACATTTTATATTTAATATTTATGCTCGATTGAAGTTTATTATGAACTGTGTAACGAGTTTTTTGAAAGCGCTGAATGAAACTGTCCAATATATATCCAGCAGTAAGTTGAATGTATTGGCTAGTCCCAACATGATTATGAGCGGTGACCTAACAGTAGTACAAACTAGGGGTAAATTGAACATAAGAGAATTTCTCGTTCTTCTTGCAGGCACATTGAATCTTATCCGTGTCAGGAGAGTTGACTCCATGATTCAGTATTTTGAATAGCAATATCAATATATTCTGGTTTCTTCTATTGTCCAGAGACAATATTCTGAATTCATTTCTCAATTGTGCTGTTCTAACTATTCTGTAGTCAGAATGGATACGATATTTTTTGTAGTACAAAAATCTTAAGAATTTGTTTTGAATTTTTCTACTTCGAAAAGTGTAGTTTGATATTCTCCTAACCAAATTTCTGATCCGAATTCAAGTTTCGATCTGACTAATGTGTAGTACAAAATCTTTATAGCTTCTATATTGGAAAAATATGTTTGTCTTACTATGAAGCCTAACATACGGTTGGCTGATTTAATTATATTTTTTACATGAATTGAAAAGGATAGTTTATCATCATATGTAATACCCAGATCTTTCATTTCCATAACGCTCTTTAACCCCTCTCCTTGCATCATGTAATCAAATATTACCGGATCTCTTAACCTTGTTATTCTCATAACACTGCATTTTTTTAGATTGAAAAATAGTGTATTTTTACAACTCCATTCGCAAACATATTGCAAGTCTTTCTGCAACATAACAATTTTTTTTTGAAATTTTGAGATCATCTGCAATTAACAAACAGCTTGAGAACCTGAGAACTGAGGGCAAATCATTAATAAACATAATATTCAGACTGTGTAACTGATTGCATGTTGAACGTATCATTTGTTACTGAAATACCACTCACACAGCCAGAGTATGATTGATACGATGACTTTTTTTTGAATAAACAGAGGCAAAAAACGTTGCTTCCGCTGTTTCATTGTCTTCATTTTTTTTCCTTTATATTCATAGTTCCCAATACTATAATTTTTATTTTTTCTGTCATTCACCCAATTCCAAAAATAATTAATATCTGTACCCAACCCACTTTCAATTTTTTCAATGGATAATCTTTCCTCTAATATTATTAGTGTCTTAATCTTCTTTCTCATACTGTTGAACTGTACTGCATAATAATCAGATACAAATCTAAATTTCCTAAACCTCTCTTTCTCCTTCAGCAACTCTTTAATTTCCTTTGTAAACTAAACCTTATATTTCTTAGATTTTTTATACACGTTGTACTTTGGTACACATTCACAGAAACATTTTCAACTGCCCCATTAAACTTTTTTTCTGTTGTCACATTAGACCAGTCGGTGTCTCTCATCATTTTCCAATGTCTAAAAAATTCAGCTTTTTTGTAATTGTATTTGAATTCCTTTAGGTTTTGCTTTTGTTCATGTCTATCAGTATTTATATTGATTGTAATGTCCAATGCAGGATGATAATCATCCACCATAACAAAAGGTATATTGTCCCTTGTTACGTAACAAGAAGTGGAGTTACTCTCAGAACTGATGACCAAATCCAGCATTCTTGCCTGATAGTTAAGTATATCATTATATAACTGAAATCCATTGAAATCAAGAAAATCTTCAGAACACCTCAGTTATTATTGTTAGTATAACAATGACGATTATAATTCATTCCAGTGATATCCCTGATGTTAAAATCTCCCATAATATATACCTTATTTATATCACAATCTATCAAATTACTTTTATGGTGATAAGTAGTTGATTATTTCTTGTCTTTATCCTGTACAGCAGTAATAATTATAAAAAACAGCTGCCTGGGATCAAATTCTCCAGATTCTGAATGAAGTAGATCGCTAGGGTAGTCGTAACCTTTACGTAGGATACATCCGATAAATCTCTTCTGCATAACCTCAAGGGAATGTAGATGAGTTTTCGACACTCCACCTCAACCAATTATATCATATCTCAGACGGGGCTCTACTAAACTCTTATATAACATAATTTTCTGTTTTTGATTGAGTACGTTTGCTATCCGTTTGAATTTGTAAAGTATGCAACGTAATTTTTCAATTATGTGGTCTGTGTGCTGGTTCCATCTGAGATTGCTGTCTAAAATTATTCCCAAATATTCTATGTTCTTTGTGGGTTTGATGCTTTTGTCGATACAGCTGTCAGAAATGATTTTCAATTATTGAAACAGGCACACTTGCAGATTGGTTTCGGTCTAATTGTCAGTTAGTGCAAAGTAGTGTCCTACATAAGGAGATCATAATGATCTCCTGAGGAAACTGACTGGGTTAGCGAAACACGTGTCGAGAGACCGTAATTGTTTTCTGGTTTGAAAACTGTTTTCAATAACTAAATTATGAAATTTCACTCACAAAGAAACCTGTCATCTTCAAGTACGTTTTTTTCGTGAAGTTGTTTCAGTTTGTGTCTCAAAGTTACTTCTCTGCAGGAACAACGCATTTTCGTATGGAACTGATTGCTTTCTTCCTCATTGAAATATATTTTTATGTTGAGAAATTTTCACTTTTCCATTTCCACTCTGGGTAATCACACTTTCCTGAAAAAAAATCTCGTAAAGCACCATCTATTCCACATCCCATACTGAAACCTCTGTTATTATACTTTTCCAGGATTGTGGTGCCAATCGAAATCAGGAGATATATCCTGATTCCTGTAAATAATGACCGTCCTTTATTGCCGTTGTACAAACAGCGGTCACCGGTGGCAGATTTAGGTTTGTTTTACTGGTACATTTCCGTCTTCCACTCGTAATATTTCCCGGGGCTTTCCCTGTGTGCCACAGTGATTGCACGGAAGACATAAAAACATCACGAAATCAGGGACGTGAATTATCTTTTTTATTGCTATCCTGAAACTCACTCGATCCGAGTTGAGTTTTCAACTTTTTTATGTCGTAAATCCCAAAGGAGAGATTAAAAACGGTAAGTTACTGAATATTTCCTCATTTGGCTAGTGTGCTTAATTGAATTGAAGGCCGACAGTAATAATTTTCATCCTAACATTAGAATACCATGGAATTTCTGCCGAAAATGTGTTCGATCTAAAAGTTCTTTGTGGAGTTCAGTGGAGAATTCTTTAGGGAAAATGAATGTTATAAAACATTATCTCAAAATTATTCAGTCCTTCCTTGTTAATTGGAAGTCATATTTCCTGGAACATCGTGAACACATAGCGAAAACACCTGCTGGAAAAACAATTTTTCCTCATGATGATAAGCTGGGATAAAATACGATACGAGATATGATTAGTGGGTTCTGTATCTATAGAGTAGGGAGAGTGAAAGTAGGCCCACAGGTAGGTAGGTAGGTCTAAAGTGAGTGGGTCTATTCGACCCTCCACCACAACCCATAAGGGTTTATTGTGGCTCACACCTATTCACACTCGGCCAAATAAACCCAGCTTCTTAACGAATTCGATTAGTTTGTATGGTGGGTGGTCTTTCAGGTCAGATGGTGAGAGTACGGATCTGCCGAACTCAAATAACCTGATTCGGTCCCCAGCGGGGCAGGCACAAAATATATGCTCTGCAGTTTCATCATTTTCCAGACAGAGGCGACACACACTGTCTTCCAACAGTCCAAGTCTCTGCATGTGATGATTCAAATGACAGTGACCTGTAAGAAGGCCTGTTAGACATCGTAGTTCATCCCTACTGTAGTCCAACAAATGTTTGGAATCAAGCTTCGAAGGGTGAATAAACGCCTTGGAGTGAGCCAATCCTGGAAGATTCTGCCAGAAGTCCATAACTCCTCTTGCCATCCAGGTGTTAAGTGTTTGTTTGGCAAAGCCCAAAGCGATGCCAATGACAGGTTCTGGTCCAATGAAGCCGCCTGCAGCACCCTTCTTTGCAAGAGAGTCAGCAGCTTCATTGCGTACCAGGCCAGTATGGCCAGGAATCCAGACCAGAGACAATCTGTTCAGTCTTTTTATTGAGGAAAGTCTTTTTTGGCAGTTTGCTACCAATTTGGACGTTGCTCGGTGGGAGCCAAGAGCTTCCAACGCCGCTTGACTGTCCGAGAATATATTTATTGACTTGTGAGTGAGGTTGGATTTATCCAATCTCTCCGCACACAATTCAATAGTGTAAATTTCCGCTTGAAATACAGTCGCGTAAGTTCCTAGGCAGGTAGATAACTCTGTCCTGGATCTGCGACTGAAAACACCTGCACCAGAACCGGAAGGTGTTTTTGATCCATCTGCGAACCAACAACTATCTACTCTTAATATTTCCTTTTCCCGCAGGATCCAGTCCTCTCTACTTGGGAATAGTACTTCATGAGGCAATTCGTAGTTGACAGTTGGAGGCATAAAGTCAGAGGTCATTTCCAGAATGCTGTGACTTCCAGTGTCAACCAACAGTCTATTGCACTCTGCATTAAATTGATTTGTGCAATTGGCAATGTACACAAGTCTGTATGCAGTCCATCTAGCCTCTCTTTCCAGAGAAATGTGGAGAGAAGGTAGATCTAGAAGGATCTCCATGGCCGCTTACGGTGTGGTACTGATGGCACCACTGATAGTCAGACAAGCCTATCTCTGTAAGCCAGAGAGCTTCGCTTGGGCAGTTTTCTGTAAAGCCTTGGCCATCAAGCAATTTCACCATACGTGATCATTGGTCTGACAATCATCACATAAATCCAATGGATTTTTTTGGGACCTAAACCCCAAGTTTTACCACAAATCTTTCGACATGTCCATAGAGACAGTCTGGCTTCGTGTAAAACTTTTTCCAAGTGAGCGTTCCAGGTGAGTCTTTTATCAAGAACAATGCTAAGATATTTCACCTCCGTTCCAAATGGAATGACCACACCATTGAGGGAAAGTGGCGTTAGATCGTCCAATATCCTTCTCTTGGTGAAGGGGATTAACACAGTTTTGCTGGGGTTGACAGACATCTTCTCCCTCAGGCACTAACTGTGAACAACGTCCAACGCACTTTGGACGCGACGTGGACCTTGCCAGGATGACAAGGTCATCTGCATAAGCTTGCAGATCCACTTTTCTTCTGTCGAGGACATCAAGCAGACTATCCACCAGGAGCGACCACAGAAGGGGAGATAGTACCCCACCTTGAAGGCAGCCCCTGGTGACCCTGAACCTGATAGCCTCGCCTTGAAGAGTCGTAGTTGCAGTTCTGTTTACTAGCATGGCATAGATCCAGCCAGTTATGGTCGATTCTATACCCTTTCTAGCCAGAGACAATCCTATAGATTTCGGTAGTGCATTGTCAAATGCTCCTTCAATATCAAAAAATACAGCAACCGCAATCTCCTTGTACTCAAAGGATTGGGAGATTTTCTCAACGAGGTTGTTTAATGCTGAATCTGTCGATTTGCCGGTTTGATAAGCATACTGGTGGTTATTCAGTGGGGATGCATATTATGCTACCCTCCTGATATGTCCGTCCAGTATTCTCTAAAGTCCTTTCAGCAGGAAGGATGTAAGGCTGATTGGTCATACCGATTTGGGGTGTGGGTCTCTCCAGCCCACTTTAGGTATATATACCATCCTTGCTGCCAACCAACTGGGTGGTATATAGTTCCACGCCAGGCTAGCTCTATACAATTTTGTGAGAATAGGTAAAATTATTTCCAGTCTGTTTCGAAGAAGACCTGGAAATATACCATCCTCTCCGGGAGATTTGAAGGGCTGAAAAAACTTGATAGCCCATTCAACTGCCGGTGCAGTTAGGCCACACTTAGGCAACATGTGACTCATTGTACATCCTTCCAAGGAGTTATCCTCCTAGGTCATCGTCCATCCTGTCCTTTCCAGGAAAGTGGACAGGTCGCTGGGAGACATCTCCTTTACATCGGCAGGTGTAGGTGTAGGCCAAGACTCGCCGAACACACACTCTCTGATTGACGATAACTCCGGGCACTCGCATAGGACATGCCTGGCAGTCTCATCTTCCTGTTCAGACATCCTGCATAGAGGTGTGTCCACTAGCTACATTTTATGGAAGTGTTTCCATAGTTGACAGTGGCCAGTATGTATACATGAATTGATGACAATTACCCGAACTTGATTTTTAAAATAAAGGGGATATCTGTCAAAAATAAGCAAAACGTTGACTTCATTCTAGATGCATTAAATTGGCATATGGATATAAAATTGCCGTAGACACAACTTTTTCAACTAACTTTTTGTTAAATTCGATCTAGAAATGCACTTTTTCAATTTTTTTCAAAAAAAAATTGAATTTGACAAACACTGAACGTCAGTGGGTCACAGTTGGCCACATCATTTTGAGTTAAATTTAAAGCACAAACAAGTGCCGAAGTTAAACTTCATTGAAACTTTTCGAAAAAAAAGTTTCCCATATGGTGCGCACTTTAATGGTGACACTGTATTTGCAACAGAACCCATTCAGCGAACACATGTTGTTCTCTATGGTCTTTTTTTTATTTCAATTCCATTCAGATAATTGGAAATACATTCGTACATTTTATTTAATATTTTTTTACATTTTGTTCAATATGATTCCTCCAGTGATAGTTTCAGTTAGACAATTTAATGCCCGTCTTTTGAAGAATCATATTGCTATTCTAACAATATATCGTGGAGCAGAGATAAAATTAGTTATACATATAATGTGTCCGATTCACTTGTTTTATATACATCGTAGGCTTTCATAAAGCTTGGATATGAGAGGAGTGGAACAATTGATAGAATAATGTTCCTGTTCAAAACAGGCGTATAGTTTACAACTTATGGGTGTTTTTGTGAGGGTTAGTAATAGGGAGATTATTGTTTACTTTAAATATATTGAAAATATTGTAATTTCCCATTAAAACAGTTTTTACTTCTTTTTTGAATCTTATGGCACTTTTTAGTTCTTTTATATTTTTGGAGAAAGTTATATAATTTGGGTCCACAAATATTAACTGATTTTTGAGTCAAAGTTTTATGCATCAAGGGAACTGTAAATTGTGTATTTGTAGCACCTCTTGTTGTGGACTCAAATTCCACATCCACCACATTGCTAATAATCCTCTTGATAGGACGATTATGACGACCTTAAAATGGGCGGAGCACGCGGTACGTTGCCGAAATAGAACACCCATTTTGATAAAACAATTTTATTATTTACAAGTGTTGTTGAATACTTTATCCGTCTATAGTAATTCATCAACAAAAACTGAATAAATGACAAGTGATTTGGCAGATCTAGCTTCAACAAGATGGTCGTTATCAATTATTGAAGTTTAGAAGTTTCTTTTGGTAGACCTTTCAGTTTTTCGAGGAAGTTACGATAATTATTGAGCAAGGCTATGTACTTACTCAATGTACTCACATTTACAGAAATTCCCAACCAAAACGGCAACGAATATTCAATAATTTGCAGGAGCTAACGTTATTGCACTCATTCCTGAATAAATAATGAAAAATTGTTTGCTTTGTCAAGTTACATTTCATTGAATGCTTGCCACAAATCAAAGCTGAAGTTTCATCTTCCATTCATTCAAGGACTAACGAAATTGCTCAAATCATTATCTGGTCGCAATAACCGATGTCACAGCCTTTTGTCTCTAATACAATAATGCGGCGCTTTTAACTGATTAAATTTTCTCGAAACCATTCATAAGACACAAAGGAACGAAAAGCGTCTGGATTGGAAATCATCTTTTCATATCCTTCAGTCACCCCGGTTTATGTTGAGCTTTGCAGATTGAATGCATTAATGCTATTGAATGGCAAGCATTTCTTCATTGAACTCAAAGGGACTTCAATTCCGGAAACAGAAGGTAAGAATTGAAAACGATTCTAATGATCAATTTGGAAGGCACAGAATGCGGAAGGAATAATAAGATCCTCGAGTCAGTTTCCATTGCGACACAGCTAGGGAAACTAGAGAATTTTCTTTTTCCTCGAGATATTTTTTATCTTCGTTACCAGAACTAGTCGAGAATTATTTTCGTTTTCATCATTGAATCATTGATTGACTTCCATATAATTACAGCTTGGCAACTCTACCAGTGGAGAGGAGAGATAGCTAATTAACATCGAGGAACTCGTATAGTGAACATCGTGTTAGGTGAGTGGAGGAATTATTAGGTGTGGTGGACTGTTAGTTATTTTCTGTTTTTAAAAAGGCCCCCGAACAGTAACCTGACAAAAAAAGGTTCTCAGTTGACAAAGGAGAGAAATTGTGGACAACGCATTGAGATTCATACAAGTGGAAGCCATAGCAGATCAAACGAGAATTACTCTTGCCGCAAGTACGAAGTATTGGTGATAATAAGTGGAATGGTAACCAATATTGTATTTCAACTTTGAAGGTTCAAGAACTAGTAGCTAAGGACACATTGTTAGGTGTGCGAACTGTACGAAAAATCAAATCAGAGATGAAAACAATGAAAAATGGTGAGAAAAAATATTACTTTTACTCCAAATGGCAAAAAAATGTATCAATAATTCCAAAATTGTGATACTGATCTAGCAATTTTACGCAGATGCCTAATTAATGTCCATATCAACGAGTTACTACGCTTGGAGAAATTTATGAAACTATCATCCATGATATATGCACTACATTATTATGATTTTTGGAATTTTTCAATTTCATTGCATGAAAAATTGTTATTGATAATGTTGTATTACATGACTGAATTTTGTTGGAAATCCCACAAAAACGCATCCAATAATCATCATTCATTTTGTGCAAGTAAACATCAATATTTGGTAATAATTTTCATTGGTGAATCATTTTCCTAACTGTTTTTTTGCATTACCGAATTTTTTTTTATTGATAAACAATTTATCATAAACAAATTGATTTCCACATTTTATATTTTTGAGTAGTGAAAAATTTATTAATAATAACCGTATATTATTTTCAAAAAGACAGTTATTGATTTGATTTTTCACTATTCGAATGAATAAAATAAAATGAAGAACTTTTGAACGAATTGTTCATCAAATGAAGAAATAAATACACATTACACTGGCAACAAAATGGGATACATCCATCTCCAAACCTTCCAGAGTCAAACCATTCTTCTTACCATGGAAAATATCATCTAAGAAACGGTGAACACAAACTACGGAAGGGTACTGTTGATCTTAGTTCTAGCCTTGAAGAAAAGAAAACTAAACTAGAGAAAAAACAAAAAAAAAAGAAAAGAAAAGAAAAAAAGGGGTAGGAGATAGAGGGAAGAGGGAGAGAAAACATGTTAATGTTATTACTGAAGATATTTCAGAGGAAAAAATCTATGAAATCAATGACTTCTGATTGAGCAGCGATGAGATATTCTTTGTAACAGCACTTAAATAAAGAAACTTTACTAACTTTATATCCTTGTGGAATATTATTATACAAACTATATATATTATAACTGAAAAATCATCGATATAGAGTGGTTCGATGAGGCGGAGGAGAAAGTAACCCTATAAACCTCAAATTTAAAGTATCTTATTTTGGTATACAAATATGATGAAATATATATATATATATATATATATATATATATATATATATATATATATATATATATATATATATATATATATATATATATATATATATATATATATATATATATATATATATATATATATATATATTCCTAGAATACAAAAAGCGGTGAAAATAATAATTCTTCAGAAAAAAACTTAATAAATGCGTTTTAGGCACTGATTCTTCTTCAAAAACGATGTTTCAATTATCATTTGGTTATTAGTTATTCACATTCTTGAAAGAAATGCTATTATCTCAAGCATTTGTTTATAACAATACTCCAAATGATGGGACTGAATAAAATATAGAATTAGAATATATGAAGAATTTCAGTCTAGGATTCAGTGATGTCTTCAATACTTAACATTGTTGTTGTTCATTAATGACAAATATACTTTTTTCAGTTGTTCCAGGGAGAATGTGGAGTTTATGAAAAATAGATTGAAAAAGAATCCAGGTGTCCGTTTGGAAAGTGTCAAGGTTATGTGAACTCTCAACTTGGAAAAAATCAATAATAAACAAAAGCATAATGAAGTGAAAAATTGCGATCAGAAAGTTTTGCCAGCTCATTATTGTTTATTCAACTATCCACAAAGTATCTAATTTTTTTCACTCTTCTATATTCATATTTAATACGTTGAATATTTTTTTGTTTAAGCGATTCAGTTGTACGGCGCATGCAGGAGCCGGTTTTTTCATGTATTTTCACCGCTCCATTGAAACTGTTAATATTGGTGTTACATTATTTTTATGAGTTTTTCTGCTCTCTGAAGATTTTTTTTCAATTTTGAATCTGCGAAAATTCCTGAGATATATAATAACACTTTCAAAACACAAATCATGAAATTATAAAACAACAACAAAAATCAATTGGCGCTCCGGGACGACTTCATTGATTCCAGTGGCGCATTTGCTTTTTCAGCCGCAGGAAAACCCGGAAAAACCTGTAACATCATCTGAAGATCTTGATCTGCCAATGTCTCTCTCTGTCTCTCTCATAAAAACAAAATGTAGGGTGTCTCCAGGGGCTCCAATAAATTCAATACATCGCCAGAACACTTAGTGACATGACTATTGTCAAATTCAAACCAGTCCGTTTCGTCTTTGGCATAATCATGACCAGATTCAACGCCAGAACCACAGTGAACTATGACTGTATGAATATTATAATAGTGGTCTGCTAGATTGAAGGGTTCATCTTATTCGAACCTTCATAAGAGTTTGGTGCTTACGTCAGAGTTTGACTCTTGTCAAACTCTGACGGACTCTTGTCAAACTGATCTCCTTCACTTGGTGATCACTTGGTGATCGAAACACCTGTCGAGGTGGTAAAATAACGGTTTGGTGTTGGAAAGAAACTCCAGTAATATCAAAAAAAAAACTGAAGAAATGTCTTTGTTATAGGTCGGAAACTTTTCAGACCACCCCGTATGTTATTTGTCGACCGACTTATTTTCAGTTCCAACAGATCCATTCCACAATTCTTTATATATTAAATGATATCATCATCCAATTTTAACTATTTCCATGATTTCCATTTTGCCATTGAGTATGACGCTATTATTCCGGGGATTAATGATTGCTTGGTGTTCCATTAATTTGGCGCAAATCATTCTACCATATATTAATTAATATTCACAATCACGCGAAATCTATGCGATAATGAATTCGATACATTCATATAGTTCTACAATATTGATTTCCTTTTCAATAGAATCGAGTTTCATCGTAAATGAAACAGATTTTTAGCTGTTACTTTGGTCGAGATATTTTTCCACAATTTTGCACAAAAGTAAATGAGAATTCGATTTGAATTGAAAAACATAAATGAGAAGCCTATCCAGTGAGTTTACCTCAATTATGTTGTTACGGGTTATGTTAGTTCTAGGGGTTATAGCAGTGAAAATACGAAAAAGGATACATTTTTTTAAATTTATACTCACTGAACTTTATTATTCAACTTCTACTTTTCATAAAATATTTTTCCATGCCTAAAACAGAAAGATCTATTAACTAAGAATGTTATAACAATTTTTCGTTCAATACTTACCAAAGACGAGTCCAGCGAGCTCGATAGTACGGGTAGGGTTAATCGTCAGGTATGCTGATCTGCTTCTGAGTAGATAACCAATATAATGACCGTTTACTAATTGTTTTCATCATTCTGGGAATTCATAACAAAATAACACAACCTCACTTCTGTGAGGTTGTGTTATTTTGAAGGTTCTAATGAACCTTCTGTGTCAGAAGAAGAATATGAAAAAAAGGAGAGTTGAGGAGAATGATTGTTTTTTTTGGTGCCCTAGAAAGATTGAAAAGACGTGGGTCGCTTGGTTGCGGATTTTTCTTTGAAACTCTTGTAATTTTGCGGAAAAGTTAGTCAAAGGAAGGTCCTCTGACTATTTCTAAAACATTCGTTCCCGAATTACAGAAGTTTGTTAAATTCACATTGAATAATTACTAGTCAAGGCCACCCATCATCGACGTAGGTTTCATCAGCCTTTGCATGTAGTACATTCAAATTTAAGTGAACCCGGTTAAACTTTTCATGAATATGTTCTTTTTAAGGCCTTTTATTTTCCCTTTTGCTACTTGTTATTTTGCGTTACGATGGCTTAACAACTACCCTACTTTACATCAATTTGCCTTTACGTAACGGTTCAGTTCAGCTTGGTTATACTTACCATTGAAGAGAAGGGCCGAATATCTAGTTGAAGATAGCCTGGGGTAATATTCATCACCCAAGCCTGGATCATTGGATGGAAAATAAGTTCATTCAGGAGCGCAATCACTCCCCAACTTGGACATTCAGTCGAAGTGATTACGTAGCGAGTATTTTGGATGCTTCGTTCGAACGCCTAGGCCTACCTTGCTACGCTGTCACTCTCGACAAGTCAACATTCTCCTAAGAAGCTGTACAAAGAGTGGAAAACACGATAACTATCACAAGTGCTGCTGTATTGTTATTCATACTATTTTTCTGGCTAAAACTAAATCAAGTTCTTTTTCTATCACATATATCTTGTCCTATCATATACTTACTTTTGTGAACTTTTGGTATCGATACCTTAAGAAGACTCCTAACTGGATATACAGGATATACTGGATATACAGAAGTACTTTGACAAACTTCAGGAGGTGATTCCTCACAATATATTAATATGAATTGTCCAAATAAATAAATGTCCGGAAACGCTTCGTTTCCAAGATATAGGATGTTTAAGTTTTATTTTTATTTTCGTTTTTTTCAAATAACTTTTGAAATACTGAACTTAATTAAACGGAACTTGGTAATAGGAGGTTTTTGAGGTGTCGAATTCGAACGTGATGTTCTTATTGCTCTCACTCGTAGGGGGCACCACCTACACGTCTTTTTCTTTTTTATAAAGATTCATAACTTTTTTGGGCGTTCTTCTAGCACATTTTTTAGTAAACAAATCGATTCCTCTATCATATCTACGTGAATGAGCTACCCTTGTTACTAGTCGCTGTAAGCAACCGTTTTCTAAATATTTGGACTTGAAAACTTCAAGTCGATTATTTGATAATCGATGCATGTTGAAGTTATTACGAATAATTTTGCATTTTTCACAAGAATGCTTTGGAAATAAATTTGACGTTTGTGAGTAGTTTTGGTAATTACATATTTTGTGACAGTTAGACGTTTTGTTGAAGTTTCCGTAAGTAGAAGTAGAAAACACTTATTTTGAAAAAATGGATTATTCAAACAATAATGCTCATTTAGCCGATATGCATTTCGTTTATGGCCTTGCGGATGACAATGCGCGCGAAGCAAGACGTATTTACCAGGAGCGATTTCCTAATCGACTACTGCCTTCAGCTCCAACATTTGCTAGTCTCCACCGTCGTTTGGCAGAAACAGGTAGCTTTAAGAGGGCAGCTGATATTATTGGAAGACCACGAGCAGTCCGAACCCCAGAATTGGAAGAAGCTGTTTTGAACGCTCTCGAGGAGAATCCAGAAACAAGCACAAGAGTAATTGCTGAAGCTGGCAATTCTACTCAGTCCACAGTTTGAAGAATCATCCACGATCAACAGTTTTATCCATACCATATTCAAAGGGTACAAGCTCTTTTGCTAGGAGACTTTCCCCAACGCATTACTATGTGTCAATGGTTTTTGAGAGCTCAAACAACCATGTTTGAGCTCTCGAAAATCCGCACGCGGTGAGTGAAAGGAATTATCAGTAATAATAATAATAATAATAATAATTTTTTATTATTTCCTTGTTAAAACGTACATTGTTATACGTACAGTGACAAGGAAAACGTCTGAGGGTAGGACACGTTACAGAGTATAATGTTTGTAGTAATCAATAATCTAAAAATATGATACATATAGGTATATACATATGATTATTTGTTTGGCTTAGATTATGTAAAAAAAATTACTATAAATAAATGAAAGTCAATTTTATCACATAGTTTTGATATTTTGTCATTAAAATATAAAAAAACAGTTTAAAATTCGTCAAGTGTGAAGCAATTTTTTTCAATAAGTGCCTTTTTCAGTCTTGATTCAAAAATGTTAAGATTTGGTGATATTTTAATTGATTCTTCTAATTTATTAAACATTTTTGGTCCAAGATAAAGAAAACTTTTCTGATAAAGAGTTGTTCTATGAATATTGGGCATCAGTTTGCCTCTAGAACGAGTTGGATAATTATGTTGCTGGAAAGGTGTATTATGCTTGTTTCTATAAACGTATATACACAATTCATAAATATAGAGACCAGCAACAGTTAGTATCTTGAGATTTTTAAAAGCATTTCTACATGATTCTCTCCAACCAATACCGGCAATGATTCTTACTGCATATTTTTGCAAAATAACTATTCTTTCAGCAGCAGATCCGGTACCCCAATTATAAATTCCATATCTCAAGTGGCAGTTTATGGTCGCATAGTATAAGCTCAGTAAAATCTCTTTACTACAAAAATTAGCCATGAATCTCAGAGCATAGCAGTTTTTTCTCAATTTAATACAGAGGGTCTCAATATGAGGAGTCCATGTGAGTTTGTAGTCCAAGGTGACGCCTAACATTTTTGTAGAAGTACAAGATTCAATTGGCAGATCCCCATTTTCATGGATAACAGAATGTTCGGGCCACTTACTAATTGTGAACTTCATCATCACAGTTTTAGATGTATTGAGTGTTAAGTGATTTTTTCTGCCCATATGTTTACTTGTTTATGTACATCCTGGGTTCTTTCCTGTAGGGTCGTTACATCAATTTCCTTCACTATGAAATTTGTGTCATCTGCATACGCTACTGTGTGAATAGTAGACAATCCATGAAAATATTTCATCAGGTCATTTGCATATATCAAAAATAGTATAGGTCCAATGGGATCAGGTCATGATTAACGCAATCGAAAGCTCTGGAGAAGTCTATGAACAATCCGCAAATATGGAATTTACCATCAAGTGCATTAACCACATGCTCATTGAACTCATAAAGTGCTGTTTCTGTACTTTTGTTCTTTGTGAAATTGTGTTGCTTTTCTGAAAAAAGGTTATTTGTTATGAAGAAAGACATTAATTGATTTTTTAAATTTAATTCAAAAATCTTGGAAATACTTGAGAGTAAGCTAATTCCCCTGTAGTTCTCATAGAGGTTTCTATCCCCTTTTTTATAAATTGGTGTTACTTTTGCTAGTTTTAGACTATCCGGAAAAATCCCATTTTCAGTAGACAAGTTTATGATATACTTATACAATATATAGTTTTGAAAATGTCCTTATAGGACAAAACTGCAGTAAAGTTAGTTACAAATGAAAGTGGTTAAAAACATAGAAAGTTCCATTCCTCTCTTTTCTTCATTAATTATTCGATTGATTATGAAAAATTTAATTTTTTTGAGCATTTTTTTAAATTATTTTCTTATATATACAAGTATTCTACTTAAAGAATATACACTTATTTATTTCCATACTATTTCCTGAGCTTTTCAATTAATTAAATTCAATTATTTAAGTTTTTTTTATTGTTTTTGTCAGATTAAAAGAATCCCTCTAGATAATCGTCAGATTATGAGACAACACGTCTAAAACATTAAGATGAACCATTAATATCTTAATATGACGCTCTTGAGTATTTCAAAATGGCGACTTTTTTTGCACATTATAATAATGGCCGCGAGTTTGCGTCAGACCAAAATCGTCAGATTATTGAATGAGAGCCACACACATCATGCAAACGATCAGATCAACATACCAACATTATTAAAAATACGTAGGACATTGATGCTATCAATATCTGATGCGCTCGAGTATGTCCATGCAACAGTATTTTTTGACATATTGAAAAATCTATAGCCGCTTCCCCACCGATGAAAAGGTATATATTATATAACATTTTTTTCTTCTTATCATCTAAGCTTTGCAACCTGATATGTCTCAATGACGCTCAAGTAAATTCCCATTTTGCATCATGGGCTCCCCTGCTATAGTGAGATAGTTGCTAATTTTCTGTCGTTCTTTTAGCAAACTCGGCCCACACGCGACGTGATTCAACGGAAAAACCATATTTCGCTTAGCTAAGCCGTCTACGGATAGCTGATATATTTTCGTCTGGTCTTTCTGTCGGATACACTAAGTGATGAGTATGTCGATCCAACGTCTTTCGAAAAGCAACCGCAGATGAACAAATTTCATGGTTTCAGAGGTTGTAAATTTTCATGAGGCACAGAGCCGGGCGTTTATATTTCTGAATTAAAAATGAATCTGTCTATTCTCGAAACTAGAAATACTAGAATAGTAGCTTTTGCTAGGTATTACAATCCATAAGGCTCAAAAAAGGTTTCATTACGATATATTCAAATTCGTGACATCTTTAGTGAACAATCTGTCACTCCTTTTCAGGATTTTTCAGTCCAATAAAGTACACGCACACACTAATAAGCCCAGCAGTAAACACCCAGTGAAGTACTTTCCAGAATCGTCATAAATCTCGAGAAAGTTTTGAATTCATTTATGCTCGTAACATACAACACCGCGTCTTTCTTTCCTCTGGCATTTCACTTAGTATTCGGTAACTGCTTGTCCGCATACAACAGAACAGAAACAGGGTATTGTGTTCCTATTTATTAGCAAAGTTTTCGCAACGCAACAATATCGCATTATTCTCTAAACTTTTCTCATGACAAAAGGTTTTAATATCGCCCTTGTGGTGTGTATACACAACTCTGACATGATTTAGGGCAATGCCAATCTGCTTAGAGACCGAAAATACTTCATATCCGTAGTATTAGCCTAGAGTCTGATTTGATGTACTCATTAATGAATATCACAAATTTCATCATCTGAAATGGTGTTTACGGATTCGAAATCTATGGTAAAACAAATAAAATAAAAAATTATTCAAATCACAGAAAAATTATTAACCCAATTAATTCAATGGCTCTGAATTACTAAACACAGGTAGAGGCCCTCAAAATACACAAAATAACCAGCTAACTTGATTTCAACAGAAGAAATGCAAGAAAAATGACAAAAAATTTATATCAAAAATTATACATTCAACTAGATAATACATAACATTGAAATGAACAGTTCAAAAATAACTTTAGAAAACGCTCAAAGGTGCGAACTCGTTTCCTCCTTTTCATCTCCACTCACAAGCGATTTTTGTGAAATTGGTGACACTTGTGAATCATTGTATTCATGCCACTTGCCGTTATAAGGATGTCTGCAGAATGCTGTATAATGTCCGTTGTAGGTAGACACTGTGATTCGAAAGTGCATATAGATTTTAGGGACAAGGAGTCACATTATCTGCTGCATAATTGTTCATATCTAATCCATCTAGAAGAAATTCGATGGCAACATTTAACTTGCTTCTAAATCTTCTAAATCTTTCTGTTAGAGAAAATCTTTTAAAATGAATAACTGAAATTTGGGAAAACTTATGAATCGATAGGGACTTTGTGCATTTTCTTCTTTGTTTGCAACTTGAATACGTTCGTAAGAACGCTAGTTGAAAAGAAAACAAGTTATTGTGGGTGAATATGAATTGATAATGGATGAAACAATATATACAAACAATATAAAAGGGGAAGGAAAGTACAAAAAAATTAAGATGAATGATGAAAAAATGACAAAAAGGGAAAAAATTGGTAGTAACTGTGCAAACTAACATCGTCACATCAAAATTCAGCGCAAATATAAGCGATAGCCAACACCCTTATATCCAGATCTGAACAGACAAAAACACGAAAGAACAAGAAATGAAAGTCAAACAAAATGCTCATCAGCAGAATGGATATAAGAAACATACAGTTCACGAAGAACCACACCGAAGAAAGAAGGAAAACAATGAAAATATAAACACAAACGAAGCTAAAGACATCCTGTCCTACATTAGGGGAGTTACACAAAATCAACCTAAAAACCAAGCCGTATATAAGATAGCATGCAGCGGAGAATACATCGACGTATATCAGTAAGGTCAGTGAAACACATACTCCCACTCCATAACAAAAAAACAACCTCCAGCCCTACACAAACACCACCTTGATATAGGTCACAACATTGAGTTCAAAAGCTGCAAACTGATCGCTAGTATATAGCACCAGAAAAACATGATTATAGGGAGGCCATGGAAATTGAGAAGATCAGCAGTCTGAACAAGAGAGATGACGCAAACTACCTCGCAGCTGCATTGATAACCATCGTTTCTAAAACTAAATCTAGTGCACCACCAACAGCCAAGACACCGCCCAGTCGCAGTCAATGTGCCCTTAGTCGAGCGGGATACATCACACCAAGCAATCATCCCACCAGTTAACCAAAACGTTTCTTGATAAGCAAGCACGCCGCTGACCAATCAGGACACTTCATGCCACTACTACATCCTAAGGTAAGGTATAAATAGACAAGCACTGACAAAGTTAACTTCAGCTGTATGATTATCCTTCTCCCCAGGCTCATTGCATGAGATCATCCACGGATTGGGAAGCCTGCGGAGCTGCAATGAATTCCTTTCTAGGACAAAGAAAACCCACAGAAGTTTACATCGGACTATCTTTCCTGGTTCAACAGGCCATTTCGCACTACCAAAATATGGGGATGAGGAACTCTGAAATACTACTCCCTCACCTCTTCACGGAGAGCACAGCATCTGTTACTCCTTCGCTGAGGAAGCGTTGGCCTTTGCAGACACAATGGAGGGTCATTTCCGACTCAACGATGACCGGAACATCTTCAGGGAAAATGATGACAATGTTATCCATCTAGCTTAGGAGGAAGAACAGATGGGGTACATCAAGGCTCCCAAGACTAAGATTGCTCCAGGAGCCGACTCAATCAACAACAGGTTATTGGAGCGGCTTCCTGAAAACCCTATTCAATATTCGCTGAACATTATCAACAGTTCAATCGCCCTTAGTTTGAAGCACTACGTAGTCATCGTGACACCGAAGCAGGGCCAGAACCCGCTTTTTCCCAGAATCATCGTTCAGTTAGTCTGCTGTGCTCAACGGCTAAGCTGGGTGAACATGTTGCTCTACAAAGGCTAACAGAAGAAGATGAGGACCAAATGCTAAGGCCTCCTGCATAAAATGCTCGATTTCGACCTGCTTCGGAGCTTAATCTGGTGGATTAGGTCCTTTCTGAAAGGTAGAATATCTCAAATCAGAGTTGAAAGAGCCCTGTCTCCCTCTAGAGCAGTGATTCTTAACCTGTGGTCCGCGGACCACTGGTGGTCCCTGGAAGCATAGCAAGCGGTCCGCGGAGCCATCCTGAAAAATATGTTAGATGAGTCGACCCGCCGCTAAAATGTTTAAAAAAGAGTTACTATTTTCTCAAGAACTTGAAACGACATAGCAGGTGCAGATTTTATGGATGCAATAAGTCAATATATGGAGAAACATGTACTTATGTTGCAACGGCTTGCGGGGTTTAGTACGGACGGTTCTCCTGCTATGCTTGGTTCTCGCTCTGGTCTTGTAGCATTGAAAAAATTACGACGAACTGCGTTATTCATCGTCAAGCACAAGCTGCCAAGACGCTTCCAGAATGCTTTGCTTAAACGATAAAAATAGCTATAAAAGTAGTAAGTTTCATTAAAAAGAATGCACCCAGTATTCGTTCCTTCAAACAATTGTGTTCTGATATGAACTCTGAACATGAACCTTTGCTTTTCCACACGGAAGTGCGTTGGCTTTCCAAAGGAAACATGTTGAGGTTGTACGAATTAAGAGAGAAAGTATAAATATTTTAACTAACAAGGAAAACAAAGAGTTGTTTGATTAGTTCTGCGAGTCCAAATTTCAAATACATTTTGCTTATTTGGTCAATTTTTTTGCGCAACTGAATAAATTAAACCTTTTACTGCAAGGGTCGGGAAATTTGAAGTTGCAAGGCATGAGCAATATTTTTGCTTTTGAAGATAAAATCAGTGCGTTTATGCGTCCTCGCATTAGTTTATAATGCAATTTTTGTTACAGTTACAGATATTACCTAATGATTAAAGGGCATTAAATAATATGCGTATTTTATTTATAGATGAGTTAGAACAACCATTCCATTTATTCACTGTACTGTACTGTACTGTATTTATTTGTAGTTATCGTAAGGTACTTTATTTTAACTACAAACTAATTAACCAACTTGGTGGTCCATGGCCTTACAGAAATTTTGTCAAATGGTCCCGCATGACTATATATTGTTATATGGATTTTTATCTAACGTCAAAAGATAGGAATATATCTCACTAAGATGATTAATATCTGTTTTTTTGTTAATGCAATTCTAATGCAATTTTAAAAATTGCATTAACAAAAAATTGCATTGACAAAAATCAGATATTAATCATCTTAGTGAGATATATTCCTATCTTTTGACGTTAAATAAAAATCCATATAACAATGTTTCAATGAATTCACCTAATCTAGCATTAATAGAATAATGTACTTTATACTTTAATCCAAATGTTATTATCCTACATTCACTTTAAAAAAACTGCACAGGTAGAAATTTCCAAAAATAATTCTTTACAAGTTAAAGTTGGTAACAGCTTTTATCACTAGAACCACTGACATATGTCATGTCAACTATCTGTCAATCCTTCCAAATGTAATGTTTTGTGAAATTTCGACATGTTACATTATCCTTCCTTCAAAATAATTTTAAACTGTAACGTTTTTCACAAATATTTTATCTAATATTAGACATCCTTTAACCAGTTTTACAAATGTATTGTATCAATGCTCATCTATCATGTTGTGTCCAATATTTTACATAACCATCGTATGAAACATCCTCAAAAAGTTGTAAGTCTAACCATTCATAATTATATATTAATATTACTTACACCCTCAAATTGTAGCATCCCTGATGATGGAAACAATTTATTAAATTTCCGAAAGCTTGGACAAACTTTAAAGAGTACTCTTCATTTGCTGCTAAGCCCCTTTATTTGTTGGTTCTATATATATATATATATATATATATATATATATATATATATATATATATATATATATATATATATATATATATATATATATATATATATCGAGAAAGGTTGAAGCAGTCAAGCTGCTGGAAAATAATTCCATAAAAATCAAAATATGAATATATGAGTACTCTCTGATCATTCCCATATTGATTCCAATTCAAAAGCCACCGGTAGACAGCTGTTTCAGCCTATTGGGCATCGTCAGTACCGGGCGGGCAGTCCTCGATTGAAGACAAAATTTGAAAAACCAGAAAAGTACTTGATAAAAATAGCTGCGTAAACGCAAGCGAAACATAAGTGGAACCACCTATTGGTGTGAAACCCAAGTCAACTTGACAAGTTTTTATGTCAGTGTTGGTGGTTTGACCAATCAACCAATCAATCATATTTTGATTTTTATGGAATTATTTTCCAGCAGTCTGACTGCATTAGCCTTTCTCGATTTAATATCATTTCTAGAAACATGTGGATTCGTTTTCCGATGGCATTTCAGGTTAGCTTCCCAAATTTCTGCTTACCGCAGTTGTCGGTATAAACAAAAATCTTATATAACCTGAATTTATTGGAGCCTCTGGAGACACCCTACATTTTGTTTTACAAGAGATAGGACATTGTTAGATCAAGATCTTCAGATGATGTGGTGCTGCAGGTTTTTCCGGATTTTCCTGCAGCTGAAAAAGCAGCTTTTTTATTTTTATCGTTGTTTCAATAAAATATTTATCACCCGAATTCAAATATGCATATTTTGTCACGTAAATTTATCATTATAGATGATATCTTTAGCGGCTGCCAAAGGCGAAGGAAACAATGATTTAAGCTGAAAATTTTATTTTACTCTAGAGGTGTGTATACCAACATAATGAAAAAAATTGCCAGTCGGATCTTCAAATCCGTGAAATACAAAAATTTCCGTTAGTTTCTGAACATCTCTCGTACATTCTCCTTTTTGAGTCTTTCTAATTTTAGTGAAAAATCTCTGAATTTTGAATATTCATGAGTTGTAAGTCCGATATCGAATATTGATATTTCTTTGCTGATCCCAAATGATAAATCATTCCACATTTGAAACTTATTGGCTGATCTTCCGACCTTCCAAATTTCAGTTGTATGTGATCCGTCTCTGAAATTATTCGGCAACTTTAACGGTCGAAACTTCGAAGTTGGGATGCGAGTTTATTCATGGTTTGTCAAGATGAGAATTTCAGATTCGTGACATGAGATATTTGAATAATTCGTAACATCGTTTCCCCGGAGATTCCCATTATGTTTTTCGTATTCGAATAAATTTTCCGATTCCAATATCACTTACAAAGCCAACGAGAGCCAAACAATAGAAATTCAGTTTAGCGACATAATTGGATATTTGGGACAGTTTTTCATTTGTGCTGGCGGATGAAATTATGAAATGAACTATGTCATTTCAGGATTGAAAGAATATCTTTCTCATTCAGAAGAATAACTTCGTTTCTGGTGTTTATTATGGAGACAAATAGGTATTGCAGAAAAATTTTGAGAATGGTCTGGAAATGGCTCTGGCTCTTTTCGAAAAAAGTGAGTCATGTTGGACCTAAACTTGACTAAGTCGATCGAATTTTTCTCGGGAAAGTATTTAATGAAATATAACATATATGGGGAAGTATATACATACTGTATATATTTCAACAGTTCGGACTTCCATTCTCTAATATGATATACATTGATTTGAAATCCTTGAAAGAATCTGTAGAAAAATTAAAAAAAAATTAAAAAAGATTACCTGAAAAATAACAATTATATTAAGCAAAAAACTGAAATTACAATAAAATAAAATACAAGCAACAACCAAAAAATACAAAAAATTAACTATCAATACGAGATGAAATTAAAAATTATCAACAAGAAATGAAAAAATCAAAAGTTGAAAGGTTCCAAACCAAGTTACTACACAACGTTTTAATTGTTAGTATCCACAATCGTGGAACTGGAGTTACATCTCCGAGATCTAACTATTTATAGGTCATTCGAGTGCTTTCACCTATCCTTTCTTCCTTCTCTCCGTCCACAACGAATTGCCGACACTAATTAGGAAACATCTGTATATCGAAAACTCACACAGGACAGTACCTGAACCAGGAATCCAACCACCAACAATCGACAAAGAAAGGAATCATCAAGACTCTACTAGACCGTGCTTTCGGGCTCTGTAATACAAAGGAAGGTCTCGAAAAGGAACTAGACCTTCAACGGAATGGTTACTCCAAAGTGATGGTGAAACATGCTTCAGCTTGAAGACAGCAAGAGCTCTACAAGGAAGAGAAGCTGCCACAACCAGTACTTGTACTTCCCTATATCAGAGGATTGTCTAAGAGGATAAGAAGAATTGGGTCCAAGTATAACATCAGAACCTGTTTCAAATCTGGGAACACTATCCATAGCAGCCACGAAAACCAGGCCACCAAACGCGGACTGCGACTCCAAGAATTGCATTTACCGGATACCCTGCAAGTCCGGAGAATCATACATCGGTGAAACTAAGAAGCCATCGTAAGTTCGCATTGCTGAGCACAAGAAGAGAGGAGAAACCAGCAAATCAGGAATAACAGAGCACGTTTGGACTCATCAACATAACATCAAGTGGGCTCAATGTGAAATAATCCACAAAAAGGAACACTAGTTTAGGAGAAAATTCAAAGAAACCGCATATATGTTATCCAACAACGCATTTAGCTAGCGTAGAGATACGCAACATATGGAAACCTCTAATCAAGCGGAACACGACCAACTTCCACCAAACGGTCAGCTTCCGCTAAAACCGATGAAGTGGAGAGAAGAAAGAGGGGATAGGTGAAAGCACTCGAATGATCTATAAATAGTCAGATCTCGGAGAAATTAGTCCAGTTATCACCCGAAGATGATTGTGGATACCAACAATCAAAACGCAGCCGTAATATCTAGTCATCCGAGATACAATTCAGGATCAACTGAGGAAGCTAGCGAAACGTCACTGGAAAATTCCAAAAATGCTCGGCCTACGCTCTACGCAATTTTTCTAATCCAGGTACAGGTATTAGCACACCAAACTACCTGAGACAACATATATACGCCTTACGCAGCCGTAATATCCAGTCATCGGAGATTACATAGGATGTAGAAAACTCTGAAAAAGCTTGCCACTCGTGTCGGCGGATTGCCTGCGTGAGGCGTATTCATGTTGACTCAGGTAGTTTGGTGTGCTAATACTAGTACCTAGAATAGGTAAATTGTCAATAACGTTTGTCGACCCTTTTTTTACCTGCCGTCATGCTATTTGCTATTCTTGAACTCGTTTAAAGGGGTCGGCGAATGTTATTGACAATTTACCTAATCTAGGTGAATCTACCTAATCTATTTACCTAATCTAGCACACCAAACTACCTGAGTCAACAAAAATACGCCTTACGCAGTCGTAATATCCAGTCATCAGAGATTACTCAGAATGTAGAAACCTCCGAAAAATCTAGCCACTCGTGTCAGCGGATTTTCTACGAAAGGCTTATTCATGTTGACTCAGCTAGTTTAGTGTGCTAATACCTTTACCTGAAATAGGTAAATTGTCAATAACGTTCGTGAACCTTTTTCTACCTGCCGTCAAGCTGTTTGCTATTCTTGAATTCGTTTGATGGGGTTGACGAATGTTATTGACAGTTTATCTAATCCAGGTACAGGTATAAGCACACCAAACTACCTGGATCAACATAAATATGCCTTACGCAGTCGTAATATCCAGTCATCGGAGATTACTCAAGATGTATAAAGTTCTTAAAAAAGGCTACACGTGTCAGCGGATTGCCTGCGTAAGGCGTATTTATGTTGACTCAGGTAGTTTGATGCGCCTGGAATAGGTAAATTGTCAATAACATCCGTTGACCATTTTCAGCCTACGGTCATGCTGTTTGCTATTCTTGAAATTGTTCGAAAGGGTCGACGAATGTACAGGTACAGGTATTAACATACCACATACCTGAGTCAACATGAACACGCTCTATGCAATTTACCCAATCCAGGTACAGGTATCAGTACATCAAAGTTCATGAGTCATCATAAAGCGTATTTATATTTTCAGAGGTTTATACATACATTTATGTTGACTCGGGTAATACCTGAATTAGGATTAGGTAAGTTGCGTAAAAAGTATGCATGTTGACTCAGATATAGGTGAATTGTCAATAACATTCGTCGACTTTTTTCTACCTATGGTCATGGTGTTTGTTATAAACAGTAGTTTTGGTATAGAATGGAAAATTGATGCTTTCATAATTTTTCTATTTGAAAAACTCTCATATACAACACATTTGGAAACACATTTTTCATGTCAGATGACATTTTTGACCAATAAATGAGTTGTTAAGCTCGAGCTTTTATTCTGTTCCAACCAAAATGTGCTGCAAGTACTTCTTCAACAATTATTTTTCGAAAACTTCAGGAACCTATCAGTTCATCATTCAGGAACCAAAGATAATTGGAAACACGAATATCGCTTCTCAAATTTTAATAAGTATTCAAAACTCCGGGAAGAACATTTTCGATTGGCCATCCAAACTCACGAATGGTATGAGAGACAGATACCGATACCTCACCAAGTGATATTTAAAAAAACAAATTCCTGAGCCTGGCAAAGTATTAAGATACTTTGTCCGGAATAATTACAAATCAGAGGTTTCTCGTGAAGTTCATCACTCCACGTAATTAATAGACCCAAAACTTCGTTGCGAACTGAATCCATCGAGACTCCTCAACTAATTAATATGCTCCAGACGGATTTCCAGCTGTTCAACTAAAAGTCCTACGGTTATGATGCATATAATTCATTTCAGTGAAGTTACTCCTGAATATGAACAATTTTGAAAAAATGGGGGAACAAAAATGGGAAAATTAGTTTTTTCGCATAGTTAAACTGCCGGAAAAACTCTTTTCGTCTCAAACAGTACCGGGGACTGAAATACATGCAAGTGGCATACACCTGAAAAAGAAGAAACTTTTTGTTTTAATATTTCTATAAAATATTCCGTTTTTTGTCAAACATTCCCCCATGATGCATATTACAAAAACAACGTTTATGCGAATATAATGTTATTTGAAGGATGATGCTGGGACGAAAATTGGAAAAGAAGTATTTTTCAGGGTTAATTATGTGATATTTGCGAGAGATAGATATTTTGACAGAGTTCTTCACTGAAATTCTTTCCCCACAAAATGGGATTTCCTTTATTATCTCCAACGAAATGTAACATTTCATTTTTCCACTTTTCATTGTATACTGTTTGCAAAACATTCTGAACGCAAAGAAAACTTTTTTGTCAGTTTTGACTCGTCGATTGTAACATCGTAATAATTTAAATATCTACTATATATTTTCACAGATGTAGGATTCCTGCAGTCTGCAGAAGTACTCCATGGCTCATAGCCAAAATTCTGACAGCTATTTGAATTCCATATTGATTGTTCATTTCGTTTATTTTATTCATTATACGGTTAGGTAGACAAACTAATGTCAAATATTCTTCGTCATCTTCCATTCGGTCATAGTGATAAACACGAAGACAAGGATATTTACCTCTGTCGCGAAGAGGTCATACTTAAAATAAGTAATCCTTCCGTTTAATTAACATGAACTATTTGTCAGGCTCAACAGAAAACTGAAAAATAAATTTTCCTCTGGTTCATTAAACGTGTTCTTATACATATTATGACACCACTAGTCCATCTCATAAATTTATCATTTGCAAATCGAACATTCCCGCAAGCTTTGAAAACTGGTAAAATTACACCTGCATATAAAAAAGGTGATTCCTCCCTAATAAGTAACTATCGACCAATTACGGTACCCTCCATCTTTTCCAAAATATTTGAATTATCATTCTTGGAGAGATTGTTATCTTATCTCAAGCATTTCAATATCATTACTGTGGATCAACATGGTTTTGTGCAAAATAAATCGACCACAACTGCAATACACTCATATGTTCTTGAAGTCATTAAATGCATTGATGCGGGTGAGTGCCCTATTGGGGTATTTTGCGACCTAAGCAGGGCGTTCGATTACATCAGTCATACAATTTTATTCAATAAACTACCTCGATACGGTATCCGAGGTGTCACTCATGAATGGATAAAAAGTTTTTTGAGTAAACGTTATAATCGTGTACACTATTGGTAACCATATGTCATCGTGCAATGATTATTCTGAAATAAGTGTTCCTCAGGGTTCGGTCCTAGGACCTACCTTGTTTATACTTTATATCAACGATATTGTGAAGATATGTGATAGCTCTTTCATTGTTTACTCTGATGATACATCAGTTATTGTATCAGATAGGGATGAATATTGTATACGTCAGAAATGTAAAAAAAGTTCCTTTGATATGGCTCAGTGGTTTACAGCCAATTCACTTCATCTAAATACAAATAGAACAATAGACAAAAAGAAGCTAGTGTAGTTGATACGACCGTCCGATTTTTTGGATTATATATAGACGAACATATTTCCTGGGGAGAACACTGTAAAATCTTAATCGATAAATTGAATTCTGGTTCCTATCAATTACGTAATTTGAGATCAGTTCTGTCTAATGATCAGTTCATGATGCTCTACTATGCCCAAGTGGACTCCAGACTTTGATATGCCATCTCCCTCTGGGAAAGGTCTTCGAGAGCTAATGATGTATTTGTTGAACAAAAGAGAATACTCCGAGTAATATTTAGTCTATCCTCTCGACAAAGCTGTGTTGATGTATTCAAAACATGTAAAATCATGACGCTATCATCACTCTTTATCTTTGAAGTTTGTGTGTATATATTTAGTAATTATAACAGTTTTTCAACCAGATCTAGCATTCATAAACATGACACAAAAATAAAAAATCAGCTGAAAATACACTTTTCTAGGGTCCAATTATCTAAAAACTCTCCAAACTCACTAGGTCCTTTATTATTTAATAAGATACTGATATGTAAGAGACATATCAGTATCCTGTGAAGGATACTGATATGTTTCGATTTCATTATTGTAGTTATTTTTTCTTTCTTCTTTTTGAAGATTTCTCATATTTCTCGTTCAATAATGGATAAGTAAAAAACCAAAGTTGTTTCTATTCGTCTCTCATAAAATATTTCCTTTTCAATTGTATTTCTTGCCATTAGATGCAAAACCATCAGTTACACTATCTCTTCAGAGAAAGAGACAGGTAGAGATTGAACGCGATTTTTTATTTGGCGATTGATTCGTAGGTAAAACCATCGCCGTCGGGTACCAATTATGTTTGTTATTAAATTTTTTTGTCGATCTCATAGACGGCATCCCTATAAGGATTTGTGGTAAAACTACTTGCGGTTTAGGCCTGTCTGGATTACAGAGGCAGGCTTCTCTGACCATCAGTGGTACCATCTATACCACACCGTCAGCGGCCATAGAGATTCTTCCAGATCTAAACAGAGAGAATCTAGCCTTCTAGAGGCTAGATTGACTGCATATTGACTTGTGCATATTGCCAATTGCACAAATCAAATTATCGCAGAGTGCAACAGACTGTTGGTTGATACTGGAAGTCACAGCATTCTGGAAATGGCCTCTCACTTTATGCCTCCAACTGTCAACTACGAACTGTCTTATAAAGTGCTGTTTTTAAGTAGAGATGAGTGGATCCTCCGGGAGAAAGAAATATTAAGATCAGATAGTTGTTGGTTCACAGATGGATCAAAAACACCTTCCGGTTCTGATGCAGGTGTTATCAGTCGCAGACCCAGGACAGAGATATCAACCTTCCTAGAAACCTATACAACTGTATTTCAAGCTGAAATTTACGCTATTGAATTGTGTGCGAAGAGATTGGAATAATCCAATCTCATACAGAAGTCAATAAAAATATTCTTCGACAGTCAAGCGGCGTTAGAAGCTCTTGGCACCTACCGGACAACGTCTAAATTGATAGCAAATGGCCAATAACGACTCTCCTCGATAGGAAGACTTGACAGATTCTCTCTGATCTTGATTCCTGGCCATACTGTCCTGAAGGCTGACTGCTGACTTCCTTGCAAAGGAGGGTGCTGCAAGCAGCTTCATTGGACCAGAAACTGTCATTGGCAGTCTTTGCCAAAGAAACATCGAACACCTGGATGACAAGAAGATGTATAGACTTCTGGAAGAACCTTCAAGTATTGAGTCACTGCAAGGCGTTTAATAACCCGTCGAAGTTTGATAACAAACAGTTGTTGGTCTACAGTAGGAATGAACTACGATGTCTAACAGGTCTTCTTACAGGTCACTGTCATTTGAATCATCATATTTAGAGACTCGGACTGTCGGAAGGCAGTGTGTGTCGCCTCTATTTACAAAATGATGAAACAGCAGAGCACATACTTTGTGTCGGCCCCGCTGAGGACCGAATCAGGTTTTAAAAGTTCGGCAGGGCCGTACTCTTACCATCTGACCTGAAAGACCACTCACCATATAAAATAATCGGCTTCGTTAAGAAGCTAGGTTTATTTGGCTGAGTGTGAATAGGTGTGAGCCACAATAAACCCTTGCGGGTTGCGGTGGAGGGTCGAATAGACCCACTCACTTTGGACCTAACCTAACCTAACATCTATAAATTTCTATAGTTCATGATTTCGTTTTGCTTTTTAGACCCATCCCTTGCATGTTTGTGCAGGTTACAATTTACTTTGCCCGTTTTATTCAAGCCTATATGTACTGCGATCGTAAAATGTAACGCCATATCTCCTAAAAAAGCTTTTTTGATGACAATCTCGAAATCAATATAATCGCCCCATTTTATTGCTCCCATATTTCTATAGGCGCCAGTTCCCAGCTTGTACTGTTATCGTTATCGAAAGTGACAACCCGCACTTTATTTTTCGGGGCTTGTAACTTGGTTCCGGTAAAACAGGGTTGTGTATATTTGTGGCCGTTTTGGAGGTATTTAACATTCCACATTCAGAAAAAAACGAAGGCAAACCAATATGAATCTGCTAAAATATAATGAAGGACGAACTGGAAAGTTCACCTCAAAAAGTTACCGAGTAATATGAACAGCTGAAGAGATAGTCTGTAACTTGTATTCATTAATTTTGTCCACCATCTGGATATTTTATGTAAAAATTTATACTCAGTTTTCTTCTTGTTAAAATTTTATGACAAATAGTTCTCTGGAAATGGATCGTATGCCTTGGCAAATCTATACTCTATCCATCCAAGCAACGGGGTGCTCCGAATCATTAATATGCATAGTGCACTTGATCTCCTTGACAAGGCTGCTTGTACAGAGTCGCACTAAGGAGCGACCGAATTTATTTTTAAAAATATGCAGCTGGGTATAGAAAAATAATTCAAAGTTTAACTAATGAAGAAAACAAAAAGAATTTTGTGTATTTCACATTGAAAGTACAAAAAATGGAGTCATTTTATTTCAGCAGGACAAACAGGTAAGCAGTTTGTGATTTCAAAATGACGTTTTATCGTATAAAGTTAATAATAACTATGAAATAATGTCATTCCACATTTCATACCGAAAAACTGCTACTAGGGAAATCATCATTAGGATCAATTATCAATGGATTTCTGTCAAATAAATCATCCATTAGATGGTTCAATCTTGACATTTTCATATCTACTTTCACATGCCCTACGCATTTATTTCATTTTTCAGTAATAATAGACGAAACAGCTCCACAAAAAAATGTTTTTGTGGAACTGTATTTTTTTGACAACATAGTTTTTTAGGTCCGCCCAAATAAACTCTATTAAGTTGAGCTCGCAGTTGCAAGGGGAAAGACGTAATACTATTCTAGTATGTGCTGTAGCAATTTCGTTAATAATGTGTTTATCATACTTGGTTTCATGTTCATTCACTATCCCCAAAATTTTTGCTTCCACCATGTTATCCTCGAGTATATCATTTCAAACGCATCCAGTTTTAAATTACAACCTTTTTTTGGAATGGTATGGAACGTTGTCTCGAACAATTGCAAAATTCTCTTCTGGTTTTGGAATTATGTTCCTAAACCAATTCTCAAATGATATGTCATCCATTTTCTGATGATAGTCGCCCGTTTCCTTCGACTCGAAGGCTCACAAGACGTCGGGGACAAAATCGGTTTCCCTGCGATATACTATCAACCTTTTCCATTTCGCTGAAAATGGATCAATTTTGTTTCGGTTGAAACAGGAGGAGCGTTTCTTTTCATACGAACAACATCACATAATGATGACAAGTTACCTTGTTCACAAACATACGCGGTTTCTTGAGAATATAATAAGGTGATTCTTAATTGAAGATTTCTTTAAGCCAGTTGAGAAACCATCTAAAAAGGCTCTACTTAAATGAGTTATGTGTCTGCATAGTAAGAACGGTGAGTGCCCACAGCACTCAGAACACATGTTACCCATTGTACATCCTCCCGAGGAGTTGTCCTCCTAGGACATCGTCCATTCTGTCCTTTCCAGGACTGTGGACAGATCACTAGGAGGCATCTTCTTAATATCCGCATGTGTAGGCCAAGACTCGCCGAACACACACTCTCTTATTGACGATAACTCCGAGCACTCGCACAGGACATGACTGACAGTCTCATCTTCCTGTTCACACATCCTGCATAGAGGTGTGTCCACTAGCCCCATATTATGTAGGTGTTTCCTTAGCTGACAGTGGCCAGTCAGAAATCCTACTGTGAGGCGTAGATTTTTCCTGGTCATCGCCAGATATTTCTTCGGCGCCAGCTTCCCAGGGTCGCCCAAGGTGATCCTGGCAAGATTACATCCTTTGATTCCATCCCATCTATTTAAGGATTGAGCATGGGTGTAACATTTGACTAGTTCCGCAATTGTCATCAGACCGTGGGTGCCACTGGGTCCTAAAATTCTTACTCCAGCCGCTTCCTTGGCTGAAGAGTCGGCAACGCGATAACCTTTACTCCTGTCGTGCCCTTTAACCCACCTCAGGATAATGTTATTATCTACCGAGACTTTGGCTAAATCTTGGTGGCACTCTAGTACTAGCCCTAAGGTAACACGCTGTCTGTTCAAAGCTAACAGTGCTTGTCTGCTATCAGTGCAGATTGTTATGTTTTTGCCAGAAATTCCTTTCTTGGTTATTTTTTTTGTGACGATTGAGATATCAGCTAGTTCTGTTTGGACCACGCTGGTATTTCTTCTCATTCCCCACTTAATCCTTAGGCTTAGTGATCTGGAGTACACTCCACATCCTGAGCCTTCTTTAGTTTTTGAGCCGTCTATATAAATCCGTATTGCATTTGTAGCATCTGACTCTATGTTCTGCTTAATTTGTATTTTGTAGGGTTTATCAAACACAAACCTGGGTTCAATTGCATCACTTGTTGCCTGCAGCAGAGGTTGCGCAGTAAGCGCTTTCCGCCATAGGCCCAGCCTCAATTGATCCATTCCTGCTTCGAATTTTACACCAGCCGTGTGCAATCGTACCATGGCCATTAACGCAACCTCCTTAACGTACAGATCCAGAGGGGTCAGACCCGTGATTATTTCCATTGCCGCGGTTGGTGTTGTTCTCATGACTCCTGTGATGTTTAAACAAGCCAGTCGCTGAATTTGATATAATTTTTGGATAGCCATTGCTTGTAGAACTTTCGGTTCCCATGCAATGGCTCCATACGTTAACATAGGTCTTATTATTGCAGTGTAGATCCAGGCGACCACACGGGGTGAAAGACCCCATGCGCGTCCCACTGTCCTCCAACATTGCTCATAAGCCACGTATGCTCTTTTTGCTCTACTCTGTAGTTGAGAGTTCCATGTTAACTTCTTGTCGAGGATAGTACCAAGAACTTTCACCTCTTCAGAGAAGTTTAGTTTGCTTTTGTCGTCTTATTGACGATAACTCCGGACATTCGCATAAGACATGCCTGACAGTGTCATCTTCCTGTTCTCGCATCCTGCATAGAGTTGTGTCCACTAGTCCCATAATATGGAGGTGTTTTCTTAGTTGACAGAGGCCAGTCAGCAATCCTACTGTAAAGCGTTGGTTTTTCCTGGTCATCGCCAGATATTTCTTCGCCGCCAACTTCCCAGGGTGGATCAGGGTGATCCTGGCAAGACTGCATCCCATCTCTTCAAGGATTGAGGTTTGGCTGGTTCAGCAATTGTCGAAGTCATCAGGCCGTAGATGTCACTGGGTCTTTAAATTCTGAATCTAGCCGTTTCCTTGGCTATAGAGTGTGCAATGCGATTACCTTCACTCCTTATAACCTGCAAACGCCTCTAAATGATAGGAGCAACGTTTGGAGGCTATAATGGGGTTTTTACTAATGGAAATACTGTGGTTAGCTACTTTCGGAGAGTGGGTCGTGGAAGAAATACTCTCGTGTGATAGGAAGTGGATTTATTCGTTGTGCAAGTTGCAAGTAGACTTAACTACATACAGTGTGTCAATTTGAAAACTTCCCACCCTCAATATCTCCCTTCCAGTACATAATATGAAAAAATGGTCAGACAGGTCAACTTTATTTGCAAGAGGGACACTCTGAATGAATATTTTCAACCCTCGGGGTTCAACCCCCTAGGAGGGGTGGATGTTACCCTCAGAATTTCAAATGGAAAGGGGGGTCAAGTGGCACATCATTTTGAAGGGCATTCAATTCGCTTGCCGACGGTGCCCTCATTTATTATTTTCCGATCAGCAGTATCCGAAAATGTAGTTCTAAACTAATAGAAGTAATTAGAATTGGCCTATACTAAAATGCCTGGTTATCAAGTTAGTATGCAAAGAAATACAATTTATTGACTCTCTTATAAGTAAAACTTGTGATGACGGGTCAGCTTTTCAACTTTCCATCAGGGGTAAAATTAGACAAGCCTCAAAAAATTTACATTAATTAGTTATCTGATTCCGGTGACTTTCATTTGGGTTTATTATCGGATTTAAAACTCTTATCCCTTTTTTGTTACTTCTGCTATAAAAAGTATCGTTTTTTGAGCAAAAAAGGTGTTCATCGCATTCAAGCCATTTGGTAGTACTATCATTTCAGTTTCATTTGTTGAGCTGATCAGCGATACCTTAGAAAGTGTATAAATTGTAAGAATGGTTTACACTATCCAAGACCGAATTGAAATAATTTTTATTTATGGAGAGGTGGGCAAGTGCGCACGAAGGGCGGCATCTCTTTTTAATGAAAGAAATCCAAATCTTAATATAAGTCACCGGTATGTGCTTGATTTGGTGACAAAGTTTTCCGAAACTGGTTCGGTGAAGAATAAAAAAAGGAATAACCCCAGAGTACTGAATGAGGATGCTCAAATTGAGGTGTTGGGAACATTTGCTGCAGAGCCGACTAGCTCCTTACGATCAGTAGCAGAACAGACGGGAATGTCACACGAGACTGTAAGGAAAGCACTGAAAATGCACAAATTTCATCCATATAAAATGCAGATTCTCCACGAGCTCCATGAGGATGATTATGACAGAAGAATAGAATTCTGTGAAATCATGACTCTTCGAATCAATGCTTTACCTAATCTTCTGTTCAATATCTGTTTCAGTGATGAATGTTCATTTTTCCTGAATGGCAATATTAATAGGCAAAATTGTCGCTATTGGAGTGACGAAAACCCTCACAATTTTCGAGAAGGACATACACAACACCCACAAAAAGTTAATGTTTGGGCTGGTATTCTTGGAAATGCCATTATCGGACCTTTATTTTTTGAAGAAAACTTGAATGGTGATCTGTACCTAGATATGCTTCAAGCACCTATCGATCCACTTATAACTCACGAGCTCGAAACTCAAATTGATGCACACGGTAATTTACTGTTGCAGGAAGATTTGTTACATTTCCAACAGGACGGTGCGCCACCTCATTATTTTCGCCCCGTCCGACAATGGTTGAACGAGCGATTCCGGGAGAGATGGATTGGCAGAAGGGGATCAATTGAGTGGCCACCGAGATCACCGGATTTGACTCCATTAGATTTTTTTCTTTGGGGATATCTCAAATCTGTCGTTTATAAAACACAGCCCACTGATATGGATGACCTCAAAGGACGAATTACAGCAGCATGCCGGTCAATTAGTGGTGAAGTTTTCCAAAATGTTCGAGAGGAGTTCGAAAACAGACTGTATTACTGTTTAGAGCAGAATGGACAACATTTTGAACATATTATCAGATAAAGCGTAACAAGATGGTTGAAATTTGTTTTTTGCAATTTAGTATTTTTTGTTTGCACTCGATGCGTATTTCGTTAACTAAGTAGTTCTACATTCCTCTCACATCCACGAATTCGAATATTACTCAAGGGTTGGAACGATGCTACCTAGTACGATGCTCACCTTTTCCAATAGTCCATTACAATCATTTGTTTTGAATACCAACCTGAATACCAAACATCTAGTGCGGGCGAGTTTTAATCATTTATTCTTATTCACTTCTAATCACCGTTCGTTTGGAACGTTATTGTTCAAAAACTGCTCATCAAAAACTAATGAAAAAGGTATCATTGGCAAGAGAATTGAATGCCCTTCAAAATGATGTGCCACTTGACCCCCCTTTCCATTTGAAATTCTGAGGGTAACATCCACCCCTCCTAGGGGGTTGAACCCCGAGGGTTGAAAATATTCATTCAGAGTGTCCCCCTTGCAAATAAAGTTGACCTGTCTGACCATTTTTTCATATTATGTACTGGAAGGGAGATATTGAGGGTGGGAAGTTTTCAAATTGACACACGTATAGATTTAACATTGAAACATTCAATCAGCATGGGAAGAAGGACATGATCATTTGATACCCCTATGTATATATACATCAGAGTTTACATATATATAAACTAGTAAGTGGTAAGTAAATATAATTTCAGAGTTGTGATATTTGTATTCTTTCTTCCAGAATCACTGGTAGATAAGGCTTCACAGCCAAAAAGCAGCATTCAAATGTAACTAATAAACAGGATAATTGACAAGCAACAAGAGGTGTAATATTAATATAAGTAAAACAATAGAAATAATGGAAAGAGCTCGCCTGATCAAGGTGTTGCCAGCGTATATCTTTCTCCAATGGATATTCCCTTCGTTCGAAACTTGTAGAGATCTGGTGTGTTCATAAATGATCTTGAGATTCTGTGGTAAGTATTATAGTTGTATTCAATGATTTTCTGGTTGTCAGAGACTTCTTGTAGTACCGTAACAAAGGTAACTATAAGCTAATCGTCAAGATGTAACCAACGTACAACGAAGAGATAAAGCGAAAGGGCCAAAAATGAAAAGGCCTGAAACAAAATAAGGTTATATGAACAATTCTGTGCCAAGTTTCAGTTTTATTTGGGAAAGGTGCCTATTAAGATACCTCTCAATGGATAGTTGACAAGCTAGTGGAAGATGTACCTGTATATAGTGGACGGCCTGAAGTGAGGTCTAACGATTACGGCTTGATTAGGAAGATAGAATAATTCAAATCCCAAAACACTGAAGTGGATATTTCTTTCTTTTCTCAAGAATAAGAAACTCTTATATTCACCTCGTAATACGTATAAGGCAAATCCATCCAAGATGTGAGCACAATTCTCAAATTTAGCTTCTGCCATGTGCCGTGATGATCAAAAAAAAGGAACGAATATCCCTCTTTCAAAGGTATGTCAACTTGTCTTCTAGTCAGTTTTATTTCGCAATCCCATGAAATGGGTTAATTATTGCGGTTATCTGGTCGTCATGGTTATTGATGTCACAGACGGTCTGTTCGGGGTAAAATCATCTTCAATGACGTCACAGGTGAACCCTTTTAATCAAACCTTTCAATGATATAAACTTAACAGAAGTGACACAGATTGCCAATATAACTCAACAGTGATGTGAATGTATATTTTGAAGAACTAAATATGAGAATGTTAGGTTATTTATTCCACAGGAATCTCAGAGAACACTCGAAGCACCAATTACTACAAGGCAATTATAAACAAGAACTGATTGATGATAAGTGATTGAATGATAACTAGATGCAATTGAATATACAGAGCGTATTATTTCCAGGGTACAGAAACTTAGAATTTAACGGATCTCATGGAAGCACTATTTCAAAAATGTCATAACAATAAATAAATAAACATCGAAGTTGTATATTTTTTTTCTAGTTAATTTAACGAAAATCATAAAAAAAGTAAATTAACACGTAACATCCTGTCGTGCCCTTTAACCCACCTCAGGATAATGTTATTATCTACCGAGGCTTTGGTGGCACTCTAGTATAGTATTTCCAATACCAATTGGAACAGCACAGAGAAGGAATTCCCGCCTCGTCATAGGCGTCGGCATATTATTTTTCAGTGGTAGTTTTTCAATTACTTATTCTTACAATCATAGCAATTGATCACCCTATGAAAAAGTTATATCAACTGAATTTTTCCACCATGGGTAATTATGAAAAACTTCGAAATTTAAGGTAGTTGATTTCCGAGTCGAAAACTCTAAAATATAATGAAAACACAAATAATCACACCGAATTCTCATCAAACAAACATTTACAAAATAATAGAGACCAACAAAATTGCTAGAAAAATCAAAATTCTTTTTCGCTATATTCGGATGAGGTGGAATCATCATCGGTTTGAATAACGATCGGATTTATGGAACTTTGCGCATAATATTTGTTCTCTTCTTTTATAACGTGGGCCACACAGTTCTTCCACCCATCACTATTACCTACTTCATTCACCACTCGCCTTATATTGTCAAGTACCACAGCATTCAAAGTCAGTGACTGATTACATTTCCGCAAGCTTTCTTTCATTGTGGCCCAAACCATTTCAATTGGATTGAACACACAATAGTATGGAGGTAAACGTAAGAGAATATGACCACGTGTTTCACACATCGAATCAATAATATACTCTTTTTTGAAATTACGTTGTTTTATAGCCAACCAGTAATGCCTTTTTCGTTGGAATCTTTTCGGGCATTTCCATGTCATGATTTCGCATGAAATCAACAATATCTGTTTTTTTTGTGTTATTGTTTGGTATTGTAGTCAATAACAAAGAATGATACGAAGCATTATCCATAACAATAACCGAGTTTGAAGGAATATTTGGGAGAAGCTGCTTACTGAACCAGGTTTCGAATAAAGCCGCAGTCATATCTTCGTGGCAATCAGCAGACGAATCTTTTATATTTTTGGCCGACAGAAGCAAAGCGTAGGTACGAAACCACTTTCATTCCCGGCATGCAAAATTATAATACTTTTTCCCCTTGAAGAAGGTGTGTTCAAAGCACAATACTTGGTTTCGTCTACCCAGCCATATTTGACAACATCATGGGTGTTAAACCAAGTTTCGTCGAGGTAGATTATATGTCTGTTGGATTCTCTTCATTTTTTTGGTATATACCATAAATTGTTCGTCGAATCACATCTTTTGTAGCACCATCAACGTTTGCGAATTTTTTATTCCTTTGTTTTCGTTTCATTGCATGGTCAATGACATCCCCTATTTTAACGACTCGAAGAACTATCGAACGAGATAGTTTCGTTAACTCGCATATTCTATTCATAATAGCATTCTATGAAGTGTGACAGTTTTCCTTCTTCAAGCATTCATGAATATTTAAATTTACTCGCTGAACTTGAACATGAAAGTCCTCATTTTCAAATTCCGGATCCCTGTCGATTGGCACAGATTCCTCACACGTAATGTTATTATTTGTTTCAAAAGGTCTACAGAAAGCCATATTGATGAAAGTACCCAAAAACACTAAGATTTTCACAAAAATCGGTTTAATCGATGAGAATGGAACCTTTGTTGTAAAAGTTGAAAACTTTTTCTAGAGATCAATTACCCTAACACCAAACTGATATTTTTGCACTCGACGCGCGTTTCGCTAACAAGATTAGCATCTTCAGGCGAAGCAAATTGATACTGAATCTAAAGACAAGGGTTAACTGTTTATATACCTAAAGTTTTTTGGTCCGATGTGGACTTTGTTTGTTGAATGATGATTATCCTAATTGATTTTTCGGTAATTAACTAGTGGAACCACTACCTGCAAATTAATTTGTCTGCTTTTTAATCTATTGTTGACAAATTAATTTGCAGGTAGTGGTTCCACTAGTTTATGACCGAAAAATCAATTAGGATAATCATCATTTAACAAACAAAGTCCACATTGGACCAAAAAACTTTAGGTATATAAATAGCTAACCCTTGTCTTTAGATTCAGTATCATTTTGCTTCTCCTGAAGATGCTAACCTTGATAACGAAACGCACGTCGGGTGCAAAAATATCAGTTTGGTGTTAGGGTAATTGATCTCTAGAAAAAGTTTTCAAAAATCGGTTTACAAAACCACTCACTACCTCACCTAACCCCACAAACACACGACACTGATAAAGAAATATTGTGAAACGGACAAAAAATCAGTATTCAGCCAGTCGAGCTAGCCGAGCCTTCATTCCTCAAGTACATTTGATAGCACGTTTACTAACTATCTGGGCGACTAGGGGCGACAGGCAAGAAATGTTTATGACTGTACCAGGGACGCTTTGAACATAAAAGCACTGGTAGTATATACATTTCCCATTTGCCGGGCAGTGATTATGAGCACCCCTCGTAGTGCTCTTATTTTTATTGCCGTTCCAATTGGGAATGGATAGACTATACTAGCCCTGAGGCAACACGTGTTATCTGTTCAAGGCTAATAGGGTTTATCTACGATCAGTGTAGATAGGGAAAAAAATTTTGGCTGAATAAATTCGTCAGGTGTTGACAACTAAACATATACCGGTAGGGAACTAATTGAAATATAATGAGTGATGAATTGAGAGGAAATGGATTAACTTACAATTGATAATTGATAGATAATGGAATGCATAGTAACTATAAATGATTATGAAATGTGAAACGTCATCCCAATATTCTTGTTCCGTTGCAGTGTCGCTATTCTCATCATGTAAATTAATAGTCAGATTACTTGCGATGATGCCTATCATGGCTTCATTTGACATCAAATTCATTTACTCGTTCACAACGAGATTTCCATTGCTCGGAGGAAAACTATTCAAAAAAATCGTCGCCATATTGCATAACATCGTTGAAATTGAAAGTAACATTTTTATTTGCCACGTAATCTTACAGGCCAGCTCAAACAAATTCGAATCTGGGTGATATGTTGGTAATCGTACAACGTTGTAATTTGCTGCTAGAAAGAGCTGATTTACTTATACTCCTTCAAACTTGGTTGTTAATGAGGGCACATATATGATTTTTTTCGTTAAGACACCCTGCTATTCTAAAAATCAATATCTCGGTTGATGGTTTTATGAATTTACCTAAGCGTAACAAAACAAATAACTCACACTCCACTACACTCTCTACTCACTATACTAACAAGATATTAGCTACACGAGTTCCTCGATGTTAATGAGCTCTCGCCCTACTCCGCCTGCTGATCTACTGCGCATCCAATATTTAGAGGCACAGGTAGTTTTGCTATAAAATATATAGTAACTATACATTCTTCACAACATACGTTTATGTAAATCATTGATACGATTTCGATTCGGATGACAGATGATGGAACTGTAATAATCAAGCCTAAAGATCAGTCCACACGTTCATGCTCCACCGCTCGCTAAGTTGAATCCCTTATGTTTGAAGGTGATTGACAATGTTTCGTGATGGCTTTCACTAGTTCGGACTTCCATTGTCTACTATATAAAATGATTTGAAATCCCTGAAACAAGTAAAAAAGAAAAATTAAAAAAGAATTGTTGAAAATAACATTTATATTAAGGAACAATAAACCTGAAACGAAATGATAGTGAAATAACCTACCAGTAAAAATATAATAATTGAATAAATAAAAATTAAAGGAATGAAAAAAAATAATAAAAAATGAAAAAGTGTAGAGATTCCAAGTCACGTTAGTTCACGACGTTTCGATTGTTGGTATCTACAATCGTCTTCGGGTGATGACTGGACTGATTCCTCCGAGAGATGACTATTTTATAGGCCGTTGAAATACTTTCACTTTCTCTACTTTCCATTTTCCCCTTCACTGATTCCGTGAGAGATGACCGTTTTGGCGGGAGTTGGTCATTTTTCGTTTGATGATGGGTTTTCATATGTTTCGTATATCTACGCTGGCCTGGCTGAATACGTTGTTGGACAACATGTATGCGGCTTCCTTAAATTTTCTCCTGAACCAATGTTCCTCTCTGTGCAAGATCTCAGCTTGGGACCACTCGATGTTGTGTTGATGGGTCCAAACATGGTCTGCTATTTCTGATTTGCTGGTTTCTCCTCGCTGTGTGTGCTTCTTGTGCTCGGCAATGCGAACATTCAATGGCCTCTTAGTTTCACCAATATAGGATTTTCCGCACTCACAGGGTATCCGGTAAATGCAATTCTTGGAATCGCAATCCGCGTTTGGGGGCCTGGTTTTCGTGAGGCTGCTACGGATAGTGTTACCGGATCTGAAACAGGTTCTAATGTTGTACTTGGAACCAATTCTTCTTATCCTTTCCGATAATCCTCTCCTGCTGTCTTTTAGCCAAAGTCTTTTCTACCATCGCTTTGGAGTATCCATTCCGCTGAAGATCATTTTTGACGATGCCTAGTTCCTTCTCAAGACCTTCCTTTGTATTACAGAGCCCAAAAGCACGATCTAATAGAGTCTTGATGATTCCTCTTTTTGTCGATTGATGGTGGTTGGATTCGTGGTTCAGATACTGTCCCGTATGAGTGGGTTTTCGGTACACAGATGTTTCCCACTTAGTGTCGGACCTCTTCACCAAAACGTCTAAGAATGGCAATTCATTGTGGATTTCCTTTTCCATTGTGAAAGTGATGGAAGGTCTTCACAAAAGACGATGTTTTTCCTTGTAATGGTTGTATTAAGGGAAGTAAAAATCTAGACAAGTTTTGAGTAGCCGAATCTCTGGAGCTGATGATCGGTCTAAGCGGAACGTCCTTCTTGTGGATTTTGGGTAGACCATACAAGTGAGGGGGCTTACTGTGGTGCGGTGTTAGCCATGATCTTTCCTTGTCCGAAAAATAGACTTGGTGTTTTTTCAAAATCTGGTACAACTTCCTTTCGATTGATGCAGTAGGGTCCCGTATGATCTTTGTGTATCGTCCCTTCTGCAGAACCTCTTCGATCTTCTGTTCGTAGAGAACGGTATCCATTACCACAGTAGCGTTTCCTTTATCTGCAGGTAGGATCTTGATGGTGTTGTATCTACGTAGGCCGTTCAGAGCTCTACGTTCTTCCTTGCTGATGTTAGATGTTGGAACTGGTTCTCGATCCAACTGTTCTCTAATTTTCCATCTGAACTCTTCTCCCTCGTTCTGGTCAATGAGGGAACTGGTGGATTCCACTGCAGTAATTATCTCCAAAGTGGGCACAGATGTTGGCGTAATGGCAAAATTCAGGCCTTTCCTCAACGAGGATGCCTTTATTCCCGTGAGCGGGCGGGAATTCATGTTGATGACGTTGGTGGAATACCCACTTTCTGTTGTGGGTATTCTCCATGTCTTGGCGGATCTTCAAGCACGTGCTTTCAATCTTGGCAAAGATTGGTCCATCATCATCTTCCAATGTCTCTCTTTTTATTTCTTCTAATCGTTCTGTAGCATCCTGCAGCAAAGTTAACCTCTTCCAACGGTGATAATTGATTTGAGACCTTATCAGTGCTCGGCTGGCGCGTTCCAATATGCGTTTAGCTCTCTCTCTCCTGGGATTGGCGATTTCAGTAGAAAACCTTTGGGGATGATGTTATTGTCTCTGGCTCTGCACAGAAAACTGAGGTGAGTTTCTTCCTTTGTAAGCTTGATCATAGTCTTCTCATATCCTCGGAATAAGTCGCTGGTTCCGGGTCCGTACCGGGTATTCAACGTTTGTTTGAAGGTGATTGACAATGTTTCGTGATGGCTTTCACTAGTTCGGACTTCCATTGTCTACTATATAAAATGATTCGAAATCCTTGAAACAAGTAAAAAAGAATAATTAAAAAAGAATAGTTGAAAATAACAATTATATTAAGCAACAATAAACCTGAAATGAAATGATGGTGAAATAACCTACAAGTAGAAATATAATAATTGAATGAATAAAAATTAAAGGAATGAAATGAAATATAAAAATAAAAAGTGTAGAGATTCCAAGTCACGTTAGTTCACGACGTTTCGATTGTTGGTATCTACAATCGTCTTCGGGTGATGACTGGACTGATTCCTCCGAGAGATGACTATTTTATAGGCCGTTGAAATACTTTCACTTTCTCTACTATCCATTTTCCGCTTCACTGATTCCGTGAGAGATGACCGTTTTGGCGGGAGTTGGTAATTTTTCGTTTGATGATGGGTTTCAATATGTTTCGTATATCTACGCTGGCCTGGCTGAATACGTTGTTGGACAACATGTATGCGGCTTCCTTAAATTTTCTACTATATTGGTGAAACTAAGAGGCCATTGAATGTTCGCATTGCCGAGCACAAGAAGCACACACAGCGAGGAGAAACCAGCAAATCAGGAATAGCAGACCAGGTTTGGACCCATCAACACAACATCGAGTGGTCCCAAGCTGAGATCTTGCACAGAGAGGAACATTGGTTCAGGAGAAAATTTAAGGAAGCCGCATACATGTTGTCCAACAACGTATTCAGCCAGGCCAGCGTAGATATACGAAACATATGGAAACCCATCATCAAACGAGAAATGACCAACTCCCGCCAAATCGGTCATCTCTCACGGAATCAGTGAAGCGGAAAATGGAAAGCAGAGAAAGTGAAAGTATTTCAACGACCTATAAATAGTCATCTCTCGGAGGAATCAGTCCAGTCATCACCCGAAGACGATTGTAGATACCAACAATCGAAACGTCGTGAACTAACGTGACTTGGAATCTCTACACTTTTTTATTTTTTATTATTATTATTTTTTTCATTCCTTTAATTTTTATTTATTCAATTATTATATTTTTACTTGTAGGTTATTTCTTTATCATTTCATTTCAGGTTTATTGTTGCTTAATATAATTGTTATTTTCAACTATTCTTTTTTAATTATTCTTTTTTACTTGTTTCAGGGATTTCAAATCATTTTATATAGTAGACAATGGAAGTCCGAACTAGTGAAAGATTGAATCCCTCATTTGTGACAAAATGGTAGCAAGCACAAAACAACACGAGCAGCTTGCGTAGGCAATCCATGTTTTATTCTTCCTTTTTTTTTTTCGTAAGTAAGTTTTGTGTATGGATGGCCTTTAACGCGGTAAGAAATTGGCTGGGTCAGCTAGTTTTCTATACAAAGCAGTACAGAGGAGAAATCATGAGAGGATGCAATAAAAAAGCAATAAGGTAACAAGGCTGTAGTGTATTTTGGAGACTTGGAGAAAGTTAACAAACCAGACTGCTCTGAAATACCAAAGAAGGAATACTCAACATTGAAGTGGACATTTGTATTCTCGCAGGACGTAACATTTCCATTTGAAACGGTACAAGTGAGAAGCATCACAATGAAAGAATGGAACGGGGTTTCACAGTAAAAACGTTTTATCGTGCGGTCATTTTCCGCGAAAAATAATAAAAACTTGTTCTTCGTCCCTTTTTCCTTCCAATATCCCGTTGATACACAATATACGACACGTCGACATCGCATCGGCTGTAGGCGGCAGATAGGAATGGGATCAAACCGTTTAACAGCCAACGTAATCAGCATGATAACGATTTTCGCTCAGTCGCCGGATGTCATAACAACTGCAGACTCCTCAATGGATGGCGCATTTGGATGAAACTTGAACTTATCAGTGAAAGGGCTGCCAACTGGCGAATCGTTTATCGACTGCCGTACCTTGGCTGCGTTATGCCTCACAAAGGCTGCGAAATACCGCATTTCACGGCGAAAAATCTCACATAAGCTCGTTGTTATCTATTTTTATTCGCGATATTTTTGGTTACGTTTTGCAGGGCGGATGAAGTGAAAGCGAAAACCTTTCAGCGTTTTTGTTCGTGAAATGGTTCGTGAAAAAGGTGTTTCTGAAGTAACAGCACATCGATTCACTGTAGACAAATGAACGATATTTCTGAATTATCCCTCTTCATATTCTATGATATAACTTGTACAGTTCGAAAGGACTTTTACCGTAAGGTGGCGTTGCCTAACTCGAGGAAAACGAATGAAATGTGAAAGTTACAGTTTGTATCGATTTCGGAGTTATTCATTTGATGGGGTGAAGTATTTGGGTGAAAAAAATATTGTTTCTTGCTTACAAAGTTTTTCGTTGAAATTTTCTTGTTACGAAGTGAAATTGACTCTAGTGCTCTCCAGCCTTGTTCCGAAATAAGTGAGTGATACCAAAATAAGTTACAATATGAATATTTTGAAACGTTGTCCACAGAAAAATAACTTCTTTCCTGACTGTTGCTACAACGGACATTGGATCACATCCGAGCGATATTTTTTCAAGTTTCCTCACTGAGAAGAGTCATAGAGAAGCTTCTTGTTCGTCCAGCAGCATTAAATTGATTGAAATATTCAAGTAATTACTTACAAACCGGTTTCGGAAGATCACTTTTTTTTAGTGCAGGACAGATCTGGTTGAGACACTTGAGCACATCAGTGAAAAAGTTGCTTTCTGGCAACTCTTTTATCGACTGCCTATGTACTTTGTTTATATTATGCATCACGAAGGCTGTACAGTATGGCAAAATGAATACAAAAAATCTCGCTATATCTTCTTGAAATGTGGACGTGACTTGTAGCACATGCCACGGTTGTGTGTGTAGCTGGTAGCACAAGTCAAGATTGTGAGTGTAGCTGGTAGCACAAGTCACGGTTGAAATGTAAACGTGACTTGGAGCACAAGGCATGACTTGTTTATACGGAATTTACAAATCGAATATTTGACATTATTATGATTTTATCTACCATGTTATCTGGAAACAACTATATGATAACTTTTCCAAAGCGCTAGGTAGTAGATGCAGATTTCATGTTGGGACATACGTATATATGTCACACATACATACGTATGTATATATAATATACAAGCAACAACCAAAAAAATTAAAAATTGAAATATTAATAAAAGCTGAAAATCAAAAAAATTTAAAAATATTATTAATGAAAAGTGAAAATATAACAAAAATTAAAAGATTCAAACCAAGTTATGTCACGACGTTTCGATTGTTAGTATCCACAGTTATCACCCGAAGACGATTGTGGATACTAACAATCGAAACGTCGTGACATAATTTGTTTTGAATCTTTCAATTTTTATTTTTCATTGTTTGTTAAAAAAAATTTTAATTTTTTTTAATTTTCAGCTTTTATTAATATTTCAATTTTTTATTTTTTGGTTGTTGCTTGCATGTTATCTCTTTGTAATTTCAGTTTTTTGTTTAATAAAATTGTTATTGTTGATTTTTTTCAGGGATTTCAAATCCATTTATATAATATTAGACAATGGAAGTCCGAACTGATGAAATAGACCTTTCAGTTATTTACTACGGAGGCGCGAAACTGTTTTTTCAAAACCGGGCAAAGATAGCCCAGAGGACAAAGTCACCCCAATTGACGGTTATATTGAAGAAATAACAATAAATTAAAAATTTTCGAAAATGTATTTAATTCTATTTATTCAATAAACATCTTAAGTATAACTGAAAACAACTAAACTTGAATCCATATATCATATCTCGTTATCACATTCACTCCCAGGTTAAGTAATATACATCTTCTTTCAATTGAAAAAGAGTATATAAAATAAGTGACAGGCAACCCCCGATTTTATGACGAAGTGATTGACTACTTTGCCAATTTTGAAAATATAAGGATTCCTCTTATATTTAAATTAGAGTAGGTAATTCAAAAAGTCTGTATATATTATACAAGTTGTTGCCCGCAGTTTCGCCCGCGTCGAATTTGGTAGTTGTAGTACTAATTAGTACTATGTTGCTGTAAAGCTGCTGTTCCAATGTTTTGATAGAATCAGAATCAACCAACTTAGGCGTGCGCTGCGTTATAGAACAGTGCTTTCAAAAAATGTTTCTACAGTGCCATCTAGTGGCGAGTTACCTACTTACTTACCAACCAACCAACCAACAAACATTCATTTTTATATATAGATTTATATACATATTTATATATTAGATTTGGTATCTATCGAAAACCAAATACCTATCTACAAGCAACGGTCATCCAAAAGTTATATCAAATACAACGATTGGCTTATTTGAACATCACAGGAACCATAAGAACAACACCAACCGCGGCAATAGAATTAATTGCTAGTCTGTCCCCTCTGGACCTGTACGTTGAGGAGATTGCGTTAATGGCTATGTTACGATTGCGCACGGCTGATGTAAACCTCGAAGTAAGAATGGTCCATTGAGGCTGAGCCTATGGCTAGAAGCGCTCACTGCGCAAACTCTGCTGCAATTGAACCCAGATTTGTGTTTGATAAACCCTACAAAATACAAATTGAACAGAACACAGAGTGAGATGCTACAGATGCCATACGCATATATACAGGCGGCTCAAAAATCAAAGAAGGCTCAGGATGTGGAGTGTAATCCAGATCAGTAAGCATAAGGATTAACTGGGGAATGGAAAAAAATAACAGCGTGGTTCAAACAGAACTGACTGGTATCTCAATTGCCACAAAAGAAATAACCAGAAAAGGAATTTCTGGCAAAAACTTAACAATCTGCACTGATATCATATAAGCCCTATTAGCCTTGAACGTGTTACATCAGTGCTTGTACTAGAGTGCCAAGGGTGCCACCAAGATTTAGCCATATCCTTGGTATATAATAACATTATCCTGGGGTGGATTGAAGGGCACGACAGGAATGAAGGTAATCGTATTGCCGACTCTTTAAGCAAGAAAGTGGCTGGACTAAGAATTTTAGGACCAGTGTCACCTACGGCCTGATGACTTCGACAATTGCGGAACTAGCTAAACGTTACACCCATGCTCAATCCCTAAAGAGATGGGATGAAATCAAAGTATGTAATTTTGCCAGGATCACTCTGGGCGACCCTGGGAAGCTGGCGCCGAAGAAATATCTGGCGATGACCAGGAAAAATATACGCTCAACAGTAGGATTTTCGACTGGCCACTGTCAACCAAGAAAACACCTCCATAATATGGGTCTAGTGGACACACCTCTATGCAGGATGTGTGAACAGGAAGATGAAACTGTCAGGCATGTCGTATGCGAGTGTCCGGAGTTATCGTCAATAAGAGAGTATGTGTTCGGCGACTCGTGGCCTACACCTGCCAATATAAAGGAGATGTTTCCTAGTATCTGTCCACCTTCCTGGAAAGGACAAGATGGACGATGTCTTAGGAAGACATCTTCTCGGGAGGATGTACAATGGGTCACATGTGGCCTAAGTGCTGTGAGCCTACACTCACTCTCCCTACTCTACTGATACAGATACTATTAGAACTATAAAAACCGGTATAAATTTTATCAAGTCATTGGCAAAACGAATCAAGTGCTTGAATGAGAATATTGAAAGAAACTTTCCCAAAACACAATGGAAAAACCTTACGGCAATGTGCGTACAAACTTTTAAAGATCTTGGCGACACAACCTGTTTCCACATGTACCTCTGAAAAGACTTTCTCTTTTCTGAAACGCCTCAAAACTTAAAAGAAACTCCACAAGCCAGAAACGACTGAAAGTTTTGGCGTTAATGTCAATCCACCGTAGAATTGGCATCGACACCGAGAAGGTAATTTATTTGTTTGCTGCAAAGAAAGCTAGAAAACTAAATTTTATTTTGTGAAAAGATGTTAATATTTTTGTAATGGTTTTCTAATGAATATATATGATCGTGTAAAACCATTTTCTTCCTCTCGTTATTTTTATATTCCATGTTTTTCTACTATTCCACCAAACCAAACCCCCCGAAGTTGTTTTCTGTCTACGGCCTTGCCTTGAAGTTGCTGGATTCCATCCAGAAAAGAGCCATCCACCTAATTGGAGACGCTAACATCACATGCAACCTTGATAGCCTGGAACATCTAAAAAATGTTGGAGATTTGTCTCTCTTTTATAGATCCTTCCACGGGAATTGTTCAAGTGACTTGGCACATTTGATTCCACCAAGAGCGGTACATATCAGAAATACGCGACGAACTGTGGTGTACTGAGGTTCAACTCAGTACACCTTGAAGTTCACTGTTCAAGAACTCTTTCATCTGGAGAACTTCCTTAGAACGTTTTTCCAAATGAATTCAAACTCCAGCGATTGAAATTCAATTTGAGTCGCTACTTTCGCACAGGCACTGCTCTGAGAGCGCCCTAATGATTTTCCTGTGGTGATTGTGTTTCGTCTTTAAAAAAAATGCCGGTTGAATTTCAACAAATTAATGAAATGAACGAACGCAGTACGGCGCTTTATTCATTAAAATATTCCATCAATGTTCAATCGACTTCGTTATATCTGATTCAATCGCCTTCGACCCGATACAGTCTGATTTCAAATCATCAAGAATTAATTCGGCAGAATTATTATCCCGAGCCACACTGGTTATGTTTATAGAACCGGTTTAATTGGGATCCTTTATTGTCTGGCCAATTTGACAGGTCGGGATTAGCATGTATAATTGAATAATTATTCTCACATTGAACCACCGTGACGAAGCTGCGATGAGAAGTTAGAAATGTGATTTTTGGAATAATCATCAATAATTTCATTCATTCCAGAATATTCAGACTTATATTTGAAAGGCTGGAAATAAGGATAGATAGAAATTGAAGGATACGACACCCAACATTCAAGAAATATGAACATTCTGCCACACACCAATACTATAGTACTTCACTTGCCGCACATTTTACCATCCAAAGTACCTTCATCAGATGCCTTGCAGTGGAAGGCGTTTGAAATACTTCTGCCAAGTGAGGTGTCACCAGCGGAGGAGAGAGTCCTTCTAAACGACGGTCCAATCCTGAGATAAGTGTTTCAGTGTCTATGGGTTTCCCTAGCTAGTGGTATGACTTTGAAGTAAGCATAGAATCCAAGCCGAGTCTACAGAAAAGATGCACGTTGAGTAAACGACCCCAACTCTCCACGCTGTAACATCGACTCAGGAGTAAGAACTTATTTTCACTCTTGATCCTTAAGACTAATGGTCTCTTCAAAAACTGGATATGTCATGAATGTACCTTGCACAAAATTCCTAAGCAGCAGAAGCATCCAATTAGAACCTATTTCTATAAATTTAAAATGAATAATTTAACTTGAAATGATGCGGCCAATTGCGACCCACTGACGTTCAGTGTTTGTCAAATTCAACTTTTTTCTTGAAAAAAATTAAAAAAGTGCATTTATAGATCGAATTTAACAAAAAGTTACTTGATTTATATCCATATCCCATATGTTATGCAACTAGGATAAAGTTAACGTTTTGCTTATTTTTGACAGATATCCCCTTTATTTTAAAAAACAAGTTCGGTTAATTGTCATCAATTCATGTATGCATAACAAACTCATCATGAAGTTTAACTTTTCTGATACATTTTTATTTATACGGACATTTTTAGAGAGAAATTAAAAATGTGCTATAAAAATTTTAACATGACTGGTGCAATCACTTGGCTATTTTCTTAAACAAACGTCAGTAGGTACCTTTAATTTTGAAAAAGCAGACACAACTCAAAAACTGCAGTAAGTATTAATAAAATTACTAGAGTTGAAATTACATTAAAATTTCAATATTCAGTATTTACAGATTATTTATAAATACTAACTAGGGCGGTAAGGATGCTCAATCACGTTGAATAAAATTTTTAGGTAGGTCTTGACAAACAAAATGCATGCTATAGTAGTGTCAAGTTGTTGCAATAATGTTGTCTCTTCAGGAAAGAATAGAAATAGTTTTAATATGTGGTGAGAATACACCATACCTGCAAGTAGCTAACATTTTTAATGAACGGCATCCAGGAAAAAATGTTCATCATACTACTGTGTCGAAGATAACGATATTATAAAAAATACCGATTACAAGAGAGAAAGTGTTAAAAACATTTTATTAAAGAATAAATTTTGGCCTTACAAGCCAAAATTTATTAACACATTGAAAGAACGAGATTTTGATGTCCGTTTGGGGTTTTCATTCTTGTTTCAAGGAGAGAGAGAAGAAAATGTAAAGTTTCCGTATAAAATTTTATGGGCAGATAAGGCAACGTTCTCTTTAAATGGAAAGGTAAGTTCTCAAAATTGCCGATGGTGATCCCAAGAAAATCCTCATTTCACAGTTGAATGTGGTGATCAGTATTCCTTTAAAACTAATGTATGGTGTGGGATACTTAACGACCAAATAATTGGGCCATTTTTCTTTAGGGAAAATTTATCATCCGTCGGTTATCTCAACCTTTTAAATAATGAGGTTAGTGAAGTTTTAGATAATATGCCTTTAAATAATAAATACAACTTTGATCACCCGACTTGACGCCTTTAGACTTTTTCTTGTGGGGTTACCTGAAACAAAAAGTGTACCGAAGTAGACCATTTACTGACATACAACATCTGGAAAATACCATTCGCGAGTGCTGTGCAAATATAAATCCCCGATTTATTGAAAATGCAGTTACAGATGTCAGTAGAAGGACCATAATTTGTATTGAACATGGAGGACGACATACTGAAATGTAGGCTATAAGTGTTTGACAACCTCATTTAGATCAATAAGTAATTTTTTGTAATTTTTTGTCGCAGTTGGCCGCATCATTTTAAGTTAAATTTAAAGCACAAACAAGTGCCGAAGTTGAACTTCATTGAAACTTTTCGAAAAAAAGTTTCCCTAATGGTGCGTACTTTAATGGCGACACTGTATATATATTTTAATATTGATGTAAGTCACAAAAAGGATTTTAAATTTATGGATGTTTAAGTTTTCCCAAATGTCCATACGGTTTCCCTTATTGACTTGTTTTATGAGTTCATGTTCTCTGGTAGAGGGAAATTATGTTTGTTTTGTATGGCGTGTGTTGTGAGGTTTGATTTATATACTATTTGGTTTATATATGCCTTTTTGTCCTCGTCGTACCTTTGGATCAATTTTTTCTTGGTTTGACCGATATAGAATTTGTTGATGTTGATGTTTAATGGTTTCAAGACGTTTGTTAGTTTTTTGGTTTGGTGTCCTACGTACGTAAATGCTGTCCATCGTTGTTTGTCTGTTGGGGTAGCTTGATCCTTGTTCTGTATTTTTTGTTTGATTCTGTTTTCTAATTTATTTATTGTCTTTTGGGTGTATCCGTTCTCGTTCGCTATTTGGTATATGATTTTCCGTTCTTTGTTTCGGGCTTCATTGCTAAGTGGTATCCTTAATATTCTATATATGAATGCGTTATAGGCAGCCATTTCGTGTGCTGGTGGATGGTTTGAACTTGCGGGTATGGTGGAGCTTGTTTGTGTAGGTTTCCTGTAAATTGCCATTTGAAATTGTGTTTTGTTGTGGTTATATCCGATGGTTTTGTCCAGGTAGTTAAGTTTTGAGTTGTGAATGCTGAAAAACAGTTTTTGATTTATTTCGTTAATTTTTTTTGTTATTTGATCTATTTTTATTCCGTTGTTTTGTGATATGTACAGTCCATTGTCAACGTAACTGTACCACTCTCGTTTTTCATCATGTGTTTTTATTATTGTTATGATTTTCCCATCTATGGTTTGCAGATACCTATATTTCGGATATAATGCTAATATACCTGCAAACCATAGATGAGAAAATCTTAACAATATAGTGTGCTGATACAAGTGTTTGATTATTGTAAGCCATTTGACCCGAAAGGCGGGACTTATTTTTTTTTATTTATGTAATTCCAAAATTCGTGTGGATTATTCTTCAGTCTTTCTTCAGATCTACTAATATATAACCTATAATCAGTTGCAATTCTGGATTTGAGAATTTTTTCTTACATTTTTCATGTGCCCTAAATAAAATAAGTATTTCATTTTTTTATACATTTTCAAATAGTGATTTTTTATTTTTTCTGTCTGATTATATCTATGTTATACCAAATTGGGTAAGAATTTTATCTAAATTTTACAAGCGGCGTACATTCAGAAATTATCTTTTGAACAATGTCAGAGTCTACATCATTGTGATTGGATGAAAGTTGAGTCCAATTAATTTCACACGGTAACCGAGAAGACTTTTGTACATCGATCGTTTTCATTTCATACCTTATAAGACAGTTTTCAACGAGTCCAAATAATTCATTGTAGTCACCAATTGTTGTTTTTGGAGGAATATAAACTGCAGCAATATATATTGGTTTCATATTTTTCGTTGATACTTTGTCACAGAGAAAATCTATTGTGTCCATAGGAGAAGTGAGTTCATATATTTCTGATTTGAATTATATATTGTTCAGCATCTACTAATACACCACCACCTCGTGTTCTACGGTTTTTTCGGTAAGTTACAAAATAATCTGAAAATAATTCTCCGTTGTTCACTACATCATTTAACCAGCTCTCTGAGATTACGATTATATTTTGATCAATTCCTAGAACGTTTTTCTAGTAGAGGGTTTTCCTAAACGATGTCGATTTAATTACCTTCTCATCAAGCTTACCTACGAACTCCCTATATAACCTGGTTATAAATTTCAAATGCATTAGAGAGTAACTAGTGGAAAAGTATTTTTATTCGTTTCATCAAAATGATCATGAATTTCCACAACATAAAGAAGTCATCAATTGAACAAATTCAATAGAAAACAATGCCCGTTATAAATCAGTTAACATGATAATCGATTAACAAAAATAATTGTAATTTAAAGCTTGCAAATTCATTTTCTTATGAGTTTCCTTATCGTTCCCAGTGACATGTCCCTTCCTATGAAATTTTCATGAGAAAATTTCGTTATATAACAATTTTCCATTTAATTTGTTCCTTGTGCATTTTCCAAGTAATATTCACCAAGATTATTAAGGATATGCGGGGTCATGGCTTTTACTTGACACAAACTTCATTAAATTGTGACCCCTGAGTCGTCAGCGCCAGCATGGCTGTGTCTTTTGTTGACAGAGTTATATAACAACGATTTGAAATTATAATTTGAGGCTATACAAAATCTCGTTTTCTATTAAGCTAGTAGGAGATATTTCCTAGATGTTATTTTGCGAACGGAAACAAAGTCTATGAGATTGGTTTTCATCAATAGTAACGAATTTATGAGGTTGTTTCTAAAGTTTTGCCCGTTTCTGTGGGTTTATTTCAAACTGTAATATAACAGTAAATACTTGTTCAATTCAATCGAAATGAGCGCCATATGAATCAGTGCACTATTGTCGATTAATAATAATATTTATTTCACTTGTTGAACAGTAAATCATCACAATCATTACAATAAACATTTACATACAGTAACAAGGAAGACGTCCATGTATAACTAAAAAGGAATATATATATATATATATATATATATATATATATATATATATATATATATATATATATATATATATATATATATATAAATTTAAAACAACAAAACATGACAGATACTAAACTGTACATATAAAGGTAATTAACAATTTTTTTATCGAGAGTAACTATTAAAACTCGTCAACGGTGTAGCAGTTTCTTTCAATAAGATATTTCTTTAATTGTCTTTTGAATATGCAGATGTTCATTGAGTCCTCAATAGAATCATCTAGCTTGTTATATAATTTGGGCCCAAGATATAGGTAACTCTTCTGATAGAGGGAAGTTCGGTGGGAATTCGCTATCAACAACCCCCTAGCTCTAGTTGCGTATGGGTGGTCTTGCTGGTTTGCGCAAAATTTTTCTTTATTCTCATAAACGAAGAGACACATCTCGTATATATACAGACCAGCAACTGTGAGTATTTCCAGCTCTTTGAATGAGCTTCTTCATGAGTGTCGCCATCCCAAGCTAGCAATTATTCTGATCGCACGCTTTTGTAAAATAAATACTCGTTCAGCAGAGGAGCTCATACCCCAATTGAAGATCCCATAGCACAAGTGACAGCCAATAGTTGCATAATACAGATCTAGGAGAACCGCACTTCCACAATGATTCGACATAAATCTCAGTGCATAACAGTTCTTTCGTAGTTTATCAAATAGGAATCTATATGAGGATCCCAATTGAGCTTATTGTCTAGAGTTAGCCCTAGCATTTTTGTTTCTGGTTTGGATGACACCACTAGTTGGCTATCTTCATAATTTTAAGAGTTTCTGTGGTGTTCTGCAATGAGAATTTGCCTAATGCTGTTTTGCTGATATTCAGTGCTAAATGATTTTTATCAGCCCATTTCATTATTTTCTCATGTATGGATTCTGTTGTTTCTGCAAGTGCTAATGTATTACAATCAGTGACCAGAACATTTGTATCGTCTGCATATGCAACTATGTGTACCTTTGAAATACTATTTAGGTATTGTATCAAGTCGTTCGCATACATAAGAAAACGCAGTGGTTCGAGTACAGATCCCTGTGAAATTCCTTGCTCGCAGGCCAAGGACTGACTGTGAACACCTTGAATTATCACTGTTTGTGACCTGTTCTCTAGATATGACCTCATCCAATCTTGGGCAACTCCAAGAACCCCATAGCTTTGCATTTTCCGGCTTAGTACATAGTGATCTACACAGTCAAATGCTCTAGAGAAATCGATGAACAAACCACAAATTTGTAGTTTGTTATCCAAGGCTGTTCCATGAAATCATAGAAAGCTGTTTCCGTGCTTTCATTTTGCCAAACCATGCTGGTTTGTCAAAAGTAATTAATTTTTGAGTAGAAACGATAGTAACTGATTTTTAATATTCATCTCGTATAACTTGGACATACTAGAGAGAAGACTTACCCCTCTATAGTTCTCATAGCTATTTAAGTCTCCTTTTTTAAAGATTGGGGTAACGATTGCAACTTTTAATTTCTCAGGGAACATTCCTCGTTCCATAGAAAAATTTATCAGATAAGTCAGAGGGTAGACTATTTCTTCCATGCATTTTTTCAGAAGTTTGTTTGAGACCTGGTCATATCCGCTAGCATTAGAATTCTTTAATTCATTTATTAAATCAAAAACCTCATATTCCTTGATTGGATGGAGAAATATGGAGTTTGGGCAGAGTGTGACTATATTTTCCATAAAATTTAGGTCATATTCTCTTTGTTCTTCCGCTTTCGTGAAATGAGCATTAAAATTGTTAGCCATATCAATGCATGACACCTTACCAACATATATATTCCAAGAATATTCCTTGGGAATATTCTTGGAATATCATATAATATTCTTAGAATATCTAAGGTATATTCTATTAAGAATATTCCAGGAATAGAACCCGAGGAATATTCATAAAATATTCAGGATATTCTTAGTTTATTGTAGGAATATACAATAGAGAAACACCATAGAATATTCTTTAAATATATTTTATAAATATTCTAGGAATATTTGGAATATTCCAAGAATGTGACGAGTAACCGCTATTAGGCATGTATATATTGCATTTTGATGCAAGATTCACACAAGTAATAAAACACATAATATTCATAAACAAATATATTTCAAAAACAATATACACTGAAATATTTGACGTTTCAACCATTATTAAAAATAAAAACTCTAATTCAAAATATTTATTCACTGAATAAAATATTCCTGAATACTGTCATATTACAAATATTAGAAATGTATTCAAATTAGGATGTTCCTACTCTCAAACAAATGTATACTAAAAATATACTAAAATAACAACTCTGTGAATTCATCAGCACTAATTAAAAAAAAATAAATATATCATTTCATCGAAAAAGAAAAACTGTATTAATTACATCAAGAGATAGGTTAGGTTAGGTTTCTCACTTAAAAAAATAAACCCACAAATGAAGTATTTAAAATGAGTTGTATGATGGGTTCTTCAATGAATTTCACTTACTTAAAGTTATCCAAACTTTGCTCACCAGAATAGTTTTCCTTATATTTGTCCAACAATGCATCAGCCAGTGTTTCAATAGTAATACCTGGAACAAAATGTACATTAACGTTCATTATCACTATTTGGAAGTGGCACAATAAAACAGGAATAAAAATCGAATAGATATTTTTCGCATAGGTTACTCATGAACATTTACAACATTTTATGACTTGGAGAGCAACTTGCATTGTCTTGTTGAAAAGTACTCATTACGTTTTCAGTTCCTTGGCGCACCTGCCTGTACCAGGTACCACTCTGTTTCCTTTTGGGCAAATTGATACTATCTTGAAAACGAGTAATAAAAAGTATGAAAACAAATGATACAAAAGAATGTGTCATTCACTTACTTTTCTCTATTGAAGATACATAACTGAAATCACTCTAGTTCAAACATGTACTTAGTCAAACCAACAAATCCCACACACCAACTCTCCTCGAACCTAAAATGAGGTATAGTGGATTAATCACCATGACTTTACTATCGATACTATTGCATTTTACTTACTTTTCTTGAAGACTGAATATATACAACTCTCCTGTTTAAAGATCCAAAATCAAACTATTCGCTGTACTGCAAATTGGCCAACCCCAAATTATAAATGGTACACTGAACGTGACAGAATTATACTTTGATAATAACACCAACACATCATGCATTACACACGCGAATCTGCCACGTCAACCGCCATGTTGAATCAAATGTCGAATTTAACACAAATGTACCTTGCATTAAGGGACAGCCGCTTTCACAGAGCTTATTCGACTGTCGCGCGCTACACTTCAATTGACCAATGAGAAACGTTTACTCCAATTCTTCACTTCCCCATTTGTAATTAAATAATTTCAAATACAAAAAGACAAATAGGATGAGAATTAACCAATTTATTGATGCAATTAGTTCATTTATTGGCCCATTTAAATTTTTTTGTCGTTTCCTACAGTTGCTGTTGGAGCAATTCATCCTGAATCTTCGCGTTGAGTTCAAAAACTGGTTAACACTATCAGGGTTATATACATTAGGTTATGCATTCGATTAAGATCTTCAAATATTTTTATTTTTAATAATATTGAATTATTTGAATACGTTATTATGAGATAATTCAAAATTCCATTGTATAGAATATTCCAAAATATACCGTGGGGATATATTCTAAGAATATACCATATGGTATATTCGATCGACAATAATCTTAGAATATTCAAGGGAGAATAATCCATTTATAGAGATTCTATGCACATTCTTTCGGGAATAATCCTGCCATATTCATTCAAGCATATTCTATGAATCTTCTAAAGGCGTGTATATATTCCAAGAATATTCTATGAATATTTGGAATATATACGTTCGTTTTATGATATACAGGGAATATTCCATGAATATCTAGTGCTGTGTGGGATATGTTCTCCACTAAAAATGGAAATATCTTTGGGCTTATAGTTTTTTTCTGGATATTATTTATAGTTTGCCACATAGTTTTTGATTTATTGTGAGAACTATTTATCTTATGCTCAATGCATCTTTGATTATTCTGCTTTAGTTTATCCCTGTATGATATAGTTACTTGCCGACATATAGGTATCCTTGAAATTTTCGTTTACTCTCGCGCATTCTGAATATAGAGAAACCATGTTCTTGAGGTTATAGAGTTCGGGGGCAAGGGGGTTAGCGTTGACTTTCTCTGTTTTTTTGTCTGTTTGGTTGGAAAAGATACCTCAATGTAATATTGAAGGATTTCATGAAATCTATTATATACTTCGTTAGGACATGTTTCCTTGTAAACATTCTGCCAGTTCTCGTTTCCCAGTAGTATTTTAAAATCTGAGATATTTTTCTCTGAGAAATGTAAATAATATGTAAATAATAAGAACTTGGAACTTTGGAGTTATTGGTGGTATTTTTTGTTGGGAATTCAATTATTTGTCCATAGTGATCTGTTAAATGAAAATCCTTGATCTTCACCTCGTAATCTGCCATTTTGGTTATGAGAAAATTAGCAATGCATGTGCTCGAGGAGGCTGTCACTCGGGTTGGTTCATATATTGTACACATTATGTTGTACGCGGCTATTACATCCTCTAGCTGGTTCATATTTGAGCCATTTAAAAAAAAATAATATTAAAATCCCCTCCCATAATAACTTTCTCATTATCCCTACAAATTAGTGTCAATAATACTTCAAGTAAGTCTAAGAACATGGAAATCTCCCATTGGTTGTCTTTACATACAAATAAAGGTAGTTTTATTTTGTTGTGATCTGATGCCGCAGCATTCAAGAACACCCACGAGACATACGATTTTTAGGTTTAGGACAGCAAATTGCAAGCTAGTTGCATCATTTTTTAAAATTGCTGCACCGCCGTTTTTTGTTTCTGTTCTAAATTCTACAGAAACTAGTACATTAACTGAAATATTTCAGCTTCGTCACAACAAGTTGGTCATTATTTTGCCAATGTTCAGAAATTTCGTCAGCATAGCAATTAGGTGCTCGAGATTCGATGAAGTCAACGAAGGCCGTTTTGCCTTGTCCTCTTTGGCGAAGGTTCTATCGGTAAAGAAGTTATCCAAGTGCTTGAAAAAATGTTAGTCGATTGGCAAGAGGTCTGGAGAGTATGGTGGGCGAGGCAAAACGTTGATGCTCAATTCGTTTGATTTTCTTACGGTGATTTTTGAAACGTACAAATGGGCGTCGTCGTGAAGCAGAATCGGACCTCTGCTGTTGACCAGTGCTGGCTGCATTTGACGTAATTTTTGGTACATTTCATCGATTTTCTCACGACAGGGCTCTTCTGTGATGGTTTGGCCCGGTTGCAGAATAACCATGGTCTTTTTATGAGGATTTTCGCCTTTGGGAAGTGCCTGGATGACTTACCGCTGTTCATCCACTGTCCTGGACGTCTCCTGTTGTCGTGGAGGATCTACTTTTCATCACACATGACGATCTGATTCAAACGAGAATCGTTTTGGTCGCGCAGAAGCAAAGAAGGAAATACCTTGAAACGTGACAATTTCCGTCGATCGTTGAAAACGTGGGGCATGCACTTTTTGAGCTTTTTGATCATTCCAATACATTTTAAACCATCAAAAACCGAACGGGAGCTGACTCCCAGTTCTTCCGCCATCCCACTTACCGTTTGTGATGGGTAAGTGTCCACCAGGGTCCTCGTTCTGGATTACTGTAGGTCGACCACTTTGAGATCATCTTTGAAACTGAAACGATAGATTTACAAAGCATAAAAATTCAAAGTTGTCTCCACAATTTATTATCACCCTCAGATGTTAGGACGGTAAAACCATCAATCAGAAAAATGGACTGAAGTGGCTCGACTATCATTCTAAAATCTGAGGGTGATAATAAATTGTGGAGACAACTTTGAATTTTCATGCTTCGTAAATCTACTACACTCCACTTCGAGATATAATGGACTTCTACCACGGGTTACTGAAATAATAGTTACATTCAATAATAATAATCGATTTTATTGCCAGAAAATCACAACATATACATATAGATACCTATACATATTATAAAGTGAAAGGAAAGTAGATATGTATACATACATATATATACACATATATATATATATATATATATATATATATATATATATATATATATATATATATATATATATATATATATATATATATATATATATATATATATATATATATATATAACATTTACATTTCTGACAAAAGGCAGAGTTCGTGCTTTCTCAACAGGAGTTGAGAAGCAGCGCTCTTCCACTCAACTTGCAAATTACTTCCAACAGACGGTTATAATGATGATCACATCTTATCAGATTTCTACCTTAGCTAAAAACTATACGGATATTAATCCCTGGATAATTAACTAATGAAAAAAAAAAGAAAATTTAAATATGAAAAATAAATAAAGTTTTCTAACTATCCTATTGGAAATATTTAAATTTTTTGTGGCACTTGCAAATATATATCGACACAGACAAGTAATGATAATTATATTGTTCAAAGTTACATGGATGATATCAGCACAGTAATATTTATTCAAGAAATTGGAGGTCTAAACCATCAAGTAGAATCAGTTTCAGTTTTTTCCGAAAAGAATAGATTGACATATGTTTTATTTCATTGGGGATAGCATTATAAAGGGTAGCTATATTATACGAAAATAATGATTTGAACAACGAGGTTTTATGTTTCGGAATTGTAATGTTATTTTCATTACGTACATTGATATTGTGCTGGTCAAGTCTGAATTTTATCTTATTATACAAATATGAAGGTTTGATAATAATATGATAAAGGCTGCAGCAATGTAAAATCCTGCGTTTATCCATTGGTAACCATCCAAGTTCAGAAAGATGAGTTGATATATGTTCCCGTCTTCGTAACCCACATATTAGACGCACACAGAGTTTTGAATTAATTGAATACGTCGACTGTCAGAACGTAGAATAGCAGGGCTGTAAATACAATCAGCAAAATTTAATTTTGAAATGACTAGGGACTCGCATAAGGTGATTTTACTCTTTTTGGTTAGTATATTTCTATTGGTATAAATTAATTTCAAACTGCAAAAGGGATTTCTTATAAGTTTAGAAACGTGTTTATTAAATCTCATATCCGTGTCTAAAGTTACCCCAAGACTTTTCTCCGAATCGCTGAACAGTAGTGGGTTTCCATCAATTTGCAGCGAAATTTGACCTGAAATCCTAGTTCGCACCGTTTTTTTTCCCAAATAGCATGGCCTTAGATTTTAGAGGGTTAATGCCAAGACAATATTTTTTGGAAATTTCTTGTATTCTTTGGAGGTCCTCATTTATCTTTCCACATGCATATTGCGCATCGTTCTCAGAAAATTCCTTGTATAATTGAGTATCGTCAGTCTAAAAATGACTTTTACAATATGCTAGATACGTATGAAATTGTGACGTATAGACCGTGAAAAGTAAAGGTCCCAGGATAGATCCTTGTGGGACCCCTGTATTTACAGAAGTTGGTAGTGATGTCTCATCATCTATCCTTACAACTTGAGACCGGTATGACAAGTAATTTTCTATAAGACTTACGGAGTTATAAGCGAGTCCAATATAATGAAGCAAAGATATTAATAATTGATGATTCACTCTATCAAACGCCTTAGAGTAATACAATAAGACTAAAACACAAAGTTGATTGTTATCAATTGAATGATAAATATCATCTGTCACTCTTAGCATCGCGGTTGTGCAGCTATGTCCTTGCCGGAACCCTGTTCCGGGATAATGTTAAAATCAGATAGATGTACACGTAATTGTTCATTTAGGATTTTTTCCAAGCACTTCGATAAAACACACAGAATATTAATGGGTCTCAAATTATTAAAACCTTGAGGATGGGCGATTTTAGCTAAAGGCCTAACGACAGCACGTTTCCATACCGATGGGTAAACGCTATTTTCAATAATGTAATTGAAAATATGGCATAAATATGGCAGAATATCAGGACAACAGTAAAGCAACATTTTGATGCTAATGTGGTCAACACACACAGCATTGGACTTAATTGACAGCAAATGTTCGTAAATATGTGATTCATCAACGTTGGAAAAGTTGAACTGTTCAACATTTGGTAAAATACTGGTTTTTAAAAATTGCATAATTTGTTCATCAGGAAAGTGTATAATTTCTTGATTTACAAAGAAATTATTTATTTCATCTGGGTTGCATAAGTAATTTGGTATAACATTTGATTTCTTGCCATAGACGCCTATGTTATTCAATTCTTTCCACATGTTTTTATTGTTTTTTATCTTATACTCTAGATAACTCTTTTTTTTGGCTCTCACAGCGCGGTTAACCTCATTTCTCAACAATTTATAATAGTTCCAATCCCTCAAACTTTTGGAACTTTTGAACTTTACTTGTGCCCTATCACGCAGTTTCATCATTTCCTTTAGGTTATAAGTGAGCCAAGGTGCTTTCCTTTTTGAAATTCTCAGATTTTATGGGTGCATGAATATTAAACAAATTTATAATGCAATCATTCAAAATATTTACTTTTTGATCCACGTTTGGAGCCAATAAAATTGGAGAGAAGTCAGTAGACAAGAGATCGTTTCGAAATTGTACCTTGTCCAAGTTCCGAAAATCTCTGAACTTATACATAAAAGGTATAAATTTAGTTTTTATATTTTTAATTTCACAAGATACTAAGCAATGATCTAAGATTAACGAGCAATCCTTCACCTTATGTTTTGAAATATCCAAATTTTCATTACAAATTATCAAATCAAGTATTTTACTCGTTGTTTGAGTATTTCTTGTAGGTTGATCAACGATTTGTTTCAATTCAAATGACTCTAAAATGCAACAAAGTTGTTTTACACCATTCCTACTTACATCCAAAAAATCAAGGATGAAATCTCCAGCGCAAATTAAATAATCGTATTTGGGAGCTAAATCACCGAGTATCTGTTCAAATTCCATTAAAAATAAATGCTCATCGGTGTCCGGAGGTCAGTAAACTGTACCCAAACCAATTGTTTTGTCCTCATAAGAAAAACTTAACCATAATTGCTCGGTGTTCACTATCTCTAGGTTTTTTATTGCATGGGAATTCATTGACGAACTGATATAAACTAATAACTCACCACCTCTTTTGTTGAGTTTATTTCTATCACGCCGGTAAATTGAATATCCCGGCAATGAAATTATGTCATCTGTTATGTTGCTATTAAGCCATGATTCTGAAACTGTGATGATATCATATTTATTATAAACTGTCTTTAAAGCTACCAAAATCTGACATAAGCGAGCGTGCATTAATATGGCAAATTTTAACACCCATGTTCATTAACTAATGTTTCCATAAAAATATATAAAAAAAATTATGAATATGTTTACAATTATACTAATACTATATATTTCAACAGATTTTTGTACTAGTATAGTAAAGTACAATTAAGGATAGTTTAATTCAAAGAAGTGTGGCTCTTATTTCCTCCCTTGACGATTAGTGCGACCTGAAGTGTCAACTTTGGTACTCGAAGTGGAGTTGGATCGGGGTATTTTTTTCCTTTCAGGATTCAGACTATGCGTAGTAGTGCCTTGTTCTGTAACTTCGGGCTGGGAGCTGGGAATATTATTTTGATCTTGTCGGAAGTCACTGTTTTGTAGTTGTTCAGCAGTGTAGATATCTGATCCGACGACGAGGAGATTACCTTTAATATATGCTTGAAGATCACGTGCCCTTACTTCTTTCATGTGTTTAAGAAGAATTTTTTGTTCTTGTCGATCTTGCTTACAAAGATCCCGTGTTATATACACATTCGTGCCTTTGAGATTTTTACACTGTTTCAAAATAGACTGTTTTTTCAAATAACTAATTTTCCTACATTTCAACCCTCAAACAACATTTTTCTTTTCAAATATCAAATGTATACATAACCCTAAAATGGAATATAAACAAATAACAAGGGGTACCTGCCGATCAATTCACGATATGAGGGAACTTCCTTCAGTTTCCATTTGTTTCAAAGTATGTTTTTCCGTTAACTAGCTGCCGTCGAGGTATTACCTTTCAATTTGAGATTCATAGCAATCAAGGAAAACAGTGAATACTGAAAGTATTCGATATTGAACGTCATAAACAAAAATGTCTTGAAACGCGATTTCAAATTTAAAGTCTCAATGCTGAGAAATTTGAAGATGGATCTCCCGCGAAAGAATTATTCTAACCTGTCTCAAATGATTTATTACCTCTCAACACTAGACGATATTGAAAGCGCATACATAAAGCGAATAGTCCCAGATATTTATTTATTCATTTAGTTTCATAGGAATACAAACGAGACGAACCCAAAGACAGTATTCACATACGTATTACAAGGAACAAAAAGTAACCTGTGAAGGTCTTCTTAAACTAGCAAAGAATTATTCAAATTAGAGACTGCATGGAATATTTTCAGATCTGTTAAAAATATGTTTTTCCGTTAATCAGCTGTCGCCCCCATACGAACGACAACTCTCAGAAGTTGAGAAACTTGTGCGAACTAAGGACTAACGAGGTCTTACCTTTTAACGTGTGATTCCTGACACGGTTGCAGAATCATTCCAGCTCCAACCAGCTTCAACCCACGGTCTTCCGATCGTGATTCGGGCGCACTACTACCACGGCCAATTCCACAATCATTAGGATACATGAGAAAACTGGAAAACTTGAAACATTCTGAAATATCATTTATGTTATTGTTGAAGAGTAGTAGACCCAATGTGACCCCTGGGGAAATCCAGATGTTATGCGAATTGAGTTTGAAATATAATTTCCAATATAAACCGCCTGATGACGGTTACTCACGTAAGATCGAAACCACTTCCGCAGTGATCCAGTAAAACAGATTACAGCTTCTAATAGCTTTTCAATCTTGTCTATTTTGTAGAAGAGTATCTGTGAATTAGCTCTCACAAATCTAAATTGTGTTAAAACATGACCAATCGATATTTAACAAAATCCTAAAATGTCATTTCGTGTTTTTATAGGGTATAGCGGTGAAAAGTTAGTGTGAAACAGTATATTTTTCTCAAAAGCTATAATATTCATTTCACCTCGCGTGTTTTGTTAATTATACAGCTAACATTCCAGCAAAAACTATAGACAGAGTCGTAATAAATGCTAAAACTTCAAAAGGCATATTATCATTTCCATGAATTTCCATCATAGTGAAATTCATGAATAGAGAAATAGTTTGTTTGAAGTTAATATGGTAAATAAATAGTTCGAAATGTGAATGATACCGGAATCAAATAGGAGGCATTCAGTTCAAAAATCAATACTGGCATGTATAATTATTAAATTCCACCTCTCTTTCTGATAATCAATCGAAATTTTGGGTTAATTCAGAAATAATAATCTCTCCTATATTATACATAGCGATTTTGCGAAAGCTTATCTTCAAAAAGTATTTTTCTAATGGCTGATAAATCCACCGAAATATTAGAAATAAACAATTCAGCAAATAACTGCAGCTGAGAAATCTTGTACAAATGTCTGTGAAATATAATTAAATCAGACGATGGTGTAGTCGTTTTCGACACTACACCTCTAGCTCGTATCGTTAGGATGTTGAATTAAAACCACTTGCAACATCTATCATCAGTCATGAAAAACGAAAGGTCATAATTGAATAATGGAGAGATAACGCTATAAAAAATCACCAGTATTTGAGAGAAATGCTACCGTTACCATGAATACTAATTTTCGCTAGTAAGAGATCGAAAACATTCTTCAAAAGGAAAAATATACGAAGATCACACGAAATCTCACAAGATCAATAGAAAGAAAGGTGTAGCATTCTTCTTCAGAGTAGGAGAAACCATCGATGATACTAAACGATATCAAAACCTTCAACTGTGTTTCAACTAGTAAGAGCTCAAAGTCGTTTTTCATACCTCGTCAGATGAAGAGAAATCATAAATGACACTGCACCACATCAAAACCTTCAATTGTGACGCTACTAGTAAAAGGTCAAAGACGTTTTACAAAAAAGGACAAGATCACACGAAATCGCACATTATTAGAAAGAAAGATTCCATTTATATAAATTGATGGATGGAGCTGTTACTGCCTGGTAGGATATCATCATGAAAATTGGGAAATAAAACTTTTTTATGTTTTATACCACTAACTTCACTGCAGTTTTGTCCTATAAGGACATTGTCAAACGGATACAATGGACTGAAATGACTTAATGTTAATGTGTATCTCCACACACCACTGAAGGTAATAACAGAGATCTTCAACTTTTTTGAGTACCTGAATTTTGTTTGAAGGTGATTGTCAATGTTTAAAGATGAATTTCACTAGTTCGGACTTCCATTGTCTACTATATAAAATGATTTGAAATACCTGAAACAACCAAACGTCGTGAACTAACGTGACTTGGAATCTCTCCACTTTTTATTTTTATTTTCTTTTTTTCATTTCTTTATTTTTATTTATTCAATTGTTCTATTTTTACTTCTATTTTATTTCACTATTATTTCATTTCAGGCTTATTTTGGTTAAAATAATTGTTATTTTCAGCTATTCATTTTCAATTCTTCGTTTTTAGTTGTTTCAGAGATTTCAAATCATTTTATATAGTTGACAATGGAAGTCCGAACTAGTGAAATTCACTTGAATTTTGTTTACCTGTGACAATGTGGGTATGCTATTCTCAAAGTAAAAGTCAAAATATGCTTTATTATCTGAAGATTATCATCTTATTGACAAAGCTTGGTTAAAATAATTCGAGAAACAAATTCGCACATAGTAGCTATCGATACTTTATTCCAGTAATGTTCTCGAAAACTATGCACTATAGAATAATATACACTGTCAGGTAGTTGTTGAATAAAATTTCAGGTAGTTATTGAACATATGTACGAAGAACAAAAAAATAACAAAAACAATTAGTATTTACGTAGCACAATACATCATTTGCACGAATATAGCCAATAAGAGTTTATTTGGAAAATTTTCAATATTTATTATATAAAACGAGTCAACCACAAGTCAAAATCAAAAAGTATCTTGGTAGTACTCTGATAATTATAATAGGCTTTCTCACATAAAAAATCCTTCAAAGCTTCCCTAAAGTTTACGTTATTGCATGCAAATTTGAGATTTGATGGAAGGTGATTGAACATTTTTAACCCATTTTAAATGAAAGAGTCTTTAATGAGGGAATATTTTGGAATGGGCAAATTAAAGTCGTTTTTTTGTCGAGTGGCGTTTGTGTCAATTGAAAATCGATTTTGATGTTTTGCTATGAGACATATATTTTCAATAATAAAAATAGATATTACAGTAAGGATTTTCTTTCCCTTAAACAGTGGTCTGCAAGAATCTCGTGGTTTTGCTTTGCACAGAAAACGTACAGCTCTTTCCTGTACAACTAAAATTGATTGCAGTGTTGTCACAGTATATGCACCCCAGATAGGAATTTCATATCGTAGATGAGATTCTATGAGAGAGTGATATGTTACTTTGGCAGCAGCAAATCCCAACTCATGAGATGTCAGCCTTACAGCATAAGACCCTGAGGATAACTTTGATTTAAGACTCTTGATATGGTCTTCAAATTTCAAATCACTGTCAATAGATAGTCCCAGAAATTTGGTTGATGGTTCATTCTCAACAAAGATTTCAATTTGTAGACTGCTGATGGAACATTTGAAGCAAATTACGTTCGTTTTAGAGATATTAAAACTGAGGAGATTTGCGTCACAGCATCTTTTTATATTGCTAATATCATGATTTATTACTGTTTCAAGTTCAGAGGGATTTTGATCAGGCTATAAAATTGTAGTGTCATCAGCAAATAGTGAGAACTCTCCTTTAATATCAATAGATGTCGGATCATTTATATACAAAAGAAATAATAGTGGACCTAGGACTGAGCCTTGTGGAACTCCACAGTTTATTTTTCCTTCCTCAGAATAATTATTCGTTTTAACAATTTGACTACGCTCAGATAAATAAGATTCAAACCAATTGAGACTTACACCTCTCATACCATACTGTTGTAATTTCCGAAGCAGTGTACCATGACTAACTCTGTCAAACGCTTTCCATATGTCACAGAACACAGCAGCTGCAATCTTTCCATAATTTAATTTGTTATATATACTGTACAGCAAGGGTGGCCTACTTGATTAGACATAAGATCTACTGTTTACTGACGAAACCCTGTGCGATCTACCACTTACATACTTCTTGAAATCCTAAATGAAACAGCATAGTGTTTAGTACACAATCATAAAATATTTTTTATTGAACAGTCTTAGGAGTTCCTTTTCGTATCACATATGAGATTGTTTCCTTAAATTCACTTAATACTTTGGATTGGAAGTCTGAGTTGATGATGTTCAATCAACATTTATAGGTCCTATCTATATATTAGTGTGAGCATGGCGTCACAGTATCTTCCACTAGTTTAGCATAATCTGGTTTGTAGTTGGAAATTGCCAACCTTAAAGAATCCAATGTATGAGCGTCTGTCAAGCGAGAACGGTATTTATTTTTTGTTTGTTTCGAGTAGGAAAATGCTGACTCACATAAATATATCGAACCAAAACACGAATGAAGTTGTTCAACACATTTCTTCAAATTTGGATATTTTTCGTTGGAAACCAATGCCCAGAAATCTTGACCTGAGGATGACCTTGCTTTTAGAAGTATGTCGCAGCGCAGAGTAAAAATTTCGTTTTGTAACATCATGTGCTCCATTTGAATTATATCTGCAAATTTTGTAGCCAATTCATAGATATCACTATGATCAATGGAATCATTAAATGGATAACTGATAAATTGAACCAATTTCTCAATTTTTTTTAAATCACTGAAGCGAATTTCGAAGTCTGCTATCACTGCCCTAATTTCTGTCGTGTACTTCTCAGAAATGAAATTGTAGGTAGGATGTTTTTCCATATGATCCTTGATCCAAATTGTTCAAATTTTGTCTTCTCTATGTCAACTATCATAGACGCTGTTTGACTTTGAAATGCTGCAATAGAACTCATCATTTCTGTTAATGTTTTATTCTTCCCTTGTAGATTCAGAATTAATGTACTCAGTTTTCCACTAAAATCGGCCAAGAAAGCTGAATCACATTGCCAGTCTAAATTACGTTGCGCAGTCTGGTCTATTTATTTATATTTTTTGCCTCGCCACGATCGACTGGACTAATGGTCGTGATCGACCGGTCGATCGCGATCGACCGGTTGGCCACCCCTGCTGTACAGTAATGAAAAAATGGCATCATGAGTGTTTTTTCTACTCTGGAATCCAAACTGACATGTGTTTAATATCTGGTTTCTCTCCAGAAAATCAACTAGTCTTCTCTTGACTAGCTTTTCTATAATCTTTGCAAGTGTTGTTATTAAAGAGATAGTTCGGAAGTTAGAAGAGATGCCAATATATCCACCTTTATGGGGAGGAATAACGATAGATTTTTTGAGAAAATTTGGAAAAACTCCTTCATTAAATGAGATATTTATTATGTCAACTAGTACTGATAAAGCATTGTCTGGTAGATTTTCGAAAATATTCAAGGAGATGTCGTCAATTCCTGAAGTGTGTTTATTTTTTATCTTCCTTAAGACTCCTTTCAATTCTGAGAAGTTTGTGTCATATAGAATAAAATTATCTGCTTCATCAATATCAATTAAATTATCAAGTAGATTATACGGAATGTGAATATTTTCAGATAATTTTTCTCCTATCATGCAAAAATAGTTATTGAAATTGGTCCAGTTTTTGCTTTCTACCCTTTCCCCTGAGATCTTTAATTATCTTCCATGTTTCTTTTGATTTATTGCTTGCTTTGTTTATTCTGTTAGTATAATAAAGACTTAGCTAATTTTGTGGTGTTTCTATACATTCTGCGGTAGCAGGTGAAATAATTTAAAAAATATGCGGATGATGTGAACTTTCTAATGTATTGAAAGCAACGAAAATTTCTTGCAGACACCCTCATTCCCTTTGTTATCCATTCTGTTTCATCATTATTTTTTATTTTAATTTTCTGTATTGGAAATCTATTATTGAATGTGAACAATAACCTGAAAACGGGCTAGTAAACTAGATCGATTTGATCATTTAGCATATTACATCCGCAATGCTTATGAATAGAAGTGATAGAGGAAGATCAATCAATCACTTTCGGCATCTATATCTGTAGAGAACGGAGGGTTGAGTGTATACCCATAGCACTTAGGCCACATGTGACTCATTGTACATCCTCCCGAGGAGTTGTCCTTCTAGGGCATCGTCTATTCTGTCCTTTCTAGGTAGGTGAACAGGTCACTAGGAGACATCTTCTTTATATTGGCAGGTGTAGGCCAAGACTCGCCGAACACACACTCTCTTTGGCAACCTTGAGGTGTCTCACGGTTGCCTCCGCGACGGTTTTGGAAGGTACAGCGACAGTACTATCGTTGCGCGGCTTCTTCAACTTTCTTGGGGTTCCCTTCGTGTAGGTACTCAAGTGAGGGAGCTTTCCTGCAGGGTCAGCCGGTTCCTTGCCTTTATTCAAGGCGGATCTCTTGGCGCCCACCGCAGGAAGTGCCCCTGCTGTTGAAGGTGGAGTGGGGGATGAGGAGGGTGCACTTATAATTGCTGCCACTCCTGCCTCCTTCGCTCTCTCTTCCCTTTTGGCCTCGGCGCCGCAAATGCGCTTACGCCTTGTCCTTTGTATTACATCACGAGATGATCTGCTATGTCCAGCCTCATTCCAAGCGGGTGGACATTTCTGTTCATCCCCAGCCACCGCCTTGGATTGAGGTGAGTACTTCTGTCCTGCCTCGGGATTGGTTTTTGTTGTTTCTGTTTTTATGTTTGTTTAATTGCTGTGTGTTCTCACGAGTAGCAAGGGAAGAATTGGTCACCTCTGGCAAAGCCCTGCATTACCAGAGGTAGGCTAATTTCAATGAGGTTTCGCCCGGTTCACCAAAGGGGATCATTCGTAACCGCATATCACCCTGAGGCCATTCAGCTGTCGGCACGATTCCTTGGGTAGGCTGGTCCACGGTGGCATGTTTAGCAAAGACTTTTGGGGAGTTTTAGTTCCCCTCGCCCTACTTATTTCTGCTACTGACCAGGAGTCCGGCGACTCCGTTCGTATGACCACATTGGCTTCCCGGACTGGGCCTCCAGTCCTCTGGACGTTTCCCTATCCGCCAGCTGGGGACGCCCCCGATAGGTAGCCCAACCCACGGGTCAGTTTCGGCATACACCAACGTTCTCACCGAGAACAAAACGTGGAGCTGATACTCAAAAGCAATAGGATGAAATATAAAATCACTGTTGTGCTGTTACCAAAGCTGCTATTTCTAGCTGACTGAAGAACTTTTCGCGCAAAATCATGAATTAGCAAATGCATCGATCCTTTATTCATTGATTGCTAAATTATATGGAGAATAACTTGAAATAGTGACTATTGGAGAAGCCAACAAATTGCCACGAGTCTGGTTCAGATACGATTACATATCCTCAAAGAACCACTTCAACAAACTGAGGTCTTCAATAAAATTCATACTGGTTGAAGAATCTTAAAACTGTTTTTTTTTTCTATATGTCATAGAGCAGATGACCGATTCCTGTTAAAATCTGTTTTTCCTTCAACAAGCTGTCGCACACTTACGAACGACAATCCTCAGAAGTCGAAACATGTGCCAGCTGAGAATTAACGAGTAACGAGGTCTTTCCTTTTGACATGTGATTCTTAGCACGAGTTGGACGATGGGCAGTAAAAACCGATCGTGCTGGCTTCTGGGCTCGAACACTGGCTCTAACAGTAGTCGATTGACTGTGTGGAAGAAACCGGCTAATCTCCCGTCGGAAACATCCTCATACATGAAACCAAGTCACGTAGGATACTTTCAGTCACCAATAATCTATCCAGTTTGAGAACTTCTATTTAAGTAATACGTGCTACTTATATTCGATTAGGGTTTTTTAGAGATACCAGGCTTAATAGGCAGGTTTCATTGCTTAATGTAATTGATGTTTCAGCTATTCATTCTAATTTTATTTGTTTTTCCCCAGATTTTGAATCAAAGTAGAATTATATTTGACAAAGGAAGTCTGAACTGAAATACTATTGAAATACTATGAAATATTGTCAATCATTTTCAAACAAATAGGCTGTCTTGTTTCAACTATTAACTATTTTAGTGGAAATGCTACTAAATTCTGTCCATCCAACAAACGAAGTAACCCAAACAAGCATAGATGCGTGATCAAAGCATCATCACCACGCACATCTGTATCTATTGGGTAAAATAAACAAACCTCCTTACGCTGGCCAATTAGATTTAACTAGTTTGAAGGTGATTGACAATGTTTCGTGATGAGTTTCACTAGTTCGGACTTCCATTGTCTACTATATAAAATGATTTGAAATCCCTGAAACAAGTAAAAAAGAATAATTAAAAAAGAATAGTTGGAAATAACAATTATATTAAGCAACAATAAACCTGAAATGAAATGATAGTGAAATAACCTACAAGTAAAAATATAATAATTGAATAAATAAAAATTAAAGGAATGAAAAAAGAAAATAATAAAAAAATAAAACAGTGTAGAGATTCCAAGTCACGTTAGTTCACGACGTTTCGATTGTTGGTATCTACAATCGTCTTCGGGTGATGACTGGACTGATTCCTCCGAGAGATGACTATTTTATAGGTCGTTGAAAGACTTTCACTTTCTCTACTTTCCATTTTCCGCTTCACTGATTCCGTGAGAGATGACCGTTTTGGCAGGAGTTGGTCATTTTTCGTTTGATGATGGGTTTCCATATGTTTCGTATATCTACGCTGGCCTGGCTGAATACGTTGTTGGACAACATGTATGCGGCTTCCTTGAATTTTCTCCTGAACCAATGTTCCTCTCTGTGCAAGATCTCAGCTTGGGACCACTCGATGTTGTGTTGATGGATCCAAACATGGTCTGCTATTCCTGATTTGCTGGTTTCTCCTCGCTGTGTGTGCTTCTTGTGCTCGGCAATGCGAACATTCAATGGCCTCTTAGTTTCACCAATATAGGATTTTTCGCACTCACAGGGTATCCGGTAAATGCAATTCTTGGAATCGCAGTCCGCGTTTGGGGGCCTGGTTTTCGTGAGGCTGATACGGATAGTGTTACCGGATCTGAAACAGGTTCTAATGTTGTACTTGGGACCAATTCTTCTTATCCCCTCCGATAATCCTCTGATGTAGGGAAGTGCAAGCACTGGTTGTGACGGCTTCTCTTCCTTGCGAGGCTCCTGCTGTCTTTTAGCAAAGTCTTTTCTACCATCGCTTTGGAGTATCCATTCCGCTGAAGATCATTTTTGATGATGTCTAGTTCTTTGTCCTGACCTTCCTTTGTATTACAGAGCCCAAAAGCACGGTCTAATAGAGTCTTGATGATTCCTCTTTTTGTCGATTGATGGTGGTTGGATTCGTGGTTCAGATACTGTCCCGTATGAGTGGGTTTTCGGTATACAGATGTTTCCCACTTAGTGTCGGTCCTCTTCACCAAAACGTCTAAGAATGGCAATTCAATGTGGATTTCCTTCTCCATTGTGAAAGTGATGGAGGGTCTCACGCTGTTGATGTGTTTCAGAAAGGCGTCTAGTTCAGTATTCCCATGGTTCCATATTATGAAGGTGTCGTCAACATATCTCAACCAGACTCGAGGTTTCTTGTGGGCTTCTTCAATGGCCAGAGTTTCAAACCACTCCATATATATGTTGGCTATGACTGGTGAAAGTGGCGATCCCATTGGCAGTCCCTCATCTTGTGTAAAGAATTCGTCCTTCAATTGGAAATAACACTTTCGTACACAGCATCCTAGTAATTCCATAATTACTTCTATAGGTAGATTCGTTCTCTCTTTGAGGTTCCCGTCTTCGGATAGCTTTCTCTGTATGATTTGGAGTGCTTCTTCGACCGGAACGTTAGTGTAAAGGCTTTCCACGTCGAAACTAATCAGTTGATCTTCCTGTGTGACTTCAATTGACCCTAGTAGTTCGACAAAATGCCTTGAATTCTTCACAAAAGACGATGTTTTTCTTTGTAATGGTTGTATTAAGGGAAGTAAAAATCTAGACAAGTTTTGAGTAGCCGAATCTCTGGAGCTGATGATCGGTCTAAGCGGAACGTCCTTCTTGTGGATTTTGGGTGGACCATACAAGTGAGGGGGCTTACTGTGGTGTGGTGTTAGCCATGATCTTTCCTTGTCTGAAAAATAGACTTGGTGTTTTTTCAAAATCTGGTACAACTGCCTTTCGATTGATAGATTTAACTATCAGTTATATATTCATGTATATCGCTACAGGGTCGGAGTGGTGGAGATCAGAGTATAGTTCAATCTAAAATGAATTCAGTATATGATTTTATTTTGTATTTTGAAGCTATCTCTGTAGGAAGCCAACTATATGAGAATCCAGCTGTCCAAATCAACTGAAGTTCATTCGAGGAACGATTTTTTCATTCATAATGATGAATACAAGAATACAAGTTGAGTAGATATCATCCTGTATAATATATCCCGGAAGACATTTCGATATCAGCTGAATCAATTAGGTACTGAATAATATATCACCCTACCCCTCGATTTCCACAATTGTATATTTCGGTAGGCCTATTGTTGGCTCCCCCATGTGAATTCAAGCCTTGATTTAGAGTCGCTCTCGATGAAGTTCTGTATGGAGTGCTGCCTCAGACATGCTACTTAAGATCGATATACACATTCCAGAAATTGCATAGTAGCATTCGACTGGAGAAACAATATTAGGATTTTCATACATGACAAAGGCGTCGCCAACGGGGGCAGGGCAGTTGCACCCTCCCCTAGAGATTAAATAATAATAATAATAATATTTCATTGGTTCTTCTGGATCATAACTCAATGATATAGAACAAGTCAGTGTAATATGATATAAATAAACTTATAAAAAAGAAAAAATTATGTACATATAGGATATGAACAGTTATGTAAAATTATATATTAAAACTCATAACTAGGTAAAATTATAATATATTAACAACCCTAGATGACAATCTCAATTCTTCAGTTATATTGATAAGTCATTTATCAACTCTTCAATGGAGTAGTAGGCTTTATCAATCAGAAAGTTTTTTAGGAACGGTTTAAATTTTCTTAGTGACATTTTTCTAACATGATTTGGCAATTTGTTAAATAGCCTGACACCCATGAAAATTGGACTTGATTCTGATCTAGCCAGTCTATGATTTGGTATTTCTAACAATGTTGAATTTCTTGTGCCGTAATTATTTTTGTTTAAGAAGGTAAAAGGTCGCTGATCCGATTTTACAAAAATTAACAGCTGGTACATATAAATGCATGGGAGAGTTAATATTCTTAAAACTTTGAATAGATCTCTGCAGCTAGTACGTCTATTTACACTCTGAATGTTTCTGACAGCTCTCTTCTGTAAAATAAATACCCTTTGTGCCTCACGTGATAGGCCCCAAGCTACTATACTATATGAGATTGTTGAGTGTAATTGGGCATGATAGTACATGACTACCACCGACTTATCTATAATTTTACTGAGTTGATAGATACAGTAACACATAGGCGTTATTTTTTTTACATATTTCATTAATATGTTGATTCCATTTACAATCTTCAGTGAGAGTAAGTCCTAGAAATTTTATTGAATTCACCTGTTCCATTAAACCGTGCTGATTTTAACAGTAAACTGTGATCATGACCATTTGGGGCATAACTGAATCTTAGGAAGGATGATTTTTTATCATTGCAGATTAATTTATTGCTGGAAAACCAGTCCTGGGCTTTTAAAATTTCCCTGTGAGCCAAGTCTACTGTGGATGTAACATTCTTACCACTAACCAGTAGTGTTGTGTCATCCGCATACATTACAAAATTTCCTTCAAAGTCATTGACATAAATTATAGTCCCAAAATAGAGCCTTGTGGTACTCCAATAGTATACTTTAAACGTTTAGATTGATACTGATCTATTTCAACGTATTGTGTTCGATTTTGGAGATAACTTTCAAACCATCTACGTGAGTTTCCCCTAAAACCATACTTTTCCAATTTGTCTAGTAGAATTCTGTGGTCTACAAGATCAAATGCCTTACTTAGATCTAAGAAAATACCCAGAGTTCGATTACCCATATCTAGACTATTACATAGCTCTTTTAGTTGTTTTATTATAGCTTGTGTTGTTGAACGTCCCTTTCTAAAACCAAATTGATTTTCATCATTAAATGTAGCTAGCTGCAAAGCGACCAAAGTGCGAGCAATTGACTTCCTTACCTATTGATAAATTCCGCATCGCTTGACAAAACATAAATAAATTCACAAGGTTTAATGTATATTGTAAAAAGTATAGAAATATTCAGAATTACATCGCTGCCATTATCATCACGATTATATCAGATTTGCCATTAAACAGTGTAAAAATATATAGGTAAGAGGTAGGTATGGTGTGTGTTTGTGTGTGTTGTGTGCATTTCATTTCTTTCTTTCTTTCTACGACAGCCGTTCACCAGAATTCACGTTAGTTATTTATAATTTGTATGCAGCATACCTAAAGTAGAAGTTATTGTTACCAACATACAATTTTAATTGGTTTTGTGGACAATGCCATCTGTAAGTGTAAGTATTCATGAGAAATACCTACAGCCTACAGTTGAATAAATCGACTACAATCCTTGTAAACCCTAGTATTACTACTCGACGCTAGATGGCGTTTGTTCAATGACCTGTCTGGAATTTGGTAGCAGTTTCTAGACCGGGTAGAATGTTACCATACATTCTATGATGTTAGTTTGCATATATAAAGACGTGAGCCGCTGCGAGCGAGTCACTTTTTAATTGGAAGCGATCAACGAACAAGCTAAACAAGCGAATTGGAAAGCGATTATAAAACTACCGGCTTGCCTGTGTTAGTCAATTTTGATTTATATTTATTTAATAATATAAGATCTCATCATCTCAGTGTTGAGTTGTGAAGTTTCTGATTGTGTCTCCATTGATCATTTTATCAAAATGGACATCAGAAAGTTTTTAGTAAGTTATGTACTGCCTTAATCTTGGACTTAGAGCTAGTATTTTTATTTCTCTTAGGCAATAGCTTTGGTAAAGGATATACTAGCTAAAGACGTATAATAATTGTTGAGAATATAATTTTTAATTTTATCTGGGGTATTTTTGATGTGTAAAGAAAGGATCGATTAAGTGGAAGGGAAATGTTAAAAAAACTATCATTTTATTTTTCATTAAAAACGAGTTTATTGATTCAATCTCTATGCATTTAACGTTAACTCAACAGTGGTTTTGTTTTCAGTAATTATTTATGAAAACAAAATATAAATTATATTTGTGGTTTAATTAAATAGAAATTAAAACAGATCCTAGATATAAATAAGGCTAAAAAGCTTCCTGAGATGATTAATTGATAGTTTCATCAAAGCGTTTTGTTTTGCAGGAAGTTTGGAACAAAAAAAAACTGATGGATCAAGTAGCAACGGTGATGAACAGGACAAAGTAACGACAATATCGCATGTGTCTTCATCGGTCACCATAACCACAACAGATTATATTCAGCCGCAGGAACTACCTAGACCAAGTTTCTCTAGATATCTGGCTCTGGCGCCGAATCCTGATTCATTGATGGATGAGGATGACTGCAATGAGGAGGCATTGAAAGCTGCTGAATCTTTTCTCGAAGGTGTGCCTGTCGATTTGCAACTAAAAAATATTCCCAGGGAGTTATTGAAGAAAATCGCAAAATTATTAAGTCTATTATTTCCCGCATTACGTTTTGCGGGTCACACGACTTAGCACTGAGAGGTAAACATTATGGTGAAGGTATTCTCGAGGATTTATACAGGCTGCGAATTGACGCGGCATATTTGATTTTAAAGAAACACATTGAGCAAGGGAAAAAGAATTCAACCTACCGTTCAGTGGATAGCGTTATTAAGGCTGATATTATGGAAAAAGTGAAAGAAGCAGCAGCATATAGTGTGCTAGCAGACGAAACAGCTGATATTTCTGACACTGAATAACTATCGATTGGCATGCGATATTTTGATGAAGAAACACAGGAAGTCCAAGAAATGTTTGTTGGATTCATTGAGCTAAAAGATTTGGATGCGAAATCTTTTGCACATAGCATAGATGAGTTTTTGATAAAAGAAGATCTGAATATAAATAAATGCGTTGGTTTTGATGGGTGTTTAACGATGTCATCAACGATACATCGAAGCCCTCTACTTTCATTTCTACGGAAACTAGTTATCAATGATCTAAATGCACTTCCTGAAATTAGAAATGCTATGGAAACCACCAAAGATACTATAAACTTTTTTCGGGAATCATTTTTGAGGAGGAAGTTGATACCTAATATTTCCAGACTTTGCGAAACAAGATGGAGTGAGAAACACAAAACCATTAGCATGCGGCTACTTCCAGAATCTCTTTCATTCTCGGGTTTATGTTGGTAGCCAAATACTCGACTTTGATGGAACCCGTTGTCAACGTACTCCAATATGTAGCTTTGGACGTGGTCAAAGCTTCGGAACACGTTAAAAAGATTTTACTTTCAAATAAAAACCACCGTCAAAATCCGGAAAAAGTGACAGACAAAATTATAAAGGAAGCTACTGCTGTTGCAGAGAAAGTCGGACTGGAGGAGGACATTACATCAATGCTGCGTATTACGGGAGAACAACGTCATAGCGTCAATCATCCAGCAGAAAGCCCTTCAGAATACTGGAAGTGGTCTTTAATACCATACTTGGATTCAATTACCACCTCCCTTGAAGTATCTTTTGCTGAAGAAAATACGCCATCATTCGCAATATCTAAATCACACCCGGCGCAGATGCAAAAAATGACAACTGAAAATCTGAAACAAACTTGTGAATCTATTGCCCAGTATTATGATTTACCGAACATAAAGAATGAAATTGAACTTTGGCAGCAATTGTGGCCTAATCTAACATATCTTACAGTTGTTGATGTCCTAAAAGAAACAAAATTCTTTCTTTCCCGAAAAGGAAAAACATTGAAAATTTTGATCGCTTTACCATACAGTAAAGCGATCCTTTAGCAGCCTCAGAAGACTGGAAGCATGGCTATGAAGTACCATGGCAGAAGATCGCTTCAATGGTCTGGCCATGATAAGTGTACACAGAGCAATAATAAATAAAAACCTAAATAATTTTAATGATAAAGTGGTTGAAAGATTCGCAATAAATCCCCACATGTTATGTTTTAATTAAATATTATTTTTGTTAAAATAAATAATTATTACTGTGTTGGAAAGTTTGATTCAGTTACTGTGCTGTCGAGGGCTTGTGAAGTTTTATACATTGATATCAGAACCGTTCTTATTACAGTCATCATCGAGGCAAAGACTTCCAAAATGTAACGCTTCATGCTTTCGACTGTACCAGGCGTTCATATTTTTGTCCTCCATAATATTGCCCCCTCCCTTAGTCATGAACTGGCGACGCCCTTGGTATTATTATGTGATTGTCACTCCTATTCGCGAAAAACATCTTCGCATAGTGACGGTGAATGACTTTCGAAGAAAACAAATAATTTTCAGTGACATTATATATTGATATTTCTGCGAAATATCAAATTCATGGGTAAAAAAGGTTTGCTTTCTACTTTCCCATATTTAGATGGGAATTTTCCAACGAAAGGGAGAAGGCAATCAATTTCAAAAAAAGCTATTTACAAAGATGTGAAGATCATGCAAGGAAAAAATTTTCAAACACAAATTGGAAAAGAAACCTCTCTCAAAACAACTACTTCCATACAAACATTAAATTACATGAAAGAAATAGCTATTTATGATATGAGTGTTGAAAGTAAGGTTTTATTTTTTCATTTTAACACAAATATCATACAAAGTGTTTTGTACAACCGTCCTGTTTTCATAATAAAATGGATAAATTCAATATTTCTATAAAAACATATTTTGACATATTATGTCATATTATCTGATGATATATTTGATGATAAAAGTTGCTACTATTTTCCGAATATATGCAGCCTGCCGGCGTGAAGAGCTGTGCCATTTATTAATAGAAGACATTAAATGAATGGATAAATTATTGATTGTTCAAATTCCAAATACAAAAAACGAAAATAGCCTGTTTTTTGTATTGTTAAAAAAATATTTTAATAAATACGTTGCATTATGCACTTCTGTTATCAATCATCAACGTTTTTCTCTGATATACTCAAATTATAAATACAGTACCAACCCAGTTGGTATAAACACGTTTGGGAAAATGCCCTCTACCATTGTGAGTTTCTGAACCTACCGGAACCAAAGGAAAATACAGATCACTGTTTCAGAATCAGTAGCAAATATAGCGGATATTAAAAAGCACGGAGGATGGAAGTCTACAACAGTAGCTGAGGGTAGCAGTAGCAAAGGAATCAACAGGTCACTGTTTCAGAAGGTCTACTGCTTCTTTGCTAGCGGAATGAGGAGCAAATATAACGGATATTAGGAAGCACGGTGGATAGAAGTCTACAACAGAAGTTGAGGGTTACATCGATCAATGTATTTCTTGGAAAAAGGCTGTTGCTGAAAGAATAATCCCAACAGCTAGCTCCAGCGTTACAGCATCGTTCACTTCACATCAAGAATTAAATGTTGATGGCCATAAAATTGTCAACTCAGATATATCACAAGGCTTTTCAACATCGCAAGGTATTAATATCAGCAGTTGTTCTAATTGTACTTTTCATATTAATGTTCATAAATAATAATACTAATGTAATTAATGTATATAATACTTTTATAACAGAATTTAAATGTATCAATGAATATTCCTCATAATAAAACTTCCTTGAAAATTGAATACTTATGTTTTGTTAATTGCTATTTGGTCGAAAAAAATCGTGTTAAAAATACTTTCAACACTAGTGTTGAAAATATTTTTGACACGCTACTTTGTAAACATCATCTTTCAATACTCTTGACCACCAATAAAAATGTCACTTTTAATGACAGTTGTACAAAAAAATACTTACCTACCAACTACTTTTATTTGAACATTGAGTTATAAAAAAAACACTCTTTCCCATTCAGTTTGTACCCAAACAGTCGTTATAGAATTGAATCACATATCATTCACAGGATTCTTACACAACATAATAAATGAAAGAGTGGAAATTTCACTTACATGAAACACTGAAACACATGGAACATCCGATGTTTCCGAATAAGACACTTGCCTTTTTGCCGCTTCAGCATCAATCTGGATAACATCTTAAGATGAATCACTCAATTCATTCATAAGAACTACGAATTTATGTCACGATTGAGTAAAATCTTCTCATGTCATCGGTGACAGTAAGTAATGCCATTCATTCGCTCATTTGATTTGTTTGTTAAATTCATTAATTTGACGAACGTTTCCCTAATATTCCTGTAGTGAAAGCATTGTTTACGGAAATTATCTGTTATTGGAAATATAATGCTATATTGAAAGTGGAAGACGAAGCAGTTTCCAAAGTTAAATCATGTGATGTTTGTTTTAGTTAGGGGATTGATAGGTATGCCTACAAGTTTTTTTGTTGAAAACCACTTCGTACGAAGTGAGATTGATTCTTGTGTTTCCAGAGAATCAAGTATAAGCAGATCAGTTTTATTCATACAATCTATCGTTACAATGAACCTTTGATATTTAATCATGAGAGAGTTAACAAATATATGTTTAAAATATGTGTTTCTTTTGTTAACTAGCTATCGCAACCCTACGAACGACAACCCTTAAAAGTCAAAACTTGTGCGAGCTGAGGACTAAGGAGGTCTTACCTTTTAACTTGTGATTCTTTTGGGTCTACATACGAACGCATACACAAAATTTCATGTACTTGGAGTAGAAAAATGTCTGTTGAAGTGTACTCGAAAAGACAAATTTGTTGAAAGATTTATCAATTCTGAGTAACGGATGTTTTGAAAATTGATAAGGGTCATCTTGTTGAGGTTACATCTCTCAACTTAGTTGTAATTCGTATTCAAAGACACTTCATTGTGAGATTTTCACGTGTTTCGCCATACAATGGCTCTTCGGGCGAGTAAAGACACGCCATTGCATGGCGAAACACGTGTTGCGTTTTTGTTGAACTGTTTATTGAAAATCTCACAATAAAGTGTTTTTTGAATAGGTTAGTTATGGACTTTTATTAGGTATCGGCCAATCCATCATATGTTCCCTATTTTGCCAAATCACCAAGGACAGATGTAGCATTGAAGAACACATCCAAATAATGAAATTATTTTATCAAAATGGGTGTTCTGTTGGGGCATCGTACCGCGCGCCAAGTCCATTTGACGGTCGCCATAATCGTCTTACTGAGACTATTCGCAATGTAGTAGATGAGTTTGAGTCCACTTTTTCAGTAAACGTTCGATCAACACCTGTCGCTGTCTGTGAGAGTGTGCAGGAGAATCTGACTCAGTTGATTTCGCGTCGCTCACGAGAACTCGACCTCTCGCAGATCACAACTTGGCGAACTTTGCGTCGTGACATGGGTCTGCACCCGTCAAAATTAAACTGATCCAGGAACTGAAGGTAAACGAACATAGACAACGACGTGTGGTCACTGAATGGGCTCTGGTGCAGTTGGCAACTGACCCTAATTTTCGTCTTTAGCGATGAGGCCCATTTCTGGATGAATGGATACGTGAGCAAAGAAAATTGGCGATTTTGGGACGATACCAACCCACATGAGGTCCAAAAGCGATAAAGTCACTGTTTCGTATGGATTTTAGGCTGGCGGCATCATCGATCCATATTTCTTTGAGAATGATATTGGTCAGGTCATCACTGTCAAGGGCGAGCACTATAGGTCGATGATTACCAACTATATTTGGCCTGAATTGGATGATCTGGACACCAACGACATGTTGTTTTAACAGGATCGCGCTACGTGTCACATCTCATGCCACACTGGATATCCTGCATGTAGATGTGGTGTACACGGACTTCTCTAAAGCATTCGATAGGGTCAGCCATAAATTACTAATTTGTAAACTTTCTTGCATGGGTTTCAATGAAATTTGTTGTCAACTTTTGGAATCATACCTTAGCGGACGTAATCAATACGTTTATTATCGCAGATTTTCTTCAGATGTGTATTTAGCAACCAGCGGAGTCCCGCAAGGATCCAATATTGGTCCCTTATTGTTTTTACTATTTATTAATGATCTGTGCAACTCAATAACTTGCAATAAATTAATGTTTGCTGATGATTTGAAACTTTATACATCTATAAACAGTTTAGATGATTGTAACATTATACAAAAAGGAGATTGATCTTTTACAAAATTGGTGTCTCAAGAATCGCCTCCATTGGAGTATATCTAAATGTAAAATTGGTACATTCAGTAGAAAACTTAATACACTAGAATTTCCTTACCACATCGACAACAGTATATTGGAAAGAGCTGAGAATATTAGGGATCTAGGAATCTATTTTGATCATCAACTAACTTTCAAATACCATATTAATCATATTATAAATTCAGCTTACCGCGCATACGGTTTTATGATGAGGAACTGCAAACATTTTCATAATATGCTAACCTTGATCTCTCTGTATTTCAGTCTGGTGAGACCAAAACTAGAATATGGGTCCATTATATGGAATCCCATATACCATCAATACACATCAGCAATTGATAAAGTCCAAAAGAAATTTTTAAAATTTCTTACTTTCAGAATGACCGGAACTTATCCTCCAAGAAAGAAGAAATCAGGCATCTGTTTTATTTCTATATAAGCTATTGAATGGCAAATTGGATTGTCCTGTACTATTATCAAAAATTGATATCTTTGTTCCCAGAATATCTTCTAGGCACATCAATACTTTTTTATGCAAAAGGGCACAAACTAACTTAATGTTGAAATCACCAATCAGTCTGAAGTGTCGTAATGCGAACAAGCTCTCTACTAACATCGATAGTTTTGGTTGCAGTATTTGTGGAATAAAAAATAAGTCTCGTGCGTACCTATAAGTCATTTATGTTTTTTATATCAAATAGTATTGATCTTATATCAAATAGTATTAATCCTTCAAGTATGTTGGTGTTGCTCTGTAAATAGGAAACTGTTGGGTAATAAACGCTATTATTATTATTATTATGAGCGATTTGAGGGCATGTTCATTTCACGTGGGGGTGTTTTGAACTGGCCACCGAGATCGTGCGATTCGACCCCGTTAGATTTTTTCTTGTGGGATTATCTCAAGTTGCAGGTGTATGCGAATAAGCAACATACCACAGCGGTCTTCGAGCCAACATAACCTATGTCATTGGTCAAATTCAGCCTGGTGTATGTCAGAGTTATGGAAAATTGGACGTTTCTGATGCGCTACACCTAGAGAAGTCATGTTGGACATTCGAACTATAGAATATTCCACACATAATGTCATCAATAGGTCTTTCAACTGAATAAAACATTTCGATGATATAGGAAGATAGGAAGCGCTCAAAGAAATACCTTATATGATTGTTCTTTTCTTTATTAGTTTCGGATCTAGGAGAAAACTATGGAAGGACACATTTTCTTACATATAGTTATTACACTGGCTCATTGAACAATAAAAGTACATGGAGACGAACTATTTTTCGTAACTTTTCAATGATATCCTCCGAAAGTTTGAATTCGTTGCTCTTCTAAAATGATTCCAATCTATTTATTAATTCTTCATGAAAATATATTCAGAATAATATCATCACCATTAATTCCAATCTGTCTTCAATATACATACCAACTTGAAATCTAAAAATCTTACTGCTTCGTATAGCGTGAATAAGCATCAAGAAGGGGTTAGGTTAGGTTAGGTCCAAAGTCAGTGGGTCTATCCGACCCTCCACCATTCGACCCTGATAAAAAATAATAAAAACCTAATGTGAAAAACCAAATTCTACGCGGGCAACAATTAGTCTTTAGTATATATTTGAATTTTAAGTAATCTACAACTGGTGTGTATACCTACTGTTATAGTTACAGTTTGGGCTCTGATTTTATGCAACTCTAAAAGTTTTTATACATATAACTGATGAACATGTTCTATGAAAGCCAATTGCGATCCAGTCATATATCGTTCAACCTCTTCAATTTATCGTGTGCATTCATGAGGTTCAATTAAACAATAATGGTAGCTTAGCTGGAATTCCACTTGTACACATGCCTACAGAAGCATTTATACGAACTGATTATTAGTTTTGCTAGTTAACAATGAGCTGTTCATTAAATACGCTTTTATAATTGTAAGATTCGTTGGCCTTTCCTTTGTGCAGTTTCAACCCCAACGAATAAAAAACATGTAAAACTAATTTAGTAATAATGATCATTCGAGTATATTCGACAGTAGCGTGTTAAGAGAGTAAGAAATATATTCTTTCCATAATAAGGATTTTCATGGGGGTTTCAATAACTCTGTAATAAGCTTTCCAATATTTATTTTTTTCAGTAATTAGAAATTTTCAGAAAAATTCAATTTTGCGGATTCCAGAATTTGATTTGTGAGATAGATAAATTCATCTTGAAATCCAGTTTCAGACATTACCAAGATTTCATTTCTGTTCAGAGAACTAGTTTAGTTATTATTAATATTGGAGGGGACATTCAACAAATATCAATCAAATATACTTGTATTTGTATGTATGGTTGTATTTAAATTTGAAATAACTTCCCAGAATTATAACAGAAAATGACGCTAATGATTTATAGTGTCCTTTTCCTGAAAATTTTGGATACCATGTTATCAAAATTAGTCATTACTATTTTTTTGGTATAGAACCTTCCACAATATGAGAAATAAACAAATGTTTGACTGTATGAAGGTTATTTTCCGGTTTTTCTGGCCGTGATCTGCAGGATTTTATACCTGACGTTTCTTCTACTGCTGCGACATTTTCAAAGTCGATGAGGTAACGGTCGCAATACCCGAGTTGGTGTTTATACCGGTCTTAATTGTATTACCTGTTCGTGTTCATGTTCCAGCAGACCTCGAGCAGACCCATAGAGAACCTCTAGCAGAGCCAGGGGTATACCGGATTCCGTGTAGCTGTGGGTCGGTCTACATTGGAACCACGAAACGAAGTATAGGAACCCGTATCTCCAAACACAAGAGAAACTATGACCTCGGACAAACCGGACAAACAAGTCGGCTGTGGCCAAACATGCTCTCAACAAAGAAGGTACCCACATTATCTCATTCGAAGACACAATAATACCCGACAGTACCCAAAATTACTACCCAAGAATATAGAGAGAGGCAATTGAGACTCAGAAGCATTAGGATAATTTAAATTTCTCTAGAAGAGACAATGGATATTAATGAAAGCTGGCTACCTGCCCTTAGAGGTGTAGTCGAAGTAAACGATATTGTGCTTATTTAAAGTTGACGGTACTCTCAAAGGCAAAAAAAACACTACATAGAAGGCCGAAATCACGTTGACTGCAGAATTGACGATTCGTATTGGATAATTTTCACTAACCAAGTGTTCTGATTGGCTGAAGAGTCATAAAATTGAATTAGAAGTCATGTTACGGTGACGAATTGAAATCGGCGAAATCGAGGATCGCAGTTGTGTTCAGTTCAGGAACTGATTGCGATTTGAGTGTTGAAATTCGATATTGGTGCAGTTATAATTACTTAAAATTTTTGTTATCTGTTTTAAATGTGGCGTCCTTGGACAAGTACTAATAGTAATAATGAGTGTGATAACAACGCTGTCTTTCCAGTGTAGTGATTTCAATAGCAATTGTGAACAATGCGAAAAAAAAAGATATTAGTGAAAAAGAAACGGATGCATTTGAATATTGACACACAAAGTATGTTTCAATGTATATGAGAATCTCCATCTCGAATTTGGTTTCGAGGAAAACAAACTATTACAAGCAACATCAGATTTTACCGTAAATCCTTTGTCAACTGTACGTAAAATAGTCCAAAACAAACCTTATGAACGCAAGACGCGATGTGATATAGGATTACCAAAACATTTAGATGTTCATCTAGATGTTAGATGTTCATAAGGAAGAAATTGAATACTTTCGACCATAACGTGGGCTGCTGTAACAAAACTCTTCAGAATTGAATAAAGAAAGTACAATTTAGATTTATAATAATAAACAAACGTTAACAGTAATGGAAAGCAGAAGAATAGTGGAAATGCGTGAGAAATTCTTAGAACAAATAACTGAATATCCACAATAACAACGGCAAATTTTCTATTTGAACGGAACTTGGTGTAACACTCACGACACACTTACGAAAGAGTGGAATGATGGTTCGAGAATGTATACGCCTAACATGCCTGTGAACAAAGGATCGCGACTAATTGAATGGGTTTCGAATTCTGCAATGTTGACTATCATAAGAACATAGTAGCTAATATTTTTGAGGAATGGTTTGAAAACACATTGATCCCAAATTTGGATGCGAGTAGTGTGATAGTGTAATACATTTGAAAAAGTGTATGTCCTCGAGAGTATTGCTGAAAAGTATGGACACACCATATTGAGACTTCCCCCCTATTTTTGTGTTTTCAATCCCATCGAGTTGATTTGGGGAAAATTGAAACAAAGCTTCAGGCGTAAAAATAATTTTCCAAAATTTGATAGGAAGGTAATGGAGCTAATTGAAGAAGAAGTATCTAATATTATCGAAAAAGACTGGCAGAAAATAATTAAAAGAGTAATTTTAGTTGAAAAAGACTATATGGAGATTGGACAGTTCCATATTAATGGTGAAAATAAATTCATTATTTATTTAAATGACGACACTGATAGTGAAACAGAAAATATGGAAAAAGAATTGTCAGGAGCTATCGAAGAAATTTAGTGGAGTGTTTTTTTTAAGCGATATATTGTTTATATATATATATATATATATATATATATATATATATATATATATATATATATATTATATGTTATATAGTTATTGTGATTCTTACATGATCAGAAATGATTATTGAATAACTAAATCAGTTAGCTCCCTGACTATATTATTAAAGGGGAGCTGTTGGAATGTAGGTTGCACTATATTGTTTAATTGAATTACACACGAACACCAACAGATAATACAAAAAAGAACGATATAAATAGAGCGCCCAGTACATAAATATTAGTTAATGCGTTGAATACAACAGGAACAGAAACCAGATCAAGTAAATAAATAATTTTTTGAGAAAAATGTAAAATCACTTTATTTTTTGGTCAGACCTCGTAAGTCACTTATTGTTGAGTTTTTGATATGGCCTCATTTTCAATAATTTTTATTCATGTTTTTATTACCCTCCAAGTGTTTCTTGTTTAGTAAGCTTTGTGATATGCATTCTTTTTCTTTATAATCATTAATCGTTCAAAAGTTGAGAGAGCTCATGTTACCTAAAAATGCTGTCTATAATTTATTCATAAATCCAATAATACTCCTACAACCAAAACCGACATCCATCATTCGAATTGTCTTCTCATTCAAAAACTACCTTTCGCCGTCCTCCATTCCATCCATATTGAAATGATCCCCTCATTTGAATTTTCTTGATGCGCTGTCTCTGTGTTTCGGAATTCCACATCTGTTCGCGAAACTATTTATTACGGTGCCATCTGTCTTTCTGATTAGGGCGAACCCTCTCGGATGTACTTTATCTTTAAAACTTGTGGTGCATCACAATTTCATACAGCGATGATAAGGAATTCCATAAAAATGGTCATATATCCATAACGAGGCGATCGCTTTTATCACACATGATGTTTATGGGTTTTTTGGCAATCTGTCTAATTCGTTGATGTTCGTATTAGGATGGTATCATGCCGAACTAGTTCTGGATAATGGTTTTTGGATTGTCAGTTTAAAATCACATCAAAGTTGATCCAAGGACCGAGTAGAGAGGACTAAATCTTGCGGGAGAAGGAAATATTAGGAGCAGATAGTTGTTGGTTCACAAATGGATCAAAATCACCTTCAGGTTCTAGTGCAGGTGTTTTAGTCGCAGACCCGAAACGGAGATATCTACCTGCCTAGGAACTTATGCGACAGTATTTCAAGCGGAAATTCACGCTATTGAATTGTGTGCGGCAGCCCCATTGCCTGGAAGGCAATGGGGTTGCCTTCCAGGCAATGGGGTTGCTGACTCCGTTGCAGAGAAGGGTGCTGCAAGCAGCTTTATCGGGCCAGAACCTGTCTTTGGCATTGCTTTAGGCGTTGCCAAACAAACATTGAACACCTGTATGGCATGAAGATTTATGGACTTCTGGCAGAATCTTCCAGGATTGGCTCAATCCAAGGCGTTTATTCACCCTTCGAAGCTTGATCCCAAACAGTTGTTGGACTACAGTAGGGATGAACTGCAATGTCTAACAGGTCTTCTTACAGGTCACTGTCATTTGAATCATCACATGCAGAGACTCGGACTGTCAGAAGCAGTGTGTGTCGCCTCTGTTTGGAAAATGATGAAACAGCAGAGAGCATAGTTTGTGCCTGCTCCGCTGGGAACCGAATCAGGTTTTTAGAGTACGGCAGAGCCGTGTTCCTACCATTTGACCTGAAACACCAGTCACTATACAAACTAATCGGCTTCGTTAAGAAGCTGAGTTTATTTGGTCGAGTGTGAATAGATGTGAGTCACAATAAACCCTTGAAGGTTGCGGTGGGGGGTCTAATAGAACCACTCACTTTGGACCTAACCTAATCTGATCCAAGGAAATAGCATAGTGTTCAAAAATCACTCAACTGGAGTGTTCCAAGAGAGAGATGTTTTACACTGGGATACTTGTGTGTCTGGTACGTCAAAAGCCGCCCATTTCAGTCATCTCTACAACAGGAAAGATTACTGAGAAGAGTTAAAAAACCGTATAGAATATATTCGTCGATGATACGTCACTAAGCCATAAAAGCCTTGACTCGGAGTAATTTTTTTTTCATTGTCTAATCCGTACAAGGTATAGGATAAAAAAGTAAAACGTACAGTTGGAAAAAGCAAGATCACGCATTAGGTATATATTGACAAAATGTTTGTTCTATGGAAGTATACGGTCTTTCATTAAACGCCTCCTAACTTCAAATTATAAAATAAAGTGTGAGTGAGATATCATCGAAACTTTTTATTCGTTCGAAAGATATATTGATGCCATTAAGTGTGGGATATAACATCGTTCAAATGTCTGCCACGGCTCCTGTGGAGCGCATCTGAAACGTCCAATTATCCATGACTCTGGCTGAATTTGACCGTTGGCATGGGTTATGTTGGCGTTGCGGACAGCTGTGGTTCGTGGATTATTCGCATACATCTGCGACTTAAGAAAACCCCACAAGAAAAAGTCTAACGCGGTCAAATCGCGCGATCTCGATGACCAGTTCACATTACTTCCACGTGAGATGACCATGCCCTCAAATGTGGCATGAGCTGTGTGGCACGAGGCGCCGTCCTGTTGAAACCACATGTTGGTGTCCAGATCATCCAATTTAGTCCAAAAGAAGTTGATAATCATCGACCTATAGTGATCACCTGGCCAATGTCATTCTCAAAGAAATATGGATCGATGAAGCTGCCAGCTCAAAGTCCACTCCAAACCGTGACTTTTTCTGGATCTTTTGGATAGTCTTGGATGTCATGTGCAGTGGTATCGTAAACATTCATCCAATGAATGAATCCAAGAGATTGGAAGAATCCAACCTCATACACAAGTCAATAAAAATATTCTCGGGCAGTCCAACGGCGTTCGAAGCTCTTGGATCCTACCGAGCAACATCTAAATTGGTAGCAAATTGCCAAAAACGGCTCTCCTCGATAGGAAGACTCAACAGATTGTCTCTGGTGCTGCAAGCAGCTTCATCGGGCCAGAACCTGACTTTGGCATCGCTTAAGGCTTTGCCAAACAAAAATATGTATGGCAAGAAGATTTATGGACTTCTGGCAGAATCTTCCAGGATTGGCTCACTCCAAGGCGTTTATTCACCATTGGAAGCTTGATACCAAAAAGTTGTTGGACTATAGTAGGATGAACTACAATGTCTAACAGGACTTCTCACAGGTCACTGTCATTTGAAACATCATATGCAGAGACTCGGACTGTTGGAAGCAGTGTGTGTCGCCTCTGTTCGAAAAATGATGAAACAGCAGAGCGCATACTTTGTGCCTGCCCCGCTGGGGACCAAATCATGTTTTTAGAGTACGGTAGAAGCGTGCTCTTACCATCTGACCTGAAAGACTACCCACCATACAAACTGATCAGCTTCGTTAAGAAGCTGGGTCTATTTGGTCGAGTGTGAATAAGTATAAGCTACAATAAACCCTTGCGGGTTGCAGTGGAGGGTCGAATAGACCCGCTCACTTTGGATCTAACCCTAACCCAACCTACCCATTCATCCATAGCCCATCCAGCGGAAACACGTCGTTGCATGTGGTCGTTTACCTCCAGTTTTTGGGTCAGCACACCCTCAAAGACAGCGGCAATGTTTTCGGCAGATTTTCAATGAGTTCGTAATATTTCTGGAATTTTCTGTTTTCTCTGTTAACGCCAAGCTCTTGATTTGCCCATATATGTTCATGCTGAAGTTCAAATGGAAATGAAATCACACAACAAGCAGACTACTTATTGACATAGTCGATACATCAGATGTAAATATTCGATAGGAGTTTTCGAACAGAACTGAAGGTGATTTCGTTTTTATTCTCTATGCCCTTGAACATAATCATCAATCGACAAATAATCCTAAACGTATTTGAGTCGCAGCATAATATATATTGTTTACTAGCTTCATAGGCAATAAATGCCCAGAAGTTTCCTTATTGTAACTGGAATCAAATATTTATTGTTCTTCCATTGAATCACAATATGATCCTTCCTCGCTTGTACAAAAACCGATCCGCATAGGAATTACTGACTGAGGAAAAGATTATGTGGGAGGATATATTTCTCCGAAGTTACATATTTATACTGTCATCACAAAAATCTTTCTTTTTATTTTCGAAAGAATTGGTCAAGACATTTCAATTTGTCTCTAATATACTTCAGTCTGAAATATCGCTTTCATTCAGTTGTCATTTATTCAGCCCATTTTGCCAAATCACCATGGACTGATACGACACTCAAGAACGCGTGCAAATAATAAAATTGTTTTATAAAAATGGGTGTTCTGTTCAAGCAACGTACCGCGCGCTTCGCCAATTTTACGGTCGCCATAATCGTCCTACCTAGAGGACTATTCGTAATGTGGTGCATAAATCTGAGTCCACTGTTTCAGTAAATGATCGACCAACACCTGGACATCGATGAAAAGCAAGATCAGCCGAAAACATCGCCGCTGTCTGTGAGAGTGTGCAGGAAAATCCGAGGCAGTCGATTGCGCCTTGCTCACAAGGACTCAACCTTTGGCAGAATACGACTTGGCGGCGAATTTTGCGTCATGACTTGGGCCTGCACCTATACAAAATTCAACTGTCCCAGGTCCTGGGCCCGAAGGTTCCCTGCCCCTGTGACTATGGGGAGCCTGCAACGGCAGAGCACGTAATTGATAGATAAATGTATGGAGACAGGATTGATTGGCGAGAGTGGATTGGACGGACAATGTGGTGAGGGAAGAAAGGGTATGTCACCTGGGAAACATGGGTTGGGCATACTAAATGTAGGGGGAGAGTATGTCATGCAGACATGTGAATTTTGCTTTTTTTGTTGATGTTTGTTTCTATGTTGAAAGAGCTAGAATTGTCAGTCAAGTTTACTTGATATATGATTGTGTAATTATTGTTTTGTATGTATGGGAAATATATGTATTGGGAAATGAAGGAAATGGGTCGTCTACACCGCTGATTCGTCCCTCCGTATTGAGTATATTAAACATCTTAAAAGTAAATTTTTTCTGGATGTTATGCAGCGAGAGTAACTTCAATAAATTTGGGAATCAAAACTGCCAGAACGGTGTATTATGCCCTCGTTGAATCCCACCTACGTTATGGAATACCGTTTTGGGGAGTATGCAATTCATCAACACTTCTATCTGTATTAGTACTGAAGAAACAGGCTATCAGGTATATGTGTAAAATTAAGCCTCGTGATTCATGCTGACACAAATTTACGGAACAAACGATTTTAACAGTGATTGCTTTGTTCATTTTGGAAACGTTTTGTCTCATTTACAAAAATATGTCATTATTTGAGTCTTCATTCCATTATTATAGCACCCGTTCTACCGCGTTGAAATTGCCAATTCCTTTAACAAATTTGGTCAGGAATTCTATTTATTACAATGGGGTCAAGATGTATAATCACTTGCCCTCAGGTATAAGACAGGCAAATTTGACCAACAAAATGTTTAGAATAAAAGTAAAAACATTTCTGGCTGATAGACTCTATTATGAATATCACTAGTTCGGATTTCCATTGTCTATTATATAAAATGATTTGAAATCCCTGAAACAACTGAAAGAGAAGAATTAAAAATGAATAGTTGAAAATAACAATTATCTTAAGCAAAACAAACCTGAAATGAAATTATAGTGAAATAAAATACAAGTAAAAATATAACAATTGAATAAATAAAAATAAAGAAATGAAAAAAGAAAATAAAAATATAGAGTGGAGAGATTCCAAGTCACATTAGTTCACGACGTTTCGATTGTTAGTATCTACAATCGTCTTCGGGTGATATATATTTATATATACCCACATCGGAAAACTCTAGGGATATTTTTAAAAATGTCAATATTTTTTTTTAGATCGCTTTAGGGGAAAAAAGTTGACGGGTGTTTATTAAACGAATGTAACTTACAACAAAATTTATTGAATGGTCAAAAATACTGAGTACGCATATAAGCAAAACTAAAAAAAAATATGTCTCTTCTTTGGCACCCCGAAAAAAATCATAATACAAAAAAAATTGAAATCAGTACAAAGTATGGCCTCCACGCTGGTTTATTACGGCCCTACATCTATCGTGCATCGACAAAATGAGATTGTCAATGTCTTGTTGAGGTACATTTGCCCATTCAGCGATTAAAAGCTCTCTCAATTGAAACGTTGTGTGAATATTCCCCATATGCGGATTAATTCTTCGTTGAAGTATGTCCCACACATGTTCAATGGGATTCAGGTCAGGTGATTTTGCTGGCCATGGCAATACATCAACTCCTTCGTTGGTGAGCCAGTCAGTCACTAGTCGCGCGTCATGTGGACGAGCATTATCGTGCATTAAGTGGAAGTTTTCACCAACAGCACCAGCAAACGGTCGGACGATAGGTAGAAGAATGGTGTCAAGGTACTGTCGAGCTGTGAGGGACCGATTTGGAAAAATGAGATCGGTTTTGCCGCCGATCATGATTCCGCCCCATAGAATTACTGTACCACCTCTGTATGTGTGGACTTCCTGGACGTGTCTCAAACGTTCATTATTTCCAGGTCGTCTCCACAGTCTTACTCGACGAGAATCTGGATGAAATCCAAATCTGGATTCGTCTGTAAACAAAACTGTGGTCCAATCATTTGCAGAATAAAGTATATATTATTAAAAATTACGTCTCCGAATTGGTTTTTTTACAAACTTCGAGATGTAGCACTTTCTAATTGAATAATTGAACCTGACAAATTTTTTTAATTTGGATTGAACAAGCAGTTCGATAATGCTCGAAGTCTGTACGGGTATACTGCGTATAAAGTTTGATGAAAACAACTGAAATTTCAAAAATCTACCATGTTTTGAAAAGTTTCAACAATCTGTATTTCGAAAACCAATCATTCTTCGTTAAACATTTTATAGGAAAAAGTTGTTTATTTTGACGAGATCCACCACATACCTAGTTTTTGTAATGTTCTCAGCAACTTCACCTATCGCCCTAGGAGCTAAGTAATATGCATCGATACAGAAAATTGTAAATATCTCGAAAACGATCACCTCCAGCGTTGTTGAGGAGGTGTACCTTTTTTACTTGGAAAAGGTGTGGGAATTAGGTTTTTTCATGAAAAGTACCAGAAGTTCACTGACAAAAAAGTTAGGGCAATTTGAAATAAATAATGACAGCTTACGCAGCGGCCTCTAAATGTTACATGGAAATTAATACGAAATTATGATTTCCCACATCAAAAAAACCCCGGGTACCGAATTTCGTGCAAATGGTTTAATTTTTGCAAGAGTTTTTTTCAAAAGGCGAACAAAAAAATTCAATTTCAACACCCGAAACGAAGCATTTTCGTATAGGTTCATATAGATTTTTTTCTTAAAATTGTCTCAAGAATACGTTACACGTTACACCCTGTATATATGTTCATAAGTCTATTATAAAAATGTTGATAATATTTTTAAACGAGTCTGTACACAACCATATTGAGACAAAATTTCGATGTTGAACTAAAGTGTATGTTCTAACTTTACTTTTTTGTAGGTGTTTTTATATTCACATTTTATATTTCTATACTTACATTTGTATGTATTTTTCACAAGCTTTGTCCACAAGATTTATTCTAAATGACAATAAAGTATATTATTATTATTATTATTATTATTATTATTATACACAGGGAGGAACATTCGTTTAGGAGGAAATTCAAAGAAGCCGCATTCATGTTGTCCAACAATGTATTCAGCCAAGCTAGCATAGAGATACGCAACTTATGGAAACCAATAATCAAGCTAAAAACAGCAAACTCCCGCCAAACTTTCATCTCCCACGAAACCGGTGAAGCGGAAAAAGGAAAGCTGAGATCAGTGAAAGTACTCGAATGACCCATAAATAGTCATATCTCGGAGGAATTAGTCCAGTCATCACCTGAAGACGATTGTGGATACTAACAATCGAAACGTCGTGAAGTAACTTGGCTTGGAACTTTTTATTTTGATTTTTTATTTTCATTTTCTGTTCAATTGTTCTGTTTCACTATCATTTCATTTCGGGTTTTTTGCTTGATATGATTGTTATTTTCAGATACTCATTTTTATTAGTTATTTCAGGAATTTCAAATCATTTTATATAATATTAGAAAATGGAAGTCCGAACTAATGAATATTAATATGTTTACAATTATCAGATGTTTATGATAGGCAAAATTATTGAACACAAGTTATTGATGAATAGAATATTTCTTCAAGTGAAAGATGCTTTAAATTTTTCACTTTTCGGGGTGAACTTGAATATCGCCATATAACGATCTTCATTAATTATTTTTCAGATTGTGGAAGATCAGAAATTCCTCCACAAAAATGGCTTCCGTTCAATATTGAAACCCTGTATTAGACCGATCATAATCATAAGTATTGAGTACAAAATCTTTATATATTTCTCAAAATCCCTCCTAAACATTTTAATACCATCATTCTTAGTACGTGCCTACAACAGATGTCAGTTTGTGATATTTACCTGGCCCCCTACATTCTGCTGGAAAAAATCAAACAAAGGACGAGTAATGCTGACCATAAAATTCCATGTACCTTATCAAGAGGACAGCGGTGGGCGAAAAACAGAGGCGTAGACAAAGTGCGATGGTTGTCGTAAAATAATCACCTCGACGTAAGTGAGTGGCTGAGTTATAGAACTATTTTATTATTTTGCAAACAATGGACTCTTGAATGAGAATTTAAAATAGGTCAATTCGTGATTCTGAACGAAATATGTTTATACATATTTCCAAGAGGGGCTGTTTTAATAATCATAATGGCTTCAAATTCAAATTCTTTATTGGTGTTAGAACACAAGAGTGTTTACCCATGTCATTTCGAATTGTACATAAAAGAATTACAGAAATAATAGGTACAAAAGAGCTTGTAAAAGGAGATAAAGTCGCACATTAAAAGTCTGACAGTCATTAAAATAAGGTCAGAATTTATATAATTGAGTTGTTCTGAAATGTAGGAGTTCCATTGAAAAACTCAATGACATCATAAAAGGCCTATTGTAAAACAAATGTTTGAGTTTTAATTTGAAATTATTGAGTTCTAGTTCTTCGGCTTCCGCAGAGAGATCATTGTATAACTTGTATTCACGATTTGGTGTGGTAGTCATGAATTTGGGAGTGGTTCTTATATTCATGTAAGTTTTCTTTTATATGAAATATGTAATATATATATATATATATATATATATATATATATATATATATATATATATATATATAGGTTAATGCAGTCTGAAAAATAATTCCATGAAAATCAAAAAATAAATAGATAAGTACTTACCTATTTATTTTTTGATTTTCATGGAATTATTTTCCAGCAGCTTGACTTTCTAGATTTCATATCATTTCTAGAAACATGTGGATTCGTTTTCCGATGGCATTTCAGGTTAGCTTCCCAAATTTCTGCTACCGCAGTTTTCGGTTGATTGGTCAAACCACCAACACTGATATAAAAACTTGGCAAGTTGACTTGGGTGTCTTCAATCGAGGACCGCCTGCCCGGTACTGACGATGCCCAATAGACTGAAGAAGCTGTCTACCGGTGGCTTGAAATCAATATGGGAATGATCAAAGAGTGCTTATCTATTTATATTTATATTTTACTATTTATATTTTATCGAGTGTGTATGATATACCAATCATCATTAATTCAAGTACCTAATTGAAGCAATATTAGGATTGAATCACGACGTCATCTTGATAATCGAAAATGTCCCAAGTCTGCCGAATTCAATCGGTAAATCAGCCACTTGAAAACGAATAATTCTCTTCTGTTTTGAAATCTGTTTATTCGTTAACCAGCTGGGCTGAGTTCCACAGCAAACATAGAACTATTAACAAGTGTGAAGACGGGCAACACTTGGCTGCACCGAGCTAATGAGGCCAATAGCCAGAAACACGTGTTTGCGGTTTGCCCCCCTTTTTAGAGTGTTGTGTCCTCCCTTGTCCCCAAGCCTCGTTAATAGTTCTATGTTTGCTGTGGAACTCAGCCCAGCTGGTTAACGGATAAACAGATTTCAAAACAGAAGAGAATTATTCGTTTTCAAGTGGCTGATTTACCGATTGAATTCGGCAGATTTGGGACATTATCGATTACACAACACAACAAAAAAATATTTTTTGAATGTTTCCTACACTAAATTAGTCAATTTCTACTAATTTTGGGGTGATAAAAACGAAAATAACAATGAAAAATTTTTATTAGCTCTGGTTTTTGAGATACACAGTACTTAATCTTAAAGAGTAGTTATACTATACGTGAAAAGTGAAAGTATATAAAACAATATTGATATGTTTTTTTTAGAATATTTTAAGTACAAAATTAATAAAAAAAAAACATTATTCTTAGTGTTTTGACAAATAAAAGAAGTTTGTACCACCAAATTTCAATTAAGTCCATCCGATTCATTGTAAGATCGCTGTCGTTTAGCTTGTCTTTTATAAAACACTTCTGGAGCATCCCTACACACAGACCAGCAGTAGTCTGCAAGCATTGCTTCATTCCAACGGCCCTGATATCTCTGTTCCATTAAGGCAATGTCTTGATGGAATCTTTCTCCATATTCGTCACTCACAGCTCCACAGTTTTGTGGGAAGAAATTAAGATGAGAGTGAAGAAAATGAATTTTTAAGGACATGTTGCATCCAAGTTGGTGGTAAGCTTGAAGAAGCTCTTTAACCAATGCTGTGAAGTTATCATCTCTTTTGTTACCTAAAAACCCATGTACAACCCCCTTAAAGGCTTCCCAGGCTCTTTTTTCATTTCCTGTTAAAATCATGTCAAAAGCAGGATCATTTACGATTTCACGGATTTGAGGCCCAATAAAGATGCCTTCCTTGACTTTAGCATCACTCAACCTGGGAAACTTTGCTCTCAAGTACTTAAAAGCTTGTCCTTCCTGGTCCATGGCCTTCACAAAGTTTTTCATTAGTCCCAACTTAATATGTAATGGGGGAAGGAGAACATCCTTAGGATCTACAAGAGGCTCGTAAACTACATTTTTCTCATTAGGGTTTAGGTCTCGTGTAGGCCAGTTCATTTTTTTATTGTGAGATTTTCTATCCCGTCTGTCCCACAGACACAAAAAACAACAGTACTTGGTGAACCCTAATTGCATTCCTAGGAGTATAGCAATGACTTTCAGATCACCACAGATGTGCCACTTGTGTTGTTCATATTTGATTGATTGGAGAAGTGTTTTCATATTTATATACGTTTCCTTCATGTGAACTACATGACCTATAGGAATAGAGGGTAGCTGATTTCCATTATGCAGAAGTACAGCTTTTAAGCTTAGTTTTGAAGAGTCTATAAACAGTCTCCATTCAGATGGAGTGTGATCCAAATTCAAGCAGTCCATCAAACCATTAACATCAGAACAAACTACGAGGTTTTCTTTTTTCTCAAAAAAAGGAAGCAAATCTTTTTGACGCTGTCTGTACTGAGATATTTTCACATCATGTTTTAGAAGATTCCACTGTTGTAGTCTTGACCCTAACAGCTCAGCCTTTTCCTTAGACAAGCGAAGATCTCTTATAAGGTCACTCAACTCTGCTTGACTAATTCTGTGCGGATCACTAGACCTATCGCTTACCTCAAAATCAGGGTCATAGGAGGTAGAAGGATGGGTTGCTCCTTCTAAACAGTCTTCATCACCTTCCTCTAAAATTTCATAGTTTTGGGGTGGAGAAGGGACTGGCAAATTGTCTGAGTGTGGTACAGGCCGAAGAGCAGATGGGAGATTAGGGTATTTAACCGTTCCTCTTTTCTTCATAGATAAACCTTGCTTAATGGGAGGAGTTAAGCAGAAATAATAGTCGTCTGTATGATTGGTAGGCTCACGCCAAACCATAGGTACTGCAAAAGCCATTGTCCGGTTTTTATTTTTCAGCCACTCTCGCAATATGACGGAACAAGAATTACAACATATATGAGGAGCCCATGATTTATCTTGGTCCCCAACTTTCACACCAAAATAATGTTCATAGGCTGTCTTAACGATAGGTGTCATTTTACGTTTCTGAGCCTTAAATGTTATTTCACCACATAAATAGCAAAAGCTATCGACAGAATTCACACACTTTCGAGGCATTTCAGATCAGCACTCAAATTAATTTAAAAATCAACTTCACACGATAATTTCAATAGCAACCACGTGCGTACAATTGACAAACTCACATAGGTTATGTTTACTACTTAAGAACAGCTGATGAGAGGGGTGTTATGTAAACAAACATGTATACCAACTGTTGGTGATGAAATATTTCATTTGTTGAAAACTCAATATACATATATATATATATAATATAATGATACTATATCTTGAAAACAAGAGCTAATGTATAATTTTTATGGTCACTTTCGGTTTTAACACGTAGAAATACATTAAAATCATCTAATTTCAACCCCGAAACAAAAACTTTGTTGTGTTGTGTTATCAAGATGACGTCGTGATTCAATCCTAATATCGCTTCAATTAGGTACTTGAATTAATGATGGAGATTTTAATCAGTGTTATCATTAGTGAATTCACTCAATATGTGAATTGAAATAGCTACTTCAGTTTTCTCTCCACTGAAACGAATGAATAGATGTGCTTTTTATGATAATTATTTCTAATGTATATGACGCTCTCAAACATCAAAATCCTTCGAAAACCGTTGATACTCTGCTGGAAATGTATTCGCAAATGGCGGCCGTTTCAAATTCACAGATATATTTCAAGAATGAAAGAAAAGATGAAGTTGTGAATTCACCAAAATCATCTTTAGGAAAAGAATTCTGCGCCTGTTGATTAAAACTATAAACTAACAATTGAATACAATGTGATGGATGACCCCTCTGGACCTGTACGTTGAGGAGGTTGCGTTAATGGCCATGTCACGATTGCGCCCGGATGGTGTAAACCTCGAAGTAGGAATTGGTCAATTGAAGCTGGGCCTATGGCGGGAAGCGCTTACTGCGCAACCTCTGATGCAGGCAACAAGTGATGCAATTGAACCCAGGTTTGTGTTTAATAATCCCTACAAAATACAAATAAAACAGAACACATTGTCAGATGATATAAATGCAATACGCATACATACAGACGGCTCAAAAACCAAAGTAGGCTCAGGAAGTGGAGTGTACTCCAGATCACTAAGCCTGAGGATGAAGTGGGGAATGGGAAGAATACCAGCGTGGTTCAAACAGAACTAGCTGGTATCTCAATCGCCACAATTTGACCAGGATCACCCTGGGCGACCCTGGAAAGCTGGCGCCGAAGAAATATCTAGCGATGACCAGGAAAAATCTACGCTTAACAGTAGGATTTCTGACTGGCCACTGTCAACTGAGGAAACACCTCCACAATATAGGGCTAGTGAACACACCTCTATGCAGGATGTGAGAACAGAAAGATGGAACTGTCAGGTATGTCCTATGCGAGTGTCCCGAGTTATCGTCAATAAGAGAGTGTATATTCGGCGAGTCTTGGCCTACACCTGCCGATATAGAGATGTCTCCTAGTGCCCTGTCCACCTTCCTGGAAAGGACAGGATGGACGATGACCTAGGAGGACAACTCCTTTGGAGGATGTACAATGGGTCCCATGTGGCCTAAGTGATGTAGGCCTACACTCACCCTCCCTACTCCACAGATACAGATAGATACAATATGATACAAAAATAGGATGCAGCTGGTAGAATATCATAAACCAGCCTGTAACAGCTGTGGCAAACCGTAACGATATCGCAAAATTTTGTTCGAGCACTCTGTTAGCTTTGATTGCATTTGCGAGATCACCATTTCTGTTAAATCTGAATTTCTGCTTTCATGTTTTCGACCGTTTTACATTAATAGACCATAGAGAATGCTTGTATCATGTAATATAAATAATGTGAATAATGTAGGTTCGGTCGGTAGCCAAGCGGTTCAGTGCGGGTGCTATGTTCACTCACTCGAATTGACTGCCGTGGTGGACGATGGTTCAAGCCCTAGTCTGAACGATCTATCTTCACTCGCTATCGTCCAACCCGTGTTAGGAATCACACGTTAAAAGGTAATACCTCGTTAATCCTTAGCTTGCACAAGTTTCGACTTCTGAGGGTTGTCGTTCGTAGGGGTGCGACGGCTGGTTAACGGAAAAAAACAGAAAACAGAAACAACTTATCAATTTTTTGTGAGTGATTTTATTGATGAATTGTTTGAGATTATATAAAATGCAATAGAAACGTTCAGTTTTGATTTGGTTGACTTGTCAACTACACTCTTGTTTCCTGATAGAATTACAAATTATAAATTTTTCTATCGACCTTTTTTGATATAGATATAATGTTAGAACTACTTTCAAAACAAAAAATACACTGAGATCTATACTCACACATACCAACACTGAAGAAAAAACAAAAAATTGTATTTATAAAATACCTTGTTCTTGTGGTAAAAGTTACATTGGTGAAACCTCAAGACTATTGAAAGTGCGTGAGAATGAACATCGAGATTATATAAAAAATAGACAATTGACAGGATCAAAATTATCAGAACACATTTTAAAATCAGACGGTGAACATCGTGTGGAATGGAATAGGACAAGAAAGATTACCAATGAGCCTCATTCTAAGAGACGTAAGCTAAAAGAATCAGCGTATATTCTCATGTCTGGAGAGAATTGTATCTCGAATAGCTCCTTAGAAATAGACCGTACTTGGCTACCCATCTTGAAGAAAACTTTGGATAGTGGCGAAATGGCAACAAACTGATATCGAAGAGTACCTTGTATTACATCGAATGTTTCAGTTGTCAATCAACAACATTGACATGATTTCATATTTTAAAACTTTTTTGACATCTGTCGAAGAAGTAAAAAAATAAGCTATTAAAAAAGGAATAACTGCGAATATATTCGAATTTTTCATCCATTTCTGAAGACGGAGGCAGATTTTGGCCTCCGAAACGTAAAAGAAAAGTATTATTTCTTAATAATTTTTTTGATAGTCAAAATTATTAAATACGACAAGTTACTGATAAATAGAAGATTTTTTTTTTGTGAAAAATACTTTGATTTTCACGCAGTAACGTATCGGGGTAAACTAAAAAGTTTGCCCTTCTATAAAGTTCTCCATTATAATTTTTATATTTTTTCAGATTGTGGAAGGTAACAATTACCCAAAAAAGGTCGATGAAAACACTGATTTTTCCAATTCCATTCAAACCTAATTTAGCTTCTTCGGCCTTGAAAATTTGTCTGCAATATTAGAGGTAGAACAATTCACTAGTTTGCTGGTGCTTTTTCATGGAAATATTGAGGGGTCTTCTTATCTGAATAATGATATCAAATAATATCTGATGAATTGGTCCTATGAATAGATCCTTACCGGAGTTTCTTTCAAGAATACCTTAGGATAGGTTAGGTTGGAATAGTTCCACGTTTAGAATGGAACTCCAACCTGGTTAAATGTCGAAGTATGACGTCGCATTTCTCAGATATAATGGAATTTACTTTGTTTTCTTGAACACGACATCCGTAACAGAAGTCAATACATCATGCGCCACCGCAAATTAAAATAGTCATTAACCACATAGTAAAAATGCCACAATAATGATTTGATAAGGCAGTCCGTTCATTCTTTAAGATTGGATACAATATAATACGCATGAAATAAACTCAAAATGTTTTGTCATTTATACTGGGTGCTAGTGGACACACCTCTATGCAAGATGTGTGAACAGGAAGATGAAACTGACAGGCATGTTTTATGCGAGTGCGAGTTATCGTCAACAGGAGAGTGTGTATTCGGCGAGTCTTGGCATACACCTGCCGATATAAAGGAGATGTATCCCAGTGACCTGTCTACCTTCCTGGAAAGGACAGGATGGACGATGACCTAGGGAGTCAACTCCCCAAAAGGATGTACAATGGGTCACATGTGGCCTAAGTGCTGTGAGCCTACACTCACCCTCCCTACTCTACAGATACAGATACATGGCCATCTTGGAAACGCTCAATCCACTCGTTAACTCTAGTTAACATTTCACACAGTGTGTTATACGTTATTTAATTTTTTTATGAGAAAGTAAACAATGACTACAGCTGAAAATTTAATCATACATCAGAGGCATTTGAATCCATTAGAATTTAAATTATTGTGAAAGTACGACACAGAATTTGTTTATTCAGTATTGTGACACCTGAAGATGCTATTGTATAGCGAAACAAGTGTCGCGGTTTTGTAAACTGTCGAATGGAAATCTCTCATTGAAGTGTGTATTGAAGACATTACAATATTTCCATAAATGACATAGTGTCGCCATATTGAATTCAGAAAAAATGGCTTCTACGCAACCATTATGAATATGAATGTGTGACCATTATATCCTATCAAATGATTTGAAAAATATACAGGGTTCTATTTGAAATGTTTTACTTTGGGACATTTTCGTTTAAACTTGTATCTTTAATCGTTTTATGAGGAGTAATATTGGCACCAATAAACTATACCTTCGTTTCGAACTTGAAATTTCTCATTCCTGAACTCAAAAACAAAGTAATCAAGTATGAAAATAGGCCTCAATAGACGATAAACTATAGAAAAATTGAACATTATTTCGGAAACTACTAGAACATACCAGTTGTTAATATCTAAACTATATCCATACAACAAACAGAGATGAATGCGTGATCAAACCATGATCACCACGCACATTTGCATCTATTGGGTAAAATAAACAAGCCTTTTTACGCTGGCCAATCAGATGTAACTGCAATCGGCTGGCGGAATTCCTCGTATAGTGTCAGAGTAGTCAGTTACGTTTTAACGCCTGTAGTGTTACCTACATATACGGCATTTTAAAGTTTGAAATTTTCAAAGTGTCAAGTACTGATACGACTGAAGAATCTGCTGATTCCTATACCCAGCAGCATATTATTTTAAAAAATCGGTCGTTCCTTTGTGCGACTCTGTACAAGTAGCTTTGTCTGGGGCATCACGTACACTATGTCTTGAAGCATTTTGTAGCTTAGATGGACATAGTATAAACATTGTGTATTATACCTGAACACGGCCCTGATTAAACATGATGTCTTTCACCTGCACACATAGGAAATTTAAATGTAAAACGTTTCATCTATAAACAAATAAAGTTCCATCACCACCTGGAAGATATTTCTAACATATGCTGCGAGTAATAACCTTAAAGAATCTGGATGTGTTTTGACAATAAATCTTTCTACTTACCGAAATTAAACAACGAACTATTTCTGGAAGTAGTTAAGTAGTCACGTTTACTCTCATCTGTCATTTCAAACTCAATAAGGTACTATACAGGGCATTCCAATGAAAACTTGACCCCCCTGTAAGTCAGAAACGGACGTGTAATCGAAAATTTCAAAGGACACGTCAATTTTTATTTACAGGGGGACTAATGGACTATGGAAATAATACCCGAAACTTCACCCACCTGCGGACAAGAACTACCCCCCTATTTTTTTAATAGCATGGGGGTTTATAAATTATTTGAAAGGTCTTTCGCCCCTCTATTACTTCTGTAATTATTTTAGAAATAGGTTCATTCGTTATTGAGAAATCAGATGTCTTATTTATGTCTTATTTAAGAAAAAACAGAAAGTTCGCTGTCGCTCATTTTATTGAGGAAACCAACAAAAGTAATATCAATGGCAATAAAATCAACGGATAAAGTGTTCGAAATGATTCCATCTATTTCCATACAATAATATAGTCTACTTGCGAAAGCAATCCTTGCATTATTGAAGATGTCCGAAGTGAGAAATCGGCATTCCCGAACAATTCTCAAGAATGTGTACCAAATTTAATAGAATTCAATACATTAAAGTTCAAGCAATCTTTGGATCATTTGGTTTGATCAATTGACCATTAATACCATATAAAATAATGATTAGACCTCGTAAATTATATTACGTCGCCCATGCCATACGAAGAAACTGCCGATGTTCGGTAACTATTCACTTTTTATTTCAAATTGACTTCGTATACACTATAGACGAATGAAACATTCATATTGCACTTTAGCTATTCAGTGTGAATATTTCTAAAAAGTTGATAAAAAATGCAGTAATTTCCATGAAAACGAAAAATTAATTTCGATGATTATTCGACAAAAACTACAACAAAAGTTTCCACATTAGAGTTTTATGTGTTGTTGTGACAACTGTATGTCAAGCTAGAAGAGCCTTCCATTAAAAATAAAATGCAAAGATACGAAATTTGGTCAATAATTGCTGATTGCAAAAAATTATTCACAGGAATAGCTAACATAGCTAATTCATGCATGACGAAAATACTTTACAAATCTATTGTGGCTCTTTTCCTCCATGACATTAAAACAAAAACTAATAGAGAAATGAAATATATGTAAAATATTATATGTATATGTAACAACACACGGTATGAAAAGAAAAATGCAATAGTTTTCAGAGAAATGCGTTTCAGAGATTTTAGTGATATCTTATGAGTTTCGACTATTATTCGACAAACATCGACAACAAGAGTTTCAACATATGGGTATTATTGAGAAATCTACTACACGAAATCAACTTAGCAGAGCTACACCATATAAACAAAGGGGTGGGACAATTTGTTTTCACAGTACCTAAGTGGCTTTGCTAACTTTATAGAAAAAGAATTACATTGCTCTCTTAGGAGAAAGGAATTGCTCTCCTAAGAAAGATTTTTCAATGAATTCTGTACCTTTTTCGTTCATAAAGGTTTCAATAACATTGGGATACAGGTTTGGAGAATTGTCGATTTACTGTCAAATAAAAATGAAGTTGGAATGTCAGATAATTCTTTGTAACAAAGTTTAATCTAAAAGTATTTGTTCTGTATCCGAAAATACATAACGTAAGTGGCGATGTGAATAAACTGGTTAATACTCTGAAGCTGAGTCAAGTCAAACTATAAAAATATCTTTGGTGTGATCAATTGAACCTTTCAAACCTGGAGTGTCGGAAATATCTGTATTGAGAGAATGGAACAGTTATTTTGGTGTAATAATATGGAAGAAAAGTACCTCTATTTCTCACTTTGGTTGGTGAAGAGGCTTACAGTGTTATCAAAGACATATATGCAGCTCAGAAATGTCCTCTTAGCACATTATTGAAGAAAAAAGCTGAGTCAACTTTCTGTTGAAGGAAAAATTATTTAATTTGAATTGGATACAGGTTCTGATAGTTCTGTTGTTTCTATGAAATTGTTCAAAAAGTTTTTTTCTACAATTAAATTAGTTAAAGACAATGTGAAACTTAAAACATTATTTGGTCAAGTGAATGATTTGGTTTTCAAAACTACCGTTGATGTCAAATGTATGAAAAATGGGTGCAGTAATCTGAAAGTATTTGTTCTGTATCCGAAAATACATAACAAATTATACCTATTTCGGTGTTGCCACACATGCTGCAAATCTTCTAATAACACAGGATACCTAAGTTTGCCACGAAAATACATACACAATAATTTCCCGAGAAATTCGTTTCAGTTTTTTTTTTAATATAGAATGAATTACGACAATTATGCTTTCTTGATATTCTCTGCAAGACATTTTCATTGGACGTGTCGAAAGAGATATAGTTGAATTATAATTGCAGCAATTGGACATACGTTTCGATAAATGTTTGCCATAAAAAATACAAATATTTCAGCTATAGGCGATTTTCTCGACTCATTTTTTATGTTTCCGAAACGATAGCCAATTCAAAATTTCAGTTTTTTGATTATATACTTTATTCATAGGCAAAATTTATGAATATGAAGAGTTAAGTATGACTAACTAGACTTTTCAAAAGTTATACCTATCACACAGTAAATTTTTGTGGTGAAACTTTGCCCTTTGTTACGTTTTAGCAGTTACTCTATTGACAGTTTATGGAAAGTTAAAAGCTCGAGCAAAAAACATCACTACTTGTTATCAAGTTATAAAAGCTACCCCTTATAAAAAGTAGGGGTGCGACTATTCTTTTTTTTTTCATTACAAGTATTCTATTTCTAGAAGTCTATACTCTGCCACTAATCTCTCATTTTTCCCCGAACCTTAAACACTTCAAACACAATCTCACACCACACTGTCTTATCCGAAGTACAAATGTAACGCAACCAGCAATCCCTCTCAACAATGCACTCGGTTCGTGAACTAAAACTAATTCACTGACTTTCAAACCAAAGATACGTTCGAAACGACTAACGAAGAGAAGTTGAATGTTGAAATTCCTCGGGTTCCTCATAAAAACCAACCGCGGTGGTAAACGCCAATAGGCACAGGCAGAACGAGCGAAGACATACGAAGCCGGAATATAGTGCGATTCGTCTGGTTGCGGAGTTTGTAGTCGATTCAGTCTGGTGCACGCGGGAGTAGCGTTTGACAGAAACGCATAGTTTCGGCTTCTTTATTCGGAAAGTTAAAGCAGGCCATATTCCGATTGTTGTTGTGAACGGTTTTTTTGTGACTCGGTGTTGTTCTAAAAGTGATAACGGTGAATGTGTGGCAGTTTTGGGACTTCTTGAGAAGTTGAAGTATCGAAAAGTAACCTTGATCGTGGATGCAACTGCAGTGATGCATAAAGGTGAGGTTTTGTTTGGAATGTATCATGTGTTCGTGTTGGTGTATATCGAGGATTCCCGATCGAATTTCTTAATACGGCTGTACATTGCCTGAAGACTAATGGGAAAACATGAAGTTTTTCTGCGTCTCACCCAAATGAGTAATCTTTCATGAGTAGTTAGGTAAGATTGTGGACTGCTTAGTCATTCTTCAGCGTTTTATACCTCAACGTTCGACTTGTGGCGTTTTAAGGATAATACAACAATTTGAATGAATATCAGTTCTTCTTACTCACGATCGTTGAAAAGTTATCTGCTCATTTGCTTGGATTGTTGCACAAGAACAAAGACGTTAGTCATATTTAACCTCTTGAATAAAAAAAATATTTACTGTGTACAAAAAATACCCAGGTAGATGTGTATGAAATAATTTTTCTAAACAGTTTTTCCCGAATATTTGGAAAGTTTATGTCCGTTTTAAAAATATGCAAACAAACGATAAATGTCGGAATGTCAAGAATAAATGTATTCTGGACTCCCTCCAGTTCATTTCTATAAATGTTCAAAATGTTTCCCAGTCACTCCCTGGCAATAATGAAATTTGTTTATAAAGTAATTTCTTAGAAATTGAAATGTTTCTGGGGTACCTAATTTCGATGCAAACATCTATTTTCCTGTCTAACGAACTGCGGTACTACCCTTCAAATGTTACGTTTCTCCTCAAAAAATCTAGACATTATATCAGGTGATCTTGTAGGCTCTTCTAAGTGACCACGTCTGCCTGACTACCGGTTTTAACAATTGACAAACCCAATGGAGCAGTATTTATTACGACAGGCTGATTCGAAAGTGCCTAGATGCAAATTAACCGAACCTGTAGATGGGGAAACATGGTATCTTAGAATTACTTACTAGATTGCCTGATATGATGGTGTTCGCGAATAGGCATTCGTAAATTACACGACCGCAATACATTCCAGACCTCATGGTTAAAATAAGGGGTACTAACGAAACTACCCTATAAACATTCTATAATGTATGAAATTAATTTGTGAGCATACCATACATTTAATAGAATAATCTGGAGTCAGTTTTGAATACGTTTTTTCTTGAAATTATGATGTTTATCGTTTGTTTGCAGATCCTCGAAACGAATATTGAAGTGCCAATTACTCAGAGGTGGCTAATCCAATATCTAAAAATTAAAAGGTGTTGGATAGATAATTGGAATACGTACTTACCTATCAAACGAGTTATCACAAGACCAACTTACCATTTGAAATAATAGTTGTTAGTACCATTCCTTGATGCATATCAGAAAGTAATAAAAATGATACATTTTCACATCAATTTCCTTCGACCTTGATATCTTGTACCGTTCAAAAGTTCAGGGGAGACTATTTACTTACACTGTATGATATTATATAGATAAAAAATAGTTCAATGAGTTGATAAGAATAACCTTGGCAGTAACAGATCTAAAGAATGTTTTCAGGAATGTACGTTCTATTCAATTCACTTAAAATGGTGGCAAGGAATCAATATTATTACATTTATCGATGACTTGATTGATCAGCCAGTTGCCTTGACTGAATCAGGAATTTCACAGAATTTTCATTGGCATCAAAAACTGAAATCAAATGCAATTGCTTTCTGTGCTGTATTACAAATCTTTTCTGTGCTGAACGATACAAGTAGAAATTCGAGAGATGTTGAAATTCGGAAAGCGCAAATCATTATTTTTTCAGTTACAAGAGAATTATGAAAAAAAAGGAATTATTGAGGTAATCAAATGATGCCGAAAATTCTACGTAGGTGAGTATTCAACGAGAAAAAAAACAAGATGAAAAGGGGCGGTGAAAATCGAGATTGGGCATTAGAATTTAGATGAAGAAAATTGTAGCAAGGTACTAGATAGAAAGAACAACACTTTCCAGAAAGCAGTTATTGAACAATTTGAATATATCTTTACACTCAGCACAACGGTTCCTCTCGCAAATCTTGAAACAATTAAAATTGTATGCAGCAATTGGAAACAGAAATAAATTATAACACTTCTCTCCGAGCCTTTGTCTATTGCTTAGAAGAAAAGATATATTCTGTAAAGGACAAAAATGCAGCATCTCTTTCAGCGTTTATTCAAGATACTCTGGAAACGTATATACTTATTGTTTTATATTCTTGATACAGTAATACAGTACAGTATTTGTAGTCATCCCTCAGAGTTCTTGGAGGAATAGAATAACCAGTGGATTAACCTACATACTTGTGTATATTGCAATTATGACATGTTTCAGTCAGGTATACAATAGAAATATAAATTAATTTCTTACAAGGACATACAAAAATGTATTACAAAAGATATATGCCGTAACATGTTTGTGAAAAATTACTATGTTTAAAGAAAATCAGGCTATCCTTTACTGCTTGAAGACAAATTTCAAATAAGTAACGAATTATTCGACGAAACAATCGCTCATTTCAAAACATAAGCGAAGTTGTCTAGTAAATATTAGAATAGTGAATACCTTTCTTTATAGGAAAACAAAAAAATATGAAAGAATATGAATGTTGAGATTTTTATACCATATGTTTGAAGCTGAGGGAGAACGAAGGCAAAATTTCAATAGAATAATTTCATGAATTACACGTAGCATCTTCAGTGATATAATACAAGTGAGTATGAAGAATGTATTTCAAAAAATATAGAAAATAAATAATTAGATCGATTTGCTTTCAGATTGAAACAGAAATTGGATCGTTCACACCTGAAAGACTTCGTTGCTTTCCATTCCCTGGATACGAGTTCAAACCATACAGAAACCTTTTGAAACCTATTAATGTCGTGGGAGTATACGTTTTCTATAAGGTACCGAATAGAAGCCAAATCAACGTATCACACTCGTCGATAGCGACCGAAAAAGATCCGAAAACGAACCGAACCGAATGGAACCGCATATATGTGACATGTGAAATAGTTCCTACTGTTAACAACAGTTTCTACTCTTCTTGGCTATGAAATATAAACACGCTGCGGCAATTCTCATTCAGGCTATACTTGACCTATGAGTTGACCTCAGGTTTGATCTCTGGAATTAATTCAATTTCATCGTGTATCCACTTGAGAGCAATCACTATCGTTGCTACAGTTGGGGGAAATTAGATGATTGCTAGGATACTGAATACTGTCACATGGCCATTTATCTATGCTGTAACGGCAAGGAGGAATGCGAATGAGCCCGCTTATTCAATAACTATGTCAAAATGTCAAACCGATGAGACCGTCTTAAGCGTCTTTAGGAATGCGGTTCATTCGGAACAAAGGAATTGCGATTGTAATGCTCATATATCCTTTATGTTCTCTGCTACGAATGGCATATCTAGAACCTTAGTCTAACATCAGTTGAATTGATTGTTTTAACGACCTATTTCAAGCTAGTGTTGTGGCGACGAATGAAATGAGTTAAAGAAATATACGCGAAACAGTTAGATATTCCCTGTTAAAGTGTAGATGTATTTATTGACAAGTGTGGAATTCCAAGTATCCAAACAATTTCCAGAAAATCAAAGAATAGCCTCTACCTTAACGTACCATAAGGTTTGGTTTTTGAACCGAACATATTTCTGCTTAACATAAACGACATCCGCAAGACTATCAACCTGTAATATATTAGTGATAAGTAATTCCATCTTGAAAACGCAACAAATAGCACTGAGTAACAAATGTTTCAAAAGTTTCTGCTTCTGAGTTTTGCTTCCGAGAATAAAATATTAAATTCATAATGAATTCAATAACATAAAATGATTATGAAATGGGAAAATAATAGGTAGGCTGAAGAGTTCTAGGCTAACACACAGATGTAGCATTGAATCCACATGATTTTTAGTTAACCATAACCTTCAGATACGTGTATAAATTTCACAGCTTTCACATCAACTTTTGGTTGTTTGAAAAAAATGGATATAAATGAATTTTGTGTGTTGGTAAGGTATTGTTTTTTGACGAAAAAACATATTATTGAAGCCAGGCTTAGCTTGGACTTCAGCTTTGTTACGCCAACGTCGCAAAGTACGGAAATCGCATTTACAAAATGCCAAAATTAGGTACTTTTTAGGTACCGAAGTCAAAAATTAGGTGCTCTGTAACTCACACCGCAACTCAAGGGTCAAAGTTGCGTTGCTAGCATTATGTAATGCTAGCAACGCAATGAAAATGATAATGAAATGATGAATGTTAAGGAAACACTATTAGGTGTTTATTAAGTGCTAAACGGTGAGGATCGTGAAATTTTCTAATTAATAAACAAAAGCTTCCAATTTCGCTAAACAACCGATCTAAGAATCGGGTCTCTCGAAAACGAAGACGAATGCTCAATCAGGTATAAACTAAGCGTGGTAATAAAGTGCTAATTAGGTGCTTGCAAGAAATTAAGATGAAAACGACCGTGATTAGACGGAAAAAAAATTCTGGATACCTGATTTGAGAAAAAAATTTAGCAATATGCAATGAAATCTTGAAATGTTCGTAAACTTATACATAGATAATCAGAATAAAGTGCTAATCAAGTGCTCACTAGGTATTCATAGTAAATCTAGATTCTATAATGCCTATGGTGCTCATGGACTTGAAAACCACCATGACTGATGAACTGAGTGTTTATAGTAAGTTCCTCAATAAATAAGGGCAAGAGAATAAAGTGCTAATTAGGTGCTCACCAGATATTTATAGTAAACCTAGACTCCATAATGCCTATGGGGCTTATGGACCCGATGACCACCGTGACTGATGTACTGAGTTCTTATAGTATGTTCTTCAATAAATAAGGGCATGAGAATAAAGTGCTAATTAGGTGATCATTAGTTATTTATGAAACAGCTGAGTTCCATAATACCTATTGACCTTCACGATCAAAATGTCCGTGGTTGATATTCTTTATTGGGTTGGCATACGAGTCTACTTCGTTAGTGCACGTCTGAGAAAGTTGAAAATTTAAATTAAATGAATAAAAAAAGTGGAATCACTTACTGTAGTTGGTTAATATATTTTCGAAAGTTTCAATGTATTTGTATAATGTTGTTTATTGTTTCATAAAACAATTTTCAACACTATTTAAGGTTCAGGGTTCATAGCTTTAGGGTAGAGTTTAGGGTTTATGAGTTTACCACCGATTTGTGAGATTATATTGGGGTTTAATTAATGGTCATAATATGGTGGTGAATATCATAAACAGTTGTGAATATTTGTGTTAGCCACGTTTTTGATTTTTTGAGGTGAAATTGACCCTCCCCCGAATAATCGTATTTTTTTAATGATCTGATATTTGACTAGTTATAATTGAAGAAAAAAATTGCTCTAGGGGTCAATCGAAATTAAAACAACAAATAATCATCACAAACTAGTAGTCATTCCAAGCCAACAAGAAAATTAATAATTTACAGAATTTTACATTTCTTGCACCAAAAATTTATAGTTTTGGCTGATTTCTAGTTGAATATTTCTCTTGTGATTCACCGTAACATTATGGTTTTGTGAATGTATTCATTAATAGACTGCGTTTATGTGTATATACAAGGGTGGTCTAAAAAGTTTCCGTTTGAGTGAGTTGATGTGAAGGTTTTTTTGAATATATGTTTTTGAAAGGCGACACGCCTACGCAAATCAAAGATAAATTGGGGACTCTTCGTAATCATTTACCACAGTGAAATTTGGGACAGCTGGATTTAAACGTGGACGTAACAGCTTGGGAGACGATGAACGTTCGGGGCGTCCAAAAACTGCAACTACCGACGAAAACATCGCCAAAGTTCACCAAATGGTGCTAGACGACCGCTGAATCAAAGTGAGAGATATCAGAGATTATGAGCATGTTACAAGAACGTGTTTGTCACATATTTAATCAATATTCCGGCATGAGAAGCAGTCCTCGCGTTGGGTGCAGCGTTTGCTCACGTCAAACCAAAAAAGTGTTCTGATGAACATTTCCAGCGCTCTGTTGGCGCAGTTTAGCCGCGATAAATCCAAGTTTTGGCGTCGATAAATTACTGTAAATGAAACTTGGATTTAACATTATACGCCCGAAACAAAAATACAGTCCAAACACTGGACTGCAAAGGAGGAACCGGTTCCAAAAAATGCAAAAAATGTTGTTTTTTGGCTGAGAAAGTGATTGCGACTGTTTTTTGGGATTGTCATTGAAGTATTTCAATCGATCATCTTCAAGAAGGAAAATCCATTACAGGAGCATACTGCGCTGCAGGCAGAACTTGCGAAAAAACGGCCATATTTGCAGAAAAAGAAAATCCAGTTTCACCAAGACAACGCACAGTCAGCGGCTGCCATGGCGAAATTCCACGAATTACGGTTTTAACTGCTTGACCATCCGCCTTACTCAACAGATCTAGAACCAGGCGACTTCAATTTGTTTCCTAATTGAAAAATGGCGCCCGGAGGACGGAGATTTTCGTCAAATGTAGAGGTAATCCACCTTTGTGAACAATCATTTTGCAGAGAAAAACGCTGAGTACCATTTGGACATGTAACAGCTATGGGAGTATTGCTGTGAAAAGTGTATAGAGTAAAAAAGAGACTATGTTGAAAATAAAAAAAAAATAAATAAAAAAAATCGAGGAGTGATTACGAAACTAGTCTTAAATTATGAGCTAAACTATATCCATCCAACAAACAAAGTAACTGAAACAATATTAAATGCGTGATCAAAGCAAGATCACCACGCACATTTGCATCTATTGGGTAAAATAAAGAAGCCTATTTACGCTTTACGTCTTGACATCAATGTTCAGTTCAAGAACTGATCGCGATTTGAGTGTTGAATCGGTATTGGTACAGTTATAATATTTGTTTTATGTTCAAAATGTGGCGTACATGGACAAGTTCTAATACTAATAACGAGTGTGATAACAACGCAGACTTTTTCCTGTGTAGTGTGAAGAGATACCAGTGAATAAAATTCAGATGCATTTGAATATTGAAACACAGATAGTATGTTTCAATGTATATATAAGAATCTACATTTCAAGTTTGATTTCGAGGGAAACAAACTATTACAAGCAATATCAGATTTGACCGAAATTCCTTTCTCAACTGTACGTAAAATAGTCAAAAACATACCTTATGAACGCAAGACGCAATGTGATACAGGATTACCAAAACCTTTAGATGTTCATCTAATAAAATCATTGAAAAAAAACAATATACGACTGTTACAAAAGCAATGAGATACCTACAATTGAAATCATAAGAAAGAAATTGAATAGTTCCGACCACAACGTGAGCTGCTGTAACAAAACTCTTCAGAATTGAAAAAAGGAACAAGGATTCAGGTTTAGAATAATAAACGGACGTCAAGTAGTTATGGAAAGCAGAAGAATAGTGGAATTGCGTAACAAATACTTAGAACGAATAATTAAATATAGACAAGAACAACGGCAAATTTTATATTTGGACGAAACTTGGTATGACTGTCACAACGGAGTTAGGAAAGGGTCGACTGATGGTTCGAGAATGTGTACGCTTAACATGCTCGCAAACAAAATTATATATAGTTATTGTAATTTTTATATATTCAGATATGATTATTGAATAACGAAATTAAATAGCTCCCTAACTATATAGCTTGCACTATATCGTTTACTTGAAGCATACATTCTTCAGTATGTGATTGATATTTTCCTAGTAAAGAGTCTTACAAAGGTGGGTACGAAATGAGAAAAAAATATATGCAATTTCACAAGGAATTTGTAATATCTCTCTTGTAATATCTCTTTGAAATTTTCATTATTAAGTAGGTACCAAAATGCAATTTCCTTTGTACTACCTCCCTTTTATTATCCAAGTATGCCAGTCGATTCCCACTAGTAATCAATCAGTCGGTATTCCAGCTTATGGATCTACTCATTCATCGGTAAATTCTTGGCCTCTTTAATATTCATTCGCCGTTTTACTCTCACGCGAAGCTAGGATACTGAAATATTGATAGCCAATATTGTTCCAGGAAAAAACTACATATGTTGACTTGGTAACTGTATTTCCTTGAATACGTTCAATAAATATATGATGTGGCTATAGGCAGGAATTCCGTTGAGCAGATACAAAATCGGAAATTTGATTGCCTAAACACGACAAATTTTATTTATTTCTTCGTCCTGAAAGTTTTTATTGAATATTTTACATATTTCAGAAAAATCTCACAGCATTTGATCGGGTTTCACACCATAAATTGATCATGAAATTTTCAAGCTTTGGCATTTCGAGGAGCCTCCAAAATCTCGTGAATTCATATTTTAGTGAAAGAAAATCATTTGTGGAATACGAAGGAATTAAATCGTTTATATTATGAACTACTTCTAAAACAACCTGACAGTGCTGTCACTGACACTGTCAGTATGTAAGTAAAAATTATAGTCAATGAAATTCAGACAATTCGAAACAACCTGTTATATTTTCATTCGTAACCCTAAAAAAGACATCGATTTTTATTTAAAAAAAAACCTTCATTTACCTGGAGTATATATTACGTTATGTTGTAGCGTATCTCTGAGTGATATCTGTTTCAATCAAATAACGAGTGTATGAAATACAAACAGAATGAGATGAGTAATTTCGATGTAACTCAATACTCATGATGGAATGTTTTTGTTTCCAGTGAATTTTCTCTCCCAGTTTGTACTATGAAATTTATCTGCATGACCCGAAGAGTTTTATTGACTTGATTTCTTTTTGTCTTTTTTCCTGAATATTTGCTACTTTTTTGATGATGAACTGATTTTGTATATCCTACCAGAAATGAAAAACAAAAAAACGGCAGGCTTTGATGAACTATCAATTATAACAATTAAGAAAATATTACCATCTATTGTCGTTCCTTTAACATACTTAATGAATCAATCACTTATACAAGGATACTTTCCAGAAGTTCTGAAAAAATCACTCGTTATACCTGTATATAAAAAAGGAAACCCCACAGAAAGGGACAACTATAGGCAAATATCTTTGTTATGCTCGATATCTAAATTATTTGAAAAAGTTGTAGCACGTAGGGTTATGGATCATTTGGAATCAAATAGGCTGTTATGTATGTCTCAGCATGGTTTCAGGAAAAATAAATCTATAGAAACAGCTTCCTATCATCTTCTGAATTATATTTACACAGAGATTGATAAAAAAAAATATGTGATCTCACTATTTTTCGATCTATCATAAGCGTTTGGTACAGTATGCGCGGAATTTCTCATAAAAAAACTGTCATTGTTCGGGTTTCCACGAAATATAATAAATTGGATACAATCCTATATGACAAACAGAGAAATGGTTGTGATCTGCAATGGAGTTACATCTGAGTCAAAGACGGTAAAACTCGGGGTGCCACAGGGCTCTGTTCTAGGACCTCTACTGTTTCTTCTCTATGTTAATGATCTTCCTCAACATATAAAGGGAGGCTACGTCACAATGTTTGCTGATGATACAACGATAACCATAGAAGGCAATAATGCTGAGCAACTCATCAGCAAATCTAAACATATTATTGATCAGTTCAGTACCTGGTGCCAAAGAAATAAGCTCATTCTAAATACTTCTAAATCGATCAGTGTTAACTTTCACTTCAGAAGAAATATTCCAATTGGTCGACACTCTAGTTATGACATTAAAACTTCTGAAGAAATGAAATTTTTAGGGACGTTCCTAGACGCCAATCTAAATTGGGAAAGGCAGGTGGACTATATATGTGCTAAGTTAAATAGAGCATATTATGCCATAAAACAGCTGAAATCCTGTTTGGATGAAACTGCCTTACTCAGCATATATTATGCCATGGCCTACCCTTATATAAGTCTTAATATTATGGCTTGGGGTAGAGCAAGGGATTTTTCCAGAGTCTTCATAGCACAAAAACGCATCATAAGGCTAATCTTCAATATGGATTTCCGGGATAGCTGCCGGCCAGTCTTTATAGACAAAAAAATATTGACAGCCCCTTCCATCTTCATTTTTAAATGTATTTCATTTGTTAGGCAAAACAATAAATTATATGATAAGACTGCTTCAGATCACAGTCATAATACAAGAAACGGTGATCTTCTAAAAATCCCTCAGCATCTCATGACAAGCTATAAAAAATCCCCTCAGTATAATGCCATTACGTGCTTCAATAAGCTGCCAAATGAAGTTAAAAAAATCACAAGTGACAAGGTATTCCATGATTATGTTAAAACTATGCTTTTAGAAAGAGGCTATTACAGTTACCAAGATTTTTTAATTGACAATCTCACAAACAATCAAATTCACAGTGGACGAAATTTTATTTAGATTAAATTATGTGAATGATGTAAATGTTTAGTTAATTTGAGGGCATCTATGCTTACTTGTATATGTGTGTATTTATGTATGTGTATATATGTGTATATGTGTATATTTAGAGGTGATTCTGTGTTCAATCTCCAACTCTTTTTATCTTTACTAGCCTGTTGTACAACTGACTTACCATATATACCCAAGTGTATCAAAAATGGTGAATAAATATTATTATTATTATTATTATTATTATTGAAGTAACTTTTTGATACAAAATGCTTTATTGTGGCTCATGAGAGGCTTTTATACAAAAAAATTTAGTTGAATGGGTATTGTATAAATTTTATTTTACAGTGATATATCTACATCTAGTAACAAGAGACGGGAAATGGAAGAACACATAATAGGGATTTTTTTTTAATCCCTAATTTAATATATAAAAATGGATGTTTGTTGGTTGGTTGGTTGGTAAATGATAAACTTCTACATCGCTCAACCGATCGTGATGAAACTTGACATGTATAAGTAATTTTTCATAGAGAAGGTTTTCAGGCTATTAATTTTTCTGTAACTCGCCACTAGATGACGCTGTAGAACAATTTTTTGAAAGCACGCCTAAGTTCGTTGATTCTGATTCTGTCAAAACATCAGAACACCAGCGATACAGCAACATAGTACTAGTGTATTATAAAAATTAGTATGTAGACGATTAAATTCGTTTTCGTTCCTCAGAATGTTTCATACGCAGACACATGTGCAGATGTTGAATATTGACTACATGTATAGGTGGAAAGCTCCATTTCCATCGATATTAGAATCGTTGCTTGAGTGATCTCAATGTCGTAGATGTTAAAAAGTTGCCCCCAAAAGTAAATATTTTTTGGGGGACTTTATGCTTCCTAAATCTATACTGGATCAACATCTGTCTATTATTTCGAAACTATTTTGAAGCGTTATTCGTTAAAGTGACTAAATGTTTCTTGTGCTAAATAAAATATTTATAAATATTTAGTACAGATATGGAAATAATAGACATACTGAAGAAAAATGATGAGTAATAATAATATTAATATACTTTATAGGCATTAAGAATAAATCTTGTGGACAAAGCTTGTGAAAAATACATACAAATGTAAGTCTAGAAATATAAAATGTGAATATAAAAACACCTACAAAAAAGTAAAGTTAGAACATATACTATAGTTCAACATCGAAATTTTGTCTCTGTACAGATTTGTTTGAAAGTATTATCAACACTTATATAATAGACTTATAAACATATATATACTTATATATAATATAACATAAATAAACTCACCCATTGCACCAGAAAAACAAACATTCATATCCAAACAACAATATAAACAAAAATCTTATATAACCTGAATTCAAATATGCACATTTTGTCACGTAAATTTATCATTATAGAAGTTTTGCAAATTATAACAGGGTCTATCAGCCAAAAATGTTTTTACTCTTATTCTACACATTTGCCTGTCTTATATCTGAGGGCAAGTTATTAAACATCTTGACCCCATTGTAATAAATAGAATTCCTGACCAAATTTGTTAAAGGAATTGGCAATTTCAACACGGTGGAACGGGTGCTATAAGAATGGCACGAAGCCTCAAATAGGGACATATTTTTGTAAATGAGGCAAACCGTTTCCAAAATGAACAAAGCAGTCACTGCTAAAATATTTTGCTCAGCGAATTTGTGTCTGCATGAATCACGAGATTTAATTTTACACATATACCTGATAGCTCGTTTCTGCAGAACTAATACAGATAGAATTGCTGATGAATTGCATACTCCCCAAAACATTCCATAACGTAGGTGGGATTCAACGAGGGTGTAATATACCGTTCTGACAGTTTTGATTCTCAACTTTATTGAAGTTACTCTCACTGCATAACATCCAGAACAAATTTCATTTTTAAGTAGTTTGTTATGCTCAATAAATTTGAGCTTGTTGTCAATGTGAATACCTAGAAATTCAGATTGAGTCTCGTTCTTGATCACTAAGTTATCACCAAACGACAGGTCATCAAGAGCACATCTGAATGATTAAAGGTTTGTTTTAGTGAATAGAAGGATAGCAAATTAGCATCACACCACTCCTTGATTTTTTCATATCAGTAGATATTGCATTGTGTAAATCATTTGAGTTTTTGTTGTTTTTGAGTAATAATGAATAAGTTATGAGTAGAATGCCATCCTTGTCATATTTCATAATCTAGTCCGTTTTGGTATGACGCGATAGAAATGGCAACACAGCATTCATCTCTAATCTCATTTTAGTTTCGCCATGGGTGTAACAGTATCTGAAATTATTGTTTCCACCATTTGGCTCTGATTTCAATTTTTTCTATGGACAAAACACGAGAACTACAGGAAAACCGTTATGGCGCTCTGAGATAAGTACCTGTGTGGAAGTAGCGATTCATTATGGATTTGAATCGCTGCAGATTAAATTTATTTGGAATAACGGTCTCAGGAAGTTTATTCCACATAAACGGAGTTCTCCAAATGAATGAATTCTCAAACAGTGAAGTTCGAGGAGTACTGAGTTGAGCCTCAAAACGATGAGCAGTCACGGTCCGTCGCGTAATTCTAATACTGCTCTTGGTGGAATCAAATGTGCCAAGTCACTTGAACACCTCCCGTGAAAGTATCTATAGAAGAGAGAAAAATCTCCAACCTTTCTTCGATGTTCCAGAATATCAAGGATGCAAGTGATGTTCCCATCTTTAATCAGGCAGATGGCTCTTTTCTCGATGGAATCCAGCAGCTTCAGGGTATGCTTAGAGGCGGAGCTCCATACCTCAGAACAATAATCCAAAGATGGTCTCACCAGAGCTTTATAAACCATCCAGCAACTTTGGGGTATGTTTGGGGGCAGAGCTCCATACATGAGAACAACACTCCAAAGAAGGTCTAATCTGAGCTCTATAAAGCATCAAAAGTTGCTGAGGTGTGTACAGTTTTCTGGTTCGGAACAGTGTTCCAAGCTTTTGAGAAACAGCCTTTACAATTTCAGCGACATGATTGTGCCAAGACATATTGGTGTTCATGTTAACCCTCAACAAAATCATCAAAGTAGAAAGCCGAATTGTCTGTCTTGACATAATTATATCCGGTTCGGAGATATTTATCTTCTTGGAAAAAACCGATGCCTGGGTTTTCTCGGCATTGAATTGGACCTTGTTACTTTCCAATAAGTCGTTTAAACACCAGCGTTGATGGTAAAATTATTCGAGAGATATACATCGATAGCCACTTACAGGGAACGTTCTTTCAGGAAGCTGGACAGCCATACACAAAAATTATCCGACAAGTCAAAGCATCTAGTTTGGCCAGCAATATGCCATATGCGATCAAAGGCCTTAGAAATATCAAGCACAACAGCTCATGATTCTCCATGTTTCTCGATTGCATTATTCAAAATATGGTTGACATACGATAGAAGGTCGTCTGTTGATCTTTGTTTCCGAAAGCCATATTGATGATCGCTCAACATGTTGAAGCCTTCCATTATTTAATAATTTGGTGATTTACAGCTTTCTCCATGATTTTTGATATCACTGGTAGCAGAGCAACTGGTCTATAGCTAATTAAAAAATGTTTCTTGTATTTTTTGGGAATTGGCTGAACGCGGGCGATCTTTCAACAAGAAGAAAAAACCCCTCCTTTGTAAGACAGGTTGAAAAGTGTGCAAAATACTGTTCATTTGCGCACTTTTTAAGTACGATAACTCTTCATCGGCACCTAGTTGATAATTAGCTGTTTCAAAATTCGCCTGACTTAGACGTTGTCGAAAAGTAAATACTGGCATTGTGGATTCTAGTGTGGGAATATTGGGTGATGCCTGTGCCAGAAAATCGACAGTGGAGTGGACGCAAATTGTTCAGCTAGTATATTCCTCCGATTCCGACGACTCTGTTCGCAGGAACTGCCTCCTCCATATACTTATACGCCTAGCTGTAACTTGTTTGTCTGCACCCACATCGTTTCTTGCCGTTCTCGGTCTCATTTGCATTTCATCCACTCTGTTCAGTGACTCATTTCATAATTATTAAATGAAGCTATATCAACAGAATATCTCGAATGGATCGACTGAAATGATTGCTGTGGATATACACAGCCGGGCATTGTTACTCAATGAACGGCAATATGATTCGTACTGAGGAAGGCTATATGAAGTTATAATATCAATATTGAATTAGATGGGTATACTTGCGTTGGTTCTTTCAGAAGATAACGAATATTTATTTTTCACAGAACTGCATTCTACAGTGATTTTCAATGGTAAACTTATGGAGATAGGGCAGTATGGATCAATAATAATAGCCTCTTGTCGACAAAGGACAAGAAAATGCATTCTCTCGTCGTGTATCGATTTGGTCTCGTTCGTCATGACAAGAATATCGTTGTTCTCGACGAGAGAAAGCATTTTTTTGTCTCGTTTTGTCTTGTTTCATCTTTATTCGACTTCTCTCCACGAGAAAGTGTAGCAAGTTTTCAACGATATACCAAATTGACATTTAAGAAATCATTATTAAAATCGGTATACAGGAAAATCATCAGATGAAAGAAAAAGACTACTAACAAAAGAAACATTAACATAGCTTATAAGATGAGTAACTTATCGGGTAGAAAAATAACACTAGCCAACAAATAAGAAAAAAAAATTGCGACTTATATTATAATGGCTATAGGAACATTAGAGTTTAAAGCATCCTGACTGACTTCAACATCAAAAAATTTTCATCACGTATACAAAAACTATGTTTCAGCATTGAGGAAGAACACAACTCAAAACTTAACTACCTGGACACAACCATATGATATAACCACAACAAAACACAATTTCAAATGGCAATATACAGGAAACCTACACAAACAAGCTCCACCATACCCGCAAGTTCAAACCATCCGCCATCACACAAAATGGCTGCCTATAACGCATTCATATATAGAATGTTAAGGATACCACTCAGCAGTGAAGCCCGAAACAAAGAACGGAAAGTCATATACCAAATAGCGAACGAAAACGGATACACCCAAAAGACAATAGATAAACTAGAAAACAGAATCAAACAAAAAATACAGAACAAGGATCAAGCCACCCCAACAGACAAAACAACACAACGATGGACAGCATTTACGTACGTAGGACACCAAACCAAAAAACTAACAAACATCTTCAAACCACTGAACATCAACATCACATACAAGCCGAACACGAAGATAACACAAAAAATAAACAACTATGAAAAAGAAGAAGACAAAGACCAAAACGGGATATACAGTATACAATGCTCGGACTGCAACAAATTCTATATCGGTCAAACCAAGAAAAAACTGATCCAAAGATACAATGAGCACAAAAAGGCATACATAAATCCAATAGTATATAAATCAAACCTCGCAACACACGCCATACAAAACAAACATAATTTACCCCCACCAGAGAACATTAAACTCATAAAACAAGTCAACAAGGGAAACCGCATGGACATTTGGGAAAACTTGAACATCCATAAATTTAACAGTCATAAATCACTTATCGAGGAACAAGTACAAATCAAAACACAACAAGACCTCACATTCAATATATTAAACAAAACCATACACATTCCTAGAGAAGATCTAACACAAAAAAGAGTACCTGATGCAGTACAAATACAGGCAAATTTACCTAAAGTACCTGAAATACCTGAGTTGAGACGCTCTGACCGTATAAAGAGGAAGACGACAGGATGACAAGTTCAGTTTGAGGAGTGGCTAGAAGATGACAGTACTACCAACTGTCGAAACCGCTCGCAGATAATTATTAGAAGATATAAAGCTTCAAATACTTTTTGTAAAATTTCATATATATATATATATATATATATATATACAGTGTGACCCATTTAAAATGGAACCACCCCTGTAGAATGTGCATTTTTCAATCAATCTCAATTTTTTTTTATTGGAATATTAAGCATGAAAAACTGTATCTTGACACTAACTTTCACAATTTTAGTTTCATTTCCAAGGCACTCTATGGTTTTTTTTGTTTGTCAAAAACGGCAAAAGTTATTAGGCAATTTTTGTTTTCAAATTTGACTACACCACTGGATTCGTAGTCGTTATAAATCAAAACTGTCAAATTTTCATTAAAAAATATTTGTTAACAACGAAGTTACAACAACTTCAATTTTGGAAACAAAGTATTTGTTTGTAATTTTCATACAGATTATAGACATATTTGAGATCTGACAACACTGTCATCACCAAGTAGAACACCAGTGAATTTGTACAGTGAAAATCCGAAGTCAACAGCTCAATGCGTTCTACAGTTATAACTCCTGAAAATATGGTAATGTGAGAGATTTGTGGTGCAAGCGTTTTGTAATAAAAATCTGACTACGCCACTGGATAATATTCCCTTAAAATCATTCATTTGAGTATAGGTTACGAGAAGTGTATTCTAGAATAACAGAAAATTAAAAATTCATTTTCAAGTTATGCAGTACTTAGTACATTCTTCCGCATAGCCGCTAAAATCAAATTGATTTAAAGCATGGAAATCATTTATTCAATAATAAAACAGAGAGCAGGACAAAAATTGTTCCCTGTAAATTCTTCATAACTCAGCTAAAACAATCTTTTAGAGGAGATATCAATAATTTGAGGAAGCTGAACTCATTATGCAAAGGTTTTATAATAAATCAACAGTAGGCTGTGATTTTGACAGTTAATCATAAATAAAATAATAGTTGTTAGTTACGTGCATTTAATAATGGCTTTGCAATTATCATTAGAAGAAAGAATTGAAATTATGAGAATTTCTGGGGACAATTATCATAGTGAAAGAGAAGCAGCTAGGATATTTAATCACAGACATCCAAATCGACTTCCCATTGACACAAGCACCGTCAGTAAAATTAACAAAACATTTAAAGAAACCGGTGCAGTCAGCAAACATATTTTAAAAAATAATCACCGAAGAAGAAATTTAAACGAAGGTGCTGTTTTAGATTATTTTAGAAACCACCCAAACAGAAGTTTACGAGTCGCCAGTTTGGATTTAAACTTACCGAGAGAGACTATTCGACGATGTCTTAAACAAAACAAAATGAGAGCATTTAAACCTAAATTTCTTCACTCTTTAAAGGCAGGTGATGAAGTGAAACGTATGTTCTGTGGGGTATTCTGACACAAAAAGTATACAGAACAAGACCAACGAATCGAGCTGAACTCATGCAAAGGATACGACAAGCTTGTGCCGAAATTACAGTTCAACAAATAAGAAATAGTGTAAACAATATTCGGAAGAGATACGATAAATGTATTGAACTTAATGGAGGTTTGGTAGAAGCCACAAAAATTTGAATGTTTAGTTTTAAATCAATGTTTATTTTAGTATCAGTTTTTTCTTAATGGCAATTAATTGTTGAATAAATACTTTGAAACTTGTTTGTATACATTTTGTTTTCATCAGCTATAGAAGAAGGTAGAGTAAGTTCAGAATCTCATAAAATGTGATTTTCCAGGTGCGCTGTTACAAAAGTACTATTATTTATTATTGGAAAACTTCCAAAAAGCTTACAAGTATGATCATTAATACTTCAAGATTCTATCAAGATTTGGTAAAAGCGCAATTGGGAGATCCCATGACATGAGATTCTGAACTTGGTCTACTACTGCGTAACTTGAAAATGAACTTTTAATTTTCTGTTATTCAATTATTCAATTTCTATTTTAATTTTCACTTCTCGTAACCTACACTCAAATGAATGATTTTAAGGGAATATTATCCAGTAGCGTAGTCAGATTTTTATTACAAAACGCTTGCACCACAAATCTCTCACATTACCATATTTTCAGGAGTTATAACTGTAGAACGCATTGAGCTGTTGACTTCGGATTTTCACTGTACAAATTCACTGGTGTTCTACTTGGTAATGACAGTGTTGTCAGATCTCAAATATGTCTATAATCTGAATAAAAATTACAAACAAATACTTTGTTTCCAAAATTGAAGTTGTAACTTCGTTGTTAACAAATATTTTTTAATGAAAATTTGACAGTTTTGATTTATAACGACTACGAATCCAGTGGTGTAGTCAAATTTGAAAACAAAAATTGCCTAATAAACTTTTGCCGTTTTTGACAAACAAAAAAACCATAGAGTGCCTTGGAAATGAAACTAAAATTGTGAAAGTTAGTGTCAAGATACAGTTTTTCATGCTTAATATTTCAAAAAAAAAAAATTGAGATTGATTGAAAAATGCACATTCTACAGGGGTGGTTCCATTTTAAATGGGTCACACTGTATATATATATATATATATATATATATATATATATATAAATTGGTTTAATTCGTGAGATTGCAATCAATAGCTGGGCTGTTACAAAGAAAACTCTTTGTTATATGTCAAGCTTTCGGTATATTTCACACCTACGTCAGGACAACTACAATAATAAGATTATATATCTTGTAAAAAATATATAAATGTGGAGAGCTTACTAACGCGAGAATAAAATATAAAATGGTTCAAAAACAGATAGAAAAACATTAAATAATGACAGTTGATAAAAATTTTGGGTGACAATGTCAAGTGGGAAAATTCTGAATGATACTCGAACAGCCCAGCTATTGACTGCAACCTCACGAATTAAACCGATTTATAGGTATTCCAGTCACTAATTATTCTGTTATATATATATATGTATATATATATATGTATATATATATATATATATATATATATATATATATATATATATATATATATATATTTTTTTTTTGATTGATGCAACTAATTTTCCTTTATTTTGAGTATTTCAATATTAAATTCTACAAAAAGGATTTGAAGCTTTATATCTTCTATTAATTATCTGCGAGCGCTTTCGACAGTTGGTAGTACTGTCATCATCTGGCACTCCTCAGGAGTGCACTCCTCTTGTTCTACTTTCTTGTTCCCTAAAAACTCCGAAACAATTCTTTTGAAAGAACTCCACGCAGCTAATTCAACATTACCTAATTTTTGATCAAACTGTTGGTCACTCAGTCGTTTTCTAATTTTTGGTGCAACAAATACCTTCCTTGAGCTTTGCATCGCTTCATTTTGGAAAAATGCGTTTAAGATGTTTAAACGCATCACTTTGTTTGTCTAATGCTTTTACAAAATTTTTCATTAACCCCAGTTTAATGTGTAACGGAGGTAACAAAACGTTTTTGGGATTAACAATATCTACGATATTGAAGTTGTCAGATGTCTACCTTGAGGATTGCAGCAATATTCCCATATGAGGCCATCTCTGTAAGTCAGTTGTACCTATACTGTTTGCACTGTTTGGAACCTTTGATGTAGTAATGAATATTACTGGAGTTTTTTTTTAATCTTCCTCTTTGAAGATGATCACTTGGTGATCGAAACACGTGTCGAGGTCTTAAAAATAACGATTTGGTGTTGGAAAAAAACTCCAGTAATATTCAGTTGTACCTATAGTCGAAGTAATCTTTATTGTGAATAGTTGAAGCTATCTGCATCTCGAAGGCCAAAAAAACCAATACAGAGAAATAACGCCGCTACGAACTAGTCCACGTGGACTGATGAATTGGACGTATAATTTTTACTAACCGAGTTTTATGATTGGCTGAAGAGTCATAAAATTGAATTTGAAGTCATGTTACGATGACGAATAGAATGGGGGGATGAGTATCGCCGTTGTGTCGTCAATGTTCAGTTCAGGAGCTGATCGCGATTTGAGTGTTGAAATTCGATATTGGTGCAGTTATAATTTCTTAAAATTTTTGTCATCTGTTTAAAATGTGGCGTCCTTAGACAAGTACTCATAGTAGTAACGAGTGTGATAACAACGTAGACTTTTTCCTGTGTAGTGATTCCAATAGCAATGGTGAACAATGTGAAAAAGAGATACCAGTGAATAATATTCGGATGCATTTGAAAATTGAAACACAGAGAGTATGTTTCAGTGTATATAAGAATCTACATCTCAAGTTTGGTTTCGACGGAAACAAACTATTATAAGCAAGATCAGATTTGACCGAAATTCCTTTCTCAACTGTACGCAAAATAGTCAAAAACAACCTTATGATCGCAAGACGCGATGTGATACGGGATTACCAAAACCTTTAGATGTGCATCTAGTAAAATCATTATAAAAAACAATATACGACTGTTACAAAAGCAATGCAATACTTCCGGCCATAACGTGAGCTGATGTGACTAAACTCTTCAGAATTGGATAAAGAAACTAAGATTCAGATTTATAATAATAAACCTACGTCAAGCAGTTATGGAAAGCAGAAGAATAGTGGAATTGCGTAACACATACTTAGAACAAATAACTAAATATAGACGAGAATAGCGGCAAATTTTCTATTTGGACGAAACTTGGTATGACACTTACGACACAGTTACGAAAGGGTGGACTGATGGTTCGAGAATGTGTAGGCCTAACATGCCTGCAAACAAAAGATCGCGACTTATCATTATTGAAAACACATTGATCCCAAATCTGAATGCGATTAGTGTAATAGTTCTTGACAACGCTTCCTATTATTCGCGACAGCTCATCAAAATATCGAATAAAAATTCGAGGAAAGATGAAATACAAAGTTTTTTAATGGATAAATAATTTGTATTTTGAAGATAATTATACCATAAACCTAGTACTTGATGTTTTACAGACAAAAACATTTGAAAAAGTGTATACCCTTGAGAGTATTGCTGAAAAGTATGGACACACCATACTGAGACTTCCCCCCTATTTTTGTGTTTTCGATCCCATCGAGTTGATTTGGGGAAAATTGAAACGAAGCATCAGGCGTGAAAATAATTTTCTAAAATTTGATAAGATGGTAATAGAGTTAGTTAAAGAAGAAGTATCTAATTACCGAAGAAGACTGGCAAAAAAGGAATAAAAAAGTAATTTTAGTTGAAAAAGACTGTATGAAGATTGGACACTTCCATATTAATGGTGGAAATAAATTCATTATTGATTTTAATGACGACAGTGATAGTGAAACAGATAATATGGAAGAGGAATGATCAGAAGCTTTCAAAGAAATTTAGTGAAGTGTGATTTTTATATAATAAGAAATGATTATTAAATAACAACATTAGTTAGCTCCCTAACTATATTATTAAAGGAGAACTATAGGAAGGTAGGTTGCACTATATCGTTTACTTGAACTATACCATGCCGGGTTCTTTGTCTGGTTTGGGTGAATCATCGTTAGCAGGTTCTTCTCCTACTGCTCAAGAGTTTGGGGAACGGCAGATTTTCAAGATCCTGCTGTTGAGGAGGCGATAACCCACCTCCTGTTTGCGTCACCTAGTCTCCTAGGTGTGATAGCAGGATCGAAATTGAAAAACTGAGAACAGGGAGGACACTTTAGGTTTCTTAAGGGGTCCTCGAGTAGCTGGGAAAATGAGGTCCATCGTGGCTGAGCTTTTCATTACCGCGCAAGGATGAGTCCGTCAATCAGAAGGACTCGTTCCAGGTGAGGTTACAGCTCAACCCTGAGAAGGGTCTTTTTTCAAACATATCATTGCAGTAATGCGAGTTTGTGCTAATCAATAATGTTCTCGCAATTGAATTAATAATATAGATACATTGTGAATGTATTCACTTGATTACAAAACCCAGCATTATCAACGGAAATGCTATAAGCGCACTCTCTGTAGATAATAATCGTAATTTCTCCATACGTAATGACCCGAATATTCCCATATTCACATAATGCAGTGGCTCCATTGAGCGGAAACAGCCACTAAACTCGAGGATTATCCATTCATTTCACGTGACAACTGGAAAAGCTATGAATGTTCCGCTTCATGTCATCCTCGTTAATACATTTGTCTTTCGTTAGAAGAGCTTTGAGTGCCTCCTGCAGATTTTTCACTCGCGAAGTGCCTTAAAGACAATAAATCATTTCGACTTTGAGAATGGAATGTTATGAGAGTGTTTTCCGAATCATCAATAAGAATTTTAAGACATCGAAACAATATCGATTTCAATCGAAGCTTCAATTTTGTAAACTTATTTCGAAAAATAAAATGACAGATTTCAAAATGATGTCATTTATTAGAATACGTTTCCTTTGGGGCGAAGGGTACACATTTTTGGAGTTGTTTGAATGTTGTGTAATCTGATTCGAATTTTCAACTTGGAGACAGAAATATTATGCATAGCATCATAATGATATTGATCAATAACGATATCAAATATACATTTTCTATTATTTATATATTCAAACACCAATATTTGAATGGTAGATGAACATCTGAAAAATAAATTCTGCAGAAATTGGAACCCTGAACGACAGAGATGGAAAGCTATTATTTCACTGATTCGTAAGCTACCCTTATATTCTTGCTTTTGTAGCAACTGGAAAACACGTTTTTAACTACGTCTAAGTATAGTATAGTTGAAGAAATAACAGACAGATTACAGTTCATTTCTTTAATGTCTCCCCCCCTTTCATTTTTTGAACGGGTCAACTAGAAAAATTGAAATTTGGGATAATGAAATTAATGCATGAATACTTTATTTTGAAGTAAAATTGCAGATGAAACTCTCAAAATGGCGACTGGGCGCTATCGGGGGAAAAAATTAAATGGAAAAAGGGGTCTTGTGATACATCTTTTTGAAGCTCCTGACAAATGCTTCACAACTCTGGAATTTAATGGTAATATCTGCAACTAGTGCAAAATGGCGGAACTTTCAATAATTGTCTGAATACCTTGACATTTAACTACATAATATGAGATAATAAGCTTGAGGTCAGTTCAGAAGATGCTCCAAATGGTTACCTTGAACTTCTTGATATATGAACAGCCTATCCGATATTTTACGCCGAACATTTTCGAACACAGTGACGTCAGTATCTCTACAAATATTCATTATTCTCAGCCGTATATCCAATTTCGAAGCAAGTTCAGTTTCGTACACCTTTTGCTTCAAATAGCTCCATAAAAATTCAAAGGTGTCAAATCTGGCGAGCGGGCTGGCCATTCTGTAGGACCTCGATGGCCAATCCAACGACCGGTTAAAACAGTATTCAAATAGTTTCTTACTTGTCTGGAATAATGTGGTGGTGCTCCATCTTGTTGGAATACAATATCCATATCGAATTCATTAGGATTCGCTTCGACGATTTCAGTGATGAGAGGGTCAACAGTAGTTTCCTGCATATTCAAATACAGTTCCCCTGTTAAATTTTGATCAATAAATAGAGGTCCTATAATATGGTTTCTCAATATTCCTGCCCAAACGTTAATTTTTTCTAGATATTGGGTAAGTGTTTCCCGGAAAACGTGAGGGTTGGCGTCACTCCAATAACGGCAATTTTGTCTGTGAACATTTGTCATGATTTCGCAGAATTCTGTTCTTCGATCAGGGACATCTTCACACCATTTTAATTTTGTATGGATGATACCTATTCCTCTCTAAAAGTCTCCATACAGTAGAAGGAGACAACTGACAAACGCTCGCGACGGAATAAGTAGACCGTTCAGGATTTACTATCATCCCACCAATTATTTGCACTTGCTGTTCTACCGGAATGGACGAATGACCTGGGGGCTTTTTGTTATGTACAATACCGGTAGTTGTGAATTTGGATACAAGTTCCCTCAAATATTTCTACGGATAGGACGTTCAGAACACGTTCATTGAAAATCCTTTCAGTCTCGTGAATGTTATGCGTCGCACCGTAAATAAAAATCGCTTCAATTTTTTCTTCCAATGGACGAGAATTTACAATTTTAGAGATTGTTGACGTGGTACCTTTCTACTAGTAAAACCGAAAACTAAATGAGAATATACTAACTGAACAATTATGTACATTGTCGTACTGACATTTTTTGTCTTTTTTATAAACAAAAATTAACTTAACAAACCTTATCGGGTTGTTGGAATTGCCATATGGCAGATTAAAAGGAATATGTTTAATAATATCGATATTAATGTGTTTGTCTTCAGGAAATTATTAAATGTTCCGCCATTTTGTAGTAGGTGAAGATATTGACTTCAAAGTCTAGGGTTGTGAAGTATTCGTCAGGAGCTTCAAGAGTATGTATCACAAGACCCCCCTTTCCATTTAATTTTTTTCCAGATGGCGCCCAGTCGCCATCTTTTAAGTTTTATCTGTCAGTTTCACTTCAAAATAAAGTATTTGTGCATTAATTTTATTATTCCAAATTTCAATTTTTTGAGTTGACCCGTTCAAAAAATAAAAAGGGGGGGGAGACATTGAAGAAATGCACTGTAAGTCATGATACGCTGGAAAATTATCAGTAATACAAACAATTCATCATCATCAAACAATGGTATCTAAAAATAGTAGAGAATAGTAAAGTCGATAAGTATTTAAAAACCATGGCGAATACCATGGCATCTGAAAGAACAATTCGTTCAGGCCAGTCTCAGCTCCCTACACTGTAGGTTAATGAAAACAACTACTCCCTTGGCTAATACCACGAAGGGCGTTGGATTATATCCGACAGGTGTCAGTGCAGGATTCCTCACTGGTTATTCCTGCATATGTTGTTGGCGATACCCCTGCCGCAATAGATTTTCAACTATTAGAAGACACTTGCAGACCGGATTCGGGCTGTTAGGCCACTCGTCAGTGCAAAGTTGCGCCTATCATCGACATAAAGTCGATGATTGCCGATAAATGAAAATAGCTTCCTTCAGAGTATCATTCATCGAACTAGGCTGAAGCGGACAACAAACAACAGGTTTGTCATCGCCCCATCTGTCTGTGAACGAGGTAACCAACCGCATACACGAAATTTGACCATTTCCTCGTACAAGGAAAGAAAACTTTCCAAATATAGTCGGATGTAATCCAACGCGCTTCGTGGTATTAGCCAGGGGAGTCGGTGATTTCTGATAGGTGTCCTTTAGATGATTTGATTTATAGCCAGTATTCAAGTATGCCCACTGAAAATTTTTTAAAAAAAAACACAGAATACAGGGAATATCAAACAAAAGATATATTGGTGGTATAACTGTAATATATCAAAAGTATTTCAACGTGTTAGATGAAACCACAAGTTGACAAAGAAGCTCATTGAATTAGATAGACCACGAATCATCAGTGTGTGAAATGAAGAAAAGCAAAAATGAGGGGTTGAACGAACGTGTAAGATGATGAGAGAATATAAAAAATTCAAGTACACATCCGTAGATTTTCTTCACGAAAAATATGAATTAACTCATCTGCAAATTTGGTCTGATGTACAGATATTTAAAGTGAAGTGATTTCCTTTCAGGCCACACAAAATGTTCAACTGAAGAAAAACCATAAATTCACATTAGTCAATGCCTCATTTATCGCCCCATATTGTTCAAAATAATTTAAAAATTTAGTGTTATTGTTTCACAAGTTGACAAAGAAGCTCATTAAATTAGATATACCACGAATCATCAGTGTGTGAAATGAAGAAAAGCAAAAATGAGGGGATGAACGAACGTGTAAGATGGAGAGAGAATATAAAAAATTCAAGTACACATGTGTAGATTTTCTTCACGAAAAATATGAATTAATTCATTTGTAAATTTGGTCTGATGTACAGATATTTAAAGTGAAGTGATTTCCTTTCAGGCCACACAAAATCACAAAATGTTCAACTGAAGAAAACCCATAAATTCACATTAGTCATTGCCTTATTTATCGCCCCATATTGTTCAAAATAATTTAAAAATTTAGTGTTATTGTTTCACAAACAAGAACAACTATCGAACTATACTAAACAGTAAAAACATTCTATCAATACCGGTTGTTATGGGCCGTAACTCCCGGTCAATGTGTCCTAGAGAGTAATGGGAATTTTCATGGAACTTTATCCAGGGTATTAATATCGTAAATAAGTGTTTCACGCGTGAGAATGATGTGAACTATCAATCATACTTACCCTGTCCTTTATCACAGGTGCTCGTCCATCCACCTGATCAAAATGATGAGAGGTTTAGCATTATCCACAAATAAAAGTTCCATTTACGTAATTGAGTCGTTGAAACAAGTCATTACCTAGATTACGAAATAGCTTCAATAACTAGGTTTGAAGTCGCTTCTAGATATATGTTTTTTCATAAAATTATAATTCATGGAAATTCGAAAATGATATTCTTCGCGTCGTTATAAGATGTACGTTTTTTATTTTTTTATGTGTCGCTAATGATTTTTCTGATATTTGATTTTAACTCGTTTCTGCTTTCACACTTATTGAAGAATAATTGCTTCCCTTGCGCCGACCTCTTCAATTACAGCATGAAAAAAATTACATATTGAAATTATCTATCGTGAATATGACTTCACAGGGAAAATATCAAAACGGTAGCCGGGGTGTGATGTGGGTGCTTTGTTCACTCACTCGAACTGACTGCCGTATTGGTCGGTGGGTCAAGCCGCAGGCTGGATCCGATTCTCATTTGTTATTGTCCAACCTGTGTTAGGAATCACATGTTATAAGTTAAGACCTCGTTACTCCTTAGCTCACCCAAGTTTCGACTTCTGAGGGTTGTCGTTCGTATAATACATATTACATATCATATCATAAGAAAGCCATTACCTTCGGTGTCAGTCAGACAACTTTCCAGTTCGGATTCATAAAACTCAAATAATAATAATATCGTTCATTATGCATAAAAAATACATTTATACATAAAAGGAAAAGGGTTATGTAGCCAAAGGCTATCTTCCACCCCTCCCAAAAATTATACAGTGAGGGTAAGAAAATAATTATAAAAATACTTATTAACTCTCATAACAATGATAGAGAAGAGAAAGAAATAATAGATCATATAGTTGCTAATAACTATCAATATTCTTAACTATTTTTGGTCAATTTAACCATTTCATTGCACCATCATACCTTGAATTTTAAATTATGTAAATTAGCATTAAGCCGTAAGCTTCTGTGATTTTATTTATTTTTCAAATTGATGAATATTATGATTTAAAAGGGGTAAAATTTCATTCAGATGAGAAGATACAGGGCTTTTCATGATGAGCGTTAATTAGCCGTTTCTGACAAAATATTTAACGGTTCAACCTGAAAATTTCACAGTATGCATAAATCAATATGACCTACACGCCTAAAATATTTCAGACGAAGCGGCGTTGTCGCTTCTACTATAAAGTAGCGGCTTCTTTGATTTTTCAAATGGAACACCCCGTATATAATATCATATTATGATTCATTATCACTTTGTCAAAAAATTCATATACTGTTTCCCTAAACCTATCTATTACCGTTTAGAAGATATAAATTAATTTCGATATTTTTTTTTAGTAAACATGAACTTTTATAAATGCTGATAATCTTGAACTCTCTTGCACTAAAACTATCTATGAGGATCTTCACTCCGAGTCATATTTTATTTGCCTCATACAGGGTCTTCAAAAAATGCAGATACTTTGATCTCATGAAAAAATGAGTGTAACTCAATTTTTTCAAATGGAACACCCTGTATATTTCAACATTTTTGAGCTCTACATCCAATTTTAGATTAACTTTGTTCAGATAATACTATTTCTATTTTGAACCGTTTTCGAGATAAACTGTTTCAAACGGAAACTGACGTGGTTTTCTTGCTCGTTTTTTTGAATTCATCACTTATTTTGGATATTCAACATTTTTTTATACTTAGTAATATATCTTTTTGATCCAGTTTTTCAACTGTCTCAGATCAGTCAATTCGAAATTGGTATGTACCTACCTTAGAAAAAGGTAGGTACACAGATGGATTGGTAATAATGGACCTTTTCGTTGGCCTCCTAGAACACCAGATGGCAATCCATTAGATTATTTCGTGTGGGGTTTCATTAAAAATATGGTTTACTCTACTCCAATAACAACAATGGAAGATATGAAATCGAGAGTTACAACTGCTTTCAATAATTTGACTCCAGACTTGATCAGAAGCGCTACACATGACAATCTTTTGAAGAGATTACATGTTTGTTTGAAGGTGATTGACAATGTTTCGTGATGAATTTCACTAGTTCGGACATCCATTGTCTATTATATAAAATGATTTGAAATCCCTGAAACAAGTAAAAAAGAATAATTAAAAAAAATAGTTGAAAATAACAATTATATTAAGCAACAATAAACTTGAAATGAAATGATAGTGAAATAACCTACAAGTAAAAATATAATAATTGAATAAATAAAAATTAAAGGAATGAAAAAAGAAAATAATAAAAAAATAAAAAAGTGTAGAGATTCCAAGTCACGTTAGTTCACGACGTTTCGATTGTTGGTATCTACAATCGTCTTCGGGTGATGACTGGACTGATTCCTCCGAGAGATGATTATTTTATAGGCCGTTGAAATACTTTCACTTTCTCTACTTTCCATTTTCCGCTTCATTGATTCCGTGAGAGATGACCGTTTTGGCGGGAGTTGGTCATTTTTCGTTTGATGATGGGTTTCCATATGTTTCGTATATCTACGCTGGCCTGGCTGAATACGTTGTTGGACAACATGTATGCGGCTTCCTTAAATTTTCTCCTGAACCAATGTTCCTTTCTGTGCAAGATCTCAGCTTGGGACCACTCGACATTGTGTTGATGGGTCCAAACATGGTCTGCTATTCCTGATTTGCTGGTTTCTCCTCGCTGTGTGTGCTTCTTGTGCTCGGCAATGCGAACATTCAATGGCCTCTTAGTTAGTGCGGAAAATCCTGTATTGGTGAAACTAGAAAGTGGGGTAATCAAAAATAAGCACTGAAAATCTCAATGGTCCTATAATAAATCCCTGCGGTACACCTGGGATTGTTTCTTTTAGGGATGACTATGAGTAATCATCCAGTTTGACCCTCTGTGATCGGCCTATGAGATAGCTGGTCATCCATTTAAGAGAAATGTCATCGAATCCTATGAACTTGAGCTTGCTGATGATAAATAATTCAAACGGATATCTATTTATACCGCCTTCAAAAAAACCTTGTTTTCTCAATCCCTTATTTGTTGGAAAATGTTTGTTACTACTAGTAATATTTTCACATGTGTTGCTGTTCAATTCGTTGAGAGTAAATGATTTGAATGCAGAATATATTTAAACTGCTGTAGTTTCTCTCATTTCTGGACAGACTATAGCATGTTTACTTTGTTGGTTAGATGTATAAAAGGTTTTTTTTTAGTTAGTTAGAAGTGTTTTATACGAAAGCGTTGAAGGGCCACACAAAAATATTTTTTTCGATTTGTATAATTCTGACTTTCATCTCAGAATTCTGACTTGTAAGTCAGAATTCTGACTTGTATCTCAGAATTCTGACTTGCAAGTCAAAATTCTGACTTGCATCTCAGAATTCTGACTTGCAAGTCAAAATTCTGACTTGTATTTCAGAATTCTGACTTGTATCTCAGAATTCCGACTTGTAAGTGACTTGTGTGTGCCAGTCTTCACTTACCTACACAGTAGTTTAATGGAGTGAGATCGTCAGAACACAACTACTCCCCTGGCTAATACTACGAATGGCGTGGGATTGTATCCGATAGGTGTCAGTGCAGGATTCTTCGCAGAAGAAATGCCTGCATATGTTTTTGGCGATACCGCAATTGTATCTCCAGTTATATCGAAAGAAGCGATTCAAACAATGAGAAAAATTTTATAATCTTCATATTTTGATAAATGCAAAAAACTGCCTTATAATACTGAATGTATCATTATTATTCCCTGAATAATTCCCAGAATTCTGACTTTGTAGTCGACTAGCTTTATGCCTGTATCGTTGTCCGAGTTGATCTGTTATTCAACAGATAAAACGTCCTATCATAGTGTTTATTGTAGTATTTTGAATCAGTATTTATTACAGTATGTTGTTCTGGGTAGGATGCCAATCATCACTCTCAAAAAAACATTTAGTTCTGTATTTGAGTTTGAAAGTGTAGGTATAAATTAATATTTTTCATTTATACTGTAAACCATTGAATATCTTATTAACAAATGTGTTTTTCGATTATTGATTTCTTAGTGATGCCGACCTAGAAAGCGATATTTTTTGAAAATGAACCAATAAAACTACAATGGAAAATCCTCAAAAAATTACGAGGGGGACATGCTGAATAGCCAGTTCAATTTTCATTTACAAGGTGATCAATGGAAAAGTTAACTGTATTCAATTTTTATCTAAGCTATCTCCTAATTTGAAAAAAATAATACAACGTTCTTTATGTTTCTCCAACACCTCAGTCAAATCCAAGTCATAATAGTCCTATTTATCGACTTTGTCGGATTGCCAGTGAATATCTTGTTACAGCAGATTTATTTTTTGACACAATCTCGATATTCAAAAAAGATATAAATGATACTTTAAACAGTGCGAGTCTCTAACATGGAACAAATTCACTAAATCAAAGGTGTTGTTTCTTTCGGAAATATGCTCGGACACGTCGATTAGTATTTTAAAGTGCCCTTATTTTAATGCAACAAAAATTATACAGTGTGTCTCAAATATGAAATATAACGTCATCGATATTTTTTTTAATGACAACCCTTTTTTTAATGACTTCAACAAGTTGCACATGCCTGCCAAATTTCATTTTTTTACTCCTTGTCCTTTGAAAGATATTCAACAAACATTATCTAATTCAAAAAATGAATTCAAAATCAATAGTCTTTCGTTAACAAGTGTTCAAAATGTCCATTTACTAACTGACAATACCCTAAACGTAACTGAAACTTGTTTTGAACATTTCTGATCACTTCGCCGGAAATTAGCCTACGCTCCTGTCTTATTCCTTCTTTCAAATCCTCAATATTTGCCGGTTAGGTTTTAAAAACTTTGCTCTTCAAGTAACCCCATAAGAAAAAGTCCAAAGGTGTTGAATCCGGAGACCTAGGTGGCCATTCATAAGGTCCTCTTCTGCCAATCCATCTGCCTGGATATACATCATTCAGGTACTCACGGACAGGTCTTGCAAAATGAGGGGGCACACCGTCCTGTTGAAACCAGATGTTTCTATTTGGCACGTCAGCTTCTATAGGACAAGGGAACAAAATAGCCAAATTCGGAACTAGGTCCTTCTGCAAGAATTCTAAATATCTTGCTCCAGTAAGATTTTCTTGGAAGAAAATCGGTCCTATAACTCGATCACCAACGATCCCTGCCCAAACATTGACTTTTTCTGGATGTTGAGTGTGGCCTTCGCTCATCCAGTGTGGGTTTCTGTCTGCCCAATAACGACAATTTTGACGATTTACCACACCATTCAACAAAAACGTTGATTCGTCAGAAAATATAAGTTTTCTTTATGTACAACATTCCTGTCTAATAGATCCATCATTTTTTCGCAAAACTGAAGTCTTCTATCTGGATCAGTAAGTTCCTGGAGGATTGTTATTTTATATGGATGACATTTTGCAGCTACAAGAACTCTTGCCACTGAAGACTGGCTAATTTCGAGTTCCCGAGCTATCTGCTTAGTGGGGACATGGGGATTTTCTTCGACAGAGAGAAGAACATTTATTTTGATCTCTTCACTGAGCGCACTCCGACGATGTTCATTTGTTTTTCTTAAATGCCCATTTTCCCAGAATTCTGAGATACAAGTCAGAATTCTGACTTGCAACTCAGAATTCTGAAATTCAAGTCAAAATTCCGACTTGCAACTCAGAATTCTGAGATGAAAGTCAGAATTATACAAATCGAAAAAATTATTTTTGTGTGGCCCTTCAACGCTTTCGTAGTTTTACGTGTATATTTGGTATTTTTGAATTTTTGTGAAAAGCTCTTATTGTGAAGTTGAACGACGTGTTACGTCTTTTATGACCCCCCCTGTGTAATATGCTATTGTTTAAGTTAATAATTTGATAGCAAACAAAAGAAAGACGCAAACAAGACTCATTTATGTAACCTATAACTCGTCCACTTATCGTTGATACGATAGCCAAACAAAACAATTGAGAACTGGTTGGGTCAACGATTTTCTATGAACTTTATAGAAGGAATTACGATTGAAGGAGGTTTGCTTATATGCTCCGTTCAACACGCTTCGGGTATAACTTACAACGTTCGTAGAATTGTGTGGACTTTGCACTGCGAACAAAACACGTTTTGTCGCAAACTTTTGTAATTGCGCCCTGCACAGTTAATTCCTGTAATGTAGGTTCATTACTGTGCAGAAACTCAGGGTTATTTCTGTTGTTAGATTGTGCTCAGAATAGTTTTGGAATAATGTATAATTTCGCCCAGATCATCCATATACCGTGTCTTGTTACAAATTTTTGTTGACGATATTTGATCTGGTATCATATCTGTTATTTGTTGTTTACTGACCTTTCTATTCATACCCAAGGTGACATGGATAAAGAAGATCAATGCCAATGCTGACTTTGCTGAATCGACATCCAGCAATACGCATTTTCCAAACGACAACAAATGCGTCCTGTGTGGCGAAATTAGTTCAGTTATAGTTACAATACAGTTACGTTCAAGTCGCGTTTGTATTATATTTTGTATTCTGTAACTCAAGGAAACAGTACTGTTCCCCTATTTCAAAATAAATATTTAAAAAAAATTATATTCCCACAGTGAGGTATAACATACCTATAACAAGATATCAGATTACCAAGACCATAATGGTATGGAATGGACATGGCCGATACTTGACAAAAATCAATGTCAAAATTTCTTAGTGACATTTATTTTGATTTTAACAAAATAGTGTAAGATGTCTGTTCAAAAAAAGGTGAATGTTAAAATTTTGCGGGCTACGTGTATTCGATTAGCGATTTTTTTTAAATTTGGGTAAAATAAAAAAGTGCTCATGAACACTTGAAATGTTGACAGTGGCATACGGTGATTGTACTCTGAGTCAGACTTTTGCCCTGGACGCCCCAGCACATCAACAACCGATGAATATGCTGAGATGGTGAAGAAAAATATCGGCATACAGGCGGGCTCATGCTATGCAATTTTTTCGGAAATGTTGGGTATGAAGCATGTGACAGCGAAGTTCGTTCCAAAATTGCTGAATTTTGACCAAAAAAATCGTCGCATTAGCATCACTCAGGACCAGATTTGCCTCCCTGTGACTTTTTCCTGTTTACAAGATTGAAGAGACCCATGGAAACCGGCTCAAGGACATACCAAAAAGTGCATATCAGAACTGCTTCAAGAATTGGAAAAAATGGTGAAACAAGTGTATTATATTTAAGGGTACTACTATGAAGGGTACAAAGTAGAAATTGATGAATAAATAAATATTTTTCGCTAGAAATGAAAATTCACCTTATTTTTTTAATAGACCTCGTAAAAAAAACGCGTCACGTGTTTCGCTTTACAATAGCTTCCTCAAGGAGGATTTGATATACTATTTTTTCATTGAAATTTTTTATATTTTATAAATATTACTATGAATGTACGGTCCGACCATATTATTAATTCCAATCTAGTTTCAACTACCTAAAAAAGACAATTTAGATAGAAATACTCATTGACTGGTAAATATATGTGAATTCAATAAATTATTAAATATTACATATTTAATATTCTAGACTGAGAAAGCATGATTATTTGGTAAGAACATATTTAGTAATGGGGAGCTATTCAATTCAAGATATTGGGAATGTATGTACTTATTGATTTCCATTCTTTCCAGAAGGTCAAGTTTCAAACCCTTCTTTTGGAAATGAAGAATTTTGAATACATTCGACTTTATTTTTCAATTCTATGTCCTCTAATGCGTGTTTTAAATGGTCTTTCCATTTGACATATGTCAAACACATATATCATACCACAAGACAATTTATACACTCCTGGTCTATTTTGGTGTCAGATAGATCAGGATTGTATGTCGGTCATATCCAATATTTTACATAGGTCAAACAAAAAAACCATTTGAAAAACGCATAAAAGAACATATGAGCAGTTGCCAGAATGGAAAAATATATTCAACGAATGCTACTCACCTACTTGCAGGTGGACATGAGTTTAATCATGAATTAAAAACTCAGAAATTCCAGAAGAAAGGTTTGAGACTTGATTGCTAGAAAGTATGGGATTTGATCAGGACTGTAGATCATAATGATGTTCTTAGAATACTCGTAGATGTTTCAATCTGAAAGTAGTTAATGAAATCCTGCGTGAGAAAACAATTACATAGCGAAATCAAAATAATTTTATTAGTATATTTTAGTATGGTTGTAGCGTGGTGCACGTGTTGTAGGTGGTACACGTGAAAATTTTGGAAAAGAAAACAACCCATGTGGAGAGGTTATATGTCAAAATACTATTCAGATACTATTTACGATTGGGATCTTTCCAACTAACTCTGTACACAAAAAAATACACAGGAAAATAAAAAAAATTTTCTTTTTCGAAAAAGTAACCTCCGTATGCACCGGTGATAAATTCTCATAAGGTTTTTGCCTTCGTTTTAGGTTGGATGACGTTAGTTGAAAGTGATTCGACGCTAAAATATGTGACATTCAAAGATCTATTACTCAGTATATTCATTCATTGACGATTTTCACAAATCCTTTTACTGATTCTACTGCTTTGTTTCATATTGGAAGTTCAGTCAAGCTAAGATGTCAATAATATATCATAAATGTTTCCATTCTCCTTCAAAAAAAGGATGTTGTCTGCCGACAACGACGTTTTGATCTGAATATTAGAATGTGGAAAAATAAGTATCAATAAAAGAACCTTGCTAGATTTCCAGCCAGAGTCCATAAGTCAAGACTTATGTTCGCTCTGACAATAACAGAAGTCATCATAAACAAATTTTATAGAATAATTTAGAAACTATGAGCTCATTCATTTCAGTAATCTCAACTATCCATCGCAATAATGTCGAAAAGAAGCTTTATCTTGGGAATTAGATCTCTTTTGGAACGCTATCATTCATGAATACTGCGAACTCGAGTGAACTAAAGTTCTCCATTTTCTCAGACGTTTCGAGACTTTTAACGGTTGAGAGAATAACGTCTCTGCTAAGCAATGCAATGAAACTTTTAATAGAAGTTAACTACAAAACTAACTGCACTCGCTCCACTTTAAAATTCGTTTATCATTTTATTGCGTTAATATTGGACGATTTAGGCCAGAATCCACAAGCAACTCTCAGGAGACGGAGCAATAAAGAGAAGTTGCAGTCAACTATGAAATTCATTTTACGAGACGGAAAGGAAATTTTTGACAAAGCACAAAGAAACAGATGTTCGTGGTAATAAAACTTGCTCCCATATATCGTTACATTTGAAATCAACTGTATGAAAAGGCTTTACAAGTGTTCATCAACAACATGCTTATACGATGGAGGTCTGTCAAGTCTCCGAACTACAAGACAGTTTTTCAGATATTTTTTTTATTTTCAACATAGTTTTCTCTCAACTCTACACAATTCTCCCACTGATGCTTACATCTCTGTATCCTATCCAAATAGTAGTTGGCGTTTTTCTCAGCAAAATAATTGTTCACGATGGTGATTGCCTCTTCAGTTGGCCAAATTTCTGTCCTCCGAGCGCAATTTTCAGTTGAGGAGATAAAAAGAAGTCGCTTGGGGTTAGATCTGGTGAGTAAGGCGGATGATCCAGCAGTTCAAACCGTAATTCGTGTATTTTCGCCATGGCAACCGCTGAGGTGTGAGACAGTGCGTTGTCTTGGTGAAACAAGATTTTTTCGGAAAATGTGGCCGTTTTTTCACAAGATCTGCTTCGAGCTTGTCAAGTAATGATACATAGTATGCTCCTGTAATGGTTTTCCGTTATTGAAAATGATCGATTAAAATACTTGCATGACTACCCTAAAAACAGTCGTCATCACTTTCCCAACCAAAAAAATAGTTTTTGCTCTTTTTGGAGCCGGTTGCCACTTTGCAGTCCACTGTTCCGCCAAAACTCGGATTCATTGTGCCTAAACTGCGCCAACAGAGCGTTGGAAATGTTCATTCGAACACGTTTTTGGTCTAACGTGAGCAAACGCGGCACCCAACGCACGGACAGCTTTCTTATGGCTGAATGTTAATTTTTTGTGTGACAAAGACGTTCTTTTGACATGTCATAACCTCTGCTATCTCTCTCACTTCAATTCAGCGGTCGTCTAGCACCATTTGGTGAACTTTGGCGATATTTTCGTTGGTATTTGCAGTTTTTGGACGTCCCGAACGTTCATCGTCTCCCAAGCTCTTACGATTACGTTTAAATTCAGCTGCCTAAAAATTCACTGTGGTGAATGATCGTGCAGATTCTGCATACACGGAACCCAACTCATCTTTGATTTGCGTTTTGCCTTTCAAAATCAAATATTTAGTGACAGCTCGGTACTCGATTTTGTCTATTTTCATAAAAACACCCAAATCAACTCACTCAAACGGCTCTTACATAACAACTGCGCGACCAAAATGGCTGAAACTTTGGCGAGTAACTGTCAACACAGGTGAACAACTAAATTCACTAGCTTTCATATTACGATTGCTGCTATCTTCATGACCCCCCCCACCTCTTATTTTTTGAACAGGTCAGCACAAAAAAATTGAAATATAGAATAATGACATTAATGCATGAATTGAAATTGACAGATGAAACTTTCAAGATGGCGCCATCTGGGGAAAAAAATTAAAAGGAAAGGGAGGTCTTGTGACATTTTGAAGCTCCTGACGAATACTTCACAACCTTAGAATTTGAAGTTAATATCTTCACCTACTACAAAACGGCGAAACATTCAATAATTTCCTGAAGACAAACACATAAATATAGATATTTCTAGAAATATTCCTTTTTATCTGCCATAAGGCCATTCCAACAACCCGATAAGATTTTCAATGAACGTTTTCCGAATCGTCCTATCTGTAGAAAATATTTAAGGGAACTTGTATCCAAATTCACAACTATCGATAGTGTACATAACAAAAAGCCCCCAGGTCATCCGTCCATTCCGGAAGAACAGCAAGTGCAAATAATTGGTGAGATGGTAGTGAATCATGAACAGTCTACTTATTCCGTCGCGAATGTTTGTGAGGTGTCTCCTTCTACTGAGAAGAGACTTTTGAAGATAAATAGGTAACATCCTTACAAAATTGAAATGGTACACCAATCAACTGAAGATGACCCTGATCTAAGAACAGAATTCTGCGAAATCATGACGGAAACCATTGCAAGGCATCCTACCTGCATCCACAATATTTGTTTCAGTGACTAATGTACATTTTTTTAAACGGCAATGTTCACAGACAAAATTGGCGTTATTGTAGTGATACCAACCATCACGTTTTCCGGGAAACACATACCCAATATCCAGAAAAAAATAACATTTGGGCAGAAATATTGGGAAACCATATTGTAGGACTACTGTTGATCATCTCATCACTGAAATCGTTGAGGTGAATCCTAATGAATTCGATTTGGATATTGTATTCCAACAAGATGGAGCACCACCACATTACTCCAGACAAGTAAGAAACCATTTGGATACTACTTTTTGCGGTCGTTGGATTAGCCGTTGAGGTCCTACAGAATGGCCAGCCCGCTCGACAGATTTGACACTTTTGGACTTTTTTATGGCGCTATTTGAAGCAAAAGGTGTACGAAACTGAACATGCTTCAGTATTGGATATACAGCAGAGTATAATAAATATTTGTAGAGATATTGACGTTACTGTGTTCGAAAATGTTGGGTGTGAAATATCGGATAGGCTGCTCATATGTCAAGAATTTCAGGGCAACCGTTTCGAGCATCTTCTGAACTGACCTCATATTATATAGCTAAATGTCAATGTATTCAGGCAATTATTAAAAGTTCCATAATTTTGTAGTAGGTGAAGATAATTGACTTAATATTCTAGAGTTGTGAAGTATTCGTCAGGAGCTTCAAAATGATGTGACACAAGACCCCGCTTTTCATGTAATTTTTTTTCCAGATGGCGCCCAACCGCCATCTTGAAAGTTTCGTCTGTCAATTTTACTTCAAAATGAAGTATTCATGTATTGATTTCATTATACCAAATTTCAATTATTTGAGTTGACCCGTTCAAAAAATAAAAGGGGGGGCATTAAAGAAATGCACTGTATATCTAAAGTCAGCATTTCCCTTACAGTGGCATATAACAGGTATCCCTAGGGTCAGTTGAAGAATTAGGAACTCATCCTCGAATTAAATTTTGCATACAAATGGGACTAATTTTTATGTTTCCTGCCTCAGGAGTTGATTGATTTTTTTGGGAAAAAACATTTTGTTTCTTCAAGGTACTGGAAACGATAACCAGAAAAATTTTCTCATTACTTCAGTGCCATGAATTCGAATTCATTCCCGTTAAAAAGTGTCAAAAACTCTATTAAAACAGTCTGAACTACACCAATCTCTGTAATGTACTTTGTAGCACCGAACCAACGGTAATGTCGTCGTCGGTCCCGCCTATAAACAAGGCAGCATGTACACAAGTCTCTTGTTTTATGTAATAGTTCTTTTATGCCTCAGTAACGCTGTAGCGATTTTACGACATCGGCCACTTCAACTTGGATTCCCAAGTTTGTGAACTTTTCAGTAACTCCATTATGAAGTAACGATCCGACGTATTTGAATTTATTAAGAGCGACTTGTCAGCAATCTGGTTCATGGAGAAGATCTCGAGTTAGCCGAGAAAGTTGAAACCCTGAAAGGAGTTTTTTTGGCATTAAATACGCAATTATGCGGCTTTTAGACATAATATATTATGAATTGTTTTTGAAATTTAATGCGGCTTGTCACGAAATTGCTCATTTTTTTTATTCATGACTGGGGCGAACTAACAGGACTCCCAAGTTTGGAGCTTTCTTCGAGGGAACTGCTTCAAAACTTTCTAAATTTCCAGGATGAACCTGAAAAATTGAAGAAGGAGGAGGCAACAATGGGTCGTAATACTAATAAGAACTGGAAATTGGAAACTAATTTCACATTATCCCATATATTTCTAAAGATAAATTTTGCTGCATGTTCATTTGTTTCATGTTTCCAAAATATACCTTATTGCGTTTTTCCACCCCTATTCAATATGGGTATAAAGTTATCCACATTCACAAAGTGACACTAAAAGAAAACTATTGAATAATTATTTTTTCCATTATCGCCTTTGTACACCTACCATTTCGAAATTAAATATGCCTATCGACTGACTTAGTAAATTAATTGAAGTATACTGGTTTTTCTCTGAAGAGACAAAATGGGGTGGAAATATTTTGAAACTTTGTCGTATGATGAAAAATTATTTTTGCAAACTTACATGAGGTTAAATAACTTGGCATTGTCCTTGATAAAAAACTTACCTGGAACGATCACTTGAAAAAAGTTTTACACGAAGCCAGACTGTCCCTATGGACATGTCGAAGGATTTGTGGTAAAACTTGGAGTTTAGGTCCCAAACAAATCTATTAAATTTATGTGATGATTGTCAGACCAATGATCACTTATGGTCCAATTGTCTGGTGGGCGAAGACTTTACAAAAAACGGCCCAAGCGAAGCTCTCTGGCTCACAGAGACAGGCTAACCTGGCCATCAGTGGTGCCATAAGTACCACACCGTCAGCGGTCATGGAGATCCTTCTAGATCTACCTTCTCTCCACATTTTTCTGGAGAGAGGGGCTAGATGGACTTGTGCACATTGTAAGTTGCACAGTTTGCAAAGTGCAACAGACTGATGGCTAACACTGGAAGTCACAGGATTCTGGAAATGACTGGGCGAGAATTCATGAGCAGTGGACTGTATAGTATTGAAATATATATACACATGTATATCGCCAATGACAAACATCTCCCACACACACCTTAGTGGTTGACTTCCATGTTTGCTGTCGGAATTCTGTAGTTTGGACGGCCGTCCTATTGAAAACGTATACAGGGTGTCCCTGGACTTCCTCTTTTCCTCTCGGGAATGTATAGATGGGGTCAAAATATCACCAGTACTTCATATAACTTTTTTTCCTAAAATCCTTCGTTACCAAGTAACGGGCCCTCGAAGTTACAAAATGAAAATGTTTTTCTTTGATAACTTTTCAAGTGAATATTCAAAATCATCCAAATTTTGGTAATTGACTAAACAAATGAATTCCTTCGATGAGCTTTCATGCAGGAGTCAGTTGTTTTGCTACAAAGTCAGGAACGGACTACCCCCGATGGTCCACACCCCAAAACTTTGAAATGACAGATATTTTTCAATATTTTTCAACAAATTAAGGTTACTTGGACAATTTTATGAATAAAAGTACTCGTGTGTCAAGTCGATCGGAGCAACGAGTCTTGATAAAAATGTAGTTTCATTCGACGACATCAAACCGCTCGTCCACCATTATTTGAAATGAATAATTATCAAAGCAGAAATAATAATGATAACGTAAATTCAACAACTTTTATCCTGAGATGTCTACCATTATTCGAAAATATTAGTTTTTAAGGAAAATGGAAATGATAGGTAAAATGTTCATAACGAATTTTTATAATGCAAACACGTTTAACTAACGAAACTCAAGAGCCTCAAGAGCAAACAGAAATGAAAAATCCGCTACAGAAACTGCTCGATATGACCACCTTCTCTCTCTATACATTTTCTTAGTCTGCGAAGACACCCTTTCTGTACTTGAAATAGCATTCCAGGGTCGTTTCGTATGGCTTCACAATGTAATGTTATTCTATTCAACAATGCATCTCTTGTGTGAATAGGTGTAGCGTAAAGGCTTTTTAGATGCCCCCACAGAATGAAATCCAATGGATTTAAATCCGGAGACCGCGATGGCCATGAATATGGCCCACCTCTACCAATCCATCTATTGTGGAAAATATGGTTCAGATGGTCACGCACAATCAAACTAAAATGAGGAGGAGCGCCATCATGCATAAACCACATATCTCTTCGGGTTTGCAATGGAACATGTTCCAAAAGTCCATTCAAATCGTTCTGAATGAACTCCAAATAACGTTCTCCATTCAATCGGTCCTGTAGAACGAATGGTCCTATAAGATGGTTTCCTATGATACCAGCCCAAACATTCACGTTGAATTTCCGTTGGTGTTCGGTTTGCAATATCCCATGGGGATTTTCTTCGGCCCATATATGGAGATTATGAGAGTTGATAACTCCATCTCTACTGAAACCTGCTTCATCAGTGAATAAAACTCGATTAATAAAAGTCATATCCTCTCTTTGCCTATCCATGAACCAATTGGCATATTCCAGTCGTGCTGGAAAATCTTGAGGTGTCATGGCATGTACCTTCTGGATGTGAAATGGGTGGAGCAGTTGTTCCCTAATTATTCTATGAATAGTGGACTTGGATGTATGGAACTGTTCTGATAGATTTCTGATGCTCTTTGAAGGATCATCAGCGGCGGCTTCCAAAATATTTTCCTCCAATACAACGGTACGTACAGTCCTAGGAGCGCCCTCACCACCTCGTTTTGGCAAAACTGTACCTACAATAATATCGAAATAAAACAACGTGCTCAAATTAATTATCAATTATTACATACCTGTCTCCCTCAGGCTGCGATCGACACGCTCGAATATTTCTCTTGACGGTACCGTTCGATTGGGAAAATGCTCGGAATACAGACGACGAGCTTCTGCAGCATTACAAAATGCTCGTCCATAAAATACATGCATATCTGCATATTCATTGAACGTAAACTGTTCGGCCATATCAAAAAAATTCAAAATATCCTATAGAATATTGACAATACAATGATAGTCATATGACAACGCACCACTCAACAAAACAAAATCGCATTCCAGTTTCTCATTTTTTATCAAAACTTTCTAAAAGGTTTTTTGTCAACATCTGTGAAAGAAATGAAACATAATTATTCCCTGGATATTTTTCACCTGATCATGTGCAGCCGTTTTTGTAGTTCATTCGTTTGCTTTTTATTAGTATAGTAAATATTTTTTCCGATGTGCGTTTTTTCAGCTGAATTTAGATTCGTGTTAAAAAATTTCTCCCATAAAATTATAATTATCAGTGAAACTCCTCAACAGTTTAGCTGTGAAGAAGAATTTGAAACATTCGAATGTTGAGTTTCATGAGATTCAGATAATTGATCAACACGAAACGTGATTATTCCACACGTATTATGTACATACAAAATATGGAATGAATTCGATATTTCATAGTAGAGTACTTAGCTTGTTAGTTTAAAAACACCACGAATCTACAGAACTTGATATTTCTTTTGAAAAAATATCTGCTATCACAATTGTGACTTAAACTTCCATATAGGTACTGTACTTTTTGTTTACGACTTCATTTTAGCATACTTTGTATTATTCCTGTTATAAATGTTGTTGAATTAACGTTATCATTATTATTTCTGCTTTGATAATTATTCATTTCAAATAATGGTGGACGAGCGGGTTTGATGTCGTCGAGTAGAACTACATTTTTATCAAGACTCGTTGCTCCGATCGACTTTCCACACGAGTACTTTTATTCATAAAATTATCCAAGTAACCTTATTTTGTTGAAAAATATTGAAAAATAGCTGTCATTTCAAAGTTTTGGGGTGTGGACCATCGGGGGTAGTCCGTTCCTGACTTTGTAGCAAAACAACTGACTCCTGCATGAAAGCTCATCGACGGAATTCATTTGTTTAGTCAATTACCAAAATTTGGATGATTTTGAATATTCACTTGAAAAGTTATCAAAGAAAAACATTTTTCATTTTGTAACTTCGAGGGCCCGTAACTTGGTTACGAAGACTTTTAGGAAAAAAAGTTATATGAAGTACTGGTGATATTTTGACCCCATCTATACATTCCCGAGAGGAAAAGAGGAAGTCCAGGGACACCCTGTATATACACACACACTAGCCTTACGCTAGTTGCACACACCGATTTTGGACGTCCGGCGGGTGATCATCGCCGGTAAAATACGGTGAGCAGCCGTCCACTGCCACTGTATCGCTGGCAGTACCGGGAAGTAGTGGCGTACATGACTAAATACACTCTTGCATACACACCGGTTTTTTACCGACCATTCCAGTCTCGAATGCTCGGTGAAATTGTAGTTACTACGCATTAAATTCGTTTTGGTAGTGCGTGCTAATTACGGTAGTGCGTAATTAGCACTAGCACCAGCGTATAGTTGTGTCAGATTTTCCTACGGTATCCGAAAGTATGATCACATAAGTCCGTCCTTTTGAGATTCTGGCTGGCTTTCACTCAAATATCTAAGAGCAATCTATTTACTTTGTTTACGCATAGAATTCTTGTTTCGGAATATCCGCCTTACTTACGTGAAAGACTGGTTGCACTATCACGCAGTGGCACTTCTCGTAATAGTCATACTTTTCTCATTCTCAGGCATTCCACAGCAATATTTACTCGAAGTTCTTCCTACAATGCGGCAGAGTTGTATAACACCATCCCTACATACTTTAAAGAAAGTTCATTGAGAAATTTTAAGAAAAGGTTGAAAAATATGTTCCTTACACGACAGAGATAGGGCACCACATATGCAAAAAGATTTTGGCAATTTCTCACATATCCGAATATTATAAAAAATAATGAAAATACATACCAATCGAGGTCGGGTTTAAAAGCAGCTCTCATAGCTGAACTCCGCCTATTCATCATTTCTTTGAATTTTATTCAATTTGTACTTTTTATTGTGATGAATAAAGACATATCATTATTATTATTATTAAAAGCCTCTCCGATTCATACATCAAAATTCGTAGCTTAGTTTCTAAGATCTAAGCATACATGGGGACAGACAGCGGGAATCGAATTTGTTTTTTATACTATGTATTGATGTTATATGTATGAAAAATGTAAGCCGTAATTTATGACATATACAAGATATTCTGGTGTAGTGGATGTGTATCGGTCTATTGATCAAACAATGCCAGGTTCGATTCCGGGTCAAGCCAAGAATGAGAATAATATTCCTCTCACTGCACATGTAAAATAGTACGGAATATGACGTTTTCTCTGTTGATAGTTAAAAAGTAGTTTCCTTGTCTGAAGGTTCATGTATGTAACGAACCTTTTATTATCATTTCTTAGCGCCGTTGTCTGTTCGCTTTGAGATATTGTTATTGTTCCACAATAATACAAACTCATCGACCATATTGACACGAACAGCTTGAGACCCAGAAAGTAAAGACCGTGGAAAATTGCCATCAATATCGGAGGCGTCACAGTTCTTCGCGGTTCGCTAGTCCGATAAATTGTTTACCAGTTTTGCAGTATCGATTTTGAATTGAGTGCGAGATTGCTCACTTAACTAAATTGAAGCTTCTAATCGAATGAGAAACTTGGTAAAAAACACCTGTGCTTCCTGCTCTGCAGCGAACAATAAAATTCGATGCAGATGCAAAAACCGACGGAGCCTTGGGCTACGTTTAATTTATTGTCGAGCATTTTCTGCAACTGAACGGGAGCTTGTTTTTTATTCATTATTCAACAGCGCAACTTTCCAGGTGAGCGTCTGATGGATTTTCCTCGGTTTCGAAATGTTAACGTTATACTGTTCCGTTATACTGTGCTTTGGGAAGGACAAACACTAACGCTAAATGCACACACACCGATTTTGGTGTGTGTGCATTTAGCGTAACGGTAGTTGCACACACACCGATTTTGGACGGCCGACTTTGCACCGGTCGTCCAAATTCCAATAGTGAACCACATGTGGAAACGGGTCCTTGCACACATGCCTATCGGTGATCGTCGCCGGTAAAATACCGGTGAGCAGCCGTCCACTGCCACTGTATCGCCGGCAGTACCGGGAAGTAGTGGCGTACATGACTAAATACACTCTTGCATACTCACCGGTTTTTTACCGACCATTTCAGTCTCGAATGCTCGGTGAAATTGTAGTTACTACGCATTAACTTCGTTTTGGTACTGCGTGCTAATTTCGACAACAAAGAAACTGATTGTTTGACCGATAAAAATCCGGTGAGTGTGCAAGCACCCGCTACCAATAAAATATCGGCCGTGTGTGCAACTAGCGTTACGCTTTTGGACCGATTTTGGACGGCCAGTATAAAATCGGCCGATATTTTATTGGTAGCGAGTGCTTGCACACTTACCGGATTTTTATCAGTCAAACACTCAGTTGCTTTCTTGTCGTAATTAGCACGCACCACCAAAATTAAGTTGCGTAGTAACTACAATTTCACCCAGCATTCGAGACTGGAATGGTCGGTAAAAAACCGGTGAGTATGCAAGAGTGTATGTAATCATGTACGCCACTTCTTCCCGGTACTGCCGGCGGGTGATACATTGGAAGTGGACGGCTGCTCACCGGTATTTTACCGGCGACGATCACCGGTCGGCGTGTGTGCCAGGTCCCGTTCCCACATGTGGTTCACTATTGGAATTTGGACGACCGGTACAAAGTCGGCCGTCCAAAATCGGTGTGTGTGTGTGTGTGCAACTAACGTAAAGCTACCTAGAGTTTTTTTCGAGACGGAACACAAGCACTACAGGAAAATTCTCAAGGCGCTCCAAGAGCGGCGACTGTGCGAAAGTAGCGATTTACATTTGATTTGAAACGCTGGAGATTAAATTTATTTGGAAAAACGTTCTCAAGTGTATTCCACATAAAGGCAGTTCTCTAAATAAAAGAGTTCCTAAGTAGTGAAGTTGAAGATGTACTGAGTTTAACCACAAAACGATGAGCAGCCACAGTCCGTCGCGTATTTCTGATATGTACAACTCTTGGTGGAATGAAATGTGCCAAGTCACTTGAAAACTTCCCAGGAAAGAATCTATAAAAGAGAGACAAATCCCCAACCTTTCTTCCATATTCCAGACTGTCAAGGTTGTTGCAAGTGATGTTCGCGTTTCCAAACAGGCGGGTGGTTTTTTTCTGGATGGAATCCAGAAGCTTCAGGGTATGTTTAGGGGCGGAGCTCCATACATGAGAACAATACTCCAAAGAAGGTCTGATCTGAGCTTTATATAGCATCAAAAGTTGCTAAGGTGTGTACAGTTTTTTGGTTCAGAACAGTTTTCCAAGCTTTTGAGAAGTAGCCTTTGCAGTTCCAGCGACATGATTGTGCCAAGCAAATTGATGTCCATTTTAACTACCAACAAACTTATCGAAGCAGAAAGCGGAATTGTCTGTCCTGAAACTATGATATCCTTTTCGGAGACATAAATCGTTTTGGAGAACCGATGCTGTGTTTTTGTGGCATTGAATTTAACCTAGTTAGTGTCACCAGGAGTACGTGTAGATCTCTCAGTATACTTTTCATAAATGCACACATTCTAATTAAAACAGACCTTCAAATCGTGCTGTGTGAGAGATATGCTTCACTGATTTCTGAAAATGGTTTCTCCTTCAAAGCTATTGATAGTGAAACAGTCATAAGATATATGAATAGAATCAAAAGTAATGCTGTAAGTTGTGACAATATTTATCTCTGCATGTTACACCTGGTGAAACATACCTCAGTTGCTGCCACATATTATCTATTATTTCAATTCCATTATCACAAGTCGATTTCAATTTATATGGAAACATACCAGAGTTACCCCTCTAACAAAATGTAGCGATCACACCGAATTGTCTGATATACGTCACCAGCCTACGCCTACATCATACTCCTTGATTACAGCAAGGCTTTTGACACGGTAGATTTGTCTATCTTGTGTGAGAAACTTTTTGGTTTTTCTCACTGGTAAGAAGATGTTAGTTCCATAGGGTTCTTTATTGGGACCAACTCTTTTCGCCCTCTACATAAGTGATTTCCATGAAAACATAATGACATGTAAAATTTACCACTACGCCGATGATACCCAACTATATACCTTTTTCAGTTTCCATGAAATTAAAAAGCTCAAAATACTCATACAACAGAAGTATTCAATCACTATTTGATATGCCTTGTGCACAGAATTTGAAACTCAATCCATATGAATTTGGATCTGAAAAAACATTCTAATTTCCCACACAAAAAGTAATTTTTGGTGAGGTGAAATATTTTATTCAGTTATTCATTAACATTCAAAAGTGTAATAAACATACATTCCACTTTACTAATTATGATATAAAAATATTCGCTGTAGCAAGTTTTTTACCACAATCATTTCATTTTTATTTATTTTTTTCCAGGTGTGACTTTATCCCGTGAAGCAGCGGTTGAATAAGGTAAGTACTACCTCAAATGATATGGCCTTTTTGATAATTTTCAACTTTATAGTATCACATTAAACCAATTTCAATGCTTATCTGCTGTTTATGATACTTCGAAATCAAATAGGAGGTTTGCTTCACTGGATGTCTCCGCTTTCTCTACTTTTTGTTTACTCGCAATCTAACATCAAATTGATTATCCGGAAATTCACCGTAGTTTGTGCAATGTACAAACTTTACCTCAGAAGAATGCAAACAGGAGGGGAGATTATAAAAACACTTCTCTGGATGTACTCTCCTAGCTCAGAAATCACAAATTTAGCACTAAAGTTCCTGGAAAATTCTCAAAAGATACCCAGGAAAGATTGGCAGTTGGCAGAGAAAGTGGTGAATTGGAACAAGATCCAATGGGTCCTGAACACATTTCATTCACATATATCATCATTTATCCTTTAATATTACAGCAAAGCCTGGAACTTCCACTAAAAAATCCAGTAATCCACAGAGGAAGTTTGGATCTGACATATATACCCAAAAAATGAAGTCTGACTAAGATCTTAGCGAACTTTCCTTGCTCATAAATCACAAATCCATCCAATTTTCAATGAATTCCAAAAAGACATCCAGGAAAGATTGACAGTTGGCAAAAAAGTGGGTATATTTGAAAAATATTGAATGGGCTGTGAACTTATTTAATTAATATATATCGCCAGGACCAGAAGTCATGTATCCGGTCATACTACAAAAAAACGGAACTTCTATTTCAAAAACTGTGCAGAGGAAGTTTAGATCTGATACCCTTACCAAAAACACGAAACTGAATAGGACCACATCCATACCGTAACTTGAGAAAAAGGGACAGAATTTGGCCAGGGCCTTGATTCGAATCAGTTTCATCTCATTCGTTTCAAAAGGAACAGACGACAAAGAGAGTGTTTTAGATTTCTTGGAAAAACAGGACACAACTGATAACACGTGCCTAGATTCAATCATCCAGGTTTCGAGGTGAAGCCGATTCAAACAGTCAATCTGTACGTGGATAGACTGCTTCTTTAGAGATAGGTTGGTATTCACGAACATTATGGGGGAAACAGCAGTAACTTGAGTGACTAAGGGCTATCGTGACGGGGAGTCTAGCTCCTCTGCTAACTGCTAAGGTTAGCAGTGCTAAGGTTATTTACTACGTCTAGCTATCCTAGTCTTAGCATTCCATAGATGGACTGACGTAGAAGGGATGAAAATCGGCCGTACATTCCTATAAAATAAAATTACTTAATTAGTATGAGTCGATAAAATTTGATTATCAACTTTATTGTTCCTAATTAGTATTGGTAGTTAGTTTTTTTGGGGGCAATGAATCTGCTTAGACTCTCTGGGAAGCAGCCAAGTGAATTCCGTGACGACTCCATATTTTTTATTCCTTAATAAAAAATGAATCAATAGATAGCTCGTAAAGAGGGAAATTTGCATACAAACACGAAAGTTCGTAGCTGGAAATACCTGTACCCCGTTCCTCGATTTCTCTCGAGGAGAAGGATATGAATAAATTGTTGATAGCCCAATTCGGGCTCAAGAAACGCCGTATATGATTATTATTTTGACTAAAGCGGGGATTAATTCTGCCGAACCGTGCTCGTTGAAATTCCTAGGGGATCGTAAGGGTAACCACATATCTGGCAAGCATCCAAGTTCTTTTATTGTTTTATATATACCTTATCGGCATGAATACGGTGTTTAATTTATACTGCTGTGGAAGACCTTGACCTCGATACTGTTATATTTATTTGACACAGAAATTATAACCTCATATTCCACGGATCATGAATTTATGAATAGGAGCGATTACATCGAAGTTGAAGAGGTATTTGACAGGTTCTCTTGAACTGTATGCATATACAGTGCATTACTTTAATGTCCACCCCCTTTTATTTTTTGAACAGGTCAACTCAAACTATTGAAATGAAATTAATGCATGAATACTTTTATTTGAAGTGAAATTGACACATGAAACTTTAGAGGGTTCTGGTGACTATTTTGGCATTTGAAATTTTGAAAATTGTACACAGCTTAGGTGTCACATTTCTATTATATGTTAAAGATGAAGATTAATCTTCTTCTTGAAGAAATAAGATCTTCAGCATAGGATCTTCTTCAACATAGGATATGAACAGGAATTGTCAATGAATAATTGATAATTACTGGAGTTTAATCCCAACCCAAACCGTTCTTTCAACACCTTGACACGTGTTTCAATTACCAAATGATCATCTTCAAGTGGAAGATTGATCTTCCTCTTGAAGAAATAAGATCTTCAGCATAGGATCTTCTTCAACATAAGGTATGGATAGGAACTGTCAATGAATAATTGAATATTGCTGGAGTTTAATACCAACACCAAATCGTTCTTCCAACACCTCGACGCGTGTTTCAATCACCAAGTGATCATCTTCAAGAAGACGATTAATCTTTCTCTTAAAGATGATCACTTGATGATTGAAACACGTGTCCAGGTGTTAAAAATGACGGTTTGGTGTTGGTATTAAACTCCAGCAATATTCAATTATTCATTGACAGTTCCTTCAGTAAAATTCGTTACTAGGTACACCAAAGGTTCCAAGCAATGCATCACAAGTAAGGAATAATTGGTTATAAAAACTCGCATTTCTATATTTTTCAATAATCCTGGATATTCTGAAATGTTCTCGAACGCTCGAATAATCTGGATCGTTCAAAAACTTACTAGGGAGTGAAACTTCCAGTGTTCTTATCTTCAAGAGCACACCTATCAAGTTTCTTCATGGTTGGTGATACAGACTACCACATCATTAATTTCCTTTTATCATTCACAACGATTTGGGTATTCCGAGATTTTCATATTCCACAACATTTCACAATGTTCCTCAATATACTGGAATGTTGAGAAGTGCTTTCGAATACTCTCGAATGTTCTTGACTGATATAAAACTTTCTAGAGGGCAAAAATCCCCTTCTGCCTTTAAAATCGCGCCCTTCTAGCACATATGGAATCTTTCCACATGGACACACTAATGACAAAAATTATAAAGATATAAATAATGACAGGTTCTCTGAATTTATAAATGAAACGTGATTTCTTCTAGCCTTGACAGTTTCTGAGATATTCCACCTATTATACAGGATAAAAACGTTATGGATTGATTATTGATTTTTTGAGAAATGGTAGCTTTCACGAAAAAAAGGGATTTTTGCGTGAGAATTTTGAAACGATCAAATTAAGTGATAACTTTTTATCAATCGCATTCTGGACCAAACTGATTAACTATTTTCAGTTCCACTCATCAACACAATATCATGTTCAGATGACGCAAAAACTCGAGTCATATTACTAATGAGGAATTTCTCTCTAGCCATCTTCACGGACTCCAATTTCAGAAGCTGAAGCGAAAGAGTTTCTGAAATATGAAACCGTAGCATTGTTGGCGAGAGTTTGATGTTCTGTTGATGGAATTACTAGCTCAAACGAATAGGCCAAATGGAAATAATAATGGTATTCGACACGGGGAACAGTGAGATTGATAATTTTTTTGAAATGTTCAGTTCGTAAATATGATAGAACTGACCAATACTTGATGAAAATCCATTATAACGCATTGAAAAAATCTACCAAGATAAATATATCTCAGTTCCATACCACAGATACACGAAGAACTTTGGAAATATTTTCAAGGAACTAGAAATGAAGGTGGTTTTTAAAACAAGTGATACGTTACAGAGCTTTTTAGGAAATCCAAAAGACAAAGTCGAGAATTCGGACAAGTCTGGAATTACGAAATTAAATGTTAGGACTGCGAAGCAAAATATTGTGGACAAACAATAAGATTTTTTAAAATAAGATATAAGAAACACTTATCACATCTGAAATATGAAAGACCAGAAAAAATCAGCAGTCGCCCACCATATTTTGCAACATTACCATTCCATATACTTTAGTTTATCAAGATTAGTTAGACAAGTCAACAACAACAGGTGAGAGTGTAGAAATAAGTAAACATAAAACATATTGTAAAATTAATTTAAGACTAGCATATAAGGCAATATTGTGAAATTAATTTAATACACTTTAGGCGCAGGTAACTAGAAGAGGTATCTATGTTATAAATAAGGATAACATATATTTAGTTTAATCGAAACAGGTGTCGAGGTTTCAAAATAACGGTTTGGTGTTGGGAAAAAAACTCCAGTAATAATCTATTTTATTGTAAAATTTTACGGTTTACAACACTGCGTCACGTATTTCGTTATAAATTAGCATCTTCAGGCGTCACAGTACTTCAGTATATTACACCTGAATAATACATTCGTGATATCATTTAGTTTCAAGTGATGAAATGAAAATGAAATGATACCAAGACCAACTCAGTTGAAAAAATATAATTATTCATAAACATGCAATACAAGTTATCCATTCGAAGTGGAAATAGAAAATTATACTGTGCTTCCCAAAAGCTTTCTTTCATTGTGGCCCAAACCATTTCAATTGGATTGAACACACAATAGTATGGAGGCAAACGTAAGAGAATATGACCACGTGTTTCACACATCCAATCAATAATATACTCTTTTTTGAAATTACGTTATTTTATGGTCGCCAGTAATACCTTTTTCGTTGGGATCTTTTCGGGTATTTCCATGTCATGTCATATCTGCTTTTTTGTGTTATTGTTTGGTATTTAAGTCAATAACCGAGAATGATACGAAGCGTTATCCTTAACAATAACCGAGTTTGGAGGAATATTTGGGAGAAGCTGCTCACTGAAACAGGTTTCGAATGAAGCCGCAGTCATATCTTCGTGGTAATCAGCAGACGAATCTTTTATATTTTTGGGTGACAGAAGCAAAGCGTTAGGTACGAAACCACTTTCATTCCCGGCATGCAAAATTATAACACGTTTTCCCCTTGAAGAAGGTGTGTTCAAAGCACAATAATTCGTTTCGTCTACTCAGCCATATTTGACAACATCATGGGTGTCAAACCAAGTTTCGTCGAGGTAGATAATATGTATGCTGGATTCTTGTATGCTTTTCATTCGCCTCAAATATTCTTGTCGGAGTTGAACAATGCGTGCCGATTCCATTATGACCATCTGATTGTTCAATTTTTTATATTTGAAACCACAAGACAATAAGACACCTCGTAGAGTTTCTAAAGATTTGTAATTGTATTCGGAATAGTCAAGTAATTTATACCAAATCATTTCCAAGGTTGATATTTGATTTTTTTGGTATATTACATAAATTGTTCGCCGAATCACATCTTTTGTATCACCATCAACGTTTGCAAATTTTTTACTCCTTTGTTTTCGTTTCATTGCATGGTCATTGACATCCCCTATTTTAATGACTCGAAGAACTGTCGAACGAGATAGTTTCGTTTACTCGCATATTCTATTTACCATAGCATTCTGTGAAGTGTGACAGTTTTCCTTCTTCAAGCATTCATGAATATTCAAAATTACTCGCTGAACTTGAACATGTAAGTCCTTATTTTCAAATTCCGGATCCCTGTCGATTGACACAGATTCCTCACACGTAATGTTATCATATTGCCATATTGATGAAAGTACCCAAAAACACTAAGATTTTCACAAAAATCGGTTTAAACGATGAGATTGGAACCTTTGGTTTAAAAGTTGAAAACTTTTTCTAGAGATCAATTACCCTAACACCAAACTGATATTTTTGCACTCGACGCGCGTTTCCCTAACAAGGTTAGCATCTTCAGGAGAAGCAAATTGATACTGAATCTAAAGACAAGGGGTTTATATACCTAAAGTTTTTTGGTCCGATGTGAACTTTGTTTGTTAAATGATGATTATCCTAATTGATTTTTCGGTCATAAACTAGTGGAACCACTACCTGCAAATTGATTTGTCAGCTTTTTAATCTAGTGTTGACAAATTAATTCGCAAGTAGTGGTTCCACTAGTTAATTACCGAAAAATCAATTAGGATAATATCATTTAACAAAGTCCACGTCGGACCAAAAAACTGAAGATACTAACCTTGTTAGCAAAACGCGCGTCGTGTGCAAAAATATCAGTTTGGTGTTAGGGTAATTGACCTCTAGAAAAAGTTTTCAAAAATCGGTTTTCAAAACCACTTACTACCTCACCTAACCCCACGAACGCACGGCACTGATAAAGAAATATTGTGAAACGGACAAAAAATTAGTATTCAGCCAGTCCAGCTAGTCGAGCCTTTACTCCTCAACTACATTCGATAGCACGTTTACTAACTATATGGGCGACTAGGGGCCAAAGGCAAAAAATGTTTATGATTGTAGTTACTCTTATTTTTATTGCCGTTCCAATTGGGAATGAATAGACTATACCAAGGGGTTACGGTAGTAGAAAATCTGTCATGGAGTTCGCCATATTTTTTTACAAATGGCATCTATGTAAAAAAGCATGGTGGTCCCAGTGACTGATGTTCTACTGTTCCTCTCAAAATCTGTTCAAAAAAATCTGTTTAAAATCTGTTTTTCCGTTAATCAGCTGTCGCCTCCATACGAACGACAACTCTCAGAAGTTAAGAAACTTGTGCGAGCTAAGGACTAACGCGGTCTTTATTGATTTTTGCTTAATATCAACTGTATGAAAATTTTAAACAATCGTATTCAAAGTCCTTTCCCTTCAAATCCCAATCCAGTTGATTTTCATACCAGCTTCAACGTTTCCGTCTTCGTTCGTAAATAATAATTTCATTGTACTAATTAATGGCTTACGGTAGTAGAAAATCTATCATGGAGTCATATTTTTTTACAAATGGCATCTATGTAAAAATGCATGGTGGTCCCAGTGACTGATGTTCTCCTACTGTTCCTCATAAACTTATTTCTGTCCAAACTTGAAAAATGAAGGTTTTCGTCGACCGAAACCTCACGCTAGTCTACATCATGACCGGCACTTTTATATCATCCGAATCTCTGGAGGTGCTCCTTTTACAGCTACTTGTTCCACCCCGCACAAATCGCAATAAATCTTGGAAGAGAATGTTCATGTGCTTCCCACATAAATCGGTCCAACGAAACCGTCCATTTGTTCCATAGATAAAGTTAAGTTCGTACGTTTGCTTATGTGTACGTGCCCAATGCCGTGTTCTGGGGTAAATTATTTGCAGCAGGAACACACGAGGGTGTCGTTGGGAGTTCACGAGATCTTCGTATGAGGGTCGTATGGAAGGGTTTTTATTTTTTTCTCTCTCATGAAATGAACATAATTTCGCTGATGTGTATCGTCGGGGTCACTTGGTGACCGCCTCTACTATAGTGCGCCAAATAAGTGTCGTTTTCCACTTGAATTTAAATTAAAGTAATTTGCAGGAAGCTGGTGGAGAAGTGAGTTTATTTAATCTCATTCATATCATTTATTTGAATTGCAAGGCTTTTATTGGAATGGCACAATACGTAAAAGTTACTTGTGATGCACTGTTTAGAAAACGACACCGTTATTTTTAACTCCTCAACACGTATTTGGATTACCAAGTGATCATCTTCAAGAGGAAGATTAAAATTCCTCTTGGTGATAAAACTCCAGTAATATTCACGTAAAAGTTGAAGGAGCTGAATAGTCTTGAAACTAGGGACTTTCTGATTCAAGGTTGTGCTAATGAGTTAGTCATCACCATAAGCTGAGACCCCTCTACAATACTCAACTACAGACGAAACACAAACTGTTATGTTAGCATTGAAAGGAACAAGTTTTATTCAGTTGAAACTGTAAAGGAAAAAAAGACGAAGACTTTGAACATGCTTTTAGTAAGTGGCAAAGCACTGGTTTGTACATTGGAAAATTCAAATACAAAAGTGAAGGAGACTATGTTCAAGGAAAAAAGAGATGATAGAGTTACACTAAAAATTCTGTTATTATCTAGCCAAACTTCGTATCCTTGACAGTCATACCATTGTCCACAACAAAAACTGGCGGGACTACTGTAATTTTGCCCATAGGCGTATCACGTTTCCCTTCAACAAAAAAAGACGTTACATCGAGAAAAATGCATTCAAGAAAATAACTGAACGTTAGACGTATCTTTCACGCATAGGAAGCAGGAAACAAAAACTTAAAGAGTGCTCTAGCAAAATATACCACTGAATAGGTCAGAATTTCCCAAAAATTGCACACGAACTTCTTTCAAAACTGCTCTCAAGGAGTGTTGGGTATTCACGAGCTGAGATAATTATGAAAAAACTATATTGGTTATACCAGGTCACACCACGAAACAAATTGCACATAAACTGTTTCATAGACCAAGGAAGTCTAGTGTCACCCAATTTGTCATAGAGAGCGGCCACAGAATTAGTTAGAAATGATTGGGAATTATTGGGACCGGTACATGCCAACAGGTTTTTAGAAGCCTTCAATATTTTCTTAACAGAAAAATGTGGAATGGGATCTATGAATAACGACAAAAGTCCCATTCAAAATAGCCCAGTGTTTTTTCACATAATATTTAAAGGGAAATATTAGGTATGGCAACATATAAATTAGGTATTGAAATATAATAACTTGAAATTCATTTGATGAACTTAATTAATTGTCCAGATGTGTAAAAAGCCTAACTCAGCTGTAAGATTCAATTTCAGTCATCTCCTGATGATGTTCACTGGGTTATCGAAACGCTCCTCGGGAGCCAGCACTTTTGTTTTGATGTGGGAGAAGAGTTTTCAATAGAGTGGTTTTTGACAATCAATTCAACGTCGATCAATTTGTGATCATCTGAATTGAGTGAAAGAGTCATTAATTTTGTTTTTCACAATAAAACTCAATGAATTATTATTTACCGTAGAAAAATTTGTTTAGGACTGTTCTGTAGACTTCATCCGAACTTTCACCAGTAAATATTCTACTTGAGAAAAATCGAAAATGATTTTGAAAGAGTAAAATAATTGAAATAAAACAAGTATCAGGTAAATAAACGACCAAATTAACTGACTAGCTCATATTGATATAAAGTAGTAATCAATTAACATTGAAATAATTATAACCATGTAACAAAATAGTCAGTGTTGCAGAATACTCATTACGTCCAATTATCGAATGAAAGTAACGATTTTTGTCCTACTGAATAGGTATACGGTAATTGAATATTTGAGTTTTTGAATATTGGAAACCCCATAATTGCGTGACAGCGAAGCGAAAAAATATAATTCACATATAATGGCTTTATGTTATTCAAACAGTATACGATTTTGTAAAAGTTCATACAGAGGAGAAATATCCAAGCAAGTTTTTGGTATCTTTTCTATGTTTTCTACCACTTACACACACTTACCTACCACAATAAAGTGGTAAAACACATAGAAATTTTCATTTCTCTTTTCATCATGATCTCCTACCACGTAGTAACGGCTACATCCATCAATTTATTTTTGGTATCTGTTTACCACTTTTATTTGTAACTAAAGTTACTGCAGTTTCGTCCTATAAGGACATTTTCATACTTATACATCAACTAAAAATGATTGATTAAATAAGCCCTTATATAACACCACTGTAGGTAATAATAGAGGTACTTAGCCTCATTGAGAACTTGAATTTTGTTTACTTGTGACAATGTGGATCCACTAATTTGAAAACTGGTGAGTAAACTAGATCGATTTGGTCATTTAACAGCTTGCACCCGCAATGTTTATGAATTTCCAAGAAATCAAAAAAATTGAGTTTGCAACCCTTCCTTGCATAGTACATTGGTTCAGGTAACACTGATTTGGGCCACAACGAAAGCTCTTGAAATATCAAAAGAAGTGACATGGTTTACTTTGACTTCATCTAATCATCTAAAATGAGGAGCTCACATTCGTTGTACGGTATATTAGAGAACATACTCTTTACATCGAATGAAACTAAGATTGAATCATGTGGTGTGGTTTGGTTCCTTATGTTTTCCACTGAAGTCAGTGAATTTTTAATGCTGTGAGGTGAGGTGGGACGAAATTGGTAATATTTTTGAACAACTTGTTAAGACGCATTCCTAGTTCTCTTACTGGACTATTTATATACGAAACTATCGGTCTTATGGGGTTATCCTTTTTATGTGTTTTTATCAGACTATATAGCTTAGGGCAGGAGAGGTTCATGTTGGTGATTCTTCGTTTCTCTGATTCAGTGAAAACGATTTCAGTATCTGTATCAAAATAACAGGACATATCGATTAGAAGTAATATCATCTTCGCTATCTATGATATATCCAAAATAAAAGCACAAATGAACTTGCTTTTGATTTCATTTCCATTCAGCCTAAAGATTCTAGAATTGAGGAATTTTGCTATTATGTGCTCGACTCCCATTTTGGAGCCATTTTGTGGCTTGAAGCCGGGGCCTCAATCTGCCTACTCCCCAGGTCTCGTCACGAGTTCTCTCTAAGGTCTCAATCTGCCTACTCCTTAGATTGAACTGGCGTGTCGATGTGTGATCGCTGGTATTTATATCGACGGAAGTTACTGAAACGGGAAGGTGAGGGCGGGGCTTCGGGTGATTACCATCACCGGACGTCCTGGTGGGGGGTGAGCATCGGGAAATTAGGAGTTTCCAGGCAGTTGGAAGTCTCTGACCGTCATCACGTTCATTCAGGCAGAAAGGTCGCTTTTCGATTTCGATGGCCTCGCGAATTATTTGAGCTTGTAGTGTTTTTGCTGTGGCTATGGTCTTAGTGCTCGCAAAGTCTATGTTGTGTCCTGTCTCTTGATTATGTTTGGGCAGGGCTGTGGATGGTTCTGATTTTCGAACTGCAAGTTGATGTTCATATACCCTACTTGTCACACGTCTGTTGGTCTGGCCTACATATGTTCTATCGCAATCGGAGCATGGAATTTCATATATACCTTAGGAGATATATATATATATATATATATATATATATATATATATATATATATATATATATATATATATATATATATATATATATATATGATGAGCTGTTTTCTCGGGTTTCGCTCCGTGTTCTGTGTATTTTCTCCCCATAAGGATTATTTTCACAACGTTTCGGCAAAGTCTCATTTGCCATCTTCTGGTGATGTCTGGTTTTTTCAACTAGACTTCTAGTTGAAAAAACCAGACATCACCAGAAGATTGCAAATGATATATATATATATATATATATATATATATATATATATATATATATATATATATATATATATATATATATATATATATATATAGGTTAATGCAGTGAAGCTGCTGGAAGATAATTCCATGAAAATCAAAAAATAAATAGATAAGTACTCTTTGATCATTCCCATATTGATTTCAATTTAAGAGCCACCAGTATACAGCTGTTTCAGCCTATTGGGCATCGTCAGTACCGGTCAGACGGTCCTCGATTGAAGACAAAATGAGAAAAAACCAAGAAAGTACTTGATAAAAATAGCTGCGTAAACGCAAGCGAACCATAAGTGGAACCACCTATTGGTGTGACACCCAAGACAACTTGCCAAGTTTTTATGTCAGTGTTGGTGGTTTGATCAATCAACCGACAACTGCGGTAGCAGAAATTTTGGAAGCTAACCTGAAATGCCATCGGAAAACGAATCCACATGTTTCTAGAAATGATATGAAATCTAGAAAGGTTAATGCAGTCAAGCTGCTGGAAGATAATTCCAGCCCAATAGGCTGAAACAGCTGTATACCTGTGGCTCTTAAATTGAAATCAATATGAGAAGGATCAAAAAGTACTTATCTATTTATTTTTTGATTTTCATGGAATTATTTTCCAGCAGCATGACTGCATTAACCTTTCTAGATTTCATATCATTTCTAGAAACATGTGGATTCGTTTTCCGATGGCATTTCAGGTTCGCTTCCCAAATTTCTGCTACCGCAGTTGTCGGTTGATTGGTCAAACCACCAACACTGACATAAAAACTTGGCAAGTTGACTTGGGTGTCACACCACCCAAGTCAACTTGCCAAGTTTCGCTTGCGCATTTTCATTAACACCAAAAATATCGAGTAAATGTTCTTGCTTTTTTTATAACCATTCAAGTAAATACAACAAATTAGGTATCATTGGAAAGATAATTATGTGCCCTTTCAAATGATATATCACTCGACCCCACTTTCCATTTAAAATTTTAGGGTTGTTACTCACCCTCGCTAGGGGATTGAAGGTACAGGTAGAAAAATACATCTAACATGTGTGCCCCTCAAAAGCAAAATCGACCTGTACGAGCATTTTTGCGTTAAGGAGAAAAGCAAGGTGCATACTTTTCGTTGGACAGTGCTTCTGAAAACCTGCACTTGCCAGTATTCTTACAATTTTTTTTCTCTAGTTTGAAAATTCTCATCGAACCAGGAGAGTTTTCCCAAAGAACAACACCGTAGCTGATGTGTGAGTGGAATAATGCAAAATACGTGATGTTTTGCAGTTGACGAAGGATATATATTGCACTAGATAGTTCATTTGCGAGAAGATCTGTAAGTTGATGTCAAGATAAAGTACTGTCGAGAGTAATGCCAAGTAATTTCACACTTTTGTTGGCTGAACCTACAGTGGTGAACTCAAGATTTTGAGTTTTGTCACTATTCAACTTCAATTTATTTGCTAGAAACCAAGTGTTGACTTGATTTTCAACTTCTTCCATTACTTGTGGAATGTTAGATGATGATTCATCCCTAAATATTAAAGTTGTGTCATCCGCATAGAGAATGGACTTATAGGGAGACATGCAACTACATCTGTCATTAACATAAATAACAGAGCAGTATCTTCATAATAAAATACTGCTGTGGAAGGGTGGTGACATCAGTCGTCTACAATTCGTTAGGGGTGTATCTTGTAAATCATTACCAGCGTATTTCAGACAGAAAAAGATTTATCTTTATTGAGAGCTGGCTATAGCTTCTTCTACTCCTTTTTCTACTTTTCACCGTGAGTTTGTTATCTCTTTATTGACATGAATCATTTTCTTCTTCAGGAATTCTTCAATTTCAGTTTTCTGACGTAAAGCATTTTCGTATTCAGAAATTCTTTGATTTTACTTTTCCATTTCATTATCCCTGGTATTTAAATCTTTTGAATTGCAGCAATTTCGACCCCAAAATTCCTAAATTTCAGTTTTCAATTTTATAAGTACTTTCAGGCAGTTAAGATTCTTGTCACTAGTTGGCGTATAGGTAGGTCCAAACGCTCGGTCCCTATTAACTCTACTATTACTGACAATGAGAGTGAATAGTAGGGACATTCTCTTGACTGTTGACTACGGACTTCAAGGTTATGTAACTCGAATGGCCGCCTGAAAAAAAATGTATTATGAGAGCGTTCTATATAGACCTGAGATATAATTATGAGCAAAACTTTCTCCTTGTCATTGAATCACTGTTACCATGTTCTCATACCCTCGTCAAATTTCTGATAAATGCGACCGACAACTCTCTTCGGTTTACATTATTCCAAGTTACTGAGGACAGAGCACCAATTTGGAAAGCATCGGCACGTGTGCTAATGCAATAATGGCGTTAATGATGCCCGTAATACCACCATCCGTGTTTGTTTGAACGCGGGACGGCCGGTCGATGGGTTCGAATTTCGAAGCCAAACAACGAAATAATGCCAAGAGAAACTCTGTAAGTGAATACGCGTTAATTTGTCGAGTTGGTTGTTAGGTGGTCATATTGCAAAAATGTTGGCGAGTTTCTTGAAAGCTTGGCATGGGAACCAAATGAAATTGAAAGCTGTTGGCATGACCAAACTCATCAATTGTCTTGATAGTATTCCGATGATTACGAAATGAGTCACGATTCAAAGGTTGCCTGACATTCGAGGTCATGTATGATTTCATTAATTTCTGGATTTTTCCATGTTCTGGTATCATAATTTTCATAACGTTAATAAAAGTAAACTTATTACAAGGAACTTCTTTGATAATCTTCATTCCTTAGGGAGTAATGTCTTTGAATAACATTCAACGGCGAATATCCCTAGATCAAGGAATGCTTTTGAGAGATCTTGAGAATGGCCTTCAAAATTTTGTTTCACAAATTCTGAAATATCAAACTATTCGTTTTGGTCTTTTATTATCCATTCTTTCAATGTACTTCACTGGAAATCATTTCAATGAAACTTTCAAATGATACCGACAAAATTATAAAATCCTCTCTGAAAGATATACTAGATCTTCTCTCAGATATTCCAGATTCAATGTAATTGAATTACTGAGAAACCTGAACCGATCTTAACTGAGATTGACGAACAATTGAGCAATAATGGAGAAGCACAAGAGTCCTGGCAGAGATATTTGAATATGAACAACTCCAAGATTGTAGACTATTTCGTTGGTTAATTAAAATCCACTATGAAGTGCACACACTGTAGACACTCATCAGTAACCTTTGATCCTTTCTGGGATTTGTCCCTTCCCATACCACAAAGATATGGCCACATGAGTATGTCACATTGCTTGGATTCTTTCACAAGAGAGGAAGAGGAAACTCTGGATGGAGATGAAAAACAAATGTGTTCGAGGTGCAAGCAAAGGAGAAAATGTACAAAGTCCTTATCAATCTATAAGTTTCCCCGTATTTTAGTAATTCATTTGAAAAGGTGCTCTCCAACGGAAAGGTTCAGAGGCAAATTAAATGTTCCCATTGACTTTTCTTCACTTGGATTAGATATGAGCAGTTATGCAGCAGACAATGTGGCTCCTTGTCGTTATAGTCTATATGCACTTTCAAATCACAGTGGGACTACTTACAGCGGACATCACACTGCATATTGCAGACACCCATATAGTGGCACGTGGCATAAATACAAAGATTCACACGTGTTCCCAATTTCGCCAAAATCACTTGTGAGCAATGAGGCATATATCCTCTTTCATGAACAGGAGGGAACGAAGCAGCACCTTTGATGTGATTTTTTTTCTTCTTTCCTTTTTTTTATAATCTCAGTTCTATGAATTGATTTGTATTTCATGATTGTTCCAAATTTCATTATAAATTACAATAGAAAAAAAAATTAAAAAATATATAATATTAAGGTTAAAAAATGAAAGGTCTTGGTCTATTCAAAGCTTCATGGAAAGTTTTCATGAGTTGTTAATGCACCATAAAAATTAACATCTTGTAAGAACTCCAAATTTTGATCATGATCCAGGAAAGTGTTTGGCGAAACTCAAAATTAAAGTTGACGATGACAAATGGTCGTATCCAAGTAAAAAATTGAAAGAAGCACTGAGAGAATAAAAATAGAACAAATCAAAAATTCTCACTTACGATGGATCTGGCGTGGTCCTATATCAAGAATATGCTCCTACTAATTATTTTATTAAAACAAGCAATTCCACAGTATAAAGCTTCAAAGATGACAGGATATGTTGTAAACTATGCAGAAACATAGACTTCACCTACTGAGTTAACGTCTTTAGAAGATTAGGTTGTTTTGTAACTGTTCGGTTACTCGAAGCACTAGATACGAGAAAACGGTCATCTCTAGATGTTATAGTCCTGCCTCGCCCTGAATCAGGTCTGCAAGTTACCAGACCTGTTTCATGGTGCCGCCACCATACTCGTTGTACACTCGAGAGACTAAGCGCACTTTCACACGGAGAGCTTCACGTCTCTCGCTACCGAGAGAGAGAAAGGTTCTTAGCGCCGAAATGCAAGGAGTCCAATGGAGCTTTCAAACGAAGATCAGGAGCCGCTAGTCTCGGGAGACGAGAGCCGGGGAGACATGTCTCCTCCTCGAAATGCAAAAGGATGAGGGGGGGGCTTCCACATGAGGAGTGAAAACAGCTCTCTTTTGTTGACGTTTCTCACTATTTATCATGGCAGACAACCAGTGATGCAATTGAACCCAGGTTTGTGTTTAATGAACCCTACAAAATACAAATGAAACAGAACACAGAATCAGATGCTACAAATGCAGTACGCGTATATACAGAGGATCAAAAACCAAAGAAGGCTCAGGATGTGGAGTGTACTCCAGTTCACTAACCCTAGGCATTAAGTGGGGAATGGGAAAAAATACCAGCGTGGTCCAAACAGAACTGGCTGATATCTCAATCGCCACCAAAGAAATAACCAGGAAAGGAATTTCTGGCAAAAACATAACAATCTGCACTGACAATAGACAAGCCCTATTAGCCTTGAACAGACAACTTATTACCTCAGGGCTAGTACTAGAGTGCCACCAAGATTTAGCCAAAGCCTCGGTAGACAATAACATCCTGAGGTGGGTTAAAGGGCACGACAGGAGTAAAGGTAATCGCATTGCCAACTCCTTAGCCAAGGAAGCGGCTGGACTGAGAATTTTAGGACCCATTGGCACCTACGGCCTGATGACTTCGACAATTGCGGAACTAGCCAAATATTACACACCCATGCTCAATACCTAAAGAAATGGGATGGAATCAAAGGATGCAGTCTTGCCAGGATCACCCAGAGCGACCCTGGGAAGCTGGCGCCGAAGGAATATCTGGCGATGACCAGGAAAAATCTACGCTCGACAATAGGATTTCTGACTGGCCACTGTCAACTAAGAAAACACCTCCATAATATAGATAAACCTCTATGCAGGATGTGTGAACAGGAAGATGAGACTGTCAGACATGTCCTATGCGAGTGCCCGGAGTTATCGTCAATAAGAGAGTGCGTGTTCGGCGAGTCTTGGCCTACACCCAGTGACCTGTCCACCTCTTTGGAAAGGATAGGATGGACGATGACCTAGGAGGACAACTCCTTGGGAGGATGTACAATGGGTTAGATGTTGTCTAAGTGCTGAGGGCTTACACTCACCCTCCCTATTCTACAGATACAGACAGATAGTGCTTTCGCAAACCGATCCGCTCTTTGGGATAAAAGTCCCGACATTTATAAGGACTGAAATGAAGTCGTAAAAAGTTGGAAGGAAGTCTGCAAAGTGCTCAACTTGCAACCTTATCCATCCTTTTCTTGATCGTTGATGTTTCTGTCGTCGAAGTTTGTGTCGACGGTAAAGAAGGATATGGCATCAACTTGCGTTCTATGACTGACCTTAAAGAGCCAGGAGCTGAAAAACGCTTCCGGTGTGAATGGGCGGTAGGTAGGAGTGATGAACGCTATCATATAGGAGCGAGGGACGTGAAGCTCCTCGTGTGAAAGAGTCCTAACACCAACGTTTCTTGCGGTTTGGCGCTGACCGCGGCCATTTTCCAAAGCTGCCACAATTCTTACCGCAATAACAGAAATTATGTTCATTTCGTATACCAACATTGACAACAGTACACAAACAAAAGCAAATCGAAAGATAAGACTATAAAAAAGTATACCAATAGTTGTTTTAGGAAGTCAGGCGAAGACTCGTTTTTTGTCAAACGCATCTAAAATAATTCGAATGAAAACATAAATTTCCATGAGTTATTCAACATTAAAAATATTTGCCCACAACGATCTCAAGTAGCGATCGATATGTCCGAGAGATTTCGTTGATAGTAACGGAGGAATGAGAAATAGCTCTTGGTAAAAGCTTCTCGCTTCGCGGGTATATACAATCTACCCGTCCATCCGGTGAATGCATGTCTGCATATTCATTGAAAGTAAACTTTGCGTTCCAGTAGAAATTCAATACAAACACATCAAACGTATAAACTTCTGTTGTTCATTATCATAGACTGAATACATTTTCGGAACTGTGTTTATTTTTGTATCACAACTTGTTATTTTCATGTGACAGATCAGTCAACAATCCTATAACTTCAATATTTTCCTGGTAACAATAAGTATATAGCATGCATGCTATAACTCTGTCAAAAACATTCAATTATAATTTTTGAATGAATATAAGATCCAATACAGATTCAAATCACAACGTACACTATTGTCGAGGCAAGTGCCTCGTCTTGTTACAAGAGAAGGCTGTAGTGGTTCACTTTTACCATAGGTCGATTATCTTGCACTTTCATCAATCAAATTTTGCTTTCTGGCACTCTTTACATTTCTATGATAATGGAATTAACTTCACATTCATAGTTTATCAAGGAGGCCCTAGACGGTCAATCATTTTGATCAAAAGCTTGAGTCAGTCGATTGACTCAAGCGTGATTTACCATGTAGGAACCTGTTTGATGCTTGAAGCGAGGTTTGATGGTGATTGATAGAAAGTTTGAATAACTCAAGCGGTTGAAGGAGGGGGTTGACCGTCTAGGACAATTTTCGTCAAGCATTGCGTCAGTCACTAGGTAGAAACCATGGCGTCCGCTACGGAAACTGAACTTCTGAAAACTCTGAGCGGGAATTCATAAACCTGTTGATTGAATTATATCGCGATTGTCCGGAATTATGTAAAGTGAAGAGCGAGGACTATTATAACAGAAACATGAAAACTGCATCATTACCATGTACCAGTTCATCGACCACCGTCTTTTCTTTTTCTGTTGTTTTTTCCGCTTGAGGGCAATCAATGTCAGGGAGAGGAAGGCCAAATTCGTGTTCGAAACCATTGCTCACCGAAATGAACCATCAGCGAACCAACAACAAGTGTACGCTAGTCTCATTTCTGGTGAGAAGAAGGTTTTGATCAAAAGATTGAAGGGCTGATTGCAGTTGATTGAAGCGCGCGTCATGCGATTGACTCAATCATTTGATCAAGCAGATTGATCGTTTAGAGACCTTTAGAACTTCTGAATACAAATGAAACTGAAAACTATAATTTCTATTGGAAATATGGCATATCGAGACAAACTATTTCTTTCGTTTGTGTTTTGATCCAACAAAATATTCAACAGCGGTTTTTGTATTTTCGAGATATCTTTGCCTGCCGGCATAGGATAAATTTTAAAATGAAATCGGTTTGATTACGATACATACTAGATCCTGAAGTGGCGTTAAATTTTCAAGGAAAAACTGTTTCAAGAAAATATTGTCACTTTTATCTAGAAATCAATAACCCGCCTTGGAGTTTTTAGAGTAGCTTGGCTGTGACAAAAAAAATATTTGAAACTTCAAGTTTGAATGTCACGAAATTCTGGCGCCCAACGTGGGGCGAGAGAACGTCCTTGCTATGAAAAATATGTACGCGGGTGATCCCAGAATTACAAAAATTTTGAAAAAAAATTCTTTCAACATAATCTTCTTGCACTTTTCCTGTAACCTTCAATAAGTTCCATACCGTTTTTATAATGAGGTGTCTTGCTCCTCAAAGTAGCCATTAACTACAGACATTACGTCTTCATCGTTGGAAAATCTTTGACCACTGAGCAATTTTTTCAAGTTCAGGAATAGAAAACAATCCAAGGGGGCTAAATCTGGTGAAAAGGGTGCATAATTTTGGTCAATGCGACAATGGATTCGTGAGCTGGTGCATTTTCTTGATGAAACAGCCAAATACGGCGGTTTTTGCTTGACTTCTTCACTCACTCACGTTTCAATAAGTTCACATAATACTGGCTGTTGATAATTTTATCTTGTTCAAGATAATCAATGAAAATTATCCCACGCGCATCGGATGACCTTGGCTTCAGATTAAACAGTCTTTGCCTTCTTTGGAGCCGGTTCTTTCTGTTGAGTCTACTGTTTTAATTATTCTTTTGTCTCGGGTGTAAAGTGATGGACTCATGTTTCAAACATGGTTATGAAACGACGCAAGAATTCTGCTTTGTTGCTGTAAAGCTTTGCTGAACACTTTAAACATCTCCACGACACTGTTTTTGCTCAAGTGTGAGAAAACGCGGCACTCAGCTTGCACACAGCTTTCTCATGTCCAAATTTTCGGATAATATAGGATCGCACTTTTTGAAATGACCACTAAGTCTGCTAGCTCGCGCTTTGTGGATTTTCTTCGCCGTTTCTGGAGTCATCTTATTTAGTCGTCCACTGCGATGCTTCTCTTGACAGTTCGTACGGCCTCGTTTAAACTTTGCTATCCAATATTTTATTGTTGTAAATGAAAAAGCATACTCATCCAGGAAGAATCCAGTTCAGCTTTAACATTGGGTGGGCTGAGGCCTTTTCAATAAAAGTATTGTATCACATAACAAAGGCCAATTTTCTCCATTTTCACTATTTCACCGAAAACGTTCACTATTGATGGCTGCCAAACAAATACTAATTAACCCAGCGTCTTCAAACTTGAAGCATATGCTTTTTAGATTGTGTACTTTATGATACAGCGATATTTTTTAAACAACTACCGCCATCTCTAGGTCAGGCTGGATACTTCTGGGAGCACCCTCGTATGTGTGGCAGTTATTAGTTGTTGTTTTGAAGATATATTACATATTCTCATTATTGATGATGGACTGGCCTACACCAGACTCTCAGAAAGCCAATGTACTAGGAATCACTAACGACAGAATCAATGGTTTATTCAAAATATCTTACATTGAAACGTTACTGAAAAAACGCATACTGCTTCTTTTCTTGATTTTTTATTCCCAAACTGTCCAACATTTAATTTTTGTAGACGTTGAGTATGCACTTTATAAAAAATGTGAGGATTTGAATCGGCACAATAGCGACAATTATGACGATTAACTGTGTCATTTAGAAAAAAAGGACATTCATCACTGAAGCAAATGTTGAAAACAAAATGTGAATTTTCCACCGCTCGTTCACTAACCAACTCGCAAAATTGCAAGCGTCGATCGAAATCTTCTTCATTCAGTTCTTGCGTTAACGTCTATTTCTATAGTACAGTTCAATCAACTCAACACTGTGTGCAGTTGTGTAAATCATTGTTTCTTTAGCAACCCTTTACGGCACTCACTACTAGTAATAATGTAGATATCACTTTTAACATTAAAATGAAAAATAGAAACAGCATTTTTAACCATTTCTTAATTGTATTGGTCCTCTTATTAGAGAAGAACTAAAAAGTTAACAAAAAAGTAGCGTAAGAAACAAATGAAATAGTTCCAAATACATTCCAACTGAGCAGTGGCGTACAACAATTTATTGTTATTAACAATATTGAAAAAGTTAATTATCGGAAAGAACTCTTTTAAATACGTCCAAATTTTAAAAAATGTACACCATTGCTTAGAGAATTTCAAAATCTTTAAAACGATGTGCGACTCGCCCCCTATTTCCTAATTAAATTCCAAGGATTATTCACCCGCCTGCTCCGGAGTTGAAGTGACGACGTGTACGTGTACATGAGGAAAAAACTGTCCCCCTCCCAATGAAAATTGACCTGCCTGAGAGTTTTTTCGGATTTACAAGATTAGTACCCAAAACCTCCATGTCAAGTTTTCGATGGCCCACCCTGTATAAAAGTATTTGTTTCGAAAAGTATTTTTCTTTCGTGAAATTTGATGAAAATGGGTGTTTCGAGAGGGCTTTTCCTTCCAGTTTGTGTCTGAAAGTCACTATTTTGCATGATCTACACATTTATGTATAAAGTTATTTCTTTTATATTGATTACTTCCTTTTTTTGGAAGATTCCCACATTTTTTGTATCAAGATGAAGAAGTAGGAAGCCAAAACCTGAATACCTCCTAAAAATAAACCTTACAATTTGAGAAATTCACAACATTTGAATTTGATTTGCTTCTTCAAAACAGCTCTCTTTCAAATTATCAGTAACTAAAAGGTAAGATTGTTGCAAATCAACGAATCTAGAGCAGTCATAGTTCATTCACCTTTCCTTAAGCCACGTTTTCAATTGAGAGGGAAGTGTGAGATAAAAATATAAAACATTCACAGTTTTTCTTTTTTTCTGACTTGTAAATATGGCAGTATTTGCCTATGTTATCTCCGCCTCGCCTTTTATGAGTGCGGATACATTCACCCTCTTTTAATTCTGTGGGAAATTTACACTCTGTCAATGACACATTCACAAAGTTTCGGTATTAGTTCAGCTTCTTCTGCTTCGTTTATTATATTGCATGGTTCTCTGAAAAAATCGGGGGGTGGAAGTTAGCGTGTCACCCGACCACTAAACAACTTTCACCGTTCTTGTAACTCATTTCCTGTACAAAAACTGCCAATTTGAAGTCGTTAAACTGTTCCAACAAATCGGATAATTTTCTATTTACATTCGTAACTATAATGGTGCTTTTGACTTTTCTCTATGAGCTAAAAAACGTTCAGAAATGACTAATAGTAGGAATTAGTTTCAATGATGGAGGAGGACTTGAACTCGCTTTGTGGAAATACAGGGTGAAATACGAAGTAATCGAAAATCTTCTTTCTATACTTATAAATGCGACAGTCACTCACTTAACACTCGCCACTCGCTAAAATTTGGTTACAAATATTCCACTTGGGGAGCCCCTCGTGGGGGTAAAATTAGGACGATCACATATGCAAATTACCTTTTCATCGCTGTTTCTCCGTAACGCTATAATTTCGGAGGCTGAAATTTTGTATGTAGGTTCGTTTTATGTTGTAGATGCGCACTAAAAAAAATTTTCAAATATTCCAATTAGGGAGGCCACCGTGGAGAGGACGTTTACCTATGAAAATTACCTTTTCATCGCTGTTTCTCCGTAACGCTATAATTTCGGAGGCTGAAATTTTGTATGTAGGTTCGTTTTATGTTTTAGATGCACACTAAGAAAATATTTTCAAATATTACACTTGGGGAGCCCCCCGTGGGGGTAAAAATAGGACGTTCACATATACAAATTACCTTTTCATCGCTGTTTCTCCGTAACGCTATAATTTCGGAGGCTGAAATTTTGTATGTAGGTAGTTTTATGTTGTAGATGCGCACTTAGAAAATATTTTCAAATATTCCACTTGGGGAGCCCCCCGTAGGGGTAAAAATAGGACGTTCACATATGCAAATTACCTTTTCATCGCTGTTTCTCCGTATTGCTATAATTTTGGAGGCTGAAATTTTGTATGTAGGTTCGTTTTATGTTGTAGATGCGCACTAAGAAAATATTTTCAAATATTCCACTTGGGGAGCCCCCGTAGGGGTAAAAATAGGACGTTCACATATGCAAATTACCTTTTCATCGCTGTTTCTCCGTATTGCTATAATTTTGGAGGCTGAAATTTTGTATGTAGGTTCGTTTTATGTTGTAGATGCGCAATAAGAAAACATTTTCAAATATTCCACTTGGGGAGACCCCCGTGGGGGTAAAAATAGGACGTTCACATATGCAAATTACCTTTTCATCGCTGTTTCTCCGTAACGCTATAATTTCGGAGGCTGAAATTTTGTATGTAGGTTCGTTTTATGTTGTAGATGCGCACTAAAAAAGATTTTCAAATATTCCAATTAGGGAGGCCACCGTGGGGGTAAAAAGAGGACGTTTACCTATGAAAATTACCTCTTCATCAATGTTTCTCCGTACCGCTATATTTTCGGAGTCTGAAATTTTGTATGTAGATTTGTTTTATATTGTAGATGCGCACTAAGAAAAGATTTTTGAATATTTCAACTGGAGCGACAGCCGCGGGGAAAAACCACGTCTATAAAAAAATCTTTTTATCACTGTTTCTCAAAGCCTTCAAATTTCCGGTCGGTAAATTTATATTTAGTATCAGCATCACATCCGTACGGAGCCAGGGCGGGTCGCTAGTCATGTAATAATTGGTATTTCTGCGACCGTTAATAAATATCTTTTTCGTTTATCAGCCATTGCAAACTTTGAAACTGGCAACAATGTTAAACAGTAATGTTTACATTACTGAACGTCAGACAATAATGATTTTGTTTTACGAAAAATTGAAGTTTGAACCTGTCAAGAAATGAGTTTAATTGTAAAATTGATTGTAGATAACTAATAGAATTCGTCACCGTTTCTCTTGAATATGAACACGTGTCAATGTGTCAAAAACTCCAGTAATAAACCAAAGGTTCCAAACAGTGCATCAAAAGGTTATCATCAAATCGAAATTAAAAGGATATTTGCAAGATAAATGTTACTATGGTATCAAAGAATTTCTTGATGAAAAATGAAAATGTGTTTGCTCGTATGTATGAATATAAATTGAATAATTTACATGTACATGTGTCCAAATCTATTAATAGTGATATTTTCATATTGTTGATTGTAAATTTGTCTACCATCACATGGGGTTTTTATTTGTAACTTATCCCATATCATGCTCTATGTCATCTGTTAGGATTGAATAAAGATTTTTTTTCCTATCTCCCGATATATTAGAGAATAAAGTTTACTAAACTGGTTGAATGGAGGTAAATACTAAATATTTTCTGTTTATATTTTGCAATGATTAAAATTAATTAGATAATGGTTTTTGTCAAATGTATTCATAATGTAAATAAAGGTATATTTCAGAGAGTTCTAGGGGATTTCGAAAAATTCGTTAAATCAACGAAATCGTTATATTGAGGGTCGTTATACAGTACATTTCTTTAATGTCCCCCCCCTTTTATTTTTTGAACGGGGTCAACTCAGAAAATTGAAATTTGGGATAATGAAATTAATGCATGAATACTTTATTTTGAAGTGAAATTGGCAGATGAAATTTTCAAGATGGCGACTGGGCGCCATTTGTGAAAAAAAATAAATGGAAATGGGGGTTTTGTGACACATCTTTTTGAAGCTCCTGACAAATGCTTCACAATCTTAGAATATAATGTCAATATCTTCAACTACTACAAGATGGCGGAACTTTTAATAATTGCCTGAATACATTGACATTTAACTACATAATATGAGGTATTAAGCTTGAGGTCAGTTCAGAAGATGCTCCAAATGGTTACCTTGAACTTCTTGACATTTGAACAGTCTCCGATATTTCACGGTGAACATTTTCGAACACAGTAACGTCAATATCTCTAAAAATATTTATTAGTCTCTGCCGTATATCCAATATTGAAGCAGGTTCAGTTTCGTACACCGTTTGCTTCAAATAGCTCAATAAAAATAAGTCCAAAGGTGTCAAATCTGGCGAGCGAGCTGGTCATTCTGTAGGACCACAACGGCCAATCCAACGACCGGGAAAAGTAGTATCCAAATAGTTTCTTACTTGTCTGGAGTAATGTGGTGGTGCTTCATCTTGTTGGATTACAATATCCATATCGAATTCATTAAAATTCGCTTCGACGAGTTCAGTGATGAGAGGGTCAACAGTAGTTTCCAGCATATTCAAATACAGTTCCCCTGTTAAATTTTGATCAATAAATAGAGGCCCTACAATATGGTTTTCCAATATTCCTGCCCAAACGTTAATTTTTTCTAGATATTGGGTATGTGTTTCCCGGAAAACGTGAAGCTTGTTGTTACTCCAATAACGGCAATTTTGTCTGTGAACATTGCCGTTTGAGAAAATGTACATTCGTCACTAAAACAAATATTGTGGAGATAGTTAGGATGCCTTGCAATTGTTTCCGTCATGATTTCGCAAAATTCTGTTCTTCGATCGGGGTCTTCTTCAGTTAAGTGGTGTACAATTTTAATTTTCTATGGATGATACCTATTCCTCTTCAAAAGTCTCCACACAGTAGAAAGAGACACCTCACAGACATTCGCGACGGAATAAGTAGACTATTCAGGATTTACTACCATCTCATCAATTATTAGCATTTGCTGTTCTTCCGGAATGGACGGATGACCTGGGGACCTTATGTTATGTACACTACTGGTAGTTGTGAATTTGGATCCAAGTTCCCCCAAATATTTTCTATAGATAGGACGATTTGGAAAACGTTCAAATTATTTCGGTCTCGTGAAAGTTACGCTAAATAAATAAAAATCGCTTCAATTTTTCCTTCCAATGGACGAAAATTGACCATTTTAGAGATTGTCGACGTGGTACCTTTCTACTAGTAAAATCGAAAACTAAATGAGAATATTCTAACTGAACAATGATGTCCATTGTCGTACTGACATTTTTTGTCGTTTTTATAAACAAAAAATAACTTAAAAAACCTTATCGGGTTGTTGGAATTGCGATATGGCAGATAAAAAGGAATATCGATATTAATGTGTTTGTCTTCAGGAAATTATTAAATGTTTCGCATTTTGTAGTAGGTAAAGATATTGACTTCATATTCTAGGGTTGTGAAGTATTCGTCAGGAGCTTCAAAATGATGTATCGCAAGACCCCCCTTTCCATTTATTTTTTTCCCAGATGGCGCCCAGTCCCATCTTGAAAGTTTCATCAGTCAATTTGACTTCAAAATAAAGTATTCATGCATTTATTTCATTATCCCAAATTTCAATTTTTCGAGTGGACCCATTCAAAAAATAAAAGGCGGGGACATTGAAGAAATGCACTGTATAAAAGTTACACTGTATTTTAACAATCGCCAATTACATGTTTACCATTTCTCGAAAGGTTTCACTGCCGTTTCTCATTATAACAAGTATTTGTTTGTAAACCACCATAATTTGATGATATATACGATTCCAATTTTCACACGTATCGACGAATCCGACTTTTCACCAACAAACAATGTCCCACGTACATAAACCTTTTGACACTTGACAAACTGCCCTTTATCTGCGTTTTCAACGACAGCGGGAACCCTTTTCATCGCAAGACCTTCGGTCATCATTAGAGACTAAGCCTGGGCACTTCTAATTGGCATGGCACAAAGAGTGCCTCGTTTCAAAGCGAATATTTCAAAGAAAGTGGAGAAATAAAAGGAACGTTATGGATGGAGTAGAGAGATAGGAAAATTAATTGAGGAACTTTGCCTTGCGGAAAATTGTAGAGAGCGCTTTTTTAAGAATATTGATCAGTATAGTGGAATGTGCGATGCCGACCTTTAGGGCATCCTATATTATTTGAAAGTTCAAGATGGCCTCCGAAGAAATCGTTAGGAACGTGACAGAGCCGTTATGATTTTAGGCCGATGTATAAAGGTGGGTCCGACAGTTATAGATCGAAAGTAAGGTGGTAATGAGGAAGATCGTTTTCGGTTATGTATTTATTGTGGAAATTAAAATAACATTAAAAACACCAAAAAAAAATAATTTACTTGGAATGCATCTATATACAGGGTGTCCCTGGACTTCCTCTTTTCCTCTCGGGAATGTATAGACGGGGTCAAAATATCACCAGTACTTCATATAACTTTTTTTCCTAAAAGTCTTCGTAACCAAGTTACGGGCCCTCGAAGTTACAAAATGAAAAATGTTTTTCTTTGATAACTTTTCAAGTGAATATTCAAAATCATCCAAATTTTGGTAATTGACTAAACAAATGAATTCCGTTGATGAGCTTTCATGCAGGAGTCAGTTGTTTTGCTACAAAGTCAGGAACGGACTACCCCCGATGGTCCACACCCCAAAACTTTGAAATGATAGATATTTTTCAATATTTTTCAACAAAATAAGGTTACTTGGACAATTTTATGAATGAAAGTACTCGTGTGGAAAGTCGATCGGAGCAACGAGTCTTGATAAAAATGTAGTTCTACTCGACGACATCAAACCCGCTCGTCCACCATTATTTGAAATGAATAATTATATCAAAGCAGAAATAATAATGATAACGTTAATTAAACAACATTTATAACAGGAATAATACAAAGTATGCTAAAATGAAGTCGTAAACAAAAAGTACAGTACCTATATGGAAGTTTAAGTCACAATTGTGATAGCAGATATTTTTTCAAAAGAAATATCAAGTTCTGTAGATTCGTGGTGTTTTTAAACTAACAAACTACTCTACTATGAAATATCGAATTCATTCCATATTTTGTATGTACATAATACGTGTGGAATAATCACGTTTCGTGTTGATATGCATGTATTTTATGGACGAGCATTTTGTAATGCTGCAGAAGCTCGTCGTCTGTATTCCGAGCATTTTCCCAGTCGAACGGTACCGTCAAGAGAAACATTCGAGCGTGTCGATCGCAGCTTGAGGGAGACAGGTATGTAATAATTGATAATTAATTTGAGCACGTTGTTTCATTTCGATATTATTGTAGGTACAGTTTTGCCAAAACGAGGAAAATATTTTGGAAGCCGTCGCTGATGATCCTTCAATGAGCATCAGAAATCTATCAGAACAGTTCCATACATCCAAGTCCACTATTCATAGAATAATTAGGGAACAACTGCTCCACCTATTTCACATCCAGAAGGTACATGCCATGTCACCTCAAGATTTTCCAGCACGACTGGAATATGCCAATTGGTTCATGGATAGGCAAAGAGAGGATATGACTTTTATTAATCGAGTTTTATTCACTGATGAAGCAGGTTTCAGTAGAGATGGAGTTATCAACTCTCATAATCTCCATATATGGGCCGAAGAAAATCCCCATGGGATATTGCAAACCAAACACAAACGGAAATTCAACGTGAATGTTTGGGCTGGTATCATAGGAAACCATCTTATAGGACCATTCGTTCTACAGGACCGATTGAATGGAGAACGTTATTTGGAGTTCATTCAGAACGATTTGAATGGACTTTTGGAACATGTTCCATTGCAAACCCGAAGAGATATGTGGTTTATGCATGATGGCGCTCCTCCTCATTTTAGTTTGATTGTGCGTGACCATCTGACCTATATTTTCCACAATAGATGGATTGGTAGAGGTGGGCCATATTCATGGCCATCGCGGTCTCAGGATTTAAATCCATTGGATTTCTTTCTGTGGGGGCATCTAAAAAGCCTTGTTTACGCTACACCTATTCACACAAGAGATGCATTGTTGAATAGAATAACATTACATTGTGAAGCCATACGAAACGACCCTGGAATGCTATTTCAAGTACAGAGAGGGTGTCTTCGCAGACTAAGAAAATGTATAGAGAGAGAAGGTGGTCATATCGAGCAGTTTCTGTGGCGGGTTTTTCATTTCTGTTTGCTTTTGAGGCTCTTGAGTTTCGTTAGTTAAACGTGTTTGCATTATAAAAATTCGTTATGAACATTTTACCTATCATTTCCATTTTCCTTAAAAACTAATATTTTCGAATAATGGTAGACATCTCAGGATAAATGTTGTTGAATTAACGTTATCATCATTATTTCTGCTTTGATAATTATTCATTTCAAATAATGGTGGACGAGCGGGTTTGATGTCGTCGAGTGAAACTACATTTTTATCAAGACTCGTTGCTCCGATCGACTTTCCACACGAGTACTTTTATCCATAAAATTGTCCAAGTAACCTTAATGTGTTGAAAAATATTGAAAAATATCTGTCATTTCAAAGTTTTGGGGTGTGGACCATCGGTGGTAGTCCGTTCCTGACTTTGTAGCAAAACAACTGACTCCTGCATGAAAGCTCATCGAAGGAATTCATTTGTTTAGTCAATTACCAAAATTTGGATGATTTTGAATATTCACTTGAAAAGTTATCAAAGAAAAACATTTTTCATTTTGTAACTTCGAGGGCCCGTTACTTGGTAACGAAGGATTTTAGGAAAACAAGTTATATGAAGTACTGGTAATATTTTGACCCCATCTATACATTCCCGAGAGGAAAAGAGGAAGTCCAGGGACACCCTGTATACTGTTACCAGAAATGGTAACCGAGACGCAAGATATCAAAAATAAATCGAATTCGACTCGGAACTTGACATGTTTCGAAGACTTCATTTCAACTGCAAATGTCAGCGAATATAATGCGGAAGTTGGAAGTTTCCTTTCTTATTCACTTTTGAACGAATCTAGATGTCAAGATTGCAAACAATGTAATGAAAAAACATCAGTTCTAGTACTTTCTGATGAAAAAACTAAAGTGTCACGTCGCGTACGGGCGCTTGACTTGGGGAGTAAGCTGGTGAATGCTTGACGAGAGCGTTACGAAAAGTGTGATCAGGCGAGACGAACGGAAGTTAAGAGGCAGATATAAGTTAGTGAAAATAGGAAAAGAGAGAGAAAGAGTTACGTATCTTAGAGTACTGTAGGGGCCACTAATTTCAGCAGGAGATTTCAATGTTAATTTCGCATCTGAAGATGGTACTGTTGGTAAACTTTCTACAAGATAAATTAGAACTACAAATTAATAATAACTGAAATGAGCCTACCACATGACATGGAACAACAATCGATGCAGTTTTACTCAGATATATTTCTAATTTTCATTCAAAAACATATGTAAGTATTACATTTCTCATACCAAAAACCTGTTGTCTGGTTCTGACACAACCACAGTAATTACTGATGTTTCCGGTAATCAAAGAAATTAATAAAAATAAAAAATCTGTTAAAAATGAATTTGATGTATGAACGAAGCACTTAAGGAAATATAAGCAAACCGCCGACACGTGTTTCTAGCTCATTAGCTGTCATCAGTACGGTATAGCCAAGTGCAAGGTTAGGCAACATTTGATTGCAGAAACAACATAAGTGGACGTAGTTATCAACATTAACCAGCCGCATTTTGTGGTTTCGGTTCGCACAGTTAAAAGATTATTAACCTTCACACAAAAGTGATATAAAATTAAATGAAAATTCATGTGCACTACCTCAATATTCTATTGAAACAGGACACAAAATTTAATTTGATCAAGCAAAAGTTTTATATTCAGAAAAACAGGCTTTTTCACGAAATGGCCCTTATCAACAAAAGTCCTAATAATATGAACAAAAAAAGAGACATTGAAAATCTAAGTATAATTCACAATTATTAACTAGACATAGATAATTATCGGTAATAGTTTCAATTTAAAATAGTCACACGCTGTATAATGAAATTTATGAAATAGAAATCTTTTCAATAATAACGTCACTCTTGTGACATGACATTACTAATATGAGATATCTGAAAATTATGATATTATTATCATCAATGCGCCAATTTTGTAAAAAAATGTCATCAATATTCAATTTTCAATTATAAAATTCATTCTTATTAGTCAGTGGGCTATCATTGACTTTAAGTCGATGATGGTCACTATCTTGCACTGATGAGTGACTAATAAGTCCGAAACCGGTCTGCAAGTGTGCCCGTTCCATAATTAAAGGTCGACTCTTTCAGTTGTATTGCCAATTGCATATGTAGGACATTTTCTGTGAAGATTCCTGTACTGACCCCTGTCGGATATAATCCAACGCCCTTCGTGGTATTAGCCAGGGGAGTAGTTGTTTTCTGATAGGCGTCAGTCCATTAAACCTACTGTGTAGGTATATAGAGACTGGCTTGAACGTTTGAAAGTAGGCAAACCGCAGACACGTGTTTCTGGCTATTTAGCGTTCATCAGTACAGTACAGCCAAGTGCAAAGGATAGACAACACTTCGTTGCAAGAAAGGGATCGAAAACAACAAACGGATTTATGGATGACACCGAATCGTAGTTGGCCCCTGATGGTGAATCCGTTTGTTGTTTTCGATTCCTTTCTTGCAAAATAATTCTCTTTTGTATACTTCAACACAAATTTAGGAAAACCACTAGTTTCCCGGCTAATACCACGATGTACATTTTATCATATCCGACAGACATTCATGCAGACATTCTTTATTTTCTTATAACTCTTATTCTTTCCATGACTTCTGGAACGGACTGCCGTTTTGTACCGTATAATTTAGATGTCAAGAATTACTGAGGGTATCATATCAGGTGATAAAGCAGGTCATTCTAAGGGACCACGTTTACCTATCCACTGGTTTGGATAATGCATCCAGTCATTCACCAACCAACCTTTTATAATGAGGTGTCACATCTTGCTGAAATATAAGAACAGTTGAAAACGTATTTGCTTGTACTGTCATATTCATTCCATGAATAAACGGTGTGTTTAATGTGTGTGTGTAATTAATGTAAGGTATTACCCTGTTCATTTGTGAATATTTAGTGTAATTCACGAAATTAAGCCAGAAACAATTCAAAATGTGAAAAAATATATTTGGAAAACGAAACTAAAGCTAATTTTAAGACAAGATTGAATTTCTGGTATAATTTCCCTCATTTGTAGTTTGATATTTCGAATTGCTTTGAGGATAATTTTACATATCACCTTCATTTGAATGAACTCGCTTCTGATTGTTTCGAACGCCTCTAAATTGAATTTAATTGCTTCAGGCTCAATTCATTGGTGGGTTATTTGAAGTCATCGAATTGTACGAGTTTTCTATGAACGTGTCCAACGATGCTGAAAATGTATTAGGAAGGATAACTCAATATCAGTGGAAAGCTCTCTGTGGTTTCTATTCAGAATGTTTGACGAATATATAGTAGTTTGAAAATGAAGTTTCAATTTAGTTCGACGAATACATCGTTCGAAACTCTTTATTGCTTGTTCGTAATTTTTTAGCCAAAAACAACACCGAAAGCATGCCTCGGCCACTATATTCACCAGATTTGACCCCCTGCGAATATTTCCTGTGTCCAAGATTGAAGAGGCATGCTGAGAGAGTTCATGAATATACCAAAAAGTGCATATCATAGAATTGGAAAAAACGCAGGCCCAATTATGTTTTATCTGAGGGGACTAACTTCAAGGGGACAAAGAAGAAATTGATGAATAAATAAATATTCCTTGAGAAAAATTAAAATTTCCTTTATTTTTTGAAGAGGCAGTGTATATTGCTCTTCGATGGTGTTTGTGACAATTTACTTGGTGTAAATGATTGCTGGATAAAATTTTATCCAGGTAGAAAATGAAGCAGTTGAGATCTCACTCAGCTAAGCAAACGAAATTATCATATCGCCTTTTAGCAAACAATTCAGTTCATTTTATGCAAACAAGATTCATTTCTTAAAATATCACCGACTTGGGTTCTTATCGCGAGATGAGTTGAGTCCTTGTACAAATATCTGGTTTCCCGGTTTCGGCCGACTTTGTACCGGTCGTCCAAATTCCAATAGTGAACCACATGTGAGAACGGGACCTGGCACACACGCCGACCGGTGATCGTCGCCGGTAAAATACCGGTGAGCAGCCGTCCAGTGCCAATGTATCACCCGCCGGCAGTACCGGGAAGTAGTGGCGTACATGGCTAAATACACTCTTGCATACTCACCGGTTTTTTACCGACCATTCCAGTCTCGAATGCTCGGTGAAATTGTAGTTACTACGCATTAACTTCGTTTTGATAGTGCGTGCTAATTACGACAACAAAGCAACTGATTGTTTGACCAATAAAATATCGGCCGATTTTATACTGGCCGTCCAAAATCGATGTGTGTGCAACTAGCGTAAGATCTCAGCTTGGGACCACTCGATGTATTGTTGATGGGTCCAAACATGGTCTGCTATTCCTGATTTGATGGTTTCCTCTCGCTGTGTGTGTAAAAACACACACGAAACGTCGTGAACTAACTTGGCTTGAAATCTTTAACTTATTTTATTTTTATGTTTATTTCCATTTTGTTTTTCTTTATTTTTATTTTTTGTTCAATTGTTTTATTTCTGCTTGTATTTTATTTCACTATCATTTCATTTCAGGTTTTTTTTTGCTTAATATAATTGTTATTTTCAGCTATTCATTTTTAATTCTTCTTTTTTAGTTGTTTCAGGGATTTCAAATTTTATATATTAGACAATGGAAGTCCTAACTAGTGAAATTCATCATGAAACATTGTTAATCACCTTCAAACAAACAAAACTTTTGAATTTACCGCTCTCATTTGAAGAGACATTGATTAAACCATCCAAAATCGTTAAGTCTTCAGAAACACAATTTTTGATTTCTTCACAAGAGAGGAAACTTTGGATTGACATGAAAAACCGACGTGTTCAAGTTGCAAGGAAAGAAGAACCTACAAAGTCTCTATCGATCCAAAAGTTTCCCCGTATTTTAGTCGTTCATTTCAAAAGATTTTCTTTAACGGAAAGATTTAGAGGCAAGTTAAATGTTGCCATCGAATTTCCTCTAGATGGATTAGATATGAACAATTATGCAGTAGACAATGTGACTCCTTGTCGTTATAATCTATATGTACTTTCGAATCACAGTGGGTCTAGCTACAGCGGACATTATACATCATTCTGCAGACATCCTTATACTGGCACGTGGCACGAATAAAATGATTCACACGTGTCACCAATTTCACCAAAATCGCTTGTGAGTGGAGATGCATACATTATCTTATATGAAAAGGAGGAAACGAGTTCGCACCTTTGAGCGTTTTGAAAAGTTATTTGTGAGCTGTTGATATTGATGTTATAGTGAATTATATGTTATTGAATATTCAATTAAAAAATGTTTACATTAAAAAAAATGGATTACAATCTATCGTGGAACTCACATGTGATGAAGCTTGTGGCAAGTTTAATAAATGTTTCTATGTGATCATACTTAGGAGCATGCTACAAAAAAGTGTCTGCTTGAAATTTACTATGCACTTGGATACTCCGCTATATCATGTGAAATGGTTGCATGGGGTCAAGTGTCTGAATCACAAAGAGTGTTTGTATTGCAGAAACGCATTATAAGACGTATGTTCAGTTTGTTCTAGAATCAAAATAGCTTCATCATTGCCCGTTTTATTTTATGTTCATCGCTTTGTTGACGGAATGTCATTAAATATTCAGTTACCCAAGGTTTTTTTTATCCTCCAATTTCATCCCAGATTTCGTCTTTACGGTTTTAGTTTTATTTATTGGGATTACGTTTCTGTTGATAATCCCTTTTTTCAATATAATCAGTTCACCCATCATCACTATTATGTTTCTGTCATAAACCTTTTATAACTTTCTCGTGTGTTTATAAAATAGATTTAGCCGTCACATGCGTATATTTGGGTTGAAGCATATTGACCTTTTATATTCAAATATTGCTTGCTGTACTTTATAATTTTCTTATGTTCAATTTGACGAACTTTTAACCTTGATGTTTCCACACATTCGTTCTATTACTTGCTGATTCTATTATGAAGGGCATTTCATTATTCTTTTTGCCCCGTATCTTCGAAACAAAGCGGCCTGTCAAAAATCATCAAAGGACAAAATATCCTTAGGACTAGTTCAAGGAATAGTCCCTTGATGTTTTATTGCATGTTTAATAAACACCCTGTATAAATCATCGAATCGTTCTTACAATGGAATCGATTCGTTCTTACAATGGAATTCAATAATTCAATTCAATAATTGAGTTTGATGTTTGAGGACAATATTGGAGCAGGTATATTATCAAGGCTCAATTGTGAGTGAAAATAATTCAAATACAAATGTTAAGTAATAAATTTGGTCATCTATGGTTAATTTGAAGATGCGACTTATGTATTATCTCCCTCTTCACATGCGGAAGACGCCAACATGGTTGGCAAAACGCGCGTCGAGAGAAGTGTTGCAGTTCTGGTTTTTGGGAATCGTGCTGCTTGTTTTATATTCCTACTCTCCCAACAAATAACGATCACATAATTGACGCTTTTCTCTATAGTCATAGAAAAAAAATTACAAACGTGATACTTCAAAGGGTTCCAGTTAATGTAAAAATAATAAAATAACATGCAAGATTGTAATATCCTCGGTAATATCTAGCATTACTCTTTTTGGCCTTTTTGAAAACACTATCAGTGATCTTGTATTTCATATTTGTTATAAGCAATATGCTCGAAGCTGTAATAAACTGTTGCCACAAAAATTTAATATCGTATTTACGTTGGAAACTCATAACATGGAGTACGTTTCATTAAAATTATATTTCAATATCTCCCAATGAATAGTAATCATCGTACATGTGGTTGTGGTATGAAATTGAATGCAAATTGATTATAATTACACGAAATAGACTAATATATACTTATATTTATATACTACAGGAAACCATAATTGAGACTATCTCCAAAAAATTACCCAAACCTCTACCTAAGGTACCTGACGAATTATGATTACCAGAAGCACATTACCTCACATTTATATCAATAATAATTCTTTCTCGGTTTTTGAAAAAACAAGTTCAATAATGATGATCTATTCAAATCCAGTTGGTCATTCATTGGAATGTTTGAATTTTCAAGTTTATTAATTTCCATTGCTTCCAAATGATTCAGTTTCAAACTTTAACGTTTTTTGGACAAACAACGGAGAAAGTTGCTAGTAATTTATCATTGAATATACCACACCAAACGTTTGTTTTCTGATAGTATTGATTTTTGTTGTCGATAATAAAATTTGGGTTGATTCTGATAGTATTGATTTTTGTTGTCGATAATAAAATTTGGGTTGACATCCTGACCACCATCTGCAATTTTGTGATGATAGAACACCATTTGTTGTAAAAGTAGATTCATCTCTAAACAGAATACATCGATGAAAATCTCGTTGTTCTTCTATTTCACTTTGAATCCACATGGAAAAATCATATCTCAAATCATAGTCTCTTTCTTGAAATAAATAACGAATGTAGGTTTGTAAGCATGGTACTTATGTTTCTTGAGAATACGCTTCACAGAGGTTTTTTTATGCCGGTATAATCACTAATTTCTTAAGTGGACCTTCTAGGATTTTCTACTACTGCTTGAAGTACGTCAAGCTGCTTTTCTTCGGTGCATACAGGTTTCTTACGCTCCGTATTATGTTTATATTCTAGTGAGCCGGTCTGTTTGAAATTCTCTAAAATTCTACTTACACTTGAATAGCAAATTTGTTTGTCTGGATGCCGATCGTTGAAAATATTTGCAGCTTCGCGCATTGTTTTATAACCATCACCACAGATTAAAACTGATTCTGCCTTTTCAGTTAACGTTAATAATACTGGGCGAGGCAAAATAGGACGAATATGAAAACATTTTACAGGCAAGTTTCAAGAAGCCACACTGTCAAACTGCAGTATTGTTTTAGGGCGTATGTGTTTTTTGTTCATGGTTATCCGCGATAGATTTTGGATTGTTTTTTATATCTGTTCTAGTTGAGGCATTGTTGTCAGAATAAAATAAATTTTATACTTTTATTGACAGTTTATTCGTATGAACATTTAGTTAGTAAAATATTTGCTTCGTTCAAAAGAGTATTTGTTTTATTCTAAAGTTCTGTTAAATATCGTTGCAACAAACATGAAGTTGACGGTCACCTAAAAAAATACAAATCCAAGTAAATTTCACAAATACACTTCAATTTGATAGAAAATACTCCAAACTGATTTGATTGTGGCTACTTCAAATACATATTAAATCAAAATAGTCAAAATATCTATCATACGGGGTTAATTAAAAATTTTACAAAAGAAAAAAAAATCGAATAGCAAGCAGGCCATGACTTCGTATCTGAACATAACTTTTAATTACAAGCAACTTTTATCTTTTGAAATAAGGGTACTTTACTCTTGAACGAACTTTATATTTTTTGGCCTATCCTGTATGGTGTTTGTCATAAAGCCATTTCAGGTACACTTGGTATGGTTTTGGACCATGCACCAACTTTTATCAAGAATAAAATTTTCTGAGAAATCAATAATAAAAAATTTCCCATGTGTTGCACACTTAGTGGACCACACTGTATATGTTATTGATGAGCAATTTGAATTTCCATATTTTGAAAATTATCGACCTAGGAGAGTTATAATCGAAATTACCTGACTCGGTACTGAATTTACTTTCAAATAAGAGTAAAAATCGTCTTAGTTGAGTTTCTCCATCAGAACTCCTCAATTGGTTTTTCCACAGGAAAAGGTCTTGATAGTGTTGTTCTCTTTGAGTGGAAGTCAAACGTCAGGAAAAAAATTCCTTACAGACATCCGGTAGTTACGGAGATACGTAACCGTTTTTTTACCAGTACTGTGTACACAGAGACAAAGTTCTTTGCATATAAGCTCACCGGCATGTGTCACAGATGCAACTCATCGTTTTCATTGTTCTTGAACGAGCACAAAGAAATATGATACCTTAATTGTTGCATTGATGAAAATTGCAAGAGTGCTTATTTGCTTGAATTGTAGAATATTAAAAACTGTCGTCAGAGTAACATATATCACTTTGAAATAGAGTTCCTGCTGATTTCAACGCAAAATTCAAATTTCAATCTTTTTGTAATTTTCATATTCAAGTCCGATTTCGTTATAATGTAAAAATAAGAATGAAAAATACAATAGTCTTTATGAAAAAAATCAAAGCTTGATTATTAGTTACTAACATCGGTCGAAATTAAATGACAGGAAATGAAATAAACAGTAATATTGAAGTATGTTCCAAATATTGTCTCTCTCAACTGGCCCGCTCTCAATTCTGGTATATTTTCAATTCATTTTTTTTATTATTGGCCACTTTCCTAAGTTCTGGAATTATTTCACGGCACGCTTACAGTATTCTCTCGCAAATTTCGTGTCGATTCCGTGGTCTACACTTGTTAGTCCTATTCTTGACCGTTCCCCAGAAGTAAAAATCCATTGGAGTTATGTCTGGAGAGCGACTAGGACATTTTTCATGTGGGCTATTTCTACCAATCCAACATAATGGAAAATGTTCGTTCAACCACCATCCAAGAATTATGAACGGAAGCTCCTTCTAGTTGAAAGTACACATTGAGAGGTAGAATAAAATAATAATTTTCTATTTTAGTTATTTCAATACATTCATTTCGTTGATTTTGACTATTTTATAATTTCTGAAGCATCTTATTCGGAACAATTAATTAAAAATCGGACTTGAATATGAAAATTACAAAAAAATTCAAATTTCGAATTTTGGTTGACATTCGATGTGTAGGCTCAAAATAGATTTCTAGGAAACTTTTTCATGTAACTCATCTTCAACGCGAAGCAAAATATCGAGAATTTGCCCATCTCGGGTGATCGCAGTAGGCTGGGTTTAAGGCTGTCACTCGGACTAAGTATTACAAAGAGTGCGGCCTTCACAAAAAATCAATTATCTGCAATACAGGGGTGTCTTCACCCCTGTCTTTATATTGTTTTTTTTCCGTTCCTATCTTCATCACTCTTTTGTCACTTTCTCCTCATTCATTCTTTCTTTCTTTTCTCTCTCCTTCTTTTGATTCAACTTTACACACGCTATCTTTCATCCTCTCTTTTTCTCTTTCTTTCTCGTCATTCAATCAGAAATAGTATAATAATATTACATTTCAAATATTTGGATTCAGTATTAGTACCCACATTTATTTTCATAACTTACCTAAGTTTTCAATCTGGAGTTCTTCACCTCCTGAAGATACCAACTTTGTTGATGAAATGCTTGTCGAGAAGAGTATTGCATCTCTGGTGATTGGAAAAAGAGCTCAAAGTGAGCAATAATTTCTCTTGAAAGGAAATAGTACTTTTCCACTTATTGATATCACTAATTGAAGGTTTAAAAATACATTTCTTATTATTATTTTATTTCGAACTTTTCATTTGGTACGTCTCAACCTGATCGTTTATGCTATATGCTATGAAGTCTTTTTCCTCTCAGTTTTGAGACTTCCGAGTTCCTCAATCTGAAGACATCCACCATATTGAAATAGTAATGACGTCACTTTGCTCATCTTCTTTCGATGATCCCTAATTTTCATTTGACACCCATACCATAGGGATTCCTCTGGAATTCCTCTGCCATTTTGCCTCTTCCGCCATATTGTATTCAAAATGGCTGCATTTTTGTCGAGGTTAACTGATTCAAAACTCAGTTTCAAGATTTCTTCTACATTGAAATACTGAGTGAATAAAAAGCTGTAGTCACATATTCAAAATCGAAACAAAAACATCGAACACAAAATGACGAGTTCAACTGTAAGTAGCAAAAACACTCAACACAATGAATAACAGACCGGTATATACAACTTGGGCTATTTAATTCAGAAATATCACACATTTCCGAACAAAGTTCTAGGAGGAAAACTTTTTGACACTTCAATTACTTTCTAGGGTCTTTCCCATGATTGATTATTTAACGTTGCTCTTTTCACCCTCATGATCTTTCATCTTTCTGGAAAACTAAATTCATGTCACGGTATTGTAGAAAAAACAATTTCGACTAGATAGTATTCATCAATATACAGTTTGAAGGTGCGATGATGAACGGAGTAACAAAGAAGTTACAAAACACTGAAAGTCAAAAAAACAAATCTATGGTTGAATGGAACTGATACATTCTTCATGAAAATCCATGTCAGACTTAACTGATGACGCGTCATGTCTTTCTCAAGAAAAATTTTATTAGCTACTTCAAGATTGAAACATTTCATATTTTGAAAACGATACTATGGTCGGTCGTTGGCCGGGCGGTTCGACGTGGGTGCTTTGTTCACTCACTCAAATCATCGCCGCATTGGTCTCTGGTTCAACCCCAGGCAGAACGATCGATTTTCTTGCTATCGTCCAACCCGTGTTATGAATCACACGTTGAAAGTTAAGACCTCGTTAATCCTTAGCTCGCATAACTGTCGACTTCTGAGGCTTGTCATTCGCAGGGGTGCTCTAGCTGGTTAACAGAAAAAAACATATTTAAAACGTATTAAAACATCGACGTTCCGAGCAGATGATTCTACCCTTAATTCAACTATCTGAAAGGAACGAAAACAATCAATTCAGTTACTAGTAAAGCAGGAAACTACGAAAGCTTTGAAGGGCCACACAAAAATATTTTTTTCGATTTGTATAATTCTGAGATACAAGTCAGAATTCTGGGATGAAAGTTAGAATTATACAAATCGAAAAATATATTTTTGTGTGGCCCTTCTTCTATAATTCTTACTTTCATCTCAGAATTATGAGTTCCAAGTCAGAATTCTGAATTGAGTCTCAGAATTCTGACTTGTATCTCAGAATTCTGACTTGTAGCTCAGAATTCTGAGATGAAAATCAGAATTATACAAATCGGAAAACATATTTTTGTGTGGCCCTTCTTCTATAATTCTGACTTTCATCTCAGAATCCTGAGTTGCAAGTCAGAATTCTGAATTGAATCTCAGAATTCTGACTTGCCAGTCAGAATTCTGACTTGTATCTCAGAATTCTGACTTGTAAATCAGAATTATACAAATCGAAAAAAAAAAATTTGTGTGGCCCTTCAACGCTTTCGTAGGAAACTGTGGTAAATCTTATTAAAAAAAAAACAAGTCGATGATTCATCACATATTAGTTATTCTGAGGCGGTAAAACATGATTATCTGGTAAAAACAAATTAAGCAACGAAGAGCAGTTCAACTCAACTTGATTGTTCATTGGATATTAGGAATTTTTGTACTTATTGATATCCACACTCTACAGAAGACCAAATTTTAAACCTTTCCTCTCGAAATAAAGCTCCATAAGTTGCTGGCCTATCATCAGATATAGAAGTTTCAGTGATAACTGACTGGGTACGCGATGTGAGGTAGTCTTAAATAAGTTTGGCAGCTAACCTGGAATGTCATCGAAAAACGAATCCACATGTTTCTATAAATGATATGAAATATAGAAAGGTTAATGCAGTCAAGCTGCTGGAAAATAATTCCATGAAAACCAAAAGATGAATAAATAAGTACCATTCTGATCATTCCCATATTGACTTCAATTCAAGAGCCACCGGTAGACAGCTGTTTCAGCCTACTGGGCATCGTCAGTACCGGGCAGGCGGTCCTCGATTGAGACAAAATGTAAAAACCAAGAAAAGTACTCAATAGAAATAACTGCGTAAACGCAAGCGAGACATAAGTGGAACCACCTATTGGTGTGACACCAAAGTCAACTTCAATCGAGGACCGCCTGCCGGGTACTGACGATGCCCAATAGGCTGAAACAGATGTCTACTGGTGGCTCTTAAATTGAAATCAATATGGGAATGATCAGAATGTTACTTATTAATTTATCTTTTGATTTTCATGGAATTATTTTCGAGTAGCTCGACTGCATTAACCTTTTTCGATTTCATATTATTTCTAGAAACATGTGGATTCGTTTTTCGATGACATTCCAGGTTAGCTTCCCAAATTTCTACCACCGCAGTTGTCGGGTGATTGGTCAAACCACCAACACTGACATAAAAAACTTGGCAAGTTGACTGAGCTCCTTTTACAAAATTTTGTTTCATAACATAATCTGTAATTTGTTCTTTCAGAATTCGTTCGAAGGCTTTGGAAAATGTTGGTAACAAACTAATGGGGCAGTGTTGAGATAAGTCGGTAGGATTACTAGTTTTGAGTATGAGTATTACTTAGGCCCTCCCGTCCACCGGGAGCGGAAAGCTGTGAAAGTTGCGAAATCAATTCATCAGAATTCGCACGACAACGCACGAACGGTCCAAACACATGGATCGGTAGGGGACCGCGTCCACTTGGCCGTATCGTTCATTAGTTTTCATCCGACTAGGTGCGAATTGCGAACCATTCCCATTCTGCTGTGATTTGACTGCGATCTAGTGCGAAAATAGTTGCAATAATGTATTGAAATATGTCTTTTCTCATTCGAAAAGTGGTGGTCATCGTCGATTTAAAGATCATGCCACAAACGAGAAAATTCACCGAAATCCTTTCTTTTTGCGTAAATGGGATCTACCCACATTTCCCGCCTTCGTCGATATCGTTCGTGCTTGATACGACGATGAATCGAAAGTGATATAATCAAAAACCCGTGTCAAAGAACCATCCCACCTACTACTAGTAGAGATGACTGGATCCTCTGGGAGGATAAAATATTAAGAGCAGATAGTTGTTGGTGCACAGATGGATCAAAAACACCTTCCAGTTCTGGTGCAGGTGTTTTCAGTCGCAGACCCAGGACAGAGTTATCAACCTGCCTAGGAACCTATGCGACTGTATTTCGAGCGGAAATTTACGCTATTATTTGTGTGCTGAGAGATTGGAAGAATCCAACCACATACACATGTCAATAAAAATATTCTCGGACAGTCAAGCGGCATTGGAAGCTCTTGGCTCCTACCGAGCAACGTCTAAATTGGTAGCAAATTTCCAAAAACGACTCTACTCGATAGAAAGACTTAACAGATTGTCTCTGGTCTGGATTCCTAGCCATACTGGTCTGGAAGGTAACGAAGCTGTTGACTCTTTTGCAAAGGAGGGTGCTGCAAGCGGCTTCATCGAACCAGAAACTGTCATTGGCATCGCTTTGGGTATGGCCAAACATAGATTGAACACCTGGCTGAACATAAGATGTATGGACTTATAGCAGAATCTTCCAGGATTGGCTCACTCCAAGGCGTTTATTCATCCTTCGAAGCTTGATACCAAACAGTTGTTAGACTACAGAAGGCCTAAGAGCTAAAGCATTTATCCATGCCATGGGAAACCTATAAGTGGTGACGACCTTATTGAAGATAAATGGTATACTGTCGATTTACCATAAACTTGACTTCTTTAAAGTTTATAGAAAAGTCAGCAGAAGAAATTAGAGTCATAGCTATTTATTCAAGTGATATGGCCTTTACATGCTAACAGCGAGTCCTTTATTTCCCTCATTTCCATTTAAATAAAATTGGGGATTAACAGTTCTTAGATGGTTGAAAGTTTTGTAATGGTTTTTGGGTCGAAACTTGTCCCTACCTCAAACAAATTTGACTTTTTCTTTGCATTTTTGCGAAAAAGATCATTCCTGTCAGTTGTATGCCTTGACCCACCTTATGTGTTCAACACAAAGTAATCAAATCATCTAAAGAAACAATTCTTTCAGGCCAGTCTCAACTCCCTACACTGTAGGTCAATAGACTGACCCCTATCAGAAAACAACTGCTCCCCTGGCTAATACCATGAAGGGCGTTGGATTATATCCGACAGGTGTCAGTGCAGGATTCTTCACTGAAGTTATTCCTGCATATGCCATGGGCGCTACAACTGCTGGAATAGATTCTCAAATTCAAGTATGCCCATGACTATATGTGAAAAGAACACAAGATATTTATGCGAGGCCGCTGCTACCTAGTCATGTGATGCAATATACGAGATTGTTCCTAGCAGATAATAAGAAAATTCCGATAAAGTGTTCCAGTAATTATGAAACTGCTCTGAAAACTTGATGGATGTTTCAAAATGCTGAAATTTGGTCGGTAAGAATGTTAAAACAATTCCAGTTTCCGGGAAATGTTGATTACATAATATAAGCTAAAATGGAATATGAAATATCTACCGCGTACTAGATTAGATTACGAAAGGTTGAAGGAGTAATTAGAATATTTCCACGTACGCTTCTCATAATGAAGCGTTTTTTGCTTCGTTGTCCCTAAACCCAAAGTTGCTAATGAAGTCGTGAAAGTGCGAAACTGGATAATTAATGTTTGAGTATTAATTTTCATGAAAGAATTGATAAAAAAGTGCGTGGTGTGAAAGATATTATTCGTTTGTTTTACATTTGAAGCAAGTAGAAAACTCTATAGAAAGCGCTTGAAATTTGAAATTTTGATTTTCCTAGCATTGGCATTTTCTGCAAAATAATTGGTGATGGTAGCAACATTGTATCTTTTAATGATTTCATATAACTTTTTATTTTTTGTTTAACTCTGCCAATGTCTATAAGCACGTTTCTGTGCTGACCTCTCAACGTTTATTCACACTTTAATAAATTTACATATTAAATATTACAAAAGTAACAATGTTGGTGTAGAATAAACAAGTCTTAGGAGGGATTGCACCTCAAATTGCATTCGTGTATCTCCAAGTAACAATTCAAATGCTATTGATATTTATCAGAGCTAATTGAAGAAATTGAGAGGATTGTAAGTTAGGTTTCAAAGAACTCTTGAGAGTGGTGATAATAATAATAATAACAATTTATTCTCCCAAGGAACAAACAATGTTTCAGCAGGGAAAAACAATAATTCAAAAAACTATATAACATAACTGAGTATGAACAGAGCACACAAAAAAAAGATAAATCAGAACTGAAACTTGAGAAAAAAATTTGAATATACACACATATACACACACATACACATATTTACATACATATATATGATTGAATATGATTATCAATATGAACATAAATGTACTCATCAAGTAATATATCTGTATAAACAATATATACACTTTCAAATTAATCGAGAATTTTTGTTTGATCATTTTTTTAAAGGATTCGGTAGTTCATTGTAAAATTGGATACCTTTATAATAAATCGAATTTTGCCCAATATTTGTTTTCAGTTTCATTAATTTCAGATTACCTGAATATCTTATCAAATGATTGTGGTGGTCACCATTGATTTTGAAAGTAAGCTTATTTTAGGCCAAATGAATGAAGGTACATAATTTGAATTTATGTAAGGATGACAAATCTAATAGTTTTTTGGTTGATACAAGTTGACTGTAGGCTCCTTGTAGTTCAATTTGTATATACACTTTTTGTTCTGAAGTTTTTTAATTCTTTCCAATGAGGAATTTGTTGCCATTTTCCATACTGATATAAGATAATGAATTTTGGGATACACTAATGAAAAATTAATCAATTTAAGGTATTTTAGGGGTACAGCATTTCTTATTTTGAATGAAATTCCAATTATGGGAGCTATTTTTGTCTTATTGGTTCAATGTGTTTTCTACATAATACATTTTCATCTAGAATAAGACCAAGAAATTCAGCACGGGGGGAGTATTCAATATTTTCATTATTAATATTTTGGACCTTTTGATCGATTGATATAGACCTTTTTGATATTTGATCAAGGTCTTTTGAAATATCAATTTTGATTTCTTGTAGACTATCTCTATTGTAAATTAAAGTGGTATCATCAGCAAACATTTGTAACTTACGAAATAAATTTATTGTAGCCAAAGAATTGAAATATATAAGAAACAAAACAGGTCCAAGTATTGATCCTTGCGGTACCCCACACATTATTTTAAACAAATTTTATCGTCAATATAGACATATTGCTTTCTATGCATTAAATAATTTTGAAACCAATTATAAACTAAACCTCTGATAGCTACATTATGCATTGTTTTCATGATCCGCAGTATCAAATGCTTTTTTCAGGTCTAACGAAAGGACTCCACAATTTTTGTTACGAATGCAAGATAAAATTATACACTGTATTTAGTGTTTATGTAATTTTTACACATACTATTAATATGATTGCCTCTTCGTAATGGAAGATGTTATCGGAATGGGATCGACTCAAGACTCATTCTCCGAATATATAAGATAAACGAGAAGCTTCGCAAAAAAAATATATCCTCTGAATTTCAATGCAGATCACACTGCAGTTTCCAGTGAAAGTCAACTAGTTGTTCAACCACTGTCCTGAACATCTGTTGTCGTAGAGGATACACTTTTCATCACACGTGACAATCCGATCCAAAAATGGCTCGTTTTGGTTGCGCTAAAGTAAAGAAGAACAGACCTCGAAGCGTGAAATTGTTGAACATATACACACATCGGAAAAGTCTAGGGATATTTTTATAACATACTAAATATAATAAAAATAAATGCATAAGGTCGTTTAATTTCGATTAAATTGGTACACTCGACCACCCTGTAGATTTCTATGGGTTGTACAAAGCCTGCAAAAACGGTAACTAATCTTTTATCAAGTTTTTTACAAACTGTAGTTTTCGGCTGAAATGAATAATCTGAAAGTGTCGAGTTTGTACATTCTATGCAGTGTTCTTGCTCAGCAATTAAACTGGAAATATTGTGCTTTAACATGGAACGCCATCACTTACCATTGGCTGAGATGAATAGAGCTGTAGGGCTTCTTCAAGGTGGCATGCGACAAAATGATGTAGCTCTTCGTTTGGGGGTCTCCCAAAGTGTTATCAGTCGATTGTGGCGGCGTTTCCGTGAAACTGGCAGTCCAGCCGAACAACATCCAGGGCGAGGACGCGCTACAACTACAGTTCAAGACCGATTTTTGGTCTTAACCGCAAGAAGACAACCAACAATCACAGCACCTGAGTTGGTTAACGTGTTGCAGCAGACGCACCAGGTAACCATTGGTCTTGATACTGTCAGAAATCGACTGCATGAAGCAGATCTCCACAACAGAAGGCCACTGAGATGTCCACCTTTGTCGAGAGGCAATCGCGGTAGAAGATTAGAGTGGTGTCAAGAACATCAAAACTGGGATACAAATGATTGGGCCACAGTTTTGTTTACAGACAAATCCAGTTTTGGATTTCATCCAGATTCTCGTCGAGTAAGACTGTGGAGACGACCTGGAAATAATGAACGTTTCAGACACGTCCAGGAAGTTCACACATACAGAGATGGTACAGTAATGCTATGGGTCGGAATCATAATCGGCGGCAAAAGCGATTTTTCCAAATCGCTCCCTCACAGCTCGACAGTACCTCGACACCATTCTTCTACTTATCGTCCGTCCGTTTGCTGGTGCTGTTGGTGAAAACTTCTACCTAATGCACGATAATGCTCGTCCACATGTCGCGCGTCTAGTGACTGACTGACTCACCAACGAAGGAGTTGATGTATTGCCATGGCCAGCACAATCACCGGACCTGAATCCCATCGAGCATGTGTGGGACATGCTTCAACGAAGAATTATTCCGCATATGGGGATCATTCACACAACGTTTCAATTGAGAGAGCTTTCAATCGCTGAATGGGCAAATGTACCTCAACAAGACATTGACAATCTCATTTTTTCGATGCACGATAGATGTCGGGCCGTAATAAACCAGCGTGGAGGCCATACTTTGTACTGATTCCAATTTTTTTTTTTATTATGATTTTTTTCGGGGTGCCAAAGAAAAGCCATATTTTTTTTTAGTTTTGCTTATATGCCCACCCAGTATTTTTGACCATTTAATAAATTTTGTTGTTACATTCGTTTAATAATCACCCGTCAACTTTTTTTTTCCCTAAAGCGATCTAAAAAAAAAGTATTGCCATTTTTAAAAATATCCCTAGACTTTTCCGATTTGTGTATTTAGATAACTATGATTCTTCCAAATCATCGTGGTAAGTCGGCCGAGAGAAATTTCCCAGTCTACAAAAATGATAATATTGAAAATTGATTTCAAGTAATATTTGGGCATATCAAACCACATTTACAACGTCAGGTATGTTCAACAGAAATAATTAACATATATTTGATGTAACAAAAATTCCATAAAAAAGTAAACCTCAGGTTCAGTTCAATTTCAATGTGTGCGCAGGGATACATCGGAACCAATTATTCGACCCTTTCATTTCCGAGTTCAATTTGAACGTCTCATATCAACAGTAATTAAATCAGGATAATAACTTTGTCTAAGATACATGCTCGTTAATATGCTAGGAAAATGAATATTCTCTCAACTATCTCGCAACTAGTTCTCTAACTGATATAACAACTGCTGATTCGGTTAGATATGTCCTGCACTAATGGGAAGTGTTACTCATTATATGGAATAATTCACTTATAAACCAATGTGCTTTCGGTTTTCTTCTGCCTTTCCGCACAATTAAAATCAGCACAAGAATGCAACATATTAATATTCAACTATATCTCACAAACTCTTTTAAAACATACACAAACTAAACTCGATGAAAACACGAATTGTTTCTACGCGAGCTGTCAGCTAAGAAAAAGTTGAAACTCAATGTTGCCAAAACAAGCAGAATGGATCCGATATGACATACATTTTCAATTCCGAATAAACCAGTAAATTGTGATATGGGTACTCCATTTTCCTGAGAAAATGGACGTTCAATATAAATTTTCTGTAATTATTCATTCATTTTTTTAAGAATGAAGCCAGCAAACAAATAAATATACAATAATAAGATCGGTCGAATCCACGAATTGAGCATACAAATGGACAATAATATTTGCATTGATAACTGATATAGTACAAGTTATATCTAAATATGATTCTAAATAGAATTAAACAAACTGTGTTTTCAAATGGTTTTCGAAAGCTCATGAATCCTAATAAAATAAATCAATCATGCATTCATGCCACCCACCAAAATTAAAAAAATCAACGTTACTGGTATATTAGCCATATTGTCATCCAGTCAGCCAGCGCCCTCTGGGTAAGTGTATGCGACAATGTGCTCTTTCTAATGTCAATGGTTTCCACAAACTTCGTATTTTTGTTAAATTTGCAATACTTTGGTACCTAAATGAAGAATGAAAAATTCAAACGGTATATTTAGTAGGTCCAGTTTATTTATATGACATTCATTTCAGACTTTGTCTTTTATCGGAGGATGGAAAGTTTTGATTTAATTTTTATTTTATCTCGGCCAAGGAACAATATGGTGACTGAAAAGAGAAGCAAAAATATGTACAGTGAAATGTAGAATTACTCCAGAACATATCAATCCAAAAATAACCTGAAAAAATATGTTTCGGAATGTAAACTAATGACACGGAATATGCAGCAAAATAGGCACCCGCCGAGACCTACCTTTTACAAAAAAAGTTCTTTAATTAGATAATTGTAACAGTTGTATTCACACCGAGTTGACAAAATGGCGTCTGTCAAATTGGATCATCAGATCTATGATTGGATATTAAAAACCAATGCTCTTGGCAACTCCACTCTAGACACGATCATTTTTATTGGTCAACAGACACGCGGCCAATTTAAATTCTTACTTTTCGAATTGTTCTTTTTTTCTGCAAATATAAAGAGATTTTGAGACCGATTAAGCCTAACTCGATCAGTCTATAAGCAAACCAGTATCATTTTCCATAGCATGAAACAAGCTCATTGACTAATTCTTTGCCATTTATTATCACAATATGGGTGCCTCCTTTCAATTCAACATTGAAGAGTTATATCAATATTCACAATATTCACGAAAAAAAAAAAAGATTTTCACAGCAATTTCTGCATCTGTTTCAAGAATGAACATCTCTATTATTTTTTTTCATTGTCAACTCCAAATTACAAAAGGAACTCAAGAACACCAAACTAACTAGCAAAATGCAATATCAATCCTTACTCAATTATATTTCCTGGAGTCTCGTTAAATTTTCTCGTAACCTAAACTGTAAACATAAACATCAGAACATTAGAGATGCATTGGCGTCAGAATATTAATGAGTATTTACACTCTGACGGACAGCTTCATGATAATATTATAGAATACTAACTTTAACTTGTTTACGGCAGACTATTCCGCTGAGCAGGGTGATAAAAATTGATTAGTTTTAGCTAATTGACGAAGCTGATACATTTGTGCCAGCGTGTGAAGTATTTCGGTGACATATTATCTCATTAAGTGGTGATAAGCTACAGAAAAGTAAACAGGGGAAATTAGTTTTGTACTAAATTGAAATTCATTATTGATATTTTTGAGATAAAATTTCTGTTATAGTTCCGAACTATATCCATATTTTTTAATTGGCTTTTCAAACGAACCAAACTCGGTGAGATTTTCATCCAATAACTTGATGTAGTTGTCGTCTTTCGGGATACAAGTTTGAATACATTTCCGATGTTCTAATACTGCTTCTATTGTATTTGTAATAAATTTTTATCTCTTCTTTCTTCATTCGTGAAAGCCATTTTTCGCCAAAAATTCAATGACTTATACAATAGCAAAATGTCATTGAGTGTAACAAATTGAAAGTCAAATTCAGAAGCATCAAAGTCAAAGCCTATTATGATGAGAATTTTTTTTTCAATATCTGCAATTTTTCGAAAAAGAATGATAACTTATGATAATACATAATTGAAAAGGTAAAATCTGGTTCTATTCAAAACAGAAAGAATCCAGTGTAGCGCCTATAAGAAAAAATAAAGTTGATGACGGTGGTCGGAAACGAAAACGTCGGATAGCAAATCTGAAAACATCATTATGTAGCAGGGAAAAAGTGGCAATGTGGAAGTGCAATTTATTTTCGAATCCTTCAAAAAATAAAGCCAGAAAAAATAAAACCATTTTTCGAAATTTCTGTTTTTTCCGGATATACTCGAAGTTTCTGAACTTCCTCAACAGCATATTGTTAGTCAGGTAAATGCGCAACTTTGCCCCAATTTAACTATCTTCGTATCTCTCATAGTTTCCGCGATCCCAATGGTGGGGATCGAATTTGAAACACCCTGTATAGTGCTCGTCGTTAACAGTGATGGCCTGGCCAAGGTCGTTCTCAAAGAAATGTGGACCGTACCAATTCCGTACCGTACCAATTCCTCCAGAAATTAACCTCATCGCCAAAGATAATTTTTCGATGAAAATTAGGGTCGGTTGCCAACTTCTCCAGAGCTCATTCAGCGAACGCAGGTCGTTGTCTGTACCTTCAGTTCCTGGATCAGTTAAATTTTGCACAAGGGCAGGCCCAAGTCACCACGCAAAATTCACCAAGTTTTGGTCTGCGAGAAGCTGACCCTTTGTGAGCGACGAGAAATTGACTGCTTCGGATTCTCCTGCACACTCTCACAGACAGCGGCTATATGTTCGGCATATCTTGCGTTTCGTCGACGTTCAAGTGTTGGCTGATCACTTACTTAACCAGTGGACTCTGGAGCGGAAAACGGTCAGCTACCGCCAAACGGTCATCTCCCGCTAAACAGGTGAAGCGGAAGGAAAAAGAGGGGATAGGTGAAAGCACTCGAATGACCTATAAATAGTCGTATCTCGTAGAAATAGTCCAATCATCACCCGAAGATGATTGTGGATACTAACAATCGAAACGTCGTGAAGTAACTTGGCTGGAAATCTCTCAATTTTATTTGCGTTTTATTATTCAATTTTTTACTTATTTTTATTTTATTGTAATTTCGTTTCAGGGCTCTTTGCTTAATATAATTCTTATTTTCAGCTGTTCTTTTTAGTTTTAATTTTTATTTGTTATTTCAGAGATTTTAAATCATATCATGTTAGGCAATGGAAGTCCAATGAAATTCACCATGAAACATTGTCAACCACCTTCAAAAAAATCAAATATGGTAAATGTTTCACATGCTAACATGCTAACAGTGTCAGCATTGCTGTTTTTCAAATTGAACGTATATTCTTCTTCTTGTTTTTGCAAAATTATTGAATCATAATTCTACAAACAAAACATCAATCAAAATCAATTAAAACAATGAAGCGTTTGAACATTCCCCACTCTAATCTAGCAACTATTTCAAGCAATTATTGTGCAGTTCGTTGCCCGTTGAAAATATGTTTGGAATGTCCAGCACATATCAAAGTTCAACATAATCATAACGACTGTTTGTTCTTGTGAATGGTGGTGTTTTCACAGTCGAACACCAGAGAAGTGGAAATATTTCTGTAGCCGAGGATCACAAATCAGATGGACACATTATCTAAAATTTCCAAGGGGCAAAGGAGCAAGATTGAAAGTGATTTAATTGATTTTCCTAAACAAATCGATTTATATAAAGTGCCACTATAGGAACAGTTCCAAAAGAACACATAGGAGTTGGTAGTATTTTTCATAATCTGGAAAAATTAATTGTGATTTGTCTATGGATCAGAAAAATTTGCAGATCATTTTTTTTAGGACAAAACAAAAGCACTACTGATATGTGCCGCTCTTGGCGAAATCAAATGTGCCCCGTGCCTGTTCATCATCTGGAGCTTCAGTTGAAAATCTATTGAGCTCCAATAGGGTGAAATTCTTATATTAGAGACGCCAGGTCAACACAGGATGCGATAAAGGAATTAACTACACAAGTTTATAAATCTTTCGATAGTAGTAAACCGTGACTCTGCATATTCGTTGATCTAGCCAAGGTGTTCGATACTGTCACTGTCATAATAAACTCCTGAACGCTCTAGAAGATTTAGGTATTCGTGGAACGTGTTTAACTCTCATAAAAAGTTACTTGAGTGAGAGAAAACAGTGTGTCAAAGTAGGTAATACTTTAAGTAAATACGAAGTGATGAAGTTTGGGGTACCTCAAGGCACCATACTTGGTCCAATTCTTTTCATAGTATATCTTAATAACCTGTTTAATCTCCACACTGATAGGACAATTATAAGCTACGCAGACGACACAGCAGTTTTTTATGAAGCTGAAAACTGGAACTTGCTCATCATTAAAGCACAAAATGACTTTGAAACAATCATTGACTGGCTCAATTTCAAACTATTGACTATAAATTTTTCTAAAACAAAATATTTAGCCTTTTCAGTGAATAACAAAAACTTACCCAGTCTTCAACCCTCTTGAAATCAGAGGTGAAAACAGCATCGTGAAAATCACACAAGCTACAGAAATTGAGTATCTCGGTGTAATGATAGACAATCATTCAAAATGGAACTTACACATTAGCAAAAAATCAGAAGCCTATTGTCTAAATTCAAATATTTAAGAAACATTCTTGAAGAAAAACATCTCTTAATGCTGTATTGCGCATTAGTGGAATCCCAACTGAGATATGACATAATAGCTTGGGGAGGGGCATATAATTACATTATAAAGAATGTTGAAATAACTCAAAAATAGATTTTCAAAATAATATTCAGAAAACCAATTACCTACCCATCAGATGATCTTTACAAGCTTGGCAATATCTTAAATGTAAAACAAATATTTCATTTGACACTTGCTGTTGACCAGAAAAAAAAACCGGAGCAAAATATTTCTAGATTATTCCTACTCCACTAAGTCAAAAAAAATACCATTTTAGTTCCACATGTGACTAAAACTATATCCCAAAGATCTAGCATGTTTCTTGGACCAAAGATATATAACAATCTACCGAATGAATTGAACCAACTAAACTCATTATCTCTGTTCAAGAAGAAACTGAAGTTATGGCTGATTCAAGATCAAGAATTTTAACACATCGATTAGTCGATATAAAAAATACATACTATGATTGATATTAAAGTTAAGGCTATTTAAAATAATTTCATTCACACACTCGTTCTGTCAGATTTTCCTGTGGAACTCTGAGGCATGCCATCATCACATCAACACAAGTTATACTTTCCTGATTTTGATGATCGTGCTTGCCCCATATTTCATGATTAATTTTTGACGTAAATATAACGTTTGAATCGATTCTTTTGGTACTAATTATCCTTACTTCACAACAAATTATAGTTACAATTCGTATATTCTGCAGAAGACTCTCAATCTTATCGTTATGATAACCTGAATAGTAATTTTATTTTATGGAATTTTTGGTATTATTATTTAGTATTATTTCCTTGGAAAAAATATATTGTTTACACTTTTCTTAAGCCATTTTTGTTCCAACTTTGGTATACTGCTCTTTTTATAATTGAGCTATATCTAAAACTCTCAAGCTAGTTGAAAACACATTCTTCTGGTTAACCTGTAATCTCATTTTTACCCTTGTTTTCTTTTCCAATAATTTGACTGTATTTCATTCGATTCGTCAACATCACACCATAATAATATGTCACCACACACAAGCTGATAATATCAGCTTCGGTGGATTTTTTGTTTATTCTAAGCCTCATATTACTAAGTTTTTTAGAATCTTTTTTTTTTTCGCTATTTATGAATAAACATTATTATTATTTCTTGGAGCGGAATGCATATTGTTAGTTCATTTAGTGTGTTTGAGGTCCTCCTGCAATATAAAGTTGACAATGAAGGAAAGTTATCAAAGTTGTGTATTCTTAGGAATCACACGTTAAAAGGTGAGACCTCGTTAATCCTTAGCTCGCACAAGTTTCGACTCCTGAGGGTTGTCGTTCGTAGGGGTGCGACAGCTGGTTAACGGAAAAACATATTTTAAACAGAACAGATTTTTTTCCTCTAAAATGGAATTAACATGGTAAAATATCGAAGATATACATGTTTATTTATTAAAAGTGTAGCCTTCAACATTGAATACTACTACCATTTAGTGGATAACTTGAGTATCTCTGATTTTTGTCGTAAATATGCTAGAAGAAAGGTTTCATTAATGTTCTACATAAACTTTGTTTAACACAAGTTTATAAACCGTACATAAAAAAGTTTTATATACTTTTTAGATTTATCGGGTGATAAATCTGCTGTAGCTCTATTTGCTGTTTCAATTACATCAGGTTGTGTATAAATAATCTCTTCCTTTCATTCGAGTTCGATATTTTCAACAGTTTCATAATAAAATATTGAAATTGTAAATTGGCAATTTCGTATCAATTATGGAAATGTTAGATGTCAAAAGCCGTACATAGGAAATAGTACAGAAGTATTTAATTTTTTTTTATTTTTCTATTCTCAATCTTGAACTATATCTACATTTTATGTATGTTGTTTTCTTCTATTTATCATTTTATTGAAGCTGCTTTTATATGGCAATATATTTTTAATAGCATATATGTCGTTATTTTTCAAACTAGAAATTTTTATTTTTTCATTTTCAATTTTTAACTGTATCTACATTTTGAGTTTTTTACCTATTTCAATAAATATATTCTTCTTCTTTTCATCTACCCCAAAATATTGAAGTAAAATATTGTGAGATTATATCTCAGATATGTCAACCGAGAATGGTTATTCGGTCTAGTCGGCCGGATAATTCATAAGTATTAATGTATTTGAAGAGAAAGAAAATCTTTTATTTCAATTATTTTTTAATTTTACAATCAGATTTATTTTTTGTTTCAGGTATAAACCACGTCTGTTTTGAATCGTTTGGGATATTGTGAGTATGAGTTTTTATGAGATGTATGACGAACAAATCAAGCACAGGGCAAATTACACATACAGAGTGGTCCAACGAAAAGTATGCACCTTGCTTTTCTCCTTTATTTGTAAATTAACGCAAAAATGCTCGGACAGGTCAATTTTGCTTTTGAGGGGGGCACATTTTAGATGTATTTTTCTACCTGTGCCTTCAACCCCCTAGCGAGGGTGAGTAACAAACCTAAAATTTTAAATAGAAAGTGGAGTCGAGTGATATATCATTTGAATGGGCACAAAATTATCTTTCCAATGATACCTAATTTGTTGTATTTCACTCAAACATGTAGGTATTATGAAGAAAACAACTACAACCCAGTACTTTGAAATGTGTAATTGACTTAGTAAAATCCTACTTCAGCAAGTGCTGAAAATGTGACCCATTTGCTTCCATACAATAATACAGATTTTGTTCAAATCTATTCCTAACATTCTGTAGCATATCAGGTGTTATACTTCTGCACTCTGCTGTAATTCGTTGGCGAAGATCTTCTATGGACTCTGGCTGCGTGGCAAAACATTTATTTTTCAAGTGTCCCCAAAGGAAAAAGTCTAAAGGCGATAAATCAAGTGACCTGGCAGGCCATTCGGTGGGGCCTCTCTTTCCAATCCACCGTCCAGGAAACCGGTCATCTAAAAATTCCCTCACCGGAGCAAAATGTGAGGAGGTGCTCCATCTTGCTGGAAATGAAGCAATTAGTAGCTGGCTCAGTTGTTCACAAAATTGCAGCCTTCTATCAGGATCATCTTCATTGAGTTCCTGTACTAATTTAATTTTGTACGGATGAAATTTATAGGCTTTTAATATTCGTATTATGGACGAACGGTAGACACCTGAGGCTGCAGCCAGCTTACGGGTACTTTGAGTATGATCCAATTCAACATGTCCCAAAACAGCGACTTCCACTGCTTCATTTCTGATCAGTTTCCGTGGCTGGTGTTTCACATTACAGACAGATCCGGTATCGACAAACTTTTGGACTAACTTAGCCCCGTATGAATCATTTTTCCCGGGATGACTGTTATTAAAGAGGCGAGCAGTAAGTCTAGCACAACTATTATGTTGATAATAAAGTTTAACAATTTCAACTCGTTCAGGAATGGAATAAATCATTTTTACAGTAAAGTTGAAATAATTTCAAAAGCAACCGAACTGAATCAATGAACATTTACCTAAATTCTTTTTGTACACTTATCTGCTGTTGTTATTTGAACCAAAAAACGCACGAGAGAAATTGAGGAATGTAGTAGTGATAAAAATGCCGTTTTTCCGCATTTTCATTAACACCAAAAATATCGAGTAAATGTTCTTGCTTTTTTTATAACTATTCAAGTAAATACAACAAATTAGGTATCATTGGAAAGAGAATTTTGTGCCCTTTCAAATGATATATCACCCGACCCCACTTTCCATTTAAAATTTTAGGGGGTTGAAGGCACAGGTAGCAAAATACATCTAAAATGTGTCCCCCTCGAAAGCAAAATTGACCTGTCCGAGCATTTTTGCGTAAAGTTACAAAAAGAGAAAAGGGAAAAGCAAGGTGCACACTTTTCGTTGGACCACTCGATATATTGTCGTTATTTACTTAATCCTGAAGGTTATGAATTCATGTTTTTCACAGAAGAGTACAAACTTGATACGATTTCTTTACTCACAATAATACATTACAAGTAGGGTAGAGAGGAGCATGATCCGCGGGTAATAAGGTCAACCATGTCTAGCTCAGAAATTAAAAGTGAACTCAGAAACGAAACTATACAAACAAGTAGTTGAGAGAGGGTTTGCATACTGCCTTTCGAAGTAGGCTATCTATACAGCTCCACAAATGACTAGGTTAGGTTAGGTCAAAAGGGAGTGGGTCTATTCGACCCTCCACCGCAACCCGCAAGGGTTTAGTGTGGCTCACACCTATTCACACTCGACCAAATAGACCAAGCTTCTTAACGAAACCGATTAGTTTGTATGGTGAGTGGTCTCTCAAGTCAGATGGTAAGAGTAGGGCTCTGCAGAACTCTAAAAACCTGATTCGGTCCCCAGCGGGGCAGGCACAAAGTATATGCTCTGCAAGATTTTCACCTTGTTACCTGCGACAATCTTCCCATATGAGGGTTTTTGCACGTCAGCTACACCTAACGATGCCTTTTTCGCCTCTGGTTTTGCTGAGCGCAAACGTTTGCTAACCTGCTAATGGGGAGTTTGTTCCTCCACCTGAAACAGATTCTGCGTACACCGCTCAAGAATTTGGTGCAAGGCGGTTTCATCTGTGACTGTGTCGTCTCTTGAGGAGACGACACAGTCACAGAGGGAGACAATATGGATCCCTGGGGAACACCAGCGTTGATAGTAAAAGTATTTGAGAGATATTCATCGACGGCCACTTGCAGGGAACATTCTTTCAGGAGGCTGGAGAGCCATACACAAAAATGATCCGATAAGCCATAGCATCGAAATTTGACCAGCAAATCCTCATGCCACACACGATCAAAGGCCTTTGAAATATCAAGCGCAATAGCTCCAAATATGGGTGACATACGATAGAATGTCGCCTGTTTATCTTTGTTTCCATATTGATGATCGCTTAAGAGGTTAAAGCCTTCCAAATAATTAAGGATATGGTGGTTTACGGCTTTCTCCATGATTTTCGATATCATTGATAGTAAAGTGACTGATCTATATTTATTTGAAAGATTATTGTATTTTTCAAATTAATCGGGTACCTTTGACGCTAATAGTGTCAGTTTCAGAGTTTCAAATTCCAGTTACTCACTAAATTGAAATCCTCACTGACAATATAGCAGGCATGGATCGAATATTTTATCACAAACTAGTCCTGAACTGTTTCACAGAGCAAAATGGCCAGTTTATCTAAATTGATCTGCTATCAAAATAAATTATTCTACTGTAACAGTTACAAATCGGGGTATATTATAATCCAAATTAAATATTGATAACATTAATTCGCTCTAGTGGGAGATTCTTTTTTATCTGAATGTTCCATGAATCCCAAATTATGACTAATTTAAGCTTATATAATATATTGAAAGCCTCGAGTATTGTTATAGCACAGTAAAATATGTTGTAATTAAATTATTATTATATAATTTAGAATACATTGACCTGTTACTTGGAAAAAAACAATAACACTATTTATTGTGATAATTACAAATTTTCTAAATATAGAATTTATTTCCAATACAACAGTAGCTTTCAGTCCAACTGAGGAAGTTATTGTTGTTGTAAAACGAGTGTTAGAAGTTAACTCCATATCATCAAAATTTGTAATCATTATCATGAATAGTAGACTGGGTAACAGTATCCTTCTTCCTTGCTAGAGGAACCACCAGCACACTTCATAACACAAATCATTCAGTAGTTGAAATATCACCACAGAGTCAGTACATATACTGTGGAAACTTCAAACACTGAACTTACTTGATAAAACATTTCACACAGTGGTCAAAATATGTCCATAAGAATACTGGAAATTGACTCACTTACATCTGATAACACAGCTCACACCGTAGTTCGAATATCATCAGAGAGTCACAATAACCAATACTATGGAGTTGCCAAGTAGCACTGTAATTTCTTCTTGAAGAAACGATCAAAGAATCTGACAAATTGCATCACTTACACTTAATAACATTGTTTGCACAGTAGTCAAAATATCACCATACAATCGATGCACAGTCTTCAAGAGAATCTATACAATGAAACTACTCACAAAGTACGTTCTTGGTAAAGAAATATAACCACAGTTCCCATGAGAATATACACCATGCAACTGTTATACTGCACAACTGTAGGAGAAGAACATTTGAATCAGGAACACATAACACAGTTGACAAAGTAGGTGAAATATCAATACAAAACTAACACCAATTAACTCACATATACTTGATAACAGGGTAGTGAAAATATTACCTCAGTGCCATCCTCGGAGAAAGTGCTATTCTGTCTAGGTGAAGTAACTAAAGGAGGCCAGCGACAATTCACTAAATTACGTCAACTCCCACAGTAGTCCAAATATAACTCACAGTCTTTATGGTAACCTATACTGTAGAATTGGTATTCATTCTTGTTGACTAACTATCGGAGAGTACCGATAATCAAAATAGGTACATCAGAGTAATATCAGCTTACACAGTGGTCGAAATATCACTACAAAATCGTTGCACAGAAACTACTCCATCTACTATAATGCGGAACTGCTATCCTTTTGTGATAAAATAATCATCGGGGGGCACCAATAATCAAATTAGGTACATCTGACTTACCTCAGTTCACACAGTAGTCGAAACATCGCCACAGAGTCATTTACCATTCTTCATAGGAATATTTAACGTAGAACTGCAATTTTTTTGTTGAAGTCATAATTGGCAAGCACTGACAATCGACATAGGTACATCTGAGTAACGTCAGCTCACACAGTAGTCGAAATATCACTACAGAGTCGTTGCATAGTCTTCATAGAAACTACTCCACTATACTGCGGAACTGCTATCTTTTTGTAATAAAATAACCATCGGAGGGCACCAATAATCAAATTAGGTACATCTAACTTACGTCAGTTCATACATTAGTCGAAACATCGCCACAGAGTCTTTGCCCATTCTTCATAGGAATATTTAACGTAGAACTGCTTTTTTTGTTGAGGTGATAATTAGCAGTCACTGATAATCGACATAGGTACATCTGATTTACGTCAGTTCACACAGTTGTCGAAATATAAACCACAGTCTTCATGGCAACCTATACTGTGGAATTGCTATTCATTCTTGTTGAGTAACTTACGGAGGGCACCGATAATCAACATTTGCACATTTGAGTTACGTCAGTTCACACAGTTGTCGAAATATAACCACAGTCATTGGCTTCTCCTCATAGGAGTCTTTACTGTGGAACTGCAATTTTTTGTTGAACTAATTATTGGAGGGCACTGAGTTACGTCAGTTCACACAGTATAATGCAAGTATTCATAAAAACCTTTACTATGAATCTGTTATTTTTTTGTGGTGAAGGAACTATTGAAGAGCACCGATAATCATCGGTGTCGACTGTCAGGTACATTTCAGTTACGTCATTTCACACAGTGGTCGAAATATCACCACAGTGCCTTCTTAGAAATCCGTATTATGTTACTCATATTGCTCCTTGTTGAAGTGACTATCAGAGGGCATCTCTAACCAACTCATATATATCTGAGTTCCATCGGTTCACACAGTATTTGAAATACCTAAACGGTTATTGAATATTTACTCGTATGAGCTGGGAAAAAACTAGGTCCTTGATGAAGGACGCCGACAATTGATTGAAGTACAAATGACAATCTATTCTTATAAATGCGAAGTCACTCTTAACACTCATTCATTTCTGTTTCTCCGTACTGTCAAGTCCTAGGAAGCTAAAATTTGATATATGGGTGCTTCTTTGGTATCAGATGCGCAATAAGGAAGGATTTTTTTGTATGTAGGTTCGTTTTATATTATAGATGTGCAATAAGGAAGGATTTGTGAATATTCCCGTATATAAAACACTATTATCTTATCAATTCTGTTTCATCATGCCCTCAAATTTCCAGTGGGCGAATTTATATTTAGTTTCAGCATTGCACCCGTGCAGAGCCGGGGCGGTTCACTAGTAACTTATACGTAGATACTTATGATAATATCATAAAGTCATTACACAACTTTCATAGGAATTAGTAAAACGAGGATCTGCATTTGTCGATTAGCATTTCACTATTTTCCGAATAGTGCGTTTCTCTCTCAATTCTCAGTATCTCTGAAAAGTATATATACTTTTCAAATCTCATAACCCATCCTCAGTCATGACATTGAAGTAGTCGAATTTCAGTTCAAATGCCTTAACAAAAAAGTACGTTGTTTGTGCACACATCAAGGTGAAATATCTTGACATTGTCCTTGATAAAAAACTCACCTGGAACGCTCACTTGGAAAAAGTTTTACACAAAGAGCAATGATCACTTATGGTGCAATTGCCTGGTGGCCGAAGGCTTTACAGAAAACGGCCCAGGCGAAGCTCTCTGGTTTACAGAGACAGGCTTGTCTGCCCATCAGTGGTGCCTTCAGTACCACACCGTCAGTAGCCATGGAGAACCTTCTAGATCTACCTCCTCCCCATATTTTTCTGGAGAGAGGGGCTAGATGGACTGCATAGGGATTTGTGCACATTGCCAATTGCACAAATCAATTTAATGCAGAGTGCAACAGACTGTTGGTTGACGTTGGAAGTCACAGCATTCTGGAAATAACTCCTGACTGTATTCCTCTAACTACCAACTGCCTTATAAAGTATTGTTCCCGAGTAGAGAGGTCTGGATCCTCCGGAAGAAGGAAATATTAAGAGCAGATAGGTGTTAGTTCCAGATGGATCAAAAACACTTTCCGGTTCTGGTACAGGTGTTTTCAGTCGCAGACGCAGGACAGAGATATTAACCTGTCTAGAAACCTATGCGACTGTATTCCAAGCGGAAATTTACGCTATTGAATTGTGTGCGGAGAGATTGGAAGAATCCAACCTCATACAGAAGTCAATGAAAATATTCTCCGACAGTCAAGTGGCGTTCGAAGCAAATTGCCAAAAACGACTCTCCTCGATAGGAAGACTTGACAGATTGTTTCTGGTCTGGATTCCTGGTCATACTAGCCTGGTAGGCAGTGACGCTGCTGACTCCCTTGTAAAAAAGGGTGCTGCGCAAGCAGCTTCATCGGACCAGAACTTGTCATTGGCATCGCTTTAGGTTTTGCCAAACAAAGATTGAACACCTGGATGGCAAGAAGATTTATGGACTTCTGGCAGAATCCTCCTGGATTGGCTCACTCCAAGGCGTTTTTTCACCCTTCGAAGCTTGATACCAAACAATTGTTGGACTACAGTAGGGATGAACTATGATGTCTAACAGGCCTTTTTACAGGTCAGTGTCATTTGAATCATCATATGCAGAGTCGCGGACTGTCGGAAGACAGTGTGTCTTGCCTCTGTTTGGAAAATGATGAGACAACAGAGCACATACTTTGTGCCAGCCCTGCTGGGGACCGAACCAGGTTTTTAGAATTCGGCAGAGCCGTACTCTTAGCATCTGACCTGAAAAACCACTCACCATACAAACTAATCGACTTCGTTAAGAAGCTGGGTTTATTTAGTCGAGTGTGATTAGGTGCGAGCCACAATAAACCCGTGTGGGTTGCGGTATAGGTTCGAATAGATCCACTCACTTTGGACCTAACCTAACATATCAATTGTGATATCTATTTGTTTCACCACTATTTACGTTTTTACTAGAGAATGAATAGTGCATTAGTTTCAACCTTATTTGTTTTATAATAGGTCAATTATTGTTACTTGATTACGAGTTAATGTACCCCTGTTGCATCATTAATATACACACATCGGAAAAGTCTAGGGATATTTTTATAACATACTAAATATCATAAAAATAAATGCATGAGGTCGTTTAATTTCGATTAAATTGGTACACTCGACCACCCTGTAGATTTCTATGAGTTGAACAAAGCCTGCAAAAACGGTAACTAATCTTTTATCAAGTTTTTTACAAACTGTAGGTTTTCGGCTAAAATGAATAATCTGAAAGTGTCGAGTTTGTACATTCTATGCAGTTCTTGCTCAGCAATTAAACTCGAAATATTGTGCTTTAACATGGAACGCCATCACTTACCATTGGCTGAGATGAATAGAGCTGTAGGGCTTCTTCAAGGTGGCATGCGACAAAATGATGTAGCTCTTCGTTTGGGGGTCTCCCAAAGTGTTATCAGTCGATTGTGGCGGCGTCACCGTGAAACTGGCAGTCCAGCCGAACAACATCCAGGGCGAGGACGCGCTACAACTGCAGTTCAAGACCGATTTTTGGTCTTAACCGCAAGAAGACAACCGACAATCACAGCACCTGAATTGGTTAACGTGTTGCAGCAGACGCACCAGGTAACCATTGGTCGTGATACTGTCAGAAATCGACTGCATGAAGCAGATCTCCACAACAGAAGGCCACTTAGATGTCCACCTTTGTCGAGAGGCAATCGCGGTAGAAGATTAGAGTGGTGTCAAGAACATCAAAACTGGGATGCAAATGATTGGGCCACAGTTTTGTTCACAGAACGTTTGAGACACGTCCAGGAAGTCCACACATACAGAGGTGGTACAGTAATGCTATGGGGCGGAATCATGATCGGCGGCAGAACCGATCTCGTTTTACCAAATCGCTCCCACACAGCTCGACAGTATCTCGACACCATTCTTCTACCTATCGTCCGTCCGTTTGCTGATGCTGTTGGTGAAAACTTCCACCTAATGCATGATAATGCTCGTCCACATGTCGCGCGTCTAGTGACTGATTGGCTCACCAACGAAGGAGTTGATGTATTGTCATGGCCAGCACAATCACCGGACCTGAATCCCATCGAGCATATGTGGGACATGCTTCAACGAAGAATTACTCTGCATATGGGGAACATTCACACAACGTTTCAATTGAGAGAGCTTTTAATCGCTGAATGGGCAAATGTCAACAAGGCATTGACAATCTCATTTTGTCGATGAACGATAGATGTAGGGCCGTAATAAACCAGCGTGAGACCATACTTTGTACTGATTCCAATTTTTTTTATATTTTGATTTTTTCTCGGGGTGCCAAAGAAGATCCATATTTTTTTTTAGTTTTGCTTATATGCGCACTCAGTATTTTTGACCATTTAATAAATTTTGTTGTAAGTTACATTCGTTTAATAATCACCCGTCAACTTTTTTTCCCTAAAGTGATCTAAAAAAAAATATCGCCATTTTTAAAAATATCCCTAGAGTTTTCCGATGTGTGTATTTTGGTTTATGTGCTGACGAGCCAAAACTGAATATCTGAATAGTTTCAAACCACTGAATAACCAAATGAACTATCGAGCGTATCTCATAAGTAAAGTTCATAATTTGTTTCATTATCAGTGTTGTAAATGTTATGATACATCAAAATAACCAACAAACTATGAAATCTTACTTCAAAATGTTGAACAACTTCATAAAATAATGAAGAAGGTGATAACTTTCTCACGGAAGTTTGGTTCCTGAAATTTATATGAAGTTATGTATTATTAAGTAGTTGATGGTCGCCAAAGTAAATGTCATGATTCACAGGGTGTTTTGGATATTGAAAGTCAGAAACCTATGTGTACTTATTAATCTGATTTCAGAAGTTTCCTGATTTCAGATGTTGAAGGTATTTCCACACATCTAAATACGTCAGGTCTAATATTTTCAAGACCTATTTGATTTTTCTTTTCATTGATTTCAAATATGTTATGAAAATTGAAATTTGAATGCTCATCATCCAAGAAGAGCGTGGTCAAAAACATATTCAAACAAACAAAATTAAAATGATGTTAGTCCAGGTGAAACGTAATTTTCTGTGAATGACACTCACTTACTTACTCAATATAGTAGAGTGCTTTTGTTTTTATTTCATTTTTTAGGTACACATAACTTCAATTTACACATTTCAAAGATGTTTCTACAATAATTTTATCATTCAGAATTTCTTCGGTTACTGTGTTCTGTCAGCTGTTATCTGACAAAGAAATTCTTGAAAATAAGAAAGTACTCTCGAAATCTCTATTAAACACGAATGAAAGAATATTGCTGACAAGAAATAGTTCTCGTACACAATATTATTTCTGTGGTTATTTTATATTGAAGTGAATACAGTTTGTTGATTAAATTTATTTGGTTGGTTTGTCGAGTTCGGGATTAGCCTGAACTGAAGCTCCCCTAACTTTCCTTTGTTTCTCATCGAGTAGGTCAAACTGAAGTTCGGATAACAACAAATCAATATACAATGAAAGCTTTCTGATCCACGACTTGATTACTGAGATGTTAAAGGGAGATTTCGGTTCACCTTTCCTCTAATTGAGAGAAATTTATACAGGATTAGGAAATGCCTTGTCTCCTAGCTGACATTTTATTGGTTCAAAAATAATATTCTCACAACGCAGAATTCAATAGATTAGATGGATGGCTGCCGATGGTTCGAGCCGCGAGGCCGGGCGATCCAACCCGTACTAGGAATCGCACGTGGAAAGTTGAGACCTCGTGAATCCAACTCGCACAGATGAGAATAATCGTGATTTATACACAACTGCAACACTTGTAAACCCCTTCCTATTAATTTTCGAACAATAGTGACTTAGTGACGAGAATCTAGAGTAAGCTCTTAATAAAATTAATCACTCACTTCCGAACATCTTCTGTTATCTAAGCGTGAAACAATTGAAACTGAATATATACATAAAACCCCATGTATTATAGTGACAACTCCTACAAACATCGTGGTATCGTAATAGTCCAGTCAATTTAGGCATTCGAAGCTACCTAAATTCCCACCAAGCTGAAAATCAGTAAGATTGTTTAGAATATGATTAAAAATAAAATTTGAAAGTTCCCCGTGTTTTGCCTATATGGAAAAAATTTTATTCAAGGTCAAAGGTCAAAACAATTAGTTTTTCGCGATTTTTAGCAAAACGATAAGTTTTATCATAAAAACACTACAGACAAAAAGTGTAAGTAGATCATAAAATTATTTACAAAAAATTATTTGATACTTTTTTTCCTACAAGCAACCGTTTTTTAGATATAACGATTCAAAAAGTTCTAAAAGTTGTAATCGTCATAATATGCACACATTTCCACGCCACCTATGAGGTAGTGTTTTTTTAACGTGGTTTACCCAGTAGGCCTATTCCACGGGTCAATTGTGATCCTGTTTAATTTGAAACTATTGCAAAATAAGGGATATTTGCAGAGATTGAAAAGATGAAAGCAATTTAAGTTGAAAAAAAACTTGTGAAATTTAATCGTTTGAATTTAATTTAATAGTGACAACTCCTACAAACATCGTGGTATTGTAATAGTCCGGTCAATTTAGACATTCGAAGCTACCTAAATTCCCACCAAGCTGAAAATCAGTAATATTGTTTAGAATATGATTAAAAATAAAATCTAAAAGTTCCCCATCTTTGCCTGTATGGAAAAAAATTTATTCAAGGTCAAAGGTCAAAACAATTAGTTTTTTGCGATTTTTAGCAAAACGGTAAGTTTTATCATAAAAACAGTGCAGACAAAAAATGTAGATCATAAAATTATTTACAAAAAATTATTCAAAACTTTTTTTCCTACAAGCAACCGTTTTTGAGATATAACGATTCAAAAAGTTGTAAAAGTTGTTATCATCATAATATGCACACATTTCCACGCCACTATGAGGTAGTGTTTTTTCAACGTGGTTAACCCAGTAGGCCTATGCCACGGGTCAATTGTGATCCTGTTTAATTTGAAACTATTGCAAAATAATGGATATTTGCAGAGATTGAAAAGATGAAAGCAATTTAAGTTAGAAAAAAAGTTAGAAATTTAATCGTCCGAGTCGTAACTTTCAAATTCTTCTTTTTGTTCTTCTTCTTGTTCTTGTTCTTCTTCATCTTCATCCTGAGTACATGTAAACTGCGTTAATAGCGATGTATGTATATCGCCTCGTTGGAATCAAACGGATCCTCCACTGTTGGTGATTCAATATTATATCACAAAACAGTCCGGCTTTTTTGCAACCACATTTAGCACTGCACCTCTTTTTGCAGTTGCAAATAATTGTGTTCAGCAGTTTTTCCGGCGCAGGTGGAAATAAAGTTTGGACTGATTCTAATGAATTGTTGACCAACTTCCAACCCTGTTACTTTACCCCTCCTTTAAAATGCAGATGTCGTATCACAGCCAGTTATTGCGTGTAAAAATAGTACATTATTTTGACATTTTGCAAAATTAGATAAACTTTTTGATAAATATATTTGCGAATGATGTTGACCTCTTCCTGGTTTCAAGAAGAAAATAGTTTTTTCAGTTGGAGTTCGAGCAGTAAGTAATACGAGTAAGTCTTCATCTTCACCAACAACAATTTTATTTTACCCGGTATTCTTATTGTTATAACTTATGTATATTTTATAAGTTACAATGACCAATATAAAAATATTTAAACATATATTACAACTAATACGTAGCGTACTCATGACGATTACTTATATAACTTTTTGAATTGGTATATTTCAAAAACGGTGGCTAGTAGGAAAAAAAGTATCGATACATTTTCTGTAGATAATTTTATGATCTACAATTTTTGTTTGAAGTATTTCTATGATAAAACTTACCGTTTTGCTGAAAATCGCGAAAAACTAATTTTTTTGGCTATTGACCTTGAATAATTGTTTTTCCATACAGGGGAAAGATGGAGCACTTTGAAATATCTCAGCTTAATCTTCGACAACTCTCACGCTCATTTTGGTTATCGATTCACGCACTTATTTTCTAACACCCTGTATCATTCGATAATGCAACCACATTTTGATTATACTGCTACTGTATTATATTCCTCTGACCTGAATAAACTGATGATTCTCCAGAAATATCAACTATAACCTATATCCACAAGGTATGTTATGTTGTTTGAATTAGTTATCAGTGGAAACTTTTAACAACTGTATAGTCTCCATATTCACATATTGAAAAGTATTTTTTCCCTCAGTGTTGAGTATATTTCGAAATGAATATTGTTATGATTAAGATTTCCTGTTGAAATTAATGAACATTTATTGTCACGTTCAAACAAACATGGTTATTACTCGCTTTGAATAGAAGGAGGGTGTGCCTCATTTGAACTTTTTCTATCCAACCCTGTTTCATTTTTGGAAATCAGACCAGCTGATTCTGAGTAATTGACAATTTTATATTTTTTATCTGAATGATAATAATAATAATATTCGACTTTTCAACTCTGAACGAAGTGACCACAACTCTGTCACCGAGTTGGAACCCGTTCAGCAAAAAGCTCAGATGAAATCCGCAGATATCACCTTACTTCTGCGGAGACAAGGATAAGCCAATGCATGGAGTCTTCTTCAATAACATTGGAGACCTTGGTTTATCAAAGCGCCTGACGTTAGCTTTTCTCAGGTCGAGTAGGCTGAAGTCGGAAACTGAGGAGTTCATCATGGCTTGCCAGGATGGTGTCTTAAACACCTTAGTCTAACACAGTCGCGTGATGGGTATAGAGGTTCCTGACACAAGGTGCAGGGCCTGCCGCGAGGCGCCCGAGACTCTGATGCACTTGCTATCAACATGTCCAGCATATACGGTCTCGTCCTATATCCATCGACATAACGCGGCCCTAAGAGTGCTATATTACCATCTACGACACTCTTACGGTATTGACGAGACACCGGAGTTGCCCTACGCTCCAGGGGATATTGAATCCGTTGTGGGGAACAGGAAGTGCCGAATTTATTGGAACTATTCGTTCCCCACCCTCAGGCTCATACAATCTAATAAGCCTGATGTAGTCCTTCTCGACCACCAGAGCAAAACGATATTTGTCGTGGAGTTTTCAGCTCCTGGCGAGATGAATATCGTCAGGAAAAAGGAGGGAAAACGGATAAGATTTCGAAATTTTCTCTTCGAACTCCGAAACTCTATCCAGATCACTTTGTCAAGATGGTTATTTTGATTATTGCGATCCTTGGTGGAATGATGTCCTTTTCACTCTCGAATCTTAAAATCATAATGGCTTGTCGCACTGAGGCTGAAATCTTAGCCGCACAGATGCAGAAGGCTGTCATTCTTGGCTCACTGCGCTTGCTCAGCGCACCTGATTCTTGGACCCAATAATCACTTACCCCCCGGTGTGGTGAGTGGTCATTGGTTTAGAATGCTGGCGCGCCCTCCCAAATGTATTGGGGCTTCGGGGGATAGGGCCTGACCAGCGCACACTACGGTGGAAAAAAATCGTCATTATTCATCACAAGAGATAAAAGATATCTTATTTGTATTCACATTACATTAATTGGAGATCACCTTATGACGAATGGGCGAAGTGTCAGCTAAAGGTTTTTTTCAACTGGACCCTAAAAATATCATGATTGGAAACTCATTTCAGTTTCAGATGGAAGTCTGTTTGTTTAGATATCCATGCAGAATGTTCTCGAATATTCTCGTACTTCTAGAGGGCGAAACTCCCAGACCTTTTATCTCCAACAGCACACCCACGGGAACTTTCTTTTTGAATAGGGGATAGACGGCTACCAAACTACAGAACTTTCCTGACTGTTCACAATAATTTGGGATGTTCCAGAATATTTCTGAACTTTTCAGACATCTCTCGAACATTTCAGAATGTTTCTGGATATTTTGGAATGTTGTGAAATATCCTGGAATGTTCTAGAAACTCATGGAGAGCAAACATTCTAGTCCTTTCATCTTAAAAAACACGCTTTTCAGGTAAACACATTTCACCACATTATAGTGTATTCCGGGATGGAGTGGTGTGGAATGTTCTCGAACATTCTCGAATGTTTCACACTGTTCTAGATCTACCTAGAAGGCGAAGCTTGCAGCTCTTATAGCACGTCTATCTGATGCATACGGAGAAGCTGGTGTGACACTTCAACTGAAACAATATGTTGGCTAAACCGGTAAGATCACCAATTTTGTCTATAAAGTAAAAACATTTCCCATCATTATATTGTTGTCGTAAATCAAGAAAGGTTGAATGCTGCAACAATTTGCATAACAACTTCTATGTAATCAATCGGAAAAAATAAAAGAAAACTACCAAACATCAGTCGCCATGACAACTCCAGTTCCACACACCACGTACCTACATTAAACTCTTAATTATCTGAAGGAAACGAACATCGAATTGATCTCATTGTCCGTGTTCGCTTGACTCGTCTAATGACTGCATCCTGTGACGACAATCACATAGTATCACATAGTATGTTCCATTGGAGATCGAGACACAAATCAAATAGGATGAAACTGTGGAAGCGAATGCTATTAATATCTGCATAAACAGAAAATGTATATTATTCGGACAGGTCCTTCGACGAATTCAAGTAGAAAATTCACAGGAGCTGAACAAAATTATCATTTCACAGAAATTGTAATAAAACTATAAAATCTTCTATAGTTGCTAATCTTTCGTAGATGGACGGGATAACCAAAAAAATCTGTGAATTCAATTTTTGCTGTATCCTTTTTATTTGCATATGAATTGAAAATATGTTATCATTTTGCCCTGTAAACTTTCATTTTACAATCAGAATGTGATCGTTAAAAATGTATACACGGTGTCGTCAGACTTGTGGCACTTTCAAATTGAAAATACAGACCTGTAATTTTTGCTGTAATCGATAATGTTCGTATGATATCGTGCATAGCACTCAAAAGGGGTCAAATCATAAGTTCTTGTTTCGGACTTTTGGTCCATTATCGATTGCTGATGAAATGGTTACTGATGGCTCCGCGAATTGGTACTTCTTTTGGCAACCAAGTGTTGCCCATCCTTGAACTTTTTTAAGGACAAAACACAGTGCAGTACAGCAGTGCCTGTACGAAAGTAGCGATTCACGTTGAATTTGAATGACTGGAGATTAAATTCATTTGGAAGTTCATTCCACATAAAAGCAGTTCTCCAAATTGAAGTGTTGTTAAACAGTGAAGTTCGAGGTGTACTGAGTTGAACCTCATAACTATGACCAGTCACAGTCCGTCTCGTATTTTTCATATGCATCGCTCTTGGTGGAATCAAATGTGCCAAGTCACTTGAATAACTCTCGTGAAAGTATCTATAAAAGAGTGACAAATCTCCAACATTTCTTTTATGTTCCAGCCTATCAAGGTTGCAAGGGATGTTCGTGTCTCCAATCAGACGAATGGCTCTTCTCTGGATGGACTCCAGCAACTTCAGAATATGCTCAGCGGGGGAGCTCCATACATGAGAACAATGCTCCAAAGAAGGTCTGATATAAGTTTTATAAAGCATCAAAAGTTTCTGAGGTGTGAGAGTTTTCTGGTTCGGAAAAGTGTTCCAAGCTATTGAGAAGCAGCCTTTGCAATTCCAGCGACATGATAGTCCCAATACATATTAGTGTACATTTCAACCCCTAACAAACTTATCGAAGCAGAAAGCGGAATTGTCTGTCCTGCAGCAATGCAATATATTGGATATACATACTGCTCAAAAACCAAAGAAGGCTGAGGATGTGGAGTGTACTCCAGATCACTAAGCCTAAGGATTAAGTGGGGAATGGGAAAAAATACCATCGTGGTCCAAACAGAACTGGCTGGTATCTCAATCACCACCAAAGAAATAACCAGGAAAGGAATTTCTGGAAAAACAATATGCACTGACAGCAGACGAACTCTATTAGCCTTGAACAGACAACGTGTTACCTCAGGGCTAGTACTAGAGTGCCACCAAGATTTAGCCAAAGCCTCGGTAGATAATAACATTTTCCTGAGGTGGGTTGAAGGGCACGACAGGAGTAAAGGTAATCGCATTGCCGACTCTTTAACCAAGGAAGCGGTTGGACTAAGAATTTAAGAACCCTGTGGCACCTACGGCCTGATGACTTCTCGACAATTGCGGAACTAGCCAAATGTTACACCCATGTTCAATCCCTAAAGAGGTGAGATGAAATCAAAGGATGCAATTTTGCCAGGATCACCCTGGGCGATCCTTAATAGCTGGCGCCGAAGAAATATCTGGCGATGACCAGGAAAAATCTACGCTTATCAGTAGGATAAGCGTAGGCCACTGTCAACTAAGGAAACACCTCCATAATAAGGGGCTAGTGGACACACCTCTATGCAGGATGTGTGAACAGGAAAATGAGACTGTCAGGCATGTCCTATGCGAGTGCCCGGAGTTGTCGTCAATAAGAGAGTGTGTGTTCGGCGAGTCTTGGCTTACACCTGCCGATATAAAGGCGATGTTTCTAATTGATCTGTCCACCTTCGTGAAAAGGACAGGATGGACGATGACCTAGGAGGACAACTCCTCGAAAGGATGTATAATGAATGGGTCACATGTGGCCTAAGTGCTTTGGGCTTACAGTCACCCTCCCTACTTTACAGATACAGACAGATATTGCATTCTTGTTATTTCCCAATAAGTTGTTGATATACAATAAAAAGAGAGTTGAAGACAATATGGATCCCTTGAGAACATCAGCGTTAATGATGAAAGTATTCGAGAGATATCCATCGACAGCCACTCGCATGGAAAGTTCTTTCAGGAAGCTGGACATACACTTTGCTTCACCATACTGACGATGGGGCACAACTCCGAAACACGTGTCTATGTGCTCTGTCCAATAAAGTTATCTCTTGAATTTAAATAAAGACACTCGATATTTTTCATATCCGTATGATTTCCTGGACCCGGATGTTTTTTTGTAAAACTGTCAATCTCACAATAAAGTGTTTCTTGAATACATTATAGATTTTCATCAAGTATCGGCCGATTCCATCACATATACAAATTTGTCGATAGCATTTTGAATTCGTGTGCTATTACCTTCTAAATGACCATTTTTTAAACCTAAACTTCGTTATTTTCAATCATTATATTTCATATTTCATTTTATACAAAACCAAATAAGAGGAAATGAAATCATATTACTCATGAACGGATCAGTATTGATGAGTGAGTATTTTTTTTTCAATTCCAATATTTCCTATATGCAATTTCTACTTCGTGAGAAGAGAGAATTCCCCCAGGAAATATGTCATCAATATCCCATCCATTCCATTCCACTGGAGTTTCTATTCTCGATTGACAGAAAAATTAGAAGTAGTAGCGTGGGAATTTGATAAAGCTTTTCCGGACTTACCGGAACAGAGGATATTCCAAGGAAGTGTATTATAACGTTATTCTCTTTCACGAATAAAGAAACTGATGTATACACACAAGCGAGTTCTGAGAATGAACTGAGCACAAGGGATATACAGTGTGAAAAAGCCAAATGGAATAAATAAAATCATCATTTCGGTTAATCCGTGTTAGGAATCACAAGTTAAAAGGTAAGACCTCGTTAGTCCTTATCTCGCACAAGTTTCCCAACTTCTGAGATTTGTCGTTCGTATGGGCTGATTAACGGAAAAACAGATTTTTTTTAACAGATTATTTGGGGTAATGTACATATTGTTCCTTGAGATTTGGGCAGTAAATTAGAAAATTTCTCATGAAATTGGCGAGCTACTTCCTGTTGTTCGGGTTTTATCTCCGTAACCTATCATTCGTAAAACTGTTATTTTATCCATTTCCGTTAATCTAACCATTTGTCAGACTTGAAGTTAACGAACTTTAAACTTAAATTACTGACAACTAATGCTGAAACATACAAAACAAGTTGACAAGGCGTTTCAAACTAACGTCGCCACGGAAATTATTTACAGTTTTGTAAAGGATACTATCTAAAAAGAACATTGCTATGTATTTTGCTTACTTTCTCATTATCAGTACCTCAACATGATATAAGTTTTGAGTATATTGCAATAAGTTTTGAGTGTATTTTATCGAATTTCTGTAACCACATGATTTCAATTTATTTTATCTCAATTGTTGCAATAAACTTAAAAGTGATAACGTTTTTAAATAGAGAATGAAGAGACCTTTCAAAAAATATATCACAAGCCTTTACTTTCCATTTAAAAAATTGGGGGTTGTACTGTACCTGTCATTCGACGGGTGTTGAAGATAGGAGTAGCATTTTTCCGTTGAAGTATGTCAAATTATAATTTAAATTTGACGTGTTTCGGGATTTTGTTAAAATATGTACCGTAATCGAAATCATGAATTTATTCCATTTGGCTTTTACACACTGTATACTTATAATAATCAGAAGTCTGGTATACAGATTTCCCATTGTCAACATAATTATTGTTGATTTTCTGAGTATTGAAGTAAAGTACGTTAGAACTAAATCATTCAATAGATTGATGGATGTCCGCCGTGGTAGGGTAGAACTTTTTCTATATCAATAGTGATATACTCGATGATATATCAACAGTATATCTCACAAAAAATGTTGTTATCATAAAAAAGGAATGGCATCGGACCCAGAATAGAACCCTGTGTGACCCCCATGATCTTATTTCAGTTTTTTATTCAACTTTTGTCACCACATGTATTAGATAATTTTATGTCACCAATTCGTTACTTATAGTAGTCGATCTGTGCTGAAAAGTGTCAAATTGTTAATGACTTTGACATTCATAACTCAGTTTTCCAATTCCAAAATCTCAATTAGTAGGGATTTTATACAATGAACATTGAATTCGTTTGCATGTAATCAAAAGAATGTCGACCTACCGCAACACACAATTCATTGATAATCAAGAGGCACGTTATAACATCGAGACCGAAAGCTCCACACCCCTATTGCCGTAATTGGAAGAGTTTTTATGGGTAGCACCGTTTCGCTGCCTCGACAACAAGCTTTTAATGAAATTAGATGTGAATGTTCTACCGAAGGAGCATTACGGCTCATTTTAATCTCCCTAGACTGGGCTCTCCTGTGCGAAATGTAAAGTGATGCGGAATTCCAGCGTCAACACGGTACAAATCCTTACAGGATTTGCTGAGGATCAACGATACACAAAGGTCGGAGTAGGTATATTGGATGAATAATTTGATTAATTCGTAAAATGTGACGAAAATGATCCGTTTTTGGATTGGATCATCACCAACCATAGGAAACGTTCAGGGCAGTGGTTGAACATCGATGAGCCACCCAGAAATTTCCCTAAAGCGAAAACCCAGCAAAAAAAGAACATGATCTGTATGATGGTCAGCGGTTGATGTGATTCATTATAACTCTTCTGCTGCAACCGGGTCAAACCATCACAGCAGAGTCCTTTTGCGAGTAAATCGACGAAATGTATCAAAAATTACTTCAGCAGCAAACGGCCCTGGTCATTATAAGAGGTCCTACCCTGCTCCACAACAACGCCCGTCGGCACGTTTCACAAATCATCGTCTGAAAATCGAACGAATTGGGCGTCAAAGTTCTGCTTTACCCAGCATACTTTCCAGACCTCTCGCCAAGCACTACCGATAACTTTTCCATCGGTAGACCAGGTAGGAGCAGGCAAAAACGGCCTTCGTCGACTCCATTTAATTCCGAACATGTTGACGGAATTGTATTACGATGGCAAAAGTGCATTAATTTCGATTAAATTAAATGGATAGTCACTGAGATTCACAGTTCATAATAGACTCGTAAAGACGGTCAAAACTTTTGAAACAACCTTATGCTATAGTTTTCAAATATTTCAATGGTATTCGCTTCGAAGAAGACTGCTGCATCATCTGCAAAGCTCATCACATTTCCTTTTACATTCATTTTGAATATTAGTGCAAATATACATTGAAGAGTATAGGTCTGAGAACGGTGCCTTGTGGAACACCCACCTCAGCCACCAAACTTATTGTAAGACTCATAGTCTGGGTCACAAGATCCTTTTTTTTAGGAACTTCTATCCAAGGGCACCAAAAATTATGATCCAGTGCTCATTCGATTCGGTATGACGTCTAGCAACTTTTGAAAAATTTCAAGAGGGGCTCGAAAAAATTACTATATTGAAGTAGTTCTTCAGTTCTTTTCTCGGACGGTTTCCTGATGAAGGTTCTACTGTGTTTGTTGCCAGGTACTTTTTTCCAGTACTCTGTGTGCTTCTTATTGGTCCATGTCCTAATCTGGTTTCGTACCAATGATTTTGGTACCCCCAGAGCTGGTTCAGGACCTATATATGAAGTTGATGATCCGTGTCTAGCGCATTCATCAGCTTTATCATTACCTGTGATTCCTGAATGCCCTGGCACCCAGTACAAAGTCAATTTGTTCCTGTTTGCAAGTTCATTCAGTTCTTCATGGCATTCCCAGACCAGTATTGATGTCACCTTCTGGTTTGTCAGAGCCCCTAGTGCGCTCTTGCTGTCTGTAAAAATATTGATCCGCTCATTTCTTTGAGGTCTCAATTCAATAAGCCTTGCACACTGCAAGATAGCATACACTTCCGCCTGAAAGACGGATGTGTATTGTCCTAGCGGATAGCTGTAGTTTAGATTTCTATCCGCTCGGTATATTCCAGCTCCCGTTTCATGTTTGGTCTTCGATTCATCTGTATACCAGGTGTTTTTTCCAAACATGTTTTCGGGATGACTTATGGTCTTCCACTCTTCACAGCTAATGATTTTTTCCGTGAAGTTTGTGTTAAAGTTGTACTTCGGTGTCATGTGGTCCGTGCACATATTCAATATGTGCTCCATTTGTTCCGAAATTTTCGTTCTTTTGTAGTTCGGTGAGTTTTCCAGACTGAATTGGCCCATCCTGGCCTCCCCAATTATCACAAAGTGTAAAGGAGGTAGACTCAGGAGTGTCTCCAATACAGCTGTTGGGGTAGTTCTCATTGCTCCCGTCATTCCCAAACATGCAAGTCTTTGCACCTTGCCTAGTTTGTTGATAGCGGTCGCCTGCTTCACCTTTGGCCACCAGACCAGAGATGCGTATGTTATCATGGGTTTAACCACCATCGTGTATAGCCAATATACCATGTCTGGTTTTAGCCCCCATGTTTTTCCATAGGTGCTGGCGAGCATCAGTGCTACCTCCGCTTTCCTCTTTATCATGTCCAAGTGTTGGTTCCAGGTCAGTTTGGAATCTAGGATTACTCCCAGATATTTAACCTCCCTCGACACTTGTATTTCTTCACCTCGAAGTTTTAGAGGTCCGAGACCCTCCGTTTTAGTCCTCTTGGTGAATACTACTATGATCGATTTGGATGGGCTTATGTTGAGCCATTCTTCCTCGGTCCATCTTGTTATAATTTTCAGGGCCTGCTGCATGCATCCCTTCACTACATTATTGTATTGCAAAGCTTACTGTTAAATGATCTGAAAATGGAACTTTCAACGGGTAATGATCAACTGCATTGCCAAACATGCGCTAAACTAACTGACTGTTACAAAAAAACAAGTATAGCTGAGGCACCAGTCAATCTAATAATAACACTGATGATCTTCAAACATGACTCAACTTCTGACGGAAGCACCAAATTCTTAGGAAGGTTCGAAATAGATGAATACTTCAATCTAGCAGAACACTATTATAATATTCATGCAGTCATTATTAACTGTGGTTCTGTCGTTGAATCTGGCCATTATTACGCATTGGTCAAAGACGAAACGGGCTGGTTTAAGTTTGACGATAGTCGTGTGATTAGTGTTCCGGCAATATCTTGAATTTATTGGAGCCTCTGGAGACACCTTACATTTTGTTTTATGAAAGAGAGGACATTGGCAGATCAAGATATTCAGATAATGTGGTTCTGCAGGTGCGGGTTTTCCTGCAGCTGAAAAAGCAAATGCGGCACTGGATTCAATGAAGTCGCCAATTAATATTTGTTGTTTCATAATTTTATGATTTGTGTTGCTTTCTTCTTTAAATCTAATAATTTCTATTCTCACGGCTATGTTTCTTGAGTAAATTTCTGTTATTAAATAGGTTTTGTAGAAATTTTCCGTAAATAATGTATGCATAGTATTCATCAATATTTTGAAAACCTTTTTGATTAAGAATATAAACTGATTATAGCAAAAATATTTTGTTATTCCATCGAAATACAAGACACTTTGATATCTGATCGTTTCATGACCCTTATCGTTCAAACTTCGCGTTTGATAAGATCATGCCGTGTATGTAAAAATAGAAACGCAAACATAAAAAAACAGCTGCGCCCGGAGTGAGAAATAACAGCTGAGAAATGCTCCAGATAGCTTTGTAGACACACACATATTTGAGCGGATTGAGTCAACATATTTATATGTAAACGCTCAAGGGATTATAGTTGAGCGACGGCATCAGTTTCAGATAATTTCTCAGTTGTTTTCTCATGTTTCCCAACGTTTTTTTAGATGATATATTCAGATGATATTGTTTCTTGAATTAGTGAAATGCATAATTAAGCTCCTCATCAGTGTTATAAGCTCGATAATCGGATCACATTCAAAGTATATGTAAGTTGGGGACTTGCTACTGAGTAGACTAGAGTCTTCGTTCTCCAAAAACCCATAATAAGAATGATATACAGTGCATTTCTTTAATGTCCCCTCCCTTTTATTTTTTTACGGGTAAACTCAAATAATTGAAACTTGGGATAATGAACTTAATGCATAAATACTTCATTTTCAAGTGAAATTTACAGATGAAACTTTCAAGATGACGACTGGGCGCCATCACAACCCTAGAATATAATGTCAATATCTCCAACTACTACAAAATGCCGGAACTTTTAATAACTACCTGGTCACTTCAGAAAATGCTCGAAATGGTTGCCTTGAACTTCTTGACATATGAACAGCCTATCCGATATCTCTACAAATATTTATTATTCTCTGCCATAAATCCTATGAAGCAGGTTTACTTTCATACACCTTTTGCTTCAAATAGCCCTATAAAAAAGTCTAAAGGTGTCAAATCTGGCGAGCGGGCTGGCCATTCTGTAGGACCTCGACAGCCAATCCAACGACCGGGAAAAGTAGTATCCAAATAGTTTCTTACTTGTCTGAAGTGATGTGGTACTGCTCCATCTTGTTGGAATACAATATAAATATCGAATTCATTCGGATTCGCTTCGACGATTTCATTGATGAGAAAGTCAACAATAGTTTCCAGCTTATTCAAATGCAGTTCCCTTGTTAAATTTTAATCAATAAATAGAGGATATTGGGTAAGTGTTTCCCGGAAAACGTGAGGGTTGCTGTCACTTCAATAATGGCAATTTTGTCTGTGAACATTGCCGCTTAAAAAATGTACATTCGTCACTAAAACAAATATTGTGGACATAGGTAGGATGCCTGCAATGGTTTCCGTCATGATTTCGCAAAATTCTGTTCTTCGATCAGGGTCATCTTCAGTTAATTGTTGTAACATTTTAATTTTGTATGGATGATACCTATTCCTCTTCAAAAGTCTCCACACAGTAGACGAAGACACCTCACAGTCATTAGCGCCCAGTATAAAGTGTTAAGAAAAAACAAAAATAGAAAACAATGTGTATGAGGTTGTTGATTGATTTGTCAGAAATTAATATAAATAGTTGTCAAAACTTCTCAAATATATTTCTATTGAAGAAGTTATCGGTAGTTATTTGCTAACTACACTACCATCTCACCAATTATTTGCACTTGCTGTTTTTTCGGAATGGACGGATGACCTATGGGGGCTTTTTGTTATCTACACTACCGGTAGTTGTGAATTTGGATACAAGTTCCCTCAAATATTTTCTACAGATAGGACGATTCGGAAAATGTTCATTGAACATCCTTTCGGTCTCGTGAAAGTTACGCTTCAATTTTTTCTTCCAATGGACGAGAATTGACCATTTCAGAGATTGTTGACGTGGTACCTTTCTACTTGTAAAACCGAAAACTAAATGAGAATATTCTAACTGAACAATGATGTTCATTGTCGTACTGACATTTTTTGTCGTTTTTGTAAACAAAAAATAACTCAAGAAACCTTGTCGGATTGTTGGAATTGCCATATGGCAGATAAAAAAAGAGTATTTCTAGAAATATTGATATTAATGTGTTTGTCTTCAGGAAATTATTAAATGTTTCGTCATTTTGTAGTAGGTGAAAATAGTGACTTCAGATTCTAGGGTTGTGAAATATTCGTCAGGAGCTTCAAAATGATGTGTCACAAGACCCCCCTTTTCATTTTTTTCCCAGATGGCGCCCAGACGCCATCTTGAAAGTTTCATGTGTCAATTCCACTTCAAAATAAAGTATTCATGCATTAATTTCATAATCCCAAATTTCAATTTTTTGAGTTGACCCGTTAAAAAATAAAAGGGGGGTTGGCATTAAAGAAATGGACTGTATAATATGCAACTTTCTGACTCATGCCGAGAAGTATTTAAAATTAGGTATTAGACAAAGGTATATTGATATTTCCCTGCATAATCATTTCAAATATATTATTATATATACATAATAATAAAGATTGCAATACAATTCAAGTATGAAACAAGAAACAAAGATAACCCTCGCATCGAAAAAGTCAATCACACATATTTCACAAAATCACCACAACATTATGAACTTGCACTATACAATTATATATCAAATAAAGTAAAAGAATTAGTTATCGCACTCCCTCTTCAAGAAAAAAATTTGAAAAATGATGAAAAAAATTTTATACGTTTATTAATTTTATCTTTTAGAAAATCAACTCAATTCTTTGAGGCTTTTTTTTTACTTTTATCTAGAGGAAGTGACTGAAGACCTTCTAACGACTGAGGAAACACTATAAAAATACACGTTTGTCTATTTTCCACGATAGTTTTATATTTTTTGACTATATCATTACACCATTTTCAAAATTAACTAGATTACATTCAAATCTGAGTATTTATACCTACATTGCCTATACAAACAATAAGAGTGGAATGAATTCATTATTCATTCATAATTCATTGTTCAATTCATTCATTGGTTGTTCTTTAAAGGTCTCGATAGTTTCAATAAGTTACCTGATGAAATAAAACATGTAAATGCCTTAAAAGTATTCAAAAAGTTATTATTAGAATATATCAAATTATAATACATGACGTACTGTAAATTATATACGTATATAAATTATTCAAATATGCATAACTATACAGGGTGTAACTAAATAAGTGTAAAACATTTAAGAAGGTGATTTCTCATCGAAAAAAAGATAGGATCTTTCATATAAATTTCATTGGAGCATCCCTTGTTAAGATACAGCCCCTTAAAGGGGGTACATAAAACTTGTATAACAGTTTTTTCACAAGCACTAAAAATGTTACAATATTGAAGTTAAACAGACGTTTTGTACTACCAAAAAGACACTTAGCCAGAAATTTATTTGGTTTACCCCATGGTTGTAAAGGGTGGAAAACGCAACCCCTAAAATTTATTTCACATGTAACTTTTTGTCTTATTATTTGTTTACCATTTAAAAATTCATTTCCGATAGCCCGTTTCATTGTTAATAAAAAATGTCTCTTGGGTTTTTTGCCCAAAATAAACCAGTTCGCAGCAAATAATTATTTCACGAACAACTACAGAGATACATCGTCATAAATGCGAAAATATGAAACTAATCTATCTAGTAGGTCACTATTAGCGATAGTGACAATTAAATTTTTATATGACGCTGTCAGTTTGTGAATTTTCGAAATTGAATCAATACTAATTGTGTGTTGTTGTTCTGTTCTTAATTTGTTACTTTAATTATTCACTCGTTATTAAAATGGCATACACAAATGAGGAAATGGCTGATATGCATTACGTTTACGGTCTGTCGCAGGGGACAGGGGTTAGAAGCTTCCAGAAGATATGCTGAAATGTTTCCTCAACGGCAGCATCCTTCACATAGAATATAATATTTGCTTGCTCGACTTCATCAACGAATGCGAGAATATGGTTCATTCGACAAAAGAACGCAGAATTGTGGTCGCCATCGAGAAGTACGAACACCACAGCTTGAGAAAGCAGTACTTAATTTGATTGAAGAACAACCTACTACCAGTACTAGAAAGATTGCTTTCCAGCTAAATGTTGATCATATGACGGTATTTCGAATTTTGAAGGAACAACTGTTATACCCTTACCATCTGCAACGAGTACAGGCACTGTTACCGCGAGACTTTCCGAACCGTCTTGAAATAAATTTTAGGGGTTGCGTTTTCCACTCCTTACAACCATGGGGTAAACCAAATAAACTACTAACTAAGTGTCTTAAGGTAGTACAAAACGTCAGGTTAATTCCAATATTGTAACTTTTTCAGTGCTTGTGAAAAAAATTGTTATACAAATTTTATGTACCCTCTTCAAGGGGCTATATCTTAACAAGGGATGCTCCAATGAAGTTTCTTTATATGACAGATCCTATCTGTTTTTCGATGAGGAATCACCTTCTTGAATGTTTTACACTTATTCAGTTACACCCTGTATATTGTATATTAGGATTCCTAAAAATAAAGTCTACTACTACTATATCGATCATAAATAATACCTACATTATATATATATAGCTGGGATAACCTCAATTAATAGCAGTATATCGATGAACATAGCATAACATTTCGATAAAATGTTGGTTTTGGGAATTGGTTTATAGGTTCAGGAGAGGACTATTCGGATAAAATGTACATCATTTCGGGTAAAAATTCAATTATGTGTGAACATCTTCAACATTCAAATCATAAAATAGATGAACATAATTTTAAAATCCTCCACACATGAGCAGAAGAAAAAATGAATTTGTTGGAATCAATCAATCAATCAATCATATATTTCATTCAGAGACCCTATTGAGTATAGAACATGTCAATTACAATGAACAATAAAGAAGTTCTTATCCTAAAAAAGAAACCTATAGAAGTCAAAGAAAAACCCAATTCTATTATCCTCAACGAACAACTTGATCTAAAGAATAGATCTCTCCTGAACCTACAACCCAGTTCCAAAAACCTACATTTTATCAAAATTTGTTGTTATGTTCATCGATATAGGTATTGCTATTAATTGAGTTTATTCCAGGTAAAGACAATATAGGTATCAAATTATTTATGATAGATATAGGCAATGTAGGTGTAAATACTCAGATTTGAATGTAATCTAGTTAGTTTTGAAAATGGTGTAATGACCGAAACTAGTCAACAAATATAAAACTGTCGTGGAAAATAGACAAAAGTGTGTTTTCATAGTTTTCATACTGTATCCTCAGTGAACATGAATTTTCACACAATAACAAGTCGTCAACAAGAAAAACCTCTAACCGACTTATTATGTACATTTATTTTCTTGAATCGCAATAAATATTGTAATGAATTGCATTTCATCTAAGCTATCACAAATTTTCCTGAAAAGAACGATGAAAATTTGCAAATATTTCAATAAAGTGTATCATTTTCCGCATTTGCATAAACCATTATTAAATTTTGCATCTACAAAGAATCGTGACATTCAGCATTCGAATCAAATATAATTTTTTTCAGTTCTGCTTATTTTCATTCGATATGGAAACGGAATAGATCTTCTTGTTAGTATTGCTTTGATATTCGATCACAAAAGTTCTTGAAAGGGTATCTTTGTGATAGGTTACTCCGTTATTCGCATTAGTCGCAGAACTTTCCTCTGTTGGTGTATTTGTTTTATTTCCTAACTTTGAGCTTCACTTACACCAAGAAAATTATGTTTTATTGGTTCAGAAGGAAACAGATCATATACTTGTATATTTACAGTATTTGGGAATGTATGTTTTCCAAAGTGATTTAACAGTCTTTCAACAGGGACTTTCGAACTTTAATTGACGTCGGAAATCTTGTTGAAGCTACATCTGTCAAATAAGTTTTCATGTATTCATTCTGTTTTGCCAAATCATCATGAACAAATAAAGCATTCAACAAAACGTGCTGATGAAGAAATTGTTTTATCAAGACGAGTGCTTTGTTCGGGCAACGTATCGCGCACTTCGCCCATTTTACGGTCGCCATAATCGTCCTACAGAGAGGACTATACTCAATGTGTTGGATGAATTTGAGTCCACTATTCATTTAACAATCGACGAACAGCCATACGCCGAGAAAACTCGATATCTGCAGATAACATCGCCGGTGTCTCTGAGAGTGTGCATGAGAATCCAGGGCACTCGTTTTTGCGTCGCTCACAAGAACTCTGCCTTTAGCAGACCACAACTTTTGTGTCGTGACTTGGACCTGAACCCACACAAAATTCAACTGACCCAGGAACTGAAAATAAACGACCATAACAACGATGTGTGCTCGCTGAATGTGCTCTGGAGCAGTTGATAACTGACCCTAATTTTCATCGAAAAATCATCTTGAAAGATTGGGCCTATTTCTGGACGAATGTCCAATCAAAATTGTCGAATTTGGGACGTTAGCAATCCACATGAGATCCCAGAGCGTCCAATGTATTCCGGAAAAGTCACTGATTTGTGTGGATTTTGGACTGGTGGCGTCATTGATCCATAGCGGTCAGCGGCGAACACTATAGGTCGAAAATTACCAAATTCTTTTGGTAGTCTAATCAACAAGTTAAAAAACATGAAAAATAGAGATAAAGGTCCTAAAAATATGAGCGATAGCTCATTCGATTCGGAATCACCTCTAAAAAAATGTTTTTTGAAGAATTTTGGTGCAGGTGAAAATTGCAATTGTTATTAACAAAATAAGATTTGAAAAAAATGGTATTTAGTTTTTCGTTATTAACTCAAAAAATATTAATATCCATGCAATTTTGAAAAAAGTTGATTAAAGAGGAGGAAATTTCCGATAAAAAAGTCCCGACTCCCGAAACTCTTTCTCCATTATTTATAATTTTAATTTGACGTTGAAAATAGGGTTCCACGCGGCTGTTACGGCATGCGCGCACTACCGCTAAAGAGACTTTATCAAAAGAAATATTTTTTTATAACATGAAATGTCATTTTAAAAATTTAAAAAAAATCTAGTATCTTCTTAACACTTGAATGAATCGAGTCCCGTAGAAAAAATATTTATCACCATTTTTCAAAAAGTTATTCAATTGCCAACTAACAAATTTTTTCCCAATCTCCGTTGGCATAAATAATGGGATAAAAGGTATAAAAAATTGGCCTATAAATTTTAAACTTCGTGAAGCTCTTTTGATATATATACTTCATACGATCCTGCGATGAAAGTTCATAAAAATGTATTAATTTGTCAATTATTTTTTATAACTATTGCAAAATGAAATATCTAAAAATTGTTGATAAAAATTTTTTTCAATTGGTATTTAGCTATGTCTGATTTCACATTAAACAATATTTTAAAAAAAATGTTTCCTATTTTGTTGTCTAGAAATAATTATGATTAAAAAAAAATGTTTTCTTAATTTCAATTTTCAATTATTTAAAATCAAATTTTTTTATATTTCGATTGTTCAAATAATTAGTTAAGAAATAATTTTGCTTTTAAAAATCATAATTTACACTTTTAAATAGTTTGGCAAAAAAAAATTTATTATTATTTGATTGTTTATCAGTATAACAATTTTTTAAAACAAATATTGACCAACGTTATATTTTTTCTCTGAAGCAGAAAAAAATTATAAAAACAGCTATATATATCGTATCGTATGATATTAGAAAGTATTATAATAAATAAAAAAAAATTTGCCAAACTATTTAAAATATGATTTTCAAAAGCAAAATTATTTCTCAACTTATTATTTAAACAATCGAAATATAAAAAAATCTATTTTAAACAATATCTCTAGACAACAATCATCTCTAGACAACCAAATAGCAAAAAAAAAAATTTTCAAAAATATTGAATTTCTCTATTTGCTTAAAACAATTTAATAAACAAATTACGTAAAAAATTCATATCCTATGTTAGTAACTGACATTGTTCAATGTGAAAACAGACATAGCTAAATATCAATTGAAAAAAACTTTATCAACAATTTTCAGATATTTCATTTTGCAATAGTTATAAAAAATCATAATTAACAAATGAATAAATTTTTATGAACTTTCATCGCAGGATCGTATGAAGTATATATATATATATATATATATATATATATATATATATATATATATATATATATATATATTCCACGAAGTTTAAAATTTATAGGCCAATTATTTATACCTTTCATCCCATTATTTATGCCAACGGAGATTGGGAAAAAATTTGTTAGTTAACAATTGAATAATTTTTTGAAAAATGGTGATAAAACTTTTTTCTTCGGGACTCGATTCATATTCAAGTGTTAAGAAGATACTAGATTTTTTTCAAATTTTTAAAATGACATTTTATGTTATACAAAAAATATTTCTTTTGATAAACTCTCTTCAGCGGCAGCGCGCGCATGCCGTAACAGCCGAGCGGAACCCTATTTTCAAAGTCAAATCAAAATTATAAATAATGGAGTAACAGTTTCGGGAGTCGGGACTTTTCTATCAAAAATTTTCTCCTCTTTAACGAGCTTTTTTCAAAATTGCTCAAATTTAAATTTTTTTGAGTTATTAACGAAAAACTAAATACCATTTTTTTAATCTTATTTTGTTAATAACAATTGCAATTTTTTACCTGCACGAAAATCCTTCAAAAAATTTTTTTTTAGAGGTGATTCCGAATCGAATGAGCTATCGCTCATATTTTTAGGACCTTTATCTCTATTTTTCATGTTTTTGAACTTGTTGATTAGACTATGGCCTCAATTTGATGATCTGTACACCGAGGACATGTGGTTTCAACAGGACGGCGCTACGTGCCATATTGGTTATTCTGTATGAGCGATTTGGGGGCATGGTTATCTCACGTGTAGGTGATTTGAAGTAGCCATCGAGATCGTGTGATTTGACCCCACTAGACTTTTTCTTGTGGGTTTGTCTCCAGTCGCAGGTGTATGCGAATAAGCCACAAACCACAGCCACAATCCAACATAATCCTGCCATCGCGCAGAGCAGTAAAATCACCTCGAACCTGGCCAAAAATTAAATTTGTCAACTTCAAATGTCACAAGTAATAATGGACCTTAAGATAGGTGGATGAATGGGTCATCCTTTGTGACCATCGTTAACTGTATGTCCATTATTTGTGACATGAGAGCAGTTGATACCTAGAGTTTGTTCACTACGCTTGTGTTTGTTTCAAATAACCCCTTAAATCTCATTTGTTTGCGCTTATTTATTAGTTTATAATTTGTGTTATATTAGTGAAGGTATGTACTACATTTTAGATACGTAAGTTTTATTTAATAGGCTTTATTTTCGAATATATAGTATAAAACCATTTGTATAAAAAAAACTTATATTTTTCGTCATTCTTCAGCAATCGTGGATATTTTAAACATGTGCAACTAATTGCAACAAAATAATACTTACGTTTTTTAACACTTCAAAGTTTCTAGAGTAAGTTTATGAGACAAAATCATTCACATGTATTCACATTTCACAGAATTTTCCTGTTGAAATTTACGCAAAAGAGATCGTCTGTTATATCTATGACAAGAAAAAAACTACACGAGCTTGTTAGAGCAAAGCCTCAACGACTGCTTGACAGAAAGCTCCAGGATTTGAAAGAAAATTGGTTGAAATAACCAAGTACCTCCCCGGAAAAGTGTTGGACTTCAAAAAGTCGTTAAGACATTTCAAGTGGTATATAAACGTAAATAGCTTGCTTGTAATAGTACAGAAAGTCGTTTCTTAAAAAAAGACCACGAATGGCTTAATGGTGAGATTTTACTACATGGTAAAGTATACAAGAGTCGCGTAACGACAAAAATGCAAAAAAACACATTCAAAAAGATTTTGAAGACAAGTTGGGATTACTCGTAGATATTCCCAAGGTTAGGTATGGCAACACTAATGACAGTAACATTTCACGAAGATTCTTCCAGAACTCTGAAGAAGCAGCTTCAATAACGTGAATCGACATAGAATTGATAAAAAGAGTCAAAACAATATTGGAGGTTTTGTCATCTGGCTTTGAAATAAACTTGGAAAAATTTTCAAGTTTCGCCAAGAGTACAGCAAAAATATACATACATTTTTACTCTTAGCAACCTGTCGCCTACAGTACATAAAATATTGGTCCACTCATCAAGCGTTATAGCTCATGCCTTGTTACCGATTGGACAATTATCGGAAGAAGCTGCGGAAGCACGAAATAAATACTTCCGACAGTACAGAGATACTTTATCTAGAAAGTTTCCTAGAAGAGAGTGCAACGAAGATATACTTAATCGACTATTGCTTACTTGGGATCCATATCTTAGTAGCATGAAGCAAAAACAAAACAAACCAAATCAACCATTCAGTACTGGGACTAAGCAGTTTTTTTAATTGTGTTCACGAATTTCTTTCTTTTTATTAAATTTTGTAAATCCAGCTCGAAGGACCATGAAGATTTCTGTACTTGTGTTCTACTCCTCAATAGAGTGGACTGTATAATCTGAGATGATTCAATTGAGACTTAATTTGAATGTCAGATCCCGAGCTTGAGAGTTACAAGCAAATAAACAAACATACATGCATACATACATACATACAGGTGAAGCTGATAAAAGCGTGTTAAAAATAAAAATATTTAGAACAGTCTACATAATTTTTAAAGTAATACTTCATTTGACGCATTAGTGTAAAATTATGAGAGTAAATGTTGACGATGTGCGCGCACCCGTCACGAAATACCGACACCTTGAAGTTAGCTACTTCTTCTTCTTCTATTCATATGGCCGTTGCTTCTCATTGCATTTGGCCAGGCTACTGTCCATAGTGAACAGAAACTTCGTCCAGGGGCACAGCTGTCTTGTTCGAGCTCGAGGCTATGCTCCCACCCTAAGTTTCCTTACTCACTTTTTCTTCAATAAAGGCACCTACTTTTTACTAGGGAACCGCCAGTCCTGTCAATATGACTTTGAAGAACAACATATCCATTATCGTACGGTTTCAAAGTAGATCCAGATAAAGTAAGAGCCATGACTGAAATGAAAATGCCTAAAAATAAAGAAGATTTGAGAAGGTTTTCAGGAACTGTAAATCACCTATCAAAATTTATTCCACATTATTCCGAAATCAATGCACCCTTGCGAAATTTACTGAAATGTGATGTTGAATGGTGCTGGTTATCTACACATGGTAATACATTTGAAAATCTTAAAACTATACTTTGTAGTGCTCCAGTATTGGGATATTATGATATAAATTTGCCTGTTGTAACTCAATGTGATTCAAGTAAAAATGGGTTGGGAATTTGTTGATTACAAAATTCTCATCCAATATCTTATTGCTCTAGATCTTTAACACAATTTGAACAAAATTTTGTACAAATTGAAAAAGAGTTATTAAGTTTTGTATTTGGAGTAGAAACATTCCATCAATATGTGTATGGAAATGGGAAATGCATGTATATTGCCGATATGTTGTCATGGTCTTATTTAAAGGACCCAGTCAGGGATGATCCCGAACTTCAAAATGTTGTACATTGTATTACCAAAAATTTAGCAATTACAGAGGAGAGAAAACTGGATTTTCATAAATAGACCAATGAAGATCCTGTTTTGCAACAGGTAATATTTTATTATCAAAATGGATAGCCACGTTATAGACATGATGTCAAGGGACCTGCTAGTTCGTATTGGAGCATGAAGGAATCAATATCAGTGGCGGACAATCTTTTGTTTGTTGATCACAAATTAGTGGTACCTTCGAATCTGAGAACTAAAATGTTGAAGGATTTACATGAAGGATATGTGGGAAAGGAAAAATGAAAATGAGAGCAACCAACGCAATGCATGTTTTGGCCAGGAATATCGAAGAGCATAGAAAATGAAGTAGTATGTTGTGAAATTTGTAATAAATTTCGAAATAAAAATAGAAAAGAGACACTCATTTCACACGAAGTACCTTATAGAGCTTGGAAGAAAGTTGCAACTGATATATTGGAATTCAGAGGTATGAATTATTCAGTAGTAATAGATTACTTCTCCAACTGGTTGGAAATTAAGGAATAGAAGGTAAAACTGCGTTGTGTGTAATAACCCAACTGAAAATAAATATTTCCTGGAAACGGTGTACCAGAAGAGCTGGTATCAGGTAATATGCCGTTCAATGGTTATCAGTTTCATTTATTTGTCAAAGAATCGGATATAAAATTAACAACAAGTTCCCCAACATACACGCAATCAAATGGGTTAGCGGAACGAGCTGTCCCGATTGCGAAAAACATGTTGAGAAAGGCTAACGAACAGCGTACGGATATTTATATAATGCTAATGGTATACCAAAATACACCCCTCAAACAATTACAAAAATCTCCAGCACGAATTATGCTCAATAAAACACTCAGAACAAAACTGCTGTGAGCTAATGCCAAATATCACTGAAGGGATTCAAAAAAAGAGAATATTAGCACATGAAAAACAAAAAATTCTATTACAATAGAGGAGCAAAAGACCTCCAGCCTTTAAATGAAGGGGATAATGTGTATTACAGACGAGGAAAAGTTTGGGAGAGAGGTAAAACAAAGGACGAAAATTAAATAGAGTCGGAAACACATTCGGCCTCATCTTCTATTTCATCCATCCCTAGAAAATCTAATAGAATGATTAGAATACCATAACGACTTTTGAGACTTTGAATTATATAAGTAATTGGACTTGAATGAAGAAATGTTATGTATTATATTATTATACTTTTGATGACAACTAGATATAAGTATTAGGATTGGGAACTGTCATGTTTGTTGTTAACGAAAGTACGTTGTTGAATGATTAGCTGTTGAAGTGAATATTGGCTACATATATTGTATATTCAATAAAGAAAATAAAATATATAACAACGATATCGTCCTGGTTACTGGCGCAGGGGTCTGCCAGTCCTCTCTAGATGTCTTCACTTCAATATTTATTTGAACTTGACTTTATATACCCTTCTTCTTGCACCATCAGAGGGCCTCGCCACTGATGAATTATTTGACAGAGGCTCAGTATTTTGAAGGAAGACAATTTTCTGTATTTCCTGTTTTTACTTCAATTTATGCCTTTTTGAGCAAACTTTGAGTCATGTTGAATACTGGGAATGGCTGTAACAAAGTATTGTAATAATTGGTAAATTATTGATTGTTATTATATAAGTGTCAGTGGCGATGAAAAATTGGAGCAAGACTATGTATTGACACCTTCATACCGTTATGAAACCTCAACCTTTCTCACAGTAAAGAAACATCGTGAACCACTTTTAAACAAATAATCATAAGCAATGTTACACAATAATAACGGAGTACCGTGTTGGGAATCTGACAACGCTGTCATCAACAAGTTCGCTTCAACTGCATTCCTTTTGTAGCCGTGACGGCGATATTGTTATGCACTTCTTGTGCAGCTTGTTGAATGGACGATATGAACTACAAACTCATAACACGCTTGTCTGACTCATTATTATGCAGTCCACCAAGCCGCGCTTTAAATAGCAATCTGTGGTTTCGTTCAAACGATTCTCGAAAGAGTTTATTCCCAAGTTATCTTTTTTATTGGGTTCGCAAACCTTTCAATTTCGCAGTTGATTACACGGAGTTGTATTCGAGATGATGATTTTGTACTTTCGTGATTTTTACAGTTTGAGGGCCATCGATATTGCCTTTCATTTGTTCAAGTGTTCGTTTAATTTCTCGTCCTCTTCTTTCATGGTCCTGTTGTTGATATTTCGCTACTCGGCTACTGAAAGTTTACACTTCATTCAGACAGATTTAACTTCATCTCGAACAACTTCGATCTTATTTTACTTTCTTCTCATTTTGCTCACCCTTTATCTGTTGATGGACTAACCATTTCTCTTACTCCTCTTCATTTTGTTGTAACAGATGTTTCAGTAACGCGTACTTTCGTTCTTCCGCCTCTTTTTTTCTTACATTTTGTACCGCCTATAGTATATCGGACCTAACACATATATGGCGCTAGCATTCACTGCTTATCCAGTTAGTAAATTGATAGAAGTAGCCGTTACTACGTGGTAGACAATCATAATGAAGAAAAGAGAATTGAAACTTTCTGTGTTCTTTAGCATTTTTATTTGTAACTAACGTTACTGCAGTTTCGTCCTATAAGGACGAAATGGAACCGAATATGGAAATTTCGGCACTGAAATGATTGATTTGCCGAAAGTCAATTGTGTTTGCAAGTGCCCTATATTGTGTATCGCTAAGTGGTCGATAAACTCAGCATATGAATTTGGAGATCTTCTGTGATACTGTTTTGAACCACATAACATCAAACTTTCGGGGTTCCAGCATTTCCTCTCGTTGACAGGAGAGGTCGCTTCTGATGGAAAGAAATATTCCAAAGTTACGTCTGAATCGGGAGTCGGAATCATAGCCGGAATATAAAAAATTGACGGGGTTTATTGAAACACTGACTTTGGTTTATGTGAGTGCAAGAATATGAGGACTATTTGATTTCTGATGTTGGTACACTGAGTTTATATTAGAGTTGAGTCCTCTGATGTTGCAGAAATCCAATTTGAAGTTGCCAGTGCAATTTTCAAAATAGTTTTCATACTGATAATAAATACAATTCTATGGAACTCCTAATACTGAACATAATTTTCAGCAAGTCGTTCTTTGCGAGTGTCACTTTATGAGCTGTAAACCCAATAAAAGTGTATCGCAGTCAATAAACTCCCAAAATGTCTGAATAATCAACAACTCCACGGCCATAAAACTCGCAAATGAGTTCAAAACGGTTTTGTTCTGGTGTATTGATTTCCGAAAATGATTTAATAACTTATCATGTTTCCCGAACAGAAAATTGAAGCAATATATTTTGAAGGGAAAAGAGAACAGTATAATTATAACTTTTAATGGATATTTCACAATTCGAATACTAATGATCGTGGAATAAATTTTGGTTGCTGGAAAATACTTCGCAAAACTATAAAATGTGTTGCACAACGTAGTTGATAAATCTTATTCAGCTGGTTTAGACTTGAAGATTATCATTCAACAAAATACTGAAAAATAAGGATTTTATTTATCGAACAATACTTTATATTTTTGTTTGAAGGTGGTTGACAATGTTTCGTGGTGTATTTCATCAGTTCGGATTTCCATTGTCTAATACAGGGGTCTCCAAACTTTGAAGCCTTCGCGCCATAATGATTTTTTCAGTTTGTTCCAAGGGCCAATTTCTGCCCTTAACTATATTTCTAGGCTAGGATAGTCGCAAAGTGCGTGACCTGAGCAAACTTATGCTTTTTTTGCATTTCAATTATTATTGTGTATTGTGACACTTAACGACATCTAGTGGCGAGAATAGTGGTACTATGTACTATCTTTTTCAGCTACCCGCTAGGTAGCATCAGGCGTAATTAAATATTTGGAATTACCGCGTTGGTTCGAGAAAGTTCTGGTTCTAGCTAGTGTATTCCGATCACCTCGAGATGGCAGTAATAATTGCATATAAAAAGGCTAGCGGCGCACCTGCGAGTTAGTCTGCGTAGGAAAGGCGAAGGAAACGAAACTGTCTATTGTGAAATAAAGTAACACCCGTCAATAAAAGTATTTTGATTTGACTTATTGTTTTTATGTGTGATTTGTTAGTATGGAAAAGAAGCGAAAAATCGACAGTGATAAGTCCAGTAATAAGGCGCTATGTTTGATTTGTAATGAAACCAAACTGTTCTCAAAGACTATAACATTAAACGACACTATGAATCGAAACATCTTCAAAGTTACTCCAAGTATACAGGAAGTTTGCGGAAGGAAAAATTTTAAGCTTTGAAACGCGGACTCAAATCGCAGCAATCTTTGTTTACCAAAGCGAATACTGAATAAGAGTCTACCACTCGCGCCAGCTTTCGTGTGGCTCTTGAAATCGGAAAACGTGGCAAACCATTCACCGATAGAGAAATGATAAAAGAATGCTTGATTGCAGTAGCCGAAGAAATATGCCCCAAAAAGGTAAATTTATTTAAAAGTGTCAATTTGTCAGCAAACACCGTGGCTCGGAGGGTGCAAGACATCGCAGAAAATATATCATCTCAACTGTCTGACAAAAATGGACATCATGAGTGGTTTTCTCTAGCATTGGATGAGTCAGCAGATGTGTCGAATACTGCTCAGGTATTGATTTTCATTCGCGGAGTAGATGAAAGCTATGAAGTGTATGAAGAATTTCTTGATATTGATAGTATTCACGGCACGACAACAGGGGCAGATATTTTTAAGGGAGTTGAAAATGCCATTAATAAAAAGAACCTTCGTTGGAGAAATTTGAAATCTATAACAACTGATGGAGGCAAAAATATGTATGGTGAAAATAAAGGAGTGGTTGCACTTGTGTCAAAGGCTGTAGAAAATGATGGTGGTTCAAAACAATTAGTCTTACATTGTATCATTCATCAACAGTCCTTGTGCGGAAAATGTCTGAATATGTCTGAAGTTCTAAAACCAGTTCTATCAGTTGTTAACTTCATCAGATCCACTGGGCTGAATCACCGACAATTCCGCGAGTTTATTCAACAGATTGGGGAAAATGATTTACCATATCATACTGCCGTACGCTGGCTTAGTTGCGGAAAAGTCCTTAAGCGCTTTTTTGAACTTCGAGCAGAGATCGAAATTTTTTTAAATGAGAAGCAGCGCCCTTTTGTCGATTTAGAAAATAGTGAATGGATGTGGAAGTTAGCCTTCTATGTCGATTTGACAAATCATATGAACGAACTGAATTTGAGATTGCACGGAGAAAATCAGCTTCTCCCTGTTTTATACACCAATATCAAATCCTTCAGGCAGAAAATAATACTATTTCAAGTAAAATTGATCCACAACTACAAAGTATTTTTGGTGAAAATCACAATTACATCTCGTTAGTGTTTTTGTTTTACTGTGATTCATTTCAATTATTTGTTAGTTATTAATATGCTTAAACTTAGATAATTAAGTTAAGTTTTCTTTGTCATCATTTCTGTCGTAAGTTTTACCTTGCAAGTAAATAAAACCGAGTAATTATCATTCTGTGTTTTCTTCTTCAACTTATCACAGCAATAGTAACAACAATTAGGTAATCATTGGCTGTCGCGGGCCAGATTGATGACAGTAAATCATTGGCTGTCGCGGACCGGATTGATGACACTGGCGGGCCGGATTTGGCCCGAGGGCCGTAGTTTGGAGACGCCTGGTCTAATATAATATTATAATAGTGTTTTGATTGTTAGTATCCACAATCGTCTTCGGGTGATAACTGGACTTATTCCTCCGAAATCTGACTATTTATAGATCATTCGAGTGCTTTCACCTATCCTCTCTTCCCTCTCTCCGCTTCATTGATTTTAGCTGGAGATGACCGTTTGGCGGGAGTTGGTCGTTTTTCGCTTGATTAGAGGTTTCCATATGTTGCGTATCTCTACGCTTGCTTGACTAAATGCCTTGTTGGACAATTATATTAGACAGTGGAAGTCCGAACTGATGAAATACTCCCAAAAATACATTGTTTTTTGACGAGTAGAAAAAATTCTGCAACTCCAAAAAAACTGTAGGTCCAAAAGAAACTGTTTTTGGGCGTGTTTCTTACACTATTTTTGTCAGCAACCATGTAGAGTAACAAATCAATGAGATACATTTCTTTGTTATAATTTTTTCGTAATAGAAAACTTTGAACATCTTGATTCTTATTTGTATTGAATATTGAAATTCGAACAGACGATAGGTACTAACAGCAACATTCTAATTCTTATTTATATTAATATTTATATGTAAATTCGAGTAATCGCTTGGATTCAAAGAATTCAATTTGTTGTAAATGCTTGGTATATTCAAATTCATTTTGTGGAAGTCCGAACAAAAAGGTCAAGTTTTCGTTTGACATTGATTGTTTTCATCTGATAATTTTTGAAAGGTCTTGTTTGTTAGTGAATTTTCTATGTGTCCTTCAGCGACATTGGCTGACTTCCAGCCACCGTGTCACTTTAAATTTGTGATGTTTCCACCATTATCAGAAGATAACGTCTCTGAAGTTCGACGAATGCTATGGACTGTGTAATTTTCAAGATTGGGTCAATTTATAAATTCTGTGATTCTGACTGACTGAATAGAACTTTTTTTTGTAATATTGCTCAACAACAGTAACAGCAAAAGTTCAATATGTGTTTTGGAATCTGTCAATTTCACAAGCAACATGTCTTTTTTGTTTTTATCAGATCAAGTGACATTTTTGTTAGTTTTTCCCATCTACACACACCGGCTTATCTTATAATTGTTGCTACTCGAAAATAAAGGAAATTCATAGCGTATGAACTTGTAATATTTTGTTAAAGTTATCTTCAACAATATATATGTCTCATTATTTGTTTCCCTAATGAATTTGTTGACCTGCTCGCTGTTGAAGACTTCTTATAAACTTGTTATATACCCCGCTCACTTACCGTTTTTGCTCTGATCTGTTTAGGTGTATGAGATATCAATGGTTTATAAATATTTTCTTCCAATAACCAGTTGTTTCAGATTCGATAACAAAATTCGTAATGGATATTGAAAAAAATGATGAATCTCCTTTTCTTGATGTAGAGTCGAAAAAGTTGTCAGATTGTATTGATACAAAATTTTATCGAAAGAAAACGCCCACTAATCGTTGAATCATAATGTAAATGTTGAAAAATGTATTATTAACTATCTCTACATGTAGCAACCACAAAATAACGTTGTTCTTTAAATAAAAATTCTGATACAGCCAACCGGAGTACTTTACTGCAATTGTTTTGTGCTTCAGTCTGAGTGGATAACTTTAATTATGCATCACTCTGGATGCTTTTAGGATTCGTATATACATAGTGGCATTCAACATGGACACTCTCAGGGTCATCAGAAAGTGGTTCAAATAACTCATAGATATTGTCTTTTCGAATTTCACTTGCACTTATAATTCCTTGTATACTAGCTATCTTTTGAAGTTTCGCCTCCACTTTCAGAACACAAGATACAGTTTATATCTGCCATGTTAAGTTTTTCAGGACTTGTCAAAACTTAGGAAAGTCACCTGGAAAAAAATGCAATTCAAAAATTTTTACATACAGTATATAAGCTTATAATAGTCTTATTATTTTTCCGTACTATGTTGTTATTAACTTCTGCATGTATTTTAAGATAATTACCTTAATCCTGTTCAGCATTAATTTTTCCATTAATTGGTACTACACAGGATGATTTTTTTAAATTCAAGATGGCGGCCAAAAAACGCATTTCGCTCACTTAAATTTTTCTACATTATTAGTATGTTGAAATGATATAAGTAACGAACTGTTCAGCAAAAATTTTCCCGTTAGTTAATACCAAACAAACGATTTTTTATGAATTTAAAAAAACAAGATGGCGGCCAAAAAACGCATTTCGCGATTCTTCTCGACTTTTAGTATGTTGAAATGATGTGAATCATCAACTCAAAAAAATCAAACCCCGCCTCTGTGGGAATTATTTCCACCCTGAACCCTATTTCGACTCTACTATTATAATAATCCTCTATTATATTCCTAGTCGCCTTCCATCCTACCTTACCCTGTCCTTATTGATCACTGCATTGAAGATTACTGCATAGAAAATAAATCATACTCGCGTGTCGTGAAGAAGCGACTCTAATTCAAACGAGATTTTCAATATCACGTAATTCAATCATCTGGCTCCTTTGATGGAGGGTCTCTAACAAATTGGTCTGAAACTTCATAAATTGCTCTAACGAAGCCGAGTTCTTAAGGGGTCGAAGCTCAAGAAAAATCGGATGGAAATTTTTCGTTGAGTTGATGAATGGTAGCTAATTTGGGTACTGCATTTACCCTTCGCTAAAATCATACAAAAACAGAAATAAAATGACCTTACTCAGAAATTGAGAGGGGTATTTTTTGGAGCGACAAGTTTTTGTGTAAAAAAGCTTTTTGGCTTCTCCATCTTTATTATAAAAAGTGTGAGAAACTTTCAGTGGAAAGAAGAAAACAATAAAGTTTAAAATGAACCGTCTATGCTAGTATACTGGCATCCATATATGGAGCGGATCGAGTAAGGTCGGTCAACTTCCGAACACTTAACAGAAATCGCCAGATGATGTCAAATGAGATTTGCCCGAAACGTCGTGAGATTGAGAATAATAGCACAGTACACGAATCAAAATCCGCAAGAAGTTATTCAAAACTCCATAAAAGAAAGAAAACCAGTGGAAGGCTAAGAAAAGCACCAGAAACAGTTGAGTTTCAAAATCATTTATGATATAATTAGTTTCCTTTGCAACAATTCGGTTAGACAAATATAGTATCAAATTACGCCTCCTGCGATATTGTCTCTTCACTCGATACTACTATAATAACGGAATCAAAACAAATATTGCCACAGACAAGCCCCTCCAGCTTGAATAATTATCTACTAGCTGATTAATCTGTGGATTCCAATATACATCTATTCGAGATACAGTATCAAAACAAAAATGTTAGTATCTCAATCATTATGGAATAGGCATGAATTGGGTGGTTCAACATCATTCTAACACAAATAAATGCTCAATACATCAATAGATGTAATGTCAAAAATATGTAACTAGTTATATATTACATGAAATTACATGACTTGACGACGGGGTCATAATCTCCCTGACCCCCCAAGTCTCGTCACTGGCTTTGTTCTTTCTTTAATCAGCTCTACTTTTTTGTTCTGGGCCAGTATTTATGCTGCTGGACAGGTATAAAGTGCAGGTATCGTAACACGGCCTGTTGGAAATGAATTCTTGGCTTTCTGTTCGACGTTAGTTACTTTGAGAGGACTTCAAAACCACAACCATTGTCACGTATAATCTCAAACCCACGTGTTAATAATAATAATAATAAATATACTTTATTGTCCAAAGAAAAGTTCTTATTGACAAAGCTTTGGTGAACATTTTGAGAAAAAAAATAATTAAGTGCATGAAATCAGAATATAAGCTAGTAGATTGATAAAGATATCTAGAGTACTACCATAAATATACAAATAAAAATTTTGAAAGTCGCATTTTCTGAAAAACATTGGATTATATACAATATAAATGCAATATAAACAAAATAACATATCTATATAAATGTATAAACATATATATACACATATATACACACATACATACATACATAAAATAATTTTAAAAAATGTATAGAGAAAAATATGTATAAAATATGATTAAAAGGTATCGTCATAAAATTCTTGCAAATTATAATAGGGCCTCTCGCTAAGAAAATCCTTTGTAGATTTTCGAAATTCAGTACAGATTACTACGCATTTTAGGTAGTTTGGAAGATGATTATACATCTTAAGACCATTATACAATATAGAATCTTCAATTAAAGTAGTGTTAGGTATGGGAAGACTTAAATTTAGGGTCTGGCGTGTGGTGTTATGAGAGACAACAGAGGAAAGTTCTGTTCTATGTTTATGCACTAAACAAACTGTTTCTAAAACGAATAGAGCATGCAGTGATACAATTTTGTTTGCTACAAACAAAAGCCTACACGAATATGACGTATTAAATTTGGAAGAGGAAGTTTTAAAATCAATCTTGTGGATTGCTTGGATATTAATATACGAGATCTGTTATTATAAATAATGGTCAAATTTCGCGGGCTATGAAGGTTATAACTGTTGACCAATCATGGGTAAATGGTTATGACATGGAAACCATACTACAATCGTCCCAGGAGAAGCAAGACCATAAAAAGCACGCCATGTTTGATCAAATGTCACTGTTTTCCTCGATTATCATGGAGTAGTAAATCAGGAGTTTTTGCCACATAGACGTACGGTCAAGAAGGAGTATTATTGCGAAGTTAATCATGGTTCAGCCACCGTATTCACCAGATTTGCCCCCCTGCGAGTTTTTTCTGTTCTCAAGAATAGGTAGTGACATTAACGGATTTCCAAACTATTCATATTCATGCATTATTTCACAAATTGTAGCTAAAATGCTTAGATACAATACCTATTGAAAATAACTCAGATATTTTCCTTACTGTATTTTCTATGGTTTTCAAAAGTATATCATCGCTGAAAGATGGTAGCCGGTTGTTTGACTTGTGTGGTTCGTTTTATCCATTCAGTCAACCGCTATGTGGAATGATGGTTTGAGCTTGACGGCTGGACGATTAATTTTCATTCATATCGTCCAACGCTTGCTAGAAATCGTTCATTGGAAAGTAATACATCGTTAATCTTCAGCTTGCCACAAATTTCGACTCCTGAGTGTTAACGTTTGTATGATGTTTTTTAAACAGGTATATCGCTGAAACTAGTTTTAAGTCACCCTTTCCAAAAATATAACCGAAGAAAAATAAAGTAGAGCAAGTTTTCATTGAAGCAATTCTACTTTGACATGGGAATTTTCATTGTTCAATGTTACCGAAAATTCAATTACATCTTCAACATGTTGTGATTCCCTTCAAGTAGTTGTAAGTTCAATATCCATTTAAATTTTCTGTTGATTTTTCAGCGAACCCCAATAAATTTCTAGTCTACCGGTGAAGCCAGGCACTCGGTCCATAAGTGCGGCAACTTGAAAATTCAATAACTACTTTGGATGGATCCCGAAAACTTTTATAGGGCATTGGTCGAGAGTCAATATAGCAAACTTTTATTAGGCTTTCAAAGTTGCAGCAACTTCCATCATAACATGTTCTGTGGGGAAATCGGAAATATAGGCAACGAATGTTTGTGTGTACCCAAGATATTCGAAGTTAAAGTAGAGGAGAAATGAATAACTCGAGTTTTATACTTTTATTGAACAGTACTCACAATTTCACGGAATAGTTCAATAATAAACTTGAGAACAGAACGTATCTAATAATTCGTTAAGAAATTTCCGGTTGAGTTTGACAATTTCCGGGATATCAACTGAAGCTCCCCCCCCCCACGTATGTTAGTCATATCATGATATGATACAAAGAGTCACATCGCATCTATCTGTCTATCTGAACACGATAAACCATTGTATGGAGTGAGAGATGGTCGAAAATAATTCCACGAGACCTCAAACCGTTATCAATAAATTTTAATTTTTCTACGAAAACTTTGTTATTTACTAAAACCATGAGGGCAACCAGTACTGGTCCGTAAGACTAATGGTCAATTTCAACAAGAACATTTATTTGAAATTGTAGTTATTGAACAATAGGATTTCATTGCTAAAAGTCTATCGTACCTCGAAATAAGACCACATATCCAGCTTCCCAGTCACCTGACAACCGGGCTGGAAGCGGCTAGATCCATCAACTGTACGTCGCGTATTCTTTTCGATTTCATTGAAATTGCGACATACTTTAACGGAAAAATACTACTACCCGTACCTTCAACCTCCGTCGAATGACAGGTACAAACCCCAATTTTTCAAATGGGAAATTTTTTAAATGGGAAGTATAGACTTGTGACATATCATTGCAAAGGGCTCTTCATTTTCTATTCAAAAATGTTATCGCTTTCGAGTTTATTGCAACAATTCAAATGAAATGAATTAAAATCATATGTCAATAATAATTTGGCACTACTTCAAAATGATGTCATTCCAAGTTCAGCAAATTTGTATCCTGTTCCAGTGAATACGATATGGTTTCAGCAGGATGGATCACTTTGTGAAAATCTCCTAGCTTTCTAGCAACTTTTTGAGGTATCGTTTAGTGAATTTTATCAACGGTCATTATCATTAGTGACAATCTGAAGCGACACTATGACAGAATAAAATTATAGACATATATGTTCTTCTACTCGTGTTTGGGGCACACGTCGCTAGTGCGATACTAAAATCCAAAATCTGAACCTCAACCAATTTCCGGTTGAATTTGACAATTTCCGGAGTATCTCCCTATATCCACCCTCCCTCCGCATGTATTAGTCATATTCTGAAATAAAAATCCGAGGCGAATTGCGAGCGGCAATAAATATTAAATGTGCCGGAAAGTTTTCACCTCAAAGCTAGGTTATATTGCGAATAGATGTTCGAGAAAATAAGAATGTTTAAAAATAATTAAAAAATATGGGTGACAAATATTAAGACTTCTCTTCTGTATAGCTATAGTTATGGAAATATTGCGCTACCTTGGAGAAAGTCTGAAATTACCTATATTGTAACAAATTGAAGAATTAAATGTCCTAAACAAATTCATTTCAAACGATATTTCACAAATTATAAATTAATTTATTCATTACAATACTTGGCAACTAACGCTTGATTTATTTCCACTATTTGAATTTCTTGTTTAGCCGCTCAATTAATGTTCTTAACTGCCCTCTTGCGTCGCGAAGACGTGCTTATATAATGTAACGTTCTATTCTAAAAATATGTAGTCGGTTCGGTCCTAGAGTTTTACCGGCGATTCTCGACTGCAATCTTCCACAATGATGTCATGTGTTTGTGCGCTGAGTCGGCCGGCATATTGGTCAGCGGCGACTTCAGAATCATTACAATATAGAATATGGAATGTAGAATGTAGAAAAAGAAATTTTCTTCCAGGAGGGGGTGGAGAGAGAAAGTTGAAAACCTGTGTTATAGATTAATTTCTGTGAGGTAACTAATCCAATATCAAATTGCCATTATTTATCTGAACGGTTTAATAAAACTAAGATATATATCAGAGAACATCCTGAGATAATCATCACGAATAGTGATGAAGGTAATGTTATGATAGCCAAAACATAGGCTGAATAGTCCAGGGCCTGAGAAAAAAACGTATTATTTTGTTTCAAAAATGGCTTTATTTATCAACGTAATCTTCATCAAGAGCCACACAATCATTTCAGCGCCACTCTATCATTTCAATACAACTGCTGTAGAACGATTTATCGTTTGCCCAAAAATAGGCAATAATTTCTACATTCGAGCGAAATTTCTTACCGGTGACCATTTTTTTGAGGTCTACGAACAGCCAGTAGTCTCTGGGAGCTAAATCTGGCGAATACGGTGGATGTAGGAGCAATTCGAAGTTCAATTCATATAGTTTTGCCTTTGTTTTGATTGACTCGTGACACGGTGCGTTGTGTTGACGAAACAAAATATTTCCTTTGACCATAAGCGGTCGTTTCTTTTCAATTTCGGCCTTCAAACACTCCAACAACGCTATATAATATTCACTGTTGATGGTATTTCCCTTCTCAAGATAGTCGATGGGTATTACACCACGCACATTCCAAAATCCTGAGGCCATAACCTTTGCAGCTGATTGTTGTCCTTTCAGACACTTTGGACGAGGTTCACCAGTTGCTTTCCACTCAGATGACGATCGTTTTGATTCCGGAGTGATGTGATGGATCCAAGTGTCATTCATTGTCACAAATCGACGCAAAAATTCTGGTTTGGTATATTCAAACATGGCAAAACACTACCACATGGCAAAACACCACTCAGAATCATCTAGACGTTCTTGTTTCTCGTCAACAGTGAGCTCGCGCGGCACCCACTTGGAGCAGAGCTTTTTCATAGTCGAATGCTCATGCAATATGAAGCCAACACGTTCTTTTGATACCTTTACAATATCGGTTAACCCACGCAACTTCAGTTTTCGATCTTTAAAAACGATATTGTGGATTTTTTTATGTTTTCTGGTGTTATTGCCACTGCGTTCTGCATCATCGGTGTCTCTACCACCACGTTCAATTGTTGTTTCTCTTCAAGCCACTGCTTCGTTTGAACGGTATTTTTTCCCATCAAGAACCAGTGAAAAATTGAAACACCCCTGGCACAATAACTTATGATCAGAATATTTCGAAGTTTCAACAGCTTTATTTTGAAGGTTAAAAAAATGGTGAATGCAATAAGATTAGCCTCATCTATGTGTTAGGCCCGAGACTCGTCAGCCCATTTAGTATGTACAGTAATCAGTATTTTCATAAACGTCACTTATTATTAGAAGACACTTAATATTACAACAGTTTTAGATCGTATCCAACTCCAGCGTTGCCACAAGAAGTTGATAAGGTCGTTACAAATCTGAAAAAAATTGGGTAAGATAGATTCTTCTGCAGCAAAATCCTTAACGATATACAGTGCATTTCTTTGATGTTCCTCCTTCCCTTTTATTTTTTTAACGAGTCAACTCAAAAAATAGAAATTTGAGATAATGAAATTAATGCATGAATACTTTATTTTGAAGTGAAACTGACATATGAAACTTTCAAGATGGCGACTAGGCGCCATCTGGGAAAAAAATTGAATGGAAAGCGGGATCTTGTGACACATCTTTTTGGAGCTCCTGACAAATGCTTCACAACCCTAGAATATAATGTCAACATTTTCAACTACTTCAAAATAGCGGAACCTTTAATAATTGCTTGAATCCATTGACATTTCACTACATAATATGAGGTAATAAGCTTGAGGTCAGTTCAGAAGATGCTCGAAATGGTTGCCTTGAACTTCTTGACATATGAACAGCGTATCCGATATTTCACGCCGAACATTTTCGAAAACAATAACGTCAATATATCTACGAATATTCATTATTCTCTGCCGTATATCCAATATTGAAGCAGGTTCAGTTTCGTACACCTTTTGCTTCAAATAGCCCCATAAAAAAGTCCAAAGGTGTCACATCTGGCGAGCGGACTGTCCATTCTGTAGGAACTCGACGGTCAATCTAACGACCGGGAAAAGTAGTATCCAAATAGTTTCTTACTTGTCTGGAGTAATGTGGTGGTGCTCCGTCTTGTTGGAATACAATATTCGAATTCATTAGGATTCGCTTCGACGATTTCAGTGATGAGAGGGTCCACAGTAGTTTTCAGCATATTCAAATACAGTTCCTTTGTTAAATTTCAATCAATAAATAGAGGTCCTACAATATGATTTCCCAATATTCCTGCCCAAACGTTATTTTTTTCTGGATATTGGGAAACCGAAAACTAAATGAGAATATTCTAACTGAACAATGATGTTTATTGTCGTACTGACATTTTTTGTCTTTTTCGTAAACAAAAAATAAATCAACAAACCTTACTGGATTATTTGAATTGCCATATGGCAGATAAAAAAAATATTTCTAGAAATATCGATATTAATACGTTTTTCTTCAGGAAATTATTAAATGTTTCGCCATTTTGTAGTAGGTGAAGATATTGACTTCATATTCCAGGGTTATGAAGTATTCATCAGGAGCTTCAAAATTATGTGTCACAATACCCTCCCTTCAATTTAATTTGTTTCCCAGATAGCGCCCAGTCTCCATCTTGAAAGTTTTATCTGTCAATTTCACTTCAAAATGAAGTATTTATGCATTAATTCAAAAAAAATTCATGCATCAATTTCATTATCCCAAATATCAATTTTTTTGGGAACATTAAAGAAATGCACTGTATAATTCCATAGCACCATGTTTTCATACATTACTGAGTACATTACCAAAGGTTCAGAAACCAACACTATCAATGAGACCCGTCTAATCTTCAATTGATTATCTCAACAGCACCGGGCAGGCCATCACCAATTAAAGAAAAACTGATAAACCAAGACAAGTACTTGGTAAAAATTACTGCTTGAAAGCAAGCGAGGCATAAGTGGAACCACCTATTGGTATAACACCTAAGTTAGCTTGCCAAGGAACCATTTTGGTATTGGTCGTTTGACCAAAATTTTGGAAGTTATCCTGGAATGCCATCGGAAAACGAATTTCCATATTTCTAGAAATGACATAAAATGAAGAGGAGTTAATGCAGTCAAGCTGCTGGAAAATAATTTCATGAAAATCGAAAGATGAATAGATAAATACTATTCTGATTATTCCCAATTTGATTTCACTGGTCACTGTCTCAGCCTGTTGGGTATCATCAGTACCGGGCATGCGGCCCTCGATTGAAGACAAAATGTGAATAACCAAGAAAAGTACTTGATAAAAATAACTGCATAAACGCAAGCAAGACATAAGTGGAACCACCTGTTGCCAAGTTTTTATGTCATTGTTGGTGGTTTGACCAATCAACCGACAACTGCGGTAACAGAAATTTCGGAAGCTATTCTGGAATGCCATCGGAAAACGAATCCACATGTTTCTAGATATGATATAAAATTAAGAAGTTAATGCAGTCAAGCTGCTGGAAAATGATTTCATGAAAATGAAAAGATAAAAGTAGTACTTTGACAAGTTGATTTCAATTTAAGAGCTACTTATGTCTCGATTGCTTTCACGTAGTGATTTTTATCAAGTACCTACTTGTCTTGGTTTTTTACAGCTAAATTAAGAAACAGCATGCAGTTGGAGCAGGTTTTACAGTCGAAGACACAAAAAATGAGAACTTTTTTTTCTATTCCAACTTTTGAAACCTCATTGTCTCTTCTTCAATTGCAAAACAAGTGGAAAGCAGTATTTACAAAATGTATTGATTCGGATAACATTACCTCTGATTCAAAAACCATATCAATATCTCATACATATCTCATCACGTATCAATATTCCATACTGTATCGAACCTGAAGCCGCCCCTGACCGATATGCCGGCCGACTCAGCGAACAAACACATGACATCACCGCGAAAGAATATAGTCCGAAACGACTATACATTTCTAGAAAGGGCCTTTACCGACATAAGCCGTCTTCCCGACCCAAGAGGGCAGTTCAGAAAGTGAATCGAGCGTTGTAAATGTGTTGTAAATAAATTATTTTGTGATTAGTGAAATATTGTTGGAAATGAATTCGTTTAAGACAGTTGATTCTTTAATGTGATACAATACAAAACCAATTGCACTTGTCATGTTGATGTAATTGAAAAGTAATTGAAAAGTACTTTGAGTATGCCAAATTGTGTAGGACCAAAAAATATTATAGAAAACGTTATATTCTGGGTTTAGCTGTGATTCATATATGAACCTTAATCCATCTCAAGCATGAAAAGAGTTTTCTCAAAGAAATATGTTCGGTCGAACAATTTTCAAGCATCAAAACTTCGAAACACGATTATATTCCCCACTATTTCTTTTCCTGAGCAGGGAAAACTATATGAATGTTAATCTCACTCATCTCCGAGATTGTAATATTTACATAGCACAACAAATCTTCGGGCGATAAAAGAAAATCAACAGGAAAACACGTTTTACGAGATCATAATCCGACTCGATGGCAAGTTGGTTGAATCTTTGTTTGTGGTTTATGATTCAATTACATTTTACATTGTAATCAAAAGGCGTGAGGCGGCCATTAAAAATGCAATTCCTCCCTATCGCTCTCATAACGCTCTACAGTTCTGCCAACTTTAGACACCCCGCCGTCGAGTGAATCTTCTCTTTGAAGGAGGGGCGGTAAGAGTGCGGCATTGTTAAAATTCATGGGCGTGCACGGCGATTCACAAAGCGGAACTAATAGAGAGCATATCGAAGTCTCTCGAGTCGGGGGAGGCGATTGAAGGATCGATTATTGCTTTGTCAACAATAACCCTTCGAATTTTTATCGACTGGCTTTTCAATAGCTTAGGGAACGATGTTGACACAAAACTTATATTTTTTTTTAGTAAAATATTTTCAGTTTCATATAATGCTCACAATTACTCGAGTATATAACACATATATCTTGAGTTATCTCATCCAATATATTTTTTTGATGTCTTAATGATGAATATTACTGTAGTTTTTACTCAATACCAAACCGTTATTTTAATATCAAACTGATCTTTTGATCTTCCTCTTGAAGATGATCACTTGGTGATCGAAACACTTGTCGAGGTGTTAAAATAACGGTTTGGTGTGTGGAAAGAACTCCAGTAATATTTATTACTACACCAAAGGTTCCAAACAGTGCATCACAAATGTCTTAAAGATGTATAGGGTCTTTTATTAACTAAGCGCTTTCTATCTTTTAATTTGTATAAATCAAAGTGTGTGTGAGATATCATCGACATTTTTTATTGACTTGAAATATCTATTGTCGTCATTATGTGTGGAACATATTCATAGATATCGAGGGAGCGTTTGATAAAACAACCTTTCCAACAATTACCCAGCAACTAAACTCCATGAATGTACACCTCCCAACTAGCAATTTCGTATTTTATAATAGTTGCGGAAACGTTTCGGAGAAACAAATTATAAAACCACATTTCTCCCAAAAATGTTTTCAATGTGTTTATAAAACTGCTATAAATAGGAAATTGGCACCGTTTTATAAATCATTAAAGTTATTATCAATATTTTGTAATGCCTTTTACAAACACTACAAAACAGTTTTATAAACATTTTAGCAGTCACTATAAAATTTGTCTAACACTCTTAAAAAGTAGTTTTGTAAAGACTTCCCTTACTGTACTTTTGCAACATATTTAAGCGATACCTATAAAATAATCAGAAGACAGTTTTATTAGAGTTTTTTAGTAGTTCCAAGTAGGCGTTATAAAATATAATACAGCCGAAAACGATAACAATAAAATAAAAAAGTGTTAAAAATGCTTTTTTGAAGACGCAAGAAGTAATTTTATATTGGACACTAGGAAAATATAATTGATATGTCACCAACTGAAAACTAAGAAATATAAAGGTTGAAGCCATTTTAAAATTCCACTTTTGCACTCATAAAACTGTTAAAGACATTGTTTGTGTTTCGAAGATTGATATTTTTACTGCAAATGAAATTTTATTGACAAATATATAGCCTATTATTAGCAATTTAAGCGCGCCACTCATTTATAAATGTTTTCGGTAAAATTATTAATTACACAAAAAATCACTCTGTCGAGGTATTAATTTTCTAAAATTTAACAAATTTTCACAAACTTAACTCACTTTATTCTAAATAATATAATGTTATATTTATTCTCCTACTACCAGCTGGTAGTAGGAGAATAGATACTCAAGATGCTCTCTAGTAGAGCAATAAGTATCAATGTAGAAGACATCGCAGTGAAAGGAATGGTCATGAAGGGTCTTATTACCCCTTCTTTGGAACCTAGTTCTTAATACCCTGATTAATCTCATCAACAATAATGGATTCTACACAATTGCATATGCAGATGACATACTTATTTTGCAGCCAGGCAAATTTGTGAACACACTGTGTGGTAGAGCGCAGGATGGGCTCAAATTAATAGAAACATGGTGTAAGGAACACTCACTGTCGATCAATCCCAAGAAGACTGAGATGGCCTCTTCACCAGGAAAATAAGTTTATCGAGCTTGAAACCTCCCGAAATCTTCAAAATCAAACTAAACTTCTCGGAAGAGGTGAAATACCTTGGTACTACCCTCGACAGGAAGCTAACATGCAACTCTCACCTGCATAGTAGGTAGCAGAAAGAGCACACATATGTGGCTTATGAGCAATGTCGGAGGACAGTGGGACGCGCATGGGGTCTTTCACCCCGTGTGGTCACCTGGATCTACACTGCAATAATAAGACCTATGAGGATCGAAAGTTCTACTAGCAACGGTCATCCAAAAATTATATCAAATACAGCGATTGGCTTGTTTAAATATCACAGGAGCCATGAGAACAACCCCAACCGTGGCAATGGATTCAATTACTGGTCTGAACCCTCTGGATCTGTACGTTAAGGAGGTTGCGTTAATGGCCATGTTACGATTGCGCACGGCTGGTGTAAACCTCGAAGTAGGAATGGGTCGCCTATGGCAAGAAGCGCTTACTGCTCAACCTCTGCTGCAGGCAGCCCGTGATGCAATTGAACCCAAGTTTGTGTTTAATTAACCTTACAAAATATAAATAAAACAGGACACAGAGTCAAATGCTACAAATGCAATATGTATATATACAAAAGGCTCCAAAACCAAAGAAGGCTCAGGATGTGGAGTTTAGTCCAGATCACTAAGCCTAAGGATTAAGTGGAAATGGGAAAAATACTAGCGTAGTTCAAACATAAGTAGCGGGTATCTGAATCACCACGAAATAAATAACCGGGAAAGGAATTTCTGGCAAAAACATAACAATCTGCACTGATAGTTGATATGTCCTGTTAACCTTGAAGAGACGTGTTACCTCAGGGCTACTACTAGAGTGCTGCCAAGATTTAGCCAAAGCCTCGGTATATAATAACATTATCCTGAGTTGGGTTAAAGCCACTCCAGGAGTAAACGTAATCGAATTGGCGACTCTTTAGCCAAAGAAGCGGCTGGGCTAAGAATTTTAGGACCCAGTGGCACCTTCGGCCTGATGACTTCGACAATTGCGGAACTAGCCAAACGTCACACCTATGCTCAATCCGAAAGAGATGGGATGAATTCAAAGGAAGCAGTCTTGCCAGGATCACCCTGGGCGACCCTGGGAAGCTGGTACAGAAGAAATATCTGGCGATGACCAGAAAAAGCCTACGCTCACCAGTAGGATTTCTGACTGGCCACTGTCAACTAAGGAAACACCTCCATATTATGGGCGTAGTGAACACACCTCTATGCAGGATGTGTTAACAGGAAGATTAAACTGTCAAGCATGTCTTATGCGAGTGTCCGGAGTTATCGTTAATAAGAGAGTGTGTGTTCTGCGAGTCTTGGCCTACACCTGCCGATATAAAGGAGATGTCTCCTAGTGGCCTGTCTACCTTCCTGAATAGAACAGGATGGACGGTGACCTAGGAGGACAACTCCTCAGGAGGATGTTCTGCTGCTATGGGTTTACACTCACCCTCCTTACTCTACAGATGCAGAAATGTGTGGAATATCGTTGAAATGTTTGCCAGGGCTTCTCTGGGTGTAGCACCTCCGAAACGTCCAATTTTACATGACTCTGGAGCGTAAATCAGGCTAAATTTGACCGATGGCATTGGTTATGTCGGCTTTCAGGGCTGCAAAACACTCATTTCGATAAAACAATTGCATTATTTGTACGTGTTGCTGAATAACATTTAATTTGATAGATGTTGCTCCAACAAAATGACCGTTATCAATTGTCAAAGTTCAGAAGACCCTATACTACTCCGCTTGTATCGACAATGTAAAAGTTTTTCGTCACATCCCCAAATCTTACCTTCAAGTCTTTCCATTGGCTTGTGAAATATTCAAAATTCCAGGTTTCGTCCTGCTTTTGCTGTTTGAGAAATCCTATAGCGGAATCCAGCCGTAGAACGGCGTTTCCAGCTAGCAATAAGTAGGGCTTTTACCTTTCATAAATATACAATAACAAACACGCAAAACACGCTACACGAAGAATGGAAACGGAGAGATCAGTTAACGATATTCCGTGATAACCTCGAGAATATCGCTCCACAAAAACTTCGTTTCATTTTAACATAGCATAACAATAACGAATAAATCGTAATCGGCCGTGAAGCCACAATCATAAAACTGTTATTTCAATAATGGATCGATTCGAAAAATGTTTCGTTGGGTAAATGTGTATTTTATTTTTTAAATTATATGTTTATCCGGTTTCTGGTAGAAGTATTCACACCATTTATCATTTTACAGTAGAACGTGTGTGACCAATGTGACCATGAGCTAATTCCAGAGCATAATTATGAGCTCTCCCTTCACTTTCTACTCCCTGGTTTTACTATCACCTCCAATATTTATTTGTGTAACTAGTGAAAAAAGTGAGTTTTTCTTACATGATGCGCATGAACTTTGGAGCTCGAGACGGAGTCAAGAGCGCCAAACTTTGAAAGTTTTGACGACTCCTACAGATATTTATATTTATCTAAAGGAATTGATAATATAAATTATTATTATTTCTCTCCAAAGGGTAAGCTGGTCGGGCTCTGTCCCGGAAGCTCTATAGGGAAGGCTCGCCGGCATTATCAACCAATGAACACTCCCCACACCGTGAGGTAACTGATTATTGTGTCCGGGAATCACATGCCCCATTTTATTATTATTATTTTTGTCCCCTTAGGTTGCGCTAGTCAAGCCCTATTCCCTCGGAGCCGAGATGTATTCGGGAGGGCGGGCCAGCATTATCAACCATTGCCCACTCCCCGCACTGCGGGGTATGTAATCATTAGGTAATCATTGGTGTGGCAAGCCGGCATATTCTTGAGATTTGAGAGGGTATCATTCCACCAAGGACTCTGATAATCCTCCTCATTTTGGACAATATTCGTCTCGCCAGTAGCTGAAAACTCAACGACAAATATCATCTTGCTCTGGTGGTCGGGAAGAACTACACCAGGCTTGTATGAGCTTGAGGGTGGGGTAGGTACAGTTGATTCTGATTCAAACAGATTCTGCACTATTTATTCCCCACAACGGATTCAATAACCTGCGGAGCGTAGGGCAACACCGGTGTCTCGTCAATACCATTAAACTGCCATTGGTGGTAATTTAGCGTTTTTTGAGCCATATTATGTCAATGGATTTAGGCTGAGGTCGCATATGCTGGACATGTTGACAGCAAGTGCTAGGGTCTCAGGCACCTCGTGTCAGGCCCTGCACGTCATCTTGGGAAACTCTATACCCATCACGCGACCTGAGGAAAGCGAAAGTCAGGCGCTTTGATAAGCCAAGATCTTCAATGTTGTTGAGGAAGACCCCATGCATTGGCTTATCCTTGTGAATCCGCAGAAGTAAGATGATCTCTGCGGCTTTTATATGAACCTTTTGCTGAACGGGCTTGCACCTTGTTCAGTGTCGAAAACTAAAACGTGTGCATCAGCTGATCAGGCAGCTGTCCTAAAGAGAAATGATCCAATTCCTGCTCTCTCATGGTTGCGGACCATGCCAAGAAGATGATCCGAACTTTACAGGCTCCATCCAGTACCTTTCTGCAATGTAGACACTCCGAACTCAAAAGTCCACGGCCTCACTCTTGTCGGGAAAAGTACAACTGTCGAACAGACGATTTGGGGTGCAAACTCCTATGGAAATGCATCATTTTTCGTTGTTCCACCCCGAGGTAAATGTACGTCTCATCGGCGTCCAGATGCTTCCATCTACGGGCTGCATATCCTCCCTGTAATCCCCTCATCGTCCTCTTTCGAGATGGACTATTCCACATTTGTCTATCCCGAATTTTGTACCGATAACATGCGTGTACTCTACCACTCTCAAAGACTGATGAAGATCCTATTCCCCGGAAAAATAAAGTTCAAAATCATCTATATAAAACAAATGGATGACCTTGTGCGCCCGGTTCCCGGGGGTCCCACAGTTATACCTTCGAGTGTTTCTGAGCGCAACGGATAATGGCAATAGTGAGATGCAGAAGAGAAGGGGACTGAGGAAATCGCCCTGAAATACACCAAATGTTATGGTGTGAAGTGAGTCCGGCATAGTTGTAGGCATCTCACTATTTTGTACGGTACCGCAAACTTGCGAGTCCTGCGTTACACATCTCTCAATGAGCAGATTCTTTTTACATCCAGCGACATCCAGCGACTTCCCTCTTCGACCCTCTCTGCTCATATATCTGTTCGAACACTCGGTCAACTGCGGTTAATATTCGTGTGTATAAGATGCTAGTAAACAACTTATAATACGAATTAAAGCATGTTATTGGTCTGTAATTCTAAGGAATCGACAAAACTTCGCTTTTGAGGATGAGAACGGTCCTCCTCTCTACAAGCCAATCCATAATCGGCTGCTCTCCGTCCAGCCATGACTTAAAAACTCTGGTCAGATGGCGGTGAGTGCTTGGTAGTTTTTTCCGCTAATTAGGGGTCATTCCATCTGGACCTGGAGCAGCAAAGTTCTTGGAACCCACAAGGGTTCTTCAAACGTAATCCGGGGTTATCGAATTGCGCATATTATCATTATCATTATTACATTTATTATTATGAGGAGCCTACACAACATTGGTGCAAGCTGGTTGCATATTAAGAAAATAAATATCGAAATGAAAATTTGACGCACTCACCATTTCCTACGTTCCTAGTAGACTAATCAACAAGTTCAAAAACATGAAAAATAGAGATAAAAGTCCTAAAATTATGAGCGATAGCTCATTCGATTCGGAATGATATTTAGTTTTTCGTTAATAACTAAAAAAATATTAATATTTAAGCAATTTTGAAAAAAGGTTGTTAAAGAGGAGGAAATTTCCGATAAAAAAGTCCCGACTCCCGATACTCTATCTCCATTATTTATAATTTTAATTTGACGTTGAAAATAGGGTTCCGCGCGGCTGTTACGGCACGCGCACACTGCCGCTAAAGAGAGTTTATAAAAAGAAATAATTTTTTTATAACGTAAAATGTCATTTTAAAAATTTGAAAAAAATGTAGTATCTTCTTAACACTTAAATGAATCGAGTCCCGTAGAAAAAAAAGTTTTATCACCATTTTTCAAAAACTTAATTGTTAACTAAAAAATTTTTTACCAATCTCCGTTGGCATACATAATGGGATAAACGGTATAAATAATTGGCCTATAAATTTTAAACTTCGTGAAGCCCTTTTGATATATATACTTCATACGATCCTGCGATAAAAGTACATAAAAATTTATTAATTTGTTAATTATGTTTTTTATAACTATTGCAAATTGAAATATCTAAAAATATTTGATAATTTTTATTTTCAATTGATATTTAGCTATGTCTGTTTTCACATTAAATAATGGCAGTTATTAACATAGAATATGAATTTTTTACGTAATCTGTTTATTAAATTGTTTTAAACAAATAGAGAAATTCAATATTTTTGAACAACTTTTTTGCTATTTTGTTGTCTAGAGATAATTATGATTAAAAAAAAAGTTTTTCTTATTTTAATTTTTAATTGTTCAAAATCGATTTTTTTATATTTTGATTGTTTAAATAATAAGTTGAGAAATGATTTTGCTTTTAAAAATCATAATTTACACTTTTGAATAGTTTGTCAAAAAAACTTTTTTATTATCTAATTGTTTATTAATTGAACAATTTGTTATAAACAAATATTGACTAACGTTATATTTTTTCTGAAGCGAAAAAAAAATTATAAAAACAGCTATATATAAAAAAGTGACAAAAAATAGAAAGTATTATAATAGATAAAAAAAAATTATGGCACTTTTTTATATATAGCTGTTTTTGTTAGTTTTTTCTGCTTCAGAAAAAAAATATAACGTTGGTCAATATTTGTTTATTAGAAATTGTTAAACTAATAAACAATCAAATAATAAATTAAAAATTAATTTTTGCCAAACTATTGCTAAATTATGATTTTTAAAAGCAAAATTATTCCTTAACTAATTATTTGAACAATCACAATATAAAAAATGTATTTTAAACAATTAAAAATTAAAATTAAACTTTAAATATTTCATTTTGCAATAGTTATAAAAAATTATAATTGACAAATTAATAAATTTTTATGAACTTTTATCGCAGGATCGTATGAAATATATATATCAAAAGGGCTCCACAAAGTTTAAAATTTATAGGCCAATTATTATTTATACCTTTTATCCCATCATTTATGCCAACGGAGATTGGGAAAAAATTTGTTAGTTAACATTTATTTCTTTTGATAAACTCTCTTTAGCGGCAGCGCGCGCATGCCGTAACAGCCGCACGGAACCCTATTTTCAACGTCAAATTAAAATTATAAATAATGGAGTCGGAACTTTTTTATCGGAAATTTCCTCCTCTTCATCGAACTTTTTTCAAAATTGCTTAAATATTAATATTTTTTGAGTTATTAACGATAAACTAAATACCATTTTTTAAATCTTATTTTGTTAATAACAATTGCAATTTTTTACCTGCACCAGAATCCTTCAAAAATATTTTTTTAGAGGTGATTCCGAATCGAATGAGCTATGGCTCATATTTTTAGGACCTTTATCTCTATTTTTCATGTTTTTGAACTTGTTGATTAGACTATAGGCGGTATGATCTGTCAAATATCTGCCGAAAACTACCCACTTGCCTCAGTTAGTTCAGTTACGTGTGTCTCCTCTAATAGAAAATTGTTTCGGATGTATTTCGCTCTTTCATCGACAAGACAACTTCAAAATCAGACGAGTTAACCCCTAAATACTCAGTACTAGGCACGTCTCACCAAGTCAGCGGTGGTCTGTGATTTCATCGACATCCATATTTAATATTTTCGGCATGGTAATTTCCTATATCTTTCGTCTCTTTTCTTGCAGTAGAACTCAACTTTCAGATATTTCTTGGTAACATTGGTTTCGTGATTTCAGGTCATCAATCATTCTAATAAATACGAATACCATTAGCAGTCAGTTTTTCGAATTGTTGAAACTCTCAAGTATATTGCCATCATATTTTTTAGTAATATTCGAAACGCAAACTGAAATAATTATTTGTACATAAATTATTCTTTGTGAAATGTTCAATGTGCTTTTGTTGGATATAGACATATTACTAAATGCTATTTATGGACGAACATGCCGGGTCGAATTGTGGTTATGGTGCTGCCTAACGCAAAAATAGGTATAGTTTTGATAAGTTTATTGATAATTCGTGAACTTTGTTTCGGATCTTTTTTAAAATATTCTAAACTATTATACCGAGTGACAACAAATCTATTCCAATTAAATTCAAATATACTTTTTTGTCTGAAGAATGAATTCTCATTGACAAATCCTTGTGCGAAATATAAATAACATAACATATAAATCACAAAAGTATCACAAAAGTAAAATCACTGAAAGTAAGTGATAACATGAACTGAAAAGAGACATGTAAATAATAATAACCTAAAACAAATGTTTAGGATATAAGAACATGGTCAATAAAATTAAATAAATCAGTTTAAACTAAATTGAATCAAATCAATAAAATACCGTAGATATTACAGTTACTCTTCTCAATTAAAATTATCATCGTAGAATTCTGCGTAGCTATAATAAGGTCTCACAGAAAGCAAGTTTTTCAACTCTTTCTTAAGAGCTCTAAGGTCATTTATGGTTCTCATAGCTTGAGGAAGGTAATTGAACATTTTGAGACCCTTGTAAATAATGGAATCTTTAAGTAGGGTCGAAGAAGGCAGCAGTAATTTAAAACTGAATCTTTGCCTGGTTTGATACATTGGCTCGTCCAAGTTGTTAAACAATACCCTATTTTTGAAGAGAACGCATCTATTTAGGTTTGTCCTAAACAGTACTACCCTTTACTTTCAGGATTATCCTCTCTAGAACACAGTTCAGTGGTTCAGTCTCAAATCAAATCGAATCTCTAATTTTTCATTTTGACAATTTCATATAAATGTTTTGCTTTCTTATATTTCAGTTGGTAAAATATTTATAGAACGAGGACCTGCAACAGTAGGACCTTTGACACTAATCCACCCTCGAGCTAGCGGAACTTGATATATTCTTTTGCCTAGTGTTAATTGTATGAGTAGAGCCTATTGAAGGAAATCGACTCTTATTTTGAAAAACGTAGACACAAGTTTCCATTATGTGCAAGCAAGGTAAAGTCAGTATGTCAGTATTTTTAATTTCCTGAAAAAATGTTTACAGTACTCTATGTAACTCATACCAGTGATACTTCTGATGATGTTTATTTGAAGGAAAGACCTGCGTTAATTGACCAGAAATTGACACCATAGCGCAACCTCGATTCCACTTCAGTTTTAGTTGATCTCAACTGAGAATATTGCTAAGATTCCCTAGCTTGAATGCTAAAAAATGCAATTTTGGTATGAGTCCATCGCAAGGTGTTTAAAAATTCTTGTTACTTTTCGACAATGGAACCTAATGATTAAACTCATCAGTATATAGTGAGTCAAGAATTTTTTTATAGTAACAATATTCAATAATCACTCAGTGTCACTATTTTCAGGTCTGAAGGCCGTTCAGTTTTGGAATTTCTCGATCATTTCAAATAACTACTGTTTAATCTGAGTCAAAAACAAGCGAGTAACTGTAAAACCACCAGTTCAAAGATGTCATTGTTTGTTCGTCTGAATTGTCCTAAAAAGGCAAGGATAAGCCTTTACTTTCAGGCTTGTCCTTTTTAGGATAGTTCGGTGATTCAGCCTAGCACTATTGATGAGACCTAGTGAATCGACACAGTGGAAGCTGCGATTGTTGTCGAAGCTTGACTTTGCAATTGGGGAGACTCGTTCATCTTTGATATTCGAGGATGGGTTCTCTGTCGATCCCATAGGTGGCATCTCCGAATGGATGGATGTCATCGCCTTCACTTCAAAGCTGTTACTTCAGTTGTAATTGGGTGTTCAGAGACCATCAATCCCCCACTCTTTAATGAGCTATTGGAGTTATTGACGAAGTGCCGGCTGGAAACGTCGGTTTATATTCCTTAAATTATAACCACGTCTATAAATTTCCCAGCATTGAAACTGGTGTATAACATTTATTAGAAGCTTGTATGAATTTTTATTGAAAACTTTGTCTCTTTCAGGAAGAAAACATGTAACGGAACTGAGTTGTACTTCTGATATATGATATCTATTGGGTGAGTATTAATTTTAAGTTATATTTGCATTTCATATTATTCCCAATTTCTTTCTTACAACACCTGCGAGTAAAATTCAGAGTAACACCAAGGCTCCTTTCTGAATTTTATGTAGTCCATTGAAAAGTTACTTTTAGGGTTGCGTCAGAAAACGCGATTTCATTTTTTTATGTGTAGGGGGACTAGTATGATCTGAAATTATACTTTGTGGGGCGCAACCCTTGTCCGCCGACCACCATTTTGGAAAAATGATTAAAAAGGGTAGCAACCCCACAACAAATTTTATAAAACATCATTTGTAGCAAATTGAATTCCCTACAACCTTGTTTTTTTACTTTTTATAGTGAAATTAAAAATAAAAAAATAATAAACAAAAGAAGTGATTTTTTTTTAAATTGGTAAAAGCATAAAACTTCTAAGCCTCTAGCACCCCCCGAACTTCTGAAATTGATTTTCTGCCGATGCAAAGGCAACTGTGGAAGTATGTGTGGTTGGCGGGAAAAAAGATGGTGGGAAAAAAGATTCGATAATAAATTATTAACAACATGGGAGTGTTGAGAAAATGATAAATTATTTATTAAAAATACACGTGATATACGTGATAAACCAACTCTCTCTGAGATATTTTTAAATTATTTTTCAAAACATAATTTTCAAAATAAAATCAACATTATAAGGAATTGGAAATCAAGAGCAATTGCCATTTTCAATTCTGAATTCCATAACAAAAATCTCCAATTAATTGAGAATTACCTAGTAAAAAATAATTTTCGTAGAGCCTTTATTAGAAAAATAATTAAAGAAAGAAGATCCTCCTCCCAAAATACAGGGGTGAAACCCAAATATTAAAAAAATCCATTTGTAGAAAATGTATCTGTTAAACTTGGAATGCTACTCAATGCCGAAGAAATAAAAGTGGCTTCTTCAAATGAAAATACAGTTGAAAAGCATTTTTCTCGAAACAAAAAACTAAAACACCATAGGAAATACAATCCAATATTGTATACAAATTGAACTGTGGAAGCTGTCATAAATGCTATGTTGGTCGAACCGGACGGTATCTTAAAACACGAGTTTCAGAACACATGAGAGACTCTGAGAAACTGAATATGGAAAATCCCACAGCTCTCGTTGAACATGAAAAAATATGGACACACTTTTGATTTTGATCATCCAACTATTTTAGATGTTCAACCATACTTATCAAAAAGACTTTTGAGCTAAATGATACATATCCTCAAATGCGATAGTGTTAACACTAGAAGAGATGTCGATGGCCTCAATACCGCATATTTTAATTTGATACGTAAAATACCTGAATAATTTACACTTTTTTCATTCTTTTTCTTCCTGCCATTGATTAAAAAACAGACACCACCTTATCAGAATCAGAGATAAATCCATTCGTTTGTTTCATATCGTTCTGTGTTGGTGTTGTCTCGAAAATTTGTTGTTTGCAATGTGTATTTTATTTTGATTTTTCAAATACGTATCTAATATGTCTGATGATTTTTAAAAGAGTATTTTAAAGAGAACTCATTATTACTTGTGAAATTGAAATAAGTTTTGTGGAAGGTATATTCATGAAAATTCATTGTTACGGAGCCCTGAAGAAGAATTTAATTACATTCGAAACGTCGGCAAGAATACAGTTGTTTTTTTAAGAATAAATTGATCCTGTTACCCAACCAACCCCCTTTTTCAGAATTATTATCATTTCAATTTCACAAATTCACAGTTTATTCAATCTCCATATGCAAATGTATGAATTTTCCTTATATTGAACAACAAAAAATGCTTTTTGATACGTGGGTACTACGTTCCACAAAAATATCTAATCTCATACCGAAATTACCGTAAACATTTTTTTTGTTAAAATGTTATCACCCTGTACCTCTAAATTTAGCACCTTCAGGTGCATTGTTATATGAATACACTACAATGTTAGAAGACGATTGGAAGTATCCCAGCTGATTAATGGAAAAACAGATTTTTTTTTAACAGTATAATGGGAGTATAATGAATCAACGTTTTACATCCATGTATGGGCATATACAGGGCTATTCAAATTCGTTTCTCTACATGGGAATCTCGTAAACGATAAGAGTGTCGGTAAATTGTGGTAAAGTTACGTATTTTAGAGACCTATGTAATATATTTTTGTTGTAGATATGTTTCAGATAATCATAAAAGGTTTTCTCATTCGAATTTTATTGTAGAAAACGCTCAGGCCAATAGAAATATGAAAAAATATGAATAGATACGTAAAAATGAAAAGAAAAACTCTCTAAAAACCTACGGTACATAGGGAGACGTGAAAGTTGCTATTGTGTTTTTATTCAACTTAGTCAACCAATTTACAGGGCCGTGATTTGAAAGGGAATAATTCACCCAATTATAATCAAATATTACCAAAACATTCTGAAATATAAAATAAAATTCAATTTCTCAGTTTCTAGGATCCAAAAACTACAACAAAAAATACAGGTCCGTATTTAAAAATTCAAAGATGGGGGTGGCCCAAGTCAGATGACGACCTATATAAAAAATTCATGAACACATCCTGATAGCCCACATCAAGAGTCAATAGCAAAATGTGAACAGATTTTCAATATATCTGCGAATAAAGAAGATATAGGCAAAAAATAATTTGGGATTTTTTGGTTTTTCCTGTATATCTCCAAAACCAGAAGAGCTATATTCGATTTTTTCACATCATTGAATAGGTCTCTAAAATACGCAACTTTGCCACAATTTAACCGGCACTCTATCTCTTATTGTTTACGAGATCCCCATCTACAGAAACGAATTTGAATAGCCCTGTACAATCAACAGAGATTGTTTAAATTTATAGGAATTATGTCAGTACCCGTAAAAACAACATCAGTAAAGGATAGAAAGAAAGACGGAGGTAGCACTAAGGTGCTAAGATGCTGTCTGTTCAAAAAATAAGGTGAATTTATTCATCAATTTCCATTTTGTTCACTTCAAAGTATTTTCACCAGACCACACTTGCAAAACGCTGTTCTTTCATGGGTCTCTTCAATTATGGGTCGCAGGGGACCAAATCAGGTGAATACGGTGGCTAAGGCATGATTACCGTGCTGTTTTTGGTCAAAAAATTACGACCAAGCAATGACGTGTGAGCAGGTCAAAATTCAGCAACTTTGGAAGGAACTCAGCATCCTCAGCAACTTCTCTTATAGTGATTTGACGATTTTTCATAACAATTTTTTTAGTTCCCCAACATTTTCATCGGTTGTTGATGTGCTGGAGCGTCCAGGGTGAGCGTCGTCATTCACATCTTCTCGACCTTCTGCGAGAAGCTTATACCACTTGTTAACATTTTCCTGACTCAGACTACAATCGCCGTATACCACTGTCAACAGTTCGAGTGTTTTTCAGCATGTGAGGCCTAAGAAGATAGCCAGACCGCACTCAGGCCGCGACGAATCGAAAAAAATATCGGACAGAAACTTATATTGACTCTATACTAAAGTGCTAAAACACTCAAAAATCGCAGATAAGTAGAATATCAGATCATCAGCTGCTTATGGAGGCCCAAGACCAAAAGTAGGAACGTCACTGGTACAGAACCAAATAATGAAGTGGGTCAGTAAGAAACCTAAAGAATACTGGGAAATTATACCTGAGAACACACAAAGGAAAACTTGCCCAATGAAAACTTCGTAGAAGAGAGTTGAAGAATTGGAAAACTGACTCAACTTAGAGTTGATAGTCCAGAGTAATGACTGAATACTGTCAATTTATAGAGCACCTGAACAAAAAAGGTAGAACCTAGCTGCAGGTTAGATACAGAGACAGATGGTTTTATATGGATATGAGGTATTGGGTCTCAATGCGTAAGAAACTCATGGACATGGATCAAAACTCAAGAAAAGTCCAGAAGAATATAAAAATCGTTCAACAAGAAACAAATTATATACAAATGGTTCTGATCCAATGAACAATTAATACTCTTGTTGCTAAAAGCTTGTAATCGTTACATAATTAGATCTACCAAAATCATTTCAGTATTGAATATTCTGAACAATCCAAATTATTTCTCAACTAAATTTCAAAACAGTTGATAAAGTGACTGCGGATCAATCTTTCATAAATTCGTTATAACATACCCTATTCGCATTTATTCACGTCCCCATCCCCAAAGTCCGCCCTGATAGAAGAGCAGTCATGTGATATTGTATATTGTCATCGAAACGCGCAGGGGATACATAAAACTTGTTTCCACTAATGACAAAAAGTTGGTCGCAAATGATCAAAAGCCGGTAGCACCCGGAAGCGGGTAAAAACTTTGTATCTGAATAATTTATTAACTGACGTGATGTTCACAGTGAAAAGTTTTCAACTTATAATTAGACAGGTTGCGGACATGGAAATATTTTTATCTTGTTTGTTGGCGACTTTGGTTTTTCTAATTAGATGAAGTCCAGTAGAAAAACTCGATTTCGAGACAAGGCATTATTACCTCGCCTTCTTGCAGCTTATTATTTTGTTTTTTTTTTATAGGAAATTTTGTTCAAAGGCTGATTATATTCCAGTATTGGTGATGGGCTTTTGCTCTCCACGGCTAATAAAACTAATGAGTTTAAGACTTTTATTCAATCATACAGCGTCCAACCTCTTTTCGTAATGCGAGCAGATTTTAGCCTTCACAACACTTGTACCATCCACATAAAAGAGCTTTTCCTTCACAGAGTAGGATTTCGAAAGGTTCAGTCTCTTGGGTAATGCCTCAAGGTGTTTTCTGTGAGTGACTGTACCAGGGTGGTCCCAAAAGTACCTGCCTGATCTAGAGATGGCGGTAGATGTTTGAAAAATATCACTGTATCAGAAAGCACACAAACTATAAAGCATATGTTTCAAGTTTGAAGACCCTGCGTCATTTAGTGTTCATTTTGTAGTCATCAATAGCGAACGGTTTCGGTGAATCTGTGAGAATGGAAAATTTGGTCATCGTTATGTGGTACAATACTTTCATTTGAAAGGCCTCAGCCCAACAAATATAAAAGCCGAATTGGTTTCTAATCTGGATGAGTCTCCTCTTTCGTTTACAACAGTAGAATATTGGGTAGCAGAGTTCAAACGAGGCCGTTTAAGCTGCCAAGACGAGCATCGCAGTGGTCGACCGAATGAGGTGATGAACCCGGAAATGGCGAAGAAAATATAAAAATCGGTACTGAATGATCGTCGACTAAAAGTGCGCGAGCTAGCAGACTCAGTAGGCACGTTTATCATCTGAAAATTTGGACATGAGAAAGCTGGGTGCAAGATGGGTGCCGCGTTTGCTCACACTCGAGCAAAAACAGTGTCGTGAAGATGTTTCAATAGTGTTTAGCGAAGATTCACAGCACCAAAGCAGAATTCTTGCGTCGTTTCATAATCGTGGATGAAACATGGATCTTATCACTTTAAACCCGAGATAAAAGAACAATCAAAACAGTGGACTCAAAACGTAGAACCGGCTCCAAAGAAGGTGAAGACGGTTTAATCAGCAGACAAGTTCAATGCATCGATTTTTCGAGATGCCACTGACTATCTTAGAAAACAGTTTTGTTTCATCATCAAGACAATGCACCAGCTCACAAACCCATTATCATGGTGACCAAAATTAACGAATTAAAGTTTTAATTACTACCTCATGCACCCTATCCGCCAGATTTAGCTCCCTCGAATTATTTTCTGTTCCTAAACTTGAAAAAATAGCTCAGTGGTCAAAGATTTTCCAACGTTGAAAAAGTGATGTCGGCAGTTAATGGCAATTTTGAGAAGCAAAACAGTTCTTATTATAAAAACGGTATCAAATTTATTGAACGTCGCTGAGAATAGTGTATAGTTTTGCAATGCAGAATTTTTGTGTTTTCTTTGTTAGGCCACTTTGTTGGACCACCTCGACAACCTCTTTCCAGGTTCTTCCTACACAGTCGCAGAGAAATGTTCTTTGAGCTGAGCAACCGAACTACTCCTCGCGGAATACCATCTACAAGTGGTATTGCATTAGAGTACAAAAATGTTTCAGCATAAAAGAAACGTTTCTCTCAGTATTTGAATCGCTTATTTTTGAAAGGCCTCATGTCACATTTTTTTCGAAATCGACTTTTTTGAAAAAAACAAGTCTTCAGATCTAAACACATCGTTTATTTATTATTAGCCTCATGTCTCCTAACTAATACCGTAGATATAACAAGTTGAAGATTCTACTTATTTATGAAGGGCCTCTTGTCTGTGACTTGAGGCCCTTCATAACTAAACAGATCAATCACACTTGATCAAACCTACTGCGCAACACCTCAAATCAGCTGGTTTATTATTTGTTTTCCATCATTGCCGACGTCAATCCCAACAACAACATTCAGTGTTTTGGTAGGTAAATCAGAGAAAGATTAAATTGTTTTCATTAAACTTATTCCGAGACCGGTCTTATCTTTTATTCACATTTACTAGAGAAAATAATTTCAAATAATGTCATCTAGTGAAGAAAGTGTTTCAGAAGATGTGTCAGTTACCAGAAAACGAAAAGGTGTCAGGAATCCTGAAAGTTACAAAGTTAATAGAATTAAATTGGCTAGACTTCATGGAAAATCATACACAAATTACAAAGGAGACACTGTGGAAAAATCCTCAACAGGTGATCCATGCTCGTAAGTGCCTTTTTATCTTCATACTTTCCATTTGTCTGCTTGCTTTTCAACAAAGAAGCTTAAATTTGTAAACATAAATGTTTAATTACGATCGTTATGAGCATTACATAGCTAGTTACTCATTGTTCTCACATTTGAGCTCTATTTTATTTTATTATTATATTCTATTTTTATTTTATTTATTATTATTATTATTTTTTTTTTCAGGTGTAAAATGAAATGTTTTGACAAATTCACTGAAAACGAACTAAGATCAATTCTTGACAGAAATTCAAATTTCCAAACCAAAAATGAACAAGATTTGCACTTGCAGTCTCTCATTGATGTATACTCAGTTCGGAAAAGGAGATCTAGGTTTAAGTCACCTACACCAACTGATGGTGGTCAAGCCAATGAAGAAAGCTCTAGACCTAGTCATTCTGTTCAACATACAAGGTCCTACAAGTTTCATGTTATGGTCGGGGAAGAGAGGAAACAGGTTTGCAAGCAAGCTTTCTTGAGTATTAATGCTGTTGGTGAAAAGAGAATAAGGAGACTTCAAGGAAATGCTTCTAGGGGTGAAAATCCTGTTGATCGGAGGGGACAACAAACAAACCGTAAGACTTTTCCCTTGGAATTTGTAGAGACTGTCAAGGATCACATCAGATCATTCCCTCTGAAAGTAAGCCACTATGCCTCTAAAGAAATAAAATATCTAGATGCAAGACTTGACATTAAAAAAATGCACACAATGTTCCTGGAGGCAAACCCAGGATCTGAGGTAAAATACAGCTTTTATTACAAAGTGTACAAAGAACACTTCAATTATCGCTTTGGAAGACCTCAAATTGATACGTGTTGCGAATGTGAACGGCTGAATAACAGAATAAAAAATCCTCAACTAAATGAAACAGCAAGAAGAGTAGCACAAGCACAGATGGAAGTACACAAAAGAAGGTCAAACAAATTTTACAAGTCCATTCGTGACGTAACTGAGTATTGCAAGCTTCATGATAATGCAATGATTTTGTGCTTCGATTATATGCAAAATGTATCTTTACCGAACATTCCTGTTCAAGAAACCTATTATCTTAGGCAGTTATCAGTTTTTCCATTTGGGGTACATGATAATAAGAATGACAAAGCTACCTTCTACCTGTACCATGAAGGTATTGCTCAAAAAGGAGCCAACGAGGTATGTTCATTTTTAATGAAATATATCAATGACAACATACCTCCTCATGTTGATGAGCTGTACCTCTACAGTGACAACTGCACAGGACAGAACAAAAACCACACGATGATTCGATTTCTAATGAGCTTGACAGGTCGATTCAAAAAAGTTTTGTTCAGATTACCTATCAGAGGACATTCATATCTCCCATGTGACAGGAACTTTGGGTTGATAAAGAAGAAAATGAATAAAATTGATCGATATTATTCCACTAAAGAAGTCATGGAAATCTTTTTGACAGCTACACAACAAGGAAAGTTCTATGTGGATCTGATTGGGACCCAAGACATTGTTGATTTCGCAAAATGGTGGCCGCTGGTTTACAAGAAGACTACCAGTTCAGAGGAAACCAAAGTTCAAAAAAGAGGAAAAAAAGAATTCTTTCAAGTCTCAGCTTATCACCAATTCAAGTTTGAGAGTTTACAGGTGGGAGTAGTTGTAACAAACGAGTACATTGATGGGTTGAACGAAAAAACCTTCAAGTTAAAAACCTTCCCAAATGAAATAGCTCAAATTCCAACAACGAAGGCTTACACTGGAAAAAGACCAATAAAAGGAGAGAAGATTGAAGACTTGAAGAAATTGATGCAGTATGTCCCAGAAGAGCATAAAGACTTTTATTCAGGACTCCTTCAATGGCCCACAAAATAGAAGTCAGTCAAAGTTCTGTGGGGAAGTTGATTTTTTTTTTTAATAATTAAATTGTTTTGAAAGAATAACAACCAGTGAGTTTCTATTTTTTTTAAATATTGTTACTAAATAAAAATAAAAAAGAGATTTTGTCTTTTTATTTCAGTTAATCTAATACAAATCTACCAACAATGTTCACTTATTTATGAAAGGCCTCATGTCAAGTGATTTCAAAGGCCTGTAAAAAGGTAATGGTACAAAATATGATGACAAACTTTACACCAGGAAATGCCTTTTTATCATAGGTATCATATAAAGTAATTAGAAAAAAATGAAAAAAATACTTTAAAAAGTTATGCGGTTTTTTCGTTTCCTGAAATGTTTACTTTTCGTGACATGAGGCCTTTCAAAAATAAGCGATTCATTTATTCCGATTCTCTTGTTAGTTGCCATGCCCACCAAGATGTCTTAAGTGTTCTCTGCTACTTGTTTCAAGAATGAATTCAAAAAGGCAGCAAGAACCATGTGTAACTTTGCTATCTTCTTGATGACCACGTGAAATCAAAGGAGAGCAAATAAAAAACGTCCTAAGCACAATTTTTTCACAGTCATTGACTCTTCAAAAATACCTATTATATGATTCATCTGAGTGTAGATTATTTTTATCTGATGGTTGAAAGCTGCAACTTTTACTACCCTAATGATCTTGTCTCTATAAGCACAAACATTTTTTAATTTCTCCAACTGCTACAAACTACTAGACACATTTCTTATCATGGAACAGTTCTTTGAAAGACCCTACAGTCCTTCTCCTTTCCACTCTGATCTCCAATGATGTTCAGGAACAGCTTTCTCTTTGAAAGGCTCTATAGTCCTTCTCCCTTCCGCTTCGATCTCCAGTGCCGTCCTGGAGACCCCCCAGATAAGAAAAATCTCTCGAAGACTTTCCCGAGCAGTATCACTCTTGTAGTTGCCAGCCGGGATCTACCTACCAGTATGCCGCAACTGCCATGACCTGTTGCGCCAAGACGCTCGGATGAACGAGCATTTGGACCGCCAAGATGACCTACCAAATGACTTCAACGCAAAAAGCGGTCCAGCGTCCCCTGTCACAAGGCACTAAACCGCATAAGTGTGTTACCAGTTTCAGACCTTTATGAGAGCATAAACTCCACGGTAGGCAAGGAAGCCCATTCAAGACTTAAATAACAACGATGATGACGAAGCAATGGCTGTAAGAGAGTCCTAACCTGTTCTTCTCCCCATCATCCTCGCTTCAAAATTTGATATTTTTTTTAATGTTTTGTTAGTCAGAGAACAGATTTGGGCGATATTGAATTTTATATAATTTTTCTAGGTTTTCTAATTGTTTTAGACCCGTGTCCCTATTATGGTATGAATATTAGGTATGAAAAACTTTTCATTCCACCATGAAAAAAATATGTAAACAACTTTGCGTCTTTCAAGTTCATATCCTGCAATTATATTAGTTTGTTCGTTCTTATGAGTCTACTTAAAACTTTATCTCGGTGAATACTCATTCAATTCAATCGTAATAGGCTCTATTTGAATCACTGCACCAACGTAACACAAGTCGATTAATTCCGTCAGCATAAAATGTTGTGCTCGGGATTCGATGAAGTCAACGAAGGCCATTTTTCCTGGTCCTGATTAGCGAAGGTTCTACTGGTGAGAAAGTTATCAAAGTGCTTGAAAATATGGTAGTCTGTTGGCGAGAGGCCTGGCAGGCATGGTGGGTGAGGCAGCACTTAGACGCTCAATTCATTTAATTTTCGAACAGTGACTTGTGAAACGTGCCCACGGGCGTTGTCGTGGAGCAGGATCGGACCTCTTCTGTTGACTAGTGCGGGCTGCTGCTGACTCAATTTCCCGTCCTTACAATAGAAATCTACTGTGATGATTTGGCCTGGTTGCAGAAAGTTATAGTGGATCACCACTTCGTGTTGTCGTAGGATCCACGTTTCTTCATTCGAACCAAAAAAGGATTGCAAAGAAAAACAGACCCCAAAACGTGAGAATTTCCTTTGGCTCGTTCAAATCGTGAGGCCCCCACTTTTCAAGCTTTTTGACTTTTCCAGTGCGCTTCAAACCATCAAAAACCGCATGGAAGGAGCTAACGCCCAGTCCTTCCGCTACGCCACCCCATGCAGTCAGTCTCCACCATGGTTCTCAAATCCTCGTCCTTGATTACTGTAGGTCAACCACTTAGGAGTTCGTCTTTGAAGCTAAAATCTCCGGAACGAAATTTCGCAAACCAACGTTGCACAATGCCAAATGCCTGGTTAATTTTTCGTAGAGAAAAAAAACGACTAGTTATACTGGAGAACGACGCAGCCGACTTGTGACGTCAGCAACATCTGAGGAAACATTTCGATGTGACGTAATGTAATTGTTATGATAAATAATTATAGGGTATTTGCGTGAAAATAGCGAGACATGCAAATATCTGGGAAAGAAAGTTTTTGGCTTTCTACTACTCCATCTTGATACAAAAAAAAAGGATGAGGGAGTCTTCCAAAGAAAGGAAGGAAGTAATCACTTTGATAATAAGTAAATCTATACGTGGATGTGTAGATCATGCAAAGAAGTAACTTTCAGACACAAACTGAAAGAAAGTTTTGCTGAAACAGCTATTTCCATATAAACATTGAATTACACGAAAGAAAAAAATTCTTTCGGAACAAATACTTCTATATGAACACTGAATTATACAGAAGATACTTTTCTCACTCAGTTCGTGTATTTCAAACATTCGTTGTGGAATAAAAGTCAGATATCATTCACATGAGTTCTACTTCAAATGAATGGTAACAAGTGGCACATACATGGAACACTGTCATCCTCACTGGTATACATCGATGTTTCGCCTTGAAACACTTGAAAGAATTTTTTTCTTTCGTGTAATTCAATGTTTACATGAAAGTAGCTATTTCAGGAGGACTTTCTTTCAGTTTGTGTCTGAAAGTTACTTTTTTGCATTGTACCAAACTTTCACTCAAAAGGGAAATTTTCAAAAATTTATCTAAATGGTACAATGCAGACGGCAGCTCTTCGTCGGTAGGCACTATGGGTTCGTTGGCACTATGGGTTCGAGCAAAATTTCAGTAATTTAAAGGTCAAAGGAAAATGAGAGGGGCGCCACTACAACTTTTTATAATATCTAGTCAAAGAGTACTTACTTGGAAAGTTGAGCGACCAAATAATGACTACTTAGATGGTATACCCAGAACTATTAGAGACTTGACCATAAGATGTTCGTAAGTTGATGAGTGTGAATCGACAAATAAATGAAGCATAAACACATACAATTTTATTAAAATTTGGCTCTTCATTGGTTCAGGAACAGTTTTTCAAAAGAAATTAAAAATTATGTTTTTGTTAGTGGATACTCAAATTATACTCAATTATCAGGTGGATTGTGTGCCATTTTTAGCCACACAGTACTGTGGTGGTTTTACATATGGTTGAGATACATAGTTATAGCTGAGTATCAAAATCAGATTTTACAAATTAAATGGTTCTTAATATTAATAAAACCTGTTCACTGGAGCCGTGGTAGGAGTCAACAGTGGAATTCTCCTGGATGAATGTTCAGCGGGGTCCAAAACTTCCACAATTCAAAAGGGTTTCATCAAAAATCATACGAAGCGTATCCCGATGATGGTTTGTCTTTCTTCCCAAAATAATATCCGTTCCAAAAACGGTTCCTCCAAAAAATTGTCTCTCCTTCAATTTACATTCCTCCGAAATAACAAAAAAACTATTTTTCCAAGAACGATCCTTCCATAAAAACTATTCTTCCAACAAAAAAATCTGTCCTCTCTAAAAACTTTCTCTTGGCGAAGGTTATATTTTTATTTACCAAAAGTCGTGGGGAGACTATGGACTTGATCTCAACGGCGTAACCCTGTTCGGGAAGGGCGTCAGGGTGATCGTCCGATGGAGTCTTGTGGGTCTAAATAAAACTTTGGAAGAAGGAAGCCAAAACCAGACAAATTCTGCCTTCTTCCGTAACGACCACTGCTCTCCACCATCAATCAACTCACCTCATCACCGACTGAGTGACTCGGAGTGACTAACTTCCCGTCAGAGAATTCTTCCCCTTCCCATCTCCCTACTCGTGAAGATGGGGCAAACTGCCATTGTTGACACGTTCCACGCCACTCACCCAGACTGAATGGGTAAAAATCCCAACGCGTTCAGCTACATTCAGTCAGAAACCGAGGTGTCTACACTACCTCTTGGCATCGTTAGCCATCTAGGACCACGCCAACACGAAAACAAACGAACGAACTCGGGTCGCCCCGAAAGTTGGACATCTGATCTAAGAGAATTGTCCGAATTGATGATAGGCAAGCAACTATACCACCATAGGTCTCTACAGAAAAACTTCTAAAATTAACAAAGTAAAGTAGCGAAAATTTAATTTCTACAGCATGATCTACACATCCATGTATAGAGTTACTTATTATCAAATTGATTACTTCCTTCCTTTCTTTGGAAGATTCCCTCATCCTTTTTTTGTATCAAAAATTAATCACTACTAAAAATATAGCCCCTTCAATTCAAATGCAAATATCCTATTTGCCCCCCTAAAGAGATGGGATGAAATCTTGCCAGGATCACCCTGGGCGACCCTGGAAAGCTGGCGCCGAAGAAATATCTGGCGATGACCAGAAAAAACCTACGCTTAACAGTAGGATTTCTGGCTGGCCACTGTCAACTAAGGAAACACCTCCATAATATGGGGCTAGTGGACACACCTTTATGTAGGATGTGTGAACAGGAAGATGAGACTGTCAGGCATGTCCTGTGCGAGTGCCCGGAGTCATCGTCAATAAGAGAGTGTGTGAATTTCACTAGTTCGGACTTCCATTGTCTATTATATAAAATGATTTGAAATCCCTTGGAATCTCTCCCTTGGAATCTCTCTACTTTTTATTTTCATTTTCTTTTTTCATTTCTTCATTTTTATTTATTCAATTGTTCTGTTTTTACTTGTATTATATTTCACTATTATTTCATTTCAGGTTTATTTTGGTTAATATAATTGTTATTTTCAGCTATTCATTTTCAATTCTTCTTTTTTAGTTGTTTCAGGGATTTCAAATCATTTTATATAGTAGGCAATGGAAGTCCGAACTAGTGAAATTCATCATGAAACATCAATCACCTTCAAACAAGAGAGTGTGTGTTCGGCGAGTCTTCTTCTACACTTGCCGATATAAAGGAGATGTCTCCCAGTGACCAGTTTCTGGAAAAAACAGGATGGACGATGACCTAGGAGGATATTTCTTTGGGAGGATGTACAATGGGTCACATGTCGCCTAAGTGTTTTGGGCCTATACTCACCCTCCCTACTCTACAGATGCAGATACTACAGATCCTATTTGACTCTTGAACAAATGTTATTTAGTTAGATGACTAAGTAACTCTCCAATCCTTGAAATTCAAATCATACCCTGATTTCAGTTTCTTCTACCAAGTTTAAGATTTCGATTTTTCATTTCGTGGGATTCAACCATTGAAGGACGTGAAAATATATTACTCTCTATAGAAATTAATCATCATGCGGAAACTTCAAATTGAATAAATTCTCTGGCGAACGACTCGTGACCTCAATGGTTGACTGGCATTTTCCGGTAAAATTTCATCTATGTGCAACCGACTTGATAAAGAACAAATACCCAAAAAGTCTCAGGACACGGACGGCATTCCTATTACCATAAATGCCATCACTCAAATTCCAAAGGCGGAGACCGAAACAAAAGGTGAAAGAGCCTCTTTTCCTTTTTGCCTGACAATGCCCTTTGTAATACCAGGTATTTCGGCGTTTCATTTAAATGCTGCCTGTTCCTGGATATGTTCCTTCCTTTTGTCAACACCAAATATTTACATCTAGTGCGATTACTTCGGTCTGTTACTCGCAAAGAATCGTAATGAGATCTGTCGGCAATTGTGGGCCATTCGTTCAATTCGTTTCTTTATGTAATCGTAATGAATTGTTCTCGGAATTCTGAGCGGGATCAGCTCAAATTGGAGTCTGGGGATAGACTGGAGTAGAATGAATGCGATCGCTCACTGTCGAATTAGAAACAAATGAGTTCTATGCAGGTCTTGCATTCTTTCGTCGATTATCATTCATGGACTGATTTGACCTTATGGTTATCAGCGGCGGAAAAGATATTCATGTGCAGTTCTTACATTAATTAGAAAATCATATTTTGTAATTTGTTTAGAGCACTTGAAATGCACTGTTTGACACCTTTGGTATAGTCATGAATATGTAGCTGTAGAGTAGGGAGGATGAATGTAGACCCACAGCACTTATGCTACATGGGATCCATTGTACATCCTCCCGAGGAGTTGTCCTCCTAGGTCATCGTCCATCCTGTCCTTTCCAGGAAGGTGGACAGGTCAGTAGGAGACTTCTCCTTTATATTGGCAGGTGTAGGCCAAGACTCGCCGAACAAACACTCTCTTTGGCAACCTTGAGGTGTCTTACGATGGTCCCCGGTTTTGGAAGATGCAGCAACATTACTGTCGTTGCACGGTTTCTTCAACCTTCTTGGGATTCCCTCCGTGGAGGTGCACATGTGAAGGAGTGTTCCTGCAGGGGCAGCTGGTTCCTTGCCTTCATTCAAAGCGGAGCTCTTGGCGCCCGCCGCAGGAAGTACCCTTGCTGTTAGAGGTGCAGTGGGGAAGGAGGGGGGTGCATTTATAGTTGCTGCCACTCCTGCCTCCTTCGCTCTCCTTTTGGCCTCGGCGCCGCGAATGCGCTTACGCCTTGGCCTTTGTATTACATCACGAGGAGATCTGCTGTCCAGCCTTATTCCAAGTGGTAGATTGGGGCGGACATTTCTGTTCATCCCAATTATATAATCGCATATATGCTTCTGTTCAACGGCAACTATCTCAACATCACTAAGCGTTCTACTGTTACCAATCTAGTCATTATTACTCAATTTATTTCCAAGGCATTAGATAACAATGGCCAAGTTGATGTTATGTACACAGATTTCTCTAAAGCATTTGTAGCATGTAAATTTTCGCTTCTATATTTTGTAAATAAATGAAATAGTTTTAGAGCAACATAGATTTCACTCCGTGGTGACCTACCCTCAGCGAACGTGAAAATAACAAACATAGATATGTATAGTTGGTTGTCTAATCTCATCCATAGAAACCGTATAAAAATTCCATTACCAATCTCGAATGTTTTGGTTATGGATAAGTTTCACAAGGAGTGTGTATTTTTTGTTTAATTTTAATTGTCAGCTGTTTGATGATATTTCGACTGTCAACTGTTTCACCTCTGCATGGTAATTTTAACTTCAAATTATCTCGAAAACCAATCGTTACAAAAATTTTCTTTTAACAGAGATGTAAAGGTATTCGAAAGACCTTTAAAACAAGGTGCCACTCGACCTACTTTTACTATCTAAATAAGGGTCGTCGGACGCACCTCTCCGAGGGGGTGCGTACTACAGAAAATCTGATTAGTCTGAAAGGTGTCCCCCTTCAATTAGAAATCGACGTGTCCGAACTTTTTTTAAAAATCTTACTTTTTATATTCAAAAACGGCTCTGTTAAGTTCTCGTTGTTACACACTGTATATTTATTTTTCACAAGCATTGTCCACAAGATTTATTATCAACGACAATAAAGTATATTATAAAATAAATATGGTTTAAAACACTAAAAAACACCCTTTTGAAGAACATCGAACTGAAAAGTTAATCGGAAAAATATAAATGGTCATTTTTTCTAAACAATATACGGCTGATTGATCCCAAAGTTAAGATAAAATAAATATAGTTGAAAAGACTAAAAAACATACTTTTATAGCATGCGAAACTAAAAAATGGAAAAAAAATAGTTTGAAAAATTAAAAAACACCCTTTTAAAGGACATCGAACTAAAAAGATGAAAAAAAATCAAAATAAGCTTAAAAAAATATCATTGTGAAAAAAGCGTGGGCGCTAGATATACAAAAAATATGGCACAAAGCGTCCACGCTTATTTCACAATAATACTATTATTTTTCGTTCGTTATTGTTTCAAGCTTATTTAAAAAATATTATTTTTAACTTTTCAGTTCGATGTTCTTCTAAAGCGTGTTTTTTTTAATTTTTAAACTATTTTTACAGGGTACCAGGGTGACAAATAAGGCAGCAGGCGCGTGTTAATAAAAAAATACTTTTTTCAAATGAAGAAATACATGTTAAGTGAGTTCGAGTTATACGTACAGCGCCATCTTCCCGCGAATAGATCAAGCAATGATGTCGATATATCAAGGAGGTGACTTACAGCGCCATCTGCCGGCGAATAGATCAAACAATGTCGATAATTCTGTCAAATACAAATCTCGAGTTTGACAGTTACAAACAAATTAACAAAGATACATACATAACTCATACATACAGATGAAGCTAATATAAAGCAGGTAATAAAAAACATAAAAAAGAAATAGCAGAGGTTATGAACATGTCGAAAGAACGCGTTTGTCACATATCAAATGCGCGTTGGGTGCCGCGTTTGCTCACTTTAGATCAAAAACGTTTACGAATGAATATTCCCAACGCTCTGTGACGCATTTGAGGCGCAATACATCCGAGTTTTGTAGATGACATTGGGATACATCATCATTCGCAAACGGCCACATTTGCAGAAAATAATCCTGTTCCAACAAGACAACGCACTGCACACGGTTTGAACTGCTCGGCCATCCGCCTTACTCACCAGATCTAGCCCCAAGCGACTTCTTTTATTCCCGTCATCTAAAAATTGCGCTCGGTAAACAGAGATCTTCGTTAAATAAGGAGGCAATTACCTTAGTGAACAATTATTTTGCAGAAAAAAATGTCGAGTATTATTTGGACGGGTTACAGAGGTGGGAGCATCGCTGGGAGAAGTATGTGGAGTCAAAAAGGGACTATGTTGAAAAATAAAGGATATCGAAATTTCGCTGTGAATATTAAGTTTTTGTAGCAAACACATTTGTCATCTGAAAGTTATTTCAGCTGAACAAGAATACAATTCAAGAAAAATTACCGCACTCATAGCAGACAGATGCTCTTATTATATAAATTACTTGTTATTGTGTGACGAGGCTATTATACAATGGACCCTCCGACAATGCAAGAAAGGATTTTGGTAATCAAATTGCCGGGGGATAATGGAAAATTGTCCGGGAATGGAGTAGAATAATAACTACTATAATCTGGCTCTGGATGAGACTAGTGACGTCCAAAATAGAAAATGGGACAAAATACCGAGGCTTGAATTTCGAGCGCAAACGAATCCTCTAGCATACTAGACCATACGACCGTGCAGATTTTTCAAGGGGTCATTTGATCCCTCTTCATAGTACTCACTAAGATCAACGGTATAATGATGAATTTTAGGTTAGTCGTTCTATGAACCCAGGAAGTTATCATATTTCTATATAGAGATTACTTTTTCGAAATCAGTTTAATATTCCTCGTGAAGATGATCACTTGGTGTATGAAACACGTGTCGTTGTGTTGAAAATAACGATTTGGTGTTGGGATAGAAAACCTAATACTTATTCATTACTACACCAAAGGTTCCAAACAGTGTATTACAAGTACTTCAAGATGCTTATTATATACATGCAGAGTATTGAAAAACATACTTGACATTACTCACCTAAACGAGAACAGTCTAAACCTACTATTAATAACGGTCTAGCACATAGAAGAAAACAAAGAAAAGGAGATGGAAAAATAGAGACAATGCATATACAAGAAAAAAACATGGAGTACAATATTGTGTAATACAAGACTTTTGTTACAGTCAACACTGTAATAAAAAGAGTACTGGTCATAATAGCGCCAAACCTGTAAGCTGGGACCAAAATTAAAAGAAGAAGAAGAAGATATACCACGCTCTCGTTCAGTCAAGGTCACAATACACCATTCTGAGTTGGGGTGTTTCAGTTAAAATCCATTTGAATCAATTGGATGTCCTCCAAAGTAGGAATTTGAAAGTACGCAAATGAACTCGCATCAGTATTTTTCATACTTTTCAACCTGTCATACAAGGAAGACGTTTTTTCCTTCTTGTTGGAAGATTGCTCGCGTTCAGCCTATTCCCAAAAAGGGCAAGAACAATCTCCCAAATAACCATAAAAAATTATGAGGAATGCCATAAACCACCATATCATTAAATATTTGGAAGGCTTCAATATAATCATAAATATGGCTTTCGGAAACTGGTCAAACTTCGATGCTATGGCTTTTCGGATCATTTTCCAGTATCTGAACCACGAATCCAACCACCATCAATCGACAAAAAGAAGAATCATCAAGACTCTATTAGACCGTGCTTTTGGGCTCTGTAATACAAAGGAAGGTCTCGAGAAGTAACTAGACATCATCAAAAATGATCTTCAGCTGAATGGATACTCCAAAGCGATGGTAGAGAAGACTTTGGCTAAAAGACAGCAGGAGCCTCGCAAGGAAGAGAAGCCGTCACAACCAGTGCTTGCACTTCCCTACATCAGAGGATTATCGGAGAGGATAAGAAGAATTGGTTCCAAGTACAACATCAGAACCTGTTTCAGATCCGAAAACCAGGCCCCCAAACGCGGACTGCGATTCCAAGAATTGCATTTACCGGATACCCTGTGAGTGCGGAAAATCCTATATTGGTGAAACTAAGAGACCATTGAATGTTCGCATTGCCGAGCACAAGAAGCACACACAGCGAGGAGAAACCAGCAAATCAGGAATAGTAGACCATGTTTGAACCCATCAACACAACATCGAGTGGTCCCAAGCTGATATCTTGCACAGAGAGGAACATTGGTTTAGGAGAAAATTTAAGGAAGCCGCATACATGTTGTCCAACAACGTATTCAGCCAGGCCAGCGTAGAAATACGAAACATATGGAAACCCATCATCAAACGAAGAGTGGCCAACTCCCGCCAAAACGGTCATCTCTCACGGAATCAGTGAAGCGGAAAATGGAAAGCAGAGAAAGTGAAAGTATTTCAACGACCTATAAATAGTCATCTCTCGGAGGAATCATTCCAGTCATCACCCGAAGACGATTGTAGATACCAACAATCGAAACGTCGTGAACTAACGTGACTTGGAATCTCTACACTTTTTTATTAGTTTTTTTATTATTTTCTTTTTTCATTCCTTTAATTTTTATTTATTCAATTATTATATTTTTACTTGTAGGTTATTTCACTATCATTTCATTTCAGGTTTATTGTTTGCTTAATATAATTGTTATCTTCAGCTATTCTTTTTTTTATTATTCATTTTTACTTGTTTCAGGGATTTCTAATCATTTTATATAGTAGACAATGGAAGTCCGAACTAGTGAAATTCATCACGAAACATTGTCAATCACCTTCAAAAAAAACCACCAACCGTTTGTATACAGAATGCATACACGCAAAGCTGACAACAAACAGAATATAAGAGAATACCTGAATATGACAAAGCCTTGAATATGATATATCTACACCTCAATTATTACAGACACACCTAATACACTCACCCTAAATATGTCATTTACTATAAGTATCGAAAGGAGAAAAATAATAAAATATAAAATAAATAATCATTTACGATTTCATGTATACATTCACTAGTTGGAATTTCTTTCAACAAGGTTATGTACTTATGTGCTCCAAAATATTCATACCACTTTCTGTAGACTCATTGTAGATTCACTTACAATACATATACTTCAATTATTGTAAAATTGGAGCTTCCATGAGTAAACATTATCATTATTAATATTATTTTTACCGATGAAGCCAGTTTCTCAAGAAATGCCATAAGGAATTTCCACAATAACCATGTTTGGGCTGAAGAAAATCCACATGACGAGCTTGAAGATCGCTTTCAACATCACTCCTCGTTAAACGTTTGGGTAGGAATCGTAGGTGACTTCCTAATTGGACCGGTATTTCTGCCAGGAAAACTTTCCGGCGAGGTATACCGCAACTTCTTGGAACAAACGCTACCTCAGTTTCTGGAGACTGTACCATTGGTTACAAGAAATGCATTGTGGTTTATGCACGATGGTGCACCAGCGCATTTTAGCATGTTGGCTCGAGAGTTTTTAACAGAAACATACGTAGATTGCTGGATTGGTCGAGGTGGACCTCTCGTGCAGCCTGCTCGAATACCGGAGTAAATCCTCCTGGATTATTTCCTATGGGGACACTTAATATTATTAGTTCATACTACTCCAGTGGAAGATTCGAAAAATTGGATTGGAATCTTGCATCTGAGCGGGGGGGTAGTCATTTTCAACAGATTCAGATTAAGAAACATTGCATGTAATTTTTGGCAATAAATTGTTATTGTCGAATTTTTTTCCGCTCCATATCTTCGAAACAAAGCGCCCTATCAAAAATCATCAGAGGACAAAATTTTCTTAGAACAGTACAAGGAATAGTCCCATAAATTTCTGCCGTATGTTTAATAAACACCTTGTACATGAACATTTCATTATACAGTGTATTTCTTTAATGTCCCCCATTTTATTTTTTGAACAGGTCAAGGAATAGTCCCTTAAATGTTTGCCGTATGTTTGATAAACACCTTATATATTAACATTGCATTATACAGTGCATTTCTTTAATGTCCTACCCTTTTATTTTTTGAACGGGTCAACTTGAAAAATTGAAATTTGGGATAATGAAATTAATGCATGAATAATTTATTATGAAGTGAAATTGACAAATGAAACTTTCAAGATGGCGACTGAGCGCCATCTGGGAAAAAAAATTAATGAAAAGGAGAGGTCTTGTAACACATCTTTTTGTAGCGCCTGACAAATGCTTCACCACTCTAGAATATAATGTCAATATCTTCAACTCATACAAAATGGCGGAACTTTTAATAATTGCCTGAATACATTGGCATTTAACTACATAATATGAGGTGATAAGCTTGTGGTCAGTTAAGAAGATGCTCCAAATGGTTGCATTGAACTTCTTAACATATGAACAATCTATCCGATATTTCACGGGAACATTAGAGAAATGCACTGTATAAAGTTCCTTTCCAGTTACTCTAAATATCACAACACAACAAAGTTTTTGTTTTGGGGTTGAAATTAGATGATTTTAATGTATTTCCACGTGTTAAAACCGAAAGTGACCATAAAAATTATATATTAGCTCTTGTTTTCAAGATATAGTATCATTATATTATATATATGTATATTGAGTTTTCAACAAATGAAATATTTCATCACCAACAGTTGGTACACATGTTTGTTTACATAACACCCCTCTCATCAGCTGTTCTTAAGTAGTAAACATAACCTATGTGAGTTTGTCAATTGTACGCACGTGGTTGCTATTGAAATTATCGTGTGAAGTTGATTTTTAAATTAATTTAAGTGCTGATCTGAAATGCCTCGAAAGTGTGTGAATTCTGTCGATAGCTTTTGCTATATATGTGGTGAAATAACATTTAAGGCTCAGAAACGTAAAAGGACACCTATCGTTAAGACAGCCTATGAACATTATTTTGGTGTGAAAGTTGGGGACCAAGATAAATCATGGGCTCCTCATATATGTTGTAATTCTTGTTCCGTCATATTGCGAGAGTGGCTGAAAAATAAAAACCGGGCAATGGTTTTTGCAGTACCTATGGTTTGGCATGAGCCTACCAATCATACAGACGACTGTTATTTCTGCTCAACTCCTCCCATTAAGCAAGGTTTATCTATGAAGAAAAGTGGAACGGTTAAATACCCTAATCTCCCATCTGCTCTTCGGCCTGTACCACACTCAGATAATTTGCCAGTCCCTTCTCCACCCCAAAACTATGAAATTTTAGAGGAAGGTGATGAAGACTGTTTAGAAGGAGCAACCCATCCTTCTACATCCTATGACCCTGATTTTGAGGTAAGCGATAGGTCTAGTGATCCGCACAGAATTAGTCAAGCAGAGTTGAGTGACCTTATAAGAGATCTTCGCTTGTCTAAGGAAAAGGCTGAGCTGTTAGGGTCAAGACTACAACAGTGGAATCTTCTGAAACATGATGTGAAAATATCTCAGTACAGACAGCGTTAAAAAGATTTGCTTCCTTAATTGAAATTTGGTGGTACAAACTTCTTTTATTTGTCAAAACACTAAGAATAATGTTTTTTTTATTAATTTTGTACTTAAAATATTCTAAAAGAAACATAACAATATTGTTTTATGTACTTTCACTTTTCACGTATAGTATAACTACTCTTTAAGATTAAGTACTGTGTATCTCAAAAACCAAAGCTAATAAAAATTTTTCATTGTTATTTTCGTTTTTATCACCCCAAAATTAGTAGAAATTGACTAATTTAGTGTAGGAAACATTCAAAAAATATTTTTTTGTTGTGTTATGTATTCTATGTAGAACTACACATTGAATGTATGTGAATTAGCTAAACTATTAATGAATATCTTGTCGACAGAATTGGTATATCGGCTTATCCAGCTGTTGTTGACTGATCCGTTTGTCGCTGCAACAAAGCCTAACAGGTATTACTCGAGAAAACTTAGTCTTGATCCACATCGACATGACACACAAGTGTGTGTAATAACTCGATCATTATTGAGATTAATAATCATTTTCGTACGTCCCAGTCTGAAACACCGTCTCAAGACATGAGCATAAATTGTCACTCAGTATAATTACACATTAGACTATATCACTGTTGGAATTGGTTACTACAGCGACCGGTTACAAGAAACTGTTCATAAGTAGCTCAGGTTGCAATTAAACGGTAATCTCTTGTGACAGATATCGCAGACTTACGAGGATATTCGTCCCACAAGTTCCACCTCAGATATTATACTACCCACCTGAAGTATAATTCCCCAGTGTTCGTCGTTTGATCCAATTATATCTGGGTTCCTCTGGAGTACGATATTCAGATTCATTAAAGGATGGAATTGTGGAAAATTATATGCCACAAAGTAAAGAGATCGAATGAAAAAGGGAATTGTGCAAAATGTTTGAATTATAATAGAATAATGAAATAAGGGTGAAGGAACTGGTGATATCTTTGGTATTTTCTTTGAACTAAAACTCTACCGAAGGGGAAATCATGATTTTGAGAACCTTCCACAATAAGCAGTTTTTACGGTTAAAAGAAAATTAAAGTGCAATTAACGGATATTTAAACATATTTTGACTGCACCTAAAAAAACCTCTCTTTTTCTCATTGCACGCTTATATAATGGCTACCCATCGAATTGAAATCACTACCAGCACTTCGTTTCAAGAAAAATTGGAAGAAATATAAGTTTCAATCCGGTTTTCTTCTTTTATAATATTGATCAGTTGGAACCTATACTTAATATTCATTCACCATAAATATGAAGAAAATGAGTTAGCTGTTGGATGGAAGAGCAATTTCTGCCTGGATATATCATGGACAGATGTTAAATTCTGTCATTTATTAGGTATCTCTTGTAATTAGTAACCTTTCAATTCAAAAACTATTTTTTACCGTAGTATGCGCTGGTCAGGCGTATCTTCCGAAGCCCCGATACATTCGGGAGGGCGCGCCAGCATTATCAAGCGGCAAGCTGGTATGATTTTATGATTCGAGAGTAGAAAGGGCATCATTCCACCAAGGAGTCCAATAATCAGAACAATCTTCGTTTTTCGTTTTTCCTCCTCTTAAAAGACGTCAAATATCGTCTTGCTCGTCTTACCCACAACGGATTCAATTCCTCGGAGCATAGGGCAACACCGGTGTCTCGTCAATACCGCAAGAGTGTCTTAGATGGTAATAAAGAACTCTTAGGGCCGCGGTATGTCGATGGATATAGGCCGAGACCGCATATGTTGGACATGCTGACATCAAGTGCATTAGACGCCTCGCTGCAGGCCCTGCACCTCAAGTCAGGGACTTTATACACATCACGCGACTGCGGTAGACTAAGGTGTCGAAGACACCATCATGGCAAGCCATGATGAACCCCTCAGTTTTCGACTTCAGCCCACTCGACCTGAGGAAAGTTGAAGTCAGGCGCTTTGATAAGCCAAGGTCTTCAATGTTATTGAAGAAGACCCCATGCATTGGCTTATTCTTGTGTTTCCGCAGAAGTGAGGTGATCACTGCGGCTTTTATATGAGCTTTTCGCTGAACATGTTTCAACTTGTGATCACTTCGTTCAATGTCTAAAACTAAAAAGAGTTCATCAGCTGCTCGTGCAGCTGCCCCAAAGAGAAATGCTTCCTGATCTCTTATGGTCGCGAACGAAGGGGATCCGACTCCTGACGACTGTACATGCTATATCCAGTACCATTCTGTCATGTAGACACTCCAAACTCAAAAGTCCACGGCCACCCTGTTGTGGAGGAAAGTACAACCATGGAACGAACGATTTGGGATGCAAACTCTTATAGAGATGCATCATTTTTCGGGTATTTACGTCGAGTTGATACAGCTCCTCCCTATTCTAAACGAGTGGAGTAAGATTGGAACGGCATGCTTTTTTATTGCAGCAACCTTGTTCTTCCGTAACAGTTCCGATTACCAGGTCTGTCGAAGTTTGTGCTGATACTTGCCGCGGAAAGAGTTCTTCACTGCTGTTACCTTTTGTGAGTGACGTTATTACACCCCGAGGTAAGCGTATGTCTCTCCGGCATCCAAATGGTATAGGATGCTTCCATATACGAGCTGCACATCCTCTCCATAGTCCCCGCATCGTCCTTTTTTGAGATAGACCATTGCACATTTGTCTATCACGAATTGCAATAATATTTGCCTATCCCCCGAAGCCCCGATACATTCGGGAGGGCGTGCCAGCATTATCAATCAACGACCACTCCCCATACCGTGGGGTAAGTGATCATTGGGTCCGAGAATAATGTGCCCTGATCAAGCGCAGTGAGCATCTGTCCGGCTAAGATTCCTGCCTTAGTGCGGTATGATTTTAAGATTCGAGAGAAGAGAGAGTATCGTTCCACCAAGGACTTCAATATTATCTATATTATTGTCATTGCTAGGTAGAATGCCAAAACTCTTTCACAAAATTTGTGTAATGAAGCTCCTTAGTAGCGATTGTTATCTGAACTATCAGCTATTTTGTATCTTTCAAAAACTCTAGATCAACACAGAATGAAAACTGCGTTGTACTTCAAGAAACCATATTATCATACAGTGGCGGCGCAAGACCTAAATTTATTAAGGTACATTTTGCGAGGCCCTCTGATGGTGCAAGAAGAAAGGTTTATAAAATGAAAAAAACACTTGATATTTTTTATTCATTGAGAAACACCAAAATTTTTACTAATGTACTTTTTCGGAACATCAAACAACCAAATTAAAAAAAAAACAACTTTGAAGCAATAGAAAACATCATGTATAGGTCGCCGTATCAAAATTCCAGTCATAGTCACTGACACTGCGGATATATACTCATTAAAACCTTTGAAATGAGGAATTGGTCCTTGGCAGACTGTTCTGGTTGCAGCATCAAGTCAAAAATGAAATGTTATTGTACATACTCTCAAATATATCGAAGTTTCATTTCGATTACTCAAATGGATGTATTGTAAAATATTATAATAATAATAATAATAATGTTTATTTCATAAGATTGAATACATTTACATATAAACAAAAAAAAATGCAGAAATAAACATGGCCAGCCACTGAAGCTCATAGAGCTTGTGTATGACAAAAAAAATGAAGAAATTAAAATGAAACAATAAATCAAGTTGACACGTTTTGTGTGTGATGTCAATTGAAAGGGAAAAATAAATAAAGATATCATGAACATGAATCAGTGAACAAACATTACAAACTAAACTAACGGTCATAACATTCATCATTCATACACCATATTCGTATAGCAAATGAAAGTCATATATCTTATATTTCATTCACTGTTCTGTTCTTAATATGGTCCTAGTTCACTGCATTTCTGTAGAGTCGCTGTCAATTCTATAAGGTAAGTCCTTGTTCAGAAAGATTGCGACAGTACAGAATATGGTGAACAATAATGACAGATGTGGATTAGAACATATGAGTAAAAGTTCAAATATAAGTATGAAGCTGGTGTATATCATGAATTGTGAAATTATTTCCATTTATACTTTAAATATTTACATTATTTTTTGTGAGAACATGTGATTTTTCTTTCTGTTTAATCTGTTTAAAATCTGTTTAAAATCTGTTTTTCCGTTAACCAGCTGTCGCACCCCTACGAACGACAACCCTCAGAAGTCGAAACTTGTGCGAGCCAAGGATTAACGAGGTCTTACCTTTTAACGTGTGATTCCTAACACGGGTTGTCGGTAGCAAGTGAAGATCGATCGTTCAGACTAGGGCTTGAACCACCGACCAGCACGGCAGTCAATTCGAGTGAGTGAACAAAGCACCCACACCGAACCGCTTGGCTACCGACTGACCAATATTTCATTTATCTTACCTATTGTTATATTCGTTAGCCATAATTTCAGTTCTTTTTTAAATCTGTTATCACTTGTAATAGACTTAATTTCGAATGGAACTTCTGCATAGGCAATAGGGCACAAGTATGTGAGAAATCTTTGACTTCGAGATGTACTTACTTTAGGAATTCTTGAGGTTTTGTGCTTGAATCTGGTATCGTGCAAGTGATTCACAGACAATAATTTTGTTTCATATTTCCTATGATACATAGCGAGACTTTGAAAATATAGATGTCTACATGTAAAAAATTTAGATTCTACGAAAAGTATTTCAGACGGATAGGTGTAATCTCTATCGAAAATAATTTTAATGAGAAATTTTTGAGTGACATTTACAACCCTGAGATGATTATCAGTAATACCTCCCCACACAATTATTCCATAGTTGATATGGGACTGTACTAGACTGAAATATAATGTTCGTAGCTGTGCTATGTAGTAGGAACCTTATTTTATTCGCAACATATTCTGCGTGCTTACTCCATCTGCATAATTTCTCTTCATATTCTTGGAAACGAACTGGTAATATTTGAACAGTTCGAGCGATTTTCATGAAACATATCCAAGAATCACCCCGACAAAATTAACTATTAAATAAAAAACCGCATCAAAATCGGTCAACTATTATAGAAGCTACAGTGCCACAGACAGACGCACAGATATACAGATACTTTCAACACACCTTTTTTGCGTCGGGGATTTAAAATGAAAAAAAAATAATTAATTGAAGAAACAAAATTGTTGTTCTTTTAGTTTTACTGAACTCCCTAATTATTGGTGATGCTTTGATGTTATAATCTGCTTGGTTAAAACTGCCGTAGCTGAAAGTCTTTCTTGACCCATTGTATTTCTTGAGTAATTTTTTATTGTTTTTAATTTTGAAAAGCTTTTTTCAGCGGAAGCAGTACTTACATGTAATGTAAGTAACTTTCTTTCAAACCATCCTCTATAATATATTGAAGCATATAATTATGTCTTTGATGGATGAATTTGGAATAATTCGTAAGGATAAAAGTCATAGCTCTCACCTACTTGCAGGACTGTGTGTGAATCTCAACAGTTTTTCAGTATTTGCTCTTCTGGAATTTTTTTCAAGTTCTTTAAGACTTGTTAAAGAAAACCAAATTCTTCAAAGTGTTGATATAAATCTCGAATCCATATTGCTTATCACAGAATCAATCATGATATCAAAAAAATTTTGCTCGTACCGGCTTTTGGCAGACTGTATAAGTTGATCGCTGCCTTTATAATGAAACATCCTTTTCTTTTCGAATATACTTTCTTTCTTAAAATCTCATAGCAAATCCTAACAGCTTTTCTCAATAAACTGACGAGCGTCAGACAAGCAATTTTCTATGCAGGTTATAGATCTTCTTTGATCCAGTCACAAAAAATAAAGATGAGACAAAGATGAGAATTTTTCAATTTATCAATTTCATAATACAATGAAGCTTATCACAAAAATAAATATATTCATTCATATGCTTTCGTGGGCCGAAGAGTGCAATATCTCCAGCTTGAGAATTTTCTAATGTAATAATTTTAAAAAATCATGGCGTATCCTTTTGGATTTTTTTAAATTTATTTTCTGCTTTGAAGCGCGAGGCCCTTTGCACCGCGAGGCTGTGGGCGATCTCCCACGCCTTACGCCGCCTCTGTTATCAAACCGTTTCTGCAATACAGAATGATATATGGTTGTGAAATGAATAAAAATAATAATAATAATAATATTTATTTTCCATTAGACACAGATAACATGTATTGGAATCGTCAAAGTACACATAACACAATGTCACAAAATTCACAGTTTGAGCGACACCGTTGTTATTAAAACAACAACAACAAAATTAAAATATAATAAAATACACCACAGATACACTTACATATTACGAATTGTAAAATTCTTGCAAATTATAAAAACAATTCTCAATCAAATAATTCTTCAACAAGTTACTGAATTTATTGAGGTTTGTTATATATTTTAAACACCTAGGGAGTTTATTGAAAATAGTAAGACCTACCACTGATGGACAATTTAGCGTTGTTTTATACTAACGAAACGGAACATGGAGATCACTTTTTTGTCTAGTGTTCACAGTATGAATACTTCCGTTTCTAGGAAATCTATTCTTGTCTTTAAAAATATAGATTGACAATTCAAAAATGTACATACAGGTTAGGGTTAAGATTCTAAATTTTCGAAATATATCCCTACAAGAAAATGTACTAGGAACTCCTGCTACTATACGAATATTCCTTTTCTGTACAATAAAAACATCTGAAGCTAGTGTAGAGTTACCCCATATACATATGCCATATCGCAATCTTGACGCAACTTGCGTGTGAAATAATGTTAATAGTTGTTGTTCTGTTCTTGTGCTTCTGAGGTTTCTGAAAAGGTAACACAATGAATTCAATTTGTTCATCACGAGGGTGCACTGTTTTTTCCAAGTCAAACATGCATCCATGGTTATCCTCAGAAATGCTGTATCATCTGAACTGTCGAGTGTTTGATCATTTATCTGAATTTGTACTTCTTCGCACTGTCTTTGACGATTGTGGAATCTCACCAACTGAGTTTTTTCAGCATTGAGGTACAATGAATTGTTTCTGCACCAATTCACAACTGACTTCAGAGTACTTTTACACTTCTCAAACAGAAGATGATCCACATTACTGGACACCACTAAGGATGTAACATCAGCGTACATTGTTATGAATGAATCTGTGATGAAGTTATCGATTTCATTTATATAAAGAAGGAATAATATCGGACCTAGCACAGATCCTGGTGGTACACCCATCGTGACGTCCAGGCGCTCAGAATCAAAGGTAGTAGTGGTAGACACACTATGATATTTCAAGCTAACAAACTGCTGTCTATTCTTCAGAAGCATTGAAACTGTTTCGATAAATGAAATAATTGCAGTGTTTGTGGATTTGTTTGTGCGAAAACCATGTTGCTCATCTGAGAATATTCGATGTTTTTTTTTAGGAATTTCAGTAATCTATCTAAGTAGGAGTACTCAAAAATCTTCGAAAAACCCGGACTTATCGTAATTGGCCTATAGTTTTCCAGTTTTTCTGGATCATGCTTTTTAAAAATTGGGACAACTCTGGGAAATGATCCAGTTAGAAATGACAGGTTAAGGTTAAGAAAGGTGAGTAGTATAATAATGAAGAGAAAAGAGATTTCTTGATGAGAAATAACGGAACTTCATCTGGGCCGAATGAGTATTTGTTTTTGATTTTGTTGCTGAGCAAAAAAAGTAATTCCCCTGGTATGAAAGGCTCTACGAAAATGGAATGCGGATTCGTATTTATGGGACGATGGTTTAGTTCATCATCTACTTTTATTTTGCTAATAATTTCTGAAGGAGAGTCATTGAAAAATTCATTGAATAGATTTGATAAATCACCTGGGTTATCTTGTAAAGTGCCGTATTTCATTATTTGAATATTTTTTGCGTTTCCCTTCCTATTTGAAAGTTCGGATATTACTTTTCATGCTGTTCTACTGAGATTGGGGGAATCTGTGATTCGGTTCTGATAAAATCTTTGATGATGAAAATGATGATGAAGAGATTTTAGTGTCATTTGAAGTATCCTCTTTGTTTTCAACTGTTCCTTTATCAAAGACTATTGAATGTTTCAGAAAATCTGTTAGAAACAAAGACCCAAGTTGTGAAGTAGTCAGATAATGTTTACATCTGACACAAATCGGCATGGAACAGAATTTCTTTTGGTTCAATAACTGGTTCTAGAGACAACAAGAGGGCACTGCCTCCCTCAGTAGCTAATCTGTACTTTTTGTTTCAGATAATTTTTCAGATTATATGAACGCCTTCCAAATATTCCAGATTAAGATTTGGAAAGAACACAGTGGACCAACTGACGGGAACTATTGTTTTCAATTTACTGGAAGTTATTTTGCACAGACAATGCTCCAAACACTCTCCAACTGAATTTTTAAAGGCGCCATATGCATCAGCATGAAAAATAAAACAACGCTGCGTTGTTTCAGTTCTCCGGCGAGAATTCAATTTGTTATTTCCGAATTCGACATGACAATCCTATCACAAACTGACACTCGTTATTCAGCATTAATTTGTCACATGAACATACATGATTCGTGAAAATTTTCACTGTTTTTACACATTCATCACGGGAGACAACTCCGAACTCTATTCGCGTCATTGATTATCCTATGTTTGACTGATAGCAATCGGGAAGTAGTCATTTTTCAGGTGGATTTTATGTACTGGAAATACAGTGCCCCACTTTTGCAAAAGGACTGAAACTGTATATTTGTTATTGGTAATTATTAATCTTACCTAAAATGTATAATATTTCTTTATATCAGGTCTACTCAACCTGTCACTGAACTCACTTTCCTCTGAACTCAACTCATCATCTGCTAAGTTAGGTTAGGTTAGGTTCAAAGTGGGTGGGTCTATTCGACCCTCCACCTCAACACGCAAGGGTTTATTGTGGCCCACACCTATTCACACTCGACCAAAGAAACCCAGCTTCTTAACGAAGCCGATTAGTTTGTATGGTGAGTGGTCTTTCAGGTCAGATGGTAAGAGTACGGCTCTGCCGAGGGTTTTTGCACTTCAGCTACACCTGAAGATGCTTTAGATTCAACCGTGCAGGGCTTTTTTGCCTCTGGTTTGGTGAATCATCACTTGAGCGCAAACGTTTACTAACCTGCTCATGCGGGGTTTGTTCCTCCACCTAACACAGATCCTGCGTACTCCGCTCAAGAATTTGGTGCAAGGCGGTTTCATAAGGTACGCCGCTCTTGACGAGATGACTCAGTCGTTTCCTGGCTGCACCAGCAAACCTTTTTTTTAGGTTCAGTTATTGGATCACGAATTGGAGAGTTGAGAAGCTCTCGCTCCTGATCTAAATTCACAGGGAGGTCAGTTGGAGTCGTAAGCTCGACGTCCATCTCTGTAGACTCAGCGTCAGAAAAAAAAATTAAGTTTACTCGGTTCATAAAAGTCCCACGAGAAGCTAGAGAAAGGAGGTTAATCACGGCAGAGCCTCGCAGTACCATGACAAAGCGATGCTACGACGAGAGGGCGCCCAGTATTCAGTTATTCCCTAACTGAATGGCATCGTTGGGATGCCATTCAGTTAGGGAATAACAGAACCACAAGTAATTCTATCATTTCCGTATCCAGCGGGGCTACGTGGAAGCAGGCATCCAATGGCCGGTTTGCTCAACCCCCACATCCCAAGCCAAAGCACCAAAACAGCATGCATAGTGGTTCTTTCTTCTGAAGCAGCTGTTGTTCCAACTTTGAAGGGCAAATTGAAGTTCCACTTGCTGACGTCTTGATTCATTGTTCTTTGTCATATTCTGACTTCTGCTACGTTTAGAACTTCGAGAATTCGAAGGTACCGGGTTAGACATTTCAAAAGTTTCGCTCATATTCGTCTTCGGCAGTCTGGGTTCACTTCTTTCAGTTATGAAACAATGAAAGTACAATAGCACCAGACAAGACTTAACTTGAGAAGCTAGTTTCTGACTTTCAGACTTGTTCCTAAGCCTTTGACTACATCGTAACAGAAGTTTTTTGGACATATAACCACATATTAATTCTGTTGGCAGTGAAGGATCATTTGTTAATTATTAATCTTACCTAAAATGTATAATTTTTCATTATATCCGGCTCGAAGGACCATTTGTTAACTATTAATCTCACCTGAAATGTATAATATTTCTTCATACCGGGTACCGGGTTAGACATTTCAAAAGTTTCGCTCATATTCGTCTTCGGCAGTCTGGTTTCACTTCTTTCAGTTATGAAACAATGAAAGTACAATAGCACCAGACAAGACTTAACTTGAGAAGCTAGTTTCTGACTTCCAAACTTGTTCCTGAGCCTTTTACTACGTCGTAACAGAAGTTTTTTGGACATATAACCACATATTAGTTCTGTTGGCAGCGAAGGATCATTTGTTAATTATTAATCTCACCTAAAATGTATAATATTTCTTTATATCCGGCTCGAAGGACCATTTGTTAATTATTAATCTTACATGATATGTATAATATTTCTTCATATCAGGCCGAATGGCAGATTTTTGATAATTTTTGAAATTGGGCTTTCAGAGAGTCAAAAACAGTACTTTTTTTCTTAACTTAGCTACTGATATAAATTAACGTCAATATAAATTAGTCCAGGAATTCAAACAGTAACAGTTATCCTGGTCATGGACATCGTATGTCAGTTTCAATTAGACAGTGACCACCACAACAGGATTAAATATTAGCAAAAAACATCTTCAATAAAATTAAGTTGCAACAATCATCTGGGAAGTACCCACTTCCAGGATGTTTTTTCTTTGAGAAATTGGCATTTTCCGGCCTAGTCCATGAAGTACATACTTCGCAGACTTCGTAATAAACTATAAAAAGCAGCAGCAATAGTGAGTTTTAAAAATGTGCCTCATAAAATTTTCAATGCAGCTGCTCCTACATCACAATTATTGCCTCAACTTTAATACAATGAAAATAAGAATTATAATCAAAGAACATAAACTGTCACAGCCGGAAATAACTGTATGAATTTCCGGGTTTTTTGCCCGTGGCAGTGAAGAAATGCACTGTATAAATTTCCTTTTTTTTCTTAGATTTTTGTTTTTTCAAACCGCAATTGGGTTTTATATCCCTGAATACGTGGACTTATCCAAAAATAAAGTGAATGTTCAAATTTCGCGAAATTTCGATTAGCGATTTTTTAGTTTTTTCATGTAGGTGCCCTCGTCTCGAATATATTTTCACAATTTCAGCTGTTTAGCATGTTTAGTTCGTTGGTGAGAGAGAGGCATAAAAGTTAGATGTATTTTGCTTGTTCGGCGATTTTGTGGTAGGTATCCAAAAAATGGATCAAAGAATTTGCATCAAATTTCACTGAAAAAATTCAATTGAGTGCTCACGAATATTTGAAATGTTGACAGCCGATCAACCGAAGAAAATGTTGTGAAAGTGAGGAAAATTGTTATGGACAATCGTCGAATCACAATTAGAGAAGTTTTCTTGGATTACCATGGCGTAGCACATCAGAAATTTTTGCCTTATTGCCTCATCGACCATAAGGATTATTATCGTGAAGTTATAATCGGCTTGCAAGAAGCACTACGAAGAAAACGTCCGGTATTGTAGAAAACAATGTATGCCTTTTGCATCACGATGCACCTGCTCACTCTTCATTCCTTGTTCGTAATTTTTTGGCCAGAAACAACGCTGTAATCATGCCTCACCCACCATATTCACCAGATTAGGCCTCATGCGACTTTTTCTTGTTCCCAATATTAAAGAGACCCATGAAAGGACGGCGTTTTATGACAATTAAGGAGATGAAAAGGGAATCGCCAAAGAGCTCCAGTACATACAAAAAAGCATAAAAAGGCTAGAACAAACGTATAATATCAAAGGAGGACGGCGTATATTTCCATGAGATGGTGGTCAATCTGCGTTTCGCTTTCAAGAGATTGATAAATGCTTTTTTCGAAAGTATCAAATGAGTGGTATACTATCTTCTCATGCTCCTATATAAGTCAGACTCAGGAAACTATTATAGCGACAGCTCTACTTTCATATAGTGCCGATCCATCATGAGTTGTCTCTCTCGAACATAAATGTGTTATGGAGTGGTCAGTAGAATTCGTCCGACCTTGTTAGCAATTTGATGAATCGACGAATTATATTCCAAATTATGTTGTTCATTAGAATACGGTAATTATCATAAATATATCGTGACAGAATTGGATTGATGTAGGTACGTTGGAATAGAACCGTCCTAGTTCAATAAACTGTCTGAATTGGTGAAAATAGGGTGGAAATATTTAAAAAATTCGTAACAAGAAAAATCGAATTTGTACACCTCTACATTTTTTTTTCAAAAATAACCGCATCAACCGCGAAGGCTTATTAGCGGAGGAACAATTAGGTATAATTATATTTTATGTAATAAATGAATAGATTTCCAAAAGGTTACTAAAGAGTTCAAGTTCACCACGTCTAGGACAGAACTGAGATCACTGGGAAGTCATGCTTCTTGTCTTTCATATTCAAAAACTGGGCACTCCAGGATAATGTGTTTTACACTGTTGATTACCCCACAAATATCACCCTCCGCAGCATATTCTTTCTTCATTTGGTGTTGGTGTGTTAGTCTTGTGTGTCCGATTCTGAGGCGAGTAAGAATGATTTGATGTCTTCGTTGGGCCGATTGGTAGTTCTGGAAGCGCATGTCGGGATTTATCTCGCGTATTCTATTTGATTCCATGGCCATCCATCTTTATTTCCAAGTGTTTGCTATTAGTTTCTTTATGAAATTAAAGTAATCTGACCCACTTCCAAAATACGTTCAATAAGTATTTTATCAGCATTCTCAAAAATTTTTGATAAAATAATAACACAACAAATCAAAGTATATTTGGATACAGCTAACATATTTCCAGAAGTGCAATCTGGATTTTTTTTATTTATTTATTGATTTATACATTTAAGTAGGACCATCCTGAATTACAAAAAAAAAATAGTCAACATACGTATTTCATACTAAATATAACTTATAATAAATGTAAGTATAAAAATATATAATAAATTTGAGTATTAATATACATATACACACATATATACACATATAAAGACACATATATACATATCTATAAAGTTAAATACAGTATAGACTGATGGTGGAATTTTTTTTTCAATTATAATACAAAATCAAATTTTGTTTGAATTCTGGTATACTTCTTGACTCTTTAACATATTGTGGTAAACTATTGTACTGAATTAATCCTTTAAAAAATAAATTTTTTACATTATATGAGGTACTCTGCCTGACCTCTAGTATTGTATTTGTGGATTTGGTTTACAGTTATAATACACATACTTATGTAAGTTGGAGTCAGTTCTTGTATCATTTCATAGATATAGATCATAGTTAAGTACGTCAGTCTTCGCTCCACAGTATACAACTGTAAAGTTTCCAGCATCAATGATATAGGAGTTGACCTACTACATCGCAATACTATTCTAATTGCTCGATTTTGTAGCTTTTGTAATTGGAATATTTTATTAAGATCAAAGCAGTATAGGAATGTAGGGCAATATTCAAAATGAGGTTGAATGATGATAGTCTTATAAACAATTATTCTGGAATTCAGACTTAAGTTTTGGCTCTAGAAAATGAATATAGTTTTTCAAACATTTTTTTTATATAAATGATAAATGATTATCCAACATAAATCCCAGATATTCAAATTCCTTTACAATTTCAATTTTTTCATTATTTATTTCTATGTTAATGTTACTACTATTTATTTGTTTATATTTATAAGGTGTAGTAATTATCATTGCCTTACTTACGTTCAACTTCAATTTATTCATTTTCAAATATCTATCCATATTTTTCAGAACATCATTTATTTTGATCACTGCTCTATCGATATTCCCATCACTTACTGATATCAGAGTATCATTTGCGAATATATGAATGTAGTCACATTCAACATATTTTTCCATATCATTAATATACATTAAAAACAATAGATGGCCTAAAATACTACCCTGAGGAACTCCATGATTCACTGTAATAGCTGACGACATTACGTCACAAATTTTTGTTGTCTGTTTTCTATTTGTAAGGTATCCTCTGATCCAATCGAGAACTCTCTACACCATATTTATTTAGTTTTTTTAATAATATCTCTCTATTTACTGTTTCAAAAGCCCGTACAGATGATTACTCATTTTTTGAAACTACTTATGCCGATATTTCTCCTCCCTTTCAGGAAGTCCTGTACAGGTTAAAAAAATCAAGTTCCTTCCATCTTTCAGCTGTTCCATCCTCTCATCCTCCGGGGTGTTTTCCATCCGATAAAGCCTTCGGCAGAATCCGCTTTCAGAAGAGAACTCAATTTATAATGTGGAGAGCACCTGTACAGTACAGTAGAACATGAAGCACTAGTATCTAGAATGGCCTGAGGTTTCTCGAGATACAGATATCACTTCAGTTTCCTATTGATTCAGAGGGAAACAAGGTATTTCACATGTATTGAACCGGATATAACGGGAAAAGGAGAGGGTGTGTTTCTGCTGCTGGTAAACGATATCCATTGCAAACCTGTGAATGTTTGTCGTTTGCGTTTCAGTTGTTCAATATTATTCATCAAAACATATCATGTTATTGTTCCAACAAACTTAGTTGAAGTGGGTTGTTCCGACGAAATTGTGTACATGTTGGTGACAATTGTTGAATGTAAACTCAGATTCTGAAAATGTGAAATACATAATTTCAAATCACAGAATCAAACTATTTTCAGTAAGAATAAGGTTTATATAATACGTATCATATAAGGTCTTTTGTAATTTCAGATATATTTCTCACAGTTTACATTATATTTCAATTCTAATATAATTTATATTCTTATGCAGATTATGTGAAACATGTTCTTCCTTACGAATCAGTAGAGAGTTGTCCTGAACATTTCGAAAAGAAAATTAGATTAGATAATTTAGGAAACACTTGCTACATGAATAGCACTTTACAAGTGTTGTTCATGACGAAGAATTTCAAGAACGAGAACAAGAATGTTTCCTACTCATTCACCAAACTCAAACATCTGTTCATGCAGCTGCAGTTTCGTAAGAAGGTATCATCTTTCCCTCCAACCGATTTCCTGGAGTCTTTGAAGTCCACTAGATACTCGTTAGGACAACAAGAGGATTGCTCCGAATGTTTGTGGTCCTTGTTGAATACTCTTTGTGAATAAAAAAATAAGCAGAATCAATACCCCTGACCGCTCTGGATTGAATGGTTCCGTACAGTCTTTCTCATCTTGTGTTTGTAAATATTTTGCTGTAAAAATCGTCACTTGTTTACTTTGTAGTAAATGTTCAAGAGATAGCAAAAACGTATATGAATTTCTGGACTAGCGTTTCCTGATATGACTAATAACCAGTCCGTGCAAAGCTTATTGTTGAATCATCTGAAAATGGAACTTTTAACAGGCGGTGATCGACTGTATTGCCAAATATGCGCCAAACTAAATGACTGTTACAAGAAAACAAGTATAGCTGAGGCACCAGTCAATCTAATAACAACATTGATGATCTTCAACCATGACTAAACCTCTGACGGAAGCACCAAACTCTTACGAAGGTTCGAAATGATAGCCGATGATAGCCGACCAGTATTATATTCTTCATTGTTCACTATAGTTCTGGCGTTGAATCTGGTCATTATTACGCCTTGGTGTAAGACGAAACAGACTGGTTTGAGTTTCACGATAGTCGTGTAACTAAGTGTTCTGGCGATGTGTTAAATTTATTGGAGCCTCTGGAGACACCCTACATTTTGTTTTATGAGAGAGAGGACATTGGCAGATCAACATCTTCAGATGATGTGGTGCTGCAGGTTTTTCCGGATTTTTCTGCAGCTGAAAAAGGAAATGCGCCACTGGAATCAATGAAGTCGCCCCGGAGTGTCAATTGATTTTTGTTGTTGTTTTATAATTTCATGATTTGTATTTTGGAAGTGTTATCCCTTACTTCTTCGTTGTCATCTTCCGACCGCTGTAGTGTTTCAAAGTCCTCTTCTTTATCGTCTTCAACGACATTTGTCTCCTGGTCTTCTATGATTTCGGGGTTAAAGGTTATGTCTTCATTGAGGCATGCTCGCCAATAACACTGGCCCCCGATTTTCACATCATGAACCACAACTCCTCTTGCTCTTACAGAATATTGTCTTGAGCAATTTCTCTGGAGCATGTGCTGAAACTTTCGTTATAAGTTCCAGGAATTTGTTACGCATTGTCCAACCCCATACCTGGGATTCCAAAGCTTGCCCTAACCAAGTTTGAAATTGATAATAAACACGATTGAAATAAAATTAATGGAGTTCTATCCCATGGTTCTATGGTGATTGAGACACGTGTCGAGGTGTTGAAAATAACGGTTTGATGTTGGGAAAGAAGTCCAGTAATACTCATTACTGCACCAAATGTTCCAAACAGTACATCACTAGTACGATTGAAATTTGAAATTTTGGTGAGCTACTGGACTAATCGGTGGAATATTTGATGATTGCCCGAGTTCATTCAGTTAGTTAGGTTAAGTTAGGTCTACAGTGAGTTGGTCTATTCGACCCTCCACGGCAACCCGCAAGGGTATATTTTGGCTCACACCTATTCACATTCGACCAAATAAACCCCGTCTTCTTAACGAAGCCGATTAGTTTGTTTCAGGTGAGATGGTAAGAGTACGGCTCTGCGGAACTTTAAAAACCTGATTCGGTTCACAGCGGGGCAGGCACAAAGTATATGCTCTGCTGTTTCATCATTTTCCAAACAGAGGCGACACACACTGTCTTCCGACAGTCCGAGTCTCTGCATATGCTAATTCAAATGACAGTGGCCTGTAAGAAGGCCTGTTAGACATCGTAGTTCATCCCTACTGTAATCCAACAACTGTTTGGTATCAAGCTTCGAAGGGTGAATAAACGCCTTGGAGTGAGCCATCCCCGGAAGATTCTGCCAAAAGTCCATAAATATTCTTGATATCCAGGCGTTCAATGTTTGTTTGGTAAAGCCTAAAGCGATGCCAATGACAGGTTCTGGTCCGATGAAGCTGCTTGCAGCACTCTCCTTTACCAGGGACTCAGCAGCCTCATTGCCTTCCAAGCCAGTATGGCCAGGAATCCAGACCAGAGAACATTTGTTAAGTCTTCTTATCGAGGAGAGTGTTTTTGGCAATTTGCTACTAATTTAGACGTTGCTCGGTAGGAGCCAAGAGCTTCCAACGCCGCATGACTGTCCGATAAAATTTGTATCGACTTGTGTATGAGGTTGAAATACAGTCGCTTAGGTTCCTAGGCAGTTAGATATCTCTGTCCTGGGTCTGCGACTAAAAACACCTGCACCAGAACCGGAAAGTGTTTTTGATCCATCTGTGAACCAACAACTATCCGCTTTTAATCGGAAAATCCAGTCTTCTCTACTCGGGAACAGTACGTTATGAGGCAGTTCGTGGTTGACAGTTGGAGGCAGAGGTCATTTCCAGAAAGCTGTAACTTCCAGTAGTATAATGCACTATGCATTAAATTGATTTGTACAATTGGCAAGTCTGTATGTAGTCCATCTAGCCTCTTTCTCTAAAAAAATATGGAGAGGGGGTAGATCTAGAAGGATCTCCATGGCCGCTGACGTTGTGGTACTGATGGCAACCCTGATAGCCAGACAAGCCTGTCTCTGTAAGCCAGAGAGCTTCACCTGGGCCGTTTTCTGTAAAGCCTTTAGCCACCAGGCAATTGCACCATAAGTGATCATTGGTGTGACAATCGTCACATAAATCCAATGGATTTGTTTGGGACCTAAACCCCAAGTTTCACCACAAATCTTTCGACATGTCCATAAAGAAAAACTTTTTCCAAGTAAGCGTTCCAGGTGAGCTTTTTATCAAGGACAATGCTAAGATATTTTACCTCCGTTCCAAATGGAATGACCTCACCATTGAGGGAAAGTGGCGTCAGATCGTCCAATTTTCTCCTCCTGGTGAAGGGGATTATCACAGTTTTGCTGGGGTTGACAGACATTTGCTCCCTCAGGCACCAACTGTGAACAACGTCCAACGTGCATTGGAGGATATTACAAGCTATCCTTTCCGACGTGGAAGGTGACAAGGTTATCTGCATAAGCTTGCAGATCCACTTTTCTTCTGTCGAGGGCATCAAGCAGACTATGCATCAGGAGCGACCACAGAAGGGGTGATAGTACCCCACCTTGAGGACATCCCTTGGTGACTCTGAATCTAATGGCCTCGCCTTGAAGAGTCGTAGTAGCAGTTCTGTTTACCAGCATGGCATAAATCCAGGCAGTTATGGTCGATTCTTTCCCTTTCCTAGCCATTGACGATCCTATAGATTTAGGTAGTGCATTGTCAAATGCTCCTTCAATATCAAGAAATACAGCAACCACTAAAGAGAATATCCTGTTGATGAGTTAGAGTAACAGTTAATAAGGAATAAAAATTATCAATGAATATGTATTCACCAATAATTAACAAACACTTTAGCGTGTTTTTGACCGGGACTACCTAATTTTGACTAAGATAACTGGACCATACGACTAACCATAACAAGGTTATGGTTAGGTTAAGTTCAAAGTGAGTGGATCTGTCGAAATCGATCAAATAAATTCAGTCTTTTGACAAAACCGATCAACTTATATGTTGAGTGATCTGTCAGGTCAGTTGTCATTATTGAAACTTTGCCAAACGCGGAAAACCAATACCTGAATCGGCCCGGAGCGTACAGGCAAAAAGTAGCTAATATTTCATCGTTTTACAAACAGAAACGACACACACTTCCGATAATCCAAGTACCTACATATGATGTGTCTGTACCGATCCTTCACATGTTGGCAGAGGTCTCGAAAATTCTTACAGTTCAAGTGTTCTCTATTGACGTCATTGACAGGTTCTGTTCCGATTTGAAATCGGATAGTGCCATACCTTGATCATGTGTTATCAAAACTCTCTAAAAAAACCGGATTAAGCTCATGAGGCAGGAAGGAATTTTGTAGATCTAAAATTGGCAACAGACCGATTACAGGGATTTAATACAACGAACATTATCCCATTATCAACTTGAAATCTAACCGGGAAATTTCTTGGTGAAATGAAGATCCAATACTTTTAAGGAGTAAAAGAGGTTTTGTTTAAACGTTTAAACGTTATGAATCATATCAGGAATTATACTAAGTGATAATTCGATTACGAAAATCATCCAAAAATCAGAATCATCAAAGAACAACGGACTCAATTCGGGTAACTTTGCGGGCTACTCTACTAGTCTGCTTCATTCACAAGGAAAGGCTCTATTAAAATGCTGAAAAACAGTCAATGTAAGAAGATGCCAGATGACATTCTCATGTCAACAGTCACTATATTCATAAATATAGCTCCTCACGATGATGTCTGCAAACTTTTATGAATAAAATAATCAGCTAAAAAGTCACGGTCAAAATACTGTGAGATACTACAAAACAATGAAGAATTATTACAGCTTTGGAAATATAATAATAATAATAATGTTTATTCACAGATATATCATTATATACATTTGATAGAGAATTTATTTGAACAAACAGACAATATCACAAAAGTCACAGAAGTGACTTTTGCGTGATAACATAAATATGACAGATAATAACAATATAAATAACACATAAATAATAATAATAATGATAATAATTGAAATATTACATTTTCACAATGACATGTTGAAATATCTCAATCATAAAATAAAAAGTATTGAAATACCAATCAATCAGTTTTTAATACATTTTGTTAAAGTAATATCAAACGTAGGAAGAAATTCATCTTGACAGTTCAAATTTAATTTTTCAGGTCATACCAGTTGTTATCTGTATAAAAAAGGACAGTATCATCAGCAAAGCTTGTGATTTTTCCACTTTTTTTCCACACATAGTAGGTCGTTGAGGTATATTGTGAATAATATTGGTCCCAGTACCGTTCCTTGGGGTACTCCACATGTAATGGATTTTTTCCGACTCGTTTTCCCTTTGAATTTCAATATTTGCCCTCGGTCTGTTAGATAATTCTTTAATAAATCATTTAACGAACCTCTTATACCTATGTCTTCAAGTTTTCGTAGAAGAATGGAATGGTCAACGGTATCGAAAGCCTTCGTGAGATCTATAAATACTGCTATTGATCGAATACCTTTATCTAATGCATTGTATATGTCTCCAGTTAAGACCTGAATTGCGTCCTGGGTAGATTTTCCCTCCCTAAACCCGTATTGTGTTGTTGAAAGCAATCCATATTTGTTAATGAATTTACTCAATCTAGTTTTCAAAATTTTTTCTAGGATGGCGAGGTTTGAAATTAAGGAAATAGGTCTATAGTTACTCATATCAGTTTTATCTCCGCTTTTATAAATAGATGTGACTACCGACAGCTTAAAGGCAGAGGGAAATTCACCGGTTTCCAGAGTTTATCAATTATAATATTTAATGGTCTTTTCATATAGCCTGCTATGAGTTTTTATGTTTCTGCCTTTAAACCGTCGATTCCCGGAACCTTTTTATTTTTCAGTTCAGATATAACATTTTTTATTTCCTGTTCATCAAAAAAATAGTTTTCTCATGAATTTTTTTATGTTCTACATAATTTAAGGGCTTCTCAATTTGTTTTGCTAAGTTTTTGCCGATATTAATGAAAAAATCATTGAATTTCTCTGCGATTTCAGAAGGTTCGTTTATCATCCTGCCGTTTTGATCTCTAATGGTGTTTGTTTCTTCACTCTTCTGGATATTCAACATTTCATTTACAGTTTTCCATAGTTTCTTTGAAACGTTTTGTTCATTACTTATTCTTTTCTTATAATAATCGTTTTTAGCTTTTTTAATTTGTTTTTCTAGTTTCTTTTCAAACTCTGAAAATTTCCTCTTCAATGTTTCATTTTCCGGGTGTTTTTTTGTGTCACGATACAATCTATTTTTTTTCGTTCACGGAATCAACCAAATGTTTTATTATCCTAATGTATTTTGTGCAATTTCTAATACAGTTCTGTAGAGTAGTTATGAATGCGTCTGTCATAGATATCATAAATGCCTGATCAGATTTGAAATCTACAGTGAAACAAATACAGAATCAGTCTTGAGTACAAAAATTGATTTGCGTTTATTTTAAGCGGGCAAAATTTTTCATTACTTTTTTGATATCTACTGCATCAAATTCATGAATGTACAATGTGTTGAATCAAATTATTGCTAACCTTCCAGATGATTATGGCTAGATCCCCAAGGCCATTCAAAATTGAAGGATAACATTTTTCCTTGAAAACAAAAACCCATTGATCTGAGCGATTTTTTGTAAAAAAATCGACGTTGTTCGTTTGTATCATCACACCCTATATATGCTTGAACATGAAGCGAATTCCCAACAGTATATTCTCAAATTAGACACCCCTTCTTAATACTTGATACCAGAAAATTCCGTCACGTGCCTATTTCACAAGACCATCTATCAAGAATGTTTAAAAATATCGGCATTATCTCAGTCTCCGAGACTCCGAGGCAATCAATCAGTCTGGCTGGGGACAAACTACCCTTGTTTTATTTTCAATATGACAGGTTTATTTCAGCGATTTCGTCGAAGCGTACTTAATGACTCTTCAATATAGTTCCTCTATTGAATTATGAATTATTGGAATATTAAAAAAGTTCACTCGTAAATACTCTATTTAATGGATTGTGATATTCGAGAATAGGCTTCAAAAATATGATACTTTGGAATTAGTATTATTCCCAATATTGTACTACAGTATTAGATATTCAGTGGTTCAGTGAAAATAAATTGTTTCCTTAAGTCAACAGTAATGGAATAATGTGTTTCTGTGTTTATTATATTTTTACCCATTCAGGTATCCCACAAGCATGATTACTTTTTTATTTTAATAATTTATTCGAGGGTAAATTCTGGAAACACTTTTTTTCAAATATATTTCTGTGACTGTTGAAAAAATGATCAATTACAAGACCATTTCTTGATAACTAGTTAATTTTTTTTCCAAATTTGAATGTTTTACCTCTTTTCAGTTCATTTTCAATGATGTTGTTGAGCGATTTTCGGCCATTCAAATTGAACCAAAGCGCTGCCAAAACAGCCCGAATAATCAACCGGGAATTTGGCAATGGTAGTGTTAATTGACTCACTGTCATTAGTTGGTTTGCGAAATTTGTTTCGGTGATTTTAGCCTCGAAGATGAGCCCCGAAGTGGTCGATCTACTACACGACAACGCACGTCCTCTCGTTTCACAATTCATGGTCCAAAAATTTAACGAATCGATCGTCGAAGTTCTGCTTCAGCCACCATACTCCCCAAATCTCTCGCCAACTGACTATACCATTATTTCGAGTACTTCGATAACTTTTTCACCGGTAGAACCATCACCAATCAGGACCAGTAAAAACGTCCTTCGTTGACTTCATCGAATACCTAGCACATAATTTTCATGATGATGAAATTAATCGACTTGTGTTACATTGGAAAATGCGCCGATTCAAACCACGCTCATTTTGAATAAGTTGAATAATTATTCACTGATATATTACAGTATTGCAGTTCAAAGTAGACTCATAAAAACGGCGAAAACTTGAAAAAACCCAGTACTGACGAAAGTATATGTTACACGAATATGTTTCCATAACTTTCATTTACAACCGTATTTCACAATAACAGAGGCAACACAATTTCAACAGCAAATTTCAAAACAGATCAATTTCAATCTAGTATTGGAATATTGAGCAAATTTGTTGAATTTTTTTAAATGTGACGGTTTGCAATGGCGAGATCAAGTGTAGCCAACATCATAACTTGAAAAACTTGCACTGTTTCAAGTCAAGTGTATATTCAGTCAACTAATTTGCAATGTCGCCAATAACAAAATAAGAAGTATACTATACATTTAAAATTTTCAATCACAACAACTGCGTTTTATAGTTGCGATTAATTTGAAGTGGTTCATGTCATTTTTGAGACACAGAATGGAGCACGATCTTAATTGCATAACATCAATCTAGGAGTACCACAAGGATCTATACTGGGTCCTTGATTTTCCTTATGTTCATCAATGATCTGCCAGAGTATATGAATGCCGATTGCTTAGTATCATCTATATGCCAATGATGTATCTGTTGCATTTTACAGTAAAAATGAATGTGAATTGGATGAGAAAGTTAACGAACTTCATAACAAATTCAGTAACTGGCGTGTCTCTACTCGATTAATACTCAAACACAACAAAACCATTCTTATGCAATACTCTATAAAAAACAATAGTATGGTCTCGGAAATAAGTACTTATACGTAACGGGACATTGATTACATCAGAATTTACGAAGTTTTTAGGCACGTTCTTAGACTTCAATCTATCCTTCAGAAATTGTATCGATCATATCAGCAAGAAAGTAAATAGTGGGGGTATTATGCCATTCTGCAGATGAAGAACATATTCAATAAGCTTCAACTTATCAATATTTACTATGCCCCCATATATCCTATAGTATAGTTGTCAGGGGTAATGCAGTAACATCTCAAAGATTGTTGATATCACAGAAGAGAATAATACGCCTCATTTTCGGAATTAAACGTACAGATTCTTGCAAACCCTACTTTATTGAAAACAAAATCCTCACTGTGCCATGTATATACATCATGAAATCATTATTGGCAATTGAATTACAACTCTCTAACCTCCCGACAAGTGGTGATAATCACAACTATAATACAAGATACGGTACTCGCTTGCAGATACCACAACTTAGAACAACCCTGTTCGAAAATGTCCCTTCCTTTACAGGAAGGGACAACTATACAATAAGCTGCCTGAGGATATTGCGAGTGAGAGGAATTATAGAATAATCAAAAACAAACTGAGAAAGCTCCTAATCAGTAAATCTGTTTAAAATCTGTTTTCCGTTAATCAGCTGTCGCCCCCATACGAACGACAGCTCTCAGAAGTTGAGATACTTGTGCGAGCTAAGGACTAACGAGGTCTTACCTTTTAACGTGTGAATGCATTTTGAATGTATTTTAAATATGTATTTTATACTCTTAGGTATATGACCGGTGATAATTATCATAATATTACTTTATAATTTTAACTGTTATTCAAGATTTTATATATACATGTGCAGTGTTCTCTTTTTTTTTCTGTTCCAATATCATTTGAATTGTGATCTGACTGAAATAAAATTATTATTATTGATATTATTATTATAAAACTTCGATTAACATGGTATATATCCAAATAGTCTACTAAGGGTTTTACTCTTTCAATAATTTGAGGCATAATATTAACAAATTTATCTCTGGATAAGATGAGCAATGTTCAAAAACGATTATGAATGTTGTAGAAGATTTACCACACATAGGCACATATGTATTTTAGAATATCGATAATGGTAGTGTAAATAAATATCTCTTAAAAATAGTATTTACTTGCAGATTCACATGCATGAAACAAATATTACAAATTTCAATGAATATTTTTTAAAGAATCCTTTAAAACACTTTTCTGGAAAGTTTGGAAAAGCAAACACACAGAGGAATAGTGTAGGAGATATAGGAGTGTACAGAGTGGGCCAAATTGCACACTTTCAAAGGGAAACTCCTGTTTTCAAACTAAATAGATGAAAACTGATTGCTAAAGCTTAAAATTATCTTTCAAAGAATGCAGCACAGTTGATGTTTTACTAATTGAAATATAGAGCTTTTTTTTCATGTACACTCTGAAACGCACCCTTTGAACAAGTAGCCTTTGGACGACGCGACGCAGCGAAATTGTTCAGTAGTAGCTATCAAATGTTGAGAATTAATCAATGTTGAGTCACTCAAACACATAGTTTCGATAAAACTGATAACAATTGATACTGTATTTACTACTAATAAATGAAACTTCAACAGTGATAATAATTATGATAAAGAACAAACAACGAAATATATTTCCACAAAGATAGTGTTCGAGATGTCTACCAGCTTCTCCTACATACAGGCGACACCTTTTCTGAACGTTTTTTTGCCGAATTAATTATTTCAGTAGAAGTGAGAGAAGAAAAACGTTGCATCACTGCCGCTTCCAATTCGTATCTAGAATTCGATAGGAATTCAAAAATAAGATTTTTCAACCTTCCCCAGAGGTAAAAGTCTATAGGCGTTAGGTCCGGGGACCTGGCCGGCCAACGGTTGGGTCCTTGGTTGGCTATACAATTATTACCAGAATTTGCAGCCAAAAAATTGGTAACAGTTGCAGTTTTGTGAGGCGAAGCCCCGTCATGTTGAAAATATATTTTTCTGAGCTCCATTAGTGGCAGTTCATCAACAAGAGGTTCTATATTTTCCATTAGAAATGAACGGGCCGATAATTCTACCCCTGAAAAGACCTGCCCTCATACTAAATCCAAATCTTCCTTGACTTCTCTGCTCCTTAATTGAATGAGGATTTAGTTGTGCCCAAGTATAAGAATTGTAGCGATTGAAAATGCAGGCACTGCTCACACAAGCATCGTTTGTACAAATACAATTTAACGAAAAATCACGCACTTGGTTAAAACTTTCCATGGAACCACTGGCAAAAAGCCATGCAGCGTTCAAAATTTCCTGGTCTCAATTGATGAACTCTTTTGGGCCTGTATGGCTTGAATTTGTGTTTTTCCATAATCCTCGTAACGTTGGTTCTTGGTAAGTCTGTTGATATTTTCAAATTTCGCGTTGACGTTTTGGGATTATTTTCAACAGCTCCTTAAACGACTATTCCTTTCTACACCTTATTCCTATTTGATTCATATAATATTAAAATAAAATTTTGGAATATGGTTTCTATTGAATTTTCATTGAATACAGAGCACGGTACCCCAGAGCATAGACAGACATAGTTAGACCCATGATAACATACGGTGTAGTGACTTGGTGGACAAGAACAAGGCATTTTTCACAATTTTCCTGTATTTTTTCACAAGTTAATTGCTGGAAAGAAAATAAATAAATAAATCGGGTACGGCTAGCCTATTAGGCGGCATACAAAGGCTGGCGTGCCTAAGTGTCGCGGGAGCAGAGAGAACAGCCCCAACTGCAGCACTTAAGGTCCTACTCGGACTACCACCAATCAGCCAGTCACACGGTGCAGAATACTTGAAACTGTACAATGAACTGAAATCAGATCCAATACAGTTCCGCAGTACAACTTTCAGAAAGATTTCAAAATCATCATACCAAGAAGAGACTGACAGAACAGCCCACTGGTGAAAGCGGAAAAAACTTGGTATACAGATGGCTCGAAGGCCTAAGAAGAAGTGGAAGCCGTTATATACAGAGGCAGAGCAAAGACGAGAATCACACTCAGCCTCGGACATAATGCAACTGGGTTCCAGTCAGAAGTAGCGGCCATCGAACACTGTATAGGGGAAATAAACAGGCAGAAGGTCACAAATAAAACCATTGCCATTTTCTCCGACTGTTAGGCGGCAATTAAGGCGGTCACTCTAGCTTGGGTACCCAGACATGAGGCTCACAAGGGCAATGAGGAGGCCGATCTTCTAGCTCATGAAGGCGCATCCAAGGCTATGATCGGCTCAGAACCCTTCTGCAGGGTAAAGAAAGCATGTATCCATAAATTCATGCATCCATAAATTCATGGATGCAAGCCGAATTGATAGATTGGTGGAATAAGCTTCCAGGAATGGGGTGAGCGAAAGAATTCATAAAGAAACCATCGGCATCGTCCAGATTCACGGAAGACCTCTTAAACCACAACCGTTGTAAGGGTAGTGGTGGGTCTACTAACGGGGCATAGCCGACTCAGGAAATATATGAGCAACATGGGTCTGACAGAAGAATCCCAATGCAAGTTCTGTCAAGAAGAAGAGGAAACCGCACTGCATGTGCTCTGTGAATTCGAAGCGATAGCAAAGCTCAGACACGCAAGATGCGGGGAAGAGAAACCAGAGGCTGCCAGCTATATGAAGAGGTCAGTGTCAAGGCTATGGAGTCTTATAAAAGAGGTCAACCTAGACAATGAGCTCTAACTACCAAGGAGCATCACAACAGATCTGAAAAGGTCGCAGTGCTGAAAAGGCACAGTATCTGAGAGCACAGTATCTAAGAGCACAGTACCCCAAAAATCCTTCTGATGCCATTCAGGCACGAACATAATAATTTAGGATTGATGACGCAATTATATCATTTCCTCCATAACCATAACCACCAGGTCATATATTTTTTGATGGTTCTACAAAAGAAATGTATTTACTCTGTGTTAATTTCATTCACTACTAATCAATTTCATCTGCACCAAAGTTCCTCTGGATTATCAGCATTTTTTACAAGAGAAGTATAATGCTCATATAAGTCAACGAGAGAAGATAAGTGGTCCCAATATAGAGCCTTGAGGATCTGTTTGTCAATCGATACTCATCATTTTCAACAATTGAATATAGTTATCGCAGTCATTAATGTCAAAAGATTGATAGATTAAGTGAGTCGTAGATATACTCCGAAGAAGTGTAGAATTAACTCATGTGATGCAATTGATTGATTCCTGAGGAAATTACATAATGTATTCAAGTAACATTTTCATCTAAAAGCCGAAGTGAATACAATACCTTCTACTAAACGAATTTTTCTATCCTTGTCGGCAGAACTCCTACTGAATTAACCTTTTCGTCTTCTTCCAGAAAGTAATGAATGTCTAAATATCACGTGAACACAGTTCCTAATGTATATCCGAGTATGCCATGGAACTGCTTTCTTGCTTCCACCTTAAATCTCAGATTTATCCAGGTCGACAGTTACGGAATTCTGGACGGGCAATCTTGCGATAATTAGTTTCGTACGGGTTTGAAGATTCATGGACAACAAGCTAGCGGTTACCTGGAAAATTTATATGGTGGGTGAGGAACGTCTTTCCTGCAACCACAAAAACTGCACAGCCATGATAAGTGGAGTTTGGGAATGGGGGTCATTCGGACGTATATGAAGGGTCTTTCAGAGCTTTCTGTGAATTTTCAAGATATATTGTTTCACTATTCAACTGGCATGGTCTCAAATTTATTTATTCATTTATTTATTTCATACACAATTCTACAGGATGAACCCAATTACAGAATAGGTAGTAACAGTGGCATTTACAAATATGTACTTACATAATATAATTTGTGAATCTACAGTGTCACACATAAAGTCCGCATCAAATGGGATTTTTTTTTGTTCATCTCTTCAAGCAACTTTTGATATCTCCATTAGGTTGTGCTTTAAAATTGACATGCATATGACCGATCAAGTGATTTTTCTTCCCTGTCCAATTTGACATTTTTTCCAAAAAATGTTCAGAAAAGCAGTTATTGCTCGAAATTTCGAAAATCGGTAAAGAGAAAAGATGATTGTTTTTTCATTTTTTACCCATACACCAATTTTTAGCTCTCTAGTACAAATTTAGTTTTTTTACAGTTTTTCGAAAATTTGACATTTGCAGATTTCTCAAATTTAGCCAAACCTCAACAAAGTTAGTGCTTTATGCCTAACTTATCTTTCCAACGCATTTTTATTACCAATTGCAATTCTAAATACAACTTATTTCGCAAAAATTTAAAACACCAGAAAAAATTATGCCAAAAATGATGCAAAGTTGATACAGTTTTTAAAAACAGATAAATATTTCACTTTATTTCCACTTTTTGCGAAATAGCTTGATACATAAGCATAATTAAAAAACAATATCAATGAAAAGTCAATAATTTATTCTTTACTGCACTTTTCAAACAGTTAAACTTTGATTTACTAATTATGAAAAATTACAACGCAATTAAACTAAGGGTACTGTGGAAACAATTGAACTGAACTGAATAAGCAAAATATTTTATTGTCATACGACATTTGTTGAATAACTCAAAATAGTGTTTATCAGTTTTAGATTTAAAATAGTTTATTCGTTGTCTAGTGTGTTGTTAAAAATGCTGAATCTTCAAGAGAAAATTGAAATCGTTTTAATATGCGGCGAGAATACCGGTCGTCAGCATAACTAATAATGTGAGCTTAATTTGTGTCTGAGTTAATGTTGTTTATGTCATTGATGAATATGATAAACAGTATCGGACCTAGTATACTGCCCTGTGGAACTCCCAAAGATGTATCCAAGACCTCTGATCGTAATACTCGTATTTATTGATTCTGATTGAACTATACTTTTACAAATCAGGAAATCGGATATAGTTTTTATTAAAACATGCACTACGAAAGGAGATCATTCAAAACATGTCTCGATAAAATATTCATACGTCTATATCCTTTTTGTAGATTTTGGATTGTCTCGACATTCACTCTAACGAGAATCGAAACAGAAGTTATCACATCTACTGCATTTAACCTATGCTAGAATGTTATCTTTGCCCTTCCTGTAATTTTATGAAGCAGACATTTTTGTAACGTTGGCTCAACCCGTCGAACATCATATGCTCTCTTATCTTTTATCATTTTTTAATCTATGATACATCTACAGTTCTCGGAAACACGTTGTGAAGTCTCACTTGTGATAGTAAACGTTAAAATCCTGAACAGGAACAAAGCATATTTCGTAGCAATGGCATTTTCATCACCACCCATGAATTATTTGAGGTTAAACAGTATTATTATGGATGTTCTCATTTGTTGTTTTATCTCCGATGTTATTGTGATATTCACAGTGAGCTTTTAATTAATCATTCTCAACTCTTTTTCTATTTGTTGCAGATGCTGTACTCAAAGCGCCAGATGATCATGGATTTCAGAACTCTTTATCTTTTGGCTCTCTGGATCATATCAGTGTCTGCTCAAGAAGACTGGGAACTACACTGCAACAAATGCCATTGCCTCTGGGTGAGCGGCAAGAAAACTGCCAACTGCGCAGGTCGCGGTTTTGACGTCATTCCTGATGACCTCAGTGTCGACATCAGAGAAATCGATTTCTCCAACAATTTCTTCTACTCTCTTGAACGAGACGTATTCAGTAAAGCCCACTTATCAGACGTGCAGAAACTAAAACTACAAAATTGTAGCATAGGAAAAGTGAGTGAGTTGGCTTTTAGCAAATTGAGGATCATCATCGAACTGAACCTCGCCATGAATAGCATCGATAAGTTGGATAAAAACTTATTCAGAGACACCATCAAATTGAGAACTTTAACGCTGAGCTATAACAAAATCAAAGTTTTGGAAGAAGGCCTGTTTTACAACCTGACATTCTTGCAAAAAATTTTGTTGGACCATAATGAAATTGAGAACATTTCTGCGAAGACTTTCGAAATCTTGCCGTCACTGAAACACATTTCCTTGGCGCACAATAAAATACAACGAATCACTTTCGATATGAAAGATAATTTGCCAAAACTTAGCAGTTTGAGTGTTGAGGGAAACCCCTGGGAGTGCGATTGCCTTCTGCGTGAATTCAGAAACAGTGCTCAGAAGAACAATCTGATAACCACCTCCATAACGTGCCAAAACCCTCCCAGATTGCATGGTCGTTCGTGGTTAGATAATATTATATTCGCGTGTGATCCTAAAGTAGTGGAAGCTGGACCATCCTCGACAATTGAAGCCCGAACTTCCAACGTGACTCTAACCTGTAAAGTAATTGGAGACCCCATTCCAGACGTAGACTGGATGACCAACGGAGCCATCATAGAACGAGACCCAAGAAGAAATAAGCAGAAGTACATGACTTCCAAAGACACGATAGATGGGGTCACGTGGAACAACCTGACCATCATCAGCGTAAGCTACAAAGACCGTGGCGACTACAAATGTATAGCCAAGAATCCAGGCGGCGAAGATTCCAGAAACGTCACGATTGTCGTGCCAAGCGATGCTTTTCTTGGACCTGGCATGATAGGCACCTACTCATCCAGCACCTACTTGATAATCGGTTTGTCGATAGGTTTCTTGGTGGTGTTACTCATAGTCCTCGTCATCCTCTTCTGTTTCTGTAGAAGAAGTACTCACGGTTTCCATTCGAAGAGGAGGGATAATGAGGGTAGTACGGAGGAGTTTGGTATGAGCACGGGGCAAGCGGATGTGAAGAAGGGGCTAATCACCGATATTAATCCAGTCACGAAGCCACCACGCTCCACAGTGCCGCCATCTGTTGTCAGTGGAGGAACTGAAGTGAGCGATGTCAAGAGAAACTTATTGGACAGCGACTCTATGTTAGGTGAGTAGAAGTACGCTTGTTTTCACTTTATCAGTTACGCTTTGATCGGTATTACTGTTTGTGACAATCAGGAATTCTCTTTACTGGCTGACTGCATTTGCTCATTCATATTTTTTTCTCCTACGAGTTATTCCGTACATGATATCTTTTCTTTGATTCTGCCGGGCAGAACTAGCCTTTCTGGATAGAAATCTGCACCTTCAGAGTATGGTATGTTTTATACACGATACTCAGAGGTCAGCAAACTGTGAGTAAGGATGTTAGACAACTTGGCCACACCTGCTGTAGTCTTTCAATTGTATGGTAACGTATTTCGAAAGTTTTTTAAATACCTTGAAGTAGGCTGATCCTAGCTCCTTCCAAGACAATGATAGATTTCGTCAAAAGTCTAAAATATTTCTTGCAGTCTACTCTAGGTTTGGCAGAGCCTAAAGCGTTACTCATAATAAGTTCTTGACCGATGAAAGCGCCTGCAGCGCCGTCGTTACCTTCCAGGCCGGTGTTGAGAAGAATCCAGACCAGAAATAATTCTAAATCTTCCTATTGAGGAGAGGATTTTTGGTAGTTCATGAAACCTCCGTCGTTACCTTGCAGGCCAGTGTTGAGAAAAATCCAGACCAGAACCATTTGTAAATCTTCCTATTGAGGAGGGTTTTTTTTGGAGTCCAGTACCAACAAATTAGGATCAATTTGGTCTGCTATGAAAATATGCACAATTATGTATGTTGTTCAGTTCTCTGTACAGAAAGGTATGAAGAGGAGGCAGGTCTGAAAGGATTTCAATGGACTCTGTCGATATGGGGCTGATGGTACCGTACATAGCCATGCAAGTCAGAGTCTGTACACCAGAGAACTGAACCGTAAAGAATTCGGCCACCAGGAGATAGTTGTTCCTCAAAGATCGCTAACATAATATAGAATATCTGAAAATATAGAAAACTAATGAAAACGATAATAAAAACACAATACAAAATAAACAGCGTGAAAATATAGATACTGAAGGGCATCATAGGGCAATAATCTGTAATACCAAAAAAATATATATATTCTATCAATTTGGTCTTGACTATCAAGAAATTTGCGTTTGTTCCCAGCAGTACAAAACCTGGCAAAATGGTTAAGGCTTTCGCTCGTGCGAGTGGCTAGCTTCTTCAGAGGTTTATACATCCTGAGAATTCTCCGATGACTGGATATTACGGCTGCGTAGAGCGTATTTATGTTGACTCTGCAGGTAGATTGGTGTGCTAATACCTGTACCTGGATTAGGTAAATTGTATAAATTACGAAATATACCTAATCCAGATACTGGCCACTCCCACCGGCGAAACGTCAGGAAGACTTTCCAAAAATTGACGTCCGTCAATCCGAAAAATAGTGAGTGACCAAACCTGATATGATTTCCAGTCCTATATTATTTTTGTGCTACTGTGAATGAAACCAATATGAATGAAACCAATATCTAATACAATACAACTTTTTAACCACAATTTGATATATTTTCCAGCCTAGGAATAGTTCAAAAGTTACTGAATATATATCCTTTGAGTGAATATTTTTTCCAATTACCAAATGTGCCTTGTTCCTGCGGAAGTTTAATTTAGAACGTTTGTCTTTGTTCATCTTGTTTATTCAATTTTATAGTATGTTTGTGTCAATTTTCCTGTTTAATCCTGTATGAAAACAATTGGGAGCGTAATTTGTAAATAAAAAGTTTTTGACGGTACGTAACCCCTAGTTTATAATAATGCAAGGTAAGGTAAGGTAAGGTAATGCAGAGAGGTAAGGTAAGGTATCCATTTTTTACGTTCACGAAAAAGTAAAGTATGAAGAATTGCCGTAGTGATTATAGGTTTTGGTAATTTTTTGGATATATCCGCTTTTTGATTGGTCGGAGGTAAGAACGCAACGCAGGAAGTTGAAAGTAGCGAACTTGTTACCTTGCGTTACCTTGCCTTACCGACGTTACCTTACCTTACTTTTTATCTAGAACGCAAGTGTGTTTTCTCAATGCTTCAACTTTCTTACCTTACCTTACCTCGTTACCTTGCGTTTTTATAATTTAGGGGTAAGTATTCGCCCGTTTGGGTGAATTTATGACACTCAGACATAATCATGACATTTTGACCTGTCATTGTCAGTTAAAACTTGAAATATATTAGGTTGTTTCAAACGTTTTGTCCGTTTTCATGAGACTACTTCAAAAGTGCATTTTACACCAGCCGCTGACTAAACCATACAGTAACCATGGTCTTTTTTTGGTGAGCTTTCGCTTTTGGAAAGTGCCTGCATGGTTCATTGGTATCCAACCGCTGTTCTGAACGTCTCCTGATTTATTTTTTGGGTTGTTTTGGCAGCGTTTTGGTTCAATTTGAATTCGTAGAGAAAAATTGGTCGAAAATTGCTCAACATCATCATATATACTTATAAATATTGTCACTCAGTTAACACTCACTCATTCATCTCTGCTTCTCGGTACTGGTAAGTCCTAGGACTTACCTAACATGGAACTCTCATCTACAGAGTGGAGCAAAAAAAGCATATGTGGCTTATGAGCAATGTCGGAGGACAGTGGGACGCGCATGGGGTCTTTCACCCCGTGTGGTCACCTAGATCTACACTGCAATAATAAGACCTTTGTTAACGTACGGAGCCATTGCATGGGGACCGAAAGTTCTACAATCAACGGCCATCCAAAAATTATATCAAATACAGCGACTGGCTTGTTTAAACATCACAGGAGCCATGAGAACAACACCCACCGCGGCAATGGAATCAATTACGGGTCTGACCCCTGTGGACCTGAACGTTAAGAAGGTTGCGTTATTGGTCATGGTACGATTGCGCACGGCTGGTGTAAACCTTGAAGTAGGAATGGGTCAATTGAGGCTGGGCCTATGGCGAAAAGTGCTTACTGCGCAACCTCTGCTGCAGGCAACCGGTGATGCAATTGAACCCGGGTTTGTGTTTAATGAACCCTACAAAATACTAATGAAACAGAACACAGAGTCAGATGCTACAAATGCAATACGCATAAATATACAGACGGCTCAAAAACCAAAGAAGGTTCAAGATGTGGAGTGTACTCTAGATCACTAAGCCTAAGAATTATGTGGGGAATGGGAAAAAAATACCAGTGTAGTCCAAACAGAACTGGCTGGTATCTCAATCGCCACAAAAAAATAACCAGGAAGAGAATTTCTGGCAAAAACATAAAAATCTGCACTGGCAGCAGACAAGCCTTATTAGCCTTGATCAGACAACGTGTAACCTCAGGGCTAGTACTAGATTGTCACCAAGATTTAGCCAAAGCCTCAGCAGATAATAACATAATAACCATAAAGGTAGTCGCATTGCTGACTCTTTAACCAAGGAAGCCACTGGACTAAAAATTTTAGGACCCAGTGACACCTACGGCCTGATGACTTCGACAATTGCGGAACTAGTTACAACCATGCTCAATCCTTTAAGAGATGGGATGGAATCAAAGGATGCAATCTTTCCAGGATCACCTTGGACGACCCTGGGAAGCTGGCGCCGAATAAATGTAGGCGATGACCAGGAAAAATCTACGCTTAACAGTAGGATTTCTGACTGACACCTCCATGATATGTAGCTAGTGGATACACCTCTAAGCAGGATGTTTGAACAGGAAGGCATATCCTATGCGAGTGCCCGGAGTTATCGTCAATAAGAGAGTGTGTGTTAGGCGAGTCTTGGCCGACACCTGCCAATATAAAGCAGATGTCTCCTAAGTGCTGTGGACTTACACTCACCCTTTCTACTCTACAGATACAGAGAGAAGAAAGGATTTTCAGATATTCCCCGTGGGGTGGAAGGGGCACGTTCACAAATGAAAATTACCTTTTCATCACTGTTTCTCCATGCCGATATAGTTTCGGAGACTGAAATTTTGTAGGTTCGTTTCATGTTATAGATGTGCAATAAGAAAGCATTTTTGAATATTCCAACTGGGGCGCCAGCCACGAGAAAAAATGGCGCGTCCATAAAAATTTTTCATCAGTGTTTCTCCATGCCCTTAAATTTCCGATGGGTGAATTTATAGTATCAGCATTGCACCCGTGCGGAACCGAGGCAGCTTGCTAGTATAGTATAAGCTGAAAAAGGCAAAAAATTTAAATTTGGAAAAGCATCAATGTATAGAGTACAAAATTCTCCCTCGACCAATATATACCACGACAAATCAGAATAAATATTGATTTGATTGAGTTATGCGGACAAAACTTTTGACATAATATAGTATAAGGCATAAGCACCATATTGAAACGTAAATCACTCCTAAGTGAAACTTTTTCTTCTACAAATCAGCATTCTCTAATGAGGAACTCGTCGACATAATAATGTTGTTCGTGTACTCGTAATTACAATCACGTAAACGTCATCAATCTTCACTAATTTCGTTGACATCACTGCGGTGTTTCTGTTTACTCTTGACTAGGTACTTCAAGGAGTAGGTACATACCTCTGACCATTACGACTTGATAGAAAGAATAAATGAAATTGTACACCGGGGAAAGACGTCATTCGATCTTTACCTTTTGTGTTTCACGTCGAGTCATTTATGGCTTACATTTTTTATGTCTCAGCCTGCAATTCGTATTATTCCGTTCTCTTGGCTCGAGCAGAATTACGGCAACGTAAAATTTTTTTTTTACAGAAAACAATTCGGTTTTTATGTTGCGAAATTCGGGAAGTTTTCGGGGCTTTGAGAAATTGAGTTATGCGCGTAAGTGGGGTAGATGTAAAAAATGTTTTGTTATACGCCCATGAATGTTTTGTGAAGCAACATTGGTTGCTTTTTTCGTCCTCCCTTTTCCAGTTGACTGCTGATATATGCTCGTTTTCTTATGTTGCTGTGTCTTGGTTATGGGTTTTTATTCAGATTTCTTCGTCTAAAATGTTTCATCCTATTTTGTTAAGGAAAAAATGGGAGCTGTCAGGAATATATCTGAAAGAATTGATTGTTTTTTTCATGCACATTGAATTCTAAATTATAAAAGGCAGTCGGAGATGTAGCTCTTCATCAAAGTAGTTATTTCTGAAGATTTTTTTCATTTTGTGAAATTCAATTCTCATTTGAAAGTAGTTGTTTCGAAAAGGTTTTTTGTATCAGTTTGTATCTGAGGGAAACTTGTGCACCTTTAACACATCTTTGTTGAGAGTTTGAAATGTTCATATTCTTTCTTTTGGTGCTGATGTAAAAAATAATACGTGTTGTCACGAAACTTAGAAGTACACCATTATATCAATGCTTTTTATATATAACGTCGTGCGGCATTCCAAAGAATGCTGTGTTTCAGTTCCTTAACGAATATATGGACTACAAACTCAATTGAAAAAAGTGATTTTCGTGTAATTCAATGTCCATGCGAAAGTAGTTTTTTTGAAAGGTTTTATCTTTCATTTTGATTTCATTTTGAAAAAATGTATGAAATCCTTATTGGAATCGATAGAACGATCAATATAATTTAATGTATGAAGATGATTTCATGCAAATGTTGTCCGCGGCTCCGCTTTAGATGGCCCATGCGCAAGGTCCAATTTTGGCACACTCTCTTCAACATATCGACCGGTATTTCACGTATAAATGCTTCAATACTGGCTTCCAGAGCGTCAGTCATTGCTGGTTTATCCCTCTGTAGACATGAACCTCAACATGACCCCACAAGAAATAATCCAAAGGCGTTAAATCACACGATCTAGGTGGCCAATTGACGGGTCCCAAACATGAGATAAACTGTTCACCGAAGGCGGCTCTTAATTGGGCCATTGTTTCGCGTGCCGTGTTACTTGTGGCTCCGTCTTATTGAAACCACATATAAGGCATGTCCAATTCTTCCATTTTGGGCAACAAAAAGTCGTCAATCATCATACGGTAGCGCTCGCCATTCACAGTTCCATTCCGGCCATTGTCGTCTTTGGAGAAGTACGCCCCGATGATGCCACCGACCCATAATTCACACCAAACAGTGACTTTTTCAGGATGCATCGGTAGCTCTTGCAATGCTTGTGGCTGGTCTTCACTCCAGATGAGACAATTTTGCTTGTTAATGTATCCATTCAACCAGAAATGAGCCTCGTCGCTGAACACAATTTTTCGATAAAAATGTGGATCTTCCTCCAACTTTGCCAGCGCCCATTCACAAAATGTTGGACGTAGTGGGAAGTCGTGTGGCTTCAATTCTTGCAATTCTTTGCGTTTCGCAAAATTTTCCACGTAGTGGAGTAACAGAGGCCCGATTACTGCGAACGGCGGCGAATCAACATTTCACGGTCGTCACGAACACTGGCGGATACAGCCGCAATATTTTCTCCGGTCCTCACTCTGCGTATGCGTGTTAGTGGTTTAATGTCCAATAATGTAAACTGGGTTCGAAATTTAGTGACAAGTTTCCGAATAGCTCCCTCAGTAGGCCGACTCAACTGCAAATAAATTGGAAGAAGTGCACGATGCACTCTCTTCACCGAGCATGAATTTTGATAATAAAATTCAAAAATTTGCAAGCGTTGTTCATTCGTAAGTCGATTCATTGTTAAATTATAGACCAAACTGAACAAGTTTGACAATGACACAAGACACGATTCACGCGTGATCTGTCAAAAACAGTGTTGCCAAAAAGATACCAGCAAAAAAAATCACTCATTATATATGAAAAATATATAAAAGAAAGAAATTTGTTAATTTTTTACTAAACCTCTTGCCAAAGGGTGGACCCTTTACATGGTAAATCTCGTGAAATGCATCCGTTCCCTTTGAAACAAATTGTATTGATTTTCAATAAATTATTATATTTAAGACTTCGATAATTTCTGTGTTTTTTCAAATGTTTTGATGTATTTCTCTAATATAACCCCTTCTCAAGGGATGGATTATAAGGTTTCGTTTCACTAAAGAAATGTCAATTACGTTTTTTTAATTTTTCATATATTATTTGATACATTGGTCCAGGATTTCAACCAGAAAATCAAAATCACTCTCCTTCAACTGTGTTCCAGTCATGGAAAATCTATTGCGGCGGCTGTATCGCCAACAGCATATGCAGGAATAACTTCAACGAAGAATCCTGCACTGACACCTGTCGGATATAATCCAACGTCCTTCGTGGTATTAGCCAGGAAAATAGTTATTTTCTTTAGATGATAGCCTGTCTTCCAGTATGCCCACTGACTATATGTGAAAAGTTTTCTTTCCTTATGCGAGGAATTGGGTAAATTCACAGGCAGAAGGGGTGATGACAAACCTGTTGTTTGTTGTCCGCTTCAGCCCAGTTCGATAAATGATACACTGAAGGAATTCGATTTTCAAGTATCCGAAATCATCGACTATATATTGATGATAGACACTACCTTACACTGACGAATGGCCAAACAGCCCAAAACCGGCTACACCGGCCCACTGACTATATGTGAAAAAAATATTGCCATTTTTACAGTATTGTTTGAATAACGCTCCGTTTCCGCCTATCTATGGATAACACTTATCACCACTTATATTTTCATTGTAGCAATAATGGTGCCTATCGATTTATTTTTTCAGATTGCGATGAGGAAACCCGATCACTTGACTTCGATCAACCGCTGCTGCAAAAATCGCAGATGATGCTGGATTCGCCCGACTTCCGACCGAATTACCACTACCCTCCCGATCTCTTGCATTTTCCAGCTCGAATGACGCAAGTTTCCCCAGCGGGAAGTTCCGCCTCCACGGTAGCAGATACCACACGTCTCCCGCCACACCACGGACCCCAATCGCCTCTGCACAGCCCCATGTACGACCAGTTGAGCTTGTACCGGACTCTGCCTCATCTAAGGTCTCACTCACCTTTTGTTGGACCTCCAACCAGGATACCAAGGCAGGGCTACGTGACCATACCGCGCAGGCCCAGACAGCAGAGCTGGAGCTCGGAACCACCCAGTATGTCGGAGTACACCGCCGAACCCCTCTATGACAACCTGGGAATACGAACCACCGCAGATGGGGGGACCAGCACACTTTCTTTGAACAAAATCGACAACCCTGCATCCACCCCTAGGTCGAACAGGATTTTCCCCCTCAACTCGTCCAACTGCGACCCCATTGCCGAAAACACCGAGTCTCCCCCTAGCCAACCAGTCGCCAGTCAAACCCTTCCGAGAAATTTGAATTCAAAACTCACCCCTTCGAAGTTTCAGTGGACAATGGACAATGCCGAAGCTTTGAGAAGTCCCGAGAAGCGGAATTCCACGGCATCCTTACCCGCGGATAGTGCAAAACCTACGAAAATTCCCCCCAGACCCCCACCGAAACCTAAGAAGAGGATGTCGACTGGTCCTTTGTTTGAGGACGAGGGAGAAGACGGGACGGAAGTGTGAGAATGGCTTAAATCAGTGCTCGTGGCACTGGTTGTGGCATAAAAATGAACAAGTATTCGTAGGATGTAATAATTAAAGTCTTTTTTGACGCAAAGTCGAGAGAGTTCAGACTTAGAAAGTGTTTCGATGAATGATACAGGATACAAAACGATGATCGTAGTCGGTGATTCATAGAGAAATGAGATGGATCACATAATGGAATAGCTGAAAGTTTTTCATGTCCCACTTGAATCAAGATTTGCAATTGTTTGCTCAATAAAGTTTTGTAAAGTTAGGAAGTGAATTAGAGAACTATCTACATACACGTTCTACTTCAGAATTTCCATATCTCAAATGAAAGTCACGCCACCAGAAGGAAGATGTTATTTTTCCTTTGACAATAAACTTCAGTAGATAGTTGAACGGTAAAAGAGCTCAAAAACCTAGTATGTTCGAATCTTAAAATGAATTAATCATATCCTACATACTAGATCTGTAACACTCTTGTCAATAGGAGTTTCACCGTTCATTGAATATAATGAATATGAAGCTGGTCGATATTTAAATTCTATTTCGTAACTGGTTTTTATTCAACTCCGTGACAATAGATCTCTTCTATATTTATTTTACTGCTAAAATGTCATATTATCGGATCCTACTGACTGCGCCATGTGAATAGCTAGTCAGTTATATATAGCTGATTAATATTCAGTTTCGATCTTTGTTCCCTTAAGAACAAATCTATACTAAATATATTCAGGGTATTTTCGGTAACACTAAAAAAAGTTATATCACTTGAGTCATCAGAAGTTAAATGCTAATCAATAGTTAGGTATAGTTCATCTCTTGACAACTTCAGTTTGTTTGGTGGAACAGTATTTCGAAAGAGCGTTACAATAGTAGTATATAGAACAGAGGACGAATTTATTAAACTATTGATGTAGTAATAAAGTTGGTTATGAATGTAGAAAAGAAACCATTGAGACATTTTTAAATTATTTAATTGTTGTTTCTTTTTTTGGAGACACATTTACAGCTATATTTTAAATATTTTTATATTGTTTATACGAATATTATTTGAAATGTTCTTAAATGAATTTCGTTACTTTCAATATAAACTCCCAAACTGACCTCATCAAATTTTTCCTAGTTGCTAATGAGATTGTCATGTTATTCATCTCGATAATAACAAATATAATATAAGCAATAAGTCTTTGTGCATAAATATTATTCCAGCAAGTATTGGATTTTCTGAAGATCCCTGAAAATCATTTCATTTTGAACGTGCCTTGAAATGAAAATATAATTGAATCAAATTTTGACTTCGCCATGTTATCATTCTTTATGCATTAATTGCGTTGCAGTGCCTATTATTAGGCAATCATTGAAGATAAGTTGCAGAATTCTAGTATCCAAAATTCCCACCTCTATAGTATTCAGAAAATACTATTTCAGAACTTTCATCGATTATATTTGTTACACTCATATCTAAGAATGTAGACTAATATCTATTAATGGAGTTTCATGCCAATACCAAACCGTTATTGTTAACACCTCGACACATGTTTCAATCACCAAGTGATCATCTTCAGAAGGAAGAGAAGTTCAATCTTCCTCTTGAAGATGGCCATTTGGTGATTGGAACACGTGTTGAGGTGTTGCAAATAACTGTTTGGTTTTGAGATAGACCTCCTGTAATATTCATTACTACAGTGAAAGTTCCAAATTAAGCATTACTAGATTATTATCGTTAAACAACTGAGCTAAATGTTGATGAAATAGTGTAGCTATAACGGTTGTTATCCAATATGTAATAAAATTGGCCGATACTTGATGAAAATTCATAACATATTCAAGCCACACTTCATTTTGACGTTCTCCATGAATAGTTAACAAAACTGTCCGAATTTTCAAAAACAATAAAGTTCAAAGTCTTCTCTACCACTGTAAGTTTCATTTAGGAAAAACAGGAAATAACATATGTAGCAGTGAGACATGTTTCAAACCCAACTAACTGGCAAAGATCATTTTCAGTGATATGAAGAAAGGTTCATGTGAGAATAGAGGGGGGAGATATGTTACATTGCCTCTACTTCCTCAGGTTTGTACTTTGAGGACAAAAAAGTCCAACAATGCATTCGTTGTGGTCTGATGAGACCTATGGCAAGCCAAAACGCGCTGTCTGTTGCTGAATCATGAATGCTTTGTCATTGGGCTCTGATTTCACCAAAAAAATTATTTGAGTTCGCGACTGCTCTAAGACTCTATAAAAACTACTTAGGTTTCATCATTTCCACCGTTTATTCCTGTGTAGGAGATAAATATATCTTCAATTGATTTGATTTCAAATTTCTATGAATAATTTGGCAGCCTCCTAAGAATATAATTAGGATACTTTGTTCTATCCCTATTAACGAAGATTGCTCTGAAAAAATAGTGGCCTACTCGGCCACTATTTTTCTCAACATTCCAGTTCAATGTACATATTAACATGTCAGTAGATGATTATAGTATGTGCTATGGTTTTGTCATAATAATGAAATAGCATCCCCATTTTGATTTCAGTGTTATAACAAATTATAAACAACAAAAATGATCATTTTTCAAAATCTGAATAATCAAAAACGTCAAAATATGCCACATTTTGTAACTTGCCAGTGTTTTTTTAGTTTGTTCAGTTTTTGAGAAACTTATTTATTAACAATGTAGGTTACCTCTAAATTTCTCGCGATGGTCGTTTTGTATCTTGTATTGACTTCCTTTCTGAACGTAGGGTCAAGGACTCCGAAATAAATTAAATATACTACATAGGAATGGAATTATGATAAAGTGCCTTAAATAAACGAACAGAAAAGTGGTTAATGTAACTTCTCATACTATAAAAATGTTTGCTTTGAGTCCCCTGAATGTACTGCATGTTTCCCTACGGGCTTCCACTTCGACTGACGCTATGAACATTTATAAAGTGCAAAGTAGATTTTCGTATTTATTCCTATTTTTTGTATTAAGTGAGAATCGAATTATTTGATGTATAATTGACCAATAATTTTAGTCGTTATCCACAACATAGTCTCCCATGGGGTGAACCCCAACCGTTAATGTCACTTCATTGGTCGGCATTTTCACACATTCCAGTATTGAATAATTTTGTATGATTTTCTGCAAATCATCCAATTTTGATCTCATTAATGTATCATATTAATTGGTAATCATATATTGTGTAATGATAGCTATTTTGGAGATAATTCCATGAAGGGATGAAATTGAGATTTTTTTTATATATAACAAAAGTATTATAATTCATCATGAACCCAATGTAATACAATATTGGCATAAAAGTGCAAAATTGTAGGTAACTTTATAATGAATATGAAAAAAATCTACTAAAAGAGCTAAAGAATTTATTTGAAAATAAATATTTTCTCAGTTGGAACTCTGAAATTTTAATGAGCTGATGAAGAAAACTGAAAATACAATTTTGTATGGGTTCTCTCCACAAAATTTTCGAGGCGATCCTTTTTGATTCAAGTGAAAATCTATGTGATGACTAATACTTGATCAGATACTGTGGTAGACATCAACAGTGGTGTTTTCGTTAACTGTCAGGAGCAAAAACTGAATGCTGAGCTAGGCGTTCAGTCGTTTTTATAATTTCAAAGGGTAGTGAGGCATATGCTTACTCCTGATTGGTCTTCACTTTTACTAAATAGTTCTAATTGGTCCGCAGTATCACACGTTGTTCTGATTGGTTCATGTTGTTGACAGGTATGCTACTGTTAAAATGTAGATGGGAGTTGTATTCTAACCTGTGTCATTGTGAAAAATTGCCTTCATAATAGTTCTACTTTTACACAATCATCTGTAACTATGTAGGAACTCAGAGTATTGACTCGAAATGTTTCTCATTGTGTATATATGTAATGAAACTTACTCCATCTAAGGATTTTGGTTCAGAAACATTCCAATTCTTAATTTATTGATCTCATGTCCAACATATTGGAGTTTTTTCCTCCCACATAGAATTTCTCAGCTGGACCCAATCAATCAATAAATTATGCACAAATTCCACATGAGAACCTTGTACTTTATATAAATATTCTAGTATTGTCAATCAATCATTCCACAAAGCTGAATCCTACCATATTTTGGTTCATTCGGATACAAACTCTTCTCTTCATGATTTATCACTACAATGTGAAATGAGTTGAAAATATTTTTATTTTTGTTCTTTGTTAATTATTTATTCTCATTTCCCAGTGAAGCTATACTTGTCTAGAGTTAGCCTGGGACAATAATGAATTCATGTAATCATGCATAGAGAAAACATAATAAAAAAAATATCACTTATTTGTGAAACTCATTCCGATTTGTCTTAGTTGCAAACCAGATTTGAGTATTTTTACTACTATAATTTGTATTGCAGAACTGCTCAAAACATTCAAAATGAGCTTGTTTCTCCTTGTGAAATGCTAATGTCTAATCACTGGTGTGATTATTTCTGCCAAATGAGCATTATTCCACAAAAAAGTTTTTGTATTGATCAAAAAACATAGACCCCAAATTTTTTTCGGTTGAATTTTTCGAAAATTACGAAATAATCAAGAAAAATATTAGGGAGTGGTTAATAGCGATGTAAAGATTTTTTTGTGTGCGACCTGTTTGCCAGAGTCGTTTTGAACATTTTATTTGGATAACTGCCACCTTTAAGCAAAGAAGATTGAATTGTTTTTGGTACTATTGCTGCAGATACTCCACTCAATTGAAATCCAATTGGATTTCCTTCTAATTTCTCTTCTTTAGTGAATATGAATATTGGAATATTTTGAGACACAAAATCAGAAGCAATATTTCAAAAGAAGAGACCAACTATTCCAAACTTTCATAGGGTTGTATGATCATTTTATTGCTTTGAATCAAAGAAGTAATGGACATACTTGAAAAACACAGATTTTTTACTTGAACAACTAAGAGTGATTTTTTAACGATTGGATTAGCTGTCACGTGACATTTTTACATGGTAACTCTGCTGGAAAACTTTAGAGAAGAACCTGTTTATGATGGAATAATTCGAGTTCCTCTCAAGGAGAAATTTTTGAATGCTAACCAAACAGAAGCCAGTTAAGTCGCCAAACTTACTTGATGCATTCCATTTTCTCTCCCCCTCTATATCTCTACCTCTCTGAAGACCTGTTCATCAGCTATAATATCTAAACATATTCTTTCTAGTCTTAACATTGTTAACAAAGGATTCAGCATTGAGTAAAAGGGAAATTGATAAATGACGACTTATTATTGAAAAAATAATTTGTATGTTGTTAATGCTACTAGAGCTATTATCACATTTATCATTAGTCACTTGAAATATTGTTGAATTATCATCTTCATCAGGTATGTAATAACTTTGAAAAATCCCCTATAGACATTTTCAGTGTTCTCAATTACTGAAGTGACATTGCAACTGTTTAAAAATAACTTGGAGTTGCCAGTATAGAGAACTCTCTGTAACTATCCTTCACCATGGGACAGACTATGTTGCAGATAACTCAATTGTAGCTATCATTAACCTGAAGTAAAGCAGGTACCAGAACAATTATTATGTGATGTGAGAATAAAAATAATGTTAGGTTTTAATTTCAAACGAGTTTCTTGCTCAATTTTTGTTGAATGTGATGTATACTTAACTACAAATATTTTTCAGGAAACAAGTTCTTGATGCACTGTAAATAACTGATGAACAATCTTCTTTCTCATAATATGTACAGTATGAAGTATAAATCCTTAATGGCGATATAAATATATAATTTTCAACTGTGTTTTTTTTTCGGGTTGTCGCAAGTTCCTCGGATTCTATGTCGAAGAATGTGCAATATTCAAATACGTAGTCATCGGCCAAGGTATTTTTCCTTTTGAAATATTTTTTATGATGAAGCAGTTAGTAGTATGTTTTTAATCAATAAAAATATGAATTCCGAAATTTTCAAGGAAAAGAGTACAAATACCTAGCTGTGGGTTCGCATTAGATAAAAGTGATATTCAAGTATTATTCAGACATCAATAGAATTCAAAGTTAATTCAAACCCTTCAAATGGATCATTACCTTTCCTGTTCAGATGAATTGAGAATGACGAAAAGAAATGTATGCCTATTTTTGTTCTCTTTATACTTTAAAGGAATTCAGGTCCACGGTAATCACTCTTATTACAGAAAACATTTTTTACTAAACAGTTTTATTATGAGATAATGTTTCTGCTCAACATTTTCATCATATGAAGGGTTCACTTATGAAGATTTTTAAAGAATTTTCTCTCATAATAAGCTATTGATAATTCTCATCAACTGGGTATAAGAAAGCAACTCATTGATATTTCTTTATTTATTGGCAAAGGAAGATCAATGGGCAGTGTTATTCTAAGGTAATATTTACGAAATGCAATAGATAAATAGTATGTATTACAATCTTTTTTCTTAATCACCTTTCATCATGTGCATCTTTTTTCTTTCTCTCCCCAGCGCTTACTTTTTTATTATCGATTAATTTTACTTATTTTATGTAATTATATTCACAATAATATATACCATCCTTTTGTTTTTGGATGCAAGGGTGTGTATTTGTTTTGTTTTGTTTTGTTTTAATATACTTTATTGTCTGAAGAATAAATTCTTATTGACAAAGCCTTGTGCGAAATATAAATAACATATACATGTAATCACAAAAGTAAAATCACTAAAAGTAGGTTACAACATGAACTGAAAAGAGACATGTAAATAATAACAAACATTCAGGATATAAGAACATGGTCAACAAAATGTAAATAAATCAATTTAAACTAAATTGAATGAAATGAAATCAATAAAATACCGTAGATATTACAGTTAGTCTTCTCAAATAAAATTATCATCATAGAATTCTGCTAAGCTATAATAAGGTCTCCCAGAGAGCAAGTCTTTCAACTCTTTCTTAAGAGCTCTAAGGTCATTTATGGTTCTTATAGCTTGAGGAAGGTGATTGAACATTTTAAGACCGTTGTAAATAATGGAATCTTTAACTAACGACGAAGAAGGCAGCGGTAATTTAAAGCTGAATCTTTGCCTGGTTTGATACATTGGCGCGTCCAAGTTGTTAAACAATACCCTATTTTTGAAGACAAGGCAGATTGTCTCGTATATAAATAGGGAGACCACAGTTAGGATTTTGTTAGAGGCAAAAAGAGGTCGACAAGAGTCCCTAGGCTTGACTTTGCATATGCATCGTATTGCACGTTTTTGTATTAGTAATACTGATTATTTGAATAAAGTGTTGAATTATTATAAACAAAACGAAAACTGGGACCCCTGGCATAAAATAAATCCAAAACAAGCCTTTTTCCCAATCACCTGAACTGCAATGCTTTTCTCGACGCGACTTTCATCAACCAAGTTGGTGTCTTCAGGAACCTGGTTGGTGAATCACGCGAAAAGAATAGTAGAACAGTTCTGTATTCAGTAATGAAACAAATTTCATTACTGAATACAGGGGTGCGTAAAAGTCCGGAATAAAATTAATATCTTTTTAACCAGTATTTTAGGAAAAAAACGCTGAAACACGTCAGTTGATTTCACGTTGTACGCAATGTTTGGCAATAAAATGAAATTTATTTTTTTCAACCCCTTAGCTGCAACCCTCCCCAACTTTTTTTTTTCAAATGCAAACCTATGTCGTATGTGGGCTCATTGAAAAGCTCATAAAAAATGGATTCTGACCATACCCTTTATTTTTGTTTGTGTTTACAACGAAATGAGAAAAAACTCTTTTGAGAAGTTACAAATACTTAACTTTGTGCTATCTACGGGTGAATTAACGTAACAGATGCTGAAATTGGCATCCACCCTCTTCTTGGCAGGCTCCTAGGCGATGGTAAAACCCGTCTACGGAATTCCTAATGGCCTCAGCCGGTATGTTATGTGATTCTACTCTAATTCTGCTTTTTAGATCTTCAATATTAGCCGGCCTATTTTGATAAACCTTGTCTTTCATATATCCCCAATAAAAATAATTTAATGGCGTTAAGTCTGGGGATCTTGGCGGCCATTCAATTGTACCACGTCGTCCAATCTAGCGTCCTGCAAATATGTCATTAAGATATTCTCTGACATTAATACCAAAATGTTAGGGATCGCCGTCCTGTTGGAACCAAAGTGTTTCAGTGGGGATATCTGGATCTGCTTCATTGAGAAACATAACAGCTAAAGCAGGGACTAATTCAAAACGTAAAAAGTCTAAGTATCCTGCAGCTGTAAGGTTTCCCTCAAAAAAGTATGGCCCTAATATTCTGTTGATGATGCCTGCCCATACATTTACTTTCTGAGGACGCTGCGTACGAGCTTCGCATATCCAGTGTGGGTTTTACCACTGTTACCTAATCCATGTAAATAAAAAGTAGCTTCTTCCGAAAAGAGTATGTTGAGTGGAAACCCATTATTCTCGTCACATGGCCTCATTTTTTCCTCACAAAATTGCAAACGCCTGTCATAGTCATCTTCCAAGAGCTCTTGGACAAGACATACCTTATATGGGTGGTATTTTTCTGTTTTCAAAAACCTCCCAATCGTACGTCTAGACGCAGGATTGTTTTGGGCTAATGAAACCGTTGACAAATGTGGATCTTTCTGCAGAGATACGGTAATGTCCAATTTTTGATCTTCGTCTAAAACATGTGGCCGGCCACTTCTGGGCAAATCTTTCACTGTACCATGTTCTTCAAATTTGTGTAAGATCTTACTCACAGTAGCCTGGAAAATGTGATTTTCCGGATATTTTGCATTAAATAAAGTACACACCCCACTTTGACTCCGCATTCTATCCCCACATCCCAACAATATCAAGACTTCGATACGCTGCCTCTCTGACAATACCATTTTTGTTTAGCAAATTAAAAAAAACACTTCGAAGGTACCCAATTAATAAACTGAACATACATATTTTCAATTTCTCCCAGAAATGCCACAATTTTAAATCTGAGTCAAGACAATAGTTCGTATCAGGGCATTCATTTTGGTACAAAAAATGCAACAACCTTTTTTTTTTTGAGGTACACTGGTCTACAATTGCTCGGGATGGAACTAATTTTATGTGTAAGTTTTTGGTGAAAAATAAAATCCACAGAATGTTGATGCTGCATTACGTTATCAGTTTTACACATAAATCAATAAAATTTGTTGTGGTGCCTGGCCCGGTTGGTCTGTTCTTGAAATTTGTAAACTTTCAAAAAGTAGGTACTGGTGATCCTCAGCAATAGTTGAGCAATATACAGCATCACCACTTATTTGTTTTTTGCAACGTTAATTCACCCGTAGATAGCACTAAGTAGATATTTCTAACTTTTTTTTGGTTTTAAAAGAGTTTTTTCTTATTTCGTGGTAACCGCATGAGTGAAAAAAATGAAGGGTATGGTCAGATTACATTTTTTACGAGCTTTTCAATGAGCCCATACACGACATAAGTTTGCATTTGAAAAAAAAAGTTGGGGAGGGTTGCAGCTAAGGGGTTGAAAAAAAATATTTCGTTTTATTGCCAAAAAATGCGTACAACGTGAAATCAACTGACGTGCTTCAGCGTTTTTTTCCTAAATTACTGGTTAAAAAGATATTAATTTTATTCCGGACTTTTGCGCACCCCTGTATATAGAATGGCCCAACACATATGACGATAATGTTCTTAATGACTGAACCTTTGAGAAAGTTGCTGAGGATGTCGGCATGTCGATTGACTCAGGCCATTTTTTCAAAGACAAAACACATGCTCTACAGGAAAATCCTTGAAGCGCTTAAGAGCGGTGCCTGTGCGAAAGTAGCGATCCATTTGGAAAAACGTTCTCAGGAAGTTTATTCCACATAAACGGAGTTCTCCAAATGAAAGAGTTCTTGAACAGTGGAGTTCGAGGTGTATTGAGTTGAACCTCAAAACGATGAGCACTGTATTTCTAATATGTACCGCTCTTGGTGGAATCAAATGTCCCAAGTCACTTGAACACTTTCCGTGAAAGTATCTATAGAATAGAGACAAATCTCCAACCTTTCTTCGATATTCCAGACTATCAAAGTTGCAACTGATGTTCGCGTCACTAATCAGGCGGCTGGCTCTTTTCTCAATGGAAACTGGCAGCTTCAGGGTATGCTTAGAGGCTGGGCTCCATACATGAGAACAATACTCCAAAAGAGGTTTGATCTGAGCTTTATAAAGCATCAAAAGTTGCTGAGGCGTGTACAGATTTCTGGTTCGGAACAGTGTTCCGAACCAGATTCAGCTCCCTGCGACTTTTTCTTTTTCCCAAGATTTAAGAGACCCATGAAAGGGTGGCGTTTTGCGACGATTGGGGAGATGAAACCCGCATCGCTGAGGGAGCTCAAGGACACACCATAAAGTGCATATCAGAAATGCTACGACGATAAGAAAAAACGCTGGCACAAGTGTATTATATCTGAGAGGGACTACTTTGAGGTTTTTTGTAGTTCAACGTTCACTTATGGCTTCAAAACCATTGAAGTTTTTAAAAAATCGTCTCCTATAGTATGCTTCATATTTCGCCAGGGAAAGAAAATGTACAAATCAACCGTATCTCGGACCCATTCTGATTGTATTGGTTTCAAGAATGCTATTTATGTAGAAGTTGAATAGGAGTAGGCCTAACACAGTGCTCTGAGGCATACCAACTGTAAATGGGACTGCTCAAATTCTCTTATATGTCAACTTGCTGTTTCCAATTCAACAAATAACTTTAAAAATGTTGTAATCATTTCCCTAGAAATTCATGATTCTGTTTATTCAACAGTTTCTCATGGCAAAACTTTATCGATAGCTTTCTATCAATCCACAAAAATACCGATAATTCATTTTTCATTTCTGAATCCGTACTGGCGTTCTGACAAAATATTTAATGTACTCAAGGATTTAGTAAGTTTAGTTCTGATCAGTTGTTCTAAGATTTTAAAAATGTTGGATGATAGAGAAAGAGGTCTGTAGTTATCGAATTACATTTTATCCCAACTTTTGACTGTCTTTTTGAAAAAGCATCTGTTGCAATACTTTGTTATACCAAAAAGACAATAGCACAGGTATTTCTTCTGCCGTTTCCCCTGATTTCATCATACTCTCAAAATACCCAGTACTCTTGCGTAATCAATATTGAAGTTCTTCTGTTTCTTAGACGCCAATAGTGGTATAGGCTAAAAAAACGACCTGTATGATCGAACTCATTGAACCCAGGGTTATCAAGCCGCTGATATGGGGACATGAATCTGTGAATATTTTTATTTTCCTCTTCTTTGTACTTCAGTGTAGATTTTCTAGGATGAGAGTACTCATATTTGTGATTGTTCTGGGATATGCCTACGCTTGTGGGAAAACACCCAGCTTTTATCAATCTAGAAAAGTGAAAACACCTGGAGATAATGGTTACGAAATCAAAATCAATGAGAATCCCCAGAAATATGTTCCTGGAAATATTTATACAAGTAAGTGAATATATACCTACCTATATTGTTGTCATAAATTATCACTGCTCGGGATATTTAACACATCAGTCAATAATATAATTTATGTCATACCTACTACTACTTCATTATTGTGTTCATTATGTGTATTGTTTTCATAATTGTCTATAGTCCTGTGAGCATAAAAATAAAAGCATATCGGCATAGTAACATGGCCATACTCCATCTTCTGCCACAAATATGTCGATGTTCGATCTAGATATCTTGCGAAGATGGCTGTACAGTACAGGGTGTGGATGTGGAAATAAGCAGTCTTCTCTTCAACCTCAAACTTCAAAAATTACGTCTTTCGCGACAATGGTTAAAATGCGTTTTTTATCGGTTTTTGTCTCCGGTACGTTTATTGAAAATAATACCCACCACAAGTCCTCGAAATGTTATCAATAAATTTGCATTTTTTTTCAGGAAAACTTTTGTTATTCAGCAATACTATGAGATCAAACAGCATAATAGTAGGTACTACTAGTCAGTAGGACGAGTCGTTTTATCTATTGCTAGTTGCTCCTATTACTCAAAAATAACAGTTTGAGTTTAAAAAAGTGTTATTCGTGAAGATTATTTTCTAAAATTTGATGTAGAATCAGAAATTAAAGTTATTTTTACAGAACTTAAAAAACGATAATTTTTCTGATCTCAATGATCTATCTAACGATATTAAGACCTAGTTAAACCTCGATAGAAACAGGAATTTCCACAGAGTCCTTAAAAGTAGCGATCTCCTCGAAAGCTTTAACCATTTTGAGATTTCTGAATTAATAATTTCATTTTATTGGTGGAAATTTAAAAAATATATAAAAAATTCCAAATGTCCTTAATAAACATAAATGAAATCACAAAGGAATTCAGAAGTCACAAAATATGCAGGGTATTTCATTTGCAATGAAAAAATGTTTTCCGAAATAACGGAATTATTTCTGTAGATTGAAAATATTATGAATGAATAGACCATTATCAATTATTTCTCGTCTATTTTTCGAATTTGCTGTTTCATTCGTCTCAATAGTCTCCCATCAAGAACTATATCTGATATACTTTCAGATTTTAACAGTTGTAATGAACTGTTGCACAAACGTGCAACTCCATTTTTTAGATCATAATTCCATTTCGAAGATACAGTTATACTTGATAAAACTCAGAATGACCATCCAAGAGTATATAGAGAGGCAGTGGAAAATCACAAACACAGGGATGATTTCAATAGAAAAGACGAGACAATGAACATTAATGAAATCTAGTTACCTGTCCTCAAAGGTACACAAACAAGGTCGGGTAATACAACTGAGAGAAATAAAGCCATGCTCACTAATAGTAATAATATAAAACCGGGGAGAAATAGCATCGTAGTTAATGCCGGCGGAAAGACGGCCATATCGCCTTTGATAATATATACCGCAGTAGTAGACGAAACGTCAGACATGAAAATCTTCAGACCACGGCCAAAAACCCGTAAAATAGCTTTCACACAGTCCAAAAAAATAGTCAGAATTACAGTTGAATATATTTCTGATACATTATCCCACGTAGTAGGATATACTTTATTCAAACCGCTACTCGGCCGACGATTGAAGGGAAATTTTTATAAATAAGAGATACCTCACACATTGAATAAAGTCACATATAATCTAAATACCACCCTCGTTTGGGCCTAATTTAACACATTTCTTTGATATGTTCCATACTTTTTCACAAAGTTCATCATTATAAACTTGAATTGGTTGGACGAAATGACGGCAGTCACTGAAAAATCCTCCGTTGGCGTTTTCGATAGCGTCACTGCATGCAAGGTGAATAATTGTCTGAGCTCCCTCTTCAGCATTCTGGAAAAAATATTACTTTGGTTGATTTCCTCATTAAAATAAACGACAGCGAATTTTCTATTTTTTATCAAATAAAAAATTACAGAAGTAAGAGAGGGACTAAAGACCTTCCAAACGATACATCACTCGAATATTGATATTTCAGTTCTTATTAGACACAGTACATAAAAAAATTTTAATTTTCAGACAAAAATCCTTGACAGTTCGTATAAATGAGTTCATAAATAAGTGTTTATCATTACTCGATAAGAATAATTACCACAAAACGAACCATGAATAATAATTTCGAAGAAAATAAGTAGGTAACTATTTTCAATCAAAAACAGGACAACCTTTTTTTTTATTTTTGAGGTTTCTTAGGACCCTCTTTACATTTTGAATACTTCAAGATTCGACTGGCGTGAGAGAAATGTCAACCACAATGATCAAAAAAGGAGCAAAACACATTTATTAATTGCCAGAAAACTGATACCGGAAGTTAATAAACTAGCTGTTTTTTTATTTGAAAATACACAAAGTTTTTCTGTAAATAATGTAGGGAATTAGGCATAGTTTGCTGCATGGGAGATCATTGGCTCTTCATGGATTCTCCCGAAATATGTCTAAAATAATATACATATATATTTCAGAAACGAATAATCAGAACTTTGAGGTGTAGATAAAAAATGAAAAGAATAATCCCATCATAACTCCGGAGCAGATCCAACCTTATCCTAAAGTGGCGGCTAGACATAAGGTAGGCCTACAAAAAGGAAGGAAACCAGGGTGTTCTAAAATAGCTACAGATTCCCCAGAGAAAGATAAAATTTGAGAGAGAAAAAAGTCGAAATCATTGCCCAAAACCTTGAATGCCAAGAAGAGAAATGAAAATACAAGAGGACACATTAAAAAGTTGAATTTTGATAGTGAATCTGAAAATGAAGATGTGGATTAAGTTTTAGAAGATGAAGATGATGTAACAGACCTACTGGACATAATTAACCAAGAAGTAAATGAAAGTCAAGAAGAAACTGATTTTGAAAGAACGGCATTTGAAGAGGGGGACTATGTTTTGGTAGGATTCAGCAAAAAGCATGGGCCACCGGTGCCATATGTGGGAAAAATCATTTCCAGAGATGAACATCATTTTGATAACCAGATTAAATTCTACAAACGAATTGGAATTGGCAGCAAATTTGTGAAAGAGTCTGAAGAAATATTTGATGTTGTAGCGGAAGATATTATGGTAAAACTACCAACTCCAGTAGAGTTGAGTGGATCGGCTAGAACTGATGGACAGTTATGGTTCCAAGTAGACTTTTCCAGCTTCAATGTCAACTGATTCAGTAAAATAGACAAATTGAAATAACGTTACTTATACTTCAATATCAATCTTTTTGCAATGAAAGAAATTAAATACTCATTTCTGTATAAAAATGTTGTTTTTGATACATACTATAGGTACAAGACGTTGATGATCCAAGGTACACGAAGGCATGATCAATGGTACATTATGGTCTTGTACCATTGATCATATATCAATACAATATATATGTTCATTTTTTTCTATTGCTGTTCAATATTTAAATTTTCAAAAATTACATAATGTGTAGGAACAATGGTGCTACCAGTAGAGACTCTCTCCGTTATTATATTAAAAAAAACAGCTTGTAAAAAAATTCAAATGTGAATCGTGATCCAAGGTACAATAGTGTCCTCTAAATATCTGTGATGAAAACAACCATATTGTAACAACAATATGTGTTGTTTAGAAATACACTATACAAAATATAGGTATATATTTTTAGATCTTCAAATCATCAGCCTGAATACTCATTTCCTTACCTTTCCAAAAATCCAAGTCGTCAGTGTTAACAATATCACCCAGATACTGCGATTCTCAAGAATCGATCTCCAATATATACCAGTTCTCACCAACCCCGGGTGGAAAGAATATGCGGTAACTCCAGATCCTGTCAGCTTTTCGGCGAAACATTTAGCAGCAATGTTCATACAGAGCTTTGAGTTTGAGTACATTCGATGTTGTATGCCCGACAAGTTCTCTGGAGGAGTCATATCGGCGACATTTAGTTTCGTCCAGAATGAGGTTATCGAACCAGTGAAAATTATACGGCTTGGCGATGACTTTTTCAGGAGACCTTGAAATCATACGTACCTACGTTTATTCATTTATGAAATATAAAGACTCTTTTGAAATTACAAAAACCCAAAGTATAAATCTGAAACTCAAAATTCGAATGAACAGTTCCTGTTTCGTATGTCGTGCAATATTCCAATTCTCAATAAACTTCGATGATTACCCTTCTTACAAGAACGCCATCTATGGGATCAACAGAAAACTCAAACCGCAATTATCAAAGGTAATGTTTTTATATGTATTAGAACTTTATATCAGTATGCTTAATTATTTGATGTGACGCTGAGTGTCACTAACAAAATACAACCTCGTCAGTCTTCCCTAAAATAAGTGTTTTTCAATCTATCAATTGTTTTTCTAAAACGATTTCAATGAATTAAAAATGATTATATTTAAAAAAGATTGAATTCAAAAACAACCACCAACTTTCTATTTCGCATGTTCTATTTTTTCATTAAAATCTTGAAATTTCTAGATGTATTCCAAAATATATTGGAATTGTGTGGAAAAAAACTTGAGGACTGCAATGTTGACTATCATAAGAACATGGAAGCTAATATTTTCGAGGAATGGTTTGAAAACACATTGATACCAAATTTGGATGTGAATAGTGTAATATTTCTTGACAACGCTTCCTATTATTCACAAAAACTCATCAAAATACCGAATTAAAATTCGAGGAAAAGTATATAATAATTTGTATTTTGAAGATTACTATACCAAAAACCAACTACTTGGAGTTTTACAGACAAAAACATTCGAAAAAGTGTATGCCCTTGAATGTATTGCTAAAAGTATGGACACGCTATACTGAGACTTCCCCCCCAATTTTTGTGTTTTTAATCCCATCGAATTGATTTGGGAAAAATTCAAACAAAGCATCAGGCGTAAAAATAATTTTTTTAAATTTGATGAGAAGGTAATAGAGCTAATTAAAGAAGAAGCATCTAATATTACCGGATTAAAAAAGACAATATGGAGATTGGACACTTCCATAATAATGGTGGAAATTAATTCATTATTGATTTAAATGACGACAGTGATAGTGAAACGGGTTTATCAGAAGCTTTCGAAGAGATTTAGTGAAGTGTTTTTGAAGCGATCGATTGAATATATATATATATATATATATATATATATATATATATATATATATATATATATATATATATATATATATATATATATATATTTCAATATTAAATTCTACAAAAAGGATTTGAAGCTTTATATCTTCTATTAATTATCTGCGAGCGCTTTCAACAGTTGGTAGTACTGTCATCTTCTGGCACTCCTCAAACTGAACTGTTTGAGTGAGTTCAGTTTGAGGAGTGCCAGAAGATGACAGTACTACCAACTGTCGAAAGCAGTCGCAGATAATTAATACAAGATATAAAGCTTCAAATCCTTTTTGTAGAATTTAATATTGAAATACTCAAAATAAAGGAAAATTAGTTGCATCAATCATCAATCAAAATATATATATATATATATATATATATATATATATATATATATATATATATATATATATATATATATATATATATATATATATATATATATAATCTATTTCCATATTCTCCGTTTCACTATCACTGTCGTCATCACATCACTATCAATAAGTACCATTCTGATCATACCCATATTGATTTTGATTTAGACAGCTGTTTCAGCCTATTGGGCATTGTCAGTGCCGGACAGGCGGTCCTCAATTGAAGACACAATGTGAAAAACCAAGAAAAGTACTCAATATAAATAACTGCGTAAACGCAAGCGAGACATAAGTGGAAACATCTATTGATGTGATGAAAAAACGAATCCACATGTTTCTAGAAATGATATGAAATCGAGAAAGGCTAATGCAGTCAAGCTGCTGGAAAACTTTCCCACTCGCCTATATGAAAGAAATATTTATTATATATATTTTTATTATATATGTATTGTGATTCTTATATAATCAAAAATGATTATTGAATAACGAAATCAGTTAGCTCCCTAACTATATTATTGAAGGGGATCTGTTGGAAGGTAGGTTGCACTATATTGTTTACTCGAACTATACCTATCAACAACATTCCGATTACTACAAACAGCTGCAGACATTCAATTCACTGGGTGCAACACATTCAAAAACGATCCTGGTGTTTTCGAAAGAGTTCGGGAGTCGATGAGGAGAAGATTGGATTTTCGAATCCGAGCGGGGGGTAATCATTTTCAACAAATTGTTGTCGAAATTCTTTTTCGGTCCGTATCTTCGAAATAAAGCGCCCTATCAAAAATCATGAAATGACAATGTATCCTTAGAATAGTCCAATGAATATTCGTTTAAATTTTTTCCTCGTGTTTAATAAACATCCTGTATAGCGTTTAAAAACCGAAATTTGCAAAGAAACGACCGCATATGGCAAAGAAAAAGTGTTGTTTCATCAAAACACCGCACCGTGTCACAAGTCAATCTAACAATGGCAAAACTACATGAATTGAACTTTGAATTGCTCCCGCATCTACCGTATTCCCCAGATTTGGCTCCCAATGACTACCGGCTGTTCGCAGACCTCAAAAAATGCTTACCGGTAAGAAAAAAATTCGCTCAACTGAAGATGTTATTGCTGAAACTGAGGCCAAAGATGAATCGTTCTACAAAAGTGGTATTGAAATGTTGTGTGGCTCTTGATAGAGATTACGTTGATGAATGAACACAATTTTGAACAAAAAAAAACGCGTTTTCTTTCTTAGTCCCGGAACTTTTCAGCCCATGTGAAAAAACTAACAAAAATTCCACTTTCGCAATTACTAAATAAAAACATCTCATGATTCCTTACCTAGCAGAAGATGCGTAAGCAAGAAGTGTCCATAGTAATTCACCTGCATTGTTTTTTGCAACCCGTCCTCCGTATGCTGCATTCCAAGGGTTCCAATTCCAGCATTGTTTATCAATATATGCAAATTTGGCTCGCTGTCGATGATATCCTTGGCAAAACGTTTCACGGAGCTGAAAGAGGCCAAGTCCAGTTCCTTAACAATAACATTGTGGTTTTTGGTTTCACGTACGATTGTGTCTCGTGATTTGGAGGCATCCTCTTTATCTGCTATTATAACTCTGCACCCTTTGGACGCCAGGGTCAGAGCTGCTTGGTAGCCGATTCCTTGAAATGAATAAATATATTAGGTATTAGGAAGTTTCTTGCGTTTCAATGTCAGGTGTTTTTGTAGCTCCACATCTCAATAAATATTCCTCTCCACATTTTTCTGGATGCATATAGACTGCATGGACTGCATATAGACTTGTGCACATTACTAATTGCACAATGCAGAGTGCAAAAGACTGTTGGTTGACACAGCATTCTGAAAATGACCTCTGACTTTATGTCACTACGAACTGCTTTATAAAGTACTGTTTCCTAGTAGAAAGGACCGGATCCTCCGGGAGAAGGAAATATTAAGAGCAGATAGTTGTTGGTTCACAGATGGATCAAAAACACCTTCCGGTTCTGGTGCAGGTGTTTTCAGTCGCAGACCCAGGACAGAGATGTCAACCTGCCTAGGAACTTATGCGACTGTATTTCAAGCGGAAATTTACGCTATTGAATTGTGTGCGGAGAGAATGGAAGAATCTAACCTCATACACAAGTCAATAAAAATATTCTCGGACAGTCAAGTGGCGTTGGAAGCTCTTGGCTCCTACTGAGCAACGTCTAAATTGGTAGCGAATTGCCAAAAACGACTCTCCCCGATAGGATGACTCAACAGATTGCCTCTGGTCTGGATTCCTGGCCATACTGGCCTGGAAGGCAATGAGGCTGCTGACTCCCTTGCAAAGGAGGGTGCTACAAGCAGCTTCATCGGACCAGAACCTGTCATTGTCATCGCTTTAGGCTTTGCCAAACAAAGATTGAACACCTGGATGGCAAGAAGATTTATGGACTCACTCTTAGGCGTTTATTCACCCTTCGAAGCTTGATACCAAATATTTGTTGGACTACAGTAGGAATGAACTACGATGTATAACAGGCCTTCTTACAGGTCACTCTGTCATTTGAATCATCATAAGCAAAGACTCGAACCGTCGGAAGACAATGTGTGTCGCCCTTGTTTGGAAAATGATGAAACAGCAGAGCACATACTTTGCACCTGCCCCGCTGGGAGCCAAATGAGGTTTTTCGAGTTCGGCAGAGCCGTACTCTTACCATTTGACCTGAAAGACCACTTACCATACAAACTAATCGGCTTCGTTAAGAAGCTGGGTTTATTTGGTCGAGTGTGAATAGGTGTGAGTTACAATAAACCCTTGCGGGTTGCGGTGGAGGGTCGAATAGACCCACTCACTTTGGACCTAACCTAACCCTAACCCACATTTTCACACGTAATATAAAATTCAGGTAATAATAAAGTCATTGAGGACCATCTGTTATTACCGACAGTTGTTGTACAGGTATATAAGGGTGTACATTGTTGATTTTTCAGTTCATTATATTCGTCTGAAAATGTCCTAGTAGAACGAAACTGCAGTAAATTTAGTTACGAAAAAAAGTGCTATAAAAACATAGGCGGTTTCAAATCTCATTTTTCATGATAATCTTCTACCACTTAGTAAAGTTACATCCATAAATTTATTGTTCCAATTCTCTATCCAATACGAAAATCGAATCGGCTGTTCACAAATTATTACCAGTTTCATTAGACCTTTTCCGTGAACAATTTCTTTCTTTTACACATAACAAACAAACTTTGTGTAAACTATAATGACTAACTTTGAAGCTATTTCAATCCTGTTATGATTGCAAAGTTACGAATTCTCATTTTTCTTATTCTCCAATAACTTCGCAACCGGTCAATTCAAAACAGTGAATTTCATATAAGTTTTGTTCGACTTTGATATCTTGTCCTGTAGTTTTGTTAGCCCGAACTTTTGAAGGAAAGTTGAGAACTTGCCTTTTTTAGTAGATACATTCACTGAAACGGACTTGGCCCGCTTGAATCCTCCAATAGCGGCTGAAGGAAGCAAACAACAGAAGTTCCTCTATTCATGGGTCAACACAAAACATGCCGTTTGGCGAACGGCGGCAACAAAAATCACACATGTACTGCTCTCATAGTGTTTTGACAGGTTTGCCGCATTGTTTAAGCTTTTCTCTTAAAAAATCGACATCTCACCTGAGTTTCCACCCGTTATAATAGCCGTTTTCCCGACGAGGCAAGTCTTATCACTACACCATCCACATGTTACCCTGCTGATGAACAACAGAAGTAATATAACGCATATAATGTACACAAACATATTTCTTGGAACACTTCACAAAGTAATGCGGTATCAATGTCAGTCCCACAATAATCTCGGATTTCAATTCTGAAATGATGGCTCGTGAAGCAATATGAACACAATCGCTTCAATTTTGTTACTGAACGTGTTCTGTCACTGAACCAGACAGAGAACAACTTGACACATCATGATCTGAACCCTACATTCCATCCTTATATGATGCTCTTTGTATCTTCGTCAACGTAACAAGAAGTCGCTCCTTGAAAACGAGTTTACATTTTTACAACAAACAGAATGAGGTTTAAGGTAGCCGTCGTTCGCCAATTATGACGTAAGTTGTTTATTTCTTATCCAAACAGTAAAAGATGATAATATCGCCCATATTCACTTCGTCGACACTAACAACGTAACTAATTAACAAACTAATCGACAAAAATTATTTATTTATTCATCAGTTTCTATTTTGTCCTCTTCAAAGTATTCCCCCCTCAGATGAAATACACTTATGCCCTCGTTTTTTCCAATTCTCGAATCAGTTCTGATATGCACTTTTTGTTATGGCTTTGAGCTCTCTCAGCGATTCAATTTTTATCTCCCCAATTATTCCCTGGGTCTTTTCAATCTTGAGAACAAGGAAAAGTTGCAGGGGGGCAAATCTGGTGAATATGGTGGCTAAGGAATGATTACGGTGTGGATTACGAACAAGCAACGGTGAGTGAGCAGGTGCATTATCGTGATGAAATAGCAATGAATTGTTTTTCACAATACCGGACGTTTTCTTCGTATTGATTCTCGCAAGCGACGCATAACTTCAAGGTAATACTCCTTATGGACCGTACGATCATGTGGCAAAAACTCCTGATTCACTATGGAGAAAACAATGAGCAAAACATTTGATCGAAGTTGACGTGCTTTTTTTGGTCTTGGCTCTCCTGAGCCATATACTCGTCACTCGTCACCAGTTATGACCAATTTAAGCAAATCTGGATCGCCACTGACGCCATTAACAGAAATTAACATAAATAGTCGTATTGATACTATATAGAATACTAATAATAACCCAATAGGTAGGTATAATCGAAGTGAACGATATTGTGCATATTTAAAGTTAGCGGCACTCTCAAAGGCAAAAAAACCAATACATGGAAATAAACTGGCTGCAAACTATTCCACGTGGACTGTAGACATGGCGGTTCGTATTGGATAATTTTTACTAACCGAGTTTTATGATTGGCTGAAGAGTCATAAATTTAAACTTGAAGTCATGGACAATCGAGAAATGTTATCGCCGTGTTCAGTTCAGGAACTATGGCGATTTGAGTGGCGAAATTCGATATTGATGCAGTTATAAGTATTTTATCTAATTAAAATGTGGCGTCCTTGGACAAATACCAAAAGTAATAACAACACAGACTTTTTCCAGTGTAGTGATTCCAATAGCGATGGCGAACAATACGAAAAAGAGATACCAGTGAATAAGAATAAGAATCACAGCACTTAGGCCACATGTGACCCATTGTACATTTTGTCCTTTCCAGGAAGGTGGACAGGTCACTAGGAGACATCTCCTTTGTATTGGCAGGAGTAGGCCAAGACTCGCCAAACACACACTCTCTTTGATAACCTTGAGGTGTCTCACGGCGGCCTCCGTGAAGGTTTTGGAAGGTGCAGAGACATTACTGTTGTTGCGCGGCTTCTTCAACCTTCTTGGGGTTCCCTCCGTGGAGGTGCACAAGTGAGAAGGCTTTCCTACAGGAGCAGCCGGTTCCTTGCCTTCATTCAAGGCGGAACTCTTGGCGCCCGCCGCAGGAAGTGCCCTTGCTGTTGGAGTTGGAATGGGGGAGGAGAAATGCACTGATAGTTGCTGCCACTCCTGCCTCCTTCGCTCTCTTTCTACTTTTGGCTTCGGCGTCGCAAATGCGCTTACGCCTTGGCCTTTGTTATTACATCACGAGGTGATCTGTTATGTCCAACCTCATTCCAAGCGGTAGATTGGGGTGGATATTTCTGTTCATCCTCAGCCACCGCCTTAGATTGACGTGAGAACTTCTATCTAGCCTCGGGATAGGTTTTTGTTTTTGTTATTCCTGTTTTTGTTTGTTTCAATCATGTGTGTTTCCACGAGTAGCAAGGGAAGAGGTAGGCTGATTACAATGAGGTTTCTCCCAGTTCCCCAAGGGGATCGTTCGTAACCGCATATCACCCTGCGGCCATTCAGCTGTCGGCACGATTCCTTACACCTTCGCTTGGGTGGGTCCACGGTGGCATGTTTTGCAAAAGCTTCTGATGAGTTTTAGTTCCCCTCACCCTACTTATTTCTGCCACTGACTAGGAGTCCGGCGACCCCATCCGTAAGGCCACATTGGCTTCCCGGATAGGGCCTCCAGTCCCCTTTCCGTTCCCCTATCCGCCACCCGATAGGTAGCCCAACCCACGGGATGTTTCAATGTATAAAAGAATCTACATCTCAAGTTTGGTTTCGAGGAAAATAAACTATAATAAGCAACATCAGATTTGAATGAAATTCCTTTCTAAACTGTATGTAAAATAGTCAAAAACAAATCTTATGAACGCAAGACGCCATGTGATACACGGTTACCACAACCTTTAGAATTTTTAGATGTTCATCTGATGAAGTCATTGAAAAAACAATATACGACTGTTACAAAAGCAATGCGATTCCTACAACTGAAATCATAAGGAAGAAATTGAAAACATTCGGCCATAACGTGAGCTGCTGTGAGAAAACTCTTCAGAGTTGGATAAAGAAACTAGGATTTAGATTTAAAATAATAAACAAACGTCAAGCACTTATGGAAAGCAGAATAATAGTGGAATTGCGTAACAAATACTTGGAGCATATAACTAAAAATAGACAAGAATATAAGAATAACGGGAAATTTTCTATTTGGACGAAACTTGGTATATCACTCACGACACAGTTACGAAAGGGTGGACTGATGGTTCGAGAATGTGTACGCCTAACATGTCTGCAAAAAAAAGGATCGCGACTGATCATTGTGCATTGCGGAGGAAGTAAAGAATCGGTTCCGAATTCTTTGAAATTATGTGGAAAAAACTTTGAAGACTGCGATGTTGATTACCTTGGTCAGTCGGTACCGCCCGGCTACCGGGGTGGTTCGACGTGTGTACTTTGTTCATTCAGTGAATCGGCCGATGTGTGAGTCGATGGTTCAAGCCCCAGGCTGAACGTTCGATTTTCACTTGCTATCGTCCAGCCCGTGTTAGGAATCTCACGTTAAAAGGTAAGACCTCGTTAGTGATTTGCTCGCACAAGTTTCGACTTCTGAGGGTTGTCGTTCGTAGGGGTGCGATAGCTGATTGAAGGAAAAATATATTTCAAACATATAAGAACATGGAAGCTAATATTCTCAAGGAATGGTTTGAAAACACATTGATCCCAAATTTGAATGCGAGTAGTGTAAAATTTCTTGACAACGCTTCCTATCATTCGCGATAGCTCATCAAAGTACCGAATAAAAATTCGAAGAAAGATGAAATACAAAGTTTTTTAACTATACCAAACTATACCAAAGATTACTATACCAAAAACCAACTACTTGAAGTTTTACATTTGAAACATTTGAACATTTGAAAAAGTGTATGCCCTTGAGAGTATTGCTGAAAAGTATGGACACACCATACTGAGACTTTCCTTCTATTTTTGTGTTTTCAATACCATCGAATTGATTTGGCGAAAATTGAAACAAAGCATCAGGCGTAAAAATAATTTTCCAAAATTTGATAAGAATGCAATAGAGCTAATAAAAGAAGAAGTATCTAATATTACCGAAGAAGACTGGCAGAAAAGGATTAAAGAAGTAATATTAGTTAAAAAAGACTAAGTATATGGAGATTGGACACTTCCATATTAATGGTGGAAATAAATTCATTATTGATTCAAATGACGACAGTGATAGTGAAACAGAAGAGGAAGAGGAATTATCAGAAGCTTTCCTAGAAAGTTAGTGAAGTGTTTTTGAAGCTTTCGATTGTATATTATATGTGTCTGTGTGTGAGTAAGTAATATTCAGAAGTATTTTCAATTATCAGCCTGTTATTTGAATCCCTATAAATATTACTGCAGTTTTTCCTAACAGCAAACCGTTATTTCAACACCTCGACACGTGTTTTGACCATCAAGTGACCATCTTCAAGAGGAAGATCAAACAGTTTGATCTTCCTAAAGTAATATTCATTACTAAACCAAAAATTCCAAAGTGTGTATGATATAAATCAAAAATGAAACAACTAGTGAACACAACACTCCAAAAAGGGGGGCAGACCGCAGACACGTGTTTCTGGATATTTGCGTCATCAGCGCGGTGCAGCCAAGTGTTAAAATGGGCAACACTTGTTTGCCGAAAGCAGAAAACAACACATATGCACAGAGTCAACAACAGGAGCCAACCACACATTTTTGGTTCATGTTAGATGTAGCCTGGGAATTCTAGGTCTTCTAACTGGAACCACAAATGTGCGGTTGGCTCCTGTTGTTGACTCCGTGCATAAGTGTTGTTTCCTGCTTTCGGCAAACAAGTGTTGCCCATCTGTACACTTGGCTGCACCGCGCTGATGAGGCCAATAGCCAGATACGTGTGTCTGCGGTTCGCCCCCCTTTTTGGAGTGTTGTGTTCACTAGTTGTTTCATATATATATATATATATATATATATATATATATATATATATATATATATATATATATATATATATATATATGAAACTATCCATTTTGAAATATCGTATCATCATAAATGGTATACAATTTGACAACTAATTAATCGACACTGGATGTGCCTTGATATGATTATGACCCGTTCTGCCACGTTTCTTTTTTAGAGAAAACTGTGCTCTGAATTTACTCAGCACTGAACTCCACTCTGTTACTCTCACCTCATTCGGAAAATGTCCCCGTCTCTTCATCACAATGTAAAGCTTCTTGTCTGCGAAAATGGACAAATACATAGTCATTACATTCTTCCGATGACTGTCAACTTGATTTTTTTTTTATTAGAGTTTCTGGAGCTATTTCATTGGGTTCTTTGAATGAACATATATGAACGTTCATAGGAAACTCCGAAGAGAAATTACCCGATGATTTTGTTTCATTTCAGTGTACCTCACGGCTCCTAGAATCCCCCGTAGCAACAGGCTACGAAGATTCACCAGATTCACGGTAAACGTGGAATCGACAAGCAAGCAAACGGACTCGCCGCAGAATGTAGGCAACTTTCAGCTCTACGGAGACGATATCGCAAGTTTCAATGAGGAATGCATCAACACCATATCAGAAACGAATACTGATCCAAAGAGCGAGGTATTCTTCATGTGGTCAGCACCACCTCCTGGATCGGGATGTGTCTCATTCAAGTAAGAGCTTTTTTATGAATACAAAAATTAGTTCACATGTCTCTTGAATTAGGTTTCATTGGCAATCATTTTCGTCTTGACCCATTCAACTCAAGGTTCACCGTCTGACTTAAAATGTGTTTTCAGATAATTTTGATCATGTTAATGGTCTATTTCTGATGTAATTCCGATGGTCATTATCACACAGTTTCCATGATCTCGAAATTTCACCATTTCACCATCTACTACAAGAAAAAATGATCTCATAAATGCAATTTTATATTTTTTTCTTCTGTGTTGTTGGGTTTTGTATCTGTGAATATAGATCTCAGTGTATTTTTCATTTTGTAAGTAGTTCCAACGTTATAACTATTTCCAAATTGTCTTATCTTTTCGGGTAGTTCTGGAATATAAGGTATAACGTTAATTGTGAAAGGGGTTTTAATGACATTTTTGAGTCAAGGGTGATTCCTGAATCTTCAATTGTATTTCTTGTTTCCAGTTCCGATTGCTTGATTTCATATGGACTATTCATGGGATTTTTATGCGAAAAAAAGTAAATTTATGACATTTGTCTCTATTTAATTGCAATTACTTGATATCACTCCAGAGTACAAAGTTACATAAATCGCACTGTAATAATTCAGTACCATATGAGTCATGAATAACTTTGAACATCTTCAGATCATCAGCAAACAGAAGAAATTCACTACAGAGAACAACATTGTCCAAGTCGTTTACAAATAGACTGAAAAGTAATAGCCCTGAATGAGATCCCTGTGGTACACCAGATGGAACTGTGATAGTTCACAAATTGGACTCTGCAGGCAAGATAATTCTCAAAATCCATTTCAGAATGTTTTCTTGAATACACAAAGCGTTTAGTTTATGCAACAACAAATTGTGATTTACACGGTCGAATGCCTTTGAAAAATCTGTGTAAATAGAGCCAATCTGGGGTCTATTTTCGAATAATGATGAAGTGTTGAAGAGATTTGTACTGGTAGATCTACCATGACTGAATCCCATGATAGCTATTAGTTATTAGAGTTTCTAACAAATTGTGTGATTCAGATCGATTGCAAACTGCTGGATAATTATGTCTAAATTTTTATTGAATGGAGGAGCCCAAAAGATGTTCAAAATGGGGACCATTTTCTGCAAAACATAATGTCAGTTTTTTTTAAACGAATTCTCTACACGTTCCAGCATATCCTCTGGGATTTTCCTGAAAGCTTTAGTGATTCTCTGTTTCATGTCTTCTATATATGTTGGGGGAGTTTGGTAGACAATCCATTTGACATACCCCCATAAAAAATCCATTTTGGTCAGGTCAGGTGATTGAGGTATTCCGGTACCTCAGTATTGAAATGTGGTTGTGCACTGTCTTGTTGTAGCCACATTCTAAGTCTTGTTTCATATGGAACACAGTCCAATAAATTCGAAAACTCATGCCGATGAAATCTCACATACTTTTTTCCAGTAAGATGCCCATCCATTACATACGAACCAATAACTTTTTTTCTGAGAATTCTACCCCAAACATTCAGGGACAAACGCTATTATTTCATTTCAGGTTTCTTTTGCCTAATATAATTGTTAATTTCAGCTATTCTTTTTTAATTCTTCTTTTTTACCAGTTGTTTCAGAGATTTTAAATCATTTTATATAATATCAGACAATGCGAGTCCGAACTAATGAAATTCATATTGTCTGCAAAATAGGTTTCTCTGGAATAACTTGGCAATGCCTCAATGGAAATTGGAAAACAAATATTCCCTAGAGAGATAAAAAATATGGAATCGAATGACTTTCGAGTGGATATAGGAAAGGGGTCAGATCGTTTATATTGATAATGAACAACAGCGGACCCAATACAGAGCCCTGAGGAACGCCCAGTTTGACATCTCCGCTTTCAGAGATGTCAAACGGGGCGTTCCTCAGGGTTCTGTATTGGGTCCGCTGTTGTTCATTATCTATATAAACGATCTGACCGCTTTTCTATATCCACTCGAAAGTGTTCTTTTCGCAGACGATACCACATTAATTTATTCACACAAAAATCACAACTCACTGGTCAGACTGGCTAAAGAAGCGGAAGAGAAAGCCAAGTCTTAGTTTCTCGCGAATAGACTCAAACTAAACAACGACAAATTCCAGCAATTAATAGTAACCACAAATACATCTCTACAGGAAGGCAGAAATGTCAGACTGCTTGGCCTTGTCCTGGATGAAAAACTCACCTGGTCAAACCATGTCAGTAACTAAGCCTAAAATTGTCCAGCTCACTCTTTATAATCCGCCAACTGAGGTCCGTAACAAACTCATACACCCTACGAACCGTCTATTTTTTCCTCTTTCAAACCCATCTTAATTACGGTTTACTACTTTGGAGAAACTCAACAGTGGCACCAAAAATATTCATACTACAAAAAAGGCTGTGAGAATTCTCTCCAACGCTAATTATCGTGACACATGCAGACCACTTTACAAAGCACTGAAAATTATGACCCTTCCGTCTCTCTTTATTCTGAGCACACTACTGGAAATACATAAGAACCTGCCGAATTTAACTCTGCAATCCGCTGTCCACGAACACAATACCCGCGGGGCCAATAAAATCAGAGTACCCAGATATAGACTTGCTAAATCTTCCAAAAACTCACACAACTACAAACTATATAATGTGCTACTAGATAAGTTAAAAAATGCAACCATGTATACGTTTAAATTCACTATTAAACTCTTCTTGACAACGCTTTCTACTCACTAGAGGAATATGAAACTTGATGACGTATACTCGCTGAGCAGTCATAAACCCATCCTAAACTAATAGTCTCACATGTATGTATCTATGTTTAATCTTAATATTAACACTTAATTTTAACTAGTTTCTTTTTTTTGTAACTTCTGCACTTTATATTTTATATTTTACATGTTTTTTATGACTATGTATTTATCATAGTCAAGTGACTCACTATTATTTTTATTGTTTTAACTTAGTTATAGTAATGTATCTCAAACTGCTTCAAGCATATGTATTGACGTGTCTATAAACTGTATGTTTCTGAAGATTAAATTTATTATTATTTTCATTCATATACTGGGTGTCCTATTAAAAAAAATTAACTTCGGTTGGCCACGCTCGGCTGAAACACCCAGTATGCGAGATAATAATTTTAAAAGATAGTATTTATCCATATATTAAAGAGGGAAGTAATACAAATTTCATCGATATGACTGCAAAAAAATTTATTAGTTCGAAAAATCATTTCCTTTGATAGCAATGGATCGAGGAAATCTTGTTGATTCACCCTGTATATTCTGGAATTTGGTTAACTGTTTCATCACTACATACAGATATATTGCACAAAACGATTCACAATATCATTGCTATTTTCGCTGACAGAATCATCATAATACATTTTTGGTGCTGTTTGTAGAGTCATTTGGTTTTCAATGAAAATTCTGATTTCCTACACAGAATTTATGATGCACTGTTTGGAACCTTTGGTGTAGTAATGAATATTACTGGAGTTTTTTCCCAACACCAAATCGTTATTTTCAACACCTCGACACGTGTTTCGATCACCAAGTGATCATCTTCAAAGAGGAAGATTAAAACTGTTTTAATCACTTGGTGATCGAAACATGTGTCGAGGTGTTAAAAATAACGATTTGGTGTTGGAAAAAAACTCCAGTAATATCCTACACAGAAAGTAACTTTCGTTCAATACCTGAATCTTGTTCTGAGACCAATTAAAAAAAAATAAGTTGTTTATTATATTATTTCCCCGTTCACAGAGCTATGATATTTGAAGACTCAGATCACTGGTACTCTGAAGACGGAAAATTAACAAAAACGCTGTGTGAACAGAAAGAAGATGATGTTCAATTTGATAATGAAAAGGATTGCTGTGCCTGCGACGAAGCTAAGTATAATGTGAGTCCTTGTAACAAAAAAATAAATTACTTGTTGATTATTCATTGATAACATGAAATGAATTTTTCAAATGCATCGTTAGTTGGGTAATTTTCAACAGTAATATCGTGTATTCTGTTTAATAAATGAATACTTCTTCAATGTATTCATGATGATAATGAGCAGTGAGACCTTGATTTTTATCAGCTGTAACTTTTGTTCGTGAAATATATATAGAATTAAAAACATATTCATTGCAATGGAAACTATCACCCCATTACAATTTTCCGTAATTGTTTCAGGAAATGTTAGTTGGAAAAAATCAGTTATTTTCCTTCGGAAGGTAAAAACATAAAAAAAATTCATATCTGAACGAGTACTTCAGAAACTTCTGTTATGCGTTTTCTCATAAAGTCAATAGTTCAGGGGTTATGGTCGAAATATCAAAAATTCAAGTAAACGATGATACTCCACCAAGCTCGGTTTTGTGGTAGTAGTATTCACATAATTAAAATTCAAATACAGTTTTCAAAATTCAATTGAATGAAATCGGGATAAAAGTGAATTTCACTAGTTCGGACTTCCATTGTCTACTATATAAAATGATTTGAAATCCCTGAAACAACTAAAAAAGAAGAATTGAAAATGAATAGCTGAAAATAACAATTTTATTAACCAAACTAAACCTGAAATGAAATAATACCGAAATATACCGAAAACCCACTCATACGGGACAGTATCTGAACCACGAATCCAACCACCATCAATCGACTAAAAGAGGAATCATCAAGACTCTATTCGACCGTGCTTTTGGGCTTTGTAATACAATGGAAGGTCTCGAAAAGGAACTAGACATCATCAAAAATGATCTTCAATGGAATGGCTATTCCAAAGCGATGGTAGAAAAGACTTTGGCTAGAAGACAGCAGGAGCCTCGCAAGGAAGAGAAGCCGTCACAATCAGTGCTTGCACTTCCCTACATCAGAGGATTATCGGAGAGGATAAGAAGAATTGGTTCCGAGTACAACATCAGAACCTGCTTCAGATCCGGTAACACTATCCGTAGCAGCCTCACGAAAACCAGGCCACCAAACGCGGACTACGATTCCAAGAATTGCATTTATCGGATACCCTGTAAGAGCGGAAAATCCTATATTGGTGAAACTAAGAGGCCATTGAATGTTCGCATTGCCGAACACAAGAAACAAACACAGCGAGGGAAAACCAGCAAATCAGGAATAGCACACCATGTTTGGACCCATCAACACAACATCGAGTGGTCCCAAGCTGAGATCTTGCACAGAGAGGAACATTGGTTTAGGAGAAAATTCAAGGAAGCCGCATACATCTTGTCTAACAACGTATTCAGCCAAGCCAGCGTAGACATACGCAACATATGGAAACCCATCATCAAGCGAAAAATGGCCAACTCCCGCCAAAACAGTCATCTCCCACGGAACCAGTGAAGCGGAAAATGGAAAGCGGGGATAAGTGAAAGTACTCGAACGACCTATAAATAGTCATCTCTCGGAGGAATCAGTCCAGTCATCACCCGAAGACGATTGTAGATACTAACAATCGAAACGTCGTGAATTATCGTGACTTGGAATCTCTCCACTTTTTATTTTTATTTTCTTTTATCATTTCTTCATTGTTATTTATTCAATTGTTCTATTTTTACTTGTATTTTATTTCACTATTATTTCATTTCAGGTTTATTTTGCTTAATATAATTGTTATTTTCAGCTATTTTCAATTCTTCTTTTTTAGTTATTTTAGGGCTTTCAAATCATTTTATATAGTAGACAATGGAAGTCCGAACTAGTGAAATTCATCATGAAACATTGTCAATCACCTTCAAACAAACGAGATAAAAGTATTATTCGCTCTACGTTATATAATTTCAGTAGATAGGCTATGAGACTGGGGTCTTCCAAATGGAAAAAATAATATTTTTCCTTTCAAAAATATATGATATTTCCATTAGCTTAATTTTATTCATCTCACAAAATTCTATGATGGTACTCGATGAGTTTTTTTCGTAGATTAAATATCTTAGGAATAGTTCAAGAAATTATTCATTAACTTAGAAAATGTATTCAACGAGAGACAAGTGGACTGGAGAATTCGAAAAATTCTGTCTTTTTATTTCTGTTTAAGTGAACAAAACACATCATTATAACTTTTCCCGTAATTTATATATTCCAAAGCATTACCTATAGGTTCAAATAGGGGAGAAATTGACCATGTAATGAAATTTGTTGATAACAATGAGTATTGTGAAAAATCAATTATATTTTTCCTAATGAAGTCAATAATTCAGGACCTGTTTGCAATATTCTAGAAAATTGACAATAAATTTGAAATATTTGCTCAACTTGGAAACACTACATGCTGTAGTGGGTGTTATATTGAAAATGGGTTTGTGCCCATGGGGGTGGGCTCGCCATCACGTTTGGCGCTTGATTTTGCTTTGCTCACATTGTGGAAGGTTGAATACCAAAAAAAAATACCCTACAGAAAGAAGTTATTTCAACCCATCTTCTGTGTACATTTCCGTTTCAATTGAAATACTGAATATTAACAGTTTGAATGTTTTGAACAGGTATCAATTGTTATTATGGCCCAATTCAATTGGTCACATTGGGATATCATGTGATCTAATGTTTTTATTTATTGCTGCGGAACTCCCCTGGGTTAACGACCTAAATTTGATAATCTTTCTGTATTTCCAGTGATTGGCTAATTCTAGTTTCCTGTTGACTGTTTGTGACTCCAGAAGGTACTGATTGCTGCTTTATCTGCTGAGATGTTTTGATAGAAGGTTCAACATCACCCTCAATATAGTTCAACGATATAGTGCAACCTACATTCTAACAGTTCCCCTTTAATAATACGAAGCTGAATATTTTCGTTATTCAATAATGACTTCTGGTTATATAAGAATCACAATAAGTTGTTTTGGTTTTTGGTATAGTAATCTTCAAAATACAAATTGATATCCATTAAGAAATTTTGTATTTTATTACACTATTCGAATCCAAATTTGGAATCATTGTGTTTTCAAACCATCCCTCGAAAATATTAGCTTCCATGTTCTTATGATAATCAACATTGCAGTACTCAAATTTTTTCCACATAATTTCAAAGAATTCGGAACTCATCCTTCACTTCCTCCGCAATGCACAATGATTAGTCGCGATCCTTTATTTGCAGTCATGTTAGGCGTACGCATTCTCGAACCATCAGTCCCGTAACTATGTCGTGAAAATCATACCAAGTTTCGCCCAAATAGAAAATTTGCCGTTGTTCTTGTCTATATTCAGTTATTTGTTCTAAGTATTTGTTACGCAATTCCACTATTCTTCTGCTTTCCATAAATGCTTGACGTTTGTTTATTATTTTAAATCTGAATCCAAGTTTCTTTATCCATTCGATTCTGAAGAGTTTTGTCACAGAGGCTCATGTTATGGCAGAAAGTTTTCAATTTCTTCCTTATGATTTCACTCGTAGCAATCTCATAACTTTTGTAACAGTCGTATATTGTTTTATTTCAATGATTTTATCAGATGAACATCTAAAGGTTTTGGTAACCCCGTATCACATCGCTTCTTGCCTTCATAAGATTTGTTTATGACTATTTTACGTACAGTTGAGAAAGGAATTTCGGTCAAATCTGCTGTTGCTTGTAATAGTTTTTTCCCTCTAAACCAAACTTGAGATGTAGATTCTTATATACATTGAAATATACTCTCTGTGTTTCAATATTGAAATGCATCCGAATCTTATTCACTGGTACCTCTCTTTTGCATTGTTCACCATCGCTATTGGAATCACTACACAGGAAAAAGTCTGCGTTGTTATCACACTCGTTATTACTATTAGTACTTGTCCAAGGATGCCACATTTTAAAAATTTCAAGTAGGAAATTATAACTGCACCTATATCGAATTTCAACACTCAAATCGCGATCAGTTCCAGAACTGAACATTGACGACACAACGGCAATACTTATCCCCACATTCCATTCGTCACCGTAACATGACGCTTCAGCCAATCTTAAAACTCGGTTAATGAAAATCATCCAATACGAACCGCCAATTCTTCAGTCCACGTGAACTATTTGGCCCCGGCTTCATTTCTCTGTATTGTTTTTTTTTGGTCTTTGAGGGCGCCGACACTTTAAGTATGCACAATACCAGTAATTTCGACTATACTAGAGCGGTTTACAACTTCATATATTCATAAACAATCCACTGAGTCTGCACCATATCCAGGGACTGGTGCCAAGATTTTATTCTATATCATTTATAGTATATCATTTTATTGTATTCATTGTATCATTGTGACGAAATAGCCTTTTTATTTGGTTCTCTTCAGAAATATATGATGAATGAATAGATCAATAAAACATTTGTAATCTCTTGCCCCATCTGATCACACGAGCATATGAAGCAAGCGAAGCCAAGTAATTTGAATTGAGATCTTCATCACCAGCATTATCTTTCCACATTTTCTGTTAACAGATTATTTTCGAAGGCATATGGTCGAACAAGACGCACCCCAAAGATTTTCCATTTTCCTTATGGTTGACCCACTTTTCCGACGTCATCGGAGCCTCTCACGAAAAAAACTTCAGCTTCTGGGGTGAAGGACAACTGGCCTCAGAAGGTTTCAGGAGTCTGGCTGAATGGGGATCAGTTAGACTGATGGAGACCGAGCTCAGAGCAAAAAGTCAATTCTTGAGGACTATCATAAAGGCATCAGGATTGTGGTATCCACACGTCAACACCAACACCACCACGAGTTTCAAGGTGGACATACGCCATCACCTTATTTCTTTGGCGTCCATGTTTGGTGAGTCTGGATTGTATCATATTAATTTAAGTATCATCATTATTGACATAAAAATATTCATGGTGAAATTTTGGTGGAGGGATATGATTGATGATTATCGTTCCCGACTGATGATTTGTGAATATGGTATACTTTCTTCATAATCAATCAATGAACTCACTTTATTGTCTTATTGTCTTTATGTTCTTATTGACGGAGTCTACAATCCAATAAATTGATAGATGTAGCCGTGGTGATCGGAGATCATGAAAAATGAGAAATAAAACTTTCTGTTTTTTCACTGCTTGTATAATTTTGGTCCTTTGGACATTGTTGAAATTTCCACTCTGCTAAACTCTACTTTTAAGAAATTAATGATTCTTTCGCTGAATTGGATATCTGGTTCGACTGATTCGTTATGTATGATATGTTTTCTTTTGTGTTAGTGCCCTGAATTCCTCAAATTGAGTTTGGTACTTTAGGCATATAAAACTGGTAATTCTAGACCTAACTTGCCCCCTTACTATATGTGTCGTGGCAGAACTCTGCCAAAAGATGATTTACAAATGTAGAATCGGTCGTAATATTCAAGAAAGTAGTTTTATGTTCTTTTATCATTTGAATGAATATTCTCCCCGTTTGGCCAACATAAAGTTTTGAGCAAAAATCACAAATCATTTCATATATTTCTAATATATTTGACTATGGAATCATGTCATTCTTGTTTTAAGTAAAGGTGCTCAAATTATTATTTTGTTTTGTTAGCCACGTGTAAGCGAATCTTTTTCAAAAAGCGTACAATGTTATTGGTGGGTATACTAAAATATGTGAGTGTACTATGCTGTTGTTTGTATCTGTTGTATATGTTTGTCGAATTTCAGTTCTTTATCTACATTCAGTTCTAGGAATTTTGATTGTATCATGATTTTTATTTCGCCGTCATCCAGTGGATATGAAGAGACGGAATTACCATAAAAAAGTTTTTTTTTTATATCAAGCCCCAGTAGATTTGCCACGGACCTTTTTTCTAACAAGTTTATATCAGAGTGTCATGAATGATATTTTCATCTAGACCATGTCACAAAATAGTGTTATCATTCAAGGAATATATATATATATATATATATATATATATATATATATATATATATATATATATATATATATATATATATATATATATATAGTATTATAATATATATATATATATATATATATATATATATATATATATTATAGTCAGGTGTGCCAAGTCATTAGTAACAAAAAAAAAACGAGGTAGTCCAAGTGAAGTTCCTTGTGGGACACCACATAGAATAACTTTTGTTTGTGACAAGTAGGTTATTCTCATGATTTGCAACATACAGTTGAAACCAGTTTATACATGGACCTTTGAAATCATAACAAATAAGTTTCATCTGCCATCTTTCGCGATTTACGTAATCAAAAGCTTTGGTCAAATAACACAACAATGTGTCACTAGCTCGCTATTGCTAAGATCATCTTACTACAGTTTGAATCGTTATAACTTTTGCGATATCATGATTTCAGTGATTTTTCTTTGTTGGCAAATATAGGTTTTATTCTTCTTTCAATTTCGTTTTTGTTATACTAGTTTCATTTTGATTAATGTAATGATTTTCATAGAAATTCAACAGTTGCAAAAAAACTTTAGGTATGTAGTAACTGGGTATATGAAGGTAATGAAAGAAGACGATGATAATTTTGTATTGTTATGATTTCCCCGTGGGTTTGACAATAATTGACTGCAATGTACAATTAAACTCAAAATTATTTCGCTGCTACACACTTTCAGGTAGACTTCTCGATTTGCGTATTGGTAGTGTTAATATATGGTAATGGAAATCTCTGGAAACCGATAGGGAAGTCCCTAAGAGTTTTTCGAAGCGACGCGATATCTAGAACAATCGCGAACTCCAATCGAGATGAGCGCGACCTTGGCCAAGTCACAATCGATTCACGAAGATCAGCGGTGGCTGGCGTTATTTTTTTCAGGGGATGATTTACAACAGTTATCTTATTTGATCATCGAAGTTTCGAAAGCCTTCCAATTTTTCTCTTCGTAAGACATAAAGTTCAATTCACAGAATAATAGATCTTCATCAATGATTATAGGTCCATCTCCAGATTGGGTGGTAGGAATAAATGGACTGAATCTCTGTCTCAAGAACTGCACGTGGATGGAAAAGTTAACTTTAGATCTATTTCCTTACGATGCCGGTACAGATAGTGGAATCTCATATATGGTAAGTAGAGAAAAGTATTATTTACTTTGCTTTTGAACATTTATCATTCAAATAACTATTGACAATGATGATAATAATGGGGAATTATTCTGTACATCGTGCATTTCCTTTCAAAATACAAAGGATACTCGATAAACCCAAAAAGTCATCTGAAATCATCATAATGGCTTTATATTCAATTAAAATTTGTTGTGTCAATGTATATTTCTGCAACCCTTGTAAAAGAATGGAAAGAAACAAAATTGGAAATTACCGCCAAGTCTCTTTGTTGAGCTTTTTCGGACTTCTCAGGGATTTCTGAAATTTTCTCGAAAAACTATCAAAATACTGCAAAGTGGTTCGGATTTAGAACAGGTGAAAATTCTGAAGATGCAATGTATATTCCTGTAATAAATGAATGAAAGCAAAACCAGTCTGTGTGTCTTCATTGGCCGTTCGAAAGCATTTGACACCGTCATTCACCATCTATTTGAAAATTATTTAACAGGAAGAAGCCAAGCAGTAAGAATCGATGATATATCGAGCAGTGATAAGGTGATTGACTGTGGAGTACCTCAAGGTTCCGTGCTGGGACCAATACTATTTAATATATATATATATATATATATATATATATATATATATATATATATATATATATATATATATATACATTTACGGAATTTTCGCATTAGGCAACGGAAACATATTCGGATTCGCAAATGACACCGCTATCTTTTACAAAGCAGATAACTGGAATTCCTTGAAAATAAAAGTTAAATCAGAATTCTCCCACATAAAATATTGGCTGGATAAAAAACTACTGACGGTGAATATTGACAAAACGTATCACCTACCATTATGTTGTAATGCAGCTGGAAGACCCCCTTTCAACCAATTAACAATAAAAACTGATACTCCTTTCCACATCTTCCCTGAAAAGAAAATGGAATACCTAGGAATAATTCTAGACACAAATTTGAAATGGGACCTCCATATTAAATATACCGTCAATAAATTGAGGACCATTCTATTCAAATTTAGGAAACTCAAAGAACTCCAAAATATCTCAAAACTTTATACTACTCGCTTGTGGAAAGTCATATCCGCTATGGAATAGTAGTCATATTTCTCAAATTGAAATTATGCAAAGGCGTTTTCTCAAATTAATATCCTCTAAAATTGGTAGGTATCCCTCTGATGAGTTATACATCGAAACTCGTCTGTTAGACATACGACAGTTGTATTTTTTATGCTCTAGCACTAAATATCATACAAAAAGACATACGGCATCGCTTCCTTCACATCAGTATGACACCCGCCAAAGTATACTACACCCTTAATGGTCAGGGTCGTTACACAAAGATAATTTACTTACTTTGCGCCTAAACTCTACAACCGAATTCCTGAAAATATGAAATCTATCTCAAATATCAATCGCTTCAAAAAAGAGTTGAAAGAGCATATTCTTCAAAGTCAGAGACTTGAACTTCTACGTCTATTTGAGTAGATGGAAAAAAACCATACGTACCTTTGCTATATTGTCCACTTACAATTTTGTAATTCATATGTGCTCATATATGTATGTATATATGTGTATATATGGGCACTATCGTTTTGTAAATATATATCACATCCATTTTCAACAACATCCATAACGATTTCAACATGTTTTTATATATTATTACTAGTACGCGTATTTTACAATTGTGATGTTATACTTAACTGTCAATTTAGTTTTATGTTTGTATGATTTTATATTCAAATAATATTATATGTCAAAACTGACAATTTTTTATATTTATACTTATATTTGTGATTTTATATTATCTAATGTGTTTTTAATTTCATATAGTAGGTAGTTTATTTTCAGATGCAAATCCCCTTTATATATAATTCATTCTCATACTCTGATATTTATCATATATTCATTTTTTTTTCTCTGGATCTCCCTTTCACCACATACAAGCAACATCTGATGCTTCTGTGGTTTCTACAATGTTTATTTAACTGTATGTATTACTTTAGTTATTTCTTTTTGTGATTCGAATGTGAATAAACATTATTATTATTATATTATCATTATTATAATGAACGCCTTGCAGTGAGCCATTCATTTCATTCACATTTAATTTTGTTTTCAGTCTCCCAATGCCGAAACTAGTCCTAGAGAAAGAATGTATCGAATCACAACTACCTACCCAGAAGATCCAAGGGCTCCTTTCTACGACCCCTCCAAGAAAGAAATGCATCCCTTGGCAAGGTTATATCTCACAAGGGAAAAGCTGATACCAAAGAACTGTGACGAGAGTTTTCTGACCGCGCAGTTGGATGTTAGCGAAAATAATGAAGATACATCAAGACGTAAGTAACCACTATTTATTCATTTATTTATCCTGAAGTCGTTTATTTATCGTGAACCTGTAATATTTTCAGCTGAGTGTGACGTCACAGAATACACAGATTGGAGTGAATGTTCAGTTACCTGTGGGAAAGGTCTTCGAATGAGAACAAGAGAATACAAGATGGCGGAAAAAGCTAAAAGGAACAACTGCAATCGGCAACTGGTTTCGAAGGAAATGTGTGTAGCAGCTGTGGCAGAATGTGAAGTGTGAGTTTTCAGTAAATAAAAGGCCACAGAGTAATGTTAATTTGAAAAATAATAGCTGAAACCCAGTAGTTTATAGTGAATATCCTTCTCAAATTACCTGATATAGCTCTGAATGTACTAGCTGAAGCAATTAACTTGTCGTTGTCCCGTGGGACATTTCCGTCAAATTGGCAACTATCATTCCCTTTCACAAGGGGGGTGATTTCGAGTCGCCTTCCAGCTACAGACCAATTTCTATACTACCATTTCTGTCAAAAATTGTCGGGAAAATTATGAAGAGGAGAATGACAGCATTTCTCAAAAAATTCAATATTCTAAGTAACCGCCAATATAGATTTCAATGTTCTAAGAACACTCAGGACGCCATTTTCACTTTCTTAGAATCTCTTTATATTAATTTAAATGAACGAGAGGCTGCGGCGGCGATATTCTGTGATTTATCAAAGGCATTCGACTGCGTAAATCATGGAATACTGCTCCGCAAACTTGAAGTTTATGGGTTTCGAGGCACGGTACTGTCCTGGCTCAGGTCGTACTTATCGGATCGTGGCCAAATTATATCATTTAATGGTATTGAGTCTGGAAAGCAAGTAATTGAGAGTGGAGTTCCTCAAGGATCAGTTTTGGGCCCGACTCTATTTCTCATTTATATTAACGACCTCGCCAACTTAGATATCAATGGTGAAATTACTATTTTTGCAGATGATACATCGATTCTATGCCACAACAAAAGCTCTTCAGAGCTTAACTACCACATAAGCATTGATATAGAAAAAGTTAAGAAATGGTGTGATTCCAATTTTCTAACTTTCAATATAAGCAAAACAAATATCATAACATTCAAGGGCGACTTAGATGATGTTTATTTGGACAAGGAACAAATCTCCATTTCTACGGATAATAAATTTCTGGGACTTCTGATTGATAATAAATTGAAGTTTGGTAACCACATTACAAAACTATGCAATCGATTAGCTTCAGGTTTCTTTGCGGTTCGTGTCATTGCTAATGAGTTGAATTTGGGTATAGCGAAGAACGTATACTACGCACTAATAGAATCTCATCTTCGTTATGGAATCTGCTTCTGGGGCGCTTGTGCTCAGTATTTATTTCAAAGAGTATTCTCTCTCCAAAAAAGGGCAATTAGATACCTATGTTGTTCTGATTACTGTGAATCCTGTCGTCCCTTGTTTATGCAACACGGAGTTCTGACATTGGTTTGTATCTACATTTTGGAAATGGCTTGTCTCATGCACAAAAAATACCAAGCTATAATTACTTCTGAGTCAACATATAACACTCGCTCCTCTCACTCGATCTTGCTTCCAATTCCCTCCTCAACCGTATTCTCTCTCCAAAAAAGGGCAATTAGATACCTATGTTGTTCTGATTACTGTGAATCCTGTCGTCCCTTGTTTATGCAACATGGAGTTCTGACATTGGTTTGTATCTACATTTTGGAAATGGCTTGTCTCATGCACAAAAAATACCAAGCTATAATTACTTCTGAGTCAACATATAACACTCGCTCCTCTCACTCGATCTTGCTTCCAATTCCCTCCTCAACCTTAATTCGCAACTCTCTAATTTTTGAGGGCAAGAAAATTTTCAATCACCTTCCCCTAACCTTGCGTGTTATCAAAAGCGAAGTCAAGTTCAGAAAATCTGTAAAAATGCTCATAGTTGGGAGGGCCTGGAAAAATACTTTCAGGATTCTTTTTGCTGAGATGTCTATCTTTGGCGGCGGTCATATAACGTATGCCTAATTCTTCATATATTTAGAGGTAGTCCTTGTAATTTCATGTACAAAATGTAAAAATTTTTTCTTTTTGTTTTTCCGGCATGTTACTTCATTCATTTAATTGGCACATAGTAGTTTTGTTGTTCAATGTTATTTGGCTTAGTGGTGTAAATCTTGTTGCTTTTGTATGTGCAATTATGTCCGCTTATTGTTAGTGTGAATTTATGTGTATTTATGATCTCCTTGCTAACTGTATATTTGTGATGTTATCGTGGTGACTCTATGCTTTGTCATGAGAATTGTTATTCTTGGACAACAAAGTATATTTTGATTTGATTTGATTTGATACTTCATAGTCACTCTCTATATTTAGGCCCCTATAGAAAATCCAAAGATATGCAACAAACACGTCAGCAGCGGTGGCAGAATGTGGAGTGTGAGATTTTAGTAAATCAAATATTACATACTAATGTAAATTTGAAAAATACTAGCTGAAACCCAGTATTTCATTTCACAGTCATCAATAATATAATGATACACCACTCTCTATATTTATGCCTCTATAGAAAATCCAAAGATATGCAAAAAACTCGTCAGCAGCGGTGGTAGAATGTGAAATTTAACTTTTTAGTAAATCAAATGCCACATAGTAATGTTAATTTGAGAAATACTAGCTGAAACCCAGTAGTTTATTTCACAGTCATCAATAATATAATGATACCACTCGCTATATTTAGGCCCCTATAGAAAATCCAAAGATATGCAAAAAACACGTCAGCAGCGGTAGCAGAATGTGGAGTGTAAGTTTTCAGTAGATCAAATGCCACATAGTAATGTATATTTGAAAAATACTAGCTGAAACCCAGTAGTTTATTTCACAGTCATCAATAATATAATGATACCACTCACTATATTTAGGCCCCTATAGAAATTCCAAAGATATGCAAAAAACGCGTTACCAGCGGTGGCAGAATATGAAGTGTAAGTTTTTAATAAATCAAATGCCACATAGTAATGTAAATTTGAAAGATACTAGCTGAAACCCAGTAGTTTATTTCACAGTCATCAATAATATAATGTTACCACTTTTTATATTTAGGCCCCTATAGAAAATCCAAAGAAATGCAAAAAACACGTTATCAGCGATGGCAGAATGTGAAGTGTGAGTTTTTAGTGAATCAAATGCCACATAGTAATGTAAATTTGAAAAATACTAGCTGAAACCCAGTAGTTTATTTCACACTCAATAATTATACAATGGTGCCACTCTCTAATGTTTATGCGCTATAGAAAATCCAAAGATATCCAAAAAAACATCAGACTTGTTCTCAAGAGGTACATTTTGTAGGTGCATCATTTCTGAAATCTCAATTACATCTTCTGTTTTTGTTTATTCAGAGATGAACACGATTCCCAGGAAATTGATGCATTGGGGGATAACACAGGGGTATGTGCCACTACTGACTGGAGTGGGTGGTCAACTTGTTCCGAAACTTGTGGAGCTGGTACACGAATGAGGACCCGTAAATTTGTGGACCGAAAAGGAAGAAAGAAGTGTCCTCACATTTCTATCAGTAAGATTTTGCATTTTTTTCCAGAAATGAATGTAGGAACACTACAGAAAATTTAATTTTCCATTTTTATACGATATACTTGTACAGCGCTATGGATTTAGCAAGACCAAAAATGCCAATTTTCTCATCCAAATGTCCATAAAAACTGGCAGGGCCGAATTGGTAATTTTGTCGCAAGATTTTTCAGAAACTCCATTGAAAAGTCACTATATTTCTGTTAATCTTTTAGTGAATTTTTGCAAATCAGATTGTCACCTGATTCCTTCCAATTTTGACACCAGTTTCATCAAAATCATATCTTCAACAGAGATTTCGGAATTTCACACATAGAAAATAAAGGTTTGAAGCTTAATTATTTGGAAGGAATTGAAATTGGTGAACTTGAAAATTGAAACATTTTACTGAATGACCAATTGGATTTTGATAGATCGCCATTACTGATTACGTGGGGTATATAAAAATTAGAGTATATAATTGAATTGATTTTCAGTATGTCATTCATTAAAAAAAAGCTACTCTAATAGCGAAACATGTCGTGATATATGTAATATATTGCACTTGTCTCTAGATTTATATTAATTTTGATAATATATTATTGCAAATCATTAAATATGTCACTGAATTCATTTGAAAAGTCCCTGGGTTTCTTTTGATTGTGACACCATGTTCATTGGAAAGTCCATAGATTTCTATTAGTTCTGATACTGAATTTCTGCAAATCGTCCCAGATTTGTCACTGGATTCATTGAAAAGTCACTATATTCCTTTAGATTCTGACAACGAGCACCTTAAGAATTTTTCTGTAGTGCTTGTGTTCTATCCTTGAAAAAAGAAGAGAGTTCTTATTGACTGTGTTACTGAATTTCTACTTCGCCAAATTGGTCAATGGATTCATTAAAAAATCAATAGATTTCTTACCATTTCGACATAAGATTCATTTCCACAGATCGTCAGATTCGTCACTGGATTCATTCGAAAGTCAATTCTTTTCTGTGAATTTCATCATTAGATTTTTAAAGATCATCAGGTTTTCAAAGTATTAATCAAAGTAAACTCATTGAGAAATCTATTGACTATTCTATGAATTGTTGTGGAATTGGCCGCGGTGGTAGTGCGCCCGACTCACGATCGGAAGGCCGTGGGTTCTATTACCTCCTCGACCAGATATTTTTCTCGAGAGAATTTATCTGGTTGAAGCTAGGATGATTCCGGAACCGTGTTAGGAATCACACGTTAAAAGATAAGACCTCATTAGATTTTTTTAACAGAATATAATGTTAAAATTGAAAGGAATCTGATGACTTTAAGGGTGGATCTAGTGACTAGGATCTTTTGGACTTTTTGAGACCTGTTATTCTACTATGGAGCATGGAACATGGAAAAATCGGCATTTTGGTCAAGATAGTCCCATAGATCATATGATAATTTTTAGTGGAAAAGGAGAAATGTATGAACCGTGAATGCAGAGCTGATGAGTTGGAACTGCCCGATCCTCTTTGTCCAACAACTCAATGGAGTGACTGGAGTCCTTGCAGCGCTTCTTGTGGAAAAGGAATCAAACTGAGGACCAGACTGTTATTGGTGGATCCATCGTTACAGCAACAATGTAGCAGTAGGGTAGAAATGATACAGCAATTGCCATGTGAAGATGTGCCAACTTGTTTCATGGATATGAATGTTGCAAAAGGTATTTTCAGTAATAAACTTTGAGAAAAAATATCTCTACTTTTGCCACTAATGAGAAAAGTTGAACCTACGTTAGGAGGTTAGGTTGGTTCAATTTTCATTTCCGCCGAGGAACTTTTCGAATCCAAAGGCTATAAAAAATGTGATTAAAAATGTTTTAAGCAAAATCTATGTTAAAATTCAGTGTTAAATTATCTTCAAGAGTGTTATTTTTAATATTCAACGAAAGTCATTTTTTGTGGAGGAAAAAATCAGTTTTTTATCGACCTTTTTTTTGGGTAATGGTTACCTTCCACAATCTGAAAAAATATAAAAATTATAATGGAGAACTTTATACAAGTGTAGAAGGGCAAACTTTTTAGTTTACCCCGATAAGTTACTGCGTAAAAATCAAAGTATTTTTCACAAAGAAAAATCTTCTATTTATCAGTAACTTGTATTTCACAATTTTGCCTATCCAAAAAAATATTAAGAAATTAAACTTATCTTTTACGTTTCGGAGGCCAAAATCTGCCTTCGTCTTCAGAAATGGATAAAAATTCGAATAAATATGCAGTTATTCCTTTTTTGAGAGCTTATTTCTTTACTTCTTCGACAGATGTCAAAGAAGTTTTGAAATATGAAATTATGTCAATGTTGTTGATTGACAACTGAAATATTCGATGTAATACAAGGTACTCTCCGATATAAGTTTGTTGCCATTTCGCCACTATCCAAAGTTTTCTTCAAGATGGGTAGCCAAGTACGATCTATTTCTAAGGAGCTATTCGAGATACAATTCTCTCCAGACATGAGAATATACGCTGATTCTTTTAGCTTACGTCTCTTAGAATGAGGCTCATTGGTAATCTTTCTTGTCCTATTCCATTCCACCCGATGTTCACCGTCTGATTTTAAAATGTGTTCTGATAATTTTGATCCTGTCAATTGTCTATTTTTTATATAATCTCGATGTTCATTCTCACGCACTTTCAATGGTCCCGAGGTTTCACCAATGTAACTTTTACCACAAGAACAAGGTATTTTATAAATACAATTTTTTGTTTTTTCTTCAGTGTTGTTGGGTTTTGTATGTGTGAGTATAGATCTCAGTGTATTTTTTGTTCTGAAAGTAGTTCTAACATCATATCTATTTCCAATTCGTCTTATTTTTTCAGATAGTCTTGGAATGTAAGGTATAACGTTAGTTGTAAAAGGTGTCGTTGGATGTTGAGTCGGTAATTGTTGAGTTGGATGTTGTTGAATTTGTGAAGCTGTTTGTATGTTCGTTTGGTTTTTAATTGACTCTTTATTTTCTATTGAATTTATTGTTGAATTTATGAAAGAATCTGGATAAGCGTTATCTTTCAAGTACCTTGTATTACATCGAATATTTCAGTTGTCAATCAACAACATTGACATAATTTCATATTTCAAAACTTCTTTGACATCTGTCGAAGAAGTAAAGAAATAAGCTCTCAAAAAAGGAATAACTGCATATTTATTCGAATTTTTATCCATTTCTGAAGACGGAGGCAGATTTTGGCCTCCGAAACGTAAAATATAAGTATAATTTCTTAATATTTTTTTGGATAGGCAAAATTGTGAAATACGACAAGTTACTGATAAATAGAAGATTTTTCTTTGTGGAAAATACTTTGATTTTTACGCAGTAACTTATCGGGGTAAACTAAAAAGTTTGCCCTTCCACACTTGTATAAAGTTCTCCATTATAATTTTTATATTTTTTCAGATTGTGGAAGGTAACCATTACCCAAAAAAAGGTCGATAAAAAAGTTATTTTTAACTTTTCTAAATAGTGGAAATAATAGCATGTCAGGAGAGATACTATTACAATGTTTGATTAAAATATTCCGATACATGGGCCTTAGTTAGAAAATATTATGAAACAACACAACAGTAAGCTACCCTTCGAAAGGGGTACCTTCAACTTCTCTCATTGGTGGCAATAATAACAAAAAGAAAAATACGGTTATTTAGTTTGCTCGAAATGTTCTGATGACAACAGTTTTTTTATCACAACAGTAAACTACCCCATATAAGGGTGGATCGCATGTTTATGATTCGTGTCATAAGTAAAAATCATGTACGTCTTTGAAATTTACCGTGCTGTTCGGATTATAATTTCATTTTTGGGCGATCCTTTTCTGGTCAGCAAATTATCCTCGCTCGTTGATAAGTATTAGTACCCCAAATTGCAATATGGAGTTGAAGCAGATGTCACTCATAGGATTGCTACATAATACAGTAAATGAAAGAGATAAAATTTCACTTATATGGCACACTGTCATCCTCAATGGCGGACATCGATGTTTCAGAATAAGACACTTGTCTTATTGCCTCTGCCACACCAATATGGATGACATTGTAAGATGAAGCACTTCATTTACTCATAAAATTACAACTTTATGTCATGAATGAGTTGAATCTACTCATGTCACGATGACATGGAGCGATTAATTTTTGGAAATGAAGGTTTTAGTGTTTTTTAATCTTGACATCTTCATACAAAAATCTGGGAAACTTGCAAGGGGAAGAAGAAAACAATTAATGGCAAAATGAACTATTCACAATGATTTATAGATCATGCATTGAAGTTGATTTCAGACACAAACTGAAAGAAAAAGCCCTGTTGTAACAACTACCTTCATATAAATGTTGAATACCATGGAAGAAAGGGTAATTTCAAAACAATTAATTTTATATAAACATTGAATTATACAAAACCAAAACCTTTTTTCTCCAAGAATTATTATTGCCTAAAAGTATATTCCTTTCGATTGACAAATTTATTAACACTTCCAAAATACAAATCATGAAATTATAAAACAACAATAAAAATTAATTGGCACTCCGGGGCGACTTTATTGATTCCAGTGGCGCATTTGCTTTTTCAGCTGCAGGAAAATCCGGAAAAACCTGTGGTACCACATCATCTGAAGATTTCAATCTGCCGATGTCCTCTCTCTCTCATGAAACAAAATGTAGGGTGTCTCCAGAGGCTCCAATAAATTAAATACATCGCCAGAGCACTTCGTGACACGACTATCGTCAAGCTTAAACCAGTTTGTTTCGTCTTTGAGCAAGGCGTAATAATGACCCAATTCAACGGCAGAACCACAGTGAACAATGACTGCATGAATATTATAATAGTGGTCTGTTAGAGTTCATTTATTTCAAACATTCGTAAGAGTTTAGTGCTTACGTCAGAGATTATAATACTCAGTTAGTTTGGCGCATGTTTGGCAATACAGTCTCTCATCACCTGTTAAAAGTTCCATTTTCAGATGATTCAACAATAAGCTTTGCGCAGACTGGTTATTAGTCATATTAGGAAACGCTAGTTGGAGTTCCAAAGTTTACTTCGTTTTTGCTACCTCTTGAACATTTACTACAAAGTAAACAAGTGAGAATTTTTCCAGCAAAAGATTTACAAACACAAGACGAGATAGACTGTATGGAATCATTCAATCCAGAGCGGTCAGGAGTATTAATTCTGCTATGGTTTTGCTCACGAAGAGTATTCAACAACAACCCCAAGAATTCGGAGCAATCCTCTTGTCCTAACGAGTATCTAGTGGACTTCAAAGACTCCAGGAAACCGGTTGGAGTGAAAGATGATACATTCTTACGAAACTGTAGCTGCATGAACAGAACATGCTCGTTCTCGTTCATCATTAAAACCTCGTTCTTGAAATTCTTCGTCATGAACAACACTTGTTAAAAGCTATTCATGTAGCAAGTGTTTCCTAAATCATCTAATCAATTTTCTTCTCAAGGTTTTCAGGACAACTTTCTACTGATTCGTAAGGAAGAACATAAGCTGCATAAGAACCATTTCTTAAGCTGCAATCGATCCTTCCAAGTGATGAAGGGTTTCGAAGAAGGATCGATTCGGATCTTGCTTCATGAAGCTCTTCCGCTGAAAGGGAACTAAAACCACGAGGACTGAATAAATAACATAGAATACATATACAATAACTCAAATAAAGAGAAATAAAGGGATTTTTTCTAAATCTGAATCTGTCGCATAATTTGGAAAAATTGTTGTAATTCGAGATTTTTTTTCTAGTTGTATGCATGCAGGATAGTGATCCCGGACCTTGTCAAGGGTACTATAACAGGTGGTGGTTCGACTCAACGAAACTGAGATGCCTGCCATTCATTTTTGGAGGCTGTCGAGGAAACAGAAACAACTTTTTGACTGAAGAACAGTGCATGGATACTTGTCAGATCGTTAAAGGTGAGATGCTCTCTCTCTCTCTCAATGCAAACTTCTGTTCATTTATTGACTTCAGTAATAAAGGGTGGTCCCAGAAGTACCTGAGCCAACGAAGAAAACCCGAAAATTTTGGAAAAAAAAATTTATTTTTCAACATAATTTTCTTGCAGCCACATACACTTTCACCAGCGCCGTTCAAAAAGTTCGATACCGTTTTTATAATAAGAACTGTCTTGCTTCTCAAAACAGCCATTAATTGCCAATATCACTCCTTCATCGTTGGAAAATCTTTGATAACTGAGCCATTTCATCAAGTTTAGGGATAGAAAATAATCCGAGTGGGCTAAATCTGCCGAATAGGGTGTACGGGTAGCAATTCAAACTTCAATTCGATAATTTTTGTCAGTGCGATAATGGATTCATGAGCTGGTACAGTGTCTTGATGAAATACACTTTTTTCTTAGCCACATGCATCAATTTTTGCTTCATTTCTTCACTCAATCGTGGCAATAAGTTCGCATAATACTCGCCGTTGATAGTTTTACCTTTTTTAAGAAGTCAATGGAAATTATCCCACGCACATCCCAAAAAAACGATGCCGTGACCCTGCCTGCACATGTAACGGTCTTTGCCTTCGTTGGAGTCCACTGTTTTTTTCAAGGACAAAACACAAGCACTACAGGAAAATCCTTGAGGGGCTCTTTGTGTGATGCCTGTGCGAAAATAGTGATTCACATTGGATTTGAATCGCAGGAGATTAAATCTATTTGGAAAAATTTTCTCAAAAAGTTTATTCCACATAAACGCAGTTCTCCAAATGAAATAGTTATTAAGCAGTGTAGTTCGAGGTGTACTGAGTTGAACCTCAAAACAACGAGCAGCTACAGTTCGTCACATATGTAGGATATGCACCGCTCTTGGTGGAATCAAATGTGATTTCACTTTCCGTGAAAGTATCTATAGAAGAGAGACAAATCTCCAACCTTTCTTCGATGGTCCAGACTATTAAGGTTGCAAGTGATATTCGCGTCTCTAATCAGGCGTTTTTTCAGGAAACTGAAGAGCCATACACAAAAATGATCCGAGAAGCCACATCATCGACGTTTGGTCAACAAACCCTAATGCCACACATAGTGAAAGGCCTTAGAAATATCAAGCGCAACAGCTCTTGATTCTCCATGTTTCTCCATTGCGTTGTTCCAAATATGGGGGACATACGATAGAAGGTCGCCTGTTGATCTTTGTTTCCGAAAGCCATATTGATGATCGCTCAAGATGTTGAAGCCTTCCAAATATTTGAGGATATGGTAATTAGCGACGTTCTCCATGACTGATAGCAAAGCTTCTGGTCTATAGTTATTTGGAAGAGTTTTCTTGCACTGTTTGGGAATAGGCTGAATGCTAGCAATCTTCCAAGAAGAAAAAACCCCTTCCTTGTAAAACAGGGAAACTGTCAATATAAAGGCCAAAAATTTTGTGCAATCTTTATTTTCAATCTTCTCATTTTCTAGAGGCATATCTTCTACAGTACATTCTAAAGTTACCATATTTGTTTTTCTTATATTCAAAGAGAGAAGATTCGAGTCGCAGCAAGACTTGATTTCATTTATATCTCTGATTATCTTATTATTCAGATCTTCAACAGTTTTATTATGCCATTAAATAGTGGTGTCGTCTGAAAATAAGGTAATTAAACCTTTTTTAGGTCACAAAATTCTGCTGCAGCTACATCTCCGGCATTTATATCTGAATATACCTCATACAGAAAGGAAAAATTGCATCTTGGGTGTTCTTCTTATCCTGAAATCCGAATTGATTTTCTTTGATAATTTTACGAGCAATAAGGAATTCATTGAGCATTCAGCTGAGGATATTTAAGTTTCTCCATTGCGTTGTTCCAAATATGGGGGACATACGATAGAAGGTCGCCTGTTGATGTTTCCGAAAGCCTTATTGATGATCGCTCAAGATGTTGAAGCCTTCCCAATATTTGAGGATATGGTAATTCGCGACGTTCTCCATGACTGATAGCAAAGCTTCTGGTCTATAGTTATTTGGAAGAGTTTTCTTGCACTGTTTGGGAATAGGCTGAATGCTAGCAATCTTCCAAGAAGAAAAAACCCCTTTCTTGTAAAACAGGTTGAAAAGTCTGCAAAATATTGGTGCGAGTCATTTGCGCACTATTCAAGTACGATAACGGGTACTTCATCAGGGCCAGATATTGAGCAGTTTCAAAATTCGTCTGACTAGACACTGTCAAAAAGTAATTTCCGGCTTTGTGGATTCTTGTGTGGGAATAATAAGTGTGCCCTTTCCTTTTGATCGTTCTTTTGCCTCAGGTGTAAAGCGATAGACCCATGTTTCATCCAATAAGTCCGCTTTAATGCTGTGGAACTTCGAAAAACACTCAGTTGAAACACCTTTACGTCACTGTTTTTGCTCAATTGTTAGCAAACGCGGTACCCATCTTGCACACGGCTTTTTTGTTAAAATTTTCAGATAATATACGATCTATCGCACTTTTTGAAATTCTTACTAAGTCTGCTAGCTCGCGCACTCTTAGTCCACGATCGTTCAGTACTGCTTCGTGGATTTTCTTTACCGTTTCTGGAGTCGTCACCTCTTTTGGTCGACCACTGCGATACTCCTCTTGACAGGCTCTGCTTTGCTTGAACTCTGCTATCCAATATTTAGCTGATGTAAACGAAGGAACAGACTCACATAGAGTAGAATCTGGTTCATATTTTATATTGGGTGGGCTAAGGCCTTTCAAATAAAAGTATTGTACCACATAACGATGACCAATTATCTCCATTTTGACAAATTCCCCGAAAACGTTCGCCATTGATGGCTGCCAAACAAATACTAAACAACGCAGCGTCTTCAAATTCGAAACGTATGCTTTATAGATTGTGTTCATCCTAATACCGTGATATCTGTCAAACAACTACCGCCATCTCTAGGTCAGGTCGGGTACTTCTAGGCCACCCCGGTAAATATACTCATATATTATAACAGAATGGTCAATGCAGAAAACATACTGACTGCTTCAAAATCAAATCGTACTCCTTGAGTTTGTTTTTATTCCTCAGATGCTATATTAGGAAGCCCAGCAATCACAGCTCAAATAACAAAAATTCGACCAGTCGACTGTGAGCTAACGGAATGGTCAGAATGGAGTTCTTGCAGTACAAGCTGTGGTCGTGGATACAAGGAAAGATACAGAGTGGTGAAACGACGTGCTGAAAACGGCGGAAGATGCCCAGGAAGTCTATTCCAGAGAAGAGGATGCTTCGTCAGAGCATGCCTGTGATTACAGATACTTTCATTTTGAGTTCATTAAATATTTCAATGTCATTTGAATATTTTTGGCTAATATACAAGTTATTATTTGACCGTGAACTTGAGATTTGGACGCAGTCGATAGATTCCATGCCCGCAGATATTTTATTCATTCATTTATTTATTCATTAACTCATTATTTCACGGTTACAAACCCAAAATACTTTCATACACAAGGGCGTACCCAGAATCAAAACTATGAGAAGATGAATCATGGCTGTTCAAGTTGTAACATTTTAGCACGCAAAAGGTTAATGAAACCAACGTTTCGAGGAAATTATGTATAACTATAACAGTACAGGTTTAATTCATATCCTTTATTTTCTGTAAGAGAAAGAATATTACATAAAACTAAAGGATGCTGGTCTGTTAAATGTGAAATGTTGCAACTTTGTTTCACAAGATAATTAATAGTCCGTCTTACTTACACCAGAAAATTACGAGACATCGAGATGACATCAACCGGTTCAATAACAATTTCAAATGATTCTTACTGTCTTCAAACTATTAACGACCCAATAGCTACCTACCCATTACAAATCTACAAATAGTTATAGGATTTTAAAATAATTATTCAATTTTCCATTTTTGTTTATTCCTTTGCGTACTAGGCGACATTTTTGAGGTTACGTGGAAGAGCAATTGAATGATGACTTGGCATCATGCAAATTGAACTTCGCCTTTTATCTTCACATAACACTAAAATTGTACCTGTTTAATTTGTTTAAAACGAATCAGAAGTTAATAATGACGATATTATTATTATTTTATTATCTATTTTTACAATAATTGAGGATGTTATTAAAACAACGATAAAAATAAAATAAAAACAACAATAAAATTTAATTGGCGCTCCGGGGCGACTTCATTGATTCCAGTGGCGCATTTGCTTTTTCAGCTGCAGAAAAACCCGGAAAAACCTGCAGCACCACATCATCAGAAGATGTTGATCTAACAATGTCCTCTCTCTCATAAAACAAAATGTAGGGTATCTCCAGAGGCTCCAATAAATTCAATGCATCGCCAGAACACTTCGTGACACGACTATCGTCAAACTTAAACCAGTCCGTTTCTTCTTTGACCAAGGCGTAATAATGACCATATTCAACGCCAGAACCACAGTGAACAATGACTGCATGAATATTATAACAGTGGTCTGCTAGGTTGAAATGTTCATCTATTTCGAACCTTCCAAAGAGTTTCTTGCTTCCGTTAGAAGTTGAGTCTTGTTTGGAAATCATCAGTGTTATTATTAGATTGACTGGAGCCTCAGCTATACTTGTTTCCTTATAACAGTTAGTTATTTTTATATAATTTTTCACTGCCACATTTGGGTGTTATTATTATTATTATTATTATTTTTTCAACGTAGTGTTCGCTGGTCAGGCCCTATCCCCCGAAGCCCCGATACATTCAGGAGGGCACGCCAGCATCATCAACCACACCGTGGTGTAAGTGTAAGTGATCAATGGGTCCGAGAATCATATGCCCTGAGCAAGCGCAGTGAGCAAAGGATGACAGCCTTCTGCATCTGTGTGGCTGAGATTTCTGCCATAGTGCGGCAAGCCGTTATGATTTTAAGATTCGAGAGTAAAGAGGGCATCATTCCACCATGGACTCCAATAATCAGAACAACCATCTTGACAGAGTGGGCTGGATAGAGTCTGCGGAGTTCGAAGAGAAAATCTAGATATTTCATCCGTTTCTCCTCCTCTTTTCGGACGATATTAGTCTCGCCAGGAGCTGAAAACTCCACGACAAATATCGTCTTGCTCTGGTGGTCGAGAAGGACTACATTATGCTTATTAGCTTGTAAGAGCCTGAGGGTGGGGAACGAATAGTTCTGATAAATTTGGCACTTCTAGTTCCCCACAACGGATTCAATATCCCCCGGAGCCTAGGGCAACAACGGTGTCTCGTCAATACCGTAAGAGTACCGTATATGATGATATAGCACTCTAAGGGCCGTATTATGTCGATGGATATAGGCCGAGACCGCATATGCTGGACATGCTGATAGCAAGTGCATTAGGGTCTCGGGCGCCTCGCGGCACGCCCTGCACCTTGTGTCAGGAATCTCTATACCCATCACGCGACTGCGGTAGACTATGGTATTGAAGACACCATTCTGGCAAGCCATGATGAATCCCTCAGTTTCCGACTTCAGTCCACTCGACCTGAGGAGAGCAAAAGTCAGGCGCAGAAGTGAGGTTATCTCTGCGGCTTTTATATGAGCTTTTCGCTGAACGGGTTCCAACTCAGTGACACAGTTGTAGTCACCTCGTTCAGTGTCGAAAACTATAACGAATTCATCAGCTGCTCGGGTAGCTGCCCTAAAGAGAAATGTTCCAATTCCTGCTCTCTCATGGTCACGGACCATGCAGAGAAAGGGATCCAAACTCCTGACGACTTTACAGGCTGTATCCAGTACCATTCTATCATGTAGACACTCCAAACTCAAAAGTACAAGGCCTCCCTGTTATCGGGGGAAGTACAATCGTGGCAGCAACGTTGTTCTTTCCCGACAGTTCCGATGACCAGATATGTCGAAGTTTGTGCTGATACTTGCCGTGGAGAGAGTTCTTCACTGCTGTTACCTCTTGTGAGTGGCGTTGTTTCACCCGAGGTGAGTATACGTCTCTCCGGCATCCAAATGGTGTAAGATGCTTTCATCTACGAGCTGCACATCCTCTCCGTAGTCCCCGCATCGTCCTCTTTTGAGATGGACCATTGCACATTTGTCTATCCCGAATTTCATACCGATAGCATGCGTGTACTCTTCCACCACCCTCAAGGACTGATGGAGATCCTTCTCTCCAAAGGCATAAAGTTTAAGATCATCCATATAAAACAAATGGGTGACCTTGTGCCTCCGGTTTCCGGGGGTGCCACAGTTATACCCTCGAGTATTTCTGAGCGCAACGGATAATGGCAATTGTGAGATGCAGAAAAGAAGGGGAATCACCCTGAAATACACCCCTGCTGAAAGTGACCCACCCTGTTTGAACTCTTGCTTGACCAGATGTTATGGTGAAGCGAGTTCGCCAAATTGGTATTAGTTATTCAATGCATCTCACTATTTTGTCGGGTACCGACAAATAATAATTATTATTATTATTATAAATATTATCAGAAGCATTGATAGTTAATCTTGAAAAAGCAACTCACACATTTCTTTAAGAACGAATAGCCATGTATGATGACGTGCTAATCATTTTCATCAAGATACGCGATACCATTCGATCATGCAATACAGGTGAACCGGGAAATCGTTTTTGAACTGGATAACAATGCATAATCGATTTTTCCGAAAGTACACGAACTTTGCTCGACATTATATTGCGCACTCGCCTCCATTGATTTCATCCAGAGGAATCCTTGTTGTCCTTCGCATTTACTGTTCGACCCTTGGGGTAAGTAACTGTCCTATTTAACTAATTTAGCATGGACTTATTGTGTAACTGAAGTAATGTTGTTATGAAGTGAATGTAGCTAGAAAATCTGTCATATATTCAGAAGTGTTCTCTTTGGAAAACTTGATGGCTAGTGTTGGTATGGCAAAGGTTGAAAATAGCATATGGAGTACCTGTATTGAATTCTAATGACGTGTCAGATAAATTATGTTGAAATCACTTCTTATATATTAGGATTTCTATAGAAATCAAGATGTTATTAGAATAATTCGTAATTTGGGCTGAGAGTTTTGAGTTCTAAATGTTTTGAAGAAGATGACCTTATTTCGTATATAACAGGTGGTTTATTGGGCTAGTCTGGGTTTCTACAAGTTATACAAATTAACGATGCAGATCTTCAGTGGAGAAAGAGGAAAAGTTTCATGAAATTATGATTTTTTTCATTCTTGTATAAGGTTTTTGACGTTTCCGGCATTCATTTTACATAAAAGCGTATATGCCAGAGAAATTGGTACAGTTGATATCCTACTTTCTACCAAAAAGAGAAATTCGGTAAAACCTTTACTTAATATTTCTTAATTACTTTCCACAAACTTAGTTTGAATTAGTGGCGAATTTACCAGCAGGCTTGAGCCTAGGAAGGCAGATTTTTGGGGCGGCAAATTTCGGGACTGATTTTTTTGTTACATCATGAAAATCATCGTGAAGATTTTGCAATGACTTTTCTCTCTCACTTGTCATTACACATTCCAAAAGGGTAAAACATTATCTGAGATCGACCTTGAGCCAAAAAAAAATTGAACGCTCTAACTCTTTTATGCATAGAGTCAGAATTAATGAACAAGGTTATTTACGACGATATCTTCGATGATTTTGCCAACAAAAAATCGCGCAAAAAAGCTTGTATCGAACTTTAATAACATGCCTGAGTTGCTTATTTTTTACTTTCTTTTTTTACTCTCTTTCAGTGCAATGAAGGTTATTCATTCACGTTCACCAAATTTACATTATTGTAATATTGTAATAAATCCTAAATTTAATTTACGTGCAATTTCAACGAAATTTCTCAATTGAAAAATAATGTAGGACGTGACAATTGTAGAGGCAAGGGCGGCAAAAACTGTACAGCCTATAACTTAAGAATTTGTGAATCCGCCATTGGTTTAAATGCTCTATTTTTCCAAAGATAATACCCCAATCACCAGTCAGTGTTTCAAATGTTCTGAAGAACTTTTTGTGTAAACAAAATAGTAGGTATATTATTCAACGAACTAGAAATGAATTTTGTTTTTATTATTAAAGTTAAAATTGGCTATTCTCGCGAGTCAAAAAGCTTTTTTTCCAAAAACTGATCTCTCCTCAGAAATATATGTTCAAAAACATAACCTGTTGAAATCAATTTCACTTCAAATATTGTAAGATAAGGAAACATTAGCTGACTTTCGATAAAGACTTGTCTCAGATAATAATACATTAACTCATAAAACCCGCCTATTCTTTCTACTAGAACAACGGTCAGCAACAGGCGGACCGCAAAAGGTCGAACCTCGGACCGCAAAATATTGTAATATGTTGTATAGCAAGTGTAAATTAATACGTAGATAAGGTATACTATACCGTCATTAATTAAAATATTTTTGAGTCACATATAATTCAACTTGATTCTTTTTTTATTCAATAAGTTGCCTGGTCAACCTGATTTACAAGTACCTACAACTAATATGGTTTGATTAGATTCCTATCTAGCCTGTGTGAGTGTGTGTGTTTGTGCGAATTAGTTAATGTTGCGGCAGAATTGACAGATGTGGCCAAGTTGTTAAATATGTCATAGCCATCACTTCAAATAGAGATAATTGATTTGCAAGATGTTTCTTTGCAAATGTATTAAACGGTATCCAGTGAAAAATTTTGGACCAAACATGAAAATTGCAAGAAACTAGCTATAAATCTGGCCATTATGTTTGGATCAACTTACGTATGTGAAACATCTTTCTCGAAATTGTTTTTTTTTTTTTTTGAAAAACATATATCGTTCGGGATTAACAGACGCCCACCGAGAAGACACTCTTGAATTTGCTGTTCCTATCGGGAACCAAACTATAAAAAAATGGCTCAAGACCAGCAGTATAGTTTTCACATAATTTTAAGTCTTGTGTTTTATAATTCAGAATTTGATTTGAAACCAAAGTATTGCATAGGTAGCACCTAATTATTATCCGCTGTTTTTTCTGGACCTCGTTAAAATTTTCCCACAGTATTCGGCCCCCACCCAAAAATACTTGCCGATTCCTGTACTAGAGTATGAACAAACTTTTTTCATATATATTAAGGTTGTTTTGAAAGTTTTGTCCGTTTTTATGAGTCTACTTGAAACTGTAACATCTCAGTAGATACTCATTCAATTTAATTCACTTCTGCCAACGTGTGTGCTAGAGATTCGATGACACCGACTACGGCAATTTCTGCCTGGTCCTGATTGGCGAAGGTTTTACCGTCGAAAGTTATCGAAGTGCTTAGAAACACGGTAGTCGGCTGGCGAGAGGTCTGGGGAGTATGGTGTGTGAGGCAATCCCAATTATACTATAACAATTTTCCATTGAAGGTGATTCATTAGCAACGTCGCACTTGAAGTGACTAACGGATAACCCTCTTACCAACTCTGAAGAGGCGTACCAAAATAATATTTTTATTTATTCAAACACATAGGTAATTACGTTGAAATTGTTATAGTAGGTGGCGCTACCTGGTGTCAATGGTAAAACTGATTACATTTTCTTATTATGCCTAATACAGTACTTCAAAAAAAAAACAGAAAAATTTACAAAATAATTATTATGTTCCTTTTATATAGAAAGAGAACTACAAAGCAAAGAAATAATTACCTATGTTATGCTTATGAAGTTTCAGAATCCATTGACTCGTCCGAAGAGGAATCCCCAGTCACACTTAAATCTGTTATTATTTGGTCGAAAACAGTGTCTAACATCCCGGCGAATCTCCACATTTTCTTTTCTCCCTTGATCACATGGGCTACAGCATTAGCCCAATCTTCTTTCCGTATCCGATCCATTGCGAGTTCTAATAAACGTTGGACATCAAAAATTTTATATGTCACGTTTTTACGACGTATGAAACCCTTAATTTAAGCCCGTATTAATTCTATCGGGTTTAACTCGCAATGGTAAGGCGGAAGTCTCAAAATGGTAATGCCGTCAGCACGAGCTATTGTATCCACCACATGCTGGCAATATCTGTCACGATGCTGTTTAATGACACTCATGAGCTCGGCCTTAACCATGTTTTCGGAAAATAGAATTCCTTTTTGTCCTAACCAACTCTGCATGTCTGCTTGTCTGGTGGTAATAGTTGGCAGCTGTTCTACTTATCGGCTGTGATAAGAAGCGTTATCCATTTCTATTACCGAATTTGGTTCGACTCGTGAAGAAGGGATTCAAACCATCCTTCAAAGCGTTGGGCGTCCATGTCTTCGTGATAATCCCCCGTTTTTTTTGTTAAAAAAATGTGTGCACTATCGTCTAAAATGCCACTCTCGCTACCTATATGGGCGTCAATTAGTCGTTGCCCTTCACCCGTTGGTCCGCGTAACCATGTTGATAAACCGTACCCAAATGCTTGACGATAACTAGTTACGTAGTATCTTGCCAGATTTACGGAATCGTTTGGCATATATAAATTTCAAATCTTCTTTTATTATTTTTCTTAACTTCTCTTTGTTCATTTTTGGAATGAGATTATTGTCCATTACCTTTGTCCTAATGGATTCGAGGGTTGGCGCTTAATTCTCAAAAAAGAAAGAATGAATGGTACTCGTCCAATTCAATTTCTTTTTACCACGACAATGTACTGTTGGAGCTTGCACAATCCCAGTCACCTTTTTTTCACGTACAATGCTATCAATTGTCGACACGGATATTCCCGTTAAAAATGAACACTGGGCTACAGCTTCCACTGTACGGAGTGTATTTTTTAAATTTTCGTACACTCTACAGACAATCTGTTTTTCTTCTAACGACAAAAACTTCCACTTTATTTGTACATTATTTGGACCTGCTACGGCATCTTTATTGTAAAAAAACCACATATATTTGATTTATTTCTATTTCAACTTGTATCGTTTCGCCATCTGATGATTTTTTTCGGTAACTTATCCGCCGCAATGGACACCGATTCCTGTTGTTAACAGTTTTTTACCGCCCTTAATCATAAGTAGCAACGGCTCTCATGCCCTCCGGGATAGGCAACCAATATTTCACTTTGAGGGTTTTTTGCATTTGCAAAGTATTTCCAGTGTCGGGTTTTTTATGAACGACTGTCGAGATTCTTTTTCGTCTCTAGAGACCTGAGTGAAAACGTTTTTGATGCGCCGTATTTGCTGGATTGTTCGTGCCTGTAATTATTTTAGGTGGGTAATGATTTATATAACTAAAAATGATGTAACACGTGAGTGAAGTTTTTATTAACAACTTTTAACAATTTCATTGAAACATTTGTAATTATTTCAGAACCAAGTCAACAACCAAATAAGTACTCTGTCTCACCCTCGAACTGAAAATAGACTGTTTCGCACCCTATCCTGTGTCTCATTGGATCAGCAGCAACCCCTTTCAACTTACCTCAAAAACTATTTTAAAGTTGATGTATTTTGAAAAACACTTTGTTTTGAGATTTTCACTAGAATAGAATAACAAATCCGCAATACGTGTTTCGCTGCACAGTAGCTTTTTCAAGCGTGTTCACTAACAAACTGAATTCTACATACATTGTGATTTATATATACTTTTTGAAATATTACTATCTACCTAGAAACTAATAATATTCTAGGAACTAATTAATGACAGTTATACCTCAGTTTAAGGAATATTCATATGTGAGTTTAATGACTAAGTTTACTAATTATCTCACAATAAAGTGTGAATGTGATGAGAATCTATGATAATATATTTTGAAAAACAAATATCGGCCAACTCTATCTTATATTTTGAAGTTGATAAATATAAAAGTCTATTTAATAAATATGATAAAATATATTTAATGAATACAAAAAAAAGTTACCTTCACAAGAAACAGAACACACTACACCTATGCAGATAAGGACGCTTGATAATGAAGAAACCGAATGACTATTTATGGCATTTTAAAGACGCAAATATAATAGACCTGCGAAGTGTTGATCAGTTTACCGATGTTTCAAAGTATTTAACGAAATGGTTCACCTATTCGCTCGTACATCCTATCGATATGCAGAAGCTATCTTGTTACGGGGGCCAATTTTATGGAATCATCTTACTTTTCAATTATTCACAATGGCGATGCATAGACAATAAAAATGACCCCGGTAAGAATTTAGTTCTAACATTTAACATTGTTGCCGTTAGCTCTCATTTCAATTTGTATATGAGTTACCTTCAATTGAAAATTGTTATACTATAGTTTCGGGCGGAAATTTGTTAAACGTGGGGACGAGCGTTTTCGTGGAGCAGCTTCAGACCTCTTATGTTGACCCGTGATGGCTGCTGCTGACGCAATTTCCAATATATTACAACCATTTTCCCTACAATATGACTCTGTTGTGATGGTTTGGTCCGGTTGCCAAATTTTAGTGAATTACACCAGCTGCTGACCACCATACAGTAACCATAGTCCTTTTTGGTGGGTTTTCGCCTTTGGAAAGTGCCTGGAAGGCTCGTGGGTATCCAACCACTGTTCTGAACGTCTCCTGTTTTCGTAGAGGATCCACCTTTCATCACACGTGACGATCAGATACGGAGAAGGGTCATTTTGGTTGCGCAAAGGGAAAGAAGAACTGACTTCGAAACGTGACAATTTCTGTAGATTGTTCCAATCGTGGAGCACCCATCTTTTCAGCTGTATGACCTTCCCAATGTAATTTGAACTATAATAAATCGCATGGGAGCTAATGCTCAGGTCTTCCGTCACTTCACGCAGGGTCCTCAAATTCTCGTCCCGAATTACTGTAGATCGAGCACTTTGGGGCTCATCTTCAAGGATGAAATCCCCCGAACGAAATTTCACAACCCAACGTTAAACAGTGCGTTCATTAACACTATCATTGCCCAATGCCTGGTTACCTTTTCGGGCTGTGTTGACAGCTCTTTGGTTCAATTTGAATTCGTAGAGAAAAGTTGGTCGAAAATGACTGAAAATAAGCTGAAAGGAAGCAAAAAATTGAGATTTGGAGAAAAATGAAAATCATCAATGTATGGAGTACACAATTCTCTATGGATCAGTGGAATAAATATTCATTGAGATGAAGCTACAAAAGTACATGACATTAAAACGAACAAAACTTTTGAAAGAACCAATATAATGGATAGATTTTTTGTTTTGGTTTTTACAACTCCTAATGAGAACCATAAAATTGGCTGTTGATTTTTATATTTGTTGGTAAGTCATTTCAAACTCCCAGGTTGATTAAATTACATTCAAATCATTGAAAATGATCAAATAGATGTAAGTTTTTGTATCAGATATGTTTTTTTTTAATCCGCAAATAAAATGTTTAATTTAATTGTACAATTTTTTGTTCCAATTTTCAATCTACCTTATCTTATCGTGACTTCTCAGTAAGAATTAGAAAAATCGGTTGTTATGAGTATAGGTCAAAACTCGCTTTAATATATCAACAGTATGGTTGGCTCTCGCAGATTATATCTCAAAAGAATTTTTTTTTCAATAATGACTAATATATGAAACATTTTTTTTTTATGAGAAAGTATCATATGAATTTATTATCCAGGTCGAAATATTCCAAAAGTCATGGAGATACTACTTTTGGTTCTGTCTGTTACTGGAGCATTCGGTTATTTACCAGCAGTAAAGGTGAGTACATTTGGATATTGAATCAAACCAAGCAATAATGTGTACAGAACTCATTCATTTTATTTGGCAAAAATTGTTTTCTGCAGATCAAATCAATTCTACGCTAATATTTCACTACTACTTATAAATGGGTTCGAGATTTGAAAGAAGATTCACGAGCTCGTAGCATAAATTGAACATTGGCATGGAATCAATTTTTCTAATGAGTCTCTATAAAGACTTTTGGATAAGAGAAACTCAAAGAAATCAAACTTCTCAAGATCATAGCTTAACATTTCAAAGCAAGTTCTAGGCACATATATGATATCGACCATACTCTCTATTCGATCATCCCAAGTTTTGTCTATCTATTCCAATCCTAGAATATGTTTTCTGAGGCAGGAAAGTAGTTAATAATTTACCCATTTCCTACTAGTTGATTTCATATTCGTTAGGTTTCCATTATCGAAATTTTTCATCATTTTTGTAGAGTTCGCAGAAAGGATGGTTTCCTTATTTAAAAAAATATATCACCAAATTTGATTCTCTTGTGACGTAACAAATTTATTTTGGTTGTACACTTCGTTTGGTCACCTGTGTGACAATAGCAACATATCATTGTTAGATTCAAATGCCACAATCCTAAAATACCTATCTATCTAGGTTCTGACAAGAACTTCAACTGAAGTGTTGTAAGTCAATTGTAAACACCAACTGCCTTGAAATAAATGAGCTGACTTTAATTTTGAGGTATTTTTTTCGCTTCTTCCTAAGTAGAACAAAGACTGTTCTGCTATTAATAGTGAGTCCTTCATTTCTACTTCAGTTTTAGATTAAATTTATTGCATGGCGCCAGCCCTTAATGGTAAAAACCGGATCATCGCCATAACGTGAAGCCTACTTCTTCAGATTTCTGTATCTGTAGAGTAGGGAGGGTGAGTGTAAGCCCACAGCACTTAGGCCACATGTGACCCATTGTACATCCTCCCGAGGAGTTGTATTCCTAGGTCATCGTCCATCCTGTCCTTTCCAGGAAGGTGGACAGGTCACTGGAAGACATCTCTTTTAAATCGGCCGGTGTAGGCCAAGACTCGCCGAACACACACTCTCTTATTGACAATAACTCCGGACACTCGCATAGGTCATGTCTGACAGTCTCATCTTCCTCATCAGGCCGTAGGTATCACTGGGTCCTAAAATTTTTAGTCCAGCCACTTCCTTGGCTAAAGAGTCGGCAATGAGACTGCCTTTACTCCTGTCGGGCCCTTCAACCCACCTCAGGATAATGTTTTTATCTACCAAGGCTTATGCTAAATCTTGGTGGCACTCTAGTACTAGCCCTGAGGTAACACGTTGTCAATGAAAATTGTTATGTTTTTGTGAGAAATTTCTTTCCTGGTTATTTCTTTTGTGGCGATTGAGATACCAGCCAGTGCTGTTTGGACCACGCTGGTATTTTTTCCCATTCCCCGCTTAATCCTTAGGCTCAGTGATCTGGAGTGAACTCCACATCCTAATCGAACTTGTTCAGATTTATTTCCAGGTTTATAGGAATCAGGACCTCATCGAAGAAGATACCAACTGCCTCAAGAATATTTCTCATAGTTACTTCAATTGTATCCTCCTGTATAATATATGTTTCTCAACATTAACCTGATACATTCTAATACCACGTCTGATACTTTCGGATACCATCTGCCTGATACGTTCTGATACCATCCGTCTGATAAATGAGAAGTGTGTATTTCGTTCCTTTGGTGATTCAACCATGGATTTGTGTAACTTAGTGTGTAGCAATAGTGGTTCATCTACTATAGTCGTGTATTCTCTGAAGTGATGCTGATGGGGTGCTAGGAATTGAAAATTACAATTGAACGACTGTTCGTTTTGGGTATGAACGCCATAAATATTCTCTTCATATTATAATAATGATATTAATAAGAAATGGTATTTATTCTTATCTTGGCAGAGTTTAGCTTACGCTAGTCTACCACTCAACTCTCAATGGAGAGTTATTTGAAAACTCATCATAATAACGCAAGAAAATGATATCGTTTCCTAACGCCAAAGCTTTCAATAGTCAATTTAATTTTTTAGGTTGTAAAAATTTTGTTACACAAGCTCGTGCCGAATATATTCAAGCTTCTTGTAGCTCCTTAGAATTGGATACTTTGAGGTACTTCTTACAAACCCATCTTGGTCCAGGAAAATGTTTTTGAAAGCTTAAGTAAGCTCATCCTGCATTTTCTTGGCTCTTTCCTTTTCAGTTTCTCTATCAATTCGAGACATTTTTTCAGTAGAGGGCATTGAACTCAGTAAGTCTTCTATGGTACAAAAGAAGTATTTATGGATATACCCTTCTGTTCTTCAGGTGACACTTTGATTCATGTTTTATTTCCTTGTGAGCTGCCTGAAATTTTTTAAGATGTGAATACATATAGAAACCAGTGTTCACAAATTGTTTTCACATCAAGTATCTTGATGTATTTTAATTTTGCAAAATCATGTCAGGTAGTTATTTTTGCTCCTTCAAGGATTTGGTTTTTCACCTGTCAAATGAAATTTGGTTGACCCGAAGTTTGTAGATGAAGATTTTTTATCATCCATCTTAGTGCTTGTTTTTATCCAGGATTTGTATGTAATCAAATTCCAAACATTTTCGTTAAGTTGCTGCTTTTGAATACTTGTAACTTGTTTTGCAGAACAATTTTCTCTCTGGATATTTTCTACGCGATCTCGTGAATCGCATAAATGGCAAAGGAATTTCTGAAGGTGATGGAGTGTCATACCTTGATTTCACTGATGGATTGTCTATGGAATCGAGATCAGTGAATGGCGGTCTGGAGGAAGAGCCTATGTTTCCTTTAGACTATGATGCTGTGGGGAGTTTCAACATACACCCCAGTATAAGAGATCAAGAATATCTGCAGCACAGCAGTATTTGGGGAAAACAGGTGATAGTTTTATATTTGCTGCTTTTTTTTTAATTTCCAGTTCTGATAACTGGTCAATTTTGTCGCTTTCCGGAAAAGATGTGAATTGGAATATATTTCTTACTCTTCTTTCAGTTTATCTCTGGCGGGGCTGGAGAGGGAAATCAATTACTCCGACCGGAAGGAATGCAAAATAAACAGGAAGTCAAAACAGATTCCACTCTGCCGGCTTATTGTAACCCTCCCAATCCCTGCCCTGTAGGATACACAGGTGAGTTATCTATACTTCAGAATTATTAAACGGTTTAATCTAACCCGCCCTGTTTGTTTAGGTTAAATTTAGTAATTTAAGTTTGCCCCTCTTCCTGTTGACAGATTGATCTGATACTTGGTACACATATTCAGTTTTGATGACAATACAATTTAATAAATTCTGTTCCATTCTAAATCCAAGATGCCCACAACTACAAAATGGCGGATCACAAATGATTTCATAACTCCTCAATATGGGTATCAAATGACAGGACTTGACTAGTACTTACTATGTATTATAGAATAGTATATTATGGAAGAGATGCAAATCCAATATAATCTATACAAAGAAATTTTTCAACTCAGCATCGGGATACGAACATGGACCTCCCACCCAAGTCAAGATTTTGTATCACGTCGAGGACTGTGGTCCTCGACGTGATACAAATACGTTAGGATGGCTAAAAATGATACATCGTTAACCATACACCACCCAAGTGGTGGTGGTGACTTGGGTTGGCAAATTTGGGGTGGATTCGGAAGTTGGGTTGATTTGCTGGGTTAACTCATTTTGGGTGGAAGAACTTAGAGGTTGGGTTAGGCCATTTGGGCTAGACTTGTAGGTTGGTTTGACTTATTGGGTTAGCTCTTTTGGGGTGGGATGAGTTGAGTTAGACAGTTTGTAGGATGGACTTGGACTTTGGGTTGGTGACTTGTTGGGTTAGGTTCGACGTCAGGAAATTTAAGGAAAAAAATGTCGTTTTCATTGGAAAAAATATGTGGATTAGTCTTTAAAAATACAATTATTTAGGATTTCGAAGATGAATAAATTAAAAAGCATTTTTCAATATTCAATAAGAGAAATTGTGGGTTTTGGTTTGTTTACCGAAAGCAAATATGTTAAAAAAATTGTAATTTTTATTTAACAAAAGCAAATGACAACAAAAAACGTCGTTTTACATCATCAGAAAGGAGTTTTGGGTTAGCTCATTTGGAATAGATGGACTTGAAGGTTGGGTTGACTTATTGAGTTAAGTTCGACGACGAGAAATTTAAGAAAAAAAGATTGTGTTTTTTGGGGGAAAAATGTTGCGGGTTAGTCTTTGAAAATGTGATTATTGAGGATTTCGAGGAGAAGTTATCAAAAAAACATTTTTCATTGAACAGAAAGTGCGTTTCGGGTCGTTCTCAATAGCAAAAATTCTAATAAAATTGTAATGTTCATTCAACAAAAACAAATGATATTAATAAACGTGGTTTTCCATCATCAAAAAGCGGTTGTAGGTTGAAAGGTGCCGAGAACCATGAGGCATTAAGGTGGATAAAAATTAAAAACTGAAAACTTGAAAATGAGATAGGTCAAAAAAATTTATAATAAACGGTTTTAATGAAAAAAAATTAATAATGATGTTAATAAAGTACTAAAAGCTAAATAATAATTCGGAAGATCCTAGGTAGCAGTCATCACACCACTCTCCTCAGCAATCCACAGTAGCGATCAGATGAAAAATAATGAAATTTTTATGCGTAGCGTAACTTTAGTAAATATTTAAATACTACTCCCAACGATTTTATGATTTTTTCATCTTATCAATAGCGTAGATTGCTGAGGAGAATGGTGTGATGACTGCTACCAAGGACCTTTCGATTTTTTTATAACGATTAGTACATCATTCACATCAACATTATCTTTTTTATCAATAAAACCGTTCAACATATTTTTTTTACTTATTGTATTATAAACTCTACTTCAGAAGTCGAAATTCGTATTCATTAGATTGGATTCGGAATTATATAAAAAAGTGGGTTTTGATGAATTCACAACACCCAAAAAATTGAAAGTTTTATTAACAAAATAAAATAAAAAAGAAGACATTCAGTTTCTCGTTAATAACTCAGAAATGAAAGATTCTGAAAGAGGGAATAATTCAATAAAGAAGTCCCGACTTCTGGAATTCTATTTCCATAATTTTAATCAAACGACGAAAGAAGAGCTCAACGAGGCCATTACGTCATGGATATGTTGTCGCAGAAGACATTATAAATGGAATTATTGTTCATAGTATTCAATATAAATGTGAAAATTTGAATAAATCATATGTTATTTGAAGACTTCAGAGAGTCTCGTTGAAGAAGAATGTTTATACAATTATTAACTATTTTGTTCCTGTTCTTATAAATGGCTATATGAAATTTCAAATAATTGTCGTGGGAAATGTTTGCATTTTGGAGCCTTTTCCATACGGATTTGTTAATAAATCTTCAATTAACAAACAGACGAGTCCAGTACATGATAAATACCATCATCATTACGAAAAAATAGAGATTTTTGAACAACAAGATATTCATTAGCCCTTTTCATTGTTTTTTTCCATTGTTCGTATATTTTTTTGCCTCGAAGAAGCCTCGAATATTAGCCACGAAGTGTTCGACCTACAGTAATCCAGGACGAGGTTTTGAAGACCCTGGTGGAGACTGACCCATCACAAATGGTACGTGGGATGGCGGAAGAACTAGGCGTCAGCGGTTTTAGGTGGTTTAAAACGTATAGGAAATGTCAAAAACTCACAAAATAGTTGCCCCACAATTTGAGCGATAGACAGCTATTGTCACGTTTGAGGTTTTTGCTCAACCAAAACGACCCTTTTCTGTATCGAATCGTCATCTGTGATGAAAAATGGATCTTCTGCGACAATAGGAGACGTTAAAGACAGTGGTTGGATACCGGTGAGCCAACCACGTACTTTCCAAAAACGAAAACCCTCCAAAAAAGACCATAGTTACTGTATGTGGTGAGAGGGTGGTGTGATTCATTATAACTTTCTGCAACCTGGCTGCTGCGTCAGCAGTATCCGACACTCCTCAGCAGACGTGATATTAACGGAAAACCAAAAAAAACATGTGGGAATATCACTTAGTCCTGATAAAATCAATGATTATTCTTGTTTGATCGCAAAAAATCTTGGTGAGAATATAGTGGTACTTTACGATCCCTTAAAAATTCTTGAAGATGTCAGAATTGAGGATAACCTAACATTGTACGATACAAGTATTAGTGAATTACTAGAAATTTTGAGGAATATAAAAAATAAAAATGCAACTGGCTATGATGGAATCTCCATAAAAATTATTCAAAATCTTCCAACTGAGGCACTGCAAACATTGGTATCTCTAATCAACACCTCTTTCCACAATGGAATTTTTCCTGATTTTCTGAAAATATCCATTGTCCTTCGATTATATAAAGGTGGAGATTCAAATGATCCCGCGAATCTTCGCCCGATCTCTCTCATTCCAACTATAGCCAAAATTATCGGAAAACTTGTGAAAATACGTCTGACAATTTTCCTACAACACCAAAATATTTTAAGTGAAAGCTAGTTTGGTTTTCAAATCAATAAAAACACGCACGATGCCATCTTTTCGTTTCTTTATGATATTTACACCAAGTTTAATTCTGGTAGTGTAACAGCTGCGGCCTTTTGTGATCTTTCTATGACGTTTGATTGCATTAATCATAAGATCTTGCTAAGAAAATGGTTTGAATCTTACCTTTCAGGAAAGAATCAAATGGTAAGAACAACAGGACTTTCAGAAAAAAAAAGGAAATTTCCTGTGGTGTTCCACAAGGATCAGTTTTAGGACTCATCTTATTCTCATTATATGTCAATGACATTGGAAATTTGAGCATTTCTGGAAATTTAACTCTTTTCGCTGATGACACGACGATATTGTGGAACAACAAAAACTCAAATGATTTATACAATGCAATATCTACTGATATGAAAACAATCAATGAGTGGTGTGATGCTAATTTGCTATCCTTCAATATCACTAAAACAAACATTTTATCATTTAGATGTGATCTTGATGACCTGTCATTCGGTGATAACTTAGTGATCAGGAATCTAAATTTATAGGTATTCACATTGACAACAAGCTCAAATTCATTGAGTATATATTAAACGACTTAAAATTAAAATTTGTTCTGGATGTTATGCAGTGAGAGTAACTTCAATAAATTTGGGAATCAAAACTGCCAGAACGATGTATTACGCCCTCGTTGAATCCCACCTACGTTATGGAATACCGTTTTGGGGAGTATGCAATTCATCAAATCTTCTGTCTGTATTAGTACTGGAGAAACAGGCTATCAGGTATATGTGTAAAATTGAACCTCGTGATTCATGCAGACACAAATTCGCTGAACAAAAGATGGTTTGGAAACGGTTTGCCTCATTTACAAAAATATGTCTCTATTTGAGGCTTCATGTCATTTTTATAGCACCCGTTCTACCGTATTGAAATTGCCAATTCCTTTAACAAATTTGGTCAGGAATTCTATTTATTACAATGGGGTCAAGATGCTCTCACTTGCCCTCAGATATAAGACAAGCAAATTTGACCAACAAAATGTTTAGAATGAAAGTAAAAACATTTCTGGCTGATAGACCCTATTATAATTTGCAAGAGTTCTATAATGATAAATTTACGTGACAAAATGTGCATATTTGAATTCAGGTTATATAAGATTTTTGTTTATATTTTTGTTTTGATATAAATGTTTGTTTGTCTGGTTCAATGGGTGTGTTTATTTATGTTATATTATATATAAGTATTTATATATGAAGTGTTGATAATATTTTTAAACAAGTCTGTACACAACCATGTTGAGAAAAAAATTTCGATATTGAACTATAGTGTATGTTCTAACTTTACTTTTTTATAGGTGTTTTTATATTCACATTTTATATTTCTATACTTACATTTGTATGTACTTTTCACAAGTATTGTCCACAAGATTTATTCTTAATGACAATAAATTATATTAGTATTATTATTATTTTTTTTTCACCGTAGTGTGCGCTGGTCAGGCCCTATTCCCCGAAGCTCCGATACATTCGGGAGGGCGCGCCAGCATTATCAACCAATGACCACTCCCCACACCGTGGGGTAAGTGATCATTGGGTACGAGAATCATGTGCCCTGAGCAAACGCAGCGAGCCAAGAATGACAGCCTTCTGCATCTGTGCGGCTAAGATTTCTGCCTTAGTGCGGCAAGCCGGTATGATCTTAAGATTCGAGAGTAGAGAGGACATCATTCCACCAAGGACTCCAATAATCAGAACAACCATCTTGACAGAGTGATCTGGATAGAGTCTGCGGTGTTCGAAGAGAAAATCTCGATATGTTATCCGTTTATCCTCCTCTTTTCTGACGATATTCGTCTCGCCAGGAGCTGAAAACTCCACGACAAATATCGTTTTTCTCTGGTGATCGAGAAGGACTACATCAAGCTCATTAGCTTGTATGAGCCTGAGGGCACTTCTCGTTCCCCACAACGGATTCAATATCCCCCGAAGCATAGGGCAACACCGGTGTCTCGTCAATACCGTAAGAGTGCCGTATATGGTGATATAGCACTCTTAAGGCCGCGTTATGTCGATGGATATAGGCCGAGACCGCATATGCTGGGTCTGGTGCATTAGGGTCTCGGGCGCCTCGCGGCAGGCCCTGTGTCAGGAACCTCTATACCCATCACGCGTCTGCGGTAGACTAAGGTGTTGAAGACACCATCCTGGCAAGCCATGATGAACCCCTCAGTTTCCGATTTCAGCCCTCTCGATCTGAGAAAAGCAAACGTCAGGCGCTTTGATAAGCCAAGGTCTCCAATGTTATTGAAGAAGACCCCATGCAGTGGCTTATCCTTGTGTCTCTGCAGAAGTAAGGTGATCTCTGCGGTTTTTATCTGAGCTTTTTGCTGAACGGGTTCCAACTCGGTGACAGAGTTGTGGTCACCTCGTTCAGAGTCGAAAACAATACCGAGTTCATCAGCTGCTCGGGCAGCTGCCCTAAAGAGAAATACTCCAATTCCTGCTCTCTCATGATCACAGACCATGCAGAGAAGCGGATCCGAACTCCTGACGACTTTACAGGCTGTATCCAGTACAATTCTGTCATGTAGACACTCCAAACTCAAAAGTCCACGGCCTTCCTGTTGTCGGGGGAAGTACAACCGTGGAACGGACGATTTGGAATGCTAACTCCTATAGAGATGCATCATTTTTTGGGTGTTCACTTCGAGTTGATACAGCTCCTTCCGCTATTATTATTATTTTCATTAAGAGATTTGATGCTGCCCACGACAGCACCCGTTTGCACGTTTCACAAATCAACGTCCGAAAATCAAACGAATTGAGCGTCGACATTCTGCTTCACCCACCATACTCCCCAGACCTCACGCCAGTCGAACACCATCTTTTCAAGCACTCCGATAACTTTCTCACCGGTAGTCGGACGGTAGCCGGTCGGTTCGACGTGGGTACTTTGTTCACTCCCTCAAATTGACCGCCGTGTTGGTCGCTGGTTCAAGTCCCAGGCTGAACGCGCAATTTTCACTTGCTATCGTTCAACCCGTGATATGAATCACACGTTAAAAGGTAAGACCTGGTTAACGAAAAAACAGACAGAACCTCCGCCAGTCAGAACCAGGCAAAACGGCCTTTGTCGAATCCCGAGCACATAACTTTTATGCTGATGAAATTAATCGACTTGTTACGTTGTCAAAAGTACAATGATTCAAATGGACTCATTCCGATTGAATTGTGATGTTCACTGTGATATTTCAGTTTGAAGTAGACTGATAAAAACGGAAAAACTTTCGAAACAACTAAAAATCTGTCGGATCACTTCAGAAATCAACCTTGTTAGTTTGATTCCAGCGTCAGAAACTTACTTTACTTTGATAATGGTTTCAACTTCATAGGAAAAATTGAAAAATTTCAATTCAATAAAAATCTCAGTAACAAAAGTTGTATATTCTTCAAAAACTTTCTTATTTTGCAGAAGAACAAGGATGCATAGAAGAATTCGAAAATTCCGCCAGTTTCAGTCGCAGATATCAAGCATCTCAAGATTGTATGTGCGACACGGAACATATGTTTGACTGTCCCAATTCTAATAATATCGATGACGACGATAATATGGATATGATAGACAATTTTGGATTCAATGCTTTGATGAAGGTGAGATAAAAATCAATTGTATTCCATGAGATCGTTGATCCAATGAAAAGATTCATTTGAAGTCTCATACGTACTTCTGAAGATGAACGAGAAACATTTTGAAAATCCTACAGTTTGTCTGATACTTTGAAACTACGATTACTAGAAACAACACGAATGAAATGTAAATCCTCTCAAACAAGCAATGTACTTCAATGATATTCAAAAATTACTAGTTTGGTGAACCACCAATTTTTTTATCATTCCATCTCCTGATGGGAGGTTCTCTACAGCTAAAATAAATATTCCATCATCAAAAATCAGTAAGTCGTCATAAAGCACGGCTAAGTTTAGGTATGCCTATAAGTTCAAATGTAGATTTTCTAATAACGAATGAATTCAAATAAATATTTCATTTTTATCTTTTTAATTTTTGGGTTTCACTATTATACGATTAGAATCACGTTTATGGACGTATTCTCTGTATAGTATTAGGTCGGCTTATATCTTGAGCCCCCTTAATTCACAAATTTGATATGCATCGTATAGTATTTCCAATACCAATTGGAACAGCACAGAGAAGGAATTCCCGCCTCGACATAGGCGTCGGCATATTATTTTTCAGTGGTAGTTTTTCAGTTACTTATTTTTACAATCATAGCAATTGATCACCCCATGAAAAAGTTATCTCAACTGAATGTTTCCACCATGGATAATTATGAAAAACTTCGAAATTCAAGGTAGTTGATTTCCGAGTCGAAAACTCTAAAATACAATGAAAACACAAATAATCACACCGAATTCTCGTCAAACATATATTTACAAAATAATAGAGGCCAACAAAATTGCTACAACAATCAAAATTCTTCTTCGCTATATTCGGATGAGGTGGAATCATCATCGGGTTGAATAACGATCGGATTTATGGAACTTTGCACATAATATTTGTTCTCTTCTTTTATAACGTGGGCCACACAGTTCTTCCACACATCACTATTACCTACTTCATTACCACTCGCCTTATATTGTCAAGCACCACAGCATTCAAAGTCGGTGACTGATTACATTTCCGCAAGCTTTCTTTCATTGTGGCCCAAACCATTTCAATTGGATTGAATACACAATAGTATAGAGGCAAACGTAAGAGAATGAAAAGGGAAATGAAAATTTCTATGTTTTTTACCACTTTAATTTGTAACTAACGTTTCTGCATCGGACCAAAAAACTTTAGGTATATAAACAGCTAACCCTTGTCTTTAGATTCAGTATCAATTTGCTTCTCTTGAAGATGCTAACCTTGTTAGCGAAACGCGCGTCGAGTGCAAAAATATCAGTTTGGTGTTAGGGTAATTGATCTCTAGAAGAAGTTTTCAAAAATCGGTTTGAAAAACCACTCACTACCTCACCTAACCCCACGAACACACGGCACTGATAAAGAAATATTTTGAAACGGACAAATAATTAGTATTCAGCCAGTCCAGCTAGCCGAGCCTTTATTCTTCAACTACATCTGATAGCACGTTTACTAACTATCTGGGCGACTAGGGGCCACAGGCCAGAAATGTTTATGACTGTACCAGGGACGCTTTGAACATAAAAGCACTGGTAGTATATACATTTCCCATTTGCCGGGTAGGGAGATAAAACTGTTCTATCTTCCTCTTGAAGATGATCACTTGGTGATCGAAACACGTGTCGAGGTGTAAAAATAACGATTTGGTATTGGGAAAAAAACTCCAGTAATATTCATTAGTGAGCAAGGTAATCCTTCAGTCGCAGAAATCCACTACTTCGTAGTCTCTCAAATTTCAGCAATACTGATCAAAATACCAAGTACTACAAACTACCAAGTACCAAAACAAACAGAAAACCAGAGTCTATGAAAAAGTAATATGCATTGAAAAAGCATTTCGAGTTTAATTAAAGCTAAGCTTATAGTCAAGTTCATCAGTCGCTATGGAAGCAACATTTGGAGTAAGTGCCCCTTTTTGCGTACCATGCGGAGAGTGAAATCTAAACTCTTGGTGATTTCAGAGGCTCCAGCCAGTACCATTCTGATTCGTAGGCACCGTAAGCAGTATAACCAGCTCGATGGTATCGAATCTGTTGAATATGGTGTACTACATGGGTCAAACCCAAGACCACTACTGTTCAAAATGTTCATCAATGATATCGGAGCTGAGATTAGTGTTAATTCCCTTTTATACGGAGATGACTTGAAACTTTATCACAATATAACATGTTCTAATGATTGAGAACATCCCGCTCTGAATTTAAATCGTGTTGTTAAATGGTGTCGGTATCTCTCAACATATCCAAATGTAATGTAATGTCTCACTCGCTGAAAATTAATTTGACATTACACAACTAGGTACGTTATAAAAATCAAGTTCTGGAGCGTCCTGATACAATTCCTGATCGAGCTGTCATTTTTTATTCATCCCAATAAACATATTGACACTACTCTGACAGATGCTCATCGCATGTATGGATTCTAAGTTAGAAATACATACAATACTGACTAAACTGTCATGCTTTTATAGTAATTTGAATTCCAATCCTAACCTAACAAATTTCTACCTGATGAATTCATTACATAAAATATTTACCTTTCTAGGAACAACTCATTAAACTGGAGTTTTTTTCCTGTGACCTCATTTTACCTATTTTCAATATCTTTCTATGTTACCAATTTCATCATTGAAAAACTAAATTCAATAAAGGAGAACAATTCAAATATATTTAATCATTGAGCAATAATCCAGAATTCCTAAACCTTCATTCAAAAAGATTGAGTTCTCAATCTTTTTCTCCCAAATGTAATACGTCATAATCTTGGTTGAACTCATGACTGTCAAAAGATGGTTTGTGAACGTTGAACAACCCTATACATTTTCCAGACTTGAAGTAGCAGCATTCACTATTATGACTATTGAATATTTCACTTCCACAAAACAATTTTCAAATAGAACTCAGTTTCATCAAACGAATTGCTGTCAACAACGCTGTCAACTGTGGCAAGGCTGTCAACTTTTGCATCGCTGTCAATTCTTGCAACGCTGTCAATTGTTGCAACGCTGTCAACAATTGCTGTCAAAACAATAAAGATAAAACTGAACATTCAACTATATTTATCAGGTTGCATTTGAATAATTTGAATTTTTTCATTTTCATAGAGTAAGAAGATCAACCCATTCCTAACTGGCGAAAAACTTCCAGTGGCAGCCAAAAAAGGAAACAATGTCATGTAAAAACCTTGAACAAAACAAAGGACAGGCGGTCCCAACCACTACACAAGAAAAAACTCTCGACTATGGCTATGAATAAGGTGATCCTTCGAAGAATAATAATAATCAACTCAAGTCCTCACCCGTGTACAACAAATGTGTTTCAAATAAATCTAGATAGTAGTTGCTTTCCGTGCAAATGTGTCTTCATGATATAAAAGGTACCCATACTGTTAGAGTTAGGTGAACCACAATCCCAAGTACGCAATTCTCATAAGAATGATGAAGTCTAATCAAAGCGACCCTTTTGACGTATCACGGAGGAGGTGGCCAAAATTATCAACTTGAATCATGTTTTAGGCCCTATTGATTTCAGCTCATTTCCCAATTCACCATCAAATTCATGGACCTGAACTGAAATCAGAACATAATTTAAGTAGATTTTCAACTTCTCATCCTCACGGAGTCAAAATCAATCCAGACTGAAGGGGTGGTATAACAAAAACCGTTTTTATTTATAAGCTTTACTTATAAGGTTATATAACTGTATCTAATTCAAATAATTATGGATGTTGTTGAAGTTGAGATTCAGGCATTTTACCAGCTGCGGCTGACTTGTTTTCTTGATATTTGAAAGCACTGAAACCGACTTATGTGGGTATACCAGTTATGAAATAAATGTATTCTCTTAATGCAAACTTCTATTTTTGTTTCTTTTCCGTCTTCACTTTTTCAGCTTTGGGACAATAAATTTATCCATATATCGGGTTGTTTCAAAATATTGGTCCGTTTTAATGAGTCTACTAAAAACTATAATATATCCGTGAACACTAATTCATTTCAGTCTTAATGAGCGCATTTTAAGTCAGTGTAATTTAGCTAACATAACACATGTCGAATATTTTCGTCACCGTGAAATTGATTGCTCATGATTCGATGAAGTCGACGAAGGCCGCTTTTGCCTGGTCCTGGTTGGCGAAGGTTCTACCGGTGAGAAAATTATCGAAATGCTCAAAAAGATGGTAGTTGGCTGGCGAGAGGTCTGATAAGTATGGTGATTTGTGAAACATGCGGACGGGCGTTGTCGTGAAGCAGGGTCGGACCTACAGTGCCGGCTGCTGCTGAATCAAATTTCGGTATATTTCGTCGATTTTCTCACAATAGGACTCTGCTGTGATGGTTTAATCTGGTTGCAGAAAGTTATTATAGGGGAGTCCAAGCGAGGATTTCGGGATTTACTAAAGCGCGGCAGATTAATATACAGGGGGATACCTTGTACCCGGTTAAGTACCTACACCAAATATGGGCCCCATATATAAGGCCACCTGTGAGGGATAAAGGATCAGATTAATAAAAAAAATTGATCATCAGAAATTCTCGAGCGCATCAGATTAAGGTAGGGTGAGTTAATTATCTGCTTGAAAGTGTATATTCCAGTAATCTGACAATTTGAGAGTGACATAAAGAAAGGAGAGGTCAGCAAAGTTGTAAAAAATAACGTCATTTCGACATTCTCGAGCGTAAATAATTTTTTTTATTCTGAAGGAAATAATTCAAGGATAACGAAAAATATATAATCTGATGATTACGATTATAATCTGACGTTACTGCAGTAACGTTAGTTACGTAAATTGTATAAGTTTGAAAATGTCCTTATAGGACGAAACTGCAGTAACGTTAGTTACAAATAAAAGTGGTAAAAAATATAGAAAGTTCCATTTCTCTTTTCTTCATTAATTGATTGATTATAAAAAATTAAATTCTTTTGAGCGTTTTTTTTTCAATTATTTTCTTATAAATACAAGTATTCTACTTAAAAAACATACACTTATTTATTTGCATGCTATTTCCTGAGCTTTTCAATTAAGTAAGTTCAATGAATCAAAAAACATTTTTTTTAAATATTGTTTTTTGTCAGATCAACCAAATTCCTCTAGATAATCGTCAAATTATGAGACGGCACGTCTAAAACATAAATATGAACCATATATATATATATATATATATATATATATATATATATATATATATATATATCATGCACACGATCAGATTAACATACGAATATTATTAAAAACACGTAGGACATTGATGCTATCAATATCTGACGCGCTCGAGGATGTCCATGCAACAGTATTTTTGTACATATTTAAATATCTATAGCCGCTTCCCCCACCGATGAAAAGGTATATATTATATAACATTTTTTCCTTTTTATCATCTAAGCTTTGCAACCTAATATATCTGAATGACGCTCGAGTAAATCGTGGGCTCCCCTGCTGTTATAATGAATAATATCAGTGACTGACCACCATACAGTAACCATGGTCTTTTTTGGAGGTTTCGACCTTTGGGAAGTGCCTGTGTGTCTCATCGGTGTCTAACTACTGTCCTGAACGTCTCTATTATCATAGAGGATCCACTTTTCATAACGCGTGACAATCCGGTCCTCATCGTTTCGGTTGTGTTGAAACAAAGAATAACAGACCAGATCGTTCACGTTGGGCACCCACTAATAGTAGACTCACCTCATAGGCTGCTGGAACGTTCATTGAACTGTCGAACTAGAAAATGAAGACGATAAAATCATAGTTGGAGAAGAAGAAGACAAGAAAAAATTTGGCATTCAGAATAACTAGCGATTCAGATTAGATACTTTATATTCATGAGGAATGAAAGCAATTACACGTGTTCTGCTATTCAATAGCACCCAATTAGTGCTGTTAAGATTGGAAAATTTACTGATCTGTTGAATTTTGTTTTCCAACGTAGAAATTTCATTCAATGAGTTGGTAAAATTTCTCTGATATGTTTGAATTTTTTGGTAAAATTATCAGTCAATGACAAAATGATCAAATTTTCAGATTTTTCAATGAATTTGAGGAAAAAGATTTCGATTAGAAGGTGTTATCATTTTTCAGGAAATTAAGAAGAAGAAGAAGGTGAGTATGAATTTATCTAAGGATATCGAAATCAGTTATTTTCAAAGGCATGTCATCATCATCTGTATCTGTAGAGTAGGGAGGGTGAGTGTAGGCCCACAGCACTTAAGCCACATGTGACCCATTGTACATTCTCCCGAGGAGTTGTCCTCCTAGGTCATCATCCATCCTGTCCTTTCCAGGAAGATAAATAGGTCATTAGGAGACATCTCCTTTATATCAGCAGGTGTAGGGCAAGACTCGCCGTACACACACACTCTTATTGACGATACCTCAGGACACTCGCATAAGACATGCCTGACAGTTTCATCTTCCTGTTCACACATCCTGCATAGAGGTGTGTCAACTAGCCCCATAATATTGAGGTGTTTCCTCAGTTGACAGTGGTCAGTCAGAAATCCTACTGTTAAGCGTAGGTTTTTCCTGGTCATCGTCAGATATTTATTCGGCGCCAGTTTCCCAGGGTCGCCCAGGATGATCCTGACAAGACTGCATCCTTTCATTCCATCCCATCTCTTTAGGGATTGAGCATGGGTGTGATGTTTGGCTAATTCCGCAATTGTCGAAGTCATCAGGCCTAAAATTCTCAGTTCAGCCGCTTCCTTGGCTAAAGAGTAGGCAATGCGATTACCTTTACTCCTGTCGTGCCCTTTATTCCACCTCAGTATAATGTTATTATTTACCAAGGCTTAGGCTAAATCTTGGTGGCACTCCAGTACTAGCCCTGAGGTAACACGTTGTCTGTTCAAGGCTAATAGGGCTTGTCTACTGGCAGTGCAGATTGTTATATTTTTTCCAGAAATTCCTTACCTGGTTATTTTTTTTTTGTGGCTATTGAGATACCAGCCAGTTCTGTTGGAACCACGCTGGTATTTTTTCCATTCCCCACTTAATCCTTAGGCTTAGTGATCTGGAGTAAACTCCACATCCTGAGGCTTCTTTGGTTTTTGAGCCGTCTGTATATATGCGTATTGGATTTATAGCATCTGACTCTATGTTTTGTTTTATTTGTATTTTGTAACATGGCCATTTACGCAACCTCCTTAACGTACAAATCAAAATGTTCTTTATTGACTATTCTCCATACAATTTTAAGGTATTTTTTTGTGGTGTTTATAAAATATATACAATAAGAAAAAATATATACAAATATACAAAATGTACACAAGGGTTTCCCCTATGGAGTGGGACAGTGGGAAGGATTGGGATGGGTAGTGAATGGGGTAGAGGGAGTGGCAGGAAAAGACCCCGATACATTTGCGCTCTCAAGAATTCCGCACGGAAGAGAAAAGCGCCTCCACACAGTCCCCCGATGGGGCAGTGGGAGACGCCCCCGCTGGTGTTGGCGGTTGGCTCTCCACTCAAAAAAACGCCTTTTATCAGCCTCATCTGTAGTTTTCCGCTTCCTGCCGAGGCTTACGCGGAAGTTGTCATTCTGTCGCGTTTCGGTACTTCTCAGAGAATCATTCGTCTGTTTGTTGGTAGCAGTTGTCGATAACCCCCTGGAAAAAGTTCATAAAAAAACCAGGTAAGAGTATTTCTGCCATCACGTCATCATGTGTGCGTGAATACTCTTATCCAATTTTTCCATGAACTAAGCGCGATCGCATTCGCGCCGTTCACGGTATATCTCCAGTTCTTCATAGACTAGCCCGTGCTTATGGCGCTGTCCATGAAAGCTTCTAACTGCCGTGACGTCCCTCGTCAGCGGGCTCTTCGGTAGAAAGAACTTGAAGAATTTCTGAGCCAGTCTCCTGATATGGTCGGTGACTGACTCCACTTCTGCCAGATCTTACAGATTGTTCAATGAAATGTATATGTCACTGTTAGTGCAAATACGGAGCACCTTATTCTGCATTCTCTCGAGTCTCATTAAAGGGGACTTCTTGAGACTGCAGAACACAGGACTCGCGTACAACATAGCCGGCCTAATTATTTGTTTATAAATAAGCAACTTGTTGTCAACACTGAGCTTAGAGTTCCGTGCAATGAGCGGATACGTGCGTTTTATCGCCGCACCCGCTCGTTGGATCGCCATACTCAAGTGTTCCTGGAAGTTCGGGCGCTTGTCCAGGATCACTCCCAGATATCTCGCACTCTTCTGCTCGTCAATGCACTTATCCTTAACTCGCAACTTCCTGAAGATCTTCACATTCGTGAATTTCCTCGTGAAGTTTACGAGTTCAGTTTTATCGGGATTTATTTCGATTTTATTTTGTTCGAAATACAGCACGACTAGCCTATCGAGGTGGATCTGAAGCTGCTGCTTCGCCACCTCGCTCGAGAAACAGTGCGCGTAAATCGCGGTGTCATCCGCGAAAATACCCACCTTCGAACTCGAGAACAGACAGGAACGTACAGGTCCAGAGGGGTCAGACCAGTAATTATTTCCATTGCCGCGGTTGGTGTTGTTCTCATGGCTCCTGTGATGTTTAAACAAGCCAATCGCTGTATTCGATATAATTTTTGGATGACCGATGATAAACATTAATGATGATACATCATTAATGTGTCATAATGCGTGATACACATTAATGATATCATCATCATTAATAAGTATCATCTGAAAAAAACTTTGTGTCAAATTGGTTTCTTCGGAAACGATAGTGGAATTATTGATTATCTCAGAATATTGAAATGAGTTCGGTGAAAGACATATGTCTTTCGAAGAATACATATCCTCATTATTAATATGTATCATCTCCGAAAAAACTTTTCCTAACATTGGTTTCTCTAAAACTGGTAGTGGACATGTTACAGTCAATATTCGGAAAATGCACAAGTACCAGTTAATATTTGTCCTGCAGTCCTTTTGAGTGGTATGATTTTGAGGTTAAGACTTCTGGATGTCTGACCAATATATGCTTTGTTATAGTTCATACGATATCAGAGTTTTGTTCTATTTCAATTGAATATTTTTTGGCTTTATAGTTTCTGAAAAAATGTCAATTTGGAACTGAGATTCCAAGTATCAGAGCAAGGCATTTAAGAACTTGCTGAATTCAATCGAATGATCACCTACAGGCGGGTTTTGGAGTATTATTTTCTAATTATTTCATTAAATTTAGAATATGGTCGATCTTTTGAGCACTCAGGAGTCCAAATTCAAAAAAGTAGTTCAGCGACAACACGTAATTAGATCTCCAATAAGGAAAAACTATATCTTGTCTTATTTCCTATGGAGCGATCGAAATAATAATGTCTGGACTGAAGTAAAACCTGTATAACATATTTGTATTCATTATCTTAAATCATTTTATAGAAACTGTATTCATATTTATATGGAACCTACATTTCCATAACTAATAAATTACAATAATTATCAGGTAATCAGGTTTTCATCATTATATTATTCATTAGTACTTATTGCAAGAATAAACTGAATGACCACAACAAAATACATGATAAGTGATGAACCAATCTTGAGTAGGCATTTCCTGTTTAGAGCGTAAAATCCACCAGCAGAGAGAATCGGTCTCCACCGCTTCATGTACTTGGCAAATAAAAGAGTCTCTTCTTTAATAAAACCATTCTCCATTTTTTGGTGCAAGGAATAGCATGTCTCGATCATCTTCGTGCCGCTTTTCTCTAAAGAATCACAGGACATTATCATTGTTGTCAACGATATCTGTAAACAAAACATAGTATTTTTCAAGCTGTCGTAATGTTGTGTCGTAATGTTGTTACAAAAGTTTTGTCCGTTTTTATTAGTCTTATTTAAACTGTGATATCTCAAAAATGATAATAAATTAACGAATGGGTTGAAGAACACCATTCCCACCAAGCTGAAAATCAGGAAGATTGTTTAAAAAATTATCAAAAATGAAATTTGAAAGTTCTCCATCTTTTCCCTGTATGGAAAAAAATTTATTCAAGGTCACAGGTGAAAAAAATTAGTTTTTCGCGATTTTCAGCAAAACGGTGAATTTTATCATAAAAATACTCCAGACAAAAATTGTAGATCATAAAATTATCTACAAAAAATGTAACAATACTTTTTTCCTACGAGCCACAGTTTTTGAGATATAACGATTCAAACACTTATAAAAGTTGTAATCGTCCTAATATGCACACGTTTCCACGCCACCTATCCTAACCTAACCTAACCTAATCTAACCTAACTTAACCTAACCTATGAGGTAGTGTACTCAGCGGGTTTTTTTAAACGTGGTTTCCCCAGTAGGCCTATTCCACGGGTCAGTTGTGATCCCGTTTAATTTGAAACTATTGCAAAATAATGGATATTAGCAGAGATTGAAAAGATAAAAGCAAATTAAGTTGAAAAAAGTAGTGAAATTTAATCGTCCGAGTCGTAATTCTTCTTCTTGATCCTATTGTTCTTGTTCGTATTGTTCTTCTTCTTGTTCATGTTCCTCTTGTTCTTCTTCATCTTCATCCTGAGTACAGATAAACTGCGTTAATAGCGATGTATCGCATGTCGCCTCATTGGAATCAAACGGATCCTCAACTGTTGTGATTCAATAATTGGGGCACGACCGGCCTTGACAATGTGTACATGCAAAGAACAAAATAGACCGGCTTTTTTGTAACCACATTTAACCTTTCCCCCTTTTTTGGCAGTTGCAAAAAATTGTGTTCGGCAGTTTTTCGGCACAGATGAATTGTTGACCAGCTTCCAACCCCAATCTGTAGGTTCTAGCTCTAGCTGATAACTAAGTCACACTTGAACTTGGTAATATACCCGAAAAAGATGTTGAGCAGTAATTGAAGTCGGAGGAAGACAAGGTAATTATCCAAGGTAGTTTTTTAGGAGCTCCGTATATAGAAAAAAGAAAGCGAATGCCGTTAGTGACAATTTCTTATCGAATTGAATTACCATTTTTTAAAACTTCAGCACATTGAACTAAATTTTGTTTTTCAAACATTTTGAATAACTGTTATTTTTGTCCGAAGTATTTTTATGATAATACTTACCATTTTGCTGAAAATCGCAAAAAACTCATTTTTTTAACCTATGACCTTGAATAAAAAATTTTCCATACAGGTGACAGATGGGAAACTTTCAAATTCTATTTTCAATCGTATTTTAAACAATCTTACTGATTTTCAGATTGGTGGGAATTTTGGAACCTTTTCTTATTTTTTGGTCTAATTTGACCGGACTAATATGCAAACTACAAATTGAAGGAAAAAATCAAAATGAAATAATTGAGATAAATAATGAAAAAAATGCAAAAAGTGGGCTAGTGGAAGTAGGTATCCTTCGCTGAAAACATGAGGTATGGTGTTTTTTTTTACATAGGACCGTTCAAATATTACGTAAGCACTATAGGGGGCGGGAGATCTTTGATTTCAACACACACAATGTCTATGTTTGAAAAAGAAAAGCATTTTTGGGGATTCCCACAAATAATGTTTACTTTTAGATACTCGCTTAGAACCAAGTATGGGAATTACCGCGCGCTATTCACTTGTCTGAATTTCTTCCGTCGAAGTGGAACATATCTTCGTTTGATTCCCAGAATCAAACGAAGACTGATCACCACAAAAGACACTTAGAAAGCAATTTCGCTCAAACATCAATCCGTTATTTGGACCACATAGTTGGACCATAACAAGTGATTTTCATCTCAAGATGATAAATCTCGGGTCCCTCTTGGTGTGAGGGTGCTGCAAGTAGCGTCATCGAACCAGAACCTGTCATTGGCATCGCTTTAGGTTTTGCCAGACAAACATTGAACACCTGGATGACAAGAAGATTCAAAGACTTCTGGAAAAATCTTCCAGGATTGACTCACTCCAAGGCGTTCATTCATCCTTAGAAGCTTGAAATTAAACAGTTGTTGGACAACAGTAGGGATGAACTACGATGTCTAACAGGCCTTCTTACAGGTCACTATCATTTGAATCATCATATGCAGAGACTTGGACTGTCGAAATGCAGTGTGTGTCGCCTCTTTTTGCCTGCCCCACTGGGGACAGAATCTGGTTTTCAGAGTTTGGCAGAGCCGTACTCTTACCATCTGGCCTGAAAGACCACTCACCATGCAAACTAATAGGCTCCGTTAAGAAGCTGGGTTTGTTTGGTCGAGTGTGATAGGTGTGAGCCACAATAGACCCAATCACTTTGGACCTAACCTAACCCTATTGGTGTAGCTGCGGCAAATGAGCAAGCACCTCTTCTAATGCACATGTAATATAGAATCAAATTGCCTGATCATGACTAGGTAATCGCTGAGCAGCATGAATTAATACCATCACTCATACTGGTATCAAAACCACTTCCAGTATACTAGGACAACCGTAAGGCGTTAGATATTCTGGACCAACATACATCGCTATACGAAATGGATAGTTCATCTACTTCTAATCTCATGTTCAGGATTTAGAGACGCTTCTCGAACTTAGAGAGTTTCAAGCATTAGCTTAGCACCACGGATTGGTAAAATCAGTGATAATCATGACGGTTGATGAACGGCAAGATGAAAATCCACATTAAAAAGTTATAGGGTTTGCTATATAACATTTTAAGCTACATGATCTTGGTGCATTATTTTAAGCTACCAATGCTCCTTGCATAATAGTTGTGAACTGGCTGGTTTGACCATTTTGGATGAACATCTAGAAATATCCGTCACAAATTGAATGGGCATACTTGGAGACTGGCTGTAAATCAAATTATTCAAAAGAACAATTCGCTAAGGCCAGTCTCAAATGACCTACATTGTAGGTTAGGTTAGGTTAGGTTCGGTTAGGTTAGATGTCGGATATAATCCAACGCCCTTTGTGAGTCCATCAACCTACTGTGTAGGTGATTGGAGACTGGCCTGAGCGAATTTTTCTTTTATATAATTACAAAGATCCAATTTCAAGTTTGCAGGAAATGTGTTAGTTGAAGTATGGAGTTCAATGGAAATTGATGGCTATCATGTTGCTGCAAAGTATGTTCCCAGGCATTAAATGGTATACAGAACATATTCAGTCAATTTAACTCTACGCCTAAGTGCTTCACTCAAAGATTTCCCGCAAATGCCTCACGATTATTTTTGATCGACGGAAAAATTGAAACTATCAAGTTGAACATGCAGAACTTGTGGTCTTTATCATGATTCCGTCAAGTCACTAAATCGTCACATTTAGAAGATCCATAAAGTAGAAAACACGCACACTCATATCAAAGTTAGGCCTACAAGAGTCGCTGCTCGTCGTGGTAATGAACTGATGTACATATTCAAAATTTAAAAGACCGTGATGATGAATGGCTCGATTGGAACGACGTAGACATTCCAAAATCGGATGAAAGTGAGCAGACACACAAGATTGAGCAGCTAACATACAATGTCATCGGACACTTAAAATCATGGATTCGGGTGTCATGAACTGAAGTCCTCTATCCTTAATATATTTTCCTATTTCTAGAATTATAACTGCTGCTGAATCAATAAAAAACAGAATACTTTTGTAAATCGTGCCCTGAAGAAAACAACGCCGGCCGCCTCTGGTCGCCATAAACCAATCATGACGTAGCTAAGAACGCGCGAATATACGATGTTCGCTGCCGCTGTAGATGTAGCAAGAATAGTGCTACCGATTTCGACGGAATTCCGGCGAAATTTTCTAGCGCATTCGATTACGATATATAAACGCTAGCTAGGAGCATATCGACACAGTCAAGTGGAATGTACAGTGTGGTACGCGAAGCGATCTAGTAAGGCGATAGGCATTCGAATAATAGTTGAAGTTTCAGTGTTTGTTGTATTTGAAGTGAAATAAAGTTAAGTTTGATTATTGTTCAGTGTAATCAATTATTGGTCAACCCATTACAATCTGTTTAAAAAAATCTGTTTAAAATCTGTTTTTCCGTTAATCAGCTGTCGCCCCCATACGAACGACCAACTCTCAGAAGTTGACAAACTTGTGCGAGCTATGGTCTAACAAGGTCTTACCTTTTAACGTGTGATTCCTAACACTAAACAATACGGTAAAAGAAAAATGCATATAACAATGTTTACGTAAGCATGGGAAGGAAGGTAAGAGCTTTGCTAACTTTGGTTGACGGGGGGGTTGAGGGTAAATAATTGTAATAAATATGCTTATGTAATGATTGTAGGGCGCCGGAACAAAACACATCAATCTACAGTGAATTTCCCAAGTCTCTGAATACTATATTCTTCACAGTAAAAATAAAAATCTCAAAGTGAAGAACATTATCTCGATTTAAAGAAATCTTGCTCTCCTATATTCATAAAAAAATATTTTTATAAACTGAGAAATATATTCTCTCAATTTTAATTTGAATCATAATTCAAATGGACTGAATAAACGCTTCTTTCAAGTAAAAAAAATATTCCACCAAGATTATGCATACATTTCAATAGAAATAATCACATTAGCTCAAGAGAAGTAAGTATGCATTCTTTAGTGTGAGCAAAATTAATCTCAAAGGAAAAGTTTTTGGGTTTTGAAAGAATGATATGTTTACTTGGAACATTATTTAAATGTCTCCGTATGAGAAATCAATTGTTTTCTTTTGAAGAGAAGCATTTTTCATTGAAACGCTTCTATTTGTCAAAGATGAACTTATAAACTGTCCCTCTCATTTGGATGTATTTAGTTACTTGAATCCAAAGTATCTTATCTGTAATATGAAAAGCTATGAGTGGTAAGGAAAGAAACTAAATAATACATTACATATTATGATAGGTTTATTTGAAGCAATTGCAAATCATAAATATTATCCTGTAAAAGCATGTGATAAAAAACAAAACGTAATAGAGAACTAAATTTTCTTTGCTAATCTATGCTTAAATATCATATTCCAACCGCACACTTTTGAGAGATCATACATTTATACAAATAGCATAAATAAATATTCAATAAGAAAACATATATAAAAAGGGACATATTCTTGACAAATTGCAAATCAATAAATAAAATAAAATCGAAGCCTATAAATAACTCACACAAGAAAATGAATTAATTTATTAGTAATTTTACACAAATGAAGTTTTTAAAACTAGATGTCATTCTGGTAAATAACATTAAAAAAATCACTATCGTCGATCAAGTTCGGCATTCTGCTTTTGTTTATCCAAAATTACCGGAACATCACTTGGATTCTGAAACGAAAGAAAAGATCAGCACATCATCCTTAGCCACTATTTCAAATACACAGAAATGTAAAAATATGAAAACAGCAGCCACTTAATCAAAAAAATATTTTTTTTCAATAAAACACTGTTTAAGTGGGTTTATTCCGTTAACCAACCCAATTGAATGACAACCCTCAAAATTTTAAACTTGTCTGGGGTCTTATTATTTCACATACGATTCCTAGCAAGTTGAAAGGTGCTTAAACATTATTTGATCAGAAATAAGTAATAAATTCAAAAGACGTACCTCAATCACTTTGAAGTGGACAGAAGTCTATACAGAAAAATTGCCTTTCAAAATAATAATTCAAAGTGTTTTGTGAGTATCATTAGAGGATCAATGAAAAATATTAAATGTTTCATTGAAAAAATGTAACTCATGATCATACAAACATACCTAAAGGAATATGATTCGCTATTTAAATAACAGCATTCACTGTTTTCACGTTTTTGGAAGTTTATATTTGATCTCTAGTGAGTTTGGTAATATTTATACCTATTTCTTACACTCCTAAAGGAAATCTATTAAATAATTTCAAGCTGGGTAGGGTATATTCATTTTGTTCCCAATGAATAACATAAAAACATTTCTAAAGTGATTACAGAAAGCAAAGACGTTTCGGAATTCAACAAATATTTACATGTTGAAATCAGAAAGTGGCTGTCACATATAGAAGCTGTTTATACCTACTGGTGCCTATTTTGGTATTTTTTGTATTATTTATTGTTGAAACTATAAATACCTCTACCGTTCAATAAAAAATGAATTCTGTCTAAGAGAAAATCAAATTTTATTCAGAGAAAATGCTCTTATTTGAAACAAGATAAAATGTATGTTCAAAACAAGAGATTGGCAAATTTGAATCAACGTGGAGGATTTTTCAGTTTAAATTAATATACACTTGCAGAGCTCGGCAAATGTAATAATGAATGTGTGAAAAATTACGGAGCATTGGTATAATTATCGCAAAATGAGGGCAAAATTAAGAGTTGCCGTCAAACTTTACCACTTTCTCTTCGGTACTACGTATACAACGCGGTACTTACTGATATAGCGGAGTTTTATCCAATTATAATACTTACCCATGAAAATATCTTTTAACTGTGCAAGACCCCAGTCTAGTAAAATCTGTTCCATTATGGTAGATACAAAATAATCGGAAAGAAATTGCACTGCCTACAGACACATAAAACACTTCCTCCTCAAAATCGCAACACACCAACATCATTTTCCAACACATACTGGAGCGTACGCGATGCTTACAACGGAATTCCCCGCTCCCCTTTCACTTGAGAGGGTCATAGAAAGACCAGAGATCCACAGTTTTTTTCAAACTGAAATGAATGAAATACTTCTTTAAAAGAAACCCTGTTCATTCTATACAAAATTCCTGTTATTTTCAGTCGATCATAATATAGTTCTGTTTCACAAAACTCTTGTTATAAACGAATTGAGTCATTTGAAGGGTTACAGTACTAAATTCAAACAAAGACTATGTGTTCAGATCAAGTTGATATTGCTCTCCATTTGAAACAGTTTATTTTTCCCTTCAAATAAGTGGTGGATTTCGCAATGATATAATCAAACGAATGATGTCGTTGAAATGCCAAAAAATTTGATTTCTTTGTTGAAAAAAGTGTGACTTTCTGGTGAAACATGGCGATGTTGTCATAAAGTAATAGTTTTTCCAATAGAGATAAAAATTTCAAAGCAACCTATGATCTTCTTTTAGAGAAATACTTTTTACTGTGTTTTATTGAAAGTTTCCCACACCAATTTGTATAAAGACGAAGAAAAAGAAAGCCAAAAAGTGTTTTCCCCAAAAAGTAAAACTGAGGTTTGTTCAAAAAATAAGGTGAATGTTCAAATTTCGTGGGCTACATACATTCGATTAGCGATTTTTTATATTTGTACACTCGTCTCGAACATATGCTCACAGTGTCAGCTGTTTAGCATGCTTAGTTGGTTGGTGAGAGGCATAAAAGTTAGAAGTGTTTTGCGAGTTCGGCGATTTTCTGATGTCGAAAAACCAGAATCAAATAATTCGCATTGAATTTTGAGTGAAAAATGGAATAAAGTGCTCAAAAACACTTGACCCAGAGCCAGAAAATATTTATAAATGGTACAAGCGTTTCACAGAAAGTCGAAAGATGTGAACGATGACACTTGCCCTAAATGCCCCAGCACATCATAATTTTTTGGCCAAACACAACACCGTTACCATGCCTCAGCCACCATATTCACCAGATTTGCCCCCTGCAACATTTTTCTGTTGAACAGATTGTGACACTCACCGAATATACTGCGGTAAACGTGAAAGTCAACATCTGTCCAAAAAAATCCAGAACATTGTTGTTGAATAATGCGTAAGACATCGCACAAACCATATCAAAGACAAATACAGGAATCAAAATAAATATACTTGGGCTGAATACTGCTTCATACTGCTGAATCAGCTCGAAGGCATATTTACAGGATTCCCTCAGTTCGACGATTCGCATTACATCAGTTCTAGCAGCAGTGGTCAACTGAAAGTTTATTGATTCGTACTTATTCTTCAACCAATGTGAAAAAAGTATGTATTGGGTCATGATAGATATTTCGTAGAAGTAACATATTGCAGTGTCAGTGAATCCGACTAACAGAGAACTTAGTCCTCCTCTAATCCAGTAGATATATTGCAAACCAAACGCAAGGATGAAGTTGGAATAGATGACTCCTATTTTAAGGAGCGGCCAAAATATGCTGTCCTTATGCTCCGTATTCTCAGATACTGTCTCGAATTTTTTCATCATTTTTAGGAGTGCACACAATCTTCCCCTCTGAAAAAATGTGTAATAAACGATACAAAATGATATAAATATCGATTCCACAACACCAAGTGTGAAAACCAACAACTGCATTATGAACGAGAAATCTTCTGCTAAATGAAGTTTTGCCTCCCAAGAAAAGTATGTGAAGATGTTCCAAAGTATAGCTAAGGCCACACCAAAGATTACTGAACCATTTCTTGGGCGCCCTTTAGCATTTGTGAAAGGGGCGAGCCCTAAGAATCTGTTGAATTCAAAGCAGTGAAGAATACAACTGAAATCTTTGCGATCAGTTTGTATTTCTATTCTTTGCTGAGACATATCTACACAACTTCGAATAGCAATGTTTCAATGCAGTTTCAATCATCGGACTGATTGAATTTCAATTGATTTGGGAGATACTTTTTTATGTGTTTAATGAATAATCAATGTAATATAAATTTGTTCACGAAGTGAAAAAAAATCATGAATAATATATACGACGGTGAGTGCTAATGCATTTGGTTTGTAAAAAATCATTTTCAATAGAAATAGAGAATGAATCTGTTTGAACCTGTTTCTACAAAATCTTTTTTATTTTTTTATCGACCTTTTTTGGGTATTTGTTTCCTTCCACATTCTGAAAAATATAAAAATTATAATGGAGAACTTTATACAAAGTAACATATATATGGAGTATTTTGAAGAATACTTTGTTGAAACTTACCAAAATGGCCCCAAAGTTTGGTGGAGATACGTTGACGATATATCTTTGCTGTTTGGAATAGAAACCATGATGACCTGAATGCTTTTTTGAATCATATCAACGAGCGGGAGCCGACAATAAAGTTCACAAAAAAAATTGAACAAGATGGTCGACTTCCTTTCCTTGATGTAATGTTGGAGAAGTCATCAGATCAATTTGATACAAATGTTTATCGGAAGAAAATACATACAAATAGATATCTTCACTATACATCGAATCATCATGCGAGTGTTAAAAAAAGTATAATAAATTGCCTTTACAAAAGAGCTAAAACTATATACAATTCAACTGAAAATCTCAATAAAAAATTATCATTAATTAAATCTGTTTTGAAATATAACGCTCATGCATTCAACGATGAATGCAATAGAAAATAATGAGTCAATTAAAAACCATACGAACATACAAACAGCTCCATAAATTCAACAACATCCAACTCAACAATTACCGACTCAACATCCACCGACACCTTTCACAAATAACGTTATACCTCACATTCCAAGACTATCTGAAAAAATAAGACGAATTGGAAATAGGTATGATGTTAGAACTACTTTCAAAACAAAAAATACACTGAGATCTATACTCACACATACAAAACCCAACAACACTGAAGAAAAAACAAAAAATTGTATTTATGAAATACCTTGTTCTTGTGGTAAAAGTTACATTGGTGAAACCTCGGGACCATTGAAAGTGCGTGAGAATGAACATCGAGATTACAAAAAAAATATACAATTGACAGGATCTAAATTGTCAGAATACATTTTAAAATCAGACGGTGAACATTGAGTGGAATGGAATAGGACAAGAATGATTACCAATGAGCCTCACTCTAAGAGACGTAAGCTAAAAGAATCAGCGTATATTCTGATATCGGAGAGAATTGTATTTCGAATAGCTCCTTAGAAAGACGATGTATTTGGCTACCCATCTTGAAAAAAAATTTGGATAGTGGCAAAATGGCAACAGACTGATATCGGAGAGCACCTTGTATTACAGTTGTCAATCAACAACATTGACCTAATTTCATATTTCAAAACTGCTTTGACATCTGTCGAAGAAGTAAAGAAATAAATAATTAAAAAGGAATAACTGCCAATATATTAGAATTTTTTGTCCATTTCTGAAGACGGAGACAGATTTTGGCCTCCGAAACGTTAAGATAAGTATCGTATTATATCTTAACAATTTTTTTAGGCAAAATTGTTAAATACGACAAGTAGGTAACTGATAAATAGAAGATTTTTCTTTGTGAAAAATACTTTGATTTTTACACAGTAACTTATCGGGGTAAACTAAAAAGTTTGCCCTTCTACACTTGTATAAAGTGTATAATTTTCATATTTTTCAGATTGTGGAAGGAAACAAATACTTAAAAAAGGTCGATAAAAAACTGATTTTCCTCCACAAAAAAATTACTTTCATTGAATATCTTTTTTATTTACAACAATCAGCCGCATCAACCTGATTGTTATTAGCGGCGGAGTATGTCTATTACAAATCATTAACTACTAGTTACAATTTTTAATAATTCTAAAATACAAATAATGGAATTATAAAACAACAACAAAAATTAATTGGCGCTCCATGGCGACTTCATTAATTCCAGTGGCGCATTTGCTTTTTCAGGAAACCCGAAAAAACCTGCAGCACCACATCATCTGAAGATATCGATCTGCCAATATCCTCTCTCTCATGAAACAAAATGTAGGGTGTCTCCAGAGGCTCCACTAAATTCACTGCATCGCCAGAACACTTAGTGACAATTTCATGATAAAGTTCAAAGCGGTTAGAAAGCAAATAATATTCTTCACTTGATGTCGTCCCAGAGCTTCTTTCAAATCTTGAAGTATATTGTAGTTGTTTCTTTCTATTTGGAACATCGGACATTCCGTTGTGATGCAATTTGTGTAAATGATGACTTCTTTACTTTGTGGAAATTCATGATCACTTTGATGAAATGAACGAAAATATTTTTGTCTAATTTCCACAATTATTTTAATTTTACGACCGCTTTCGGATTTCAAATGTATTAGTGTTACTATCTCCATTCGGGTTTGATGGCCGTCGTAGTTTGGAACTGCATCGTAACGTTTCGCCAGCATGAATGGCTGGCTTCTTCAGAGGTATATTCATCTTGATGAATCACCGGTGACTGGTGATTCGACCAATGTCATCAGGTTGGAGCCTGGCTCCCTTACCCTTACAGCTGGCGTTTGTCAGAAGTGAATATTACTGGAGCTTTTTCCCAACACCAAATCGTTATTTTTAACACCTCGACACGTGTTTCGATCACCAAGTGATCATCTTCAAAGAGGAAGATTGAAACTAGGAACACTAGTCTAACACTAGCTAATCCTATTTATGCTATAAAGGTAACCCATACAGGTTAACCATCCAGGCGTACCAACCATACAGGTATACCAACCTAAATTAATTTTACAATTTTGCCTTATCTATTATTTTACAATACATGTTTATATAAAACAATTTTCAGCTATATAAAAATGATTTTAACAATATTGCCTATCCAAATTTATTTTTGCAATGTGTCCTTATGTAGTAATCAGTAAACCCAACAACATTTTTTTTTATTTTAACAAGCTATATAGTATGCTCTTTGGTATAGGTCCATCATCGTTATTCATAATATTATTGTGTTTACTTATTTCTACACTCTCATAGGCATCTAGTTGCCTGTTGTTGTTAACTTGTCTAACTAATCTTAATGAACTGAAGTCTATGGAATGGTTTTGTTGCAAAATATGATGGGCGATTGCTGATTTTTCAGGTCTTCCATATTTTAAGTGTGCTACGTGTTCCTTATATCTTACTTTAATAGATCGTTTCGTCTATCCATAATATTTTGCATCGCGGTCCTCACATTCAATTTCGTACATTCTAGACTTTTCCGAATTCTCCACTTTGTCTTTTGGACTTCCCAAAAGGCTCTGTCGTGTATGACTTGTTTTGAAAACCACCTTCATACCTAGTTCCTTGAAAATCGTTCCAAAGTTCCTCGTATATTGGTGGTATAGAACTGAGATGTATTTATCTTGATTTTTGTCCTTTCTGAAAGTCAAGATTTCGTTCATTCTTAGCCTAAACTTTTTTTCCTTATTATGTCATCTACAATACCCCTCGAGAAACCGTTAGTGGCTGCTATTTCCTGTATTGTACGTCTTTCTTTTGAGAACCTATCATGTGTTAGAGGGAAAGTCAAAAGACGATGCACTAAAAAATTCAACCCAGCACGTTTTTGCTGTCCACAGTGATGTGAACTGTCAGGAATATACCTATACGTGCTTGTTTCTTTTCTAAATATATATCGATATATTTTTAGTTGAGGACTTTTAGCAAATGTCAGGCCTCAAGCGTTGTTAGTTCACTCAGTGTTTGATTAAATTTTTGTCGAATTCAATATTGTGTATGTACTGTATCTATTTCCATAGCATATAAATACATAGCATGTATATTTTCTTAATTTCAATTGACAATTCTTATATCTATTTTGTGATCTACGGTTGATGAATAATTTGAATTGAATTGACATTATCACCTTGATGTGTGAAAATCATTCAGACATTCAAGATGATTAATATTTATTTCAAATTTGAGTCAAATTACTCTCTACACTTTCTTGATATCCATCGCAAGAGTGAATTGTATGATAACCACCAAATAAGTGATGAATGATGAACCGATCTTGAGCAGACATTTTCGATTCAAATCAAAAAATCCGCCCGCTGACAGTTTGGGTCGCCATTCTTCCATATATTTAGCGAGTTGTAGGATTTCATCCTTTACGGGACCATTCTCCATTTTTCTGTGCAAGGAATAGCAAGCTCTGATCATATTCTTTCCACTTTCCTCTAAATTATCACAAGACATTATCATTATTGTTAAGCAAGTCTGCAAAAGAAATAGTATTTCAGTAATTATGGAAAGTTTTTCAGTATTACAACAAATTGATGAATTCGAGGTGGAATAGAAGACTGAAATTGATAAGATAGTTATAACTATTGACTTAGAATTGATTCAGCTGGAATACTTGAATACTTTTTGCATAGCCTAGAACTAAGACACTTTTCTCGACGTGAAATACGTCAACAAAGCTGACATCCATTATTCCATTCTATATAATCTCTACTTTTATCTATAGTCATGTATATGTGTAGGCATATCTAAATCCTTGAGAAAAAAATCCCAAAAGAGTTTCCCAAAAACAGTGGCAGCTGGTGTCATATACGAGGGTTGCCTTTTATGTTTCGGGATTTGGCAACCCTAGTATTGCAATCTGGCAACTGACAGCTCTATCGTAAAGTTGGACATTTTGAGCTTATACGTACTCAGAAGGTTTTGACATAAGCGAGCTATTTGTGTTTTTTACAGTAACTTAAAAGATTCATCTCGGCCCAAAAATGGAATTGAATCGTGAACATTTTTGTGCGATTATTTTTTACAACTTTCGACGTGGATTAACTCAGCAACAGTGCATGGATGAACTTAATTCAATTCTTGGCGATGAAGCATCATCAAGGACCAGTGTTTATCGATAGTATGGTGTATTCAATCGTGGTCGTATTTCAGTTCACGACGAATTTCGTGAAGGTCATCCAAAATCAGTTGTTGTTCCGAAAACCATTGATGCTGTGCACGATCTGATATTGCAAGATTGTCATGTGACCTATCATGAGATTGAGACAACCTTAGGCATTACTGGGACCAGCATAAATTCAATATTGCATAAACATTCGACTGTCAAAAAAATTTGTTCGCGTTGGATCCCACACAATTTGTCAATCGGTCAAAAAAGACCCCTGTCGATTGGTCGAAGGAAATGCTCAAAAATACGATCGTGGTGCTTCGAAACACGTCTATGACATCGTGTCAGGTGATGAATCGTGGATTTACGCGTATGAGCCCGAAAGTAAACAGCAGTCGACTGTATGGGTGTTTCAAGATGAGCCAAATCCAACAAAAGTTGTTCGCGCACGAAACACTTACAAGCAAATAGTCGCCTGTTTTTTCGGAAAAGCTGGACATGTCGCAACCGTACCAATAGAACAACGCAGAACATTCAATACTGAGTGGTTCACAACCATTTGTTTGGCAGTTGTCTTCTAAGAAATCCGGAAAACCAACCGCCGAAGACGGATCACTCTTCACCATGACAATGCGAGCTCTCACACATCGGTTCCAACAACTGCATTTTTGAGCACCAAAAACATCGATTTGATGAGTCATCCGCCGTATAGTCCTGACTTGGCACCGAATGACTTCTTTTTATTCTCGCACGTAGAAAACAAACTGAGAGTTCAACCTTTTTCGACACCTGAAGAAGCGGTTGCTGCATTTAGAATGCATGTTTTGGAGATACCTCAATCAGAGTGGCAAAAGTGCTTCGACAATTGTTCTTCGACAAACGCATGCAAAAGTGTATAGGCACAGATCTCAATTGCAATCAATGTTTTTGTAAGACCGTTCTACAAAGTATTTTGGGCCACACGTAACGTTTGTGGTGTTTGCAATTGGTGCAAATGAGTCTTCATAGTTTCTACAATTTGCTTGTTTCCCCTCCTTTTGTGTGGACCTTTTCGTGATTGATTCTTGTTGGAATTTTACTTCTTTATTTCAATCACGTGTATCGTTTTTCGATTCAATCACACGCATACTGTGTACAAGTTGAATTTCAACAATTTTGGGGCTCATGCAAAAAAAAATTCATGGCTGATTCACAATTATACAGGGTGTAACATAAGTACGTTAAAATATGCATATGACGGATTCCTGAGACCATTTGAAAAAAAGTCTATGCAAACTTGTTTTCGGAAATGAGGATGTTGAAATTGATTTATTTGTTCGTTTTTCAAAAATAACTTTTGCAAAAAATTAATTATTTGCACGAAATTTGGTACCCGGGTTTTTTTGGCGTAGGAAATCATAATTTCGTATTAATTTTCATGTAACATCTAGAGGGCGCTGCGTGCTCTGACATTATTCATTTCAAATTGCCCAAACTTTTTTGACAGTAAACTTTTGGTACTTTTCATGAAAAAACCTAATTTTCACACCTTTTCCAAGTCAAAAAAGTACACTCCCTCAACAACGCTGGAGGTGATCGTTTTCGAGATATTGAGGTAGTTATGAAACAATATGTAATCCGCCATTTTCTAGATGCAGCCATCTTGGATTTACAATGATAAAGAATTCTTTAAATTGCATTGTCATCAAAACTAAATGTGTGTATCAAATATCAGATCAATCGTTCAACAGAAAAGGGATCAAACTTTCAATAATTAAATTTGACCCAAACAAACAAGGCAAGATACTAGTCGAGAAAATATGAAAAAATGCATTTCCCCAAGTTGCTCCGATAAGAGGCAACAACAAACTTTAAAAACAGTGGAAAACAAAAAAGTTCGTAATTTACAGTGTCACAACATTAAATTCGTAAAATCAATGTTGACAAAACAATAATTCCGTGGTCAGAGATAATCAAAACTCGAAATCACCGTTGGCGATTGATATAAGAAATACCTATGCCTTATTTCAGTTGCTCACCCTGTGTAACTATAAGTAGATATTTTGAAAAAAAAAGTAAAAGTTCAGCCGGTTTTAAATTCAATAGCAAATCAACCATTCTTGAGTCTCATACTCCTAAACTGTTTTTTAAGAAAACTAAGTTTCTCCATCTATTTATTCTACGCTAGAGGTTCCAATTTCACGTTTTATTTCAACACCCTATGTGTTTACTACTTGATACTCACCGGAAAAGTGATAGCACTCAATACATCATATATATTTGGAGGATTGTAACTGAACAATATAAAGGTTGTTATGCTGAGAAGTTCACTAATTATTATACATATTCCAATGAATATAGTTTGTCCAAAAAGGCTATTGAAGTGCTGAACCAATTCAAAGGCGTATTTACAGGATTTCTTCGAATTCTTTTCGTGATAGCCATCAGTCCTATCGATATAAATCGATTGGGCCATGAATTCGTATTTATTTTTCAACCAGTTAGCAAAAAGTGTATAATAACCCAGGAATAAAATCAAATAAGAATAGCATATGGTTACGTCAATAAGCATAATAACTGTAATGGCGATTCCTTTTTCCACATAGTAATCATAATCCCAAATGAACACGAGTAATAAGCTGGAATAGAATAAAGCCAACTTGAAGAGTGGGGCAACAATACCATCCATATATTTAGAATCCTCAAATAGCAATTCAAATCTTTCCATCTTTTTCAACAGAACATGAAGTTTTTTGGTTTGGAAAAAAGAGAAATATATGAAAGAATTCGTAGCAAATATCTCTTGTATAGCATCAACTAAGACTTCTATTAATTTTATAATCCAGGGAACATCGTTAGTAACATCAATTCTCATTTTGAAACAAAAATAACTGTTAATGATCCAAAGTGAAACTAAAGTCGAAGTAATCAATATTGGACCTTTTCCTTGGCTTTCCTTGGCATTCGTTGAAGAAGCTATTCCTAGAAATTTCCCAAATTTGAAGTAGAATTCGAGGCATCTGAAATCTTTTCTAGTGGATACTTTCTTCTTCATTTGTCCAAACATATCAATAACTGCTGTGCCACATTGAGATCCTTGATTGTTGGCATGAACTTGCTCACTTTCAATTGACTTTGACCTCATTTTGTGAAATATTTATTTTTATTTGAAAACTGATTTCATCAACACGCAAAGAGTTAATAAATAGTTTGTTTTTTCATGGTTTATTATGCTGCCAGAATGTGAATAGTTTAAATGATAAGATTCGATGAAAAATGTAAATTCACTATTCAATGATTGTGAAAGAAAGGTTTTGGCTTGCTACAAAAATGTGAGAATCTTCCAAAGTAACGAAGAAAGTTTATTCGACTTGTTCGTTTGATTCATTTGGAATATAGTATTGAATATAAAAAAAAGAAAATACTTTTGTCTGATTTCCATCAATTTTACGGACCAGAACCTGTCAATGGCATCGCTTTAGGCGTTGCCAAACAAAAATTGAACACCTGGATGGCAAGAAGATTCATGGATTTCTGACAGAATCTTACATGATTGGCCCACTCCAAGGCGTTTATTCACCCTTCGAAAGTTTGTGAAGGTAGCCTGTGAAAATCGGTCAAGCTACATAGGTCAGAATATGTCACTACCACATACCGTCGCTGATTTCAATGAAAACTCAATTTTCTTCGAGGAAGTGCTGGAACCTGAGATACTAAGGACGATGAATAATTTAAAAAATAAATCATCGAGTGGATTTGATGAAATAACAGTGAAAACTCTGAAATATGTCATCCCAACAATATCGGGCATTCTAGTGAAGCTTATAAATAAATCAATATTTCAGGGAGTTTTTCCTGAAGTCTGGAAAACTGCAAAGGTTATACCATTACATAAAAAAGGTTCCCAAGTAGATATTGACAACTATCGCCAAATTTCATTATTAAGTGTGCCATCGAAACTTCTAGAAAAAATAGTTGCAAATAGAATTGTTCTATTCCTTGAAGAATACAAAATCTTATCTGATCAACAACATGGCTTTAGAAAAGCTAAATTGGTTGAAACAGCTATTGCTAGTAAATTTGTGTTCATTTACAATAACATTGATAAGGGAAAATATGTAGTCTCAATCTTATTTGATCTAGCGAAAGCACTTGATTCAGTAAGAAATGAAATGATGATCAGTAAATTGTATAACATTGGTATCAGAAGATTCTTACTTGAAAGGATTGAGTCATTCTTATCTGACAGAAAAATGGTTGTGACTCTGAATAACACTGCATCACATATTCAAGATACTATGCTTAGTGTACCACAAGGTTCAATATAAGGACCGCTGCTGTTTTCAATCTATATAATTGATCTCCCGAAATATATCAAACATGGTTACACCGTAATGTTCGCAGATGACACTACCATATCAGTGTCTGGTAACACAATAGATGAGTTAGAATTCAATATAAACTCAGTCATGGACGTTATGATTTCTTGGTGTGACAGAAACCAAATGAAACTGAATGCAAATAAAATAATTCATATGGGTTTTCTACTTGAGAAAGACATTGAATCTTAAAAACGTCCAACTCTCTGATACAACCAAACTCCTAGATATGTACTTAGATAAAACCTTGTCTTGGGAGCCTCACATTGATCATGTGTGTAAAAAATTGAACCAGGCAATATTTGCAATACGCCAGCTCAAAGAGTTGCTTGACTTAGATGGTATCAAGATGGTCTATTATTCTTTGGCCTATTGTCACATGGCTTAAAATATACTAATGTGGGGTACTTCTACTGGCGCAAGACGTGTATTTATTCTACAAAAAAGAATCATGAGAATTATATTTGACATTACACCAAGATCTAGCTGTAGAGCTTTATTTTCAAAATATAAAATATTAACTTTACCCTGTATCTATATTTATAAAGCTCTGTCTCACGTGAGATACTACATGGTTCATTTCAATCATGAGTCAGTCACTCATAATTATGCAACACGAACTAACCACTTGACCATCCTAAAACACAAAACTTCAACATTCAAGGAATCTCTTAGGTATAACGGCATCATACTTTATAATTCATTGACACAGGATGTCAAGGACCTACACTTAGTAAGTTTCAAGAACCATATCAAAGAATTATTGACGAACGGGGGTTACTATAGCTTAGATGAGCTCCTGCAAAGGGATGTCTTGATATAACTTGTTCTCGCTGCTTTTCCTCCCAATTTTTATGTTAAACCTTTTAATTGTACATAATTATATTATGTTGTTTTATAATATTTTGTCTATGATTTTGAAATTTGCATCAGTATGTCACTTGTAGTGTTTTTTATAGTGCCTGTTTTATTTGATGGGTATATGTTTATTTATTTACATTTATATAGTTATTTATTGAAACTCTGAAAAATGATGAAACAGCAGAGCACGGACATTGTGCCTACCCCGCTGGGGACCGAATCAGGTTTTTAGAGTTCGGCAGAGCCGTACTCTAACCATCTGACCTGAAAAACTACTCGTCATACAAACTAATCGGCTTCGTTAAGGAACTGGATTTATTTGGTCAAGTGTGAATATGTTTGAGCCACAATAAACCCTTGCGGGTTGCGATGGAGTGTCAAATAGACTTACTGACTTTGGGCCTAACCTAACCTAATGATTCTGATCATTCATAATTTGATTTCAATTTAAGAGCCACCGGTGGACAGATGTTTCAGCCAACCAAAACAAAATCAATATTGGACTTTTTTCTAAAGATCTGTTGGCATTCGTCAAAGAGGCAACTCCTAGAAATTTTCCAAATTTGGACTAGTATAGAAAGAATCTGAAATTTTTCCTCCTCGGTGGTTCCATCTTCGTTTGATATAAAATATTCAAATTCTCAATCCCGATTTCATTGAAATTCAAAGGCGTTGCCGGATAAATATAAATCAATGTTTCGTGTATAGTCATTAGGTCTGCCCAATCAATAAGGGTATCTAAGCGACAAACTATTAGTATCAAATATGATTACTCACAACATGAAATAAAAACAAATCAAATCAAGCTTACTTCTTGTTAATCATAACTTGGTATATTTATGAAAGAATAATGAACGCTCCATAAATAAGAGAAAATTAATATAGTTCTTGATTAATCATCCTGGTACCCACAGGAACGAACAGACAATTGAATTTCATCAATTCTCTCCACCCTTCCATCACATTTACCATGGAGATGGAAAAAAACCACTCTATAAATTTGTTGGACTTGACAATAACGAAAGTTAACAATAAACATGATTTTTCAACTTATCGTAAACCAGCACATACAGATATTTTCATTCATAATTCATCCACCCACCCATATCAGCACAAAGTAGCAGCATTCAACAGTATGATCCACAGACTGATAAATATTTCTTTGCAAGATGCGAATTTCAATAAAGAATTGAACATAATAAAACAAATATCGATCAACAATGTCTAATACATTCTCTATTATCAAAAAATTATACAGCCAAGCTTTAAAGGAATTTTACCCAATTCGAAGACATGAGGATAAAAGTTATAGCACCTTAACCTACTTAAGCTAACCCACTACGAATATTTCAAGTTTTCTGCACAACAAAGGTGTAAATATTGTTTTCAAAACCAACAACTCAGCCATGCCTTTAAGAATAAAAAAGATAAAAGTTCAGTTTCTGAAAAATCGGGTGTGTATAAATAATTATCATGTGGGCATGTCCGATGTTTTATATAGGCCAAACTGAAAGAACGTTCAAATCCCGCATAAAGGAACACAAAAATAGTTTCCAGAATGGAAATATAAACTCCACATTTGCCACTCATTTAATCACAGAAGAACAAGAGTTTAATCATTAATTCAAGCCACTCCATTTTCAGAAGAAAAGTTTAAAACTTAACCTGTTGGAGAGTATAGAAATAAACAAATTTTTGAACTCTTAATATTGTATGAACGACCAAACTGAACTGAATACTTCGCCATCATTAAATCTGTTTATTTCCAGGTTAGAACAGTTGAGTATAATTACGGTATTTTGGTAAATTTAATTTATTCATATAGTTCATGAATTTATACCTGACTTTTTCAGGTAGATTCGTTCATTAAAAAGTAGACAAACAAATAGGTAATATGTTAGAGTATAATAGTGGTAATGTAGAAGTAACTTATTATTACCGCCCGGGGAAGCTATTGTATAGCGAACCACGTATCGCGGTTTTTGTAAAACCCTCAATTGTATACAAACAAGGTCAGGTGATCCAATCTAGGAAAACCAAATCGTGCCCACCAATAATAATGTATTGTATTGTAGTTTCTGCGTTTGGGACAACGGGAACAACAACTCGAGCACTTCAACCGGAGAAGTAGACGAAACTTCAGGCATAAAAACCTGCAGACCAATTCCTAACCCGTAAAGTACCTTTGATACAGTCGATGACTTATATTCATAAACTTTATCTGCAAATTGAAAAAAATTAAAACGTTTATACTAAGCTTTCTTTAGTGGTGGAAGTTTCGCAACCCCCGGCACCAACATCTCCCGAGGAAGTGAAAGACATCGTGAGACGTCTAACTACTCGGAAAGCCCCAGGCCCGGACCAAATAACAAACCGGGCATTGAAAGTCCTACCACGTAAGGGTATAGTAGCTATAACAAACAACATAAATGCTATACTCAGACTGCAGCACTTCCCGTACCAGTTAAAGGAGGCAACAGTTATCCACATCCCGAAGCCAAAGAAGAACCACCTATTCCCAAATAACCACAGGCCAATCAGCTTAACACCTTCCTTAAGCAAAGTGACAGAACGTGTCATCCTGAAAAGATCAGAGGAACAAACCAGTGAACTAGGAATCCTACCAGATGAACAGTTCAGTTTCAGATCAGATCACTCGACAGTGTTACGGACAGAAAGTTTCAACCTTCGACGTCTCCAAAGCGTTCGACAGAGTTTGGCATGACGGACTTCTGACCAATGAGCAATTTTGGCTACACGAAACAAATGGTGAGACTAATCGAGTATTTTCTAGCTGACAGGCGATGCCGCTGCAGAGTAGGACAAGAAATTTCCACCATGCGATTGCTGGAAGCAGGGGTCCCACCACACCTCTTCTATATAAACAGCAGACTGGCCCAAGCCGGAGAATAACTTTAACGAATTGGCGCTCTACGACAAAGGTCTGTTGGCGAGATATCTACAAGCCAAGCGCACGCCACTAGATACTTGCAGCAACAGGCAGATAGATTAGAGGATTGGACCAACCTGTGGAGGATCAGTATAAACCCTGAAAAGAGTCAGGCGATACTGTTCACCCGGAGGCGAGCACACCCGGAAGGAAACGTCACCTTCAACGAACAAGAGATTCCGTGGACCAACAAAGCTAGATACCTGGGTGTCAACCTAGACAAAAGATTAACGTTCAGGTCTCATATACAGCAGAGAACAGGAATGGCGAGATCTGCCCGACAAAACATATTACCAATAATAGGTTGAAGAGGCACCATGTGATTGGAAGTGAAACTGCTGAGGATGAAAGCCGTAATATAACCAATAATCCTGTATGCCTGCACTGCCTGTGGCCAGTGCATAGCGACATACAGAAGACAGATCCAGTCGTTTATGAACGCGTGCGTAAGGGCCGCTGCAAACGCTCCAAGATATGTACCGAATAGGTACATATTCCGGGATCTAGACCTGCACATACACTACGTAGACGCATATATGAGGCAACACACAGAAGACACGTTTGACAGAATTCGAACGCACGTCAATCCAGCCCCAGATTCCGAGAGAGGGACAAACACAAGAAGACAACGAAACAGAACCAGAGACCACCCCCGAGAGTCGCTCAGGTGGCTCCGGTAAGTATAAAAACTTCGTAACCAGATTGTAAATTCACTTCATTTTCAGATTCACTGGGAAACAACACTTGCTCACGACATAAAGACACTCGTCTCCGGTTAGTTTTTGGGGACCCCACGCAAAAATTCAGTTAGGAAAGTCTACATAAAAAAAACAATAGATTAGAAAGTAAAAGCACCTAAAGGCTGACTTTTGACTCAATGAGGTCAGACGTCAATCTTGCTGAAGTGCTGAAGTGGATCAGATGGGATGTTCTGCACACAGTAACCGTGTGGGGAAGATTTCAGCTCAGAGCACTCAACCCGTGAGGGAGCATGGGGGGGGACGTTTCGGAAAACAATATTTTTTCATTGTCAACACCTGAAATTCACTTGAAAACTCTTTTGACATACGGTTAAACTGACTTTTTGATCGTTCATTTTCACATTCGTAGTGGGTGAACATTCTAAACTAAAGGGTAATTGATGGTTTAACTCGAAGACTTACCGGAAACATGACAGCAACCAATAAATTCAATATCTGATCATACACATTTGGAGGATTATCATTGAACAATGGGTAGGATGTTGTGCTAACAAATTCCCAAACTATTATTGATATTTCAAAGAACATCATTCGGGCAAAAACTGTGTCGAAATGTTCAACCAACTTGAAGGCGAATTTACAGGATTTCCTGATTTTCTCAATTTCATAGACATGATTGGTATGGATAAAAATGGACTGAACAACGAATTCGTATTTGTTTTTCATCCAGTGAGTGAAAATAGTATAATGAGCCATGAATAGGATCAAATAAGAATAACAAACGGTTACGTCAGTAAGCATCATGAATGCAATAGCGATTCCTTTTTCCACGTAGTAGACATAATACCAAAAGAATACGAATAACAAGGTGAAATAAAATGAAACCAACTTGAGTAATGGAAAGACTATTCCATCTACGTATTTTGAGTCTTCAAAGAGGAGCTCAAATTTCTTAATCATGTCCTTCAGCACATACCATTCGTTGAGCTGGAAGAAGGTGAAATATATAAAAGATGTCACAACAAAAATTTCCTCCACAACATCAAGTAGGATCATAGTAAGTCTTGTAATCGAAGGAACATCTTCCACGATACCAATTCTCTTTTTGAAACAGAGATAACTATTCATGGCCCAAAGTGGAACAAAAATTGAAGCAGTCAATATGGGACCTTTCCCAAGCTTTTTGTTGACATCAGCCGAAGGAGCAATCAACAAAAATTCTCCAAATTTGAAGTAGTATAGGAGTAATCTGAAGTCTTTTCTTTTCTGTGATTTTTTTGCTCGAGGACACATCTCTTCGTGGTTGAATAAAAAGCATTTAATCAAAGTAAAGACATGAAATATTTGTTTGTCCAACACACATTATAGTAATTTCCTGGACATGCAGAGTGTGTTACCAGTTGAACTAATTATTACGTTTGCAGTCATTAAGTCTGATCGATCAATAGGGTATCCAAGCGACAAACAGAATGTGATTACTTGCTATACTGAATAAAAACAAATCACATAAAAAATGCGACAATTTTCTGCTACATACCCATATAACTATAATACGAATACTTCTTCACATGAATAAGTGAGTAATGATTGATTGTCTTAATAGTATTATATTACGTACCAAGTGGGATAAGGAGCCAATTACCCACGAGCGAAAAATTGTAAGCACGTTAGCGGAGTGCGATAATTCGCGAGTGGACGTAATTGGTCTTATCCTCGAGGTGCGTACTATACTTTTTCTACGACTGACCGTAGAAAGGAATGGTAAAATATATTTGTCTCATAGACTCGGTCAATCAGAGCTCAATTAAATGATTTGCAAATTGGTCAGAAAACGTAAATTCACTTACAGATTAATGTACCCCCAGATCAAACAATCAGAAATCAAGAAATGGGTAACTCTAACATATTTTGGTAAAAGAACAGAGATAATTGCGGAATTCTTCAGAAATAATAATAATAATAATAGTTTATTAAACCACTATGGTAAAATATATACATATGGTACGTCAATTAAATCAAACCTTTCACCCTTAGTACATAGTTGAAATGAAGTATAAAAAAAATGTGAACCTATAAAAACGATATGTAGTAAAAGCACACAAGAATAAAAATATAAACATACTTACAAAAGCAATTGTCAGTAATATATCTTATATTATATTAATAAAATTAATAGTAATTTATTTTCGTCAATGGGTACAATATATACATATGTACATAAGGCAGATTAATTGAAAACAAAAAGCACACTATAACACTAATAATAGTATATTATGCAACGATCATGTAATGATGGTTATTAAGACACGAGCATTAACCGGGATACGAAACGTGCCGAAGGCGAGTTTTGTATGGTATATGCGAGTGTAATAATAACCATTACATGAGAGTTGCATACGCTATTTTTCATAACCCGATAAATAATGAAAAACTATAAATATTATGTTTGTATTGAACACATTTACAGTAATTAACTACTATTTTTTTAAAAAACACAAACTTAATGGTATTATCATGGATATATGAAAACTATAAAGATTCTAATTATATTTATATTGAATATAACAACTGTAATTAATCTGATCTTTTAAAAATATTGGAGTGGATGGTATTCCTTCTATATCGCTGTTTTCAGACATTTTGATAATATAGGTAGGTAATATGAAAACTGATTTTGACAAATAAAGCAATTAGTTACTTAGGTCAGAATCTAGGACAAACAAAGGAACAGGATTCTTGATTGAAAAATTATGGGTTTCTATTGGTTGATAATCTGTATCGTTATGAAAATCTGTATCATAATGGATATCATTATGAAACGGATTATGGTCATATAAGTGTATTGTTAGAGTACGGGTGTAGAAAAATAATATTTATGACATTCACATTAGACTTATTCAGAAAATAACTACATTAAATTATCGTTTAGGTATTCCTGGCGACTATAGTAACACTTTTTTTTCAATGAGCAAGGATTTAACACGGTTATAGAATACATTTTTGGATTTCAGAGTTTTAATCAAAGGTATTCCGTTTAGTTATTCCTGGCAACTATAGTAACACTTTTCAATGAGCAAGGATTCAACACGGTTATAGAACACATTTTCGGATTTCAGAGTTTTAATCGAAGTTGGCAGTTTATTATACAGGATGATCCCATTATATAGGGGTGATTTTTGGAATTTAGCTGTCCCGTGGAAGGGTATTCTCAATTGATTTTCTAATAAAAACTACACATTTAAAAATATACAGTGCTGGGATAGACAGCAATTTCATTCTTATGAACACTGGTTTACTACTTTCACAATAGTCCATGTCAAAAATTAGTCTCAGAATACGTTTCTATCCTATAACCACCCTATTGAAATCCGAACCGCACCCCCAAGACATGATATTCAAGGAAATATGTGAAAAAGCCAATGCATAATACATGCTAATCAGACTTTTCTGATCTGCACAGTTTTTCATCTGCTTAATTGCAAAAAATGCTTTATTGAGTTTCTTGCAGACACCATCAATATGAAAGTTCCAATTCAAGGCTTCATCCACAATTGTTCCTTAAAATTTTACTTCTTGTGACATATTTATTTCATCAATAAAGAACACTGCATTGTGAGTAATATTATTTCTGTTATAAAATTTCATTGTCACTGATTTTGAGGTGTTCAAGACTAGTCGGTTGCGTTCACACCAAAAAGTGAATTCATCGATAATGTTACTAATTTTGGTTACCACGTCATCCATAGTATGTCCAGTGACTGTAACAGAGGTGCCATCTGCAAACATCGTTATGTGGCAGTCCCTCACATATTCAGGCAAATCCTTGATAAATATAATGAATAATAATGGTCCTAAAACTGAGCCCTGAGGAACACCCAGTTTAACAGCATGCTCATCTGACATGGTGCCTCCATATTTGACTGACATACAGCGCCTCTCCATATAGGAGCCTAACCATCTTGATACATTGTTTGGAAGACTAAATCCAATCAACTTATTAGACAGAAAATTCCATGACACAGAGTCGAATGCCTTTGACAAGTCAAAGAATATACTTATAACAAAGTTAACAGCGTCCAAGTTGGAATATGTGTTGCTGAGAAAGTGATAAGAGTAGTGTTGCCCAAATGCAAGAACAAGACGAGACTTAGCCAGTCTTGGTCTTGGTCTTGCGCCAATACACCTGGTCTTGGTCTTGGTCTTGGTCTTGCGCTCCCAGTCTTGGTCTTGGTCTTGGTCTTGCAGCAAGAGTCTTGCAAGTCTTGCAATTACCTATTAGTCTATTACTATTTATTAAAGTTTACTTTAAATCTTAAAAAAACGTATTAGAATTGGAACATTGTGAGCTTGAATTAACATAGCCATAGTAAAGATCAAGCAGATTAACAAATAACTGAAGATTTAATAAGAAATTCGAAAAATTAACTGACCTATATGTCGTTTTCCATGGAAGTAACTGTTTCTTAATAAACATTTATGATTTATAAGCTTACATTTGCTAAAACATGTAAAAAAACAAATTAATTACAATAACTTGACTGTATTTTAAAGAACAATACTTATCTGTCTAAAAAGAGATTGAACCCTCAACTTATAAGAAATTTAATAAAAGAGTTTTACGATTTATCATTTATTTGAACAAAAAATAAAATACAACACTAATCAACAGCTTTATCATTAGGTTATGATACTTTATATCAATTTTTTTGACCAACAATTAATACAAAGTAACCATCTGGCTGACTCATCATTTAACCTATTTCTATGTTTTCTAATTACTAATGATGCTTTAGAAAATAACCTCTCAGCAGGTACTGAAGTTGCAGGTATTGAGAGAAAATCACGGGCCATTTTCGATAAAATCGGATACTCTGTCTCATGCGTCCTCCACCAATCTAAAATGTCTTCCGAGCTGGCAGTTCTTGGTTTTCTCAGGTACTCCTCCAACTCGTCTATCACTAAGCCTTGAAGACAAGATCCAGATGACGTCGAGGGACATTCATAGAGTTTATCAAAGTCTATTACGTCTTCATCTTCATCACATACTTTATTTTCTTTTTCTGGTAATTCCAGAGATTTGTTCAGTGAGTGTAGATTTTTATATTCTTCATAAAGTTCATTGAACTTGCGCAGACTTTCTGTTTTAAGTTGCTTCCCCCACATTGTCAGGTCAAAAGTCTGAGCCTTATGCCTTGGGTCTAAAATTAAAGAAGTACAATAAATCCAGTTGCTCTTTTTGTAATGTTTAAGCATTTTGTCTCGAGCTGCTTGGAAAGCTAGAATGAGCCTTTCATCCACTTCAGATCGATTAGGTTTCTCATCTAACTGTTTTACCATAGATTCAATTTTATCTAGCAAAAGATTGAATGATACAATGACTAGCGGTAATGTAACATATTTGTCTCCACCAAGTTTTGTACTTAAAAGTTTAAAGTTTATTAGAAATTTATGTAATTTTTCGAGTACCTGCCATTCATTAGCTGTGATTTGAAAATCATTTAATTCGGTGACAGAACTGCACAATATGTCAATGCCCGCTCTCACTTTTAAACCAAATCCAATCATATCATGTGTGGAATTCCATCTCGTTGGACAGTCAAGAATGGCATTTAGATTTGATGGCACGCCAGCTGCTTCACAAGCAGACTGAAACTTCTTCTTCACTATCTCACTTCTTTTTATTTTACTGGAAACACTGCGTAACTTTGTTACAGATGTACGCGAGTCAGCAATATTTGGTGCAGATTCTTCATCTTCCTCATCCTCAGTTTCGTCTGCATAGTCTTCGTACTGCTGATCTTGCGCGTTAGTGTCAGACTCACAGTGTAATGCTAAGGTCTTTAATAAATCTTGTACACCAAGGTTTAAAATGTGAGCAAAGCACCGGAAATGTTGATTGTCTGAATCAAAGTGTGGCGGCAGCTGTTTGCCCAGTTCATACATAAATTTGGTATTTGCAGTTGCGTTGTCGACCGTGATACCTTGTATTTTATCAATTATGCCATATTCCAATAAACATTCATGGAAAATCGTTGCAATATCTTCCCCAGTATGTCGACCGCGTGATGGTATAAAATCAAGAACTACAGATTGATACTTCCATTCGTTGTCTATATAATGAATAGTAACCCCGTAGTAACTCCTACCAGCAATTGACGTCCACCCATCAATGGTAAAAGACATTTTAGATGATAATTGTTGAAGTCGTTCCTTGAGATTCAATTGGAGCTCTTCAAATCGCTCTTTGACTTTCCTTCTAAGTGTAGACCTTTTAGGAAACACCATATTAGGGCAAATGCAAATACGTCGAAAATATACTTGTGTAGCTTCGTCATCGAAAAATGAGAAGGGAAGATATTTTTTCACCACCCAATCAACTGTAGCTGTCGTGATGTTGTCACTGCTGTTTTCCGACTGAAACAAAACAATAAATCTTGTGTTATTATTTAAAACATACAAGGTTTGAGCATATAAGAGGAGGAGGTATGTTGTTGTTAAATCGAGAAAATCGTTAAATTGATATTTGTTATATTAAGGTTGCACTGTACTGTAATTTACCAAAATAAAGTACTTAGTTGTTACTGGCCGATTAAATGAAAATATGGGTGTTTATAAAAAATATTTAAGACGATAATTACATACTTAATATGTCGCACCCCTAGATGAAAACACCACTAACTCAAAAATACTTACGTAAGTTAATGGCGTTTTTGAAAGTATCGCATGAATAGCTATGCAGAGTTGAAAAAATATTCTTACCTGTCCACTTCTTCCAGCGGTTACTAAAAAGCTTGTGATATCTCCACTTAATTTTGGTTTAACAGGAAGAAATATTTCTGATTCCTTTTTGTGGAAAGATATTAGATGTTTCCTTAAGCCTGAAGTGTTTCTGTTTTTCATTTTTATTTCAATCTTTTTATGTTGGCACAATTTACAGAAGGCAGTTTGGGATGCATGAATTATTTCGAAAAACTCTTCAAATTTGCTTTTGGGTCTTTTAGATCTGTGACTCAAACTCTCGTTACTCGGACTCGAATAATTTGAATCTTCGTCACTCATATTAAATTGTACACGTGATACGTTTTTAGAAAACAACAAGAATTAGTAAAAACAATTATTAAGTTAGACTCGAAGCACAGCTCAATTGGAAATGACTGGAATTAAAATAATTCCTTTATTTATAGTACGTTTCCTTGCTTTCTACCGCGCCGCCTCGCCACGTGCCGGCTCTATGAAAAGGATGCCGCCGCAAATCAAATAATGCCGCGTGCGGCGTACAAACACACACTAAATATTACCTACTTGTACAGACGCGACGCGTGAATAAAATATATAGAAAAGAATTAGTGAAAATCACTATTCTTTACATATAAGTGAATGTTTTGGCGTACATCTATACTAATATTATAAAGCTGAAGAGTTCGTTTGTATGTTTGATGACAGAAGTTTTAAAATAAATAAATAAGTCCTGAACGTCACTATACCTCCAAAGTTACTATTCCTCGTGGACGAAGTCGCGGGCACAGCTAGTAAATACTTACTCTCATCATCTCTCTCAGAGATATTCGGGCTGGTAAGTAATACAAAACTCTTATCGCAGGCTTTTTATTTTATTAGTAGGTAAGTACCTACGCTTTTTATATTATTTTATTAGTTTTGTAGAATTTTTTTACACGTTTCAAGTATATTTAAAAGTGGCTACAATATTTATTAAACGGGTGCGGGGTGATATTTGAACACTTTTTTGCTATTTTTTCTTGTAAAAACTTAAGAAATATAATGACTAAATGTACAATAATAGTACCTAAGTAATTAGTTTAAAACCATATAAGTAATCAATATTATAATATATACTTACTAGAATGAATTAATTTGACATCTACTACCTATCCTTACCATTTTATCCCAATCATAATACTACTTGCGTGATCAGTATAATGTATTCATTTTCATTCTAAGCACTCTGAAACTTATTTATTCTTTGGAACACCTGTAGGTACTCTTAAAATTCGAAATTATTTTACACGAGTATACCTACGCCTACGCCCTATGGCGGCAATCAAATAGTGTCAAATGTTATGATTTCGGCGTGGCGGCAACGATTGTTTTAGATTTCAAAAGAAGCCGCCGGCGCGTGTATCGTAACCATGTACTTCCGAAAAGCGGCAAATTTCTTTGAGAAGTAAGTACAAAACCTTTGAAGCCGCATTATCAAAGTGCCGATGGTTAAAACATAACTATGCATGCACTCAGTTTGATTTTAATAGATAGGTCCAGTTTTTCATACCTATTCTTTGATACAGTTTTTTGCGTCTCATAGAATTTCTAAGCGTACCTACCTATACACCGAACTGTTACACCTAACTACTCAGTGAAATAGCGCTAAGTCCTAGCTGCAAGACGCAAGAGTCTTGCAGGCTATGTCTTGTTCTTGCTCAAGTCTTGCACGGTCAGTCTTGGTCTTGGTCTTGCTAAAAATACGCGGTCTTGTTCTTGGTCTTGGTCTTGCAAAAACGCAAGAACAAGACCAAGACTGCAAGACCAAGACTGAATTTGGGCAACACTAGATAAGAGGCTGTTTCTATGGAACGATTTTTCCTGAAACCATGCTGGTTGTTGATTTCTACATATTCCCTTATTCTGGAGGCTACAATTTTCTCATACAATTTTGAGAACGAGCATAGTAGAGAGATCTGTCTATAGTTATTAATCTCAGCATGATTTCCTTTTTTAAATAGGGGAATTACCAAAGCTTTTTTAAATTCCTTTGGGAAGTACCCTTGAATGAAAGATTGGTTCAGCAAATAGGTAAGTGAATCAGTTATAGCACTGATTATATCTTTAACTGTAATTATTGATATTTCATCAATGCCTGTCGACGTCTTATTTTTCATTGATCTGAGAGCGTCATATTTCAGATTCTAATATTGGGCTGTTATCAAAGGGGTGTTGGATACTGACATTCGTACTACTGGTACAGGGTAGGGTTAAATTCTGTCCAAAGTTGGTGGCTATGATAGATGTAGCAGTGTTTGAGAAGTACTGAGCAAATAATTCAGATATATTTTGAGCATTCCCAACTAAGTTTGAATTATAGTTTAAAGTAATGCCCCCCTCCCCAGCATCAAAATGCATTGGTTTCCCTAGTTCGCTATTTATTATTTTCCATGTCTCCTTCGTTTTGTTGGTTGCATTCTCAATTTTTTTAGAAAAATAGTTAATTTTATTCTGTTTGATTGTTTTTTTATGTTCTCTCAATCTTATTTTATATCTAAGCATGCTTTGGGCATCGATTTCTTCATAACTGGTGATCAGATGGAACATTTCTCTTAAGCATTTTTCTTCTTGAACAACATCGTCAGTTATCCATGAGTTTTTAGGTTTCTTAACTTTGTTTTATTGGGCAAGATACATCAAAACACCAGGACAGAATGGAACACACAGAACAATGTGGAAGTGGCATTCAGAACACATGCCAGGTTACCTGATTTCCTTTTCAATGCCAAAGACAAAGTGGACAAGTGTGTAGGTGAGTGTCCGAAGTGTAATAGTGTTTATATGGAACAATGTGATCGAAATTTCCAAAAATGGTATGAATGTCCTTCAGACTAGGTAAAAATGATTCGACGTTTTCAAACCATTCCTTGGCATACAACCACAAGTTTTCGAATCTAAACGATACGGAAATTTTGCACTATGCAAGGAAGGGTTGCAAACTCGACTATTTGGAATCCTTGGAAATTCACAAGAATAAATGTTCTGTTAAATGATTGAATCGATTTAGTTTACTCACCGGTTTTCAAATTAGCATATCCACATTGTCACCAGGAAACAAAATTCAAGTACTGAATCAAACTAAGTACCTCTATTATCACCTACAGTGGTGTTATATAAGGGCTAATGTATTCAAACATTGTTAGTTTTATGTATAAGTTTAAAAATATCCTTATAGGACAAAACTGCAGTAACGTTAGTTACAAATAAAGGTGGTAGGTGGTAAAAAACATAGACATTTTCAATTTTCTTTTCTTTATCATGATTTCCTAACACGACTACATCCATCAGTTTACTATGAAAGTTCATAACCGCTAAATCAACCATCTGAAGAAGCAATAGTTCATCAAGCATTTATCCAAAGACTGACTTTTATATGTCTAATGATGGGATCCAGCTGAATTAATCAAGATGAAATCTCATTGAAAAAGTGTTACTATTCTAAGAAATATAAGATACACAACTTGAAAGATATTGTCGAAGATAAAATATTATTGTCAAAGTGTTATTATGTTAAAGAATATATGTTATACAAATTGAAAGTAATATTTGAATATTTGGTGATTTCAGCATTTTGAGGTGAAAAAGTAGTCAGAAAGTGATAATATATATGCTACATATTACAATAAATAATAATAATAATAATAATAATGAATGTTCTCATGCAACACATAAATGTAAGTATGAGAATATAAAAACTATGAAGCGTAAAAATATAAAAGTGAATGGATAGAAAATAACAGTAAGAATCAACTTCGCTTGAGCTATTCGCGGTCAGATGGCGCTATACGCAACCTCCTTGATAGGTTGTTCAAAAGAAAATCAAAATAAAAAACATATTTTAAAAATTATAAGTGTTAGTGAAATTTTGTACTACAGATGAAATATTTAAAATATTTTCAATTACCCGTGATTCAGTACAGAAAAAAGTTTTCAACGAAACGAAAGATACATTTTAAAATCTAATTCGATTATTTGAAAGCAAACCAGAATATGGATTTCAACAATGAAAACTCTATCGTAAATTGTACACCTAAAAAATTCAGTTACTTAAAAATTAGAATTAATGTACTTGACATACATATCAAATCAAAAGATTGATTTGAAAAATAAAATTATTCACTGAAAAAATATTTTTAGTCCACGAAATTTCAAATCAAAACATCAAGACTGAATTGTTTTTTGAAATTATTACTGCAAATTTTCTCTTTACTTCGAAACAAATTTCACAACTGTCCGCTCTCTGTTGGAGACTGAGACTGAGACCTCAAACCAATGCTCAAACTTTATTAGGTTGTTCGAGATGAATTTTACGCCGTCTTCGTGCGCCGTCTGTTGAAGATTTATAATACTAGTGACTATACTAAAACTAATAATAATTGAGAGTAGAAGTAAGCTCAGTTGACAGCAAATCGGAGGCGTGCTTATTAATTTTTGAGAGGGTTGAGAATCAAAGAAAAATTCTTAGTACAATTAGTTAAAATATTCATACACATTTTTCATTTATTTCATTAAAACTTTGCAGTATCGTAATTTACCTAATCGTTGTAGTCATTAGGTGGGCCTTATGAAAACGGAGTAATAATCGTGGTAATTATAGTAGGTACCAAATAAATTAACAATATTAATAAAAAACACAATATATATATATATATATATATATATATATATATATATATATATATATATATATATATATATATATATATACATATATATATATATATAACTTTTTTTCACTATTGGGTTGCAGCAATTGATAAGTGAGCTCTTTATAACTATTCTCAAGCTTTCGAGTAACTTAAACTCATCATCAGGGGTACTAGAAAATACAAATTACAAATTTTTGATAATAGAATATAATATAAATGTAAATGTACAAATTTTCGTCTAATCTTCAACCTCAGATTCGTCACTGTTGCGCGATCATCAAAGTGAATTATGATTGGTTCAATATTGTTTTCAATACGGTTGTCTACGTCCCACATTTTTTGCTCCTCTTTTAAAACATGCTGCATGCATTTCTTCCAGTCTTCTGCAGAAACAGTTCGAATAGCTTCTTGTAGGTGATGTTGCACGTCCACTAATTTGAATGTTCTGTTTTCTCGTGCCACATATCCTTTTACTTGCGCCCAGATTAATTCTATTGGGTTTAATTCGCAGTGGTATGGTGGTAACCTTAAAACTGTAATTCCACGACTTAACGCCATTTCATCCACTGCGAATTTTTTATATTTGTCTGTGTGTAATTTTGTCAGCTGAAGTAGTTCTGCCTTTAAACTATCTTTGTTATATTGGATATTCTTATTGATTAACCATTCTTGAATTGCTGCTTTTTTCCATGATTGTTTCGGTAATGGTTCTAAATGTCGACTATGGTATGGGGCATTGTCCATGACGATGACAGACCCAGGTTCCACAAGTTGAATGATGCCTTCAAACCATTTTTCAAACACCTCCGCATTCATCTCTTCATGATAGTCGCCTGTTTTCTTAGATTTAAATATTAATTCACCATTTGGTAAAAATCCACTGTCGCTTCCTATATGCGTAACTATCAGACGACTACCTTTTCCAGATGGCTGTTTTAACCCAACTGACAAACCTTCAATAAAGGCTTGTCGTGCACTTGTTATATTACCATCCTGCCATACTTTTTTGACCGTATGTCCTTGGTTAACCCATGTCTCGTCCATGAAGTACAATTTTTTTTGAGCTTCCGAAATTCGTCAATTTTTCTTAGATAGTTTCTTCTCCATGCTATTATTTCTTGACGTTCAATGAGAATGCTTTTCCTGTCAACTTTTCCGTACGTAAATTTCATTTCGTGTACAAGTTTCCTAAAAGTTTCTTTACCCATTTTTGGGACCAATTCATGATCGCTAAGTGCCTCCAGAACTGTTTGTAGTGTGGGCAGCTCATTTCTGAAAAAGAAACTGTGAATATTTCTGTGTATACTGGTTTTGGCTTCTTCATCAACTGTGATTTTTTTTCGTCCGCTACTACTTTTTGGCGTTTGTACGTCCCCATGAATTTCTGCTTCTCTTAGTATTTTGTAAATCGATGATTTTGGTACACCGGTATAATCAGAGCACATATCAACTAATTTATCTTTTGTAATTGTGGAACTTAATGATGAGAAATGCCCGGTTGGTTATTCGGAGGTACACACGTAGAATTACAGCACATATGCACAAAGTCATCTTTTGGTGGCTGATGATCTCTTTCAAGACAGTGAAATACTCGCAGTACAATTTGTTTTTCTCTTACTGACCGAGACTCCGACCGTTTTACCTTTTTCGACGTGGAAGGCCCGACCATGTCTCCCATTTTTTGAGTAGTTTGAGAACGGTGTAGAAATATAATTATGTAACGCTTAAACACTTATTAGCACTATTATTTTCACCAATTGTTATCACAACACGTCCATTGCTGACTAACTTAACTGTAAAACGTACAATTCACGCTGTATAATTCACAAACCAATGATACGCTCATGGCTGCAAGTACATTAATGAGGACTGCAACGATGAGATGGAAGTTACGGTAAGGTGACAAAGACAGAAATATCGTTGCGTACAGCGTTGCCACTAGTTGTAATAAATATCTAACACTATACAGAAAATAATGAATTTTAACTGATCAGTAATCAGGAAATGTATAAGTATTACTCATTACAAGCTCATTGCTGATTTTTATCATAAATAATACCTTTTAATCGTACTAGTATTGTGTATTATCTATAATTTGCCACAACCTACAACTCCACTGCTTACTATATTTTGATTCTGATATAAACTGGTAACGTAAAATTCAGATATGACAACGCGCTTTACTCTCAATCATTATTGGTTTTACTATAGAACTTGAAAAAAAAAGTATTTTTGACAATAAATCGGACTAAAAAGTGAAAAATAAATATAGTTTAAAAAAACTAAAAAACACGCTTTTGAAGAACATCGAACTAAAAAGTTAAAATTATTTTTTTTAAATGAGCTTTAAACAATAACGAACGACAAATACTAGTATTTTTAGTATGGTATTATGGTAGTATGGTATTTCCGTAATATTAAATCCAAAGAACATTGAAAACGTCTAATATATAACATCACCCTACAATTCATAATCAATTATTCACGATATTTCTGAATCTTGACGAGTACTAATTTGTCACCTAATAAACTACTTGCTGATGCAATTATGCTAACCAAATAGCATATTAAGTATCAAGAACAGCAAGTGTTCTATTTTAGCCGATAACAGTCTTTAAGAGAATGAGAGTAAATACTCGTAGGTGTATATAAGGTACGTTTGATATTTGAATACATCAATTGCAACAATGAAATCAACTGATATAATCTGTATGCCGACTTCTATAAGAATCCTGAGAATCTACGGAGTATTTCCTTCTAAAAATAAGGTATTACATCCTGGACTCCTTTTCTATTGGAGATTTTTTGTATTAGCAATCTGCACTTCTCTGACGTTGGTTGGAAGTATACTCCACCTCATCAAAACTATTCAAGGTGAGTTGTCAAAATACTACGTGAAATGATTATCAAAAAATAAACGTGGATGTGCCAATTATTATCAGGAGTAAGAGAAAAGATGAAGTAAAATTGCACTGTGATTGTAGAATGAAATCAAAATTGTTCAATGAAGCCTATAAAATAATCTAAAAGCCAGTCTTCACTTACACAGTAGGTTTATGGACTGACACCTATCAGAAAACAACTACTTCCCTGGCTAATACCACGACGAGCTTTGGAATATATCCGACAGGTGTTAGTGCAGGAATCCTCACAGAAAAAATCCTGCTTATGCCTTTGGCCATACAACTACCGGAATCGATTTTTATTCATTGGAACGGAAACATTTGCAGACCGGTTTCGGGCTTTTTGGTCTCTTGTCAGTGCAATGTAGTATCCCACATCAACACGAAGTCGATGATTTCCTATTGTCGTTCGCTTCAGATTTGTTCGAAGTTTGATACAAATAGACCGTTATGTTCTTCTCAGCAAATTGACAAAATTGGGACTCTCTAACCAACTGCTTACTCTAATTGAATCATAGCTAGTTAACAGGAAACAATTCGTTGAATACGAATCTTTCACATCGGCTCAGTACGTAGTTACATCTGGGTACCAGATGGTTCTAATTTTGGACCTCTTTCATTTTTAATTTGTATCAATGATTTGACAACCTCTTTGCATATTCCTAGCCTACTGTTTGCAGACGACGTGAAATTTTATTATAAAATCGACGACATTACTGACTGTCAACGTGTACAACATGAATGTAATCAAAGTTTGGAGTAATAATAATCGTCTACAACTGCAACATTTACAACAAAAAAGCGAACTTTAATGTAAGATTACTCAATCAACAATACTACAATCAACCGCGTACATGAGATAAAAGATCTTGGTATAACATACGACAGTAAATTAACATTTACAACACATATAAGGAATATGACTGCTGATGCAAATAGGATGCTTGGATTCGTTTACAGAAAATTCCTGCATAAATTACTAAACAATAATATTTGTGATGCATTGTTTGGAACCTTTGGTGTAGTAATGAATATTACTATTATTATCAACACCTCGACACGTGTTTCTACCACCAAGTGATCATCTTCAAGAGGAAGATTGAACTTCCTCTTGAAAATGACACCTGGTCTGAACGAATTGTTCCTGTACATGATTTGATTTATAGCCAGTCCTCAAGTATGCCCACTTAATATAGATGAAGCCTATTAATTCGAAATTTCTGTACGTTTTTGATCTTTTTGATTGACATCCTGACAGTTATATTGTAACTTTCCAAAAATATATTCATGTGAAGTATTGCCAAGAAGAGAAAAAGTTATCAACTGTTATAGTGAGCTAAGCTCTGAATGAGAGGGCGTTTAGATACGCCTTAACGCTACAAACCCTACCTTATAATTAAAATATTAAGTCTAACCGTTTCATAGGAATTGCATAGACACTTCCATGAACTTATGTTCAGAAATATATCCACTATTCATTAATTTTGTACCAATTGTTCCTGTCATAAAAAAGGCCAAGCCATAGATAGTATGAAGTAAAGGCGTGTCTACACGCTTCTACGTAAGGAGCTCGTTCACTATTAGAACTGATATCTTTTTATAGTACAAGCAATTTGAATTCGTCTTAGGAAGTCAGAATTTTTAATATCCAGTTCCCATCTGAGATTCTAAGATTTTGGAAGGTTTTGAATCGATACAAAGTAACCGTCGAAATTTGTGAACTAGTAGTGAAATAAATATGTACGAGGTATGTTCACAAAATGAGGTGAACTTTCGTTTTTTTTTCAAAAAATAATAATTCATTTTTCAATTTCTATTTTGTCCCCTCCAAAGTAGTCCTTCATACTTGTGCCAGTGTTTTTTCCAATCCTTGAAGTAGTTCTGATACGAATAGAAAAGAATAGAATAGAATAGTTTATTGACTACGTGATACATTTGAACAAATATCTGTAGCAAGTCAAAACAAAAAGTTATAAATATATCGTCATACATACAAATAATATACAAATATCACAACTAATGTTAAAAATGAGAACAATCGTTACTCGAAGTCACTTCTATGTTATATAACATTCATATGCGAAATAAAAACAGTGATCTAAAAATGACTTCAGTTTTTGCTTAAAACGGTAGAAACTGGGTTTTTTTAAGTGACATGATAATTTATTATAAAATTTCAAATTCAATGAATTTTTCTGTGAGGTGCTTGGTTTGAATCTCTCAGTTCGTATCAGATTTCCTGATCTCGTTGGATATTCATGTTGTTGCGATTGTAAAATGGAGTTGGATCTATTTTTATGAATTTCAACCAATGTTTCATATATAAAGGCTGTAGGAAGCGGCATAATTTTGTGATTATTAAAAAGTGGGCGACAATGATCTCTAAAGTTGGCATTAGATATTAGGCATTAGACTTATAACTCTTTTTTGCGAAACAAACATTTTTTTGTAATGACAAGAATCCCCCCACAACACTACACTGTATACCATGTGACTATGGAAAAGTCCGAAGCAAGAAGATTTAACCGCTCTGATACCGGTGAATTCCTTTAGTCTACGAAACACGAATATTATACTTGATAATTTCTTGGCCGGTTTGTCAACATGACATGACCAGTTCAATCTGTCGTCTATATGGATCCCAAGTAGCTTAGCACATTTACTCGAGGTTACATTTGTATTTGTGGAAGATTTTTACCCTCGTTGAGGGGAAGCCTATTTGAAACAAAACTGTTGCTTGCAAACTTCATGGTGGCGTTAGCAGAAATACTCAAATCATTCACATTACTGTGACACTCCACCAAAGTGGCATCGTAAACAAAAAGAAAACATTTTTTGGAAAATATAGGTCATTTATATGTACAACTAACAAAATTGGCCCCAGTATAGAGCCTTGGGGTACCCCATGTTTGACAGATTTTACATTCGATTTAATCCCATGTAATGTGATCTATCGTGCAAATAGGATTCAAAAAATTTAAGAGACAGTACACGGTTATATCTCCTCAGTCGTCCCAAAACACCGTCTTTTCATGGGTCTCTTCAATCTTGAGAACAAGAAAAAGTTGCAAGTTGTCAAATCTGGTGAATACAGTGGCTGTGTGAGCCGGTTCATAATGATGATGCAAAAGCCATGAATTTTTTTTCCACAATACCGGACGTTTTCTCCGTATTGCTTCTCGCAAACAAGATAATACAGTTTGACCAAGTTGCAAGATCTCCTGACGAACTACACTAAGGTAATCGAAGAAAACAGTCAGCAAAACCTTGAAATTTGAACCAACTTGGCGTTTTTTTGGTTTTGGCTCTCCTGGGCTCTTATATTGGGACGATTGTACTTTGGTTTCAATTTCATAACCATGTACCCATGATTCGTCACCAGCTATGACCATTTTAAGCAAATTTGGATCGTCATTGACGTCACTCAAAAATTCCTGAACGATGTTCATCGAACTTCGCTGCCACGCACTTCATGATCAAAATTTCCGGAGAGGTTTTCATCGGTTGTGGATGTGCCGGGACGTCCAGCTCAAGCGTCATCACTCACATCTTCACGACCTTCTATGAAAAGCTTGTACCACTTGTGAACATTTTTCTAAATCAGAGTACAATCATTGTACGCCACTATCAACATTTCAAGTGTTTTTGAGAACCTATTTCCATTTTGTTCACATAAAATTTTATGCAAATTATTTGATCCATTTTTTTTCGATCGCAGAAAATCGCCCAACACGGAAAACATTTCTAACTTTTATGCCTCTCACCAACAAACTGAATATTATTTTTTGAACACACCTCGTATAAGTAGATATAGCTTCGAGGTATCTATATGTGTGTATAGTATTCTGAAAACAAATGAAAATAACGTATCTTTTTTTTTCAGATGAAAAGTATAACTACATCGAACTGGACATAATATACATCCTATCGTTCACGACGGCATACGGCCTCATAGGTTCATTTGTTTTAAAAGTGACAGCCTGTGCAGAAATGTACATCTTCTTGTCCAACTTCGAAGAATTCGGAAAACCAGTCAAGTTCGACGAGAACAACAAACTTTTCAACACATATTCAAAATATCATTACTTCTACCTGGAGAGTTTGATTTTACTCATTCTTTTTGCTTCGAATGTATTCAAAAGGGAATCATGCGAAAGAGAAAACGAATTGTATGACCTCAAAGAAGTCTGCGGGCTTTTTTCATACACCTGGATGCCCTTCGATATTAACCATACCCCGGTTAAACAAATTTACTTGGCCCTTCAGTTATTGGGAAATCACCACATATACATGCTAGCGGGGTTGTTAGCATGGCAAGTATTTGAAACCATACAACATATTGTTGTACGCATAAGGGACGTAAAATCTTTTTTCATTAATGCGTTAGACGAGACGGACTGTCAACAAAGAAGAGAAAAATTCAACTTCGCAGTTAAATACCACAACGCGATTTTAAGGTATGCGCATGCAAAATATAATATAGGCCTATAGGTTATATGAAATATATCAATAGTACTAAAGTATTTTTGAAAACTTACTCAAAAAAAATGTATACTGAATCAAACCCATCAATGTATGTTAGGTTAGGTTAGATCCCAAGTGAGTGGGTCTATTCGACCCTCCACCGCAATCCGCAAGGTTTTGTTGTGGCTTACACCTATTCACACTCGACCAAATAAACGTAGCGTCTTAACGAAGCCGATTAATTTGTATGGTGAGTGGTCTGGTCAGATGGTCAGAATACGGCTCTGCTGAACTCTAAAAACCTGATTGAATTCCCACTGGGGCAGGCACAAAGTATATGCTCTGCTGTTTCATCTTTTTCCAAACAGAGGCAACACACACTGTCTAGCGACAGTCCGATTCTCTCCATATGATGATTCAAATGACAGTGACACGTAAGAAGGCCTGTTAGATATCGTAGTTCATTCCTACAGTAATCCAACAACTGTTTGGTATCAAGCTTCGAAGGGTGAATGAACGCCTTGTAGTGAGCCAATCCTGGAATATTATGCCAGAAGTCCATAAATCTTTTTGTCATCTAGGTGTTCATTCTTTGTTTGGCGAAACCTAAAGCGATGCCCATGACAGGTTCTGATCCGATGAAGCTGCTTGCAGCACCCTCCTTTACAAGGAAGTCAGTAGCCTCATTGCCTTCCAGGCCAGTATTTCCAGGAATCCAGACCAGAGACAATCTGTTAAGTCTTCTCATCGAGAACAGTCATTTTTGGCAATTTGCTACTTATTTAGACGTTGCTCGATAGGAGCCAAGAGCTTCCAACGCCGCTTGACTATCCGAGACCATTTTTATTGACTTGTGTATCAGGTTGGATTCTTCCAATCTCTCCGCACACCATTCGATAGAGTAAATTTTCGCTTGAAATACAGTTGCATAAGTTCCTTGGCTGATTGATATATCTGTCCTGGATCTGCGACTGAAAACACCTGCACCAGAACCAAAAGGTGTTTTTGATCCATATGTCAATCAACAACTATCTGCTCTCAATATTCCCTTCTCCCGGAGGATCCAGTCCTCTCTACTCGGGAACAGTATTTTATAAGGCAGTTTGTAGTTGACAGTTGGAGGCATAAAGTCAGAGGTCATTTCCGGAATGCTGTGACTTCCAGTGTCAACCAACAATCTGTTGCACTCTGCATTGAATTGATTTGTGCAATTGACAATATACACAGGTCTATATGCAGTCCATCTAGCCTATCTCTCCAGAAAAATATGAAGAGGTGGTAGATCTGGAAGAATCTCTATGCCGCTGACGCTATGGTACTGATGGTACCACTGATGGCAAGAGAGCTTCGCCTGGGCCGTTTTCTGTAAAGCCTCCGGCCATCAGGCAATTGCCCTATAAGTGATCATTGGTCTGACAATCATCGCATAAATCCGATGGATTCGTTTGGGACCTGAACCCCAAGTTTTACCTCAAATCCTTCTACATGTCCATAGGGACAGTCTGGCTTTGTGTAAAACTTTTACCAAGTGAGCGTTCCAGGTTAGTTTTTTATCAAGGACAATACCAAGATATTTCACCGCCGTTTCAAATTGAGGGAAAGTGGCGTTAGATCGTCCAATTGTCTCCTCCTGGTGAAGGGAATTATCACAGTTTTCCTGGGGTTGACAGACATCTGCTCTTTCAGGCACCAACTGTGAACAACGTCCAACGTGCTTTGGAGGATATTACAAGCTATCCTTCCCGACGTGAACCTCGCCAAGATGACAATGTTACCTGTATAAGCTTGCAGATCTACTTTTCTTCTGTCGAGCGTATCAAGCAGACTATCCATCAGGAGCGACCACAGAAGGGGAGATAGCACCCCCTCTGGTGACCCTGAACCTAATGGCCTCGCCTTGAATAGTCGTAGTTGCAGTGCTGTTTACCAGCATGGCATAGATCCAGCCTGTTATAGTCGATTCTATACCTTTCTTAGCCAGAGATGATCCTGTTTTCATGTCCTGATGATAAATATTGAAATAAAACAACCACTCACATATCTTATAAATAGATGTTTTCGTAGAGAATTTTTCCCAAAATTAACGAAGATTAGAACGATAAAACCATTATTCAAGAGTGGAGATAAACTGAAAATAGCCGATCTTAGACCAGTTTCTTCCATTTCTAATTTGGCAAAAATAATGGAAAAAATAATTAAAGTGAGAATAGTCACCTTTTTGAGTAAGCACAAGGTCCTTTCATGCTCACAGTATGGTTTCAGACATGGCAAATATCCAAGTTATATGAGGCTATCGGTGAAAAAACCGGCCCTAGGCATTTTTGTAGGTTTATCGAAAGTATTCGACGCTGTCTGTCATGAAAAATTGCTAATTAAATTGGAAAACTATGGAATGAGGGAAAATCTATACAAGTTACTGAAAGACTATTCATGAAATTGAGAGCAGAATATCTGCATAGGTGGTATTATGAGTAGTGCGATGACTGTTACATACGGTGTACCCCAAGGGACGGTACCAGGCCCCCTCTTATTTATTATCTACATGAACAGTATTTTCAGTGAGAACACAGATAGTAGTATGATAAGCTTTGATGATGACATCGCCATTTTCTACCAGTCGGAGTCTTGGAATTTTTTAAAAATGATGGTCGAAACCGATTTTGTCAAATATGTTGAATGGTTCAGATACAACAAGCTCACCCTCAACTTATAAAAAACCTAATACCTATCAAGCACTTCTCATTCATCATTCATACCTTATTAGATTTAGGTATTTGAAAAATTTTGTCAACACCACATATACTCACATCTGAACATTAACGTGACAAACACATTATAAAAAACCTCCAACATATTGGATCTTCACTATTAACTCAAGTTTAGTCTTGAAACTGTAAACTAATATTATAATTTCACCACGGATGCTTCGTGATTTCGTTTTCTTGTTTATTTGTTTTAAATAATATCCAATATCTGAATAAACTTTATTATTATACTGATGGGTTTGACTTTTTTGAGCATGTGAATTTAATGTTTTCAAAATTTTTTGTTCATGAAAAATCTGGAGATATTTGCACTATGCACTGGTGATATTTGCACTATTACTTCTGTTTATTATTATTTTGTTCGATAAAAATAAAAATGTGGTTCTTTGACGTCGAGACCTATTTGTAATAAGCATTAGGAATCACACGTTAAAAGGTAAGACCTCGTTAGTCCATAGCTCGCACATGCTTCTCAACTTCTGAGAGTTGTCGTTCGTATAGGGGCGACAGCTGGTCAACGAAAAAACAGAACAGACAGAAAACAGACATTGGTTCTATTGAAAAGGTCCAAAAAGATTCTACAATTTTTGAGTGTTTTCTTTACATTTGAAAAATGTATCACTATAATTTTAATATTCATTTCAGCTTGGAAGATAAGCTCAACGATGCCTTCAGCATATTTATGTTCACCCACATGGTTCTGACATCAGCTGTAATAGGCACTGGAATTTACTGCTTTTTTCGTGTAAGAACTTTTCATATGTCACTTATAAAACTTTTTGGTATGTAAGTAATTTCCATTTATTTGCTGTGTTCCTGACAAAATTCTTTATAATAATAAAAAGTTGCCCATTTTAAAGCTTATCTAAGTGATGTTTAGAAATTTAGAAATATTCCTAATAGTTTCGAAAATATCCAAAGAGAACCATAACACCAAGTAAGTTTTTTTGATGTAATTCCAGAAGATATATTAAACAGAATCAAACAAAATCGATAAAAATTAGCTCTGAAGTGGGCAAATTACTGTTTCCAATTTTTTCATGCTGGAGAATGTTCAAATTTCGCGGGCTACCAAACATATGTTCAATGTTTCAGCTGATCAGCATGTTTGCTTTGTTGATGAGAGACATGAAAGTTAGAAGTCTTGCGTGTTCGACGATTTTTGGCTATCGAAAAAAATGGATCTTTTGTCTTTTCTTTTATTAGAACCCCCCATCAAGGGGATGTATGAAAAAACTAGTTCGCCATATTGGAATTAAACGAACGTGTATGCAAAATTTCAGCAATTCGGCAATACACATGTTTATGATACTTATTTCAGAGAAAATCACTTTCTTCATTTTTGGTATGCATGGGATGGTTCTGGGGACTCATGATGGATTGTTTTAGTGGACAGCGATTACAGGACGAGGTAAGCATTTGAACACACAATTACGAAAAAGAAACTCAAGTTTCATTAGTTGAATTCGTTCAATTTCATTCCTCTCTACAATAAAATATAACTATCAGTAAATAGACTACCTTTGTCTGGGGGCCGAGATAGGACTTTCAATGTGTAAAAAAGAAAGGAAACGTATGAGCGCATTTAGCACCGACTTAGATGAAGCATATCCGTGTCAAAGATAAGAAAGATGTAACCGATGCCCAAAAAACGATGCATTTTTAAGACGCTGTTTAACGGTTTGTAGCCGTAATGGAAGTATCTAAACATGGCCACAAACCGTCAAAAAGCACCTATAAAGCGTCAAAAAGCGTCTATAAAGCGTCAAAAAGTGTATCAACAACGCCTGTTTATAAAACGTCAAATAGCGTCTTAGAATGCCTTATTTTTTTTCATAATGAAATCAAAAGCACATAACTTCTAAAGAAATTTTCATACAACCTGCTTTGGGCCTCATTGCCTGGTTAAGTTTATGAATTTAACAATCATAAAATGCATACTCTTTTAAAAAATAACCGAATATAATGAAATAAAATCAGTCCTCTCCCTCATAAACTATTTAAAAACAGTCATTATCATCATTTCATTCAACACAAAGAATTAAGTCACAGTCTTGGCAACAAAAATTTCACTAACAAGTCTCATATTTCCGAGTTCATAAGCCGTGGTCTGCAGGTTTATATACCTGACGTTTCGTCTGCTATTGCGGCAGACATTATCAAAGGCGATGCGGCAACAATCGAAGTGATCTACTTCGCTGCGTCCCAATGGAAGAGTCCAGGAAAGCCAGAACCAAAAAAGGCACGTCGAGTTTGATCAAATATCAAGGCTGTTTTCTTCCATTACCGAGGCGTAGTGCATCAGGAGCTCTTGCCACATGGTCGAATGGTCAATAAAGAGTAGGATCTGGAAGTTATGCACCGCTTGCGAAAAACAATATCTGGCTTTCACATCACGATAATACACCTGGTCTCTAGTACTTGTTCTTAATTTTTTTGCCAAAAACAAAACCACAATCATGCATCAGTCGCCGTATTCACCATATATGCCCCCCTGCGACTTTTTTCTGTTCCCAGACTGAAAACCCCCATGAAAGGACGGCGTTTCGCGACGATTGAAGAGATGAAAACCAAATCACTGAGAGAGCTGAAGAACATACCAAAAATTTAATATCAGAACTGCTTCGAGAATTGGAAAAAAACGCTGAACAGACAGCGTATGTACGTGAGGTGAATATTTTGGCCAATATCACAAACAAATAGAAAAACGGCTGGAAAATGGTACCGAGGTTTCACTGCGGTTGCTATATTTCTCGATATTGAAGGAGCATTTGACAATGCATGCACTACTTGACTCTATAGGATCGTATCTGGCTAGGAAAGGTATAGAATCGACCATAACTGGCTGGATCTATGCCATGCTGGTTAACAGAACTGCAACTACGACTCTTCAAGATGAGGCCATTAGGTTCAGGGTCACCAGGTGCTGCCCTCAAGGGAAGCCCTTCTGTGGTCGCTCCTGATGGATAATCTGCTTGATGCCCTCGACAGAAGGAAAGTAGATCTGCAAGCTTATGCAGACGACCTTGTTATCTTGGCAAGGTCCATGTCAGGAAGGGTAGCTTGTAATATCCTCCAAAGCACGTTAGACGTTGTACACTTTTTGGCGCTTGAGGGAGCCTGGAGTTTGTCAACCCCAGCAAAACTGTGATAATCCCCTTCACCAGGAGGAGAAAATTGGACGATCTAACGCCACTTTCCCTCAATGGTGAGGTGATTCCATTTGGAACGGAGGTGAAATATCTTGTCATTGTCCTTGATAAAAGACTCACCTGGAACGCTCACTTGAAAAAAGTTTTACACAAAGCCAGACTGTCTCTATGAACATGTCGAAGGATTTGTGGTAAAATTTAGGGTTTAGGTCCCAAACAAATCAACTGGATTTATGTGATGATTGTCAGAACAATGATCACTTATGGTACAATTGCCTGGTGGCCGAAGGCTTTACAGAAAATGGCCCAGGCGAAGCTTTCTGGCTCACAGAGACAGTCTTGTCTGACTACACCATCAGCGGCCATGAAGATCCTCTTAGATCTACCTCTTCTCCACATTTTCCTGCAGAGATAGGCTAGATGGACTGCATACAAACTTGTGCACATTGCCAATTGCACCAATCAATTTAATGCAGAGTGCAACAGACTGTTGGTTGACACTGGAAGTCACAGCATTCTGGAAATGACCTCTGACTTTATGCCTCCAACTGTCAACCTCGAACTGCCTTATAAAGTATTGTTCCCGAGTAGAGAGGACTGGATCCTCCGGGAGAAAGAAATATTAAGAGCAGATAGTTAGTTGTTAGTTCACAGATGGATCAAAAACACCTTCCGGTTCTGGTGCAGGTGTTTTTAGTCGCAGACCCAGGACCGAGATATCTACCTCCCTAGGAACCTATGCGACTGTATTTCAAGCGGAAATTTACGCTACTGAATTGTGTGCAGAAAGATTGGAAGACTCCAACCTCAAACACAAGTCAATAAAATTATTCTGGGACAGTTATACGGCCATTGGAAGCTCTTGGCTCCTACCGAGCAATATCTAAATTAGTAGTAAATTGCAAAAACGACTCTCCTCGATAGGAAGACTTAACAGATTGTCCCTGGTCTGGATTCCTGGCCATACTGGCCTGGCAATGAGGCTGCTGACTCCCTTGCAAAGAAGGGTGCTGCAAGCAGCTTCATCGGCCCAGAACCTGTCATTGGCATCGTCTTAGACATTGCCAAACAAACATTGAACACCTAGATGGCAAGAAGATTTATGGACTTCTGGCAGAATCTTCCAGGATTGGTTCACTCCAAGGCGTTTATTCACCCTTCGAAGCTTGATACCAAATAGTTGTTGGAATAAAGTAGGGATGAACTACGATATCTAACAGGCCTTTTTACAGGTCACTGTCATTTGAATCATCATATGCAGAGACTCGAACTGTCGGAAGACAGTGTGTGTCGCCTCTCTTTGAAAAATGATGAAACAGCAGAGCATATACTTTGTGTCTGCCCCGCTGGGGATCGAATTAGGTTTTTAGAGTTCGGCGGAGCTGTACTCTTACCATCTGACCTGAAAGACCACTCACCATTCAAACTAATCGGCTTCGTTAAGAGGGTGGATTTATTTGGTCGAGTGTGAATAGGTGTGAGCTATAATAAACCCTTGCGGATTGTGGTGGAGGGCCGAATAGACCCACTCACTTTAGACCTAACCTAACCTAACCGAGGTTTTACTGAGATGTTAATATGCAATTTGGAAAAACACTTTATTGTGAGATTTTCACTGAAATGTTTTACAAAAACGAAACACGTGTTTCGCCATACAATGGCTTCTTCAGGCGTGTCTTTACTAACTAGTATAGACACGCCCGCTTCACTAACTTGTAAGGATACGCCCGAAGAAGCCATTTTATGGCGAAACACTTGATGCGTTTTTGTAAAACTGTTTAATGAGAATCTCACAATAAAGCGTTTTTGAATACTTTATGGATTTTCATCAAGTATTGGCCAACTCCATCATGTACCTACCACCTCTGTAAATGTAGACATTTTGAATATGTCCTGAGCGCTCCACATTTCCAGACCTTCTTCATCTAGATACGTCGATCAATAAAACCGTAACGCAATCGTTTTCAGTTTTGATATTCTTGGCACAACTTTAACCTTGTATCAACAAAAGGCAGTGAAATGTGGGTTAAAATTTACAAAAATTCAAGTAAATTGAACCATTCGAAGCGGTTTATCGAAAAAAATAAATATATTTTGGTTTCATGTTCCCAAAGTCTTAAATTATTTGTAACAATTTTTTTTTCCAGAGTTTAGAGTTAGCAGCGGCAGTTTATAATTCCCCTTGGCACGACTTCGAAACTGAAATGATACGGGACGTAATGTTTGTTATCATGAGATCACGAAATTCAATGAAGTTACGAGCAGCTGCATTTGGAGTTATGGACCGGGAAATGTTTCTCGTTGTAAGAGTTCATTGTTATTAGGTTATTTCAAAAGTTTTTTCCATCTTTATAAGTCCACTTTAGATTGTAATATCTCAGTTAATACTCGTTCAATTCAATTGAAATGAGCGCCATTTGAATCGGAGCACTTTTGCCAACGTAAGTTGGCAAACGTAACGTGTTATCGAAGTGCTTGAAAAAATAGTAGTCGGTTGGCGAGAGGTCTGGGTAGTATGGTGGCTGAGACGAGCATTACGTTTAATTTTTGGGCGGCGCAGCTGACGCATTTTCCGTTACATGGTGATTCACACCAGCCGCTGACCACCATACAGTAACTTCCTTTGGAAAAGGCCTGGGTGGCTCACTGTTGTCCAACCTTTGTCCTGAACGTCTCCTGTTGTCGTGGATGATCTACCTTCCATCACACGTGACTGACGATCCGATCAAATAAAGGATCGTTTTGGTTGAGCAAAGCAAGAAGAACATATCTCGAAACATGACAATTTATGTAGATTGTTCAAATCGTGGGGCACACACATTCCAAGCTTTCTGACCTTTCCTGCATGGCAGCTGACGCCCAGTGATTCCGCCATCCCACGCACCGATTTTGATGGGACAGTCTCCGCCAGGGTCCTCAAATTCTCTTCCTGGATTAAATCTTCGAGTCTGAGATCTCCGGAACAAAATTTCGCCAACTTACGTCGATTGGTGCGTCCATTAACACTATAATTTCCTGAAAAGGTGGTTGGTTGGGTAACAGGATCAATTTTTCTTAAAAAATAATTGTATTATTGCCGACGTTTCGATTTCAAATCAATTCTTCTTCAGGGCTCTATAACAATAAATTTTCATAAATATACCTTCCACAAAACTTATACGATTATTATAGTTTCAATTTCACAAGAAATAATAATTTCTTGATTAAATTACTCACCGAAACGTAGTTTTTTCTTATTGATAATATTACTATTTCAAAAACCATCAGGCATATTAGATGCATATTTAAAAAATAAAAATAAAAAACATTGCAACAACACCCAACATAAAACGACGTGAAACAAACGAATGGCTTTATCTGTGATTCTGATAAGGTGAAGTCTGTTTTTTAATCAATGGCAGAAAGGAATAGAATGAAAAAAGTGTAAATTATTCAGGTATGTCACGTATCAAATTGGAATATGCAGAATTAAGGCTATCGACATCTCTTCTAGTGTTGACACTATCGCATTTGAGGATATGTATCATTTCGCTCAAAAGTATTTTGGATAAATCTATTCTGTGTTCTGAAACTCGTGTTTTAAGATACCGTCCGGTTTGACCATCATAGCATTTGTGACAGCTTCCACAGTTCGATTTGTACACAATGTTGGATTGTATTTCTTGTGGTGTTTTTGTTTTTTTGTTTCAAAAAAATGTTTTCCAACTGTATTCAGAATTGGAAATGGCAATTGCTCTTGATTTCAAATTCCTTATAATGTTGCTTTCGCTTTAAAACTTATGTTTCGAAAAATAATTTGAAAATCTATCAGAAAAATTGGGTTTATCATTTCCAACTGTCTGGGTAATTTTTGGGATGTTTTGACAGCGCTTGTTCAGTTTGAATTCGTAGAGAAAAATTGGCTGAAAATCGCCTAACTACATCATATATGTATAGTATAAGCTGAGTAATAAGCTGAGAAGTGGCAAAGTAATTAAAGTTATTTACTTTTCTATTTATCTTCTTTACATCATCCATATAGTGAGTTTTCAGTTCACTGAACATCGAAATAGGTTATAAACTAAAACTATACGTTCGATTTTTTCAAGTAGAGGTGAAATACCCCTCTTGGTACTTGGTACTAATCTGACTGATTACTATAATGTAGCGTGTGGGACAAAAGCGTTCTAATTCTCCATCTTCATACAATAATGTGGAAAACTTTCCAAAGAGTGAAGATAGAAATGAATTCTTTACAAAAAACAATAGATCATGTATTGAAGTTTTGTTCAGGTACAAACTAGAAGTAGTCCTACCAAAACCATCATTATCCCTGTAGAGGGATATATCGATTTCTCATTTGTTCATATCGAATCTAGCGAGGTTTAATTTTTATATTGATCCTATAGATGGCGATTTCATCAACAGTGTCGCCCTATCTATTCCTTAACTACGATTTTATCGTCATGTTTTTCAATTTCAGGTAATGAAAGCTACGTATTCTTACATAACACTGATGAGAAGCCAGAAGAATTGAAGTATTGAGAGAAAGGAATCATTGCATCAAAACGAAATGGAAATCACCCGAATAATTTTACAGCTGAATTGTTGTTCGCAAAATTTTTAAGTTCAATAAAGTCGCTAGTTACATTTGGTGATACCCTCTAGAGTTATTCAGCATTACCTTTAGAACGTCAACGTACCAAAAACTGTAATAATTTTCTAGACGCGCGGGTCGCCAACCAACTTGACGTTATCGAACAAGGCCGGTCCGACCGACCGAAAATTGAGCGTCAAAGTTCTGCCATAATTTATAAGGAGAATAATTCACACAATTTTAATCGAATATTACCGAAAAATCCCGAACGTTTACGATCCAAAAACTACAACAAAAAATGCAGGTCCGTATTTAAAAATGCAAAGGTGGAGGTGGCCCAAGTCAGATGACACCCTGTATAAAAGATTCATGGATATATTCTGAGAGCAAAATGTGGACAGATTTTCATTATGTCTGCGAATAAAGAAGATATAGGCAAACAAATAATTTGGGATTTTTTTGTTTTTCCTTAATATCTCCAGAACCAAAGGAGCTATATTCGATTTCTTTACATCATTGAATAGGTCTCTAAAATACGCAACTTTGCCATAATTTAACCGACACTCTATCTCTTATCGTTTACGAGATCCCCATGTACAGAAACGAATTTGAATAGCCTTGTATAAATTTCATCAGCTCAGGAATATATTAAACAGGGAAATGATACTGATAGTGTATGATGCCTTGGCTAACTAACTATATGATAGTATAGACATCGCTAATTATGATGAAAAAAGATCGGAGGTATTGTACCCAGTCGTTGTATGATGAATCTGGGATATTCTATGTTAGAAAAACTTACATTTTTCAGAGTTTGATATTGACGGCTAATTCATCAATCAAATTTATACAGCATGCTTTCAATTCTCGTAACAGTTCAGTTAAGACCATGAATGTTCCACGATGCAGACTCACCAAACTCAAATTCAAAAGAGAGTTGAAAAAATGTGTTGACAATAATTATGATAATATGCTTCTTCTGATACTTGAGTAAGAAATATTTATTATTAAAGGTGTTTTTCAGAGCCCATCACAGACAGATATTTCTCTTTCTCTTTCTCGTCCTCTATCTTCTTCTTACTATCTCTTCCTTTCTATACTCTATTCACTATGTTTGGTTATACAGGAAAAGATATACCATTTAGTTTGCTGGCTACAATACAAGCTTGCTTAAGTAGCAGTAACTTTCATCTTCATTCATTTATTTTTTTTTCCTTTTGTCATATGACGACTATGTATTTTGTCTTATTACTGAATTGAATGAATTTACTTACTTTCACTTACTTTACTATTTACTGAGATATCAAAGTTTAAAGTAGACTCATGAAAATAGACAAATTAATACAGCAATACAATGAATTTATTGTATTAGTTTGAAAATGCCCTCATAGGACGAAACCGCTGCAACGTTAGTTACAAATTAAAGTGTTAAAAAAACATAGAAAGTTTCATTTCTCATTTTTCATAAAAAGTTTCAATTCTCATACTTTATGATGATCTCCCACAACGTAGTAACGGCTACCTCCATCAATTTATTAATTAGACTTTTCTGACTTACCCCTTATACCTACACATCCTTTCATTAATGAAATTCCTTCTCAAAATCGAATATGAGAAAAACATATGCTGTATGTCAATATGTATACAAAGATTTCATGTTCTTGACTATGTTTTTATTTCTCAAAAAATGCAATATTCCCAAAGTTTTGACAATTAGAATGTCTCTTTGGACAATAAAGCATAATTATTATTATTTGTTTGAAAGGTGGTTGAAAATGTGTCGCGGTTTATTTCATCAGTTCGGACTTCCATTGTCTAATATAATATAAATTGATTTGAAATAACATGCAAGCTACAACCAAAAAAATGAAAAATTGAAATATTAATAAAAGCTGAAAATTCAAAAATATTATTAACAGTTATCACCCGAAGACGATCGTGGATATAAACAATCGGAATTTCGTGACGTAACTTGGTTTGGAATCTTTCAATTTTTATTTTTCATTTTTTGTTAATATTTTTTAATTTTCAGCTTTATTATTATTTAAATTTTTTATTTTTTTGGTTGTAGCTTGTATGTTATCTCTGTGTAATTTCAGTTTTTTGTTTAGTTAAATTGTTATTTTCGGTTAATCTTTTTAATTTTTTCTCCAGGAATTTCAAATCAATTCATATTATATTAGACAATGGAAGTCCGAACCGATGAAATGCAATAAAAAATATTATTATTATTGAGTATTCTAGACGGAAGAAATATCGAGGTATGTGATATAGGTAATCAAAATTTCAGATTTCTTAATTTATCAGTTTCTACTATGGTCAACTCAAATCCAAACTATTTTTTGTTCAGACTGAATAATAAGATAATTAGCTAGATAAATTCCAAACCAAAGTGAAAGAGGCGGATTTAGGAAGCTTGTATGTATATTCAAATCAGTATATAATCAACTGGAGTAACTAAAATTATATGTAGTTTGAGGAATCAGCGAGTCTTATTGAACATAAATGATTCAAAAAGGAAATCATTGACAATAAAAATATGTTACATAGGCGTACACGTGCGAGAACATTATGCCCCGTCTATCCACCCTATTGGTGTGAGCGGGTATTTTGCTGTTTTCGTTATGTAGTGCCATGTTTTGCCTGGTATCAATAGCTCATTCATCAAAAACTCTATCTCGAGTCAGAGCTCCGAATATGCAAATTGAACAAAAAATTTATTGGAAGAACCTTTCAAAATCCTAGCCAGTTGTATACAGGGTCCAGAAGAAAAACTTTTACAAAACACCAGAACACACATCAATGATTTCGGTTCGAACATCTAGTGTCATGTCCCGATCTCAACAATTTCTCACCTGATTTTCACTATAAATGGTTTTACAAAAACCGCAACACGTGTTTCGCTATGCAATAGCTTCCTCAAGCGTAAACAGTTTACACTTGAGGAAGCTATTGTATAGCGAAACACGTGTCGCGGTTTTTGTAAAACCCTTTATGGTGAAAATCATACAATAAAATATATTAATTAGTCTAAACTATTTTTATCTATTCGTGTATTGACGAACCTTACATTTTTTATGGTAGTAAGGTAATAAACGAATTGATTTGAATTGAATAGTCAACATTTCGATTTCACAAGAGGCGAAAAATATTTTTCTCACCAAACAACCGTGTCACAAATATATTGAGTTCGAACACCACTGATCATTTATAATCGATCCAATTTCGAAATAAAACTTTCAACCAAAACATGCAATTTGATAAGAATATGAAGAAACTCAAATCCAAGTTTCCACTTCAAAATTGATTCATAATTCGTCTGATAATCATGAAGGAAAGCCAGGGAAAATCTGCAAATCGTGAAATCATTTGTATGCCTACATCTTTAAAATTGTTTCGATTCTACGGTGTATTTCCAGAGGCAGATGAGATTTTAAAGCCTGGAAAGAAGTTTTTCATAAAGTTTGCGCTGATGGCTTTGTTGAGTTCATTGACTTTGATTGGAAGTTCAACGCATTTGATCAAAGCTATAAAAGGTCAGTACCAATTTGTCCAACGCAAACAATATCTAATACCTATCAATTAGGTATCCTTTTATTGAATATGTTGTCTTTCAAGTCTTTTATTCTACTCTCACAAGTGCTTCTCATTACCAGAAGTTTTGAATTCTCAGATATTACTATAGTTGGACTGATTCTCCCATCACGGAGGAGCCAACTATGGGATCAGTAGAAGACTGAAACAATGAATATCAAATATATTTGGTAGGTCGTTCATCTATGATAATCGTGAATTGAGTCTTGTGAAGATCCCGAAGAAGTTAAGCACTTCGATGTGATTATCGACCAAGAGACTTGTAACAATCACATCCACATCATCTCCAAAAGTACGGGAGCAATCTTGATATGTCAAAAAAAAGTTTGGAAAATCGTGATATTCAAATCAAATAACTATGTACTTGTCATATGAAACGATCATCGAACCAATAACACGTTGGAAACGAAAGAATCAACAACTGGTGTTCTCAGGATTCACCAGATAGCTAACATGAGAACAGGAAATACGTACCATGAAGATATTGAATCATATCCAATTGCCTTGGAAGCATCCCCATCATCTTTTAGACTAAATTATATATAGGTAGGCGCCACTCAAGTCCAACAAAAACAGTTTTGAAAAACACCAGGACTGTGACACTTTCAAAGACATAGGGGATATATGCCTGAGATGGCATACTTTTTTTCTATACCTAATTACTAGTAGCACTTTGAAGTTACAGAATTGGTAATGAGTGAAATGAACACTCAAGACACTTATTTATTAAAACATAACGTTATTACTCCGAATAACTTCATACTTTTTTTATACAAATTTAAAGAAAAACTCTTCATATGCCATCTCATCAACACAATTGTTGGTGAGATGACATAGAGTAAAACTGCCTACTGAAGTTGACATATATCGCAAACAATAGTATAATATGCAACGATCATGTAATGATGGTTATTAAGACAAGAGCATTAACCGGGATACGAAACGAGCCGAAGGCAAGTTTTGTATGGTTTATGCGAGTGTATTAATAACCATTACATGAGAGTTGCATACGCTATTTTTTCTAAACCCGATAAATAATGAAAAACTATAAATATTATATTTGTATTGAACACATTTACAGTAATTAATTCATATTTTTTTAAAAAAACACAAACTTAATGGTATTATCTTGGATATATGAAAACTATAAAGATTCTAATTATATTTATATGGAATATAACAACTGTAATTAATCTGATCTTTTAAAAATATTGGAGTCGATGGTATTCCTTCTATATCGCTGTTTTCAGACATTTTGATAATATAGGTAGGTAATATGAAAACTGATTTTGACAAATAAAGCAATTAGTTACTTAGGTTAGAATCTAGGACAAAGGAACAGGATTCTTGATTGAAAAATTATGGGTTTCTATTGGTTGATAATCTGTATCGTTATAAAAAATCTGTATCATAATGGATATCATTATGAAACGGATTATGGTCATATAAGTGTATTGTTAGAGTACGGGTGTAGAAAAATACTTTTGTTGCTTTAGATACGCCAGCACATTCGGTCTCGGTCCATTTCAAACAAATCTGACATCGTAGCCATGTTTCTCCCGTACGGAAACGGGAATATAATTCGTTACAAAATATACATGCAAATTCATCCTCCGAATCGCTACTATCCTTTTCAGAGTCTTCTTCATGTATTAAGACCTTATCTGCAGCTCGGATGGATTTCCTTAGTGCTTGCGCTTTTTTGTCAACAACTAGTTTCTTGGCTAAGTCAATTTCTGGGGTGGTATTAATAACTCCATATTTTTTTCTTTGTGACACTGACGCTTTAGGTAATGGTGATATTTCTGCCACAGAAATACTTCCATCTTCTCTATTTTCATCAAAATCATCCTTATTAATCATTATACCTGATGGTCCTGGAGTAATGGAAACAACTTCTTCCGTCCGTTCTTGCTGGATACTTTCCTCATTAGGTAAATCAGTAACATCGGCAGGGCAAAACATTCAGTCTGGAAAGACATTGACATTAAAGGGGCTTTCTTATATGCTGGGCTGAAAATCTCTGCAACTTGGAAATGTGTTACAGTCCGGCCTGGGTGATTCTTCAGCCATGTGGTGAGCTCTTGATTATAGTATGAACGAAAAGCCGAATAAAAACTCACGTCCAGAGGCTGCCCCCAATGGGTAGAACAGTGTGGCGGGAAGCAAAACAGCACTATGCCACTTTTGCGTATGATATAACTTTCAAAAAGGAACATTGTATTTTTTTGGATGCCATTAGCCATCCCATTCTTTTTTGTTCAACAGCATCGATAGCTTGCTTCATATTTTGCTCGGGCCAGTTTTTTCTGGACGATTTTCTCTCGTACCGACCCATCACTGTAATAGTAAATAATTATATTTGGAAAGAAGCCATCAAATTAACAAAATAAATATGATTGTATTGATGCTTACATACTTGTATGAGAAGGCATACCCTTGCCATCTCGTCCACACGAATAGTATGCCATCTCAAATAGAGGAAGATCCTTTTTCTAACCTATATTTTAGTAGATTTGTTTTAACGACACTATAATATAGGATACACTAATTGAGCCACCAAAGAACATAAATACGTATTGGGACTTACCCTAATTTCAAATAACAATCAATAATGAGGCAACTTCTAATCAGTTCATAAAAACTTTTATGAGGCAAAAATCGACTGACTAGCCTAATGCCTCCAAAACGAATCTGGCGCATGGTTTTTGCACACTGTTGCCAAATGCTCGAGCATTGACGATAGTTTTCGGTCAGAACAGCGCCAAATTTCAAATGGATTTAGAGAAAACACGTGTTATGCCGTCTCAGCCAGTATGCCATCTCGAGCATATCTCCCCTATGTCCCACTAAGCAAGTTGGAGTCATTAGTAGATGATCCTAATATAATATTAATATTCTAAACTATTTCTGTTGCATTCATTCCAACATTTTCTTAAGTTATTCCAGTGTGTTATGCTATATTTAAATTGATTATCCACAAAACCGAGACCTTCCATCAGTCGTGTTTGTTACAGCGGCTAATAATTATAAAAATTGTCAGTTGGCAACGCATTCCCCGATTAAATGAAGTTGCTATTTCTGAATCTACTGAGATTGGTCAACTAAAAACTCTAAGCTACAAGCAATGGCTGATAAAATGGCTTGAGTAATAGTACCTTACAATTCAATTCATGTCATATTAGTACTTGTGAACTTGTGATTATAATTGCATGTCACTTTTCACCCTCAGAGTTAATTGTATATTCTATATTATCACTGACAATAAGCAATATGTTGCTAGAAAGTGGGTAAGTCCAAAGTGAGGCTTTATTGTGACAAACGTCTATTTAAACTCTATCAAATGAATCCGACTCTTAAATGAAGTCGATTACTCTATTTGTTGAATGATCTTTCAGGTTAGTTGGCAAGAGTGAAAAGTGCCAAATGATCAATATCTAATTTGGTCCAACACGTACAGGGTATGTGATCTGCTATAATGACCTGAATTTCCTTGTGAAGAATAATCCACCCCAAGGTTATAGACTGTGGTATATTCTACTCAGTCTAGTAGGGACGTGGTATTCTGTAACGAACATGGCCGAAATATGCAGCTCTGCAATATCCTTCACAGTGTAGACATAATGGCATACTGAAGAGATTCCAGTTGATTCGTCAGTTTTTAGTTTATCAACAGTTCGTGGTATAGGATTCCCACTTTATATCACGGAAACCTTTTCATATGAAAGTATCTGTGAGTCAGCTCCTCCTAGAAGAGTTTGTTTCCTTGCTTCATACAGATTCTACTTCTGTTGCTGGAGAATTTTGTGCAAGGCTAACTCATAAGAAAACCGGCTTGTGAGAAGACGATAAGTCATTTTCTATGCTTCAAGGTTTGTTAACAGGATCAAGTTGAAGAACTGAGAAGCTCTTGCTTTTGATCCAATGACGTTCATCTTCTCTGTAGACTAATGTTTAATTACTTCTTAGTCCATAAAAGGCTCCACGAATAGGTAGGGAAAGAAGGTACATAACGGAAGAGCTCTGCGTTACCATGACAAAGCTTTCTTCAACGAGAGGGCGCCCTGTATCTCGAAGGTTCCGTTAGTGACCTTGAGGAACTGTTACCTTCACAGTTTCACAGGTGACATCTCACCCGGCAGAGGTATTCTGAGTTCCCCGATGCCGGGCCCCCTGGGCTCGTGATGGTGCAAACAAGAGTCACAAAATGTCTTTTTTCGAGGATTGGACTCAGATTCATATGAAGGGGCTGATTTTTGCTCTATACACTTTTTCAGCTCTTGTAACTACTCTTTTCTCCAACCTGAACTTATATGAACTACGAAATCATTTTACGCCGATTCATATCCTATTGAGAAATTCACGTTAACCTCACAGGAAAAGTGTTAGGTCAATTTGTTTTCTGTATCTAGATTCAAGCGTTCGCTTTATTTTTACGAGAAGTTTTAATACATTGTGTGATATGTGAACCTTTTTAATCTATGAATATTTAATTTCATTTCACAGATGACTCCTACAATCACCTAGAACTGGACCTTACTTACATATTATCAATGACCGCATCATATGGAATGATTTGTTACTACATCGCAAAAATGAGTACTGTAGTAGAGCTATATCTCTTTTTCTCAGAATTCGAAGAGTTGGGCAAGCCCGCCGATTTTGATGAAATAAACCAGAAATTCGGCAAATACTCCAAATATCATTACTGCTACTTGGAATCGTTAATGATGACCATCCTGCTGGGCTCAAATATATTCAAAGGCAAGCAATGCAGATCGGAAAACGAAATGAAAGGCCTCCACGAAGTTTGCGGCCTCTTCTCGTATACGTGGATGCCATTCAATATCGACTATTTTCCCGTTAAGCAAATCTACTTAATCATTCAACTTTTTGGTGTTCATTATATTTATATGGTTGCTGGGCAAGGAGCTTGGATTTTTTTGGAAACCACAGAGCACATTTTGGTAAGGATTCGTCACGTTGCATATCTGTTCGATGAAGCTATAAAGGAATTAGATCCCAAGGAGAGAAGACAAAAGTTTAACTTCGCCGTAAGAAATCATATCGCTGTTTTGGGGTAAGTATAGTTGGGCAATTCCACCAGCTATCAACCACCAAAAAAATTTTTGGCTGGTGTTAGATTCTGTTACCAAAGCTCCAACGTAATTTCTGATTCTTTCATCATCATCCCTTGAGATTCCTTGGAAGGAGATCTGAACCTCCTTCAACTCCCTAGCCTTGAATTCTCTCTGACCTAGAAGTAGACAACTTGTAAGTAGCCGATATCCATGAGAGGAACTAAGAATTTTAGGACCCATTGGCACTTACGGCCTGATGACTTCGACAATTGCGGAACTAGCCAAATGTTACATCCATGCTCAATCCCTAAAGAGATGGGATGGAATCAAAGGATGCAATCTTGTCAGGAAGCTGGCGCCGAAGAAATATCTGGCGATGACCAGAAAAAATATACGCTTAACAGTAGGATTTCTGACTAGCCACTGTCAATTAAGGAAACACCTCCATAATATGGGGCTAGTGGACACACCTTGATTCAGGATGTGTGAACAGGAAGATGAAACTGTCAGGCATGCTCTATGGGAGTGCCCGGAGTTATCGTCAATAAGAGAGTGTGTGTTCGGCGAGTCTTGGCTTACACCTGCCGATATAAAGGAGATGTCTCCCAGCCACCTGTCCACCTTCTGGAAAGGACAGGATGGACGATGACCTAGGAGGACAACTCTTCAGGAGGATGTACAATGGGTCACATGTGGCCTAAGTGCGTGGGCTTACACTCACCCTCCCTACTCTACAGCATACGGGGTGATATGGACTTTGGCATCTAACGACTAAGGTGAAGGGCAATACATTGGTACAGAACATAAGAAAGTTAACTTCCACGTTAACAATTTACTAAGTTAACATGAAAATTGCTATAATTTATGAAACCAGAGGAAAATATGTATTCAAGTAACAGATGATAAGTATCTTGGTTGTGAGAAATTAAAAATAGAATTTGAATCAGTCTATATACAATTAATTATTTAAATCCATATATACAAGCTACGAGAAATTATCTTCACTCTAATGAAAATTGATGGAAATTTGACCAAGAAAAACTACCTACTGAAAAAAAATGTTCAATATTTTCAAGTAAATTCCATCAGAATAGTGTAGAACAAACCAGCTTAGTCAAAAGCGGTTTTGTGAATAAACGTTATGAATATTACTGGAGTTCTTTCCTCTTGAAGATTATCGCTTGGTGATCGAAACACGTGTCGAGATGTCAAAATAACAGTTTGGTGTTGGGAAAAAACTCCAGTAATAATCATTACTATACCAAAGGTTCTAAACAGTGCATCACATGTAATGAACGTTATATCAAGAATTATTTTGGTTGGATCTGAAGCTGGAGTAACTTAACGAAACAATTCATTACAAAAATGTATTATTCAAATGAATGAAAATTGATGGACTTGGGAAGTTGCAGAATTGTATCTTCAATAGAATCAAAAATAAAATAATAATTTTCGCAATATCTGTCGTTGATCTGTAAAATAGGCATAGTTTGAAAAAGGTAACTGGTCGTGTACTTATCTAATTCCTGAGCTGTAGAACGTGTAAGATGAAAAGATGAGATAAGTTTTTATTCGTTTCCATTTATCATACATGTACTTTGAAATGCGTTGACTGTTCAAAAAATAAGATAGGTTAGTTGAGTGGGAAAGTAGGGATTCAAATAACAGCGTGATAGTTAAAAATACTTCTGAATACCTACTACCTACTCACATGTATAAACAATCGATCGCTTCAAGAACACTTCACTAATTTTCTTCAAAAACTTCTGATAATTCCTCTTCCATATTATCTGTTTCACTATCACTGTCGTCATTTAAATCGATAATGAATTTATTTCCATCATTAATATGGAAGTGTCCCATCCCGATATAGTCTTTTTCAACTAAAATTACTTTTTTAATCTTTTTCTGCCAGTCTTCTTCGGTAATATTAAATACGTCTTTCTTAATTATTATCAAATTTTATCAAATTTTGGAAAAAAAAATTTACGCCTGATGATTTCCCCAAATTAACTCAATGGGATTGAAAACACAAAAGTAGGGGGAAGTCTCAGTATGGTGTGTCCATACTTTTCAGCAATAATCTCATACACTTTTTCAAATGTTTTTGTCTGTAAAACTTCAAGTAGTTGGTTTTTGGTGTACCTAGTAATCTTCAAAATACAAATTGATATCCATTAAAAAACTTTGTATTTCATCTTTCCTCGAATTTTTATTCGGTACTTTGATGAGATGTCGCGAATGATAGGAAGCGTTGTCAAAAACTAATACACTATTCGCATCCAAATTTGGAATCAATGTGTTTTCAAACAATTCCTCGAAAATATTAGCTTCTATGTTCTTATGATAGTCAACATTGCAGTCCTCAAGTTTTTTCCACATAATTTCAAAGAATTCGGAACCCATCCTTACTTCCCCCGCAATGCACAATGATTAGTCGCGATCCTTTATTTGCAGTCATGTTAGGCGTAAGCATTTTCGAACCATCAGTCCCCCCTTCGTAACTATGTCGTGAAAGTCATACCAAGTTTCGCTCAAATATAAAATTTGCCGTTGTTCTTGTATATATTTAGTTATTTGTTCTAAATATTTGTTACGCAATTCCACTATTTTTCTGCTTTCCATAACTGCTTGACGTTAGTTTATTATTTTAAATCTAAATCCTAGTTTCTTTATTCAATTCTGAAGAGTTTTGTCACTGCAACTCACGTTTTGACCGGAAATATTCAATTTCTTCCTTATGGTTTCAGTTGTAGGAATCTCCTTGCTTTTGTAACAGTCGTATATTGTTTTTTTTTAATGATTTTATTATATGAACATCTGAAGGATTTGGTAATCCCGTATCACATCGCGTCTTGCGTTCATAAGGTTTGTTCTTGACTATTTTACGTACAGTTGAAAAAGGAATTTCAGTCAAATTTAATGTTGCTTGTAATAGTTTATTTCCCTCGAAACCGAATTTGAGATATAGTTATTACTATTAGTACTAGTCCAAGGGTGCCACATTTTCAGATAATTATAATTGCACCAATATCGAATTTCAACACTCAAATCGCGATCAGCTCTGAACTGAACATTGACAACATAAGGAGTATGAACATCTATTCGTCACCGTAACATAACTTCAAATTTAACTTCATGACTCTTCAGCCAATCATAAAATTCGGTTAGTGAAAATTATCCAATACAACCGCCAATTCTTCAGTCTACGTGGACTAGTTGGTAGCGGCTTTATTTCTCTGTATTGGTTTTTATGGCCTTTAACAGAGCCGACACCTTTAACTATGCACAATACAGGTTACTTCGACTATACTACAAGTACGTGCATGGTTCAACCATCTACTTGTCAGTCCAAATCTGGTCATTCGAAAAAATATTTGTCTTTGTACGTAATTCCTTGCAAGAGTAATTTACTCATGGGAGCAGGTATGCGATAGTTCATTCTTCAAGATATCAAAGAAGTTTGTTCGAACAGAAAATTATCATCATTCGAAACGAATTCCGGCTGTGATTAATTTTCTATGAAAGCTTGATGGAAGTTATTATTTTGATTCACAAGTTGAAGCGACAGAAAGAATAATAGAAGTAATGCAAGAGAAGTCTCACAAACGTACAGACAAACACATTTATTACATATACGATATTGATGAAGAAAAAACTGTAACTTGGTATTGATCAACTATACAAACATTTTGATACCGTCAATTATCAAATTATGCTATCCATATGTTTATCTTGTGAAGATCTACGATTATCTGAAAGATATATAGAAATATGTAGATATAGATAGATATATGTAGAAACATTAACTGGCAAATCAAATTTAAAAAAAATTGTGGTCTACTAGACTAATAAACTTTCAGAGTATCCACTTCATGTAACTGTATTGTCCCGTTTCAGTCTGGAAAAGAAGCTGAATGACTTGTACAGCGTATTCATGTTTACTCACATTGTCATGACTTCATTCATTATGGGATTTGGTGTCTACGCATATATGAAGGTAATTTTAACCCACACACCCACAAGCAAAATACTATTGTTATTCACAACCATTATCAGGGCCGGATTTAGAGGAGGGCGGGCAGGGCTACTCTTCCGGGGCCTCTACAGGAGGGGGATGCCACATCAAAAAAATAATCAAGCCCAAATTGCAAATAAATTTTTGATTTTATCGAGCATTTCAGTGGCAATACTGTTTTCATGCTGTAATTTATACCCATGAGTTAAAGAGAAATGAAACAAGTAAAAAGATCCGAAAAACGATTGACCCTGCAGGTCATCCTAACAACTTATCGCTTCTTCGGGCTCAAAATTTTAAAAAAGTATTTGACAATAACACTTAAATGGAAGATTTTCAAACGCTACTATCTATTGAACGCGTCGATTTTCACGCGCTTCCCCTTTTTTGATTTTTTTTTTATTTTCTTAGCGGGAAGTTAAAATTTCAACTTTTATAAAAAAAATTCAAGGGGCCCATCGTGTTCTCTTTTTCTTTCCACTCCTTCGTTGCCCCGGGGCCTCCAGACTTCCAAATCCGATCCTGACCTTTATGGCTGACAGATGAAACATCGCTTTATTGTTTCTTGCTGTTTTTAGTTATATAACCTCCCACAATCTGGAAAATAAACAAAACTAAATCTTTTCACATATAGTCAGTGAGCATACTTGAAAACGCTATAAATCAAATCATCTAAGAAAACAATTCGTTCAGGCCAGTCTCAACTCCCTACACTGTAGGTTGATGGACTAACACCTATCAGAAAACAACTACTCCCTTAGCTAATACCACGAAGGGCGTTGGATTATATCCGACATGCGTCAGTGCAGGATTCTTCACTGAAGGTATTCAACATAAAGTCGATGATTATCGATAACTGAAAATCGAATTCCTTCAGAATATCATTCCTCGAACTAGGCTGAAGCGGACAACAAACAACAGGTTTGTCATCGCCCCATCTGCCTGTAAACGAGGTAACCAACCTTTGAAATTTGAAATTTGCCCAATTCCTCGTATAAGGAAAGAATGTTCCGATTGATTCGGCGGTTACTTGATGAAGATCCATAGTTATTTCATAAACTACACCTCCCGATTTGATCTCCACAAACTTTATTTGAAAAATATATCACAGTAGCTTATTCAACGATGATTTGAATACTGTATTTAAATCACTGTGTCCATGAAACATGTGATATTTTTTTCAAGTAAAGTTTGTGGAGATAATGAAATCGTGAGGTGTAATTAATGAAAATAAGAAAAGAAAACTTTTCACATATAGTCAGCGGACAAACTTGAAGACTGGCTATGAATCAAATCATCTAAAGAGCAATTCGTTCAGGAATAAATTCAGTGAAGAATTCTGCCCACCTGTCGGATATAATCCAACGCCCTTCGTGGTATTAGCCAGGGGAATAGTTGCTTTCAGATAGGTGTCAGTCCATCAACCTACAGTGTAGGAAGTTGAGACTGGACTAAAGAATTGTTCTTTTAGATGATTTGAAAACTAAATCAATAGAGGATTGCTTCGTTTTTTTTTTTTCATATTGTGAATGGTTTCAAAGAATATTGCTGTTATTGTGGTCACTTTGTAAGGGGTGCATTTGGAAATATTTTATAAAAACCACCATTCACCCACCACACTTTCCAGACAAATTACATGAATTTATATTGTTAATTATGTTTATTTAACTAGTTGTTTAGACTTCAAAAGTTGTGTTTTATGATAAAGACATACTTTTTTACAGGATAGAAACATTTCTTCATTTATTCTATCTTTTGCATGGTTTATTGGATTGTTCATGGATTCCCACAGTGGACAACGAATTCAGGATGAGGTGAGCTATAACGATAACATTTCATGTGAATTAAAACCCGAAATAAAAATAATGATACCTGGAACCTCAAGTTGAGGCAGTTTTAATGAAGAGCAACTTATGGGGGTACTTGAACGGGTCTGCAGTCAAATCAAGAATTGTAGATGGAAATGCAAAAGCAGCTGAACACTGAGACATTGGCAACAGTAAAGCAAGATCCGATCTTATTCTTTGTATCTGCTCATCGGAGATGAAGCGAATAAAATCATATAAATCTTCGATAGGAATTTGACAAAAACTGAAAGTATTTATCAGTCTTAGAGACATGCGAGAACAGCAAATCTATTAAAGAATATAATCCTCAATACGATGAATCTTGGCGACGAAGGGATATCGTCGCCACCAAGCTGAAGGAAATGGACATTAGTATTAACAAATAACTTGTTTAGTTTTATTACTTTATAGTTCACCTGATTATTTTCAAAACTTTCGATGGGCTATTGAATCGCGGGGTGAAATACCCACCCCAAATGTTTCAAAAATAAAAATCACAAAAGACTATAATACCAGAAAAAATTGAAATAAACCAAATCAAGTTATTTTGTTCGTTAAACATAAAAACCTGTTGATTGTCTTTCAAAAAATGAGAGAAATGGTCACCGAACAACAAGTCGAATACAAGAAGTATAGGTATACAATGAAGAAGAAACGGTTGTTTTGGCAAATTCTGAAAGAAATAATGGTGGTTGCACGTCTCACATATTATAGAGAATTGATGTCCTATTCGATGTGTCTGGATTTGAAAAATCTCATATTTGTTTCAAAAATCACCGATAAATGCAAGAACTCGACTTTTGAATAACTTAAGCTGTGTCAAAGAACCAAGAAGTCGTTGCTAAAGCATATTAGGTGGGCTGAAAAGTTTATAGGCTAACACGCAGACGGCGCTACCATAACCTTCAAAAGATACGTGTAGACATTTCACAGCTGTCAGATTATTAGTTTGTGTGAGTGAAGCAAGTTTTGTTAGTTTGAAGAAAATGGATGAAAAGGATTTTCATGTGTGAAGAAAACATTGATTTTTGGCGAAAAAAAAACTGTTGAAGCCAGGCTTGGCTTGATAAACATTATTCGGACGTATTACCAGGAAAATCAAACGTTGAGAAGTGGTTTGCTAAGTTTAAACGAGGTGAAATGAGCACCGGGGACGATGCAAGCAGTGGACGCCCTAAAAAGGCTGTTACCAACAAAGGCATGAAAAATCCACAAAATAATTTTGGGATGGCCTCAAAGTGAAATTGATCGAGATAGCTGAGGCTCTAAAAATAATAAAGGAACGTGTTGGACATATATCGTACATGAATATTTGGGTATGCGAAAGCTCTGTTCGGTCAAAGTTGGTGACGCGCGAGCTCTCAATTACCCAAAAAACAACAACGAATTGATGATTCTGAGCAGTGTTTGGAGCTGTTCCACCATAAAAAACCCGAATTACCTAATGCGTCGATATGTGACAATGGATGAAACATGGTTCCCCACCAGAATCAAAACGATCATCATAGTGAATTGCACGTGGTGTATCGTCTCCAACGTTGAAAGACGCAACAGTCGGCTGGTAAGGTTATGGTATCTGTATTTTGGGATGCGCATGGTATAACATTCATCGACTATCTTGAAAAGGGAAAATTCATCAACAACGACTATTACATAGCGTTATTGGAACGTTTGACGGACGAAATCACGGAAAAACGGCCCCATTTTAACCCGCCATCAGTCGCGTGTTAGATTTCATCTAATGTAACGTGATTGAATACTAATGATAAAAAAATAACATTCTAAGTGGAAATTAAAAAGGAATGTTGCTCCCATACTAAAAATAACAAATACACAGTGCAAAATCTTTTAATTAGCAAACCTCTAAAGAAAAAAATTTGACTTATTTAATAAGTACCTACCAGTAATATTTTGAAATTTAATACTTTAAACTCAATCGTCTTCTTTGGTGTTACAATGAGGACAGGTGAATACAGTAACAGCCGTGTGTTCATTGCAAATTGATTTTGCACATGTTGTACATTGCCTTTTCGAGGACCTATTTTTGCGTAGGTACTGCGCAAAAATGGCATCGTGCCCCTCTCTTCCAGTTGAACTAATGCAGTATGTCTACGAAAAGACTGCTGGCCTAAAACATTTTTTATTTTCTGTTGCAGAGGTATTGATAAAGTTACAGGCAAGATCGCTTCAGAATTAGGGGTTTGGTCGGTGCTTTTGCTAGATCTGTCAGTGTTGCTGTAATATATTATTTGCGAGTTTATTCCAGCAATATTGATCAATGCACAGAATACAGTGAACGGCCATATATTGCTTACTCTTGTACACGAATATTCTGTTTTCATTCTATCAACAACATCGACTCCACCTTTTGTCAAGTTATAAAATGTTATAACCGAAAGTTTCATCTGATCGCCAGTTTCTGTGTCTATTTCATAGTCATCATGAAAAATTATATACTCAATGATATCGTTTGGGTAATAAATTTTCCATCAATCTATTATTTTTCGTGAATTTTTAACAACTTGCTTCACACCAGGAAGCTGAGTAACTAAATTTTTGCGGGGAGTTTTTCGTGAATGTGGTTGCTTGTAGACCAACCATTTAGTTCCATGTTTTCCTGTGTATACTAAATCGCTTGAATCACTAGAACAGACCTGCAATAATTCTTGATCTGTATTATCTTTGGAATTTGATTGCTCTGAATCGGTGTTGTGTAAACTGTGCTCAGAGCCTGCATCTTCATCGTTGGACTCTAGATCAGGATCATATAATACTCTTGCTTCTTCTTCTTCTTCCAACATTTCATCTCACACAGTTTGCAGCCGCTCTTGCTCTTTTTGTACCACATTATACAATGTATAAATTCACAAAAACAAAATGTTTTTTCACAATTCAATAAAATAATAACGAACGTATCTAATTAACATAAAATTTTCTACTATATAATCAGTCGCGTGTTAGTTACTAGCTAACATTTGAACATTACCTTCTATAAAGACGATTTATTCAAAACTGGTCTTGCACTTCAAGAAGTAACATAAATAGGGTGGTCAGGTACATTTCTAAGAAGGCATATACCTGAGCGTATAAAGTCATAACATTACTACAGTATACAGTGTGTTCTATGAAATAAAATTATTAGATAAGATCTAACAACGAGACTGATGGCGGGTTGAGAAAAAGAAAGTGCTGTTTCATAAAATCACACACACACCATGTAATGAATCGATGAAAACAATGCCAAAACGACGCATCCACCGTATGCTCCAGATCTGGCCCCCAGCGACCTCAAACCTCAAGAGGATGCTCACTGGAAAAAAGTTAGCACCGGCGTTATCGAAACAATTTATTCGCCTATGTGCTTTTCATAGCCACTTGAGAAAATCGTTTTCATTACTATCCACTATTCCTCACAAAGTATAAACATTTTATGTCCCAGTGTGTAGTGGTGTAATTTACAAAAAAAAATCGGCAAAAATCAAAATTATCCTACTTAATTGAAATCTTACAAAAACATCTTACAAAAACTTTTCGTTGAAACTTCTTCGTGGATTTTTGGTAAACAAGTTAAAATTGGACACATGTTAATGCGAATCGCGTGACTATAGTTGATTTTGTTATTTATCATCCCAATCGAAGCAGGAATTGATGTAAAATTTCAATTTCAATCAGCTATCGCTTCTCCAAAAACAACAATCCTCAGAAGCCGAAACTTGTTTGCGTAGTCTGAGAATTAACGAAGTTTCGCCTTTTGACGTACAATTCCTATCTCAGATCGGATTAAAAAATTGAAAATTCCATAGTTGAGACGGAACCAACGTTCACATATTGGACTGAATGAATAGAACGAACAACTCACGCTAACCAACCGACTATCGTCCGGCTGTATATCTTTTATATACTCTGAATAACCTTATTTGGCTAATGTGCACTTACCTTCAATACGTTTTGTAGAGTCTTGCTGTGGGAACTACTCTCTACAATGCCGACTGGTCTCATTGCGAAAAACAGTTGAAGAAAGACATCATGTTCGTACTTATGCGTTGTCAACAACCGTTGGTTTTCAAAGCGGATCCGTTCGGAAATATGGATCACTGTATATTTCTTGCCGTAAGTTATCATTGGAAATCAAAGTTCAGAACATATAGAATATTATTTTCAGGTCGTCAAAGCATCGTATTCTTACCTTACTATATTGAGTCGCTAATGGGACAAGCAACTGATCGATAATAAAAATTATACACACCTTCACTAACTCACTGTCTTAGTAAAACGAATAGATAGGTACATATAATTTGCAAAGACTATTTGAGTTTTTGTGACAAACTTTATATTTTTGATCACAATACAAAATATAAAAATTACAGCATTTTTCACTTTGTTGACTATCAGCTATAAAATCATTCCTACTCAAATGTATTTTCAACTGTTTCTTGCTAGACTTACTATATGCCAGCATTGCTCATGTTAAAAAATCAACTAGTAATCACTCAATGAACCTCTTACGAACGACAAACGCCAAAAGCCGAATCTTGTACGAGCTAAGGTTCAACGAGATCTTACCTTTCTCGTGCGATTCCTAAATGTATTTCAACCAACACTGGGGAAATGTATTGTTTCTGGTTAACATTGCTAAGGGGAGAGGTTGGAGACAGGAATATGAACCTGAACTGAATTTTCGAACAACATTCTGGACGTATAATGTGGAAGGAGATTTTCCGGAAATGAATAAGGTTGGTGTTGTCCATTATTAATTTTTGAAATATTTCTTCCTCAAATATCTAACAACCGGCCCACATACGGCGGACGGTTCGACGTGGGTGCTTTGTTCACTCACTCAAATCGACCGCCGTGGTAGTCGCTGGTTCAAACCCCGGTGGAAAGATCGATTTCCACTTGATATCGTCCAACGGGTGATAGGAATCACACGTTAAAAGGTAAGACCTCGTTAGTCCTTAGTCTTTTGTCGAAGATGTCGCGTAGCTCTCTAGAATTCCTGGGAGCCGGTACATGTCTCCGTAAACGTTTCTCAAGCTCATCCCAAACATGTTCAACAGGATTTAAATTCGAACTGTGCGCAGGCCACACAAATCGCGTGAGTGGAACCTCGTCAAGATGCTGAGTAACGGTCTGGGCAGTGTGTGGCCGTGTATCATCATGCATAAACGTTGCGTCGTCTCCAATCCGCTACTGTCCAAGACAAGTATTCTTGTGAAAAATTCGATCCTCCAATCCGGTGTTCACGGGAAAGCGGCGGTCCATTAGCTGTAGTTCGAGAAGATAACCCAGCAGCACGTCTCCTTACTGTCCACTCACTTACGTTTACATTTCTGACTTCTTGCAGATGACTTCGAAGGTGAATTTCTATAACCTCTCGGTTTTTCAAAGCACTAGGTGCGAGAAAGCGGTCATCCCTAGATGTTGTAGTCCTGTTTCTTTCAGTTTAACTCTGACAGCTTCCATTTTCCAACGCCGCCAGAATTCTTGCCGCAACAACAAAATTTATGTTCATTTCAATACACCAACATTGACAACAGTACACAAACAAAGGGCATATGATGGAATTGGCCAATTCCATTTTCCTGGGAAGGAAAAAAATGTTGGCTTTCTACTCCATCTTCATACAAAAATTTGGAAAACTTCCGAAGTTTCCCATACTTGTTTCTACTTCTTTTTCATACATATTTTTTGTATGGAGATGGGGAAGCAGAAAGCCAAAAATCTTTTTTTCCAAAAGCTAATTCCTCCTTAGAAATATACCCTTTTCAATTTTATCAAATATGACATCTGACCATTTCTCTTTTGGCCGTTTTGGCGTTCATCAAAAGAAATAACGTTTTCAGAACGGAAAGGTATTATTTTCCAAACGTAAACCATCGTAGAAAGCTCAGTACATTAATTTTATGTATCCATCAATTATTCAACTTTTTAATAATAAAATCCATAAGTTGCAAAAATATATTTATTGACATCACACTCTGCACATAGGTACAAATATACAATAAGATAACTAGATTGAAAGTGTGTGTATTTCTGCGACGATGTTAAATAAATGATCTAATAACAAGACCATTTCTTGAAAGTGGTTTCAACGACAAAAATTAGGTACTTCAACTCGCTGCTTCTTACGAGCATTCATTCCTTCGAAAAACTCGCGAATATCTTCTTCTCGCACGATTTTTTTATTTTCCGCAAATTTTTTCAAATACTCGGCCAGGCGTTCTTTCAGATCATTGTAACCGGCGATACAGTCTACCAACTGAACTCTGTTCATAGAATTCATGAATTCTCTGTCATGTGTTTCTACTACCTCCTGTGCTTTTGCTTTCCCTTTTTCTTCGTACAAATGAACAGGGTCTTCAGAATCCAGTAAAAAGGCAACGTCTTCGTTTTCATACATTTTGAGGCAATCATCGCAAGTGCAAAGCGCCTTCCGCCAGTTAACCTACAAATAAATATTCCATATGTATAAATATATTGAGAAAGCAGTCAAACTGCTGTAAAATAATTCCATGAAAATCAAAAGATAAATAGATAAGTATTACTCTGATCATTCCCATCTTCAACTCATATACAGTTCCATAAAATTCTTAAGCTCTGTAGATACTACAGAGTGTATTGATATTATTGCAAATCTAACAATACCACTTCCAATGTATAGAGACTAAGTAACAAGAAATGAGAGCAAAATGAGAATATAAAGAACTGGTTTACACAAAACAAAAGTATATGTAAGGGAAGAAAATCATTTGTTAGAGTTGTTTGAAAGCGTACAATTCAAAAATATATTGAAGGTCTATTTAAAAAAAATTAACAGAATTATAGAAAACTAGAAATATTTCAATCAAATCTATTATATATCATAATATAAATAATATACAACAAATATTTTGAATTCGCTAAATTTCATTATCAATTTCAGGCAATTGTATACTTACATCGACCCAAAACTTTGCAGATATTCTTGGTGATTTGTAGGCTGGCTTTTTACAATAAGTAGCTTCCTTTTCACCAGTTTCTACAGCATCACTACCATCTTTTATTGATTCAGATACTTCAACTTGCTCGTGTTCTGAAGTCCTTAGAACTTTATTCAAACAAAAAGCATCATAGTGAAGTAAAAACTCATGTTTCGTAACACAAGCTTCGCAGATCATTTCTGAAAAATAATTTCAGTGACTATTAATCTGTAACTAACCTTTGTTATATACAAAATATTTACTATAATATATTGATTACAAGTTTGGAAAAATTTAGAATCACGCTTCTCTTTCAAATTAACTTTTCATGCTATAAAGTGTACAATATAACGCACATAAGAGATTAGTGAAAAAATATCAGTCAAAAAACAGTTAATAATGGAAAGGAGTCAAAAAAAATATTGTTTTATAACTAGATTCACAATATGTATATTTATCTAGATGCAATAAATTGCAAATAATGACAGGCAATTTAGAATAACCATGAGCAAAGAATAACTTACCAGCAAAGTTATTAGATGGTACTTCTGTACCCAGATGCCTAGTATGATACCAGTCTTCACATATGATGCACTGAATCATCTCATCTGGAACAGGATCCTCAGGATCTGGAAATGGGCGATGACAAACACAATAAAGCCCAGAAAAATTTTGATTATACACATTCAGATCATTAGTATCGGTTTTCTCATTGTAGAGAGAACAATCCATGTTTGTGAATTTGGAATTTCCACAGTCACAGCGGAAATTTCTCTTGGTGTACAGTTCGACCAACTCGTGGCCATCGTGACAATGGTAACTACAAGCCAAACATACTCCGACCCCCTTTTCTGGGTCCGTTTTGGCCTCAGGAAGACAGGTAAGGCATGAATACAAGGCTTGTCTTTTAATGTACCCCTATAAATAAACAAGAATATATCATCTAGCAATATGAAAAAAAAAAGAATTACCTCGACGTACGAACAAGTTTTATCATTTGCAGCTCCCAAAACTGCAGCTGTATTTTCAATCAATTCATTCTCAAACTCCAAAACATCGTTCAAAGTTAAGGTTACCGGATCAGTCTCCTCTCCAATATCGGGATTAGTATCGCTCATACTTGCTTCTGACATTATGTGCTGATTTATTACAGAAAATTTCAAATATATCGGTGTATAAAGAAAGCGGAAGCAATTGCGTGATTGATATAGTCAAACAAATACGTCAAAATTTTAACAGCTTCCTTCTTCTCCGACTCCAGACTTGAAGTTGCGGGAAATCGAAAAATCGAAAACATTTCTCAGTATCGGCCAATAAAGAAGAGAAGAGAACATTTCTCAGAACCACAGAACAGTATTGTTTACTATTCTGAGTGTTTTGTGTCAGAACACCACTCAGACATTCGTGTTCTGTGTTGAAGCGACCAATGGAAAATTAAATTCAAAGGCATAGACCAAAGTTGTCCTCGATTGGTATTTGGTATCATCATCTTACTTTAGCGACTGGCATAAAACATAAAACTTACACCCAAGAGAAGGTGCGGAACAAAAACCATGACATTTTGACAATCTTGGTGAATTTTTTGTGATAGTTAACATGCTAAAATTGGGCTAGTTTTGTCAAAATTTTAGCCTGACAACCTGTCGAGATGATGTGATAATTTCCCGATTGCTAATGCATCATTTATATGTTCGAAGTATAAAATAATTTGAACTCATTGGCTCACTGTTAAAATCTATATTGAACCCGTGAACCACAGAATATAGTCACAGAAACTTAACCCTTCAACATCAGAGTACCGCCAGATGAGTGCCTCGTCTTTGCTGGCATGTATTTGTTTCTGCATGGTTCATATCAAGATACATGGAAATAAACACCATAGTGTATTCACTTAGACATCATCCTATGTAAAATATTTTGACGAAAACACTCGATCTACGGCACTGTTGATTCTTCATAAAATAAAGAGATCCAATGTACTTCGGCATTCCATTCACAGAGACGCCAAGCGCACACCAATGTTCACATTTGGAAACAATACTTGTCACTTGTTACTTGTTTCTATCAACGTATACGATGGTATTTCTCTGAGGTTTTAAACCGAGGTTTGAAAAAAACCTTGTATACATTTTTCTTATTTCTTTTGATAATGGATGCTAGTGAATATGGAATGGTAATTAAACGAGAGGTAGAATCTGTTGGGGATGAAAGGGAAACCCTCAACTATGAAGAAAATTGTGATCCGCTTGAAGTGGTTCTCTCAAAAAATGAATATGACTTTGAGTCAGAACAAATTAAAAGAGAAGATGGCAATGATGTTAATTACAATCTGAAATTCAAACAGTGCAAGGAAGAAGTAACGCAGTGTGAAGTCTGTGGAGTTTTTCTTAGTATATTGTTAAACATGAAATGTCATATACAATGGAGAAGAATAATGAACTATTCAGCTATGAACCCTGTTCAAAATCGAATGGGGATACCAGAATCCCCAAGCAAAATAAAATTCACTCAAAAAATTTTAATGAAAGAAGCGAAAAGAGTTTCTTGATGAAACGTGAACAAACTCATATAGAAAAAATTATCTGTGATATGTGCTCAAAATCATGTATTTGTAGTTCAGATCTTATGATTCACTTGAAAACTCATATATGCAAAAATCTGTTCAATTGTAAAATTTGCTCAAAATCTTTCAATCGACAAGGACATTTGAATTCTCATGAAAAAATACATTCTTACGAAAAACCGTTTCAGTGTAAAATCTGCTCAAAATCATTTATTCAAAAAAGTAATTTGAAATCGCATGAAAAAATTCATACTGGTGAAAAACCATTTCAGTGTGAAGTCTGCTCAAAATCATTTATTTCAAAAAATCATTTGAAAATACATAAAAACATTCATACTGGAAAAAAACCATTTCAGTGTAGGATCTGCCTAAAATTATTCACTCAAATGAGTAATTTAGATTCGCATGAAAAAATTCATACTGAGAAAAAACCATTTCAGTGTGAAAACTGCCCAAAATCATTTGTTAGAAGTGATTATTTGTGTAATCATAAAAAAACTCACACTGAAAAAAAACCATTTCAGTGTAAAATATGCTCTAAATCATTCGTTCTGAAAACTCGTTTAAAAAGGCATGAAAGAATTCATTCTGGTGAAAAACCATTTCACTGTAAAATATGTTCTAAGTCATTTGCTCAAAATAGTAATTTGAAGTCTCATGAAAAAATTCATACTGAAATATAGTATTGTAATTGTTTTAAAACCGTCTTATACAGCAAACTGTATCAACGTGTTTCGGTATGGATTTTCATTAAATATCCCCATATCAATTCAATAATCTGTTTCATTAAGTATTTTCATTGTCTAATTTTAACATATTTAAATTCCTTTGTATCTTACTTTGATTGGTTTGTCATGTATTTTTTCACTCAGTCATTAGCAACATATTTTTTATTGCATTTCATCAGTTCGGACTTCCATTGCCTAATATTATATATATATATATATATATATATATACATATATATATATATATATATATATATATATATATATATATATATATATATATATATATATATATATTGATTTGAAATACCTGAAAGAATCTGTAAAAAATTAAAAAGATTTGCTGAAAAATAACAATTTTATTAAGCAAAAAACTGAAATTATAATGAAATAACATATAATGTAATAACCAAAAAAATGCACCACAAAACATTGTCAACCACCTTCAAACAAATATTTTTTATTGACCATAGAAGATAGCAAATGTTTAAAGAGGATTGTCATCGATTTGAAATTGAAAAATTATTGAATGAAAAACGTCCTTGATTGAGGTTTGTAAAAGCCTCCATAAGTAACATTGGTCCTTTGAGCTTGCTTTTGTACCATAATATGGAGAAATCAGTTGGAAAGTACGCTAGAGTCAACAAAATCTTGTTTAGTCAACAAAAACTTATAGACACAATTTGAATGGCCAGGTTTTTGACAAGGAATTGTCAGTGAGAAGCAAGTTGGAGAAAGTTGTAAGGTAATTGATCTGTGATATTAGTCTGTTTCAATTTCACCACTATACATATAGCCAAGTAAGATCCATTTGTAATTAGCTATTTGAATTAAACTTCAGATATAGACCAGAAAGGTCGATAAAAAACTGATTTCCTCCACAAAAAATGACCTGTTAATTCTCATTACAAAAATGTCTACCTGAATTGATTTGAAATTGTGAAAGTATGAAATTTCTTGGTCTCAGCATATTTAAAAATTTATCACAACTTATTTAAACAATAAGAAGGGATGAAGTAACCCCAATAATTGAAATGTTATTAAAAAAATCGTACCGTTAAAATGTCTTCGGCCATTTCACGGTCGCCATAATCGGCCTACCAATACCCAACCAGATCAAGAAATTGCTTTCGCATACCTCTAGTAAGGACAAAGACTTCTCAAAATTCTGTCTTTGTTGAATGAGTCAAAACTTTCAATGAATAAACCCCAGAATTAAAAGATATGGATTCTATTGACCTTTTCAAAAAATTTTATATGGCGTAAACTTGTAGTTTAGAAACTTTTTATATATATTTTACTTCTGTCTATAATATTTTTATTTTTTATGTATTCGCAACATTTTATTGGAGGTGAGATGTACAAGGGACAACAAATAAATTTTTAGATTTTATCATATCTTTCAAAATTGTTACTAAGTGAACTGTGTTATTAGTTTTTGACTAAATAAAGGATTTATATATAATGTGGTGCATGAATTAGAGTTCACTGGTTTAGTAAACGATTGACCAACACCCGTACGTTAATGAAACTCAAGATCTGCCGGAAACATCGCCGCTGTCTATGGAAATGTGCAGAAGAATCCGGGGCAGTCGATTTCGCCTTCAGTTGCTGACCCAGGAACTGAAAGTAAACGACCATAGACAACGACGTGTTTCCGTTGAATAGACTCTGGAGCAGTTGGCAACCGGCTCTGGAGCAGTCGGCAACTGACTAAGTTTCATCAAAGGAGATTCAGCGATGAGTCTCATTTCTGAATGAATGGGTACCTGAAAAAACAAAATTGACAAATTTGGGATGATACCAATCCACATGAGATTCAAGAGCGTCCAATGCATCTTGAAAAAGTCACTGTTTGGTGTGGATTTTGGGCTGGCAGCGTCATCGGTTAACAGCGAGCACTATATGTCGATGATTACCAACTTCTTTTGGCCTGAATTGGATGATCTGGACACCAACGACAGGAAAGCGATACGTGTCACGCAGCTCATGCCACATTGGATATTCTGCACGAGCGATTTGAGGGCATGGTCATGGAAATGAATAATGAAACACATTTTTAATTATATTAGATATTACAATTGCATAAAAGGATTGAGAAGAAAAGGTGCGTCCAAACATTTTTTACCGTGACCAAAATAAACAAACCCGTGCTGACTAGTTTTCAAATAGTGGAAAAACATCAAACCAGGCCAATAAATAGACTTCAAAATAACCATATCTTCCGACGAAGTTACGTGGATTATCCAACAACCTTCAGGAATATCTATATCTAACGGATCCAAGAAGTCCATAGCATAGTTGTAATCATCTCTAGTCAAAAGATTTGTGTTATACTTTCGAGTTGGTTGTCGGAAATGAAGAAATGATGTAATTTCTCTTGCCTCCAGAGGGGAAATCCCTTCGAAGCTGAGGTTCTCTATAATTACTCCGTCTGGTCTTTTGAATAGAGCGCCTCTTGGTACTACCCCAACTTCTTCGATTATTAGATGAACAGTACACGCTAAGCGATCTTCTTCTTTCAATTTTCTCAGTTGTGGTTGTTTCCTCTTTCCAGGAACCAATGTTTCATCTTTTTCTATCAATACATCTACCACTAAGGAAGGATCTCCTACAATACGAGAAACCGTCATATTAATTGAATTTTTGACTAGGTATAGAACTTACCTTGAAACTTCGTTGTGCACAAAGGAGTGAGTATTGAACCGTTCTTGGTTGGTTGAGGAAGCAGTCCCCAGTCTATACAGTTTCTACTGTAATAATAAACTTTTCCATAAATAATATCTCTAGTGTATCCGTAAGCTACGTAATAATCATTTTCAGATCCTAATATCTTGCCCCAAAAGAATACCTGTTTGAAATGATTTTCGTTTTGAAGTATGAGGAGTGAATTATGCAGTATCATTCCTTCTTCCACACTGATTATATGGCCAAAATGTCCAGTAGAATCCAAGCTTTTCAAAACCAAGTTCAAATTCATTTCTCTTAGTGTCCTAATGACATTGACATTGAAAACACTGAAAGTTGAAACCAAATTCAGTAAAAATCTACCAGCAGGTATGCTGATTGCGAGTTTCACATTTTGATACATTCAAAACGCCCATTAACTATGCTGATATACAATGTGTCCTTAGAAAAGGAGGGCCAGCATAGAAAAATAGGAAACCGCAAGAGATACAGAGTCGGTTAAATTAATAAAAAGTTACCCATTCAAAAAGCTTATTTAAAAATTGCTGATGTATGGTGATACATCAATGAAATGTTGTAACCAAAAAGGCCTAACTTAAACCTTTTTATTTTGTAAATATATAAAGTTAAAATTAATGATGGTTTTTCGGTGATAATAGGTTGGATTAAAATCTGTAAACGACATCATAATTTAGCAATGACAAAAAGTGTTTACGTCAGAAAAAAATTGAATGAAATTGGCGAATATCTGTTCATTTCGAATGTCTCTGTAACTAATCAAACATCATTTGTTTATGCTCTAAACTAGATACCCTTTTCCAATTTCAACCGACTTTGTATCTTCTACGAATTTTGATTTTTCCATGCGCTTTTTTTTATCATGTACAGACAATATAACTTATCTATCATAATTTCATCATTGACATAATGTATTCGTTTTGTTTTTTTTCCGCTTCTGCTCCTTTTGCTCAAAAGATTCGATTAGATATGAAAAAATCGCCTATTATAAAAACATCGTCTAGAGAAGGCATTATTAAAATTGTTCGTAGAAAACATTTCACAACAAAACACGCGACTCACCCTAGTTGTTTGGTGGAATTCGAGTTCGTTTACGAAACAAGTTTTTTTTATGAAACTAGTCGAGAGTCCATTTGGTAGTAATTCGCCTTTACAGCTCTCCAAATTCCAAAACTTTTCAGCTTTCTTTTGGCACAATACAAACTAGAATTACAATTATTTATTCACATTCTTATTTCGCCTTCTTTTTTGAATCAACATTATAACATATTAACAAATTGAATGTGGAGGTTCGGAGAGCATCTTCCTTGCGTCAAAAGTATGTCTACGCACATGTTCTATATATTCTGAAGTGGAATAAAAACAATTTTTTTGAATATTTTTTATAACTTTTTAAAACAAAACATATTCATATTTTTAATATTGGCAGGAAGTGCATTATACAATTTAAAATAATAGGAGTTTTTTGTGATTTCATCAGCCTGAAACGTTGAGGTCTAATAAAATTGCTTTTACGTGTATCATGATTGTGTAAACTGGATTGCTTGGGAAACAAGGGGGCCATTTTGTGAATATCTAATAGGCTTGAGTAAACATAAAAAGAAGGCACCAACATAATTTCATGAGTGATTAATAATTCACGGCAAGAATCCCTAAAACCGATTCCAGCAAGAATTCACAGAGCTTTTTTTCTGTAATATAAAAATGCATTGGGCATTACTAGAATTTCCCCAAAGTAGAATACCATAAGAAATGCGAGACTGTATGAGCGAGCAAAATACTATTTTCAACGTAGTGAAATTTGTTATTGGTTTGAGCTGTCTAAGTAAAATAAGGCACTCAATAGCTTACTTTTCAAACTTGAAATGTAGCTTGATCAATTTAGCCTATTGTCCAGGGTAAAACCCAATTATTTGACACACTGGAATTCAGGTAATGGCAGAGCCATAGAAATAATCATGTTTTGTGATTTTTCTTTATTCATCATGAGCCAGTGCTCCGCTTTTTCTTGTATTTCCATAGACTTATCAACAAGAGCTGAATAATTCATAGAAGAGTATATCAAGGATGTATCGTCAGCAAATAGTACACTGTGACATGGCTTCATATAGTTGTAAAAATCATTGATATAAATAACGAACAAAAGCGGGCCCAAAACCAATCCCTGCGGTACACCTAGGTCAATCGGCCTCGGCTCAGAAAATGTATTGTTATAAAAAACTCTCTGGAAACAATTATTCAGGTAAGTTTCAATCAAACCCAAAATGATGAAAAAGTATAGATTAATCAAAGGAAATGTTTCAGGAAATAATGCGACTCAGTTCAATTTTGATGGTATTTGTGGAGCTGCTTAAGATATCAACCTGTAGATACATATTCCCATTTCTGAGTATTCAAGTGACGATGACGGGTGAAAAAAAACCATAGTTTGTGGAGTGGAACAATATTTTTAATGTTTCGGTACTGACTCTGGTCTGTTTGTTGACATTCAAATGAATTAAAGATAAAATCTCCTCATAGTTGATGTTGCCAGTTAAAAATTTTGTTTAAAAAACATACATTTAAAGTAATTCTTCTATTCTTCAAAGATAATAGATTCATCTGATCTCTAATGTTGTATGCATATTCTCCTCTTCTTAGACCTAACTTGTATGCACACATATATGATGGAATCGGCCGATACTTGATGAAAATCCATAACTAACGTATTCCAAAAACACTTTATTGTGAGATTTTCACTAAATTGTTTTACAAAAACGCAACACGTGTTTCGCCATACAATGACTTCATCTGGCGTGTCTTTCAACTCACAGATCCTCAGGAAAGTGTTTTGTACAACTTCAATTTGGTTTATGTGTATCTCATAATATGGCCACCAAATTATTGAAGCGTACTCCAATAGTGATCTAACTAATGAACAATATAACTTGAGAGTGTTCAAACCGAATTCCTTACATGATCTATTGATGAAGCCCAACATCTTCGAGTGATTTAGCTGCTATAATAATATACTCATTATGAGATTTGAAGTTCAATTCACGATCAAACATAATTCCTAAGTCCTTTATCACTGATTTCTCATTAATTGGTATACAGTGTGTAACAACGAAAACTTAACAGAGCCGTTTTTGAATATGAAAAATAAGATTTTTAAAAAAAGCTCGGACACGTCGATTTCTAATTAAAGGGGGACACCTTTCAGACTAATCAGATTTTTTTTAGTACGCACCCCCTCGGAGGGGTGCGTCCGACGACCCTTATTTAGATAGGGAAAGTAGGTCGAGTGGCACCTTGTTTCAAAGGTATTTCGAATACCTTTACAACTCTGTTGAAAGAAAATTTTTGTAACGATTAGTTTTCGAGATAATTTGAAGTTAAAATTGCCATGTTAATAATACATTAGACAGACCACTCGGTAACTTGTATGCCTAAATAAAAAAAATTTTCGAGCAGTTCTTATCAGTTTTTTGTTAAATAAAATCCCTTTTTTAAAATCAATACCCACTCCTTTTCTTCCAGTTTTCATTAGTACATCGTTCGATTGTTTTGTTTAAATGGGTTGTGTATTGTTTAAAAATGCCTTACACTACTGCTGAAAGGGTTTCAGTTATTGCTTTATTTTTTGGCAGCGACCAAAATGCTAATAGAACATCAATTTTATTTAACGAGCAAAACCCTGGTAAACACCTAAGCAGAAATCACGTTCTGGATTTGGTCACAAAATTCAGGGAGACAGGTTCGGTTTTAAATAAGAAAAGAAATGTTCAGAGAAGGGTAGTGAATGACGATAATGCGATTGGAGTGATTGGTCAAGTCATCGCCAATCCCAGGTTAAGTACCAGAGGTTTATCAGCAGGAATAAGCCATATGAGCGCATGGAGAATCCTTAAAAACTACAAATTCCATCGTTACAAAATTAAACTTGTTCATGAACTCAATGAGGATGATTTTGACCGAAGACAGGAGTTTTGTGAGGGCATGAGTGAGAGATTAATGCAAAATTCCGAGCTGCTTTATAACATCTGTTTTTCGGACGAAAGCTCATTTTATTTAAATGGTTGCGTGAACCGTCACAATTGCCGTTATTGGTCGGATGAAAACCAAAGACGCAGAAATACTTACCCAACATCCCCAAAAGTGGAATGTCTGGGCCGGAATATTAGGCAATCATATTATAGGTCCATTTTTCATGGATGGAAATTTAACCGGTGATTCTTATTTACAACTTCTTGAAGAGGCAATACAACCTCGTATAGTTGAAATAATTGAACAGGATCCAAGATGTCGAAATGAATTTATCCATTTTCAACAAGACGGTGCACCACCTCATTATGCCCAGCAGGTTCGAAATTTTTTGAATAATAATTTTGAAGGACAATGGATTGGCAGAAAAGGTCCAATTGAATGGCCAGCACGATCACCAGATTTAACACCACTGGACTACTTTTTGTGGGGATATTTAAAGTCTAAAGTTTATGCTACACAGTCAGCCAATTTGGATGAATTACGTCGTAGAATTATTGATTAATGCCGAGCTATAACTCCTGAGATGTTGAATAATGTAAGAGCAAAATTCGAACAAAATCTTTATTGTTGCATGGAGCAAAATGGCGCACATTTTGAACATTTACTCTAAATTTCCTATGTGAGTTACCCTCATTAGGTGTTACTTTTTTTGTGTGTGCTTTAAAACAATTATTGGGATTTATTAATCCTAAAACAGTTTTTTAAACTTTTCTATGTCATCAGCATTCAAGGAAATCAGCAGGTTGTATTCGTTGTGTAGGTAAGTTTTTAGTATGATTCACTTTTTTATCAGAAGCATAAAATATCCAAGTCAAAAGGCAACCTTCATAAGGAGGTGCCACTCAATTTACCTAAAATGTAAGGGTGGTAACCAACCCCAACCCCCGAAAAAATCTCGTAACAAACAAATAATTCTTACTTTTTTACGAAATCAAATGGACACGTATTAGCATGTTGTCATAAAAAACAAAAATTTATTTTTTTTTATGAAAGTTCTGAACGTAAATTGTACCTTAAAAACAATTTGATTTATTTCAAAAAGAGTTGAACTCAATAAAAATACCTTTAAATCTTCAAATTATCTCGAAAACTAATCGTCACAAAAATTTTCTTTTAACAGAGTTGTAAAGGTATTCGAAAGACCTTTAAAACAAGGTGCCACTCGACCTACTTTCCCTATCTAAATAAGGGTCGTCGGACGCACCCCTCCGAAGGGGGTGCGTATTACAAAAAATCTGACTAGTCTGAAAGGTGTCCTCCTTTAATTAGAAATCGACGTGTCCGAGCTTTTTTTTTTAATCTTACTTTTTATATTCAAAAACGGCTCTCTTAAGTTTTCGTTGTTACATACTGTATCATTGATACTATAGTCATGTAAAACAGGATGAATAATTCTAGAAAATGTTTGGCAGAAACATTTGGATATATTCAAATTCATGTGATTCATAATACAACAGACATAAAATTGTGACAAATCTTCTTTTAAGAGTGAGACATCGTTTGTAGAAGAAATTGATTTGAATATTTTTACATGTATGAAGTATATTATTATCATCATCATCAACTTACCTTTTCAATGATTGCCTTTTCCATTTTGTGCCTCGGCATAAATATAAAACATTTCTAGCAAGCACTCAACTCCAGTAATAATAAAATCAATTTTAAGAGTAGATTTATTGATAATGTAATCAACATCAAATACATACAGACATATTTCTCTACATTTCAACATAGTACAGCAGGATGTAGTTTTAAGCAAAAATTAAAACTAAACCGAAGATCCCCAAAAGTGTGCTCTACTCGAGAACTCGATATAAATCTATATTGCAAAATAATCACATTAATAAAATCACGAACTATACCGAAATTTGGTCATATTTAAACTCTCTATATTTAACACTAAGATTTAAAGCATCTTAACGTATTAAACAACAGATACCAAAAGCTTCTCGAAAACTCTCCGAGAAATTCAGAAAAGAAATAATACAATGATTCTCAGTACTCTCAAATAGTTTCATTTTCCTTCAAAATACATAATGAAGATAGCCTAATAGATAATACAAAATCAATTTACACGCTGACCGTCTCGCAAACACAAACGGGACCCAAAGTTAATCTTTTTGAATACTACAGCAGCCAAGTGAATATTATATTAATTTATACACAGATAAAAGTGGCTCACTTATGCCTGGATGCGTCAACGTGTCAAAGGTACGTTCTCTTATGCGAGTTCAATTCAAATGGAAACCCTTCTCTTTTGTCGCTGCCAACAGTCTTTGCCTTAATATTTCCTCGGTGGAATAATCCGGCAATTTGAGATAATGGACACATGTGTTCACTGAGGGATACGACCCTTCACCGGCATCTACCTTACGTACAATTGTGAGTCGTGGGTACAGGTTCGCCAAACCACCAGGAGGCAGAGAGCTGCACCCAGTTGTGAACTGCAAAAAGGCTTTTCGTTCTTCGGGTGTCATGTTCACCAACACGTTGACAAATCTCAAGAAGCCAGGACTAGAAATGAAAAAAAAATAATACACATTAGCAGTATCATAAACTAGTACTATGTTGCTGTAACGCTAATGTTCCAATGTTTTGACAGAATCACAATCAACGAACTTAGGCATGCGCAGCGTTATAGAACAGTGCTTTCAAAAAAATTGTTCTACAGCGCCATCTAGTGGCAAGTTACAGAAAAATTGATAGCCTATAAACCTTCTCTATGGAAAAATAGTACATCTTGACGACTGATCTAAAATTTTGTTTATAATTAATCATCACCAACAAGTGGAATTTTTTATTTTTCCACTGTTACTGTTGAGGAATTGAATTGAATTTATATTGTCTACCGAACTGGCCGTAAACAATAAATAATATATGGAGTCGTATTTCCACCAAACGGACAAAACAGCAAATGTGTCGATTTCAACTATACAAAAACTTGGGTTGTCAAAATTTGAGACGTTTTGAAGACTTTGTATTGCTGGGGACGGTTTTTGGTCAACAATGAAATGTCCCATCGGCAGACGGAAAGATCAAAAGGTTTTGGTGTTTTGTCTGTATTTTTGTAAACAGAGTTTTCTATGTGGAAATAGTCGGCGACAACAAGAAGCAACTTTTCTGTTCATTATTTTATTTTGGTGTGACTTCATGTGACAATTACTTTATTTAAAGTCTTAATTAGTGGAGGGTATAAATGTCGATAACCTTAGTTCTTCATCAATTCCTATATCATTCATCAAATCCGTCATAGTTTTTTTAATTCTATAATCTATTCGTCTTCTTAACAATGACCTTGTTTTTTTTTGCTTTCACTTCTTTTGATCAAAAGGTTTGATTTTAAAAAACGCAGGCCAATATAAAAACATCGCCTAGATAAGGCATGATGAAAACTGTTTGTGTAGTGGGAATGACAGAAAATGTTTCACAACAAAACACGCGACTTAAACTACTTTTTGTATGTTTGGTGGAATTCAAGTTTGGAGTTTGTTTTTAAAACTGAAACAATTTTCTTGTTTCTGGTTTTGAAAATGAAACTAGTCGCAAGCGAGTTCGTTTGGTAGAAATCCACCTTAACTCTTAACTGAGTGGAAAAGAAAATCTATAAACAAGTTTTTAAGAGGATGGTGTTTTTTCAGAGCCACGCCAAAAATTTCTAAATGTGCTAGATCATCAATGTATAACAGGAAAAAACTACAGAGCCATGTGGTGTAGCGTTTTATTTTCTTGCGTAATCACGGTTTATAGATGTATATATGTAAATAGATGTACACTGTATATACGTCTAATATGATCCAAAAACATCTATGCATCAATCTATCATCAATATATGCATTTCGCTCAATCCAGTTTAGGTTCCTACACTGATATTTCAGTTTCCATCGGTACACAAAAGATGGCATACCACTTCAGTTATTCCAATTTAGAAAAGAATCCAATCATCCTATCCTCTGAAATTATTTTTCGATCATCGAACAGTTACCAAGGTGATGTGATAGCAAATTGCTATATGTGCAAATTTTCTTAATAAGATTTGAATTGCTGTATTGTTCTCGCATCTACATCACTTTGTAGTACCATTCTTGTTACAATCAGTAACCATTTTTGAAAAAAAAATCTCTTTTTAGGTTATATTTTTCAAGCTATTTTTTATTAACTCCGTTTACTTTAAAACAAGTCGGCCCATCTTCTAATGATGTGAATATTCAAGCATATACTTTTCGTAGGGTTTCTTTTGAGGAAGACTCGTCCCAGACTCCACTTGAAAAACTTATCTTCATGAAATATGTGTGGTTTAGTCTCTGAAGAACAACTTTTCCAAACAGAGATCTAAAGAACATAATCTAAACAGGAACATTTTTCGAGAAGTTCTTCATCCAAACTGTATCATATTACCTGCTGCTTTTACCCATGAGGACATAACCCTGGATTCCGGATTTCACCCTCCGTGGTATATAAAGGCCAGAATTTCAAACATTTTTTTTATATTAGAATACATTTATTTTTGGTTTATTATAAATTTTCCTTAATAACCATTGATAAACGTTGTTAGTGAACATTTCAAGATAAAATCCCATTCCACAAAATTCAATTTTGATAATTTATTATGGAAGTCTCGTTTAAATATAACAAAGAAAAACATCTATATATTTTGTTAAGCTGAACATGGTACTATGCACATGCTAATTAAAACATAGAATACCACACCGAAAATTCGTTTTTCATTCACATTTTTATTTGAATGGTCAAATAATTAACTGTTTTTTATCTAGGTATTTTTCATTTCTCAACAAGGTTGTCTTATAACTAATCAGTCAAATTATGTTTTCCGTGTTTGACATAAGACATAATTCTAAATACCATAATAACAAAACCCGGTAGCGCCCAATTCAATATCAATAATTAAAATTTCTCTCCTAATTTACGACCCATAAGCTCCCAGACGAAGAGCACCGTGCAAATGAACCCAACAAAAGGGGGCTACAGTGGCACACCACAAAGAATATTTTCTCATATGCATAAAGTTAGTTGTTTAAATAAACTGCCTATGATTTGCAAGATACAATTGAAATCAATTTATACAAGGACCTTTGAATGAGACAAATCCTTAATGCTTTCACGGTTCATCAATTGTGACATATAATACGGATCTTTCATAAAAACATTGAAAACAGAATTCAAAAAATTCAGATTTCTGATCTTAAGAAATATGGTATCTTGCTTAAACTATCTGAACTGAAATGGTTAAGTGTGGCCAGTAGAAAATACAGACTAGCTCACGTGAAATGAAGGGTGTATAGTTTCAGGACAGACAAGTTTTTGGATAAAATAAAATTCAATATTCGTATGAAAGTAGTTGTTTCAACTCTGGGTATTTTCTTAGATCTAAGTAAGGCATTTGATCTTGTAGACCACAGAATTCTACTAGACAAATTGGAAAAGTATGGTTTTAGGGGAAACTCACGTAGATGGTTTGAAAGTTATCTCCAAAATCGAACACAATACGTTGAAATAGATCAGTATCAATCTAAACGTTTAAAGTATACTATTGGAGTACCACAAGGCTCTATTTTGGGACCTCTACTTTATATAATTTATGTCAATGACTTTGAAGGAAATTTTGTAATGTATGCGGATGACACAACACTACTGGTTAGTGGTAAGAATGTTACATCCACAGTAGACTTGGCTCACAGGGAAATTTTAAAAACCCAGGACTGGTTTTCTAGCAATAAATTAATCTGCAATGATAAAAAATCATCCTTCCTAAGATTTAGTTATGCCCCAAATGGTCATGATCACAGTTTACTGTTAAAATCACAGCACGGTTTAATGAAACAGGTGAATTCAATAAAATTTCTAGGACTTACTCTCACTGAAGATTGTAAATGGAATCAACATATTAATGAAATATGTAAAAAAAATAACGCCTATGTGTTACTGTATCTATCAACTCAGTAAAATTATAGATAAGTCGGTGGTACTCATGTACTATCATGCCCAATTACACTCAACAATCTCATATAGTATAGTAGCTTGGGGCCTATCACGTGAGGCACAAAGGGTATTTATTTTACAGAAGAGAGCTGTCAGAAACATTCAGAGTGTAAATAGACGTACTAGCTGCAGAGATATATTCAAAGTTTTAAGAATATTAACTCTCCCATGCATTTATATGTACCAGCTGTTAATTTTTGTAAAATCGGATCAGCGACCTTTTACCTTCTTAAACAAAAATAATTACAGCACAAGAAATTCAACATTGTTAGAAATACCAAATCATAGACTGGCTAGATCAGAATCAAGTCCAATTTTCATGGGTGTCAGGCTATTTAACAAATTGCCAAATCATGTTAGAAAAATGTCACTAAGAAAATTTAAACCGTTCCTAAAAAACTTTCTGATTGATAAAGCCTACTACTCCATTGAAGAGTTTATAAATGACTTATCAATATAACTGAAGAATTGAGATTGTCATCTAGGGTTGTTAATATATTATAATTTTACCTAGTTATAAGTTTTAATATATAATTTTACATAACTGTTCATGTCCTATATGTACATAATTTTTTCTTTTTTATAAGTTTATTTATATCATATTACACTGACTTGTTCTATATCATTGAGTTATGATCCAGAAGAACCAATAAAATATTATTATTATTATTATTATTATTATTATTATTATTATTATATGGATTTTTCTTCCAATTTGTGTCTGAAAGTAAATTTTATGCATGATATACACACCTCTGTAAAGAGTTTAATTGCTTTCTTCCTTCATTTGAAAGTTTTCCACAATTTTGTGTATAAAGATGAAATGATAGCTAATAAACTTTTTTCCAGAATATCTAATTTATTTATTTGTCAATTATTTACGGGCAAGCCCATTTAAAGTATAAATTCCAATATTAAATTATAATTAAAATAAAATCAGATAAGGTACTGAATTACAATTTGTAACTAAGAATAGCTTAAAAGGGGTAAATTTAAAGTTAAAAGGGGTTCATTTTAGGTACCACATATACTACCTTGATACACTAAAACATTAAAGCACAGTATTCCATAATTGAGCTTCAAAATGATGCAAGGAGATGTTAAACAGCTCAAGATCAATGTTACTATTGGCTAATCGTAAGATTCTTAGAATGCAGCTATTGAATGTGTGGTTCAAACGATAAAATGCTACATAAAATGTTGCCGTCGAGTTCAGCCGTTTTGAATATGTAGATAAATTTTTTCTAGGAGTTCAGCACAACTGAATTTACTGTTAATAATATTGAAAAGAAGTGTCAGGTATCTCTGTTTCCTCCTAGTTTCCAGGAAGGACATGCTCAGAGATTGCATTAGCAACTCATACTCACAACGAATACCCAATTTATATGGTATGTATCTGAGGAAGTTGTGTTGGACATTTTTTATTTTCTCAATATAAGTTACACAATGAGGGGACCAGACAGAAGAACAATACTCCAGGTGTGGACGGACCAGTGAACAATGAAGGGCTTTAATATCAGTTGGGTCAGTGAATTCGCGGGTTAGCCGTTTGATAAACCCTGGCATTTTCATGGCTTTATGGACAGCCGTGGATATATGTAGAATGAAGCACAAGGTGGGATCAGGGGCAACCCCAAGGTCTCCAAGACATGACCATTTAAAGTGTAATCAAAAGTGGTAGAAGGTACATGGGATCGATAAAATGCCATTTAAGGACACCAGTTTGATAGATTGTCAAGGTCAGACTGAAGTCTATGGGCATCCAATGAGGTTTTAGTGATTAGGGAAAAGTTTTAAATCATCTGCAAATAATAGTGCTTTGGCGTGCCCGAAGCAATGAATAATGTCGTTAATGAATAAATTGAATAATAAGGGACTGAGGTGTGACCCCTGAGGAACACCAGAGGTTACTTCGAAGTCTTTTATACAGAACAGAGGATAATCAATAACCCCCTCTGAAATAAATTTGATGACAAATATTACTACAAACTCAGCCTTGAAGATACAGGGCATTACTTTCTAATAATAAAATAATATATCAACTCGATATAAGAGGAATGTTGTAGTGTCACATTGCTAGAAGAACTTATATTTTGCCGTAATTTGGTCTATACTACTGCATGGCATTATTCTGTGAAAAAAATATTATTTATCCTCTGCACTAAAGAGCTCTTCACCAAAACTCTTTTGTGAACCTATATTTCCCTAACATAAACTGTAACAGTTTCTTGTGAAAATAAAGATTATTGAAGAACTATATATTTAACCTTTAGCCTGCTTGTACACAATGTTAGTAATCTGTTTCATTATCAAGATCAAAAACAATATTTTCAGACATGTGAATATATATCAATATCAAACTAGACACAACCATTCTATCTACTCAAGCCAAAATAATCTCTAAGCAATATCAAATGGTGCATTCTTCATCGATATAAAAAGTTTTCATGAATTATTTGTACATATTAGAAATTCCAAAACTTCATGAAAAGTTTTGACGTATTGTATACTCTGGATTAACAAATAAATGAATTGGAATTGAAAAAATTTTGACAATTACAAAAACTAACCTGTCTTTTGTATATCCAAGCTTGGGCTCGGTGTAATTAATGAGATCTTCCATGGTCCATTCAGGATTCTGGTCACCACAAAGCATCACGCACATTTCATTCGGGCTGAAAGCAGCCAATTTCTCCATCGGGAACACTATCGAAAAGCCTTTATAGAATGCCTCCAACTGCCTTGCGATTCCCTTATCCAAACAAAACGATGTCGTCAGCTCTGCATATTCTTCTACATTTTCTATATTAACTTCTATATCAGCACCATTATTTACAAGTTCTACCGACGAGAAACCAAACACGCTTGAACTGGGAGCATAAGTGAAAGTCAGCGCTAAATCTTCCAGGAGGACGCTGCCAGACGAGTAGTTCAAACATAGATTTTGGATCTGGTGAGCCCTGGACTCAGGCGACAGGCTGTGGTCTTGTAAAATCTTCTGTTTCTGTTTAATCAAGTCGCGTATCTGTTTCATGAAATTAGCTCTGATAGGATCTATTTCGTACAAGTCCTCCTCTCCTAATATACTAGAGTACCAAGGCCTCTTCTCCTCCACTATAATTTTTGGGGGATCAAGTTCCAGTTCCTTTTCGCTCTCCTCGGAAATGAAACTCGATGTCATCACGTCTTCTTCGGCCACCTTAAAGATCAAAAAGAGAAATTTTCCTCATTGAAGTTTTATATAGAATTACAAGACTTATCAGACTTGACAAGATTCATTCTCTCCGCATATATATATATATATATATGCGTACAACTTCCTGAACTTGTACATTGATATTCCTATTAGAGATTTTTATGTAATTTATTTCACTTATGAATTATAAAAATTACAATCAATAGTTTTATTGTACTCTTCCTTTCAATGTATTTTCAACTATATTTTTGGAAATTGTATTGACGTTTGTAAAAATCATGTGTTTCTACAGACTAAAGAAAATAATGTAAACTTTCGCTGTCATAGATGAATGTGCTAAAGCTATTTTTCAGCTTTTTTGGTCAGACATGGAAGCCTGCAGACCACGGCCAAAAAAAAACAGAAAATAGCTTTTTGATACACTATGATGAAAATATTATCCTATTATTATTAATATGCAGTCATGTATCCTTCATTATTTCAAAGAAAATTGTTATAAATGTAAACAAGTCAAGAAAAAGTGGCAAACTCAGTAGTTATTTTAAAATTCAAAAGTAGTAATGTGATGATTATATGATATGATAAGCGACAGCAATGCAGGTTTATCATGCCTTGATCGAATCGCACATTCGATATGGAATCGCTTTCTGGGGAGTCTGTAATCAAGTACATTTTAACTCAATCTTTGTTCTTCAAAAACGTGCAATTCGCTATCTTTGTAAGGCGGCTCCCAGGGTATCTTGTAAAGAACTATTCAAAACTCGTAAGTTGTTAACTCTGCCCTCATTGTTCATTCTCGAAACTGCCTGTCTAGTATATAAAAACAAAACACTTTACAAGTTCGCTGATGGAATCACCCGCCAGAGAAATGACATAAAACTTCCAATCCCAAAAACAAATTTAATAAAAAATTCATGCATATATAACGCTGCCAAAATATTCAATCATCTGCCAACAGAAATAAAACATTCTGAAACATATGCTGTGTTCAGAAAAAAATTGAAAACTTCTCTTCTGGATCTGGCTTTATATAGTATTACGGAATTTTTTGAGACAGTGTTCACTGACGTCTAACATCAGCTCAGTATGTTATATGTGTTATTTAATTTATTTATCTTAATACTAGTTACAACCAACTGAAAATTAAATTAATTGATAGTCCTATATTTTATTGACAATATCATGTGAACCATGATATATCAAGTTTTATGAATGTCTACACTTTGTCGATAAGATTATTGTATCTTCAGACAATAAAGTATATTTATTATTATTATTATTATTATTATAATTTAAAATTTATGATAAAAGGAAAGACAATGTTTCCAATTAAATTGAGAAAATTTATAAACAGCCCAGATAGCGAAATCTTACTCATATGCAATTATTCTCATAAACTACACCTCACAATTTGATGTAGTTTATGAAATTACTATGGATCTTCATCAAGTAACGGCCGAATCAATCAGAAAAAAAGCATATACAATTAAACTGAGAATGCCAAAGGGATCGGTTTTGGGATCACTTCTCTATGTTATCTATGTTAATGATTCATGTGAGTTCATAACATTGTATTCTTACGATACTACTAATACAACTTGGCAATAAAACATAAATGGGCTATCAGCAAATTGATACTAAATGTATCAGTAACAATAAAAATATTTTCTTCTTTGATGAGAGTCTTCATTTGTATCTTATAGTTCATAAAACACAGTTAACATGGAAGATAAAGCGAAGTTTTTAGGTTCCAACTTGGACTGACTCACCAGGCAATTCCTGCGTAGACAGTATTTCTTTAAAATGAAACACATTTCATTGAACATTATTAGTTGGGAAAGGGCAAGAAATGTCTTTGTTCTGCAGGAACTAATCACGAGACTGATTTTCGAAATGGATTACTAAGAAAAGTTGTAGGCCAGTGAATTTTGACCACACCATACATTTATTTTTTCAAAAATGTCATGTTCACAAAGAACAACAACTCAAGTGTTTTGAATTCAGTTCGAGTTTACACAATTGACTATAATCACATACACGTTCCAATTAGTTTTTTGCATTTCATGATTGGCAACACTGATATTTGACATGAAATATAAAGAAGATGTGTAACTACTGTTATTGTAATTGGAAATTATCTATTCTATGTTAGAAATCAAAATGAGTTTGAATACTGTATTGAGGAGATAAAAACATACATATAAGAAAATAAATATTTTGAAATGAAGTTTTGAAACATTCATCTCTTCCAAACAACCTCCTCAAAACAGTATTCAAACTCATTTTGATTTATGTCAGAGAATCGATACATGGGATGTTTTTCCCGACTTGGGAGTTTTGTTCACGAGATGGAGCTGTTACTAGTTAACAATATTTCTCTTAGACGCAAGTTTTATACGTGCAGTCGACCCGAGTTGAAAAGAATCGAGTCCCAGACACTTTGCTGTTTGCATTTATCGTTTTTAGTTGTAGTACTCGTTTTCATAGGATGAAGAATATCATCTTCACAAGCACTAGATATAGATTTGACAAATACACTAAATTATTTCATTAAATGCAGTAAAATTTCAAATTTTTCAATTATAATTACAATAATAACACGTCTTCTACCTAATAATATAATGTCAAATACCAGGGTTGCCAATCATGAAACACCCGAAACATGTACAACCATTTTTACATGATTATAATCAATTACAGCAATCTTCTACGAATCACAAAACCATTACATCCACCAAAATATAACTCCATCTGCCTATAGAAATATATCAGAGTCATATTCAGATTAGATTACTCAGACTTTATGTTAGTCTTGAATAACATTTCATGAAATTTGAGTATATTTGTTCATGTCAGTAGTTTTAATTTTGACTCGTGCATGTACTTCGCTTGGCCAATAAACATCATATTTATTAATGAAGCTACCATCATACCTTTTTATTGCCGGCAAAGCCAATTCTCTCGTTGACTGTATTCTGAATATCTCCGTGACACATCAATTTCAAGAAACTTTTGCTCAACGGCAAATCCACTAGGCGGTTGTCCTGTAGAATTTTTGCAAGTAGCACACCCAGAAAATGGAAATATCTAACAGCTTTATCACATATCTCAGAGTTTTGGGGAAGGGGGGCTGGGAACAAGCCTGAAGCTCTTCGGACATAGTAACCTGGAGGTTTGACGCCTTCTCCTAGATCTACTGGCTCGTTCAGACTTATCGCATCATCGTCGCAAATCCACATGCCCAAATCGCGCCTTTGCAGTTCTGCTGCCACTAGGGCATAGAACTCGAGAGTTGGGCCCAATCCTGAGAACAAAACATGGTCATTTTATTTTCATTGAATAGTTGTGAAAAAATTTAATTAGCACATCCATTACTCAATAATATTTTAACCTTATTGAAATTAATTTCAACTTTCAATTCACTTGACTACTTCTGAAATAATGATCCTAATCAATAACTCACTAAAAAATAATTTAATCCAGCCTAGTTTCCTCTTTAGATAATAAAATGAAAGTAATTGAGCTGTAGTACTTCGCTTAGAATATTGTACTTGTGTTTGGTCACCAACCGAAGTTCATATCAACTACAATAAATTCTCAAATTATATTGCTTCTAAATTGAAAATAGTTCTCAAAAGTTTTTTTATAAACTCTCCTGGAATTCTTTCACAAATAGTAGAAAGCAGAAAGATAGAAATATCAAGCGCAGCAGGTGTTGACTCTCCATGTTTCTCGATTGCGTTATTCCAAAAATGGGTGACATAAGATAGAAGGCTGCCTGTTGATCTTTGTTTCCAAAAGCCATATTGATGGTCGCTCAAGATGTTAAAGCCTCACATATAAGTTTCCCCTCAACAAACACATAACAAAGAGATATTCGCCAATGAATACCACATATGCAATTATGGAAAGCATTCTCCCTTGTCTTGTCTGTTTTAATTAAAAAAAGGGTTGATATCGATTGTTTTCAATTGTCTGCTATGAGTTTTCAAGGTAAACTACGAGCCACTGTTTCGAACTGATTTGTCTTTCTGTTATACATATTACCATCAATATCACTGGGAATAACTTCAATCCCAATCAAAACTCAATGTATCATGTATTTGGAGGTTATATTATTATTAATATATGTTGTGGTATTAACCATAAAATTGGTAGTTTTCTAAAAATTAACTTTCCAAACCCTAAATTTTTAAATAACTAGAAAATACTTCATTAAAAAAGTTCTTCTAGACTTATAAAGATTTTGATATAATAGCTAAGTAGATTATTTTATATTCCTATAATATCTGAAGGACTTCAGTCGATGGCCCTTTGGTAATTACCAACCAAAAAATGACATTTATTATTATTATTTTTATTCAGTAAAGGATCGATATTCAATATATCGATATAAACAAAAACGTAACGCTGTTGTTAATTTGATAAAAGAAAAATAAATTGTTATTATTATAACCAAATTGACAGAAATATGCATAATCCATGTTTAATGTGGAAAACACTAAAAAAATTAATAAACCCTAAACAAATTAATAATGATTTCTGCAATGGTGTGGAATTCGAAAAAAATTGTTAGATTTTTTGTGTAAGAGATAAAGGAGAGATTTCTGGGCATTTTAATGAGTTCTTTGTCAATAGTATTGATGATATGGTGTCTAGTATTAAAGATATTGAGTTTTCTTGTAATATACAGTGGAGTGGAAAAAAATTCAGTAATTTTAGATTAGTATCTATACATGAGTTGGGTATAATTATGAAAAATCTAGAAAATAAAGGAAGTCAAATGTATGAACTAAACTGTAGAGTTGTGAAAAATAGCTTTGATGTTATTGGGCATGTGTGGTGCCACTTTGTGAATGTATCATTGGAAAATGGCACATTTCCTGAGGAATTAAAAACCAGCACTGTTACACCTATGAAAAGGTTGCAAATACTAGTAAAAGTGATGAGTTTAAACCAATCAATTATTTGCCATTTGAAGAAAAGCTATTAGAGTCAGTAGTTTACAACAGTTATTAGAATATATTAACTCAAATCATTTGCTATTCATTAATTAGTATGGCTTTAGATCAAACCACTCGTGAATCAGCTATACAACTCACTGTCACTAAATGGAAGGAAAAAATGAGTAATCATCTGTACATTTTAGCAGTATCACTAGATCTAAAATGGACTTTTGAAACAGTAAATAGAGAGATATTATTAAAAAAACTAAATAAATATGGAATAGCGGGTAAAGTATTCAATTGGATTAGAGGATACCTTACAAATAGAAAACAGACAACAAAAATTTGTGATGTAATGTCGTCAGCTATTACAGTAAATCATGGAGTTCCTCAGGGTAGTATTTTGGGCCCTCTATTGTTTTTAATGTACATTAATGATATGAAAAAATATGTTGAATGTGACTACATTCATATATTCGCAGATGATACTCTGATATCAGTAACTGATGGGTATATTGATAGAGCAGTGATCAAAATAAATGATGTGCTGAAAAATATGGACAAATATTTGAAAATGAATAAATTGAAGTTAAATGTAAGTAAAAGTAAGGCAATGATAATTACTACACCTTATAAATATAAACAAATAAATAGTAGTAACATCAACATAGAAATAAAATTTATTATATATCTTTATACTTACATTAATTATAAGTTATATTTATTGTAAAATAGGTATGTTAAATATTTTATTTTTTTTGTAAATTAGGATTGTCCTACTTAAATGAATAAATCAATTAATCAAATAAAAAAAATGTACCAACCTGTGCCTTCTTCGCCGGCAAACTCTACCTCCAAAATAGACTTCCTATCCGAATGGATTTTCATAACTTGCATCGCCCATTCCAATAACTGATCCCCTCTAGGAACTTTCACCCTTTCGTGTTTCAATCTTCCCACCCTAAACTCGTGCGGATCGTCACGTCGCGGTGACAATCCTGGTGTCCTCTGCCTCTCCATGGTAACGTCTCTTTGCGTCTGCAACCAAACGATGCTTCTGGAAGCGCCGAATGCGGTACAATTGAAGTACAACTGCCTGGTCTCGAACGGAAACAGGAATGGGCAAGAATGGTTGAGTTCCTCGCACCACGCAGGCAAGCTTGCGCTCGACAGTACCAGAGGATCTTGTATTTGCTGCAAAATTTTGTTGGTTATTTTCTTGCTGGAAAACTCCTCCGGAGAAATGTCTGGGATGTGGTCCAGCGAGTGGAAATCATTATCTTTCGTTGTTGTGATTACAAACAGATGTCTGAGGAGCTGCAAGACGTCTTCGACCGTACAGTTTGAGACGGAAGGTGTTCCGGGAACTGGGGTGCTGGGAGAGACGCCGGCAACGGAACTGCTTCCACTTCTAGAGTACTGAGTAGCAACTGGGGTGGCTCTTCCCTCTTCAGTATCGTATGTACCATCATCCTTCACTTCTTTGTAAATTATTCTGAAAATCAACAATATAGTAAATCTGTCGTACTTTTAATCCCAGTTGACTTTGAATTTTCAACTAAACATTACACTTGTTTAAATCAATAATGTTGTACTCACAAATATGTTGGTTCCCAAATTCTTCTTTGCTTCTCCTGCCTGGAAGTGAACTCTGTCATCTGCATCAATTCCTGTACTGCTCTGAATATCGTCCAAGACGAATCGTTCAATTCAATCTCGACGTCAGCAACACCAGGCATATTTGGCCCTTTCAGGAACAACTGCAGTTTGGGTTGTGGGAGCAGTTCGTGCTCCAAAACTGAACTACTTTCTTCTTGTCCAGGAGGTGGTACCTCGAGATCTAACAGAAAATAATAATAATAACAACATGTATGCTGATGACACCACATTTGGCATCAGTATCAATAAAGGGGAGTGTCCGGCTACAATACTTGGGGAAGTTATGGAACAAGCAAAAACCTGGTTCTTGACAAACAAGCTCATACTCAATGAAAAAAAAAAACAAAAGTCTCATTTTCGAATCCAGGCTATTCTACAATGTAGAAAACGACCTAGACATGCCGCACACTAAATTTCTGGGTGTAAATGTAGATGTCAGGCTACTATGGAACATACATATATATATATATATAAAATTTGCAATAGACTAAATAGTGCAGTATTTGCTATAAGAAAAGTTAAACAACTTATTAACCAATCCGCTGCAATAACTACTTATTATGCACTGTTCGAATCCATTATTAGATATGGCTTGTCTGTCTGGAGCTCGGCAGCTCAGTTTCATTTAAATGCTATATTCGTCATTCAGAAGAGGGCTGTAAGATGTATCATAGGAGCTAATTTTGAAGACTCCTGCAAACCAATCTTTAAAACGTTGAAAATAATGACACTTTACTCTCTGATAATTTTTGTAAAGTTACTATATGTCAAACAAAACATTAATAGTTACTCTGTTGTGTCCGATATACACGGTCACAATACAAGAAATAAAGATAATTTGATTTTACCTCAAACCCGGTTACAAAGAATGGACGATACTATCGATATTAAAATGTACAATGCCCTACCTCTTACAGTACGTTCTCTGAACTATAGTAAATTTAAAAAACATTTAAAGACATTACTTACGGAAAATCCCCTATATGGTATTAATGACTTTTTCCATTCACTCCCGGGACCATAGAGCAAAGATGCCTTTCACGATTGTATGTACGTACTGTATTATTATTTTTATTGCACTGTATCTTCTGAAGATTTTATATTTTACTTTTGGCATATGTTAATTTGATGGTATTTTGTGACATGTTCTAAAGCTGTAGCTTTGTTATGAACCAAATAAAATATTTGAATTTGAATATAAACATGCATGTTAATCGTAGGAAAAAAACAATCCAAAACTATTACTTGAGTAAATATGAACAAATAATAATAATATTCATTCAGTTGGATCATTTATAGATGACATTGAGTATGTCAAAACGAGTACAAATACAAAATTAAAAATGCAAACTCTGTGCACTTAGAGGCACAATATACAATTTACATAGATAATATATAATATATAATAGTCAAAACCTAAAATAATCTGCTATTTATGCAACAGCATCATTATTAAAATCGGACTAAAATGTTGGACATGACATATTATATAAAAGTCAAAATAATCTGTTATTTATGTAACAGCTTCTTTATTAAAATCTTCCTAAAATGTTACACGTGTACAGGGTCATAAGTTATCATCCATATATTCTTTAAGAATGATAGGATTTATCCAGGAGCAACTATCTGATTTGATAGTTATACTGTTTCAGAGCCAGATTTTTCATTGTACTTGTAAGTTTATTGTACAATTTAATGGCCATAAGCCTGGGACATGATTCAGATACAACTAATCTGTGAGTTGGCACTCCCAACTATAGAGAATTTCTAGTATTATATTTCTTATTACCATCAAGAGTAGGAAAACTGGTTATGTGCGATTTTACATATTTTAATATCTCATAATGTATATACTCGGGACAGTCAATATTCTGAGATTTTGGAAGATAAGTTTGCAACTTGTCCTAGTAACTCCTGCTATATACCTTATGGTTCTTTTTTGAATTTTGAGTATTCTGGAACAATAAGCCATATTTCAAGTTTGAAAAGTAAGCTATCGAGTGCCTTATTTTTACTTAGACAGCTGAAACCAATAACAAATTTCACTACGTTGAAAATAGTATTTTGCTCGCTCATACAGTCTCACGTCTCTTACGGTATTCTACTTTGGGGAAATTCTAGTGATGCCCAATGCATTTTTATATTACAGAAAAAAGCTCTGAGAATTCTTGCTGGAATCGGTTTTAGGGATTCTTGCCGTGAATCATTCATCACTCATGAAATTATGTCGGTGCCTTCTTTGTATGTTTACTCAAGCCTATTAGATATTCACAAAAGAGCCCCCTTGTTTCCCAAGCAATCCAGTTTACACGATCATGATACACGTAACAGTAATTTTATTAGACCTCAACGTTTCAGGCTGATGAAATCCCAAAAAAAACTCCTACGATTTTAAATTGTATTGCCAATATTAAAAATATGAATATGTTTTGTTTTAAAAATATTTTAAAAAAATTGTTTTCATTCCACTTCAGAATATTTAGAACATGTGCGTAGACACACTTTTGAAGCAAGGAAGATGCTCGCCGAACCTCCACACTTAATTTGAATATGTTAATATACCCTGTGAACTTGGTTAAAAATTTTTACTGTTTATTTTACTTTATAGACTTGTCATAAATGTATTTTATACATAACATGATCAAATAAATATATCTATCTATCAATCACTAGATGCTCCCCAAGCTATAATACCATAGGAAATGTTACAATGAAAGTATGCATGGTAGTACATTAATAAGAGTGATCTATTTACATTCCAGCGTAGTTGTTGAATACAATAAGATATTGAAGGTATCTTTTTACAAATCGTATCAATATGCTTGTTCCATTTGACATTTTCTGTTATCTTCAAACCCAAAAATTTTGTCTCCTCTTGTTGAATTGATCCATTAATTAACGTATAGAACCCTGAGGAACCCCAAGGAAACAATTTTTAAATTCTTGTGTGTTAACCACAAACTTCTCCTAAGAAAACTGGAGAGATACGAAGTGAGAGGAATTCCACTGTTTTTGTTCACCTCCGACATGAAAACTGTCATTGCACGAGTGCCTCAGGAGGGATCAATACTAGATAAAGATATGTTGAAATTTCTTCAATATCCTTCATTTTTATTTGCCTCGTACGCTGATGATATAAACGTTATTAAAAATGATACTATAATGGAAGCTGAAAGTATTGCAAAAAAAATTTTCGAGAAAATATCTCTGTATCAACAACAGAAAGAGAACATGTATTGTAGAAAAAATATATTTCATTTTCAATGAGGGTGAAGTAGTTGCTGCTGTGTTTTGTGACCTTGCTAAGGCATTCGACTGCGTAAATCACAAAATTCTCTTGAATAAATTGGAAATGTATGGTTTCAGAGATGTAGCGTTGAAATGGTTTCATTCTTATTTGTCAGATCGCACCCAGTCTGTATTAGTTAATAATAAGAGATCTGAACCTCTGTTGGTATCTTGTGGGGTTCCGCAAGGTTCAGTACTCGGTCCACTACTGTTCCTGCTCTTCATAAATGACCTATCTCTCATCAATACGAAAGGAAAAATAACTCTATTTGCTGATAACACTACTATTGTTTGGCACTCAAAAGACAATACTGAACTATATAATAATATATCGGTTGATCTAGACATCGTTAAAAAGTGGTGTGATGCTAACAGACTGGCATTCAATACCACAAAAACCTGCATACTAACCTTTAAATGTATATTAAATGAAATTTTTCTAGGGAATACTTTAATTAGCTCCGTCTCATCAAGTAAATTCTTGGGTTTGCATGTAGATAATAATCTATCCTTTGATATCCACATCTCTAATCTATGTAATAGGATGGCTTCGGGATGCTATGTTTTAAGGGTTATTACCAGAGAACTCAACTTGCAAGCTGCAAGAACAGTCTATTTTGCGGTAATAGAATCCCGCCTAAGATATGGAATTTGCTTCTGGGGTAATGCTTCTCAGTTCTTGTTACAGTCTGTGTTTATCTTACAAAAGAAAGCGATTAGATATATTTGTAAGGCAAAACCGAGAGATTGCTGTAAACCCCTGTTTATTGATAAAAAAATCTTGACTCTGACATGCATTTTTATCCTTGAAAGTATGTATACGATGCACAAAAAATTTAATACTACCAGTGATTCAACAAACTCTTATAATACTAGGCATAATAGCCACTTAATAGCACTACCCATTCCTAAAAGCGCATTAATAAAAAAATGCATAATATACAATGCAAGGAAAATGTTCAATCATTTGCCAGTATATCTTCGCTCCACTTCTTCATATAAAACTTTTCGAAGTGCTGTTAAATGTTTTTTGCTAAATAAAGCTTTTTATACTTTAGACGAATATTATAATGAAGATTTTGACTAACATTGCAATCACTTGTATACGCACTTTATATTATTTTACTTGGTTTTATTATTTTAAGGTGTTTATTTAATTTTGAATTGATCCCTTTGTGTTACATATGTATATGTGTGTGTGTGTGTGTGTGTGTATATACAGTGCTAGTCAAAAGTCCCCTCCCCCCCTCGTATCTTTGGAACGGGTATACTTATAATAATGAAATTTGGAGGGTGGAAATAAACGGATGTAGGCTTCTTAACTGGTCATAAAAGGTGACGCAATAGTCATAAATGACGTCACAAGGCCACTGTGACCAAAAATTTTAAATGGGACCCTATGGCAAGTGACAGCTCGTTTGAAAGGTATTGAAAATACCTATTCAGTCATACCAATTTTGTTTGGGTTTCGGCTGATTTTGATTAATAAATTGAAGAAATACGAAAATTATTGTTTCACATTTAATTAATAAAGATTTTAAAGTACGCCTCTGGTTCATTGTCAAAAAGGTTGACGTGTTTGAATTATCTACTTGTCAAAAGTGTTTATACCTTGAAAATTTACCTAAGCTATTGTTTAACGAGACGTTTAAGTGTTTACATAGGCAAAATGGTACGTACTGTAGCCGACAAAGTAGCAGCTATCTTAATAATTGGTGAATGTAGAAACAATTTCCATGCAGCGGAACGACTGTTTAATGAGAGGTACCCCGATCGCCCTATATCGAGGGTTTATTTGAGGGAGCTTCTTCGGAAGTTTGAAGCATCAGGTAGTGTTCAAGATGCCAAACGATCTGGTCGACCAACAATTAGTGATGACAAAAAAATTGACATACTTGGAGAAATGGTAGTGAACCCTACTTCTTCCACAGCCCAAGTTGCGTCTATCTGTGAAGTCAGTCAAAGGACAGTACATAGGGTGTTGGCTAAAAACAAATTTCATCCATACAAATTAAAAATGGTGCACCAACTTTCAGATGATGACCCCGACCGAAGACTAGAATTCTGTGAAACTATGTCCGATAAAATGAACCAACAACCAGGCTACATACAGACAATTTGTTTTAGTGACGAAAGTACTTTCTTTCTCAATGGAAATGTTAACACTCAAAATGTGAGGTATTGGAGTGACACAAATCCTCACATCTTTCGTGAAAAACATACTCAATTTCCAGAAAAAGTAAATGTTTGGGCAGGTATTTTGGGAAACCACATAGTTGGGCCTCTTTTTCTCAATGCTAACTTAACCGGTGAATTGTATCTGGAGATGTTACAAACTGATATTGAGGCGTTAATTCTTGAAATTCTAGAAGATAATCCAGATGAATTCGACAACTTGGAAATAACGTTTCAACAAGATGGTGCTCCTGTACACTATTACGGTGCAGTAAGACGTTACCTAGATGAAGAATATCGTGGTAGATGGATTGGACGACGAGGTTCGATCGAATGGCCAGCTCGGTCACCGGACCTTACACCATTAGATTTTTTTCTATGGAGGTACTTGAAATCTAAGGTTTACGCTACAGCACCTGACAGTATTGCCATTCTGAAACAACGAATTGTTGAAGAATGTAGGGCAATTTCCGCTGACACATTGGGACGAGTACGACAAGAGTTTAGCAATAGGATGCATTACTGCCAGGAAGTAGATGGAGCACATTTTGAACACTTATTATAAGAACTGGTTCTTAAATCTTTATTAATTAAATGCGAAACTATAATTTTCGTATTTCTTCAATTTATCAATCAAAATCAGCCGAAACCCAAACAAAATTGGTATGACTGAATAGGTATTTTCAATACCTTTCAAACGAGCTGTCACTTGCCATAGGGTCCCATTTAAAATTTTTGGTCACAGTGGCCTTGTGACGTCATTTATGACTATTGCGTCACCTGTTATGACCAGTTAAGAAGCCTACATCCGTTTATTTCCACACTCCAAATTTCATTATTATAAGTATACCCGTTCCAAAGATACGAGGGGGGGAGGGGACTTTTGACTAGCACTGTATAGTTATATGTGTACATACATAAATGTATTTCTGAACTTTGTTAACAAGAATTCTGTTCTTTGGACAATAAAGTTCTTTCTCTCTCTCTCTCTCTCTCTCTCTATTCAAAACAGTGCAGTCAAAAGTGAAGCACATCAATGAAATAGTTTCATTTGATAAAGTTACTGAGAAACTAAAATGCTTGGTTTGAGAATAGACCATTGCCTAAAACAATCAGACCACATTCAAGACATATGTATCAAACTATCTAAAATGTGTTTTGCCTTAGCAGTCACGTCCAAACACTGTACCTCCAATATAGTTAGACAATATAGTTAACATGACACTCCATTGTACCAAAAAGGTCTTTTTTATATGGCATGTTAAAAAAAAATGAAGTCACTTGTATTAGACAAAAATTGTTATTCAGTGAGCAAGTTCTGTGCTTGTACTTGAATATTTTTAATTTCATTTATATTGTTTGTTTCGTTCTCTGATCGTGTTACAAGTTCCCACACGAAATGTAAACAAATTTAGAGCCTCAATGAACTCACCAGTCGTTTGGTTGACATTGGTCCTACCAGGCCTGGGATCAAAAGCTGGAATCAGAGCAGAAAACTGCCTCTTCAGAACAAACTCGTCGTCCCATGACCTTCGCTTAGCAGGTCTAGTCTCGAAGCCTTCGTCCTCCATGAACGATAACAAGTTTCTCGATACCATAACTTCCTCGTAATCTGCATCGTCCTCGTTCTCGTCATCATCATTGTCATCGTCGTCTCCCATGTCCTCGTCATCGTCCAGTTCGGCTAGCAGAGTTGGTGCCCTACAGGACTCGAGGAAGTCTTCCAAAGATACCTGCTCGCTATCACTGCTGGTAGATGTGAGGCTCATTGTTAGGGCCTGACTCAAACCCTGGACTGTTCCGGCGGTGGTCGAGATTCCACCGCTCTGATTTCCTGGATTATTGCTCGTTGACAGGCTGGGGTAGCTTTGGGCGGTGCTGAGCAGACCGCTGGGGAAATTGCTCGACAGAGCCAAACGGACTAGACTAGACACGGAATTGGGTGCACGAGGAAACAGAGAACTGGCATTTTGGTTGTTTTGCGCGCTGATGTTCTGCGAGTTGTTAGAGTTGGACACATTCGAAGCAGTGACCGAAGCCAGAGTACGACGTCTTGCTAGTGCTGCAAAAGTCTCGAGCAAGCCTGAGAAGTTCAAGACTATTTTTTAATTAAGTTGTGTTGGAACATCCACATTTCGACATGTAAATGTTGACAGAAAAAACATTATTAGTCATTAAACTGCATTTTCCCAAGAAACATACTAGGGAAAAAACAATGTAACAAACAAACAAAAGAAAGGATTCACCTGAAGAAATATATAATGAAATATCTAGCATTTTATGCCCAATTTTGGAAAAAAAGACAAAAATAAAAAATTATGAAATTTTCTGCATCATTTTCTGTTTACGATAGGAGTAAAAAAATCAAAATAGGGTTTCAATTTGTTTTGGAACTTTCTTATTTGCAAGAAAATGGCCCTAGAAATATGCAATGTCTTGCAGCTAAATACCACCCCCTTTTTCCATCATGCCCCTCAAATAATGTCGATAAATAGTTATTTATGTATCAAGGGAATTAGGAGGGCCTTAATTACCGATGGCAAAGTTTGCGTCCCGAGGGCCTCTGGCCCGAGGGACAGCAATTGCCTGAGGTTATTAAGGCTCATTAATTCCCGTGGTACATAGATAATTTTATTTCTGACCGATTTCAATAAAATTTTGTTCATTTTTGAAACGGAAAAATGTACCAATTCATTACCTTCCCGGTATATTTGAATCAGGTACCGTTGATTATAGTAGAGTTTTCTTGTTGCTAGGTTGTTGCTATGTTACTTGTTTATAAACAGAACTTTGTTATCAAGCTGTGTTTGCGGTGAAAACGTGTTTTCTACCCCAAATATAATGGAGGATATTTTGAAAAAAGCTGAACAAGCAAGAGAATCATTAATTCCATCGAAAAGTGAAGCCGTATACCAAAAAGAATACAAGATATATCTGGACTGGCTGACACGGAAAAATGTTATGCCAAAAGATGTCACTGAAACTGTATTTCTGGCATATTTTCAAGAACTGGTAAGGAATTTTCTGTTTTTCGGTAGATTTGGTAGTAATTGTGTTTATTCGTTTCAGTCAGAAACGTATAGTCCGAATTCTTTATGGACTAAATGGTCAATGCTAAAATCGATGGTGACTATACATGAGAAACGAGATATCACCAAGTTCAATGAACTACAGGCTTTTTTGAAACGGAAGAGTAAGAGTTATAAGCCGAAAAAGTCTGAAATTGTTTCCAGTGGCGGAAGTAATTTTCAGGGAACATTTCAAAATTGTACATTTATTATTTGTAATGACGTGAATAAATAAAATATGGTTCAGTTTTCATTTCTATTTATTTTTACTTGTGAAAGGTAGAGGGAATTATAAAATCTATAATGTCCCAAGGGAGTTATGACCCTCTTTATTGATAGCGTAACTATGACGATATAAGCTTATAATATCCCGGTCAAAAATAAAAAATCTAATTTGTTCAAAAAAAAAATTGTTAATGTCAATCTAAGCTATTCATTTAGGGGTGGTATTTTCCATGTACGTTTACTCAGGTGCAAAACATAAGTATAATTTTTAGCAAATCCTTTACAACCCATTTAAAAATTTCGGAATGAAAAATCTCACGATTTTTCGTGATATTTGATGCAAAAGTTATCATACTCTAGTATAGTAGCTGAAAATAAAAAAAATGATTGCCTCCGAATCCTTTGAACATTCGATTTTCATGAAAATTTGATATTGATCGAGTTCATCCTACCTTTAACTTCAAAAGTAACATAAGCCAGACTTGAGATTTTCATTTTCGAGTGGGGAAAACTACACCTTTCTGACAGAAAATGAAAAAAAAATTGGGGAATAAGTATTTTGTGGATTGACATTATTCCTGTATTGATTAACCCCAAGAGACAAATCTGATTATATTAGGGATTTCAACAGAATAAAAAAAACAATAATACTTGACAACATTATTTTATTCCAGATGGTCAAAAATAATTAGTGACAAAAAATCTTCAATAGTGAGAGTTGATTTCTCCAAAAAAATTTTTTCAATTTTTATTTTTAATTTCTCTAGAGATTTTGTAGTTTTATCCCTTCTGGAAAATGATTTTTGAATAACAATAATGATTTGTTGGATTGGTCTACATTGAAACAGTTCATTTGTCTAGTATTATATAATTATGGACATCTTTTCAATTTTTTTTTATTTCGTGTTGGAATTTTTGTGACCAGTAAATACTTCGCGTACAAATATACAAGTTTCACTTTATGAAGAGTTTAAATATCAAAAAGATTTCTTGGTTCAATAAATGTTATTATCATCAAATTTCATGTCAATTGTTAAAGGTTCAAGAAATTCGGATTGGAAAACCTTCAATTAGTTGATTATTGAAAAACAACTAATATTTTTGAAAAACTTATTCGCCAGAAACTATATTGAAACTTCTTTTTGAAATGGTAATAAAATTTCCTAAATTTGAAATGTATTTTGATGCTGAAATCAGCCTTTATTGCCAGTATACAGTGTGTCCAAGATAAGGATCCTCAGCATGGGAATCTCAGTACCTGTTGGAGATACAGCCTAGGTTAAATTAGGAAAAAGTTGTGTTCTTTAAAGCTTATTTACATGCCGTTTAGAAACTTGAAGAATTTTCATGGCCTGCTGAGATATTTGGGAAAAACGAGAATTTGACAATATCAATTTTATTTTTTTCTGACTTTATTTGAAAAGATATCATAAAACGAATAACACTTTTTCATTGGCACTTTTAAGGTACTACACGATGGTATTTTTAGATTTTATATCCGACGTTTCGTTTTCAAGAAACCATCATCAACTTTATTTTTTTATATGACCCGAAACAAAAGTACACCCTGTATCTGATTCCATTTTTTATTACGAATTCAACGATGTATCACATGCCATTGTTTTCTTTTTAGTTTAAAGGAAAATTAAATTTTTTCTATTTTAAAAAAAATCTTTAAGTAGGCGTTGCAAACAAATGCTTTGACGTAAATACCTGTCACCGAGCTTGTCAAATATTATTTAATTACACGATAAAATAGTAATTGTCGTTGTTGTTAGCCTGTTTGTCGAGTTGTTGTTTTTAGAGTTATTGTTACTGTTGTCGTTATTATTGTTTATTGTTGAATAGATAATATTGTGTTAATATCGTCGAATATGCCGGGTGAGCATTATAGCCATGAAGAAAAGTTTAACATGCTAACGTGCTACATTTTGTGCCACAAAAATACTGTAAATACAGCAGCAATGTATCTTAATACATATCCAGAAAGAAAGCAGCCATGTAAGTCCATTTTCTTAGAGCTGGCTCGAAATTTAAAAGAATATGGTTCATTTAAAAAGCCTGTTTTATCTCGAAAAAAGGAATCTTCAGAAGAAGCCCAAAATAATGTTTTACAAGCAGTTGTTGAGAACCCTGAAATATCAACTAGGCAAATCGAAATAGATATCACCCCTATAAATTTAGGATTTGCCAAGGACTTAAACCAGGGGATTTCGAACGGCGCCGAAATTTTTGCGAATGGTATACACGCGCGTGTGAAGAAGATTATAATTTCCCTTCAAAAATAATATGGTCCGACGAAAGTATGGTCACTAATAATGGTATCTTCAACCGCCGCAATACGCATTACTGGGCTCAGCAAAATCCGCGTGTTAAGAAAATATCAAGACATCAAGAACGTTTTGGGTTCAATATGTGGTGTGCAATTTTAGGAACTAAAATACTAAGTCCGTTTTTTACTATAATTCTTTGACCGCCGAACGATGCCATCATTTATTGCAAAACTATGTAGAAGACTGTTTAGATAATTTACCTCTGGCACAGGTCAATAACTGTTGGTTTCAACAAGACGGTGCTCCTGCACATAATTCTAGACAAGTTCGAGAGTATCTTTCGCAGCGATTTCCTGGAAGGTGGATTGGAACCTTTAGTGAAGTGTCTTGGCCAGCGCGATCCCCTGACTTAACTCCTCTGGACTTCTTCATATGGGGTTTTGTTAAAAACCGGGTTTACCAACATTCTTTTGAAACTGAACAAAAGTTACGAGAATGTGTAACTGTCGCATTTAACAGTATTACACCAGAGATGTTACGTGATGTTTTAAGTTCTACAGTTGGAAAATAACGGAAACCTGTTTGAACACCTCCTTTGAATTAAATAAAAAATGCGTAAATTTCTTTGTTGTTTTCATTACTTTAAAAAAATCATTATTAACCTACTTAAAAATACATTTTAAAAATAGAAAAAATGCAATTTTCCCTTAAACTAAAAATAAAACAATGGCATGTGTTACATCGTTGAATTCGTAATAAAAAATGGAATCAGATACAGGGTGTACTTTTTTTTCGGGCTATTTAAAAAAATAAAGTTGATGATGTTTTTTTGAAAACGAAACGTCGGATATAAAAACTAAAAATACCATCATGTAGTACCTTGAAAGTGCCAATGAAAAAGTGTTATTTGTTTTTTGATATCTACCTAAGCTGTATCTCCAACAGGTACTGAGATTCCCATGCTTAGGATCCTTATCTTGGACACACTGTATATCTGAACTAACAAAAATCACCTCAGGCTCAATAACAAACTAATTTTTATTTGTTTCCACAAATAACCTATTTTGAAATTTTCATTTAAAAGACAGATTCATCAAAATTTTCATGATTGTTCCATACTTATTCGTAGATTAAATGACATGATAAAAATGATCATGAAATAAATATTGAAAAAATACCTGCTGTGGATGTGGGCTCAATCTGATTATTGGATTCTGTCGTCAAGTTCGGGACGCTGACACTCATCGGATTAGTAACGACAATCGGGTTATTACTATTGTTCTTAGCATTATTAGAATTAGTCACAGCCTCGTCTTTATCACTACTACAATTGCCGCCTTTCACTGAATCGACTTTTCGCCTCACAGGCTTGTCCTCGTCCGCTTCAGAGTTATTCGACACAGAAATCCGCACTCCGACAGGATTCAAGTTAGAAAGAGAACTTATCTGACTGCTCTGTCCGATGCTCAAGGCGGATTGCAAAAGCTCTGCCGAAAGGAAATTGTTGGTGTTATTTCTGAGCATGTCTGAGCCTTCACGGATCTTGTCTAGAGCTTCGACGGCCTCTACAAAGCTCTGCGCAGCCGCGGCTGCTGCAGCCTGCGAACTGATTATCTTTGCACTACGATTCGACTTGATTATGTTCGAGTTTGAGTTATTTGCCGACAAAGTTTTCTGAGACTCATTGTTCATAGTTGGTTTCGTGTCGCACAAGGTCAGGCTCTCTACTATCGTAGCTAAATCTGTGGAATTGTTGATGGTCGAAAGATCTGGATGGGGGTCACGTAGAGGATGAACGACAACCGACATTTCGCTGTCATTACTAGCAGCTTGCGACTCGCTGGTAACGGATACGAGGGCTTCATTGCGAGCGACAGACAAAACGCTTTCCGCTATTGTTTCGGCTGCCTGCTTGGCGGCTAAATTATCCGCTGATGCCGCTTGTTCCGTAGATGCTACCGAAGCCTTGGTATCTGTAGCCTCCGGAAGGCTAGGGGTGGAGCTGCTCTTTCTGCTCGTGAGTACGCTCTGCTTGTCTTTGTCATTTTTCTGCTTATTGCTCGAGGAATATTTCGATGAGGAGGCGGATGCTTCGGCATCGTAACCGGGGGCTAGTTTGATATCGAATTTTCCTTCGGCTCCCATTCGGTATGAATTGGAACCGCCGTGGTCCCAAGTAATGTCTATCCAACCGCTGTGCAATTCCCCTGTAACAGTGCCTTGAAATGAAAAAAGATTAAAATGTAGCAAGTCATTTACCCAATCATTATATGGTATGACTGAGACTGTCGTAGATTGACATTTTCTAGGTATATTATATTTCTCATATTCCTACAGAAAGAAATAATAATAATTAAACAATTCAATCCATTCATTTGTGATGAGTATATACAGACACAGTCCGATTACATATACACAGTCCTATAAAAATTACTCTAGACCTAACTCAAAATATATATACTCGTAAGACATACATTAAGAATATAGAAGATAAAATAGTGCAATAAGGTGAGTTAATTAGTAATGATGATAGAGATGCAGCTCAAGTTTGGATGATGTAATGTTGAAAATTTCGATTATGATGCCTGTGACAGAGAGGCAGTGGTCGATTGAATTGTTTGACTCAGGAGTTATGGAACATTCAATCTCTGCGTCTTGGCAAATGTCAGGTACATTCAGATCAATCAGACCAACGTATTTCAGAAAGGAAAATATTGTTTTGTTAGGATATTAAAAATAAATAAAACCTGAGAACTCATTGCATTTTTTTAAGGGAAATTAAATCAAAGTTAAGCAGCTGTTTTCATAAGGGCATAGAAGAGAGTTTAATTTGGTGAGAATGGAATAAACCGTTAGAAAAAAAACGGGTTTTGATAAAAATGAAATTACTTTTTAAAAAAGAAAGCAGAGTGTAGGTATACATAAATTATACGATAGAAAAAACGACTGATTTCCGGCTCGAAGAACCAACAATAATTTATTCAGCGATAGCGTTCATTGGCGTGTTTCTCCTCTAAGCCCAAATTGCAGGTATTGGAGTTGTTGCGAACACAGGCCTGCGGCGAATGTAGAAAGTTTTGAAATTGTGGCGTTTTTATGAGAACGATAACAAACAATTAGTGGTAGCACGATTGGCTTCTGAATTGGAACTGTCTTTACTTTTTATTCTTCTTTTATTCATCGGATCGCGCATGCGTCGATATAAATAGTCAATATTTTTGTATTTCAAACAGTATAAACCGTGAAAAGCATTCGACAAAAAATGAAGATCGAAATAATAAAAAAGTATGCATAAAATTAAAAGTAACCAAATAGTAATTTTGACAAAGAAATACAAGTTACATTCCTTAGAGAAAAATTATAGACATTATAGACAGTCATTTGGATAATAGAATTCAGTATGTTAAATATGCTAGTTCCATATCATCACAAATTCCTTTAACAACTGGTGTCCCTCAAGGATCGCATATAGGTCCAATACTCTTCATTCTTTTTGTAAACGATGTGTCGGATGTCATACGCCACAGCTATTATTCAATGTTTGCAGATGATCTCAAACTTTACAGGGTTGTAGATAACTTTTATGATGCAGAACTGTTACAGATAGATTTAAATAACTTATCTTGTTGGTGTCATGAAAATATGCTTCATTTAAATATAAATAAATGTTATCAAATAACATTTTCAAGAGCTGTGAAACATATTGTATATCCATATAAAATCAACAACATTAATCTAACGTTGACTAACAGCGTTCGGGACTTGGGAGTGTTGTATGATAGCAAAGTAACCTTTAAAGGTCATATTGATCACATTACATTTAAATCACTCAAATTATTGGGATTTGTTCAACAATCTACAGATACATTTTCTATAAATACCTTTAAAATATTGTACTGTTCCTTGGTACGCTTGGTCTTGGAAAATAATTGCGTGATATGGAGTCCTCTATGTCAGACAGATATATCTATGATTGAGAAAGTACAAAACAAATTTCTGAGATCATGTGCATTTAAGCTCGGTTATCTGAGGTCCGACTATGAGTACTCAGACATTCTGCTTCTTTTGAATTTATCTACTTTGGAGCACCGCCGAGCCGAAATTAATCTAAGACTTCTTCATAAAGTTATAAAGGGTGATGTGAACTGTCCATTTCTACCACAAATGATTATCTTCAATGTAAATTCAAGAAGAACCAGAGTGTCGGAGTTGTTTAAAGTTCCTTACCATTCTACTAGCTATGGCCTAAATGAAACCATCACTAGAATGCTTAGGTTAGCAAATAAGAACAGCAGCTATATTGATTTGTTTGACTCATCCTTGTACTCTTTTAAAAATCAGGTTAAACGTATTGACCTACTATGAAGAAACTGCTGATTATTATTATTAATGATATTTAATTGATATTTGTTTTTTTTTTCTTTTATGGTATTCTATATTATTATTCAATTGTTTATTTTTTCAATCACACTATTTATGTGTTCATTGTATAATAGCAACTCCGTAAATAAATAAATAAATAATACAAATGATCTCTGTCTTCCGTCACAAATTGATTCAAATAAATCTGCACATTTTATATTGAATCTGCAAGAACAAACTAGTATGACAGTGATCCTTTGAATGATGTGTTTTAAGACTAGAATAATGTATGAAATGACTGTGACATTTATTCTCCCAGTCTTGCCAGCATTAGGAGCAAATTTTATAAAATTGCTTAGTTATTACTATAATGATATTTCGTTATTATCTATATTATATTATGTGATATCAGACTGTGTATACAAACCTACTTGTGATCTACCTTATACTCCGTAATTGGGTTACAATACAGAATAAATAAATGCTCATTTTATTGCATGAGAAATAAATCTAGAAAAATTCACCACGATCACTCATTTTCCTGATAAAATAAACTGAGAGATCTAGAAGATATCAATAAACGTCGACTTTGTTATAAAACAAGCCTAAAAATACTCACCCTCACCAGGTGGGTTTCCGTCTTGATCTCTCCACTTCCAATCTACCCCTCTGACCACTCGTGCACCGACGGTCATATGTTTCAACAGCTGCGATTTGACGAGTCTTCTCTGTTTCCGCAAATGAGCCTCTTGTTCCTTGTGCGCTTTCCCCATATCTTCGTACACGCCGGTGACCTGCCCGTATATCTCGAAACCTGACAAACTCAGGTAATGTGTTTGACCGGAAGCGTTCTTCCCGGCCTGTTGAATTCGGACGTGTCTCCATCCTTGCGTTTCGTCCGAGGGTACTTCCAAGGGCCAAGTAGCGGTACTTCCAGGATCGTTGAGTGACATATCGTGAGTGTGAGTGTAAAGCGTAGTCCAAGAGTTGCCGTCTTTCGACATTTGGAAGTGCCAGTTTCTCAAAGCGGAGCGTCCGTAACCTCGAGCGTGTCTCAGGGTGTAAGCGGTGGGAATCATATTGACACCTAGATCTATACTGAACCAAGCACGTTTGTCATCATTGGTGTGACAGTTTAGTGCTGAAGAATCTCTCGATAAAACATCCTCGACTCTCCCGTAGGGCAGATTTCGTGCGTCTGAGCTAGTAACGGCTACCAGGCCGTACTGACCGGGGTTGACCCATTCGGAGCTGGTTTTCCCATTGGTACCTATAAAGTAAATCAATCCGTTCTCGTCAAAGTCGTGGGTATGCTTGAAGGTCTGGTATTTTATCTCACGTAATTTCTTCAGGAACTGGAACGAGCTACGGTCATAGTCGTACCATTGCTTTGCCACCATTTTCAACAAGTACCGTTCTAATTGTGCTACAGTGGCTAGAGGTTCCATCTTGAGTCCTCTGCCGGAACGGTCAATCAGAGCGCTTTCTCCCGACCCCTTCTCCAGCCTAAATCGCAAACGTCTCGTCAATATTTGAAGCCCGTAACCTGTACCTGGAGTTTCGTAAAGGTAAATGGGAAGTTTCTCGATGCTTTCGAGCACGGCGATGAGTTTGTGTACCAGGATCAAAACCGAGTCGTTCTCTTCGTTCGATCTGTTTTTGAAACAGTGTTTGAACACTTGGACTCTTTGTTTCTGAAATTTGCTCATTTTGCTTGATTTCAAGCCTTGATCCCAGTAGCTCGTTGATAGTAGTGAAAGCAATGCTTGCACCAACCCAGAACTGTGTAGTTCGTAGGCCGATACCACTCCGTCTTCTTTGAGGATCTGAGTCAGGTCATCCAGAGCATTATGGAGAATTTCTTTCCATGAATTACCACCTTCTCGGTTGTTACCATACGAGCACTGTTTTTGACATGCGCGTTCTATCTGAGCTACTATGTTGCCCAGCTTGGCGACGATACCTCTTGGCTGAGCTTGGGCAGCTCTGAAATGATGCTCATAGATCTGATGCGCCAGATATTTAACTTTCATTTTGTTAGCTTCGAGTTTCGATCGAAGACGTTTACCCTTCTTGTTTGTCCATCCGGCCAGAAATTCCGGACCTACAATTTGACAAAGTGAATGTAATATCAGGAGCAGACCAAACCATCAGTACTTACCCAAACTGGTTTCGGCGATAAAGGAATGTTTTGTGCCCCTGTTCGATTCGAAAATAAAGCCTGGTAGATCTTCTCGCAGAATTGTGGTCTGCTGTTGACCGTCAGAGTTGTGTATATGAATTTCGGCATCTTTTTTGGAGGTAAGTGACCAATTTCCTACTACCAATTTCGTTGGACCAGGCTTTGACAATAACGGCGTGGAATTGTTGGTAGATCTAACTGCTGCTCGGGCTCGTTGCAGTTTTTCTAGAAACTCCCCTCGATTTTCTGTCAAATAGTTTATCAAGTGAAAATGTATTATAGTAATGAATTTTTGGTGTAAATAAACGACAAACGTTTGGACCAGAGTTGTGTCATTAATGGATACCTTTCAGAAAACATTCAGAAATTAAAATGACTCCTTTTTCAACATCTTTTTTGTTATCTTCTTACTACATCCCAACCATCCTAGATAATGGCCGTTATATGTTGTTTATTGACCTTCTCTATTCATACTCGAAGTGACATGGATAAATGAGATCAATGCCAATGCTGACTTTGCTGAATCGACATCCGGCAATAGGCAGTTTCCAAAGGCAGACACATAGGACTTTTATTTACTTTGTTTTAGTTTAGAATATATAATCATTCATTTTCATATATACGTCCTGCGTGGCGAAATGAGTTCAGTTATGATTGTAGTTATAATACAGTTACATTAAAGTATGTTTATAGTTTCTGTTCAATGGGGAATGTTCCTCAATTTGGGTTATTACAGCAAATGCAAGTTTAAATAAAATAAAGTTGAATTTAATTCATGAGTTTTTCAAATTCACTTCGAAAAATATTCAAATTGATGTTTCAAATGTTGGGTTTTAATTTTCAAAGGGATTTGTTTCTAATTCACATATTGGCAACATCGCCTATATCAAGTTAAAATAATTTATACGTACCTAGATATTCTACAGGAAAATTATCTTTATAAATCAACAATTGAGGCAAAATATGAATTATAGTTCAACACCACCTCAACAAGCCACATAAACAACAGTTGTTTTGTTATTTATTTATATAGAGGAAGATAGATTAGGTGCACAAAATGTCATGTCAGCGAATGTTTTGGAACTCGGAACATAAGTAAACAGAATAGCACGCCTCTGAAATATGTCATCTTTGTTTGTCTCATACAGGTAACAGATTCATTGTCCGTTATTAGCTATAACCGATGTTGCCGAATGGTGAAATAGAAACGAATCCCTTTAAATATTGAATGCATTATTTCATTTCTCTTTTTTAAGTATTTAAATAATTTTCTAATGAAAAAGGTTGATTTTCGTCAGGAGGAACATTCCCCATTGTAACCCAGGGGAATTCAGTACTCTTTCCCCACTTTCAAAATGAATATTTTTTAAAAATCTATATTTCAAAAGTGAGATGTAACATGGATATTGTACATAACATCTATGATTATGAGTTTCATCAGCCTGGAGCTACTTGTCTTTGAAAATCAATTTCAACTTTACCTAATATCTTTTTTCTTCCTCGAGAAACTGGGTTTTGAAATCAAGTACTTCACCTTTTTCAATGTTTAGAGTAATAGATCATTTTTCACCAGGAAGTTATCACCTGAAGACGACTATAGATATTAACAATCGATATGTCCTAAAAACTTGAAATGTTTTAATATTTTTTGAAAAATTTTAACCCTGATGATTATTACTGTACAATTTCGATGGCCTACCCTGTACATATTATTACTTCAAAATGAAAATTATTAATTGAAAACTAACACAACAGTGTTAAAGATAGCCACTGATCTCATTGTTACTGTAAATTGTAGTAGCCGTTTCTTCTTCTAGTTGACATGAAGAAATAGACTCCACCAAAATAAAAGGCATTATAATATCCATAAATTCGTGAAGCAAGTAGAACATAAGTATTTTTAGCATGAATATAACAAAAACTCAATATATGCTGAATAAAGAAAGCTCGTTTAAGCTCCAAAAAGCAAGGTGTGTATGAGAAAGACAGAAAGAGAGATCTGCAATAGTGGAAAAAGCTTTCTTACCTTCAGTGGTGAGAGTGTCTGCAGCTCGGCCCTTGCCTAAATTCGAGACAAACAAATAAACATCACAGTTAACAAAATGCAAATATAACAAAATATACACACAAACTCTTTTTGAAAGGAGGCGTTAATCACAAGAGTTAGTTATGTTATCAAAGAGGATAATATCAATTAATATTGCTTGAAATATGAATACACTGACCCTTTACTTGATGAAAATCAACAACAGTATAGTTTTCACAAAATGATTTATTCAACATGCATTTCACCGCAAGGTAGTTAGATTGTTACATCAAACAATTCTACATACAATGTCTTTTATAAAACAATAAGTAATTATTGCCTGATTATTGGATAGTTCGGATTACTGGATTACAGAGAAAAAATCATAATAAAAATGTGTTATGTTTCCGTTTGTTTGAAATTTTTAACTACACACTATTCTCACTTCAAAACAACAGCTAAATAAGTACGCACGTACATGAGATAAGTTTTGAGGTTAGACTGCTAGACGACGACGCGGCGACGGAGCATACAGGCGTAGAGGGATTATTAATTATTGGTATTTTTTAAAAACAAGTTCAGCAATTTATGTATGTAGTATGAATATTATGTGTTATTTTTAACACCTCGACACGTGTTTCGATCACCAAGTGATCATCCTCAAGAGGAAGATTTCTCCAGTAATATTCAAGATCAGCAATGGTGAATGAATAACTTATTGTTGGTCGTTTAAAAGAAAAATTGAATGTTTGCGTTTGATTTCCAGAGACTCCAAGAGATTTAATGCATTTTATGCAAAAACTTATTTAGATTAGTGATTAATTCTGGCAAAACAGGTAGATTATTAAAAAACAATCACAATACAATATTACTCCTAGGAAAACAGCTTCAACAATGTTCAATGAATAACTTCTTGATGGTTGTTTAAAAAAAATTAATGTTTGCGTTATTGATTTCCAGAGATTACAGCAGGTATAATGAAATCAATTAGCGCGAACATTAACATTTTTCTTTTAAATAACTAACAAAAAATTATTTACTAACTTTCGTTAATCTTGTTTCCACAAAAATCCAATAATTACAGTACTTAATTAATTACCTGTTTTTCTATAAGTGATATTGTATCACAATTGTTTTTTCATAATATACCTATTTTGCCAGAATGAATCATATATGGAGAAGAAAGTTTCTGCCTTTCTACTTCTCCATCTTGATACAAAAAATGTGAGAATCTTCCAAAGAAAGGAAAGAAGCAATCACAATTACAACAAAAAGTCGTAATTTTATGAACGAATTGGGTGTTTTTTCTTATAATGTTATCCGTATCTTGGACTGAAGAGCCAACAAGGCAAGTGTCTTACTGTGAAACAACAAGATGTCTACCAGTGAGGATGACGGTGTTCCATGTAAGTGAAATTTTACTTCTCTCATCAATTATATTGTGTAGAAATCCTGTGAATGATATCTGATTCGATTCCAGTACGAATGTTTGGAATACAAAGAATGTTTTTCGTATAATTCAGCGTTCATATAAAAGTATTTGTTTCGAAAGTATTTTCCTTTTGTCTAATTCAATGTTTGTATGAAAATAGCTGTTTCGGGAGGATTTTTTCTTCCAATTTGTGCCTGAAAGTGACTTCTTTGAATGATCTACACATCTTTGTATAGAGTTAATTTTTGGAATTGATTACTTCCTTCCTTCTTTTGAAAGATTCCCACATTTTTTGTATCAAGATAAGTAGAAGGCCAAAACCTCTCTTTCCCATTTACACAGGTTAGGTTAGGTCAAAAGTGAGTGGGTCTATTCGATCCTCCACCGCAACCCGCAAGGGTTTATTGTGGCTCACACCTATTCAAACTCGACCAAATAAACCCAGCTTCTCAACAAAGTCGATAATTGATAAGAATGATATCGTTTAAATACAAAATTGATTTATTAAATGGAACCAAATGAGCAATGTACCAGGTCTAAATGTCTTGCTGAACACAAATTCATCCCCGTTCAAACAAGGAACTGTTCTTTAACAAGTTTTTTCTGTGTCCATAATTACATTGCGTGTTATATACTGTTGTAAATTATCCTCTGAAAAAAATAACGCTGGCTGCCGCTGGTCTTTGCAATCTACTGAGACTTGGCCAAGGTCGCGCACAAGTCTACTTGTGCTTCTCAATTATTCTAGGTGTCACGTCGCTTCGTAAATAATTCTATCGGTTTCATTTATCACATGAAATCTCATCATACTTAAAACTTACATGTGTGCCAGTATGAATCATTTATCTAATTAAGTTTTTGCATATAATGCCAACAATTAACATATTTATAAATTACCTAATGTTAATTGTATAGTAATCGTTCCTTCAAAATCTACCTGTTTTACAAAAAATATTAATTTATCCAATTGAGTTTTGTTACTGCCTAGTGTTGTATAAAGGACATTGTAGAATAATTTGATCTACCAGTCTAACCGAAACTTATAAAATCATTGTCATGAATAATCATAGGGTTTAATTCAAGATCTCAAATATTTTTTAAATGATGTAAGTAGTAATGTAATACCTTTATAATTTGAATAAAATTATAAGGGATTTAAACAGTACTCAAATTTAAATGCCTATCGTTTGAAACTTTCATAACAGATAGTAAATACGTTGATCAGTTCAATAATAAGTATAGGCACTAAAACGAAAAGTTTATTTTATTATATTCAAAGCAAAAAGACTTCAAAAAAAGCATAAGTGCAGCCTTAATACAAATTAGCAAAAAAATAAGCACTAGCAACATAAATATTCGAATTGGCTGGGGAGTAAAATCACAAAATCAACAATCTCAGGGGCATGTTCAGAATTTTATGATATCATCATTAGGAAATTTTATTTAGTGATACAACCTAAATGAATCACAATATTCTGAAATTAGTTCTCTGTAGGTTACAACAAAAACAAGGCCAGTATTTTACAACCCTATTGAATTAAATTTAATAGCAATTATCTTTCGATTGAGAATTCCAAGACTTTACCATTTGATCAAAAATTAATCATGTTTAATAGTAGGCGTGTCTCTGTCTAATCCAGCGGCATGACAAATTATTATCACTTATATTTAATGTTAATCATCCAGTGTTTGTTCTTTGTATTTCTATAAAAACTTTTTTTTGCTATCTGTCTTCGAAAATGTTATCAATATAACTATTGAAAAGTTCAAGGTAACGTTATTGATATCACAAGGTACTGACTTTTACTAATCATGGTTACAATTACTGATTTAATGGCTCTGATTAGGGTCTAGCAAATTGCAGCCTTCTACAATTTCATCAGCTGCAAAAATTAAGTACAATAAAAATATTTGAACAAAAAAGCAAAGGAAGGTAGGGAAGGCATGTTTTTTCATATTTAAAATTTTCCCAAAGATCAACGAGACACGAAATAATATTTTCCACAATAACATTCCAACAAACCCTTGAAATTTATTGATAACTTCACAAACATATTTCTCGTTACCCACTAACCTGATGTATCGGCACCACCTTCAGGTGAACCGCTGGAATACATGGTTGCCAATTTGCCATCCAAAATGAAACGAAACCACCCATTCGATCCATTAGATAATTCTAGAGCAGCTGCATCTGACCAAATGTAGAGACAGTCCCTTCCACGACATACTGACCAATCTCTCCAGTGGTATGCTTTTCCTGGTAAAATTTCTTTTGCGTCTTCTGTCTGAGGTGTTTCGGCAACTTCTAAACCATAAGTATATTTTAACCAATATTGTTTAAATAAATAATTGTTTCAATATCATTCATTTATTTCAATATAGAGTGTGAGCTAGAATATAAATCTTTCATAAACAAAGCTTTTTTGAAAAACATCCTGAAATTGGTCTATTTTTTTTAACTAAGAAATATTCATAGAGTTTTTGGGAAAAAAATCACACTGTGATTTGTGCAAACGTGGAGTTTCCAACTATTATCACAATTTTATCATACAAAAAGGAGATTAGCTCCAATATATATTGAAAAATTGGTATTTGAAAATTTACCTAATTCAGGATTTCTGTCAGAAGTACATTGTTCGAGTTGTGATAAATACATTCCATAATTTAGGCTTGCACAGTATATCAACAAAAAAAAATAAGAAGGCATATCGAAGTCATACCTTCAACTGTCGGTTCAACTTCTTCACATTCCTGAGTCTCTGGTGGACCAGCTAAAGCCAAGACTTTAGTGAAAATACCCAATCTAGCAAAGTGATCTAAAAATAAATCTTGAGATTTTGCCATGAGATCCTGAATGATAGATAAAACTACCGAGTGCCCATCTTCATCCTCCTTGAATGAAATAAAAAAAAAACAACCTTTATTTCATTTGATGTGGATGAATAAAGTTTATGATTATTGTCAATAATGGAGATATTCAATTACACTATGACTTTGAAACAAGAGAGGATTGTTTTTAATGATTTCAACCTTATCTCTAGAAGAATATAAAGTTTTTCTTTTCCCTATGTAAATACTGAGGTCATTAGCCACAAACAAAAATTGTAAAAACAAGATCAAAATAGAAATATAGTTTAAAAAATAAAAAACACGTTTTTAAAGAACATCAAACTAAAAAGATAAAAATATTTTTTTAAAATAAGCTTGAAACAATAACGAACGAAAAATACTAGTATTAATGTGAAAAGAGCGACAGGCGCTTGATATACAAAAAATATGGCACAAAAAAATAATTTTTAACTTTTTAGTTCAATGTTTTTTGTGTGTTTATTAGTTTTTTAAATTACATTTATTTTTAATTTTTTAGATTCGTATACTATAAAAACGTGTTTTTTAGTCTTTTTAAACTATAATTATTTTATTTAAACTTTGGGATCAATCAGCCGTATATTATTTAGAAAAATTACCATTGATATTTTCAGATTCCGGAGAAGGAGCCTGTAAATCAGCTACCAAACCCAAGGAAGGCAGCAGGTACGCGTGTTGATAAAAAAAAATACTTTTATGAAATGAAGAAATACATGTAAAGTGGGTTCGAATTATATCAAGGAGATTACATACAGCGCCATCTGCCCGCGAAGCAATAACGTCGATAGTTTTGTCAAATACAGATCACGAGCATTCAAATGGGAAAGAAGAGTTACAAACAAACATACATACATACATACAGGTCAAGCGTGTAATAAAAAACAACGTAAGTAATCTAGGGCTTCATGAAAAACAAGAGAAAGATCTTTCTCTTAAAGATGATCACTTGGTGATCGAATCACGTGTCGAGGTGTTAAAATGAAGGTTTGGTGTTGGGAAAAACACCAGTAATATTGACTTCCACAAATGATAAAAAATACAGGGACAGTAATGTTTAAACACAAACTAATTGAAAACATCAGAAATCAACCCAAAGTTATTTATAAGGCATACAATATCAGTGATTTAGTTTCATATTCATGTGAACTTGTTTTCTTCTTCTTGATTTTAAATAATTACTTGTATATATAGCGACACCCTAAGAGTGTTAATTTCATAGTTATAAAGGTATTTTGAATCTTAAGTGAATGTATTTTGAATAAGTTAAATGTTTTTTCAGGGTATATTAGGAATTCCTATTTAAATAAACTACTACTACTTCATAGTATGATTATTTTAATATTTATATTTTCTACTACGTTAATCCACATTTAACTACTCTGATGAGCATTTATGTGTTCACCCATAAGGAACGGTATTTTGCTTTAATGATGAATAAAATTACTTACCTAATGATATATTGAATATTCTTAGCTTTTTTGTTACTTTTACCTCCTTCACTGAATATTTATGTAGGTATACCTAATAACTAATTAAGAACTTTCCCCTTTTTTATTTCCAGGTCACGAATAATCAAACATCTCCATTAGTTCATAACCTGCAATGTTGGTAACAAAATAAAAAAAACACTCACCTCATTATCCAAAACAGTTGCTATAACTTCAACAACTTGCGTTCCAAAATTGGGGATACATTCTAAAGCGCACAATTCTTCCAGAAGGTTAGGCTGAATATAGTGAACCATCTTCCTTATCAACCCCAGACTAGCTTTTCTCACGCTCGGTAACATTGTCGACTGAAAAGTCATACAAAATACCGGCAGCAATCTTTGAAGATAAATGGGAGCCATCTCTGGATCACCCCGAGGTTCTATTGTATCTTCACTTTCAAACTCTGATTTTTTAGCTCTTTCTTTATCAACTGGAACCATCCACTCCCCTGGACTCTGCAAAATTGTCGCCACCTCTCTGTGTCCTTCATCAGCCCTCTCTCTGGCTTTATCCAGAGGCGTCTTCCCATCTTCATCCCTCAAATCGGGATTTGCTCCATGGCGTAATAGTACCTTTGCTATAGCCGGACGGCCGAAACAAGCCGCATAATGCAGTGAGGAACTGCGTTGTCCTTTATTAACATCAGCTCCCTTATCACAGAGATATTCGACCATTTCTTGAGTACCGAAAGCTGCGGCCCAGTTCAGGAGTGTTTGCCCAACATCGTCCATGAAATTAACTTCAACTCCTCCATTCTCGATAGCTTCAATCAATGCATCCGTATCCTTGGACCTGATACAATCGATAAGTTGTCTATGTGACTTTTCTGCTGCTGAATCCATTCGCCTAATCCTGGGCATCAGTTGACCAGAAGATCCGCCAGATTTTCCTAAGGCTTTGCGACCTTCAAAGAGCAGTACCAAGAGTAAATCTACCAGCCGCATTGAATCCAAAACACAACGTTCATCTCCTTTTAAGGATTTCTCGATGGCGTCTAGTAGTTCAGATCTCAACAGATCCTGTAATTAGTCAAGACTGAAATGTACTGGAAAAGGCACTACCATTTTGACTTACATATGTTATAGTGGGAGACCCTCTGCATAATGTAGACAATAGGCTAATTATTGTAGAAACAGAAGCTGCGTTGGCTTTGGAATCTGATGTTGCAGCAGCGGCTGATGTGGCAGATGGTTTACCTGGAGTGCCTTGTGTTCCACTAGCAGTTGTAGGACCAGCAGCACTTGAAAGTCTACTGAGGAGTTCATTCACCAAACCTGCAAAATATTTGCAGTAGATAGTTGAAAACTTGACCAAAAAAACTACATATTCACTCTAGCAAAACCCTTACAAACAATTTTCAATCTTTCTTTATCTATTGTAACCTTTTCGGAATTCTGGAAACAAAGTTTTCCAACTCCAATCCACAAATCTGGAGATAGAGGAAACATTAAAAATTACCGTCCAGTGAGCAAGCAATCAGAAATTCCCAAATTACTAGACTGTTTGATAACTAAAAAACTCACATTCGATACGAAAAACATAATAAATGAACACCAACAAGGCTTTATATCTAGTAGATCTACCACTACAAATTTATTGCTATATCAACATTTTCTTTTGAATAACCTAGAAGAAAAACCAGGTTGACTCTATTCATACTGATTTCTATAAAGCCTTTGACAGAGTAAATCATAGTCTTATCATGGCTAAGCTTCTAGTATAAAGCATCAATGGTAACATGTCAAAATGGATAAAGAGCTATTTGGGGAATGTTATATATATGATGGTTCCATATCATCACAAATTTCTGTAACGTCTGGTGTTCCTCAAGGATCGCATATAGGCCCAATACTCTTCATTCTTTTTGTAAACAATGTGTTGGACATCGTTGACCATAGCTATTACTCAACGTTTGTAGACGATCTCAAACAGTATATGGTAGTAGATAACTTTCATGATGCAGAACTGTTACAGCTAGACTTGAATAACTTATCTTGTTGGTGTGATAAAACATGCTTCATTTAAATATAAATAAATGTTATCAAACGATATTTTCAAGAACTGTGAAACGTATTGTATATACATACAAAATCAAAAACATTAATCAAATGTTAATCAAAAGCGTTCGGGACTTGGGAGTGTTATTTGATAACAAAGTAACCTTTAAAGGTCACATTTATCGCAATGTATCTAAATCACTCAAATTATTCAGATTTGTTCAAGTAGAATGATAAGGAACTTTGAAAAACTCCAACACTCTGGTTCTTCTTGAATTTACAATAAAGTCAATCTGCTGTGATACATACGGACAGTTTATATCACCGTTTACAAGTTTATGAAGAAGTCTTAAATCAATTTCAGCTCGACGGTGCTCCAAAGTGGATAAATTCAAAAGTAGCAGAATATCAGAGTACTCATAATCTGCTCTCTGATGTTGAAAACGGACTCTCCAAGAAAATATACAGATATAATATTATCGATAGTATCTTACCGTGCTGTGCAAGTGGAGCTGGATCCACGCCTCTCCTAGTGAATCTGTCTGCAACAGAAGCAAAACATCTCAGTGCGCCATCTGCAACGTGCGAATCCTCGTGTCTCAACAAGGTGCTGAGGGCGGATACACATGTTGGTAACTGTGTATCGGCCGGTTCCATTTTCGTGCACAATCTGGAAACCACCGCCATTGCCGAATGTAGAGTATCCTTGTGTACTCTTTGGCCGTTGTCGCGAATGAAGGGCAATATGCAGCTTAATCCACCAGCATCGAAAACTGAACCTGCTTCTCTGGTACATATCAATTCTAAAACCTGTTTGATAGAAATCGTTGCATTAGAGTCTTGAATGCAAAAACTGGGCTAATAATAAAATGGAATACTTCATTCAAACTAACACAGTATCGAAACGAAAGTCATTCTTGTGAAGGAAATCAGTGTTTCTTAGCAACCTTTTTTTTGGTATTTTCACCTTCAACAATCTGAAAAATATAAACATTGCAAATTTTATTGTTTACTCCAATAAGTTACTGCGTAAATTCAAAGTACTTTGCTCTATTCATCAGTAACCTGTTGTATTGCCTACAAAAGAAGCTAAGAAATTATACAGATACATCCAAAAAAATGTCGATAAAAAATTAACACAGTAGTTATTTAAAATAATACTTTAATTTCCATTTGACAGTTTTACATTTTATGAATAGCCTTTAAATAGGATGGATATTCATGTTATATACTTTGTTGATGGTTCCTCCTATATGTGAATGATCTTCCTAACATCAATATTGATGGTAAAATTACACTATTTGCAGATGACACCACTTTATTGTGGCGTGGAAAGGATTTGGTTTCCTTGAAGAGTACCATTAAAGCTGATTTAGAAAAAATTAAGTATTGGTGTGACTCAAACTCACTATGTTTTAACTTCAGCAAAACTAACATTCTATCATTTAAATTTGTGCACGGAAATTTCTGCCTTCAAACTCATATGATAGAAAATAAACAATCTGCTAAATTCTTGGGAATTTGGATTGATAACCTTCTGAAATTTGAAGATCATATAAAATATCTGAACAAAAAACTTTCATCTATAGTCTATTTCAAAAGAGTGTAGAGTAATAAATCATGAAGTATCATAAAATTTGCCTGAATTTCGTTGTCGTCCATGGGCGTAGGCAAATCTTAGGATTATTAAACTTAATAATTAAAGTAAATTAAAAATTACAGACATAGATAATAATAAAAGGCCATTTTTGGGAAGTAATTTGGTCTAAAACTAAGTACCTACATGTATTTAGGTAAGTAAAATTTCTTAAAAAAAGATCAAGATTAATTTTAGTGGTTCTTGTAAACTTATTTAATATGCAATTTGGGTTCATATACTTGAGCATGATTTCTCAAAAAAGGGTTAACACTTAGTTCTGAGGTGCCATGTCATTATAATAATCCCTTTTTGACCCTGCCCACCAATCATGCAATACCTATTAAACCCAGGTAATTAAGAAAAAGGGTTTAAATATATTGTAATGGTGTCTTAAACATTCGAGTTATAATAGTAATTGTTACTACACCAATTAAACGTACAGTGATATTGTGATATAGAAATAGTGAAAAAGTTATAAAATGGGGACATTTACTCCAAAGAAAAGAAGTGTAAAAAATTCTCCGCTATCTGTTTGCGAAAAAGTTATAATTTTAAATGTATATGATTGCATAAAACACGATCACCCTAGTTTGTCTGTGCAAGAAAGTGTTGAGCGATGTGCCCGAATGACTGGAATTGGACAGTCCACGATTTTTAAATTATTGCGAGAAAGAAAGATATCAGGCCAGGTAAGTCCATGCAGGAGAAAATCAGGAAGACCAATAAAAATCTTAGATGAAGACACCAAATGTGACATTCGAAGAAAAGTTCATTCATTTTATTTTAAAAAGGAAATACCCACTCTTGAAAAAATATTTATCGAGATAAGCCAAGATAACGATATTCCTTTGATATCCAGAAAACTTTTATGGAAAACTTTAAAAAGTATGAATTTTGCCTGGGAAAAGCACAATCGAAAGGCACTATTACTGGAAAGTGATGAAATTGTTTGCTGGAGAGCTTCAGCTTGGAGAAAGCAAGAAATTATTAACTGGCTGTCAAATAAAGGTATTCAGTTTGAGACGAATTCAGTAAAGAAGGAACTACTAGCCATAGTAAAACAACATAAATCTCGCTTCAAGAAATATGCCGTAGAAGATGTAGCAGAAAAGTATAAAGTAACTGTGCTGCGCCTACCGCCATATCATTGCAAATTAAATCCTATAGAACTTATATGGGCACAAGTTAAAGGATATGTTGCAAGGCACAATACCACATTTAAAATGAAAGATGTCAAGGTATTGTTTGATCAAGCCATTATGGAAATCACATCAGAAAACTGGCAAAAAGCAATCCAGCATGTTTTAAAAGAGGAAGATAAAATGTGGGAACTGGACAACTTGGTCGATCAGGTGGTTGACCCTATAATTATAACACCAGGGGATGATGACAGTTCTTCGGATGAAGACTATACTGATGTAGAATAATTTAATTGAATTGTAAATATACTGTAGCGGGATAAGCAATCTGGACAGAGACCAGTGTATCAGTGACAGTGACACTTTTGCTTAGGTTAGGGTTTAGAATTAAGGGTAGTCTGAATAATTATTTTCTCGGAAGGTTCTCGAAAATTGTACCTAGTAATCTCTAGAACATTCAATAGAGTGTTGTTAAACGTTAAGGGACGTTCACAGTTTTAGTATTGTTCAAGTGTCAAATTGTAATAACGTATCCAGTAAAGTTCTTGTCGTTTTTGTGAATAAATTGATTTAAAGTCCCCACAAGTGTTTCAATACGTAAAGTTCGTTCGTGTGTGTTTGTGAGTATTTCCCGATTTCGGTTCGTATATATTTTATTGTTACATTTTATATTTTTTTAATAACACTGTTCTGCTGTATTAAATTTTTATTTCCTTTAATATAATTTTTATGAATGCATATTCTTTTGGCAATTATCCCACTAGCGCGCCTCTGGCTCAGTATTTATCCGTCGATAACAATGGACAAATCCCTTAAAACAGGGTGATACCTACCTGCTCTTTATGAAACGACATAATTTTGCAATGCGGACTAGGGAAGTGACAGAATTTATTGACGGATCACCCTGTAGCGCTTTTGAATACTTAATGAGATTTTATTACTCTACACTCTTTTGAAATAGACTATAGCTGTTATGCCATTAGAGTTATCACTAAAGAACTGGTAAACTGCTGGTAAAACTGCGTACTACGCTTTAATCGAATCTCACTTGAGATATGGCGTCGCCTTCTGGGGGTTTTGTAGCAAACAGTTACTACAATCTGTTTTCGTTTTTGCAAAAAAGAGCAGTGAAATTCATCTACAAAGCCAATATTAGGGACCATTGCAAACCCCTATTTATCAATAATAAATTACTGACTGTACACTGCATTTTTATCTTGGAAACAGTAAGTCTCATATTTAAAAGAAGAGAATGCTATAGATCAGAAAAAACTACTTTACCCGTCAAATTCACGACATACCTCTGCCTATTCCAATAACAACGTTAACAAAACATTGTTTTGTTTGAGAGTCGGAAGATTTTCAACCATTTACCTACCAAAATGAAAAGTATAGTGAACTACAAGGTATTCCGTAACCGTGTAAAAGAACTTTTGCTCTTAAAAGCGTATTACAGCTTGGTCGAATATTTTGAAGACAGGCTTTGAGACCAGCTTCTGATTTAGGTTTTATTTTTTGAACTTTTTACAGTTCTGGAAATTTTACATAACTTCGACTATTATATTTTATTATATTTTTATTTTGTCTGCACCTGTTATTTTTATTTTTCCACCAAAATTGATACGGGACTCTATAACAACTTACCATCTCAATTTCGAGATTTACCTCTAAAAAAATTCTAATCCAAATTGAAATGTATCTTATCAAGTAACTGTATTTACAACTTCCAAGAATTTACTGAGTTGATAGCTGAAAATCGGCATTAGTTCATGGATAATCAAAGTGATTGAATATAATTTCCCATTTTATTGTTACAGTATATATTCATACATTTATTTATATTTCGTTCATTTGACATTCTATACATTTCACATTATATATATTTTTTTTACATTTTATACATCATACTTCATATATTTTATACATTTACGTTTTATATATAATTTATAAATTTTATATATTAATATTTAGTCATCCCTTAAAATGTATTTTATCTTATATGTAGATCATATACATATGTTTTTATTCTTCAATATCCCATATCACAATCATTGTCAACCTCGATTATATTCCCAGGACTACTAATTATTCTATCATCTATCTTTAGTTATTGGGGTTAAGGTTTGGACGTGTCTATAATAAATTTTTATTTTTCAGTTAAAAAGCATAAATGTAGGAATACATTCCAGCAGTAACTGACAAAAACGTCTTAATTAATATAGAAGTGAATTTAAATGATATGAACACAATCATACGTTATTAATATAAAAGAAGTAAAATATATAATTTTTATTAAAACAACGATAAAAATAAAATAAATACAACAATAAAAATTAATTGGCGCTCCGGGGCGACTTCATTGATTCCAGTGGCGCATTTGCTTTTTCAGCCGCAGGAAAACCCAGGAAAACCCTGCAGCACCACATCATCTGAAGATCTTGATCTTCAGATCTTCACAAATATATAATTATATAAAAATATAAAAAATTCATACAATGTAAAATTTTCTTGAGACAAATAAAAATGAAATGAAATGAAAAATTAAACTGCAGACAAATTCTGCTATTAGCAAATTTGTATATTTTAATTTGTTGTTGTTTTACTATTTTGACAAAACTATCTAAATGTGTATATATGTATGCATGTTTGTATATATATATATATATATACAAACACACATGTGTGTATATGTATACACATACGAGGGTGGTCATAACTCTTGTGAATTTTAGTGTCTCACTTGCTTTAGAAGTTAAATGTTGTTGCGTGAGAGATTATCCCATAGCGAGAGTGCTAAATTATTAATAAATATAGATCAAGTTCAACATTTTTAGAAATTTTTTATTCACATATAAATTTCATGTTTTGGTATTTTAAATTTTGACACGTGACGTCACAAAGCTTTTGACCTTCGCCCTTTGTCACATTACGGTAATACCCTCCCCCCCATTAACGTGAGATGTAATTTATGGATGTCCCCTGATCCAATAATGAAAAAACCTCACCTTAACGCATTGCTCTGCCAAATCTTTGCTGGTCCTTGAGGACAGTTCGGCCACTACAAGACGGTTGCATATGGCCTTGACGGCACCTTCGATGGCCACTATTCTTCTGGTGCACTCCGCCGACACGTCCAGATAGTAGGTGATGGCGCGAGCCGTGACTTCCAGAACGTTCTCAGGCGCCTGCTCGTCCAGGAAGATGCGGCACAGGGCCGGCAGGAAAGTGCGCGGCGGGCAACTCTCGAAGCAGCGGTCGACGTTGTCCGACATGAGGAGCAGCATGCAGAGCTGCTCGAGGGCGATGAGCTGCATGTCCCGCTCGTCGCCCAGACCGCTGTTCAGCCATTCCAAGAGAGTTTCCGGATCTGGATCAGCCATCTATAAACAAAGAAAAACATTAATCAATAATAGTTTCCATTTTCATTACAGCATTTTTAATAGCTGTATCATTGTAACAAGAGCGAGTAGCTCCCAAAAATTCCACCTTCCTCGAACTAATTTGACTAGTACGATGAAGTCTTTAACTTATAAAGGTTTGAATGAGTGTAACAAACTCCCACTTTCGTTGAAAGATTCAATAAATGTTTGATTTAATTTGATTTGATTTATTCCTTTAAGTAGGACAACCCTAATTTACAAAAATAAAATAGTTAACATACTTATTTTACACTAAATATAACTTATAATAAATGTAAGTATAAAAATATATAATAAATTTGAGTATAGGTATATATACATATACACACATATATACACATACACACACACATATATACATATCTATAAAGTGAAATACAGTATAGAATAATGGTGGAATATTTTTTTTCAATTATAATACAAAATCAAATTTTGTTTGAATTCTGGTATACTTCTTGACTCTTTAACATATTGTGGTAAACTATTGTACTGAATGGATCCTTTAAAAAATAAACTTTTTACACTTTATGAGGTACTCTGCCTGTTTACATATAAATGATTCTGGCCTCTAGTATTGTATGTGTGGATTTGGTTTACAATTATAATAAACTTACCCATGTAAGTTGGAGTCAGTTCATGTATCATTTTATAGATATAGATCATAGTTAAGTACGTCAGTCTTCGCTCCACAGTAAATAACTGTAAAGTTTCCAGCATCAATGATATAGAAGTTGACCTACTACATCGCAATACTATTCTCATTGCTCGATTTTGTAGCTTTTGTAATTGGGATATTTTATTCAGATCAAATCAGTATAGTAATGTAGGGCAATATTCAAAATGAGGTTGAATGATAGTCTTATTCACAGTTATTCTGGAATTCAGACTAAGTTTTGGGACACTCTAGAAAAGAAATATAGTTTTTTCCAAATTTTTTTTTGATATATTCAAAGTGGCTACTAAATAATAAATGATTATCCAACATAAATCCCAGATATTTAAATTCCTTTACAATTTCAATGTTTTCATTGTTTATTTCTATGTTAATGCTACTACTATTTATTTGTTTATATTTATAAGGTGTAGTAATTATCATTGCCTTACTTTTACTTACATTTAACTTCAATTTATTCATTTTCAAATATCTATCCATATTTTTCAGCACATCATTTATTTTGATCACTGCTCTATCGATATTCCCATCACTTACTGATATCAGAGTATCATTTGCGAATATATAAATGTAGTCACATTCAACATATTTTTCCATATCATTAATATACATTAAAAACAATAGAGGGCCTAAAATGCTACCCCGAGGAACTCCATGATTCACTGTAATAGCTGACATTACGTCACAAATTTTTGTTGTCTGTTTTCTATTTGTAAGGTATCCTCTGATCCAATTAAATACTTTACCCTTTACACCATATTTATTTAGTTTTTTTGATAATATCTCTCTATTTACTATTTCAAAAGCCCGTTTTAGATCCCGTGATACTGCTATAGTGTACAGATGATTACTCATTTTTTCCTTCCATTTAGGAAGGAAAGTTGTATAGCTGATTCACATGAGTGCTTTGATCTAAAGCCAGACTGATTAGTGAATAGCAAATTATTTGAGTTAATATATTCTAATAACTGTTGATAAACTACTGTCTCTAATAGCTTTTCTTCAAATGGCAAAGAATTGATTGGTCTAAACTCACCACTTTTACTAGTATTTGCAATCTTTTCGAAAGGTGTAACAGTGCTGGTTTTTAATTCCTCAGGAAATGTGCCATTTTCCAATGATACATTCACAAAGTGGCACCACACATGACCAATAACATCAAAGCTATTTTTCACAACTTTACTGTTTAGTTCATAAATTTGACTTCCTTTATTTTCTAGCTTTTTCTTAATTATACCCAACTCGTGTATAGATACTAATTTAAAATGACTGATTTTTTTTTTCACTCCACTGTATATTACAAGAAAACTCAATATCTTCAATACTAGACACCATATCAGCAATACTATTGACAAAGAACTCATTAAAATGCCCAGAAATCTCTCGTTTTTTCTCATGAACTATATAAAATCTCATTCCTGATTTTCTTTTTTCTGTTTTGTAATATATTTGTTATGTATATCCTCATGTTGAAACCATTCTGGATTCATTGGAAAATGCGATTCTTTTTTTTTTCTTTCGCCATATCATCATTTTTGTTATTTATTTATATATTTTCAAAATAATGCATGTATATTAGAATGTCCTAAAGAAATCAATAAATATTATTATTTTTGGATTACGATAACCCCTTTGCCGGCCAGTGTCGTAACTATAATTAGTTTTGATTAGGATAGCAAATGGAACATGACATCTTTGTAATTTCTTTTCATATTTTATTTAGTATTATAGGTAGTAGTACAGTTCACTGAAATAATATATAACTAGTTTTTACCCACGGCTCCGCTCGCATTTATGCCATTAAATAAGTGTCAGTACAATAGAAATTATTCAATATGAGAACTATATTTTGAAGCTTGGCTGGGATTATCAATTGGATTGGATTGGATAGGATTGGATACTGTTTAAAAAAAAAAAATCTGTTTTTCCGTTAACCAGCTGTCGCACCCCTACGAACGACAACCCTCAGAAGTCGAAACTTGTGCGAGCTAAGGATTAACGAGGTCTTACCTTTTAACGTGTGATTCCTAACACGGGTTGGACGATAGCAAGTGAAGTTCGATCGTTCAGACTAGGGCTTGAACCACCGACCAACACGGCAGTCAATTCGAGTGAGTGAACAAATCACCCACGCCGAACCGCTTGGCTACCGACTGTCGTGATAGTCTAATCAACAAGTTCAAAAACAGCTCATTCGATCCGGAATCACTTCTAGAAAAATGCTTTTGAAGGATTTTGGTGCAAGTGAAAAAATTGCAATTGTTATTAACAAAATTAGATAAAAAAAATGGTATTCAGTTTTTCGTTAATAACTCAAGAAATAATAATATTTAAGCAATTTTGAAAAAAAACTCGTTAAGTAGGAGGAAATTTCCGATAAAAAAGTCCCAACTCCCGAAACTCTATCTCCATTATTTATAATTTTAATTTGACATGAAAATAGGGTTCCGCGCGGCTGTTACGGGATGCGCACGCTGCCGTTAAAGAGAATTTATCAAAATAAATATTTTTTTTATAACATAAAATGTCATTTAAAAAATTTGAAAAAACTGGTATCTTCTTAACACTTGAATGAATCGAGTCCCGTAGAAAAAAAAAATTTATCACCATTTTTCAAAAAGTAATTCAATTTTTAACTAACAAATTTTTTCCCAATATCCGTTGGCATAAATAATGGGATGAAAATTCATAAAAAATTATTAATTGTTAATTATGATCTTTTATAACTATTGCAAAATGAAATATCTAAAAATTGTTAATAATTTTTTTTTCCAATTGATATTTAGCTATGTCTGTTTTCACATTAAACAATGGCAGTTATTAACATAGGATATGAATTTTTTACGTAATTTGTTTATTAAAATGTTTTAAACAAATAGATAAATTCAATATTTTTGAATTTTTTTTGTGCTATTTTGCTGTCTAGAGATAAATATGATTAAAATTTTTTTTCTAAATTTTCATTTTGAATTGTTTAAAATCGATTTTTTTATATTTCGATTGTTTAAATAATTAGTTAAGAAATAATTTTGCTTTTAAAAATCATAATTTATACTTTTAAATAGTTTGGCAAAAAATTTTTTTTTTAAATTTATTATTTAATTGTTTATTGGTTTAACAATTTGTTATAAACAAATATTGACCAACGTTATATTTTTTTTTGAAGCAGAAAAAAATTATAAAAACAGCTACATATAAAAAAGTGCCATAATAAGTTTTTTTTATTTATTATAATACCTTCTAATATCACTAATATCATATATAATATCATATATAGAGAGTTTCGGGAGTCGGGACTTTTTTATCGGAAATTTCCTCCTCTTCAACGAGTTTTTTTCAAAATTGCTTAAATATTAATATTTTTTGAGTTAATAACGAAAAACTAAATACCATTTTTTTAAATCTTATTTTGTTAATATCAATTGCAATTTTTTACCTGCACCGAAATCCTTCAAAAACATTTTTCTAGAGGTGATTCCGAATCGAATGAGCTGTCGCTCATATTTTTAGGACCTTTATCTCTATTTTTCATGTTTTTGAACTTGTTGATTAGACCATGACTTGAATAATACAGTGCGACGGTATTACGGTATTAAGGCTTGGAACTTCATTACTGGAATGCTAGATGACGTTAAAGTAGCTAGATTTAGTAGGTAGATTTTTTTGACAATCAATTTTTTTATCTTATATAAAAAGTATTTTTTTATTTAATAAAAGTATCCTATGTTACTTCTAATTCTTCCAAGAACATGTGTACAAAATTTCGTGATGATCGGTTGAGTAGTTTTCGCGTGAAACCGTAACAAACAAACTTACATTCGCATTTATAATATTAGTAGGGATAGTAGGTATAGGGATGATACACTGTTGATACTTGTGTTGCACTGTTTGGAACCTTTGGTGTAGTAATGAATATTACCCAACACCAAACCGTTACTTTAACACCTCGTCACGTGTTTCGATCACCAAGTGATCTTCTTCAAGACGAAGTTTGATCTTCCTCTTGAAGATCGTGATGGCGAGCTCGCCATCACGTTTGGCGCTTGCTGTACCATATATTTTAATTCAACACATATTTCATATATTCAGCACACTTAATTTCGATTATATGCACCATTTTAATTTGTTTCATTTCTAAAGGTGAACTTCTGAATAATATTTTTCCTGATGAATTTCACTAGTTCGGACTTCCATTGTCTACTATATAAAATGATTTGAAATCCCTGAACAGAGAGGAACATTGGTTCAGGAGAAAATTTAAGGAAGCCGCATACATGTTGTCCAACAACGTATTCAGCCAGGCCAGCGTAGATATACGAAACATATGGAAACCCATCATCAAACGAAAAATGACCAACTCCCGCCAAAACGGTCATCCCTCACGGAATCAGTGAAGCGGAAAATGGAAAGTATTTCAACGACCTATAAAATAGTCATCTCTCGGAGGAATCAGTCCAGTCATCACCCGAAGACGATTGTAGATACCAACAATCGAAACGTCGTGAACTAACGTGACTTGGAATCTCGACACTTTATTTTTATTATTTGCTTTTTGCATTCTTTTAATTTTTATTTATTCAATTATTATATTTTTACTTGTAGGTTATTTCACTATCATTTCATTTCAGGTTTATTGTTGCTTAATATAATTGTTATTTTCAACTATTCTTTTTTAATTATTCTTTTTTACTTGTTTCAGGGATTTCAAATCATTTTATATAGTAGACAATGGAAGTCCGAACTAGTGAAATTCATCACGAAACATTGTCAATCACCTTCAAACAAATATTTTTCCTGTAATAAGTAATGTTTCAGTTTTTATGATAATAAACCATTCAAATTTCTTCTACAAGGAGTATACCTGTTAAATCTGAATGATGAAATCAACAGGAAGGTACTCGACAGAGATTGAAATAATATTGTTAATACTGAAGAGGTTTTGCATTCTGTTGTGTTTACAAAGGCCAGCCAAAAGCTAATTCACTATCTCTCGAAATACTGTACTATGGTCATATATATTACTAATGGATGTTAATTAATCTGGGAGATAAGTTGGGAACATGTTGTTTTTACAATTTGAATATAAACATCAACATATTAAAGATGATTCTGTGACTCAGTGACATCAACATTAAAAATATTCAATATTTTTTTCAATAGAGGTGCATCTATAACGATTCGCTATTGTCGTCTTCGCTTTTTTATAGTTTCTGAAATATATCTCTACTCAGAAAAAACAGAATTGTACTGCAATCAAAATGTACTGATTTATATACAGACCACTTTTTAAATGATCCCACAATATTCTAACTTTGACCTAACGTAAGAAAAATATAGGTAGTCTTCAAAGCAACAATGTTAAAACAAAGTTCTGCAATTTCTGAAATTTGTATACATTTTAATTTTACCTTCAGATACATTAAGTGATAAATTATCAGCCAAGCACCAACCATGTGCCACATTCAGGTTATTTCAAAGTTGCTCACAATCGGTTAAGTGTGATATTCGTAAATAAAGTTTTAAATCATCTGCATATAGAAATGTTATAGCATCTAAATTCTAAATCAACAACTGAATCAGTCACAACAATAAAGTGAAAGCTACAAATTGGAGCCTTCAGGGATTATAATTCATAATAACGAGCTATTTTCTTTATCATAATTTATCTTGCTCTTTGGCAACTGAAAAAAATTGTATTTATTTAAATTTTCATTGTTAATTTGATAAACAATTTGTTATAAACACATCTTATATACTGTACACAATGTAAAAAACAACCATGTATTATTCCTTGAGAAAAAAAAAATTATCTATATTTTATTTTGAATTTTAAAAATTCTGTTCTCCTTTATTCCATCATTCTCAACTGGTTTTTTATATTTTAATTTATTATAAACTAATTGAGATAAGATGAAAAAACTTGGGACCTATTCATTCTCTATTAATTAGAGAACAAATTTAGCTCAAAATTCAAACTCTAAGTCAACTATTTACAGCATTTGTTCATAAAAAAAAATTCAGGATTTTATTCATTTTTATGTTTGAATATCTTTGATACAATAATAAATATGACTATATTACTCATATATATTTTTGTCGGACGTACATTTATCAATTATTTCAGCTTATTTAACAATTATAGCACTTGCAATGTTTCTGTTTAAGTAGAAAAAAATCGTTAATTAACTAATGCATAATTAACTGGAAAATCATGTTAAAAATGTTTTGACGGCGGATTATTGTTCATTCAATTATCCAGCAGATGCCTGAATTTTTTTTCAATTCCTAACTATGATATTTAATTAGTTGAAATGATATTTATTAATTAACAGTCCAAAGTTGGCATGCCTTGGCATGTCATTGTAAATACCGATCCTACAGTCCCGGTTATCGATCTCTTGAATCTTTCAGAATCCTTAATGACCTCTTCATAAGTAATTCTCAAACCGGTGTGCATAAAATGGTGTATATAACTATTTCACGGCTGCTATAAAATTTCCTTAATGAGGAACAAAATTTGCATTTAAAATTCACAGAAACTGTTATTTAGATCGAATCAGTGAATAATGATTTTGTGAAATAAAAAAAAAGTATTGTCTGTAGAACAATATATCAAATTTCGCAATGTAGCAGGTACACGTAACAGATACCAGAATAAAATGCTTGTTCAGATTTCAGGACATACTCGTAACTGAACACTAATGTACCTAGGAAGATAAAAAAATAATAACAGATGAGTCAGTGAATAACATTAAAAAATATTGGAACAATTCAAGTAAAGAGGTCTGATAACAACTATCTTGGTGACTAATTATTATCAACAACCAAATGAGACATCTTCATATCTGATTAGATGAGAAGGTCATACTTCATACCAAACGGAGAAAAAAATGTTTTGTTTTCCAAGGATCACACTTAACAACATAGAAAAAGTTCAATCTGTTCTCCAATCTGAAACACTTTTGGTCATACATTAATGAAAGAAAACAATGATATAGTTGTTTCAAATAACACAACCGTCAACAACGTCTACCCCCGCCCATCGTCCCCGTCGTCTTACAGTAGACGCGACGCGTAATGGCTTACTGCGTTGCGTCAAGTTAATCTTATCTTGATAACTTTTAAATAATTTGTCCAAATTACTTAGTGTAAAAGACAAGTTTATGTATATTAAAACGATAACTGTATAAATTTATAAGAATTTGACAGATATTCTAAAATGTGCATTATAAAAAGTATCCAATTCAATTTTATTTATGGCTCAGTATTTTGCATATAGTGGCTACCACATAAGAGGTAGATAATATATGCTATCGCGGACTTTTGTTTAGAACTATTCAAGATGAACAACCTTACGTTACATTATCTGCATGTAACTCCAATTGCATAGGTAGCGCACGCCCAGATAGATAAAAGACAGATACATTTTGAGGAATTTGGTAGCCTGTTATGAACAGAGATGATATTCAGGAGGAGTAAGCGGACTTGAAGAACTTAGAAGAAGTCGAATATAAGTACTTTGTTGTTGCCTTGTTGCACAAATTATTCTAATGATGCAAGATATTACATAAAAAATCTAGTAATTTCCAGAGAAATGGGTTTTAGGAACCTTTCTGATATTCATTGAGCTATGACAATCATTCTACGAATTTGGTAACGCAAATTCCAATATTTGAGTTTTATTAAGAATTTTATTAGGGTGGCTGTGCCAACTTTATATCAAGTTAGCAGAGCTACCCTTGAGGCCATGACTTTGAATTTGAGCATAACTTTCAATTCTAAATAAATTTCCTGACTTTTTTTTCCGGCAGTATTTAAATTTTAATCGTGCAATTAACAAAAAATCCCATTTAATAAATCATAATGTTTAATGAAAATGCAAAAAATATTGAAAGGGTTTGTTTTCATGTCTTAAAGTTACTTGTTTGCATGATCTACACATCTTTAAATAGAGTTAATTTTTGAAATTGATTGCTACCTTCCTTTCTTTGGAAGATTCCCACATTTTTTTTGTATCAAGATGAAGTAGAAAGCCAAAACCTTTCTTTAGCAAAAAAATATAGACTTCTTTCTAATTTGTTTAAAATTAATGTTCTAATTTTGATTTTTTCATATTCTATTTGTTTTTCTGAATAGCATGTAATGCTCTGAATAATCTGAATAACACTTTGGTTTTATTTAAATAACGAGATAAGGGTGAATTTATGCACCAATTTTAACTCAGATGTTGTAAGTTTTGAGTCGTGAAATTCATGACTAAGTATACATATGCTGGTACATGAATGCTGCCAGAGAAAATAATGATCCAACTGATTATATGACTTGCAACTTACGACTTAAGAATGGTGCATGCAAAATGTATAAGAAACTTTGACTCATCTTTCGGAAAAAACTCAATTTCATCTGTCTTCAATATTGTATTTGAAGGTAGAAATGCCTCCCCCTGTATATATAAAGTTTTCAAGTAAATTAGTATCATTAGTAAATAGTATCATGAGATTGTTCATCATATCAATATTATCAAAAGGCAAGTGCAAAATGAAAAAGCTAACAATGCTTTTGAATTTCAGCTGGTAAGGTAGAATCACATGCATGCGAAAATTAGAACAGATCGGGTACACTTAAGGTCAAATAATAAACAATAGGAACTAGCGCAAATACTCACGTTTGATTGTGGCTAATGTAGAGCACACAATGGCAGTCCTTGTGGCAATCTAGCCCGAATGTCCTAAAAACGTATACAATGTTTAAAAAATTTCAACATTTTCATCTTTTGCAATCCTGTCAATTCAATCGATAGTTAACGGTGTATTGTGAGACCACCCACTCGCGATTGGTACAATTAAGAGTCGATGACTAGGAAATATGGAATTGACTCTTTAGGATTGCGTAGAAAAAAATATAATATTCACCGATATTGACATTCACACTGACAAAGAATTTGAACGATTTTTTTTACAAAAATTAACTAGCAAATTCTGTGGCAGATTTTGACATCGCCAATCATTCCGATAAGATTTACCTTCGCGATATCCTTTCACATATCCATTATTGAAGAATTCTAACTGAATATCACTGTTTTTACAAAATAGTAGATTCTTATAGTAGTATTAAGTAAATTACGTATATCAATTCTCTTTGCTTGCACATACACTGATCACTGCAGAATGTCAATTTCATTTCTTTATAACATGGTCGCAGAATTCACGGAATTCAGAAATTATGAGCTCTCCACTTTAGCACAAATCGATCGCTAAGAAAAGAAGTTCACAATGGCGCCTACAAAAAGTGTATATTTCATACAACGAATCGGTATAGTTAGTTAAGCTCACTGTACAAGCTGAAATAGAGATTATGATTGTTATTTCTTTCAAAGACTCAGTTAATCCGAATTATGGTGACCGACAATTGTACATTTGAAAATGATAACTACTGGTGTAAACGTTGAAACATTCACAAAGAACAAATGTTAAAACCTTCATATATATGTATTTATTTATTTATTCTTTTTGAAAAATACGGCCTAATTTTGTTTTTGAGGATTTTCAACATTCGTTCGTTGTGAATGTTTCAACACTTACACCAGTAGTTAGTTAGCCCAAATGTACAATTGCCCGTCACCACAATTGTTCGTTTCGTTGGTCAGACTAAACAAGCTATCAACACTAGTTTCGAATAGCACACGATGTACATTCAATTTCATTAGTTGACTTAAAATGCCAATTTCTCATTTATGAATGACAAAATTGAATCTGATGGAGGGTATATTAGCTTTTAAAAAAACGCTTGTCGATTTTAATGTAACTGATAACATATACTCAAAAACTGTTTTCATAAAATGTCGACATTGATGAACTCAAATCAAATAAAATACATAGTTGGATAAATGATACTCAAATTTGTAAGACATTCTAGTAGTACAGAAATCCATCGATTTCAAATCTCGGAAAACTTTAAAGGCTCGCGCAAACCGGAGCGGCCGCGAACGCGGTGGCGATGGATCTAATTACTTTTGTTATTTGCAAAAGTTTTCTTTCGTTTTACTAGCTATCGTAGATTATGATTACAAATTTATCTGTTTGGATGTTGGAAGATATGGCAGAAATAGCGACGGTGGATTGTTCGAACAATCTATTATGGGGCAAAGACTTGATAACAAAACCTTTAATGTCCCAAAAGATAAACCTTTGCCATTTCAAGATGAGTGTTCGAAATTTGTTTCACATTGTGATGCATAAGTTTTTCAATTATAGTGTATATTTAAATACGAATTTTGCGTTGTGAATATTTGTATGAACGCATGTTATGTAATGTATGACGTATGCATGACTTGTCGAGATTACTAAACGTACTTTTCATTGAGAAATTATTATTATCATCAATTGGTTATCTCAATATTCGTTCGGCTGAAACAAAATTAAAATTCATTTTGAAAGGTTTTTTGTTTCATTGACAGAATTTACTTTACGCTATACAACATTTTTAGCAACTATGTTTTTATTGTGATAGAGATCACAATGACGTTTGCTGAAAATTATTTCATATCCCTATTTCACATAATATTATGGAAATGGCAAATAACAAAAAAAATCACATTTTTCCAATTGTCTTTGAAATGTAAGCTCCTGCGACCATTACCTCAAATTTTTCCAAACGAGGTAAATAGGCTATCTATCACAATCCACCTACTTTTCATTGAGTAGATCTGATGTACATCGATTGGTTTCATCGATGGATATACGAACCCGGTATAAACATCTCTATGGAGTAACCGAAAACCAATGAATTTAGAACGCTTAGATGTCAATGGATGTACCAACAGTTGATTTCAAAAACTTGGTGTGTGGCACCAGTGGAACTAATTACATTAAACATTATAAATACCACAAATATATAATCCATAAAACAATAACTATTTTAGTAAATTGATGAGCTCATTGATGAATTCAAGAACACGCCTATTTCGAATAAAAGTGTTTTGTGAATGACTTATCTGACATTGGCAATATTTTTGTTTAGCTTTTTTTTTTAACATCTCTTATTCAAAATGTCTACGAGTGCTAGTTCCAAGTGTTATGATAATGAAAAGAAAACAAAAAGCAAAGAGCAACATCTAAAAGAAGCAGTAAATTTGAAAAATATTGATGACGTTTTAGAAAAGGTCGAAGCTATTGATAACAAATGCTCTTTTACAGCATGTAAAAACCGTACGAAATTTTTTGCTATAGACTGTAAATTTTGCAAGGGAAGGTTTTGTACAACTCACGGTTTACCGGAGATCCACGGTTGTGGCGAAGCAATTAGAAGGGAAGAGAGGAAAAAGTTTGAACACCCAGGTCCCCAAATGTCACAGCAAAAACATTCAGAGAATCAAGCTAAACTGGCAATGAAATTGAGGCAAATTCAACTGGAAAGAAAACCTAAAGGTAGTAAAAGTAAAGAAAAAAAGAAATAATTGATGTATAAAGGTAGATATTAAATAACATGAATGTGATATATAGCATTGATTAAAAGGCTATGATGATGCAATGTAGTGAATTTTATTTACAAAATTTATTTAACTAATAGCAGGTTTATGCAAAATATCTAATAACTAAGGGAGAATTTATGCATACTAAATTAACAAGTAACAATAAAAAGTGATTATTATCAATTATAAGTTGAACTTTACATTGGACATTGTCATACACTCCAATGCTTGTACGAACCCAAACGGCTGCTCATGCCCTAACATTAAAAAAAATATTTTTTAAAATATTTTGGAGTGATGTTGAACCAATACAACGCCGAGCACTTTTTAAATTTTTTAAACACATCATTCGCAGAAATTTTCAACTACAAAATTGTAAAAGTATTGGATTATGAAGTGAATACTATGACAGTCAACTATTCTGTATTGTCTGAAGAACAAACATTCTTATTGACAAAGCGTATCTCAGTTTGAGGAGTGCCAGAAGATGACAGTACTACCAACTGTCGAAAGCGCTCGCAGATAATTAATAGAATATATAAAGCTTCAAATGCTTTTTGTAGAATTTAATATTGAAATATATATATATATATATATATATATATATATATATATATATATATATATATATATATATATATATTATGTTAATAGTTGGAAAAATAGGCACATAACAAAAAAGACAAACCGAAGTTATTTAAAACGAGACATATAAACAAAAAACCCCCCCAGAAGGCAATATAGCACAGGTGAGATTCAGTTAGTGAGTGATGAACCATCTTTGCGCCCGACTATCTGAGTTCATTGGATATGACATGAACTGCGTAACATCCAGAAACTAGTTTGCTTTTGAGAACCTCAATATGATTATTGAAGTTCAGGCTGCTAACAATGTGTAATTCCAGGTATTTTGCATGATGTTTGTATGCAGTAACTTATCAGAGTGAACTAAAATTTTGCCCTTCACTGTATACAGTTCTGCATTACAATTTTAAATATTTTTTTCAAATTGTGGAAGGTGAAAACTTTAAAAGATCAATAAAAACCTGATTTCTTCCTAGTTATTTAAACTTTTATTCAATACATGAATTACAACAAAATTATATTTTTTTGCAGAACATAAATCCTATTTGCAGGGATTATTATGAACTCTTCACAGATTTTTGTCATTTGATCAATATATGATGCACCATTCTATATTTTTAGATTGTGATAAATAGAAGTAATGTTACAGGGAACCTATAGGCATGACACCAAAGGCGAATTTTTGTTAATAGATAGAATTGTTATAACTGAAATCATGACTTGATTCTAATACACTTGTGCACACCAACATTACATTTCTTCAAATCTTATTCAGTACAGTACGATATCATCTTTCGAATCAACAATATCATCAGGTTTCTGTAAAATGTCAGGCGCCATTTTATATTTACAAAAATTAATACTGCGTTGCAGGTACTCGTAACTGAGACCTGCATCATTGTCTTCTGAATGCATTTCATGGTTTTTGGAAACCTCGAATTTTATCCATTTATAATTGGTACATTTCCTAGAACCCGGGGAACTTTGTATGAGATGTAATACAGTGGGATGAGTCAGTCCAAAAAATTCATTTCCTCTGGGTCTCGTACTGACAACGTTGAGGGACAGAGAATCATTGATACCCTGTAGTAGTAAAGAATGACAAACATCTGGTGTATCTCCAATGATTGGTGTAGAATTATCATCAGAAGCAATTTCAAACCTGAAAAATAAAAATAGATGCAAATATTTGAAGATATAAAAAATTTACATGGACTTTTGTAGTATTTTTCTTGCTCAATGTAGGCTTTCACGGATGACGTCAATGTTTTGGTTGGTTTCCGGGCTTTGCCGTTGTCTTCTTTGGTTACAGTCTCCAAACGTTTCAACTACAACTGCGGCAGTCATCTTCAGTACTCTTCTTGACGTATCAACTGATATGTCAAGAAGAGTACTTCGACCACACTACTGAAGATGAATGCCGCAGTTGCAGTTGAAACAAGACCACAGCAAAAACCTGGATACGAACCAAAACATATTTCTTGCACTTCTTTAATGGTGAATTAATAATATATAATTATATTCTTCCAAAGTATTTAAAAATCAACGTGTGAGTATGGTTTTTTACCTAAAACAACAGTTTTATATTCTGAGTGATATACTAAAGCCCTCTTTACAGTCTTTACAGTTGCGTGCATGCACTTTGAGCTTTCTTTGCTGCTGCTCTAATCATGCAATTTTAATTGCAATGGCAGAAAATGGGCCCGACCTGAATTCATTGCCACAATTCTTCTTCAGTTGCAATCCTAGTGATTAAAAAGGCCACTTTTAGTTATGGCAATCTCATTCAATGCTACTTATTTATTATATTTATTTGTTTATTCATTTTACTCTAGGTACGTGTTAAGTCATAATAATATTTATTCAGTTGGATCATCTATAGATGACATTGAGTATGTCAAAACGTGTACAAATACAAATTTAAAAATACAAACTCCGTGCACTTAGAGGCACAATATACAATTTACATATATAATAAGACAAAACCTAAAATAATCTGCTATTTATGCAACAGCATCATTATTAAAATGTTGGACATGTACATACTATATAATAGTCAAAACCAAAAATAATCTGTTACTTGTGTAACAACATTGTATTAAAATCTTCCTAAAATATTACACATGTACAGGATCATAAGTTATCATCGATATATTCTTTGAGAGAATAATAGGATTTATCCAGGAGCAACTCTTTGATTTGATAGTTATACTGTTTTAGAGCCAGATTTTTTATTGTACTTGAAAGTTTATTGTACAATTTAATGGCCATAAACCTGGGGCATGATTCAGATACAACTAATCTGTGTGTTGGCACTTCCAACTGTAGGGATTTTCTTGTATTACAATTATTATTACCATAAAGAGTAGGAAAACTGGTTATGTGCGATTTTACATATTTCAATATCTCATTGATGTATATACTTGTAACAGTCAATATTCTGAGATTTTGGAAGATGAGTTTGCAACTTGTATTTCTTGTAACCCCTGCTATATACCTTATGGTTCTTTTTTGAATTTGAGTATTCTAGAACAATCACTACATGCTCCCCAAGCTATAATACCATAGGAAATGTCAAATCAATAAAACCAGTAATCGTTATAATGAAAACTACCACTAGACTAGAATGTGCAAAATCATTATTTTGTTATCTACATTTCACTTTTCAACCCTATCATCCTTACCTGGGAATGTCATCTGCATCGGAGATTGTACAAGTATAGATACATTTCTGGGTAGGGTCCTTTAAACTACCGTAAATCCGAGTCGATACATATCCTACAGGATAAATAACATGCTCAGAGTGAAATTCCACTCTATCAGATACAACTTCACCAAGAGAATGAATTTTCAACCGTCCTAATTCAATGGGAAATATCGGTTTCCCCGTTAGATCTATGGGTACTGGACGCACAAACTTCTTTCTATTTTTCGAGGAACTTTTTCTCGATTTCAGAACTGATGTTTTCCTTTCTGGAACAAATGTTAAATTTTAGGAAAATATTGTTTTTTAATTTCATATATTTCAATAATTGTTTTTACTTTCATTGGTGCCAATTAAATGGTCATTAGGTTGTTATGGGCAGGCAATGGTAATAATTCTCCTTATTATTATTACCTTGGGGGCATCAAGGTTTTTCTCAACCCCTTTGGCCATGCTTAGTAGTATAATCAAAACAACTTCAATGAAACAAATTCGCACAAGAAAAGTTTCCCGTTGAAGTTTTTATGATAGCAGTACTCAATTTCAATCATATATGTATATTCCATGTAAGTGTTGTCAATATCAATATCCATCACAAAAAAACTAGTAAATTCATCATTTGCAAGAACACACTTTGTATTGAATATTAATGATGGTATCATTTGGTTGTTAACGCACACCATTTGTCTCCTCTTAGCCTTATAGGACTGTATTTGTTGAAGACCAACACTGTATTCTATAAAATTCCAATTTCTCTTCTTGACGGACATATGTAACCAATAAACTACTTATACTAACAGTATCCGCTTCAATGGCTTGCCATAGCTTAAGTATTTTTGACAACTAATCATATAATTGGGCGCTCTAGGTTACTTTTGAAGATACCCCCATTCAATTCACTGCTGCTAATATAAACTCATAACATGGCACCTTTTCACAATCTCCTGCTTTGATTTTTGACAGTTGACTTTTAAGTGGTCGCTGAAAGCAGACTATAGCTCCAAGTTTTGCCTACAGATGTATGAATAGCAAGTTAAATTAAGTAAGCCAAATTAAATTTATCAAAAACTACCATGAGCCATTAAAAGGAATATCAACCAGTTTTCTACAGTTGAATCTAATTCAATTTTGTTGACAAATTATTCATTTACCATTGGATTCTAAATATTTCTTTCTACTCTTCCTGTTATCACTGTTACTACTGATAGCTGTTGGTGTACTGTTAGTGTGACGCGGTCCATCTTTGGCAGAATTTTGAACTTCTAGTCCAACTTGGGGTTCATATTCACATAATTTTCTTAACAAATATTTCCTTTCTTCTTTTCTCACTATTATATTTATCTGTACCTCTTCCAGTTCATCCACTAGGGCAGCATTTTCCTAGAATAAATATATTATACTCATTCTTAATCAAAACTAGAGTTAAAAATCATTGGTGGAACTTACATGCACATATTCTCTGATCATTTGCTTTAACAATGCCAATTTTTGTTTATACTTCCCCGCTAGCCTTTCCGAATTAGGTCTTGGATGATTATAGCTAAATGCCATACTTCAACTTATTTAGAAATGAATAGGCACTAGGATGATCTATATCCACATTGAAATTATCCAAAAGAAAAAAACCAACCTAATATAGAAGTAAGAAAAATGTTTATCCCGGTCTGTTTTAGGTATTCATGTTTATTTACTTTCCACTATTATTCTACTTTACTATCTTGCTGAGAAATCAGATAGTGTATTTCCAATTGAAACAAAATTAAATAACATAACATAACCAAAGATTATGACATATAATATAATGGAAACAAACATCACAAATTACAACCGATCAGTGTTGCCAATGATGAATATTCAAATTGAATTATCCACAATTTGCCTAGATCCAACATTTTCGAAAATTAGATGTTTTTAGATGAAAATGTATGTAAAAAGCAAGAAATGTGATGCGTCAAAAGTGAATCTCCTCGTCACAAAGAAGTGAATAAATGATAAAATAGCTGAAATTGCCTATTGATACATGCGAAACCAAATTATTTTAGAAGACTTCCAGATCTCGAGCACGATTAACGTTTCCCTATCCTTCAAACTATCTAGTGATGAAAAATACACTACAACTGCACTAGTACTCTACTGCCAAAATAATTTCGTATAAAATGAGCGAGCCATGCTATTGGCCCTAATTCAAAATAGCACATTATAGCCGTTGATTTGTAAGCTGTATTTTATATGAAGTTTCGATTAAATATAGACATGACACCGTCAGAAAAATGATATTCAATATAACATTCGTTAAACCATAGATATCATTATGTATTTACTTACTCTATATATCATAATTTATAAGCGTTAAACCAATAACTTTCAATATTTTCAATAAGTATTGAAAATATTCTGAAATAGAGGTTATCCTGAATCAAAGAAAGTCGCTATATAAACTCTCATCATTGAGAACTCACGTAGGTATGTGGCAGAACCATCAAGTGTAATGTAGAAAATACATATATCTCAACTTCAAAATGCTTTGAAACACATTTTTTTGGTCGTTATTAACATATTTATTCATAGCAATATCGAAAAGTGCTGAATGTAGATCATTAAATTCTGAGGATCCTACGAAATAATAAACACTTTCTTGAACAAGATTCTATATACACCTCTATGCTATTTACACCTTTATGCTGTAAATTCGACTGCTATCTGTAGTCACTGATTCTATCATTTGGCCACATTGTTCAAGACAGTGAAAACTGTGACAAGAGAAAAGAATTTTTTTATTTTAGTTGTTAAGGAGTCCTAGCCTGGCAGTTTTGTTATGCTATGCTTTGCTATATACACCCTTTATGCTGTAAATTCGACTGCTATCTGTAGGCACTGATTCTATCATTTGGCCACAATGGTTATGACAGTAACAATGGTAACAACTGTGACGACAGTAAATCTATTTTTTTATTTTAGTTGTTAAGGAGTCTAGTGTGGCAGTTTTGTTATGGTTATTTTTGGTATCTACATTGTATCCAAGTCTGGAGGGCTCATTTTCAATTATGATAACAATGTCCCGAAAATTGAAAAAGAAAAGAAATTTTCATATCCTCTGGATATAAAGTTGCGGGTGGAAAATAAAAAAATTGTTGTGGAGTTTGGAGAGAGGGATGGAATTCATGGTAAAGTTGAATTAAGGAATGAATACCTAATTTCTAAAATAAAAAAAAATTGCAATAGTTCACTGTCTTTTTTGACATCATTATTTTTTCCATGTCATTTGTAAAATATAGACAACTTCAAAGTATTTTTGATAATGCTAATGAAAACTGTAGGGAACTTTATGTGGTCATCCGCTAATGTTTCTCAAAATAAAAATCATATAAAAGACACATTTATAACAACTACTTATCTGGATTCGAATGATACAGATAACAAAGGTTTTCGCTTTCATACATCTATCTATCTATTAATTAGGTTTTTTCAAGTTAATATTATGACTTAGAAAACATATTGTGGTAGTGTTTTTTTGGATCTACCTGGGGCTTTTGACTTTATTGATTCTTCTATTCTAGTAACATTTGAGGTAAAGAATAAAATGGTTTAAATCTCATTCAACTGGTCGAACACAGGCACTCAAAATAAGACACCCAGATACTGGTTATATTAGTCAGAGGCTGAAGATATCAATCTAGAATTACCACAAGGCAGTGACTAGGTCCACTTTTATGTATAATTTATTTAAATGACTTTCAATAACTTGCAAAACACAAGGCAGTGACTAGGGCCCCTTTTATGTATAATTTATATAAATGACTTTTAATAACTTGCAAAACAGTGAAACTGGGAAAGAAAGGTGTTGGCTTTCCACTTCTCTCATTTTTTCCTCTCTACAGGAAGGAACTGTATTCATACTGTGTCGAAGAATACTTGTATAAACCCTGAAGGCTACCTTATAAATATTCTTTCCTTTTTACTGGCTGTTATATTATTTCATGTAATGTGTGATAGAATTATTATTATTTATTGTTTCAATTATGCTCTGTGAGCTATATATTCTCTATATAGGAATGTCAAATAATATTTTGAAGAACATACATATATCATTTCATAACTTTGCAAGATTTAGCAGATTTCTCATTGATATTGAACTTTGATCAAAGGCTCTATGATAATTTTCATAATGTCATTTTTCCAGAATTGACTCTTCATATTTTTCAGTGGGACATGTGCTGTATTCAATAAACGGCATTGGTGTGACTGGACAACAGATGGATGACGGTCAAGATGCCCTGGAATTTTTAAACAAAAAAGAAAATTATCCCGTAGTTATAAAATTTGGCAGGCCCAAAATGACAACAAACGAAAAAATTTTTCTGGCCAGCATGTTCTATCCTTTATTTGCTATAGCCAGTCAGCTGAGTCCGGAACCGAAATCGTCAGGAATAGAAGTGCTGGAAGCAGATACATTCCGGCTTAATTGTTTCCAAACTCTAACTGGGGTTAAAATTATGATAGTCTCCGATCCCAGCCAAACTGGAGTCGAAATTTTACTGAAACGTTTATATGAAATTTACGCTGATTATGCGTTGAAAAATCCTTTTTATTCGTTAGAAATGCCAATAAGATGTGAACTCTTTGATAATAATTTAAAAAGTCTTCTAGAACAAATTGAAAAAGTTGGAATAACTAATATATAGTTGAAATGATATTTACCAGAAAAGTGAACTGTATTGCCCATGTTTGACTTGTTTCAGCTTCTAAAAATGATCGAATCATTCATACGGGTTAGATTTCAATTTTCCTATTCAACCAGGACATATTTATCAAGTGGTGGTTGTTGGTATTTTGATAAAATAAGATGTATTCTCAAGTTGATATGGATTTCATTTGAATTATCAATCTCTGTTCATGAAACAAATATTTGTTTTTTTAAATTTTACTATAAGGAAGTTTTGTCTCAAAGAAAATCAATTCATTTGAATTTTCTTTTATTCTAAAAGAGCTCTTAATATGTTTATGTTTAAATGATTTCCTCGTTTGATTGTTAACATCATACCTGATTTGAGAAAAAATAAATAACCCAATCAGTACCTATACATATATTTATTGTGCTTTTACAAGATGTGAAAGTAAAGCATAAAAATTCATAATTTTGAAGGAGAACCTGGAATAAATCGACTGTATTTTTCAACAATGTTACTTTTGAGAACTGCTGTTTTTACCCCCCCCCCCCGCAAAAACATTTTTCCCCAATGAAACCCCTCTTTTTTGTTAGTCTCAAAATGCTCATGAGCCGCTGAACATCACAGAGATATAATAAACCCTGAGCATGGCGCTCATGTATTCAAAAAGTTTTCGTCTGTGATTCAAATACATTATTTATTCTGGCGTTGAAACGATGACGCCACATCAACTACTATGATTTGAAAAGTATTCATGATGATTCAGAACTGACGTGAGGTTCGATTTGAAACGGAATTTGACGTAACAGGTTTGTTCTGGTTCTCAGTTAGTACTGTTTCGAATCGTCCGAAATCAGTGAGACAGTTGTGGACCGAGTAGATTAACGTGACAAATTGTTCAGTATTCAGTTGGGTGACCTTTTTCTGTTAGGAACAGTCCGGGCAGAGAACCAGAACAAGCCTACCTCAGTTTCTGCTTTATTTTGACAAGAGTTATAGTTTATAAAGTGCTGCTCAAATACGTTGTAAGGATGTACAAAATGAAGCTGGGAATGGAATGCTGAAGTATGTCTGATCTTTTTATTTTATGAAAAATCAATAGTGCCGTAGATCGAGTGTTTTCGTTAAAATATTTTACCAAAGGTAGTGGTCCAAGTGATACACCATGGTTTTTCTTTCCATCTCGGATATCAATCACTATGTGTGCGTTCCATTATGCGTTCACAACGATCACGCTCACGACCGCAGTTTTTTCCGTTCCACTTGCTTGGGAGCGTATCTATCGTAAACTCAAGTAGAATGAATTATGGAGCGTTTTGAGCGTTCATGTAGACATTAAAAAAGAGAAGGTTGAAAAAATTAAGTAGAAGTTTTAATGATGTTACATAAACCTCAACAATAAGTTTCAATAATTGCAAGCTAACTTCATTTATATTAAAAAAGAAGTATAAATTATTGAACAAATTGAGTCTGAATGTAATCAAAATGTCTTGTACGGCAATTGAAGACTTGTAGATGCGTTGCAATAGTGCTCCAGAAACTAAGTAGTTCATCTAGTTCAGATGGAGAGTGGAATGCAACTTTACAAAATTATATTCGTGAACACCGAAATCTTAAGCCACGTGTAGTTGATTATCAGAATGTATTTTATCGTTATTCAGATGAAGAATACAAAAGTCATTTCAGGTACCTACATGATTTTCTAATACATATTACACTGTAAATTTTGAAAACGTCATGTCTAATTGCACACTTACATTAGACTCTAAATTATTGCTACTCTTGAACTAACTTCATCATGTGTAAGTAATTATCACATTGATTACTTATAAAATTGAATAATGGAATAAGTTGAGAAATTAGAAATGAATTACGAATGACAGATAATACTTACGTCATATTTCAAAAATTGCGTCGAAATATTCTCAACGTCCACTTCCATTCATCTCTTCAGATGGGTCGTTGTGAGCTTGCCGCACGGCTGGAAGATTTTTTTTCATTATTTGATAAAATAATATCTTTTTGACATGAAAAAATATGTGTGAAAATATTAACATCTGCCTCTTTCCTCACGAGAATTACTCTGATACATGTCATGTCAACGTCTAAACTGTCTTCGTTTAATATAAATCTGAGCACTCGATTAGCTCGCTTAGCTTAAAAGCGTTGGATATTACAGATTTGTCAGTTGAATCTTCTGGTGTTTGGTATTCACGAGATATTTACGAGATCATTTTTAGGCTCAGACAGTTTTTTTTGTGTCACAGTTGTCATATTTAAAATCATTTACTTTTTCAAATTTTGGCTCTAGTTTATAAGTACATTAATATTTTCAGAAAAATGTTCATGACACATCCTGTTGTAAAAAAAACTTCATCGATCATATGTCAGATATTTTGCGATGATAAATAATACCGCAAATGTCGACTTATTCAGATCTCAGAGTAATATCTGTGATCTCGTAATATTAAATCTACATCTTCTCGCTTGGCTCCAGATTTTCAAAGGCGAGTACACTTTTAAATCGAAAGAGGTATATTTTTAGGAGAGATTGATTTTGTGAAAGAAAGGTTTTGTTTTTCTAAGAAAAATGAAAGGTTCCCACATTTTTTGTATAAAGATGGAAAAGTAGAAGAAAGCCATTCTTTCCTACGAATACATCTCATAGTAGAATCACAGAATATTATAACTACTATAGTATTCTGTGTTAGAATTTAATATTTCTGAGATGCCAAAGAAAAAGATAGGTTAACAGGATCTCATCCTTTATAAATGTATCAACAGAAGAAGGACAGAGATACATTAGTTTTCCCAATGGAAAACGCTATTATTATCGTGTATTAGTTTTCCCAATGGAAAACGCTAGAAGTGATAGCACAAAATATATCCTAGGATGTTGATGACTCAATTTATTTCCTTTTTTACCACTGAAAGCGATGGTCGAAACAATCTCAAATACACACTACTTCTATTCTTTGCACCATTTTGTTACGACTGAAAATTACACCTGTTCACCAGTATATAAAATGTTGTTGGCTGACAACTCAAAGAGAAACGGCCAAAAAACTAAAGGAAACAGAAAAATTAGCGTGGGTTTCTTTCTTTCTTTCTTTTAGGCTGTTGGTTGTCTCTGGCTTTATTTAGTTTATTTCTAAAAGGTGACAACATTGCACCACAATTGAAGAAGGAAAGATAAGCGATCAGCTGTTTGCTTGTGTTTAAAATTTGTTTTGAGGTATTCGTAATGCTTGTAAATATTTCGTAGTTTATCAATTAAACTAATTATCGAAATATGGCTCACTGGAAGGTAATGGTACGTATCTTTTTCAGTATTTCCTCATCTAACTGTATGCTATTTTGACGAGCACATCTTATCTCCACTCCAACATTGTCCCATTAAAATCATTTTGCAAGAATTATAAGTGAAATCAACAAAAATAAGAGATTCAACACTGTTGATTCACGTAATGGTTTTTAAGACACCTATTTATATATTTTTTTTAACTGTGGCAGAGATTTCTTAATGTATGTATTGTCAATATGGAGCCCAAACTGTAGCACTATTTTCAATTATTGTCCCGCCATCCATTTTGATAATATGTAATAACTAGTGGTTTCAATATAGAACTTTGAGGAACTTCTTGTATATTGAGAATTGAATCTGACAAACTTTTCTCTATTGCAACTACCCATATAAAGTTTCATTTTTTAAAAGTACTTTTTTGATGGAATTAGAATATCTAAAGCAACATATATCTCATTCGATTTGAAAAGTCACTATGATATACCGCGTTTCTATTGAGTATCCTGTGTATTGTAAAAAACAGTAAAAAAGATCTATGTAAACAGCTCATGCAAGAAATGTGACTCAACCCCAATTGCCAAATAGTAAAATTTTTTTTTCAGTATCTGTGCAAAATATAGGTACAAAAACTCACCCATCAAATTTGAAATATAATAAAACAGGATTTTCAAGGAAACTAATTAATTTCTAATATTATGACAATGAACTCTCTTCTTAGGTTGTTCAGTGAATTATTTTTCTGATTATTAATTTTTCTTATTTGGTATATCTATGTGCAATTCATCTGATATCAGAAAAGTAGACCAGCAGATAACTTATAGTGTGGTTGGGATTCCTGGACTTCTTGACATTTGATCAACGGCTTCAGTCATTTATCATGTCAAGCAGAAAATCAAAACATTTATAAATATTCACCTACAGAATAATAATATCAATATAATAAATAATATTTTTAGAAGAGATATTTACACAATCACAATCTGTGAGATACGTTACAAAACATGTATAAAGTACAAATACTGGTACACCAACATTTGACACCATCTTGTTATTTACAAGAGAAAGAACAAATATAATCCTTGGGTCACTCTGAAGTGATAACACTTCCAAAATACAAATTATGAAATTATAAAACAACAAAAATTAATTGGCGCTCCAGGGCGACTTCATTGATTCCAGTGACGTATTTGCTTTTTCAACTGCAGGAAAACCCGGAAAAACCTTCAGCACCACATCATCTGAATATCTGCTTAATATCAGAAAAGTAAATGACTGGTTAGAACAACTGGTAATTCCTTCTCGAGGTGTACTGAAAGATTATCTTTTTACATATAATATATGAATTCTAAAATAATCTTTCGTTTCTTTCAGATTTTGGAAGATTATAAAACCTAGAAAATCTCAAGAAACATTCATTTCTCCACAAAACTTCTTTTAAACTATGGGTTGTTACATAATATTTTCCTAAAAAATTTGATCTACCAGTCAAAGATCTACCAGGGTAAGCAATAATATTTATTAAACTGAAACAAAAAGAGAGAAAAAAAATTATGTTCAACTCTTCTGAAATTAAATATAAACTGACTCTACTTTTACATTAGGTTATTATATTTATGTAATTGATAGCTAGTGAATCTGTGATTGTATAGTTTCCTAATTTAATGAATTTTCATTTGTAATTTAATAAAAATATAATTGTAAATATCTATTAAAAAGTTCAAGTAAGTTACTTTTATATTTTACATAGAAATCTTTCCGATCATCACTTAACTGAATAAATAAATAAATAACCCTTCCTCCAGTTCCAACATATAGAAAATCAACTTGTTTTGTTTTGGTAGTCTAATTGATCTTTTTTCATGAAAAGAAGTTCCTCCTAATTTTTTTTTCTGTATATGGTGTTTCCAAATGAAAAGGAAAAGCCACCAAAACATTTTAGAGCAGCATAAACATAGATAATATTGCCAAATGTTTGGAATTCTTCCAACTATGGGTTTCTATATATATGATGTGTCCTCTTATATTATTCAGATATTCTGAAATAATTACATTTTTCATTTTTTGATGCTAATAGGTTGTTTCAAAAGTTTTCCCGTTCTTATGAGTCTACTTTGAACTGTAATATTTTGTTGAATTCCATTTAATAGTAATAAGCGATATTTGAATCAGTACGCTTTTGCCAACGTAACACAAGTCGAATAATTCCGCTAGCACAAAAATGTGTGCTCGAGATTCTATGATAAGGTCGATGAAGGCAGTTTTTGCCTAGTTCTGATTGGCGAAGGTTCTACCGGTGAGAACGTTATTGAAGTGCTTGAAAAGATGTTAGATGGTTGGCGAGAGTTTATTTCTTGGACCGATACTTTTTAATATTTATGTAAATCAGCTCCTTAGCCTAAATACTGTTGGTTCTATAATATCGTTCGCTGATGATACTGTCATCATATATGAGGACAAAAACTGGTTGGATGTGAAAGATTCGGCAGAAAGAGACATGAAACAGATAATAGAGTGGTTTAAAAAGAACTTGCTTATAGTAAATCTCAGTAAAACAAATGTAATTTGTTTTTCATCATATGAGAAGTACTTACCCCCATATGAGTCAATAAAAATCAATCGCCAAGATGTCAAACTAGTACTGTCAGTAAAGTATCTAGGTATTTTTATAGATTCTGTATTGAGATGGGATATATACATCTAAAAGTTGAAAAATAAACTTTGGGGACTAATGTTCAAGTTTTATAAATTACGAAAAATACTTTCTGTTACACAGCTCAGGATCCTCTATTATGTACTAGTGGAATCTTTGCTGCAATATGGAATACTTGGTTGGGGTGGAGCAAACAAAACAATTGTCAAAACCCTTGAAAATGTGCAAAAACGAATCATGAAAATAATATATCGCAAATCATTTCGATTTTCTTCTGATTCATTATATATCGAGTTACAAATTCTTGACAGTTGTTTTCCAAAACTGCATTATCCTTCAGCGTAAATAGTATACAAGTAAATTAAGTCATCCATTCAATATAGACGCTTTAATATCAGCCGATCTTGCCATACCCAGGGCAAATAAAGCAGTAGGTCAGAAATGTTTTAGATATTTAGGAACAAAATTGTACAACATAATGCTCAAGCTATCCATAACAAATACAGTTTGAAGAGGGAACTCAAAAAATGGATACTTTCAGAAAATAGGCATATTTTCCATGAACTGATTGATACTCTTAAATGATTCATCCCATTTTTTAAAATGAAATTTTTTTCCCTTTGCTATAGATAGTTAATGTTTAATGTCTATGTTTTTCCAAGTAGATTGGAAATTAAGCAACCATTAGTATAGTTATTTGTTTTTCTTTTCTTTGTGTGTGTTTGTTATTATTAGGAATATTCCTACTTTTTAAAAATTCAAAAAATCATACTGGAATATGAGCAGTGTGTATCTTTTTAGGTAGTATTCATAATTCATTGTTGCGTATATGTATGATTAACCATACGCTTGGACAGAGTCTTCAAGAACCTATATGGGAAAATATATTTCTGAAATATTTGTTTACAATGTGATACTTTCCATATTCTATATTCTATAACTTAGGAAGAGGAATGAAATACTCTGAAAGAATTCCGATTTTCAATTATGGAATATCATTGACTTTAGGTCGATGATGGCCACTATCTTGCACTGATGAGTCGCTAATGAGCCTGAAACCGGTCTGCAAGTGTGCCCGTTTCCAAAATTGAGGGTCAACTCTTTCAGTTGTATTGCCAATTGCATATGCAGGAAATTTTCTGTGGAGATGCGTGCACTGACGCCTGTCGGATATAATCCAACGCCCTTGGTGGTATTAGCCAGGGGAGTAGTTGTTTTCTGATAGGCGTCAGTCCATTCAACCTACTGAATAGGTATATCCCAGACTGGCCTGAACGTTCAAAGTTCATTTCTTTAGAACTAGAACTCACATCTCCACAAACTTTGTGGAGATCAAATCGTGAGTTGTAGTTTATGAAATAACTATGGATATTCATCAAGTAACGACCGAATCAATCAGAAAAAAAACACGACATCAAAACGGAGAAAACTTTTGAAACAACCTAATAGAATGTATACACAAAAATATTTTTAATGATATTTTGTGATACTTGTTAATGTTTGCAATGCTCGTTCTAAACTTTCTAATTACTGAAATTTTTAATAACATTTTCCTTCTTTCAGAAATCATTATATCATTTCCTCAAAGGACTTTTTGAGAGTTTTAGTGGAATTACATCAATTTTCTATTTGAAAGATGATCAAATAATAAAACGGGTCTCCCCTACAAGAGCCAATGCTCTGCGACAAAAACAGAGGCGTCCTACTACACCTGTCAAACAGGAAAAGGAATCAAGGTATGTATCGGTTATTTGTTTGAACATTCGAATCTATCTATTCAGGTATTCTTTTCGGACAAATCCAGTATCGATTAGTCGTACCCAAACTAGATTGATAATAACATTATTTTTTTACAGAAACTTTTTTATTTTCATTGTATATGAAAGTTGACTCATTTTGTCAAGCTTATAGGAGAATTATTAAAAAACGAAAAATTAAAAAAGGGGTTTATTGTGTATTTCCAATTATATGACATACAACTATGAATAAGTATGAGTAAAATAGAATACAACGATAGCATATAAAATCAATTCACTAATAGAATAGTATATTATACAATCACTGATATAGTAATCAAAAAAACAACTGTAGAATTCTAATTGAATTGGCTGTCTGCAGAGAGTTGAAACACAGTATTTCATCTTTGTGGCTGGTAATTAGATTGTAATTAGCTTTAACTTGTTATGAATTATATTATAAATTTTACAGATGTTATAAACTGGGGATTTTATCACCACATTGATTCTTGGTATAGGCAAATAGAAGAAGATTTCGCTACTACTTCTTCTCTAAAAAACAAACTTAACTTATGCCAGTTTAGGTTACAATCCTGTAATTATAATAAAGTGCTCAATTACCATTTTTGGAAAACCTACTCATTATACTTTAAGGTTTTAGAGAAACTGGATTGTTTTGATTTAAGATGTACCTGTTTGACCTTTGGCAGAAGTCGCTTACATGAACTTGGCCTTTCGCAGACCAAAACTTGGCGAAATTTGCGTCGTGACTTGGGCCTGCACCTTTACAAAGTTCAACTGACCCAGGAACTGGAGGTAAACGGCCATAGACAACGACGTGTGTCCGCTGAATGGGCTCTGTAGCAGTTGCCAACTGACCCTAATTTTCATCGAAAAATCATCCTCAGCGACGAATGAGTACGTGAGCAAACAAAATTATCGAATTTGGAACATGCGATCCAAGAGCGTCCAATCTATTCCGAAAACGTCACTTTTTGATATGGATTTTGGACTGGCGACCTCGTCGGTCCATATTTCTTTGAGAACGACATTGGCCAGGCCATCACTGTCAACGGCGAGCACTATAGGTCGATGATTCCCAACTTCTTTTGGCCTCAATTGGATGATCTGGACAGCAACGACATGTGGTTTCAACAGGCTATATGCCACATTGGATATTCTGCACCAACAATTTCAGGGCATGGTGATATCACGTGGAGGTGATGTGAATTGGCCACTCAAATCGGTTGATTTGACCCCGTTAGACTTTTTCTTGTGTGGGTTTTCTCAAGTCGTAGGTATATGCAAATGAGCCACAAACCACAGCGGTCCTCAAAGCCAACATAACCAATATCATCGGTCAAATTTAGCGTGATTTATGCGCCAGAGTAATGGAAAATTGGACTTTTCGAGTGAGCTCCACCCAGGGAAGCCGTGACGGACATATGAACGATTTTATATTCCACACATAGTAGCATCAATAGGTCGTTCAAATGAATGGAAAATTTCGATGATATCTAACACACATTGTGTTTTATTGAAATTTAAAGATAGGAAGTGCTCAATGAAAGACCCAGATTGTGAAAACCTAATCATCCTCATCAGAAGGCGAAATAAAAAATGGCGTACCACAAGGTTCAATACTGGGACCGATACTTTTCCTGCTATACATAAACGATTTAGCAACTATCGATATAAAAGGAAAATTCACCCTATTTGCTGATGACACCACGATATTGTGGCGTGATAAAACTTTATGTAATCTACACGAGAATATAAGTGCAGATATAAAAAAAAAAATTGGTGCGACTGTAATCTGCTGTCTTTCAATGTTTAAAAAACAAATTTAATATAATTCCGCTGCTTTATTGACAGCATTCCTTCACCAACACAGGACGCGGGCAGGATAATTGAAAACAGACCTAGTACTAAATTTTTGGGGGTAATAATAAACTCAAATTCGCCGATCACATTGTAACCCTCAATAAAAAGCTAGCTTCAGGGTGTTTTGCAGTGAGAATAACATATAAGGATCTTGGTTTGTCTGCCGCTAAATCGGCTTATTTCTCACTTGTTGAGTCACATTCAAGGTATGGAGTTCCTTTCTGGGGAGTATGTTGCGAAACTCAAATGCAGACGATACTCATTATTCAGAAAAGGGCTATAAAATTCATGTGTAATGCCAAAAGTCGAGACTCCTGCAAACCCCTATTTGAATTACATAAAATCTTGACAGTTTTTGGAATCTTCATTTTAGAAACAGTATGTTTAATTAACAAACATAAATTGATATTTAGCGGTTACTCCAATTATTATGCCCTTCGTCAATCTAACGACCTAATATTACCCATATCAGCCTCTACTCTAGTTAAAGACTCTATATATTATAATGATATCAAGATGTTTAATCATTCACCTGACAATATTAAAATTTTAGAGGATAGCTGTGTATTTCGAAAATCAGTAAAAACAAGACTTATTATGTGGTAGACCCTATTATAGTTTAGAAGAGTTCTATGAGGACCGCTTTCTCTAATTCATTTCATCAACTGTATTTTTGTTAAACAAAGTATGGTATACTGCATTTGAACATTTTAAACTTTTTTGGTAATTTTTATTGTATGATATCTTTAATCAATTTTATATGTGTTTGAGTAGTTTAACATTATTTGTACCCTATATATGTATGTGTGTGTATAAATATGTATATGTATGTATATGTATATTATATGTGTATATACATATGCTTATGTTTATGACGACTGATGAAAATTTGCAGCTTTGTCAATAAGACCTAATGTTCTTTGGGCAATAAAGCATATTATTATTATTATGTATGTGTGCACACATATAAATAAATACATTATTTTTCAGGAGATCAAAAGCTATCAAGAGAATTTCACAATGCGTGTTTCTGGATGGTCTCTGTTTTGTGGTAATCATTATCACCCACGAGTATATGTTTTCACCGGTTTGGCAAATGATCCTTACATTTTTGAAATCTTATGATCATTGCATTTATCTTCGGCCATGTTATTTTATATGCTGGCTTCTGGGTGAAATATTCAGCATTTTGTGGATCATACCTTTTTTCCTGTTGAGCAAACTGATCAACGTGTTTTTATTTCAGGTAAGTTGTTTAGCATATCAATGAATTTAATTTCAATTAAGTAAATTGTTGAATATTTTATAAACTGAAATTTTCAAAGACCTACTAAAAACGAGTAGCAACACACAACACTCAATTTGAGAATTTAAACTTTCTCAGAAAGTTTTAAATTCAAGATGGCGCCAAGTGAGATATATCAATAGATTTATCAACCACTTTATAGTATATGCAATTCGAAGCTAAATAGTTACCGAACGTCGGCAGATTCTTTGTATGGCATGGACGGCGTGGTATTCGTACGAAGTCTAATCTTTATTTTCATGTGGGAGGTTTTATATGGTATTAACTGGTAAATTTATCAGAACCGGCACAATACTCTTTTATTTTGCCGTTCGGATGGACTTCGTATAGACTATACACATTAATATATATTTTTAGCACGTCAGAGATAACCTTACCAAATAAGATACAAACATGAAATAAATATTGTAAAAATATTTTATACCGAACGTCGGCAGTTTCTTTGTATGTCATGGACGGCGTGGTATTCATACGAAGTCTAATCATTATTTTTATGTGGGAGTTGCACTCAATAAAAACTCAGCAGCAGGGCACGACAACATATCCATTAAAGACATAATATTAATTGAAAAAAATGTCATTTCCATACTCGTTAATTTGATAAACGATATTTTCAAAGCCAATACCAATATTTAAAGGTGGTGATAACAAAAACTTAGAAAAATATAAACCTATAACAATTGTGTGCTCATTCTCTAAAATTATTGAAACTGTAATAAAGACAAGAATAATGGACTTTGTTGATCGTTATGTGGGATTTGATGAGTATCAGTTGGTTTTATCAAGGGTAGCAGCACTCTAAGTGCCACAATAGATTTCATTCATAATATTACATCGGAATTGGATAAAAAAAGAATGGTTATTGCAGTGTTCATTGATTTAAGAAAGTCATTTGACGTTGTTGACCATACTGTTCTTCTGAACAAACTATGTTGCATGGGTATAAGGGGCAAAATTTATTCTCTCATTGAGACATTTTTGAAGGAAATATCCCAGTTTGTCGCTGTTGGTGAGAGCATGAGTGAGCATATGAAAAATAATTGTGGCGTACCACAGGGATCCGTTTTGGGACCCCTGTTCTATACACTGATGGTACTGTCACTGAGGCAGGCCGTTCGCCGATGAGATGGTCCTTTTGTACAGTGGATATGATTTACATTTACTGGAGAACACAGTTAATGAAGATCTCTAAATACTCAAATTGGCTTGAACATAATAAACTTGAGATAAACTCTGCAAAAACCGTTTACATGCTATTTAAACAAAAAAATAGAATTTGTGGAAATATTGAATTAAGAATAAATAACTTACCCTTAATGAATGTTGCAAAAACCAAGTATTTGGGACTCATAATAGATGATAAGTTAAACTGGTCAGGACACATAGAACATATTAATGATAAAATTGTACCAATGTTAGGAGCTCTATATAGGTGTTCCAGTTACTTGAGTTTCAGTAATAGATACTTGATTTACAATGCATATATATTGGCGAATCTTAGGTATCTATTAATTATATGGGGTAATTGTGGCATTACTAATTTCAAAAAAATTCAAGCGCTACAAAATAAATCAACAAAAATTTTATTTCAAATTCCATTTCGAACCCACACAAATGATTTATTCTCACAGATTGAACTACATCCAATTAAATATCAACTTAAACTTGAGCAATGCAAAAACATATATAAAATAAAAAACAAAAGAATCAAAAGCAACAACGATCTACTAGTCAACAACCAGTTTTATGAGTATAATACAAGGGGTAGAAATGACTTACACCTGAGCATGGTAAAAACGAACAAAGGATTATACAATCCTTTTACACAGGCTATAAAAAGTCTTCAGATACGTGAGTTATTGGGCTATAGTTCATTCATCAATAGTTTATAAGAACATCTGTGCCTCGAGACACGTGTCTGATACGTTGATACTATGAGCTTTGTAGTGGTTTACTAGTTTTTGTGTTTCGTTTGTCATGTTGAATGTTTGTGAATCCCGAGACCAGCATTTTTGCTGATTAGGGAGAATAACAACATATTTTATATTTATAGTGTCTTAACTATGTCGAACTGTACGCTGTTGTTATATTTTTAATAAAAAAATAAAAAAAGGTTTTATATGGTATTAACTAGTAAATTCATCAGACGCGGTATATTATTTTTTTTTTCATTCAGATGTTCGGATTGACGTGGTATAGACTATACACATCATATATTTTTAGCATAACCTTACGAAAAAAAAAAAATACGAATATGAAGTTAATATTGAAAAATAGTTGTATGAAATAATTCTTAATAAAAAAATATATAAATATTCAATGAGCAATACAAAACAATTAACGCGAAGTCAAAAAACTTGTGGACATAATATAATCCTGAATATATAATCCTAATAAACTATAAGCGGAGTTTTCTTACTGGGTCACCATCTGTGGAGTTACTAGTGTGCTAGATTCTTCTTCCATAGAAGTTGAATGTTCTCAGTGTTTTAGAAATGATCAGGTATTGTGATTTTTATTTCAAATCCACTGTATCTGCATGTTTTAACAAAATCGCTAATCAGCGTATCATTCATGTCTTTATAGAGCAGTCCTATTCTTTCTAATTTTCTGAAAGTTTTAGTTAGCTCTTGAAGTTGTAGCTTTTCTTTCACTAACTTTGATGGTATTCCAATGTATTTCAGTTCATGTTGATTGGTAAAAAGTGTTGAATCGAACCCCTCTAGATCCAAACCTAACAGGTCGAGGCTCTCCAAATTTCTCAAGCCAATGAAAGTATTGATTTCGAAATTGATGATTGGATTATGGCTCAGTACCAAATGATTCAACCTTTCTAAGTCGAGAAAAGTATCTCCCGCAATATATTTTATGCCGTTTCCTTGTAGATCTAAATAATCGAGTTCATCCAGTCCTTCCAAGAGGTTTTTTGTTAAATTTGTTATATTTTGTCCTGTGATTGTTAGATGATGGAGAGTTATTGAGTTCTTGAATGCTCCTAAAAAGTGTAGTTTGTGTTGAATATATAATTATGATGTACACTATGAAAAAAAAATTAAATTAGATGTTGAACAAAACATTGAGGGGACGTACCCGGAGGTCACTCTAATCTTCCAGTTATTTATTGTGAAGTTTTGGTGGAAAATGTGGTAACATAATGTTTATAACAGTATCAAGGAATACATTGTTTTTATTCATTTGTAAGAATACTTATATTTCCAATTAATTTTTTTTCAATTAATGTCCCTTGTATGTTAAAAACATTTGATAAAATCTTTTGTTAGGGGATGACACTACCCTTACGAGGACGCCATCTACTAGATCGATAGAGAACTCACTCCTTGATTCTTCAGAGGTTTATACATCCTGAGTTAATATCCGATGATTTTGCTTTCAATTGCCGCCTCAACAAATTTTTAGAACACCATAATTTAGTGTTCAACTATCAACACGGATTTAGGCAAAATAAATCAACATCAACAGCAGGAACAGAACTCTGCGAAAACATTTATAACTGTTTAAACGATAAACAAAACACAATAGCTCTATATATACTTCGACTTAAGCAGAGCATTTGATACTGTGAGTCATGATACTTTGGTAAAAAAATTATATCGAACAGGAGTTCGAGGAGTTGGGAAACTTTGGATTAGAGCATATTTGAAAGATAGAAAACAGATTGCAGTATTGAATAATAATAAATCAAAATAATATGTCTGTTCCACAGGGTTCTATAATGACCCCAGTACTCTTCATCATTTTTATGAATGATATGATTAACTCATGTCCAAGTGTGCAAGTATAATTATGTATGCCGACGATACCAATTTTCTTATTTCAAAAAAATCAATATGTGATATGGTACTTAGAGCCAATACTGTAGCGAATGAATTCTATAACTGGTGTACTTACAATGGTCTAGTGGTGAATTTGTAAAAAAACATGCTTCATGCAGTTTCTAACAAAAAATCTGAATAGGAATTCTAGTTTATTAATAAGAGTAAATCATAGTAGCATTGAACAGATTGATGTTGCTTGCTTCCTGGGAGTTATAGTGGATAATAAAATGACATGGAAAAATCAAATAAACGAAACAACCACCAAGCTGAGTAAGTTTTGTAATAAGAAAACTGAAAAATACTGTATTATCAACTGAAATTCTGAAATTGGCATACTATGGATTGGTTCAATAAACACTCTGTTAAGGCCTAATGTTTTGGGGTAGCTGAAGCTACCTAAATTAGATATTCATAATCCAAAAAAATCATTGGAAGCATGGTTGGAGTCAAGCCTAATACATCTTGTGAATCAATTTTTTCAAAGATAGGTATTCTCACAGTGTATTAGAATAGAATAGAATAGAATAGAAATTTATTCATCATTAAAAGATTTTATACATGTGGTACATACAGTATAAAACTTTATCAGACTAGTCAGAACCGAACATAAAGCAACTATTTATTTATATTTACTATATATATTTCAAATTACTCTGAATATTAAGACACAAGAGAATTCCATTCTTAAAAATAGCTGTTTACACAAGTACGATACAAGAAAATGTGGTAACCTACATCAACCATACTCAACCATACTGCTATAATAGATTTATAGATTTGTTTAATAGCAGAATTGATCTTGCCGATCTGAGGATTTTCAAAAACTCCTTATACAAGTATTTAGAATCCAGGGCATTCTACTCGTTAGAGGAATTTCTAGAGACATGAACTAATATGTTGTAATTAGGTATATTTTTATATATGTCTGTATTTGTTTTTTATACTTCTTCACGTGCTGATTTTTATATGTAGACTAAATACTAAATTTACATCATATTTTGTGACGAGTCCAATAAGTTATACATTCTGTACTCCTTTTTGTAATAACTTCAGTGACGAATAAAGTTCTATTCTATTATATTCTGGGTATTTCAACTGCGTAAAGCTTATTTATGTTGACTCAGGTAGTCTGGTGTGATAATACCTGTACCTGCATTGGGTACAAAAAAAGCTATAACATCAATGAATTTTTGAAAATCAATAATTTTTCACCCTAGCCGGGCAGCTTTTATTAAAATCTTCTATCCTTTTCTATGTATATTAGACTGTAAATGTTTTTAAATTTGTATTGTATTATATTTATTATGTTTTACACCCTATGGGCGTCTTCCTTGTTAATGTGTATTATTTTTGTAAAAAAAAATTTACTTTTTAACGAGAGAATAAATATTATTATTAATAATATTCTTTTCTACCTGTATCATGGTGTTTGCTATTCTTGAACTTCTCAGAATCCAAGGCCTTCAAACCGAAAAACAGTGACATTGAAAACCTCGACTTCGTAAGCCTCAACCATTTTGACTTAGCTTTAATTTTCCAGGATTTCTAGTTTCATGTTTTTATGGATTCTAAAGTTGCAGCATCAATGTCTTAAACTAAGTTCTATGAAAAGTTTTCTATGAAATGTTTTCACAATTTATCTACAATGGGGAATGTTCCTTCTGACGAAAATCAAGTAGTTATCATAAAAGAGCTCTAAAACAACGCATTTTAAACTTATCATTTCAACCTTTTTCTTTAAAAAATTATTTAAATACTTAAAAAAAGAGGAATGAAATAATGCATTATTAAACATTTAAAGGGATTCGTTTCTATTTCACCATTTGGCAACATCGGTTATAGCTAATAAAGGACAATGAATCTGTTACCTGTATGAGACAAACAAAGATGACATATTTCAGAGGCATGCTGTTCTGTTTACTTATGTTCCGAGTTCCGAGACATTCTGTGATACATGACATTTTGTGCACCTAACCTATCTTCCTCTATATAAATAAATAACAAAACAATTGTTGTTTATGTGGCTTGTGGAGGTGGTATTGAACTATAATTTATATTTTGCCTTAATTGTTGATTTATAAAGATAATTTTCCTTTTTTAAAGTAGAATATCTAGGTACGTATAAATTATTTCAACTTGATATAGGCGCTGTTGCCAATATGTGAATTGGAAGCAAATCCCTTTAAAAATTAAAACCCAACATTTGAAATATCAATTTGAATACTTTTCGAAGTGAATTTGAAAAACTCATGAATTAAATTCAACTTTATTTTGTTCAAACTTGCATTTGCTGTACTACTACCTGGTATAATACTTAAATATCAATGATAATGTGAAACACTAAAAATGTTTTTCAAATGAATTTTGAATATTCTCATTGAAAAAGAAAAGCCGATTGTTTTAGAAGCATATCAAATAACAAATATTTCAAGCATTCAAAGTCTCTGATATTTACCATTTTCCACAAATAGTCCTTGATTGTTGGCAATGAATAGAGTTGTCAAATTTTGACAACACGATTTAAACAAATCCTCAGTCAAGTTAGGAAACTTATAGTTTTTTATTAGATATAATGTATCCAAAGATTTTGAGCCGGAGGAGAATTTTTTTATACTGGAAAATTGAATATCCAGAGAGTCTACATTATTGAAAATAACAAATGATGAGTTGCTTATATCCCCCGAACTGTTCCTTAAAAATACCGACTTTACACTTGTGTTCAATGTTTTTTCAGTCATGTTGAAAACTAATATATTGTTCTCATCTCCTGTTAGATTCAAACAATAAAGTCCGTGAATTTCATTGCTACATTTCGGTTCAATTGATGTAAAATATATCACAAGCAGGAATATTGACGATAGCCGTAACCTAAAACATAATAGGTGAATTTTACAACTAAGAATAGAAGATTTCTTCTGAGAGTTTATTACTTCTCCATTTTACATGTTGAAATATTACTTGTTTTTCAATTTGTCATGATTTTCCATGAACGACAACACTTTCAAGAGCAACAATGAGTGGTTTACTTTGTGCTTTGATATCAAGGATCACGATTTTTATTAACCTTTTATCATGAAAATATCATTAATTGTTGAACATCATTGGCGAAACTACATAATAATAACGAATAAACATGTTTTTTGGAAATCAATCTGGTGGCAGTGTTGAGAAGGAATGTATACGAGGTCTATTCAAAAAATAAGGTGATTTTTTTTTGTTGGTACACTCGTTTCGAATATAAGTTCACAGTTTCTGTTTAGCACATTTAGTTTGTCGGTGAGAGGCATAAAAGTTGAAAGTGTTTTGCGCGTTCGGCGATTTTCTGCTATCCAGAAAAATGGATCACAGAATTTGCAACAAATTTTGTATGAAAAATGTTGACACTCAAAATGTTGACAGTAGTGTCCGACCGAAAGTTCGGTTTCGGTCGAGTTTCGGCAAAAAAACGGATATCGGTTTAGTTTCGGTTTCGGCGACAAACCTGCCGAAACTACGAATAAAACCGACACTGTATTCGGGAGTTATCGCGCTGTGATCGCGAAGACATTTTGCCGCGTTCACGTGCCTAATCATGTCGTGACTCATGACTACTTTGTGATTTACTTTGTTTTTTATTACATAAATACGTATTGTGATATTAGGTAACACCTTATATAAGTAATTTTATATTTAATATTTTTGAAAAACCATTAATAATATTCAAAAGAAGAATCTACACCTACTCAAATAAACACACCACCTATTTTAAGTATTTTTAAGGCGCAAATAATATTTGTTCTTAAACAAGGGGCATGTTGATTTGTTGATTATTAATAAGTGAAAATGTCGATGACTGCATAACGTTCTGATTTGAAGATATAAAATAAAGACTGACTGATTATAATAACATTTTCTTTGTTTGAAGGTAATGGGGAATGTTCCTCAATTTGGGTTATTAAAGCAAATGCAAGTTTGAACAAAATAAAGTTGAGTTTAATTCATGAGTTTTTCAAATTCACTTCGAAAAGTATTCAAATTGATGTTTCAAATGTTGGGTTTTAATTTTCAAAGGGATTTGTTTCTACCTCACATATTGGCAACAGCGCCTATATCAAGTTGAAATAATTTATACGTACCTAGATATTCTACTTTAAACAAGGAAAATAATCTTTATAAATCAACAATTAAGGCAAAATATAAATTATAGTTCAATACCACAAGCCACATAAACAACAGTTGTTTTGTTATTTATTCATATACGTATACATTATTTCATTCCCCTTTTTTAAGTATTTAAATAATTTTTTAAAGACAAAGGTTGAAATGATAAGTTTGAAATGCGTTGTTTTAGAGCTCTTTTATGAAAACTACTTGATTTTCGTCAGGAGGAACATTCCCCATTGACAATGTTAAAAATGACTGAAAATTCTCCTCATGGAATACTTGAATACCCCCGTTTCTCCATGCTCTCGTTGATTTCAGATATTTTAATTTTCAAGGAGTGTTTTTTTATTTACATTGTTGATGACAATCGATAAATTCAACTATTACTTTTTCATTTCAGGATATTGCCGATTGTGTTTATACACCTACTAGAGGACTGAGTAGATCCAAGAGCAAGCAGATATCGATCCCAGATTTAATATGTTCTTTGGGTGTCCAAATTTTATTTCTGTTGCAAATTACTTTATTGAATTACAACCCTTTTCCTGCTTTGACGTACCCTTGTTACGCTTTGAGGATGTTTCTGACTTGCCTGTTGTATTCTCAGTACGCTTTTGAATATAAGTGGATCAACATGGGATTGAATCTATCAGCAAGACTGAACTTCATAGAAAATGAATGGCCTTATTTTTTTGGTTTTGGCCTACCAATGTTTTTGTGTTCGGAATATCCTGAATCTTTTTTTGCAAGGTTAGTATCTTATAAGTTCTCTAAAAATCCACCGTATACTAAATAGTATGCAGTGTCTGTGTCTGCCAAAGAGTATGTGCCATTTAGAAAACATTTCTTTCCAACGAATTCTGGAAAGTTTATTTCTAGCATTAGTTTTGCTTGCTTGAGAATAAAAAAATCGGAAATTTGATATTTTTCAAAAAAATTATTGGCTGTTAGAAGTATTATGCAAAATATAAAAGCCTACTGTTCTTTTTCTATAAAATGGGAACATATTACAAATTTGAAATTTTGGTTAACAGATGACAACCAACTTATCGATGTTTGTAAGTTATTTATTACAAATAAATAATTCAGCGGTTGAGAACAAAAATTAAACTTTCTGGTCAATTATCTTTTGACCTAAAAAATAAAAAAAAAGAAGACAAATTCAGATATTTCAGAAATAGGTATGTCTTGAAAACACATGTTTGTCTCCTTGACAAACTTTGATCATATGGAATCAGAGGATGTGTTTTCAGTTGTTTCCAATCATTTTTGATAAATCGAAAACAATAATATTGTTCAACTTGTTTTGTAATAATGAGGATAGTCCAAGTACAAAATACAATTCTCAAATTGCACTACTCCTTCAATCTACCGCTATGTGGAACGATGGTTCGAGCCCGACGCCCGGACGATCGATCAACCCGTGCTAATAATTGCACATTAAAAGGCAAGACCTTTTATTGAGTACACAGAGAGTGTGAGTGGTCAGTTTTCATTTAACAATTGGAATAAGTATTCACGAAAGGTTGTGTAAATAGTATTTTCACAGTATTCTCAGCTTCACTTTGTTATTTAAAGAATGGTGAAGCAGTTTGACCTGTAACAAAGTTAAAACGTTTATGTTGATTAACCTTTATTGAGTTGAATATAAACCAAATCCAATTAGTATGAGTTTCAGTCGACATTTCAACAGCTATCCAAATATGTGCTGTTTATTTGTACATCAGTATGAATGTGACTTTCTCTAAAATAGCTTTGTCAGGAAAATACACCTCAGTACCAAAATCTGTCATCTGTTTTTCCGTTAATCAGCTGTCGCCTCTGTAAGAACAACAGTCGTCAAAAGTCAAACCTTGTGTGAGCTGAGGATTAACGAGATCTTGCCTGTTAACGTGCGATTCCTAGAACGGGAAAAGTACAAAGACAAAAAACAGTGTGACATGCTGATTCAGTTTTGCTAGTTCTCAGATTGATGGATTTTACAATTAAGCAACATTCAACAATTGACGAGTACACACTATCTGAGACTACTTGGACAAGCTAATAAAATATCAATATTTTGATTGAAAACGTCGATCGACGTTATTAGGCGATATACTGTGGACACATTTTTTGAATACATTTATTTTACTTACTCGTAGATCACTTAACGAAACTTTTTGATTTTCAGCTCGTTTGTGTTCTCAGTAGTGTTCCCATTCTTCATAATAACAGGAAGTGCAGGAAATCCTCCGTATGATACAGGGTAAGTAAATACTTATTGAACTCATTAGAAACCAATACATTTTCCATCTGGATTATGTTGATGCCATTGATTTAACAATCACCAGTGCGGGCATAAATAGTGCCCTTTCTTCTTAATTTTTGAATGTAACAAGATCAGACAAAATGTACATAAAAAAATATAATTTCTAGTACTCTTTGGTACGTTTTTGTTATTTCTAAAAATCGGATCAGTCATTCCTGTAGCAGTTTTTTATTAGTTTTGCAGATTTATAAATAAACGATAAATATCTTAATTTTAGGAACATATGTATTGTGAACTCCAGTTCATTTCAGTACATGTTTGAATTGCTCATTATGGAATGTTTCTGGGATAATTTCGTTAGGACCACCTATTATTCTAATCATGAACTCCAAAACTGCGATTTGAGAGGATTTCACCAATCCTCATCTATAGAATTCATGAAAGCCGATCTCTTCTCAGTACTGAGTTTTTAACTGTAATGTTTTTCCTGTTATTCATAAATTCCTATACAAAATTGTATCTATGACATAAATGTGTGAATGTACATGTATATGTGCATTTCTTTAATGTCCCCCCCCTTTTATTTTTTGAACGGGTCAACTTAAAAATTTGAAATTCGGGATAATGAAATTATTTTCCCAGATGGCGACTGGGTGCCATCTGGAAAAAAAAATAAATGGAAAGGGGGGGTCATGTGACACATCATTTTGAAGCTCCTGACGAATACTTCACAACCCTAGAATATGAAGTCAATATCTTCACCTACTACAAAATGGCGGAATATTTGATAATTTCCTGAAGACAAACACATCAATATCGATATTTCTAGAAATATTCCTTTTTATCTGCCATATGGCAATTCCAACAACCCGATAAAGTTTGTTAAGTTATTTTTTGTTTATAAAAACGACAAAAAATGTCAGTACAACAATGAACATCATTGATCGTTAGAATATAGAATATTTTCATTTTAGTTTTCGGTTTTACTAGTAGAAAGGTACCACGTCAACAATCTCTAAAATGATTAATTCTCGCCTCGTAGCAAAAATTGAAGCGATTTTTATTTACGGTGCGACGCGTAACTTTCACGAGAGCGAAATGATTTTCAATGTGCAACGACGTTAAGCTTGGAGTGCCACAGGGGTCAGTGCTTGGACCATTGCTTTTTTTTGTTGTATGCAAATGATTTGTCAGAATATCTGAAAGATTGCCACCTTACCATGTTTGCGGATGATACCACTATCACAGTTACAGGGGGAAATATTGATGTACTGCTTAGTAAGGTAAAATGCTCCTGGTGTCAGTGAAACAGATTAATATTAAACTCCACAAAAACTGTAATAGTAAATTTCTATAATAGGAAAAATAATGTTCCAGATGACCTACAAACTATTGACGTAATAAAGATTAGTAGCGAAGTAAAATTTTTAGGAACTTACTTGGATGAAAGCTTATCATGGGATCTGCAAATAAAAGATGTCTGCAACAAATTAAACAAGACATTCTTTGCTTTAAGGCAAATGAAATCATGCATGGATACAGCAGGTCTACTAGAAATCTATTTTGCTATGGCATATTCACATATATTCCTCAATATCATAGCATGGGGTTGCAGTAATGAATTCATCAGAGTATTCGTAGCACAAAAGCGCATTGTTAGACTAATTTTCAGCATTGAACACCGAGACAACTGTAAACCAGTATTCGTTAGGGAAAAATTATTAGCGGCATGGTGATGTTTTGGGTATTCCAAGTCATAAGTCAACGAAATATAAAAAGTCCCCTTTGTATAATGCCATAAATCTGTATAATAAATTACCAGAGCAGATCAAACAAATTACCTCTGATAAAGTGTTTCATGGTAGAGGAAAGCAATTGCTGCTGCAAAAATGTTACTATAGTTGTGATGAATTCCTGGAAGATGATTTCCGTTGAGCAATGATTTTACTTATTTTTTTTCCTCTTACTATTATTTAGTGTTATCTTCGACGCCTGTTCCATATTTTTACTAAGGAATTTATATACGTGTCTTGTCTATATATGTGTATGTATGTGTGTATGTTTATATATGTGGGTGTGTGTATGTGTGTATATATGCATATATGTATATACACATTTATGATAAATGAAATACCTACCTATTTTATTCGTATCACACTGTTATTATGTTCTATATATATATTAATTTTAAGTTATTGACATACCATATGTACATACTGTACCTCAGTGGCAAATAAATAAATAAATAAATGAATAAATGAACGTTTTCCGAATCGTTCCATCTGTAGAAAATATTTGAGGGATGTATCCAAATTCATAACTACCGGTAGTGTACATAAGAAAAAACCCCCAGGTCATCCGTCCATTCCGAAGAACAGCAAGTGCAAATAATTGGTGAGATGGTAGTAAATCCTGAACAGTGTACTTATTCCGTCGCGAATGTTTGTGAGGTGTCTCCTTCTACTGTGTGGAGACTTTTAGAGGAATAGGTATCATCCATACAAAATTAAAATGGTAGAGCAATTAACTGAAGATGATCCTGATCGAAGAACAGAATTCTGCGAAATCATGACAGAAATAATTACAAGGCATCCTACCTACCTACACAATATTTGTTATAGTGACGAATGTACATTTTTTTAAACGGCATTGTTCACAAAAAAAATTGCCGTCATTGGAGTGACACCAACCCAATCTCCAGAAAAAATTAACGTTTTGGGCAGAAATATTGGGAAACCATATTGTAGGACCTCTATTTATTGATCAAAATTTAACAGGGGAACTGTATTTGAATATGCTGGAAACTACTGTTGACCCTCTCATCACTGAAATCGTCGAAGCGAATCCTAATGAATTCGATATGGATATTGTATTCCAACAAGATGGAGCACCACCACATTACTCCAGACAAGTAAGAAACTATTTGGATACTAATTTTCCCGGTCGTTGGATTGGCCGTCGAGGTCCTACAGAATGGCCAGCCCGCACGCCAGATTTGACACCTTTGGAGAGAATAATAAATATTTGTAGAGATATTGATGTTACTGTGTTCGAAAATGTTCGGCGTGAAATATCGGATAGACTGTTTATATGTCAAGAAGTTCAAGGCAACCAATTCGAGCATCTTCTGAACTGACCTCAAGCTTATTATGTAGTTAAATGTCAATGTGATCAGAAAATTATTAAAAGTTCCGTCATTTTGTAGTAGTTGAAGATATTGACATTATATTCTAGGGTTATGTAGCATTTGTCAGGAGCTTCAAAAAGATGTCACAAGACCCCCCTTTCCATTTATTTTTTTTCCAGATGGCGCCCAGTCGCCATCTTGAAAGTTTCATCTGTCTATTTCACTTCAAAATATTGATGCATTAATTTCATAATCCCAAATTTCAATTTTTTGATTTGACCCGTACAAAAAATAAAAGGGGGAACATTGAAGAAAAGCACTGTATAAGCAAACAAGAGAACAATTTTTCAAGACTATGCTAAAACATATTTTGTTATCTTGAGCAAATAAAGTATTCTATTCAATTCTACTAACGGAATAGAGAAAAGTATTTTTTGTATAATTCAGGGTTCATACAAAAGTATTTGTTTCGAAAGTACTTTTCTTTCGTGAAATTCAATGTTTATATGAAAAAAGCTGTTTCAGGAGGGCTTTTTCTTCCAGTTCGTGTCTGAAAGTTGTTTCTTTGCATGATTTGTTATTTTGTTTAGGAAAGTGTAAAGAGCTATTAAAATTTTAATTTCAAATTTCTGCATGGATATTTGATAATATGACATTGAAATCTTATTTTCTTGAGTTGTGTTGATATATATTTTTTATTGTTTCAGGTACATAACGTTACCCGTTTTCTTTCCTACTATGTACATGATAAATAGGATAATATCACTATTTAGCAAATCTGATACTAATACACATCACACTCAACAGAATAGATGAGGTATATTATTTATTTTGTATAGTTGATAATTTTTGAATGACATTTTTATAAATATTGACTGATTTGTATTTTTTTTTATTTGATTGGGTAACTTTACTGTAAATAAATTTTTTTAAATGTATTTCTTGTTTTTTTTACATTATGAAAACAATATGTTGAAGAATCAGTTATACAGGGCTCTTTGAATTCTTTTCTATACATGGATAAACGCTAAGAGGTATAGAGTATATTCAATAAACAAAGTTAACAATCTGACAGTACTATTGAATGATTCCAATAATCGAATTTCGAAATGTTTGTTGTAATTTTATAGCAATTGTTTTTGGCAATGTTTGTTACATTATCCCTCGGAATTTCGATAATTTGATGAGCGTCGTGCCATCCCTAAACCAGCACAACAGCTTACAGAAATAGTAATAATTCAAGCAAATTCATTAAAAACAAATACAAAACTTCAGTGTCGGATAGATCAGGAGTATATAAGTTATTTGCGGCTCTTGGCCAAACGGGGAGAACTTTTTTCCAAAGAAGTAAAGAACATAGACGTAGTTACTTGAATGGAAAGATGAATTCCACATTTGCAAACCATCTCTCAGCAGGAGTTTAATTTAGACTATGGCGTGGAATTCAGATGATGTTTATTTAGTACCTATCCATTTAAATGTGTTTGTATTTTTTTCATTGTTTAAACCTGTTCCATTAGTTCATACCTACACCCTGCTATAGTTATTAGTAATAAGAGGTAGGTAGAAGGTCATATGAATCAAATTGTTAAATTATACAGGGTGGGGAACCTCATTCGACACAGTCCCTATAAACCAAACCATTAATTGTTTTCGGGAATTCCTCCATTTCGTTATATGTATATTGATTGAGGCAGCAGAAGGAAATTATTTTGGAGTCTACAAGGTGGCTAAAAAAAGTGTGACATATCAAAGTTGCGTTTTTTAATGGAACATCTTGTATTGAAATGAAGTTATCATTTATATTCATATTCTGAGAGAAGTTGATTAAACATACTACACAATTTTTTTTATTATTCAACTCATACAACAACAAAATATGAAACATAATTGTATTTAATTTAAAGTAGGTGCTCGAAATGACGACCATCCTGTTGAATACAAAGATCCACTCTCTCTATGAAAGACTGCCTAACATTTATTAACATTTGAGGCGTCACTCTTTGAGAAGCAAATCTTGATTCCCTCCTTCATATTTTTCAGTGTGGTTGGAGGAGTGTCGTACACCCCATTCTTCAAGTATTTCCCTAGAAAAAAATCGTGGCTAGTCAAATCTGGGGATCTCGCTGGCCCATTTTGTGATCCTTCCCTACCAATCCATTTATTCGAAAAGCACATACTCAAAAACTGTCTGACACTGAATTTGAAATGTGCTGGAGTTCCATCCAGTTGTAACCACATCTGTTGTCTGATATTTAGCGGCACATTCTCCAGAAGTTCTGGCAGGCCATCTCGTAAAAATTGTAGAAATTTTCAACCATTTAAGTTTCCACACGTTAACAAACCTATTCTGGTGATTCAGATTGCGGAAAAAATGAGGATTCACATCACTTCAATAATGGAAGTTGTTTCGGTTCACTAAGCCATTTTTATGAAATGTAGTTTCATCAGAAAATAAAATGGAATCCAAAAAATATTCATCCTCACTAAACTTGTCCAGAACCTACCGATTAGTCGATGAAAGTCTATTTCATTTTTTTATAATTCTTTTTGCATATCTGAATACGGTACGTACGTTGTCTGCAACGAACGCAAAGAGACGACATATGGCTCTTCAACCTTCTTCCCACAGAGTTTAGGAATAGACCCTCGACGCAATTCAAAAATGAATTAAAACAGATCTATCAAATAACTGTTTCTATAGTATACTTGAATTCGAAACATTCATCAAGAAAAACAGAAATATCTTCATGACCCACAGAAACCTGTAGTTTTATTTATACTGATAGCACAATTCATCATTATCTATATACATACTTTATATATTTATAATGTATAATGCCATTGTTTTTATGTATTATTTAGCTTTTCTATTGCATTATATCTTCTATTTTTTTATCATTAACCAATTTTAATGTATGACCTTATATAAATTTTTAAATGTATTTTTCTACTGACCTGTCTACAAACTTTATATTTCTTGAGACCAATAAAAATTATTATTATTATTATGAAACTTGTATTTTTTTATTACCCTAGAAATGCTACGTCTGCTTACCCCTGTATCTTTCTCGATCTCACGTTGACTCGTATAAGGGTTGTCTATGATTGATCCCATAATAATTTCCAATGATAGGTTTCGATCTATTTGCCTTTTCATAAGCTATACCCCCAGTCCTACGAAATTCATGTAGCAATCGTTTGAAAACCAACTTGTTTGGATGATTCCGGTCTGGCTATTTTTGGGCATACCACCTCGACGCCAAAAGGCAATTCTCTAAACACTCATCAACCGCTAAAATCATATCTATCCGCTCTTGAATGAGATAAGTTTTTATTTTCAATGGTAATAATTCAGTGAATGTTTTGAATAACGTAAAACACGATAACTGCCAATAAGAATTCTTTCAAAAAGTTGAATAAATGTCGTTTCAAAGCTTTCGTAATTCGAAGAATGCATTGAAATAAGAACTACTATTCTTTGTCCGAAATTATAAAAAAGCGACAATGATTTTTGAACATTCTTTATGATATTGAGAAACGGGTTTTATCGAAATCAATAGCCCAAAACCTCTTTTATGATTGGTCAGAATTCCAAGGAATGATTTCTATACATTTCGATGTTATTTAATTTCCAATTGTATCTAGCATTTTCATAGAAAAATCAATAACTCGAAAACAGTTATAGTTAGGTGCGTAGTACCTTTCATGAAATCATATAATTTTTCCAGACCTATTCAAAAGTGTAACGAAATACAGGGTGTTCCATAAAAAACACATCTTTGTCATCTCACACTTTTTTGAGCCACCTTGTAGATTCCGAAATAATTTCTTTTGCAGCCTTCATCAATATACATATAATTAAATGGGGAAATTCCCGTAAAAATTAATGGTTTGTTTTACAGGGACCGTGTCGTATGGGATGCTCCACCCTGTATAAAGCACTGATTACTAGAATTTGGTACGAACACGAAACTATTGTATAGTGTACCATGTGTTGTGTTATCTCACAATAAAGTGTTAGATTAGGTTAGGTTATAGATTTCCATCAAGTATTGGTCATTTCCATCACGTAATGTGAAATAATTGAATAGAACTGGCCGATACTTGATGAAAATCTATAATAAAACTCATTAATACAATTTATTAAACGATTTTCACTATAAATTAGTTCTAATGTGAAATAGATACTCCAAGTTTCATTTACTTTCGTCGCATCGATTTGAAGGCTTTTTGTTTAATTTTGCTGTACTAATCCGTTTTTGTGACTAATCCATAAATTTAACAAAAGTGAACTTTTTTTTCTGTTGATTCGTAGAATCAAAAACGATAAATATTATGACGTAATGCTTTGTATCATGATTTCTCTCTAGAACTTCTTCGAATATAGTAATAAATGTTCAGCATCTGTGGCCCCTTTTATCCGAGTATTATGTATTGCATACATTCAGGAGTGTTTTGTTCAAATGAAGATTAATTTCGATGACTCATTACTGAATATGAATAAAATATTCTGAGTAATCTTAATTATGGAGCAATTTCAAAGTTTCGTCAGTTGAATAATCAGAAATGTGTAATAGATTCAGGGTATTGACGCATTTGCTCTAAATTAAATTAGTTTTCTTCGAACTTCGAACAGTTGTCGTTTTCAGAGAAAGAACTCAAAATACACTAGTATCATAGAAACGTCACACAGTATGCGGGACTTTCCAAGTAATATTATATGTGTCACATTTGTTATGATGTACGTAAAATTGTGAGGTTTTTAATTCATACTGAACAGAGTACGAATTATACAGAATGCTCTATAAAATTGAAATGTGCTAGGTACCTACTTTTGTAATTTTTACAACTATTGTCGAATAAGATACATTTTTTGATGAAGGTTCACAAGCACTGTATTAAAATTCTTCTGGCCATCAGAGTAAAACGGTTGCGGGCTATCTATTATAAATCAAAAATGTTAAATTTCAAAGCGAAAGACCAATGTTGTTCATCCCGTACTTTATTCCTTGATATGTATAAACATACTTCCTAGTGGGTGGATGTTGTTATAACAACGGGTATCAATTTGAAAACGTAACACCATCTGTATTTATGTCCCTAGTGAGAATCTGAAAACATGTAAAAACACGTCAAACATATTTTTAAGGGATAGGTACATTTAATAGGCTAGTTTTCAAATGAGTTTCATATGACATATTAAGTCATTAGCAGGGGCGATTATAACCTCTAAAATTTTAAACGTAAAAGAGGATTAAGTAATACCTCATTTTAAAGGTCGTTCAGCAACCTTTTCAAAAATACCACATAGGTACTTGACATTCCTTTTTAGTACTTTTGGAGAAATCAAGGAAAACCGTGAAAATATTCAAGTATCAAATGTTTTGCAATAAAATATAAAAAATTATCTTATAGAATGTTTGAAATATTGTTCATCATTTTTAATAAACAGTGATAAAGTCTGCTCTCTAATATTCCAAAAATGTCTGTCTGAAGAACTTAAAGTTCTCTACAAGCAGCTGCGATTCTTTTTTTCAAGTCTTACAAATCTAAAGGCCGTGTTTTATGAACAATCGATTTAAAATGCCCCCTCAGGAAGAAATCTAGAGGCGATAAGTTGGGTGATCGTATTGGCCATTCTATAGGGTCTTCCAACAGGGACTTTCGAAATTCGACAATTGATAACGGCTATCTTGTTGAAGCTACATCTGTCAAAATTGGTTGTCATTTATTCAGTTTCTTTTGCCAAATCACCATGGACGGATATAACATTCAATAACACGTGCAAATGATGAAATTGTTTTATCAAAATTGGTGTTCTATTCCGGCAACGTATGCTTATTTATCTTGGAGAAAGTGAAAAAGATCGTCTTGCAAAATCAGCCATATCGATTCGAATATGCAAACTAGTTATTATTTAAATCTTCAATAAAAATGTTTGAAATCGCTCAGCCATGCCATTTTGTAATCAAACTTTTCATAGATTGTGAATAGAAAGAACAAACCTGAAGTAAGTACAGGGCTAAGTACTGGGGTCTATCATTTCTTCAAGCAGATTTAAGTAGAGCGTACCAGTTAGATTTTTGTTAATCAATGAAGGTCCGATAATAGTGTTGCCAAGAGTAATAGCCCAAACGTAATTTCGACTTTAAACTCAAAATTACGAGATTGAGGTTCGTTATTTTGAAATAACGAGATGAGCAACAGTTCCACACAGCCGAAATTGTACGTTAGTACTTCATTTCTGATCTATCGACGTTATTTTACGGTGTATTTTAAAGAAATTGAGTTAAGATATTGGAAAACCATAAACTCTATAAATTCCTAATAATATTCTACATGCACATGGAGTGTGTATCACTTAGAGCTTCCATTATAAGTATTAGATGAAGGAGTGGAGTTTCGTATAGAAGTTTCAGATATCAGTACATTTATTCTAGAAATATTTTCCTATATGCAGGGTAACCAGTAGAAGCCTGTTCTTTCGAAGATAGGTTTTTTTGAATTAGATCTATGCTTTCCATATTTGGATTCTGTCAGAAAAGTACCTACTATAAAAAATATAAGCGGCCAAAATAACATCAAAAGTTGGTTTATTCAATCGTCAAATAGATAGCGGTTCGAAAGTTATAAGTAATAAAAATTGTTTCAGAAATATATTTCTTTCATATTTGAAATTCTCCAGTGCAATAAGAGATATGAAATTTCAGACTGGAATGAATTCAATTCAAGACTAATTAACATTTCTTGAGGTGAATATAAAAAAAAAAGAAAGTTTTCCCAAAATTTAATAATAATAATAATAATAATATCATTTATTATGCATAAAAATACATTCATACATGGAAGGAAAAGGGTTAGCCAAAGGCTATCTTCCACCCCTCCCAAAAATCATACAGTGAGTATAAGAAAATAATTATAAACATACTTATTTACTATCATAACCATGATAGAGAAGTGCGTTTCAAATTCTATATGAATATTGTGTAGGATCTGAATTCACTCGGCAGGAAATTGTAGAATTAAGCTGCGATTGTATAAATTAATTTGTAATTTTCAAATGATTAATAAAGATCATTAATATTTTATAGACCAAAATGAATGTACCGTTCATCAAAGTAGGTTTCGCTAACCAAATTAGCATCATCAGTAGAATACTCATCACATTATTTAATTAAGGCAGTAGACAAATTGGAAAAGTTACACTATTTTTATTGATTTTGATCTGAATTGCAAATGAATTGTAAATATAATGGCTATTTCAACACAATAAACATTCTGTCTAAAGGTAGATAAAACCCAATGGAGTTTCAAGGTGCAGTCATGGCGGTCAGTTAATTTAGCATAAGACCCTCCTCCGAAGAATGTTTTCGTCCAATTGTCCAATAACATCTTGGGTGTCTCTAAAACATAATATATGTGTTTTGTTAAAACTAATTTGTTTTTTTTTATTCCACCAAATCACCCAAGCAAATTTATTGACCAGTTCTCGGAAACTTCTGCGAACTGCTTTTAGTTGAAAGTTCTAATCGTCAGTCAGGGTCAGCACAATCGAATAACAAAGTATTTTATTTCACGATACCACACAACGGCAATGAGTTCCAACCGGATGAGCAAAAAGTATTGATTATTTGAGCAAAAAATACTTGCCTACTCAACTGAAATGGTTTTTCGGTTTTTGTTGAGAAATATTCCTGGAAAGGCATGAGTCGAAGAAATTACAACTGAAAATTCTTAATTTTTCACACAGGGTATAAACAAAAATTATTGAACATTGATCTTCAAAAGCTGGCAAAAGCCAAAATGTTGAAAAGGAACAGTTATCTTTCTCAAATGATGATTACTTTTCATTCTCTATACAAATATTGGACGTTCAAATGCTTTTTTATTTCTATTCTAAGGCGTGAAATATACTGTCTGTACAAAAAATCAGGTGAATTTTCATTTTTCTCAAAAAATATTTAATTATTCATGAATTTCTATTTGGTCCCCTTCGAAGCAGCCCCTCTCAGATATAATACACTCGTGTCAGCGTTTTTCACAAGTCTCGAAGCAGTTCTGATATGCTCTTTTTAAGGGCCGTCCTTTCATGGGTCTCTTCAATCTTGGAAATAGGAGAAAGTCTCATGGGGACAACTTTGGTGAATATGGTGGCTGAGGCAAGATTACGGTGTTGTTTTTGGCCAAAAGTTACTAAAGATGGATGGTGAGGGAGGTCCTGAGGAAATCAGACACATTGGATCACCGACCCTCCCTTAGATAGTTGGGAAGTTTACAAGGCAGACTTGGAAACTTGCTGTAACCGAAGGGGTTTTGTAATAAGAGATTCTTCAGACTGAGTTGGCAGCAAAACGATTATTGGGAGCTTTTATCTCCACATACAATGAAGATTGTTTTCCCATCTGCTAGAGAATGTTTCCTAGACAAATGAACATCTGGCACAGATGTGACAACAAACATGAAAAAGGGTTATCAGGTATTTCAGATCAATACAAAAGGACCCTGAGGAAATTTTAGATAGCAATACGACCTAAGTATGTGTCAAATTCTATGAGATAGTCTAAAAGGGGCGACAGTTTTCAAGGAATAATCTAAAAACAAATACCGGAGAGTACTCAACAGAAGGAGAAGCTGTAAAAGAGCTACTCCTAGTGCACTTTCCCCAGTCAGAAATTATAATAATAATAATAATAATAATGAGTTTATTCACCATAATGATAACAACAAAAATTTTATAAAATAGGGGTGAACAAACAACGGCATCACAAAAGAAAGATTTTCGAAAAAAATGTTTCTTGTGTGTGATATCGCCTAGTATAACATGAATAAATGAATGAATAAATATACAATACATAGATAAATACACGAGTATCGTAAAAACATGAATAAATACACAATACATAAATAAATCCACAATATATAGATAAATAAACGAATAAAATGAATAAATAACTTGATAATATATATATATATATATATATATATATATATATATATATATATATATATATATATATACATATATACATATACACATACATATATACACATATATACGCATATACATACATCCACATACACATATATACACACACACATATGACAATGAACAATATAATATAATATAATATAATATATAATTAACCGGGAGTCGATTACAAAAAGTAGGAGGCATGATTTAGGTTAACTCAGACCGACTGTGAGCATTATTTATCTAACAATTCGCTTATCACATTTCTCGGGTTGCTATTTATGAAGCATTTCAGTCGTTTTTTGAACATATTAGTGCTCTTCAGAGATTTAATCTCTTCCGGAATGTGATTATAGCATTTTGGTGCAAGGTAAGAAAACGATATTTGTGTTGTTGTTTTAGTCATAGAAGGAAGTTTGTAATAGTTTTTATTTCGTGTGTTATAGTTATGAACAGGGAGTTGGTTGGAGTGTTTTGAAGTATGATATTTAATACTTGTGATGAAGAAGTATAACTGCCTCAGGTCTAAGATCTGTGATTCAGAATAAAGTTTGTCAGAAGGATATCTGAGGTTTTTAGAGTATATCAGCCTTATGAATCTCCTCTGTATCACTTTTAATTGGTTTATGTGCGTCCTTGAAGCTCCACCCCATGCTAGAATCCCGTAGCGTAGATGGCTTTCTACTAATGCATGGTATAACATTCTCATCAGGCACACAGGTATGTTTTCTTTGAGTTTTCTGAATTTGAATAGAATGGTTCTTAGTTTCTCTAATACGTATGTTATATGAAGATCCCATTTTAAGCGATAGTCAATGATGATTCCCAAGTATTTAATTTTTTTTACAGGTAGTATGGTGAATTTTTCAGTGGTGCTTTCTATTTTCAATTCTTGGAAATCGGGAAGTCCAGGTGAGCTGCAGCTAAACGGTAAGTAATAAGTCTTGTATGTGTTGATTGTAAGTAGTTTGTGCTCGAACCATTTTTTTATAATTTCGAAATCGTGTTCAGTTTCAAGTTTCAGATTCTCCCACTTATCAGATTTATAAAATATAGCTGTGTCGTCAGCAAATCCAATTATATCCCCGGAGCATCTCAATGAGAACAATCCATTGATATATATATATATATATATATATATATATATATATATATATATATATATATATTAAATAGTATAGGCCCTAGGACTGTACCTTGCGGTACTCCATAGTCAATCGGCTTTATAAATCTAATATCGGAATCCTGAATAGATTTAGAACTGAAGGCCCCTAAGAGAACATCAAGGACGAATTGCCTGGTGGAAAAGAAAGTAGTGAATTTTTATAAAATCAAGTAACTGGGACCAGACAGCAGTTTTCTGGTAATGCTGAAAGGAACGGAACTCCTACTTCGAAAATTATTTGTCATGCGCATTAAAAACGTTAGAAACACTACTTGACAGGCATATTAGGGTAGTGACAAGGCTAGCAAGGAGTTGTCCTAGAAGGAAGTTTTATCCCCACTGTTATGGACGAGCTATACACGTCTTCTGGACCATAATGATCACAAAATACTGGGCTATGTAGACAATTTAGTTATCCAAGTCCAGGGTAAAAATGATAATATAGTGAAGGGGTCATGCTGCAGGCCCTGAATATTATAACTAAATGAGCCGATGAAGAAGGGCTGAATAAGCTCAATGAAATTGACTATAGAAGCGTTCACCAAGAAGATAAAAATAGAGGGTTCAGGACCTCTAAAATTTCGATGTGATGAAATACATCTGCCAGGGAAGGTCAATTATTTGGGATATAGTCTAGGTCTTAGGTTGATCTGGAACCAACATATAGAAGGAGTGAAAAGAAACGGAGCACTGATGCTGCAGTTCAACCAGTGATTTCGAAGTGAAAAAAGATTAGTCCAGTAGAACAGCATTCATCAGAAAGAATTTCATTAGTTTGGACTTCCATTGTCTGATATTATATAAAATGATTTGAAATCCCTGAAAAAAAACTAATGAAAAAGAAGAATTAAAAAAGAATAGCTGAACATAACAATTATATTAAATAAAAAACCCCGAAATATAATAACAGTGAAATAAAATACGAATAAAAATAAAACAATTGAACAAAAAATTAAGAGATTCCAAGCCAAGTTACCTACTTCCTCGATTGTTAGTATCCACAATCGTCTTCAGGTGATGACTGGACTAATTCCTTCGAGAGATGACTATTTATAGGTCATTCGAGTGCTTTCACCTATCCCCTCTTCCCTCTCTCCGCTTCATTGATTTTAGCGAGAGATGACCGTTTGGCGGGAATTGGTCGTTTTTCGCTTGATTATAGGTTTCCATATGTTGCGTATCTCTATGCTAGCTTGGCTGAATTCATTGTTGGACAACATGTATGCGGCTTCTTTGAATTCCCTTCTAAACCAATGATCTTCCCTGTGTATGATCTCAGCTTGAGACTACTCGATGTTATGTTGATGGGTCCAAATGGACTCTGCTCTTCCTGATTTGCTGGTTTCCCCTCGCTGTGTGTGTTTTTTGTGCTCGGCAATGCGAACTTTCAATGGCCTCTTAGTTTCACCGATATAGGATTTTCCGCATTCACAGGGTATCCGGTAAATGCAAATGTTGGAATCGCAGTCCACGTTTGGTGGCTTGGTTTTCGTGAGGCTGCTACGGATAGTGTTTCCGGATCCGAAGCAGGTTCTGAGGATGTTATCCTTTCCGATAATCCTCTGATGTAGGGAAGTGCAAGCACTGGTTGTGACGGCTTCTCTTCTTTGCCAGGCTCCTGCTGTCTTTTAGCTAAAGTCTGTTCCACCATCGCTTTGGAGTAACCATTCCGTTGAAGATCATTTTTGATGATGCCTAGTTCCTTTTCGAGACCTTCCTTCATATTACAGAGCCCAAAAGTACGGTCTAATAGAGTCTTGATGATTCCTCTTTTAGTAGATCGATGGTGATTGGATTCGTGGTTCAGATACTGTCCCGTGTGAGTGCGTTTGCGGTATACAAATGTTTCCCACGTAATGTCGGTCCTCTTCACCAAAACGTCTAAGAATGGCAATTCGTTGTGGACTTCCTTCTCCATTGTGAAAGTGATGGAAGGTCTTACGCTGCTAATGTGTTTCAGGAAGGCGTCTAGTTCAGTATCTCAACCAGACTTGGGATTTCTTGTGGGCTTCTTCAATGGCCAGAGTTTCAAACCACTCCATTTATATGTTGGCTATAACTGGTGAAAGTGGCGATACCATTGGCAGTCGCTCATTTTGTGTAAAGAATTCCTCCTTCGTACACAGCATCCTAGTAATTCCATAATTACTTCTAAAAGTAAGTTAGTTCTAAGTTCCAGGTCACCGTCTTCGAATAGCTTCCTTTCTATGATTTGGAGTACTTCTTCAGTTACTCTTAGTATGGATACAAGAAAGGAAAGTCTACGATGAATGCAATGATAGATATTTTCCAAAATACAATTTGCGACAAAAGCATATGCAGATTACACAACTTTTTTAATGGAAGATAACAATGAAAGTGACCTAAGACAACAGGCAGAGCAAGTTCTGGCGACAGTTGATATCTGGTTTACTGCAAACATGCTCTTGATAAATAAAAAAAAATCACAAAATCTGATGCTGACAAACAAGAACAATAAAAAGAAAAGTCAGTGACATTTTTTGAAATAGATATTCAAAACTGAGTTGGAAGGCACATATAGGTAAACAGTTCGAGTAAGAAGCTCATATAAAGATATAGGAAAAAATTTGGACACATCAAGCAGTGATGAAATTTCCTATTATACAAATTTCCATGGTGTAGCATCATACGAAATCCTTCTGTAGGTCAAAAGCAAACAAAATATTTGTTCAGCAGAGAAGAGCCATCGGAACTCTATGTGGACTCGGACATAGAGACAGCTGCAAAGATATACAGGGTGGATGGAGAATATTATATCGGTTTCTACTCTTGGATGAAACACATTTGAAACTGTTTTTTCGTATAGATATCGATCAAAGATATCTTTTGAAATTATGTTCTTGCGAACTGAATGATTCAGATGATCGTAGCCAAAGTTATGATTTTTTAAATATATCGTTTTTTGATGCTACCTGCAGATTTTTTATCGGCGTGTTGCATCAATTGGATGGACATTTTTTAGCAATAGTTAGTTACGACCGTTGTGATTATTCATTGAGCATCATACATGAAGGTTTCCTATTTTCCTATCTATACATTTCACAGTATCCAACGACGCAGGTCCATAAAAATCACCCTGTACAAGTTTCACGGTCGTACAAGGTTACCTAGTGCCAAGATTGAACAGAAAAAAAAGAGCACCAAGACTTTCATATGGCCCATCAAGTTTGAGCACGCCTTTGAAAACCTCGTATCCAATAAAAATGGCACATTTTTTTATTTATCGAGCTTGCTGTTTCAGAAATGTTTCAGATTGTTTGAAATAAAGTTATGTGGCAATCAGATGTGCGAAAGAAACGTTAGCGTTGGTAATTTAAATTGAGAGTAGTTCGGGCGATAAACAAAAACGGGCGCAACAGTTAGAGAGTATAGTGAGTACAATTCGGAAGTTGTAAGTAGGAATTTATCAGCAACGAGAAAATATATGAAAAATGTCCAAGTACTTTATTGAAAGATGGTCCATCATCAAATCTCTTTAAAAATTTTAAACAGAGAATATTTATCAGATCCTGGTGCATAGGACGCTAACCAAGTTAGTGTTCTCACAAGACCATTATGATTGAATTTTACTACTATGTTAGTGTTTTTATATGCTAGCAAATAAAGGTATGAGATTGAGATAAAAGTTGTTAGAAAGGTGGCTGAAAGCAACGGGTATCCATCAAACATGTGGAGAAATTAACAAGAAAACAAAAATTTAGGGAGGATCTTCGTAATGCCTCGACATTTCGATGAAAGGGAGATTCAAAATTCTTAGTGCTTCCATATAATAGGGGAGTCCAAGCGGAGATTTCGGGATTTACTGAAGCGCGGCAGATTAATATACAGGGGGATACCTTCTACCCGGTTAAGTACCTTCACCAAATATGAGCCCCATATATAAGGCCGCCTGTGAGGTATAAAGGATCAGATTAGTAAAAAAAAATTGATCATCAGAAATTCTCGAGCGCGTCAGATTAAGGTAAGGTGAGTTAATTACCTGCTAAAAAGTGTATATTCCAGTAATCTGACAATTTGAGAGTGACGTAAAGAAAGGGGAGGGCAGCAAAGTTGTAAAAAATAACGTCATTTCGACATTCTCGAGCGTAGCTAATTGTTTTTTTATTTTGAAGGAAATCATTCAAGGATAACGAAAAATATATAATCTGACGATTTCCTTAAGCCGAAATAACAAAAATTCGTCGATAAAGTTTAATGCGTGCAGCTGTGTGATACCTATATTTCCCTCTCCGAGTTTCTATTCCTGTATTCTCTATTCACTTTTTCTCTATCTATTACTCTCTCACTCCGTCCCCACTCTGAATTCTGTTTCCATGACGCCATCACAGCTGATCACAGATACTCGTTCGTGATGAAGATGATGATTGATTAATCAATCAATTGATGGATATAGCCGTTACTACGTGGTAGGAAATCATAATGAAGAAAAGATAAATTAGCTTTCTATGTTTTTTACCACTTTTATTTGTAACTAACGTTACTGCAATTTCGTACTGCAATTATGTCCAATAAGGACATTTTCAAACGTATACAATATATAAGGACATTTTCAAACTTATACAACATATAAGTTTGGAAATGTCCTTATGTCCATATATTCAAACTTATACAACATATAAGTTTGAAAATGTTTTTATAGGACGAAACTGCAGTAATGTTAGTTACAAATAAAAGTGGTAAAAAACATAGAAAGTTTCATTTCTCTTTTCTTCATTAATTAATCAATTGATTATAAAAAATTAAATTTTTTCAGCATATTTTTAAAATTATTTTCTTATAAATACAAGTATTCTACTTAAAAAACATACACTTATTTATTTGCATGCTATTTCCTGAGCTTTTCAATTAATCAGGTTCAATGAATTAAAAAAAAATTAAAAAAATATTGTTTTTGTCAGATTAAGCGACTCCCTCTAGATAATCGTCAGAATATGAGACAGCACGTCTAAAACATAAAGATGAACCATATATATCTCAATCTGACGCGCTTGAGTATTTTAAAATGGCGAATTTTTTTTTCACATTATAATAATGGCCGCGAGTTTGCGTCAGATTGAAATCGTCAGATTATTGAATGAGAGCTTTTTTTTGTTGCACTTAACACCCCCTTAAAAAATCTGACGCGCTCGATCAATTTTTTTTTCTTTTCACTTACGTACAACCACCCACATCATGCAAACATCAGATTAACATACCAACATTATTAAAAATACGTAGGATATTGATGCTATCAATATCTGACGCGCTCGAGTATGTCCATGCAACAGTATTTTTTACATATTACAAAATCTATAGCCGCTTCCACCATCGATGAAAAGGTATATATTATATAACATTTTTTTCTTCTTATCATCTGAGCTTTACAACCTAATATGTCTCAATGATGCTCTAGTAAATCCCCATTTTGCATCGTGGGCTCCCCTGCTAATATGAACCCAAATACACCATAGGGTTCGTCCGAACATTCAAAAAAATTAATATAAGAGAGGCTTCCAAAACTGCACGTACACTGGAATTTGCGAAATAAGCTGCGAGGATTGTGATAAGAACTATGTTGGTCAAACCAAACGGACTATATGAGCTCGCTACAAGGAACATGTTTCGCATGTTCGGTTTCATGGACCGGAGAAATTTAGTGTCGCTCAACATGCCACAGAGAACGACCACAGAAAAAATATGAGAAATGTTTAAAATTGTTGAGACCGGTACATGACAATAGGTTTCTAGATACCTTCGAAAGCTTGGAAATCGAAAAGTGTGGAATGAGTTCTATGAATACCGACGTAGTTCCTATTTCGAGTAAGCCTTCGTTTGGTCTTATAAGTAATAATTCTAAATGAAAAACAGATAAATATTAGAGAAAACATGTGGGAGATAGTCACTAACACACAGGAAATACATAACAAATTAGAGGTATTAAAAACAGGTAGTGTAGCATGGGAATAATACCAGGTAGTAGTTAGGTAATACTCACCGGTATTAGTTAGGTACTAGTAAATGGTAGTAGTTAAGCCACTAGCATATAAAAACACCAACATAGTAGTGAACTCAAGTCATGATGATCTCCTGAGGACGCTAATTTGGTTAGCGAAACGCGTATCAGGAGACCGTAATTTTGTTCTGGTGTTGGAAAAGTGTTTTCAATAGATACTAATGTATCTTTTCTCGTAAGAGTAATCAGACCAATATGATTTCTGTAAGTGTTTTGGCACATGGAGTTCCCCACTTGGGGTTCGTTTCTCGAGATGAAAATGTTACTACTTCAAATCTTACCTCACACGGAGATTTCGTTCTTGCGAGGAGTTTAGTCGAATACCAGATAGCATTGCTATCTCGGTCTGCCCTGCAATGACAAGGAGCAATACTCCGAAATCGGTAGGTGATCACCTAGATATATTTCAGAAAAGTCCTGATCGATATAGAATACACTGATGCTGTTCATTTCTTCTAAATTTCATTTTTTTGCCTCTTTCCAGCTTATTACTATATGATAATGTCTATGATGATGCCGTTGGGCGATTTTCGGCCAATTTTTCTCCCGAGGTCAACTCCGGAACGAGGCGGGAGGCTAATACTTAAAGCTAAAGGCTTTTCAATCACCCTGAAATGGTGCAGGACTTGCTCGAATAGTGAGTCATTAAAAACAACAGGAAGCTTCAGATTAGGCTTATATTACAAAATAAATAAAACGAATAACCCGGTAGCTGATTGAATTTATCTCTTTATCAACTTGTGAATTCCAACTTGCACGAAAACCTAAATTACTCTATTCGAGTTTTTCGGAAATTCTGAAGTGATTTTATTTGAAATTGCCTGGCTTCAACCCGTGTGTAATAATTGCTGATATTTACACATATGAAAGGGGTGTGGTGTAATTTATTTCCCTTCTTATATTGTCTCCAAGACGCAACAACAGTAAGACAATTATTACAAAATCAAAATGACATCCTCTCTCTCTCTCTCTAAACCGATATGGGGGTTAGTAAAATTCCAAATTGACTCACTATACTATACTGGGTTCTGGTCTCCCTCTCTGGTATGGTAACCGCGTAAAATACAAATCCGTTTTGAGTGTCACCAAACGGAACAACAATCAATCCCCTAACCTCAATTTACCGTAATTCCACTATCGCAAAATCCCTTTTCGGAAAGTCCCTGGTCGCAACTCTCCAAATTAACTCTCGATCGCAAAATCGCAAATGAATCTTTTCGCAACTGACTTTTCAACTGACTTTCGCAACTTCTCTATCGCAATTCACTTCCGCAACCCACTTCCCGCAACTGACAGATCGCCACTGTCCCCCAATTAACTTTAGCAACTCTCTTTCGCCAAGGACTCTTTTCGCAACTCCTCTATCGCAAAATCCCTTTTCGGAAAATCCCTTTACGCAACCCTCTTCCGTAACTGACTTTCGCGACCCTCTTTCGTAACTGTCCGATCGCAACCCTGTCAATTAACCGACTAATTCGTATTCCCAAGTCCGAAAAACTGTCCCTAACTCTCCTTCCTTGTACCTTTTCCTGATTGGTCTGATCTCTGCTTAATATTCCCGAATTTTTTTCCATAATCCTTTCTACTCAAGACCTATGTCTTCTTTTCATCGAAGTCATTGGTCAGTTTGTATTTTAAATAAATTTTAAATTTTCGGGCCCACCTATTCAAATATGGCTGACCTTTTTGTCCACGAAGCTGAAATGCAAACTCATAGCTTGCATTTTCGCGTTCTCAGTATTATAACTTATCAACAGGATACGTTTGTTTAGTCTACTTTGAACGAAACATAACCATTCATGATGCCGCCAAAGATCACCAATCATAAATTAAATACAACGCTTACTCTGTTCGACAAATATCGATATCGAAAAACCGGTTAACCGACCCGGATCTTTATGAATAAAATGATATTTTTCGTTAACTATCACAATGGCAGTTATTACAACCTACAGTAATCCAGGACGAGGATTTGCGGACCCTGATCGAGACTAAACCATCGGAAATGGTGTGTGGGATGGCGGAAGAACTGGACGTCAGTTCCCATGCAGTTTTTGACAGTTTGAAACGTATTGGAAAGGTCAATAATCTCAAAAACGGAGTGACCCACAATTTGAACGACAGACAGAAATTGTCACGTTTCGAGGTATTTTTTTCTCTATTTTTGCGCAACCATCGATCTTTTTTTGGATCGGATCGACACGTGTGATGAAAAGCGATTCCTTTACAGTAAGAGACGTTTAGCACAGTGGTTGGACACCGATGATTGACTATAACTTCCTGCAAATGGACCAAACCATCACAGCAAAGTTCTATTGTGAGCACATAGACGAAATGTACCGTAAATTGTGTCACCAGCTCCGCACTGGTCAACAGAACAGATCCGATCCTGCTCCATGACAACGCTCGTTCACGTTTCACAATTCACCTTCCGAAAATTAAACGAATTGAGCATCCAAGTTCTGCCTCACCCATCATAATCTCCAGACCTCTCTCCAATCTACTACTATCTTTTCAAGCACTTCGATAACTTTCTCACCGGTTAAACCTCTGCCAATAAGGGCCAGACAAAAACGACCTTCGTCGACTTCATCGAATTCCAAGTACGTAATTTTCATGCTGATGGAATAAGTTTACTTGTGTTACGTTGGCAAAAGTGCACTGATTCAAATGGCGCTTATTTCGATTCAATTCAATGAGTATTTACTGTTATATTGCAGTTTAAAGCAGGCTCATTAAAACGAACGAAACTTTTAAAACAACCTAATACTATGCTTGTGAAACTATCACAATTTTGGCCTTATAATGTGAAAACTGTGGAACAGAAATCGATATCTTTCTATCCGGAATCCATTGAAAAGAAATACTCAGTAAGTCAATACACAAAATCTGGTTTTCCCAGAAAAAATGTTTCGAATTCTTCCCACTCAATATTAGAAAGCAAACATCTCAGGTGAATCACACGTACTAATTTCTTGAATTGTTTTTGTTTGTTATAAGACGCCTGGCGTCGCCACCAAATCCACAAATAAAGTGACTAATCCATTCATGAAATAATTTTCTCAGAACGACCATGGCGGTTGTGTGAAAATAAACTACAAATTAGTTGGCGTTGTGAGACAAGATACGTTCATATAGGGTGAGTCAGAATCCTTGAGTTTCAACATTAAAGTGGATACTGGTCGAATTTACCAGTGATTCCCAAGGATTCTACATTCTCCGAGTTTGAAAACGAAAGGTTGTCCGTTTTGTGTTTTTTCATTGATAAAACCTCTTAATTGCTCTCATTGAGTTAGGACTATAGAAAAATCATAACCGGCGATTATAGAGGGTGTTATAAATGGGTCGACAACTGGCAATTTGAGACATCTGAATATCACAATCTGTGATGAAAGTCCTCTTTTACGTCAATGTCAATCGATTGTTAGAGGTTGAAAAAAGAAACCCACGTTCACATACGACACACTGAAAAGTTGAAACTTTTCCATTCCAAAGATGAAAGAGGTCTTACTTACGTGTGGTTTCTAACAATTGCGGACTTTTATTGTCTAAAAATATTATTTGATTTGAAATTTTGCAAATCTGAGATTCATTACAACTAAGTTTGAAAAAACTAGTTACCTAGTTATTTCGAAGTTTACATTGGTATGATCACTGGTATAGTAAAATCTACTCTGCCTGACAGAAACAAAACACAAAAACTGAATTTTTTCGCAAGTCACACACTCTCAACTGGTGGTACTGTTAAACTCCTTGGAATAAACTTGGACGATAATATCAACTAGTCCGCTCATATAGATGAACTGTGCTCAAAAAAATCGAAATACACGTATGTTCTGCGTCAACTCAAAATGTTTGCAAACCTAGAAACCTAATTGAGTGCCTTTTATGGTCTCATACAATCCCATTTGAATCACGGTATCATTTTATGGGGTAATACCTACTCCAAACTCAAAAAAAATCTTCATTTTTCAAAAGCGGGCTATAAGAGTCAGAGCTAATGCAGGATCTAGGGATCACTGCCGGCCCGTGGTTTGCCGAGTATGGAATAATGTATGTATATGTAGGTGCGCGCCTCTCAAGCACTATATATTATGACTCCATGTAATTTGTTGTATACATAATGCACTCACTACTACATATACATAAAAACAAAAATGCCTACTCAACTAATGCGAAGTTCCATAACTACAATACCAGAAATAAAAATCTGCTAAAAGAACCAAGACATCGTCTACGCAAGTCAACAGAGTTTCTGTTGCTATAAGGATGTATAAGAAATTACCTGACGAAATTGAAAACCTAAATTATAATCAATACAAGTCAAGAAAATATTCTCCTTCCACTGTTTCTACATAGTTGACGAATTTATGGCCTGCAGTATGTAAAGTTTTGTCCTATTTTCTGTCACACACTTATGATACATATTCACAGATCTGCCTTCCAACATACTTCGCTAATAAACTCCGCTAATAATTTACCTGTCTGATTGCCTGCTTGGCAACGTTTATCTATACTCATAATGTTTTATGCCTTTGTGATTTTTTGTCTTCAAGTGCTATTATTTTATACATACACCTCATGACGTAGTCAATAAACATCTATTTATTTATCTAATGCCTGATGATGAATTCGAGACCGTTAGGTGCGCACGTGCGTGTTTGTACACGAAATTTGGCGTTGTCTGAGATGTCCTGGCTTGTAGGCTTTACACCTAGGCGTCTACCCGCTATCTATCGCCACCAATGTCGAGGGAAACTCGTACTCCTCCGCTCCGCCTCCGTCGCGTGGCAGACACATAACTCTGGTCACGAGAAGGATTGAATCAATGGGGTAGAAGCCCCAATTCCATTTATTGACATGGAAATAAATACAATTTAATACAATGAATATCTAACAATTATTAAATCATCATAATGAAGACACCCAGAAAATATTCACTTGGAAGGATCACCAGTTCGCATTCCATGGGCATTTTGAAGGTCTGCTTGAATTGGGGGGACCGTCACCACTTCTCCTTGGCAGCTATCCGTCGGCATTCATTTCTCCTTTTATTCGCACCTCCTGGTTGTATTTCTCCATTTCTTCATTCCAACCGTTCCTTCCATTCACGCCATCCAACTTTGTCTCCGTCCATACATCTATCAATTACATGCTCCGCCATTTCAAGCTCCAATCAGCCACAGGGACATGGCAGCTCCGGCCTCAGGTTCAACTCGGCCAAATAAACTGAGAAGTTACCACACCGCTTGAGCAGTCGAACAGCCTTCCTCGACACATTCAAAGAATTAGTGAAACAGTCACCCGGTCGTACTATTTCTCTATTACCGCTGGCATTCCTCCGTGATGCATTCTTTCATCCTTCTTCTCTCTTCATTCTTATCATTGTTTTCCCTTACATTCCAAGTAACATTCTCTCTATCCATTCCTTTCGTAGCCTGTTCATGGACCTTTCCATTACCCAAGTTGTTGTCGTTGTCATGTCCCTCCCACCATATAATGTGGGTCCGTGTCCCCCTCACACTCCTTCCTCCAATCATCCGCTGAATCAACGCCACCATTTTTGTTTTTCACTCAACCAACTTTCCTCCGTTCCATAGCCATGGCAGAATCGCTAACAACTACTCCACATGTCAATCGCTCTTTCTATTGCAATTAATTCGCCTCATTCACGCTACGTGTCCTTTCATTCTCATCCAATCACACTCATTCCGTTCATACGCCCAGCCAACGCCCATTTTTCCGTCCTCCAGGATTGCTCTGGAATTCACATACACCTCAACCATTTCCTCGTCCTCCATTTTCTCCAGTAACATCCCTTGCATCCAGGGGAGTATCTCATCTTCTCCTTCCACTCTCTCTCTCTCTCTCTCTCTTCAATCTTTTTTTCGTCAATCATTCTCCACTCTTGGCATCTGGTCCGAGCTTCGACGTGAAGTGGGGTCTTACCTGAGATCACGCTGAGCGCATCCAACGGCGCCGTCCTTTAAGACGATCGGAAAGGGCCACTCTGCTCCCCCACAGTTGCACTTCTTATATAACCGCACTCAATCTCTCCTGAGTCCAATGTTCCGCCCGGTCCATCTTCTCATTTTCCCTGCCAATACGCCTAGGTTTTTTATTGCTTCCTTGTGGTGGTCTATGAAGAGTTCACCACAATTTTGGTCTCAATTTCTTTCATTCATTTTTATGACCAGAGGTCTGTGTTTGTACAGACGGTAAGAAATATATGCGCAGCTTTGAAACACAAATTAGATCATCTTTGGAATATCGCTCGTATATGGACCTTGATAATCTGATAGAAAACGGAAAGATGGTTGGGGATTCGTCTTTATTCTGGATCGGCGTATGTCATAGCTTCGATAGTTCGATAGTTTCAGGTATATTTCCTATAACTATATTATGAAGCATAGAGGACGTCATCTACGGCATTACGGATGATTACAGAATATTACAGAAACTATCATATGGCAAGTATTAAGAAAATATTTTCTTTCAGCTACGAAGGGTAATCTATTATCAGGTTTTTTCTATTTTGTATTACGTCAACTATCACCTGATGAATTTTCAAGTAGCGAATGATCCAGGCAACACACTGTCATTAAGATTTTCTCTGAAGAGTTCAAAAACCCGTAACACGTGGTTGAAATGTAGACCGTTCCAGAGCTATAAGAGATCATCCAATCACTCGGCGTTGCTTAATGCCGCAGACTATCTTTGATGGTTTTCGTTGACCTGAATATCGACTTCACGTTTTATTTCACCAGAACTTACCCGAACCGGTCGGTAACATGAGTCAATGGCAGGACAGCTTTTCCGTTGCCCGTCCAGTATGGATTTCCATCGCATTCTCTTTTTTTCTGGGTTGTATTGCTGCTGGAAATAGATATCGCTATACCTATTTCCTTTGAAAGCAATTTTCGAATGATCGAGTTCCTCAGGAAGACTCTCAGGTTCACTAAAGTTTCAATAACCCCCCTCCCTTTTTTGTCAAGGCTGGTGGATTTGGAGTTTTTTAATCAGCTATATGTCTATGTGCGTTAATTTTCTGTTCACAGTATGACCCAATGCCCCATCTTCATGTCTGTTCACTAGTTCATCCAAGTAGGCGATGGTTCTTTAGGTTTCCCGTTCCATTGTGATTTAGATTTTTTGGGTTGAGGAAATTGATTTGCAAGAAATTCGCTCAATTGCTAAATCATGACGAAGTTTCATATCTCAACGAGGATCTGAAACAAATTTCAGATTGAGGTGTCTGAAAACAAGTAAAATCTGACTGACTCAGACATGTTTTTGTCGATAGCTCTCCAGAAATTTGGAACACCATTTCGCATTTGCAACTTTTGAAGCTCAAATTATATCTTCTTTTGAATATTGCTTTCAAGCCTATCTTAAGGCTGCTAGATATTCTGTCCAGAAAAGAGCTATCCAGCTGAATGGAGAACCGAACGTAATAAGCAACCTTGATAGCTTGAAACTCAATAGGACGGTGGAAACTTGCTTCTTTTCTATAAGTACATTCACAGAGAGTGTTCGACTGACTTAGCCTGCTTAATTTCTTCACGAGAGATGTATTTCAGACGTATCCCAGCAAACATGGTATTTTGCCATTTTGACATTCTACATGAAAAAAGTCAAATGTAAAGTGATATTGGTAATTTCTCTATGATCAATATCAACAAACTGGTCATTTTCTATCTGAAAGAAATGCTTTGCTTGCAGCTTACCTGATCGCCAACCCTTTGATGGAATATATCCGCGACAGCTGCGAGGTTTAACATATACATCTAGAACTAAACTTTTGGAGATCTTTCATTCTCGAGAACGGCTCCTAGAAGAATAATCTTCTAAAAGAGGTTTTTCCAAACGAATATCTGTAATCTACAGCGATTCAAGACCAACAATATCGGTTACTCTGTCACAGGCAAAGCTATCAGAGCGCAGTACATGCGCATCTCCATTAAATAATCGCTATCAGAGGATAAGAAGATTTCTGTAATGCTGATGAATACCTAACATGGGCTGAAAAGTCCCGGGCCTGGGCTTTATTAATCAGAGTATGTATGTATAGTAGGGAGGGTGAGTGTATACCCACAGTACTGAGGCCACATGCTGTCCTTCTAGATCATCGTCCATTCTGTCCTTTCCAGGAAGGTGGACAGGTCACTAGAAGACATCACCTTTATATCGGCAGGTCAAGACTCGCCGCAACCTTAAGGTATCTCATGGCGGCCTCCGCGAAGGTTCTGGAAGGTGCAGCGACATTACTGTCGTTGCGCGGCTTCTTCAACTTTCCTGGGGTTCCCCTAGTGGAGGTGTTCAAGTGAGGGCGCTTTCCTGCAGGGGCAGCCGGTTCCTTGCCTTTATTCAAGGCGGAGATCTTGGCGCCCGCCGCAGGAAGTGCCTTTGCTGTTGGAGGTGGAGTGGTAGAGGAGGTGGGTGCACTTATAGTTACCAAAGGGATCGTTCGTAATCGCATATCACCCTGCGGCTATTCAGCTGTCGGCACAATTCCCAACACCTTAGCTTGGGTAGGTTGGTCCACGGTGGCATTTTTCGCAAAGGCTTTTGGGGAGTTTCAGTTCCCCTCACCCTACTTATTTCTGCCACTAACCAGGAGTCCGGTGATCTCGTCCGTAAGGCCACATTGGCTTCCCGGACAGGGCCTCCAGTCCCCTGGCCGTTCCCCTATCAGCCACCTGGGGAAGCGTCCAATAGGTAGCCCAACGCACGGGATTCATCAGAGTAATCACCATCAAGAGCCACACAATCATTCCAACGCCGCTCTAACATTTAAATACCACTTTTGTAGAAAGTTTTTTCCTCAAAATAGGCTTCAGTTTCAGCAATAACCTCTTCCTTCGAGCAAAATTTCCTACCGGTGAGCATATTTTTGAGGTCTGTGAACAACCAGTAATCGCTGGGAGCCAAATCTAGCGAATACGGTAGATGTAGAAGCAATTCAAAGTTCAATTCATGTAGTTTTGCCATTGTTTTGATTGACTTGTGACACGGTGCGTTGTATTGATGAAACAATTTTTTTTCTTTGACGTATGCGGCCGTTTCTTTGCAATTTCAGCCTTCAAACGCTCCAATAACGGTATATAAAATACACTGTTGATGGTATTTCAGTTCTCAAGATAGTCGATGAATATTATACCACGCACATCCCAAAATATCGAGGCCATATCCTTTCCAACCAGTTGTTGTGCTTTCGACCGCTTTAGACGAGGTCCAACAGTTGCTCTCCACTCAGATGACGATCGTTTTGATTCCGATGTGAAGTGATGGATCCATGTTTCATCCATTGTTACATATCGACGCAAAAATTCCGGTTTGTTGTGTTAGCACAATAACTCACAAACTTATGACTAGAATATCATGAAATTTCAACAGTTTTCTTTTGAAGGTTAGTACTAACTGAAAAAGCGGTGAATGTAATACGCCATCTATGTGTTAGGCCCGAGACTATTTAGCCCAGGTATCCACCAACATGGTTAATAACTCTAACTCAGTTAAAAATTTTGTTCTACCACGTTTTGCAAATAATTCATTTATATCATATAGAGAATTAACTTAACTAATAATTCAGATTTTTTTCACGTTTATATTCAGAAAGGCAGATTTGAACCTGAATCTCAGAGGTATCTGTATTTTTATTTCTATTCATGTAACTACACATTATTATGGTGTCTCCAAGAAGTGTAAAAACAATTGAAACTGGTGAGGGGTTGATAACCCTCTCCTCATACACCTTGTGTATTCTTGCATATTTATTAAAAACTTGAAATAAATCAGTTTCCGCGTGTAACAGTGAGCGTCACTGCCGGTTCTTCCTGTATCATAGAGTAATCCGTGACAGCATAACCTAGAAAAAACTCTAAGACATCCACCGCGGGTTTTACCAACCGTTCGTCTCGAAAAATGCAAGCCACATTCGAATCCAGCGTTGTTAAGTTAAATTAGAATATTCCCAGAACTCCATTCATGAATCAGTAGGCTATGATCGCCAAACGCAAACGTGGTGATGATTCAACATCTCTTCGCAGTACATCCAACGATCGCGGGCAGTTCGCATCGAAGAAACCATGCGAAAAAAACTGCATTCGCTCGATTTTTCACGAATTGAACACATCTGAACTTTTGAAGCATCTGTTAAGTTCCCGCGTTACGCATCGAGAAAGCCGCGAAAAAACCAATGAGGCCGAGAAGACGCCGAAGAAGCATGAGTCATCTCAGGAGGCTGCGACCGATACACATGAAAACTTCATGACTAAACCCGCTTTTTGCTCGTTAATTTCTGATGATAAACGATCAGTTGCCGGTGATTCCGACATTTCCTATTTCTCTTTCGCGTCCGGTGGAAGTTACGGTGCGAATTTGCCCTCTTTTTTGGAGGTTAAACATGGAAGAATGGACGAACCGTGCGATGGGCAAAACAAAAGTGACAATATCCACAGCCACCTGCTCCCAAACAAAGTACAAAGCTACAGAAGCGTTTTGCAGAGGAATTCCAGTGAGGAAAGTGCTCGATCTGAGGATTTTTCACGCGCAAGTTCGCCTTTGTCGTCGAATATTTTGGCATCGGACACATTGGACTTTATTTTGTATGGCGCCGAGAAGGAATTGTGTATACAATCGCCTCCTCAGAGCCAAAACGATCCCGGTGAGTGTGACGTCACTGCAGAATTCGCCGAGTTGGTGCCTTTCGGGAATGAACCGACGGAAATGGAAACTTCAGACTTTTCACCAGTGGCGTCCGGTTCCGGTATTTCGAGTGAAGTGAACGAAACTGCGAAGGAAAGGTGTACGAATTATTCTGATCAAAATGACAGTAGTTCCGGTGACGAAGATGTCGACTGTGCTATGGTTTTAGTTCCTACTGGTGAGTTATTTAATTTTTGTTATTTGCAATATATAGTTTTCAGTTTCATCGAAATGACGATATTTACTGAAATTCTGTTCCATTCACCAACTGTTCCAACAACAAATATTCATCAATATTCTGAGAAATTCAAGACATCGTTTCACCAGTTGATGATGCAAAGGTCAAATATGGTCACTGGTCACGTTTCTGACATTCAATCAACTACGTATGTTTTTTCCACAGTCGGTTCTCTAACAGTTCTTGCACCTATTTTTATAATATAATTACATTATTGAGATGACTTATATATAATATCATGTACCTACTCTATGAATATTTTGGTGAACCAATCTTTGAAAAATATTTTACAACAGATATGAATACTCAATTGTGGGTCACCATCTTGTATTTTTGGTTTTCCACTCAATTATTATATTGAGTGTCTAGATTCAAAATTTGAAGCAGATACCTATCCTATCTTCAAATTTCTGGCTTGGAGATCCAATAGAACGTATTTCACTTGAAAATGAGGAATGTTATACAATTGGTTACACTTGCTTTCGAAATTATTTTTAACTATATCTCAATTATTACGAATACCAACCTATTTGTATATTTTTTTATGCTCCTTTAAGTGTTCCTTGAATGCTGCAAGAATGTTTATATGTCTACGAGTCAAATACACTATTCGATGTCTAATGTCACTACTCCACTCTTTTTTTTTTGATATTATACCTATAATTATTCAATAACCATACACGATGAAAATACACCCTAGCCCAGGCAAGGCCTTAGTAAGTGTTCCTTCATCACTAAAATTACTTAAATCACCTAAGAACACTGTTGAAACTACCTACTTAAATGGGATCTAGTAAAGTGGGACATTTATTTGTCAAATATTTGTATAAGATTGTTTCCATCATTAATATTCTAAAATCATGACGAATAATAGTACATTTAACAGCCTAACATTTGCTGCAATTTTTATACTTTTTAGCTGTTTGCATTTTCATTTTAACATTTACCATTTTTACTTTCTTGCATTATATTTTTACATATAATCTTACATGAATATATTTTTTTACATTTCTAACATTTAAGATTTCCACATCTTCACATTTTCATAACCTGAATTGCCTCCCACTGTTTTGATTTATAATCTGAATATTGTGAATCAAACAGTAATACCCACGCACAGGGTGTCCTTTGTGAGTTTCCTGAATTTTTTCAGAATGTTCAAATTGTTATTGACTGATCCTTGTACTGAAAATTTAATTATTATTTATCATTGAAATACGTTATATTGAAATCAGAACTGTTTTCATTTTGTCTAGCATTCTATTAATAGTTTTTTGTAGTAAGTAGGTATTTTGAATGTAAATTAGACTATTTTTTCTAATTCAATAGTAAAATCCACAACATTTTCATTAAACTACGAAAAAAAAAATCATTGATTGAAGAATTTCGTAGAATTAGCAAATATTTACAATATGGATGATTTGAAGTATATTCTGAGATGATATTATTGATTTTTGGTTATAGGATTATTGTGTTTGAATAATTTATATTCAAATATACATAAAAAATGTCAGGAAATATAATATGTTAAAATTACCCTCACTTAACCAACTGTCAATTTATAGGGCCCGAACATTCCATTGGATATAAATAGAAACTATAAATTTCGAGATAAATTGAGTATTGATAATTTCATACAATATGTGAAATCAACGGCGTAAAGTTCCAATATAAAAAACAGTAATGATTGTAGAACTAAACAATACAAAAAATGTTTTGTCTCGTTTAAATAGTTGCAAAAATTTACCTTTACAAAATACCAAACGGAATAAAATGAAAATACCAACAAACTTAAAAATCCCGTAAAAGATTTCTTTGAACGTTGACTAGGTACTTATTTAACTGACAAAATTCAAATTTCTTGCTCATTCGTTTGTCTGTAATTGGGATGAATATTATATAAAACATCCTAGGCATTTTTTTCAGATTTTTCCATAATTTCTTCTTGGATGTATTTTTATATCTTCTTATATGTATACAAGCGACCCATTTCGGAGTAACCGGGTATCACCTCCACCCCGGCTTAGCACAGTTGGACCGCCGCCCCGGATTTGTACAGCATCGTCATATTTTCCCAATTTTTATAAAACGGTAATGAATTATACAGATAATCAATCAGTCCATTGGTGAGAACCTCATGGGAATCAGTTAGGTAATGTTTGTGTTCAATGTGTTCAGACATACAAATAGAAGCGGTGGGAGAGCCTTTTTATAATATACAGGGATTGTTATATGCGTGTCCTGGAACAAAACTATGTATTTGATTGAACACTGTTGCATTGAAATGCTGAAAAATGCACAAGATGCTAAGTTCTATCATATGTGATTAACAAATTGATCACTTTAGGTATTTTTTCCGAATTCTTGTAACCAACCAATCTCAATTCAATGAAGTGCCATATTAAATGAAAGACATGATTTTTATTCATTGAAACCTGGAAATGTAGAAATTCTTCAGCTTGTTACGGAGTCTGAAGAGGACAAATACATTTTGATGAAGAGAATGACTTCCAGTGGTCTTTTACGAATAATAGTCCTCCAGATCTGTAAGTTTAGCAGCGCTAACATTGTGACAGTAACTAAAGTAATTGGTATTACTTTGGAATCGTACACCTTTCACAGAAATCACACGAACAATTGATAAAATCCTAACGTCAGATCACTGTTAGTAGTAAACGACATTATCCTTAGAATGTGACATTGCTTTTCTTGTCTGAGGATTTCAAAAATACAGTGCGGACGAAGGTGTGGACGTATACGAGTAAAAAGTTTCTCACCTATGAATTTTTTGAACTGGGCAAGTATAGAGGTGGTAATTTTTAATGAGAAAAACAAAAATGTTGCATTACTTGTCACCGAGAGGGTGCTACCAACTTTTTTCAAACAGTAAGGAGAGTTTTGTGATCTTGTTTATTAGACATTTCAAGTCTCTATTCCATGTTGTTTTATTTGTGAAAATCGGATCTGTCGTTCATGAATAACTGGCAGTTTTATATTTGTTTTGAGAATCTGCAAACAAATGACCAATAGTATAATTTCGAAAAGGAATATATTTAAAATTCACTCAAGTCAATATCAATAAACGATCAAAATTTGTTTTCAAATTTATTCCTTACATTATGGAATATTTTTGAGGTACTGTTGAAGTACCTCTTATTCTATTCATGTGCTCTGCAAATTACTGAGATTGTGTAACGTACACTTTAGCTTTCATGAATACTCACAAGTAATCTAAGAGCGTCATATCAGTTGATCTAGCGGGTCATTCTAAAGAATCACTTTTGCCGATCCACCGACTTAAATGATTGTCTTATATTCATTTTTGAACAAGATTGTCACATTGAGGATGTATCTATCCTTGCTGAAACGTAACATAAGTTGAAGACTCATTTGCATTTGTCAATTGTCCAAACTAGTAGATCTGCAGGCGCGCTCTTTTCAAAGGGTCCACCAAATCACCTGATATGATGCCTCCAGATGTTCTTGCAGTTCATGTCAGAACTCGTGGATGGAAAGAGAAGCTTGCAATGAAATTACATCATAAATATTTTAAATGGGAGAAAATAAATTTTCAACAGATTTCATAATCAGGATTGTACATTTTTGGAACGAACTGGAGTGAGTTTTGAATACATTCGGTATTGATATGATGATATTTATATTCATCATCTGTTTGCAGCGGAAGGTTGCATATCTTAATGAGGATCTAGAAGTGATTTCGAATTGGAGTGAAAGTAACCAGGTTCAATTCAATGCAATAAAAACCCAGGCACCGGTTTTCTCCAAGAAGATAAATGTCTCCAAACAGGATATGTCAGGTCAGACAATTCCGCTTTCTGCTTCGATAAGTTTGTTGAGGGTTAAAATGGACACCAATATGTCTTGGCACAATCATGTCGCTGGAATTGCAAAGGCTGCTTCTCAAAAGCTTGGAACACTGTTCCGAACCAGAAAACTATACACACCTCAGCAAATTTTGATGCTTTATAAAGCTCTGATCAAACCTTCTTTGGAGTATTGTTCTCATGTATGGAGCTCTGCTGCAAAACATGCCCTGAAGTTGCTGGATTCCTTCCGGAAAAAGCCATCCGCCTGATTGGAGACGCGAACATCACGTGCAACCTTGATAGCCTGGAACATCGAAGAAAGGTTGGAGATTTGTATCTCTTCTATAGATACTTTCACGGAAGGTGTTCGAGTGACTTGGTACATTTGATTCCACCCAGAGCAGTACATATCAGAAATACACGACGGACTGTGGCTGCTCATCGTTTTGAGGTTTAACTCAGTACACCTCAAACGTCACTGTTTAAGAACTGTTTAAGAACATCTGGAGAACTGCGTTTATGTGGAATAAACTTCCTGAGAACGTTTTTCCAAATGCATTTAATCTTCAGCGATTCGAATCCAATGTGAACCGCTCTGAGAGCGCCTTAAGGATTTTTCTGTAGTGCTTGTGTTTTGTCCTTAAAAAAAACTTCTAGTTACTCAGAAACGGTTGATCCGATTTCCAAAATCAACCAGTATTAGATACAGAGTTGAATCACCTATCAAACGAGATATCACAAGACTCCATTCTCGTTTGAAAAAAAAAAGTTGGTGGCAGTCTCTCACCAGTGGCGTATCTAGCCAGGGGCGCCCCCCTTGGACGCAGAAAATGTTTGATTATGGGGCCTCAGCCAGTCCTTCGCTCTTGCCGATTCACAAAATGAACATCTTAATTTGTATTCATTTATAGCAACAAATTTATCGCAAGTGCGCCCCCCTCAATAAATTCCTAGATCCGCTCCTGCCTTTCAGCTAAGACTGATGCAACACTATTGTATCAAAAAGTACTAAAAATTATGCCTTTTTAGGTAAATATTTTTCAACCTTGATAACATCTCGCGATAAAATGTTAAGGGAGGAAGACTTTTTACGTCCGTTTTGTATATTTCTATTAGGTATGGAAATTTTCTTCAATCACAAATTTTAATACTGTATACAAGTGATTGTTCAATGTTTCATGGAAAAACAAGGGAAATTATTGTTTTCAATAAATTGGTTACACATATTATAAGTCTGAGTTTGTTTTAACTCTCCAGAGTGTATGAAAATAAACTACTCAAAATTAATATAGAGACTTGTCCTTAAAATGCAACAAGTAAAAAAGTATGTATTATTTTGTTAAACATTTATAAAATAGTTTGTAGGTGCCTTTATTAAATTTAACTTACATTGTTTTCAAAATGCTGTTTGGTAATACGATTTAAAAGAAATACAAATGAGTGTCAAAAACAAATAAAATTTATTTCAGAAAAAAATTAAGAAAAATGTACATTAATAGTGAGTACGTTCACCCCTGGCTCTAAGAAGTTCGGCACAACAACGAGGCATGCTTTCCACCAAATTTCTAATTATTTGTTGTGGTAACTGCTCGTAAATCGTCAAAAGAGCATCTGCAACTTGGTTCAGATTTTGAAAGAGTTGATGATCCTTCAAACGTCTTTTCAGTTCATCCCAGGCTCAATAGGATTTAAATCCGGACTATTAGCTGGCCATCTCATAAATTAATATTGTGCTCCTCTAGGAAATTTCAAACGACCCTGGCTACGTGTGGCTTGGTATTATCTTGCTGTAAAATAACCCAGCGCCCATATTTTGGGCAAATGGGACGACATGAGGTTCCAATATCTCCTCTATGTAACGGACAGCCGTAAAAGTCCCTTCCCGAAATACCACAAGGTCCGTGTGTCCTGTTAAAGTTATACCAGCCCATACCATTATCGATCCACCTCCAAATGGAACAATTTCTTGCACACAGTCAACCAAATAGCGTTCATCGGGACGTCTCCATACCCGAGCACGTCCGTCATTGTTGAATAACATGATTTTTTTTCATTTGTAAACATTACTGCTCTAAATTCCAATTACGATGCTCTAGCAGGTCGTCTTGCGTGGAGTTGTACTTCGTGAAGTCGGTTTCGTATCGTTTGGTTCGAAATTCGCGTTCCCGTAGCTTCTATAAGGCGATTTTGCAGTGTTCTAGCAAAATCGGTGCGACCCCTAATTGCCCAAAGTCGTAACAAACGATTTTCTCTGCGGGTTGTTGCCCTTTGTCAATTGGGATAAGGGGCTCTTTTCACTATGCCGTAAATTTGGTAGCGATCCCAAGCTCTGGAAACCGCAGAATTACTCACATTAAGCATTTGGGCTACACGACGCCTTGAATACCCTACTTCGATCAATGCCACTGCTCTAGCAACTTGAAATTCGTTGAGGTACACCCTATCCTCCTTCTACCCAATACATCAACATTCATTGTTTAAATTTTAAAATTCAATACCTATCACGAACTAAAGTAAAGCGAAACTAAATACAGAATTTTTCATATTAATGATTTTGTAGCTAAAAGTACAAAAAGAAGTAAAAAAAGTAAAAAAGGTAAACAACAACCGAATGGAACATGAAAAGAATTAGTATGGAGTACATACTAGAAGTTTTTTTAATGAAATAATACATATTTTCTTACTTATTTAATTTCAAGGACGTGTCTCTATATTCATTTTGAGTAGTTTATGAAGTTCAGACAGTAAATATTTTGGTGGCGTCGCCGGTTATATAATCGCACGATTTACACCAGAATTTGTGTGCCAAATCCTTGTAGACATTACTATGAGTCTGAAAAGCATATTCGATCTCATAAACTGCAAGCCCAAAGTATATTTTTGAAGGATCATCTGATACCTCTCAAACATTAATAAAAAACAATAACCAAAAGTTGGGGAATAATTTGCCAAAAGTTTTCGTACGTATAAATTCAGATACACTCAAATATCTAAGAGCAATCCATTTGCTTAGTTTCACGGATAGAATTTTTGTTTCGGGATATCCGCCTTACTTACGTGAAAGACTGGTGCACTATCACACAGTGGCACTTTGCTCATTCCCAGGCATTCCGAAGCAATATTTACTCGAAGTTTCTCCTACAATGCGGCAAAGTTGTATAACACCATCTCTACAGACTTTAAAGAAAGTTCAATGAGAAACTTTAAGAAAAGGTTGAAAGACATGTTTCTTACACGACAGTGATAGGGCACGACATATGCAAAAGATTTTGGCAATTTCTCACATATCCGAATATAATACAAAATAATAAAGATACATACCAGTCGAGGTTGGGTTTAAAAGCAGCTCTCATAGCTGAACTCCGCCTATTCATCATGACTTTGAATTTTATTTAATTTTTACTTCTTATTGTGATGAATAAATACATATTATTATTATTATTTTTTCACCGCAGTGTGCGCTGGTCAGGCCCTATCCCACGAAGCTCCGATACATTCGGGAGGGCGCGCCAGCATAATCAACCAATGACCACTCCCCACACGGTGGGGTAAGTGATCATTGGGTCCGAGAATCATGTGCCCTGAGCAAACGCAGTAAGATTTCTGCCTTAGTGCGGCAAGCCGGTATGATTTTGAGATTCGAGAGTAGAGAAGACTCCAATAATCAGAACGACCATTTTGACAGAGTGATCTGGATAGAGTGTGCGGAGTTCGAAGAGAAAATCTCGATATTTTATCCGTTTTTCCTCCTCTTTTCTGACGATATTCGTCTCGCCAGGAGCTGAAAACTCCACGACAAATATCGTTTTGGTCTGGTGGTCGAGAAAGACTACATCAGGCTTATTAGCTTGCATGAGCCTGAGGGTGGAGAACGAATAGTTCCAATAAATTCGGCACTTCTCGTTCCCCACAACGGATTCAATATCCCCCGGAGCGTAGGGCAACACCGGTGTCTCGTCAATACCGTAAGAGTGCCGTAGATGGCAATATAGCACTCTTAGGGCCGCGTTATGTCGATGGATATAGGCCGAGACCGCATATGCTGGACATGCTGATAGCAAGTGCATTAGGGTCTCGGGCGCCTCGCGGCAGGCCCTGCACCTTGTGTCAGGAACCTCTATACCCATCACGCGACTGCGGTAGACTAAGGTGTTGAAGACACCATCCTGGCAAGCCATGATGAACCCCTCAGTTACCGACTTCAGCCCACTCGACCTGAGAAAAGCGAACGTCAGGCGCTTTGATAAGCCAAGGTCTTCAATGTTATTGAAGAAGACCCCATGCATTGGCTTATCTCTGTGTCTCCGCAGAAGTAAGGTGATCTCTGCGGATTTCATCTGAGCTTTTTGCTGAACAGGTTCCAACTCGGTGACAGAGTTGTCACCTCGTTCAGAGTCGAAAACTATACCGAGTTCATCAGCTGCTCGAGCAGCTGCCCTAAGGAGAAATGTTCCAATTCCTGCTCTCTCATGGTCACGGAACTGTCGGAGAAGAACAGAGTAGCTGCAACAAATATGCTTGCCGTTCCAATCTTACTCTACTCGTTTGGAACAGTGAAGTGGACTCGGGAGGAGCTGTATCAACTCGACGTAAGGACCCGAAAAATGATCCATCTCTATAGGAGTTTGCATCCCAAATCGTCCGTTCCACGGACAGTTCCGATGACCAGATCTGTCGAAGTTTGTGCTGATACTTGCCGCGGAGAGAGTTTTTCACTGCAGTTACCTCTTGTGAGTAGCGTTGTTCCACCCCGAGGTAAGTATACGTCTCTCCGGCATCCAGATGGTGTAGGATGCTTCCATCTACGAGCTGCACATCCTCTCCGTAGTCCCGCATCGTCCTCTTTTGAGATGGACCATTGCACATTTGTCTATCCTGAATTTCATACCGATAGCATGCATGTACTCTTCCACCACCCTCAAGGACTGATGGAGATCCTTCTCTCGAGAGGCATAAAGATTAAGATCATCCATATAAAACAGATGGGTGACCTTGTGCCTCCGGTTTCCGGGGGTGTCACAGTTACACTCTCGAGTATTTCTGAGCGCAACGGATAATGGCAATAGTGAGATGCAGAATAGAAGGGGACTGAGGGAATCACCCTGAAATACACCCCTTCTGAAAGTGACCCACCCTGTTTGGACTCTTGCTTGACCAGATGTTATGGTGAAGCGAGTTCGCCAAAGTGGTATCAGTTGTTCAATGCATCTCACTATGTTATCGGGTACCGCAAGGCATCTGAGCAAATGCAAGATGAGCTCATGCGAAATTGTATCAAATGCCTTTCGGTAATCGATCCAGTCCATAGAGAGGTTACGCTTATATTGTATTGAGTCCTGCGTTACACATCTATCGATGAGCAGGTTCTCTTTACATCCAGCGACTCCTCTCTTCGACCCTCTCTGCTCATATATTCGTTCGAACACTCGGTCAACTGCGGTGAGTATTCGTGTGTATAAGATGCTTGTAAACAACTTATAACACGAATTCAAGCATGTTATCGGTCAGTAATTCTTAGAATCGACAAATCTCCGCTTATTATTATTATTTTTATTATTATTACTAATTATGACTGGGATCTTTTCTAACCAATCCAAGAGTTTGGGATAGAAGGTTAGATAGATAGAAAAGAAGGCTTATAAAGTTGATAACAAAAAATTCTGCATGAAAATATGAAAATTTTGAATGAGATACTCTGACCAATTTGCAATGAATTCGTCAAGTCCGCCAATTCATATTTTTATTCATTTCACGATTCCTAGAAACCTTTCTTTGAAATTGGACCAATATCGAACGGATATCGAAAGAAATCTCGGTCTTTGAGACAGTGTAGAACATAATAATTACCTTGATGACTAATCCAAAAGGTATGCGCGAAGACGAAGAATGTGGCCGATTCTTGAATGAAATTATTGGTGGTCTGGACGGTCATCAACTTTGAAATACATCCGTAAAAGGTAAGTGGGGTGATGAAAGAGAACAGGATAGATGCGAAAAATGTTGAGACTGCATATCGTGTGAACGATATCTGCTTCAATTCCATAACGAATGTTTGAAGTACAAAATGGATAGGAAAAGTGTTTTTTGCATTACTCAATGTCTGTATAGAAGTATTTGTTTGGAAAGTTATTTTCTTTAATGTAATTCAATGTTTATATTAGAATAGCTGTTTCGAGAGTTTATTGTATGATTTCCACTATAAAAGGTTTCACAAAAACCGCGACACGTATCTAGAAATAAACAGATTCAATAATGGCCAATTATTCAGTTCAGCTTGATCGTTCATAAGATATTGGGAGTTTTTGAATTTTTTTATTTCCATACTCTCCAACAGGTCAAGTTTCCAACCTTTCTTCTGGAAATGGAGGGGCTTGAATTCATGGTTGAACTCATGTCCCTCTGTGATTATATGAGTGGCATATGAGCAATTCATTTTTCCATTCTGGAAACTATTTCTGTGTTCCTTTATGCGGGCTTTGAACGTTCTTCCAGTTTGACCTATATAAAATATCGGACATGACCCACATGGTAATTTATATACTCCCGAATTTTCTGAAACTGAACTTTCATCTTTGCTATTCTTGATGTGCATGCCTGAGTTGTTGTTGGTTTTGAAAGCAATATTTACATTTTTGTTGTGCAGAAAATCTTAAATATTTGTAGTGGGTTGGCCTAAGTAGGTTAAGGTTCTACAACTTTCATTCCCATCTCTTCGAATTGGGTAAACTTCTTTCAAAGCTTGGCTGTATAACTTTTTTGATAATAGAGAATGTATTGGACTGCTATTGTAACCATTGTTGACGGCTATTTGTTTTATTATGTTCAGTTCTTTATTGAAATTCGCCTCTCTGACAAGGGGATATTTATCAGTCTGTGGATCATATTGTTCACTTCACTTCACTTAAAGTTCTTGGCCTTTGCTTCCAATAGGCGCATTTAGCCAGCTCGATTCGAGGGGGCGCAGCTGTCTTGCACGCAGCAATGCTGTCACCCCTTTTTTTTCTAACTTTTTTTTCTATTATTGTATAAAAACACTCAAAAAGATTTTAGAGACTTCCAAATTTTTTTCAGATTCAACACATTAAATTGTTAAAATCCTGTCTCCACGTGGACATCCGGTCCACCCCGGCCTCCAACCGGCGTGAATGGGGACAGGAGTTATATAATCCACTATAACACTCCCACGTGGACATCCGGTCCACCCCGGCCTCCAACCGGCGTGAATGGGAGTGCTGTTTCTTTACAATACTTATAAACGTTCACAAATAACTTTTAAATTAATGCTAGCACGTTCTATGACGGCAGACATATACAACACAAACTGAGCTTCGTCCCCAACAATGGCGTCCGCGTGCCTTCTTTGTGGACGGTCGCTGTCAACATATCCGTCCACCACCACATCAGGAACGAAACTCCGGATCATATTGTTGAATGCTGCTACTTTTTGCTGATACGGGTGGGTGACGAATTATGAATGAAAATTTTTTGCCAAAAAAAATTATCCTATCAAATTTGTCTATTTCTAGTCATGTGTGTCGAAATAACCAATGAAACCATCATTACACTGATAACTACCCATGGATAGTTTTCACGGGTAGTTATCACTTATGTCATGACATTGCTAAGCAACCAACACAATAAAGTTGTTTGACATTTCAGTAATTCAATTTATTTCGAAAATGTCACTTCCTCGCTTTGGTGTTCAAAATGATGCGGCAATTGACAAAATCATTGAAGAAAATACACCAAAAAATACTGTCAATAGTAAAAAATACACTTGGAAAATATTTATGGAGTTTTGTGACGCCAGAAAATATGAATTGGATGGAAATCGTACTCTCGAAGAGCTTGCATTAATACTCAAGGATTGGGCGATTAATATGAGAAAAAAGGATAGCACAGAGTTTAAGGAGGCTACTGTTAAAACCGTATGGAATATAACAAGCAAATTATTACAAGAAAAGTATTACAAGGAGTATAATATCATGCTAGACCCCTTTAAAAGTGTTGCATTCAAACAAGCGCGGAATGCACGCGACGCAGCACGAAGAAATTTACAAACAGATCCCACTAAACGCAAAACAAGCTCAGGAACATCATAACCAAATAATCAATAGTATGCGTGGAAACACCTATGCAGTAACCGAGGCAAATACAGCAAGATCAACGGAATATCATTATACGAATTGTTCTTTTAATAACTGTGTGTTCAATAAATAATTTTGTTCGAATTGCAAAAAATTTTCTCACCGAATATCCCTCGAACATTGATAAATAACTCATAATTTTATCACAACTTTCCTCAAGCACGTTATTTAAGGTAACATCCCTCCGCTTTCGGCGTCGGGATGTTACCAAATAACGTGCTTTCGAAAACTGTGATAAAATTATTTCGTTAGTTATCAATGTCCTTGGGATATTATAGCTGATAATATCCGTATGTGCTGGTTTAAGATAAATTGAAAAATCATTTTTGTTGTTAACTTTCGTTATTGTCAACTCCAAAACATTATAGAGTCGTCCTTTTCCATCTTCATGGTAAATGTAAAGAAGAGTGGAGAGAATTGTAACACGGTTTTTATAAAACCTTTTATAGTGACAATCATGAAATAAACTGTATTAATTAGTTTTTTTAAATAGATTCTGTATAAAAATTGAGGTTTCCATTGAAAATAATTGAGTTGCTAGAGGAATTACTATAACGAATAGATCTGTAATCTGAAAATGATATATAATAATAGACATTTGTTACCCATTAAAGTTAAAAAATCATTATGTGAAACGCTAGTTTTATCAGCCTTAAATTATGATGACTCTTTCTACGGCCCTAATTTAACAACACTCTATAAGAAAAAGATGCAGAAACTGCAAAACTCATGTCTGAGATTAATCTACAGTACTAGAAGACGACAAAGGGTTTCTAATAAATTGAAAGAAATCGGGTGGTTGATATGAATAATAGAAGAAAACATCATGCTGTTGTTCTCTACTAATAATTAGAAAAAAAGTTCTCTCTTACATAAGAAAATAACTTACCATACATATGTACATGATCTGAATATTTGAAATGAAGGCCTACTGACTGTACCTTCCTTTAGAACGGAATATTTTAGACGGTCATTTGGCTACCAAATCTATGCTCTGTGCAATCCGGTTCTGAATATTATAGGATCACAAAATGCTCACAAATTTAGACAATTTTACAAAGAACATCTTCTTGAATCTCAAATTTTATAAGAATGATTTTTTTTCTTTTTTTAGTTTTTAGCGAAATATGTTTTTTGTATCATTACACACGTTTGTTGAGGTTAAGTGGAAGAATATTTTCTGTCGTGTTTACACAACAGAAAATAAACTTCGCCCTTCATTTCCATATATGAACCTTGATTTCTAATATTTATTGTATTCTTTTGAATGTGGAAATAATAAAGACGATTATTATTTTTTTTCCACCGTAGTGTGCGCTGGTCAGGCCCTATCCCCCGAAACCCCGAAACATTCGGGAGGGCGCGCCTGAATAATCAACCAATGACCACTCCCCACACCGTGGGGTAAGTGATCATTGGGTCCGAGAATCATGTGCCCTGAGCAAGCGCAGTGAGCCAAGAATTACAGCCTTCTGCATTTGTGCGGCTAAGATTTCTGTCTTAGTCGACGATTATTATTATTAGTGAGCACTTTATATGAAAATTGAAATTACAAAATATTGAATAATGATATCTTTCATTGAAACCACGTCGCATAACCACTGAGATTTCTGCTTTAAAAAATTCATCTCTTTACCCGATTGTCAAAAAAATGAATGAATATCTCAGAAAAGACGAAGAACGTTTTGGATAAACCCATCACAAAATATACAGGGTGTTTCATTCGAAATAAGAAAGTTGTTGCCAATTTCCGATATAACTGTAAGTGAATGTGTGTTGAAAATATTTCATATTCAGACCATCATCAATTACCTTTTGAATGCAAATTTACAGATTCCAAATCGCTGCATTTTTCGTTTTAATTAGTAGCCCTCACCAAGAATTATCCGGTATAAATTCAATTGGTTAGTCACCAATATTAAAACATGATTGCGGAAGTGATTCATTTCACTACTGTAAATATTTCTGAGAAAAATTAGTTATTAATAATACAGGAGACGATGTTAGTCACAATTCGAAATAGATTGGAATATAAACCCTTCACTTACTGTGTAACGATATTAATTACTGGAGTCATTTAATCGTTTTTCATTTCATAGTAAAGGTGGAAGATCCTTATTGTTGCTGACGAAATCAATATTTTAAGTTTATTCGTATTAGGTTACCTTCTGTATTGCATCTCTAAATTATATTACGGGACTGCCTGAATATCGACATTGCTAAATATTATTTAGAGAAAAACTTTTCTGCTTCTGTTAACAATGTGTACCTGAGTTTGAGAACACATAGATTAACAATAACATAAAAAATAATAGTTTAAAAACCTAAAAAAACATGTTTTGTAAAGCTTGATGTAATTAATGACTTTTATAATTGAATAGAACTAGCCGATATTTGATGAAAATCCATATTAAAACTAATTAATACAGTTCATTGTATGATTTTCACTATAAATGGGTTTTACGAAAACCGCGATACGTGTTTCGCTATAGAATAGCTTACAATAGTTTACGCTTGAGAAATCTATTGTAGAGCGAAACACGTGTCGCGGTTTTGTAAAACCCTTTTATAGTGAAAATCATACAATAAACTGTATCAATTAGTTTTAATGACTTTCAGTAAGTCTGAAATTAGAATCAATGTATTTAAAAAAATTATTTCGTTAAAAAAAAGCGTGGAAGGCTTTGAATTATATTTTTATTATGGCTTCAAAGTGGCAAACAGCTCCTAAACAAGTGTTTATAACAATTATTATTTAACACCCCACACTTTTTCACATCAAAATAAAATTTTTTGTAAATAGATTTATTCTGATTTCAGACTTATCAAAATTTATTAGTAATATCAAGCCATAGGACTTAGCGATGTTGAACACAATCTTAAATCAGTTTCGAACTATTTTTTATTCTTCAGTTTGTGTTGCTATCAAAGCGTGTTTTTTCAGTTTTTTTAAACTATTATTTATTTTCACTTTTCAGTTTGCCTTGCTATTTCAAGCTATTGTATTCCCACCGATTCTTGATAAGTGTACAAAGTTTAAAATAAATCTGTCTGTTGAAAGTTAGTCAAAATCGAGTCCAAAAGAGTCGGTTTAAAATAAATCTGTCCGTTGAAAGTTAGTCAAAATCGAGTCCGAAAGAGTCGGTTACAAACAAACATAAAAGTGAAGCTAATAAAAACGTGTTGAAAAAGATAATGTGTAAAAACTCTTCTGAATAAACATGCAATGAATGAAATTACCTGTGCTTATACAGTGTGGTCCACTAAGTGTGCAACAAATGGGAAACTTTTATATTATCGATTTCTCAGAAAATTTTATTCTTGACAAAAGTTGGTGCATGTTCCAAAACTATACCAAGTGTACCTGAAATGGCTACATGACAAACACCATACAGAATAGGCCAAAAAATAAAAAGTTCGTTCAAGAGTAAAGTACACTTATTCCAAAAAATGTAGAAATATGTTGAAGAGAAAAGTTGCTCAGAATTAAAAGTTATGTTCAGATACGAAGTCATGGCCTACTATTCGAATTGTTTTTTCTTTTGGAAAATTTTGAATTACCTCCGTATGATACATATTTTTACTATTTTGATTTAATATGTATTTGAAGTAGTCACAATGAAATAAGTTTGGAGTATTTTTTATCAAATTAAAGTGTATTTGTAAAATTTACTTGGATTTGTATTTTTTTTAGGTGACCGTCAACTTCATGTTTGTTGCAACGATATTTAACAGAACTCTAGAATAAAACAAATACTCTTTTTAACGAGGCAAATAGTTTACTAAGTATAATGTTCATATGAATAAACTGTCAAAATCTATTGTGGATAGCCATGAACAAAAAAAAACAATAAGCGATAGTACAGAAAAATACAGTAGGTAACTTAACAACTTAATAGGTGCTAGCAATAAAAGTTATCGAAGCGTCTCTGTATGTCCACCTTCTCTTTCGATGCATCTAATTGTTCGCTCATAAATTCGTTTAATATAGATCGCAACACATTAGCGAGAATATTTCTGTAATGAACTCGTATTGAAGTTTCAAGCTCATCAACATTATTAAAGGGGCGATCTCTGTAGACTGTTTGTTTTAAGTATCCCCATAGGAAATAATCTAGAGGTGCAAGGTCTGGAGAACGAGGAGGCCATCGAGGATTGGTATTTCGTCCTAACCATTTATTATGAAATGTCCTATTCATGTCCTAGTAGAATGGGCTGGACATCCGTCATGTTGGAACCATAACTTTTGCCGTTCTTCTGATACCATATCATTCAAAAACTCTCCTATTTCAGTTTCCAAAAAGTTCAAGTACCTGTCACCATTCAAATTCTTGCGAAAAAAAACCGGACCTAGTAATTTATCATTTAATATACCACACCAAACGTTTGTTTTCTGATAGTATTGATTTTTGTTGTCAATAATAAAATTTGGGTTGACATCTGACCACCATCTGCAATTTTGTGATGATAGAACCCCATTTGTTGTAAAAGTAGATTCATCTCCAAACAGAATACATCGATGAAAATCTCGTTGTTCTTCTATTTCACTCTGAATCCACATGGAAAAATCATAGTCTCTTTCTTGAAATGTACAAATGAATGTTGGTTTGTAAGCATGGTACTTATGTTTCTTGAGAATACGCTTCACAGAGGTTTTTTTATGCCGGTATAATCACTAATTTTTTGGGTGGACCTTCTAGGATTTTCCACTACTACTTGAAGTACGTCAAGCTGGTTTTCTTCTGTGGATACAGGTTTCGTACGCTCCGTATTATGTTTATATTCTAGTGAGCCGGTCTGTTTGAAATTCTTAAAAGTTCTACTTACTTTTGAATAGCAAATTTGTTTGTCTGGATGCCGCTCATTGAAAATATTTGCAGCTTCGCGCATTGTTTTATAACCATCATCACAGATTGAAACTAATTCTGTCTTTTTAGTTTTTCCTTAAGGACAAATATGAAAACGTTTTACATGCAAGTTTTAAGAAGCCACACTATCAAACTGCAGTATTGTTTTAGGGCGTATGTGTTTTTTGTTCATGGCTATCCGCGATAGATTTTGGATTGTTTTTTAATATCTGTTCTAGTTGTAGCATTGTTGTCAGAATAAAAGAAATTTTATACTTTTATTGACAGTTTATTCATATGAACATTATACTTAGTAAAGTATTTGCCTCGTTGTTTTATTCTAGAGTTCTGTTAAATATCGTTGCAACAAACATGAAGTTGACGGTCACCTAATAAAAAATACAAATCCAAGTAAATTTTACAAATACACTTCAATTCGATGAAAAATACTCCAAACTGATTTGATTGTGGCTACTTCAAATACATATTAAATCAAAATAGTAAAAATATGTATCATAAATATGTATATGAACATAACTTTTGATTCTAAGCAACTTTTCTCTTCAACATATTTCTATATTTTTTGAAATAAGGGTACTTTACTCTTGAACGAACTTTATATTTTCTGTCCTATCCTGTATGGTGTTTGTCATAAAGCCATTTCAGGTGCACTTGGAACATGCACCAACTTTTGTCAGGGATGAAATTTTCTTTTCTGAGAAATCGATAATAAAAAAATTTCCCATTTGTTGCAGACTTAGTGGACCACACTGTATATCGGTTAAATACCAGTTTTCAATTCTATTTGTTCATTCAGTAAATGACCTGAATTCTCAAATCTAATAATTTCTAAACATTCTAAAAGATTGCATTTCAAACTTCCTGTACTTCTGAACTCTTCGATTCTTTAGGAAAAAGTTCTCCCCGTTTGACCAACATAAAGTTTTGTCAACTTATTTACTCCTGATCTATCCTACACTGAAGATTTTCAATAACAGTATATCACAGTTATCGTTGCTTGAATTATTATTTGTTCTGTGAGCCACGTCCCCCAAGAATTCCTCATTTAAAAAACGAGTGATAATATTAGTGGGTTCACCAAGATATGACAATGTCCGATAGCGGACGCTATCGTTTATTGAACTTGGATAAACCTGGTTCTGGTCCATTGATATATTATACACACTATCATCTCCAATAGCGTACTTGGAACTTTCGGAATGAGACACCTCATCAGCACCTTTTTCATAACATTACAAGACGACACACTCATTTATTCCATAACATTGCGACTTTTTGTCACCGCATAAGACAGATCTACTCGTGTCGCGATGACAGTACGCTTATTTGATTCAACCACAATTTTGTTTGAATTGAAAGGGGTATGTTTTACAGGAGAGATTAGTTTTTGAGAAAAGCTTTTCTACCATACATATAACTTCCTTCATCGTTCCGCAATGATGTTCTAAGATTTTCCCGAACCTTTCAAACTATTCTCGAACATTTCACAACATTCCGGAATTTCCTGGAGTTTTGGAATGTTGTATAATGCTCTCCAACACTCTCGAATGTTCTGTACTATTCTAGAACCTTCTAGATGTCCAAAGTTCCAGCACACATACCATCAAAAAATCGCCCTTCGCACAAGCTAATGTGACACGAAAGGATCAGATCAGATTATCCAATTCAGGCCAAAAGAAGTTGGTAATCATCGAACTATAATGCTCGCCGTTGACAGTGATGACCTGGCCAACGTCATTATCAAAGAAGCATGGACCGATAACGCTGCCAGCCCAAAATCCACACCTAACAGTGACTTTTTTTGGATGCTTCGAATGTTTTTGGATCTCATGTGAATTGGTATCGTCCCAAATTCGCTCGTTCACATACTCATTCATCCAGAAATGGGCCTCATCGCTCCAGAAGATTTTTCGATGAAAATTGGGGTCATCAGTCGCCAACTGCCCACAGCCCATTCAGCGAACACACGTCGTTGTCTATGGCGTTTACTTTCAGTTCCTGGGTCAGTTGAATTTTATACGGGTGCAGGCCCAAATCACGACACAAAATTCGCCAAGTTGTGGTTTGCAAAAGTCCGAGTTGGAGACCCCTGCACTATTATACGAAACGATATTACGTGCTGGTGTACTGGCAAATGGCGTTACAATTTCTGATTATCGCCAGTGTCATCAATCCGGCCCGCGACAGCCAATGATTTACTGTCATCAATCTGGCCCGCGACAGCCAATAATTACCTAATTGTTGTTACTATTGCTGTGATAAGTTGAAGAAGAAAATACAGAATGATAATTAATCGGTTTTATTCACTTGCAAGGTAAAACTTAAGGACAGAAATGATGACAAAGAAAACTTGACTTAAGTATCTAAGTTTAAGCATATTAATAACTAACAAATAATTGAAATGAATCACAGTAAAACAAAAACACTAATGAGATTTATGTAATTGTGATTTTCCACCGACAATACTTTGTAGTTGTGGATCAATTTTACTTGTACCAATTATCAAAAGATATGTAAGATGCTCATCGGTTAATTGAGATCTGAAAACATTCTTTGTGTACTTCATCTTGGAAAAAGTTTTCTCACACAAGTAAGTAGTACCAAAAACAGAAAACAACCCACGACCAAATTTATGCAAATTATCAAATTATTCCAGTGGAAGACTCTTATAAAATTCCAACAAAGATGAATTTTAATATTTGTTCTTAAGCATATCACTGTACCGTAAATCAATAATTTCCATTTGGACTTCCGGAGCCAGGGTTTCAATGTCAGAATCAAAAGGATTTTGAAAAAGCCTAATTTCATTCGCAATGACATCAAAATCTGAAAAACGAGTATCAAAATTTATCTTTAAAGCACTTGAAGTTTCGATTGCAAAACTGACGGGAAATTCAGTCTCTGTAGTGTGGCTGAATATTTCACATGTTTCAAAATGTGTGAAACATTTTTTACGTAATTGCGATTGAAATAGTATTATTTTCTGCCTGAAGGATTTGATATTGGTGTATAAATCAGGGAGAAGCTGATTTTCTCCTTGCAATCTCAAATTCAGTTCGTTCATATGATTTGTCAAATCGACATAGAAGGCTAACTTCCACATCCATTCACCATTTTCTAAATCGGCAAAAGGGCGCTGCTTCTCATTTAAAAAAATTTCGATCTCTGCTCGAAGTTCAAAAAAGCGCTTAAGGACTTTTTCGCAACTAAGCCAGCGTACGGCAGTATGATATGGTAAATCATTTTCTCCAATATGTTGACTAAACTCGCGGAATTGTCGGTGATTCAGCCCAGTGGATCTGATGAAGTTAACAACTGATATGACTGGTTTTAGAACTTCAGACATATCCAAACATTTTCCGCACAAGGATTGTTGATGAATGATACAATGTAAGACTAATGGTTTTGAACCACCATCATTTTCTACAGCTTTTGACACAAGTGCAACCACTCCTTTATTTTTACCATACATATTTTTGCCTCCATCAGTTGTTATAGATTTCAAATTTGTCCATCGAAGGTTCTTTTTATTAATGGCATTTTCAACTCCCTTAAAAATATCTGCCCCAGTTGTCGTGCCGTGAATACTTTCAATATCAAGAAGTTCTTCATACACTTCATAGCTTTTATCTACTCCGCGAATGAAAATCAACACCTGAGCAGTATCTGACACATCCGTTGACTCATTCAATGCTAGAGAAAACCACTCATGATGTCCATTTTGTCAGACAGTTGAGATGATATATTTTCTGCGATGTCTTGCACCCTCCGAGCCATGGTGTTTGCTGACAAACTGACACTTTTAAATAAATTTACCTTTTCGGGGCATATTTCTTCGGCTACTGCAATCAAGCGTTCTTTTATCATTTCTCCATTGGTGAATAGTTTGCCACGTTTTCCGATTTCAAGAGCCACACGAAAGCTGGCGCGAGTTGCAGACTCTTGTTCAGTATTCGCTTTGGTAAACAAAGATTGCTGCGATTTGAGTCCGCGTTTCAAAGCTTCAAATTTTTCCTTCCGCAAACTTCCTGTATACTTGGAGTAACTTTGAAGATGTTTCGATTCATAGTATCGTTTAATGTTATAGTCTTTGAGAACAGCTATGGTTTCATTACAAATCAAACATAGCGCCTTCTTACTGGACTCAATCACAAAATACTGAAAGTTCCATTTTTCTTGGAACGTTCTGCATTCACTGTCGATTTTTCGCTTCTTTTCCGTACTAACAAATCACACATAAAAACAATAAGTCAAATCAAAATACTTTTATTGACGGGTGTTACTTTATTTCACAATAGACAGTTTCGCTTCCTTCGCCTTTCCTACGCAGACTAACTCGCAGTTGCGCCGCTAGCCTTTTTATATGCAATTATTACTGCCATCTCGAGGTGAACGGAATACACTAGCTAGAACCAGAACTTTCTCGAACCAACGTGGTAATTCCAAATATTTAATTACGCCTAATGCCACCTAGCGGGTAGCTGAAAAAGATAGTACATAGTACCACTACTCGCCACTAGATGTCGTTAAGTGACACAATACACAATAATAATTGAAATGCAAAAAAAGCGTAAGTTTGCTTAGGTCACGCACTTTGCGACTATCCTAGTCTAGAAATATAGTTAAGGGCAGAAATTGGCCCTTGAAACAAACTGAAAAAATCATTATGGCCCGAAGGCTTCAAAGTTTGCAGAGCCCCGGTCTAGTGTCGTACTTATCCGTATACAAGCTTGAAGAGTTGTAAGATAGATGGCAGCATCAATTATGAATTTGAATATAAATTATTGCGCGTTATCACAATTACCCCGTTATCACATTTACCCCACTTCACCTTATATTAATACTCGAAACGTCAATTGTATCAATTTTTTATGAGAATTTGACAGATATTTAGAAATGTGCATTAAAAAAAAAGTACCCAATTTAATTGTATTTATGGCTCAGTATTTTGCATAAAGTGGCTACCACATAAGAACTAGATATGTGCTATCTCGATCTTTTATTTGGAACTATTTAAGATAAACAATCTTACGGCACAATATCTGCATGTAACTCCAACGGTATGGACAGCCCACCCCAAGATAGCTCTCAGGGAGCAAGAATTTTTTCGATTTACTTAATACTTATCATTATATTCCGACCAAAATTACACGAAACCTTTGTAAATTGTAGCCTATATGTTATTCTGATATATAAACTATATTAATGTAAAGTTTCATCTAAATCCGTTCAGTCATTTAGTCGTGGAAGAGCCACGACTAAATGACTAATGACACACAAACTTTCACATTTATAATGTCAGTATAGAAGTTGTAGAAGTATCATTGTTTTCAGATCCTTTAGAATGGACCAGCGCCCACATCAAATCCTGGTTAGAATGGAGTACTAGGAAATTCTCTCTTCAACCGAAACCGGACCCAGAAAATTTTCCCGGAACGGGATCCGAGATTTGCGATTTGAGCAGAACAGATTTCGAAGTCAAAGCTGGTAGTTCCAGGTCAGGTAGGCTTGATATATTTCGTACAGTTTGGAGTCGATAATAAAAACAGTTCAGAAAGTTGACAATAACCCATAGATTAAATACAAATTTAAAAAATATTTGTTGAAAAGAGTTGTAGGGTTTTTCTTACAATCAAGATCTTCAGATGATGTGGTGTTGCAGGTTTTTCCGGGTTTTCCTGCAGCTGAAAAAGCAAATGCGCCACTGGAATCAATGAAGTCGCCCCGGAGCGCCAATTATTTTTTATTGTTGTATTTATTTTATTCTTAATGTCATAAATCAAAACTATTTAACTATTTATAAATACTTTTTAGTTAGGAAATTAACTTTTCATAATTCTTTTATCGCCCAGGCGTTTAAAATAACTATCTGCTTGGATTTTTATGTCATGCATCGGCTCATGCATCGACTCAGAACGGGATTCTCCTCTTCACGAAGTTACACTGTTATTTTTGTTTGTCGTTTTTTTGGTGTTATTAATAAATTTTATTATTTGTAAACGCTGTGTCCGGCTGACTAATAATTCACCTATCATTATCAAGTATAATGGGGTCAAACCCGAAACCGGCCGTATAAATAAAATCTACCAGTGGTATTTAGACAAAAGTGTTTTTTATTCATTCCATTTAAGTGATCGTGAATTACCATAAAGTAAACAAGTCATCAATCACACATATTCTTTCAAATGAATAAACAATTAAGGTGATATCTCACACACGTTATATTTCAATTTAAAGGTAGGAATGGCTTAAAGAAATACCCTGTATATGAGGTATAAAGTTGGTTGTTGAAGGTGTAGGTGATTGTTGAGTCGGTAATTGTTAAGTTGGTGGTTGTTGGTGTATACTAATCATAATAGCGACCTGTAGATCATCTTGTCATTTGACAAATGTTCGAAAAACTATTTACTTTTCTTTTTACAGGTACAATTCTTGCCAAATACATAGCACACCTCCGGCATAGCGTAACTGGGAGATCGAGTAGCCCTTTGAACGTGGAATGTAAAGAATTTGATGACGAAATAGATGAAGACGAACAAGGTGAGTTGATTCATTCACATACTCACATATTCATTTTAGTTTCTAATCAGTCGTTCATCCCACACAATTTATTTGTATTAAATATATGTAAGGACTCGTTTTCTGGTCCAGTATACTAAGAAAATCGATCGTCGATGATAGTGATTCTACTAACAGAAAAGATTTATGGTGGTCTTCTCTAGCAATTATTTGGCGCTTGAAAGGCTTCATTTCATCGAAAAACCCACCACGTTTATTTCCAGCTATCGGAGCGGTTCTCTGCCACCTTGACTATTCGCGGAATTGTTTTTTGTAGAAGCCGACAAAATGTGTTATTGTACCGACGATATTAATGAATATAATCTTGATTGGGTAATGGATTTCTCTTTCGGATAGTTTATTGTAATGAAAGTTGTCACGAATATGATTGTTGAGAGGTTTAATTTTCAGAAATGTACATAATCGAGGGAAAGTTGATTTAATATTATAATAGGAATGCAGCAGTGTAGAAGGTTATGCTAACATTTTTTTTGAATTTCAACTTAAAAAATACACATAAATAGAGAATGTTCGTGGACAAAACAAATGTATCATTTTCATGAATATAAATATACAGGGTGTTCCTTAAACACATGCTAACATTTAAGGAGGTAATTCTTAGACCCATTTTAAGGAAAAAACGTCCTATGGACGTATGTCCTAAACGCCTTAACTTTTGAGATACAGGGTGGCAACGTTTTCAAAAATAATCAGTTTTTTAATAATAACTGAGATAATTTTGTAGACATCTTTGGCATATTTGGTACATATGTTCCATGTCTCAAGGCGCATTTTCTGATGTACAATTTTTTTAATTTTCTCTACCAGTGGCGTACGTACGAGTTTTGAAATGTATATTTTTGGCGAAAAAAAATACTACGCCACTGCTTTATCTTGAATTAAAATTTATTTTTAAAATCTCCATACATTTTTGAGCACATTTGATTTGCTGGGTTTTTTTTGTCCGACGCATGGTTTTCCCTCAAAAAATTAAAAATCGCTTTTCTTAAGGATAAATTCCTTAAAAATCTGCTCATTTCAGTGTAATTGTCCGAAACCATTTGAATACAGTTTATCCTAATCGTTGGATAGGTCGCGGAGGACCTCAGCAATGGCCAGCAAGATCCCCCGATCTCAACAGTTTAGATTTTTTTATGGAGTCACCTTAAAACTCTTGTGTATAAAACTCCCGTTAATACTTTGGAAGATTTAAGAGAGCGAACAGTTGTCTCGTGTGAAACTATAATACGCCGGGAATATTTGAACTGGTGCGTAATTCCATGCGTAGAAGGGCGGAAGCATGCATACTAAGTGCAGGTGGCCACTTCCAACAATTTTTATAATCAGTTTTGGTATTATTACTAATTAACAAATTTGTGCTATTCGTTTAGACTTACTGTCACAAAATAAAATAAAACTCGTTTTTGTGAAAAATTTATTTTTTTGCAGATTATGTTTTCAAATATTATTAGGGAATTGGTAATGCGTTATGAAGCAATTTTCAGATTCTCATTCATTTTAGAATTGATCTAATTTCTTAATTTGCTTTCTGTCGATTTTTATTTTTTTGAGTGAAAATCATGCGTCGGACAAAGAAATACCAAGAGATCAAATTTTCTCAAAAATAAATGAGGATTTTAAAAATGATTTTATTTTGAAAAGAAAGCATTGGCGTAGTACTTTTTCCCCAAAAATATTCAATGCGAAACCCGTAGGGATGCCACTGTTTGAAAAAATACAAATTTGTGTACATCAGAAAATGCGCCTTGAGGCATGGAACATATGTACCAAATATGCCAAAGATGTCTACAAAATTATCTCAGTTATTATTAAAAAACTGATTATTTTTGAAAACTTTGCCACCCTGTATCTCAAAAGTTAAGGCGTTTAGGACATACGTCCAAAGGAAGTTTTTTTCTTAAAATGGGTCTAAGAATTACCTCTTTAAATATTAGCATGTGTTTAAGGAACACCCTGTATTTGTTTTTAATTTTGTGAAAGCGAAATTATCTAAATTTGTGCTATCTGTTCATATTATAAAAAAGGAGTGATAACGAGATGGAGGAAATTGTTGATTCTGATGAAACCAGTGGTAGTGACTTGGAACAACAGGAAATTATGATAAATGAAGAAAGAAATAAAAATGAAAATTATTTAGGTAAGAAATTGAATTTTCTTAACATCCCTTGTGCCACACGAGTTAAAATTAAAATTTAAATTTATTTCAGAAAGTACATCAATACTCCCAAGAAGTGTTCTTTGAACATTTTAGATTATCAAGAAATACTGTTGAAAATATTAGTGACAGATTAGGTAGACAGACGGGTTAGTATGGAAATATGTCGGCTTTAAATCAGGTTTGTACGTCATATAGTTGATTAATACCTGTATACAGATATTTAATTTGGTTTTGTAACCTAAGTGAAGTTCTGTACGTTGTTCAATTTCAGGTGTTAATTTATTTATGGTATATAGGGCATCAAACCGCAAGTTTTCGAGATGTAGGTGATCGCTTTAATATTACAATTAGCTCAGTCAATAGAGTTATAAGACGTCTTACCTTATTTTTGAGCAATTTATCACCACAAATTATAAAATTGCCAAATGAAAACGAGAAACGTATTGCAGAAGCACATTTTATAGATAATGGATTTCCCAATGTAATAGATGCTATAGATGGATGCCATATTAAAATAGTTAGGCCTGCAACTGATCCAGACACATATATAAACCGAAAGGGGTTTTATTCTCTATCTGTTTGTTCTGTAGGTAGAAATAAAAAATTTTAATGAGTTGTTTTTCAGTTACAGGCTGTTTGCGAACACCAAAGAAAAATAATAGACATATTTCTTGGATATCCTGGATCTGTACATGATAGTCGGGTATTCAGGAATTCCCCATTAAGTAGTAACTTGGAAGAAAAATGTGGCAGGTATTTTATATTAGGGGACAGTGGCTATCCCTTGCAAAATAACCTATTGACACCATACAGAGATAGAGGAAACTTAACCCGAAGGCAAATTAATCATAATGTCAAACTAGCAAAAAACAGATATGTTATTGAACACTGTTTTGGTATTTTAAAACAGAAGTTTCGATAACTGTCTCATGTCAAATTAAGTATACGGTTCATTGCACACTTCATAAAGGCAGCTTGTGTACTGCATAATATAGCAGAAATGCCAAATATTAATGTTCAGTTGAAGATGATGAATTTGAAGTCATGAAATATAACTTTCGGATGTCAAAGTCCTTTTTTAAAAATTAATTTTATTGACAAAAATTGATGTTAACAGTATGAGAGCAAAATTATAACTGAATTACAAAAGTATTCTTCCCATGAAGATAAGAATGCTTGCACATCAGTTTCCCAGAATCGCGAGATTCTGCTTCAGCATGGTCAGCGGTTCACATGGGAATGGGCGATATAATTCCTCCCCCCGAAGATTCAACGTAGGAGGGTCAGCGAGGAAGTTGAACCCTAGACATCTCGATATCTTGACTTGGTTCGGATGGTCCATTGGTTTTGCACCCTCTGAAGCCAATCTTCTTGTGCAGTAGGTACAAACAGATTGATACTAGGACCAAGTAGATAAACATCGTCCAAAAACTTGGGATATGTGCTACGTCTTTGAAAGATATAATCGGTTCGTTTTCCATTATTGCGGTTTTTATTGAATGAAGTTCGTCCAGGTTCAGGTCATCAAGTTGGATCCCTATTGATTTGGGTGGCTCTGGCTTCCCTTCTTCCAAGTCTGGTAAGATGATTGGTTCACTATTGGTAACTTGGTGATCGTTGGTTATGATTTGGTTGCCACAGGATAACTGGCATCCAATTGGAATGTCGAATAGATAACTTCCAGGTAGTAGGTTCTCGATTTCGTTCTGGTTCTGGCACTTGAGTTTGGTAGTTTGTTGAGCCGGTAGGAGGACAACCCATTTGTTTGAGTTATCTAGTTGTCTAATGGCTGGTCTCGATAAATGTATGACAGTCTGCTTACAAGTGGAGGTGTTCTGGACATTGAGTAGCTGGATTTCGCATGGATTGTCTTCTGTCAGCTCTCTGATGTTGGTGGATGGGCAGATATAGGTTCGATGGGAGATCTCCAAACAAGGATCGCTCAAGAATGCATACAATTTTTCGTTTTTTGACAAATATTTGTTTTGAGGTATAACAGCCTTAAACTGACCCTTAGTTAATATCGGAATAGAAAATAGGTGATAGTAATCGAAATTTGATGGATGGGTAATTGGAATATGCAAGATATAGGTTATTCTGAAATTTGATATATAGCTTTTGAGGCTAATAATTTTTTCATAAAGCAAAGTATTCTCGAAACTTATTTCAATTGGTAGTTGGTCTTTCTCAACGATTTTATTCAATTTTTGCAGTTCTTTGAACAAATCTTTTGTTTTTATAATACTAGGATGAAGAATGTTCAGTCTAGAAAATTGTATTGAGTTTTCAACATCTTGCAAAATTGAATTTATGATTTCAAATGTATTGATTATCTGATTCAAAATGTCTTTAATAAACATAGAGTTTTCTTTATACGTTTGATTTTCAACAATTTTTGCTATTTGATTAATTTTTGATTCCAAAAGCCTTTCGTTATGTTTCACTTGCTGAACTGTACTATTGAACTGATCAATTAATGAGATTGAGAGTGAGTTTTGCTTCTTGATATTCGTTACTAGATTATTTTGATTATCTTGTAATTCTTTGATCAGGCGGTCATATTTTTCACCATCGTTGGAATCTAAATTTCCTGTGATCGACTTGAAAATGGATCCAATTCCGTTTATAAGACCGCGCTTTGTTCTAAGTGGATGTGGTAAAATATTGTTGAGTCTGTCAGTCACCTCCTTTTCCGAAAATTCTAATATTTTTAAATAGTTAGATGTGTCCCATGAGTAGTCTTTGTGACTGCCTACAAGTGTCCTTACATTTTTTGAATGGAATTTCAGTTTATTTACCTCCACGATTATTGGATTTAAATCATAATAATGAATAAGTGAATATGCGTGCGTTTCGACTTTGGCTGTTCCAAGTTTGAGAGGAATAAGTCCTGGATTGTTCTTTAGGTTTTGTTTAGATATATTTTCCTGGAGTCCGAGAGTTCCAGATAATCTGAAAAATTAATCAATTTTTAATGGGAGATGGGTATTTTTTGAGGGGACGTTTTAAATTGTCCATGTGAATTTTTTGTTGGTTTTCTGTAGAAACTGTTTTCATTGTATGATCGACCGTTTTGATTTGAGTTGGTTTTTGAAATTTATTTGCATCCTTCTGCCTAATATGTTTTTTCACGTAAACTTTTTGTTTGGTTTTGAATACAATGGGATCATCGCGTTTTTTATTTTCTCGTTCTACTATCTTTTCCTTTTGCTTTATTAGATCCGAGTTTATTTTGGAATAGAGGAGTTTCGATCGTTCCTTGTGATCATTGGTGTAATCATTTAGTAATTTCCGATCAATATCAATATTGAAAGGATCATTGGTTGAAATGTGACCACTTATGATGTCAATTGGCTTGAGTTTTGTGACCGAATGTATAGAGTGGTTGTATGCCAAAATTGCGTACAACATTTTCATTTTTGGAGGGGTTTTCAAAAATCCTCTAGTGTTGAGTAGACGAATGTGTTCTAGAATGGTAGAATGGAACCGTTCTATCATTCCATTGGATTGAGGATGGTGTGGTGATGTGAAATGAACTTCGACTTTGTGTAAAGCCAGGAGTTCCGAAATGAGAAAGTTATTGAATTCGGTACCGTTGTCAACGATAATTCGTTTGGGGATACCATGATGAGAAAAAAATTGAATGAGGTTGTCGGCTATTTCCGTACCTGTCAAGGAGTTGACTAGGTATGCCTGTGCGTACTTTGAAAAACTGTCTATGATTGTGAGGAATTTTCTACTTTCGATAGTGAATGTATCCATATGTACGATTTCGAAAGGTTTGGTTGCTGTAGGGGTGATGTTGAGCTTCATTTTGATGGGGTTTCGCTCATATTTGCTTTGTTGGCAAATAAGGCATTGATTAATATATGTTTGAATGGTTTCTTTTATGTTCGGCCAGTAATGTTTTTCCTTAATTCTTGAGAAAGTTTCGTCAACACCGCGGTGGTTTGACTTACCTTCATGGTGGTTTTTGATAATTTCTTGAACGTCTTCTTTTTTTGTAACGTCCAGAAGCTTTTTGGTACACCTTTTGAATTTTATAGAGGGCCACTTGAAATATTTTTGAATTGTTGCCGAAAATGGTTCATAAAGTTCGGGGTTTTCAAAATAGACATGGTACTGCACTCCTGGGGCGACATATTCTTTGATAAAATTCAAAATATCGTTTTCTGTATTATTTTGCGATATTTGTACATGAATTCTCATCTTTTTCTCGAACAGAATGGTAGTTTTAGGTTTGGCCGGAGAATGGAGAACTGAGCTTACAATCAACTGATTGAGCCCTAGGTTCACGGCACACTGCGCTATTGGAATTGTTACAACAGGGTTCTGTTCAGCATTTGAGTGAATGGTGTCATCTTCAAGGTTTTCGCGTTCTGGTAGGGGTTCATCTTCTATTTGTTCGATATTAGGTTGCAATGGTGAAGAAATGTCATTTCTTCCATTACCTGTGGAAGGTAATTCATTGTCTTCGTGTATTCTGGGTTCTGGTAGGGGTTCATCTCCTGTACGTTCGGTATCAGGTTGAACTTGTAAAGAAAGATTGTCATTTTCTGTGTGACTTTTCGGAGGTAACTCGTTGTCCGTATTATTTACATGCATTTCGTTAGGAGGAATCATGATGGGGGAATATTCAGTATCCAGATTGGGTTCTCCAATAATCAAAATATCGGAAGAGGGTTGATAATCCGGGGTTTCAAGGCAACGACTTACTGGGTTTCCTTGACCACTGAAAGTGACACCTTGATTTGTTAGACGTTGTGATTCGTCTAGTATGTCATCCAATTCCTCCCAAAAGGTTTTGGTGTCCTTAGTGTGGATTTCGACACGGGATAAAGCATCGGCGTTGGTGTTCAACTTGCCTTTTTTGTAGATTATGGTATAATCGTATTCCTCTAGTTTGATCCGCCATCTCAGCAATTTTGAGTTGGGGTCCTTCAGAGAGAATAACCACTGAAGGGGTTTATGGTCAGTGACTATATTGAACTTTCGTCCAAAGAGGTATGGGCGGAAGTATTTGGTAGCCCATACGATCGCGAGAAGCTCTTTCTCAATGACTGAGTAATTTTGCTCAGAGTCATTCAGGGTCCGAGATGCGTATGCAACTGGAAGGTCTTGGCCTATAGGGCCTTGAGAAAGGACAGCTCCTAGGGCGAATTTACTTGCGTCCGTGGTGAGATTAAAAGGTTTAGAAAAGTCGGGGTACTGCAAAATCGGATCATTGATTAACAGGTTTTTGCAGGTATTGAAACATTCCAAAAAATCTGCATTATGTTCAATTTTTGCGCCTTTCTTCAGGCATTTGGTTAATGGTTTCGTTAGTCTAGCGAAATTATTGATAAAGCGTCGATAGTAACCTAACAAACCCAAGAATCCTTTGATCTGTTTGGTGGTTTTTGGGACGGGGAAATTTTTGATGGCTGTGATTTTATCTGGATTCGGCTTGACACCTTCGGGAGTCACGACGTGTCCCAGATAGGCTACTTCCTTTCGTAGGAATTCCGATTTATCCAGCTGAATTTTGAAGTTTGAGCTTCTCAGCCTGTTGAAGACAGATTTAAGGCTCTCAAGGTGTTCTTGGAGGGAAGTCGAGAAGATAATAATATCGTCGAGGTATACCAAGCACTTTTCGTTCTGGATACCACGAAGGATATTATCCATTACGCGTTGAAAGGTAGCTGGCGCGTTTTTCAAACCAAATGGCATTCTCAGGTACTCATAATGGCCATGTTCCGTATTGAAAGCTGTTTTTTCAATATCGTCCTCTTCCATTTCAATTTGATGGAAGCCACTGGCCAGGTCGAGTGTTGTGAAATACTGGCATTTTCCCAGTTTGTCCAGAAGATCTGTGATGTTAGGTAAAGGGTATTTGTCATCTATCGTTTTCTCATTGAGCTTGCGATAGTCAACAACAACCCTCCATTTTTGCTTCCCAGAAGCATCGACCTTTTTGGGTACCACCCAAATAGGCGATGACCAAGGAGAATTGCTTGGCCGAATAATTTTCTGGTCGAGCATTTTTTTGATCTGATTTTCGACTTCTTGCTTGTGTATGAATGGGTACCGGTATGATTTTGTATACACCGGTATTTCATCAGATGTTCTAATTTGGTGCTTTACACGGCTCGTAAAAGTCAGCGGGGTATTTTCATAATAAAATATGTCAGAGAATTCTTTGCACAGCGAAAGTATCTTAGATCTTTCCTCGTCATTCAAATGGTCACATCGAATTTTTGAAAAATCTAGATTTTGCTTAGGGGAATCATCAAAATTATGAAAATCGATTTTTTGAATTTCGTTCTTATCAAATTTTTCAACAGCGATTGGTTCTGAAAAATTCAGGGTTACTGGTTTGGTGGTGTTGTTCAAAATTGTAGTGAGAGCTCTACCTTTATTTGCAACAGTAAGACACTCTGGCAATTCACAATTATGAAAGCGTTGGTGAGGTATTATTATTTCACCATTCTGAATTGATGTTTTGACCTGTATCACTTGCTCAGATCTTGGAGCAATCGTAATTAAATTGAGATCGCTTTTTGTTTTTTGAAACTTCAGTTTTATTTTCGCATAAGGAGTGATAAGATAGCCATTACCAAAATCTAGGTTAGCTTGTAAAAGTTTTAAATTGTCAAGACCAATTAATCCTTTGAAAATGTCATGAAATTTGAAAAGGAAAAATTTTAAATGTTTTTGTTGTGGCAAATTGAATAATTTTGAAGCGGGCATAGATGCGCTATATTTATGAGCTGATTTTTGGAAAACTGTGGAAACAATAAACGGGTCGTATTTAATTCGATTTGGAAACAGTTTTTGAGCAATTTCTGGATCTATAAAAGATTTCGTGGAGCCTGAATCAATGAGAAATTTTGCGTCATATTCCGGAAATGTTATATATGATAATTCGCTAGAACTAGAATTATTGAAAGAAATGATTTGCGGAACTAGGTTTGATTGTTCGTGGTTGGCATTTCCTGAAAATTTACCTCGGAATTGTCAAAATTACTTTCCTGATTTTCATTTTCGCAGTATAGAAATTCGTCATAATGTTCGTTATAATCTTCTTCAGCGTAATATTCGTGTTCGCTATAATTTGGTTCATTTTGAGTGTCACTAACTACCGTATTAAATAATTCCTCTGATATAAAATTTCTTTGGGGTTGCTTTTGAAATGAGTTTGAGGGACCTGATCGATAATTAGGGGCGTTTCTTGTCGAAACACTCATTGGTACTGGTTTATTTGTTTGATATGTATTTCTGGTGGATACACTCATGGGTGTAGGTTTTGTGAAGTTCTGATTCTGATTGGGCCTGAAAACATTTCTGTTTTGAAATGGTTGTCTAAAAACTTGCGCGTTGGTAAAGAATTTTTGGGGTTGGCTTGGTGCTCGTGGCTGAATTGGTATTGGTTGTGAAGGAAATTGATTTTGCTGTCTGAAAAAGTTATTTGGTGTACTATAATTATTGACAGGAGAAGAATTTGGCTGTCTGATCTGAATTGGTGTTCTAGAAGGTTGAAAGTTTGGTCTAAATGTATTCTTATTTGAGAAATTTTGGAAGTAATGTACATTGTCTTCCTGTAAAACAAACTGCAATGCTTCACTGAGAGATTTGGGTTGCATACAACGTATTGTAGTACCCAAGGGTTCCTTGAGCCCAGAAAGAAAGGTTTTCAATGCCAAATTGCTATATAAATCTCTTTTACACCTTTTAGATTCTTGTGTGATTTCGTGAACGTCGATATAATTGCACAATAGGTTCAATATATTTAAACACCTATCATAGAACTGTTGAGGCTTTTCATTAGGGGATTGCCTAAGCATAACCATGTCTCTGTTTAGGCAAGTTTCATCCCTTTGATCGGCAAAGTTTCTGGTTAATGTATCTTTGAGTTCTCTCCAATTTGAAACATTCTGTATATTGGCTACTACTTTAGCATTGCCTGATAATTTTGAAATGAGACAGTTCAGCAAATAAACATTTTGAAAGCTTGTCGGCTCAGCCACATTATAAAAAGTATTAATTATTGAATCACAAACTGCTAGATATCTATTTAAATCATTAGGGTTGCCGTCGAATTCAGGCACACACCTAAGGTATTCTGAGTTGAATTGATTAGCCATTATTATATTTGAACTACTAAAAGAATTAGGCAAAGAAACTGAAGAGTCAGCTGAAGGGTTTTCGTTATTCAATTTTAACTTTCCAAGAATTTGAGATAAGTTATCAATAGACATTTAAAAATTACGACTTACATTAAAATTGTAAGAACTTTGAGCATCCTTTATAAGGTAGACGACTGGTTCCTCGATTTTTGATTTCCAGAAAGACTTCCTTGCGAGACTGGACGATTCTGTTCCACTCCCCGATGATCTGCCTGTTGAGGGTAGCTAAAGGTCCACGATGGATTGGGTTTCTTGAGGTTTGAAGAGCCACTCCTTCACAAACACCTCCACAAGGCAAAACAACAAGTTCGATACCCGATAAATCGTTGAAACGAAAACTGCACGTTCGATACGTTCAATTTCGAGTATCCTACCGACTGCGCCAAATATAACTTTCGGATGTCAAAGTCCTTTTTTAAAAATTAATTTTATTGACAAAAATTGATGTTAACAGTATGAGAGCAAAATTATAACTGAATTACAAAAGTATTCTTCCCATGAAGATAAGAATGCTTGCACATCAGTTTCCCAGAATCGCGAGATTCTGCTTCAGCATGGTCAGCGGTTCACATGGGAATGGGCGATATAATTCATGAATGATGAATTTGAAGTAATGTAATGTATACATGTTGTGTAAATAATATAATTTCCCATATAGGCAAAAATAAAATATATTTCTGACACAAATTAAACAGTAATTTTTTTAATAAATATTGTAATTTCTAAAACAAAAATAAAACATATTCTTAAAACAAAGTCTTTTTTTAACAGCTGACTAATAAATAGGTAAACAAAACAAAAACAAATTCTATCACATGAAATACATAAAGAAAATACATATAAAATTTAACTTATAATAATTATTAACAATGTTGAACTGACATTTACATCCCCAATTTCTAAGGATTTCATTTCTCTTTGCAAATAACTCAAGTTTTTTCCTTTCAATCTCTAACTTTTGTTCACAATACATTTTCCTGTCCAGTCTTGAATTTTCTATATTTGTTAATCTTCTATTTTTTCTATGTTTGGTGTTTGTAACTGATGTTGTGGTTGGTTATGGTAAAGGTACTTTAGGTGGTGTTTCACACAGTTCAATACTATTCTCTATTTTTTTTTGTGACTATTGTTTTCTTTTATTTCTTCTTCAGTGTTGATTTTTTCATTTTCTTCTAATGTCTACTGTCTCACTGGATAAAAGAACATCTGGATTGGTATTCTTTTTTTTTACCAAATATTTCTTCCATTTCCACGTGGTAATCAAAATATTTGCGACCTCTACCTAAATATGAAAGAGAATGCATTTATACATGTAAATACCGATAGAGGTATTGAGAAATCACATGTTGCAACACATTGTTATCAACTTAAATGGTTTATGTACAGAAAAACAACTATTGCTTACCAGTTTTATTCTGGTTGTCGACAAATTTTTTATAATTCCTTTCTAGGACTTTCCATCTGTTGTGACAATTGCTTGCAGTTACATTTATATTTAATGTATGCAGTTCATCAGCTATTCTCTGCCACATCATTTTTACATTTTTTATATCAAATGTACCTACTCGTTTTCTATATTCGGCATAGGAATCAATTAATAATTTAGTATTATTCACACTCCACTTGTACTCCACAGTTGAATTGTGAATGGGGGTAGTTTCTGCTGCATTGGAAGTAGGTATATTTTGATCGTCGTACTTGGGACTAACAGGTATTCTTGTACTTCTAAAAAAATTCTTCAGTTTATACATCAACCTTTTTAGTAATAATACCAAAAAATACACTTCTTGGTGTATTCTGAGATAATACAATATAATTCACCTCCTAATACAGTATTCATTGTTTCAGCTAAACCTTTTGCCTTTACCTTACAAACATAAAAGTATGGTTATGTTTAGTATGTTCCGTGATAACCATGATTGATTCCAATCAGTAACCAAACCGTTCCAACCATGATTTATTTTGGAACCGTTATTAGAACGGTAATAATTTGACGCCTGCGTAACAAATTTTGAGAACGATTTTGATAACGATTCTAGAACGATTACAATTTGTGTTCAGTTCTCTGAATCTTTTTATGAAGACTATGTTATCATGCTTATTGTAATTGCTTGAGCATGTATTAAAAATGGCGATTTTCTGGTCCACGGAGGAGGTTTAGAAAGTTTTATAAGAGTTGTAGCTTTGAGGTTGGTGTTTCTTGAAATAGGGTATAATGATTGTAGAGGTGAAAGCGGCGTTCTGGGTCTATTTTTGGGAGCTGGTTTTATAGAATTAATTAATTCAAATACCGGGTTTTGTGGGTAAGCAGATACCCTGGAGAAATAGGATAACAGTTGGAATTTTCGTCGTATAAAGAGAGGTAATTCAGAGGATTCAATATGCTTTCCGTCGGACTGGATTTGAAGACACCCAGACATATTCGTGGTGGTGTGGTTTTAATTGTGTCAAGATATTTGAGGTATGTTTAATCGCTCTTCGAAAATTGTAAAGACCTCGTGAATAATCTTTGAGTTTCTGCCATTTATTTACGAATAGATCATAGTGATAACAAAACGTATAATGGGCAAACGAGTAAGTAGGTTTTTCAATAGAAAATCGGCACCTCACCCAAAATATCACGAATATTTTTGAATAACTCATATTGGCAAAAGTCCGTTTTAACGAGTTTCAAACCGTCACGCAGACAGGGCGAGGGCAAGTGTCATTCCAACAGACCACCTTTCTTTCATCCGTCTACTCTCCCACCGGGTGATTGATAAAGCCGACAATCATCGTTATTAAATAGATTTTCCTGGAGATTACCGGATTTAGGAGCTCCCCGGGGCGAAATTACCGTTTCCGCTGGCCGGTCGTTATCCGGACAGAACTAATTTACAGGACTGGTTTTCGAGGAAGTGCGATGCCCACTCGGTTTGATCGACTTTTGGGAAAACGATCGCGATTGCTTCTCAAAAGAATTTCAATCTCTTATTTCCGAATGATAATGTGTAGTATGGGTGCCTAGAGCGATTTTTGGAGTCTGAGAGATGAACGGCTTTGACAGACTGAAAAAATTGTGATTTATTACTGTTTCCAGTTTTCATCTTTCGAAATGAACTGTATACTTCAAATAGATAGATACGCGGTATGATGAGATAATACTTTTGGGTACGCCGCTCAAGAATTTGGTGCAAGGCGGTTTCATAAGGTACCCCGCTCTTGAGGACACGACTCAGTCGTTTCCTGGCTGCACCACCGAACCTTTTTTTTTAAATTCAGTTATTAGATCAGGAGTTGGAGAGTTGAGAAGCTCTCGCTCCTGGTCTAAATTTACAGGGAAGTCAGTTGGAGTCGTAAGCTCGACATCCATCTCCTCTGTAGACTCAGCGTCAGAAAGAATTTTTAAGTTTACTCTGTCTATAAAAGTCCCACGAGTAGCTGGGGAAGAAGGTCAATCACGGCAGAGCCCCGCTTCACCATGACAAGACGATGCTACGGGAGGGCGCCCGGTAACTCGAAGGTTCCGTAGAGACATCTGATAGGCTCAGTGGCATTCATCCTCTCGGCACGGATACACACACCTTAGGATTAAGCCATCGTTGGGATGCTATTCATTTAGGAAACAATAGAACCACAAGTGATTCTGTCATTCCTGTATCCAGCGGGGCTACGTGGAAGCAGGCATCCGATGGCCGGTTTGCTCAACCCCCACATCCCAAGCCAATGCATTCGCCAAAAACAGCATGCATGGTTCAGGTAGTGGAAGATGAACAAGGACAGCCAACCCGTCAAAAATGTGGAACGCTACACGATTTTGCGTGTCATCCTCGCGCAGGGGCAAGGCTAATCTTCTCTATATCCAGACCAGAGACAATTTGGTAAGTGTTCCTATTGAGGAAAGATTATTTTGGCAGTTCAATATCAACTTGAACTTTGGTCAGCAGCTTCATTACTGTTCAGGCCAGTGTGGTCAGAAATCCAGATCAGTGTGGTCAGAAATCTAGACCAGAGACAATTTGATAAGTTTTCCTATTGGGGAAACATTGTTTTTGGTAGTTCAATATTAACTTGAACGTTGGTCAGCAGCTTCATTACCATACAGGCCAGTGGAGTCAGAAATCCGACACAATTTGGTAAGTGTTCCTATTGAGGAAATATTATTTTGGCAGTTCAATATCAACTTGAACTTTGGTCAGCAGCTTCATTACCGTTCAGGCCAGTGTGGCCAGAAATCCAGACCAGAGACAATTTGATAAGTTTTCCTATTGGGGAAACATGGTTTTTGGTAGTTCAATATTGACTTGAACGTTGGTCACCAGCTTCATTACCGCCCAGGCCAGTGTGGTCAGAAATCCAGATCAGTGTGGTCAGAAATCCAGACCAGAGACAATTTGATGAGTTTTCCAATTGAGGAAAGATTATTTTGGCAGTTCAATATTAACTTGAACGTGTTGGTCAGCAGCTTCATTACCGTTCAGGCCAGTCTCGTCAGAAATCCAGACCAGTGTGATCAGAAATTCAGACTGGAGACAATTTGATAAGTTTTCCAATTGAGGGAAGATTCTTTTGGCAGTTCAATATCAACTTGAACGTTGGTCAGCAGCTTCATTACCGTTCAGGCCAGTGTGGTCAGAAGTCCAGACTAGAGTAAATTTGATAAGTTTTCCTATTGAGGAAAGATTATTTTGTCAGATCGACTTGGACATTGGTAAGGAGAAGGTTGAATGCTTTCAGAGACATTTGACTATCCGAGATTATTTTCAATGATTCATGTGATAGGCTCAACATAGGGTCAATAGCGTAGATTTTTACTCAAAATACATTCACATAAGACCATGAGGCAGGTCAATATATCTTGGCTGCTGCATGCTAAAACGCAGTAACTGACACTGAAGCGAAAAATGGACTGAATTCACATTTCTACATACCGTCTTTGGACACATCCCTGAAGATGTGTCCAAAGACGGTATGTATGTGTGTGTGATGTGTCTATTTATCATGCACTGGTTCAGGAGATATAGTATAGCAAGTTCCGGAGAACTGTATATGGTAGATTGTAGTTGACTATCAGGGGTCATTCCTAGAATGCTGGTTTTGTGCACTTCTGTTACCCGACTACCTTCTCTTTTCATATAGATGAATAAAAGAGGTAGCTCTAGATCATTGACGATATACTGCCCATGGCACCGAAATAAGTCAGGTAAGCCACTGATTTTTTTTGGTAATATCTTTGCTTTCTCGCATCCAGACTATTTGATTTATGGTAAACACAAAGTAGTAACTCAATTAAGTGTGCAGTATATGTTTTTCAATTGTCAGTCAGAGAAACGGAATAATCACAGCATAAGCATATCTTATGCTTTGGTGAATTCTGAGCCGCTGCCGCTGGCTGACAATATATCTCTAACAATGTTAGAATAGGGTTAGGTCTAAAGTGAGTGGGTCTTTTCGACCCTCCACCGCAACCCGCAAGGGTTTATTGTGGCTCACACCTATTCACACTCGGCCAAATAAACCTAGCTTCTTAACGAAGCCTATTAGTTTGTATTGTGAGTAGTCTTTCAGGTCAGATGGTAAGAGTACGAATCTGCCGAACTCTAAGAACCTGATTCGGTCCCCAGCGGGCAGGCACAAAGTATATTTTCTGCTGTTTCATCATTTTCCAAACAGAGGCGACACACATTGTCTTCCGACAGTCCAAGTCTCTGCATATGATGATTCCAATGACAGTGCCCAGAAAGAAGACCTGTTAGACATCGTAGTTCATCCCTACTGCAGTCCAACAACTGTTTGGTATCAAGCTTCAAAGGGTGGATAAACGCCTTGGAGTGAGCCAATCCTGGAAGTTTCTGCCAGAAGTCCATAAATATTTTTGCCATCCAGGTGTTCAATGTTTGTTTGGCAAAGCCCAAAGCGATGCCAATGACAGGTTCTGGTCCGATGAAGCCGCTTGCAGCACCCTCTTTTGCAAGAGAGTCAGCAGCTTCATTACCTTCCAGGCCAGTATGGCCAGGAATCCAGACCAGAGACAATTTGTTAAGTATTCCAATCGAGGAGAGTCGTTTTTGGCAATTTGCTATCAATTTAGACGTTGCACGGTAGGAGCCAAGAGCATCCAACACCGCTCGACTATCCGAGAATATTTTTATTGACTTGTGTGTTAGGATGGATTAATCCAATCGCTCCGCACACAATTCAATAGCGTAAATTTCCGCTTGAAATACAGTCACATAAATTCCTAGGCAGGTAGATATCTCTGTCCTGGGTCTGCGACTAAAAACACCTGCACCAGAACCGGAAGGTGTTTTTGATCCATCTGTGAACCAACAACTATCTGCTCTCAATATTTCCGTCTCCCGGAGGATCCAGTTCTCTCTACTCGGGAATAGTACTTTATAAGGCAGTTCGTAGTTGACAGTTGGAGGCATAAAGTCAGAGGTCATTTCCAGAACGCTGCGACTTCCAGTGTCAACCAACAGTCTGTTGCACTCTGCATTGAATTTATTTGTGCAATTGGCAATGTGCACAAGTCTGTATGCAGTCCATCTAGCATCTCTTTCCAGAAAAATATGGAGAGGAGGTAGATCTAGAAGGATCTCTATGGCAGCTGACGGTGTGGTACTGATGGCACCAGTGATAGCCAGACAAGCCTGTCTCTGTAAGCCAGAGAGCTTCGCTTGGGCCGTTTTCTGGAAAGCCTTTGGCTACCAAGCAACTGCACCATAAATGATCATTGGTCTAACAATCATCACATAAATCCAATGGATTTGTTTGGGACCTAAGACCTAAGTTTTACCACAAATCCTTCGACATGTCCATAGAGACAGTCTGGCTTTGTGTAAAACTTTTGCCAAGTGAGCGTTCCAGGTAAATATTTTATCAAGGACAATGCTAAGATATTTCACCTGCGTTCCAAATGGAATGACCTTACCATTGAGGGAAAGTGGCGTTAGATCGTCCAGTTCTCTCCTCTTGGTGAAGGGGATTAATACAGTTTTGCTGGGGTTGAGAGACATCTGCTTCCTCAGGGATCAACTGTGAATAACGTCCAACGTGCTTTGGAGGTTGTAATCGATTACTGAAAATATTCATTTTGTTGAAAAAAAAAAAGAAAAAAAGCTTGATTCTGAACATTAGATAACTATGCCTGAACCATTTGCTGTGAAGATTTCGTTCAAAAAGCCAGATAGACTTGAAATGAAGTACCAGCATTCTGGTAAACTGTCAATGTGTTGAGATATAAAATTGAAAAAATACAGAACTTTTGAGTAATTAATCAATTTCAACAAATAGTTGAAATATGCAGTTCATATCAGGTCATTCTTTTTCACTATTGGTGATTGACTTTCACTGATTTGACCTCCACTATTCTATTTCAATCCAAACGAACAGGAAATATACGACGATTTAGGGTTAGCGGAGATAAGAACCTCTACCGGATTGCGTAAATCGGTTTTGCCGGAAAACGAGCGGAATTGGAATGGAAACGATTAAGCAGGCGGATAAAAGAATAAATTGACCTCTTCGGGTGAAGGCATTATCACATTTACAATTGTATGAACTCGATTTGTGCGATAGCTGGGTCAATCAGTGAGATTCTTATTTTATTTACAGCGTGATTTCATTTGCAGTAGGAGTAAATATTTTTCTAGCAAAATAGTTGGAAATGAAGTAGGGACTTCAGAGGAGGAAATAACAGCTTCATTTGATTACCAGCGATCCACCCCGGCTTCCTGACCGGTACCGCCGCAACCGCTATGTCTCTTCATTTCAAATATGTAGTATCTTTGAAAATATCCATTTAAATCACATGCTGTAGAAAGCCATATTGATCTATATTGAATGCACAATGATGTCGCGAATGATAGGAAGCGTTTTCAAGAACTATTACACTATTCGCATACAAATTTGGGATCAATGTGTTTTCAAACCATTCCTCAAAAATATTAGCTTCCATGTCCTTATGATAGTCGACATTGCAGTCCTCAAGTTTTTCCACATAATTTCAAAGAATTCGGAACCCATCCTTTACTTCATCCGCAATGCACAATGATTAGTCGCGATCTTTTGTTTGCAGGCATGTTAGGCGTACACATTCTCGAACCATCAGTCCACCATTTCGTAACTGTGTCGTGAGTGTCATACCAAGTTTCGTCCAAATAGAAAAATTGCCGTTGTTCTTGTCTATATTTACTTATTTGTTCTAAGTATTTGTAACGCAATTCCACTATTCTTCTGCTTAACATAACTGCTTGACGTTTGTTTATTATTTTAAATCTAAATTCTAGTTTCTTTATCCAATTCTGAAGAGTTTTGTCATAGCAGCTCACGCTATGGCCGGAAGTATTCAATTTCTTCCTTATGATTTCAATTGTAGGAATCTCATTTCTTTTGTAACAGTCGTATATTGTTTTTTTCAATGATTTCATTAGATGAACTTCTAAAGGTTTTGGTAATCCCGTATCACATCGCGTCTTGCGTTCATAAGGTTTGTTTTTGACTATTTTACGTACAGTTGAGAAAGGAATATCGGTCAAATCTGATGTTGCTTGTAATAGTTTGTTTCCCTCGAAACCAAACTTGATATGTAGATTCTTATATACACTGAAACATACTCTCTGTTTCAATATTCAAATGCATCCGAATCTTATTCACTGCTATCTCTTTTTCACATTGTTCACCATCGTTATTGGAATCACTACACATAAAAAAGTCTGCGTTGTTATCACACTCGTTATTACTATTAGTACTTGTCCAAGGACGCTACATTTTAAACAAATAACAAAAATTTTAAGTAATTATAACTTCACCAATATCGAATTTCAACACTCAAATCGCGATCAGTTCCTGAACTGAACATTGACGACACAACGGCGGTACTCATCGCTACATTCTATTGGTCACCGTAACATGACTTCAAATTTAATTTTATGACTCTTCAGCCAATTATAAAACTCGGTTAGTAAAAATTATCCAATACGAACCGCCAGTTCTTCAGTCCACGTGGACTAATTCGTAGCGGCATTATTTCTTTGTGTTAGTTTTTTTGGCCTTTGAGTTCGCCGATAGCTTTAAGAATTACTATATCAATTACTTCGACTTTACCTGTGGTATATAAATATTAGCGTAAGAAGCAACGAAACATGTCGTGATATATTTTTCAAATAGAGTTTGTGGAGATCAAATCGTGAGTTGTAGTTTATGAAATTGAAATCTGTATCATAACGAATCTCATTTTTAAACTATATTATTATAGTACATTTGTAGAATGAATATAAAATTGATTTGATTCAAGATTTTTTCTTAAATTTGCATCATGTTTCAAACAATGAATTTATTCCAGTTGTATAACGACAGATCACCCTCGTACGTTCTTTCATTTAGATAATATTGGCAGTGGTGATAATTGAGAAGGCTGACTGACACGCACCCTCTTTATTTTGATTATAACGGGCAAACCGTATAATAATTCAATTACCATCCACATTTACCACATTACCAATGAAGTAGTAATGAAGAGGGGTATTTGACGGTTGCATTGATAGGAGTAGGTAGTATGACTTCCTGAATCAAAAAGCCATTGTGTTTCCTGAAAAAGAGTGTTCCTAATAATCGTTTCTGGGCTTTTTCTATAGTATCAGAATATAAAAAGTTCTTTGGATTCCAAATGACACAACCATATTCCAGCTTAGAACGAACAATGGAGTCAAAGAGTAACAAACAAGTATCGTTACTGAATTCACGGCTAGATCTTAAGACAAAGCTAATTTTTCTATAACATTCAGATACTAAGTATTCAACAAACCAGTAAATATGATCCCGAGATATTTCATCTCATTTATTCTCTGTGAATTGGTGTGATTAATGAAATAGTCCTTGATAGTGTGTGACCTCCTTCGTGTGAAATTCATTATTTTGCATTTAGCTTCGTTGAGAGATAATAATAATATTCTTTATTCAGTAGAACACAGGATTACAAAAAAAATGAAACCTATCAAATACGCTACAACATTTCCTATGCAAACCGAAAAGGCGGAGTTCATCTTGAGCACCTGGAGTGCACAGATGTTGCCGTAAGGCAAGAGCTATAGATCGTATCGCAATAAGTAAAAGTAGAAAGAACTAGAGACTCGCAAAGCATTTTTTTAAGATTCAAATTCAAAGTTGCTCGAGATCCAAACAAAATTTTCAGTTTCCAGATACTTTTACGAATGCATTCCGATATATGCTTTTCGAATCGTAAGGAGTAATCTATACAGATCTCAAGATTCTTCACCACATCACAAAACTGTACAGAAATGTTATTGATAATAAAACAAACATTTTTTTGGTGAAGAAGTCTGTCATTTCGCCTCCCGAACAGCATTGCCTTAGATTTGTTTGGATTCAATGAGAGAGAATGATCTTTGGATATTTTGAAAATTCTATCAAGGTCTTCGTTGATTTTCTGACAACCATTCACTATGTCTGATGGGTGGAAGGAATACATCACCTGAGTATCATCCGCATACATTTGTAGATAACAATGCGAGACAACATTTTTGAAAAATGCTGTGAAAATCACATAGAGAATTGGTCCCAAACTGGATCCCTGTGGAATTCCACATGTCAGTTCTCTTATTTGAGAAACCCTAGTATTGGGTACAACTCGTTGCTTCCGACCACTTAGATAGCTATCAAAAAACATAACAGATTCTTCTGAAAGTCCAATATATCTTAGAATATGTTTCAGCGCAGAATGATTTAGGGTATCGAAAGCTTTCGAATAGTCTAAGAGAACTAGAACAGTAATCATTCCCGAGTCGGTTGCCTGAAAGATAAGATATGTCACATTCAGAAGAGCTGTAGCGCAGCTATGTCCTTTTCTGAATCCAGATTGAGTATCCGGCAAAATATTATATGTTTTCAAGAATTCCACAAGTTGATCTTTTATACTTCTTTCTAATAATTTTGAGACAACGGGTAAAATGCTGATTGGTCTCAGGTCTTTGAGCTCACTGACCACCTCACATTCTGGTAATGGGATCACATTAGCCAATTTCCACTGAGTTGGATATATTGAATATTCCAGAAGTTCAAGAGGTGAGAGATATATTTGATGAACAAATATGATGAATCTTATGTTGAGACCGTCAGCACCTGCAGCCGTTGTTTTTACTGTCAGTAAATACTTGAAAATGTCGTAATTCTCGATTCTGCTAAAATTCCAACTTACATCGGGACCAACAAGTCGACCACTGTAGTACTGTTCAAACTACGAGCCTGCACCGGCAGTGGGAACTGAGTTTAGGAAAAAATCATTTATGTCATTCACATCTGAAAGATGATCTGGAATATCGTTTTTCTTTTTCTTAGAATATATGTTGAGTTTTTTTAAGGTGTCCCATGCATTATTAGTATGTCTGCTTATGTGAAAATTCAAATAGGCTTTTTTCTCCCTCTCTACAGATTTATTAGTGAAATTTCTATCAGCTGTCGTCCCCATACGAACGACAACTCTCAGAAGTTGAGAAACTTGTGCGAGCTAAGGACTAACGAGGTTTACCTTTTAATTCCTATGACAATAAATGATTGATTGTTATAAATAGTATACAATATCGTGTTATGAACAGTTATTATTCAAGTTAGATATGAAAATAGTGATTTTATGAACGTTTGAGAGACATGGTGTAAAAGCTCTCTCAATTGAAACATTGTGTGAATGTTATTCATATGCGGAGTAATTCTTCGTTGAAGCATGTCCCACACATGCTCGATGGGATTCAGGTCCGGTGATTGTGCTGACCATGGCAATACATCAACTCCTTCGTTGGTGAGCCAGTCAGTCACTAGACGCGCGACATGTGGACGAGCATTATCGTGCATTAGGTGGAAGTTTTCACCAACAGCACCAGCAAACGGACGGACGATAGGTAGAAGAATGGTGTCGAGGTACTGTCGAGCTGTGAGTGAGCGATTTGGAAAAACGAGATCGGTTCTGCCGCCAATCATGATTCCGCCCCATAGCATTACTGTACCACCTCTGTATGTGTGGACTTCCTGGACGTGTCTCAAACGTTCATTATTTCCAGGTCGTCTCCACAGTCTTACTCGACGAGAATCTGGATGAAATCCAAATCTGGATTCGTCTGTAAACAAAACTGTGGCCCAATCATTTGCATCCCAGTTTTGATTTTCTTGACACTACTCTAATCTTCTACCGCGATTGCCTCTCGACAAAGGTGGACATCTAAGTGGCCTTCTGTTGTGGAGATCTGCTTCATGCAGTCGATTTCTGACAGTATCACGACCAATGGTTACCAGGTGCGTCTGCTGCAACACGTTAACCAACTCAGGTGCTGTAATTGTCGGTTGTCTTCTTGCGTTTAAGACCAAAAATCGATCTTGAACTGCAGTTGTAGCGCGTCCTCGCCCTGGATGTTGTTCGGCTGGACTTCCAGTTTCACGGAAACGCCGCCACAATCGACTGATAACACTTTGGGAGACCCCCAAATGAAGAGCTACATCATTTTGTCGCATGCCACCTTGAAGAAGCCCTACAGCTCTATTCATCTCAGCCAATGGTAAGTGATGGCGTTCCATGTTAAAGCACAATATTTCCAGTTTAATTGCTGAGCAAGAACTGCATAGAATGTACAAACTCGACACTTTCAGATTATTCATTTTAGCCGAAAACCTACAGTTTGTAAAAAACTTGATAAAGATTAGTTACCGTTTTTGCAGGCTTTGTTCAACCCATAGAAATCTACAGGGTGGTCGAGTGTACCAATTTAATCGAAATTAAACGACCTCATGCATTTATTTGTATGATATTTAGTATGTTATAAAAATATCCCTAGACTTTTCCGATGTTGTAATCCTCTGGTATTATACATTATTCAAAAGTTGGTTCAATATAGAACTGCTGTGAAAACAATTATTTATTTGAATTGGAGGGGTTATATTTTAAGGAGTGATTAATTTTTGGGAAAGATAGTTTTTGGCTTTCTACTACTCCTTCTTGATAAAAAAAAGATGAGGGAATCTTCCAAAAACAGGAAGGAAGTAATCAATTTGAAAATAAGTAACTCTATACAAGGATGTGTAGATCATGCAAAGAAGTAACTTTCAGACACAAACTGAAAGAAAGTCCTCCTGAAACAGCTACTTTCATATAAACATTGAATTACACGAAAGAAAAAAATTCTTTCGAAACAAATACTTCTATTGAACACTGAATTATACAGAAGATATTTTTCTCTACTCAGTTTGTATTTCAAACATTCCTTGTGGAATAAAAATCAGATATCATTCACATGAGTTCTACTTTGAATGAATGGTAACAAATTGCACTTACATGGAACACTGTCATCCTCACTGGTATACATCGATATTTCGCCTTAAGACACTTGCCCCAAGGCTCTTCAGTACCAAATTGGATAACATTATAGAAAATACACACAATTCATTCCTGAATTACTATTTTTTTAATTCTATATAGGAACTTAAAATATCAGCTATTTGGCGTCTATCCGTCAAAGATATCAGATTGAAATGTATTTTAATTTGTAATGGATCTTTGAGATTATGGAAGAATTTTCTATTGGTGTAGGGGACGAATTTGCTCTGTATAGATTCAAGTCTTTCAATATACGAGGTATACGAGATTCCAAATAACTGAAGCAGAACTGAGCTGGCTACATAGGCCATGTAAATTGTATGAACAGAGTTAGTATTACGGAAGTCGTGATCAGAAATCCAAGAACTTTGTTGGCTTTTTTTTTGTAATATAGTTAATATGCGAGTCAAATAATAGCTTATATACTACTTAGATAATACTCCTAAGTTCTTGACTTCAGATGTTTTTTTTTAGTTGCTGTCTGTTTATGTGATATTGGTGGTGGTAAATATTTTTGTTTCTTGTAAATGTAACAGAGTGGCATTTATGAAATTAAGGAATAAGGAGTTTTTCTCGCAGAATCTCACAAGATTATTGATGACGTTCTGAATGAGTGAATGAGGAATGAATGAGGAGTGAATATGGAATAGTTTCAAGTCGTCAGCGTACATTAAAAAATCGCAATAGGAGAAACAACTAGATCTGTTCAAAAATCTGTTTCTGTTTGAAATCTGTTTTTTCGTTAACCAGCTGTCGCACCCCTACGAACGACAACCCTCAGAAGCTTAAACTTGTGCGAGCTAAGGATTAACGAGGTCTTGCCTTTTAACGTGTGACTCCTAACACGGATATATCGTTAATATAAATGTTGAAAAAAAGAGGGAAGAGTAATATTAATGAACTAAATTTTCCCATTGAAATATGTGATCTTTGATATGAGTCTCAGCTCGACTACTTTTGTCAAAATCGTCACAACTAATTTCATAATTCCACAACTCCCTAATTTCTATCTTCTCGTATTTCCGATTGACACTGATCCTTCCTTTCATTCCTATTTCTTCGTCAAAAACAAAACTGACAAGTTCATAAATCCGCCTAAGCATCGGGTGAAAACAATGATATAAAATGATCATTAATATTGTGGCATTATCTTAAATGTGGAAAGTTTTCGGAAGTACGGCGCTGTCGAGGAAGGAAACTCTGCACATAGGAAGGAAGGGGGAGCGGAGGATGAAGAGGGAGTTCCCGGAGGAAGGAATGGGTTATATATTGCCTTATATCGAGCTTCTCGCTGAATTTCAAGTGGGATTTGCACTTTGAGGCAAATGGGGGTTGGAAAGACGTGATCAGGGTGAAGTCGGTGATTCGAAATCACAGGTCATAACCTGGGAACCGTGAATGTGCCTCCATTATTTGTATTGCTGAATAAATTATTATTATTATCTCTTTATTTTTCAGTGCCAGTCGAAAATGAAAATGTTTGATACACAATTTCAATGAAATGTTTCATTTATATTATCGAATGAAAATATGCTCAAGAATAATGTTACAAAATGTTGCAAACATCATAGATTACTCGTCTCATTGGCTTAAACAATTATTTCAATATGAATAATAAAAAGCCAACGTATGCCAAAAATTATGAAAGCTTTAGGTGCAAACTAAATAATTTGCTTGATTGAAACCATACAGATGATACATAAAATATTATCATGATCTAATATTTTTGGTTAGGTTAGGGGGCCTCGTCCCTCCACCGCAACCCACAAAGGTTTATTGTGGCTCACACCTATTCAAACTGGAACTGGCTTCTTAACGAAGCCGATTCGTTCAATATGTTTGGCAAAACCTAAAGCAATGTCAATGACAGGTTCTGGTTTGATGAAGCTACTTGCAGCATCCTTCTTTGCAAAGGAGTCGGCAGCCTCATTGGCCAGTGTGGCCCGGAATCCAGACTAGAAACAATCTGTTTAGTCTTCTTATCAAGGAGACGAGTTTTTGTCAATTTGCTCCCAAGTTAGACGTTGCTCGGTATAGAAGCCAAGAGCTTTCAACGCCGCTTCACTGTATTTGTTTGAGGTTCGCTTCTACCAATATCTCCGCACACAATTCAACAGCATAGATTTCCGCTTGAAATAAAGTCGCATAGGTTCCTAGGCAGGTTAATATATCTGTCCTGGGTCTGCAACTGAAAACACTTCCACCAGAGCCCGAAAGTGTTTTTGATCCATCTCTGAACCATCTCTGCCCTCAATATTTCCTTCTCCCAAAGGATCCAATCTCTGGTTCGTTAGTTGACAGTTGGAGGCATAATGTCAGAGGACATTCCCAGTATGCTGTGACTTGCAGTGTCAGCCAACAGTCTGAAGTACTCTGCATTATACTGTTTTGTGCAATTGGCGATGTACACAAGTATATATGCAGTCCATCTAGACTGTCTCTCCAGAAAAATGTGGAGAAGAGGTAGATCTGAAGGGATCTCCTTGGTCGCTGATAGTGTCTTACTGATGGCACCACAGATAGCCAGACAAGCCTGCCTCTGTAAGCCAGAGAGCTTCGCCTGAGCCGTTTCCTGTAAAGCCTTCGGCCACCAGGCAAATGCTCCATAAAGTGATCATTGGTCTGACAATCATCACATATATCCAATGGATTTGTTTGGGATCTACACTCCAAGTTTTACCACAAATTCTTCGACATGTTCATAGGTCAGTGTGGATTTGTGTAAAACTTTTTCCAAATGAGCGTTCCAGTTGAGTTTTTCATCAAAGACAATGCCATGATATTTGACTTCCGTTCCAAATGGAATGAACTAACCATTGAGGAAAAGTGGCGTTAGATCGTCCAACATTCTCCTTCTGGTGAAGGGGATTATCTCAGTTTTCCTGTGGTTGAAAGACATCTGCTTTCTCTGGCACCAACTGTGAACCACATCCATCGTACTTTGAAGGATATCACACGCTACCCTTTCCAACGTGAACCTTGCCAAGATGACAAGGTCATCTGCATAAGTTTGCAGATCTACCTCTCTACTAATGTGAGCAGCAAGTAGCCTATCCATCAGGAGTGACCTCTAAAAGGGAGATAATATTCCACCTTGAGGGCAGCCCATGGTGACCCTGAACCTAATGGCCTCGTCTTGAAGAATCGTAGTTGCAGTTCTACTAACCAGCATGGCATATATTCATCCAGTTATGGTTGATTCTGTGCCTCTCCCATCCTATACATTTAGGTAGTGCATTGTCAAATGGTCCTTCAATAATATCATATATGTATTATTCACTGTAAGCAGTCACTTTTTTGTAAGATGAGTTATGAACCAGTACAATCGAGTAGCTATTATTGAAAGTCCCGTCGTTAAATTCAACTATTGCTCCCTTGAAACCTATTTGTGGATTTTTTCAACCACCAATGGATCCTAAACTAGTTGCATAGTTCTATTTGATCATTGATGGTTTTAACATTGGGGTTTTTGTACAATTTATTTATTTCCAATGCTTCCAATAAAACAACAACAACAACAACAAAATATAGGACAGATAGTCATAACCTTAATTTACGTCATAGGGGTCATATCTCGCTTTCAGTTTACAAAACTTATCCGTGCCGAAGAAGTTTTACCTTCAATGTCTTCAAGTCTCATAATGTGATCGACCCATCACTTCGTAGTAAGGAACTAGATTCATTTCTAAACAAAATGAGAGACAGTCTCTTGGCCAAAAATTAATAATTCAATATTTCCACATGTAATATTTACTCATACTTCAACATTTCTAAAATAAAAAAAAATATTTCGTTAGGCCATTAGAAATGCCATTAGACATTTCTTTATCGTAAAAGTGGATACCCCATTCGATTTGGGCATATTTCAAACATCTTGATTTCAAGTTTCAGCCCAATATCTCATACAGGGTGTTAGTTATATGATGACAAATTTCCAAATCCATGATTTTTTGACTGACCCTGTATGAAAGTCTTTGAACTTTACAAAAAAGATGAAGTAATCAATGAAATAATACTTCGCATACTCACCTACGGAGTTACATAGGTTGCAATCGTTTTAAGGAGTTGTCTCTAGTTCAATTAACAATAGTAGTAAATTAAATGATAAATGAAACAGTTTTTTCAGATTTTGGAGTTTTCAATATATCCTCCTTTAGGCTCTATACAGTTTTTATACCGTCGTCTCCAATACCGGCGGGTCTTCCTCAATTGGCCTGGTGTTATTTTACCACACTTTTGCCTTATCCTCTTTTTCAATTCGTTAAAATTCCGTGGTCTGGTGATCGAGCGGGCCAACAAATAAAAGGGCTATTCCTTCCAATCCATCTTCCTTGAAATTTTTCATCAGATATTGCCGCACAGCAATCACATTGTGAATGGAGGCACCGTCAAGCTGAAATATAACATTTTTGCTCAGTTCTTCCATGAAATCCAAGAATTTTGTTGTCAAAAAATTGTAAAATTCTCCACCATTTAGTGTGTTTTCAAAAAACACTGGACCTACTATAAGGTTTTTGAATATTCCTATCCAGACATTGATTTCTTGTGAATATTGTCTTTTTGCATTTATTATCCATGTTGTGAACCAATTACTTGAGGAACAAAGAACTTATTCTGCGAATCGGTTTAACTAAACTTTATTTACACATTGATATTTTACTAACTTCGGTATATGACAAGAGATTAACTACTGTGTCTGAACTAAACTGTGTCTGTTATGAGTTATGACTATGATTTTATACGTTTTGATAACATAATTATTTTGTCGGATGAGAATGAATAAGTAAACAAGTTTGATAACATAATTGAGTTCAGTTGAGTTTAAATACATAAATCGTTCAACGTTTAGATATGGACGTAAGGCTCTTAACTAAATCTCCAAATATTGGTATACGAATGGTAAATGATAATGATAGTAAAGTATACGGACTTAAGATTACAAAGTTGACCCTTACGTGTACATAACAATCTATGATATGGGAAGGTATCTAACATCCAGTGTGAATTCTCCCTTGACCAGTACCTGGAATTCTGAGTGGACCTCTACCATTGGTAATAAATATTACTGGAGTTTTTTCCCAACACCAAATCGTTATTTTCAACACCTCGACACGTGTTTCGATCACCAAGTGATTATCTTCAAAAAGGAAGATTAAAATTGATTTTTCACGCCTACACTTCTGAATGGATTTAGATGAAACTTTACATAAATACAGCGTTTACATGAGAATAACATATAGGCTACAATTTACCAAGGTTTTGTGTAATTTTGTTCATAATATAACGATCAGTATTAAGTACGTCGGAAAAGTTCTTGCTCCCTGAGAGCTATCTTGACGTGCGCTGTCTATATCTTGAAATTTGCAGGAAGGTTCATTGTATATCATAAATAATCATCAAGGAAGGGAGTTTCCATCCGCAGAGGAAAACAGGTGTTGTTCAAAGATTATATTGAATTTCATCAGTTTTGAAGTTGAAAACCTGAAGTTTTGCGTTAATAAAAAATATTCTATCTGTTTGAAATGGTCTGTAACAAAACTTAATGTGACAAACTGAATTTTACGCAGGCGAAGCCGCGGGACACAACTAGTATTCCATAAACAACCAACTTGGTTATTCAATATTCAAAGCCAGCTTATTATTTATAGGCAAGTTTAGTCATCCTCATATACGGGTAGGAACTAAACATACCATATATGTAGAGCATGAGAAAACATCGAAGATTGACCACAAAAATGCGTTACTCACAGGAGAAGAATGTGAAATCACTCCAGTGACTACGGTTTATCTCAAGAGGCGCAACATCTTGTATCATTCCTTCTTGAAGGAAGGAGTGTTATGATGGTACTAAAATTATTAAAAGTAGGGGAGACTGGAGGCCGTTACAGTGAATAAATAATATTTTGAGATTGTGGTATAACTCGGTAACTATTCTGAAATTGGTTTGATCTATACTTAATGATGAAAATAATTTCTCTGTCAACTATTATAGTCTATTTCGATGAGCAACGGGGTAATAAATCATTCCATTCCGCTTTCTTGAAATACAAACTGGAATTTTGAAAGGATTTCGTGTTTTGCAAGAAACGAGTTCTGTCTGACGTTAATTAACTGCCCGGTAATTTTGCAGAGAGTTGTAATTAAAGACTCTGGCCGATAATTGTCTCAGTTATGCAATCATTCTTATAAATTGTTGTGACTATGCACAACTTCGAACATGATGCAAAATGTGCTGTCTAAGTAGTCTGATTGAATATATAAACGATAGTTTCAGCAATATATTGTGATACTATAGTACAATTCCATAATAGTAGGCACTGAATTCTCAGAAATATTGCATTGAAACGAAAATATTGTTGTCAAGGTTGTGATTCTATATATTTTACCATCATTTTTCCTTACGCTACTGCAAGAAACAGCTTAAGGCAACAACGTCAGTCGTTTTTGAGAATTTAGTGCCTATTATTTTGAAATTATAGTATGATTTGAATATTTCGGCTGTTAGATTGTCTAATCCAGGTGTTTCTTATTTTTCAGTTCCCAAATATTTTTCGCTTCAATAGGTGTCGCTCGTTGTAACCATATTGAACACTGATTTGTATGTTCATTAAATTCAAAGTTCGATGTTTTTTTTTAATTTCATTTGACAGTTCTTTTCACATTGTTTATACAGTGCATTTCTTTAATGTCCCCTCTCCTTTCATTTTTTGAACGGTTCAACTCAAAAAATTGAAATTTGAGATAATGAAATTAATGCATGAATACTTTATTTTGAAGTGAAATTGACAGATGAAACTTTCAATATGGCGACTGGGTGCCATCTGGGAAAAAATTAAATGAAAAGGGGGGTCTTGTGACACAACATTTTGAAGCTCCTGACGAATACTTCACAACCGTAGAATATGCAGTCAATATCTTCACCTACTACAAAATGGCGGAACATTTAATAATTTCCTGAAGACAAACACAATAATATCGATATTTCAAAAATATTCCTTTTTATCTGCCACATGGCAATTCCAACAACCCGATAAAGTTTGTTCAGTTATTTTTTATTTATAAAAACAACAAAAAATGTTAGTTCGACAAATAATTTTATTGTTCAATTTGAATATTCTCATTTAGGTTTCAGTTTTACTTGTTCGGAATTGGCCGCGGTGGTAGTGCGCCCGATTCACGATCGGAAGACCGTGGGTTCGATTCCTGCCTCGACCAGATATTTTTCTGGATGAAGCTGGGATGATTCTGCAACCGTGTTAGGAATCACACGTTAAAAGGTAAGACCTCGTTAGTCCTTAGTTCGCACAAGTTTCTCAACTTCTGAGAGTTGTCGTTTGTATTGGGGCGACAGGTGATTAACGGAAAAACAGATTTTAAACAGACAGATTTTAAACTTGTAGAAAGGTACCAACGTCAACAATCTCTAAAATGGTCAGTTCACGTCCATTGGAAGAAAAAATTGAAGCGATTTTTATTTACGGTGCGACGCGTAACTTTCACGAGACCGAAAGGATTTTCAATGAACGTTTTCCGATTCGTCCTATCTGTAAAAAATATTTGAGGGAACTTGTATCCAAATTCACAACTATCGATAGTGCACATATCAAAAAGCCCCCAGGTCATCCGTCCATTCCGGAAGAACAGCAAGTGCAAATAATGGATGATATGGTAGTAAATCCTGAAAAGTCTACTTATTCCGTCGCGAACGTTTGTGAGGTGTCTTCTTTCTACTGTGTGGAGACTTTTGAAGAGGAATGGGTATCATCCACAAAAAATTAAAATGGTACACAATTAACTGAAGATGACCCTGATCGAAGAACATCATTTTGCGAAATCAAGACGGAAACCATTGCAAGGCATCCTACCTATCTCCTCAATATTTTTTTATGACGAATGTACATTTTTTAAACGGCAATGTTCACAGACAAAATTGCCGTTATTGGAGTGACACCAATCCTCACGTTTTCCGGAAAACACATTCCCAATATCCAGAAAAAAATAACGTTTGGGCAGGAATATTCAGAAACCATTTTGTGGGACCTCTATTTATTGCTCAAAATTTAACAGGGGAACTGCATTTGAATATGCTGGAAACTACTGTTGAAATCGTACAGTGAAATCGTTGAGGTGAATCCTAATGAATTCGATTTGGATATTGTATTCCAACAAGATGGAGCACCACCACATTACTCCAGACAAGTAAGAAACTATTTGGGTACTACTTTTCCCGGTCGTTGGATTGGTCGTCGAGGTCCTACAGAATGGCCAGCCCACTTGCCAGATTTGCTCGCCTGCTTCAATATTGGATATACGGCAGAGAATAATAAATATTTGTAGAGATATTGACGTTACTGTGCTCGAAAATGTTCGGCATGAAATACCGGATAGGCTGTTCATATGCCAAGAAGTTCAAGGCAACTATTTCGACCATCTTCTGAACTGACCTCAAGCTTATTACCTTATATTATGTGGTTAAATGTCAATGTATTCAGGCAATTATTAAAAGTTCCGTCATTTTGTAGTAGTTGAAGATGTTGACATTGTATTCTAGAGTTGTGAATCATTTGTCGGGAGTTTCAAAATGATGTGTCACAAGACCCCTCTTTCCATTTAATTTTTTTCCCAGATGGCGCCCAGTCGCCATCTTGAAAGTTTCATCTGTCAATTTCACTTCAAAATAAAGTATTCATGCATTAATTTCATTATCCCAAATTTCAATTTTTCGAGTTGACCCGTTCAAAAAATAAACAAGGGGGGGGGAAATTAAAAAAATGCATAAGTACTATTGAAAATATCTATAATTTACTTTGGAAGAGATATATTTTCAGGAGAGATTGATTTTTGTGAAAGAAAGATGTCGGCTTTCTATTTATCCATCTTTATACAAAAAATTTGGGGATCTTCCACATAATGAGTAAAGCAACTAATTTCAAGATGAACTCTTCACAAAGATGTGCAGATCATGCGAAAAAGTAACTTTCAAGCATATATCGGAAAAGCAAACCCATTAGTAACAACTACTTTCATAAACACATTGAATTACACGAAAAGAAATACTTTCGAAACAAATGCTTCTACATGAACACCTAATTAGGTATACAAAAACTCTTTTTCCTATTCAGTTTGTATTCCAAATATTCTTTATGAAATTGAATGATATGTCATTCACAGGATTTCTACACAATACGAGGGTTTCCAACCTAACAAAAGATACAAGACATTTTTTCAATTTTTTTTAATCATCATCATAGTCTCCTTTCAAGTCCACACACTCTCCTAGCGATGCTTCCATCTCTGTAACTCGTCCTAATAGTACTCCCCTAATTATTTTCAGACCATTATATTGATATAGTAAGGGTTTTTTTGTAATTTTTTGTATTAACTTTTTAGTTTCGTATATTATTTGGATCTTTTTTTAGCTGCAGGTATACGCTATTTTTGTCATTGGTTTCAATGAATAAACAGTATTTGTCATTTAAATTCATGTTCTTCTCCAGACCTGCCCACCATTTTAATTAAACCGTAACTTCCATCAAATTCTCAAACTCTCATCCGCATGTAAATGCCTACTTTGAAATGACACTCTGCAACTTAATTATGGGGCAATAAATAACTTAGCAGGCTAATATGGTAGTTGAAAGTGCGTCCTGGATACGTCGCGGAGATAATCCCATCCCGGTCCGGGGTTTATCCGGTAATCCCGCCCTCCGCTCTCATTATACGGCGCTGCGGGATTCGTGATATTGTTTTCTTGATTACCTGAATGCGTCTCTTTTCCCCCTTCGCGCATCTCGAATCGTGAATGAAACGTCAGCATCCAAGATTTTCATGATGAAAGATTTTGTGTAAATAAAAATTTGATTTCATGTAGGTATTTAGACACGTATTTAGACACGTATTCCGAAACTCAATAGCTGGCAGTCCCTAGTATAGTCGAAGTAAACGATATTGTGAACATTTAAAGTTGGCGGCATTCTCAAAGGTCAAAAAACCAATACATAGAAATGAACCGGCTGCGAAATAGTTCACGTGGACTGCAGAATTGGCGGTTCGTATTGGATAATTTACTAACCGAGTTTTATGATTGGCTGAAGAGTCATAAAATTAAATTTGAAGTTATTTTACGGTGACGAATAGAAATCGGGGAATGCGGGGATGGTTATCGCCGTCATGTTCAGTAATAGTACTGATAGTAATAACGAGTGTGATAAAAGCGCAGACTTTTTCCTGTGTAGTGATTTCAATAGCGATGGTGAACAATGCGAAAAAGAGATACCAGTGAATAAGATTCGGATGCATTTGAATATTGAAACACAGAGAGTATGTTTCAATGTATATAATAATCTACATCTCAAGTTTGGTTTCGAGAAAAACAAACTATTACAAGCAACATCAGATTTGATCGAAATTCCTTTCTCAACCGTACGTAAAATTATAAGGAACACATTAAACACTTCCGGCAATAACGTGAGCTGCTGTGACAAAACTCTTCAGAATTGGACAAAGAGACTGGGATTTAGATTTAAAATAATAAACAATCGTCAAGCAGTTATGGAAAGCAGAAGACTAGTGGAATTGCGTAACAAATACTTAGAACAAGTAATTAAATATAGACAAGAACAACGGAAAATTTTCTATTTAGACGAAACTTGGCATGACACCCACGACACAGTTGCGAAAAGGTGGACTGATGGTTCGAGAATGTGTACGCCTTACATGCCTGCAAACAAGGGATCGCGACAAATCATTGTGCATTGCGGAGGAAATGAAGGATGGGTTCTGAATCCTTTGAAATTATGTGGAAAAAAACTTGAGGACTGCAGAATATGAAAGCTAACATTTTCGAGGAATGGTTTGAAAACACATTGATTCCAAATTTGGATGCGAATAGTGTAATATTAGATAAAGAAACTAGGATTTAGATTTAAAATAATAAACAAACGTCAAATTGTTATAGAAAGCAGAAGAATAGTAATAAATACTTAAAACAAATAACTAAATATAGGAGGGGGTCATCTGGAATGCTGTCAATGAATTGGTCATTGAAATGATCTCGGTATTTGACAGTAATGACAGGTAATGAGAGTAGATTAAAAAATAATTGATTTGTGGAGAAAACGAAACAACAATTGTCAGTTGCCACACCACTCTGTATAAAACTGAAGTGCTGTAACAAAGGATGTTCTTGCAAGTAGGAAACACAAAGGCCTCGTTGGAGGCTAAGAACTTTGAGCTCGTAAAGTCAGAAGGTCGAGTGAGGAGTGACGGCATTTGACTTTCAGATGTGCCGCTCGCAGCGTGGTAATCCCTTAGGGCTATATAAATATATGGGCTACGTTATCCGAGAGCGCCGAAATTTTCGTACTATCTCAAAATATTCCAGTTCAGGGATGGCTGCAGATGAATGTTTCATAATTCTTAATTGAAAACGATATATTGTTAGAAATCTGATCAGAGATCATTTCATTGATATTATATACTACTGGTTTGTTTTGTTAAGAGTGAGAATATTTGCACTAGAAAAATATTGAAATAACTTCATTCATGGCTTTTGCATCACGATAATGTACCTGCTCATTCGTCATTGCTTGTTTGTAATTTTTTGGACAAAAATAAAACCGTAATCATGCCTCAGCAGCCACCGCATTCACCAGATTTGGCCCCTATGGCTTTTGTGTTTCCAAGAGAGAGAGAGAGAGAGAGAGTTCAAAGACATAGCAAAGAATGCATATCAGAGGCACAAGTGTATTTTATCTGAGGGGGATCACTTTGAAGGGGACAAAGAAGAAATGGATGAATGAATGAATATGTTTTGAAAAAAATTGAAATTAACCTTATTTTTTGGTAATACACAGGTAATAACAAAAAATAGCAAGAAAATCTTCCATATACAGACCGTTTCTTTTATCATGTGGGAACATTGCTATATTCTGAACCGTAACAGATACGAAGAACGATTAAATTTGAAAAAAAGGTAACTGTCATCGGGAACAATACAATGGTTAAACAAAAGTTACGGGGACTCTCGCCCTTCTCTCTTCTTCTCGCCCTTATCATGTTACCACATGATAAAAGAAACGGCCTGTAGATAGATCACTTGCTTTATTAATAGTTACATAAAAAATTACGAATAAAAATATTGAAAAACGCATTCTTAATCAAGTAGAATGCTTCAACATCTGAAATGATCATCAATATGGTTTCTGGAACCTTGCAACCTGTTATGCTTGAGATTCTGTATCTCTGTAGAGTAGGGAGGATGAGTGTAAGCCCACGCACTTAGGCCACATGTGAGCCATTGGACATCCTCCCGAGGAGTTGTCCTCCTAGGTAGACAGGTCGCTGGGAGATATGTCTTTTATATCGGTAGGTGTAGGCCAAGACTCGCCGAACACACACTCTCTTATTGACGATAACTCCGGGCACTCGCACAGGACATGCCTGACAGTCTCATCTTCCTGTTCACACATCCTGCATAGAGGTGTCTCTACTAGCCCCATATTATGGAGGTGTTTCCTTAGTTGACAGTGGCCAGTCAGAAATCCTACTGTAAGGTGTAGATTTTTCCTGGTCATCGCCAGATATTTCTTCGGCGCCAGCTTCCCAGGGTCGCCCAAGGTGATCCTGGCAAGATTACATCCTTTGATTTGAACCCATCTCTTCGAGGATTGAGCATGGGTGTAACATTTGACTAGTTCCGCAATTGTCGAAGTCATCGGGCCGTGGGTGCCACTGCGTCCTAAAATTCTTAGTCCAGCCGATTCCTTGGCTAAAGAGTCGGCAATGCGATTACCTTCACACCTGTCGTGCCCTTTATTCCACCTCAGGATAATGTTATTATCTACCAAGGCTTAGGCTATATCTTGGTGGCACTCTAGTACTAGCCCTGAGGTAACACGCTGTCTTTTCAAGGCTAATAGTGCTTGTCTGCTATCAGTGCAGATTGTTATGTCTTTGCCAGAAATTCCTTTCTTGGTTATTTCTTTTGTGGCGATTGAGATACCAGCCAGTTCTGTTTGGAACACGCTGGTTTTTCTTCCCATTCCCCACTTAATCCTTAGGCTTAGTGACCTGGAGTACACTCCACATCCTGAGATTATCAAAACCTTTGATCGTATTTAGAACAAAGGTATACCAATCAAAATTTTATGTTATCCAGTAACGTAGTGTTTTCCGTGAAGGACATCTGCTTTCCTAGTGTAGTTAGAAAACAATGTCCTGAATGAAGGGAGTATTGTAAGCTATGTTTGTTTGAAGGTGGTTGATAATTTTTCATAGTGAATTTCATTAGTTCGGACTTCCATTGTCTAATATGATTTGAAATCCCTGAAAGAACAAATAAAATTGGAAAGTAAAATGGATAGCTGAAAATAACAATTATATTAAGCTTGTTCGATTTTATTTGTTCTTTTAGGGATTTCAAATCATATTATATCACATTGGACAATGGAAGTCCGAACTAATGAAATTCATTGTAAGCTATATTTCGAAAATAACCATCAGTATAACTGATGTTCTATAGAGAACTAACGACATCATCGCTGATTTTAATTATTTTTCTTTCACAGTTGGAAAAACATTTTTTTTTCCTTTTTCTTCCACCTTCTCGATAATTAAATGTCAAGTACGTTGAGAACTTTTATAACATACAAATGTTCCAAAGATGATTTGATTCAACTGACATGATCTCTGCTACCGGCGCCTGAATTTCCTAGTGAAGAATAATCCACTTCAAGGTTGCCCCATGATACATTTTCCTTATCCCAGAGAAAACCTGATCTGGTCTGGGTTCGTGTGGTTCGCGAAATAGGTTTTATGTAATACATTTCACGTAGATACTCTCTCCTGGCTGCAGGATTCTGAATGCACTCCTAGTCAGAAAGCGCTTTCCTGGCCCCCTACCAGGCCATCCTGTCCGAAATGTGCAGCTCTGGAATTGGAATTTATGGTGATTACAAGGTGACTCTCTAGACTGTATTCATTTGAGGGATTCTCAGCTTCAGATTAAATTACGAAGCTATCTGTCTAATGCAATTGTAAGGCATTGGATCGATGTCCTCCACCGGGTTGAGATGTCTAGGTTGAATGATTGCAGTTGCTCATGTTCTCTGATGAATTTAATCTGTTCGGCGGTCACTGGATTGGCCATAACACGCGGAGACACTTGGCCGTTCATCATACATATGATACAGAAGCGTATGATTTTGCTGACTTGATCATGATTTGTGTACACGCCTCAATTCCTCAACTAACGGGCGGAATTCCATCTCTCCCAATGGGAGAGCATTTCAACAGCGTTACATAAGGGTTTCTCAATGTATAGAATGCCATTTATTTATATAATAACATTATGGTTCTCTGCATCTACTGGAACCAGTTCCCAATTATCTCCACTGGCAGTATGAAACGTTTCCTATCCACATGTTGGGTACGCTGGAAAAAGTCTTGCCGACGAATATGATATGCTAGAAACATGCTTTCTCCCAGGGGGAGTGCCACCAGGAGATGTAAGAGTCCTCCTAAATGACACCTCTTCCTTAGGTGTGTATATCCGGACCGAAAGGATGTATGACTTTCAGGCCAGAATGAAACCTTGGAAAAATTGGGTGCTCTCTCGTTTTAGAAAATCTTGTCGCTTGTCGCAATAATGCAGTATTCTGCTATGATAGACTTCGTTTCTCCAGATACTCGCTGGACCTTTTATATATCTGACCTGAGTCTACAGAGGAAATGTACCCAACTATCATTTTTTCAATATCGGATAAAAGAGCAAGAGCTTCTCAGTTCTACAAGTCTTCGATCTTGTTAACAAACCCAGAAGACCAGGTGATACACTTGACAGCGACTTAGTGCCTTCTCAAGAGCAGAATATCTTATGAATTTGTACCAAATTTTTGGGCAGCTGCAGCAGAATGGGTATCAGAAGAGAAAACAAACTTTGCTATCATGGAAAAAACCGTGAACCACCATATCCTCAAATATTTGGAAGGCTTCAGCATCTTAAGCGATCATCAATATGGCTTTCGGAAACAAAGATCGACATCGAGAAACATGGAGAGTCAAGAACTGTTGCGCTTGATGTTTCTGAGATATTTGATCGTGAGTGGCATGAGGGTTTGCTGGCCAAACATTGATGCTATGGCTTGTCTGATCATTTTTGTGTATGGCTCTCCAGCTTCTTTTTAGAACGTTCCCTGCAAGCGGCTATCAATGGATATCTTTCGAATACTCTTACCATCAACGCTGGTGTTTCCCAGGGATCCATATTGTCTTCAACTTCCTTTTCATTGTATATCAACGACTCATTGGGAAAAACCAAGAATCCGAAATATTGCTTGGCTGACGACAGCACACTTGTCACGTCATTCCATTTGGATTCCAGGACATCAGCTACGGATGCACATCTTCACTGGCAGCGCAGCGGGTGGTTGCATGTCTCAATCTAGATCTAGAAGGTTTTCTCCAAAAATATATCCGAACCGGATCAGCGAATCATGTCGCTGGAATTGCAAAGGCTGCTTCTCAAAATTTCTGAACACTGTTCCGAATCAGAAAACTGTATCTACACACTCGGCAATTTTTGATGCTTTATAAAGCTCAGATCAGACCTTTTTTGGAGGACTGTTCACATGTATGGTGCTCCGCCCCTAAGCTAAGGTTGGAGATTTTTCTCTCTTTCATAGATACTTTCACGGAAGGTGTTAAAGATACATTTGATACCACCAAGAGTGGTACATATCAGAAGTACGCGACAAACTGCGGCCGCTCACTGTTTTGAGGTTCAACTCAGTACACCTCGAAGTTCACTTTTTAAGGACTCTTTCATTTGGAGAACTCTTGTAGTGAGCATTTATTATTAACATTAACTATGTTCATGTTGAATAAACTTGCTGAGAAGGTTTTTTCAAATGAATTTAATATCCAGCGATTCACATCAAATTTGAATCGCTACTTTTACATGGGCACCGTTCTGGGGATTTTCCTGTTGTGCTTGTGTTTTGTCTTTAAAACAAAGATTTACGATACGGTACTTTATATTTTGTGCAGACATGCCTGGTTCTGTTTATTATTCTTTTGAGTTTCACTTCATTTTGCGAAGATCTGATGAAAGTTAGCTTATCTAAACATGCATGTATACATCAAGTTCAAAATTAGAAAAATAGTCGAACTTTATTTGTGATAATTAACTTTTTTCTCGCATTTCTGAATTGTGGAAAAAATTGTTTCGCAAATGCCTACATAAAAATAACTACTTGGACGGATATTGTATTACTTGTAATAGACATTTGTGCAAATTATTAAACAGTTATATACATGTTACAAAGAAAATTTTCTAAGAATATACTGGAAATATTCGACAAAAATGGTTAGTTTTTCGAATATATTCAGTATGACCAATCGGGGTCGAACTGTTTTATCTGTGGACAAGTAATTTTGATTTTGAACGATAATGTTATCACAAATGAATCAATTGCTTCTCCCTGATGTATTTTCTACAATATGTTTGCATCTCTCTTCGAAAGGAGGGGTTGTATCATCTGACATTCAGCGTCGAGACGCCACTCAGCGTCGATCTCGCGCGTCGACCCGAAGTCTGATCAGTGTGTGAGTGTTTCAAGTTTTCGTGGCTTATCTGAAAGTAATAAGGTACATATTCACAGTGTTGCTATGGGACAAAATTAGATACCTATTTGGATAGTTCCTAAATATGGTTTGGATATTGTTTGTTTCAAATTATCCTTATGTTACGCGTACTTTCTGAATGATTTCGAAGTGAAAATTGTGTCAAGTGGAGTGTAGTACCTATTGGAAAAAGTTCTGAGCCTTTGGTCTTTTTTTCTGAATTGGTGGTGCGGTATTTAAATCTCGAAAAATGTATCAAAATAATGAACCTACTCCAGTTTGTTATGATGAGGTCATGTCAAAGCGAACGTATTTAATATAGATCTTTAATATAGATCCGTTCTTCGAACGGAAAAATTCTTATTGATTTTGAAAGAAACTGAAGTTTTCCTGCTATTTTTTTGAAACTCGTTACTTTTAAATATCTTCGAAATGAGGACCATATAAGAAATACCCATTTCTTTCAATAATCTTCATAAGTATATTATAGTTCAACTATATCTACTATACGGTCTATGTCGGTCGCAGTATTAATATCATTGTTTAGAAATGACGGTTTTGAAGAAGATATAGGAAAATATGAACTCAAGATCATTACTTTTCGGTACTTTTATATTGAATAGCAAGTTTTTCAGGAAAATTTTATTTTTATAACACACCAAATTTCATGTGAAGGAAAACATAGATTTTCATCTATGAGAAAACAAGGCCAGTTCCTATGCAAGGATGAGAACTTTTTTCGATACCTAATGTGCGAATAATCATTCACTAATTTTCGTCTGTTCAAGGTTGCCATTTTCTAAAAAATTTCTAAGTATATAGGGTGATTCAAAAGTACTTTGACAAACTTCAGGCGGTGATTCCCCACAATATTCTAATATGAATTGTCCAAATAAATAAATGTCCGGAAACGCTTCGTTTCCAAGATACAGGATGTTGAAGTTTTATTTTTATTTTCGTTTTTTTCAAATAACTTTTGAAATACTGAACTTAATTAAACGAAACTTGGTAATAGGAGGTTTTTGAGGTGTCGAATTCGAACCTGATGTTCTTATTGCTCTTACTCGTAGGGGGCGCCACCTACACGTCTTTTTTTTTTAAGATTCATAACTTTTTTGGACGTACTTCTAGCACATTTTTCAGTAAAAAAATCGATTCCTCTATCATATCTACGTAAATAAACTACCCTTGTTACTAGTCGCTGTAAGCAACCGTTTCCTAAATATTTGGACTTGAAAACTTCAAGTCGATTATTTGATAATCGATGCATGTTGAAGTTATTACGAATATTTTGCATTTTTCACAAGAATGCTTTGGAAATAAATTTCACGTTTGTGAGTAGTTTTGGTAATTACATATTTTGTGACAGTTAGACGTTTTGTTGAAGTTTCCGTAAGTAGAAGTAGAAAACACTTATTTTGAAAAAATGGATTATTTAAACAATAATGCTCATTTAGCCGATATGCATTTCGTTTATGGCCTTGCGGATGGCAATGCGCGCGAAGCAAGACGTATTTACCAGGAGCGATTTCCTAATCGAGTACTGCCTTCAGCTCCAACATTTGCTAGTCTCCACCGTCGTTTGGCAGAAACATGTAGCTTTAAGAGCTGATATTATTGGAAGACCACGAGCAGAATTGGAAGAAGCTGTTTTGAACGCTCTCGAGGAGAATCCAGAAACAAGCACAAGAGTAATTGCTGAAGCTGTCAATTCTACCAAGTCCACAGTTTGGAGAATTATCCACGATCAACAGTTTTATCCATACCATATTCAAAGGGTACAAGCTCTTTTGCCACGAGACTTTCCCCAACGCATTACTATGTGTCAATGGTTTTTGAGAAAATTGGTTGGAAATCCTCAATATTTAAGATATGTTCTCTTCACGGACGAGGCAAACTTCTCCCGAAATGCTATCACAAACTTTCATAACAACCATGTTTGGGCTCTCGAAAATCCGCACGCAGTTAGTGAAAGGCATTATCAGTATCAATTTTCTGTAAATGTATGGGCGGCAATAGATGATAATTACTTGATAGGTCCTTTCTTTCTTCCGCTCCGACTGAATGGCGCAACTTACAGACACTTTTTAGAAAATGAATTGCCGGGACTACTTCAGAATGTCCCATTAGAAACTCGCATTCGCATGTGGTTTATGCATGATGGGGCTCCGGCCCATTTTAGCGTTGTAGCCAGGGAATTCCTTAACACAGTCTATCCAAATCGATGGATCGGTATGGGTGTAGAAGAACCTAACCAGGCGTGGGCACCAAGGTCCCCAGATCTAAACCCGATAGATTTTTATTTTTGGGGACTTTTGAAGTCACTAGTTTATAAGACTTCAGTAGTGAACGAGGAAGATCTAAGAAACCGAATAGTAGACGCCTGTGAAACAATAAGAAACACAACAATAATTTTTGAGCGGGTACGAGATTCAATGACTAGACGACTGACACAAATACTGAAACAAATACTGATTATGCACCCTTGATACAAAAATAACTATTTCGCTTAAGGATGTCATAAAGGAACGTACCCAACAGTAATGACCTCTTCAAACGAGTAAAACGTCAAATTCATTTCCAAAGCATTTTTGTGAAAAATGCAAAATATTCGTAATAACTTCAACATGCATCGATTATCAAATAATAGACTTGAAGTTTTCAAGTCCAAATATTTAGAAAACGGTTGCTTACAGCAACTAGTAACAAGGGTAGTTTATTTACGTAGATATGATAGAGGAATCGATTTTTTTACTGAAAAATGTGCTGGAAGTACGCCCAAAAAGTTATGAACCTTTAAAAAAGAAAAAGACGTGTAGGTGACGCCCCCTACGAGCAAGAGCAATAAGAACATCAGGTTCGAATTCGACACCTCAAAAACCTCCTATTACCAAGTTTCGTTTAATTAAGTTCAGTATTTCAAAAGTTATTTGGAAAAAACGAAAATAAAAATAAAACTTCAACATCCTGTATCTTGGAAACGAAGCGTTTCCGGACATTTATTTATTTGGACAATTCATATTAGAATTTTGTGAGGAATCACCTCCGGAAGTTTGTCAAAGTACTTTTGAATCACCCTGTATATAAAAAAATGTTGATGAAAGTAGGATGTCAGAAAAAAAACATTCTTATGCATCTTTAGGTGGAAATTACTCTGAAAAAATTTTAAGAAATCGTCTGAGATGAATTTTGACAATTTTGCGTGACAATACAGCAATTTTTCCATAACCTAGTAAATCGCAAATATGAATCCGCTGATCACGATCCCAGATTATTATAACATCGTCAGAGAAGGTGATTTCAACTTTCTGGATTGCTCGACAGAAAAATGCACTCTTTGACTTTTCTCAGTGGACTGTTGATGAAAAACAATTAACCGGGGGTGTTGCGCTTATTCAGGTTATTCGTCAAATATCGGTTATATCGTGGTGCTATGAACTTTGAAAAATGTTAGGAGTTTAGAAGGCAGCCATGTGGAGGCTGCCACCCGGTTGTACTCCGGAAGATTTTCTAGTGGCCAGGAGGCTGGCTGTTCGTTCACACTCTGTACATCACAAGCTCCATTCTGCTAATATGATATATAATGGTGAGTTCAATAATTAGAATAATATAATAAAATCCAATATAATTTCAATATAGTACAGGGTGTTTCCTTGAAAACTATGAGAGATACGAAGATGGTTAAATTGGGGCAAACTTGAACATTTGAGTGACTAACAATACGCCGTTGAGAAAGTTCTGAATTTCCGAGTATATCCGGAGATATCCAGAAAAAACAGAAATTGGGGAAAATGTTTTTTTTTCTGGCTTCATTTTTCGAAGGGTTCGAAAATTAATTGCACTTCCATATTGCTACTTTTTCTCTGTTGGTGTTTTCAGATTTGTTACCCGACGTTTCGTCTTCCGGCCACCATCATCAACTTTATTTTTTCTTATGGGCGCTACATTGAATTCTTTCTGTTTTGAATAGAACCAGATTCCATTCACAATGATGTGTCATAAGTTAACATTCTTTCTCGACAATTTGGAGATATTGAAGAAAATTAATTCTCATCATAATAGGCTTTGACTTTGATGTTTCTAAATTTGACTTTCAATTTGTTACACTCAATGACATTTTGTTGTTGAGCAAGTTATTGAATTTTTGGCGAAAAATGGCTTTCACGAATGAAGAAAAAAAGAGATATGATACAAATTTATTACAAATACGATAGAAACAGTGTTAGGACATCGGAAATGTATTTAAACTTGTGTCCCGAAAGACGACAACCACATCGAACTATGTTCAAGTTATTGGATCAAAATCTCACCCAGTTCGGCTCGTTTAAAAAGCCATGAAAAAATACGGGGACAGAATCAACAATCAAAATTTGATAAATGAGGTGTGTATGAAATTACCTTAAATTAGACATTGTGTCCTTTTCAATGAAAATAGAACTTTGAACAAATAACAATAATTAACTGAAATGTAAAGACAAAAAAAGTAAATCACAGCAAATGCTCAAATTGCTGGCCTTGTTCATGATTACACAACTGTGCCCTTCTTCGAATATTATTCACTGTACGATTAATTTCTCTTCTCTTCAATCTTCCGAACTCTTCAACAATAATGCTGTGTTGAAGGTCCTCAATATTTTGATATTCCCTCTGACCATAAACTCTATTTTTCAGTGTACCCTATGAGAATGTATCCATAACACTCAAGTCTGGAGACCTTGCTGGCCACCTCACCAGCTTATTCCCTATCAATTCATCACCAAACCTTTCAGTCAGGTAATCAGATACTCGTCTGATAATGTGCGGTGGAGCACCATCATGTTGAAACCAGATGTTGTTATAGTTAGCCAAAGGTAGATCATCCATATAGTCTTCGAAAATCGACATTAAAAACTGGTGATAGGTTTCTCCATTCAGAATTCCGTCAAATAAATGAGGACCCAAAATTCTATCTTTGTAAATTCCTGCCCACACGTTAATACTAAATCGCACTTGAGGTTGAATTTTTCGGAACTGCCTGGGGTTGTTAATGTTCCAAATGTGTTCGTTATTTCGGTTGAATATCCCACAATTCGTAAAAGTGCTTTCATCTGTCCAAATTATATTGTTACGTTTCAATTTAGCACTAGATCAAAACTGCTCCTATATGACCTTTCAGAACAATACCTTTCCTTTTAAAAATCTTTATTCAGAGGATATCAACAATATAATTCAGTCACAAGTTGATTTTATTCATTTAACATCATAGTAATGGAAACTACCGTTCCATAGAAAACCATACCTGAAATGTAAAAGAATTATATGTATGCTCCCTGACTAACTGCCGTGATCAGTACTTATCATTCACTTCGCATTCGCATTGCCTACCGACGTTGGAAATCCGAAATTCCTCGCTAGGTTGAAATAGGTAGTTGTTATTGTATGTTTCTCAGTTTTCTTCACCCCTCATTTTTCAGCCGTTGTCTGCCTTATTCTCTACCTTTTTAAGAATATGTATTGCATAGATTGCTATTGATCACTTCCTGAAGGTTTTCTTACATATTAGAGCCATATCGCCTGAAAAACAATATTAGTTAGCTCTGGGTTTCTGGATACTGATTGATATGTTCGGTAAATATTCCGCATAATATGAATGTTCATATACTTATTCGTACTGAATGGGAAAGATGTAGCAACTTACGTTGAATTGATGTTGTTGATGAATTAATGTTGTTTGATTTATGAAGACGTTGTCGTTGTTTTTTTATGGCCGTTATAAGATAAATCATTGAATTAATGTTGTTTGATTTATGAAGACGTTGTCTTTTTTTATTGACGTTGTAAGATAGATAAGTTCTCATACCATTGTTTTTTTGAGACCATAGAATAAATCATTTTGGGTACTTAATCTTTTATTTCAAAATTTGGTTGGTAAATTAGGAGTGTTGCTAGTCACATGGGGTGTTTGAGGATTGAATTTACCTGGCGCCCATTAAAATCTAAGTATTTTGAATTTGTCTCTGAATCTGTCCTTGACGTTAGCTGACAGGTGATTTAGTACCCTCGTGTGTTTTGGAGGTCGCAATATTTTCCAGCAAAATAGGTCTTCTTATTAGCCAATTACAAAATTCTAATCGCCTTTCGGGATCACCTGCATGATATTTTTGAGATAATTGCAGGTATTTTGTAACATTTTAAACCGCTTTTTTGAGATGTCTCCAAGCACTTGTATGACAAATATTCATTTCGGGGGAAATTTGACGTGTAGATTTCCCCGGGTTCATGTTTATCTGCACATTATTGATTTTTATTGAAAAGGACACAATGTCTAACTAACCTCATACATCCCTCATTTACTTATCATTTTTTTTTAGTTTCCTGGTCCATTCTGTCGTCTTTAGGGATACGAGCTTAAATACATATCCGATGTGCTAACACTGTTTCTATCGTATCTATTTGTATCTAATAAATTTGTATCATAGGTATCACTTGTATGACAAATATTCATTTCGAGGGAAATTTGACGTGTAGATTTCCCCGGGTTCATGTTTATCTGCACATTATTGATTTTTATTGAAAAGGACACAATGTCTAACTAACCTCATACATCCCTCATTTACTTATCATTTTTTTTAGTTTTCTGGTCCATTCTGTCGTCTTTAGGGATACGAGCTTAAATACATTTCCGATGTGCTAACACTGTTTCTATCGTATCTATTTGTATCTAATAAATTTGTATCATAGGTATCTTTTTTTTTATTGGTGAAAGCCATTTTCTGCAAAAAAATCAATGACTTGTACAATAACAAAATGTCATTGAATGTAACGAATTGAAAGTCAAATTTAGAATCATCCAAGTCAAAGCCTATTATGATAAGATTCATTTTTTTTCAATATCTTCAATTTTTCGAGAAAGAATGATAACTTATGATACATTATTGAAAATGTAAAATCTGGTTCTATTCAAAACAGAAAGAATCCAATGTAGCAAAATAAAGTTGATGATGGTGGCCGGAAGACGAAACGTCGGATAGCAAATCTGAAAACACCATTATGTACTGGGGAAAGAGTGGCAATGTGAAAGTGCAATTTATTTTCGAATCCTTAGAAACCATTTTCCAAAATTTCTGTTTTTTCCGGATATCTCCGGATATACTTGGAATTTCAGAACTTTCTCGACGGCATGTTATTAGTCAGGTAAATGCGCAACTTTGCCCCAATTCAACCATCTTCGTATCTCTAATAGTTTCCGAGATCCCAATGGTGAGGATCGAATTTGAAACACCCTGTATACAAATCGTTGTATAACATACTTATAACATAATTATTTTGAATGAGCAAGTTTCACTTAGGCATTGCAATGCCTGTATTGTGTTATATGAAGTTTGTTAAAAAAATAAGGTGAATGTTCAAATTTCGCAGGCTACGTACATTTGATCAGTGATTTTTCAATTTTTTTCATGTTGGTACAATCTTATCGAACGTATGCTCACAGTTTTAGCTGTTTATCATGTTTAGTTTGTTGGTGAGAGGCATATAAGTTAGAAAGTGTATTTGCATCAAAGTTTGTGTTAAAAATGTATGACAGTGGCATACAGTGATTGTACTCTGAGCCAGAAAAATGTTTACAAGTGGTACAAACTCTTCACAAAAGGTCGAGAAGATGTGAATGACGACGTCCAGCACATCAACAACCGATGAAAATGTTGAGAAAGTGAAGAAAATTGTCATGGAGACTATTTGAATCACTTTTGGAAAAGTTGCCGAGGAAGTTAGTTGACTCATGTCATACACCTTTTTTGAGAATTTTGGACATGAAACGTGTGCCAGCAAATTTCGTTCCAAAAAATTATTTGAAAGAGTCATAACTGGTGGCGAATCAAGGGTATATGATTATGACAGTGAAACCAAAGTTCAATCATCCACCGTATTCATATAACTATAAAAGATCTTATGATATTTGTTATATCAAATCATATACCCCACAACACCTACCTACGCCTATGGAACAGGCGTAGGTTTGTCACCGTCAAGGAAATCTGATATTCAAGACGCCGCGCCGCATAGCAGTCTAAAAGTAGGTATCCAATTTATAGAAACATTAATTGAAGTGAAACTTTTAGCAATAGATAATGAGTACAGAAAAAATATTATTAATGTATTTATTATTGACGAAATGGCTAAGTCTCAAAATGAAATTTTGTATGGCTACCACCATATCATACTGCGAATTTAATTCCATTGAGTCCATTTGGGCTGATATAAAAAAAAATGTTGTGGGGCATAATACTATAGTCAAGTTTCATATAAGAAAAGTGGAAAAAATGCATTGATCATGCAGGTACAGCAAAAATGGAGCAAAAAATGTGGAAATTAGATAATATAGAGCAAAAATTGAACAATTCTTAACGAATATGAATGATAGTGACACGTCTTTTGACGAACTAGAATGACAACAGTAAATAAAATAGTATGTAGGTAAGTACTCAATATAAATATTTCTTAGATCAAAAATGCTATTTTCGTATTCATTTTCAAAGAGTAAATTACCATTTTTCAACCCAAGAAATTAAAGGAAGCCGTAACGACCAACAAACACGTTCACATGTGTAACTTCAAAACAGTTCAAAGGTAATGTACCGCACTTATTGGTATTTTCAACTTTCATAAATACGAGGTTTGTTACAAAAATTAGATGAATTTTGATTTTTCTCAAGAAATATTTATTTATTCATCAAATCTATTCTGTTCCTTCCAAAGCAGCGCCCCCTCAGATATAATACACTTGTGCCAGCGTTTTTTCCAATCCCCGAAGCAGTAATGATATGCAGTTTTTAGTATCTATATGTCCTTCAGCTCTCTCAGCGGTTTGCTTTTTATCTCCTTATATACTTACTTATCGTCGCAAAATGCCGTCCTTTCATGGGTTTCTTCAATCTTGAAAACATAAAAAAGTCGCAGAGGGCCAAATCTGGTTAATACGGTGGCTATGGTATGATTACGGTGTCGTTTTCGGATGAAAAATTACGAACAAGCAATGATGAGAGAGCAGGTGCAAAAGTTATGAATTGTTTTTTCACAATACCTGACGTTTTTTTTGTCTTGTTTATCGCAAGCGGATAATAATACTTATTGACCTTACGACCATGTGGCAAGAACTCCTGATATACTACGCCACGGTAATAAAAAAAACAGTGAGTAAAACTTGAAAAAATTGCTTGGCATGAGCCAAGCGACATATCGGCCTTTTCAGCATCGTCTCTAATAGGGATTCGACGATTCTCCATAACAATTTTCTTCACTTTCTCAACATTTTCATCGGTTGTTGACGTGCTGGGACGTCCTGGGTGAGCGTCGTCATTCACATCTTCTCGACCTTTTTTGAAAAGCTTGCACCCCTTGTAAACATTTTTCTGGCTCAGATTACAATCACCGAATACCTACTGCAATATTCACCACTTAATTTAATTTTTCACACACAATTTGATGCAAATTATCTGATTCATTTTTTTCCGATAGCAGAAATTTGTCGAACACACAAAACACATATCTTCGTTGCCATCGAAATTTGAACATTTACCTTATTTTTTGAACAGACCCCGTATACTGAAAAAAGTCCTAACGAACATCTCAATTTTTATTTTATAAATACTATCAGATTAAGTACCTATATGTGTACTTCTGTGTCACCTTGTATAACATTTTTAATACATTTTTTCCAATTTCCGTTGGTATGATCTCTTTATTTTGTTTTTGGTGCAATATCTACTATAGAGAAAATACATCTAAACACAAAGGAAGCATAGAACATACCTATGCATGTGTAGTGTTCCATTCTTTTATTTGGGTATCTCAATTCATTTTTTATACAGTGAGAGTTTTGAAAAATATAAATGATAATATTGAGTAGATGCATTCGAAATTTATCATAAGAATTATTTTATATTAGTTGGGTTGGTTAGGGTAATGGGATAGAAAAATGAAGAAAGGATAAGTAATAGATAGAGTAGGTATTAGAGGAGTGTGTATCAGTTGAAAATTAATCAGACAATTCCGCTTTCTGCTTCGATAAGTTTGTTGGGAGTTAAAATGGACACCAATATGTCTTGGCACAATCATCTCTCTGGAATTGCAAAGGTTGCTTCTCAAAAGCTTGGAACACTGGATGGTTTATAAAGCTCAGATCATACCTTCTTTAGGTATTGTTCTCATGTATGGAACCGCCCCTGAGCGTACCCTGAAGCTGCTGGATTCCATCCAGAAAAGAGCCATCCGCCTGCTTGAAAACGCGAACATCACTTGCAACCTTGATGGTTTGGAATGTCGATGAAAGGTTGGAGATTTGTGTCTCTTCTATAGATACTTTCACGTAAAATGTTCAAGTGACTTGGCACATTTCACCAAGAGCGGTACATATCAGAAATACGCGACGGATTGTGGCTGCTCATCATTTTTATGTTCAACTCAGTACACCTCGAACTTCACTGTTTAAGAACTCTTTCATTTGGAGAACGGTGTTTATGTGGAAGAACTTCCTGGGAACGCTTTTCCAAATGCATTTAACTCCAGCGATTCAAATTCAATGTGAATCACTACTTTCGCACAGACACCGCTCTGAGAGCGCCTTAACGATTTTTCTGTAGTGCTTGTGTTTTGTCCTTAAAAAATGCAGTGTATTTTTTTCGAGAATGAAACTTTTAATGCTCCGTTCGTAGTTCGCCGTTTTTGTTATACAGGGTGTTCCTTAAACACATGCTAATATTCCTATGGACGTATGTCCTAAACGCCTTAACTTTCGAGATACAGGGTGGCAAAGTTTTCAAAAATAATCAGTTTTTTAATAATAACTAATAACTTTTTTGGGAAAGAAAGTTTTTGGCTTTCTACTACTCCATCTGATACAAAAAAATGGATGAGAGAATCTTCCAAAGAAAGGAAGGATTAATCAATTGGAAAATAAGTAACTCTATACATGGATGTGTAGATCATGCAAAGAAGTAACTTTCAGACACAAACTGAAAGAAAGTCCTCCTGAAACAGCTACTTTCATATAAACATTGAATTACACGAAAGAAAAAATTCTTTCGAAACAAATACTTCTATATGAACACTGAATTATACAGAAGATACTTTTCTCTATTCAGTTTGTATATCGAACATTCGTGGAGGAATAAGAATCAGATATCATTCACATGAGTTCTACTTTGAATGAATGGTAATAAATTGTACTCACATGGAACACTGTCACCCTAACTGGTATACACGTGTTTCGCCTTAAGACACTTACCCTAAGGCTCTTCATGTGAGTACAATTTATTACCAATCATTCAAAGTAGAACTCATGTGAATGATATCTGATTCTTATTCCTCCACGAATGTTCGATATACAAACTGAATAGAGAAAAGTATCTTCTGTATAATTCAGTGTTCATATAGAAGTATTTGTTTCGAAAGAATTTTTTCTTTCGTGTAATTCAATGTTTATATGAAAGTAGCTGTTTCAGGAGGACTTTCTTTCAGTTTGTGTCTGAAAGTTACTTCTTTGCATGATCTACACATCCATGTATAGAGTTACTTATTTTCCAATTGATTAATCCTTCCTTTCTTTGGAAGATTCTCTCATACATTTTTTTTGTATCAGATGGAGTAGTAGAAAGCCAAAAACTTTCTTTCCCAAAAAATTAATCACTCCTAAAAATATAAGCCTTTCAAATCAAATAAGATTCCTCATGGCTGGGATTAAATCAAATAGGTGAATGAATGTCATTACGATGTCATCGATGACATAAGCAGATCAAGCTTATTTCGTGACATTCAAAATCGTAATTCATGAATGAAGTGTGTGTATTTTCTATAATGTTATCCAATTTGGTACTGAAAAGCCTTAGGGTAAGTGTCTTAAGGCGAAACACGTGTATACCAGTTAGGGTGACAGTGTTCCATGTGAGTACAATTTATTACCATTCATTCAAAGTAGAACTCATGTGAATGATATCTGATTCTTATTCCTCCACGAATGTTCGATATACAAACTGAATAGAGAAAAGTATCTTCTGTATAATTCAGTGTTCATATAGAAGTATTTGTTTCGAAAGAATTTTTTCTTTCGTGTAATTCAATGTTTATATGAAAGTAGCTGTTTCAGGAGGACTTTCTTTCAGTTTGTGTCTGAAAGTTACTTCTTTGCATGATCTACACATCCATGTATAGAGTTACTTATTTTCCAATTGATTAATCCTTCCTTTCTTTGGAAGATTCTCTCATACATTTTTTTTGTATCAGATGGAGTCGTAGAAAGCCAAAAACTTTCTTTCCCAAAAAATTAATCACTCCTAAAAATATAACCCTTTCAAATCAACTAATAACTAATAACTAATAACGAGTTTTACGAGTACGAGTTTTGAAATGTATATTTTTGGCGAAAAAAATACTACGCCACTGCTTTATCTTGAATTAAAAATCATTTTTAAAATCTCCATACATTTTTGAGCACATTTGATTTGCTGGGTTTTCTTTGTCCGACACATGGTTTTCGCTCAAAAAATGAAAAATCGCTTTACTTAAGGATAAATTCCTTAAAAATCTGATGCGGTATCGTGCATCGACTGAAAGCAAACTAAGAGATCAGATTTGTTGCAAAATAATTAAGGATCTAAAAGGTATTTGTTTGTTGTCAGATGCACTGTTCTCAATTAAAATTACGTCATAACGCAGCACCGCTTAATAATTTTTGAAAACATAAATTTAGTTATCCTGGAATAAATGACGTGTAGCAGAATTTATTTACTGCACCTCTTGGAAATATGGAGTTTGTCGATATGTGATTTCTTTTAAAGATTAAAAGCAGAAAAAACAGCGTACCCACCATAGCAATAAAAAACGAATTTTCTGTATGTACAAACGTCAGTAGCTAATATTGATGTTGGTTTAAAGTAAGGTGTTGGTGTTTAAAACTGTCACAGCGCGTTTTGATTGATTTTGAAGTGTTATTGAAGTTATTTTTGTAGTCCGCTGTTTTTCTGAATATCAGTAAATATGGTAAATTATATGAATGCGGAAATGGCGCAAATGCATTACGTATATGGCCTTGCCGATGGTAATGCAACAGAAGCCAGGCGCATTTATCAGGAAAGATATCCTAATCGTGCCTTACCAGATAGCCAAACCTTTTCAAATATTCATCGTCGACTTGGAGAAACTGGTAGTTTCAAGAAAGGGACTCCAGAAGGTAGACCTCGTGTAGTAAGAACTCCTGAAATTGAGGAAGCGGTGCTGCAAGAAATTGAGGAACATCCTGAGACGAGTACGAGGAAGATCGCTAGAACTCTGGATATTTGTCATCAAATTGTTTGGCGTATTTTGGTTGATTTTTTGTTATACCCATACCATATTTCAAGAGTGCAGGCATTACTCCCCAGAGATTTTCCACAGTGTGTGAACTTCAGTCAGTGGTATCTACAAAGTATTGCACTAAATCCGCAGTTTGAGACACAAATTTTGTTCACAGACGAAGCAAATTTTTCTCGGAATGCCATTTAAAATTTCCATAACAATCATGTGTGGGCTGAAGAAAATCCCCATGCAATAACCGAAACCCATTTCCAACACCAATTTTCGGTTAATGTATGGGCAGGAATTATAGGTGATCATCTAATAGGCCCATTTTTTCTACCAGGACGCCTTGATGGTCGTTATTATTTACACTTTCTCGAAGAAGACTTACCTGGGTTATTGGAAGATGTGCCACTTGCGTTAAGGAATCGAATATGGTACATGCACGATGGCGCCCCTGCTCATTTCAGTGTTATTGTCCGAAACCATTTAAATACAGTTTATCCTAATCGTTGGATAGGTCGCGGAGGACCTCAGCAATGGCCAGCAAGATCCCCCGATCTCAACAGTTCAGATTTTTTTTTATGGGGTCACCTTAAAACTCTTGTGTATAAAACTCCCGTTAATACTTTAGAAGATTTAAGAGAGTGAATAGTTGCCTCGTGTGAAACTATACAAAATACGCCGGGAATATTTGAACGGGTGCGTAATTCCATGCGTAGAAGGGCGGAAGCATGCATACTAAGTGCAGGTGGTCACTTCCAACAATTTTTATAATCAGTTTTGATATTATTACTAATTAACAAATTTGTGCTATTCGTTTAGACTTACTGTCACAAAATAAAATAAAACTCGTTTTTGTGAAAAATTTATTTTTTTGCAGATTATGTTTTCAAATATTATTAGGGAATTGGTAATGCGTTATGAAGCAATTTTCAGATTCTCATTCATTTTACAATTGATCTAATTTCTTAATTTGCTTTCTGTCGATTTTTATATTTTTGAGTGAAAATTATGCGTCGGACAAAGAAATACCAGGAGATCAAATTTTCTCAAAAATAAATGAGGATTTCAAAAATGATTTTATTTTGAAAAGAAAGCATTGGCGTAGTACTTTTTCCCCAAAAATATTCAATGCGAAACCCGTAGGGATGCCACTGTTTGAAAAAATACAAATTTGTGTACATCAGAAAATGCGCCTTGAGGCATGGAACATATGTACCAAATATGCCAAAGGTGTCTACAAAATTATCTCAGTTATTATTGAAAAACTGATTATTTTTGAAAACTTTGCCACCCTGTATCTCAAAAGTTAAGGCGTTCAGGACATACGTCCATAGGAAGTTTTTTTCTTAAAATGGGTCTAAGAATTACCTCCTTAAATATTAGCATGTGTTTAAGGAACACCCTGTATGCTTGACTCAGTAAAAATCAACCAGTAAGTCCACTCCCACTACTTTCATTCATATTTTCACAAAGTTCTTGTTGACCTCGAAACGAAGTGTGGAGCCAATTTCGTTTTTTTTAACATAGTCGGGTGCTCATATAAAAACGAAATTTAAGGTTATTATGGAATATTTTGTGGTAAATTACTTAACCAACTATGGAAACTAAAAACAATGATAACAACAGCGAATAAACTAAACACAATATCAATTTCCGACCGTTTATTAAAACTAATCCGATGCCCGTGTTACCGTCGAACCCTTCGGTACTACAGCACTGAACGCGTTGGATGAGAATCTCATCCTAAGAGCGGTTGAAGGTCCCCGGCAACTCAGGCAGATCACGTGGTAAGATAGCCTACTGGTTGTTTTATTCTACCGTGCTTGACTTTTAGGTCCAAAATAAAATTTAAATATTTGTGTATGAATCTGATTTTGGGTATACCTATAGATATATAGATTTGTTATATAGATTCCACTCTATATATTTTCCCTCCAGATTTTTTCGTAGTCTTGTTTGTTTTTGAACATCCTCTGAATACATTGATAGGAATATATAAACCCCTGACATTCAAGATCTCAATATCTTATATAGAGCCTCTGGAGACACCCTACAGTTTGTTTTACAAAAGAGAGGACATTAGTAGATCAAGATCTTCAGATGATGTGGTGCTGCAGGTTTTTCCGGGTTTTCCTGCAGCTGAAAAAGCAAATGCGCCACTGGAATCAATGAAGTCGCCCCGCGGAGCGCCAATTAATTTTTATTATTGTTTTCATTTTTAACGTTGTTTTAATAAACTTATCTTATATAGTTGGTGTGGTTTCTTTGACAGAATTTTCATTAAAGTGTTTTGTGTTGTTTGAAGTCGATTAATTGTTTTATTATACACTGTGTCCGTGAAGTATGGAACAAATTCATTTTTAGCTAAATAGGTCATTTTAAGAAATAATCCTGAAACACGTCGATTTTTTATGTTAATTTACCGTATTTCAAAATAATAATCTAATATACAGGGTGAATTACCTTCGAGTAATGACGTCACCGTAATTTTTTTTTAATGGAACACCCCCATTTTGTCTCAACTTTCGGATTACTCTAGCTGAGCTGATTCCAAAAATGTATCACATGTTGATTCCAATTGGTACAGGGTGGACAAAAATACAGTAGTTGTGTGTGTGCTAATAAAGTAACGCGTAACATTCTTTATTAGGTAAATTAACAATATTATCAAAAATAGTTATTGTCTAGCGGACAGAATATGCTGGAATACATGACTTTATATTAAATGTTCGAAATGCAGCCCCTGCTGAATTTGACAGTAACCCAAACGGTGTACAAATTCTTGTTGAACCTTGTGTATGGTTTCTTGCGTAATATTGTTTATTTCTGTTCGAATTTTCACTTGTACATCTTCAATATTTGCTGGTTTCGTTTCATAAATAACATTCTTCAGATGGCCCCACAGAAAATAATCCAAAGGATTTAAATCTGGTGACCTCGCTGGCCATTCAGTGGGTACACGTCTACCAATCCACCTGTTCGGAAAAATTTCATCTACGTACCTTCTAACATCTACGGCATAATGTGGAGGTGCACCATCCTGTTGAAACCATAAACTTCCATCAAAGCCTCCAGGATTACGTCTGCTGGGAAATAAATCACGTAAAGTAGGTACGAGATATACCCCCTTAAAAACTCAAGGTACTTTGCCCCGTTTATATTACCTTCGATAAAGTAGGGTCCAATGATTCGATTTCGTACAATTCCAGCCCATACATTTACCTTTTGAGGGTATTGTGTATGATGCTCACGCATCCAGTGGGGGTTTTCTTTTGCCCAGTATCTACAATTCTGACGGTTAACCTCACCATTTAACGTGAAAGTGGACTCATCAGAAAAAATAATGTTTTGTATCAAGAGAGGGTCTCGGTGACATTTATCCATCATTTCTTCGCAAAATTGGAGTCGTCTATCGGGATCATCTTCGTTTAATTCTTGCACAAGTTTGATTTTATAAGGATGCCATTTTTCAAGCTTCATTAGTTTGTGTACCGTTGTTTTGCCAACACCGATTTCGCGACTAACTTTACGAACAGAAGTGTGCGCATCTTTTTCAAAACTCAGTAAAACATCTAATGCTGTATCAGCATTTGCAGGGGGACGACTTGATTTGCGTACATTTGCAACCGTACCAGTTTCTCGAAATTTCGTTTCCAGCTTACTGACTGTTGAACGCGTTATAGGTCTTTCTGGATATTTATCATTAAACAAATTGCACACTTCCATCTGAGTTCGCGATCTGTCTCCATACCCAATCATCATAAGTATTTCAATTCTTTGTTTTACACTTAACTCCATTTCTACTTCCAATTAAATCTAAGCAATCATTCGAATATTCACGAATACCAAAAATATTGTAGTATTAAACTGTCACTGAACATCAATAAATTACTAAACAAATAATGATATTTCACAAAAAACTAGACGACTATGTTTTTTATAAATGTAGATAAGAAATAATTTCTTTCATATTCTGTCTGCTAGACCACAAGTACCAAACATGTTTGGAAACAGCTCATTTTTATTACTCTAAACATGTAGCAAACTACGGGGTGTTACATTTAAACCAATTGCCGCTAGACAATAAGTATTTTTGATAATATTGTTAATTTACCTAATAAAGAATGTTACGCGTTACTTTATTAGCACACACACAACTACTGTATTTTTGTCCACCCTGTACCAATTGGAATCAACATGTGATACATTTTTGGAATCAGCTCAGCTAGAGTAATCCGAAAATTGAGGCAAAATGGGGGTGTTCCATTTAAAAAAAATGACGGTGACGTATTACTCGAACGTAATTCACCCTGAATATTAGATTATTATTTTAAAATACGGTAAATTAACATCAAAAATCGACGTGTTTCAGGATTATTTCTTAAAATGACCTGTTTAGCTGAAAATGAATTTGTTCCATACTTTACGGACACAGTGTAGGTATATTCCACTCCAAGCATTTATACAATATCTCAGAACAGATTCCGCTAGAGACATTTTCCGCTAGAAAAGGTAGTAGGTAATTGCGAATTTATATTTCTAAAATTCTTATATGCGGCTTTTGCGAGCATTTACAGAACCTCGGATTGGAATATATTCGATATATTCATTATTCGATTTCAATGCTGAGTTAATTCATGTATTCACACGCTTTAAATTTATGTATCGGTGCTAGGGGTATAATAAGTTTTATTTCTCATCTGAAGTTGCTCTACAAATGATTGTTAGTGTCGAGTAGTATATGCTATATATTATTATTTCTATGTAGATACTCCTGATCTCTCTGAAAGTGAAGTTTTGTCATTATCGTGTTCAATAAATTTGCTCGAATTAGTATTTTTTCTGTAAGCCACATCCAAGTCTTCAGTAATGTTATTGTGGGTCCGCTATGACGACTTAAGAGTTTCTAAACTCACCGAACTTACTCGAAATGAACAAAACGAAACAATTGGATTTCTATAAACTCTCAAAAATCGTCTTCGTCTTCAGATCCCTACCAGCTGCTGAACGCCGCGACAAGCCGATTGGTGGCGCAGGGCTCCGGACAGATCCAACTGTGGCAGTTCCTGCTCGAGCTGCTGAACGATTCGTCGAACGCGGCGTGTATCACGTGGGAGGGCACCAATGGGGAGTTCAAGCTCACCGACCCCGACGAGGTCGCGAGACGCTGGGGCGAGCGGAAGTCTAAGCCCAACATGAACTATGACAAGCTCAGCCGAGCACTCAGGTAAGATGGCAAAGAACAGTTGATTGAGTAGGTGTGTACGGGAACTTTTTATGAGTATCTAGTTTTTTGAAAAATGAAAGGATATTAAATGTTTGGTTGTGGGTTGTTATTTTTTCATGAGGTTAAATTATTTTTAGTGAGTAGCTAGACGATTCTACGGATGCGATTCGAAAATACGAATTCAATCTCCAAATTTCGACGTCAATCTCGTAATTTTTACTTTAAAGTTGTAATTTCGAGTTTGAAGTCGTAATATGGAGTTCAAAATCGTATTTTTGAATTTAAAGTCGAAGTATGAAGTCGTCATTTCAAGTTTGAAGTAGAAGTTTCAATATATAAGTCGAAACTTTTGAATTCAATGTTGTGATTTTGAGTTTGAAGTCTAAATTTCATGATGAAAATCGTAATTTTAAATTTAAAGCCGAAATTTCGAGTAAGAAGTCCTAATTTCGAATTTCAATTCGAAGTTTCGAAAATCAAAGTCGAAATTTTAAATTTGAAGTCGTATTTTTGAGTTCAAAATCGTAATTTCAAACTCAAAGTCGAAATTTTGTGTTCAATGTCATAATTTTGAGTTTAAAGTCGTAATTTTGATGACTTGAAGTCGAAACTTCTAGATTAAATTCAAAATTTAGAGTTTAGTGTCGCAGTTTTGAATTGAAAGCCGCGATTTTGAGTTTAAAGTCGAATTTTTGAGATGAAGATCGCAATTTTGAGTTTGAAGTCGTAATTTCGACATTACGTGACTTCAATTTCGTGATTTTGAAATCACGAAATTAAAGTCGAAATTTTGAGTAGGTATTAGATAAGTTATTTTCTAGTTCAAAGTGGCAATTTGGAGTTTAAAGTCGAAATTTCGAGTTAAATGTCGCAGTTTTGAGTTTAAAGTCAAAATTTTGAGTTTAACGCCGAAGTTTCGAGACCAAAGTAAAAATTTTTAGTTCATAGTCGTAATTTAGAAATTATGAGATTTGAGTCTTAATTTTGCGTAGGTATGCGTAGGTATTCTAGTTTGAAGTCCTTAATTTGGGGTTTAAGTCGAAATTTCTAGTCTTAATTTTGAGTAGGTATAAAGTGGTAATTTCTAGTTTAAAGTCATTATTTTTGAGTTCAAAGTTGAAATTTCTAGTTAAATGTCGCAATTTTGAGTTTAAAGTCGTAATTTCGAGTTAAAGCCGAAGTTTCGAGATCAAAGTTGAAATTTTGAGTTTATAGTCGTGATTAAGAAATTACGAGATTTGAGTTTTAATTTTGAGTAGGTATAAAGTGGTAATTTGTAGTTTAAAGTCGTTATTTTGAGTTTGAAGTCGAAATTTCGAGTTTAATGTCGCAATTTTGAGTTTAAAATCGTAATCTCGAGTTAAATGACATTTAACATTTTGAGATTAAATTCGAAATTTCGAGTTGAATGTCGCAGTTTTAAGTTTAAAGTCGTAATTTCGAGTTTAAATCCGAAGTTTCGAGATCAAAGTCGAAATTTTTAGTACCTATATATTCGTAATTTAGAAATTACGAGATTTGAGTCCTAGTTTTGAGAAGGTATAAAGTGGTTATTTTCTAGTTCAAAGTCGCTTATTGTCGAAACTTCTAGATTAAAGTCGAAATTTCGAGTAGATATAAAGGGGTAATTTCTAGTTTGAAGTCGTAATTTCGAACTCAAAGTCGAAATTTTGAGTATGAAGTCGTAATATCGAGTTTGATTTGAAGTCATAATTTCGAAATTACGAGATTTAAGCCGTAATTTTAAGTGGGTATAAAGTGGTAATTTCTATTTCAAAGTAGTAATTTTGAGTTGGAAGTCGAAATTTCAAGAAAGTCGAAATTTCCAGGTTAAAGTAATAATTTCGAGTTTAAAGTCGAAGTTCCGAGATGAAAGTCGAAATTTTCACTTTAAAATCTCAATTTTGAGTTTGGAGTCGTAATTTTGAGTATAAACTCGACTGGTCTGCAGTTTCGCAATTTTGGTCGAAGGGGGATTTGAACTCACGATCTTTAGATCCAACTGCTCCAATCCACCACTACCATATTAATAATGATAATCATTTTCCAGGTACTACTACGATAAGAACATCATGTCAAAAGTCCACGGCAAACGGTACGCGTACAAATTCGACTTCCACGGCCTCATGGCGGCCTGTCAAGCGCAAGCGCAGGGTCAAGGCGACTTGATGCCCTCTTACCACAAGTACCAACCTCACCAGAGCGAACTGGGTGCGGCGCTCTATCCTGCGACGCACTCCGGTAATCCTAGGCTGCCCAGCATATTGCCCGGATCAACGCAGCACACTCAGTCGGGGCTATTTCCGCCGCCAGGCTATTGGTCTTACTCTCCGGGGACGTTCGATCCTAGAGGACCTCCTTTCAACTGACGCGTATATTATGTGTCGTAGTGATTTAAATCGAAAATGGAATTTGGTTGAAGATCGACTGAAAATTATATAAATTTCTTTCAAAGTTTCAAGAGTCTATCTTTTATTTATGGACGCTTTGGCAATAAGCTATGGTCTAAGATTATGCACAAATTTCAAACCTTGATGAAGAATTTGCTATTCTTCTATATTCACATTCAGCAAACAAAACTTCAAACAATCCGACCACAAACTTGTTGTGGTTGAATTCTGCGATTTGTTAGGTTAGCTCAGTATCCTACTATGTATTGAGAAACGTTCAATGAAAGCATTCATTATTACTATTATCGAATATTCCCTGCCTCAAAATTTGTTTCAACTCTGATGATTCAGCAATTTGTGCTTCCCAGGCATATATGATTGCATATTTTTCTTTCACAATAAAATAATCATTCAAAACATGCACTTTTCCCAAGCACCAGAACTGTAATACTCTTCAGGAGAAGAAGAAAACTAAACTAGTTTTCGTCACTGATATTTTAGTTTTCTTCATCTTCTGGGCAAGCTGCCTTCTGACGCAAATAGTACAAATCAAGAGTAAACGAAAGTGAATTACTACCCCTGGATTAGTAATGAACTGCTTGCTGTTCAAAACAGTTCCAGACCGTTCTATTCAGTGGCTAAAGCTGTTGGTGAAATTTCAATGAGTCTACAATTATACCACCAACACCAGTGATGTATGCGTCCCAATGGCTAGACAAAAATGTTGCTGGATTGTCGGACTCTCAAAAGTTTGATCATTTGAACATAGTCCTCATCTCCGAACAAATATTTGACACCAACTGCACCATACTACTCATCTCTAACAAAACATCGACTTGCATCTGATACAGGTTCACCAATACTTTTCCAGATGGTGACGTCACCAATTCTGATCTAGTTGATATCAATTTCTGATGCCATCCACTTATTCAGAGTTTCTTGGTCCAACTAACCACTGCAATTTCACAAATGCTCACTCTTCCAACAGCAAATTCAATGAATCCTTAATGAATCCACCAGCTAGCGAGAAAAATAATCGCTCTTCTTGACCATGAACTCATCTGTAGTATTGGATACATCTCACTCCACCATGTCACTATCATCTGCATCCCATTTTACTCCTCTCAAAAAACACACAAACTCATTACAAACCTTAGGTGCGCTAATATTACAGCAAATAGTTTTAATGTTCAAAATCCGGCAATACGTTATTATATTTGTAGCGAGAAGACAGAATTCGTGGCAAATGAAGAAAGAAATGTAATATTGGAAAATGAAGCTATAGGAGTTGCTATTTTCGGCAGTATTGATTCCATGTTATGTATCTATAGTTTCTAGTAGCTGTAGGGGCATTTGAAGAATTTTCAAGTGCGGTAAATGAAAAATACATTTCATCGCGTGCACGAATTAATGAAGAAGACCTTGACATTTACATTTACATTTACAGATCTGCTAGTAATTTAATGAACGTATATCAAGCAATTCTAATTTGTTGTACTGACGTCCGTTTCTCAGATGAGTGTTAGTTATTTTTCCTAAAAAAAGGACTGTTTAATTCTCGTATCGTCAATTGTTGGTATTGGTCATCTGACGAAAACATTGTTATTGTTTCAAGATTCAACATTCCGTATAAATGTATTTTGCCAGAATTTCCGTATCGCTATTATGGTGAAAGACACTACTACAAAATGTTTTTTTTTGATAATCTTTTTTTTGGTGTACATTGTGAAATCTATCACTGTCAACACATTTGTATGTTTATTATTCAGTCTTTTCCGTTCACTAACAGAGTTTCACCCTGTTCGATATTCAACTCGGCAGAATGTTCTTTGCTGACTCTATTGTGCTGTAACTTTCCAGCAGATTTTGTAGACCCGAGATATATAGTATTAGTAAGGAAATACTCAGATATCTCTGTTAACTTCTTCCTGTGGGTTTCCGGCAAGAAAATAAACGAGTATATTGAAGAAATAAAAGCGACGGCCGCGTAAAACCACTGAATTCCTGCCATGCCACCAAAGAGACGGTCCATTGTCCAGAAGGACTGAATTGCTCCAAACATGAATACGTTGGCCATACTAAAAGAGAGGCTGTTGGCAACCCCTCTAATTTCGATGGGGAAGAGCTCAGCTGTTATGGTCCACGGAAGAGGCAAGAGTCCAATCATACACGTCACCACGTACATGACAAGTAAAGCAACTGGAACCCACGTCTGATCAGAAGTACCTGGAAAAATAGAGGAGATCGCTTTCAGCAAACGTTTTGAGGAATATCAACTTTTTGATGGGTTCTGCTGGAAATGTGATGGAGAACTTTATACAGGTATATCTCACCAGGTAATGCACGGAATGGTGCTTCTGCGAAACATGATATTCACATTGGGTTTAGACGGTTGTGAATTATATTCATTTACAAAAACTGCGATGTTTAGCTTTTGAGCGTGCTAACAAGCGTTACCATATTTCCTAATGGACTCACTATAGGCTGAGATGGTACTTTCCACTAGGAAAAGAAGTTTATCGGGCATAAAACCTCCCGAAATCTTGAAAAGCAAACTAAACTTCTCCGAAGAGGAGAAATGCCTTGGTACTATCCTCGACAGGATGCTAATATGGAACTCTCACCTACAGAGTAGAGCAAAAAGAGCATATGTGGCTTGTGAGCAATGTCGGAGGACAGTGGGATGCGCATGGAGTGTTTCACCCCGTGTGGTCACCTGGATCTACACTGCAATAATAAGACCCATGTTAACGTACGGAGCAATTGCATAGGGACCGAAAGTTCTACGAGCAACGGCCATCCAAAAATTATATCAAATACAGCGACTGGCTTGTTTAAACATCATAGGAACCATGAGAACAACACCAACCGTGACAATGGAATTAATTACTGGTCTGACCCCTCTGGACCTGTTCGTTAGGAAGGTTGTGTTAATGGCCATGTTACGATTGCGCACGGCTCGTGTAAACTTCGAAGTAGGAATGGGTCAATTGGGGCTGAGCCTATAGCGAGAAGCGCTTACTGCGCACCTTCTGCGGTATAGGCAACCAGTGATGCAATTGAACCCAAGTTTGTGTTTAATAAACCCTACAGAAAACAAATAAAACAGAACACTGAGTCAGATGCTACAAATGCAATACGCATATATACAGACGGTTCAAAAACCAAACAAGGCTCAGGATGTGGACTGTACTCCAGATCACTAGGAACAAGGATTAAGTAGGAACAGAACTGGCTAGTATCTCAATCGTCACAAGAGATATAACCAGGAAAGGAATTTCTGGCAAAAACAATCTGCACTGATAGCAGACAAGCCATATTAACCTTGAACAGACAACGTGTTACCTCTGGGCTAGTACTAGTGCCACCAAGATTTAGCCAGAGCCTCGGTAGATAATTACATTATCCTGAGGTGGGTTGAGGGCATTACAGAAGTAAAGGTAATCGCATTGCCGACTCTTTAGTTTTAGGACCTAGTGGCACCTACGACCTAATGACTTCGATAATTGCGGAACTAGCCAAATGTTACACCCATGCTCAATCCCTAAAGAGATGTGATGGAATCACCGCCGAAAAAATATCCGACGATGACCTGGAAAAATCTACGCTTAACAGTAGCATTTCTGACTGGCCACTGTCAACTAAGGAAACACCTCCATTATATGGGGCTAGTGGACACACCTCTATGCAGGATGGGTGAACAGGTAGATGATATTTTGAGGCATGTCCTATGCGTGTGTCCTGAGTTATCGTCAATAAGAAAGTGTGTGTTTGGCGAGTCTTGGCCTAAACCTGTTGGTATAAAGGAGATGTCTCCCAGTGACCTGTCCACTTTCCTGGAAAGGACAGGATGGACGATGACCTAGGAGGACAACTCCTCAGGAGGATGAACAATGGTACTCATCCTCCCTACTCTACAGATACAGATACAGACTATTAGAAATAGTCAAGTATTCTCTGCAATATAATGCCCTCGAATCAGTTGCAATGAGATTGAGTGGCTACCTCCAGAGTATTTTGAACCTAGGAGGGCGTATATGCATTTTTTCTATTTTCACTTTTGAAGCCGTGAACAGCAACGGAAAGTTAGTCTAAAAGAAATTTTATGTTGCGAGCCCTCACAGTGGTATCTTATCAGGCGAAGTCTAACTCTAAGTGGAGCCGAAAGTTCCTCATTAAACCCCCACGAATGATAGGGATGAGATTAAGACTGCTGAATCAGAAGTGGTATGACCAGAAGGTCCAATAACTAATTTATTGTGCCGATTGGGACCAACTTCTCCCATTTATCATTTTTTGATTCGTCCCAGGTACGAGAAACATTACAAATGGTTTTTGGTCTACATTGTTCAGTTCCAAATGTGTGGGTGCAAATCTCAAAGTGATTTTCAATTTAAGTGAAGTTCTAAATCATCAATTTCTGTACAAATTTCCAGACTTTCAGTTGTAAGTTGAAAAAAGTAAATTACAAATTGAAACCCACCTGCTTTTATCCAATAGGTGAATAACCCTGACAATCCTATAGAGATGGCCATGCCGATACCACTAGTTATAACAAGGGGTCTTCTGCTAAACCTCCTCAACATGTAAGTATTGGCACAAGATCCCAACATTCTCACTAGCGCAAGGAATACAGAGGCAAGGAAGGGATTTACACTTGTTCCAACTGCCTAAAAATAAATAAAAGTTCTTTCTATAAATTGATGGATGTAGCCGTTACTATGTGGTAGGAGATTATGATGAAGAAAAGAGAAAATAAACTTTGTATGTTTTTTACCACTTTTATTTGTAATTAACGTTACTGCAGTTTCGTCCAATACGAACATTTTCAAACATATACAATTGTATTATTGCACATACAAAATTCCAGCCTCCGAAAATTTTGCGGTACAAAGAAACAGTGATGAGAATGTAATTTTCATATGTAAACGGGCCCATTTTTCCCCAGGGGAGACGCCCCAGTTGGAATATTCAAAAATCCTTTCTTATTGCACATCTACCCACATAGAGAATTTCAGCCTTCGAAAATACAGCGATAAGGAAAAAAAATGATCAAAAAGTAATTTTCATATGTAAACATTCCCACAGGCGACGCCCCAGTCGGAATATTTGAAAATCCTTTCTTAGTGCGCATCTATGACCTAAGTGGTAAATATATACTAAATTTTAGCTTCTGATGACTTTCTCATTTAAAAGTGGGTATATATGTTTTCCAAATAATCGGTTGATTTCTTTATGCATTATTCGTTCTAAAATTTAAAAAACCGATAATACTGAGACTGAGCATCAATTTTTATTTTTTTTATATAGAAATTCTATGTTTTATTGTTTGTGAAAAATTCAACATATCAAGTTAGGCATTATCATCAGAAGGAAGTAAAATTATCAATTTTCTTTACTTTTCCAAATGGAACGAATAGTGACTCTTCACGATGAAATATATCTTTTAAATGCCGTTGTAAATATCAATAACTGACTTACTTCAAAGAAAGACACAGAGTAAAACAGAGTGCTGTATATTCCGGAGAACTGTTGGAAAAAGAATAGTCCACTGATTATCAAAAAAGGCTTGAGAACGATTGGTGTGAAGAACATGTTGAATTTAGCCTTGGCTCCAAATTTGCCTTTCTTTGCTTGCTCTGCGAGTTTTTTTCTGTGTTCCCTCTGCATGAAGTCGAGTTGGAGTTCTGCCATAGACTCGTTCTGAAAATGATAAAAAAATATTTGTTTACAATGAAATGAATTGTTTACAATGAAATGAATTGTTTCGATTTGTCAGAGTGGTAGTGGAATAGAGTGGTCAATTATTATCAAAGCTACGGTGAAAAACAATATTATGATCTGAGTGGAATGAACAATATTATTTATATTTCATAAGACTAGGTGGATGGTGAATAAATCAAGAGTACTTGACTTTGTTCAAGCGCTATCAGGAGCGATTGACTGCTCTTCCAATTATGAAATGCTCACCCTATTTTGCGGTTGTGGTTGATATTTGTGGATCCACCTCAGAGATGCCGCTGCTTCTTCATCTCTTCCCTTGGATATCAACCACGCTGGACTCTCAGGAATGAGGAAAAGCAGAACCACTGACACCACAACATATAAGTTAGCCATCCATGCTACAGTTCTCCAATGCAAAAAAGAACCTTTTGCGAAACATATCAACATGCCTAAGAAAGAATAGAATCATGAGTTATGACATAACTTAATTGAATTTGTGAATAGTGTTGAACATAATGTTGAGGAACTTTCTCCTCACATATCATATCGAATGAGATGAGTCTTTTTATCCTTTGGTTGAGATGTTTTTTCGGTAAAATTTCGGGTAGGCTGCACCCGCAGATTTTGTAAAAAAAATGTTCGCACCTACGTATTTTGACGTGTAGATCATGAATCCAAAAAAAATCGACTCTTTCTCATTTGCAGCCCTCCAAAATTCCAAAAATTGCAACTTTTCAACATTCCTCTTGCACAAATATACTATAGAAAAACACAAGTATCACCTTCACATCTCATTTCACCTTCTTTGTCACTTGCCAGTTTAATAATCAACCTTTTTTTCTATAAAAAACCTTATTATTTACGCAAAATGTTACTAGTATATATATAACCTTACTCAATAACTAGCTCAAGATGCCACCGAAGATATGGAAAAGATAAAGAGCTCGTGCGCTCAGACAAGCTTTTAATAAACTCCAATAAAACCCATCTCCTCACCATCAAATGTTACACAGCTTAGTTTGAATAACAACATTCTCCAAGTGAAATTGTCATCTAAATTTTTGGACTTCACATAGATAATAAATAATTCGAGGGATCATATTATTAAGCTAAATAAAAACTCGCATCTGGCTGTTTTGCTATCAGGTCAGTTTCAAGAGAACTGCAAGATCTTCTCACTTTGCCTTTGTAGATGCACATAAGATATGACATTACCTTCCGGGGAGTATATGCAGCAAAAGAATGCTGCAGACTGTTTTTGTTTTACAGAAGCGAGCTGTCCAGTATGTGTGCAGGGCAAAGTTTCAAGAACACTGCAAATCATTATCTATTGAACAACGAATCCCAACAATAATCTATCTGTTTATCCTTGAAACAGTAAGCCTGATCCGTAAAAATATATCTGATCTTGATGATACAAACGAACCGTAATACACGCCAACCTAACTTGATCAGTTCCGCTGCCCACAACAACGATGGTAAAGGATTCATCGATATGCATTAGAATAAAGATGTTCAATAAAATTCCCAAGCACCTGAAGAGTTATTCTTTGACTATGTTCAGGAAAAAATTAGGCGACATTTTACTTGATAAAGCCTATTATGATTTGGATGAATTTTACAATGTCCACTGTACATGTCCATATTGTCCACTGTAATATAACATATATTTTTAAAGAAAATTCGCATTTATTTGCTCTGTACTTATGGGTTTGACACTCTATTTTATATTGATGAGATTTTATGTACCACGTTTATACTATTTCAACATAGTTCAAAAACGTTTGTCAACAGGAACTTTTTCTTAGGACCATTAACGTATTATTTTTCTCTCTCTCTCTCTCTCTCTCTGACAATGAAGAGATGTCACCAGAAAAAGAATGCATTGTTAAATGAAGTTTTTCACGAAGAAACTGTTGATTATTGAACTGAAAAGTATCGAAGGAGGTTAAATGAGATATGAAGGTGATGTGAAGGTCGGTAGCCGGTCGGTTTGACGTGGGTGCTTTGCTTCACTCACTCAATCGACCGCTGTGTGAATCGGTGGTTCAAGCCGTAGCCGGATAATCGATTTTCAGTTGCAATCGTCCAACGTTTTTCATTCATTCATTCATTCATTCATTCATTACTATATATACCAAAGGTTTCGAACAGTGCATCACAAGGAAAAATGGTTGCATTTAGCTAAGAAAAAAGTGTTGTTTCATCATCGGCTCACAAATCCATTATCGCAAAGACCAAAATTAACGAATTATAGTTTGAAATGCTCCATTAGGCACCCTATTCATCAGATTTAGCCCCCCGGATTATTTTCTGTTCCCAAACTTGAAAACATGGTACAGTGGTCAAAGATTTTCCAACGATGTAGAAGTGATGTCATCAGTTAATGGCTATTTTGAAAAGCAAGACATTTCTTTATTATCATTTTCACAATATCTTCTGCAGGTTGTGGCTCCTGATTATTTAAGAATTTTGCATTGGTACCCATTGATGTGTCAAAGTCAACATGACCAATATACAGGGTGTAACTGAATGAGTGTGAAACATTTAAGGAGGTGATTCCTCATCGAAAAAAGATAGGATCTTTCATGTAAAAAAAATTCATTGGATCATCCCTTGTTAAGATACAGCCCCTCAAAGCGGGTACATAAAATTTGTATAACAATTTTTTTCACAAGCACTGAGAAAGTTACAATATTGAAATTAACCTGACGTTTTGTACTACCAAAAAAAAACTTGGCCAGTAATTTATTTGGTTTACCCCATGATTGTAAGGGGTGGAAAACGCAACTCCTAAAATTTATTTCCAATGTAACTTTTTGTCTTATTATTTGTTTACCATTTAAAAATGTATTCCCATTGGCCTGTTTCATTCTAAACAAAAAATGTCTCTTAGGTTTTCTGCCCAAAATGAACCAGTTCGCAGCAAAAAATTATTTTACAAACAACTACAGAGATACATCGTCATAAATGCGAACTGGATTTATTGTTATTTTGTAGTTAGTACCTGAATTAAACGATTAAAGGGTAATAAACAAAACTAATTTATTAATAACAAAACACACAACATGTAGAAATCATAGTAAATGTTCAATATGTCTACCTTCAGACATTACGCATGCGTTTAGACGTCGGCGCATTGAGCCACGTATTCGCTCAAATATTCCTGGAGTCTCTCTGATTACCCTGCACGCATCGATGATGCGGTTTCTTACGTCCTCTACATCGCGAACAGGAGTACGATAAACCAAATGCTGTAAATGGTCCCAAATAGAGAAATCGAAGGATTGAGATCCGGGGATCTAGAGGACCAGTTCTGTGGTCCTCCCTGACCTATCCACTGATTTGCATATGTTTCAGTTAAATGTTGACGTGCTACTCGACTAAAACGGGCGGGAGCCCCATCATGCATAAAAAACATATCCCTTCTGACGCCCAAAGGAACTTCCTCCAGCAGTACTGGATGCACTTCTCTTAAAAATTGAACGTATGCCTCACCATTTAATCGAGGAGGTAGAAAATGAGGCCCAATTAAATCATCCCCAATAACTCCGAGCCACACGTTAAGAGAAAACTGTTTTTGATGGTTAGTCTCAACAATAGCCTGAGGGTTTTCATCAGCCCATATGTGGTAATTAGAAAAATTAATAATCTTGTCTCGAGAAAAACCACACTCGTCTGTGAATTCTATCGTCTTCAGAAAGTCACAATTTCTTCTAATTATTTCCAGCATCCAATTGCAAAATTCAAGACGGTTCGGAAAGTCTCGCGGTAACAGTGCCTGTACTCGTTGCAGATGGTAAGGGTATAAGAGGTGTTCCTTTAAAATTCGAAATACCGTCATATGATCAACATTTAACTGGAAAGCAATCTTTCTAGTACTGGTAGTAGGTTGTTCTTCAATCAAATCAAGTACTGCTTCCTCAAGCTGTGGTGTTCGTACTTCTCGATGGCGACTACAATCCTGCGTTCTTTTGTCGAATGAACCATATTCTCGTAATCGTTGATGAAGTCGAGCAAATATTCTATGTGAAGGATGCTGCCGTTGAGGATATATTTCAGCATATCTTCTAGAAGCTTCTAACCCATTCCCCTGCGACAGAACGTAAACGTAATGCATATCAGCCATTTCCTCATTTGTGTACGCCATTTTAATAACAAGTGAATTATTAAAGTAACAAATTAAGAACAGAACAACAACACACAATTAGTATTAATTCAATTTCGAAAATTCACAAACTGACAGCGTCATACCAATTTAACTGTCACTATCGCTAATAGCGACCTACTAAATAGATTAGTTTCGTATTTTCGCATTTATGACGATGTATCTATCTCTGTAGTTGTTCATAAAATAATTTTTTGTTGTGAACTGGTTCATTTTGTGCAAAAAACCCAAGAGATATTTTTTGTTTAGAATGAAACAGGCTATCGGAAATAAATTTTTAAATGGCAAAAAGTTACATTTGAAATACATTTTAGGGGTTGCGTTTTCCACCCCTTACAACCAAGGGGTCAACCAAATAAATTTCTGGATAAGTGTCTTTTTGGTAGTACAAAACGTCATGTTAATTTCAATATTGTAACTTTTTTAGTGCTTGTAAATTGTTATACAAATTTTATGTACCCCTTTTAAGGGGCTGTATCTTAACGAGGGACGCTCCAATGAAATTTCTTTATATGAAAGATCTTATCTTTTTTTCGATGAGGAATCACCTCCTTACATGTTTTACACTTATTTAGTTACACCCTGTATAGGGACCTCCAAATATCTCCAACGGTATTGTGCTGAAAGAAGACAGAAAAGTTTCGGAACTTTGGAGGGATGTAACTCTGGAAACAAGAGAGAGCACCGACTTCTTCTCCCGGATTCGAAATCTACACGGTAAACTAGGTACGTGAGTTTTCAATGTTTTTTTCTAGTCCAGAATTCTGCTATAATTTTTTGTAGAATTTTTGTATACACAATATCACAAATATAGAATTTACCAAGTGATGCCAAGGTTGGTGTGAATGAAACGAGGGCCCCTCTCAAGTCTGCTCTTGAGATTTCACTAATATAAACTGTGGCAGGAATAGTACCCCATGCTGAAATAAAAAAAAATCGTTATAACAAAATATCAACGTTTCTCACTTGGAAATGACTGAGAAATTTTATTTTCGTAGAAAATAAAGGAACATCATTCTTGATAGGTTGAATTGGAACATCTTTAAACAAAAATGTGGCAATCTTTCAAAAAATGTAAGAAAGCAATTAATTTCAAAATAAATTATCTACAAAGAATTTTTTTGGATAATATAATTTTCATGTAAAAGTAGTATCTGGGCGGAGCATTGCCTCTAATCGAATGAAGATAATCAGATGAGGTACATAATAGTAATAAAGGAGTTTATTGAAAGGTTACTCAGTACAAGAGATACTAACCTAACCTAACAAATGGAAGAATTCAACATCTGCACATGATAAATCAAGTCAGATATTGCTCTTCCATTAATATTAGCTATATTGGTAATCTATTTCATCAACGACTTCCAACAACATTTCCAAAGCACTTTTTTACGTAGAACTCAATGGTGTGAAAAACTGGTTTTTTTCAAATGAGATATCAATAGTTATTGATGGAAAACTATTTTTTATGAGCCACCCTGTATATTCCCGCATACTTCAATAGACTTCAAAATTATCTTTCCAAAAAAGTAGTAAACTTGATGTTTTGCTAGTCATAAATACAGAGCTTTTAGGTTTTTTCATGTAGACTTTGAAACGCACACTTTGATCAGTTAAGCTTTGGACGACGCGGCGATAAAACAGAAAGAAATTGTTCAGTAGTAGCTATCAAATGCTTATATAAAGCTTTTCACATCAGTAACTCAAACGCATAGTTTCAATGAAACTGACAACAATCAATACTATATTTATGTACTATTAATGAATGAAACTTCAACAATAACAACAATAATGATAAAGAACAAACAATGAAATATATTTCTTTTGAGATATTCGAAATGTCTACCAGCTTCTCCTACACACAGTTTTTTGCCGAAACAATTAGTTCAATAGGAGTGAGGGAAGCAAAACTTCGCATCACTGCCGCTTCCAATTATTCGTATCTAGAGTTGGTCGGCAATTTAAATATAAGATCTCTCAACCTTCTCCAGAGGTAAAAATCCATAGGCGTTAGGTCCGGTGACCTGGCCGGCCAACGGTTGGGTCCTTGGTTGGCTATCCAATTATTACCAAAATTTGCAGCCAAAAAATTGGTGACAATTACAGTGTTGTGAGGCGAAGCACCGTATTGTTGAAAATATATTTTCCTGAGCTCCACATTTTCGAAAAACATGCTGTAACTCATAAACGATGATAGATATCGATTTGCGGTTTTCACCACTCAGTTTGTCATAAAATTTGACCCTCAGACACAGCAATTTGAAAACAGGATATAACGAAACCGTTCTCCTTTCAATGAACGTCGTTCGTATTTACGGAAATCGTTTTTTGTGTTATAAATGTCCTTCTTTTGTCGTTTGGAGCGCCATTGTTGTTTTGCATTCAATATTTCATTTTGTGCTATCACTAATAAACAATAGGCAATTCGCATTCAGTCCGTGTGGTATTGTTGATTGCATACCCATAAGGCCAGTATTGAGTATTGGCAAAGAAACTACTTTTGTATATAGACTAAGAAACTACGTTTGCCGTGGATCCGGAGCATTCCACTGGAAGCACTATAAAAACACTACCTACCCTTTTTTGAAATATCGTTTATTTTATGCGAAATAAAACTTAGGTTTGCAGTGGGAAACAAGTCGCTGCTGTCACCACTTTTCCAGTTATTATATTTCGTAACAGCTACAGTTATTTTGAATATCTTCGGGAGTAATCCAAAAATATAAGATAACTTATCTTTTCTATGGTGTGCCTGCATTTATATAGATAGGTTTGAATTAGCGGGTACAGAAAAATGTAACTTCATTTCCAAAATGTATTTCTGCATGGATATTAAAAATTCATATAGTTTAAGTTCTGTCTAACTCTCATACTCTCGTTAGTATCATATCTGATAAACACCTTTGACCACTCGAATAAATTGGCAAAGTCGACCTAATTCACTTCTGTTTCATTTGCTCCTATAACCTCGAAAAACCCTGAGATAATGAGATCCATGGCAAGGAGTTTCCCTCCAAAAGTGTTCAATTTTGCCCACTCTGTACACAATTGCACAGTTCTGGTACAATGGGTTATGACTAAGCGATTGTTCACAATTGCACACTCATCATCCACTTTACTAAACCACTTGATTTGGGTACGAAGGTGAATATTAAAATCATTTTGGAAAATAGCTGAAATGTCATTGGTTTTCTTTTCATTTTTTCAACACTTGACACCTTTTCTCCATATGGAGAAAATAAAATCGAATGGTAACAAAATTCCTAGCATACCTACCGGAACCAAATCCACAAAATAATCTCCCAGCTATAATCATGTTGACATTTGTAGCAGCAGCTATCAAACACCATCCCAAGATCGTTGGAACAGTAGCTAGTTTTATAGTATTCAGTCTTCCGATACTATCCATTATGAATCCCCCACTGATTGCTCCTGCTGGGACGATCAGAACCACTACACTAGCTGAAACACAAGTAGGTAAAGGAATGTTATTGATTATTCATGAAAAAAATACCAATCCAGGAACATTCTGCTGTGGTTGCCGTGAGATCACTGTCAAATGTGTCGTTGGTTATATTTCGCTGCAGGAAAGGCATTAAGATTCCAGAGTAGCTTGCTGAAATGCCACCAGCCACGTGGTAAAGAGCTGCTACGAAAGCTGCTATCACCTACAAATAGTGCAAAGTATTTTGATCTTTCAGTAAGAACAGTAATCCAGAGGAATCTGGATGATTTGATTTCTTCTCCGAGGGCAAAGTTAGTCCAAATGCAGAGGAAGTGAAATTAACTATGTAGGTACTACTCTCGATAAAAATCTCAACCAACACGCCCACTAGGAAAAAGTTGTATATAAACCCAGACTATCTCTAGGGCTATGTCGAGAATCAGGAAATCTTGGGACTTGATGTCCAAACAAATCTATTGGATATTATGTGATGATTGTCAGACCAATAATCACGTACGGTTTCTTGGTGGTCTTAAACTTTAGAGCAAACGGCTCAGATGAAGATCTCTAGTAAACACAGATTGTCTTGCCTGGCTATCTCCGGTGCCATCCTCACCAAACCGTCAGCGGTTCTTCACCCATTTCCTTTCCGCATCTTTCTGAAAAGAGTGGCAAGAGGGGCAATATAAATAATTATACTCATTGCCATTTGCATAAAACGGGCTAATGCTGAATTGAGCAGACACTAAAAGTTACGGCAATCTGATAATAACCTCCAGAAGTTAAAAACACTAATAGCAGATAACTGTTGCTTCATAGATGGATCAAAACTTCTTTCAGATTCTGGTTTAAGTGTTTTTAGGTGCAGACTCGAGACAGAAATATCAACCTATCTAGGTTCCTACGCGACTGTATTTCACGTACTCTACATTGATTATTGTTTGAAAAGATTAGCGGAAAACAACTTCACACATAACCAAAAAAAAATCTTTCGAACTGTCAGATTGCTCCGAAATACTAGGCTCGTACTGAACCACGTCCCGATTGGTTTTGAACTTCAAAAACTCTCTTCAATCGGAAGACTTAACGAATTATATCTGGTCTAGATTTCTGGACACACTGGCCTGAAGGTAATGATACTACTGACATCCTTGCAAGGGACGGCACTACAAGCACAGCAATGACAGAACTTGTCATTAGTGTTTGAAATAAATATGTTTGAAATATGTTTTCTGTTAACCAGCTGTCACACCCCTACAGCCCTCAGAAGTCGAAACTTGTACGAGCTAAGGACTAGCGAGGTCTAACCTTTCAACGTGTGATTCCAAACACGGGTTGGACAATAGCAAGTGAAAATTGATCGTTCAGCCTGCGGTTTGAACCACCGACTAACACGGCGTTCAATTGAGTGAGTGAAGAACAAAGCACCCACGTCGAACCGACCGGCTACCGACCGATTGTGTGGCTTCAGTCTTTGATAAAAATCTTCACCGGCACCAGGAGGTTGCATATCTTAATGAGGTGAAAGTAACCAGGCTTAATTCAATGCCAAGAAAACCCAGGCATAGGCATAGCATAGAAAGGAAAATTCCAAATACCCCTTTTCTGAAAGGTTTCCGATTATACTGTCATACAAACACCACTTCACAAAATTATTGTTCAATGATGAGCATAAAAAGCTGTTACATAACGGTCCGCAACAATTGTTGTATTCCATTAGAGAAACCTTCTGTAGTCCAGTCATTATAGTAAGTTCACCTCGGAATTCGAGATACCCAGCTGTAAGTCTGTAAATACTTGTATATTGACACCCTAAAAGTTGTCTCAAAACCTACATATGGTAGGGTGTAAACAACTATTAAATTTCAAGGTCAAAGGTCACAAAAATCGTTTTTTTTTTGCGCTTTTTTTGGAAATATCTCATTTCCTATGGGTTTTTCCTATTTGTATTTATTATCAATATTGTAGAATACAAAATTCTCTACAAATTTTGTTTAAAAAAATTTTTCATACGGTGAACCGTTTTCGAGATAGAGGGCGGAGAGCACGCGGTCACAGCATCATTTCAGGTCAACCGGTGCCTCCGATCGAAAAGGCGCCATATATAGTTGATGAACTATCGATAAATCAATGATTATAAATATTTGTCAATTTTTATTAACTATTATATTATATTTTATCATTTTTTTCCTAACTTATCCACTTTTTATTCAGTATTAATTTATTTAACAACACTTACCTGCCCATGTAATTGCAGAATTGTTAATGAAAATATAGGAATTATATTTGAATTTTAACCTAATTAATATTTATAACTTCTTACATGATAAAAAAAAAACAAATAAATTATGAATTAATCTTTTTATTAAAAAATATCATTGAATACATTTATTTTTATTGAAAGTAAAGAAATGGAATAAAGGGTACAAAAACTACAATTTATAATTTTAATCATCTTCTTCCTCTTCATCGTCGTCTTCTGGCTGCTGGTAAATTTCAAACTGGTCTTCATTATCGTCTTCAACGACATTTGTCTCAAGTTCTTCCATGATTTCGGGGTCAAAGGTTCCGTCTTCGTTAATGTCGCTCTGATATGGTAGAGCATTGAGACAAGCTTGCCCGTTATATTGGCCACAAGCTAAAGAGCATTGCAAGCCCGCTTTCCTGCATCCGCATCGCGAACCACAACCACTCTTGCAGTTGCAGAAAATTGTATTTAGCAAATCTTCTGGAGCAGGTGGTAAAATTGTCATGATAGGCTCCAGAAAATCGTTTCGCATTGCCCAACCCCATACCTGGGGTTCCAAATCATGTCCTAACCAAGTTTGAACTTGATAATATACACGATTGAAATGTTGATGAGCAGCTGCACTTGTTGGTGGAATATTTTAAAGCTGCACAGGTTTATTAAGTTTTGTAGACTTGACGTAATGCATATAACGAAGATGATCGAGACTTTTCACAGATTTCGGAGCATTATAGACTGCCAATAAGGTTTGAGTTTCACTCTCTAATAATCTCTGGGCCGAACAATTTTCTTCCTCAAATGCTGCAGCTAGTTCATCCAAATTTGTCAGTTTCTCAAAAACTTTTAAAAATGATATTTTCCCTTTTTAAAAAGGGCAGAAGTTGTGTCACAGCCACTTAATGCGTGCAGAAATAAAATATGTTTTTTAGAATGAGGATAATTATCAAAACTTTTAGTCGAGTATATCTCCGTTTTTACATTACCTTTCCCAACTTTTTTAAAGAAAATTTCTTGTTCGTAAGACAGTGTACGCCCAATTAAAATGACAAGTAAATCAATATCTTGTCCTATTATAACATCAACTATATATGGCGCGTTTTCGACCGGAGGCACCGGTTGACCTGAAGTGATGCTGTGACCGCGCGCTCTCCGCCCTCTATCTCGAAAACGGTTCACCGTATAAAACATTTTTTTAAACAAAATTTGTAGAGAATTTTGTATTCTACAATATTGATAATAAATACAAATAGCAAAAAACCCATAGGAAACGAGATATTTCCAAAAAAAGCGCAAAAAAACTATTTTTGTGACCTTTGACCTTGAAATTTAATAGTTGCTTACACCCTACCATATGTAGGTTTTGAGACAACTTTTAGGGTGTCAATATACAAGTATTCACAGACTTACAGCTGGGTATCTCGAATTCCGAGATTCTTACCTAATTTAAGTTTAAATGACTGGATTACTGGTCCACTTCAGGCCGCAAGAGAGATTGGAACCTCAGCCGCCATTTTACATCTGCGAAGTAGAATATAACGGACCACTCTTGAATCAAAAATAAGAAATGTCGCGGTTCGAAGCTTTCTAAATGCTACGTCAGTCTATTCATTTGTTTCGTGACGAAAGCAATACATCTGGAACTAGTTTCCGACCTAACGAAAGTATAATTTATTTTAGCCCTTCGCAGGTTTGTAGCGCGAAGAGGAAAGCCTCTAAGAATATTTTGTGATAACGGAAAGAATTTCGTCTCTGCCAGTTCTGAACTAGCCGAGTTTGGTAAGTTCATTCAATCCCACGAACTTCAATTAACGGAATCATTCTCAATCGAAGATATTGAATGGAAATTCATTCCGCCATACTCTCCGCACTTTGGAGGTATGTGGGAAGCCGGTGTAAAATCCATAAAATATCATATGAAACGAGTCATGGGAAACGCTCACCTTACTTTCGAAGAACTTTATTCTTTATTAACGCGAATCGAGGCAATAGTGAATTCTCGTCCACTCACACCACTTTTCACTTATCCATCGGAAGATCACACATTGGGGTACCAGATGCAGATTTGAGAACCATATCACGAAACAAATTGTCATCATATGAAAGGATGCAGCAAATCAGTCAGCATTTCTGGAAAAGAGTTCATTTCCGAAGTTCAGCAAAGGCTCAAATGGATAACGTCTCAACAACAATTAGAGACGGGAACTATCGTGTTGATAAAAGAGGAAAACCAACCAACCACGGTATGGAAGCTTGGAAGAATCGAGGCAGTGCATCCAGGCAAGGATGGTATCAACCGCGTGGCAACCATTCGGACTTCAACTGGAATGGTCAAGAGATCCTTCAACAGAATATGTCCGCTCCCAATAGAGGACATTGAAAGCTAGTCCTTTCAAGGAGGGGGCCATGTTCAGGCGTTCACCCTGAATAGTCACTCCCCTACTGGATGCCAGACACAACCCTGAGGTCGACGAGAAGAACAGGCAGAAGTTTACAAGCATTCAAACTGAACATACACTAAATTACTATTTCACATTTCTATCTGTATGCTATTGAATAATAGTTATTTATGTTGTCGTTTTCACAAAACTAAATTCAATGCAACTTCATTACAATACCCAACAACGTTTTTCCAAATGGATTCAATCTCCGGCAATTCAAATCCTATGTTAATCGATATTTTCGCACAGACACCGTTCTGAGAGCAGTGTCTTGAAAAAAACTGGACTGTAAAAGAATGTCACCGAACAGCAACAAGGACAACCTAAGTTGTGGAACAGGTCTACTTATAAGTCACTGTTGTATGAATCATCTGTTTGGAAGACGATGAAACAGCAGAGCACATACATTGTACCTGCCCCACTGCGACCTGAATTTCGAATGTTTGGCATCGAATCTGAATGATCATTTCACCAATCGAACTGTTCGAATTCGTTAAGAAGTTCTGCTCATTTTGTGAAGTTTTAATTGAAGAAAGTCACAATAAATCTTCGCGTGTTGCAGTGCAGGTTCGAATAAACCCACTCACCTTGATCGTAATTAGCTACAAAAAAATTCTTCAGCTTGAATCATAACTGCATTTCCTGTGTTTTTTAGTATTTTGATTTATTTGAAATGTATTTTCTTGATTTCTTTCCATTGAAGAAATGGTTCATTCGGAATTGAATATTGCCTAATTATTCAAATGAAAGCATATCTTTATTTTAGTAAAAACTTCAACTGAGAATAATAATCCATTCAGTTCCAATGAATATTTGATTTTTTCTCTCAATATTTGCATTAAATGTAATAAACGCCAAACTATTTGATTTTAAAAAATGGTTTTTAAAATTTAAAAAAAATTTAATAATAATATCTGTATTAAAAAACTACAAGTATCAGATATTCTCAAATCACCTATAATTATTAATCATAATATTGTAACTATAAATGATAACATTGTACCTACTTCTATTTTTAGCAACCCTGCAAATTCTCATGAAGATGAGCGTTTATTATTGAAGTCCAAATATTATCATGTCTATGAAGTACATTCCAAAAAAATTCATTACTAATATGTTTAGAAATATTTGTATTTCCAATTATTATATTAAGATAAAAGGGCTAACTTTATTTCCATTTAAGTGATTTTGTTTCTGGTTCTTTGATTTGGTCCTGAAAAATTATTAAAATTTTGTCTTTTTTCATCTGAATATGCTGTTTCCATTATTGAAATTTTCGTGAAAATTCTTGTTTAAAAAATTATAATAATGATGATGTTTCACTTGTATTGAATATTGATGTTTTAAATATAATAATGGAACTGTAAAGAATTGAAAAAAAACTGGAGAATAATCTTCATTAAGATTTATTTTCATCTTCTTTCCATAATTCATTGGCAGAAAACAGCTGAAAAATTCTTAAAATAGTACTCCTGATTCTAAAATCGCATGCTTCCTTACACATTATTCTGGAATTTGGTTACAATATTTTGGAAAGACCATTTCTGCAGAACCTACTTTGGAAAATATTTTTTTAGTGTATTGAATTATGAAACGTTGGCAATATAATAATGTTTTTTTAAAGCTTTTTTTTATTTCACGTGTTATATGGAAATTGTTTCCGGATTAATAATAGAAATGAATAAAAATAATGAATACACGAAACTGATAACATTCACACATTTTTGCTCTTCCTTACCTGTGGTAAATACGTTTTGAAAGTTTTTCCATCATAGTAACTCAGCGATCTACAACTAGCTATAATTTGATTGAATTTTTCGTCTTGCTGTTGTTCCTTCAAAATGGCTTCTTCATTCTCCTGAAAGCTGAAGAATCGAACATTGGTAACACTGACAGTTTCTTGAAATTATCAAAACTGATTAATTAAAAATAAACTAAATAAAATTATAAAAGTATCAAAGAGATGATGAAATACTTACTGAAAGCTGATACAACTTGCCCTGAAAACAGAAAGTGTTTCAATAAGTCATTCTGTTACGTCACTAAGGTTACAAAGAGGATATCGGCGGTATTGAGATAAAACAAATATAGTTTAAAAAATAAAAAACACGCTTTTGAAGAACATTGAACTAAAAAATTGAAAAAGCCCACGTTTTTTTCACAATAATACTGGTATTTTTCGTTCGTTATTGTTTTAAGCTTATTAAAAAAAAAACATTATTTTTGAATTTTTAGTTCGATGTTACTTAAAGGCATGTTTTTTTAGTCTTTTTAAACTATGTTTATTTTATTTAAACTTTGGGATCAATCAACCGTATATTGTTTAGAAAAATGACTATTGATGTTTTCCAATTCCGGAGAGGGGGTCTGAAAATCAACTACCAAGCAGCTACCAAGCAGCCGCGCAAAGAAGGGTTACAAATAAGGCAGCATTCGCGCGTGTTAATAAAAAAAATACTTTTTTCAAATGAAGAAATACATGTAAAGTGAGTTCGAATTATATCAATGAGGTTACGTACAGCGCCATCTGCCCGAGTATAGATCAAGCCATAATGTCGATATATCAAGGAGGTTACGAACAGCGCCATCTGCCCACGAATAGATCAAGCAATAATGTCGATAATTCTGTCAAATACAGATCACGAGCTTGAGAGTAACAAACAAACATACATACAAGTGAAGCTAATGAAAACGTGTTAAAAATACTTTTTTCGAATGAAGGAATACATGTGAAGTGAGTTAGAATTACATCAAGGAGGTTATGTACAGCGTCATCTGCCCGCGAATAGATCAAGCAATAATGTCGATAATTCTGTCAAATACAGATCCCGATATGAAATGAAATGGATAGTTATAAACAAACATACATACAGGTGGAACTATTATAAAGCTTGTAAAAATGTTTTTTCCGCAAGTCGGTGGTTTCCATAACAGAAACCCTAAAAAATACTTTTTTTTATTTCTGTATTTAATAAGTATTTAATTTCTATTTGTCAATCAAAATGATGAAATCACTTTCAAGCCACGTGACAACCAGCACCAATCAAAGTACGTGACGTCAGTATTTCACAAAAATCATAGCCGTCAAATGCTTCATTGTTTAACTATTATTATTTTATAGTAAAATTCGTACAAATTTTTCGGATTTAGTTCACTGAGGTCCTGAGATCGAACCAAACTTCAAGCTGATGACTCTGCTCGTTAGGTGGTTCGTGAAATTATTTACATAACCTACGCAGAACACGAGGCTAATGATGCCTTCAACACCGAAGGAACAAACTGAAATGAAACAAGTGAAAACTTTTCATCCAACCATGTCTTGTTCTCTATTACCACAAAAATTCCATTTTTCGTCTTTGATGAAAACTTACGTTTCAATTTCGTATCTTGAATTCATGAATTCATAAATATCTTTCCAGATCCAGTTTTGTATATTCTATAGAACGACAAATTTTCGAAATTTTCTCCACTTATAACTTTTTTAACAATATACAGATTTTGATGAAATTCTGTACAGTGTTATTTGAAAACGATGTGAATCCGGTCAGATTCTTCTAAAAAAATCGCTCATTTTTTTTATTTGTGATACTGAAAATAAAGAAAGTGGTCCCTCAAAATAAAAATCAATTCATGAAATTTCGTGTTTTTTCAGTAGACTTCTCGCATTTCTCTCTAATGAAATAAACATTTCAATTAAAAATTATATGTTTTAAGGAATGCCTTTATATTAAATGAACCACACTGTATCATTACGAACAGCAAAGTTCCCACGACGACTTCATTATTGGTAACGAGTTGAAACTAATGTATTCAAAAAACACTTTATTGTGTTTTCCGAATACGTTAGTTATGGATTTTCATTAAATATCGGCCAATTCCATCATATATTGAGTGGAAATTCAAATCTTCATCCAATATAAACTGTCAGAATTTAAAATCGCTTTCTGTCTTTATCTGCAGCTCATACCGCAAACAGATTGCTAGATGAAATCCGATTACAAAAATAAAACATTCCAACACCAACGTTGGATCACAAAAATTTTGTGTTTTTTGGTGTCAAGGTTATCTCATCACATGTTGCAATTTTGATCACGATTAGTAGAGCATACAGATAAAAAATTTCGCTCATTTGTTGTGATGTTTGAATTGCCGCTTTTTCACCTCCGGACATTGGATTTGGATGCGAACCTTGTTGCCAGTTTGAACGGAGATAGCTCAAATGGCAACACAGACCAAGAACAATCCCTGGTTCCCGGTGCACTTATGGGACTTATGGATGATATGATATCGTGTTGTTTCCCTCAGTGTAAGAGGTCCGCAAAATATATTCATTTATTCATTAATTTCTATTTTGTCCTCTTTAAATTAGCCCTGCCAGATATAATACACTCGTGCCAACGTTTTTTCCAATGGGGAATGTTCCTCCTGACGAAAATCAAGTACTTAGTTTTCATAAAAAAGCTCTGAAACAACGCATTTTAAACTTAGCATTTAAACCTTTTTCATTAAAAAATTATTTAAATACTTAAAAAAGAGGAATGAAATAATGCATTCAATATTTAAAGGGATTCGTTTCTATTTCACCATTTGGCAACATTGGTTATAGCTAATAAAGGACAATGAATCTGTTACGTGTATGAGACAAACAAAGATGACATATTTCAGAGGCGTGCTGTTCTGTTTACTTATGTTCCGAGTTCCGAGACATTCTGTGACATATGATATTTTGTGCACCTAACCTATCTTCCTATGTATAAATAAATAACAAAACAAATGTTGTTTATGTGGCTTCTGAAGGTGGTATTGAACTATAATTTATATTTTGCCTCAATTGTTGATTTATAAAGATAATTTTTAGGTACGTATGAATTATTTCAACTTGATATAGGCGCTGTTGCCAATATGTGAATTAGAAACAAATCCCTTTAAAAATTGAAACCCAACATTTGAAACATCAATTTGAATACTTTTCCAAGAGAATTTGAAAAACTCATGAATTAAACTCAACTTTATTTTGTTCAAACTTGCATTTGCTATAATAACCCAAATTGAGGAACATTCCCCATCCTCAAAGTAGTTCTGACATTCACTTTTTAGTATGTCCTTGAGCTCTCCCAGCGATTCGGTTTTTATCTCCTCAATGGTCGCGAAACGCCGTCCTTTCTCGTGAATCTTCAATCTTAAGAACAAGAAAAGTCGCAGGGGTCTAAATCTGGTGAATACGATGGCTGAGGCTTGATTACGGTAGTGTTCTTGTCCAAAAAATTTAAAAAAAGCAATGACATGTGAGCAGATGCATTATCGTGATGCAAGAGCCAAACTGGTTAATACGGTGGCTAAGACATGATTACGGTGTTGTTTTTGGCTAAAAAATTACGGACAAGCAATGATGAGTGAGCAGGTGCAAAATTCATGAATTGTTTTTCCATAATAGCTTACGTTTTTTTCGTATAGCTTTTCGCAAATGGCGCATAACTTCAAGGTAACTGGTCATACGACCAGTAAGCAAAACCTTCACATTTTATCGAACTTGGCGTGCCTTTTTTGGTCTTGGCTCTCCTGGGCTCTTCCATTGGGACGATTGGATTTGGATTCGATATCATAATCATATACCCATAATTTGTCACCACTTATGATCCTTTTAAGCAAATCTGGATCATCTTTGAAGTTATTCAACAATTTCTGAGCGATACTGATGAGACAGTTTTTTGGTCAAAATTCAGTAATTTTGGAATGAACTTCGGTGCCACACGCTCCATATCCTAATTTTGTAAAAAAATTGCATCATTTGACGATTCGCCATAACAATTTTTTTCACTTCCTCAACATTTTCATCGGCTGTACTGGAACGTCCTGGGCGAGCGTCGTCATTCACATATCGCCCACTTGTCAAAATACGGAAGAATTGGACCAATGAAAACGAATGGACCAGCGATCACTAGCCCGACATGGCACAGCCAAAAGCGTCCGCCACCGGAAAAATTCCAGCTCTCCGATCCTGACCGGCAAATAACGGAGCGTGCTATGACTGACTCGCCAAGTGAACGCGTCGCCGGCCAGCGCTTGCCAGCATCAACTTGTCCAAAAGTTCCTGGGAAGCTTAGCTTTCGTCTTTCTGCTGTTCCATCAGTTGACAGCACAGTGTCCGACGGTACCTATGAAAATGGACGAGGAAACATTGAGTTGTTTCTTAAGACAGGCTCGAGAATATCCAGAAGCTCTGAAAATTTGCCTGGAGTCCTTCGGAAATACTGGAAAAATGTCTTCTCTTCTTCTTTCAGATCGTTGAAAAGATGATTAAACTCTCCCAGATTTGCCCTCTTTTGATTAATGGGATGGACCCACAACTTTCTTTTTTGTGACTATTTTCTTCTACATTCAATAATTCGGCCACTTTAACGACGACTTCTTCGTAAGAACTGCTAGTGATAGCTTAAGCTTGTCGCTCACTTGTCCGGCACAGCACAGCACAGCACGGCGCTGTCCGTCGCCTGATGGCGACGGGTAATAGCAGCTGAAGGTGCTGTTTGTTCGATTTCAAGGAAAATAGTCACAAAAAAGAATGTTGTCGGTCCATCCCATTTATCAAAAGAGGGCAAATCTGGGAGAGTTTCATCATCTTTTCAACGATCTGAAAGAAGACGAGGAGAAATTTTTCCAGTATTTCCGATCGGAGAACTGAAATCCTCTCCGGCGGCGGACGGTCTTGGCTGTGCCGTGTCGGGCTAGTGGATGCTGGTCCATTCATTTTCATTGTTCCAATCCTATCCGTATTTTGACGGGACGTGCCGTGCTGTGCCGGACAAGTGGCACTTGCCACTTGTAAACATTTCTTGGCTCAGAGTACAATCATCATATGTCACTGTCAATATTTCACGTGTTTTTGAACACGTTATTCCATTCTTTACATAAAATTTTATGCAAATTGTTTGATCCATTTTTTCGATAGCAGAAAATCACCGAACACGTAAAACTCTTCTAACTTTAATCACTCATCAACAAACTAAAAATGCTAAAAACAGCTGAAACTATGAACATATGTTCGAGAGGAGTGTACCAACATGAAAAATTAGAAAAAATCACTAATGAAATGTGCGTATATCGCGAAATTTGAACATCAACCTTATTTTTTTTATCAGACCTCGTATTTTTTTAAAACTCCTAACATCGTAAATATTCTCCGCAAACACAATAGTCCAGATCTAACCGCTTGTGGCTTTTCATAGTTAGCCGAAGTTCGAATTTTTACTTAGGAGACGACCAATCACGACGCAAGACCTAACACGAGATTATTAAAGCAGTGGAGACGGCCTTCAAAGGGTGTTATTATTATTTTCTGAACACTCCTCGTAGTTTGTTCTCAAAAAAATATAGTGGACGAATCCAAACATGCAATTTTTATGTTTATGGTGGACTTTTAGATAAAGAACCCTATAGCTCGATCGAAAACTTCACTGTTTTTGAAATGAAAAATTCACTTACCCAATAGGATCCATGTTTGTTGGTTATACAATTTCTGGATATCATATAAATCATAAGAGCATTTTCAATACTGGTACAAGGTTACAACGCTTTTTTAAATGATTACTAATAATCATTTGCAGTATTTGCTTTCCACTCGATAGTCGAGGATTTGATAAGTATATAAAATATTTATTATGTTTAAATGAATGAGATAAATCTCGCACTGAAATATAATCTGCTGAGATTGGCAAAAACAATGTGCTTTGTGATAGACATATTAGAATTGAGGCCGACGTCGCGTCTATTGATAGTTGTGCCGGCTTCTATTTCAGTAGGGGAGATATACCTAATTACTAGTAGCACCTTGAAGTTACAGAATTGGTAAGGAGTGAAATGAACACTTAAGACACTTATTTATCAAAACATAACTTTACTACTCCGAAAAACTTCATACTTTTTTTATACAAATTTTTTCATATGCCATCTCATCAACACAATTGTTGGTGAGATGACATAGTGTAAAACTGACTACTAAAGTTGGCAAATATCGCAAACAAATACTTTTGTTGCTTTAGATACCCAAGCCAGCGCATTCGGTCTCGGTCCAATTCAAACAAGTCTGACATCGTACCCATGTTTCTCCCGCACGGAAACGGGAATATAATTCGTTACAAAATATACATGCAACATCATCCTCCGAATCGCTACTATCCTTTTCAGAGTCTTCTTCAGGTATTACGACCTTTTTTGCAGCTCGGGTGGATTTCCTTAATGCTTGCGCTTTCTTGTCAGCAACTAGCTGCTTGGCTAAGTCAATATCTGGGGTGGTATTAATAACTCCATATTTTCTTCTCTGTGACACTGACACTTTAGGTAATGGTGATATTTCTGCCACATAAATACTTCCAACTTCTCTATTTTCATCAAAATCATTCTTATTACTCATTACACGTGATGGTCCTGGAACGATGGAAACAACTTCTTCCATCCGTTCTCGCTGAATACTTCGGCAATAACATCGGCAGGGCAAAACATCCAGTCTGGAAAGACATTTGCATTAAAGAGGCAAATGAATGTTGAAGAAAAACCATTTGTTGCGTTCTTAACAGTGGCTGCTTTCATACATGCTGCTGGGCTGACTGTGTTACAGTCAGGCCTGGATGATTCTTCAACCATGGTGAGCTCTTGATTATATGAACGAAAAGCCGAATAAAAACTTACGTCCAGGGGCTGCAACCGATGGGTACAGTGTGGGGGGAAGCAAAACAGCACTATGCCACTTTTGCGTATAATATAACTTCCAAAAAGTTTTTGATGCCATTAGCCATCCCATTCTTTTTTGTTCAACAGCAACGATGGCTTGCTGCATATTTTGGTCGGGCATCCAGTTTTTTCTGGATGATTTTCTCTCGTACCGACCCATCACTGTAATAATAAATAACTATATTTGGAAAGAAGCCATCAAATTAACAAAATAAATATGAATGTATGATATCTGCCATCTCGTCCACACGAATAGTATGCCATCTCAGACAGAAATACAGGCAGATCCTTTTGCTAACCTATATTTTAGAAGCTTTGTTTTAAAGACACCATAATATAGGATATACTAATTAGGCCACCATAAAGAACATTAATATTGCATATTGGGACTTACCTTAATTTCAAATAACCATCAATAATGAGTCAACCTTTAATCAGTTCATAAAAACTTTTATGAGGCAAAAATCGACTGTCTAGCCCAGTGGTCGCCAACCTCTTCAATGTGTTGAGCTACTTTGTTAATTTTGGAATAAACAGTTAATTTATCATTATATGTATTTATTTTACTATTTAACTGGTAATAAATAATACATAGGTACTAATAATAAACTAATAACAAAATAACTAATATTACTAGTACGTACTTGTTCATAGCTACATTCCTACCTATCAAACGAAGGTGTTTGAAAAATAAACACAAACTTTTATACAGCCACAACGGCATGTCACGTATAATTTAAAAATAACAACAGAAAAGTAACGCACTATCATGAACATAAACATTGAAAAATAAAAAAGCACGTTCAATGAGAAGGCTGACACTCAGACTCATCGATAATTGTTTTAATGTTTGCAGTATAATTTGATGCAGCCATTCGAATACAATTATCCGAATGTTCATCTGTAAGTCCATTGCGATATTTGTTCTTAATAAACTTCATATTGGAAAAAGAAGATTCACACAAATAGGTTGAACTGAATAATGCTTTCACTTTCAAGGCAACACGGCATAGAACTGAATATTTGTCTTTACTTACAATAGGCCAGATACATTCAGTACTTGAGACTAACGATTTTAAGGCTAAATCATTTTGAAACTCAATGACTTCCATTTCTGTTGCAGCGATGTCTTCGCCAAAGTTCTGCATAACATAAGTTGCAAACTGTTGGATATCAATTTCCATAAAGGGTGAAACAACAAACTGCGTTACTAAAGCCATTTCATTGAAATCCTTAAAACGATTTTTGAAGTTATTCTTCAGGGTAGAAATTATTTCTACATGATATTTGTTGTCATAGGGTTCTAATGGATTTTGAGATATTTTTTCTGAAAGAATAGGAAAATGCTTGGCATCGCTGTTAATTAGGTTTTGTTCCCAAAACTCCAGCTTTTTGATAAATGCTTTTATATCAGAAATCATTTCCGCTAGTTCTTTGTCTCTCCCCTGAAGCTGCAAATTAAGTTCGTTTAATTTCTCTGTAATGTCCACGAGAAAATCAAAATCTCTAAGCCAGATTGAATTTTCTAGTTCCGGAGTCGGTTCATCGCGTTGTTTAAAAAATTGAACTATGCCAGATAGGACATCATTGAAACGTTTTAGCGCCCGTCCTCTACTTAACCATCGGACTTCAGAGTGAAGGAGTAGGTCCCCGTATTGACAGTCAAGTTCATCGGCCAAGGTTCTGAATAATCTTCTTTGTAACGCTTGAGCTCTAGTCTTGTTCACAATTTTTACCACCAGTTTCATAACGTTGTTTAGTTTCAGGAAATTTCCACATAATGCTTGCTGATGGATAATGCAGTGGTAACAGAGAAATTGCGGAAAAGTTTCATGTTTACGACATAACGCCACCAGACCCTTACCACAACCCACCATAGCTGGAGCGCCATCGGTTGTCAAGCTTACCATTTTCGATATTGGAATTTTCTCGGAAGAAATAATATTTTTTAAATGAGAAAACAACTCATGTCCAGTAGTGTGTCCTTTCAGTGGAATGAACTTCAAAAGATCTTCTTTAATCGTAAAATCACTAAAAACCGTCCTGACGAACACGGCCATCTGGGCAGTGTCAACGACATCTGTTGATTCATCCAGTTGAAGTGAAAAATAAACACAGTTATCTAACTCAGTTCTTAACTGTAAAAAAATATCATTGATCATTACTTCTACACGTCTCATCACTGTATTAGCAGAAAGTTGCATAGATTTTATAGCTGAAACTATCTCGTCTTTATTTCTAAAGTTGGCAAATAACGAATCAGCAGCTTCTAAAAACGCCTGTTTTATCATTTTCCCGTCTTCATAAGGTTTCTTTTTTTGTGCAATTATCTGGGACACACGGTAGGATGCTTCAGTTGCAGCCTTATGTTTGTCGACTGTTCTTAAAAATATTGATTGTTGTCCAATTAACTGATTTTTTAACTGTTTCAGTTTCTCCTTTCTGGTGGCAGAATTTAGTGGGAATGATTTTTCAAAATTAGAATGTACAGTTTTTGATGTCTCTCAATATTTCCTTTTTTAGCAACGGAGACCGAAGTATTACATAGCAAACACACATTTTTATCTTTAACTTCTGTAAAAAAGTATTGTTCTTCCCATTCCGAATGAAAGTGGTATGTCTTTACCTTCTTACAACTGCTTGCCATAATATAATTTTTTTTGTTCTCTACTAATCCAACCGCTGGACGTTGGTTACGCGTTCAGTTTTAAACTAAGCGCAATGTCGCCGCGCCGTGCGTATTTATCCCGTTCAAAGCAATCCAGATCGTTCTCGAACACTAACGCGCTGGTCCGGCTGGTCGGTTCTAGCCGATTCTAGCATGATGGCGTCAGCGGCAGATCGCTCACCGCAACGTTGCCGCTGTTTATGTTTAATATTATGACAATTAGATTTTTTTGTGGAATTTTCGGAATCTTCTCTGATTTTTGCAGTTTGTATTCTTTAAATTTAAATCGTTGTGAGAGCTACCAGAATTGCCTCCGCGAGCTACTGGTAGCTCGCGATTGACAGGTTGGCGACCACTGGTCTAGCCTACTGCCGCCAAAACGAATCTGTAGCATGGCTTTTGCACACTATTGCTCAATGTTCGAGCATTGATGATTGTTTTCGGTCAGAAAAGCGCCAAATTTTTAATAGATGTAGATAAAATACGTGTTATGCCGTCTCAGCCAGTATGCCATCTCAGGGATATCTCCCCTAGTTATACTTTAGTATCACTGGTGTCGAAGTAGATCAAAAATTTGTATGAAAAGGAATCACTTTTTGATAGAAAAATATGGCGTGACATCACTCGCCACTATCAACTGTTTCGTAAGAGAGGGGGCCTTGAGACCCTTCCCTCGAAAGGTATTATAATTCTCTGTACAAAGACCTGCACTATTTTGAATTTGAATAACTGGTTGCGGAGTTATTGGTATATGAATCGTAGACTAGAAAAAATTATAATTCGTAACTTGTCAATCAGTTTGTGAGTTATTGTGTTGAGATTAACACTACTTTTGTCATTTTCAAAACAATAAATCAACCGTCCGATGAGGATGGTTCAAAGAGATGGCACAACCAATACATGGTGATGCTCTGAACTGGAACACCTCAGGAAGACAGCGAGAACAACCTTTAACAAGGCAAAACGTACAAGACTCTAAGAGGACTGGGGAATATATTAAGCCAACCTCAGACAGTTCCAAAAAGTCTGCAGACAAAAACAAAGAGAAGCCTGGAGAGCCTACTGTGACGCTCACTAGCTTCTAGGCTACAGAAGGCACTCTCAAATGACCACCATAAGAGTATCGGCATCCTGACGAGGGAGAATGGCAACAAAGCCGCCAACCTCCAAGAGAGTGCTGATATTCTTATGGAAACTCACTTCTCAGGTTCCGTCTTTCCTGGAAGGACGAACTGGACGGAAGTACCAACAACACCCTCACAATACGACTGGCAATCTCCTAGTGCAGTAATTGATGAGGACAAGATAAGATGGGCCATATCGGGCTTTTCCCCCTTCAAGTCACTAGGACCTGACGGCATAAGACCAGCCCTACTTCAATGGGGATTGGATATTCTTATGTCGCACTTGGTTGAAATATTCGAAGCCTCTCTAGCTCTGAGGTATATTCCCAGTAAGTGGGGAGAAGTACGAGTAGTATTTGAACCCAAACCAGGTAGTATGGACTATACACCTTACCAAAAGCATTCCGACCAATTAGTCTCACATCGTTCTTTTTAAAAACTATGGAGAGGCTATGTGAGCGGTACATAAGAGATGGAGTACTAGTTCACAACTCATTTCATCCAAATCAGCCTGCATATGCTCAAATACATGAGCCATGAGAACAACACCAACCGCGGCAATGGAATTAATTACTGGTCTGACCCCTCTGGACCTATACGTTAAGGAGGTTGCATTAACGGCTATGTTACGATTGGGCACAGCTGGTGTAAACCTGGAAGTAGTAATGGGTCAATTGAGGCTGAGCCTGTGGCGAGAAGCGCTTACTGCGCAACCTCTGCTGCAGGCAACCAGTGATGCAATTGAACCCGGGTTTGTGTTTGATAAACCCTACAAAATACAAATTAAACAGAACACAGAGTCAGATGTTACAAATGCAATACGCATATACACAGAAGAAGGCTCAGGATGTGAAGTGTACTCCAGATCACTAAACCTAGGGATTAAGTGGGAAAGGAGAAAAAATACCAGCGTGGTTCAAACAGAACTGGCTGGTATCTCAATCGCCACAAAGAAAATAACCAGAAAAGGAATTTCTGGCAAAAATATAACAATCTGCACTGATAGTAGACAAGCCCTATTAGCCTTGAACAGACAACGTGTTACCTCAGGGCTGGTACTAGAGTGCCACCAAGATTTAGCCAAAGCCTCGGTAGATAATAATATTATCCTGAGGTGGGTTAAAGGGCACGACAAGACTAAAGGTAATCGCATTGCCAACTCTTTAGCCAAGGAAGTGGCTGGACTAAGAATTTTACGACCCAGTGGCACCTACGGCCTGATGACTTCGACAATTGCGGAACTAGCTAAACGTCACATCCATGCTCAATCCCTAAAGAGATGTAATGGAATCAAAGGATGCATTCTTGCCAGGATCACCCTGGGCGACCCTGGGAAGCTGGCGCCGAAAAAATACCTGGAGATGATCAGGAAAAATATACGCTTAACAGTAGGATTTCTGACTAACTACTTTAAACTAAGGAAACGCCTCCATAGGATGTGGGAACAAGAAGAAGAAACTGTCAGGCATGTCCTATGCGAGTGTCCGGAGTTATCGTCAATAAGAGAGTGGTGTCTTGGCCCACACCTGCCGATATGAACGAGATGTCTCCCAGTGACCTGTCCACCTTCCTTGAAAGGACAGGATGGACGATGATCTAGAAGGACAACTCCTCGGAAGGATGTATGGGTCATATGTGGCCTATGTGCTGTGGGTCTACACTCACTCCCCCTTCTCTCCTACAGATACAGATACAGAGAACAATGGTTCGAAAACAATTTGGTGTTTGAATATTTTGCACTGCTTCTTGATGGGAAAAATGCCGTTCAAGCGAAGCAATGGCTTGAAAAGTGTTATAAGGATTCTGCTCCGTCAGAAACAACAATATAACGTTGGTTTACCGACTTCAAACGTGGTCGTAGAGACACCGATGAAGCATACCGCAGTGGATGTCCAAATGAGTCAGTAACACAAGAAAATTAAAAAAAATCCACAAAATCGTTTTGAATGATCAAAAAGTGAAATTGGTGAGTTCGCTGACACTGTAAAAATATCAAAAGAACGTGTTGGCTTTATATTGCATGAGCATTTGACTATGAGAAAGCTCTGTTCATAAACATAAAAAACCGGAATTTTTGCATCGATATGTGACAATGGATCAAACACTTCACTCCATAATCAAAACGAACGTTATCTGAGTGGAGAGCAACTGATGAACCTGGTCCAAAGCTCCCTAAAGCACAACAATTGGCTGGAAAGGTTATGGGCTTGGTATTTTGGGATGTGCGTTGTGTAATATTCATCGACTATCTTGAGAAGGGGAAAACCATCAACAGTGAATATTATATAGTGTTATTGGAGCGTTTGAAGGCCGAGATTGCAAATATAGGCCGCATATGGCAAAGAAAAAAAAAGTTTCATCAAGACAACGATCGTATCACAAGTCAATCGAAACAATGGCAAAACTACATAAATTGAACTTCTAATTGCTCCCAAATCCACCGTATTCGCCAGATTTGGCTCCCGGCGACTACTGGATGTTGGCAAACTTCAAAATAATGCTAACTAGTAAGAAATTTCGATCAAATAAAGAGGTTATTGCTGAAACTGTAGCCTTTTTTGAGTCAAAATCATTCTACAAAAATGGTATTGAAATGTTATAGCGGCGCTGATTGTGTGGCTCTTGATGGAGATTACTTTGATGAACGGAGCCAATTTAAAAAAAAACACCCGGTACTTTTCAGCCCAGGTGATAGGTACATTAAATGAATTCGAATGTAAAGTGAACATTTGTTGGGATAGGTAAGCATTAAAAAATATGCTGGCCTCTTTTTGGCGACTGATTTCAGGAGTTTTTATCTGAAAAAACTATGGAAGTGATGCCTTTCTGTGACTTTTTGAAACTTAGTTCTGCTCAAAAAATAATAATGTGTTTGCATCAATTTGACAATCGTTTTCAGAATTTTGATGCGGAATGAAATATACATTTCTCTTTTATCTATTTTAAGTTTATATTCTATTATTTACAAAAATTGACCTTATTTATAATGCATATACAATAGCTAAAATGCTGAAGAGCAAGGTATAGAAAATGAATGAAATTCTATCTATGGCAGCAGCTAGAAGAACCCAATCCTGTTGCATACACGGTTTTGTTGAAGAAGAAGGTCTGATGATGTGATGTTCTTCACTACTGTTGCCGTCATCGAAGTCAGTCACCTGATGATCTCTCATTTCTTCTGCCGTAACTCGGTGAGAAGTCATTTTTGTCTATAAAAGAAGGAAACAGTATAAATTGATGAATTATGAATGCAATTGTTATTCAGGAAAAACATACTGCATCACTAACATGAGATACTTCTAGGAATGTATAGCCAACAAATATAAAAAAATTACCACAATTACCTGTTGAATGTACACTCCAAGGCCCAAGTACTTTCCCAGTTTCCCAGACAACGTTTGTTTGACAATCCAAGGAAGAGTATTCGAGTGCTTTGTCCTTGATAGGGTGATCACTACTACCGATCCCAGCATTGAGAAGCTCACGATGTACAAACTGCTTGTATAGAAGAGAACTGAATGAAAAATGACATTAGTTTATAAATTTGGCCTAGAATCCATCAAATATACTTTTTAAATTCTGCACTACATGTCACCCATGAAGGGTATGACTATAAAACTATTATTCCTCCTCACAACTAAATAATTCGCTGAAAAGATGGTGAATACACAGGAAATCATTGCTGGCACATATACCGGTTGTCCGAGAAGTCTTAGTACGTGGTAATGTCTCCGAAGGTGGTGGAGATGAAAAGACGAAATTTTGGCAATGACATACAATGTATAAAAGCCAAATGGAATACATTCATTATTTCGGTTACTATACGTATTTAAAAAAAAAACGAATTACGTCAAATGTAAATTATAATTTGTGTACAATGTAAAAATACCACCCCTACCTTCAATCCTCTTCGAATGACAGGCACAACCCCCAATTTTTTAAATGGGAAGTCTAGACTTGTGATATATCGTTTGGAAGGTCTATTCATTCTCTATTCAAAAATGTTATCACTTTCGAATTTATTGCAACAATTAGGATAAAATAAATTATTATCATGTGGTTACCGAAATTCCATAAAATACACTCAAAAACAAAAATGTAGTGCAAAACGTAATTACATGTAGAATTCGTAAAAGAAAACTATGGATTTTAACCAAGTTGATGTTCAAAATGTTCACCGCAAATGCCTTGGCAACATCGTAATCTCAAATAAAACTGTCTTCTAACATTATTTGACGTATCAGGGATGACCGACCTAATCGCAAGCGTTATTCGTTCTTTTGAGTTTGAAGGTTCAGTTTTGTACACATTGCTCTTTACATATTCCCATGAAAAGATGAAAGATCAGGTGATCGCGCTGGCCATTCTGTCGATTCTCGCCTCCCTATCCACCAATTGGGAAATGTTGTATCGAGGTATTGCTGGACATTAACTTGGTAATGTGGCGGTGCTCCATCCTGCAGAATCCATATAGTATTCACTGGAACTTGAGGGTTTCCTGGACCGGGATATAAATTTGCTAAACTTGGAAGGACATCATTTTGATGTAGTGCCAAATAATTATCGCCATTCAAGTTGCCCTCAATGAAAAAGGGACCAATTATATGGTTTCCTACAATCCCTGCCCAAACATTAACCTGTTGAGGGTATTGCGTGTGTTCTTCTCTCATGCAGTGAGGATTTTCCGATATCCAGTAGTGGCAATTTTGCCGATGAGCATGACCGTTAAGAGACAAAGTACACTCATCAGAAAACATAACGTCTTCTAATTGGATGATATTGTTATCCAACATGTCCATCATTTGCTCACAAAAATAAGTTCTTCTTTATCATCGTCTTCCATGAGCTCCTGAGTAGGTATAATTTTATAGGGAAGCATTTTATTTTTTTTAATATGTTCACTATCGATGTATGGCTATCATTGAATGTAATGGATGCCTATCTACTCGATGTATGTGGGTTCTCCTCAAACTAAAGCATCACATCTAATTTGAGTTCATCACTCATTGCAGTGGCAGTTGCTTTTCTTACCTGTCCCACATGACCAAGCTTGCGAAACTGTTCCTCTACTTTGCTTACTGTTCCTCTATTTTGTTTACTGTTCCGTGAGATATAGGCGATGAATCAGGAAATTTCTCATGAAATAGGCGAGCTACTTCTTGTTGTTCGGGTTTATCTCCGTAACTAATCATTTGTAAAACTGTTATTTTATGCATTTCCGTTAATCTAACCATTTGTCAGACTTGAAGTTAACGAACGTTGAACTTAAATTAAAATACTGACAATTATTATTGTAACATACAAAACAAGTTGACAAGGCGTCTTAAACTAACATTGCCATGGAAATTATTTACAGTTTTTTAAATGATACCATCTGAAAAGAACATTGCTATGGTTTTTGCTCACTTTCTTATCATCAATACCACAACATGAAATCAGTTTTGAGTATATTGCAATAAGTTTTGAGTGTATTTTATCAAAATTCGGTAAATACATGATTTTAATTTATTTTATCTTAATTGTTGCAATAAACGATATAACACATACCTTCAGTTCCCATTAAAGAAATTGGAGGTTGAACCTGTCATTCGACGGGGGTTGAAGGTAGGGGTAGCAGTTTTCCTTTGAATTATGTCAAATTATAATTTAAATTTGACGTGTTTAGGGATTTTGTTAAAATATGTACCGTAACCGAAATAATGAATTTATTCCATTTGGTTTTTACACACTATATGTACCAAAAAATCCATCTCTTGCAAAGAAGGCACCAGAGGGCTAACCCCAAAATCTTAAATGGTACCCTATATCGATATGTAGCTCATTTTGAGGGTCTTGAAGAAAAAATCATTTCTGCACCCGTTTCCGATTATTAATTGGCCATAACTTGGATCATCCTTTTTGCTGAAGGTTGTAGTGAATTTTTATGAAACACTTCTCAAGTAATAAGAAGAAACTGGTATATTTGGGTAAACATCATTGAACAATCTCATGATCATTTCCACTAGCTTGTCCAGAAATGAAACTATTTCAACTTTGTCTTCCTTTAAGCGAACCATATCGAAAGGAATACAATCACTAAATATACTAATAAGGCCTTCTCAATATCATTTATTAATAAATGCTAGTCTGAAAAAGAGTTTTATTTTATTCCATAAAATGGTCAAAATGCCTATCTCTTGACAACCCTTGGACAATAGAAGCGCATACATCTGTAATTTGATGTCGAGGTTTTGCTGGTTTTGTTGAAAATACCCGCTTTTCTACACAATTCAAAAAGAAGAATTCAAGGGGAGCGAGATTGGAGGACTTTGGAGGCTATACAATATGCTCTCTACGCCCAATCCGAAGACCAGGAACTTCCTCATCTAGGTATTCTCTCACAAGTACATCAAAGTCTGGAGGTGTCCTATTCTATCCTGCATTCTTAATAGCAGCTACAATCTCAGGTTCGATAGTACCTTCTAAAAGTTGCAAAATGTAAGCGTCCGGTAAGATTTCTGTCGATTAAAAAGATTAGCCCTTTATGACTGAAATTATGGGTAATAAGGTAATTGTGAATATACGATTGATTCAAAAGGATTACGATAACTATATAAATTTGTTATTTTTAACACCTCGACACGTGTTTCAATCTTCTTCAAGAAGAAGATTTATTGAAAGGTGATTGAGTTTCATTTTTCGCGGTTAGTAAAATTACTCACCTATTAATGGCGTATGCGTTCCCATAGCTGGCAATTTCTGGGTGAAATATAACATGAATAAGCATATAATCAGAGCTGCTGTTCCGTTGATAACAATTTTTTCACCAGCTTGGGGTGGCAACCAAAAATTCAACATTGTTAGAATGATCACAACTGAAAAGAAGAGATTACATTATGGGATAATATTTATGAGATAATAAATACTGAAAAAAAAAGGAAAAGTTAGTATTTGGCAATTGTATAGATGATAATAATGATTATTTCCCTCAATGCACCAACGCAAACCGATAAAATAACATCTAGGTGTCAGAGAAACTGATACATACGAGGCTTTTGAATTGTCTTGAAAACAATAACCCTCTATAAAAAAGTCAATGTGGTTTTCCCAGATCTAGCGTCACAATATGTTTATATAGGTGATCAAAAAAAAGCTTTCTCCAAAATTAAACTTTTGGTGTACCACAAGGTACACCAAAAGTTGTGGTAAGGTGTACCTTGTGGTACACCAGGTATTTATATCGATTCCCGATTTGAAATTGAATGGTATTATCAAATTATTTGCTAATTATACCACTATTATATATTTCTCAGTCAGTTACGAAAAATTAATTATATGAAGATTGATTTAGACAAAATTCTCATTTGTTTTTTTTTCTATTCATTTAGCTTCAACCACAGAGGGTTATTAGCTGAATGTCAATTACAAATATGTCTCATTATTACAATATTATAATGTCATTTAAATTTTATTCAATACATTTATGTCACTAAGGAAATTTAATAGTTGAGTATGGTCCGATTTAACACTTAATATAGTTTTCAAGTCATCTCCTAGATTATGGCGGCGTCTCTTATTTGCGTATAGTGGACACTCGGTTAAAGTATGTGCGATAGTCAATCCAGTATCACATATATAACACATTGGAACTTGTTCTCCTGAGAGTAGATAACTGTGCGTGAGAAATGTGTGTCCAATTCGTAAGCGAGATAAGATAGTTTGTGTTCGCCGTTTCTTAGGTGATATTTTCCATGGTAAGACGAATGGTTTGACTCTGGAAAGTTTGGAATTGGATGTATCCCATTTTTGTTGCCAGTGTAATGTAAGGTTCTTTTTCAGTGCTGGTTTGATGTACTGGTGAATACTTTTGGTTATTTGCTTCTGTTGCCTGCTTGCTGCTTCTCTTGCCTGTCTGCTTTCTCGTTACCTTCTATTCCGATATGAGATGGGCACCAGAAAAACTGAACATTTGAGTTTTTTCTGAGAAATTAATAATTCGGACTTATGATGCACTGTTTGGAACCTTTGGTGTAGTAATGAATATTACTGGAGTTTTTTCCCAAGACCAAATCGTTATTTTTACACCTCGACACGTGTTTCGATCACCAAGTGATCATCTTCAATAATCAAGCAGTTTGATCTTTAACTAAGTTTCAATTAAACTAATCTGTTTAATCTTCCTCTATGAAGATGATCACTTGGTGATCGAAACACGTGTCGAGGTGTTAAAAATAACGATTTGGTGTTGGGAAAAAACTCCAGTAATATTCTAATTCGGAGTTTATTTCAATTAGGGATGGGTGAGTTGGGTATAATTGTGGAAGTGACTGAATAGCGCTTAAAGAGTCTGAGACGAATATCCAATTTGATGTTGGTTTTGTGGTCAAGTGACGTAGGGCTTCGAAAATTGCTATGAGCTCAGCAGTAAATATGGTGGTAAAGGGTGGCAGTTGGAATTTAGCGAAAGAGTCAATGGTTGTATATGCAGCACCTACGCCACTTTCAAAACGGGAAGCGTCAGTGTATGTGCACTGAAAATTTTCAAATTTTTCGATTGTTTCTAAAAAAAGTTTTTTGAATAATAATGGATGATTTTCAGATGGCTCAAATTCAGGATAGTAGATGGGATATGTATTGTCCATGGAGGAGGGGTAATACTTTCGGTAGGATTAATTGTTTCAGGTAACTCATTTGGTTTTATGAACACAAATTGAGGCTCAATTTCAATAAATGCTCATATATGAATATTTTTCTGCGACATATAAATGTATTTGATCATGATTCTATCAAATCTACAAAAACAACAAAATTTTCAGGATTATACATTGATGAAAAATTGTGGAATAATGATATTGAACAAACTAGAAAGAAAATATCGTCTTCTATTGAAATTTTTCATCAGATTGGAAACTTTGAACCTATACAATTTTAAAGAAATATAAAATTTAATCTATTTATTCACATTTTCACTATCTTATTTCTGTTTAAGAAACAGCAATTACAAGTGAATCTATTATCAAACCTCTGACAACCTTACAAAATAAAATAATCATGAGCATTTATAAATTACCATATTGGGAACTTTTATAAATCAAACTATTTATTGGACTCAAGTTTTATTCATGATAAATAATATCATGTTAAATAAAAATAATACAAAGGAATCAAACTTGAATTTTATTCGAATTGGACGTATTTACAATCATGCCACAAGACAAAACAAATTACTGTCAAAAATTAAAAAACAAAAAAAAGTTTGGATAAAGTCTATATGTATATCACGATGGGATCATTATATATAATTCAATTCCAGTGAAGCATTATTTCATTTTGATTCAGGTAGTGGAATTTCATAGTTTGCATTTTTTCTTATCATACTTGAATTATTCTTGAATGTGTATTTTTTGAAAACAATTTCATATTTAACGGCATTTAATTTTTGTTTTTTCAAGATATGTTATGTTTTCATTGTAAAATATTTTATTTCTATTATTTCATTCCACTTTCTAGTTATAGTCCCTAATATAAGAATTTATTCTAATCAATTCTAATCGAATTGAACCACTTCAATCAAATGTTCAAATATGACTGTGACTTTTCATAAATGTTTCAATAGAAAGGCACAGGTTCAATTTGATATTATGAATATGGCAGTGATCAGAACCTCAGCCTACCTACTTAGACAACTCGAATGAATATGTAACTCAAATAACCAATAAAATGAACACATACAAGTGATTGAAATGAAAAATGAATTGCCTCACTGACTCACATAACCTCACAAAATAAGACAACTATCCTTCAATTTAATCTCCACTTGTATACCAACAATGATGATATTCAGGAATCTCAATATGCTAATCGAAACTCGTTGGTATAATGAGGCCATTTTAATTCGCATTGAAACATTGTTCTGAATAGTAACAGTTTCATTGAAATATAAAAGAATACGCGACGTACGTTTAATGTATCTATTACTCAGTAATAATAATTGTCTGTAAAAATTGGTTGTTCTCATAGCTTTGCTAAATAACAATGTTTTCGTCAAAAAATGATAAAAAATTATTGTTTTTTCCGATAATAATCTCAATTTATATCTCTCATACAATAATTTAAGATGAAAAATCAAATTATTATACACGTAAGTCATTTGCTCAGCAAATTTTCACATATTTTAACCGTTTACCTACATTTGTTGCACTAAGGGGTGACACACTATACGTTTCATATAACCGGAGAATGTATACATACCAAATGCGGGTGTCACTATAATAGAACTATAAGATGGCGATATCCTTTCCAGCGTTAGATAAACCGTAAAGTCCGGATAGGGTTCCTGGCAACACTCATAGTATGTACTAACAATTTTCTGTTCCGCTTTCGTGATCTTCCATTCCGAATTGTCGATAAGCAACTCTAGCTGAAACAAACATTTCACATACAGAAATATGTAGGTATGTGAGAGTTCAAGTAGATTGTATTCTTTTCTTACAAATAATAGTAGACGCCGAGGCCAAAAGGAGGTGCCGAGGCCAAAAGGAGGTGCCGAGGCCAAAAGGAGGCGCCGAGGCCAAGAAGAGGTGTCGAGGCCAAAAGGAGAAAGAAAGCGGAAGAGGCAGGAGTGGCAGCAACTATAAGTGCACCCTCCTCCTCCCCCACTCCACCTCCAACAGCAAGGGCACTTCCTGCGGCGGGCGCCAAGAGATCCGCCTTGAATAAAGGCAAGGAACCGGCTGTTCCTGCAGGAAAGCTCCCTCACTTGTGCACCTCCACGGAGGGAACCCCAAGAAGGTTGAAGAAGCTGCGCAACAACAGTAATGTCGCTGCACCGTCCAAAACCTTCGCGGAGGCCACCGAGAGACATCTCAAGGTTGCCAGAGAGAGTGTATGTTCGGCGAGTCTTGGCCTGCATCTGCCACTATAAAGGAGATGTTTCCTAGTGAACTGTCCACCTTCCTGGTAAGGACAGGATGGACGTTGACCTAGGAGGACAACTCTTCGGGAGGATGTACAATGGGTCACATGTGGCCTAATTGCTGTGGGTCTACACTCAGCCTCTCTACTCTACAGATACAGAGATACAGATACAAATAATAGTATGTGTGAAAAATTTCGTTTTATTGGCAGTCGTTTTGAAAATTCGAATTTTTCTTAAAGTGTATACTTGTTCAATGTGAACCAAAATACACCAATGGATTGTCCGATATTTATCAAGTTAGATTTAAAAGTAGTTTTCAAAACTGCATGTACACTCCAGCAAATATTGGGCAACCCTAAATATAGGGTGAGAAAAAGAGAAGTCTGGGATTTACGAAATAAGCCATGTCAATATCGACAAAAAATATGTTGGTCAAACTGAGCGTACTACGATAATTCATGTCAAGAAACGTGTTTCACATATTCGGTTTCGTGGACCAGAGACTTACGCAGACCGTGAACAGCCTCAAAGTAAGTGAAATAATTGAAATCGATATATGACAATACGTTTACGTATTTCAATCGTGTTTTCAATCATGAAACACCTGAAATTTTGATTATTTTGAAGGTAAACGACCATAGACAACGTGTGTTCGCTGAATGGGATCCGGAGCAGTCGGCAACTGCTTCCATCGAAAACCCATCGAAAACAAACAAAATTTTTGATCTTGGGACGATACCAATCCACATGAGATCCAAGAGCATTCAATGCATCCCGAAAAAGTTACTGTTGGGTGTGGATTTTGGGCTGGCGGCGTCATTGGTACATATGTATATGAGAACGACGGGCCATCACTGTCAACGGCGATGATTACTAACTTCTTTTGGCCTGACATCTGGAGACCAATGACATGTGGCTTCTACGTGCTACAGTGCTTCAACAAACCCCGTCAATTTTCTATACCCCTACTATGATTTACACTCCCGAATCAATCATAACTTTTGAATACCTCTTTTTAATCACAAGCGATCTCTCCTGTCAACGAGAGGAAATGCTGGAACCCCAAAACTCTGATGTTATTTGGTTCTAAAATAATATCACAGAAGATCATCAAATTCATATGCTGCGTTTATCGACCACCTAGCGATACACAATAATAATAATAATAATTTATTAAATCCTTCATGATCACAAGTTGATATAGGATACGTCGACATTATACATGTATAAAAATCTTTACAAAACGTGAGATACAACAAATAAATTCATGAAAGTGTCACACAAACACAAGGAAAAAAAGAAGAAAAAATAAAGTATATTAAATATTTATAGAATACACTCTCATCGACTTAGATATTCAGCGACATTGTAAAAAGAACCGTTGATTAGGAATTTTTTCAGGGTTTATTTGAAATTCATTTTTTATTTTCCCTTTTTATGTAATCGGGAAGATTATTAAAAAGTTTTGCTCTTACGTAGGATGAACTGTTCTCATATAAATTAGTTGAATGTTTTTCCAACCTAATGAAGTTACCATTTCTTGTTGGATATGTATGAAAATCTGAATTGTGGAATTATTCTGAATTTCCTAAAATTCAGAATAATTTTGTATATACATATGCAGGGTACAGGCAAAATTTTATTTCTGATAAAATGCGGTCTACAAGATTCCTTAGCATCTAATTTGTAAATCAAACGCAATACTCTCTTTTGGCCAACAAAAATGCATACAGCAACCCCATACAGCGATATTGTATGAGATGTGAGAATAAATTACGGCATAATAAACATTCAAAAGCTGATCAGTACTGAGTGTGGATGAAAGTTGCCGTATAACATAATAACCACAGTTCACTTTCTTTCTGACCTGACTCACAGCTGACTCCCAAGTCATGTTACTATCAACATAGGTACCAAGGAATTTAGTATTGTCTGACGAAATCACATCACGACTACTTACTCTGACTCGAAAATCGGTAATTTTCCTGACAGTTCTAGAGTAGAACTGCATTAAAACAGTCTTACTGGGGTTTACAACCAAGGAGTTTTTGCGGCACCAATCTGTAAATGCGACAGACAGCTCATTGAGTTTAACTTGGAGTTCCTCCGGACTTTCAGCATCTGCAGCAAGTGTTGTATCGTCTGCATATAAAATTATTCGGTTTGTATTCACATGTTTTACCATATCATTGATGAAAAGTAGGAACATCAGAGGTCCCAAAATAGATCCCTGAGGGACTCCATATTCATTACTGTATGATTGTGATTGGCAGTCATCATATTTCACGCACATCTTTCTTAGAGTTAAATATGACTCCAGCCATGAAAGTACATTTCCTCTAAATCCTAACGAGAATAACTTACTCAGGATGATATCAAATGCCTTGGATAGGTCGGATTAGAGCACTATTCTCTTCACTTGCAAACACTATTGACTTTCTGCAAATCAATCATCCCAGTACCGAAATTTCCATATTCAGTAACTTCAATGTCCACAATATCGAATGGCTCAAATTTTCAAATATCAACGACGAACAAGGTCGCGAAGCTGAGGCTTTTGCAATAAGCAGCGGACTTACTCAGATTATAAATAAGCCAACCAGGATTCCTGACCGGGATGGAGAATATGCTAGTTTTCTGGATCTATACCTACCTAACAATCAATCCAGAAATTCACACAGTGACAGTAAAGTCTCCAATGAGATCTTCTGACCACAAACTCATTTCCGTGTTGAATGAATTACCAATAAATGTTGGGGAACAATGTAAGCCGCACAAAGTTTTGCATTACAGATCAGCTGAATGGGAGGATCTTCAAGACCACTTCCGACATTTCCCTGGCCAGATGTTTGTTTCAGTTCTAAAGATCCATCAACTTGTGCTTCTGAAGTCACGGAAGTCATTCTATCATCCATGGATGCATATATTCCTTTTTCAATGAAACGATGAAACGACAAACCTTGGTTCAGCAAAAATTGCGAGCAAACTGTCGCCACCAAAAATCCCGCCTACCGGCAGTGGCGCAAAAATCCCACTGCCGAAAACCGAACTAGATTTGTTAATGCTCGCAACAGCTGCAAACTGAGGATTAAATGAAAACAAAGAACTCACAATCAGAGAATTTGGGATGAACTGCTTGCCAATCCTAACGGGTCTTGATCCTTCTGTTCAATAGCTGAAGCTGTTAATCAGAATTTTACAAAATCCACAATTTCACCACTTACACCAGCGGATGGTTCAATTGCAACAACAGCCATAGTAAAAGCAAATCTACTAGCTGGACAATTTGCGTCCCAGAAAATACTGTGGGACGCAAATTGTCAGACAATTTCGCTTTCTGCTTCGATGAGTTTGTTGGGGGTTAAAATTGACACCAATATGTCATGGCACAATCATGTCGCTGGAATTGCAAAGGTTGCTTCTAAAAAGCTTGGAACACTGTTCTGTTCCAGAAAACTGTACACACCTCAGCAACTTTTGATGCTTCATAAAGCTCAGCTCAGCTCAAGAGTATTGTTCCATGTATGGAGCTCTGCTCCCAAAGATACCCTTAAGATGCTGGATTCCATCTAGAAAAGAGCTATTCGCCTGATTGTAGACGCGAATATAACGTGCAACCTTGATAGCCTGGAACATCGAAGAAAGGTTGGAGATTTGTTTTTTTCTATAGATACTTTCACGGGAAGTGTTCAAGTGCAAGAACGGTACATATCAGAAATTCGCGACGGACTGTGGCTGCTCATCGTTTTGAGATTTAACTCAGTATACCTCGAACTTCACTGTTTAAGAACTCTTCCATATGGAGAACTGCGATTATGTACAATAAACTTCCTGAGAACGTTTTTCCAAATGGATTTAATCTCCAGTGATTTAAATCCAATGTGAATCGCTACTTTCACACAAGCACCGCTCTGGGAGCGCCTTGACAATTTCTCTGTAGTGCTTGTGTTTTGTCCTTGAAAAAACATCTCATGCCAGTTCTGCACGAGTGATTAGAGGGCATGGTCATCTCACGTGGAGGTGATCTGAACTGACCACCGATATGGTGCGATTTGACTCCGATAGACTTTTTCTTCAAGGCTTTTTTTAAGTTACAGGTGTATCCGAATAAGCCACAAACCACAGCGGTTCTCAAAGCCAACATAACCCATGCTATCGATCAAATTCAAACCGATTTATGCGCCAGAGTCATAGGAAATTGGACATTCTGGATTCGCTCCACTCAAAGAAGACGTGGCGGACATTTGATAATGTTATATTCCACACATAATGGCATCAGTAGGTCTTTCAAACGAATAAAAAATTTCGACGACATCTCATACACATTTTGTTTTATTTATATTCAAAGATAGAAAGAGCTCAATGAAAAACCTATATATCTATAATTTTCACACTGTTACATAGACAACACAACATACAAGTATGTATATAAATAGTAGCCTGAATATTTTTATCACAACGATATTCTTTCATTTTGGTAGATACATCTCAAATTCGCAAAATCTTCAAATGACATTGACATTTTCGATTTGGGCGAGATTGAAATCAGTAGAAACGTCAATAATGAGAAACTGGCCTTGTTCCATTTATAACTTTGTTTGGATTCCTTAATTCGAGAACGTTTTAAAGCTGCGCGTAAACTTCATTAATAAGTGGCATGCCCTTGATTAATTTTATTTCTAAAGCAATTATTCGCGACGGCTACTGTTCCTATGAGAAATAAAGATAGATTTCCACTACCAACTTTTATAAAAACGGGATGACACGATCCAAATACACTTGGATACCAACTTGGACCAAGTGTGCTTGGACACGTAGACTTAGACCAAGTTGGTTTCAACGGCAAAATGACTTGGATGTCAGATAAACATACACAGATGGCGGAACTGTATTATTTGGAAGGAGTGCGAGTGGTTGCCGATATGCTCATGAACCGGCTTGAAATTTATTGAAACTTTCGAAACAACCTAATAGGTACCTATAAACTGTTATGGACTGAAAATGAATGAATAAATAAGCAACAATTCATACAGACTCACCTCAACTTCTGAGTTATTATTGTAGTTAGTAATATCCAGTTGATCTCCAGAATAGGTCCACGAACCAAATTTCAAGTAGCATTTTTGAGTGTCAAAAGGCCAATACCTCAAATTCAGGCTGCAAAGGACTGTGAATTGTGCTGGGGGAACCCATAAAATTTCTCCTGAAGGATACGCGAGACAGTGGGTGTTTCCAAAGTGGTTGATGGCAGTAGTTGTCGCTCTACAATATTATTAGAGTTGTTGTAATGGAAGTAGGTTGAATAAATTCACAAGAAGCAATATGGACTAAGTTTGCGTACAGGATGTCCGCCAGGATGGTTTTGAGTGTCATCTTAAATCCGCATTTCACTATAGGGTGTTTTAAAACTAGATAATAGAAACATAGTTCTGTTTTCCCTTCTTAAATGTAGATAAATCGAGCCTGATTGCGGAATCTGTTTGATGTGGATTAGTCTGAAATGAATTTTTTCCCAATTGATGAAATAATTTTTAAAATCGGGTTGAAAATAAAAAAGTTATATATGGAATTTGTTAGTAAATCAAGGTTGGCGTTGATTGTTTGCATTGGTACTATGTATAAGCAAAAGTTTATTTTGCCAATTCTTGTTCGTATGCCCATGACTTTGTATGTTATACAGTGTAACACACAAATATTTACTTTCAAAAATGACTAAAATACAGGGGTGTATTCATCTTAAGTGTGTTACACTGTATATATTGCGGTCAAAAAACATTTCTATCATCATTATTGTTATATTATCAATATTTCCCTCATTGTTCAACCCACTCATCTATAAATTTTCCTTTCAGGTATCATTGATTTAGAACTCACCTTTCCTATATTATTTGATTTTCATGTTCATTACCTTTTTTTTATTTTTTTTTTTCAGCCAACTCCTCAGTACTTTGAATAATTGAAATTTTTTGTTCATTTTTAATTTAATTTCTCTCTTCGTCAAAGATTTCAAATCTGTTTACGTCTTTTTATACAATAAAAGTCCGAACATTGTCAAAATAGATTAGTGGAATACGAACATACGGTTTCAAAAAGGATGATTTCTATGTGGAAGATCTTTCGAATTTACTAATTTTATCGGAAATAAAATTTTAACTGATAATTACATTTCAATTTCTCTTGACATGGTATCCCTTTTCACTAATAATCCTATTAATATCTTGATAAATATAATTAAAATGAAGTGTGAAATAATTTCGAACTTTACCCATTTGCCTCTAGATCTTTTTATAGAAGTTTTTGAATTCTGTATAGACCCCAATAACTTTTGTTATAATGGATTTTTCACAAACACATTTTCAGGTTGGGAATGGGTAATTGTATGTTACTCATTTATGCAGACATCATGGCAGAACTTCAAAATATTTGCACTAAAAATTTGTCATTTTCATTGCCATTTTTCAAAAGATATGTTCACGATATCATTACTTACTTATTATATATTAGATATATAATATCAGATATATAAAATAATTTTCCAAAAAAAAATTAAAAATATTAGATACCATTCAGAGTTATCATCCAAAACTGAAATTTTCTCACTAGCATTTCTAGACAGCGATGTAATTAAAGATGCAAATCAATTTTAAAGTAGACTAATCTCATAAACCAACTTTTTTTGGGGGATTTTCAAATTACCTATAAGAGTCCACACCAAATATCACAAAATACCGTATGTAGAAATTTTGTCTGGTGAACTTGGAATCTGAATTAGTGAAGAACATATTAAAGTGACCGATTCAAATGAAAATACAGTTGGAAAGAGTATTTTTTCTAAAAACAAAAAACATACATACAATCCATCATAGTGTACAAATTGAATTGTGAAAGCTGTCACAAATGATGTGTTGGCCAAACTGGACGATATCTTGAAACACGAGTTTCAGAACACATGAGACACTCTGAGAAACTAAATACCAACAACCCTACAGCCCTTGTTGAACATGAAAGAGAACATAAACACATTTTTGACTTTGAAATGAGACATATCCTCAAACACCACGGTGTTAACACTAAAAGGGATGTCAGTGGCCTTAATATGGCATATTTCAATTTAATCTTAATATCAATATAAAACATTATTCATATTTCAATTTATTCAAATATTCTGGCGATATCTTGAATTCATTGAAGCTTCTGGAGACACCCTACATTTTATTCTATGAAAGAGAGGACATTTGTAGATCAAGAACTTCAGATGATGTAGTGCTGCAGGTTTTCCCGGGTTTTCCTGCAGCTGAAAAAACAAATGCGCCACTGGAATCAATCAAGTCACTCCGGAGCGCTAATTAATTTTTGTTCTTGTTTCATAATTTTAAAATTTGTACCTATTGCTTACGTATCTATTACAGTTTTGTTATTTCATCATTGAAATAACGTGCCATTGATAAAGACAGAAATCACCTTATCAGTATCATAGATAAAGTCACTCGTTTGTTTCATGTCTGTCTGGAAAATTTTATGTTTTTAGTGTTTTTTATTTTCATTACGTATCTAATATGTCTGATGTTTTTGAAATAGTCATATTTTCAACAAGAAAAAACTCCTTTTCGCTGAGAAATTTAATGAAGAAATCGTGATTTCTCGTGAACTTGAAATGATAAGTTTTGTGGGGGGTATGTTTATGAAAATTCATGATTTCGGAGCGCTGGAGAAGGATTGAATTTGAAACTTTGGCAAAAAAATACCAATTGTTTTTAAAAGAAAAATTGGCCTTTTACCCAACCAGAAAAAAATTATTGGATCACTAAACTAGTTATTTTTAAAAACTAAACCTCACGATTTGATCTCTACAAAGTTAGTGGAGATGAAATCGTGAGGTGTAGTTTTTGAATTTACTATGGATCTTCATCAAGTAACAGCCGAATCAATCAGAAAACTAAACCAGTTAATTGTCAATAACATTCAAATAAACATCTGTTAGTACATTCGAATGAGTTGCCTCATTAGAAAAGACAACATTTCTAATCTAGAAGGGATTTTCATCAGGAAAGTGCACTCTTCCATCAAAGTTTCTATTTTTGTACCAAGTGCACTTTATACGTTTAAAATGTGTGCTTATGAAAAAGTTTAGTCACTTCATTATAAGAAATTATAATAAGAATAATTGGAAGCTCTCAAAAACACATCAGACCTTCTAAATACGCATTTCATGATTAACCGAATTGGTAGGTACTCTACAGAAGCGACCTCAAAGGGAATTGAATTTTTGTATCGCGAAGCACTATAAAAGAATTCCACTCACCCATTATATAAATATATATCAGGTTGCCAAACTTCGTGCTCAGCTAAATGCAATACCGATAAATTTCCATATTCTTCGGGGTTCCATTTTAGTTTTTCATCGTTCCAAACCTAGAATAAAAATTGAATTGAATTTTCACAAGTAGTCACAAGTATTTTAGAAATTAATCCGGAATTACAAAAAATATATATAATGGTTATTTCTAGAAATTGTACAAAATATAAAATACCAAAACTACTTTGAAAGTAAACATGAAACTCACTGAAGTCTGTAGCTTGTATTTGTAATGTAATATAATCCTATACGCAAAAAGTCACTAATATATTTTAAAAACAAGCGATTAAATATTATCACAATCATATTCGTTTCAAAAATATTGAATTTGCAATAGGAATTGAATTAACATTACTCATGAAAAAAACTCTTGTTGGGGGAATGCCTAATTCACATCACTTTGCAGTGAGATTTTCAATGAACATGTCCAGTTTCGATTGTTTTGGTTTTGGCTCTCACAAAATAAATGTCCTAGATATTAACGATATTTTCTAGTGCATACCTACACCACAAACCAAATTTTAAGAAAGATGTCATACTTCTATCAAATTATCAGATGAGATATATTCAATTTCATACTTTTATGTAAAGGAAAAAATATCAATATATTGAAGAAATATATTGAATAAAATAATTTTTTCTACTCCCTCCATTTTGAACTAATCATTACGTGTTTGACAGCAAGTAGGTAATGGTTCATTTAGAATACACGTGTATTCTAAATTAATGGCGGTCATATGTAATATTTTCTCTGATAAATATGATGATATCATGAACACATTCAAGTATCCAAAAGCCAAAATCAGTGAATTTTCTTTTCAAATTATCTGTAAAATCGAAATAAAAATCATATTTTCAGTAAATTTTACCATCTTACATTGGTAGAACCTGTAGACCTCTTTTCACTCGTATTAATGAACATATAAAAAAACCCGATAAATCTGCTTTTGGCCACCACATAAAATTTCACAACCACAACTTTAGTCCCAATAGAAATTCCAATATATTACATAAAATAGATAATAAAAATTTCCTTAGACTTGACTTGTTTGAAGAGTTGGAGATTTCTAAAGAACTTTCTAACAATGATCATTGTTTGAATACTCAAGTAAACTTAAACAGAGATTTCCTTCCCCTTCATAAGAGGATTATGAATTATTAATTAATCACAGTTTATTAATATAATTTATTCAATATTTTTCTTCTACATATTCATTTAAACCTATAATGGACCACTCCTCAAGTTGGTACCATTATTTTAACATGACACTTGACACATTCTGTCTCAAGTTGTCCTTCTTCATAAGATACTTCGACTGAACCACATGGCCTGAATCCAAAAATGTATTTTCTTGGCTATAAGCCTATTTTGTTTTATATAATTTAAATATTACAATGTACAATTCACTTATCTTGATACTTCCTGTTGCCTGACAAGTAAGTAATCTCAAACAATTTTTCCAAATTTCTTAACCTTAAAAAATTTTACAACTTCAATTTCACTAAATTCCCTTTTCAACTAGATCACTTACTTTCAGGTGAGCACTGATGATGACAAAAGTCGAAAGCGCTTTGCAAGAATTTTAATATATTATACACTTTAATACAAAACCTCTTCGATTCATTAAGTAAATTTTTTGTTCAACAGTTTGTGGGTTGGTAATGAATCTAGTTATATTCGTGAATCAACAACCACTTGTTTTAATCATAAGCTGTCATTCAGTATTTCGTAAAAATTCAAAATGAGTGATAACGATAATTTTTATATTTGTAAAAAGTACCCACCTGAAACCAAAAAGTGTTGACAACTGCCAATTTTTTTTTATTATCAAAATGGGAGATGCACTCGTCAGGTTGTTGGACTTGATAAGTTGGGTTACCAACCAAAAATTATTGATACATTTTTACATTTGGAAATACCAGATACATATACTGGATACTGCTTCAAAAATCATCTGCAACCATTCTAGTTGATGGAGGGGGTGACTTCGAAAGTTATGTAGATAATTCTAAGGCATTTATGCGAAACACATCAAATGTACTCATAAATAATAGTATTGAAAACATTTATATTTCCACTGTTTCACATTCTCAACAAAACGGAATAAGACCGTCTTTCCCCCTCATCGACTGCGGAATAACATCAAATAATTGTAATAATGTACATAATTATAACAAAAATAAACCATAATAAAATAATTTGTAGAAAATATTCTCACCAATTTTGAAATCTTTTTATTGAGTTCTGACTGACTGACCGACTGAATTTACTAACCAAAGCCATAATCTCGGTAAGTCGTAGAAGTAGTAAATAAGTAGTATTAGTTAGTGAGTAGTAGAAGTCGGGGATAAGGCCAATTACATCCACTCGCTAATTATCGCACTCGGCTGACGCCTCGTGCTCACAATTTTTCGCTCGTGAGTAATTGGCTTCTTATCCTACTCGGTACTATTAAAATCTGTTGGTTTTGAGTCACACTTACACTTCAATATATCAACATGTTTCAACTTACTTAGTACCTATGTTGTTCAACTCACCTGGCCAGTAAGGAGGGTTGAACCGAATAGAATTATTCTACAAAAAGTGATTTCGTACCAAATTCTATCTTCTGAAAGTTGTGTCATTTAAAATCTCAAGTAGAGTGATGCAGTTATCAAACTTTCATTCGTCGAAGAAAATCTACATTTTCGGCTTTTTCTTCGAGAAAGTGGCATTTTTTCGGCCTCCGGGAAGTACGTTTTTACCGGACTAGGCAGGGAAGAATCACATCGTTGTTGTCATTGCAAATATGAAAATCTTGGTAGGTAGTGAATGCATCATCTTTCCCACCAACCGATCTCCTGGAGTCTTTGAAGTCCACTAGATACTCGTTAGGACAACAAGAGGATTGCTCCGAATTTTTGGGGTTCTTGTTGAATACTCTTCGTGAACAAAAAAGCAGAATCAATACTCCTGACCACTCTGGATTGAATGATTCCGTGCAGTCTATCTCGTCTTGTGTTTGTAGATCTTTTGCTGGAAAAATCCCCACTTGTTCACTTTGTAGTACATGTTCAAAAAGTATCAAAAACGTATGTGATTTTCTGGAACTTCAACAAGCGTTTCTTAATATGAATGATAACCAGTCCGTGCAAAGCTTTTTGTAAAATCATCTGAAAATGGAACTTTAACGGGTGATGATCAACTGTGTTGCTCAACATGCGCCAAACTAACTGACTATTATAAGAAAACAAGTATAGCTGAGACACCAGTCATTCTAATGATAACACTGATTATCTTCAAACATGACTCAACCTCTAAGGCAAGCACCAAACTCTTACGAAGGTTCGAAATAGATAAACACTTCAATCTAGCACACCACTATTATATAAAATAAACACACCTGTGGCACAGACGATATTTCCGGATTCCTAATTAAAAAAATCGCCGCTTCTATCGTCGAACCTCTCACTCATATAATAAATGCCTCCCTTCAAGAGGGCTTATTCCCATCGAGATTGAAGAATGCTCTTGTATCTCCAATTCTAAAAAAACATGATCCGCAAAATATGGAAAATTATCGTCCCATTACTGTTCCCCCCATATTCTCCAAGCTTTTTGAATACACAATGCTTGCACAACTTGTAAACTTTCTAAATATAAACAATTCACTTCACCCAAACCAGCACGGTTTCCGCACTGGACATTCCACCGAGAGTGCAATTCATTGCCTTTATGTGAAAATTGTTAATGCCATCGAGCTAGGACACAATCCAACTGGAATATTCTGTGACCTAAGTCGAGCTTTTGACTGCGTAATACATAAACAACTACTTGATAAACTTTATCAAATTGGAATTAGAGGAAAATCCCACGATTGGTTCAGTTCTTTTCTTGAAGGAAGAACCCAGAGAGTAAAAATTAGCCACACTAGTGCAAATAAAAAACTCACATATTTCTCATCACCACAAGAAAATAATATTGGTGTACCTCAAGGCTCTGTCTTGGCTCCTATACTTTTTATCATCTATATAAATGAACTCCCAATAGTTTTACGGGAAGCGTTCACTTGCTTATATGCTGACGACGCTACTCTACTCCTCTCAGATAAATCAAAATTAGAACTCCAAAATAAAATATCTAACACCACTGATGTCCTACACGGTTGGTTAAGTAAAAACTCGCTATATTTCAATCCTTCCAAAACAAACTACATGACATTCCATACCAGTCAAAACCTCAATTTGCCTGCCTTGAACCTGAACCTATGCGGTATCTCTATCGAACCCTGTACCACTATTAAATTCTTGGGCATTTCTCTTGACAACGACCTTACTTTTAAAACACACTGCAAAAGTCTCACCGGCTCACTGAACTCTAGATGCTATCAAATCAGAATGTTAAAAAATGTATTGAACACTGAAGGTCTACTATTATTTTATTATGCTCAAATTCAATCCAGAATTAGTTATGCAATCAGTATCTGGGGTACATCTCCAGCCGCTAAAGATATATTTATTGCACAAAAACGAATAATTCGTTGCATAACAAATGCACCGAAGCTGCAGTCATGTCGAAATCTCTTCAAGAAATTCGGTATTCTTTCTTTTTACGGTCTCTATATTTTGGAAGTCTTAACATATATTCATAAAAAGAAAAACACGTTTCTCACAAGTACTGACTTTCATAGTTACAACACCAGGAGAAGAAACGAGCTCCGCCTACCAAAGTCACGTCTAAACCTCTGTCACAATCTACCTGATATAATGGGATTGAGACTATATAACGTCCTCCCCAATGAATTGAAGTTAATAAATCAGGCACAAATTTTTAGGAAAAAAACTAAAGACTTCTTACTTCATATTACACCGTACGATCTGAATGAGTATTTTGAATATTGTCGCAATTGCTAGTGCTAACTTTTGTCATGTCTTTAAATATACTGTGCGGTCCGCTAGCATTTACATATTTTATTCACTTGTATACATATATTTATTTTATGCTAGTATTTAGTTTTCTTTTGTCTTCAAATGTACTGTGCTGTCCGCTAGCATTTATTTATTTTATTTTATTCACTTATATGTGTATGTGTATGTATGTGTATATATGTGTGTATATATGTGTATATGTATATATGTGTGTGTATGTATATATATATATATATATATATATATATATATATGTATGTATGTGTGTGTATATGTGTGTATATATGTATATATGTGTATATATATATATATATATATATATATATATATATATATATATATATATATATATATATACCTATAATACTATATTTTACTACAATTTTGTATACCTTGACTTGCCCTATAGCTTCTTGTATGCTCATATTAAGGACCAATAAACGTATTATTATTATTATTATTATTATTATTATTATTATTATATCTTCATGCAGACATTGTTCACTGTGGTTCTGGCATCGAATCTGGTCATTATTACGCATTGGTCAAAGATGAAACGGACTGGTTTAATTTTGACGATAGTCGTGTCACTAAGTGTTCTGGCGATGTCTTGAATTTGTTGGAGCCTCGTGAGACACCCTACATGTTCTTTATGAAAGAGGACATTGGCAGATCAAGATCTTCAGATGATGTGGTGCTGCAGGTTTTTCCGGGTTTTCCTGCTGCTGAAAAAGCAAATGCGCCACTGGAATCAATGAAGTCGCCCCGATGCGCCAATTAATTTTTGTTGTTGTTTCATAATTTCATAATTTGTATTACTTTCTTCTTCAATATATTTGTTGCAAATATAAACAGTGTTATTGAAGTTAATTGTCATTTTGATTTTTTTAAGTTTGCATGGTTTTGTTCGCAATTATCGCAATAAACTATGGAAAGCAGCAGCGATACAGACTTTGAAAATGAGGCTTACGAAATTTCCTATGCAACAGCTGCTGCTACGACACAATTATTCGAAAACTATTACAGAGAACGTAATCTGAACTGTCAAATCCTCTACCTTGTGGAGTAAGTACTCTTGGTTGACAAGTACCATTTCAGTGGAGAAAAATGTAAACATAGCTATTTTCCCAAAGGTTATCGCATGTCTTAAAAGGTTATAGAGTAAATAAATCAGAAGTCTTCAACAGTGCGCATCGATAAATTTATTAGCGAAGCAAAAAATGAAACATTTCCAATGCTGAATGTGATTTCAATGAAATAAGTATTACGATCGTAAGATATGATAACTAACAAAAATGTCAATTAAATTAATTAACAATAAGGAAAACATGTTGCTTGTAAAAATACCAGATTCCAAAACACATTTACACAATTCGAAAACCTGCTGTTGTATGGGTAATATTCATCTTTATAGTGATCCAATACTCCACATAACAGATTATTCATGAATTACGAAAAAGAAAAATGTTCGAATTTCAATATTCAATACAAATGTTCAACAAAGAAATATAATAAAGGAATGTATCTCATTGATTTGTTACTCTTTACGGTTGCCGAAAAAATAGTGTACGCAAACACGTACGACAATAGTTTTATTTGTCTCGAAAATTGTCTCGCCCGTTTAGAAAATTGTCAAACTCGAATGAGTTTTCAATCAATATTAGGTTTCGGCAGGATGAGGTGCCTCTTAATTACGACGAGATAGTTTGAAAGTGGGTAAATGACAATCGAAGCATAAAAATTGGGTGGTCAAGATTCGTTGAAGTAGACAAAAGCCTTTTTCACATGGTCCAAGGTTCTTTCAGTGAAAAAGTTTCTGTATTTCATCAGTTCGGACTTCCATTGTCTAATATAATATAAATTGATTTGATAACCCAAATTATGTCACAACGTTTCGATTATTAGTATCCACAATTGTCTTCAGGTGATAACTGGACTTATTCCTCCGAGATCTGACTATTTATGGGTCATTCGAGTGCTTTCACCTATCCCCTCTTCCATCTTTCCGCTTCATTGGTTTTGGACTCATCAACACAACTTGATGTTGTGTTGATGAGTCCAAACATGCTCTGCTATTCCGGATTTTCTGGTTTCTCCTCGCTGTGTGTGTTTCTTGTGCTCAGCAATGTGAACTTTCGATGGCCTCTTAGTTTCACCGATGTATGATTCTCCGCACTCGCAGGGTATCCAGTAAATGCAGAGGAATCATCGAGACTCTACTGGACTGTGCTTTTGGGCTCTGTAATACAAAGGAAGGTCTCGAAAAGAAACTAGGTATCATCAAAAATGACCTTCAACGGAATGGTTACTCCAAAGTGATGGTAGAACAGGCTTCAGCTAGAAGACAGCAAGAACTCCACAAGGAAGAAAAGTCGCCACAACCAGTACTTGTACTTCCCTACATCAGAGGATTATCGGAAAGGATAAGACGGATTGGGTCCAAGTATAACATCAGGACCTGCTTCAGATCTGGGAACACTATCCGTCTCACGAAAACCAGGTCACCAAACGCGGACTGCGATTCCAATAATTGCATTTACCGGATACCCTGCGAGTGCGGAGAATCATACATCGGTGAAACTAAGAGGCCATTGAAAGTTCGCATTGCTGAGCACAAGAAACACACACAACGAGGAGAAAGCAGCAAATCCGGAATAGCAGAGCATGTTTGGACTCATCAACACAACATCAAGTGGGCTCAAGCTGAAATCATCCACAAAGAGGAACACTGGAGAAAATTCAAAGTAGGCGCGTATATGTTGTCCAACAACGCATTCAGTCAAGCTAACGTAGAGATACGTAACATATGGAAACCTCTAATCAAGCGAAAAACGACCAACTCTCGCCAAACGGTCATCTTCCGCCAAAACCAATGAAGCGGAAAGAGGGAAGAGGGGATAGGTGAAAGCACTCCAATGACCTATAAATAGTCAGATCTCGGAGGAATTAGTCCAGTTATCACCCGAAGACGATTGTGGATACTAACAATCGAAATGTTATGACATAATTTGGGTTATAAAATCAATTTATATTATATTAGACAATGGAAGTCCGAACTGATGAAATACACCACGAAACATTGTCAACCATCTTCAAAAAAGAAGTGAAAAAGTTATCGGAGTGCTTGAAAAGATGGTAGTCGGTCGGTGAGAGGTCTGGGGAGTATGGTGGGTGAGAAAAAATTTCGAAGCACAATTCGTTTAATTTTCGGACGGAGATTTGTGAAACGTGCGGACAGGCGTTGTCGTTCAGCAGGATCGAACTAACAGCATCAATGTATGGAGTACAACATTCTTTATCGATCAAATATTGGTATATCGAGATACAAAAACACGGACAATACTTTTGAAACAACCTAATACTACTGTATGTTTGCTACTGTTTCCGACAAAATATGCATTCTCATCGTCTTTCGACTGAACCATTCATATCGTGAATCGAATCACCAATGCATTAATTTCCATAACTTACCAGTCGAAGCCAGCAATAAACCGTGAGTGAGGATTTCAACTCGTTGACTTCGATATGTTTGATGGACATTCCTAAACGGACCTGAGTTGCGTTGAAGTGTTGAGACGGCCTTGCAAATTTATCATAGTTGAGCAGGAGATCTTGACGCAATTTATCTGTGTGAGTAGAATTCCAGAGAGGCTGTGGACTTAATTCTGCAATAGAAATGCATTTTCATTCTCATATCGTACGAAATGGCAAGTCAAGGTTAGTTCCAGAGATAACGTCCGTGTATCAGTTGAAAGTGCAATATTGGAATGCAAAAAATAGAAGCAACGGAAATATGCCATTATATATTTCTGATAACCAACTATATGAGAACTGATACGCATATCATTTGATGCAGTTTACCTAAACTCATTTTCATTTTCAGTCAGGTCAATTCGATACGAAATGTTATTATTTTTTTCTGTTTGGAGGCAAGTCTTTCAATCCAAAACAAGCACTCGACGCGCTTTCCACCAACCATGTTGGCGTCTTCAAGAGGTGAAGTAGACTACTTCGTCTTCTGAAGACGTCAGTGCTTGTGTTAGATTTGCGAATATTCTTTATAATAATAATAGTCTTTATTCTTCAACATAATAAAACTAAAATACAAAATTTCAGAACAATAATTAAGAAGAAAAGGGAATTGAAACTTTCCATACTGCAGTTTCGTCCTATAAAGACATTTTCAAACTGCAGTAACGTTAGTTACAAATAAAAGTGGTAAAAAACATAGAAAGTTTCAATTCTCGTTGCTTCATTATGATTTCCTACCACATAGTAACGGCTAAATCCATTAATTTATTGAAGCAATAATTAAGTGTCGACGAAAAGGTGAAGTAACAACCTTTGTAAATTGTAGCTAATGTATAAGCTGTATTTAAGTAAAGTTTCATCTAAATACCTACTTTACATACATACATTTATAACAAATACGAAACAGTATTTCAAAACCAGCCATTGACATTCTCGATATGGTTATTCTAGTTCCCAAAATAGAAAACTTTTGTCCAATTTAACCGATCTGCTATAGACGAAGTAACCTGTATTGTGAATAGTTAAAGCTATAGGCATCTCAAAGACCAAAAAAACTAATACAGAGAAATAATGCCGTAATCCTTACACTGTAGCAGGTTTTATTCAATTTTTTTCCCAAGTTTATAATGTGGGTATGCCAGTAAATATGCTCTTGATGTGTATACCTAAAAGTTTTGTTGGGGTTTCTACTTTCATTTGATTATTTGCTAAATGAACAGTTGTTGGTGACTCAATTCTTTGTTGAAGGGTTATGAATAGAATCACCTTGGTTTCGTCGGTGAAGAATAAGGCCGTTTTAAAAATACCAGTGCTGTGTTCTTTCGACTAAATGAAATGATTTAGTAATTAAATTTCGATAGTTGCAGATAGGAACCAGTTAATTTATGTCTCCGATGACTGGATATTACGGCTGCGTAAGACGTATCTATTTATGTTGACTCAGGTATTTTGGTGTACTAATACCTGTACCTGGTATAGGTGAATTGTCAATAACATTAGTCGATACTTTTCTACCTGGCGTCGTGCTGTTTGCTATTCTTGAACTTCTTAGTATCGGATTCCATATCTCAACTGTACATGCTTTATCATCCAAAATAAACATATATATGTAATAGTTCAGTAACATCAATTTGACAAGATTCGACTACCATACGTACATACAAAGTATTCAACCTCCAGATTGCATATATGAGGAATGTTCCTCAATTTGGGTTATTACAGCAAATGCAAGTTTGAATAAAATAAAGTTGAGTTCAATTCATGAGTTTTTCAAATTCACTTCGAAAAGTATTTGAATTGATGTTTCAAATGTTGGGTTTCAATTTTTAAAGGGATTTGTTTCTAATTCACATATTAGCAACAGTGCCTATATCAAGTTGAAATAATTTATACGTACCTAGATATTCTACTTTGAAAAAGGAAAATTATCTTTATAAATCAACAATTAGGGCAAAATATAAATTATAGTTTTATACCACCTCCACAAGCCACATAAACAACAGTTGTTTTGTTATTAATTTATATAGAGGAAGATAGGTTGAGTGCACAAAATGTCATATGTCACAGAATGTCTCGGAACATAAGTAAACAGAACAGCACGCCTCTGAAATATGTCATCTTTGTTTGTTTCATACAGGTAACAGATTCATTGTCCTTTATTAGCTATAACCGATGTTGCCAAATGGTAAAATAGAAACGAATCCCTTTAAATGTTGAATGCATTATTTATTTCCTCTTTTTTAAGAATTCAAATAATTTTTTAAAGAAAAAGGTTTGAATGATAAGTTCAAAATGCGTTGTTTTAGAGCTCTTTTATGAAAACTACTTGATTTTCGTCAGGAGGAACATTCCCCATTGGTCATAACATACCGCCCAGACAAATGAATACACAAATACACACATAAGTAAACAAAAATAATATAATGTAATAATAATAAAATTCAAATACAGTGCGGAAGTAGACATCGTATTGATTCCATTTGTCTTTACTAATCTATAATTTGTTCATGTTTTTGTTAAACTGAAGATGATCACAGCTGTGATCGAAATATGTCCCCCAATTGTTTCAATTAAAAGGTGAAACAGTTCCTCATCACCTCAAGTTTCTAAACTATTGCAGAATATTTAGATACCCCCTCATTCGCATGAGAATGTTCAGATATTCAGTTTTTTTTTATATCTATAATCGTTTTTAAGTTATTGATGTTTTGTTGAGTTCGATGGTTCATGATGTATATTCAGTGTTTCTGACTGATTTTTTTTCCAACATACAGATGCAATTATATTGAAACCCAATTTTTTTTCCAATTTTTGTAGTATGATTGCTACAAATGTAATTTACATGAACGTAGTCAAATAAAATATGTCTAAGTATGTCTATGTATGTTTTTCCGTTGAATAATTGAATATATTTTTTTTTTATTTGGAGAAGACTTCGAGTTTACCTGCCTCTTAAAATATTTATACTCCACTTTCAGTTATGGACTGTATCCGTTGATTAAACTAGTTTATATGAAAAAAACTTTTGTTTGAAGGTGGTTGGCAATGTTTCATGGTGCATTTCATTATTTCAGACTTCCATTGTCTAATATGATATAAATTGATTTGAAATCCCTGAAAGAATCTGTAAAAATTAAAAAGGTTAGCTGAAAAATAAGAATTATATCAAGCATAAAAATTGAAATTACAATGAAATAAAATACAAGCAACAACCAAAAAATAAAAAATGTAACTATTAACACGAGATGGAAATTTAAAAAAATTAAAAAAATTATTAACAAGAAATGAAAATTAAAAATTGAATGATTCCAAACCAAATTACTTTACGACGTTTCGATTTTTAGTATCTGTAATATTCGTGTTGGAATATTAATTGAAATTGTAGAAGTAGTTTTCAATATTTGTTTATTCAAACAATATCTCAGTTCAATCAGAAATGTGACAACACACAGTCTACTTGACATACAATAATCTAAAACAACATATACAGGACGAAACATTACATTTACTCCCTAACTTCACTTATGTCACATTCATATAGAAGAATAATTTGTGTGTTTAGCTTTCCTATGTGATTGTAGTCTTCTAGGAGGTTCATGAACTTCAACAATTTCTTGAATTGGTGTATCTTCTTCTGACTCTATTTCTTCATCTGGTTTCCTATAATCATGAAAATCTTGATCGGATTCAAATTTAACGTCCAATACAGGATTCATGTGATCAAATTTTACAATATTTTTGAAGTGAGAAGCATTTCTTGTTATCTTTTTATCTAGCCTTGAAACGGTTACCTTTGTACCACTAATTTTCTCAACAATATATGGATTAGGATCATATGGTGGGATAAATTTATTTACACGTTTTTGTTTGAAAATTACTAAATCTCCAACATTTTATTTTTGTTTTTTAGTATGTAATCTTTCATCTGCATACTTTTTGAATTTCATTTTTTTTTTTCAAATAGATGTTTTCCATTACTGACGTGGGTTGTTATTCTCGTAGCCAAATGTAATATTCGTGTTGGAATATTGATTGAAATTGTAGAAGTGGTTTTCAATATTTGTTTATTCAAACAATATCTCAGTCCAATCAGAAAAGTGACAACTCACAGCCTACTTGACATACAATAATCTGAAACAACATATACAGGACAAAACATTACCGTATCCACAATCGTCTTCGGATGATAATTTTCATCTTGTGTTAATAGTTCAATTTTTTTTGTTGCTTGTATTTTATTTCATTGTAATTTCAGTTTTTTGCTCAATATAATAATCATAACAATAATATACTTTATTGTCATCAAGAATAAGCCTTGTGGACAAAGCTTGTGAAAAATACATACAAATCTTGGAAGTATCGGACATAGCACTCATGAAAGTGGCAAACCATAGACACGTGTTTCGGGCTTTTGGCCCGTCATCAGTATGGTGCAGCCAAGTGTGAGGATGAGCAACACTTGATTACCAAAAGATAGAAAAATACAAATGCACGGAGCCACCAACAGGAGCCAACCGCACATTTGTGGTTTCAGTTGATAGATCTCGTGTTCACAAGAAAACTATCAAAATCACCACGGAGGCAGCTATAGCTACCTGCGTGACATCCGGGTGTTGCCCATCCTCACACTTGGCTGCACCATACTGATGACGGGCCAAAAGCCCGAAACACGTGTCTATGGTTTGCCACTTTCATGAGTGCTATGTCCGATACTAACTTCTGTTTCTATATCAAAACACTCAATAACTTTCATATTTGTATAATTTCCTGGACCCGGATGTCACGCAGGTAGCTATAGCTGCCTCCGTGGTGATTTTGATAGTTTTCTTGTGAACACTAGATCTATCAACTGAAACCACAAATGAGCGGTTGGCTCCTGTTGGTGGCTCCGTGCATTTGTATTCTATCTTTTGGTAACCAAGTGTTGCCCATCCTCACATTTGGCTGCACCATACTGATGACGGGCCAAAAGCCCGAAACACGTGTCTATGGTTTGCCACTTTCATGAGTGCTATGTCCGATACTAACTTCTGTTTCTATATATATATATATATATATATATATATATATATATATATATATATATATATATATATATATATATATATATATATATATATATATATATAACATACATAAACACACCCATTGCACCAGACAAATATTCATATCCAAACAAGAATATAAACAAAATACTTATACAGTTTGTCTCACTTCACATGGAAACACCCCCGTATCTTCCGTAATATTCTTCGAGGTAGAACGACGAAACTCTCTGGACTGATGGGAATGCTCAAAATGCACCCACCACTTGAATGGGGTTGGATATACACTGTCCGCCACTTGCGATGGAACACCCCATTTTTACGGTAAAACATATTAGGGGGCAAAATAGGCTCGAAATTCCATCAGATTCGTGATCAGGACTACCAACTCACTACGATTACACTTTTTTCCTGAAAGAATTTCAGTCCTGAAAAATCCGAATTTGGCTCACTTCTTATGGAAACACCCCCGTATCTTCCGTAATATTCGAGGTAGAACGATGAAACTCTCAGGACTGATGGAAATGCTCAAAATGCACCTACCACCTGAATGGGGTTGGCCAAAGTGATATACATTGTCCGCCACTCGCGACGGAACACCCCATTTTTACGGTAAAACATATTAGGGGGAAAAATAGGCTCAAAATTCCTTCAGATTCGTGATCAGGACTATCAACTTACTACGATTACACTTTCTTCCTGAAAACATTTCAGTCCTGAAAAATCCGAATTTGTTTCACTCCCGTATCTTCCATAATAATTGAAGTAGATTTTTTTTTGGTTTTGACATCAGAACATGAACGAAATTGTTTAAGAGAAACTCGACTTTTGTTTTCACATAAATAATTTATTTTTTATTTTGTTGTCAGAAAAGTTATTCCTTTAAGAGAGAAAATGGTAATTTTGTAACAGGAACGGAAATATGTAATCAGTGAGGTTTTAGGATGGTTAATATTAGTTGATATTCTCATTTTCCCATTATTTAAAAAAAAAAGGATATTTTGTGGCGAAAAATGTTATGTAGTTCAAAATTCTTTCGAAGTACTACTTTCAAAATTACATTTTCAATTAAAAAACGAAACAATCAATTTCAAATGATTTAACTGTTGACGCTTTTATATTTTCGTGCCTTCTATGAAATTTCCCTCCAATCGAACACATTTTCCTTTGCGCCTTCTATTATTTCCTCCAAGTCTTCTCAGTTCTCTAGGTGTGATTACTCTACATGCTGGTATAATTCTTGCACGGAGATCTTTCTTATTTGTTAGCCTATCCTTATAAACTTCATTTTTCAAGTTTCCCCATAAATAAAAATCCAGTGGAGTTAAATCTGGGGATCGTGGTAGCCGTACTACGAGAGGGCTATTGGGTCCTATCTATTTCATAGGTAGATTCATATTCAACCAAACCCTTGTTATGCCACTATTGTGAACTGGTGAACCATATAACTGAAAACTCATGCTGTGTCTCACATCCAAAGGTAGTTCTTCTAACACATCGGAAAATGCATTTTCGAGAAAATTCACGAATAGTCGTCCGTTTAAATTTTGATCGAAAAAAAATGGCCCGATAATATTTTCGTTCACGATACCACACCACACATTAACTTTCTGAGATATTTGGTCTCTACAATTCACCACCTAATTTGGATTTTGTTCAGCCCAAAACCTCATGTTCTGAGAAGATAAAACACCCTTCGTGGTAAAGGTAGCCTCATCACTGTATAAGATATGCTTTAAAAAATTCCTGTCATTGAGGTAATTTCCCTGCAAACATAAACAATACTCCATACGGCGGATTTCATCTCCTTCGTGCAAAGTATGTAAAAATTTGGGTTTGAACGCACGCATTTTATGCCTCTTTATATTTTACTGCAGCTCATATTGAGTTGAAGCGATAAGTTTCTCAAACTAATTCTAGGATCAGCTTGATGAGACGCCAATATCGTATCATTATTAATATGATGTTTTACAATTTTTCTGTCCTTTGTTACTTAGCCGGTGCTCACGAATAGATTATATATTTCATGTACAGTTCCACGGTGTACAGCTACATCTAGCGGGTGTCTTCTATTAAATTCAGCGGCCGCTTCACGATAAGACCTCACCCCTTCACCAACAATTAAAACTATTTCAATTTTTGCTTGAAGTGACAGACATGCCATGTTGAACTTTGTCAATCAAAATGAGCTGATATCAGTTAAAATGGGAACTTCAGAAATATTAAAATATGAACAGGAACACACGAACAGAAAACAACTGGAACACAGGAACAATATCCAACACAAATACAGGAACAATAAACACAATGGGAACAAAATCACGGCAGAAACAATAGGAACAACGGTGATTCAAAGAACAACAATACTATCTGTTTAAAATCTGTTTTTCCGTTAACCAGCTGTCGCACCCCTACGAACGACAACCCTCAGAATTCGAAACTTGAGCGAGCTAAGTATTAACGAGGTCTTACCTTTTAACGTGTGATTCCTAACACGGGTTGGACGATAGCAAGTGAAGTTCGATCGTTCAGACTAGGGCTTGAACCACCGACCAACAAGGCAGTCAATTCGAGTGAGTGAACAAACCACCCACGCCGAACCGCTTGGCTACCGACCGACCGCTACTAGAAATAATAAATGCAATGAAAACTGGTTTGGGGGTTAATACAACAAGATCTTTCAACAATATTGTCAGGTTGACAGTGAATATCAATGAGCAACTGTTTTCCATGGTGATTTCAGGGCACCGCATGATTCAATGAAACTGATGTAATTCAATCCCTTCAAATGATTTTTTCTTTAAAAATCAACAGTTTTTTCGGTGTTGCAATGAGTAAGAAGATTAATTTTATTTCGGATGGTAAAATGTTTCCTCAATATTTTGATAAAGGACCCCAGACATTTCTAATGAGAAATGGCTTGCCTTGAATTTTGTCGAAATTTTGATGTTGTAGTTCTTGATGTGCTGATTGAAAGTGTTCACAGCCAAAGCTCAGAATTGTACAGTTTTCGAGATGTGAACCTTTGAATATAGATTTTTTCCATTTTTTGCAGTTTTTGCTCATCAATCGAGAGCTCTCACTTCTGGTTGGGATAGAATTTGGATGTTCAGCAACCAGAATTAGTTTTACGAATAATCTTCTTCAGTTATAATAGATGCCGCCATCGATAATTTTTCATACACTGCTTCACACTATCTCTGAGAATGTGATGCTGTGACATTTTCCTCAGATAGGCTCAAAATGGATAATAGCCTCTCACAGCATCTGTATGTAACGAAGGGGTTCAGGTATTGGAAGCGAACTATTTTGCCCCCTAATATGTTTTACCTAAAAATGGGGTGTTCCATCGCGAGTGGCGGACAGTGTATATCACTTTGGCCAACCTCATTCAGGTGGTAGGTGCATTTTGAGCCTTTCCATCAGTTCTGAGAGTTTCATCGTTCCACCTCGAATATTACGGAAGATACGTGGGTGTTTCCATAAGAAGTGAGACAAATTCGGATTTTTCAGGACTGAAAAACAGTGTATTTGTAGTAAGTTGGTAGTCCTGATCACGAATTTGAAGGAATGTTGAGCCTATTTTGCCCCCTAATATGTTTTACCGTAAAAATGGGGTGTTCCAACGCGAGTGGCGGACAGTGTATATCACTTTGGTCAAACCCATTCAGGTGATAGGTGCATTTTGAGCATTTCCATCAGTTCTGAGAGTTTCATTGTTCCACCTCGAATATTACGGAAGATACGTGGATGTTTCCATAAGAAGTGAGACAAATTCGGATTTTTCAGGACTGAAATTTTTTCAGGAAAACAGTGTATTTGTAGTAAGTTGGTAGTCCTGATCACGAATCTGAAGGAATTTTGAGCCTATTTTGCCCCCTAATATGTTTTACCGTAAAAATGGGGTGTTCCATCGCGAGTGGCGGACAGTGTATATCACTTTGGCCAAACCCATTCAGGTGATAGGTGCATTTTGAGCATTTCCATCAGTTCTGAGAGTTTCATCGTTACACCTCGAATATTACGGAAGATACGTGGGTGTTTCCATAAGAAGTGAGACAAATTCGGATTTTTCAGGACTGAAATTTTTTCAGGAAAACAGTGTATTTGTAGTAAGTTGGTAGTCCTGATCACGAATCTGAAGAAATTTTGAGCCTATTTTGCCCCCTCATATGTTTTGCCGTAAAAATGGGGTGTTCCATCGCGAGTGGCGGATTTCGAATAAATTTATATCATATTAGACAATGGAAGTCCGAACTAATGAAATGAAAAAAACTCCATCATATGCTTACTTTACCTCAACTGAACTGAATAATTCGCCATTATTGGATCTGTTTATTTGCAGGTAAGAATAGTTAAGTATATTTACAGTACTTAATTTAATTTCTTCATCTAGTTAATGAATTGATACCTAATCTTTTCAGGCAGATTCATTCATTAGACAGTAGGCATACAAGTAGGTAGTATGTTAGAGTATGAAATAGTTGTAATTCAGAAGAAACTTTTGATTTACGCTTGAGACAGCTATTGTATGGCGAAACACGTGTTGCCGTTGTAAAACCCCTTTATTGTGATAATCATATAATGTATTAATTAGTTTCAATGTGGATTTCCATCAAGTATTTCTATTCAATTTTTATCTGTTTCAATGTCATATGTTTTTTCAGATCTGTATCTCAATGATTATTCATTCTATTGTTCTTGGTATATACTGATCGATAGAGAATTCTGTACTCTACAGGGTAATTCATATTCGACCTTCACCATTGGGATCTCCTAAACTACAGGGGGTACATCGAAGCCTAAATTGAGACAAATTTGCGTTTTTTTTATGCTCAACAAAATACTGTTTTAAGACTTGGAAAATTTCGAGTATTTCCGGAAATATCCGGAGAAAAATTTTATTTAATTAGTAGTATAATATAAATTGAAAATCGGAATTTTTTTCTAGCGTTATGTGACAACATAGCTAAAAACCATATTTTCAATGATACTTTTTTTCAGCTACACGTCCTCACTCTGAATTCTGTTGCCATGACGCCATCACAGCTGATCACAGAGACTCGTTCGTGATGAAGATGATAAACAATTAATCAATTAATTGTTCATCATCTTTATAAATTCACAAATTATATTATGTAAGTACATATTTGTAAATGCCACTGTTACTCCCTATTCTGTAATTGGGTTCATCCTATAGAATAGTGTATGAAATAAATAAATAAATATGACGCCCACGATAGAAAAAAGTTGATGACTGCCAGAAGACAAAACGTCGGATAGTGAATATGAACATGAAAACGTGTTGCTGAAAAAAAGTATCAATGAAAATGTGTTTATGGTTTGGAACTATGTTGTCAAATAACGCCAAAAAATATTAAAAACGAACATTCTGATTTTCAGTTTTTCCGGATATTTTCGAAAATAATCGAAATTTCCAAGTTTCAAAACCGTATTGTGTTAAGCACAAAAAACAATATTGAATATTACTGGAGTTTTTTCCCAACAGCAAACCTTTATACTAACATCTCGACACGTGTTTTGAACACCAAGTGATCATCTTCAAGAGGAAGATCAAACTAATCATACTTACAAAGTATGAAGATGATCACTTGGTGATGAAAACACGTGACGAGGTGTTAAAATAATGGTTTGGTGTTGAGATAAAATTCCAGTAATATTCATTACTACACCAAAGGTTCCAAACAGTGCATCATAAGCTCATTGAAATTAACTAAAACACTTTATTGTATGATTTTCACTATAAAGGGTTCTACAAAAACCGCGACACGAATACAATAGCTTTCTCAAGAGTTAAATGTAATTTATTCTACGCTTAAGACAGCTATTTCATAGCGAAACACGTGTCGCGGTTTTGGTGTAACCCCTATATAATGAAAATCATACAATAAACTGTATTGATTAGTTTTAATATGACTTAAATGAAATGAATAAAACACTTTTGTTTAAATACCACTGGTAGATTTTATTTATACGACTGGTTTCGGGTTTGACCCCATTATCAAGTATAAAACTGAAATCTGAAATTTTGAAATATCGGTTTTATTGGAATTTTCAGGTATGCTGCAAGGGCAGGTATTTGAGAGACAGGTAGTTGGGCGAATCAGGATGCCAACTTAAAATTCCACCCTGAAAATTCTCGGGGTTGTTAAACTTATAAATTCAAGACAGTAGGCTCACATTTGTTATTTCACAGTAGAAATCGAACAAAACAAGGAGCTTAACTTCTTAGATTTGAATAGTTCAAGAGGTAAAAATGATTTTCAATTCAATATCTACAGGAAAAACACGTTCACAGAGTATACAATTCCCTTTGACTCTTTCAGTCCGCTCTCACATAAGGTCAATGATACACAGAGCCTTTGCAATTTCTTTACCGAAAAAGAATTTCCAAGATGAAATAAAAATAATTAAGCAAATTGCAGTGAAAAATCAGGTACCAATTTCCCTAATAGGAAAGATAATATCAGGTAAAACTCACAAAACACCCATGAGTAGTAAATTATACACAAACTGCCGAGAATACAATATAGTCAAGTACAGTAGCATCAATTACTCGGTAAACTTTTATAAAATATTCAAAATGAATGCTCTGCAGTATATACAGGCCAAACCGGTAGAAATTTTGACATAAGACTGCGTGAACACGTATGTTTGGACAAAAAATCTGCAATGTACGAACATCTTCAAGAATCAAACCACAAGATAAATGAAGATAACCTCAAAATCCTACACATTTGTAATAAAGGGGAAAAATAAATTCGTTAAAGGCCATGGAAATTAACAAATCAATTAAACACCAGAAACATATACCCCTAAACGAGCAACTCGATTTATGTAGGTCTCCTGTCTTGAATTTATGAGTTTAACAACCCTGAGAATTTTCAGGGTGGAATTTTAAGTTGGCATCCTGATTCGCCCAACTACCTGTCTCTCAAATACCTACCCTTGCAGCATACCTGAAAATTCTAATAAAACCAATATTTCAAAATTCCAGGTTTCAGTTTTATACTTGATAATGGGATCAAACCCGAAACCAGTCGTATAACTAAAATCTACCAGTGCTATTTAGACAAAGGTGTTTTTATTCATTCCATTTAAGTAATCCATTAAGTTACCATAAAGTAAACAACTCACACATATTAGTTTTAATATGGATTTTCATCAATTATCGACCAGTTTTTATCAATTAATAAGCTTCTTTTTAAAAATGTTTTTCATTTGGAATTGCATCTTCATTGATTATAATTATTGGTTTCCCAATATTGAGTCTGTAAACCATTTTTCTATCTCAATGTACGTGTACGTACTTCCTAATAACAGATATAATTATCTACTTTTATTAGCAACATGAGTGTAGGAGAAATCGGATTCGTTTTCGACGATACAATACAGGCCGTTTTTTTGGCTAATCTCGGAAACGATAAGACCTATAAGGACGGTTAAATTGCACAAAAGTTTTCTATTTTGCGCATCTAGAATAATATATTTTCAGATCGAGAATATTAGTGGTTGTTTTCGAATTATTCACCAAAAACTAGAATTGTCGAATTTCGATTTTTCGCTTTACCGCCTTCATTTCGAATGACATAAAAAAGCAGAGAAACATTCAATACTGTATCATATTCGTTATGATTGAATAAAAAAACAATTTGCCATGCGACGTTTCGTTTCGTCGATTCAATTTTTTTGAATACGGATCTGTATTGTAATAGCTGAATTCGTCATTACAGTGATGGCTACAAAAATCGTTGAGAAAACTAGGTCCGTATTTGAGAAATGAAGTTGATGATGAAATATAATGAACGAAACGTCGCATTACAAATTGGTTCATATCAGATTATAACAAATATTGAGAGTTTCTTTAGCTTTTTTTAAAAATCTTCTGAAATGGGGGCGGTAGAGTCAATTCAAGTGAAAGTTATTATTCTAGTTTCCCAAAATAGAAAACTTTTGTGCAATTTAACCGACCTTGCGAGTCTTTTTGTTTCCGAGTTAGCAACAGCGGAATCAGTTGATACAAACCGCCTGTATATTTCTATCATGCACAATAAATGAAAATCTTACTCGTTGTTGTAAACCCAGATTGAGCCGATTTAACGTACGGATACTGAAATAACATTAGCACAAAAATTATTTTGGATTTTATCATGTTGGTAGCCATGAATCTGCCACAGAACTGATGTTCCCCTCATCTTTGCCGTGCTTTATTCGATAAGTGTTTCCTGTGTGGATATTTTATCGCGTATCACCCACTTATATGGACTTAGGTCAATTGAGCTTATTTAAGTTTTCTGTTATTGTACGGTTCCGATTGCTAAAACGCTTTAATAAGAGTAAACATTTGAATTGAAACTGATCTATTTCCAGCAGAGATTAGCTTTTGAAAAAAAAACGGTATTTGACTTTCTCTCCTCCATCTTTATACACCAAAAGTCATTACAATGATGTGTAAATTATACATGCAATAACGAACGAAAGCTGATATCGAAAAATGCTTGAAACCGTTTCTAGGATAGTTAGGGAGAACTGAAGTGACATAACAGAGAACTCACCCCCTACAAACCCCTACTTGTAATACATCATTGAAAAGACTATAAAAATGCTATCCAATGGTATAAATGATAATTGTACAGGGTGAAGGAATAATTGTGAAACTTTGGCTTAAATGGAATATTTAATGAGGTTTTTGTTGAACTAAAAATTTATTAAAAATGTCAATTAAGTAAATGTTCAAAGTGGGTTTCGTTGTTTTGTAAACAATAATACAACCTATTGTCAAAGTCTGCACGAACCTAAATATCAGCCGGTTTACTATGACTTTTTTATTTGTAATGATACCTCCCGGACTATTATTTAAAATGATAAGTGTCCGTCGATACTTTTTTGTTAAATAAAAACTCAATTTGCAAAACAAGTTGGAAACATCTGTGTTTTGGTTTCTGCCAGAGTCAATAATTTTTGGTTTGCTTGAGACTTTCAAATGGCATTAGTTTTCATCATTTGTACGATCTGTACTGTCATTAAGCTGTAGTTGTCACGATAGTTTACAGTATACCTGAGCGCGTGGAGATAATTTTCATATTTGCCTCCCAGAACCAGTGTTATTTAAAAACAGCTCAAATATTTCATGAAAGGCATCCGAACAAAAATGTAAGTCACGTGTATGTCCGCGATTTAGTTGAAAAGTTTAGAGAAACGGATCAGTGCAAAATAAAAAAAGGATTGCCCCAAGATTACTGAATGAAGCAACCCAAATTGAGGTCCTTGGAAATTTTGTAACTACTGCATCGAAACGTCAAGTATCTGCAGTGATATTAGGACTTTCACATGAGTCGGTTAGAAAGTTGTAGAAATTACATAAATTTCACCTGTACAAAACACAAATTCTTCAAGAACTAGGCGAAGATGACCCAGACCGACGAATTAAGTTTTGTGAACTTAGGACTGAAATAATTCGCGTTGAACCGAGAATGTTACAAAATATTTGTTTCAGTGATGAATGTACTTTTATGCTGAATGGTAATGTATATAAACAAAACTGTCGGTACTGGAGTAATGCGAACCCGCATCGACTCAGAGAAGGTCACACTCAATATCCTGAAAAACTGAACGTTTGGGCATGAATATTAGGCGATACTATAATTGGTCCCTTGTTCATACCGGGCAATTTAAGTGGCGACATTTATCTCGATATGCTGGAAAACACAATCGAACCTTTAATTGTGCATGAATTAGAGAACCAAAGGGACGACCAAGGCAACCTAGCTGTAGACGAAGATTTGCTGCACTTCCAACAAGATGGAGCACCTCTTCACTATGCAGCTCCAGTTAGGCACTGGTTGGATACTAATTATCCGAACAAATGGATTGGTAGGAGAGGTCCCATTAAGTGGCTACCAAGGTCACCAGACTTGGCACCACCTGAATTTTTTCTGTGGGGTCACCTCAAGTCAGTTGACTGAACGATCGATTTTCACTTGCTGTAGTCCAACCCGTGTTAGGAATCACATGTTAAGAGGTAAGACCTCGTTAGTCCTTAGCTCTCATATGTTTCGACTGCTGAGGCTTGTCGTTCAAAGGGGTGCGACAGCTGGTTATTGGAAGAAGATATTTTTTTTAACTTATTTTTGCCCACGGCTTCGCCCACGTAGAATTTGGTTTGTCACTTACTGTTTCTCGAGGGGTATTGTAGATGACATAATAAGGAAGAAGTTTAGGTTAAGACTGAACGAAATCTCGACTTCTAAAAAGGACAAAAACTAAGATAAATATATTTCAGTTCCTACCACCAATACACGAAGAACTTTGGAAAGATTTTCAAGGAACTAGGTATGAAGGTGGTTTTTAAAAAAAGTCATACACTACAGAGCTTTTAAGAATTCCAAAAGACAAAGTCGAGAATTTGGAAATAAAATGCAAGGACTGCGATGCAAAATATCAAGAACAGACAAATAGATCTAAAGAAAACCATGCACATACCTTTCACAAAATACGAGTCAAATCTACCGAACTATTTATTTATAGATGTTCGAATATCAGATGATATAGTACAACTCAAATCAACCAACACAGTTAAATATTTAAGTATTACGCTCGGCAGTAACTTGAAGTGGAATACGCATATAAATAATGTGAAAAAGAAACTGAGATATATGATATATCAATTTAAATACCTAGAAAACATCCTTGGCCCGAAACATCTTAAATCTATCATGCATTAGTGAAAACACATCTGTTGTATGGTATTATAGCAAGGGGAGGGGTCACTAATTATCACCTTAAGAACTCAGAGACGCTCCAGAAGTGGATTATTATGATCATTTTGAATAGACCCCATACTTACCCAAGCGACGATCTCTACACTGAAGCCGAACTGATGGACATACAACAAATTTTTGCTCTAACACCACTGGTAGGTATACCAACGAAAAAACTCAAAGATGCTAAAACTGTTGATCACTTGAAGTACCAAAAATGTCAAAAACTATTGGACAACGCAGCTGTATCTATCTCGCTCCTAGGTTATATAATTTTATACCCGCCCATATCAAAGATATAAACTCCCCTACTCTATGTTTAATTGATTGTTGATTAATGATGGAAAAATGCATTGTATAGGCGTAAAGGTCACAAATAATTTTGATACCCACGCACAGGCTGAGCTTTTGTGGGTTTTCTTCATTTATTTGCCTAACTGATAAATCTACTAATAATTGTATTATAAATCCTCATATGTTTTTAAATACTGTGAAGTTCATTGAATGGTAAATAAATATTTTTATCATTATTATTATATTATTATAAGATATAAGGAACACTTCGCACACTTAAAATATGGAAGGCCTGAAAAATCAGAAGTCACCCATCATATTTTGCAAAAGAATCATTCCATAGACTTCAGTTCATTGAGATTAGTTCGTTGAGGTTAGCAACAACAGGCATCTAGATGCCTGTTGTTGCTAACCTCGTTCTTGAAATTTTTCGTCATGAACAACACTTGTAAAATGCTATTCATATAGCAAGTGTTTCCGAAATTATCTAATCCAATTTTCTTCTCTAAATTTTCAGGACAACTCTCTACTGATTCGTAAGGAAGAACATGTTTCACATAATCTGCATAAGCACCATTTCTCAAGCTGCGATCGATCCTTCCAAGTGAAGAAGGGTTTCGTAGAGGGATCGATTCGGCTTTTGCTTCACGAAGCTTTTCCACTGAAAGGGAACCAGAACCACGAGGACTGCAACTCATATTTGAGGGGCAAGAATGACCTGAGTCCACTGACCGCACTGAAAAAGAAGGTGGATCAATCACTTGTGAATTAACCTTGATAGGAGACTGATGAATATCCACATATCTCGGCTTTATTCGAAGAGATTTTAGTTCCGTACTGAAATAAGGGCAATGCATGATATCATCAAAATTATGTGAAGGAGGAATACTTCCAAGGACCGAAGCAGCATTCCCACGTTGAACGGCAATACTAATTCTTTCTATCAAACAAGACGTAGAACGGTGATCTTTCGTTGCTTGGCCTATTCTCCTTCCGAGTTCATGAACCGAGTAACAGAGACTCCGGGCCATGAACACCAAAAGTTTCAACCGCTACTGGATGGAACATGGAACAGATAGTTGTTATCAAGATTTTGCTATTTTTTTCGTTTCAATGTTTCGCCAGACAATGCTGCGGTTCCAGCAGACTTCGATTCTTCGGCTAGATGAGAAGCCGCGACTGTGTCAAAATAATATTTTATTTATTAGATTTACCTGACCATTACATAAGGACACATTGTAAAATTAAGTTAAGACTAGTAGATAAGGCAATATTGTGAAATTAATTTTAAATAGCTTATAATATTTCAATTATTAGATTTACCTGACTATTACATGTGGACACATTGTAAAATCAATTTAAGACTGATACATAAGGCAATATTGTGAAATTAATTTAAGATACTTAAGACACGGATACCTAGAACAGGTATATATGGCATAAATAAGAATAGCTTTGTAAGTATGGTTAGTTTGATCTTCTTCTTGAAGATGATCACTTAATGATCGAAACACGTGTCGAGGTGTTGAAATAACGGTTTGGTGTTGGGAAAAAACTCCAGTAACATTTATTTGTCACGTTAAAAGATTGACAGACGGTTGCAGAAAGTTATAATGAATCACAGCAGCAACAGACTATCATTTAGTAACCATGGTCTTTTTGGTGGGTTTTCGCCTCTGGGAAGTACCTGGATGGCTATTGGTAATCAACCACTGTCCTGAAAATTTCCTGTTGTCCTAGAGGATTCACTTTCCAGCACACGCGACGATCCGATCCAAAAAACGTTTTTGTTGGTTGTTTGATGGTTTCAAACCATCAAAAACCGCATGCGAGCTGACGCTCAGTTTTTCCGCCATCCTACGTACAGTTTGTTATAGGCTAGTCTCCACCACGTCAATCAGTGCGTTCGTCATTGCCAAATGCCTGGTTAGTTTTTTGGGCTCTTTCGCCGTCTCTTTGGTTCAGTTCGAATTCGTAGAGAAACATTGTCCTAAAAAGCTGAAAAGAGACAAGAAATTTGAATTAGGAAAAAAGAAGCTCTGTTACGCCAGCAATGGAAAGTACGGAAATCGCATTTAGAAAATGCCAAAATTAAGTATTTTTTAGGTGCTTCTTAGGTACTGAAGTCAAAAATTAGGTGCTCTGTAACTTACACCGCAACTCAATACTCAAAGTTGCGTTGCTAGCATTATGTGATGCTGGCAACGCTATGAAAATAATAATAAAATAATGAATGTTCAGGGAACACTATTAGGTGCTAATCAAATGCTAAACGGTGACGATCGAAAAATTTTCTAATTAATAAACAAAAGCTTCCAATTTCGCTAAACAACAGATCTAAGAATCAGGTCTCTCGAAAACGAGGACGAATGCTCAATCAGGTATAAACTAAGCGTGGTAATAAAGTGCTAATCAGGTGCTTGCGAGAAATGAAGATGAAAACGACCGCGAATAAGCGAAAAAAAAAATCGAGATATCTGATTTGAGAAAAAAATTAACAATATGCAATAAAGTCTTGAGATACCCGTAAACTGATACATAGACAATCAAAATAAAGTGCTAATTAGGTGCTCACTAGATATTCATAGTAAAACTAGATTCTTTAATCTGGACCTGAAAACCACCATGACTGATGTACTGAGTTTTTATAGTACGTTATTTAATAAATAAGGACAAGAAATTAAAGTGCTAATCAGGTGCTCACTAGATAAATAATAGTAAACCTAGATTCCATAATGCCTGTGGGGCATTATGGAAAACCACTATGACTGATGGACTGAGTTTTTACAGTACGTTCCTCGATAAGTAAGGATATGAGAATAAAGTGCTAGTTAGGTGCTCATTAGATATTTATAATAAATCTAGATTACATAATTGATATGGGGCTTATGGACTCCATAACCACCATGGATCCGATAACCACCATTAAACAAAAAATGTTTAAAATATGTTTTTTCCTTTAATGAATTATTCTGTTTGAAAAAAATCAACAAAATTTATTAAAGATAACAACAATTAACAGATAACAAAAAAGACCCACAAAAAGTGAAGTTTTGAGAATTATAATGTCTGTTTTTGACCCACTCGACCTTCTTTCAAATATATATCAATAGTAATGAGTGATTTTTTGCTGGTATCTTTTCGGCAACACTGTTTGTGACAGATCACGCGTGAATCGTGTCTTGTGTCATTGTCAAACTTGTTCAGTTTGGTCTATAATTTAACCATGAATCGACTTACGAATGAACAAGGCTTGCGGTGAAGAAGGTGCATCGTGCACTTCTTTCAATTTATGGGCAGTTTTGTCGGCCTACTGAGGGAGCTATCCGGAAGCTTGTGACTAAATTTCGAACCCAGTTTACATTATTGAACATTATACCACCAACACGCATACGTAGAGTGAGGACCGAAGAAAATATTGCGGCTGTATCCGCCAGTGTTCATGATGACCGTGAAATGTCGATTCGTCGCCGTTCGCAGCAATTGGGCCTCTGTTACTCCACTACGTGGAAAATTTTGCGAAAGGATTTGGGTGTAAAACCTTATAAGATACAGCTGGTGCAAGAATTGAAGCCACACGACCTCCCACAACGTCTAACATTTGGTGAATGGGCGCTGACAAGGTTGGAGAAAGATTCACATTTTCATCGAAAGATTTGTTCAGCGACGAGGTTCATTTCTGGTTGAACGGATACGTTAACAAGCAAAATTGACGCATCTGGATTGAAGGTCAGCTACAAGCATTGCAAGAGCTACCGATGCATTCCGAAAAAGTCACTATTTGGTGTGGATTATGGGTCGGTGGCATCATCGGGCCGTACTTCTTCAAAGACGACAATGGCCGGAACGTTACTGTGAATGGTGAGCGCTACGGTGTGATGATTGACGAGTTTTTGTTGCCAAAATGGCAGATTTGAACATGCCTGACATGTGGTTTCAACAATACAGTGCCACATGCCACACGGCACGCGAAACAATGACACAATTAAGAGCCGCCTTCAGTGAACAGTTTATCTGGTTGTCACATTAAGTTTCGTGAAATACCGGCACTGATCAACAGAACAGGTCTGAACCTGCTCCACAACAACGCTCGTCCGCGCGATTCAAAAATTACCGTCCGAAAATTAAACGAATTGAGCGACGAAGTTTTGTCTCACCCATCATACTCCCCAGATCTTTGGCCAACCGACTACTCTTTTCAAACACTACGTTAACTGTCTCAACGGTGGAACCTTTGCCAATCAGGACTAGGCAAAAACGGCATTCGTCGACTTCATCGGATTCCGAGCACACAATTCAAATTCTGACTGAATTAATCGACTTGTGTTACGTTAAAAAAAAGACAACACTAACGGCACTTTTTCGATTAAATTGATTGAGTGAGTACTGCGATATTACAGTTTGAAGTAGACCCAGAAAAACGGAGAAAACTTTTGAAACAACCTGGTACTTTGAGGCGAAGTGAAATTTATATCTTTCAACGAAAGATACGTTTCGAATTTATTACCTGGTAACATCAAGGAATCTAAAATTTGTTGAGCTCTGACTTCTAGTTTGGTCATTTCCCGAGTTTGCATCAATAAGCGACTCTGGGGTCCTCTTTCAAAACACACCTTTGACTGAATATTTTTCTCAAGTGAATTTATCTGATTATGTTAACTAATGGGACTGCCAATAGCAATAATGCTCCTTAGGTGGCTCGTTAAGTTATTTACATAGACGATACCAGGCTAATAACCTTATTAGTTGATTCTATTGACGAAAAACAAACTGAGGTAACAAACCGAGTTGTTTCACCCAACCATTTTTTTCAATGTTGAGTGTAAGAATTATCCAACAAGAAGTTTAAAATTACTTGTCCACCTAAGAATATAATGAAAATACTGTCTTAACTGAGTGAAGACACGCCCGAAGAAGCCATTGTATGGCGAAACACCTGTTGCGATTTTTTGAAACTGTTTAGTGGAATTCTCACAATGAAGTGTTTTTTGAATACGTTAGTTATGGATTTTCATCAAGAATCGGCCAATTCCTCATATCTCCGAAATATTGGTGAATGCGTCGTCTTGCACATCGGGAAAAACCATCCCTGTCTTCCTCACATACTACAAAGCAGTCGTCTCCAAACAGTTATCTCCTACGTAGACCTGGATGTGACCACCACTTCAGATCTAACCTGGTCCGGTCATATTTTGTCAGCATACAAAAGTGCCAACACTTTGGTGTATCTTATCCGCGAGACATTACCACGAGTATCTTTCAGGACATCGATAAAATTCTACAAAACCTACGTTCGCCTCGTCTAGAGTGTGCAGGTCCAATTTGTTGCCTAGTTTTATACGAGATCAGAATCGACTGAGACGTATTCGGCGCTGTGCTAAACGCATGGCCTTTACTGAAAAACCGACCCTCTTGATCTTGAAACATTGTATGCAGCTCACATCAGAAAAAATGTTGGAACCCGCACAGATCACTTTATTTCTGTGGCAACACAAGGATAAGCCAAGGCATGGGGTCTTCTTCTACAACATTGAAGACCTCGACTTATCATAGCAGCTGACCTTCGCTTTCCTCAGATCGAGTGTGCTGAAGTCGAAAACTGAGGAATTCATCATGGCCTGTGACCTGTAAGGATGTGTCTAAAATATCTATCGCAGTCGCGTGATGGGTATAAAAGTTCCTGGCCGCGAGGCGACTGAGACCCTAGTGCAATTACTGTCAGCATGTTCAGCCACGATAGCATCTTCATTTTAATCAGGTTGGAAACTTATCCCTTACCCTTTCAACTGTCTTTCGTCAGGAGGACGAGTGATTCATGACGTAGTGTGTTTTGGTGGCGACATAAAGGTCAATGACATCTATGCCGCTCTGGCCTTGTGTACCCCTTCCTGACTGGGGTATTTGATGAACAAACTGTTCATTTTGACAGACGTCATGGGGCCTTCGCTCAACCGAGCGACGGGGCCTTCTGAATCGAGTGGGGTCGTCTATAGTGTAATCTAGAGCTTCCTTGACTAATGGGTTATCATGAGTTTCCGCTGACTCGAAAACTCTCTGATTCTTCGACTGAATGGACTGCCGTATAGTTAACAGCTTCAAATCTCTGCGGATGGCTTCATTCCTCACGAACCATGGATCATTCACCAGCATCCTGATTAAAGCATGTTCAGCATATGCGGTCTTAGCTTATATCCATCGACGTAACGCGCCCATACACCGGTGTTGCCCCGTTCATGGGGAATGAGACGAGCCGAATTCATTGTAACTATTCATTCCCCACCAATATTCATGCAAGCTAATAAGCCTGATGTAATTCATCTCGACCTTCGGAGCAAGACGATATTTGTCTTGGAGTTTTCATCTCCTGGCGAAACGAATCTCGTTCACCGATGAAATATCGATATTTTTTCTTCGAACTTCACAGACTATCCAGATGGTTGTTTTGATTATTGCGGTCCTTGGTGGTCAAATTACTTTATTCATCCAGTAGAACTTACAAAGTTATAAGATAGGTCAAATAGCATATTTAGCATATACATAAAATAATATTTAGAGTAAAATTAAACCAAACATACTTAAAAGATTGTCATATGCATACAAAACATATCAACTTCATTCAACTCCAGCTTCATTAAATTAATGTGATACATAAATAAAATTACGGAAAATTGAGAAATTCATCTATGGTATAAAAATTATGTTCTAATAAAAACCTTTTGAGGATGGTTTTGAAAACCTGAATTCTATCGGTAGTTTTCAATGAGTCGGGCAGTTTGTTATAAAGTTTTAGCCGCAAATAAGAAGGTGAGTTAGCGGTTATATTATATTTGACGGGATTTATGTAAAAATCATTGCACTTTCTTGTATTTACATAATGGTAAGATGAAATGCGATCATATTTCGACCTATTAGTGTGCATGAATACACACATTTCAAAAATGAAAATATCCGGGAAAGTTGGAATTTACAAATGTTTCTATATATCTCAGTAGGAGGTTCTCTGATTAACGCCTGCTAAAATCCGTATAATTTTTCTTGGGCAATAAATACATTTATTTCTGACCGGGATATTATAAGCTTATATCGTCATAGTTACGCTATCAATAAAGAGGGTCATAACTCCCTTGGGACATTATAGATTTTATAATTCCCTCTACCTTTCACAAGTAAAAATAAATAGAAATGAAAAATGAACCATATTTTATTCATTCATATGCCAGAAATACAGTTTCAGTGACATCTTTTGACATAACATTTTTCCGTGTCAGCCAGTCCAGATATATCTTGTATTCTTTTTGGTATACGGCTTCACTTTTCGATGGAATTAATGATTCTCTTGCTTGTTCAGCTTTTTTCAAAACATCCTCCATTATATTTGGGGTAGAAAACACGTTTTCACCACAAACACAGCTTGATAACAAAGTTCTGTTTATAAACAAGTAACATAGCAACAACCTAGCAACAAGAAAACTCTACTATAATCAACGGTACCTGATTCAAATATACCGGGAAGGTAATGAATTGGTACATTTTTCTGTTTCAAAAATGAACAAAATTTTATTGAAATCGGTCAGAAATAAAATTATCTATGTACCACGGGAATTAATGAGCCTTAATAACCTTAGGCAATTGCTGTCCCTCGGGCCAGAGGCCCTCGGGACGCAAACTTTGCCATCGGTAATTAAGGCCCTCCTAATTCCCTTGATACATAAATAACCATTGGAGCCAATGAAGAGCTTCCCCAAAGACAAACGCCATATCTGATTCTAGATTCTATATGTTCATAAAAATAATTTACTAACTGTTCAGTGGTTAATATTGGCTTAAGATTTCGTATCAGATACGAAACAGAACCTAATTTCGATATAAGTTTATTACAATGACTCTTCCAGTTCAGACAATTATCTAGCATGAGTCCCAAAAATTTACATTCATCATTAATTTTAATTTCTAGATTTAAACAGATTTTTTGCCTGTGATGAAACCGTACTAATAAAGTTTTTCGAAAATTGAAATGAAGTGAGTAGGCGGCACACCATGAAACCAAATGATTTGACCCCGTGTTACAATTTTCTTTCAAAATTGTGTCGTCTTTGTCTGAAATTAGAAGTGATGTGTCATTTGCATACATAACGCACGTATTCTCAGCAACCGCGGTCCCAACATCATTACAATATAATATAAATAATAGCGGTCCCAACACTGATCCTTGAGGTACTCCAATGGTCAAAACTTGTGTATTTGAAATACATTTATAATGACTATTTTCAGATCTATGATTCATCGACACAAATTGACTCGTTTCTGGTGAAAGACTCTATCCAGTCAAGGACATTTCCTCTTATTCCATATGAATATAATTTATTTAATAATATCGTATGGTCGACGCAGTCGAATGCTCTACTGAGATCATAAAATATTCCAGCAGGGCATTCACCAGCCTTGATGTACTTCAAGATTTTTGAGTAAAAAGCTGTCACAGCAGTAATAGTGGACATATTGGATCGAAAACCATGTTGAATCGGGGAGATAATGTTATGCTTCTCAATGAAATGTAGTAAACGATGTAGATATGCATATTCAAATATTTTTGAGAAACTAGATGGAACAGTGATGAGCCTATAGTTCTATAAAAGATATGGATCCGATTTTTTGTGGACAGGTAGGTACACATTTTCCGATCTTCAATTTTTCGGGAAACACTCCTGTACTAAATGATAGATTTAGTAAGTCAAAGGATAAATAATGTATTGCAAACTTTTTCTGATCAAGAACATTGGAATTTCATCGGGTCCAGAAAAACTTTTATTCTTAAGTTTATTCGTTAGCAGATATAACAGCTCATTATTTGTAAAAGGCTCAAGAAATATAGAGTTATAAATATTAGTAAGATGATTGATGTGATTATTGGATGGGTTACCTACTATTTTTAATCTCCCCAATTATCTTCTTAGGGGTAGTGATGAAAAAAAATAAATGATGTCCTCTATACTCTACGGCTAAGAATTCTTAGCCGGACAAAAATAAAACACTGTCATTCTTGGCTCACTGCGCTTGCTCATGGCAGATGATTATCGGACCCAATGATCACTTACCCCATGGCGTGGGAAGTGGTCAATGGTTTATAATGCTAACGCGATCTCCCGAATGTATCGGGGCTTCGAGGAGAGAGCGTGACCAGTGCAATAATAAAAATAAGTCCACTCAAGAAGTGGCCACCAGATCCAGATAGACGATATAATTAACAACATATACCGGGTGTCCCACATTTTATGTGACAGGCAATATCTGGTTTGTTGAAGGAGATACACAAAAATGTTTCATACAAAAGTTTTAGGAGTTCATGAGAGCTATATTTTGATATATACAGGGTGTTTGGTGTAGGTGCTACAGACCGAAATTCCATTTTTTAAAATAGAACGTCCTGTATATCATTACATATTCAGATGCTACGTTAAATTCTGATATCATTTCATGTTTGGTTTTTGAAATTCGGTTACGGCGTTGTTGAATGATTGCTTAAAATGTAAAATCTTGAGAACGACTATTATTTTTAAAAATATCTCATACAATTATTCTCTCTGCATCAGATCACATGAAAATTAGTCAAAATTTTGGGTGTTCGAAGTTATGGTTTCAATTTTGAGTTGTGGAATTCAGTCAGGAATCATTTTGAATATGAAAAAATTGCGAAATTGAAAGAGGTGTATTCGAAAACAAATCTTTAATTAATAACAATGTAAATAATATAACTTGATTAATCATTTCATAAGAATGGTAGGTACCTAGAAATAAGTCATAAAAATTGTTCAAAGTGATACCCATTAAATATTATACAGGCTTCGAAACGTCGAATCACTTCTCTCGTACAAGTCGCTCTTATAATATCAGGCGTAATATCACTGCACGCTAGTCGAATTTTCATTTTCAGATCATCCACATTCAAAGGGGAAGTAGTGAAAACAATATCTTTTAAATAACCCCATAGGAAAAAATCAAGCGGTGATAAATCTGGGGAATGAGCCGGCCACCGAATTGGACCCTTATTACCAATCCATCTATTTGGGTACGTTCTATCCAGATATTCAGTAACAACCTGTGAATTGTGAGGAGGAGCACCATCTTGTTGCCACCAAATTCCTTGTCGTTCTGTTATGGGAATATCTTCCATCAACTGGATCAAATCATTTTCTAGAAAATTTAAATATCGCAATTCATTGAGATTTTCATTGAAAAAGTAAGGTCCTATGATGCGGCCATTGAACAATCCACACCATACATTAATACCCCAAGTAGTTTGAAAATTACTTTCGCGGACCCAGTGGGGATTTTCTTGAGACCAATAGTGACTGTTGTGTCGATTCACAACTCCATTATTGTGGAATCGCGATTCATCGCTGAATATGTTAGGACTTTCATGTAATATTACCTGAATACAAGCAATGAATTCAAGTCGTCGTTCAAAGTCCGTGGGTTTCAAACCTTGTACCAACTGAATTTTGAATGGGTGGTATTTATTTTCTTTCAGAATTCTCTGTACATTAGATTTACTCACAACAACTTCTTCTGCAAGAGTACGGATAGAAACATGTGGATGAATAATAATATAAGCCAACACATTGATCTCTAAATCTTTAGTTCTAACAGATCTCGTATGATGACGATGCTTTATAGTAGAAGGAAATGACCCAGTTCGCAATTTTTCTACAACTCTCGAAAAAGTCATTCGTGACGGAATGGGTCTGTCTGGAAAACGTTCTTGGTATAGACGTTGTGCTTGACGGCAGTTTTTCTGACATTCCCCAAAAATTAATAACATATCAATGCAATCACTTGGACTAAACGCGAAAGGCATACTGGAGTTTTCGCACAAAGAACACAGTTACTGTTTTGCAAAGAATCACTGAATCGAACTGACAAGTAGATACAATTCAACAACATTTGTTACTATGGCATCAACAAGCATAAGCTACTTGACGAAATTGTGCAATATAAAGCGATTCACCCTCAAGTTAGTCACATTCTCAAGAATTTCAATATTATATTCAACTGATATCGATATCGTATCGTAGAGGTGAGAATAATGGTTTGTATTCAGTAGTAGTCTAGTTCAATTTAATAAAAGATATAGACTGGATTCGTGTACGAGTAAATAAATTTTTTTGAAACTTTATATTTAAGGAAAAGTGCAATAACTCAACAACGCCGTAACCGAATTTCAAAAACCAAACATGAAATGATATCAGAATTTAACGTAGCATCGGAATATGTAATGATATACAGGGCGTTCTATTTTAAAAAATGGAATTTTGGTCTGTAGCACCTACACCAAACACCCTATATATTTAAAAATTATATCAAAATATAGCTCTCATGAACTCCTAAAACTTTTGTATGAAACATTTTTGTGTATCTCCTTCAACAAACCAGATATTGCCTGTCACATAAAATGTGGGACACCCGGTATTTTTTGGCAGTTTGTTTTAAACTGTTAAGAGTCTAACTGGAGAAATGATAAGAAATATGGTTCACTAGCTTTACTTTGAGAAACGCGACATCCAGTAAGACACATTATTCTGAAGTACCTAAGATAACGCAAATCCGAATAAATAAAAATGATAATTTCATCGAGAAGTTTTTTAGAAACAGTTATCTATCTACCCTTTCATTGACTCCAGTTATTTCAAAACAATTGTAATTCAGAGAACAGTAAAATAATCAGCTTCGTGTGTTTAGCAGTAAAGGTGCGTGTTTGAAATTTCATCAAATTTGTACTGAATAAGTTGTCACACTAAAATGGCACAACCGATTGGAGCATACGAATCAGAGAGTGACAATGAAGAATATGAAGACACTCAAGAATCATTACCACTTCCAGCTGATATGACTCTAAATCGGGCCCTGGATGAGGCTAATAGGGCTGTTAATGACTTCTTCAATAACAATTTTGAAGATGCAAAAAGTTTAATGAACTCGTATAAGGACGTGAGTATGTACCACTCTCTTGGAAGTGCAATGTTTCTGTCTTTGGAAGCCATAATGACTTTCGAACAAGAATCCATTGCCTTGGCAGTCACGGCCTTGAAGCGATCTCTGGCTGTAAGCAACAGATTTCGCAAGAAGAATACTATAGGAGAGTCAATTGGAAATGCGGTAAGAGGCACGCAGTATGCGCAGTACACCACCATGGAAGCTCACGCCGAACTCTGTTATGCGGAAAGTCTCATGTTAAGAGCTGTTCTCACCTTCGCAGGAGATGAAACGTTGACAGGTATCATCAAAGGGGGTATCAGGATGAGAAATTGCTTCAACGCCTTCAAGGACTGCCAGGAAATATTATTGAAAAAAAATTGGGATGGCGACTCCACCAAAAACCACTTCGAAAGCGGTGTGAAAGCAGGAATAGGTTCCTTTAATCTTATGATTTCCTTGATGCCGGCTAAAGTCACGAAATTGCTGGAACTGATAGGATTTTCTGGAAACAGGCAACTTGGTCTGAGAGAGCTTGACGCTGGTGCAAAATCTGAAGGCATGAGACAAATCCTTTCTGTTATGGTCACTTTGGCCTACAATTTAATAGTTTTGCATGTTCTCGGACATAGAGAAGGTGATATGAGGACGTGTAGAGATATAATACAAAACCAGTTGGAAAAACATCCAGATAGTGTGTGGTTTTCATTCTTCATGGGACGTTTAGAATTTGTCTCAGGAAACCTGGATGCTGGCCAGGAATGGTACAGCAAGTCTTGGAACTCACAGAATATCTGGCCCCAATTTCATCAAGTTTGTTACTGGGAGTTGTTTTGGGTGCATTGTATGAAAACCGAGTGGAGACAAGCAATTGTCTACTGTGACAAATTGATAGAAAATAGTAAGTGGTCACGGAGTTTGTACAGTTACCTCAAAGCTGCAGTTTTATTAATGATTGACGATGATCTGACTCTGTCAGAAGTCGAAGAAGTGAACCGTCTCATGGGAGACGTCACGAAACATAAACAAAGAATAGCAGGAAAGTCCTTGCCTATGGAAAAACTTGCTGTCAAAAGGGCTGAACGTTATCTCACCCAGAAGGGTGGCTTAGTGATACCCATCATCGAGATGATGTATTTGTGGAATATTTTCAAGGTACTGAAGAAGCCTTTGGTTGCTACCAACATTTTGAAAATTATCGAGAAGGCTCTTAAAACTGTTAATATTAAGTCCAAAAATAGCCCTTCCGAATACGACAATGACAACAAAGCCGTGGTTTTACTTGCCAAGGGGACTTGTTTGAGGTACATGGGGAGTCCTTTGCAAGGGTTAGAGTGTTTAGAAAACGTTATTTCCATGAAGAAAAGTTTGGTGGAAGATCACTACGTTGTTCCATACGCTATTGTTGAACTAGCTCTAATTGAGTGGCAGAATGGAAAGAAAGAGCTGGCCATTGCAGCTTTGGAAGACGTTAAAAAGAATTTCGCTGGTTACGCAATGGAGGCAAGGTTACAGTTCCGCATACATTCAGCTTTGAGCGATTTCAAATCAGATAATATACTCTGTTAGGGAATGTTCCCAGCTCAGGGCGTTTTTGATGGTGTTGAGATTGGAACTGGATATATGTTTTTGAATAAAAATATAAAGACACGTTGCAGTTGTTCAATGATTACCCTTACCGTTAGATCTGGAATTAGGATGCCCCTATGTGAATTTTGGTAAGACCAGCACCTATAATTGTTATCGCAAACGATTCAAAATATACACAGATACAGAGCTATTCAAAAACTGTAAATTTCACTAGGGAGCTTTGATTTTCGAGATAAATAACTTACAGGAAAAGCGCGATAAAAACTTAAAAGTACTCGTATTTCCTATATCAGTGCACATCTTTAATGTCCCCCCCCTTTTATTTTTCTTAACGGGTCAACTCAAAAAATTGAAATTTGGGATAATGAAATTAATGCATGAATACTTAATTTTGAAGTGAAATTGACAGATGAATCTTTCAAGATGGCGACTGGGAAAAAATCAAATAGAAAGGAGGATCTTTATAACCCTAGACTATGAAGTCAATATCTTCATCTACTACAAAACATTCGAAAAACGGAACATTCAATAATTTCCTGAAGCAAATCCTAATAAATTTGATATGGATATTGTATTCCAACAAGATGGAGCATCACCACATTACTCCAGACAAGTAAGAAACTATTTGGATACTTCTTTTCCCGGTCGTTGAATTGACCGTCGAGGTCCTACAAACTGGCCAGCCCGCTCGCCAGATTTGACACCGTTGGATTTTTTTATGGGGCTATTTGAATCAAAAGGCGTACCAAACTGAACTTGCTCCAATATTGGATATACGGCATTGAATAATAAATATTTGTAGAGATATTGACGTTACTGTGTTCGAAAATGTTCGGCGTGAAATATCGGATAGGCTGTTCGTATGTCAAAAAGTTCAAGGCAACCATTTCCAGCTTCTTCTGAACTGACCTCAAGCTCATTACCTCATATTATGTAGTTAAATGTCAATGTATTCAGGCAATTATTAAAATTTTGGCCATTTTGTAGTGGTTGAAGATATTGACATTATATTCTAGGGTTGGTAAGCATGTGTCAGGAGCTTCAAAAATATGTGTCACAAAACCCTCTTTCCATTTAATTTTTTTTCCAGATTGTTCTCAGTCGCCATCTTGAAAGTTTCATCTGTCAATTTCAGTTCAAAAAAAGTATTCATGCATTAATTTCATTGTCCCAAATTTCAAATTTTTGAGTTGACCCGTTCAAAAAATGAAAGGGGGAGGACATTAAAGAAATGCACTGTATACATATTACCTTAAAATTGAGAGGTGGCACCCTCTTCTTAGCAAAGAAAATAGTTTTCGGGAAAACATAGAAAACTATCGTGCATTGTGCTGAGTGACTTCCAGGTAAGCAATCAAAAATTCATTGTCTAGTCTGTTGTCAATTCATATGCCTACTCAACTATGTTCTGAGAATATGGAAACAACAATTGAAAAGACATTGGAACAGTATTGTTTCTGGCGTAAATTTAGTAACAAAAAGTAACTTTTTGAGTTCAAAAGTATGTACCAAGTTACGTTTTCACACAAAACATTTAAATGACAGTTTATGAACCAGAATTGACAGTTGATGTATCAAAACTAACAGTTGACGAATGAGAACTGACAGTCTCAGAACTGAAGAGTACTCTTTGATCAGAACCGACGGTTGAGGAACAGTTTCTTCACACTTCTTTTTGACATCATTTTGGATACATCAATTCAGGATTCATCAATGCCAAATAAAACTTCAAGTGTTACAACTTCTCAGGTTTGTCTGCTACTCATTCAAAATGAAAGTATTTACTACGTTTTTTAATCAAATTTGCCAAGTGAATATGGGATCATGGCTTTCATTTGTTTGAGAGTATGGGTATTTTGTTATAGAAGAACAAGAATCAAAAGATTTCATAAGCATCATCAGAATCATCATTCATTATTGGGGTCTGTTCTATTTTTTGAGAATTGAATAGTTACTTAACTGTTTTTATTTTGATACAATCGATAAAATATCAATTCAACTTGTTGCTGTCATTATTTTAAAATCAAATGGACCTGTCCTATGTATATATAGCTGATATTTTGCTTGATATAGTTATTGTGTAGCGAAACACGTATCACTGTTTTGTAAACCTTTTCATGAAAATCAAAATAAATCTTCATCATTTTTCAATTAGTATTCTCAAAAAGATATATTTTCAATGATCATTTCAAGCATATAAAATCTTTCGGGATGGATGTAGTTAATAACTGATGTTTGAAATAGCAACATATTTTGGTCGTGTTCTATAACATCTTTGCAGCTTTCTTATTCAGGAGGACCATATGGTGTGAGTGTTACCCAGTTTTAATAGATGAAACCATAACCCAAAAGCAAATCATTATTGATTCAACAGCAAACGGCGTTGCTGTTGATCTCATGAGTGATGCTTGGCTGAACCACAAAGCATTCATTTTAGGGCGTCATTTTCATTAACATATACCTATCTTCATTTGTGTATACATAAAAGATTCAAGAATACTCAAAGACCACTGGAAAATCCTTGAGGCGTTCTAATAGCGGTGTCTGCGCGAAAGTAGCGAATCACAGTGGATTCAAATCGCTGGGGATTTTATCCATTTGGAAGAACGTTCTCAGGAAGTTTATTCCACATAAACGCAGTTCTCCAAATGAAATACTTCTTGAACAGTGATTTTAGACGTGTACTGAGTTGAACCTCAAAACGATGAGCAGCCACAGTCCGTCGCGTAGGTATTTCTGATATGCACCGCTCTTAGTGGAATCCAATGTACCAAGTCACTTGAACACCTCCTGTAAAAGTATCTATAGAAGAGAGACAAATCTCCAACCTTTCTTCGATGTTCCAGGCTCTCAAGGTTGCACATGATGTTAGCGTTTCCAATTAGGCGGATGACTCCTTTCTGGATGGTATCCAGCAGCTTCAGGGTATATTTGAGGGTGGAGCTCCATACATCTCTATCTGTATCTGTAGAGTAGGGAGGGTGAGTGTAGGCCCACGCACTTAGGCCACATGTGACCCATTGTACATCCTCCTGAGGAGTTGTCCTCCTAGGTCATCGTTTATCCTGTCCTTTCCAGGAAAGTGAACAGGTCAATGGGAGACATCTACTTTATATAGGCAGGTGTAGGCCAAGACTCGCCGAACACACACTCTCTTATTGACAATAACTCCGGGCACTCGCACAGGACATGCCTGACAGTCTCATCTTCCTGTTCAAACATCCTGCATAGAGGTGTGTCCACTAGCCCCTTATTATGGAGGTGTTTTTTTAGTTGACAGTGGCCAGTCAGAAATCCTACTGTAAGGCATAGGTTTTTCCTGGTCATCGCCAGATATTTTTTCGGCGCCAGCTTCCCAGGGTCGCCCAAGTTGATCCTGGCAAGATTACTTCCTTTGATTCCATCCCATCTCTTTGAGGATTGAGCATGGGTGTAACATTTGACTAGTTCCGCAATTGTCGAAGTCATCAGGCCGTGGGTGCCACTGGTTCCTAAAATTCTTAGTCCAGCCGCTTCCTTGGCTAAAGAGTCGGCAATGCGATTACCTTTACTCTTGTCGTGCCCTTTAACCCATCTCAGGATAATGTTATTATCTAGCGAGGCTTTGGGTAAATCTGGGTGGCACTCTAATACTAACCCTGAGGTAACACGCTGTCTGTTCAAGGTTAATAGTGCTTGTCTGCTATCAGTGCAGATTGTTATGTTTTTGCGAGAAATTTCTTTCTTGGCTATTTCTTTTGTGGCGATTGAGATACTAGCCAGTTCTGTTTGGACCACGCTGGTATTTCTTCCCATTTCCCACTTAATCCTTAGGCTTAGTGATCTGGAGTACACTCCACATCCTGAGCCTTCTTTGGTTTTTGAGCCGTCTGTATAAATCCGTATTGCATTTGTAGCATCTGACTCTGTGTTCTGCTTGATTTGTATTTCGTAGGGTTTATTAAACACAAACTTGGCTTCAATTGCATCACTTGTTGCCTGCAGTAGGGGTTGTGCAGTGAGCGCTTCCCGCCATAGGCCCAGCCTCAATTGACCCATTCCTACTTTGAGGTTTACACCAGCCGTGCGCAATCGTACCATTTCCATTAACGCAACCTCCTTAACGTATAGATCCAGAGGGGTCAGACCCATGATTAATTCCATTGCCGCGGTTGGTGTTGTTCTCATGGCTCCTGTGATGTTTAAACAAGCCAGTCGCTGTATTTGATATAATTTTTGGATGGCCGTTGCTTGTATAACTTTCGGTCCCCATGCAATTGCTCCTTACGTTAACATAGGTCTTATTATTACAGTGTAGATCCAGGTAACCACACGGGGTGAAAGACCCCATGCGCATCCCACTCCGACATTGCTCATAAGCCACGTATGCTCTTTTTGCTCTCTCAGTTCCATGTTAGCTTCTTGTCGAGGATAGTACCAAGGTATTTCACCTCTTCAGAGAAGTTCAGTTTGCTTTTGAGAATTTCGGGAGGTTTTAAGCCCGTTAAACTTCTTTTCCTGGTGAAAAGGACCATCTCAGTCTTCTTGGGATTGATCCTTGATTGATTGATTGATTGTTCCTTACACCATGTTTCTATTAATTTGAGCCCATCCTGCGCTCTATCGCACAGTGTGTTTACAAATTTGCCGGTCTGCAAGATAACTATGTCATCTGCGTAAGCAATTGTGTAGAATCCATTTTTGTTAAGGTGATTAATTAGGGTATCCAGAACTATGTTCCAGAGAAGGGGTGATAAGACCCCTCCCTGTGGACATCCCCTCATGACCAGTCCTTTCATGTCCATACATGAGAACAATACTCCACAATACTCCAAAGAAGGTCTGATCTGAGCTTTATGAAGCATCAAAAGTTACTGAGGTGTGTATAGTTTTCTAGTTCGGAGCAGAAAGATGACATTTTGATTGCGATAAAAAAAACAAACAACATACCTCGTAATTCTACAGAAAAATCCCAACATCGTGTTGTCACGGAACAGCTTGACAATATCACAGCAATATTATAAACAACGTCAGTTTTTTGTGTTCGCAAGTTCGCTTTAACAACGACCATGGATGAAATTGAAGGAAATCCCTCAACCTATTCCAGATTGAATATCAACAAAACACAATACCAACTATTCTGTATTTTACTATAAGAATCTCACTTGAAACTTAGCAATGTGTTTCTATCACAGAAAATATATTTTTCTTTTTGTTATTCTACTCAACCAACGACTTCGATTTTGGGCGAGTCGTTTATGTCGGGGTCACGGTTCAGGTCATCTTAAAATGCTTTTCACCTGAAGAGTGTGCTTTTAAAGGTGTGAGGGCTGGAAGTTTTGCTATAGTAAAAATCAACCAGTAAGTCCACTTCCACTACTTTCATTCATAAATTCACAAAGTTCTCGATGACCTCGAAATGAAGTGAGGAGCCAATTTTGTTCTTTTACCATACGCGTGCGTTCATATAAAAACGAAATTTAAGGTTATTATAGAATATTTTGTGGTAAATTACTTATAACCAACTACGGAAAGTAAAAACAATAATAACAACAGCGAATAAACTAAACACAATATCAATTTCCGACCGTTTATATAACTAATCCAATATCCGTAGTACCGTCAAATCCTTCGATACTACAGCACTGAACTCGTTGAATGAGAATCTCATTCTAAGAGCGGTTAAAGGTCCACGGCAACTCGAGAGGGTCACGTGGTAAGATAGTCTACTGGTTGTATTCTACTGTGGTTTCCCCCTCTAGAAAATTCTAGAGCAATCCAGAACATTCTAGAGTATTCACCTGCATTCCACAGCATTCCAGAACATAGTATAAAGTGTTCGAGAACACCCCGGAACATCCCAGATCACTGTGCAACGATCAACCGAGTTATATGGTCTAAGAACTCTCTATTCCTCATCCAAGAAAGAGGTTTCCTTCTTTACCCGAAGGACATCCTTTCGAAGAAATGAGAGCAGGAAGTTTCTCTCCCTGAAATAGTCCAGAGTATCCCACATTATTCCAGAGCATACCGAAACATTCTGGAATATCGTGGCATGTTCGGAAATAGTCTGGAACGTTCAGGAATAGTTCGAAACATCTCACGTATTTATGGAACGTTCCAGAACAGTCTTGAATGCTATGAAATGTTCTGGAACATGCTAGACCTTTCAAAGCATCATAAGTTTGTTCACAACTGTAACAACACAAGACAACACAAAACAAAAATGCGACCTCAACCTTCAAAATGACGTAAAACAAAACCAGCGCAAATTTCCACTACTGAGTAGCCTCAGTAGCCTCAGTGACAGCCATCTTCAAGAGGTGACAAGTTATGCCCTCTCAATTACAGACCTGTTTCTTCAAAAGTTATGAAAGCCATAACTGTTGTGGAGTTGACAATATTTCTGGAACAAAACCAATTCATACCACCCGAACAACATAGATACAATTACAAATCTGATTCACTGTGTGAATAGCTGGGCACTGACCTACGATCAGAAAACAACAAGTGATGTCATACATCTAGACTTTGCTGTAGAATGTATTTTATAGGGTTGAAAGCTTCATTCTTGAATCGCAAATTACCTGACAAACAGAAGTTTCAGAGTTGAAGTCCTTCTATTCTGATGATACCAACATTTACTCCAACCCATTTATCAGTCAACACATTTTCCAGACCTAGATTCAATTGGCATGGTAAACACGTCGTCTTACATGTCGGGAAACAAATTCCCCGTCTACCTCAAACACTACAAAGCAGTCGTAGGCATAACCATCCCTTTAGATCTAACCTGGTCCAATCATATTTTGTCAGTAAGCAAACGTGCCAACACTACGTTCCACCCATCCTAGAGTATGCAAGTCCAATTTGCTGCCTAGTTTTATATGAGATGCTGAAAAACGTTCAGCGCCGTGCTACACACATAACATTCAATGGAATCTGACCTTGAGCGTAGACATCGTGAAGATTTCATCTTCTCCTACAACTATGCTGACATAAGTCAAATGTTCATTAGAAACTTTGGTAATACATTATGCGATCAATGGTTGAAACTGAAAAAGGAAAAAATCAAGACCAAACAACGACCGCACATTTTGATACATGAGATGGCCTCGACCAAGAAATCGTCTGTCCATTTGGAGTACTCTTCATAAAAATGGTTACTCCAAAGTGATCGTGGAACAGACTTTGGCTAGAAGACAGCAAGAGCCTCACAAGTGCTTGCCCTTCCCTACGTCAGAGGATTGTCAAAAAGGATGAGATGAGAAGAATTGGGCCTAATTATAAAATCAGAACCAGTTTCAAATCTGAGAACACTATCCATAGCAGCCACGAAAACCAGGCCACTAAAGGCCGACTGTGCATTCACGTGTAACCCTGCGAGTGCGCCAAACTCTATATCAGTTAAACTAAGAGGCTATTGAAGGTCCGCATTGCCCAGCACAAGAGAAACACACAGCAAGGAGAAACCAGCTAATCGAGAATAGCAGAGCTTGTTTGGACTCATCGTGACATCAAGTGGTCCTTAGCTGAGATCAGCCACAGGGAAGAACACTGATTTAAAAAGAAGTTCAAAGAAGCTGCATATATGTTGACCAAAGACGCATTCATCCAAGCTAGCGTAGAGATAATAATAATAATAGAGGTCTTTATTATTTTCAAATAATATACATATAGATTTTACCATTGTATGCAAAAAATAAAAACATTTCTGAAAATAAAGGGCGAAGTTCATTTTCTGCAGAAAAACGATAGTTTTACCACGAAAATGTTCTTCCAGTTAACCCTAATACAGTGCGTCGAAGAATTCATATGCGTTTGTACATGTAATTGACAAATAGATAATGAGAGAAATGAGTGATAAGTGACGAAAATCGTTATGTTTGTTGGTTTGGCAGCGGGGCAGAGGGGTATCTAGACTTGTGTTTTGAATAAATTATTTTTATATTCTGATCTGAAGCAAGTAATACTGAGGTTCTTCAAACTTTCAGGAACGGAATTATATAAATTATAAATTTGGTAGGTGAAAGATCGTCTGAACATTTCAGTTTTGAATTTAGGTGGGGATAATAATCCTTTAAATCGTAGATTTAAATTATGTATGTCTGTCCTGAAAGATATTTTGTTGTACAAATATGAAGGAATTTTAGATAAAATAATTTTGTAATATAAAGTGACCGCATGATGAACTCTTCTATTTTCCATTTTCAACCATCCAATCTCAATTAATTTATGTGATATTCTCTGATTTTTCCTCACGCCGTATATTAGCCTCAAACAGGAATTCTGTACTTTTTGAATTTTATTTCTGCAAATAGTTGTTAAGTTCGGACCATAGACAGAGTCTGCGAAATTAAAATGTGATAAAACTAATGTTTCGCACAGTTTCATTTTGATTTTTCGAGGAATTAAATGCCTGTTTCCATAAATCAGTTTTAGTGAACCATATGCCCGTCGAATCAATTGATTAACATGTTTTTCGAATCTTAGGTCTGCCTCTATGATAATGCCTAGGTTTTCAGCTTCTTCAACAACAGGGATCGATTCATTATTAATTTCTATATTAATAGGAAACTGAAATCTAGCCCGATTATACATAGAACCAAATAACATTACTTTAGATTTAGCACAATTTATTAGTAAACAATGTTCAGAAGCAAAATTAATGAACGTCGCCAGTTCCCTATTAATTATTTCAGAAGCATCATCTGCTAACTGCGGAGGAAAAGTGTGATAAATCTGTGTATCATCAGCATAGGCACGAATCTTACATTGTTCTAAGGATTTTATCAAATTTATGGTATACACAGAAAAAAGTAAAGGGCCCAGGATTGAACCTTGAGGCACCCCCAAGTTCAATGTCATATATTCGGACTGCTTTGATTCAATTTTTACACACTGTTTACGATTGTCTAAATAATTTTGTATAAGGCCTGAAAAAGCCTGACAAACCTATATAGTGCAAAATATTGAGCAGTAATTTGAAGTTAATAGTGTCAAATGCTCTGCTGAAATCCAGCAGTACCAATATTGCACACAGACCTTTATCCATTGAGGCAATGATATCATCGACTATATTAAGTAAGGCTGTCGTACAGCTGTAGCCTTTACGAAAGCCAGATTGAACAACAGGCAATAGTGAGTGGTCGGCTAAATGCTGTCTTATCTGTACTTCAATGGATCTTTCTAGAATCTTGGAAAGCATGGGTAGGATACTTATTCCTCTAAGATCCTTGTATTCTGAAGGATTTTGATTCTTGGGTAGAACTTGAACCACTGATCTTTTCCAAACAGTAGGGACAACACCCCTTGAAAGGCAGAAATTTATGATGTGTGTAATATATGCCACAATTAGAGGACAACAAAGTTTGATAAGTTTAACATTCAGCCCATCACACCCCATTGCATTGGAATTAATTTTACAAATGCTGTCATATACAAAAGTGTCATTGACTTCTTTGAATTTAAAAGTGGAAGGAATAATATTGTTGGTGCTGTAAAAATTCATAAGATATTCAGGTGGAGCAACATTTGGAATGAAATTTACTAAAAAAATATTAATTTCACTTGGCTTCTTTAGATTTTCAGGAATTTCTTGATTTTTGTTTTTCAAGAAGTTATTTGTTCTCACTGTTTGCCACAGCTTTTTTGAATCGGGATTCTCAAACTGATACAAAAAGTATGCCCTTTTCTCCCTTTTTATTGTTTGGTTTGTATAATTCCTGAGATCTTTATACAATTGAAAATGAGCGACTGACTTTGTTCGTTTATATTTATTCAGAGCTTTATTTCGTTCATTCATCATTTGTTGTAAGGCAAATGTCAGCCAAGGAGCTTTCTTTTTTTTTGTAATTTTAGAAGTTATTATAGGGGCATGCCGATCAAATATGCTAGTTAAACAATTTACCAAGTAAGATACTTTTTCATCCACGCCTTCTTGATCGAAAATGCGGAAAAATGATATATATCTCAAATCATGAAGAAATAATTGTTCATAACACCTATAAGTATACATCTTGAAAGTTGTTTCCTTTTTTACATTAAGCTTGCAATTCACAATACAGTGGTCTGATATATCATTATGAATAATACCCTTCTCAATCAAGTTTTCCTCTTCAAGTATAATATAATCAAGCAGCGATTCCGAGCTATCAGTTATTCTTGTTGGTTCGTCAATTACCTGGGCTAGATCAAATACCTCCAAAATATGATTCAATTTGTTGACAACCGAATTTTTTTCAATAAAATTTATGTTGAAATCACCTAAACACACCATTTCATCAACAGTTGGAAATAAGTATCCCAAAGAATCTTCAAATTCATCAAGAAAATCAGTGGCTGTTTGGTCATGTGGTTTATAAATCACACCTGTACCAAATGTTTGTTTATGGATTGTCAGTTTAGTCCACAATTGTTCCCAGTTATTTTTATCATTCTTTACAATCAATTCACTAGGATACTTATTTTTTGCATAAACACATAAACCTCTACCCCGAGCATTCCTGTCTCCTCTGTATAATACATAGTGGAAATACGAAACATATGGAAACCTTCAATCAAGCGGAAAAACTGTCAACTCCCTCTAAGCCGTTAAAGCGGAGCGAGGGAAAAGGGAATAGGTAAAAGCTTTCGAATAACCTACGAGTATGAATAAAAGCGTTCGAATAATCTACGAGTATAAATAGTGAACTCTCGGAGGAATAGTCCAGTCATCACCTGAAGATGGTTGTGGATACTAACAATCGAAACGTCGTGAAGTAACTTGGTTTGAAATATTTTCAATTTTTATTTCATTTTCAATTTTTTAATTTCTTGTTTATTTTCATGCCATTAATTGCTTGATATAATTGTTTTTTAGCTGATCATTTTGATTTTTAATGTTATTTGTTCTTTCAGAGATTTCAAATCATATTTTATCATATTAGACAATGAAAGTTTGAACTAGTAAAATTCATATATACCTATACTTTGAGACTCCCGCTATTTCAATGAGACATTCTGAAGTAGTAAGATAACATAAGTTTCATAAGAATTGTAGATTAGAGAGAACAGTTGAATAATAATCAGCCTTGTGTAAAGTAAAGGCACGTGTTTGCAATCTCCTCATTGTTCGACCAGAGTATTGAACAAGTTCTTGCACCAAAATGACACAACCGATTGAAGCATACGAATCAGAGAGTGACAATGAAGAATATGAGGACACCCAAGAATCATTACCACTTCCAGCTGATATGACTCTAAATCGGGCCCTAGATGAGGCTCATAGGGCTGTTAATGATTTCTTCAATAACAATTTTGAAGAGGCAAAAAGTTCAATGAAATCTCACGACGACGTGAGTATGTACCACTCTCTTGGAAGTGCAATGTTTCTGTTTTTGGAAGCTATAATGACTTTTGAAGAGGATTCCATTGCCTTGGCAGTCAAGGCCTTGAAGCGATCTCTGGCTGTAAGCAACAGATTTCGCAAGAAGAATACTATAGGAGAGTCAATTGGAAATGCGGTAAGAGGCACGCAGTATGCGCAGTACACCACCATGGAAGCTCACGCCGAACTCTGTTATGCGGAAAGTCTCATGTTAAGAGCTGTTCTCACCTTCGCAAGAGATGAAACGTTGACAGGTATCATCAAAGGGGGTATCAGGATGAGAAATTGCTATAATTCCTTCAAGGACTGCCAGGAAATATTATTGAAAAGAAATTGGGATGGGGACTCCACCAAAATTCACTTCGAAAGCGGTGTGAAAGCAGGAATAGGTTCGTTCAATTTTATCATTTCTCTGATGCCGGCAAAAGTCACGAAATTGCTAGAACTTATAGGATTTTCTGGAAATAGGCAACTGGGTTTGAGAGAGCTTGACTCTGGTGCAAAATCTGAAGGCATGAGACAAATCCTTTCTGTTATGATCACTTTGGCCTACAATTTAATAGTTTTGCATGCTCTCGGACATAAAGAAGGTGATATGAGAACGTGCAAAGAAATAATACAAAACCAGCTAGAAAAACATCCAGATAGTATGTGGTTTTCATTCTTCAGAGGACGTTTGGAATTCGTCTCAGGAAACCTTGATGCTGGCCAGGAATGGTACCTCAAGTCTTGGAAGTCACAGAATATCTGGCCTCAGTTTCACCACGTTTGTTACTGGGAGTTGTTTTGGGTGCATTGTATGAAAATCGAGTGGAGACAAGCGATTGTCTACTGTGACAAATTGATCGAAAATAGTAAGTGGTCAAGGAGCTTGTACAGTTACCTCAAAGCTGCAGTTATGTTGATGATCGACGAGGATCTGACTCCGTCAGAAGTCGAAGAAGTGAATCGTCTCATGGGGGACGTCTCGAAATATAAACAAAGAATAGTAGGAAAGTCCGTGCCTATAGAAAAAATTGCTGTCAAAAGGGCTGAACGTTATCTCACCCAGAAGGGTGGCTTAGTGATACCCATCATCGAGATGATGTATTTGTGGAATATTTTCAAGGTACTGAAGAAGCCTTTGATTTCTACCAACATCTTGAAAATCATCGAGAAAGCTCTTAAAAATGTTAATATCAAGTCCAAAAATAACCCTTCCGAATACGACAATGACAACAAAGCCGTGGTTTTACTTGCCAAGGGAGCTTGTTTGAGATACATGGGAAGTCCTTTGCAAGGGTTAGAGTGTTTAGAAAACGTTATTTCTATGAAGAAAAGTTTGGTGGAAGATCACTACGTTGTTCCATACGCTATTGTTGAACTAGCTCTAATTGAGTGGCAGAATGGAAAGAAAGAGCTGGCCATTGGAGCTTTGGAAGACGTTAAAAAGAATTTCGCTGGCTACGCAATGGAGGCAAGGTTACAATTCCGCATACAAACAGCTTTGAGCGAGTTCAAATCAGATAAAATTCTCTGCTAGGGAACTTTTAGAACTCAGAGCGTTTATGATGGCGTGAGGATTGGGACTTGATTTACGTTCATGAATAAAATTATACAGACTCGTAGTTGTTTAATGATTATCCTTTCCGATAGATCTGAAATCAGGATAAACTTTATGTAAATTTTGGTGAGACCAGCACTTATAACTATAATCCCTGAAAAGGATTTTTATTATACAATGTAAAGGTTATCGCAATAAAAAAACTCAAAGATTTAAAACATACACAGCGACAAAGGTATTCAAAACCTGTACATTTCACTAGAGGCTTTGCTTTTGAGATGAAATAACCTAAAAAATAGAGAGATCAAAACTGATAAATACTCATACTTTCTATTCATTTCGTCAAAACCGAAGGATGGCGCCCTCTTCTCACCAATAAAAAAAGTTTTCGAGAAAGGATTGACCCAAATAGAAAACTATCGTGCATAGTACTCAATAACTTCTTTGTGTTTTAGTCTATATACAAAGCTTCTAGCTTTGTACTACACAACACAGATACTGCACAAGTAGGTTTCAAAAGAATGGATGAAACAATTGAAAAGCCATTGAAGCAGTGTTTTTTCTGGCGTCACGTTGTCCAGGAATATTAGTCAAATGAGGCATTGATTTCAAAAATCTGATTTCCTATGGGTTTTATGCTATTTGTATTCATTATAAATATTGTAATATATTGAGAATTGCATTCTCCACAATTTGTGTTTGAATATTTTTTTTATATCTTGAACCATTTTTCAGAAAGAAGGCAGAGCACGCGCAGTGTTTCACTATTTAGAGTATCATTCGAAATCAGTCAACCTGTAGTCAACCTTGTTGGCAATCTAGAATGCTCCAAAATCTGAGTACTGTATCGATTGTCTTCGCTATTCGTAGTTTATCAACTGAATAAATTTATGCGATTATCAAATCTTCCACCAACGAGTGCAGCAGCTTACCAACATTTCAACCGTGTTTATCATCAATTTCAGACTTGGTTAGGGCATGATTTAGAACCTCAGAATTCGGATTGGTTGAATTCCTGGAACCTGTTATGACAATGAATCCACCAACTCCGGAGGAATTGCTTAACACAATATTCTGCAAGTGCAAGAATGGTTGTGGTTCGCGATGTTGCTGCAGGAAATCAAAGTTACAGTACTCTTTAGCTTACGGACAGTGTAATGGGCAATGTTTCACCTCAGAGTGATATCAATGGAGACAGTACTTTTGACCCCAAAATCCTGCAAGAACTGAAGACAAATTTTGAATGAATTAATGTTTGAAAATTTTTGTTAAAATATATTTCTTTCAGTCAGTCCGTCGTTGACATCGTGTGTGCAAGATTCAAATGATAGAGTTCCAAGTTAGAATTTTGAAATATGACAGACTGACTACTGACATGTGGTAGAAGGTTTCAAGTGTCACTAGTAGTACCAACTGTAATCTAGTTTTATAATGTAAAATTAGTTTTGTTTAATATCACTATGATTAGATTAAAATTGAGATATGAATTATACAAATAGAATTGTTCAAATTGATATTACTATTGTAAAAGTTCTTGTCTAGCGTCAATAAGTAGGAATAAATTTCACTTAGGAGATAAATGTCTGATCTTTTGTTCATACAATTGTTGGTTTTAAAAATGTAGGACATTTCTAGAAAAGACCTTTACTGAGATTGATTCAGTGGTTAACACTTTCATTGAGGTTTAATCCATATAGTGATCAAACTTATTCACAGGGTCTGCTAAAGAACATCTTTCTGAGTGTAATCTACATTCACTTTTGTGCGAAGTGATTCTGGCACCTAATGATCGCGAAGTTTAGCCAATAATATATCTTATCACATGATTGACAGGGAATACTATAAACAACATTCACTTGATTTATTAAGGAGACTTTGCTATGTATTGACTTTATGGTTAGGACTGTTTTGTTAGCTATTTTTATGTTCGGTAAACTCTGAAATATCCTAGATAGTTTGGAAGTGATCTCCTTGATGAAGGGTTAGGTTGTGAAAATGTATTGGGTTGGGGCATCACTAGTTGTATTGTCATTGATAGAATAAGTAGTTAGATCATATATATGTATATATATACATAGATAAACAAAAGTATTGAATAAAATTAGCAACATGTTAAACATTTGCACAAAATGTAACCAAACGAATCAGGAGAACCCATTGATGACTCTAAGGTTGCGCATAGGTTTCCTAGTCATTTGGTTACACAAAGTATAGTAGTAAACATTTCGGCTCTATAACTACAGCTTATATAAAAAATTTAAATAAATATGAATAACATTGTAAATATAAAAATATAAATAAAATAATAAGTGACAAACATATACAACAGACAGAATAATAAAAATACGCAGATGAAATAAATCAAGTAGACCTAATAATATTAATGTATAACATGGAATACGAGTAAATATGAATATAAATTTCATGGGTTTATTATAGGTATATTGTTTTCAATATTCTTTTTTGAAGAACTTCTAGTTTTTTCAGGTGTGTGGCTGCTACAGATCCCCAGGAAAGAATACCATACCTTAATCGTGATTCCACCAGTGCACAGTACAGTATTTTGAGGTGAGTGGTTCCTAATATATTTCTAAAATATTTGAATTTATATAATAGTGGTCTTAAAGTTTTTGTGATCTCATTAATATGAGTGTTCCATCTCATATGTTCATCAATAGTTACTCCCAGATATTTGAGTTCGTTTTTAGCATGTATTTTGATGCTTTGTGAAACAACTTTCATGTCTAGTGTTCGGAAACTGGGGAGTTTGTTCTTATAACTGGATAAAGGTACAAAATTCGTTTTTTCATAGTTGATAGTTAGTTTTTTATGTTGAAACCAGTCAGATATTCTGGTGAGGTCTTCTTCAGCTTTTGTCTTCAGTTCGCTCCACGTTTTGGCAGTTTATATTATTGCTGGATCATCAGCAAAACTCATTATATTTCCACTGATTTCCAAGGAAAAGAGGTCTTTTATATACAGAGAGAACAAAATCGGTCCAAGTACTGTGCCTTATGGCACTCCATAAGTTATTGGTCTGGGTTGACTTAAATGGTTGTCAATAGGTACTACTTGTTCTCTCCCATCCAGATAGTTTTTGAATAGCTTAAGTGCTGTATCACGTATCCCTGTATTCTCCAAGACCGTCAACAGCTGAGGTTGGCCGTCATCAAGTAATTTATAGATTTTACCAGTTAATGTGGATATAGCGTCATCAGTTGATAGTCCTTCTCTGAATCCAAATCGACAGTTCGATAGTAAATTATACCTGGTCAAATACTTGGAAAGTCTTGCTTTTACAGCTTTCTCAAAACATTTGGTGAACGTCGTGATTAATGAAATCGGTCTGTAATTCGATAGTTTTTTTTGACAACTTTTTATGAATTGGTGTGACAACTGATCTTTTGAAGTCCTTTGGGCATATTCCTGTCTTGAAGATATCGTTTATGAGACTGACAAGAAGAGGACTTAGCTCATTTTCTATTGCTTTAAGTATCTCCGTTTAATGAAGATGAGTACTCTTCTAATCAGTCCCAATTTGATTTCAATTTAAAATCCACCGGAAGACATCTGTTTCAGCCTGTTGGACATGATCAGTACTGAGCAGGTGGTCTTCGATTGAAGACAAAATGTGAATAAACCAAGAACAGTACTTGATAAAATTAACTGCACAAAAACAAGAGAGACATAATTGGAACAACCTATTGGTGTGACTCCTAAGATAGCTTGCCAAGTTCTAATAATAATAATAATAATATTTATTTTGAGTCGCTAAGAAAATTTACATTTTATGGACCAGTCAGTTAATAAAATACAAACTACACACAATAATACAAACTACAATTAAATATAACAATTTCAAGTTACAAGAAAATACATTTATCAGTTGCTATTTTAGTAAAATCGTCAATACTATAAAGACAATGCTCAGTCAGTATGTTTTTCAATTTGTACTTAAATATTTTAAACGATAAGTTGCGAAAATGGATAGGTAGGGCATTGAAAAGGTAAGTGTCCACTTTTTGCGTCTTTTGCAACCTCAATTGTGGTTTTATCAGATTGTTCTTTGACCTGGTGTCATGGGCGTGAACATCAGAATGAGCTGAATACTCATTAATATGTTTCCTGACATATAGTAATTTTTCATATACAATGACAGCATATAAAGTCATGATCTTCAGAGCTGGGAATATTACTTTACAGCTCGAGTCCCAATTTGCTTTGACAATTTTTCGTACAGCAGATTTTTGTAAGATAAATACTCTCATTAAATGTGATTGAGCTGAGTTTCCCCAGGCTAATATACCATAGCGAAGAAGAGAATGAAACAGAGAAAAGTAGGTGGTAAGAGCAGCATCTTGATTGACTACTTCTCGAATTTTTTTTATTGCAAATACACATTTAGCAAGTTTGTTACAGAGAGTACAAATGTGTTCAGACCAGTTTAAGTGACTATCGATTAGAATACCAAGAAATTTGGTGGAAGTATAATTACAGCTGTTGTTTAAGGCTCTCGAATCAAAATTAAGAGTTACAGTTTTTGTTTCATTCAGTAAGAGATCATTCGCAGAGAACCATGTTTTGGCTTGATTCATAATTGCCTCAAGGGCAATTTCGGGATCCTCCCGTCTATCAATTCTAGCACTGATTGTAGTATCGTCAGCAAAGAGAACTGTTGCTGTATTATGGTAGGTAATAGAAGACGTCATATCGTTGATATAAATTAGGAAGAGTAATGGTCCCAAAACTGATCCTTGAGGCACGCCCCTCATTATTTCAAGGGGATTACTTCTTACATTATTACATTCAACAGTCTGAGTTCTGTTGCATAAGTAAGAGGAGAATAGGTCAAGCGTGTTTCCCCGAATACCATAATAATTGAGTTTACTCAATAAAGTTGAGTGATCAACACAATCAAATGCTGCTGATAAGTCAGTGAATAATCCTATACAATGTTGATTGTTTTCAAAGCAATTTTCAATAAATTTGGTTAAAGAAAGAATAGCATCAGAAGTTGAAACACCTTTTCTGAATCCAAACTGTTGAGGTATTATTGTATTAAACATATTAAGATAACTGTTTAAGTTACTATAGATTGCTATTTCAAAGATCTTTGAAAACGAAGGTAGTATTGATATTTGTCTGAAATTTATTGGTTGAGATGGATCTCCTTTCTTATAAATAGGGGTGATTTTAGCTTTTTTTAGTTTAGTAGGAAAGTGACCTTGTGATATACAGGAGTTTATTATATCAGCCAGGGGATCAATAATCCATAATACACATTTTTTTATAATAAAAATATTTATACCATCAAGATCTTCAGTTTTTTTATTTTTAAGACCGTTTATTATTACTCTCACATCATCTGGAGTGACTGGTTTAATGAATAGAGACTGTGCAGAATTAAGTTTCATATTAGAGAGTAAAGTTTCAGAGTCAATCGGGGATTTAGGTATTTTCTGAATCATTCTGTCAGCATTTTCTACAAAAAAAGAGTTTAACCTGTCTACAGATATGTCATTGGGATAAACCTTTTTTTGGGTTCTGCCAGCTTCACGATTTATAACTTGCCATACAGCTTTGTTATAATTATTTGATTCATCCAAGAATTTTTGATTATGAGCTTGTTTAGCTGATATTAATAGAAGATTGTACACTCTTTTGTACTCATTGTAAGCTTCTTTATTATTATCAGATGGATATTTTTTACAGTAAGAGTGCAGAAAGAGCAATCTGTTTTTTGCAGCAGTCACTTCAGCTGTAACCCATTTTTTAGAAATATTTTTACGTTTTTTATTTGGACCAATGAAGCAAATATTATAGTAATATAAAAATGTTTCATAAAACGCATTATATTTATCCTCGCTCGAGACTGCATTATAGGAGTCCCGCCACTTTTCAGCTTTCAGGTAATTAATTAGCATTTCAATGTTGCCTTTGCTATAGTTTTTACTTTTAATATATTGTGTTAGGGATTTATCATAATCACACACATAATTCATTTGCTGACCGTAGTGATCCGACAAGCCAATATCGATTATATTGACGTCAGAATAATTGAAGTTAGCAAAGATATTGTCAAGACATTTACCTCTATTATTTTGAAATCTAGTATTCAGAAACACAACTTGATTTAGACCATATGTTGAGAATAACTGTTTTACTTTGCTGCTATTGTTATCATTTACATCCAAGAAGTTCACATTAAAATCTCCCGCAAGAAGTATTCGGTTTTTAAAATTTGACTTATAAGATTCAGCAATGTCAAGAGCATTTACCATAATTCGTAGAAATTCATCAACATTTTGGCAGAATGTTGATCTATAAATTGCAATTACTATTAATTCTAATTGTTTTATATAACAAGCTGCTAGTTCACTTACTCTTTCTTTTGACAGCTCAGTAATTTTATGTAGATCAACACAATCAAATGTTTCATGAACAAATATGCATGCACCCCCATTTTTGAAAGAAGATCTGCAGAAACAACTTACCATTTCAAAACCAGTTATATTATAATAAGATTTCTCATAATTATTTAACCAATGCTCAGTGATACAAACTATTTTCAAGTTGTCATTTTGACTAACAAACCTATCAATTTCTAGTATTTTATTTCTTATACATTGTGTATTGAGATGGAAAATTGAGATACATTTGTGTGATTGTACTTTTGGACTTAATTGATCTATAATTCTGTTATCATCTCATGCCGGCGTTGGTGGTTTGACCAATCAACCGACAACTGCGGTAGCCAAAATCTGGGAAACTTTCCTTGAATGTCATCGGAAAATGAATCCACGTTTCTGCTGATGCATAACAAATTGAAACGGCTGTCTACCAGTGGCTCCATCAACGAAATAAAACATCGAAATATTCATCTCTTCCAGCTACCTATACCATAGGTTCTGGTAAATGCCTGCCGGAAAACAACTACTTCCCCGGTTAACACCACGCTGGACATTGACAAGATTGTCTCACAGAGGTTAGTTTCGCAGATGTTTCTCGTTCATCCAGCAGCAGGACCATGTTGAAATTATTTGAGTAGATCACCTACAGACCAGTTTCGAGGTGTCACCTCTTATCAGTGCAGGAAAGGTCCGACCCAAACAGCACCTAGAATTTGATCAGTTTCAAAGCGGCTCAACTGCATGTATGAAACCTTCGTCTAAGAGAATGATTGTTGACTAGTAACAGCTCCATCCCGTGACCAAAGTCCCAATCAGGAAAAAAACGTCCCTTGTACTAATAATCCGAGAATAAACCGTGTCTGAAGACTGTAGCGAGGAGAGATATATGCGTACTAGAATATAAATACTTTGAAACAAAATTTCGAAATATTTATCTGTCTGATATAATTCAGTATCCAGCGTGGCATTAGCCGGGGAATTAGTTGTTTTTCGGCAGGCATTCACCAGAACCTACGATGTAGGTAGTTGTGAGAGATGAATACTTCGAGATTTTATTTTGAAACATTTATTTTCTAAAAACTGTTATTGTTGATGAGTAAGAATTTTTTTTAATGAAACAACGTGGTAAAGCAGATATAAACAATTTTAATTTCCAAAGCAAATACAAAGCTATATAAAAGTATGCAACAGTCTGAATTATATTCTCATTCCTTCACATACACTTAAATCTCTTGATAGGATAACTTATAAATATAGTTGAGACATATACGACAATAACACTAGCCGACTATAAGTCAATATTATTCAATAGATATTTTATTTACGTTATTTAGATTTAGAGTACTTAATAATTCTTAGATCTTCTTATGGTGAATAGATACATATAAGATACTTAGTACGGCTTTCTCACGTTTCGAAATAACGTGGAAACAGTTTTCGTGTTGCTAATAAATTAATTGTCTTCAGTCTAACTTACTCCCACACAACACTGTAAATCCATGAGGTATCCCTCAGTGGACTTGAAATGGATATCTGTTGGTGGATATGACATGAATAGGAAACCCAGTGGATTTCCATCAGATGTCTGTGTTAACTGGGCTTATTAGTGATACCAAGCAAGTATTTAAAACAAAACGTGTTCAAAACAGTTTCCAAATTTGCAAGACTGGAAAAATTATTGGCAAAAATAGCAAAAAGACGATTTTCTTTGTATTTCTGCACATTTGAATTGCTTGCTTGCTTCGCTATTGCATCAAATTTACAACATATAACCGCATATATACTTTGAAATAGCATATAAAACGTGTTTTTCACAAAATTATAAAGTTGGTAAAATATCTGCGGTTACTAAAATGAAGACTTACATATTAATAATATTATTTGTCGTGATAATTAAACATTTGAAATGAAGTAAACTAAACAGGACCACAAAATCTACATCTACATCTTCTGTAATACATCCAATTAGTTAAAATTTAAGAATCTTTGCATTGATATACATACAATGTATTACAAAAAACGAACAGCGAACAAGAATAAAATACAATGATTAAAATAACAGCTTATATACAATAATTGTACTACGCGAGTACAATTGAGAGTAATTTCTTAAGGATGGAATAAAAACAATAAATAAAATTGTTTGTGAAATTCGGGAGAATTTTCTACTAGTCACGCAGGTGGAAAATCTACTGCTCCTTCTTCTCCTCTGATTTCTTTCCCATTGGAATAGCTGCCTTTATTCTGAAAATATTATATAAAAAATTATTCGAGGGTAATAAACAGCTTATTGACAGTCTAACTCAACCTTATTTTTATAAACTGTAATGAACAAAAAAAAGATCTAAGAGACAAGTAATGAAAAGTTATGCATGAAGCACTTTTTTTCTAGAACATATTCATTGAGCATGAATTTATCAGTTTGATAGGTTTCAATATTACATCTGTTTCGATATGTTGAAATGCTATATCCACAATGAATTCTAAACCATTTCAACTTATGAAGAAGCAGTGGTTTCAAGTGTTATCTGGCTTTTCGATAATAGTAATGAGGAAACCTAAAATATTTTCCTTTCAGAATTAACACTGGTATCCAATGGAATAAACTCCATGACGATGGCGCTGAAGGGTGATTTGTAATTTTGCGACATACTGGCTGAACGACTTCTTGAAGATCCTAACCTATGTTTCATCCATGAACCAACATTTTCGTTCAACGGGTTAGTCAACAGATATAATTGTAGATTTTGGGCAGATATAATCCATATATGATGAGAGAGTTCTATGCTCAAGATTTTGCATGTTTGGTCCCATGCAAAATGATTACATTTTCATCTCGTTGTTGGAACATTGGATGGTGAGACTTACCGAGACTATGATAGATCTACAAATAACATATATTTTGGAGAATGAAAATAATTTTGATGAAGACCATGTTATATTCTAACAAGACAGTGTATTTTACTTGAAACTGTTTTGTTGTCTGAAAAATATAGTTCTTGTTGGCAACTATTTTAGAAAATACAATTAATGATGATCTGAAACTTTTTGATAAATGACTCCACTCAAATTTTCTTTCAGTTGACCTAAATAAAACTGAATTTATTACGTTTCATCAAAAAAATAAGCAAGATATTACAATAAATATTTCTATAAAGAATACACAAATAAAACAAACTATGCAAATGAAGTACCTTGGTGTTCATGTTGACAATAAATTGAAATGGGATACACATATTGACAAACTTATTTCGCATATGTCAAAAACTGAAACCAGAAATAGCAAAAAATTTTTTGTTCTCACATATTCTTGGCCGGATTAAATATTTATTGAATAAATGGGGATCATGCTGTAAAAATACCTTCAAAATTTTCATTGATTATAAGAATGCATTAAAAGTACTGTATCGTCTTCAATATGACATTCCAACTAACCAACTGTATTCAATAACAAACACATTTTCTTCAGAAGAAAATTTCATAATAGACTTAAAATTGCTTATTCAGTGATCAATGAAAAATTTAATCTAACCTCATATTGAAAAGAGAAATTAAAATTTCTGTTTTTTACCACTTTTAATTGTAACTAACGTTACTGCAGTTTCGTCCTTAGTTTGAGACATTCTCAAACTAATACAATAAACTGACAATGATTCATTACATTTGCCAATGTATATCATTCAGGTACTTGATTGAGTACCTGAATTTACAGTTCACAATGCAGATGTGTCAATTCAAAAACCGGAGAGTAAATCGATTTGATATTTAACAGGTTACACCCGCAATGTTTATGCTTGTAACAAAGCACAGATTAATATATCCTCACGTCAAACAACCAGAAATCAAAAAATGGGTAACGCTAACATATTTTGGAAAAAGAACAGAAATAATCGCAGGTTTCTTCAGAAAAAACAATGTGGAAGTAGCATTCAGACCACATGCCGGATTATCTCATTTCCTTTTCAATGCCTAAGATAAGGTCGACAAGTTGGAAAAATCTGGAGTGATTAAGCTTAAGACAGACTAGGAAAAAATTATTCGACATTTTCAAACCATTCCTTGGCATGCAACCACAAGTTTCTGAATCTAAACGATACGGAAATTCTGCACTATGCAAGGAAGGGTTGCAAACTCAAGTATTTAGAATCCTTGGAAATTTACAAGCATAAACATTGCGGGTGCAACCTCTTAAATGATCAAATCGATTTACTCTCCGGTTTTTGAATTGACACATCTGCATTGTGAACTGTAAATTCAGGTACTCAATCAAGTACCTGAATGATATATATTGGCGAATGTAATGAATCATTGTTAGTTTATTGTATTAGTTTGAGAATGTCTCAAACTAAGGACGAAACTGCAGTAACGTTAGTTACAATTAAAAGTGGTAAAAAACATAGAAATTTCCATTTCTCTTTTCATTATGATCTCTTACCACGTAGTAACGGCTACATCCATCCATTTATAACCTCATATTGCCTAATCACATAAAAAAGTGTGAAAATATAGTAAAATTCAAAAATTTATCAAAAGAATTTATACTTCAGGAAAGAAACTAGGATAAATAGAATATATTCTTTTTGTGAAAAACCAATTTCATTTCTTTGTTTACTGATTTCTCAGTTTAAATGTCTCTTACCAGAATAAGTCTGTCGACTATTCATGATCTTATATAAAAATTATTTATACAGTGCATTTCTTTTAATGTCCCTCCCCCCTTTTAATTTTTGAACGGGTCAACTCAAAAAATTGAAATTTGGGATAATGAAATAAATGCATGAATACTTTATTTTGAAGTGAAATTGACAGATGAAATTTTCAAGATGGCGACTGGGCGCCATCTGGGAAGAAAATTAAATGGAAAAGGGATCTTGTGACACATCTTTTTGAAGCTCCTGACAAATGCTCCACAACCCTAGAATATAATGTCAATATCTTCAATTACTACAAAATGCCGGAACTTTTATAATTGCCTGAATACATTGACATTTAACTACATAATATGAGGTAATAAGCTTGAGGTCAGTTCAGAAAATGCTCGAAATGGTTGCCTTGAACTTCTTGACATATGAACAGCCTATCCGATATTTCACGCTGAACATTTTCGAACACAGTTACTTCAATATCTACAAATATTTATTATTCTCTGCCGTGTATCCAATATTGAAGCAGGTTCAGTTTCGTACACCTTTTGCTTTCAAACAGCTCCATAAAAAAAGTCCGAAGTGTCAACTCTGGCGAGCGGGTTGGCCATTTTGTAGGACCTCGATGGCCAATCCAACGACTGGGAAAAGTAGTATCCAAATAGTTTCTTACTTGTCTGGAATAATGTGGTGGTGCTCCATCTTGTTGGATTACAATATCCATATCGAATTCATTAGGATTCGCTTCGACGATTTCAGTGATGAGAGGGTCAACATAGTTTCCAGCATATTCAAATACAGTTCCCCTGTTAAATTTTGATCAATAAATAGAGATCCTACAATATGGTTTCCCAATACTCCTGTAAAACCGAAAACTAAATGAGAATACTCTAACTGAACAATGATGTTCATTGTCGTACTGACATTTTTTGTCGTTTTTATAAACAAAAAATAACTTAACAAACCTTATGGGGTTGTTGGAATTGCCATATGGCAGATAAAAAGGAATATTTCTAGAAATATCGATATTAATGTGTTTGTCTTCAGGAAATTATTAAATGTTTCGCAATTTTGTAGTAGGTGAAGATATCGACTTCATATTCTAGGGTTGTGAAGTATTCGTCAGGAGCTTCAAAATGGTGTCTCACAAGACCCCCTTTCCATTAAATTTTTTTTACAGATGATGCCCAGTCGCCATCTTGAAAGTTTCATCTGTCAATTACACTTCAAAATAAAGTATTCATGCATTAATTTCTGTATCCGAAATATGATATCTCAAAATCAGCATGGATTTGTCAATAATCGCTCAACAGTGTCAAATCTGATATTTATCACTCAATATATCGCAGAGGCGCTAGATGACCATAGTCAAGTAGATGTCATCTATACAGATTTTGCAAAAGCATTCGACAGAGTGGATCACACCATTCTATTAAATAAATTGAGTGCAATTGGCTTTACTGAAAATGCAAGAGATTTTATAGAATCTTATTTATCAAACAGAAAGCAGTATGTTTCATATAACGGATTCAATTCCGACATTTACCTAGCATCATCTGGCGTTCCTCAAGGATCAAATTTGGGACCACTTCTATTTTTAATATTTGTGAATGATCTATGTAAGAATTTAATATGTGAAAGGTTGTGCTTTGCTGATGATTTGAAGATTTTTCTATTGTGAATGATACGAATGTCTGCTTAAATCTGCAGAAACAATTGGATTATATTCAAAATTGGTGCAATATTAACAAGTTATGTCTTAACGTTAGAAAATGCAAAGTTCTGAGTTATACTAGAAAAATTGCATCAATACACTATACTTACAAGGTTGAGAATACTCAACTGGAACGATGTACCACAATCAAGGATTTAGGTGTTATTTTTGACAAAGAGTTGAATTTCATAGAAAACACAACCTTAAAAGTCTCCCAAGCCCTGAAGACATACGGTTTCATAATGAGAAATTGTAGAAATTTCACCAACATCAAAGCATTGAAACTACTGTATTTTTCTAATGTACGATCAAAACTTGAATATGCTAGTATTGTCTGGTCCCCTTTTTACGAGTGTCATAAAGCAGCCATTGAGGGCGTTCAAAAAAGATTTTTGAAATTTCTCATCTTCAAAATAGATGGTACATATCCTGAAAGGGGAACAAACAATGAGGAATTATGCACGAGGGTCAATATTGACAGCTTAGAGTGCAGAAGAAATTGTGCATTTGTTATATTTTTGTATAAAATCTTGAATGGCCTTATTGACTCTCCCAGTCTGCTCAGCCTGATTAATATCAATGTTCCTTCATATTTTTCTCGAAATCATGCAACTTTCAAACTTCCAAGAATAAGAACAAATATGCAATTGAAATCTCCACTTTATATAATGTGTAGTGAATTCAATAAAATTAGCAATCGAATTGACATTCATTCGTGTTCCATCAAGGAACTCATCTCGGTGATGAAAAATTAAACAGCATTGTTATATCGATATTTCGTTAATTTTTTATATGTTATTTTAATTATTGTTTAATCTACTAAATATTATTATTAATTTACTCATACACACCATTTTATGTTTTGTTATTCTTTAATATTGTCCTGTAAATGGGAAACTGTTGGACAATAAAGGCTATTATTATTATTATTATTATCCCAAATTTCAATTTTTTGAGTTGACCCGTTTGAAAAATAAAAGTTGGGGGGCATTATAAAAAGAATCCATTGTATATGTGTAGGTCTAAATAAAATTTATTCCACTTTGTCAAATTATTCGAACATTCTTGTTTTATATGTTTTCATTATTAGAATCATAAGAAAATACGAATATGTATGTTGAATCGTAGTGAATATATAACATGTATGTAAATAAATAAAATAAATATAAAACTTACTTGGTTGTGATTTCCGCTAATTTAGTCCTCACGATTTCCAAATTGGCATCAATTTGAGTTTTATTCGTTTCGTAAACTTTTGGAAGTGAGAAAAGTGCGACCCATGCTAAAAAAAAAAAAAGGATCAAAAATTAATAAAGCTGCATCCAGTTCCAGTATGTTATAAACTTTTATATTCAATTCTCAAATACTCACCGATAATAATCAAGGTCATTCCATTGAACCAAGCTCCCAAGTACGTGAGCGTCCACAGCAAAACTCCAAACTTGATGGAATCTACGAGATCTTCGACCAAGAACAACCTACGGAGTTCAACGACGGCAGCATTCACATGGGCAACGATCACCTCAGAGATTTCCTTAACCTTGTCCTGGGGCAGAGACATATCCATCTCCAAAAAGTCCTTGAATGGATGTCCATCTCCGGTTTTTTGTACTGCCTGCACTACATTCTTGTAGATCCTGAACGCTATGGTTAGGCTCAGAGCTAAGAGCGAAAGGTATGCCACCACGCTGATGAGGGAGAAGTAGGTGAGAGATAAGAGGACTAAAAGAACTCCTCCGAAGACGGGTCCAGATTTTTTAGGGTCGCGCCAGTAGATTAAACTTTCCACTGAAAAAAAAAACATTGTGTTATATTCTGATATAACAGTTGGACTGAAAAACTTGTAGGGTTACATAAAAAAATATTCAATATAGTTCAATTTTTCGGTACCGTTTTTCGACGATTTACATCGTCGCTAAATTTCTTTCCAGCGAGCATTCTCTGAGAACATAAAAAAGTAGCTGGGGGGCAGATCCGGAGAATACAGTGGATGCGGATACAATTTGAAGTCCAATTCGTGCAATTTTGTCATTGTTCTCATTGATTTGTGACACGGTGCATTTTCTTGATGAAACAGTTTTTTTCTCGAAATGGGGGCGTTTTTCCACGATTTACTCCTTCAATCGATACGCAATACTGATACCATAACCTTGCCGGTCGACTGTTGTGTCTTTGCACGTTCTGGAGTCGGTACATCAAGTACAGTCCACTCAGATGACGATCGTTTTGATTCTAGTATAAAATGATGTGGCAATGTTTCATCCATTGCCACATACTGACGCATGAAATCGTGTTTTTACGGTGGATTATGCGTTGCATAATCGTCGGTGCTCATTTCACTTGGTTTAAAAAGTCTGAATAATGTTTATCAAAACAAGTCTTTGCTTCAACACTATTTCTTTCGCCAATAAGCAATACCTTACTAACACACGAAATTCCTTTTTATCCATTTTCTTGAAGCTAACAAAATTTTCTTCACTGAAAGTGTTCTATCCCACAAACTAATAATTCCACAGCTGTGACATTTGTACACGTGTCTTTTGAAGGTTAGGGTTAACTAAAAATCATATGGATTCAATACTAGTACCGCCATGTGTGTTAGCCTACGAACTTTTCAACCCATCCAATACATATATAATAAATGGGTATAGAGCAACAATTATAGGTTAAAGTCTATATTGTTGTAAATCATGCCCGAAAGAAAATAACGTCGGCTGTCACTGGTAGCCATAAACCAATGGTGACGTAGTTAAGAGTGCGCGAATGTACGATGATTCCCCGCCATTCGAGAAGCAGCTATCGATTTCGACAGAACTTCGGAAAAATTTATACGTCATTCGATTACGATATTTAAACGCTAGCTGCGAGCATATCGACACAGTCAAGTGGACGTTACAGTGTGGTACGTGAAGTGATCTAGTATGGCGATAGACATTCAAATAATAGTTGAAGTTTTAGTTCAAGTATTTGTGTATTCAAAGTGAATTTGAGTTTGAATTATTCAGTTTAGTGAATTATTGCCCAACCCACGGGTAAAAACGTAGCAATACGATGATGGGGGACTATTTACATTTCGGAAACTAGTAACACTAATGCCAATAGGTAAAATGTGGCAACACCATAATGAAAATTGACATTTTTCAGCATAAACATACTCACAATATTTTGATGTTCAAGTGATATTTGTTTTGTTTAGAAAATCAGTTTGACCAAAAAATGGAAATTTCAAGAGAAGATTTACGTTGGATTATTTTTCACAACTTTCGACGTGGATTATCTCAACAAGAACGAGCCGATAAACTCAGTTCTTTGTATGGCGATAAAGCATAATTTTCAATTGAAGGTAACTCATATACAAATTGAACTGAGAGCTAACGGCAACAATGTTAAATGTTGGAAGTAAATTCTTACCGGGGTCGGCCATTTTTATTGTCTATGCATCGGCGTTGTAAATAATTGAAAAGTAAGATGATTCGATAAAATTTGCCCCCCGTAACAAGATAGCTTCTGCATATCGATAGGATGCACGAGCGAATAGGTGAACCAGTTCGTTAAATACTTTGAAACATCGGTAAACTGATCAACACTTCGCAGGTCTATTATATTTGCGTCCTTAAAATGCCATAACTAGTAATTCGGTTTCTTCATTATCAAGAGTCCTTATCTGCATAGGCGTAGAGTGTTCTGTTTCTTGTGAAGGTGACTTTGTTTTGTATTTATCAAATATATTTTATTATATTTATTAAACAGACTGTTATATTTATTAAATTTAAAATATAAGATAGAGTTTGCCGATACTTGTTTTTCAAAATACATTATCATAGAATGTCATCACATTCACACTTTATTGTAAGATAATTAGTTGACCTAGGCATTAAACTCAGGTATAAATGTTCGTTAAACTCAGGTATAACTGTCATTAATTAGTTCCAAGAATATTATTAGTTTCTAGGTAGGTAGTAATATTTTAAAAAGTATATATAAATCACAATGTATGTATAATTCATTTTGTTAGTGAACACGCTTGAAAAGCTACTGTGCAGCGAAACACGTGTTGCGGATTTGTTAATCTGTTCTGTGAAAGTCTCACAATGAAGCGTTTTTCAAAATACATAAACTTTAAAATAGTTTTTGAGGTTAGTAAACAACTGACAAATAGGTAGCTGAATAATATGATTGAATATTATTATTTTCATATTATCATGACAATGCGAGATATCAGACATCTCGTTACACAGGTGAGTTTCTGAGCAGTCGAAACATCAAATTGATGACTCATCCTCCGTACAGTTCTGACCTGGCACCCAATGACTTCTTTCTGTTCCCGAATATCAAAAGCAAACTGCGTGGTCAACGTTCAAAAACCATGTTTTAGAGGTGTCTCAAGAAGAATGGAGATACTGCTTTGATCGATGGTTTGAACGAATGCAAAAGCGTATTGATCATCAAGGGGAATATTTCGAAAAAACAATTAAGCCATTTTCACTAAAAATTCTTTGTTATTATTTGCTATTCCCGAAATATAACAGTACCTACCCCTCGTACTAGTCGTTATCATGACTTCGTATTTCATCATCTGTGAAAAACACTTATATAGTTCTTACAAACAACAACAAACAAACAGAACAAAAGTTCTGGTCTATTCTGTCTCAGTACTTTTTCCTCGGCTTTTCAAGTGAACCAAACTCGGTAAGATTTTGATCCAATAACTTGGATATAGTTCGATGTGGTTGTCGTCTTTCGGGATACAAGTGTAAATACATTTCCGATGTCCTACTGTTTCTATCGTATTTGTAATAAATTTGTATCATATCTCTTTTTTCTTCATTCGTGAGAGCCATTTTTTGCCAAAAATTCAATGACTTGTACAATAACAAAATGCCATTGAGTGTAACAAATTGAAAGTCAAATTTAGAAACATCAAAGTCAAAGCCTATTATGATACGAATTAATTTTTTTCAATATCTCCAATTTTTTGAAGAATGATAACTCATCATACATCATTGAAAAGGTAAAATCTGGTTCTATTCAGAAGAGAAAGAATCCAATGTAGCGCCTATAAGAAAAAATAAAGTTGATGATGGTGGCCGGAAGACGAAACGTCGGATAGCAAATCTGAAAACACCATTATGTAGCAGGGCAAAACTGACAATGTGAAAGTGCAATTTATTTTCGAACCCTTCAAAAAATAAAGCCAGAAAAAAAACATTTTCCGAAATTTCTGTTTCTTCCGGATATCTCCGGATATACTCGGAATTTCAGAACTTTCTCAACGGCATATGCTATTCAGATAAATGCGCAACTTTCTCCCAATTTAACCATCTTCGTGTCTCTCATAGCTTCCGAGATCCCAGCGGTGAGGATCGAATTTGAAACACCTTGTATAGAATTTATTTCTTTTTGGTCGAATAATATATCAATCAAAAGTAATAAAAAAAAAACTAGCTTTCAAGTTTTCCCAGTTGACACTTTGGATATTTTCTCGGTTGGGAAAATGAAATTTTGTAGTAAATGCAAAATATTTGATCGATCGTTTACATTTCCTCCTACACAACTATTTATTCACCATTGTTGCGTAATTCTCGGAGATACGATGTGCCAAAAATGTTCAAATGAAAGTTTCGCTTTACCAACATATTCGCTTGCCGTAAAAATAGGTCAACAACAGATGAAGGTAAAGCAATCAAGATAGTAAAATGGCTGATAGCTATTTCAGTAAACCATGGTCCTTTGTCTTCTTAATGATATTGAGTTTGCGAGCCAGAAATAGATTTTTTATGGTATAGGGTCTTCCAACAGGCACTTCCGAATTGATAACGGCCATCTTGTTGAAGCTGTCGTCTGTCAAATTAGTTGTCATTCATTCAGTCCGTTTTTCCAATTCAACATGGATGGAAAAGGCATTCAACAACACGTGCAAATAATACAATGGGGAATGTTCCTCAATTTGGGTTATTACGGCAAATGCAAGTTTGAACAAAATAAAGTTGAGTTTGATTTACGAGTTTTTCAAATTCACTTCGAAAAGTATTCAAATTGATGTTTCAAATGTTGGGTTTTAATTTTTAAAGGGATTTGTTTCTAATTCACATCACATATTGGCAACAGTGCCTATATCAAGTTGAAATAATTTATACGCACCTAGATATTCTACTTTAAAAAAGGAAAAGTATCTTTATAAATCAACAATTAACGCAAAATATATATTATAGTTCAATACAACCCCCACAAGCCACACAAACAACAGTTGTTTTGTTATCTATTTATATAGAGGAAGATAGGTTAGGTGCACAAAATGTCACAGAATGTCTCTGAACTCGGAACATAAGTAAACAGAACAGCACGCCTCTTAAATATGTCATCTTTGTTTGTCTCATACAGGTAACAGATTCATTGTCCTTTATTAGCTATAACCGATGTTGCCAAATGGTGGAATAGAAACGAATCCCTTTAAATGTTGAATGCATTATTTCATTCCTCTTTTTGAAGTATTTAAATAATTTTTTAAAGAAAAATGTTGAAATGAGTTAAATATGCGTTGTTTTAGAGCTCTTTTATGATAACTACTTGATTTTCGTCAGGAGGAACATTCCCCATAATGGGTGCTGTGCTCGGGCAGCGTACCGCGCGTTTCGCCCATTTTACGGTCGCCATAATTCTACCCACGGGACTATTCGCAATGTTTTGGATAAATTTGAGACCACTGATTTAGTAAACGATCAAACTAACGAAACGCACGATCTGCCGCTGTTTGTGAGAATGTGCAGGTGAATTAAAGGCAGTCGATTTCGCGTCGCTCGCAAGAACTCGGCCTTTCGCAGACCACAACTCTTCGAATTTTGAATCGTGACTTGGACCTGCATCCGTACAAAATTCAACAGACCCAGGAACTGAAGGTAAACGACCATAGACAGCGATGCGGCCCATTTCTGGATGAAAGGGTCTATGAACAAACAAAATTGTCGAATTTAGAGCGATATCAACCCACCAAGAGCGTCCAAAACATCCCAAAAAAGTCACTGTTTGGTGTGGATTTTGAGCTGGCGGCGTCATCAGTACATATTTACTTGAAAATGACGTTGGCCAGGTCAACTAATTTTGGCCTGAACTAGTTAATCTGGACACCAACGAATGTGGTGTCCAGAATATCCATATTGGATATTCTAGTCATCTCACGTGGAGGTGATGTGAACTGGCCACCGAAATCATTCGATTTGACCGTGTTAGACTTTTTCTTGTAGGTTTTTCTTAAGTCGCAGGTGTATGCGAATCAGTGAACTCTATACTACCTGGAACGGACCCGACCCGTTTATAAACCAGAAAGTGTGTCAGGGGCAGTTGAAAGAGAGATAGCATTATTTACGATAACCTGTCTTTGTCATACTCAAGCAAATAAGTTATATAGGCTGTTCACGTTAAGAAGAGAATGACGTCATTTTTGGTAATTTTGTATATCCAACAAAACAACGTTAAAATTCCCACTGAAATGCGTTCAACAGCAATGAAACTAGATCAATAAGTAATTTTTTGTACCCATTTGTATTTTCTTTAATATTATTGTTGTTTAAAATTTATAATAATAATAATAGTTCTATCGAAATTATTTGCATTTTTTTTAGTTGAAAAATCAAAGGTTTGTTTAAGAAAATAGCCAAGTGATTGAAACTTTGCACCAGTCATGTTAAAATTTTTATAGCACATTTTTAATTTCTCTCTAAAAATGTCCGTATAAGTGAAAATTTATCAAAAAAGTTAAACTCCATGATGAGTTTGTTATGTATACATGAATAGATGACAATTAACCGAACTAAAAATAAAGGGGATATCTGTCAAAAATAAGCAAAACGTTAACTTTATCCTAGTTGCATAAAATTTGGCATAGAGATATATACAATTGCCGTAGACACAACTTTTTCAAGTAGCTTTTTGTTAAATTCGATCTAGAAATGCACTTTTTCAATTTTTTTCAAAAAAAAAGTTGAATTTGACAAACACTGAACGTCAGTGGGTCGCAGTTGGCCGTATCATTCTAAGTTAAATTCAAAGCACAAACAAGTGCCGAAGTTAAACTTCATTGAAACTTTTCGAAAAAAGTTTCCCATATGGTACGCACTTTAATGGTGAAACTGCATAAGTCGAAATTGTTATGTTTTGTAATTTTAAATAAAAAAATTCTAATTTTGTTTTAATTTTATTTACCAACCCCGTGGAAAAACAGTTGAATTTTTATTTGATTGTTGTACTATTTCTATTATTACTTCCTTCCTGAGCAACTGTTCAGAACCAATATACGTTTTCGACAAAATAAACGTAAAAAATTTAAATATATTCATAATGTTGCGTTTCAGTTCCATTAACCACCATAAGATAGAAAGAGATAGATATCCGTAACATATGCAGGTTGCCTACACAATCGATTTGCCTCACTTTTCGCTCAAGGCGGGTCTGTTCCAGGTACGTATAGTATACATTTCACTGATGCGAATCAGCCACAAAGCACAGCGGTCTTCCAAGCCAACAAAAAACCCATGATATCAATGTCTTTGAAACGAATTAAAAATTTCGATGATATCCCTCACAGACACTTTGTTTTATTTGAATTCAAAGATAGGAAGCGCTTGATAAAATACCCTATATTATCGACATATTCGAAAACTTTTGCTTTGTGTCCCATATATGTATAGCAATATCGCAGACACTGAAAAGATCGGCTTAAGGTTACTTCGCCAGTTTTTTGTGTTCAAGAACCATGAAGGACAGACAACATCGTGTGGGTAGAGATCTAAACAAGGCCAAACGAAATAATTACTTGGTTACAATTAGGAATCACCTGATACGCAAATTTTATAACCGATACTTTTTTACTTTCTAGTTCCACTGATTTAATCTACATTATTGAACGATTGAATAAATTATGACAATCCTAGAGAAAGCCTCGACTTCTCATCTCAAATTTAATATGATTTCAAAACTAGTGACTTTCTCAAAATGGGTTTCTATCGCGATATAAACATATCGAAAGTCGGCGTCTTCAAGACTTCTCTATTGGTGAGCTAGAATGGATATATATTTACAGTTTTGGGTTTAAAATTACCATTCTGTAATTCGCAGAAATGTGAGAAAGTCTATACGGGGTGGATAATCGAATACTGAAGGCAGAACTACCAGGGAAATATTTTTCCAAAAAAATCCAAAAACATGTCAAGATTTTCAGTGAGGTAGATAAATTTTGATCTGAAAACCACTGCAAAATCTTAAACCCTCTAAGTGGAGGTACCATCCTCGATTTGTTTTAAATGGGAGTGCGTGTGACACAACAATAACAGAAATTATAGCATACGCTGGAACAATCCCTCTTTAATTAGTAACCGATATGGCCCTAAAACGGTAAAATCATTCTGGAATAGTGACTGTCAGCTTAGTTATATCGGATTGTTTCGAAAATTTTGTCCGTTAATTTCAATTTTTTTGCCTCTGTCGTTAGGCGACTTTCAGCCAATTTTTATCTACGAATTCAAATCGAACAATAAGAGTGTTACTCGGATTTAATTGAATCAGGTAAACCATTGAATCGGACAAAACCTTTGAAGAATAAACTGCTCATACAATTTCTTGTATTTGTTCTATTTATATGAATGTGACTGTTGTGCCTAGTAGAATGGTGATGAATGTCCTTATTGAAATATATTAATGACAGCAAGTATGGTGGGGTCATTTTATTTAATATTTTATAAATGAAAACCATGGAACATGGATACTGAGAGCCATTGTAGAGCAGATAGCATGGTGAAAATTGGTGTATACCTATTACATTTTTAAATTAATCTTATTCCCCAATTTTGTAGTTTTTGTATTTGTTGCACTTTGTTTAAATTAAGAGAAAATAAAATAGATGCACAGTAATCAAAATGGGGATAGATTATTGATTTATATACCATAATCTTTGTATCTGTTCTTAAGTTATTGGCGATTCTTGAGAAAAAATATAATTTTTTCCAATCTTTTTTCAATATATTTGAAGTGGTCGTCGAATGATGAGCAATTATTAAGTTGAAATCCCAAATACTTCACTGATGTTACTATTTCTATACGTTCATCTTCAATTTTTATATTTATGTTGTTTGTATTTACTTGATTATATTTGAATTTAGTAACGATTATCATTGCTTTAGCTTTTTTAACGTTAAGTTTGATTTTATTGGTTTTCACATATTTTCCTACTTTCTCTAAAACTTTATTCATTTTGCCAACATCTCTTCTAAATTTACTCCAGTACAGGCCAATAAGGTATCATCTGCAAATAAGTTGATGAACTCACAGTCTGTAAATAATTCAGATAAAGAATGAATAATAGGGGACCAAGCACACTACCTTGTGGTACTCCTGTGTGATTTGTTATATATGATGAGAAATAATCGTTCACACGTAATCTCTGTTTCCTATTTGATAAATAATTACTCATCCATTCATAAACCATCCCCTCAATCCCATATCTTCTCAGCTTTTGAAGAAAAATACGTCTATCAATCGTTTCAAAGGCTCTTTTGAAATCTAAAAAGACAGCTACAACATGTTTACCTTTCTGTTTCATTAGTAAATTTAGTCAGCGAAAACTGTACTGATGTTTCACAAGAATGTTTTTTTCGAAAACCAGATTGATTTGATTGAAATATGTTTTTGAATCATGTTAAAATATATTTTTTTTCGGATTTTTCATCCTAAATGATATTCCTCCATTCAGAAATTGCCGTTCCCCTGAATATACATATAATTAAAAAAAATCGCCTTGAAAATGTCAAACCATTACTAGTACATCACTTTGGTATTAATTTTTGGTATATGTAAGCAATGTGGCACTATTTACTTCAAATTTAGTGGTAGTGAAATAGAGACAGGTAATAAATTCTGTACCAAAAAATTAAAAATCTCAATCTGATTCACGTTAATATTATGGACAGTTAGAACAATGATCTCGAGCTATTTGATACTAGCAGTTTTCAGGGATCATTCTTCATGATAAAGTGAAGCACTAAATGAAAATTTCAACAGACAGCAGAGTGAGGACTATGCTAGACGATGAATACTACATCCTATATCCTCAACATAGGAAATCAGCCCTTGCCTCCAACATATTTGATGAAGTTTTTTATTGGTTTCCGGGTTTTGCCGTGGTCTTCTTTGGTTACAAGCGGCAGTCATCTTCAGTTACGTGGTCGAAGTACTCTTCTATCAACTTGACGTATCAACAGTTTCAGTTAACACGTCAACAGTTTCATTTGCTACGTCAAGAATACTTCGACCATGCCACTGAAGATGACTGCCGCAGTTGCAGTCGAAACGTTTGGAGATCACAACGAAAGAAGACCACGGCCAAACCCGGAAACCAACCAAAACTTTGACGCCAGCCTTGAAAGCCTACATTTTAATATTTGATGAAGTTATAACAATTCAGCTCACATGTATACGGCGTTAAGTTCTTATCCAGGTGAAAAACACGAAATATTTCTTTGAAAGGCGATTTAGGATCAGACTCACTTCCATTTGATGGTAACAGCGAGCCAGTGGAGGAAAGTTTCCAATTGGAAGAAAATATGTGGGAATAAAATCAACAGTTCTCAACCATTTGTGAGCAAACCGGGCTAGCAAAATATTAAAAACCTTCAACTTACTAACTTTTGAAATAATTGCAAAACTATGAACGTAGAAAACTCATATACATATCACGTTAAACTACGAAAGATCATAAACGAGCTTGCCCTGGCTAGGCAACTATTCATAAAATGTCAACTTCCGTCAACCATATGTTCTAGATTAGATACACATGCGTTAGCTTCTATTGTACAAATAAATAAAAGTCTCACCGGGTCCTCTTTCAGGTAAAGGCTCCGCATCATCAGAATATCTTTGGTACCTGTTCGGTTTCCTACCCATTTTTCAGTCTCACCGAAAATGTTCCAACAAAGCATACACGTGTGACCGCTCAGCTATTTCTCACAAGCACAAATCCACACTAGATTGTCGGTGGGTCTGCCACATGTAGCCTGCGTTCGCAGACTTTTCTTTTCTCCTGCAGCTTACGGTTGTTTCATCATAACCGATATAATAAGTCGGAAATGGCTTCGGCGTTGCCAGATAGTCGAAGGTATTCGGTTTAATGAGGAAATCGCTACGAAAATGAGAACAGCTTCACAAGAAACTAATGTTTCATTGTTTATTTGGCCAACTGCATACCTAGTTGATTGTATGTTTGTTGCTGACTCGTCCATTTCACTCAATACACCAATACAAGATTTTTTAAATTTTATTTTCAAGATTTATTTATAGGTCATCATTTTTACAGTTTTTACAGTACAACAATATGGCTCTTCTTTGGCACCCCGAAAAAAAATCATAATACAAAAAAAATTGGAATCAGTACAAAGTATGGCCTCCACGCTGGTTTATTACGGCCCTACATCTATCGTGCATCGACAAAATGAGATTGTCAATGTCTTGTTGAGGTACATGTGCCCATTCAGCGATTTAAAGCTCTCTCAATTGAATCGTTGTGTGAATGTTCCCCATATGCGGAGTAATTCTTCGTTGAAGCATGTCCCACACATGCTCGATGTGATACAGGTCCGGTGATTGTGCTGGCCATGGCAATACATCAACTCCTTCGTTGGTGAGCCAGTCAGTCACTAGACGCGCGACATGTGGACGAGCATTATCGTGCATTAGGTGGAAGTTTTCACCAACAGCACCAGCAAACGGACGGACGATAGGTAGAAGAATGGTGTCGAGGTACTGTCGAGCTGTGAGGGAGCGATTTGAAAAACGAGATCGGTTCTGCCGCCGATCATGATTCTGCCCCATAGCATTACTGTACCACCTGTGTATGTGTGGACTTCCTGGACTCAAACGTTCATTATTTCCAGGTCGTCTCCACAGTCTTACTCGACGAGAATCTGGATGAAATCCAAATCTGGATTCGTCTGTAAACAAAACTTTGGCCCAATCATTTGCATCCCAGTTTTGATATTCTTGACACCACTCTAATCTTCTACCGCGATTGCCTCTCGACAAAGGTGGACATCTAAGTGGCCTTCTGTTGTGGAGATCTGCTTCATGCAGTCGATTTCTGACAGTATCACGACCAATGGTTACCTGGTGCGTCTGCTGCAACACGTTAGCCAACTCAGGTGCTGTGATTGTCGGTTGTCTTCTTGCGGTTAAGACCAAAAATCGGTCTTGAACTGCAGTTGTAGCGCGTCCTCGCCCTGGATGTTGTTCGGCTGGACTGCCAGTTTCACGGAAACGCCGCCACAATCGACTGATAACACTTTGGGAGACCCCCAAACGAAGAGCTACATCATTTTGTCGCATGCCACCTTGAAGAAGCCCTACAGCTCTATTCATCTCAGCCAATGGTAAGTGATGGCGTTCCATGTTAAAGCACAATATTTCCAGTTTAATTGCTGAGCAAGAACTGCATAGAATGTACAAACTCGACACTTTCAGATTATTCATTTTAGCCGAAAACCTACAGTTTGTAAAAAACTTGATAAAAGATTAGTTACCGTTTTTGCAGGCTTTGTTCAACCCATAGAAATCTACAGGGTGGTCGAGTGTACCAATTTAATCGAAATTAAACGACCTCATGCATTTATTTTTATGATATTTAGTATGTTATAAAAATATTCCTAGACTTTTCCGATGTATATATATATATATATATATATATATATATATATATATATATATATATATATGATGAGCTGTTTTCTCGGGTTTCGCTCCGTGTTCTGTGTATTTTCTCCCCATAAGGATTATTTTCACAACGTTTCGGCAAAGTCTCATTTGCCATCTTCTGGTGATGTCTGGTTTTTTCAACTAGACTGATTAGTTCGATGATTAGTCTCAATTTATAGGGATGGATGTTTCCCTTTACCTGCGTTGCTGCCACTACCTGTGTTTGCTCGAGTACCTGTTTTGGTCTTATTACCTGAGCTGCCTCTCCTGTCTCTGTTATTGTACCTGTATTGTCATGTACCGAGTTTTGCTTCTGGGGTTGAGCGGTCTGATTGCTTGTGCGAAGCGATAAAACGGATCTCCATGTTGATGGTAGTCTTTGCGCATCATCCCTCTTGATCATATTATTAGGTCGTTTTTCAATTTCGATAGCCTCTCTGATTGTTCGTGAGTAAAAGTTTTCGTTGCTTGCTAGCATTTTTGTGTTATCGAAATTGATGTTATGTCCTGTTTGAAGTACGTGTTGGAAGAGAGAAGACGTGGTCAGTAAAAGGTAAAATAAGAACTTTTTCGTCAGGCAGTGAAATCAACAGCAGGACAGAAGGTTGAATGTTGTAATTATATGAATTATTTGTTATTTGTAAGTACAATTGTAGGTTATGGTGGTACGTTTCAGTCCTCACCACACACAGAAAGCTATTTAGATTCATAAAATCTTGGATTCAAGGCTCTGAGCCGCTAAAGTGGAGGGCTCATGTAGAGGCTAATTTTTGGTACGGTAAATATAAAATTTACGAATTGAGCGAGCTTAAGGTTCAATCCAAGCTTATGCCCGTATACTCCGTATATCATAGAAAGCCTAAACAGAGAAAGGGAGAAGTTTGTCAAAATCAATGATAACTGGTGAAAATTGTAAAATTCAAGTACTATCTCAGTTAGAGACGAGATATTCCATATTATGGACACTCAATTTCAGCACACGGAAACATACAATGTTCTTATCATGAAAAAACATAAAATAGAAATGGATTTACTGGAAATCGAATTAGCTAGTAAGAAAAAAATACGTACTTGTGAAGTACTTTTTGCATTAAATGTATTCAACACACCATACACCAAACTTTCACTTGAATGTAAATCACTAAGAGAGTTGTATGAGTGCTAAGATAAAGTAAAAGTTTGGTTTATGGTCCGTAAAAATTAAAATAAGAACGTTTTTTATCAGGCAGTAAAATTAGCACAAAGAAAAGTTGAATTTTGTAGGTACATAAATTATTTATTAAGTCGCCAAAATGAGATAATCAACTTCATGCGAACAAACGATACATAAAAAATTTACGAATTGAGCGAGCTCCAGGCAGGCTCAATATTAACGAAGAATATGGCCATAAGGCAATCAAAGGTTCTAAAAGTTACGAATTTTGTGCGGTACTTATGACCGCACAAAATGTACTGTACTTTGTGGTCTACTTCAACTACTCATTGCGCCAATCACATCCACTATTGTAGTAAAAAATTCTTATGACATTTTTGGGTTTCACAAAATAGTGCTGAGATATGGCAACGTAGTCAGGTGCTGTAACGTAAACGTGAGACGTGGATCAAATAAACATCTAAGAGGGAGTTCCGTCTTTGTCAGTCATTACTGAGTGAGGTAGAGTCTACTTGTACGACATGGCAAGGTCACAGTTCGGACTTTTTCGGTTAGAAATGAGAATCATACTTTTTTTCAATAAATTACACCTTTTTGAAAGTAAGTACTTTCAAAAATGTTTCCATAATCACCATATATTCACCATGTTCATATTAACCTAAAAAAATATTCACGCAATTCTAACTAGCGTCATTATACGAAGATACCCGAACAGATTCCTTACATACCACGGTCTCGGCTAATTTACTTTTTCTACGGTAGTGGGAATATATTTCCAACAAAACGGTTCACTTCCACAACGTGGCACCACATGTTATTACCTAATAGACAGACTGTTTTTAGTATTTATATACAGGGGTAATACTTAGTACAGCGCATCAATTCATTTTTCAATGTATTTCAAGTGAAGGATAAATGAGGATTATTTTTTGAATAATTCACAACGTTTTGTGACATACTATCTAGTTAGAAAAAGGAAACTAAGCTTTCGCTTCCTACTTCATCAAGTGAAAAGCAAAAAATAACAATATATTGAGCAATAAATACAAGATAGTGAAAATAAGCAAAGAATTAAAAATTGAACAATTAAAGAAATACAAATTAAAAAGATTCCTCTCTTGGCAGAGGAATCATAAAGTCTCAAGTAGATCGTGCTTTCGGGCTCTGTAATACGAAGGAAGGTCTCGAGAAGAAACTAGGCATCATCAAAAAAGATCTTCAATGGAATGGTTACTCCAAAGACATTGTGGAACAGATTTTAGCTAGAAGACAGCAAGAGCCTCACAAGGAAGAGAAGCCGTTACAACCTTGCCTAAGCCAGAGAATTTTCGGAAAGGATAAGAAGAATTGGGGCCAAGTACAACATCAGAACCTGCTTCAGATCTGGAAACACACTCCGTGGCAGCCTCACGAAAACCAGGACACCAAACGCGGACTGCGATTCCAAGAATTGCAATTACCGGATATCCTGTGAGTGCAGCAAATCGTATATCAATGAAACTAAGAGGCCATGGCAAACAGCGAGGAGAAACCATCAAATCGGGAATAGCAGAGCATGTTTGGACTCATCAACATCACATTAAGTGGTCCCAAGCTGAGATCATCCATATGGAGGAACACTGGTTAAAGAGGAAGTTCAAAGAAGCTGAAAATATGTTGTCCAACGACGAGATAAGTGTGCTGTCGTCAGAAAGGCAATATATTGGATTCTAGTTTTTTTTCAATGAGTCGTTGATATACAATAAAAAGAGGGTTGGAGACAATATGGATCCCTGAGGAACGCCAGCGTTGATGGTAAAAGTATTCGAGAAATATCCATCTACCATCTACCCACGCTTTATGAAAGAGATCTTATTACACTATGGTGGTGCCAATTCAAGATTTTGGACTACCATGTACACATTCTTCCAAATGAGGCTACAGCTGAATGTATAAGTGCTTTGCCTAAGGCACACCTTACGATGGTGACATACGCTCCCCTATCAGCGAAGCTTCCCATATCTCTGCTTCTATCATTTCTTCAATAAGGAAGTCGATAATTGAACGAAAGACATTTTTTGTGGAGGAAAATCAGTTTTTTATCGACCTTTTTTTGGGTATTTTCATCTTCCACAATCTGACATCTGTCGAAGAAGTTGAGAAATAAATGATCAGCAACGGAATAACTACATATATATTTGGTTTTGTTGTCCATTTCTGAAGACGGAGGCGGATTCTGTCCTCCGAAACGTTAAGATAAGTATTGTATTATTTCTTAGCTATTTTTTTGATAGACAAAATTGTTACATACGACAAGTTACTGATAAATAGAACATTTTTCTTTGCGAAAAATACTTTGATTTTAGGCAGTAACTTATCGGGCAAAACTGAAAAGTTTGCCCCTTTTACACCAGTATAAAGTTATCCATTACAATTTTCATATTTTTTCAAATTGTGGAAGGTGAAAATACCCAAAAAAGGTCGATAAAGAAAAGTCCATGAGGGTGAGCCCTCTTCGTTTCTGCTCATGTCATTTCGTGTTTTGAAGTCACTGTGAAGTATCAAAAATCACCACACACTTATCTTATGCAATATATTTCTCCCAAGGATATGAAATAGTGTAGCATGGTTTTAAGTTAACACGGTCGAGATGGAAACCATCGTCCAGGATTGGGTTATCGTCCGATGGCAAAGCATCAGAGATAACAAACTTTTTCTATGTTCTTTTATGCATGTTTCAACTGTCCTTCCGGTTTGATCTATGTGAAGACATCGGACATGATCAACATCATATATTCCTATTTTAATCATTATTGTTACTTGTCTCTGGCTAGAAAGGGTATAGAATCGACCATAACTGGCTGGATCTATGCCAGGTTCATGGTCATCAGGGCCTGCCCTCAAGGTGGGGTATTATCTCCCCTTCTGTGGTCGCTCCTGGTCGATAGTCTGGTTGATGCCCTCGACAGAAGAAAAGTTGATCTGCAAGCTTATGCAGATGACCTTGTCATCCTGGCAAGGTCCACGTCGGGAAGGGTACCTTGTAATATCCTCCAAAGCGCGTTGGACGTTGTTCACAGTTGGTGCCTGAGGGAGCAGATGTCTGTCAACCCCAGCAAAACTGTGGTAATCCCCTTCACCAAGAGAAGGAAATTGGACGATCTAACGCCACTTTCCCTCGAATGTGTGGTCATTCCATTTGAAACGGAGGTGAAATATCTCGGCATTGTCCTTGATAAAAGACTCACCTGGAACGCTCACTTGGAAAAAGTTTTACACACAGCCAGACTGTGGAAAAACTTGGGGTTTAGGTCTCAAACAAATCCATTGGATTTATGTGATGATTGTCAGACCAATGATCACTTATGGTGCAATTGGTTGGTGGCCGAAGGCTTTACAGAAAACGGTCCAAGCGAAGCTCTCTGGCTTACAGAGACAGGCTTGTCTGGTTATCAGTGGTGCCATCAGTACCACACCGTCAGCGGTCATGGAAATCCTTCTAGATCTACCTTCTCTCCACATTTTTCTGGAAAGAGAGGCTAGATGGATTGCATAGACTTGTGCACATTGCCAATCGCACAAATCAATTCAATGCAGAGTGCAACTGACTGTTGGTTGACATTGGAAATCACAGCATTCTGGAAAAGACCTCTGACTTTATGCCTCCAACTGTCAACTACGAACTGCCTTATAGAGTACTATTCTCGAATAGTGAGAACTGGATCCAGCGGGAGAAGGAAATATTAAGAGCAGATAGTTGTTTGTTCACAGATGGATCAAAAACACCTTCCTGTTCTGGTGCAGGTGTTTTCAGTCGCACATCCAGGACAGAGCTATCTACCTGCCTAGGAACTTATGCGACTGTATTTCAAGCGGAAATTTACGCTATTGAATTGTGTGCGGAGATATTGGATGAATCCAAGCTCACACACAAGTCAATGAAAATATTCTAGGAGAGTCAAGCGGTGTTGGGTCCTACCGAGCAACGTCTACATTGGTAGCAAACTGCCAAAAAAGACTCTCCTCGATAGGAAAACTAAACAGATTGTCTCTGGTCTGGATTCCTGGCCATACTGGCCTGGACGGCAATGAGTCTGCTGACTCTCTTGCAAAATAGGGTGCTGCAAGCGGCTTCATTGGACCAGAACCTGTCCTTGGCAACGCTTTGGGCTTTGCCAAACAAACACTGAACACCTGGATGACAAGAAGAGTTATGGACTTCTGACAGAATCTTCCAGGATTGGCTCACTCCAAGCCGTTTATTCACCCTTCGAAGCTTGATTCCGAACAGTTGTTGGACTACAGTAGGGATGAACTACGATGTCTAACAGGCCTTCTTAAAGGTCACTGTCATTTGAATCATCACTTGCAGAGATTTGGACTGTCGGAAGACAGTGTGTGTCGCCTCTGTCTGGAAAATGATGAAACTGCAGAGCATATACAGATCCGTACTGTCACCATCTGACCTGAAAGACCACTCACCATACAAACTAATCGGCTTCGTTAAGAAGCTGGGTTTATTTGGCCGAGTGTGAATAGATGTGAACCACAATAAACCCTCATAGGCTGCGGTGGAGGGTCGAATAGACCTACTGACCTTGAGACCTACCTACCTACCTACTTGCGAAGCACTAACTGTAACCCTCAGTACTTGAAGATGTTGCTTGGGGTACTTTTCTCTACATCTGTACTACCTTTGTCCTCTACAATATTTTTCCAATGACAGCCTTTTTTGGTATTCGTTCATGACACGTGTGTAGCTGTTTTAAAGCAAATACTACAAAAAAATGCCATAAAAATATCGATTAAAAAAACGATGCACATTTTTAGAAACCGAGTTGCGTTTTTTATGATTACTCCATAATCGATGAGCTTCGTTCCAGAATATAAATATACCCAGGTTATAATAATAATCCGCTTATTGCGCATTATCTATGCTACTATGCATATTTACTAATTACAACCTGTTACTGTTATACAAGTACCGAGCCGATGTACCATGAAAACCGTATAAATATTATAATAATTGGTTCACTTAAATCATTATTCTGGGTCAAGTAAATAGAATGCGAATTATATTGCCCGAAACGAACATTCAGCATTTACCGAGACTATCGCGAGGAATTGGACGACAAAATATCAATCTACGGATTAGCACATCATTATTTTTTTTATTTTCGCCTATTTGAAATATTTGTGGATAAATATCTTAGTAGGGATAATCTTATTTCCTAAAACATATTATTGGTTCTTTCGGAATAACCACGATAAACTCTTGCGGGTTGCATGCCGTGTAGCTGTAGTTTAATTTGCTCATAATGAATTTTCGGTACTTCATGGACGAACCGGATTAGCCAATAGAAATACTATCATCGAAAAAATTATGAACTGTTCGAAAGGGCATTGCTGTAATCAGTCTAATCTTAAGATGTGAATTCTCAAGTTAGTTTAGTTTCAATTTTTGTAGTCAAATCAGGATTTGATATGAATGTTTTTGTACTATATATATATATATATATATATATATATATATATATATATCAAGAAGGCCTATATCAATTCAAAAGATCCAATTAAATTAAATAATCAAAATATTAAATACTCTCACAGTGCTAAATTTCTTGATCTCATGAAAAGATGAAAATGTATAATCGAGACAACATATTGAAAGAATAAAAATAGCTCCCATAATTTGAATTTTATTAAAAATAAGAAATATACCATTGAAATGCCTTTAATTGATGTATTTTCCATTAGTATATAATTCCAAACTTCAATTTCTAATATCAGTACAAGAAAAGGCAACAAATTCCTCATTGAAACCAATTACAAAACTTCAGAATAGATTAAAAAGCGGACAAATTGATTTGGAGGTAGTGGTTCCACTAGTTAATTATCGAAAAATCAATTAGGATAATCATCATTTAACAAACAATGTCCACATCGAACCAAAAAAACTTTAGGTATATAAACAGCTAACCCTTGTCTTTAAATTCAGTTTCAATTTGCTTCTCCTGAAAATGCTAACCTTGTTAGCGAAACGCGCGTACAAAAATATCAATTTGGTGTTAGAGTAACTGACCTCTAGAAAAAGTTTTCAAAAATCTGTTTGCAAAACCACTCACTACCTCACCTAACCCCACGAACACACGGCACTGATAAATAAATATCGTGAAACGGCCAAATAATCAGTATTCAGCCAGTCCAGCTAGCCGATTCTTTATTTCTCAACTACATTTGATAGCACGTTTACTAACTATCTGGGCGACTAGGAGCCACAGGCCAGAAATGTTTATGACTGTACCAGGGACGCTTTGAACATAAAATCACTGGTAATATATACATTTCCCATTTGCCGGGCAGTGATTATGAACACCCCTCGTAGTACTCTTATTATTATTATCGTTTCAATTGGGAATGGATAGACTATAATCCCCTGATGATGTGCCTGATTTGAATATACGCCAACAATTAGGTATGAAGCCCATATCACCTCCTGCATGGACAATGAGTCCCTTCGCATTATTGGAAGATGTATGCCCACTATGAAGGTATGTTTCATCAAGAAACACAATTGTTCGCTCTCGGTTACGCAGATAATTGTTTTTTTGTAAATACTTATTTTCAGTCCTTCTCCATTTGAAACCTGCTTTCTTTAAAATTCTACGAAGAGATTTTTCGGAAGCCACAATTCCCAAAACGTTTAATTTTATGTTTTAACCGTAATACGACACCCTTTCGTCCTATGAAAGTCATAAATGAACCGTCTAATATTGGAATACCAATACTCGGCAATATCAGTTACTGGTGCTCTTCTAGGCCGCTTCTTTCTTGGGGTGGAAAATTTTACTTCTCTGTTATCTGCAGAAATTAATTGCTCCCTTTCATTAGCCACTCTTTTGATGGTTCTTATTGAAATACCTAATACAAAATAGAGATTTGAGTTGAAATTGTTATTTTTTCACGTTTATTTAATGTTACCTGTAACGAGAGAAGTCTCATTTTTCACATTTGCCACTTTGAAAATAATTGAACAGTTTAATAATTATTTCACGTGCCTGATTCTTGATGACTGGTTTTTTGTTAGGCGATGACATTTTTTCTGAAAAACACAAATTATTCAGACAATGCCATACGCCAACAACATTGGAGGACAAGTAATGATACGCCTCTGTACAGAGCATTTGTATGTCTTGCAAGAGCTGCAGTGGAGGTTACACTGAAAATGGGTTTGTACGCATAGGGGCGGGCTCGCCATCACGTTTGGCGCTTGTTGGCGTTTCACAATAAGCTACCAAATGCTTAAAAATAAATTATTAACCAAAAATTCCCAATTAATTTGAATGAATTTGAATTTTTTTTATAGATATATTCTCTGATGAGTGCATTTATGTGTATGTTAATATTCAATATTTTTTTCAAGTTTCAGTTCTGTTCTGCTCTGTTCGCACTCAGTTACGTTATAGTTAGTTTTTGAATGTTTTTTTTTTCTTCCTGCTATCAACTTTCCATGTTTCTTGGGAAAATAAATCGTTACTATTTCTGTGAATATAAATCATCGATCAGAACTAACTGAATGATAGTCAAGATCTTTGCCAAGATTCATATTTAGATCGGACAATGTATTTGGCATAACTTTCGGGTCAGCTTGGAATTGACCAATAACCAACGAACATTGGAACAAGCTTACACATTTCAATTTTTTTCCTCCCTCTAGTAACCTAAAAACACCATAAGTAGTGCAATAACAACTGCTACTTTATACAGAGATATTCCAATGGGAGTTTGCAATACAAATTTTTGTGACTTTCTCAGAATTTGGCACTCATATTAGTAATTATACATTCCTAGTATAGTCGAAGTAATCTCTATTGTGAATAGTTAAAGCCATCGGCATCTCAAATGCCAAAAAAAATCAATACAGAGAAATAATGCCGCTGCCATCTAGTCCACGTGGACTGAAGAATTGGCGGTTCGTAATGGATAATTTTTATCAACCGAGTTTTATGATTGGCTGAAGAGTCATAAAATTAAATTTGAAGTCATGTTACGGTGACGAATAGAATGTGGGGATGAGTATCGCCGTTGTGTCGTCAATGTTCAGTTCTGGAACTGATCGCGATTTGAGTGTTGAAATTCGATATTGGTGCAGTTATAATTACTTAAAATGTTTGTTATCTGTTCAGAATGTGTCGCCTTGGGACAAGTACTAATAGTAATAACGAGTTTTATAACAACGCAGACTTTTTCCTGTGTAGTGATTCAAACAGCGATGGTGAATAATGCGAAAAAGATATACCAGTGAATCAGTATCGGATGCATTTGAATATTGAAACACAAATAGTATGTTTCAATGTATATAAGAATCTACATCTCAATTTTGGTTTCGAGGGAAACAAACAATTACAAACAACTTTAGATTTGACCGAAATTTCTTTCTCAACTGCACGTGAAATAGTCTCAAACAAACCTTATGAACGCAAGACGCGATGTGATACAGGGTTACCACAACCTTCAGATGTTCACCTAATAAAATCATTGAAAAAAAACAATATACGACTGTTACAAAAGCAATGAGATTTCTATAACTGAAATCATAAAAAAGAAGTTGAATACTTCCGGCCATAACGTGAGCTGCTGTGACAAAACTCTTCACAATTGGATGAAGAAACTAGGATTCAGAATACTTAGGAAAAATAACTAAACATAGACAAGAAAAACGGAAAATTTTCTATTTGGACGAAACTTGGTATGACACTCACGACACAGTTAGGAAAGGGTGGACTGATGGTTCGAGAATGTGTACGCATAACATACCTGCAAACAAAGGATCGCGACTAATCATTGTGCATTATGTGGAAAAAAACTTGAGGACTGCAATGTTGAATATCATAAGTACACGTTACAGCACACCTAGATAATGACAAACGAGATTTTGTCGAAACGTTGGTGAAATTAAAGATAATATCACATACACGGATCAAATACCCGAGAACCAGTTCAGCATAGTCCTACCCGTGAGAACTTCAGATTTAAAATTGGATACCTTAACGGGAAGAAGAGGTTAACTAAGAAGAAAAACTCAGGTAAAAATCAACAACATTTAAATAGTACGCAGATAATGACAAATGAGATTTTGTCGAAACGTTGGTGAAATTAAAGATAATATCACATACACGGATCAAATACCCGAAAACCAGTTCAGCATAGTCCTATCCGTGAGAACTTCAGATTTAACATAATATATAGATAAATAGTTAAGTACTTTCTGATCATTCCCATATTGATTTCAATTTAAGAGCCACCGGTAGACAGCTGTTTCAGCCTATTGGGCATCGTCAGTACCGGGCAGGCGGTCCTCGATTGAAGACAAAATGTGAGAAATCAAGAAAAGTACTTGATGAAAATAACTGCGTAAACGCAAGTGAAACATAAGTGGAACCACCTATTGATGTGACACCCAAGTCAACTTGCCAAGTTTTTATGTCAATGTTGGTTGTTTGACCAATCAACCGACAACTGCGGTAGCAGAAATATGGGAAGCTAACCTGAAATGCCATCGAAAAACGAATCCATATGTTTCTAGAAATGATATGAAATCGACAAAGGTTAATGCAGTCAAGCTGCTGGAAAATAATTCCATGAAAATCAAAAGATAAATAGATAAGTACTTTCTGATCATTCCCATATTGATTTTAATTTAAGAGCCACCGGTAGACGCTGTTTCAGCCAATTGGGCATCGTCAGTACCGGGCAGGCGGTCCTCGATTGAAGACAAAATGTGAGAAACCAAGAAAAGAAAATAACTGCGTAAACGCAAGTGAAACATAAGTGGAACCACCTATTGATGTGACACCCAAGTCAACTTGCCAAGTTTTTATGCCAGTGTTGGTGGTTTGACCAACCAACCGACAACTGCGGTAGCAGTTGGAATTATTTTCCAGGAGCTTGACTGCATTAACCTTTGTCGATTTCATATATAATATAGTTATTGTGATTCTTATATAATCAGAAATTATTACTGAATAACAAAATTAGTTAGCTCCCTAACTATATCATTAAAGGGAAACTATTGGAAGGTAGTTTTCACTATATCGTTTACTTGAACTATACCAAAGACAAACAATCATAATAATTAAATACTACTGAAATACTTGCAGTTCACGTACTAGTGACTTTTCTTCAAAAAATGCACACACACGTCAAGCACGAACGAAAATAGACCACTGGCGAGGCCGACAAAAAAACACAATCTACCGATCGGTTTCATCAAGTATGTGACGTCGTTCTCATCATCACTTTCCCACCCACAACAACAAATAGGGAAGGAATAAACCAGGGAATCTGCAACTAAACTTACGTTGATCCCGATGCATGACGGAGTCCAGGAACGCTTCCATGGCCAGAAAATGAACTCGCTGGTCGAACTAGCATCAAGAAAAGCGGCCGAATGCCAGAGAAAAATTGGCCAGTCGCCCGGCAATATAGCGGCCTATATTTGACACAGGTCCTGAGCTCAAAAAAAAGAGCAAATGTCGCTTGGAATTCTTGAAATCGCTCGCTAGAGCTTCGGCGGAACAGGGTCGATTTGTTTGTTGATACGGAGAATGTTAAATAAATAAAACCAGGATGGCGAGCATGCGCAACGATCTCTCTGATTCTGGAAATCGATATTTTTAACTTGCCGGAGTGATTACGTGGTGACGGCTAGGCTGTGCGTGATTGAAAGTGGACAGGAAGGTGTCTCAGATTCCTGAGACACTTTCCCGTCCCCACATTATTTACTCTAGTCTAAAACAGTTCTGAAACAGGATGGTTTTCTAAAGGAAACGCTGGATTTTGATTATTTTAAAAGACAGGCAGAGTTATGTAGCACATTACATATCAACGGGAAGAGGGAAAGGTAGGTAATTTCTGAATTTGGGGGAATAATTTTCGAAGGGAATAATTTATACTACTACCCCGAAGCAGTTCTGATAGTTGCCTTTTATATTTCGGGATTAGAGAACAAAAACAAATTTTAATAATCGAAAATCACTGTATTGTTTTTCAAAATATTCCTCATGAAGATCTATACACTTTTGCAAGCGTTTGAATCAATGGGCTTTTCATGATTTTTGGTTTATAGTTCACTTGATAGAAATTTTTAATTAAAAAACAGTGCACTTTATTTCATCTCTCTGAGTACCGTAGTTTTCCCGTAATTAATTATTAAAAATGGAATGTGGTAGGGTGGTGACGTCACGCCCCTATTCCCGCTTCTTGTTTGATTGACCAATAGGAACAATAGAAATAATCAACATTTGCCAAATCGTAAAATTTACGAAGCCTATAATTATTAATTTAATTATGGAAGTGTATATGAACCCGTTAACGTTTCAATTTTTAAAAAAATCTCCACATGAAACAAAATGTACACGAAAAATCATGTTTGCAAATAAGTTCTATATTTAAAATCAGTACACAAAGTCGATAGATCAAAAAATATTTACCTAAACTATCATTTTATGCATTATTTAATAATATACAGTTATGAAAATCAAAAAATATAGCAAACTGGATTAAAGAATCTTTTCAAATATTCAATTTATTCTACAATCCTCAATCTGTACAACTGCAATTTATTATAAAAAAACGATTCCTCTATACATACCTCCTAATATAGCTACTAAATTCAAGCATTATAGGCGTTAGAGGTAATCTGTTGAATCTTCCAAAATCTGGGAGGAAGGTTGAATGAGGTCAAGTATAGACAGAATTGACTGTACTCGAACTGATCCAACAAAAGCTTCTGAGGTAATAATATCATTAATCATATGATAAAGTTCAAATAATTTTGTTTTATACTTTCAGTAACAGGACAGGATTAACTTCAGATAATACTTTCTGTGGAGAATACTTGAAGTTGAAATAAAAAACTGTCATCAAATTCAATATTTTTGTTCCCCTATAATCACTTTTTAAATGATTTCTGTAGTAAAGTCTTGGAAGAGTCGAAGGATTGTAGTTCTTTCTTTTCAATACTCTCACCCATTTTTTTTTCTCATCATTTTATCCTTTGGGAACCTAAACTCATTATATGAAATAACTCACTAATAAACCATTGCGCTTTCTATTGTCTTGTGTCTTTCCGCACAATTAAAATCATATTAATATTCAAATATATCTCTAAAACATTTTCAAAACATACACAAATTAAACTCGATGAAAAAACGGAATTGTTCCTACCCGAGTTGTCAGCTAAAAAAAAGTTGAAACACAATGTTGCAAAAGCAAGCAGAATGGATCCGATGTGACATATATTTTCAATGCCGAATTAACCAATAAATTGTGATATGGGTACTAAATTTTCCTGAGAAAATGAACGATCAATTAAAATTTTCTGTAATTATTCATTCATTTTTTTAAGATTGAAGCCAGCAAATAAAATAAATATACAATAATAAGATTGGCTCGAATCCACGAATTAAGCATAAAAATGGACAATAATATTTGCCTTGATAACTGATACAGTACAAGTTATATCTAAATATAATTCTAAATAGAATTAAACGAGCTGAGTTTTCAAATGGTTTTCGAATGTTCATGAACCCTAATGAAATAAATCAATTATGCATTCATGCCACCCACCAAAAAATAAGAAATTTAACGTTACTGGTATATTAGCCATATTGTCATCCAGTCAGCCAGCGCCCTCTGTAGTGTATGCGACAATGTGCTCTTTCCAAACTTCGTATTTTGGTTAAAATAATTTCAAAATGAACGTTGAGCCTAGTTTTGTTAAAGCTGACTCCCGACCACTTAGCTACCAAGAGTCGATTTTGAAATGATCGATGAATTTTACTTGAAAAATTTGCAATACTTTGGTACCGAAATGAAGAATGAAAAATTGAAACGGTAGGCGGTATATTTAGTAGGTCCTTTTTATTTATATGATATTCATTTCAGACTTTGTCTTTTATCGAAGGATGGAGAATTTTGATGTAATTTTTATTTTATCTCGGCCAAGGAGCAGTATGGTGACTGAAACGAGAAGCAAAAATATGTACAGTGAAATGTAGAATTACTCCAGAACATATCAATCCAAAATTAACCTGAAAAAATATTTTTCGGAATGTAAACTAATGACACGGGTAATGACACTGGGTACCCGCCGAGACCTACCTTTTACAAAAAAAAACGTTCTGTAATTATATAATTGTAACAGTTGTATTCACACCGAGTTGACAACAGTAACAACAAAAATGGCGTCTGTCAAATTGGATCATCAGATCTGTGATTGGATATTAAAAACCAATACACTTGGCAACTCCGCTGTAGACACGATCAATTTTATTGGTCAACAGACACGCGACCAATTTAAATTCTTGCTTTTCGAATTATTATTTCTGCAAATATAGATTTTGGGACCCATTAGGCTTGATAGGTATAATATACCCCTAACTCAGTCTATAAGCAAACCAGTATCATTTTCCATAGCATGAAACAAGCCCATTGTCGAATCACTTTTGCCACTCTGATTGAGGTATCTCCAAAACATGCATTCTTAATGCAGCAACCGCTTCTTCAGGTGTTTTTTTACGTGCGGGAATAAAAAGTAATCATTCGGTGCCAAGTCAGGACTATACGGTGGATAACTCATCAAATCGATGAGGTGGTCAAAAATGCAGTTGTTTGAGCCGATGTATAAGAGCTTGCATTGTCGTGGTGAAGAGTGATCCGTCTTGGGCGGTTGGTTTTCCTAATTTCTTGGAAGACAACTGGCAAACAAATAGTTGTGAGCCACTCAGAATTGACTGTTCTGCGTTGTTCTAGTGGTACGGTTGCAACATGTCCAGTTTTTCCGAAAAAACAGGCGACCATTTGCTTGTAAGTGCTTCGTGCGCTAACAACTTTTGTTGGATTTGGCTCTTCTTGAAACACCCATACAGTCGACTGCTATTTACTTTCGGGCTCATACGCGTAAATCCACGATTCATCACCTGTCACGATGTCATAGCGATTGACAAATTGTGTGGGATCCAATGCAAACAATTTTTTTTGACAGGCAAATATTTATGCAATATTGAATATATGCTGGTCCCACTAATCTCACGATAGGTCACATGACGATCCTGCAATGTCAGTTCGCGCACAGCATCAATGGTTTTCGGAATTCGTCTTGGACTGAACTACGACCACGATTGAATTATCATACCATCGATAAACACTGGTCCTTGATGGAGCTTCATCGCCAAGAATTGAATCAAGTTCATCCATGCACTGCTGCTGAGTTAATCCACGTCGAAAGTTGTAAAAAATAATCGCACGAAACTGTTCACGATTTAATTCCAGTTGCCAGATTGCAATACTAGGGTTGCCAAATCCCGAAACATAAAAGGCAACCTACCGTATGCTCTTTGTGGTATGTCCTTGAGTCTGCTGAATTATGCAAGACTTCAACCACAAAAGACACCCATATCTGTCAACTTCAGATGGCAAATTGGATATCACTTAACCGAGCAAATTGTCGTCGCAGTTTTTAGAAGTCGTTGAAGGTTAAAAATTTGCATAAAATTATTCATGCAATATGCGTAACCAAATATGATTAATAAAAACTTACTACTCTGTGAATATTCACCCTGACATTGAGCAAATAATAATAAGTCAATATCAAGTGCAATAATGAGAAACATTATGCAAATGTTGATGTGTCTTATATGAAAATATACAATGAATTAATCGAAATGGATGGTTTGAAAGTACGATTAGAAGAAATTAAATTTGTCATTTTGTCTGCTACTGCGGCTGTGGTGTGAGTATTGACCTTGGGATACTACACACTGCCACTGCCACTACCGCAGTGGCAGACAAAACGTTTTTCACTACAAGTTCCTTTCGACCCGGATTTTGTTCCTTCTGAGTAGATGTGCTATGAGAGAGCTAGGACTGAAATGGCCGTTCATCATGTAAATCTCCTTTCAAAAAAGCAGGTTCAACATGTCGTTTTTGTCACTGAATTTACTAAAAATTCACTAGACTTGATCAAAAAGTCACTAGATTTATCCAAAAAGTCACTAGTTTTGCAAAAAGTCACTAGAAAAATGTCATAAGATTTTTTCAAAAAGTCCCTTTACCTAAGAATCCACTAGGTTTTCGCTGAGATTCCTATTGGTAAATGAGAATTTCGATTCTGGTACTCATGAACCTTTGGAAATTCTAGTGAATATTTGGGGGAATATAGGGACTTTTTGAAGAAATCTAGTGACTTTTAGACAAATCTAGTGATATTTTGGAAAACCTAGTGATTTTTTGTCAAATCTAGTGACTTCTTTCAAAGGACAAAACACAAGAACTACAGGAAATCCTTAATGTGCGAAAGTGGTAATTCACATCGAGTTTGAATCGCTGGAGATTAAATCCATTTGAAAAAACATTCTCAGGAAGTTTATTCAACATATACGCCGTTCTCCAAATGATAGAGTTCTTGAACAGAGAAATTCGAGGTGTACCGAGTTGAACCTCAAAACGATGAGCAGCCACAATCCGTCGCGTATTTCTGACATGTACATCTCTTAGTGGAATCAAATGTGCCAAGTCACTTGAACACTCCCCGTGAAAGAATGTATACAGACAAATTTTCAACCTTTCTTCGATGTTCCAGACTATTAAGTCGTTAATATATTATACTGGCAAATCTAGTGACTTTTTGGAAAACCAAGTGACAAAAATGACATGTTGGAACTGGTTTTTTTCCTTGGAGATTTGTTAAAACGACCATTTCGGTCCTAGCTCTCTCATAACATATCTACTCTTCTGATAGTATTAACATTGATTTAATTCAATGCGATTTGTTTCTTGTTAAATATTCAGTTAGGAGTTTAGGCGAATGGGATTTTTATGCCTATCACTGCACAAGATTAGAAGATATTAGAGATGTCAGTACCGATCAGACTAAATCGTCTTTCTGTTTCCGACATCCAATTGGTTCCACCATACCTTGTTCTTATTTATTTTTTGAAGTGATTGTTTACATCTTTTAATTTGCTTTTATTCTAATTATCTAATTATCAAAGTAGTTTGATTGTTTTTTCCAACACTACATACCTCAACGATTCAAAATGATTTCAATGTTATATTGAATTCACATTTTGCAAGAATTTTAACAGTTAATTTATGTAAAAATATTAAAAATCAAGTTTTTCAGATTTTCTGAGCAATTTTTCGATAGTATCTAACGTTATGTTTTTTCAACATCTAAAAACGACCATTGCTAATTTTGAAAAAAAATATCTCCAACACATGGATATAAGGTGTTTTTCACGTTTGATATCTTTCAAAACTCAACATTTTTATTCGTCAAGACATGAAAAGATAAGTTACCGGCAAATATTGTGTTAATAATTTTTGTGGGAGGAACAAATCACAAAAAATTACTGCCTTTTACAATTTTTGTTAGAAAATTATGAGTTACATACAAAAATAGTCCTTACAGTATCTTTTTATCATCTAAATATTCAGTAACTTTTTTTCATATAACGTATAATTTTGCTGGAAATTGTGAAAAACCACTTTTCATCGTTAAAGTTTACCCCACTTCATCCCTGGTCACTCGGACTGACTTGATTTTTTCCGTTATTAGCTGTTACTAATCAGTAATACTTTTATTATATAGGTAAGTGAATGTATTTCATATGAAATACATTCACTTACCTATACGAGATCTGTTGAAAAAATAAGGTTATTTCTATTTTGCCCTCTTCAAAGTAGTCCCCCTCACTTTTTGGTATGTCCTTGAGCTCTCTTAGCGATTAGATTTTTATCTCCTTAATCGTCGCAAACATTTTTCTGACTCATGAGTACAATCATCGTATGCCACTGTCAATATTTCAAGTGTTTTTGAACACTCAATTAAATTTTTTCACACAAAATTTGGTCCAAATTCTTCTGACACTTGAACATATAATCGAGACGAGTGAACCAACATAAAAAAATAAAAAGAATCGCTAATCGAAATTCAAACGTCCACATTATTTTTTGAACAGTCCTCGTATACCTCGAAGTTACCACATTTTGTATGTTATTTTTACGAATGATAAGAAAATCAACACGGATTTCTCATATCAAATCAAAAATGAGGCATTTAATTAGTTCATTAATGGAAAAGGAAAGTGTTAAATAAGCCTTACCTTTTGGATCCAATTTTTCTGGGTTAAACCATGCATCTGAAAAGGTGAATATTAGTGTTAGAGGATTAGTTATATTATATGTACAAAATAAATTATTTTATGGGTGGTATTAAACAATATGACCTCAACCGAATTAAATAACTTCCTGTGTGTACATAATATAATACTTTCATTCAGAAGAGATGGTACACATAGGGCATCAATTAGAAACTGTACCGCTCCTAATATCTCTATTGCAGGAAAAAATTAATGAATCAATTATAAGAGGCAGTATCATACCCGTACCATAATTTACATATCCATGATAATCACGCGTTTTGCTAACATGGTAGCTTCCTCTGTAGCCACTACAACTCTTATACAGTGTGTAAAAGCTAAATGGAATACAATTTGACATACTTCAACTGAAAAATGCTACCCCTACCTTCAACCCCTTTGAATGACTGGTACAACCCCCAATTTTTCAAATGGGAAGTATACGCTTGTGATATAACGTTTGAAAGACCTCTTCATTATATATTCAAAAATGTTATCGCTTTCAAATTTATTGCAACAATTGAGATAAGATAAATTAAAATCATATGGTTATCGAAATTCGATAAAATACACCCAAAACTTATTGCAATATACTCAAAACTTATTTCATGTTGAGGTATTGATAATAAAAAGTAAGCAGAAACCATACCAATGTTCTTTTTAGATGGTATCCTTTAAAAAACTGTAAATAATTTCCGTGGCAACGTTAGTTTGAAACGCCTTGTCAACTTGTTTTGTATGTTACAACATTAGTTGTCAGTATTTTAATTTAAGTTTAAAGTTGGTTAACTTCAAGTCTGACAAATGGTTAGATTAACGGAAATGCATAAAATAACAGTTTTACAAATGCTTGGTAACGGAGATAAAACCCTAACACAACAGGAAGTAGCTCGCATATTTCAAGAGAAATTTCCTAATTTATTGCCCATATCTCAAGGAACAATAGAGAAACAGTTTCGCGAGCTTGGTCATGTGGGGCAGATAAAAAAGCAGCTGCCAATGCAATGAATGATGAACTCAAATTGGATGTAATGCTTGAGTCTGAGGAAAACCCACATACATTGAGTAGACAGGCATCCACTACATTCAATGTCAGCCATACATCGATAGTAAACATATTAACATACACATATTAACGATTTTGATAGAAGAACTTATTTTTGTGAGCAAATGATGGACATGTTGGATAACAATATTATTCAATTAGAAGACGTTATGTTTTCTGATGAGTGTACTTTGTCTCTTAACGGTTATGCTAATCGGCAAAATTGCCGCTACTGATCAACGGAAAATCCTCACTGGATGAGAGAAGAACACACACAATAGCCACAAAAGGTTAATGTTTAGGCGGGGATTGTAGGAAACCATATTGGTCCCTTTTTCATTAAGGGCAACTTGAATGTCGATAATTATTTGACACTACAGAATAATGTCCTTCCAAGTTTAGCAAATTTATATCCTGATCCAAGAAACCCTCAAGTTCCAGTGAATACGATATGGTTTCAGCAGGATGGAGCACCTCCACATTACAAAGTTAATGTCCGGTAATATCACGATATAACATTTCCCAATCGGTGGATAGGGAGGTGAGGATCGATTAAATGGCCAGCGCGATCACCTGATCTTTCATCAATTGATTTCTTTATATAGGGATAAGTAATGTGTTCAAAACTAAACCTTCAGATTTGAATGACTTGAAAGAACGAATTACGCTTGCGATTAGGTCGGTCACGCCTGATACGTTGAATTATGAGAAGACAGTTGTATTTGAGTGAACATTTTGAACATCTACTTCGTTAACATACAAAGTTCTTTTTCATATTCTACATTTCATTACGTTTTGCATTACATTTTAGTTTTTAAGTGTATTTTATCGAATTTCGGTAACCACATTGTTTTAATTTATTTTGTCTTAATTGTTGCAATAAACTTAAAAGCGACAACATTATTGAATAGAGAATGAAGATACCTTCCAAACGATATATCACAAACCTATACTTCCCATTTAAAAAATTGGGTTTTTTATATGTACAGTAACCAACCAGTAACCAGAATAAATTTATTCCATTTAGCTTTTTCACACTGTAGACAACAGTAGTAGGTACCAACTTAAATACTTTATAGTGAAAACGATAACAGGTAGAATTTGTAAACCATACACTCTCAGTTCATGGACGGCATCAGGTGAATTTTTGAATGTAAATAATTAGTATTATGAAAAAAGGTTCAACTATGGTGGTGGTCAACCACCTGTTGGTCGTTCAGTAACCGACGGTTACCGTCTTTTTACAACAAAAGTAGCGGACCAACTTAAGACAATAGAAATATTTTTTAGACTCTTATGTTCATAGCTTGTATTACCATACATAGCACCATAAAAATTCGTTTTTGTACAACTGTTATTAAAAGTGACATTTTTAATGGTTGTCAACAGTATTTATTAAAAGTTGATGTGTATTTATTAAAAGATGATGTGTAGCGTGTCAAAAATATTTTTAACACTAGTGTTAAAAGTATTTTCAACGCGATTTTTTTCGACCAAATAGCAATAAACAAAACATAACTATTCAATTTTCAAGGAAGTTTTATTATGAACAATAGATATAGATACAATTAAATTCTGTTACTATATACTATATTTAGTATAAATAATTCTTATCAATTAGTGGATAATATTAAAGACGTAATCCTCCCAGATAACTCAAAATTAATATCGTTCGATGTCCAAAATTTATTTCCCAGTATCCCGCCAACTGAAACAATTGGACTAGTGGAGTGTCTCTTAGACAAAAACCACGTGAATCCACTGATAAAACAGGAGATTGTTGATTTACTCACATTTGTGTGTCTCAAAATTATTTCCAGTTTGACGGAGAATTCTTTTCATACAATGAAGGACTAATAATGGGGAATCCTTTGAGTCCCTTACTGGCGGAAATTTTCATGGATAACATAGAGTATGAAATCCATAATAATCCATAATAATCTGCACTTATAATTTGAGTGTTTCAGAAAAAAACGTTGATGATTGATAACAGAAGGGCGGAATGCAACGTATTTATTAAAATGGTCAATATTTTTTCTAACAATGCAAATGCATATTTTCGTTTTTGTATTCAGAATTTTAACAATTCATGATTTATCCACTAATTTAATGTCTTCTATCAATAAATGGCACGGCTCTTCACGCCGTGCTCTTCACGTCAAATATTTTTCACCTGGCGCCTCATTTATAAACCTCTGGATTTGTTCAAACGTAAGAGTTTTTGATTTTTTGGGTCTATAACTTTCATTTTTCCGCTTTAAGAATGCTATTACCTTAAAATATTCGCTTGTATTAACACCATGACTATCATTGAAAATTTGCTCCACAAAGTTGATGAATCCCATATTTTTTATTTCTCTTCTAGATAGGCTTAAGAAGACGGTTTCGCTTAAATTTCCTTGGACATTTTTGAGTCTACACCAGCTAAGAAAATTACAATATGCAATGTCGTACTGCTGTACCAATTTTTTTGGTAACAATTCAATTAAAGGTCTTTTTGCAGCCTCTTCAACATCGTCAGGAACACACAATTCCTCACTATTGTTCTTCATTATGCAAGACATTTAACACCAGCAAGAACTTTAAATGTGACTAAATAAAACGCGTGAGCTGTAAACAACACTGTTTGATGAGAAAATTAAAAAAAAAAACATTAAAAATTGTAAGACATTTCTTGTGCGACATTTCTCTGTGCGAGTTTGTTATGAGATGCCTTGCCCGTTTCCTTTCCGGATTTTTTCTTGGAAGCTTCGCCAGTTGGGGAGCTAGTCAAAAGCTCCATAGCCCCGCTAAATCAGCATAAGACAAATTTTCATGATGACACGACTTGTATTGACGATGTTAACAGATAAAGTCGATAGTGCCTTCGCCAGGTTCGCCACTGGATGGAACAAGTTCATTGTAAAATGCACGAATACACAGCATGCTCGATTGTTTACTACAAGTCTGATAAACTATAATGGTATTTACGCACATGATATGAAATATAAATAATGACGACTTAATTGTTCTAGAATCATTCAGTGGAATAGTACATAGCCAAGAGTCTGAGGTTAAGCTTCCAGAGATTAGTGATTACAGGGGATACCTATATCTGTTTACCAATGAATGTAGGTACAGAGAGGCCTTGAATATGACAACTAATGGTTTGGGTAACAATATCCTTTTTGTGACGAGTGTGAAGGCAGCCACGGATTTCTAGCCATGAGTTTGTAGCGTGAGCCTACTGCACACGGCATCAGCGGCATCCAAAATGTGTTGTAAATTGGAGAACATCTACGACTATTTCCAATAATTAATGAAAATTCACTGCAGAATGTTCTTCGAGAAATGAATATTGATTCATTATATTGATGAGAGGATCTGACCTGTATCTCATAATATTTTGCCAGGCAAAAAACCTATCTTCACACAACCGTACATGCTTTGAAAATAAACTTCAATAAATCCATCAGAATATTCGTGGATGGCATTTTTTTGCATGATTACATACTATGAAAGGTGCTGAATGAGACCTATATCTCAGAATATTTTGCCGGGCAGAAAAAGTACCCCCATACACCCGTTTATGTTTTCAAAATTAAATTCAATAAGTCCATCACAATATTCGTGGATGGGGATTTTTTTCCATAATTACATACTATAAGAGGTGCTGAATGAAACCTATACCTCAGAATATTTTGTCGGGCAGAAAAACTACCCCCACGCACCCTTATTTGTTTTCAAAACTAAATTCAATAACTACATTAAAATATTCATGGATGGGGATTTTTTTTCATAATTACATACTATGAGAGGTGCTGAATGAGACCTATATCTCATAATAATTTGCCGGGTAGAAATGCAACCCCCACGCACCCTTATTTGTTTTCAAAAGTAAATTCAATAACTCCATCAAAATATTAGAGGATGGGTTTTTTTGCATGATAACACTATGAGAGGTACTGAATGAGACCTATGTCTCAAAATATTTTGCCGGGCAGAAAAACGACCCCCACGCACCCTTACTTGTTTTCAAAATTAAATTCAATAACTCCATCAAAATATTCGTGGATGGGGATTTTTTTGCATAATTACATACTTTGAGAGGTGCTGAATGAGACCTATATCTCAAAATATTTTGCCGGTCAGAAAAACTACCCCCACAAACCCTCATATGTTTTTAAAATTAAATTCAATTACTCCATTAAAATATTCGTGGATGGGGATTTTTTGGTTAGTGGATGGGAATTTTTTTCGCATAATTACATAGTATGAGAGGTGCTGAATGAGAACTATATCTCAAAATATTTTGCCGGGCAGAAAAACGACCCCCACACACCCTTTTATGTTTTCTAAATTAAATTTAATAACTCCATTAAAATATTAGTGGATGGGGATTTTTTTGCATAACTACATACTCTGAGAGGTGTTGAATGAGACCTATATCTCAAAATATTTTGCCGGGCAGAAAAACTACCCCCACACACCCTTTTATGTTTTCTAAATTAAATTCAATAACTCCAATAACTAATAATTTTTAAACCAAAAACCTCAAATTTTGGTCACTTCTTGGAGCTTTTTTTGGAAGCCTTTAAAAAAGATTCCCATTGGAAACATTGAAAAATTTTGATTTTCCACCTTGTTATTATTAATCAAAGACGTTAAAAAGTGAAAAGTCCAATTAGAGCAATGAAAAAAAAAATATTTTTCAATATTTAAATTTATTCGTATTTTCATAACTTACAGTTACATAAAAATGATTCTTCACAATTTTTAGCCCTATTTGTTTAAAAATTGTTTTGAACAAATGTATTGTTTATAAGATATTTTTTGATTAACAATTTATATATATATATATATATATATATATATATATATATATATATATATATATATATATATATATATATATATATTAAAGATGAGGACTGGGCGCCATCTGGGAAAAAATTAAATGGAAAGGGGGGTCTTGTGACACATCTTTTTCAAGCTCCTGACAAATGCTTCACAACCCTAGAATATAATATCTACAACTACTACAAAATGGCGAACTTTTAATAATTGCCTGAATACATTGACATTTACCTACATATAATGAGGTAATGAGCTTGAGGTCAGTTCAGAAGAAGCTCGAAATGATTGCCTTGAACTTCTTGACATATGAAGAGCCTATCCGATATTTCACGCCGAATATTTATTATTCTCTGCCGTATATCCAATATTGAAGCAGGTTCAGTTTCGTACACCTTTTGCTTCAAACTGCTCCATAGAAAAAGTCCAAACGTGTCAAATCTGGCGAGTGGGCTTGCCATTCTGCAGGACCTCGACGGAGAATCCAACGAACGGGAAAAGTAGTATCCAAATAGTTTCTTACTTGTCTGGAGTAATGTGGTGATGCTCGTCTTGTTGGAATACAATATTCATATCTAATTCATTATGATTCGCTTCGACGATTTCAGTGATGAGAGAGTCAACAGTAGTTTCCAGCATATTCAAATACAGTTCCCCTGTTAAACTTCAATCAATAAATAGAGGTCCTACAATATGGTTTCCCAAATGTTACTGCCCAAACGTTAATTTTTTCTGGATATTGGGTATGTTTCCCAGAAAACGTGATATTCATTGTCGTACTGACATTTTTTGACGTTTTTATAAACAAAAAATAACAAACCTTATCGAGTTGTGGGAATTGCCATATGGCAGATAAAAAGAAATATTTCTAGAAATATCGATATTAATGTGTTTGTCTTTTGAGTTGACCTGTTCAAAAAATAAAAGGGGGGGGCATTAAAGAAATGTACTGTATATTTGAAAATGAAGAGTTTTCAACTCTGTCTTACACGCTCTGTCTTGCCTTTACCAACAGGTGAAAATTAATTGTTTGAAGGCTCGTATGCCTGTACAATTGTTTGGAAAGCTATTTCAGACTGTTGTGAAGGTGTTGGTTATCAAAGTATCTGAAGTACTGTTCGCAACGGTTAAAGGCCGGATCGAAGACGTTTTCCCGCATTAATCAATCCAGGAAGATAAGCAAACATAATCCTTGGGAGGTGTCTTCACCGATTAAAGGCTGGATCGATTCCCTCATTTTCCAAGGACAATCAACAAATGAAAAAAAATATTATAATGAAATTGGTGTGGGATATTCCAGAGCAGAAGGAAAAGGATAATCTTTCAAATAAAAAAAGATTTTAGAGACTTGATGAGCTCATTTGTTAACTTGAAAACTGGCATATTAGACGACTACCAAGTATTATCTCAGGTAAAAACAAATAGTACTTTATATGAATTTTATTTTTATAATAATTCATTTCATTTTTAAGGTAGACAAAATTCATAAATACTGCAAGTAATTGGTAATAATTAGATTAGTTTTTCTAGCCTTTATATTACGCAATAACTTTTTAGGTTAACTCTTTACCCTTCATTTTATTTGTAAAGATTACCTTTCGATCTGAATATATTCATTTTTCAATTGTGGAAGGTTAAAAACCTTAAAAACAAAAAACATTTTGAACACTGTTTCCAGTTTTTGTGGGCAAATATAAAATACACAAGTTGTTGGCTTCTTTTTTCTTTTTTTTATGTTTTTATAAACTCGGAAATTTGCCCTTGTATAAATTATCCCATAACTTTCCATTTAACTTTTTTTTGAAATGAAGTATAAACCTACCAAAAAATATACCATCTCAAATTGACCTTACTCAATTGAAAAAAATGTATCGACTGGGCGGTGTCTGAACCAACAAAATATCTCTAATGTATATTGTATCTCTACCAATTGAAAGCTTGTTTAAGTTCAACACCGTCCACCATCGAGAACCTAAAATATTACATACTTGGGGAGAAGAAAACGCACAACAGCGACTTCTGACAAGACTTTTCCTTAACACCACCCTGGACGTGTTTGAGATCTTGCACACCGTTGAGAACTTCATCGACGACTTCGCTGGCGACCTTTTTCAATTCCTGCTCCATTTTGGATACACGCACACACTGACAAACGACAGTTTTCAAAACAAAAACGACCCTCACTGCACTGAAGGGAACGGAAGAAAACACAGGTACGATCGACAACACTGACGTCCAATACCTACTGAGCAAGCGTACGAAATCGTTATCGACCCTGAGTTGACGCTGATGAGAGACTTTGTACCTTATTAGGGAGTGTTTGAAGAGGAAAGTCCAAAGGGCTATTTCGTGAAACACTTAATCATGAAAGCATAATAATTATCTTGGGTATGTAAAATTTCGTCTGAATTTGCCTAGAAAACAATTGAATTTTCCGCTACTCCGTCGTTGAAATTCAATTGTTTCATTGCAACAAGGACAAGGTCGTGCTCATGTCGAGATGTGCGCTAGTTCCAGACTGGTGCTATCGCGAGCGCCAGTGGCGTACCCGACAGGAGTTTCTTATTTTGAAAAGGTTTCTTTCTGGTATTAACTTCACTCATTCACTGTTCAAGAACTCTTTCAATTGGAGAACTGCGTTAATGTGGAATAAACTTCCTGAGAACGTTTTTCCAAATGGATTTAATCTCCAGGGTTTCAAATCCAATGTGATTCGCTCTTAGAGCGCCTTACGCGTTTGTGTTTTGTTAAAAAAAAATATGTTGAGCATGTACAGTTCCTTTTTTTGAACACGAAATTCTACAATTAGGTCGACAAAAGAATACACATGCGTCATCAATAAAATACGCGGTAAAACACACATACTTTCTATAGTCCCGATTTGTTCTCTACAAAAGAAAAACTTCATTATCGATTTGTCGAGAATTTTATTCCTCCCAAGTGCGCCGCTAGTGTCCACAGTGATCGACGACATGTTTGTGACCCTTTTTTCGTCTCCTTAAGTGTTTAAAAAAAACGAGATTTGTTTAGTCTACTTAGAAATGTATCAAAGGCAGGACTTCTATGCAAGCCACTAAGTGGCCTCAATTTTTTTTTTAAGAAAATAAGTTTAGTTTGTATCAATAAAAGGGAATGGACGCATACTTTCATAAAGTAGTGTTTAATTTCAAGTCAAATAGCAAGATTAGAAAAAATTACAGTCCACTCAAAAGTTTCTCAAGTCAATACACGATTATTAGTCAAAACAGATATACTACATATCTAATGAAAAAACTTTCCACCGCACAGGGCGCCGCTGATAGGTAAACTGATAAATATTTCTTTCTCAACACATTTGGTACCTGATACTGCGAAAATTTCCACTAAGTGGCCTCAATTTTTTTTTTTTAAGAAAATAAGTTTAGTTTGTATCAATAAAAGGGAATGGACGCATACTTTCATAAAGTAGTGTTTAATTTCAAGTCAAATAGCAAGATTAGAAAAAATTACAGTCCACTCAAAGTTTCTCAAGTCAATACACGATTATTAGTCAAAACAGATATACTACATATCTAATGAAAAAACTTTCCATCGCACAGAGCGCCGCTGATAGGTAAACTGATAAATATGTCTTTCTCAACACATTTGGTACCTGATACTGCGAAAATTGCCGGAGAAAAACCATTATTTAAAGCAAGTAAAAAAAACCAAATGACAAATTCATTAAAAGACCTAATTCAGTTTTACCAGTTTCATTTAAAATCCTTGAGAAGTTTTGCACATTCTCGATTGTTTGAATATTTTGAAAAGTCGAAATTATTATGTGATGGGCAAGATCTTCCCTTTTCAAAAGATTTGGTATCTGATGAAGCAAATTTCCTGAGGAAACCATTATCTGAAGCAAGTAGAAAAGAACAAATGACATATTATAGACCAATTTCAGCTATATCTAAATTTATTGAGAAGTCATAACATTTCAGATGTTTTAGATATTTCTAGAAGTCAAAATTATTGCATGATGGACAATATGGATTTGAAAAAATATGACACGGAGTACACAGTATTAGATGACATAACCTAATTTGAGCTAGATCAAGCTTCAAACAAAACACGTAGGTCTTTAATTAGACCAAAAGCAAGCATTTGATACTGTGGGCCATAAAAATATTCTAAGAATAATGCATCTAGTTTCAAAATGATTTATTGTATAAGTATATGGGTGACATAATTGATTCAAAAAAATATAATAGGTATGTGGGGTACCGCAAGAATCAATTCTGTAAGATGTTGATAATCATTTTTCAGACATTCAAAGTTCGTTCAATCCATTTTTTTCCAGTTTGAGTTCTGAATCACCTCTTTTTTTTGTTGCTCTGTTCGTACTTAGTTATTGTTACGTTTTTCCCCGTGGGTTGACCAATAATTGACTACCATGAATTATCAAACTTAACTTTATTTCACTTTAATAGAACAAACACTTCAACTAAACTTCAACTATTATTTTTTGAATGTCTATCGCCTTGATAGATCATTTCGCGTCACGCACTGTAACGTCCACTTGACTGTGTCGATATACTCGCAGCTAGCGTTTAAATATCGTAATCGAATTCCGTGGAAATTTCGCCGAAGTCGGTAGCATTATTCTCGTTGCTTCTGAGTGGCAGGGAATCATCGTACATTCGCGCGCTCTTAGCTACGACACCATTGGCGGCCGGCGTTATTTTCTTTCGGGCATGATTTACAACATTATGTTATAGTTTTGAATTATTGTTTTTCTTTCCCTACCACAAACTCACTGCCAAACGAATTATCTTTCTATCTCAATGAATATTTGTGTGAATAGAAGTTGATTTTTGGAAATCAATATATACAGTGTCACCATTAAAGTGCGCACCATATGGGAAACTTTTTTTTCGAAAAGTTTCAATGAAGTTTAACTTCGGCACTTGTTTGTGCTTTAAATTTAACTTAAAATGATGCGGCCAACTGTGACCCACTGACGTTCAGTGTTTGTCAAATTCAACTTTTTTTTGAAAAAAATTGAAAAAGTGTATTTCTAGATCGAATTTAACAAAAAGTTACTTGAAAAAGTTGTGTCTACGGCAATTTTATATCCATATGCCAAATTTCATGGAACTAGGATAAAGTTAACGTTTTACTTATTTTTGACAGATATCCCCTTTATTTAAAAAAACAAGTTCGGTTAATTGTCATCAATTCATGTATACATAACAAACTCATCATGGAGTTTAACTTTTCTGATAAATTTTTACTGATACGGACATTTTTAGAGAGAAATTAAAAATTTGTTATAAAAATTTTAACATGACTGGTGCAAAGTTTCACCCCACCGGCCATGACTCAGTACGGTAGCTGTACTTCCCAGACCTCTCGCAAACTAACTAGCATCTTTTCAAGCACTTCAATAAATTTCCCACCGTTACAACCATCGCTAATCAGGACCAGGCACGATCGGCCTTCGTCGACTTCATCGAATCCTGATATATTACAGTTTAAAGTAGACTCATGAAAGCGAACAAAACTTTTGAAACAACTTAATATTTGCTATGTAAGCAACTCATTGTATGCTGAAATATTATTAACCAATTTTTGAAAACTAAAAAAAATGTAAAATCATGACTCTTGGACTTTTCAGGAATATGATCTAGGAAAAATATTCAAAACTAATCTCTCCTACAAATATATCCTTTTTAATATTGAAAACATGCCACAGCTGTTGTTTGTTGATCTTGCAAATACCTACATCTACTTGAACAAATTGGGAGTTTTTTATTTTAATAACAAAATCATAATCGCTGTTTCTTTGGCAAAACTTCTTTCCATTACGTCCCTTAATAAATGATTGGAGTAATTCGTTTAATCGTTGTTTCTTAGATAATCTTCTTCAAACATTCCTAAGATTATGAAGTTGATGAAGTAGGGTACAAAGCTTGAATATTAACGCACGTAAACATATACTTACAAACCAGAACTCAAAATATTTATTTTGGTATTAGGGTTTATCAGAATTTCTGGGATTTGGTCTGTTAAGAAAGTAAATGAAACTTTTTTTAGCTGCTCGAGCAATATTATTCAGGGTTTTTTGCTACTAGAAATGAATAAATGTTGATTATCGATGTCTGTCTGTTTGTTATTATTGTTTTCTTTAATTTTTATTTCAACCATCTCTAGATATTGCTTTTTATTTGAATCTGGTTCGAAATATAGAATTTTGGTGTTTGTATAATCGAACATATTGTGTTAGAGCAAATTAATTTTAGTGGGTTTTCAATATATCGAAAAACATATAAAATTATGGAAAAAGTCATTAACTTCACTGATATATACGAGGATATATATTATTTGTCCTGTTTTTTATAAAAAAGACCGAATACATACCTGCGACTTTGTTCGCAAATGATGTAACATAATTTCGAGTACTTACCTGAAGAGTTTTTATTAAGGTTTGAAATGTCAATTCAGTATAGCTCTGAAAACACTATACCTGGAGCTGTAATCATTTTGTAAAATTATGTAGCAGGTGGAATGACAAGGACCACTGATTAGCCTAGTGAAGATTCGTAAACTTCACTAAATTTTGTCTTTCTTGCTATAGTACAATTCCATAATAGTAGGAACTACATTCTCAGAAATATTATTGCATGAAACGTCAAGGTTTTGATTCCATATATTTTATCATTATTTTCTTCATATGTTTAGTCTAATTTCCGTACGCCACTGCAAGAGACAGGTTAAGGCAACAAAGTTAGTAATTTCTGAGAATTTATTGGCTACTATTTTGGAAGTATAGTATAGAAATTCATCCATTTTATGAATAAGAGATGCAAAATGTTCATCCAATTTTTTCAAATAATCTCCCAAAATACATACAGTGTCATCCCCAAAGTATGCACCATTTGGGAAACTTATTTATTAAGGGTTTTTCGACAAAATGTTATTCTCGATAAAAGTTTGTGCATCCCCTAAAACTAAACATGCACCAACAAAATACGGTAAAACATACGTAACATACGAGGGGCCTTCAAATATTTGATTTTGAGACAAGAGTAAAGTACTCTTATTTTGAAGAATCTCGGAAAATGTTATTTACAAAATTTGTTCAGCATTAAAAAATACATCCTGATTTTAAGACATGGCCATCTAAGTGAAGTTTTATTTTTTTACCCATTTTTTAAAAATGGGAACTACGAAAAAAATTTTGCTAAAACGATAAATGAACATCATCCTATATAAGACGGTTTATCTTAAAAGCCTGTAATATTACGAATTACACAACTATGGTGTTAACCACGTTCAATTCTTTTGAAGAGTAAAATAATTTTCAAAGTTTGTGGTGCAAAGTTATTTTTATTTTTTGTTAAGACCGAAAGTTACTCAAAATTATACAGTACTGTAACAAGAACTTGATATTCAATAATATCAAATCGCAAAACATCAAAATAAAATAGGTATTTCGGAACAAACTCGTTGATTTTCTGGAGATTTTCTTGTCCAAAATAATTCTCCAAATTAATCTCCAGAAAATCAATGAATTTGTTCCAAAATACCTATTTTATTTTGCTGTTTTTCGATTTGATATCTTTTTATATTAGGTTCTTGTTGCAATACTGTATAATTTTGATTAATTTTCCGTGTTAACGAAAAATAAAAATAACAGCACCAAAAACTTTAAAAATTATTTTACTCTTCAAAAAAATTGACCATGGTTAACACCATAGTTGTGTAATTTGTAATATTGTAGGCTTTCAAAATAAACCGTCTGTCTGTCTGTCTATGTATCGTTTTAGCAAATTTTTCTTTTCGTAGTCCCCAAAAAAATGGCTAAAAAAAACTTCACTTAGATTGCCATGACTCCAAATCTAGATGTATTTTTCAATGCTGACAAATTTTCTGAATAACATTTTCCGAAATTTTTCAAAATAAGGGCACTTTACTCTTGTCTCAAAATCAAATATTTGAAGGTTCCTCGTATATTACGTTTATTTTACTGTATTTTATTGGTCCATGTTTAGTTTTAGGGGATGCACAAACTTTTATCAGGAATAACTTTTTAGTGCATATGGTGCATATTTTGGGGATGACACTGTATAAAATTAGGAAATAAGACCAAAAGACACAATCTGACTGAGAAACCACAGACGATCAAAGAAGACGATAAATATTAATTTTTTGTTCAATTTTACAAACTCGTTATTTTCAGATTTCACGATTTCGACTCCAGTTTCGAAATTCCGTCGAATTTCGAAATATCAACTTCATTCAAGGTCTGAATCAGTCGAGAAAAAAAATTAAAATATGTGGCCAATTCATTGCGTCATATGATGATAAGAATTTGAAACATTTTGCAAGAGCCGAAGCAAATCGTTTACTCACAAAACATCCAAATCCAAAACATGCACTGTCCTAAACACCAAAACTACAACAGTCTTTTCGACCCGCGTTTCATTAACCAAGTTGGCATCCTCAAGATATGGAGTAATCTAGTATTTAATCCACTTTATCTCCTGTCCAGACATCAACTTGGTTGGTGAATTGTACGTCGAAAAAAGTGTTTCAGTTCTGGTGTTTGGAAACAATGCTTGTTAAGGGTTTATTCTAGGCCAGAGGTTTTAGTTCTACCTTCAGTTACTGACGAAATGGTTTTTCAGTCACAGTTAGAAGCATAGCAATCATCGATTTTGAAAAATTACAATTTTTTAATACCACTGAGGGGAAGTCTGGACGCCCGAAGCCCCCGTGACTACGTCGCTGCATCGACATAATTGTGAAATTCATCTCAGTAGTAATAAATAAGGCAACGGGTGTGAAGCTATTATTATCCACAAAGTACACTGAGAAAAAATATTTAATTTTAATTTTTTTCATCCAACGACGACTTTGTACACCTACCATTTTTCAATGTGATACGCTTATTGACTGACTTAGTGAAAAAAAAAGAACCGTTCTAGTATGTTCAGCCGTCTGAAGGGATGAAAATAGGGTGGAATTATATTTAAAAATCGTTACATGAAAAATCGACTTCGTATACCAGCCAAACTGAGATGTGTACCTCGTGGTGTCAGTTTCGACAAAAAAAATACACGTCAAAGTTTTCCAGGCAGCCTGGAGGGGTTGAAAATGGGGTGGAAACTTTTGAAAAATCGTATCATCGAAAACTGAATGTGTACACCTACAAGGTGTATCAGATTATCTCTGGTATCAAATTATTTCTGATGACCGATTCGAAAAAAAAAACTTCACGTCAAAGTTTTCCAGGCCGCCTAAGGGGATGAAAATGGGGTGAAAACTTCAAAAAAAACTGAATGTGTACATCTGCAAGATTGAGCTACATTATTTCTGAATGACCGATTCGACAAAAAAAAACATCAAGTCAAAGTTTTCCAGGCCGCCTGAGGGGGTGGAAATGGGGTGGAAACCTAAAAAAAATTGAATGTGTACACCTACAAGATTGGAATATATGTTATTCCTGATGATCGAAACGACGAGAAACTAACAATTAAATAAAATCCATCAATTCATTACATTACACAATTCATATGATATACAATTTTTCACGTCATTTCCACCCCCTCAGATCTGAAAAAATCTGACATTGTTGAATTGGTCATCAGGAATATCTCAATCTTGTGAGTGTGCACATTAAACCTACCCCATTTCCACCCCCTCAGTCGGCCTTGAAAACTCATGACATTGTTTTTTGTTGAATCGGTCATAAGGAATAACATATCTCAATCTTGTAGGTTTACACTTTCAATTTTCTATGACACGATTTTTCAAAGGGTTTCACCCCATTTCCACCCACTCAGATGACCTGGAAAACTCTGACATGATTTTTTTTGTTGAACGAGTCGTCAGGAATAACATATATCATTTAGGCAGGTGTACAATGTCGATTTTTCATGTTACCAATTTTTTAAATATTTTCACCCCTCCAGACGGCTAAAAAAACTAGGAAGGTTTCTTTTTCTTTCACCAAGTTAGCCAATAAGTAAAAAATGGTGGGTATACAAAGTCGTTAAATGAAAAAAAAAACAATTCTTTTTCTCAGTGTACTCTGTGGATGGCTTCAAATCAGTAAATAGACTAAATCGAAAACATAGCCAGTAAGACCACACGATGTGTAATTGACTAATCTCACCCCGAGAATTTTGAGTAATCAACACGACTGCTGAATCATAATTTTCTTTAGAAACAGAGAATATCTAAATCAAAATGATACATGGAAAAATGTTTGCTCGTTATTTACGTAGGTGTTGCCATGTAATAAAAACTCAATATTGTCATTATCTATTTTTAAACTCCTAACCTTCAACCATCATGATCACACTCAACAATATTTCAATGAATGAAGCGAATGTAATTTCGTATCGGTACAAGCAAAGAATGGCAAATGATCATATTGCATTGCAAGCCACTTGCAGTAAAATTAATAAAACATATTTGTTTTAATTGTTGATAAATTGTCTTGAAAGATGAATAACTGTCACTCCCTTATTTTTTTTATAAGGGGTAGCTCTGCTATCCTTGACATCAAGTTGGCACAGCCACCCCAGTAAAATTTTTAATAAAATCCGATTATTAAAAATTATTTTACCAATATTTTTCGAAATAATTGTTGAACCCTAAAAGGTATTTATTTTTCTGGAAATAATTGCATTTTTCGTGTAATAGCTTGTATTGTAAGAATATTTTGCACCATGTGGCAACATCGCAATGCCAAAACTCAGAAATATGGGGTTGTTGTTAGATCGTTAACTAGGAGAAATCCATAATTTTTTATTCCAATATCGATTTTTTCAACAGAGATGCCCAAAAAATCAATTCTAGCTCCATTCTTAAAAGATTCTTTATAAAATTGATGAAAAAAATCAAATTTACATATTGCGGTGTTGCCACAAAGTGCAAAATATTGTGACAACACAAAAATGACATGAAAAATGTAATTATTTTCATAAAAATTTTTGGAATTTTTCTGATATCTAATGAATTGCGACAACTATCTATTCGATATATATATATATTGGTGACAGTAATGGGTAATGGTGCTAACCTTATATCAAGTTGAGAAAGTAACTCCTTATAAAAAACAGAGGCGTGACAATTATTTTTCTTTCAGGGCAAATTCTCGATCATTAAAAAATATTTCATCAATTTTACTGATAGTGGATCAACTTCATAGAGATCATTTGGATACGCAAAAACAAAAAATATAGTATTAAAACTAAATATTATCTTTTCATCAGTTTTCTCATGAAAGAAAAGTTCCATGAAAGAGAAGTTCGTCAAACACGTAGGTAGGTATATTAAAAATATTGTTATCGGAACTAATATTTGAAATATTTGTTTGAATGTTCCTTCGTTTGTTTGTTCGTGAAGGATAAAATCTAAAATACTCCACCGATTTCAAAAACTATTCTATAGAAAGCTACATTATCAGCGAATAACAAGCTATTTTATTTTTAATAAAATTATAGAACCTTACAAAAATTGTAACAAATTAAAATTAATAAAATAACCGGTTCCCGAATTGACAAAATATATACAGTGCTCTTCAAAAGTGTGCACAATATGGAAACCTTTTCAATTTCAAAAAATACATTTTTCTCAAAAGCGTGCTTCATCTATAAGACAAAAAGCAATAGTTCAAATCTCAAGTTGTTTGGTTTAGAAAATTTCAAAAATGTTTGCAAATTACAAACTATAATTTGTAAGGAAGTGTTCTGTATGACGATTTTCACCAACGTAAAAGTGAACTTGAGCATTTCAAGGCTGCTTTCCTCAAACTCCTAATGGTCCTAACCATAATATTAATAAATTGTATATTAACATATTCCAAATAAAATTGAATTGAATTGAAAATTGAAATACAAAAATATATTTAATTTTTTATAATCAAATTTTTTAATCTTTATATTGCTGTATGAATTTAATGCTTTTTCAAAATAGCATATTTTTGGTGCAATGTAAACAAAATATAAATAAACCCTTCAAATATACCAGTATGAATATCTACAATGTATGTGCAATAACACTGATAATGAAGAGATAAAGAACTTTTTATAAGCAAAAAAAAATTGATATTATGAGCGAATTATTAAAAGAATCTGTCATTCTAGAAGAATGTCATTTCAAAGCTGAGCTCCTCGAATGGTCAATATTTTATCATTTTTTCTATCTACAAATTTTAAGTTCATAAATGCGATCGGTGGTCAGAAATTCATTACACAGTACTAAAAAAAACTTTCAAAATACGCGATACCCTAGATTAAAACTACAAAAAATAATTTCCTCAGGAAGTGTTCTGTATGACGATTTTTACCAACGTAAAAGTGAACTTAAGCATTTCAAAATTTCAGTTTTTTTCTTTTTCCAGCATGTTATAAACTTACCTAAACCCATTTTGCAGAAAATCGCTTCGGCATCGGCAGGTTCGATTTTCGGCTTTTTCGACGACTTGTCTTCCGATTTTTTTGGCAACTCAGGTTCGACAAGTTTCTTGGTAGGTTCCACAGATTTCGTAGGCTCCGGTGTCTTCTCTCTAACTAGTTCCGGTGTCTTTGGCTTTACAGGTTCTGGAGTCTTCTGCCTGACAGGTTCTTGTGTTTTTTCTTCAACAGGTTCGGGTGTTTTCTGTCTTGCAGGTTCAGAAATTCTCTCAATGTGTTCTGTTCCTTTTTCCTGGAGCGATTCCTTGACTAAACTCGAGGATTCAAGAACCGGAGCAGAAGGTTTGGACGCCGGCTTATCCTGTTTTGGAAGTTCTAGGAAATCTTCCAAATCCTTGAAGGTTTCCCCTTGAAGATTCTCCGTTGAACGGAACGTCTCCGAGTGACTCTTTTTTGGGGAGTCCCCGTATTTGGAGCTCTCGACATGGCCTTCTTCATCGGGTTCACTGTCCGAGTAACGGTCTAGGATATCGTTACTGGAGTGAATCGGTGCCTTCTCAGGGGCCAGCCCACGTTCATTGTCCACGAAAGATTGAATATTATACTTATCTTGGAGAGCAGGAATCTGATGGGGCGGCTGATTCATCTCGTGCAAGAACTTATCCAGTTTAGCGTCCGCTTCTTTGCGGTCTGGAAAATGGTCAACGCCTTCGGTTACATTGGATTCCATTTTTTCGGGAATCAAAGGAACGTTTCTCGAAGTATCGACACTGCCGATAATACAACTTCCTGTATTTCCTCCCCTACTATTGATTTCGTCGGATGACTCACGTGCTGGCGCCGCGACGTCCGATTTCAAACCCAAAAAGTCACTCGTGTATTCCTTCATTTCCTTCAATGGGCTGGAATCGTGGCCCAAATGTTCGAAATCGTCCATGGAATCGACTTCTCTCTTGAGCTTGGATAAATCTTCGATCTTATTCTCCATTTCTATTGCACTTGTTATAGGTTAGTCTGGATTTAGATTTGTTTTATTGCACTAAGTTGACAAACGATGGTAAACTGATGTTTAAACGAGCAAATGACATGTGTCAATACTTAAAACACGGAGCCGGCTGCAAACTGAAAAGATTTTAGTGATCTGACGTCTCTCCGTCTCGTGTTGAAGGTGGATTTCTTTGTTGATGCAGATATTGTGGAGGGGGGAATGACTCACATGAGATTGGCGCCATAGGCGTATCTCGGATTATTTTATCATTGATGGAAGGTCCCCAAATGCAGCCCTAATAACTTGCGATGTTTGTTTGACTATGTTTCTTGGTGGAAGTTACATGTTCGGACTTTTCTGAATTGGTTTGAACAGATTGGGGCTCTATGGAACAACAAAAGGAAAAAAAATTAATGGAATCCCAAGTAACATTTTTAGAAAAAGAAAACATATTTACAGTATAGGTACTTACCTCACATTTACCAATGTAATGTGAGTAAATTAGACGTTGAAAATTGGAATATTATGACATTTCAACCACTAGGTTAAAACGAACAAAACTTTTGAAACAACCTAATATTATTCAAGTAACACTTCATGTGAGATTTTCACTAGACAGTTGACAAACCGCAATATGTATTCGCTATACATATGAAAGCTTTTGAAGCTATTGAATAGTGAAACACATGTTGTGGTTTCGTGAACTATTTGGTGAAAATCTCACAATAAAACGTCACTTGACTACCTGATGAATTTTCATCAAGGCCATCATCGGCCAAATACAATCAACTCCATCGTTTGTAGTTTGAGGACAATTGTTATTTTATGATTTGAAGTCTTGTTATCGTAGCTTTTTTTGCTATACTTCAAAAGAATATAAAATATAGCAATATTTTGTTGTTAATACAATAAACTACAATCCATTTAGAACCTATTTCAGAACTTTTTGGCACATTATTACTCGTCCTTCGTAGTTAGAATAATATTAATAGTGCTTTCTTAGAAACCGATAAGACTACACAAAAATGAATATTACTACATTTATTAATATCGTTTGTAGTTAAAGTAGGCTAAAAAACGGTAGATTTTTTTCAAAGCGGGTTCCAGTGTGACGGAGCTGCATAGAGCTTATAGACGCAATTTCTGCATGTTTGCTGTGATATGTTTGTTCAAGGTCAACGTTTTAGGAATCTTTGAAGATAACTGGAGCTCAGTGTTGTACTGGAAGCCCTTCGAGATGAGAATCAGATAATTTCATCATCAGGAAATGACTACCTATCACTGTGATATTGATTATTTGTTACCTTGATGAATTTTGAAAAATAAAACCATCCGAATTTTCATTTTTCAAATATATTTTAAAAATATGTGAAATAAAGTCACTTGAAATATATCATAATACGTTAGTTACTTTCGAAGTTTTGATCGATCAATGTTGACTACTTTTTACAAAGGTAGTCATTTCGAGTAGTCATCAGGTATAAAGTGAAATGCTTACTGAAACCTAACTGAAATCATTGAAATTGATATGGTAGGCAGGGATGGGTGTATAAAATCTAGAATGAGTTATTGATTTCAGATTTTTGTGTAACTTGAAAATTGTTTGAAAAAGATAAGATTAATTCTAATGTATGTAATGCACAGTGACTGTGATCTTGGGTTGTTTTCATTTCATATGACGCACATGAATTGTTCATTTGATATTGAGCTTCTTCATCTCATCCTGTTGAGTACATCACTGTGGCAGGGTTTAGTGAAAACTTCACCATATACGTGTGAGATCATCCAAATAATCATTTTTTCACAGAAAACTCTTTTCATAGATTGAAGCAGAATACTTCAACGACACATGAACTTTGTCTTCGAATTGAAACATGAAATTCTTCTGTAATTATCAGATTCACTATCATATCTCGAGTGTTTGTTTTTCGCGAAACTGACGTTACATAAAATATCAAGTAAATATTTGATTTTTATCGATGTATCATAAAAGTAGGTATATCATAATTTGTGAAAATCGCAATTCCACTTATTTTTAGTCAACCTTGTAATCATGTGGCAAAAGTATTCTTGATGATGTAGCAGTTTATTGAAGTTATAAACGGGAGGAGCAAACCAATCGCTAATGGGTTGACAAGAATAATAAGGACTTTGATTTTACATACGAGATATAATTTCTTTTTTTTATCTAGACTTGTTTTTTCGTAAAACGGTTCTTTTACAATGTATGTGGAATTCACAGAGATACTTACACAAAATCATGAAGAGTGATAACGAATCTTTCAAACAGTAGATTTGACACCATTTGATGGTGTGATGGTTGAATTTTCAGAAACATTTGTTCTGAAACTATTTCTTCATCACCTCCTCACCATCAACAGAGCTTCCGGTCCTGATCTTGATACTCCTGATCATAGAAATCTGATGAAGTACTAAGGAACTTCTAATTACCTAATATTTCAGGACTAAAACGGGGTTCAAATATGATTGATAGACAATTCGTTAAATTGGTGCAACTCTGTAGGTAAATAATCCATTCACAGTGACGAGTCATAATCAATGTGCATAGGTTTTCCCGAATTGACTTGGATGTCATCCCAGTAGGTGGTTCCACTTATGTCTCGCTTGAGTTTATTCACATTTTGTCTTCAATCGAGGACCACCTGCCCAGTACTGACGATGCCCAACAGGCTGAAACAGCTGTCTACCGGTAGCTCTTGCATTGAATTCAATATGAGAATGATCAGAACGGTACTTATCTATTTGGAAGTTCTGTGTTCATGATCGTTGTATTTCCTGAAGTCTTTACCTGCCATACAAAAATAAGTTTTTTCTTGTTGAAGAGCCGCTTATACCAAACAAAAGCAAAGAATCTTCCAAATAACGATATATATTTGTTATACTATCGAAAATCATAAAGCTGTAGATCAATATATTCTTGAATATTACGTCGTTGAGCGATTTTTTTCTACGAATTTAAATTGAACCAAAGCGCTACTGGAAGTCTGAGAAATTAACCAGGCAGTTGGCAATGATGGTGTTAATGAACGAACTGTTCGAAGTTGGTTTGCAAAATTTTGTTCTGGAGATTTTAGCCTCGAAGATGAGCCCCGAATGGTCGACTTACAGTACCACTGGATACCACACGTACGCTTTGTGTGTGGTATCCAGGCGAAATAACTGGGCGTCAGCTCCCATGGGGTGTTTGGTGATTCAAAACGTATTAGTAAGTTCAACAAGCTCGAAAAGTGGGTGTCCCAAGATTTGAATGATCAAAACATGAATTGGTCACGTTTTGAGGTCAGAATACATTCAAGAAGTTTCTGGACACCAATGAGCCACCCAGACACTTCCCCAAGACAAAAACCCATCAAAAAAAGACCACGGTTACTGTAGAGTGGTCAGCGGCTGGCGTATTTCACTATAACTTTCTGCTACTGGGCCAAACCACTACAGCAGAGTCCACAAATCACCATCTGAGCGTCGAAGTTTTTCCCCACCCACCATACTCCCCAAACCTCTCGCCAATCGACTACCATCTTTTCAAGCACTTCGATAACTTTATCACCGGTAGAACCTTCGAACCAACCTAATATCTATGTTGAAAGTTAATTAGCAGGTAGCATAGGGACTCGAGAAAATTGAAAAATTACTTTGAAGGTTTGCTTCCTATACATAAAACATGAAGCTCGTTTTTTTATAACCACAGATTGCATTGATTTCACATTACAAGCACCCCAGTAACGGAGTCCATATCTTAGGTGAGATTCAATGGGACACTGATAGTAGTAACATCATTTGATATTACCCTTTAGCATAATACCCAGAAAACAACTGAGATTTCAAACTCTTATGTGGTCGCCTGTCTATAGACAGTCCAAAAGATGAGGTGGATGATTTATTCTCGATTTGTTAACTGTTCAACATATTATGTTCGTTTTAGATATATCGAAACCGAGATTTTTGTCACACCATTTTTTTATTATGTTAATATCACAATTTATCAATGTTTCAAATTCCAAGGGACTCTGATCACGCCATAAGATCATAGCGTCATCGGTAAATAGTGAGGACTTTCTCTTAACCCCAGCACTGTCAGGTCATTTATATACTGAAGAAAATTAGTGGGCCAACGATTGTGCCCTGAGGAACCCCACAGATTATTTCGCTTACATGAAATATTTAAACCGAGAACATTTGCAGCGGACAATTTTTTACTTCGTTAATATCACCATTCAATAATGTTTCTACACAAGTTCGTAGAGTCTAAGTAAATAGTGAGGACTTCCCCTTGATACAGATAGTTATATAAAAAAGAAATAATAGTGGACCAAGGATTGTGCCTTGAAGAACACTCATTTTATTTTGCCTTCATATGAAATCTTTGAACATTTTCACTACATTCAGATAAGAAGGATTTTTCAAAAGTAAAACTGTTCTTTTGTAATACTTTCAGAATAATAATGACTATTATTCCTGACGTTATTATAATTTCTGAAACAAACCTGATTCTAAAAAATATTTAAAAAAACTTCAAAAACATTTTAGATTTTTATTGAATTTTGGAATATATCAATAAATAGCGATTAGCTTAAAAAATACCTGATATGCTCTTAAAAAATTCATAAAAAATAACAAAATTATCCTAGGTACATAAGTTTTCCAAGCTTTAACTGATGACATTATAAATCTTGATATATTTTGATTTTATAATAATCTATTGGTGAGGTGTCGATTGGTTTGCGTGAATACTTCAAGCCGATTTCATCAGCAACTTTTTGTATAACATCAAGAGCATAATCTAATTGTTCTTTGGTGTGTCCTGCCGAAAGACAAATTCGAATCCTTCCTTGAGTGAGCGGAGTCGCTGGGTATCCAACTCCGACCGTGGCTATTTTTTCTTTGATGAGAGTTCTGACCATAGCACTGAAAATAAAGAATTATAAGCAACTCAAAGACAAAATTTAAAAGGAGCTGTTTTGTGATATAGTTCTAGAGCAGTGTTTGAAATTTTCTGAGTCTTTGCGGCCACATAAATATCTTTGAGTACATTTTCAGTAAAAACAAATCAGTTGAAAGATAACATTTTTGATAGAAGTGTTTAGAATGATAATGCTTTTAATGCAATATGGATTAACTTCATCTGACTATTGGATGTAAGTATAGTATCGTTTCAAAAGATTGTGGAAGGTTATAAACCCAATGAAACAGTATAAAATATTGATTCCCTCCCAAAAAGTGTCTTTTAAATAATACTCAATTAATACTTATTCAATTTGAACGTTTCACAAGTGTTTAATTCCGTCAGCATAGAAGTTTTGTGCTAGGGAAAGGATGAATTCGACGAATGCCGTTTTGTCTGGTTCTGATTGCGAAGGTTCTACCAGTAAAAAGTTATCGAAGTGATTGAGAAGATGGTAGTGAATTGGCGAGAGGTCTGAGGAATATAGTGGGCGAGGCAGACCCTCAATTCGTTAAATTTTCAGAGGGTGATTTGTGAAACGTGCGGAAGGCGTTGCCGTGGAGCAGGATCGGACATCTTCCGCTGACCAGAGCAATTTTCCGTATATTTCGTCGATTTCCTCACAATACGACTGTGATGGTATGGTCTGGTTCCAGAAAGTTATAGTAAATGACACCATGACCATGGTCTTTTTTTGGTGGATTTTTGCCTTTGAAAAGTGTCTGGGTGGCTCACTGGTATCCAACCAGTCCTGAACGTCTCCTGTTGTAGTAGAGGATTCACTTTCAATAACACGTGACGATCCGAACTAAAATAAATATAGTTTAAAAAACTAAAAAACACGCTTTTAAAGAACATCGAACTAAAAAGTTAAAAATATTGTTTTAAATAAGCTTAAAACAATAAAGAACGAAAAATACTAATATTATTGTGAAAAAAGCGATGGGCGCTTGATATTCAAAAAATATGGCACAAAGCGCCTACGCTTTCTTCACAAAAATACTGGTATTTTTCATTCGTTGTTTTGAGCTTATTAAAAAAAATATTTTTAAATCTTCAATTTGATGTTCTTTAAAAGCGTTTTTTTAAGTTTTTTAAACTACATTTATTTTCCATTTTTTAGTTTTGTATGCTATAAAAGCATGTTTTTTAGTCTTTTTAAACTATATTTATTTTATTTAAACTTTGGGATCAATCAGCCGTATATTGTTTAGAAAACTGACCATTGACATTTTCCGATTCCGGAGAGGGAGCCTGAAAATCAGCTATCAAGCCCAAGGCAGCAGACGCGGGTGTTAATAAAAAAACATTACTTTTTTCAAATGAAGGAATAGGTACATGTAAAATGAGTTTGAATTATATCAAGGAGATTACGTACAGCGCCATCTGCCAGCGAATAGATCAAGCAATAATGTCGATAATTCTGTCAAATACAGATCCCGAGCTTGGGAGTTACAAGCAAACAAACATACACGTGAGGCTTAATATAAAGCGTGTATGTGTAAAAAAAGGTTCTTTTGGTTGTGAAAAAACAAAGAACCTCGAAATGTGGTGACAATTTCTGTCGATCGTCGAATCGTGGGACACCCACTTTTCGAGCTTTCTGACCTTTCCTATACGTTTCAAATCTGGTATCATGGAAGGCTGGCAAACTTATGACTTTATAACTTTTTCACTGCTTGATTCTCTATCAGTTGTACCATTTTCGATTTCAATTCAAGATAGCAGTGAGTTTTCAATGATTTTCTTCAATAATATTACTTACACAATTTTAGAATATAGATACACCAGAATCGGAACAACTGGAGAATCCTGGTTTCCATGTATGATTACTCCCATTTGTTCCAATCGTAGTCTGAAATAGCGAGTGTTTCTTGCCAATCTTTCGATTCGTTTCTGCCCTTCGTTAGTACCATCTTTACCCATAAGTATTTTCAAAACTGATATGATTTGCGAAGCCAGGGGTGGTGACATTGCCCACGCGTGTCGGGAAGCAAAACTCTTTTCTCGTAGAGTCGTAATAAACTCCTGCAATAAAATTTATTTTATTTTAGTGAAATAGAAATCATTTGTTCAGAAGAATAATAATTATATCAAGTATAAATTGACATGTTCTATACCATGTTGTTGGTCTATGAATGAACAAATTTTTCTTTCTTTCACGAGTTTCTTGCAGAATATAAACAGTTCATAAATTAGAAACCTAATCTAGGACCCACTTGAAATTTATTCTATATAAAATATCATGTATAAATCTGACATGCATAATCAAATTGTTTACAGATCTATAAATGCTGCTCATTAAGAAATTTTGTTATCATAAGCATTTATTTTCCTTATGATTAATAAAATGAAGAGCCTTAAGACAAGTGTCTTAAGGCGAAAAATCGATGTATACCAGTGAGGATGACAGAGTTCCATGTAAGTGCAATTTGTTACCATTCATTTAAAGTAGAACTCATGTGAATGATATCTGATTTTTATTCCACAACGAATGTTTGAAATACAAACTGAGTAGAGAAAAGTATCTTCTGTATAATTCAGTGTTCATACAGAAGTATTTGTTTCGAAAGAATTCTTTTCTTTCGTGTAATCCAATGTTTATATGAAAGTAGCTGTTTCAGGAGGACTTTCTTTCAGTTTGTGTCTGAAAGTTACTTCTTTGCATGATCTACACATCCATGTATAGAGTTCCTTTTTTCCAAATTGATTACTTCCTTCCAATCTTTGGAAGATTCCCTCATCCTTTTTTTTGTATCAAGATAGAGTAGAAGAAAGCCAAAGAAAGTACTATTGTTTCTTTAAGCTGTTTCATTTCATTTGGCATAAATACTTCCAGACAGGACATACAAGGAAATTACATTTTGTCACTAATTGTTTTTGACAATCTGAAAAAAAAAGTTATATGTTAAGTATTGTTGCGATTTTATAATTTTTCAAAATCCCTTTTCAAGGTAAATAAATGAATACTTCAACTCGTTTTTAGGGAAAACAAATAACAAATTTTTAAGAATCCAGAAATTAAAACAGTGAAATATGATTTTATGTATGTTTTATGTAGTCTTATTTTCATTAATTTCAAACAATTCAGGATATGATTTTTTATATATTTGTATAGTTTTATGCATTAAAGTAAAAAGTTTATTGTGTAAAGATTTCATTTTGAAATCGATGGCTCTGTTCCTTTCTTTGGAAGATTCCCAATTTATTTTTTGTATGAAGACATTCCCAAAAACTGGGTATATTTTCATACCCATTTCAATTCAAATATGCAGGGCCGTCGCCATGGGAGGGAGCCTCCCCCCTGCTTTTTCGGCTAGGGAAGTGAAGATAGAAAAAAAATAATGGTAAAAAAATGAATAACAATTAAAAAAATGAAACTGAGAGAAAAGAAAGAGAAAGAACCAGGACAAGGTTGGGATTTCCCAACATGCATAACTTGGAGATCCCATACTTTGAAATTCTGAGTTATTTGAAAACTTCAAAAAAGTTTAATTTCTCCCAAGTAAGAGAACAGTTGAACAGTCCACAAATTTTGACGTGACAATTTTACAAAATTCTCAACTTTTCGCTGTTTATTCGACTTGGAAAAGTTGGGAAATTTCGGGCCGTGAAGATAGAAAAAATTATAGTAGAAAACAATAAGCACAATATTATTTAAGTGTTGTTTCCTTTCATTTGTATTGAATATTCCTATACATGGTGGATGATCAAGGACCTTGGTCCAAAGTAGAATAATTACCATTATTATTTTTATAATTACCAAAATTTATTTTTGTTTGTGTATACCCTAACAGGCATAAGCATTCAGCCAATCTTTGGATAGCTAAGTAAGAACATTAATATATTATAGTAGTAACTATTCCTTCGGCTTTTATTTTTTCAAAAGTTGGGAAATGTTGCTGGTGGGGTTGGGAAAATTTGGATTCCCTTCCCCCCTAGTTTTTTTTTTTCGCTACGACCCTGCAAATATGGATTATATTCCCCAATATTCGTTTTAGTATTCCGTTTGTCAAATTATTTAAGGATCGGCTGGAATGGTTATTATGTTGGTTAGTATTAACTGGACTATTTGATTTTATGTTTTTATAAAAAATGACCACCCATCGAATTGATATTTTTGAATACTTACCAAAGCATATTGGTATTAAATGTTTCAATAAAATAAGAAATATAATAGACTAGCGAACCGCCCCAGCTCTGCACGGGTGCAATGCTGGTACTAAATATACATATAAACACGTGCCATCGCTGCTATAGCGGTCTTCAACGCGCTATTCATAGGCACGCAGCCGACCCCCCGGCCGGTATTACCGCAGGGCCCCCCGGCCGGTATTACCGCAACCGCTATGTCCCTGCATTTTAAATCTGTAATATCTTCCACAACATTCATTTAAATTACATGCTGTAAAAGGCCATACTGATCTATATTAAATGCACAATGTGAGAGACAGACATATATCATCGCCGACTTTTTTATAGATCTTCTTAAGGTGTACAATACAGTTGTACATTAATTTGATCTATCTCAGCCAGCGTTTGCAATGTAAGCGCAAAAAACGTGTTTATTTACAAAATCTCATTAGAAACCTCTACAATTATCAGTGTTTCTCTACATGCATGTTATATACATACAGTGTCACCATTAAAGTGCGCACCATATGGGAAACTTTTTTTTTCGAAAAGTTTCAATGAAGGTTAAATTCGGCACTAGTTTGTGCTTTGAATTTAACTTAAAATGATACGGCCAATTGCGACCCACTGACGTTCAGTGTTTGTTAAATTCAACTTTTTTTTTTTATTAAAAAAGTGCATTTTTAGATCGAATTTAACAAAAAGTTACTTGAAAAAGTTGTGTCTACGGCAATTTTATATCCATATGCCAAATTTTATGCAACTAGGATAAAGTTAACGTTTTGCTTATTTTTGACAGATATCCCCTTTATTTTAAAAAACAAGTTCGGTTAATTGTCATCAATTCATGTATACATAACAAACTCATCATGTAGTTTAACTTTTCTGATACATTTTTACTTATACGGACATTTTTAGAGAGAAATTAAAAATTTGCTATAAAAATTTTAACATGACTGGTGCAAAGTTTCAATCACTTGGCTATTTTCTTAAACAAACCTTTGATTTCGAAAAAGCAGAGGTAACTAAAAAAAATGCAAATAATTTCGATAGAACTATTATTATTATAAATTTTAAACAACAATATTATAGAAAATACAAATGGGTACAAAAAATTACTTATTGATCTAAATGAGGTTGTCAAACACTTATAGCCTACATTTCAGTATGTCGTCCTCCACGTTCAATACAAATTATGGTCCTTCTACTGACATCTGTAACTGCATTTTTAATAAATCGGGGATTTATATTTGCACAGCACTCGCGAATGGTATTTTTCAGATGTTGTATGTCAGTAAATGGTCTACTTCGGTACACTTTTTGTTTCAGGTAACCCCACAAGAAAAAGTCTAAAGGCATCAAGTCGGGTGATCTAGGTGGCCAATAATGTTCCCAGTTACGTCCAATAACTTTGCCTCTGAACATTTGTTGGAGGGACTGTTTTACAGCAACCGTTTACAGCAACGGAAACTTTTACATTTTCTTATCTCTCTCCTTGAAACCAGAATGAAAACCTCAAACGGACATCAAAATCTCGTTCTTTCAATGTGTAAATAAATTTCGGCTTGCAAGGCCAAAATTTATTCTTTAATAAAATTTTTCTAACACTTTCTCTTTTGTAATCAGTATTTTTTATAATATCGGTTATGCTCGTTTGCCCATGTTCAATAACTTTTAAACAAATGTTAAGTTGGGCCTCCTCATCATATTACTTGGAGTGTGCTTTTTCTTATATTGATTTGCTACGGATCCTGTTTCTCTTGAATTTCGACATTATTCTTGATACAGTAGTATGTTGAACATTTTTTCCTGGATGCCGTTCATTAAAAATGTTAGCTACTTGCCGGTATGGTGTATTCTCACCACATATTAAAACTATTTCTATTCTTTCCTGAAGAGACAACATTATTGTAACAATAACTGTTAAGTAAGTAAATCAACAACTTGACACTACCATAGCATGCATTTTGTTTGTCAAGACCTACTTAAAAATTTTATTCAACGTGATTAAACATCCTTAGTGTTTATAAATAATCTGTAAATAATGAATATTGAAATTTTAATGTAATTTCAACTTTAGTAATTTTATTAATACTTATTGCAGTTTTTGAGTTGTGTCTGCTTTTTCAAAATTGAAGGTAGTGACGTTTGTTTAAGAAAATAGCCAAGTGATTGAAACTTTGCACCAGTCATGTTAAAATTTTCATAGCACATTTTAAATTCCTCTCTAAAAATGTGCGTATAAGTGAAAATTTATCAGAAAAGTTAAACTCCATGATGAGTTTGTTATGTATACATGAATTGATGACAATTAACCGAACTTGTTTTTTAAAATAAAGGGGATATCTGTCAAAAATAAGCAAAACGTTAACTTTATCCTAGTTGCATAAAATTTGGCATATGGATATAAAATTGTCTTAGATACAACTTTTTCAAGTAACTTTTTGTTAAATTCGATCCAGAAATGCACTTTTTCAATTTTTTTCAAAAAAAGTTGAATTTGACAAACACTGAACGTCAGCGGGTCGCAGTTGGCCGCATCATTTTAAGTTAAATTTGAAGCACAAACAAGTGCCGAAGTTAAACTTCATTGAAACTTTTCGAAAAAAAAGTTTCCCATATGGTGTGCACTTTAATGGTGACACTATATAACCCTACTCTATCAATTCAAAAAAACCGCATCAAAATCCGTTGAGTAGTTTTAAAGATCTGAGCATACACAGGGACAGACAGCGGGAAGCAATTTATTTTATTTTATACTATGTAGTGATGTGAACGATATTCTTTTGAAATATAAATCGAGAAATTCCCAGCTTGAAATAGTATTTTATAATGTTGAAAAAGAATTTTATATTTCCTGAAACCCTTCATTTTTTTGGTTTATTTTGCGACTATACACTATCTCATCAATTTATTTGTAAATAACTTTCTTTTTGACTAGTCTGATAAATTTTATATACGTGTATATGTATGGTGCCTTGTATAATCTTTCGTTAATGATTTATTTCTATTGGGATTATTATTTTTTCAAAGATAAAAACAGTTTCATTGAAAGTAATAGAAATTATGAAACAACAAAAATTAATTGGCGCTCTGGGGCAACTTGACTAATACCAGTGGCACATTTGCTTTTTCAGCTACAGGAGAACATCATCTATTATTATTATTATAATGTGTATTTACCTTTGTCCCAGCTATATACCCTCCTGCTGATCCGAAACTTTTTGTGAATGTACCCATAAGAATATCAATATCTTTTGGATCACACAGGAAATAATCAATAACACCTCTGCCATTTTTACCCATGGCACCAACACTATGGGCCTCATCCAAATACAAATAGGCTTTGTACTTTTTTTTCAGTTCAATTATTTCAGGGAGTCGTACGATTGTTCCCTCCATACTGTAAACGCCTTCTACAAATATGACTATTTTCCTCCAAGGTTTGAACGATCCTTTCGGCTGTCCGGGTTGGCCATAATAGATAGCTTCTTGGAGAAGTTTTTCTAAATGTTTTACATCTGAAAAATCATAAAATTTCTGGTGTAACTAAATTCTTTTTTTTCAAATAATTCATGATATCTGATTCAATTCCACCATACCCAGTATGAAAACGCCTGAGGAAGGTATTGTGTAGCGAAACACGTGTTTGGATTTTGTAATGATTTTGTAGTGGAAACACCACAATGAAATTTCACTTGAATAATTCATTTGTTACTGTTGATGTTATTATAGTCGAAGTAACTGATATAGTAATTGTTAAAGCTGTCGGCGACCTCAAAGGCCAAAAAAACCAATACAGAGAAATAACGCAGCTACGAGTTAGTCCACGTGGACTGAAGAACTGGCGGTTCGTATTAGATAATTTTTACTAACCGAGTTTTATGATTGGCTGAAGAGTCATAAAATTAAATTTGAAGTCATGTTACGGTGACCAATAGAATGTAAGGATGGTTAGAAGTCGTGTTGTCAATGTTCAGTTCAGGAACTGATCGCGATTTGAGTGTTGAAATTCGATAGTGGTGAAGTTATAATTAATTAAATTTTTTGTTATTTGTTCAAAATGTGGCGTCCTTGGACATGTACTAAAAGACTATATGGAGATTGGACACTCCCATATCAATGGTGGAAATGAATTCATTATTGATTTAATTGACGACAGTGATAGTGAAACGGAGAATATATATACATATATATATATATATATATATATATATATATATATATATATATATATATATATATATATATATATATAATACGAATATGAAAGTTATTGAGTGTCTTACACTTGGCTGCACCATACTGATGATGGGCCAAAAGCCCGAAACACGTGTCTATGGTTTGCCACTTTCTTGAGTGCTATATATATCATCCGTTGTGTACTATTCGATAGTCGACGTTTCGCCATCATCTCAGATGGCATTATCAAGACGTGTTACTGCTTCGCTTCGAGAGGAAAACCTACATTGTAATATATATATATATATATATATATATATATATATATATATATATATATATATATATATATGTATTATATACTATTATAAACGATACATATATATATATATATATATATATATATATATATATATATATATATATATATATATATATGTATTATATACTATTATAAACGATACATATATATATATATATATATATATATATATATATATATATATATATATGTATATATATATATATATATATATATATATATATATATATATATATGTATTATATACTATTATAAACGATACATATATATATATATATATATATATATATATATATATATATATATATATATATATATGTATATATATATATATATATATATATATATATATATATATATATATATATATATATATATATATATATATATATATATATATATATATATATATATGTATCGTTTATTTAGCACAAGCTAATGCAGTTACAATATTAGTCCTAATCTAGGTTAAAAATTTAAATGTCACAATTAAAATTTAAAATCATGTACATTGTAACATATAAATAAAAACAGCACAATAAATAAAATAAAAAGAAGAAAAAAAAACTATTAGCAGGTTCTATACTAAACACTTTGTAGGTCTAAAAGGTGCACTTTTAATTTTCTTTTAAATATATTTAGAGAGGTAGCATTCTTAATATCCTCCGGTAATTCGTTGAATGCTTGAACTCCTTTAATGAAAACTGTATTATTTGAATTGACATTACTAGTCTGTATATGAAAGTTATTGCGACTTCTTGTATTGTATTCATGATATTCAAAGTTATACTTTAATTTGTCATGTAGATATACAGGAACATCACCAGTTTTAATTTTAAAAATAAATATTAATGCTAAATAACGAAAGTAATTTTTTACTGAACCATTTTAATGTATTCAACATTAATGTTATATGTGTTCTTCTATTACAAGATAATATTACTCTCATTCCTCTATTTTGAAGTTTCTGAAGTCTTCCAATTTCATTTTGGTTTAGTAAGTACAAGATGGTTCCACAATAAGTAAAATGAGGTAAAAACAAGATGGTTCCACAATAAGTAAAATGAGGTAAAATCAAGCTATTATACAAAAGTAAAAGCGACCATTGGTTTAAGTGCTTAGATTGCCTACTTAAGTAATTAATTTTGAATGTTATTGTTTTAATAATATATGAAGCATGTTCCTTAAAAAACATTCTATTATCTACAATTACACCCAAATATTTAATTTTTCTTACTAACTCAATTTTATCATTTGATATTTTAATATTGTAATTATATTTTTTGAAGTCATGGTACTGCTTGTCATTTCCTATAATCATGAATTTTGTTTTATTTTTATTAATTTTTAACGAGTTGAAGCAGTACCAGTTATATACAGATTTTAGTGTCTCATTTATTACATTAATTATATCAAGCAGATCATTTGATGCATAATATATTAAAGTATCATCTGCAAACAGCAAACAGATGAACAAAACATCTATCAATTATAAATGAAATATCATCGATATACAATAAAAATAGAAGAGGACCTAACACGCTACCTTGCGGTTCACCACACTCGTTTATAATTTCTGAAGATAAAATGTTATTTAATTTTAATATATATATATATATATATATATATATATATATATATATATATATATAGTGATTCTTATATAATCAGAAATGATTATTGAATAACAAAATTAGTTAGCTCCCTAAGTATTTTATTAAAAAGGAACTTCTGGAAGGTAGGGTGCACTATATCGTTTACTTGAAGTATACCAACTTAATAATTTTCCTCCTAATCACTGCTTTTTTTTCATAGTAATAAGGGGCACGTGCTACCTCATTTGAAAGGCCTTCACACTATGTATTCAGCGATAACTTAGTTAATAAACAGTACTTTTTAATGGATCCCGATTAATTGACATAAGGAAAATCAATCAATCAATCAAAGATATCACCGATATTCTCCTAACCGCGCAATGCTTGTCAAATCTAGGAAACAACTTCAAAGTCTCGGCTTAGGAACTCTCCTGAGATGAGCGTTCGTTAGGAGACTGCGTGAAAGAGAGGGAGAGATGATTCTCAAGTCTCTTCCTAGTTTTGACAAGCTGTAGACAAAAAGTGACGAAATTCAAACCAATTTTTTCAGTAGAGAGTTATCAACATAATAAACAGCCATGAATTCAATACACACACAAACATTTCTTGTTTTTTCTCTCTCAGACTTGTTTTTTTCTTTTGTATGCAATGCTTAATGTATGGTTTTATGCCAACAAAGATAATAAAATAAATGGTTCAATTGAAAATACTTATTTTATTATTGCAGTAATAATAATAATAATAGTTCATTAATTTCTGTTGTTTAAAAGAACATAATGAATGACAACCCATTTATTGCTTAAAAACAAAGAAAAGAAAAGTATAAGAGAAATATAAAACCATCATAGTTAAATTCATCTATGGAGTAGCAATTTCTTTTCAATGAGGCAGGTTTTCAATTTTGTAGTTTGAACAAGAATTAGAGCTATTCCCATTTTGAGTTAAAAGTGTGAATTTCAGGTTTTGAAAAAGGAAGGAGATTGTTTTTCGAAACATCAACATTAAAGAAAGCTGTGTATAAATTGTGGAAGGTTATATACCCAAAAAACGGTAAAAAGTATTGAGACCTCCACAAAAAAATGTCTTTTGAGAGAATAAAAAAAAATTAAAAACTGTAGGCACCTGAAATAAAGAAGTAGATTCTCTAGTTTGATTTATGTTCAGAGAGGGTGCTGATCTAGTTCATGTGGAAAGTGACATCCTAATACTGTCGAAACAGCAAAAAACTCAATCTCTTTAGGGATGCATAAGTTGCTGGATCAGGATTTATAAAGTCAGTGCCACAACTTGTGGTTTAAAATGAGTTCATAAATTTCAATTATTACTAATCTAAAATTCATAATTCGTATAGTCTGACCTTAAAGCACATCAATGGTGAAAAGTCCATCTCATTTAACTACAATGCTACTTCTGTGCATAATTTCAATTATTATTATAAATATTAGCGTTTTTGTGACTACCAACTACTTATGGATTTTGCTGCCATAATAACTGTTCAATTAATATTGTGAATCCCAAATGCCATTTCTACTAAAATATTCTCAGAATATTATTATAAACAAGCGACGATTGTACCAACATAAAAGAATAAAAAAATCGCTAATCGGAATTACGTAGCCCGCGAAATTGGCTTTTCTACTACAATAGTATGTACTTACTGTTATGTTTGAATACTCTAATGGTGACGCCCCCCAACCTAATGCCAAGAATAACGCTAGCATGGTTCTTCTCATCGCTGAGAACCAAGCAACCAGGCGAGAGGAGCGTAGGAATGTTGAGAGAGTTGGTCGCGAATCCCATGCCGAACGTGATGGCATCTTCGACGCCCAGAAACTCCGCCGTCAACCGTTCCAATTCGTCGTGAAGTTCGCAAGTACCATACCGTTGTCGGGGATTCCCGGTGCTGATGCCGTATTTATAAATTGATGAGATCGCTGCCTCTGCGCAAGGTCCTGACGCTTCCGCGAATCCTAAGTAGTTGTACGAAGCCAGATTGATACATTTCTTTTCGGAGCCTGTAAATCTACAGAAAAATTCACAGTTAATTTACTAAACATAATTAGTTTTGATATCAAGTATCTAGGGATGGAGCAGAGGTTACATAAGTGGTATGAATAGCTGGGCCGCATTGATGATCTCCATATGTTTCGTAACTTAAACACTTACTGTGAAAGACTGAGCAAATTATTGAAACAACTCAAGAATACATATATTTGACGTTCTCTTATATTATGAATCAAGTTGTACTCAGTAATGTTACAGAATTAAAAGACATGGGTTTACTCCTGGACAGCACAGTTTCATCTCAGCCCCACATGTCAGCCACTGTTAATTAGTCTCTGAAAATGCTAAGCTTCCTAAGAAGATGCACCTCAGATTTCACTGATATGAAATACTTGAAAATTCTGTACTGCTCTCTGGTAAAATCTCATTTTGAATAGGTATCTTCTGTATGGAACCCATCACAAGCAAGCCACATCCATATATTAGAACAAGTTCAGAGAAAATTCCTAAGATTGGTCGACTGAATAAGTATAAAACATTTAAGGAGGTGATTCCTCATCGAAAAAAAGGTAGGATCTTTTATATAAAGAAACTTCATTGGAGCATCCCTTGTTAAGATACAGCCCCTTAAAGGGGGTACATAAAATTTGTATAACAATTTTTTTCACCAGCACTGAAAAAGTTACAATTTTGAAATTAACCTGACGTTTTGTACTACCAAAAAGACACTTAGTCAGTAATTTATTTGGTTTACCCCATGGTTGTAAGGGGTGGAAAACGCAACCCCTAAAATTTATTTCCAATGAAACTTTTTTCTTATTATTTGTTTACCATTTAAAAATTTATTTCCGATAGCCTGTTTCATTCTTTACAAAAAATAAACCAGTTCGCAGCAAAAAATTATTTCAAGAACCACTACAGAGATACATCATCATAAATGCGAACTGGATTTATTGTTATTTTGAAGTTAGTACTTACCTGCATTAAACGATTGGAGGGTAATAAACAAAACTAATTTATTAATAACAAAACACACAACATGTAGAAATCATAGTAAATGTTCAATATATCTACCTTCGGCATTACGCATGCGTCTAGACGTCGGCTCATTGAGCCACGTATTCGCTCAAATATTCCTGGAGTCTCCCTGATTACCCTGCACGCATCGATGATGCTATTTCTTAAGTCCTCTACATCGCGAACATGAGTACGATAAACCAAATGCTGTAAATGGTCCCAAATAGAGAAATCGAGAGGATTGAGATCCGGGAATCGAGCGGGCCAGTTCTGTGGTCCTCCTCAACCTATGATTTGCATATGTTTCAGTTAAATGCTGACTTGCTACTTGACTAAAATGGGCGGGAGCCCCATCATGCATAAAAACATATCCCTTCTGACGCCCAAAGGATGCTGACGTGCATCCAGCAGTACTGGATGCACTTCTCTTAAAAATTGAACGTATGCCTCACCATTTAATCAAGGAGGTAGAAAATGAGGCCCAATTAAATCATCCCCAATAACTCCGAGTAACACGTTAAGAGAAAACTGTTCTTGACGGTCAGTTTCGACAACAGCGTGAAGGTTTTCATCAGCCCATATGTGGTAATTATGGAAATTAATGATCTTGCCCGAGAAAAACTACATTCGTCTGTGAATTGTATCGTCTTCAGAAAGTCACAATTTCTTCTAAGCATTTCCAGCATCCAATTGCAAAATTTAAGACGGTTCGGAAAGTCTCGCGGTAACAGTGCCTGTACTCGTTGCAGATGGCAAGGGTTGTTCCTTTAAAATACTGTCATATGATCAACATTTCACATCAACATTTAGCTGGAAAGCAATCTTTCTTGTACTGGTAGTAGGTTGTTCTTCAATCAAATCAAGTACTGCTTCCTCAAACTCTGGTATTCGTACTTCTCGATGGCGACCACAATCCTGCGTTTTTTTGTCGATTGAACCACATTCTCGTAATCGTTGATGAAGGATGCTGCCGTTGAGGATACATTTCAGCATACCTTCTAGAAGCTTCTAACCCGTTCCCCTGCGACAGACCGTAAACGTAATGCATATCAGCCATTTCCTCATTTGTGTATGCCATTTTAATAACAAGTGAATTATTAAAGTAACAAATTAAGAACAGAACAACAACACACAATTAGTAATAATTCAATTTCGAAAATTCACAAACTGACAGCGTCATACCAATTTAATTGTCACTATCGCTAACAGCGATCTACTAAATAGATTAGTTTCGTATTTTCGCATTTATGACGATGTATCTCTGTAGTTGTTAATAAAATAATTTTTTGCTGCGAACTGGTTTAAGTTGGGTAAAAAACCCAAGAGACATTTTTTGTTTAGAATGAAACAGGCTATCGGAAATAAATTTTTAAATGGTAAACAAATAATAAGACACAAAGTTACATTGGAAATACATTTTGAGGGTTGCGTTTTCCACCCCTTACAACCATGGGGTAAACCAAATAAATTTCTGGCTGAGTGTCTTTTTGGTAGTACAAAACGTCAGGTTAATTTCAATATTGTAACTTTTTTAGTGCTTGTGAAAAAAATTGTTATACAAATTTTATGTACCCCCTTTAAGGGGCTGTATCTTAATAAGGGATGCTCCAATGAAATTTCTTTATATGAAAGATCCTATCTTTTTTTCGATGAGAAATCACCTCCTTAAATGTTTTACACTTATTTAGTTACACCCTGTATAACTATACTCAACTATATTCCCTCATAGATCTTGAAACACTACATAACAGAAAACTAAAGACTTGAATATATATATATATATATATATATATATATATATATATATATATATATATATATATATATATATATATATATATATTTAATTATTAATGGAATTGTTCATTGACCTTCATTGTTATCCTAGATCGGACTTCCAGCCTCTTCTAAATTTGCTAGAAATACAACATTTTCTTAACCACACTGTAGAACAACTCAGTACCTTCATTCCTTCCTACCACAAACTACAAAAGCGGCAAAAGAAAGGACCCCGATTTCTTCACTTCTGCATCAGAATATTTCGTTTATATAGGTGAGTGGGAGAGTAGAGATTCAAATAACAACAAAGTAGAGATTCACATATATATATATATATATATATATATATATATATATATATATATATATATATATATCAAAAGCTTTTGATAATTCCTCTTCCATATTATCTGTCACTATGTTAAATTAATAACGAATTTATTTCCACCATTAATATGGAAGTGTCCAATCTCCATATAGTCTTTTTCAACTAAAATGACTTTTTTAATCCTTTTCTGTCAGTGTTATTCGGTAATATTAGATACTTCTTCTTTAATTAGCTCCATTACCTTCTTATCAAATTTTGGAAAATTATTTTTACGCCTGATGCTTTTTCAATTTTCCCCAAATCAACTCGATGGGATTGAAAACACAAAAATAGGGGGGAAGTCTCAGTATGGTTTGTCCATACATTTCAGCAATACTATCAAGGGAATACACTTTTTGAAATGTTTTTGACTATTTTACGTACAGTTGAGAAAGGAATTTCGGTGAAATCTGATGTTGCTTGTAACAGTTTGTTTTCCTCGAAACCAAACTTGAGATGTAGATTCTTATATACATTGAAACATACTCTCTGTGTTTCAATATTCAAATGCATCCGAATCTTATTCAATGGTATCTCTTTTTCGCATTGTTTACCGTCGCTATTGGAATCACTACACAGTTATCACACTGCTTTGTTATCACACTCGTTATTACTATTAGTACTTGTCCAAAGACGCCAGATTTTAAACAGATAATAAAAATTTTGAGTAATTATAACTGCACCAATATCGAATTTCAACACTCAAATCGCGATCAGTTGCTGAACTGAACATTGACAACACGACTCTTATAATCATCTTCGAATTCTATTCGTCACTGTAACATGACTTAAAATTTAATTTTATGACTCTTCAGCCAATCATAAAATTAGGTTAGTAAAAATCATCCAATTCGAAGTCGCCAAGTCTACAGTCCACGTGGACAAGTTGACAGCGGCTTTATTTCTCTGTATTGGTTTTTTTGGCCTTTGAGATTGCCGACATCTTTAACTATGCACTATACCGGTTACTTCGACTATACTCACAATGGGGCTAGGGTCAGACGGCACACTGCCCTTGACCTGATTGGTACGACCTTTCTTCAATTATTGGGAGAATCTTTGCGTTATGAAGTAGCGGTAACCTTGTCTTGATGATATTTAAGCTCTCCTCCTTATTGTTGAAATTATAGCCTCGGATAGCACCCTCTGTTTTCATCTGAGAGCATGTTCTGCAACTGCCGATTTATCTGTTTCGTGGTTCCGATGTATAACAAACCAATACTACATGGTATTCGGTATACTCCTAGGGTACTTAATGGATCCTGGTGGTCGTTTACTGACCTGAGACTCTATCTTTCTGGTGGGTTTGAAAATGGCCCTAACTCCATGTTTTTCGACGATCCTTCCAATTCGGTCCGTCACACCGCTTGTGTAGGGCAGATAAGTTCTTCTATTGGCCGTTCGCACCCATATCCCGTGGAGTGTTATTGTAACAGTAAGGCTCGGATGATTTCGGTCTCGTTAAATTCGTTACCTAGAAACGCATTCTTCAGATGATACATTCCCTCTCGTAGGCCTTCCGGTTCGCCGATAATGTCTTCTCATGTCTACTAGTCTTAATAACCCTGGTAGAGAGCTAGCCTAGTTATCACCGTCATCAGATAGTAATGAAGGATGTACAAAGTTCTGAAGAAGCTAGCCACTCGTGCCAGCGAAACGTCATGAAGAAATTCCAAAAATTCACGGCCTTAGAACCCGAAAAATAGTGACGCTAAATGATGATCATTTTTCAACCACAGAATCATGATATGTATCCCATTTATATGGATAAATGTAACATACTGTTGTAAATCATGCCTTAAAGAAAATAACACCGGCCGCCACTGGTTGCCATAAACCAATCGTGACGTAGCGCGCGAATGTTCCCTGCCGCTCTAGAAGCAGCGACAATAATGCTACCAATTTCGATGGAACTTCGGCGAAATTTCTACTGCATTCGATTACGATATATAAACACTAGCCAGGAGCGTATTGACACAGTCAAGTGGAAGTCACAGTGAGGTACACGAAGTGATCTAGTAAGGCGAAGACATTCAAATAATAGTTTTAGTTGAAGTGTTTGTTGTATTTAAAGTGAAATAAAGTTAAGTTTAATTATTCAGTGTAGTCAATTATTGGTAACCCACGGAGAAAAACGTAACAATACTAAAAATTAAATCATACTCACTCGAATGTCCATCCATTATCCTTGGTAACGCGTTCCTTCAATACCACTTCGTGGCCTGGCACGCTGCAAATCGGATAGTTCCAACAGTCCCGTATCCTTCTGTAGACATATCTGGAGTAAAAGGCGGAAAATCTATCGAAAAGAGGTTTGTAGCCCTCCCGGTTTATTTCTTTGACGATTTTAGGTGGGAACAGTGCTTGACTCAGGTAGCCGAGGAACATGAGAATATAAAAACTGATTTGCGTCAGCGCAGACACTATCAACGTTGGCGGTTCGAAAGATTCGTTGATTTCCCTCGTGGCTGGAACTTCGCCTCTATCCATAGTGTGCGTGGTTTTCTTGTGCAGCTGAAAATGAACAGTCTGAATGAAGTGAGATTCGGTGATCTGAAACACCATCAAGCGCTGATTCACTCTCTCATAGAGCAAGTAAGACAAGACGTCAAAGTAGGGAAAACCTTGCTCCGGGAGTGAAAACCTAAGGAAAGGGAAACATCTGTCGTTTACAAATTGTTGTGATTTTCTTTGTTTCACGATGCGTCAGTTTCTTGCACTGCTTTCATACATTCATAATTTAACAACTCAAAACACAGCAAACACCAGCTTGTTTACCATCTGATGTAACGATTTGTTGAGCACACTGGCCCACATGAAAGATCATCCAGAGCCTTTGAAGGAAATATATTTTGGAAGCTACTTCCTTTACAACTACTACCAGATGACCTAATGAGAATAAATATAGTATTCGGGCAAGTAGTGATAGCAACGAAAGAAGTGATGAAAATCTACTACAGTTCATTACAGCAAATAATTTAGATAATATGTCAACCTGCCTTACAAGGAAGGGGTTTTTCCTCCTTGTTGGAAGATTGCTCGCGTTCAGCCTATTCCGAAGAAGAGCAAGAAAAGTAACCAACTTCGATTCAATGCCACAAAAACCCAGGCATAGATTTTCTCCAGAAATATAAATGTCTGCGAACCGAATATAATAATGTCAGGAGACAACTCGGCTTTCTGCTTCGATACGTTTGTTGAGGGTTAAAATGAACACCAATATGGCTTGGCACAATCATGTCGCTAAAATTGCAAAGGCTGCTTTTCGAAAGCTCCTCGGAACACTTTCCAAACCAGAAAACTGTACACACCTCAGCAACTTTTGATGCTTTATAAAGCTCAGATCAGACCTTCTTTGGAGTATCGTTTTCAGGTGTGGTGCTCCGCCCCTAAGCATACCCTGAAGCTGCTGGATTCCATCCAGAAAAGAGCTATGCGTTTTGTTTTAAAAAACAGGCAATGAACCCACTTTCGTAAAACCGGAATGTAGGGAAGCAATAGACCACATGATATCAAAAGCCCCTTAATCAGACCTAGAGCTAGAACCAGACCAATTAGAGGAAGCTATTATCTCTTCGTACAATCAACTTTATCTCATAGGTAGCCAGTAAGCAAAGAGGAATGTTCACTGGTGGAATAAATATCTAAATATCAACGAGAAGGAACAAGGAAGAATGTCTTAACATAAGCACATTCAAATCTACCATAATATCATTCATTGAGAGAACTACGGTAGATAAGAAGGTTAACGTAATAGTAGACCTGGGACTGATTTGGAAGCAACACAATCAGAAAAATAAAAAAGAAATAGCGAGCATTTTACATCGTATTTGATGACGTAAAATGTGCTAATGTGCCAATGATATGTGCCCATGCAAAGTGGTTACTGTGGCTCAGAAAATCCTTGGTTAGTTTATAGGAGGGGTTGCGAAATTCCAAAGGGATACCTCGGGCAAGGGAAACTCTTTGACGTCATTGAGAGGCAAAATGTTTCCTGGTGGAATAAATATCTAAATATCATAACGAGATGGAACAAGGAAGAATGGCTTAGCATAAGCACATTCAAATCTACCATAGTAGCATTTACTGAGAGGACTAAGGAGGAGGAGGAGGTTCAAGTGACAGCAGACCTGAGACCGATTTGGAAGCAACACAATCTGGAAAAAAGAAATAACGAGCATTTTACATCGCATTCGATGACATTAAATGTGCTAATGTGCCAATGATATGTGTCCATGCAAAGTGGTTACTGTGGCTCAGAAATTACAGGAGTTGCGAAATCCCAAAGAGATACCTCTGGCAAGGGAAACTCTTTGACGTCATTGAAGAGAAATGTTCCCTGGTGGAATAAAGATCTAAATATTATAACGAGATGGAACAAGGAAGAATGTCTTAACATAAGCACATTCAAATCTACTATAATAGTATTCACTGAGAAGACTAAGGTAGAGGAAGTTTAAGTGACAGTAGATCTGAGACTGATTTGGAAGCAACACAATCAGGAAAAAAAGAAATAATGAGCATTTCACATCGCATTCGATAACGTAAAATGTGCTAATGTGCCAATGATATGTGTCCATGCAAAGTGGCTACTGTGGCTCAGAAAATCCTTGGTTAGTTTATAGGGGTTGCGAAATCCCAATGGGATACCTCTGGCAAGTGAAACTCTTTGACGTCATTGAGGGGGGAAATGTTCCCTGTTGGAATAAAGATCTAAATATCATAATAAGATGGAACAAGTAGGAATGTCTCAACATAAGAATATTCAAATCTACTATAGTAGCATTCACTGAGGTACTGAAAAAAATGGATACGTTCAATATCGATAGAAATTTTGCATTATCTCTGACATTTCGTAACACCTCCTTCAAACTAATCCTGCAGAAAAATAAATACTGTATGATGGAGATAATAGTTTGCTGAATGATTATAGCCAACGTGCGCTACAAAGATAAAATTATAGTAGTCAGGTTCCAAAGATTAGATAACATTTGTGAAGATTATGAGTAATTCAGAAATGTTTATTTTAACGAGTAATTCCATAATCCCCGATTCACGAATAAAAAAACATATTGAAATCGTATTATCGATCAACTGAGTAATCTGAAAAATAATTCTGAAGTAGTCTACTTGGACAATAAATACCCAATTCATTAAAATATTACAAAGGCGATTCACTCATTTTGCTGAAAATACATGAAAAACTAATGAATTTTATAATCACTTTTTTTGAGAATGAAATTTCTACTAATCTGAGTTATGCCTTCGATTGCTCTCATGGCATTCTGATAACTTAAATTTTACTGACTTTTTAGCAAGAAAGAGTACCTCAGGACTCAATTCTTGGTCCTCTACTCTTAATTTTTATAATACTTATAAATGTAGAGCTTTTGAAGTATCTGAAGTCATAACGAATAAACGATGACACTACAATTCTAGTGAAGACGTTGTATAGGTCACTGAGTATGTCGAAAGGAATGCAAAAAATAGTGAGTAGTGTAAGGAAATATCTCCCAGCATATCTGAAAATACCTAATATAATATAAAGGGTAATATAATCAATATCACCAGATGAATTTCACAGGAGTTTTTTCCCAACACCAAATCGTTATTATTAACACCTCGACACTTGTTTCGATCAAAGAGGAAGATTAAAACTTTAATCTTCCTCTTTGAAGATGATCACTTGGTGATCGAAACACGCGTTGAGGTGTTAAAATTAACGATTTGGTGTTGGGAAAAAACTCCAGTAAATTCATTACTACACCAAAGGTTTCAAACAGTGCATCATAAGTACATAATAACGGCCAGGTCAACGGAACTGAATCTGTATCGTAAGTATTCAACTAAAATTAGGCTAATACAAGCAGATATTTGGTTTCTAAAGAGCTGTAAAAGATATTCAGTTTTAATCTTCCTCTTGAAGATGATCACTTGGTGATCGAAACACGTGTCGAGGTGTTAAAAATAACGATTTGGTGTTGGGAAAAAACTCCAGTAATATTCATTACTACACCAAAGGTTCCAAACAGTGCATCATAATCACCAGATGGTTATTTTACCAGAAGTAGCGAATAATCTGAACATCAACATTGATGTTTGAAGGTGGTTGACAATGTTTCGTGGTGTATTTCATCTGTTCGGACTTCCATTGCCTTATATAATATAAATTGATTTGAAATCCCTGAAAATTAAAAGGATTAACCGAAAATAACAATTTTTATTAAACAAAAAACTGAAATTACAAACAAATAACATACAAGCAACAACCGAAAAATAAAAAATTTAAATATTAATAAAAGCTGAAAATTCAAACCAAGTGACGTAACTTGGTCTATCAATTTTTATTTTTCATTTTTTTGTTGACATTTTTTAATTTCTTTAATTTTCAACATTGACGTTTGATGCTGAGTCAGGCAAATAATGCATATACGGGGTCTCTTCAAAAAATAAGATAAATGTTAAAATTTCGCGGGCTTTGTACAGGGTGGGCCAAATTGGAAAATTTAAAGGAAAATTCCTGTTTTCAAACTAGATAGATGAAAACTGATGGCTGTGTCTGGGGGTCAAATTTGATGACAAACCTAATGGTGAAAACCGCATATCGATATCTATCATCGGCCCATTCATTTATAATGGCACATCTCATATCGCAGAGGTATTTAAAAATTTTAAAGCAAAATATTGAACCCCTTTATGAATTGCCACTAATGAAGCTCAGAAAAATATATTTTCAACAAAAGACGGGGCTTCGCCTCACAACACTGCAATTGTCACCAATTTTTCGGCAGCAAATGTTGGTAATAATTGGATAGCCAACCAAGGACCCAACCGTTAGCCGGCCAGACCACCTGACCTAACGCCTATGGACTTTATCTCTGGGGAAAGTTGAAAGATCTTATTTTCAAATTGCCGACCAATTCTAGATGCGAATTCGAAGCGGCAGTGATGCAAAATTTTGCTTCTCTCACACCAATAAGTTTGTCATAAAATTTGACCCCCAGACACGGCCTCAGTTTTCATCTATCTAGATTTTAGGAGTTTCCCTTCAAAAGTGTCCAATTTAGCTCATTCTGTACATACAACAACCAAATACAATTACGAAACTGCAATTTGATTAGGCAGTATAACATCACCTTAATAACTGTCTCAATAAACGGAAATACTTTTATAGGAGAGGATGATAGGATTCATATTAAAAATTCAAATAACAAGTTGTATGCCATGACCTTTACTCGGTTGAGCAAAATGGATAGATTGAAAACTACTACAACCTCATATTGAATTATATCAGTTGAACAGTGAAAATAAATTTAAGGATCACATTTGACCTATATACAACTGAATTCCTTTTTATGTCGGAAACAACTACTGGATCAATGAGAAATATTTACAGGGTGATGGAAGAATCATCACAAACGTTAAAGAATATCTTAAGTTATAACTTGCTTTACGATATGCATCCTGAATTTCGACAAAAGGACTCAATTGAAACTCAACTTGATTACATATAACACAAAAAGAAATTGACAGTATCATTATGTTGTGCCATTGATTTTTAATTCATCGGCTTAGGCTACGGCTGCCAAATTAGAAAAACAGTCCGTCAATGTTCAATGGTCACACAAAAAAAATGTTACAGAATGGACGATCGATTTTCATTCCTATCGTCCAACCTGTGTTAGGAATCACACGTTAAAAGGTAAGACCTCGTTAGTATTCGCACAAGTTTCGACTTTTGAGAGTTGTCGTTCATAGAGGGGGCTCAGGTGGTTAACGGTAAAACAGATTTCAAATAAATTCGAACAGAATGGAATAATACATTGTTTTTGAGACCTATGCTCTTTCCTTAGATTTCGTAAGTTCACTGGAAGACTTAGACAGGATTGACTTTTAGATTAGATTCATTGAATCAAAGAATGCAAAAATATTCATTGCATCATTTACTATTTGCCTAGGAAATATCAGTCTGAATCATCGAGTGGTTTACGTTGCGTAAATTACGTCAGTATGATAAAAAATTATCTTATCGACAAAATTTGTCGAAATACTTTATATTTAGAACTGAACTTTATCATACATCTTTATATAGCCGAAAAACTTTCAGACCCATCAAACTTGTCGTTGATTTTATAACGATATTATATGGAACAATATACGAGGAATGTTCAAAAAGTACCGATAATAAAGCCACTGCAAAAAAATATTCATTCAATGAAAACTACATGATATTTTCGTAAATAACTCCATCAATTTTAATGCAGTTCTTTTCATGAAGCGGCATGAACATCGTTACAACATCTTTAAGACGCACAGATAGAATTTAACCCTTTACCGCATGAATTTTCATTTCATAGCGAAAAAATTGTATGTGATGAGAAATTCAACCCTATTTGATGAAAAAATATTTAAAAAAATCTGGTTTGTGCCATATATGGAACATCAGGTGATATTGACTTGGCAATACATTATTAATTTGAGACTAAGAGGTATAGTTTATTCATAAAAAATCATTCAGTATGAAAGCGTAAATAACAATTTCGATCCTTATTAAGGCATAATGGAATTTGGCATTTGTTTGGACAAAAGTTTTTCCTGAGCAACCAGGGTATTTACATCTTGATCTACATGTTTCTTGCCAGTATGGGAAATGATCTATACTATCTGTTCTGATATCTTCATGAGGAATTTCTTTTGTTGGCCCTTCTTTTCTTTTATATTCATACATTTGCTGGAGGTTCACGCTCGAAGGCCTTCCTACTCTGTTAACCCTGCTTGGTTTTCCTGCCAAACAAAGCGCGTCTGCAATTGCCAGTTTGGTATCCAGAAGCGGCATATCAAACTTTTTTGCTCTTCTAGCAAGTAGCCAGCTATTCACGGCAACCAAGTCGATGAAATGAAAAGAAATGCGCAAGTAGTATTTTTTTAACCTTATTTTTATACGATAGAAACCCAACATCGCATCTAGAAGGACCACTCCACCCATATACTTATTATAAATGAGGACACTCTTTGGACAAGGTATCATCATGTGCATTCTCTTGCTTGAAAAATCTCCGCTTTTCTCCTACTGGTTGACTTCCTGCATACGTTGACAAAGTGGTGACTACTTTGTTATCAAACCAAGATACAACACTAATGACCTCACCATCTATAATAGCTATTTTTTCAACTAAATGACCTCTTCTTTTTTTTTTAATTTCCTTCTCGAAAGGCATTGCAACTCCTGGGACTCGATTCAATCTCACCGTCCCTAAGGGTAGTATACCTTCAGTAGTCAAATAAGTCATGAGTGGAACATGGTAATACCGATAAATTGCTTTATTTCGAACTTTTTTATATTAGCAGGTTTATTTGGACGGCTCTGTACAGAATAAAGTTAGTCTGTTCACAGATATACTTTATAATGCTATCTGGGAAAAGAAACTTGAAGAATTGGATAGGGGTTTCTAACTCTGATATAGAAAAAGGCAAATCCTGGGAACCAGTAAATTTTAACTCTTCTTCAGATTTTTCGAGATTTCCTTTTACCCAATTGTATACTTCTTTTCTCTTTTTCTTTTTTTCAAGTCGTTTTTGTATTGTTAATAAGGGTATATTATCATCTGAAGAATCAAAGTCATCAAATTCTCGGTTCATGATACTGGCAACATCATCGTCTAAGGGAGTTTCTCCAAAATTACTATCCACAGGTAATTCAACACCTAAAAGGGGTTCATCATCCTCATCAGATAAATCGGAATCTTCACTGTCGATACAAGGATTTTTTACGGCAGTCATCTTGCCATAAAATACTTTGGGATCCATACCTGAAAACATGATCATATTGTCAGGAGGATCCATCATTGCATGATGTGCCATATAAGGTACATACTTGTTTCCAGAATTGTTCACTAGTTCTGAGAAACTTTTAACTACTGAACTTACCTAGAGATGTTTTTAATATCACTGTTGAACACTCTATAATTTTTTCTCGGTAGAAAAATACTTTCAAACAAGAGTAAATGGACAGCAAAGATCACCCCAAGCGTGACAAATGAAATTTCTAACAAGAATTAACTTCCAATCCACTCGTTGATAAAATAGTCCGGCCGTGATGTGTATGAGATAGATTGGTTCGTGCCAGATATGGTCATGTATGAAATGACGACAAAATTCGTTCTCAAGTATTATAAATCAAATAATTTTCGCTTTGTACCATATTTGGCACATGATGCGGTAAAGGGTTAAATCGCTGCCGATTGAAAAAATCTTGGTAACTAGACTGGCATTCAGTTGGTGAAGAATACAAAAATGTTGGACTCGCTGACTTCCAGGACTCGCCTACAATACGGATCCCTAAGTTGATCTGATTAAAATCAGTTTTTCCGTTAATCAGCTGTCGCCCCCATACGAACGACAACTCTCAAAGTAGAAAAACTTGTGCGAGCTAAGGACTAACGAGGTCCTACCTTTTAACGTGTGATTCCTAACACGGTACAAGTATTTGGATATAACTCGAATAATTTTACAATCAACGTTCCCCAGTGATCCAACCCTCCAATTACTTATTGGAAAAAAACAAGAATCCTATATATTGCTTTGCTGACGACAGCACACTTGTCTTGAATTCCAGGACATCGGCTGCAGATGCACATCTTCACCGTTAGCAGGATGTTGCATATCTCAATGGGGATTAAAGTAACCAGGTTCTATTCAATGCTACAAAAACCCAGGCATCGGTTTTCTCCAAAAAGATAAATGTCTCCGAACCGGATATAATAATGTCAGGACAGACAATTTCGCCATCTACTTTGATAAGTTTGTTGGGGCTTAAAATAGACACCGATATGTCTTGGCACAATCAAGTCGCTGGAATTGCAAAGGCTGCTCCTCAAAAGATTGAAACACTGTTTCGAACCAGTAAACTATACACACCTCAGACCTTCTTTGAATTATTGTTCTCATGTATGGAGCTCCGCCCCTAAGCAAACCCTGAAGCTCTTGGATTCCATCCAGAAAAGAGCCATCCGCCTGATTGGAGACACGAACAATACTAGCAACCTAGATGGTCTGGAACATCAAAGAAAGGTTGGAGGTTTTTCTCTATTTTATAGATTCTTTCACGGGAGGTGTTCGACTGACTTGGCACATTTGATTCCATCAAAAGCGATACTACTATCGCATAGGCACCGCTCTTAGAGCGCCCTAAGGATTTTCTTGTAGCGCTTGTGTTTTGTCCTTAAATCCGAACTTGTTACGTAAATCAATGTTCTGCATTCGTACATTATTCAATGTGCATTTTGTTATAGTAGCAGGAATATCGCTGACCTCCAAATATTCAAAATATCGTATTTGTACATTTTATGGTTGACTGAAACAGGAAACAGGACGTATTCCTCCAAATTAAAAAAACACTTCATTTTGAGATTTTCACTAAACAGTTTTACAAAAACGCAACACGTGTTTCGTCAAACAATGACTTCTTCGGGCGTGTCTTTATTAACCAAATCTACATATTCAATACTTTATACATCCCGTGGGTTGGGCTATCTATCGGGCGTGTCCCCAGGTAGCGGATAGGGGAACGGCTAGGGGACTGGGGTCCCTGTCACCTCTACTAGGGGAACCCCAGGAAGGTTGAAGAAGCCGCGCAACGACAGTAAAAACCTTCCAAAACCTTCGCGGAGGCCGCCGTGAGATACCTCAAGGAGATGTCTCCCAGCGACCTGTCCGCCTTCCTGGAAAGGACAGAATGGACGATGGCCTAGGAGGACAACTCCTCGGGAGGATGTACAATGGGTCATATGTGGCCTAAGTGCTGTAGGTATACACCCACCCTCCCTACTATATACATACATACATACTTTATACATATTTTTGCAATTTGAATATCACAATATTTAGTTGAAACACTAATTCATTTACAATAGTAAATACACTGTCACATTATAAATAAAAAGTTACATACTATATTTTCATTAAGAAATCCTTCAATCGTCTTTTGAATATATTTATCGAACCACTATCCTTAATTTCTTGAGGGAGGTCATTAAAACAATGTACTACTTTATAAAATAAAGAAATGTGTACTATTTTTTTTATCTTTTTCAACTTTTATATTGTTTCTGTTTCTGGTAGTATGCCCATGTATTTCAGCCACATAAGTTAATTTATTCTGTAGGTATACTATATACAGATGAATATCCAATTTTGATTTTAAAAATAAAAATTAGTGTTTGGTACTCGAAGAGTTTCTTCACTGGTAGCCATTGAAGGGTTTGCAACATATTTGCTATATGTGTTATCCTCGAACATTGTAAGATTATTCGAATAGCACGATTCTGCATCTTTTGTAGTCTGTTTTTTTCATTTTGATTTAGAAAGAACAGAATGGTAGAACAATAATTCAAATATGGAAGGATTATGGAGTTGTAGACTAATGATTTAGACCACTGGCTCATATATGGAGAATATCTTAAATAGTTGATTTTGTAAGCTATTGTTTTGATAACTTAATTAGCATGTTCCTTTGAATTTCAAGTTGCTGTCAATAGTTACACCCAAGTATACGAATTTGTTTACCTTCTCTATATTACTGTCATTCAATCTTAGAAGTAGGTTTTCATTATTATGATCTCTATGTTTCCCTAATAACATCCATTTTGTTTTATTTACATTCACCTTCAGCAGATTTGCAGAACAATATCTATACACTCTTTCAAGACTAGCGTTTATAGTATCAACACACTCATGTACATCTTCACTACTAAAGTACAGTAGGGTATCGTCGGCAAATAAGTGAATTCTACATCCTTCTGCTATGGTTACAATGTTATTTAAATATATAAGGAGTAACAATGGTCCCATAATAGACGCTTGGGGTACACCTATATTATTTTGCATTTTATCAGAATAAACTTCCTCTTTTTTCAAACTTTGCTGTCTATTGCTCAGATAATTCATGATCCAGTTTAGTGCTATTCCATCAATACCTGAGCTTTCAATCTTTCTAATCAGTCTGCATCTATCTACAGTTTCAAATGCCGTTTGAAGGTCAAAAAATACTGCAATAGTATACTGATCCATCTCCGCACCTTTCTTCCAATCTGTTAAAACACATTTTAACGCAGTTTCACAACTATGTTTGCTCTGAAAACCCGATTGATACTCACAAAGGACCATATTACTCTCCAAATAATCCACTATCTGTTCATATACAGCCCTTTCCAATACTTTAGCTCTAGCATTAATCATGTTTATTGGTCTCAATTGAATAGCTTGGTTTATATTTGGTCCTTTTGGTACAGGTATAATAGTAGATAATTTTAGTTCAGTTGCTACTTCACCTTTCTCTAAAGAACTGTTGATAATGTTTAACAATGCATTACAAATGGCACTGAAACACTTCTTCAGAAGTTCTACATAAATTTCATCAGGACTACTTTTATTTTTCAAAGAACCAACAATTCTTTCTAGATCTGCCATATTGATAAGACTAAAGTTGGACAATTTATTATCAGTTATTCTTTCAGTTATAGGAAAACTATGAGAAAATTTGTTGTCAATTGCATCAGTTATATTTATTATACTTTTTGGTATCAAAGTCCTATCAGAAATTATTTCACCATTGCCCAAATCAATAGTTGTAAGATTGTATTCTTTGTTATTATTCGGTATAAATGTCTTCAGTGTATTCCACATTTCAGTGGAATTGTTTTTATTTGATTCAATCTTTGTCTCTAAATAGTTCTTCTTTTCGTGTCTAATTGTTTTCACTGCTATATTTCTTTTTTCTTTATACTTTTCCCAGTTATCCGTTGTTTTATTGATTGTATACTGTTTGTAACTCATATCCCTTTCTTTTGTAGCTTGCCTCACCTTCTCATTCCAGAATTCCTTACAATGTCGAAAGATCTTGACCGTTGACCGATACGTTATGGATTTTCATATATCGGCCGATAATGTTACAAAAAAATCTGGACAGGGTATATGAGTAGAGTCGTGAAAATTACAATATTGATAAATATTTAGTAATGTTACGCGCAAGAAAGACCTTATTCTCTTCAGTTGTGAACTGGAAAGGGTCCCTCTTGAAGGAAATATAGAAATATAAGACCTAGGAGTTACATATAAAATAATACATTATCATTCAAGACCCACCTAGGAAATATTACAAGAAATGCAAATAAAAATGTTAGGGTTTATTATCAGTAAACTAGACATTTCAGCAATATCCGTTCGACCGAACTAACTACTGTACTATACATTGTTTAGGAGTAAATTGTAATTTGAATGAAATATATGGTTTAGCGAGTATCACTCCACATTATTTGAATTGGAAAAATGTCAGAACAAATTTTTAAGATATCTTTACTTCATCCTTGATTTATATCCGATGATATTAACCCAGGATGTATATATAACCTCTGAAGAAGCTAGCCACTCGCCCCAACGAAACGTCAGGAAGAAATTTCAAAAATCCACGGCCTTCGATCCCGAAAAATAGTGACACTAAAAACCTCGGCCGCAAAACTCATAACCATTTTGTCAAGGACCACAGTTTGTGAATATCTTAAAGGTAAAAATAATCACAGTTTAATCAAGCACTCAAACCTCAGTAGAAAATAGTTATTTATGTATCAAGGGAATTAGGAGGGCCTTAATTACCGATGGCAAAGTTTGCGTCCCGAGGGCCTCTGGCCCGAGGGACAGCAATTGCCTGAGGTTATTTCAATAAAATTTTGTTCATTTTTGAAACGGAAAAATGTACCAATTCATTACCTTCCCGGTATATTTGAATCAGGTACCGTTGACTATAGTAGAGTTTTCTTGTTGCTAGGTTGTTGCTATGTTACTTGTTTATAAACAGAACTTTGTTATCAAGCTGTGTTTGCGGTGAAAACGTGTTTTCTACCCCAAATATAATGGAGGATATTTTGAAAAAAGCTGAACAAGCAAGAGAATCATTAATTCCATCGAAAAGTGAAGCCGTATACCAAAAAGAATACAAGATATATCTGGACTGGCTGACACGGAAAAATGTTATGCCAAAAGATGTCACTGAAACTGTATTTCTGGCATATTTTCAAGAACTGGTAAGGAATTTTCTATGTTTTTCGGTAGATTTGGTAGTAATTGTGTTTATTCGTTTCAGTCAGAAACGTATAGTCCGAATTCTTTATGGACTAAATGGTCAATGCTAAAATCGATGGTGACTATACATGAGAAACGAGATATCACCAAGTTCAATGAACTACAGGCTTTTTTGAAACGGAAGAGTAAGAGTTATAAGCCGAAAAAGTCTGCTGTTTTATCTCCTAAAGATGTTATCAGATTCCTAAAGGACGCTCCTAATGATATTCATTTATTGCATAAGGTAATTTTTTTCTTATTTTCCTTTTTGTGTGTATTTATTTCCTTTTTTTTGTTATAGGTTGTTTTGATTATGGGTTATTTTGGAGGATGCAGAAGTCAGGAACTTTTGAATATGAAGATATCGGATATAGAGGACCGGAATTCCGTTATGGTAGTGAACGTACCGGAAAGTAAAACTGGTGTATTGAAGAAATTTACAGTTGTGGATGAAAAAGAGTTCTCCGCTTTGCCTTTATTAAGACTTTATATGTCTTTGCGTCCTAAAGGTATTGAACGATTTTTTTTGAGCTTCCGACAAAATAAATGTACATCTCAGCCAATTGGAAAAAACATGTTTGGGAAAATCCCCAGCAAAATCGCAATGTATTTAGGATTGCCAAACTCATCTTCCTATACGGGACATTGCCTTCGTCGCACTTCTGCTACTGCTCTAGCCAATGCAGGAGCAACTATGACTAACTTAAAAAGACACGGAGGTTGGAAAAGTTCCACGGTGGCGGAGGGGTATTTGGAGGATAGCATCGAATTGAGAAATAAAACGGCGCGTATGTTGTCTACTTTGTCATCAGAAGAGGCAGGTACCTCGACTGTAGTGAACAGAAGCTCCAGCCATAAAAAAGAAGAAATTGTTTCCAGTGGCGGAAGTAATTTTCAGGGAACATTTCAAAATTGTACATTTATTATTTGTAATGACGTGAATAAATAAAATATGGTTCAGTTTTCATTTCTATTTATTTTTACTTGTGAAAGGTAGAGGGAATTATAAAATCTATAATGCCCAAGGGAGTTATGACCCTCTTTATTGATAGCGTAATTATGACGATATAAGCTTATAATATCCCGGTCAGAAATAAATGCTTTTTTTGTGGATTTCTACAAACAATTGATAACAAATGCATAACTTTTGTTCGAGGCCGTATATTGTCCTTTGTCACATTTTACGCAAGTCCAATTAAGGCAAACAACGGTGTTTCTATATACGATAATCATCATGCCGCCAATAACATTGTGTGCTATTTTTACGCAGATGTTCAATATGTTCGAGTTCGGTTTCATTGAATCCAATGATCATTTAATGTAGTTGAAACTAGATAACTACGTAAAGGCCACAAAGAACGTCAAAATGAATCTATGCTCAATGATGTGCTCCGCCACAATCGACTTGTCCGTTTGGCCTAGTCTGCAGTCATTGTTTGAAAATGAATGCGATAATTTCTCAGTAGATATTGAGAATTTTGTGTTGTTGAAAATGAAATCCTTTCAAATATTCTAACGAATTATAAAGTTTAATACCAAATGTCACAGTGAGTTATGTACTATTGATAGTAACTTCCATATAGTCCGGTCAAATTAGACTAAAAAGTAAGAGTGAAGGTACATACATTTACAACAAGCTGCAAATGCGTGTAATCGTTCAAAACAGTTAAAAATAAGATTTTAAAATTCTGAATGATTGCGATGCCTGAAAAAAAATTTAATCGAGGTCAAAGGTCAAAAATAATGAAAAAAATTGGTTTTTCGCGATTTTCAGGAGAACGGTAAGTTTTATCATAAAATAACCTCAGATAAAAATTGTAGATCATAAAATTCTCTACAAAAATGTATCAATACTTTTCTTTTTTTCTAAGAGCCGTTTCTGAGATACGAGTCAAAAAGTTGTGAATTGTAATCGTCATTATATGCATAAGGATGCCACGTATATACATCTCTGAAGTTGTAATTTAAGTAAAAACATTTTTCTATTGGTACACATAAGTATTAATATAAGAATATCGGGTAGAATGAAATCCAGTCTGCATTTTACAGGGGGGGTAAAGCAACAGTCTTTAAAATGTTTGAAAAACAATATTTAGTTCAATGTGCTGAAGTTTTCAAAAAAAGTAATTCGACTCAACAAGAAATTATCACCTGCTTATTCATCGATATGCATGTTTCGTAAAAAACACTAAAACTAAGAAACAAGTGCAATTAGCTTGTCTGCCCCCAACTTCAGTTGCTGTTCATCAACATCTTTTCCGGGTATATTACCAAGTTCAAGTGTTGCTTGGTTATCAGCTAGACCCAAAAGACTGGGGTTGGAAGTTGGTCGACAATGCATTAGAACCTATTCAGACTTTACTCCCACCTGCGCCAGAAAAACAATTTTTTGCAACTGTAAAAAGGGATGCAGCGCTAAATGTGGTTGTAAAAAAGTTGGACTGTTGTGTTCTCTGGCATGTACACATTGTTAAGGCCAGTCATGTTCTAATGCTGAATCACCAATAGTGGAGGATTAATTTGATACCAACGAGGAAACATGCGATACATCACTTTTGACGCAGTTTACCTACACCCAGGATGAACATCAAGAAGAAGAAGACCAAGAAGAAGAAGAAGACCAAGAAGAAGAACGACAAGAAGAAGAAGAAGACCAAAAAGAAGAAGAAGACCAAGAAGAAGAACGACAAGAAGAAATATTTGAAGGTTATGACTCAGATGAATACATTTTTACATTTTTTTAATTTCAATCGCTTTTATAATTTCCAACCCTTCCTAATATATTTTATTATGCAAGTTTTCAATTTGACAAAATTCACAACAGACATGTGGAATAGGCCTACTGGGAACACCACGTTAAAAAAAAAGCGCTAAGTACACTACCTCATAGGTGGCGTGGAAACGTGTGCATATAATGATGATTACAACTTTTTGACTCGTCGTATCTCATAAACGGTGGCTCTAATAAAAAAAGGTATTGATACATTTTTCGTAGAGAATTTCATGATCTACAAATTTTATTTGGAGTTATTTTATGATAAAACTTACCGTTTTCCTGAAAAACGCGAAAAACCTATTGTTTTCGAGACTTTTGACCTCGAATACATTTTTTCCAGGCATCGCAATCATTCGGAATTTTAAAATCTTATTTTTAACTATGTTTTGAACAATTACACGCGTTCAGGTAATTTATGTTGATTATTGACATTTCTTGAAAACAAGTTTAATAATTGTGAGTAACTTCTTGTTGGTCGTTTAGAAGAAAAAATCAATGTTTGTGTTTTCTCACTTCCAGAGATTCCAACAGTTTTAATTCTTGTCCTTTATTTTCAGTAAGGTAAATGAGATTTTTGTTGAACTGCAAATTTATTAAAAATGTCAATCAAGTAAATGTTCAAAGTGGGTTCCCTTGTTTTGTAAACAATAATACAGCCTATTTTCAAATTCTGCGCGAACTTTGGCAAATGTTGTTCTAGTAATGGCGCGACATGCTTGCGTAATTCTTTCTCTCAATTCCCAAGTGACGCAGGTTGAGTTTTATAAACAACTGACTTGAGGTGACCCCACAGGAAGGTCAGGTGGCGCCAAGTCTGGTGACCTTGGTGGCCACTCAATGGGACCTCTCCTTCCAATCCATTTGTTCGGATAATTAGTATCCAACCAGTGCCTAACCGGAGCTGCATAGTGAGGAGGTGCTCCATCTTGTTGGAAGTGTAGCAAATCTTCGTCTACAGCTAGGTTGCCTTGGTCGTCCCTTTGGTTCTCTAATTCTTGAACAATTAAAGGTTCGATGGTGTTTTCCAGCATATCGAGATAAATGTCGCCACTTAAATTGCCTGGTATGAACGAGGGACTAATTATAGCATCACCTAATATTTCTGCTCAAACATTCAGTTTTTTAGGATATTGAGTTTGACCTTCCCTGAATCGATGCGGGTTCGCATCACTCATAGTAAGCCAGCTGATATTGAAGTTCGTGCAGACTTTGACAATAGGTTGTATTATTGTTTACAAAATAGAACCCACTTTGAACGTTTACTTAATTGACATTTTTAATAAAGTTGTAGTTCAACAAAAACCTCATTAAATATTCCACTTAAGCCAAAGTTTCACAATTATTGCTTCACCCTGTACAATTGTCATGTATAACATTGCATAGCATTTTTTATAGTCTTTTCAATGATGTATCACTAGTAGGGGTTTGCAATTTGAACTTTTTGAGTTTTGGTGGGTGGGGCCTAGGGGGTTGATGGGGGTGAGTTCTCTTTCATGTCATTTTAGTTCCCCCTTACTATCCCAGAAATGATTTCAAGCATTTTTCGATATCAGCTTTCGTTCGTGAGATATAGCCCATTGTAAGTTTTAAAATTGACACACTGTATATCAACGAGTTATTGGAAAAAGCCAAGAATCCAATATATTGCTTTGCTGACGACAGCACACTTGTCTCATCATTACATTTGGATTCCAGAACATCGGCTGCAGATGCAAATCTTCATCGGCAGCAGGCCAACAACGCATTTAGCCAAGCTAGCGTAGAGATACGTAACATATGGAAACCTCTAATCAAGCGAAAAACGACCAACTCCCGCCAAATGCGCCAAAACCAATGAAGCAGAAAGAAGGAAGAGGGGATAGGTGAAAGCACTCGAATGACCTATAAATACTCAGATCTCGGAGGAATAAGTCCAGTTATCACCCGAAGACGATTGTGGATACTAACAATCGAAACGTGACATAACTTGGTTTGAAATCTTTTAATTTTTATTTTTCATTTTTTGTTAATAATATTTTTAATTTTTTCAGCTTTTATTAATATTTCAATTTTTATTTGTTTGGATGTTGTTGTATGTTATTTCTTTGTAATTTCAGTTTTTTGTCAAGTAAAATTGTTAATCGGTTAATCATTTAGATTTTTTTCAGGGTTATCAAATCAATTTTCATTATATCAGACAATGGAAGTCCGAACTGATGAAAAGTCAATCACTACTTTTGCACAAGCATTGCGCCTTAAGGATTTTCCTGTAGTGCTTGTGTTTTGTCCTTAAAAAAAGGACGGCCTTTTGCGACGATTGAGGAGATAACAACCGAATCTTTTTTGAGAAGAATGAAAATTCATCTTATTTTTTAAACAGACAGTGATCTGAATGAAATGAAAGATTAATAGCATGCACATATTCGGCGACAAGAGATTTAATATATTAACGAAGTTCTAGAAATACATTCGACTAGGGGTGACAGAAACCAAGTAGAATTCAATGCTACAAAAAAACAAGCATCGGTTTTTTGAGAAGATGAATATGACGAAACCGGATATCATAATCTCAGGACAGCTGTTTCGTTTAATTTGTTGCTATCAGAGATACAAGTATGACCTGGCATAATCACGTTACTGGAATTGCAAAGTCAGCTTCTTGGAAAATTATTTCGCAGTAGAAAGTTGTATATACCACAACCACAGCAACTTTTAAAGATTTATAAAGCTTAAATTAGTGGTGTAGTTGAATTTCGTTTTGAATAGACATAAAGCTGTTAAAAATAAGACCAAGACTTACGGTATGAGAAATAAGATACATATGTTTTCGAATGAAAATTAGAAAGATATCCAAAGAAAACTGCATTGACTGTTGTTCCATGTCTTGTGGTAGGCTCATTTCGGTTATTATTCATTTGTAGTTCTAATTTATCTTGTAGAAAGTTTACCAAAAGTTTTCCATCTTTAAACGCGAAATTAACATTGTAATCTCCAACTAAAATCAGTGGCAACGTATGATTTGTTTTCTCGTAATTTTTCAGAGCCTACTCGCATCTCGCATCTCTTTCTCTCTCTCTCTCTCTTGCCCCTATAGTAACATACGTAACGTAACTCTCTATCTCTCTTTCTATCTTCACTAACTTATACCTCCTTCTCAACTTCCGTTCGCCTTGCCCGATCACACTTTTCATAACGCTCTAGTCACGCATTCACCAGCTTACTCCCTAAAATCCCAAAAATTGCAATTGTTATTAACTAAAGATGAAAAAAAATAAATAAAACATTGAATGTTTCGTCAATAACTCAAATAACATCAATACTTGAAGAATAAAAATGAAAGAGCCTAAAAGAAGAGAACAAAGAATGGAAAAGTTCCAATTTCCGGAACCTTTAATATTTGAATTTTTCATCAAAAATAAGGCTCCGCGCGCCTGTTACGGTATGGGGGCATCTCTGCTGAAGATAGTGTAGCACATGAACCATTTTTATAATAACAGTAATAATCATTCATTAATTCAGGAGTTTTAATAAATCATGTTATCTGAACACTTCAAAGAAAAGAACAGAGTCTGCGGGAAAAATATGTATATTGATGAAGACTGAGAGATCTCAAGGACATACCAAAAAGTGCATATCAGAATTTTTCCGAAGGGACAGACAGCGTATCTAAAAACAAACATGAAAATAACCTAAAAACCAGGTCCGCAGCTATCTATCTATAAAGAAAAACTAACTTGAAGTCAACATGTGTCCACGGGTGGTCTTTTAGTCCCCAACAATAAAATAACTTTCTGAGGCCACATGTCCACCGCCGGTCACAAGAAAAATATCAAACAAACGAAGTTTTCAATCAAACAATGACATTGAATTACCTAGAGGAAAACACCAAAAAAAAAAACGAAATGGCTACTCAAAAGTGATGGTAAAACAGACTTTGGCTAAAAGACAGCAGCAGCCCCGAAAGGAAGAGAAGCAGTCACAACCAGTGCTTGCACTTCCCTACATCAGAGGATTATCGGAAAACATAGGAAGAATTGGATCCAAGTACAACATCAGAACCTGCTTCAGATCCGGAAACATTATCCGTAGCAGCCTCACGAAAATCAGGCCACCAAACGCGAACTGCGATTCCAATAATTGCATTTACCGGATACCCTGTGAGTGCGGAAAATCCTATATCGGTGAAACTAAGAGGTCATTGAATGTTCGCATTGCCGATCACAAGAAACACAAACATCGAGGGGAACCAGCAAATCAGGAATAGCAGAGCATGCTTGGACCCATCAACATAACATCGAACGGTCCCAAGCTGAGATCTCACACAAAAAGGAACATTGGTGTAGGAGGAAATTCAAAGAAGCCGCATCCAACAATGTATTCAGCCAAGCTAGCCTAGAGATACACAACATATGGAAACCCATAATCAAGCGAAAAATGGCCAACTCCGGCCAAACTGTCATCTCCCACTAAACCAGTGAAGCGGAAAAAGGAAAGCAGAGATAGGTGAAAGTACTCAAATGACCTAAAAATAGTCAGCTCACGGAGGAATCAGTCCAGTCATCACCTGAAGATGATTGTGGATACTAACAATCGAAACGTCGTGAAGTAACTTGGCTTCGAATCTCTTAACTTTTCAATTTTATTTTTTGTTCAATTCGTTCCATTTTTACTTGTATTTCATTTCACTTTTATTTCATTTTAGGTTTTTTTTGCTTAATAAAATTGTTTTTTAAGCTATTCATTTTTATTCTTGTTCTTTGATTTTTAATTCTTCTTTTTTAGTTCCTTCAGGGATATCAAATCATTTCATATAACACTCAAAAGAAAAGTTCCAGAGTCGAAATTTGCTGTTATCCACCGGTAGATATCGGCGCTAAACGTGTTTATGTTTATTGATTTAAACTAAACGAGAGCGATTTTACATAATATACACAAAATAACATACAAATATTTACCATCGCGCAATAAGGTTTGGTAATGAATTTAAAAAAGTAAGCAACATTTTTATGTTTACGTTCGTTTGTAAATAAGGAAACTGTAGTAAAATTAGATAAGGAGTAAACAATTTTTGTCAACTAAAATATCCAAACTGTACTAAAGTTGAAGAAGACGTTAAATTTTATAGTCAAAGACTAATAAAAATAAAAGTTTACAAGAACAGAATTGAAACTTATGGCTTTGACGGAATTTCTAGATATAAAATCAAAATTTTCCACAAAGAATTCCCATTTCACAATATATTTTGGTTTTCTTCTTCTCCATTTTCATACAAAAAAATACCTCATTCGATTTAAACAATATCAAACTTTTGCTACTGACCAAATTGCAGCCGACTCAATTTTTTATTATACCTAACACCTCTATATTTTATCCGGAAAAACAACTCAAAAAATTTTCAAATCCAAATAGTAATTGAGTTACATTCGATTTTATTAAAAGTTCAAATATCATTTTTTCGGCAACCGCCCGAGAAGTACGAAGGAGGTCCCCGGCCTGACCTAGAGATGGCAGTAGTTGTTTGAAAAAATATCACTGTATCAGAATGTACACATTCTATAAAGCATATGTTTCAAGTTTGAAGACGCTGCGTTGTTTATTATTTGTTTGGCAGCCATCAATAGCGAACGATTTCGGTGAATTTGTGGAAATGGAAAAAATTGGTCGTCGTTATGTGGTACAATACTTTCATTTGAAATTTTTCAGCCTAACCAATATAAAATCTGAACTGAATTATATTCTGGGTAAGTCTGCTTCTTTGTTTACAACAGTAAAATATTGGGTAGCAGAGTTTAAACAAGGCCGTACGAGCTACCAAGACGAGCATCGCAGTGGTTGACCAAGTGAGGTGACAATTTCAGAAACCGTGAAGACAATCCACAAAGAGTTCTGAATGATCGCCGACTGAAAGCTAACAGACTTAGTAGGCATTTCAAAAAGTGCGGTATATGTTATAATATCTGGAAATTTGGGCATTAGAAAGCTGTATGCAAGATGGGTGCCGCGTTTGCTCACACTCGAGCAAAAACAGTGTCGTGAAGATGTTTCCATTGAATGTTTAGCGAAGTTCTACAGCCACAAAGCAATAATTCTTGCGTCCTTTCATAACCACGGATGAAACATGAGTCCATCTTTTAAGAACCGAGACAAAACAACAATCAAAATAGTGGACTCAAAAGGGAAAACAGACTCCAAAGTAGGCGAAGACCGTTTCATCTGCAGGCAATGTCGTGGCATCGGTTTTTGGGATAGTCTTCATCAACTATGTTAAAAAAAGGCAGAACTATCAACGCCAACGGCGAGTATTATGCGAACTTATTGCAACGTTTGGTGAAGAAATCAAGAAAAAACGGCCGCAGTTGGCTAAGAAAAAGTGTTGTTTCATTATCGCAATGACCAAAATTAACGAATTAAAATTTGAATTGCTACCTAATGCACCCTATTCGTCAGATTTAGCTACCTCGGATTATTTTGTTCCCAAACTTGAAAAATGGCTCAGTGGTCAAAAATTTTCCAACGATGAAGAATAAATGTCGGCAGTTGAAGGCTATTTTGAGGAACAAGACAGTTCTTAATATAAAAACGGTATCGAACTTATTGAACGTCGTTGGGAAAAGTTTGTAATATCCTCCAAAGCACGATGAACGTTTTTCACAGTTGGTGCCTGAGGAAGCAGATGTCTGTCAACCCCAACAAAACTGTGATAATCCCCTTCACCAGAAGGAGAAAATTGGACGATCTAACGCCACTTTCCCTCAATGGTGAGGTCATTTCATTTGGGACGGAGATGCAATATCTTGGCATTGTCCTTGATGAAAAACTTACCTGGAACGCACACTTGGAAAAAGTATTACACAAAGCCAGACTGTTGCTATGGACATGTCGAAGGATTTGTGGTAAAACATGAGGTTTAGGTCCCAAACAAATCCATTGGATTTATGTGATGATTGTCAGACCAATGATCACTTATGATGCAATTGCCTGGTGACCAAAGGCTTTACAGAAAACGGCCAGGCAAAGCTCTGGCTTACAGAGACAGGCTTGTCTGGCCATCTGTGGAGCCATCAGTACCACATCGTCAGCGGCCATGGAGATCATTTTAGATCTACCTCCTCTCCACATTTTTCTGGAGAGAGAGGCTAGATGGATTGCATATAGACTTGTGCACATTGACAATTACACAAATCAATTTAATTCAGAGTGCAACAGACTGTTGGTTGACACTGGAAGTCACAGCATTCTGGAAATGACCTCTGACTTTATTCCTCCAACTGTCAACTACGAATTGCCTTATAAAGAACTATTCCCGAGTAGAAAGGACTGGATCTTCCGGGAGAAGGAGATAGAGGGAGCAGATAGTTGTTGGTGCAGAGAGATTGGAAGGATCCAACCAGTTACACAAGTCAATAAAAATATTCTCGGGCAGTGAAGCGACGTTGGAAGCTCTTGGCTCTTACCAAGCAACGTCTAATCTAAATTGGTAGCTGCCAAAAATGGCTCTCCTCAATAGGCAAACTCAACAGATTGTCTCTGGTATGGATTCCTGGCCATACTGGCCTGGAAGGCAATTAGGCTGCTGACTCCCTTGCGAAGGAGAATGCTGTCATTGGCATCGCTTTAGGCTTTGCCAAACAAAGATTGAGCACCTGGATAGCAAGAAGATTTATGGACTTCTGGCAGAATCTTCCAGGATTGGCTCACTCCAAGGCGTTTATCCACCCTTCGAAGCTTGATACCAAACAGTTGTTGACCTACAGTAGGGATGAACTACGATGTCTAACAGGCCTTCTTACAGGTCACTGTAATTTGATCTGCCACAATAAACCCTTGCGGGATGCGGTGGAAGGTCACTTTGGACCTAACCTAACCTATTGAACGTCGTTGAGAGAAGTGTATAGAGCTGCAAGGAGATTATGTTGCTAAATAAATACATTTTTTTACAAAATTTGTGTGTTTTCTTCTAGGACCACCCTCGTACGTACTTTCCGGACTAGGCCGGGTGGAATCACATCATTGTGGTCATTGTAAATAAGAAAATTTTGGTGGGTATAGTTTTCATTAATGCAGTTGATTATAACCATAACGACTGGCAGCTGTTCGACATACCATTAGTTGACATTTTGATTTTTGAAAGTTTGCATATAAAGAAATGCGGAATGCGGAAATTTTATTTCCCAACTTTCATGATGATCTATTACATACATCAATTTATTGCATTTAATTTATATCATACACCCGTTGCGACTTCGCACGGATAACACCTCCTCCCCGTCTTAGTATGGATAGTATCATGCCCGATTTATGTATGTGGCGTGTTAATATCATTGAATCATCGAAGTACCAGTGCTTAAATATCATATCAACTTTATATAATACTAGTTGTTGCCTGCGGCTTCGTCCGCGTAGTATTTGGTAGTTGTAGTACTAATTAGTACTATGTTGTTGTATCGCTGCTGTTCCAATGTTTTGACAGAATCAGAATCAACGAACTTAGGCGTACGCAGCGTTATAGAACGGTGCTTTCAAAAAATTGTTCTACAGCGCCATCTAGTGGCGAGTTACAGAAAAAAGTATATACTAAAAACATGTCAAGTTTCATCACGATCGGTTGAGCGATGTAAAAGTTTATCACTTACCAACCAACCAACAAACATCCATTTTCACATATTAGATTATTCAACACTATCACTATGACATATCGTAAAAGAGTAGTTTTTTTGGACTTACCCCCTTGCTTTGAACACCATTTTGAACGGTTTTAGTCGTTTCCTCATCTGAAGATGTCTGAAAAAAATAAATATATTAATGTACTGAAAAATATCAGTACACTGGGTTTCAGATTGATCATCACAAACTGAACACAAAAAGTTAAGAGAGAATCAGATTTGTCTAGGACGTATTCAAAAGAGACACTTTAATGCGAGATTTTCACTCGAAAGATTACAATACCGCGACACATGTTTAAAAAAAAAAAAGGTTTATTGTCTAACAGGAGTAATCCCAATTACAAGACAAATGTAAATAACTTTACAGCTATGACTAAGTATGAGTCCATGGAATATAAGGAAAAGCATATAAAATCTGCAGAGTAATAGAGTAGTATAGATATTATACAAACAGTGATACATTCATATAATAATAATAATAAAAAAAACATATACTGTAGAATTCTAAAAGAATTGGCAGTGTACAGAGAGTTGAAACACAGTATTTCCCTTATGGGTTGTTACGAATTATATACTTGAAGCTTCCAAATGGAACAACAAAAATATCACATTCTGAATAGACACTATTATAAATTTTACAGATGTTATAAACTGGAGATTTTATTAACACGTTGATCCTAGGCAAAGGCAAATAGAGAAAAATTTCGTTTCTACTACTTCATCTCGGTACGTGAAAATCTAGTTGAGATAACAAATTAGGGCAGTCAACCAAATTATGAATCAACTTATATATGAAGATACAGGCATAATATGCTCTTCTGTTTTCTAAGGATAAGAGGTCAAATCTATTCAGCAACACTCTATCAATTCCTTGAGATGAGTAAGCTCCATCTAGTTTGTAAGCCAAGTATTTCATTAAGATTCTTTGACAAGATTCGAGTTGTTGTATATGCACATTGTATATAGGTGACCATATTAGGGAGCCATATTCCAGATGAGATCGTACATATGCATTAAAAAGTGTTATAAAACATTCTTGGTTTTGAAAGTCTACACATCCTGAAGATAAGGCCAAGCATTTTTTTTGGCAGAAGATGTGATTTGATTGATTTGTGACGTGAAGCTAAGTTTGTTATCGAATATGATGCCCAGATCTTTAGTTTCTGTGCTTTGTTCTATAGTGACATCATTTATTGTATAGTCAAACTGTATATTGTTGTGTTTGAAGGTGTATAAATTGAATATTCCACTGAATATTCAAAAATTACATTTTTGAATATTCAGTGGAAGCTTGTTTAGTATGCACCATTCATGTATCGAATTAACTTCCTTTTGCAGAATAAGACAGTCCTCGGTTGATTCAATGGGTCTGAAAATCTTTAAGTCATCAGCAAAGAGTAATATGTTACGAGATATATTTGAAACAATATCATTTATAAACAAAGAAAATAGAAGAGGAGCTAGATTACTTCCTTGAGGAGCACCACTAGTTGAAGTGAATTCTTTTGATTTGTGTCCTTTGTATTCTACAAATAGCGTACGATTCTGAAGATAAGACTCTAGTAAATTCAACAGTTGACTATCGAAACCAACAGAAGAATTTTATTCAGTAGAATTTGATGGTTCAATTTATCAAAGGCCTTTGAGAAGTCTGTATAGATTGTATCCACCTGTAGATGCTTATCTAACGCGCTGCTGACCGTTTGTGTAAAACACATGAGATTAGTTATTGTTGAACGTTTATTGATGAAACCATGCTGATATAAAGTTATACTATTTCTCTTCAGGAAAAATGTTGTTATACAGACACATCTCAAAGACCTTTGCAAAGTTGGACAGAATTGTTATGTTTTGCTATACAATACCATCTTTGGGCGTCAACAATACTCACAGTATCATACATATTTGTCTACTAAATAACTATTGAGAATTCTGACAGTTCAATTTTTCCAGCAAATGATATGAAGGGATACCTAATATTTTTCAAGGCACTTCGTTTACTTCTTTTATTCCAACAACTATCTATTGGAATTGACTTCAATGTAATGTGAATTTCCAATGACTCACACACAGAAAAAATAAAAACTTGCTCATCATGCTGGTTCTACTTTTTTCAGATCTATTTTTTGAATACAGACATATATTGTAATACACAGCTGAAGTTGTCATCACTCATCACAGTGGCTACAAAAATCGATGAAAAAAACAAGAGGTTCAGGTAATTATGAAATCTAATAGACGAAATGTCGCTTTACAAATATATAGAACTTAATCCTGGTACCAGAAAGAGATAAGACTAGAATTAAAGCTGCAGATATGTAATTCCTCAGAAAAGTTGAGATAGTTGCTATAAGAGATAGCATAAGAAAAATTAAACCAATAGACAAGTTTATGCAGGAAAGACATATTGGAATGGTTAGGACACATTTATAGAATGCTAATAGAAAGACAAACAGTAGAAGTGTTTGAAGCAAAATCTATAGGAGAAACTATATAAGGGGTGTAAACGTAGGAAAATTTGTAACGGTTAATTCTGTGTTTTTTCTGTTTTAAATAGAGTATTAATGTAGTTTTGGTACCTTATAGAAGTAAATAGATCTAGAAATAAATAAAAAATGAAATAGTGTTTTCATAGGATATCAACTCCCTCAGTAGTCTCAAACGGTGTGTTCAAATGCAATGAATTCATGATTTTATGGCAAATTGAAGGGAAAGTGAGTTTCAATGATCAGTAGCTTGCCAATTGTACCTTTTACCAGTGGCGTTTGCCATCTAGTAATTACAGCAAGAATCGGTCTGTAAAACCGGGTGACTATAGATGCATTTTTCTCTTACTAGATAAATAATTTATGTTAAATTGGAAAGAATAAATTCTTAGGAGAGATTAGTTTTTGGGAAAGAAATGTTTTGGCTTCCTTCTTCTACAGCTTTATATCAAAAATTTGGGAAACTTCCAAGGGAAGGAAGAAAGCAATCAATTTCGTAATAAAATCTTCAAAAATATATATAGATTATGTATAGAAGATACTTTCAGATACAAACTGTAAATAAATCTCTCAAAAAATTACTTTCACATAAACATTGAATAACACAAGAGAAAAAGTACTTTCGATCCAAATACTTTTATATTTTTTCATATTCAGTTTGTACTCCAAACATTCTTTATGGTATTGAATCCGATATCATTTACAGGATTGTATATTAAAGAGAAAAAATTTCACTTAAATGGAACACTATCATCCTCAATGGCAGACACTGATGTTTTAGAATAAGATGATCAAAAAACAAACGGAATAGAGATGAAAGTAATTTCTGAAAGAAAATGTGCATTCTGATCACAGAAAAAAATAAAAAAAAATACCCAAAAATTGCTATTTAACAGTCCTGATTTAGAACTGCATTCACTAGTTTTGTTTATCAAGCACTAATATAGAAAATTTGGTTTGTAATTTTTTTTGACTGAAAGTTTCAAATTTCAAAATGTGAAATAACTCATTTTGATTTTTGTGCATTCAATTATATCTAATAAAAATGAGAATTATCCACAGATATGAGGTAAAAAAAACTATTTAGCAAAAGTATTTTCACTGGGACATCTATATCAATTTTTTTAAGGGGAATTTAAGTTTTTTTGAACTCATTAGATTTGGAAACAAAAAAGGTTTTTCCCAACTATCACTCCCTCTGATAATTTTTCAAATAGATAAGGGCAGATTAAAAAACTTACCAGAATGTGTCCATTTGAAAGATTCTTGAATCCATTTTTGAGTTTGGCGCGATCCTAAAAATTTTTGAAAATTATATCAGCAAGGAGTTTTTCCTATTACTTACTTGAAATCCCTCTTCGGAACTGACAAAATACAATGGTTGGTTTTTGAAAAGTCCAGAACCTGTTATTTCAACATAATCTCCTGCTCCCTGATTCAAACTCGTAGACATTCTCGCCCCCTGAATGTCAATATTGACATTCGAAAAACAAATTATTCTTCGAAACCAGTACCCTAACCTAGCTTTTCAAAACGGTGGAAAGCCTGACGACAACCTACACCACCTCCACGCTCTCATTACTATTTAGCAGTTTCCCTACTTTTGATGGTAATCCTTACAACTGCCGCTACCTGCAAAATGAACTGCAATGTTTCACTAATGTATCTGCAACCTCCGTACGCGCATGTGTTCACATCAGTGTTGTCAGATCTACGAATTTTTCAGTGGATGTATTAAGTTGATCGAATATAGTTAATACTGTTGTGATAACGAAATATTACACATGACCTAATAATAATATTCTTCTACAAGTTTGCGTTGAATTAGTGAGAACTGTTATTCAGATGACAACTTGCACTTGGTAAATCGAAAAAGGATAACACACAAAATTGATGACGTATCACTACCATTTGACTTGACAGTTTAATGCTGTTGAATGGTTTTTTTACGGTTTGAATATTTTTTCTTGTTTACCTCAATGTATGCATTATCACCTTGCGACAACTATACATTTCCACCACGAATTGGCAGTGATCATATCTAATTTCCAGAATAATGAAAAATTTAAATTGCCAGATATTGGAGTTCCAAAATGAAATATGAAATATTTACAAAATAATCAATGAAGTTCTGACGAATAGACGATATTGTGTAGAGATTTCATATGGAACACATATGTATTCTTTCTGAATATACTGTTTATGTGTCATTCCTTTCAGTTGTCATGTCAATTTTTCACATTGTTACCTCAACCACAGATTCCTCCCCCAACTAGATACTAAAAATACTGAAAACAACAAACACAATTCTAAAATTAACAATATATACATCAAGCTCATTCGACAACTGACATTAATAATAAAGGTTGCCTTTTTAAATTTTATTTTCTTCAAAGGAATCTCTTTATTTGATGATCCCTGGTTATTTACCTATATAGTAGACAATAGTAGACAATGTTTACTGACTTCTCTGAATTTTCAATTCTAAATATATTGAAAAAATATTAATTGACCTGGCAACGTTGGTTCACATAACTATTATTTATTGGACTATTTGAGTTAAAATATGGGTCAGCAAATTTTCTGATTGGTGTAAATAAATCACCCGATTCAAACTAGCACAGACGTGAGTGCTTCCACCAGTGCACAGATACAATAATCAACACGGAACAGAAACCAAGGATTTTTTGACAAGTTTGAGATTATAATTGTCAATTCGAAGGTTTGGAGTTGATGAACGTGAACATGTAGAATAAGGCGACTTCAGTTATAATAAATAATCAATGATAATAGATAAAATACTTCGATTGCCACCTCCTGATCAGTAATAATGGTGAAAACAATCCGTAGGTAGAAACCACGGGATATTTCTATTTCAACAACCGTAGGGTCCTCTGTGTGAAAAATCGTAACTAACAAAAGTAACGATACTGGTACCGCCAGGAGTATGTTTTTCGACAGGTCTAAAAATTCGGCTTTTTGATTTTATGCTATGAATAAATAGCAATTTTCTCAGCCTTACTTTAGTTCATTAAATTTGTTGAACTAGAATATTTTGAAACTGAGTATTTTTATTAGTGATTATAAAAATTATACACGTCGAAAGGCAGAACCAGTTTACATTCAAATACATTGAACTTGGTTTAATAAACCGAAACCCTCTCGTAACAAATGAAAATCTTTGAAGGAATAAAACAAAAGTTATTCTCTTTATCTTATACTTTCTTCAGTTCCTTTCCTACTTCCTGTGTTGCTCTATAAATAAATACTTATTTATTCCACTGTGCCGTGGCATATACTGATGAGGAAACCCTTTTTTGAAATTTGAATTGGCATTTAGAACGTTATTTGAAGTAAGTGCACATGCCCCGTAGAACATCTACAACTGTTTTCAGTATTAACATCAGTTTTAACATTTTCTTGTACGGAACAGCGAGGAGAGGTAACTCAGTAAATAAGGCATTGAACTAGAAAAACGTGTGTTTTTAAATAAGTTTCATTGTTAACTATAATATATAGTTTATTATATAGATATATAAATCGGAAAATTGGTCCACTGATTAACCTCTGTGGGACATAATACTTACATGGACAAATTAGCCCAACCTAACCTCTATATGGTACGTGCTTTGGAGTCCGTGTATTTATATGGACATAGATTTACATTTACATTTTTGCATTGAACATTCAGATACAAATTCAATACAATATTTCTGCTTTTTTTTTTAAAATACAGATAAAATTATTTAATATCCTGGGAAGTTTATGAATCTGAATATGTGTTGGTTTTATAAAAACTTATAGGAGAATTTTTGCTTAGTTTTCGTGAATATTTCACTCCCATTTCGTCCACTAATTTCTGTATAACGTTAAGAGAATAATCTATTTGTTCTTTGGTGAGCTCTGCGGAAATACAAATTCGAATCCTTCCCTGAGAGAAAGAGGTAGCTGGATATCCGACCCCAACTGTGGCTATTTTCTCTTTAAAAAGAGCTCTAAGCATGGCACTGAAACAAAATACATAAAAATAATATTTTGAAGCATTAGCTTGTAGTTCAAAACAAAAATGGTATCATAAATATACAACTTGCAATAAGTTCAATGGTAAATATAGACACCTCAAAACTGAAACAATTTTTAATATTTTAGTGTCAACGTGAGTTGAGAAGCAAGCAACCAATCAATCACCAAAATAATATTTTTATCATTTGATATTTTATAGTAGAGGCATATTCATAGCGTCATTTTTTTATGCATTCGAGCTTGGGACTTTTCGATGAAGAGTCGGGCACATTTCATCTTTACTTTATAAACTATAACGATCAAAATGAAGCAAAAACTGAAAATTGACATAGCGTAACGTCAAATTCCCTTTGGAAACCAACCTCACGCTAGTTTTGAAATCATAGTTGATGTGACGTCATCGTTTCAACGACAGAAAACTCGTATATGTATATTACAGCTATAATCATTGTTTTCCTTGAGTTTGACGTTTGCCTTATCAAGTCTAGGTGTCGCCCACACCTTGGTTCTTCCGAATTTCATTTTATATCTGTATCATAGAAATGAAAATGTAGTCATCGATTACCTACTGTTATTAATTCAATATCTATGACATAGATAGGAAAAATTAGATATTTAAAATATGTTTTTTCTGATTTTATGCAAATTCAGCCAAAAAACATGATCGATTAGTAGATTCAATTGTTGATTTTCAGAGATTAGTTATGAATCCTATTTGTGGAAACTAATAATAATTGATGATATCATAATGTATATTCATAGAAAAGTAATAAAAATTTAACTGAAGAATCATTTGAGGAATTAATAAACAATAGATTATAAAATTTTATTCGATTTTGAAGAATGCTGAAATTATAATATAATAAAATTTCTTAGGTATCTTCTTCCGGCATTACTGAATGCTTTGCCAAATATTGAGATAGTCTATTGGTGAATTGTTGATTGGTTTGCATGAATACTTCAGTCCGACTTTCTCTACTACTTTCTGTATAGCTTCAAGAACATAATCTAATTGTTCTTTGGTAAACCCAGAAGAAAGACAAATTCGAATTCTACCCTTATTAAGGGACGTAAATGGATATCCAATTCCAACTATAGCTACTTTTTCTTTCATGAGAGTTCTCACCATGCAACTGAAAATTCAAAAATACTTCTTAGCAACTAATTGAATCACTATGCCTGGATACTATGATAGCTAAATCTAAATTCATTGGAATAGTAACTGTAAAGTTCATTCATGGTATTGTGACGAATTAAAGAATTAACTGTTTTAAACAAATTTATTTTCAACAATATTTCACTATCACAACTAATTTATGTACAACACTTAGCAACTAACGCTTAATTTATCTTCACAGATTTCTTTCTTTAAACGCACGATTCACTTTCTAAGTACAGACTGACTCTAATCAGAGACAACTTGGTTGTCTCTGCTCTAATGGACAGAAAGCAGGGATTATATACCGCTAACGAGCTTTCTAGATTTATCTAGAAGTCTCGGCACTCGTCTAGTATTTTCCCGGCTAGTCAGACCGCTTCCTTCGCGGTGATGTCATGAGTTTGGTGTCTGAGATAACGGTCAGGGCCGGCTTCAGATTCATTACAGTATCTAGGCTTTCCCGGCCGGTGTCTAATAAATTGTCCGATGTTTCCGGGTTTATTAGCCGTGGTCTGAAGGTTTTTATACCTGACAGTAACGGTCGACGTGATCTTGCTGCGATGGGACGACCGACTGCTGTTGTATCTAGTTGGTACGGCCCTTCTTCAATTATTTGGAGATTCTTTGTGTTATGATGTGCCGGTATCTATATAAACCGTAAGGATGTCTTCCTTATGGTTGAAATTGTTCTTATGTTTATGTATTTCTATGACCTCTCCGAATAGCCCCGGATAGTAACCTATGGTTTTATCAAGAACTTGTGTTCGTTCAAGGCAATGTCATTGCTGCCTTCTGAGAGAGCGTGTTAGTCTAGTTCATATGTACCATTTTCTTCTAAAATTTTTATATAGTCTCTGAAAATTATGATCAAGGTTATATTCGATTCTCATTATCACGTAGAAGTTTAAGGAAACGGTCGAAAAGGCGCCAAAAAAATTACAAAAGTTGTAAACAAATTAGTGAACAAAATTTAGGTTTGGTTTTTTGATTATCTCAAAAAATATTTAAAGTTTTTGAATTAAAAAAAAAAGATCCAAAAAGATCATCAAATTTGCCAAAAGAAACTTCTCCGACCCCCGGAGCTGTAACTCCATTATTTATAATTTTTGCAGAGCCCTGAAACTAGAGCCAAAAACGAGTAGTCTTGTTTTCGCGGGCAGTGCGTCAATCTGACACAGCAACAAAAAAATTATTTAGTCATATTATACATGGAAATTAAGGAATGAAAAAAGTCATGTACTTTTGGAATACATCAATGAACAATAATCCGGTGTCTAACAGTTGAAAGCTACTTATTTTTTTATTTTTCACGTTTAATGTTAAAAAAATTATTATGAACTTGCGTTCGTTTTTGCGAACAAATATTAAAATTAAGGAACCATCTTTTCTCTGAAAATCATAAATTCTATTGTTCTTTGAGATTAAAAAAATATTTCTTTTCGTTTTTTATTTGTTTATTTGAGAAACAACTTTATTTTTTTTCATTTATTTTTTTAAATAGTTAATTATATAATAAAAATTGCCATGTATGTCTTTTTTAAATTTTTTTGATGTAGCTTTCAATATTATCATGCCTTGAAACTTGTTTTTTCATTAGCTCTTTTGTTTTTAAAATTATAATAATTCTTAAACTTTCGCAGATAGGACAATGACGCTTCAAGTGTTTTCTGTTTATTATCAATTCATTAACAATTTCAGCTTTTTATTTAGATTCTAGCTCTATTATTTACTTAATTATTGACTATTGTTTATAAAAAAAATCTTTTCAAAAAAAAAAAGTCTTTTCAATGCACAACGATTGTTATGTACCATTAAATTATGAATAATCCATGACTTGCACTTTTAGTAGTTTAGGTATCATTAAAAATTAATTAAAAATTATATTTGCCTAGACTTTAACTAAAATATAATTTCGATTTAATGAGTCCCCTTAATTACCTTTTTCAGATTTTCTATGCTCGCAGAGTTTAGAATCATTTTCAAATCCCAGTTTTCACCAGATTGTTGTAAATAGGGCCGACGTTGACCTTGCAGCTTCAATAATAGCATTGATACCGGAAAAATCAAATATTACAATGTGGAAAACACAAGTTTCAACGAAACAGATGTTATTTACGAAACTCATCATAATCAATGATTGTTAATAAATAAACGCATTTTTTAACAACAAATACATTTTTTTAGGAACCGTTTTCCTCTAAAAATCATAATTTTCATCATTAAGTATATTACGAAAAAAAATTCTTAGATTTACTCATAAACAATGTATTTGTTCAAAACAATTTTTTCAACAATAACAGTAAAACAAATTAAGTTTGTTAATTATTATTGTTATCATCATTATCAGGGTTTTTATGTTAACTTTCAGTTACAAATGAATAATTAATAAAAAAATTGGAATAAAAAATTTTCAACCGCGGATTATTGTTCATTGATGTATTCCAAAACTAGACAATTTTTTTCATTCCATAATTTTCATATTCAATATGTTTAAATAATGTTTTTGTTGCTGTGTCAGATTGACGCACCGCGCGCCAAAACCAGACTACTCGTTTTTGGCTCTAGTTTCGGGGCTCTGTAAAAATTATAAATAATAGAGGTGCAGCTCCGGGAGTCGTTACTTTCTTGTATCAATCTTGATGATATTTTTGGATCTTTTTTTAAAATTCGAATATATTGAATATTTTTTGAGATATTCAAAAAAAAACAACAGCACCTTTTCGAACGTTTCCTCAAACTTTCTACATGACAATACGAATCGAATGACACCTTGATCGAAATTTTTCGGAGACTAAATAAAAATTTCCATATTTTCAAGAAAATATGGTACACGTGAACTAGAATGTCCTGCCACCGCCGATTTATCCGTTTGGCCACAGCGGCAACTTCTTTTATGCTCAGTCAAGCGCGATTCAACGCTTTTTTTCGTGGTTCCGATGTAGACCGAACCACAACTACATAGTATTCGGTATACTCCCGGGGTACTTATTCGATCTCTAGGATCTTTTGCTGATTTGAGACTATTATCTATCGTTCTTGTGTCGTCCCACACCTATTCCCATCGTAAGTACAAACGCACTAAGGCCATTCTCCGCAAAGGATACAACAACGGATCGATATTCCTCAACGTCCCCAATGCAGAGTAGGACAGTAACTCTCCACCAAGCGATTTCTGGAAGTAGGATTCCCACAAGGCGTAGTTTTATCCTCACACCTCTTCTCGGCGTACAAGGCAGACGTGCTTGAGGGAGAGGACAACTTCAACAAGTTGGCACACTTCGCGGAGGATACAGCTCTACTGGCGGGATCCACCAAGCACACGTTAGTTACAGGATACCTGCACCAACAAGCCGACATATTAGAGGAGTGAGCCAACCTCTGGAAGATTAGTATCAACCCTGATGAGAGTCAGGCGATACTATTCACCTGGAGAAAGTAAGGCCGGACAGGAGATTCCGTGAACAAACGAAGGTAGATACCTGTGAGTCACCCTCGACAAGTCTCCTATCCAAAAGGGTAGGGCTGGCGAAAGCCGCTCGACAAAACTCTACCCCATCAAAAGACCCAGGAGTAACATGGATCTCCAAGTGGAAGTGCTCCTTATCAAGATCATCCTACTTCCCAACATCCTGTATGCCTCTACTGCTTGGGGCTAGTGCGTAGCAACATACAGACGCCAAATTCAAATGTTTATGAACATCTGCTTGCGGGCGGCCATAAACGCTCCTAAATATATACCTACTCAACCGATTCATTTGCCGGAACCTGGATCTTAGCACCTAGTACGTGAATGCATTCATGAGAAACCACGCTGAAAACGTTTTCGCGCGTATTTGTACACAACCCAACGATGCACAAAACAGGGATGACTCCTGTTTCCGCTAGAGGGACAAGCATGTAAGGCCGACAAAGCAGAACCAGAGACCATCTCCGAGAGTCGCCGTCCGGCGACTTTGATAACAATTAAAAATGTATTACAATTTCACAGACAGACACACACATACACACGCATTCCGGTACTAAACACGCACATCAACTCGCGACACACAACATTCGATCTTTAGCTAGGTACAGGGTGCCACCGTGCAAACACTACACATACAGTAGAGTCAGGTTTAACAAATCAAATGAGGAAGTGAAAGCACCTAGAGGATGACTTCCGACCAAAAGGGGTCAGATATCAATCTTGCTGAAGTGCCAAACAACAGGTTGAGGACAACTCGGAAGTGACTGAAGGAGATGGAATTGAGATTTCAGCTTCTGCACACAGAAACCGTGTGGGGAAGATTTTATCTCAATGCACTTAACCCCGGGGGGCACGGTGGATCATTTTCAGTTTGCACATCGCAGCAAAGTAAATCACTTCGACCGTTGATGCATCGCTTTTGATAATATCTGCCGCAGTAGTAGACGAAACGTTTGGTACAAAAACCTGCAGACCACGGCTAATGAATCCGGAAACATTGGACAATTTGTGAAGTTCATTGTTTTGAATAATTGCAACTTAGATTTTACAAAGAATGAATGCTTTTTAAAAAATATGTTTTGGAAAATGTGGATCCATACCACAACCTACCATAACTTCAAAATTAGTCAGGATTGGGGAAGAAAGTTTTTGGCTTTCTACTACTCCATCTTGATGCAAAAAACAAGGATGAGGGAATCTTTCAAGGAAAGGAAGTAAGTAATCAATTTTAAAATAAGTAACTCTATACATGGATGTGTAGATAGATCATGCAAAGAAGTAACTTTCAGACACAAACTGAAAGAAAGTCCTCCCGAAACAGCTACTTTCAGCTACTTGATGAAAAAGCCGACTTCATTCCGTAATGTTTTGGTCTTGTCACATCTTTCCAACGGTATATTCTTCGTTAAGCCAAGTATCATTCAGATAATAATTCTATTCTCACGTCGAAATTCCCAATCGTCCATAGGTAATATCTCATTTTTTTTTGTTTCCTAGCTAAAATTCAATTCCCCCAAAGTTGTCCAAGATTTCTTTCTGTCTATCATTGGAGACATACTTTGTTCTTCTTTCAAGGCTCCCATTATTTTGTCCGGGGTCGGTAGTTCTTTGTTAAAATAAAATGAAGGTACTGTACTTCTAATTGTAAGTTTGTTGTTTTTACCAACAGGCGCAGTTTTTTTCCTAAAGATGGTTTTGAAAATTTCAGAGCTTCATTTTTTCTCTCACTTTTGAATTGATATATCAATGATTTTAAAACTCCCATCATTTGCAAACACATTTCCACTAGAGTATATCGGTATATGAAGGATTTTGGTGCATGAGAGAGTCGTATACATTAGGAATAATAATATTTTTGTTAACAGAATAAGCACATTTGTTCATTCGCTTTACTGGAGAGAAAACTGAAGTAGCCATTTCAATTCACACACTAAGTATAATTTACTAATAACACCACTAATTAAGATGCAAGAACTTTATCATTCATTCAAATTCTTCGGAATATAAATAAATAGAAGCACTATCAGATGACATCATCCTCTTCTCCAGTAAAAATTGAAAATATCTCAGGTATGCCTGATTCAATTCAATTTTAGGTGTTCAATTAGAAAAAAGATCCATTAATCAGCAATGCGAGTCCTTCATAGTTTTGTTACTCACCATATGCATATATGAAGAGCCTTTTGAGATTTGTTATATCAAATATCAAAACATTGAACGTTTAAAATAAATGTTACATTCTTCTTCAGTTGAAAATGATTATTACATCGCCGCTTAAGAAAATAGACACTAATACTTTCACAACGATTATCATCTGATTAAATCATAAATAATTGTTACTCCAGATGGTTACATTTTTGCAAGCAATGGGTTGAATTTTTCTGATGCATTATACATCAGTTTCAGTAAAGAGCTTAAACAAAATTTGAGCAATTTTTGATACTTAGGTCTAGACAATGATGTAATAGCTTATTGTTGTTAATAATATCTTCCCAAATTCATGTATGCCATTTCTCTTGAGCTACTCATTTTAGTCCTTATCGCTGAGGATGACAATATAGTTGGCTGTTCAAAAACGTGAATGTTCAAATTTCGCGGACTACGTAGCCGCGATTTATTATTTTTTTTATATTGGTACACTCGTCTCGGATATATGTTCACAGTTTCAGTTATTGAGCAAGTTTAGTTTGTTAGTGAGAGGACTAAAAGTTTGAAGTGTTTCTGCTATCATAAAAATAGACCGAAGAATTGTGAAAAAAATTTTGTGAAAAAATTGAATTTAGGTGTTCAGAAACACTTGAAATGTTGACAGTGACATATGGTGATTGTACTCTGAATCAGAAAAATGTTTACAAGTGGTACAAGCTTTTCACAGAAGGTAGAGAAATGTGAATGACGACGCTCGCCCTAGCCGCTCCAGCACATCAACAACCGATGAAAATGTTGAGAATGTGAAGAAAATTTTCATTGAGAATCAGCAAATCACTATTAGAGAAGTTGCTGAGGATGTCGCCATATCGGTTGGCTCATGCCAGACAATTTTTTTGTAAATTTTGGGCATAAAGCGTGTGGTAGTAAAGTTCGTTGAAAAATTGCTGTATTTTGATCACACATGAGCATCGCTCAGAAACTGGCGACAAATCAACAATTAATGGCTTTCGCATCACGATAATGCACCAGCTCACTCTTCATTGCTTGTTCGTGATGTTTTGGCCAAAAACAACACCGTAATCATGCCTCAGCCACCGTATTCACCAGATTTGCCCCCCTGCAACTTTTTCTAGTTTCAAAGATTGAAGACACCCATTGAAGGACGGTGTCTGAGGAGGTGAATACCGAATCTCCGAGAGAGCTCAAGGACATACCAAGGAATGCATATCAGGGCTGCGTTGAGGATTGGAAAAAACGGTGGCACAAGTGTATTATATCTGAGGGGGACTACTTTGATAGTAACAAAATAGAAATTTATGAATAAATAAATATTTTTTTGAGAAAAATTAAAATTCACTTTAGTTTAGTAACAGAGTATATGGTTTACTAGCAAATCACAAAACCCCAATAAGGTAAAATGAAGTGATAACCAAAATGGATTCAGATATAGATTTCGGAAACTATAAATAAGTGTTTTCTGTAGTCTGCACAATTATTTTATGGATTTAACATACTGTGCTGGTGAAGTGGAGTGAGAAGAAAGAACTAGTGATTGGTTATTTGTTCATTCTTGTTGTTTTTTTCATAGTTTCAGTTTTACAAGTAATTACCTCACTTGCAGTAGTCGACTACCTTGCAACTTAAATAAATATAAACGGAAATTATATTCAAATGTGATGTTGGGAAGTGAATCAAAACAATTTTTGGATCTAATTGGAATTTCTTCATCTTGTTTTGAAACTATGTTTCAAAAACTAGGGGGCACATCTCCTTTTCAATACCCCGTACTTTGAAAAGTACTTATACGATTGAGTTGTGTTCATGAACACTTCTGAAAATCTTACGTAACATCATTTTCTTCAAAAAAAAGAGCGGGGCCAGTTAAAGAAAATACATCAAACTCGACGACAAATGAACATAGTCAATAAATGCAAATTACTTACACAATTTTTGAATAGTGAAATGCCAAAATCGGAATTACTGGCGAATCTTCGTTTCCATATATAATGAGTCCCATTTGTCGAAGACGCTTTTTGAAATATTTCGTGTTTCTTGCCAACTTCTCAATTCTCTGCCGTCCTTCATTTGTACCATCTTTACCCATGAGTATTTTCAAAACTGATATAATCTGTGAGGCGAGTGGAGGGGGCATAGCCCATGCGTGTCGAGAAGCAACGCTTTTTTCTCGTAGACATGTAATTAACTCCTGCAATGGAAGTAATGGATTTTCAAGACAACTATTTTATGTTTGTGTGGAATCAGTGGAATCTTTATTATGTAAAAATAATCAGTATTCAGTATTGGAACGGATATAAGAGCATATAGGGTCAAAAAGAGGGGTCGCTGCAAGCAAGGGAACCCTGCTCATCGACAGGCGTGGTACGATGCACAATGTCACTCATTTGTATGATCTGGGTGACATTGTACTTCATTCTTCTGGAGAAAAGGATCTCTATTAGGCCTTAAGGTATGGAAGACGAAATAGACAAATTTACAACGGTTCTTTTCAAAAGAGCAAGCTGCAGGATTATAAAGAAGCTAAACCCGAAAGAAGAAAACCCGGAAAACCATTCAGATTCCCTGACAAATGAGAGGCCGTGAAGCTTAGAGTTTGGAATGTCTACATAAAAAAAATGGTTCGGGCTGCAAGGTCATTATAAGTTAGGGTTCTATTCTATTCATGATCCGTAATCCGAGACTGTTTCATATTTGCGAAGTCAAATTTCAATTAATAAAAAAATCCATTTTGATGCCGGACTTCAGTGGTGTCACTGCATATATTTTTCAAATATTCCTTCCTCCGTTTTGGAGGGCTCTCTAAGATGGGTGGAGTCTGAATCCATCAACAGTTTCGTCTAAGTCGCTTCTCACCAGGCCGCCAAAAACGACAACAACAACAAACCTACCCATATGCCCCTTCAGGTCTCTAAAACTTGCTGAACAGCCTGAGCAGCTCGTCTAACGGGTCCAACCCGGTTATAGTTGTAATGAGTTGTTTTGTGAGGCAGTCTGACTTCTAACCTTCCGACAATAGCACGAAAGATAGAAGAGTGCCTAAATATCCCAAGAACGACTAAGCAGTTATTGTCAACACCGGCACCCCATTCGGTCTGACGTGGATTAATAAAATGTTGCATAGAACGCGGACATACTAGATAGAGGATAGACACGCAACACACGCTATACAAAACAAACATAACTTTCCCCCACCAGAGAACATAAAACTCATAAAACAAGTCAATGAAGGAAACCGTATGGACATCTGGGAAAACTTAAACATCCATAAATTTAACAGTCATAATTCACTTATCGAGGAACAAATACAAATCAGAACACAACAAGACCTAACATTCAATACACTACACAAAACAAAACACACTCCTAGAGAAAATCCAACACAAAGGATATTACCTGATACAGGCAAATTTACCTACAGTACCTGCAGTACCTGCAATAAGGCGTTCTGATCGCATAAAAGAACACAAAAGGATGAAACGTTCAGTTTGAGTAGAACCTTGAAGATGATAGCAAGACCAGCTGTCGAAAGCGCTCGCATATAATTAAATAGGAGTTATAAAGCTTCAAATTCTTTTGGTGATATATGTTAATAAACTCGATCCAGTGCAAAAAGGTAATATGATACTCTTGCTCAGACAAAAAATATATGAAAATCTTGTTAATAGATTGTACTTACCTTCATTTAGAACATCAATCTCTCTCTATATGATCATATTAAAAAACGGTGACTTCTACTAAAGTCAGAATTTTACTCAATAAAACGTAACATATACCTTTGTTCCAGCAATGTATCCTCCTGATGAACCGAAGCTTTTTGAATATGTACCCATAAAAACATCGATATCTCTCGGATTACAGTGGAAATAATCGACAACACCAACGCCCTTTTTTCCCAGAGCACCAATACTGTGAGCTTCATCAATATAAAGATATGCTTTATATTTTTTCTTCAGGGCTATCATTTCAGGGAGGCGTACGATTGAACCATCCATACTGTAGACCCCCTCCACAAATATAACTATTTTTTTCCACGGTTTGAATACTCCCTCCGGTTGGTTGGGTTGGCCATAGTAGATAGCTTCCCTCAAAAGTCTTTCTAGGTGTTCAACACCTGAAATACACGTTTCTTTTTTGAAAACTGTAGAGAGGGATTTGAGTGGGAAGCGTTTTGTTTGGTTGGTTGAAGGGGTATATGGGTGGTGTGATGTGTCACGCAAGACTTGGTGATGTGTTTGCTGGACTGGCCTTGGTTGGATATACGGATTTTCCAATACCAAGGCCAGTGCAACACCATATACCCTTTTAACAAACCAGAACGTTTCCCATCAAGCGTGGCAACGCCGATCAATCAGGACTTTCCACGCCACAATTACAACCTACGTCTAAGGTGTTCTCATTCAAGTGCATCAAATGGAAACATACTCACTGTTATGTTTGAATACTCTAACGGTAACGCCTCCTAACCTAATGCCAAGAATAATACTAGAGTGGTTTTTTTCGTCACTGAGAACCAAACTACCAGGTGAAAGGAGGGTAGGAATGTTGAGAGAGTTGGTTGCGAATCCCATGCCAAACGTGATAACATCTTCGACGCCAAGAAACTCTGCCATCAACCTTTCCAATTCGTCGTGGAGTTCGCAAGTGCCATACCGTTGTCGAGAATTCCCAGTGCTGATGCCGTATTTATAAACGGATGAGATCGCTGCTTCTGCGCAAGGTCCTGACTTTTCTGCGAATCCTAGATAATTGTATGAGCCAAGATTGATACATTTTCGTTCCGAACCGGTAAACCTGAAATCATAGATAAAATGCAGTTGCCACTTTTTTATTGGTCGAAAACACTGACGTCTTTGATTTTCAGAGGTACAGATCTGTTTTGTCTGAAAAAGTTTTCTGTAAACCAGAACGGGATTAGTGAAGAAAAAAATGTGAAATCACGGTGATGTTATGTCCGTAATTACTATTTTCAGCTGATGGACGAGGAACTGCTAATAGGATTGCCACTTTCACCGGTGATAGCCAACGAGTAGGGTAATATCCACTATAGAGCACGCTCCGCCCCCTTCACTTGTGCCCCTTTATGGCTTCGCCTCTGGCCCTCCTTCACTTGAGTTCCTCAGGGCTTCGCCACTCTTTCAATTGGGCCCCTCATGACTTTGCCTCTGAGCCCATTTGTCAGCGCACCAAATAGTCACGTGGTTCCAGTAGCCACCGCTGGTCACATCACTATCATCAGTTCACATTTACGTCCAAGATCTCACGTTGGTTTCGAAGCTAAGGACAAAGCCTAACACTCCGACGACCTGCGTTCAATTCTCCGATATTTTTTAATTTTAATTCCCTCATGAAATTTTGAACCGCCGGCGCTCGTGGTCACTGGAACCATGTGACAATTTGGTGCGTTGACAAAGGCACTCAGGGGTAGCCATAAGGGGCCCATGTGAAGATGAGGCAAAGCCCTAAGTGGGCCCCAGGGCAGAGCTACAAAGGGACACAGGTGCCTTCTTCTGGTGAGTGTGATTCCGAAGATCGGAACGTCATGAGATCAATCCCAGTGAGGATAATAACAAAAAACACAGATCAAAATTAAAAGATAAGTACTTTTTGATCATTCCCATATTGATTTCAATTTAAGAGCCACCGGTAGACAGCTGTTTCAGTCTATTGGGCATCATCGGTACCGGGCAGGCGGTCCTCGATTGAAGACAAAATGAGAAAAAACCAATAAAGCACTTGATAAAAATAGCTGCGTAAACGCAAGCGAAACATAAGTGGAACCACCTATTGGTGTGACACCCAAGTCAACTTGCCAAGTTTTTATGTCAGTGTTGGTGGTTTGATCAATCAACCGACAACTGCGGTAGCAGAAATTTGAGAAGCTAACCTGAAATGCCATCGGAAAACGAATCCACATGTTTCTAGAAATGATATGAAATCTAGAAAGGTTAATGCAGTCAAGCTGCTGGAAAATAATTTAATATAAATATATATGTTCAGTTTCAGTTTCAAGATCTATCAACTGAAACCACAAATGTGCGGTTGGCTCCTGTTGGTGGCTCCGTGCATTTGTATTTCTATCTTTTGGTAACCAAGTGTTACCCATCCTTACACTTGGCTGCACCATACTGATGATGGGTCAAAAGCCCGAAACACGTGTCTATGGTTTGCCACTTTCTTGAGTGCTATGTCCGATATTAACTTCTGTTTCTATATCAAGACACTCAACAACTTTCATATTCGTATAATTGCCTGGACCCGGATGTCACGCAGGTAGCTATAGCTGCCTCCGTGGTGATTTTGATAGTTTTCTTGTAAACACAAGATCTATCAACTGAAACCACAAATGTGCGGTTGGCTCCTGTTGGTGGCTCCGTGCATTTGTATTTCTATCTTTTGGTAACCAAGTGTTGCCCATCCTTACACTTGGCTGCACCATACTGATGATGGGCCAAAAGACCGAAACACGTGTCTATGGTTTGCCACTTTCTTGAGTGCTATGTCCGATATTAACTTCTGTTTCTATATCTTCTATATCAAGACACTCAATAACTTTCATATATATATATATATATATATATATATATATATATATATATATATATATATATATATATATATATATATATATATAATAATATATATATATATATATATATATATATATATATATATATATATATATATATATATATATATTATGACATGCTCAAGGTTGCCCCTTTCTTCCCATGCAGACCTACGACTTTTTAGATACGTGTGGCAGATACTCAACGAAAAAAATGCCGCGCAGAGAGTTGAAGTAAAATCATTAGGCACCTGTGCAAAATCTTTGACGCAAGTTATTTCCCACTATAAATCTGAGGTTGATGCAGTCAAGCTGCTGGAAAATAATTCTATGAAAATCAAAAGTTAAATAGATAAATACTTTTCTGATCATTCCCATATCGATTTCAAATTAAGAGCCACCGGTAGATAGCTGTTTCAACCTATTGGGCATCGTTAGTACCGGGCAGGCGGTCCTCGATTGAAGACAAAACGCTGACGATCATCTTGATTTCATTCAGGATTTGGAGACCAGCTCCCCTACCCTTTTGGCTGATCATTGGCCTTGAGATGGACCAATGGGTACATGACTGATGGATGTTAAGACAAAAATAACCAAGAAAAGTACTTAATAAAAATAACTGTGTGAACGCAAGCGAGAAATAAGTGGAACCACCTATTGGTGTGGTACCCAAGTCAACTTGTCAAGTTTTTATGTCAGTGTTGGTGGTTTGACCAATCAACCGACAACTGCGATAGGAGAAATTTGGGAAGGTATCCTGGAATGCCATCGGAAAACGAATCCACATATTTCTAGAAATGATATGAAATCGAGAAAGGTTAAGGCAGTTAATCCACATGTGGATTCGTTTCGTTTCGAGGAACAAGACTTTCTGGAATGTGTTACTAATGATCCACCAGTTGTTGAATAATTGGGGTTGAGTAATTGGTGTATCATCATTATTAAATAAAATTATACTCACTCGAAGGACCATCCATTATCCTTGGTGACGCGTTCTTTTATTACAATTTCGTTGCCGGCCACACTACAAATTGGATAATCGCAACAATCTCTCATCCTTCTGAAAACGTATCTGGAGTAAAAGATGGAAAATCTATCGAGAAGAGGTTGGTAGCCATCCCGATTTTTTTCTTCGACGATTTTGGGTGGAAAAAATGTCTGATTCATGAAGCTTAGGAACATGAGAATATAAAAACTGATTTGAGTTAGAAAAAGTACCATCAACGTTGGTGATTCGAAGGGTTCCTTGATTTCAAGCATGTTGGGATTTTTCGTGCCTGATTCATGGGAGTTTTCGTCACCATGGCTTGTAATAATTTTCTGGAATCATACAAAAATCAATCAATGTTCGAAACTCTGGAGTGTATGCAAAAAATACATTCTAAGAGATGGAGTGATTTGTGCTGACAAATAATGATGGTTGTAAGACTTCCAAAAACCTAACTAATCAAAGCTGAATTGAAAGTGCCGATAATTAGCACATTCACCTCACCACCACTGTGAAGACGTTTTCAAATTTTCAATGATGAACTGAATATCTATTAAAAAAAGATCTGTTTAGAATTTGTTTTTCCGTTTTCCGTGAATATGAACTGATCCAACTGTCAGCTAAGGAAACACCTACATAATATGGGGCTAGTGGACACACCTCTATGCAGGATGTGTGAACAGGAAGATGAAACTGTCAGGCATGTCCTATGCGAGTATCCGGAGTTATCGTCAATAAGAGAGTGTGTGTTCGGGCGAGTCTTGGCCTACACCTGCCGATATAAAGGAGATGTCTCCCAGCGACCTGTCCACCTTCTTGGAAAGGACAGGATGGACGACGACCTAAGACAACTCCTCGGGAGGATGTACAATGGGTCACATGTGGCCTAAGTGCGTGGGCTTACACTCACCCTTCCTACTCTACAGATACAGATGAACTGATCTACCTGATATCTGAGAGAAAAATGTCAGTTACCTGGCACCTAGAATATATACGGTCTTCCAACAGGGACTTCCAAACTTTGACAATTGATAAGGGACATCTTGTTGAAGGTACATCTGTCAAATTAGTTGTCATTTATTCAGTCTGTTTTGACAAATCGATGGACTGATATAGCATTCAATAACGCGTGAAAATGATAAAATGTTTTATCAAAATGAGTGTTCTGTTCGGAGAACGTACTGTAAGCTTTGCCCATTTTGAGATCGACATAATTGTGAGAGAACTACTCGCAAGATGGTGGGTGAATTTGAGTCCACTGGGTCATTAAACGATCGACGACCAACACCCGTATAGTCCAGTCATTATAGTAAGTTCACCTCGGAATTCGAGATACCCAGCTGTAAGTCTGTAAATACTTGTATATTGACACCCTAAAAGTTGTCTCAAAACCAACATATGGTAGGGTGTAAGCAACTATTAAATTTCAAGGTCAAAGTTCACAAAAATCGGTTTTTTTGCGCTTTTTTTGGAAATATCTCATTTTCTATGGGTTTTTTGCTATTTGTATTTATCATCAATATTGTAGAATACAAAATTCTCTACAAATTCTGTTGAAAAAAAATTTTTATACGGTGAACCGTTTTCGAGATAGAGGGCGGAGAGCACTCTATTAATTGCATAATTGTTAATGAAAATATAGGAATTATATTTGAATTTTAACCTAATTATTATTTATAACTTCTTACATGATGAAAAAAAAATTATGAATTAATCTCTTTATTAAAAAATATCATTGAATACATTTATTTTTATTGAAAGTAAAGAAATGGAATAAAGGGTACAAAAATTACAATTTATAATTTTAATCATCTTCTTCCTCTTCATCGTCGTCTTCTGGCTGCTGGTAAATTTCAAACTGGTCTTCATTATCGTCTTCAACGACATTTGTCTCAAGTTCTTCCATGATTTCGGGGTCAAAGGTTCCATCTTCGTTAATGTCGCTCTTATATGGTAGAGCATTGAGACAAGCTTGCCCATTACATTGGCCACAAGCTAAAGAGCATTGCAAGCCCCCACTCTTGCAGTTGCAGAAAATTGTATTTAGCAAATCTTTTGGAGCAGGTGGTAAAATTGTCATGATAGGCTCCAGAAAATCGTTTCGCTTTGCCCAACCCCATACCTGATGTTCCAAATCATGTCCTAACCAAGTTTGAACTTGATAATATACACGGTTGAAATGTTGATGAGCAGCTGCACTTGTTGGTGGAATATTTGAAAGCTGCACAGGTTTATTAAGTTTTGTAGACTTGACGTAATGCATATAACGAAGATGATCGAGACTTTTCACAGATTTCGGAGCATTATAGACTGCCAATAAGGTTTGAGTTCCACTCTCTAATAATCTCTGGGCCGAACAATTTTCTTCCTCAAATACTGCAGCTAGTTTATCCAAATTTGTCAGTTTCTCAAAAACTTTTAAAAATGATTTTTTTTCCTTTTTAAAAAGCGCAGAAGTTGTGTCACAGCCACTTAATGCGTGCAGAAATAAAATATGTTTTTTAGAATGAGGATAATCATCAAAACTTTTAGTCGAGTATATCTCCGTTTTTACATTACCTTTCCCAACTTTTTTAAAGAAAATTTCTTGTTCGTAAGACAGTGTACGCCCAATTAAAATGACAAGTAAATCAATATCTTGTCCTATTATAACTGCAGTTTTTTTAGACTTTGATTCTTCAATTGCAGTTTCAACAATAAGAACATCCGCATCATCTCTGGCTTGTTTAGTAGTAATATTTGCAGCTTGTAATTTTTCAATTAACATATTAATGAACTTATCTTTGTTATTTCGATTTGATAAGAATTTTTCTTGAGTAACTGGTACAACCATTGTTTCATCGAAACAAACTTACGTTTTTGAAAGTGCAGCAGGTCTTCTCTGCTGCTCCATAGCTTTTACGTTCTAACTGTAGTCTGAATATCCGTCAAATACAACAATTATTTTGGAACTGTCTTTGTAAATAATTCATGTATTTATCAAAAATAATAGAAAAAGTATCTTCTCTGCTCCATACAACATGATGAAGAAGAAATCCGCCATCAATAATGAACGTCACATTATTTTCATTGAGAACAAAATCAATTGGGCTCATGTTGTCATACAATGACGATTTTGTTGTTTTTCTCATGCCATCATTATCAAATAGAGCTGTTGGATACGGACTCAATTCATATTGAAGATATTCTTCAAGATTACTTTCAAATTGTTTGCTGACAGTAATTCTTTGTAAGAGTAATAATGGATCCACTGAAACTTTATAATCATTTATTTTTACAGATTTGTCAACACTGGAAAGCGGCATTACTTTTTCGGAGCGTTTAAACTTTATTTCATTAAATGATAAGTCGGTGATCTTCTTCATAGACTCTAATCCAATTTCGTAAGCTCTGTGGCAGTTAATTTGCTCATTTCCAACAATTCCAGAAGTTATCGATATTAACTTCGTAGTATTTGGAAAAGGATCATGGAGTTTAAACCAATCAAATAGTATATTTACGTCAGCATTGTCTTTTTTCACTCTTGAGTCTCTGGAATCTACGTGTTGCTCGGTCGACTCCAAGGAGATATTACAGAACTTCTCCATTTCCTCACAAATAGTATTTGTGGCGTACATAGCATATACCCATTTACACAAAACACTTTCTTTCGTACTTCGACCACGAGATACTCCTCCTTCGGTTTTCATGGATTTCATGAGACTTTGTTCGATGACCATATCTGACCATATTGAATAGATATAGATTGAATGCATGAAGAAAATGCAATAAAAATTGACAAATATTTATAATCATTGATTTATCGATAGTTCATCAACTATATATGGCGCGTTTTCGACCGGAGGCACCGGTTGACCTGAAGTGATGCTGTGACCGCGCGCTCTCCGCCCTCTATCTCGAAAACGGTTCACCGTATAAAAATTTTTTTTAAACAAAATTTGTAGAGAATTTTGTATACTACAATATTGATAATAAATACAAATAGCAAAAAACCCATAAGAAATGAGATATTTCCAAAAAAAGCGCAAAAAACCGATTTTTGTGACCTTTGACCTTGAAATTTAATAGTTGCTTACACCCTACCATATGTAGGTTTTGAGACAACTTTTAGGGTGTCAATATACAAGTATTTACAGACTTACAGCTGGGTATCTCGAATTCCGAGATTCTTACCTAATTTAAGCTTAAATGACTGGATTACGTATGTGTGTTTGCTGAATGAGCTTTGGAGCAGTTGGCAACTGGCCGTATTTTCATCGAAAAATGATCCTCAGCGAAGAGGCCCGTTTCTGGAAGATTGGGTACCTGAACAAGCAAAATTGTCGAATTTGGGACGATACCAAACCACATGAGATTCAAGAGCGTCGAATGCATCCCGAAAAAATCACTATTTGGTGTGGACTTTGGGCTGGTTGCGTCATCGGTCCATATTCCTTTGAGAACGATGTTGGCCAGGCCATCACTGTCAATGGTGAGCACTAAAAGTCTATGATAATCAACTTCTTTTGGTCTGAATTGGATGATCTGGACACCAACGACATGTGGTTTCAACAGGACGGAGCTACGCTCCACAGAGCTTATGCCACACTAAATATTCTGCACGAAAGATTTGAGGGTATGGACATATCACGTGGAGGTGATCCCGTTAGACTTTTTCTCGTGGGGTTTTTTCAAATCGCAGGTGTAAGCAATAGGTTTTTCAAACGAATGAAAAATTTCGATGATAGGAAGCGTTAATGAATGATACTGTAGCTTCGCTAATATACCAGGTTTCAGTAAACCTGGATCGAGAAGGCCATGAGTTTCGGTTGCTGGCATTCATCATTTCTTTTTCATTTTCAATTATAGTAGGTCAAAAATATTTTTGGTATTTTTGTACTGTTGGATTGGGTTGGACGATTGGACACCAACAACACGTAGTTTCAACAGATACGCCAACATAACCCATGCAATCTGTCAAATTCAGCCTGATTGATGCGCCAGAGTAATGAAAATTGATCGTTTCAGATGCGCTCCACCCAGAGAAAGCGTGGCGGACATTTGAACAATGTTATATTCCACACATGATGGCACCAATTGGCCTTTCGAACGAATAGAAAATCTCGATGATATCTCACAGACACTTTATTTTATTTAAATTTAAAGATAGGAAGCGCTTAATGAAATATCCCATATTGAGTACGTACCTCGTGAGACTCAGAATGTTGGAAAATATAGGAAATACAAACATTGTTTAGCTGACTAGATTCTCAAGATGGGACGTGATATGTTTAGCAAAATTATAAATTCCAAATGAGTATTAAAAAAGTAGAAAAAAAGGGGAAAATCTGCGCCCTGAGTGTCATTTCACCGAATTGTGAAATTGACTTCATTGAAAAACCCAAATATTATTATGTCCTTACTAGGATGTGTCACTTTTATCTTATCACGTACAAGCAGTCTGAACTGCTTCTGTAGTTTTTCTGTGCATTTGTTCTCTTTTATGTGTATTGGTCTGGATTCCTGGCCATACTGGCCTGGAAAGCAATGAGGCTACTGACCCCCTTGTAAAGGAGGGTGCTGCAAGCAGCTTCATCGGACCAGAACCTGGCTTTGCCAAACAAAGCTTGAACACCTCGATGGCAAGAAGATTTATGGACTTCTGGCAGAGTCTTCCAGGATTAGATCACTCCAAGATTTTTATTCACCCTTCGAAGCGTGATACCAAACAGTTGTTGGACTACAGTAGGGATGAATTACGATGTCTAACTGGTCATCTTACAGGTCACTGTCATTTGAATCATCATATGCAGACACTCGGACTGTTGGAAGACAGTGCGTGTCGCCTCGGTTTGGAAAATGATGAAACAGCAAAGCACATACTTTGTGCCTGCCCCGCTGGGGACCGAATCAGGTTTATGGAGTTCAGCAGAGCCGTGCTCTTACCATCTGACCTGAATGACCGCTTACCATACAAAATAATCGGCTTCGTTAAGAAGTTGGGTGGGTGATCATTAGGTTTGATAAAATCATGTGCCTTGAGCAAGCGTAGTGAGTCAAGAATGCCAGCTTTCTGCATTTGTCCGGCTAAGATTGCTGCCTTAGTGCGGCAAGCCGGTATGATTTTAAAATTCGAGAGTAGAGAGGACATTATTCCATCAGGAACTCCAGTAATCAGAACAACTCATCATTATTATTATGAAAAATACATTGATTGAATGCAATTCATTGAAAACATTTAAATTCAGCACACCCATTCTACTTTTTATGAGTACAATACTTTTTCTAAATCATAGTTGATCTGAGAATCATTCCCCCATCAAGCTGATGTTCCACTTGCTGGGCCCTCTTTCAATTTGGAAACCACCAGGGCTAAAAGTGTTTCTTGAAAATTTCCTATTTGAAAAAATTCTGACGTACCTATCTTTCCGATATTATATACTATTTTCTGAAAGAAAGATTATTAGCAAGTAGAGTTTTTGAATTGTTACCTTCTTTATACAGAAAAAGATCGGGCAGTTCTCTTACTCTTGTCCTTGAAATTAGTAGGAGGCTGATGACCTTTAACAAAGCTTTTTTATGTTTACCTGTTTTATAATTGCGTCTCGCAATATAAAAAATAAATCAAATGATTTCATCCGAATTGGTTGAAATTCACGATCTTTAACCACTCACGGTGGTTTTTCCAAACATGTTCTTCCAGGTCTAGAGTGCAGAAGAAGGTTGGTGCCAGGTCACATAAATAGCAAACAATATTTTGAAACGAATTAACGCTCAGCGAGAATCATAACAAGACTGTGACTATTTCCATTGGCGGTTGCTTTTCAATTTTTCATGATAGCTCGTGCACGCTCTATTCTAAATGTTCGCGTTTCAAAGAATAGAAAATGCTTAAGTATGGAATAATAATAATGATAATAATAATAATAATAATAATAATATTCTTCGACGAATCTGGTCATCGGAACTGTCGGGGAAGAACAAAGTTGCTGCAACAAATATGCTTGCCGTTCCAATCTTACTCTACTCGTTTGGAGTAGTGAAGTGGACTCGGGAGGAGCTGTATCAACTCTACGTAAAGACCCGAAAAATGATGCATCTCTATAGGAGTTTGCATCCCAAATCGTCCGTTCCACGGTTGTACTTCCCCCGACAACAGGGAGGCCGTGGACTTTTGAGTTTGGAGTGTCTACATGACAGAATGGTACTGGATACAGCCTGTAAAGTCGTCAGGAGTTCGGATCCCCTTCTCTGCATGGTCCGTGACGATGAGAGAGCAGGAATTGGAGCTTTTCTCCTTGGGGCAGCTGCCCGAGCAGCTGATGAACTCGGTATAGTTTTCGACTCTGAACGAGGTGACTACAACTCTGTCACCGAGTTGGAACCCGTTCAGTAAAAAGCTCAGATAAAAGCCGCAGAGATCACCTTACTTCTGCGGAGACACAAGGATAAGCCAATGCATGGGGTCTTATTCAATAACATTGGAGACCTTGGCTTATCAAAGCGCCTGACGTTCGCTTTTCTCAGGTCGAGTGGGCTGATGTCGGAAACTGAGGGGTTCATCATGGCTTGCCAGGATGGTGTCTTCAACACCTTAGTCTACCGCAGTCGCGTGATGAGTATAGAGGTTCCTGACACAAGGTGCAGGACCTGCCGCAAGGCGCCCGAGACCCCAATGCACTTGCTATGAGCATAAAGGAATGAAATGTACACAGCATACGCTGACGATTTTGCGTTATTTCTATCAGATTTTGATGATGACCGTCTTGAAGAAAATTGCAATGTATATATGGAAAAGTTAATTGCTCACTATAATGGTAATGACCTATATTTCAACCAGTCGAAAACACAAATAGTAAGGTTTCATACTAGGCGAAAAACGTTTCAGCAAACTCACTTTTACATCTGATAATGAACCGAAGGGCAGTACTGCAGAAACCGTGGAATTTTTAGGTGTATATGTTGATGAATTTCTTAGCTGGAAATCTCATTGTGAACAATTAGTGTCAAAGTTAGATAGCATACCATTTTTTTTAGGAATTGAAAAGAGGTACTGAAACAAAATAAGTTGACAAGTGTCTATCACGCTCAAGTAAATTCACGACTGAGGTATGGGTTGTGTCTGTGGGGTAATACTATCCATGCACGAGATGTTTTCATTAGTCAAAAGAAAATTTTGAGACTAATGGCAGGAGTTTCCTATTATCATTCATGTATCATTCCCTTCTTATAAAATTTTACCTCTAGCAAGCTTATATATTCTTGAAGTATGCGTCTATATATTTATGAATATTGACAAATTTTTCAAAAATTACAACATTCATACATTGAACACAAGGCAAAAAAATGATATTCACGTTCTATATGCGAGACTCAATATTACTTCAAATTCTCCTAATTGTATTGGACCTAGGATATATAACCATCTTCCTGAAATTATAAAAGCAACAAAGACATTATTTTGCTTCAAAAAAGCTTTAAATGACTTCCTACTGGAGACATCTTTTAACTCACTAGATGAGTATTTCAAAGATAATTTTTGATTAATTTGTGCTTGTTTAATGTATTTTCATGCACTTTTATTGTGACACCCAGTTTTCGCGGTATTTTGTTTCGTTTTGTAACCACTTTATTTTATTGTATTTTATTAATGACTATTCCTATACATTCTAGATGTCAAAAGGAAAATAAATGTTATTATTATTATTATTATGTCCAGCATATGCGATCTCGGCCCATATCCATAGACATAATGCGGCCCTAAGAGTGCAATATTACCATATACGGCAATCTTACGGTATTGACGAGACACCGGTGTTGCCCTACGCTCTGGGGAATATTGAATCCGTTGAGGGGAACGAGAAGTTCCAAATTTATTGCAACTGTTCGTTTCCCACGCTCGAGCTTATACAATCTAATAAGCCTTCTCGACCACCATAGCAAAACGATATTTGTCGTGGAGTTTTCAGCTCCTGTCGAGACGAATATCGTCCGAAAAGAGGAGGAAAAACGGATAAAATATCTTCGAACTCCGCAGACTCAATCCGGATCACTCTGCCAAGATGGTTGTTCTTATTATTGGAGTCCTTGGTGGAATGATGCCCTATCTACTTTCGAATCTTAAAATCATACCGGGTTGCCGCACTGAGGCAGAAATTTTAGCCGGACAGATGCTGAAGGCTGTCATTCTTTGCTAACTGCGCTTACTCAGGGCACATGATTCTCGGACCCAATGATCACTTACCTCACGGTGTGGGGATAGGGCCTGACCAGCGCAAAATAATAATAATATCTTCATTCACCATTTTTGATATTATTTGTAATAATAATAAATATATACAGGGTGTTTCCTAGCTACGGTACGAAACTTCAGAGGGTGATTCGTTAGGTCGTTAAAAGAAAGTACCCATGAACATATGTTCGGGGTTGCTTCGTTTCTGAAATACAGGGTGATGTAGTTTTAAAAAAAACTGTATTTATAAAATATCATAAAACATCTCCTCACACCGATTAGGTTGAAAGTTGCTACAGTTATTTGAAGTAATAAGGCGCTTATTTAGCCCGATATATATATATATATATATATATATATATATATATATATATATATATATATATATATATATATATATATATATATATCGGGCTAAATATATATATATATATATATATATATATATCGGGCTAAATATATATATATATATATATATATATATATATATATATATATATATATATATATATATATATATATATATATTGTATATATATATATATACGAATTAAACCGATTTAAAGTTAATCCAGTCACTAAATATTCTGTTATATATATATATATATATATATATATATATATATATATATATATATATATATATAACGGATATATATATATATATATATATATATATATATATATATATATATATATATATATATATATATATATATATATATATATATATATATATATATGATGAGCTGTTTTCTCGGGTTTCGCTCCGTGTTCTGTGTATTTTCTCCCCATAAGGATTATTTTCACAACGTTTCGGCAAAGTCTCATTTGCCATCTTCTGGTGATGTCTGGTTTTTTCAACGTTCAACGTTTCGCCATCATCTCAGATGGCATTATCAAGACGAGTTACTGCTTCGCTTCGAGAGGTATATATATAGATAGAGGGATATTGAGTGAGATGGTATTATCGATGGAAAAAAGGTTATTGGACAAAGCACTCATAGGAAGGTGGGCAAACCGTAGACACGTGTTTCTGGCTATTTAGCCTTCGTCAGTACGGTACAGCCAAGTGTAAAGGATAAACAACACTTGGTTGCAAGAAAGGGGCCAACGATGACACGAAATCGCGGTTGGCCCCTGCTTGGGCCGCTTGCTTGTTTGACCCCTTTCTTGCAACCAAGTGTTGTATATATACATATATATATATATATATATATATATATATATATATATATATATATATATATTGAAATTATTAGGTCCAGTGGCGTGCCAGTGGTCACCACAGTCAACACTATTGGAAAAAAACGTCACCGCCTTTTTTGTAGTTATTTACTTTTTTAGATTAGGCAACTGGACATACACAAATTTTCGTCGCTTGTGATTTCTTCATATCAAAGTTCCTTTTGGAGAAAAAAATCACTTTTAAAAACTATTCATGAACAACATAAAACGAAAATCAGAACTAAATAATGAACAATTTCGACCTTGAGTAAATGAGCATTCTCATGAAATACACGACTGCAATCGATTTGTCATTGACTGACATGTTCAAAGATACCTGGAATATTCCTTTTGACATTGTATTTGTCAATTATTCGATTTCTCAAGTTATTTACATCTAGTACAGGAGTTTTATAAACAAGAGCCTTTAGATGAATCCATAAATATAAATTTAGAATATTCACATCAGGACTGCGAGCTGGCCAATTTGGAAGTCCTGCACGTCTAATCCAGCGATTAGAGTAGGTGATGTCGAGATGCTGACAAGCAAGAACGCTAAAATGAACTGGAGCCCCGTCGTGCAAAAACCACATGTTGCCTCTTACAAGTACCGGCACTTCTTCTAACAAAATATCATCAAGTATAGCTACTCTTCAAAACAGGTGTTCCTGATATGCAAAGAGGCATCAATTTTTTTTTAACTTGGTTTTTAACAATGGTTTTTTAACTTCAAGGCCCTGTATCTCAGAAACAAAGCAACTCCGGACATATGTTTATATAAAACGACCTAATATATCACCCTCTGACGTTTCGTACCGTAGTTAAGAAACACCCTGTATACAGTGTGTCTCACTTCTCATGGAAACACCCCCGTATCTTCATTAATAATCGAGGTAGGATGATGAAACTCTCAGGACTGATGTAAATGCTCTAAATGCACCTACCACCTAAATGAGGTTGGCCAAAGTGATATACACTGCCCGCCACTAGCGATGGATCAACCCATTTTTACAGTAAAACATACTAGGGGGCAAAATAGTTCGCTTCCAATACCTGAACCCCTTCATTCTATCTGGAGAGTATTCTCAGGTATCAAAGATGCAGACATATTCACGGATTTTTTTGCCTGTGACAGCCTCTCTGAGAAAAATGTCACAGCACAATATTCTCACGTTTGTTTGAAGGTGGTTGACAATGTTTCGTGGTGTATTTCATCAGTTCGGACTTCCATTTTCTAATATAATATAAATTGAAATTACACAGAAATAACATATAAGCAACAACCAAAAAAATAAAAAAATTGTGGATTTTGGGTAGTCTATACAAGTGAAAGGGCTAACTGGGGTGCGGTGTTATTGACGATCTCTCTTTTTCCGAAAAATAGACTTGGTGTTTTTTCAAAGTCTGGTACAATTTTCTTTCAATTGATGCAGTAGGGTCTCTTACGATCTTCGTGTATTTTCCTTTCTGGCTATTGAAGAAGTCCACAAGAAGCCTCGTAAGTCCCCCGTAAGTCCCTCAACAACGTAAGTCCCTCCATCACCCTCACAATGGAAAGAAAGTCCACAACGAATTGCCTTTCTTAGACGTATTGGTGAAAAGGACCAACACTAAATGGTAAACATCTGTATACCGAAAACCCACTCACACGGGACAGTATCTGAACCAGGAATCCAACCACCATCAATCGACTCTACTAGACCGAGCTTTCGGGCTCTGTAATACAAAGGAAGGTCTCGAGAAGAAACTAGGCACCCTCAAAAATGACCTTCAACGGAAGGGTTACTCCAGAGTGATGATAGAACAGGTTTTAGCTAGAAGACAGCAAGAGCTCCATAAGGAAGAGAAGCCTCACCAACCAGTACTTGTACTTCCCTACATCAGAGGATAATCAGATAGGTTAAGAAGGATTGGGTCTAAGTATAACATCAGGACCTGTTTCAGATCTGGGAACACTATCCGTAGCAGCCTCACGAAAACCAGGCCACCAAACGCGGATTGCGATTCCAAGAATTGCATTTACCGGATACCCTGCGAGTGCGCATTACTGAGCAGAACAAACACACACAGTGAGGAGAAACCAGCAAATCGGAAATAGCAGAGCGTGTTCAGACTCATAAACATAACATCAAGTGGGCTCAAGCTGAAATCATCCACAAAGAGGAAAAAAAAGGAGAAAATTCAAAGAAGCCGCGTATATGTTGTCCAACAACTCATTTAGTCAAGCTAGCGTAGAGATACGTAATATATGGAAACCTTTAATCAAGCGGAAAACGACAAACTCCGCGAAACGTCGTGACGTTACTTGGTTTGGAATCTTTTAATTTAAATTTTTCATTTTTTGTTGATAATATTTTTTAATTTTCAGCTTGTATCAATATTTAAATTTTTTATTATTTTGATTGTTGCTTGCATGTTATTTCCTTGTAATTTCAGTTTTTTGATTAATAAAATTGTTATTTTTTGTTATTTTTCGGTTGATCTTTTTAATTGTTCACAGATTCTTTCAGGGAATTCAAATCAATTTATATTATATTAGACAATGAAAGTCCGAACTGATGAAATACACAATATTCTCAGATGGAAAGGTCAAAGGAAAAGCTTTCCTTTCCTATGTTAAAAATGTTACAGACAGGATTGGGAGAATCTTATAGAAACACTACGTGAAACCAATATTTCGGTCGACAAAAACTATGAGACAAAAGCCTGAGGTCAGCTAAGAACCTCAACACCTGGTGCATACCGGAATCTTTGTAGCTGTGGGTCGGTCTACATTGGAACCACGAAAAGAAGTGTGTGTACCCGTCTCTCTGAACACAAGATAAATTGTCGACTCGGACAAACCGACAAATCAGCTGTAGTTTAACGTTCCTCAACAAAGAAAGCACTCACACTATCTGATTCTGGCTACCTGTCCTCAAAGGTACACGAACAAGGTCAGGTAATTCAATTAAATAGAATCAAGCCAATTGCACTAATGATAATATAAAACCAGAGTCAAATAACATCATCGTAGTTACCGCGTTCGGAAGGGTAACAACAACTTGAGTACCAACTCGGCCACCAATCGTTACCACATCACCTTTGGTGGCGTCTACCGCAGTAGTAGACGTAACGTCTTGCAGACCGCGGTCAAAAACCCCGGCTTTCACACAATCTACAATAGCTTTTGATGTGTATACAAAAACTGATCCACTTCTTATTAAATTGTTTACAACTTTTCAAGTATTCGTTAGCAAAACTTGGCTCGAATAGTAAATTACTCTGAATGAAATTACGAATCGAATGACACCTGAATCATTTTCAAAGTAGGCGAACTGAAATTATGTGAAATGGTACTTGTGGAGTAGACTATTATGGTGTAATTCGAACACCAGAAACGTCTGCTGTGATATTCTCAGAATAATTTTCCAGTCGTAATCATTGAACTTGGCCCTAAGCAATCACTTACTTGAAATCCTTCTTCAGAACTAACTGAATTCAAGGGTTCATTTCCAATAACTTCATAACCTGATGTTATTTCAACATGATTTAAAGTCGTAGACATGCCTAATTTGCTGTTGTCGATATCGATATACGAAAAACACCGGTTCTCAAGTTGCATAAAAACAGAAGACCCGTCAACAAGCGAAGGTTCGCCGGTACTGATCATATATCGTACCTATGTTTCAAAGGAAAAAATAAAAAGCAATCATTTGTAATAATCCACCTGCAACATAAATGTGCGCATGTGTCCTCAATTTCATTCATGCCATGGACGAGGTCAGTAGAATTTCCGAAAAAGAATTACTGATACAAACAAAAATGGAACAGGTACGTATTGCCGTAGGGGAAAAAACAGATTCCTCAACAAAAGGAGAAAATGAACGAGTCGTGCAAATATAATTGATCATCTTCAGATGATATTCAAACGTAGAAATATTATGATGAGGCGGAAATAAATTACTGTTGATGAGAAAACTTACTCAAAGTTCAAAAAACGGACAACATAATCATTTTGTAATTGATAGTTATTCCTGTTCAATGTAATAAACAATTTTTTTCCAAGATATGATTCAAGAGTTGTATCCTAATTGCGTGTAAATGAAAAAGGCCTTTACGTAATGTGGCTGAAGTTAGCTTTAGATTTAAATCCGATTCCTTCAGTTTTACAGTTGACCAGATGAATAATGCTCATAATGATAGTTTCTCGAAATATGTCTACTTCACAATTAATTTTGGATGTAGAAATGCATGATTATATTACGCATATTGGTATTCATATCAAAGATTACCCTAAAAAGGCGAGTCGCTACCGTTAATAGAAATACCTTCAAAAAAGAGTTTGGCAAACAATTGTCGAGATATACTTGGATTTAAAACACAAATTAATGCAAAATGACAGCTTTAGTGAAAATTGAGAGGTAACCAGGCTGTTTGAACCTAGAAAGGGTGATCTCACCCCTATTTCTACAAGTAATTACAATGTCACTGGTAACTGATATCTATCTACCACAAACATGACGAGACTGACATAGAATGCACATGTTGATTCATTATAGTTGATAGACTGAAAGGAGGTTCAACCCCCTATATAAAATTTTTACTCGGTCAATTTCTGGCGAGAAAATCGAAATCCACGAAAATCTATTATAAGAACATATAGGAAACAACAATGGAATACCATTCATATTGATTAATACTAAGAGGGTGGTCCCACCCTTATTTTGTCAATATATATAAATTTCTGTTTGTCAAAAATTGAACAAGATCGGAAGAATTTTCAGTACTCAAATGCTTCATTATAACCCACTCGATGAAATGCATATAGAGATTCATAACAAAGATCAGATGTAACCGAGATTTTGGGTTATGCGATCAGACATGATCTCACAAAACTGCAGTCTTCTATCCGGGTCGTCTTCTGTTGATTGATGCAGAATTTTTTATTTATATGGGTGAAATTTGTGTTTGGTGGTGGTAGATACCGTGGCTGACCAATTCCATTAAGTAGGTACAAGATATTGGATTACTTGGGAAGCGCTCATTAAATATTTTTTCTGCTTCATGGTAATTACGCCTAGCTTCAGCGTAAATTGAAATAGCTTCGGTTTTTTTATTCTAAAGGACGGGGGCTGAGACATTCAAAAATTATAAAGAAATGCTGAAACCTATGAAAACTGTCAGAAATATCGATATGATAAACGTCAATATTAGACTGACATTGAAATGAAATGCAATTTGGAGTCTCCAGCAAAATAACTCAGGGATGGAAAACTGAAACAAAAACCACAATTTAAAATACCAATAATATGCGCATCTGCTTTACCACAAAACATTGGCTTTTCGATCAGAATCAGTAACGGAATAAAAATTCTGCTGCAATTATTAGTTAAAATAATTCATTTGTTAAATATTTGAAACAAATTTCAAACGCTTGTCAGTTTGAAACGGCTTGGTCAATTTACACTAATACAGCGGTATTGGATAGATAATCGGAAAGCCTTCAAAACCAGGAGCCACGTGACCCCCCTTTACATTAAAAAAAAGTTGATGGTGCCCTCTTGACACTAGGCCACGTGAGCACAATCATTTGTATGCCAAAACGTAGTGAAAGAAGTACCTTTTTATCTGTATTTTACCCGACCTCGATAGCTTGTTCCGTTCAAAGGTTAAGGGGGTATGGGAAAACTTTTCACGTCCTCACTGTATATCACTCATTATCTTTCAATTATTTTCCACCTGCAGGAAAGAAAGTTTCAACCGTTTTAGTTGAAACATTATCTAGGAGTATTAACACTCCTGGCGAAGAACTTTTCGATGGTTTGCATGTTTTCAAGGACATACACGACCTTAGCTCTTATGTCTTCTGCGGTCTCTTCTGGCATATGGTGTAATAAGTTGAAAAATATTTCCTTGTTCAGAACTTTTCTAGTAGTTTTGGAAAGTCTCTACCGTGTATGTGTTTTTCGTCGTTGGTGAGTGTAGTTTGAGATATAGTACATTTCGGTTTTGACGGTTTTGGTTTTGATGATTCAGTTGTCTTTGATTCAATTTGACAGTATATAATTTTCGAGATATCAAGAATGTGGAGGAATATTGTACCAGGATATTTCATGGTTCACTTTTTGAATTGTTTATGAATTGAAAAAACAATGAATTTAAAGGTTTTTATAAATGTGTCTATAAAATATGTACTTATATGAAATATGTACAGTGTCACCGATGAAGTCCGCATCAAATGGTAAACTTTTTTATTTATCGTTTTATGTGAAATTTGATTTTGGCAGTAGATATTGCTTAAGAAATGATGTCAAATGGTGTCTACAAAATAGGTCACGTGATTTCCTTAACCTGTCAAAATTGACATTTAAAAAAAGAAACATCGAAAAATGACATTATTCTTCAAAATATCCAAAAATATCAAAGGCTAAAAACATTTTCTTTTGTAATTTTATACCCACACACCATTAAACACTCATTAAAAAACTCAAGTACTGTATAGTTTTGAAAGCCCCGTTGAAACTAGATGAACTTTGCATCAAGTTTGACAACTTTTATTTTTCAAAATTTGTTTTTAACATCAAAGAGGCTCTTAAAATATTATTATATTACAAAAAAAGAAATTCGGTGACTAGTTTAGTTAAAATAAATGATTTAGTACAGGTGTGCTTAAATTTTGATAAGTAGAAAAAGCAGGAGTGCGGAAAAATAGTGAAAATATAAAATACTTATTATGGGTTTGAAACTTGGTGTGTGGGTATAAAATTACAAAAGAAAATGTTCTTATCCTTTGATATTTTTGGATATTTTGAAGAATAATGTCATTTTTCGATGTTTCTTTTTTTAAATGTCAATTTTGACAGGTTAAGGAAATCACGTGACCTATTTTGTAGACGCCATTTGACATCATTTCTTAAGCAAAATCTACTGCCAAAATCAAATTTCACATAAAACGATAAATAAAAAAGTTTCCCATTTGATGCGGACTTTATCGGTGACACTGTATATTGAGTAACGTAGTGGGCAGTTGCAAAATAATATAAATTCGATAATTTCAAAGGAAATAAGAAGATATTTTTGGTGGCTGCTTCCATTGTTGGATAAATCTCATATTTCAATGTATTTTGATTTTATAATAGTCTATTGGCAAGTTGTTGATTGGTTTGCGTGAATATTTCAGTCCGATTTCTTCTACCGCTTTCTGTATGGCATCCAGAGCGTAATCCAATTGTTCCTTTGTGTGTCCAGACGAAAGACAAATTCGAATTCTCACTTTATTGAGTGTTGTGAATGGATATCCAATTGCAACCATAGCCACCTTTTTTTCGATGAGATTTCTTACCATAACTCTGAAAATTCAAATTAAATCTTAGCATTGCTAACGTTACAAGTGAAAACTTTACTTGAACACTGCTTATTTGAGAAGACATTAGGTACATTAGGTATATTGAAGTAACTACAATATCTTCAGCTGAATTTCCACATGTTGTTATCTCCTATAACATGTTCAATACATTTTCGCCATTATTCGAAATCGACATTTTTAGGAGTATCTACTTTGAACTGTTCAATGGAATTAAGTTCACAATGATGAGGGGGCTGACACATAATTCATTCGAACTTTAGACAACAGTTCTTTTTCAACTATACCCATTCACTTGATTTTATTATTAGGATTGTTGTCTTATTTATGTATGGAAATTATGTGAATAAGTGAATTATGGCAATTCATTTTTCAATTCAGTCTCTTGTATCTCTTGATTGTATTGGTGAGTTTTATTCGATTTTCAAATTCATTCGAGTTGCTCAGAGAGTCATGTATGAGTCAAGGATAATTATACCTTAATGACTTTCAGTTTTATAACTGCAAAACTCTGTTTTGGTGGCCTAGCCTTCGATTTTTTGATCACTTTATCGATCTGAGAAAAATAATCAATTGAAAACCCATAATAATTATTTATGGATTTCAAACCCTGCGTAAAAGTGTCTCTGGAAGAGAGACAAATGGCCAAACTTTCTTTGATGTTGTGGAAACTTCTTCCTAGATAGAATCTAACAGCCTCAGAGACTCGAGAGGGACAAAATGGTTATTTTTGCACTCGCGAAAGAAGACAAGAGCAAGAGCTCGTGAACGCCAGACATTCGTTATTTTATAAAGGCTGAAAGGTTCTCAGCGTATACTTCTGACATCGGTTAGAACAGTGACCGTCATGAAGTTTAGGTTACCGTGGCTTTGGCAGGTAAACGGTACTAAAGATATGTAAAATACTGATCCAAATTTATCGAATATCATGGTGTCATTTTTTGATATTACCTTCAGCATTTTTTTATAAATTACGTCATTCATTGCCAGACACTCAACATCATGGCAACTTCTTGCCAGATACCCTTAATGTTCATGAAATTATAATTCTACTTGCCTTTTAGTATAAACATTCGTTTTTATACAGGGTGTCCCTGGACTTCCTCTTTTCCTCTCGGGAATGTATAGATGGGGTCAAAATATCACCAGTACTTCATATAACTTTTTTTCCTAAAAGTCTTCGTAACCAAGTTACGGGCCCTCGAAGTTACAAAATGAAAAATGTTTTTCTTTGATAACTTTTCAAGTGAATATTCAAAATCCATTTCCATTTTCCTTAAAAACTAATATTTTCGAATAATGGTAGACATCTCAGGATAAATGTTGTTGAATTAACGTTATCATTATTATTTCTGCTTTGATAATTATTCATTTCAAATAATGGTAGACGAGCGGGTTTGATGTCGTCGAGTAGAACTACATTTTTATCAAGACTCGTTGCTCCGATCGACTTTCCACACGAGTACTTTTATTCATAAAATTGTCCAAGTAACCTTATTTTGTTGAAAAATATTGAAAAATATCTGTCATTTCAAAGTTTTCGGGTGTGGACCATCGGGGGTAGTCCGTTCCTGACTTTGTAGCAAAACAACTGACTCCTGCATGAAAGCTCATCGACGGAATTCATTTGTTTAGTCAATTACCAAAATTTGGATGATTTTGAATATTCACTTGAAAAGTTATCAAAGAAAAACATTTTTCATTTTGTAACTTCGAGGGCCCGTAACTTGGTTACGAAGACTTTTAGGAAAAAAAGTTATATGAAGTACTGGTGATATTTTGACCCCATCTATACATTCCCGAGAGGCAAAGAGGAAGTCCAGGGACACCCTGTATATAATACTTGTATAATGATTATATGATATTTTTCTATTAGCCAGACAGTTTTGATAATTCCAACCTCTTGCCAGACAAGCATACAGGGTAGTTGTAGGAGCGAGAGCAAGGTAGTATATGTATAGGTGTGTGCGAGTGAGATAGGTCAGTTACGATCCCTCACTGCGCAGTTGTTATTTCTACTGCAATGTAACCATCAGCTACTGTTGTAGACTTCCCTCCTCCGTGCCTCCTAATATCCGTTATATTCGCTTCTGCTAGCAAAGAAGCAGAAGACCTTCTGAAACAGTGACCTGTACATTCCTTTGGTTCCCGGAAGGTTCAGAAACTCAGCAATGGTAGAGGGCATGTTTCCAAACGTGTTTATACCAACTGGGTTGGCACTGCATTCATAATTTGCGTATTTCAGAAAAAACGTTGATGGTTGATAACAGAAGGGGGTAATGCAACGCATTCATCAAAATAGTCAATGTTATTTCCAACAATGTCTTCTATTAATAAATGGCACAGTTCTTCACGCCAGTATGCTCCATATATTCCTTAAAAGTAGCACCTATTATCATCAAATATTTTTCATCTGGCGCATCATTATGAATCCTTTTTATAGAGATATTAAATATTCTATTCTATTATGAAAACATGACAGTTTTACAAAAAAACTTTGTATGATATTTGTATTAAAAGTAAGTTTTATTTTGTTCGCTAAATTAGCTCAACTCGCTACGTTCAATTCGCAAACGTTTTCACTAACATAATAAAACATTATTTTCAACACTCATCATAAATAGCTATTTATCGTAGATATAACTATTCACGTTAATGCTAAACTTTGCCTTTCCATTGCTGTTAGTGCTTCTAACAATATAGTAACAAGGATTGCGGAAGAGTTGTCGTATCCAGAACATGAAGAGGCTGATACCAAAATAGTCTATCATGCAACTGTTGCAACTATATTGTAACTGTGTGAAGTGAGCAATCTGAATCACATGCTGACAGAAAAAAATAGAACAGAATAAATGTTTGCAGATAAACACAAATTACTCACGCAATTTTTGAATAGTGATAACCCAAAATCGGAACGATGGGTGAGTCTTGGTTTCCATATATAACGACGCCCATTTGTTGGAGACGTTGTCTAAAGTATTGGGTATTTCTAGCTAGTCTTTCGATTCTTTCCACTCCTTCATTTGTACCATCTCTACCCATAAGAATTTGCAAAATTGATATAATTTGTGAAGCTAAGGGTGGGGACATTGTCCACCCGTATCGGGAAGCAAAACTTTTCTCCCGTAGACCTGTTATAAATTCCTGTAATTGAAATGTAAATACTGATAATAAACTTCAAAAAATACATAATAAAAAGCTCAACCAACTCAACAGACAATTGAAAATATTGTCACCAACACACAGTTTCAATAAAGCATATAACAAACGTATATAAACGTTTAGCCGGAACTGACTACACAGAAACACGTAACATTAGGAAATAGCAGGAAATAGCAATTAACCATAGGCTAATACCAGAAAAATAACCTTATTCGAAATATAACCCACAGAAACTTTGAGAAAACGTAGAAATAAAACTATACTGGGACACAACACCCCACACAGACAAAACAAAAGACCGGATATTACATATACACTCTAATAATTGAAAACCATCATGATAGTAGGCACTAAATTCTCAGAAATATTATTGCATTAAAACGAAAACATTGATGTCAAGTTTGTGATTCTATATATTTTATTTTTTCCTCATCTATTTAGTATCATTTTCGTACGCCACTGCAAGAGACAGATTAAGGCAAAAATCTGAGAATTCAGTGCCTACTATTTTGGAACTATAGTATAGTCCAGCAGACGCAAACATTTAACACAACAGATAAAAGCATGTGTAGCAATTATACCAAAAATCATGTCAGTTACAAGAAATAATGAATACCACCCATCCACACATACAAGACTGTTCAAAAATAGGGTGATATTTCATTATTCTCAAAAAATATTTATTTATGCATCAATTTCTATTTTGTTTCCTCCAATACACTTGTGTCAGCTTCAATCGTAGCAAAACGCCGTCATTTCATAGGTCTCTGAAATCTTTGAAACAGGAAAAAGTCGCAGGGGACAAATCTGGTGATTACGGTGGCTGAGGCATAATTGAGGTGTAGTTTTTGACAAAAAATTATGGACAAGCATTGACGAGTGAGCAGGTGCATTATCGTGATACAAAAGCTAGGAATTGTTTTTCCACAATACCGGACGTTTTCTTCATTTTACTTCTTGCAATACGGTCAAATTTACATTTGATCGAACTTGGCATGCTTTTTTGGTCTTGGCTTTGGTTTCGATGTCATAACCATATACCCATGAGTCGTCACCAGTTATGACCTTTTTGAGCAAATCTGGATCGCCGTTGACGTCATTCAACTTCTTTGAACTTCTTTTTTCACAACAATTATAATGCTGACTGTTTTCTTTCCGTGGAGAAGGTGTATTTTTCCTAATTAGAGTTTGCAGGTTACAGAAATTTCTATACTCTAACGAGCGAAGAATTTGTTTGAAGGTGGTTGACAATGTTTCGTGGTGTATTTCATCAGTTCGGACTTCCATTGTCTAATTATATATAAATTGATTTGAAATTCTTGAAAAAATATCAAAAGAGATTAACCGAAAATATCAATTTTATTTGAACAAAAAAAAAACTGAAATTAGAAAGAAATAACATGAACCCAAACAACAACCAAAAAATAAAAATTAAAATCTGAAAATTAAAAATTATTATTAACAAAAGGGTTGATGATAACTCATCAACTTTTTAGTGATGACATTTTTTACCAGTTAGGCATAGCATATGCATGGGCAATGCTCATGCATAAATGTATGAATACATTTCAGCAGTAACTGACAAAAACGTCATAATTAATATAGAAATGAATTTAAATAATATGAGCACAGTCATAAGTTATCATACATATACAAGCCTGTCAAAGTTAAGATCTTCAGTCGCTTAAAAGCTCTCTACATGACTGCCTCCAATTTAGTCCTGCAGCAATTCTCACAGCAAATTTTTGCAGAGAGAAAACACGTGACCAAGAGGTACATGTACTCCAGTCAAGAATACCATATCGCAGATGACAGTTGATGTTTGCATAATGAACGATAAATAGTATGTTTTCGTGACAATGATTTGATAAGAACTTTAAGGCATAACAATTTTTTCCAATTTATAGTCGATTGTTAGTACAAGCAACTTAGTCGTTTCACTAGCATATACATTCATGTCATTGTCCTCAAAAATTTGAAACTGTTCTATTTATTTTTTGAACAGACGTCGCAATCAGCCACTGTATTCACCAGATTTGGGCCTCGTCGACTTTTTCCTGTTCCCAAGTTCGAGCAGACCCATGAAAGGAAGACGATTTGCGACGATTGAGGAGATAGAAACTGAATCGCTGGGAGAGCTCAAGGACATACCAAAAAGTGCAAATCAGAACTGCTTCAAGGACTGGAAAAACGCTGGCTCAAGTGTATTATATCTGAGGGGAGCTACTTTGAAGGGGTGATAATAGAAAATTCACCTTATTTTTTGAACAGACCTCGTATAACACATAAAACTCACACATGGAATATTTTCGGAACTGGAGAACATATTAAGATTCTGCAAAAACCAGTAGATCAACTGAAATGATGACTTTAACTTGTCATAAGAGTCAATTCAGTTTTTTTGATATTGTGGATGGGACTATGGCTCGAATAACAAAATTCAAATATTTTCAGAAAAAGTTTCACTTGGTAAATAATAATCAACCCAGGGGAGAAATCTTTCGTATCTATTTGAAAACAGTTTTCGTTAATACCCGGTTCAAATTTTCGGAAAAATATTTCATAGAATCAGAATCAAAACAATGTCGTCTCCACGAAATTAATACATATATATTTGTGAGTCAGGAATTAATGATAATCAGACATGTTTCGAGTGACGTGAGCCACCCATTTTCAGTAAAACAAGAAACAGCAACAAAGAAAAAGGAAATGAGACACACTTAGTGATTTTGTTAAAATCGAGTTACAAATTGATTTACAAATATATATGTATACATTTCGTGGAGACGACATTGTTTTTATTCTGATTCTGATTAATTACCTCCACCTCAGAAATAGATAGAATTTCTAAACATCGATTAATTGATCCCTCGAATGCATGAAATGCGATCATTTGGCTTACTATACTTACCCAGAGAAAAAGGGTTCATGTTCATATTCCTTATATTCCTGTATATTTTTTCTTATGCTCCTTTAACCGCCGACATTACTTAACTGTTCCTTGAATGCTCCAAAAATGTGTATATGTCTACGAGTTAAATACACTATTCAATGTCTAATGTCACTAATCCACTCTTTTTTTATATTATACCTATAATTATTCAATAACCGTACACCATGAAAGAACACCCACGCCCAGGCAAGGCCTTAGTAAGTGTTCCTTCATCACTAAAATTATTTATACCATGTAAGAACTATGTTGAAACTACCTACTAAAATGGGAACTACTAAAGTGGGACATTTATTTGCCAAATATTTTTGTGTAAGATTTTTTCCATCATTAATATCTATGATGCACTGTTTGGAACCTTTGGTGTAGTAATGAATATTACTGGAGTTTTTTCCCAACATCAAATTGTTATTTTTAACACCTCGACATGTGTTTCGATCACCAAGTGATCATCTTCAACGAGGAAGATTGAAACTGGTTTTAATCTCCAGTAATAATCATTAATATTGTAAAATCATAGCGAATAATGGCACATTTTACAGCCTAAGATTTGTTGCAATTTTTATACTTTTCAGATGTTTGCATTTTCATTTCAACATTCACCATTTTTACTTTTCTTGCATTTTATTTTTACATATTGCCTTTTTACATTCTTACATGATTATATTTTTACATTTTAACATTTCTAACATTTAAGATTTCCACATCTTTACATTTTCCTAACCTGAATTGTCAAATCCATTTTACTGTCACTGTTCTGATTTATAATGTGAATATTGTGAATAAAACAGTGATACCCACGCACAGGGTGTCCTTTGTGGGTTTCTTGAATTTGTTCAGACTGTTCAAAATGTTATTGACTGATCCTTGTACTGAAATTTGAATAAATTCATATTATTATTATTATTACTTTGAGCTATAGACTATTTCTTAAATATAAAAATATTTCTTCGTATCTTGAATATCTCTTGGATGAATAGCTCTACAATAAAAGCTCAAATGATCAAAACTATTGAATTCCATTGCATCCAAAAATTGATTCAAGTCTTATGTCACGTTGAAGTCATCATTCTTGTTAATCCACCAAAATTTGCAGAATTGAAATAATATATTTCCTTGTTCTGGAGATACCCCATGTGGAAGTGTATCACCAAAAAATAAAATTTGTCAATCACGGAATTTCAATACGAAAATTGTGAAAAAAAATCAATCAATTTCTTCTGACACGTCAAAGTAGCATCGGTTTTCATGGAAATGAACAATATGTACTGAAGAACTGAGTAATTTGGAGAGCCAGTGTAATTTTCCGTTTAGAAGACATTTCTTAAAGTGACTCTCGTTACCGAGTTTTTCTCAAAATGAAATTTCGACCCACTGGGTGATTAGGATATAAATGAATGTAATTTCAGGCGGGAAGAAAAGTTATTTGTACTTCTAGAGTTGCCAGTCAGTCATACCGATGAAATGTTGTGTAAGTAGTGGAAACGAATGAAGGTCGGCAATCCTGTAAAACGACAAACACAACTCTAAAGAATTAATTTTACCTTTGTTCCAGCAATGTACCCCCCTGATGAACCGAAACTTTTAGAATATGTACCCATAAGAGCATCAACATCTTTTGGATCACAATGAAAATAATCGACAACCCCTCTGCCGTTTCTGCCGACAGCTCCAATACTGTGAGCTTCGTCTATATAAAGATAGGCTTTATATTTTTTCTTCAGAGCAATTATTTCAGGTAAGCGCACAATTGTTCCTTCCATGCTGTATATGCCTTCCACAAATATCACTATTTTCTTCCAAGATTTATAAGACCCCTCCACTTGGTTGGGTTGGCCGTAGTAGATTGCTTCTCTCAAATGTTTTTCTAAGTGTTTCACATCTGAAAATTTTTGTTTTTGAAAATCACAAAAAAAAATAATGAAAATGAAAGGCTCGCTATCATTGGTGGTGACTCCGGTAGTACATTTTAGTCTAATCAATAAGTTCAAAAACATGAAAAATAGAGATAAAAGTCCTGAAAATATGAGCGATAGCTCATTCGAGCTAAAAGGTAAAAAATTTCAATTGTTATTAACAAAATAAGATTTGAAAAAATGGTATTTAGTTTTTCGTTAATAACTCAAAAAATATTAATATTTAAGCAATTTTGAAAAAAGCTCGTTGAAGAGGAAGAAATTTTCGATAAAAAAGTCCCAACTCTCGAAACTCTATCTCCATTATTTATAATTTTAATTTGACGTTGAAAATAGGGTTCCGCGCGGCTATTACGGCATGCGCGCGCTGCCGCTAAAGAGAGTTTATCAAAAGAAATAATTTTTTTATAACATAAAATGTCATTCAGAAAATTTGAAAAAAAATCTATTATCTTCTGAACACTTGGATAAATCGAGTCCCGTAGAAAAACAAGTTTTATGACCATTTTTCAAAAAGTTATTCAATTGTTAACTAACAAATTTTTTCCCAATCTCCGTTGGCATAAATAATGGGATAAAAGGAATAAATAATTGGCTTATAAATTTTAAATTCCATGGAACCCTTCTGATATATATACTTCATACGATCCTGCGATAAAAGTTCATAAAAATTCATTAATTTTTTTATTATAATTTTTTATAACTATTGCAAAATGAAATATCTTAAAATTGTTGATAAATTTTTTTTCAATTGATATTTAGCTATGTCTGTTTGTACATTAAACAATGGCAGTTATTAACATAGGATATGAATTTTTCACGCAATTTGTTTATTAAAATTTTTTAAACAAATAGAGAAATTCAATATTTTTGAAATTTTTTTTTGTTGTCTGGAGATAATTATGATTGAAAAAGTTTTTCCTAATTTTGATTTTTAATTGTTTAAAATCGATTTTTTTATATTTAGATTGTTTAAATAATTAGTTAAGAAATAATTTTGCTTTTAAAAATCATAATTTACGCTTTTAAATAGTTTGGCAGAAAAATAAAAAAAATTGATTTATTATTCAATTGTTCATTAGTTTAACAATTTGTTATAAACAAATATTGACCAACGTTATATTTTTCTCTGAAGCAGACAAAAATTATAAAAACAGCTATATATGAAAAAGTGCCATAAAAAATATATAATTAATTAAATTATAAAATTATAATAAATGTGTGTAATTAATGTGAAAACAGACATAGCTAAATATCAATTGAAACAAATTTTTATTAACAATTTTTACATATTTCATTTTGCAATAGTTATAAAAAATCATAATTGACAAATTAATACATTTTTATGAACTTTCATCGCAGGATCGTATGAACTATATATAACAAAAGGGCTCCACGAAGTTTAAAATTTATAGGCCAATTATTTATACCTTTTATCCCATTAATTATTTATGCCAACGGAGATTGAGAAAAAATTTGTTAGTTAACATTTGAATAACTTTTTGAAAAATGGTGATAAAACTTTTTTTTCTACGGGACTCGATTCATTCAAGTGTTGAGAAAATACTAGATTTTTTCAAATTTTTAAAATGACATTTTGTGTTATAAAAAAAATTTCTTTTGATAAACTCTCTTTAGCGGCAGCGCGCGCATGCCGTAACAGCCGCGCGGAACCCTATTTTCAACGTCAAACCATTTGCATGCTATTTCCTGAGCTATTCTATCAATTAAGTTCAATGAATTAAAAAAAATAAAAAAAAATATTGATTTTGTCAGATTAAGCGAATCCCTCTAGATAATCGTCAGATTATGAGACAGCACGTCTAAAACATAAAGATGAACCATATCTATTTTAATCTGACGCGCTTGAGTATTTCAAAATGGCGATTTTTTTGCATATTATAATAATGGCCGGGAGTTTGCGTCAGATCGAAATCGTCAGATTATTGAATGAGAGCTTTTTTTTGTTGCACTCAACACCCTCTTAGAAAATCTAACGCGCTCGATTAATTTTTTTTTCTTTACACTTTTAACCCTTACGTACAACCACCCACATCATGCAAACGATCAGATTAACATACCAACACTATTAAAAATACGTAGGACATTGATGCTATCAATATCTGACGTGCTCGAGTATGTCCATGCAACAGTATTTTTTTACATATTTAAAAATCTATAGTAGCTTCCCCCACCGTTGAAGAGGTATATATTATTTAACATTTTTTCTTCTTATCACCTAAGCTTTGCAACCTAATATGTCTCATTGACGCTCGAGTAAATCCCCATTTTGCATTGTGGGCTCCTCTGCTATTGTCCGTGTATGGCGGCAAGTCGTCGATAGTTTAGAGGAGACCAAGGTTTCAGAAATTCTGCTGCAAAAATCAGATCAGTTTTGTAGAGCCAAGGCAGTGATGGCAAGTAAAGTAAAGCAAGTGAAATAATTGTAAAGTGATATCAATGTATTATTGTTCAAATTGAATTTTTTTGAATCCCGGCTAGTCATTGATAATCTAGAGGACACTAAGGTTTCAAAAACTCTGCTGCAAAAATCAGATCAGTTTTGTAGACTCAAGGCAGTGATGGCAAGCAAAGTGAAGCAAGTTATTGCAAGTGCAATAATTGTAGAGTGATATCGATGTATGATTATTCAAATTGGATTTTTTTAGTTGCGGCAAGTCATCGATAATCTAGAGAAGAGCAAGGTTTCAGAAACTCTGCTGCAGAAATCAGATCAGTTTTGCAGACTTAACGCAGTGATGGCAAGCAAAGTAAAGCAAGTTAAATAATTGTAGAGTGATATCGATGTATTATTGTTCGAATTGAATTTTTGAGTATTCAAATATCATTATATTGATGCTCTTTTTCTAACATAGTGCCCAAGTATTGGGTTTGCATGAACACAGGTCATGAACAGAAAAAAATCGATTCTCTAACTCAAAACTTTCTGAAACTCTTGTGTATATTCATCATTTTGCATTCGTCATGATCATGTAGCTACTGTTGTCAAGGTTTGTTGTGTCTAATTGTCCTCACAGCATATACTACAGCTAATAGTACGTGCTGTGAGGGTAACCAGAGCACTCAGTCCGTTGCCTCATAGTCTTTGATAATGTCTACCGCAGTAGCAGACGAAACGTCAGGAATAAAAGTCTGCACACCGCGGCCAATAATCCCGGAAATCAGCTTTTATGCTTACTGTTGTGTTTGAATACTCTGATGGTGGCGCCTCCCAACCTCATACCAAGAATAATGCTATTGTGATTTTTTTCGTCGCTGAGAACCAAGCAGCCTGGAGAAAGAAGGGTGGGAATGTTGAGAGAATTAGTAGCGAATCCCATGCCAAACGTAATGACATCTTCGACTCCCAAAAACTCTGCTGTCATCTGTTCCAGTTGGTCGTGGAGTTCGCAAGAGCCATACCGTTGTCGGGGGTTCCCAGTGCTGATGCCGTATTTATATATTGATGCGATCGCTGCGTCCAGATGAGGACCTGATTGTTCGGCGAATCCCAAGTAGTTGAACGAACCAAGATTGACACATTTTTTTTCCAAACCCGTGAATCTAGAAAAAAATTGTTACGAACTGATATTTTACTGACTTGAAAGAACGGATAAATAGGTGGTGCGCTCATTTAAATCCAATAATTTTATCTTATCACAAAAATTATGTTGAATGAACTAGATACTTCAACTGCACTTAATAATCCCAATATTTCGTTCACTACGCTTTCAAATTCTAGGATACTAACAATCGAAACTTCATGAAGTAGCTTGGCTTGTAATTTTTTAATTTCTTGTTAATAATTTTTAATTTTCATCTCGTGGTAAATAGTTCAATTTTTTAATTGTTGCTTGTATTTTATTTCATTGTAATATCAGTTTTTTTGCTTGATACCATTGTTATTGTTTCAGCAATTTTTTTAAATTTTTTATAGATTCTTTCAGGGATTTCAAATCAATTTATATCATATTAGACAATGGAAGTTAGAACTAATGAAATAAACACAACTTTATTTCACTGCTACACTGAAAATGAAACACTTTAACTGAAACTTCAGACTTATAGTCAGATGTCTATCGCCTTATAAGATCACTTCGTACCACACTTTACACTAGAATTCCCGTCTGCCTATTGGTAGTGTTTATATATCGTAATGGAAGTATCTGGAAGCCGATAGGGAAGTCTTTGCATGTGTCTCGAAGCGATGCGACATTTTGGAAGATCCGAGTAAACCCGGAAAAGACTCTGGCGATAACCATGGGAAGATTACTATCTTCTCCGGCCAGAAAAGTGAGAATCTCTGGAAGGGAGATTGACTGGCAAGCGCGGGTAAAGTACCTCGGTCTTCTAATAGACCGTAGGCTCACTTGGAACCCGCACATCATGTGCGTTAAGTCTAAGATCGAGGATCGGATAGCCAGTCTGTACCCTCTGATCAACAGAAAATCAAAAATGAGCACGAAAAACAAAAGCATGATCTATAACACGATGTTCAAGCCTGTCATCATGTACGCTTCAGGCGTCTGGGGACAAGCGGCTCCGTCCAACATTTCCATTTTGGAAAGGTTGCAAAATAAGTTAATTAGGATGATTGTGAATGCTCCTTGGTTCGTGCGGAATGAAGCCATCTACAGAGATTTGCAGTTGCCTTCCATTCGGCAGTCCATCCAGTCGATAAATGAGAGAGTTTTTGAAAGAACGGAAACTCATGAAAACCCGTTAGTTAGGGAAGCCACAGATTATGCTGTTGACGACCCCTCCCGATATAGAAGGCCCCGACACTCTGTCGAATAGGCCCTCATGTCCCCCGTTAACGGATGAACAACTTTCTCATCCATCCCACCGCAGCCAGGTAGGGGTATCCCGTGAAGGGCGGCACTGACGTCTAAGGACTTCATGCCGTCATGCACTCAGTCATGAACCCATTGGTCCTTCTCGAGACCAAGAATCAGTCGAAAGGGTAGGGGAGCTGGACTCCAAACCTGAACAAATTGAAGATGATCTTCTGATGCGACATCTTAAACGGTCGAGAGTAGAGTTGAGCTCGACCGTGGCCAAGTTCAGCGGCGGCGGCGTTATTTTTAAGGAATAATTCACGACAATATATTGAAGGTTGAATGAAAGTTTGTAAAAAATAATGATCCACATCATAAAAAGTATACTCACTCGAATGTCCACCCACTATCCTTGGTGACGCGTTCTTTCAGTATCACCTCGTTACCTGCCACGCTACAAATCGGATAGTTTGAACAATCCCTTACCCGCCTGTAAACGTATCTGGAGAAAAAAGTGGAAAAATTATCGAAAAGGGGCTGGTAGCCATCCCGGTTTTTCTCTTTGGTGTTTTTAGGAGGAAAAAGTTCTTGACTGATATAGCCGAGAAACATGAGAATGTAAAAACTAATTTGCGTTAGAAAAAGTACCATAAAGGTTGGAGGCTCGAAGGATTCCTTTTCATGAAACTGGTTGGGATGTTTGCTACAATTGCCTACGACAGTTCTCTTGTGAATCTGGAAATAAAAAGTATAATAATTATCTCACTATGGTTACAGCACGAAGCGAGAAGATTTTGAAGTGAGACAGATTCGAACTCTTTTGTAGTCCGCCATGTTATTTTTCATATCATTTTTAGCATTTTAGCAAACCCCTTCATTTGATAGCCCTATCGTGTAAATGCAAAAAACAGACCATTACTTTAGTCGCTCTGCCGTATTGGAAAAAAGTGACTTCACTTTATATTTCGTATTTTTTCCAGTAAACCATTCCTTTTTAGAAAAGCTTGTGAAAATAATGGTTACTATTCAGGGTATAACTTGAATGATGTCATTAATTTCAGGTGGTTATTAATTCTCATATTTCATGAAAAAAGTGTGTCCTAACTTACTTCGTTAACGAGTGATGCTCTCTATGAAGAGTGTGAGATTTTTGATATCAGACAAATATTCTTCTACTACATCGCTACAACTCAGTTTTTCAATAAGACCGAACTTATTAAACCTTCTCATACCTATACTACGAGACAAAAAATGATTATTTAGTATCTTTCGCTTCGAAATCAATAGGCCAAAAATGCTATCAATATTTAGCAACAAAAGAATTTGATTATATCCAAATCCAAGATAGAGTGAAACAAAACAAAACCGAAGCGTGATGTTCACGTGATCGCCCAGTGTCAGATGGAAAGGGCAGCCTTCATTGGTGAATTCGCCTTCTTGGTACGAGTTCGGTACCAGCACAGGGTTGTAATCAGTCGTTTGCGTGTTTGTGTGGCGTGCGTTATAGTATATTGTTTAAAATTGTTTTTCAAGATGTCCAGTACAGACACTGCTGATGACACTGTGAGCTATCCTCTGAGTCCAGCCAGGAAACGATCTAAAAAAAGACATTTGAGTGTTGAGATGAAAGAAGTGATTTTAAATGTGTTCAAGAAAGAGATGGAAGAAATTGAGACATCGACTATCGACGAAGTCATATCGAAAGTTTCCGATAAAATTGAAGTGTGTTGCGCTTCGATTTACAATGTTTTACGGGAATATAAACAAAATCATACATTTTCCAAACCGAATACAAATCAGAATCGTCAAACCATTATAAAATCAATAGATGATGCTGATAAACATGCAATCAGGAGGAAAGTGCATGAGTACTTTTTCAGAAATGAAATACCCACGATAGACAAAGTACTCACAGAAATAAATGAAGATGTTTTATTGCCAAGTTTTAAGCGGTCAACATTCCATAAAGTATTGAAATATTTGAATTTTGTATGAAAAAAAACGAGGGCGCAATAGTTTATTATAGGATAGAGAGGAAATTGTGTTATGGAGGAGAGAGTATTTGACCAAAATTAAATATTATAGGGAACAACAGAGAACAATTTATTATATGGATGAAACCTGGGTTAATGCTGGTCATACTACCCCTAAAGTATGGGTCGATGAAACTGTGACCTCATCTAGGAGGGCCTTTCTAGATGGACTATCCACCGGATTAACAAATCCATCAGGTAAACTTATATTTATATTAAGACCTGCCTCAATCTCAATATATAAAAAGTAACCCTCGTATTTGTTTTATTTACTTACATACCTTTTCATAATTTCAGATAAAGGAAAACGGCTTATTATTTGTCACATCGGCAATGAGAATGGGTTTGTTGCTGAAGGGCTGTGGTGTTTCGAGTCGAAGAAAACTGGAGATTATCACGAAGAAATGAACGGTGAATCTTTCGAACAGTGGTTTTCCAAAGTTCTACGACATCTGGAGGATAATGCTGTAATTGTAATGGACAATGCACCTTATCATTCGCGACGGTTAGAGAAGATTCCGACAACGTCTTCAAAGAAGGTTGAAATCCAAAATTGGCTGCGATCAAAGAATATTACTTTTGAAGACTCATTGCTAAGAGTACAGCTACTAAAAATTGTCAAGGAGCGCAAGCTTGAATACCAAAAATATATAGTCGATGAGATGGCAGCAGGCCAAAACAAAATTGTCCTTCGCCTGCCACCATACCACTGTGAGCTCAATCCCATCGAGTTAATATGGGCGGATGTGAAGAATTTTGTAGCTCAGCATAACACCACGTTCAAATTTGCAGATCTCAAAGTACTTTTTGATGAGGCTTCGAAAAAAGTCACAGCGGAGAAATGGGAGAAGTGTGTTCGGCATGTGATATCGGAAGTCGAGACAAAGATGTGGAAGCTTGATAACATAATAAAAGCATAAATCGAGCCACTAATAATTCATATTGGTGAGGATGACACTACTGATGAAGATACAAATTCATCCAGTTGAATAATTTTTATTAATATTTCTTTTGATTTTACATAAAATAAAAATTATCAATAAAGAAATAATTCTCTTTTCATATAATGCTTGAGTGCGCTGTGAAAAATCTAATGAAAATCTTTTTATATTACACATATTATCTGCATTTTTCCCGTTAAACTGCAAAATTTGTGCATTTCACTCGTTTTTATAAAAAAGTTTTCCTAAGTTTGATATAGCATTTGCGATCAACAAGATGTTGGTTCTGAATACGACCCTGGCCAATTCTTGTCAATATCACGTGCTTAAGGCATGTCAATGTTTTCATCCACTCTATCTTGGATTTGAATTTGCTTTATTCATAAAGAAATCGCCTCGTCATTTAATATAGTCAATAATTGAAAATTGGAACTAATTTTAAATATTCATAATGTTAGCCTAAGTGCAGTTAAAGTACATGTATATCACTATATTCGAGTATTTTGAAATCTTAAAAGTTCATATTTTTAATCTCGATATTTACTATCCAACATTTTACCTGTTCACACTTTTATGTATATAAAAACATATTTGAAAGTCTTTTACGTTATTGACACTTAAAAAGTTCAGAACCAATTATATGCAGTATCTATGATTCGTAATTATATTATCTGCGATTAATTTAATGTGTATAAGCGTACATCTTATATGAGAGTGTGTGTATTTGTGTAAATATGGTAATCTGCATTATTAATTATACTTATACTCGTATTGTTAGTAATTTTAGTATAGTACTCTCGAATAATTTGTTTGTATATACTCATGGTCTATACGCCCACACAAAAGCAGTACCTACTGCTTCCGTGGTATATTCTTGTTCATTAACAATAATATATAAATAAATTATACTCTGGAATTATTTTTTTTGCGTGAATAAATATTATTATTATATTATTATTATTATAGTAACGGGGTGACAAAGTTTTATTAAAAATATCAATCTTTTATTGATAACTCAAAAGTCTTTACGCCGATTTTGATGAAACTAGGTGTGTTTTTTAGCAGTGACAAGGGGCTTCTTTTCATGAAATTAGATAACTGATGAAAATTCTAGTTGTTGGGTCATAATTTTGGTTTTTGGGCTTGCTGGCCCCCTTCTAGTGGACTGTATACTATCGAATAATGCGACGTAGGTAATTAGGTAACACACTTTATTCTGTCACATCTAGTTTACAGATTTCACAGAATGTCGAATACGACAATTGGTTTGATATGTTTAATTTGATGTGAGAGACACTAAGCTTATACAAATGAGAACCTTTGATATTCTCCACAATAAACTTACACTTTGTACTTAATTGAATAGAACTGGCCGATACTTGATGAAAATCCATATTAAAAAACTAATCAGTAGAGTTTATTGTATGATTTTCACTATATAGTGATAGTGAATATATTGAATATAGTTATAGTGGAAATCATACAATAAACTCTATTGATTAGTTTTTTACTTTGTACTTAACTACAAATACATATAATAGACCTTCCTTCTGTTATGCTAAAACCATACTGTACTGAACGAGATTACTCTTAAGCGAGAGGTAAAGAAAACAAGACACACGCTATTGGTTCCCTAAGGTATGTAGATATCCCTTGACAATTAGACAATTACACAGTGGTGTAACAGTGTTTAAGGCAACTCATTTTGAATTTTATTTATATTCCCAACACTAGCGGTGTCACAGAAGGTTACCCGATTGATATTTATAGCCAAAATCATTGTACGCCACTGTTTTTCTCCAAGTTTGTATCAGATTGAACAATCAATTCAAATAACGTGTTTGGCTTTCATACAAATGCACGGAATTGAAAAATGTATGTATTTTATTGTTTGATCTGGGTTATTCTCTAACATATTCAAAATTTTCCCGAGCAAGATTACCTATTTTGTATCCGCAGCAAGCCTCTTACTCACAGAAAAACCTATAGTACAATCCCATAATATTAGGCACTAAATTCCCAGATACATTGTATTGGAACGAAAACATTTTTGTCAAGGTTGTGATTCTGTATATTTCATCATCTGTTTAATATAATTTACGTACGCCACTGCAAGTAACAGATTGAGAAAAAACGTAAGTCATTTCTGAGAATTTAGTGCCTATACTATTTTGGAATTATAGTACAGATAGATAATGAAAGAAATTAGTTTTTCATTTTAGTGCATTGGTATAAAAGCTTCTCTTTAAAATGTTTTTTCATAATTTTTATTTATTAAACAATTTCGATATCTATGGATATGAGAATATCTTTAATAGCTTTTTTATGTGATACCAGTTGTCGATGAAAATTACTTGAGAAGTGTAATTATATACTTGTGATGCACTGTTTGGAACCTTTGGTGTAGTAATAAATATTACTGGAGTTTTTCCCAACACCAAACCGTTATTTCAACACTTCGACACGTGTTTCGATCACCAAGTGATCATCTTCAAGGGTAAGATCAAACTAATCATACTTAAATCTAAAGAAATGAACTTTAAACTTTTAAGCCAGTCTCGAATATACCTACACAGTAGGTTGAATGGACTGACGCCTATCAGAAAACAACTACTCCTCTGGCTAATACCACGAAGGGCGTTGGATTATACCCGACAGGCCTCAGTGCAGGAATCTTCACAGAAAATGTCCTGCATATGCAATTGGCAATAAAACTGCCAGTCTTCAATCATAGCCCACTGACTAATAAGAAAGTTTTTCTTCCTTATTCAGAGTAATCGGACAAATTACGGATATGCAGTTGGTTAGTACCTCCTCCACTAGATGGAGTAACATTTTGCTGTTCGCTCCAACTTAGGAAGAGGAATTAAATACTTCTTCGATTGACGACTTGTTTATTCTTCAGTTAAAAGGGGAAGGAGGCCAGGCTTCAACCTGAATAAAATCAAGATGGTTAACGTCGACTTGTTTATTTTGTGGAAATTCATGTTCACTGAGGATACACTACAAAAACACACTTTTGTCTATTTTCCACTATATTTCTTTATTGTTGACCGGTTTCGGCTATTACACCATTTTCAAAACTAACTGATTACATTTAAATCTGAGTAATTTATATCTATGTTGCTTATTCTATCATGAATGATTTGATATACCTGATATACCTGATACCTGTAAAATCCATGAACATAACAAAGCTTTCAATATAATGTAGGTTTTGGGATCTGGATTATAGGTTCAGGAGAGGACTATTATTTAAATCAAGTTGTTCGTTGAGGACAATAGAATGGGGATTTTTCTTTGACCTGTTTATTTACATAGATTCCAACAGATTAATCATTTTCCCTTTTTCGCATGTGTGTAGGATCTTTAAATTATCTTTATCTATTTTATGTTTCGAATTTTGAAGATGTTCGTACATTAATGATTTTTTATCCGAAATGACATGTTCGTGGTACTTTGTATCAAAATTTCTTCCAGTTTGGCCTGTATATATGGCGGGGCATTCACCACATTCTATTCGATATATACCAGATCTCTGCCCTTTCTCTAATTTAGGTTTGGCATTAAATAATATGTTTCCTAAATTTCCGTTGGATGTGCAGAATGTTTGTAAATTGAATTTTGAGAGATAATTTTTAATATTCTCGGAGATTCTACCAGCATAATTGATACTAACATATTTGTGTTCTGGTCTTGTGGAAATTGAGTATAGTTCTTTCGTTATTGATTTTTGTTGATATTTCATTATTATGTTTTTAACTAGAGTGGTAGGTATTTTTGTTATTAACTGCTATTTGTTTAATGATTGCGATTTCACTTCGGAGGTTTTGATCAGAAAGGGGTATTGTGAAAGCCCTATGTATCAATGACCTGAATGCAGACAATTTCTGTGAAATCGGGTTAAAAGAGTCAAAAGGTATTGTGCAATCTGTGACTTGACTTACCTGAGATTCTTCTTCAGAGTTATTCAACTGCAGTGGTTCACTTATTAAAACTTTATAATTTTTCTGATTAACATGTTGATCCCTCTGCTCTTGATTCAAACCCGTAAACATGCTTGATACTCGATAAACTCTGGAATGATGAGAAACCCTCTATTCATTACCAATTCAAATTCTTCATTACTTTATCTCTAATATGAATACGCGCATGTGGTATAAGTCAGGACTTTTTTAAAAATGGATATACGAGGTTATAGGCGACCGTATCAAGACATGTGTTTAATCATAGATTGTAAACTTACAAAGAAGAGAAAATGAACCTTTCTGATAATAAATAACATGAAGATGGACATCGTTACTAGATTCAAAATAAAAGTTTGTTGTGTAATATTTTTGTATTTCCACCGGTTCCAAGAAAGTTGTGAATAACAATTTGGGTGAATGATTCTCAACATATTTTATTTGACATAAGGAGAATAAAAAAAAGAATGGTGGATAATAATAATAATAATTATTATTATAATTTTTATTATCGCGCTTATCAAAGCGCCTGACTTTTGGTTTCCTCAGGTCGAGTGGACTGAAGTCGGAAACTGAGGGGTTCATCATGGTTTGCCAGGATGGTATATTCAACACCTTAGTCTACTGCAGTCGCGTGATGGTTATAGAGGCTCCTGACACAAGGTGCAGGGCCTGCCGCGAGGCGCCCGAGACCCTAATGGATTTATCTTCAGAGCATGATTAGTTGAAATTTCATCATCGATGAGCTCTACCGTCTCAGAGCCAGTACTAGAGTGTCACCAAGACTTAGCCAAAGATTCGGTAGATAATAACATTATCCTGAGGTGGGTTGAAGGGCACGACAGGAGTAAAAGTAATCGCATTGCCGACTCTTTAGCCAAGGAAGCGGCTGGACTAAAAATTTTAGGACTCAGTAGCACCTACGGCCTGATGAGTTCGACAATTGCGGAACCAGCCAAATGTTACATCCATGCTCAATCCCTAAAGAGATGGGATGGAATCAAAGGATGCAATCTTGCCAGGATCACCTTGGGCGACCCTGGGAAGCTGATGCCGATGAAAATTTCTGGCGATGACCAGGAAAAATCTACGCTTAACAGTAGGATTTCTGACTGGCCACTGTCAACTAAGGAAACACCTCTATAATATGGGACTAGTGGACACACTTATTTGCAGGATGCGTAAACAGGAAGATGAGACTGTCAGGTATGTCCTGTGCGACTGTCCGGAGTTATCGTCAATGACAGAGTGTGTGTTCGGCGAGTCTTGGCCTACACCTGCCGAAATAAAGGAGATGCCTCCCAGTGACCTGTCCACCTTTCTGGAAAGGACAGGGTGGACGATGACCTAGGAGGACAACTCCTCGGGAGGATGTACAATGGGTCACATGTGGCCTAAGTGCTGTGGGTCACTCACCCTCCCTACTCTACAGATACAGAAATTCTATCGATAACTCGTCCGCGAGTATCGTCCGCGTAAAGATGATAGCTACAATATCTTAAATCATTCACAAAATTTGAAGTACCTATATAGTGTGAATGAAAGTAGCCCAAAGATGCTCCTCTGAGAGACTCCTGAAACTACCTTCCAACAAGTCGACTCTTTATCATCCAGTTTCACCAACTGTGTTCTATTATGTAAGTATTAAGTCATTAACATACACCCAAATAATGTAACATTAAAAGAGGCATATTATGATTTATTAAATCGAATGCCTTTTAGTAGTCGAGCACAATCAATACACCCACTTTATTTTCATCAATAGCATCAATAATGTCATCTACCACATGAACCGGGTAAATTTTAATAATGGCTTGACTGCATACAGGCTGATTCACGGTGGATGGCACATTAGACGTTTCTGGTGAACCAGACAACGGATCACTTTGAAAATTTTATGGAGGGCATATTCGGACATTCTCTAGCCAAATAAAATATTTTCGACAATGCGGTGTTGCCGCTTCTATTAGAAAGCAGTAGCAACTTTGATTTGTCAAATGTAACACTCTGTATATAATATTATTTCTGAAATCTCCAACAATTGCCCGACAACTTTTCTTGATATTTCCCTATACCTATCTGTTACCGTTTTCGAAATAAAAATTAATTTCAATTTTTTTCTTCGAAAATCATGACTTCTAAAAATGCCGATATCTTTTAGTTAAGAAGTACTATGATATCGAAATTTGGTTTGGAGTTAGGTGATACTTGGACACTTCCCACACGTCAGCCTAATCTCCGTTACTTCAATACAGGGTGGTAAAAAAATACAGTTTTTTCGTTTGCTTGAAAAAGTTGCTGAAATTTGATTATTTTAAATGGAACACCCTGTATATTATTTCTTTCTATGTATATCATACTTATACCTAACTAATCAAGTTTCGGACTTATGAACATTTATTTGTGAAAATGTCCCTTCAGAATGGTATTTCCATTCGGTATTTGGTAAGCAGGCCATGATAACTATTTGACAGTAGCGTTGTGACATTCTCCTAATAATATCGACATTTTCGTCACTTCAGAAGTGACGATGGAACAAAACTATTCAAACGAAGTTCTTATGAATTTGTTTATTGTTTTTGGACAGTGTGACAAAATTATCAGCAGAACATGTAGAAAGTTCAATGAAATGTATCCGAATCTACCGCCAATGAACCTCAATAAATTTATACGAATTCAGAACAATTTCAATGCATTTGGATCAACTTTAAAAGCACCAAGAAACTTGCCTCGACCCGTAACTTTCGAAGACAACCAGATTAATGTCTTAGCATATTTTCACGCATTTCCCGAGTCCCCGAGTCATCGATAAGAAGTGCTGAAGAAGATTTGGGTATAAAATATTCATCGGTTCAAAGAATCTTGCGAAGACATAAAATGCATGATTATAAATTCACCAAAATTCAAGCAATGAAGCCTCAAGATCCTCAACAGAGAGCAGAATTTTGTGAAATGTTGTTGACACGCATTCAAGAAGATCCACTTTTTTTTAAATAAAATTATTTGGACTGATGAATCGAAATTTTCGAGAGAAGGGATTTTCAATAGAAAAAATCGTCATTATTGGTCCAGTGAAAATCCTCACGTCACAAAAGAAGCCGGATTTCAAGAAAAATTTAGTTTTAATGTCTTCTGCATGTTGATGGACAACAAATTGAGGTACGTGATATACGAGGAGTCATTAACATCCAGAAGCTACCTGAATATTTTGGAGAATACTGTAGACAGTTTCGTGGATAATCTGCCACTCGAAGATTATCGAAACTGTTGGTACCAACTAGACGGAGCTCCTGCACATTGCACAAGAGAAGTGAGCGCAGAACTGGATAGACTATTTGACGATCGGTGGATGAGGCGCTTGGGACCATGGAATTGGCCAGCGAGATCACCCGATCCTAATCCATTAGATTTTTATTTGTGGGGAATGTTTAAAGAAAAAGTTTACAAAATACCTGTGCGTTCGAGAGATGAATTGTTAGAAAGGATTGCCCAAACATTTGAAGATTTGGATCCCAATGAAATCAGATCTGCCACCACGAAAGTAGTCAACACCCGCATTTTAAAGTGCTTGGAAGTGAACGGCCAGCGATTCGAACATATTTTGAAATATTCCACATGATTGTTTTACATTTTTATAATTATTCATATCAATATTTCCAATTTCAAGTTTCTTGGTGCTTTTTTAAAGTTTATCCAAACATATTGAAATTGTTCTGAATTCGTATAAATTTCTTGAGGTTCATTGGCGGTAGATTCGGATACATTTCATTGAACTTTCTACATGTTCTGCTGATAATTTTGTCACACTGTCCAAAAATAATAAACAAATTCATAAGAACTTCGTTTGAATAGTTTTGTTCCTTCGTTTTGAAGGTATTTGCAACTTCTGAAGTGACGAAAATGTCGATATTATTAGGAGAATGTCACAACGCTACTGTCAAATAGTAATCATGGCCTGCTTACCAAATACCGAATGGAAATACCATTCTGAAGGGACATTTTCACAAATAAATGTTCATAAGTCCGAAACTTGACTAGTTAGGTATAGGTATGATATACATAGAAAAAAAGCAAATTTCAGCAGCTTTCCGAATTTTCAATAATATACAGAGTGTTCCATTTAAAATAATCAAATTTCAGCAACTTTCTCAAGCAAACGAAAAAACTGTATTTCTTTACCACCCTGTATTGAAGTAACGGAGATTAGGCTGACGTGTGGGAAGTGTCCAAGTATCACCTAACTCCAAACCAAATTTCGATATCATAGTACTTCTTAACCAAAAGATATCGGCATTTTTAGAAGTCATGATTTTCGAAGAAAAAAATTGAAATTAATTTTTATTTCGAAAACGGTAACAGATAGGTATAGGAATATATCAAGAAAAGTTGTCGGGCAATTGTTTGAGGTTCCAAAAATAATATTATATACAGAGTGTTCCATTTGAAAAATCAAAGTTGCTACTGCTTTCTAATAGAAGCGGCAACACCGCATTGTCGAAAATATTTTATTTGGCTAGAGAATGTCCGAATATGCCCTCCATTGAATTTTCAAAGTGATCCGTTGTCTGGTTCACCAGAAACGTCTAATGTGCCATCCACCGTGAATCAGCCTGTAGTCATGACAATTGTTAATCGCAATCTGTAAATTCAGTTGTTTATTGAAATTCGCAACAGACAAAGTAACATTCGCTAGTCTTTGGATCCAGCTGGTCAATACTGCTCCTTTGTGCTGATTAGGTTATGAGGAACAGTAACATAGAGATTTCTTATGGTTTAATAAGTGCAAACTTTGATTCTATGCTGTAGTCGAATATCAACAAAGTATGTTCTCTTATGAAGGTTAATATGTAATATATTCTGACATTATTTTTTTACTTTTCCTATTGTTGTCCTTTTCTGAAACAATTTAGATATTTGTTTGGATGTGGAAGAATGTTCATGTCATTGGCGTACATGAGTTTGGAAGTATATCTATTTTCGTCAATGTCATTCAAAAAAACGATAAATCACAAAGGTTTCAAGTTGGATCATTGATGAATGAATGAAAGTATGATGAATGAAGAGAGATATCCTTCACATTCGACATAACTCATATTATAAGGCCTCGTGCTGCTGTGGAAATTATAAAATCAGAAATTCCTCCTTATCATTTGGAGTTAGTTCGATCTAAAAATAATTTTTTTAGTAAAAATATCGAAGAAGGATAATGAGGATGTGGCTTCCATAGGAATAATTGTGGTTGCTCACAGCTGCCAGCCCATTGAGATTCCCTTCTGAGCTTCATAATAAAAAAAAACTACAAAATATATTCTTTACTAAAATAATTACTTTTCCAATGTAACAAAAACATTATTATAAATTTCAATGTGAAATTTTTCTAATAATATAAGAACCCTATCGATTTTTGATTCGTTATTTCTAATTGAAATACTTTATTCGTCTCCACACTTTGGAAGTTCGACATCCTGTTGTTTAGATTCTTCTTTATTATTCCAAGGCTGTACTTCTCCTGAGGCGAACACTATGTAGAATATTCCACATACAAAGTACACGGTGCTTGTGATTCCAAATATAATTGTCCAAAGCGATTTGTCTGTCTGTAATGTAATAACGACCATTAGATAAAAAATCATCAATTCGTTGGAGTGAAGTGTGGCACAGTGTCTAGCATAATAATTAGCTTTTTCCTATGGTACCTAGTAATGAAAGTTAGCCGATTTTTGGTAAATGATAGGAATCAGATTCTGAAATTGGCAAGGGTTGGTTTTTTCTGTATGCTCTATCGAATAAAAATAGTGCTGTTGCTGCAACACTTTCGGTTACCTTATTATAAATGGAACACCCTGTATATTTTCATAGTTATGAATACTTGATATGATTCTAGTATACAGTGCTTTTATTTTTTGAACAGGTTAACTCAAAAAATTGAAATTTGGGATAATGAAATTAATGCATGAATACTTTATTTTGAAATGAAATTGACAGATGAAACTTATTTTTGAAGCTCCTGACAGATGCTTCACAACCCTACAACTACTACAAAATGGCGGAACTTTCAATAATTGCTTGATTGCATTGATATTTAACCACATAATATGAGGTAATAAACTTGATATCACTTCAAAAGATGCTCGAAATGGTTGTCTTGGACTTCTTGACATATGAACAGCCTATCCGATATTTCACGCCGAACATTTTCGAATACAGTAACGTCAATATCTCTACACCTTCTGCTTCAAATATCCCTATAAAAAAGTCCAAAGGTGTCAAATCTGGCGAACGGGCTGGCCCTTCTGTAGGACCTCGACGGCCAATCCAACAACCGGAAAACGTAGTATCCAAATAGTTTCTTGCTTGTCTGGAGTAATGTGGTGGTGCTCCATCTTGGAATACAATATCCATATCGAATTCATTAAGATTCGCTTCGACGATTTCAGTGATGAAGGAGTCAACAGTAGTTTCCAGCATATCCAAATATAGTTGCCCTGTTAAATATTCCTGCCCAAACGTTAATTTATTCCGGATATTGGGTAAGTGTTTCCCGGAAAACGTGAGGGTTGGTTGGTGTCACTCCAATAACGGCAATTTTGTCTGTGAACATTGCCATTTAAAAAAATGAACATTCGTCACTAAAACAAATATTATGGAGATAGGTAGGATGCCTTGGTTTTCGTCATGATTTTGCAGAATTCTGTTCTTCGATAAGGATCATCTTCAATCAATTGGTGTACCATTTTAATTTTGTATGGATGATACCTATTTCTTTTCAAAAGTCTCCACATAGTAGAAGGAGGCACTTCACAAACATTCGCGATGGAATAAGTAGACTGTTTAGGATTTACCACCATCTCACCATCTAGTTGTGAATTTGGATACAAGTTCATTGAAAATCCTTTTGGCCTCGTGAAAGTAACGCGTCCATTTTAGAGATTGTTGACGTGGTACCTTTCTACAAGTAAAACCGAAAACTAAATGAGAATATTTTAACTGAACAATGATGTTCATTGTCGTACTGACATTTTTTGTCATTTTTATAAACAGAAAATAACTTAACAAACCCTATTGGATGGTTGGAATTGCCGTATGGCAGATAAAAAGGAATATTTCTAGAAATATAGATATTAATGTGTTTGTCTTCAGGAAATCATTAAATGTTTCGCCATTTTGTAGTAGACGAAGATATTGACTGCATATTCTAGGGTTGTGAAGTCTTCGTCAGGACCTTCAAAATGATATGTCACAAGACCCCCTTTCCATTTAATTTTTTTTCCAGATGGCGGCCAGTCGCCATCTTGAAAATTTCATCTGTCAATTTCACTTCAAAATAAAGTATTCATGCATTAATTTCATTATCTCAAATTTCAATTTTTTGAGTTGACCAGTTAAAATATAAAAGGGGGGGGACATTAAAGAAATGCACTGTATATGTAGGTATGGTTCAAAAAATAAGGTGAATGTTCTAATTTTGCGGTCTGCGTACATTCCATAAGCGATTTTTGTTATTTTTTTATGTTAGTACACTCGTCTCGAATATATGTTCACATTTTGAACTGTTCAGCATATTTAGTTTGTTGATGAGAACCATGCAAGTTTGCGTGATCAGCGATTTTCTGCTATTGAAAAGAATTTGTTCAAAATTTTAGGTAGAAGACGGAAATAAGTGCTCAGAAACACATGACACGTTGACAGTGGCATACGGCGATTGTACTCTGAATCAGAGAAATGTTCACAAGATTTACAAGCTTTTCACAGAAGGTCGAGAAGATGTGAATGACGACGCTCGCCCTGGACGCCACAGCACATCAACAACCGATGAAAATGTTGAGAAAGTGAATCACTATCAGAGAAGTTGTTGAGGATGTCGACTAATTAGTTAACTCATGTCATGCAACTTTTTCCGAAATTTTGGGCATAGGCATTTTGACCAAAAAACCGTCTCATGAGCATCGCTCAGGAATTGTTGAATGACGTCAACGGCGATCCAGATTTGTTTGAGAGGGTCATAACTGGTGACGAATCAAGACATCGAAATCAACCTCCAATCATCCCTATGGAAGAGCCCAGAAGAGCCAAGTTTGATCAACTGTCAAGGTTTGCTCACCGTTTTTTCGATTACCGTGGCGTAATGCACAAGGAGTCCTTGCCAAATGGTCGTACGGTCAATAAGGAGTATTATCTGGAAGTTATGTGCCACTTGCGAGAAGCAATACGAAAAAAACGTCCTTAGAAAATGACCTTAGTCATTCCCCAGCCATCATATGCACCAGATTTGGCCCTTTGCGATTTTCTCCTATTTCGAAGATTGAAAAGATCATAAAAGAACGGAGTTTGGCGACGATTGCGGAGATAAAACCGAATCGCTGAGAACATACTAAAAAGTGCATATCAGAACTGTTTTGAGGATTGGTGAAAATTCACCTTATTTTTTGAAGAGACAGCGAACACTCAATGTCAAAAATTGATCATTCTCGAAATATTCATCTGTTTATTGAAAAAAAACAGGAATTCGGCTATCGAATGAGTGATTTTTCCATGAAAGAGACAAGGTGAATGTAATAATTCATCAAAATACTTCATTTCATCGTTTCGTAGACTTAACATTTCCAAAATGTTATACAAGGTGTTTGGAATCGGTGAGTAATTCAGCAGATACATAAATGAGGATGGATAAATGTATGTTTGTGGCTCTTTCACGCCTAAACGATTGAACGGATTTAGATGAAACTTTACATAAATACAGATTATACATCAGAATAACATACAGGCTACAATCCACAAAGGTTTTGTGTAATTTTAGTCCTAATTTAACGATAAGTATTGAGTAAGTCGGAAAATTTCTTGCTCCCTGAGAGTTATCTTGGCGTGCGCTGCCTATACTGTTGGAGTTACATGCAGATAATGTAGGTCCGTAAGATTGTTTATCTTAAATAAATCTAAATAAAAATCCTCTTATGTGGTAGCCACTGTATGCAAAATACTGAGCCATTAATACAATCAAATTGGGTACTTTTTTTTACAATGCACATTTTAGAATGTCTGTCAAATCCTTATTAAAATTGATATTTTCAGTATTTAATATAGATAAACTTTGTCTTTCACACTAAGTGATTTGGACGAATCGTTCAAAAGTTATCATGATAAGATTAACTTGACATAACGCAGTTAGCCATTAAGCGTCGCGTGTACTGTAAGAAGACGGGTGACGATGCGCAGGGGTAGAGAAGCGGTCTAAGCAATGAAGCGCCATCGCCGAGAACGCGACCCGAACGTGGGCAGAAGCGTGACGTCGCTGACGGTTGTGTTAGTTTTGCATATTTCTTTATAGGTAAATAATTCGATTCTCGAAGCCATTCATTATTTAGTGCAGTTGATATATTATTTCAGTGACAACATTTCCAAAGTAAACATACAGGGTGTAACTGAATAAGTGTAAAACATTTAAGGAGGCGATTCTTCATCGAAAAAAAAATAGGATCTTTCATATAAAGAAACTTCATTGGAGTATCCCTTGTTAACATACAGCCCCTTGAAGGGGGTACATAAAATTTGTATTACAATTTTTTTCACAAGCACTGAAAAAGTTACAAAATTGAAATTGACCTGACGTTTTGTACTATCAAAAAGACACTTAGCCAGAAATTTATTTGGTTTACCCCATGGTTGTAAGGGGTGGAAAACGCAACCCCTAAAATTTATTTCCAATGTAACTTTTTGTCTTATTATTTGTTTACCATTTGAAAATTCATTTCCGATAGCCTGTTTCATTCTGAACAAAAAATGTCTCTTAGAGTTTTTGCCCAAAATAAACCAGTTCGCAGTAAAAAATTATTTTACGAACAACTACAGAGATACATCGTCATAAATGCGAACTGGATTTATTGTTATTTTGTAGTTGGTATCTGCATTAAACTAATTTATTGATAACAAAACACACAACATGTAGAAATCATAGTAAATGTTCAATATGTCTACCTTCAGACATTACACATGCGTCTAGACGTCGGCGCATTGAGCCACGTATTCGCTCAAATATTCCTGGAGCCTCTCTGATTACCCTGCACGCATCGATAATGCGGTTTCTTAAGTCCTCTACATCGCGAACAGGAGTACGATAAACCAAATACCCTAAATGGCCCGAAATAGAGAAATCGAAAGGATTGACATCCGGGGATCGAGCGGGCCAGTTCAGTGGTCCTCCTCGACCTATCCACTGATTTGCATATGTTTCAGTTAAATGCTGACGTGCTACTTGACTAAAATGGGTGGGAGCCCCATCATGCATGAAAAACATATCCCTTCTGACGCCCAAAGGAACTTCCTCCAGCAGTACTTGATGTACTTCTCTGTCATTGATGGTTAGTTTCGACAATAGCGTGAGGGTTTTCATCAGCCCATATGTGGTAATTATGAAAATTAATAATCTTGTCCCGAGAAAAACTATATTCGTTTGTGAATTCTATCGTCTTTAGAAAGTCACAATTTCTTCTAATCATTTCCAGCATCCAATTGCGAAATTCAAGACGGTTCGGAAAGTCTTGCGGTAACAGTGCCTGTACTCGTTGCAGATGGTGAGGGTATAAGAGTTGTTCCTTTAAAATTCGAAATACCGTCAAATTATCAACATTTAGCTGGAAAGCAATCTTTCTAGTACTGGTAGTAGGTTATTCTTCCATCAAATTAAGTACTGCTTCCTCAAGCTGTGGTGTTCGTACTTCTCGATGGCGACCACAATCCTGCGTTCTTTTGTCGAATGAACCATATTCTCGTAATCGTTGATGGAGTCGAGCAAATATTCTATGTGAAGGATGCTGCCGTTGAGGATACATTTCAGCATATCTTCTAGAAGCTTCTAACCCATTCCCCTGCGACAGACCGTAAACGTAATGCATATCACCCATTTCCTCATTTGTGTATGCCATTTTGATAACGAGTGAATCATTAAAGTAACAAATTAAGAACAGAACAACAACACACAATTAGTATTTATTCAATTTCGAAAATTCACAAACTGACAGCGTCAAACCAATTTGTCACTATCGCTAATAACGACCTAGTAGATAGATTAGTTTAGCATTTTCGCATTTATCTCTGTAGTTGTTCGTAAAATAATTTTTTGCTGCGAACTGGTTCATTTTGGGCAAAAAACCCAAGATACATTTTTTGTTTAGAATGAAACAGGCTATCGGAAATACATTTTTGAATGATAAACAAATGATAAGACAAAAAGTTACATTGGAAATAGATTTTAGGGGTTGCGTTTTCCACCCCTTACAACGATGGGGTAAACCAAATGAATTCATGGCTAAGTGTCTTTTTGGTAGTACAAAACGTCAGGCTAATTTCAATATTGTAACTTTTTCAGTGCTTGTGAAAAAAATTGTTATACAAATTTTATGTCACCCTTTAAGGGGCTGTATCTTAACAAGGGATGCTCCAATGAAATTTCTTTATATGAAAGATCCTATCTTTTTTCGATTCAGTTACACCCTGTATAAATTACTGGTGCTTGCTCTTATATCAACGTAGAGCCGAAGCTATTGAACCTAGAATCTTGAAATATGCAGGTAAATTCTTTGTATAGCGTGAATGAGCATCAAGAAAGGGAATTAGAATTTCCAACCCCAAGTAGGAAAAATGGGGGTTTAAAGATTGTATTGAATTTCGTCAGTTTTGAAGTTGGAAAGCTGAAGTTTTGGGTTGATAAAAAATATTGTAACTATTTGTTTAAAGGAATTTTAATGTGACAAACCAAATTCTATGCGGACGAAGCCGCGGGCAACGACTAGTATAACATAATTTTTTATTTCATATAGTATCCCAATGATAAATGCAACTTTTTTCACATTAGATCAATCGGAATATTCCACGATAGAGTTTCATCTATGTATAAACTCAACACTAGTTGACCTTTCAATGTTATTGTATCAACAGTAATGTGTCGTCAACAGTTGTTGACCTACATGACCTTTTATCATAGAAAAATGGAAATTTTTGAAATTCAAAGTCAATGTGTGTATATTCAGCCCGATATCTATTTGTCTCAAATCAGTCTCTATTTGTTGTTGTATGAATTGTAAATCTGCATTGAAATACATCAAAGGTGTTTTATCAGCAAAAACTACTAGTTTTCCAAAAAGGTATCATTCCGATATAGAATTCATATGAATGAGAAAGGCTAGAGTTTGTGGAGTACCCTACGGTACTCCACAAACAATAATTCTCTCTTTGTTTTCCAAAGACATGCCTTGATTTCTATCACCTACATAATTTTGTAACCATGAAAATGCACCACTCTAATTTCAATATTGTTCAAAAAAATGTCTTGATCAACAGTATGAAAAGCATTACAGAGATCTAATCAAGTAATCTAACTGAATATTAGACATCATATAATAATCATAATAATAATAAAATAACAGTCATATAATAAAATTCCAAACATCATGAAATCGATATTTGAGTGCTCATTTTCTTGGCAATAACTATTAGAGACGGTACCGTCAGCAGGAGGAGAAAATTGGACGATCTAACGCCACTTTCCCTCAATGGTGAGGTCATTCCTTTTGGAACAGAGGTGAAATATCTTGGCATTGTCCTCGATAAAAAACTCACCTGGAGCGCTCACTTGGAAAAAGTTTTACACAAAGCCAGACTGTCCCTATGGACATGTCTAAGGATTTGTGATAAAACTTGGGGTTTACGTTCCAAACAAATCCATTGGATTTATGTGATGATTGTCAGACCAATGATCACTTATGGTGCAATTGCCTGGTGGCCGAAGGATTTACAGAAAACGGCCCAGGCGAAGCTCTCTGACTTACAGAGACAGGCTTGTCTGGACATCAATGGTGCCACCAGTACCACACCATCAGCAGCCATGTAGATCCTTCTAGAGCTGCCTTCTCTCCACATTTTTCTGAAGAGAGAGGCTAGATGGACTGCATATAGACTTGTGCACATTGCCAATTGCACAAATCAAATCAATGCAGAGTGTAACAGACTGTTGGTTGACACTGGAAGTCATAGCATTCTGAAAGTGACCTCTGACTTTATGCCTCCAACTGTCAACTACGAACTGCCTTATAAAGTATTGTTCCTGAGTATAGAGGACTGGATTCTCCGGGAGAAGAAAATATTAAGAGCTCAAAGTTGTTGGTGCACAGGTGGATCAAAAACATCTTCCGGTTCCAGTGCAGGTGTTTTCAGTCCCAGACCCAGGACAGAGATATCAACTTGCCTAGGAACCTATGCAACTGTATTTCCAGCGGAAATTTACGCTACTGACTTGTATGCAGAGAGATTGGACGAATCCAACCTCATACATAAGTCGATAAAAATATTCTCGGACAGTCAAGCGGCGTTGGAAGCTCTTGGCTCCTACCGAGCAACGTCTAAATTGGTAGTAAATTGCCAAATACGACTCTCCTCGATAGGAAGACTTAACAGTTTGTCTCTGGTCTGGATTCCTGGCCATATTGGCCTAGAAGGCAATGAGGCTGGTGTCTCCCTTGCAAAGGAAGGTGCTGCAAGTAGTTTCATCGAACGACCAAAACCTGTCATTGAACACCTGGACGGCAAGAAGATTTATGAACTTCTGGCAGAATTTTCCAGGATTGGCTCACTCTTTGGCGTTTATTTACCCTTCGAAGCTTGATATCAAACAGTTGTTGGACTACAGTAGGGATGAACTAGGATGTCTAACAGGCCTTCTTACAGGTCACTGTCATTTGAATCATCATATGCAGAGTTCCAGACTGACGTAGTAGAAGTAGAAGAAGTAGAAGTAGAAAAATGATGAAACAGCAGAGCACATAATTTGTGCCTGCCCCGCTGGGACCGAATCAGGTTTTCAGAGTTCGGCAGAGTCGTACTCTTTCCATCTGACCTGAAATACCACTCACCATACAAACTACTCGGCTTTGTTAAGAAGCTGGGTTTAGTTGGTCGAGTTTGAATAGGTGTGAGCCACAATAAACCCTTGCGGGTTGCTCACTTTGGACCTAACCACGCCCAAAAGCCAGACCACCCGTTTTTGGCTTTAGTTTCAGGGCTTTGTAAAAATTAGAACTGTTTTTAGCAAATTTGATATCTTTTTGGATATTTTTTTTGAAATTCAAAAATTTTAATATTATTCGACATATTCAAAAAAAAACAAACCTCATTTTTTACTAATTTGTTTATGACTTCTGTAATTTTTTCAGCGCCTTTTCGAACTTTTCCTTAAACTTTCTACATAACAATACGAATCGAATGACTTCTTGATCGTAATTTTCGGAAGAAAATGGTACATTTGAACTAGACTATAGAGATAGACAGCGACTTTGTTTTGTACTATGTAGTGATGAATACAACTTTTCCAATCGTCCATGTAAGGAAATATAGCAAACTACACTCAAATGAAACGGTCAACTTACTTCTTCAAACCCACTGAAGAAAATAACTACGTCCACGACAAGAGGGCTTATTAAAGAAAATACGTTGGACACGGTGTTGGTAATGCCCATAAGAGTACCGGCGTGTATTGGAGATAAATCAATGTGGTTCACGTTGTAACCGGAGTAAACTGCCGAATTGAATCCCACTCCGCATGTCAATAGTACAACTGCAAGAATGTAATGTGACTGCTCTACGAACGTCAGAGAAATCAGTGTCAGTGCTGGCACGAACAGTCCTGAAAAATATGTGAATGTAATAAAAATCTAAGAATTAACGAGGTCTTACATTTTAACGTGCGATTCCCAGCACGGTTTTTTTTCAACTAATGAGGAATGAAATAGGTCAGTTATACGAAGAGGTCAATTTTTAGAAAGGTCGCTTCTAAACAATGATACAAGGCCGGTAATATGGTGTGATGTTTCTTAGTGGTGGCAATAAATCAGAATTCTCAGATGCGACAATGGAGATATCGAGAAAAACATGAAAAACTGCAAATGTCATTTTTCATTTCAGTTTGTTGGAGATTATTACTAGGATTTTACTAAGGTTTGGTACTATGATGTATACCATTTAGACGTTTTACCTCCAACATATTTTGAATATGAACCTGGATGCATTATGACGTCTTTTGAGATGATACTGCACCCTAAAAAAGGGAAGAAGCTTTTCAAATTCAGGTGAACCATTAGAAAAGTAGAAAACTGGAAATTAAAAATTTCTTCTAGGAAGTATTTTCTATAATTTGATAAAAAAGAATCAATTCTTCTTCTTCGATGTTTTTAGTTTCTTGGCCTTCTGTCATCTAACTGTCATTGAAGAAGGAAGAACACTTCGAAAAATATTGACAAAACCCAACCCCCTATTTTCTTAATTAGTTCTAATAATCAATTATTTGAGTGGTCTACTAGAAAATTGGAGGTTTTGCAACCTCCCAATGATTCTTTTCATTAATTACCTAAATTTTTTTCCCGTAACTATTACTTTGTTGGATTTTGAACTCTTCGTGAAATGAGTGGATAGATATTGCTAAAATTATAAGTAGGAATTTATTCAGGTACTACTTGAAACTCTAGATCTATTTCGTTTTTATCTGTCTTGTATTGTTTCCGAAATATTTGACATTTATAACAAATGATTGCATTGGAAGGACATGTCTCATTCGAATATCTGGTATCTGGAGAGTAGGAAGGGTGAGTGTAGATTCACAGCACTTAGGTCACATGTGACCCATTGTACAGCCTCCCGAGAAGTTGTCCCAGGTCATTGTCCTTTCCAGGAAGGTGAACAGGTCACTAGGAGACATCTCCTGTATATTGGCAGGTGCGTAGGCCAAGACTCGCCGAACACACACTTTCTTGGGCAACTTTGAGGCGTCTCACAGTAGCCTCTGCGAAGGTTTTGGAAGGTGCAGCGATATTACTGTCATTACGCGGCTTCTTCAACCTTCTTGGGATTCCCTCCGTGGAGGTGCACAAGTGAGGGAGCTTTCTTGCAGGGGCAGCCGATTCCTTGTCTTTATTCAAGACGGAGCTCTTGGCGCCCGCCGCAGGAAGTGCCCTTGCTGTTGGAGGTGATCTGCTATGTCCAGGCTCACTCTAAGCGGTAGATTGGGATGGACATTTCTGTTCATCCCCAGCCAATGCCTTAGATTGAGGTGAGCTTTTCTGTCCAGCGGCGGGATTGGTTTTTATTTTTGTTGTCTGCCACTGACCAGAAGTCCGGCGACCCCATCCATAAGACCACATTGGCGTCCCACCTGGGGACGCGCTCGATAGAAAGCCCAACCCACGGGTTCATTCAAATATATTCCTCATTTCAATTATTCTTTTTGTTCCTGTTGTGTGGCTCATAGAAAAAGGTTCATACGGAATGAATAACAGTCCAAATTTGTCAATATTTTATACAACATGTTCACAAAATGTATCTAATGAATGTATATCTTTTTTCCATATAGCTTTACGCAAGGAACATCCTGTATAATAATCACCTTCGATTGTATTCTCTGAACCAAAAATGCAAAGTTTTCATAGAACAAAAAGTTTCATTGAAAGGGGTATATTTTTAGAAGAGATTGATTTTTAGATTTTAACTTCTCCATCTGTGTCAAAAGAAATCAATTGATTTCCAAATGAACTTTTTTCAAGGACAAAACACAAGCATTACAGAAAAATCCTTACGGCGTTCTTATAGCGGTGCCTGTGCGAAAGTAGTGATTCACGGTGGATTTGAATCGCTGGAGATTAAATCCATTTGGAAAAACGTTCTCAGGAAGTTTCACATAAACGCCATTTTGAACCGCTCTCGGTGGAATCAAATGTGTCAAGTCTCTTGAACACCTCCCGTGGAAGTATCTATAGCAGAAAGATAAATCTCCAACCTTTCTTCGATCTTCCATGCTATCAAGGTTGCACGTCATATCCGCGTCTCCAATCAGGCGGATGGTTCTTTTCTGAATGGAATTTAGCAGCTTCAGGATATGATTGGGGCAGAGCTCCATACATGAGAACAATAATCCAAAGAAGGTCTGATACGACCTTTATTGAGCATCAAAAGTTGCTGAGGTGTGTACAGTTTTCTGGTTCGGAACAGTGTTCCAAGCTTTTGAGAAGCACCCTCGGCAATTCCTGCGACCTGATTGTGCCAAGACATATTGGTGTACATTTTATGTATGACCTAACATTATTATACCCGGTTCGGACATTTATTTTTTTAATAAAACCGATGCCTGCGTTTTTGTGGCATTGAATTGAACCTGGTTATTTTCATCCCAATTCGAAATTGCTTCTGGATCCTCATTGAGCAAACCCTCATGCCACACACGGTCAAAAGCCTTAGAACTATCAAGCTCTTGACCCTTCATGTTTCTCTGGATCTAGATCAAGAAAACTAGCATATTCTCCATCACGGTCAGGAATCCTAGTGGGCTCATTTATAATCTGAGTAAGTCCGGTGCTTATTGCAAAAGCCCCAGCTTCGCAACCTTGTTCGTCAATAATATTTGAAAATTTGAGCCATTCTATATTGACATTGAAGTCACCGAATATGAAAATTTGGCACTACTATGATTGATTTGCAGAAAGTCAATGCGTGTATCGCTAGGTGGTCGATAAACGATAAAGTTTCGGGGTTCCAGTATTTTTCCTCGTTGGCAGGAGAGATCGCTTCTGATGAAGCGATGGGGTTTGTTGAAGCACTGACTTTGGTTTCTGTGAGTGCAAGAATATGAGGACTATTTGTTTGCAGATGTTGGTGCACTGAGTTTATATTTGAGTTCAGTCCTCTGATGTTGCAGAAATCAATTTTGAAGCTGCTAGTGGGCCTCTTAACAATTGCAGTTACCATACTATTTTTCTGTGGACTGAGTTTACAAAGACCCTGGTGACTGTGTCAGAAATAGTGGTTCATCGTCCATGATGAATGGAAAAAAATAATGTGAACATTGAATTATACAAAAAATACATTCTCCGATTCGAACTGAAAGTAGCATCAATTTGATGAAAGTATATTTACAAAATACTTTCTATTGACCCTCTGAAAATTCCAGACTCTAGTTCAACTTGCCCCAATGAAACTGTTAGATTTGTGATATAGTATCCAATAATGGCTATTCAAATATTATCATTATCATCCATCGGATTTACTCACTAAATTCTTGCTTTTCGAAACCATTTGTTCGGCTTTGGTTTATGTGCATATTGGGCGTAAAATATATTACATTGTTCATAAAGAATAAACATAATAAAATGATCTCCAGTTAAATTCAACCGTGCAGGCATTTTGAGAAATCTGAATGGGACCTGCTAATACAACTGAATATTTCAAAGTTCACATTTTTTCCGCAGCCAATTTACATTCAATTGAGAAAATTTTTCCATGCCGTAAAGAATTGAAATATTAAAACATTTATTCCTATGAAAACTTTGCATAGTAAACACACTTCGAAAATTGATTGCGATAAAATAATAAACAGATTAGTTCCAGTGAAAAAAAGGCGTTCGAGCAATTTTTGAATATCAATGAAAGTCCCATAACAGAATAGAAAAAAGTATAATAGAACTAAGGAAAATAAGCAAATGAAAAATGTACTGCAAATGCATTTTTATTTTGAATGCCAAATATTTTGAAAACTATGCAAGATGAGTAAACAGTCTGTAATATGAAATAGATATAAAATTATATGTAGAATCGAAATCTGTATTAGAATGAAGGATATTTTATCAAAAATAAAAACAAATAACAAAATGTTCTTACTTACATTTTTTCGCAATATCTATCAACGCAGTTCCCGGAGAGTCACAGTATAATCACTAAAAAATGTGCTTACCTATGCTGTTGAAAATTTTTCTGCTCGCTCTCACATCAGTCAAACTTTTAACAATCAAGTAATCAGCCACGGGACTCATAAAAAGACTGAATATCCACATGGCTAGATAGGGGAGGGACGAAAGAGTACTATTCTGAAAAAAAAAACATCCAGGATTGGTTTCCACTTTTTTACATGCAACTGAAAGTCGAGCAAACGAATATCCTTTGGTTGTTATACAATTCTGAATATTGCCATCAGATATATTTGCACTTAAAATCTCCCTAGACCGTTAACTATTTCCCATTTTCTTTTGCATGCATCGACTTGCTTCAAAAGGAAAACACAATCAACAGCGATTATTACATAGCGTTATTGGAGAATATCCCTTTCAATTTAAGAAATATCTTAATGACCATATCGAAATCGATTGATTGAATAACAACGTTTCAAATTGCAAGTATCGGACAAGCTGAAATTTTTATTAAAAAATAATTTGTGCTTACCGAGGAAATTTCGAAATGTAAAATATTTTTCATATAAGAAGGAATTTCTGTGAGTAAAGTCCAGAATCCCAGGTTCTGTCCGCAATGGGCAACTAGAATAGCCCAAAATGGAAGTGAAGTCAATATGGATTTCCACGGTGTTGGTACTTTCTGAAAATATATCATACAATTAGGTATTAAAAATATGAAAAATGTAATAGATCATATTTGAATCATACTGAATAATATACATAATTCATTCAGTCATTTTCTGTTTTTTCATTTCTTTCTGATTCTCTAAACGTGTGAGAAATTGAAATGATGTACCAGACTTCGTAAATTGCAAACTCTTGACGATCCTTTTGGTTTTTGGTTTTCTAATGAACAGAAGAGTTTCAAAGTAAGTTACGGTGATATATAAATTAGTATGAATGGTTAAAATCTGAAATAAAATAAAATTTCAAAAGTATGTATGAAAAAAATTATACTCAATTAATGAAGTTTGATTGAGTTGAAAAAATTCAGTTTTTTTTCAATTGCATTCACAAAATTAAGTACGATGATTCCATTACTGGTTTGACAAAAAATGAATTGAATTCACAGACTAGACATATTTTCACTGAATACCTCTATACTGTATATGAATGTCTCTCACGTCGAATTCCTCTTGCGTCGAATTCTCACCCTCTCCATTGTGTTCACTCATCGAAATATATCCCTTCCATTGACTTCACCAAAATACGAACATTGTCGAAGATGAAATCAATTTCACATGGCGAGATTTCGCCGTACGACAATTCGACATAGCGGGAATTTGAAGTGAGGGGAAAAGAAGAATGCAGATTGCTTTTCTAATTGCAAACGGTCTTACTAAGTTCGAATTGTCGTTATTGTGAATTCAACTCCGAACTCCATATACGTCATCAAAAAACTAATTGATCAGAAGGATTATTTGTCATTGATATAAAAAATAATGAGGCAACTTTGAATAAGTAATCGGACTCGTTGCGATACTCAAGAAGTATAAGTAATAGATTATTTTGAAGCACCATTTTTTCCTAATTTTCGATAGGTTGATTGCTCAAAGTGAAGTTACGTAAAGTGGATCCTCCGGGAGATTGGTAGCAAATTGTCAAAAACAACTCCCTTAGATAGGAAGATTTAACAGATTGTCTCTGGTCTAGATGATATGAAGCTGCTGACTCCCCTGCAAAGAAGGGTGCTGCAAGCAGCTTCATCTGGCCAGAATCCGTTAATGGCATCGCGTTAGGCTTTGTCAAACAAACATTGAACACCTGGATGGCAAGAAGATTTTTGGACTTCTGGCAGAATCTTCCAGGATTGGCTCACTCCAAGGCGTTTATTCACCCTTCGAAGCTTGATACCAAAAAGTTGTTGGACTACAGTAGGGATGAACTACGTTGTCTAACAGGCCTTCTCACATATCACTCATTTGAATTATTATATACAGAGACTCGGCCTGTCGGAAGACAGTGTGTGTTGTCTCTGTTTGTAAAATGAGGAAACAGCAGAGCACATATTTTGTACCTGCCCCACTGGGGACCGAATCAGGTTTTCAGAGTTTGGCAGAGCCGCACTATTCCCATATGACCTGAAAGACCACTCACTATACAAACTAATCGGCTTCGTTGAGAAGCTGGGTTTATTTGGCCGAGTGTGAATAAGTGTAAACCACAATAAACCCTTGCGGGTTGCCGTGTAGGGTCAAATAGACCCACTAATTTGTGACCTAACCTAAGTTACCTGATATTGTATTATTTGTATTTGCAATTCCATTTACATATAGCTTGAACCAAATTGAAGAACGAAATCCAATGACAGATCCAAGTTAACGAATATCTATTTCACTATCCTAGATTTAATCCATTTTATGTTTATAGCTTTCTCAAATTTCCACCAGACTCATTTGAATATTTTCGACGTATCGGGAATTCGACGTAGTGATACCTACTTATTGATCCTAGGTGAATTATTCATCTAACATCGTATACTCACTACACTAATTACATTCGACTCACGTCAAATTCCCACTATGTCGAAATGTCGATTAATCGATTGGGTGTGAGATTTGCAAAATCTCATGTTTCTATCTGAGTCTTTCATTGAGGGCATAACGATAACGCCGTAACGATAATTCTACATGAGAAAATTTTGCCACTGTGAGAATTCGACACAGTGATACGCACCTCAAAGTATTCTCGTACCAGAATGAATTACGAGTATATTATTAATGATGAAAAACATTGAATTGAAATAAAAATAACCTCATACAATTTCTTACCTCCATATTCTCATTTGGTACTCCGTGTTCTATGTACTTTCTCTCTTCCGCTGAGATAGATTTATGCTGAGATGGAGAGTTGGACCCCAAAAAGAAATAAACCACTGACCATAGCATTCCCAAAGCTCCGTACACATAGAAAACAACAGGCCACCCGAAAGAGGAATCTGATATCAATCCAGCTATTGGTAAAGATATCACAGTACCAAGTGGTCCACCTGAGAAGTAAGAGGGAGTTTATTGTACTGTGGCAGAGTAACCTGCTCATAAAAAAATCGAAATTGTGATTTTGTTTGAGTATTCCTTATTCGAAAGTACACTGAAAATCTGTTTTTGACACAAAAAATATCAATGGTCTGCCAGAATATAGTCTTGAAACTGTTATTCGGGCTATAGTATGGTTTGGGCTTCCAGCAACTTCAGATTTTAAATACGTAGCTACATTGTTACAATTTTTTAATCAACAATGTACTTCCAATAATAATCAATTCGATCATTATCCTCCTGTTTCTAAAAAAATCTCACCTTTATTTCAATAAATTGAAGTATTAGTTATTGAAAATGTGTTGACCGCACAAGTACTATTTCAATCTTCAACAACCTACAGACTTTTATTGCTTCTATTTTGGCTCTAATAGTGTTCCATAATACTATATAATTCAATGTTGTCATTGCTCGTGAGAATGATATTTGTCGATGCGAGCCTAAAACGAAGGAATTACCATTTCTTGAGAGTAAAATACTATACTTTTTCCATGATTTCTATCAGGAATATTTCGAAAACTCATTTGTGACATCATTAAATTTCATTACAAGAAGTATTCTAAATAATTATTTGAAAACACTTCCAATAATGATATGAATAATTGTAGACTTTTGAAAAAATAAGGCCAGTCATCAAATTTTGCATGCTACGTACATTCGATTATCGATTTTTTTATGTTGGTTCACTTGTCTCGAACATATGTTCACGGTTTCAGCTGTTCAGCAGGTTTAGTTTGTTGGTGGGAGGCATAAAGAATTTGCATCAAATGTGTAAAAAATGGAATGGAATGCTTGAAAACACTTAAAATGTTGACAGTGACATACGGTGATTGTACTCTGAGTCAGAATAGTGTTGTTATGGATGTCGGTATGTCAGGTGGCTCATGCCATGCAGTTGGCTCATGCATTTTGAGCAATTAACGTCTGGCAGCGTAGTTCGTTCTAAAAGAAAACATCGCATGAGCATCGCTCAGGAATTGTTGAACGACGTCAACAGCGATCCAGATTTGCTTGAAAGGGTCATAACCATGCATTGACGAGTCATATGGTATATAGTGATGAAATCGAAACCAAAGTCCAATAATCCCAATGGAAGAGCCCAGTAGAGCCAAAACCAAAAAAAGTTTTCGAAATTCGGTCAAATGTTAAGGTTTTGCTCACTGTTTTCTTCGATCACCATATCGTAGTGCATCAGAAGTTCTTGCCACATATTCGTACGGTCGATAAGGAGTATTATTTTGAAGTTATGCGCAGCTTGCGAGAAGCAATACGAAATAAACGCCCGTTACTGTGGACAAACAATTAATGGCTTTTGCATTACTATAATGGGTCTGTTCGTAATTTTTTTGGCCAAAAACAACACCGTAATCATGCCTCAGAGTGACCGTACACGAGCCACATTTCGCGGTCGGAACGACCACACAATTGCAGTCGCGTTCCAGCGAACTCAAGCCGCCCATAAGGAATACTGTACGGAACGTACACGGGCGTTCACAAAAGTCAAAACGGGCTTCTGCAGTCAACTTGCTGCTGATCTCCACCAAGATGTCATCGCGGCATCCGCCGTACACTAACCACCAACTTGCAGTCGTAACCAACCGCGTACATATTGGTCTCATAACATTCAATTTTTGATGTCAGTTGCCTCAACTGCAAGTGCGGTTGGGTCAAACGCGAAGTGCAGTCAACGTGGCCACAATGTTGTGGTTGCCTCAACTGCAAATATGTGGTCCGTGTACGACCGGACTCGGTCACTGTATTTACCAGATTTGTCTCTCTGGTTGGTTTCATAAATTCACCTTATTTTTTGAATAGACAGCGTAGTTCGAAAGTGAAGACAAACCAGAAAACATTTGCCGCGGTTATGGAGACAATTATCACGAAATAAAATTATTAGAAGATTGACTACAAGTTGTGAGTGTATGAACTAATGATTTCACTCAAGAACCGAGCTCTGAGTAGGTAAATACCTTCAACCTCTTAGGATGAGATTCTTATCCAACGCATTCAGTGCTGTAGTATCGAAGGGTTCGACGGTCCCACGGGCATCGGATTAGTTTTAATAAACGGTCGGAAATTGATATTGTGTTTAGTTTATTAGCTGTTGTTATTAGGGAAAGCGCACACTACAGACTTTTTATCGGCAGATATTTTAGTTGGATGCTTATTAGTATAGAATCGTAATGTGAGTCCGCAAATCTAAGCGATTCCAGTCGGCCGACTGAATAATCAGAAACAAGTTGGATTAGGCTTCCTACGGAAGCGCAGAAGGGCCACATATTTTTATTATTTGTTTCTTGGAAATTACGACTTTGACTTTTTATCTCGAAATTTCGACTTTTATCTCGAAATTTCGACTTTAATCTCTAAATTTCAACTTTAAAGTCGAAATTTCGAGTTTGAAGTCGAAATTTCGAGATAAAAGTCGAAATTTCGAGATTGAAGTCGAAATTTCGAGATTGAAGTCGAAATTTCGAGATTGAAGTCGAAATTTATTTTGAGACTAAAATCGAAATTTTGTGTTTAAAGTCGAAATTACGAGTTTAAAGTCGTTATTTCGAAATTACGATTTTAAAATCGAAATTTCGAGATTCAAAGTCGTAATTTCCAAGAAACAAATAATAAAAATATGTGGCCCTTCTGCGCTTCCGCAGCTTCCCAATTCTGATTCAATTACAAATTTGGACAACTATTGGCCGAGTTCTAATCAGACTGTGTGTTTATGAGAGTGCGCAGACTCACCAACTAAACAGTCGGTGCCTGTAGACTCCCCACTCTACATTCCATTGTTGATATCTGATATAAAATATTATCTAGTACCTACTTTATCTTTGAATATATTTGCGTTTAAATTACATTTTTTTTGTTCATAATTATGTCGAATTGAAAAGCGACCTGCATTATATAATAAAGCATGAAAAGAATATTCCGATGTTAACATTCTCGATAACATTCTTCAATACTTTCAATACAACTCGTCAAAATATTATATACATCAACAACTGTTCAAACTTCTCAGTTGGTGGTCTGCGCGCCCGCACCGAACCGAACAGTTTTGTTTGAGTAGTGTGCCCCCACCCAACCCAACCAGACTAAACTATCGGCCGATAAAAAGTATGTAGTGTGCGTTTGCCCTTATTGTTTTTAGTTTTTGTAGTTGGTTATTGTTGTTTGTTTAATTATTAAGTGATTAGAAAATGGGAGACGCATTTTTATATGAGCGCACGCCTATGGTAAAAGAACGAGATTGTCTCCACACTTCGTTTCGAGGTCACCGAGAACTTTGTGAATTTATGAATGAAAGTAGTAGGAGTGGACTTACTAGTTGATTTTTACTGTGCTTTGAGTTTAAACGGGATAACCCCCAAAAAAAGCAATCTCATTGACTCTTGTTTCATAAATCACTTCACCTATCTCATAAACTCTATCATTTGCCAATTTCCAAAATTTCGGAGAGATGGATTGGTTATCCCTCTGGCTAAATGTCATTCACCAGAGTCCTTTCTGACCTGAGACCAATTACAATTCTCCCGTGTCTCTCTAAAATAGTGGAATTGATACTGAAAGATCAGATTAATAATTATGTCAATGAAAGTCACATCGTAACATATGCAGGAATTAGGATTCAGACCACCACGGCTCTTTTGTCAATTATCGCTGTTTTTTTAAGCCGTGGATGATGAGAATTTGACCTGTTTAGTACACTCTTGATCCTGAATTATTGCGTGACAAACTTGTCTACTTTGGTTTCTTTCGGAAAGCAGTGACACTTTTAGGAAACTATCTGAAAAATCATCATCAAAAAGTTGTTGCGGATGGAGTTTTATCGGATGCGCTACCGGTATCGGAGGGAGTGCCACAAGGATCTATCCTTGAGCCCTTGCTTTTTAGCTGGTATAACTGTGATTTTAACCTGTTTGTGAAAACTGCAATATATATCACTATGCAGACGGCAAGCTCATTTCTAATAAATGTGCAATAATGATGTTCGAGCCTAAGAAACTTAGAGAGTCAAGAGCTGTAGCGCTTGATATTTCTAAGGCCTTTGACCGTGTGTGGCACGAGGGTTCGCTGGCCAAACTTCGATGCTATGGTTTGTCGGATCCTTTTTGTGTATGGCTGTCCAGATTCCTGAGAGAACATTCCCTACAAGTGGCCGTCGATGGATATATCTCGAATACTTCCACCATCAACGCTGGTGTTCCTGGGATCCATATTGTCTCCAACCCTCTTTTTATTGTATATCCACCTACTTATCCACAGGAATCCAATATATTGCTCTTCTGACGACAGCACAGTTGTCTTGTCATTCCATTTGGATATCGGCACAATCATGTCGCTGGAATTGCGAAGGCTGCTTCTCAAAAGCTTGGAACACTATTCCGAACCAGAAAACTGTACACACCTCAGCACTTTTTGATGGTTTACAAAGCTCAGATCAGAGCTTCTTTGGCGTATTGTTCTCATGTATGAAGCTCCATCCCTAAACATACTCCGAAGCTGCTGGATTCCATCCAGAAAAGAGCCATCCGCCTAATTGGATACGCGAACATTACTTGTGACCTTGATAGTCTGGAACATCGGAGTAATGTTGTAGATTCGTCTCTCTTTCATAAATACTTTGACGGGAGGTGTTCAAGTGACTTGACACATCTGATTTCACCAAGAGCGGTACATATCGGTACATATCGGAAATACGCGCCGAACTGTGGCTGCTCAGCATTTAGAGGTTCAACTCAGTACACCTTGAACTTCACTGATTAAGAACTTTTTTATTTGGAGAACTGCGTTTATGTAGAATGAACTTCTTGATAACGTTTTTCCAAATGAATTCAATCTCCAGCTCTTCAAATCCAACGTGAATCACTACTTTCGCATAGGCACCGCTCTTAGAGCGCCTCAAAGATTTTCCTGTATGTAGTGAAGAACAGAGAACTCACTAACTCCACTTTTCCAAGTCCGCATCAAAAATTAAATACTTCCCTCCATGACCGAAATACAAAAATTGGGATTGTGGTTTAATCCAGAACTTCGCTTCACTAAATATGTCATTTATCCGAACCAAACTTCTTATAACGTACGAAAGCACAAAAATATTTTTTTCGATTTGTATAATTCTGACTTGTATCTCAGAATTCTGACTTGTATCTCAGAATTCTGACTTGTATCTCAGAATTCTGGGAAAATTGGCATTTAAGAGAAACAAATGAACATCGTCGGAGTGCGCTCAGTGAAGAGATCAAAATAAATGTTCTTCTCTCTGTCGAAGAAAATCCCCATGTCCCCACTAGGCAGATAGCTCGGGAACTCGAAATTAGCCAGTCTTCAATGGCAAGAGTTCTTGTAGCTGCAAAATGTTATCCATATAAAATAACAATCCTCTAGGAACTTACTGATCCAGATAGAAGACTTCGGTTTTGCGAAAAAATGATGGATCTACTAGACAGGAATGTTGTACATAAAGAAAACTTATATTTTCTGACGAATCAACGTTTTTGTTGAATGGTGTGGTAAATCGTCAAAATTGTCGTTATTGGGCAGACAGAAACCCACACTGGATGAGCGAAGGCCACACTTAACATCCAGAAAAAGTCAATGTTTGGGCAGGGATCGTTGGTGATCGAGTTATAGGACCGATTTTCTTCCAAGAAAATCTTACTGGAGCAAGATATTTAGAATTCTTGCAGAAGGACCTAGTTCCAAATTTGGCTATGTTGTTCCCTTGTCCTATAGAAGCTGACGTGCCAAATAGAAACATCTGGTTTCAACAGGGCGGCGCGCCTCCTCATTTTGCAAGACCTGTCCGTGAGTACCTGAATGATGTATATCCAGGCAGATGGATTGGCAGAAGAGGACCTTATGAATGGCCACATAGGTCTCCGGATTCAACACCTTTGGATTTTTTCTTATGGGGTTACTTGAAGAGCAAAGTTTTTAAAACCAAACCGGCAAATATTGAGGATTTAAAAGAAGGAATAAGACAGGAGTGTAGGCTAATTTCCGGCGAAGTAATCAGAAATGTTCAAAACGAGTTTCAGTTACGTTTAGGGTATTGTCAGTTAGTAAATGGACATTTTGAACACTTGTTAACGAAAGACTATTGATTTTGAATTCATTTTTTGAATTAGATAATGTTTGTTGAATATCTTTCAAAGGACAAGGAGTAAAAAAATGAAATTTGGCAAGCATGTGCAACTTGTTGAAGTCATTAAAAAAAAGGGTTGTCATTTAAAAAAAAATATCGATGACGTTATATCTCATATTTGAGACACACTGTATAATTTTTGTTGCATTAAAATAAGGGCACTTTAAAATACTAATCGACGTGTCCGAGCATATTTCCGAAAGAAACAACACCTTTGATTTAGTGAATTTGTTCCATGTTAGAGACTCGCACTGTATAAACTATCATTTTTTTTTGAATATCGAGATTGCGTCAAAAAATAAATCTGCTGTAACAAGATATTCACTGGCAATCCGACAAAGTCGATGAATAGGACTATAATGACTTAAATTTGACTGAGGTGTTGGAGAAACATAAAGTACGTTGTATTATTTTTTTCAAATTAGGAGATAGCTTAGATGAAAATTGAATACAGTTAACTTTTCCATTGATCACCTTGTGAATGAAAATTAAACTGGCTATTCAGCATGTCCCCCTCGTAATGTTTTGAGGATTTTCCAGTTTTATTGGTTCATTTTCAAAAAATATCGCTTTCTAGTTCGGCATCACTAAGAAATCAATAATCGAAAAGCACATTTGTTAATAAGATATTCAATGGTTTACAGTATAAATGAAAAATATTGATTTATACCTACACTTTCAAACTCAAATACAGAACAAAATGTTTTTTTGAGAGTGATGATTGGCATCCTACCCAGAACAACATAGTGTAATAAATACTGATTCAAAATACTACAATAAACACTATGGTAGGACGTTTTATCTGTTGAATAACAGATCAACTCGGACAACGATACAGGCATAAAGCTAGTTGACTACAAAGTCAGAATTCTGAGATACAAGTCAGAATTCTGACTTGTATCTCAGGGAATAATAATGATACATTCAGTATTATAAGGCAGTTTTTTGCATTTATCAAAATATGAAGATAATGAAATTTTTCTCATTGTTTGAATCGCTTCTTTCGATATAACTGGAGATACAATTGCGGTATCGCCAAAACCATATTCAGGCATTTCTTCTGCGAAGAATCCTGCACTGACACCTATCGGATACAATCCCACGCCTTTCGTAGTATTAGCCAGGGGAGTAGTTGTGTTCTGACGATCTCACTCCATTAAACTACTGTGTAGGTGAGTGAAGACTGGCACACACAAGTCACTTACAAGTCAGAATTCTGAGATACAAGTCAGAATTCTGAAACACAAGTAGAATTCTGACTTGCAAGTCAGAATTCTGAGATACAAGTCAGAATTTTGACTTGACTTGTATCTCAGAATTCTGACTTACAAGTCAGAATTCTGAGATGAAAGTCAGAATTATACAAATCGAAAAAAATATTTTTGTGTGGCCCTTCAACGCTTTCGTAGATATCCGAAATGATGACCATATATCCTCGGCCATGCGAGAATCAAGATGTGAAAGTTGAGAAACGTAAAGCAATGCATCTATTCACCAACACACATGAAGTTCTGACATCTCGTCAACCTGATTATTTACTGAAGAAGTTTCACCCGCTGCTTCTCGTTTACTGGTAATGCACCCAAACATCATAATCAACTACCCTGAGAGTTTCGATTTTATACAATTAAAGACTTCTAAAGACACTTCAGACTTACGTAACTGTCTAGTCCAGGGGTCAGCAAATAGTTTTGGGTGGGGTCCGGATACTGTGGGAAAATTTTAACGAGGTCCAGAAAAACAACGGATAATAAGTAGGTGCTACCTATGTATTATTTTGATTTCAAATCAAATTCTGAATTATTATGAACTCGCCTGAGAAAGCCATGTCTTTTTCGTTAACCAGCTATCACACTCTTACGAACGGCAACCCTCAGAAGTCGAAACCTGTACGAGCTAAGGACTAACGAGGTCTTACCTTTTAACGTGTTATTCCTAACACGGGTTGGACGACAGCATTCAAGTGTGTTTTCTATCTCGAACGATATATGTCTTTCAAAAAATTCAATTCAAAGATATTTCACATACGTATGTTGAGCCAAATATAGTGGTCAAATTTATAGCTAGTTTCTTGCAACTTTCATGTTTGGCACAAAATTCTTCAGTGGATACCGTTTTATACATTTGCAAAGACACATCTTCTCGCGAATCAATTATCTCTATTTGAAGTGATGCTTTTGACAGATTCAACAACTTGGCAGCCACATCTGTCAATTCTGCTGTACTTGTAAAACAGGTTAACTAGGCAACTTATTGAAGTAAAATAAGTACTAAGTTGAATTATATGTGACTCGAAAAAATTATAAAGATATAGTATACCTTATCTACGTATTAATTTATACTTGGTATACAAGTATAAATTGGCGGTCCGAGGTCCGACCTTTCGCGGTCCGTTTGTGGACCGCGGTCCGCCTGTTGCTGACTGTTGATCTAGTCTCTTCCCCGTCCCCGACCTTAATAATACAAAAATGAATTCCCAACAGCGGTTGCATCAACCAATTACCTGTTCTTGTCACAGTATCAATATTAACTCGACTTTTTTTGTTATTGTTATTAATTATTGCTAATAAATCACAGGTTGAGTTGGCTATTACTAAGCCTACTCAGCTCTATACTGAAACATGAATTGTTTTTCTTCTTTTTGTCTGTTTTAATTATACTCTTCATGGTGAATAAAGACGTATTATTATTATCATTATTATTATATATAAAAAAATTGAGATATAAATTTTTCCCGAACGGTTAGGAAGATCATAAAACTTATTCAGCCTTCAAAATTGATTGATACTGGGTGCAATCCCAATTCATTTAAGAGATAATCAAAGTAACAGAAATGACTTACCAGCATAAGTGAAACTGCCGATCTTTGCTCTGTCTTGTATGGGGGTCCAAGCGCTAAGGAGGTTGTGTACACAAGGAAAAATAAAGCCTTGTGAGAGACCAGTGATTATTCTACAAACGATGACTCCCGAATATCCTAAATAGGCTCCGAAAATTGGAATCAGCATGCAAAATACAGATCCTATGAAAGCCGAGGCACTCATAAATCGTTTAGGTCCGTAGTTTTTCGCCAGTTGACCAGCTATAACTTGTAAACAAATATATCCCCAGAAGAATGAAGATAACATCAAGTTTTTCTTTTTGGACCATTCTGGATATGTCTGAAAATAAAGGTTTCAATGTGATGTGACGGTCACAGTACTTCTTCGAAGAAAAAATAAACATCTGAAGAATAAACATCTGATGTGGCCAATTTGGCTCGTAAACACGCGTCGAGAAGAATGCTCCAGTTCTAATGTAAGGTGAATGTTCATGTTCGATTTTTTACGATTTTATGCTGGGTATTAAGTTCTACCTTTCAGGCTCATATATCATATCATTGTTTATTGACCCCAAAAGACATAAATGTTTATAACAGGGACCTTGATTAAATATATAAAATTAATTATTGGGAGGCAATGGGTTATCTCTAAACACAAAACAGAAATCAAAACAAATCGATGACCGTGAGATACATGAGAGAGATTTCGAATTATAATTGGAAACGAATCAAAAACAAGTACTTTTCTGACTTCCCACCACATAAGTTTGTGGAACTTTCTCGCAGATATGCTTCTCAAGTGATTATCAAGAAACAGGTTTCGAGTATCATAGTCCATTTTTAAAAGGCTCACTCAGAAGAATAATTTCAAAGGGGTGCTAACTTTTTGAACAGTGATAAAAATGTTCGATTGGTGACGTATTTATTGTGTATAAATTCATACAAACATTGTGAAATTATAAAATAACGATAAAAATAAAAACAACAATAAAAATTAATTGGCGCTCCGGGGCGACTTCATTGATTCCACTGGCGCATTTGCTTTTTCAGCTGCAGGAAAACCCGAAAAAACCTGCAGCACTACATCATCTGCACTACAGATCTTGATCTGCCAATGTCCTCTCTCTCTCTCTCATAAAACAAAATGTAGGGTGTCTCCAGAGGCTCCAATACATCGCCAGAACACTTCGTGACACGACTATCGTCAAACTCAAACCAGTCCGTTTCGTCTTTGACCAAGGCGTAATAATGACCAAATTCAACGCCAGAACCACAGTGAACAATAACTGCATGAATATTATACTAGTGATCTACTAGATTGAAATCTACCTGAAAAAATATACCTGAAAAAGTCAGGTATCAATACATTTTTCGAAAGTCTACCTGTACCTAACTATTATTACCTGCGTATGTACAGATTCATTAATGGCGAATTATTCAAGTCCGTTTTATCGTTCATGAGATGGTGAGAGCTTTTGAATTTGTTTATTTCCATACTCTCCAACAGGTTAAGTTTCAAACCTTTCTTCTGGAAATGGAGAGGTTCGTATTCATGGTTGAACTCATGTCCCTCTGAGATTAGATGACTGGCATATGTGGAATTTACTTTTCCGTTCTGAAAACTATATTTGTGTTCCTTATTTATGCGGGATTTGACCGTGATAGATGGGTGAAGAGAATTTATGAACTTCAAAAAGTTTGTCAACTGTCTGTTCGTTCCCGTGAAACATACCAGAATATCATCCACATATCTATACCAATACAGGAAACTTCTTACCAGTGGGTTACTGTGTATTCTTCTCTCCAAATCGTCCATAAGTTTGAAGTTCATAAATTCTCTTCACCCATCTATCACATTCACAGTGGAGATGGAACAGGACGAATCTGTACATTTTCTGGATTTGACAATAGCAAAAGTTAACAACAAACATGATTTTTTAATTTATCGGAAACCGGCACATACAGATATTATCATTCATAATTCGTCCACTCACCCATATCAGCATAAGGTAGCAGCTTTCAACAGTATGATCCACAGACTGATAAATGTACCCTTGTCAGAAGCGAATTTCAATAAAGAACTGAATATAATAAAGCAAATAGCCCTCAACAATGATTATGATAGTGGTCTGATATATTTTTTATTATCAAAGAAGTTATACAGTCAAGCTTTGAAAGAAGTTTACCCAATTCGAAGAGAAGAGGATAAAAGTTATAGAACCTTAAACCTACTTAGGCCAACCCACTACAAATATTTCAGATTTTCTGCACAGCAAAGGTGGAAATACTGCTTTCAAAACCAACAACAACTTGAGCATGCACATTAAAAATAACAAAGATAAAAGTTCAGTTTCAGAAAAATCAGGAGTGTATAAATTAACGTGTGGGTCATGTCCGATGTTTTATATAGGTCAAACTGGAAGAACGTTCGAAACCCGCATAAAGGAACACAAATATAGTTTTCAGAACGGAAAAGTAAATTCCACATATGCCAGTCATCTAATCTCAGAGGGACATGAGTTCAACCATGAATACGAACCTCTCCATTTCCAGAAGAAAGGTTTGAAACTTAACCTGTTGGAGAGTATGGAAATAATCAAATTCAAAAGCTCTCACGATCAAACGGACTTGAATAATTCGCCATTATTGAATCTGCAGGTAATAATAGTTAGGTATATTGCAGGTAGACTTTCGAAAAATGTATTGATACCTGACTTTTTCAGGTATATTTTTTCAGGTAGATTTATTACTTAGATAGACGAATAGGTACTAGGTTATAGTATATAAGGTTGTAATTTAGAAGTAACTCTTAGTTATGCTTGAAGAAGCTATTGTATAGCGAAACACGTGTCGCGGTTTTTGTAAAACTCTTATAGTGAAAATCATAGAATAAACTCTATAAAAATTCCATTTTCAGATGATTTAACAATAACCTTTGCACGGACTGGTTATTAGTCATATTAGGAAACGCTAGTTGAAGTTCCAGAAATTCACATAAGTTTTCGCTACCTCTTGAACACTTACTACAAAGTAAACAAGTGAGGATTTTTCCAGCAAAAGATTCACAAACACAAGACGAGATGGACTATATGGAATCATTCCAGAGCGGTCAGTAGTATTGATTTTGCTATTATATTGAATATAGAATAAAGAAAATAGCTTTTGCCTGATTACTACCAAGGTTTTTATTCGTTCAAGTTCACTAGAAAACTGTTTAACAAAGCGAAACCGATCGTAACAAATAAAATCCTTAGAAGTAATCAGCTATATTCTTTATTCTATTAGTGAAATGTTTTATTATTGTTAAGTTGTCCCTTAGTATGACGCTAATAATGCAAATTTCCGGGTGAAGTTGTTTTACATCTTGCAAACCCAAATTATAGACAACTGAATGGGGAATGTTCCTCAACTTGGGTTATTACAGCAAATGCAAGTTTGAACAAAATAAAGTTGAGTTTAATTCATTCGAAAAGTACTTATTCAAATTGATGTTTCAAATTTTGGGTATTAATCTTTAAAGAGATTTGTTTCTAATTCACATGTTGGCAACAGCGCCTAAATCAAGTTGAACTAATTTATACGTAACTAGATATTCTACTTTAAAAAAGGAAAATTATCTTTATAAATCAACGATTGAGGCGATATATAAATTATAGTTCAATACCACCTCCACAAGCCACATAAACAACAGTTGTTTTGTTATTTATTTATATAAAGGAAGATAGGTTAGATGCACAAAATGTCATATGTCACAGAATGTCTCGGAACTCGGAACATAAGTAAACAAAACAGCACGCCTCTGAAATATGTCATCTTTGTTTGTCTCATACAGGTAACAGATTCATTGTTTTATTAGCTATAACCGATGTTGCCAAATGGTGAAATAGAAACGAATCCCTTTAAATGTTGAATGTATTATTCCATTCCTCTTTTTTAAGTATTTAAATAATTTTTTGAAGAAAAAGGTTGGAATGATAAGTTTAAAATGCGTTGTTTTAGAGCTCTTTTATGAAAAATACTTGATTTTCGTCAGGAGGAACATTCCCTATTAGTCAGATATAGTCAGTGGACACACTTGAAGACTGGCTATAAATCAAATCATCTAAAGGACCAATTTGTGCAGGCCAGTTTCAAATACCTGCACTGTCGGTTAATGGACTGACACTTATCAGAAAACAACTACTCCCCTGGCAAATACCACGAAGGGCGTTGGATTATATTCAATATGTGTCAGTGCAGTTATTCTGCATATGCTGTTGGCGATACAACTGCCGCAATAGATTTTCAATCATTGGAACACATTTGCAGACCGGTTTCGGGCTGTTTGGCCACTCGTCAGTGCAAGGTAGAGTATATCATCAACATAAAGTCGATGATTTCCGATAATTGAAAATCGAATTCCTTTGGAGTATCATTCCGCGAACTAGGCTGAAGCGGACCACAAACAACAGATTTATCATCGCCCCATTTGCCTGTGAACGAGGTAACCAACCGCATATTTTGCCCAATTCCTCGTATAAGAAAAAAAACTTCACATATACTTGTGGGCATACTTGAAGACTGGAATTAAATTGTTCCTTTAGATGATTACCGTCGCGTAGTGCATCAGAGGTTCTTGCCACATGGTCGTACGGTCAATAAGGGGTATTATCTTTAAGTTATGCGTCGCTCTCGCAAGCAATACGAAGAAAACGTCCGGTATTGTAAGAAAACAATTAATGATTTGTGCATCACAATAATGCACCTGCACACTCATCATTTATCGTTCGTAATTTTTTGCCAAAAACAACACCGCAATCATGCCTAGCCACCATATTCACCAGATTTGCCCTCTGAGACTTTTTCCTGTTACCAATATTGAAGAAACCCATGGAATGACGTCGTTTTGCGACATTTGAGTAGAGAAAACCATTGGCGGCGCCACCGGCGGGCAGTATGCCCCTCCACCCCCGCCTTTTGCAAGATGTTGTTCTTAGCGCCCTTCCGATTTTAAATATTTCATAAATCTATTGTTAGGTACATAACACGAAAAACCAATAAACGTGGAAAACATTCGCTTTCAATACCTCGACCTCGATCAGTTGTGAATCCCATATCGCTCGCTGTCTAATGCGAATGTGATCATTTTCTAAGATATTGGAAATTGATTGTATCTCGGCGTGGCACTCGTAGCAGTGGTAGTAGTATGGTTTGTTATTGTTACTTTGACGAATAAACAGTTTGCCGAGTAGATTATCGAAAGTTACGCGAAGAGAAGAAGTTAAAATATGCTGCTACATCACCTTCTCAAACAAAATAAAATTTTTGCAAATCTTTCAGTTCGTAAGTTATTAATTTTCAATTGAAGATCCGAAATCGTATTCATTATGGAAACTTTTACATTTAAAGAGAAACAAAAGAACAAATAATTCAAACTCAAAGTTGTGTAGAGGAATCGGTTCCAAATAAACCTGACACTACGAAGAGTACGGTCAGTACGGAGTCAACGTTTCTTGATGTTCCATCTACATCATACTATAAATTAGGAACAAAATCCGATTTTTCATTAGGTTTTGCTGATTTAACATTTACAGAAGTAGATTTTAATTCGGATTTGGATAGTGATAGTACTCAAGACTTTCCAGTTCACAATTACAGGAAATTTTACATTTCTTGGTACAAACTTAAAAAAAAACGACTTTTAGACAGTACAGCGTACGTGAATGGTTACTTTACTCTCTAAGAGGTAATAAAATGTTTTGTTTTGTATGCTGACTTTTTGATAGTGCGCATTGTTTATTATTGAAATGTTTCTTTTATTAGAGTTTTGTGATATCTTTTCTTTTCTTAATGGGAAATATAGTATTGCTTCGAATACCTGTGTCTTTTTACTGAATCTTGGCGCCTTGTTATGGTGTGCTCCCCCGCCCTTAAGTTTTAGAATCGCCACTGGAGAAAACCTATTCTCTGAGAGAGCTTAAGCACATACCAGAAAGCGCATTTATATCAGAACTGCTTTGAGGATTGAAAAAAAGCTTGCACTACTTCGAAGGGGACAAAAAATAAATTGACGAATAAACAAATATTTTCTGAGAAAACCGAGAAATCATCTTATTTTTTTAACAGACAGCGTATGACGCTATTGGGCTCTTTATCTAGGTGGAACAGTTTTGGATCGCATATGTTTTTCACACTATAACCTATTGAACCTCAATATTTTATTACATGATCCAGATTAATCCAGAAAAAGTAATCACTGCTGTAGACCTAATTATATCCAATGATAAACCGATTTAGCTGCTATCTTAATGATTTTATTTTTATTAGCAAGCTTAAAATACAGTGTATGCCGATTTCATGTAACTTAGCCAAAATGATTACAGTGAAAGTTTTTTATTTTTATTATAAAAATATTGTGCTTGAACGATATTTTCCACGGAATTACTGTTCACGTTACAAATTATTGAATAAATTTTCTTTTCAAAAGTTTTACAGCACAATTGTGGAAACTTCTCATGAAAGAACAAGCATGCCCTGAATTACATTTGAAGTGCTGATCGATTTTCTGTGCTCTACCAAGTTAAAGATATCATCGAATGTGTTAGAAATCACACGTTAAAAGGTAAGACCTCGTTAGTCCTTAGCTCGCACAAGTTTCTCAACTTCTGAGAGTTGTCGTTCGTATAGGGGCGACAGCTGATTAACGGAAAAACAGAATTAAACAGATTAACAGATTTAAACAGATAAAAATCGAGATGACGTGGAACAATGACAAAAGATTTGCAAACACACAACAGAACTGAACAGAACAGAAAGGGACCACCGCATACATATCGACTCGTGTTCTGAGCAAACAGATCTCATATCATCTATGAATACCACCTTGTTAAAAAAATAAGGGTTTAAGGAAGATGCAGGCAGGGAAAATTTAGTTAAAATTAGGAGAATTGAAAAACTTTTGGCAATCAAACTGTATTTGTTCATTAAGAGATATAACATTAGGGTTATTAATAGCAGAGTTGATTTCAAAAATTTCAAGTAAATCAAGTGGAGTGGAAACTATAGTTGTAATTAGGAATGTGATTAGAGAACGAACTTTAAGTGTTATAATCATCTAAGTGTAAATTTCTGAAATTGTTAATTAGTTTAACATGTTCAAGAACTCTTGTTTCAATTTTCCTACCACTTTATCCGACATACTGAGCGGAACAATTCGATTGCGAACACGAAACTCCTGATTTATGGGAGATTGGTACTTTATCTTTAGTACATATTGTTAATTAATACTGATTGATGGTTTTACCGTTCTAACATCTGAGGGTGATAATAAATTGTGGAGACGACTTTTGAGTTCTTGTTCTTCGCAAATCAAAAATATTAAATGTCAGTCAGTCAAACCAGTCGCCTTTTACTTTTCAAACGTTTATCTTCATGTTTTAAATCATAATAAAAATCATAACGAAACTCTTTGCATATCTGAACAACCAAGCACCCCATTGAAACTGTTTTGCGATCAGTTCAAGGCAGCAATTGTGCTTCCTACTAAAAATAAGTGATGAAGAAAATATTGATAGTCATCGACAAATTTCTCTCCTGAATAGTAACATGTCATCTGCCCAATCATATTCACTACCTTCTCGATAACAATAAATACCATCCTCGCTTCTGTTTGATTTAATTAAGGCATTTGATACGATGGGATTTGAGACTATAGTCATTTGAGTGACATTACTCGAAATTTTCGAAAATTAAACTGAGATGTAGTGATGTGAAATCAAATTCATATGCAGTTCATATGCAGTGTGTGCCACAGGGATCGATTTTGGGACCACTCGTCTTTGCTCTGTATGTGGATGATTCACCTCAGTTTTTCACAAATGTTCATTCAATAACAAACATTATTATCATTATTGAGTATTGAGCTTCTTTCATTCAATGCAGGTGGTTCTAGCTTTTATCTCAAATCGAAAAAGTAATGGTAAAAGGCAGGTACTTACTGGTATATTCTTATTTGGAGGATCACTTTCGGTCATCGCAAAAACTGCAACACTGAGAATAGATCGAATCCCATAAGCAATATTCAGAATAGTGAACAACATAATATACTGAATATATCGAAATCCCAGGATGTTTGCTGAAACAAATATTTTCATCATTCGATAATAGAGTTTTAAAAGAAACAGACACAATAGTAACTTGGGCTTAGATAAATAGGAAGAGTTCGAAATTTTTCACGGAGAAAATGAAGGTTTGGAAGCAATGGAAATTGATAAACTTAAAAATTCAAACATTCTAATGAATGGCCAACTGGATTTGACCATTATTGAACTTGTTTTCTTATAATAGGGGAGCCCAAGCGGGGATTTCGGGATTTATTAAAGCGCGGCAGATTAATATACAGGGTATACCTTGTACCCGGTTAAGTACCTCCACCAAATATGAGCCCCATATATAAGGCCGCCTGTGAGGGATAAAGGATCAGATTAGTAAAAAAAAATTGATCATCGGAAATTCTCGAGCGCGTCAGATTAAGGTAGGGTGAGTTAATTACCTGCTGAAAAGTGTATATTCCAGTAATCTGACAATTTGAGAGTGACGTAAAGAAAGGGGACGGGCAGCAAAGTTGTAAAAAATTAACGTTATTTTGACATTCTCGAACGTAGCTAATTTTTTTTATTTTAATGCAAATAATTCAAGGATAACGAAAAATATATAATCTGACGATTTCCGCAAGTCGAAATAACAAAAATTTGTCGATAAAGTTTAATGCGTGCAGCTGTGTGATACCTATATTTCCCTCTCCGAGTTTCTATTCCTCTATTCTCTATTTACTTTTCCTCTATCTATTACTCTCTCACTCCGTCCCCACTCTGAATTCTGTTGCCATGACGCCATCACAGCTGATCACAGAGACTCGTTCGTGATGAAGATGATTATTAATTAATCAATTAATTGATGGATGTAGCCGTTACTACGTGATAGGAAATGATGATGAAGAGAAGAGAAATTAAACTTTCTATGTTTTTTACCACTTTAATTTGTAATATAAGTTTGAATGTCCTTATACAATATATTAGTTTAAAAATGTCCTTATAGGAGGAAACTGCAGTTACGTTAGTTACAAATAAATAAAAGTGGTAAAAAACAAGTTTCATTTATCTTTTCTTCATTAATTAATCAATTGATTATAAAAAATTGATTTTTTTTGAGCATTTTTTTAAGTTTATCTTCTTATAAATACAAGTATTCTACTTAAAAAACATACACTTATTTATTTGCATGCTATTTCCTGAGCTTTTCAATGAATTAAGTTCAATGAATTTTAATTTTTTTTTTTAAATATTGTTTTTGTCAGATTAAGCGAATTCCTCTAGATAATCGTAAGATTATGAGTCTCCCGTCTAAAACATAAAGATGAATCATATATATATCTTAATCTGACGCCCTTGAGTACTTCAAAATTGCGAATTTTTTTTGCGCATTAAAATGATGGCCGCGAGTTTGCGTCAGATCGAAATCGTCAGATTATTGAATGAGAGCTTTTTTTGTTGCACTTAACACCCCCTTAGAAACTCTGTCGCACTCGATTGAATTTTTTTCTTTTCACTTTTAACCCTTACGTACAACCACCCACATCATGCAAACGATCAAATTAACATACCAACATTATTAAAAATACGTAGGACATTGATGCTATCAATATCTGACGCGCTCGAGTATGTCCATGCAACAGAATTTTTTTACATATTTGAAAATCTATAGCGGCTTCCCCACCGATGAAAAGGTATATATTATATAATATGTTTTTCTTCTTATCATCTAAGCTTTTCAACCTAATATGTCTCAATGATGCTCGAGTAAATCCCCATTATTCATCGTGGGCTCCCCTGCTATTAGAAAAACCGAGAAAGAATCATTATTGATGTAGAAGTGAGGTGATTATAATTGAAGAGGTACCACAGGTAGAGGTTTAGGTAATTTGTTGGAGGTAGTCTCAACTATGGTTACCTATAGTATATGCATATTAGTGTATGATGCAACTTATAGTATTCAAATCACTGTTGATAAAGCTACTGTGTTATATTTTTCAAATAAATTTTGTGTTCATGAAATTAATATGGATCTTCATCATGTGATGGCCGAATCAATCAGAAAAAACATTAATTTAATGTCTTCTATTAATAAATAGCACAGTTACATCAAGCCATAGGACTTATTGTCGATGTTGAGCACAATCCTAAATGATTTTCGAATTATTTTTAAGTTTGTGTTGCTATTAAAGCGTGTTTTTTTAGTTTTCTTAAACTATTATTTATTTATTGTTAATTCTGATTATCGTGTATACATGTATAGGGTTACATCATCAGTCAAAATTTCAATAACACTTTATCATTTATATCCTTATGTTTAAGTTTAGCAAGGTCACATCTAATTTATGAGTCTCTGATACGGAACCAAAAAAATTCTAAGAAATGTTTAAAAACAAATTGTAATTATATTTAGAAATACATTTATACAGTGTCCAAGATACGGAGGTCCATTGAAAAACATAACAGATAGAAAGTCTGTTGAATTAGGAAAAAGTTTAGCTTAGGGGATTTCAATGAAATAAATATGTAATTCTTGTCAATCACCTTCAAACAGAGACGTTCTATGTTTTGCTTGTTTTTCAGTAACGCCTACAATGCTAAGTCAATAATTGAAAGACTGAAAATGTTAAATAACAAAAACATTAAATGTTACAAAAATACGTGTAAACTACGTGAATTTTACTTATGTGCACGAAATAAGGTAATGTATGGTAAATATTGCCACAGTCTAAATACTGAATATTCACAAGTTATTGGGATGACATAAATGGTATCAAAACAACAAAGACTTCTTCAGCAAGTTTGTGATATACAGTGGAGCTTCTATTAGAAGTTTGAGATTGAGCAGTAAATTTATCAGAAAATATTTAATATAAAGTTTCAGATATCAATACAATGGACTTTTCTGAAAAAAAAATCCGTTTAAAATCTGTTTTTCCGTTAATCAGCTGTCGCCCCCATACGAACGACAACTCTCAGAAGTCAAGAAACTTGTGCGAGCTATATGAGGACTAGGTTAGGTTAGGTTCAAAGTGAGTGGGTCTATTCGACCCTCCACCGAGAGCTAAGGACTAACGAGGTCTTATCTTTTAACGTGTGATTCCTAACACGTTAGGAGACACCCTGTGTATTGGAGAAATTCTCCAATACACAGGGTGTCCAATAAAAGTGCGGCGTATCAAAGTTAGGTATTCGGATTCCGTTAGGAAAGTACTTTCAGAAAATGTAGGATTATTTTGGTATCTACAACGAAGTTGAGAACGTATGCCTAAAATAACGTCAAAAACCGTTTCGACAGACGTTTACCACACCCTACTGTTTAGGTAGTTGGGAGAGATTGAAATTTCGAAATAATTATTTCCTGATAATGTACGAGACATTTGCAAATAATTGATTTTTGAAATCTCTGATCTCCTGTGAAATTTAGAACCAAATAGTTGACTTCACGGACTTTCAGTATTTTTTTTTCAAGCCAAAATAGGGTTACTTCTTCTGCAAATTATCTGGTTGGACTTCTCAGCCTCAATAACTCTGAATTTCATTCTAAACCTGTTTATTCTGTCCTGTGCAAACAACATAAAAACTGGAATTTTTAATAATGAAAAAAGGTAAACATCAGCTGCTCACCTGGTTTTTTGATGGCATCCTGTTTAGTATCAATCTCCGACATCTTCCGATTGGCCTCGATAAGTAACTGTGGAAACTGCAAACACTTGTTCAACGAAACGATTTCGTTGGCGTTTAAATTACAGTCGACGAGAAAAATATCAATGAAACCAACGTAAATGACTTATCGCTTGTTGAGTTATAAACAAAAATTAACAAATATCTTCGTTTTATCAATTCGTGATTTGTTACTTCATTTACCACGATTTGCATTGATGAAGCCGACACGTTTGACCTTAGAAGTGAAGTAATGCAGTTATGGAAAAGTTCCCGACAGATTAGATCAATAGAAGAATTAACTGCTTAAGGAATGGATATTGCGAACTTTCTGTCACACCAAACCAAACTAATATATTCTGCATTCGGTTCTGCTGTCTAATTATTTGAAGGCATTCATTCAAAATCCACGTCACTGGACTTTCCGTTTACTCAAACCGGTATTCGGCCTTTCGTAGAAAGTAAGAATTGGAAAATAAGAGCAAGTTGTAATTCTTAAATGCAATTTCAAAAAACAACTATGAGTTGTATCTAAACCGGATATCTCCTTTGTATGGGTCATGCACATTCGCCAACGTAACATAGGTCGATTAATCCGTCAGCATGGAAACGAGCTCGGGATTCGATGAAGTCGACGAAGGCCGTTTTTGCCTGCTCCTGATTGATGAATGTTTTACCGGTGAGAAGGTTATCGAAGTGCTTGAAAAGATGGTAGTAGGGCCAAACCATCACTCTGTTATGATGGTTTGGCCCAGTTGGAGAAAGTTATAGTGAATCACATCCGCCGCTGACCACCATACATTGACCATATCAACTATAACAATATTAGAATGATAATAACAACAAATCAGCATAGACTCATGGCCATGGCTTGTGATCTCGATTCAACAAAACAAGTTGATGTCATCTATACTGATATAAAAAAAGCCTTCGATCAGAGTGACCACTTTCTACTTTTGGAAAAACTTCGAAGAATCGGATTCTCAACTTCTTCAAAAGGGTTGCTCAAATCTTATCTATCAGATCGCATTCATATGCGGGGGTACAGTCGAATCGTTACATTCCTACTTCAGGGGTGCCCAGCGTTCTAATCTGGAGCCACTCTTATTCTTAATTTTCATAAATAATATTTTGGTAAGGATCACATGCCCTCATTTACTTTACGTAGATGACTTGTCCATAGACATAGACTTAGACATAAAGATGTAGGGGTCGTGTTTGATCGAAGGCTTACATTTGACACTCATCTGTATCTGTAGAGTAGGAAGGGTGAGTGTAGACGCACTAAGGGCCATATGTGACTCATTGTACATCCTCCCGAGGAGTTGTCCTTCTAGGTCATCGTCCATCCTGTCCTTTCCAGACAGGTGAACAGGTCACTAGGAGACATCTTCTTTATATTGGCAGGTGTAGGCCAAGACTCGCCGAACACACACTCTCTTTGGCAACCTTGAGGTGTCTCAAGGTGGCCTCCGCGAAGGTTTTGGAAGGTGCAGCGATATAACTGTCGTTGCGCAGCTTCTTCTACCTTCTTGGGGTTCCCTCCGTGGAGGTACACAAGTGAGGGAGCTTTCCTGCAAGGGCAGCCGGTTTCTTGCCTTTATTCAAGGCGGAGGTCTTGTGTTCCCACGAGTAGCAAGGAAAAAGTTGGTCACCTCTGGCAGAGCTCCACATCACCAGAGGTAGGCTGATTACAATGAGGTTTCGCCCAGTTCTCCAAGGGGATCGCAAGTGCAATGGATTCTATCCAGCTAGGGGCACAAACCACATTCAACTTAGAAGCCCTATCAGTTAGAAGAAAAGCACCGCGATTATGTTTTTAGTTAAACTCTTGAATAACGAAATTGATTGTGGTGACTTGTTGAGACAAATTCAGTTTCTTGTACCTAAATTACAATCCAGGCATATTATTGCTTTGTACAATGGGAATCCTAGGACAAATGTATTGAAAAAGTCGGTGATATTCAAAATGTGTGAGTTGTTCAATAAAGTGTCCGACCTGTGCGATGTACATCATGACAGCAAACAGTTTATTTCAAGAACTTTTAAAAATTCCATTTTCTTTTTGTAATCTGAATATTTCTTTATACTCTGTAATTATTTGTATTTTCTCTATGTGTGGTTGTAAACCTGTTGAGCATAACCATATTATTATTATCAGTATTATTATTACCATGATATTTTGGTGTATGTTTTGCCTTTGGGAAGTGCCTGGCCTGGGTGGCTCATCGGTGTCCAAGACCAACAACTGTCCTGATAGTTTCTTGTTGTCGTAGAGGGTCCACTTTTCATCACACGTGACAATCCGATCCAAAAAAGATGGTTTTGGTTGCACAAAAGAAGAATAGACTTTGAAACGTGACAATTTCTGTCGATTATTCACCCACTTTTCATACTTTCCGACCTTTCCAATACGTTTCAAACCATCAAAAACCACATAGCAGTTGATGCCCAGTTCTTCCACCATCCCTCAGCGTTTGAGGGTCAGCATGATGGGTCAGTCTCCACCAGATACCTCAAATCCTCATGGATTACTGTAGTCGACCACTTCAGGGCTCATTTTCGACGCTGAAATTTCTGGAACGAAATTTTGAAAACCAACATCGAACGGTGCTTTCATTACCAAATGTCTGGTTAATTTTTCGGGCTGTTGTGGCAGCGCTTTGGTTCAATTTGAATTCATAGAGAAAAAATGGCTGAAAATAAGTAAAAAAAACTAATCAATACAGTTTATTGTATGATTTTCACTATAAGGATATATATATATATATATATATATATATATATATATATATATATATATATATATATATATATATATATATATATATATATTTCATAATGTTTATTCAAGTATGTTTTCATATTTATATATTTACAACTGTTTTCCATACCACTTCTCAACATGAATTAGTTTTTGAAGTAATGAAATAAGATGACCCATGCGAAACCGGAAGGTCTTAAATGGGAGTTCTCTTTGTTTATTTACTAATTGACTAGATTAAGGTAAAAGACCATGTGAAAAAAAAACAAATGTGAATAAACGTTATTATTATTTGTTTCAATGTAGTGTGCGCTGGTCAGGCCCTATCCCCCGAAGTCCCGATACATTCGGAAGGCGCGACAGCATTATCAACCAATGACCACTCCCAACATCGTGTGGTAAGTGATTATTGGATCCGAGAATCATGTGCCCTGAGCAAGCGCAGTGAGCCAAGATGACAGCCTTCTGCATCTGTGCGGCTAAAATTTCTGCCTTAGTGCGGTAAGCCGGTATGATTTTAAGATTCTAGAGTAGAGAAGACATCATTCCACCAAGGACTCCAATAATCAGAACGACCATCTTGACAGAGTGATCTGGATAGAGTCTGCGGAGTTCGAAGAGAAAATTTCGATATTTTATCCGTTTTTCCTTCTCTTTTCTGAAGATATTCGTCTCGCCAGGAGCTGAAAACTCCACGACAAATATCGTTTTGTTCTGGTGGTCGAGAAGGACTACATCAGGCTTATTAGCTTGTATGAGCCTGAGGGTGGGGAACGAATAGTTCCAATAAATTCAGCACTTATCGGTCCTCACAACGGATTCAATATCCCCGGAGCGTAGGGCAACAACAGTATCTCGTCAATACCGTAAGAGTGCCGTAGATGGTAATATAGCACTCTTAGGGCCGCGTTATGTCGATGGATATAGGCCGAGACCGCATATGCTGGATATGTTGATAGCAAGTGCATTAGGGTCTCGGGCGCCTCGCGGCAGGCCCTGCACCTTGTGTCAGGAACCTCTATACCCATCACGCGACTGCGGTAGACTGAGACTCGACCTGAGAAAAGCGAACGTCAGGCGCTTTGATAAGCCAAGTCTCCAATGTTATTGAATAAGACCCCATGCATTGGCTTATCCTTGTGTCTCCGCAGAAGTAAGGTGATCTCTGCAGCTTTTATCTGAGCTTTTTGCTGAAGGGGTTTCAACTCGGTGACAGAGTTGTGGTCACCTCGTTCTGAGTCGAAAACTATACCGAGTTCATCAGCTGCTCGGGCAGCTGCCCTAAGGAGAAATGCTCCAATTCCTGCTCTATCATGGTCACGGACCATGCAGAGAAGGGGATCCGAACTCCTGACGACTTTACAGGCTGTATCCAGTACCATTCTGTCATGTAGACACTCCAAACTTAAAAGTCCACGGCCTCCCTGTTGTTGTCGGGGGAATTACAACCGTGGAACGGACGATTTGGGATGCAAACTCTTATAGAGATGCATCATTTTTCGGGTCTTTACGTCGAGTTGATACAGCTCCTCCTGAGTCCACTTCACTACTCCAAACGAGTAGAGTAAGATTGGAACGGCAAGCATATTTGTTGCAGCAACTTTGTTCTTCCCCGACAGTTCCGATGACCAGATCTATCGAAGTTTGTGCTGATACTTGCCGCGGAGAGAGTTCTTCACTGCTGAACCTCTTGTGAGTGGCGTTGTTCCACCCCGAGATAAGTATGCGTCTCTCCGGCATCCAGATAGTGAAGTATGCTTCCATCTACGAGCTGCTCATCCTCTCCGTAGTCCCCGCATCGTCCTATTTTGAGATGGACCATTGCACATTTGTCTATCCCGAATTTCATACCGATAGCATGCGTGTACTTTTCCACCACCCTCAAGGACTGATGGATATCCTTCTCTCCAGAGGCATAAAGTTTAAGATCATCCATATAAAACAGATGGGTGACCTTATGCCTCCGGTTATTATTATTATTACATTAACATTTCCATCACTGGTATTCATCCAATTATCTATATATTCTTCCGCCACAGATGTAGACTTCCATCCTCCGTACCTCTTCAAAGCAGTGATGTTTCCATCTGCATCCATTAGCAGGGTGGCAGATTGATCTTCGAAACGTATACCCACTAAAAAGTTCTGGATTTATAAGTTTCGTAAATGTTGCGATCCCATTCCGAAACCATAGTACTCAGTACTTGAAAAATTATCCAACATGCAAAGAACAAAACAGCAGAATGAATTTGTTAATTACAAGCAAAAGTATGTTTTTCAAATTTGATCCGATACTAGGTGATATATCAACGAACGTCAACACATTTTACGTTGTTTTTTACGATAACCTGATTTATATTTCCCAATATTTCCAACATAATTTATAAAGGATTGATTGATGATTACTATATAAAATACAGAAATATTGACTACTGGTACCATCTTGAGGCAATTGACAGAACTACTACAGTTGGTCAACAGGAATTTCTGTATCAAAAGTTTATGCCAGCAACTATCAGTGTATAGACTTCTTATATAACACAGTGCTAACTTGGCTGCCTATGCACTCGCAACATCAGAGAGTGAAAGTTGCACTAATAGACTTTTTCACCTACCTGTGAATAATGCCCACGTTGTCTCAAATCACAATAATCCCTCTCATATGATGCTGTATACTATTAACTAATTAGTTACCGAACGTCGGCAGTTTCTTTCTTTATATGACATGGGGGGCGTGATGAGTTCATACGAGGTCTAATCATTATTTTTATGCGGGAGATTTTAAATGGTATCAAAGTAGTAAATTTCGGATTGACTTTGTATAGACTATACCTGTCTTGTACATTTTTATAAACAAAAGGTAGTCTTTCCAATTCTTTACTCTACATTTTTGTAACATGGGAATTGTTATCCAGTTCGAAGACGATGGCATCACTATAACAGTTAGCATTTGCTGAAGTAATCCTACCAAAAATAAAAAATAGTACTGAAAACTATAATTTCATTAGTAGTGAACCTTTTATGAAATACCTTAAAGCTGTTCTTGTTGTTCTTTTATGAATTCTTCAAGATTCTCATTTTGTTGACGACGACTTGAATTTTTTTATTCTTTGTTGAAATTATCAATCACTTTACCATCATGAAAGACCAGTTGCATTATCCAATAATTAAACACGTAGAGTACTGAAAGTCAGGAGTTTGGCATTGTACATTCATTCCAAGTCTCTGGAATATACTGCAGCCTAAAGGGCTCATTGCGTTTTCCCCCTCACGCGCCCTACATATCCAAGAGAGTAGGTGGAAATACTTCTTTGTTCTTATAAGTATAAATCTGTTTCTGTTGACATACCTGATCTATTTGCATATTCGTCTAGAGCAGAGGTATGTATGCCAGTATGTTAGCCAGTGCTATGTCCCTCATGTATCTGCCAGGTGGTTTGTTTCAATGTTTTTATGCAAGTGACATGAGACTGATTAGTCTCAAGGCTTTCGCCGAATCCTGTAAAATTTTCCCAGGTTTTGGTATTGAGGTGACCCTAATCAGTCTCCATGTATTGGGTATTAGGTATGTATCTCAGAGTTTACAATCCATTAGATGTTTTCCAAATCTACCATGTTCTTTTCCACCAGCCAATTCTCCTTGAATTTCTCCAGAACTGCAGTGTTAAATTTCTAAGCTCCCCTATCGTGTGTACTTCCCAGTATTTGTTCTCAAGTTATTCATTAGAATCTGAGGTTATTTCGAAATAATCTTTGAGATACACTTGGATCTGTTCAACCTTCTCGTATTGCCTCCTCAATGGTTTTTCTTGGTTTTTCTCAGCATTTTGTTATATTCATATAGGGACCTTTTGTATTGATCTCATATTTCTGATTTCCGTGCGTAGAGATGGTAGCTCCCTATAGCCTACCTACTGCCATCCAGCCTAGACTAATTCCCAGATCTGCCTGTTACTTTTCCGAGGTATTTGGTAGTATTAGAATCTGAGGTTATTTCGAAATAATCTTTGAGATACACTTGGATCTGTTCAACCTTCTCGTATTGCCTCCTCAATGGTTTTTCTTGGTTTTTCTCAGCATTTTGTTATATTCATATAGGGACCTTTTGTATTGATCTCATATTTCTGATTTCCGTGCGTAGAGATGGTAACTCCCTATAGCCTACCTACTGCCATCCAGCCTAGACTAATTCCCAGATCTGCCTGTTACTTTTCCGAGGTATTTGGTAGTATATTTCAAAGTTTATGTGCCTGTGAATATAGTTACCCATTTTACGAGTTACAATTTCAAACTGATTTTTCAAACAGGTAGGTATACAACCCTGGTGGCTCGTGCAGAATATCCAATGTGGCATAAGCTGTGTGGCACATAGCACCGTCCTATTGAAATCAAATGTCGTTGATGCCCAGAACATCCAATTCAGCCCAAAATCCACACTGAACAGTGACTTCCTCGGGATACATTGGACGCTCTTGGATCTCATGTGGAGTGGTATCATCCTAAATTCGACATTTTTGTTCGTTTACGTACCCATTCATCTAGAAATGGGCCTAATCGCTGAAGATGATTTTGCGATGAAAATTAGGGTCAATTGCTAACTGTTCCAGAGCCCTTTGAACGAATAACGTCGTTGTCTATGGTTGTTTACCTTCGGTTCCTGGGTTAGTTGAATTTTGTACAAGTGCGAGCGGCCCAAGTCACTATGCAAAATTCGCCTAAATTGTGGTCTGCGAAAGGTCGAGTTCTTGTGAGCGACGCGAAATCGACCTTCTCGAATTATCTTGCACACTGTCATGAACAGCGGCGATATTTGCGGCACATCTTGCGTTTCATCGACGTACGGAACCAGTGGAGTCAAATTTATTCATCGCATTGGGAATAGTCCTATCCTTAGGATGATTATGGCGACCGTAAAATGGGCGAAGCGCGCGGTACGTTGCCCGAACAGAACAACCATTTTGATTGAACAATTTCATTATTTGCACGTGTTGTTGAATGATATATCCGTCTGTGGTGATTTAATAAAACAGACTAAATAAATGACAACTAATTTAACAGATGTAGCTTTAACGAGATGGCCGTTATCAATTTTCATCTTTCAAAATATTTTCCTGCTAGATATGTTATACAATTGTACGATTTGGATTATATTGTATTGACATTTCCTAGTTAGAAGCTGAACTAAACTATAAAAAAACAATAAAAATTCCCAAACTTGCATGATAATGTCTTGTATCAAATTACCACATCAACGAATCGTTCATAGGCTACTAATCCATCCCAAACTGGCAGGGAAAATTCAGTAACTGACATGTAAATGGCCTTTGGCTACCACGTTCGCCCAATCTATCTCCTATAGACTATTATGTACAGGTACTTTTCAAAATATTGTATATTCAAATCCTGCAACAAGTGAGGAAGGAGAATAGGGTTAGAAAAGTTTTACAAGCATTCAACGCCTTAGATGCTGATAAACTCAGTCGTGTTGTAAATAACAATTTGATGAAGAAGGTAATAAACAGTTTTTATATTTTATGAGCAAATTTTTGAATTTTCGTCCTTTCATAAAACATAGAATTGATAATGCATAGAATGAATTTTCAATTCTATTATTACTCATCTGAAATCCTAAACTTTATGTAACTGTTCGAAATGAAGGTTTCATAGCCCGTAGTTTTATGGGGGTCATAGGCGTGTTTTATTTTTCGAAGAAAAACTTAAATATCTCGTGAACGGTTAATTTTTGATATAGAGGATGTTTCATGAAAATGAGTTTTGTTTCCCCAAGAGTTCTAGAATTCTGTCCGTGACCCTAGGCATATATGGTAAATACGCCCATGCAACCATCTGAGCCTTCTCGTTTTGAACCGTAGAACTCTTCAGTTTCATGCCTCTGTTGATCTAGGGTATACTGTGTCCATTCGATCTCAAGGTCACTTGAAGATGTTTCAGTTCTTCCTCTAAATGCATTGGTTCACTTGTACTTCGAGTCCGATCAGTTAGAGTGGGGATGACTCCCCTCTTTTGACTAGGATGGTGGTTCGATAGTGCGTGCAGGTGATAGTGCGTGTAGGTATCGACATCGTGCGATTACTACATCTAGGAATGCTTTCCGCTGGTCCTGTTCAGTCTCTATGGTGAACTTGATGCTGGGATGTTGGGCATTCAAGTGGTCTAGGAAAAGATTCAGAGCGTCACTTCCATGTTTCCAGATGACGAAGGTGTCATCCACGTAACGTAGCCACAACGTCGGTTTCAATTCAAAGGTGTCGCACCACAAAAATATACATGGGAACAAGGCTGAAGGAGCATTAAAGGAACTGCAAGCTAGGCCAGACGGACAAGTAGACTGTGAAGGAAACCACAGGATGAGAGAATTCAAAACAGAATTTAATCAGGCAGAATAATGATGGGACTTGCATTGACAGAGGCCGAGGTATGGCAGGCTTTATATAAAAAAAAACTTCTCCAAGTTCCAACTTAATGCCAATGGAGTTAAATAGCTTGGTGTTTTGAACTCTGTTGAACCCCTAAGTGTATTTCATGATATTTTAACTGAGGTATTCGTACAGTGTTTTCCTATGCAAAACATCAAAAGTAAATTGAAAAAGCCTTGGATAACCAAAGGAATCAGAACCTCTTCAAGTAATATGAGGGCCCTACACATGATTAGGAAATACACTACAAGTGATTTCTTCCACAGCTTTTTCAATGAGTACCGAAAGATCTATAAAAGAATTATAAGATGTGCAAAAAATAAATATTATAATGAGAGACTTTCCAAAGCGTCCAATAAACCTTAAGAGAACTAGGCTATTTTCAATAATCTGAGAAGCAAAACAAATAAGCTTCCAGTGCAAATTGACATCAGCCCTGATATCCTCAATGTGTATTACTGTACAATAGCAGAAAAACTTAAACTCAACATATCTATACAAAAAAATCCTTTAGACTACCTGATTAACGTAATAATTTCAGGAGAATTCATTTTAGATCATACAAATATTGAAGAACTTCAGGAAACGGAAAAATGGTATCCCTACTTTCTGTTGATCATCCAATCAGGTCTAGCAGTGGGCTTCCTTCTGCCACATTTGATCCATCTATTCCCAGCACCTCATCAGCTGGTTCCCTAGAAACAACTTCAAATTTGAACAGTCCAACAAACAAGAAGTCCACTTCATTTGCTGTAAGTCCACGTGAAATTGTTCCTGTACCCAAGGTCAATAGGATTATCAAAAGAGAAACTAAGCGGAAGAAAGGAACAGCAACAGTTTTAACATCCAGTCCTTATAAGGCCACTCTCATGGCAGTTAGGAAATAAAAAGAAGATAAAGAGAATGCGAAACAACGTAGACTAGAAGCAAAAAGAGAAAGGGAAATCGAAAAGAAACAGCAGGCTCCTAAGAAAAGGGTGGCTGAAATTGAAAATAAAGGAAAACGCGCATTTTTTAAGAAAAATAATGACGGTCTCTATAATGATGATGACGAAGGCAACGTCAGCGACGTTAATTATTTAGTCTGTGGTGATTGTTACTCGAAATCCAAGGACAACGAAGGCTGGATTAGATGTTCTGGGTGCCTCAAATGGGCTCACGAAGCCTGCACAGGAGCCGAAGAGGAGGACGATGACTTTATTTGTGATTTATGTAAATACCAGTGATTTCATAGTTTCACATACTTTCAGTAATGCCTATTTTTGTTTAAAACCCTAATACAATCGTTTTGAGTTCTGAAACTAAATGCGTTTTATTTTTTCCATACTACCTATATCCATTTAGGCAGTGGCCACTTTGCCCTACCTAGTGGCCTAAAGTGGCCACTTTGACAACTTTTGGTAAAGTCAAAATTTTGTACAAATAACTTCAAAAATCAAATTGTTTTTATTTTTGGATCAGGCCTAAGTAACCATACTAAATGTTGAAGGGATTTATAAAATGTTTCAAAAAAGTTTATGGGTGGAAAAAAATAGATGTTCCTTAGGGTGGTCACTATGCCCACCCCTCCCCTACTCGTATAATAAAGGTCCTAAGACCGGATCTTCAGCTATGCCAGATGTTAAACTAAGAATGTATGTTATATTGTCAGCGACGGCGACGATTCAAATTGAAGCTTTTGAAAATGTCAACAGCCCGTATGTCTGCGAATAATACAAAAGTATACACATATTTATCTTATCAGAATCAGATACTCTCAGAGTATCCTTTGTTATAGATGAAAGTTCAGTTTATCAGCTACGCATTGGCCTAAATTTTGGAATTTATCGTAACACAACTTAAATAATAATCAATTTATTGACTGATAGATTATCTGGAATTCTGCTAGCTGCAAATGTTTATATTTAAACTTTGAAAATCAGCATCTTTTTCAATAGCCTAGTGATCTACGTATTCTTCTATCTCATCTGGGGTTTTGGTCAATCATAACTGTTTCACATTCTTCAATATTTTTATTATATGCTATATGATAATTTTCCACTCTATCACCATATCACCATTGTTGAACAGCTGAATCTATTACTAATGAGAGCGATAACGGTTGGCACTAACAATATACTTGGTAATGATAGCTTATCAGAAAATAGTCGTGTTAACTTTGGATTGCTATTTCAACTGAACTCCAAAAATGAGTGTTGGGTATATTTTTCAGTTTCAGATATTTTTCATTTTCAAGAGAGTTTACAGTGCCTGTTTAAGGATTTTCCTGCGGTTCCACGTGTGTTTAACACAACAAACGGCCGAAAGTAAAGTGACCACCGCTAATACAACAAGTAACAATATGGTGAATATTCAGCTTTTGCGGTCTACATACATTCAATTAGCGATTTTTAAAAAATGGTACACTCATCTTGGACATGTGTTCAAAGTTTCAGCTTTTTAGCATGTTTAGTTTGTTGGTGAGAGGACTAAAAGTTAGTAGTGTTTTGCCTGTTCCGTGATTTTCTGCTATCGAATGTATCCTTCTACGTCCTAAAACTGAACATAAAGGATTATTTTTATGCTTCAAAGCAGGCAAATATATAAATCAAGTGATTGGTAAGAATATTGTATGTACTGTATTGCATAATATCTCAAGCTTCCAAATGCCGAATATTACACAGAGAACGGTCAGAATAATAGCAATTCTGATAGTAAACACTGGTGAAGACACATAAGTGGCAATATTGGCCATAATTAGGATGATTCATCACCAATGACTTTCCTTCAAATTTAATAATATCCAATATGGACAAAATGTCACAAGGGGTTGTCTGGATTAGCCAAAGTGAAATCACTGAGAGTAATCTATTCCTAATAAAAATTTAACTTTTTAAAGAGTCGGCCAAAAAGTAACCTACAAAAAATTCTCTTGAATATTAATTAACATGTAACTTAAAATTTTGTCATACATTTGTGTTAGTGAATTCGATATTAACATATGTAATAGAGGTAAAAGGACATTGAAAAAGCTGACAGACCAATTATTATAGATTGATGTGTGTTCGCACCATTTCTTCGTATTACCACAACAATTTTGAAATGGTTAGCCACTTCTTAACAACACGCATAACACACAAAATCGAATCAAATGTACAATATTCCGTGACTATATCAAAACTGGTAAAATCTGAATCGTCAATATCCTGAATAATAATAAATCATGGACAGATGACAGATAAATTGGTGCTTGTGTGTTCATGGCACAGTATATGTCACGAAAGACTTCGATGGCGATAACATAAAGACTTTCGGGCTTTGAGCCAAACCCCTGGGACTGGGAATTTTGGGAATTGTCGAGAATTAAATTCTCAGTAATTAGGAAACGATTTGATGATATATTCAATTTGGCGATAGCTTGATGAATGATTATTGAAAATTGTCATGAGAAACCTTTCTTTTTGGCTAGAATGTGATTTCTGACCGAATTGAAGGTGAAAGTAACGTAATTCTAACTAAAAACGCTAGTTGGGATGTTTTGAACATACCTACTAATGCAGAACAATATATTGTAAGCAACTTTGATACTTTGTATTCTCATTTCATTACCTTTAATAATCAGTGTACTTCATTTACAAAAAAAGTGTCTCCTATATTCACAACCCGAATCCCACCCAAAGTGCATCAGTACCCGCCTATGAACAAAATTTACCAAGGTACCTACTCAATAAGCAGGAACGTGTTTCAGACTAAAAAATTATCGCAGAGCTAGTAAGAATCCATAAAAGATCGCCGTTTATCAATGTTTACATGAAAATTACCATTAAAATCGTATGTATACCTATCAGATCAAAATCGTCACCGTAATAATCGTTTGGATTTTGGCCTCAGTCAGTACACAGTCGAGCGGGAAATAGCGAACATAAAACAAGTAAACATGTCAGTGATCAGACGAGCGTTGCTCAGCAGGAATATCGTAGACTACACAAAGGTTATTTTTCCTGGCTCGAGGTCTTTCGCTACGGACGATGCTGCAAACATTTTGAAAAGTGAAAGTAGTGACGTTACAGTTCCCGACATCACAATCCCGGAATTAATTCGTTCTAAATTGGAACGGAACCATAGATATACGGCAGTAGTAAGTATCTTTTAAGCCTTTCACTACATCCGATAGTAAACACGATCAAGTGGGCGAGGACAGGGTCTGACTGCATTTATTTAGTAACGGGAGAGATTGACCAGATCAGACTAAAAACTCGAACAAGCAGACGAAAATTTTCATTAAGGCAACTCCGCTGGGTTTGTTTGTTCACTTCGTTCTCTGGACAGTGGACTGAAGGAGATGAAAATTTGAAAAATAAAAAAATAATATCTCTTGATTCAAAAAAGATATCGATCTCGGTCCAACGAATACGGGAAAACTATATAAGACTTATGAATTTAAATCCTTGCCCTTCAATTTTAAGGTATAAATTCCATTTTTCCTATTTTTCTCGTTAGTTGTGAAAATTTGCTGTAATATGAATTTTGTTCTAATATGCTATATTTTTTTCTCAAAGTGGTAGCCCGTCGAAATAATTGAAAAACAACAAAGATGCGATTTTTCAAATTGTGTTTAAAAAAATTATTTGAAAATGTCAGATAGCTGTATAGCTGCCAATTTTATCATTGTAAAACAGGCCTTTACAATGATAAAATTGACAGCGCTATTTGCGATGAATTGCCATGCTATTAAGTAATAAAATTGATTTGATGTAATATTTTGTGCAACACTAGCTATAAATTTGGCCACTATGTTTGGCTCTACATATGTGTGTGAAAATTCTTTCTCAAAGATTAATTTTTTGAAAAACAAATATCGTTCGAGATTAACAGACGCCCACCTAGAAGACTCACTTCGAATTTGCTGTTCCTCTCGACAACCAAACTATAAAAAATTGGCTCAGGACCGCCGGTGTAATTTCTCACATTAATTTTTGGTCTTGTGTTTTTTAATTCAGAATTTGATTTGAAACTAAAATAATACATAGGTAGCACTTAATTTTTATCAGTTGATTCTTTCTGGACCTCGTAAACAATTTCCCACATATCATCCGGACCCCACCTAAAACTACTTGTCGATCCCTGTCTATAATATTCTGCTTGGAAATGTTTGGTATAACTTTATGAAATGCTATCATTGCCTGAGATAATAGTTGAATTTATTTATTTGTTTATTAAGTTGGTTTTATTTTTATCTTCGACAAAAAAAATTAGAAATTGACGATCCAAAGGCTGTATAATAAGTGGTATGTATGCAAAAATTACTACCAAAAGAATTAACTCCAAAAAAGGGGTAGTTTCAACATTTCCCTTTAGTGGAAATGATAGAACTTCAATCGAAATATTTCGATGGAAAGGTCTCAGTCAGCAAAATATTATGAAATATCCCAAGAGTAAACAACCTTTCGAAAGGGGTAGATTCAACTTTTTTAAAAAGTGGTAACGATAAAATAAAAATAATGAAAATATGAAGTTTGATTGAAATATATCGATAAAATGCCTTGGACTTTCCCCATAAAAGTGTAGATTGCATTTCTATGTACTATGACATCAGTATCAAGTAAAATTAATTTACATTTTTTCAATTTTTATGTGTTAAGAGGATTGTGAATATCATTTTTAGCTGATCCTTTCACACTCCCACTTCCACTCTTCGGCAGGAAATAATCCAAAACCCTAATCTTAGATGGGGTGGAGGGAGCTATACGATGATTGGAAGTCCAATCTTGTTTCATGATTTTTGGTTTATAGTTCACTTAATAGAAATTTCCAATTGAAAAACAGTGCACTTTGTTTCAGCTCTCTAAGTACCGTAGTTTTCCTGTAATTAATTATTGAAAATCGAATGTGGTAGAGTGGTGACGTCACGGTCCTATTTCCGCTTCTTGTTCGATTGACCAACAGGAACAATAGAATTATCAATTCAATTATGGAAGTGCATATGAACCCGTTAACGTTCAACTAATGAAAATATACAGTTATAAAAATCGAAAAATATAGCAAACTGGATTAAAGAATCATTTCAAATATTCAATTTATTTTACAATCTTCAATCTGTACAACTACAATTTATTTTGAAAAAACTACATATATACCTCTTTCTGATATTGCTACTAAATTCAAGCATCATAGGCTCGCTTGGGTAATCTGTTGAATCTTCCAAAACTTGAGAGGAAGGTTGAATGAGGTCAAGTATAGACAGAATTGATTGTACTCGAACTGATCCAACAAAAGCTTCTGAGGTAATATCATTATTCATATGATGATATTTAATGAAGTGAAATGTGTCATACTATCAGCAACAGTATTAACTCCAGATAATACTTTCTGTGGAGATTACTTGAAGTTGAAATAGAAAAATGTGTCATCACATTCAATATTTTCGTCCCCCTTTCTTTTATAATCACTTTTGAAATGATTTCTATAAAGTCTTGCAAGAGTAGAAGGATTGTAGTTCTTTCTTTTCAATACTTTCACCAATTTTTTTTCTCATCATTTTATCCTTTGGGAACCTAAACTCATCTATAAACCAAAGCGCTTTCTGTTTTCTTGTGCCTTTCCGCACAAATGAAATCAGCACAACAATGCACCATATTAATATTCAAATATATCTCTAAAACACTTTTAAAACACACACAAACTAAACTCGATGAAAAAAAGAATTGTTCCTACGCGAGCTGTCAGCTAAGAAAAAGTTGAAACTCAATGTTGCATAAACAAGCAGAATGGATCCGATATGACATACATTTTTAATACCGAATAAACCAATAAATTGTGATACGGGTACTCCATTTTCCTGAGAAAATGAACGATCAATTGAAATTTCCTGTAAGTATTCATTCATTTTTGTTAGGAATGAAGCCAGCAAACAAATTAATATAGAATAATAAGATTGCTCGAATCTACGAATTAAGCATAAAAATGGACAATATTTGCCTTGATAACTGATCTGAATATGATAACTATCTAAATATGATTCTAAATAGAATTTAACGAGCTGCATTTTCAAATGGTTTTCGAATGTTCATGAACCCCAATAAAATAAATCAGATATGCATGCATGCCACCCACCAAAAATAATAAATTCAACGTTACTGGTATATTAGCCATATTGTCATCCAGTCAGCCAGCGCCCTCTGTAGTGTATGCGAACATGTACTCTTTCTAATGTCAATGGTTTCTACACATAATTTCGAATTTTTGTTAAAATAATTCCAAAATGAAAGTTGACCCTAGTTTTCTGCTGACTCCGACAACTTACCAAGAGTCGATTTTGAAGTGATCGATGAATTTTACTTGAAAAATTTGCAATACTTTGGTACCGAAATGAAGAAAGAAAAATTGAAACGGTAGGTGGTATATTTAGTAGGTTCCTTTTATTTATATGACATTCATTTCAGACTTAGTATTTTATCGAAGGATGGAAAGTTTTGATTTCATTTTTATTTTAGCTTGGCCAAGCTTTAGCTTGGTAATGGTAAAATTCAATCCAAAAATAACCTGAAAAAATATTTTTCGGAATGTAAACTAATGACACGGAATATACAGCAAAATAGGCACCCGCCGAAAACTTCACAAAAAATGTTCTTTAATAAGATAATTGTAACAGTTGTTTTCACACCGAGTTGACAACAATAACAACAAAAATGGCGTCTGTCAAATTGGATCATCAGATCTGTGATTGGATATTAAAAACCAATACACTTGGCAACTCCGCTCTAGACACAATAAATTTTATTGGTCAACAGAAACGCGACCAATTTAAATTCTTGCTTTTCGAATTGCTCTTTTTTCTGCAAATATAAAGAGATCTTGGGACCGATTAGGCTTGATAAGTATAATATACCCCTATAACTTGATCAGTCTACAAGCAAACCAGTATCATTTTCCATAGCACGAAATAAGCCAATTCCTTTTTTTTTTAACTTGATGCAGTGCATATCAGAAAAAACACGAAGAAAATATCTACAAAATAACGAATGCTATTTGTGCGTTCTTTATTTGGCACGATGTTTATCAAGAATTGCTGTACTTGTTTATTACGATGAATAATTAATGATGAATTATAAACAATCCGTTCATTGATATGCAAAGAAAAAATTCCTCTCGAAATGAAAAACGAATGTCAGCTATAAAAAAACGAACTTTCTCCACTTTTTTGCTTTGCGGTCGCAACGAATCAAAGGCGTGGTACACACCAGGGAAATATGATATGCTGAAAACAAACAATCCGGTAATAACCTGTCTCCACCATATTTCTAACATACAATTCGGCAATATAAGAACACAGCCGGAGTCACCCGGAACCCTGGCTGGTAGGCCGCGGTCAAATGAAACCTAAAGTACCAAACGTTTCGTCGGCTACTGCGACAGACAGACATCATCAGTATGTGCGGTGACTGCTGGAACGAAAATTATGTTTATCTTGAAAGTGTCAGTAACGACACAGTCATTCATTATACCTCGAAGTCTCAGCAACGACTCAGTCAGGCGTTACTGAGTCAACGGACATACCACTGATGACTGATGATGTCTGCCGCAGTTGCAGACGAAACGTTCGGTATTTAAGGTTCCATTCGACCACAGCCTACCAGCCAGGATTTTGTTTTCTTCATACAAGTTTGTACTTATTTGATCGCCTTTGTTCGTCAAAATAAGTTTTCGACTACTGTCAGCTGTCACCTTGAATGAAATCAGAATATCAATCGATCCATATTATTATTATCTCACTGAAGGGTGATTTGGTCTCCAATAATCAGAACAACCATCTTAACAGAGTCTGCGGAGTTCAGAGAAAATATCTTTAAAATTCTAATCAATACAGTTTATTGCATGATTTTCACAATAAAAGGGTTTGACAAAAACTGCGCCACATGTTTCGCTATGCAATAGCTTCCTATAACATGTGTTGCGGTTTTTGTAAAACTCTTATATAGTGGGAATCATATAATAAACTGTATTGATTAATTTTTCAATATTGATTTTCATCAAGTATCGGCCAGTTCTATTCAATCTTCAAAATTTTTATTATCATTATTATCATCATTATTATTACCGTAATTATTCCATGGAACGGTCAGATGAGACTTTCGAAGATAATCTGTATAATTAATTGATCAGAGAGTGTCAGTGATTCCCAAAATATTTCCTTTGCATTGGAATATAAATGTTTGAGGTGTCTATAGATAATTAAAAAAAATAAGCACATTGCAATTTTTATAGATTTATTGAAGAATTGTTATTATCATTATTATCATCATTATTATTACCGTAATTATTCTATGGAACGGTCAGATGAGACTTTCGAAAATAATCTGTATAATTAATTGATCAGAGAGTGTCAGTGATTCCCAAAATATTTCCTTTGCATTGGATTATAAATGTTTGAGGTGTCTATAGATAATAAAAAAAAATAAGCACATTGCAATTTTGATAGATTTATTGAAGAATTTGAGATGCTTTTTAATTTATTTCTTTCAGCCTTTGCCTCTAACCTAGTATATTCACCTTCATTCTAAACATCTGCAGGATTATAAATATATGAAATAGACAATAAATAGGTTGCTTTCAGCATCTTGAGCGACCATCAATATAGCTTTCGGAAACAAATATCAACAGGCGACATTCTATCGTATGTCACCCACATTTGGAATAACGCAATCGAGAAACATGGTGAATCAAGAGCTGTTGCGCTTGATATTTCTGAGGTTTTCGACCGTGTGTGGTATGAGGGTTTGCTGGCCAACCGTCGATGCTATGACTTATCGGATCATTTCTGTGTATGTCTCTTCAGCTTCCTGAAAGAACGTTTCCTACAAATGATCGATGAATATATCTCGAATACTTTCACCATCAACGCTGGTGTTCCCCACGAATCCATATTGTCTCCAACCCTCTCTTTATTATTATCAATGACTAATTGGAAAAATCAAGAATCCAATATATTGCTTTGCTGACGACAGCACAATTGTCTCGTCATTCCATTTGGATTCCAGGATATCGGTAACGGAGGCACATCTTCGATAAGTTTGTTGGGGGTTGAGATGGACACCAGTATGTCTTGGCACAGTCATGTCGCTGGAATTGCATAGGCTGCTTCTCAAAAACTTGGAACAGTATTCCGAACCAGAAAACTGTACACACTTCAGCAACTTTTGATACTTTATGAAGCTAAGATCAGACCGTCTGTGGAGTATTGTTCTCATGTATGGTAGGTAGGTAGGTCTAAAGTGAGTAGGTCTATTCGACCCTCCACCGCAACCCATAAGGGTTTATTGTGATTCACACCTATTCACACTCGGCCAAATAAACCCAGCTTCTTAACGAAGCCGATTAGTTTGTATAAGAGAGTGGTCTTTCAGGTCAGATGGTAAGAGTACGGATCTGCCGAACTCAAAGAACCTGATTCGGTCCCCAGCGGGGCAGGCACAAAGTATATGCTCTGCAGTTTCATCATTTTCCAGACAGAGGCGACACACACTGTCTTCCGACAGTCCAAGTCTCTGCATGTGATATGATTCAAATGGCAGTGACCTGTAAGAAGGCCTGTTAGACATCGTAGTTCATCCCTACTGTAATCCAACAACGGTTTGGAATCAAGCTTCGAAGAATGAATAAACGCCTTGGAGTGAGCCAATCCTGGAAGATTCTGCCAGAAACGTAACTCTTATTGCCATCAAGGTGTTAAGTGTTTGTTTGGCAAAGTCCAAAGCGATGCCAATGACAGGTTCTGAAGCCGCTTGCAGCACCCACCTTTGCAAGAGAGTCAGCAGCTTCATTGCCTTCCAAGCCAGTATGGCCAGGAATCGAGACCAGAGACAATCTGTTTAGTCTTCCTATCGAGGAGAGTCTTTTTTGGCAGTTTGCTACCAATTAAGACGTTGCTGGGTGGGAGCCAACGCCGCTTGACTGGCCGAGAATATTTTTATTGACTTGTGAGTGAGGTTGGATTTATCCAATCTCTCCGCACACAATTCAATAACGTAAATTTCCGCTTGAAATACAGTCGTATAAGTTCCTAGGCAGGTAGATAACTATGTCCTGGGTCTGCGACTGAAAACACCTGCACCAGAACCGGAAGGTGTTTTTGATCCATCTGTGACCCAACAACTATCTGCTCTTAATATTTCCTTCTCCCAGAGGATCCAGTCCTCTCTACTCGGGAATAGTACTTTATAAAGCAGTTCGTAGTTGACAGTTGGAGACATAAAGTCAGAGGTAATTTCCAGAATGCTGTGACTTCCAATGTCAACCAATAGTCTGTTGCACTCTGTATTGAATTGATTTGTGCAATTGGCAATGTGCACAAGTCTGTATACAGTCCATCTAGCCTCTTTTTCCAGAAAAATATGGATAGGAGGTAGATCTAGAAGGATCTCCATGGCCGCTGACGGTGTGGTACTGATGGTACCAATGATAGCCAGACAAGCCTGTCTCTGTAAGCCAGAGAGCTTCGCTTGGGCCGTCTATTCTCTCATCTCATGTATGGAGCTCTGCCCCCAAACATACTCTGAAGTTGCTGGATTCCATCTTCCTGATTGGAGACACGAACATCACTGGCAACTTCGATAGTCTGGAACATCGAAGAAAGGTTGGATAGTTGTCTCTTGTCTATAAATACTCTCACGGTAGGTGACTTGGCATATTTGATTCCACCAAGAGCGGTACATATCAGAAACACGCGACGAACTTCTGCTGCTCATCGTTTTGAAGTTCAACTCAATACACCTCGAATCTAACTGTTTAGGAACTCTTTTGTTTGGAACACTGCATTTATGTGCATTTATGTGGAATAAACTTCCTGAGAACGTTTTTCTAAATGTATTTAATCTCCAGCGATTCAATTCCAATGTGAATCCCTGTGAAATGATGTCGTTCAAAAATTTCAGTGGATTTTTCACTTGGGGGTGTGTTCTTAGGAACAGACGAGATTATTTTATAAATGATGTAAGATCTTGAGCCATTCAACGATAAACTGTTGCTAAATTATGGTGGACCGATAATTGAAAATAAAAAAATTGCTGTTCCTAGAGTTTTTACACCAAGTTTTGACTTCAATTACGTAGTTTTTTCAATTTAATCATCTTCGTATCTCTTATGGTTTCCAAAAACAACATGCTAAACATCCTTACTTAGGACACATGGTAGCTTAAAAATAGTGATGGTTCGTATCTTGGACATACTGTATATGAATGTGTTACGGATACTTCTACAATTCTCATATAATATTTATAAACATGACATAATGTTAAATATTAAGCGATACATGTGTGGGAAATAAATTGTGTTACCAAAGATAGTTGCTTAAAAACGTTTCTAATTGATAACCTAGTTTTATGTGTCTGTAAATAATGCTAAACAAACAGTAGAAGTGGCAAATATGGAAATAAAGACCGCTATTTAGCAAAAGTCACTGTGGAAGCTGATAATGACAATGACAGATAACCTTCGGGCCAGAAGATAAGATAGAACTGTATTTTTCGAATCTTTCTGCAAACGATGATCAATCACTGTGATGAAAGTGAAAGAATTGACGATTAACATTTGTAAATATATAGAACAAGGCTAACCAGGTACTGAAATAGGATTCGTTTATCTAGTCTTACAACACCCAAACCCAAACAAACAGGGCAAGCTTCATAAAATCGTTTAAAAAAAATATGTTTTAGCTTTATGTTCATTAATTGATAGTTTTGCGTGTGAAAATCTTGAAAAGTGAAAAACAATACGGAGGGAGGGTAGCAAATTTGTCAAAATGTCTTTAAAGGCTTTTATGGAATTAGATACTGATTACAAATTAATGGTCGACAACTTTGAACCTGAAAGGATTTTTTGTCATATACCTTTTAATGGAGAGGAAATTGTGCATCTATTTATTTCCAGGTCTTCAAGACTGTATTTGACCTGCTCCTTTCTGTAAAGTCGCAATAACCACAGTTTAGCTACATCATGCAAAAAAAAACATGAAAAACATAATAGAGCATTCATGACGGAAAACAGCTGATAGTTATCTAACTACCTTATCATTTATTCAACCGTATCTCTCAACTGTCAAGGTGGCGAACTTTGGAATTATATTCTGCCTGGACTTTTACCTGCATGCTATCGTTAAATATTCCTGTTTACTCGAAAATAAGCTTATGTAATAATTTTTTATATCATGCAAGTATAAATTGAATGTAATTTTGATAATACGATACCCGCACTTCAACGAAACATCTGCTTCTCCTACACTCTCAAGATTTGTTAAATTCTAGATGAGCGTTTCACCAAACTGAAACATTGGTGACACACAGGCCAATGTAGGGACAAACCCCAATCAGCCAGTCACACGGTGCAGAATACTTAAAAATGTACAATGTACTGAAGGCAGATCCTTTAGTGGATAACACACTTCCGCAGTACAACTTTCAAAAAGATTTCAAAATCGTCATACCAAGTAGAGAGGACTGGCAAAACGGCCCACCGGCAAAAGCGGAAGGAACTTAGGATACAGATGGCTCAAAGACCCAAGAAGGATTGGGAGCCGGTATATACGGAGGCAGAGCAAAGACGAGAATCGCACTCAGCCTCGAACATAATGCAACTGTGTTCCAGGCAGAAGTAGCGGCCATCGAACACTGTATAGAGGAAATAAACAGGGAGAAGGTCATAAATAAAACCATTGCCATTTTCTTCGACAGCCAAGCGGCAATTAAAGCGCTCAGCTCATTTCAAGTCTTCTCGAGACTAGTGGGAAGCTGTCTAAGCGCACTCCAGTGTTGCCAACTGGATGAACTATGAAGTCGCTGCACATGAACCAAAACTCCGCTACACTGCTTCATATTCCGCTACGCCTATATATCTGACGCAATCAGTTCGCGCATGCGCCTTATCCAAAATAAATACCACAGAACTTACAGTTTGTAGTTTGTGTACCGTTCAGATACCACAAAACTGAACTGTCACTAATGTCAGGAATCAGGATCATACTAATTTTCAACCGCGCAACTCAGTGAATGCTACCTAATTTTCTAAATTTACAGCAGGTAATTTTTGAAAGCTGTCGTTTCGACCAAATATTACTTAGCTTGAAATAATGATTTTGAAAAGTAAAAATAAATATCAATTTGTTCACGTGCATATAATCACACTGAGCTTTTCAAATTGGAATGAAACAACCAATATTGAGGAAAAGTTTGTTTTCGAGACTTTGTGTATTTTTTTGAAAATGCTCCGTTTCCGTCAATTACAACTACGTTAGCTCTTTCGCTCGAGCTTCAATCAGATGAATTATCTTCTATTTCCAGTGTAATTTGTTCTATATAATTCATAATAGTTGAGACATGAATTTGCCGTTGCTCTCATTGTCCTGGCCGATAGCCTTCCAACTGAGCATCTTCCCTCTATCTACCGCTACCACTATCAAGGGAACCCCTACTCCTCCTGACTCACCCCCCTCTCGAATCCCCGTCGCAGAGCGGCGACAACGCGGGAGGACGAACCAGCGGGGCAGAATACCTTTTCTTTATTCATTAATCCCAATATTACAATAGTCTTACAATTACTTGTTTAACATCAAAGACTCAACGAAGAAGTTGAGGAGCGAAATGTTCCACCTAACCTAACGAACAATTTGGCTTCAGGAGAGATCATTCCACTGAAGGTTGGTCGAAAACACCATCAGCGAGCTTAACGCAAATAAAAAAGTGCATATTGTGCTACTAGACATCTCGAAGGCCTTCGACCGAGTATGGCACGAAGGCCTTCTGCACAAGTTAAACGCGTTCGAACTACCTCGGGGCTTGATCTGGGGGATCGGGTCTTTCCTGAAAGACAGGTCAGAGTAGAGGGCTCTCTGTCTGATAACAGAGAGATCCTCGCAGGAGTGCCATAGGGGGCCGTGCTCTCTCCGACGCTGTATTCTCTCTACACCAGCGACCTCCCCAGGTCCGAGCGTGTGAAGATATCCCTGTACGCCGACGTCACGGCTCTTCTCTCATCTTCCATGGGTCGGGAGCTCGGTGTCGTCTACATGCAACGTGCATTGGACGACCTCGAGCGCTGGTACCTTGACTGGAAGATCCGAGTAAACCCGGACAAGACTCAGGCGATAACCATGGGAAGATTACTATCTTCTCCTGCCAGAAAAGTGAGAGTGTCTGGAAGGAAGATTGACTGGCAAGCGCGAGTAAATTACCTCGTAGGTTCACTTGGAACCCGCACATCATGTGCGTTAAGTCAAAGATCGAGGGTCGGATAGCTAGTTTGTACCCTCTGGTCAATAGAAAGTCCAAATTGAGCACAAAGAATAAAATTACCATCTACAACACGATGTTCAAGCCTGTCATCATGTATGCTTCAGGCGTCTGGGGACAAGCGGCTCCGTCCAACATTTCCATTTTGGAAGGACTTCAAAATAAGTTAATTAGGATGATTGTGAATGCTCCTTGGTTCGTGCGGAACGAAGCCATCCACAGAGATTTGCAGCTGCCTTCCATTCGGCAGTCCATTCAGTCGAGGAATCAGCGAGTTTTTGAAAGTACGGAAACTCACGAAAACCCGTTAGTTAGGGAAGCCACATATTATGCTATAGACGATCCCTCCCGATATAGAAGGCCCCGACACTCTGTCGAATGAGGCCCTCATGTCCCCCGTTAACGGATGAATAGCTTTCTCATCCATCCCACCCCAGCCAGGTAGGGGTATCCCGTGAAGGGCGGTACTGATGTCTGAGGACTTCCTGCCGCCATACCATCAGTCATGTACCCATTGGTCCTTCTCGTGACCAATAATCAGCCAAAAGGGTAAGGGAGCTGGACTCCAAGCCTGAACGATACGAAGATGACTTTCCACTTGTTTAACATTTGCCTACACATAATCACCTAGTACCCAATAATAGTAAAATACATTAATAATAATAATAAAAATAAAAAATAGAAGTTATAACATAACAAAATTTAATATCTGCTCCAATAACAATGCAAACTTATAACAATCCAGTAATACTGCCTATCTTTTTTTTGGATATCCCCTCGCAAAACTTGCCAGGATTGTGTCACCTGTCCAATTGACCTGACTAAGCACTCATGTTTTAATTTTCTTTTTTCCCCAGTTCCTGGCCCCGCTGTACGTCGCAGCTGTCTCTTTTCATTCTTTCATTCATTACTAACAACATTCTCCGCCCATTCATTCACGAATCTTATCCAGTCATCCCTCTTTCCATTCTTTCCCTAAGTGTTATCTGACCTTTTTTCCTTTCCATTCGTTCCTTCCATTCGCGCCATCCAATCCTGTCTCAGTCCATACATCTCTCAATCACGTGATCTGCCGTATCTGGTTCTCCGTATCCACAGGGGCACGGCACTTCTGGTTCCAGGTTGAACCTAGCCAGGTATCCTGGGAAGTTACCGTGTCCTGTCAGCAACTGCACGGCCTTCCTCGACAATATTTGAGACTTTTAGTTTCAAAATATTGGAGGTGTGACATCCTGTATATAGTTTATTAGTGTAGCACTCTGTACATAGTACTTTTTTATATATCATCTAGGAATCGAGGAGCAGTATGTCTAGCGAGAGAATAAAGATCGGAAAATAAGGAGTTGTTTTATTTTAGTTGAATACATCACAAGTGGCGACGAGTGATATTCTGAGTTATAAAAAGTGCAAATTCATTTTTTTACGCTCAGCAGTGAACCCCGAGTCGATAAAATGACGGAATCTGTACAGTATACAGGACATATTCAGGAATTCAATCCTGCTACGTCGGATTGGTCGATTTATAAACGTTGTTTCAACAATTATTTCACGGCAAATAGTATCAACAAAAGTGAACGGAAACGTGCCATTCTTTTAAGTTTATTGAATGAAGAGGCATATCAACTACTATTCAATATGTTCATTCCAGAAGAACCTGAAACAAAATCTTACGAAGATATTGTGAAATCCATGGACAATTATTTTCAACCGGTAGTGTCTGTTTTTGCGTGTCGCGAAAAATTTTTCGAAGCACGAAAATCAGCCAATGAATCTCCAAAAAAGTGGGGTGCAAGACTGCGATCATTAGTGGCAAATTGCAAATTTTCTGGAACTGATGAAATTTGTAAGGCTTTAGTAAATCGTTTTATCATCGGCTATGACTCTGGTCGAGTGAAGGATAGGCTTTATGAAGAAAAAGAAACAGTGACTTTTGCTGAAATCATAGAAATTGCGTCTTCCAAAAGTACGGTTGTACAAAATTACAACAGCAGTGTTAAGATGGAACCAGAAATCTACTACACGAAGAATAAGTCCAGATCTTCTGAGCACAAGAAACCTCTTCCATTCCGAGTGGCATCGTCAAGAAAAAACAGCTGTGAAGACAACAGTCCAGCAGGTACGAGCGGCGGCAATTCGGGATCAGGAGGCGGCGGCTCAAAGAGGGGAATCCGTATCAATCCACCATCACATTCCAAATGCTGAAACATTAGTAAAAATCTTAAAGTATTTGAAATCAGGTTGGCCCAATGATTCATACAAATTAAAACACAAGAAATAATTCAAATCATTTTATAGAATAAGGAATGAATTATCGATCGAATCGGATTGCTTACTATGGAATAATAGAATCATAATTCCAACTTCTTTGCAAAAAAATATTTTAAAGAGTTTACATGCTAGTCATATGGGTGTGGTGAAGATGAAAAGTCTTGCACGATCATTTTTCTGGTGGCCAGGGCTCGACAAAAAAATTGAAGAAATTTGTAATACTTGCGAAAGTTGTCTGAAGTATAAAAAATCACCAGATAAATCTAGTTTGACTTGTTGGCCATGGCCGGAACAACCTTGGTATACGTTGCATTTAGATTTAATGGGTCCATTCAAAAATAAGTATTTTTTAATAGTTATGTTTGCTCATAGTAAGTGGTTGGAAGTTTTTCCGATGTTTTCTATTATCTCAAGTTTGACAATAGAGATTCTAAGGGGTTGTTTCGCGCGTTTTGGATTACCAAATCAGATCGTTACAAATAACGGTACATCTTTCTGTTCTCAAGAATTTGAGAAGTTTTCAGTTCAGAATAATGTAGGTCATATTACGATACCCCCTTACCATCCTTCCTTCTAATGGTGCGGCGGAGAATTGCGTGAAAACAATCAAAACGGCTCTTTTGAGTGCTCTGGGTAAAAATAACCAAACAAATATCAATTTAGTTCTCAATAACTTTTTATTCGACTATCGCAACACACCTCACTGTACTACAAAAAGTAGTTCTGCCAAATTAATGTTTGGAAGGAATTTGAAAACTCGTTTTGACTCACTATTGCCAAATTCAAATATGGTTGTAAAAAATCGCATCCTAAAAGCACAAAATAGAATTGTCAGGAAAATTGGAAGGTCGACCAGAACCAGAATTAAATAATATTAAATGGAAGCGACACATTAATCAGATAAAAAAACTTCAAATCAAAGATGCTATATTGCCTAATGGAAATTTTCAGAGTTCAACCGATAACAATACAGTTAACGATGTTGAAGTTGTTCCAAATACTGCAGACTTTTCCACTTCTCGTGACACGAACTGTTCGAATGAAAATGTAATCTCGCGACCAAAGCGTACGGTTAAGCCACCTGAACGCTTAACTTATACTTGAATATATAGTTGACTCATATTATAATTATTTGTAGAAAATTCCCCTACTTTATGTTAAAATCCATTATTCCGCTACCGTCGAGTGAATTCCGATACAGTAGCGGAATTCCGCTACCGTTGGCAACTCTGGCGCACTCATGGAGCCAATTTACCCAAAATAGAGTCACTCTAGCTTGGGTATCCGGACATGAGGGTCACAAGGGCAATGTTCTAACCCGTGAAGGCCAACCAAGGCTATGATTTGCCCAGAACCCTTCTGCGGGGTAGCGAAAGCATGTATAAAGACATTCATAAACTCATGGATGCAAGCCGAATCGATATATTGGTGGAATAATCTCCCAAAAATGAGGAAGGCGTAAGAGTTCATAAAGAAACCATCGCCCAGATTCACCGAAGACCTGCTAAACCACGACAGTAAGTTTGTAAAGGTAGCGGTGGGTCTACTAAAGGGGCATAGCCGGCTCAGGCTATGTATATGAGCCACATGGATCTGACAGAAAAAACCCAATGCTGGTTCTGTCAAGAAGAGGATGTGTTCTGTGAATGAGAAGCGATAGCAAAGCTGAGAGACGCAAGATGCGAGGAAGAAAAACCAGAGGCTGCCAACTATATGAAGGGGTCAGTTTCAAGGCTATGGAGTCTCATCAAAGAGATAAAGCTGGACAATGAGCTCTAACAACCAATGAGCATCACAATAGATATGAAAAGGTCAGGCCATGGGCTAGCTCCCCGACAATCTAATCTAACCTATCTATGAGATCAACCTATTTTGTAACAATTTTTTTTTTCAATTACTAGTTTTTAAACAGATAGTTACAACATTATTTTATTGCCTGAAAACTGAAAACGAAATTCAATAAAAATTTTAAGCCCCTTTTTTTCCCTTGGGGGTGAAAATTCCTGATTCTCTTTCTTGATGCTTATTTACGCTATACAAAGAACCTACCTGCATATTTAAAGATTTTAGGTTCAGTAGCTTCGGTTGTACGTTAATACATACAAGAGTGTCAGTCAATCAATATGTCAATACAATATTGAATAGCATCAGCAAAATAAAAAACTGAAAGGATTAGAATGAAATATATTGGTAATCCTACTAATATTATAAATGCGTAAAATTTGTGAGGATGGATGAATGTAATGAATGTATTTACGTTTTTTACTTTTTCACGCCTAAACAGCTCAACGGATTCAAATGTAAGTTGGTATATAGATAGATCATGACCTGGAATAACACATAGGGTAGGTTCCCACGGTAACGCGGGTAAAACAGCGGGGAACAGCTAGTATTGTATAAGTGGGTACCTATTGATTGACTGACACTCTTATATTAACGTACAGCCGAAGCTAGTGAGCCTAGAATCTTGAAATATGCAGGTAGGTTCTTTGTATAGCGTAAATAAGCATCAGGAAAGGGAATTAGGAACTTCCACCAACCAAAGGGGGAAAATGGGGGTTCAAATATTGTATTGAATTTCTTCAGTTTTGAAGTTGCAAATCTGAAGTTTTAGGTTAATAAAAAATACAACGATTCACACGTGTTTCCAATTTCGCCAAAATCACTTGTGATCGATGAGGCATATGTCCTCTTTTATGAACAGGAGGGAACGAAGCAGCACCTTTGATGTGATTTTTTTTCTTCTTTCCTTTTTTTTTGTTATAATCTTAGTTCTTTCAATTGATTTGTAATTCATGATTATTCCAAATTTCACTATTTATTGTAATATGCAATATTAAACTGATCTGTGAGTTCATTACACCTATAAAAAAATATTGTAACTATTTGTTTAAAAGGATGTGTCACGAAACTTAATGTAAGAAACCAAATTCTACGCAGGCGAAGCCGCGGACAACAGCTAATAATTTATATTCTTCCTTCAAAAATACAGTAACTGAAAAAATATGCCAACTGCACTAAGTAATGAATAGCTTCGAGAATCAAATTATGTTACCTATAAAGAAATTTTGCAAAACAGACACAACCGTCAACGACGTCTGCCCTCAGGCGTCTGCCCGCGTTCTCGGCGATGGCGCTTCATTTCTTAAAGCGCCCCTCTACACCCGCGCATCGACCACCGTCATCTTACAGTAGACGCGACGCGTAATGGCTTACTGTGTTGCGTCAAGTTAATCTTATCGTGACAACTTTTGAACAATTCATCCGAATTACTCAGTGTAAAAGACAAAGTTATCTATATTAAATACTTTAAACGACAATTGTATCAATTTTCATAAGAATTTAACAGATTTTCTAAAATGTTCATTGTAAAAAAAGTATCCAATTCGATTGTATTTATGGCTCAGTATTTTGCATATAGCGGCTATATGCTATAGCGGACTTTTATATAGAACTATTCAAGATTTACAGTCTTACGGTATATTATCTTAATGTGATTCCAACGGTATGAGCAGCGCACGCCAAAATAACTCTCAGGGAGCAAGAATTTTTTCGACTTTTTCAATCCTTATCGTTACATTATGATTAAAATGACACAAAACCTTTGTAAATTGTAGCATATATGTTATTCTGATGTATAAACTGTATTAATGTAAAGTTTCATCTAAATCCGTTCAGTCGTTTAGGCGTGAAAGAGCCACAAACATACATTTATCCATCCTCATAAACTTTCTTATGATATCAGTGTAGATCCTCAGAAACTTTCATATTTTCAATATTAGTATAGATTTTCGCAAGGCTTTGATATCAGCGAAATAGGGCGATTTTTTTTACATCCATATAAACCTATAGATCACCTATAAACGACACTCTTTCAGATATAAAATTAAAATTCCCAGAACTTACGTATTTTTCCAATTCCTTTCCTAGATAGGAAAAAAAAACTCTCGTATCAACATCTTTGGAAAGTTAAACACTCTGCCGTGGCAACTCATTGTATTAGATAGATATGAGGAATAAATTTGAATAATTCATATTCATAAAATCATCGTCACCAAATGACAGTTCATTACCCCCTTCACGTCACGTGGCACACCTCCTTCAGGACCGTACTCAAAAGGTTCAGATACAGGGACAAGAATTTTCTCAAAAATTCCTAATGAATGGGATTTACAATCACTGAATATACAGGGTGTAACTAAATAGGGTGTAGTACAAAACGTCAGGTTGATTTCAATATTTTAACTTTTTCAGTGCTTGTGAAAAAAATTGTTATAAAAATTTTATGTACCCCCTTCAAGAGGCTGTATCTTAACAAGGGATGCTCCAATGAAGTTTCTTTATATGAAAAATAATATCTTTTTTTTGATGAGAAATTACCTCCTTAAATGTTTTACACTTATTCAGTTACACCCTGTATTGCACGTTTTTCAATTTTCAGGAATGCGCATCTACCGGAAGAAGTTACACATTCGGACAAGTGAGGACAAAAAGTATGAATTTGAGCAGGGCTCTGAGACACAAACTGAAATTGAAACCAGGAGATGTGGTTGCAGTTTTCTCTTCGAATATACCTGAATTTTCGATTGTGATTTTGGGATTATTAGAAGCAAGATTGGTTCCAACAACTTTGAATCCATTGTATACGCAAAGTACGTACATACATCCTAGTTAAGGATCAATATATCGGTATTAGACCACTAATGAGCTTATTCAATCCTTTCTTTACAATTTTTTTCTTAAAAAAATATTTTGTTACATCTTGTACAATGTGTTATGAGTGAATTCAGAAATATCAAAATGTCAATAAACATTGTTTTCTTTCATCATCTAAATGATCACATGGGTAACAAAATCTGATAACTTTTGGAATAGAAGTGATTTTTTGGGCTATAAAAAAAATAAAAAAAAGTCAACTATGATTGTAGAAACAGTTTTTAAATTCAGCCAAGCACAGGGCTACATACTTCTCATTCCCTATGCTACTGTTTCAACAGATGTCGATCTACAAAGTAAACCAGAAATGTCGCTGATCATATTCAAACAGAAGGATATGAGATGAATATTCAGAGGATCAGATCAGCAAACGATAATCAAGGTCTTGAAATGAGTAATTTTGATTTTAAAATCTATACCAAGATCTACAGACAAAGTTGAGGAAAAAATGTTAATGTTGGGACATTCAAGTTTCTACACAATTCTTTTATTCATTCAATAAAGGAAAGCTATCGATGAGAAATTGATGAGAATATCGGGCGTTTTCGCTTAATTAGAGAATTATTATCCACAAATGATACAATAATAAATAATTGTATAATAATAATAGTAATAAATCTTTATTTTTCAGTTGAAAAGCATAAATGTAACTGTCAAAAACGTCATGATTAATATAGAAATTAATTTAAATGATATGAACACAGTCATAAGTTATTAATATAAAGGAAGTAAAATATACAGGGTGTAACTGAATAAGTGTAAAACATTTGAGGAGGTGATTCCTCATCGAAAAAAAGATAGGATCCTTCCTATGAAGAAACTTCATTAGAGCATCCCTTGTTAAGATACAGCCCCTTAAAGGGGGTACATAAAATTTGTATAACAATTTTTTTCACAAGCACTGAAAAAGTTACAATATTGAAATTAACCTGACGTTTTGTTCTACCAAAAAGACACTTAGCCAGTAATTTATTTAGTTTACTCCATGGTTGTAAGGGGTGGAAAACGCAACTTGAATATAGCAACTTATTCATAGTTGAAAAAGAAATCAGTTGATTTTTTATATTCAATTCATAAAGCTTGCTAAAGCTTGATAGAAAACTTATTCCTCTGTAGTTTTCAGTGAAGTGGGGGCCACCTTTTTTATAAACTGGGTTTATGAAGCCAAACTTCAGTTTGTATGGGAAAATCCCTTTTTCTACTGACAAATTTATTATAAAAGCCAAGGGAAAATACAGTTCCTGATGAGATTATTAGATATCCCATCATGCCCACATGAATACGTGTTTTTCAGGTTATGAATCAAATCTAATACCTCAAATTCAGAAATTGGGGAAAAAATAGTGAACTTGAACAAATAGGTATAATTTTTTGCGTAAATTTAAGATCAAGTCCGACTTTTCCTGGAGTGGGTGTAAAATGATTATTGAATTTCTTGGCCATTTCTCTAATGGATAATTCTATTACGTTCTCATTTAAGGAAATTACTTGGTTGGGTTTCTTTTTTATTTAGTTAACCAACTGCCATGTGGTTTTTGTTTTATTAGTATAGGTATGTTGAGTGATAATTCATTTATTTCACACCAATTTGTTGAGCAATCTATATCGTTTTTAAGTAGTACGCTGTCATTTGAAGATGATACTTCCCTGACCAGTTTTATGTCACCAGAAAAAAAAATCTGTTTGTTGAATTATTTTCTTTCGCTGAGTGAGAAAAAGTGTTGCTAAATTTCAACTTCTTAACAATATTTTGCGATCCAATTTTTGAAAGCTTCTGAGGAATATGTGTATACAAGTTTCGGTGAAACTCATGACAGTAGATCTTTTTTATACAAGATCATGTTATCAAAATTTTATTGTGTTTTTCACATTATGAAATATTCTGTTATGAAATTATATCTCAAAATCCTTCAAAAAATCGGACAAGAGATAATTTTCAATTTGATGGTTGATATAGGTACCCAGTTTTATGTGTAGTGTATATTTTTGCATATCATAGCTGGTTTCAGTGATATGTTGAAAATTGTTTGGGGTAGTTCAATGAGCACACTTATTTACAAAAACCCTAGTTTTTATAATATCAAAATAGGACTTTATCCTCAGTTTAATATTCAATTGTTTGGTTGCCGATCTCTTGGATGTTGGAAATTGTATAAGAAAATTAAATTTCTCTTGAAAATTATATCTTGAAATATCAACTTTTTTTCAGATGAAGTATCAACGCAATTGCTAGATTCCTCTGCCAAAGCAATAATCGTGCAATCAAAGGCATATTCTACAGTAAAAGCAGCCCTGGACTTGATGAAATTGCAAATACCCATCATAGTCATCAAAGAAAATGTAAGATCACAATGTTTCATGAAAAGGTATAAAAAATAAATGAAAAAAAAAGAGTCAAAATCGTGATTTCTTGGTAATTTTTTATATTGACGTAAAATCCTGTCCTAGAAAATCAACTTGCGATTTTTCAATGCCGTTATCTCATTTTGATACAAAAATACGCTGTCTGTTGAAAAATAATGTGAATTTTCATTTTTCTCAAAAACTATTTATTTAGTCATCGATTCCTATTCAAAGTATTTCCTTTACTACGATGGTGATCCAAGCTTTTTGTAGAACTAAACATATTGCTGAATATTACTGGAGTTTTTTCTGTGAGGGAAAAAAAGCTTGACATTTTATCTCTGATGACAGGTAACAAAATGTTACTTTTTATGAAATTACTTTTTTCCCTGGGAAAAAAGTGAGTACTTTACTATACTATATTATATATATATATATATATATATATATATATATATATATATATATATATATATATATATATATATATATATATATATATATAATTATATATAAAATCTAGAAAGGTTAATGCAGTCGAGCTGCTGGAAAATAATTCCATGAAAATCAAAAAATAAATAGATAAGTACTCTCTGATCATTCCCATATCGATTTCAATTTAAGAGCCACCGGTATACAGCTGTTTTAGCCTATTGGGCATCGTCAGTACCGGGCAGGCGGTTCTCGATTGAAGACAAAATAAGAAAAAATCAAAAAAGTACTTGATAAAAATAGCTGCGTAAACGCAAGCGAAACATAAGTGGAACCAGCTATTGGTTTGACACCCAAGTCAACTTGCCAAGTTTTTATGTCAGTGTTGGTGGTTTGACCAATCAACCGACAACTGCGGTAGCAGAAATTTGGGAAGCTAACCTGAAATGCCATCGGAAAACGAATCCACATGTTTCTAGAAATGATATGAAATCTAGAAAGGTTAATGCAGTCAAGCTGCTGGAAAATAATTCCATGAAAATCAAAAAATAAATACATAAGTACTCTTTGATCATTCCCATATTGATTTCAATTTAAGAGCCACCGGTATACAGCCTATTGGGCATCGTCAGTACCAGGCAGGCGGTTCTCGATTGAAGACATAATGAGAAAAAACCAAAAAAGTACTTGATAAAAATAGCTGCGTAAACGCAAGCGAAACATAAGTGGAACCACCTATTGGTGTGACACCCAAGTCAACTTGCCAAGTTTTTATGTCAGTGTTGGTGGTTTGTTTAATCAACCGACAACTGCGGTAGCAGAAATTTGGGAAGCTAACCTGAAATGCCATCGGAAAACGAATCCACATGTTTCTATAAATGATATGAAATCTAGAAAGGTTAATGCAGTCAAGCTGCTGACTGCAGCCTCGAGCTAAAATCTAATACTTTTTTCCCTTGTATAATAAATAACTATTTATTCCAACACCCAACCGTTATTTTAACACCTCGAGACGTGTTTCGATCACCAAGTGATCATCTTGAAGAGGATGCTTAATCTGCCTCTTCACCAAGTGATCATCTTGAAGAGGAAGTTCAATCTTCCTCTTCACCAAGTGATCATCTTGAAGAGCAAGTTCAATCTTCCTTTTGAAGATGATCACTTGCTGATCGAAACACGTGTCGAGGTGTTGAAATAACGGTTTGGTGTTGGGATGAAACTCCAGTAATATTCATTGCTACACCAAATGTTACAAATAGTGAATCACAAATAAACATATTGCTGATTATCACACTCACAATCGCCAATAATCATACATGTTTCAGCAAGCAGATAGTTTGCCACAAGGAGCAATCAGTTTACAAGAATTTGTTGATTCCAAAATAGACATTCCCGATTTGGAACCAGGAACTGGTGAAGACCTAGCTTTCCTGCCTTACTCCAGTGGTACGACCGGTTTGCCAAAAGGAGTCGAACTTTTACACCGTAATATCGTTTCGAATGTTATGCAAGCAAGTCACATAGATTTCAAGTTTACCACCGATCCATCTGGTAAGTTAGTACTATGTTGCGTTTTAAGTAGGTTCATGGGCAAGTAGTACATGGGCTGAAAGGTCTCGAGCCAACACATAGATGGTGCTAGTCTTATTGCGCTAACCGCTTTTTCAGTTAGTATTAACCTCCAAAAGAAAGCTGTTGAAATTTCATGATGTTCTACTCAGAGGTTTTTGAGTTATCGTGCTAAGAGTGACTCTACTTTTGTTATTTTCAAAACAATGGATCAAAAACAATTTCGGGATATGCGTGGTGTAATATTCACAGTGAATATTATATAGCGTCACAAGTCAATCAAAACAATGGCAAAACTACATGAATTGGGCTTCAAATTACTTCTACATCCACCGTATTATCAGGATTTGGTCTCTGCGACTTTTTCGTGTTCTCAGACCTCAAAAAAATGCCGGTAAGAAATTTCGCTCGAATAAAGAGATTATTGCTGAAATTGAGGCCTATTTTGAGGCTGAAGTTCAAATCGTTCTACAAAAGTGGTATTGAAGTATTAGAGTGGCACTGGAATGATTATGTGGCTTTTGATGTTCTTCCCTAGGCCAGGGACTTTCCAGCCCATCTGTTAAAACAAATCTAAACAATTTTATACTTCAAATTCATGAAGAAATCATGAATTGTCAAACTATATGATATGTATAAGAGGTATTCTAGAGAGTTCTAAATCTTACGAGTTTCCTGAAAACAGTAAAGAATCAAAATATTCCTGACCGGTGTTCCCAAACCAGTCCTGATATACTACTCTTCAGTTCATCAGTGTCCCAGGTGTAGCGTAGCTGTCTATGAGAACATTGATCAGCTCATTTCGTAGAGTCTTTCAATAAATATTTTTGCACATTGTAGAACAACAAATTATTTCACCTGGAAGACAGATATCTGTTGACTAAGTGGAAGCTATGCGTTGAATTTTTACCTGAACAGTATATTTCAATTCACCCCTATAAATTGTTTGGGTGTCAACTTGTTAAAGGTGTACTTCGGTGTAATGTTGTTAGATTCGATGTTCGTTCTTTCACATATACTTTGATCATTGCCAGTATGACTTGAACCACTCTGCTTACTCTGTTATCACGATGTGAAAGGAGAAGATTCAATCCAATGCAAATGCTTGTTTCATCAAATCAAAGATGCTATATGAGTTTAACCACCACTGTGTATAGCTAATATATCATGTTCGTATTCAGTCCCCTGACTCATCTTGTTTCTATTCTTGCTAAATGTTGATTCCAGATTAGTTTAAGATATATCTGTATCTGTAGAGTAGGGGGGGTAAGTGTAAGCCCACACTTAGGCCACATGTGACCTATTGTACCTACATCCTCCAGAGGAGTTTTCCTCCTAGGTCATCGTCCATCCTGTCCTTTCCAGGAAGGTGGACAGGTCACTGGGAGACATCTCCTTTATATCGGCAGGTGTAGGCTAAGACTCTCCGATCACACACTCTCTTATTGACGATTACTCCGGGCCCTCGCATAGGGCATGCCTGTCTCATCTTCCTGTTCACATATCCTGTATAGAGGTTTGTCCACTAGCCCCATATGATGAAGGTGTTTCCTTATGTTTGAAGGTGATTGACAATGTTTCGTGATGAATTTCACTAGTTCGGACTTCCATTGTCTATTATATAAAATGATTTGAAATCCCTGAAACAAGTAAAAAAGAATAATTAAAAAAGAATAGTTGAAAATAACAATTATATTAAGCAACAATAAACCTGAAATGAAATGATAGTAAAATAACCTACAAGTAAAAATATAATAATTGAATAAATAAAAATTAAAGGAATGCAAAAAGAAAATAATAAAAATAAAAAAGTGTAGAGATTCCAAGTCACGTTAGTTCACGACGTTTCTCAAACGAGAAATGACCAACTCCCGCCAAATCGGTCATCTCTCACGGAATCAGTGAAGCGGAAAATGGAAAGTAGAGAGAGTGAAAGTATTTCAACGACCTATAAAATAGTCATCTCTCGGAGGAATCAGTTCAGTCATCACCCGAAGACGATTGTAGATACCAACAATCGAAACGTCGTGAACTAACGTGACTTGGAATCTCTACACTTTTTTATTTTTATTATTTTCTTTTTGCATTCCTTTAATTTTTATTTATTCAATTATTATATTTTACTTGTAGGTTATTTTACTATCATTTCATTTCAGGTTTATTGTTGCTTAATATAATTGTTATTTTCAACTATTCTTTTTTAATTATTCTTTTTTACTTGTTTCAGGGATTTCAAATCATTTTATATAATAGACAATGGAAGTCCGAACTAGTGAAATTCAGGTGTTTCCTTAGTTGACAGTGGCCAGTCAGAAATCCAACTGTTAAGCGTAGATTTTTCCTGCTCATCACCAGATATTTCTTCGGCGCCAGCTTTCCAGGGTCGCCCAAGTTGATCCTGGCAATATTGCATCTTTTGATTCCATCCCATCTTTTTAGGGATTGAGCATGGGTGTAACATTTGGCTAGTTCCGCAATTGTCGAAGTCATCAGGCCGTAGGTGCCACTGGGTCCTAAAATTCTTAGTCCAGCCGCTTCCTTGGCTAAAGAGTTGGAAATGGCGACTACCTTTACTCCTGTCGCGCCCTTTAACCCACCTCCGGATAATGTTATTATCTATCGAGGCTTTGGCTAAATCTTGGTGACACTCTAGTACTAGCCCTGAGGTTACACGTTGTCTATTCAAGGCTAATAGGGATTGTCTGCTGTCAGTGCAGATTGTTATGTTTTTGCCAGAAATTATTTTCCTGGTTATTTCCTTTGTTGCGATTGAGATACCAGCCTGTACTGTTTGGACCACGCTTTTTTCCCATTCACCACTTACTCCTTAGGCTTGGTGATCTGGTGTACACTCCACATCCTGAGCCTTCTTTGGTTTTTGAGCCGTCTGTAAATATGCGTATTGCATTTGTAGCATCTGCCTCTATATTCTGTTATATTTGTATTTTGTAGGGTTTATTAAACACAAATCTGGGTTGAAATGCATCACTGGTTTTCTGCAGCAGAAGTTGCGCAGTAAACGCTTCCCGCCATAGGCCCAGCCTCAATTGACCCATTCCTACTTCAAGGTTTACACCAGTTGTGCGCAATCGTACCATGGCCATTAACGCAACCTCTTTAACGTACAGGTCCAGACGGATCAGACCTGTAATTAATTCCATTGCCGCGGTTGGTGTTGTTCTCATGGCTCCTGTGATGTTTAAACAAGCCAGTTGCTGTATTTGATATAATTTTTGGATGGCCGTTGCTTGTACAACTTTCGGTCCCCATGCAATGGCCTCGTACGTTAACATCGGTCTTATTATTGCAGTGTAGATCCAGGGGACCACACGGGGTTAAATACCCCATGCGCGTCCCTCCGACATTGCTCATAAGCCACATATTATGCTCTTTTTGCTCTACTCTGTAGGTGAGAGTTCCATGTTAGCTTCCTGTCGAGGATAGTACCAAGGTACTATCCTCTAGTATCACTCCTTCGAAAATTATATTTCTTCACCTCAAAGTTTCGGAGGTCCTAATCGGTATTTTTTGCATTTAGTTTTTTAATAATAAATTTATCAATAACTGTAACAGTTGTGAAATATCTAAACGCTGCAATTTTTCCTACAAACAAACGAATCTCATCAACTTGTTCGCTAACAAATTGATTACTCGTTCATTAGACTGACATTTTTATGTATTTCTTTTCCAGATACTTACCAAGACGTTACACCTGGTGTTCTCCCGTTCTACCATATCTATGGATTCACCGTTAGTGTAATAAACACTCTATACCATGGAACTAAAGTGGTTACCTTAGAAAAGTTCACTCCAGACTTGTACATTTCAGTTTTGAAGAATAATCCCATTTCGTTAATATATGCTGCCCCGCCATTGAGTAAGTTACTTAGAATTTCTTATACAGATACAATTATTGAAGTATTAACACATAGGTATGTATTTTATTTCAACTTTGACATTCATTAGGTTTGTGATATTGTAAGGTAGAAGTTTTATTTCTGAAAAAAAGCGATTTAGTAAGGTAATGACTGATCTATCACGAAATGTTTTTCAAAAAATATGCTGCTGATGAATGTGTTTAAAATAACATTTTTTTTTTAGTTTCCATAAGTTGGTGTGGTCAAGGCCATTTATAAAGCTGGATAAAACATCGTATCCATATATTCAAAAAATATATGGATACAAGTTAATTAAAAAACTCTGTTGCAGAAAGTTGAAGTGAATCACACCAGCCGCTGATCACCAAACAGCGAGCATGAGTTTTTTGGGGGTTCTCGCCTTTGGAAAGTGCTTGGGTGGCTCATCGGTGTCCAATCTGTTGTCGTAGAGGGATCCACTTTCCCTCACACGTAACGAGCCAATCCAAAGAAGGATCGTTTTAGTTGCGCAATAGCAAAGAACAGAACTTCGAAATGTGACAAATTGTATCAATCGTTCAGAGCGTGGAGCATCCACTTTTCCCGCTTTCTGACTTTTCCAACAATAAAACCACATGGTTCTTCCGCCCAGTTCTTCCGCCCAGTTCTTCCGCCTTCTCACGTACTTTTTATGATGGGCCAGTCTACACCAGGTTCCTCAAATCCCCGGCCTGGATAACTGGATTATCTGGTTGATTTTTCGGGTTGTTTCGACGTCTCTTTGGTTCAATTAGAATTCGTAAAGAAAAATGGCCTAAAGTCGCTGAAAAGAGACAAAAAAAAAAATGGAAAAAAAGAACAGCATCAATGTATGAAGTGCAAAATTCTCAATCGATCAGTATATACCACAACACAGTAGAATAAATATGTATCGAGATATACAGTGCATTTCTTTAATGTTCCTCCACTTTCATTTTTTGAATGGATCAACTCAAAAAATTGAAATTTGGGATAATGAAATTAATGCATGAATACTTTATTTTGAAGTGAAACGTTCAAAATAGCGGAACATTTAATAATTTCCTGAAAACAAACACATTAATATAGACATTTCTAGAAATATTTCTTTTCATCTGCCATATGACAATTTTAACAACCCGATAAGATTTGTTAAGTTATTTTTTGTTTACAAAAACGACAAAAAATGTCAGTACGACATTCAGTTCAGTTTTCGGTTTTGATGGTAGAAAGGTACCACGTCAACAATCTCTAAAATGGTCAAATCTCCTCCATTGGAAGAAAAAATTGAAGCAATTTTTATATACGGTGCGACGCGTAACTTTCACGAGACCGAAAGGATTTTCAAAACGTTTTCCGAATCGTCCTATCTGTAGAAAATAGTTGAGGAAATTTCTATCCAAATTCACAACTACCGGTAGTGTACATAACAAACAGCCCTCAGGTCATCGGTCCATTCAGGAAGTACAGCAAGTGCAAATAATTGGTGAGATGGTATTAAATCCTAAACAGTCTACTTATTCCGTCGCGAATGTTTGTGAGGTGGCTCCTTCTACTGTGTGTAGACTTTTGAAGAGGAATAGGTATCACCCATACAAAATTAAAATGGTACACCAATTAACTGAAGATGACCCTCGTCGAAGAACAGAATTCTGCGAAATCATGACGGAAACCATTGCAAGGCATCATACCTATCTCCACAATATTTGTTTTAGAGACAAATGTACATTTTTTTAAACGGCAATGTTCACAGACAAAATTGCCGTTATTGGAGTGACACCAACCCTCACTTTTTCCGGGAAACACATACCCAATATCCAGAAAAAATTAACATTTGGGCAGAAATATTGGGGAAATCATATTGTAGGATCTCTATTTATTCTTGAAACATTAACAGGGGAACTATATTTGAAAATGCTGGAAACTAATGTTAACCCTCTCGTCACCTCCAACAACCCTCCAACAAAATGGAGCACCACCACATTACTCCAGAAATGTAAGAAACTATTTGGATACCACTTTTATCTGTCGTTGGATTGGCCGTCGAGGTCCTATAGAATTTTCAGCACGCTCGCCATATTTGACACCTTTGGACTTTTTTATGGGATGTTCATATGTCAATAAGTTCAAGGCAACTATTTCGAGCATCTACTGAACTGAACTCAAGCTTATTATCTCATATTATGTAGTTAAGTGTCAAAATAAAGTATTCATGCATTATTTTGGTTATCCCAAATTTCAATTTTTTCAGTTGACTCGTTCAAAAAATAAAGGGGGGAGGATATTAAAGAAATGCACTGTATATCCATCGAATATTTTCAAATCAATAGGCTAGGATCAATCGAATGACCAACACAATCCCCTGATCTGACGTCATTAGACTTTTTCTCATGTGGCTTTGTCAAAAGTATTAGTTACCAAATTAAACTGCTTGACTTAAGACGAATAATGCATGCGGCGGTGGGCAAATTGTTACATTTTACCCCAACTCTGTTTCACTATTACACTGACAATACAACACAAAAAGTCTAACTAAACTTCAGATTAATGCTCAAATGTCTATCGCCTTATTAGGTCAATTCGCATTATTCTTTCTAGACTTTCTAGACTGTAACGCTCTTACGACCCGAGCTTCCTGGAAGCGGGTGGAACAACTCTCGAGAAGACACATTATTCTAGAAGTTTTGACCTTGACTACGTCGCAGTGGATCGAAGAAGACCAGCGTCGGCCGGCGTTAGTTTTTTTAGGGATTAATTCACAACAATGTATTGACATTGGTAGCGAATTTCCGAAATCAAATAATTTTATACTGTGTTATAAAATTTTTCAACAAACAGCGTTGCTTTACTCCTTAATAACAATACCTGTATTTCCTTTCAGTTCTTTTTCTAAGCGCCCACCCCGACGTGAAAAAAGAATACTTCGCCCACTTGATATCTGTAACTTCCGGAGCAGCTCCTCTAGGTCTTTTAGACGAAGAAAGGTTTATCGAGAAAATTGGTAGGGACGTACAGGTATTTCAAGGTTAGTTATCTGAAATTCAAACGATTTCTCATTTAAACGAGTTTATTTCAGGATATGGATTGACTGAAACTTCCCCGATTGTTACGTTTTCTCCCAAAGGTTTGCGGCGATCAGAGAGTAGCGCTGGATCCATTGGCGTGCCGGTTCCAAATACTCTCCTTAAATTGATTGCTCCTGATGATCCAACAGGTAAATAATAGTATATTATATACCTAGGTGAGAAGTGAGCTATTATCTACCGAGCATTTTGATATCCTGAGGCGAGCACCGAGCACCGAGGGATATAATGTGCAAGGTAAATAATAGCTTTCTCAGCCGAGGTATATATAGAATTTTTTCCACTACTAACATTGATATATTAACAATTTCAATTTTGGCATTAGTAATTTTCTAACAATTTGTTGAATATATCGGAATATCAAGTAGAGTGGAGCGTGTTTCTAATCAGACTGGCTTTATTTATGTAAAAATTTGGCATGTGTCAAATTTTGATATGAATCTAGGAAATATCTCATTGCATTTTTGATATATCCCAATGTTGCACTTCTCTCATTGCTTCTGTATGTTCAGAACTTAGAATTTCTCTATTCTGCATTATAGTGAGAAAAAAATTTCATTGGTTATATGATAACCCAAGGCAGCTATGAATTGTTGCATGTCAAATTGAAACGGTAGTTTCCATGTTGAATACGCGATGTCGATGATAACCGCGCAACATCTACTTAAGCCATGAAAACGTTTGCCGGCGTTTCCGTGATAACCAAACATTGTACAATTATTATTATTATGTAGGGTGTCTCCAGAGGCTCCAATAAATTCAATTCAAATAATTTTCAAGCGTATTTCCAATGTTCCATTTCCTACTTCTAGTTGATAATTAAGTTAACAAAAGTTTCTCTGAATATCTTCAAAATTATAGAATTGTTCTCATTATTTTCCTATGTGTTTTTTATTACCATTATTTACCAACGGTGAGAAATATTAATTCTCGTTAGGGGAATGGAGTAGATAGTAAGAGTGTGGCTCTGCCAAACTCTGAAAACCTGATTCGGTCCGTAGCGGGGAGGCACAAAGTATGTCCTCTGCTGTTTTATCATTTTCAAAACAGAGGCGACACACACTGTCTTCCGATAGTTCGAGTTTCTGCATATAATGATCCAAATGACAGTGACCTGTAAGAAGGCCTATTAGACATAGAAGTTGATCCCTACTTGTTTTCAAGCTTCGAAGAGTGAATGAACGCCTTGGAGTTAGCCAATCCTGACAAGTTCTGGTCCAATGAAGCTGCAGTACCCTTCTTTGCAAGGGAGTCAGCAGTTTCATTGCCTCCCAGGCCAGTATGGCCAGGAATCCAGACAAGAGACAATTGGTTAAGTCTTTCTATTGAGAAGATTCCTGTTTGGCAATTTGCTACCAATTGAGATGTTGCTCGGTAAGACGCCATTTGACTGTCCGATAATATTTTTATTGAATAGTGAAAGAAGTTGAATTCTACCAATCTCTCCGCACACAATTCAATAACATAGATTTCCGCTTGAAATTCAGTCGCATAGGGCCCTGGGCAGGTTGATATATCTATCCTAGGTCTGCGACTGAAAACACCTGCACCAGAACCTGAAGGTATATTTGATCCTTCTGTGAACCAGAGAATCCAGTCCTCTCTACTCGGAAACTCTACTCGGGAACAGTACTTTATAAGGCAGTTCGTAGTTGACAGTTAGAGGCATAATGTCAGAGGTCATTCCTAGAATGCTGTGACTTCCAGTATCAACCAGCAGTCTATTGTACTCTGCATTAGATTGATTTGTGCAATTGACGCTGTGCTGTCTAGCCTGTCTCTCCAGAGACAGATATAAATTAATAGTAAATCAGCATGAAAAGTAGTTCATAAATTTCGGTTCGGTTTCGGTATTATGTTTTTTCAGGATGTACTATATATATACACACATATATATATATATATATATATATATATATATATATATATATATATATATATATATAGAACAATAAGCATAAAAGCTATTTGGAACAGTAATATTTATTCAGTATATGTTATAAAACATTCAACATGCAAACCATTGTCATACTTTTGACACCAAGTGTTACTTTTTTGTGGCAAGAACCACATCTAGTTTGTTTTTCTTGGGGATAACTCACCTGATAGAAGACATTTTTTTCAGTTTGAATTAAAAGGAATGAAGGAATAGATTTTCAAATCATTTAGAATTTTGTTATAGAGTCTAGTTGTTACATGAGAGATACAATCGAAAGTGACTCGTTGTTTGCAGTGGTAGCTTAAGTCTATCTGTGAATCGTACATCCAGGTGGTGAATGTCAGTCCGAAAAGTTATTTTTTCATAAAGATAAGGTGGCTTCTTTGTTTGTATAATCTTATGGAACAAACTACAGGTATGAGTAATTTGTCTATTGTGAATATTGAACCTACCATCTCTCTGTATCTGTAGAATAGGGAGGGTGAGTGTAAGCCCACAGCACTTAGGCCACATGTGACCTATTGTACATCCTCCCAAGGAGTTGTCCTCCTAGGTCATCGTCCATCCTTTCCATTCCAGGAAGGTGGACAGGTCACTGGGAGACATCTCCTTTATATCGGCAGGTGTAGCCCAAGACTCACCGAACACACACTCTCTTATTGACGATAACTCCGGGCACTCGCACAGGACATGCCTGACAGTCTCATTCCTGTTCACACATCCTGCTTAGAGGTGTGTCCACTAGCCCCATATTATGGAGGTGTTTCCTTAGTTGACAGTGGCCAGTCAGAAATCCTACTATTAGGCGTAGATTTTTCCTGGTCATTGCCAGATATTTCTTCGGCGCCAGCTTCCCAGGGTCGCCCAAGGTGATCCTGGCAAGATTACATCCTTTGATTCCATCCCATCTCTTTGAGGATTGAGCATGGGTGTAACATTTGACTAGTTCTGCAATTGTCGAAGTCATCAGGCCGTAGTTGCCACTAGGTCCTTAAATTCTTAGTCCAGCCGCTTTCTTGGCTAAAAAGTCGGCAATGCGATTACCTTTACTCCTGTCGTGCCCTTTAACCCACCTCAGGATAATCTTTCTTTTGTGGCGATTGAGATACCAGCCAGTTCTGTTTGGACCACGCTGGTATTTCTTCCCATTCCCCACTTAATTCTTAGGCTTAGTGATCCGGAGTACACTCGACACCCTGAGCCTTCTTTGGTTTTTGAGCCGTCTGTATAAATCCGTATTGCATTCGTATCATCTGAATCTATGTTCTGATTAATTTGTATTTTGTAGGGTTTATTAAACACAAACCTGGGTTCAATTGCATCGCTTGTTGCCTGCAGCAGAGGTTGCGCAGTAAGCACTTCCCGTCATAGGCCCAGCCTCAATTGACCCATTCCTACTTCGACATTTACACCAGCCGTGCGCAATCGTACCTACCATGGCCTCCTTAACGTACAGATCCAGAGGGGTCAGACCCGTGATTAATTCCATTGCCGCGGTTGGTGTTGTTCTCATGGCTTCTGTGATGTTTAAACAAGCCAGTTGCTGTATTTGATATAATTTTTGGATGGCTGATGCTTGTAGAACTTTCGGTCCCCACGCGATGGCTCCATCGTTAACATAGGTCTTACTATTGCAGTGTAGATCCAGGTGACCACACGGGGTGAAAGACCCCATGCGCGTCCCTTTGCCCTCCGACATTGCTCATAAGCCACGTATGCTCGTTTAGCTCTACTCTGTAGATGAGAGTTCCATGTTAGCTTCCTGTCGAGAATAGTACCAAGGTATTTCACCTCTTCAAAGAAGTTTAGTTTGCTTTTGAAGATTTCGGGAGCTTTTAACCCCGTTAAACTTCTTTTCCTGGTGAAAAGGACCATCTCAGTCTTCTTGGGATTGATCGACAGTGAGTGTTCCTTAAACCATGTTTCTATTAATTTGAGCCCATCCTGAGCTCTATCGCACTATGTCATCTGCGTATGCAATTGTGTAGAATCCATTTTTGTTAAGGTGATTAATCAGGGTATCCAGAACTATGTGCTAGCGAAGGGGTGATAAGACCCCTTCCTGTGGACATCCCTTCATGACCAGTTCTTTCACTGTGATATCTTCTACATTTATACTTATTGCTCTACTAGAGAGCATCTTGAGTATCCATTCTCCTACTACCAGGAGTACATTCCTGGAGTGTAGTTGCTGGGTGATTGTTGGAAAGGTTGTTTTATCAAACGCTCCCGCGATATCTACCATAACCAGGGTGGATTCTTTGTTGTCCAATGATCTCTCGATTCTGCCAACCACATGGTGAAGGGCCGAATCAGTAGACCTTCCCGGAGTATATGCATGCTGATTTGGATGAAGTGGGTTGTGAACTAGTACTTCATCTATTATGTACCGCTCACATAGCCTCTCCATGGTTTTTAAGAAAAACGATGTGAGAATAATTGGTCGAGTACATTTTATTTCATATGGAGGATTTTTTCATGAATTTAAACATTAACGGGTTCATATACACTTCCATTATCAAAATTTCTGAGATATCAACATGAAAATGTCTACTGCCGGAGATATTTCAAAAATAACGTTTTTATTATGTGTTATTTGGATCCCATGTATAATTAATTCTCCCTTCCAATGCATTTCTTAGATTTAGTTGTCGGAAATGAGTGTGATTTTACTTTGAATCCTGAATGAATCAGAAACTGTTCATACGCTCCGTGAATTTTACAATTTGGCAATGTTCATTATTTGTATTGTTCCTATTGGTCAAACAAACAAGAAGCGGGACTAGGCCCGTGACGTCACGAGCCTAGAAAATCCGATTTTCAATAAATAATTACGGGAAAACAACGCTATTTAGAAATGAACTGTAAACCAAAAATCATGAAACAAACCCATTCTCTTCCGTCCAATAATAATTCCATTATAATCATAATCGTTTCATACATATATTTTAATAGATTACAGAGCTAGTTGTTGACATACAAAAGTGCTACTGAGTTGTTCTTCCTCTCAATATCACCTCCCTCCCCAAATCATAGACTGCGACCGCGGCTGTGTTCCTATTTAACCATCCATAAACTAAACCACAAACTGAAACTAATTTCATTGAAAAGAAACTGATTCTGCTTGCTGAATACCAAATTCGAATGTATTTTAGGGACACCGTTAGGGCCAAATCAGACTGGGGAATTGTTAGTGAAAGGTCCGCAAGTTATGAGAGGCTATCACAATAGACCAGAGGAAACAAAAAATGCGTTTTTGGACGGATGGTTCAAAACTGGAGACATAGCCTACTACAATGATAAACGACTTGTCTTCATCACTGATAGACTGAAAGAGCTAATTAAGGTAAATACAATTCGAAATACTACTATTAGGCCTCTCGTCCACTGGGAGCGGAAAGCTGCGATGAGTTGCGAAATCAATTCGTCAGAATTTGCTCGAACGATCCAAACACATGGATCGGTAGGGAACCGCATCCACATGACCCGTATCGTTAGTCAGTTTTCGTCCGACTAGGTGCGAATTGCGAACCGATCCCGTTCTGCTGGGATTTGTTTGCGATCTAGTGCGAAAATAGTTACAAAGTGTGTCTTTTCTCATTCGACAATAAGAAAAGTGGTGATCATCGTCAATCTGAAGATCATGCCACAAATGTAAAAATTCACCGAACTTCTTTTTTTTTTGCGTAAATGGGATTTACCCACATTTCCCGCCTTCGTCGATATCGCCTGTGCTTGATACGACAATGAATCAAAAGTGATAATTGCAAAGCGAAAAATTCTTCATCAGAATAATTAAAAACCCCTTCCAACGAATCATCTCACCTACTACGAATACTGAGCAATGTACAATGTGCATGTGCAACGGTGTTAGCACGAATTCGTTGCTTCGCAATTCGCTTTCCGCTCTCAGTGGACAGAGGCCTTGAAATTCAGTTCCCATTCGGGGAAAAAACTTAACGAGAATATAAATTCGGGATCATGTACCAAACCACGTAATAATCATAAGCTACCTAAATTTTCAGGGCGCTGCAAAAGAGTCGATTTACATTGGATTTAAATCGCTTCAGATTGTATTCATTTGGAAAACTGATCTCAGAAAGTATGAACATGAAGAACCAACTCCCCAAAGCTACAGTGACCATGTCGTATGCCACCCATAATTGGAATAACGCCATTGAGAAACATTCAGGATCAAGAACTGTCGCTCTTGATCTTTTGCTGGCCAAACTTCGATGCTATAGCTTGTCGGATCATTTCTGTGTATGGCTTTTCAGCTTCCTGAAAGAACGTTCTCTGCAAGTGGCCGTCGATGGATATCTCTCGAATACTTTCACCATCAACGCTGGTGTTCCCCAGGGATCCATATTATCTCGAACCCTCTTTTTATTGTATATCAACGATTTATTGGAAAAAACCAAGAATCCAATATATTGCTTTGTTGATGACAGCAACTTGTCTCGTCATTCCATTTGGATTCCAGGACATCGGCTACGGAGGCACATCCTCTCCGGCAGTAGGAGGTTGCAAATCTTATTGAGGATCTAGAAGTGATTTCGAATTGAGATGAAAATAATTCAATTCAATGCCAGGAAAACTCAGGCATCGGTTTTCTCCAAGAAGATAAATGTCTCTGAACCGGATATAATAATGTCAGGTCAGACAATTCCGCTTTATACTTCGATAAGTTTGTTGGGGGGTTAAAATAGACGCCAATGTCTTGACACAAACATGTCGCTGGAATTGCAAAGGCTGCGCTTCTCAAAAGCTTGGAACACTGTACACCCCTCAGCAACTTTAGATACTTTATGAAGCTCAGATCAGATTTTCTTTGGAGTATTGTTCTCATGTATGGAGCTCTGCCCTCAAACATACTCTGAAGTTTCTGGATTCCGTCCAGAAAAGAGCCATCCGCCTGATTCGAGACGCGAACATCACCTTGATAGTACTGGAACATCGAAGAAGGTTGGAGATTTATCTCTCTTCTATAGATACTTTCACAGGAGGTGTTCAAGTGACTTGGCACATTTGATTCCACCAAGAGCGGTGCATATCAGAAATACGCGACGGACTGTGGCTGCTCATTGTTTTGAGTAGATACACCTCGAACTTCACCGTTTAAGAACTCTTTTCATCTGGATAACTTCGTTTCTGTGGAATAAACTTCCTAAAAACGTTTTTCCAAAGGGATTTACTCTCCAGTGATTTAAATCCATTGTGAATCGCTACTTTCACACAAGCACCGCTCTGGGAGCGCCTTAAGGACTTTCCTGTTATGCTTGTGTTTTGTCCTTAAAAAGAAATTAACAGACAGCGTACACTTGATGACATAGCTTACAAAATTAGTGATTTGAATTATAGTCTATTTCAAAAGAGTGTAGAGTAATAAATCATGAAGTGTCATAAAATTTGCCTGAATTTCGTTGTCGTCCATGGGCGTAGGCAAATCTTAGGATTATTAAACTTAATAATTAAAGTAAATTAAAAATTACAGACATAGATAATAATAAAAAGCCATTTTTGGGAAGTAATTTGGTCTAAAACTAAGTACCTACATGTATTTAGGTAAGTAAAATTTCTTTAAAAAAGATTAAGATTAATTTTAGTGGTTCTTGTAAACTTATTTAATATGCAATTTGGGTTCATATACTTGAGCATGATTTCTCAAAAAAGGGTTAACACTTAGTTCCGAGGTGCCATGTCATTATAATAATCCCTTTTTGACCCTGCCCACCAATCATGCAATACCTATTAAACCCAGGTAATTAAGAAAAAGGGTTTAAATATATTGTAATGGTGTCTTAAACATTCGAGTTATAATAGTAATTGTTACTACACCAATTAAACGTACAGTGATATTGTGATATAGAAATAGTGAAAAAGTTATAAAATGGGGACATTTACTCCAAAGAAAAGAAGTGTAAAAAATTCTCCGCTATCTGTTTGCGAAAAAGTTATAATTTTAAATGTATATGATTGCATAAAACACGATCACCCTAGTTTGTCTGTGCAAGAAAGTGTTGAGCGATGTGCCCGAATGACTGGAATTGGACAGTCCACGATTTTTAAATTATTGCGAGAAAGAAAGATATCAGGCCAGGTAAGTCCATGCAAGAGAAAATCAGGAAGACCAATAAAAATCTTAGATGAAGACACCAAATGTGACATTCGAAGAAAAGTTCATTCGTTTTATTTTAAAAAGGAAATACCCACTCTTGAAAAAATATTTATCGAGATAAGCCAAGATAACGATATTCCTTTGATATCCAGAAAACTTTTATGGAAAACTTTAAAAAGTATGAATTTTGCCTGGGAAAAGCACAATCGAAAGGCACTATTACTGGAAAGTGATGAAATTGTTTGCTGGAGACGAAAATATTTGACAACTATAAAGCAGTACCGCAGAGAGCAAAAGAAAATTTTTTATCTTGATGAGACGTGGATAAACGAAGGTTATATAGTCAAAAAAATGTGGCAAGATAAAAATATAACAAGTTCTCGCCAAGCTTTCATAGAAGGCCTTTCGACGGGTATTAAAGTGCCTTCGGGAAAAGGGAAGAGGCTTATAATTGCTCACATTGGAAGCGAAGACGGATTTTTAAAAGAAGGTTTGTTAAGCTTTGAGTCGTGCCGGACGGGAGATTATCATGAGGACATGAATTCGGATGTCTTCGAAGACTACTTCGGGGAAATGTTAAAATTTCTTTCAGCTGATTCGGTCGTGGTTATGGATAATGCAAGCTACCATTCAAGGCGCTTAGAGAAGGTACCAACTTCAGCTTGGAGAAAGCAAGAAATTATTAACTGGCTGTCAAATAAAGGTATTCAGTTTGAGACGAATTCAGTAAAGAAGGAACTACTAGCCATAGTAAAACAACATGAATCTTGCTTCATGAAATATGCCGTAGAAGATGTAGCAGAAAAGTATAAAGTAACTGTGCTGCGCCTACCGCCATATCATTGCGAATTAAATCCTATAGAACTTATATGGGCACAAGTTAAAGGATATGTTGCAAGGCACAATACCACATTTAAAATGAAAGATGTCAAGTTATTGTCTGATCAAGCCATTATGGAAATCACATCAGAAAACTGGCAAAAAGCAATTCAGCATGTTTTAAAAGAGGAAGATAAAATGTGGGAACTGGACAACTTGGTCGATCAGGTGGTTGACCCTATAATTGTAACACCAGGGGATGATGACAGTTCTTCGGATGAAGACTATACTGATGTAGAATAATTTAATTGAATTGTAAATATACTGTAGCGGGATAAGCAATCTGGACAGAGACCAGTGTATCAGTGACAGTGACACTTTTGCTTAGGTTAGGGTTTAGAATTAAGGGTAGTCTGAATAATTATTTTCTCGGAAGGTTCTCGAAAATTGTACCTAGTAATCTCTAGAACATTCAATTAGGGTATAAATAGAGTGTTGTTAAACGTTAAGGGAAGTTCACAGTTTTAGTATTGTTCAAGTGTCAAATTGAAATAACGTATCCAGTAAAGTTCTTGTCGTTTTTGTGAATAAATTGATTTAAAGTCCCCACAAGTGTTTCAATACGTAAAGTTCGTTCGTGTGTGTTTGTGAGTATTTCCCGATTTCGGTTCGTATATATTTTATTGTTACATTTTATATTTTTTTAATAACACTGTTCTGCTGTATTAAATTTTTATTTCCTTTAATATAATTTTTATGAATGCATATTCTTTTGGCAATCATCCCACTAGCGCGCCTCTGGCTCAGTATTTATCCGTCGATAACAATGGACAAATCCCTTAAAACAGGGTGATACCTACCTGCTCTTTATGAAACGACATAATTTTGCAATGCGGACTAGGGAAGTGACAGAATTTATTGACGGATCACCCTGTAGCGCTTTTGAATACTTAATGAGATTTTATTACTCTACACTCTTTTGAAATAGACTATAGTAAAATTACTCTATTTTATTTCATTGAATGAAAGTGAGGCCATTATTCTAATTTTTCAAATATTTACCTTCCTAGGTGAAAGGATTCCAGGTGGCTCCGGCAGAGTTAGAGGCTATTTTGAGAAACTATCACGCAGTAGAAGATGCCGCAGTAATAGGTATCCCTCATCCACTTTTTGGTGAAGTTCCCAGAGCTTACATTGTACCGAAGAAGGATGTCCCTTTGAAAGTAGAAGACCTGAACCAGTACGTCAACGACAAAGTCGCGAAGTATAAGCGACTTGAAGGGGGGGTTCAAATCATAGACGTTATTCCCAAAAATCCTTCTGGAAAAATTCTAAGGAGACAGCTGCGATTGAAATACGATGAAAATGAAATATAACTTATGACACATTCAATCAACTGTACGATTTTCTTTGGAATTAATGAACTTTTCAACTGGCGTTCAATCCATCAAACACGTAAAAAAAAGTCTTATGAAATAATTGATAGCTACTTACTTTAAATCAGTTAATGATATTCAGGGTGTTCCAAACTTGAAGATATGTTAAGTGAGATATATCGTATGTTAGAAGAGAAACATAACCTTAAACCTCTAGATATAAGGTCGTTTTATTATCCAATGCCTCGCTTTGTACTTGAGGTTTTGTATCAAATGATAGTTATATAAAGTGAGTCAAATTCAAGATGCGTGGGGATTCTGAAAACTAACAGTTTCAGCAGAGGTTAATGAAAGGCAGTACAGTTGAGCCCATTTTTGTTATGGTTAAAACCTCTTATTCTCAAAATACAAACCTGGGACCGAGTTAAATGAAAAGATTTATGGGTTTAGTTCAGTGCTATGGAAATATTTTTGAGGGTGGTATTTCTTGGACTTTCCCCAACGTATTTCAAATATAGACCCGTATTTTTCATTTCTTTAAATATCCTTGCTCATGTTAGATGATAAAAATTACCTGTCAAAATGTTAGTTCATTATTAATCTCGAGTCATCATCAGTGAAGATTGAATAGTATGAAAAGTTGGGAGATATATTTTGGAGGGTTTTTCATAGCAATAACATTGATGCAGTGTTTGTATTTCATAACTTTTGGGAAATTTCTGACTTACCAACAATTCGTTAGTGCTACTTCCCCTGAAAAATCCCTTTTTTTGAATTGTTGATATTGGTTTAGCAATCGAGAGTAAAGAACATGATTAAATGAGTTCTACAGCTTCAAAATTCCAATGTAAAGTTGCATTAGGTTAACGCGTGTTAGGAATCACACGTTAAAAGATAAGACCTTGTTAGTCCTTAGCTCGCAAAAGTTTCGACTGTTGAGGTTTCTTGTTCAAAGGGAGCGACAGCTGAATAACGGAAAAACAGATTTTAAGAGGAAAGAACAGAAAGCTTTAGTTATCGGAAATCAATTGACCCAAATGTGAGTGAAAAATATAGTTGAATAATTTTATTTTTTCACGTCTCTAAAAGTAAGAGGTTTTTAACATCATAACCTATTCCACAATAGGTAAATGTTCCTTGAAAAATATTTTTCTGTGGAGGATCAATATTTTCTTGATTTAATGGGTTTTTGATCTTCTACGATATGGAAAATGAATAGTTTTAGATTATATAATAGTGTATAAATGAATTTATATTTAGAGTAGGTATGTACGAATGTTGCCTGTCGGATTAGATGGAATTCAGACAAAAAATAAATTAAGAACTCTACGTTTTCCAAATCCTCATGCATCCACACGCGCGATATAATTTTCTGAATATATTTCCTATCAACGAAGTTTCATACAATGTGTGCCACAAAATGTTTATTTTCTTTTACAATGTGAAAAATGATCTGTCAAAACCCTTTACATTTTTCATCCGCTCAGTACAATAATTCTCAATTCTGCTAGTACATTGTTCAGTGAACTATTTTAAAGACTTTCTATTTCTGTTTGTATTTGTGTTCAATATATTTCTGCTGTGAATGTTTTTTGGTGTGATGTATTGGTATGGTTGTGGGTTGACCACATTTAATTAAGGCGTTCTTCACCCTAGAAATGAGTTGAATAAATATTATTGTTACAACGTTGTCTTTGATTTTTTTTATTTGGATAAGTGAAACAAATAGCTGAAATGAGTGAAATGAAGTGAATTTTCATTTATATCAATATATTTATATATCCATCATTTTCTATTTTGTCCTCTTCGGTATTTCCCCCTCAGATATACACTTGTGTCAGCGATTGCTAGCTCTCTCAGCGATTCAATTTTTATCTCCTCAATCGTCGAAAAACGCCCTCCTTCCATGAGTCTCTTCAATCTTGGGAACAGGAAAATGTCGCAGGGGGCCAGATCTGGTGAATACGGTGGTTGAGGCATGAATTGTTTTTATACGATACAAGACGTTTGATTTGAATTGCTTCTGGCAAGCGGCCATAACTTCACAAAGCAATACTTCTTATTGACCGTACAATCATGTGGCAAGAACTGCTGATGCACTACGCCACAATAATCGAAGAAAACAGTGAGCAATACCTTGATATTTGATTGAACTTCGCGTGTTTTTCTGGTCTTGGCTCTTCTGGGACGATTAGACTTTGGTTTCGATATCATACCCATATACCTATATTTCATCAGTTCGGACTTCCATTGTCTGATATAATATAAATTGATTTGAAATCCCTGAAAGAATATGTAAAAAATTGAAAGATTAGCTGAAAAAACAATGTTATTAAGCAAAAAACTGAAATTACAATGAAATAACATACAAGCAACAACCAAAAACACCAAAAAAAATTGGACTATTAACACGAGCTGAAAAATTAAATTATTAACAAGAAATGAAAATTAAAAATATCAAATTTAAAATATTCCAAACCAAGTTACTTCACGACGTTTGGATTGTTAGTATCCACAATCGTCTTCGGGTGATAACTGAGCTTATTCCTTGGAGATCTGACTATTTATAGGTCATTCGACTGCTTTCACATACCCCCTCTTCCCTCTCACCACTTCATTGGTTTTTTACCGGGAGCTGATCGTTTGGCGGGAGTTGGTCGTGTTCCGCTTGATTAGAGGTTTCCATATATTACGTATCTCTACGCTAGCTTGGCTACATGCGTTGTTGGACAACATACACGCGGCTTCTTTGAATTTTCTCCTAAACCAGTGTTCCTCCTTGTGGATGATTTCAGCTTGAGCCCATTTGATGTTATGTTGACGAGTCCAAACATACTCTGCTATTCCGGATTTGCTGGTTTATCCTCGCTGTGTGTGTTTCTTGTGCTCGGCAATACGAACTTTCAATGGCCTAAACCAGTGTTCCTCCTTGTGGATGATTTCAGCTTGAGCCCATTTGATGTTATGTTGACGAGTCCAAACATGCTCTGCTATTCCGGATTTGCTGGTTTATCCTCGCTGTGTGTGTTTCTTGTGCTCGGCAATGCGAACTTTCAATGGCCTCTTAGTTTCACCGATGTATGAATCTCCGCACTCGCAGGGTATTCGGTAAATGCAGTTCTTGAAATCGCAGTCCGCGCTTGGTGGCCTGGTTTTCGTGAGGCTGCTACGGATAGCGTCCCCAGATCTGAAGCAGGTCTTGATGTTATACTTGTACCCAATCCTTCTTATCCTTTCCGATAATCCTCTGATGTAGGGAAGTACAAGTACTGGTTGTGGCGGCTTCTCTTCCTTGTGGAGCTCTTGCTGTCTTCTAGCTAAAGCCTGTTCCACCATCACTTTGGAGTAACCATTCCGTTGAAGGTCATTTTTGATGATGCCTAGTTCCTATTCGAGACCATCCTTTGTATTGCAGAGCCCGAAAGCACGGTCTAGTAGAGTCTTGATGATTCCTTAGTCGATTGATGGTGGTTGGATTCCTGGTTCAGATACTATCCCGTGTGAGTGGGTTTTCGATATACAGATATTCCCATTTAGTGTCGGTCCTCTTCACCAATACGTCTAAGAATGGCAATTCGTTGTGGACTTCCTTTTCCAGTGTGAAAATGATGGATGGACTTACGTTGTTGATGTGCTTCAGGAAAGTGTCTAGTTCTGCATTTCCATGGTTCCATATAATGAAGCTGTCGTCCACGTATCTCAACCATACTCGGGGCTTCTTATGGGCATGTTTAATGGCCAGAGTTTCAAACCACTCCATATATATATGTATATATATATATATATATATATATATATATATATTGGTTATAACCGGTGAAAGTGGCGCATCTTTCGTAAAGAGGTCGTCCTTCAGTTGGAAGGAGCTGTTTCGTACACAGCATCCTAGTAATTCCATGATTACTTGTATTGGTAAGTTTGTTCTATCTTTCAGGTCCCCGTCTTCGGGTAGCTTCTTCTGTATGATTTAGAGTGCTTCTTCGACAGGAACGTTGGTGTAGAGGCTTTCCATGTCGAAACTGATCAGTTGATCCTGCTCTTTAACTTCGATTTCCCCTAGTAGTTCAACAAAATGCCTTGAATGTTTCACCAAAGATGATGTTTTTCCCTGCAATGGTTTAATTATTAGTAGTAAAAATCTGGACAAATTCTGAGTGGCTGAATCTGTGGAGCTAATGATCGGTCTGAGCGGAACATCCTTCTTGTGGGTTTTGGGTAGTCCATACAAGTGAGGGGGCTTACTATGGTGCGATGTTAGCGATGATCTCTCTTTTTCCTATGATTCGTCACCAGTTATGACCCTTTTGGATCTGGATCTTGGTCAAGATTCAGCAATTTTGGAACGAACTTCGCTGCCACACGCTTCATGCCCAAAATTTCACAAAAAATACATGGAATGAGCCAACCGATATGCTGGAATCCTCAGCAACTTCTCGACGATCCTTCTTAATATTTTTTTCCACTTTCTCAACATTTTCATCGGTTGTTGTTGTGCTGGGGCGTCCAAGGCGAGCGTCGTCATTCACATCTTCTCGACCTTCTGTGAAAAGCTTGTACCGCTTATTAACATTTTTCTGCCACTGTCAACATTTCATGTGTTTTTAGCACTTGATTCCATTTTTACACCGAATTTTGTGCACAGGTTTCTCGATAGCAGAAAATCTCCGAATACGCAAAACGCTTCTTACTTTTATGTCTCTCGGCAACAAACTAAACATGCTAAACAACTGAAACTGTGAACATATCTTCGAGACGAGTGTACCAACATAAAAAAATCGCTAATCGAATATACGTAGCCCGCGAAATTTGAACATTTATCTTATTTTTTTAACATCCCACGTATATACTCTAAAAGAATCATTGTATATTCATCGGCCGGTTTAATACACATCTGTTTTGTTTCTCTCTGACGGTTAATTCTTTTATAAATAATACACAAATATTTTCAACTATTTTTTTTTTCATTACACTTTATTCATGGGTACATCCTAAGTACATAAAAATACTGCTAAAATCACTAAAATTTTCAACTCTGTATCTAATACAAATAAAGAAAAACTCATCTTTAAGAACAAGATAGATAGATAGAAATGATTAAAATTTAATAATTATTTAAAACAACAAAATTTTGTTTAGTTCGGCAACCATCAATTTTTGGAGAACACCAGTCAATACTGTATATTGGAATACTATATACTATTAATAGCATATAATAATTAGGCCAGATATTAGAATAATCCAGTGTATAATGATACAAAAGCGTTTTCTTGTTATAAATTCAAATAAAATCAATAGAAATCCCTCATTAAGAAAGCACAATTTCAGTTTGTTTTACATCACTGGTATGGTTTAACGTAAATATAATGTTCTCAAAAACTTATAGCTAAAAAAGAACACAATCCTTAAAAGAAGAAACCATTGTTCAAAATGGTCTTGATGAAGGCACTAAGTATCCCAAAAACACAACCTCCTGGAGTGATTATAAATTATTGGTACTTTATATTCAAACTTACAATCAAAATAAGAAAAAAGTTAAGATTTTCACAACAAAAATATTTGAAGAACTATTTTGGCTTTCTACTTCCCCTTTTTAACTTCTTTGAAGAAATCCATAGATAATTCCCACAGTAACCAAAGAAAACGACCACATTAAAACAACTACCCAAATACTTTATTAGATCATCTCTAAGGAAAGAATAACTTGTAGGGAGGCTAACTAACTTTTTTCTTGTTTTGGAAAAAAAAACATCAAAAATTCCTGTGACTTTGTGATATATAATTCCCCATTTTCGGTATTTCAAGAGGTTAGTGTGAAGGTCCATTAAAGATCATTCAAAAAATGAAAGTCAAACCTAGTCCAAAGAATATCACAGATGGTATAATCGTGTATAGTTAACTTATTACAACTGACTTTATGATGAACATTCCGTCAGAAACATTTCTGTAATCGCAAACTTTATGGAACACATTTCAACAATTTATCTTCCTTCCACTGTGATACTGCTCTAAATACTATTTTGAGCTTTATGCGAATGTTTGGGATTTTATGAGCCAAAAATTCTTCCTAAAAAGCACCAAAGCAGATACAATTTTGGAATACAAATTGGTTTTAAGTACTCAAAATACTATATCGTATTAATGAAAAATAAACTGATTTTTATTGGAATGTACGGAGTTTCATAGGCCAAAATTTTTTCCTGAAGGAGTATTGAGTATAAAGTAGGTAGCTAAAAACAAATTTGAAGTATACTGATCTATCTTACCAGTCAGATTTTTCTTCTTCATTATTCCTACTTTTCAAAAGATCAATAATTTTCAAAAAAGTTGTAGATTGTGCATTATAAATTTCAATTCATGACTATTGGCAAAGAACGATTGTGCCAATTCGATATCACAAAAATCAGCATCAACCTGAACACTATATACTGGAAAAATCACAGTAAATATAGAAACTTATTGATATTAAATATTAAAGATAAATATTAATTGTTATTAAAATAAAATTATTTACATTATTGAGGTTTCTTAAATCTAGTATTACTTACAAATTTATTGTCACTAATAGGTTTGGGCAAAGTTATACAGATATACAAGCTGAAAGTTTATCAATATCGGAATGTGAGAGAACTGAAATTTATTTCAATAAAACCATCTGTTTTACAACAGTTTTTTTTATGAACTTGGATCAAGTAGCTGAAAACTACGGAACCCCTTACACACTTGAAAAAAGTTCGGCTCTCTCTCTCTCTCTCTCTATTACATCTACCATTTTAATGAATAAAAAAAGTTCCTCAAATTAAATGTTATTTCCCCATATCAACATTATATCTTCAGTGCCCTAAAAACCATTTTGAAACATGTCTGTCTAGAATTTTGTTTTGTTGTTAAAAAAAATTTAGGGCTTGTCGATTGTTGAAAACAACAGCTCATCCATACAAATTTGTCCTTATTCTTGTAATAAAGTAGGCTGTAAAAAATCAGGTTAACTTTTAAAAAATCAGTGACTGCGGTGATCTTGGTGTTTGTGGTGTGAGAGTTGTATTGGAACACCTCCTTCCAAGAAGTGATTCTTGATCTTCTCCTTTAGTACTCAAGGACCTCGATAATCCTAACTTCAGCCTAAATGAAATAAAAGTAACATTTTATTGAAGACGATTTTCAGAAATCACACATTAAAAAACCACACTAATAAAAAACACGCGCGCTGAAGCTGTTTTCTACAGAGGTGATGAATGTTTTTGGAAAGATGACTTTGACTTTGCAAAGAAAATTGATTATATGAAGTTGATTTGAGTGCGATAGTATTGAATAATTATTAAACTGAAGTTGCATTTTTTCAACAACCAGCTCTTTGAATTAGAATCATTATCAAAGAGAATAAAGAGTCTTTAACATAACTTGCAAGAGCAAGTAGTCCTTGTGGACTATGCATAGTCCACAAGGATGGCCAAGTTGTTTCAAAGGTTTTGTCCGTTTCAATTCCACGTGTTTTTGTAGATCCGTATCTCAATAAATATGTATTCTACTGTGTCGCGGTATATAGTGATCGATACAGAATTTTGTACTTTATACATTGATGCTATTCGTGTTTTTCCAAATTATAATTTTTTGCCTCTTTTAGGCAAATTTTTCTCTATGAATTTGAACCAAAGCGCTGCCGAAAAAGTCCGAAAAATTAACCAGACATTTGGCAATGATAGTCTTAATAAATACACCGTATGACGTTGGTTTGCAAAATGTGAAGATGAACCTGAAGTGGTCGACCTACAGTAACTCAGGACGAGGATTTGAGGATCCTGATAGAGACTGACCCATCAAAAACGGTGCATAAGATGGCGAAAAAACTGGGCGTCAGCACCAATGTGGTTTTTCATGTTTTAAAACGTATTGAAAAGCTCATAAAAACAAACAAAACTTCCGAAACAACCTATAATATGAATCGTTTGTGGCACAACGGTCATCATTAATTAATATTATATTGTTATGAATTGCAGCTACATAACATACAAATAATAAGGTTATTTTTGGGTCCTTTTGAGATAAATCCACTTCATTATACATCCCTAGATATTTTGTGAGACGTAGGTAACACGCATCTTTTATGCATCAAAAGGCATTTTCTGCATAGATTTTTATTCCAGCCAGAGGCGTCCGTTGGGGTGTTTTATTGAATAATTTTGAAGAAAAGAGTGATAAGCTACTGCTAACTCTTAAAATAAAAATCATCTTTGAAATCCTCACTCCTTTCTCAGGAAATCCGCTCTGTTAACTTTTTTTCGTTTCACATACAAAATTAAAATTTATTATTGGAATTGGGTATTATTAAAGATTAGAAACGTTTTCACTGGTTGAAAAGCAGATTTTGTTTTCGAAACAAAAATAGTTTTAACGTATATTTGAACTTTGATTCATATGTTTTAATTTACATCTGTCATTATTGTTCACCATATTCTGTACTGATGCAATCTTTCTGAACAAGGACTTACCTTATAGAATAGACAGCAACTCTACAAATGTGCAGTTATCAAGGACCGTATTTAGAACAGAACATTGAATGAAATATAAAACATATGTCTTTCAATTACTCTATGTATATGGTGTATGAATGATGAAAATTATGACCGATAGTTTAGTTTGTAATGTTGTTTGTTCACTGGTTCATGTTCATGATATTTTATTTTTCCATTCAAACTGACATCACACACAAAACGTCTTAATTTAGTTTTTTGTTTCAGTTTTCATACACAAGTTCTATGAGCTTCAGTGGATTGTCATGTTTATTTCTGCATTTCTTCTTATTTATATGTATATATTTAATATTATGAGACTAGGTAAACAACTAATAATTATTATTATTATTATTAGTTGTTTCCCTAGTCTAGGTTATTGAAATTAACAATTTAATTTAAAAAAATATGTAATGCATATCTGTAAACTCAGAATTCGTATAAAAGGACCATGCTTTTTTTTTATTATAACAACTAGACTATTCATATTGTCTGAATGTTTCATTTCACCTCAGTTCCATTTCTCAACTTCTAACTTCAAACTGCAGGACCTTGTCGTTCAAAATTTACGGCCTTTAGGACATATGTTCTAATGAAGTTTTTTTACTCAAAATGAACCAAAAATAACTTCCATAAATGTAAGCTTGTTATTACATACTCTGTATGTAACCAACTGCCAAGTGTTAAAAAAGAGACCTTCTTTAGGAGAGATTAGTTTCTGGGAAAAACATCGTTATGCCTCTTAACTTCTTCATCTTTGAACAAACAAAGTGGGAAACATCCGAGAAGAGGAAGAAGGAAATTAATTGCCAAATAAGCTCATTGAGAATGACTTCAGAACTTCACTATCCTTATATTTCTGATATGTATTTTGTTTTTTTATTGAAAATATCTGTTAGCGATTTCTTGTTAATGGCCCCGCGCCAAGTTTCTCCCATTATCATTTAATTATGATTCAACAAATGAAGATGACTTATGAACATTAGCAAAGCAGAAGCTCAAGCATATATCGTTTGTAGAAAGAAATACATGACGCATAAATTTGGTATAAAAATTTGAGGTTTCCGAAAAACAAACATGTTTTCCAACAAAATATTCAATCATTATTGAAAAATGTGTTTTACCAAATGAAATTTTGTATTCTGACAAACAACATATGCTTTTTGACGAGTTGGTACAAAAAGAACTGTTAATATAATTACCAATATTTTCGGTATCTTCTATCACAGGTCTGGGGTTAGTAGTAAATTCATTCTTGAAAAAATAATATTAAATGAACATGAAGATGCAACATTTAAGAAAATGGCAATGGAAAGGTTATTGTGGAAACAGACATTTTTATACTCGGGAACAGACAAATTTGAACAGTTATATTGTTCTGTAATATACAGAAGGTACCGTGATGACTTGAAAATGGCCATACAGGTAGCTGAATGAACCCGAATGAGCTCCAATTTATAATTCTTCACGTACGTACCAGATACCAAATAGAATGTGAAATGACTATCAACTTGGACACTGTGTATACGAGAATGTATTGAAAAATTCTTAAGAGTAAACAAAATTGAAAATTCATTACAGCTTATCTGCAACGCCTAGACTTAAAAAAAAATATCTTGCTTTGCAAATCAGGCCTACACAACTTCTATACTTCTTCGTTAGAAAAAAATATACGACTTCTTAGACTTTTTTCAGTTGAGAAAAAACACGATAGTCGGACGGATATGGTGAATAAGGGAGTGGTCGAGCAATTAGAACCGTAGATAATATAACATAATTTTTTCTTCTTAGAGAGGGTCAGTAACATCAAATAGTAATTCCTAGTTACTATTCTACCCTTTTCCAAAAATGCTTCGAAATGGCCATGTAGGAACAGGTATTCGAAATGTTGTCGACAGAACATTTCGAAAAATTTTTTTTGTACTTATGTAAAATAATAAGCAGTACACGATACTAACTCAAATTGCGTCGCTTTCCCTTCATTCCAAAATTGTGGCGCTTCAAAGATCAATAGGTCATATTCCCCTTTAGTTTTTGCATCAAAATACAATCGAAATATATATGATTTTATTCGTGGCATCACCTTTACACACCTAGCTCAATATCTTCTTTCGCACAAATTTATCTTTCTCCATGAAAAAAAATTTGGTTAGAGCTATTTTCCGGTAGTTTAGTGTGTAATTGACAAATTTGAGGTTAAAAATTTATGTTGGTTCCACTGTTTCGCTAGAATATTACAAATTCGATATATTCTCACCAAAAAAAAAACATGGATTTAAGAAATAGCTTAGCTGCTGCTTATACTCCACTTTATATGCCAAGTGAGTACTTCTGATTCACAAAACGTATGAAATAAATAACTTTTTAGACGATTCAATGTGGTTGGTGCATGATCTAGGTGTGCTTCAAAAAAAACAATTGAAGGAATTAACTCAAATCATATTCGAGCAAATCGATAGTACCAACGTAAATTCTTAACCTCAAATTTGTTGGAATATAACCCTATTTTCAAAATGAAGAAAGATCGTCGCGTTTTGACTTCAGAATCGTTTTCTCATCATTTTACGTGAATACAAACATTTTTTTCGAAATCTTCTGCCAGCAACATTCCGAATATTTACCAGTAACAACACAGCTTGAGAAGTTTTTATCTTCAATGGAAAATTTACCTCCTTTTTCACAGTTGCATACAAAGAATATTGATTGTCATTCAAAGGTATTGATTATAACTGCTCACCTCCCTTAAAATACAATTTTGGTAGACATCTTTTTTTTACTGTGCAACTCTAGTTTTAATTTCGACATAAAACTTCACGCTAACAGTTGTAATGAGGTATTTTTCGTTGCTAAGGTAACCTGTCTAGGTTAAGCAGATATCAATACATCCTCGTATCGATATATTTTAATAAATAATATAAATTCTGAAGGATCAAGTTACACTATCACAACTATTTCCATGATGCAACAATTGAAATAATTCAATATATTATCCACGCCACGAATTTTGTTAATAGTTCATGCAAGTATTAGATACAACTATATTAAATACATCATTACAAGGAAACAATATTTTTACTTTTATTTCACCACGATACTGGGCCTGTTATCAGGATCTTAATACCTGAACGATCTCTGAAAATATCCAACACCGTCAACCAACACATACTTCGCAAAATTTGTAGAATTCAATAATTTATTAGATAGTTATAAATTATAAATAGTCTATTCCCAGGATAAAGTGTATCATCTCAACATTAGTCAACATAAAAACAATGGAGAGACAGTTGAACAAATGCATTAAGAAGGAATCATTAAAGGATAATATTCTGCATGATACTCAATTTATCTTTTACGCTAACCAAATCCAGAAAAGAGTCTTCGATGATTTAACTAACCGTTATAGGAATGAATTAATACAAAAACTAGATACAAAGACAACTCCCACGTTTTACAAATGTAATAAGACTAAACGTTATATTCAGAAGAATATAACAAACATACATGTACATAACATGTACAAACTCGTATGGGGAGGAAAAAACCTATGAGCTCATGAGACTATAGTGTTTCCTGGAGACTTGAAAAAAATAAACAAGTAATTGGTTCTCAAGCTACAAAAAACCCTCTTTGTGGTTTTATTCTCAAGAAAAGGTAGATCACTTGCAACTTGGGTATTAAATAACGACAGGCTAGGCTTTGGGAACATGTACTGTATCATGTATGAGATTTCAAAGAATCAATGTTCTCTAAAGTATAACTAGGTGAAGGCCAATCATATGTATTGTATAGATTACTAAACTAAAATCTTTTGCAAAGTTTTTTTTTTATTTATTTTGTTTGAGAACATTGGACCTCAAATGTTTCCACAAATATTTGAAGTACTGCCCCAATAGGAATAATCAGTTGAAATGTTCATCATTGAGGTACAATATAGCCTAAAACTCAAGTTGTTCAAACTTTCACTTGGAAACCAGAAATATGTTTTTATACAGTTGTTGAAATATCCTCAATTCCTTACCTATCTTACATTTATTAATATCTGAGTGGTACTAACATTGCTATCTCTTGAATATAAATAAAAATAATTAAAAAGTGGTTGGGTATTTATAGAAGCTCATTAAATTCATATATCTGAAATGAAGATATTTTCATTACTTGACAAAATACTTCAAAGACTGAAAAAACTGTCCATTTCTATTACAAATCATACACGATTCAATCAAAGAGAACGAAATTCGGGCTGATCATGCAGATTTTGTTCTCTCTAATCGTGACTGCGGCCGTACATAAACGATTCAGTGATTTAACAAATATTTAAAGGTTCATGATGTCAGAGTATGCTTCAAATGAAATCATTACACCTTTGGCCTCACGTTGGGCGCCAACTACGATAGTATTTTCCTTAGTGAAACCATCGATAGTTAAACTAATGTTCTACTCTTATTCAGATGATAACAGTATAAGTACCACTTTATTCAATCAGTATAAGGTAGATGGTGAAAATACATTCGCATTGAATTCAAATATATCAGGAACTTCTTTATGGTCTCCATAAATCGCTAACCAATCAACATCGCTACTATATTCTTCATACAATATCACATGTAACTTACCTGCTTAGTCTTTCTTCTTCTCGTACTTTCTTCAACTTACTAAAATCATCATCTTCTTCGTCGGTTACTGACCCCCCTATGCTAACGTTGTCAGCATTATCTACACCCTTTTCATCACCTGATGTGCCAGGTGCGGATGTAGATATACGTGAAAAAGGATCGTAAACATTTTCGTTTCTGTAGAAGCAAAACAGAAAATTCAAATTTTTTGAATGAGTAGTAACATTATCATTATAGGATATAAAGGTGTATGATATAATTAGTAATAAATCTTTGTGATGTACTGTACTGCATAAATACAGTCACCATTGACAATTCATAAACAAAATTTAAAATCGTATTCGCTTTTCAACATTTGTATTATTTGTATTATATTGAAAAATACATTTTCAGAAATAACTTAAAAGGAGAATTACAACGAAAATGATGATAAAGTAAAAATATTTCAATGTACATGTGTATGTAAATTCAAGGAAGTTAAATTAGGTGTTGTCCCCACACCTTCTGAAAAAATTATAGAACCCTAATCGCTTGATTTCATTTGCTATAGAAAGTGCTGGATTCAAACATTAAATTTTATTCAATCTGAATGTCTCAAGTAGATATTCAAACTGGCATGCCATATAAATGGCTGTTATTCAATTGAAATAAAAGGAGAAAAAAAAAGAGAAACATTGTTGATAAATTCACATTTTTAAATAACTCATTTGGTTCAAATATGTAGGATAATGGACAATATAGAATGAAGAATCAGGTCACGGTAAATATTTTCTAAAGAAACGATAATAAAATCAAATCGATGACTTTTATCATTGCAAGAAACTGTTGAAGGCTTTCAAAGTCATCAACTTCAGTTTGGAAAAACTGTTTCCAGAATTTGTTTGAACACAACAAACGTGTATCATTCTTGAAGGAGAATATTTAAAAAAAAACTGTTTGTTTACAAAAATTATTTTTCCACTTAAAATTAAAGTAATAAAACTATATTCTATTGAACTGAACCTCTTTTTCAAGCAACGGTTTTTATTCTATAGATGATCACATCAATGCATCATATATATTCCATATTTACTTTTCTTAACCCTACTTTGATAATCCTGTTCATTTAAATTCTGGGATTTTCTGCCAAGATATATCCAATAAAATACACATGCCTTCACAAAATAATGATCATATGATTTAATTTCTATGTGAAAATTAGACTTACAGGCTTCGGACCCCTCGATAAATTCCTCTATAGGTTAGCGTGAAAAAAAGATCCAAAAATTAACTTTTCTGTAACCCAAGACTTTCACTTTGATGTTAAATTTCAGCCTATTTCAAGGAGATGATGAATTATTTATTCATTATTCAGGTGTCGTAATACTTGTATTATAATAATATAAGTATAAAGTTCATATTATGACAGTATTTATAGAAACAATATGTGACCAAATTTAAGTATACCTTATCAGCTTGGCAGCAGTGGATCCAATATGAAATTTTGCCTTTTAATCCATTTTAATTTCAAGTCATTAGATGTTTTGTTGTAGCTGTGTATTTTGTTGTTTCTATGAAGATTCATTTTTACAAATATTGTATGGTGCCATGTAAAAGCACAACTTTGTCTACATCGACAAAGACTTTATAAGTGCCACATGAATACATGTCGGTAAAATTTGTAATAATTTTTGTAACAAGAAAAACGAATATTTTCTCAGCAATTGCAAATATTGTAGAATAATTGTGTTATTAGTTTCATGCGGTTTCTACCGAATATAATAACGTGAATCTGAAGCACTATTCATTCAATAATTGTATTCATCAATTTCATAGTCATCAGAGAAAATATAGCTTAGCTTGGTTTTGACTCCTTGAATTTCTTCAGATGCAAGCAATAAATTATTGGAAAAAATCCGTCACCATCATTGCATCTATTGATAGAATAATATGCGACTGAATCTTGCCTAATCTTTTTTGGTTGTTATTATTATACAACACATTCACAAAGTAACTATTAACGACCTATAATTCATTGAAATCCACAATTGAGTTCGATCAAAAGTGAGGTAACGTTTTGTAAGTAGATGTAGACAGGGAGATGGGCGAATGTAGAAGACAGAAACCGTCTCTCCATTCATCCCACTGCTACCAGATACAAAGAATTATCTCGGAGAAAATATACCACATTCAATACCAAAACGGGGAAATGAATGATGGCAAATGATTGACTAGTTATGGCGAATGGTGACTATTTGTGGCGAATGGTGACTAGTTATGGCGAATGGTGACTAGTTATGGCGAATGGTGACTAGTTATGGCGAATGGTGACTAGTTATAGTGAATAGTGACTGGTTGAGGCGAATGGTGACTAATTATGGCGAATAGTGATTAATTATGGCGAATGGTGACTAGTTGTGGCATGTAACGACGCAGCCGACTTGTGGCGTCTGAGAAAGTGTTTATATGATTTAATATGATGTACACTGTTCTTCTTCAAGTAATAATATTGCAGTATATAAATTTTCTTTTCAAGAAGCAAGTTAAAATTTATCTTTGTGAGGATGAATAGAGGGGTTTTATTCGAACGAAAATAACGAGACATGCGAATAGCATCTTGTTCTGTTTCAATATTTTTCACTAGTATAAATCATGTTCCTACCAATTCTCTCTCTGAGGAAACTTGTATCGAGACAATTTCTGATAATTTCTTTGAACATATGGAATGACAACAATATTTGGATAATTTTTTCAAGGAGGATTTACTAAGATTGTCTCTAAATTAACATTTCCTGACTACTACTCCTTCAAAATTCTCCATTAGAATAGAAGAATAGAATAGAATAGAATTTATTCATCATTATACACATCACACACATATAACATATACATTACTGGTACAATATTTATCAGACTAGTCACACAAACTGAATAAAAAGCAGCTTATACATTAAAATCTAAAAATTCTTCGACATTGTAAAAGGCATTTTCTAGGAGAAGGTCTATTAAAGCTTTTTTGAATGTATTGTAATTTTCAATATTTCCTAGTAACCTAGTTGCTTTGTTATAACATATGACTCCTTGATAACTTGCCGAGTCTTGCCCGAGGGCTAATCGTGAATAAGGTAGTCTCAGTTCATTTCCTCTTCGAGTATTGTGATCATGTATCATACAGTTTTTTGTATGGTGTGATTCATTTCTTTTGATATTCATAGTTATGAGCAAAATATATAAAGACGGTAGTGTTAAAATAGCTAGATCTTTAAAAACTGTCTTGCATGATTGTCTACAATGTATGCCAGCGATGCATCTAATTATTTTTTTTTTGGATAACAAACACCTTTGTTAGGTATGCTGAGTTTCCCCAGAATATTAACCCATTTGAGATATTGGATTGTACTAATCTGAAATAGGCCAATTTGAGTACTTCTAGTGATACTGTTCCATGTAGTTGTCTTATTATGAAGTAGACTCTACTCAGTTTGGTTATTAGATAATCTGTGTTGTAGCCAAGTTAACTTCTGATCAATTACTAATCCTAGATACTTATATTGATTCACCTGCTCTATAGATCTGTGATGTATTTTTATTAGTGAACAGTGATCATTAGTAAGATTCTTTTGTTGATAATTCATGAAAACAGTTTTATTTACATTGACAAGTAGACCGTTATTTGTGCACCATTGTGAAAATTCATCAGCAGTTTTATTTGCAGCTTGAACAGAGAGGAGAAGTTCATTTTCTGCTACTATTTGATAGTTCTATTTGATGTTTCTATAAGGTTAACTTATCTTTTTCTTGGTAAGTCAAAAATGATAAACACATTTTCTACAATTGTACAATAAAAACAAAATATAACTCCCCAAACAAAAAATTACACATTTTGGGAAAATCCTCAAGCTATCAATAAAATTTCAAAAATGCATAAATAATAATTTTGGAAAATATTTCTACGTTATGACAAAAATAATACACTTGTACACACTTACGCAGTCTGATGGTCATATGATAGGGGAACATCTATAGGAGTAGATGGCGTAGGGGGTCCAAATAAATTCATCACAGATGGTCTAGATTCTTTTGCAGATCTTTGAGAATTTATTGTGGTTTGTTCGTCAACCTATCGAATTGTTTCATTTATTGATAATACCAAAAAACACAGCAAAACATACCTCCTCGATTATTTCATCTGTTATTTTCTTTGTACTGCCTACTGATTTCGCATATATATCAGGCACGAGATTGTTCATTTCACTAGCTTCAATTTTGGTTTCGGGCTTACTTTCGTCTCTACTGAAAAACCTTTTCAACATGTTGGTGACAGAATTGTGACGAGACATTGAATCTGGAATTAAAACATTATGAATCGATGAATATCTGTAGCTATAGACGTATCCACCGATGGGAAGACACAGGGGGTAAGCAAAATATAATAATTAAATGGTTGTAAAATGATATGAAACAAAATTAGGCAGGGTGACTACGAATAATTTACCATACTGTTGAAGGATCTTTCAGTACTCTTCGGAGGGTATAATGACCTGCCTCAGATGTACAATGTAAGAGAACTAACTTACCGAGTTGTTGGAAATCGGAATTTCTTCTAGAAAAACCGCAACTGGATTGAATCAAGTCTTTTTATAAGTCAAGAATGAATTTTATTTTTTTTTTTCGAAAAAATAATAGTATTATATAATGAAGCTTTTCCAAGGCACTTTGGTTTTTGGCATTTTTTCATGGCTATCTGAAAGTGACCTTACATTAAACCTTCTCCATGACCTTCTCCAAGTATTCAAAGATCAAGGTCAGTTTTTGAAATGGGAACCCAAACTTTTAATCACGTAAATGAGGAGAGCGGGAAACATTATGGGCGCATATGACTTTGAATGACACTGAATTTGTTCTATGGAGGTCGTTTGAAGGTGAAATATTCAAAATATTGAAGGAATGAAGAGACTTATAGTGTGAGCGGAAGAAACCGTACAAATATCTACGATTTTTTACTGGCTGTCCTGTGGTGGCCTTTATTTATTCGCGACCTTGCCAATTATTTATAGCTCAAAAAAAATTCAGTAAGAAAACCCATATTTTTTTATCCTGGATTCTGAAATAGCGGGGCATGGCCCCAGTCTTTGTATCCCTTTACTTCTCAGATTAACAGTCTTGATAGGCCACACATAAATTTCCTTTCACTGGCTAATTCCACACTCCACCTTGCCTTTACCCCATTTATTTTTCTACCATTTGAGCTGTTTATCCTTTGAAATGTGATAAAAAGACTGACTGGGGGCTTGATTACAGCCAAACCCGAAAGTAATTCTGTATCCAAAATCAAAACTACAGATATTGATTCAAATTTATTTTAACTGAAAATAACTGCAAAATCACAGTCAACTAAAATACCACCGCCGGTCAGTTAGAAACAAATCGAAAATACCTTGTACTGTTTCAAATTTGAATCTCTTTCTGATGGTCTGACTTTCAAAAAACCCTCAGATTTGTCGAGAGAAAAATGCGAGTCTCCATTTAAAAACTGACTTTGACCTTCAAATAATTTGCAAGGTCACGATCAAGGTCGATTCTAAGATCGCCGTTGAATGCTCAAGAACATCTTGTATATTCTTGTTTTCCTACCATTTAGTACGTTTTACTTTCGAATGACCTTCCGAGGCCTATTTTAGAGTCCCTTGAGGTCGTATCCGAACGTAGACTTTCCCAATTTCAACTTTAAATAACTTGCAAGGTATTAGTAAAGGTCAAATTATAGGTCAGCATAGAATAGCCATGAAAAAATCCTAAACCCTGCTACACATTTTCAAGTAATTGATCGGAACCTTTGAGTCGCCGTATACATAATTCTAAAATATAATATACAACCGGAACGACCACGGATTGCCTCCCGACCCAGTTTCGATGCTTTTCCCACCTTTTTTTGGTGTGTTTAGTGACAAAAAACAACATTTACTTGAAAAAAATACATAGTTCCACGAATCTTACCAGGGACTGTTGTTGATAAAGAATTTTGGGAACCTCTTTGGTATCTGAAAGAATTTGGGCGAGGTTTTGCCGTAAAAGTAATTGGTCCCCCATCAAGTGCGGCCATTGACTGCATATCATCTACTTTGACTGAAGATGGCGTCATGAGCCCCTGATCTTGGGGCCTGTTAGCTATATTAGCAGTAGAAGGAAGAGGGTGCGAGTCTCTTATTGCCCTTGCAGCTTCAGTATACGGAAGTTCCTGTGGAAATACTTCGTCCCAGTATTGATCTCTCACCAGTTCTGGGTGATCATTGTGCATTTCATCTACTATCAAATACGACACCTAAAAATTATCCATTATTGAAAAACAACAAAAGAAAAATATGTCAAAATACAAGAGTCGGTTCAAAGAATCTGGTATATCTATATCTGGCAAATGGAAGTCCGAACTAGTAAAATTCAACATCAACCACTTTCAAACAAACATAAAAATATTATTCTGAGTTTGGACAGAACGAGACCATACTCTTTCATTCGTAAAAATATCGCAGAGTAATACATTTCATAAATTTTATAAGCTAGTAAATTACTACAAAAAAACATCAAATTTTCATTCTTACTTGAACATTTCTGTCCACCATCCAGTTAACTTCGAAATCATCGTCATCATCTCCAAAAGGATTTATCATAGACTCTGCTACTTTCAACCAACCAATGTAGAAAAAAAATTGTAATGTGGTGAAAATCGGAAAATACAAATCGAACTTGTATTTATTGCCTTCAGTCCATTGGTGTCCCATAATATTGGTAAGAAAATAGCTATAAACAGCCAAAGTAACTACCTAAACAATAAGAAAGATAAGGCGCTTAATAATTAGTTGGTTTTTCTCAAATAAGAAGTGAAAATATAATACTAATTTTAGAGTATTCACTGTTTCTCACCTGCGTATAAACTAAAGGAACGTTTATGTGATCAAATGTAAGAAGAAGACCGCATTGGCCCCTAAATTTATTTAATTCATCTATTAAAGTTTTGACAGCGAAGTCGTCTCTTATCCGCCCTTCTCTCCTGGCCCTCGTAACTATGCTTGAAGCCCAGATCAAAGGTAACCTGAAAAAATCTCAATATAGCAGTGTGAACTGTCACTTTCTATTGATTTTTTTACTTCTGTACATATATGACACTGGATTTTTATCTTTATTGCTTTCAATGAACTCGCGAAAATTATTATTTGTTCTTTAGACTGTCAAGAACACGCGATGAAATCTACTATTGGACACCCAAGCTACACAACGCCCTCCCTGCGGAGGGCGTTGCGGAGGGCTCGACATGTTTCAATTACCAAGTGATCATCTTCCTCTTTGTGTTGGGATTCAACTCCAATAATATTTATAAGTTAGAGTCACATAATGTTTACTATCATTCTTTGGAACTGTGGAATTGGATAGACCTGGTTCAGAGTTTGTTTTTGCAATAAAAAAAAAACTGAGTCAATAATATCCTCCTCGCAACTGTGGTTGAGAGCAATTTGTTTAATGAAAATCAGGTCTTTTTGAAAATTGCTTTCTAAAAGTGGAATATTCAATAGTTTGTGTATCAATAGTTTGTGTATCATGTATGCTGCCACTTTATTTTACTGAATATAATGAGCTTGTTTCATGATTTTTGGTTTACAGTTCATTTGGTAGTAATTTCAAATTGAAAAATAGTGTATTTTGTTTCAGCTCTCTGAATAGCGTAGTTTTCCCGTAATTAATTATTGAAAATCGGATTTTCTAGGCCCGCTTCTTGTTTGATTGACCAATAGGAACAATACAAATAATGAACATTGCCAAACTGTAAAATTCACGGAGCGTATAAACAGTTTCTGATTCATTCGGTATTCAAAGTAAAATCACACTCACTTCCGACAACTAAATCTAAGAAGAAAGTGTAAGAAATGCATTGAAAGGGAGACTTAATTATACATGGGATCCAAATAACACAAAATGCAATAAAAACGTTATATTTGAAATATCTCCGGCAGTAGACATTTTTATGTTGATATCACAGAAATTTTATTAATGGAAGTGTATATGAACCCGTTAACGTTTAAATTCATGAAAAAATTTCCCATATAAAATAAAATGTACTCGAAAACCATGGTTCTAAATAGAATTTAACGAGCAATATTTTTAAATGGTTCTCGAAGGCTCATGAACCCTAATAAAATAAATCAATTATGTATTCATGCCACCCACCTAAAATAAGAAATTCAACGTTATATATTAGCCATATTGCCACCCAGTCAGCTACCTCTCTTGAATGTACGAGACAATGTACTCTTTCTAATTTTTCATAACTTAGTATTTTTGTTAAAATAATTAACACTTGGCAACACCGCTGTAGACACGATTAATTTTATTGGTGAACAGACACGCGGTCAATTTAAACTCTTGCTTCTCGAATTTTTATTTTTTCTGCAAATATAAAGGGGTATTGGGACCGATTGAGCTCGATAAGTATAATGTAACCCTAACTCGATCAGTCTATAAGCAAACCAGTATTATTTTCAATAGCATGAAACAAGCCCATTTTACTCTATATAACATTCAAAAACGTGCAGAAAACGAAGGATTTCATTCAAGGTATGATTATTAGTTATATCAGTCCTAAATTAAAGTGATACTTACCAGTGTTTGGAGTACCTGGGAAATTTCTTATCTAAGTTAGCTAAAATTTCTTTTTCGCTTTCCTGAAGCAGACCAGCTTCGATGAAGTGGTCTAAAGTCGGAAAACGTTTTTTTACTCTAGGTGATATCATAGTGAAAACCATAGTGACACATAAGCAAACGTATCTCATGATGGTTCTTCTCATCACCCTTCCGCGTTCGTCCTGAGAAAATAAAAATAATTTTGAACGGTAATCTATAGGCAATGACTATTTCTAATCAGTTTACTAAATTTTCAAACAATAAAATCAAATTGGAGATACGACGACTTTTCCTGTCAACTTTTATGTAATCACAACATTGCCTGGTTTTTTAAAACTGTTTCTAGAAGAGCATATTTCTATTAAATAACGACAACCAGAGAAGCTTGTGAAATTATTTTAATAAGGAATATTTTATAGATATATAAAGAAGGAGCACAGAGTGCAGACTGTCATCATCACCCGAAGACGATTGTGGATCCTAACAATCGAAACGTCGTGTAGTAAATTGGCTAGAAATCTTTCTTCATTTTTTAATAATTTTTTATTGTTCAATTTTAAGTTTGTTGCTTGTATTTTATTTCATTGTAATTTCATTTCAGGGTTTTTTTGCTCAATATATATGGGAGAGATCTCTGGTGGTCAATTCTTGCAATAATTTTTCTGACCTCAAGATATCAAGCCAGCCACGAAAGAAATTTGCCACGGAAACCCAGTTTACTTAGTTATTAAAAGCTCTTATTTAAATTGACTTATATGTATGTTAACAAGTCTTGCAAGTTTAATTTGACCCACTTCCCGGTATTCGATTGACCTGAAATTTTGCATGCTGGTCCAGAACCGATGACAATGCATGTTAATCGTAAACGTGACCTGATGCTGCTGCCAGGATCGGCTCCGTACGAGAGATCTCTTCAGCGGTAAATAGCAGGTACACGATATTTTGTATACGCATTCGTTTATGATAGGCAGTTGGTAGGCCCACCATGAAATAGATGCCACATCCAGGGTTAGCTTCAATAAAAAAAATATATTTCTAGAAAAAAAAATCAAATCAAGCTTTCACCTTTAAATACCTACTTCCCGACTCTAAAAAGAAGACAATAAATGGTGTAGTAGATTTAAGAACCAAAATTTATTTGCATTGTAAAAAAACATTATTATCTACCACCCTGTAAGTTCCCAGAGTAAGAGGGTTCATTACGCAATGTGAGCAACAGGCACAAGAGGCATACCATGACTAGTGTAATTTGGTGAGATGGGCGTCATTAGCATTGGTCTGCAAGCTGTCTGGGAGAAGGAAAACTCCAAAATTAAACCCATAACGGAGTATCGTCAGACACGAGTAAGCTCTAAGCTGAAAAAAGTGGCGCATCCCTCACCAAATTACCAACCAAGTCAAGGTGAGGCCGTGTCGAGGACTGAGTGGCATATGGTGTAAAATGATGTAAACGTATCACCTCACCTATTCATTTTGGATTGGGCTACCTATCGGGGGGCGTCCCCAGGTGGCGGATAGGGGAACGGCCCTGGACCAGAGGCCCTGTCCGGAAAGTCAATGTGCAACAATAAAAATGCAACAATGCATGTCCTATAACACCAAACGTCTTTTTAATAAGTTTGCAGTTGAGTATTTCACTGCTGTATTTCATTTCCACTCCACTTGATCAATTTAGACTGATCTGCTAACTCCAACACTTTGAATTTCTCGAAGGAGTTGTTAATCGATATAACATTGTTCTCATGAAGTGAATCAGACTGATCAATAGTGTTCACAATTTCTTGTACGCTATCAATAAAATAATTGTTTAATGATATCTAGATTATTTTTATGAATGACTGACTGACCATTCTTTTTGAAATTAATACCATCAGTAAACATATTGCTATTCGTTTTTGGACTTACAAGCTGTTTGAGTGTTTTCCACATAATCCGCGGCTTTGACATATTTTAATCAATTTTATCATAATAGTGTTTTTTTTTCTTTGAGTTTCAGTAAATTCGCACATTTATTTCGAAGAAATTTATAGTGGTTCCAATTTTTTTCAGTTCTATTATTTTTGAACATCTTGTAAGCCCAATCTCTTTTGTCACAATATATTTTAACCTCTTTGTCATACCATGGTACACTATTTGTCTTCAAAGTATATGATCTTTCTGGTGCAATTGAGTCAACAACTGACTCACGCTGATTTTTGAAGTCTTCATAAAATATATCTACATCAACACGGCTCAACAAAAAGTTTTTGTGATATTTTGTGCTACATATATATTGCAATTACTCAAATTGACTGTTATTAATAAATGATCAGTTAACTTTGGGGAATCATGAACGACAGTAATAACATCAAAATTGGTGAGTACATAGTCAACAATGGTGTTGCTATATTGAACACATCTGGTTATTTGAGTTACAGTTTGTTCAATTCCAAGCATGTTCAACATATTTTTCATTTTTGTGCAATAATATTCATTACTAAGGATATCCTAGTTGAAGTCTCCAGCAAGAACACATTTATACGTATGGGATTGAAGAAAGTTTCACACATATTTTCAAAATCACTCAGAAATACAGAATGACTGGAATTTGGCGAGTGGTAAAGACAGCCAATTATGTAAATGTGTTCATTTAAATTAACCCTTACAGCTTTACACCAGTAATTTTTTTCAAGTATAAATGTTTTATACATCGAAAATTTTATATCTGTTCTTATATACAGTATAACCCCTCCTGTGTGTCTGGACATCGAATCTCAACGGACACAATTATAGTCTGGGAGATAAATTTCTGAATCCTCTATATCTCCAGTTGTACGGGTTTCACTTAATAGCACTAAAGCAGGATTATAACTTGAAATTCTTACTATAAGCTCGTTTCTATTTGCTAAGATACTCTGAATGTTCAAATAAATGATATCACTATGATACTGTATATTAGGAAGCTTTACTTGTTTTTTGATGTAGCCATCATAGTTTTATTTACTAAAGTAGGTTTATCGTTAGTATATTTGATTGTTTTCGAGAAATCACCATTTTTTTTCCATTTCTTGCAGCTGACTCCTCATTTTCATGTAGTATTCCCGTTGCCTCTTTGTTTGATCACTGAATATTCGTAGGTTTGGTAATTCAATCCGGCTGTTCTTTAAGATATTCAAAGCATCTTCTCGTGATTTGAGAATAACTTTGAGTAGCCTAGGTTTATTTCCCATAGTTTTTCCTACTCTAAAAACCTTGATATCACTTATATCAACGTTGAATTATTAAGTAACTCATTAGTTACATTCAAATCCTCTTCTACACGTTTCTGAAGAGTATTAGCCTGGAACTCCTGCAGTCCTCCTATCATAATATTTCGTTCCCTTTTTTGTCTCTCGAATAGTTCAGATATAACCTCTTCTGAAGACTCATCAGTATCTGCGCCTTTGTTCTGAGAAGACAATGAATTGTTGGCTAATCTTTCAAAATTAGCATTAGCAATTAGCAGTGCAATAATTTTCATTAACTTTCGAATAATCATTTAATTTTTTTTTTAATAAATGATGGTTTTGTTCAATTATCATTAAGTTTTTCTTCTCTTTTGAAATATGTGAATAATTATATCTTGTTTCTTCTTTTGATTCTGATAAAATCCATTCCGTTCACGATGAGTGAGTCGATTTTCTTATCGAAATGTAGTTGCCTTTTATATTTCGGGATTAGAGAACAAAAACAAATATTAATCATCGAAAATCACTTTATTGTTTTTCAAAATATCCCCCATGAAGATCTATACACTTTTGCATGCGTTTGAACCAATTGTCGAAGCACTTTTGCCAATCTGATTGAGATCGACACGATCCTTTTTTTGAGCGATTGACAAGTTGTGTGGGATCCAACGCGAACAAAATTTTTTGACAATCAAATTCTTTTTGGAGTGAACTACGACCACGATTGAATTCACCATACCATCGATAAACACTGGTCCTTAATGGAGCTTCATCGTCAAAAATTGAATTAAATTCATCCATGCACTGTTGCTGAGTTAATCCACGTCGTTGTAAGTTTTAAGTTGTAAGAAATAATCGCACGAAAATGTTCACGATTAATTCCATTTTTGGGCCGAGTTGAATCTTTTAAGTTACTGTAAACAGACAACACAAATAGCGCGCGTATATCAAAACGTTCTGAATACGTATAAGCTCAAAAATGTCCAACTTTACGAGCTGTCAGTTGACAGATTGCAACACTAGGGTTGCCAAATCCCCAAACATAAAAGGCAACCTATCGTATTGCATGTTGTAAATTAAACTAAAGGTAAATGTAATACAGATCCGAACCAAAAAAAATTGGATAAGGGTCATAATAACCTAAAAATCAACTTTGAATTACATTGCATGATATATCGTTGAATTCAGCTTGAAAAGTTATATCAAAAAGTGTCATGAAATATGCAGGTCCGTACATTTTGAAATAACGTGGAAAAAAAAAGAAGTCAAAACGACATAATTTACTTTTCTCATGATATATCAATAACCGGCCGTGATATTCTCGATTTGTTTGAACCACTTGACAGTGCTCTTCTAAGAATGCAACTTTTTCTCCATATGACCTACCTTCTAACTCTTATGGTTTAAAAGTTACCGAGACAATCCCATCAATAAAGTGGCCACTCTGTATATTAAATTATCATTCTGCCTGATGCATAGGTAGAAAAGAATTACTATTTCATTTACTTTCTACTTTATCACATTCTTTAGATAAATATGTAGATTTTTTCCACAAGCATAACTGAACTTTGTCGCATTCAATCAGAATTCATATGGAAAAAAGCGCAATTTTCTGCTTCCGAAACATTTTTATGCAAATTGAAATTATTCAAATAAACAAAACATAATATCGGTTACATAAATTTTTTGTACTTACGTGCCCATGAACGGTGGCACTCACAAATACGGCTAATGGATCTGGATGTGGGATGGTTCTATATTGGTTCCACCATCTGGTCATTACGATAGACACATAAAACCCTAGCACAAACGATAAGGGTATCAAATTTGCATAATCATCACAGTACCTCACTATTTGCTCAAAAACCCTATAAATAAATATGAATTCATTGAAATCAATAATGTTATAAGCAGCCAATGGTTAAGATGAACATAAATAATAATAGAGAAATATTATCTAACATTTAATTCCACTTGGAAATTATTGAAAGGGCGAAGCGACACAAGAATGATTTTTTTGTATGAGTATAAATTAGGGGAGATCCTTGTACCTCGAGACAACTTTATAATCATTACAAAATTTAGCCCGAGAATTGCCTCCACCAACATCTAGCGGTCATTTAAAACAACAATTCGATTGTACTCAACAAAGTCGGCCATTTTGACTTGTCACGTCATTGCGATGCGTTGTCAAATTTTTCGCGTGCGTTTTTTTTTAATATGCGTAATAATTGTTGTTTCCTGAAAATTTTTAAAGTAAGTAATCTGATATGAGTATAATTAGGTGATCACTACATTTGTAATAACTTATTTAGCAGTTAAATACTGGATTTCCGATTGAAAAAACTTAACCACACTTTTTTGCAAAACAAACGAAATTCGTACCTTGGGACAGTGATATTTTTTTACCTTGGGACTGTCCCTAGGTACAAGCATTTGATATTTTCTATAGCCTACTCTAGTTTACTTACAATTATTCTTTTTACTGTTATTTTAGATGCTTCGGGGTAAAAATAACGTTACTAGACCCCAACCAATTGCAGAAAATGTTAAAAATGCCGTTAAAAAGTTGATTGAAAAAAGATGTTCTATTCAAAAAGCTGCCGAAGAGTTTAAGGTTTCAAAATCTTTAATAGGTCATAAAGCTGAATAAAGAATAAGAAACTACAACTGTCATTTATAAAACCAATAATTCTGTGAAGAGAGTCTTCAATGATGAAGAGGAAGAGCAATAAGTCGAGTATTGTTTAACAGCAACCAAATTTCATAATGGCATACCTAAAGAGCAATTCTTGAAACTAGCATATCAGTATGCAGTAGCTTTGAAGAAAACGTTTCAACCAATACTCCTGAAAAACTGGAATTGGAGCAGTTGGCTGCAAAGAAAAGGAAAAATGCATTACAAAAAAAATATGAAGACTGTAAAAAAGAGAGTTTTCAAGAAAATAATTCAATATTCTAGTTCAGAGGAAGTCACTAATGTGATTTTAGAAAGTGACGACGATCCATGTGATGATGATCAAGAAGAAAATAATTGTGTCGGATGTGGAGAAAATTATTTTGTTACCTCACGTAAAGAAGACTGGATTCAATGTGTCACTTGTTGCTTTTGGGTGCACGAAGATTGCACCAGTTTTGATAATTATTGTCAAAAATGTGGTCCAAAGTCCAAAAAATAGGATATATTTTATTGTCCTGTCTCGATCTGCCTTAGTACGTAAATTAATTGTTAATTAGTGGTAATAACCAAAGTTCCAAAGCATAACTGTTGAGTTCTTGAACTAAATCAGGTATATGTGAAATGTTTATTCTTACTAATTTTTAAGAGAAAGTGATTATAAATAAATGTTATTAAAAAAACTACGCTTTTTATTACTTATGCTCTCTAAGAGTTGATTTTTCAGTAGTCACTTCTTTATCTGACAAATAAGAGTATATGGATCATATTTTTACGGCTTATTACAATGTATTATGGTTTTTAAATTCCAATAAAAATCCAGAAAATATTTGTCCCAAGGTACAAATATCGGTGTCCCAAAGTACAACCTCACTTTGTACCTTGGGACATAAAACCCAATCAGTTTTTTTTTTATTTTCCCGCAAATAAATTATCGTGTGTATTTTCATAGCATTAGAATACTATGATGATCATATTATTATACGGTATTAAAAAAATCAATGCTTCAAGTCAGTTCTTGCTCAAATTATGAAGGTTCGAAGAAAAGTGTCCCAAATTACACGGATCTCCCCTACTAATGTTATTTTCAGTGTAGATTCTCATGACCTTAGGATAATTGGTATATTTTCAAGAAAACAATAAATGAATATTCCTTCTTCCAGATAATTTAACAGCTAACACAGCCGCTGATCAAATTCAAGAATTACTACTATTCTAGCATAAAATTATTTGCATACAACAGCAGAAACATAATACAGGGGCTTCCAACAAATACTTCCAAACTTTGACAATTGATAACGGCCATCTTGTTGAGACTACACCTGCCAAATTAGTTGTCATTTATTCAGTATGTTTTGCCAAGTCACCTTGGACATATATAGCATTCAACAACACGTGCAAATAATATAATTGTTTCATCAAAATTGGTGTCCTGTTCGAAAAATCATCTTCAACTATGAGACCCATTTCTGGATGAATGGGTACGTGAACAAACGAAAATGTCGAATTTGGGACGATATCAATCCACATGAGATCAAATAGCGTCCAATGTATCCTGAAAAAGTCACTGTTTGGTCTGAATTTTGACCAGGCCATCACTGTCAATGACGAGTACTATAGGTCGATGACTACCAACTTCTTTTGGCCTGAATTGGATGATCTGGACACCAACGACATGCGGTTTCAACAGTACGGCGCTACGTGCCACATAGCTCATGCCACATTGGATATTCTGTAGGAGCAATTTGAGGGCATGGTCATCTCACGTAGAGGTAATGTGAATTGGCCACCAAGATCGTGCAATTTGACCCCATTAGACATTTTCTTGTGGGGTTTTCTTGAGTCACAGGTGTATGCGAATAATCCACAACCACAGTGGTGCTCAAAGCCAACATATCCCATGCCATCGGTCAAACTCAGCCTGATTTATGCGCCAGAAAATTGGGCGTTTCGGATGCACTCCACCCAGAGAAGCTTCGACGGACATTTGAACGAAGTTATATTCCACACTACGGCTCTTTAAGGCGAAGCCATTAGGTTCAGGGTCACCAGAGGTGGGGTACTATCTCCCCTTCTGTGGTCGCTCCTGATGATCCATTGGATTGTCAGACCAATGATCACTTATGGTGCAATGGCCTGGTGGCCGAAGGGTTTACAGAAAACGGCCCAGGCCAATCTCTCTGGCTTACAGAGACAGGCTTGTCTGGCCATCAGTACCACACCATCAGCGGCCATTTAGATCCTTCTAGATCTACCTCCTCTCCACATTTTTCTGGAGAGAGAGGCTAGATGGACTGCTTATAGACGTGTGCACATTGCCAACTGCACAAATCAATTTAATGCAGAGTGTAACAGACTGTTGGTCGACACTGGAGGTCACGGCATTCTGGAAATGACCTCTGACTTCATGCTTCCAACTGTCAACTATGAACTGTTTTATAAAGTACTGTTCCCGAGAAGAGCAGACCTAGGACAGAGATATCAACCTTCCTAGGAACCTTTGCGACCGTATTTTAAGCGGAAATTATATGTTGGAAGAATCCAACCTCATACACAAGTCAATAAAAATATTTTCGGACAGTCAAACGGCGTTGAAAGCTCTTGGCTCCTACCGAGAAACGTCTAAATTGGTAGCAAATTACCAAAAAGGACTCTCCGAGATATGAAGACATAACATATTGTCTCTGGTCTGGATTCCTGGCTATACTGACCTGGAAGGCAATGAGGCTGCTGACTCCCTTGCAAAGGAGGATGCGGCAATCAGCTTCATCGGACCAGAACCAGACATTGGCATCGCTTTAGGCTTTGCCAAACATATATTGAACACCTGGATGGCAAGAAGATTTATGGACTTCTGGCAGAATCTTCCAGAATTGGCTCACTCCAAAGTGTTTATTCACCCTTCGAAGCTTGATACTAAACAATTGTTGGACTACAGTAGGGATGAACTACGATGTCTAACAGACCTTCTTACAGGTCACTGTAATTTGAATCATCATATGCAGAGACTCGGACTGTCGGAAGACAGTGTGTGTGACTTCTGTTTGGAAAATGATGAAACAGCAGAGCACATACTCTGTGCCTGCCCGGCTGAGGACCGAATCAGGTTTAGAGTTCGGCAGAGCCGTACTCTTACCATCTGACCTGAAAGACCACTCACCATACAAACTAATAGGCTTCGTTAAGAAGCTGGGTTTATTTAGTCGAGTGTGCGGTGGAGGTGGAGGTTCGAATAGACCCATTCACTTTGGACCTAACCTTACCTAAACTATATTCCACACATAATGACATCAGGTCATTCAAAGGAATAAAAAGTTTCGATTATATCTCACACACACTTTGCTTGGTTTAAATTTAAAGATAGGAGGCGGCCAAATGAAAGATCTTTTACTGAAAGCAAACAAACAAGGTAATCTGAGTTTTTTTGCTAGCACCCTATTTCATGAACAGAGGCTATGCAACTTCAAAAAACAATAGTAGGCGTCGTATGAAATTGATCTACTTTGAGCAAATCTGTTAAAAACGTTAAAGAAAAAACTCAGTGTCGGATTGATCAGGATTATTTAAGTTGGCTCATGGTCATTGTCTTAAATTTTATAATGGTCAAACTGGGAGAACTTTTTTCCAAAAAATAAAAGAGCACAGAAGTATTATTTTAATGTGAAAACCAATTTCACATTTGCAAACAAGAAGAGCATGAGTTGGCTCACTTAAACTTTGGAAGAAAACGTTTGAAACTCAATTTGAAATTGGTAGTTAGTTGAATATTGCGATATTAATTGAATTGAATTCATTTATTGAATTAGGATTCCCTAATATACAGGTTAGCTAACTTAAAATATAATATAATCAACAAAATTTATATAAATAACACAATTTTATATACGTACATAATTTGAACTGAACAAAAAGGAATTTTTCAATTTCCATCATGAATATATTTTAACAGTTCGCTCTTGAAAATCTTTAATGATAGAGTAGATTTAATTGAATCAGGTGAATCATTCAATTGGACAAAACCTTTAAAAATAAACTGAGCATAATATTCCTTGAATTTGTTCTATTTATATGAATGTGGCTGTTGTGCCTAGTAGAATGGTGATGAATGTCCCTATTGAAAGTTATTAATGATAGCAAGTATGGTGCGGTCATTTTATTTAATATTTTATAAATGAAAACCATGGAACAATAGAATAATCTTTTGGATACTGAGAGCCATTGTAGAGCAGATAGCATGGTAGAAATTGGTGTATACCTATTACATTCTAAAATTATTCTTATTCCTCGATTTTGTATTTGTTGCACTTTGTTCAAATTAAAAGAGAATAAAATAGATGCACAGTAGTCAAAATGGGGTTGGATTATTGATTTATATACCATAATTTTTGTATCTGTTGATAAGTTATTGGCGATTCTTGAGAAAAAATGTAATTTTTTTGCAATTTTTTTTTAATATATTTGAAGTGGTCGTCGAACGAATACGCAATTATCAAGTTGAAATCCCAAATACTTCACTGATGTTACTATTTCTATACATTCATCTTCCATTTTTTATATTTATGTTCTTTGTATTTATTTGATTATATTTGAATTTAGTAGTAATTATCATTGCTTTTGTTTTTTTAACGTTATGTTTCATTTTATTGGTTTTCAGATATTTTTCTACTTTCTCTAGAACTTAATTCATTCTGTCAACAGTTTCTTCTAAATTTACTCCAGTACAGGCCAATAAGGTATCATCTGCAAATAAGTTGATGAACTCAGTCTGTAAATAATTGAATATCATTCAGATACAGAATGAATAATAGGAGACCAAACACACTACCTTGTGGCACTCCTGTGTGATTTGTTATATATGATGAGAAATAATCGTTCACACGTACTCTGTTTCCTATTTGATAAATAATTATTTATCCATTCATAAACCATCCCCTCAATCCCATATTTTCTCAGCTTCTGAAGCAAAATAATTCTATCAATCGTTTCAAAGACCCTTTTGAAATCTAAAGAGACAGCTACAACATATTTACCTTTATCTGTTTCATTAGTAAATTTAGTTAATGATAACTGTAGTGCTGTTTCGAAAGAATGTTTTTTTCGAAAACCAGATTGATTGCTAAACATGATTTGATTTTTGTCAATAAACTCAATTGATTATATACTGCTATTTCTAAAACTTTCTCTATTGGCGGTAAGATATTAATAGGTCTAAATTCACTAGCTTTTATAGTGTTTGTAACTTTAGGTATGGGTATAATGGTACTTATTTTTTATAATTCGGGCAAGTGACCATTCTGGAACCATGTAAACCCATGTAGGTTTATTCAATTATATGTCAAATTGAATCAGTTTGTTTCTAGAATATAAAATTATTAGTCATTATATCAGTGCTAAAAGTCAAACTTTAAATTAGTAATGCACTAGCGACCCCCCCGGCTCTGTACGGGTGCAATGCTAATACTAAATGTACATATAAACGCGTGCGATCGCTACTAATCATTAGGGGTTGAAGTGCGGCCTTCGACGCGCTTTTTATAGACACGCGCCGCCGCCCCCGGCCGGTACCCCGCAACCACTATGTCGCTGCATTTCAAATCTGTAATATCTTCGAAAATATTCATTTAAATTACATGCAGTGAAGGGGCATATTGATCGATTATAAATGCACAATGTATTTGAGGTACTTAACTGGATTAATATTAATATTATATTGCTTAAAATCGCTTCGTAAATAAGCCATTATTTCTCGATGATAAAAAATTGTTATTGTGGGTTATCCCTAAGAGATAGACATACCGTCGCGGACTTTTTTGTAGACCTTTTCAAGGTGTACAATACTGTAGTACATTATTTTGATCTATCTCGTAGGGTTCAGCCAGCGTTTGCAATTTAAGGGCAAAAAATGTGTTTATTTACGACATCACATTAGAAACCTCCAAAATTATCAGTGTTTCTCTACTATGTTATGCATATAAACCTTCCTCTCAAATCACTCTATCTATTGAAAACACTCACGTGAAAATAAGTTGCGTAGTTTCAAAGATCTGAACTTACATAGATAGCGGATAGCGACTTTGTTTCAGACTATGTAGTGGTATAGGGAACTAGCGAATTTAGTTTGTCTTGAACACGCCTGAAGAAACTACTGTACATATAGTGAAACGGTGTTGGGGTTTTTTAAATCTTACAATGAATGCAAATACTTAACAGTGTATTTCTACCTAACATAAATCTTATTGTATTTCTTCCTAACATAAAAACTTACAATTTTCCTTCTTTATCCAAGATCCATCGATAAATTATATTCAAGCCATAATATATTAGTAAAAACACTACCAAGTCCATCCATACTAGCTTGTAAATACTTCCCCTCCATCTGAAAAAACAATGTTTTGTTAATCTTAGAAATTATATTAGTTGATGAGTAATACTAAATATGTTTGCTCTCCAACATTATAAACTCCATTTTCAAAGTGTTTGTTGATAATATCAATCATATATAATTTCTAAAGAAATGAACTTTAATCGTTCAAGCCAGTCTCGAATATACCTACAGTAGGTTGAATAGGCGTGTCAGTCCATTCAACCTACTGTGTAGGTATATTCGAGACTGGCTTGAACGTTTAAAGTTAATTTCTTTAGATTTGTTTAGTGCCAGTCTTCAAGCATATCCCACTGACTAATAAGAAAACATATATCATTTGTTCGTCAAGTGTTATGAAGTTAAAATACAGTAAAATAAATAAAATTTCACAATGGTCATTGCATTTGACTTAATTCCCTCATTGCCCTCACCTGTAGTATAAAAACTGAGTTCATCTGTATTTTATTGCGAAAACCTCAAAATGCAATACCATACGTGAGGTGAGACTCGACAAGAGCATACGTAGTGGAATACTATTTCCTATAGAAAAGCCAAATTCACTTTTTTCTACTCATACTGCATAACATCCAGATGATAACTACCTACTCATTCAGCATTTTGATGTGTTCACCAAAATTCATTTTAACATTTATATTTGTTTTTTGTACGGTTTTATTTCGTCAAGACAACAATATTTTCCGACTCGAAGCAAGGCGGTGTCATCGGCGAACAATGTGAATTTGCCTTCCAAGCATTTAGATATATTACGAACATAATTGGATCAAGCACCGACCCCTGTGGTACACCATTATTCACCTACACCATTCTGTCATCTACTTACGAAACTTATTGCTAAGATTGGAGTCAAACCAATTGGAGTGTCAGAATCAGAGTCAGAAATGCTTTATTGCCATAAAAGTTTAGGTTTTGTTGACAAATCAGGCTTAAGAAAAAAAAGATATATATATATATATATATATATATATATATATATATATATATATATATATATATATATATATATATATATATATATATATATATATATATATATATATATATATATATATATATATATATATATATGTTTTCCCCTGAATCCATAGCAATCAAGTTTTTGTAGAAGTATTCTGATGCGACTCAGTCAAATGCTTTTGTGAAAAACAAATAAAGATGCGATACATATTATATTTTAAATTTATTTATATTTTTTTCACAAGATTGAATATTGTATTATTCATATTTTTAGATATAATGGAGTTTCAATTATTTTAGAGAGGAACTGGATGCAAATTATTCAGCAAGTAATCACTGAAATCAACAAATTTAGAAATTCGGCACCGGAATGACTGATTCGGAAGAAATAGATGGCATTAACAAGTGAAGAACGTAGTGTCATGTATTTTGCGAATCACGTGACTCAGATAAGAATAAGAACGAAATGAAAGCCTTAATTTCAAATAAAGGAAGTCATAACCTCAACCGAAAACATGAACTACCAGAGTATCATGTAAATCATCCTGCCGCCAAAATCGATTATTCTTATGAAGGCAAGTCCAATTGTAATCATGAAAGTTTCATCAATTCCATTATACGATGACTAGAACAGTAGATGTGAGTGGCTTTCGTAATAATTGGCACGTTGAGTATATTTGATAAATGATTCCGCGAGCAAGCATGTAATCAACGTGTTGATGTGCTGCGGTAAAAAGACAAAACCTTGAATAACCATATGTTTGATTCGTTATCTGGATGACAATCTGCTAAGTAAACCTATTATTGAAACTGTAACATAAACTGATGTAATTATTAATTATATATCCGCGGTTTCTCGGAAGCAAACACACGATCATTTATTTCATTGATACACGCGAAAGTAAGCTGATTTTCAAAGAGTAAAAAGAAAATAACATAAATAAATTAATAGTAAGAAGAAGAAAAATAAATTGAAGAAGGAATTTTTTTAGGAGAGATTAGTATTTTTGCGTTCTTCTTCTCTATCATTTCTGTTTAACGATTCAGAAGTGGAAAACTAAAAAGCTTCTCACAGAAGAGAATAAGCTGTTGATTAAATAAAATCCATCAACATAATTTTTGTCGTAGAATTACTAACGTAATTGAACCTTGAACATATCATACAGGTGTATGAAAACCTCCTCTGCACCTCCTCTCTGAGTCCACCATATTGTGTTTAGAGTCATTTCATTTTTCGTATTTTTTTCAGCAACCCTTTTCATTCGATATCAAATCATGGGAGTGCATAAAATACAAATAGCCCGCCATTTTGGTCAGTTCGCCATATCGAATTCAAAGTGACACAAATTTTTCTCGATTTCTGTCCAGAAAACTCTTCCATTTCGCCTTATCCTCCCCCTTTTCTCCCAAATCCGATGTCCCTCAGGGCTTAGTCTTCGCTCCCTCCTTATTTCTAATTCACGCTCACGGCGTCCCCACGACCCAGAAAATCCTCCAGTGTGCCGATGAAACTATCCTCTACTTCTCCGCTCCCAACACCCGCAGCTTGCAAATTCAAGCACAAAACATGATCGACCATTTCGAGCAGTGGTGCAACAAGTGGCGTATCAAAATAAATCCCACCAAAACCCAAACCATACTATTCAGACATCCTCACACCACTACCCTCCCTAAATTAAATCCTGATAACTTGAACCTCAGACTCATAGGAGAAAACCTCATACTCCAAGATTCGGTATCCTACCAGGGGGGTCACCTTCACGAGGACCCTCAACTGGGAGGTCGACCTGAGAGACAATCTGGACAGAGTCCGGAAAAGAGCAAACCTACTAAAAGCACTGAGAGGCAAGCTCGGGAGGTGCGACAGTAAAACTATCCTACACACATATAAAACTTTCATCAGACCAGTCCTAGACTACAAAGCGATGATATACTGTACGTTTCCCCCGAGACTATCCCACCGTATCCTAACAACCGAGAGAAGAATCCTACGCAACATCCACAACCTCTCATACCGCTACCTATTTCAAAACTTATATAACCTAGTAAATACTACATCAATCAACCTACGATTTCAGGAACTTCAAGGACGATATGCGACAACAATGATGAGAAGTAATAACGCAGATGCCATCAACTCGCTGACAACACCTTGGACTCCCCGTGGAGGAGCCAGAATGATACATAGGAAGAAGCTCCCGTTTCCCCTAGTAAAACTCCTGGGAGAATTGGAAGATCCGCTGGAGCAGATCCAGGATATCCTGGAGGAATACCGACTGGGAATCAGATAGCGGACAGCTATGTCCTGGAAGGAGCTGAAATCGAAAGCCATTTACTCCCGGCCTTACAAACTGTACCCATATTCCAGTGACCACTGCAACTGACCCGGACCACTCTATCGGAACAACGGAAAAACAAGAAAAACAAGAGGAACACTTGACAACATAAGACAACACAACATTAGACATCATTACACAAGACAACACACACACAATCCACTAACCCTAAAGAGGCATAAGCCCATAGCAAGGCCCCACACAAAATACACTATATCAAATATTTTGTAAGTTATCAAAAGCTTTAATAAACATTTTTGACTTGACTTGACTTGACTCTTTTATTTGTCATGGGAGTGCATAAAAAACTAGTCCGCCATCCTGAGAGGCAGCCATGTTGGATTTCACAGCTTGTCAAAACTAGAGACTCGAGAATTATCTCTCTCTATCTCTCTCTCTCTCTTTCTATCTCTCTCTCTCTCTCTAACACACACAATCTCCTAACGAACGCACATCTTAATGGAGGTCCTAAGCCGAGACTTTGATTTCGCTTCCTAGATTTGACAAGCTGTAAGTAACGTCATGTCATTTATTATTATCATTTCATTTTTCGTATCATTTTTAACAATCATTTTCATTTAATATCCATATTATGGAGATATATAAAAAATTAGTCCGGAATATTGTCAAGGCAAAGCCTTGACATTTGATTAAACTTGGCGTGCTTCTTTTGGTAATGGCTCTCTTTCTCTAATAGTGATTCGACGATTCTCCGTAACACTTTTTTTCTCGCTAATATGTAAATTAAAAATATTTTTGATGAATAATAGTATACAGGTAAATGTTGATTTGTGACAAACTTGTATTATTAAGGAACGTTGAATTCCATATTTCATGATGAAGGAAGACTGCAATCTGTGTCGCCTTAGGCAACAAATCACAAGGGGCCGGACCTGTCCATTAGTATAGGGCTCTGATGATGTCACGATGATGTCATGATGCTATCATGAATATCCGCTATATTATCTGTATCATGGTGATATTCACAAATACTGAATGCGGCTCTGCCAAAGAAATACAATTCATAAGTGGAGCTTTCCTATTCTTTGAAGACATGCCGATTTATCTCTGCATCATGATAATAACTGGGTTCTGACAAGTGATTGACATACATTCTAAAGGTCAATATCTTCCACAATTGATATTTATTTAGCGGTATTTGTTTTGCAAAGAATAAATATGATTTGCTCAAAAAATCGAAACTGATGGCAATAACTGTGTGAACTATAGAAGTCGTAAGTCATAACAGAACTGAACTTTCCTCACATGCTTGTGTGTTCTATTATTGTGAATTCCTGAAATTCCTTTTGAAGAGTAAGAATTGCAAAGGTCTCACTTCAGAAATTTTTCAAGCATTATAAAATATATTCTCCCATCAACAGCATTTTCAGAGTATTGAACTCCTCCCCTGCTTCAAGATTTTTCCTCCACACCTGAACATGTAGGATATAGACTTGAGACAGAACAGATTTTTACTGGAAAATACTGAATTCAGAAGTTGAAAAATATATTCATATATTTATTATTCAATTGGTAATAATAATTAACAAAATCGTTCTGACATTCGAACACATCAGTGTTGAATTCGAATTTTATTTGAATGAGAAAAGCTTGGTAAATTTTCTGTTATCAATAAACATTTTATGATGATTACTGGCAGACATAATAAATGGATTAATTCATCTCAAGTTACCAGGCTAATACACATTTAGAGAATGTGAAATGCAATCAAGAATTTTTTATGTGCAACTTACTTTTCGAAATGGAAAATGAATAAAAAATATCAGTTACGTTAATTTTCAAAATATCGAAAAAAGTTATTAGAAAAAGTTTTTCTAAATGCAATTTTAGCCCATAAGCAAAATTTTGGATGATAATTTTGTTTTTTTGTTTTTTTTTGTAAATGGACCATTGTTGTATAGTAGGACCCAATATAGTAGGTTTCACAGTAACTAGTGTTTCCCAAACTTTTTTGCCTGGGGACCCACCTTCATTGTGGAATTTTTTGTGACTCACATAGTAAATAATATTAAGTATAAACATTATTACTAATAATATTTTTATTATCATTATTATCGTGAAAATTCACTATTGAGGAATACATCTCTAAAAAAATGGAAAAGATGATACATAATTGAAAATAAAATATAGTATAGAAAAAGACTTTCAATTCAGAATCTCAAAACTAAACAAATACAAAAAATGAAACTCATGTAATTAATGTGACTTGTTAATCTGGTGCTTACAATTTACAAGAGATTCTATATTTGGGTTGAAAGTTGAAAGCAGGTCACTTTTAAGACTGGGTACATGAATCCACCTTCACATTTTATCAAAAATAACCCATGAAAGACACATGCTCAAAGCAAAGGAGTTGAACAATAGTAACAGACATGGTATTCTGAAAATGTGGGCTGATATGAACAAACGCAGTACCAGAATCAAATAATGATATGGAGCTATAACCATAAACACATGCTTGAAGAAAAGAAAATGAAGTCAATAAATTAATAACAATAAAATCCCTTATAAAAAAAAAAATTGAATGAGTTTACGCAAAGAAAATAGTTCAAATGGTGATTGGAAATATAACAGTTTGTGTGGAAAACCTATACATTGAAGGGTGATGATTGAAGGGTGATGTCATTGAAGCAGATACTTTATTAAAATTTCCAGAAGTTGTACCAAATAAACGTATTCTGGTAATCATCTGGTAGTTACATAGAATATCCATTTTATAAATGAAAAAAATGTCCTTAACTGGGTAGACTGTGCGAAAAGGGTAATATTTAAAGAATTTTAAGGGGAGCATATAGACTCTCACAAGATTCATAATGTAACCAATTGGACTAAACTTTTCTACATACAATTTCTGATTGTCTTACGACTGTAACTGATGAAAAATACAATTTCCAGGAAGGTATTGTTGATTTCCCTCAACAGGTACTTACTTACTTAGTTCAGTTAGTTGAATCAAAAGATCTGTAAGTCAAAATCCTGAAGTATATTAAAATAATTCTCATAATGAAATAGAAGCACTTACCTGGCAAGTAATTTCAGAAAACATCCTAATCCATGGACAGTAGCAACATCGGCATTGTACGTAACAGTCATTGTTAACTTACTTGAGCTTCAGGCGAGCATAACTTTTTTTCATTCCTGTAGGTACGTTTAACATATAAAATAATGAGGAAGTCGGCAATAACTCATATTCGCAAAAAACTTTCGTCGTCAGTTTACCAAGAATTTTAGCAAATGCAAATGGATGAGTAATACATAACTAAACTTACTTAAAAATATAGTAAAACACTATAATAATAAAGATAAATGTAGGTTATGTTAAGTTTATGACAGACCTAGTGAGTGGTGAGGTAAACAAAGAATGTACTGTAAAATCCTACAAATTCTGCGAGTGACGTCACTGAGATGTTACGCAAGGCCAGTGGTACAGGACAGTATTTGCCTGAAATGCCTATGGTCTATTTAGTAGTTTAGGGAAAACTTTCAATGAGAAAGTTCAGTAATTGTTCACAAAATTACCTACAAGCAGGGCCATCCTCAGTCAGTGCATAGTGGAGAATAAGTACAGAGCTTTATGAGTAATTTTTCTATAATTCATAAGTTTCAAAACATTAATCTCTTCCACTTCTTCCATAGCAGGATTTGCTAAATACTAGTTGGAAAATATGCACTTTTCTGCCTGATACCATAATGAATATATAATAGAAAAAACTTGGTATGTGACTTACAGATCGGTTTCTAGTTATCCATCTGTTTTTATGAGTTTACTATAAAGTGTGAATACTTACTCAGGTAAATATTCGTTATGAGGGCACCCGGCGATTTTGAAAATTTTTTTTAGTGTACTCACGTATTTTGATGCGTAGATTACGAATCCGAAAGAAAAAAGCGGCGCTCTCCCTTATTTACAAAGTTACGGCCCTTCAAAGTTCAGAAAAGGGAAACTTTTAAGCCTTCTTTTTCACAAGATAAACTGTTTAAAAACACAAGCATTTATCCACTTGGTCACCTTTACACCTTATTCCTCCTTCCCTGACACTTTTCACTTGAACAATCAACATTTTTCCAATAAAAATGTTAAAAAATGTACGGAGCTGCTTTTTGGTTATATATCTCTATATTTTACGTTTTTAATGTTAATGGCATAGTTCGTACGACTGATGCAAGCATTCATTTTTAAATTAAGTTTTTTTATAAGAAAAATGTTGATTGTTGAATTGAAATGTGTCAATTGAGGCTAACAATTTTCATTTGATAGAAACAAATTCGTGATTTATGAGAAATGCCATATTTTTGGCAATAACAATTTATTGATGTAACTAGTATTTCACAGTTATCAAGCTTATTGAAGACAGTTACAAATATTTGTTTTGAAATATTTGTTGCGTATGCAGAATAATACCGAAAACAGGCATTTATATGAAACCAGAGCCCAAAAACTAGAACCGGTCTGATTACCTACTTGCCGTAAAAGGTGCATAAATAGACAGAAAGCTAATTCTCATTCGACGGTCGATGTCGAAAGTAGCTTTGTAACAGACCGTCGGTAAGAATCCTTTTTGAGAAAACTTCTGAGAACTTTGGCGTGGAATAATATAAAAAGCTCTACTGTGAGTCACCTACAATTTTATCAACAACAGAAGTCCAATGATTCTAAATTATCAGATAATAATTACAAACATTCTAGTTTAGTACCGAAACCACTAGAGAAATCTAGAACGATCGTTACCGATATATAAGGCCCGCTTCTCGTCCAGAGATGGCAGTTGAATTTAGAACGCGAATCGAGCGATTAAACAAAGAATTCAAATAGTGGAGATAAATTAAGCGTTAGTTGCTAAGTGTTGAATATAAATTAGTTTGTGATAGTGAAATATTGTTAGAAATAAATTTGTTTAAGACAGTTAATTCTTTAATTTGTTACAATAGGAATATCCACATCGTATATTTTTTTTAAGTTAGTCTCAGAACCACGTATTCAAGATCGAGAACAAGGTAAACATATATTTATATTAAGGTAGTTATCGACATTCCCATCAATTATGAAAAATCTAAGGAGAGAAATTACACATCCTGTCAATCAATGTGAACTATAATTCAGTTTTCATTCTCCTAATATACAACTTCACTCCCGAATGGATTTTTACAAACAGTTCCTCATGAGATCTTACTCAGTCTGGAACTTTAGAATGTTCTTCATATCCGTGTTTTGAATTACTCTTTTTTTAGAAAATATTCTCTTGAGATCATGAACATATTAACGATTTACATGGCCATTCTACTATCAAAATACGTGATTGGATTTGATAACGAAACCACGTTCATATCAGATTTCTTCTTCAATCATAAAGTCACTTTAACTTTGAATGTTTGTTGGAAACAAGGTAGGTTTTTATTACGAATATACTACTCTGTTGAAAAAATAAAGTCAATTTTCATTTTTCTCATAAAATATTCATTCATTCATCAATTTTTATTCGGTCTCTTCAAAGAAGAGACCCTTGTGCCAGTTTTTTTTCCAATCTTCGAAGCAGCTCTGACATGCACTTCTTTGTATGTCCTTGAGCTCTCTCAGAGGGCAAATCTGGTGAATATGGTGGCTAAGGAATGATTACGGTGTTGTTGATTGTACGACCATGTGGCAAGAACTCCTGATGCACTACGCCACGGTAATGAAAGAAAACAGTCTGCAAAAAACCTCGACATGTGATCGAACTTAGCGTCTTTTTTTGTTTAGACTCGCCTGGGCTCTTTCATTGGGATGATTGGACTTTGGTTTCGATGTCGTAACCATATACCCATGATTAGTCACTAGTTATGACCCTTTTGAGCAAAATTGCATGGCATGAGCCAATCGATATGCCGACATCCTCAGCAACTTCTCTAATAGTGAATCAACGATTCTCCATAAGCACTGCCTTCACTTTCTGAACATTTTTATCGGTTGCTGATGTACTTGGTCGACCAGGGCGAGCGTCGTCATTCATATCTTCTCGACCTTGTGTGAAAAGCTCGTACCACTTGTTAACATTTTTCGGACCAAGAATACAATCAACGTACGCCACTGTCAACATAACAAGTGTTTGTGAGAACCTAATTCAGTGTTTCACACAAAATTTGAGCAAATTCTATGATCAATTTTTTCGATAGCAAAATAATCGCCGAACACTCAAAACAATTCTAACTTTTATGCCTCTCATCAACAAACTCAACATGCTGAGCAGCTGAAACTGTGAACATATGTTCGAGACGAGTGTACCAACATAAAAAACGCTAATCGAATATGTACGTAGCCCGCGAAATTTTGAACATTCACTTTATTTTTTGAACTGTCCACCTAATCATTTGATAAATGAGAACATTCCTGACACGAATACTCCTTCTCAGTTGTAATACTTTTATTTTATTTATAAATGTGAGGTATATAGAGTGTTTCCGGTTTGGAAATTTTCGAAAAAATCATTTTTCATTTTAAATCGCAATATTTTCAGCGTACAAATGGGTTTAAAAATAAGTATCCTTGTTAAAAACTTTTACTTCATTCACAACAAATGTTTTTTTGAAATACTCAGAAAGGGTTGATTTTCAGATGATTCATTCAACTCAATCAAATTTTATATCGCGTTGGTAAGTGGTTTAACCATATTCGCATTATTACTTGAAGAATGGGTCAAATTGGGCCCAAGAGAAATCATGTTTTCTGTATAAAAATGTCTGCTTTATATATTCTACATCTCCATTTGATTTTTTTCGTCACCAGACAAGATTATGTCATTCCTGAAATCCAATTTTCGATCAGAATATCCAAAGATGATAAAAATTCGGCAAAACGTTAGCTCGCAAGAACTGGAGAAATTTTTTCGACACTCTCCAACCAGTAACTGGTTCGTAATGGACTTCATCAATTGCAAAAATGTTGATTATATTCTAAATCATGTAAGTCCTGTAACTAGTAAGTAATGTTGTGTCTGAAACTTTATAATTTTCAGATGAACGTGTCCAACCTGTTCAGGTATCCACTGAAACATTTATTTTTATTAGACATCAGCTCCTACTACAGATTCTTGAGCAAAATAAAATATTGTGATGTTTTTCCGATGAGCGAAGTTTTCGTTGCGGTTTTTGACCATTTGGAAGTGAATATATACCAACCTTACAAAATTAGAAAGCCAGAAAGTTTGAGTAAGAATTTTAAATGTCATTTGTTGAATACATGCATATACATCATTCACAAAGCCATAATCTACATTATTCTCTTCTCGGATCTTTTATATTATTCTAGTGTTCATATTGTCTCATTCTGGAAGATCTAGATGAAGATTCACCAGTATATGAATATTACTGAAGTTTCATCCCAACACCAAACCGTTATTCTTAACACCTCGGCACCTGTTTCAATCACCAAGTGATCATCTTCAAGAGGAATGTTAAACAGTTTAATCTTACTGCCATATTGTTTATTTTTTCAGCCCTCAAGCACTACTCACATAAACATTTTGCATTCAAGATTGTGATTTTTGATAAATAAACATTTATTATTACATTATTATGTGAGATTTCCATTCGAATGTTTACAAAACCGCGACATGTGTTTCGTTTAAATTTTTCAAGATGCTCTCTTTGTGTTGCACAGAAATGCATGTGAAAATGTGAATATCACTTGCAACTGCCATGTTAGGGGCCCGAAATAGTCCATGTTAGCAAGTTAATTCACATTTTCCAACGCTGTTGTTACTTTAGTTCCATATCCACTTGTGTTAGTGGTGGAATTGGTTAATTTTCCATTAACCACAAACACAGGTAAGCATTACAATCAGTGTTTTCCTTATTTTTAGGTTGTGCAGTCCTTTACTTTCATCTATTATTTTTATGTGTTGCTGAAATCGATACAAAATCTACTACAGACTAACAGCATAAATACAGGCATCACTTTTCTCTAAAGAGATAAATGTCTCCGAACTGGATATAATAATGTCAGGACATAATTCCAAGCTCTGTTACGCCAGCAACGCAAAGTACAGAAATCGCATTTAGAAAATGCCAAAATTAAGTACTTTTTAGGTGCTTTTTAGGTACCGAAGTCAAAAAGTAGGTGCTCTGTAATTTACACCGCAACTCAATACTCAAAGTTGCGTTGCTAGAAGTATGTGATGCTAGCAACGCAATGAAAATAATAATAAAATAATGAATGTCAAGGAAACACTATTAGGTGCTAATTAAGTGCTAAACGGCGAGGATCGTAAAACTTTCTAATTAAACAAAAACAAAAATAATCTAAAGAAATGAACTTTAAACGTTCAAGCCAGTCTCGATATACCTACACAGAAGGTTGAATGGACTGACGCCTATCAGAAAACAACTACTCCCCTGGCTAATACCACGAAGGGCGTTGGATTATATCCGACAGGCGTCAGTGCAGGAATCTTCACAGAAAATGTCCTGCATATACAATTGGCAATACAACTGAAAGAGTCGACCTTTAATTTTGGAAGGGGCACACTTGAAGGTCGACTCTTTCAGTTGTATTGCCAATTGCATATGCAGTACATTTTCTGTGAAAATTCCTGCACAAACGCCTGTCGGATATAATCCAACGCCCTTCGTGGTATTAGCCAGGGGAGTAGTTGTTTTCTGATAGGCGTCAGTCCATTCAACCTACTGTGTAGGTATATCGAGACTGGCTTGAACGTTTAAAGTTCATTTCTTTAGATTTGTTTATTGCCAGTCTTCAAGCATAGCCCATTGACTAATAAGAAAATAATAAACAAAAGCCTCCAATTTCGCTAAACAACAGATCTAAGAATCAGAGACTCTCGAAAACGAGGACGAATGCTCTATCAGGTATAAACTAAGCGTGGTAATAAAGTGGTAATTAGGTGCTTGCAAGAAATTAAGATGAAAACGACCGCAAATAAGTGACAAAAAAATTGAGATAAATGATTTGAGAAAAAAAATTAACAATATGCAATAAAGTCTTGAGATACTCGTAAACTACTACATAGTCAATCAAAATAAAGTGCTGATAAGGTGCTCACTAGATAAATAATAATAAACCTAGATGCCACTATGACTGATGGCCTGAGTTCTTACAGTACGTTCCTCGATAAGTAAGGGTATGAGAATCAGATATTTATAGTAAATCTAGATTCCATAATTCATATGGGGCTTATGGACCCAATAACCACCATTAAAAAAATGTTTGGAATATGTTTTTTCCGTTAACCAGCTATCGCACCCCTACGAACGATAACCCTCAGAAATCGAAACTTGTGCGAGCTAAGAACTAACGAGGTTTTACCTTTTAACGTGTGATTCCTAACACGGGTTGGACGATAGCAAATGAAAATTGAGCACCTAAAAAGTACCTAATTTTGGCGTTTTCTAAATGCGATTTCCGTACTTTGCGTTTCTGGCGTAACAGAGCTAGAATTCCGATTTCTGATTCGATAAGTTTGTTGGGGGTTAAAATGGACTCCAGTATGTCTTGGCACAATCATGTCGCTGGAATTGCAAAAGCTGCTTCTCAAAAGCTTGGAACACTGTTCCAAACAAGAACACTGTACACACCTCAGCAACTTTTGATGCTTTATGAAGCTCAAATTAGGCCTCCTTTGGGGTATTATTAACATGTATTATTAATATGTATTATTAACATATCCTGAAGCTGCTGGATTCCATCCAGAAATAGCCATCCGCCTGATTGGAGACGTGAATATCACATGCAACCTGAATAGTCTGGAACATCGAAGAGAGGTTGGAGATTTGTCTCTCTTTTATAGATACTTTCAGGGAAGGTGTTCAAGTGACTTGGCACATTCGATTCCACCAAGAGCGGTACGCGACGGATTCTGGCTGCTCATTGCTTCGAGGTTTAACTCAGTACACCTCGAACTTCACTGTTAAAGAACTCTTTCATTTGGAGAACTGCGTGCATGTGGAATGCACTTCCTGAGAACGGTTTACCAAATGATTCAAATCCAACTTGAATCGCTACTTTCGCACAGGTACCGCTTTTAGAGCGCCTTAAAGATTTCCCTGTAGTGCTTATGTTCTGTCCTTGAAAAAAAAACTTCCACAGCAAGCAAACAGCTTTTGCTATAAATGATGAAGAGAAAATACTTTTTTACTATTTTCAATAATAGGTAATATCTATAACGATGAATCATTACTACTATTACACCAAAACAACAGTCATTATTTTTCCTAGCATTGGAACACTATGGAAATTGGTCTTCCCAAAATGGATTAACGTACTTTTACAAAAATATCCCAACTACTAGCAGGCGACGGAACTTCCATAAATCCGAAGTTATCGTGAGCGTGGTAGTAAATAACAACAAAAGTTTTGAAGTAGCTAATTTCGATGATTTTGCGTAGGTTGAAGATATTTTCTTGCTCATTAACTACGAGACGGAGGCACCGGATTTCAGAATTCATTTTCAGGGAAGCCAAAGCTGATGAGCCGTACTTTTTTCAAGATTTTCCTAACGTTTACAGCCTACTACAGTATATGAATGCATCTTTTACATTTAGAGTATTTACTTCTTACGGATATTTGAACGAAACTACAGGAAAATTTGATGGAATGGTCAACTACGTGTCTGAAGGAAAAGCTGATATTGCTGGTAAGTGTTCCCAGGTAACAACATAATTGTATTCAATTATGATATTTATTGTAATACAAATTCCTCCAAAATAAACTCAAAATACGTTCAAAGTAACCACATTCAGTTTTTTCTTTCATTTCACATTCAGCCTTATTATATGACAAATGAAATTCATATGATTTTTAATTTTTATAAAAATGATTTATGAATGATATTTATACATTCGAAATATTTGAAGAATCCCCTGATATATTTTATTCATATATAACTTTGTAACAATATATTGGGTACAGTAAAAAACATAGCCGCCCATAGAAATAGCCCAAAATAGAAATGGTTGATATTTCACGGTAGCTACATTAAAAATAAAAGTTATCCAAGAACAATATTAGAGCAGAGATTTCCGACATGTTTCAATTATCATTCGAAGTATTAATTTCTCCTAGCCATCCTGCAAAATAATATTCACAAATGCCTCCAATAAAACAAACTTTCTAATCTGTTCAAAATCTGTTTTCCCGCTAATCAGCTGTCGCCCCCATACGAACGACAACTCTCAGAAGTTGAGAAACTTGTGCGAGCTAAAGACTAACAAGGTCTTAGCTTTTAACGTGTGATTCCTAACTCGGTTGCAGAATCATTCCAGCTTCAACCAGATAAATTCTCTCGAGAAAAATATCTGGTCTAATTAATACCATGATAGATTTCTGTGTTTGAGTACAAAAAATATCCTAGCTGCATCACAGAAAAATCAAATGAGGTCGGTAGCCTGGCGGTTCGACGTGGGTGCTTTTTTCACTCTCTCAATCGACCGATGTGTGAGTCGGTGGTTCAAGCCGCATGCTGAGCGATCGATGTTCACTTGATGCCGTCCAACCCGTGTTAGGAATCATATGTTAAAAGGTGAGACCTCGTTAATCCATAGCTCGCACAAATTTCAGCTTCTAACGGTTGTCGTTCGAAGGGGTGCGACAGCTGGTAGACGGGAAAACATATTTTGATATTATATTTTTCAACATATTTCTCGGATGATGCCAAATAAGCATCCACTTACTATACTAACACGATGTTCCCTACACGAGTTCTTCGATGTTAATGGGCTCTCGCCCCACTTGGTCGGCCGATCTATTGCGCATTCAATATTCAGAGGCACTGCTAGATTTGCCAAGCTGTACTAAAAATGTTATTTTCTCACGAAAATTCAGTTGGCCTTGATATCTTCAACTGGACTATTTACCACTGTATAAAGTTGTTTGGAAATAGATGGTTGAGGCATTTTTGTTTTAGGAACAGCTCTATTTTTGACGGAAGAACGCCACAAAGTGGTTGAATTCATCAAAACGTTCGATTCGTGGGGATCCAAATTCATTTTGAAAAAACCGTCGATGTCTTATATTGAAAATATTTATTGGATGACATTCACTAACAAAGTGTGGATTGCGTCCATTATAATTTTAATAATTTTTGGCACATTTCTATTTTATTTGTTGAATTGGGAGAAGAGAAAAAGCCAGGTGAGTGTTACGTTTATGTTGTCCGAAACGAAACCATTTAAAAAGTCTCATTTTCAGAGCGGAAGAAGAACCTACACCGTGAGCGATATTACTCTGATGTCTTTCGAAGCTGTTTGTCAACAAGGTAGGAAAATTAAATATTCCATTTTCAATAATTTTTTTGATATATTGGAAGCGTACAACATACTCACATGTATTAGATATTTGTGAAGCCAGAAGAAACTATTTTGTAGTGGTTTCCCTCTGGCATTAACCCATTTTATCATAAAACTCTACAGCAAATTTCTTTCCTTTACAATTTCGACTCTCAACATATCTTGATAGTTTCTTGATCAATATGTTCACGAAAAGTTTTACCTGTTAATATGTTACTTTTTTAAACCCTCTTTTCAGACAATTTTTGTCTCAATATCAGTTAGTTCAAAGCTTGATTACTAATATTGATACGAATATTTGAATTGTATTCTTATCTACAGTGCGAGTCTCTAACATGGAACAAATTCACTAAATCAAAGGTGTTGTTTCTTTCGGAAATATGCTCGGACACGTCGATTAGTATTTTGAATTACCTTTATTTTAATGCAAAAAAAAATTATACAGTGTGCCTCAAATATGAGATATGACGTCATCGATAATTTTTTTAAATGACAACCCTGTTTTTTCAATGACTTTTATTAAAGCGTTCAACAAGTTGCACATGCCTGTCAAATTTCAGTTTTTTACTCCTTGCCCTTTAAAAGATAACTTTTTCTGAATTGAAAGTTAATATAAAAATCCCTATAATTATTAAACTAAAACCTTTGTTTGTTTGTTTGTTTCCTTTGATGAAGTTATCCTGGCAAAAAAATAGATTACCGTTGCCAAAATAAAAAAAATTGTTATTTTCTATTTTTTTATTAACAATTGAAAATTATAATTGTATAAAAAATACATTACAATTTTTTTTTATTTTTTATTGTTTCAATGTCTCATGGCTAAAAACTAATTAATATTTTTTTTACAGCTATTGTTAATAAATTTATTATAAATACATTGTTTATAACCAAGTCGAAAAAATGTATGCATTATGTTAATTGAAAAAAAACATGATTTTTAGAAAAAAAAATGGTTTCCTAAAAAAATTTCTTTATTGCTAAAAAATGCGTTTCTTAATTAACAATCGTTTTTTGCAACTAAATATTAAAATTAAGGAACCGTTTTTTTTTATCAAAAATTCTATTGTTCTTTAAGGTTTTGCAAAAACTTTTTTTTATTCTTTATTTAATTGTTTATTTAAAAAAAGTAATTTAAAAATTTGTAAGCATCGGAAATTTAAAGAAGGTTATTGAGTAAACTCATTAAAATTAAATTAACAGAATGACTGATTGCTTCATTTAATTTTCTTAAACTCCATACAAATATGACAATAAGTGAATGTTAATGATCCTACAACTACTAAAAGTGCAAGTAATAAAATCCTTATGATTTATTGTTACATGACACGAAGTTTATGTTGAAAAGACTTGAAAATATTTCTTTTTTCAATAAATAACGATTAATAATCAAATAAGTAATAGGACTACAACATCAGCAAAAGACTTAAATTGTTAATAAATTTATAATGAACAAAAAAGACTTGAAGCATATTTATCATAACTGCAATAGTTTGAAAGTTATTATAATTATAAAAGCGAAGGAGCGAATGAAAAAGACAAGTATCAAGGTATCACAATATTAAAAGTTTTATAAAAAATAAAATGATTTGGAAAAAAACACATAGTTACTTTTATTATAGAACGAAGTATTGAAAAAATAAAAAAAAATTTATAACAATTTTTTTAAATAAACAATTAAAAAAAGAATAAAAAGAAAGTTTTTTCAAAACCTTAAAGAATAATAGAATTTGATTTAAAAAAAAAACGGTTCTTTGATTTTAATATTTATTTGCAGAAAACGATTGTTAATTAACAAACGCATCTTTTGACAACAAAGAAATTTTCTTAAGAAACCATTTTTTTTCTAAAAATCATAATTTTTTTCAATTAACATAATGCAAAAAAAATTTTTTGAATTGCTCATTAACATTGTATTTGTTTATAATAAATTTATAAACAATAGCTGTGAAAAATTAAAAAAAAATAATTAATTAGTTTTTAGCCATGAGACATTGGAACAATAAAAAATTAGAAAAAAAAATTGTAATGTATTTTTTATAAAATTATAATTTTATAAACAAATTCATAATTAACGTTAAAATTGGGATAAACATTTTTTGACTGCGGATTATTGTTTATTGATCTATCTTTTCAAAATTTTGGAAATTTGAAAAAAGATTTGAAAAGATCAATGAATTTGCGTAAAATAAGTCCCGACTCCCGAAACTGTATCTCGATTATTTATGATTTTTACAGAGCCTTGAAAATAGAGCCAAAAGCGGGTAGTCTGGCTTCCGCGCGCCTTTCGTCACTCACATAAAAACAAAAAAATTATTTAAACATATTAAATGTAAGTATTAAGGAATGAAAAAATTCATGTAATGTTGGGATAGATCAATAAACAATAATCCGCAGTCAAAAAATGTTTATCCAAATTTTAACGTTAATTATAAATTTGTTAATTAATAACTTTTTCTGAATTGAAAGTTAATATAAAAATCCCTATAATTATTAAACTAAAACCCTGGCATTTTTTTTCTTTGGTGAAGTTATCCTTAATAGGCAAAAAAATACATAACCGTTGCCAAAATGAAAAAATTGTTATTTTCTATTTTTTTATTGACAATTGAAAATTATAATTTTATAAAAAATACATTACAAATTTTTTTTCTAATTTTTTATTGTTCCAATGTCTCATGGCTAAAAACTAATTAATTATTTTTTTTTTATTTTTCACAGCTATTGTTAATAAATTTATTATAAACAAATACATTGTTAATAAGCAATTCAAAAATTTTTTTTGCATTATGTTAATTGAAAAAAATCATAATTTTTAGAAAAAAAATGGTTTCTTAAGAAAATTTTTAGAAAAAAAATGGTTTCTTAAGAAAATTTCTTTGTTGTTAAAAAATGCGTTGTTAATTAACAATCCTTTTCTGCAAATAAATATTAAAATTAAGGAACCGTTTTTTTTTATCAAAAATTCTATTGTTCTTTAAGGTTTTGCAAAAACTTTTTTTATTCTTTATTTAATTGTTTATTTAAAAAAAGTAATTTAAAAATTTGTAAGCATCGGAAATTTAAAGAAGGTTATTGAGTAAACTCATTAAAATTAAATTAACAGAATGACTGATTGCTTCATTTAATTTTCTTAAACTCCATACAAATATGACAATAAGTGAATGTTAATGATCCTACAACTACTAAAAGTGCAAGTAATAAAATCCTTATGATTTATTGTTACATGACACGAAGTTTATGTTGAAAAGACTTGAAAATATTTCTTTTTTCAATAAATAACGATTAATAATCAAATAAGTAATAGGACTACAACATCAGCAAAAGACTTAAATTGTTAATAAATTTATAATGAACAAAAAAGACTTGAAGCATATTTATCATAACTGCAATAGTTTGAAAGTTATTATAATTATAAAAGCGAAGGAGCGAATGAAAAAGACAAGTATCAAGGTATCACAATATTAAAAGTTTTATAAAAAATAAAATGATTTGGAAAAAAACACAGTTACTTTTATTATAGAACGAAGTATTGAAAAAATAAAAAAAATTTATAACAATTTTTTTAAATAAACAATTAAAAAAAGAATAAAAAGAAAGTTTTTTCAAAACCTTAAAGAATAATAGAATTTGATTTTAAAAAAACGGTTCTTTAATTTTAATATTTATTTGCAGAAAAGGATTGTTAATTAACAACGCATTTTTTAACAACAAAGAAATTTTCTTAAGAAACCATTTTTTTTCTAAAAATTATGATTTTTTTCAATTAACATAATGCAAAAAAAATTTTTTGAATTTCTTATTAACAATGTATTTGTTTATAATAAATTTATTAACAATAGCTGTGAAAAATAAAAAAAAAAATAATTAATTAGTTTTTAGCCATGAGACATTGGAACAATAAAAAATTAGAAAAAAAATTTGTAATGTATTTTTTATAAAATTATAATTTTCAATTGTCAATAAAAAAATTGAAAATAACAATTTTTTCATTTTGGCAACGGTTATGTATTTTTTTGCCTATTAAGGATAACTTCACCAAAGGAAAAAAATGCCAGGGTTTTAGTTTAATAATTATAGGGATTTTTATATTAACTTTCAATTCAGAAAAAGTTATTAATTAACAAATTTATAATTAACGTTAAAATTGGGATAAACATTTTTTGACTGCGGATTATTGTTTATTGATCTATTCCAACATTACATGAATTTTTTCATTCCTTAATATTTACATTTAATATGTTTAAATAATTTTTTTGTTTTTATGTCAGAGTGACGAAAGGCGCGCGGAAGCCAGACTACCCGCTTTTGGCTCTATTTTCAAGGCTCTGTAAAAATTATAAATAATCGAGATACAGTTTCGGGAGTCGGGACTTATTTTACGCAAATTCATTGATCTTTTCAAATCTTTTTTCAAATTTCCAAAATTTTGAAAATTTTCCGAGATATTAAGAAAAAACTAAAGCCCCATTTTTTTTCACTTAATTGTTTATAACTGTTGTAATTTTTATCGGCGCGTTTTCGGACCTTTCCTTGAACTTTCTAGGCAAAAATACGAATCGAATGACACCTTGGTCTTGGCCTTGGTTTTTGGACAGGGCTGAAAAATGTTACAAAAAAGTACATGTGAACTAGATATTATCAAGCTTATTCGAACAATCACAAGTATGGCTTCTACATACTTACTAGTATAAGCTACTAGCATCACAATTTCCCGAATGAAAATCTTTTATTGAATCATTTATTATAACCCTGAAGAATATATTAAATAGAATATTCACTCATTTTTATTCTCTGAGAAATAATTTTCAGGAACTTATATCGACTCGGCTACTTACTCTGGAAGACTAATGATTTTTATGTTGTTCACTGCGTTCATGTTTCTTTATGTGGCCTACTCAGCATATATTCTAGTACTACTTCAATCGACAAAGCCCATATCTTCGATTAGAAGACTGGTTGACAGCAGAATTGAATGTGGGGGGTTGAACATAAGCTTCATGATGCCATATTACCATGTAAGTAATTAATCGTCTTGAACCAGCACTAAATAAACTAGGGAAAGTTAGATATGGAAGACGTATCTCATGATTATATTGAAAATATAGTTGGATCTTTTGCAAAAAAAATATCTGGGTTACTTTAGTAAGAAAGTCGATGTTGATTAATGATTAAGATATAAGGAGGGGCGAAGGCATTCTAAATTCAATATATATTTAGATTCTTCAGCATTTGTATTGAATAAAAGTAAGAAATGTATTGTTTTAATAATAATACCGATGATACTAATTTATTTGTTTTTTTTTTAAATTGAAAAGTATGCTTTATTAGAACTATGAAATATCCATCAATTCACTGAATTTATTTTATAAAAAAATCACCTCCAAGGTGCGACTTCATTCTTTCCTGTTCATAAAAGAGGACATCTGGCTTTCCACTCACACTTGTGAATTGTAGTAGGTATTCATGTCACATACCATTGTACAAGTGTCTGCAATATTCTGTGTAATGCCGGTGTAAGTAGTTCCACTGTGATTCGAAAGTGCATATGGACTATAACGACAAGAAGCCAAATTGTTTGCTGCATAATTGATAATATCTAATCCTTCAAAAGGAAAGTCAATGACAACATTCAATTCGCCTCTGAATATTTCCTTCCGAGAGAATATTTTTTAATGAATTACTAAAATACGGGGAAACTTATGGATTGATAGGGACTTTGTGCATTTTATCCGTTCCTTCCACCTCGAACACGTCAGTTTTTCATCTCCATCCAGAGTGTCCTCTCTTGTGAAAGAATCCAAACATTGCGAGAATCTCAATTGGCCATCAGTTCTTTGTGGTATGGGGAAAGACATCCCAAAAAGGATCGAAGTTTACTGATGAGTGTCCACAATATGTGCACTTCATAGTTGATTTTAATTGACAAAAGAAATTGTCTACAATCTCAAATATCTCCGTTAAGATCGGTTTAGGCTTCTCAGTAATTCTATTAACGTCCTGGGAACTCGTGGGCGTCGTGATGGGGATAACCCATCGGGAGGCAAATCTTTGAATATGACTTTAAAAGTAGACTTTCTACGATATCAGATGAATCTTGTTACCACAATTCCTCAATAACTATTACAAACGCTTCGATTAAAGCACCAAAAAAGGACCGTTTTCTGTATGATGGTCAGCGGCTGTGTGATCAACTATAATTTTCTACAACTGGGCTAAACCATCACAGCAGATACCTATTGTGAGGAAATCGATGGAATGTATCGAAAATTACATCAGCAGCAGCCGGTACTGGTCAACAGTAAAGGTCCGATCATGCTCCACGACAATACCTGTCCAACGTTTCACAAATTACCGTCCGAAAATTAAACAAATTGAGCGTCGAAATTCTGCCTCACCAGCCATACTCTCCAGACCTCTCGCCAACCGACTACCATCTTTTCAAGCACTTCGATAACTTTCTCACCGGTCGACTTCAACGAATCCCGAGTGCAAAACTTTTATATATAATAATAATAATAATAAATTATACATCTCGTAGGCAAAGCAATTATAAATACTTAATTATTGTGATAAGAATATTATAGTAAATATAAATAAATAAATGAAGATGAATACATTAATCAAATTTGATGATGGAATAGGCAGTCTTGATTTGTCGTTTTGGTGAGTGAAACCAACAACAACATCATAAGATGATTTGTTCTCATGTACTAGGCACACAGTTTCGAGTATAAACGAAGAAGAAAGTATTAGTAATTTTTGCACCTTGAACAAGGGTTTACAAGACTCTCTAGGCCCAACATTGCACAGATGTCTGATGGCGCGCTTTTGGAGAACGAAGACTGTATTGAAGTGGTGTTTGTTGTAGGTGCCCCAGAATGATATGCCATACCTTAAATGCGATTCAACAACGGCGTGGTACACAATTTTTGCGGTTAAAATACCAAAATCATTCGACAACGTTCGTAAAGCATAACATCCCGAAGCTATTTTTTTGCTCAGCTAATTAATATGGTTATTGAAATTGAGGTTGCTGTATAGATTGATTCCAAGAAATTTATTGAGTTTTTTGTTTGATATAAGATTTGTTTTTCTATATTGAAAGATAGCAGATTGAAGTTGCACTACTCTCTTATTTTAACAATATCTTGTGCTATTTTGTTTCGAAGATTATTTTCATTAATGTCATGCCACAGGGTGGTTGTATCATCTGCAAAAATTGTGAAGATTCCCTCAGAATCAATATAAGTTAGATCATTAAAATATAACAATACTGGCCCCAGTATCTAGCCTTGAGGTACTCCGTGTCTGACAGAGACAATATCTGACAGCGTGTCAGTTCCAACAGCTTGGGTTCGTTGACTCAGATATGATTTCACCCACTTAAGGCTTTGATTTCTGGCTGAATTAATCGACTTGTGTTATGTTGGCAAAATTGCACTGATTCAAATGACGTTTATTTCGATTTCCCTAAGATATTACAGTTTAAAGTACACTCATAAAAACGGACAAAACTTTGGAAAGAACCCAATAATTATTAAAATCTTTAATGGTGCCTTGGTTATTTGCAAAGTGTATCGGTATTATCTCTGATAAAATTCGATAATTGAAATGTGCTTTATGATCTAGTGTAGAAGCATTTATAAGACTATAAACGTGAATTTAAAAATTTTAATGAAACATTTCATGGCTGTCATTTTGTATGTTAGTTACCTACTTTATATGTTCACTTGAAACATTTGTTGACAAAGCAATCACTCATATGGGTGAAATTATCAAATAAATTGATCCTTCAATGTGAAACATAGATTCTAGAAAATATTTTTTTCAACTTTTGTTACAAATGCTATTACGCTTTCTGGCATAGTTTTAAAGATTGATTTTTGTCTATTTTCAATCGTGTTTATCCCATAGTACAGATTTGACCTGTTTATGCATTTTTTGTTTATCCAGTTATGCTTATCGAGTTCTTCTTTCCTTGTATCTTTTTATGTTGGGTTAGGTTAGGTCCAAAGTGAGTGGGTCTATTCGACCCCCAACCGCAAGGATTTATTGTGGCTCACACCTATTAACACTCGACTAAATAAACCCACCTTCTTAACGAAGCCGATTAGTTTGTATGGTGAGTGGTCTTTCAGGTCAGATGGTAAAAGTACGGCTCTGGCGTATTCTAAAAACCTGATTCGGTCCCCAGCGGGGCAGGCACAAAGTATATACTCTGCTGTTTCATCGTTAATGACGTAGTCGAATAGTCAGGTGCAATGATACCCGCAACTACCTTCCCATATGAGAGTTTTTGCACGTCAGCTACACCTGACGATGCCTTAGATTCAACCGTGTAGGGCTTTTTCGCCTCTGGTTTTGGTGAATCATCACTTGAGTGCAAACGTTTGCTAACCTGCTCATGAGGGGTTTGTTCCTCCATTTGAGACAGATTCTGCGTACGCTGCTCAAGAATTTGGTGCAAAGCGGTTTCATAAGTTACCTCGACCTTGAGGAGACGACTCAGTCTTTTTCTGGCTGCACCACTAAACCTTTTTTTTTAGGTTCAGTTATTGGATCAAGAATTGTAGTGTTGAAAAGCTCTCGCCCCTGATCTAAATTTACAGGGGGGTCAGTTGGAGTCAATAATAGTCATATTGATATCTTTTCACCTTGACTTATATAAAAAAATAACTGTTCTCTCTCGAGTACACTTTACAATTCCTGGTATTATATTTACCCTTTCACACTGTCAACGTCATTCCTACCCTTAATTCACAACCATATAAAATGTTAAAAAATGTGTGGTTTCAGCTAACCAAAGATGAAGCGTTGAAAGATTTATACAGTAAAAAAATTCACCCCAATCAGTTTTTCACCCTAGAAGATGGACTGAGAAAAGTCCAGGATGGAAATTTTGCATTTCAAGTTATTCTCGGTCCGGCATACAACTACATTCTGAAAACTTACACGAATTATGATATATGTAAATTGCAAGAGCTCTCTGGATTTATGAACGTACGTATCTTTTTTATTGAAAGTTAAATCTGAAATACTTCCTCTCCTATTTCAGGCTAAAATGTATGTAGCTGTTCCAAAAAGTTCTCAGTATAAAAAAATCTTCAAAATAGGGTAAGCACGAGCAACTCCTTAATTTTTTCTGCAAAATGATGTTATGATTTCAGACTCTTGCGTGTTGAAGAAAGTGGACTACAAATCAGAACCAAGAATCGCGTCTCTATGAAACCGAAGTGCTACAATGAAGGGGAAATTTTCAGTCCGTCAGAATTTACGATTGTCATTCAGTATTCCTACTGTATTTACTAGGAATAATCTTATCCTTGGTTATTCTTTCGATAGAAAAGTTGCTGGCAAAGTATAGTGGGAAAAATAGTTGAAGTTGATTACAGTTTTCAATTATGTAATTTATTAATGACAAATTAGAAAAGAGTGCACCTAATTTCACGTGATTATTCATTGAAAATGAATAAAAACTTGTATTAAAACACCCTTTTATGAAGCTAAACAACATACGCACTAAGTTCTTCAATAAAATTCAATGGTACATTTGATTTGTCATTCTTTACCATCTATACCTACCTTGGATTTAATAAACTATCAGCAGATAATTTATTTTGGAGTCAAGTCCTTGGCTAGCCTTGTATTCCTTTAGGATCCATATTCCATTTCTTGTTTACAACTAATATATATGATTTTTATATCTGAAATCTGTGACAAAAAAATATTAATGTAAACTATCACGACTGAACATAACTGTGTGAAATCTATTTTAGAGTTTTTTGGCCGTGGTCTACAGGTATAGCTTTCACACAAAAAAATATCAACGAAAAAACTGGAAAGAATCACAATTGACGTTATTTGGTCCAAAAATTATGAGTTAGAGAATTTCGTTCTATAAATAGTGGTTGAATACTGAATTTAGATTTACAAAAGTCAAGCATCATTTAGCAAAAACTCTCTCAATGAATGTGACATTTACAAAGAATACAAAACAGTTGTTTTCCCATTTCTATCTTCATTTTCAGTAGTTTCAGTATTTTAATATTTCTGGAAAGGTTTTGGCTTTCTACTTCACCATCTTTATACAAAAAAATGTGGAAAATCTTCCCAAGAAAAAAAAGCAATCAATTTAAAAAAAGTAATTCTATACAAAGATGTGCAGATAATGCAAAGACGTAACTTTCAGACACAAACTGGAAGAGAAAGTCTTCTCGAAACATCAAATTACACAAAAGAAAAATACTTTGAAAACAAATATTTTTATATGAATACTGAATTATACAAAAACCACTTTTATCTATTCAATTTGTATTCCAAATATTTGTTATGGAACTTAATCAGACATCATTCATAGGATTGCCACACAATATAGTAAATGAAAGTGGTAAAATATCTCTTATTTGGTACACTGTCATCCTCACTGGTAGAGATCTGATGTTTGCCTCAAGACGCTTGCCTTATCAGCTCTTCAGTACTAATCGGGATGACATTATAAAAAACACACCATTCATTCATAAAATTACGACTTCATGTCATGAGTTTGATCTACTGATGTCATCGATGCCATTCATTCGCTTAATTAAATCCCAGCCAAAGGAATCTTGTTTAAATTGATAGGTGTATTTTTTCACGTTGTTTTTTTTTTGGAATAACAATTTACAACAGTTCACCTGCTGAAATTAAATCAACTATTTCTTAGACCGTATTCAAAAATCATCTGAAAAGACATATATTGAACGACCAACTTTTTTTATAATTTCACGTTTTTTTCTTTTTGATATTCAATATAGCATTGGATGTTTCTTGAAATCAGTGTCTTACAGCGAAACATCGGACGTCTACTAGTAAGGGTGACCGTGTGCCATGTAAGTGTAATTTCACCTTTTTCATTTACTATATTGTGTAGGAATCCTGTAAATCATATCTGATTCAATTCCATAACGAATGTTTGGAATACAAACTGAATAGAGAAGTGTTTTTTCGTATAATTCAGTATTCTGTTGATCACTTACATCATACACAATATAGAATACATTCGATTGAAGTACCAAAAATGTCAAAAACTATCAGATAACGTAGCTGTATCTATCTTGCTCCTAGGTAATATAATGTTATACCCGCCCATATCAAAGATAAAAACTCCCCTACTCTCTTCAAATATAGAATTAAAAAATTGTTAAAACAAACTCCCAGAGCAAATATTCGTCACTGGATCGATATAATAAAAAATAATTGATTATAAGTATATAACTGTAATTTTGTATGATTTCATTGTATACATAGTGGGATGTGTGTATATATGTGAATAGTTGTGTGAGTGTAAATATGTTTATTTTCATGAGTGTGTTTAGGTATATGTATATATATAGTTTGAAGTTGAGAATCTTAGCGACTGGAGAAATGTATGGTAAAATGGATCAACGGGATCTCTCAGTCAAAAAAACAAAAATTAAATCACTGCTCTACTCTGCTAAGCTTTCGCTTCTAATGGGAAGCTTCTTCAGGGCCTATAATTTATTGAGTTGTGGATTTTTTTGCCAATGAACATTACATACCATACTTACAGTAAAAAACAATCAATTGAACATATAAATCGACGAAAGAAAGTTGAATATTCATGGATTTTTTGGTTTGACAAATGTCATACCTTCACATAAATGTCATTTTTCAATGGGCATAATGATTTGATAATCTTTGACTCTAAAGGGAGAGTTGATTGATACAATTTTCATTATTATTATTGTTTTTTGGTGTAGTTCCAATAAGTTACTGTATAAACTGCTGAGATTATCAGTGTCAGTTCTCTTATTCATACAATCAGAAGACTTATTAACTTCAACCATTTCAAAGAAAAGGCGTTTGGAAATATTTTTTTCTGTATGTAAAACTTTTATATTTGAAACAGGACACAAACCAAATTACTTTATTTAATTGCCTAATAAATCTACTGATAATTGTATTATAAATCCTCATATGTTTTTAAACACCGTAAATTTCATTGAATGGTGAATAAATATTATCATTATTATTTATTCATATAAAGTATTTCCTTCGAAAGTACTTTTCTTTCGTGTAATCCAATGTTTATATGAAAGTAGCTGTTTCGAGAAAACTTTTTCTTCCCATTTGTGTCTGAAAGTTATTTCTTTGCATGATCTGCACATCTTTGTATAGAATTACTTTTTTGAAATTGATTGCTTTCTTTCTTTTGAAGATTGCCACATGTTTATGTATCAAGATGGAGAAGTAGAAATTCAAAACCTTTGCCAAACAATTGACCTCTCCAAAAAATATACCCCTTTCAATTCATCAATTTTTTTTTTTAAAGATATGAATGAGGAATGTTGGTTTTAGGATCAAATCCCATGCTTTTTTATGGTGCTTCATTTCAGTCATATGGAATCATTATTCATTTTATACCATGTTTTAGAAGTATATTTATTATTCAACCCTCATCTCAAGAATTTAATTTCATCTAATATAACCACCCCAATTATATTTACTCACTTCATCCTGATGGCCAAGGACCTTCCTCACCAACCAGTTCGAATGACCTTGAAATTATCCAAAATAACTAAAATGAAAACACCATGAGAAAAAGCATGTAATTTGGTCCTAAAACCATCTATGCTCATTTACTATTGAATCTGTTATATACAGTGGAAGCCCTAAACTGTTACATCCTTTCAAATTACTTAGACAGCAGAGTGTTCACCACTGTGAAGGCCCCCAAAGAGTTTGTGTCTGCCTGCAATGAATGTAGATTGGAATACATGGATATATCTCTAAATTTCGTTAGGGATGTCTCCAGAGTTGCTTTTTAAAACTATTATAGTAATAAAAAAAACTTAGTTCTGATTCAATCCCAAGAAACTAAACAAGCTGATAACCCTCTGATGGACGGAGAAACATTTCAATATATATGAGCACGGATAAAATATTATAAATTGGCCAACATCCACTGTTGATGAAATCAAAAACAGTTCCCGCTCAACAGGATTCATTTATTGGATAATAAATTGGTTGGGAGTCATCTTTTTACATAATCACGGTTTGTATTTGATTTTGAGCCTCCGTACAAAACAATGATAGGAAAAAAATGCTAATTGCTACTAGATATATTATCGTTTAAATACATTTTTTACACTCACAATTATTATCACCAACTACTGTCTATTTTTCAGCTATTATTTTTTAACAACTATGCTAAACTAGGAAATACACATCACAAAAAATGTCAAACAAATTATTCATAACCGCATACTACATAATTCTTCAGGATGAAATTTCAGGATTTGTAGATGGAGGTTTTGAAAAGGAAAAATTAAACTTTTACAATTAATGGTAAATAGACGCGGCAATTTATAAACAATATTCTCCTTCTTAACAAGATATTGTATTCAATAAATAAACCCATTTTCATCAAACTATCAGAACTCCATTTCTTCCCATGGCCTGACTTACATCAAAGTTTGAATTCAAGTGAAAACGTTACCTACAGGCTTACTATCAACTTTAATCTACCAGCATTTAAAAAAATATAAAATATACTTTTAAATTACAATGTCACATATATCACAAAAACTATATAGATGTTGTATGAAGCAACAGTTGTGACGATTCAAAGAACATTTTTGGGAGTGAATAGTGGACAATTTATGGACAATATGGAAAAAACTATAACAAATGCCCCAATGGAACATTTCAGTATATGGTAAAAGATGTTTTTTTTTTGAGTGAAACTTGTTAATATTTTCGAAAAAAAAACAAAGAATATTATATGAATTATAGCCAAAAAATTCTGTTGTTTCATTTTTATCTATCCACCCAAATATTAGGTTATTGCCTATTGTGTTTTTGAGGTAAGAGTGGTAGAAACTGGAAAGTTAAAATATCGAAAAGTCAAAAGAGGTTTCAACTCCCCGGTTCAAACGATGACAAACGGTTTCAATAGTTATAGTTCAATATTCAATTGAATCTTCTTCAGTAAAATCAATATTGGTAAGAAAAATAGGCAACACCATTCTGTATGGTATCAAATAGTCACTATAAATAGTGTCTACGACTAATGACTTAATTACTTTTGCGTGTTTCCTTGGGAAGTTCATACATTTGTTTTTCTATGTATATTCTAGACAACATTCAATCGAAACAAACCAATAATTTATTTCGTTTTCTTAAAATTGTTATGAAGGCATGAAAAACGAAAGGACATTCCATATTTTAATGGTATTTTATTCATTTGTATGTATGTTCTATCGAATATGTCAACTTAAAATTTTGATAACGACTTCTGGCATATTCACTTTGGAAAGCAGATTAGAAGTCTTCGAATCAAACAAAACATAAAACTCTCCCACGATTTCGAGTTTGAACAGAATCAGAATTCAAACTTGGAATTCCAGGTCAAATTCCGCGTTAAAGGTCAGAATTCCAGGAGAATGGCAACATTCCGAATTTATAAAAATTTTATTAATTTCATGTGTGAATTCCAAGTTTGCAATTTTCCAGTTTAATGTCGAAATTCCGAGATTATGACCATAATATCAGGTTAAAGGTAAGAACTCGTGAGTTCAAATTCTGAATCTCCAGGTCAGAATTCAGGATCAAAATTCAGAGTTTAAGGTCAGAGTTCGAGGTCATTATTCTATCAGTTGAAGTTTGATGTCAGAATTCCGAGTTTGCTTTAGTTTCAGGTTTAAGGTCAGAATCCGGAGAGAATGGCATATTCTTTGGATTTACAATAATTATAATAACTTTATTGATAAAATGAACGAGTCCCGTGTTTACGATCGACCATCCAAGTTTAAGGTCAGAATTTCGAGTTTGAGATCAGAATTCAGAGTTTGAAGTCAGAATTCCAACTTTGAATTCAGAGTTTATGTTCGCCATTGGAATTCCGATTAAGGTCAGAATTCCGAGTTTCACGACAGAATTGTCAGATTTATGTCACAACTCTGAGTTTAATATCAGAATCAAGGTTTGAAGTCGAAATTTATGCAAAATAACATTTTTCAAAAAATGAGGATTGTCCTGTTTCCTATAAAGTATACTCTTCAGATGCTGAACCCTATTTTAACTCAATATTTTATAATAATTTTAAGAATCCCAAGAGGTATACATGTTTTTAGAGCGAATTAAAGATAACAAATTTGTTAAAAAAATTAATATGGTGCTTTGTTGATATGATTATTAGATTATTCTTACTCGCAATAGCTTCACTGGGAAACCACTTCTTTATGAATGCAACGTTCAGGAGTGAATATTAACCATACTTATATATAAAGCAGCTTTATAATTTTTCATTTATTTTCATTGATGCCTTCAATTCGATGTAACCACAATTTTAATTTTCCCTTCTTTCTTTTCAAACACATTCACGTGTTTTTTGATTATATTTGTAGAACTTTCAAAATGGCAATTTTGTTTTGATGAGATGAATGGTTGAGAATCATCAGTTATGATATCTCTTCCAATTAATTTGGTAGCCAGCAGTGCAAGTGATTGTTTTGTCCATTTTGTCCAGTTATAGACATTAAAGAATTTTTGGTCTTTCGAGGCAGATTGTATAATAAAAACCATATGTTAGTCCTTCAAACAAAAAATACTAATTTTTGTGTTCTCCAGACTTTTATGTTTAAATAAAGAACTTCACAAGATCCATTCAACTGTAAAATATCTGAATATCTCAAGCAAAAGATTTCCATTCATGTGTTGGTTTTTGTTATTTATACTGAGTGAATTTTGGTCGTTTTTACTTCAGTATCAACCTATTAAAATTACAAAACTACACCTCACGATTTGATCTCCATAAACTTTATTTGAAAAATATCACGTTTCGCTAGCACAGTAGCTTTCTAAAGTAGATTCAAATCATTTGAGAAAGCTACCGTGTCAGCGAAACATGTTGTGATATTTTTCAAATAAAGTTTGTGGAGATAAAATCGTGAGGTGTAGTTTTTGAAATTACTATGGATCTTCATTAAGTAACGGCCGAATCAATCAGAATAATTAAATTACTCGTGAATCATTTGGTGATGGCAACTTGGCAACACAATTGGAAGCCGATGGATTGCAAGAAGGGTTTTTTCAAAGCACATATAGAGATTTCAGTTTATTTGTTCATGTTGACAAGATTTCCATCACAACTGTTAATGAAAATCTAAAAAATCCAGAAGAAAGATCGTGATGTTAGCTTGTTCGAATTAATTTCCTTATTTTAGTACACTATTTTATTCTATGACTAACGGTCCAGTAACCTGCTGTATTTTTTGAGATAATTACAAGTATTATTCGATAAACAATAGCTTTTATACATCAAATTCTTATATTAAAGGTCTTAAAACCTACTTGGTAGGACAAATGTACATAATAAATAATGACAGAGTGATATAAATGTAGTTGGTAGGACGCCCTTTGCAGCTATGTTTGTAATTTTATTTACATGTTTCACTTAAGCATAACTTGTTCCAGTGCTGATCATGTTCTCATTTGCAAAACCCAGAATATAAAAAGATCATATACAGCATGCCCCACATCAAGTACCGTCCAACTAATATTCGAAAAATATTATCAACGCTTTGTTTCATCAAACGGATTATTTTCTGATTCCTACAACAATGTTGTCATGTCACAATTTGAAAAACAAAATAGCAAGTGATTCAAGAAGGCAATCTGAACAAGGTTAGTGTTGATCAAGTAAAAGCTTCATAAACATAATTTGTCCAAATGAAAACAAGAGATTGGTTCGAAAAATATTTAGTGGCAATGTCAAACGAGGAGATTTAGAACATGGGAAATGTTCAACTCATGGAAATAATTGGAAACGCTACAATCTCGGGTTGATTTGGACCCGTTTACTACTTCCTGTGTCTACTTGATTAACACTCTACAGTTCGATTTGCTGTTATCAAACCATTTGGGATATAATTTTTGAATTGTGACAAGATAAATTAAACCAAATAACATATGATTGCTTTTAAATTATTCTATTTGAAAGTGATGGAAATGTTAAATAAGATATGTGTTGAGATAAAATCAGTACCAAATTTTCTTAAAATGGTGGATAATGTGTATGAAATAGTCAATAACGGTTTTAGCTGTTGTGAATTTACCTGTTTACAAATTTTTGTTGACCCCTAAAAGAACAATGGAGGAGATAATTACTTACGATAAAAACTGTTTTCCCAGTGTAGAATCTACAAAAAGGTTTTACTAGTAGAAACTTGAACAAACATAACCTTAAAATCGAGTTTAAAAGCTTCAAAATTCCTTCGGGGTGCAGTTTATTGGATAAAATATTTTTTTCATATATTTTGAAATAATCTCTATTATGAATACTCTGATCCGTTACTTGATGAAAATGAATAACACTATTCACTTCACTAGTAACTAAAGAAGTTACCATGTAACCAAACACGTTTTAAATTAAATTTGTTGTTAATATTCTGTAATTATTATCATGGATAATAATCACTACCATTGTAAATTTAATCAGTTTTTTCAGAGTGGTGTGTCTAACGTAAACACGTCGAAAACCAATTTTTTCACGTGTTTTGGAGTTTTTCAACTCAAAAAATTTTTTTTTCTTTGTACAACTTTCCGCCAGTAATTTTTTTGTAGATTCTGTAGTAGCAATTTTGAGGTTATGCCCCACAAGAATGAATTGTCTGATCACTCAAAATGTCTAAATTGTTCAAGATGAATTCATTCATATTACACAACCCTGATTCGAAAATTAAGCACTGATGAAGACTCAAATAATGCCTAAAATATTGATTATATTTGACTATTAAAAAAAATATCAATACTTGACGTAGGATACACTTGAAATCTGAACAGTCAGTTTTAGAGAAAAATTGCAAAATATGTGAAGGGCTCACCTAAACTATTCAGGATTAATTAATTTAATTAACTAAAATCATTTCTGTACAACTCGATTTTCAATAATTATCAAGCCTAGAATTATCGAAAACCAAGCGGAGTACAAAGCCAAAATAATCCATATTGATGTTATATATGCATTTCTCCAAAGCCAACTATTTCGGAAAAGCACAATAACAAAACATATATTACTGCAAAGTACTGGCATTGTTAATATTGTCCAAAAACATGTTCGAAATCCAATAACACAAAAAAAGGTTAAAATATCTTGAATATCTTCAACGATTTTTTAAAATTTGTTAGTCGGGAAACGCCGCAGTAAAAAATAATGAAAAATCACATGTGTGACTCACTCAAATAACTCAAAAGTAATCCTTGGAGTAAACAATATTTCGAAAACAATATTCCATATACATTTTTTATAGGCGATACTCGGGTTTTGAAATGGACCAAACAGCAAGCAAGTTGATTGTACAACACAAAAAAATCCGTAAACCAAGTGACGAAATAAATAAACTTATTTACAAAAGAATATCAATCAATTAAAATTAAGATTAAAGTGATTTTGGGATTATATATACAAAATATTAAAATTCTATAATATATGTACACCTAACCTGCTAAATGTAATAATTATAAAAGCAAATGAGATAATAAATGAATCACTTTCAAAATGGTTCGTAGTTATCAGAAGGTTCGTGAATTCAACTTAAAAAGTTTTACACAAAAACTTTAGCTAGACCGTCGGCCCCAGCACTTGCTATATACGGTCTTGATGGATGGAAAGCCACATCTAAGATGCTCTCGTCAAACTTTTTACGATGTGCGGTGATTTCTTGAACACAAGTCTTGTTGTCTAAATGCCACAACCTAATCGAACAATCATGTGATCCTAAAAGTAAAGGTCATGTATGAATAATTATAGTATAAAATGAATAAGTGAAACAGAAAATAAATCAGGTTTTAAAACTGAACATAATATGAAACAGTGTTTCAAAGTGTCTCATTTGACTGGAAAATGTGAACAGATCAAAGTATGAATATAGGAACAGTTTATTTGGATTTGAAACGAACCTTTGAGACAGTATGAAAAGACAGACTGACTCCTGCTTAAATCGAGAAGCTACAGCAAACCAGGTACAGTCTGTAAATGGTTTGAAGACTACCTGAACAGTAGAAAACATGTAACAAAGCCTAATAACTTAACTTCCCTTGACATTAGTACTAATAACGGAATACCTCAGGGTAGCACATTAAGACCACTCCAATTTTTACTCTACATAAATGATATTTTCATTAAAGTAGATACGTAGATACTAGAAGTAGGATTCACGTGCGAAAACGTGGCACCATATCAGTTTCGTCTTTCCACAATATTAACAGTACAAGAAATGAGGTCTGCAAGAACTTCTGAGGACCCTTCTTTTTTAGGCGCAGCAAGGAAACAAGGATCAGGGTATTGTCCTTAAACATTCAATCATTAAGACACAAGAGTGATGAACTATTATTATTGTTAGCTGAATATGAATATCCGGATATAATTCTTTCAACTGAACATTGGTTGAAACCGGAAGAACCAATATTTCTACCTCAGTATAGCTTGATTTCAAAATATTGTCGCTTCAACTCAATTGGTGGATGCACCCTTGCTCTAGTTAAAGATTATTTAAGTTCTAATTTCTTCAAGGTTGACGAATTGGATCATTTAATTATAGAAAGAGAGTTTGAATTCTCAATCATAAGATTTGCCGAATTAAATCTTTTTGTAATATGTGTATACAGACCCCCTACATCTAATGTAACAAATTTTTTGAAGGGATTGGAGGTTCTTCTAGATCAGCTTTCCTTATATGCATCCTTACTTCTTACAGGTGATTTTAATATAAACTTTTCTGATACAACATCTACAAATACTAAGTTATTGCTTAACTTATTGACATCGTTTAACCTTCATATGCACGTAGACACCCCTACAAGAATCTCTAATTTCTCTTCCACGATTATTGATTATTTATGTACAAATATTAATGCAGTTGAATGTATGGTTGTAAATTCTGGTTTATCGGACCATGAAGCCATTTTGTGTAATTTATCATTCGAGAGAAACGTCAACAAAAAGTAGTTACGACGAGGAAGACTTTTCAGTAAACACAACTATAATAAGTTTGCCCAACTTTGTGGAGAGTCTGACGGGAATAACGTCCTACATTTTGAGGACCCCCTGAGTGAATTCCATAAATTACTATGTGGGAGGCCCTATTATAGTGTGGATGAATTCTATCAAGGCTCTATCGAATAACTGACATGTAGCTTTGTGTAAACAAGTTATTGAAACCAACACGAAATGGCTATCAATGTTCATTATGTAGAATTATATATTTACGTTTACTTAATATTCATAAATTCATGTACTTATATTTGTAGCTGTTCAGCTGGACTCAATATTGTTCTGTCCATATACTCTGCTCCTGTTATTAAGCACAGACAATTTGTTAATTGTCCCTTATACATGTTTTACTTTACTAGACTTTGCCAATAAGATGTATATATCTTGGGTAATAAAGCATATTTTGAATTGAATTGAATTGAATCCGTGTGAAATTCGTGTCTTTGCTGTCGACACACTTTTATATTACTGTGCACATTTGATAGATATGATGAGTAGTGATAATGTCATACTGTTTCAAGACTAAATAAATCAAAATTCATGTTCTTCAGTAATAAAGCAGGAAATCATAAATTTGAAAGCAGACAGATGAGTATCCATATTGATAATATAGAAATTGAAACAGTTAGTGTGGCGGAATATCTTGGAGTTTGGAGTTATAACTAATCGCAGATTAACATTCAAAGAATAGGTATAAGAGGTAATACAAACTATAATAAGATTTGCCCATTTTCTGGAATATATTCAATTCAGCAATTTATTCTGAACGTATCCATTTTAGCATATGCCACAACACCTAGATCACTAATGGTCTTTGTAGATTCACTTTTATTATTTTGATCAGTGTTGAGTGGTCGAGAGAAAATCATAATATTGCATTTAATCACTTCGACATTCACCCAGTTGTCAGTACACGGGTCCATGAAATATGTATTATCACTTCGAGGTTCCTCGCAATCCTATCTAGATTCAATAATCCTAAATATTTAGAGATCTGCAAACATTAAAATTTGTGAATGATTGATTTTGTTTTTAATTGAGCTAAAAAAAATATTAAAATGGTTGATATTTTAAAAATAATTTTTAAATTACTTGATAAACTGTTCATTTCTGTGGTTTTTCCATAAATAAAAGTTGGCATTTGATGATTCATAAACTGATAGTAACTGCAGGGCAAATGCATTTGCATTTTCATTACTATTTTAATAAAACAAATATCTGGCATAAGGCGAACTATAATTTTTCTGTTTATCGTTCATGAAGTAACAAAAGTATTTAATATTCTATACAGTATCATTTTTACTCTTTTGATAGAATTGTCATTACAAATTTGTTAGCATCAAGTTCTAATATCAGAAAAAATCAAATATTCATCCCAATTTTCGATTTCTTTTGATCTCTTGAGCTTTTCGCTTTTCAGGTTTTCACCAACAGGGAAAATTTGGCCTAGTATAACGAACAAACAGAACACAACTTTGAATACCCGAATAAAGAATTTCTATAAGAATTGTCCGTTAAATAAATTAATAGCATTTTTATTTTGAATACTGACATACCTGAGAGAAGATACAATCCGTTAGGATCAACAGCCAAACTAGTGACGGCATCCAGATGCGCCACCATAGAATGTACCATTTTTCCCGTGTGATTGTCCCAGAATCTGATGTGCCTATCTTCGTGAGCTGTGATTGTCACAGCTAATGTTGGATGACATACAATCTTATTGATTTGCCTAGCGCTAGAGTTCACTCCGTCTGGAGCCGTAGACTCTAACCTAGTCACAGCCTTTCCGGTTTCTGTATCGAATATAACGCAATGCGAACTAGAGTATGAAGCTACTATACGGTTTGGTTCGTCTCTCACAAAGTCAACACTGGAAGGAATACCGTCTTGTTCCGAAACGTACGTTGACAAGAGTTGTTGCTGAAATAATTTATTTATTAATGGAATGCACACTACTCCGGTGAATAATAATGATAATAATAAATGTATTCATGGATGAATACAAAAAGTATTTCAACAATAAGCCTTCATATATCACTAAGACTTACTGAAGATTTACTGATATTCAAACCATGGAATTCTGATATTAATGCTTATTCTGGTATTACCAAAAGAGTTTAGGTTATATTGTATAATGGCCCTTATAGAGGCCATCATGAAATTGCTTATTTAAGTTTTAGAAAGATTATGTAGTCTATAAAATTCAAAGCAATAAGCATCATTTTAGGTTTATTTGTACCACTTGTTTGCTACATCAATCAATCAATTCAATCATTTATTTAATGTACAAGTTACCTAAAAGTTTAACAGACTGTGTCAAGCTACTATCTTTTAGGAGAAACTTGAAGGCGATTCTTGTTAAAAAGGCTCACTATACATTAGATGAATTCGACACATAATCTTCATATATGTATTCATTTGAACTACCATACTGTTTGAGTATGTGATCATGTATATATATATATATATATATATATATATATATATATATATACATATATATATATATATATATATATATATGTGTGTGTGTGTGTGTACATGTATATATGTACTTAATCGACAATATGTAATTCTTATGAAATTAAACGTGTATCTCTCTTTTTTTAATCACCAGTTGAAAACCAAATTGAATAATTTGAATCCTTTCACTGGGACAAACATTTCAATGACTGTGTAGAGATCATAGAAACACTGTAAGGCAATATTGTTATCTTTCTGATTAAATATAATAGACCAATTAAAAGGGGATAGATATGGTTTCATTATAGTTATCAACATAAATTCCAATTGAAGGAATATAAGTAACAAGCTGAAATAATGTAAGTTATTCCCTGAAAAAATAACACCGGCCGCCGCTGGTCTTCATCAAACGACTGTGATTTGGCCAATGTCACGCTCAACTCGCCTTGCACTTCTCGATCCATCTAGGTGTCACGTCCCTTCCAGAGACTTCCATTGAGATATATAAACACTACCAACAGTCAGATGGAGCAAGTCTAGTTGACACTGCAGTACGAAGTGAGCTAACAAGGTTATAGATATTCGAGTATCAGTTTGAAATTTAGTTAAAGCTTTTGTGTTATATTGGCAATGTAGAAGTGAAATAAAGTCGAGTTTAATTGTACAGTGTGTTCAATTATTGTCGAACCCACGGGAAAAACGTAACAATAAGTTCAATGATTCTCATGAAAGGGTTACTAACTAACACCTACCTTACTGTGTGGAGTCCATAGCTTGACAGTTCCGTCAGCAGAACAGGACAAAAGTTGCTGTTTGGAATTCAAGACCGCCAATCCCCAGACGGCATCTGAATGCCCGTGAAGAGCAGCATTCAGGATATCGGGCTCATACAGATCGTATGGATCAATGTTGGAATTGGGAACATTCCAACAATTCACAGCACCATCTAGTCCACCTGAATAGCAATGTTCTCCTGTTCCTGATACAGCAAGACACAGTACTGGTCCTAGAACATATTAACAGTGATTATTTCTTCGTTACATTTTCCTATGTATATGTGACATCTGAGATGTCACCTTCATTAAAAATGAACTTCACCAAAAGCCTTGTTCAAAATTTTCTAACTCAAAAAAAAACATAATTTTCTCAGGATGACTCAAACAGTAAATAAACTAACCTGTATGACATCTAAACGTATAGAGAGGCTCAACATCCAACGACGCACTTTTCTTAGCAGGAACAGTCTTCTGTAGATTCCATAATTTCAAAGTGTGATCCTCACTTGCCGTTATCAAAACGGGATCGACTGGATGGAAAGCTAGAGCACGCACACCGTCGAAATGACTGCGGAGCGTATATTTGGCGTTCCATGTTTTCCTAAATGCCTCCTTACTGCTAGCAATATCGTACGTATTTTCAGCATCATTATTAACTGTTAATTGAGCTAACTCGCCAAGTCCGAGACTCGAGTCGAAATTTTCTTCATCATTCATTCCTATGGGTCGCTTCGGGATTGGTGCTAAAGAGGAAAAACAGAATTTCAAACTGCTGCTAAAAATTGTTGATGTTTAGTCAAACTAACTCAATTCAATCACCAATTGAAGGTTGAGTAAAATGAAATTAATGTTTTTGATATGAGGTTACCAAGTTTGTGGGGAAAATTTTCAAAACATTGCACATTCATGAACTATAGAGATAGAATTTCATTTACATGGGAAAAATGTTGCTTATGTCAAAGATTTAAATTGAACAATATAAAAAAATACTAAACACCTTATAGATTTTCCATAATACATTTTCTTTTGAGACAGGCGACGTATTTTTATAATTTCCGAAAAAAATTACTGTAGAATTTGTTGAAAGTTCATGACAATTTCGTTTTAGAAATTTCAGACCTGCTGCCAATAGGCATTAGATCCATTTATTAGCTCATATTACATTCAGTTATTCTCATACAAGACATATTTTTCAAATAAAAAATCAGCTGGTGTTGGTAATATTTTCCATACATTAGAAAATTCATTTGATTAGCGATAAGTGTACGTTTCTAGCAGAAGCAATATATATAAGTTTTGAAACAAGACTATTTCCATTGTTCTTGAAAACAGCAATATTCATTTCATTTTCTCTGCTTACACTTTGATATATTACTCAGTAAATTACACAAAAGGAATTTCTCTCGATGACAAAATCATACCTCCTTGACCGAAAATGGTTCACAGTAGTAAATGAGCTAGGAACGAAATAGGTACAAACTCTGAGGTTCCACAGGGAATAGTTCTTGCTGGAATGTGCTACTTAGATGCCAAGTATTTCAAGTTTGCAAATGATATTGCTATCGTTTACAAGAGAACCTATGCTAAAATAATAAACAATGATGAACAGTGATTCAGATCGCTATCATTTATGGTTAGAAAAAACAACTCCAACTCAGTATAAAGAAAACAAGTCACATGATATCCTTTCTGAACATTAAAAATTCCTTGGATTCCTTATAGACAAAAAATTGAAGTTTTCATTTCTGTAGAAATTATCAGAATGTTATGATGTAAAGATTGTTACAAGATGACACGGCAAATCAACTGGCAAAATAAACTACTACGCATGTCATAGAGTCAGTCAAAAATGCTTCATAGCCAAGTTTAGGTTTTCTTGAGAAAGCAGGCTCAAGAACTAAAACAATCAGAAACATTAAAATAAAGGTCAGGAATTAAAACAAGATAATAATATGGCTCAAGCACACTTCAAAAAGTCTATGGTAAAAGTCTGAGTTAAAAATTTTTATAAGTTGCAATTATGAGTTGCGAAGTCACCCGAAAGAAATTCCTAGATACTATAATAAACTTTATCTACCATAAGTTTTTTTCACTCTTTTTCGAAACTGTAGCATGTTAACTTTCTGATTGAAAGGGGGAGATGATTGAAATATTTTTTGCTATTATTAAGAATTGAGTTTTTAATTTGTGCTGTTGACGGGCTAGGACGAGGAATATTGAATGTGGAATGAGTGGCATAACTTTGAGTTGAGTTCGAGATGTTATCTTTGTGCTTTTCATGCATTAGGCAGACTGTTTCTAAAATAAAGAGGTAGTAGACTGTTAAGATGTGATGAGTTACACTTGAGATATGGTACTATTACCTTTGAAAAATGAATATTCCCAATTCATAATGTCTGCTATGACGCAATTGAAAAATTAATTTGCAACATCAGTAATTGTTTCATCAGTCTATCGCAAAAATTAAGTTACTTAATGAAATTTCAAACGAAAAGTCTTTAGCTCTGAATAACAGTTGTTTGAAATCATTTAGTGTCAATTATGATATCACAAATGTCCTAAACATGTAACAGCTTAATGATATTTGGATATCTGTAACCTACTTCGAGTGTATGTCACTGTAGTCTTGCAGAATTAATCTGGTGAGTTTGTCGCCCTGCTAGAGGCTGTTACTTGCACTGCATGGAACTGGTGGTTATGACCACACAGAATTCGTAGTGTTGGTTAATTATACTGTTGTAGCCAACTACACCTAAAGACACATTTACAGGTCTTTAGCAAATTAAGCCATCTGAAGTTTCTCGACAAATCGAGGGAAAGCATCATGAAAGGATTGTTTTTTCAAAACAAGGTTTTCTGAAAACTTCCAGACTCAAAGCAAAGCTTCGAAGAATGTTGCACAGTCGAGATCCAACAGAGAACACAAAAAATACCTTGGAACTCCGTAATATATTCTGAATTTTTATATGATTGAACTGGTTTGTAACACACGCAACTTTTTCCCCATTTATCTGTTCATCTTTTATAGTTTACAAAATCCAAATGGAGATGGTAAGAAAGGGCTGCCTGTATATTTGTCATGATAAGTTAGTATTAAAAAGTTTTTATGAACAGAAAATGTTAATTATTAGAATTTGGAACCTCGGGGGTGGAATGAATCTATCGAAAAAACTTTTCCCTCACCAGAACAAAATTGCTCTCAGTGCGCGTTTCGCTAAGTCACCTCCTGATGATGCTAACTTAGTCAGCGAAACACATGTTGAGCACTTTTGTTCTGGTGGAGGGAAAGTGTTTTCAATAGAACAGAAAATGTGGGAAAAGGTGTTTTCAATTGAACAGAAAATGGGTTTGAAAAATAGAGTTTCTGCACCTTTTCAGTAGACTGACTCATATGAAAGTTCTTGCTGTGTTCCACTAGATTAGGGGAACACATTATAGAAAGATAAGGTAACTTTTAGACTCAAAGTGAAGCTTGGAATAATGTGTAACAGTCGAAATCCAATATGGAACTATAATAAATACCTTTCAACTAACTATTAATACTTTAGGATGTATCCCTGTCAAGAAACAGGGATACATGTTCAATGAGTCATTACAGTGAGGGCAGCCATATATTCTCTTGTAGAATAGCAAGCTAGCGTTGTCAAGAAATCTTTCAAATATTGTTTAAAGTCTTGAGGGTTCCATGTTTTTTACAAATGTTGGTACTATATTGTAGATGTTCACATCGAAAGTTTTTACTGGATTTTTGCAGTCTCTTTCTGCTTGGTATGATTAATTGGCGGCGTCTAGTGACATAACTGGAAATCCGACTTTATTTTATAGTTTTTTTTATTTTTGTGAGTTTATTGTAGAAGTTGTTGAATGAATATGGATGATAATGTCATAATTTCAAGAGATGCAATGAGTGGTCTCCAAGTGTCGGTATAACTGGCACAAGCTATTATTCTTACATAAATTTTTGAAGTAAATATAAATAGGGATGTGTTTTTGGTATAATTCAAGTTCCATATAAAAGTAGTTGTTTCCAAAGTATTTTCTCCATCATGTAATTCAATGTTTACAGGAAAAAAGTTGTTTTGAATGGTCTTTTTCTTCCAGTTTGTATCTGAAAGTTACTTCTTTGCTTGAAGAGTTTATTTTGAAATCAACTACTTTCTTCTTTCATTTGGAAAATTCCCACATTTTTTTCTTTGTTTCTGAATAAAATTGATTAACCTCTCCTAAAATTGTACTCCTTCCAATTTATATTCATACTTTATAATTCGCAAAATCCAGATAGATATCATAAAAAAGGTTTTTCAAAAGAAATGTGTTTTTGAAATTACTTTTCGTTTAATACAAAATCAAATAACCAAATTTCAATATCAAATAATAACGCAAGAGTATTTTTACTATTTATGTATTTATCACTTCGTTTGTTTTATTTGTATTTACTGCTTTATTACCCTTATTCCAATCAGCTTGTTCGCCTTTGATGTCTTGTTTCTTTTCCGTCTCCGACAACTGATTTAGTTCATTGAAAACTTCTAAAGCAATGGCATCCACGTCATCGCCTAAAACTGAAACAAAGAATAAACATTTAAAACCACAACTGAGCTAAGGAACATTCTCTTCCACAAATCATTTCCCTTTCTTTTATGAGTGAAGAGTTTGTTCATTTCACGGATATTTCACACCTTTTTTACCAAGTTTGACATCGTCTTCGATATCTTCTGTGGGTTCGATATCCACATCATCGCTCATATCTTCATCGTCGTCCATATCGACGTCAGTATTGGATAGGAAGTCTAGATTCGCCATTACTGCTGCTTCAGTATCCAACATCATTGCTTCTGCTAGAGAGCCTGGTTGTGCCTTTTTTGCTGGAGTTCTCCTGCCTTGAAACATGAAATGGAAAATTTATTAATTTGTTATTCCTTCAATTCATGAAAGTAGATTAAGGTAAAAGTTTTCTAAAAGTGAATTATAAACTCCAAATTATATAAATATCAGTAACACTATTGGATACTCAAAACTTTCAAAAAAATCGATCTCTCAATGACTGACTGACACACGTTGCTGAGACTTTGAGACATAACCTTCGTCCTCGCAGACAACCCACTCATCACTGATGTTGTCTGCCGCAATAGCAGATGAATCGATTGGTTCTTCAGGTTCCATTCGACTGCAGACTACCAGCCCGAATTTTATTCTTCTCAATCATCCAAGTACGATTCCAATTTATTGTTCAATCATCTTTTTTTTTATACTATCCCTGTTTACAGTAAAATCGTATGTCTGTAAATAAATAGATACTGAATATTACAACATAGCATTGTAATTTTATGGTATCTGAATTGAACTTTTTTATGAATATAATATAGTCGTACCTCCAATTGCTTTGTGGAAAAGTATTTATGAAAAAATATATATCCTTTTAGTCATCTGTTTCATTTGTCTGTTTGTCATACAAATAGTTTTAGCCACTAGTATCTCACGAGGGACACATAAATGACTATGATGTAAAGTATTCTCAAATATATGAGGACGGCTGGAGGATAAGGCAGCGAAGTTCATTCCAAAATTGCTAAATTTCTACCAAAGAACCTTTGCAGATTTGCTTGAACTGGTGACGAATCATGGTTATAACATCGAAACCAAAGTCCAATCATCAAGATGGAAGAGTCTAGGAGAGCCAAGACCAAAATAGCAAGTCAAGTTCGATCAAGTGTCAAGGTTTTGCTCACTATTGTCTTCAATTACCGTGGCGTACTGCATCAGGATTTTGTGCCACATGGTCGTAATGTCAATAAGGAGTATTATCTTGAAGTTATGCGCCGCTTGCGAGAAACAAGAAACGAAGAAAACGTCTGGTACTGTGGAAAAACAATTCACGTTTTTTGCGTCACGATAATGCACCTGCTCATTCATCATTAGTTATTGGTGATTTTTTTGCCAAAAACAATACCGTAATCATGCCTCGGCCACCATAATCACCAGATTTGCCCCCGTGCGTTTTTTTCCTATTCCCCAGATTGAGATCCATGAAAGGACGGCGTTTTGTGACGATTCGGGAGATAAAAATCCAATCATTGAGAGAGCTCAAGGACATCAAAAAGTGCATATCAGAACTGCAAAGATTGGAAAAAAAGCTGGCACGAGTGTATTATATCTGAGAAGGACTACTTTGAAGAGGGGGAAAGAATAATTGATGAATGGATAAGTATTTTTGAGAAAAATGAAAATTCACTCCATTTTTTGACCAGACAGCGTGCTATTAACAAAATTCACTTAGTGTTTGAAAAAATGTTCAAGTAAAACGTGTTTCACTGGTTTCCTAAAAACATTTTGGATATGCTGTATGGAAGTCCTCCCTAGTGGCACAAGGGTGTAATGAAAAATTCATGTGTATCTAGAAAATTAAAATCAATAAAATTAATGATTAATCTTAAAAATATCTTTGAACCTTATTCAGAATTGTACTATTCACAATTATGTGCAAAATATCAACGTATCCGGTGGCAACAGATATTTCAAGTATTCCAAGTGCAGCACTTTTTCTATTTATTGAAAAGGAGCAAATGCAGACGGCAGCTCTTCGTCGGTTGGCACCGACGCCACTGCAACTTTTAAAATGTTTATGTCAAAAAGAGTTCTTACTTGGATTGTTGAGCAACCGAGTAATGACTAAATAGTTGTTATACCCAAAACTATAAGAGACTTTACCATATGATGTTATCAAATTGATGAGTGTTAATCAATAAATAAATAAAACATAGTAAAACACACAAACATTTATTATTAATAACTCTTCAAAAGTTCAGAGCAAAAGTTCCCAGAAATAAGACTTGTAATTCTATAATAATATTCAAAATTAGATACTTCGAGAGGTTAATTGATTAGGTAGAAGATGTTTTAGGAAATTAATTTCCCAGCGCATAGTACTATGTGGTGGTTTACATATATTCGTTGAAAAACATATAGTTTAACCCGAGTGTATCTAGATCGAATGTACAATAATAATTGAAAATTTAAATGGTAGGATTTTATCCTGTATTAAAAATATATAAGTAAACCTGTTCCTCTGGCGACAGCACTTTGAAAACTGAGTACGGAATCCCAGGCCAACCAGGACTGGACTGATGAGTGGAGCGATACTATGATAGCTTTAGATAGATAGATAGATATTTATTTTCTCCTTCATTGCCACTATTACATGGATCAGGTAAGTCAGAAATACATAAAATGAAATGTAAAATGTATAAGGTATATATACTAAACACATCTTCCATAGACATGGATTGTGAACGTCAACAAGGATTTAAACCAAGGTAAGCTCATGGAAATTACATAAAATATGAATTGTGTACAATTAAATAGCATACAACAGATACAAACTTAGTATACTGGAGATAAAATCCATGTATATACTAATACACTGTGTACACCGATACACTATTTGTGTGTTAGTATACACAGATGTGAGTTATGTATAACTGAAAATCGCAATTAAGATACAGGTCCAGATAACATTACAATATACCAACTGACCTTACACAAAAATAGAGTGCAGGTAAACAATTATACCCACTAATTATGCCAACAAGGTTTACTTATTGGTTATGTACTACTATTTATAGTTTTTAAATAATTTTCAAATTCTTGTATACTGTAGAAGCAACCTTTGTTCATAATCTTTCTCAGTTCTTTTTTGAAGATTATTACAGACGAACATTTGATATTGTGAGGAAGCAAGTTGAAATAAGAACATCCTCTGTAGATTCCAGTTTTTTTAAAGAATGCGTGATTAACCCTGCCCAGTCGCAAATTTTTAGAATTTCTAGTGGCATACTTTGAAATACCTCCGACTTTCTCAAAGTAATTGATGTTTGTTTTGACATACATTAGAATTTTCATGAGATATATACTAGTTAAAGGGATATTGTTCCGTATAAAAGTATCTCGGCATGATTCGTTATAGGAAAGATCAAATATTACACGAATTATCCTTTTTTGTATTACAAACGGTCTTCCCATCTCTGTGCTATTTCCCCATGACATAATATTGTAGTTCAGAGTTGAGTGAACTAATGCATAGTATATATTTAGTAGAGATTTCATGTTCAAGGATTTTTTCAGTTGCTTAATCGCAAAGCACTGGCTACTGAGTTTTTTGCAGATAAAGTCAATGTGCCAGTTCCAGTGCATTTTGGAGTCGATGAATGTGCCCAAAAATTTGTCATCTTCACACATGCTCATCGTGATATTGTTTATTAATATATTGTAGAATAATATTAATATATTATTTTCTCTGAGTGCAATCAAATGTTCATCGGGCTGAACCATGGAGTGTACACTTCGGGCAAGTGAGCCCTATTGGAACCATAGGGGTTAAACCAAAGCTTGGGAGATAACCAACCAGAACAGAAACCGTGACAATTCCTTGGGTGAAAATCCTGCGTGTACAACAACCCTTCCATGAAGAGTTTAACCTTGTAGTAAAAAGACGTTGGCATGGTACAAAGTATTCAAACACCAAATTGTCTTAAATGTTCAATATAGGCCTCTATCAAAAGCCAGGACGTAGTGGTTGATAATAAGATGGGTAGAACGAAATATCCACTAAGGATCATTTAACAAATTCAGGATTCGTCAGCCGAACAAAACCAGAAACACCTGTCGTTTTCGCGAAATCTACCATCCTAACTGATCAGAAAAGAATTCCTTTTCTTCTTCTTCTTTTCGGAAGATAGGATACTAGCGTTTTGACCTATCAATATTTGCACCTTCCATGCATAAAGGACCAATCTGATCAGAATAAAGTAATGGTATGTTTGGTTGTATCTAGTCAGACTCCCCCTAAAGCTAAATTGGCTACACTGACGAAAAATGAAACAGTTGGAAGTTGAAATATCATCAAACAGCTGACAATTAAAATTAAACAGAAAATACAAACAGAAAATCTCAACTCGAGGACACTCCTTGTGAAACTTATCCATAACCAAAACATTCGAGACTGGCAATGGGATTTTTATAAGGTTTCAATGGATGAGGTTAGACAACCAACTTTACATATCTATGTTCGTTATTTTCACGTTCGCTGAGGGTAGGTCACCACGGAGTGAAATCTATGTTGCTCTAAAACTTTTTTATTTATTTACAAAATAAAGTAGCGAAAATTTACATGCTACAAGTTTTCAACAAATATACAACTCACCTTGAGTTTCACTAGCCCTTTTATTGGATTCATTACCATTCACCGAACTACTATTATGGTTCTCCTCCTGATCGGCATTATTGTTATTCAGACCGAGTAGAGCTCTAACTCTTGTTGACCTAACATCGATTATTCTATCGGTATAGCCGATTTCTTGCAAATATTGCCGCAGCAATTGACGACCTTGCTTCCATGTGGAATTCGTTACGGAGACATAGGACTGATCCGATTCCAATTGGGATTCGCCTGTTTCATCTATCACAGGTGGTTTCATATCGCCTTGCTGCAGCTCCGTGCCGTACTTCAATTTGTGGAATTTCGCCCTTTCCTGCTTGAGGGCGTACTCCAACATCTTTATACGTCGTACAAGGTCATTCTTGAGGTTTTCCTGTCCCTTTCTCTCGCCCTGTAGAAAGGCAATTCGAGCCTGAAAACAAATATAAGTGTTGCAACGGTTGAAGCGTTTCTGGTTTAATGAAAGTTCTCATGTAGCAAAAAACGCGGTAACTCGACCATAAATATGTAATAACTATTTAGAAAGATTTATGCAATACGGTAATATATATACTCTAGTAAATGAAGTTTTAATTATCAGCAATTGTTCTTTGAAGTCGGTTTTCTCTTCAGAATAATTTCATTCAAAATAATAAATAGCATAATATTATGCTGTTGAAGGATGCAATCATTTCAACAAGATATTAGATTCTTTTTATTCCAATTCAAGCTAATGGGTTTTTTAAGTTTTGCATTGGTAATCTTTCTTGACTTGACTTCATCACATGAATAATCACAGGCCGATATCACTATTACCTATCTCGTCAAAGATCTTTGAAAAAATTGTTCAAATAAAAATGAAAAACCATTCTGAACAAAACAAAATTTTTACAAAATCCCAATATGGATTTCGAAATAACAAATCCACAACTCCTGCAATAAGTAAACTTATATAATCTACTACTTCTCCATTTTCATACAAAATAATATGGGAATCTTCTATATTAAGGAAGAAAGCAATTAATTTCAAAATATAATATTCATAAAGTTGTGTAGATCATGCAAAGAAGTAACTTTCAGATACAAACGGCAAAAAAAAGGCCCTCAACAACTTTCATATAAACATTGAATTAGAAGAAAAAATACTTTTTTATCAACTACTTTCATATGAACATTGAATTACACAAAAAAAACTTTTTCTTGTTCAGTTTATACTCCAAACATTCGTTATGAGTTTGAATGACATATCATCCACAGGATTGGTAAATAATGTATACTATATTGTGTAGTAATCCTGTGAATGATATCTGATTCGATTCCATAACAAATGTTTGGAATACAAACTGAATAGCAATAGCCGTTTGATAATCAAACTAAAATTGCTGGAAACTGTTTGTTGGCTCTGTCGTCACCATTTCAGAATAATTATGAAAATAGGCAGTTGAACTTTTTGTTATTTCATGTTTATTATATCCTGCTTTAACAAAAAATTGAAAAAATACATGGATAACACCATCTACCCACGATTTTTCCATAAAAAATGGAGTCAATGATGTGTCATTAGGTTCTAGATACAAGGAATATTTGTCTTCACTTTCTCAAGACAGGGAATTGCACGATTCGACTCTGATGTGGTTTTTCGGAAGAGATACGTTGAGAAATACATAACTGAATTTGTTATGTATACTTTGACCCATTTGTTTGGACTTTCATTGTCTAATATGATATAAAATGACTTTAAATATCTGAAAGAATCGATAAAATCAAAAGTGCTGAAAATAACAATTATATTAAGAAAAAAAACACCCTGAAGTGAAATTACAATAAAATAAAATACAAGCAACAATTGAGAATTGAACAATAAAAAAATCAAAATTAAAATATTCCAAGCCAGGTTACTACAAGACGTTTTGATTGTTAGTATCCACAATGGTCTTCGGATGATTACTGGACTTATGGGTTTTCATATGTTGCGTATTTCTACGCTAGCTTGGCTGAATGCATCACCTGAAGACGATTGTGGATGCTAACAATCGAAACGTCGTGAAGTAACTTGTCTTGAAATCTTAGAATTTTTATATTTTTTTATTGTTCAATTCTCAATTGATGCTTGTATTTTATTTTATTGTAATTTAATTTCAGGGTTATTTTTATCTTAATATAATTGTTATTTTCAGCTATTCACTTCAACTTTATTGATTCTTTCAGGGATTTTAAATCATTTTATATCATTTACTTATTTATTTATTTCATGCACTATTCTATAGGATGAACCCAATTACAGAATAGAGAGTAACAGTGGCATTTACAAATATGTACTAACATAATATAATTTGTGAATCTATATAAAAAAAATAATTAAAAGCAAAATTGTCAGTTAGCTAAGAAATGTCTTTTGATTTGAATAATCTAGCAGTTGAATATATCTAGGACATGACTAACAGAATTAGAGGCATCGCACAATGTATAAATTGGAGATTTTTTCATTATATTTGTACGCGGAGTGTTGAGATAAAATGTGACACTATTCCTAGATGACTGTCTATGAACCCAAAAATTGAACATATGTAACAATTGAGAGCAGGTGATGATATTGTTTATGATCTTGAATAAAAAAGAAATGAATAATATTTACGCCTTACCTTAAGACTACAAAAATTGTTCAAGCAATTCATAATAGGGTATTCCTACAGTAGGATACGTGCCAAGTTTGAAGGACATATATTTTAGGAAGCGCCTCTGTAGGGCTGCTAGTTGATTTATATGAACCTGATAGTAGGGACTCCACACTACAGATGCATATTCCAGCCTAGATCGAACAAAAGTGAAATAAAGTAATTTCAATACTGAAGCTTTTTCGAAGTATTTTGTATTTCTAACTAAGAATCCATACATGTGGTGAGCAGCTGTTAGAGTAGTGTCGATATGTTTATTGAAAGAGAGGGAGGAATCAAAAGTAACACCTAGATCAGTGAGTGTGACAGGAAGCTCCAGAACTTGATTGTTATTATTGTTATTAGACAATGGAAGTCCAAACTGATGAAATTCACTATCACCCATTTCTTGAGGAAAATTATTAACCAAAATGCTCATCAGGAAATAATACAAAAATATTTTCATGGAGGAGACATCTTAATTAGTTACCAAAGAATTCTAGAAAGTGATTTTTTTATGCAACTCAATCAAAATGCAATCTAGTAGTTGAAAATCCAAAAAAAGTTGAAATGTGAAAACTCAAATATTGCTAGAGACTATACAAGCAAACCTATGAGTACTGCGGATAATGAAGGTATGGAATTAATTCTTGCTTAGAACAACTTAAAATACTTTTATTAAAAATGTTGGTTTTTAAAATAATCAATTTTACAATCTGACTTTTCTTATTATGGCAACCTTATGTGTCTTTGTTTTTTATAATAAAATATATCAACAGGTATAGGAACACATATACAGGATGAGCCAAAATGGTCACCACAGTACTCCCCCTCCAGTGAAGATGGTCACTCGAAATGAACATTTTTTTTTGGTGCTTCTCTGTATCTTTTGTGTTTCACACGTTCTTTCTCCCTCGTATTCTTCAACAAAAGCTGGTTTCAAACGGTCAATACTAATATTTTCATGTTTTCCATTGGCTAATAGAGTGAAATATTTCTCGTTTCTGTTAATCACCCTGAATGGTCCATTATAAGGTGTTTGAAGGTTTTTTTAATATGGTCAACTCTAATGAACACATGGGAACAAGTTGATATTTCGTTTTGCAAGAATACTTTTCGTTTATCGTGATTAGTTCCAGGCGTTGCTCTCATTTTTATCATGTTTTTTCTAAGATTTTGAAGAAAATGTTGATAAGTAGTCCTTTCTATTATAAGTTCTCCTGGAATCCTGAGGGTTGTTTCATACACCAATTCAGCACTTGAACACTGCAATTGTTCCTTTACTGAAACCCTGATTCCCAGTAAAATTGTAGGAAGAAGGTCCGTCCACTTTTCTGATTCATGGCACTTCAGTGCTGCCTTCATTGGGCGATGAAATCTCTCAATCATTCCATTAGCCGATGGGTGGTAAGCTGTCGTTCTTATATGCTGCATACCCAGCAATTTTGAGAATTCTTTGAAAAGTGAAGATTCAAATTGTCTTTCTTGGTCGGTCGTTATTCTTAACGGAACTCCAAATCGAGAAATCCATCCTTCATAAAATTTCTTGGCCGTTTCTGCAGTTATATTGGTTATAGGAAAAGCTTCAGGCCATCTTCAATATCTATCTATGCAAGTTAAACAGTATGTATATCCATTTGATGGAGGAAGTGGTCCAACCAAGTCGATATTAACATGTTCGAAACGACTTTTAGGTACCTCATAAACACCTACTGGACTTACCACATGTTTACTAATTTTGGATTTTTGACATTGAATACAGCACTGAGTCCATTTTTTTATGTCTTTCTTCATATTTGACCAAACATATCTCTCGCTTATCAATTTAGTGGTAGCTCTAATTCCGGGATGAGACAAATTATGCATTATATTGAATATTTTTCTTCTAATGCTTCATAAGGTCGGACAAGCTTTTGTGAAGTGTAACAAAAAATGGAATCTTCACCATAGGGAAGTTTACATTCCTTGAGTTATATATGTTTGATCTCAGTGGTAAACTGACTAATAAAATCCAAATATCTGCTTTGCCAAGGACTACAATTCTCGGATTTCTTTTTGAAGGCAAATGTTATTGGCTTATGACCTGTATGAATAACAAAATCATTTCCTTCTAACATATATCGAAAATGTTTAACTGCCTCATATATTGCTAGAAGTGCACGATCATAGGCGCTATATTCCTTTTGTTACTGGTGAATAGACGACAATTGTTATTGCCTTGATTGTTGGTCGCCTTCAACGACTGGCTTTGCCATTTCCCTGATGAGAAGAGGGTTGAAATTGACAAGGTTGTGTACATCTAGTAGCTCGCTCTTTGAATCTTCTATGGTAGTAACAAACTTCTATTCGTTTTGTAGAGTCAGACCTTGAACGGTGCCTTGGATTCCCACTTCGACTTCTAGATCTGGATCTTGATCCCATCTTTAGAGTTTCGTTCAGTTTATTCACAAGTTGCTCTAATTTTTGCTCAGTTGATAATTTTACTGCATTAACATGCTCGACAGAAGTCGTACTCTTGAGCATACCATCAGCCATATTCATAAGTTCATCTTCTGTGAGCTTCTCCAAAAAAGCTCTCATAAATTACCATCAACCGTCCAGGTTGATGGTAATTTCTTCAACCAAGAAATTTTTTGGACATCTGCTCGGATGACAACTCCAACATCTCCCTAAAAAGTTTTTTATCACCTAACTTACATTCACCAAAGAGTCTGGTAATTTTTTTGAATCAACTGAGATTTCAGTTTGTTATATGAACCTGAGCTCTGGTAGATTTTGAAAAGGTTTCAATTTTCTTTGATTATTGGACAATCCAAAACTGAAATCACTTTTGCAAACTTTATTTCACTTGAGTCAGTTGCGTTAATACTAAAAATAGTTTCAGCTGTATTGAACCACAGTTCAGGTTCGTGTTTCCAAAATGATGGAAGAATTATAGATTTAGCACGCTTTTGTTCCTTTTCTATTTCCTCTTGCTGCTTATCTATCTGGGATTTTCGTCTTCTTTTAACATGTGGATGGTTCATTAGACATTGGATTGTAGGAAGGCGTTACTTCGTTGAATTTTCTTTCACTAACTGAAGTGTTTTGTATATAGTGACTCATCAAGTTCTCATACATTTCCAGCTTTTTATTATTATCGTCTAGTTTCTCTATTAGCTTTGAACATAAGATTTCTGAACCGTTCACTTTATTAATTATTTCGTCAGTGGTAATGCAGTTATTAGCTTTTTCAAGTTCACATATTGAGTTTGCATCACCGTCAAGTTCCGAGTTATTTTTTTTTTGTTCTGTTTCTGTTCAATTTTTTTAAGGAGATCAGTGAAATCAAAACTGTGAGCATTTACATTTTCTAGGAAAGCTTGATGGATGTGGGCTTCTAGTTCAAGTTTCAGGTCATGTAAAGTTCCTCTCGTTTCTTGATTAAAGTGCCGTAAAATTTCGGTCAGCTGCTGTTTATTCAAATTCTGCAAGAACATCTTAACCATTTTGACACTACCGTGGCGCAACTGTAGCGCTTCTGACTCCAGATCAGAAGGTTGCGTGTTCAGATCACGTCGGGGTCACCAATTATGGAATTAATTCTTGCTTAGAACAACTCAAAATACTTTTATTGAAAATGTTGGTTTTTAAAATAATCAATTTTACAACCTGACTTTTCTTATTACGGCAACCTTATGCTTCTTTGATTTTTACAATAAAATATATCGACAAGTACAGGAACACATATACAGGGGATGAGCCAGAATGGACCCCACAAAGATAAACAGTTCTTCTGAATTTTATTGTATCAAATTTCATAATGAAGAGTAAAATCTGGTGTCTGATTATCAAAATGCTTAGCCCATTATGTAAGTGTTTTGGAACATGCGAAATCACATTTTGAAGAGAAATTTTAGTTGTAGTAATAAAATGATGATTATAAATATTCAAGGCTAGAGTTGAGCACTCCATCGAAGAGTATTTGAATTCTGAGAAATAACTATTTAGAACCAATTAGAAATAACTATTTCAGATGTAATTAGTGTGTATTAACTGCAACTATTGTTTTCCATATTTCTCAGTTTGATTTGCCACTATTGTACATTTTATAGTTATTGTGAAGAAATGAACTCATCTATCTTATCTATATATTTTTTCAAAAACTACACCTCACGTGAGGTGTAGTTTTTGAAATTACTATGGATCTTCATCAAGTAACGGCCGAATCAATCACAAAATTATCTATATATTGTTCTATACATTTTCCCAAAAATAGTCATCATCCCAATTGCAAGTCTCAATACCTGAAAACAACTATATTCATCTATGGTCAAAATCTAATTTTATGGCAATCATACATAAAACCTAATAATATAATAATGTTTTGTGAAAAACTAAAGAGTAGATAGGTTGAAAAGTTCGTAGGCTAACACACAGAAGGAACTACTACTATTGAATCTATGATTATTAGTTAACCTCAACCTTCAAAAGACACGTGTACAAATTTCACAGCTGCCGGATTATTAGTTTGTAGGATAGAACATTTTAAGTGACACAAATTTCATTAGTTTGAAGTAAATTGATGAAAAGGATTTTTGTATGTTGAAAAAGCATTGCTTTTTCGCAAATAAAAATACTGTCGAAGCCAAGACTTAGCTTGATAAACAATATTAGGACTTTGCACCAGGTAAATCAATCGTTGAGAAGAGGTTCGCTAAGTTTAAACAAAGCGAAATGAGCACCGAGGACGATGCACGCCTCAAAGCGGCTGTCACCAACGAAAACATCAAGATGACCGCAAAGTGAAGTTGTTCAAGATAGCTGAGGTTCCTAAGATATCGAAGGAACGTGTTGGACATATCGTGCATGTATATTTGGGTACACAAAAGCTCTGTTCAAAGTGGGTGCCGCGCGAGCTCACCACTGACCAAAAACAATAAAAAAAACAACAAACTGATGGTTCTGAGCAGTGTTTGAAGCTGTTCGACCCTGAAAAACTCGAATTTATTCGTCGATGTATGACAATGGATGAAATATGGCTCCGTCACTTCACACAAGTATCAAAATGATTGTGGACTGCACATGGTAAACCAACTGTTACAAAGTGTTATTGGTTATTGAAGCGTTTGAAGTACAAAATCGCGGAATAACGGCCCCATTTGAAGAAAAATAAAGTGCTGTTTCGTCAAAATAATGCTTCGTATCACAAATCAATAAAAACAATGAATGGGCTTCTAATTGCTTCCGGATCCACCAAATTCTCCAGATCTGGCTCCCAGCTACTTTTTATCTGTTGTCAGACTTCAAAAGAAGGCTCGCTAGAAAGAAATTTAGCGCCGATGAAGAGGCCGTCAAAACTGAGGCCTATTTTGAGGCTAAAGACAAATTGTACTATATAAATGATATCAGAAAACTGTATGACTGCTATAATAATCTTTATATCGCCCTCAGGGGCGCCTCAGGGCCGAAACCTTTCTTTCCCAAAAAATTATTTGAAATGTCTGGATCATTTTTCATTATAATTATATATATTTATTTATTTATTCAACGGGTAGTCCCAATTACAATTTGTTATAAAAAAATAATTTGTAAAATCTTAACTGAATTAAAGATAATAAATTCAATAAATACATAATACAATATAAAAAAAGCAATACAAAAATATAGTGATAAAAATCACAGTACAATTTTGTCATGGAGAAAAAGGAAAAAAAGTTTGTAAAATCTTAAACTGAACTAAAGATAATAAATACATAGCACAACAATAATAATATGATATATAGTATAAAAAGAAAGCAATATAATGATGAAATAGTATAGAATACTCAAAGGAAATGTTTCATGAAATAATGCCACTCAGTTCAATTTTGATGGTATTTGTGGAGCTGCTAAATATATCAACCTGTTGGTATAAAAACCATAATTTGTGGAGTGGAACGGTATTTTAAATGTTTCGGTACTGGCTCTGGACTGTCTGTTGACATTCAAATGAATTAAAGATAAAATCTCCTCACAGTTGATGTTGCCAGTTAAAATTTTGCTTAAAAAACATACATCCAAAATAATTCTTCTATTCTTTAAAGATAATAGATTCATCTGATCTCTAATGTTATTGTATGCATATTCTCCCCTTCTTAGACCTAACTTGTATGCACAGATCCTCAGGAAAGTGTTTTGTACAGCTTCAATTTGGTTTATGTGTATTTCATAATATGGGCACCAAATTATTGAAGCGTAATTATTATAATTATAATACATAGGTAGTTGAAATTCATAAAATTTTCATAAATGCAAATCATGTGAACATTATTTTATTGTAGACTTAAGGCAAGTACTGATAACCGAAAATACACTTTATTTTTTCTAGTAAATTTGTAAAGGTTTTTGTAAAGGTTTGAAAATGAAGTTTGTGAAGATCAAATCGTTAAGTGTAGTTGTGACATTACTACGAATCTTCATCAAGGAAATTTCATATGTCCACCATTACTACGGATCTTCATCAAGTAATGGCCGAGTCAATCAGAAAAAGATGTTTTAAATATTATATACTAATGTTATCCAAAAGATGTGGTTTAATTTTACATATATGCCCAGTAATTTTGAATAGTTTGTTTTTTAGTTTGATCTTCCTCTTGAAGATGATCACTTGGTGATCGAAACACGTGTTGAGGTGTTAAAATAACGTGTTGAGGTGTTAAAATAACGGTTTGGTGTTGGGAAAAAACTCCAGTAATATTTATTCAAGGACTTAATAAAACCTGTTTGGTACCTGATCAGCTCACAATTACATGAAATTCAATACAAAAAAGATTATTCATATATTTCATATCAGCCTATCTAAAGACAATTCATTTCCAATTATTGATCATCCAGAAAACCATTTTGAGAAATTAAAAAAAAACATTCCAATAAGGAGATAATGAAAAAATTATGGAACTTCATATTCGAATTGAGATTTGAATGATTAGAAAGAATTTTTTCACTCATTTCACTAAATAGTGTGAAGTGAAAAAACTTTGTAGGTAAATGATGGATCTGAAAATAAAACACTATGACTCATATATAAAGTGCATATTAACATATTAATTGATCCAACGAAAACAAGTTTGTTAGAAAAGAAAATCATAAAATTAATAACATTAATGAAATATATAATTTTGAATGGTATTGCAAAAACTGTGAAATCAAGCAATAAAAAAATGGCATTTTCATTACATGATACAATTCATCAAGATAATTTTTTGAAGTTGTTTATATTTGTTGTAGTCGTAACATTTCTGTATAAACTACTGGTTTTGATAAAACCTTTATGAAATAAGCATTTTTGGCAGGTTTAAGATATATATTGTAACATATCTGTTGAACTCTTGAACATTACCAGATAAACTTTTGAATTCGATAAAACTTTTAGGGATGGAATATGATTTTCACAATTTCCACCTTAATTAAATCTTACACTGAGGAAATAATAGTAGGCAATAAAATGATGGACAACTTCACATAATATAAACGTTAAAATGAATTCTTTTTATTACAATATTTCATCATGAACTATTTTCATCAAATTTGGTTGAAACTTACCTTTTATAACCTCTTTGTATCCCCAAAAAACTCATTTTTTGTTCACATTATCAAGTTTAATATTTAATTTTGATGTTGAACTTAAAGGCTTCATCAAAATGTATATGTGATAGGTGTAAAAGAAATAATATCAGAATGAAAATATGGAAATATATTTTTTTTATGAAGTTCTTTCAGTTATTCATAATTTACTTTTTTTTTTATTGAAATAAAAATGTGAAACTGAATATTTTGATTCAAAAAAATTACAGCTTATTTAGGAAATAAAAGTTTCTATAAAATATCCTGAATGAAAACCAAAGAAAACAGTTTTTCGGATTTTTTTCGTGGAAAAATTGTTCATACAAAAGTTGTAGATCTTAATATTAGTTGCAACTTTCACATTACACATCTTTTAATGTGAGCTGTAATTTCAGTGAAAATCGTGAAAAATATTTTCCACCTCTAAAATTCACCCTGCTTCATCACTTATTCGTACCTAGGACCAACTTAAATTTATTTTTCCTGTTGTTAGCCCAATATTTTCTATGATTTCTAAAATTTACATTTAATTTTTAGACTTTCTGATGGGCTTATGCTCTGGTCTACTATATATCTAGAAATAATTTTCTAAATGATCCAACTTTTAGACTCAAGCTGAAAATGAAGCACACTGTAGATACTGTCAAACATTGAAAGTACAAATCAATTGGTATTTGACCAAACAAAAAATAATGAGTCCAATCAAGGGTATGTTTATGGTATGTTCAGTTTGGTCACTTCCCTCATATGTGAACAAAAACTAATTAAACTTTCATGTTTTATATTTCAATACATCGCTAGAGGAACAAAAGCGATCACTTACTTGTAACTCTGCTCTATCGACTTCCCATTGCGATCTCTCCAATTCGAACCTAGCCCATTCATGTTGGATAAAATGTAATATTCCCGGTATGGAATAATGGGATTTCGGATTCACTTCATCGCTTTGTTTATTATTTCCAACGGAGCCGCTCTGAGGACCCATCTGACCACCATTTTGAAGGTTGAGGGAGTTGTCTTCCATTGTGTAGTCGGTTTCAAAAGTAGGAAATTTCATATGTCCACCATTGCTCTTCAAATCGCCATTTTAATTCGAATCGAACCAATCACTTATTACAGTTCGATAATATTATAACAAACACACAATTATTCACAAACTTATATTTTATGTTATTTAATAAACTATGTTTTAATTTTGATATTTCATACAAAAACACGAAAAAATATCTCACGCATCAACTCCCAACCAACCTCAACATCTGGTAAAATTTTCTTCTTTGTTTCTGTCAGAACCAGAGTAACATAAATTGCCATCTCTCTCTAAAGACCTAATGTACTTCTATTAAACATCCCCGCCCGTTTCCGTTTGTGCTACATACATTATGTTTGGAATTCAAAAATTGTATTCAAACATTTTTGTATATTGGTGGATACGTCAGTAAAAGTATATTTATAATTAATCGCTGGCATTGCTGTCAAGAAGTACCAGAAAATCAATATAAGGCGAGTTGGAGATGAATGTATTCTGAATTTTGATAACAGATTTAAAAAGTTTATCTGTCAAATATAAAGGTTAATCTAGCGCCACAATAAAAAGAAATCTCCATTAAGTAAAGCTCAACTTCTCATGTTGCAAAATTATCAATCAATGTAAATTTAATGTTATAAATATTAAATGAGAAATGATAAATAATAAGTATATCTATAAATGCACCCTTACAACTGTGAACTACCCAAATGGAGTATTTTGATTTCGAAATGTACTTTAAGGTTGTGAAAATGTATTGGAATTGACAATGAAACTCCAATTAGTTTAATTTCTTCAAAATACAAAGCTAAAGATGGCGAATTTTTAGACCTGTCAAAAAACGTACTTGGCGATATCTGGCGGTGGAATGTTACTTACTTCCCTCTGTTTCAATAGTTCACAGAAAGGGCCAGTCACTTATCAAAATTAAAGTATTGTGCTTATTAGGGATTGTTTTTATTGTTATTGTAAATCAAAAGATAGAAATTTTAAGTATGAAGAGATTATTTAAATTTGAGGTTGAATCGAAATTAAAAAGGGAAAACATATGTATTTATGATTTATTTTCAAATAAGCGATATGGTTCTCAGAAATGTGAAACAGTGGGAGACATTTCCGAAAACTCTTTTCTGCTCAAAATATTCAAATTTGGAAATAGTCTCATTTCGAACTTGATTTGACCTCCGAATTAAATAACTTCTCAAACGCTAGCGCCACTCGCTTTTATTAGAAGAGAAAAAAATTTGTATTTATGTAAATTCTTGAATAACATATCAAAAAAGAAATTATAAAAAGGGAAAAATTTGAAAAAAAAATGGAAATAAATACAAATATTGAAAAATGAATGAAAACACACACACATACGTGGTTATGTTACGAACATTCATAAAAGTCTGACTACGACCATAAATTATCATCATAACAAATGTTTGTAGTACAAACTAAATAGAAAAAAGTTGATTTTCGTATAATTTAATGTTCATATAAAAGTAGTTGTTTTCTTCCAGTTTGTATTCGAAAGAAATATCTGCATATCTTTTTTTGGTTTTATTTTCCCATATTTTTGTTTAATGATGGAGAAATGGAAAACCTGAAACCTTTTCTTCCAAAAACTAATTTCTTCTAAAAATATTTCCTATCCAATTCAACATAAATAGTCTGTGAAGAGAAAAATGTATCATACAACTTCAATCATGATGAATAATTAATCATAATAATGATAATAGTTGACGTCTTTAAGAGATAAATACGTCAATTTGGTTGGTGAAACGTGCGTCGAGAAGAAGATTGCATTTCTGGTGATTGAGAAAAGTGATTGTTTTTAATTTATTCTACGCCTGAGGTTTCAATTTTACCTTTTATCCAGTTACATCAGTGGAATCCAATGTTAGATAAAGTACTTTGTATATTGATTATTTTCATTTGCAATCACAATATTAACAAATTCACACATTTGCTTACATATAATATGTACACATTTGATACATATTGTCGATGTATTAAAGAATTTTTTGGATTATGTACAAACAAGACAGTATAGCGTGTTTGAGGTTTTCATGCGAGGTAATTGTTGTCTACAGATATTAAGTATGAATAATAACATAATACAAAAAATATTTTCCTTCCGGCAACACTGCGTGTGGTTGACACCGTTTGCTGTGTCACTAGCTGTCAACGGAGTCGGGAGTCAATGGTCACTAATAATAGTTTGAAATTAATGAATGTGATTTCTGTTGTATTAAATTTCTTTAATTATAGAGAAAGTTGAGGACTATCATCCTTTAAAGAAGGCAGAATGTCGAGTACTTCCCAAAAACATAGAAATTTTGTAGCAGAGCCTATGGGCGACAAACCTGTTACTGATTTAGCAGGAGTTGGCGGAGTTTTAGGAGAACGCTTGGTCGCTGCAGGGTTCGATAAGGTAAGGCAATACATATACATCTTCCTGAATGTTCTAGTAAAATCGTATCATTTGTTTTAATATTATTCTGCGGGATACAATGAATTTCCATTAGGTTTTGAGCAGTACTTGTACGCAAGACTTTATAGATTTTAGATTGTTAATGCTACTAGAAATGATAAAATCAGGCATCCTGTACACATTGAACAATTGGAATAACAGACAGCACGTAGACTCAGAAATTTCACTGTTCAACAGGCTCTGGAGAATAATAATTAGACTTCTAAATGCTTTGAAGAGCCTGGAGTATAATTTAGAATGAAATGAACGGCGACAAGGAATATTCCCAATAGGCCACTCTTTACATTAGCTGTAAACTTGTAAGTAGTAATTGAACTTCAAGTGGTTGAAAAATCCATAGGAAATATAGGCTACTGTTCAAATAGTTAAAATGATCCAGAAAAAAAACAAATATAACAAAAACCATTTTCTTTTTCAAGCTGTCTGAAAATGAAACAATTTTAGTCAAAAATCATAAAATGTGAAAAATATAACATTTATCATAGTTTTGATAATACACACTGTATGAATACAAATGAATCAAATTTATTTACATGAAACAGAACTAAATAAAGGTATGCGTTTTCCTGTGGTGTAACCAATGCACATTCAGTGTATTTCTGTCCTCTATTTCTCAATATAATAATAAATGATGGAAATACACTGAAAATGCACTAGCTTCACCAATGGAAAATAATATTAAATAAAACATTCCATATAGAAACTGTTTAAGTGATTAATAAACAACCAAGTAACTAAATTTGCTTTAATTTATTTGAACTATTTAAAATATCTCACTGCAGGTATATTGCCATATTCCATTTGACATTATTATTACCATGAAAAAGACAAACTAATAAAAATTTAATACTGATAATCATTTGTATAAACTTTTCTTTGGTAGGGAACTCATTGCCACAAAATCAAAATTTTAAAATGTTGGCTTATTTCCTCAGTAACATAATTCTTATTCAATGAGAATAATTGAAAATCTGAACTAATTTTTCTATAACGACAATAACAATAAAAATACTCAAAGGGGACAAGTTTCGAATTGTCCTGGAATTTGAAACTAATAGCGCTCTGAAGCAATATAAAATGTAGTGAAAGCCAAAAACCTTTCTTTTCCAAAAACTGATCTCTCCTAAAGATACACCTCTTTCAATTTAAAGACATTTTCATATTCTGTAGATACATTAGTATGTACCATTTCCACTACACTGCAGTCCAACTTTTAATGTTTACAGTACTTATTAAAATGATGTTTTGAAGTATATCAGAGTCAGTTTATGTTTATCAGCCATTCAAATCTTTATTGGGTTTTTTTATCAAATCTAATTAAGTATCCAGACTGGGATTGGTCCCAATTGATTTTCTATGGTAACGTTATATTATTAAAATAGTTCATATGCCAAGAGTGATAAATATTTTACATAGGATTTGAATGTACTGTGAGTTTATGAAACCTTACAAACCCACAGGTAAAATCTACATGTTTTGACAATCACCCACAATAGAATTTGTCATTTCCTTCTTTTCTAGAAACGGACATAAGGTTTCTATTTCTATCAACTAGTCTTTCGAATTGAAGTCTCAAAACATTAATCCCTCCTAACGTAAATGTCTGACAGAAGACAGCTAATACGAAGAACCACTCTGAAATCAACGGTTTCGAGGTATTGCCTCTCATCAGTGTAGGAAAGGTCATTGGGAGAGATGAATGTTTCGAGTTCCATTTCGTTTTAGTTATGTATTTCTTCTTCAGTCTTCAGACCTATTTCGAAGTAGTCTTCTATTCTGACATTTTTTTCTAGGCATACGTAGTTCTTGGTCAGTTCCTTGTTTTGAAAAAAAATCAAGAATTCTTCAAAGACTGGATGAAGGATACCTGTTCAGCCAATTCCAAACAGTCATCAGACTGCTGGCAGTGCTTGAATGACTGGTGTGAAGAGTTTTTGTAATCTTAATAGTCGAAATAAGTAAATTAATTATTTGAATAAATACTTCTAATGTAAATTGTCAGAAGGATTATAAAATATTTAAGAATATTTGTTTTGTAAATAAATTGTAAGGCAACTCTGATTTTTGGATTACATTTTGAAATATGATCTTATTCCAGCAAATAAAGTGTTCTTGGTAAAGGTGAAATGTTTTTTTTTGTGTCATCTTATCACTCTTAAAGGTAACTCTCCGGATTCTTCATGTCTTGGGATGCTAAAATATTTAGAATGTTTACCTGCGTTGATTTTTTTTAAAAAGTTTTCCACCCCTATATTATACAATTGGTACTGTCACTTATAACCGCATTTATTTTAATCCTACAATCTCATTTACTGTTTTAACAGGGCTCTTGAAAAAGTATTACAGTGTAAAGCAGAAACAGTTCAATAGCTCCTGAATTCTTTTAACTCCTTCCCAGTTTAATAAGTAGAGAATAGAACAATTTATAACAAAAGCCTTTCATAATGTTCATAATATTTCATCTCTTACATGTCGTGTGGAACACAAACTGCCCAAAAGCACCTAAAACCCAACTTCTTTTTGGTGAAGTTAGTATAAAACAATTTAAAGTATTCAACTATTGGAATTGGCATTGAGGTAGCGGTTAGTATGTCAAGTCCCATCATTATCCTGCCCAGCTGAATTCCGTTCTGAATTCCCTCATACATCGTTCTATAAGACTCACTGACAACCACAATAGATCCAGGGAACTATACGAACTCACAGCCGCCTTCACCAAAACGACTATCCCGTCTCCCAAATACATAGATCCATCCAACGACAGCAAACACAAACCCCAACCCACGAGTTACCTGAGGAACAGACCCACCAGACAAAAGCTTTTCTCCCCTACATCCATGGAGTCACTGACAAAGTGAGTCGAATTCTGAAGAAACATAACGTAAAGACAGTATTCACAGCCAACAACCAAATCTCCAATATGTTAAGAACACCCAAGGACACAAAACGCAATGAAGCACAGGGCATATACGAAATACCATGTTCAAAAGGCCCCAGAACTTACATCGGCCAGACCAATAGAAGAATTTCCAACAGAGCCTATGAACATGAACTAGCTGTTCGCAAATCAGATCCAGCATCATCTCTATTCAAACACCACCAGGAAACAGGCCACACAATAAGCTTCGAAAACACCACGACCATTGCTACGGAGAAAAATCTTCAGGCCAGGATAATTCGGGAAGCCAACTGCCTTAACAAGCGAGATGATTCGCAGAGACTACCACAAACATGGAGGTCATTGATGTCACGCAAGATATCTGAAAATAACTCAGGTACCCGTTCAGGCAAACCAGATACCTGCTACAACATAAATATGGGCCCCGAACAACAGAGTGACCAGTACGAACTTAGAGTGGAACACAGCAAACATAGAACTAGTAACGAGACTTGGGGACAAGGGAGATTACGAACTCGTCCTCGAGTCATGTAAGTACCAATCTAAGTGTGTGTTCCACTCTAAGTTCGAAATTAGAGTGGAACACAGCAAACATAAAACTAGTAACTAGACTTGGACAAGGGAGATTACGAGTCATGTAAGTACAAATCTAAGTGATTCTTGAAAATGGCTCCAAAGCAGGAGTCGAAACGATGAAAATTACAGACGTGGTTCAATCCGGACAACGGTATGTCAAATTACTAACCGCGGAAACCTATCCGAATATATATATATATATATATATATATATATATATATATATATATATATATATATATATATATATATTTCAATATTAAATTCTACAAAAAGGATTTGAAGCTTTATATCTTCTATTAATTATCTGCGAGCGCTTTCGACAGTTGGTAGTACTGTCATCTTTTGGCACTCCTCAAAACAACAACAAAACAAAACAAGCAGTTTTGAGGAGTGCTCAAAAAACAACAACAAAACAAAACAAGCAGTTTTGAGGAGTGCCAGAAGATGACAGTACTACCAACTGTTGAAAGCGCTCGCAGATAATTGATAGAAGATGTAAAGCTTCAAATCCTTTTGTAGAATTTAATATTGAAATACTCAAAATAAAGGAAAATTAGTTGCATCAATCAAAATATATATATATATATATATATATATATATATATATATATATATATATATATATATATATATATTAGATTATCGACATTATTGCTTGATATATTCGCGGGCAGATGGCGTTGTACGTAACCTCCTTGATATATCGACATTATTGCTTGATCTATTCGCGGGCAAATGACGCTGTACGTAACCTCCTTGATATAATTCGAACTCACTTTACATGTATTTCTTCATTTGAGAAAAGTATTTTTTTCATTAACACGCGTGCCTGCTGCCTTATTTGTAACCCTCCTTTGCGCCCTGGGCTTGGTAGTGATTTTCAGGCTCGCTCACCGAAATCGCAAAATATCAATGGTCATTTTTCTAAACAATATACGGCTGATTGATCCCAAAGTTTAGATAAAATAAATATAGTTTAAAAAGACTAAAAACACGCTTTTAAAGAACATTGAACTAAAAAGTTAAAAATATTTTTTTTTAAATAAGCTTAAAACAATAACGAACGAAAAATACTAGTATTATTGTGAAAAAAGCGTGGGAGCTTTGTGCCATATTTTTTGTATATCAAGCGCCCTTCGCTTTTTCTACAATACTACTAGTATTTTTCGTTCGTTAAAGTTTTAAGCTTATCAAAAAAAAATAACTTTTTAGTTCGATGTTCTTTAAAAGCGTGTTTTTTAGTTTTTTAAATTATATTTATTTTAGTTTATCATTTGTGATTTCTTCCTAACTGTTCTGAACGACAAACCCAGACAAATGTCTGGGGTATATCAAATCATTGCATGTTGCATAAACAAACATTGTGACTTAACTCTTCAATAACATTCCCAAGAAAACTTGCACATTCTATAATTTAGCTCACAGATTTAGCGTAAGATAATTTTTATCTCTGGCACGTTTAATTAGGATAACTCTTGAGTAATGGGCATATAACATACATACATCAGATAATATATATGGCAAAATCAACTTTGAAAACATATATATCCAACTATTCTTGTGTGTTTTTTTCTCAGTGACCATCATATAGGTCGGTACACTTTAAGAGTCGACACTAACTGCAGCCAAGCAACTGAAGCAATGACAATGAAACCAAAAATATGGAAAACTAGCGAAGACGGTAAGTAGCTTTAGATACAGCTCAAAAAGAGGTCATAATTTATTTTAATAATCAGGTTAGGGAAAATCGGTCGAATTCAAAAAGACTTAATTATTGATATTACGATTTTTTTTGGGTTCCCAAGAATTAGCTTTTCGTGGACACGATGAAACCGAAGCGATTAACCGCGGCAATAACCAGGAACTTTTAATGTTATGGGGCAAATATGATTCACAATTTGGCACTTTTTTAAACGGTAGCGTTTTTTCGGGCACCTCAAAAACCATCCAAAATGAGCTTATATACAGTGTGGCATATATTATTAAGGAAAATATAAGCAAGGAGATTGAAAGTGTTTCTTTTTCTGCATGGGAAATTGATGAAACCACCTATATAACCTGTACATCACAACTTTCAATGGTTTTTAGATATGTCAAAGATGGTAATGTGGTAGAACGTTTTATGGGTTTTCATGATGTTTCATCTGAGCGCATAGCTGACGATTTGTTTATTTTTTAATTCGTACGTGTGACACCTATAATTTTAGGCAAAAGTTAATTGCGCAAACCTATGATGGGACTGCGGTCATGGCCGGCCATTTAAATGGTTTACAAACTAAAATAAAGTCCATAGCTCCTCATGCCCATGCCCTAACTTTAGTATCAAACAAAGCGTGCAACAACATAAAAATGTATATAGTCTGACTTTAGCCTCCCCTGTTCTCCAATGCACGAGCCGTCACTGGCTGGTCTGCAAAATAGTTCTTCCATAACACATGTTGTAGGGACCTCAGGTTGGATGAACATACCATATAACAAAAACGCATTGAATGAAATAAATAACAGACCCAAGGAATGACAACGGTTAGTGTTAATAAGCATTTTCATCAAGTATCGGCCAGTTATATCCAAAATGACGTCACTCTAAACTCAATATGATAGCCTCCCATAATGGCGAGAAACCAAATGTCTGCCTGTTCAATTTTAAAGAGTTATAACTCGTCAAAGGTTAGGGAAAGTTTGGTGGTGTGAACAAATGTTGTAGGGATGAAATAAATAGGCTATATGTTCAGCGATAACTAAAAGTTCAAAAATAAGTTATTAGTGAAAAAACTTTTTTAATAACGAACTTTAATTTACTTACACTCTCTAAAAACAGAAAATAAACTCTGAATCGAATGAAACCCATCAATTCATCACATTACAAAATTTATATAATACCTACAAGAGCTTGTGAGACCTACCTATGTATAAGGATAATTGATTAATTTTGTTATTTTGCAGTCACAATAGATTTTATTTCCCTTACCACTGAAATCTTGAGGAATCGCTAGAGATATTGAAAAACAGTTTTATAGCTTTTGAATATGTGTCTGTAGCAAAATTGGCCTACCTGGTAATGATGCAGCCATTTTAGAATTGAAAGATCTAGGTTTGCGAATCGTCTCCGATGGAGTGTCCGTTATCGCAGAAGATCGAAAAACCAATAAAGTGTGTGGTATTGCCTTCAACAAAATAGAGGTATGTTTCCCTTATCTCCTTCAACCCATTTTCTGAAAACTCTTATGTGATAGTAATAAGCAGTGTGGTAGGTAGTAAACTTGAAGTGTATTTTATCAATACCTGACAATATTTTGAAAAAATGGCATATATTCTACTGACGATATCAGAAAATCCTATTAAGAATATTTTTTTAATTTGAATCTGTGAAATTTGATTCTTAATAAGATATGCAACCTCCTGCTGCCGATGATGATGTGTATCCGCAGCCGATGTCCTGGAATTCAATTGGAATGACAAGAAAAGTGTGCTGTCGTCATATATTGGAGTCTTCGTTTTTTCCAATGAGTCGTTGATATTCAATAAAAAGAGGGTTGGAGACAATATGGATACCTAGGAAACACCAGCACTGAGGTTAAAAGTGTTCGAGATATATCCATCGACGATCACTTGCAGGGAACGTTCTTTCAGAAACCTGGAGAGCCATACAGAAAAATAATCTGACAAGCCAAAGCATCGAAGTTTGGCCAGCAAATCCTCATGCCACACACTGTCGATCACCTTAGAAATATCAAGCGCAGCAGTTCTTGACTTCCAAATATTTAAGGATATGGTGGTTTACGGCTCTACCCACGATTTTTGATATCACTGCTAGCAAAGCAACTGGTCTATAGTTATTCGGAAGATTTTTCTTGCCCTTTCTGGGGATAGGCTGAACGCGAGCAATCTTCCAGTGTTTCACTGAAAAAGGAATATACAGTGCATTTCTTCAATGCCCCCCCCTTTTATTTTTTGAACGGATCAACTCAAAAAATTGAAATTAATGCATGAATACTTTGTTTTAAAGTGAAATTGACAGATAAAACTTTCAAGATGCGACTGGGCGCTATCTGGAAAAAATTGAAAGGAAAGGGGGGTCTTGTAACACATCTTTTTGAAGCTTCTGATAAATGCTTCACATCAATATCTTCAACTACTACAAAATGGCGGAACTTTTAATAATTGCCTGAATACATTGGCATTTAACTACATAATATGAGGTGATAAGCTTGTGGTCAGTTAAGAAGATGCTTGAAATGGTTGCCTTGAACTTCTTGACATATGAACAACCTATCCGATATTTCACGTCGAATATTTTCGAGCACAGTAACGTCAATATCTCTACAAATATTCATTATTTTCTGCTATATATCCAATATTGAAGCATGTTTAGTTTCGTACGCCTTTTGCTTCAAATAGCTCCTTGAAAAAAGTCCAACGGTGTCAAATCTGGCGAGCGGGCTGGCCATTTTGGCCATGAATGTAGCAAAGTGAGTAAGTGCACACGTAAGTGTGCATCGCCGGAGTCCCGACAAAAACTAAAGTTTTAGTAGTTTTTCACTGATGAAAATTTTTAATTTCACATCAAAACAACAGTGAAAGTACCGCGAATAACCTTGTGGGGATGAAAATCAGTTTTTAGGCCTGAGTTAGTGATAATTTAAAAATAACTTAAATCGCTTCAGTTGGGTCTAAATCGTAAAGTACCTGAAAATAACCACATCTGGCAAGACAAGTAGATAAATAACACACTACCAGAGGCGTACGAACAGTAATTGCTAATTTTACAAGTGAATAGGTATTCTAGTATATCAAACATGTTAAGTACATTGCAGTGGCTGTCTGTTTCCCAGATACTGTACGAGTTAGCAATGATATTCATTTTCAAACTAACACATAACTTGCTTCCAACTTATTTTGAAGAATTCTGTATATATAAATCTCAATCCACCCAAAAATTCCATCTTCCTAGAACTAATTTGACTAGTACGATGAAGTCGTTATTTTATAAAGGTTTCAATGAGTATAACAAACTCCCACTTTCGTTGAAAGATTCAATAAATGTTTTCCAATTCAAAAAAACTCATGAACTATATAAAATATCATATTTGATTTTCGTTTTTCTGTTTATTATGTACCTATATCCTCATGTTGAAACCATTCTGGAATCATTGAAAAATGGTTTTTATTTTTTTTTTCTTCTATCATGTCATCATTGTTGTTATTTATGTCATTTATTTATATATTTTAAAAATAATGTATGTATATTAAGGATGTCCTAAAGAAATCAATAAATATTATCGTCGGTCGGTAGCCAAGCGGTTCGGCGTGGGTGATTTGTTCACTCACTCGAATTGACTGCCGTGTTGGTCGGTGGTTCAAGCCCTAGTCTGAACGATCGATCTTCACTTGCTATCGTCCAACCCGTGTTAGGAATCAGACGTTAAAAGGTAAAACCTCGTTAATTCTTAGCTCGCACAAGTTTCGACTTCTGAGGGTTGTCGTTCGTAGGGGTGCGACAGCTGGTTAACGGAAAAACAGATTTCAAACAGATTTTTTTTTTACTATTATTATTCTGTAGGACCTCGACGGCCAATCCAACGACCGGGAAAAGTGGTATCCAAATAGTTTCTTACTTGTCTGTAGTAATGTGGTAGTGCTCCATCTTGTTGGAATACAATATCCATATCGAATTTATTAGGATTCGCTTCGACGATTTCAGTGATGAGAGGATCAACAGTAGTTTCCAGCATATTAAAATGCAGTTCCGCATGTTTCACGGCGGAAAACGTGAGGGTTGGTGTCACTCCAATAACGGCAAGTTTGTTTGTGGACATTGCCGTTTAAAAAAATGTACATTCGTCACAAAAACAAATATTGTGGAGATACGTAAGATGCCTTGCAAAGGTTTCCCTCATGATTTCGCAGAATTCTGTTCTTCGATCAGGGTCATCTTCAGTGAATTGGTGTAGGTACCATTTTAATTTTGTATGGATGATACCTATTCCTCTTCAAAAGTCTCCACACAGTAGAATAAGACGCCTCACAAACACAAACTAGACTGTCCAGGATTTACTACCATCTCACCAATTATTTGCATTTGCTGTTCTTCCGGAATGGATGACCTGAGGGCTTTTAGTTATGTATAGGTACTACTGGTAGTTGTGAATTTGGATACAAGTTGCCTCAAATAGTTTCTACAGATAGGACGATTCGGAAAACGTTCATTGAAAATCCTTTCAGTCACGTGAGTTAGCGTCGCACCGTTAATAAAAATTGCTTCAACTTTTCCTTCCAATGGTCGAGAATTGACCATTTTAAAGATTGTTGACGTGGTAAAACCGAAAACTAAATGAGAATATTCTAACTGAACAATGATGTTTTTGTCGTACTGAGATTTTTTGTCGTACTGAGATTTTTTGTCGTTTTTATAAACAAAAAATAACTTAACAAACCTAATTGGGTTGTTGGAATTGACATATGGTAGATAAAAACGAATATTTCTATAAATATCGGTATTAATGTCTGTTTGTCTTCAGGAAATTATTAAATGTTCCGCCATTTTGTAGTAGGTGAAGATACTGACATTATATTCTAGGGTTGTGAAGTATTTGTCAGGAGCTTCAAAAATATTGTGTCACAGGACCCCCCTTTTCATTTAATTTTTTTCCCAGATGGCGCCCAGTCGCCGTCTTGAAAGTTTTATTTGTCAGTTTCACTTCAAAATAAAGTATTCTTGCATTAATTTCATTATCCCAAATTTTAAGTTGACCCGTTCAAAAACGAAAGGGGGGGACATTAAAGTAATGCAGTGTATGCATCCATGGATGATAGAATCGGTGTTCAGTCACTGTTGTGAACGCCTCCTGGTACCGTAGAGGATTCACTTTTCATCACACGTGACGTTCCGATCCAAAAAAGGATCGTTTTGGTTACGCAAAACCAAATAATAAACCTCGAAACGTGACAATTTCTCACTATAGTTCAAATGGTGGGGAACCAGTTTTTCGAGATTTTTGACCTTTCCAATACGTTTTGAACCATCAAAAATCGCATGGTAGTTAATTGGACCAACAACATCCCTATCAGTAGTTTCGATCATTTCCACCAATTTTTTTATATTCCAACTGATATAAATTACTTCATAAACTGAACTCATTCTAGAATGTTCCAATGAACATGTCAAACTTGTTTATTTATAGGTTGCAAATGATCCTGAGGATGCCAAATACTACGAGGATTATTTCAAAAAATGTAAAGAATCATCGGCCAAGGCTATGCTGCAATTCATGGGAGAACTAGAAGCACGCTTTAACTTTTTTGAATACTGTAAAGTGGACTGTGTATTAGAAATTGTGTTTCTGGAAACCCATCAGGAATTCATACGAAAAGGCATTGCCAGAGGTCTCTGTGAAGCATCAATAGATTTATCAAAGGAGCTAGCAAAGGGTAACAATGTTAAGACATCAGTTAATGGAGAAGAATTGAAGTTGGAGCCGAAGCCTGAAGTAGTTACCGCTATATTCACATCACCATATTCTCAGAAAATCGGTAGGGTTTTAACATGGGAGAGGGCATTTACCCTAAGCTATGAAGAATTCTCCCATGAAGGTAAGACATTTTCCAGCATCCTGGGAGGGGATCAAAAATACATGACGTGTGAGTTCAAGAGGATCTGAACTGATTTTTTTCATTATTGCAAAATATATAAACAGTATTGTAATAACGATCATTCCTAAAAACATTTAACTGAATAAAAGTTTCAAGAACTTTTTGTTTTGATACCATTTCAAAAGAAAATTTTGTTTCGAGTATTCCTTATTAATCATTTTTGTCTATTTCATGCAATTTCTGCAAGACACTCATTTCTAATTCTGAAATTACTAACACATCCATTCTATAATAATAATAATAATTCAACACCTCAGTTGCATGATGGGAATAGAGGTTCCTGACACAAGGTGCAGGGCCTGCCGCGAGGCGTCCGAGACTCTAATGCACTTTCTATCAGCATGTCCAGCAAATGCGGTCTCGACCTATATCCATCGATATAACGCGGCCCTAAGAGTGCTTTATTACCATTTACGGCACTCTTACGGTAGTGACGAAACACCGGTGTTGCCCAACGCATCGGGGGATATTGAATTTATTGTGGGGAACGAGAAGTGCCGAATTTATTGGAACTATTCATTCCCACCTCGGACGATATTTGTCGTGTAGTTTTCAGCTCCTGGCGAGACGAATATCGTCCGAATAGAGGAGAAAAAACGGATTGAATATCGAGATTTTCTCTTCGAACTCCGCAGACTCTATCCTGACCACTCTGTCAAAATGGTTGTTCTGATTATTGAAGTCCTTGGTGGAATGATGCACTCTCTACTCAATCTGCAGATCTTGCAGACCACCTGACAGAACTATGTGTTCCCATCCATTATTCAAATATCAACTATAGGATAGAACTGTATTTAGAAAATTATGTGGATCTCCAAAATGTAACAACATACAGGATGTTTCGTTTGATAATGGAACGTTGATGACATTTCCCTATAACCCAATTCAAGTCTCTCTCAGCCTCTTCGTGAGCCAATTCAGAGTTTCGTAAAACTAACTAAAGAAATGATTAGGAAAAGGAGGTGTACGATAATTTTGTGCCAGTCCGTATAATTTATGAAAGAGTTACGAAATAAAATTCCACTTAACGGAACTTTATCGTCCTCAATGGTGGACTTCAATGTTTCGGAATAAAACATGTACATGTCTTATTGCCTCATCAGCACCTTTTTTCTATCTTTTAGCTAGAAGGAAACTGCTGAATGATCTGAAGTATTATAGAGATAACAGATATATCACTCATTTTTTTATCAGCAGATGTTCATCAGCAAGACTGCATTGGGGATATTAATAATTCACCACAAAAAGTATAATTTTACTTGAAAATACACTATTGAAAAAGTTTATCCGCATTATCGTGAGATATATGGATTATCATGTAAATAGAAGAGGTCTAGTATCTAGTGAATTGATCTGAAATTCTCAGAAACTCTTTTCACTTGAAATAATGAAACGTTATATCACAGAATCATTTAATAAATTATTAGACAAGCTTTGATAAAAACTTATACGTTCTAAAATAGAACAGTTATGTCACATAACAAAATATTCAAGTAAAAGAGCAAAATAAGCCCCAAAATTCTACTTCTTGAATCATTCACGAACCTTTTATCTTCAAAATTTTCACTGGTAATAAAGTCGTCATTTCTTTGCATATTCCATATTCCATAGATATCAAATTCTTCGCCTCGTCATTTCTATCACAATAACTAGTAACGAAGTTATAATTCTTCAAACTAGCCTCTGTATTTTTGAGCTGCATCTCCTTATCCAAAGTTACAAACCTTCCATAGAGCGCAGCTACATGAAAGTATGCTTGTAGGAATGCTTTCTCAGCATCTTCTTGTAACTTGGAAGGAAAGTCACCAGTTACAGAGTCCTTGAAAGAATTTATGAAATTGGAGTAGTGAAATATTGCTTTTTCAACCAAATTGTTAACTTTGGTTAAGGCTTGAGGAGTGGGACGCTCTTTGGTATTTCTTAATTTTTCACTTTTTATATCAAGTATATCAGCATAGGTTCGAGCTAGTTCAAACCAAACTTTTCGGCAGTACTGTAAGTAGTACTTTGAGTTCACCCTGTTGAGTATGTTTTCTAAAAGATCAATCCTTCTCTTGTGCAATTTGGCCTGGTTGTCTGGATTTTCTTCGAAAAAAAGGAGATTCAGATATAACTGTGTCTGATCTAAAACTATTTCTATATAATCTGAAGCTAGAGTATCCAGAGCATAATATTGTTGAGCTTTGACCGACCACTGGTGGGCATTTCGAAATACTTTTCTAGCATCATCTATAGTCAGGATAAACTTATCTGCGATTTGGTTTTCATGAGATGAAACATCGATTCCTTCAAAATCCAGATGGCTCAAGTCATCTGTAGAAATCGTAGAATCTGAAGTTAGTTTCAATTTTGACAAATCACAGGAAAGGGTACACTTCTCGTGTAATTCTTCAGTGTGATGAAGAAGCCTTTCCTTGGACTTTGAGAGCAGACATATTCCATACTTGGTCCAACATCTAGCCACATCAGCGCTCCTGTGTTTGAACGTTTCAATAAGAGCATCATAAGCTTCATTTCTTTCAGTCATTTCGTTCAATTCCTTTTCGTACTTCTCCAGTATGAAAGAGCTTGCAGCTAAATGATGACGTGCCTGCTTGAAACCATTTTGTTCCATAAAGAATTGTGATAAAGTTGCGGCATTGAGTGCCCAGTCTATTGGATCATAATCAGTCATTTCCAGTTGTCTCTGTAATGTTATGTGGCAATATATGGAACTTTTCAGGGCATCTTTCATCACACCATAAATCTGAGCAAGGTAATAAAGTGTGAAAGTGTAAACTTTCTCAAAATTTTTCTGTGATACAGCCGTATCAGAAGTTTCCAAGTTGACTTTGAATAAATCACTAATGTCTATGGGTGGCGTGGACTTTTCTTTATAGTGCAGATACAGTTCTTGTGCCTTATTTAAATAAATCTTTGATTTTTCAGGTTCCCTTTGTGACCATAAAATACCAAATTGGTTGTACATATTCATGGCAACAAGTATCAGTTCTGGTTCCATTTCATATTGCTCTATAACCTCTTTACATTTTTCCAAATGTTTTTCTCCTGTAGACAGTTCTTCGGTATCTATTGATACCATGCCCAAGTATAAGTATACTGCTCCTAACATTGCTAGAAAAAAAAACAATAGATGTAATTAATTTACCATTGAAAATATCTTATTGACACACAGACAAGCTGATGTGACATTGAAGGTAATTCAGCTAAAACAGTTTCATGTTCTGAACACCTAAGACTATACCCGAAGTAGGCTCGAACTTTGTTATTTTAAATATAATATCCTACAGTTTATTTTAGATTCAGATTCTACAGAAAGTTCTGGGTGCATTTGAAATCACACATTACTTATCTAGCTTGTATAATTCCTAAAATGCATTTGATTCCCATACTACCTAAATTTCATAATTTCTGTACTTATACTTTTTGCAATATCTATTGAATCAATTCTCAGAGAGTCCCCCTGTATAGACTGAGAAACAGTAAGATAATGCTTCATGATATTCTCACAAGGAATAAGGATATACTTCATTGAGAAATCATAAATTTATATCTTTATGATATCATATTCTAAATTCTTGAATCCAGTATATTGGGAGAATTTAAACTAATTTATGAACATCTGATAAGGACACAATATTGGTCTTTATACGTCAAAGCTATTTTCCGGATTTGCTGGCTGTGATCTACAAGTTTTTATGTGTAATGTTTTATCTAGAACCGATTGCCATTATCAAATGTCATAAGGGGATGAATGCAGTCACACAGTGCTCTAGTTGTCCTTAGAGAACACACTGTTGTATTTTATTATGTGTGTACAGGGATTATCAGAAGTGAGGCCATCTTTTGAGATATCGGCAGAATTTATTAGAAAAAGTTTTCCTTATTGCAATTTTTATGCCCTATGCAAAATTTTAGCTGTAGAAGATAAATTTGATTCTTAGCCCATTTTCCGTGAACTGCACTACTATTACCAAATAAAAGGATCAAAAGATACTTAAAGCATCCTGGTGTAGATTAGTTTTGGAAATGCTTTATTTCAGACACTTATAAAGTTTATTTGTTTTTGACCCTATACAAGATAACTTCATTAAATATAGATATGTTTCTGAAAAGTCGTTTTTATGCAATTTTGACTGAGAATGAAAAGTCTTGAAGTATAATAGAGACCAGCACATACACAGTGTCATTAGGAAATCTTTTGAAACCATTTTCTCAAAATTAGTATTATAACATTTCCTCTTTGGTTGTGGGTGGTTTTGAACAGTAAGGATGACTTTGAATGATGCGAAAATATTTTATTAGTGAAAAACAAAGTTAAACTATTAATTGATACGCGTTCAGTGACCGCAGTGACCTCCTCGCTCGTCCCTTTCCATGGGCAGCAGGTAGAAGGTCGGGTAGATTCCGCTTTCGGGATATTTGGATCGTTACAGTATCATTTTAAATAAGGTTGCACATGGGGGTTTGTTATTTTTTCTGAAAATACATCAGTGCTCTCTACCAGCAGCAATACTTACCAGTTAATTTTAACTCGCACATAGTTTCTGTCGATTGATTTCTTCTAAGATTTTCTATATTTGCTTTCATTCCAATGAGAATTTGTCTGGCAGAATATTTAGAGAGGTAGGGTTCTGTTTCTGGATCTAATTTACTATCTTCCTCCACTAACTTGATAACTTTTTCATACTTCTCTTGCAAGTCTACAAAAACTTCTTTTTTTATGGTCATTATCGTAAAATATTTATACGAATGTTATAATTAATTATGTTGTCATACAAATACACCAAATACTATTGGTAATTATAATACCACAACCACGGCAGACAGCACCCTATAGAATTAAACTTCTATAGGGTGACCACAGTATAATATCAAAGCATGTATACTTGTGAAGTGAACAAAGCTTGTGATTATACTTCTCTCTCTCCTTGCCTCTCGGTTGCATCTGACCAACTCTCTCCTATCAACCGTGCGGGGGCGCAGCAGTCTTGCTCGCGCCAATGCTGCTACACCCTGGTTTTTTCACTAATTTTTGTTTATTTGAAAAAATCAAAATTTTTCAAGTTCGCCTACTCTTCGAAAGGCCTTTTTCCACATAAAGGGCCTCCTTGATGTGGTTATCCGACCACCGGCGTGAATAAAAGTGGCTTTCACTTCAATTTGATATGTATGTGTTACTTTGATGACGGACATTCACTACACATAGGCGGCCGTTTTCGGCACGTCCGTGCACTGCCACCACTGAACTCCGTAACTCTGTGATTATACCTGATATCATTCACCAGTTTACCGCTCAAAATTTTCAATTAAAATTCTAAAGACAGCAGCTGTCTCCCCTGAATAGGTAAATAAGTGACGTCATTTACTGCATGGATTTACGTCATCAACTAATCCAGCTTTTTAAATAAACACCTAATTTTCAGATAGGTTGACTGTAACATAGTAGTTTACAGTTCAACTGTTTACAATTTCAGTTACATTTTTCATTGATAAATCTTTCATTAAACGGAGGCGCAGGGAGCCATATATTTTCATTTTTGTTTCCCATATGTTCAAAACTCAACAACTGTTATTATGGACAACAATTATGTTATATCTAACGAAGGCTAGATTACAACAAATGTCACAAGGGTTTCAAATTTTTTTACTGCCAGCATTAACGAACGGTAACCTTCAGAAGTCAAAACTTGTTCGAGCAAATAATTATTGGAGATTTTCAATGTTCAACATCATGTATAGTGATTTTCATGTCGTAACTATTATTGCTGAATCTACAATAAATGTTTCTTTCCTTGAGTTTCAGTTGCATTCACTTCATCATCTACTGTCAACTGGATTATTGAGTTTTAGAAACATTAGATGCTATTGTCAGTTCACACATTCGAGAAGTTGCTAAGTTGCTAAATAAATATTTCACGGTCATGCTAGTCCAAAAAAATGTATGAATTTAATGAAAGCATTTTCATCTAGAATATTAAGCTGTTCAAATAATAGTAATTAATTATCATTATAGTATATATCGGTTATTGAAATTATCTTATTCATGTTCCCATTGAGAGATAATGAAAGTTAACTCAAACTAACTAAAATTTCTCAACTGTAAAAAGACACTGAAACAAATAATCATGTTTCGTGTTTGTGTCCTCCTCTTTTTTGTGTTTTATGGCAGATATGCTTGCACTGTCGACTCGCGCAGCTGTTTCATTTTTTTTACAACTACGGTTTCTTGTATCTCGTTTACTCGTTCATTTTCTTTCTCACTTCTCGTTTTCTTTATGAAGATAAAAGTAGTCATATTCGAGGTATTCTGCAGAATTTTCAGAAATTACTTTAAAATATTCCATTAAGGCTGAGAAATGTACGAGTGTTTAAAGAAATTTGGAACTATTTCGTAGTAGGAGTGCCGAATCAGGTAATTTTCAAATTCATAAAAGGGTGGGTGTTAATTTTCAATTTCTGCGACGTAGAAGCAGCCATTTTAACTTTCTGTTACAAGTTAAACCATATTCCACATGAATCCCGATTATTCTTAAGAATCGTGTAACATTTCTTCTGAATTTCATTCCACAGGGAAACTACAGAATATTATGAATTAGGTTCATTGAAAATTATTGCCTGCAAGCATCGTTGATATCAAATTTTTCATCAGATTGGAAAGTGTCGATTAATTGATTTATTTTCAGAAAAAAAATACCATAATTTATGATACAATTTCCTACATATTGTAGTGGAGTACATTTGGTTTTATAAACCTTTGTTTTGGTGTATTTCTGAGAAAAGACGATGATGATGACTGATACACTGAAATCAAATAACCATATTATGGGATTATCTACCAAATTGTAAGTACATTTGTACCATTACTAGGTGGATTTTCAGGAACATACTCATATTTCATACTGATTTTTTTATTTATAGGGACCTGGACAACAAAATGGATGACCTGGGATGGAAATCAAAGTTGAAAATCCCACCAAAAGACAAAAGGTTTCAAACAAGTGTAAGTATTGCTTTTTTTTTCAGTATGAACTAGTATCCATATCTCATCTTTCGATTCTTCTAAACAAAATGTGCCTTATAACCACTACTGTAAAATCTTAAATGGTGTTTCATGAACTAATACTTGGACTATTTCATTTACTGTGGGTAGATTCATACAGGTTTGAGTCTCGAAGATTTTGTGTATTAAGAATTCATGTTGTTCATTTGTTACTATTGAAAACTCTCTACAGATTAATATCATCGTGTAAGCATGTTTTTACTGTTGATTTATGATAATGATTTCTTACTAATACCACCATACCTTTTCAAAATCAATTCGTTTTTTTTGAGTGCTAACAGGGTACAGTGTTTCGATTTCCGGCTTTTATCTGTAAGCTATTCATTTTACCTTCAATTATTTCAAAATACTATCTTGACTGATTTCAGCATGGCCCCCCCTGCTGGATGAATGAAAAACATCTGCAAGACATTTATGCGAAATACCTCTGTGAGGTATTTTGCATAAATGTCTGTTGGTTAGAATTCAATGCCCAGCGTGGTATTAGCCTGGGAAGTAGTTGTTTTCCGGCAGGCATTTACCAGAAACTAGGGTGTAGGTACTTTGGGAAAGATTAATGTTTCGAGATTTCATTTGAAAATATTTACTTCCTTACATGTATGTATATCTCCGCATATCCAAACTTGAAGTCTGTGACCATACAATGCTTATGCGCCAACCCCACAATTTGATTTGTAAGTTCAAAATGAAACTCCCCTCCCCAGGTTTGACCTTGATTAGAGTGGTACCAATAAACCATATCAACAAAACTGAAGTTGATAACTATCAAATGAGTGACACTGTAAATACAGTTTATAAAATATTTCAAAATGATTAGGTATGCAAATAAAACTACCATGTGATCTACTTTACATATTTTTTATGCTTTTTCCTGTATAGATTTGGATAGAAGTTTTACATCAAGGATTTCAAATGTGGTATTTATTTTTTCCATATATCTTTAAACTTTTTTATGATCATTTAGGTGATAAGTTTGAAACTCCATTCTGTTAAGATTGTTTTTTTATCTGTGACATTTTTGGGTTTTTTGTCACTGTTGACATTAGCTTGCTTGTGAACATACCATTTTCTTTGAATTCTGTAAAATAATTTGCAATGAAATGATACTAAAAAAGTATTGAGACCTACTGGGCTAATGTACCAAAAAAAGGATAAAGTAGTTTTTCTCAGAATTCTAGTAAAAATACTATATCATTCATTTGATTTAATATTGTTTCTATGTTTGAATGTTTTTTAGCTTAATATTTCTGTTGATGGATTATATTACAAGCCTTTTTTGTGCAAATTTTTAAGCTCCTCAATGATGAAATGTTTATGTTGGATTCAGAATGATATCACTTTACATATGCAATCATTTGATGATCAAATTAAATAAAAGCTTGTAAAAACAAGAGTTTCCAAATGGTCTCCTGTTTCACTGATTCAAGTTAACCCCCTTCCATATAATCTTTACCAACATGGTATTCATTAAAGTGAATAATTAGTTTTCCTTTTGGCCAAGTAAACTTTGAAGTTTATTGACAAATGAATTGATGGATGTAGCCGTTACTACGTGGTAGGAGATCATAATGAAAAGAGAAATGAAAATTTCTTTGTTTTTTACCACTTTTATTTGTAACTGACGTTACTGCAGTTTCGTCCTATATGGACATTCTCAAACTTATATACAATACGAGTTTATTGTTGCTTTGACACAAGAGAAAAATCCTTCAACATATCAAAAATATTTTTCAGATGAAAATAAAGTAAAAGAAATTTTCCTTGAAACTAAAGAGAAATTATAGCAGAATACCCGAAATCAAATGTCGTATAAGAATAACTACTATATCATAACTATATCTATATATGTGTTAGGTTTAGTGTAGTTTAGGTACTGTGTATATGTAATTGGACTCTGTCTGTATATATTCAGGATAAATGAATAATAAAGGCAAGGATATTTTTAAAAACTACAGATCAATACTATTATTTTCCATTACGCAGAAACTAAATTCTACGAGCTTCCTTGGTTAATGTTATCTTTTTATTGAGACTCGACATGGCTACTTCAATAGTTGCTACAGCAATATATAATTTTATGAAACTTTCTAGATAGGAAGCATAAGATTGTGTAAAATCATGAAACTTTGTTCGGGATTTCAAAAGAATTCTTATTGAACAATTTTTTTCAATTTCTAAATTAAATAACCATATATTTTTTTAAATTCAATGTGTATATTTTTAGGAGAGATTAATTTTTTGGAAACAAAGTTTTTGGCTTTCTACTGCTCCATCTTGTGTCTGAAAGTTATTCTTTGCATGATTTACTCATCTTTATATAGAGTTAACTTTTGAAATTGATGACTTCCTTCTTTTCTTTGGAAGATTCTAACATTTTTTCTATTAAGATGGAGAAGAGGATAGTCAAAAATTTTCCTTACTGAACATTTTTTTTACTTGTTCTTGCAGTCTGATATTGATAATATTGCTATAATTATCATGATGAACTTGTGGATTCCCCTTCATTTTCACAAATAAATGATAAACTCTTTTCTGATAATCATGGACTTCCTTTCAGTTTTCAATTCATATATATTCCCAGATGAACATACTTGAAATTTTTTTTCAGGATGTAACGGATACCAGAGGAAATGAATTCGAAGAATTTTGTTTGAAACGAGAATTGCTGATGGGAATTTTTGAGAAAGGTTGGGAAAAACCTTCTCCAATACAAGAGGCTTCGATCCCAATAGCGTTATCCGGAAAGGATGTACTAGCCAGAGCCAAAAATGGAACAGGTCAGTTGAATTCAGAATTGAAAATATAGTGACTAGCAATGTCACTATCTTGAAAAAAATTCATGAGTAAAAACCCTTCTCTGTAAAAAAGTTCATGCTATAGTTTTTTAGCACAACATAGAAGCAAACGTGAACAAATTTAAGAACCTCATTTGAAATAGGCTGACCCTCATATTCAAACAGTAATACTTCAACACAAATAAGAGCCCTGAAAATTACCAATCAATATGTTCACATTCACCAACAAAGTGTTGAATTTTTTTTGACTCATTAGTACTCCATAAGAATTGTTCTCTGCCGAAATAGTTCATGATTCCTCTTCCATGCTGTCTCTTCTGGAAAGGTATTCTGTGCTCAAACTTTAACATAATACTAAAGCCATTCTATGTGGTTATTGACTCATTAATTTAATGTTACAATAAGTGATCATTGAGTTGCTGCGACTCATATGCATATTAGTAGACTTGACCTGAGTTTCAATGTCAGGTTGGGGGGACATATATGCCAAACAAATAACTTGGTGCGTTTCTTCGTGTTGGATTTCATTTTTGAATTCGACAGAAATGTATCACTTACATTTTTTAGTGAAACCTGTAGCCTTTTATTCAGCAGGGATGAATCAGTGAATGGCTTAGGGAGCACACATCAACTCAAAAGTTTCAAGGCTTCAATTTGATATGAAGCTGCTACATGAATTGAATGGTTATACAAATTATTACGATGTAGTATTATAAGCTATGTTTAACTGTTTTACCCTTCAAAGAGGACGACTATTTGAGAGGGTTCATTTTGGTGAAAAGTTCCACCTCTATTATTGTTGAGTCCACGAAAGAATACAATTTTTGCTAACGATTGAGTCGGCAAACTCATAGCGATAACGCCTTGACTCAGCATTCTCTGATTTATGAAAGTATTAAAAGTATATAATCACCTTTGTACTATTCTAAAATATAGCACAGATGTCAAACAGTTCCGAAGTACACTCAAAAATCTTTTTAACAAAAAAGCTTATTTTTCGATCCATGAATTCTACAGTGACAACCTGTAAATTCTACTTGATTTTTCAACGTTCACCTAAACTCATCTGTGAATGTTTATATTTTTTATATTTTATGACATGTACGTTTATATTTTTTATATTTTATGACATGTATCTATTGTATTTTGTATTCTTTATATTTTAAGACATGCATTTTATTTTTTTACAAGACTGTCAACAAGATACTAATCTTCCGACAATAAAGCATATATTGATTGATGGAATGTGGCCACTGCTCCGAACAACCTTTTATTGACGAATTGCTTGTATTTTTGAAATTCACATCTAGTGAAAACTGTTAGGATTTTTTTTAATTTCATAAAATTCGTCAGTCCATCATGAATTATTCTGTAGAAAACATATTTTACATTCAAACTCTTTAACTTCAATATCTGTCGGTGGCAGAACACTTAACAGCTTCTCACTGGTTTTTTTTTTGTATAAAACCTTCCACAATGTGAAAAATAAACAAAGCTGAATCTGACCCATAATTTCCAAAATCTTTCTACATTGTGGACTATCCATAATGTATTGTTTTTACAAGTATTAAGTCTTCCACAAAAAATGTCTTTCAAAGAATACTAAACAGAGCCTTTCTTAATTTGAGTTTTAAATTTATAATTGTGTAATATGAATTATTAGTTGTGAAAACAAGTATCTGTGTAGTATGAAGGGATTGTAACCAACATGAAACCAATAATAAACACGTAAAAAATGTAAACGATCAAATGATGGTAATACCTTATCATTTCGACTCAAAGTCTCAGAAAATACAAATCGTTTGTATAGCTTTTTTACTTGTAGGAGAAAAGGATGCCATATAAAAGTATGTGTTTTATCACATATTGTATTGATGGCGAATGTGGATTCATTCGTCAACCCAACTGTATTACAACATATTGATTTTGCCATTTTTCTAATTCTACTGGAATAGAACTACCAAACTGATAATAATTTTTTTGAGCAGGTTTTGAAATTCTGTTTGTTTTTAATTAAAACATACTTGTATACAAAATATTTTGACAAGATAATATATTTTTTTATCAAGTGTTTGTCTTATCTCTTTTGTGACTAATATCAAGTGTTTGTCCATTATCTCTTTCGTGAGGAGCAAGCAAAGTGATAATTTCTATAAATAACTCGAGATTTAATGACTGAATATAAAGTATCAATATAAAGGAAGATATGAAAAATAGGAGCACATGAAAGAAAACACAATAGGATATCAAATGCTAATCAACCTTTTCCACAAACAAAACAATCTCTAAAATTTTTAAAGATGATTGTTTTTTAAATACTTTATCAACTCATGGATAGATTTCTGTCTCCTGACTTTTTTTTTCATTACGAGAGGAGCTTTTAATTTACAAATTACATTTGTTGAATAATGTAATTTATTTTTTGGGAAAGAAAGTTTTCGGCTTTCTACTACTCCATCTTGATACAAAAAAAGGATGAGGGGATCATTTAAAGTAGAACTTATGTGAATGATATCTGATTTTTATTCCACAACGAATGTTTGAAATACAAACTGAGTAAAGAAAAGTATCTTCTATATAATTCAGTGTTCATAGAGAAGTATTTGTTTCGAAAGATTCTTTTTCTTTCGTGTAATTCAATGTTTATATGAAAGTAGCTGTTTCAGGAGGACTTTCTTTCAGTTTGTTTCTGAAAGTTACTTCTTTGCATGTACACATCCATGTATAGAGTTACTTATTTTCAAATTGATTACTTCCTTCCTTTCTTTGGAAGATTCCCTCATCCTTTTTTTGTATCAAGATGGAGTAGTAGAAAGCCAAAAACTTTCTTTCCCAAAAATTAATCACTCCTAAAAATATTACCCCTTCAATTCAATGTAATTTATCTATCGACAATGTTGACCGATTCATTCTACATTTATTTTTTTTATAATAAATTAACGATATGACCTTGAGCTTGCTTAGACAAAACTAGGGACCTAAATACCTAAATAAGACTGCCTGTTTGTAGCTATGGAGATATCGAAAGCGATTTCTCATTAGTCAGTCGATCTTGAAGTTCCATTATGTAAGGATCTAAGGAATTTGAAAGATCTTTTTGTAGTATATTTACAGATTTTATTGTTTCCTGACTTATTTCAATTGTATAAGAACAGAAGAGAACAAAATTCAGGCTGGTAGGCCGTGATTTGTGGCATACATCATCAGTGGTATGTTTTTGTAAACATGTAAATTAACTCGAAGTCAACGCACCTACCACTGAATTCTGCTGCAGTAGCTGACTTAAAAGTTTGGACCATGGACTGCCAGCCTGGAGTTTGTTCTTTTTCAATTACTTCAATTGTATTTGTATTTTTTTGATACGATATTGAAATTGAATTCAATACTAAATCCCTTGTTTCAATAAATAGGTTAATTTTGTATTTTTGAAAGTACACTTTTTATTTAAAAAAATGCATTCCTTTTTGTTTTCTTCAATAAAAGATAGGTTCGTTAGTAATTCGAGTAGGTTGTTGAATTTTCTTTTTTTTTCCAGGCAAAACTGGTGCTTATTGCATCCCTGTACTGGAACAAATTGACCCTAAAAAAGACTGCATACAGGCACTAATAATAGTGCCAACAAGAGAATTAGCACTACAGACATCTCAAATTTGCATCGAACTAGCGAAATACCTAGAAGTGAGAGTGATGGTGACAACAGGTGGAACGAATTTGAGGGACGATATTATGCGCATCTATCAAAAAGTGCAGGTTATAATAGCCACGCCGGGACGTATCCTGGACCTGATGGAAAAGCGAGTCGCCGTCATGGACCAGTGCAAGATTCTAGTACTAGATGAAGCCGACAAGCTTCTGTCTCAAGATTTCAAAGGAATGCTAGATGTCGTGATCAAGAATCTTCCACACGAAAGACAGATCCTGTTGTTTTCCGCTACTTTCCCTTTGACAGTGGAGCAGTTCATGAGGAAGCACTTACGCGATCCCTATGAAATAAATTTGATGGATGAACTCACTCTGATAGGTGTTACACAGTATTATGCTTTCGTACAAGAGAGACAGAAAGTTCATTGTTTGAATACTCTATTTTCAAAGGTTGGTTTCCGTGAAATTCGATTTTTCCTTTGTAAATGAGTTCTTTCTCATTTTCAGCTACAAATCAACCAAAGTATTATTTTCTGTAATTCTACGCAAAGAGTAGAACTGCTGGCTAAAAAAATCACAGAACTTGGATATTCCTGTTACTATATTCATGCAAAAATGGCACAAGCTCATCGAAACAGGGTATTCCACGATTTCAGATCTGGTTTGTGCAGGAATCTAGTCTGCTCGGATTTATTCACGAGAGGTAAGTGATTTGCATTCGATTTATTTTAAAATTTTTACGATTTTTCGTGAAAGTTTTTTGTGTTCAAACCTCATTTTGTGTTAGAAGTGATCCCTTTTTTTCACAGAAAAGTTTCACATATATACATATTCTAACCTAATCTAAGAAATTACTATAAATCAAGAGGGTATTAGTAGTGAACAATTTTGACACAGTGAAACGAATTCCTGAGCCACATTTCTCGTAAAGTAAAGATTTATCATGTGTATCGACTGCTAACTCATTTGAAGAGCAAAACATTTTTTTAATGATGCGAAGAATAGAAACATCTATTTGTTAAATCAGTTGATAAAGTCTTTGATGTATTTATTCAGATCTTAGTTTGGGATTGGACCAGTCATGATTTTAGAGATTCCCTTGTCGCTTGCCGACGTTTCGGACTTTAATAATACCATCCTCAAGGCTCTTGGACTAAAGAGAAACATGTGCTTGGTATTGGCTACTGTTTACACTGTATACTGTACAAATTGACATGTCCCATCTTGTTTCGAAACTGACCCTATTATTCGATTTGACTGATACTGTATACAGGGTATCTCAGACTTTAGTAAACAGAAGTCCAATGTGCTGGCCTGATATGACTCCATTAGATTTTTTTAAGGGGTCGTATACCTAGCATCTTCAATAGATTTGGAGGATATCAAGAATCAAATCTGTTTTGCATGCTATACCAGCCTAAAAACAAATGAATAAGTAGTAATACAATAAAAAAACATTTCTTGGATTTTTTTTCGAATAATACTGGATTAACTGAATTCCAAGTCTAATAAAATTACATTCCTGTAAAATTATTGGCATATTAGTAGATCTGACCTGGGTTTCAATCTCAGGTTGGAGGGACAAATATGCAAAACAATTAACTTGGTAAGTTTTTTCGTGTCATATTCTTATAGTGGATTTGACAGAAGCCTGCCACATACACACATTCTAAACTTTAACCTTTCATTTGCGACCTGGTAAAGATCTGGAAATCTTTGAAATGAATGTTTATTTTGATAATCAAGTAGTTATTTTTTTTGATTGGTGAGGAATTTTTCCTGAAATATATTTTTATTTTTCAGGTATCGATGTGCAAGCTGTAAACGTTGTGATAAACTTTGACTTCCCAAAAATGGCGGAGACTTACCTCCACCGCATTGGCAGGTCCGGTCGGTTCGGACATTTGGGTATTGCCATCAATTTGATCACGTATGATGATAGATTCTCGTTACATCGCATCGAACAAGAGCTTGGAACCGAGATCAAGCCCATCCCGAAAGTAATCGATCCCAAACTGTACGTCGCGAAAATGCTGGAAGAAGAAGAAATTGAATCTTCCAAGTAACATGTGAAGAAGTGATACTACGGACTTGTGTAAATAGTTATATTTCAACCGGACTCAACGTACTTTTATTTACTTTTTGAAAGAAGATATTTTTCGTTTAGATTTTCGTATACAATTTGGGATAAATCGTGAATTTTGATTACTCAATCGAGAATGGGCACGAATAAAGCCGTCTTTGTTCCATCCATTTGCAGCAATGATGTGACTGGAAGTCTTTGTCGGATCGAAGGGCAGTTGAATGTTTGGCGTTTGATTTTCATTTCTCCAATACCCGTCTGTGATAAAATAATTGACGTAACTTCCTAATAAACGCTATCAGAGGGTTACGTAAAAACCGAGGCTAATGATTTAGAAAATGTTCATTAGAGGAATATTCAGCTGGTTCTTTTTGAATTTTGCATCGTTTGTTACCCGTGCAGATTCAAACTATCCGTCGAGGTTTTCCAGAAGATCTTTTGCACATCGGTTCCGTTTGTGTCTCTGAGCGAAATTAACACTCGTCTCCGTTGGCTCAGCGACGACAATCGGAATTTTCGCGGTGTCGACAGGTTCGCCGTTTGATGTCGAATTTGTGATAAACGGACCGTCCCCGTAACTAAACGCGAGGAGGTAGAGGACTCCCAAAAGTGGCGTAACGCAAGTGACTTATGGTTATCGGGAAACGTGTGAAGTGTTCGCTCAAAATAAATTATTCAAGGAGATATTTGGTGCTGATCGTTGTGCGATCTTCCGGCCGTCGGCGCCTCGTTCAAATTTAGAAAGATCGGATATTGAATATGCCAACAATATCATATTTTCAAAATTTCCTGAAATGCATATTCAGTATTTTGCTTGTTTCATTTTGGGGATGTTGAAAATTAGAATTTCTTCCAGGAGAGGAGTTTTAACAAGCGTACTTTTTTTTAAGAAAAAAATCTTATCCAATTTTCATTTGAAGGGGTTGGGAGGGGAGGGGAAAATTATTTATATCATCAGATTATATTGTTGTGTGTTTGCCGAGATATATTTTTCATTGGTCATTATTTATTTTTATAGGGTAACAAGTTTTGGCATGTACACAACAAATTTATTTTGTTAATAAAAAATGAAAAAAAAATGTAGAGGGTTGTTTTGACTTTTTTTCACAATACAATTGTAGAAGAAAGAACCAAATGTTAGATTTAGTGCATGAATCGATGTCATACTTGCTGGGAAAATTAAAAATTTTGTAATTTGTGATATAAAATAAGCTAAGAAAAAAAATTAAATTTGCTCTCTACACCAAAGCCTTGTTTTCTTAATGGAGTTGACACCATCTGGTACTGAGTGTGGTAGAAATTTCTTTTTCAATTGACCATACTCTGGTCAATTGAAAAAGAAAGAAACTGAATCTTTTAGGGATATCATTCACACGTACACGATTTTCAAAGAATACATAAAAAACTGAATCTTGACTATGAGAACATGGAGAATTGGTTATAAGTTTTGGAATATTTCAAAACGAATATTTCTGGGTGTTGGTTTTTTTTATAAAGATCCTACAACCTTTATGAAGGAGATGAAAGGGGCGATCTATAAAATCTATGGCCTGTATATCATTGTCTCCAGCTTTAGTAAACTTTACTAATTTGATTCTGACATTTGAAACTCTCAACAGTTTGGATTAGGGGGAAGAAAATCTGGCAATCTAAATAATTTCATTACTACACCAAACGTAAAGACTGGGGATGGAACATCAGTAGTGTTCTCACTGCTGGAAAAGCTCCACCATTATGGAGTAAGAGAAAAGGGTTCACTTTGAATTCAATAACATCTTCAGAAATGCAAATCATATGTAAAGAACAGCTTTATCATTGAGTAACAGAGTTTCAATTTTGGGGTCACTATTATTTTTGATATTTCAAAACCATTTTAATTAATTCAAATCTGATCTCGGAATTGCTTAATTACTACAAATAACTTTATTTCAGCAAAGTTCTGCTAGATGAACAAGAAACATCTCCAAGACTAATGTCTGTGAGGTATCTTGCATACGTGTGTGTCATCTGTAATTCAATATCCAGCGTGGTATTAGTCGGGGATGTAGTTGTTTTTAGGCATTCATCAGAACTACAGTGTAGGTAGGTTGGGAGAGACGAATATATGATGATGAATATAAATAACATGATGTTGCATAAGTAAATTTGTTGGAATTATATGATGAGATCCAAAAGCAAAATATCAGTGACGAATTTGCTTGGAAAACAGTAATAACTAATTAATGAGGATAAGCCGAGATAAAACAATAAAACAATGTGATAAATGTTAATATATTTAATTACACCTTACAAAAGTAAAAAAATAGCACTAGACTACATTGCAATATTAAATAAATATATATTTACATCATAGAACAAAAATAAGTATGCTTCAGGTAATATTTCAAAGTTATTCATTTATATTTCTAGGATGTACCTGTTTTTTTTGGGAAAGAAAGTTCATGGCTTTCTACTACTCCATCTTGATACAGAAAAATGTGGGAATCTTCCAAAGAACGGAAGGAAGTAATCAATGAATCTTTTGATAAATAGATGAAGACATAAGGCATATGAACCTACTTTACTGCTTTGTAAGGTTCCATTAGAAGTTTATATTTAGCATAAACATTTTGGCCACAACAAGGTACTAACCAAAATTTTTGTCCGCTATCTTGTATTTCAAAAAACAGATACATTCAGAATGAACGTGCTATCAGGGTTTTCAATTTTCCCATACTGGCCTCCTTATATTGAGCATAGTGTATAAAGTGAGCTTTATCAGTAACACAACTTTGTTAAATTATATTAATAAGTTTTAAAGTTGGTCATACATCTCATTGCACAATTTGAAAAAGAACCGAATTTGTGACTTACAGTTAAAACGTTTGGATGTGTGATTTAAAAGTCTTAATAAAAATTGTAAACTATACCGGGTGTAAACCGATTCAGGTTCGTTCTATCACTTTTTTTGAAATTTTGGTGGTTCATATTATATAATTGGGATCGATTGGATCAAAAAAATTATGCAGCATTTCCAGTTTTACAAGAAATTATCTTAACTTTGGAATTCCAAATGCTACACTCTGAATTTTGATACATTTTTTAATTCATAACTTTATTTTTCATAGAAATGTCCTATTTTGGTGGAAATATACTGCATGATGAATATACTCATGATCTAACGGGGATACCAAATCGGTACCTCTGATTTTTTTAACTACCCACTTGTTGAGTTTTTTTGGCAGATATTTCAATTTCACGCCATTTTCAATGGCACCATTATTTCTCATATTATTCAGAAAGATCTGTTTTATCAGGGTACCAAAATAGGACATTCCTTTGTAAAATAAACTACTATGAATACAAAAATGTATGAACGTATAGAATGTTACTTTTGAAATGTATTTGAATTATTCCATCTGAAACAGGCCATGAACATCTTTTAGATATTCAAACTGTTCATAAAATGGAAATATGTATGTTTATACATAAAGTGTTTAGGAGTGATACAAATTCCAACATTGAATTTCAAAAAATTGAAGAAGTCCATCATTAGAATAGAATAGATAGAATAAAAAAAACCCTAGAAAAATTTAAAAATAAATCTTTTGTTGAATAAACTTGAAGATTTTTTGTCACTGATTATTTTTAAACTACCAAGAAATTATTCTTTGTTGTTGTTATATTGAGTACTGTAATATTCTTTTCATTCCTGTTGAAATCTCTTGCATCAACAGATCGGTTTCTTGAGATGAATAAAGAAATAGTTCAAGGTAAATTTCAAAGTTGGGATATTTATCTGTAAAAATAGAAATGCTGCATGCAACAAATATTTTTTAGATTCAAGCGATCCAAATTATGATGCCAGTTGACCATCCTGAATCGGTTTAATCTGGGTATAAAGAAACACTCGCCATTGCCAGTAGCGTACATAGAGGAGGGGGCATCCAGTACCTCCAGAGTATATACTTGCATTTATTATAATAACTCCCTAAATGAATTATTTTGTTGATAACGTCTCATTGAGCAGCTAGGATATGCTAATATATTTTTAAACATTTCAAGGAAGGATCGGGGCTCCTGGATATGACCTTATGTACGCCACTGATCATAGCTGGACGTTCGTGAATATCGTATTGAATAAGAGATCTATTTGGGAGAATCCGTTTTACTATTTTTTCATCAAAGTAGAGAGTGCGTTTTACAGGAAAGCTGAAACTCTGAAACTGAATAACTTTGAAATCAAAATGCATTGTGGGTCATCATGTTTGATAAATAATACATTTCTGAATTCACTGACTAATCCTACATTGAGTTTATATGTATAACTGTTCTTCGCAAGTCGCTAAAATAATTTTTCTGAAAATGATAATTTTTTTTTCTAAAACTACCTATTTAATATTAGAAATAAGGCACTCAGGCAAAATTCATTTATTCATATTTTGACTTTCACTTTGACTTTGTTGATTTATCAATGTTCAAAAACAATTATACTGTAGTGATAGTAAAAGACTGCATGTATTGGCTAACCTATTTAATCAACGAATTGCCGGAGATAACTTCGTTAAAGCTATTTTCCGGGTTTATTGGCCGTGGTCTGCGGGTTTTCATGCCCGATGTTTTGTCTACAACTGCGGTAGATATCATTAAAGGCGATGCGGTCAATGGGTTCCGGTTTTATTCAATAGGTGGTCTAGACCTGATTTCTGTATTGTTGAGGTGTGAGTAGTCAGACTTCATCTATGTTAATTGCATATTCTTTGACTTTATGTTTTGAATTTTTATAACTGAAACACCGAACCTAATCGTGGCCTTGTCACCTGTGGTAATGTATGTCGCATTGTAAACGAAACTTCAGGCATGAAATTTGTAAACTACGGTAAACACCGAGTTCATTTTTCTTGTACTTGGCGAATATATTGAAAACAAAACTAGTTTTATTAAAAAAATAAATATATCAACTTCAAATATTTCTATCGAACGACTTTCCTATATCAGAGATGTGTGTCTGTACAAATGTGTGAATATATTTATACTTTATGAACGTATGAGATTTGTTTGATACTCCTAAACTAACGATGATCCCAGTCAGTCTTGAGAGCACACAAGATTCATTGTTTATGGTACTGACGTTCATTCTCTACAATACTAATTGAGACATAAAAAATGTGCTTCCCAGACTTTTGTATATTCCTATGAGACAGTTACTCTAATTAAATGGCATCTTTAACTTGAAAGCTATTCACTTCCATCATAAGGTGGTCTTATTTCTTTAAAAAATGTTCAAATTCAATCGGGTGTGGTGGAAATTCTGCCCATTTTGACAGATCTATGCCCGGTATTACTCCAGAGCGACAAGGAACTCGGGGATTTCTGAAAAAAAAATAGTTTTGATCAACAGTATGCTTATACGAGGGATGTTCGAGAAGTAATGATAAAAATTAAAAAATATTTATGTATACTTATATACAGGGTTCGCGATCGAAACGTGCCGCTAGGCAGCTAGGCACCCCTAATAGGGAAAGGGTTTTTCGCAAAAATCAGAAAACATATCAAGCTTGAATTCAATAGTTTTTTTTCAAAACTTACTGTATTATTCAAGTAACCAAAGAGGCGACTCAGTTGCACTCCTTCCTCCTATCTAATGACCTATATAGATCTGGCATTTGAATAATACGCATATTTTGTTAGTACTCTGAAGAAACACCTTGTTGAAACATCATATCCTCTTTAATGTATGCCGAGTTATTCTTATGACATTATTAAGAGTAGGCTAGACAATATTTCGATCTCACATATTCAGAAATTTCTGTTTGGCCCGATCCCATGTAACTCTGAATTTTCTAGACTGAACTGGGCCGCCCTTGCTCCTCTCATTATCATAGGATGAAAAGAAGGAGTCAACAGCGGCACCAGTGTAGCTGTTGGTGTGACTTTCATTGCTTCCGTTATTTCCAAAAAAGCAGGTCTTTGCACGTAGCTTTTTCAAATTGACATATCTAGAAGTGATTTCCATTTGAAAGAAGATGATAGGTTGATTGGGAATATTAACACTTACATTTCGTGATCTGGTAGGACCATTGGATATAGTTGAATGGTATCTATCAAATCCGTGTTATCACATATTATCCTTGCCAATCGAGCTTTTCTAACTTCTTGCAATTGTTCTGGTGTGAATGAAGACGGCTGATTGGGTAATTCGTACCTGAAACAAACGTGATTTTTACAATGCAATTGAAATATGAATATATTCGGGACGGTCCCGCCAAAAGATACCACTGTTTTAACTTCAACTCATCATATATTACACATCATATCATATCACATCACAAATCGCACATCACATATACATTACACATACTACATCAGATATTGAACAAACAGATATTACATCACACCACACATCACATCGCATCAAACATCATATATACTTCACATATCACATCACACATCACATCACATCGCATCGCATCACATCACATCACATCACATCACATCACATCACATCACATCACATCACATCACTTCACATCACATCACATCACATCACATCACATCACATCACATCACATCACATCACATCACATCACATCACATCACATCACATCACATCACATCACATCACATCACATCACATCACATCACATCACATCACATCACATCACATCACATCACATCACATCACATCACATCACATCACATCACATCACATCACATCACATCACATCACATCACATCACATCACATCACATCACATCACATCACATCACATCACATCACATCACATCACATCACATCACATCACATCACATCACATCACATCACATCACATCACATCACATCACATCACATCACATCACATCACATCACATCACATCACATCACATCACATCACATCACATCACATCACATCACATCACATCACATCACATCACATCACATCACATCACATCACATCACATCACATCACATCACATCACATCACATCACATCACATCACATCACATCACATCACATCACATCACATCACATCACATCACATCACATCACATCACATCACATCACATCACATCACATCACATCACATCACATCACATCACATCACATCACATCACATCACATCACATCACATCACATCACATCACATCACATCACATCACATCACATCACATCACATCACATCACATCACATCACATCACATCACATCACATCACATCACATCACATCACATCACATCACATCACATCACATCACATCACATCACATCACATCACATCACATCACATCACATCACATCACATCACATCACATCACATCACATCACATCACATCACATCACATCACATCACATCACATCACATCACATCACATCACATCACATCACATCACATCACATCACATCACATCACATCACATCACATCACATCACATCACATCACATCACATCACATCACATCACATCACATCACATCACATCACATCACATCACATCACATCACATCACATCACATCACATCACATCACATCACATCACATCACATCACATCACATCACATCTCAAATCACATCGCATCACATATCATATCAAGTCTCAACGTTTGAAACTGGCTGTAAACCTCTTCCATATGTTTACTTACCAGAATCTGTCGCCTCGTCGAGAATAGCTGAATTGTGTAGCTATTATGCAGGCGAATGTGGGCCCCAACATGCTCGCTGGTAAAGGCTTCTCTGAAACACCTCCTGACCATAAGTCAACGTCATTAGGATGCCTGTAAATGAGAGATGCAGTAGTTGAATTCAGGATTCAATAGGGTAAGATCCTGATTATTTAAGGGAAATGAAAAAAAAAACTTCGGTTTCGTTTTGAATATGACGGATATAATGAGAATCAACACCGAGAACCCTTTTTTGGATCTATGTAGTTGTTGATAGCAGTTCAAAGTTCAAAATATTGGCGGAGAAAGATGTCCAGATCAACAGAAATTCCAAGAACGTATTGATAACAAGACTAGAAGAGAAACTTGGAAACACCAACGAGATGGACTGATCATCGAGCAATATCTCATCAGCTGGAGTTGCGAAACTAAAAAATACATTAAAGAAAATTACTTTCGAGAATTCTGCCAACTTTGTATTTGTTTGAAAAATGTCCTTATGAGACAAAACTGCAGTAAAGTTAGTTGCGAATATAAGGGGTAAAAATCATAGAAAGTTTTATTCTCATTTGTCATGAGATAACTTTCTGAAATTTATGGCCCATGGAAAAATCAAACAAAGTTGCGTGAACAGGAAAGGTTTTGATACGATTTTTTTGAAAGTTGTATCTCTTTTCTTAGATCATCTTACTCCAAATCCTCTCTACTGTTGTCCAATTATTAAATTAACTATTATGACTATAACATGCTTGATGTAAACACTAATGATGACGAAATAGACTCACTCAAAAATCGTTGTGTACTTTTCCACAGTTTCGTTGGACATAGATCCGAATAAGTCTTGGAAGTTGTCCGACCAAGGTAGCCCGCAGAATTTCCTGTATTCCATGTAGCCGGGCAAACCGAATTCACGACCTCTTTGCATGTTGAAACTGACCAAATCCATACCAAATTTGGCTCCTACCTTCTTGAAGAGATGGTTCGTAACTTCCTGAGTTATGGAGTCATCCATGGCCTGCGCTACTTGGTTCATGAGACCCATGACGTACTCGTCTAAAACTCCTGCTCGGTAGAGATCGTGCGGTCGTCGGATAAGATCGGAAAGTCTCTTCGAAGCTGAAATCAGACCAAAGTTTATAAAAGAAGAAGGCGTATTATTTCCATCAAAATGAAATGGAATCACGGCGTGTGTGTGTTACATTGAGCTTCTATTATGAATTGGAGTTATCAAAAAATGTTTTGTATAATTTTTTTAGAAAATGAAATATGTTGATTACCATAATAGCGGATTCCATCAAAAAGTTGTTTCGAAAAACATAGTATTTCATGGAAATTTACCGAGCGGTTCAGAAGTTGTACTCAAAATTGCGTCAAAATACTGATCTATTCAGCTGCAGAAAAACTAGTTGATACAGTTTATTGTATAATTTTAAAGCGTAAACATTTTATGCTTGAGGAAGCTATTCTATAGCGAAACACGTGTCGCGGTTTTTGTAAAACCCTTTTATAGTGTAAATCATGCAATAAACTGTATTAAGTAGTTTCAATATGGATTTTCATCAAGTATCGGCCAGTTCTATTCAATTATTCAGCTGTACCTTTTCTCAATGAAAACTCCTTCTAAGCCTCTTTTGTCATGAGGATGATTGAAAAATGTTGCTTTTTTTTATCAGCGAATAATATTTGATCACAACCTTTTTCGCCACTGGCTGAATGGAAACTCGAAAACAATTTTTTCTTGATTTTTCAAATCGAACAGTAAATGTTTTCTTCAATATATGATTTCTCCTTGAATTTTTTTTTTTGAAAATGCTGTGCAGTAGCATCTTCAGACGTCATAATACTCGAGTACTGTGACGTCTGAAGAAACACGTATCGCGGTATTGTGAACTATCGAGTGGAACTCTCATTACTGGAGTTTATTTCTAACACCAGATCGTTATTTTTAACACCTCGACACGTGTTTCGATTATCAAGTGATCATCTTAAAGAGGAAGAATAAACTGTTTAATCTTCCTCTTGAAGATGATCACTTGGTGATCGAAACACATGTCGAGGTGTTAAAAATAACGATGTGGTGATGGAAAAAAACTCCAGTAATATACGTGACATGAGTCGATTAATTCCGTCAGTATAAAAATTGGGTTAATATACTAAGTGACAAAGAAAGATAAACACCCGTTTATATTGAAAATATTTCAATAATGCTTAGCTTGTGTACTTATGTTGAGGCCAGTAAAAAGCCAGTAAAATTTCAGCCGCATCGACCATTCTGACCAGTTTTTTACCTGTTTTTTGTGCGAGCATTCACCATTTTTCCAATTTTTATTCCTATTTGTACTTTAATTGTTAAAGAATTTGTTGTAAAGTGTTTTGTATTGCGAAGACTTCGTCGTATTCCTTAACTTAGTGATTTTGAGAGAGGACGAATTGTTGGTTTACGTGAGGCAGGTTTTTCAGTTAGAGAAATGTCAAGAAGAACCAATCGATCTTTGCGTACTATTCTAAGATGTTATTAGGCATGGTCCCAAGAAGGCCAAGAACATAGAGCTAGGGGCAACGGTTGTCGCAGGGAAATAACAGCTCGTGGAGATCGCCGATTAAAACTTTTAGCTCTTAGGAATCGTATTATTTCTACTAGGACAATTGCGAGTCAGTGGTTTGAAAAACCAAAGAATTCGCAAAGTATATCGGCGAATAATGAGTTTTGGACTTTTTTCTAATCATCCCCGTTGGGTGTTGCCCCTGACTCTCGAGCATCAACGCAACCGATTGCACTGGTGCAGAGACAGACTAAATTGGGATCAACAGTGGAAACGCTTAGTCTTCAGCGATGAATCTCACTTTTTTTTGGGTATGCACGATGGACGAGCAAGAGTAAGAAAGCGTCGTGGTGAAAGACGAGATCCCCAGTTTGATGTGGAGAGGCATGTTCACCAAACTGTTGGTTGAATGGTATGGGGTGCCATTGCAAATGGTAGCAGGACACCTTTAGTCTTTATTAGAGGCAACATGACAGCTCTTCGTTACATTCACGAAGTAGTGGAGCCTCATGTCCTTCTATATCTTGAGACTATCGAGAACCCCATATTTCAACAAGACAATGCTAGATCGCATGTGGCTAGAGTAAATCAAGACTTTATGGCTCAGCATGACATTAACCGCTTACCATGGCCACCCAGATCCCCCGATCTTTCACCGATCGAATACGTGTGGAATATTGGGCTGGAAATAACTATAAAAGAGTACACCAGAATTGATCCGAGAACCGATACCACTTCTTGCATTGACAACATTCTTACAAATCTCGACTCTTCTTTGTACGATGTTGGGATATTAGAGACATGTTTATCTGATCACCGAGGTCAATATATTAAAATTATTGCACCTTCCAATGATAGTCCTGAAAAAATTTTATTTCGTCAAGTTACAACTCGTAACTTATCCAAATTCAAAGAATCAATCGAAAACTTGGATATGAATATATTTCATACTTGTACTGACGTCGACATCTTATCGCAATATTTAGTTCCTTACAATATCAAGTTACAAAAAATTTTCCAATAAGGAAGACAGCCAACAATAACTGCAAATCACCATTGAATTTTTTCAATCAGGAACTGAAAGAAATCCGAAACATATTGAATGCATTGAAAGTAATAAGTGATTCTAGTAATTCGACACAGGATAAAGAGATCTTCAAAGAATTCAAGAAATACTATAATTGCTCGCTTGAAGAAGCAAAACGTCTGAAATATGACACCTACATTCTTAATTCGAATAATAGGGCCAGGGATACATGGAAAATTATTAACCAAGAAAGAGGAAAAAAAAGTTCAAATACCCACCCATCACCTAATTTAAACGCAGAAGAGTTTGTTAATTACTTCTCTACTATTGCCAAAATACTAATTGATCAACTGCCACAAACAACTCACTCAGCAAGAAACTATCTAAAATCAATACCTGCTAATACAAATTCATTCTTCTTAGCTCCAACCACACGCAACGAGGTCATAGAGGTAATACATGACATGAAAAAATCGAATTGTTTCGATATTTATGAGCTGAATAGTGTGATGTTGAAAGAAATAGTGTATATTATCTCTGAACCCATTGCTATACTGTGCAATTTGTGTTTCAGTCAAGGATTTTTTCCTGATATTTTCAAAAAAACGAAACTTATTCCAATTTTCAAAAAAGGTGACATTGACATGTTGGAAAATTATCATCCAATATCGATTATTCCCATTATTGGCAAGGTGATTGAAATCATAGCTAAGAAAAGATTAACTGACTACTTTGAAAAATTCAAATACTTGAATGAACATCAATATGGATTTAGGAAAAACCGCTCAACTATACATGCTGTGTCGAGATTGGTGAATGATGTTGTGGATGCTTTTGAAAAAAGGAAATTCACGGCATCTACCTTTTGTGACTTGAGCAAGGGATTTGATTGCATATCACATCAAGTTTTACTTGACAAACTTGAATACTATGGTGTAAGAGGAGTCACAAACACATTTTTCAAATCTTACCTCACAGGGCGTAGTCAAACAGTTCATCTGAACTCTGTACCCTCTTCATTTCGGGATATCACTTGTGGTGTACCTCAAGGATCGGTTCTAGGACCACTTCTGTTCATTATTTATATCAATGATATATTTGATCACCTTAAGTTTGTGAAGGGGCTTTTATATGCAGATGATGCTACATTTTATTTCTCGGACTCGAATCTTGTCAATTTGAAACAGAAGGATGAAACCTTGATTGAAAAGATCGATGAATGGTTAATACCGAATGGTCCGACACAAAACCAATCAAAAACACAGAAATTGATTTTTCTTCCAATTTTTCATCTAACAGTAATCAGTCTGTGAAGCTATTAGGTATTATTTTAGACCAGTCACTTAAATGGTCCCATCATATTGATATTCTTTCGAAGAAGCTGGCTTGTCAACTCTTTCTCATGAGAAGACTGAAAAGATCTGTCAGCACAGATATACTCATGATTTCCTACTTTTCTCTTGTCCATAGCCACCTGACTTATGGAATTTTACTTTGGGGTAACTCTATCCATACTTCCAGGATTTTTGTGATGCAGAAACGTGCGGTCAGAATCATTGTAGGATTGGGTCCTAGAGATTCATGCAAATCTCATTTTATAAGATTAGGAATTATGACAGTTCCCTCTATATTTATATTTCAATGTTTATTAGAGATCCATAAAAATTGCCACACTTTTTCCACAAATAGTTCAAACCATAATTATAACACTAGGCATGGCGATTCTCTATTGAATAGGAGGTTTAGACTAGGAATATCAAAAAAAAATTCGCTCGATTTGGATATATATAATAAACTACCAGCGGAAATTAAGAAACTAGGACCAGCAAACTTTAAAGCGACAATAAAAAATTTATTAATACAAAACTGGTTTTATTCGATTGACGAATATATGAGTACGCCAACTACTGAACTTTTGAAATGACTTGTATATTTTTTAAGTATTAGTTTTAGTTGTTTTACGACAGTGTATGTTTCTATATACATGTATATATGTGTGTATATGTGTATGTATATGTGTATATATGTGTGTTTGGGTATATTTATATGAATTTTTCAAGAACACGAGTGTGAATATGTTCCTATTTGACTTGCTACAAATATTTCATGTATATAACGTAGCCAATAAATATCTATCTATCTTATCTATTCTTGGTCGCAGACTGCTGAATTTACAACAGCCCCACAGACTGTGGTAGCATTTAGACATGAGTTAGAAGTAAGGTGGAATGAGATACCTCAACAGGATATAGACCATCTCATCAGGACAATGCCCAGACGTATCCACGATGGTATAAGACAACGAGGATCTGTATCACAGTACTGAACTTCACTGGTTTCACAATCATCCAACTTCTTTGAAAATTTACTCGTTTGTTTGCTATTATCAGTCAAGTATGTAAGTAAAACATTATTAACATATTTTCAATATGAATGGGTGTTTACCTCTTTTTGTCACTCAGTATATTACTGGAACCCAACACTAAACCGTTTTTTAACACCTCGACACGTGTTTCGATCACCAAGTGATCATCTTCAAGAGAAAGATTATACTGTTTTGGTCTTCCTCATGAATATGATCATTTGGTGATCGAAACACGTGTCGAGGTGTTAAAATGACGGTTTGGTGTTGGGAAAAAGCTCCAGTAATATTCATTACTACACCAAAGGTTCCAAACAGTGCATCACAAGTATAAAAATTGTGTGCTCGAGATTCGATGAAGTCGGCAATGGCCGTTTTTGCCTGGTCCTAATTGGCGCAGGTTCTATATACCGGTTTTGATGGCGCAAAAGTAAAGAAGAACAGACTTCGAAACGTGTCAATTTCTGTCGATCGCTCAAATCACGAAAACCCACTTTTTGAGCTATTTGATCTTTCCAATACGTTTTAACCATTAAAAACCGCATGAGAGCTGACACCCAGTTCTTCCGCCATCCCACCTACCGTTTGTGATGGGTCAGTTTGAACCAGGATCCTCAAATCCTCGTCCTGGATTACTGTAGGTCGACCACTTCGGGGCTCACGTTCGAAGCCGAAATCTCCGGAACTGAATTTCGCAAACCGACGTCGAACAGTGCGTTCTTGTCAAATGCGTGGTTAATTTTCCGGGCTGTTTCGGCAGCGCTTTGGTTCAATTTGAATTCTTAGAAAAAAATTGGCCGAAAATCGCCGAACAACATCATTCGACATCGTAACAACATAGGTTGTGAAGAGGAAAAAAATTAAATTTGGAAAAAATGAACAACATCAATGTATAGATGTATATATGCACCATGTTTCAAAAAAATTCGTATTAACTTATTGGGTTGTGTACATACCGATGAATTTATGTGCTTTGCTCCATCTTTCGATAGCGGTTGGCAAAAGCGAATGTCCAAATCTGAAAGCGGCAGCAGCAAATGCATCGATTACCCCTGGGTTGACATTTGGATCATAGCCATCCCAGTAACCCTGAAAAAAAAAAGAATCATTATGCCAGAATCAACTTCTTGTTGCCTTTTAAAATTATTTTTGGATACCTAACTATTACTTATATTGAATGATTCTCATAACGTGTACATTTGTTGACGTGTTTCGAGTATTCTTTATGTTTGTGACTCAATAGTTATTCCCTGAACGCTAGTATACTCACGAAGATACTGTTGATCAATGTCCCAAAAACCACTATCTCTATGTTCGTTGAATGATTGATCATTTGATCTGAGCCTTAAGTAGCCGACACCATATGGTGTTTTGCTGAAAACCATTGGGATAATTGCTTGAGGTACAAGCAATTAGCTTCATATCAATCAGCAACGCAATTAAGGTCATTTTTTAGAAGTTCTGGAAGATTTACTCTACTGCAAAATCTCCATTTGACTACAGAAAAATTAATTTATGAACATATAGTAATTTTATGAATAGTCAGAACAATGATGATCTGATGCTGAACGGTAATGTAATATATTTATTGATTTTTTTTAGGACATCCTAATATACATACATTATTTTAAAAATATATTAATAAATAACATATAAATAACAAAAATGATGATATGATTGAAGAAAAAAAAAAGAAACGCATTTTTCAGTGATTCCAGAATAGTTTCAACACGTGGATATACTTAACAAATATATTACCAAACAGAAAAAAGAAAATCAGGGATGAGATTTTTATAGCTCGTGAATTTTTTTTGAAGAGTATTAGCCAGGGACTTCTTCAGTCCTCCTATCATAATATTTCGTTCCCTTCTTTGTCTCTCTAATAGGTTCAGATATTACCTCTTCTGAAGACTCATCAGTATCTGCGCCTTTGTTCTGAGAAGACAATGAATTGTTGGCCAAAATTAGCCTTCAATTAATTTATTTGGTCAATCAGTGAAGGTACTTTCCAGAATCCTGATTCAGAGTCTTTACATAAAAATATAAATTTCCTTTTTTTGTTTTCAGCTGTAGACATTTGATTTCTGATCCTGTTAAATTTCCACAGGCTTCACCACTGCACAGATTTTCCCTGCAAATATCACAGGGAAAGAGCTGGGTTGATTCAAATTCACCTTTCCATTTGGAGCACTTTTTTTTATCCATCACTTTATCGTGAAATTGGAAATATCTTATGAACTAATTAATGCCTTAATGAAGAATATCAGGTACACCACGGACTTCGTGGCCAGACTTTTTTTTCAAACCAACACTTTTTTGTTTATGTGTTTTTACTTGAGTATTTATGAGAAGTAAAATGCGAATGCAATAGGAACCCTGCGGTATACTTGCAATACTCTTCTTGGAACCAAGGTTTACCAACCTAGCTGGAAAGTTAACTTCAGGAGATGAAGTTAACTAATTCCTAGCTATTTTCTGGGTTTGTTGGCCGTGGTCTGCAAGTTTTCATGTCTGTCTAGCGCTGTACTAGCGTCACTCATAAAAACCTGCAGGTCACGGCCAATAAACCAGAAAAAATAGTTTTGACATTTCCTGCTTCTGTTCGGAAACAAAATTTTATTTCTGATCATTCACCTCTTTTTGAAGAAGCAGGCCAAATTTCTCCATAACACCTTTTCCTAGTAAAATTGGCAAGAACTCGTTATAGGTGATGTGTTGAATGATGGCGATGTTGATACGTCTTGCTTCTTGGTACAGAGTTTCGTCGTCCCAGTGTGGATTGACTTCGGCTAATCCCTTGGCTAAGCGATTGTGTTCTCGAGCCATCAAAGTGTGCATGCAGGTCAGAACCAGTTGTTCGTTTACTCGGATTTCACCTGAAAATGGTTGAGACAGTGATTAGAGTGGAGTTTTTGATATATTCAATAATGAGATAAGTGTCCCAAATACTACTAGTGAAATTGAAGATGAATATCTGATGAACAATATGCCTGATTGAACTTGAAACACCACTTGGTGCACCACCTTACCTCCTGCCATAGGCCCCACTCGTAGGCGTAGAGAATCCCAGTTGACAACTATTCTGTACGAGGAGATTTGCTGCCAATCAGGTCGAACTTATTTTTGATCCAGTTTTGAATCCACTTGTGATCATTATCGTTCTTCTGGCTTCTTCTAATCTCCACCCTGGTTCCTAGAGTGTTGACAATCTGAGCCTTTTATTATTTCTTATCGGTTCTTTCTTTCGAGTATTGCAATGCCGGTTGCCCTTCTTTTCATTGGACTTTTGTGCGTTGTTGTAGAAATATCCCCCTTTTTCTGCATCTGGTGGATCTCTTCTTCATAAGACGTAAGGCAAGCATATTCAGCACTTAGAATACTAGTTGAAAAAAATTTCATTTTCTCACACGATAGTCCCAATTTGAAGACGATTTATACGATTTTGTTGTTACCTTCCTCAAGGGTTCAATCTTTGGTGAAGGCCACCGTTCCCTCAACTGGTAACCTCAAAACTTTCAGTGTCTTTCAAAACGTCGTTGAATAGTTTCAGTTCAATTTGGTTCACATACTTTTTTGGACTTGGGCATATTCTAAACTGATTATTTTCAATATATTATCCCCACGAGCTCCTTTTCGACTATTGACATTGACTAAGTTTGTTTAGGTTATCTTCAAGTATTATTGTCTGTATCGTCCATATCCAATTTCAATTGCTTCCGCAACGTAAATGGTGGAATCCATGGGTAATTGTGTTGGCTGATTTGTTTTTTTGGAAGCTTTTGTAAAATCTTCACAGTTTGGCCTCTTAGTTGAAACGATTTCATAAATGTCAGAACATTCTCAATTCTTCATTTTTCTTTTCAATTTTTGTTGTTTTGTCTTCAAATTCATTATTTTTCCTGTTATTTTTTTTAGCATGTTGTTTATTCTCCTTTCTTGTTCTTCAGTTTTATTTCGTTGTGCTGTTTTGTTCTTCCAGTTCGTTTTTCAATTCCTTTCTTATTGTTCCTGTTATTTCAACGTTTCTTCTTATCGTTCCTGTTATATTTTCTTTTGAGTTCTGTTCTTTCTGTTATACTTTTTTCTCTTCAGGCCAACTTTTTGGAATTTTCCCACCTCCATCCTTTCTCGATATCCTTAAGTTACTGATCATTCTTCACGCCGTCATTTATCACTTCAAGAATGATTGATCGGTACTTCCGGTATTTTCTGGAAGACCAGCCTCTTACCGATTTCTAGTAAATCATTCACCACAATCTCGATCATTCGTTACATTACGAACTTCAAAGATGAAAGTATCCCGAAGATGGACTCAATGAAGTTCCAAACGTCGGAATGATACGAAACTAGTTCTCCTACGTCTTTACTGATCCTCATTACAATAAATTGACATAATTCAATCGTTGTTTGTATATTCAATCTAACCTTAGGTACTTAATCTAACCCTCTCAACAATGATAGTACTCACCTCCTTCAAAGCAGTACATGGAAGAGTTCGGCCTTGTGCATCCCTCATCTGGAACATCTAGTTTCAAGGGAAGCAAATCCTTGAGGCCGTACTGATCGAAAGCTGGGTTCATTCTTAATAAACCACCGATTCCGGAACGTAGTTTCCTGAAAATTTTAAAGTGAGTGAGCCCACGCAGGAGAATCAAATTTATTTTTTCCTTGACTATTGAAAACAAACGCTATTATTTGACAGTTTCTTTTTGGTCGATAGGCAATGATTTCATAGCTCACATCTTCGAACCAATCATAGTTGACTAGATTCACAACTCGTTACCTGACTTCACCTGCCTAGTCATAGATGAGAAAATTCATAGCTCAATAGTTCATTACTGAACCAAATGTGATCAATTTGAATCTGGAATAACTAGAGTTCTGGGTTTAAATCCCATTGAGGGACGACAGTTTTCTTCTATACATCAATCGAACTATTTGAATTTGAATAAAACAAAAAATTAGGAAGCACTTTTAAATGAATTTTCAGGTTGCTTTTAGTCATGAAATTGAATGGCATCACGAGCATTCAGAATATTCTTCACAAATAAATATTATTTTAAAATATTTCTGATATGACACAGAAAAAATACATTAGCTCTCTCGCGAGTCATAACTTGCTTCATTATCACGAGAATTGACCACATTTCTAGCTTGTTGAATAATATGCTATTACTTCACGAACACATTGTAGGTTTTAAGAAAATCATTCAACGAACAATATTATGTGTACCTAATTGCTTGAACGAAATAAAGGTGTCATTAGGTCACCTGTAGGTACACCAGAAGTAATAAATATGAGATCATTGAGTCACCAGAAGTTTGAATATGAGATCATTGATTCGTCATTATGGTGCGTTTGAGATATCTCCTGTTAGTCAAGTATCTTAAAATTCTCGGTTCTCTGTCAAATCGTGATATACAGAGAAAAACATTTCCTTAACTGGCTTCAATTTTTTAAAAGACATTGTGATTCTTCAATACCTTCTCGCGAGAAGCGGTAATAACTAGGTTTCATTTTCACGAGAATTGAACACATTTTTGGCTTGTTGAATAATATGCAATTACTTTACTTCAACAAATCGCAGGTTTTCATAAAATCATTCAAGTTTTAAGAACAATATTTTATGTTACCGCTTGATAGAGATAAAGCTTTCATAATGCCGCTACAATAACTTCACTGTACAGGAATTATGAGTACGAGATCATTGAGTCATCTTTTTGGTGAGTTTTGAGATATCTACTGTTAATTAAGTATCTTAAAGTTCTCGTTTCTCTTTCAGATCATGATATATCTATAGAAAAACATTTCTTTATCTGGATCCACTCTTTCGGAGACATTATGTTTCTTCAGTACCTTGCAAAAGACTCCTTGACGCCATAAACTGTATTTCCATCAATAACTCCGGTCAAAGTATTATACGGCACCTTTGAACCTAATCTGCAACCTGGACGTACTCCTGGGAAGGTTCTCACGAAGTCGATACATTTGACGTGGAACAACTTATAGAAGAGATCATCTTCAGGGATATAAATTTCATTACAGTAGGGATGTTTCAAGTGGGGAGGTCTGCCGCAGCATTCTTCGGGATCGTTCCTGTTGATCGGATCTGTGAAGGAAACGGTTTATTAACAGTTTAATTCTGTACTGTAATATGTGAACACTGGAGAAAGTAAATGTTCTACTAGAGATCGAAGATAGATCATACGGGGTGCTTCAAATTTGATCCTCATTTATAACTGACTAATAATATGCCGTTGAGAAAGTTCTGAAATTCTGAGTATATCCAGAGATATCCGGAAAAAAACAGAAATTTCGGAAAATGATTTTTATTTTTTTATGGCTTCATTTTACGAAGGATTCGAAAATAAATTGCACTTTTTCCCTGCTACATAATGATGTTTTCAGATTTGCTATCCGAAGTTTCGTCTTCCGGTCACCAACATCAACTTTATTTTTTCTTATCGGCGCTACATTGGATTCTTTGTTTTGAATGGAACCAGATTTCACCTTTTCAATGATGTATTATATGAGTTATCATTCTTTTTCGAAAAATACGAGATATTGAAAAAAATCAATTCTTATCATAATAGGCTTTGACTTTGATGTTTCTAAATTTGACTTTAATTTGTTACTCTCAATGACATTTTGTTATTGTACAAGTCATGGAATTTTTGGCGAAAAATGGCTTTCACGAATGAAGAAAAAAGAAATATAATACAAATTTATTACAAATACGATAGAAACAGTGTTAGAACATCGAAAATGTATTTAAACTGGTATCCCGAAAGACGACGACCACATCGAACTATGTTCGAGTTATTGGATCAAAATCTCACCGAGTTTGGTTCGTTTGAAAAGCCTCACAAAATAATTCATTGAATTTGAAATTCTATAATAAGTTACCATGTCACATAAAACAACTCAGTTTCTACTGTTTCAAGCAAAAACTGAAATCATTTTTTTTGAATAACTGTTTTTATTCTACAGATGAATACATGTTATACAACATAGATAATTCATGTGACTTTGAGTGAGTAACAATTATTCTCATTTTTAACATTAGTTGATTGATTGTTTTCATTATTATGTACACTGTTCTGGTTGATGGTTTTATTTGTATATATGACGTCATATTTATAAATTTTTGTGTTTTGACTTGCTACAAATATTTGTTCAAATGTATCAAGTAGCCAATAAACTATTCTATTCTATTCTATTCTATTCGATTCCATTCCATTCCATTCCATTCCATTCCATTCCATTCCATTCCATTCCATTCCATTCCATTCCATTCCATTCCATTCCATTCCATTCCATTCCATTCCATTCCATTCCATTCCATTCCATTCCATTCCATTCCATTCTATTCTATTCTATTCTATTCAATGAGAAAATACGGAGACAGAATCAACAATCAAAATTTGATGATATATGAGGTGTGTATGAGGTAAATTAGACATTGTGCCCTTTTCAATGAAAATAGAACTTTGAACAAATAACAATAATTAACTAAGATGTAAAGACAAAAGTGAATCACAGAAAATGCTAAAAATGCTGGCTGTGTTCATGATAACACAACGGTGCCCTTCTTCGAATTTTATTCACTGTTCGATTAATTTCCCTCCTCCTCAATCTTCCAAACTCTCTAACAATGCTATGTTGAAGGTTCTCAGTATTTCGATATTCCCTCTGACTCTATTTTTTAGTATACCCCATAAGAATGTATCACAATTAAGTCTGGAGACCTTGCTGGTCACCGGCCCATTATTCCCTATCCATTTATCACCAAACCTTTCAGTCAGGTAATTAGAAACTCGTCTGGTAGTGTGCTGTAGAGCACCATCATGTTGAAACCAGATGTTGTTATAGTTAGCCAAAGGTAGATAGGTTTCTCCATCCAGGATTCGGTCAAATAAATGAGGACCCAAAATTCTATTTTTTTAAATTTCTGCCTACACGTTAATACTAAATCGTACTTGAGGTTGAATTTCTCCAAATGTGTTCATTATTTCGGTTGAATATCCCACAATTCGTAAAAGTGCTTTCATTTTCTGAAATTTTTGTTTTTTCCGGATATCTCCGGATGTACTCAACGGCATATTGTTAGAGAGGTAAATGCTCAACTTTGTCCCAGTTCAATCATCTCCGTATCTCTCATAGTTTCCGAGATCCCAATGGTGAGATTCGAATTTGAAACACCCTGTACGATAGAAGATACTGAAAGAAGTGAAGATCGGTAACATATGCTGTCACCGGCAAAAATACCTCGGTATTTAGGGTTACCACTGCCGGTAGACAAAAGAAAAGCATAATTTTCTTCTTTTCTTTGCTAAGAAATCAGTCTCAGAGCCAGAGCTGTAGCAATATCCCGGTATGAAAACACTAGCTGGTTAACAGTTTCACCCATCTTGAATTCGTTTTTTTCTGATAGATGAATTGTAATTAAAGCAAACAGAGCACTTGAATGATTAACGTTCATTTTTTATTCAGAACAATATCAATGCATTATTGGGACTAATTCTTCCAAGGGCAAGTTGGCAATAAAAAATTGTACGAAACTTTTTGTGTTTTGTGCTGCATTCAGCATCAAAATTTTATGATAGAACAATGTTTGCCGTGTCTGTTAGAATACGAGTAGTTATTTATAATGAATCTTTCCGCCATATTCATTCACACCAAGAGAACAACTCCCCAGTCCTGAATGTTTACTGTATTTTTACTTTTTAAAACAAAAAATAAGATCCTCGAAACCTTATGTCATCTTACCTAAGGGTGTTGCTTGCAGAGTATAATCGTGATCCATGAACTGTCCCCAAGCTATGATCATTACTGTACCGGCGTGATCGTGATAACCATCATCTGGATGCATGGTTCTTGATACCACTCGCGATGGAGGAAGGGCTCTTCCTGAGATTCCTATGCGAGGCCCTACCATGCCGTCAGAAAACAGAGGACCCAAAAGTCTGAAAGAGGAATATTTCAGTTGGTAATAATTGTCTCAGTACCAACGACATATAAAACGAAAATAATGTGAGTAAAATATGTACTAGCATTTTGTTGATAATCTAGCATTTGCTCAGCCAACATTACTTTCATATTTTTGGTTGGAATCTCATGAATTTTTTGACCAATATTTGTGTTTCAATCCACGATTGTTACTAGACATCATCGATTACCTTTGATTTCACGGTCCAGTTTATTATTCTCACATATAATTACTATTGCTTGAAAATATGCTCTGGGTACATTATATACAGTGTGTAACAACGAAAACTCAACAGAGCCGTTTTTGAATATAAAAAGTGAGATTTTTAAAAAAGCTCGGACACATCGATTTCTAATTAAAGGGGGACACCTTTCAGACTAATCAGATTTTTTGCAGTACGCACCCCCTCGGAGGGGTGCGTCCGACGACCCTTATTTAGATAGGGAAAGTAGGTCGATTGGTACCTTGTTTTAAAGGTATTTCGAATACCATCACAACTCTGTTAAAAGACAATTTTTGTAACGATTAGTTTTCGAGATAATTTGAAGTTAAAATTGCCATGTGAATAATACATTAGACAGACCACTCGGTAACTTGTATGCCTAAATGAAAAAATTTTCAAGCAGTTATTCTTATCAGTTTATTGTTAAATAAATTCCCTTTTTTGAAATCAAGACCCACTCCTCTTCTTCCAGTTTTCATTAGTACATCGTTCGATTGTTTTGTTTAAACGGGTCGTGTATAACTGAAACAATCACTGAAAGGGTTTCAGTTATTGCTTTATTTTTTGGCAACGACCAAAATGCTAATAGAACATCAATTTTATTTAACAAAACCCTGGTAAACACCTAAGCAGAAATCACGTTCTGGATTTGGTCACAAAATTCAGGGAGACAGGTTCGGTTTTGAATAAGAAAAGAAATGTTCAGAGAAGGGTAGTGAATGACGATAATGCAATTGGAGTGATTGGTCAAGTCATCGCCAATCTCAGGTTAAGTACCAGAGGTTTATCAGCAATGGCCGGAATAAGCCATATGAGCGCATCGAGAATCCTTAAAAACCACAAATTCCATCCTTACAAAATTAAACATGAACTCAATGAGGATGATTTTGACCGAAGACAGGAGTTTTGTGAGGGCATGAGTGAGAGATTAATGCAAACTCCCGATCTGCTTTATTACATCCGTTTTTTGGACGAAAGCTCATTTTATTTAAATGGTTGCGTGAACCGTCACAATTGCCGTTATTGGTCGAATGAATACCCAAGACAATACGTAGAAATACATACCCAACATCCCCAAAAGTTGAATGTCTGGGCCGGAATATTAGGCAATCACATTATAGGTCCATTTTTCATTGATGGAAATTTAACCGGTGATTCTTATTTACAACTTCAATACAACCTCGTATAGTTGAAATAATTGAACAGGATCCAAGATGTCAAGATGAATTTATCCATTTTCAACAAGACGGTGCACCACTCCATTATGCCCAGCAGGTTTGAAATTTTTTGAATAATCATTTTGAAGGACAATGGATTGGCAGAAGAGGTCCAATTGAATGGTCAGTACGATCACCAGATTTAACACCACTGGACTACTTTTTGTGGGGATATTTAAAGTCTGAAGTTTATGCTACACAGCCAGCCAATTTGGATGAATTAAGTCGTTGAATTATTGATGAATGCCAAGCTATAACTCCTGAGATGTTGAATAATGTAAGAGCAAAATTCGAACAAAATCTTTATTGTTGCATGGAGCAAAATGGCGCACATTTTGAACATTTACTTTAAATTTCTTATGTGAGTTACCCTTATTAGGTGTTACTTTTTTTGTGTGTGCTTTAAAAACAATTACTGGGATTTATTAACCCTAAAACAGTTTTTTAAACTTTTCTGTGTCATCAGCATTCGAGGAATCAGCAGGTTGTATTCGTTGTGTAGGTGAGTTTTTAGTATGATTCACTTTTTTATTAACCTTCATAAGGAGGTGCCACTCAATTTACCTAAAATGTAAGGGTGGAAACCAACCCCATCCCCCGAAAAAATCTCCTCATAATGAACAAATAATTCTTACTTTTTTACGAAATCAAATGGACAAGTATCAGCAGGTTGTCATAAAAAGCAGAAATTTATTTTTTTTATGAAAGTTCTGAACGTAAATTGTACCTTAAAAACAATTTGATTTATTTTCAAAAGAGATGAACTCAATAAAAATACCTTTAAATCTTCAAATTATCTCGAAAACTAATCGTTACAAAAATTTTCTTTCAACAGAGATGTAACGGTATTCGAAAGACCTTTAAAACAAGGTGCCACTCGACCTACTTTCCCTATCTGAACAAGGGTCGTAGGACGCACCCCTCCGAGGGGGTGCGTCCTACAAAAAATCTGATTAGTCTGAAAGGTGCCCCCCTTTAATTAGAAATAGACGTGTCCGAGCTTTTTTTGAAAAACTCACTTTTTATATTCAAAAACGGCTCTGTTAAGTTTTCGTTGTTACACACTGTATACACTTATCATAACGGAATCAAATTTACTGGTGTATTCAAATTTGAGACTATCCACGGAGATCTTGTGAAGGATTATAGAGTAGATTTGTGGCAAAGGGGGCTATTTTTTGTTGCTATTATTTGATACTCAAAAATTGACTCGGTTTAGAAGATATAAACAAAAAACCGAAAATTTTGAAATACTATTTATTGATGTTCATTTCAAATATTGGATATTATTCCAAACTTCTTCATAGCACTTCCATTAAACTTGTCTATTTGTAGCAATTTGTTGATGAATGCTCATATGAACTCATGAAATGGAGTTTTTTTGATGATTAATATTACTGGGGTTCTATCCCAACTCCCTCTTGAAGATAATCACCAAGTGATAATCACCAAGTGATTATCTTCAAGAGGGAGTTTAGTCTTCTTGGTGATCACTTGGTAATCGAAACACGTGTCGAGGTGTTAAAATAATGGTTTGGTGTTGGGATAAAACTCAAGTTTTATATATATATATATATATATATATATATATATATATATATATATATATATATATATATATACACAAGCAGTACCTTCTGCTTCAATGGTATATTCTGGTTTATTCACGATAATGCTGATGCATTTGTTAAATTATACTCTGTAATTATTTTTCTTGTGTGAATAAAAGAAAATATTATTATTTGATAGTATTAGTTAATTAGTTCTATAGTTTAATATCTGTAGACAGTCATGGATGAGAACTGGCAGCATAAAATTATTACTCAATATGGGTATGTCTTTTCATTCATGAAATTCACTCATTTCATTGTGATGGATAACCACTTACTGGTAAATATATGCTCTCTAACAACATTTACCTGGTGAAAGGAGTATTTGTGGCTCCCCATGTGGGATGTTTCAAATTCGTGCATAGACCATCATATCTTCTATATTTTCCTGCCTTGCATTCCACATTTGCTAGAAAAGGTGGACATATGTCTCGTATCATCGTCTTGCTCGTGTCAATGAGGGGCAATCCTTTTTCAATATCTTCATAACTTAGTCCATACCTACAAAGTCAATGTCAGTCAATGAAATTTATTTTGGTGGTCCAAGTTTGAAAATCAGTTACTTGAGACTTCAAACATTTAGTATTTCACTTCTGAAATGTTATAAGTGCCAAATAATACAAATAATACAAATAAACACCAACACAGAACATCGCGAAAGCAGAGCTTGTATGCGATGAAACTGCCAAAATTTTCGATTGAAAAATATACGTATTTTATGAAATAAACTATAGCAACAAACAAAAAAGAAATACAGAAGAAATAATCTAGACTAGCCAAGATATAAGATTCAAAATAAAATTAAAAATACCGAATAATACATTCTGATATACATATACAGGGCGTTCCAACGAAAACTTGAAGAAACGTTTCAACTTGACTTCCCCTGTAAGTAGGAAACGGATGTGTAATCGAAAATTTCAAAGAACACGTCAATTTTTATTTCTAGGGGGACTAATTCTGATATAGAAATCATACCCCAAACTTCACCCCCCTGCGGTCAGCAAATACCCCCCTTTTTTCAATAGCATGGGGAGTCGAGTGATACATCATTTGAAAGGTATTTTATCCCTCTATTACTTCTGTAATTTTTTTCAAAAATTGGTTTATTCGTTATCAAGAAATTAAATGTTGAACGTTTTATTCGCTGTCGCTTATTTTATTGAGGAAATCAACAAAAGAAATATCAATGGCAACACAATCAACGGATAAAGTGTTCAAAATGACCTACATCTAGTTCCGTACAATAACACAGTCTACTTTCGGTATTCCCGAACAATTCTCTGTCGCAGGTCTTCAAGATTTGTAGAATTTATTTAATTAGTAGCATACGTTATGAAATGGACGACGACACTGTTAGTTTTTTCTGCACTAGTAGTTTTTCTTGAATCTAGTTGTCGCAGTCGCAGAACAAAAAGTAGATAGTCGGCTATTGTCACTTCTTCACGAATTATTATTCAGTCATTCTTGTTCACTGTGTTCCAACATGGTTTATTCTAACGAAGAAAGAATAGAAATTGTTGCAATCTATCATCAAAATCAAAATGATTGTGCTAAAGCTGCTGCAAGAATTTATAATACGAATCATCCAGACCACAACGTGAGCCATCAATACGTTAAACAGTTAATGGAAAAGTTTCGAACTTCAGGTTCTGTTCACAACAGAAAACATGAAGTATCCCTTCATGTCAGAAATGAGGGAGTTGAAGTTGGATAATCGACAATCTATCAGGCAAGTAGCTAGAACGTCTGGGATATCAGCTACTAGTGTTTTTCGGATTTTGAAAGCCTACCAATTCCATCCTTTCAAAATAAGGCTAGTTCAGGAATCAAACGAAGATGATCCTGCTCGTCGGCTTCAGTTTTGTGAAGTGTTCAGCAAGAAATTGACCATTAACCCAAACCTATTATATAATACATGTTTTTCAGACGAAAGTTCTTTCATGTTGAATGGTGAAATGAATAGACATAATTGTCGTACTGAAGCGATGTAAATCTTCATTTAGTGAGGATTTACATCGCATGGACATTCACAAACTCCACAAAAAATTGAATGTTTGGGTCGGCATTCTTGGTAATCATATTGTTGGACCATTCTTCATGGAAGGTAATCTTGAATCTATTACAAGACTGTGTAGATCTTATAATTACACAAATTTTAGAAAATGATCACAATTTAGTAGAAAATGAAATAACACTTTAGCAGGATGGTGCACCCCCGTATTTTGATGTTTGGGTGAGACAGTTTTTGGACGAACGTTTTCCAATGCGTTGGATCGGCAAAAGGGGTCCAGTAGAGTGGCCAGCTAGATCACCTGATCTCACACCAATGGACCTTTTTCTGTGGGGACATCTGAAGTCGAAAGTGTACTATACTAAGCTTACAAATCTAGAAGATCTGCGACAGATAATTGTTCGAGAATTCCGATTGCTGACTTTGGATATATTGAATAATGTACGGAACGCTTTCGAGAACTAGGTGGAGGTCATTTTGAACAATTTATCCGTTGATTTTGTTGGTTAGTAGTGTCCAAATATCCAAGATATGTGGGTTGACTTATTTCTCTGAAATATGTATATCTACTATTGAATTTGACAACTAGTTAACGGATAATTATATTTGATTTTTAAAAATTGTTTTGTGAGTAATTGAAAAACATTTGAGCTTATATATTTAACATTACATTCAAAAGCTAATAGTTTGAGCTTTATGCTCTGAATGTATGAATTTCATACTCACGTCCTGGCTAAATTTATAGAAATATCCAAAAGTAGTTCACCAACTGTTGCAACATCTTCCGGTTTCCACTCTCCGTGAGGTTGGGCAATTCCTATTCAAAGAAGAACGGATGAGTATTACAGATGTTAATCTATCAAACATTTCAATTGCGAAGTCAAGTGAAAGATTAGTATCACTTTCATACACAGGGTACAGTGCGGTGAACGTCCATTAGCTGTATTTTGGGAAATGATAAATTCAGTATCCTGAAAATTGGCAAATGTAGGTTTTTAAATATGCTTCATCGAGAGAAAATAATGAATTTTTTCAAATACTTTCAGTTATACCGGAAGTTGGCAGGTTGGCGGTCCTTATTCATCTTTCACTGCCTGAACCACTGTGCATGCTGTTTTCGGCGAGTGCATTGGCTTGGGATGTGGGGGTTGAGCAAACCGGCCATCGGATGTCTGCTTCCACGTAGCCCCGCTGGATATGAGAATGACAGAATCACTTGTGGTTCTGTTATTCCCTAACTGAATGGCATCCCAACGATGGCTTAATCCTAAGGTGTGTGTATCCGTGCCGAAAGGATGAATGACACTGAGCCTATCAACTGTCTCTACGGAGCCTTCGAGATACCGGGCGCCCTCTCGTCGAAGCATCGTCTTGTCACGGTAGTGCGGGGCTCTGCCGTGATTGACATTCTTTCCCTAGCTACTCGTAGGACTTTTATGGACACAGTGAACTTAAAAATTCTTTCTGATGCTGAGTCTATATAGGAGATGGATGTCGAGCTTACGACTCTAACTGACCTCCCTGTAAATTTAGATCAAGAGCGAGTCTACAGAGGAGATGGATGTCGAGTTTACGACTCCAACTGAACTTCCTGTAAAATTTAATCCAGGAGCGAGTCTACAGAGGAGATGGATGTCGAGTTTACGACTCCAACGGACCTCTCTGTAAATTTAGTTCAGGAGCGAGTCTACAGAGAAAATGGATGTCGAGTTTACGACTCCAACTGATCTTCCTGTAAAATTCAATTCAGGAGCGAGTCTACAGAGAAGATGGACGTCGAGTTTACGACTCCAACTGACCTCCCTGTAAATTCAGTTCAGGAGCGAGTCTATACAGGATATGGATGTCGAGTTTACGACTCCAACTGACCTCCCTGTAAATTTAGTACAGGAGCGAGTCTACAGAGGAGATGGATGTCGAGTTTACGACTCCAAGGGACCTCTCTGTAAATTTAGTTCAGGAGCGAGTCTACAGAGAAGATGGATGTCGAGTTTACGACTCCAACTGATCTTCCTGAAAATTTTATCCAGGAGCGAGTCTACAGAGAAGATGGATGTCGAGTTCACGATTCCAACTAACTTCCCTGTAAATTTAATTTAGGAGCGAGTCTCCAGAGGAGATGGATGTCGAGTTTACGACTCCAACTGACCTTCCTGTAAATTCAATTCAGGAGCGAGTCTACAGAGGAGATGGATGTCGAGTTTATGACTCCAACTAACTTCCATGTACATTTAATTCAGGAGCGAGTCTCCAGAGGAGATGGATGTCGAGTTTACAACTCCAACGGACCTCTCTGTAAATTTAGTTCAGGAGCGAGTCTACACAGGAGATGGATATCGAGTTAACGACTCCAACTGACCTCCCTGTAAATTTATTTCAGGAGCGAGTCTACAGAGGAGATGGATGTCGAGTTTACGACTCCATCTAACTTCCCTGTAAATTTAATTCAGGAGCAAGTCTACAGAGAAGATGGTTGTCGAGTTTACGACTCCATCTGACCTCTCTGTAAATTTAGTTCAGAAACGAGTCTACAGAGAAGATGGATGTCGAGTTTACGACTCCAACTAACTTCCCTGTAAATTTAGTTCAGGAGCAAGTCTACAGAGAAGATGGATGTCGAGTTTACGACTCCAACTGACCTCCCTGTAAATTTAGTTCAGGAGCGAGCCTACAAAGGAGATGGATGTCGAGCTTACGACTCCAACTGACCTCCCTGTAAATTTAGCTCAGAAGCGAGAGCTGCGGCGTACGCAGAATCTGTCTTAGGTGGGGGAACTAACCCCCCCATGAGCAGGTTAGCAAACATTTGCGTTCAAGTGAGGTTTCACCAAAACCGGAGGCGAAAAAGCCCTGCACGGCTGAATATAAGGCATCGTCAGGTGTAGCTGACGTGCAAAAACCCTCATATGGGAAGGTTGTCGTTGGTATCAAGGTGGGAGTCTTGCAACTTAACTATCCGACTATCTCATTAACAGAGCATATACTTTGTGCCTGCCCCGCTGGGGACCGAATCAGGTTTTTAGAGTTCGGCAGAGCCGTACTTTCACCATCTGACCTGAAAGACCACTCACCATACAAACTAATCGGCTTCGTTAAGAATCTGGGTTTGTTTGGCCGAGTGAGAATAGGTGTGAGCCACAATAAACCCTTGCGGGCTGCGGTGAAGGGTCGAATACACCCACTCATTTTCGGCCTAACCTAACCTAACCTATACTGTATATTTTCACATTTTTTAATACCTGGAATAATTCTAATGTGAGTTTACGTTCTCGACATATTCATTTGTTTACTCAAAAAAAACTAGGAATTCGGTTCTCGAGTGATTGCCCCATGAAATTCATTCCAACCTTTTGTAGGAGTACCTTTTCCAAAATTGTATACAAGGTGTTTGGAATCGATGACTAATTCTGAGGATATATTTTAGATAAGTTTTGAAATTACGAGATGTTTTTGACTCTCTTTCATGAAATATTCCCTACATCAAAATTCAAACGTTCACGAGATATTTTAATTTTTCTTGAAATAATTAAACATGCGCGTGTTCACGATAAAACTAAGGACTATGAAACCCTACTTTCAAACAGTTACAGAAAGTCTGTCAAAGCTATTAATTTGCCGTCATGGTTTTTGTTGAGAACGTTTCATATGAATTAATAATGAATATGATTGAAGACGTTTTCGTTAACTTCCAGATATTTATTAACTCTATCAATATTGAAAAACTCATGTTTACCAATTTTCAGGATATGATTTTTATTATTCCTCAAAATACGGCTATCCGACGTTCATCGCGCTGTACACTGTATATTAAATATTGCTCGAAACGATTACCATAGAAAAAGTGATTCTCATTAAATTTATAATCATTTTGCTATTTTTTATTTTTCTGATAGATACTCACTTATTCTTTTGCGAGCGTCCAAATATGCAGCGTTTATAGCATCGTAGGTAATACATGTTTGAGGTCCATTGTAACCCCTGAAATAGAAAAAGAAAGGTTATGTTTGGGGGCAGAGCTCCATACGTGAGAACAACACTCCAAAGAAGGTCTGATCTGAGCTTTATAAAGCATTAAAAGTTGCTGAGGTGTGACAGTTTTTTGTATCGGGACAGTGTTCCTAGCTGTTGGTGTTGGTGTCCATATTAACCCCCAACAGAATTGTCGAAGCAGAAAGCGGAATTGTCTGACCTGATGATATATCTGGTTCGGAGACATTTATCTTCTTGGAGAAAACCGATGCCTGGGTTTTTGTGGCATCGGTTACTTTCACCCCAATTTGAAATCACTTCTAGATCCTCATTAAGATTTGCAACCTCCTGCTGCCGGTGAAGATATGCCTCCGTAGCCGATGTCCTGGAATCCAAATTGAATGACGAGACAAGTGCGCTGTCGTCAGCAAAGCAATATATTGGACTCTTTGTTTTTTTCCCAATAAGTCGTTGATATACAATAAAAAGAGGATTGGAGACAATGTGGATCCCTGGGGAACACCACTGTTGATGGTAGAGGTATCCATCGACGGCCACTTGCAGGGAACGTTCTTTCAGGAAGCTGAGGATCTATACACAAAAATGATCCGAGCATATGATCAAAATGAAAAGTTATATGTTTTTTTTTTTAATTTTATGATCGATTGGTATCTTTTGTACAACAAAAGTTACTAGGTCGTCCAAACAGATTGAAAGTAACGTATACTGGATCAATATCTACTGTTGAAAACAATTCAAAAATATCAGGTCTTACGAGCATTTTAGAAGTACATTGGTTATGTTAATACTCGTAATAACCTTTATTATAATCGTCTTGCTTTCCTAAATCTTCTAAAATACTGATGCTATTGAAGTTAAATTTGTGGCTAGTGGTAATTTGACTCTGTGAGTACAAATAAGCACGAATATTTTTCTCCACGGAGACGACAAATCTCATGTATCCAAGATGAACAAGTAGCTTTCACTGCAAGGCAACAAGATGGAAGCAGAGGCCCAAAGTAAAATATTCGTTATCCTATAACAACCAGCGTTGTTTTGATCTGCCATAGGTCTCATCTGAACCACGAATGCATTCTCGTTAAAGGATAAGCCTAGGTATTTGTAAACGTGGACAACTTTATCCAAGTTTATTTGTTTGATTTTTCTCAAGTTGAATGAAAAATGGTCCAAATATTTTTTTATGAAACGTTTCGTGTTAGAAGTTGAAAATGATATTGATTTCTGGAATAGAATGGAAGTTTGTTTACGAAGCGATTTTTAGCACTACAATGGGGAATGTTCCTCCTGACGAAAATCAAGTAGTTTCCATAAAAGAGCTCTGAAACAACGCATTTTAAACTTATCATTTCAACCTTTTCCTTTGAAAAATGATTTGAATACTTAAAAAAGGAATGAAATAGTGCATTCAACATTTAAAGTGATTCGTTTCTATTTCACCATTTGGCAACATTGGTTATAGCTAATAAAGGACAATGAATCTGTTACCTGTATGAGACAAACAAAGATGACATATTTCAGAGAGGTGCTGCTCTGTTTACTTATGTTCCGAGTTCCGAGACATTCTGTGACATATGACATTTTGTGCACCTAATCATCTTCCTCTATATAAATAAATAACAAAATAACTGTTGTTTATATGGCTTGTGGAGGTGGTATTGAACTATAATTTATATTTTGCCTTAATAAATGATTCATAAAGATGATTTTCCTTTTTTAAAGTAGAATATCTAGGTACGTATGAATTATTTCAACTTAATATAGGCGATGTTGCCAATATGCGAATTAGAAACATATCCCTTTAAAAATTAAAGCCCAACATTTGAAACATCAATTTGAATACTTTTCGAAGTGAATTTGAAAAACTCATGAATTAAACTCAACTTTATCTTGTTCAAACTGGCATTTGCTGTAATAACCCAAATTGAGGAACATTCCCCATTCCATTCCTTTTCCAATTAAGGACCACAAATACATTGAGTATTTGATATGGATCAATATGGCCCTTCACAGCATGTAATTCGAATGGATATTTTCGGAGATATTACATATTTGAAATGCAGGGACGGTGCGGTTGCGGTGGTACCGGCCGGGGGGCCGGTGGCGCGTGCCTATGAATAGCGCGTTGAAGGCTGCGCTTCGCCCCATATCACTTTATGATTATCACCGATCGCACGCTTTTATATGTATATTTAGTGTCAGCATTGCACCCGTGCGAAGACGGGGCGGTTCGATAGTTTCTTTACTTAAAAATTATCAAAAATCATTGGGAATAACCACGTAATTGATAAGTATTGATAATTTTTTTGAATAATACATGGTTATTTTTGTTGATTTTTTCATTCATGAGAAATTAGTATGAAAATACATTTGTTTTATCGGTTGAATGATAAAAAGAAATCTCCATAACACGAAAGATCTGTTTCGTGAGTTGGAAATTTCTTTTAGTTATGTTTTCTGTTCGTTGGAGGTTTGTTTTACGAATTTTGAAAATTTGCAATAGTTTTTGATATATTCGCATAAAACAAACCATTTCTTTTTCATTTATCTAAATTGTTTACAGCTTCCAAACTATTTGTGACTCAAATCGTTAACTACTGTGGGTGAAATTATGCATCAAGTGACAACTCAATAATAATTTTCTGTCAGGGCAAACTCAGATTTTGCTAAACAACACTTAAGAAATAGAATGATCGGATATAATTCAACATCGAGCGTGGTATTAGCCGGGGAAGTAGTTATTTTCCGAAAGATGCTTACCAGAGTCTAATGTGTAGATTAGTTGGGAAAGATTGATATTTTGAAATATTTATTTTCGATAGTTTTCAATTTTGATAGACTGATCACAGTTGAAGACAAAATATACTTACAGAGGATTGTTACCCCTAAGAAGATTAAGGGAGTAATCAAACTGACTGCTTCTGCCTTGTCCTTCGAGTATCAAGGCACATTCACCTGTTGCTCTGCTATTCACAATGTATTCTAAAGGTTGCTGGTACTGGATACTTGAGACCAGATGAATTTGGATCATCGCTAGTGCTATGAGTATATGAGGCGGAGAGCCTCTTCCCCTGAAAGAAAAAGAATGAGATGAGTACATGCTCACAAAAATGTGTTTGAAATGGGACATACAAATGATAGTCAAGTATTCAGTAAGATGGATTTGACAAAAAAAAAGATGTATGTTGTAGACCTAGATCAATTCATTCCCAATATATTTCCTTTCACAATATATCCAGAATATATTCAAAATATACTGAATGACAACGAACTCATTGTACACGACGCCATCCCTTTGTTTTCGTTTTGAGAAATTTCAAATTCAGACCGAAGATGTGGTTCTAGCAGAAGTTGGAAGTTGTTTAAAGAGGGTTTGTTGGTTTTTATGAGTCTAATTCTAACTTTAATATCTCGGTCAATACTCATTCAATTCAATCGATATAAGCGTCAATTGAATCAGTACCCATTTGCCAACGTAACACAAGTCGAATAATTCATTCAGCATAAAAATTGTGTTAGGTTAGGTTAGGTCAGAAGTGCGTGGGTCTATTCGGCCCTCCACTGCAACCCGTTCACACCTATTCACACTTGACCAAATTAATCCAGCTTCTTAGCGGAAAGGCCCACACCCTAAATAGGTACGACCAATCAGCCTTACATCCTTCATGTTGACAGGACTTGAGAGGGTACTTCTCGATATTGAAGGAGCATTTGACAATACACTACCTAAATCTATGGGATCGTCTCTGGCTATTAAAGTTATAGATTCTACCATAACTTATTGGATCTATGCCATGCTGGTAAACCGAACTGCAACTACGTCTCTTCAAGGCGAGGCCATTAGGTTCAGGGTCAGAGGCTGCTCCCAAGGTGGGGTACTATATCCCCTTATGTGGTCGCCCCTGATGGATAGTCTGCTTGATGCCCTCGACAGAAGAAAAGAAGATCTGCAAACGTACGCAGATGACTTTGTCATCTTGGCAAGATCCACGTCGGAAAGGATAGCTTGTAATATGCTCCAAAGCACGATGTACGTTGTTCACAGTTGGTGCCTGAGAGAGCAGATGTCTGTCAACCTCAGCAAAACTGTGATAATCCCCTTCACCAGGAGCAGAAAATTGGACGATCTAACGCCACTTTTCCTCAATGGTGAGGTCATTCCATTTGGAACGGAGGTGAAATATCTTGGCATTGTCCTTGATAAAAAACTCACCTGGAACGCTCACTTGAAAAAAGTTTTACATAAAGCCAGACTGTCCCTATGGACATAATAAAGGATTTGTGGTAAAATTTGGAGTTTAGGTCCCAAAAAACCCATTGGATTTATGTGATGATTGTCAGACCAATGACCACTTATAGATCAATTGCCTGGTAGCTGAAGGCTTCACAGAAAACGTCCCAGGCGAAGCTCTCTGGCTTACAGAGACAGGCTTGTCTGGCAATCAGAGGTGCCATCAGTTTCACACCGTCAACGGCCATGGAGATCCTATTAGATATACCTCCTCTCCACATTTTTCTATAGAGAGAGGCTAGATGGACTGCATAGAGATTGTGCACATTGCCAATTGTACAAATGAATTTAATGCAGAGTACAACAGACTGTTGCTTGACACTGGAAGTCACAGCATTCTGGAAATTACCTCTGAGTTTATGCCTTCAACTGTCAACTCCAAACTGCCTTATAAATCATTGTTCCCGAGTAGAGAGGACTGGATTCTCCTGGAGAAGGAAATATTAAGAAATATTGGTTCACAGATGGATCAAAAACACCTTCCGGTTCTGGTGCAGGTGTTTTCAGTCGCAGACCCAGGACAGATATATCAACCTGCCTAGGAACATATGCGACTGTATTTCACGCGGAAATTTGCGCTATTGAATTGTGTGCGGAGAGATTGGAAGGATCCAACCTCATACGCAAGTCAATAAAAATATTCTCGGGCAGTTAAGCGGTGTTGGAAGCTCTTGGCTCCTACCGAGCAACGTCTAAATTGGTAGGAAATTGCGAAAAACGACTCTACTCGATAGGGAGATTTATACAGACGGCTCAATAATCAAAGCAGGCTCAGGATGTGGAGTGTACTCCAGATCACTAAGCCTAAGGATTGAGTGGGGAATGGGAAGAAATACCAGCGTGGTCCAAACAGAACTGGTTGGTATCTCAATCGCCACAAAAGAAATAACCAAAAAAGGAATTTTTGGCAGAAACATAACAATCTGTACTGACAGCAGACAAGCCCTATTAGCCTTGAACAGACAACGTATAACCTCAGGGCTAGTACTGGAGTATCACCAGGATTTAGCCAAAGCCTTGGTAGATAATAAAATTATCCTGAGGTGGGTTAAAGGACATGACAGGAGTAAAGGTAATCGCATTGTCGACTCTTCAGCCAAGGAAGCGGCTGGACTAATAATTTAAGTGAACCCAGTGGGACCTACGGCCTAATGACTTCGACAATTGCGGAACTAGTCAAATGTTACACCCATGCTCAATCCTTAAAGAGATGGGATGGAATCAAAGGATGTAATCTTGCCAGGATCACCTTTGGCGACCCTGGGAAGCTGGCGTCGAAGAAATATCTGGCGATGACTAGGAAAAATCTACGCCTAACAGTAGGATTTCTGACTGGCTACTGTCAACTAAGGAAACACCACCATAATATGGGGCTAGTGGACACAACTCTATGCAGGATGTGTGAACAGGAAGATGACACTGTCAGGCATGTCCTGTGCGAGTGCCTGGAGTTATCGTTAATAAGAGAGTGTGTGTTCGGCGAATCTTCGCCTACACCTGCCGATATGAAGGAGATGTCTCCCAGTGACCTGTCCATCTTCCTGGAAAGGACAGGATGAACGATGACCTAGGAGTATAATTCCTCGGGGGATGTACAATGGGTCACATGTGGCCTAAGTGCTGTGGGCTTACACTCACCCTCACTACTCTACAGATACAGACGTCAGTAGTAGCAGGCATTGACCAACAGAAGATATCCGATCCTGCTCCATGACAACGTCCATCCGCACGTTTCACAAATCACCCTCCGAAAATTAAACGAATTGAGCGCCGACGTTCTTCCTCACCCACCATACCCTCCAGACCGCTCGCTAATTGACCACCATCTTTTCAAGCACCGGCAGAACCTTCGCCAATTAGGATCAGGTAATAACGGCCTTCGTCGACTCCATCGAATCTTGAACACCCAATTTTTATGTTGAAGGAATTAATCGACTTGTGTTACGTTGGCACGGATTCAAATGGCGATTATGTCGATTGAATTGAATGAGTATTCAATGAGATATCATCGTTTAAAGTAGTCTCATAAAAACGGACACAACTTCTGAAATAACACACTTATCTACGATTTCTGACATATGAGTGGGTGACAAGACTTCAGTATCAGAAAGGCGTTCTTGAATAAACTTCCAGAGACTGTTATTCCAAATTAAAATGATAGACAATGCATGGGCACAAATTTCAAATTGTTTAAAGAATTTTCCCGCATTGACTGTACATCTCATTGAAAAACAACTTTCGCCAGTAGCTCCAACCTACTAACAAACATTGTTCTCTCAGAAACTCAACAATGAGCAAGAGTTACATTTTTGGTGTCTCAATTATTGTATTTAGAATGTTTGAAAGACATTATATCATCGAATGTCAACACCCTGTTCAACCAATAAAAGAGTGAGTTTTGAGTGTCCTACATTCGAAAAACTATTACAATTTATCATCGTTCTTGATCGATTCAATTTCAGCCACGAAATAGTGTTCAATAAATATTTTCAATAGTTGTTAAATCACTGCCTCGACAAGTATTTTGCAATAACTCAGTCGCGTTTAGGAATTCTATGTCACACATTAATCAACATCGAGGTATTTAGAAATGTCTTTTTATTTTATCGATTACATTTAACTGTCTCACATTTGAATGGGCGGTTTCGGAATGTTCATTTTTTCTGTACATAACTACTTAAGTTTTGCAAGACTAGCATGAAACTTCTGGAAGTGTAGATAAGTAACCAGGGCTATGTGGAAAAGAGATTTTCCATTTAAACGATACTTTTTTTATACTTGAGTGATCATTGAAATAGTAATTCACGTAACAAGTCCGAAAAAAACTGGACGAGTGGACAAAATTCTGGTAGTCTGCTAGTCCAAATAAACTGTTTTCGTTTGTTTGAAGGTGGTTGACAATGTTTCGTGGTGTATTTTATCAGTTCAGACTTCCATTGTCTGATATAATATAAATTGATTTGAAATCCCCGAAAAAAAAAATGTTTTTTCAGGGATTTCAAATCAATTTATATTATATTAGACAAGACAGTTATCACCCGAAGACAATTGTGGACACTAACAATCGAAACGTCGTGATGTAACTTGGTTTGGAATCTTTTAATTTTAATTTTTCATTTTTGTTAATAATATTTTTTAATTTTCAGCTGTTATTAATATTTCAATTTTTTATTTTCTGATTGTAGCTGGTTTGTTATTTCCTTGTAATTTCAGTTTTTTGTTTCAATAAAATTGTTATTTTCGGTTGATCTTTTATTATTTTTTTTTTTCAGGGATTTCAAATCAAATTATATTATATTAGACAATAGAAGTCCGAACTGATGAAATAAACTGTTTTCGGGCGTGTTGCAACTGTATGATACATGCATTGAAAATATAATACGCCTTCATCCACCATAAAAAGTACAATCAAAACAGACAATATAAAGGTGAATAGGCGGAATATAAGACAAGGCAGTTTTTAAACTCAATCATGGAAATAGCAATAATTTATTTATTTATTTATTCCAAATTTGACATACAAACAGGTAAATACCCATAGAAGCATCCACTAATAGTAGTAGTTACAGGTATAGTTGGTGTTAGCAGACACAAGAAAAAAATAAAAATTAATGAATTAATGAATTTCGTACGTACTAACCAATTATTCATCATTTTTGCTATGTGTTGAATATTCTTTTCACAGTTATATTGAAGGAATTCAACATAATAGAGAAAACATCTACGCTTCTACAGTATTTGTTGAAATAATCACACATTTTAGTAATTAGGGAGTTTTTGCCCAAATTTGTGTTGAAATTCGGACTGGCAAGTAATTATCTGACGCTGTTTTTTGTAGTGAGATCGAATTTCGCTAATGCAAGTGTTACATAAGTCTTCGTTATTTTGAAATGCAAGAACCTCACAAATCTGTTCTGGAGTCTTTCTAATCGTAATTTATGTATATTATAATGTGTGCTCCATATGACACTTCCGAAATTAAGTTTACTGTATACAAATGCATAGTAAAATAGATTTCATTGCTGCGTCCGTCGTTGTTGAAGTATTTGCATATACTGCAGAAAAATCCAGAGGATTTTGCTACAGGAATTTATTACATAATCCATAATCCAAAACAGATTCCAAGATCTTTAATTTGGTCTACTCTGTTAATAATATTATTCCCCAGAGAGTATTGAAAATGTATCGGTATGTTGTTTCTACAAAAAGATATACAGGCACATTTATTAATGTTAAGTTTTCATTTACAGCTACATGTTACAGTATTCTAAAAAAGTATTGAGGTCTTCTTGAATTTTTGAGCAATCTCTAATCATCGTTACTTTTCTGAATATTTTTCATCATCAAAAAATAATACTTGTGAATGCTTGAAGCAAATTTTCAAATCATTTATAAATACTAGAAACATTAACGGACCCAGATGTGAACCCTGAGGGAGTCCCGAGGTTACCACAAATGGAGTAAATCTATATCCATTTACGCTCACTAGGTGACTGTGATTGTGAAGGTAGGATGAAAGCCATCTAAGGAGATCTTCCTGTATACCGATTCCAGCAAGTTTTGAAATGAGAAGGTTATGGTCAACTTCATCAAATGCTTTACTGAAATAAGTATATAATGGAGTCTACCTGTGCTCGATTGTCTGATGCAGTTGAAATGTAGTCGGCTTAAATTACTAAATTTGTTTCTATGGCCCTCTTGGAGAAAAAACCATGCTGGCATTCTATGATTGATGACTTGATAAAGTAAAACATAGAGTCATAAACGATGCTTTCAAGCAGTTTGCTGAAAATGGACAGTTTACTGATACCTCGATAATTTATTACTGAGTTTCTATAAACAGAGTTTTTATAAATCGGGACAAGGAGAGCAGTTTTACAAACTTCTGGGAAAGCACTAGACTGCATGGATTTGTTTAATAAGATACTCAAGGCATAGCATAGACCAGAGGTACAGTTTTTAACGAAGTAAGTGGGGTAATCATCGATCCCAGCCCCCTTATTCACATCGAGTGACTTCATTTTCTCTAATATGATTTCTGGAGTGAACTCTATTGAATTTAACAGATTATTATTGCTGAACTGAAGAGGAAAATGGTAGGTTTGCTGATAGGGCTCCTAAACGCTGCGAAAATATGTAGCAAATACTTTCACCGTTTTCAGCAAACGTATCGTTGTAGCTAGTTTTGTTGAGAATACCTACATCATTCTTACACGTAGTTTTAATCTCGTTTTGGATATTATTTGTATAAGTTATATCATCATTAAACGTAAGCTTTTTACTCCTAACAATAACAAAATAAAGTCGAGACAACAGTGATACTGTGATGGCAAGATCAGGAAATTAGTTGATGGAACCGCTGTAAAAAAATCTTTTTTTGTATTGCGAAGGTCGGTGACGGATAAGATACTAGACAGTTAAGTGAGTCTTTAGACTTTTTTGAAGTTTTTAATTGCATAAGATCGAAACTCGTAGGGTAGATGAGTATAATGTTTGGGTGCATAATACTAGAAGCAGAGGGTGAAAACTGTTTTGGGAAGACTGAAACTGAACTGTTCCGTGTGGTGAATTATCGAGAATGTTCTAAGGTCCTTCAGTCAGGTTGACGAGATATTAAAACTTTAAGTGTGTTGGTGAGTATATGCAGTGTTCTAAGGTTCCCAACTTTCTTGCATGCCTGGGGATATATGGTACTATTTCCGGATATCAAACGAGAAACATAGACAGCTATTCTGAATACGTTGTAGTTGAAGAGTATTCAATTGTCTTAAAGCAGGTCCATGAATACTGTGGCAATAAGAAAATTTTGGACAGGATCACTGACTCGCATAGTCTAAGTTTTAAGTCTGTGTTGAGCAAATAACGATTTGGAAAGCTGCCTGAGAACGTAATAAGAAGTTTGGTTCAGATAGCTTGATCAAACCATGCTTTTAAATGTTTTATCTTGGTCACGGAGGAAAGTTAAATTGGTGAGCTCTCTCTTCTTAGGTCCAAACATCATTGTTGTAGATTTTTTAGAATTGAGCCTGAGCTTATGGACTGTAGAAATGTCAAATATGGATTGAAGATCGTTATTATTATATAACTGAGCAGATGTAGAATCACGAGGCGGAAAAGATAAATATAACTGAGTGTTGTCTGCATAGTGATGTATATTGCATTTTTCTACGAACAGATAAAAATCACAGATACACAAGCTAAAAAAGCAAGAGCCCAAGGACATATCCTTGTGGTACTCCCTTTGATACCGGTAGAGCATCTGATACAACTTCATCCACAGCAACTCTTCAAGAACGATTTTTCAGAGGGTTTCCCAAAAGTGACCCCCTTTTATAAAAAAAAAACGTAGACATGTTTGTCACACAATATCTCGTAATAAAGAAAGTCATCTGCAGCTTTAAAAAAATCGCCACCCATAGCACTCATATATATATTTATATACTGCTGTACTTTCTCTCGTTTCTGAACAGACTATACCCATATAATAAAAGTCGTAGATTGGAGTGATGTAAATCTATAGAAACCTAATAATAACCAACATCCAAAAACTTCAACATATCCATGTCAATTAAAAAGTTACCACCTTCAGTGGAATGTTGAATTGAAACACCTTTTATAAAAATTACCAATACAATGATATTGTGCTGTCTTTTCTTGTTTACATTGAAATGAATCAACTGGTTACATAGTTGTAAATAAATCAGTGTTTTGTTTTAATTGGACCTATATTGACTTCAAGCGACCCAACCCATTCTTATTTGATGCTGTTCAGTTTCAATGCCAGATTAAGTAACAGTTGAATTAAAAAGCGAATATTGACATCAAATAATATCGACCATGATATAATGAATGCAAATAATCTGTAATGATTAATTTCAGTACCGTTTTAATTGCAGATATCTTGCGGATTCTGTAGTGAATGCGACTTATTGATAGGTTGTTTTATCGGTTTTTATATTCTGTTCCCAACAATTGAACGGGGATGATAATAATAATAATAATGATACGCATTCATCCATGATTTTTACAAAAACATTCATTCAAAGAATAATACATATTTCATATAAATGATGACAGACGGGGTTCAGCTATAAGATCTGCTTTTAAACCCAACCTCCTATGGAGAGTTCATTATTGTCATCTTTAAAAATTTAAATCAATATTAAAAAAACGTGAAATAATACTGATAATACAAGTAGCAGTACATGTTTCGAACCATTAAATTTTTCAAAAATTGTGGAGAAGAAAATTTTTATAATGAAGAAAGAAAATTACCTATCACCTGTTACCAATGAATAATTGCTCACAATGAAATATGTTAATTATAATGGAAATTCTTGTATTTAGTGATATGAAAGAAGTTAATAACATTCTAATGGACTTCTACCGCAGGTTAAAAATAGTGTATCAATACATTTTTGAGTTAGAATTGATCAATAGTCGAAACTGAAACGTCATGGCTTTAAAAAAAAACGGTAAGTTGATTTGCTAGACAGAATAAAGAAAGATATACAAGTTTGTGTCAGAATTCAAACGTGTTGGAAATACAAATCGGGCGATTTTACATAATATCTGATTACCACCATTAACGGTAGAATCAGTATTTGTCTTATTAGTGCCTAGCGCAAGAATGGAGGATATTACGTGAATTAAACTACTTGAAAATACAATTAACCTGGTCTTCTTAAAGCCACTCCATTAATACTCGAAAGAATGATATGGCCAACATTAAAACCAGACGTTAAGTAACATTCACTTTTAAACGGTTAATCACATGGTACCGCTTTCGGCAAAGGTATTCTACAAGGTCGTACCAGAGTGTGGGTTGATTTGCGATAAAACCGAAAGTTAATACAACGTACTAGTAGATACCGTTAGCGGTATCATTCTTATTCATTTTAGAAATTCTGGTTTCATTATTTGAAATGTACATATTCTTTGTTACAATGATTTGTTGAGTTTTCAGCGGTAATAATGATAATAATAATAGTGAGATGTATTGAACAACTGATACCACTCAGGCGAATTCGCTTCACCATAACATCTGGTCCAAACACAGTCCAAACAGGGTGGGTCTCTTTGAGAAGGATGTATTTCAGGGCGATTCCCTCAGTCTCCTTCTCTTCTGCATCTCACTATCGCCATTATCCGTTGTGCTCAGAAATACTCGAGGATATAACTGTGGCACCCCCGGAAACCGGAGGCACAAGGTCACCCCTTTGTTTTATATGGATGATCTTAAACTTTATGCCTCTGGAGAGAAGGATCTCCATCAGTCTTTGAGGGATTACACGCATACTATCGGTATGAAATTCGGGATAGACAAATGTGCAGTGGTCCGTTTCAAAAGAGGACGATGCGGAGACTACGGAGATGATGTGCAACTCGTAAATGGAAGCATAGCTACACCATTTGGATGCCGGAGAGACGTATACTCACCTCGGGGTGGAACAACGCCACTCACAAGAGATAACAGCAGTGAATAACTCTCTCCACGGCAAGTATCAGTATAAAGTTCGACAGATCTGGTCATCGGAACTGCTGGGAAAGAACAAATTTGCTGCAATGAATATGCTTGTCGTTTCAATCTTACTCTACTCCTTTGGAGTAATGAAATGAACTCGGGAGGAGCTGTATCAACTCGACCTAAAGATCCGAAAAATTATGCATCTATATAGGAGTTTGCATCCCAAATTGTCTGTTTCACGGTTGTACTTCCCCCGACAACAGGGAGGCCGTGGAATTTTCGAGTTTGGAGTGTCCACATGACAGAATGGTACTTGATGTTGCGTGTAAAGTCATCAAAAGTTCGGATTTCCTTCTCTGCATGGTCCGTGACCATGAGAGAGCAGGAATTGGAGCTTTTCTCTTTAGGGCAACTGCCCGAGCAGCTGATGATCTCGGTTTAGTTTTCGACACTGAACGAGGTGATCACAACTCTGTCACCGAGTTGGAACCCGTTCAGCAAAAAACTCATATAAAAGCCGCAGAGATCCCCTCACTTCTGCGGAAATACAAGGATGAGCCAATGCATGGGGCTTCTTCAACAACATTGAAGACGAGTGGGATGAAGTCGGAAACTGAGAGGTTCATCATGGCTTGCCAGGATGGTGTCTTCAACACCCTAGTCTACCGCAGTCACGTGATGGGTATAGAGGTTCCTGATACAAGGTTCAGGACCTGCTGCGAGGCGTTCGAGTATATATGGCCTTATATCTATCGACATAACGCGGCTATTTTACCATCTACGGCACTCTTACGATATTGACGAGAAATTGGTGCTGCCTCACGCTACGGGGGATATTGAATTCGTTGTGGGGAACGAGAAGTGCCGAATTTATTGGAACTATTCGTTTCCCACCCTCAGGATGAAATATCGAGATTTTCTCTTCGAACTCCGCAGACTCTACCCAGACCACTCTGTCAAGATCTTTCATAGTAGGTAGAGTCCAATTTAAAGTACTATTTCACATAATTTCAGTTCAATTTCATCGAAAATTGAGACGAAGGTGTCATTGAATTTGTATTTTCTCACAGAGTAAATTACGATTTGAGGCAAGTTTCATTAACAAATAGTTCAAGAGATATAAACAATTTAATTGAACAGGAAAAGGGGAACGCGTTTTTCGTAAATATCCCAAAAATGTTGCAGGTATTCAAAATTTGAAAAAAAATATTCAAAGAGTAGAAAATAATCTGAAACTGTAGCACCAATTCTATTCTTTAAAAACTTAAAAAACATGTGGAAAACAGTGATAAAGAATTGAAAGACCGTGATAAAAAAAATAATTTCCTGATTTTTTGTTTCAATTTTTCATTCTTTATCAAGTTGTAATAAACAAATGCATTGTTTATGAGATGATTGAATATTTTGGGAAAATTCGATGATCCGGATTATCGAATAAATATTAGAAAAATTTTAAAAATATTACGTAACAACGCGTTGAATAATCAACTTTCTATTTTTCCATTAAATATGAGTATTAGGACTCTTTTGTATTTCGAAAAAAGACATTATTTTTTGTCTTGTTCATTTTATGAATTTTTCATGAACAAATCGATTTCACAATTCAGTTTTTTGAATAGTAAAAAACCAAGGTTCATTCTGAGATAATTATTTTAAATTTTTCATTTGATTTTTTTCTGTCAAAATAGTGCATGATTATATTTCATTCAATGTTCCATTATTGAAAAAAACAAATGAAAAACTATCAGAAAAAATACACTTGTCAGAATGAAAAACAGCGAGAAAAACTCGTTTAAAGTTGCGCAGTGTATTAGTACTATGTACACGCCTTCAGTGGGATGTGAAGTCTTGATATCATTGTTTTGGGTATCTGTGACGTCATTCCTTCAATCTGCGATGTTCATTCTCGTTGTAGTGTGGCGGTAGCTTCAGTTATTGAGACTGTAATTGAGTTACAATGCAGCTGACTGAAGTAACCTTTTCGTGAGCTACCTACCTTATCACCACAAATATTTTCTTTCAGTTTTGTAATTTTCTCGAAGCCATAGCGGACATTTGAAAGATGTTATACTCCACACATAGTGGAGTATAACATCTTCTTTATGAGTCTCTCTTAGATTCGTTCAGGGCTCTGTTGGGCCTTCAGTTCTACATTTGTCCAGGAGCCGGTGTTGGATTTGTAATTACTGATACGGGTAACTGTATCCTGAGGAGCTCTCTTACAATATCTACTGCATATTCTGTGTACTGCCCAGTAGTTGTTTTTAGATTCTTTATTGAGTCCTGAGGTCTCTCTAGAGTGTCTTATAGAGTCTGTTCGATCTCCTCACATCACCTCCTTGATGAGTCTCTCTTAGGTTTTCTCAGGTTTTCTCAAGACTCGAGTGTTAGAATTGTAAATTCTGATACAGGAAAATGTGCCCTGAGAAGCTCTCTCATAGTATCTTGACCTGATTTTGTGTAATCCACAGTAGATATTTTCAGATTATTTATGAAGAGCCCTAAGGTCCCTTCAAGAGTATCTTACATAGTATATTCGACTCCCATTACCTTCTTCATGAGTGTCTCTTCAGGGCTCTGTTGGGCCTCCAGTTCTATATGTGTCCAAGATTCCGGTGTTAGATTTGTAATTACTGATCCGGGGAACTGTATCCTGAGGAGCTCTCTTATAGTATCTCCTGCTGTTTTTTTTGTACTGCCCAGTAGTTGTTTTAAGAATATTTATTGAGCCCTGACGTCTCTCCAGAGTATCTTATAGAGTCTGTTCGACCTCCTCACATCACCTCTTTGATGAGTCTCTCTTAGGTTTCCTCAGGACTTTGTTGGACTTCCAGTTCTAAATTTGTCCAAGACTCGGGTGTTACAATTGTGAGTTCTGATGCGTGGAAGTGTACCTTCAGAGGCTCTTTTACAGTATCTTGTATTTATTTTATGTAATCCACAGTATATGTTTTCAGATTATTTATGGAGACCTGAGATCCCTTCAAGAGTATCTAATAGGGTATGTTCGACTCCCATTTTACCTTCTTCATGGGTCTCTCTTAGAATTCATCGGGGCTCTGTTGGGCCTCCAGTTCTACATTTGTCCAGGACTTCGGTGTTAGATTTGTAATTACTGATCCGGGGAAGTGTATCCTGAGGAGCTCTCTTATAGTATCTCCTGCTGTTTTTTTTGTACTGCCCAGTAGTTGTTAAAAGAATATTCATTGAACTCTGACGTCTCTCCAGAGTATCTTATAGAGTCTGTTCGACCTCCTCACATCACCTCTTTGATGAGTCTCTCTTAGGCTTCCTCAGGACTTTGTTGGACTTCCAGTTCTAAATTTGTCCAAGACTCGGGTGTTAGAATTGTAATTTCTGATACGTGGAAGTGTACTTCGAGAGGTTCTTTTATAGTATCTCGTACTGATTTTGTGTAATCCACAATAGATGTTTTTAGATTATTTATGGAGCCCTGAGATCCCTTCAAGAGTATCTAATAGGGTATGTTCGACTCCCATTACCTTCTTCATGAGTCTCTCTTAGAATTCTTCGGGGCTCTGTTGGGCCTCCAGTTCTACATTTGTCCAGGACTCCGGTGTTAGATTTGTAATTACTGATCTGGGGAACTGTATTCTGAGGAGCTCTCTTATAGTACCTCCTGCTGTTTTTTTGTACTGCCCAGTAGTTGTTTTAAGAATATTTATTGAGCTCTGACGTCTCTCCAGAGTATCTTATAGAGTCTGTTCGACCTCCTCACATCACCTCTTTGATGACTCTCTCTTAGGCTTACTCAGGACTTTGTTGGACTTCCAGTTCTAAATTTGTCCAAGACTCGGGTGTTGGAATTGTAATTTTTGATGCGTGAAAGTGTACCTTGAGAGGCTCCTTTATAGTATCTCGTACTGATTTTGTGTAATCCACAATAGATGTTTTTAGATTATTTATGGAGCCCTGAGATCCCTTCAAGAGTATCTAATAGGGTATGTTCGACTCCCATTACCTTCTTCATGAGTCTCTCTTAGAATTCTTCGGGGCTCTGTTGGGCCTCCAGTTCTACATTTGTCCAGGACTCCGGTGTTAGATTTGTAATTACTGATCTGGGGAACTGTATTCTGAGGAGCTCTCTTATAGTATCCCCTGCTGTTTTTTTTTGTACTGCCCAGTAGTTGTTTCAAGAATATTCATTGAACTCTGACGTCTCTCCAGAGTATCTTATAGAGTCTGTTCGACCTCCTCACATCACCTCTTTGATGACTCTCTCTTAGGCTTACTCAGGACTTTGTTGGACTTCCAGTTCTAAATTTGTCCAAGACTCGGGTGTTGGAATTGTAATTTTTGATGCGTGAAAGTGTACCTTGAGAGGCTCCTTTATAGTATCTCGTACTGATTTTGTGTAATCCACAATAGATGTTTTTAGATTATTTATGGAGCCCTGAGATCCCTTCAAGAGTATCTAATAGGGTATGTTCGACTCCCATTACCTTCTTCATGAGTCTCTCTTAGAATTCTTCGGGCTCTGTTGGGCCTCCAGTTCTACATTTGTCCAGGACTCCGGTGTTAGATTTGTAATTACTGATCTGGGGAACTGTATTCTGAGGAGCTCTCTTATAGTATCCCCTGCTGTTTTTTTTTGTACTGCCCAGTAGTTGTTTCAAGAATATTCATTGAACTCTGACGTCTCTCCAGAGTATCTTATAGAGTCTGTTCGACCTCCTCACATCACCTCTTTGATGACTCTCTCTTAGGCTTACTCAGGACTTTGTTGGACTTCCAGTTCTAAATTTGTCCAAGACTCGGGTGTTGGAATTGTAATTTTTGATGCGTGAAAGTGTACCTTGAGAGGCTCCTTTATAGTATCTCGTACTGATTTTGTGTAATCCACAATAGATGTTTTTAGATTATTTATGGAGCCCTGAGATCCCTTCAAGAGTATCTAATAGGGTATGTTCGACACCCATTACCTTCTTCATGAGTCTCTCTTAGAATTCTTCGGGGCTCTGTTGGGCCTCCAGTTCTACATTTGTCCAGGACTCCGGTGTTAGATTTGTAATTACTGATCTGGGGAACTGTATTCTGAGGAGCTCTCTTATAGTATCCCCTGCTGTTTTTTTTGTACTGCCCAGTAGTTGTTTCAAGAATATTCATTGAACTCTGACGTCTCTCCAGAGTATCTTATAGGGTCTGTTCGACCTCCTCACATCACCTCCTTGATGAGCCTCTTTTAGGTTTCCTCGGGACTTTGTTGGGCCTCCAATTCTGAAATTGTCACCCCAGTGTTTGATTTGTAATTTCTGATCGGTGGAAGTGCATCCTGAAGAGTTCTCTTAGATTATCTCCATCTCTACTACATTGTATTTCTTCTGATTATTCATTGAGACCTGACGTCTCTTTGAAAGTATCTTATAGCGTACATTTTCAGCGTTTTTCTGAGTCCCACTCTTGCCGGCTGATCTTAAAGTTCAATCACTCATCAAATAAAGTGCTCGTCTTCATTAACAAGCTGTAATTATTTGGTTTGAGTTTGAATATGTGTGAGCCACAATAATTCCGCGCGGGATGCAGTGGAACCTACTCACTTTGGACCTAACTACCTACCATGTTCAGTATTGAAGTGAAACTACTGCTGAAATCATGACAGAGAGTTGAGATATCTTCACACACACATTGTATAACTTTTTTGTGATTGTTATGCATTTTTCTAGGAATCGATTATACCTATTAGAGAAGTATTGCATTATGAAAGGAAATAATTAAAGTAATCAGAAAACAGAAAAGGTGAGAATAAAAGTTATTGTGCATGATTCACTTAATTTATATAATTGTTACTTCATTTGGTACGACCTGAATTCCTATTTCCTTATATATTATTATGGAGTCAGGAGATCCAACAACTAACTTCTCACTTATCTATAATTTTATGGCTGCTGGGAAAATGAATTATTTACAAATTCTTTATATTATAATATCTGATGGAAAACATCACGTCAAGAAATTTAAACGAATATTCAACAGTAACGATGCATTTTGTTTGCATATTACGAATTAATTGACATATGTGAAGTATTTTCGGTTCGTTATTGATTGATTACAAAATGTGACTTTTTTGCTGGCCACAATCAGCAACTCGGTGTCATTCGAAACAGGAAATCTCTACTGAAAGTGTGCAAGCAAAATGGAGAAATACTTCCAGATCTTGGTCATGTGAAGGATAATTTTATAAGGAGTCATCCCAGAACTTCAGAAAATAAAATACTTGTATAGTCGAAGTAGACGATATCGTGCACATTTAAAGTTGGCGGCACTCTCAAAGGTCAAAAAAACCAATACAGAGAAATAAAGCCGGTGCCAACTAGTCCACGTGGACTGAAGAGTTGGCGGTTCGTATTGGATAATTTTTACTAACCGAGTTTTATGATTGTCTGAAAAGTCATGAAATTAAATTTGAAGTCATGTTACGGTGACGAATAGAAATCGGGTGATGCGGGGATGGTTATCGCCGTCGTGTCGTCAATATTCAGTTCAGGAACTGATCGCGATTTGAGTGTTGAAATTCGATATTGGTGCAATTATAATTGCTTAACATTTTTATTACCTGTTTGAAATGTGCGTCCTTGATAACAATGCAGACTTTTTCCAGTATAGTGATTCTAATAGCGATGGTGAACGATGCGAAAAAGAAATACCAGTGAATAAGATTCGGATGCATTTGAATATTGAAACACAGAGAGTAGGTTTCAATGTATAAGAATCTTCATCTCAGGTTTGGTTTCGAGGTATTACAAGCAACATCAGATTTGACCGAAATTCCTTTCTCAATTGTTCGTAAAATAGTCAAAAACAAACCTTATGAACGTAAGACGCGATGTGATAACAGGTTACCAAAACCTTTAGATGTTCATCTGATAAAATCATTAAAAAAAATATACGACTGTATACTTCTGGCCATAACGTGATCTGCTATGACAAAACTCTTCAGAATTAAATGAAGAAACTAGGATTTAGATTTGAAATAATAAACAAACGTCAGGCAGTTATGGAAAACAGAAAAAACTAGTGGAATTGCGTAACAAATACTTACAACAAATAACTTAATACAGACAATGAAAACGACAAATTTTCTATTTCGATGAAACTTGGCATGACACTCACGACACAGTTACGAAAGGGTGGATTGATAGTTCAAGAATGTGTACGCCTAACATGCCTGCAAAGCAAGGATCGCGTCCAATTATTATGCATTGCGGAAGAAGTAAAGGATGGGTTCCGAATTCTTTGAAATTATGTGGAAAAAAACTTGAGGACTGCAAGAACATGAAAGGTAATATTTTCAAAGAAAGGTTTGAAAATACATTGATCCCAAATTTGGATGCGAATAGTGTAATTGATCTTGACAATGCTTTCCATCATTCACGATAGCTCATCGAAGTACCGAATAAAAATTCGAGGGAAGATGAAATACAAAGTTTTTAAATGGAAAACAATTTGTATTTTGAAGATTACTATACCAAGAACCAACTACTTGAAATTTCACAGACAAAAACATTTGAAAAAGTATATGCCCTTGAGAGTATTGCTGAAAAATGTAGACACACCATACTGGAACTTCCCCCCTATTTTTGTGTTTTCAATCCCATCGAGTTGATTTGGAGAAAATTGAAATAAAGCATAAGACGTGAAAATAATTTTTCAAAATTTGATAAGAGGGTAATAGAGATTATTAAAGAAGAAATATCTAATATTACTGAAGAAGACTCGCAGAAAAGGATTATGAAAGTAATTTTAGTTGAAAAAGACTATATGGGGATTGAACACTTCCATATTAATGGTGGAAATAAATTCATTATTGATTCAAATGACGACAGTGATAGTGAAACAGAGAATATGGAAGAGGAATTATCAGGAGCTTTCGAAGAAAGTTAGTGAAGTGTTTTTGAAGCGATCGATTGTATTTATATATGTGAGTAAGTAGTATTCAGAAGTATTTTCAATTATCACTTTGTTATTAACACAGCTGATTAACGGAAAAACAGATTTTAAAAGCAGATTTTTTTTATTTAAATCCCTACTTTCCCACTCACCTATATGTATAAACGGAATATTCATTATATATATTATTATATGCACAAATGTATTATATCTGAGGGGGACTACTTTGAGAAAAATTCAAATTCCCCTCAGTTTTGTACAGGTAGCGTATGTCATTTTGGTGCATTCTCTGTCGGAGATAACGAATAGGGTTGTATATTGTTTTCAGAGATATACAAAATGACTATGTAATCCTGAATGATGAAAGCAACCGGTAGGTACTCGACAGAAATATTGAATTGGCCGAATATTGAATTGAATCGGCCGTAACTTGATGAAAATCCATAACGTATTCAAGAAACAATTCATTGTAAGATTTTCACATATGGATTTACAAAAACACAACACGTGTTTCGCTTCATAATAGCTTCTTCAGGCGTGTCTATATGCTTTCGCTATTCGCTATACGCTATATACACGCCTGAAGAAGTTTATATATTCCGTAATGTTTTTTGGGTTTATAACATATAAACAGTCTTAGACAGGCTTTTGCTTTGAATTGCGGAGAATAACTACATGAACATTAATAATGAACTGAATTTTGAAAAAAAGTTATTACTCATGCAATGTCATGACAACATACGCATTATAATATTTTTTTTACAAATACAACTACTTTTATTTGAAAAAAATGTTGAAATGACTAAAAAAATGTAGAAATCACTAGTTCTCTTCTTCGCGAATGAGATTAAAAAATGTATTGTTTTCAGAACATTATTTTATTTTTTTAACGTCAGTTAGAATTAAAATTACAATGCGACAGTTTTGAGTTTTTTTATTAACGAATCATTTTTCTATTAATGTTGATGAATACAACAGAGACATTTGATATACTTTTGTAATCATCAAATAGAAAACGATTTTAATTTTTCAAACCATAAAGTGTTGAAGAAAATGTTCATTGAAATTTGACGATTTTTTTACGTCTTTTTTTGGAAATTGTTGTTTTGTGAAATATTCTATGTGAAAGTAATGAACGCTGCATGAAAAAAACCAGATGGTACATTTGAAATTCTCATTTTCATATCTCACGCGAAGCTAAGTGCTCTAACTGGTATTATTGCATTAAGGTGTTTGCTAATATATTAAAAGAGAGTTTTTTTTGTGGCCATTAGAAATAAGTCAGTCATCTCTATATACGAAGTGAAAGGAATCCATTAATTTCTTTGAAGTATATGTCGTATTTCATACAGAATAAGTTTTGATGTTGGACGCGTAGGTTGACATATTGATGAATGAAACGACAATAATAATAATACTATTAATCTATGAATCAAACAACGTAAGTCAATAAACTTTTCATCACGAATTTACTTCTAGTCTTTTTTGAAATCATCATGAAGGTATGCAATGTTTAAATGTTTTTATAGAGTATGATAATTACTATAGAGAAAAATTGCTATTGAAGGGTTACGTAGTATGAATTAAAATGTTCTTGTAATGATGGTTTCCAATCCATAACTAAACAATGACGAGACATACCAATTTTGATTCGATTTCAGATTAATTAAGTCAATCAAGACACATTTTTCTTGTAATTTTGGTGTAATAGACGAATTATCGAATTAACTCTTTTTGAAATATTTGCTATTCAATAATTACTGTACAGTTTTCGTGGTAATTTCATAGTTTCTAATGTTCTCAGTTTCTAGATGTGTACTTGAATTTTTGCTGATAACGTAACATGGTTAGCTAATAGATTGAGAAATTTCGTAGTATTATTCTGAGGTACTCTAGATTCTGGATTATACATTTCAATAAACTTCAGAGGAAATTTCATAAATCAGTATGATTAGATACGGAAGCGCAGAAGGGCCACATATTTTTATTATTTGTTTCTTAGAAATTACGACTTTGAATTTCGAAATTTCGACTTTTATCTCAAAATTTCGACTTCAATCTCGAAATTTCGACTTTTATCTCAAAATTTCGACTTCAATCTCTTAATTTTGAAATTACGACTTCAAACTCGAAATTTCGACTTTAATCTCGAAATTTCGACTTTAATCACAAAATTTTGACTTCAATCTCGAAATTTCGACTTTAATCTCTTTATTTCAAAATTACGACTTCAAACTCGAAATTTCGACTTTAATCTCGAAATTTCGACTTTAATCCTAAAATTTCGACTTTAATCTCGAAATTTCGACTTTTATCTCGAAATTTCGACTTTGATCTCTTGATTTCGAAATTACGACTTCATACTCAAAATTTCGACTTTCATCTCTAAATTTCGACTTTGATATCAAAATTTCGACTTTAATATCAAAATTTCGACTTCAATCTCAGAATTTCGACTTTTACCTCGAAATTTCGACTTTAATCTCAAAATTTCGACTTAAATCTCGAAATTTCGACTTTAATCTCGAAATTTCGACTTTAAACTCGAAATTTCGACTTCAATCTCGTAATTTCAAAATTACGATTTCAAACTCGAAATTTCGAGTTTACAGTCGAAATTTCGACTTTAATCTCAAAATTACAACTTTTATCTCGAAATTCCAACTTTAATCTCTTAATTTCGAAATTACGACTTCAAACTCGAAATTTCGACTTTAATCTCGTAATTTCGAAATTACGACTTCAAACTCGAAATTTCGACTTTAATCTCGAAATTTCGACTTTAATCTAAAAATTTCGACTTTAATCTCAAAATTTCGACTTTAATCTCGAAATTTCGACTTTAATCTCGACATTTCCACTTTAAACTCGAAATTTCGACTTTAATCTCGTAATTACGAAATTTCGACTTCAAACTAGAAATTTCGACTTTAATCTCGTAATTTCGAAATTACGACTTCAAACTCAAAATTTTGAGTTTACAGTCGAAATTTCGACTTTAATCTCAAAATTTCGACTTTTATTTCGAAATTCCGACTTTAATCTCGAAATTACGACTTCAAAATCGAAATTTCGACTTTAATCTCGTAATTTCGAAATTACGACTTCAAACTCGAAATTTCGACTTTATCTCGAAATTTCCATTTTAAACTCGAAATTTCGACTTTAATCTCGAAATTTCCATTTTAAACTCGAAATTTCGACTTTAATCTCGTAATTACGAAATTACGACTTCAAACTCGAAATTTCGAGTTTACAGTCGAAATTTCGAGATTAAAGTCGAAATTTCGAAATTAAAGTCAAAATTTCGAGATTCAAAGTCGTAATTTCCAAGAAACAAATAATGAAAATATGTGGCCCTTCTGCACTTCCGTAATTAGATGATCCCCTCTATCCAAGCTCTTCAGAAAAACCCCTAATTGTAATATCTTCAAAAACACCAGGTGAAAGGAAAATAACTCGGAATATTAGTATATTGTAGTATATTATTCAAAGAGCAAGAAATGTGATCATTTCTCGCGAGAATGAAGTTTGTCCCAAAGTATTCGAGCGAGTAATAACAAAGTGAAACACTATACTTTTTCTATGACTCATATCAGGAATATCTCAACATAAAATTCATTTGTGGAGGATATTCCGAAAGAGAGTAATACAAATTAAAATTCATGACTATACAAAAAGCAACCTAGAAAAGTATTCAAAAATGCTTCCAATTATTGTTGTGTTATTCATATAGTTTTTTAATTGAAAGATTTTCTTTGTCAGTAGGATTGAACACAAAACTCTGGTGTACAAATATCGTGTTGTATCCATGCAATGTGTACGCTGTGTTCAAAAAATAAAATAAAGGAAAAAAGTCATAGAGGGTCAATTTTGGTGAATTCCTGAGAGATTTTCATGCAACGGTTTTTTCTTGTCAAAATTCTGCAATTTCGGAACGAACTTTGCTGCCACACATTTGATAGCGTCGTCCTTCATATTTTCCCGACATTCTGTGAAAAGCTTGTACCTCTTGTAAACATTTTTGTGACTCAGAGTACAATCAACGTATGCCACTGTACGTTTCATGTTTAAAAATCTGTTTGAAATCTGTTTTTCCGTTAACCAGCTGTCGCACCCCTACGAACGACAACCCTCAGAAGTACTCGATTTCATTTTTCACACAAAATTTGGTGCAAATTTTTTTATCAATTTATTTCGATAGCAGAATATCACCTCATTCTTTTAACTGTCCACGAGAGTAAACTATTCTCATTCTGTTATGGAGTGATGACATTTAGGAAAATATAATTTGTTTCACATTACAAATTTCTAGAGTGTTATGTGTTATGGAATATTCAACCCCTTTACTGCCGAGGCCACAATATCATTAAAAAGAAAGTTGTTACTTCACTCCACCAATAAATATTGAAAAAAAAGCAGGATATTTATTTTGTACAGACATTTATAGAAAAAAAAGGTTGAAAAATTAACCTTTCTAATGATCATTGGACTGTTGTTGTTTTCTGACAGGCGTTTGCCAAATCTTACTAAGTTGCGAGAGGTGAATGTTTCAAGCTTGAATTATTGCTGAAGCTGCCACTTATTCAAATATATTCCTCACTAATATAGCTGTCGAAGATTCCAGAAGAATGTGGCACACTTCGAAATTTGTGAAAATCAATATTCTCTTATGAATGAAGCAAAAGGGCAGGTGTGGCCCTGACAATGAATGAATATTCGTTGGTAGAAGCTACGATGGATCACTCCGGAAAATATAATGAACGGAACAGAATGTATTTCAAGAGAAAGGATAGAGAAGGAAAAGATTCCCAAACTTTGGATATCTTTTTCAAGATTTCCTGAGTGTGGTGCTGAGTTAGTGATGGAAAGTAAATAAACAGGCGGTCTATTGAAGTAATTGTAGTGGCTGAACTGAGTTTTATAGAACTTCTTATGAATTTAAGTTTTATTTTCGAGTGGTGGAAGGAAGTCGTTGTCGTTAATATATTAACTGTGTCATATGGATGTGAACGCAGATACGTAACAATATAACATTTTCAATCTCAAAGTTCGAAAGAGCAGGGATCTTATTTCAAGAAACCAATTACAATTGCACAGCAAATGAACGAATGACTGATTGCTGGTCACTAGAAAATAATACTAACAGGAAATTAAATTAGCTAATTAGTTTCATTACGACAATTATTCTGATATTTTCAGACACTGTTAGTCAGGAATTTACAGAGCAAAGGTTGTACTGATCAATTATATTATATTCAAAGAATGTAAACCTTCACGGCCGAAAATAATTGAATAACTGTGTTTTTAAGCCGGAAGTTTCGTCTACTACTGCGGTAGACATTGTCAGAAGCGATGTGGTAACCGTCGCAGTTCCCAATTTGGTGCTTGAGCTATTGTTCCTGTTGTTCTCAACGCAAAAACTACGATTTCGGTATTCGATTCTAGTTTTATATTATTAAATTGTTATATTTTTAGAAGTGATTGATTTTTGGGATAGAAAGTTTTTGGCTTTCTACTACTCCATCTTGATACAAAAAATGTCGGAATTTTCCAAAAAAAGGAAGAAAGCAATCAATTTCAAAAAATAATCTCTATACAAAGATGTGTAGATCATGCAAAGAAGTAACTTTCAGACACTAATTGGGAGAAAAACAAAAAATTCATCTTGAGCGGTGCTTGGTTTCTCTCACCTTCACTTTCTCTGACCTTCTTAGTGTACCATTAAGGTGCAGGTAGTCAGATTTTGTTAATGTTCATTGCCTCTATTTTTCTACTGTCACTGTCCCTGAGTTTTTGAATTTACTCTTGAATAGTAATTTTGAGTTTTATCGAATATTATTCGTCTACAGCTGATTTGTCGGTTTGTTCGAGCCGACAATTCCTCTGCTACAGACCGGATTGGGAGAATCTTAGAAAAAGACAACATGAAACCAATATTTAGGCCACATGGGGATTTACTCAAAAGTCATAGTGACATTTTAGGTTGCAAAGCTTAGATGATAAGAAGAAAAAAATGTTATATAATATATACCTTTTCATTGGTGGGGGAAGCGGCTATAGATTTTTAAATATGGAAAAAAAACTGTTGCATGGACATACTCGAGCGCGTCAGATATTGATAGCATCAATGTCCTACGTATTTTTAATAATGTTCGTATGTTAATCTCATCGTTTACATGATGCAGGTGTTTATACGTAAGGGTTAAAAGTGAAAAGAAAAAAAATTTAATCGAGCGCGTCAGATTTTCTAAAGGGGTGTTGTGTGCAATAAAAAAAAGCTCTCATTCAATAATCTGACGATTTCGATCTGACAAACTCGCGGCCATTATTATAATGTGCAAAAAAAAATCGCCATTTTGAAATATTCAAGCGCGTCAGATTGAGATATATATCGTTCATCTTCATGTTCTACACGTGCTGTCTCATAATCTGACGATTATCTAGAGGGATTCGCCTAATCTGATAAAAAAATATTAAAAAAATTTTTTTTTTTGAAATCATTGAAGTTAATTAATTGAAAAGCTCAGGAAATAGCATGCAAATAAATAAGTGTAAGTTTTTTAAATAGAATACTTGTATTTATAAGAAAATAACTTTAAAAAAATGTTCAAAAAAAACTTAATTTATTATAATCAATTGATTAAATAATCATCATCTTCATCACGAACGAGTCTCTGTGATCAGCTGTAATGGCGTCATGGCAACAGAATTCAGAGTGGGGACGGAGTGAGAGAGTAATAGATAGAGAAAAAGTGAAAGGAATAGAAACTCGGAGAGGGAAATATAGGTATCACACAGCTGCACGCATTAAACTTTATCGACGAATTTTTATTATTTCGGCTTGCGGAAATCGTCAGATTATATATTTTTCGTTATCCTTGAATTATTTCCTTAAAAAAAAAAATTAACTACGCTCGAGAATGTCGAAATGACGTTATTTTTCTTTGCTGCCTCCCCTTTGCTGCCTCTCCTTTCTTTACGTCACTCTCAAATTGCTAGATGACTGGAATTTCTGATGATCAATTTTTTTTACTAATCTGAGCCTTTATCCTTCACTGGCGGTTTTATATATGGGGCTCATATTTGGTGGAGGCACTTAACCGGGTACAAGGTATCTTCCTGTTATAGTAATCTGCCGCGTTTTAGTAAATCCCGAAATCCCCGCTTGGGATCCTCTATTATATAGAGAGGCAATAGAAATTCATAGAATTTCCATAGAAAAGAAGAGGCAATGAACATATTATGCTACTAATTAAATAACATCATATTGTGATTGCAAATATACGTTTCTGTAGTTTAATTATCACTCACAATTGGTCTCAAGACCTACAACTACTTCTTGGCGAATGAGATATCATTGACTGATTGAAAAATTCTGAAAATCAAGTGAATAACCGAATAGAATTGAATTTTTTCTCTCTGTTAAATCTGTTTTTCAACGTGGAAAGTGGTAATTAGTTTATTACATTTCCTTTTAATGAATTTGTGAAATTTCCTTCAAAATGTTAGAAAATGTAAATAGTGTATAACTTAACTTGTTGGTCATTGAGTAGATGAAGTTCGTAGACTAACACACCTATCATGGTTTTCAGTTAACCCTAACGTTCAAGAGACACGCGTACCAATTTCACAGCCGCCGGACTATTAGTATGTGAGAGAATATTTTGAGTGAAGCAACTTTTGTTAGTTTGGAGAAAATGGATATAAAAACATCGTGTGTTGATAAAGCATTGCAAAAAAATACTGTTGAAGGCTTAGCTTGAAAAACATTATTCGCACCAGGAAAATCAACCGTTGAGATGTGGTTTGCTGAGTTTAAACAAAGTGAAATGAGTATCGAGGACGATGAACGCAATGGATGCCCCAAAGGGGTTGTTACCGACGAGAATATCAATAAGTCTACAAAACAATCTGCAGTGACAGCAGACTAGCCCTATTAGCCTCGAACAGACAACGTGTTACCTCAGGGTTAGCACTAGAGTGCCACCAAAATTTAGCCAAAGCCTCGATAGATGATAACATTATCCTGAGGTGGGTTGAAGGGCACGACAAGAGTAAGGGTAATCGCATTGCCGACTCTTCAGCCAAGGAAGCGGCTGGACTAAGAATTTTAGGACCCAGTGGCACCTACGGCCTGATGACTTCGACAATTGTGGAACCAGCCAAATGTAACACCCATGCTCAATCCTTAAAGAGATGGGATGAAATCAAAGGATGTAATCTTGCCAGGATCACCCTGGGCGACCCTGGAAAGCTGGCGCCGAAAAAATATCTGGCGATGAGCAGGAAAAATTTACGCTTAACAGTAGGATTTCTGACTGGCCACTGTCAACTGAGTTAACACCTCCATAATATGGGGCTAGTGGACACATCTCTACGCAGAATGTGTGAACAGACAAATAAAACTGTCAAGCATGCCCTATGCGAGTGTCCGGAGTTATCGTTAATAAGAGAGTGTGTGTTCGGCGAGTCTTGGCCTACACCTGCCGATATAAAGATGTCTCCAAGATATCTCCAAGATGTCCACCTTCCTGGAAAGGACAGGATGGACAATGATCTAGGAGGATATACAATGGCAAAATTGTATTAATTGGGCTTTGAATTGCTTTCGCATCCATCGTATTCTCCAGATCTAGATCCAGTGACTTCTTCCTGCTCCCAGACCTCGAAAGAATATACTTGCTGGGAAGAAATTTAGCTGCGATGGAGAGCTAATAATCGAAAATGAGGCTTATTTTGAAGCTAAAGACAAATCTTACTATGGTATTTATGACCACTATAATCGTTGTATCGTCTTCGAAGGTAACTATTGAATAATCAAATTAAATTCCATAAAAAAAATGTTTTCTATGTTAGCCTACAAACTAGATATTTGGATATCTCTCGAAGAATAAATCTACTTTTCTCTTTTTGACATAAGTCTTTGAACCACCCTGTATAGTGTATACCAGACAATTCAGAACGTAAACCTCTGAGTGTTCTTCAATGATTCTGCCAGTTTATTCAAATTTCACGGAAAATGACACACCTCTTCAAATTATGTAAACGATTTTATTATTAGTAGATCGTCATTGTGATAAAATTAATAACTATTCAGGCCAGTAGTTAAAGGATAACCGGGAAACTAGTTCGTCGAAATAACAGTTTCTTTTGGAACTCATGGTTATACAATATCCTCCATTGTTTTCGTTGAATACATTACAAAGTGTTCCACTTTGAATCTAGAGCAGACCGCTTATATATATTCAGAAGAAATTAATAGCCGCAGCATATTCAACTCTTTTTGATTAATTGCTACATCAATTAACAGAATATACATTGTGTTTCACTTCTCATGGGCACACCCCCGTATCTTTCGTAATTCTTGGAGTAGAGCTCTGAAAATTTCAGGATCGGGTTGATTTGAGTGATATACACTGCTCGCCAGTGGCGATGGAATCACCCAGTTTTGCGAAAAATAGCATTAGGAGACAATATAGGCTCAACATTCCAACGGATTCGGGATGATGACATCGAATTTGTTACCTCATTGGTAATTCTCACTGAAAAATTTCCATTTCTGGAAAAAAACAATTATTTTCGCTTTTGACATCATCAAAACATGAGTCGAATTAATGTTTTATGTTCGAACCATCAGAATTTTGCACGAAAAATAGATTGTAGTAATATGACTCAACAGGGTACAGCTATTCTAGAGGTTGTCTTCTATTGAATTCAGCGGCCATTCCATGGTAAGACCTCACGCCATCACCAACAATTGAAACAATTTCAGTTGTTTGCCAGGATCACCTTGGGCGACCCTGGAAAGCTGGCGCCGAAGAAATATCTGGCGATGACCAGAAAAAATCTACGCTCAACTGGCCACTGTCAACTAAGGAAACACCTGCATATTATCAGGCTAACAGACACACCACTATGCAGGGTGTATCTGTTAGCCACTATGCCCAACATGAACACAGGAACAACAAAACAACGGGAATAAAAACACAGCAGAAAAAACAAAGATAGAAAGAACAAAAATAGTACTAGAAAATTAAAGAAATGAGGATTGTAGTGAAAACCAATAACCCACTGTATTCCATGATAATCTGAGGGCACCACTTTATTTTCATTTATTGAAATGTATTCAATTAAATCCCAATGAATGACTTCAAAACATCCCTCCTTTGATTTTACTAAATTCTACCTGTTTGCCGAGTTAGATTCTTCCTCAAAAAATAACGGTTATTTCGGTGTTGCAATATATGAGTACTCCAATAATTAAGGAATATACGGGGGTGTTTCCATGAGAAGTGGGACAACTTGGTTTGTTCAGAACTGAAATGTTTCCAGCCAAAATCTGTATTGGTAGTAAAATTGATGTCCTGATTCCCGATCCTTTGTAATCGTTTCCTACTACTATTTTTCTTTCCCAAGTTCTATTCCAATAATTACGGAAGATACGGGGGTGTGTCCAAGACAAGTGAGACACTGTATAAAAATAGATTTAGAATGAAATTCTAAAAAAGTCGAAACAATCTATCAAGTATTGGTGATAAGCAAGAAATAAACAAAGGATGTAAATTGAGTCGTCAGTCTTGAAAATATTCGAATTGTAGTGGAAACATTTGATAGGATCACGTTCATTCTACTTCGATAGGGAAAACTGAACTCTCTGGCGCAAAATGAATCTATTAGAAATATTTTTTCTACACCAGAACGAAAATCCTACCCCTATACTGGCTGTTTGGAATTGGAATGATTTGTCGCCCAACAGGTTCCACATTTTTGATTCCTGAACTTTTGAAAGCATCTGAAAACCTGTGAAAACAATGTTCACTTTTTTTTTATTCTAGAGGCAATTCGTAGCTTCATCGGTAGCATTACTTGGTAGCATCAAGCAGTACTCACTTATTCTTTGGCCGTTTTTCAATCATATTGAGCGACACTAGACTTCTCTGGTTTATGAAACCAATAATATGAAACATATCTGTTTAAATCTGTTTAAAATCTTTTTTTCCGTTAATCAGCTGTCGCCCCCATACGAACGACAACTCTCAGAAGTTGAGAAACTTGTGCGAGCTAAGGACTAACAAGGTCTTACCTTTTAACGTGTGATTCCTAACACGGTTGCAGAATCATTCCAGCTTCAACCAGATAAATTCTCTCGAGAAAAATATCTGATCGAGGCAGGAATCGAACCCACGGCCTTCTGATCGTGAGTCGGGCGCACTACCACCGCGGCCAATTCCACAACTTTCTTGTTACTTTACTTTTTTGACCAGTCCATTAAAAAAATAAGAAGAATGTTGAAATTTTACGAGCTATGTACATTTGAGTAGTGATTTTTTTATATTGGTATACTCGTATCGACCATGTACTCACAGTTTCACCAGCAAACTAAACATGTTCTTTAGTTTGCTGGTGAGACGCATGAAAGTTAAAAGTGTTTTGCGTGCTTAGCGGTTTTTTGCTATAAAAAAAAAGGGTCACAAAATTTCTATTAAATTTTGTGTAAAAATTGAATTAAATGCTCAAAATCACTTGGAATGTTAGCAGTGGCATACAATGATTGTTCTCAAAGTTAAAAACATGGTACAAGCTTAACACAGAAGGTCGAGAAGATGTGAATGACGACGCGACGTTCGTCCTGGACGCACCAGCGCATTAATAACCGATGAAAATGTTGAGAATGTAAGGAAAACTGCAAAATTGTTGAATCACTATTAGAGAAGTTACTGAGGAAGTCGGCATATCGGTTGGCTCATGCCATGCATTTTGTCGGTAATTTTGGACATGAAGCGTGTGTCAGAAAAGTTTCTTCCAAAATTGCGGAATTTTGACCGTCACATGAGCATCGCCTCGTCTCTGCCAGACGTCTATTCCGTGTGAACGGGACCTTAGACTTTCAGAGCCCACTACTCCACTTTTGCCGTCACTGAAGCACTTACCAACGACGCGTGACCTTGAAGTGGGCTCGGACTAAGCTTGCTCATCTACTGATTTGAATTTCCCGCTGTACGCGCGGTAGCTTCCGATTGGTCGACTGGATGACGGCTGAAGTGAAGGAGTGGGCTTTGAAAGTCTAAGGCCCAGTTCACACGGAATGGACGTCTGGCAGAGATGAGGCGCGGACCTTTGTTCACTGTTTTCTTCGATTACAGTGGCGTAGTCCATCAGGACTTCTTGATACATACTCGTACGGTCAACTAGGAGCATTATCTTCAAATTATGCGCCACTTGCGGGAAGCAATACAAAGAAAATTTCCTGTATTGTGAAAAAACAATTCATGACTATTCCGTCATTGCTTGTTCAAAATATTCTGCCAAAACAATACCGTAATCATGTCATTTTTTAAACAAATTTCGTATATGAGTTCACCTAAAATCGAAGAAAATATTTAATTCCGGACTCAAACCCAATGTCAATCATCTGTAATTGTTTACTTTGCTTGGTGTCTGTATTGACTAACAAATAATTCAGTTTTTTGTTTGTTTATAGTAGATGGCCTGTTCTAATAATGGCCAACAAAGCTCATTTGCAGAGACATATGGTGTTACTTTCACACAAAAAATAGGTGAAATTTTTCTTCATATACTTGATACTTTCACCGCAATTCAATTCTCAAATTCAGATCTTCTCTTGTTGATATTGTTAGCACGCAATCGCTATTAAAACCGAATGTATTCCACTGACCTCAGGTATTTATTTTTACCATCACTGGATAGAGAGGATGGCACCTGAATTTAAATCGATTTGTTGCAATAGATCACAGCAGAAATGTGATTGATTCGAGAGGAACTTTCACGAGTTGAAATGGGAAACTTGTTTTGTGTTGAACGAATGAGCATACTTCAATTCTGTTTAGTAAGCTTGCATAAGTTATTTATTAACTGAATGCTGGGCATAATTGCTTTCATTGTTCGTGGATTTTAGGTAGATTATTACCTTTTATGAGAATACATTCAGTCGAAACATTTGGAGGTTCTACAATTCAGCTATTAGTTCATTCGTGAAGGTCCGAAAGGAAAAAGAACATTCTTGTTTTATGTTATCTGATAAGTGTACAACAAATGGACGTTTCTTATTTGCTTTACAATCGAAATTTGAATAGAGTGACTTCAAGTCGAATAACAGAGAGTTTAGGTGAAAGAATAATGAATATGTTCGAAAATAAAATACCTTTTTGTCTGATAATTGTAATTTGAATTTGAAATGTTCCTATCTGATTTAAAAATATGTTAAAATCCAGTTCCAACACTTCATCATTCATATATTTCCACTTTATTCATATATACACGATGGTGAGTAGAAAATGTTCTCAAAAAATAATGTATATTCACCCATTTACCTATATATATATATATATATATATATATATATATATATATATATATATATATATATATATATATATATATATATATATATTACAGTTGTCCTGAAGAAGGCAATACACATTGACGAAAGCTCGACAGATACAAAAGAGTTCAACTAAATAGTCCCTTGTTATTAATTGAAATCCCAAGAGAAAAATATATCAAATATATTCCATGGGGTTTTTGAGGTTATGTTAGAAATCATCTCCTCATGGATTTTTCCCAATCACAGAGGTTCTTGTATGAGAACAATCGCTATTACACCGAAACTCACTTACTTAGTTGTAGGTTGGTTCAGTTGTGTATGCGTTGTCTGCGAGGAATAAAGTAATATCTCGAAATCTAAGCAACGAATGACTGGGGAGCTTCCTGTTCACTTATATTTATACTAGTAGGGAATACTCACTTCTGATTGGTCCACACTTGTGTTAGGTTGTTCTGATTGGTCAATATCTGGCCTTCTTGAGTACTTGAAACCATATTCTGTCAATTCGTATACCATCCTCTTTTCTGCTGAGTTTGTTGAGATGCTTAAAGATCTCAATGGCTTCCCTATGAAGTTGTAGGATAGCCTGTTTCCTTTAGAACATGTTCTGTTATTCGAATCCCCGGTTGCATAAGGCGGTAGCTACGCTTGTGTTCTTGTATCCTGGTGTTTTTGCTGTGTTTAGTACTTCCGAAGTACAACAAGGTATAAAAATAGGGAACTCTGTAAATGCCGATAGATGACGAAGACTCTCTTTTGTACTTGACCGATCTGATAGTATTGCGAAGTTGATTAGTCGGCTTGAAAATGGTCTTGATATTGTGTCGTTCAAACAGATCTCCAATGTGATTTGTGATTTCGTTTATGTAAAGCAAGTTGACTGTGCTCACTACTAGCGGCTTGTTTGTATTGTTTGAACGTCACAACGCTGTAATTATTCACCGCTACTCACCGCTACTCGCCAGCGTTAGCAAAGTCGTAACTCACGTACATTGGGACTACCAAATACAACATCACCACCAGGATATGATAATACAATCGTACCTGCTACTGTATAGAACCGAAGAAATCCGCAATAGCAATAAAAAGAAATTGCTGTCATGTCTACCACAACGCATTACCACATCGAGATCTATAACTATTCCCACAATCTACGGTATACGGATCAACAGAATGTGATGTTCAGAATTCAAGAAGGCCATAATAGGACTGGAATCAGAAGTGAACATTCACAGGCACAGGCACACCTGTACCTGAACTATAACCTCGCCGTAACTTCATTAAGGACAACATCACCCACACAAGGAACAAGAATCGCAATGTCCACGGACCATGAGAAAACCCACTAACGCTTCTAACCTATAATTAAGTGCATTGTAACTCTATTACATTTTCAAAACTAACCAAAATAAACATTGTGAAGCAGAACCCTCTTTATAAACTAACAAAGTCCCTGAAGAGGCATAAGCATATAGCAGGGCCTCTACAATATTCTGTACTAACATTAATTTTGTATCAAGAATAATCAATGAATATCTTTGAATTGAATTGTACTTCCCGGTCAGTCGGTGCTAAAATCACTGAAGATTCCCGCTGAAGATTCCCGCTAACATTTGATACCAGAAATTGCTTTCAACCACGGCCCATCGACCGGGATTCCATTTATTTTAAGCGTGAATCTGAACGTGAACCATATACAGCTTCTGGACTGAATCATGGCCGATCGGAGAAATCGTATCTGCGTAAAGTTTAGGTCGGTGTATGACAAAGAAAGTATTAAACTCCTTCATTAACCGAATACGGTCCTGAATTTGGATGTTTACGGCTCGAATAATCTAACAGACTGATAACAGATTTCTACACATCTACTGCACATCTTGAAGGAGGGGCTTCTCACAGGTCTAGCAACCTAGCAACTTTTTTGTTCGATAACCGAGAATGAAATTTATATTATTACTGGTATAGTTTCCTTTATTCGAATCACTTGCGAAATAATAACCTAGTGCGATTTGCTCGATAAACCGAATCAGAAAAATTCCAAACGACTTGTTATGACACTGGATATTCATGCAAATTCAATCTTGTGATGTTGTACATACAAGGTTTTTGGTGGCAAAGATAAACTTGCATCATACGTTTTCATGCAAGGAATGTGAAGTAATTAAATGAGAATTTTCAGTGCATAACCACTTTTACCTTTGGCAATGAGACGTCGTTACCTAGATATTTAAGAGATTCCAGCGTATTGTTGTGGGATCTACGAAAAGTGGTATCCTTAAATGCCATCATAATATGAATCAAAGTAATACTAAGTGTATCAACTCAACTATAATTGAATTTCGTAACTGTTGAAACTCTCAATGATGATGAAAGAGGTATGAGGATTACTTTTTTCAGAAAAACGATTTTTTTCCCAAAATTTCGATATTTGATAGTTTCATCATCAGGGTTTTACAAAGAACATTTCCGATTTCCAAATACTACTGAAATTGAAATGATTGAAATGAATAATGAATAAATATAGTTTAAAAAACTAAAAAACACGCTCTTAAAGAACATCGAACTAAAAAGTTGAATTATTTTTTTTTTAAAGAGCTTGAAATAACGAATGAAAAATACTGGTATTACTGTGAAAAAAGCGCCCACCCTTTTTTTCACAATAATACTAGATAATTATGTCAAATTCAGATCCCGAAATTGAGAGTTACAAACAAACTGACAAACAAACAAACATACATACGTACAGGTGAAGCTAATAAAAGTGTGTTAAATTAAAAAAGACAGTAGGTACCATCACATAACAACGAACACAAGCACGTGCTTTTCATTTTGGTGAACTAGGGCTGAGGTATAGACAATATCCAAGTCAGTTGAATCCCTTATGGTTTGACACCCGGATTTCAAAAGAACATGCGGTTTGTCCTATATAATCATCACAGTTCAATTTGTATACCATGCAGGAATATTTTTGATTCCAGTTCCTGAGATATATTTTATATTGTGATTATTATTTCTTCCAGAAATTTTTTGATGGAAGTAAGATTTTTTTATGGTACTCCGATATTTCTTCCTTCTGAATTTGCAGCTACTTTTACATTTAAACGTATGTTGATGTTGATTTTATATTTGGAGCTATTTTGTACATTGTTATGCAGGAATCTATGGAAGAAACCTTGGTTTGTGGTACCAATACAACTTTGAGATTCAAAAAGGTCCATTCGTTATCTTCGTGTTTAGGATTTTTCGAGCCGTTTTGGATTTGCATGGTAGTAAAGCGTCTTTAAAAATAGACAAATGCCATCTCGGACTTTTCTGTAGATCTATGAAACAGGAACAATCCTACCAAACATTGTTTTGTTATACCCCAAAGGGATTAGGCAGATTTTTCAACGAAAGCTCCCAGTCGGTTTGATTTTTTCCAATATCTTCAGCAATCATAGTCATATTTCAGTCAATTAACATTAAACCTTCTTTTATAATATGTAGTGATAATCGATAACTAAAGATAATCAACAAATGAAGAACTGTCGATTATTCAGTCATAATTGACAGTTTGAACTATCGAATCTGACCAATCGATAATTGGACTGTCGATGATGAATATACAATTAGAACTGTCGAATATAGCTACTCGACAGTGTGAACTGTCAAATACTGCTAATTGACAGTTTAAACTCTCGACTACAGCTAATCGACAGTTTAACCTGTAGACAGTAGCTAACAGTTTAAAATGTACCATATACCTAATTGACCTAATACCTAATGGCGTCCGCGTGTTGCCAAATGTAAACATTGGAGGAGAGCCAAAATCAGAAGTGGCTACGTGACATGAAAGCTTGGCAACACTGGATTAGATTTCATATTTCCATAGTGTCATGTTTTTGTTTTGGAGTGCGTTGATTTATTGGGTGATGAATAAAAGTGAAGTTGTGTAATTTTGCTGCTTCTGTCAAGCTATTCTTCAGATTATTTATCGTTAACCAGTACTGCCATATTGTAGAAGTACCACTGTTCCTACGCCAATGATGGTATCTATGGAAGTCATCCAATCAGAAAGGAATACGTATCAAGAATTCTACTGCTTATAAAATTTGCAAGCATGGCATTTGAATGAAAATAGCACAACCTTACTCAAATTATAGATTGTAATAGATCATGAGGCCCTCCGAACTTTTAGTACTGCGTTTACGAGATCTTCTGAACATACTCCTATCTTATTCCTACCGCGGGATTATGACATTTCTGGTATAACTCCTTCAGGCAAAGGGATCTTTCATAGACTAAAGCTTGACAAAGCAAGTGTTCTACAATTTCGTCAGCAAAACCGCAGTTACAGCAACTTCTACCATCTGATCTGTATACTTCACAGAACCTTAGTCGTCAGTGCTCAGAAAGGAGTCTCGTTACCTATCTCTGGTCTCTTTCCTGAACTTAGAAGCTGCTCAACTTTGTGAATGGAAAAATTAAATTTCCTGCTTGTTTTTGTTCTGACACTTTATTGAAGTGATAATATAGTCGACCAAGACCCAATTTTGAGAACTTTTTCTTTACGTGGTTCTCGAAGTTTCGGCTTAGAATAGGCGGTGTTGACTTTTTTCTTTACAAGGATAAATGCTTCCCAATTTTCATTATTTCTATCTTGACCTTGTAATTTGATTTTTCTTTGCCCGTTAACTTGGAAAGGTTTTGCAGTCCCAAGTCAGTTTAGAATCATATTTAACATTAGAATCTATGGTTCTGTTTGACTGCTCCTTGCGTCACGAGTTCCTATTTCAAAAGACTTCCCAGTACATACCTCTATAGCATGTACTACTGCTTTACAGATGGTGGAGTAGGCAGATAGGGGTAGATAATGGTAAACGGTCATGGTATATTTTCCTCAATCTAGTGAGAACCTGAGCGACTATCAGTCTGCGACTAGTCACATCAGGTAGATGAGCAACTCATATGTGTGATTCATAAAGTGGGTCTACTGTGACGCATTTCAGGAAGAGACCGTTCTATGGCTGCAGGGTACTAAAACCATCTACTAGCCAGAAGAAGCTCTGCTGATCCCCTAAAGTAACTCATAGAGCTATAAAGGCGTGAATGTACACCTCTGGAATAGTAACTGTAGACCATCCTCTGAAATATGATTTACGGCAACCATACCGGTTTACTGAAGAGATTCCTATCAATAAAACGATATTGGGGTTATCAGATGTTCATCGTGCAGTGACAGCAGCTAACTTTTCATGTATGGGCATCTGTAACTCAGCTATACATGAGGATACATTAGATTCAGCTATTCTAGGCTTTTTATCGTCTGATTTGGCTGAATAATCGTTCGAGTGTAAGTGTTTGCTGCTCAGGGGTAATTTCTTCTCCTCTTGCAGAATCTATTGCTGCTCAAGAAGTGGTACAAGGCAGATTGACCAGTCGACGTTCAACCCTGTTGACTCAGGGTGGATTCCTTTGCTCACTTCATGGTTCTTAGAGGGTTTTACCAGCAACTAGGGGAGAGAGCTCCATCACCGCATAGCTTTGCGCCCATAATCTGAAAGGTTGTGTTAGAGGCACTGAATGGATGAAGAGTCATGAATTATTTTGACATGGATTCATATACCTCAGGATGAGGTTGTCATTTGGGAAGTCTCTTACCTCCACGCATAATTTCACACTAGGCAGGGGAGGGTATTATATTGCCACCCGCTGAGGGCAGAGAGAGAGGTTTGAAGTTCTTGAATTATTTCTTCACATATCTTGGACACATTCGTATCCCATATCAATACGTTCTCACCCAACTCCAATTTGTATGATGCATCTATTTGGAGGCTGTTTATGACCACATAAAACTTCAAATCGAAACGGTTTCTGATTGGCATTGAGTTTATGGGTTTCGACGTAGATTTCAGTGGGAACACTTCCAAAACCTGTTATCCAGATTTACTGTCTTGTTTACTATCTGGTAAATCCTCAACGCATTTATTGCTGCTTTGTTTCATAATGTATACACGTGAAGGTGCAGAATAACTTTTAAGGCAGCTCTGGCATAGGAAGAAATCATTTCTGTGATTCCCAAACAGTTGAGTCTTTGCCATTTCTTAACTTGTGTTGATAGTTTCATTGTATGCCATCATATACCAGTAAGACCAGTTTATGTTGATTTATTATTCCATAACAAAAAGTATCTTTGATCTCTTCGCTGAACAGACGGATTGATCAGGTGGAATAACACCGATACTAGGCAAAAAGGAAAATAGAATTTGGTTGCATATAAAAAGGGATGAAACCTATCAACTAATACTACTGAGCTTAGGAAAAATCACGTGCAGATGACTGTCTTTTACAACTCCATGTGTTCGTTTCGCAGACTATAGGATATTTTTCTAGAATTGTGTTCTTGTAGAAAATTGACGCTACTAACAAAAACTATGTATATGTATGTATACGAATGTATGTATATTCGTTTAAAGATACTTATCTGGAGAATCTTTTTCAGAAACATCTAATAGACCATAACATTGTTGAAACCTGACGTTACTAACAAAAATGATGTAGGAAGGAAAACCATGTATTCGTTAAAAGATACTCATCTGGAGAATCTTTTTCAGAAACATCTAATAGACCATAACACTTATTCAACCACGTATATGAAACATTTCTACTGCAAGTGATTGCCGTGGTATGAGATGAATATTAGAAAGTGAAGAAGTCCATGGCCGTGCAATTTCATGGATGAAATATAATATGTCGCCTAGATACACATCCATTCAAATTACCCTTTCACTTTCAGCCGAAAAGAACTGAGTCAAATTTTTTCATGGAGGTGGGTTATGAAATATACTTTTCCATACACTGCATATGTACAACTCGGAGACTCACTGTTCTTATTCACGTGAGATACATTAAATGTTATTCAATCAATATTATTGACGCATCATATGGTGAAAATGATGAGCTCACACGACTCAACAATATTGATCAATTTCAAGGTTTGAAAACTATAAACAGCCCTTGCCCCCACACGTATCGATAATACGGACGCCTCCTAATATTCTGGGTGGCTTATAAAAAAACGAATTGCTGTCGATAGTATTGTTTCGAAATACTTCCTACACGTGCAATATATTGATCAAAATCCACCTTGCTTGCTTCAATTATATTGATCATTTAAGAGCAGCGTTGGAAACTAGTTCAAAACGAGCACTTTTCCCAAACACCAGAACTGCAACACTCCTGTCGACTCGCGTTTCACCAACCAAGTTGGCGTCTTCACGAGACGAAGTGAACAAATTCATAAGTATTAAACTGGTCTCTATTCACAGCTAACAGGGTACATTATCACTTTCACTTTTCGACAATAATTTCGCTCAGAAATTTGCGGGAAATTTTATTGTGTAGTTTTCCGCTGATTTCAACAGAGTGATGCATCAAAAAATTCACAATGGACTGTTAGAAATGGGAGTTTTGTCACTGTTCACAGTTTCAATGCCAAAACTTGCTGTTTCCAGACTTTCGGAAGCATCCAAAAATGTAGTGTTATTTACTGATCTCAAAAATTTTCAATTCATTTATTTTATGGCCGCCCTCTAAGGCGACTCTACGTTTTTCTAGTCTACAGAATCGGATATGATCTGTGTGTTCTGTGATATGAGTTTCAATGGCTCGCTTAACCTGACCGACATATTTTTTGTCGCAGTTCTCACAGCTTATGTCATATATCCATAACTTTTCATTTTCCAATATTTTGTCTTTATGGTTGCCTAACATTTGTTGAAGTGAGTCTTAAAAATTACTATACTCCCATATTTCTGAGAAGCCGCGTTTTGATATGTCAACAACGCTTTTAAATTCATTGTTCAAGTCATATCACTTTGTAAATTAATCATCATGGATCATTTGTATCCGATAATTTTTTTACAATGAAGTCTGTTTCAAATCAAATCATTTATCATTCGCAGTTATTGCATTAACAAGAATTGAATTGTTCAAAATATCTGACACTATAGTGAAGCAATAGCAACATTTCTGAACAATAACGATCACAGCATTCGAATAGGAGACATATAATATACAGGATCTTCCAACAAGGACGTCCGAACTTTGATGATTGATAACGTCCATCTTGTTGAAGTAACATCTCTCAAAGTAGTTGTAATTTGTTCAGTATATAATGACAAATCAACATGGATGGATATATCATACAACAGCATGTGCAAATGATAAAATTATTTATCAAAATTGGTGTTCTATTCGGGCAACGTCTTACCGAGAGAACTATTTGCGATGTGGTAGATAAATTTGAGTCTACTGGTTCAGTAAAGGATCGACCAACATTCGTACGTCAACGGGACGCAAGATCTGCCGAAAACATTGCCGCTGTCTGTGAGAGTGTGCAGGAAAATCAGGGGCAGACTATTACGCGTCGCTTACAAGAACTCGGCCTTTCGCAGACCACAACTTAAAAATTTTGCATCATGACTGAAGGTAAATGACCATAGACAACGACGTGTGTTCGTTGAATGGGCTCAGGAGCAATTGGCAACTGACCCTGATTTTCATTAAAAATCATCTTTAGCAATGAGGCTCATTTCTGTATGAATGAGTAGATGAACAAACAAAATTGTCGAATTTGGGACGATACCAATCCACATGAGATCTAAGAGCGTCTAATGTCTAATGCATCCCGAAAAAGTCTCTGTTGGTGTGGATTTTGGGTTGGTTGCGGCATCGATATGACGGTAACCTGGTGGGTTGACGTGGGTGATTTGCTTCATTCACTCAATCAACAGCTGTGTGATCCGGTGGCTTCACCAAGCCACAAATCACAGCGGTCCGCGATGCCGATATAACCCATGCCATCGGTCAAATTCAGCCTGATTTGTACGCCAGAGTCATAAATATATACTCTTATGGAGCAACCTGAATCAATTTTTGTAATTTTCATAGATTCCTGTTTTAACTGTATCTCAATAATGTTTGAGTTGCTTAAAAATACTTCAATTAATTCTGGAATATTTTGTTTGTTCACCATTGTTCTTTTTGAAGTTTAAATCCAACTGATGAATTTTGAAAGAGGAAAGCTGCTGGGATCAGGATATCACTCGAATAAAGTGACAAAAAAAAACAAGGGAAAAGTTTGATTTTTCCATTCCCAAATTTGAGCAGCTTCTATGGTTAGAAAAGAGACCTGAGATAGGCAATGAATGGAAATACCTGGATATTGGCAAAGGAAGCATGGGGTTTTTATTAAATTTGTTCAGGTGCATGTTGAACTCGGGTAGGTTTATAATCCGTTGGTATTATTGAATTGTCTACGGAAAGAATACTATGGAAAAATATTTTTAGTTCAGAAACATAATGGTTGATCCCCTGGTAGAAATGCGGTCTTCATTACCAAGTTATCTAGTAGATAACTTGCTTAGGAAATTGCAGAGTATTGGACGATAAAGTTAAAGTTTCGCAGATTATTAAATCCCATATTCAGAGCCAAAAATGAACAAACAACCAATGGTATTTGTTTGTTTCCATTATCTAATACCCTGAAAATCTCCAACAAAGACAGCCTGCTACGTTTAAGACTTTGAAACAAATTTCTGAAGCGACTTGAAAAAGTGTTGTCATATATTGGATGGTCACTCCTATAGACACATTTTGATGCTTGTGAAAAGCTTGATTTTATTCTGGTCAGTAACGATCATCAAATTCACTTTACAAACTTTTTGGGGGTAGCTCTAAATGCATCAAGTGCCTTAGGTCCGTGTTATGCAATAGGTCAATCATTTGTAAGGTGATTCACTTGCTCAATAGCATATTCAAGATTGTGTCTTATCAAATTTCGGTGAAGTAGTATAAGAGTGTGACTTTTGCTGTCAGATGATAGTTTAAATAGTGTATTACAGTGTAATATGATTTTAAAACTTTTAGCCCAGTTTCTTGTCAAAAATCATTTCTAAAAACCTAATGTGCTCTACTTTCTGAATATCCTTTTCGTTTAACTTCAACGATGTATAGAGCGGTGTATCATTCAGTAAGAAAAGTATGTATTTGTTGCTGTGCGAACATGTTGAAATCCGTATCTTTGAACTGACCTTCAACTGAATGCAGTACTCTTTGAAAAATGCTTTCAATTGTTGGTACATTGTTACATTGTGCGTATAAAACTAAATCATCTGAATAAAGGCTAGTTTTCACTTGGCAAGAAATATTTTTGATGGCATAATTCATTGCACGAGTAGTAACCGTTTTCGCTCAATTATTCATCAGATAGAAATATATAGGCTCTATGTTCAATAAAAATAGGATTTCAAGAAACCTCAAGTATTCTACAACCATACATTAAATATCGAGTCGCAAACATAAATTGTATATTTCAAAATTATTGGTCTCACTACGTGGTATTTCTGCAACAATTGCCATGATAAATAATGACAGCAACATATATTCGATTACGTTAAGCTATACTTATGGTTTCCTTGAATTCTCGATGTTGTTCATATCAAATATCACGGAAGTAGTTATAAACATAAGAGACGGATTTTCAACTACAAAATTCTATACCTGACTGGAATTTGATCTACATTGTAGGTATTTATTACTAATTGTTTTGAAAACCATTTCTCTTAGAACAAACTTTCTTTGTTTATGATGTGTGGATTTTCACGGCCAGTTTCCAACAAATTGTTCGGTATTTTCGGTTCAATAATCGCGGTCTGCAGGTTTTTGAACCTGACGTTTCGTCTGCTTCTGACATTGTCAAAGGCGAGGCGGTCTACTTTGTTGCAAACTGAAAATGATGCTGGTGCGTTTGTATTTATAACGGGACTAGGTGTCGGATTGCCACCTGTACGTGAAAGGGCTACTGACAAGGATATCTGAACCAAATAAAGCTACATAACGGAGACCTCAGTTGCCACAAATGCAACAACAACAACAAATTCACTATGAACGCAAGGAACAAGATTGGATGTCATGAGAAAATGAGAAAAAATAATAGTGAAGCACATAAGGCTGCAACATTATCGGAGACTACGAAGAAAGACCTCCAGTTAGACGGTTCCCGAAGACCAAAATAAATATGAAGATTTCACTTCTTCGTGTTTCACTCAAATGTGTCAGTGTCAATTGAAATTGCTACATTAAAGCGAACAAGAAGAGGACACTTTTGATTTCACAAGATGTAGTTAAAAATTATAGTCGAACTGAATCGAACACAAAAAAGTATATACATCAGTGCACCTGATTTCAAAGCAATGGACAATGAGCAAATTTTTAAAAGGAAATAATAAATGACATTGCATTTGATTTGAAACGTTTTCATGAAATATTAAGTATTTCATCACTTCATTTTTTTTCAAAAATGTGAGAATTATTGCATCCAGTACCTTTGGAATGAACTGCCAAAAACAAGAACCTTCAAATACTTGCAATTCTACACAGTTAATAATGTTGACTATAAAGACTGAATTCAAAATGAAACGTGGGTCAAACTAAGCTCTATTTAAAACGTAGAATATCAGAACAAAGCTCTTGTTGAACACACTAGGAAAAATGACCATCACTTCGGCTTTTCTAATCCTGAGGTCCTAGATGTTCAACCTGTTTTGCCAAAGTCACACAAAAGTGTGAAAATATTCCTCGTTCGATTGATGACCTATTTATTCTGTGGAAATTCATATTGAATAAAAGATAGATAAAATAACTTCCGTATATTTTCCACTAATATTTTCATTTGTAACGACCTCTTTCGGTTTATTAACCCATTAAGGCCCAGAACTATTTTTTTTTCCAAAATTGGTTATTCTGATAACTTTTTCAGTTCAAGGAACGTCAGAAATGACTCAGAAAAATACTTTAATAAAAAATGCTATCTTTTTGGTTTTTGAGTTTTGTGGTGGGTCGTTAATGACCCCTTGGAACTTAGGAGTGCAATAAATGTACACTTGAGATATAAGGTGGTTTATTAACTTTATATTATTTGAAATTAACTGTGATACGTTTGAAAGCATTTATCATGTAGCGGAACTTCACAAGCATCACAAGCCTTGTTGGTCTTATTTTTGCATACCACACATCGGAGTCTTCTTTGTCCAGTTAAGATTATGTGTCGTCCGCTTGCAATTTTTGGGTACTGAATGCTTGCCCTCTTCGGTCCTGGACATGTGCTTCGTTTTCCGTATTTCAGTAAGAGTGCTTGTGTAACTGTACGACGGAAAGTGAGATTGTCTTCACTGTATCCATACTCACGCGCTAAAAGCCATGCATTTGTGACACATACATCGAACATCCAAAAAATTAGCGGAATGTACCACTTTTTGCCTCTAAATGCAATTCGGTAATTTGAGACGTGATTATCCAGCTGATCCACTCGCCCCATGAAAGTATAATACCTATTTACAACGTGAGGCTGTGATATGTTGACTTTAGATCTTTCTTTTGCCGAATATCTTTTACATTTGGCCACTGGTTCTAACCCATACTCATTAGACATAAGTGTGACAATATTGTTATCCTTCCAGCGAACACCAACCACATTATTATGGTTATCAAGTAGTGCAGAACACATGGAGCCTCTATCAAGCTTCTTCATTGTGGCAGTTTCCATCAGTTTGCATTTGCCAGTTCTGTTTTCTCTAGTGGTACCTGTTGCTCCTATACCTTTTTGACCCAACAATGTGATAAGTTTTGCAGAAGTGAAAAAATTGTCAAAAAAGGGAGAATTTTTGATCATCGTAATGTTTTTTCAGTATTTCTGCAAAATGAAATACTACTGATTCTCCCAGTCCCATACCTTTGTCGATATCCATGTTCTTATCTTTGCCTTGATACACTTGAAACTGTACACAGTATCCGTACTTTAGTGTTGCAACCCATGCCTTATATCCAAAACGGATGGGTTTACCTCTTATGTATTGTTTACATCTATGCCTTCCATAGTAAGGAATCATGGATTCATCAATGGATATGTTGCTTTCAACAGGTGCATATCGCAAAAAGTTATTATTTAGTGCATCAATAAGATACCTTACTTTGGAAAACTTATCGTTTTGAGGCAAGTTATCGTTATCTGCTGCATGCAAATTAGAAGATATTTCAAAAAAACGATTTCTGCGCATAGACTTGGCCACCAGAGGATTATGATCATCTTCGTTTGTTTCCCAATACATTGTTCTTCGTGGTAATGGAGCATATCCACTCAAAAGGAGAATCTTACTAAATTTTCAATGATTTTTGGGGTCAAAAATAGTTCAAAAAAATCTGAAGGATCACTCTCCCTGGAAACAGTTAGGGGCTGACAAAATTTAAAATCAGTATTGGTTTCATTTTTCTGGAAATCACCTGGTGCTTGCCATTTGAAATCTGCAATTTTTGGCAATGTTTGTGAAAAAATTAAGTTTCCAATATTATGATTCACAGGTAAGTTTTTAGAAGTAGAGGGTTGAATTGTCTCCTGAAATACTTCTGCGGCTTCTTTGCTTTCTTCTGGGGGTCGAAATTATCATAAAAGAACTCTGCTTCAGCATTAAGTTGTGCTGCACAAAGACGGATCCCTACAGTCTTCGTCTCCTGAATCTTCGGCACTCTCATCACCATCATTAGGTGGTAATATCACAATTCCGTCTGGAATCACATCATCTGCCTCTAAATTCTCTATCTGCTCTAAAAGCTCAGCAGCTGTGAGTGGGCGCTTCCTAAATAAATAACCAATAAAAATATTCAAGAACTTCTGAGGCCCAAGGGGTCGTTAACGACCCACTAAAAAAAAAACACATGCAGTTTGGCAACCACGCAATCGAAGTTTGATTTCTTATAACCTTACTTGTGAGACATCTTTTATAATTGTACTAATTTACCAAAATAAGCAATGAAATACTAAAAAAGGTACTTACCAGTTCCGATATGAAGTCATTGCACGCACAAGAAAAAAATACTATTTTCAACAATTTCTCTGAAACAAGCGCCCGGCCTATGGAAATAAGTTTTGATCTTTTGTTTATGCAAAAGAAGTTAGGTTTGACAATGAAAATCTGAAGTGGGTCGTTAACGACCCCAGGGTCCTTAATGGGTTTTAAACCATTCTCAAGTAAACCAACGCAATTCGACGAACAAATCCCAAGATATACAATATCATATTATTTCAGACAAGATGATTCAGGTAACATTTTTGTATTTCATGTACAGGTTTAATTGATCTACCTAAATGACATCTGTTTGAAAAAAATATGTTTTTCCGTTAACCAGGGGTGCGACAGCTGTCGCAACAGTTGTCATTTAGATAGGTCAAGCAAACCTGTACCTGAAATACAAAAATGTTACCTGAATCATCAATACCTCTTCTCAAATACCGAAACAATAATTATTTGACTTCCATAATATATCAAAATTACTGAGTATTGATTCAAAAACACTACACTACAAACTAATTATCAAAATTCACAAATTCAGAAGGGGAGAGCTGCATATTTCTAGTTGGTCACTGAAGGTTTTGAAATTGAGGATTTTATTCAATTTATTTGGAAGCGTCGGAAATGAATAAATTGAATAAATATATTCGTTCAAACTTGACAGTGTTGATGCCAGGAATTGAATACCGCCTATTTCAATTGTATGTCGTCAAGAACTTTCATATAAACTGTGGGATTATTCATACATAGTATGGACACATCTTTATATTTTGGCAAGTATACATTTTCATGATACAGGAGATGTATAACTCTGAGAATGAACTCAATGAAGTTCGAAACGTTGACGAGAAACAAGTAGTTTATTTTCCAATACTTTTCCACGGGCCAACCAGCCCGTTATTCGCAATATCATTTGGAACATTAATACGTTATAGGAAATATTAAAAAAGTTGATGACGGCCTGTTGTCGGGAAGTAACGTAATATATTTTTTTAATGAGAAACTGCTAAAATAATACCATTTTATGTAAATTATGTCTGATTTAGGTAACAAGTGCCGTTCAAAAGGTGACAGAAGGGTGAACTGTATATGAACACAGTAATAAAATCGGTATGAACCAAACTTTTTGGTTCATACCGATTAAGTTACTGCGTGAATTCAGAGTATTTTCCACAAAAATAATTCTATTCATCCGTCACTTGTTGTATTTTGTTAATTTGTGTGTCAAAAAAAGAACTCAGAAATTATACAGGCACTCATATTATCGTTTCGGAGGCTAAAATCTGCCCTCGTGTTCAGAACTGGAGACAATCTAACGAATCTTGCAGTTTTTTCTTTGGCTCGTGTTATTTTCTACAGGGCCAGATTTGGTAGTGTGGAGGCCCTGAAGCATGAAGTGGAGGCCTTCAAGTAATAATAATTTTTCGGATTATTTTTATTCATTGTATTCCTCTGTAACTCATGGGTACAAATTACTCATTGAAAAAAGTATTGGCATTGAAATGCCTAATCAAATCAAAAATTGATAGTAAATGGGAACTTGCAATCAGAGCTTTCTGATATATCGATAACAATATTATTATGTTTGTGCAAGTATTCTTAGAGAAAAATGTAAAAAAAATGGGGGGGAAACGTAGAAGTTGCTGACCCGTCAAACTTTTGATATTTCTTTTATCTTCTTTGTGGGTACCCCTCTCATGTGGAGACCCCGGGGTAGTAGCCACGCCTGCCTTTTCTCAAATCCGGACCTGGGCCTCTACGCCATCCATAAAGATGTTATATTCATAGATTTCAGTCTCCAAAACGTTAAGATTAGTATCAGTATGATTTCTCAGCTCTCTTTTTGATAAAAAAAAAATAAATACGACAAGTTACTGATGATTTGAACATTTTCCCTCTATGCATTTGTGCTGGAACTTAAGGAAAATTGGGTTGTATAATACATCATTTGAAAGGTAGATATTTAATTGATCATGCAGTTGAACAGTTTTTTCCAATTCAGTTGATTACTGTTTTCATATACAGTTCCCCCTCCTGAACGGGACTAGTTATGTAAATCAAAAAAGTCATACGCAAGAAGGCATCATTTTTAGCAGTTTTTCATGAATAATATTACGTCACTTACCGACAAGAGGCCGTTACCACCTGTTTTTGAAATTTTCTATAACTTATTAAGTGTTTCAAATAATATCGCAAATACGGAAAGTCAGATAACTGAAAAAACTATGTTTTCCTCCACAATAAACACTTTCGTTCAATACAACCCTCATATCATTTGGAAATTTTGGGGATACTGTCAATTCAAGGGGATATTTTCCTATAAAATGGTTTCTTTTATGAATTAATAGACGCATTCTTTGAAAGACTTTTTTTGTGGAGGAGTCGATACTTCTTACTGTTTATTGGGTATATAACCTTCCGCAATATGAAAAATAAACGAAAGCTTACTGCGTAATATAGACCTACTCAAAAATTTTGTCTATAGGTTGAAAAATCAATAGAAAGAAACTAATTTTCTATATTCAGTTTACATCAGTGGTCAACGTTTCCGTTTTCAAAACCCAGAATCTACTTCAAATTGTAACATACGTATGTCAAGAATGTTAAAGTGAATTTTGGGTTTTGAAAAAGGAAAAAGATTGTTTTCCGAAATTTAATGGTCCACATTTCCACAATCTAAGCTAAGTACTTATGATGCACTGTTTGGAATCTTTGGTGTAATAATGAATATTACTGGAGTTTTTTAACACCTCATTATTTTTTAACACCTCGACGAGGTGTTAAAAATAACGATTTGGTGTTGGGAAAAAACTCCAGTAATATTCAGTCTAAGCTAAGTATAAAAATTTCATTCTTTCAAATAATTTTTTCAACAAAATTCAAGAAATTGGGAAAGAAAGTTTTTGACTTTCTACTACTCTATCTTGATACAAAAAATGTGGGAATCTTCCAAAGAAAAGAAGGAAGTAGTCAATTTTAAAATAAGTAACTCTATACATAGATGTATAGATCATGCAAAGAAGTAACTTTATTCATTTTTCAGATTGTCAAACGGGTCTAGACCCAAAAAATGTTGAATTGACGTATTTCTGTGAAAATTGTCAGGAATACATGAAATGGATTCATTTGTTTTTTTTGTCCGCACTATATGACATAAATAAAAATAAGCCGAAAATTCGTGTTATCTGATACAATTTTTGGGAAATCGCTTTAGCAGCTTGAAAATGTCACAAAGTGCTGAACTTACCTCAAATCAACCATTTGAAATTTTTTCTTTATATCCTTCAGGCCAAAAACTCACTATTCGTGCGCGCGGTTTTAGACCGTCTCTGTAAAAGACTTGCGAACTGTATCGGTGGTCGACCGTTACTTTTCAGGCTAACGCTTGCAATTGAAAACTGAAGAAAGCAAAAGTAAGCACCCCTCCAACGCAAGAACTGCACTCACCTTGAGGATCGCAATGGGTTTCGAACTAGATCAGTCCTTCTTGTGATTTAGTGAAGAAATTTCACGTGATTTATTAAAGTAGATCTTTTCATCATCTCTGATTTAGTATAGGTCGAAATGGAGTTATTCTCTGATTGGAAATTGATCAAATGTGGTTCGTAGGTTTTCAACGCAGATAGTTTTTTCAAGATAAAATCTCTCCAATCTCTTCCACTGGACACTTGAGATTTATTTTAGGATGAGAATATTTTCAAAATTAATCAGAACATACACTATCTTAAAAATTAAAAACCAATTTCAAGTGTTTCTAGATAGTCATCCTCGGTTTTCTTCACGTAATTAGGGGTAAAAATGGAACTCCTGGTGTAGAATAAATCCAAAACAAGCACTTTCTCTTAAAACCAAAACTGCAATACTTTCTTCTTGCTGCGCGATTCACTAACAAAGTTGGTGTAGTTATAGTTTTCTTCATCTCCTGAAAACTCTAACTTGGCTGGTGAAAGGCGCGTCAAGAAGTGTATTGCAGTTTTGGTGTTTTGGAAAAATGCTTCTTTTGGATTTTCTTATAGAATCAATTTTTCATTTGAGGAATGAGTCCTGTTGTTTTTGAATGAAACTATTCCCACGGGAAAACCAAAATGTATTTAAATTGTAGGGTTACATTTCCAAGAGAGACTTTCTACTACTCCATTCAATTCCAAAAGAAGTGACTCTATACATTAATGTGTAGATCATGCAAAAAAGTAACTTTCAGATACAAACTGGAAGACGAAGCACACCCGAAACAGCAGCTTTCATATAAATATTGAATTACATGAAAGAAAAAATGTTTCTAAACAAATAATTTATATGTACACTGAATTATACAAAAAACACTTTTCCCTACTCATTTTTTCTTCCAAACATTCATTATGGAATTGAATCAGATATAATTCACAGGTTTCCTACACAATATAACGAATGTAAGGAGAAAATTACATGGAACATTGTCATCCTCACTGGTAGACATCGATGTTTCGCCGTAAGACATTGATCATAATATTATAAGAAAATAAATTGATGGATGTAGCCGTTACTACGTGGTAGGAAAACATAATGAAGAAAAGAGAAATGCAACCACTTTTACCACTTTTATTTGTAACTAACGTTACTGCAGTTTCGTCCTAAACGGACATTTTCAAACTTATACAATAAACTCCGTATAGGACGAAACTCCAGTAACGGTAGTTACAAATAAAAGTGGTAAAAAACATAGAAAGTTTCATTTCTCTTTTCTTCATTATAATTTCCTACCACGTAGTAACGGCTACAGCAATCAATTTATTCGAAGGTATTTCTTTTACGTGTAATTTAATGTTTATATGAAAGTGGCTGTTTCGAGATGGTTTTTCTTCCAGTTTGTGTCTGAAAGTTACTCCTTTGCGTGATCTACACATCTTTGTATAGAGTTAATTTTTTGAAATGGATTGCTTCCGTCTTTTCTTTTGAAGATTTCCACATGTTTTGTATAAATATATAGAAGTAGAAAGCCAAAACCATTCTTTCACGAAAAAATAGAATTGAAACAATATTTGTGAAATGGAATTTCGAAAAATGGATAATACGTTGTATTTTGAACATGAGCCAATCAAGTTGTCAATTCATTGGAGTAAAACCTCTAAATGACAAACATGAATTGAGTAGGTACTCCAAATAATTTTATTTCTGACCGGGATATTATAAGCTTATATCGTCATATTTACGCTATCAATAAAGAGGGTCATAACTCCCTTGGGACATAGATTTTATAATTCCCTCTACCTTTCACAAGTAAAAATAAATAGAAATGAAAACTGAACCATATTTTATTTATTCACGTCATTACAAATAATAAATATACAATTTTGAAATGTTCCCTGAAAATTACTTCCGCCACTGGAAACAATTTCTTCTTTTGTATGGCTGGAGCTTCTGTTCACTAAGGTCGAGGTACCTGCCTCTTCTGATGACAAAGTAGACAACATACGCGCCGTTTTATTTCTCAATTCGATGCTATCCTCCAAATACCCCTCCGCCACCGTGGAACTTTTCCAACCTCCGTGTCTTTTTAAGTTAGTCATAGTTGCTCCTGCATTGGCTGGAGCAGTAGCAGAAGTGCGACGAAGGCAATGTCCCGTATAGGAAGATGAGTTTGGCAATCCTAAATACATTGCGATTTTGCTGGGGATTTTCCCAAACATGTTTTTTCCAATTGGCTGAGATGTACATTTATTTTGTCGGAAGCTCAAAAAAAATCGTTCAATACCTTTAGGACGCAAAGACATATAAAGTCTTAATAAAGGCAAAGCGGAGAACTCTTTTTCATCCACAACTGTAAATTTCTTCGATACACCACGTACTTTCCGGTACGTTCACTACCATAACGGAATCCCGGTCCTCTATATCCGATATCTTCATATTCAAAAGTTCCTGACTTCTGCATCCTCCAAAATAACCCATATTCAAAACAACCTATAACAAAAAAAGGAAATAAATACACACAAAAAGGAAAATAAGAAAAAAATTACCTTATGCAATAAATGAATATCATTAGGAGCGTCCTTTAGGAATCTGATAACATCTTTAGGAGAAAAAACAGCAGACTTTTTCGGCTTATAACTCTTACTCTTCCGTTTCAAAAAAGCCTGTAGTTCATTGAACTTGGTGATATCTCGTTTCTCATGTATAGTCACCATCGATTTTAGCATTGACCATTTAGTCCATAAAGAATTCGGACTATACGTTTCTGACTGAAACGAATAAACACAATTACTACCAAATCTACCGAAAAACATAGAAAATTCCTTACCAGTTCTTGAAAATATGCCAGAAATACAGTTTCAGTGACATCTTTTGGCATAACATTTTTCCGTGTCAGCCAGTCCAAATATATCTCGGGCCAGAGGCCCTCGGGACGCAAACTTTGCCATCGGTAATTAAGGCCCTCCTAATTCCCTTGATACATAAATAACTATTAGAAATTTCCACCCATCAGATGCGTTAATTATGAAAATCAATAACACACAATTCATTCATAAATTACGACTTCATGTCATGGAATGAATTTGACCTATTCATGTCATCGATGCCATCGTAATGACATTCATTCTCTTCAAATCCCAGCGTTCGGATTGAAAGAGTTATATTCTAAACATTCGTTATGGAATTGAATCAGATATCATTCACAGGATTCGTACACAACATTATAATTGAAAGGTAAAAATTATGTTTTGTCTGTATGTATTTTTGAATTTTAGGAAACAGTCTGGTTTCATCTTCAAAATTTGGCGTAGTCATAGATTGTGAAAATGATATCGAATTTCAGCAAAATCTGGGGATCTCAGCCTGTCACGCTATTTTTGATTCATTTATCTAAAACAAATATAACAAAAATTCATATTTATTTTCCCAATGTGCCCTATAAAAAGTCAATGAGTCGCGAAATATTAGAAAATCTCTTTAACTTCATCAAAATATCAAAATTATCCACGAGATCAATTTTGTTCATATGAAATAGTTTTCAACATTTTTATGTTATCTCTGATGGATTCATGGACTGGAAAAATAGAAAAAAAAATCTGAACAAAATTTTATATTAACTTGTTTCAAAAATTTTGTTCGTTTTAATGTCATACGTTTTTGGAGTTCCATATCTTAATAAATATTTATTCTATGTTATGGAATATACTGATCGACAGAGATTTTTGTACTCTATACATCGATGCTGTTCATTTTTTCCTGATTTTAATTTTTTCCTCTTTCCACATCATTACTATATGATGTCGATTTTTGAACAATTTGGTTCAGCCCAAAAAATCAATCAGGCATTTGACAATGATAGTGGTTCCATTTTGTGGATTCAGAAACTTGCGTTTCTTACAACTTAACTATGCCACACAACCCCCTACGACTCTAAAGATCGATTCACCACAGCCCCCTACAACTATGAGGAATATATTTGATAGACCAGAGCTTCGGAAAATATACAACGAAATATGTCCTGTGGGGTTTAATAAAATTATTGGACTAGTGATGATGATAGTGGTGATGAACGCACTGATCGACGTTGAATTGCAAAATTTCTTTCCGGAGATTGTAGCTTCAAAGATGAGCCCCGAAGTGGTCGACTTACAGTAATCCAGGACGTGAATTTGAAGACCCTGATGGAGACTGACCCATCACTAACGGGATGGTGGAAGAACTAGACGTCAGCTCCCAAGCGGTTTTCGATGATTTAAAACGTATTCGATAGGTCGAAAAGCTGGAGAGGTGAGTGCTACATGATTTGAACGGTCGACAGAAATGGTTACGTTTTAAGGTCTGTACGTGTTTTTGGGCAACCAAAACGATTCTGTTTTGGATCGGATCGTCACGTGTGATAGAAAGTGGCTCCTCTACGGCAACAGGAGACGATCGTGCTCCACGACAACGCCCGTCTGCACGTTTCGCAAATCATCGTTCGAAAATTAAACGAATTGAGCGTCAAAGTTTTGCCTGTCGCCAACCGACTACCATCTAATCAAGCACTTCGATTACTTTCTTACCGGTAGAGCCTTCGCCAGTCAGGACGAAGCAAAAATGACCTTCGTCGACTTCATCGAATCTCGAGCACATAGTTTTTATGCTGACGGGATTAATTGACTTATACCTATTACGTTGGCAAAAGTGTGCAAAAATATCCCAATACTTTACGATTTTGTTTAAATATCAGTTCATTATGAATTAAGAGCAAACAAAAGTCCTTTCACGAGGAATGATAAGCAAAATTTTTTTTCATATATGTATTTCTGTTTAAAATATGTTTAAAATATGTTTTTCCATTAACCAGCTATCGCACCCCTACGAACGACAACCCTCAGAAGTCGAAACTTGTGCGAGCTAAGGAATAACGAGGTCTCACCTTTCAACGTGTGATTCCTAACATGGGTTGGACGATAGCCAGTGAAAATCGAGTGTTTTGCCTGCTGCTTGAACCATCGACTCACACATCGGGCGATTGACTGAGTGGACAAAGCACCCACGTCGAACTGCCTGGCTACCGACCGACCTTACTTCTGAAAAATTGAAATCACTTCCATTTGATGACTATATACTATATATAACAAAAAAATATTGAGAAATATTCACCTAAAAAAGTGGAAAATTCCTACAAATGATGAATGGAAGAAATCTTTCTTTCTGATTTCGAAAGTTTAATTACTTGAATGTAATTCAAAACAGTAACTGATGAATGCAGAAGTTTATAAAATTAGGAATCGAGCTTCTGCTAATATAATTTTTTTTAAGAAAAAACACAATCACTACGGGAAAATTCTTTACGCGCTCTAAGAGCGGTGCCTGTGCGAAAGCAGCGATTTACATTGGATTTGAATCGCTGGAGATTGAATCTATTTGGAAAAACGTTTTCAAGAAGTATATTCCACATAGAAGCAGTGCTCCAAATGAAAGAGTTCTTAAACAGTGAAGTTCGAGGTATACTGAGTTGAATCTCAAAACGATGAACAGCCACAGTCTGTCACTTGAAAACTTCCCAGGAAAGAATCTATAGAAGAGAGACAAATCTACAACCTTTCTTCGATGTTCAAGATCATCAAGATTACAAATGATGTTCGTGTCTTCAATCCAGCAGCTTCAGGGTATGCTCAAGGGCGAAGCTCCATTCATGAGAACACTACTCCAAAGAAAGTCTGATCTGAGCTTCATAAAGCATCAACAGTTGGTGAGGTGTGTCTAGTTTTATGGTTCGGAACAGTGTTCCAAGCTTTTGAGAAGCAGCTTTTGCAATTCCAGGGACATGATTGTGCCAAGACATATAGGTGTCTATTTTAACCACCAACAAACTTATCGAAGCAGAAAGCGGTATTGTTTGTTCTGACATCATTACATCGGGTTCGGCTTATATTTTTGCAGAAAACCGATGCCTGTGTTTTTTTGGCACTGAATTGAACCTGATTTCTTTCAGTCCAATTCCCCTTCCAACCTCCTTCTGCCGGTGAAGATGTGAATCTGTAGCCGATGTCCTGAAATCCAAATGAAATGATAAAACAAGTGTGCTGTCGCCAGCAAAGTAATATATTGGATTCTTGGTTGTTTCCGATAAAAATTAACAGATTTGAGAATTCGGAAAATTCACTGATAACCAAATATTTTTGAAATTGGTTTATTTCAAATTCATTTGATGAGTTGGTGAAATTTCTTTTATTTTTATTTTATTTTTTATTTTCATTCATTTTCAGTCAGGTAACTTATATGATTCAAATTGTTATTTTATTTAAAGCACTGATTACCGCTGGAGACTACTGGAATTCCGGATCTCAAGAATCAGAGGAGTTTATTTGGAGGAATGTTAAACAACAGCTTTGAGTTTTCTTGATGGTTTCTGGAAATAGGATTGCGATCAGAAGTTGTAAGGTTTAGTGCATTGAACCTTAGGGCCAGGGTAAGACCGAATACTTTGTCATATTTTCTATTAAAGCAACCATTAGAAAGAGTAGAAAATTTCAGAACTTCGACACTGATTCTTCCATCCAGTGCCAATATATGTTCGATAATGATAACTCAGTATTTTCATTCATCCATTTCAAGGATAGGAATGCAAAACCCTGTCAAAACTCTCAAGTAAACAGTATTCCTTGTTTTATTGGTATTATTTAAACAATAATAAAGATAATAAACAATAATAATAATACTAGTATAGGTCCTGACCAGCGCATACTACGTTATTTAAATAATACTAATAATAATGAACGGTCTTTATTTTTATCTTGGCTGTAAGGAAACAGTACGGTATACTGACGAAATTTACATATTTTTTATGGCAAAAAAGTTAATAAACGAATTGAATTGAATTGGAAATTGTGAATCTCACAATGGAGTGTCACTAGAATACGTTTCGAATTTTAATCAAGTATTTCCATTAAATACACTCATTAAATGTACATTAGAAATATTTTCCTCAGAATCAAACTTCAGAAAGTGAAAGGAGTATAGTGTGGCCATATCCTCTTGATGATGTAAGTTTTTCTCGAAAAAAAATCCTGTTATAGGTTTCGAGGAGCGGCACCATATCCGCTTTACACAATACTCCCGACAACTAAGTTTTACCTAGATTGAGGAAGTGTTTGAATCGTCCACTTTTTCAACCTCGAACAACTTTTTGTTCGCACATTAACTAATTGACCTGCCAAATATATGAATTTTGATTTGAGACATGCAACAAAGCATATGGATTATTTCGTACATTTCTGGCAATTAGCATAATGCACTGAGCTGATTACTCATGAAGAAGTTGGCATTGAAATTTTGCTCTTTTCATTGTCCAAATTAACATCAATTCGAGACGAATGTTTGATGGATACATTTTTAATCACTGGCCTTTACATGACAATGAATTATGAAACAAGTTCGATAATTGTGAAAATTTACATTTGGAGGAAGCTTTATCACAAATAGGCGGCAGATCGTAAAGGTAGATGATGTTATCAGTCAGGTAGAAACTATTGAATATGATGTGACTCAAGGTTCTGGGATATCTTTTGTTCAATATATATATAGATGTGTTGTTCTCGTTAAAATGCAGTGGCGAAATAAATGGATTTGCCAATGACACAGCAATAGTGTACGATGCTGAAAACTGGGATATACTAAGAGATAAAGCTCAGGCTGATTTTTCACTAGTAAAGAGCTGGCTCGAACATAAATTACTAACGGTTACCATGGAAAAAATAATTACCTACCTATCAGTTGCAATAATGTAAGCAGGCTGTTTGACAATCTTCAAATCATTACTTTACAAAATCAAAGTTTCTCAATATTAGCTGTGAAATAAATACTAAGGTGTAACCATTGATAGTAATTTGAAATGGAAAAATTGCATTCTGTATGTGATCAAAAAACTACAGAGTATTCTTTATAAATTCAGATATCTTAAAAAAAATTGTCATTCAATCATATGAAAACACTATACTTTGCTTTAGTAGAAAGTCATTTACGTTACGGCATAGTAGGTTCAGGTGGGGCCCTGCGAACACACATCAAACCACTAGAGATTATCCAAAACAGATTCCTGGAGTTGATTTTAGAAAAACCCCACCAATATTCTACAGATCTGCGGATATAAGGACTGCGAGATACTGGACCTGAGAACAATATTGTTCGAATGTTATATTGAAATATAAAAAAATAAAAAATGACGCCAGTTTACCTACGCATAATTATGGTACCCGACAAAGACACCATTATGTTGTTCCACAGATGAGCAAATCTGTTTGTCAGTGATCATTTTCTTATACAGCACCTAAGGCGTTTAATGTTATTCCCGACCATATTGAAGAAATATAAACTTTAACATGTTGAATAATAAGGTAAAACGATTCACATACGAAACACAATCAGCCAAATGTAATGAGATCGTCGAATCAAATTTCTTCAACTGATTATTTCATTTTATCTTATTTGTACTCTCCATTTTGATTCTTCGTGCACGGGTTTAATTTTTATTTTCATAACTATTACTTATTTCAATATTTTTGCACTTTCAAAAGGTTCTTGTTGATGAGTTTGCTTTTGTTCATGGTTAACACCATGAAAAAAGCGTATTGCTTTTTTCATGGTGTTCTTGTACTGGACTGAATATTTATTAGGTAATTAAGTAATGAACTTTTATCTCGAAACAGGTGTTTGCTCACTTATCGAGTATGTATCATTTATGCAAAAAAAATATTTATTGTATAAATGTTCTCATTATTGTGATTGCTTTTTGTATTACTCTGTCATTTCCATATATATTTTTTTAAGTGTGATGCTTTTTTTCGTAATGTTCTTGTATTGGATTGAATATATTTTTCTTTTTATGTAGTTAAGTAAGGTAATTTCATCTCTAAACAAGTATTTGCTCACTCATCGAAAAGGTGTCATTAATGAAAAAAAAATGTATTTGCTGTGTACATTCTGTCTCATTATCTGTATCATTATATGGTTGTAAATCATAACATTTCATTCAATAAATTCAAATGAGAAGTTTCACTTGCAGAATTGAGTTCAAATGGTAGAGTTAGTCGTATTCATAGTTCATTTACAACACGAGTAATAGTTCTGCTCATTATTTCATAAACAGTTCATTATTATTCAATAAATGAAACATAACTCATCTAAAGTATATATGCAATGAAAATTAGAATTATGTAATAATGAAATATTAATGAAAAAACCGAAACAAACTATGGAACTCTCACCGCAATTCAGAAAGAATATAAACGTTTCAAGATCATTCAAATATCCCATTATTAAAACGAGATTTTGTCTCCTCGCCTTTTTTGTTATGAATGAATCAATTACCTTCTGGTCGTCGATAGTTACGTTACGGTGCATTTATATTAATAATAACCCAATTAAAATTAGGTCTTTTCTATTCAATATAGTTTTGATGTGAGTGCTGGAGTGCTGGAGCTTCAGTATACTCGGAAAAAGTTTTATGCAGAAATTTTCTTATCAAGATGACCATTACAAAATTAATTCTTTTGGTCAGGTTGCTACTCTCAAAATTCTGCACAAGCTATGGTTTAATGGGACCAAAATTGAAAATCAGAAATTTTATGAACGCTATTTTCCGGGTTTTGTGACCGTGGTCTGCAGGTATTTATGTCTGACGTTTCTTCTACTGCTGTGGTAGACATTTTCAAAGGCGATGTAGTTACGGTTGTAATACCCGAGCTGGTGCTCTGGTTCTTGTTCTTGTTGTATCCAACACATTGCTTTTGAAAATGTCTACCGCAGCATTAGATGAAACGTCAGGCATACAAACTCGCAGCTTATGACCAGAAAATAGCCAACAGCAATTTATTTCCATAAAGCCATCAGGTACTTCAAGCCTTAGAAGGCAAATCTCAGCTAGATACAGTATACACTGATCTCCAGAAAGCTTTTGACAAGGTAGATCATGTCTTCAGAAATTTCAAATTTCATACAAATTTGTTGAAACTAATGATTAGCTATCTATGAGATAGATCTTTTATGGTAAGATTTAATGGTAACACATCTGGAAAGTTTTATGCTAACTCTGGTGTACCACAAGGTTCTATTCTGCGACCACTGCTTTTTATACTATTCATAAATGACTTTTGCAGGTGATTTAAAAAATTTCAAATGTATCAATGCAATACGATGTTCCAAGCTATCAAGGTTGCACGTAATGTTCGCGTCTCCAATCAGGCGGATGGCTATTTTCTGGATGGAATCCAGCAAGTTCAGAGTATGCTTGGGGGCAGAGCTCCACACATGAGAACAATACTTCAAAGAAGATCTGATGTAAGCTTCATAAAGCATCAAAAGTTGCTGAGGTGTGTACAGTTTTCTGGTTCGGAACAGTGTTCCAAAGTTTTGAGGAGAAGCCTATGCAATTCCAGCGGCATTATTGTGCCAAGACATATTGGTGTCCATTTCAACCCCCAACCAACTTATCGAAGCAGAAAGTGAAAGTGTCTGACCTGACATTATTTTATCCGGTTCGGAAACATTTATCTTTTTGGAGAAAACCGATGCCTGGGTTTTTGTGGAATTGAATTGAACCTGGTTACTTTCACCCTAATTCGAAATCAGTGATTTTTTTTTCAATAAGTCGTTGATATACAATAAAAAGTGGGTTGGAGACAATATGGATCCCTGGAAAAACCAGAGTTGATGGTGAAAGTATTCGAGAGATATCCATCGACGGCCACTTGCAGGGATCGCTCTTTTAGGAAGCTGAAGAGCCATACACAAAAATGATCCAACAAGCCATAGCATCGAAGTTTGGCCAACAAACCCTCATGCCACACACAGTCAAAGGCCTTAGAAATATCAAGTGCAACAGCTCTTGGTTCTCCATGTTTCTCGATTGCGTTATTTCAAATATGGGTGACATACGGTAGAAGGTCGCCTGGTTGATCTTTGTTTCCGAAAGCCATATCGATGATCGCTCAAGATGTTGAAGTCTTTCAAATATCTATGAATACGGTGGTTTACTGCGTTCTCCATGATTTTTGATATCACTGATAGTAAAACGACTGGTCTATAGTTATTTGGAAGATTTTTCGTGCCCTTTTTGGGAATAGGCTGAACGCGAGCAATTTCCAACACGAAGGAAAACCCCTTTTCATGTAAGACAGGTTGAAAAGTCTGCAAAATCCTGTGCGAGTTAATTTGCATACTTTTCAAGTACAATGACGGGCACTTCATTAGAGCCTTTGACGATACAAAAAGTGGGATTGGCCTGTGATTGCTGTGGCAAATCATTATGAAATCACAAAATTTTGTTTGAGCTATCTAGTAGCGTTTTGCATTTATAATTAGCATTCACTACTTTTTACTATAAGAAAACAAAGAGTATCTATGGAAAATGTAAATTCAGAAAGTGTCTTTCAGTTGGTCACTCTTTCGGTGACGATTGCTGTAAACAAACCTCCACTCATTCTGAAGTGAAAAATCTCGGTAAAGCAAAACTATGTATACGTGTATTCGAGATAATATTTCAAAACCTTGACCTCCAATCGACTGCCAAAAAGTAAGAGTGGAATAAGTATAATGATTTAATTCCCATGAAGAAACATGCATTAGTGGGCCTCCGAGGCATACACAAATGAAAATATTATTTATGGCTTACATAACCAACCTCATTTTGAATTGAAGTCTGGTGACACATAGGTACAAAACAATCGGGCGGGTGTAAAAAGTGTGACATGTTGTCGAAATTTCTTCTGATTTTAGTGGTTGTTAAGCTCATTTATTCATTTACTCATTCATTGACAAGAGAGAAAAGTAGAGAATCAACATACTGCGATCCCTATCTAAGCAAACAGATACAGTAATTTCAGTTTTCCATGACTTTTGTCGTTTTTTTGAGTCAGTAACTGAAATGATCCGTAACTCACATCTTCGAACCTATCATAATTGAAAAGATTCATAACTTACTACCTTTAGGCCAGTCAAAGATGTGCAAATTCATAACTGTACAGTAATATCCAAGCGCTATTAAAAACAAAAAATAACGAACTCGTCAAGGACTCGGTTGAAATAGCAAATAGATTCAACAATTAGGTATTTCATTTCTATAGGTGGAGATTTGGCGCGAAATATAAATCCAGACTGTTCCGAAAGGAAGAGTATATGTAACCACATCATTTTTCTGCAACCTACAACTGAAAACAAGATAAAATATATTATATCATAACTCAAAAATTAAAGATCTCTTGTCTATGATGATATCAAAGAAGAATATCTGAAACCGGTTATATATCGAAACCACTAACACATCTAGTGAATATGTTATTAGAGCAGCTCTCAAAATGGCTGTTATAACGCCTATATATAAAAATAGAGAAAAAACCGATGTAGCAAACTATAGACTAATCTCACTCATAACTAGTCTTGCTAAAGTTCTCGAAAAGGTTATTCAAAAGTGATTGAATATGTTTCTTGAAAAACACCAGTTATTGTCAGATTCACAACACGGCTTCAGAGAGAATATGTCCAACCAAGACCCAATAAAAAAACTAACCCAGCAAATTTATTCATGTTTGGATCAATCGAAACCCTCTATTGCTGTTTTCTTAAACCTTAGGAAAGCTTTCGACACCGTCAACCACTCTATCTTACTGAATCTTCTGCACGATATGGGAATTAAAGGCAAAGCGAATAATCTTTTCAGAAGTTATCTTTAAAACAAAGAGCAAAGCGTTAAAGTGGGCAATCATATAAGTGGAAAGGAAATTATTACATATGGTGTGCTCCAGGGTACGGTGTTATGACCTATCCTATTCAATATTTACCTGAACAACCTTTTCCTATAAGACATCAACTCCAACATTTTGAGTTTCGCCGATGATACTGTGCTGCAAAGACGAAAACTGGTTTGATTTGAAACAGGAACTAGAACATGACCTTCATCAAATCAAATTGTGGTTCGACTACGAGCTCTCATCTATTAACTTTGAGAAAACCTATCACGTATCATTCAGTAGTTATGACAACTCTCTACCAGAATATGACATCAAAATCTCCAATACGGAAGTCATCAAACCCACAAAGAAAATAAATTATCTTGGAACATACATAGTTGAAAAATTACGTTGCATACTTTACAAATTCAAACGGATAGCAAACATACTCAATCAAAAACAAAAAATTATGTTATATAAGAGTTTAGTAGAGCCACATCTGAGATATGGTATAATTGGTTGGTGTGGAGTGTTGAAAACTCATCTACATTCCCTTGAGGTTATGCAGAAGAGATTTATAAGATGTATCCTACGGAAAGGTTACGACTACCCTAGCGATCTACTTTATTCAGAATCTGAAATATTTGATCCTAGACAGCTGTTTTTTATAAATATTACTGCTACTACTTATTGCAACTACTTATCACCATAAATATGCTACACGTCGGAATCATAGTATCGTCATACCATTAATACTCAAATCAGTCGGGCAGAAATTCTTTCGGTATTTAGGACCAGAACTCTACAGTTTTTTCCTGAAAATTCAAGATGCGAATCAAATCTCAAAAAACTTATGACAAAGATTAAATTATTTGTCAAGAATATACCACGAGCAGAGATACATAGACAAATATAAATTTAAATACTTACTTCCACGATTGTGGATATATATTGTGTATTGATTTGTTTGTAATCTGGAACCCTTATGATCAAAATCTCTATATCATTGATTAATTAATTTATTTATATTATGTCCAAATGTGTCCAGTTCGTAGTTCTGTTTTTATCCATATTTAGAACCCATTCAATACATTAGTTTATTTAGATTCTTCATATTCTGTTCAAATATGTCCAGTTTAAACGTATATTCTTATCTATATCTAGTTCTTATTCCAATAGAATGATTGCTTTTATTTATTTATATTCTGTTCAAATGTAGCTATTTTGAATTTATATCTTAATACCTAATTTAATGCATGAATCTCATTCAATGTCAGATTCAGTATTCTCATTCCTTACACACAGGCAGATCATTTTGCCTCATAAGATGTATTTTATTTGTCCACTGTTCATTTCTATATGTACATGTATATTTCCTGCAAATAATCTTAAGAAAGCGAATTTGGGTTGCAATTCTCTGACTTTTTCAAGTTTTCCTCAACTAACTCTTGAATATTCATAAGAAAATAAATATTTAGAAATGAAATTTGGAATTATTCATCTCTCCCAACTACCTATACCACAGATTCTGGTAAATACCTGTCGGAAAACAACTATTTTCCTGGCTAATACCATTTATGCAGCAGACCAGGAAGATTCGGTCTCTTCATGAATCAAAGACAAGAGTTTGAACTTTCTGAAAACGAAAAGGATTGATACCACAATACTCATTTCAGATTGTTGTTTTTCTTGGTTCATTCTGCGTCAGATGTTCCAGTTCTACTTTTCACCCGTGAATAACACAGTTCCGCAGTACAATTAACTTTCTTAAATATTTCAAAATTATCATACCAAGTACGGAGGACTGGCTAAACGGCCCACTGGTAATAGCGGAAGAAACTTGGTATACAAATGGCTCAAAGACCCAAGAAGCAGTGGGGGCCGGTATATACGGAGGCAGAGCAAAGACGAGAATCACACTGAGCCTCGCACATATGTGGTATCTAGTATCTGTAGAGTGGGGAGGGTGAGTGTAGACTCATAGCACTTAGGCCACATGTGATCCATTGTACATCCTCCCGAGGAGTTGTCCTCCTAGGTCATCGTCCATCCTGTCCTTTCCAGGAAGGTGGACAGGTCACTAGGAGATATCTCTTTTATATTGGCAGGTGTATGCCAAGACTCGCCGAACACACACTCTCTTTGGCAAACTTGAGGTGTGTCACGGTGGCCTCCGCGAAGGTATTGGAAGGTGCAGCGATATTACTGTCTTTGCGCGGCTATTTCAACCTTCTTGGGGTTCCCTCCGTGGAAGTGCACAAGTGAGGGAGCTTTCCTGCAGGGGCAGCCGGTTCTTTGCCTTTATTCAAGGTGGAGCTCTTGGCGCCCGCCGCAGGAAATGCCCTTGCTGTTGGAGGTGATCCGCCATGTCCAGCCTCATTCCAAGCGGTAGATTGGGGTGGACATTTCTGTTCATCCCCAGCCACCGCCTTAGATTGAGGTGAGCACTTTTGTCCAGCCTCAGGATTGTTTTTTGTTTTTGTTGTTTCTGTTTTTGTGTTGTTTCATTCATATGTGTTCCCACGAGTAGCAAGGGAAGAGTTGGTCACCTCTGGCAGAGCCCCGCATTATCAGAGGTGGGCTGATTAAAATGAGGTTTCGCCCAGTTCCCCATGGGGATCGTTCGTAGCCGCATATTACCCAGCGGCCATTCAGCTATCGGCACGATTCCTTACACTTCAGCTTGGGTAGGCTAGTCCACAGTGGCATGTAACTCAAAGCCTTTGGGGAATTTCAGTTCCCCTCACCCTACTTATTTCTACCATTGACCAGGAGTCCGGCGACTCCGTCCGTAAGGCCACATTGGCTTCCCAGACAGGGCCTCCAGTCTAGGGCCGTTCCCCTATCCGCCACCTGGGGCCACGCCCGATAGATAGCCGAACTCACGGGAACCTAGGACAGAATTCTACTGTGTTCCAGGCAGAAGTTTCGGCCATTGAACACTGTATAGAGGAAATAAACAGGCAGAAGTTCGCAAATAAAACCATTGCTATTTTCTCCGACAGCCAGATGGCAATTAAGGCGCTCAGCTCATGTCAAGTCTTCTCAAGACTGGTGGGAAGCTGTCTGATCGGCCCAGAACCCTTCTGCGGGATAGCGAAAGCATGTATAAAGACATTCATAAATACATGGATGCAAGGCGAATCGATAGATTGGAAGAAACCATCGGAAGGAAGGCCTGCTAAACCACAACCATAAGGCTGTAAGGGTAGTGGTGGGTCTACTAACGGGGCATAGCTGGCTCAGCAAACATATGAGCAACATGGGTCTGACAGAAGAAACCCAATGCAGGTTCTTTCAAGAAGAGGAGGAAACCGCACTGCATGTGCTCCTTGAATGCGAAGCGGTAGCAAGGCTTAAGCCGGCCGCAAGTTGAGACGCAGGTCGTGAGGTGATGCATGGTGAGTCACGGTGAGAAAAAACTGCGGGTGAATGGACCCCCGTAAGTTGAAACGTAGTTTGAACCTACAGTTGTTAGATGACGTGTCTCTTGCCTTTAGATTTTCAAATGGATTTGGTTTATGAACTTTCAATCGATATCAGCTCCGAATCTGAGTCAGAAAATGATGAGGAGGTTGAATCGATTATTTCTGCTAGCTTCATATCGCTTCCCATATTGAACTTATTAATTTTGTTCGCAAATAGCCCTCATGGCTAGCGTCGTACAAAACGCGACAATTTCTAACTGCCTCTATTAATTTTTCCTCCATTTCACTTGACACGCCGTGACTCACTGAAGAAATCTGTGGAAGAAGGGCTGCGTAACGCAGGGTCACCGACCGCGAAAACTGCGTCACGTCACCCTGCGTCGGAACTTGCGGGGTTCCTATCATTTGTATGGTTCGCAGAAATTCAACGTGACTCACCCTGCGTCACCTCACGAACTTGCGTCTCAACTTGCGGCCGGCCTTAGACACGCAAGATGCGGAGAAGAGAAACCAGAGGCTGACAGCTATATGAAAGGGTCAGTGTCAAGGCTATGTAATCTCATCAAAGAGATCAAGCTAGACACTGAGATCTAACAACCAAGCAGCATCACAATAAATCTCTGGGCTAGCTCCCCGACAATCTAATTTAATTTTTCACTACAGGAAATTACATTCCAACAAGACGGTGGGTGCTTCTCTACGTTACCTACGAAATGAACATAATCATTTATAAGTTTCAAGGTTGTTGAATAGAATGAACAGGTGCAAATGAGTAGCCTTTTTGACCGCCTGATTTGAGCTTTTTTTTCATGGAGACACGTTTGAAACAAAGTGTATCACATTCCACCTGAAGAGACTTGCGAGGATGAATCAATAATGAATGTCGCAAGCGATTCAAAATAATGTACGACAGCGGTTTGAAGATAGTTCGCGTTGTGAAGCTTGCATGTACTACATTTCCAGCATCGAATCGATTGATATTTCTCAAGTAAAATCAATTGCAATTTCGCATTATCAGTTCGAAAAAATATTGGAGATGACTGGCAACTTTGTTTTGAGGGTTGAAGGTTTTGCAAAACTCCACCTCAACAAACAAACTTGGCGTGTTTTTAGATATTTGCCAAAAGTATTGGTAAAATTCGTTCTGAATTTCAATGTATACTCTTTTATGTAACCATGAATTATAAACAATTAAAATAAATAATGGGCGGTTCTGCCAATATCTCCAAATCAGCTTACGAAATTTCTAGGGCGGGATAAGTGAAAAATTACCTGAAACTGGGTCGCTACTTCAACTAGTTCAAAACCAAATCTACTTCGCAATATTAGCATCACTGAATTGAAATAACTTGCATCACACATTGAGTTATTTCATCAATCTTGTTCGACAAATCCCCATATATTTTATTTTATACGAGGGTATCACATTAAAAATGGTCCTGCAGAAACAGTTGAGTTGGTAGTGCTTAGAGCAGAGCAGCGTTTCCCAAGCTTTTTTGCCTGGGGACTCACCTTCATTGTGAATTTTTTTTCGCGACACACATATTGAATAATATTTAGTATAATTATTATTACTAATAGTATTTTTATTATTATTATTGTGAAAATTCACTATTGAGGAATACAACTCTGAAAGAAAATGATGAAGATGATATAATTGAAGATAAAATAGAGTACGAAAAAGACTTTTCATTCAGAATCTCAAAACTAAACAATTACAAAAAATAGAAATACCGAACATACAACCACTGGAGAATGTCCAGCAAAAATGTTATTAGGGAGAAAATTAAGATCACGATTAGATTTATTGTTTCCAGTGAGTCAGGACATAGTCGAAGAAAAACAGCAGAATCAAGTAAAAAGTTCCAAGGAACATAGAAATGTGAGTTTTAGAGAGGGAGATGATATACTGATGAAAGAATATAGTAGGGGCAATAAACCTATTTGGGTACCCGATACAGTGTGTAGTATTTTGGGAGATAGACATTATATAGTAACAAATAAGAACACGAACTTGAAGTACAAGAAACATATAGATCAATTATTGGCAGATAATAATAACAAAGGTCATAACACAGGAAACGAAACTTCTAACAGTAATTCATCTCTTTCATTGTTTTTGGATGTTCCATATGACATTCAACATAATAATGGGAAATATCTTCGAACGCCTAATATTCTCAGTTATAGCAGAAAATGCAAAACCGGTATCGACTTCGAACGTAGGCTACTTATTTTCCACCTTCATCGATATCTGTGTAGGGTTTTCATCAATACCAATTTTCTTATTATGCATATGAAAAAAATCTTCCTTATTGTCCAATGAGGTATCTGTTTCAACAAAAAAATTTTTCCCGACAAACTTTCGGTGTTGAGTTTGATGACACATTTGAGCTAAATGACCTTTTTTTCCGCATTTGTTGCACACATAATCACGAAATTTGCACTTACTTGTCTCGTGGTTTTGCTTACCACAAACATTGCAAAAGCGTCTTTTATTGGTCCACGTACTGCTATTCCCCTGGCTTGGTTTTGTTTCCAATCTTCTATTCTGTGAATTACTTCGGGAACTCAGCTGATGTATGGTGTCCGCATTGGGTACTAATTTTACTTGAGTCACAAGTGAAAGCTCCGCTTCCTTCTGGCTTTGCTCTTTACATAATGCGATTTCTAGGGCTCTCTCGAACGTAAGATCACTTTTTTCTTCTTTGAGTCTATCTTGAATGGGACCTTTTCCAACTCCTACCAGAAAAATGTCCCTCAATACTGTTTGAAACTCGGTACCAAACTGGGCATTTCCAGCCAAACACTTCAATTTAGTCGCAAAATCCATAACGGATTCATTTTCTTCTCGCCTGGCACAATAGAATTTTATGCGTTACGTATGAAAAGAGGTAATGGGGCTGAAATGCTTATCCAACCAATAACGTCTTCAATTCAGCAAACGTCTTGTTGTCCGGCGAATCCGGTACACACAAATGTATTACCAATTTATAAGTGCGTTCACTCAACGAATTTAACAGTAAGTCCCTTTTAATATCTTCTGCCAGAGTATTGATAGTACAATATTGAGTTAACTGAGTCAAAAATATATTCCAATCAGATGTCACACGATCGAAACGATTCAAATGTCCGATACAGCCGTGCGCCATTTTTTTTTAATAAAAAGTTCACAATTCACTGATCTCCTCTAGTATTCGTTACAATCCCATTCTCATCGCCAATTGATATGAACGTTCGAGGAAAAAGAAAACTATTCATTTCCTGAATAAGGTTTATTCATCAAGGAATGTTACTCATACAGATACACACTTGGAATAATGTTATAATGACCTTTCAGACCAGTTTGTCAAAAAACAACTCCTCGATCTTTTTGTAAACGCATAAAAACAAAATATAAAATATATCAAACCAAAAACAGTGGCGTATCCTATTCAATAATACATTACAAAGATGATATAATTGAAGATAAAATAGAGTACGAAAAAATACTTTTAATTCAGAATCTCAAAACTAAACAATTACAAAAAATGAAAAAATGAGACTTATGTAATTAATGTGACTTGTGGAGCTGGTGCTTATGATTTACGAATGATTCTATATCTGGGTTGAAAGTTGAAAGCTTTAAACGCAGGTCACTTTCCACACGAAGCCTATTTCTATATTTATTTTATTAATATGCCAAAGTGGAGAATGCCCTCTCACACAAATATGTGGTTGGAAACCCTATCAACTGTTTTGAGGCTATGTTCGAAAGAACTAGGGACTCTTCCCTAGCCTGCATTCAAAATGAGAAATACAATTGAAAAGTATTAATTGTTTTTAATCTGTTTCCGAACCCACCCAAATTGCTTCCACGAGTTTGGGGACCACTGGCTTAGAGATTTGGAAAATTTTGAGTGAAATTTGAAACTCTGAGTCATTTAATTTTAAATTTCCTCGTTCATTTTATGAATCCATAAAAATACAACAGGAACAAGGAATTTAGTTTATTGAAAAACACTTTTCTTATGCCAGGAAAAAATATTGTTTGAATGAAAAAGAACATATTTTTTAGAAGAGATTGGTTTTTGGAAAAAAAGATTTTTGGCTATTTCTCCACCTTCATACAAAAAATGTAGGAAACTCTCGAAGGAAAAAATAAAGCAATTAAGTTCGAAATTAACTCTTTGCAAAGATGTGTATGTAAAATGCATTTACAAAAATATTGTCACTCGAAGAGCGTTTCGCTGAGCAAATCATCATTAGGAGGTGACTAAGACTCCCGATAATGCCTACTCGGTTAGCAAAACATGCGTCGAGATACAGTATTTTTTTCTGGCGTCGTGGGTAACGATTTTCAATAGACTCTTTACGCCTTAGGTTCTAAATCTACATATAAAAAAACGTCAGTGTTTCGAAAACCCGCGAGCAATGAAAACCGCTATAACAATAGCATTGGAGACACTTTTACATCTACTCTCTTAGCATCCTGTGATATCATGCAATTATTTTTGGAGACTGACAAACTGAAAAACTTTTCGACCGTCCCTTGTATGTTGCTATCATTATAATTTCAAATGTTTTGCTCTCTTTGAATGTATCACAGTATTACGCAAATCCCGAACTGGTTCATATTTTCATATTCTCTATCCAATGCTTATTCGGAACAATATGAGTTTATGAGTCTTCATTTAATCAATAATATATTAAAAATTGTAACATTGAACACATACGATCTACATATACATATGGAAAAAAAGAATGACACCACCTTTTTATAACTTTAGAAGATATGAAGCAACATTTTCATTTTGAATCCATCACATATTGTTTTGTTATCAGACAACATTTTCGACGAATATACAGGGTGGGTCAACAATATTTCCTCGGTCCACTGCGATCTGAGGAAACACTTTTTCGAATTGTTAAATTTTTTTTGCAGTCATATCGATAAATACTATCTTATATTATATTTTTTTTAAATAGAACAACCAGCTTACGAATACGTCACTCGATTCCATATTTTTTTAGCTCTCTAAGGAATTTTTGTTTTCGATTTTCTATTGCGGCACTGTCAAGTTATTCCAGAAAAATATATTTTGCAAACAATGTTTTTTTAATTCACCACTCGCATATCTAGCAATTAAGTGGATTTTTTTGGAATAGTTAATCAAGATCATTATGATAATTTCTGGAATCTCAACTTTCGAAAACAATATATAGGGTGCCCGGTGAAACTGGTCAAGTTTAATTCATTTTCAAACATTTGGAGGCATACTATAAGAAAAACTGATATATTACAAATTATAGCAAGTTTCAGTTTTTGTTGTAACCACAAAAATGTATTCTCTTACGTTCATTTACCCGAATTTGTTTTTCGAATATGTGAAAAAATATGTTCAAAATATGTTTTTCCGTTAACCAGCTATCGCACCCGTAAGAACGATAACTCTCAGAAGTCGAAACTTGTGCGAGCTAAGAACTAACGAGGTCTTACCTTTTAACGTGTGATTTCTAACACGAGTTGGACGATAGCAAGTGCAAATCGAGCCTGGGGCTTCAACTATCGACTCACGCATCGGCCGATTGACTGAGTGAACAGAGCACCCACGTCGAGCCGCCCGGCTACCGACCGACCGCTAGTACACTAGCATTTTTCATATCATCATCATAGTTATCAGCAGTTTCCACGATAAAAATACGTAAAAACCTAAACAATACTTATAATGTTTAAAAAAAAAGAATCTCGGGATTTGTCGATAACGCCATGTTTTTCTTTCGCGTGTAGACTGAATCATTTTCATTATGAATTATGTATTGGAAGATATGGCGCAAATGGTCTATGCTTTGGGGGAAAGTGACGGAAACTGCCTCCTTGCATCTAGGATTTACAAGGAGAAGTTCCCTGAAAGAAGACAACCAAAAGGAAGGGCATCTCAGGCTCTAAAAACAAGATTTGAAAGAACTGGTAATGTCAATCACGAGAAGTTCAAACGTGTCTGTCCTGTAACAAATGAAGAGAATACATTTCAAATTGCTCTTCACCTTGTTAAGAATCCTCATGTGAGTACCCGAGACCTGAGCAGGAAATTAGGATTTTCTCAAACCGGCGTGTCTCAAATGATACGAGCAAACAAATTTCATCCTTACCACACGCAAGCGATGCAAGAGTTAAAAGGAACAGATTTTGAAAAACGTGTTCAATTTTGTCGATGGGGCATAGAAAAGATCAGTCAGGAAAATGATTAATTTTTTCGTTTTTGTGTTATTTTCTGATGAAGCGACTTTTCATTAAAATGGAACTGTGAATCGGTATAACATGCATTATTATGCAAGGGAAAACACCCATTTTATTCGTTGCCTGAACCATCAACACCGTTGGTCACTGAATGTTTGGGGTGGAATTCTCGGAAAAAGAGTTATCGGTCCGATGGGCATCTCACCAGAAGAAAATATGTAAGATTTCTTCGGCATGAGTTTTCGAATGTATTGGACTGGGTTCCATATGGTAGGGTATCAGTTTTTGTGAAAGAGGAGTCACATATAGGGGAATTGATCATCCAAGGGGAAGAGGTAGTTATTGAATCCCTGATTGTTCCAAGTATTTGTTTATCCTTTCATTAAAAGGAGGATCCGTTCTTGGATGTCCCGTGAACTTTGGTTTGAATTGAGTTCAAAAAAATTAAAATATGTTGGTTTGGGTGCAATAGAAGTAGCATAAGGTATACTCATATACCCGCATTGTCTCACTTCGGGGTGAGTGGCGGGGGATCACTGTCTCTCTCTTATGGGTGTTTGACAGTCCCCCGGTGCAGACCACACGGCACTCACCCAGTAAAGTTATCGGTCAACCACCCAATCCTGCGCCTGCGGGTAACAGGCGTTGGCCGGTTTCAAGCCAGATGTGTGGGAGAGGTGTCTCGCAAGAGCCCTCGGCGGTTACTCATCCAACGCTGGAAAGGTAACTTTCCTAACATGAGTGCCCCTCGGGGTAACGTAAGGGTATGCGGTGCAGACCACACGGCGTACACCCAAAAGTTGTTGATGAACCGCCCTATCCCGCACCTACACGGGTAATGGGCGCGACATCTTCGACATATGATGTGTGGTAGAGGATGCTCGAAAGAGTCCTCGACGGTTACTCATCAAACGTTGGAAAGGGAACTTTCCTAACATGAGTTCTAGGGGGGAGGTGAGTGCCCGCTCGCGGCTGGAGGCTAGCGAGCCTCATCTCCAACTGGCGTTGGCCTCTTAGGGGCAGCGGCTCCACTAGTGGGTAAAGGGATACAGGGTTGCGGTAATCCATTCATGGGTGCATTGCAGCCCCATACCGAGGCACTGGACGGCTTATGCTGTTCCGTGATCCTCGCCTGCTTCTGTACGGATCCGAGCGTTCGAGGTGTCGGGTCTCGCGGTCCTTCCGGGCTCTAGTATCCGAGTTTAGTCTTGGAGGGCACCAAGGCAGACGCTTGAGGTGTCGGACCCCGGTTGGACGGAGCTACTAGTATCCGAGCTTAGGACCTCGACCGGCCACTTCCAGGACCATATTCCCAACTGATTTGGCATGGTTGGCGGGGGCAGGTGTGCCACGCGAGCACTCTCTGGCGAAAGAAGAACTTAGTTAACTTGTACGAACGTTCGGTCGAACGCTGCCGATGGTCCTGTCTCTTGGTTAGCCACACTAAGTAGATGTAAGGAGGCAACTCCGGGTTCGGTGAGCGGGAGGAAGCCCTGCGAAATCCTGTTGGTGTGGGGTGAGGGGCGGTACCCGCAAGGATTTCCCGAAAATCCACCCCTCCACACCCGATCGCATCCAACGCCAGGGTGCGTCTGGGGGACCTAACCGGTCCCCCAGGCCCCCCGGTGCGGTCGTAACTATGACTCTATTAATTAATGTTAATGTTTGCTTCGCAGGATAAGCTTTCTGTTGGACTTATTCGATGAAATGCCGTATTTTGAACAACGTCTAGTTTTTGGATTGTCGACTGGCCTGCAGAAGAATTTGCTATCGATCCGTAGTCGATTCTGGACCTGACAGAAGATCTGTAGAATTGAATAAGTGTAGTTGTGTCAGCATCCCAAGTTGTGTTGTACAGCGCCCTCAGCAAATTCAAACCTCCACGGCACTTTCTTATAAAATCTGAAATTTTTGTTTTGCTTCTTTGTTCGATTTTTTAACGAATTTATTATAATAATTGAACTGTTTTAACAAGAAAAATATCTCTGGTTTTTGTTAACAGGCACAATTTCTCACGGTTTATAATCCTCTTCAATTCTGAAGATTTTGGTTTTATCTATAACGGTGGAAATATACTACTTTCCAGGTATAAGAATAATATACGCTGATTCTATGAGCTGACGTGTAATTTTAGAATCTGTTTTGCCGTTAACTAGTTGTCGCCTCCCTTCAAACGACGACTCCTAAAAGTAGAAACTTGTGCGAGCTAAGAACTAACGAGCTCTTACCTTTCAACGTGTGATTCCTAACATGGGTTGGACGATAGATAGGAAGTGAAAATCGCCGGCCTTGCGGCTTGAACCTTCGGCTCACACAGCGGTCGACTGAGTGAGTGGAGCAAACCACCAACATCAACCCGAAGGGCTACCGTCCTACTAGCAATCATTCTCGTCATGTTCCATTCAACTCGATGTTCAAAATGTGTTCTGAAAAGTTTGATCTTGATGATTGTCTATTTTCAATCTCAATGTTCATTCTCACGCACTTTCAATGGTCTTGAAGTTTCACCAACGAACAAGGTATCTTGTTCTTTCTTCTGTGTTGTTGAGTTTTGGTATATGTGCGTATAGATGGTTTTTAAATGACTGTTTAATTTTCTTTCGGATTTATTGTTCAATTTACGAACTGACCTTAATTAGGCGTTCTCTCTTAGAACAGATTTTATCAATGATAATTGACAATTGAAAGTGAACGGTAAAAATATTCAGAGGTCGATAAAACACTATGAATTTCACCACAAAAATGACTTTCTTTCAATAAATTATCCGGTTTTGAATTTTGATGTTTCATTTTTTGTTCAGTATTCTATTTCAAAGGTGATTTGATATTGTTAATTCCATTCAGTTTTCATTTGTGCATTCAATTTGAATGTAACCCTTTTTGTTTTTCAAAGAAGTTATGTTCATATCAGTTTCATAATTTGAGTTTCAATTAGATTTGCATTATTTGATTAACAATATTTCAGGTTTTTTTTGGATTTGATAACTCTACTTCTCAATATTATTTATTTATTTATAACCAAACAGACCTATCGGTCTTATTACATGAATAAATTAAATCTAACATTTAAAAAAACGCATAATGCAGTAATAGCCCACATATACAGTGATATCCAAGATATAATGTAAACGAATGCTTCTAAATTCACTTTGTGAGAGTCCAATTCAGATCAATCATTGTATTGAAGTTGTTGACTAGTCAAAACATGGTAGCATAAGGGGCCCTAGTAGTTGTTACCAATCGAGTTCTACGAAAAGGTATTTAAATATATAAAGTTTTATCAAAGGTAACAGTTCAGAAGAATCTATCATATTGTTGATAATTTTGTAGAGATAAACCAACATGCAAAGGGTAAGCTTATGTTCCAAAGACAGAAATTTAAATTCATTTCCCAAATTAGTTGTTCGTACTGTATTATAATCTGCTCTAGGGTGATGTTTTTCAAAATAACTCAGGAATTTGTTTTGTATTTTTTCAACTCTTTGTAGTATTGTCCGACTTTCTCCTGACCATATTATTGAAGCAAATTCTAATTTGCTTCTAACCAGTGTATAATAAAGACACTTGATTGTATTACTATTCTTGAATTTTTTAGTTTGTTTTATCAAGTATCCCAACATAAGATTTGAAAAACAAATGATTCCATGAATATCATTTGCAAACGACAAGACATTATTGTATGTTACACCTAGATCTTTGACTTCTTGGCAACTTTCAAGAGCTAGTCCAATTATTATATATTCAAATTCAGTAGGGTTTTTATGCGTGATATAATCATTGTGGTACATTTTTTAATACTGAAAAATAACTTATTTTCACAGTACCACCTATGAATATTATGTATATCTTTTTGTAACTTGACGCAGTCTCTAACATTTTCCACACAAAACAATATTCAAGAAGAAAGTGATACAAATCATGAAATCATGGAACAACAAAAATTAATTGGCGCTCCGGGGCGACTTCATTGATTCCAATGGCGCATTTTATTTTTCAGCTGCAGGAAAACCCTAAAAAACCTGCAGCACCACATCATCTGAAGATCTTTCGTAAAACAAAATGTAGGGTATCTCCATAGGCTCCAATAAATACAAGACATCGCCAGAACACTTCGTGACACAACTATCGTCGAATTTAAACCAGTCCGTTTCGTCTTTGACCAAGCGTAATAATGGCCAGATTGAAAGCTAGAACCACAGTGAACAATCACTGCATGAAGATTATAATAGTGGTCTGCTAGATTGAAGTGTTCATCTAATTCGAACCTTCGTAAGAGTTTGGTGCTTCCGTCAGAGGTTGAGTCATGTTTAAAGTTCATCAGTGTTATTATTAGGTTGACTGGTGCCTCAGCTATACTTGATTTCTTATAAAAGTCAGTCATTTTGGAGCATGTTTGGCAATACAGTTGATCATCATCTGTTACAAGTTCCATTTTCAGATTATTTAACAATAAGCTTTACACGGACTGGTTATCAGTTATATTAGGAAACGCTAGTTGAAATTCTAGAAAATCACATATGTTTTTGCTACCTCTTGAACATTTACTACGAAGTAAACAAGTGAGGATTTTTCCAGCAAAATATCTACAAACGCAAGACGAGATAGACTGTACGAAATCATTCATTCCAGAGCGGTCAGGAGTATTGATTCTGCTATTTTTTTGCTCACGAAGAGTATTCAACAAGAACCCCAAGAACTCGAAGCAATCCTCTTGTTGTCCCAACGAGTATCTAGTGGACTTCAAAGACTACAGGGAATCGCGGTGGGAGAGATGATATTTTTTTGAAAATCCCCAAGTCATTTGCAAATAGCAAGCAATCTGAGTGATGAAGTACGAAGCCAAATTATTGACAAACATGATGAAAAAGAGGGGTCCAAGATTGGAGCCCTAAGGTACTCCCGAGTGGGCACAAAACTTTTTAGAGGAATCACCATTGTGTTTAACAATGAAAGCCCCTTATTTTGAGTAATTTTTCATTACTTCGATAAAATTATTGAAATTACGCTCATTTCAGCTGATTTCTTAGGTTTGAGCTTTTTAACTGCTTTATCATAGTCAGATTTCGTAATTTCATCAATGTAAATTATGTTGTTGAATAAAACTTTATCATAATCATGATATAAATCATACTTTGCTTTGATTGGTTCACAAACTGATCGGAAAATGAATCAGCTGTTTTAATAATTTCTACTTCTTCCTCATCCAGTCGATAAATCCCAAGATTCAAATTACTACTTTTTTCCCCATTGATATAATTCCATTTCAATCATTCGAATCAGATTTCAATTTTATTCAACTTTAATATATCTTATATAAATATTACTGGAGTTTTTTCCCAACACCAAATCGTTATTTTTACACCTCGACACGTGTTTCGATCACCAAGTGATCATCTTCGAGAGGAAGATAAAACTGTTTTATAATACTTTTCATTACTACACATTCTTTACAATATTCATTACTACACCAAAGGTTCCAAACAGTATATCACAAATATCTTATATAACTTATAACTTATCCATTATATTTGATACTATTGAATCATAATTTCAGTTTATTCGATTCCTGAGTATTCTGGCACCCATCAATTTATTACTTCCTGAAGGTATTGGAGATTCCTTAATTTTTTTACATTATTCCTAGACTAGTCTTGATTTCACTCTTCGATTCATCAATAATCCACGTACATCCTGGCCATCTATAAGGAACTAAGCTTACTTTGTTGAGGATACGAATTAATGATCCTTGCAAACTGTACTATTTCACTCTCACCCGCCTGCAAAATGGATTTTCACTGACCAAGCGAGTAGCTGTAATTTTAATGTATCTAACAGAATAGCTTCTAATTTCCAAAGTGTGGCGAAATTTTTTTTCAATAATTTGAGTGACAATTTGCCCAAATTTGTGGAAACAATTTTGGGCATCAAGATTTAAAAGAATTGGTGTGGACGTGTCCACAGTTTTTTATATAGTTTCGTAATGCACGCACAGAAACATCTTTGGAAAAATTGATATTCAGCGGGAGGTCTTTCGACCAAGTATGTTTTTAAAATAATACGATACGGTCCTGAAAACAGTCATGTAATAAACAAACGAATGAGGTAATGCTCCTATCGTGCTATAAATTATTGATTTAGTCGTAAAACTCACCCGTTTCAAGTGTGCTTGCTCTCATGAATGTAACTATTAAACTTTTTTCAGATATTAGAAAGTGATAGGGAGTGCAAGTATTCGAAAAATTGTAGGCACGGTATGATGGGTTGAATAACTTATTGCAAAATTTTAAAATTTATGAGTTCACTGCATAAAAATGTTCAGTTTGAATCGCTATAATGAAACGATGAAATACAATATGCTTGTAACATCTAAATGATTTGAGAATCTGTCTTCTGAAGAGTGAGACTACTCATAAAATGTAGATGAAAATCTTTATTTCGATAGGTATATTTAACCATAGGTAAATAATTACTCATTGAGAGAGGCTGGATATCTATTGGGAGATGATTTTTGGTTTCAGATTTTCTGAAATTATGTCTATATTAATAATTCATTTTTTGTTGAAAAAAGTTTTGGCTTCCTCCTTCTCCATCTCCATACAAAAAATGTGGGAATCTTCCAATGAAAGGAAGAAGGCAGTTTATTTCAAAATGAACTCTACAAAAATGTGTAGATTATGCAAAGAGGTAATAAAACATTTTTTCCTATTCAGTTTGTGTTCCAAACATTCATTATGGAATTCAATCAGATATCATTCACACGATTGCTACACAATATGGTTAATTTAAGAGATAAAATTTCACTTACATGAAACAGTGTCATCCTCAAAGGCGGACATTTTATATTTCGGAATGAGATACTTGCCCAGCCATAGGGATCTTGTTCAAACAGAAAAAGGTGCTTCTTCAGCACCAATCTGGTTAGCTTTGCAAGATGAAGCACTTAATCCATTCATAAAATCAAGACTTTATGTCACGAATGAGTTGAATCTACTCATTTCATTGATGACTGTATGTAATGAGATTCATTCACTCATTTGCTTCAATCCCAGCCATAGGGATCTTGTTCAAACAGAAAAAGGTGCTTCTTCAGCACCAATCTGGATAGCATTGCAAAATGAAGAACTTAATCAATTCATAAAATCAAGACTTTATGCCACGAATGAGTTGAATCTACTCATTTCATCGATGACTGTACGTAATGAGATTCATTCACTCATTTGCTTCAATGCCAGCCATAGGGATCTTGTTCAAACAGAAAAAGGTGCTTCTTCAGCACCAATCTGGTTAGCTTTGCAAGATGAAGCACTTAATCCATTCATAAAATCAAGACTTTATGTCACGAATGAGTTGAATCTACTCATTTCATTGATGACTGTATGTAATGAGATTCATTCACTCATTTGCTTCAATGCCAGCCATAGGGATCTTGTTCAAACAGAAAAAGGTGCTTCTTCAGCACCAATCTGGATAGCATTGCAAGATGAGGCACTTAATCAATTAATAAAATCAAGACTTTATGTCACGAATGAGTTGAATCTATTCATTTCATCGATGACTGTACGTAATGAGATTCATTCACTCATTTGCTTCAATCCTAGCCATAGAGATCTTGTTCATACAGAAAAAGGTGCTTCTTCAGCACCAATCTGGATAGCATTGCAAAATGAAGAACTTAATCAATTCATAAAATCAAGACTTTATGCCACGAATGAGTTGAATCTACTCATTTCATCGATGACTGTACGTAATGAGATTCATTCACTCATTTGCTTCAATGCCAGCCATAGGGATCTTGTTCAAACAGAAAAAGGTGCTTCTTCAGCACCAATAATCTGAATAGCATTGCAAGATGAAGCACTTAATCAATTCATAAAATCAAGACTTTATGTCACGAATGAGTTGAATCTATTCATTTCATCGATGACTGTACGTAATGAGATTCATTCACTCATTTGCTTCAATCCTAGCCATAGAGATCTTGTTCATACAGAAAAAGGTGCTTCTTCAGCACCAATCTGGATAGCATTGCAAAATGAAGAACTTAATCAATTCATAAAATCAAGACTTTATGCCACGAATGAGTTGAATCTACTCATTTCATCGATGACTGTACGTAATGAGATTCATTCACTCATTTGCTTCAATGCCAGCCATAGGGATCTTGTTCAAACAGAAAAAGGTGCTTCTTCAGCACCAATCTGGATAGCATTGCAAGATGAGGCACTTAATCAATTAATAAAATCAAGACTTTATGTCACGAATGAGTTGAATCTATTCATTTCATCGATGACTGTACGTAATGAGATTCATTCACTCATTTGCTTCAATCCTAGCCATAGAGATCTTGTTCATACAGAAAAAGGTGCTTCTTCAGCACCAATCTGGATAGCATTGCAAAATGAAGAACTTAATCAATTCATAAAATCAAGACTTTATGCCACGAATGAGTTGAATCTACTCATTTCATCGATGACTGTACGTAATGAGATTCATTCACTCATTTGCTTCAATGCCAGCCATAGGGATCTTGTTCAAACAGAAAAAGGTGCTTCTTCAGCACCAATAATCTGGATAGCATTGCAAGATGAAGCACTTAATCAATTCATAAAATCAAGACTTTATGTCACGAATGAGTTGAATCTATTCATTTCATCGATGACTGTACGTAATGAGATTCATTCACTCATTTGCTTCAATCCTAGCCATAGAGATCTTGTTCATACAGAAAAAGGTGCTTCTTCAGCACCAATCTGGATAGCATTGCAAAATGAAGAACTTAATCAATTCATAAAATCAAGACTTTATGCCACGAATGAGTTGAATCTACTCATTTCATCGATGACTGTACGTAATGAGATTCATTCACTCATTTGCTTCAATGCCAGCCATAGGGATCTTGTTCAAACAGAAAAAGGTGCTTCTTCAGCACCAATCTGGATAGCATTGCAAGATGAGGCACTTAATCAATTAATAAAATCAAGACTTTATGTCACGAATGAGTTGAATCTATTCATTTCATCGATGACTGTACGTAATGAGATTCATTCACTCATTTGCTTCAATCCTAGCCATAGAGATCTTGTTCATACAGAAAAAGGTGCTTCTTCAGCACCAATCTGGATAGCATTGCAAAATGAAGAACTTAATCAATTCATAAAATCAAGACTTTATGCCACGAATGAGTTGAATCTACTCATTTCATCGATGACTGTACGTAATGAGATTCATTCACTCATTTGCTTCAATGCCAGCCATAGGGATCTTGTTCAAACAGAAAAAGGTGCTTCTTCAGCACCAATAATCTGGATAGCATTGCAAGATGAAGCACTTAATCAATTCATAAAATCAAGACTTTATGTCACGAATGAGTTGAATCTACTTATGTCATCAATGACTATACGTAATGAGATTCATTCACTCATTTGCTTCAATCCCAGCCATAGGAATCTTGTTCGAAATGAAAAAGTTATATTTTCAGGAGAAATTAATTTTTGGGAATCTTTCTTTATACAAAAAAAGGTAGGAATCTTTCAAAGAAAGGAAGAAAACTCGAAAACATCCTGGAATATCACGTGTCATTGCCAAATATTCCAGAACAGTCTTGATTATTGTGGGAGTTCTGGAATATTATAGACCATTCGGAGCCTCTCTTTTATGAGTGGAGCCACCCATTTATAGGGGTATATCAAACAAGATCCGACGAATAGTTGAAAATATAAATTGTATTAAGCAAAAAAACTCTGAAATAAAATAACAGTGGAATAAAATACAAGTAGAATAGAACAGTTGAACAAAAAATAAAAAATTAAGAGATTCCAAGCCAAGTTACTTCACGACGTTTCAATTGTTAGTGTCCACAATCATCTTCAGGTGATGAGAGAACTAATTCCTGCGAGAGATGACTATTTATGATTCATTCGAGTACTTTCACTTTTTCGCTTGATTATGGGTTTCCATATGTTGCGTATCTCGAGTGGTCCCAGGCTGAGATCATAGGAAGGAACATTGGTTTAGGAGAAAATTCAAAGAAGCCGCGTACATGTTGTTTAACAATGTATTAAGCCAAGCTATGGAAACGCATAATCAAGCGAAAAATGGCCAACTCCCGCTAAAGAGGTGAAGCGGAAAAAGTAAAGCGGAGATAAGTGAAAGTACTCGAATGACCCAGAAATAGTCATCTCTCGGAGGAATCACTTCTGTCACCACCCGCAGATGATTGTGGAATCTCTCAATTTTTCATTTTTTATTTTTTGTTCAACTGTTCTATTTAACTTGTATTTTATTACACTGTTATTCCATTTCAGGGTTTTTCGCTTAATATTATTTTTATTTTCAGCTATTCTTTTTTATTTCTTCTTCTTTTTTTATTAGTTCTTACAGGGATTTCAAATCATTTTATATAATATCGGTTAATGGAGGTTCGAACCAATGAAATTCATATGGTAGTTTTTGATTGTTTTCACGTTTAGCGAAGAATCTGGTTCCACTTCATGCTTCACTAAGAAAACTTCAGGCAGCATTGCAGATGTCACCTTTGTATTAAAAAGTGTAAAGAATATCAAACAAGGTATTTAATTTGGAGGCCGCAAGATATAGATAAGTATCAATAAAATTACAAAATCTACACTGAACTACTGGATACAATGAAAGCTAAAATTTGTCTTAATATAAACTGAACTTGGGTCTTATGAAACTATTTTCAATTTCAAGTATATTTGTCGATTATAGAATATGTGAAAACCCTTTTAATTGCCATAATGATGAGTTGAAATAATTACTCCACCCGCAATGTAATTACGGCTCCAAAAATGTGTCTGTAGTATAATCAGAGTATCTTGGTTGTTTTCAGTTTCATACACTTTTACCGCAATCGGGTCATGGCAACAAAAATTGCGAATCGAGCCAAAGTCTGGTGACATCTTAAGAAAAAATATATTTCACTTTAATTTGCTGGCAATACTTTTTTGGATCAATTGAGCTACCATTAGTGAGCATTAAATTATAATTAGATGTGATAGAAATAGATACGTGCTAGCGTTTCATTTAATGCGATCGAAATCAGTACAACCTCAATCAATAACCTGAAAATATCCAATTAGGGTTATTATCAGTAATGATTTTAATGATAATTTTTTTCAAATAGATTTTTTTTCGAAATTTCATGCACATTTGGTTATCGAAACCTTTACAAACTCTCTCTTACTAGTTTATTCATTAGTAAGTCGAAATGTGAAATTTGACATGAAGCGTCAGAAAATCATCTTGAAATAGTCAATTGTTTTTTTTGAAAATCGCCATATTAATTTGAATCAATGCTGAATATTTTCCCAGAATGCCGACTGTTCGGAAAAATATTTAGTTTTCATTTCAAATTTGCCTAGCTATTACTTCCGTATCAAATTAGAAACGCTATTCTTGACTTTTGGGGGTTGAAATATTGAAAAGAAGTGACAAATATTGGCCATGGTTTCAGAAAAGCCTATTTTTGAGCGATTGTTATTACAGAACGATATAAATGGATTATTTTGCTAACTCCATCGATCTCGAGTGACAGAAATTGAAATAGGAAACAGAAAAGGAAATCATATCCCGGCCGCTATTCTCGAACTCCATAGAAAAGAGAACTCTCTTTCACTTTCAACTTCCTCGTTTTCAAAAAACCTTCTGAATCTAAATACTAGAAATTGTGACACCAAAAACCTCCGTTTTCACATTAAGTGTTTCATTTGGTGAAGTCTCGGTTACTATTAGTTTTGTCCGTGTTCATAGTATTTACTGATGATAGAGAATTTTTGTACTCTATACATTGATGTTCATTTTTCTCCAAATTTTGATTTTTCGCCACTTTTCAGCTTATTGCTATTATACTGGGCCAATTTCTACGAATTCAAATTGAATTGAAGCACTGTCGAGACAGCCCGAAAAATTAACCAAGCATTTTGAGCAACGAAGTGTCAATTTCCTGGCACCAAGAATACCTCATGAGATTCAGAATATTGAAGAATTCAGAAAATTCTTTAACCAAGTGGATTCTCAAGTCGGGACGTAATCATTTAAGTAATATGATAAAGTATTTGGAAAAAAAAGGGTACCTCCTGATTATGTCATTTACCTCTTTATTATGTCATTTACCGAAGTGTGAAATTTCCTCTACATGTAACTTATCAAAAAACCCAAATATGACTTTACCTGGATGTGTCATTATATCACGTACAAGCAATTTGAATTGCTTCTCTGATTTTTCTGTTCATTTGTTTTTTATATGTGTTACATTGCTTTGTAAGATTTTATTTTATTATGCAAATAAACATTATTATTATTATTATTATTTGGCAATGATGGTGTTACGCATTGTTCGACGTTGGTTTGCCTAATTTCGTCCCGGAGATTTCAGCCTCGAAGTGGTCGACCTTCCAGGACGAAGATTCCAGGACCCTGGTTGAGACTGATCCATTGTGGTGAGATGGCGGAGGATATGAGCATTAGCTTCCATACGGTTTTTGACAGTTTGAAACGTATTGGAAGCGTCAAAAATCAGAACGTCACTTGTGATCTGTATCTGTAGAGTAGGGAGGGTGAGTGTAAGCTCAATGCACTTAGGCCACATGTGATCCATTGTACATTTTCCCGAGGAGTATTCCTCCTAGTTCATCGTCCATCCTGTCCTTTCCAGAAAGGTGAACAGGTTACTAGGAGACATCTCCTTTATATCGGCAGGTGTAGGCCAAAACTCGCCGAACACACACTCTCTTATTGACGACAAATTCGGATACTCGCATAAGATATGCCTGACAGTTTTATCTTCCTGTTCACACATCCTGCATACAGGTGTGTCCACTAGCCCCATAATATGGAGGTATTTCCTTAGTTGACAGTGGCCAGTCAGAAATCCTACTTTTAAGCGTGGCTTTTTTCTGGTCATTGCTAGATGACCAAGACTGCTTACTTTGATTCCATCCCGTATATTTAGGGACTGAGCATATGTGGGCTAGTTCTGCAATTGTCGAAGTCGTCAGACCGTAGGTGTCACTGGGTCCTGAAATTCGTAGTTCAGCCGCTTCCTTGCCTAAAGAATCGGCAATGCGATTACCTTCACTCCTGTCGTGCCCTTCAACCCATCTCAGGATAATGTTATTATCTACCGAGGCTTTGGCTATATCTTGGTGGCACTCTAGTACTAGCCCTGAGATAACACGTTGTGTCACGTGTGATAAAAAGTGGATCCTCTACGAGAACAGGAGATGTTCAGGGCAGTGGTTGGACACCAATAAGTCACCCAGGCACTTCTCAAAGCTGAAATATCACCACAAACAGACCACGGTTATTGTATGGTGGTCAGCGGCTGGTGCCATTCACTACAGTTTTCTGCAGCTGAGTCAAACCATGACACCAGAATCCTATTATGAGGAAATCGACGAAATGTACTAAAGGTTGCATCAGCAGCAGCCGCACTGGTCAACAATAGAGGTCCGATGTTGCCTCACGTCAACGCCCGTCCTTACGGTCCACAAATTACCTTCTGAAAATCTAAGGAGTTGAGCTTCAAAGTTCTGGCCCACCCACCATACTCCCCAGACCACCCGCCAACCGATTACCATCTTTTCAAGTACTTCTATAACTTTTCCACCGGCAGAACCTTCGCCAATCAGGCCTTCAAGCAATAATGGCTATCAGAGAGAAGTATTCTATTTCGACAAAACATGCTGGAACCTGAATTATATGCCTTCATAAAAGACTAGAAGCCAAAATTGAAGCTGTATGAAATAGATCAGCTCTCAGGCTACTTAGGGTTCTTAGGTATTACCTACCTAGTCTCTGATGAAACCCTTAAGGTATTTCTTATTTCTGCCAAGTCCAAAGTAGCTCCCATGAAGTCTATAAGTATAGCCCGTTTCGAGCTCTGTGGAGCAGTATTGTTAGCTGACTTAATTGAATGTGTTTCTGACACCTATGTAAATGAACTTGTTAGAGTGTTTGCTTGGACTGATTCCATGGTGGCCATATTAGCCATATTAACCGTATGAGCCATATTAACAGGATTTGAATCCAATTGTGTTGGTTTGAGCTGAACTGGAAGATTATGTGGCAAATTCAACAATGACATGCAATATTACGACAAAGAATAGTTTTCTTGATAGATATCATTGTGGATGATCTGATTATTAATTTAGATGATGAGGATAGCGACACTGTATCGGAATAGGAATATGGGAATGACGTTTCAGAGGATATAGATGGTGATCTATCTGAAATCGATACACTTTCTGACGAAAACCATGTATCAACATTTGGACCAATCAATCTTCGAAAATATTGAAAGAATGGTATTTATCTATATGGTGGTATGTTTAGTTCTGGATACTCTGATTAATCCCTCAACAATAATGGATTCTACACAATTGCATATGCAGATGACCGGCAAATTCGTGAACACACTGTGCGATAGAGCCCAGAATTGGCTCAAATTAATAAAAACATGGTGTAAGGAATACTCACTGTCGATCTATCCCAAGAAGACTGAGATGGTCTTTTTCACCAGGAAAAGAAGTTTATCGGCCTTAAAACCTCAAAAAACTTCAAAAGCAAACAAAACTTCTCCGAAGAGGTGAAATACCTTGGTACTGTCCTCGGCAGGAAGCTAACATGAAACTCTCACCTATAGAGTAGAGCAAAAAGAGCATATGTGGCTTATGGGCAATGTCGGAAAACAGTGGGACGCGCATGGGGTCTTTCACCACGTGTGATCACCTGGATCTACACTGCAATAATAAGACCTATGTTAACGAACGGAGTTATTGCATGGGGACCGAAAGTTCTACAAGCAACGGCCATCCAAAAATTATATCAAATACAGCGACTGGCTTGTTTGAACATCACAGGAGCTATGAGAACAACACCAACCGCGGCAATGGAATTAATTACTGGTCTGACCCCTCCGGACCTGTACGTTAAGACGGTTGCGTTAATGGCCATGATACGATTGCGCACTGCTGGTGTAAACCTCAAAATAGGAATGGGTCAATCGAGGCTGAGCCAATGGCGAGAAGCACTTACTGCGCAACCTCTTCTATAGGCAATCAGTGATGCAATTTAACCAGGTTTGTATAAAAGAAACCCTACAAAATACAAATAAAACAGAACACAGAGTCAGATGCTACAAATACAATACGTATATGTACAGACGGCTCTAAAACCAAATAAGGCCCAGGATGTGAAGTGTACTCTAAATCACTAAGTCCAAGTCCGGACACTCGCATGTCCTATGCGAGTGTCCGGAGTTATCGTCAATAAGAGAGTGTGTGTTCGGCGAGTTTTGGCCTACACCTGCCGATATAAAGGAGATGTCTCCAATTGACCTGTCCACCTTCCTGGAAAGGACAACTCCTCGGGAGGATGTACAATGGGTCACATGTGGCCTAAGTGCTGGCCTACACTCACCCTCACTACACTACAGATACAGATGGTGGTATGTTGTTATCAATATTGCAACGGCTTGTTTTACAGTTTCACATACACCTTTTCCGACTTTGACTCGTTAAAAAGTTGAAATTTGGAAGGACCTTTTTACGTCCGCACTACATATCAGTCGACTTCTTCCATTTGAACCTCAAGGTTTTGTATTCACTCTCTTTCATTAAATGTATCCCTCTTGATGATGAAATTGACGTTGTTTCAGTATTTGATAAACACGCATTATAGTATTTGTTATCACCAATTTGTAACATACAGTCTCTAGAAACTAATAATTCATTTGAATGAAAATTGAATGAATAATGAAAACAATGCAAATGACTGGGTTATTACAGTAAAGAATGTACTACGAAACTATTTTTGGTAATTGCAGACCACAATCGAAAGAAATACTCAAACAATCAAATCCTCGTGCATTGTTAGGAAATTGTGTTCCTTTAATGATAGTGATCTCATTTTGTAATTGATGTTGAATTTCTATAAACGCTTTCGAATTTGTTGAAAGCGAATCATGAATGTGTGCAATCGTGTATGTGAAATGTATTGTTTTGTTCAAAATACTATTTACTTTTAGAAGAGTCAGAATGGAAGATTGAAAACTCTCCATCCAAATTATAGAAAAAGTATTTTTTTATATAAAAATTGTTACTCAGCTACCTGAAGGTATAATCTGTGATATCATTCGAAGATACATAAATACAGAGACCATCATCCAAGAATATACAGGGTGTTTATTAAACATGTGGCAAAAATTCAAGGGACTATTCTTGGACTATTCTAAGGATATTTTGTCTTCTGATGATTTCTGATAGAGCGCTTTGTTTCGAAGATACGAAGCGACAATAACAGTTTCTTACCAAAAATTACATGTGCTGTTTTCATATCTACAAGAACTATTGAAAATGACAACCCCCTGCTTGATATTGAAGGTGCATTTGATATTGCACTACCTAAATCTAGAGGATTGTCTCTGGCTGGAAAAGGTATAGAATCGACCATAACTAGCTGGATCTATGTCATGCTGGTAAACAGAAAAGCAACTACAACACTTCAAGGAGAGGCCATTAGGTTCAGGGTCACCGGGGGTGCCCTCAAGAATGGATAGTCTGCTTGATATCCTCGACAGAAGAAAAGTTGATCTGCAAGCTTACGCAGATGACCTTGTCATTCTGGCAAGGTCATTCTGCCAAGATCCTCCAAAGCACGTTGGACGATGTTCACAGTTGGTGCCTGAGGGAGCAGATGTCTGTCAACCTTAGCAAAAATGTGTTCTCCTCCATCAGAAGGAGAAACTTGGACGATCTAACGCCACTTTCCCTCAATGGTGAGATCATTCTATTTGGAACGGTGGTGAAATATCATTTCATTGTTCTTGATAAAAGACTTACCTGGAACGCTCACTTGGGAAAAGTTTCACACAAAGCCAGACTGTCTCTATGGAATGTCAAAGGATATGTGGTAAAACTTGAGGTTTAGATCCCAAACAAATTCATTGGATTTATGTGATGATTGTCAGACCAATGACCATTTATGGTGCAATTGCCTGGTGCGAAGGCTTCACAGAAAACGGCCCAAGCGAAGCTTTCTGGCTTACAGAGACAGGCTTATCTGGGTATTAGTGGTGCCATAAGTACCACACCGTCAGGACCATAGAGATCCTTCTAGATCTACCTCCTCTCCACATTCTTCTGGAGAGAGAGGCTAGACGGACTATATACAGACTTGTGCACATTGCCAATTGCACAAATCAATGTAATGCAGAGTGCTACAGACTATTGATTGACACTGGAAGTCACAGCATTCTGGAAATGACTTCTGACTTTATGTCTTCAACTTTCAACTACAAAGTGCCTTATAAAGTACTACTCCCGAGTAGAGAGGATTGGATCCTCTGGGAGAAGGAAATATTAAGAGCAGATAGTTGTTGGTTCACAGATGGATCAAAAACACCCACCGATTCTGGTGCAGGTGTTTTTAGTCGCAGACCCACGACAGAGATACCTACCTGCCTAGGAATTCATGCTACACCGTATTTCAAGCGGAAATTTACACTTTTGAATTGTGTGCGGAGAGATTGGATAAACTCAACAGTCAAGCGGCTTTGAAAGCTCTTGGCTCCTACCGAGCAACGTCTAAATTGGCAGCAAATTGCCAAATACGATTCTCCTCGATAGGAAGACTTAACAGATTGTCTCTGGTGTGGATTCCTGGCCATACTGGCCTGGAAGGCAATGAGGCTGCTGACTACCTTGCAAAGGAGGGTGCTGCAAGCAGCTTCATCGGACCAAAACCTGTCATTGGTATCGCTTTAGACTGTGCCAAACAAACATTGAACACCTTGATGGCAAGAAGATTTATGGACTTCTGGCAGAATCTTCCAAGATTGGCTTACTCCAAGGCGTTTATTCACCCTTCGGAGCTTTATACCAAACAGCTGTTGGGATGAACTACGATGTCTAACAGGCCTTCTTACAGGCCACTGTCATTTGAATCATCATATGCAGAGACTCGGACTGTCGGAAGACAGTGTGTGTCGCCTCTGTTTGAAAAATGATGAAACGCCAGAGCATATACTTTGCCTACCCCGCTGGGGACCGAATCAGGTTTTTAGAGTTCGGCAGAGCCGTACTCTTACCATCTGACCTGAAAGACCACAAGACCACTCACTATACAAACTAATCAGCTTCGTCAAGAAGCTGTGTCGATTTGGTCGAGTGTGAATATGAGTGAGCCACAATAGACCCTTGCGAGTTGCGGTGGAGAGTCGTAGAGACCCACTCACTTCAGACCTAACCTAACGTAACCCCCACTCGAATACAAGAATCGAATTTCCTCATCCTCGACTCCAGAACTCTTTCAAAAACATCAGGATCGTTTCTGATTGCGTTACACCCAGCAATTTTTCGATTACTGAAATCCTCCACTGTAATCGGAATGTTGTTGATAGGTACTAACGGAATTTTTAGATTTTTTATTACTTGGTAGGTCCAGTGTAGTAAGCTATACTTTAATTTATGCTCGTTAATAATTTTAAAATTACCAAAATTGTTATTGCCAATTTTTTTTCGCCACGTATCTTTGAAACAAAGCGCCCTATCTAAAAATCATCGAAGGACAAAATATCCTCAGAATCATCCCTTAATTTTTGCAGCATGTTTGATGAACACCCTGTATACTGATACGATACAAATTCATAGAAAGACAATTTCAATTGAAATGAAGAGATATTTAACATAAGTAAATCTGGTTACCTGCATACAAATCAAACAAATATTCAACCAATGGAATAAATTTGGAGACAACTCCTTTAGCCGTTCCAGATTTCTGAACATAATTTGTAATGCTCCACCAGGCGAGTAGGTTCAAAACAGGCATCGCTCCTATTTTTTTAAAAACAAAACACAAGCACTACAGGAAAATCCTAAGGGCGATCTAAGAGTGGTGCCGATTCACATTGGATTTGAATCGCTGGAGATTAAATCCATTTTGAGAAACGTTCTCGGGAAGTTTATCATAAACGCAATTCTCCAGATGAAAGAGTTCTCAAACAGTGAAGTATGAGGTGTACCGAGTTGAACCTCAAGACGATGAGCAGCCACAGTTTGTCTGTCTGCAGATTTCAAAGCAAGACGCCAAACTATTACTATGTCCCTAGAAGATAACCAAGCTTGATGAAAGTTTGAGTTCACAACGACCCTACCTAGGAGAAATTCCCACCTCGTCATGACCATACCCGAGGATGTTAACAACCTCCGGAGATTAGGAATGGTTTCTTGAGCCACCAAGTGCTACTGCTACTTTGCCTTCAACCTAAAAGGCACTTCAATCAACTCGAGTGGGCGTATCACCCTGTGTATATATCTTGTGGTTCTTGGTGAACACGTCGAAGAAGCCTCGCTGCAATGAATCAAATCCACACCCGGCCTCTGGTTGCTGGATCCACGAAGGCAGTTCGAATTTGGTTGGAACTGAGAAGTTCCGATCGGTTTGGTTGGATTCTTCGTTAAGCCAAAAAGTTCATTTGGTTCTCCTACGAGTTCAAGTGGAACTGAAAAGTTCAGTTCTGATAGGTTGTGGCCTTGAAAAAGGCCTGATATATACATTATTGATCGAGCGTTTATGTGCCCGTGCAATTTTGGGTTCAATTTTAGGTTCAAGTACGTCTTGCATTCAAGTAATTGATAATGGCTACAGGAAATCACTATGTTTCTGTTTTTTTTTGTTAGAGTTGTGCTTTTAATCATCGAAGTAACTGATTTTTTTCTTTGAATTCTGACTGTCTCTTTCTGTTTGGCGTTTCTTTTTCTTGTTGTTTTTTTCTTCTCCTAACCATTCACTTCAGTTGAAAATTCTCATCCGGCATCCGTAATAGATATCAATTTTCCTATCACACATATTGAAATTCATTCATTTTACGGTTTTCATATGTGAATGTATGGATGTATAGTTCATCTCCAGATTGATTGGTGCTAAATTGTTTGGTAAAACGCATCAAGACGAATTTTTATGGTTTTGGTATGTGGAATTTGTATTTTTGAGCCGTCTCATCGAGATTCCAAATCTGGGAAGCAGTAAAACCGTATCTGTCTCTAACATTAGCTAGCTTATCAAAAAATAGGAACAGATTAACTCTATTGAAATTCGTTGATCTTTGTGAGCTTGTAGGTTCTGGGGTCCGAATGGAGAGCTCCCTATTTTTTTTTAGAAAATCTGTCAGCCAATCTTGTCCAGCACACTTGTTTTCCTTTCAAGAGTTTGGAACTTCAATATCAAAATGCAAGGCACACTCATAGGTCAATTTTTGAGGCACTTTTCAAATATTCTACTAGACTGGTGGTTTGCTGATCGTTAAAAACTGGTTTTCGGTGATAGCCTACTCTGTTGAATTTGATAAGAGCCTCCGAAACTTTTGCCTTTTTAACATACCTCATGAGAGTCACATGACATATATCTAAAGCTTTTGCCACTGAGCGAATTGACTCTTTGTTGTATATAACTCTGTGTAAGGCCTTTTCCATGTCTTATTTAAAAGTAGAACCTCTGTTTGTTTTTTTCTTATACGTTCTCATCCTAAAAGCAAGTGATATTTCAGTAAACTGCATGTTTGTTTTGCCCCGGGCAGTTTGTTACAATTTACCCCGAGCTTGATTTTATAAGAATTATCTCGGTAAATTTTAAAGAAAACATCATATCACTAAAATACGTATACACTGTGATCAGCCAATGTGCAATGACTAGTTTGTGTCAAAAAAGCGAAAGCTTGATCGGTTTGTGATAGTAGTTAATCGAGTTAAAGTGCTAGATCAAAATTTACTTACGTGCTCAAAATATCAACAATCTCAGAAATAAACGTAACACCGATATATAGCGATTGGCTGCATGAGTAAAACTGGCACTGATAACATTCCCTAGAAGCCAGTGCATGATGCGGGGTTGCCAGAATAAACTTTCAGGAGATTTTGCGACTGTTACACCTTACCCCGTGTTACAACCTGCCCCGGTATCCCCTACCTATCGATTGACTGACTCTCTTATATTAACGTACAGCCGAAGCTACTGGACCTAAAATCTTGAAATATGCAGGAAGGTTTTTTGTATACCGTAAGTAAGCATCAAGAAAGGAAATCAGGAATTTCCCCAAAGGAAAAAATAGAGGTTCAAACATTGTTTTGAATTGAGTCAGTTTTGAAGTTGGAAAGTTTTTGGTTGATAAAAAAATATTGTAACTATTTGTTTGAAATGGTCTCTCATGAAACTTAATGTGACAAACGCGGGCGAAGCCGCAGGCAACAGCTAGTAATTTATAGTTTTACTTTAAAAATACAGTTACTAAAAAAATATTCCAACTGAACTAACTAATGAATAGCTTCAAGAATCGAATTATGTTACCTATAAGGAAATTTCGCAAAACTAACACCACCGTCAATGACGTCTGCCCTCACGCATCTGTCCGCGTTCGGGTCGCGTTCTCGGTGATGGCGCTTCATTGCTTAGACCGCCTCTCATCCTCTGCTCATCGTCCCCCGTCGTCTTACAGTAGATGCGACGCGTAATGGCCTACTGCGTTTAGTCAAGTTAATCTTATCGTTATAACTTTTCAACAATGCGTCCAAATTACTTTGTGTAAAAGACAAAGTTTATCTTATCTATATTAAATACTTTAAACGATAATTGTATCAATTTTTATAAGAATTTCACAGATATTCTAAAATGTGCATTGTAAAGTATCCAATTTAATTATACTTAGGTATCATCATCATCATCATCATCGTTTATTTACACAAAAGAAAAACAGCAACCATAATAAGGCTATACATTTTGCAAATAAACATTGGGAAACCCACAGAAGCAACAGGTGTTGCTTGTGCGTGGTGTAAATAAATTTTTATAACTTCAGATACTAAAATTAATAATGAGTATAAGGTTAACAAAAGGGTGAAATAAATATATACAGAACATTCAAAAACTTTGTAGACGTGTAAGTAGATATAAAATTAATCATATGTGGTATAAATAAAATAGATTAAAATAACCATTATAACAATCATAAGAACATCCGAGACTTTTATATATAAAATGAATCACATGTATAAGAAAAATCATTCGGATCACAAAACAATTGGACACGTGTAAGGATGAAATAGATCACATGGGAGGTGTAAATAAAATTTCTTACAAGTTGGAAATTGTCTTGCGAGAGCGTAACGGTGAGTAATTTTTTTTTTATTTGAATAGAACATTTCAAATGGCATCATCAAATATTTGACCAATTTTCTCACGAGGTTGGCTTCTAATTAATTTATCGACCGCTTTTTTCAGATGTGAAAATGATTCTAGGGAATGTATGCTATCTGGTAGGGAGTTGAATACAGTTGGTCCCAGAAAATTATAGGACCTCTGACCTACATTCTTGGATGCATATGGTATAATATATTTATTTTTGTGACGTGTGATATACTCATGGTTCGGCCGACTTAGTTTTCTCTTTTCCTTGAATTGATTTAGCACAAGTGTCTTATAAAATAATTGTCTTAGGTCGAACATCCCAGATTCCTCATACAACTTGTCACTACTATAGCGGAGAGACTTGTTCAACATTAGTTTTAAGAATTTCCTCTGTATTACGTTTAATGGATACAGGTACAGGTACTCCTCCCCATCCTATTAGGCAGTATGTCAAATGACTTTGTACCAGACTATAATAAACTATTTTTTTTTGTTTCAGATCCAATCTGTTGTTAAGTTGGCGGAACTTATAAAGAATAGTTCTTAATTATTTCACCAAATAATTTATATGGAAGTTCCATCTCAAATGAGAATCTAATAAAACTCCTAAGTATTTTATATTTGTCGTTGAAGATATTCTGAATGTATTTTGAATAGTTATGAATTGATATTGTGGCAAGGAAGATTTATAATTACAGAAAGGTAAGAAAAATGTCTTGTTGAAATTTAAGGAAAGTTGTTTGTAATCAAACCAATCTTTAATCATTTCCATGTATTTTTCTGCTTGTTCTTTGACCTCAAGCCAGGTTTCCCTAGAGTAGAAAACCGCAGTGTCATCTGCAAAACTAGTTATTTCACCTGAAGATCCTATAGAAAATTATTGGTTCACATATATACAGAATAGTACTGGACCTAAAACCGTTCCTTGTGGTACTCCATATTCAATTTTCCTTTCAGTACTTTTTATATTTTGAATTCTCACGATTTGTTTCCGATCTGTCAAATATGATTTCAATAATTTGATTGCGTTCCCTCTTATTCCAATGTTCTCCAGAGTGGTTAATAGTATGGAGTGGTTAACAGTGTCAAATGCTTTTGATAGATCGATGAAAACTCCTATTGACGGTTTGCTTCTATCTAGTGCTTTGTATATGCTATCAGTTAGCTGCAATAGTGCATTTTGGGTGCATTTCCCTTCCTGAAAACCAAATTGTGATTTTGATAATATTTTGTGTTTTTGGATGAATGAATTTAGTCTGGATTTAATTAACTTTTCTATAATTTTGCTGAAGTCTGTTATTAATGAAACTGGCCTATAGTTAACCACTTCATCTCTGCTTCCACTTTTATATATTGGAGTTACTATCGATGTTTTCAAGCATGATGGAAAGTGTCCAGTTTCTACAGCCTTGTTGAAAATATGCGTTATCGGTTCAGCGATGAATTCAGTAACTAATTTTAATATTTCACCCTTTAAATTGTCAATTCCAGGTGCTTTTTGATTTTTAAGTCCTAGATTTTTCGTTTATATATTCAGTGAATTTATGGTTTGATGCTCTATTGATTTTTTTTGCAAGTTCTTTTCTTGTATTGATGAAGGTACTGTTAAAAATGTCTACAATTTCATTCATATCATTAACCATGTTTCCATTTTCATTTTTTATAGATTTTATTTCAACTTTTTTCTGATCTCCACCAAACATTTCATTTATGTTTCGCCACAGGTTGGCAGCATTATTCTTGTTTTCATTAATTTTTTTTTTATAGTATGCATTTTTTGTTTTTTCTATTATCTTTTCAAGCGTGTTTTTGTAATTTTTATACTCATCTTTGAGTCGTAAATTGTTTGGGTTGTTTTTGAGTTGTAGGTTGAGTATGGCTCAGTATTTTGCATATAGTAGACAACCACATAAGTAGAAGATATATATGCTATCGCAGACTTTTATGTAGTACTATTCAAGATAAACAATCTTACGGTATTCTATCCTCATGTAACTCGAATGGTGTGAGCAATGCACGCCAAGATAGCTCTCAGCGAGCCAGAATTTATCCGAGTTACTTAATAATTATCGTTATATTATGACCAAAAATACACAAAACCTTTGTAAATTGTAGTCTATATGTTATTCTAATGTATAAGCTGTATTTATGTAAAGTTTCATCTATTTCCGTTCAGTTGTACATACATACATTTATCCAAATAACAAACTTTTACATTTATAATATCAGTAGATATGAATATTTCTGAACAAAAACTTTCGTTATGTGTTTATGACAGAAAAATTACTTATAGTTTTGAATACCTACTCCGATAAATTTTGTAAATAATATCCATTACAACTGTATTTGAATTACATACATAGTTCTTTCAGTTATTCTAACAGAGTTCATCTAGTGCCCTCTAGTAGTGGGAAACCAAATTATATACCTACATATGAATATTTCCGTTGTTTGAAGAGTGAAAAACGATATTTTAGGTGATATACAGTTTTAGTTTCGTGATTGCAATTACAGATGTTGCGTTAATGAAAAAATATACGCTGCCTGTTCAAAAAATAATATAAATTTTCATTTTTCTTAAAATATATTCATATTGTTCGTATCAATTTCCATTTCGCTCCCTTCAAAGTAGCTCCCCTCAGATATAATACACTTGTGCCAACTTTTTCCCAACCCTCGAAGCAGTTTCTGGTCTTGGCTCTTCTGGGCTCTTGCATTAGGACGATGGAACTTTAATTTTGATGTCATAACCATATACCCATGATTCATCACCAGTTATCACCCTTTCAAGCAAATCTGGATAGTTGTTGACGCCATTCAATAATTCCTGAGAGATGCTCATGCGACGATTTTTTTGGTTGAAATTCAGCAATTTTGGAACGAACTTCACTGCCACACATTTCATATATAAAATTTACAAAACATTGCATGGCGTGAACCAACCATAATGTCAACATCCTCAGCAGCTTCTCTAATAGTGATTCGAGAATTTTCCAAAACAATTTTCTTAGCGTTCTCAGCCTTTTTTTGGTTGTAGATGTGTTGTCACATCTTTTCGTCCTTCTGTGAATAGCTTGTACATTTTTCTGACTCAGAGTACAATCACCAAATGCCACTGTCAACATTTCGAATGTTTTTGAGCACTCAATTTCATTTTTCACACAAAATTTGATGCAGATTTTTTGATCCATTTTTTTCGATAGTTTTTATGTCTCTTACCATCAAATTAAACGAGCTAAACAGCTGAAACTATGAACATCTGTTCGAGATGAGTGAACCAATATGAAGAAAAATGAAAACTCGCTAATCATAACATTCACCTCATTTTATGAACAGTCCACGTACTCATATTTCTGAGGATCACGTAGTGGGAGACTAGGTATTGTCAGACATAAAGCAATATTTGTTTCTGCCATGAGAAACCGTAGTTAAAATCAGACAAACCATCGTTGTTTTATCTACATATGTTATTTTTCCACAAAAATATATAGGTGAATCAAAAAAGTATTGTTCAATCAGCCAATGTGACAGGACAGCCACAAAAATGTATCTGCAAGTTCATCAGTTTCTCAAGGCTTTTTCAAACTTCGTCAAAAGTTCAAGAATCAGTATCTCAGTATGACGGATTTTTCTGAATCCCTAAATCGATTCTTCAAGCTCTTTTAATCTCATAGATTTGACAGGCTTCTCTACCAAATTGAGAAGAATTAGAAAACATATAGGATTTTACATCTTGTTCGGGAAATGAAGCAGACATTTGAAACTCTGAACAGTTTTTGTATCAAGTGGTGAAATAGTACAAATACCAACCATCTTCAAAAAATGCATTAATAAGACCAAAATTTCAACTCTTTGCTTGTAATTGACTCAGAATATGAGCTCAAACTATTTGACTCGAATGTTGAAGAATACCTCTGATACTCATAATTTCTGATCCAGATTTTCTCAATTTATTCCTTTATTAAAATAGTTTTCATACTCATATTTCTCCTCCAGAATTTCCCAATTTCAAAAAGGATAATATGTAATTAATGAATATTCATATTTTATTTTTCAGCAGGACAGTTTCTTGAAGGTACTGAGGGGAATGAAGGAACTATAATATTCCTGTTCGACGAGAAAATAATGAATTCAAATAATAGTGAAGAACATTTCCACCATTATGCTTCCAAGTTGGAATTCAAGGAGAAAATTGAATGAGAACCGATACATTCAAAAATTATTTATTACTATCCTTAACATTTTCAGAACAAATCATGATCGTAGGAACCCCGTATTTCAGGTATGATGAAATGAATACTTCTACATGTTTTCAATTTATGTGTGATGAGAGGCAAGTTTTCTACTATGAATGAGTCTAACAATATTTCCAATATAGCTCTTAAGTTATTTTAGAATGATATCAGAGCATTCTGTTCATTACTTTAAAAAAAAGAATTCAAAATAATACTGTTTTTTGCCACCAAATATCAAAATACCATTTGATAACATCATGACAACTTTCCTATATAACAGATATAATATAGCTGGAGTTTCATTTTCATTATCACAAACTTTGATCAACATATGTCAGAAATTCATTCTTCCATTTTGAATGAAAGATTTTTGATACCATCTTTCTCATTTGTAGTTTCTTTATTCTCCGTTAACGTTCCGAATGTTACATCCATGGTTTCATCAAAACCTTTATTCATCACACCATTGTCGTCTACGGTTTCTTTCTTTGTAGTTTTCTCCACACATTGCACCACATGGGGCTCTATTGGTAACCCAATTTGAATTTCCTTCGGTGCTGTAGACAGGATTGCGTCTGCTATGATGGAAATGCTGGTCCGTTTTTCAGGTGGGCCTATTTTCTTGTTTTTTCCTTCTTTTCGATGTTGAATGTACATCCAACTGAAAATACAGCTTTGTGTTAATGCAGAAGTACCTACTCGTGATCTTTTGAAGTCCAAATGTGCTATGTGTAATTTGAAATTCGAAAATTTTTAATATTTTTTGAGATATATTTTTACTTTCACTTTCTGGATCTTTTTATGAAAATCGAAAATTTTGAATATTTTTCCAGATATTATATTTTTACTTTCACGTTTATGAATCACTTTGTCAATAAGATATTATCTTCAGACAATAACTTGATTGATACATACATACATACATACACACCTACATACACACATACATACATACATACATATACACATACATACAAACATTGTAAGTAGAATAAAAGCTTTAAATGAAAATTAACAGACTTTTCTCGAAAGACCATACCTACATGAAAATGAAAACTGCGGGTATCGTGAGAAAGCCTCCCAGAATATAGAATGCTCCAGGCATCCAGTTGATGGTGGCAGCATACGTGGCGTTGTACATCGGACCGTATACAAGAGGCATTAAAGCATCGCAGGCGCCTAATATTGAGTTTACCTTTCCTGAAAGAGAATGGACACATTATATTTCCATAAAAGCATGAAGGGCTCGAAAACTTTTGATCAAACAACAACGGAAAACACCTCAGGTTGTTTCAGAAAATTCAACGAAACATTCTCACCTATGTCAAAGCTATTTTCCAGGTTTTTTGCCCGTGTTCAGCGGGTTTTTTGCCTGACGTTTCGTCTACTACTGTGGTGAACTTGGTAAAAGATAATGAGGTAACGGTCGAGGTGATCGAGCTGGTGCTACAACTACAATGCTGATATCATATTATTGGAGGTGAGCGTGGCGTGGATTACCCTGATTTCGTTTGTGTGACAGGTAGCTAGATTTTATCAATGTTCATTGCCTCTTCTTTTCTATTGAAGTTATCCCTATGTTTTTGAATTAATATTGCCTCTCTATATTGCCTATCTTGGATAGTAATTTTGAGTATTATCGAGTATTTCGAATGAGGTAATATGGGTGCCTTTTTTTGAGAGCATATTGGGCTTCAGCTGATTTATCGGTTTGTCCCAGGCGACAATTTCTCTTGTGTTCAGAGAGTGGTACCTATACTTTTTTTCGTAATTTCAATGTAGACCGACCAGCAGGTATACCGGGGTGTTGCTAAAGGTTCTCTGGGGTCCTTAGCTGATCTCTGTCTCTGATTGACATATATATTGATTTCAGGTCGTGCTTCTCTGATATTCTTCCAGTCCGGTCTATAACTTTTTCAACGTATGGAAGGAAATCTTTTCCCTTGCCTAGCTGGGGTAACTTTGTCGTTCTCTCTCCTGGGTTGTATGGCCCTCTCGAATTCTTTTTCGCTATACCAATTCCCTTTGGAGGCATTCTTTGAGCAGTGGTTGCCAGCCTCTTCAATGTGTTGAGCTACTTTGTTAATTTTGGAATAAACAGCGAGCTACCCGCACGGAAGCCACGTAACGCAAGGTAAATGAAATCATCCACAGTGGATTTATCATTATATGTATTTATTTTACTATTTAACTGGTGATACATCATACATAGGTACTAATAATAAACTAATAACAAAATAACTAATATTACTAGTACGTACTTGTTCATAGCTACATTCCTACCTATCAAACGAAGGTGTTTGAAAAATAAACACAAACTTTTATCCAGCCACAACGGCATGTCACGTATGATTTAAAAATAGTTAATAATAACAACAAAAAAGTAACGCACTATCATGAACATAAACATTGAAAAATAAAAAAGCACGTTCAATGAGAAGGCTGACACTCAGACTCATCGATAATTTTTTTAATTTTTGCAGTATAATTTGATGCAGCCATTCGAATACAATTATCCAAATGTTCATCTGTAAGTAGATTGCGATATTTGTTCTTAATAAACTTCATATTGGAAAAAGAAGATTCACACAAATAGGTTGAACTAAATAATGCTTTCACTTTCAAGGCAACACGGCATAGAACTGAATATTTGTCTCTACTTACAATAGGCCAGATACATTCAGTACTTGAGACTAACGATTTTAAGGCTAAATCATTTTGAAACTCAATAACTTCCATTTCTGTTGTAGCGATGTCTTCGCCAAAGTTCTGCATAACACAAGTTCCAAACTGTTGGATATCAATTTCCACAAAGGGTGAAACAACAAACTGCGCTACTAAAGCCATTTCATTGAAATCCTTAAAACGATTTTTGAAGTTATTCTTCAGGGTAGAAATTATTTCTACATGATATTTGTTGTCATAGGGTTCTAATGGATTTTGGGATATTTTTTCTGAAAGAATAGGAAAATGCTTGGCATCGCTGTTAATTAGGTTTTGTCCCCAAAACTCCAGCTTTTTGATAAATGCTTTTATATCAGAAATCATTTCCGCTAGTTCTTTGTCTCTCCCCTGAAGCTGCAAATTAAGTTCGTTTAATTTCTCTGAAATGTCCACGAGAAAACCAAAATCTCTAAGCCAGATTGAATTTTCTAGTTCCGGAGTCGGTTCATCGCGTTGTTTGAAAAATTGAACTATGCCAGATAGGACATCATTAAACCGTTTCAGCACCCGTCCTCTACTTAACCATCGGACTTCAGAGTGAAGGAGTAGGTCCCCGTATTGACAGTCAACTTCATCGGCCAAGGTTCTGAATAATCTTCTTTGTAACGCTTGAGCTCTAATATTGTTCACAATTTTTACCACCAGTTTCATAACGTTGTTTAGTTTCAGGAAATTTCCACATAATGCTTGCTGATGGATAATGCAGTGGTAACAGAGAAATTGCGGAAAAGTTTCATCTTTACGACATAACGCCACCAGACCCTTATCACAACCCACCATAGATGGAGCGCCATCGGTTGTCAAACCTACCATTTTCGATATTGAAATTTTCTCGGAAGAAACAATATTTTTTAAATGAGAAAACAACTCATGTCCAGTAGTGTGTCCTTTCAGTGGAATGAACTTCAAAAGATCTTCTTTAATCGTAAAATCACTAAAAACCATCTTGACGAACACGGCCATCTGGGCAGTGTCAATGACATCTGTTGATTCATCCAGTTGAAGTGAAAAATAAACACAGTTATCTAAGTCAGTTCTTAACTGTAAAAAAATACCATTGCTCATTACTTCTACACGTCTCATCACTGTATTAGCAGAAAGTTGCATAGATTTTATAGCTGAAACTATTTTGTCTTTATTTCTAAAGTTGGCAAATAACGAATCAGCAGCTTCTAAAAACGCCGATTTTATCATTTCCCCGTCTTCATAAGGTTTCTTTTTTTGTGCAATTATCTGGGACACACGGTACGATGCTTCAGTTGCAGCCTTATTTTTGTCGACTGTTCTTAAAAATATTGATTGTTGTCCAATTACCTGCTTTTTTAACTGTTACAGTTTCTCCTTTCTGGCGGCAGAATGTAGTGGGAATGATTTTTTAAAATTAGAATGTACAGTTTTATGATGTCTTTCAATATTTCCTTTTTTAGCAACGGAGACCGAAGTATTACATAACAAACACACATTTTTATCTTTAACTTCTGTAGAAAAGTATTGTTCTTCCCACTCCGAATGAAAGTGGTATGTCTTTACCTTCTTACAACTGCTTGCCATAATATTATTTTTGTTGTTCTCTACTAACCCAACCGCTGGACGTTGGTTACGCGTTCAGTTTTAAACTAAGCGCAATGTGGCCGCGCCGTGCGTATTTATCCCGTTCAAAGTAATCCAGATCGTTCTCGAACACTAACGCTCTTGTCCGGCTGGTCGGTTCTAGCCGATTCTAGCTTGATGGCGTCAGCGGCAGATCGCTCACCGCAACGTTGCCGCTGTTTATGTTTAATATTATGACAATTAGATTTTTTTGTGGAATTTTCGGAAGCTTCACTGATTTTTGCAATTTGTATTTTTTAAATTAAAAACGTTGTGAGAGCTACCAGAATTGCCTCCGCGAGCTACCGGTAGCTCGCGACCGACAGGTTGGCCACCACCGCTTTAGGTAATTGAGTTCCTCAGGAAGACTCTCAGGTTCACTGATATGTCGTGCTGTTTAAACCAACGTTTTGATTACCCCTCTCTTCTGTTGTGACTGGTGGTTAGAGTGTTCAGTCACATGTCTGTGTGTGTTGATTTCCTGTTCGCTATGTGGCCCAATATACCATTTTCACATCTGTTCACAAGAACATCCAAGAAGGCTAGAGTCTCTTGGGTTTCTCGTTACATTGTGAATTTTTGGGCCGAGAGAGTTTAGATGTGATAGAAAATTGTTTAGTGTTTTTTCATCATCTTGCCATACTACAAAGATGTCATCTACATAACGCAGCTAACAATATGGTTTCACGGTCGCTTACTCTGAGGACCATTGTTCGAACTTTTCCACAACAGGACTTAATGGACTGCCCATTGCGGTATCATCCGTTTGTTCGTGAAAAACATTATCCCACTGGAAATAAGTTGATGATAAACAATGAGCGAAGAGGGCGGTTATATCTGCTGGAAATACTTCGCCAATTAGCCGTATCGTATCTCTGATCGGAACCATTGTGTACAAGGAGACCACGTCAAAGCCCACTAGTATGTCTCCAGGTCCTAACTTCATATCTCTACTCACTTCTATATGAGTATAGAAACAGATAAACTCTAAACGATTTCCTCTACTAAAGAAAGCACTACCAAATTAGTCAGAAATTTGCATTTTGAACGTTTTTCAATTATTTTCCACAGCTTTAACAATTTGTGAGGTGGTGATAGATCATGAAACGAATAGAGTATAACAAAAAACTAGTGAGGCCTCCGGGGTTTAGCCAAGTCTAAAAAAAATTATACCGAAGCACCCAAAAACAGTTTTTATTTCCATATTTTTTATAATGTATTTCAGAAACAAACATGTTCCGTTGTTCTTGCAGAGCAACAGAAGAGCAACAGAAGATAATTGAGCATATTTTATATTACTGATTTGAAAATGTATCACACAAAAAGGATTATTCAAAACAATTCTAAACAATGTGCGTTCTTGAAATTTCTGAATTCCAAAATGCAGATAAAAACTGAAGTAACGAATGGATTTTTGAGTAAACAAAGTGGTGAGCTGGTTAACGATGGGAAAAATTCTATTCAAGAAGAGAAAAAGGGATTGAACAAGGTAGCAGGAATGAAGTTTCTTCCTCCCTGTTAGGTTAAGTTCCTGTACTTAATTTTTATTCTTTGAAAATTGTGTTATGGCAGCAAAGGAACTGTAATTGAAAGCGGATTGAAATTCTTACTGATTTTGAGCTGAACGTTGGTCATTATTACAACATTGATATTATATTCATTATATATACGAACTAAAAAGAGTGTATACAAAACTCTAATGGTAATATAAAATTTCCACATTAAACTGCTGTGAATTACATATGAATCGGTTTCTAGAACAATGAGTTATTAACTGATTCTGTTTTTTTCTGAATAAATTTCTTGAGAGTGAAATTTTGAATAGTATTCGAAAAATTCATCAAAATAAAAGATACAGAAATTGAAAGTTGGTTCTATTTTCCTAATTTCTTCGAAACATGTTGGTCTCTGAGTACTGCGAAAGCCAAAATGGGGAGAGACATGATAGTTGAAGTTTTTCCCAATTATTTTTGAGCTACCGTTGAAGTTGAGGATGAATATATGCTGATAGTCAACTGAGAGTTCCCCTGGTGGAGTATGAACATATCTTCAAATATAATTTATACATTTTGGAACCAAAAAACGGAAATTGATTTTTGGCATCGTTCAATAGTACTTTGAAATAGTCACTTTTGCTACAATTTAACCGACTCTCTCTCTCACCGTTTACGAGATTCCTATGCATAAAAACCAATTTGTAAGTCAATTATATGCGGAAATTGATTTCTTTAATAAGTTCCCCAAATATGACGTTATATTTTTTCTAATTTATAGCAGTAAATACAAACCTAGTTCCTCAGACGGTACCAGTTTTGAAGCTATGGCTCTAGTGGCTATAAGTGATGTACCATTCAGTATTTCCAAAATTGATCCTGGAAAAATAAAATATCAATAAGAACATTGTAACTCAAGTTTGAATTATTCCAAATGTTCCGTCTTCACCAGTTTCCTTTTTTTATTTTTTCTCTTCGTGTATTTGTCTATTGATGATATTCACTCAATTTGCAAAATTTGTATCAATCGCAAAATTCGGCTGTTTCCTATTCTGATTAAATATATGAAGCGCTCCTCGTACCAATATATTTGGTCGATCGCTGAAACAGCAGTAGAACAACAGGGATTCGATATATAGACTCGCTACAGAAAGTATCTCAGATGATTCGACAACCTACTCAATTAATTAAGAAAGTTGCTGGCCAGCTAGTGTTGTGTGATTCAAAGGGTTCTTACGATCATCCTTCTGGAACCAGAAGTCTCTCTACAAGCCGCTACTCAAGCCGACATACACTCAGGTGAGAACCACAGCCACGTAATCTCTCTCGCTCTTTTTTTGTGTCCTGAACAAAATTCTATTGGGAACTTCCTCAAATCATACAATCCTATGTTATACTTACAGTCCACTTATCTAATGAAGCAACACCAAAGTTGATTTTGATCTGAAGAACATAACTAACAGAGGTATTTCGAATTCTACCTCGAAGTCAAAATCTCTTTCCCAAAATAAAATCTACGTTGGCTTATTTTCCATTGGGTTTAGATTATGTGTTTTACCTAATTCCTATGTCCCTGCATTCTAGAGGAATAACATACATTTGTGGCTTTCCTTGGATGTTACTTGTGTTTCATGAAAGAGTGCTGTATGTATACTTGAATGAGACAAAAACTGAATTGAAAAAATGTGGCCCGCACTAATACCACGAAAGATCAGGAAAGACGAATTCAAATCCCGGTCGGGTATCCTTTTTTCAATTCAGTTTTTATTTCATTTACGTTTGCATACCGCAAAGACTTTGCTGTAAATTATAATAGAAGGTCAACAATATTTTACACACAATGTAGAAAATACCACAAAACATCAATTGAGACTTTGCAACTCAGTAAACCAGTAAACCCATGGATTTGTCATAAGAGGGTTGGACGCAAAACCACCTCTACAAGATATTATGGACGATTTACAGAAAAAACACCAGCTGGAACTGGAAAACATATCAAAGGCGACTTCTACAAAGCAACGCCCGTCTATCCTCCGTTTGAGGATTACTTGGTAACTGAGGAAACGTTCTAGGCAGATGGTACATTGCCATTGATGCCAAATATCGGGACACGCTACGGCTAATTGCAATAGGGCAGTTGCCCAAAATGTACAGGAAAGAACATGCTTCAACTGTATAGAGGCACATCTGGCGAATAGCGCGGATTGTCAGCTCATAAAGATGAACTCGCGGAATTGACACTCCGCACGGAAGTGAATCCTCCAAGAATATATAACGGCACCACCACCAAAAAACAATGCCGGGATAGGCAACTCCCAGCTAGTAGGACAACCACAACAGCTTGATACTCAGCAATATAGAGAACAACAATATGGAAGACCACACCAAATAGAACGATTGCAGTCAAACCAAGATCCCCCACCTGAAAGGCGCGCCATCGTAACCCTTCAGAGTTGACCCAACAAGAATCAGATGTGTTCTCTGCTTTTGCAGAAGTCAAGGCGCTGATTAATGTGGACAAGGTGCTGAGATCGCTGAGAGATCTGCGAAGGTTTTTATCTGATGCTCAGGAGCCTCTTGGGAAACAAACGGCCTCTATAACGTTCCTCAAAAAAATTGTTAAAACTTTTCGCCTATTAGTCCGGCACAGCACAGCACGACGCTGTCCGTCACCTTTTGGCGACGAGTAGTAGCATCGCCCACTTGTCTAGCTACAACCAGCGTACTGAAGATGTTGTTTGTTAGATATCATGGGAATTGTGGTTGACATCGACCGGTGACAGAAACATTTCTATCAATAGCAGTTCTGACGAAGTCGTCATTATAGTGGCCGCATTATTGAATGTAGAAGAAAATAGTCAGAAAAGAGAATGTTGTGGGTCCATCCCATTAATCAAAAGGGGGCAAATCTAGGAGAGTTCCAGCATTTCTTCAAGGACCTGAAAGAAGACGAGGAGAATTTTTTTCAGTATTTCTGAATGACTTCAGGCGAATTTCCAGAACTTCTGGATTTTCTAGAGTCTGCCTTAACGAGCAACTCAATTTTTCCTCGTCCATTTTCATAGACACCATCTGAAACTGTGCTGTCAACTGATGGAACAGCAAAACAGAGAGACAGAAACTCCCCAGGCACTTTTGGACAAGTTGATGGTGGCAAGATCTGGAATCCTATCCGGCGGCGAACGCTCTTGGCTGCACCGTGCCGGGCTAGTGGGCGGTTGTTCATTCATTTTCATTGTTTTAATCCTATACGTGTTTTGATGGGACGGGCCGTGCTGTGCTGTGCCCGACAAGTGGGCGACAAACTAAAGGCTTTCGCAGCCGATATCACTGTCACTATTTTCCATTTCGCTAGCGCGAAACTAGTCCGGCACAGCACAGCATGGAAGTATCATCGCCCACTTGTCCAGCTACAACCAGCATACTGAAGATGAATTAATATCTCCGATGACTGCATATTACGGCTGCGTAAAGTGTGTCGCTCATTTGTCCGGGACATCATAGCACGGCTCGTTCCATCAAAATACGGATAGGATTGGAACAATGAAAATGAATGGTAGGTGGTAGAAAAACTGGCCTCATTTTCATAATCATTAATGATAAATCAGATTTCCTGAAGGAAATATTTGAACAGAATACATTTTCACCTGAAATGATTTATTTTATAAATATATACTATCCCTCCGATTATCAACTAAACCAACCGCCACTGTTTTATAGTCCAACTTACAAACAAAGTTATGCTGCCTTCAATCTAAGGATGCAAAAGGCATCTCTATTGTCTTTTGTTACTCTGAGATTAATACTTACTTGCATATATAGATGGATTACCTACTCACCTAGATAGAAGATCAATGGAGTTTTTGCTAATCCATAGACAAAGCTAGAAAGGATTTTACTCATACAGGAATAAATACCAATAATAGCATCGTCGATTTTCAAAATGTGACTGAAAACGCCTACAGATATCGTCGAACCTGAAAATACAGTTAATGGATCAGCCATTTCTATCAATTTCAAAATGACTAAATGCTCGTTTCAGGTGAAGGTTGAACGATTTACTCAAAGCATAGAAGCAAAGCATTGTTGCGAATTATATTATTAGAATAGATAATATTTTTTCGAGAATTTGAGAATACAGTTCAGGTAGTTTTCAGTGTAGAATTGGAAATATATTACTATCGATTAACAAATCTGCCACTAATAATCTGACATTTGATTTGTCAATTGTTACTTCCATAATCTATGAATTGAATGAGTTGAATAGACGCTTCGTCATTACAAGAACGAAACCCTTTTTTGCCATATTGGACAGTGACTTTTGCACTACCGTTATTCAACAACTAGGTGAATGAACGCCTTGGAGTGAGCCAATTCTGGAAGATTCTGTCAGAAGTCAATGAATCTTCTTGCCATCCAGGTGTTTAATCTTTGTTTGGCAAAGCTTAAAGCGATGCCAATGACAGGTTCTGGTCCGATGAAGCTGCTTGCTGCTTGTCGTCCGAATCAGTATGGCCAGGAATCCAGACCAGCGACAATCTGTTAAGTCTTCCTATTGAGGAGAGTCGTTTTTGGCAATTTGCTACCAATTTAGACACTTCTCGGTAAGAGCCAAGAGCTTACAATGCCGCTTGACTCTCCGAGAATATTTTTATCGACATGAACATGAGGTTGGATACTTCCAATCTCTCTCACAATTCAATAGCGTGAATTTCCGCTTGAAATACAGTCACATAAATTCCTAGGCAGGTTGATATCTCTGTCCTGGATCTGCGACTGAAAACACCTGCACCAGAACCAGATGGTGTTGATCCATCTATGAACCAACAACTATCTGCTCTTAATATTTACTTCTTCCTGCCGTCTTGCTATAAGTGTTTATTGACATGAAAAAATACATCAGAATTACATTCATCAATTGGATTAACCCTATCTTGGTTGTTGAAAAATAATCATTCTCACCTAGAAGATTCGTCAACATACTATACGTTGAAAATATACTGAAATCCACTTCATCCCAGTTGAACCTATACCTAGTGAACAAGTAGGATACAGCCAATTCACCTGAAAAAAAAAGAATAAAAAATTTTGATTTTTTGCCACAAATTTTGTTCAGCCGAAAAACAGTCAATGTGGTTTGAATTGGAATCCAATTAATGGGAGATATTGGAGAGTGAGATTAAATCTGGGTGTTTGCGAACTTTTTTGTTTGCATTGTATGATGAAAGAAACGAATAAATAATAACATCGACAATAAATATCGTTATGCTATGTTGGTCGAAAAGAACTACATTTGGCTCATTAGCTTGCGTGAGCTCAAGAGTTGGGAATGAATAGTTCCAATAAATGTTGTATTCCTCATTTTCCACAACGAATTCAATATCCTCGGAGCGTAGGGCAACATCGGTGTCTCGTCAATACCGTAGAAGTGCCGTAAATAGCACTCTTAGGGGTGCGTTTTGTCGATGGATATTTGCCGTATATGCCGGACATGCTGATAGGCCTTGTGTTAGGCTCTGCACCTTGTGTCAGGAACTCCTATACCCATCACGCGACTGCGGTGTGATCTTCATTGTTATTTTACAGTTCCATTGGAAAGTTGGATTCATTTGGTCAAGTTGGAATAGGTGAGAGCTACAATAAATTCTCGAGGTCTTCAGTGGAGGTTTCTGTTAATCCACACACTTTGGATCTACCTAAATTCAAAGCAAATATATACCATTACTATTTCAAATATCACCGTATCTATGAAAGAGAGGATATCACCCTAAATTGTAACCCTAAATTCAAAATTGAAACTGAATGAAAAATATTCAATTGACTCACCGTGAAATGGTCCAACAACAACCATAACGACAAACATGAGCACCAAAACCTTACTTCTTCTATTGTTCTCCCCCTTTTTGAAAACTACATTGAAGGTTTCAGTGATATGGTGGAAATCGAAAAAGTCTTTGATGAAGGCACATGGACCACTTGGTGGAGTCGCTGTCGACTTTTGTGCTTTTCCCGATTCCTGGATGCGTTTGTACCCGTAGATGAAAGCCATAATATACATTACAGCAGAAATGGAAAACACCCCGTAGAAACCAATTTTTTTGTACAAGATTCCACTAAGGGCGAGCCCTATAGGAATGCTCAGTGAAAAAAACAAATTCGCTATGCCTATTCGCAATGTTCTTTCTTCCAAGGTGGTGATGTCGCCAATATAACTGAAGACTCCTGTGAACATACTGACCCAACCACCCGTTATGGCTGGAAAAAACCCTTCCGCAAATCCAGCCACTTCCATTGGGATCTCGTCGAAGAAGTAAACGCAAACCATCAGACTGATCACCGTCATAAACTCCCCCACGAGGGGTAAGAGCATGCAGGGTTTCCGCCTACCCCATCTGTCACTCCAAGATCCAATGAACATAACGAAGAACGACGGCAAGAAACTTTGTAGGATCGTTTTCCATATACCCATGGAAGCGACTAGTTGCTGAACTTGCTTTTCTTGAAACGTATAATTTTCTGTCCTTCTGTCTGTCAAAGCATCACAAACATGTTGCGGGTATCGCAAATTCACCCTGCAGGCTTTCTCTAGGTTTAAGTTTTGGGTGGCTAGATTGGCGAAAACGCATGGTACAATGTAAAATGCCATCAACGGCTCCACTGTGATGTTTTTGAAGAAGTTGTTCCATTTGTCCTTCCATGAAACTGTTTTGGATTTGACGATGATGGTGTCATGGTTTTGTGACGTTTGGTTTTTCTGTGATTCGGCTTCCTTTGCGGGAGGAATGCTCATTTTCGTTCGTCAGTTTGAGATCCTGTAACAGAAAATCGACCAAATTATGAAGGTGCCTACTAGTTGTTGCCTGCGGCTCCACCCGCGTTACATTTTAAACAAATAGTTACAATGTTTTTTTATTAGCCAAAAATTTCGGATTTTCCATTCCAAAACTGACGAAATTCAATACAATCTTCAAACCCCTATTTTCCCCTTGGCGGTGAAAATTCTTGATTTTCTTTCTTGATGCTTATTTACGCTATACAAAGAACCTACCTGCATTTTCAAGATTTTAGGTTCAGTTGCTTCAAGTTGCTTCAAGTGTTAGTCAATCAATTGGTACCCACTTGTACTTGAATAGTATCAGCAAAAAAAAACTGAAAGGATTAGAATGATATACATTGGTTATCCTACTAATATTACGGATGCGTAAAGTTTGTAATGTATGTCTGTATTTATGTTTTTTACTCTCAGCCCAACAATGGAAGTCCGAACTAGTGAAATTCATCATGAAACATTGTCAATCGCCTTCAAACAAACATATATAATGAGGTTGTAGTGTTTTTCGGAGACTTAAAAAAAATAACAAGTCTGACGATGCCCAAATGGAGAGACGTAGTGGAGTTTAAAAGCTTAACTGAAATCATAACATAAGATTCGAGTGAATTTTTTCATCTCTTTCATTACCATTGTGAATATTTCTACGAAAAGTTTTGAACGTCATGTTTGTAATTATTAATAATGAATTAAAAAAATGTTTTACCGTTGACATGAGGAAAATATCCTCTTCACCTTGGAGTAATTGTTAGTTCACGGAACAGTGGTTTCTGAGGCCTTGAATTACCGAATCGTTGCTTGAATATGTGATAATTATCGAATATTAACTACTTTTCAGATAAGGTATCTCATAATATGAATGCAACTGTAACAAAACGGTGAACAATGGCACTGATTAAGAATATTGCATTTCATTTCATCATTTTCTAAGTTTTCACCTGTGTTTTCTGGATTCTTTTATATTGAGACTTTGATTTTACCAATTTATCTGTTGATTTTTTCAGTGAGTATTAAACAATGGATTGAAATGAATTCAATTCGATTTAGGGTATCACCAGGATTATTCTGCTCTTTTTCTTTCATCATATACTATTCTAAACCTGTCAATTTCGACATTATTTTCGAAAATCACCAAAAAATCATTTTTCGTAAATGTTTCCAAAAATGCCATAGTTTTGATGACTACGAGACTTCGATGTCATATCTTACCCAGAAATTACCCACGTGGATCTGTTATTAGGAAAAAATAAATACACTTTCGGAAATTCGTCTTTGTTGTTGCAAAGTTTATCTAGTTTTTTCATTCTATTCAGATTTTGATGGTGAGAAAGTTAATATGTCAATAATCGAATAAACGAGTTTCTCTCTCACACTTATAATTCTTTTTCAATTGATTTTTATCCAGTTTGATTATTTTTTATCCAAGAATTCAGTTACAAATAAACCCGAAATATTGTAACGGTTGACTTTTTCATTCTAAATCTCCTCCTCTTGCAGAATCTTTCATTTTTGATCATTAAGTATTGATAATTTCTGAGTTATTGACGAAAAACTACATTTCACAAACTACACCAGATACGATTTCATCTTCAAAAACTTCATTCACAAATATATTTACGTTATTACAGTGGCTTTTTCAATTGTCTCTCAGGATACCACTTGAGTAAAGTTTTTGTAGCAAATAACATTCACAAAGTATATTATTCACTACGAAAATTGCAATTTTTTGTGTGCTATGAAATCTTCAGAATATATTTTTTCCTTTGAATTGAAGGGGTTATATTTTTAGGAGTGATTAATTTTTGGGAAAGAGAGTTTTTGGCTTCCTACTACTCCATCTGATACAAAAAAAGGATGAGAGAATCTTCCAAAGAAAGGAAGGAAGTTTTCAATTTGAAAATAAATAACTCTATACATGGATGTGTAGATCATGCAAAGAAGTAACTTTCAGACACAAACTGAAAAACAGTCCTCCTGAAACAGCTACTTTCATATAAACATTGAATTACACGAAAGAAAAATTCTTTCGAAACAAATACTTCTATATGAACACTGCATTATACAGAAGATACTTTTCTCTACTCAGTTTGTATTTCAAACATTCGTTGTGGAATAAGAATCAGATATCATTCACATGAGTTCTACTTTGAATGAATGGTAATAAACTGTACTCACATGGAACACTGTCACCCTCACTGGTATACACCGATGTTTCGCCTTAAGACACTTGCCCTAAGGCTCTTCAGTACCAAATTGGATAACATTATAGAAAATACACATACATAAGCAGACCAAGTTTATTCCGTGACATTGAAAAATCGTAATTCATGGATGAAGTGTGTGTATTTTCTATAATGTTATCCAATTTGGTACTGAAGAGCCTTAGGGCAAGTGTCTTAAGGCGAAACATCGGTGTATACCAGTGAGGGTGACAGTGTTCCATGTGAGTACAATTTATTACCATTCATTCAAAGTAGAACTCATGTGAATGAGTTCAGCCCGGCAAACGTGCTGGGCTGAATTTTCTAGTGCATTGTCTTTTGACTTTTCCTCTTACATATGAGAGGTTCACAAAAGAAAAACGTACAATACAGGAAATAGCAGCCACTAACGGTTTGTCGAGGGGTATTGTAGATGATATAATAATGAAGAAAAAGTTTAGGTTCGGAATGAATGCCTTTCAGGAAATCCAAAAGACAAAGTCGAGAATTGGGAATGGTATAAATAAGGATGATTTTGTAAGAATATTTAGTTTGATCTTCCTCTTGAAGATGATCACTTGGTGATCGAAACACGTGTCGAAGTGGTTAAATAACGGCGAAACATCGATGTATACCTGTGAGGATGACAGGGTTCCATGTAAGTGCAATTTGTTACTATTCTTTTAAAGTAGAACTCATGTGAATGATATCTGATTCTTATTACACAACAAATGTTTGAAATACAAACTGAGTAGAGAAGAAGTATATAGAAGTATTTGTTTTGAAATAATTTTTCTTTCGTGTAATTCAATGTTTATATGAAAGTAGCTGTTTCAGGAGGACTTTCTTTCAGTTTGTGTCTGAAAGTTACTTCTTTGCATGATCTACACATCCATGTATAGAGTTACTTATTTTCAAATTGATTACTTCCTTCCTTTCTTTGGAAGATTCTATCATCCTTTTTTTTGTATCAGGTGGAGTAGTAGAAAGCCAAAAACTTTCTTTCCCAAAAAACATATTTTTTCCATATCATCCTGAAGCCAATGAACTATAGCTGATATCTTTAAGAGTCCCTCACAATACACGGAGTCAACTGGCAGAGGTGGACATTGCCTTGCTGAAACTACCCCTGGAAATCAGCAATGGAATGGAATCTGAAGACTGGAACAAATTGGATGGCATATCCTACTCGTACAAGAGGAGTGAACGGAACAGATCAAGAGAAAACCACAGGAAGAAATATGACAAATTTCACAGTGGCCAAAGCCCAAAACCTCCATTCTTGGACAAGTCCAAAGTAGTCGTGAACCTAACAGATCGGGTACCAAATGAAGAAATTATAGCTAAGACGGAATTTGCAATCAGAACTGTAGCGGAGGATGAATTGTGTCTTTGAAAAACCTGTACTCAGATGAGTAGATTACCCTTTCACTAGCTGACAAGGGAAATGCCTCGGTGCTCTTGAAAACAGAAGAATATATCGGAAAAATTGAATAACCTCTTGACCCGTCCGTAGTGAATGCACCGGGATCGCTTACATATTACTTGTCAAAACACCTCCTCCAACCTCATGTTGGAAAAACAACCTCGTACGTCAGGGATTCGATTTCAAACCAACCATTTGGCTACGATACATGGATGATACCTTCATCATCTAGAGACATAGAAGGAACAGACTGAACCTATTCCTAGACCACAAAAATGCTCAATATTCTAGCATCAAGTTCACCGTGGAGACTGAACTGGAACAACGGTTTGCTTTTCTAGATGTATTCGTCGAACGGCGTGGCACACGACTGATACATAAAGTGTACTGAAAACCGACACATACGGACATATATCTGCAACCATCATCTAAGTCGAAAGAGGGGAATTATCAACACCCTGACGGAACGTGCCCGTAGAATATGTGAATCGGAACACCTACAAGAAGGATTGGACCATTTTGAAATGAATTTGAGATCAAATGGATACAGTGTAACCGAGATCAACAAGGCCATGAAACTGAAGGCTTCCACAAGTCAAAATAGGGAGGAATCTCAAACGGTTGCACGTGCATTTCTACCGTACATCCCTAGGGTACAGACAGAATCGGAAACATCTTAGGGAAGCATAAAATTAAATTATTATTCAAGCCCATCAGGAAAATACTACAAAGCCTTAGATCTGCGAGAGATAAAAGAGATCCACTATCAGCTGCGGGGGTATATCATATACCATGCACCTGTGAAAAAGTTTATATCGGTACCACCAAAAGATCCATGGGTACAAGGCTGAATGAACATCGGAGAAACTGTAGATTAGGTCCAATAGACAAATCGGCAGTAGCGGAACACGCGCTTACTGAAGAAGATCACACGATACTGTTTTTCTTCATGCGTTGCAAATATAAGAATTCTGTGGTCATATGAAAAAAAAATTACATTTCCACCCATTTCCAAGAAAAAAACATTACGTAGAATTTTTCTGAATACAGAATAGAACCATTGCTATTCGCAAGTTTGAGCAAATATATTTTTTGCAGAAAATAGGTTTTCTCTTTACAATTATTTTAAGTGAATGTTCAAGATATAATGGAAGATAGTCGAATAAAGAAATTAGAAAAAGACTGCTCAGCAACTGAGAGTTATGCAGTTTCTCAAACACAACTATAACATAAAAATATGCTCTGAAGACCAAACAGTAGTATTTCTCAATTTATTTCCACAATATCTTTTCAATGATAAATTGGTTTTTCCAAATTTCAGTTTCATTTCTACTGTGTGAAGGGTCAGCTAGCAGTTACTTAGAAAGTAATAATATTCTATTTCATTCTTTTTATTCGTATTCCTTTTCGTTTTGAAACTGTATCAATATTTTCCTGTTAAACTATCAATTTCTCTCTTAGATCATGATATTCGAAATTTTTCAATCTAAATCTAGTTTGAACTATAAAAATGAACAGTATTAAACTTCCCATGTGAAATGAAATGAGACTTGGGTAATATAATTCATTAAATTGAAATTTTGTACATATTTCTAGAAATAGATGTTTATGAAATAATTGAATCGGGCTAAGAAAATATTTATCAGCTAACTGTCTACAACTGATCTTGGAGAAAGTTATTAGCATGAAAGCACGAAAGTGATGACGGTCAATATCAAATGCTTTGGGCTGATTAAAAAGCAACAGTCCATATCAAATGCAGGGTGGCACGGGTCAAATTCATTAATCAAATTCTATTTCCAAACTTGACTGCTAAGTTTCACTTTCAGTCAATCGCTATAGATTAAACAAAGTAGGTAATGATGTACTAGTTTAACGTCATATTAAGTTACAATAAGGATTTGTAACTATTGTTTAGTGCTAGTCTGAAAGTAACTTCTACACATGTTTGTAAAGAATTTATTTTCAATTTAAATGCTTTTTGTATGAGGATGGGAAAGAGAAATCCAAAAACGTATCCGTCTTAAAAATATTTCACTTTCAATTAATTAATTTAACAGTATTGGCAAATATATTACAGATAGGTGTAAAACATGGGCTTATGTGTAAAGAAACACCCGAAGAAGTCATTGTATGGCGAAACACGTGTTGCGTTTTTGTAAAATTGTTTAGTGAAAATCTCATAATGAAGTGTTTTTTGAATATGTTAGAAATACATTCTCTGTCCATTTTAATGTTGAATGAGCAAAATTATCCTTCTACATTTGTTTCGATTTGAATTTCTATCTTATGCTGATGAATAACCTGAGTCATTGACTTGTTTGTTCATCATGAAGTTCTACATAAAGATATTACGTTTTTTTTATGCACCGCATCCCAAAAACTCGTGATTCAAGTCATAATATTCATATGGTATATACAAAATTTCAGGAACTATCAGCGGTAGGATAAAATGAGTTATTACCTCTATTGTTTGTAATGACATAATCAGTAGGTACATAATTTTCGTGTAACATCAATCTTTTGTGGCATTCGTCATTCGTCAAGGTGAAGGATGAAGAGTTGTACTTTTATATTCTGGTTACTTTTTATTATGATTTATTATGATTTCCTACCACGTAGTAACGGCTGGATCCATCAATTTATTGAATATACTTCTATTTCCAGTAAAAGCAGGCGACAAACAGAAAGAAGAATACAAAGGTAACACATTGTATGTTGAGAAAGACAAATATGTGGAAAATTATGAATCACTAGTGACGTTTACGTTTTCAAGAAATGTACAGAAACACTTTCTTCAACTTTGGGCAATGAGACACTATTAGAAAGACTGTCAACAACTGGTTTACATAGTTTCATCCTGATCGCGACCAAAATCGGTTACGATTTTGAAACCCATCGATGCCTGTGTGAAAAATTGTGGAATAAAGTATCTATTTGCATATCACACAGATATGAAAAAAAGTGTTGGGTATGAAAAAGATCTGTTACAGATGGATTTTACACAATTTGGTGCGAAACTTGAGGACTCCAAAATCTATAAACAATATTGTCACAGGTGAAAAAACGTAGATATATTCATATGACTCGGATACTAAGCAACTTCCCACTGTACTTTATCATACATTTTTGATCCCGTATAAATCAGCATGGACTTGCTACCAGTTTCAGCACATGTCCTAATCAACTCAATAGTTTAACACCGTAAAATGTTGGATGTTAATCTATCTTCTGCAGACACTTTCATAGAAAGCTTTCGACTATTTCATTCCTGCAAGATAGGTATATTTAATTCAACCTCATACACTTTTCCAGCAACACTTCCATTTGAAAAACAGCGAGAATGCTTGATGAACTTCGTGAACCATTTTTTTCACGTTCTCTACAATAATTTATCTAATTATAATGAATGTATTTCGTTCAAATCTCTTTTCAAAAGAGGCAGACTTATATTTCCTCCTTTTGACTATTTCAACGAATTTTGTATTGTGGTAAAGTGAAATACAAAAATGAAAGTATTGCGGACATGATGCTAATTGATTTTTTGCAATTAACTGGTAAGTGAACTGAGTTCATCATCGTTTGCGAATTCAGCAAATAAACTTTTGATAAATATAGGTATAAAAAAGACGCCTGCGGTAATTTTGAAAGTCCATCTATTCGCTGCTTCAGAGCTAATTTGTGAAAAAAAAATCTCATTAAAACATCATTATCAGCACAATAATATTTCAACGCGCAAATACTAGTAACAGATAATGACTTCCTAATGCGAGAATATTATCGAATATCATCCGCGTGGTTCTCATAAAAAAACTTGAGAGTAACTACTATCACTGACCCCGTAATGAGGAATCCAATTTTGTATATTTTCGAGTTGAATAACACTCATATATATCCAATATATCCAATATATATCCAATGTACAAAATGGATTTTTGCTGCAGGTTTTTCCGGGTTTTCCTGCAGCTGAAAAAGCAAATGCGCCACTGGAATCAATGAAGTCGGCCCGGAGCGCCATTTAATTTTTATTGTTGTTTTTATTTTACTTTTATCGTTGTTTTAATAAGATGTTCAAGAAATAATGTAAATTGCCGATAATGGTAAAATGTTCAACTTTCTATCCTTTACAACGTACGGACTAAATATGTAATAATAGGGGAGCCCAAACGGGGATTTCGGGATCTACTAAAGCGTGGCAGATTAATATACAGGGGGATACCTTGTACCCGGTTAAGTACCTCCACCAAATATGAGCCCTTTATATATAAGGTCGCCCGTGAAGAATAAAGGATCACGTTAGTAAAAAAAAATTGATCATCAGAAGTTTTCGAGCGCGTCAGATTGAGGTAGGATGAGTTAATTACATGCTAATAACTGTATATTCCAGTAATCTGACAATTTGAGAGAGACGTAAAGAAAGGGGAGGACAGCAAAGTTGTAAAAAAATAACGTCATTTCGACATTCTCTAGCGTAGCTATTTTTTTTATTTCGAAGGAAATAATTCAAAGATAATGAAAAATATATAATCTGAAAATTTCTACAAGCCGAAATAACAAAAATTCGTCGATAAAGTTTAATGCGTGCAGCTGTGTGATACCAATATTTCTCTCTCCGAATTTCTATTCCTCTTTCACTTTTTCTCTATCTATTACTCTCTCACTCCGCCCCCACTCTGAATTCTGTTGTCATGACGCCATCACAGCTGATCATAGAAACTCGTTCGCGATGAAGATGAAGATGATGATTAATTATTCAATTGATTATAAAAAATTAAATTTTTTTGAGCATTGTTTTGAAATAACTTTCTTATAAATACAAGTATTCCACTTAAAAAACATACACCTATTTATTTGCATGCTTTTTTCCTGAGCTTTTCAATTAATTAGGTTCAATGATTTGAAAATAATTTTAAAAAGAATATTTTTTGTCAGATTAGGCGAATCCCTCTAGATAATCGTCAGATTATGAGACAGATAAACGATATATATCTCAATCTGACGCGCTTGAGTATTTCAAAATGGCGAATTTTTTTTGCACATCATAATAATGGCCGCGAGTTTGCGTCAGATCGAAATCGTCAGATTATTGAATGAGAGCTTTTTTTTGTTGCACTTAACACCCCCTTAGAAAATCTTAAGCGCTCGATTAATTTTTTTTTCTTTTCACTGAACCCTTACGTACAACCATCCGCATAATGCAAACAATCAGATTAACATACGAACATTATTAAAAATACGTGGGACACTGATGCTATCAATATCTGACGCGCTCGAGTATGTCCATGCAACAGTATTTTTTTTTACATATTCAAAAATCTATAGCCCCTACCCCCACCGATGAAAAGGTGTATATTACATAAATTTTTTATCTTCTTATCATCTAAGCTTTGCAACCTGATATGTCTCTATGACGCTCGAGTAAATCCCTATTTTGCATCGTGGGCTCCTCTACTATAAAGGGTCTTTCATTGAGAGCATCATTCCCGTTGTACTACCACACTTAGCCAGTAATTTATTTGGTTTACCCCATGGTTGTAAGGGGTGGAAAACGCAACCCCTAAAATTTATTTCCAATGTAACTTTTTGTCTTATCATTTGTTTACCATTTAAAAATTAATTTCTGATAGCCTGTTTCATTCTAAACAAAAAATGTCTCTTGGGTTTTTTGCCCAAAACAAACCAGTTCGCAGCAAAAAATTATTTTACTAACAACTACAGAGATACATCGTCATAAAGGCGAACTGGATTTATTGTTATTTTGTAGTTAGAACCTGCATTAAACGATTAAAGGGTAATAAACAAAACTAATTTATTAATAACAAAACAAACAACATGTAGAAATCACAGTAGATGTTCAATATGTCTACCTTCAGACATTACGCATGCGTCTAGACATCAGCGCAGTGAGCCACGTATTTGCTCAAATATTCCTGAAGTCTCTCTAATCACCCTGCACGCATCGATGATGCGGTTTCTAAAGTCCTCTACATCGCGAACAGAAGTACGATAAACCAAATGCTGTAAATGGCCCCAAATAGAGAAATCGAGAGGATTGAGATCCGGGGATCGAGCGGGCCAGTTCTGTGGTCCTCCTTGACCTATCCACTAATTTGAATATGTTTCAGTTAAATGCTGACGTGCTACATAAAAAACATATCTCTTCTGACGCCCAAAGAAATTTCCTCCAGCAGTACTGGATGCACTCCCCTCAAAAATTGAACGTATGCCTCACCATTCAATCGAGGAGGTAGAAAATGAGGCCCAATTAAATCATCCCCAATAACTCCGAGCCACACGTTAGGAGAAAACTGTTCTTGATGGTTAGTTTCGACAATAGCGTGAGGGTTTTCATCAGCCCATATGTGATAATTATGAAAATTAATAATCTTGTCCCGAGAAAAACTACATTCGTCTGTGATTTCTATCGTCTTCAGAAAGTCACAATGCCTTCTAATCATTTCCAGCGTCCAATTGTAAAATTCAAGACGGTTCGAAAAGTCTCGCGGTAACAGTGCCTGTACTCGTTGCAGATGGTATAAAAATTGTTCCTTCATAATTCAAAATACCGTCATATGATCAACATTTAGCTGAAAAGCAATCCTTCTAGTACTGGTAGTAGGTTGTTCTTCAATCAAATTAAGTACTGCTTCCTCAAGCTGTAGTGTTCGTACTTCTTGATGGCGATCACAATCCTGCGTTCTTTTGTCGAATGAACCACATTCTCGTAATCGTTGATGAAGTCGAGCAAATATTTCTATGTACTCTATGTGAAGGATGCTGCCGTTGAGGATACATTTCAGCATATCTTCTAGAAGCTTCTAACCTATTACCCTGCGACAGACCCCAAACGTAATGCATATCAGCCATTTCCTCATTTGTGTATGCGATTTTAATAACAAGTGAATTATTGAAGTAACAAATTAAGAACGGAACAACAACACACAATTAGTATTAATTCAATTTCGAAAATTCACAAACTGACAGCGTCATCAATTTAATTGTCACTATCGCTAATAGCTACCTACTAGATAGATTAGTTTCGTATTTTCGCATTTATGACGATGTATCTCTGTAGTTGTTCCTAAAATAATTTTTAGCTGCGAACTGGTTTATTTTGGGCAAAAAACTCAAGAGACATTATTTGTTTACAATGAAACAGGCTATCGGAAATGAATTTTTAAATGGTAAACACACAATAAAACAAAAAGTTACATTGGAAATAAATTTTAGGGGTTGCGTTCTCTACCCCTTACAACCATGGGGTAAACCAAATAAATTTTTGGCTAAGTGTCTTTTTGGTTGTACAAAACGTCAGGTTGATTTCAATATTGTAACTTTTTCAGTGCTTGTGAAAAAAATTGTTATAAAAATTTTATGTACCCCCTTTAAGAGGCTGTATATTAACAAGGGATGTTCCAATGAAATTTTTTTATATGAAAGATCCTATCTTTTTTTTGATGAGGAACCACCTCCTTGAATATTTTACACTTATTTAGTTACACCCTGTATATAGGTTTGCTTTATGTGCGACAAGAAAGGATTTTTGAATATTCTAATTGGGGTCCCGCCTCTGGGGATAGAAGGGGCGCGTTTACATATGAAAGTTACCTTTTCATCAGTGTTTCACCGTTCCGCTATATTTTCGGAAGCTGAAATTTTGTATGTAGGTTAGTTTTATGTTGTAGATGTGCAATGAGAAAGGATTTCTGAATATTCCAACTGGGGCGTCCCCACTGGGAATAAAAGGGAGCGTTTACATTTGAAAATTACCCTTTCATCACTGTTTCTCCGAACCGCTATAATTTCGGAGGCTGACATGGTGTATGAAGTTTCGTTCTATGTTGTAGATGTGCAATAAGGAAGGATTTTCAAACATTACAACTGGGGTGCCAGCCGTAGGGAAAAAAGGTGCGTCCATAAAACAAAATTATCTTTTCATCACTGTTTTCTCATGTCCTCAAATTTCCTGTGGGTGAATTTATATTTAGTATCAACATTGCACCCGTGCGGAGCCGCGGCGGTTCGATAATATTATATAAAATACAAATCATGTTTGCCAACGATGATTTTATTGCAGCCTTACGGGCTAATAATAATTTTTCGTGTAGTATTCCCACTTGTTTGAACATTTTTCATCCTCACTTTCCACAAGGTGATTATCAATGATGTAGGTTTATGATCATTTATTTACTGGTTTGTGATAAACTTCCAGATGAAGTTTTTCTTCACGAAAGGACGGGGTAGATCTGGTACATTATCTAATATGGATATTATTTCGGTATTTAGTATCAACAAGTTGTATTATAATCGTTTTCACTGTTCATATTCTCATAAAAAAGTGAATATTTCAGTTGGAGTATCTTCATGAATGGGCTTCACGAAAACTGGAGTGAAAGAGTGAAACGAGATCAACAACCGTTCATAAAAGTGAAGGCCAAGCAAAAAAAAAATCGGATCACTTTCAGTAATACGGGTCACTGACTCAATTAGCTTGGACAAACAAATCTGTTAAACAGTGATCCTATAAGACTAAATTTATTTTTGATTCTCTGAAAATACTGAAAAATTACAGATTTTTTTGAATCGTGGCGTCCCTTGTCAATGGTTCATTTCAGTTCCTCAGACTGGTTTCACATCATTTAATTTTGAATTATGTCTCACTACTCATATCTAAAATCTCATCATCTATCTTTTCTTCATGAATCCATGATGTTCGTTTTATCTTACACTTAGGTACCACGAATGTAAGTGTTGCCACAGAATAAGGTCTACTGTAAGAAAACTCTTGTTTTTTCGTCCATGATTTCAAGACAGAAGTAACCACCTGAGTGTAAAAACATTTCGGTATTTTTGTTTTACAAATACGTTGATGGAACACTAGCAGATATATATGTTCACGGTCAAATGATTTATTAATGAAACTTCTCTGATTGTTGATCGATCTGAATTCCTATTGTTTGTCTATCAAATAACTCAGAAACGAATTCAGCAGACACATATAGACATTTTTGGTAACATTTTTATGAAACAGTGGATGTTTCTGATACCCAATATTCAGTCTGACTTACTACCTCTTAGTTGTATTACGAGGTTTCAATAAAATTAATTTTTTTGATCTTTAGAAGCCTCTCAACAAATAACTCGAAGATAGGACTTCGTTACAAAAAAATACATTGTCTGACAAACCTCGAAGAAGAATAAGCGGAGAGGCGTCTGCTACGAATACTGCAGATGAAAGAACCATCGTCAATAGGAAATGACATCATGAACAGAGACAGCTGATGAAAATTCCGATCTCGGCCAACCAAGACACAACTGACGATAATTTTGACCAGCCTAAACTAAAACCTCTCAATTATTACCATAATCAAATAAAACTGACATTTGTTCATGGCAATTCAGGGCCAATCTGTACAGAACAAGCATTTGTGAATCAAAAACTAATTTACATCGTATTATATATAAGTCAACCTACAATTCAGAAACACTGTCATCAATTTGGTGAAATGCTACGACATCCTGAAAATATTGAAAACGAAGACCAACAACTCATAATAATTTGGAACTATCACGAGGGGAGATCAAACTATTCAGCAATAAACAAAACAGAATCAAGTAAATGAAGACAATACCACCAGCTACCCTTGAAGAATACATAAATATGTGCGAAACCTGTCGGATAGACAAGTACGACAGAAACATACCCTTAACCAAAATTCATATCTTCTACACCAAGTAAAGCTTTTCACCTGGACAGCTTTCTAAAAGTGACATCTAATTCAAAAATGGTCCTGTACAAGATTTTGTGCATACACATAAAATTTCAGTCCACGATACTACCCCATTATCTAACAGAATCTAACAATCCAAACATTTTCTTGTATGCAAGATAGAGAAGTATAAAGTCCAAACCCAAAAATGAATCTTCTCTGAAAAAATATCCCTTTCAATTCAAACCTGATTCATTTGGCTGGGATTTAATCATATGATAATATAATAGTATATTCAAATATTCAAGACAAAAAGTCATAATTTTTATGAATGAATTCATTCATTCAACTTGTAATGTTATTCAGATTGGTGCTTAAAAGGCAATAAGACAAGTGTCTTATTCCGAAACATCGATATACGCCATTGAAGATGACAGTGTTCCATGTTATCATATTATGTAGGAATCCTGTGTTTTTTATATAACTTAATTTTCATATTCAATGAAAGTCATTTTTTGTGAAGGAAAAAATCAGTTTTTTATCGACCTTTTTTTGGGTAATTGTTACCTTCCACAATCTGAAAAAATATAAAAATTATAATGGAGAACTTTATACAAGTGTAGAAGGGCAAACTTTTTAGTTTACCCCGATAAGTTACTGCGTAAAAATCAAAGTATTTTTCACAAAGAAAAATCTTCTATTTATCAGTAACTTGTCGTATTTAACAATTTTACCTATCAAAAAAATTATTAAGAAATAATACTTATCTTTTACGTTTCGGAGGCCAAAATCTACCTCCGTCTTCAGAAATGGATAAAAATTCGAATATATACGCTTCTTCTATGACAGATGTCATCTGTCGTAGAAGAAGTAAAGAAATAAGCTCTCAAAAAAGGAATAACTGCGTATATATTCGAATTTTTATCCATTTCTGAAGACGGAGGCAGATTTTGGCCTCCGAAACGTAAAAGATAAGTATTATTTCTTAATAATTTTTTTGATAGGCAAAATTGTTAAATACGACAAGTTACTGATAAATAGAAGATTTTTCTTTGTGAAAAATACTTTGACTTTTACGCAGTAACTTATCGGGGTAAACTAAAAAGTTTGCCCTTCTACACTTGTATAAAGTTCTCCATTATAATTTTTATATTTTTTCAGATTGTGGAAGGTAACAATTACCCAAAAAAAGGTCGATAAAAATCAATTTTCATAAAAAAACTAGTTGTTTATATGATAGTAGTTATTTCGAAAGGGCCTTTTTTCTAGTTTGTGTCTGAAAGTTACATCTTTGTATGATTGACGTATCTTTGTAAAGAGTTTATTTTGGAATAATTTGCTAGCTTCCTTTCTTTAAACAATTCCCACATTTTTGTATCAAGACGGAGCAGTAGAAAGCCAACACTTTTCCCATAACTGAGTCCAAAGGACTGTCTGCAACCAGAGAACTGCTTCGAAAGAACAACAATTAGGAATAGGGGCTACTCACTAGAAACTATTCATTTAGATAATGATATACCTGAATAAAATAGGGACTTATGATGGACTGACAGCAATGCAACAAAGCGACAGAATCTATCGAAGACACCTTTCCCAAAGCAAAAAAATACTGTTTCTCGCTAACCAGGTCAGGACCATCACAAGATGTCTATAAAAATTTCAGTCATCTCCTGATGATGCCAACTTGGATAACCAGAGGTTTCAATTCTACCTATGGAAAGAGGGCAAGGCGAACAGAGGGCAAGCAACTGATGGAAAGCCAAAAACTTCTGTTGAAAAGAATATGACACACAACTAACAAGAAACCTTCAAACTAGAAGTTAAACTGGGTGTCAAGAAACAATGAAAGAAAATGAAACAAACAGTATTTCCTAGATTCTCAAAACAGCAGATTCAGAAGAATTTCTGAGGAGAAACAAATTTGCAGGTTCATCTCAAGCGGCGGATCAAGTAAAAGGGAAAGTCTATGAAAATCACCCAAATCTGAACTGGGCAGGCGTGATAAAACGACTGAATGGTGTACTAGTGATATTATTTTGATTATGGGGAAAGCTAAGTCCCCATAAACCCTCCTCAAGCTGCAGATTTTCATATCCAGTAACGTTTTTCTCATTGTAGATTAATTTATTCCGGAAGACCCACTGCTGCTAACGGTTGCCAACTTTGGACAAAAAAGATGCCACTACAATAATTGCAGAAACCGACAAAATAGATCGCAAAATTCATTTAACCAAGAATAGGTTTCTTGAAGTCAGTTCAAGTCACAATAATGGATGTTGTGCTTAGGATGTCGATGATATTTATTACTTCCTTTATTTTTTACCACCGTGAGAATTAATGTATAGGGTCTTCCAACAAAGACTTTCGAATTGACAATTGATAACGGCCATCTTGTTGAAGATTAATAAAATTGTTTTATCAAAATGGGTGTTCTGTTCGGGCAACCTACCGCGCGCTTTGCCCATTCGCACTGTTTCAGTAAACGATTGACCGACACCCGTACGTCGACGAAACGCAAGGTCCGCCGAAAACGTCGTCGCTGGCTGTGAGAATCTGTAGGAGAATCCAAGCTAGTCGATGGCGTGTCGCTCACAAGAACTCTGCTTTCTACGGACCACAATTTGGTGAATTTCACGTCGTGACTTGGGCCTGTACCAATACAGAATTCAATTGACCCAGAAATTGAAGGTAAACAACTATAGACAACGACGTGTGTTCGCTGAATGGGCTCTGGAGCAGTTGGCAACTGACCCTAATTTCCATCGAAAAATCATCTTCAGCGGAGAGGCCCATTGCTGGATGAATAGGTACGTGAACAAACAAAATTGTCGAATTTGGGACGAAACCAATCCTTAGAGATCCAATGCATTCCTAGTAATTCACTGTTTGGTGTAGATTTTGGGCAGGCGGAGTCATCGGTGCATATTTCTTCGAGAACGACGTTGGCCAGGCCATAAATGTCAACGGCGAGCACTATAGGTCCATGGTTACCAACTTCTTTTGGCCTGAATTGGATGACACGTGGTTTCAACAGGACGGAGCTACGTGTCACACAGCTCATGTCACATTGGATATTCTGCACGAGCGATTCAAGGGCATGGTAATCTCACGTGGAGGTGATGTCAACTGGCCACCGAGATCATGCGATTTGTCCCCGTTTGACTTTCTTTTTTGGGGGTTTTCTCAAGTCACAGGTGTATGCGAATGAGCCACAAACCACAACCAAACCAAACCTCAAAGCTAACATAACCGATGCCATTCAGCCTGATTTATGGGCAAAGACCCATTATAACTTTAGAGGGATGATATCCAGTTGGAATGGCGTAAGTGATTCACTCGACTCATTCAATCGACTGCTTGCTGTGTGACCCGTTGGTTTGAGCCCAGAGGCCGGACGATCGATTTCCACTTTCTATTCGTGCTACGACTCTCACGTTGAAAGAGAAGACCTTGTTACACCTTAGTTTACATAAACCTCAACTTCTGAGGGTTGCCATTCGTAGGGGGAGTGTAGTTGTTAACATAAGACTAGCCTTATCTCAGTATACAATCGTACTTATCTGCTGTTGAAATTATTGAAAACTTATTTCAGTTCTAGGTTGTTTTATTGGTGTTTCTTCAACTTCTTTTTCGTTTTCTTCAGTTGCAGTATGTTTAAAATGAAAATTTGATTGTTAAAAGTCGCTGTTGAAAGTCTGAGACGCTTCTTGTGGACTAACGAGAAGGAAGATATAAGGTTCACCACTAAATTATGTGGCTGAATGCTACCATCTTGAAATTCATCAGAACCTTCATAGACTGAATCAATCCAACAATGTTGAACCTGATTCGAAAAAAATATTTACCTTATTAAAAATTCCAACAGTACTTTGTGGTACTGAAATTTCACCTACACACAATTTGTCGTGGACCCACTACCCATGATTGAACGAGACTTTCGTTGAAACTGGAGGTGCACTGGACAAGTTGTACGACGTACTGAAAATGATGGAACATGAATGAGGTTGAATAAAGTTGAAATTCGCCAGAATGTTTCGATTCGAAGGCTCCCACCATTATTTTTGCAAACTCCCCACCGAAATCCCTGTCCGGATCGCAACAACTTCAAACAAATGTTTATTGTACATTATTGTTGTTGTTATGTAATGCATCGTTTATTGTTTATATACATGGTCGTTCTAATGGAATGGATCTGGATTATTTTGAACTTTGGAATGTTTATTGATATATAAAAAAGCTGATACATTTGTTGATTATTTCACTCAACAGAAACTTGTACTTTTAATAAGGCCAGAAATAGTGAGACCTTCGAAACCGTTTGGGAACTAGAAGAATCTCTTTTCAGATCGAGAATATCGATGGTTGTTTTGAAATTAGAATGCTCGAATTTTGTTATTCAGCTCTACCGCCTCTATTTCGAATGAAATGAAAAAGGCACTATAATAATAAATTCAGCTATAATTTACAATACATATGCTTATCGACGTCTTTCTCATCATCAATGTATGGTCATACAATTCCTAGTCAGAGCTATTTCAAAGAAGTAGGGACCACATTTTTTGGGTCTAGAACTCACAGCTATACATGAACTCCACATATCGGAAAATCATGTGATATACAAAGTAACATACAGAAAAAAATTGATGTCGAAATACTCTTAACCGTCTACATCGTTCATGATATTTCATTTAATGTTCAAATTGCCGTCCATAGTTCTTTAAACACACATTCTCTCTTGGAATATTATTCTATAGCAAATTTCCAGCATTTGTGGTTTTATAGCCATGCCAGCCCTCCTTATTGTTTCTTTAAATTCGGCAATACTTCCAAAGGTGGAGCCGAATTCCTTGTCTTGGAAAGTTTAGAAGGGCCAGGTCAGGAGAACGTGGTGGCCATTCAATGGAACCATTGTTTTCTAGTCATCGTCCTGGCATAGTCCTATTGAGAAAATCTCTGCAAATACTCGTAGTTTTGCGATGTGGCGGAGCTCCATCATTATAAATACTGATGTTTTCCTAGAATATTCGAAAGGTAATCTTTCAATAACTCAACTAGTATCTTCGACAACAATTCCAAATATAACTCCACCGTCAAAGATATCTCAAAAAAGTGGGGAACTATAGTTTGCTATCACTGGTACTACAGATAAGATCTTGTTTTTTCGTGAATTTTTCTTCATTTGCAATATTTTGGCTACATTAACAATAAGTGAGATGGGTCGATAATTGACAATTTGGAGTTTATCATTATTTTTATATAAATGTTTCAACACACTGGTTTTACAAATAATTAGGAAGATTTCATTCCCGAAACATCGAATGATTATATGTGTTGTTTGATGGTGTATAAAACTCCATCGACATTTGTGGAGAATAAAAACATGGAATGAATACTTTTTTCCTGTTTTTCTAGAAAGTTCATTAAATACCTTTGCAATATTTTGCAATGATAGTTGCATTTCCCACTTTCATTCCAATGATTTTGGTTTTGGGTTTCAATTTGTTGCAAATTTTCTTAGCGCTATTCCTTAGACCTTTCGATTTTTTTTCATTTATATTCATCCCATTATTGATGATTATTGAATTTCAATTTTTATGATGATCTTCAACATTGAAGTGATATACCAAGAGCTTTTTCCAACCTTCAATGATTTTTTGTATATGCAGGATCGGTATCACCTAGCTTTGTCTGTTTTCCAGAAGGTATAACATACTTCAGTCTATGGTTGTTACAATGTTGTGTGTTTTTGTAGCTCCATACCTCAATGAATATTCATTTTACTGTGTCGTGGTATAAACCCACTGATAAAGAATTGGTGAAGAACTATGAAAATTTCCCTCCAAATTCCCCCCCCCCCCCAAAAAATGAATTTGTTGGAGGCCATGGAAATTAAAAGCCAGAAATATATACCCCTGAGCGAGCAACTCGATTTATGTAGGTATCTTCTCTTGAATTTATAAGTTTAACAACCCTTAGAATTTTCAGTGTGGAATTTTAAAGTTGACATCCTGGTTCGCCCAACTGTCTTTCAAATACCTGTCCTTGCAGCATACCTGAAAATTCTATATAACCGAGGTTTCAGGTTTCAGTTTTATACTTGATAATGGGGTCAAACCCGAAACCGGTCCTATAAATAGAATCTACCAGTAGTAATTAGACTAAAAAGTTTATTTCATTTCATTGAAGTGATCATGAATTACCATGAAATAAACATGTCATCAATCCCACATACTAGATTCAACTTGATTTATCTTTTATTTTTTCAGATTGTGGTAGGATATGAACCCAGAAAAACAGTATAAAATATTGAGTCCTCCATAAAAAATGTCGTTTAAAGAATAGTCAATAACTCTTATTGATTATCCATCTGACAACCTAACCTACGAATCACTGCCAAAGACATCTGATACTGAAAGAACAATGGAAAAATCCGAATAATGACTGTCAAGCATTTGACATTTCGTAAGACTCTTCATTTGAAACATTATCATTGTAATGTTGATCATTGGTTCCTTTTTAATAAGGACTAAACAAAAGCATCACAGGAAAATGCGTAAGGTGTTTTGAGAGCGGTGCCTGTGAGAAAGTAACGATTCACGTTAGATTTGAATCACTGGAGATTAAATTCACGTGACCAAAAATGCAACAATTCGATCAGAATTCTGTTTCAGCAAATCATTTTTGGAATTATTAGTTCGTTTGTTTTACCAAACCAATGTCATTTTTTTTTTCAAAATTCTGACAACTAGTCTTACCGAACATTTAAAAATGAGAAATATAAGGATTGTTGTATGAAAAAAATGACAAAATATTTGATAAACACTATATAAGCATTAAATTCACTCGTTTCGAAGCTTTAATGATCTTCAAATTCTCACAAAGTATTGAGGTGCTCGAAAACAGGGAAAACATTTTTCAAGAAATTTTATAGACCACCTTTCTTCAGACAATGTCACCTAAGTAGGAATAAATTATTTTTCAAGAGTCTGCTGGCATGATCATCATGATATTTCAGTAATAGCATCACTTTCTTCATAATGCGTTCCTACCACGTAGTAAGTATTTTCTTCATCGATTCAAATTTGTATAGAAATAGTCATCATACTTAACCTAATACCTAAAGTAAAAGTACACACAGTTACACGAATGACTCGAACATTTACCATAAAATTAAGACAGATTGTGAATACTATTCTTTGATAAAAAATTTGCATATTTTCTCTGAATTGTTTACAGTTTTGTTTACAGCTCACGCGTCTGATTTGGAGCCACATTTAAAGTTTTTGCTGGCAAATATTGATAAAGATGTATCATTTGTGTATCATCTGCATAAATAAAGAAATTGGTCTCCTACCAAAGCTATCATCTTGTAATAGTAACACTTTTTCTAGTAATAGGAGAGCCCAAGCGGAAATTTGGAGATTTACCAAAGCGCGGCAGATTAATATACAGGGGGTACCTTGTACCCGGTTAAGTACCTCCACCAAATATGAGCCCTATATATTAGGCCGCCCGCGAAGGATAAAGGATCAGATTAGTAAAAAAAAATTATCATCAAAAATTCTCGAGCGCGTCAGATTAAGGTAGGGTGAGTTAATTACATGCTAAAAAGTGTGTATTCCAGTAATCTGACAATTTGAGAGTGACGTAAAGAAAGGGGAGGGCAGCAAAGTTGTAAAAAAATAACGTCATTTCGATATACTCGAGCGGAGCTAATTTTTTTTATTTTGAAGGAAATAATTCAAGAATCACGAAAAATATATAACCTGACGATTTCCGTAAGCCGAAATAACAAAAATTCTTCGAGAAAGTTTAATGCGTGCAGCTGTGTGAAACCTATATTTCCCTCTCCGAGTTTCTATTCCTCTTTCACTTTTTCTCTATCTATTACTCTTTCACTCCGTCCCCACTCTAAATTCTGTTGACATGACGCCATCATAGCTGATCACAGAGACTCGTTCGTGATGAATATGAAGATGATGATTAATGAATCAATTGATTATAAAAAAATAACTTTTTTTGAGCATTTTTTCAAAATGATTTTCAAGTATTCTACTTGAAAAACATACACTTATTTATGTGTATGCTATTTCCTGAGCTTCTCAATGATTTAAAAAAAATAAAAAAAAATATTTTTCCGTCATATTAGGCGAATCCCTCTAGATAATCGTTAGACTATGAGACAACACGTCTAGAATATAAAGATGAACCATATATATCTTAATCTGACGCGCTTGAGTATTTCAAAATGACGAATTTTTTGCACATCATAATAATGGCCGCGAGTTTGCTTCAGATCGAAATCGTCAGATTATTGAATGAGAGCTTTTTTTTGTTGCACTTAACACCCTTTTAGAAAATCTGACGCGTCGAATAATTTTTTTTCTTTTCACTTTTAACCCTTACGTACAACCACCCGCATATACATATTCAAAAATCTATAGCCGCTTCCCCCACAGATAAAAAGGTGTATATTATATAAATTTTTCATCTTCTTATCATCTAAGCTTTGCTTAGATGATAAGAAGATGATATGTCTCTATGACGCTCGAGTAAATCCCCATTTTGCATCGTGGGCTCTCCTACTATTAAACTATAATAAGGCATTAAAACGTCACTGTATACTGAATTCAGTTCATTTAATCTCTACAGAAGTGACGAACAGGAATAATACAGACAGAATATCAAAATATCACAAGAAAAAATATGCATTGTATCGGATTATCTTTGAGAAATGCTGGTATATTCTAGATACATAAAACTTAATTCTAATTAGGTATATAACTTAAGTCTATTATCACATAAATAAATAACTGACACGAATGGTGCCATTGATTCATTCCTCCATTTTGAAGGCTGCATTGTCAATTCCATCTTTGTTAGTTCCGGTGGTCTCAGATTTCGAATGATCTGTCACTTCCATGGAGTGATTGTCCATTGTTCCACTGATAACCCCGTTTCTTTCGAAGGTTGCTTTGTTCGCGTTTTTTCTGTAACCGTTCATCATAGGAGAACCTATTGGAGAACCTATTTGAGCCTCTTTTGGGACAGTGGACAGGATGACGTCAGCTACAATAGAAATGCTGGATCTTTTTTCAAGACTGGCGATTTTAACTTCTTTTCGTTCCTTACGGTGTTGAACATACATCCATCTGAAAATAGGTATTGGTGTTAAATAATAAGCAATAGTCTCTGGAGTAATATGCGACATATGCCAGCAGAATTATTGATGATATTAATGAATGTTCCTTATTTCACGTGGCGGAGTTTGGCAAAGCGCTATTCTTCCACCCAGCCACTTTGGAAAAAAACACTACAGAATAAATGGCATAATATAAACCAGTGGTCGCCAACCTGTCGATTGCGAGCTACCAGTAGCTCGCGGAGGCAATTCTGGTAGCTCTCACAACGATTTTAATTTAAAAAATACAAACTGCAAAAATCAGAGAAGCTTCCGAAAATTCCACAAAAAAATCTAATTGTCATAATATTAAACATAAACAGCGGCAACGTTGCGGTGAGCGATCTGCCGCTGACGCCATCAAGCTAGAATCGGCTAGAACCGACCAGCCGGACCAGCGCGTTAGTGTTCGAGAACGATCTGGATTGCTTTGAACGAGATAAATACGCACGGCGCGGCGACATTGCGCTTAGTTTTAAACTGAACGCGTAACCAACATCCAGTGGTTGGGTTAGTAGAGAACAACAAAAATAATATTATGGCAAGCAGTTATAAGAAGGTAAAGACATACCACTTTCATTCGGAATGGGAAGAACAATACTTTTTAATAGAAGTTAAAGATAAAAATGTGTGTTTGTTATGTAATACTTCAGTCTCCGTTGCTAAAAAAGGAAATATTGAGAGACATCATAAAACTGTACATTCTAATTTTGGAAAATCATTCCCACTACATTCTGCCGTCAGAAAGAAGAAACTGAAACAGTTAAAAAAGCAGTTAATTGGACAACAATCAATATTTTTAAGAACAGTCACTTCAACTGGATGAATCACCAGATGTCGTTGACACTGCCCAGATGGCCGTGTTCGTCAGGATGGTTTTTAGTGATTTTACGATTAAAGAAGATCTTTTGAAGTTCATTACACTGAAAGGACACACTTCTGGACATGAGTTGTTTTCTCATTTAAAAAATATTATTTCTTCCGAGAAAATTCCAATATCGAAAATGGTAGGCTTGACAACCGATGGCGCTCCAGCTATGGTGGGTTGTGATAAAGGTCTGGTGGCGTTATGTCGTAAAGATGAAACTTTTCCGCAATTTCTCTGTTACCACTGCATTATCCATCAGCAAGCATTATGTGGAAATTTCCTGAAACTAAACAACGTTATGAAACTGGTGGTAAAAATTGTGAACAAGATTAAGAGCTCAAGCGTTACAAAGTAGATTAGTCAGAACCTTGGCGATGAAGTTGACTGTCAATACGGGGACCTACTCCTTTACTCTGAAGTCCGATGGTTAAGTAGAGGATGGGTGCTGAAACGTTTTAATGATGTCCTATCTGGCATAGTTCAATTTTTCAAACAACGCGATGAACCGACTCCGGAACTAGAAAATTCAATCTGGCTTAGAGATTTTGGTTTTCTCGTTGACATTACAGAGAAATTAAACGAACTTAATTTGCAGCTTCAGGGGAGAGACAAAGAACTATCGGAAATGATTACTGATATAAAAGCATTTATCAAAAAGCTGTAATTTTGGGAACAAAACCTAATTAACAACGATGCCAAGCATTTTCCTATTCTTTCAGAAAAAATATGTCAAAATCCATTATAACCCTATGACAACAAATATCATGTAGAAATAATTTCTACCCTGAAGAATAACTTCAAAAATCGTTTTAAGGATTTCAATGAAATGGCTTCAGTAGCGCAGTTTGTTGTTTCACCCTTTATGGAAATTGATATCCAACAGTTTGCAACTTGTGTTATGCAGAACTTTGGCGAAGACATCGCTACAACAGAAATGGAAGTCATTGAGTTTCAAAATGATTTAGCCTTAAAATCGTTAGTCTCAAGTACTGAATGTATCTGGCCTATTGTAAGTAAAGACAAATATTCAGTTCTATGCCGTGTTGCCTTGAAAGTGAAAGCATTATTCAGTTCAACCTATTTGTGTGAATCTTCTTTTTCCAATATGAAGTTTATTAAGAACAAATATCGCAATCTACTTACAGATGAACATTTGGATAATTGTATTCGAATGACTGAATCAAATTATACTGCAAACATTAAAAAAATTATCGATGAGTCTGAGTGTCAGCCTTCTCATTGAACGTGCTTTTTTATTTTTCAATGTTTATGTTCATGATAGTGCGTTATTTTTTTGTTGTTATTATTAACTATTTTTAAAACATACGTGACATGCCGTTGTGGCTGGATAAACGTTTGTGTTCATTTTTCAAACACCTTCGTTTGATAGGTAGGAATGTAGCTATGAACAAGTACGTACTAGTAATATTAGTTATTTTGTTATTAGTTTATTATTAGTACCTATGTATTATGTATTACCAGTTAAATAGTAAAATAAATACATATAATGATAAATTAACTGTGGATTATTTCATTTACGTTGCGTTACGTGGCTTCCGTGTGGGTAGCTCGCTGTTTATTCCAAAATTAACAAAGTAGCTCAACACATTGAAGAGGTTGGCGACCACTGATATAAACCAATTTCAGGACAATAGTAAAATTAATACAACAGATCAGTAACTGAGCAATACAATTTCACTTAACTTTTGAGTAGCAGTAATACATTTTTCAAAGATCATACGTGAAGAATCGTTCATAAATAGTGCTGTAGTGGGGTCTACGAAGATTTTTTTTTACCAAATAAATGGGTTGTTGTTTTTGAATCAGCTCGTGAATGGAACGAGAGAAATGCAAGTCTCTTCTGTTTTGCATTTTTAACAAATTTAGTTGATTGATTGAAGAGGTCACATGATGTCTGTGATTCGGGCTGAATATTAGTCTAATGTAGGCATTTTAAATTTTCTGAATTCTTTTTCATCGATATGGCTAAAGTATGTTGATGATGTTTTCGCGATATTCGATAACAAAAAAATCGAATATTGAGGATTTTGTTTCCTTTTTAAATAACATATTTCCATCAATAAAATTCACGTATGAGTTAGAAAATAAAGGACAATTTCTTGGCGTTTTGGTAATGAGGAGGGTTAGAATACGATGTATTTAGAAAAGAAACAAGCACGTACAGGTATATTCCTGACAGTTCAATCATTGTGGACAGCACAAACGTGCTGGGCTGAATTTTCTAGTGCATTGTCTTTTGACTTTTCCTCTTACATATGAGAGGTTCACAAAAGAAAAACATACAATACAGGAAATAGCAGCCACTAACGGTTTGTCGAGGGGTATTGTAGATGATATAATAATGAAGAAAAAGTTTAGGTTCGGAATGAATGCCTTTCAGGAAATCCAAAAGACAAAGTCGAGAATTTGGAATAGTATAAATAAGGATGATTTTGTAAGAATATTCAGTTTGATCTTCCTCTTGAAAATGATCACTTGGTGATCGAAAAACGTGTCGAAGTGGTAAAATAACGGCGAAACATCGATGTATACCAGTGAGGATGACAGTGTTCCATGTAAGTGCAATTTGTTACCATTCTTTCAAAGTAGAACTCATGTGAATGATATTTGATTTTTTTTCCACAACGAATGTTTGAAATACAAACTGAGCAAAGAAAAGTATCTTCTGTATAATTCAGTGTTCATATAGAAGTATTTGTTTCGAAAGATTTTTTTCTTTCGTGTAATTCAATGTTTATATGAAAGTAGCTGTTTCAGGAGGACTTTTTTTCAGTTTGTGTCTGAAAGTTACTTCTTTGCATGATCTACACATCCATGTATAGAGTTACTTATTTTCAAATTGATTACTTCCTTCCTTTCTTTGGAAGATTCCCTCATCTTTTTTTTCTGTATCGAGATGGAGTACTAGGAAGCCAAAAACTTTCTTTCCCAAAAATTAATCACTCCTAAAGATATAACCCCTTCAATTCAAATTAGTTTGAGGTTCTGCAAGTTTAGGAAGTTTCAGTTTATCACAGTGATAATTCTGTTTGGGACAATAATTTGAATAATGATAATAATAATACTCACGCAAATATGAGAACTGCCGGCAGAGTGAGAAATCCTCCTAAAATGTAAAATGCTCCTGGCATCCAGTTCAAGGTGGCTGCGTAGGTAGCGTTGTACATTGGGCCATATACCAATGGCATGAGGGCTTCACAAGCCCCAAAAAGTGAATTCACTTTTCCTGAAAAAGAAAAATACTCTATAACTGAATCGAGAGAGTTTCATGAATGCTGTTTCTAATAACGAGTGTTTTAGCGGCTGTTACCGACGAAAACATCAAAAAAGTCCACAAAATATTTTTGGATAGCTGAGGCTCTGAAGATATCAAAGGAACGTGTTGGACTTATCGTGCATGAATATTTGAGTTTGTCAAAGTTCTGTTCAAAGTGGGTGCCGCGCGAGCTCATAATCGACCGAAAACAACAAAGAATTGATGATTCTGAATGATGAAATCAAATTCAATAAAAAAATTTATATGTTTAAACTTTTCAGTTGAAATGTTATATTCAAAATATCCAATAGTCTTACAGTTGAAAAAGTATCCAATTGAAATGAATGGGGAATGTTCCTCCTGACGAAAATCAAGTAGTTTTCATAAAAAAGCTCTAAAACAACGCATTTTAAACTTATCATTTCAACCTTTTTTTTTGAAAAATTAAATTAAATACTCAAAAAAGAAAAATGAAATATTGCATTCAACATTTAAAGGGATTCGTTTCTATTTCACCATTTGGCAACATCGGTTATAGCTAATAAAGGACAATGAATCTGTTAACTGTATGAGACAAACAAAGATGACATATTTCAGGGGCGTGCTGTTCTGTTTACTTATGTTCCGAGTTCCGAGACATTCTGTGACATATGACATTTTTTGCACCTAACCTATCTTCCTCTGTATAAATAAATAACAAAACAACTGTTGTTAATGTGGCTTGTGGAGGTAGTATTGAACTATAATTTATATTTTGCCCTAATTGTTGACTTATAAAAGATAATTTTTCTTTTTTAAAGTAGAATATCTAGGTACGTATAAATTATTTCAACTTAATATAGGCGCTGTTGCCAATATGTGAATTAAAAACAAACCCCTTTAAAAATTGAAACACAACATCTGAAACATCAATTTGAATACTTTTCGAAGTGGATTTGAAAAACTCATTAATTAAACTCAACTTCATTTTGTTAAAACTTGCATTTGCTGTAATAACCGTAATTGAGGAACATTCCCCATTGAAACATCTTACTAATAGGTATGTGAAAAAAAATACGTTAATTTTTTCCGAAAGTAAAGTTTATTCCAGATAGGGTTACGCAATCTCCATGAAAGGTAATTGCTCTGTTCGAAGTAATTCAAGCAACAAAACGGATTTTTGTGGTATTGTGAATAGAAAAAAATCCCATTTAAAATATGTCATTCCATGTCAAACAATTTAGACCCTGTATCATGACTCAATTATATAGTATCGTAAAATACTTAAACAAAATGAGTGAGGCTAAAATTTGTTTCATCTTCGGCTGAACTTATTGGGCTTAACAAAAATATGAACCCTTATGAAATGACCCGAGGAAATTATCCATTTTCAACTGATATCTTGTGATCTACTATAGTTGAAGTGTATACTCACCTAGCTCATCAGTTGGAACCAATTTTGAAGCAATAGATCTCATGGCGATGAAAGATGTACCATTCAATATTTCAACAATTGATCCTGCAAAATTCAACATAAATGTGAATCAGTATAAAATTATGATTTTTGTTTTATCTTACAGGTGCCAAATGTAAAGTATTTCTTTGTGAGAATTTATTCATATTAAAAAATACGGCTCTATGATTATGTAGATTGTATACCATATAAAATACTAATTATCACTTTTATTTGTAACTAACGTTACTGCAGTTTCGTCCTATATGGACATTTTCAAACTTATACAATAGACATACATAGAAAGTTTCATTTCTCTTTTCTTCATTATGATTTCCTACCACGTAGTAACGGCTACATCCATCAATTTATATATATATATATATATATATATATATATATATATATATATATATATATATATATATATATATATATATATATTTATATAAATATATACGAATTATTTGTTTTTCAGCTATAAAAGTCCGGTCAATATTTTAACCGTTGTGACACAATGAAATATCATACGACAAGACTGGCTGTACTATTGCATATAGACATACATCCCTCAGATATTGCTCTTGTAAAACTTTTTGAAACTGTTATTCATTCTTTCGCAAATATATGTAGTTCAAATCAAGGCAGAATCAATGTGTAGCCCTAGAAATTTTGTTGCTCCAAATGGATAGATCATCCATTTGAACATTTATGTGTTTCTTTATATATTTTGTTCGAAAAAACTGCAGCATAATCGTTTTCTTAAGCATACGCTATCAATCAATGTTTTCTAGACCAAGTAGCAAGTCTTTAACATGTTTCATTTACTTTCAATTGGGGGCAATTTGCTTCTTCTGTTCGATATATCGATATATCATCGACAAATAGTGTTATCGATGATATTCCTATATGAGGAAGGTCATTAATATATAAAAAGAAAATTAGAGGTGTCAGCACCGACCCTTGAGGAACTCTAATGTCAACATTATGTATAAGAGAATTTGTACCTTTTATTTTACATACATTGTAGTTGTCCACAAATAAGAATTTTGAAGATATAAAAAAACCAGGATGATCACAGGCTAATTTGCGTTGAGTATTTAACAAAGAAATTCAAAATAGAACCCAAATTTGTACCGCTGTTTCGACAATTTCACTTTGCATACTATTTTATCAGATTTACACCAGTTGCCGTGGTTCCAAATTATAAGTGAAAATGATATTAATAATAAATTGTCCAATTTCAATTACTTTTCAAACTCTACTTTTGACAGACATGATCGTATGAGGTATAAAGAATTGAGAAATTATACCTTTTCAATAGTTAGAACTGAAAAAAGGACATATCTCAAGTCTGTCTGTTCTGAAAAAATACCACGCAAAACCTGGAATGCTCTTTCTAACCTCAATGTTCGTTCAAAAAAACAATATTCATTACCCAATCACCTCTCGAATCCCGATGAAATACACAACCATTCTGCCCAATTTGTACAAAATGTTTCTAATAATTGTGATGAAAATATTGAATTTTATAACAATAATTATTTGATCAGGCAAGATAATTTCTCATTTCGATTCGCTACTGAAGAAACTATTCATAAAATCCTGAATGATATTGAGAGTCAAGTTTCAGGGGTTGATAATATTTCAATGAGAATGTTGAAACTTTGTAGCCCGTTTATAGATAAATATATCACACATATCATCAATTGTTGTTTTGAACGTTCATATTTCCCAGACCTATGGAAAATTGCCGTTGGGAAACCCATTCCCAAGAATAATGATCCAGCTAGTTATTCTGATCTCAGAATTATCAGTATACTCCCAACCATGAGTAGAATTTTTGAAAGAGTTATTTATTTACAAATTAATGAATTTTTCAATACCAATAATCTGTTATCACCATCGCAATGTGGTTTTAGGCAGGGTACGGCTTCAGCTCTTACTACTGTTACACAAGACATTGTTGAGGGATTTGATAAGGGAATGATTAGCACTCTGGTTCTATTAGATTTTTCGAAATCATTCGATACCATCAATTATGAGCTGATTTGCATGAAACTCAAATATTATGGTTTTGATAATGCTGCCTTATTTCTCATCTAGTCTTATTTACTTGGTCGATCTCGAAAAGCTGTTGTTGATAGTCATCACTCCTAACCTCTTGATATTCTATCAGGGGTACCACAGGGTTCCATTTTGGGACCTTTATTGTTCATCATTTATACTACTGACATTATCTCGTCCATCAAGAAATGTAAAATACAGGCGTATGCTGATGACATACAATTATACATGCACTTTAAAATCGATGAGTGTGCTGAGGCACAAAATATCTTCGACACTGATCTTGATCTGATTAATGGGCTATTATGTGGACATGATTTGAAAAGTTTTTCCTAATAAAACAATGATGATGCATTTTGGATCGCAGTAGAATCGTAAATTTACAGAAAACAATTTCCATCTAGAACTAGGTCATATTATATTGACTCCTGTCAATACAGCTAAACACTTGGGGAAGATGCTTGACACTGATCTCAGATTCACTAGTCATGTTGAAAATTTAATGAAAAATATCGTTTTATTTTGAGCCAACCTCTGTGATAGTTTGGTGCTAAGCCATTTCAACTACTGTGACTTCATACATGTTCCATACTTATATGATTCAGATAGAAAGAGAATACAGAAAAGTGCAAAATTCTTGTTGCCGCCTAATTTATGGACTTCGTAAGTATGATTGAATTTCTGAAGCCTTTGAAAACTCCCGGTGGCCCAATATGAAATACCGTATGATTCATCTTTTGGATTGTTTTGTTCATAAATTGATTACCGTTTCGCATTCTCCCCTTTTATTACAAAAAATAATTCTGCCTGAAAATATTCACTCAAGAAACATTAGACATAAAAACAAATTAACTATGCCACAACATCGCACTGCACAGTTTCAGAGATCATTTCTTTTTGGTGCTGTAAATCATAATTCATTGCCCGAGCAATTGAAGAGATTCAATATCAGAATATACAAATATAAAAATTATATCTATGATAGTCAGTAATGTCAACTTTTGCTCATTGGACAAATTAATAAACAACAGATCAATTAAATTTAATTATTTATCGACTCTCTTCAGAGAGTAATCACAATTATTATTTTCATTTATGTTTCTCATTTCGTGGTACCATCACTGTTAATTGTCTTTCATTTCTGTATGTTCATGTGCATTATGGAGTGGTGCTTATTGGTTGAGTTAGAGTAGCTTTGAGCTAGACTTCGCCAATGACTACTAGAATCTCCTGTAACTTATTTTCATTTTCAAATGTATTTTTGTATTATTTTTTGTATTGTCAATAAAGCCGATTTATTATTATTATTATTTTTTTTACCGAAGCAGGCGCTGGTCAGGCCCTATCCCCCGAAGCCCCGATACATTCGGGAGGGCGCGCCAGCATTATCAACCAATGACCACTCCCCACACCGTGGGGTAAGTGATAATTGGGTCCGAGAATCATGTGCCCTGAGCCATCGCAGTGAGCCGAGAATGACAGCCTTCTGCATCTGTCCGGCTAAGATTTCTCCAATAATCAGAACAACCATCTTGACAGAGTGATCTGGATAGAGTCTGCGGAGTTCGAAGACAAAATCTCGATATTTCATCCGTTTTTCCTCCTCTATTATTATTATATGATACTTCTACTGTATCTTCTGATGAAAGTAAAGAAGAGTACTCGAAGATATTCTAGTATCTAATAAATTACACCATCTCAAAGATCAAGGAAAATTCCAATATCTTTTTACCGTTATTACAAATAATCATTCCAGCCTTCATGACGAAATTGTAATTGCCATAAAAATCAAGTCTAGAAAGTTTGACGGAGACAAGGTTTTCTGCAATAACGTGCCTGACCTTTCCTTTTGAGTATTTTAATTTTAATCGATATAAGCACATGAAGATTTTCAATTTTTTTACATACACGGTATGACTAAATTAGTTGTACTAGTTTGTGTACGGAGGGTTGTGCCTTGCTTTCTTAGTTTTGAACTGTTGCATGAAGGGAACAATTTCGTTTTTGCGGATCGTTTGGTTATCAAAATAGGCGGACTTGAAACCACAGTGTTACACCCCGATTAGTGAAAAATTGATTTTCGATTGGAATCAAATTCGAATTATAACTGAACACTGGTACGACTAGCACACTTTCTTATATAGTTTTTTCAGTGAACAAATAGAGTTTCACAAGTTTCAACTCAGACAATTAAATTGTATCTGTTCTTTTCGGTTCAAAAACTGACATTTCAATTGCTCTGCACATGCACTCTTGATAATACAAAGTCTGTTCAACTAATAGGTGAATGTTGTTCAAATTTCGCGGGCTACGTCCATTCAATCGTCTTTTTCTATTTTTTTTTGTTAGCAAACTTGCTTCAAAAATATATTCATAGTTTCAGTTGTTTAACATGTTCAGTTTGTTGGTGAGAGGCATAAAAGTTAAAAGTGTTCTGCTATCGAAAACAATGGATCAATTTGCATCAAATTTTGTGTGAAAAATTAAATCAGGTGATCGAATATATTTAAAATGTTGACAATGGCATACGGTGATTGTGCTTTGAGTCAGAAAAATGTGGTACAAGCCTTCAACAGAAGGTCAAGGAGAAATGAATGACGACGCTCGCCCTGGACGCCCAAGTACATCAACAATCGATGAAGATGTTGAGAAAGTGGAGAAAATGGTTAGGAAAAATCGTTGAAACCCCATTAGCGAAATTGTTGGTTTTTTTTCAAAAAAACCGTAGTATGAGCATCGCTCGGGAACTATTGAATGGCTTCAACGGCGATCCAAATTTGCTTGAAAGGGTCATAATTGGTGACGAGTCATGTGTATATGGTTATGACATCGAAACCAAAGACCAATCATCCCAATGGAAGAGCCCAAAAGAACCAAGACCAAAAATAGCACATCAAGTTTTGTTTGTACACAACGCTCTTTACATAATAGCCCCATGAAATTGAATCGTATGATGAAAGATCAGGTGAACGTGCTGGCTATTCAATCGATCCTCGCCTCCCTATCCACTGATTGGGAAATGTTGTATCGAGGTATTACCGGACATTAACTTGGTAATGTGGTGGTGCTCCTTCCTGATGAAGCCATATCGTATTAACTGGAACTTGAGAGTTTCCTGGATCAGGACATAAATTTGCCAAACTTGGAATGACATCATTTTAAAGTAGTGCCAAATAATTATCGCCATTCAAGTTGCCCTCAATACAAAACGGCCAATGATATGGTTTCCTACAATACCTGCCCAAACATTAACCTTTTGAAGGTATTGCGTGTGTTTTTCTCTCATCCAATGACTATTTACCAGAAGCTGTTGTGTTCGGGTTTTAGATCCGTAACCAAGCATTTGTAAAACTGTTATTTTCTGCATTTCCGTTAATCTAACCATTTGTCAGACTCGAAGTTAATTAACTTCAAACTTAAATTAAAACACTAACTAATGTTCTAACATACAAAACATGTTGGCAAGGCGTTTAAAATTAACGTTGCTACGGATATTATTTACAGTTTATTAAAGGATACCATCTAAAAACAACATTACTATGGTTTTTGCTTACTTTCTTATTATCAAAACCTCAACGTGAAATAAGTTTTGAGTATATTGCAATACGTTTTGAGTGTATTTTGTCGAATTTCGGTAAGCACATGATTTTAATTTATTTTATCTTAATTGTTGCAATGAACCTAAAAGCGATAACATTTTTTAATAGAGAATGTTCAAAAAATTTGGGGTTGAAGGCAGGGGTACCATTTTTCCGTTGAAGTATGTCAAATTATGATTTGAATTTGACGTGTTTTGGGATTTTGTTAAAATATGTATACCGTAAGCGAAATAATGAATTCATTCCATTTGGCTTTTACACACTGTATATGCGGAACAAGGAAATTTTGGTATTGAGTGTTAGAAGTACATTTACCTCGAAAAAATGTTGTGGCAAGAAATATCTATCTGAAATAAGTATTCAAAAAAAATGGAAATACACTCGCAGAAAATCCTTCCACAGATCCATTGATCCAGATATTCAAACCCTTGCATACCCTTTTTCCTTCAGATAACCTCATATGAAAAAGTCTATAGGCTACAAATCACTCGACCTGGCTGGCGACCGGATTGGGCATTAGTTATAATTCATTAATTATGTACAGAAGCGGCATCTTGTTTGAAAGATTGTTCTATTATAAGCCACAGAAAATGTTAAATTCGGTATGGCGTATGGCGACCTTGGTCAAATTAGCTACTTCACTTTCCTGAGTTACAAACGGCCTAATTATAATGTAATGGTAATATAACTCTCTAACTTATCCATCTTCATACAACAAATGTGAGAATTTTCTAAAGAAAGCCAAAATCTTTCATTTTCTAAAATTAGTCTATCCTAAAAACATACCCCCTTCAATTTGGAAATATAACTTGATGAAGATCTATCTAAACGGTAAAATAATACAATTGAAGTCTGAACATTCTGATTGAAAGGCTTTGCGAAATACTTCCATGAACCAATTATGCCAACTAATAATTACTCATTTCCATTATTCTTATTAACGTAATGTTGAATAAATTACCGATTCATAAATATAAGGACTCACCTAAATAAAATATCAGTGATGTGGTGGCAAATCCATAAACAAAGCCGGACAATATTTTACTCATACAGGAATATATGCCTATAACAGCATCATCAATTTTCAGGGCGTGGCTAAAAACTCCTACGGAGACAGATGTACCTGTGAAGAAATGCAATAATATAATAAACAATTAGCTCATTGCGTCTGCTTAGGGCGTATGATTCTTGGATCCAATGATCACTTATCCTTATGTATTATTATTATCCCACTGTGTGAGAAGTGGTCATTGGTCACAATAATGATAATGATAATAATAAACAATAACTCTTACCTATGAGGTTCGTTACCATGTTGTAGGTAGAAAATATGCTGAAATCCACTTCATCCCAGTTGAATTTGTACCTTGTGAACAAGTAAGAGACTCCCATTTCACCTGTAAAAACGGTTTATTCAGTTTATATGATCAATTATCTCACTATAATGATGATAAAACCAAAACGTTAGATTTCTCAACTAAGAATAATATAAAAAATAATGAACCAGTCAAGCTTTTCGTGTATTATGACTCATCTCTGAATTTCTTTTAGCATATTCACAAATTATCAATCAGCCATTTTTAACACCATAACGACATATGGACTAATAGTTTGGGGTTCATCATGTCATCTAGATATACTATTAAAATTACAAAAAAGTAGTAAGAATTATGGCACAGGCTAAATACGACGATCATTGTAAACCTCTTTTCAAAAATCTCCGTATATTAACTCTGCGATCTTGCTTCATATATGAATGTCTGTTGACCAAGCAGGACATACACTACCATGATACCAGGGCCAAAACAAATGTAAGGCTACCCAAATATAGATTAGGTAAATCGCAAAACTCTTACTTATATATAGGTATCTCTAAAGTTTTTTAACGTGAGTTTCAGACTTTAGACATGAGTATGAACACTTTTAAAGTGAAAATTAAGAATATTTTTTTACAGAATGCCTTTTACACATTCGAAGAATATTTTAATTATTTCGACTCATCGACAAATTTGTTGCGTGTCTAATAATAGATATATTTTTTACAACAATATTTATTTATTTATTTGACTGTATTGTGTTACATTGATTTTAATTTATATACTATTTATCCCATTGCCGTATGCGAATTATGTATACATTGCACGAATAAATTATATTCTATTCTATTCTTATACATTGAGTACCTACGTTCATGAACCCCTTCCTTTTACCTTCTGAATAATAATAACAATAAACTTTATTCCATGACTGTCAATTTTACAATTTATATCGTTGTTACAGATTATACGTTCTTTCAAATCTAAAACTAATGAAAAGTTTTTATCAGTTTATATATTGAACGTCTCTCTATAACTTAAATGAAATGAATAAAAACACTTTTGTCTAAATACCACTGGTTTTTTTTCATTTATACGACCGGTTTTGGGTTTGAATGAATTACCATGAATTACCATAAAGTAAACAAGTCATCAATCACACATTTTGTCTCTCTATAACTATTTTCTATATATGACATGCTGTAAACTTATTGTAAAACAGTCAAATAAATCTATCTATCTATCTATAATACTGTACAAAAATTACCCGAACAAAAACGCTTGTAATTCATATTTCTGCTCGAGGAAAAATAATATTCTTTTGAACGTTTGAATTATTGGAGAATGTATTTGTGAAATTATAAAACGATAAAAAAACATATATTTTTTCTGTTTGAAGTGGTAGTTTATTATATACTTTCAGACCTATATGGAAGTGACTTTTCCTAAATAGCGGTATTTCAATCGATTGGTTCGTGATAAATCGGGTTGAAATAGTTTCATTGGTATTTATAGTTGGATTTGTTTTTTTTTAGGTATATATAGCAAGCGTTGGTGCATATGTGGTTTATCAAAGTTAAATATGTATGGGTCTCCGTAAAGCCTGTCAGTGGAGAGAAGTTTTTTCTTATTAATCTATTTTTAGTACATAGTTTTGAGTAGTTCTCAAATTTTGTCTTGCATCATCATATGATCCTGCCCATATTACTATATAGTATTCAAATAAGGGTTCAATTACCGATGTGTATCTAAGTTTTAGGTTCTGATTGTCTAAAATGTATGTAAGTTGCAGTTTAGTTGGTTTTGAAGCATAATATTATTTCTGTTTAGTTATCTGTCAACATCTGTAGAAAACGTTATAAATTTACTTTTAGACGTATTCATAATTTAGCCATTGTGAGATTTTCATAAGACCCTTTTCAGATTCATCGAATGAATTATCCTAGTTTTCATCAATGAACAAAATTTTTGTATCGTCAACGTATAAAACAAGGTATCCTTGAAATCCTTTAATTTCTGCTATCGTGATATACACAAGGAAATGAGTTGGGCCCATAACTGTTCCCTGCGGCACACCTGTTGTTATTTCAAGTGGTGTGCTGCAAGTGGCATCAATTTTTACTCTCTGATATTTGTGTCTTGAATAATTCTCTAAAATGTTCAATGCTGGACCGCGAATACCTGCCTCATTTAGTATTTCTATTGATATTTCATGAGGCACTGCATCAGAGGATTTTGCTGAATCGAGAAATATACATAAACATCTATCTGACTTATCTAAGCAGACAACAATATCTTTTTTGAGGTCAATTATGGCGTGTTCTGTGCTTGGATTATTTCTAAAACTAAATCAGTCTAGATTTCAGACATTTCTCAAAAAGTTTCGCTGAATTATTCTTAACTGAAATTGGTCGACAGTTACTAGGATCTTTTCTATTTCCAGATTTAAAGACAGGTGAATGGGGCAACATATTAAAGTCGGACAGAATTTGTATGAGAAGAAATCATTTTTATTACTTTCTGGTAAAGAAACTGATAGTGAGAAGTCACTCGCTGCAGAGAGGGCAATATCAACTTTTTTTCAAAGGAAAAAAAAGAAGGTCTTACTGTTTTTAATTTGGAAAATCGGCTTGCGGAGTTATTGGTGCATGATTTGGGACTAAGAGAAATGATAATTGGTAACTTCGCAACCAAAAGGGTACTGAAACTGCTCCAAAGTTAGTTATCAAAGGTTACACAAACTTTGTTATGTGTGAGAGAAAAAAATTGTTCACGGAAACGAATTGTAGAAAGTGGGGAACTATTCACGTCCACATCGTTGTATTCTTTTTGAGAAATGAAGTGAATTTTCATAGACTTGTGCCATCGTTTTCTTCAATCTTCGGAGCTGTTCTGATATGCACTTTTTTGTATGTAATTGAGCTCTTATAGCGATTCGGATTTATCTTTCAAAACGCTCGCCTTTAATAGGTCTTTTCAATTTTGGAAACAAGAAAAAGTCACAGGGGGGCAAATCTGGTGAAAACGGTGGCTGAGGCATGATAACGGTGTTGCTTTTGGGCAAAATATTACAAAAAAAAGACGAGTGAACAGGTACATTATCGTAATGCAGAAGCAATGAAATGTTTTTTACAATACCAGACGTTTTCTTCGCATTGCTTTCTGCAAGCGGCACATAACTTCAAGATAATACTCCTTGTTGACCGTATACTATGTGTCAAGAACTCCTGATGGACTAAGCCACGGTAATCGAAGGAAACATTGAGCAAAACTTTGACATTTGATGGAACTTGGCGAATGTTTTTTGGTCTTGGCTCTTCTGGGCTTTTCCATTAACACATTTGGACATGATTTGTCACCAGTTATGACATTTTTAGCAAATCTAGATCACTGTTGACGTCATTTAACAAATTCTGAGCGATCCTTTTTTGGTTTTTTTGGTTTTTTTCCTTAGCACCTTCTCTTATAGTGATTCGACGATTTTCCATATCGATTTCCTTCACTTTCTCAACATTTTTATCGGTTATTGATGTGCTGAGGCCTCCAAGACCATGCGATGTTGATGAGCTCTGTAATATGTTTGAACTAGCTGAGCTGACAACTTCATGGGCATTACTTGACGTGAACAGGACGATGCTGTAATGCTGAAGCTAGCTGTTGAGATTATTATTCCAGCAATACCTTTTTTTTATAAGGAATAGATTGATCGATGTAACCGTCAGCTGCTGTTGTAGAATTCCATCCTCCTTGCTTCTTGATGTCCGTTATATTTGCTCCTGATTCTGTTAGCAAAGAAGCAGAAGACCTTCTGAAACAGTGACCTGTGTATTCCTTTGGTGCCGGGAGGTTCAGAAACTCATCAATAGTAGATGGCATTTTCCCAAACGTGTTTATACCAACTGGGTTGGCACTGCATTTATAATTTCAGCATTTCAGAAAAAACGTTGATGATTGATAACAGAAGGGCGTAATGCAACTTGTTGATTGAAATAGTCAATGTTCTTTTCAACAATGCAAAAAGAACGATCTATTTTCGTTTCTGTATTTAGAATTTGAACAATCAATGACCTAACCATTGATTTGATATCTTCTAATAATAAATGGCACAGCTCTTCACGCCGGCAGGCTCCATATATTCCGAAAATAGTAGCAACTTTCATCATCAAATATTTTTCATCTGGCACCTCATTTATAAATCTTTGGACTTGTTCAAACAGGAGAGTTTTTGATTTTTTGGGCCTGTGACTTTAATTTTTACGCTTTAGGAATGCTATTACCTTGAACTATTTGCTTGTATTGATACCATTCGAGCACACTCGACTTTATCATTGAAAACTTGCTCCACAAAGTTGACGAGTTCCATATTTTTGATTTCTCTTCTAGATAGGCTAGAAGAGAAATCGCTGAAATTTCTTTCGACGTTTTTAAGTCTACGCTAGCTGAGAAAATTAGAATATGCGATGTCCAACTGCTGAGCCGATTTTTATGCTAACAATTCAATTGAAACTCTTTTTGCAGCCTCTTCAATATCGTCAGGAACACACAATTCCTCACTATCGCCCTTCATTATGCAAGACTTCAAACACCAGCAAAAACTTGTAACGCGACTTTAAATAAAACGCGTGAGCTATATGTTGGTAACCATGTGATTCGGCGTCACCTGACACGGCCACTTCACAGCAAATGCGATAACATGAAAATAGTTAACTGACAAGAGTTGTGAAAATGTCTTTTTATAGAATTATCAAATTTATCTATTTCATTATGAAAATAGGACAGTTGTACAAAAAACTTTGTATGATATTTGTGTTAAAAGTAACTTTTATTCTACTTTTAAGACTCTAATAAAAAAAGACTGTTACATAATTTCACAGGTTCAATTCGTATGCATCTCACAATTTCAATCAATGTTACAGTCCTAAATTAAACCAATGGAATCAAATATTCAAATGGGATTGTGACTAAATATTGAAAATTGGCATAAATGCTGATAGTGATAAGATAAATAGATCTTTATTTGAAAATAGTTAACCCTAATATACATATATATCCCAATTAAATCAACGGTATATTAAATCTTGTACAGAAATTCACTGGTTTACTTTGTTATTATGATTATGAATTATGACAGTGACTCTAGTCTGTTCACTGAGACAACTCAAATGAATTTGTGAATCGAATGAAAATTGTCAACGCAACAAACAGATATAAGAGACCGAAATGAAAAACGCATTGCCACACGTCACTTATTCACATAACCTCACATAACCAAACTCCACTTCGAATACCAACAATTGATATATGATACTCAGAAATCTCAATATCTTATTCGAAACTTATTGTTATAATAAGACATTTTAAATTCTAGTCGCAGCTGAAAAGAATACGCGATATACTGTTGATGCACGGTGCCGGCTCTGCTGACTCATATTAAGGCACTATACATTGTGTCCGTAAAGTATGGAACAAATTCATTTTTAGCTAAACAGGTCATTTTAAGAAATAATCCTGAAACACGTCGATTTTTGATGTTGATTTACCGTATTTTAAAATAATAATCTAATATACAGGGTGAATTACGTTCGAGTAATGACTTCACCGTCATTTTTTTTTAATGGAACACCCCTATTTTGTCTCAATTTTCGGATTACTATAGCTGAGCTGATTCCAAAAATGTATCACATGTTGATTCCAATTGGTACAGGGTGGACAAAAATACAGTAGTTGTGTGTGTGTGCTAATAAAGTAACGCGTAACATTCTTTATTAGGTAAATTAACAATATTATCAAAAATACTCATTGTCTAGCGGCAATTGGTTTAAATGTAACACCCCGTAGTTTGCTACATGTTTAGAGTAATACAAATGAGCTGTTTCCAAACATGTTTGGTACTTGTGGTCTAGCAGACAGAATATGAAAGAAATTATTTCTTATCTTCATTTATAAAAAACATAGTCGTCTAGTTTTTTGTGAAATATTATTATTTGTTTAGTAATTTATTGATGTTCAGTGACAGTTTAGTACTACAATATTTTTGGTATTCGTAAATATTCGAATGATTGCTTAGATTTAATTGGAAGTAGAAATGGAGTTAAGTGTAAAACAAAGAATTGAAATACTTATGATGACTGGGTATGGAGACAGATCGCGAACTCAGATGGAAGTGTGCAATTTGTTTAATGATAAATATCCAGAAAGACCTATAACGCGTTCAACAGTCAGTAAGCTGGAAACGAAATTTCGAGAAACTGGTACGGTTGCAAATGTACGCAAATCAGGTAGTCCTCCAACAAATGCTGATACAGCATTAGATGTTTTACTGAGTTTTGAAGAAGATGTGCACACTTCTGTTCGTAAATTTAGTCGCTAAATTGGTGTTGGCAAAACAACGGTACACAAACTATTGAAGCTTGAAAAATGGCATCCTTATAAAATCAAACTTGTGCAAGAATTAAACGAAGATGATCTCGATAGACGACTCCAATTTTGCGAAGAAATGATGGATAAATGTCACCGAGACCCTCTCTTGATACAAAACATTTTCCACTTTCACGTTAAATGGTGAGGTTAACTTTCAGAATTGTAGATACTGGGCAAAAGAAAACCCCCACTGGATGCGTGTGCATCATACACAATACCCTCAAAAGGTAAATGTATGGGCTGGAATTGTACGAAATCGAATCATTGGACCCTACTTTATCGAAGGTAATTCAAACGGGGCAAAGTACCTTGAGTTTTTAAGAGGGTATTTCGTACCTACTTTACGTAATTTATTTCCCAGCAGACGTAATCCTGGAGGTTTTGATGAAAGTTTATGGTTTCAACAGGATGGTGCACCTCCACATCATGCTGTAGATGTTAGAAGGTACGTAGATGAAATTTTTCCGAACAGGTGGATTGGTAGACGTGGACCCACTGAATGGCCAGCGAGGTCACCAGATTTAAATCCTTTGGATTATTTTCTGTGGGGCCATCTGAAGAATGTTATTGATAAAACGAAACCAGCAAATATTGGAGATGTACAAGCGAAAATTGGAACAGAAATAAACAATATTATGCAAGAAACCATACACAAGGTTCAACAAGAATTTGTACACCGTTTGGGTTACTGTCAAATACAGCAAGGGCTGCAGTTTGAACATTTGATATAAATTCATGTATTCCAGCATATTCTGTCCGCCTAGACAATAAGTAGTTTTGATAACATTGTTAATTTACCTAATAAAGAATGTTACGCGTTACTTTATTAGCACACACACAACTACTGTATTTTTGTCCACCCTGTACCAATTGGAATCAACATGTGATACATTTTTGGAATAAGCTCAGCTAGAGTAATTCGAAAATTGAGACAAAATAGGGGTGTTCCATTTGAAAAAAATGACGGTGACGTCATTACTCGAACTTAATTCACCCTGTATATTAGATTATTATTTTAAAATACAGTAAATTAACATCAAAAATCGACGTGTTTCAGGATTATTTCTCAAAATGACCTGTTTAGCTAAAAATGAATTTGTTCCGTACTTTACGGACACAGTGTAGATTTTAACAATTGAATCCTAATGTTGTATGTCTGTGATAATTTCAAACAAACGTTCCTATTGAAATGTCTCGTTATTCAAGTAATGAAGTTGTTTCAATTGGAGGATTGATATTTTGTTCTTATGTCGACGAATTTAATTAGCTTAGAATATTCCAGATGAATGTCAACTTTTTCAAACTGGAACTTTGTTATTTTCGAGCAGTACTAATCGAGCAAATTATTTTTTCTTCCATTTGTTGATGGTATTGAAAAACCTGATACAATTTTGGGAGCTAGAATTTTTTGTTGTTACAGAATTTAACATGGAATAACCTTGATGATCGCAGTAGCATATTATGCTAGTTATCAGGGTTGAAGAGAAAGCCTATCGAGGAAAAAAAACATTGTAGAGCACGATTTTCTTATCCAAATATTTCTACAACTTCCAACAAAATACTCTTCTGACTCATCTAGATGCACACCTGTATTATCACGTTAAATTCCAACGTGAAAAAAATGTGTCCGAACTGTCGTGATAAACGAATTTTAATTTAAATATCTTAGTAAGCTAGGTTATTGACTTGATACTAAAGCAACCGGTTTAGTGGAAGGATACGTAAATGTAGGTGAAAATTATTTATAAACATATTGGCGCTTACTCTCAAAATGAGATGGAATTATTCATGAGAATTCTGTTCAGGAAAGTATGCTAGTTATTAGCAAATCCATACTTTCATAAAGTATGTAATTGCATGTCTAAGTAGGTAGTCCTATTCATATTGACCATGATGATATTGTCAAATACACTTAAAAATATGTGAAAAGGTACTTGGGCCAGACTTTACTGAATCTGTTTTAGATAATAGACATACGAGACAAAAAATTCAAATCTTCCAGTCACGAGAGAATAGTTAATTTGTCTGGCACATTAACTGAAGCTGAGCAGCAGGGTTTTGACGGAAAATACCTTCTGCAAATCCGAGCTTCTACAAAAAACGAACCTCCGTATCTGCTTACGTATGTTTCTTCAACGGAGTTATACAGGATGGGGCATCCCATACGATACGGTTCCTGTAAACCAAACAAATAATTTTTTCAGAAATTTCTCCATTTCATTATATTTATATTGATCCATTCTATGGAAGAAAATTATTTTGGAATCTACAGGGTGGGCAAAAAAGTATAACAGGTGAAAATTGTGTTTTTTAAAATGGAACACTCTGTATTCCGTTAGACTTTTGAATAAGTCAGGAAAAGTAATATAATTTCGTATAAAGTACTATGTACCTAACTAGAACCATTCTCGAGGTATTGATTTTTTTATGAAAATGCTAGGTACAATTGGAAACTAAATAACATAGAATTGTTTTGTTATCATTGCTTCGAATTCTGACCAAGCATAAACGAGGTTTTGGACTATCGATTTGCATAGAACTCCATCCAGACACTCATGAATTAGTAGCCTACAACCCAATGTTGCACAGATCTTTCTCACTGCCTTGTTCTGCTAACAATCTAGTTAGGGAAATTAAAATAGTCACACTAATAGGCTATAATAATAGTATCATAAACGCAGATACAATCCAGGAGTTAGTAAGAAAACAAAGCCGTTAATTCACTAACATATCAATATACCCTCAGATCAAACAATCTGAAATCAAGAAATGGGTAACTCTAATATATTTTGGTGAAGGAATAGATATAATTGCGCGTTTCTTCAGAAAAAAAATGTGGAAGTGGCATTCAGACTTTATGCCAGGTTATCTGATTTCCTTTTCAATGCCAAAGATGAAGTGGACAAACTGGAGAAATCTGGAACTTATAAGCTTAAGTATCTGGAGTGTGTTACATAAGGGCTGATGTAATGAATCATTTTTAGTTTAATGTATAAGTTCTAAAACGTTCTTATAGGAAAAACTGCAGTAACGTTAGTTACAAATGAAAGTGGTGAAAAACAGGAAGTTTCAATTCTCTTTTCTTCATAATGCTTTCCTACCACATAGTAACGGCTACATCCATCAATTTACTAACCTATACAGGGCTTTCATGATGAGCGTTAATTAGCCGTTTCTGACAAACTATTTAACGAATCAACCTGAAAATTTCACAGTATGCATAAATCAATATGACCTACACGCCTAAAATATTTCAGACGAAGCGGCGTTGTCGCTTCTACTATAAAGTAGCGGCTTCTTTGATTTTTCAAATGGAACACCCCATATATAATATCATATTATGATTCATTATCATTTTGTCAACAAATTCATATACTATTTTCCTATACCTATCTATTACCGTTTAGAAGATATAAATTAATTTCGATATTTTTTTTTACCAAACATGAACTTTCACAAATGCTGATAATCTTGAACCCTCTTGCACTAAAATGATCAAATTTGAAATGGAGTGAAGTGATACTATGAGGATTTTCACTTCGAGTCATATTTTCATTTGCCTCATACAGGGTCTTCAAAAAATGCAGATACTTTGATCTCATGAAAAAATGATTGAAACTCAATTTTTTCAAAAGGAACACCCTGTATATTTCGACATTTTTGAGCTCTACATCCAATTTTAGATTAACTTTGTTCAGATAATACTATTTCTATTTTGAACCGCTTTCGAGATAAACTGTTTCAAACGGAAACTGACGTAGTTTTCTTGCTCGTTTTTTTAAATTCATCACTTATTTTGGATATTCAACTTTTTTTTAATACTCAGTAATATTTCTTTTTGATCCAGTTTTTTAACTGTCTCAGATCAGTCAATTCGAAATTGGTATGTACCTACCTTAGAAAAAGTTACAATTTGTATACATTGAGGTATTGGTCTCTAACGTACAACAGTACACATCAATATTTTTTAATAGTGTGCTTTGGAAAAATAAATAAACCAATTATTTAAAATCGAACTTTCGTTGCTGGTTTTGACTGATTGTGATAGCTACCAATTGTAATAGAATAATGTCAAGATTAGGTAACAGTAATGAAGATTTCTTGAATTTATTAATAATTTATGGTGAGTGCAAAAGAATTGCAAGTAGAACATGCCGAGTATTTCATGAAAGATATCCACAACTTCCGAAGCCGAATAATAATGTGATAAATCGACTCCTAAAAAACTGTAGGTTGTCCGTTCGTCCAAAAATCATTCGTAAGAAGACTAAAGTGGATGATGATGATAATGGTATAACAGTTTTGGGATACTTTCATGCATTTCCAAATGCTTCTCCGCACGAGGCTGAAAGGGAGATAGGTATACCCTACCTGACAATTTGTCGAATTCTCAATAAGCATAAATGGCATCCCTATAAGTTCTACTGTGTCCAACATTTGAAAGAGACTGATTTACCTCGTAGAGTGGAATTCTTTGAATGGTTACTTGTCAAGACTCAAGAGGATGAACATTTCCTTGACAATATCATATGGACAGATGAGGCGAAGTTCACAAAAAATGGAGTTTTCTATAGACACAACAGTCATTATTGGGCGCCAGAAAATCCCCATGTTGTCCGCCAAAGGGGTTTTCAAGAAAGATGGCAATTCAATGTATTTGTGCCATAAAGAATGAGTCAATTTTTTATATCGAGTTTTATGATGATAATTTGAATGCATCAAAATATGAAGATTTACTGAGGAATGGAATTCAAATGATTTTAAGTAATAGACCAGGAAGAGAACGTGTATGGTACCAAATGGATGGTGCTCCGCCCCATAATTCTCATTCAGTCAGCGAAGCTTTAACCGAAATCTTCGAAGACAGATGGATTGGTAATAATGGACCTTTTCGTTGGCCTCCTAGAACACCAGATGGCAATCCATTAGATTATTTCGTGTGGGGTTTCATTAAAAATATGGTTGACTCTACTTCAATAACAACAATGGAAGATATGAAATCGAGAGTTACAACTGCTTTCAATAGTTTGACTCCAGCCTTGATCAGAAGCGCTACATATGACAATCTTTTGAAGAGATTACATGTTTGTTTAAGTAGAGGTGGAGATGTGTTTGAACATATTCTGAAAAACACTGACGATTAAATTAACTCATTGATTTATGGGTTTATTATTTTCAGTTCGTGTTTCAGCGTTAATAAAACTATTGTTTGAAGAGAAGTTTCATTCGATGATTGAGGAGTATTCCAATAATTATCTTTTCATTGTATTATCTGGGACTAATTGAGAAACATCAAACAAAATCTGTTTTACAAAAATGAGTGATGAACAAGGAAACCATGTCAATTTCCGTTTGAAACAGTTTATCTCAAAAACGGTTCAGAATAGAAATAGTATTATCTGAACAAAGTTAATCTAAAATTAGATGTAGAGCTCAAAAATGTTGAAATATACAGGGTGTTCCATTTGAAAAAATTGAGTTCCACTCATTTTTTCATGAGATCAAAATATCTGCATTTTTTGAATACCCTGTGTGAGGCAAATGAAAATATGACTCGGAGTGAAGATCCTCATAGTATCACTCCACTCCATTTCAAATTTGATAGTTTTAGTGCAAGAGAGTTCAAGATTATCAGCTTTTATAAAAGTTCATGTTTGGTAAAAAAAATATCGAAATTAATTTATATCTTCTAAACGGTAATAGATAGGTATAGGGAAATTGTATATGAATTTGTTGACAAAGTGATAATGAATCATAATATGATATTATATATGGGGTGTTCCATTTGAAAAATCAAAGAAGCCGCTACTTTATAGTAGAAGCGACAACGTCGCTTCGGCTAAAATATTTTAGGCGTGTAGGTCATACTGACTTATGCATACTGTGGAATTTTCAGGTTGGTCCGTTGAATAGTTTGCCAGAAACGGCTAATTAACGCTCATCATGAAAAGCCCTGTATAGTTTCTGAGATATCAGCTTTTTCAATTAGTAGTTTTTATTTCAATGCATTCTTCGAATCGAAATAGCTTTGAATGACATTAATTTGATTTGCTCTCCGACTTATCATTGACAGTTGTTATACTTTACTCCATCGAAAATGAAGTTATCATTTACATTCATATCAATGAACAGGCCATACAATTCTTTATTATTAAACTGAAACAACAACAAACTATGAAACACAAATGAATCTGATTCAAAGTAGGTGCCCGAAATGACGACTATCCTGTTGAATACAAAGATCCACTGTTTCTATGCAGCCCTTATTCATTCTTTCATATTTTCCAGTGTGGTTGGCGGAGTGTCATAAACCTCACCTTTATATTTTTTGGCAATGTCTGACTACGGTTTGATCGTGATATCATGAGTTGGCAGTTAATCGTTTAGACATTTTACAAATAAAAAACTTGTTTAAAAGTCTTGCATTTTTTACACTCTCAAGCGGTTGCAATTGGTGAAGGTTAAATTAATACAATATCAATCGATATGAACCTCAATCGATATGTAAGAACGTATCAAAAAACGCCTCCTTGAAGTGACCGCAGCTAAAAAATCCTTTCGAACCTTATTCGAATTACATAACGTGTTTAAGAAATCAGGAAGCGAAAGTTGTTACTTTTTATGAGAAAATTGTATCAAACACGGTGACTACGGATTCTCAGCATCAATACGTTTTTTTAGTCAGTGTTAGATTAATCGCCATTTAATTTTTTTTTCTAATTATTTTAATAGCAAATACTGACGTACCTATTTTTTTATAATAAATTACGTTCAATAAACTGTTTCAATTTTCATTAGAACCCAGATCAGTTGAGAATATACAGGGCGTTCCCCCTGACCCCTTCTGTGAGTCAGAAACGGACGTGTAATCGAAAATTTCAAAGAATACGTCAACTTCTATTTCTAGGGGGATCAATTCTAATATGGAATTCATACCCAAAATTTCACCCTCGTCCGTTAGCAACTGCCCCCTATTTTTTTCAATAGCATGGGGGGCCAAGTGATACATCATTTGAAATCTCTTTTGTCTCTCTATGAACTCTGTGATTTTTTTCGAAATTGGTTCATTCGTTATTGAGAAATTAAATGTTGAACGTTTTATTTAGGAAAAAAGAGAAAATTCGCTGTCGTTCATTTCAATGAGGAAATCAACAACAAATAATATCAGTGGCAAAAAAACAATACATGAATTGTTCAAAATGACCACCACCTAGTTCCATACAATAGTACAGTCTACTCTCGAAAGCGTTCCGTACATTATTCAAGATGTCCGTTCTAGATTTGTAGGCTCAGTGAAGTACACTTTCGATTTCAAGTGTCCCCACAGAAAGAAGTCCATCGGTGTGAGATCAGGTGATCTAGCTGGCTACTCCACTGGATTCCTTCTGCCGAAAACGTTCGTCCAAAAACTCTTTCACCCGAACATCAAAATTTGGAGGGTGCACCATCAATAACGACAATTATGTCTAGTAACTTCACCATTCAACATGACAGAACTTTCGTATTGTATAATAGATAACGATTATTGGTCAATTTTTTGCTGAACTGAAGTCGATGATCAGGATCATCCTCGTTTGATTCCTGAACTAGCTCTATTTTGAAAGAATTGAATTTGTAGACTTTTAAAATCTGAAAAACACTAGTAGCTGATACACCAGACGCTCTAGCTACTCGTCCGATAGATTGTCGATTATCCATTTGTACATGTCATTTCTGACAGGACGGGATACTGCATGTTTTCTGTTGTGAACAGAACTTGAAGTTCGAAACTTATCCATTAACTGTTTAACGTATTATGGCTCACGTTGTCGTCTGGATGATTCGTATTATGAATTCTTGCAGCAGCTTTAGCACATTCATTATTCCGACAATAGCTTGCAACAATTTCTATTCTTTCTTCATTAGAATAAAACATGTTGGAAGAGAGTGAACAAGGATGACTAAATAATAATTCGTGAAGAAATGACAGTGGCCAACTATCTACTTTTTGTTCAGCGGCAACTACATTCAACAAACATTACCAGTGCAGAAAAAACTAACAGTGTTGTCCATTTCAAAACGTTTACTACTGATTGAATAATATCTACAAATCTAGAAGACCTGTGAATGATAATTGTTCGGGAATGCCGATTTCTCACTTCCGACATTTTCAATAATGTAAGGAACGCTTTCGGAAGTAGACTGTATTATTGTATGGAACTAGATGGAGGTTATTTTGAACACTTTATCCGTTGATTGTGTTGCTATTGATATTACTTTTGTTGATTGCCTCAATAAAATGAGCGTGAATTTTCTGTTTTTTCTTAAATAAAACGTTCAACATTTAATTTCTCAATAACAAATGAACCAATTTCGAAAAAACTTACAAAAGTAATAGAGGGACAAAAGACCTCCAAATGATGTATTACTTGACCACCAAGTTAAGTTTCGGGTATGATTTCCATATCAGAATTAATCCCTCCAGAAAAAAAAATTACCTGTTATTTGACATTTTCGATTATGCGTCCGTTTTTGACTTACAGGGAGGTCAACTTTTCGTTGGAATGCCCTGTATAGCTCAAACTGTTCAAATATATCAATACGAGGAAGTAATGAGTAATGCTACGTTATAAATGTATCCCTATTATGTCAAAGCTTCTTTTCGGGTTTGTTAGCCCTGATCAGCAGGTTTCATAGCTTACGTTTCGTCTACGACTGCGGTAGACATTGTCAAAGGTGATGAGGCCACGAAAAAAAACAGGGTTTATTCTCACAGCTGATACTACCATATTGGAATTTATCTCCTGTTTTATTCTATTGATGTCGAGAGTAGCTTCGTTTCTATTGATTAGATTGAAAGGCCTCCTGAGTATGCAACTGAGGACAGGTAGGCAGATTTCATTCACGTTCACTCTTCTTCCTTTCTGTTGAATTTTTTTGTGCCTATGAATTTATGTTGTCTCCTTATTTACTTTAAGATTGGGTTCTGTATTTGTGTTACTCAGAACGAAGTAATATGGATGCCTTATTTGAACACGATTGGCTGAAGTCCAAGACGATTTGCCCAAGACGACAATTCCTCTTGTGTTTAGAGAACTGGTAACTTTTCTTCGTGTTTTTTTTGAGTTTTTGCCGAATGCGCCGATTAGACTACACTACTATCAGGATTGCCTTTTATTTCAAGAACCCAGAGGTGTACAATTATAGTTATGAAAAGCGTATCAATAAACAAATATGAACTGAACCTACCGTCGATTTGAGAAAGACTTGGTTGTTACAAATCAACTTTTCATAAAATTTATTGGAAATTATCCTTTAGAAGAAATACATTTTCGAATGAAAGCCATTTTGTGAAGTTTTTATTGACGTTCTTAGGAGTCTTTTACTTTTCACAATCCTAAAAAATAACAAAAAATGTAATGGACGATTTTATTTATGTGTGGAAAGGTATTTAAATTATGATTACTCGGATCTGTTCCTTGATGAAAATTGATAACCCTATCTATGATAATAATTATAGAGTTGAATTTCACTAGTTCGGACTTCCATTGTCTACCATATAAAATTATTTGAAATCCCTGAAACAACTAAAAAAAGAAGAATTGAAAATGAATAGCTGAAAATAACAATTATATTAAGCAAAATAAACCTGAAATGAAATATTACTGAAATAAAATACAAGTAAAATAGAACAATTGAATAAATAAAAATGAAGGAATGAAAAAGAAAATAAAAATAAAAAGTGGAGAGATTCCAAGTCACGTTAGTTCACGACGTTTCGATTGTTAGTATCTACAATCGTCTTCGGGTGATGCCTGGACTGATTCCTCCGAGAGATGACTATTTATAGGTCGTTCGAGTACTTTCACTTATCCCTGCTTTCCATTTTCCGCTTCACTGGTTCCGTGGGAGATGACCGTTTTGGCGGGAGTTTTCGCTTGATGATGGGTTTCCATATGTTGCGTATTTCTACTCTGGCTTGGCTGAATACGCTGTTGGACAACATGTATGCGGCTTCCTTGAATTTTCTCCCAAACCACCAGATATCAGCTTGGGACCACTCGATGTTGTGTTGATGGGTCCAAACATGGTCTGCTATTCCTGATTTGCTGGTTTCCCCTCGCTGTGTGTGTTACTTGTGCTCAGCAATGCGAACATTCAATGGCCTCTTAGTTTCACCAATAAAGGATTTTCCGCACTCACAGGGTATCCGATAAATGCAATTCTTGGAATCGCAGTCCGCGTTTAGTGGCTGCTACGGATAGTGTTACCGGATCTGAAGCAGGTTCTGATGTTGTATTTGGAACCAATCATTCTTATCCTCTCCGATAATCCTCTGATGTAGGAAAGTGCAAGCACTGGTTGTGACGGCTTCTCTTCCTTGCGAGGCTCCTGCTGTCTTTTAGCCAAAGTCTTTCCTACCATCGCTTTGGAGTAGCCATTTCGTTGAAGATCATTTTTGATGATGTCTAGTTCCTTCTCGAGACCTTCCTTCGTATTACAGAGCCCAAAAGCACGGTCTAATAGAGTCTTGATGATTCCTCTTTTAATCGATTGATGGTGGTTGGATTCGTAGTTCAGATACTGTCCCGTATGAGTGGGTTTTCGGTATACAGATGTTTCCCACTTAGTGTCGCCCCTCTTCACCAAAACGTCTAAGAATGGCAATTTGTTGTGGATTTTCTTCTCCATTGTGAAAGTGATGGAAGGTCTCACGCTGTTGATGTGTTTCAGGAAGGCGTCTAGTTCAGTATTCTCATGGTTCCATATTATGAAAGTGTCGTCAACATATCTCAACCAGACTCGAGGTTTCTTGTGGGCTTCTTTAATGGCCAGAGTTTCAAACCACTCCATATATATGTTGGCTATGACTGGTGAAAGTGGCGATCCCATTGGCAGTCCCTCATCTTGTGTAAAAAATTCGTCCTTCAGTTGGGAATAACAGTTTCGTACACAGCATCCTAGTAATTCCATGATTACTTCTATAGGTAGATTCGTTCTCTCTTTCAGGTTCCCGTCTTCGGATAGCTTTCTCTGTATGATTTGAGACGTTTACGACGTACTGTACCTAATTGTTTTGTGGTACCTGTTGTTTTTATGTCAAATAAACAATTAGGTACATTACGTATTGTTAAATTAGGTACAACAATATCCTACAGCGTGTTGTACCTAATTGTTTTGTTCTACCTGTTTTTTTATATTGAATAAATAATTAGGTACAAGTTAATTTTATACAACGTATTTATACTTGTTTTCTAGTACCTATTGTTTTGATTTCGAATAAACAATTAGTTACAATGCGTATTGTACAATTAGGTACAAAGTGTATCAAACAATAAGGTTCAATCTTATTGTGCCTTACTGTAGTTGAGGTACAATCTTATTGTACAACGTATTGGATACAATTGTGTTGTACAACGTATTGTAAAGCGTGTTTTTTATAGAGGTATAGAACTTTAAGTTGCAATAAAACAACGATGGATTATTCGATTGACATGAATTTTATTCATCCGAAAGATAATCTTGTGGCATTACATTTTAAATATGATTTCTGGCATATGAACGCCACGGCTGGCGCGGATGTAGTCCAGACGCAGAAAATGTACGTCCAATTTTCGATGACTTTTTCCAACATTTGTGGCCGTATATCGGCAATAACACGGCGAATGTTGTCTTCCAAATGGTCAAGCGTTTGTGGCTTATCTGCATAGACCAATGACTTTATATAGCCCCACAGAAAGTAGTCTAGCGGTATAAAATCACAAGATCTTGGAGGCCAATTCACAGGTCCAAAACGTGAAATTAGGCCGTCACCAAACGTGTCTTTCAATAAATCTATTGTGGCACGAGCTGTGTGGCATGTTGCACCGTCTTGTTGAAACCACATCTCCTGGACATCATGTTATTCAATTCAGGAATGAAAAAGTTAGTAATCATGGCTCTATACCGATCACCATTGACTGTAACGTTCTGGCCCCCATCGTTTTTGAAAAAGTACGGACCAATGATTCCACCAGCCCATAAAGCGCACCAAACAGTCAGTTTTTGTGGATGTAACGGTGTTTTGACATACACTTGAGGATTACCTTTACTCCAAATGCGACAGTTTTGTTTGTTGACGTAGCCATTCAACCAGAAGTGCGCTTCATCGCTAAACAAAATTTGCTTATGAAAATTGGGAACAACGGTAATCTCGTTTTGGGCCCATTCGACGAATCTACACCTTACTTGATGATCGTTTGGCTTCAATTCTTGCACGAGTTGGATTTTGTAAGCACGCAAACCAAGATCCTTCCGCAAAATCTTCCATAAAGTGGATGGACACAGATCCAATTCCTGTGCTCGATGGCGGATGGACTCCTCCGGGTCTTCCTCAATGCTACGCTGTACAGCAGCAAGAGCTTCTTCTGTACGCACCGTACGGCGTCTCTGGGGATGCGAGTTATCAATAAGAGTAAACGTGGTGCGAAAACGTTCCATGGTTAATCGAATTAACTGCTCTGATGGACGATTTTGTCGACGATAAAATTGACGTAGTGCGCGATACGTTTTCCGCACAGAACCATTATTTTCGAAATAAAATTGCACTATTTGCAAGCGTTGTTCAGGCGTGAGTCTATTCATGATGAATTGCCAAACCAAACTAAGAATAAATCACTTGACAGCTGTTAAATCGGTCGCCATCTTGAAAAGTAATGCCAACTTAAAGTTCTATACCTCTATAAAAACACCCAGTATTGAAAATCCACCTATTTACCGGTTTCCATCAGTCATCCAATAAGTTATCTACCGTCATAACTGTATCTACTTTCATTAGGAACGCGTTTCGCGTTCTTAATGAAATTTATTTGCGAACCTTCTATGTGATCATGAAAAGGTATTTAAATCAATGCGTAAACCAGCCACGCTTTTTTGTGTGAACGAGATTTCATTGGTAACTTGTCCTATCAATAGGTAATATGAATTTTGAAAAAAAGCAGTGTTTTATCGAACAAATCATTTCAAATTTCAGGATACCTTCAAGGTAACTTCAAGATGTTTTGAGTATAAAGTCAAAGGATTCAGGTACTTCTTGATGACAAATAATTTCTTCACTGATTTCATTGATTTCCCATTCTCATAACATATATTATATTATAATATTTGAATCATTTGATTCTTCTTAGAAGTTAATGCTTAGACAAAGTCGAGATTACCGTATTCTTCAGTAATAAAAAACTAAACTGAAGTAATGAAACTTTCTCGAAGTATTTTTTTGAAATAAATATTTTGAATAATTTTCTACATTGATCATTCGACGTATGAAAACTGCGGTATCATTTCACTATTAATATTAGTTCATTCCCAATATTATTAACATTTACTGAATGATCCATTGACCGTGACGATCCATTGTTATTATATAAATAATCACACTCAATTGGGTCGATCTTTTCATAAATATTACCTTCATTTTTGAAAAGTTTTAATGAATTGATTCATATTTCATAAAAAAATGCGGCTCCAATAACTATCCAACCAAAAATATAAACAATTGTCCCCTTTTATCGATTCAGGTTTTTATACTACAAACTTCTCGGTCAAAGGAATAACCTTAAATACAATAATATATCACTAATTGAAAGCAAAAAATATTCAGTTTATACAAAATTTGAAAATAAATTTCATCTGGTTATTCATTCATTGTAAACAGTTGAACGGCATTGCAGTTTTTCATTGACATAGAACAGTAGCATTTTGTACTGTAGCCTCAAAAGACAATTAAAATGTTTGTGAAAATTTTGTTGACAGTAACGGGATAAAACTCATCTGAACAGAAAATTTTTGATTCTAAATGATTACAAATTTCACTCGAGTTCAGGTGTGAACTATTTGGAAATTTAAACAACAGTGAAGGAATTTATAAAGAGAATGTTTTGCAAATGTAGAATTGATTTCCACATTCGAAAACCTACGCCTATGCTCTTTCATTATTTGAGAAAGTGTTCTTCCGGTTTGGCCAATATGAAGGTTGGTACAAGAACAACAAGTTAACTTATATATTTCTGATCTATCCTACACGGCCAAGTCGTTATTTTTCGAAAAACAGGCGATTTCATCAGTGAGTTCAACAAAGTATATCAATGCCCTATGAAGATTTTCATCATTTCCTGAAATAGGAGGATAGACTTAAGGTATGGCTTATTACCTTAGTTTGATCAGAGATGTTAGAAACTGTATGAATAGAAACACGTTCGATTTCATATTCCATATTCATCAAATGAACACAAACTCCATGAAAGCAATATATTTTCAAAATCGAAGCCTTTTTTGATTTGATGAATGAAAAGAACATATATGTGCATGAAGAAGAAACCAAATGTATTCAAAGTCAAATTATAATGCCCTTATAAATACAAGTTACCATACCTCATGGTGTTAAAACGAGTACCGATGAAAACAAATTGGCACTAACAGGAAATATTGCACTGGAGCTATAGACAGAGTATTTTTTTGACTTTCTTCTAAAATTCTATGATATTTTGACATCTCTTCTGCAAAAGTTATCAATGAAGTGATATTTTCTCTGAAATAATGAAGAAACATTCAATATGAAATGAGGAAAGTACTTTACTTATCCAGACTTGTCCTTCAAGGAGATTTGAGTTCCGCAACGCATTCATAGTTCATCCCAGCATCTCTGATGAGACCAATAGCTGATCAAAACAGTGCTGTTTAGTATTGAATCATAAATGAGTTGTGTTTGGGTTCTGCTTTTCAACATGAAATAATGTTTGCTTAGAACAATGGCAATGTTTCATGGTGAATTTGTGGGCTGTCTAATATGAAGAAAGATCTCGAGAAGAAACTAGGCATCATCAAAAAAGATCTCTAACGTAAGGGTTTCTCCATTGTGGAACAGATTTTTGGCTAGAAGACAGCAAGGAAACGAAGCCATCACAACCAGTGCTCACTCTTCTATACGTTAGAAAATTGTTGGAAAAGATGAGAAGAATTGGTTCCAATTTCCAGCTGTTTCCGGATCTGGAGCAGAACCTGCTCCGTAGCAGCCTCACGAAAACCAGGCCAGCAAGCGCGGACTGCGATTCCAAGCTTTGCATTTACCGAACACCCTGTGTGTGGGACAAATCCTAAATCGGTTAAATTAAGAGGCCATTAAATGTTCGCATTGCTGAGCACAAAAAACATACATAGCGAGAAGGAACCAGCAAATCTGAAATAGCAGAGCATGCTCAGAATCAAAAACATAACATCAAGTGGTCTCAAGCTGAAACTCCACAAGGAGAAACACTGGTTCGGGAGGAAATTGAAAGAAGCCACATATATGTTCTCCAACAACGCATTTAGCCAAGTTAGCGTAAAGATACGCAACGTATGGAAACCTATAATCAAGCGGAACTCGACCAACTCCCGCCAACCACAATTTTGAAGGACTTAGGTAATGTAATAGCGCAACCTATTGCATTAATAATCAATAAATGCATAAACGAAGGGGTGTTTCCAGATGAACTAAAGCATGCAAAAGTTATACCAGTTTTTAAAAAAGGGGAAGATATTCCAAATAACTTTGGACCCATTTCAATTCTATCAGTAATATCAAAGATTTTCGAAATGGTAATCAAAAAGAGATTAGTCCAGTTCTTTGACAGTTCAGCATTTTTCAACAGCTCTCAGCATGGATATCAGCAAGGAAAATCGACAATGACAGCAATGATAGAGATTATTCAAAAAATCATAGATGCCATTGATAATCAAGAGGACTCCCAGATATTAAGTCGTGACTTGAGTAAAGCTTTCGATACTGTTGACCATGAAATACTGTTAGAGAAATTATCATATTATGGAGTAAGAGGAATTTCGTATAAACTGCTCAAGTCATACCTGTCAAATCGTTTCCAATCGACATGGTGGAAAAATTCACTATCTCAGACAATTCCGGTAACTCAGGGAGTGCCCCAAGGTTCTATTTTAGAACCTTGGGGCACTCCCTATTCTGTTTATCATCTACACAAACGATCTTCTCGAAAATATCAAGGTTTATGCATCAAGTGCTTATGCAGATGATACAACTTTTCTAGTTAAAGGCAAAGATGAAGGTGACATAAGACAACAGACAGAGCAAGTTCTAGCCGAAGCAGACATCACTAAAATTCCTTGGAATACATTTGGACTCAAAACTAAATTGGAAGGTACAAATAAGCAAAATGAGTAAAAAGCTTAATTCAGCAATATATTGTATAAGGAGAATGAAAACAATTTCAACACATTAAGCGGCTAAAATAACCTATTTTTCAAACTTTCACAGCATAGCAACTTACGGAATCCTTTTGTGGGGCACAAGTTCTGATTCAAACAAAATATTTGTTCAGCAAAAAAAGCCATCAGAATTCTATGCGGACTTGCAAATATAGAGATAGCTGCAAAGAGGCTTTTCGTCAACATAGAATCCTCACCATTCCCAGTGCATATATAAATAGTTGTCTAAAATATGTTCACGCAAATCCAGAGATGTTCTCAAAAAATGTACTCAATCATTCCTATGATACCAGAAATAAAGGTTTACTGCAAGTTCCTCTTCATCGATTGAAGAAAACACAGCAAGGATGCGATTATTGGAACGCAAAATTATATAATAAAATTCCAGACTTTGCAAAAAAGAAACACTCGAATGAATTCTCCATCTGGCTGAAAAATGTCCTAATAGAAAAATGTTTCTATTCAATAGAAGATTTTATAAATGAATAATACATGTACTACATCTCTTGTAGGTTTACATGTGCATGATAATTTTGTATATATTTATTTTATTTTGATCTGTGCATCCCTGTGTATATGTATTTTAATTTTAATACTAAGGAAATAACGACGTTGTAATGTTTCATTCACAATGGATAAATTGATTGATTGATTGATTGAGAAAAAAAATGGTCAGCTCCCGCTAAAACCGATGAAGCGGTGAGAGGAAAGAGGAGATGGGTGAAAACACTCGAATGACCTATAGATAGTCAGATCTCGGAGGAATAGGTCCAGTTATCACTGGATACTAACAGTCGAAACGTGGTGAAGTAATTTGATTTGAAACCTTTTCAATTTTCATATCATGTTCAATTTTTAATATATTTTTTTCCTACTTATTTTGATTCCATTGTTATTTCACGATATTTCTATATCAAAGTCAAGAATTCTAAAAACTAATAAACTCACCGTGCATGGGTCCTATAACCACCATAACAACCAACATGAGAAGCATAACCTTAGTCCGCCTATTATTCTCTCCTCTCTTGAAGGCTACGTTGAAAGTGTCCATGAGATGTTGCACATCGAAGAAGTCCCTGAAGAAGGCACATGGACGATCTGGTAAAGTGGGCTCGTCTATTTTTTTGGGTTCTTTGATATGTTTGTACCCATAATACAATGAAATAATGTACATCACTGCAGAAATGGAAAACACCCCATAGAAACCGATTGTTTTGTACAAGATACCGCTCAGTGCGAGTCCGATGGGAATGCCCAACGAACAGAACACATTCACTATGCCGATTCTTAAGGTCCTCATTTCCACGGTTGTAACGTCGGCTATATAACTGAACACACCCATGAACATGGTGAACCAACCCCCTGTTATAGCCGGAAAGAACCCTTCCACGAATCCTGCCACTTCCATCGGGAGCTCGTTGAAGAAGAAAACGCAAACCATCAGGCCAACCACGGTCATGAACTCTCCTACAATGGGAAAGAGCATACAAGGCTTCCTCTTGCCCCATCTGTCACTCCAGGATCCGATGAACATGATGAGGAATGCTGGGAGGGCACTCTGTAGAATTGTCTTCCAAACGCCCATGGAAGCTACCAACTGCTGAACTTGCTGTTCCTCCATAGTGTAATTCTGGGTTCTTCTTTCTGTTAAAGCGTCGCAAACTTCTGTCGTGTAACCCAAGTTGACCCTACAGGCTTTTTCTAGGTTCAAGTTTTGAGTGGCAAGGCTGGCCAAAACGCTGGGAATTATGTAACACGCCAACATAGGCTCGACTGTGATGTTTTCAATGAAGAAACTGTAACGTTCTTTCCATGTCATCGAGTTTATACTGACTGATTTCACGGAGGTCTCATTTTCTTTTTTCGAGTGGTTTTTCTTGGCTTCGGCTTCCTTTTTTTCAGCTGCTTTGGCCATCTTCTTCTGTTTCAAGACCTAAAACAAAAATTTATTTTTCATTCCATATTCAAATTTTTTTTGTCTCAAACAATGACGCATTGAATGTTTGAACGACTTCCACTTGAATTGAAATGGAATTGTAAAAGAACAGAAACGATCTCGGGAATCGAAAAAAGTCGCGAGGGGCCAAATCTGGTGAATACGGTGGTGGCTAAGGCATAATTACGGTGTTTCCGCAATTATGCCTTAGCCAAAAGCTATGAATCGTGTTTCCAGAATACCAGGCATTTTCCTCAAATTGTTTCTCGAAACCGGCGCATAACTTCAAGATAATATTTCTTATGGACCGTACGACCATGTGACAATAACTCCTGATGCATTACGCCACGGTAATTGAAGAAAACCGTGTGCAAAACCTTGATATCTGATTGAACTTGGCGAGCTTTTTTGGTCTTGGCTCTCCTGGGCTCTCCCATTGTGACGTTTGGACTTTGGTTTCGATGTTATAACCATACAGCCATGATTCGTAACCAGGTATGACCCTTTCAGGCATATTTGGATCACCGTTGATGTCATTCAACGGTTTCTGAGCGATGCTCATGCTACGGTTTTTTTGGTCCTAATTCAGTAATTTTGAAATGAACTCCACTGCAACACGCTTCATGTCCAAAATTTCCAAAAAAATTGCATGGCATGAGCCAACCGATATGCGGATATCTTCGACAACTCCTCTAATAGTGATTCGACGAATCTTAAGAACATTTTTGTTCACTTCCTCTACATTTTCATCGGTTTTCGATGTGCTGAGGTGTCCAGGGCGAGCATCATCATTCACATCTTCACGACCTTCTGTGAAAAGGTCGAACCCATTGTAAAAATTTCTCCGACTCAAACCTGGTATTTATAGAATTTGTGAAATTAGTTTCGTTTGTTGATAGGCAATCATTTGAAATCTTTTTGCTTTCTACTTCTCTAGTCTGTTTAAAAAATCTGTTTGAGATCCGTTTTTCCGTTAATCAGCCGTCGCCCCCGTACGAACGACGACTCGTGTGCGAGCTAAGAACTAACGAGGTCTTTTCTTTTAACGTGTGCAGAATCATCTCAGCTTCAACCAGATAAATTCTCTCGAGAAAAATATCTGGTCGAGGCGGGAATCGAACCCACGGCCTTCCGATCATGAGTCGGGTGCACTACCACCGCGGCTAATTCCACAACACATAAAACAAAATTTCCAATATCATTAAAGAATGTTTAGATGATGTACAACAATTTATTTTCAAGGCAAACTGGAAGGATGAGTTTATTTCATACATTCAGTTTCCCCACGGATTTTGGATAATACGGTAATCACTAATTCCGAATAGGTAAATTTATCACATTCATACATAATTTCATAACGGAAAATGTAGAATTTAGTGATACTGATATCAAATCGATCCAAAATTTCTTGTTTGATCATCTGACTGATGCAAAAACTGAACAATCAAATGTGTTTCTAGAACATTTTTCATCTCATAACGCATTTAATGGCATTCTATAACTAAAACTCCAAAATACCAATAAGACCATCACGATGAAGAAACGGCGATTTGTAAAAATGCCATTCGAACTGACGAATGCTCCTTCAATATTTCAGAGAGTGGTGGGTCACATTCATTATATTCGTAATCTCAAACGAACGATACCTCTTGACATTAGTTGAATTGGGTGAAATGCTCAGGATATTACCCAAAAGTCGAATCTTCCTCGAGCTGAAGATCAACCTGCGAGTTCAAGCATGGGTCAGAAAGTACACACAGAACTCTTCACATTGACACCATCACAACTAGCTACCATCTAACTGACGATATCTTCTCCCACTATTCACAAACTCATTTTGATAATTGAAGAGTCAAAGAAATCCTTTATAATAATCCTCAAATGATATAATAACATGGAGAGGTATCTATTCCTGACATCCTCACAGAGTAAATTCCAACAAAATCCATTCATGATCGTGTTTTCAGAATATTGTTTTGTCTCTTAAAATTATACCATTGGAATAGAAAATAACTCTAAATATGAATCATTTCAAACATCTAAAAGAGTAAAACAGAATCAGAGTAGGTAATATATCTCTCAAGTATTCTCTACTTTCATAACTTTTCACAAAATCGAATCCTTGATCAACTATTCGGAAGCTGATCACTGAAAAAAACTTCTTTTTCCCAAAACAAAAGGAACTGAAAGACTCTCACATTTTAGAGGAGAAAAGTTTGGCCGGAAAACCCTCATGTCACAAATATCAAAGACCTTAGAAATATCAAGCGCAACAGCTCTTGACTCTCCATGTTTCTCGATTGCGTTATTCCAAATATAGGTGACATATGAAGGAAGGAAGGTCGCTTGCTGATCTCTGTTTCCGAAAGCCATATTGATGTTCGCTTAGGATGTTGAGTCCTTCCAAATATTCAAGGCTAATTTCTCCATAACGTTTTATATCAATGATACCAAAGCGACTGGTCTCTAGTTATTTGAAAGATTTTTCTCGCCCTTTTTGGGCAACGGCTGTACTCGAGCAATCTTTCAAAATCTATTTAGGAAAATCTTGCAAGATCTTCAAACTTAAAAAAAAATTATCAAAAAATAAAATTAAACACAATTCCAAGGGATGTCATGTTCCCTTTATCAATAAACAATATTAGCCCAGTCGAATTCGAATTTGACAACGCAAACAATTTCACTAGCAATTTTCTTTTGGAATTCTTTTGTGGCGGTCACTGGCAGTGGCACTGACTATGGTATCAGACTTCTTTCGTCATCCGCCATCTTGAATTGAAGGGTTGATTTTTGTTTATTGTTTGTTTATTTTACCCAAAAAATAATTATAACAAAAGTTGTTCAAAATAAAATTCTGATTAGAGTGGCGTATATTTACAAAATCTTCTTTCTTTCAAAACGATCAATTCATTATTTTCCACTTATTCATTTTAACAACATGTACGCCTTCCATTATCGATTAATCATGTGTTATTCATAGAACACATGCCATTTTTATTGAATGTTTGATAACATCGAACATTTTTCCAATTGTTGTCATTCCTGACTTCAGAGATTATTTCAAATCTATTACTTACATTCATAGATTATATGTGGAAATATGTGCACGATATCATAATCAATAGAAATAGTAATGTAGTTGTTATGCAAAAACTGTCTATAAATTTAAACGACTATATACTAATTTTTGGAAACCCAAACTAGTAGCATAAGTGCCTGTTTATGCTATGTGAAGATTCTGAAGAAATTAATAGTTGATACTAACTTACCAACTCATAGACGTTATGTCACGTTTCTTATCTGAACTGATAATATTTCATGCTTCGGATACTCATATACGAGTTTTAATTTATACCATTATCCTTAAAGACAAAATGTGTTTCATCTATTTGACCTAAAGGTATGTGGTGTAGGAAGTTCAGCGTTAGCTGCGTTATGCTTTACAATTATTTTTTCACATTGCAAAGTTGTATATGTAATGTAAATATTTGAGTAGTTGGTGAGTTAATGGTATATCTATAGTCTAATCAACAAGTTCAAAAACATGAAAAATAGGGATAAAAGTCTTAAAAATATGAGCGATAGCTCATTCGATTCAGAATCACCTCTAGAAAAATGTTTTGAAGGATTTTGGTGCAGGTAAAAAATTGCCATTGTTATTAACAATATAGGGTTTGAAAAAATGGTATGTAGTTTTTTGTTAATAACTCAAAAAATAGTAATATTTAGGCAATTTTGAAAAAAGCTCGTTAAAGAGGAGAACATTTCCGATAAAAAAGTCCCAACTCCCGAAAATCTATCTCCATTCTTTATAATTTTAATTTAACGTTGAAAATAGGGTTCCGCGCGGCTGTTACGACATGCGCGCGCTGCCGCTAAAGAGAGTTTATCAAAAGAAATAATTTTTTCATATTATAAAATGTCATTTTAACAATTTGAAAAATATCTAGTATCTTCTTAACACTTGAATGAATCGAGTCCCGTAGAAAAAAAGTTTTATCACCATTTTTCGAAAAGTTATTCAATTGGTAACTAATAAATTTTTTCCCAATCTCCGTTGGTATAAATGATAGGATGAAAGGTATAAATAATTGGCCTATAAATTTTAAACTTCGTGGAGCCCTTTTGATATATATACTTCAAACGATCCTTCAATGAAAGTTCATAAAAATTAATCAATTTGTTAATTATGATTTTTTATAACTATTGCAAAATGAAATATCTAAAAATTGTTGATGAACATTTTTTTTTCAATTGATATTCAGCTATGTCTGTTTTCACATTAAACAATGGCAGTTATTAACACAGGATATGAATTTTTTACCTAATTTGTTTATTAAATTGTTTTAAACAAATAGAGAAATTTGATATTTTTGAAAAAAAAAATTCTGCTATTTTGTTGTCTAGAGATAATTATGATATTTTTAATGAAAATTTTCTCTTAATTTCAATTTTTAATTGTTTAAAATCGATTTTTTTATACTTCGATTGTTTAAGTAATTAGTTGAGAAATAATTTTGCTTTTAAAAATCATGATTCACCCTTTTGAACAGTTTGGCAAAAAAAATTCATTCATTATTTAATTGTTTATAAGTTTAACAATTTGTTATCAACAAATATTGACCAACGTTATATTTTTTCTGAAGCAGAAAAATATTATTTAATTAATTGAATTATAATAAATGAAAAAAATAATGGCACTTTTTTATATATAGCTGTTTTTATAATTTTTTTCTGCTTCAGAAAAAAATATATTGTTGGTCAATATTTGTTTATGACAAATTGTTGAACTAATAAACAATCAAATAATAGATAAAGACATTTTTTTGCCAAACTATTTAGAAGTGTAAATTATGATTTTTCAAAGCAGAATTATTTCTCAACTAATCATTCAAACAATCGAAATATAAAAAATTCGATTTTGAACAATTAAAAATCAAAATTAAGAAAAATATTTCTTCATAAAATCATAATCATCTCTAAAGAACAAATTGGCAAAAAACATTTTTTCGAAGATATTGATTTTCTCTATTTGTTTACAACAATTTAATAAACAAATTACGTGAATAATTCATATCCTATGTTAATAACTGCCATGGTTCAATGTGAAAACAGACTTAGCTAAATATCAATTGAAAAAAAATTATCAACAATTTTTAGATATTTCATTTTGCAATAGTTAGTGTTAAGAAGATACTTTTTTCTTCAAATTTTTATAATGACATTTTATGTTATGAAAAAATTATTTTTTTCGATAAACTCTCTTTAGCGGCAGCGCGCGCATGCCGTAACAGCCGCACGAAACCCTATTTTCAACGTCAAATCAAAATTATAAATAGAGATAGAGTTTCGGGAGTTGGGACTTTTTTATCGGATATCTCCTCCTCTTCAACGAGCTTTTTTCAAAATTATCTAAATATTAATATTTTTGGAGTTATTAACGAAAAGGTCAATACCATTTTTTTTTCTTATTTTGTTAATAACAATTGCAATTTTTCACCTGCATCGAAATCCTTCAAAAACATTTTTCTAGAGGTGATTCCGAATCGAATGAGCTATCGCTCATATTTTTAGGACCTTAATCTCTATTTTTCATGTTTTTGAACTTGTTGATTAGACCAGGTAATATCGTGTATGAGGACGTACTTTCCGAAACGTAAATATGATTTGGTACGTTTATTCAGGAAACACTTCATTGTGAGATTTATTGAATAGCTATACAATACTACCTCAACGGTGTTTAGGTGACTTTTTTCGACGTTTTTGAAAAATAATGCATTAACTTTGAAAATTTAGTACAAATTTACTCCTTCGTACGCTTCATGTCATGCTGATTAGTTTTTATATTAATTTTCATCATTTGGACAATTAGAACACTTCAAATTCAATGTAACTATTATGAATTTCGAATAACAATATGACTGAAAATGAAATTTGGTGATATAATTTTTTTTCAGGATGGAACACAAGCACTACAGGAAAATTCTCAAGGCGCCCTCAGAGCGTGCCTCTGCGAAAGTAGCGATTCCCATTGGATTTGAATCGCTGGAGATTCAATCCATTTGGAAAAACGTTCTCAGGAAGTTTATTCCACATCGAGGTACTGAGTTGAACCTTAAAACGATGAGCAGCCACAGTTGGTGGAATTGAATGTGCCAAGTCACTTGAACACCTCTCGTGAAAGTATCTATAGAAGAGAGGTAAATCTCCAACCTTTCTTCGATGTTCCAGGCTATCAAGGTTGTACATGATGTTCGCGTCTCCAAACAAGCGGATGGCTCTTTTCTGGATGAAATCCAGCAGCTTCAGGGCATGTTTGGGCGCAGAGCTCTATACATGACAACAATACTCTAAAGAAAGTGTGATCTGAGCTTAATAAAACATCAATAGTTGATGAGGTGTATAGAGTTTTCTGGTTCGGAACAGTGTTCCAAACTTGTGAGAAGCAGTCTGACTGCTTGTGGCACTGAATTGAAACTGGTTACTTCCACCCCAATTGGAAATCACTTCAAGATCCTCATTAAGATATGCAACCTCCTGCTGCCGGCAAAGTTGTGCCTCCGTATCCGAATGTCTTGGAATCGAAATGGAATGACGAGACAAGTGTGCTGTCGTCAGCAAAGCAATATATTGGATTCTTGGTTTTTTCCAAAAAGTCGTTGATATAAAATAAAAAGAGGGTTGGAGACAATATGGATCCCTGTGAAACACCAGCGTTGATGGTGAAAGCATTCGAGAGATATCCAACGAAGGCCACTTGCAGAGAACGTTCTTTCAGGAAGCTGAAGAGCCACACACATGAACACACAATTAGCCAGCAAACCCTCATATCACACACGGTCAAAGGCCTTAGAAATATCGAGTGCAACAGCTTTTCATTCTCCATGTTTCTTGATTGGGTAACATACAATAAAAGGTCGCCTGTCGAGCTTTGTTTCTGAAAGCCATATTGATGACATGATCGCTCTAGATGTTGAAGCCCTCCAAATATTTGAGAATATGGTGGTTTACGACTTTCTCCATGATTTTTGATAAGCGACTGGTCTATAGTTATTTGGAAGATTGTTCTTGTCCTTTTTGGGAATCTTCCAACAAGAAGGAAAACCCCTTTCCTGTAAGGCAGGTTGAAAAGTCTGCAAAATACTGGTGCGACTATTTGCGTACTTTTTGAGTACAAAGACAATTTTCGGCATTGCGAATTCTAGTGTGGAAATAGTGGGTGGTGCCTTTTCCAGAAAATCGACTGTGGAGTGGGACGCAAATTGTTCAGCGTGTAGATGTGCTTCTTCTATGGGTGTTTTTGCAATTGAACCATCCGATTGTATTAGTGGTGGAATTGTGGATTTTGTAAAGTTCTGATTGACAGCTTTAGATACCGACCAGGAGGATCTAGACCCGTTGAGATTGGCAAGCAGTTTCTCCCTAATTCTCAGATTGTGAAGTTCTTTGCTTTCATTTATCCTAAGTTTGCAGCTGTTGCGAGTATTACAAAACCTAGTTCGGTTTTCGGCACTGGGATTTTTGCGCCACTGCCGGTAGGCCAGATTTTTGGAGGCGACTTCTTGCTCTCAATTCTTGTTGAACCAAGGTTTGCCGCTAGAATTTCGTTTCATTGAAAAAGGATTATATGCAGCCATGAATAATACAATAACTTACGTGACTTCAGAAGCACATATTGATCTAAAAATCTGTTTTTCCGTTAACCAGCTCTCGCACCCCTACGAACTTGTGTATTTCACCGTGAGGTTTCCAATGGGGACCTTACGGTGAAATACACAGTTTGAAAAACTTCAATGACTATATTAAAATATGTTTTTTTCTGTAAACGTATGGTGTTGCCAAGTTCATATCAAATACTAGTGACTTCACGACCATCGTTACGGATAATCGAATTTGAAGAAACTGGTGACAAAAAAATATTGAACGATGAACTATCATACATGTAGTTTTTACTTATACGATTATCCCAATATCAGTTCAAATGTCCATTTTAGCATTTGAAATTGAATCAGACTCACTCAGTTCCACTCCTGCATCGCCAGGAACAATAAAAATACGAGTACACCATTTTTCTGTGAGACCATAAAAAACATTAGGTATCACGTTTTACAAGGTTATAGCTTTTGTTCCATACCGAAAAATCAATTACAAAAACGTCATCAACATTCACTTGATGGAATGTCAATTGATTTTGTTGAAAAATGAAATTTTCGTTACCGTAGAAATAATCAGTATATGATAAAACTTGATAGAGTTTAAATTGAGAAACCGGTACTTCGTTAGAATCGTTAATTGGTTTGCAAAAAGTATATTCTCTAGGTTGTGTGCATAATGGAATGAAAAATGTGTTTTTAATAACGTGATAAAAATATCTTCCTAACCTTGGAGTACTATCTCTATTGTCAATGATCGACAGCGAGTTCAGTGTGTAGATTCTTATAAGGACGATGATGACGTTAATGATAGTAACTAACTGCATGCAGTTTAATTAGTATCGCTGGTTTGAATCCTGATGAATTTAATCCATAGTGCGAATAAATTATTCGTTAGATAGCTGTGTCATGAAATTGTCATCACGTCATCACATTCAGCTACCTCTTGGAAAGCACGAAACTCAATATAGCACACTCAATATTTTCTGTAATCTCATCACAAGATTTTCTGTGTTGACTAGTCCAGACAGTAATTAGTTGAAAATTACCTCCCTGAGTTGAGAGACTATTTGAGGCTGATTTTTTAGGCTTTCTCACACACCAGTCCTGCAAAGAAATCGTAGAGCTACGAATTTTTGATCCATGAATTCAAGATATTCAGTTATTAACTGGTTTGAAAGAAACTTGTTACTTCTAGCTGGTACCAAAATTTTGTAAACATCTCCTAAAAGTGTTCCAATCAGCGAAATGAAGAACAACTGGTCATTATTTGAACTATCGTAAGAGAACAAATAGTACAAATATGCTTGTTGTTCTGGTCTCACTTCATTTTTTTGGAGTTGTTCCAATTCGAAGTGATTTTGCATCCTAAATCGTCCCTTCGTTAATTTCACATTCCCCCATAACAAGGAGGCCGTGTACTTTTGAGTTTGGCGCGTGTCTATAGAGTTAGCAAAATCAAAGAGTTCGAATACTCTCCTCTGAATGGTCCGTGATCATGAAGAAGCAGGGATTACAACACTGAACAAGTTGACCAAAATTCTGCCACCAAGTTGAAATGCTTCAGCAGAAACCCGATCTCTCTCCTAAGACTACATAAAGATAAATCGAAGCATGAAGTCTTCTGTTAGAACATTGAAAAGCTTTTCTCAAACAATCTTACTTTTGTGTTCCTGAGATCAAGTGAACTGAAGTTGAAAACCGAGGTATTCATCATGGCTTGCCAGAATGGTGTTTTCAACGTCTTGGGCCATATTGTCCTGGAGTCCAAATATAATGAGACAAGTGTGCTGCTGTCAGCCAAGCAATAAATTAGATTTTTGGTATTTTCTGACAAGTCGTTGATATATTTACAATTGAAAGAGGGTTGGAGACAAGATGGTTCCCTGGCGAACACCAGCGTTGACGGTGAAAGTTTTCGAGAGATATCCATCGACGGCCACTTGCACGGAACTTTCTTACAGGAAGCTGAATAACGAAAGAATAATGCCTGATGCAAATATGTACTTTTTCGAAAAGCTGGAGAAAATCCCTCATTCTTCTCGCAATTTCAAGATTTGTCGAAAAAGTCGCATATAGTCAAATATGCTTTCCCCAGTAATAACAATCTGACTATAGCATAACTATATCACATTGACTGCATTTTTGAACTGCATTTTTTCAGCAAAGGATGGAGAAGAAACAACCCTATTTCCATCTCTCGACTACAGCAAGGCATTTGACATCATAAACCACTCCTTGATGTACACCAAGTTTCTCTATTATTTCTATGCAATAGAATTCAACGAATAGTAATGAAATATCGTTCTTCCAATGATGCGAATGTTTCCCTTGGAGCTCCTCAAAGTACATTTTTTGTCCCACTTCAAATAAAGGCAATTTTATTATTAGTATTATTATTATTATCATCATTAGTCTCTTCATATGTTACCAGTTAGTTTCATATACCAAAAAATGAGAATTTGCGTGACAGAAATGAAAATCAGAATAATTGTATGAAAAATACTGAAAACAAATATTACAGAAACTTTTTGAGAAACCCCCGTAACCGGCACGAACTTAACATTACCGATGATCACGGAACACCTTGACATACAAAGTTGGTTGCTGTTGATTTACATAATCATTCAATCTCGATTGCCCATTCCGATTGCGGTAACTGTTATCCGGCAATGACTGCATCATGAACGGAAAACAAATCAAATGAAGACTTCCGAAACTTACAGGGGATCCTCAGTAAAGCAAGTACAGAGTATTAGTTCAGTGCCGATGAATAGTAGTAGGATGAAAATTCAACACAACAAAAAAATATTTTTTGACTGTTTCCTACACTAAATTAGTCAATTTCTACTAATTTTGGGGTGATAAAAACGAAAATAACAATGAAAAATTTTTATTAGCTCTGGTTTTTGAGATACACAGTACTTAATCTTAAAGAGTAGTTATACTATACGTGAAAAGTGAAAGTACATAAAACAATATTGTTATGTTTCTTTTAGAATATTTTAAGTACAAAATTAATAAAAAAAAACATTATTCTTAGTATTTTGACAAATAAAAGAAGTTTGTACCACCAAATTTCAATTAAGTCCATCCGATTCATTGTAAGATCGCTGTCGTTTAGCTTGTCTTTTATAAAACACTTCTGGAGCATCCCTACACACAGACCAGCAGTAGTCTGCAAGCATTGCTTCATTCCAACGGCCCTGATATCTCTGTTCCATTAAGGCAATGTCTTGATGGAATCTTTCTCCATGTTCGTCACTCACAGCTCCACAGTTTTGTGGGAAGAAATTAAGATGAGAGTGAAGAAAATGAATTTTTAAGGACATGTTGCATCCAAGTTGGTGGTAAGCTTGAAGAAGCTCTTTAACCAATGCTGTGAAGTTATCATCTCTTTTGTTACCTAAAAACCCATGTAAAACCCCCTTAAAGGCTTCCCAGGCTCTTTTTTCATTTCCTGTTAAAATCATGTCAAAAGCAGGATCATTTACGATTTCACGGATTTGAGGCCCAATAAAGATGCCTTTCTTGACTTTAGCATCACTCAACCTGGGAAACTTTGCTCTCAAGTACTTGAAAGCTTGTCCTTCCTGGTCCATGGCCTTCACAAAGTTTTTCATTAGTCCCAACTTAATATGTAATGGGGGAAGGAGAACATCCTTAGGATCTACAAGAGGCTCGTAAACTACATTTTTCTCATTAGGGTTTAGGTCTCGTGTAGGCCAGTTCATTTTTTTATAGTGAGATTTTCTATCCCGACTGTCCCACAGACACAAAAAACAACAGTACTTGCTGAACCCTAATTGCATTCCTAGGAGTATAGCAATGACTTTCAGATCACCACAGATGTGCCACTTGTGTTGTTCATATTTGATTGATTGAAGAAGTGTTTTCATATTTATATACGTTTCCTTCATGTGAACTGCATGACCTATAGGAATAGAGGGTAGCTGATTTCCATTATGCAGAAGTACAGCTTTTGAGCTTAGTTTTGAAGAGTCTATAAACAGTCTCCATTCAGATGGAGTGTGATCCAAATTCAAGCAGTCCATCAAACCATTAACATCAAAACAAACTACGAGGTTTTCTTTTTTCTCAAAAAAAGGAAGCAAATCTTTTTGACGCTGTCTGTACTGAGATATTTTCACATCATGTTTTAGAAGATTCCACTGTTGTAGTCTTGACCCTAACAGCTCAGCCTTTTCCTTAGACAAGCGAAGATCTCTTATAAGGTCACTCAACTCTGCTTGACTAATTCTGTGCGGATCACTAGACCTATCGCTTACCTCAAAATCAGGGTCATAGGATGTAGAAGGATGGGTTGCTCCTTCTAAACAGTCTTCATCACCTTCCTCTAAAATTTCATAGTTTTGGGGTGGAGAAGGGACTGGCAAATTGTCTGAGTGTGGTACAGGCCGAAGGGCAGATGGGAGATTAGGGTATTTAACCGTTCCTCTTTTCTTCATAGATAAACCTTGCTTAATGGGAGGAGTTAAGCAGAAATAACAGTCGTCTGTATGATTGGTAGGCTCATGCCAAACCATAGGTACTGCAAAAGCCATTGCCCGGTTTTTATTTTTCAGCCACTCTCGCAATATGACGGAACAAGAATTACAACATATATGAGGAGCCCATGATTTATCTTGGTCCCCAACTTTCACACCAAAATAATGTTCATAGGCTGTCTTAACGATAGGTGTCATTTTACGTTTCTGAGCCTTAAATGTTATTTCACCACATATATAGCAAAAGCTATCGACAGAATTCACACACTTTCGAGGCATTTCAGATCAGCACTTAAATTAATTTAAAAATCAACTTCACACGATAATTTCAATAGCAACCACGTGCGTACAATTGACAAACTCACATAGGTTATGTTTACTACTTGAGAACAGCTGATGAGAGGGGTGTTATGTAAACAAACATGTGTACCAACTGTTGGTGATGAAATATTTCATTTGTTGAAAACTCAATATACATATATATAATATAATGATACTATATCTTGAAAACAAGAGCTAATATATAATTTTTATGGTCACTTTCGGTTTTAACACGTGGAAATACATTAAAATCATCTAATTTCAACCCCGAAACAAAAACTTTGTTGTGTTGTGATGGCATATTCCAATAATTATTGGAAAAGAAAGAAAATATGATAAAAATGGAAGGAAAAATGATTTACAGGCGAGCTGAGGTCGGCAAGTGGAAGAGGATGAGTTTTCAAGGGTAAAAAATGGTTTATCGCGATTTCCGGAAAAACTACGGGTCCTATGGAAAAAAGTTGAAAAGCAAAGTTGTGGGTAATGAAAAGGTGTACAACTTTTGTAGTCACACTTTTTTCACATACCTCAAAATTCATCCAGAAATTCAAATAACAGATTTTTGGGATTTTTATCTCTTACAATTTTTTTTGGCCGAATTTGGTGAAAACAGTGTGCTTCTTGTTCGTTGAGATCTCTATTTTTTAATGGTGTGAAAAAATATACATTACCATTGCGCATCTTCTCAGGAAATACAAAAAAAAAACAAAAAAAACTCGAATTCGATTCATTCATTATTTCATTATGTGAAATTAAAAGCAATTTATATAAATTTTCACTTCAATTACTTGGAAAATGTAAGATTCCATGTTGCGTTGATACACAAAAAAATGCTAATCAAAGTATATTTGATGAGGTTATGGATTCTCATCGGCCAGTTCCATCACATATTACAAACTTTACAGAGTTATACGTGGACTGTTCAAAAAGTAAGGTGAATATTTAAATTTCGCGGGCTACATACATTCGATTAGCGATTTTTCCATTTTTCATGTTGGTACACTCGTTTCAATTATATATTCATAGTTTCAGCTGTTTAGCATGTTTAGTTTATTGGTGAGAGGCATACAAGTTGAAAGTGTTTTGCGTGTACAAAGATTTAATGCTATCGAACAAAATGGAGCAGAGAATTTGAATCGAATTTGGAATTAAGTGCTCAAAAAATACTTAAAATGTTGACAGTGGCATACGGCGATTGTACTCTGAGTCAGAAGAATGTTTACAAGTGGTACAAGCTTTTCATAGCCCTGGATGCCCCAGCACATCAACAATCGATGCAAATGTTGAGAAAGTAATAAAAAAGTTATGGAGAATTACTATTAGAGGAGTTGCTGAGGATGTCGGCATATCAGTTGGGTCATGTTGTGTAATGTTTTCGGAAATTTTGGAAAAGAAGCGTGTGGCGTCAAAGTACGATCCAAAATTGCTGAATTTTGACTACGTCGCACGTGCATCGCTCAGGAATTATTGAATGACGTCAACGGCGATCCAGATTTGCTCAAAAGTGTCATAACTGGTACAAATAACGAATCTCACCATTGAAATTGACCAGAAAAGAACAAGTTGTTCTCACACGTCTGCGAATTGGCCATACAAAAATGACACACCTATACTTGCTCCTAGGAGAACAACAACCAAATGGCGGGTTGGCTGTCTTTGTTTATCTTTCACTGCCTGAACCACTGTGCATGCTGTTTTTGGCGAGTGCATTGGCTTGGAATGTGGGGGTTGAGCAAACCGGCCATCGGATGCCTGCTTCCACGTAGCCCCGCTGGATACGGGAATGACAGAATCACTCTGTTTTTCCCTAACTGAAAGGCATCCCAACGATGGCTTAATCCGAAGGTGTGTGTATCCGTGCCGAGAGGATGAATGACACTGAGCCTATCAACTGTTTCTACGGAGCCTTCGAGATTTCGGGCGCCCTCTCGTCGTAGCATCGCCTTGTCACGGTAATGCGGGGCTCTGCCGTGATTGACCTTCTTTCCCTAGCTACTGGTGGGACTTTTATGGACAGAGTAACCTTTAACATTTTTTCTGACGCTGAGTCTATAGAGGAGATGGATGTCGAGTTTACGACTCCAACTGACCTCCCGATAAATTTAGTTCAGCAGCGAGAGCTTCTCAGCTCTCCAACTTCTGATCCAATAACTGAACCTAAAAGAAGCTTTGGTGGTGCTGCCAGGAAACGACTGAGTCGTCGCCTGAAGAGCGGGATACCTTATAAAACCGCCTTGCACCAAATTCTTGAGCGGCTTACGCAGAATCTGTCTTAGGTGCCCCATGAGCAGGTTAACAAACGTTCGCGTTCAAGTGATGATTCACCAAAACAAGAGGCGAAAAAGCCGTGCACCGTTGAATCTAAGGCATCGTCAGGTGTAGCTGACGTGGAAAAACCCTCATATGAAAAGGTTGTCGCGGGTATCAAGGTGGGAATCTTGCACCTTGACTATCCGACTACCTCATTAATGATGAAACAGTAGAGCATATACTTTGTTCCTGCCCTGCTGGGGACTGAATCAGGTTTTTAGAGTTCGTACTCTTACTATCTGACCTGAAAGACCACTCACCATACAAACTAATCGGCCTCGTTAAGAATCTGGGTTCATTTGGTCGAGTGTGAATAGGTGTGCGCCACAATAAACTCTTGTGGGTTGTGGTGGAGGGTCGAATGGACCCACTCACTTTGAACCTACCCTAACCTAACCTACATGCTAAATAGTGCTAACAGTACAACATATACTTGTAGAATGTTCAGAATATGAGGAAACCAGGAGACAATATAACATAATTGGGACAATGAATGAAATTTTATGCGATGATGGACGAACGTTGAGCAACCTGATGGCATTCTTGAAAGCCGCAGGTATAATAGATGAAATTTGAAAAACAAATAACAAGCACGAGGCCAATAACCTAGCAGTTGATGACACAAAAAAATCATCGGTGTATGGTTATGACATCGAAACCAAAGTCCAATCGTCCTAATGAAGAGCCAAGACAAAAACAGCACTCCAAGTTCCATCAAATGTCAAGGTTTTGCTCACCGTTTTCTTCGATTACCGTGGCGTAGTGCATCAGGAGTTCTCGTCACATGGTCGTACGCTCAATAAGGAGTGTTGTGTTGAAGTTGTGCTCCGCTTGCGAGAAGCAACATGGAGAAAATGTCCGATATTGTGAAAAAACAATTCATGGCCCCCGTATTCACCAGATTTGGCCTCCGGTGACTATTTCCTTTTTCCAAGATTGGAGAGACCCATGAAAGCACGGCTGTTTTGCGACGATTGAGGAGATCCATTCCATAATTGTCATTTTCACAATTCATATAGTTGTTACAGATTACATAATCCTGTACTGAAATTACCTGAGCATGAATGCTCGTAGTGCACATTTCTGCACGAGAAAAGGTATTTTTTTGTTTTTTTTTAAATGTGTAATATTCAGAGAGGTGTAAACTAATCGTGTCAGAGGATTTGAAAAATGATATATGGGTATTTTGGATATATGAGTAGAATTGAGGAGTGCTTTTGGTAGGTTGGTAGCCGGACGGTTCGACGTGGGTGCTTTGTTCACTCTCTCAATCGAGCGATCTATTTTCACTTGCTATCGTCCAACCCGTGTTAGAAATCACACGTTAAAAGATGAGACCTCGTTAGTCCTTAGCTCGCACAAGTTTCTCAACTTCTGAGAGTTGTCGTTCGTAGGGGTACGACAGCTGGTTAACGGAAAACATATTTTGAACATATTATTAATTTTTATTCATTTATTTATTTATTTTTCATTTATTTGTTAATTTTTTTATTTATAGGTATATTATATTTTGATTGGTGATTCCTTTATTTGGTATTCAACTGTTGGAAGATTTGAATAAACGCTGGCACAAGGAAAAATTAATGAATATATTTAGAGAAAAATTGGAATTTCAATTATTTTTTCAACCTTTCCCTCTTGAATCACTCCATCCATTGAAGAAGACCGTTTGAGAATCCGTTCGGCAGTTTTTCAAATTATCGCGTTTTTGCAACCTTTGCTTTATTTACAATTTACTGCCACAAAATCTCAAATCTATCAAATGTTATACCTCTTTTAAATACAATGTAAAACAATGGAAGAACACTACAGAAACAGAAACATATTCAATAACCTTATGAACCTAAAGTTTCTACAATAAAAAATTATGAAATTAGTTTAATAGTACCTATGTAAATATTACAATATATAATTGTTGTTCTAATATTACTGATAATGTATTACTGTTGTATCCTATAAATATTATATAAATATTATCATCTATATCACGCACAGCTTTAAAGCTTCAGTGATGTTTCATATCTACTTTCAAAGTTTGATAGCCTTTTTTTTCTGTATTTATTAATTTTTGAAAATAAACGTTATTATTATTATTATTATATATCATTATAGTGTGGAAATGAATTCCTAAATTGATGAAGAATTTAATTTTTTTATTCAAAATCAATCAATCTTAATTGCTAAGAAAAATAATGACTAACCTTGTATGAAAGCAAAAACTTCGAAGGGACAGTGATGGATCTCCAATCAACAATTTCTTGAATACAGGCCAACTACACATTAGTTGCCCTCACTTTCGCTAACCGTAAAACTGAATGACCGGACGTTTGAATAACTTACTGAAAATCGACAAATTCAAATGAGGTGAAAATCTATCATGGTACCGAGTGCAGTGCGCTCCCACCATTCTTTTCGGCGACCCCCTCTATAACACCTGTAGAAGTCATCAATTCAACGTAATCCTAATTGCAATTATCGGTGTTTTCATGCAGTGAACAGTTCTTATCAAAAAGGATGCAATGGAATGTAAAATGGTTTTCGGACTTATCTAGAAAGTTCTATCAATCAATTGAACACCTGAATTTCACCTTTTTCCAGAGGCCGCGACTTTTCAGATAAATAAACGTTCCATTATTTATTACTTCTGTATTACTCACATGGATAATCAATCAAACTTCGAAATCATAATTCAAAACAACGGAATAATAATAATTATAATGTTGAACGAAAGTAGTTTTTTGTGGAGGAGTTCACTTTTCAGCGACCTTCTGTATAGGTAATATACCTTGTTCTTGTGTTGAAAGCTATATTGGTGAAACTTCGAAACCATTTAAATTGCGTAAGAATGAACATCGAGATTACATCAGAAATAGACAATTACCAGGATCCAAATTATCAGAACACATTATGAAATTAGACAGTAAACATCGAGGTGAATGGAACGAGACGAGATTGATTGCCAATGTACCTCACTCAAAGAATTTGCCTATATTCTCATATATGTAGAGGAGTATATTTCGAAAAGACCTTGAAAATGGATCTTACTTGGCTAGCAGTCTTGAAGAAAAACATCGATAGTGGCGAAATTGCAACAGACTTAATATTAGAGAACACCCAATGCGGTACTGTATGAAATGTTTCAGAAGTCACTCAACAACATTGATATATTTCACATTTCGAAACTCCTTCGACATCTTCACCAATACATCTAAGAATCAATGGACCAGATGAGGAGTCATCAATACTGTGGTAGACCGTGCTTTCGAGGCTCTGTAATTCGAAGGAAAGTTTCGAAAAGGAACTGGGCATCATCGAAAAATATCTTCAACGGAATGGTTACTCCAAAGTGATGGTAGAACAGGCTTTAGCTGAAAGGCAGCAAGAGCTTCACATGGAAGAGAAGCCGTCACAACCAGTGCTACGTCAGAGGATTGCATTTACCGGATACCCTATGAGTACGAAAAATCCTATATATCGGTGAAACTAAGAGGCTATTGAAAGTCCACATTGCCGAACACAAGAAACACACAGCACGGGAAAACTAGCAAAACGGAAATAGCAGAGCATGTTTGGACTCATCAACATAACATCAAGTGGTCCCAATCTGAGATCATCCTCAGAGAGGAACACTGGTTTAGGAGGAAATTCATACATGTTGTCTAAAGACACATTCAGCCATGCTAGCGCAGAGATACGCAACATATGGAGACCCATAATCAAGTAGAAACCGGTGAACTCACGCCAAACGGTCATCTATCCCTAAAAATGAAGTGGAGAGAAGGAAAAGGGGATAGATGAAAGCACTCGAATGAGCTATGAAGTGGTCGGAGGAATAGTCCAGTCATCTCCTGAAGACGATTGTGGATACTAACAATCGAAACGCCGTGAAGTAACTTAGCTTGAAATCTGTCAATTTTTATTTCATTTTAATTGTTTAATTTCTTGTTTAAGTTTTATTTTATTTTTATTTCAGTTCTTCATTATAATTGTTATTTCGAGCTATTCATTTTAATTTTCAATTTTATTTTTTGTTCCAGGGATTTAGAATCATATTAAATCATATTAGACAATGGAAGTCTGAAGTAATGGAATCTTCGTAATTTCTTAGCCCTTTTTTTGATAAGCTAAATTATCAAATAAAACAAGTTATCGATAACTGGAACATTTTTTTTATGAAAAATTATTTGCATTAAAGCAGTAAGCTATCGGGGTCAATAGTTTTGCCCTTTTTATACGTTTATACAGTTCTCCATTACAATGTTCATATTTATTCAGATTGTAGAAGGAGTAAATATCCGAAAAAGATTGAAAAAAAAGTAATGATGTTGATCGAATTGAATTTTAATAATTACAGTAAATTTTATTAATGAGATTACTATTGAATAGTATAGCGATAAGTGTTTTGCTTTAGCTATAAGTATTCGATTTTCCACTCACAGATTGTGATTCATTGCTCTACAAAGTCCAAATTTATACAGAATTTGTGTTTCAGTAAATTGCCCTCTTTATGTTTTTTTGCAGAGAAATATACCACTATAATTAGGTATCTTCTTCGTCAGTCACATCTTTTTTTGCAACCAGTTCCACAGTCACAAAGTTTCTAGAATCAGTAACAAATCAAAACATTACAACTGATGATGAACTCTACAGAAATGCAGTACTATTGCTCCTTCTGTTGTCGCAAGTCTTACCAACTTCAAACTAGATTTGTAACTGCCTTTTGGCATGATTCAAATCCTGATTTACTCAATGACACGTCGTCTTTTCTACTTTGGTAAATACTAGCCGTTAGTTGGAATTCATTGTTATGGCTCAGTGATGCTTTCACTATATTTTTATTTTCTTTACCAACTGAAGCGGAAGTGACAACGACAAGTTGGTACCATTTCTTGTAATCACAAGTGATGGTACCAACTTGTTCTTACTTGATACCGTCACAAGTGATGAACGTTCCTTGTACAATTAGTTTTTTTAACCTAGCTCAGCAAGAGAGTGAAATTTAGATTCGTTTATCACGGCAGTTCAAAAACATTTTTTCACGAAGAATCCAACGTTATCATACAGATGTGCGTTTAGATGAGTCAGAAGTTACAAAAATATTCTATAGAAAAGAGACAAATTTCCAATATTTCTTTGATGTTCCAAGCTATCAAGGTTGCACGATATGTTACCGTCTGAAGTTGCTGGATTCCATCCAGCAACTTCAATGTATGTTTGGGGGCAGAGCTCCATACATGAGAACAATACTTCAAATAAGGTCTGATCTGAGCTTTAGAAAGTACCAAAAGTTGCTGAGGTGTGTACAGTTTTCGTGTTCGAAATAGTGTTCCAATCTTTTGAGAAGCAGCCTTTGCAATTCCAGCGACATGATTGTGCCAGGACATATTGGTGTCCATTTTAACCTCCAACAAACTTATCGAAGCAGTAAACGGAAATGTCTGACCTGACATCATTATATCCGGTTCGGAGACATTTATTTTCTTGTAGAAAACCGATGTCTGGGATTTTGTGGCATTGTATTGAACCTGGTTACTTTCACCTCAATTCGAAATCACTTCTAGATCCTCATTAAGATATGCAACCTCCTGCTACCGGAGAAAATGTGCCTCCGTAGCCGATGTCGTTGATATACAATAAAAATAGGGTTGGTGACAATATGCATCCCTGGGGAACACCAGCGTTGATGGTGAAATTATTCGAGAGATATCCATCGACGGCCACTTGCAGGAAACGTTCCTTCAGGAAGCTGAAGAGCCATACACAAAAATGATCCGACAAGCCATAACATCGAAGTTTAGCCAGCAAATCCTCATGCCACACACGGTCAAAGGCCTTAGAAATATCAAGCGCAACAGCTCTTGATTCTCCATGTTTCTCGATTGCGTTATTCCAAATATGGAAGGTAGCCTGTTGATCTTTGTTTCCGAAAGCCATATTGATGATCGCCCAATATGTTGAAGCCTTTTGAATATCTGAGGATACGGTGGTTTACGACTTTCTTCATGATTTTTGATATCAGTGATAACAAAGCGACTAGTCTATGGTTATTTGGAGGATTTTTCTTGCCCTTTTTGGGAATAGACTGAACGCTAGTAATCTTCCAACAAGACAGGTTGAAAAGTCTGCAAATTACTGATGCGAGTTTTATGGATATTTGGAGGATTTTTCTTGCCCTTTTTGGGAATAGACTGAACGCTAGCAATCTTCCAACAAGACAGGTTGAAAAGTCTGCAAATTACTGATGCGAGTTCATTTGCGCACTTTTTAAGTACGATGACGGGCACTTCATCAGAGCCAGACGCCTTGTTGATATTGAGCTATGCACCTGGAGATTATGTTTCCCACTATATTCATCTTTGGAAGGACAATAATGAAATACTTGCTGTACATGAAATATCAAAGAATGGCTGGGTCAACAAAGAATTTTTTGAATGGATTTAGCTCTTTGTTAAGCGTACTTTCCATCGGGTACAGCCCTGGGCGTATGCATTTTTGCCAACAATAATGAATGCGATTATTTTCTGAAGTCAAAAAACTACCGGAAAATGAACCAGATACATCGCAAAATTGCTCAAAAAACCTATAACAAAGCAGCTACCAAGAAAATGAAACAGCAAGTAAGACCAAATATACCATAGATGAAACTAAAAGTATGGAGAAGCGCAAATGGGATAATAGTAATAAAGTGAATGAAGAGGCAAGAATTGACAGACAATGAGTGGTGGGTAACTTCACATGCATAATGTATGTAGAAATTCCTCATGTGTATTTTTGTTTGACTCACTATTAGTTTATGGCCAGTTGTGATGTTATGAATAAGATTAATAATTATATTTTATTCCAAAACCGACAATTGTGCATGAGAATTGTGGAGTTACTTTTTAGGTCACTTACGTACAAGTCTAGTAATAAGACTTGTACCAAATGAATATACGAACAATTGACTTGTGACTACAATACAAAAATGTTCCAAGCTTTCAAAAAGTGTGGTTGGGTCTTAGGTATGATAAGTGGGAAAAGCCAAAATTTAGGATTGGGCCTGGGGCATGGGCATTTGGAAAAACCCACTACTTGTATAGAAAATGCATTGGCAGAGCGTTATAATATAGGGGTAAAATTCCCAGACCGTATACTTTCAAGAAAAATATTGAAATTGCACAATAATAAAGATGTTTTTCTTCTTGTTTGAATAGGCATTACAACAAGGTATTAAATAGAATGATTAGGTGAATAATAAGGCAAAAAAGATTGAAATTCTCACTACTTTAGGATTATATGAGCCTGCAGCTGTCGCCTTTTGCAATCTGTCTGGACAATTGCATTATTTCATTGAAGTGGCGGTCAAAATGCAGGCCCTCAAGCCATGGAATTCCCAACCTAAGTTCCATTAAAATCTCCCGAAATGAAAGCTTAATTCTAAATTATTTCTAGCGACGCAACATCAACCATAGCGATTTTAGTTCAGGATTTTGTTTTGTTGATAAAATTTGAACAAGCACTTGCTTAGGAGGGAGTAATGGAAGCGTTGGAGAGTGACACCAACAGCTGCATTGGAGACACTCTTTGAATGTACAGGGTGATTCAAAAGTACTTCGACAAACTTCAGGAGGTGATTCCTCACAATATTCTAATATGAATTGTCCAAATAAATAAATATCCGGAGACGCTTCGTTTCCAAGATACAGGATGTTGAAGTTTTATTTTCGTTTTTTCCAAATAACTTTTGAAATACTGAACTTAATTAAACGAAACTTGGTAATAGGAGATTTTTGAGGTGTCGAATTCGAACCTGATGTTCTTATTGCTCTTACTCGTAGGGGGCGCCACCTACACGTCTTTTTTTTTAAAGATTCATAACTTTTTTGGGCGTACTTCTAGCACATTTTTCAGTAAAAAAATCGATTCCTCTATCATATCTACGTAAATAAGCTACCATTGTTACTAGTCGCTGTAAGCAACCGTTTTCTAAATATTTGGACTTGAAAACTTCAAGTCGATTATTTGATAATCGATGCATGTTGAAGTTATTACGAATATTTTGCTTTTTTCACAAGAATGCTTTGGAAATGAATTTGACGTTTTACTCGTTTGAAGAGGTAATTACTGTTGGGTACGTTCCTTTATGACATCCTTGAGCGAAATAGTTATTTTTGTATCAAGGGTGCATAATCAGTATTTGTTTTAATAAAATTTGCAAGAAATGTTAACATTTTATTTCAGGAAATTTTGAATATGTAGAATAAACTAAAATAAACGAAACTAAATTGTATTCAAATAAATTGTTGGAAGTGTTCACCTTCAGCGAAGATACAGGCAGTCAGTCGTCTAGTCATTGAATCTCGTACCCGCTCAAAAATTATTGGTGTGTTTCTTATTGTTTCACAGGCGTCTACTATTCGGTTTCTTGAATCTTCCTCGTTCACTACTGGAGTCTGATAAACTAGTGACTTCAAATGTCCCCAAAAATAAAAATCTATCGGGTTCAGATCTGGGGACCTTGGTGCCCACGCCTGGTTAGGTTCTTCTACACCCCTACCGATCCATCGATTTGGATAGACTGTGTTAAGTAATTCCCTGGCTACAACGCTGAAATGGGCCGGAGACCCATCATACATAAACCACATGCGGATACGAATTTCTAATGGTACATTCTGAAGTAGTCCCGGCAATTCATTTTCTAAAAAGTGTCTGTAAGTTGCGCCATTCAGTCGGAGCGGAAGAAAGAAAGGACCTATTCAGTAATTATCAATTATTGCCGCCCATACATTTACAGAAAATTGATACTGATAATGCCTTTCACTAACTGCGTGCGGATTTTCGAGAGCCCAAACATGGTTGTTATGAAAGTTTGTGATAGCATTTCGGGAGAAGTTTGCCTCGTCCGTGAAGAGTACATATCTCAAATATTGATTTTTTCCAGCCAATTTTCTCAAAAACCATTGACACATAGTAATGCGTTGGGAAAAGTCTCGTGACAAAGGAGCTTGTACCCTTTGAATATGGTATGGATAAAACTGTTGATCGTGGATAATTCTCCAAACTGTGGACTGAGTAGAATTGACAGCTTCAGCAATTACTCTTGTGCTTGTTTCTGGATTCTCCTCGAGAGCGTTCAAAACAGCTTCTTCCAATTCTGGGGTTCGGACTGCTCGTGGTCTTCCAATAATATCAACTGCCCTCTTAAAGCAACCTGTTTCTGCCAAACGACGGTGGAGACTAACAAATGTTGGAGCTGAAGGCAGTACTCGATTAGAAAATCGCTCCTGGTAAATACGTCTTGCTTCGCGCGCATTGCCATCCGCAAGGCCATAAACGAAATGCATATCGGCTAAATGAGCATTATTGTTTAAATAATCCATTTTTTCAAAATAAGTGTTTTCTACTTCTACTTACGGAAACTTCAACAAAACGTCTAACTGTCACAAAATATGTAATTACTAAAACTACTCACAAACGTCAAATTTATTTCCAAAGCATTCTTGTGAAAAATGCAAAATATTCGTAATAACTTCAACATGCATCGATTATCAAATAATCGACTTGAAGTTTTCAAGTCCAAATATTTAGAAAACGGTTGCTTACAGCGACTAGTAACAAGGGTAGCTTATTTACGTAGATATGATAGAGGAATTAATTTTTTTTACTGAAAAATGTGCTAGAAGTACGCCCAAAAAAGTTATGAATTTTTTAAAAAAATACGTGTAGGTGGCGCCCCCTACGAGTAAGAGCAATAAGAACATCAGGTTCGAATTCGACACCTCAAAAACCTCCTATTATCAAGTTTCGTTTAATTAAGTTCAGTATTTCAAAAGTTATTTGAAAAAAACGAAAATAAAAATAAAACTTCAACATCCTGTATCTTGGAAACGAAGCGTTTCCGGACATTTATTTATTTAGACAATTCATATTAGAATATTGTGAGGAATCACCTCCTGAAGTTTGTCAAAGTACTTTTGAATCACCCTGTATACCCTCTTCACATTCAGTAATAACGTTACCAAACTCCAAGGTATCGGTCAAACCCGGGATAGGGTCGATTTGAATACCGAATATAGAGAGAGCAGGAGTTGGCATATTCAATGGGATCAGAAATTTTCATTATAACTTTCCTCTTAGTCAATACTCTTCTTCTTCCTGGTGGAGGTATGAGCAATCTTGCAATATAAACAATATTGATTTGAGTTCTTATTGAAATGAGATCAATATTCTTGGAGACATTGAGTACCATCAAGAGATGTGTAAAAACGCTTTGGAATTAGCCGACTGGGATGGACTGACTCTATATTGGATAATCAAGGATCATAGGCCACGAAAAAACTGATGAGTGTCCTGAAGATGAATCATCAACTTCACATGTAGGCCCTGAACCAGCTGTAGCAGAAATTATGATATGGAGCAAATTCAAAAAATATCTTAATCAGAAACATGAAGAGTACTTGGATGATATATATGAGGACACGCACGATTAGACTTTCTAGAAAATTAGTGGAGAATGATTATAGTATTCAAAGGAAAATAAACCGTTTTCCATTTAGAATGAGAAGTGTTAGATTCGAGGATAATCCAAATTTATGTACTCACGAATATGACAATCGAAATACATGTACTGGAAAGATTTTTGGAATAATAATTTTAATAATAATAGTAAGTATTTATTGTGTCATGAATTACACACGAAAAAACAAGTTGCCTAGCCTAAAAACAGGTTAAAAACTGGCAGTGTCAGAATTTGTCAAAATTTATTCATTTCAGCTGCCCATTCAGGGTAGCCTTTTTTCTTCAGAGTAGGTGCAAATAAATTACGATACTCTGAGGACATATTTTTCAGCAGATAAGTAAAAGAGGATGCTTCGAAAAATAAATAACGACGGACAGGAATACAAAATCTATCGTTTATTTCTCTCAGAGACCTGTTATGAAAATAAATTGATGGATGTAGCCGTTACTACGTGGTTGGAGATCATCATGAAATATGAGAAAGGAAACTTCCTTCATTTGAAAACAAATGAAGAATGAGATCAAAAACAGTGAAGACGGCTTCTTTTGTACCCGACCAGGACAAAACTTGAGATCACTGGATATTGATGTAATGTGTTCTAACCATGATTTCAGGGTTCAAATGAGGGACCCGAAAAGTACTGAAAATGAATGCCAGATCCTTTTTTAGAAACTCCATACATTCATTACAACAAACCGAAACTTTCTGTATTGAATCCACCAACGAAAAAGAACCGGATATAACTTGATTGTTCATTGTCTCAAAGATGTAGTTGGTAGAAGGAATTTCAATCCAGATTTTTTAAGAAAAAGTCAAATTATTACCTCAGACGTTACGCCAGCTACGGCCTTAGCCTGCGTCTGCCTCATCGTGATGCAAATCCGCCCGTTTGAAAACTTAATTCACTAAAAATCCACTTCCTCACTTATTCGTTAAACACCGTTCACATCACGAATGGGCCTTAAACGGCCAGTTCACAGTGAGTGATTGTACGATGGAGATATTGAGCTTCATGGTCCTACGAATTAGCGAACTTCCTATGAAGCTTGGAACTTACATAATGGGTAATTGGTAGATGATTTTCTGGACGTTCAAGGAAAACGAAAACAAGTTGATGAGACAAGCTCGTGTGTGGAATTTGTCGTCGATTGACCTTTAGAGAAATGGATAATTGTGTGTCATTAGGTTCATCATGGAAAGTGTGGTGTAATAAGAATTCCTCAAAAGTGAATAAGTGGTGTGAGGAAAGATTTTCCCTGGAGTGCGAAATTGTTTACTTTGGACACTTTGTGTTTCCCGTGATAGGTGAATTGTTGTGACTTTTTTTCAACTCGACCCTTGAATATAGTTTTTCGAACAGATGCAGATAAGTGATATTCGTATTCGAAAGAAAAAAGGCTCAATGTTTCTCACTGTATTTTTGGGTTTGAACCTGCCACAATCTCGAAAATAACTGATCAGAAGATCAGTATAAAATCTGTTCTAAAGTGTAATAAATGACAAAATGGAAACTTCACCCCCGAAATAGTAATATGAATATATTACGCAGTAATATGTGGTGATTATATTACTATATTTCTTCAAATTCTCTACTGATTCAGCTTCGTTAATTTTTTAGATTGTGGAAGGTTATAAGAACTTAGGATACGGCCATTTACTATTTGCAGAAGACGTGAAACTTTATATATCTGTCACTGAGAATTTCTCTAATATCAACCAAACATTATTGAAATTTGGTGCTCTAATGAAATAATGAACTGCAAATGAATTTATCAAAATGCAAAGTATATGTATTCAGTCGTAGTTCAATCTTGCTACAGTTCTTTTATTTGTTCAATAATACAACTCTCTCAGTGTGTGATGAGGCGAAATATTTAGAGGTTTTGCGTGGTTGATATAAAGGGATTAATGAAAGAAACCGGTCCAAATGGGTTCACCCTGATTTAAGTTAGGTTAGGTCCAAAGTTAGTGGGTCTATTCTACCCTCCACCGCAACCCGCAAGAGTTTATTGTGGCTCACACCTATTCACACTCGACCAAATAAACCCAGCTCCTTAACGAAGCCGATTAGTTTGTATGATGAGTGGTCTTTCAGGTCAGATGGTAAGAGTACGGCTCTGCCAAACTCTGAAAACCGGATTCGGTCCCCAGCGGGGCAGGCACAAAGTATGTGCTCTGCTGTTTCATCATTTTCCACACAGAGGTAACACACACTGTATTCCGACAGTTCGAGTTTCTGCATATGATGATTCAAATGACAGTGATCTGTGAGAAAGCCTGTTAGTCTACTACTATAGTCCAACAACTGTTTGATATCATGCTTCGAAGGGTGAATAAACACCTTGGAGTGAGCAAATCCTGAAATATTCTGCCAAAAGTCCATAATTCTTTTTGCCATCCAGGTATTCAATGTTTGTTTTGGCAAAGCCTGAAGCGATACCAGTGACAGGTTCTGGTCCGATGAAGCTGCTTGCAGCATCCTCCTTTGCCAGGAAAGCAGCAGCCTCATTGCCTTCCAGACCAGTATGGCCACTGTTAAGTCTTCCTATCGAGGAAAGTCATTTTTGGCAATTTGCTACCCAATTTAGACGTTGCTCGGTAGGAGCCAACAGCTTTCAATGTCGCTTGACTGTCCGAGAATATTTTTATTGACTTGTGTATGAGGTTGGATTCATAAAGTCAGAGGTAGATCTAGAAGGATATCCATGACCGCTGACGGTGTGATACTGATGACACCACTGATGGCCAGACAAGCCTGTCTCTGTGAAAAAAAATTGTTTAAAATATGTTTTTCCGTTAACCAGCTGTAAGCCAGAGAGCTTCGCCTGGGCTTTTTTTTGTAAAGCTCTCGGCCACCAGGCAATTGCACCATAAGTGATCATTGGTCTGACAATCATTACATAAATCCAATAGATTTGTTTTGCCTCCACAGAAGAACCCCACATTAATATTTTGAGCCATATGTGAGTAAGCTAGTGAATAGTAAACAGTCCTGACACCTCTAAACTGAGCGCTTATTTGATCTGTCGTATTGCAAATATTGCTTGATTAATTTTTTGCAGCCATGATCGATATGATGCTCCCAAGACAATGTTTTATCTATAATCATAGATATCATGGCTGTTTCCGGGGGTTGGATATTGGTGAGTTTCACTGTCTTCCTTAACGAGAAACCTAAATGGACCTTTTAACTTCCATTCAGTTTTATTTGATTTCTATCACACCAAGAAATCATGTCATCCATGACTGAATCAATGTTGTTTTCTAGCTCCTCCGCAGTATCTCCGGAAACCGATATAGTGGTGTCATTTGCGAATAAGATCATTTATATGAATAGAGAAAAGCAGTGGACCTTAAATGGAACCCTGCAGTACCTCAAGGATAATATCTTCACAGTCACTACCATTTTCCTATCTTCTATAAAATATTCTATTCATTCAAGAAGAAAGCCAATGTTATATAATTTACTAACCATTATGTCACTTTTTACTTAATCAAACGTCTCAGCCAAGTCAAATAATATTGAAACTATCTAAATAAACTCGAATTTTCTAGCAACTGATCTAGCTTTCCTAAAACCATGTTGATGATTGGTTAGAACCTTATATTTTTCGAGAAACACAATAATTCTATTTTCCACTATTTTTTCAATAAGTTTAGATGGAATACTCGTTAATAATATTTGGCAATAGTCTTCATGTGGACCCTTTTCATGAATAGGAATAACTTTGGCTGTTTTGAAGACACTCGGAAACACGCCTTCCATTACAAAGTGATTGATAAGAATCAATAGAATTTCAGATATAGACATATTTCAGAAATGTTATTGTTATATCGTCTAGGCCACTCGATTTTTCATTTTTTAGTTCGGTCATTGTTGAAACTACTTCAGGTTCTAGCAGTTCTTCAAAAACCATTGAGTTTTCATTGAATTCTGAGACCGTATGTAGTAGTAACATGTTCTGACCTACATGTCTCAACAGAGCTGCCGAGGCTGCTCTGGCAAAGAAGCAAACAAATTTATTAGCAACTTGATATGTTTTTCATGTTCGCGGACTTCAGAGAATTTCCATCAAAACAACAATAATAACAAACTTGCCAAAACTAAAGTTTATTAATTCATGAAACCTTGCTTTATCCATTAATTACAATATTTATACTTTATAATGTAAGGAATCCATCATCAATGATGGTTCAAAGCCATGGTTGAACCTTGACCTCCTCCACTGTGCTTGTTCAATATGTTGCATATTAACAATTGGCAATTTTTTTAAAATGTCAACTCAAACCTTCCACCGATAATAAATCCAGTGGTTTGATATGCATTGTTTTTCATAAAGGTATTTCTTATGGTTTGTTATTAACAGTTTTCAAACAATTTTTCCTGGTATGGGAGTATTTAGTGATGAATGACTTGTCGTTTTGGGTTTTTATACTACTTACTGAAGCGTGTGCGTAAGATTTGTTAACAATTTTTTTTTTAAATGAGTGACTTTAATGCGGATGTCACCTATTAACAATTTACTGAAATGTTTCGGACTTAGGATAATTGGATGTTTCGACAAGGTCTTGAATTTGTAACGTTTATTGTTCTCTCCCAACTCCTACAGAAACTATTTTCACATTATCAGGAATTTGATCATACGAAACGAAAATATTATATAAAAGTTTTTTGTTTCTTACATCTACTGGATGGATTGAAAAGTTCATAGGCTAACACACAGGTAGGTGGCCAGATAGTACATTTTGGGTCAAGCAACTTATGATGCGAAATTTCTGTTCGAAGTGAAAGGTTTGTTGGAATGTTCGAGAGCTAAGAAGCTCTTTCTTTCGATCCGATGTTTTAGAAAGAACAATTGGAGGTAGTTCATTCGAGGTTAATCTCCTCTGTTGACTCAGGATTTGATTCTTTGATCCGTCAAGGAAGGTGCCCGATATCTGAAGATTGGAGATGCCTACTAGTAACCTGTCCACCTTCCTGGAAAGGACAGGATAGACGATGACCTAGAAGGACAACTCCTCGGGAGTATGTACAATGGGTCACATGTGACCTAAGTGCTATGAATCTACACTCACCCTCCCTACTCTACAGATACAGATCTAAAAGGTTCCGTTAGTGACACTGACTAGGTCCAGAGTCATCCATCCTTCGGACATGGATACACACCTCTTAGGATGAAGCGTCATTCAGGATGACTCTTACCTCCACGAGTGATACCTTTTTACCGCATCCTAAGAGCCATTTGATTCGTGCAAGTTTCTTCTGAGGGCTAATTAATTTTCCCCGCCTGTTTCATGACATGTACAGGTGTCTTCCTAGGCGTAAGTCATATTCTTCTGGACAAAACTTGGGTTGTCAGTAAATTGTTTGCCTCTTGTGATCCAAAAAGCTTCACATTCGCATGGAATATGATGATTTTTCGAGTTTGAAAGCCGTGGATTTTTAGAATTTCTTCCTGACATTTCGCTGGCGCGAGTGGCTGGCTTCTTCAGAGGTTTAACCATCATGGCTTGCTGTCCGATGACTAATTTTTAGGCTTCGTAAAGCGTATTTATGCCTTGTCAAGTAATCATTTGTATTTGTACCTGTACTTGTCCCTGCATTTGTACCTGTACTTGTACCTGTACTTTAACCTGGAACATTAACAATCTTGCTGCCTGTTGTCATTCTGTTTGTTATTCTCGAATTCCTTAAAATGGGGTTCCATATTCTGTTGAGGTTCACCGCTTCTTCTTTTCTGTTGAAATTATCCGTGTGTTTGTGGATCTCTATTGCCTTCCGTACCAGTCAGTTATAGTATCCCTGGTTGGGGGCAATTAGTTCTGTGTTTTCAAACAAAATTGTGTGGTCTCCTTCACTAAGTGCCTGCTCTGCCACAGCTGACTTGTCCGCTTGGCTTAGTCTGCAGTTCCTTTTTTGCTCTTTTAGTCTTGTTCCCATGGATTCTTTGGTGGTTCCGATATATACCTTCCCACAAGCCTTCCCACGGTATGCTGCTGATAATGGGTATCTTTTGTCTTTAGCCGACCTGAGGCTTTGTTGTATCTTCCTCGTGAGTTTGAAAACTGTTTTGATGTCGTGTTTATCCAATAGTTTTCCAATTCTGTCCGTGACCCTAGTGATAAACGATAGATATGCGCGTGCAACCATCTGATTCTTTTTCGCCTTTTGAACCGCTTTCATGGCTATCCTGATCTCGGAGGCACTGTATCCATTCGATCCCAAGGTCACTTCAAGGTGTTTCAGTTCCCTCTCCAGATGTTCTGGTTCACATATTCTCCGAGCCCGTTCCGTTAGAGTGTAGATAACTCCTCTCTTTTGGCTAGGATGGTGGTTCGATAGTGCGTGCAAGTATCTGTCTGTGGGTGTGGGTTTTCGATACACTTTGTGGGTTAGTCTGATACCACATCGTTCTACTAGTACATCTAGGAAAGCTATCCGTTGGTCCTGCTCAATCTCCATGGTAAATTAAATGCTCGGGTGTTGGGCGTATAAGTGATTTAGGAAACGGTTCAGGGCGTCTCTTCCATGTTTCCAGATGACGAAGGTGTTATCCACGTAACATAGCCACAAGTTCGGCTTCAATTCAAAAGTGTCTATCGCTTTTCCTTCAAACCTTTCCATGAAATAATTTGCTATCACTGGACTAAGAAAGTAACTTTCTGTGAGACATGTTCTACAGAGTTCGACGACGTCATTCGGGAACATGTGGGCTAACCCCCCTCAGATAGTCTTCCAGTGAGACATTGGTAAACAAGGACACCACACCGAAGCTGACCAGAATATCCGTCGGCTCCAGCGTTAAGCCCCTAATTTTACCAACGGAGTCTGTCGAGTCCTTGACGTAGGAGTTGGTCTTTCCCATATGGGGTTGTAGGAGCGAGGCCACATGTCTCGCCAAGTGGTAGGTCGGAAAGCCCGGGGTACTGACTATCGGTCTCAGTGGTATGTAGGTTTTCCCACGAGGAAGATACAATAAAGCCTCAGGTCGGCAAAAGACAAAAAGAGACCCATTATCAGCAGCAGCAGTCTATCGCATACCGTGTACTTGTGGGAAGGTATATATCGAAACCACCAAAAGATCCATGGGAATAAAACTAAAATAGCATAAAAGCAACTGCAAACTAGGCAGGGCGAACAAGTCAGCTGTGGCAGAACACGCACTTAGTGAAGGAGACCACACAATCTTGTTTGAAAATACAGAACTAATTGCCCCCAACCAGGGATACTATAACCGACGGGAGGCAATAGAGATCCACAAACACACGAAGAATTTCAACAGAAAAGAAGAAGCGGTGAACCTCAACCGAATATGGAACCACATTTTAAAAAATTCGAGAATAAATAACAGAATGACAACAGGCAGCAATATTGTTAATGTTCCAGGTTCAAGTACAGGTACAAGTACAGGTACAAATACGACTGATTACCTGACAAGGAATAAATACGCTGTACGACGCCTAAAAGTTAGTCATCGGACAGCAAGTCATGATGGTTAAACCTCTGAAGAAGCTAGCCACTCGCGCCAGCGAAACGTCAGGAAGAAATTCCAAAAATCCACGGCTTTCAAACTCGAAAAATAATGACACTGAAAACCTCAGCCGCGAAAGTCTAAACCATTTTTCGGAATATGATGAGTTGCATCTTTGTTGCAGTGCCTGCAGCTGAAGACTTCGTCGTACGTCTCTATTTTGTTCAGAAGTCCTCTTAACGAGCAGAATCCACTGAGTAGTCCTGTAATTGTTATGAGCCGATCTCTGCTCTGCTGAAGCAGTTATTCAGCTTTCTTCTCAGACGGTCCCTAAAAAAGGTTTGCTCGTTTGTGCTTCTGGGTGTCTTTTTCCAGTACTCTTTATCTTGCCTATGACCCAGTCTAGTTCCAATCCAAACATTTTGGTACCCCCACAGCTAGTTCAGGATCTATATATGGAGGTGAGAATCCGTGTCTGGCATAATGCATGAGTGTCTTGGTATCCAATATACAGTCAATCTATTCCTGTTTGCTAATTTCCTCAGTTCCTCGCGGCGTTCCAGACTAGTCTTGATGTCACTTTTGGCTTCGTCAGCGTATCTAGAACAGCATGGCTGTCTGTGAAAACAGTTATGCCTACGCCCATTTTGTTGAGGCCTCGAATTAATGTTCCTTGCGTATTTCAGAAGTCTGGTATGTACTGAACGAGCGAGTAACAGTAAATTCCAGCTCGCAACCCAGGTACGGTTTTCGACCCATCTGTATACTTGATGTTTCTGCAGAGCATGTTCTCGGGGTAGCTGTTCATTTTTCGAGTATTTTGTGTCGGGCTTGTATTTTTATGTCAGTTTCTCCAGATATTCCGAAATTATCACTATCACTCGCCTCCCAATGTAGAGTGATCTTCAAACTAACTTGATTGATAGACGTCTAATTTTATAGACTTGTCTGTGATTTGTCATCTTTGTCGTTGCAATATATGACAGTTTTTCGGGTCAGTCATTGCAATTATATATTTTGACGTTTCTGGAAAGTTGGTTCAATTACAAAAATGCCTCCTAAACTCACCCCTGACGAGAAAAAAGCTCTGAAAGCGGAAAAGAAGGCCGAGAAGAAGCTGAAAGCGATCGAACGCAAGAAGCAACTGAAAAGAGACAAGCTCGCGCGGGAAATTGAATACAGCAACCTCACTCTCAGAAGACATGAGAAAGATTGGAGACAAATGCTCATAAATATCTCTTTGCCAGCGATGCGGAATGATTTGGAGTTCGCTTGGCATAACTTCGAAAGAGTAATAGACTGTAAGGATTTCACAATCTCAATGTTGCTGGACGAAATACGTAATGCGGAGGAGCAGTATCTGAGGAACTATAGGAATCACCTCGAGAATATCAATAAGCTGATTGATTTGTTCGATGAGAGAATGGGAGAACTGCAAATTGAGAATGAGCGACAGGTGAGGTAAAGAATTATTGAAACCACTATCAGGTCAATTGGTGTCTAGTTTCATAATTTTGACTTTGAAATGTTTTATTATTGAAAAAATCATGGAAATTTATGGTAGTTTTTTAATTGGATCATTCAATAAACTGAGTTTTTCAGGGTAAAAACTGTTTGACTTTCTACTTCTCTATCATTAAATAGGAAGAAAGGGAAAAAAGTTGAGTAAATCAGTCAAAACTCTCTTCAATAATGCCTAGAACTGAAAAAATGATTTTTTTTCATGGACTCTCCTTTCTTATTGCACATCTACAGCATAAAACGAACCTACATACAAAATTTCAGCCACTGAAAGTAGAGCAGTACGGAAAAACAGTGATGAAAAGGTAATTTTCATATGTAAACGCGATACTTTTATCCACACGGGGGGGCGCCCCAGTTGGAAAATTCAAAAATCATTTCTTATTGCACATTCACGACATAAAACGAACCTATATACAAACTTTCAGCCCCCAAAAATATAACGGTAACTGATAAAAAAGTATTTTTCATATGTAAACGCTCCCCTTTTACCCCCACTGGGACGCCCCGGTTAGAACATTCAAAAATTGTTCCTTCGTGCACATGTAACACCTAAGAAGCACCTTTATACCAAATTTTAGCTCCCTAGGACTTACCAGTACAGAGAAACAGATAAATTAGTGAGTGTTAGGTGTAGATAGAGTATAGATAGATAAAAAATTGGATTTTCATTTCATTACTATTGCTTTCATTCTTGTAGCAGTGGCATTTTGACAGTTTCCATACAGCCTTGCATTTTCTTAAAGATATAAATGGCAACGTAACCATAGTAATTTTCATTATAACTGACACTGTGAACCTAGATTTTTGAAATATGCAGGAAGGTTCTTTGTATAGCGTAAATAAGCAATAAGAAAGGGGGAAAAATAGGGGTTCAAAGACTGTATTGAATCTCGTCAGTTCTGAAGTTAGAAACCTGAAGTTTTGGGTAAATAAAAAATATTGTTACTATTTGTTTAAAATGGTCTGTCACGAAATTTAATGTAACAAAGCAAATTATACGTGGGCGAAACCGCGGACAACAGCTAGTATAGTATGTTTTCACTTTAAGAATACAGTTACTGAATACATATATGCTAACTGCACTAAGTAATGAATAGCTTCGAGAATCGAATTATGTAGTCCAGTTCCCAGAGACCAAAAAAGGGGTTCACCTTACAAAAGGTGGAGGTAGAAGATTTCATTTTTTTATTTCAATGTTAATGGGTATAAAGAGTAAAATATCAAAAATGTTACTAAATCTGGGCTCGGCACAAGTTTTGGTAGCCGATAAACCTCGAAATTTTCGGACATTTTTTGGTTTTTTCGCAATATCTCGAAAAGAAGTGATTCTAGCGAAAACCAGTATCTATACAAAGTTGTAGAACATTAAATTTCCTACAAATTTCTACGACTAATACGGAGCGAGCTACAGCATCTCAAAGATGGACCATTTTTCTCAAAATGGTAAAAAAGCCAAATAGCGCCTTCTTTTGTGTATGTTATTGCGACCCATGCATTCTTTGGTTGAATTTTTGAATTATATTTTGGTCCGATAAGGTTCAGCAGCCCTTCCCATCACCAACCCCTCCTCCCAATTTAATAACTCATGAGGAATGAGTAGGTATTTGTTGAAATGAGGTGATAGTAAATTCATTCGTCATTTTCATAACAATCACGCTTTTTTCGAATGAATTTACTACCACCCACTTCTGATGCTGCTGCTCTACACTCACTAAGATCGTTTTACCAAATTCAAAATTGGCTGGGTGCCACATACTTGAACCCCGAACATTATGGGTGGACCAGCAGTCTACTGGGCCTGATTCCACAGCATGCAACGAAGGACCCAGCACCCAAAAGCCTACTTGAAAGTGTCTCGTGCACTTGCAGATCTGGATGTCAGCGAGCCTGCTCGTGCATCAAAGCTGGGTTGAAATGCTCCAGCATCTGCAAGAAATGCAGAGGCACCGACTGCGACAATGTCCCACTGCACTCCTCCGACCTGGACACAGATGGTGAGGAAGAGGAAGATACATTGACCTCATCAACCATGGATGAGGTCTACGAGGACCCACCCATCATGGCACCTGTTCGTGAGGAACCAGGACCGTCGAAACGCCTAAGAAGCAAGTGAAGTGAAAGGTTAACTTCTCTTTAAAGGTCAATTTTTCAATTATTTAATTGTAATTGAATACTTCACTTACACCTCATAAACTTTCACATTTATAATATTGGTATAGATACAGATGGAGCTTCAAAATCACATGAAATCAAAACGAACCAAACTTTTAGGACAACCTAATAGTTTGTTATTGCCCCTTAGTATCTAAAAAGGGATATACGGTTCATTGCCACTTCAAGGTTATTCGACAACGACAGAAATATGGTGGCAGAACTTTATTTAAATTTTCTATTCGTCGAAAATTTAAGAAATAATCTATTCAGTATCATATTTTTTTCAGATTTCAGAAATACGTCAACACTTTGAGGAAGAATTCGAGAATGAAAAACATGATTTTGAGGAAGACGAAAATTATCTGAAAACCATCATTTACATTTTAGAAGTCGCCAAGAAAACGCAAAAGCAAAACGTTCGGGCTGAGTACTTTTCCAAATTAGAGGAAGAAGATACAAAAAATGTACAGCTAATTCAAAGAGTCAAAGATATTCTGGAATCTGGGCAATTTACAATCCAAACAGAAATTCAAGACTTCGTGAAGAGTTACAAGAATCAAGTGAAAGAAAGGAAAAAGCAGCACGATGATCTGCAAATTCACGATGAAGCTCTTCAAAAACTGCTGACTGATCAACTAGAAAAAATACGACACGCTTATGAAGATATAAAAAGGCTCAAACAGAAGCTGAGTGATTCTCAGAAGATACTGGGACGAAGAGAAAAAGACTTGGAAGTAGAGTATCAGTTTTTCAACGTGGCATTCAATACCTTGAAGAAAAAATTGATCAAAGATCGAAAAAAAGACGAACTCAAGATGATGACCCTCACTGTAACCTACAACGAGACCCTACAATTTTTAGAAAAACTGAAAGAAAAGGGAAAACAGATACTAAACGTAGCTGCGGTTTGCAGAAAATTAGAAACTCAAGAGGAAAAGATACTCCCCTTTCCCGTAATAAATATGAAGGATGTCGCTAAACCTCAGATGGATAACGTCAAAGGGTACGTCCCGCAGCTGGAGTTTTTTTGGCAGAGACTGGGGCAAGCCGATGCATCGAGATACGCGGTAAATGAAGAACGTGAATTTCTAAAAACCGCAAACGAACTTCTGAAGTTTAAAGTACACAAATATTGTCAGTGCTTGAAGAGATCTGGCGTCATTACTCATTCTGCGGCGGGTTCTAAGTATGTCACTGAAGGCGCTTTGGAACAAAAGAAATACGAAATGCAAGATTTTGATCAATTCGCAACGAGATCATTGTTTTCTGAATCTGACTTTGATTGATGTTCACGCAATAAAGAATAGTACCACTATTATAATCATTTTATGGTAATTCATATACACAAACGAATTAAAGTTACCAAAGAATATTTTTGAGGTTCCAAAAGTTGAATTATAATAATAATAATTATTATTATTCACGTAGGAAAGAAGAATACAGAACAATATAGTAAGAAGATAAAGGTGAATAAAAGAGTACTTGATAAGTGTTTTTCACACTTGTTTCGAGAAAATACAATGCAATAAAACTTATAAATAATAAACATACTGACTGACAATTGTGGAAATATGAAAAAATCCAATGAGTATCAAACTTGTCTGAATCTAAAAATACAACAGGTATCCAACAGTATATAAATCAAACCTTGCAACACACGCCATACAAAACAAACATGATTTCCCCCCACCAGAGAACATAAAACTCATAAAACATGTCAACAAGGGAAACCGCATGGACATTTGGGAAAACTTGAACATCCACAAATTTAACAGTCATAAATCACTTATTGAGGAACAAGTACAAATCAATATATTAAACAAAACCATACACATTCCTAGAGAATATCTAACACAAAACAGAGTACCTAATGCAGAACAAATACAGGCAAATTTACCTAAAGTACCTGAGTTATGACGCTCTGACCGTGTAAAGAGGCAGACAACAGGATGACCAGTTCAGTTTGAGGGTGCCTAGAAGATGACTGTACTACCAACTGTCGAAATCGCTCGCAGATAATTAATAGAAGATATAAAGCTTCAAATCCTTTTTGTAGAATTTAATATTGAAATACTCAAAATAAAAGAAAATTAGTTGCATCAATAAAAATATATATATATATATATATATATATATATATATATATATATATATATATATATATATATATATATATATATATATATGAAGAAGTTTTTTAATCGGACATAATTGTGTCATCCGCAAATGAACTCATTTCACCATCTACAGGCAAGTTGAAAATATCATTAATATAAATTAAAAACAAAATTGGACCGAGAACTGTTCCCTGAGGAACACCATATTGAACATTTCTCTCCCCACTCTTATATTTCCAATTTTTACACATTGTTTTCTCTCTTCCAAATAACTTTTCATGAGTTTATGTGCGTTTTCTCTAAATCCAATGTTTTCTAGGGTTTTTAACAAGTCCGTGTGGCTGACAGTATCAAAAGCCTTCGCAAGGTCAAGAAATATGCATATTGCAGGTTCTTTAGAATCAATAGCTTTGTATATCTTTGAAGTTAGGTTCACGATTGTATCTTGCGTCGACTTTCCTTCCATAAATCCATTTTGATTTTTGGGATGATATCAAATTTTTTCAGAAAATCTAAGATTCTTGATTTGATCAACTTTTCTAAAATTTTACTGATGGTTGATAGTAAAGATATAGGGCGATAATTTGACATTTCCATCTTGTTCCCTGACTTGAATAAGGGTTTGACCACTGCAACTTTCGCAATTTGAGGAAAAGTACCTAATTGTATCATCTTATTTGCAATACAGGTTATAGGTTTCACTAGATATGCAATACAATTTTTAAAAGTATCCGTTGTGATATTATCAATGCCTGGTGCTTTTTTGGACTTCAACTCTCTGACTTCATTTTCTTCTACCTCGTTCAAATAGATGGAATTATTTTGTTGCGAATTTTTTTTCCGGTTTTTTTATTTTATTTTGTTAGTTTTGTAGCTACATTTGTGAAGTAGATATTCATTGAATTTTTCCGATATTATTGAGCTGTCATGTATTTTCATTCCATCCGATTCAATTACTATTTTTTCAGAACTGTTTTTTCCTTGAATTTTTTTTACGAACTGCCACATATGTTTGGGGCTATTTTCATTATTTTGTATTTCTTTTTTATAATAATCAGCCGTGAAATATATTAATGTTTTTATTGTATTGGGAAGAATATTGAATAATTTTGGAGCTAGTTAAGTATATGTATGCTGTAAAAGTGATTTTTTGTTAATGGAATTACATGATGATTTTTTCTTGGTGTTATAATTGTGTGACGATAAGAGATAACTTTTCTTCTTGTGGTACGTTAAAATAATATTGAAATAAAAGAGTTGACGAATGTCAAAAATACCGGCTACACGAAGCAAATTGTCTGTAGGAAAGTGTGAACTTTTCGAATGTATCAATTTTAGAAACTTGTTTTGTAGTACTTCAAGAGAACGAAGGTGTGTTCGAAATGCCCATAGCGTAAATGACTCCCCTCTTCCCTTCATTGGTTTTAGCGGGAGATGACCGTTTGGCGGGGGTTGGTAGTTTATCTCTTGATAAGAGGTTTCCATATGTTACGTATCTCTACGCTAGCTTGACTAAATGCGTTGTTGGACAACATATACGCGGTGGTGCTGGTTTTCGTGAGGCTGCTACGGATAGTGTTCCCAGATCTGATCTAGTAGAACGGGCTTTAGCTAGAAGACAGCAAGAGCTCCACAAGGAAGAGAAGCCGCTACAACCAGTACTTGTACTTTCCTACATCAAAGGATTATCGAAAAGGATGAAAAGGATTGGGTTCAAGTATAACATCAGGACCTGTTTCAGATCTGGGAACACTATCCGTAGCAGCCTCACGAAAACCAGCACCACCAAATAATGCGGACTGCGGTTTCAAAAATTGCATTTACCGGATACCCTGCGAGTTCGGAGAATCATACATCGGTGAAACTAAGAGGCCATTGAAAGTTCGCATTGCTGAGCACAAGAAACACACACAACGAGGAGAAACCAGCAAATCGGGAATAGCAGAGCATGTTTGGACTCATCAACACAACATCAAGTGGGTTCAAGCTGAAATCATCCACAAAGAGGAACACTGGTTTAAGAGAAGAGCCGCGTATACGTTGCCCAACAACGCATTTAGTCAAGCTAGCATAGAGATACGTAACATATGGAAACCTCTAATCAAGGGAAAAACTACCAACTCCCGCCAAATGTTCATCTCTCTCCCGCTGAAACCAATGAAGCGGAGAGAGGGAAGAGGGGATAGGTGAAAGCACTCGAATGACCTATAAATAGTCAGATCTCGAAGGAATAAGTCCAGTTATTACCCGAAGACGATTGTGGATACTAACAATCGAAACGTCGTGACGTAACTTGCTGTGGAATCTTTTAATTTCAATTTTTTTCTTTTTGTTAATCATATTTTTCAATTTTTTAATTTTCAGCTTTTATTGATATTTGAATTTTTTATTTTTTTTTTGTTGTTGCCTGTATGTTATTTCTTTGTAATTTCAGTTTCTTGTTTAGTAAAATTTTTATTTTCGGTTAATCTTTCTAATTTTTTTCAGGGATTTCAAATCAATTTATATTATATTAAACAATGGAAGTCCGAACTGATGAAATTATCTTCCATTGTTTGTAGAAGCAATGTATGGGCGACGGTGTCAAACGCTTTTTATAGGTCTATGAAAACGCAGAGATTCTGCTTATATTCATTAAGTGCTGAAGATATAAGATAATAAATGTGTTCCGCTCATAAAAAGTACATGCAGAGAAATAATTTTAAAAATTATATTTTTTGATGCAGTTGTAAAGGTTCGTTCAGCCCGATTTTTCAAAAAAACTATTTTTGATATGACATATTACGAGATCTGTTCAAAAAATAAGGTGAATGTTCAAATTTCGCGGGCTACATACATTCGATTCGTGATTTTTTTATGTTGGTACACTCGTTTTGAAAATATATTCACAGTTTTAGCTGTTTAGTATATTCAGTTTGTTGATGAGAGTCATAAAAGTTTTAAGTGTTTTGCATATTCGGTGATTTTCTGCTGTCGAAAAAAATGGATCAGCGAATTTGCATCAAATTTTGTGAAAAAAATTGAAATGGGTGCTCAAAAACATTCGAAATGTTGACAGTGGCATACGGTGGTTGTACTCTGAGATAGAAAAATGCTCACAAGTGGTACAAACTTTTCACAGAACGTCGAGAAGATGTGAATGACGACGCTCGCTCTGGACGCTCCAACACATCAACAACCGATGAAAATGTTGAGAAAATAAAGAAATTGTAATGGAGAATCGTCGAAACACTATTAGAGAAGTTGCTGTAGATATCGGCATATCCGTAGGCTCAGTGTCGGGTTAAGCCAGCGCGGGGCCTGTAGCAAATTCTGTCAACACGCCCTTGGTTTGCTATAGGTTCTGATGTTATGGGTATTAAATAAAACAAAACTGTTACAAATTAACTTTTCTGGATTTAATATAGGTACATTCAGATATGACACTTTCATATATCGACTTCTTTGGGCAAATCATATTCTATATTCATCAAAGTGATGTGATTAGGACGTTCTTGGCCCATCGTATTTCAGCTTAATGTTGAAAAAGAACGTTCGCCACTGCAGTTTGTGATCATGAGATACAAGTAAATACGAAAGGCAATTTCTACGTTTGAGAAACATGATTATAAGGAATTATTTAATAAAAGTTTATAAAATTGCAGTTACAGAAGCTCTTGTTTCTTGCTGTCAATAACAGTAGCCACATCTGTTTTTAGCAGTTCAGCTAACTGCATTAATTCGTCGCCTAGGTTGTTTCCCAAATCATCGTTTTCGTAAGCACTGACCATACTTTGAGGCGTTTTCCAAAATTTCTTCTTTTGTAAGGGATTGTAGCTGTTGAAATACTTCAAAACCACCAGAAAGTTTATGATATGTTTCCATACGTTCAAATAAAGTAGACAGTAGTTATCAATAATGACAATAAACACATGAATATCAAAACGTTGTCCAGGTATTTCATTTTCAACAAAGTCGTCGACTGGAGTAGAGCCGGTGAAATGGTCGTATTCTGTATTCCGCTTCCATCGTTTTGAAGTATGTTGTTGATATTCTTCATAGCCGGTCAGATTTACGGCTTTTGCCTTAATATATGTTAATATGGATCGCATTGCTTAGACGTAGCTAGTACTCGAAGCAATGTCAAAACAAATTTTCTCAAGAATGGCTTACATCTAAAGTGCTTTCAAAAGTTTTTTATGTTGTGTCAAACGTAAATGTACAGTATTTTATTATTGTTTGATAGTCGATAGAATCCTATTTCATTTGATCGGGTTGTTACGACTAGCTCGTTCGATGACAATATCAGGGAATTCCCCTGTTAGTTTTGCAGTGCTGTCAACTTGCGTGTAGTGCAGTGCAAGTAGAAAAACGCAGAATTTTTGGTGTGGCCAGCGCTCAATTTTGGAAATGTGGTAAAATTTTAAATTATTGTTGTATATTTTGATAGTACCAACGTTTCTCGTGTTAGGTACTATACCTACAACGAAACATCTTGCTCTAAATTAATAGGCAAAGTACCGTCGATCACTAGCCCTCAATAATCTTGAAACATGATCAATATGATAATCGATTCAAAAAAAGGTCAGCTTTATTCGTTCATGAAATTATTCTATATTTTATAATAAATAAAGCAACCAGAGATCATGACAGTTCCTCTTTTTCTCGAAATAAATTAGAATATTATATAAGGTCATACTTCTTTAAGTACAAATATAAATATTTTAATGGTGTGTTCGAGCCATGAAACTGAACAACTTTCGTCAAGAAACATAGGTTGCAAAATTTTGGTCTTCTCATAGGAAATTCGGCAATTTTGTATGGGAGACCGCAAATTCGTTTCAATTTTTCGACATAAGTTCATTGTGAAAAGTTGTTCAGTTTCATGGCCCGAACACGCCCTTAAAATATTTGCGCGTAAAAAAATATTATCTTATATAGTAATCGATTATAATTAAACCGAAAAGTAATGAAACGCAACTTTCAAAAGGGATCTGCTCAGGAGTATTACGAAAAATAAAAAAAATATTTATCGGGTGTTGTAGTAATCCAACACCATAAATATCAAAACATTAACGTTAAAAGTTAGTAAAATTAACTATTTTTGAATGAACGTGTTGATTTATATAGATTTAAAAACGTGTCAATTAATTAATTTTATGTATAATAAATATATTTTTATACAATATAAATATAAATGATTAATGTCAGATAAGATTTAACGTGACAAAATCTAATCATAGATTTTCAGGTGGCAATGAAGCATAGCCTAGTAAAATATTTTTACACTCCTATCTAAATTGATATTTTTTACGGTCAGACAGGTGTTGGACGGCGGGGCCCCTCGAGTCGCGGGGCCCGAAGCATTTGCTACTCTTGCTATATTGCTGCTTGTTGCTATGTTGTTGCTTGCTAAATCCTGACAAAAAAATATACAAAATAGAAATTGATCAATAAATAAATATTTTTTGAGAAAAATCATAGTTCGCCTTATTTCTTCAACAGACCTTGTATATCTTTGAGAAAAGAATTCACTTTTCAAGGTCGTAGTGATCAACATTACTTTTCTGAGTAAAATTTTTTGTTAACATCAATAATGTCGACTTTTACAAAATTACGAAGATATTTTCTGAAAATATTGAGTAATCAGTAGCGGATTCATGCTGGTATTATAGTTTATTTATTCAAAATGGCAAATTCAATAATTATTATGCTCCAACCCACATGGCTCAGAAACAAAAGTTCTGGCGTACTGACAAGTAGTTATTTCGTTATTTCACAAGATGAAAAAACCTTCTATCTATAATTTATCATGTGTGAAATGAAATAAATTATAAATAATTTACTTTTATTGACAAATACTGGATACCTTGGACTACATTATCGCAATTTTCTCAAGGTTCTCTATTTTTAAGTAAAGTAGTGCCTATATTACTCGTTGGTAATGTAACTCTCTGAAGGTGAAAGAATTTACAAACCTTATTTATTATTAATGTCACAATATACAAAATGCTTGATTTGATCACTTTTATCTGAATTGAATCCATTTCAATTCTCTTTTGATCGACCAGTATTTATTAACTATCTTTAGTATCTAATTACTATCTATTTTATTATCAATATTTTTATACATAAATTTTATACTTCTTGCTTTTATATTGATTTTTATTTTCATGCAGAAGATTTGTCAACAAGAATTGATTCTTATGACAATAATAAAATAAAATTCTGATTTTGATCCATATTGCCAACATAATAAAGAGTATATTGAAAACACTTTCCCAACACTAGAACAAAATGACGGTCTCTCGACGCGCGTTCCGCTAACCAAGTTAGCTTCCTCAGGAGCTATTATGGAGTCATTATGATTAGATTTTACTACTATGTTTGTGTTTTTATATACTATAGTGGCCTAACTACTATCTGTTAGTAGTACCTATCTATTGCCGTTTAGTATTACCTAACTCTAACCTAACCAAACAGTTTGATCTTCCTTGAAAATGATCATTTGGTGATCGAAACACGTGTCGATGTGTTAAAATAATGGTTTGGTGTTGTAATATTCATAACTACAGCAAAGGTACCAAACAGTGCATCACAAGTATGTTCCATTATTCGATTTTCACATGATTTTCTGAAATTGATCAATTAAAAATAACACAGAAACATGTTGTACTCTAGCAAAATATGTTCTTAGGATAATTTTTGACGCTGAATTCGAATCCGGAGTCAGTTTTCCCAAAGTTTCTCATAGTTTCCATAAATTTCCTTATATCAGGTACAACAAAATTCCTTCTTTCATTTTGACGTAATAGTACAGTACTGCCAACATGCAGATGTATCCGAATATCTGGCCTCGGATTGAATTCGGTGCGTTAAAATATGTCGAGAATGCTACTTTTGACCAAAATTTTCATGCACTTACAGCTACCTGACTGTGTCATGCCCGGTGAGAGAAATCGTTGTTGGTACATACCTACTTATTGTACTGAGGGAGGAGCTTCTCACCGGCTATGATTCAGTCCAGCAACTGTACTGAACATTTTTATCAAACAAAACGTTAAATGGTTCTTCTCGATTCCACACATCATGATGGAATATATATTCTTCATTGGTTCATTGGAAGAAATCGTAACTAAATGGCTGATTTCTGCATTTTATGCATTCCAATCATATCAAAGAGAGACAATGTCAGGAGGGATAATTCATATATTTTTCCATCATTATCGAATGCTTAGTAATATTAGTATTACCAAGTTTCGAAAAAATAATACTCACAGGATCTATAGGTAACTTATCATCAGAAATTTTTATCGTATATGATGGAATTGGCCGATACTTGATTAAAATCCATAACTAATAGCATGTTTTTACACGCCCAAAGAAGCCATTATGGCGAAACACGTGTTGCGTTTTTGTAATAAAACTGTTTAGTGAAAATTTCACAATAAAGTATTTTTTGAATACGTTAATTGCAGATATATGTCGTTCCAAATTATAAATTTGAATGAAATTAGTACTAGGTAATATATTCATAATATATTTCTACATATATTGAACGACTGAAGTTCAACGATTGAACTGACGACCTCCTCTCTGGAATGGTGATTCATAAGAAAAACTAATAGGAAAAATCTATGTATAATATTATATGATGTATAACTCTTATTTGACCTTTTTCACCTCACCTAACCTAACCTAACCTAACCGTTAAGGAGAAAAATAAACAAAAAACTAAATTTGTAACATTCGACCTTTGTTTGACTTTTTAACCTCCATTGGATTGGTGAGGACTTTCAATGAATTATTTATAACAGAGTAATCAAGCCCCGTATCAATTTTTATTTCGATGCATATTTTCATGAATCTTCCACTTATTCACTCATTTTGCTTGGACTACAAAAACTAACTTTACATGAACCTTCTAGTTCTCTACGCCACTGAGGATATCAAAGTTTTACTATTCACTCCTAGATGTCGCAAATTCATGTACCATTAGATATTTGTCAAATATTTAAAGTGTTAATATTTTCCTGATTCATGATTTTCAAAAAATGGCTTCCAACGAAGAATGGTGTTCAGAAGTTTCGTCAAAACTTCAGCGAGAAGATCTAAGAATTTCAACCCTAAACGAAATAAAAGAACACTTCTCGTCTATTCCCCAACTTGAAGCGTCTAAACTAGCGAATATACTCTCTCTGCCTTTAGTTTTTGATTGTTTAAATGATACAAATTCGTAAGTATCAACCTCTAACTGTTTAACTGTTTGAACATGACTAATGAAATTTAATTTGAAGGGAACAGGTTGACTTAGCTTGTGAAGTATTGTCACTTTGCATGAACAATCTGAGCTTGGGCGAAAGCACAAACAAATACGATATCCCTTTAGAACGTGCTTTGAACCATCCTTACACATCTGTTAAGCTTATGGCCCTCGGAGAAATATATAGAAATATTTCGAAGGAAGAATCTCTCGTAGACATCTGCAAAAGAATGTCGTTATTCACGAGCATATTGAAGTGTCTTGGTGATAATGATATTGCTGTAGCTAAGAGAGCTTTCGATATTATGTGTGTTATCGGATTGTCAGATTTAGGACTCAAAACTCTGATTTCCAGTGATGGCATGAAGGTAGCGCATCAGGTTATGAATGTCAATGAAGTAGCACGTCTTAGATATTATGAGGTGAGTCTCAAATACATACAGTGGAACTTCAATTATCCAAACTCCAAGTATCCGGAGCCCCAATTATTTGGATCAATTTTAGAGAAACGCCAGTTCAGATTCTTTGCAAACAATGCAAGTTGAGAATATGTACTACATCCAATATACTGTAGATTTACTTTCAATTTCAACATTGATAAAACACTTCATATCTTAAATACCTAATTTACAACAGTTGTCACTTGAGCCTTTTTCAGGTGTCTTCGCTTCAAAATAAGCCATTTTCAGTGTAGGTGTCATCTCATTTAATCTGGATGATTGAAGTTCTATTGTATCTCAATTTCAAAATAAAGCATACTATTACAGGCAATATAGTACAGATGTAAATGGTCCCTTCACTGTTCATTGTCCATTTCATTGGACTCGCGCAATAGAGTACCCTCATTTTCTAAAGTTTTTATTAGGTGCAGACCTATATTTTCCAAAATTTAGTAATTGTGAGAAAAAAATTTCATTGTTTTACAGTGAGTTTCCCAATTATTTATCATGAGTCTTAACTCTCGCTAAGTAGGTACTGGAAGAATGAATTTTTCAGTTTCCAGTTGAACTTTTGTCAACATACAATATAATAGGTAAGAATAGGTACATTTTTTCATAAATAATGTAAAGAATTTCCTAAATACACAAACAAAATCTGAAATACCCTATAACATCTCTTGTTTCTTTCTCTCTTTTTCTGTATTATTGAGTCTTAAACCATTATTCTGCAACACTGCTGAAAATAAATATTTCATTATTATTTTGTTCAGTTCAAAATTTGGCAGGGAATGGCCCTAACGTCCATACTATACATTAATTGAACAATAAATCTAATTTCCGCAGAACCACCATCAAGAATTTGTATTTTTGTTAGATGGTGATCAATTTATCCAAGGAGTCTGAATCGAACTTCAATTTGCTAAACTCCACAGGTGTGTTTACTGATATCATAGAAGAATTGAAAAGTAATGATGTATTACTCAGGATGAACGTTGTTGAACTGCTGACCCAATTGGGATTGAGCCATCACGGTTTCATATTTCTCGATAAAAGTGGAGTGCTGGGTGAACTTTTCGCTATGATTGAAGACGAAGAACAGCCATTGACAGTTCAACTTTGTGAACCAGGTACAAACTCCAATGAATGAAGGTTGGTTCCTAATAATTTATTCAAACTTTTGTAGGAATTTTGAAGTTTTTCGGTAATATGGCACGAAATAAACCTATTGAACTTTTGTCGAAGTATCCCAAGTTCTTTGACAGATTGTTTTCAAATCTAGAAAGTGGAAATTTGACAATTGTTGGGATTTCGTTAGACACACTGGGAACGATTGGATTGTCTGGCGCAGGAAAATGTGCTTTACAGTCAACAGGTATGTTGTTCTTTGGGGTAACTTCCCTATCAATAACTGGACAAAAACAAATCTGTCGAGTAATCTATTACATGGATATAAATGAAATGAAAATTACACAGCTGACATAACAAATTATAGATCTATCTTCTTACAAAGTTATATTTAAGAAGTTTTTAAGGCTTCAAACTCGACACAACTGACAGCTTACTCGGGCCATTTCAAACTAATTCATCCCTTACAAAATGGTTTTAGAAAAATTAATGTATCCAGCATCTAATAACAGTATAAACCTTATCTGTGGATGGGTGAAACATTACAGGTATCCTCTATAATGGAGTATAGCTTTTGTGTATGACAACATACTAAAAATGAAATTGAATACTGTGGGTTTTCATGGAATGTCTCTTGATTAGGCAAGCACCTATTTAGTCAACTGAAAGTAAGGTGTAGTTCTGGACTCTTGTGAAATCAAATACTAAATATAACCATCATATTGGTGTACTGCAGGGGTCTATTTTGGGTCCTCTTTTCTTTATTATCTTAGACTTGAATCTGTACCTTAGTACTGCAGATCAAATAATTCTTTACGCAGATGATACAGTATTATTAATATCATTATTATTTCAGTGTCTGACAAATAGAACAATTCGGGAAGAATAGTAATATTACATCACAAGAACTAGTGTGTTATTATACTTCAAAGATGTACTACATTCGATTTCTCCCTAAAAAAATAACAATAAATATCTAACAATCAACAAACAAATCAACAAAACTGAAGAGAACAAAGATAATATGAAGTTTCTGGAGGTTGAACTCACGTTGAAAGAGCATATCAATAAAGTGTATTCCAAAATTCAGAACAATCACTTATATTATGAGAATAATGAGACACTTCTATGTTTTTGCCTTGGCTCTATCAGCTCTTCAATATGGATTAATATTCTGGGGATCATCTAACCGTCTCAAACGAGCATATATAATTAAAAAAAAGGATTTAGAACAATAAATGAAGCTCATCCTACTACATCGTGTAAACCATAATTCAAGCAACTTCTCCTTGCCTCTACATATATTGCTTGATAATATTTTTGAAAAATAATGAAGGCACTTTTCTTAGGATTGGTGAATTCCATTCCTATCATAGACAAAGGGAAGGCAACCCTTCTCTAGACTATCGTTACGTTAAAACTCCCCGAATTATGGAGGAATGAAATGTTTAAACAAGATAGAAAATCTTATAGACACGAGTGGCACCAGATCACTATTCAGTAAGAGGCTACAGTATTTTCTATGCAACAGAGTATATCTTGAGATGATTTTATAATCTTGATTTAACTAGTTTTTGACAACGTAACCAAGTGCAGCAGTAAGGTCTGTTTTTCTATTGTGTAATTTTACCACTATTTTGGACCTATTTATCTATGATTTTTGTATGAATAAATGTGTATCTGTCTGACTTTCTCTTTCTCTACCTATCTACCTACAAACTGATAGAGTAATTTTCCCATTTTAAGGAAATAGAATCACATATGCCATTAAAACCGTCATCAAATTGTTACCATCACTTCCAACAGAAGTAAGGATAAGGGCTTTGAACTGTTTAGAAAACTTGTTGAGCGTTACTGAAACAGTGACTGATTTGACGCAAATTACAAGAAAATGGTACTTGATGTTTGGCGATGAACCAATGGAACTGATTTTGAGATATGCTAAAAACCCATTTTCAGAAATAAAATTGGCTGGTTTGGGATTGTTGCATGCTCTAGCAAATCAAACTTGGGGCCAAGAAGAAATAAATAATACTCCAGGTGAGTCCTCTTACAATAATAATGATGGTTAGATACTTTAACACTGTTGCCGTTATGGCAGTTGACTCAGTAAATCTACAGTAAATAACTCCCAATTTTTTTTAGTATCACTTTAATATCACAACATTCAGTTGTTTCTATGTTGAGAAGTTTGTACTTCGGAACAAATATATAATTCATTGGAGTCGATATTTCTGATGAAAAATAACTGAAAACCTATTTCGGTTCGACTGGAAATGAATCCAAGTTGAACATTTTCTATAAAACCCTGTATATTTTCAGACCACTCAAAAGAATATAAAATTATCTTTGAATCGATGTAACACAAGTGACCATTTCAGAGTTTTTTATTGACGGTTTTTAACCTTCTACAACCTGAAAAAAATTGAAGAGAACTTTATGCAGGTGTAGAAATAGGAAACTTTTCAGTTTAACCCGATGAGTTAACACGCGAATTTTAAGTATTATTCACAAATAAAAATGTTATATTTGTCAGTAACTTGTTGCGGGTCTTCCGACAAAGGCCCCCGAACTTTGACAATTGATAACGGCCATCTTGTTGAAGCTACATCTTTCAAATTAGTTGTCATTTATTCAGTCTGTTTCGCCAAATCACCACAGACAGATATAGCATTCAAAATTGTTTTATCAAAATGGGTGTTCTGTTCAGGCTTTTTCTTTGATTCGCATAGTTTAAAAACATCCTGATAGATGTCAAATGTGTTTTATTATGTGAAATATGTCAATATTGTTGATTAACTTCTAAAGCATTCAATGTAGTATAGGGTGTTCTCTGATATCAGTCTTTTCTATAGATATAAGAATGTATTCGCTGGTTCTTTGAGCTTACGTCTCTTACATCTCCATAGACTTGTATTTTCTTGGAGAAATTTCTATTTGCTTCATGATGAAAAATTAGAACTGTTTTCAAATTTTTTTATTTCAAGGTCTTGTGGAGTACTTGCTGGACCGAAATACTGAAACTGTCAAGGAGTGCAAAGAAATGAAATACGGAATCATCAAGCTTCTTGCGAATAGTAGTATCTTTGACAGTCCAACTACAAATAGACTGAGGGAGTATGTAAAAGAAGGGCCGTTTTATGTGCATGTCATCACTGAAATTGCTTTCGAGGGAAATGATTAGGAAATTTTGAATGTTTTTGTATATTTTCTTATATTGTTTGATAGAAAATAAAGAAGATGTGACTTGATTGGTCTTTCTGTGTTGTTCAAAGTGTGTTGGAGGCTGATCAACTTGGATGTAAATAGAATAAAACTTTGTCAGGGAAAATGCATTTTAACAAGATATTAGTAGTATATTTTTTTGTCACACAGACTAAGAAGATACAAACAGAAATCTCGGCAATTCGAAAATTGAGAATGAGTTGCCAAAGATTGTCATTTTTCTAGTCGGTGACTAAAGCTGTTAATTCGAATTTTTACCAAATCCACACTTCCACTTCTTCAAATTATCGTACAAAAAGTATTTTTCCTTCCTCGTGATCTTATTTACAATGAACTGTTCAACGTGATGGTACAGACTCAAATATTTATTCTTCTACAGACCTGAAGGTTTTGAATAACAATTTCTGATCATTAAAACACTGAATGTTTTTCTATCACTTTAATAAATAACGTATAATGAACATATTATGGTATACTTATTTCTAATTCATAAGGCCTTTGGCTTTGTATTCTAACTATATACATATTGCTATATTTATAGTTCAACATTTTTCATTCAGCAGTGAGAGAAATATTCGTTTCCAGTTTCCTCACTTTTGGAAACTAACTCTAATGTAGGTAAGGATATTTTGCTTATAAGGTTTACTATCTTTAAATGGTTAAACTTCTGATTTTTCTCTTGAAACCTGGCAAGAAAACAATTTTGGGTTACTTTCAAATCAACAGAAATAAATTGTAATCCACAAACTTTGTTCAAAGGAGGTAGTTATTGTGAAAAATCATCAATATTGGATTTGAAACATAAACTGAAGTTCTCAACTACTTGAAGTGAATTTACTGGGTTGAAAAATACCAAGAAATGATTCAAGGACTCAACAAAGTTTCAGTTTTGACTAAAAAGACCAGTTAGGTTCACTCCTCTGAACAATTTTTAACTGGTATGGCCTACAATTTGAAAAAAGAAGAAATAACTGGGTACCTATATAATCAGTTCATATAATTCAAATGGAAATGCTATGTATGATGTTATTCAGTTTCAGTTCCTAAATGAATAATGTGTCACTTGCTAAATTTAACTACGAGTATATCTCATATAAAAATAAACTATTTACATTTTTGGGTCAGAACTTCAAAGTCTATGACTCATTAAAATTCTAACTGGCAAACACTGCTAGAGTTATTGGTCCGAACATTCGATTCATTAAGATTGGATAAAGAAGTCTGCAGATGGAAAAATTGACATCAAAAAACACATGTCACATATGTGTCACAAATCAACAATTATGAAACTATTTCAAGAGTTTGCAACGTGAAATTTCATCATAATTTTATTAACACACACGTCTTTGAAATATATAGTTGATGCTGCTGATAATCTACTTGGGAATCACTATAGAAGATCAGCTTAGTTTCAACAGGAGATGATCAGTGTTTCTGACTGCATGAATATAAAGAGCAGCAAATTGAAAGGTCAAAGGAAAAGATTATGCAATCATCGCTTTATATTCCTTCAACCCTAAGAACTCATCCTTCGTAAACTAGAAAATAGGGAGAAAGAAATGAGGCATGTCACTCCAAAACTGGGAGGATGAAATCGGCGTCAGACAGATTGAAAATCGGCAAAACAAAGGTCACTGCAGATGTTTCAATTAATATCATGAATTCATTAATTGCAAATTGAAGATTATCTTGTTATGGACCTAAGCAAAATTGGCTAGACATTAGAGAGCAGGGATGCTAAAATGACTATTACTGAACATTAATAAATTGCAGGAAAATATGATTGAGGAAAGGATCATAGTTTTTAGATAGGTTGTTGCTTGGAAACGGGGTGATTGAGAAGGAGGTTGTTTATTAAAATTGAAAAAGTAGCGTATATCGTGGCAGAGTGTTCAATATCAATGTTATATAAAGTAAAGTGTTTTCTTTTGAAGCGAGCTTTAGTGTTTGTTGTGAATTCAGGCGACCAAAGGCTAACAAGTTCAGCAGAGACACGATAAGGGATTTGGGAAAAACAGTGGCAGATACATTATATTCGATAAGAAGAATGCCATGAAAATAGTTTGCTGTACATAATATCTGCCGAGACCATATCTAGTATTTGTCTGATAGCAAACGTGACACTTCTAATATTCACACCAGACTTAATATTTCCAGATCCTAGAAGTTAATTTCCAATCCATAATTATCCTTTTCAGCAGTGAAGTTATACTTTATATAGTATAATGGTGATCTCTTGAACATGAAATCGTTATTTGCCTCCAGAAAACTAGGCGATTTTGCAGTAAAATGATTGTCAATTTAATTACAACAAATAATAAACATCAGATGTCGAAATAGAAATACGAAACTAACCAATTTATAACTCTTGGTAGGCAGAGATTCCCCTGTATGTATGTAAGTATAATGGATGAGTTTGCTTTGATGACTGAGTTCGACTTTGAATCAAGCAAAATATAATGATCCATCCAAATACTCGATTTAACTTAGGCTACAATACCAACTCGATTCAACTCTCAAGCGCATCTTCACAATCATACATCAACAAAAAGTGTTTCCCCGACTCTACCACAAGGGCGCTGACCCGCCCCTTTCTACGCTCTAGCTGCTCTGTGAGAGGTTCCTTTGTCATTTGTGAAAACTTTCGATATTATTCTCAAAAGAGACACAATTGGCGATTCGTACATAATCGAAACAAAAAATGCCAGCAGGAAAGATGCCACCATCTGTCCAAAGTAAATGATGACGGTGACGATGCTACCCAGGTGAAGAGGACTGTCCATGCTCATCACCATGATTCTTATGGTTATGGGATGAACGAGGTAAGCGCAGTATGTTACTCGGCTGAAGGGGTACAGCACTGTCGCTGACAGTATTTTGTCTACAAAGCCTGAAACAGAGAAATTCAATCAAAAAATTAGTTTCCAGAAATATTCCATTTTCCGTTTCACAGGATATCCATAGTAGGTGACAATTACTGGACTAATACTATATAAAAAACAGTTGATTTAAATAGCCAATTAAAATTATGATCAAAATTATACCTCACATTAAAAATTTACTTTTAAAATTGGCTAACCCACATTTGGGGTCTTCACTGATAATAGTGTTGAACTCATCAAGACATCCATCAATAATTATATTATATGGAATATTTTTCAGCGACATTTCTCTAACGTGAGTTGGTAATAATTTGAAACCCGTTGAAGGGGACTTGATTTGGGCCTGGATATTGGTATTTCCAGCAAAGTTGAATTTCTTATACAGTGCATTCCTTTTTCAGGAAAAATAAGAAACACGTCAACATTAGTATACAGGGGGACACATTTTGGCATATTTACATTTGATGTCACTCCCCCTATCGCACCCCCAGAGCATGTTACCAATTTTTTTTAATGGATCACCTGTATTGATTCGCATTATCTGACGCTCCATGATGAGCAGATTTCAACAAAGTACAAAACATATGCAGGGGCCATAGCGAAAAAAACCGGGGGGGGGGGGAGGAAATCCAAATTTTCCCAATCCCACCAGCAAAATCTCCTATATTACTACTATAATATATTATTTTCTTACTTAGCTATCCAAAGATTGGCTGAATGCTTATGCCTGTTAGGGTATGCACAAACAAAAATAAGTTTTGGTAATTATAAAAATAATAAATGGAATTATTCTACTTTGGACCAAGGTCCTTGAATCTACCATGTATAGGAATATTCGAAACAAATGAATAGAAACAACACTTAAATAATATTGTACTTATTGTTTTCTACTATTATTTTTTCTACCTTCACGGCTCGAAATTTCCCAACTTTTCCAAGTCGCAAAAACAGCGAAAATTTGCGAATTTTGTAAAATTGTCATATCAAAATTTGTGGACTGTTCTCTTACTTGGGAGAAATTGAGCTTTTTTGAAGTTTTCAAACAACTCAGAGTATGGAATCTCCAAGTTATGCATGTTGGGAAATCCCAACCTTCTTCTGGTTGTTTCTCTTTTCTTATCACCTCTCCCTTTCTTTTCTCTCATTTTTATTTATTTTTTTACTATTATTTTTTCTATCTACACGGCCCAAAATTTCCCAACTTTTTCCCAAGTCGAAAAAGCAGGGGGAGGCTCCCCCATCCCCCCATGGCGACGGCCCTGTTTGGATGCTACAAATTAGTTTTATTTGAAACAATGATTTGCAGGAAAAATTAAAAAACAGGTCTACAGGACGCCACATTTTGAAGTATACGTTCTAGAGACAAATATGGAAGCAAGAAATCAGAAAAAGAGTTTTTTTATCAATTCTTGAATCAAAATCTGATGACTGAACAATGAGAAGAACTTCCGTACAATGTTACAAACGAGCTTCCATTGCCGCGCCCTCACATGGTTGAGAATTTTGGGAGTTATTTCTCTGCAATGCCTTATGATATTCTCTCTCAAATCTTCTAATGTTGTTCATTCTATCTCATACACTTTAGACTTCAAATGACCCCATAGAAATAAATCTACAGGAGTGAGATCCGGAGACCTTGGTGGCCATTCTGTAGAACCTCTTCTGCCAATCCAGCGACTATGAAAATGATTATCCAAAAATTATCGCACTATAGCTGCATTAATATCCTCCTTAATTGTCCTATTGATGCACGGTATTATTCGATTCTCCAACGTATCCAAATATTTACCACTAGTCAAATTACCATCGATAAAGAAAGGTCCTAAAATTTCTGCTTTTGAGGTCGTTGGGTATGAACTGGGCGGTATAAATGAGGATTCGTATCACTCCAATATCGACAATTTTGCCGATTCACCTCCCCATGCAAACTAAACGTACATTTATCCGAAAAACAAATTATATACAAGAAATTCTGATTCAAGTTGATCCGTTCAGTCAGACTTGCACAAAACTCGATACGTCTATCAAAATCATCTTTGTTCAATTCATGAACTAGTCTAATCTTACATGGATGAAATTTGTACTTATTGAATTTGTACTTATGAATTCCTTATTCTCGAGATAACTTATAGTAAGAGATTGCGAATTTTCCATTAGTCCAACGTGCCCTAAGACTGCAGTGCAAATAGTTTCATCGTTGACAACTCCTGAACGGTTATGCTTTTTATTGTTAATAGTTCCAGTTTCCATAAATTTGTTCAATAATTCCGAAACGTATTTGTGTCGTACATTTCTTCCTGGATGATTATCATTGAACATACTGGTAGTACAAACTCACTATTTCAATCAGTTCTCGACGCTTATAAACCATTGCTTCTCAAGAATTCACAAAAACAGAAACACCAATAGTAACTTCACCTGGTAGGTAATCGTTATTGTAGAATAAGACAAACACAAAATGAAGAGAATATCGAATTCAAACTTAACTAGGCAAAATAAGACTTTTTTGAAGTAGGTATATTTCACAAAAACACCAATGAAACCAAGGTAACAAACAGATTGTACAGAAGTTCATTCAGGGTGGCTCGTTTTCAACTCAAATAATTTTTAGCTTCCAAACTATGAGCTTCAGACCATAATGTATTCTACTTTGTTGATTTTTGTTCATCATTGAACATTTGATAATGCAAAACGATTGATCCATTAAAAAAAATAGTGACATGCTCTGGAGATGTGATAGATCAAATGTGAATATGTTAAAATGTTTCCCCCTGTATACTATTGTTGATGTGTTTTTTATTTTTCCTGAAAATCATTTTTCCAAAAGTTATTCAGGATGGCTCGTTTTTAACTCAAATAATTTGTAGCTCCCGAACCATTTTATTTTCCTTGGGAGCTGTTTGACTTGTCCATTTAATCCAAGTCTCCAGGAAACACTGCAGCCTCTTGGGCTCATTGCGTTTGTTCTCCCATCTTCTCATGACACCCATTCCATCAGTCTCGTTCCCTGTACTAGTTTGTACAGGTTCCGTGTTGGATGTTCGTCATATTCTTCTGGACGTAATTTCATACGTCCATATATTGCCTGCCTCCTGTGATTCAGTGCCTCACATTCGCATAAGATGTGTAAAGCTGTTTCTATCCCTTCGTTGCATAATCTGCAGCTGAGGTCTCAATGGTACATCCCCATTTTATTCAGGTGTTCTCTGAGCGGGCAATGACCAGTGCTTTATACCCATTATGGTCCAAGAGACATAGTAGCTCGTCCATTACAAGGTTCCATAACAGAGGGGATAGAACCCCCTCCTGAGGACAGCCCCTTGCTACCTGTGCCACGACTGTTTCCCCCATAATGGTTGTATATACCAATCTTCCCCTAAGCATGCAGTCTATCCACCTACAGCTTGTCTTGTCGATCCCTCTTCTCCTCGACGCCTGGATGATTGTTTCTAACGACGTATTATCAAATGCGCCATCAATGTCCAAGAAAGCAGCTAAGAGTACTTCCTTGTTTTTGTAGGTATATTCTACTTTTTCTGTTACCCGACGTAGAGCCGTTTCTGTTGACATACCTGACCTGTATGCATATTGGTCTCAATGTAATGGTCTGATAGCCAGTGTTACGTCCCTAATGTGCGTGTCTAGTAGTTTTTCTAGCGTTTTCAATGCAAATGACATGAGACTAATTGGTCTCAAAGTCTTCGCCGAGCTCCCGAACCATAAGCTTCAGACTGTATGTTTTATACTTTGTTGAAATGTGCTCATCATGGAGCAATTGGTGATATGCTCTGGGGTAGCGATAGGCAAGTAACATTAAATGTGAATACATCAAAATGTGTCCCCCTGTATATTATGGTTGACGTTTTTTTTATTTTTCCTGCAAATCTTTGTACCAAAAGTTAATCAGGGAGCCTCGTTTTAAATGGAATGCACTGTATATTATATTTGTCTTTTTTTCTATGTAGATAATCGATATTTGTCTGGTTTTACAAGCTGGTAAATATAATTTTTTTTCTGATTGATTCGGCCGTTACTTGAAGATCCATAGTAATTTCATAAACTACACTTTATGATTTGATCTTCACAAACTTCATTTAGAAAAATTTCACAACATGCTTCGTTATCACAGTAGCTTTTCCATACTGAATACTTTTAATACTTTGAAGGGATCTTTGCAGCTAGTGTGACTCTTTGTGTCGAAAGATGCACTACTGCATTGATTGGAGATATATTTTGCAAATTTCATTGTAATTTATCGTCATTTCACTTACAATCTTCTGTGAGGTTAGGTCAAAAAATTCAACTGAAGTTGCTTTGCGGATTCGAAATTAGAAAAGGGATTTTCGATCATAAGCTTTTTTGGTAAAACTTCATCATCTCACAAAAAAAAGATGTGTTTGTTATTACATACCAATTCATTACTGAAGAACCAGTGGGGTTCTTTTAAAATTTCTCTTTGATTGGAGTTAATTTTAAGTGCGACGATTGTTCGGTTTGGCAGTAAGATACTGGCATCCACATACATTAAAGAAGTACCTTCAAAATCATTGACATAGATTATATAAAGCAAGAGTCCCAGAATGGAATCCTGTGGCATTCCCAGTGAGTACTCCAAATGAATAGACTGAAACTTCTCTATCACAACAAAATAAGTTCTACCGTGTAGAAAATTTGCGAATAATTCATTTTATGTATATGAAAATATTGAATTACGTTCAAATTTTTCTGAATGTGTTTATATTATAAGAAGAAGTAAAAAATTATATTTGAGTTGCTAGAATTGAAATGTTTGGATCCAGTTTATTAATCTTTCTAGAATGTGTAACCCTACATTTAAATTTATTTCTTCCATAAGGCCTGAAAAATATACGCCGGGTGTGGACCTTACAACAGACATATCATACGTTCTTCTCACCTCCGTAACCTGTCACACATGCGACGACAATCCAAGATAGAGCAATCGCCCAAGCTGAGTGACTGAGGGCGCTATAAGCTGCTCCAACCCATGGGGCTAGTCTAACTTCATACAGGCCATATATCATTGCAAGGAGAATTGCTGAAGATGCTAACCAACCAAATGCGACGATGAACTGAAAAAAATAAATAAAAATCATCAAATTTTAATCGTGGAAACTTCTTGAAAAATTTCAATTAGTTTATGTCTGAACTAATTATATAAAGGTAACACTTCCAAAATACAAATCAGGAAATTATAAAACAACAACAAAAATTAATTGGCGCTCCGAGGCGACTTCATTGATTCCAGTGGCGCATTTGCTTTTCAGCTGCTTGAAAACCGGAAAAACCTACCAATGTCCTCTCTCTCGTAAAACAAAATGTAGGGTGTCTCCAGAGGCTCCAATAAATTCAGTACATCGCCAGAACATTTAGTGACACGACTATCGTCAAACTTAAACCAGTCCGTTTCGTCTTTGACCAAGGCGTAATGATGACCAGATTCAACGACAGAACCACACTGAACAATGACTGCATGAAGATTATAATAGTGGTCTGCTAGATTGAAGTTTTCATCAATTTCGAACCTTCGTAAGAGTTTGGTGCTTCCGTCAGCGGTTGAGTCATGTTTGAAGATCATCAGTGATATTATTAGATTGACTGGTGCCTCAGCTATACTTCCTTTCTTGTAACAGTCAGAATCATGAGTATATGGTTATGAAACCATCCCAATGGAAGAGCCTAGAAGAGCCAAGATCAAAAAAACACGTCAAGTTCGATCAAATGTAAAGAATTTGCCCACTGTTTTCTTTTATTATCGTGCCGTACTGCATTAGGAGTTCTTGCCGTAAGGTCGTACGATCAACAAGGGATATTAACAACACTCGGCCAAATAAACCCAGCTTCTTAACAAAGCCGACTAGTTTGTTTGGTGAGTGGTCTTTCAGGTCAGATGGTGAGAGTACGGATCTACCGAACTCAAAGAACCTGATTCGGTCCCCAGCGGGGCAGACACAAAGTATATGCTCTGCAGTTTCATCATTTTCCAGACAGAGGCGACACACACTGTCTTCCGACAGTCCAAGTCTCTGCATGTGATATGATTCAAATGACAGTGACCTGTAAGAAGGCCTGTTAGACATCGTAGTTCATCCCTACTGTAGTCCAACAACTGTTTGGAATCAAGCTTCGAAGGGTGAATGAACGCCTTGGAGTGAACCAGTCCTGGAAGATTCTGCCAGAAGTCCATAACTCTTTTTGCCTTCCAGGTGTTAGGGGTTTGTTTGGCAGAGCCCAAAGCGATGCCAATGACAGGTTCTGGTCCAATGAAGCCGCTTGCAGCACCCTCCTTTGCAAGAGAGGCAGATGATTCATTGCCTTTCAGGCCAGGAATCCAGACCAGAGACTTTCTGTTTAGTCTTCCTATCGAGGAGAGTCTTTTTTGGCAGTTTGCTACCAATTTAGACGTTGCTCGGTAGGAGCCAAGAGCTTCCAACGCCGCTTGACTGTCCGAGAATATTTTTATTGACTTGTGAGTGAGGTTGGATTTATCCAATCTTTCCGCACACAATTCAACAACGTAAATTTCCGCTTGAAATACAGTCGCATAAGTTCCTAGGCAGGTAGATAACTCTGTCCTGGGTCTACGACTGAAAATACCTGCACCAGAACTGGAAGGTGTTTTTCATCCATCTGTGAACCAACAACTATCTGCTCTTGATATTTCCTTCTCCCGCAGGAACCAGTCCTCTCTACTCGGGAACAGTATTTTATAAGGCAGTTCGTAGTTGACAGATGGAGTCATAAAGTCAGAGGTCATTTCCAGAATGCTGTGACTTCCAATGTCAACCAACAGTCAGTTGCACTCTGCATTGAATGATTTGTGCAGTTGTCAATGTGCACACGTCTATAAGCAGTCCATCTAGCGTCTCTCTCCAGAAAAATGTGGAGAGGAGGCAGATCTAGAATGATCTCCATGGCCGCTGACGGTGTGGTACTGATGTCACCACTGATAGCCAGACAAGCCTGTCTCTGTAAGCCAGAGAGCTTCGCTTGGGCCGTTTTCTGTAAAGCCTTCGGCCACCAAGCAATTGCACCATAAAGTGATCATTGGTCTGACAATCATCACATAAATCCATTGAATTTGTTTGGGACCTAAACCCCAAGTTTTACCACAAATCCTTCGACATGTCCACAGATAGACAGTGTGGCTTTGTGTAAAACTTTTTTCAAGTGAGCGTTCCTGGTGAGTCTTTTATCAAGGACAATGCCAAGATATTTCACCTCCGTTCCAAATGGAATGACCACACCATTGAGGGAAAGTGGCGTTAGATCGTCCAATTCACTTATCTTGGTGAACGGGATTAACACAGTTTTGCTGGGGTTGACATCTGCTCCCTCAGGCACCAACTGTGAACAACATCCAACGCACTTTGGAGGATATTACAAGCTACCCTTCCCGACGTGGATCTTGCCAGGATGACAAGGACATCTGCATAATCTTGCAGATCAACTTTTCTTCTGTCGAGGGCATCAAGCAGACTATTCACCAGGAGCGACCACAGAAAGGGAGGTAGTATCCCACCCTGAGGGCAGCCCCTGGTGACCCTGAACCTGATAGCCTCGCCTTGAAGAGTCGTAGTTGCAGTTCCGTTTACTAGCATGGCATAGATCCAGCCAGTTATGGTCGATTCTATACCCTTTCTAGCCAGAGACAATACTATAGATTTAGGTAGTGCATTGTCAAATGCTCCTTCAATATCAAGAAATACAGCAACCACAATCTTATAAGGTAATCAGTTCTTGAGGAGACGACTCAGTCGTTTCCCGGCTGCCCCACCAAACCTTTTTTTTAGGATCAGTTATTGAATCACGAGGTGGGGAGTTGAGAAGATACCGCTCCTGAACTGAATCTACAGGGAGGTCAGTTGGAGTCGTAAAATCGACATCAGTCTCCTCTTTAGACTTGCTCCTGAACTAAATTTACAGGGAGGTCAATTGAATATATATATATATATATATATATATATATATATATATATATATATATATATATATATATATATATATATATATATATATATATATATGTATATATATATATATATATATATATATATATATATATATATATAAATATATATATATATATATATAAGTTTGTTATTGTGGACTGATTTGAACAATTATCCACAACTTTCAAACGAATCCTTTGTATAACTATGAGTTCAAAATTTTTTCAAAATCATTCGAGATTGAGGATAAGAATGAAGAATTATATTCCGGTGATGAATTCAAAAAATTACTGGATTCCGTGAGAAATATTTCTCAAATACATAATCATAATTTAGCGTAATTTTGCTAGTCTATAATTTTGTCATTCTTACCTTCGACATATGTACTCTGCAGTTTTTCTTGAACAGAAACCAACCGGTGCACATTCCAATAAGGTAAGGACTCAACCTCGTCCAGGGTTTGTCATATATTTTGTCGAATAGTGCCAGTGGGTCATCGGATCCAGGTATGTAACTGTTGGCGTAGGCTACATAGCCAGTAGTCATCAGCGAACTCATTATGAATGCCACAAGCAAGCCTGCTGCACTTTTGAAGTGACTGTAAAATTAATGAAATGCTATATTTGTATTTTTATTTCAATACCACAGGACCTCGAAATTTCATCAATGAATTTCCATTCTTCAACGAAAACTTTGTTGTGTTGAAGATATTTTCCGGACTTTTTTTACCTTGGTGCGCAGGTTTTTATGCCTGACGTTTCGTCTACTACTGAGGTAGATATTATCAAAGGCGTTGGGGGGACAAATTTTGCATAGTAGACGAAACGTCAGGCATAAAAACCTGTGAACCACGACCAAAAAACCCGGAAAATAGCTGTCACTCAGTTATCTACGGCCGTGAAAGTTTACATTCTTTGAAAATCAGCATTATAAAACCACGAGACCGTAAGACGAGCTGGTTCATCTATTGCCGATTGCTCGATTGGTGTTGCTCAAAACTAACAAGGTTTGAGTTTGAGAGAATGGACATTTATCTGAGAAAATTTTTAGGTCGAGTGGTATTCGTAAATATTATTTCCTTAAATATCCTCAGCTGAATGCTCAATGAATTCCTTATTGCTCGTAAAATCATCAAAGAAAATCAATTCGTATTTCAGGATAAAAAGAACACCCAAGATGCAATTTTTCCTTTCTGTATGAGGTATATTCAGATATAAATGCCGGAGATGTAGCTGCAGCAGAATTTTGTGACCTAAAAAAAGGCTTTTGACTGTGTAGACCACAAAATACTTTTGCGGAAACTACTTTGATACGGCTGTGAGGGAGTTACTTTGGATTGGTTCGACTCCTACCTAACTGGGCGCAGTCAAGTCGTAAAAAGTGATGTAACTTCAAAATATATTAATATAGATTATGGAGTGCCACAAGGATCGGTTTGAGACCCACTCTTTTTCCTATCTGTATAAATGATTTACTGTGTAAAACACTTCTGGAAAAATTACCTTATTTGCAGACGACACCACTATTTAATGACATAATAAAACTGTTGAAGATCTGAATAATAAGATAATCAGAGATATAAATGAAATCAAGTCTCTCTTTGAATATAAGAAAAACAAATATAGTAACTTTAGAATGTAATGTAGAAGATATGCCTCTAGAAAATGAGAAGATTGAAAAAAAAGATTGCACAAAATTTTTGGGCCTTTATATTGATAGTAAATTGAAGTTTGAAGCACACGTCAACCAATTGAAGAATAAAATCTTCTCAGGGTGCTATGCAATGAGAATTATTTCAAGGGAACTTGGACTGCCACGGCTATGAACGCATATTATGCATTGATAGAATTCCAACTGAGATATGCCATTCCTTTCTGGGGGTACTTATGTAACTCTAGTCTGATAGACTCAGTACTTAAACTGCAAAAGAGAGCCATTAGATATGTGTTCAAACTAGGACCGTGCAGAGAAAAATATATTGACAGTTGTGACTCTCTTTGTAATGGAAACTGTGTGTCTTATACACAAACATAGGTCAAAATTTTAATATATTTCTTCGTTTCATAGCACTCGCCAAAAATCTAAAAATGATTTTAAATTACCATTGCCTTCTTTATCTAGTAAAGGACTACATTTTCTATAACGGTGTTAAAATGTATAACCACTTACCATCTCATTTTAGAAATAGCCACGATAGTATTGACAGCTTTAGAAAATACACAAAAAAACTTCTCGCGAGCAGATCCTATTATAGCTTGCAAGAATTTTACAATGACAACTTCCAGTGAAATTGTAAACTGTCGTCACAATATGTGATGACAGTTCACAATATGAAATCACAATATGTGATCACAATATGAAAAGAGAGAACGCACATTGTCTTGTTGAAAATACAATGAACCTTTTATGATATCCTCAATTATATAAATATAATATAATTTTACCCTACCTATCATTAGAAATGTGATTTTTCATAGTACCCTACAAACTTCAATGATCTTAATTTTATTGTAACACCTCAATTCATTACCAATTGTCATAAATAACAAGAAATCAAATGCTTGAAGTATGCCTAAAATATTTGTTACCCATGCGCAACTGTAGAAGTTTTTATGGGTTTCAATTATTTATTGGTTGAACATACTGACACCAGAATCTATATATAATTTTTATTTGACTGTATAATTTGATCAGCGAAATTTTCAATTACGTATGAGAACTATTTTTATATTGCTATGTATTTTCTTATGAAATAAACCAACTCGATTAACGAATATAATAAACCCCTCACGCCCATGTACAAGGTTCTACCTTCAATGGGGATTCCCCCTCTTTATTTGACAATTAAGTTATTATATTAATATTAATTCCATTGTGAATTTTGTATACTGATCAAATAAAGTTTAATATTATTATTATTATTTTCACCGTAGTGTGCGCTGGTCAGGCCCTATCCCCCGAAGACCCGATACATTTGGGAGGGCGCGCCAGCATTATCAACCAATGACCACTCCCCACACCGTGGGGCAAGTGATCATTGGGTCCGAGAATCATGTGCACTGCAGCCTTCTGCATCCGTGCGGCTAAGATTTCTGCCTTAGTGCGGCAAGCCGGTATGATTTTAAGATTCGAGAGTAGAGAGGACATCATTCCACCAAGGACTCCAATAATCAGAACAACCATCTTGCCAGAGTGATCTGTATAGAGTCTGCGGAGTTCGAAGAGAAAATCTCGATATTTTATCCGTTTTTCCTCCTCTTTTCTGACAATATTCGTCATGCCAGGAGCTGAAAACTCCACGACGAATATCGTTTTGGTCAGGTGGTCGAAAAGGACTACATCAGGTTTATTAGTTTGTATGAGCCTGAGAGTGGGGAACGAATAGTTGCAATAAATTCGGCACTTCTCGTTCCCCACAACGGATTCAATAACCCCTGGAGCGTAGGGCAACACCGGTGTCTCGTTAATACCGTATTATTATTATTATTATTATTCATCCTAATATATTATTCATGGAATGCATATTGAAATTTATCAAAACCAATATTTTTCTTATTTACTTTATTTAAAGTCGCATCAACCATCAGGGTTATTAGCGACTGAACAATGCACCAGTTGCAGTGGTATTATATAAAGTTGAACAAGTTGACATTTTCTGAAAACTTTACAATATTTTCAATATTACACTTAGGTCCTAATGCGTTGTTAATTGAAGGCGGGATGCCATGAGTTAGTCTTTCATTGGAATATAGTGATAATCATAAAACTAATTAATGATGTACTCAAAAACAATATTTTCAAGTACATCAATTACTTCACCCCCATTCAGATTTTCACTTTCATATCGTTGTAAAATGTGTGAGGGTACAAGCTTGTGTTTATACATAATATTTGTTTTTTCGACACTTTCCAGGAAATTTCATATTTCAACTTGCGACTAGTTGTATTCTCATCTTTTAATTGATTTGCAACAAACATTCAACTATAAAGTTGTCAAATAAATCCATCAATCAATCTATTCATTCTGAATCTTCACTATTCACTGAAAAACATATTGAGAATGTTAAAAACATCGAAGTAAAGAATACCTATTAAACCGTTAATCATTATTATTATTGCTGGGGAATTCCACTCAACCTCGCTGCAAGAATATAAGCCTACGTGCGTTTGTGAAAATACCTTGTTGCTAATATAAGCATCACGGCTCCAATAACGTAAAACTGGGTATCGTCGGAGAGGTACCAACTCCACAGCATACACTGAAAACAAAAAAAAAGTATCAATCCAGGATATAAATCTAGAACCGCAGACTTGTTTTTTGTGCGTCATGAAACGCAATCCGTTTTCGCAAAATCGGTGTCGGGCAGTCAATGCACTGCCCTCCTTTTATTTCCACGAAACAAAAATTGGATGAAGCGAATCTATAATTTGGAAGTTCCACATTTCGCAATATGTTTATACAAGAATTTCATTAGTTCGGACTTTCGTTGTCTAATATGATTCCAGTATGATTCGAAATCTATGAAAAAACTAAGTAATAAAATTGAAGTGACTAGCTAAAATATCAATTATATAAAGCAATGACTAGCTGAAATGATAAATATAGTTTAAAAAACTGAAAAACACGCTTTTAAAGAACATATTATTATTACAAGTATTATTTTGAAAAAAGCGTCGTGCGCTTGATATATAAAAAATATGGCAAATAATATAGATTATGGAGTGCCACAAGGATCGGTTTGAGACCCACTCTTTTTCCTGTCTGTATAAATGATTTACTGTGTAAAACAATTCTGGAAAAATTACCTCATTTGCAGACGACACCACTATTTAATGGCATAATAAAACTGTTGAAGATCTGAATAATAAGATAATCAGAGATATAAATGAAATCAAGTCTTGCAGCGACTCGAATCTTCTCTCTTTGAATATGAGAAAAACAAATATAGTAACTTTAGAATGTACTGTAGAAGATATGCCTCTAGAAAAGAGAAAATTGAAAATAAAGATTGCACAAAATTTTTGGGCCTTCATATTGACAGTAAATTGAAGTTTGAAGCACACGTCAACCAATTGAAGAATAAAATCTTCTCAGGGTGCTATGCAATGAGAATTATTTCAAGGGAACTTGGACTGCCACGGCTATGAACGCATATTATGCATTGATAGAATTCCAACTGAGATATGCCATTCCTTTCTGGGGGGTACTTATGTAACTCTAGTCTGATAGACTCAGTACTTAAACTGCAAAAGAGAGCCATAAAATATGTGTTCAAACTAGGACCGTGCAGAGAAAAATATATTGACAGTTGTGACTCTCTTTGTAATGGAAACTGTGTGTCTTATACACAAACATAGGTCAAAATTTTAATATATTTCTTCGTTTCATAACACTCGCCAAAAATCTAAAAATAATTTTAAATTACCATTGCCTTCTTTATCTAGTAAAGGACTACATTTTCTATAACGGTGTTAAAATGTATAACCACTTACCATCTCATTTTAGAAATAGCCACGATAGTATTGACAGCTTTAGAAAATACACAAAAAAACTTCTCGCGAGCGGACCCTATTAGAGTTTGCAAGAATTTTACAATGACAACTTCCAGTGAAATTGTGAACTGTCGTCACAATATGTGATGACAGTTCACAATATGAAATCACAATATGTGATCACAATATGAAAAGAGAGAACGCACATTGTCTTGTTGAAAATACAATGAACCTTTTATGATATCCTCAATTATATAAATATAATATAATTTTACCCTACCTATCGTTAGAAATGTGATTTTTCATAGTATCCTACAAACTTCAATGATCATAATTTTATTGTAACACCTCAATTCATTACCAATTGTCATAAATAACAAGAAATCAAATGCTTGAAGTATGCCTAAAATATTTGTTACCCATGCGCAACTGTAGAAGTTTTTATGGGTTTCAATTATTTATTGGTTGAACACACTGACAGCAGAATCTATATCTATATATCTATGATATATAAAAAATATGGCACAAAGCGCAACACGCTTTTTTCACAATAAGACTAGTATTTTTCGTTCGTTACTATTTTAAGCTTAGTTAAAAAAAAATATTTTTAACTTTTTAGTTCGATGTTCTTTGAAAGCGTGTTTTTCAGTTTTTTTAAACTAGGTACATTTATTTTTCATTTTTCAGTGTCATATGCTATAAAAGCGTGTTTTTTAGGCTTTTTGAAGTATATTCATTTTATCTAAACTTTGGGATCAATCAGCCGTATATTGTTTAGAAAAATAACCATTGATATTTTCCGATTCCGGAGAGGGAGCTTGAAAATCAGCTATCAAGCCCAAGGCAGCAGGCGAGCGAAGTAGGAATACAAATAAGGTAGCAGGTGCGCGTGTTAATAAAAAAATACTTTTTTCGAATGAAGAAATACATGTAAAGTGAGTTCGAATTATATCAAGGAGGTTACGTACAGCGCCATCTGCCAGCGAATAGATCAAGCAATAATGTCGATATATCAAGGACATTACGTAGAGCACCATCTGCCCGCGAATAGATTAAGCAATAATATCGACAATTGTGTCAAATACAGATCCCGAGCTTGAGAGTTACAAATAAACAAACAAACATATATAATACATATATACAGGTGAAGCTAATAAAAGCGTGTTAATTAAAAATACAATAAAACGAATAAAATAATCAAAAAGTAAAAAAAAATTATGAAAATAAAAATAAGCAAAAATCAAAAGAACAAAATTAGAATGATTAGCTAAAATATCAATTTTTGATAATCAATAAAACGTGGAAATAAAATAATCCAGATAAAAAATGAAAATGACCACAGAGTGAAATGAAACGAAAAAAAAAAATAAAAAATAAAAACGAGCAAAAAAAATAAAAGAAATAAAACACAAAAAATTAAAAGATTTCAAACCAAAATATAGTTGATGAGAAAGGTACACATGGTTTGAGTTGCAGGAGAAGTGCAGGGCGTATATCTCGACATCACCAAGTGAACGACATATTGAAACGAGCTATGTTGTCAGCTGATGTTCCTGCAATTCTGGAACCCTTAGGAACCAGTCGAGATGATGGTAAACGACCAGATGGCATGTCTCTCATACCATGGAAATACGGTAAACCTGTGGTATGGGACTTTACTTGCGTTGACACGGTCGCGGCTTCCCATATAGCCGAAAGTTCCAAGTCTGCTGGAACTGCAGCATTGTCTGGCGAGAAATTGAAAAAAAAATACCAAAATCTTGGAAAAAACTATCTGTTTCATCCAGTAGCGGTTGAAACTTTTGGTGTTTATGGCCCGGAGTCTCTGTTATTCGTTCATGAACTCGGAAGGAGAATAGGCCAAGCAACGAAAGATCACGGTTCTACCTCTTTTTTGATAGAAAGAATTAGTATTGCTATTCAACGTGGCAATGCTGCTTCAGTACTTGGAACTATTCCTCCTTCACATAATTTTGATGAGATCATGCATTGCCCTAATTTCAGTACGGAACTGAAACCTCTTCGAAACAAGCCAAAATATGTGGATATTTATCAGTCTCCTATCAAGGTTAATTCACAAGTGATTGATCCACCTTCTTTTTTTTCAGTGCGGTCAGTGGACTCAGGTCATTCTTGGCCCCAAAAAATGAGTTGCATTCCTCGTAGAATTGGTACCATTTCAGTGGAAGCGCTTCTTGAAGCAAGAGCCGAATCGATCCCTCTACGAAACCCTTTTTCACTTGGAAGGATCGATCGCAGCTTGAGAAATGGTTCTTATGGAGATTCTGTGAAACGTGTTCTTCCTTACGAATCAGTAGAGAGTTGTCCTGAAAATCTAGAGAAGAAAATTGAACTGGATCATTTAGGAAACACTTGTTACATGAATAGCATTTTACAAGTGTTGTTCATGACGAAGAATTTCAAGAACGAAGTTTTAATGATGAACGAGAACGGGAATGTTTCCTGCTTATTCATCAAACTCAAACAACTGTTCATGCAGCTGCAGTTTCGTAAGAAGGTATCATCTTTCCCTCCAACCGATTTCCTGGAGTCTTTGAAGTCCACTAGATACTCGTTAGGACAACAAGAGGATTGTTCCGAATTCTTGGGGTTCTTGTTGAATACTCTTCGTGGGCAAAACAATAGCAAAATCAATACTCCTGATCGCTCTGGACTGGTTTAAGTTTGACGATAGTCGTGTCACGAAGTGTTCTGGCGATGCATTGAATTTATTGGAGCCTCTGGAGACACCCTACATTTTGTTTTATGAGAGAGAGGACATTGTTAGATCAAGATCTTCAGATGATGTGGTGCTGCAGGTTTTTCCGGGTTTTCCTGCAGCTGAAAAAGCAAATGCGCCACTGGAATCAATGAAGTCGCCCCGGAGCGCCAATTAATTTTTATTGTTGTATTTATTTTATTTTTATCGTTGTTTTAACACATTGTAATTTAAAATATTATTAACCAAAATACTTCACGACGTTTCGACTGTTAGTATTCACAATCGTCTTCGGGTGATTACTGGAAGACGAAGACGATTGTGGATACCACCTGAAGTAACTTGGTTTGGAATGTTTTTTATTTTTTTTTCTTTTATTTTTTTATACCCTATCTTACAAATAACTTCATTGGATTTCACTCACCATTTCCTCAGCTGGAAACAAAGTGTTGATGTATAAAACATTCCTCCACCAGTATTTGGGGCAATTTTCGTGGTCCAAGGTTGGTGGTTCGAAGATGGAATTGAAGGTAAACCACTTCATGCTGACTTCTACCACCCCAACGGCAAACAGATAAGGAACGGTCAATCTGAAAATGTCATACAATTCTGATGAGTTTACTCAGGATGTTTTGGTACAATGTACATGGTACAATGTGATTACTTCGTTATTTATGAAAATAGAAACAGAAACGGTCTTCTAAAACATCAAAATGTTTCTGATATCATTTTCAAAATCATTTTAATCAAGACAGTTTCTAAGGAACCACATCCAACTTTTCTCTTCCAAATATCGACCCCAGAAAATTTCTACTTTGTTTGTCTCTACGTCTATGTCACGTGTTACACGTCAGGGTGTCCTAGAACTAAGATGAGAAAAAATAAAAAATTGAAGAGACGTCGAAATAAATGTTCACCGAAAAACATACCAACCATCTTTCAAAAAAATTTTCAGTTCAGTCTCTGGAATAACACTTTCAAAAAATGTACACCTTGTCTTGATCATCTTGAAGAGGACGATCAAACAGTTTGATCTTCCTCTTGAAGATGATCACCAACACCGAATCATTATTTTAACACCATGACACGTGTTTCGATCACCAAGTGATCATCTTCAAGAGGAAGATCAAACAGTTTGATTTTTCAGTTGAAGATGATCACTTGTTGATCGAAACACGTGTCTAGGTGTTGAAATACCGGTTTGGCATTGGGAAAAACTCTAGTAATATTCATTACTGCACCAAAGGTTCCAAACAGTACATAAGACTTTATTTGTCTCCATGTCTATGTCACGTGTTACATATCAGGGTGTCCTAGAACTGAGATGAGAAAAATAAAAGATTGAAGAGACGTTGAAATAAATGTTCTCCGTAAAACATACTAACCATCTTTCAAACAATTATTCAGTTCAGTTTCTGGAATAACATCTTCAAAAAATGTACACCTTGTCACTGTCGATATTGTTACGAATCACTTTCAATATTTTGATCTAATTTACACTCTGTCACTGTCGATATTAAATATTACTGGAGTTTTTCCCAACACCAAACCGTTATTTTAACACCTCGACACGTGTTTCGATCACCAAGTGATCATCTTGAAGAGGAAGATCAAACAGTTCGATCTTCCAGTTGGTGATTTGATGTTATTTTAACACCTCAAAGTGTTATTTTTAACACCTCGACGCGTGTTTCGATCACCAAGTGATTATCTTCAAGAGGAACATTAATCAGTTCAATCTTCCTCGTGAAGGTGATTACTTGGTGTAGGAAACACGTGTCGAGGTGTTAAAATAATGGTTTGGTGTTGAGAAAAATTTGATGTAATATTCATTACTACATCAAAGGTTCCAAACAGTGCATCGCAAGTACTATCGATATTGTTACACATTACTTTCGGTATTTTGATCAGAAATTTCAAATGCAGCTGACCCAGATTGAAAAAGTATTTACTACCCATGACTTTGTATTTCCATTGACCTCTGGAACTCTTGGAGATATTCATTGTTCATGTGAAAAACTTTTTGAAAGACACAAGCTTTCAAGTGGGGATGATAGATCCTGATTTGAGAATGATACTGTACTCTGCTTTACTGAAACCAACAATCAGAAACAATTCAACTCAACAAATGGGTATCAAAAATTCTTCAGATTACCAAAAATCCGTCCATCTGAGATATAATTTGCCATTCTTCAAATGCTGGGCAGAACAATTTCCCTGAAGACTGGAAGACCCTCATTTTACTTTATTGGGGGTTTGCGATTTCTTAGTAAACCATATATTCTGTTCCCAAACAGGAAAAAGTCGCAGAAAGCCAAATCTGGTAAATACGGTGGCTAACGCATGATTACGGTGTTGTTTCTGGCCAAAAACTTATGAACAAGCAATAACGAGTGAGCAGGTGCAGGATGTAAAGGCCAAGAATTGTTCTTCCACAATATTGGACGTTTTCTTTGTATTGCTTCTCGCAAGCAACGCATAACTTCAATAATAATTCTTATTGACCCTATGATCATGAGGCGAGAACTCCTGATGCACTACGCCACGGTAATCGAAAAAAACAGTGAGCAAATCTTGACATTTAGTCGATCTTGGCGTGCTTTTTTAGTCTTGGCTATTCTGGGCTCTTCCATTGGGACAATTGGACTCATATACTCATGATTCATCACCAATTATGGCCCTTTGAAGCAAATATGGATCGCCGTTGACGTCAGGCAACAACTTTTATGCTCCTCACTAACAAACTGAACATGCTAAAGAGCTGAAACGGCCTTATTTTCTTCACAGGCCAAGAAATTAGTTATAAAGATCAGTTAAATAGTCAAAATCTTTTTCAACATCATAATTTCACTCGTTGTGAATATCTTACAACTTTTAATGAGTGCTTTTTGAAGTTTTTGAAAATTATATTTAACTTTGTGTCTCTTTCATAAAAAGTCCAAACTAACAAATCACTGTTTCCAAACGAAAAACTCTCGCTGGCTCAACATGAAAAACCGTATGATTCATCATTTGGGTTGTTTCTTTCATGAAAGAATACACAAACTAATTCTGCGTGAAGATATCCACTCCATGAATATTAGAAATGAAAACTATGCCACGACTTCGCACTGCACAGTTTCAGAGATCTTTTTTTTCAGTGTTGTGAAATTCTAAAATGCATTGCCTGGCCAATTGAGAAGATTTAATATTAGCAAATTCGAATACAAATATAAAAATTATATCTATGATAGTCAGTAATCTCAATTTATGTTTATTGGACAGATCAATTTGATTCAACTCTTTAGAGGTATTTAACAATTTTTTTTTCCTCTTCTGGTACCTACCATCACCATTATTCGTTTTATTATTTTCTGTATGTTCATGTTCATTTTAAAGTGGTGCTTGTTGGTTCAGTTTGAGTAGCTCTGAGCTAGACTTCGCCAATGAGTACCAGAATCTTCTGTAACTTTTTCCTCGTTTCTCTACATATTTTTTTTTGTATTTTCAATAAAGTCGATTTATTTTATTCCACCTAGGTTTGCGCTGGGCAGGCTCTATCCCCCAAAGCCCCGATACATTCAGGAGGGGGCGCTAGCCTTATCAATCAACGCCACTCCCCGCACCGTAGGGTAAGCGATCATTGGGTCCGAGAATCATGTGCCCTGAGCAAGCGCAGTGAACCAAGAATGACAGCCTTCAGCATTTGTCCTGCTGAGAGGGCATCATTCCACCAAGGACTCCAATAATCAGAACAACCATCTTGACAGAGAGGTCTAGATAGAGTCTGCGGAGTTTGGAGAGAAAAACTCGATATATTTTCCGTTTCTTCTCCTCTTTTCAGTCGATACTCATCTCGCCAGGAACCAAAAATTCCACGACAAATATCGTGTTGCTCTGGTGGTCGAGAGGGACTACATCAGGCTTATTAGCTTGTATGAGCCTGAGGGTGGGGAACAAATAGTTCCAATAAATTCAAGCCAATTTATTATTATCATTATCAATATATTTACCTTGCAAATCGATAGGCGACCAGTCCAATGAAGTGTAGAAATCCTGCCACAAACCCGTTTCCCTTATTCAGTGTGTCCAGTTTTCCTTTGGCATTCGTTCTGAAGTATAGAAATGAGACTAACAGCCCACTCGAAAAAAAGAAGGTGTCCACACTGTATGTTCCATTGGTGATAGTTTGGAACATGAATTCCTTCTGTACAACTCTTCTGAACTCCATATTGTCTAAAATCAATGTTAATTGTTTTGAAAATATGAATATTAGCACTTTGTAATTACTCTACTTGGTTTTAAATAATATTAAAACGTAAGAGCATTGATTGTTTTGAAAACAATTAGATGGCCTTACTGAAATGAGGCATCACGATATTCATTTATTCAATCCAGTCGCAACTCACCTATACTGTAGGTTAATGGACTGACACCTATTAGAAAACAACTATTCCCCTGGCTAATACCACGAAGGGCGTTGGATTATATATAACAGGTGTCAGTGCACTGATACCAGTTCAAAAATGACAGCATTTTATTCTATTTTTGTTTTTGTTTTTCTCCGTGTAAGATGAAAATAAGACTTTGATTTCAAAATTCTAAATTGGGCATATTACTCACCTGAATATTTGAAAGCAAGAATGCAAGTGTGGCCCAAAATAACCCAAGCCATGCTTATGGCTTTCAAACCGTGTATCACCGACAACGTATCACTTCCTACAGATTGGTCAAAAATATAGTTTATATTCATTCTCACTGAAAATGCCAACAGCATTTCTCTCATAATCATTTCTGAAATAAAAACAGATTAAAATGGACCATAATAACCATAACCATTCAAAATAAAAATCGAAATAGGGTCTCAGATTTTCATTATCTCCAGTGAAAACTAAGCAATTAGAAAATGAAATGTCGACAATTGTTATGTTATGTATACATATGAGAAATGGCGATGACAACTCGCCTTGAGAAAATACCGTCTAGAGAAGCAAAAGAAAGAAAGTCAAATCACTCAATTTCTTCAATGTCTCCAGAAGCCTAATAAGCTTATTTCATTTATCCCATCTGACACTCATTTCAACAATCTTGCTCCCTTCACTAGTTTCTTTCTAAAGATCCTTTGCTGGATGTTTATCTTACATATCTGAATAAAATTCGGGATATTTATAATTGCTTACCTCCTGTGATTTAGTGCCTCAAAATCGCATGAAACTTGAACTGTCTTTGTTACATTTCCTTTATTTTCAATGTTTTAATATTAACATTTATTCACAAAAATGATTTGAAGCTTTAATAACTTCTAATTATTAAGGGTGATTTTTTGAAATTTTTTGAGAGGTATAGGATTTGATTTTCGAAACAACACAAAAAATTTGAAAAAAACTGGTGAAATCTCTATTGGAATCAATAAAACGATCAATATAATTGAATGCTTGAAGATGATTTCATGCAAATGTTGTCGGCTGCTCCGCTTTAGATGGCCCATGCGCGAGGTCCAATTTTGGCACACCCTCTCTAACATATCGCCCGGTATTTCACGTATAAATGCTTCACTATTGGCTTCCAGAGCGTCGTTGCTGGTTTATCCCTGAGCTTTAACATGACCCCACAAGAAATAATCCAAAAGCGTTAAATCACACGATATATGCGGCCAATTGCTTGTTAACGTATCCATTCAACCAGAATTGAGCTTCGTCGCTGAACACAATTTTTCGATAAAAATGTGGATCTTCCTCCAACTTTGCCAGCGGCCATTCACCAAATGTTTGACGTTGTAGGAGGTCATGTGGCTTCAATTTTTGCAACAGCTGTACATTATAAGGTTTTACACCCAAATCCTGCAAAATTACAAAATTTTCCACGTAGTGGAGTAACAGAGGCCCAATTGCTGCGAACGGCGGCGAATCGACATTTCACGACCATCACGAACATTGGCGGATACAGCCGCAATATTTTCTTCGGTCCTCACTCTACGTATGCGTGTTGCTGGTTTAATGTCCAATTATGTAAACTGGGTTCCAAATTCAGTTACCAGCTTTCGAATAGCTCCCTCAGTAGGCCGACGAAACTGCCCATAAATTGGAAGAAGAGCACGATGCACTTTCTTCGCCGAGCATGAATTTTGATAATAAAATTGAATAATTTGCAAGCGTTGTTCATTTGTAAGTCGATTCATGGTTAAATTATAGACCAAACTGAACAAGTTTGACAATGACACTAGACACGATTCACGCGTGATGTGTCAAAAAGTGTTGCCAAAAATATACCAGCAAAAAAAACACCTATTATATGCGAGCGCTTTCGATAGCAGGATGTGCTATCATCTTCATGGCTCTACTCTGCTACTGAACGTTTTATCTTCTTGTTTGTTCTTTTATACGATTAGAATACCTTAGTGCAGGTATTTGTCCTTTCCTTTCATCCAAATGTATCTTTAAATTTGCCTGTACTTGGGTTACATCAGGTAATATCCTTTGTGTTGGTGTTTCTCTAGGTTAATAGTTTCTAGGAATGTGTATTGTTTTGTGGAGTATATTGAATTTCAGGTCTTTTTATGGTGAATACTGGTTTTTCCACAATACTGGACGTTAATATGTAGTAAAATTTCAAAAACCAGCTAATAATTTAGATACGAAATTGAAATATTCAATAAATACGCCTGTGTCACAAGAATTCAAAACATGTTTGTGTTTATCTATATAACTTATAGGATTGTTTTCAACTTAGTTTTATACAGTATGTCCATACAGTGACGATTGCATTCATTATCAATTGAACGAAAAATTCGCAAAACTAGTCGATTTTTTATTTTGATAGGTTATATATGAATGTATTTATGTAGGAAAACCTTGGTTCACCTTCAACTCAATCTATAGAAAGGCATAAACATACTTATCATGGGTTCCCGTGATTCTGAGGTATCATTAAAACCAGTGTTGATGTTGAAATCGTGGAGGTGCTCAACATTGTTGTTGCCATTACTGATATTATTGTTATTATTCACTGCATACGTTCCACATTTACCTGAAAAATGAAAATTTTGAATATTTTGATATGTTTATCAAATTGTATTTTTGAAAACATTCGGTTCCTATTTTGGAAAATAATTAGGATATAGCAACATATGCATATATGATAGAATTGACCGTTACTTGATGAGATGAGATTTCCACTAGAAAGTTTATTAAACCGTGACACGTGTTTCGCTATAATAATAATAATATAACGCCCTAAGAGTGCTATATTAACGTCTACGGCACTCTTACGGTAATGACGAGACACGGTGTTGCCCTACGCTCCGGGGGATATTGAATCCGTTGTGGGGAACGAGAAGTGCCAAATTTATTGGAACTGTTCGTTCCCCACCCCTCAGGCTCTGCAAGCTAATAAGCCTGATGTAGTCCTTCTCGACCACCAGAGCAAGACGATATTTGTCATGGAGTTTTCAGCTCCTGGCGAAACGAATATCGTCCGAAAAGAGGAGAAAAAACGGATAAAATATCGAGATTTCTCTTCGAACTCCGCAGACTCTATCTAGATCACTCTGGCAAGATGGTTGTTCTGATTATTGGAGTCCTTGGTGGAATGATGTCCTCTCTACTCTCGAATCTTAAAATTAAATCATACCGGCTTGCCGCACTAAGGCAGAAATCTTAGCCGTACAGATGCAAAAGGCTGTCATTCTTGGCTCACTGCGCTTGCTCAGGGCACATGATTCTCGGACTCAACGGACCCCACGGTTGTGGGGAGTGGTCATTGGTTGATAATGCTGGCGCGCCCTCCCGAATGTATCGGGGCTTCGGGGGATAGGGCCTGTCCAGCGTACACTACGATAAAAAAAACAGTTATACAAATACAAAAAATTTAATAAACATTTACAACGTCCATAGAAGTATTGTAACATATTTGAATGTGGTGAATATACAAAGTGTTTATTGAACATGTGGCACAAAATTATGGGACTATTCTAAGGATATTTCGTCGTTTGATGATTTTTGGTAGGGTATTTTCTTTCGAAGATACGGAGCGTCTATATATCTTTTTTTTTCGTAAATACAATATAGTTCTACAATAGTTAAAATGGGGAAGTATTAAAACATCAAATATCCAACGAAACTCTTTTTTTTTGTGGAGGAAAATCAGTTTTTTATCGACCTTTTTTTGGGTATTTGTTACTTTCCACAATCTGAAGAATATAAAAATTATAATGGAGAACTTTATACAAGTGTAGAAGGGCAAACTTTTTAGTTCACCCCGATAAGTTACTGCATAAAAATCAAAGTATTTTTCACAAAGAAAAATCTTCTATTTATCAGTAACTTGTCGTGTTTAACAATGTTGCCTATCGAAAAAAGTGTTAGGAAATAATACGATACTTATCTTAACGGTTCGGAGGCCAAAATCTGCCTTCGTCTTCAGAAATGGACAGAAAATGCTGATATATTGGCAGTCATTCCATTTTGATTATATATTTCTTCACTTCTTCGACAGATGTCAAAGGAGTTTTGAAATTTGAAATTATGTCAATGTTGTTGATTGACAACTGAAACATGCGATGTAATACAAGGTGCTCTCCGATATCAGTCTGTTGTCATTTCGCCACTATCCAAATTTTTCTTCAAGATGGGTAGCCAAGTACGGTCTATTTCTAAGGGGCTATTTGAAATACAATTCTCTCCAGATATCAGAAAAAAAAAGATTAATTCTTTTAGTTTACGTCTCTTAGAGTGTGGCTCATTGGTAATCATTCTTGTCCTATTCCATTCCACTCGATGTTCACCGTCTGATTTTAAAATGTGTTCTGACAATTTATATCCTGTCAATTGTCTATTTTTTATGTAATCTCGATGTTCATTCTCACGCACTTTCAATGGTCTCGAGGTTTCACCAATGTAACTTTTATCACAAGAACAAGGTATTTCATAATTACAATTTTTTGTTTTTTCTACAGTGTTGTTGAGTTTTGTATGTGTGAGTATAGATCTCAGTGAATTTTTGTTTTTTTTTGTATTTTTATCAAATATCGTTCCTAATGTCCATCTCTTCGAACTCACCACTCAAAGCCATAGACACGCGACAAGATCGCTTCAAATATTTTTGAAGCGTGTACACTGCTGGCATCCTATCTGAATACTACAATAGTCTAATATCTAATATTTGCGTTTCAGTTCAAAGTAAAGCGCTTGGATGTCATGTAGGTTTGTTGAGTATCGTTCGTAGGAACCGTTTTTGAGATATTTTGAGGGCATAGAGGGCTTACGATAGTAGCTTCTGACTTCACAATACTGTCTATAAATTCTATGTCATACTTACATAATAGTTTGAATCATTATGGATATTACTATCTACCAAATCTCTACTTGACAAATTAATTACCTTAACTTTTTAGGAACAAGAAACAACTCATAAGGCTGGAGAATAATGAATGACAATTTTTACCTGACCTATCATTTCAACCACTTTTAAGATTTGTCCTAATCCCTGCTTCATTACTTAACGCGTAATGGGGCCAGTTTGTCTGGCTTTCCTTTCTCTCACACATACGTCAGCGGAAGGCAGGCTCCTCTTCTCTCGTCGGACAGACGATCAATGTTTAGTGTGCTTTAGACATATACTGTTGACAGTATTATGAAAATCTAACCAGCAAGCACATTTTATTCTTTTATTATGTGAAACGTGGCCTGAAAATGATGATACTAATTTTGTGTTTGTACATCATTAGTATCATTATTTAATCTTACAAAAGTAACAATTGGTCAATGGTAGCTATAATATATGTACATACACTCGTGGTTCTTGTTAAAAAAATATATTGGACAAACCGGAAGAACTTTTTCCAAAAGAATCAAAGAGCATGGCAGTAGTTTTATGAACATAGAGACCAATTCAATATTTACGAATCATCTTTTGAAAGAGGGGCATGTGTTCAATCACGATTGTGGCGTATTGAATTTGAAAGAGAAGAGTCCAATACTCTTTCTTTTGAAGTGTTTAGAAATCAATAGATGTAGAAATTCCGGATTATTGCTTAATGATCAAATAGTTTCGACTTGTTCCCCGTCATTGGATTTAGATTGTATCGAGGAAATTGATAAATACGACAAATCCTAAAAGTAGGTGAAATGAGAGCTCAGGTAAAAATGTTATTCATTATTGTCCAGTCTTATGAGTTATTCCTTGATAGGTAAATGGTTTAGATAATGAATTCATCATGCAGAAATTTGTCAGGTAGCAATATTCATAATGATTCAAATTAATATAAAAGCACGATACAGAATTTGTAAAAACAGTATTGTGACTAAAGATTCTGTCGAATATCGAAACGCGTGTCGCGATTTTTTTCTTGGTAATGTTACGTAAACTTTGATTATTCTCACCAATAAAGGATTGTTTATATGGGCTCATTTGGTGGAATCAAAAACAAAAATACTTGTATAATAGAATGTTGAATCCATAATAATCGCTACTCACCATTTTTTGCTTTCATATCAGTAATATCAAGTTTTCCATTGAAACTAACACAGTTTTTCTCCTTCATTTTGGATACTTTCATGTGTTCCAAATAATAATCGAAACTAGTCCCGGCTATCAACAGGCAAATGATGATAATACTTGCAATACTAAAATAAGTAAATAGCTATAGAATTGAATATTCGTAAAATTCAGCTCGGAGGAGCATGATATGAAACTGCATAACAATAATTCGTTTTCATGGTTCGGTTAATTCAATAAAAAAGTAGTAACTCAAAGTTTTCAATGCAACTGATTCACGAATCAGAATTGAACATTTTACTTTCGAATCTTGTCCAGAGGTTTTACTTTGAGTATTTGTATCGTTGGATCTGTGCAAAGCATTTGACACGATTGACCATGATATATTACTTAGGAAATTGAATCGAATTGGTAATAGGGGTAGAGTTTATTCTTGATTCAGGTATTATTCAGCTGGATGAAAATAATTTGTATATATTGAAGAATTCAAATCTGAACTGGGGAATATTTCATATCACTCACCACAAGGATATATTCTAGGGCCTATCCTATTTTCTCATATATTCAATTTCAATATTCGAACCAAATTTACATGGTAACCAAAAATGTATTTGCTGACGACACCAACCTAATTTGTTTTTGAGAAAACAAAACTGAAATGAACGTTAAAATGAAACAAATAAATGTCCACGAATTGACGTAACCCTTGTTGTAGTAAGGCTAATATTATTTTTATCGTGCCCACCTAATCGAAGCCTACTTGACCTAAGTAAATAATCAACTGTTTGACCAAACTAAAAAAAATAAAGAAAATACAGGGGAGGAAACATAGGAGATGAGTAAAATTATAAGGAAATGTTCAGTAAATATTTTTTGAGTTCTTTTCTGAATTCAATCATATTACATTGTATGGCACTGTATAATTTACACATATTGAACTGGAAGCTTCTTTCGAAGAGGGAGGTTCTGTGTGCAGAACTTGATATCAGGTTTTTTTTCCTGATGTTGGAATTGTGGATATCATTTCTGAACATTATATTCTCATGAAGATAATTTGGACTTTCAGACAATAGAATTTTGGGAAACTTGAATCTTTATCTCATTGAAAGCCATTTTGAAATAATCAAATTTACTATTATGAATAATAATAATAAGTTTATTCATATCAGAATGTTTACAATAATGGCATAAAAAAGGTTTGGGTGTCATTTGCCAATAAACGGAGAAAACCCATTTAGGACCAAATGGTTGCGCATGTGCAAAGAATAGCCTTACAAGCAATACCATTTCAATAGACAAATTTCTTCATTTCTGGTATAAAAGGGACGATCAATTTTCTAAAATTAGTTCTGAGATAAGGATTTCAATTTTAAATTCGTACTCAAAAAATGATAATATAGAATTGACTAAAAGTAATCAGAATATCATGAAAAATGACTTTCTATGTTTTTACCACTTTCATTTGTAACCGATGATAATGCAGTTTCTTCCTACAAGGACACTTTCAAAATTACAATAAACTGAAAATAAATTCCAAATAATTGAGTTTTCAACCCTTGCTTGCATAGTGTTGCAAGCAAGGGGGTTTTCAGAAAAATCAATGTGGAACTGGCATTCAGTGGACAAGATGGAGAAATCTGGCACCTACGTCGATCCGCCTGACTACCGACCAAATTGATCTAGTTTACTCAACAGTTTTCAAATTAGCGTATCCACATTGTCACAGGTAAACAAATTTCAGGTACTCAATTGAGTTAAGAAGCTATTTTTACAGTACAGTACAGGTTGATTCATTTTCAGTTTATTGTAATTGTTTGAAAATGTCCTTAAAGGACGAAACTGCAGTATTTTTTCATCAGTTGCAAATAGGAGTGGTAAACACAGAAATTTTTTTTCTAATTTTTCATTATGATCTCCTACCACGTAGTAACGGCTACATCCATCAATTTATTAATCAATATCAGTAATATCAGACAAATATTTCAATATATACATACCTCAAAGCAATAAACGTCTTGTCCGTCCATATATTGAATTTATTATGTTCAGATCGCACAGCTTCAACTTTGACCGTTAATCTTTTTGCTGAAGAAGACGTTTCTTCCATCATTTTCTGAACGTCATCATCGGTGCATGCATGAGGTAAACATAAACCCACATGCAGAACTTTCTCCTGAAATAATTATATGGAAATAAATAAACTATCTCACCAAAACACATGACATTTAAACGAAAGAATACAACCAATAAATAAAAGATAAACTATTATCACGGTTCGATATTGAGGCTGTAGCTGAAAACGAAGGACGTGTATGAAATAAATATACTATCTCACCAAAACACATGACATTTAAACGGAAGAATACAACCAATAAATAAAAGATAAACTATTATCACGGTTCGATATTGAGGCTGTAGCTGAAAACGAAGGACGTGTATGAACTATCTATACATTGCTGCATATTTGATATACCTACTTCACTAGTAAAGCTGGAGTTCACTAGAAGCCTCAACATAAAAAATGATATTGGAAATGGAGGACCGCTTGAATGCGTCATTGGTCCCGTTGCTGAACTGCCGACGAGAACGATAATTCCAGGTTTGACGGAGGCATCTGCAGCTCTGGTGACTCTGGAGTGATTCTGAAAAATAAAGAACGATGTTAACGAAAAAATTTTAAATTCGGAATTGCGATTGAAAACATGTCACTGAAAAGCTGTCACATATCAGATATGGAAATACATTGTAAAGAAGCTGAAGAAATCAAAAACGGTTTCCAACTTCAGCCCACTAGACCTGAGGTAAGTGAAAGTCAGGCCCTATGATAAGCTAAGGACTTCAATGTTTTTAAAGACGACCCCATGCATTGGCTTATCCTTGTGTTTCCGCAGAAGTGAGGTGATCTCTGTGGCTTTCAATTGAGCTTTTTTGCTGAACGGGTACCAACCCGTTTGGGGGGTACCCCAATTCCTGCTCTCTCATGGTCGCGGACTATGCAGAGAAGAGGACTACAAACTCAAAAGTCCACGGCCTCCCTGTTGTCGGCGGAAGTACAACTGTGGAACAGACGATGTGGGATGCAACTCCTATAGAGATGCATCATTTTTCGGGTCTTTACGTCGAGTTGATACAGCTCCTACTGAGTCCTCTTCAATACTCCAAACAAGTAGAGCAACCAGACCAGATCTGTCGAAGTTTGTGCTGATACTTGCCGCGGAGAGAGTTCTTCACTGCTGTGATCCCCGACAGTTTCGATGACCAGATCTGTCGAAGTTTGTGCTGATACTTGCCACTTACAAGAGATCATTGCTGTGATATCTTGTAAGTGGTGTCGTTCCACCTGGAGGTAAATATACGTCTCTCCAGCATCCAAATGGTATAAGATGCTTTCATCTACGAGCTACACATCCTCTCCGTAGTCTCCGCATCGTCCTCTTTTGAGATGGATCATTGTACATTTGTCTATCTCGAATTTCATACCGATAGCATTATTATTATTATTGATATTATCTTTATTATTATTTTATTATATTTATATTATTTTATATTACCATTCATTTCATTCTACCAGCTAGATATATTCAATCAAAATAGATATCATAATTTTTGACAATATATACTCGAGGAATCTAAAAAAGTTGGAAAAAAAGTGTCGTTATTGAGATGTGTCGTCAAATGTAGAATGTTAAGACATTTTTCAAATTCAGACAGAACATCATTTTCTGATATGTTTGCCAAGAAGTGGTGAGAAGTTGAAAGTTTTCATAAATAAGATGATGAATGCAATTCAATCGATACATAAAAACTAGTCAACAGCAACTTTGTAGCCTAAATCATTTGATTTTAGGTTTATGGAGCCAACGCCGAATAGCGCGGATCTTCTTCAAAATATTCTCAACGTTTCAAAGATATCAAGTAGTTTTCATGAATATTTCTGTAATTCGCCTCGTCGCATTAATTTTCAGAAATAGTCGAGAGGTTGTCGAACTAATTTCCAAATTGTAACATTTCGTTTTATTAAAGAGCAAATAAATTCATGCAATTATTGCCACTGAGGGTTATTATCATTCTTTTACCACATTTACTGAGTTGACCATCTTGATTGTTCTAGATTGATGTAGCATAAAAAATATTCAAATGTCGGATTAATACATTACGTGATTATGCAATGACATATATTCAAACAAAGACTTGTAAAACATTCAAAGCCTTTTTATGTTGAAATTTCAACATTGTCGTTGAATAACCAAAGGTAACTGATGAAAGAAGTATTTTCATTTCCATGACACAATAATGAAAAAATATTGAGAGTTTTATTAATTTTACTTCCAATTTCATTGATTTTAAGAAAGAAGTATGTTGGTACGAGTAGTAGGGATGTAACAATGGGGAATGTTCCTCAATTTGGGTTATTACAGCAAATGCAAGTTTGAACTAAATAAAGTTGAGTTTAATTCATGAGGTTTTCAAATTCACTTCGAAATGTATTCAAATTGATGTTCCAAATGTTGGGTTTTGATTTTTAAAGGGATTTGTTTCTAATTCACATATTGGCAACAGCGCCTATATCAATTTGAAATGATTTATATGTACCTAGATATTCTACTTTAAAAAAGGAAAATTATCTTTATAAATCAACAATTAAGGCAAAATATAAATTATAGTTCAATACTACCTCCACAAGCCACATAAACAACAGTTGTTCTGTTATTTATTTATATAGAGGAAGATAGGTTAGGTGTACAAAATGTCATATGTCACAGAATGTCTCGGAACTCGGAACATAAGTAAACAGTACAGCACGCCTCTGAAATATGTCATCGTTGTTTGTCTCATACAGCTATGGTGAAATAGAAACGAATCCCTTTAAATGTTGAATGCATTATTTCATTCCTCTTTTTTAAGTATTTAAATGATTTTTTAAAGAAATAGGTTGAAATGATAAGTTTAAAATGCGTTGTTTCAGAGATTTTTTATGAAAACTACTTGATTTTCGTCAGAAGGAACATTCCCCATACAAAAACTGCTAGACTTTCTTTTACCTGTAAAATATTACTCTATATGACTTGCCAGAAGATTCAAGATTGACAGTCAATAAGACAGTTTATAAGTACAATAAATAATCAGCTCCATTTATGAGTCGTGAATAACTTGTGGAGATTTCAATATCGTTGGCACGGAATCAGATTAGGAAATGGGTTGATAAGAAATATACATAGACGAGAAAATGTTCGTGAAGAGACTATATGAGAAAAAATCGAAGATCTGCTTGAACAAGGAAGGGATCGGCTCAGAATAATAACTAGGCTTGTCACTGGACACTCTCCATTCAGTGGACACCTGAATGAAAATTAAGTAAATTTTCATTTTTCTCATTCTTAACTTGTGCCAGCGTTTTTTTTTTCAAACCTCGAAGCAGTTCTCATGTGCTCTTTTTGGTATGTCCTTGAGCTCTCTCAACGATTCGGTTTTTATCTCCTCAGTCGTCGCAAAACGCCGTCCTTCCATATGTCTCTTCAATCATGGCAAGAGAAAAAAGTCGCAGAGGGCCAAATTTGGCGAATATGGTGGCTGAGGTATGATAATGGTGTTGTTTTTGGAAGAAAAATTACAAGCAATGACGAGTGAGCAGGTGCATAATTGTGATGCAGATCTTTTCAGAGGTTCAGATGATACACTGGAGCATTAGGCCGCACATAATGTAATAGGTATCTTCCGTTTAAAGTTTGACAACAAATAAGATCGGAATGCAGTGTTAATATGGTCATATTTGTGTAAACCATGCCTATATCTAATACATGCATTATGTAATTCATAGAGGGTATTCCTGTCCCTGACTTTTAGTGCAGGCCAGAATATCATATCGCAATATGCAGGACTAGACAAAATTGAACCTGATTTTGATATCCTTGAAGAATATCCTTGGGCACATACAGCATTCTCAACTTCTAATAAGTGTTTTCAAAAGATAACATGCATTTCAAACATAGGTTATGATATATATATATATATAAATCTGAATTTTTAACGTAATTAGATGTTTCGAGTGGATTACGATTAATTTTCAGATTTCCATTAAGTCTGGCCTCTTCATTTCTATCACCCAGGATATACAGTCCAATGACAGTGTTATTTTGATACTTGGGAAATATAATGAAGATCTGAGATAATAATTTCGTGTGTATATTTGAGAGTCACCAGTGTCAAAGTGATGACTTTCACCAAACTCGAGAGTTTTTGAAAAATCTGATATATAGACACTAATCAACAGTAATCAACTCATTAGCGACAAAAACAATCATGGAGTTTCACTGGATTTACCCAACTTATAGTATGTACTTCTGCAATTTACCTGGGAATTTATGATTACGTGCTTCTTGGGGGCGATGTGTTCACATAAGTTTTGTGAGCCCGTCCAATAGGTGTTTCCCCAAAACCATCCTGTCGAATATCTTCCGCTTGCATCATCCACTGAAAAAGAAAATTAGTTTAAATACGCTGTACTCACAATAAATAAAAGATCTTCATAATACGTTGGCAGGTAATAAAATAGAATATATAAAAAAAGTTCATGAGTTCATTCATACACAAAAACGTTTTCAACATACTTCCTGTTCTTTATGCAATTTTAATATTTTGTTTTTTTAAAAAATGAAGCCACTTTTTTTGTTGTTCGTTTTATAATTTTGATTATCTGACTCATCAGTAGGAAAAACCTCTCGAAATGCTGTTGCGTAGACTTATTTGGAAAGTATTTTGTTTATTAATTCAGCTTTAAATTTGTTGTTTACTGCAATTTGCTAAATGATATTGATATCTTCATTTAAAGTATCTATTGAAAGAGGAATATTGACTAATCTATAAAACCTATTATAAGATACTATTTTGTGTTGGTACGGATGGGTAGAATGGGGAATGTTCCTCCTGACGAAAATCATGTAGTTTTCATAAAAGAGCTCTAAAACAACGCATTTTAAACTTATCATTTCAACCTTTTTCTTTAAAAAATTATTTGAATACTTAAAAAAGAGGAATGAAATAATGCATTCAACATTTAAAGGGATTCGTTTCTATTTCACCATTTGGCAACATCGGTTATAGCTAATAAAGGACAATGAATGTGTTACCTGTATGAGACAAACAAAGATGGCATATTTCAGAGGCGTGTTGTTCTGTTTACTTATGTTCCGAGTTCCTAGACATTTTGTGACATGACATTTTGTGCACCTAACTTATCGTCCTCTATATAAATAAATAACAAAACAACTGTTGTTTATGTGGTTTGTGGACGTGGTATTGAACTATAATTTATATTTTGCCTTAGTTGTTGGTTTATAAAGATAATTTTCCTTTTTTAAAGTAGAATATCTAGGTACGTATTAATTATTTCAACTTGATATAGGCGATGTTGCCAATATGTGAATTAAAAACAAATCCCTTTAAAAATTAAAACCCAAAAACATCAATTTGAATAGTTTTCAAAGTGAATTTGAAAAACTTACGAATCAAACTCAACTTTATTTTGTTTAAACTTGCATTTGCTGTAATAACCCAAATTGAGGAACATTCCCCATGTGGAAACGTTTGTGATAAATTGAACAATTATGTTTGATAATCGTTCTACTAATTGTGAAGTCCACGAAATTGAATGAGTTTGAATTGTCTGCTACTACTTCAATAGTGAATTTAATGTTTTCATGAATTTTGTTAATATACCCATGTAAAATATCTAATTGTTTTTCAGTACCTGTGAAACATACCAAAAAGTGAATATTACTGTAGTTTTTCCCAACACCAAACCATTATTTTAACACCTCGACATGTGTTTTGATCACCAAGTGATCATTTTCAAGAGGAAGATCAAACTAATTTGATCAAACTAGTTCGATCTTCCTCTTGAAAATGATCATTTGGTGATCTAAACACGTGGTGATCTAAACACGTGTCGAGGTGTTGAAAATAACGATTTGGTGTTGGAAAAAAACTCCAGTAATATTCATTACTACACCAAAGGTTCCAAACAGTGCATCACAAGTATACCAAAACGTCATCCACATATCTATGCCAATACAAAAAACACTCAAACAAAGGATGCTTAAGAATTAACTTCTCTAGGTCAATGACTTCTTTTTTTAAAACTGGGTTCACTCGATTTTTATTCAATAATTCTATAACTGAAGTATTAGTATCATCAGAAGGTATGCTGGTCAATAGTTATCAAGTCATATGAATTACGTAGAGTGAATTTACTTTAGATCATGATGATACTGATTAATCTTTCTCGTAATTTCACTGATGGTGCAGTGACAAAGGAAACTACTGGTCTAATCGGATAACTCTGTTTTTGCAGTTTTATTAGTGAGTACAATTTTGGAGTTTGGGGGTCGTTAAAGGTGATTTTAATTTTTTCGTTCATCAAAAAGTAGGTTTCAATTTTTCAAAAACTCATTCACTTGTCTCTAGCAAGAGTAAGTCAGATCACGTAGTGATGTTGGTCAATATTAACCACAGATTCTTAAGCATTTTTTGTTTAAGTGTTTTTTGTTTGGTATAGAAATGTGGATGACATTTTGGTATGTACTAAGAGACAATTAGATATTTTTCATTGGGATATTAACAAAATTTATGAAAACATCAAATTCACTATTGAAGTAGAAGCTGACAATTTGATCTCAACCAATTTCTTGGATTTGACAATGAGTAGGAAGAACAACAAACGTGATTTTTCAATTTATCACAAACTTTCCCATACGGATATAACTATTCATTGCGATTCTACCCATGCATATCAACACAAATAGAATCTTATACTAGCATGATTCATAGATTAGTCAATGTTCCTCTTTCTTTAAATCAGAATTCGGAAGGTTTTTTCTATTGATGAGTCAGATAATCGAAATTATTAAATTTCAATATATTTTGGACAAATAACAGAAAAAGTGGCTTTATTTTTGAATAAACAAGATATTGAGCTTGCATATAGAACAGGTAATACGTTGCAAAAGTTAGTTCAAAATAATGAAGACAAAACACCGTAATTCGGGAAATCACGAGTATATAAATTATATTGTGGAACTTGTACTGAGGTATATATTGGTCAAACTGGTAGAACATTCAATAATTTAATCCAAGAACATCATATGAGCTATCCCACACAGCACTAGATATTCATGGAATATTCCCTGTATATCATAAAACGAACGTATATATTCCAAATATTCATAGAATATTCTTGGAATATATACATGCCTTTGGAATATTCATAGAATATGCTTGAATGAATATGGCAGGATTATTCCCGAAAGAATGTGCATAGAATGTCTATAAATGGATTATTCTCCCTTGAATATTCTAAGAATATTGTCGATCGAATATACCATATGATATATTCTTAGAATATATCCCCACGGTATATTTTGGAATATTCTATACAATGGAATTTTGAATTATCTTATAATAACGTATCCAAAAATTCAATATTATTAAAAACAAAAATATTTGAAGATCTTAATCGAATGCATAACCTAATGTATATAACCCTGATAGTGTTAACCAGTTTTTGAACTCAACGCAAAGATTCTGGATGAATTGCTCCAACAGCAACTGTTGGAAACGAGAAAAAAATTTGAATGGGCCAATAAATGAACCAATTGCATCAATAAATTGGTTAATTCTCATCCTATTTGTCTTTTTGTATTTGAAATTATTTAATTACAAAGCGAAAATTTCTGGAAACAGAGTAATGGGGAAGTGAATAATTGGAGTAAACGTTTCTCATTGGTCGATTGAAGTGTAGCGCGCGACAGTCGAATAAGCTCTGTGAAAGCGGCTGTCCCTTAATGCATGGTACATTTGCGTTTGCGTTAAATTCGACATTTGATTCAACATGGCGGTTGACGTGGCAGGTTCGCGTGTGTAATGCATGGTGTGTTGGTGTTATTATCAAAGTATAATTCTGTCACGTTCAGTGTACCATTTATAATTTGGGGTTGTCCAATTTGCACTACAGCGAATAGTTTGATTTTGGATCTTCAAACAGGAGAGTTGCATCTATTCAGTCTTCAAAAAAAGTAAGTAAAATGCAAAAGTATCGATAGTAAAGTTATGGTGATTAACCTACTATACCTCATTTTAGGTTCGAGGAGAGTTGGTGTGTGGGATTTGTTGGTTTGACTAAGTACATGTTTGAACTAGAGTGATTTCAGTTGTGTATCTTCAATAGAGAAAAGTAAGTGAATAACACATTCTTTTGTATCATTTGTTTTCATAATTTTTATCACTCGTTTTCAAGATAGTATCAATTTGCCCAAAAGGAAACAGAGTGGTACCTGGTACAGGCAGGTACGCCAAGGAACTGAAAACGTAATGATTACTTTTCAACAAGACAATGCAAGTTGCTCTTCAAGTCATAAAATGTTGTAAATGTTCATGAGTAACCTATGCGAAAAATATCTATTTGATTTTTATTCCAGTTTTATTGTGCCACTTTCAAATAGTGATAATGAACGTTAATGTACATTTTGTTCCAGGTATTACTATTGAAACACTGGCTGATGCATTGTTGGACAAATATAAGGAAAACTATTCTGGTGAGCAAAGTTTGAATAACTTTAAGTAAGTGAAATTCATTGAAGAACCCATCATACCACTCATTTTAAATACTTCATTTGTGGGTTTATTTTTCTTAGTGAGAAACCTAACCTATTTCTTGATGTAATACACTTTTTTGTTTCAATGAAATGATATATTTATTATTTTTTAATTAGTGCTGATGAATTCACAGAGTTGTTATTTTAGTATATTTTTTAGTATACATTTGTTTGAGAGTAGGAATATCCTTATTTGAATACATTTCTAATATTTGTAATATGACAGTATTCAGGAATATTTTATTCAGTGAATAAATATTTTGAATTAGATTTTTTATTTTTAATATTGGTTGAAACGTCAAATATTTCAGTGTATATTGTTTTTAAAATATATTTGTTTATGAATATTATGTGTTTTATTACTTGTGTGAATCTTGTATCAAAATGCAATATATACATGCCTAATAGCGGTTACTCGTCACATTCTTGGAATATTCCAAATATTCCTAGAATATTCATAAAATATATTTATAGAATATTCTATGGTGTTTCTCTATTGTATATTCCTACAATAAACTAAGAATATCCTGAATATTTTATGAATATTCCTCGGGTTCTATTCCTGGAATATTCTTAATAGAATATACCTTAGATATTCTAAGAATATTATAAGATATTCCAAGAATATTCCCAAGGAATATTCTTAAAATATATCAAAAGTTCGCCAGGAGCACTTCCAGGGAATATTCTCCAGAAGATATATATATCCATGGCATATTCATAGCATGATACAATATCCTTAAATGTATATTCATGAAATATACCTGGAATATCTATTGCTATGTGGGATGTGAATGGGAAAACAAGTTCAACATATTCCAATCATCTTCAAGGAAAACATCTTATTTTTAACGGAGATTTTGAAACTTTACACATAGAAAATGAAGGTTAAAGACCTAATTATTTGGAAGCCATGGAAATTATTAAACTCAAAAATTCAACCAATTCACTGAATGACCAATTGGATTTAAATAGGTCATCATTACTGAAATTGTTTTTTTAGAAACCAGCATTGTAATATCGATATAATATGCTCTAGTTCACCGTTTTTCAACGTATGGGTCGCGACCCCCTGGGGGGTCATGGTGCTTCTATAGAGGGGTCGCGCAAGGATAAAAACTACCTCAGTTAAAAGTTTATAAAGATAGATTTATTAAGAAAATGTTAACAAAAAGCAAAAAGCATAGAAGCATATACTGGTAAAAATTTGTACATATTATTACAAACAAATTAACAAAAAATTAATTAAAGCCTACATCTACTCGTCACTCCCAATGCAAAGGTTGCGCTTGTTTTCAATTAATCAATTTTTCCCATCGTGGATCCGTGTTTGCTACATTGAGAATTAAGTCATTTTCTAAATTTAAGTGATTTCTTTGCTTGCTTTTTATTTGGGCCATTGATTAAATGTCAACTCGCACAAATACGAAGTGGCAAATGGAATCAAACACCTCAAGGCCTCAGTTGGGTATTCTGTTTTTCTTTTTAACCAAAAGCTGACTTGAATTCTAAGTGTAACATCCCATCGGCAGATAACTCCAGTAGATTTTCTTTCAGCTTAGTTGTTAAATTCGCTTCATTTATAGCTGCAGTTAAAAATGAATTCATATCTCCAGCTTTGCTCAGTCTGTTCCGATATCTCTTGCCCAGAAAAGTAATGCCATAATTCTTCTTTCAAATTTTCTAACACCGTTTTCATACAAGGTATATACTTTTTGATGTCTATATCACATCCGACTTCTTCAATATAAGACTGTGTCGACGAAAATGAATCTAAGTTATTTTGATTTGTAAAGCCATGTATTTTATCTTTTGCAGTGATGACATTTTCATTTCACCCTTGAAGACTTTTATTCAAGATATTCAAATGGTGAAATACATCAGAAAGAATAGCTAATTTCAAGAAAAAATCCGAGTTACAAATAAATTCAGAGTATTCCGACTTGGTCTGCTGTAAATATATTAAAAGTTCAGCTCGGAGTTCCATAACTCTGGTCAATACTTTGCCTCGAATTGGCAATTTTTTATAATAATATTTAGAACTTGACTGTATTTCTGGGGCAAGTTTTTGGCCGTAAAAAGCTTGGCGATGAAGAAAGTAATGCATCCAAGAAGCGTTTGGCATTTGTTCTTTCAACCTAGCAATAAATCCACTTTTTGCAGCAGTCATAGCTTTTGCTCCATCACTACAAACAGCAATGCATTTTTCTTCCCAATCGATATTCATATCTTGCGTAGCTTCAAAGAACATGTTATGCAAGCACTGACCTGTAGTGTTTGAAGGAAGTGCTCTGCAAAATAGTATCTCTTCCATTAATTTTTCATTGGATTCAAAACGCACAAAAGCGACAAATTGCGCACAACCCGCAATATCCGTAGATTCATCAAATTGCAAGGACACAAAAGTACTTTCTTTTATTTTTTTTATGACTTGGTCTCGAACATCAGTCGCCATATCGCTTATCCTGCGTTGAATGGTATTGTCTGAGAGAGGTATACTTTTGAGATTTCTACTTCTTGTTTGCCAAACATATCTAAAGCCGTCGGTAAAATCAAACTTTCGGCAATATTCAATATCTGAGAAGCATGGATTCATGTCAAATAAGTCGATCAATACAAATTTGTTTATATTTGGAAACCGGGTATTTGAAACATTTGGATGTAAATCCCAAATGGATACGGTATTTAGCGATTTCCGCAAAGCATTTGACCGTGTAAATCATGACGTACTTCTGAAAAAGTTGACATGGTTCGGATCAACGAAGAATTTTGTTGAATTACTAAAGAGTTACTTAGAAAATAGGAAATATATTGTCAGACACAAAGGAAATGTATCAGGAAAATATCATGCAAACTCTGGAGTGCCACAGGGTTCCAATTTGGGGCCTCTCCTCTTCATTATATTCATAAATGATTAATCTTTAGTTATTAAACACTCGGAATGCCTCCTGTTTGCAGATGACCTCAAAGTATATAAAAAAATACAGTCAGTACGGGATTGTGTTATGCTGCAGAAGGACATGAATAGTATTTATGTATGGAGTCTGATTAATAAACTGCATTTAAACCTCACTAAGTGTAAAGTGATAAGTATAACTCGCACTAAAGAACCAGTTATCTTTAATTATGAGATGGGGGGAGAGAAACTACTCAGATGTACAGAAATCAAGGATCTTGGTGTAACCTACAATATAGTTTTTTCATTTGCGGAGCATATAGGAAATATAGTATCCACCGCCAACCGAACACTAGGATATGTGATGAGGCAATCTGCAACTTTCACAAATACTACCACAATAAAATTACTCTATTTTGCGCTAATAAGGCATCATTACTGTGGTTCTCGGAGTATGCATCCTCATTACATAAAATTGAGAGGGTACAGAATAAATTTTTAAGAATATGGTATTATAGAAAATACCGTTTGTGGCCTGACTATAACACAGTTAGATCAACTCATTTAAGAAATGAATTTAAAATAATGTCCTTTGACCAAAGAAGAAATCTATCTGCTATTATGTTTCTGTACAAGGTGATCAATAGTAAATTAAACAGTTCCGAAATTCATGCACTTATCCCTTTTAATGTACCTGGGCGGCGTACTCGTACAATACTTATGTTCAATATACCAAATTCTCTCTTAACTTTAAGAGCTCCTCTCGTAACAGTTACAATGTATTTGTAAATGTAGATTTTTTTCTACCTCCTAAAGTTTTTTATACAGTAATTATTAATCATATTCTGAACATCTCCTAATGAAATGTTACAGATCTCAAAGGATTTTTCGATATTCTCAATCAAGTATTTTTTGTAAAGCTGTTAACCATGTAACAAGGCCGTCTTGGCCTGTTTAGTTAAAATCAAATAAATAATGCCTCTGAAATCTTGCACCTGCAAATGAGTTGACGGTTTTTCCATGTTCAGCTTTACTTTCATTTCACGTTAACTACTCATATGGACCGTCGCGTCGGTTTTCCGTAATAATGACAAAGCAGTGATTCAGAGAGAAAAATTATATAACATGCGTTATTAACAGTGAAAGTCATCGAAATCCAAACAAACGATTTGCTGAGATAATATGCAGAATCGCTAGACATTTCATCATTGAAGCATGACATATTTTTGTCCGACAAATTCAAATGTAATATCATTTTAATAGAATATTTGGTTCAATCATCATTCTATAAGTAGGTAGGTAGTGAAAAAAATATGTTAATTACGTAAACTAGTTCAAGGTTATCTAATAATTATTATAATTGAGAATTATGGAGTTGAAAATCGGCAATAACATTCACTTTCTCAAGACTGTCAATATTCGAGCACAAGGCAGAATTATTCTTATGTTAATATACGAGGTCTGTTGAAAAAATTAAGAGGATGTTCAAATTTCGACGGCTACGTACATTCAATCAGCGATTTTTTTCAAGTTTTTATGTTGTTATACTAGTTTCGAACTATTGGCCTTATCAGCGCGGTGCAGCCAAGTTTAAAGATAGGCAACACTTGTTTGCCGAAAGCAGTTTTAAAACTTCAGCACATTGAACAAAATCTTGTTTTTCAAACATTTTAAAGACTGTTGCTTTACCCCTCCTGTAAATTGCTTTACCCCTCCTGTAAAATGCAGACGTCGTATCACAGCCATTTATTGCGTTTAAAAATAGTACATGGTTTTGATTCTTTGCAAAAGTAGATACACTTTTTGACGAGTATATTTCGGTTTGACTTTGAGCTTTTCCTGACTTTAAAAAGAAAATAGTTTTTTCAGGTGGAGTTCGAGCAGTAAGAAGTACGAGTGAGTCTACATCTTCACCAACAACAATAGTTGTATTTGTCAAATTAAATTGCTCTATAGCTATTTCAATAATCAGTACGTCCAAATTGAGGGACTGGATTTCATTCTACCTGATATTCTTATATTTTTACTTATGTATACCAATAGAAAAATATTTTTACTTAAACTACAATTTCAGAGATGTATATACGTGGCATACTCATGCATATAATGACGATTACAACTTTTACAACTTTTTGACTCGTCGTATTTCAGAAACGGTGGCTGTAAGAAAAAAAAGTATTGATACATTTTTTGTAGAGAATTTTATCTACAATTTTTATCTGAGTTTATTTTATGATAAAACTCACCGTTTTTTTGAAAATCGGGAAAAATCCACTTTTTTCAAGATTTTTGACTTTTGACCTCGAATAATTTTCTTTCCAGGCATCGCAATCATTCGGAATTTTAAAATCTTATTTTTAACTATGTTTTGAACAATTACACGCATTTGCAGCATGTTGTAAATGTATGTACCTTCACTCTTATTTTTTAGTCTAATTTGACCAGACTAAAAGCAATATATTGGATTCTTGGTTTTTTCCAATAAGTCGTTGATATACAATAAAAAGAGGGATCCTGGGGAACACCAGCGTTGATGGTGAAAGTATTCGACGGCCACTTGTAGGGAACGTTCCTTCAGGAAGCTGAGGAGGCATACACAAAAATGATACAACAAGCCATAGCATCGAAGTTTGGTCAGCAAACCCTAATGCCACACACGGTCAAAGGCCTTAGAAATATCAAGCTAGAATGGCCCTGTCCCCTGTACAATAAAGGCATATGTGAAATAATAATAATAATTCTGTTCATTCATCTGAAAAGTTTCAAACAACATAATAATAGTAATAGTTGAATAACTTCGTATAACACGAACAATACAATTTCAAGAATTTATTAAAACACAGATATAATGTATAGATATAAAGTTAAACCTATAGCATTAATGATAGTAAAAAGGATATATAAGAGTTCAAGATATAACTATCGTTAGTGAAATGAAACAAGAACTTAATTTTTACTTCGTGTTCCTGGATCAGAGACGGTAATAAATCAGTATCCCACTAAATAATAATAGTTCAACAATTCAGTTATCATTAATTTTGAACTGTCGAATACACTCACTGAAAATACATATCGTTGAAAACTCATACGCCAAATGAAGCTTGATTTTCCAGAGGCTTTACAACTTAGACAAAAGGCCAGAAGAAAATAACAACCGAAAGAAAAAACAACTGATTCAAAGAAATTCTTTTTCAAACGACTTTGAAATGATGATGTTAATTTTCATTTACCAACTACAACGGTCTTTTCCTTCTCGTAGTTAGTATAATTTTCTGCCATTATTTTTTTTCCAAAGAAAACTAATACACCCATTTTTATTCTCGTTGTTGCCTGGAAATTTCTTTTCGGAAGTATTTCCAAACATGTATTCTTCTTACATATCTACGATTTCTCTGAGATGCTCCAGTATATCATTATTATATCTATCAAAATAGTGCGCAAAAACAAAGTGAACCATTAGTTTCAAATCAGGTATTGAGCTTTTATTATTTTTTGTACAACTGCAATTGAAAGTGACATTTTTTATGGTTGTCAGGAATATTAAAAGATTGTGTTTACAAATTAGCCCGTTTAAAATATTGACAAATTGACAATTTCATGGGCATTAACATTTAATTCTTGAAATGAAGAGAACGATACTGTAACGCTGGAGCCACCTGTTGGGATTTTTAACTAGCGCACTCGACTTTATCATTGAAATTTGCTCCACAAAGTTGACGTGTTCCATATTTTTTAATTCTCTTCTAGATAAGCTAAGAAGACGGTTTCGCTGAAATTTCCCTCGACGTTTTTGAGTCTACACCAACTAAGAAAATTAGAATATGCGATGTCCTACTGCTGAGCCGATTTTTTTTTTCAACAATACAGTTGAAGTTCTTTTTGCAGCCTCTTCCATATCGTCGGGAACACACAATTCCTTACTATTGTTCTTCATTATGCAAGACATTAAACACCAACAAGAACCTATGTGACTTAAACATGATTTTAACAATGATTTAAACGCGTGAGCTGTAAACAATACTGTTTGTGGGTAACCAGGTAACTGACAAGAGATGTCAAAATGTGTTTTTCTACTCCCGTACGTGAAATAGTACTTTCACACACCGTTCACGAATCGTAAAATATAATTTCACGCCCTTGTGCGTGAAATTATTTTTACGCCCTAGGGCGTGAAATAAACCCATAAGAATAACATGGTACATTCAGGTGTTTTTATTACCAGTGCGTGAAATATACTCATAAGAAATACAATGTAGTCTGTCCATAAGACCTAATACATGAATATTTCGCTGATAGGCGGCCTTAGTGCATCTTTTGTTTAAGAGCAGCAATAAATCATAAATAAACTGTCAAAATAGCTTGATCATTATTGTTGTGAGCTCATTGTTGAGAGTCAATTATTAATATTTTAACATTATATTATAATGGATTCTGATCATTCAGATATACCTACGAAGTACCCCGCCTGATGTTATGGATGCAGCCAATGAGGCTAGTAAGACTCAACTTCCAAGTCAAGAAACACACTAATAAAAAAATCAAATGCTGCAGGTGTAAGTTTTGGAATGGTCACGGGTTCCAATATTACTAGTAATAATCATTATTATTCCACATCAGAATGAAAACCAAAAATAATAATCTCAGTATAAGAATAAATTGTTAATTTTATAATATAGGTACTTACTAATTATTCTGAAATTCAATAAATCTCTTTAAACTAATGGTGCTTAATTTTCTCTGTATGGTCGTAGAAAAAGTATAGTGTGCAACATGTGCGTGAAGACTTTTTTACACTCGCGTTGTTTGCGACACTCGCCTGAGGGCTCGTGTCGCAAATTCCACGCTTGTGTAAAAAAGTCGATTTCACGCACTTGTTACACAATATATTATTTTATTGAAATATTAAATTTATCTATTTTATTATGAAAACAGGACAGGTGTACAAAAAACTTTGTATCATATTTATGTTAAAAGTAAGTTTCATTTTGTTCGTGAAATCGCTTAACTCGCTACGCTCGTTTCGCAAACTTTTTCACTCACAAAATCATAAGGAGCTGTTTTATTGAATAGTTCAATTAAACATGCGGAAACAACTTTAAAAATCTACTGGAGCTGATTAGAAGGTAAACTTTTATCTGAAGAACCTTGAACTCATCTTTATGATATCCATCTGTTGTGTCCTAAAGATTACACAGGTGTGGATTATTTATTCATAATTGAAATTTTTTGGCTTGGTAAATAATTTCTCGCAGTAAAATTCGAAGGTTCTTGCTTAGTTAAGTTTATTCTAGTCAAATATTTTTATGAGTTTCTTGATTCGGAAAATTATAATTTTTGATTTGAAGGACAGTGAAATATTTATCGTTATATTTTTGCACAAAATTTTGTACGTACTGTTTTTACTGATTGATATGAGCATATAAAATTATACATACACAAACTCGAAGAAAAAGCCCTACTGAAACAACTACTTTCACATGAATATTGAATTACCTGAAAAAAAGTACTTTCGAAACAACTACTTTCAAATGAACATTAATTAGACGAAAAATACTTTTGTCTATTCTGTTTGTACTCCAAACATTCCTTATGGAACTGAAACAGATTATCATTCATAGGAACGCTACATCAAATCAAAACAAATCGAAATATACTGTATTGTCCGAAGACTTGCATCTTATTGACAGAGTCCAAGATATACAATGTAAATAAAGAAAAAGTAGTAAAAAAGTATGGAAGTAGATATAAAAAAGTTCCAAAAATGTATAAATGCAAATATTGAAAAAGTTCTCATAATTGCTAATTTATATATATATATATATATATACATATATATATATATATATATATATATATATATATATATATATATATATATATATATATATATATATATATATATATATATTTATATATATACCGGGTATCCCACATTTTATGTGACAGGCAATATCTGGTTTGTTGAAGAAGATACACAAAAATGTTTCATACAAAAGTTTTAGGAGTTCATGAGAGCTATATTTTGATATAATTTTTAAATATACAGGGTGTTTGGTGTAGGTGCTACAGACCAAAATTCCATTTTTTAAAATAGAACGCCCTGTATATCATTACATATTCAGATGCTACGTTAAATTCTGATATCATTTCATGTTTGGTTTTTGAAATTCGGTTACGGCGTTGTTCAGTTATTGCTTAAAATGTAAAGTCTTGAGAACGACTATTATTTTTTTAAATATCTCATACAATTATTCTCTCTGCATCAGATCACATGAAAATTAGTCAAAATTTTGGGTGTTCGAAGTAATAGTTTCAACTTTGAGTTGTGGAATTCAGTCAGGAATCATTTTGAATATGAAAAAATTGCGAAATTGAAAGAGGTGTATTCGAAAACAAATCTTTAATTAATAACAATGTAAATAATATAACTTGATGAATCATTTCATAAGAATGGTAGGTACCTAGAAATGAGTCATAAAAATTGTTCAAAGTGATGCCCATTAGATATTATACAGGCTTCGAAACGTCGAATCACTTCTCTCGTACAAGTCGCTCTTATAATATCAGGCGTAATATCACTGCACGCTAGTTGAATTTTCATTTTCAGATCATCCACATTCAAAGGGGGAGTAGTGAAAACAATATCTTTTAAATAACCCCATAGGAAAAAATCAAGCGGTGATAAATCTGGGGAACGAGCCGGCCACCGAATTGGACCCTTATCACCAATCCATCTATTTGGTAACGTTCTATCCAGATATTCAGTAACAACCTGTGAATTGTGAGGAGAAGCACCATCTTGTTGCCACCAAATTCCTTGTTGTTCTGCTATGGAAATATCTTCCATCAACTGGATCAAATCATTTTCTAGAAAATATAAATATCGCAATCCATTGAGATTTTCATTGAAAAAGTAAGGTCCTATGATGCGGCCATTGAACAATCCACACCATACATTAATACCCCAAGTAGTTTGAAAATTACTTTCGCGGACCCAGTGGGGATTTTCTTGAGACCAAGAGTGACTGTTATGTCGATTCACAACTCCATTATTGTGGAATCGCAATTCATCGCTCCACAAAATTTGACTGAATATGTTAGGACTTTCATGTAATATTACCTGAATACAAGCAATGAATTCAAGTCGTCGTTCAAAGTCCGTGGGTTTCAAACCTTGTACCAACTGAATTTTGAATGGGTGGTATTTATTTTCTTTCAGAATTCTCTGTACATTAGATTTACTCACACCGACTTCTTCTGCAAGAGTACGGATAGAAACATGTGGATGAATAATAATATAAGCCAACACATTGATCTCTAAATCTTCAGTTCTAACAGATCTCGTATGATGACGATGCTTTATAGTAGAAGGAAATGACCCAGTTCGCAATTTTTCTACAACTCTCGAAAAAGTCATTCGTGACGGAATGGGTCTGTCTGGAAAACGTTCTTGGTATAGACGTTGTGCTTGACGGCAGTTTTTCTGACATTCCCCAAAAATTAATAACATATCAATGCAATCACTTGGACTAAACGCGAAAGGCATACTGGAGTTTTCGCACAAAGAACACAGTGACGGTTTTGCAAAGAATCATTGAATCGAACTGACAAGTAGATACAATTCAACATTTGTTACTATGGCATCAACAAGCATAAGCTACTTGATGAAATTGTGCAATATAAAGCAATTCACCCTCAAGTTAGTCACATTCTCAAGAATTTCAATATTATATTCAACTGATATCGATATCGTATCGTAGAGGTGAGAATAATGGTTTGTATTCAGTAGTAGTCTAGTTCAATTTAATAAAAGATATAGACTGGATTCGTGTACGAGTAAATAAGTTTTTTTGAAACTTTATATTTAAGGAAAAGTGCAATAACTCAACAACGCCGTAACCGAATTTCAAAAACCAAACATGAAATGATATCAGAATTTAACATAGCATCTGAATATGTAATGATATACAGGGCGTTCTATTTTAAAAAATGGAATTTTGGTCTGTAGCACCTACACCAAACACCCTGTATATTTAAAAATTATATCAAAATATAGCTCTCATGAACTCCTAAAACTTTTGTATGAAACATTTTTGTGTATCTCCTTCAACAAACCAGACATTGCCTGTCACATAAAATGTGGGACACCCGGTATATATATATATATATATATATATATATATATATATATATATAGAAAGAAGATGTCTTTGCTGACCAGTTAGGAATTAAACGGGTAAATATTTGGGTAAGCAGCAATTATTAGAATATAGTACATAAAATAATTAATCAAATTGGCATTCCTGTATAGGATGAAAGTTTGGCAATACTGAATCCAACAATGTAATTGTTTTCTGAACTGTCATGTCATTTATTTCTTCTTCTCCATTTTCATTCAAAATTAATATTATAACCTATTTTTTGATCACATGAACCTCTTTTTTTCTGAAGAAATCGGTTAATTTCAATTTTTTTGTTTGTTTGTTTTCCTGTTTTGAATGATTTCCATATGGTTTGTTGATGAATTTCTCAAAAAATAGGTGAAAAAATAAAGCTGTACATCTAGGGGGTGTTTAATTTTGAATTTCCTGTACCTGAAAGAGTTAAAAATCAGGTTGGCCACTTTTCGTAATACTAAAATCTCTATATGAAACATTATGATCTAACAAATGAGCTACGTTATTCTCAACTGAGAACAAATGAAAAGCTAAGAGCTGTCAACAAAACTTTTGGACATGTTTCTCATGATTTTCAACTTCTGAAAGCGCCTTTCCACATACACAACTGTTACAGATGTTTTGGTAATAATTTTTAGAACTGCTCCAATGGTGATGTGAATAATGTTCTTTAATTATTTGTTTTCTTCCAGCACCAAGATAAAATAGTCGTTCTCTCCATATAAGCGACTAGTAGCATATAAAAGTGCAGGTGGTTGTCACGGGGATTTTCCGGATATAAATGCTATACAGGGTAATTCAAATTCGACCCCAACCATTGGGATCTCCTAAACTACAGGAGATACGTCGAAGCGTAAATTAGGGCAAAGTTACGTTTTTTGTGCTTAACACAATAATGTTTTGAAACTTGGAAAATTCCGAGTATTTCCGGAAATATCCGGAAAAAAACTGAAAATCGGAATTTTCGTTTTATTTTTTTCTAGCGTTATTTGACAACATAACTCAAACCAAAAACACATTTTCATTGATCCTTTTTTTCAGCTACATGCTTTCTGAAACCACCACTGACTGCAGAAATTGAAATGTAATTCTCGATATTTAATAATAATAATGATAATAATAATATTTATTTCAGAATATTAATACAAAGAATGATACAAAATTTCGATATATAATGAAATAAATATGGTTGAACTCCACGAGGGTTTCCCCTGTATGTATATTTCATCAGTTTTAACGACTCATCCAGAGTCGCAAACTCTCTGATCAATAATGTTGTTACAGTTATCGAATACTTCAGAAGTATATTTCACCCAATAAACAATTTTATGAATCTTTGATTGAACTAGTTCAGAATCAACTTATTTTGCAATTTCGCATGCTGTTATATCATTCTATAATGCACTTTCTTCGATCACATCAATTTAGTTTAATGTGTTATGCAACAGACGGACTTCATAGTCGAACGAGTAGCCATCCAGGAAGTCGAATCGCATGTGTAATAATAACAGCAGGTAATGCAGTGGATTTATTCATTTGCAAAATTTCTACTTAATTATTATGACCCGTTTCCTCATTACTTGTTCACAGTAGGAAGAGTAAAGAAATTTTCAAAGGTTTGGTCTGTTTCAATGTCACATGTTTTTGTAGCTCTATATATCAACAAATAGTCATTCTACTTTGTCGAGGTATATACTAAACGATAGAGAATTTTGTACTCTATACACGGATGCTGTTCACTTTTTCCAAATTTTAATTTTTGTCTCTTTTTTAGCTTTTTACTATATGATGTCGTTGAGCGATTTTTGGCCTATTTTTCTCTCTACGAATTCAAATTGAAGCAACGCGCTGCCGAAACACGTAAAATAAATCAGACCGTTGACAATGATAGTGTTGATGAACGCACTGTTCGACGTTGTTTTGGGAAATTTTCTTCCAGAGATCTTAGCCTCGAAGATGAGCGCCGAAGGGGTCGACCTACAGTCATCCAGAACGAAGATTTGAGGACCCTGGCGGTGACTGATCCATCACAAATGGTGCGTGGGATGGCGGAAGAATAGGACGTCAGCTCCCATGGGGTTTTTGATAGTCTGCAACCAAAGCGATCCTATTTTGGATCGAATCGTCACGTGTGATGAAAAGTGGATCCTCTTGAACTCTAGACAAACGGAGACGTTCAGGACAGTGATTGGACATCCAAGATCCACCCAGGCACTTCCCAGAAACGACAACCAATCAAAAAAAGACCATGGTTGCTGTATGGTGATCAGCAGCTGGTATGATTCACTAGATATAACTTTCTGAAATCAGCCAAACCATCAAGCCAGAACTGGTTAACAGAAGAAGTCCGATCCTGCTCCATGACAACGGAAAAATAAAAAATTAAACGAATTGAGGTTGTCACATTCGTAATATCTAATATGTTTGTCTTGATGATGAAGCTGTTTCGTGATTTTTTGTTTCCGTCTCTTCACATATTTATCAAGAACTTTGGGACAAGCTAATTTACCACTTATTCTAATCTAACCTTCTTCATGAAGGAAACAATCCAATGGATGCAGATGACTCATATTTTTCACAGTTCTATATGTTCTCAGAGTTTTTTTTCGCCATAAAATGTTTTTTCTTTATATCTGATTGTGATTTATTCTGAATACTTCCAATTTGTTCTTGTTTTACAATTTTTCTCCAATATATGAATCCCAGCAGTTGATATCAATAATTTTTGGCGCTTTGAGAATTTATCGTGATACTCTGTGCGAAAACAGTAATTTGAATATATTAATTTGGAATGAGGATCTCCATAAGTTTATTTCATTAGGACCTCGTTTTCCAAATAAAACAGTTCTTGAAAAATTTGATTCGAGGTGTATTTAGTTGAACCTTGAAACTATGGTTTGCTGGGTACTTCAGACAAACGATTTTCGTGAGAGTATCTACAGTAGAAACACAAATCTTCAACAATTTCATAATCTAGAAGATAATCATTCAACGTTAGCTTCAGAATCAGCTTTGTCTTTGCGCCGACGTATTACAAGGACGGACAAATCTGATTACACTTATGATTCATCTTCAAAATCCTCGTAGTTACCATGCGTCTTGTAATGATCAACCATGTCGTCTTCCAGCAAAAAATTCACTTCGAAAAAAAATTAAAGACTTTGTAATGGAAATGAACTTCAGCGTTTCAAATTCATCTGAAAGCGATGATAACGAAAAAGATGATCGAGTTAGGAACGTCAATGAAGAGATTTCCCATTCGGTTCTAATTTTACCTTGCAACAGGAGTTGATTAACTATATCGTCGGAATGTATGTACTTTGCCCTTTACCATTTCGAGCTAATACACTCGTATACCTACATCTTAAAGAATGAAATGACTCTCTATGAATCTGGGGGTGTCAATGGGGAAATATCTTACATTTACATATAAATATCGGCGACTAGTATGGAAGCCGAAAGGGCATTTTCTGCTGTTGGCTATATTGCCTCCAAAATACGATTTTTTAAATGTTTTATGTTGTTGCACCCGTCACGAACATTTTCTTCACAGTTTCAGCTGTTTGGCATGTTTACTTCATTGGTGAGAGGCATGCAAATTGAGGTTTTTGCGTTTTCGGCGATTTTCTGCTTTCGAAAAAAATAGATCAAAGAATTTGCATCAAATTTTTTGTAAAATATGGAATTAAATACGGGTAAATACTCTTCTCAACAATTTAAGGTATTGATCAGATAAAAATAATAATAAAATCGTTGGGCGTAGCGTAACCTGGGTAAATATGTTAATAATATGCCCAACGATTTTATTATCTTTTTATCTGATCAACACCGTAGATTGCTGAAGAGAGTGGTGTGATAACTGCTACCTAGGACCTTCCGTATTATTTTTAAGTTTTTCATACATTATCTGCATCATAATTTTTTTTTCAATAAAACCGTTTAACTTATTTTTTTTTTACTTATTTTATTTTCATGTTTTGGCTGCACTTTAGTATTTGGGATAACGCCCACCAGGGGGAGTGGCATATCAATCGAAAGGGGACGATGAGAAGAACACAATGGTATGGGTTTTATCGCGAGGAAATAAGAGGAACAAAATTTGAAAAATGTCAAAATTTTCTGACATGAACTAACCTAACCTAACCTAACCTAACCTAACCTAACCCAACCCAACCCAATCCAACCTAACCTAACCTAACCTAACCTAATCTAACCTAACCTAACCTAACCTAACCTAACCTAACCTAACCCAACCCAACCCAACCTAACCTAACCTAAACAAACCGGTGCACACACTCAGACAATAGAAGGAAGTTGAAAATGGTTGAAACACGATTTGGAAGAGCGTGGTTACAGTGGTGATGACCTGGCCATGCACATGTGCGAATATCTCTGGCGTCCGGAAGTCCGTCACAATAAGTTGGATCCCTTCTTAGAACTCATTAAATGTATAAAAAGTCAGTTCAAACCAAAATATATGTAATAGAATAATATGAATAAAAAATATTTTTTGTCATTTCCTCGCGATGAAACCCATACCATTGTGTCCCCTCTCTCATCGTCCCCTTTCGATTGATATGCCACTCCCCCTGGTGGGCGTTATCCCAAATACTAAAGTCCTGCCCATGTTTTCAGATCATAATTTTGTTACTCAATTATTCTTAATCTGTTTGGTTCATTTAGTGCCTCAGTAGTGCAAGGTTTATTTCTCGACAATTTGTTACAATGTAACTCCTCAATAACTCATTCAAGCCATTTTTTCGTTGAGTTGCAGTTTCCGTTTTATTTTTGTTTGTTTTAGTTCTATAATTATTTACTAGAGTACCGAGATTCATGTAGGAATGCTTTTGAACAGGTAAAAATTCTTACAGTTGCCACCACTTATATCCTAGAGAGAGACGTGCATATATTTACAAAAATGAATCCAATTTTCAGTCCTCCCTTCCAAAACATAACCACAATACTCGTTCTAGAAATCTAATCTTACCAAACGCTCATAGAACTTTTTGTATGAAAAAAGCATAGAATACAGTGGATGTTAATTATATAATATGCTTCCAATAACTCTTAAGAATTCCCCAAATCTCAATGTATTCAAAAGCCAGCTGATAAAATGCTATTTCAAAGGACTTGTTACAACATTCAAGAATTCACTAATCAACTAACCTTGAGATGCTAAGTTTTAGCAAATTTGGTAATAGTGTTCACTCCTAAGTGTTTTGCTTTAAATCAAAGAATACTTGAGAAATTTTCTGTTATTTATAATATATTGACTTTCTTATAGTCTACAATTATTTACATTTATATGTTTTTTATATTTTTTTTTGAACTTGACATTTTCTTTGTTTATTGTGCATTGATTTCTTTCAACTGTACTTTCCAACCAAAGAAATAAATATTATTATTATTATTACCATGTTGTTCCTACGAGTAATAAATCTTATAACGATCAACCCTCCAGAGTTCTAATAAAGATGTGCCTTGAGAGGAAAACCTTAATAACATATCATTTTTATTCACCTAATGCCACACAGTTCTTGGCACTTTTAACCTTTTACCTCAACTTATAGTCTAATCAACAAGTTCAAAAACATGAAAAATAGAGATAAAGCTCCTAAAAATATGAGCGACAGCTCAATCGAATCGGAATCACCTCTAGAAAAATGTTTTTGAAGGATTTTGGTGCAGGTAAAAAATTGCAATTGTTATTAACAAAATAAGATTTTAAAAAAATGGTATTTAGTTTTTCGTTAATAATTCAAAATATATCAATATTTAGGCAATTCTGAAAAAAGCTCGTTAAAGAGTAGGAAATTTCCGATAAAAAAGTCCCGACTCCCGAAACTCTATCTCCATTATTTATAACTTAAACATTTATAAAATTATTACAATATGTTAAAACAACGATAAAAATAAAATAAATACAACAATAAAAATTAATTGGCGCTCCGGGGCGACTTCATTGATTCCAGTGGCGCATTTGCTTTTTCAGCTGCAGGAAAACCTGGAAAAACCTGCAGCACCACATCATCTGAAGATCTTGATCTAACAATGTCCTCTCTCTCATAAAACAAAATGTAGGGTGTCTCCAAAGGCTCCAATAAATTCAATGCATCACCAGAACACTTCGTGACACGACTATCGTCAAACTTAAACCAGTCCGTTTCTTCTTTGACCAAGGCGTAATAATGACCACATTCAACGCCAGAACCACAGTGAACAATGACTGCATGAATATTATAACAGTGGTCTGCTAGGTTGAAATGTTCATCTATTTCGAACCTTCCAAAGAGTTTCTTGCTTCCGTTAGAGGTTGAGTCTTGTTTGAAAATCATCAGTGTTATTATTAGATTGACTGGTGCCTCAGCTATACTTATTTCCTTATAACAGTCAGTTAGTTTGGCGCATGTTTGACAATACAGTCGATCATCGCCTGTAAAAAATTCCATTTTCAGATGATTTAACAATAAGCTTTGCACGGACTGGTAATTAGTCGTATTAGGAAAAGCTAGATGAAGTTCCAGAAATTCACATAAGTTTTCAGTACTTTAATTTGACGTTGAAAATAGGGTTCCGCGTGGCTGTTACGGCATGCGCGCGCTGCCGCTAAAGAGAGTTTATCAAAAGAAATAATTTTCTTATAACATAAAATGTCATTTTATAAATAAAAAAAATCTAGTATCTTCTTAACACTTGAATGAATCGATTCCCGTAGAAAAAAAGTTATATCACCATTTTTCAAAAAGTTATTCAATTGTTAACTAACAAATTTTTCCCAATCTCCGTTGGCATAAATAATGGGATAAAAGGTATAAATAATTGGCCTATAAATTTTAAACTTCGTGGAGCCCTTTTGATATATATATACTTCATACGATCCTGTGATAAAAGTTCATAAAAATCTATTAATTAGTTAATTATGATTTTTTATAACTATTGCAAAATGAAATATCTATAAATTGTTGATAATTTTTTTTCAATTGATATTTAGCTATGTCTGTTTTCACATTGAACAATGGCAGTTATTAACACAGGATATAAATTTTTTATGTAATTTGTTTATTAAATTGTTTTAAACGAATAGAGAAATTCAATATTTTTGAAAAAAAATTTTCTTGCCATTTTGTTGTCTAGAAATAATTATGATTAGAAAAAAATTTTTAATTTAAATTTTTAATTGTTTAAAATCGAAGTGGAGACAATGTGAATCCCTGGAAAACTCAATGTTATTCACTGTCAGAATGTCTAATCATGAAATAATTGTATCGTGATTAATTTTTATCCAAACATTGTGTGTAAAACATTCATATAGGAACAAAATATAACTGCAGACTATGTGAAAAAGACTGGCTATCGTCTACTTACATTGCGTTAAGTTGATTTTGAGCAATTTGGAAAATGCCATATCGATCATCAGATCATATTGTTTGTGCATTCAAGATTGTAATTAAATCAAAATAATTTTTCTTGTGGAGATACCGCCTGATTGTTGGTGAGAAATTGCATTCAACAACAATGAGAGATTTTTTTTCATCACGTTTAAGGAAATAATAACGTATCTACACAAGCATGAATTCAACAAAGGACGTAGTTTTTACTTTCTCGTTATGAAAGTGGTGTTACTATAAGTACGTGCTGAAATTTCGAGTAATTTGTCTATATTATATTAATGGATGAGCATATATTTGTGCTCATTTTCATTTCAATTTATTTTTCATTGTTTGAATAATTTTAACTCTCTTGTTTTCAATACCGACAATATTTGGACATTCCGAAAACATTCCGATAATGATAATAATCAAAATTATCAATAAAAATGAAAAGCTATTCAAAAATATTCATTTATCAATAAAAATCCATAATAAATGTAAATATAAGTGATCATCTTCAAGAGGAAAATCAAAGTTTGAACTTCCTCTTGAAGATGATCACTTGTTGATCGAAACACGTATCGAGGTGTTGAAATAACGATTTGGTGTTGGGAAAAAACTCTAGTGATATTCATGCATTGAGTAGTTGAAAGTTTTTGGAATAAATTATATAGTTGTGATAATGATCCATTCTATAGAAAACCAAACCTCAAGTTATTTCAAGTTATTTTTGAGTATAGATAATACAGACATTTAGGTAAACAACTTCAAATCATGCATCTGCAGACACATGACCTCAAGAATACAGTTCCAGAACTATGCGATTAATGAATATGAGGAACCAAAAGAAACCAAGATTACATCCTTGGAGAACGCACGAGTAAGCTGAATTTCTATAACGTAGTCAAATGAAGTGAAGTTACTCACTTACTATGAAGTAATAGGATTCCATTAGTTCAAAGGAAGAAAAAGATGATCCAATTACTAACAATACTGACTATAAAGGATATAAATGAATAAATGAAGAAATAAAAATGATATTGGAGTACAAACCAGAAAATTAAGTCGAATTAAGAGCATATTCTCCTTTCTAAAAGTCGGTTGATAAATAATATAAACATCGTGACTATTTCCTAGTTTTGTGAAATTGTATATCGCAATACAGCCTTGTTCGTAGCGTATGAATCACCTTCAACTAACTCGTAATTTGATGTTCACTGTAAATTCCATTGTTCCGCAGAACTGACCCGTCTGGCCTGAATATCATTCACAGGTGGTAAAAATCCTGCATTTCATCTTGGTTGGAGAAAGTGTGCGTTCGCTATGATGTAATTATTGTCGGTATCTCCGGCGTTCAATTCAAAGTTCAGGTTTTACATGAACACGAATAATTTTACTTTCATAACATTTTGTTATGTTCCATTTGGAACAACGAAAATGATATAATTTTTGAAAGTACTTACATTTTTAAGGTATGTTTTGTGAGAGAACAATTCGAAACCCTCACAGGAAATAATAATGATATAGAGTGTATTCAAACAAAAATCTTTTTTTTCTAAACCACAGTTTCGTGACAGTTTTCCAAAGTGTGTTAATAATAGTGGCGTCAACGGTAGTCCTAAGAAACAGGTCCGATTTTGATCATTCAATTTCAAATTTTCGTTTCCCCATATTATTTGAAATCAGAAACGGGAACATCATTATTTATAACATTCAAATGATATTATTCATGATGTTTATTTAAAAAAAAACAATTTTGCTAGGCTTTTTCTGAATTTGTATATTGAACAGATAGATACATAAGTAGTTAAACTTTCAATAATTGTTTATTTGAAGAATATATGTTTCTGAACATCCATTTTCTGAAAACAGACGCAGGTTGCGCTGTTTTGATTGATTTTGAGTACTTATATTTTCGGCAACCACATTCTACAGGACGTATTTTTACATTAATGAACTTGCAAGTGAACTTCTTCAATATGCTAATTTGCTGCATCTTCTATCAAAGAAAACCAGCCCTATAACTTGTGAGAATACAATTTATACAATCATTGAAAACTACTTTTCCGCTTGGTTTTTCAGCTGATGAAAAATTGTATTTAATTTTTACTTTCAATATAAAAAGCGAATGTAGTACCACATCTAGTAATACATGAATGAAAGAGAAATTCCTTTTTAAGGACAACATACAAGCACTACAGGAAAATCTTCAAGGCGCTCTAAGAGCGGTGCCTGTGCAAATTTTTTGTGGTATATTCATCAACTTGATTTTTGTGAAATAAACTTGTTGAAAGAAGGCAATATTTTGGAGTGTTTTAAACAATGAAGATTTTTATCGTAGAGTGCTAAAGCCATCAATACATCGATATCCTTGTTACAAGGAACTGATTGTACATATTGAATGATCCGCTTGACTCCAATCAATATCATTTTCATTGGTGTTTCCTTATATCTGTCATCAGCTGTATTTGAATGCATGAACTTGTATTCTTTAAATTAATGATTGATTTGAGATTAACTTATACAGGGTGTAACTGACTAAGTGTAAAACATTTAAGGAGGTGATTCCCCATCGAAAAAAAGATAGGATCTTTCATATAAAGAAACTTCATTAAAACATCCCTTGTGAAGATACAGCCCCTTAAAGGGGGTACATAAAATTTGTATAACAATTTTTTTCACAAGCACTGAAAAAGTTACAATATTGAAATTAGCCTGACGTTTTGTACTACCAAAAAGACACTTAGCCAGAAATTTATTTGGTTTACCCCTTGGTTGTGAGGGGTGGAAAACACAACCCCTAAAATTTATTTCCAGTGTATTTCCGATAGCCTGTTTCTTTCTAAACAAAAAATGTCTCTTGGGTTTTTGCCCAAAATCAACCAGTTCGCAGCTAAAAATTATTTTAGGAACAACTACAGAGATACATCGTCATAAATGCGAAAATACGAAACTAATCTATCTAGTAGGTCGCTATCAGCGATAGTGACAATTAAATTGGTATGACGCTGTCAGTTTGTGAACTTTCGAAATTGAATTAATACTAATTGTGTGTTGTTGTTATGTTCTTAATTTGTTACTTTAATAATTCATTTGTTATTAAAATAGCATACACAAATGAGGAAATGGCTGATATGCATTACGTTTACGGTCTGTCGCAGGGGAATGGGTTAGAAGCTTTTAGAAGATATGCTGAAATGTATCCTCAATGGCAGCATCCTTCACATAGAATATTTGCTCCACTTCATCAACGATTACGGGAATATGGTTCATACGACAAAAGAACGCAGGATTGTGGTCGCCATCGAGAAGTACGAACACCACAGCTTGAGGAAGCAGTACTTGATTTGATTGAAGAACAACCTCCTACTATTAGTACTAGAAAGATTGCTTTCCAGCTAAATGTTGATCATATGACGGTATTTCGAATTTTAAAGGAACAACTCTTACACCCACACCATCTGCAACGAGTACAGGCACTGTTATCGCGAGACTTTCCGAACCGTCTTGAATTTTGCAATTGGATGCTGAAAATGATTAGAAGAAATTGTGACTTTCTGAAGACGACAGAATTCACAGACGAATGTAGTTTTTCTCGGGACAGATTATTAATTTTCATAATTACCATATATGGGCTGATAAAAACCCTCACGCTATTGTCGAAACTAACCATCAAGAACAGTTTTCTCTTAACGTGTGGCTCGGAGTTATTAGGGATGATTTAATTGAGCCTCATTTTCTACCTCCTCGATTGAATGGTGAGGCATACGTTCAATTTTTAAGAGAAGTGCATCCAGTACTGCTAGAGGAAGTTCCTTTGGGCGTCAGAAGGGATATGTTTTTTATGCATGATGGGGCTCCCACCCATTTTAGTCAAGTAGCACGTCAGCATTCAACTGAAACATATGCAAATCAGTGGAAAGGTCGAGGAGGACCACAGAACTGGCCCGCTCGATCCCCGGATCTCAATCCTCTCAATTTATCTATTTGGTGCCATTTACAGCATTCGGTTTAACGTACTCCTGTTCACGATGTAGAGGACTTAAGAAACCGCATCATCGATGCGTGCAGGGTAATCAGAGAGACACCAGGAATATTTGAGCGAATACGTGGCTCAATGCGCCGACGTCTAGACGCATGCGTAATGTCTGAAGGTAGAAATATTGAACATTTACTATTTCTACATGTTGTGTATTTTGTTAATAATCAATTAGTTTTGTTTATTACCCTTTAATCGTTCAATGCAGGTACTAACTGCAAAATAACAATAAATCTAGTTCGCATTTATGACGATGTATCTCTGTAGTTGTTCGTAAAATAATATCTTGCTGGGAACTGGTTTATTTTGGGCAAAAAACCCAAGAGATATTTTTTGGTTATAATGAAACAGGCTATCGGAAATAAAATTTTAAATGGTAAACAAATAAGACAAAAAGTAACATTGGAAATAAATTTTAGGGGTTGCGTTTTCCACCCCTTACAACCATGGGTAAACCAAATAAATTACTGGCTAAGTGTCTTTTTGGTAGTACAAAACGTCAGGCTAATTTCAATATTGTAACTTTTTCAGTGCTTGTGAAAAAAATTGTTATACAAATTTTATGTACCCCCTTCAAGAGGCTGTATCTTAACAAGGGATGCTCCAATGAAGTTTCTTTATATGAAAGATCCTATCTTTTTTTCGATGAGGAATCACCTCCTTAAATGTTTTACACTTATTCAGTTACACCCTATATACAGGGTCCTGCAACAGTGGCGCGGTGTTCCATATCTCTATACAGGAAGCAGATAGGAATCTAATTTTCTATAATATTACCTTATTGCTCGAGCTCGATAAAATAAAAATATTGGCGGTCACACAGGGTGTTCGATTTTTTCTGGGCGGATCCCAACTGTGTCTTTTTAAATGGCAACCTATATTTTTTATCGCTTTTTCGGTTTCTTCATAGAAAATAAAATAAACTTTATGTATATCTGCACTTCGAAAATATTGACGGTTTTCGAGATATCTAGCATGACAGGTTTTTTTTTCCAATATTCGTCACTCAGAATATCTGAAATTATAAAGTGGTGCCAAGTCCAGTTGAAATTTTTTTTTGGTCGAATATTCTACATTGGTAACTCTCTCAAACGATATATCTGAAATCGACCTGTGATATACAGGGTATGAAAAACCGCTTGCCAAATATTGTAAATGAAAATTTGCAAAATCTTCCTTAGATTAAATGGAACACCCTGTATATTATTGATCCATAAGAAGCGCCAACGAAACTTCTACAAATTTCATTAAGTATTCCCTATGGCTAAGTTCAATAGTTTTTCTTAAATGAGCATTTCTTTCGGAAAATGGTCATTTTTTCAAAGCGAAATCCATTTGACGACTGATAAAAATATACGAAAGATATCTTGTTTCAATTTTGTACATTAGAAGGTGTCCAAACAAATATTTTTCAACGAAATAAATGTATGTACCTATCACTTTTTGCTAAATGGAAAATTATTTTTTCATTGGATGCAGAATTTCACTCATAAATCGTGCAATATCAAACCAAACAAGTTAAAAGAAAGAAACATTATAAATAACTATTTTTTTCATGTTATTATATTCATTCAGAGCTTGAGTTCTAGATATTCAAATTTGTCAACTGGCAAATTACAAAACTACAAAAGGGAGAGTTTAATTAAGGTTGATAATGAAACTTTTATAAAATATGTTCAACATGTCTTCCATTTTCTTGAATGCAGAGCTGAAGTCTATGTTTGAAAGACTGTTCTACCCTGCGCAAGACAGCTGGTGTAATGCTGCGAAAAGCATTCGTTATTCTAAGTCGCATATTTTCGGGAGAAGTTGGTGGCTCAACGTAAACCATATTTTTTATGTATCCCCCATAAGAAAAAATCTAGTTTCGTTAAATCTGGTGATCTAGCGGGCCACCGTACAGGCCCATTCCGTCCTATCCATTTATTGGGAAATACTTCATTTAGATGATCTCTCACTTCTGCCGAATAGTGAGCAGGTGCACCATCATGTTGTAACCACATTCTATTGCGGAGGTCAAGAGGAATATCATCCAACAAACCTGGTAAATCATTTCGTAAGAAATTGAGATACATTGCACCATTCATATGTCCCTCAAAAAAGTATGGACCAATTACATATTCTCCAATGATGCCTCCCCAGACAATTATCGACCACCTATGTTGATAATCCACCTGTCTCAATAAGTGAGGATTTTCTGTCGCATAATAATGGTAATTATGTCGATTTACAAATCCATTTTTATGGAATGTCGATTCATCCGACCATAAAATATTATTGAAAAAATATTCGTTTCGACGAATTTTGTTCATGGCCCAATTGCAAAATCTCACTCTTTTCTCGAAATCAGCATACAGTAGTTCTTGATGTAACTGAACGTGGTATGGATGCAAGCGATGTTTCTTCAATACTCGTTGCACTGATCTCTCACTTATATCCATTATTTCCCCAATTTGTCGTTGACTCCTACTAGGATCTTCTTCAACAGCAAGAAGAACTTGCAATTCATTATCTTCATTAGTAGCTGGCTTGATGCGCTCATGTTTGGAATAATTAATAGATCCAGTTTCAACGAATCGTCCCAAGACCTTTCGGAAAGATCTTTCATCTGGATGCCTTCTATCTGGATACCGTTGAGAATAAATTCTACTTGCCAATAAACAATTCCTGTCTGATTCACCTAATATGAAAATAATATCAATCAAATCACTTTTTGATAACAACATTCTGATGAAATTATACCGACAGTTCAACTTCACGATTGACTAAAAATTTCAATATTCATTTGCAGCGAAATATTTTGTTCTGTCATTTGCCAGACTACTTGATTTCCAATAAATATTTCATTCGCTGAAAGGTTGTATTAGACCGAAAGAATATGGCACAAATTTGTAACTATTGTAACTATTCAAGAACGTCCATTTTGTGGTGTAATTCGCGACTTGTTTATCTAGCAACAGGTAATTTTAGGAATGGGCGATATTTTAAGGAAAGGGTATTTTTTGTATATTCTTATCAGTCGTCAAATGGATTTCGCTTTGAAAAAATGACCATTTTTCGAAAGAAATGCTCATTTAAGAAAAACTATTGAACTTAGCCATAGGGAATACTTAATGAAATTTGTAGAGGTTTCGTTGGCGCTTCTTATGGATCAATAATATACAGGGTGTTCCATTTAATATAAGGAAGATTTTGCAAATTTTCATTTACAATATTTGGCAAGCGGTTTTTCATACCCTGTATATCACAGGTCGATTTCAGATATATCGTTTGAGAGAGTTACCAATGTAGAATATTCGACCAAAAAAAAATTTCAACTGGACTTGGCACCACTTTATAATTTCAAATATTCTGAGTGACGAATATTGGAAAAAAAAACCTGTCATGCTAGATATCTCGAAAACCATCAATATTTTCGAAGTGCAGATATACATAAAGTTTATTTTATTTTCTATGAAGAAACCGAAAAAGCGATAAAAAATATAGGTTGCCATTCAAAAAGACACAGTTGGGATCCGCCCAGAAAAAATCGAACACCCTGTGTGACCGCCAATATTTTTATTTTGTCGAGCTCGAGCAATAAGGTAATATTATAGAAAATTAGATTCCTATCTGCTTCCTATATAGAGATATGGAACACCGCGCCACTGTTGCAGGACCCTGTATATATTAGACAATGGAAGTCCGAACTAGTTGAAATCAGAGCTGTTTGTGATGGTGCAACAATAAATTGTATTCAATTGCTTGGTTATTGTTACACAAAGTGATATTGAATTGTATGTTTCATATCCTCGTTTTCTCAGGGTGATACATATCTAAGCACCTTTCTCTTAATGACAAAAAATATTCTTTTTTCTACAACGTCTTTCAAACATATAGACACGAAACAGGTGACAAAACTATGTCGCGTTTGGCAAAAGAAATAATCATTATGCGCAATATTAAAAGTTCTGTTCTCAATGACAAATAATGCAACTGCATGGTATTAATCGCTGGTCATAAATTTCAACAACTTTGCAAGACATGATCTAAATGCAAATGCCAATAATGAAAAAAAAAATTATAAAAAACTTTGCACAATACTACGAAACGGTCGTTCAGATCTTGAGTAAACGCAATTATTGAGTGAGTGGATCTGACCTCGTCATTCTCGATACAGGTTGATTGGAAATCAAGTAATTTTTTCCTAGCTTTTGTTGGCTAGATGCATAATTATGACATCCCTGGGAAGGTCATAGGAGAGCAACCAGATGAATTCTTCAAATACTCATGCAGTGAGAAAAATTTGTATAGATCATTTTTTAACTTTATTCATTATACTCTCAAATTTGAAAGACATAACGAAAAATAAAATTAATAAAATATGTGATATAGTGAGAAAGGGAGAAGGGTGCTTGAAAATAATGGGAAAGATGAAGAGAATGAAAGTGGTGGCAGGGGAAATGATGGAATGAATGGGGAGAACGACTAAACCAATTGAAGACATGAACACTAATTTGGTAAGGTAAAATAATAAAAAACAACTGATGAATTCCAGACATAAATATAGAAAATGATACGGATACTGATAATTATACCGATCTGTTTAGAAGACAAATCATAGAGATAGGTTAAAGGACATACACCTAATAGAAACAAAAAAGTTGGAATGGTCAGCGACTGAATAGATATAGCTCATACAAGGAGGAAAAGCTAACAGGGAATACATCTAGTTTCTAAAAGAAGAAAAAATTACATTGCGGTTCAAAAAAGCAGGGGAACAGATTATCAGTTCTTTCAAATGAAATTATGGCATGTGAAATCCGATGAGACCTCGAATAGGATGACCTAAAGAGTGTGGCAGTGGAAAAAAAAAAACAAATAGAAGTAGAAGTGAGTAGCAGGGCAGAGTTTTATAATTCAAGTTTTACAGTGATTGTTAGAATGGGGTAAAATGATAAAACCTTCATCTACTGACTTAAAAAGAACTTTCTTTGAAAAATATGGGTTCCATAACCATCATTCACTATGGATGGAATGAAACAAGTGGAAAGGAAAAAGGAGGATTCAATATGAACTCATCGAATAACAGTAGTATTCACTATGATTCTTGGAAAATAACCAATATTCAGATAAGCTCAAGAACAAGGCGAACTACTAGAGTTAGTCTATGAGAATTTTTGAAATAAAAGCACATCCCAGCAACCACTAGTGTATATACATCCCAGGTGATGACATCTCTTACGAAGCCGAAATCTATTGGATCGACAAAATATTCAACTCACAAAGATCGATAAACGATGCTTCCCAAGGCGGTCCGTTGCAATGCCAAGCTATAACATCGATCACCAAACGAGATTCAACCTCTGTCTCTCATAACTTCTTCCACTGCAAGGCAACTAATTGAAACTAGGCCCCCCAAAAAAATTATACTATGTCGACTCGCCATGCTAGGCAGAAGCACAAATGCATTACTAGGCTCAAATGTTCTTAAAGGACAAGCTTGAGAGAGTCAAGGCTTCCTTGCAAAGCCAAGCTCAGCTTTGCAACGGACCACCCTGAGGAGCCTCATTAATCTTTGGGAGGGGAGATGTCATCTGGCCAGACAGAAAGACATACAGCTGAAAATAGAAACGAAGTACTGACTCACACAATTCTGGCTGAACCTTTGATAGTATATGCACACCAACAGCAGCATAGCACTGTTTAGGGCCCTAATTTCAACTAGACGCCTTTCAGTGAAAACTGAAGTAAAAGACAGGCTACGATTTTGAAGAATGGCTTTGCAACTGACCGGCTTGGGAAGCCTCGTTCATCGTTGATATTTGAGGAGTGAGTCTTCTGTGGATCCTTTAGATGGCGGTTCGTGAGAGGAGATGTCAGCGCCTCTTCTTACTCAGGTCTGTCAGTTGAGTCCAGCAATTCATATTTCAGCCTAGCACCACTGATAAGAGTTGAAACAGCGCTATATGGTGTTAAATCACGAATACGATGTTTATGATGTGATATCACACACGGAAATACTCTACAAGAGGACATCTTAGAGTGGAACTGAGGAACTGCTTTTACAGAATAGGAATTGGCTTGAAACTGTTATACAGAGTTACCAGCTGTGGAAATACAACAAAGGAACAGACGCAGCTTGTCATGATTTATTAGAATGTGAAATACTGGATGGAACACAGGACACAGGCAATTTCTGTGGATTGCAAATTATGCCCAGAAGAATATATTGGCAGACCATTCAACAAAGAACCCATAGAAACTATATTGTTGAAATAGGTGCCCAATGGTTGTAGTATTTTCCAGAATTGTAGTATTTTCAAGGCACCACAAAAAAATGGGTGGAATTTAGAGAGATGAAAAATAGCAACACAAATAAGAGTTAAGTATGACAACAGTGTGAGATAAGTGTTTGGCAGGAAAAGTTTCCAAAAGAACAAACCTGCGTTGAATGGAAGAAAGGCATGAGAAAAAGAAAATTTTGATATAAAAATGGAACGAAGAAATAGTAAAATTAAATTTTTGTTGTTTTTGTTGCTCAAACTGAATAAATTCAGTTTTGAGGCTGTACCAATGTATGATGAAAATCAACGATCACCAAAATCATTACACTTTGGTTAGATTCAATGAAAGGTACGAAGTCTTTTCCCAATTTTTTTATCGGAAAGTTAATAATGGACAGAAGTAACATGTAAAGTTACGAGTGACTGCAACCGAGACCAGAAAATGAAAATATTAAGGCTAGAGACCATTTCGATTGAGTCTTGAATTTGCATATTTTTTTTGCATTGTATGTTGCAAATATCGATAAAATCCAAATATTTCATAAGCCGAGTTGCACTGCTGCAACTCTTGCGATTATGTCGAGTGCATTTTTAGTGATCATTACTTGTCGGAACGAGCAGAATTATTTATCGAATATAACAGGCGGGTCAAGGATTTCAAAGTAGTGCTTTGAATGTTGATCATTTTGCAATTCAACCCTCTAATTTCAGTAAATGGAGTACCTACTTAAGCAAAATGTACAGTTGTAAAGTTTCAAATATAGCAATGAATCATAAAATTGAATTGAAATTCAAAATAATACAGCAATATCGATCGAGTAACAATATTAAGATGATAGAGATTCAGTGGTATAATGCAAAGTTTTTCCGCAAAAAATGTTTCATGATTTCTAACTCGGCATAACTTGAAACTCATATCAAAATGTCCAATAATTACTCTCACTTGTCATATCTTTTTAAGAATAAAAGACAAGCACTACAGGAATATCCTTAAAGCACTCTAAGAGCGCCCTAACGATTTAAATCGTTGGAGATTAAATCCACTTAGAAAAACATTCTGAGGAAGTTTATTCCACATAAACGCAGTTCTCCAGATGAAAGAGTTCTTAAACAGTGAAGTTCGAGATGTACTGAGTTGAACCTCCAAACTATGAGCAGCCACAGGCATTTCTGATATGTACCAAGTCAATTGAACACTTCCCGTGAAAGTATCTATAGAAGAGGGACAAATCTCGAACCTTTCTTCGATGTTCCAGAATATCAAGGTTGCAATTGTTGCTCGCGTCTCTAATCAGGCGGATGGCTCTTTTCTGGATGGAATCCAGCAGCTTCAGCGTATGCTTAGGGGCAGAACTCCATATATGAGAACAATACTCCAAAGAAGGTTTGATCTGTTCTTCTTACAGCATCAAACGTTGATAATGTGAGTACAGTTTTCTGGTTCAGAACAGTGTTTCAAGCTTTTGAGAAACAGCCTTTGCAATTCCAGCGACATGGTTGTGCCAAGACATATTGGTGTCTATTTCAAACCCCCAACAAACCCATCGGAGCTATCGAGCTTATCAAGCTATCTTCAGAAAAAATTCTAAAAATCATGAAATGTACAAGGTGTTCCAGTTGAAAATATAAAGCTATAAAGCCCTCTACGATTGATTTGTAGCTGTTACTATTTGTTCGGTATTCACCTATTACTGTATGTGGGTTCAGGTATAATTATTATTATTATTATTATTGCTAATATTTGATCATTGATGACACCGGCCTTACACGCACGCGCGGAGGTCGGGAAGCGTAGAAAAATATAAAGGACAGACAAGCAAGAGGTATGCTCGGAAAAAAAAGTGTGTTCCGCAAAAAACGTGTGTTCCACTAAATGTATGGTGAAAATTATCATTATCTACCACCTAAACAGCATCCTTCAAGATCGCCACCGGGGTACCCCACAAACTAATTAGGAAGTGAGATCAGAAGGCAAGGAGATCTTCCGGAACCAAATTAAGGTTGGTGTCTTCCATTATTAATTTTCCAGATTGTCTTCTCCTTTCAATGGAAGACTTTTAATGGAAGACAGCAACCAAATTGAGGTTGGTGTCTTCCATTATTGATTTTCCAGATTGTCTTCTTCTTTTAAATATCTAACACCCGGCCCACATGGTAACTACAGTCCTTATCGAACACTATTAGCTACGCAAGATTGTGAATTCATGATGATTTGAAGCCAAAACAAGTTACAATTTTCATTCCAGTTCTATAAAATGCTGAACTCTAATAAACTATGGTCCCTTTGGAGAGCAACAAAAGAGAATTGGTTTTATTCCTTGGAATTTTATTACCATCAAAAGTTAAGTGATATTCTCAGTAACATATCAGATGTTCTTGGAATAGTCGAAAAGCAGGTAGGATAATTCAAAAAATATTAAATTCATAGCAAGTACAAAGTACCCTCATTTCGAAAAATACGAAAAATGTTCATTACAAAAGGTGGTTCAGAATCAGTTATATTCAGATTTGAAGTCATGGAATCCTATTCAAAATTTTACCGAAAAATTTAGAGTTACTCCCGTATGATATACACACATCGGAAAAGTCTAGGGATATTTTTATAACATACTAAATATCATAAAAATAAATGCATGAGGTCGTTTAATTTCGATTAAATTGGTACACTCGACCACCCTGTAGATTTCTATGGGTTGAACAAAGCCTGCAAAAACGGTAACTAATCTTTTATCAAGTTTTTTACAAACTGTAGGTTTTCGGCTAAAATGAATAATCTGAAAGTTCGAGTTTGTACATTCTATGCAGTTCTTGCTCAGCAATTGAACTGGAAATATTGTGCTTTAACATGGAACGCCATCACTTACCATTGGCTGAGATGAATAGAGCTGTAGGGCTTCTTCAAGGTGGCATGCGACAAAATGATATAGCTCTTCGTTTGGGGGTCTCCCAAAGTGTTATCAGTCGATTATGGCGGCGTTTCCGTGAAACTGGCAGTCCAGCCGAACAACATCCAGGGCGAGGACGCGCTACAACTGCAGTTCAAGACCGATTTTTGGTCTTAACCGCAAGAAGACAACCGACAATCACAGCACCTGAGTTGGTTAACGTGTTGCAGCAGACGCACCAGGTAACCATTGGTCGTGATACTGTCAGAAATCGACTGCATGAAGCAGATCTCCACAACAGAAGGCCACTTAGATGTCCACCTTTGTCGAGAGGCAATCGCGGTAGAAGATTAGAGTGGTGTCAAGAACATCAAAACTGGAATGCAAATGATTGGGCCACAGTTTTGTTTACAGACGAATCCAGATTTGGATTTCATCCAGATTCTCGTCGAGTAAGACTGTGGAGACGACCTGGAAATAATGAACGTTTGAGACACGTCCAGGAAGTCCACACATACAGAAGTGGTACAGTAATGCTATGGGGCGAAATCATGATCGGCGGCAGAACCGATCTCGTTTTTCCAAATCGCTCCCTCACAGCTCGACAGTACCTCGACACCATTCTTCTACCTATCGTCCGTTCGTTTGCTGGTGCTGTTGGTGAAAAATTCCACCTAATGCACGATAATGCTCGTCCACATGTCGCGCGTCTAGTGACTGACTGGCTCACCAACGAAGGAGTTGATGTATTGCCATGGCCAGCACAATCACCGGACCTGAATTCCATCGAGCATGTGTGGGACATGCTTCAACGAAGAAATACTCCGCATATGGGGAACATTCACACAACGTTTCAATTGAGAGAGCTTTTAATCGCTGAATGGGCAAATGTACCTCAACAAGACATTGACAATCTCATTTTGTTGATGCACGATAGATGTAGGGCCGTAATAAACCAGCCTGGAGGCTATACTTTGTACTGATTCCAATTTTTTTTGTATTATGATTTTTTTTCGGGGTGCCAAAGAAGAGCCATATTTTTTTTAGTTTTGCTTATATGCGCACTCAGTATTTTTGACCATTTAATAAATTTTGTTGTAAGTTACATTCGTTTAGTAATCACCCGTCAACTTTTTTTCCCTAAAGCGATCTAAAAAAAAATTATTGCCATTTTTAAAAATATCCCTAGACTTTTCCGATGTGTGTATTTTTCAGTATTCAGATTCGATATTCTTCAAAGTAGGCATAATTGAATAACTTTGATATAACTCTTCAAAAAATGAAGTAAATTTGTAATTTTTTTTTCTTCTTAATAGCCGTCTGGCTCGCCTACTTCTTCCAGGTCATAAATTTAGGCCATCTATTGAAAATGTTTATGGCTTCAGGACTTCGGGTTTATGGGCTGCCCTATGTTGGAACTTTTTCCCGACGTTTCGCCAGGCAAAGTGGTGTTTTTTTCAAGCTACTGTCGAAATTTTGTTGATTTTGATTGGTACTTTCTTCCAGTTGGAATTGTTGTCATGTTTATAGATTTAAAGGACTTCACGAAGTAACACATAGTTTGAACCTGGCGAGTGGATAAGAATCTAGGAGCCTTCAAAATATATCTGTACTGTTCAGTGGTCAATGCGTGCTCTGCCACAGCTAATTCTTCCATGTGTCTCTAGTACTCCTAGTACTTGTGCTGATAGTACTCTTGGCCGATATTTACGTTGCTACAGGAACATGGGATACAAAAATCCTTGAGTTCTATTTGGCGTCCCTTCTATCCTTTCTTTTATTTTGTACAAAGGTGACCAATCCTGTTGATTACTCTGTCATTGGCTCCTGCTTTGACTTACATTTGAAATCAATTCTCGATTGGAGAAAATCATTAAAATCGAAGAGATCCAATAGAGTCCTGATCGTTTACCAGAATTATTTCCACTGGACTCTTTTGTGGGATCACTGAATGTCAATTGAATTGGGGTAGCCTAATTTGATCTGTGTTTGTTCTAGAGTTCCGTTCCCATTCTTCTAGAGATCCGGTGGACTAAACAAATGACATCTTCTCGGTGTTTTATTTTCAGTTCAAACTTTCAGAATTTTCTCTTGAAATAGAGATTTTTTCTAATCGAGATAACTGGACATATGACTATCTTTCACTTTCAAGTCCGTCAAGCAAAATCATTCTTTATCATAACTTCATAATTAAAATAAATTCGTTCAGTCGTATGGGCGTTGAAAGTGGCACTTATTTCTATTTGTACAGTAAATTACGAAAATCCGGAGGAACAACATAACTTTCATTATTCTAATATTGAATACTTTCACCCAATATCTGTACTCTGTTACGTGCTAAATATTCGAGAAATTAATTATGTAATACCAATCGATATTTTCATTCAATAATTCAGCTGCGTCTAATAAGTAACCCACTTGAACTGACCGGGTCGAAATCATTTGGGACGAAATTCTTGTAAAAGAATTTCTTTTTTCAATGACATTTTCGAATTTATTATTGTTTGCGATGTTGAGAAAAAAAAATACCTACATTTAATACATAGCCATTTATCACTTAGGAATACAAGGTGGCTCAATTCGTCCATTTATAAGGTGAACATGCGACATAATTATGTACATAATGTTTATTGGCCTGTTCTGTTCACCGTTTGGTTTGAAGTCATTGTTAGTGCGTGGATCGAACATGCACAAATGTACAGTGTCATCCCCAAAGTATGCACCATATGGGAAACTTCTTTATTACGGGTTTTTCGACAAAAAGTTATTTTTGATAAAAAGTTTGTGCATCCCCTAAAACTAAACATGCATCAACAAAATATAGTAAAACACATGTAATATACGAGGAGCCTTCAAATATTTGATTTTGAGATAGGAGTAGAGTACTCTTATTTTGAAAAATATCGGGAAATGTTATTCAGAAAAGTTGTTCAGCATTGAAAAATACATCTAGATTTGAAGTCATGGCCATCAAAGTGAAGTTTTTTTTACCAATTTTTTTTAATGGGGACTACGAAAAGAAAAATTTGCTAAAACGATGAATATACAGCATCCGACGTTTTATTTTGAAAGCCTGCAATATTACAAAAAATTCACAACTATGGTGTAAACTACGGTCGATTTTTTTGAAGAGTAAAATAATTTTCGTTTTTGGTGCAAAATTATTTTTGTTTTCTGGTAACACCGAAAATTACTCAAAATTATGCAGTATTGTAACAAGAACTTAATATTTAATAATATCAAATCACAAAACATCGAGTATTTCATCAGTTCGGACTTCCATTGTCTAATATAATATACATTGATTTGAAAACCCTGAAAAAACAATAAAGAAATTAATAAGATTAACCAACAATAACAATTTTATCAAACGAAAAACTGAAATTACAAATAAATAACATACAAACAACAGCCAAACAAATAAAAATTAACATATTGATAAAAGCTGAAAAATAAAAATTAAAAAATTTCAAACCAAGTTATGTCTTTTAATTTTTATTCTTCATTTTCTGTTAATAATAATTTTTCAATTTTTATTTTTCAGCTTTTATTAATATTTAAATTTTTTTTTCTTTTGGTTGTTGTTTGTATATTATTTATTTGTAATTTCAGTTTTTCGTATAATAAAATTGTTATTGTCGGTTAATCTTATTAATTTTTTAATCGTTTTTTCAGGGTTTTCAAATCATTTTATATTATATCAGACAATGAAAGTCCGAACTGATGAAATACACCACGAAACATTGTCAACCACCTTCAAACAAATAAAACATCGCAGTAAAATAGGTATTTTGGAACAAACTCATTGATTTTTTGGAGATTATTTTGGAGAATTATTTTGGACAAGAAAATCTCCAGAAAAGAAACGAGTTTCTTCCGAAATACCTATTTTATTTTGATGTTTTGTGATTCGATTTTATTGAATATCTTGTTACAGTACTGAATAATTTTGAGTACTTTTCGGTGTTAACAAAAAATTAAAATAACTTCGCAACAAAAACTTTAAAAATTATTTTAGTCTTCAAAAAAATTGACCATGGTCAACACCATAGTTGTGTCATTCGTAATATTGAAGGCTTTCAAAATAAACCGTCTTATACAGGATGCTGTCTATTTATCGTTTTAGCAATTTTTTTTTCGTAGTGCCTATTTAAAAAATAGTGTAAAAAATGACACTTCACTCAGATGGTCATGACTTCAAATCTAGATGTGTTTTTCAATGTTAAACAACTTTTCTAAACAACATTTCTTGAAATTTTTCGAAATAAGAGTACTTTACTCCTGTCTCAAAATCAAATATTTGAAGGCTCCTCGTATATTACATGTGTTTTACTATATTTTGTTGATGCATGTTTAGTTTTAGGGGATGCGCAAACTTTTATCAAGAATAAGATTTTGTCGGAAAACCCTTAATAAATTCCGTGTTAGGAATCACACGTTAAAAGGTAAGACCTCGTAAGTCCTCAGCTCGCACAAGTTTCACAACTTCTGAGAGTTGTCGTTCGTATGAGGGCGACAGCTGATCAACGAAAAAACAGAAATAAGTTTCTCATATGGTGCATACTATGGGGATGACACTGTACATATATTCATATTTTGATTGTGTAACGAATAGAACAAATTACACCAACAAACCAAATTTCATTTTTTCAGAATGGAACATACAGAACAGTAAGGTTTTGATCTCCTCAATCATCACAAAACGCCATCCTTTAATGGGTCTTTTCAATCTTGGAGTCAGAAAAAAGTCACATGATCAAATCTGGCCTTCAAGAAGTTAATCTATTAGCATCTTACATAACTGATGTCTATGCTACTCAAGTTTGCAAGGCATTTCCTTTGAGAAAAGTAGCAGCTCATAAACAAACATCCCCCGTGTGTTGGTTTGACGATTCTCTTAAATCTTTCAGAGAGTCATTGAAGAGTATCAAAGTTATCGCAGATAGCAGTAAGGACCCTTCCGATATAAATGTGTACAAAAAACTCAAAAAAAATATCATCAACGGATAACACAGATTAAAAAGCGGGCATACGATGAATTTATTATCTCTTCTACAAATAGATCATCCGCATGTTGGCGGATAATAAATTATGAACGTAACAAAACAAAGGCTGTTGCAAAAACACCCCCCATATCTCCCGAGGATTTCAACAATTTTTTTGTTGATATTGCGGATACCATCATTAAATCTTTACCTCAGATGGACATGGACGATTTCATTAATTTCGAAGAATTTCCAATACCTTGTAGCTCCTTTTTTCCCGGTCCCGTCACCGAACAGGATATTATGAGCGCGATTGATTGTTTGAAACCTTCAAACTGTTTAGATGCCCAAAATTTGAACGCTGCTATCATTAAGGAAATCCTACATATTATAATTTCGCCTTTTCTAGGAATGGTCAACCTTATATTTGAGACAGGTGTTTTTCCTAACGCTATCAAATATGCGAAAGTAATTTTCAAGAAGGGGGACCCATGTTCCCTGGACAATTACAGGCCCATATCTATCATCTCTATTTTTTCCAAAGTCGTTGAAGTAATAATGAAAAAGCGTCTGTATGATTACTTCGAGAGCAACAACTTCTTTTCTCAGGGTCAATATGGTTTTCGCAAAAATCGTTCTACTTCTCTAGCTGTCTTTGATGTTGTGGGATCTATTGTTGAAGGATTCGAGAAGGGTGTGCACACTGCCATAACGCTTTTTGACTTGTCTATGGCTTTTGATTGTGTATCACACAGTATACTTCTTAAAAAATTGTATTATTATGGAGTTAGTATCTCTGTCACTCATAGAATCATACCTTTCAAACAGGTATCAGTCGGTTTCGCGTAATGGTGTTACATCAAATTTTGAACCTGTTGAGCACGGTGTTCCACAAGGTTCAATACTTGGGCCCCTGCTCTTTGTTATTTATGTTAATGACATATGTAATTTCATGTCTCCCTATAAGTCCATTCTCTATGCAGATGACACAACTTTGAAATATAGCGATCAATCATCATCTAACATCCCACAAGTAATGGAAGAAGTTGAAAATCTAGCCAACACTTGGTTTCTAGCAAATAAATTGAAGTTGAATAGTGACAAAACTCAAAATCTTGAGTTAACCACTGTAGGTTCAGCTAACACATAGATCTTCTCGCAAATAAACTATCTAGTGTAATATTTATCCTTCGTCAACTGCAAAACATCACAAGCGGTGAGATTCTAAAAATGACGTACTTTGCTTTATTCCACTCACACATCAGCTACGGTGTTCTGTGGGGGAACTCTCCTGGTTCGATGAGAATTTTCAAACTACAGAAAAAACTGAGAATACTAGCAAGAGCTGGTTTCCGGGAGCGCTGTAGACCATTATTCAAAAAATTACGTATCATGCCGTAGCCAACATTATTTATTTATCAGACGCTACTGGAAATCAGAAAAAATGCTCAGTTGCTAGAGAAACAGTCTGACATACACCAACACTTCACAAGAAATGCGGACAAGGTAAGAACATGCTGTTATCGTTTGACCAGATCAAAAATGAATACTGTTGATTACAATCTCTTCAACTCTCTGCCAAATAACTTTAAAGAGCTAAGTATCACGAAATTCAAAAGAGCCATCAAGGAATTGCTACTCAACCAATGTTTTTACTCAGACTCGGAATACTACAATCATTTTAGGACAGTTCACGTCAGCCATGTCTACTCGAGATGAAACATACTCACCGGTATCGATTGTACTGTGGTACAAATACCCCTATTATCACGGGTGAATTTTTATTTGTTTATATATGTACGTAGGCAACCCCAGCGTTGCCTAATAGTTTTGCATTTTTACAATTTACTTCTTTGTTTTATATGTTTATTTGAGAAAACCTATACACTTGACTTGCTACAAACATGAAAATGTAGCGTAGTTAATAAACTATTCTATTCTATTCTATTATTATTATTTATTATGGAACATTCTAATTGATCGTGGAATCCTTTCTCACCACTTTCACTATTCAAATTCTATTTTCGTTCACAAGCTCGTATAAGGCCAAGGTTTTCAACTTGACCTAGTTGCGACATTTGTCAAAATGGATTAGGATGAATATCGGTATGCGCGTATGCACCTAAAGAAAAATTACAATCAGTTATCGATTTGTAATATTTGTATACACACAAATGAGTATCTGAAATAATTCACACAACACAGAAAACGCATATGGAAATACTCTGCATTCGGTGTTGATATTTTTTATGGAAAACTTGATACACTGGTGAAAGGTATCTACATAGTTTTTGCTAAACATACACGTAACTATGAGGTCCAGTTATATAAGTTGAGTTTAAGTCAAGGCTGAGTTGAACTTCACTTATTTTAGAACATCGCCTCAATATTGTATTCCGTTGTATAATTGAATGTTAAACCAAGTTCAACAAAAGGAGGTTCCAACTAAATTTATTAGGTTGGCAAAACCAAAATGTGCATCTGAATAAGTTTTGACATCAATATTAAAGGTAGTCATCATTTATTGATGAATAATGGATTCTCATCGTTCAAGACAAATAATTTATGAAAACATAATTAACTCTGACAAAATACAAAAAACATACATCATTCATAAATGTGGTTCATCAAGAAATGTAGGTTCGATTAGAGTTCTTAGATATTTTGTGGTCTTTGATTTCTTCTACTATGAACATAATGCTAAATTTCAAAACAAAGGCTATTTACTAATCGTTCTCTTGTTGTTAGGTTTAGGGCATCTATCAAAGGCGTTGAAGGCGTAAACCTGATTAAAAACATATTCATTTTTGGTACACACAATCAGAATAAATGTGAGTTCAATGTTTATAGAAAACCTAGCTATACAGATATTACCATCCCAAGTGAGTATTTCCATCCAGACAGTCATAAAAAAAATTGAGCAATTTGTATTTCTCTGGTAGCAATGAACCGAGGGAATTTCTTGAACATTATAATATTTCAAACCACTTTATGTACTTTATGTATCAACAATAGCAACAATAGCATCTGTAGCTGAAGAAAATGCAAGTGAGTGTTAAAACACATTTGTTCCATATGAGAAAATGATTTATCTGTTCATATAATATAGCAAACATGTCTCTAGAATTCCTAATGGCGTTCATTACTTCAACAAAGTCTGTAACTTTGGCAAGTCCTGAAAAACTCGCATTTCGGACCAATTTAAGAAAAAATCACGAATTTCAACGCCATGAAATTGAGGTCAACATTCCAAGTGTTCTTGAGCATTCGATTCCATTTTTTACACAAGATTTGATGCAAACACTTCTAACTTTCATGTCTCTCATCAACCAACTAAACATACTCAACAGCTGAAACAGTGAAAATATGTTCGAAGCGAGTATACCACCATAAAAAACGAAAAATCGCTAATCGTAACGCACGAAATTTCAACATTCACTTTATTTCTTGAACTATATACAGGCCGTTTTTTTTTGCTGATACCACTATTGCTATCTCGGAAACGGTAGGTCGTACAAGGACGGTTAATTGGAACAAAAGTTACCTTTTTAGGGATGCAACACAATGGTATTTTCAGATCCATAAAATCATAAACAGTTTGTGAGATATTTGCAAAAAACTGAAAATGACAGATTTTAGTTTTTTACTCTACCACCACCATTTTCAATAATATCAAAAAATGACCATGAAACTTTTTGCTTTATTTCATGTGCTTTATAATCTGGGTGAACTCATGTTTCAATTCAACGTTTCGTTCATTGAATTCCATCATCAATATATGTTTGTTAAATACGGAACTGTATATTGTTTTATATTTCCGTAGTCATTATAATTACAAATCCGTTGACATATCACAACATCTATATTTCCCGACGTTTCTTCCCGAAACCACATCATCACTATCATTTTTCATTAAGAGCTCGAATTTTCGAATGTTATTGTCGATAATGTCGTTCATTGAGATTATAAATATTTGTGTTCACTGAATTCCCAACGTTTCATCCCGAAACCACATCATCACTATCATTTTTTATTAAGAGCTCGAATTTCCAAATGTTATTGAAATCCAGAGTTCTCCTGTCGATAATGTCGTTCAATGAGATTATAAATATTTGTGTTCACTGAAATCCAACTAAATTTCTGTCAGGGTCGTCTTGAAAAAGAGAGACCAATAATCTTTGTATCAATACCAAGTCATTCATAATTTCCAAATGTCTTTTGAAAATTTGTAGCTACCCAAAAATTTCTGTTCAGGAAATGAGGAAATCAACAAGAATCAACTAATGAAAATACTGTATTACAAAGTCGTAGAAGATTTTCACGAGAAACATGATAGCGATATGTTCTGTTTTTGAAGTAAGCCATGAAATACATGAATGTGAATGTCAAGTTAATTGTCACACACAAAATAAAAGTTATTCAAATCGTTGAGCGATTTTAAGGGAGAAACATGAATTTTTCCAATGACGAAAAAGTGGATATGCTTTTTGTATATTCGAGATGTTTGAGGAATGCTACCAAATCTTTGGCAATGTATCAGGAATTGTATCCTGAACGACGACAACCTAATCATAGATATTTTCAACGTATCTGAACAGATGAAATTTGAGTTCTAGGAATCAACTAAAGTTTCTGAGTCACAAAACGGCGACACATTAAATATGTAATTTCTCAAGTGAATCATTCTGAATATTCAGAGTTTCTACCTGTCTCGTCATCCAAATGAAGCAACTAGCTTTTCCTTTACTTTGAGTTCTTGTTGAATATTCAGTAATATTTGGAGAGAATTCCATATTTAATGGTCCAAACAAGGTCTTCTTTGAAATGGACGTTGAACCACATGCTTTCTATATTCGTCGAGGAACCCAGATGCATTAATTATTACAACAGAATTTTGGCAAATGATTATTGAAATATATCAATTGAAACGAGTCAGAAAATTGCAATATTTTGTGAAATGTCTGTACTAGTGAAGAAACGAAAGTTCATACGTTGAAAACTGCTCAATTGAGAAACAGCTGGCTCAGTACTAATCGATATTTACCTGAAATGTCTGCGACGAGTGAATGTAGCAATAATTGATTCTTAACTTCCTGAACTCGAGTAGTGTATCTTTGAATACAGAGTGGACCATCTAAAGTTTACTGCAAGGTGTGAAATAACTTTTCCGACAATTCAAAAACACGTCCAGTTTCGACCTAAAAACTATTACGGAATCTCCAACTCTAACAATTGGGCTCGTAGACTAACATGAGAAAAAAAAATTGGAGTAATTTCGATAAATAGGAAGATCCGTATTCATGTTATTACTCTGCCTGAAATCACGATTTTCAGGAATTCGCATTAGTTTATTTGGTTATTCATTTCATCAAAACTGTAGTAAAACAGAAATTTATCTGAATAATATAACAAGCCATCATGGTGACATTTTAAATAGAAGTTACATCGTATAATTAAAATATTTGTCAAAAAATTGCTAATGAATGAGTAGTGGAAAGAGCAGAACTACTGACTTTATTCCTAGATCAGATCACAGGAGCAGAGCAAATGTTTTTCAGTGGTCGCAGCCTCCTAGACGTAATCATTTTCGAAAAAAAATCACAGTATCAAGTAGGTATATTCTCACTAGTGATACCACTAGAGGTCAAATTATTTTCGGAAATTTTTTTGAGTTCATGAATATTTTGAAAATTTTCTAAAAATATTCATGAGCGAGAAAAAAATTCCGGATATTAATTTGACCTCGCGTGGTATTCGGTAAGAAAATTCCACACCGAATTGTGTTAGAAAATCAAATATTTTTAAAATTTATTTTTCCATTCTCAACAATGCAAATTATTTTCTTCATCAGGTCACCAGCGAAACATGTGTGGTCGACTTGATTGTTGAGTTGCCATGGTACATAAGTGAGACTCTAACCTCGAAATTATTATTTCAGTTCTGAAGCTGTTAAGCGGCACGACGTAAAAAAATGTTTCCTTTCGGTCAAGAAAGTAATTCACCAGGAAATTGAGCAGTTGACACCTGCGAATACCAGGAAATCGAAGTCAAGCGTATGGTGGCAGTTTACATACTTTTGCGCAGAAAAATCGTATAATTTCGATAGAGCGGATATACCCGTGGAAAAACTGGCGCTTATTCTTGAAGATTATGGATTCAACATGCGAAAAAAGAACTCCGCAGACTACAAGGAGGCTGCTATCAAAGTTTTATGAAATTCCACAGCCAAACAGTTACAGAAATATTTTTTGAAAAGTATAATCCCAAATTTAATCCATTCTCTGAGATATAATTTTTGAACGCAAGAGCTGCAAAAAATACTAAGCGCCGGAAGCTACAAATGGATCCAACCAAGAGAAAGGAAAGTTCATCTGCACTATCAGCAGACGAGCTGAGGAAAATTATTGAGCTTTGGGACGAAAACACTCCGGAAAGACTGCAGAAAAAGTTTTTCCACGTTGCTGGTCATGATATGGCCTGGAAAGGAAATGAACGAGCGGCAGCACAACTCGAATATTTTGTGGAGGAAATTGACAATAATGGGAAACCAACAAGCCGCATTGAGTATAACCCGGTTTTCTCCAAAACCACCCCAGGCGGTTCAAAGAAAATGGTCGACCGTAAGTGGCTAGTACCGAATACACTCAACGAAGCGTTCATTTTTGACGCCAAATCCAAACTGGAAGAATTCCAGTTCCAAAGGCTGGTACAAGAATAGTCCAATTGAACAGAATACAATATCTTCCTGGTTCAAATCCGCTGCGTCATTGATTGGAATTGATGTTGAAAAGATCAAAATAACAAATCATTTTGTAAGGATCACTGCTGTTTTAACTTTAGCCAAAACGTGAATTGGAGAACAGTAATTGAATCAAATAACCGGTCATTTCTATGACCGGTTCCTATTCCTTGATATTCCTATGTAAAATACTACTAGGAGAGACAAAAATGTTATGGGAGGGAGGCTGAATTCATTTACGTCAGGTATATCATAACTGACTCACAATGAAAGAAGTAAATTTTTCCGAATTGGTTTTTTATTTTAGTGAATCTGATAAAAAAATAGTCGTTCGCCTACAAATCGCACATCCTCTGTGAGCTCATATAATATTATTCATTCGCGAAAAACATCCTCGCATCCTTCTTGATTCCATCCTCACATCATACCTACTTGTAGTTCTTCAACCTCCTACAAGAACTTATGTAGATCCTCATTTCCTGAGGCATAAAGATCAATGATGAAATCGGTTTGAAAAAGACCAATTTCCGTAGCCGGTTTTTGTTGAAAATATCATTAATCGAATCATTTTTGAAAAATTTCTCATAACTAGACGAATAAGAGAGAATACTTTGAATATTGATAATCATGCTTTAGGTACATCGTTTGACTTATTAATTAACCTCCTAAGTAAAATTTGACTGAGGGTTATTTAAATAACCAGGGAACTGACGATCATCGAAAAGAATTAATGGATGTTCAGATAAATTCAACAACATATTCAGGTTGCTTTAAAATTTGAATTTCACGAGTTTTATAACGTGGTAATTAAATATATTGGCTCGGTCGCACTTGAACAAGTTAATAGCTAATATCTTTTGAGTTACGTGAGCAAAATTATGATGAAAGTAGATGATTGTAGAATACGATGAATTCGATACGGTGAAATATGTATTCCGAATGAATCTGAGATTGGTAGAAATATTTCACAAGAGGGAAATAAATTAATAATAATTGGAGGAGAGAAAAATGGTTTTTTGGGTGATAGTCATTCGAAAGATAAGTATTTTTCACACTAATTTTCGTTCAAATATTATTTGAACAGTAATAAAAACCTACAACAATCGGGTGGCACCAATGTGTATTATCTAATATTAGATACCTCAAGCGTACAATTGGCCGGACGTCAAAGTGCTTATCAGAAACTTTACGAGAGTTTTAGTTTTTTTGATAATTTATCTGACATAGATACAACTGAATTGAAAAACCTTGCGAAGAAATTAGTTACAAAGTATCCTAATGATTTGGAAGAGACATTAGGGAATGAATGTATTCATTCACAATGCCAGCTCAAAGATTCTCTAGAAAATACAGAAGATTTACGCTCTGCACGAGAAATATACCTACAATGTAGGTATTGCATTCTCGAAATCTTCGAGATGTCTATCCGAATGTCGACATTGCTCCACGTATTTCTTTGAGTATTCCTGCTACCAATTGTTCCGGAGAAAGATCTTTTTCCACCTTAAAAAGAGTTAAATCTTATTTACGCGTAAGTATGGGCCAAGATAGACTCAATGCTTTGGCATTACTGTCTATTGAAGCTCAACTAGTTCAAGAAATTGATTACGATGACATAGTTGATGCTTTTGCTCGGACAGAAGCCAGAAAGAAGAGATTTACAAATTGAGCAATATATTATTATTTGAGAAAAATGTGTATTATTACTATTTATTATGTTAGAGTTTAATGAAATTTGTTTTGTATTATTCATTAATTATATTTGAATAAAATAAAACCCTTATTTAATAACAATTGTGAATCAAAATATATAGAATTTTGTTGTTCAAAAAGGGCGGCGTATTAGACGGGGCCTAGGACGGCAAAATGCTTAATCCGCCACTGCGGGTGGGGCGATAATGGTTATGTTCAATTTTTGTCAAGAAAATTCGAGATTTTTTTGAAAAAGAAAGGCTTACTACTTCTGCATCATTAAATAAAAAATGTGGGAAACTAACAGAGAAAGGAAGAAATAAAAGAACGAGAAAACCCTTCCGAAACTACTTTTTCATGAACATTGTATTTCAAACATTCATTACTGAAATAAAACAGTTCCAATATCATATAATAGTATTAGTGTAAAATGTCACAAAATAGTGTTGCTACAATATGCCACAGTGAAAACACTATCATTCCTAGTAGTGTACTTCGAAGTTTCGGGAAAAGACACTTGTCTTATCCCATTTTCATCTTATTGGATGCCATTTCTCGACCAAAAGAGACAAATCTGCTCGTGTCACCATGACAGTACGTGCTTAAATTCATGTGTTTAGTCGATCCCAGCCATAGGAAGTTCGTTAAAATTGAAAAGAAAATATTTCAGGGATGTTTTCCCTAAAAACTAATATCTCCTGTATATTGCATTTTCAATTTAAAGTGCGAAATAATGTATGAACACATTTGATGACAACTCCTTTTTGAAGGAGGTATTGGAGAGATTTTGGAGAACTGTTGAATCTCTAAATTCTATTCAACCAAACGTATTTTTCATTGTAATAGTATTTTAAACAGAGGAATATGAAAAATATATTAAGGAATAATATGAGTATAGTTGAAGTAAAAGATATTGTGCACTCTCAAAGTTGTCGGCACTCTCAAAAGCCATAAAAACCTGTACATAAAAATGAACAGGCGGCAAACTAGTCCACGTGGACTGTAGACTTGGCGGTTCGTATTGGATAATTTTTACTAACCGAGTTTTATCATTGGCTGAAGAGTCATAAAATTAAATTTGAAGTCATGTTACGGTGACGAATAGAAATCGGGAAATGCGGCCTTGGTTATCGCCGTCGTATTCAGTTCAGGAATTGATCGCGATTTGAGTGTAGAAATTCGATATTGGTGCAGTTATAATTACTTAAAACGTTTCTTATCTGTTTAAGATGTATCATTTCCAGAAATATTCTTTTAGTTGTATTGGTTTCTCTATCTAAAATATTCGAGTTTTCAAAATTCATTTTATGATCCTCCGAATTAACATGTTCTGTTAATGCACAAGAATTAACATTTCGTCTACAGTCGCTCTTATGGAAAGTGATGCGACTACTTAGAGGTCTAGATGTTTACTTAATTGGATTTTTGTTTATTTGAAATTGGAGCTTTAAGTTTACGGTATAATTTAGATATAGTAGTGACATTTGTTTTAGATTTTTTGAGGTTATTATTTCGGGATACATTCATTAATTTTGGTGTCAAGACTTGAATATATGGGAGCGATTTATATATGAATGAAGGTATAACGTTGTTATGTTCAACTTCTCCCTAATTATTATTTTGAAAGGTTGTTCTTTCACAAAATAAAATTATGTTTACTAAAGATTCAGGATAAGAATTTTGGATCAGAATTTTACTTAAATTAGACAAACTTTGGTTTCGTAAATCGGGATGGGTCATTTTGATGATTCTGTTTTTTAATGATTTTATTAAATTGATTTTCATTTTATTTGGATGATAGAAATTATAATTAATAAATCTATTACTTGATGTTGGTTTTTTGTACCATTCAGTGATGATAATATTTTGTTATGATCTCAATAACTTCATATCGCGGAAAGGAATAGAGTTGTTTATTTTCTCTTTAATAGTGAATATCCAATTCACTATCTAGAAAGGTTAATGCAGTCAAGCTGCTGGAAAATAATTCCATGAAAATCAAAAAATAAATAGATAGTACTTTTTGATCATTTTCATACTGGTTTCAATTCAAGAGCCACCGGTAGATAGCTGTTTCAGCCTATTGGGCATCGTCAGTACCGGGCAGGCGGTCCTCCATTGAAGACAAAATGAGAAAAACCAAGAAAGTACTTGATAAAAATAGCTGCGAAAACGCAAGCGAAACATAAGTGGCACCACCTATTTTTCTCATTTTGTCTTCAATGGAAGACCGCCTGCCCGTTACTGACGATGCCCAATTTGTTACCTGAGGTTGTATACCTGAAGTCCAATATGGAATTTCTCGGTAATTAACTACCTGCAAGTTCTTAGTAATTATTCTCTTCCTAACAGAAGACTTAAAAGCGGGCTAAACGGGATGGGTCCCTTATCGCCATTCATGCTGTTTTTACATTTTGCTATTTCTAGACTCTCACATGCATCGAGTAGCCTGGTGTCATGCACACGCTTAATCAGTTTCAGATTGTTTTCACCAATTCTGTGGTCCTTGTCTAGAGCATGTTGGGCGACACTGGATTTTTCTATCCTTCCGTATTTCATGTGTGCACAATGCTCCTTGAAGCGGGTTTTAATCGCTCGTCGGCTCTGGCCGATGTATTTGCTGATGCAATCTTGACAACTGATTTTGTAAAAACCCGACCTTTCTGTGTTTTCTAGTCTATCTTTTGGATTACCAAGAAGCTGTTGCAATTTATAAGAAGTTTTATATGCAACTTTCATATTTACTTTATCGAATATCTGTTGAAGCCCTCTCGTGTATTGGGATTCATATGGGATTACTATAAACTTGTTGTTACTCTCCTCTTTTTCAAAAGTCGAAGATTTGCGAAGAGCTTCCCTAAACTTGCGTTTTGTAATTATCATGTCAACTATATCTGGGTCTTTAAAGGAAAAGTTTTCAACCTGTGTACCAGAAATTGCAGTGCCGCCATTTTGTGTTGTGGACAATGATTCGAGTCATTGGGAATGTATCTGAAAGTGCCCGTGTCTTTTCTGTAAATGTCAAATTATATTTCATTCTGTTCGTTCCTTATGACCAATACATCTAAAAACGGCAACTTTCGTTCTTTTTCTACTTCATATGTGAATTTTATTCTCTTACACCTGTTGTTTAGTGCTGAAAGGACATTCTCAATTCTGGTTATCCTTGTATCCACTACAGCGAATATGTCATCAACATACCTGATCCAGACCCTAGGGAAGTAACTGAGTTTTTTTCCAGCTTCCGTCTCAAATCTACCCATGAATAGGTTCGCTATAAATGGAGACAATGGGTTACCCATAGTCGTTCATAATATGAGCCATTATATTGAAAACAATTTTGATCCATGCAAAGCTAGGTGAGTTGAATGTATTTTTCAACAGCTTCATTTGCCAAGTTGTTCGATTTCAGAAGATCCCTCAAACACAGAAAGGTCGGGGATTTACGAAATCATTTGTCAAGATTGCATCAGCAAATACATCGGCCAGAGCCGACGAGCGATTAAAACCCGCTTCGAAGAGCATTGTGCACACATGAAATACGGAAGGATAGAAAAATCCAGTGTCGTCCAACATGCTCTAGAAAAGGACCACAGAATTGGTGAAAACAATCTGAAACTGATTAAGCATGTGCATGACACCAGGCTATTCGATGCATGCGAGAGACTAGAAATAGCAAAATGTAAGAACAGCATGAATGGCGATAAGGGATCCATCCCGTTTAGCCCGCTTTTCAATCTTCTGTTAGGAAGAGAATAATTACTAAGAACTTGCAGGTAGTTAATTACCGAGAAATTCCATATTGGACTTCATGTATACAACCTCAAGTAACAAATTTTAGTATAAAAGGATTAACCAGACTAGACTAGGTATTAATTTTCTTCTCCTGAGGATGCTAACTTTGTTGGCGAAACGCGCGTCGAGTGCAAAAATATCAGTTTGGTGTCAGGACAATTGATTTCGAAAAAAGTTATTCAACTTTCACACCAAAGACTCCAATCTCATCGTTATTCATACCACATTCATCATGAAACAAAATCATTTGTGATGCTTGAGTACCTACCTTGAAGTTTAAAAGTTAAGACCGTATATGTCTACTGACATTTTTTCAAATAGAACTAAAAAATATATATGAACATTTTATTGAGTAACCCCTATGAAAAAGAATCATGAGAAAACATAATGGGTTGAAATGAAATGACCACTGGTCGTCCTTAGTTAAAATTAGAAACTTGAGTGAGCTATGAATTAACGAGGTTCAACCTTCTAAGGTGCGATTCTTAACAAGCGGAGTTTCATTTTTGTACATATTGATTTAACTGCGTCAAATATACTGTATTACATGGTGGGTATATATTGGATCAATCTGATTATGACTATTTGTTACTAAATAAGTGAAGCTTGGATAAACCTTCTTCATCCATGCAATGATTTGTCATTTCAGATTATCAACTTACTTTTGAGCGCCCAAACTTCAGCTTTTCTCAGCCCTTCGATATAAGCCCCCACGTTTTTTTGGCATCCCTGTGTCAATTTCACACTAAAGTTACCCCAACTTGCAGCCAAAAGCTCTGTGTTATAAAAGTCCAAAACTTTGGCCAAGCTTTCTTTCACTATAAGGGAAGAGTTATTCAAATCACTAGCACTATCATTAACGATTGATAAAGGGTCCTTCGCACCCTCACTATTCTCCGAGTGATTATTTTCGAAACTTGAAGGGGTGGTTGAATTTGAAAACGCACCCCCTACGAGTGCCAACGCTAGGAGTAACCTAAGGGTTGGCATCTTGATCGATCGTATAAAACGCGAAAGAAATAATCGCAAGTTCAAGATTCAGAGGTGACACTGTTATGCAGAATGGTGCTATTCTTGGACATGCCGCTGGTTCTTGGCGATCCCCTCGACTTTCTCTCTCTCTCCACCGATTATAAACATTTCTTCGGTAATGATCCCCTCTTACCTGAGTGTTATTCAATCGTAAGGAAACAGAGTAAGACGCGTAATCTTGTGGAGACCAACTTGGTGTTTCCAATTCAAGTACTGCTTTCATTGTTTATAAATGTATACAGGGTATACTTTTCAAAAAAATGTATCAGTCTACAATTATATGAATTGTGAACCACTCTGGGATTCGAAACAGTAGTTTAAATTATTTCATCGTGTTGAAAAATATTGTGGTTTCTCACGGGGTGATACGTACCTTTATTGATACCGCCAATTAAAACAAATCATTGTATTATAAAATCGGATTCATCAAAAAATCGAATACTGATAATGCCATAATAGAATTATTGAATACAGTAGTTTACAAAGTGGCCAGTAGTTTTTGAAGATTTGGCAAAGGCCTTCAACACAGTAAATCATCAACTACTATTACAAAAATTTAACATTTATAGCAGTGGTTCCCAAACTATGGGTCACGGCCCACTGGTGGATCGCGGGAGCAATTTGGGTGGGTGGCGGAAACTAATTGAAAACACTTAATACTTTCGAATTGTTTTTCCAATTTTGAGTAAAGGCTAGGGGAGAGTATCCAGTTCTTTCGAACATAGCCTTAAAAGAGCTGATGGGGTTTTCAACCGCATATTTGTTTGAGAGGGCATTCTCCACTTTGGTATATTTAAAAAAATAAATATAGAAATTAGCTTTGTGTGGAAAGTGACCAGCGTTTAAAGTTTTCAACTTTCAACCCAACTTTGAATCTCTTGTAAATCGTAAGCACCAGTTCTACAAGTCACATTAATTCCATAAGTCTCATTTTTTAATTTTTTGTTTTTGTTTAGTTTTAAGATTCTGAATTGAAAGTCTTTTTTCGTACTGTAATTTATCTTCAATTATATCATCTTTGCCATTTTTTAGAGGTGTATTATACTTAATATTATTTAATATGTGGGTCGCGAAAAAAAGTCCACAATGAAGGTGTGTCCCCAGGCAAAAAAGTTTGGGAAACGCTGATTTATAGCATCCGAAGGACTGCAGGTTTATTGAAAATAATTCGACGAATCAAAGCTGCAAATAAAATGAGCAGCGATTTGAATATGAAAACTGGAGTACAACAAGGAACGGTGTTAGGACTTTTTCTGTTTTTGACAAAAATAAAAAACTTTCTTGATGAAATTCTACTATGCTGATCATATTGCTCTTATTAAAACCAGAATCTAATAACAATATATTCGTAACCCAACACCAGAGAGCGTTGTGGTGCTAGGCTTAACCACGAATGCATTGCTGGTTGTTGAACTCAATTAAAGGGCAAGCCTGAGTAAATAGAAGCGGTGGCATCTGTAATTATGAAAACGATCTCTGTGGTATTGACAGAATACTCAATCCTCGACTATCAAAGATTAACAAAGCTGTCCAAAGCCAAGCTGTTGCAAAGCCAAGCTTCAATGAGCTAGATTCGTACTACGTCTTTTTCTGCAGATTTCAGTGCGAGGCAACTAGTTGAAACCAGAGAAATGTTATCTGGCATGAAATAAAAAATACGGCAGAGTTAAAAAATATTCATATGACAGTATGGCCATTTTTCCAAGTGAATTCAGACAAGAAAATCTAAGCTTTAGTTGGCAAATGGAGGACCTTCGTGCCAAACTTGTGGAACACCCAACTCGAGTTAGGTGTACGGTGGGTAAGAGTGGGACGATCGGTATGAGTGAGCGATGACGTCAGCGTGAAGTAGAGAAAAAACAAATATAGCGACATGCCAAAAATGCATTAAGCAATAAGTTCCTTATTAATAGTCGGATTCTTACGTGCAGTACATCAAATGAAAGTGGAAGCATGGTGAATTTATTGACAAAAAAACCAACATGGCGACATGTCAGAAGGACACCATCTGTATTAATAATTAATTTGTGTAAGAGTGAGACGAACGGTTATATGTATGAGTGGTAAGGTGATGATGTCAGCGAGTGGTAAAGAAGAAACAAATATGACAGCATATTGAAAAGACATATTTTCATTATTAATTGACAAATCGTGAGAAAAATGAAATGGAATAGAAAGGACAGCGATGCTCAATTTATTGACAGAAAAAAACACAAAGACTGCGACATGTCGAAAGGGCGCACCAAGTCATATATTTGCTAGTAAAAGATGGATTGTGGTATACAGTAGATGAAATGAAAGGAGCAGGAATGTTGAATTTATTGACATAGCAAAAACATTAGTAGATTTCCGAATGACGGCACAATGGACGAATTTCTTGAAACTAATGACGTGAATGAAATACATGCGGTGTGCATACGTCAGCCTCATTGAGTTTGTTGATGATAGCTCAAATTTCGATATTATGGGATGTTTCCTCCCATTGGAGTCATCTCAATAAACATACTCAATTGGATTCTCATTATATGTCAGTCAGTTGTTGGAACGTTGATCAAGTCAACCACATGTGGTAAGTATTCCTTCGCGGCCGAAAAAATATTGGTTTGACTATTTGTAGATATTTTCATCGTCTCGTGACTTTCTATTTTCAAGTGGTTTCGATAAATTAACTGAGTATTTTCATAAGATTTCAAATTGTCGCTATTGAAGTTATCCGGCTTGGGTATATTATCGATTAGTATATGCCTAGTGTTTCTTTAACTCAGAGGTTCCCAAACTGTTTTTCATTATAGACCTAGTCCTAATTTTAATGGGAGGGATGTACTTCTTGATGGATTGACTGCAGATTATCCGTATTTAGCTTCAGTTTTGTTAGGAATAATCGCAAATCTCTCCGTTCTGTGATATACAATCTGCTTTCTTATTTTGTTGAAAGGTTTGTTACTACTCCAAAACGATACGTTGTACTGAATATGGAATTTTCAAGTTTTTACATGTAACAGTCGCTGAGCTTCTTAAAATATTATCATACCATAGCCAGCCAACCATAGCCAACATATTTATAGAGTGGTTTGAAACTCTGGCCATTGAAGAAGCTCACAAGAAACCTCGTGTCTGGTTGAGATACGTTCACGACACCTTCATATTATAGAACCATGAGAATGTTGAACTAGACGCCTTCCTGAAACAACAACAGCGTAAGATATTCCCTCACTTTCACAATGGAGAAGGAAGTTCTCAACGAATTGCCATTCTTAGATGTAATGATGAAGAGGATCAACACTAAGTGGTAAACATCTGTATACCGAAAACCCTCTCACGGTACAGTATCTGAACCACGAATCCAACCACCATCAATCGACTAAAAGAGGAAACATCAAGACTCTATCAGACCGTGCTTTTGGGCTCTGTAATACAAGGAAGGTCCCGAGAAGGAACTAGACATCATCAAAAATGATCTTCAACGGAATGACTACTCCAAAGCGATGGTGGAACAGTCTTTGGCTAAAAGACAGCAGGAGCCTCGCAAGGAAGAGGAGCCGTCAGTCTCAACCAGTGCTTGGACTTCCCTACATCAGAAGATTATCGGAAAGGATAAGAAGAATTGGATCCAAGTACAACATCAGAACCTTCTTCAGATCCGGAAACACTATCCGTAGCAGCCTCACGAAAACCAGGCCACCAAACGCGGACTGCGATTCCTAGAATTGCATTTACCGGATACCCTGTGAGTGCGGAAATTCTATATCCGTAAAACTAAGAGGCCATTGAATATTCGCATTGCCGAGGACAAGAAACACACACAGCGAAGGGAAACCAGCAAATCAGAAATAGCAGAGCGTGTTTGGACCCATCAACATAACATCGGGTGGTCCTAAGCTGAGATCATACACAGGGAGGAACATTGGTTTAGGAGGTAATTCAAAGAAACTACATACATGCTGTCCAACAATGTATTCAGCCAAGCTAGCGTAGAGATAGGTACGCAACATATGGAAACCCATAATCAAGCGAAAACCGGTGAAGCGAAAAAAAAAGCGGAGATAAGTGAAAGTACTCGAATGACCCATAAATAGTCATTTCTCGGAGGTATCAGTCCAGTCATCACCCGAAGACGATTGTGGATACTAACAATCGAAACATCGTGAAGTAACTTTTGGCTTGAAATCTCTTAACTTCCTATTTTTATTTTTGTTCAATTGTTCTATTTTTATTTGTATTTTATTTCACTATCATTTCATTTCAGGTTTTTTTTGCTTATCTTGACTATCGTAAACGGGACCATACAGTTCATCTATCTTAACATTACTTCTCCAATGATTTTTGATGTAGTTGTGTACTATAGACTGCTCCAAGGACTCATTCAAAACTGTATCTGAGACATTTTCTGGAAGACTAGGTTCATCATTAAATACTTGTCGATTTTCAGTAGCACTGTCCGTTTCGGCAACTTCATTTATTGGTAGAAATTCAGTTTGCTGCATTATTTTTTTATCTTTTTTTTCCGTAGATGGCTACTCCAGTTTTTTATATATTTGGGTTACATTTATTGAATACCTCTAAATACAATTTATGAAGAGGTACTTGAATCGGTTGAAATAATTCATTTATGGATTCATCTTGCTCCAATTTTTCCAATTTCAAAGCTGAACACTTTTGTCAAATATATCTGGCAAGTTAGGCGATTTTCCTTTTGCGAGCGATTCGATCGTCCGACATCGTGTAACAATATATAAGATTTCCTTCAGAGAAGCTTACATCATCGGTACCATATCGGGATTTTCTCGAAGGGTGCTTTTGAACCAGGACAAGTTCATCCTTATTCAGGTGTAGGTACCTGTTAAGATTATAAAAGTATCAGCCATTCACTTTGACGAACCTTCGATGGAGACACACCTGTGATTCAATAGCAAATTCATAAATCGTATGCGATATTTATTAATTCGCTTTTAAATCAGATCCAGGTTATGCAAATGATGAAAGAACTTCGATTTTACTGTTTGTTTTTGATACCATAACGCGAAATTATCAGCATTACTGTAATAGTTCTCCATAAAGACTGTAAGCCAATCGATTTCCAAGGGGAAAAGAGTATCATTGTTCTGGAACTCAGAGCTAGAGCTGGAGATCACCCTACAACTGAGCAGCCAATAAACGAAAAACTTTCGAAGCGTCAACAGCAGCAAATTGTTTCTACGTTCTCTATAAGTAGGTAATAATGTCTGTCACTTACAAAAGACGAAAACATGTTGCCATTTCTGTAGAGATTGAACTGAAACCCTTTGTTCAAGTTCATTGTACTTTCATTTAAATTAGTTGCTCTGGATTTTAATTTGTATTTTTTACCGTCTGTATTAGTTTATATATTGTATGCCGTCCATGTATTCGTTCACTTTTAAACATTTACTGTAATTCATTGGACGATTAGAAACACTGTTGCTTGTTTATTTACAGATTTGAAGAAAATAATTCTGATCTGTGGTTCTGAAAGACAGGCCGACCTCAATATTTTTGTCTGTATGGCTGGTTGCATATGAAGTAGACACTACCGTTAACTTCGATTTCATACTCGGAACTTTTGATACGCGCATATGCCTAGATTTCATCTAGGCTTAATTGCTTAATGCGCCTGAATGAAAGCGAAAGCCAAAAACAGAGAGAGAGAGAGAGAGATTGCTTCCTTTTGCCGGTAGAACTCGAAAGTCAAAACCTCGCTTTACTTCATATCAATTTTTTTTACCTTCAAGGATTGGATCTACTTTCATTAGTGGTCGCTTGGTCAACTCGAATAGGTATAGGAGTCATAATTTCATATTCATTTTGATTGATTGACGTCGTGCACACATGCATATTTCAATCAAGATTTGAAATGTGTCTAAAATTCAGAGCAGATTAATCCACTAGTTTCATTCCCTTCAAAGCTCTGAGAGAAAATTTCATATTGAACAAAATTAACCTTGTCCGTTTGTGCAATATTCAATTTTCATCATTAATTTTTCAAATGTTTTGATAATTATTGTGCTATTCCAGGCGGAGATAAGTCCAAAAAGTCATAAATCACGAAAATCGGTCCAACAGAAAAATAGAAAAGTGTCATTAAAGTTGTAGTACTTTCAATCTCGACTTTCAAGTTCCTAATGTTAATTTTTCGACCTTCTGCGCACTTCTCAATTTAATATTGTGTTCTCTCATCTCTGTCACGACATAGTTGTTAATGTTTTGCGCAATTTTAAATTTGTTGTTTATCATTGTACAAGTATTGTTGTTGTCCTCAAAAAAAAACTATACTTCAGTACTCCGTGATTTAAATTTTTGTTAAAAAATTGTGCCTCAAAATCATGTGTGAAGCAAATACGCATACGCCAAATATTAATTATATTGTGTTCATAATGGTATCGAAATTTTTCTTAATGATAACTTGATGTAAATTTAAATTTGGCTGCATGTTTCTGGGCAAAGTTCTAATGATAATAAATTGTGTTTATAAAATGTACAAGTGTGTCACTTATTAAAGAACCCAGAAAGGTAACAAAATAAAGATACTCACTAGTTACCCAAACATAAAATTAAATTTTCAATATGTTGGGCAAGTATGATGCGTCAGGCCCTCTTATTAATCCATTATTCTTATTTCAATATTTTTTTACTCTTCCAGTCATTTTCAAAATATGGCTCAGAGAAGTTGAAACCAAAGATTTTCATCCAAAATCCTGGGATCAGCTTGTGCAAACTTTAGGTTAATATGTTTTGATTTAATTACATTGTCATGTACGTTTCTGTTGGGCTTTTGAGAAGATTTCTCTAAAACTTGTCAAGTACCCTAACGCCTTACTTCGCAAAAACTTTTGTACAGCCTACCCATTATCCCAGACTTGAACCTCAGTTTAAAAAATGTATGACTGTTTTATGTTGTGTTCCACTTGGGATCTGTTTCTTGATTACCTCCAGTACTTCTGGAAGGCATTGCATTTGATCTACTCCTAGTCAATCTTTATTTATTCTAAATATTAATATAAGTAACAAAATCTGTTAATAATATGAATATACATATTTGAATTTAATTGGCTCTGTGGTAGTTCCTTTTCATTTAAATAATGTTCCAGAATTATATTACTATTTTTTCTCTATATAAAGTAACAAATAACAAAACAAAACAGCATAAACTCATTCCTACATGTTATGAACGCAATTATAAGGAAAAACCTGAAAAGCAATAAGCATTCAATTAAAAAACATAGGAGTGAAATCTAAAAAAATATATTAACATTTAATAAATTAACTTGAGTAATATCATCCGAGTATCAACTTTATTATAATCATTATAATATTGAGAAGAATCAGCGGAACTGAAAAATAAATTGTATTTAACATTTTATGTAACAAATTCTTCATCACTTACTTCTTGCCACTGTTCTTATGGAATGTATTAGGTTGAAGATTTGCGATTTTGCTGAAGGATTTTCTCCAAAGCCTTGAACGCTGGGACTTTTAGAACTCCATCCAACTGAAAATCACCATAGACATGTTGAAAAATGCACTTTCACTTTGATATTTCCATCTTTATTATTCATGTCAGTTTGAACAAATTCATTTCAAGCGTAACCTTAGGCCCATGTAATTTTAAATTTTTTAGAGGACAATTTACCAGATAGAAGTCAAGCCCAAAGCGCTTATTTGGACGGTTTTGAATGAAAATGTTATAAACTCAAGAATGAATTCCTTGAAATTGATCTTAACCATCACATTTACTAACTAACTAGACATTAATAAAATGATTACTACAACACCTAAATATTTTTAAGAACAGAATATGTCAACAAGAAACAAAGAATGTTGGGAGAAAATATACATAATATATACATGACAACCTTTGTATAGAGGCTAATATTGACAAGTTTGATGACTCCACACAAAAAATCTTAATCTGTCATTTGTTTACAAAAAAATTTTCATACAATATTAAAACGTATTTAGGAACAGAATGCAGTTCCTTTCAAGATGACCTATAGCCCCAAAGCAGGAAGTAAGTGGTTGAGTGCTATTATTTGCCTCTTTTTCAGGAGATGGAAGCTAATGACAAACAGCCAGTCTCCAAATACAAATTGTTGGAAATCATTCAAATATTTTTGAATTACTTCTATATATAGGAGCTTTGGAGGTGACATTTTAGACATATTCCTGTATAAACAGTCAGCTCTAGGGAATATCCTTTCTAACTCAGCAGAACTATGGAAACTGATGTAAAAACATGTATGTTTTCCTGCCAAAACTAATGCTGGATCATTTGAACTTCCAATAAATTCCAAGTTTAGTTGTAGGAATAAGTTACGTTCAAGTATATTATATTTTCATGTTGGACAACTCACTTTTTACCAAAAACCTGTCCTCATTTAGTATGCAAACCGAATTCAAACATAATATTGTAGCTTCCAATAAATTCCACAATGTAAATGCCATTTTATGAAAATTTTATACGCAACCTCTCTCCTACACTTTCTGCAAGATATTTCAAAAATGAAATATAAAAATCAAGAATAATACTTCAATAGATGACAGGTGGATGATGGATGTCAAAGTCAGTTCAAATAAACATAACCCGAATTCTCTTCTTCCGTCTCTTTTTTGGTCTTGACTTCTGATTCTTTGATCCAGATCCAAAACTATAGGTACAGTTTCCAATGAAATAATCGAAAAATAAAAAGGAATATTGAAGTTTGTTGCTTTTATTTTCAGTTAATTTCAAGTTCTGATGAGTCGAAAGGAAACAAAAATCACAAAGGGTCCTTATCATTCAAGAATATTTGAGATCCTTTGTGACACTTTGTGCCCTGTACTAGTTTGTACAAGTCCCTTGCTGGATGCACGTCATATTCTTCCAGACAAAATTTAGGTTGTTCATAAATTATTTGCCTCCTGTGTTCCGATGTTTTGCATTCGTATAAAATATGATGAGCTGTCTCTATACATATATGGAATGATGTTCAACTGATGAAGCTACTGTGTAGCGAAACGCGAGTCATCAAGTCACAGGTTAGTGTATTCATAGTCAGAGAACCTTGACTTCCAATTTGGTGAGTCTATGGTCTATTCAAGCTTTTGAAAATCTGACGATATATAAAACATGCTGCATGCCAACAGCATATGCAGGAATTACTTTTGTGAAGAATCCTGCACTGACACCTGTCGGATATAATCTAACGGCCTTCGGGATATAAGCCAGGAGAATAGTTGTTTTCTGATAGGTATCAGTCCATTAACCTACAGTGTAGTGAGTTAAGGCTGGCCTGAACGAATTGTTCTTTTAAATAATTTACATGAATAATAGTTGTGGAATCATTGCATTTATCATTAATTTATCCAAATTTTAGTTAGAAAATAAAATATTGAGTGTAATGCTTCACCGCTGACCCAAATTGATGAATGTATATTCATTATATGTTTTATTATTCCATAGCAAACCTAGCAGAAGAATTGAAATAAAAGGAAAATACAAAAGATAAAAATAACACTCGTGGGCCTCATTTTCAAATGACGTAAACTCACTAATTGAGAATGATCATCAAGAACTAAAGTTAATAGTCCGTCTAAAGGAGTAGGTCCAAGAGGAGGAAACAAGAAGAAAATACCGAGTGGCAACCCTGTCACAGGTGACTTACACTTTTTATTAAAACTGTTAGGTTAAGAATGAACGTCAAATAAAACCTAATTTGTATGTTTTACGTATGCAGGATACGAGAAAAAAGGTTCATTAAATTCATATGCATAATTGTAGGGGATAAAGTCGGTTTTGAGAAAAGGGAACAAGAATGACTATTTTCAGTCCATTTGTCTATTGGGCACAAGATGAAAAAAGTATATTTTTGAAGATTGATTTGAAGGATGTTAAAGTAAAAAATTTTAAATTGATTCATTGAATTTTATAATTGCTATTCATAACATTTCAGGATCCGGACATATCAGTAGAAGAAAAACAGATATATTTCCAATCCAAAGGCACTGGGGCACAGGGATTGACAAACTATGAATTTCTTATTGATCTTCACTCGGAATTGAACACAAATGTAGGTTAACCACTGAAAAAAATTTCAGAATATAAGTATTTTGCTGGCCATTCTCAAACAAGATTTGAATATTTTGATAAAATTTCACTTAATGATGGGAGAGAGGTGACTTCCTCGATAAAGTCATTGAAAAAGCAGTTTAAGAACAAATGTATGAACATATCAGACAAAATAAAGATACTGCAAGCGCACTTGCCACAGTATTTATTACCACAAAATATGCATAGCTAAACTTTGTTACTACAGTTTAAATAAACAACAGTCAATCATTTTTCAACAGTGTATCGATAATAACATGCAATCAGAGGTAAATATGCTACATGGTGCCTACTAGGTTTCTATAAGTGCAGCTCTCTCAATTATCTTACAGTTTTGATTTTTCTAGTATACCAAAAAACTTTCAAATGCATACCTATAGACACCAACCTATAATTTTTCGCAAAAATTAATGTATGTTTTTTTCTTTTACGGCCAGAGGTCAATCAATTCAATTCAATCAACATAATTAAAGTATTACAACAACTGAAATATAAAAAAAAAGTTAAAATATGTTTATGTGCTGCACATATTTTCAATAATGATTTTGAGGAACTATTGAAAATATCAAGAAATTTCTGTTCATACATCAACCCAAATAAACATTAGCCATAAATTCAGGTAATAATAAGGACCGGGAAAAGGCCATTGACCATAGGTAAATATTTGTGAAGAATTCCAGATATGAATACACTGAAAAAAGAAAATGCTTGCTGTTGGCAATAGATTGCCATCTGGAATTCATTAGCTATGTTGATGCTCTTATTTCAAGAGCTTATGGTTTACTGAATCGTCTTCACTCTAGAAACATCACCTAATTGATAAGTATTTGAATATTCAATTTTTCAAATTATCAGTTTTGACTATTTCAGCCCGTGTCTTATTCTAGTATCCTTTAGGATCGTGTGAGTTCTACTGTTCTATATTTTGCCACTAGATAGTCAGTCAATCCTATTATGCCAATAGTGTGAAATAGTTATTTCCAATCTGTCCCATTGTTTATATAATCCTTCAATTTCCAGAGTAAAAATGTAAAAATCACAGACCATAAGATTGATATAACTCTAACTAAAGAACAGAAGGGTTTTTGGCCCCGTTTAACATCAAGACCACAAAAACCTGCCTGGTTGAAAATTGATTTTGATAAATGGAAGTCTGAAGATGATCTTCTAGAAGAAAAAGTTGGCAACGTTTTGAAAGATTATCCTGATTTATATGACCAGTTGCAAAAGGAGGAACTGGGGTATAGAAAAGGTAGATATTGCACATGATAGAATCTTTTTGATTTTATTCTAAATGAAAAGGTTATAATTTAATCATCGATTTTTATATAAAGATGAAAGTCGATGGTTAATGAATACTTTACTATTTAGAAACAATTTTAATGAGGATGAGGATCATGTGAGGTACCATTTGAAATCTAATGTCTACATATATCATAATGCACCTTATTTCATCAGGTGTAAATAAGGTGCATTATGTATTGAAGTAAAAAAGAGGATGATGAAATTCATGCAGCACAATGGATGCAATTTTATTTTCTTCTCAAGGAAACATACATGAGTTTAAATGAGGGTAAAGTGGTTGCATCAGTATTCTGTGATTTTTCGAAAACAATTGAAACGGTGCTGTTAAATAAGCTGCATTGTTATGGTTTCAGAGGATTTGTTTACGAATGGTTTGAGTCAAACCTACTTGGCAGAAAACAGAGTCTAAAGATTTCAAATGAACATCCAGATCAGGATCAACTGAAAACGGCCATAGCTCAAGAAATATATCTTAGTGTCACTCAAATTCTCTTTGTTTCAATGTAAAAAAACATAACCTTCAAATTCGAATTTGATAATCTCATCTTAGATGAATATCAAGTTTGGTACAGGAAATAAATCCTGTACCAAATCTCTGGGAAGTCAAATTGATAATTAATTGAAATTTGTAGTAGAAGGGTAGCATCAGGTTGGTACGTCATGAGGGTAGTATCTAATGATTTTATAATATATAATAATATTCATTGATTTTTTTAGGACATCGTTATATACATACATTATTTTAAAAATATATAAATAAATGACATAAATAACAAAAATTATGATATGATAGAAGAAAAAAAAATAATAAGAACCATTTTTCAATGATTCCAGAATGGTTTCAACATGAGGATATACGTAATAAGTATATTACCAAACAGAAAAAAGAAAATCAAGGGTGATATTTTATATAGTTCATGAGTTTTTTTTTTATTGGAAAACATTTATTGAATCTTTCAACGAAAGTGGGAGTTTGTTATACTCATTCAAACCTTTAAAAAATAAAGACTTCATTGTACTAGTCAAATTAGTTCGAGGAAGGTGGAATTTTAGGGAGCTACTCGCTCTTGTTAAGTGGTAATGGATTTGAGATTTATATATACAGAATTCTTCAAAATAAGTTGAAAGCAAGTCATGTGTTAGTTTGAAAATGAATATCATTGATAACTCGTACAGTCTCTGGGAAACAGACAGCCATTGCAATGTACTTATCATGTTTGATACACTAGAATACATATTCACTTGTAAGATAATCCTCATTCCACGATTCTGTACTTTTGTAAAGCCGATACATTATTTTGATCAAATGAGTATAAAAGACTAGCACAATAATCAAAATGGGGTTGGATTATACAATTATATAATGTAATTTTTGAGTACATCGAAAACAGATGAAATTCTTGAAAAAAAATATATTTTTTTAGTAATTTTTCTATATATATAATCAAAATGAGCATGAAGAGATAAACGATTATCCACCATGAAACCTAAATATTTGAATTCACTTAAGAACTCTATTATATCACCTGCAATTTGTAATCTTATGTTGAGATTGTTGATGAGTGATAGCTTATAACCAGTTGATAAGATCATATATTTTGTTTTGGAGGTGTTGAGTTTTAGTTTATTGCGATTCATGTACTTGAAAACATTTTTTAGTTCAGTATTCATTTGATCAGCTACTGTTTCTATATTATCTCCTGAAATTGATAACAGAGTGAGCCTAATGAAATTATTGCCAGAGGTTATTGCAGGATCAGGGGCCATTATAAACCTCTGTTTGTTAGTCAGAGAATTTTGACTGTCACTAATCTGTTTATCCTAGAAACTCTCTGCTTGATGGATAAAATAGAACTGTCTCCACATGATTCTACCAGGCATTAAATAATTACTCGAAACAGTAATTAATTTCATTTGCCTATCCCTAAAACGACTCTCACGAAAAATATGCTCATTTATGAAAGCAAGAAAGTATATAACCATCTGTCATTATATATCAGAGTCGTAAAAAGCTTCATGAAGTTCAGGAAGGAAGTAAATAATTTTCTCCTGCCTGAAGCGTATCATAACTTCCAAGAATATTATAATGAATTTTAACAATTCAGCTACTGAAGCTGCTGGATTCCATCCAGAAAAGAGCCATCCGCCTGATTGGAAACACGAACTTCACTTGAAACCTTGATATTCTGGAACATCGAAGAAAGGTTGGAGATTTGTCACTCTTTTATAGATACTTTCACGGGAGGTGTTCAAGTGACTTGGCACAGTTGATTCCACCAAGCGCGGTACATATCATAAATACGTGACGGACTGTGACTGCTCATCGTTTTCAGGTTCAACTCAGTACACCTCGAACTTCACTGTTTAAAAACTCTTCCATTTGGAGAACTGCGTTTATGTGGAATAAACTTCCTGAGAACGGTTTTCCAAACGAATTTAATCGCCAGCGATTCAATTCCAAAGTTAACCTCCACTTTCGCACGGGCGAAACACTTAATTAGGAGATTTTTACTAAACAGTTTTACAAAAACACAACACGTGTTTCGCCATACAATGGCTTTTTCAGGCGTATCTTTACTCCATCTAAGATGAGATAATCAAATTCGAATTGACAGGTTATTTTTTTATTTTTTTAAATATTACTGAAGTGTTTTCCCAACACCAAACCGTTATTTTAATACCTCGACACGTGTTTCGATCATCAAGTGATCATCTTCAAGAGGAAGATCAGTTTTGATTTTCCTCTTGAAGATGATCACTTGGTGATCAAAACACGTGTCGAGGTGTTAAAATAACGGTTTGGTGTGATCATCTCCAAGAGGAAGATCAGTTTTGATCTTCCTCTTGAAGATGATGACTTGGTGATCGAAACACGTATGGACGTGTTAAAATAACGGTTTGGTATTGGGAAAAAACTCCAGTAATATTCGTTACTACACCAAACAAAGATAATTTTAGTGACACGCCCAAAGAAGCCATTGTATCGTCCAATTACATTACATAATGTTGCCTTGAACTCTATTTTATATCATTAAGCTATTGCTATCTTGTAATTATTGATTATACCTACAACATTTATATATATTCTTGTGCAAACTTTATTCATATTATTCATTTCCATTTTTATTGTACTGGTATTACTGTCATAATGTAAGTTTATGTATATTTTTAATAATGATACTTTTTATTATCTTATTGTATTTAATTTTATTGTATTTATTATATGTTTTATTGTATTTAATACACTGCAAATACGTCCGGTAAATATCTTTTGCAGATTCGTAATTCTAATAGTTTTGTCTTAAGAACTCTATTTCTGAGACAATAAAGCACAGGTCGATTTATTAACTTTCCGATTAGTTTATAAAAAAAAAAATTAAGTAGCAGTGGCTAATCCATTAGTATCATTCCTATCAAATTTTTATGTTTTCCAATAACCAACTTGGCTATCGGAAAAATAGGTCTATCGAAACAGCTATTTGAATAATAATATATTTCTTTCAGAGGATTTCAAGAAAGTCTACCTCACCTTCTATAATCTCTTCATGTTCATAGGCTTCATGTACATTACGTGCGTTCTTTGTTTGAAGTACACGCGTGATGGACCTGATTTTTTCCCAGTAGTATATGAACATGTTGGTCGAGTAGTGTGCGTCATGCAACTTCTACAGTGTCTAGAAATCCTGCACCCTCTTTTCGGGTATGTTAAGGGAGGTATGTTCCTGCCCTTCGTTCAGATTGTAGGAAGACTGTTCGTATTATTTTTAAATGTGGAGAAGGAGCCCAGGATACAGAAAATGCCAGTAGTGTTTTATCTGTTCCTCTCGTGGTCTGCTATTGAAATTATTAGGTAAGTGATTATGAGTTACTGAAGATAACGATGTTTTAAGTCATCCTGAAAATTATATAACTTTTGACTTGAGTCAAGCTCTCGGCATCATTGATCATAAAATAGAAAGAGTAGAAAGAAGAGGAATTGTTAACAATTGGCTAAATGTGTATTTTGAAGAAGGAAGACAATTTGTGGAACTCAACCAAAACAGATCTGATATTCAGATGTGTCTAAGGCAGTGCCACAGCTATTCCTTATTTATAACATTCATAAACAATCTCATTTTTTCAGAAACAAATCCATATCTACAAATATAGAACTGAAGATTATTCATTACTTAAATTTGACAAGTGCAACAATAAGAAATGTAAATACATGAAAAGTTACTTCAAAACATTCGTGATGGTATTGAATCAGATTGGGACACACAGCATTGCTACAGCAGTATTAACAATAATACAAACAGCCTGATGTGTGTGACCTATAAAAAATTTGTTACTAATAATAGGGGAGCCCAAGCGGGGATTTCGAGATTTACTAAAGTGCGGCAGATTAATATACAGGGGGATACCTTGTACCCGGTTAAGTATCTCCACCAAATATGAGCCCCATATATAAGGCCGCCTTTGAGGCATAAAGGATCAGATTAGTAAAAAAAAAATTGATCATCAGAAATTCTCGAGCGTGTCATATGAAGGTAGGGTGAGCTAAAAAGTGTATATTCTAGTAATCTGACAATTTGAAAGTGACGCAAAGAAAGGGGAAGGCAGCAAAGTTGTAAAAAAATAACGTCATTTCGACATTCTCGAAGGTAGCAAATTTTTTTTATTTTGAAGGAAATAATTCAAGGATAATGAAAAATATATAATCTGACGATTTTCGCAAGCCGAAATAACAAAAATTCGTCGATAAAGTTTAATGCGTGCAACTGTGTGATACCTATATTTCCCTCTCCGAGAGAAATATAGGTATCACTTTTTCTCTATCTATTACTCTCTTACTCCGTCCTCACTCTGAATTCTGTTGCCATGGCGCCATTACAGTTGATCATAGAAACTCGTTCGTGATGAAGATGAAAAAAAAATCTGTTTTAAAATCTGTTTTTCCGTTAACCAGCTGTCGCAACCCTACGAACGACAACCCTCAGAAGTCGAAACTTGTGCGAGCTAAGGATTAACGAGGTCTTACCTTTTAATGTGTGATTCCTAACACGGGTTGGACGGTAGCAAGTGAAGATCGATCGTTCAGACTAGGGCTTGAACCACCGACCAACACGGCAGTCAATTCGAGTGAGTGAACAAAGCACCCACGCCGAACCGCTTGGCTACCGACTGACCAATGATGATGATGATGATGATGATGATTAATTAATCAATTAATTGATGGATGTAGCCGTTACTACGTGGTAAGAAATCATAATGAAGAAAAGAGAAATTAAACTTTCTATGTTTTTTACCACTTTTATTTGTAACTAACGTTACTGCAGTTTCGTCCTTTAAGGACACTTTCAAACTTATACAATATTTAATATATACAATAACTTATACAATATATAAGTTTGAAAATGTCCTTATAGGACGAAACTGCAGTAACGTTAGTTACAAATAAAAGTGGTAAAAAACATAGAAAGTTTAATTTTTCTTTTCTTCATTAATTAATCAATTGATTATAAAAAATTAAATTTTTTTGAGCATTTTAAAAAAATTATTTTCTTATAAATACAAGTAGTCTACTTAAAAAACATACACTTATTTATTTGCATGCTATTTCCTGAGCTTTTCAATTGATTAAGTTCAAAGAATTAAACAAATTTTTTTTTTAAATATTGTTTTTGTCAGATTAAGCAAATCCCTCTAGATAATCATCAGATTATGAGACAGCACATTTAAAACATAAAATCATATATATCTCAATTTGACGCGCTTGAGTATTTCAAAATGGCGAATGTTTTTTGCACATTATAATAATGGCCGCGAGTTTGCGTCAGATCGAAATCGTCAGATCATTGAACGAGACCTTTTTTTTGTTGTACTTAACACCCCCTTAGAAAATCTGACGCTCTCGATTAAATTTTTTTTCTTTTCACTTTTAACCCTTACGTACAACCACCCACATCATGCAGACGATCAGATTAACATACCAACATTATTAAAAATACGTAAGACATTGATGCTATCAATATCTGACGTGCTCGAGTATGTCCATGCAACAGTATTTTTTTACATATTTAATAATCTATAGCCGCTTCCCCCACCGATGAAAAGGTATATATTATATAACATTTTTTTCTTTTTATCATCTAAGCTTTGCAACCCAATATGTCTCAATGATGCTCGAGTAAATCCCCATTTTGCATCGTGGGCTCCCCTGCTATCATGTTCATATTGTAAAAATGCACTCAACCGAGAAAAAACAACTACCAAAGAATCCAAGAAAGAGAAAATAGTTTGTTGTTACAGAAATAAAAATGCTAAATAAAATAAGTTAAAAAACATAACCAATAAGACAGAAAACATAACCAATGAAAATACTGAAATTTAGAGGGGGCCTTAAGACCTAAAGAAGATAAATAACCAATCATGAAATATTCATCTGAGAAAAAAAAAATAATGTAGAAATTCATAATATTGTTAAATATGAACCTGATTTATGTGTATTATTTTCCATAAATTTCTTTGTAAATAATTCATTTTCTTTAATGAACAAATACCGTTACACCACCTGCGGTTCTTCAAAGACAGTTATTTGAAGAATATTCAAGTGTTACTTAAGGAAAACCTGGAAAAGTCAGGGAATTTTAACCCTACTTATCTGATCGATATTAGCTATAATGAGCTAGTCTTGTTTTAATTGTCATATATTTCAGAATTCATTTAGCTCTTTGAAAAAATAGTATTAGCATGAATGTTATTAATATTTCAAAAATATTTTTCTGAATGAAAGTTTATAATTTTCACAATTATTTTACCTCACCTGCAAATTTTTAGCTCAGATTGTTTGATGTTTTGCAGATATCCGTACTACATGACCCAACTCTACAAAAAAGAAAACAAATTGCTGACATGGATTAGGTATAGCGCTTGGATAATACTATATCCGGTTGGATTCATTTGTGAAGGAGTGATACTATTTAGAAATTTGATATTTGTAGATCAGAGTGGAAAGTGGTCAATCTCTTTACCGAATTCCCTGAACTTCACATTCCATTATTCCACATTCCTCAGGATTTATTTGCTTTTTGTGATGATCCCCGGAATGTTCACCCTGATTAGGCATATGCACAAGATCAGACAACAGAAACTTGGAAGCAAAAACAAGAAAAGTAAATCCAAGAGATTATAGTTACCCCAATATCTGGGTTCTTAGTGGCAGTTATTATGTGTTCCATAGATAAATTTTATAGACTTATTCATTATGTTATTATTTGAAAGATTTTATATTAGAATTTGGTTTCAATTAGAAACTTGGGGAAAAATGTTCGTTTTTTGGGCTAATCTACTTAAAAAAAAATTTAATTGGTCTTGTGTATTTTTGTATCCTTATCACAAATATGTAGTCAAAATTTGGTATTATGTTTGACTTTCGGAGAGAAGGCCACCAAAAAGTCGAAATTGTCAGAAAACAAATATTTAAAAACTCGTGAAAAGTCTGGGTTGAACCACGTCTGGTGTTTTTAGTAGTTTGATGTTTGTTACGGTACAATTTTGTTTTGTAATAAATTAAACATATTATTTTTACTTTTAATGATCGGATAGTTTATTCATTTCCATATGCGCATTTATGTATATTTACAACCTTTCTAACCCGCCTATGACACCAACTAGGTCTGTAAAAAGGTTTTGTTCTTTTTTTCTCACACACAAGGACATGATGAGGACAGAAATTTTGCGGAAACGTATTTTTCGACAGTGAATTTATGAATGAAGTGATTGCCTGGTTGAATTATTTCGCTCGTTAAATACCTAGAAGGGATTTTCGAATTTTCAGCCAACTGTGGTTCCTTTTTGATATTGTGAAGTTTGGAATATTTTGGGACAGTACTGAAAACCACCGCTGCAAAGGTAAGATTTTAATAAAAAGGGCAAATAGTCAGTATTTTCACTCAATTTTCAGAAGACGATCTTCGGCTGTTTTGTGTTGGAAACACTCTCGATTATTAGTAGGTAAGTACAGTATTTTCAAACAACCTTGTTCAACTCAGCTATGGGACTCATAATGAACTTTGTCCTGGACTTAACCTTTACTAAATATTACCACTGGGAATATTAATAGATTCCTACTACGTCCGTATCACTGCCAGATCAGTATTCATCCCCTGTCAGCTTGCGAAGAAGGAGCACCTGAAAAGTAGCTAAGTTTGCACTAAGTTAATTAAATGAAGAAACTTACTGGTGTTTATTTATTTTCTATATTAAAATGTACAGGTTACCTCATTGAGATGAGTGGTGTAAGCTTTAACGTGACGTCACATATTAGCGAAGTTTATTAACTATATTATGGTAGTGGTGATCTAGTATTTGAAGTGAGGAATTGGGAAACAGAGGGTTCACTGTATTTTTTTTATTGTAATAAACTCCCTTAGTCATTGCAAACTGGGCAGTTTTCCGGTTTTCAACTCGTCAACAAAAATTGGTGACGCTTCCCCTTTTTATTAAAAATAATTTTTTTTCTCAACTTAGTTGTACCCACGATTTAATGCAAACCACTGACCTAGTCGAGCATGTTAGTGGTGTTTTGATTTTCGGCAACCCTATTGTAATTTAATTATCTCGTTCAAAAACATCGCGTAGCACATTTCAGCTTCAACTTTGAAGTCATTTTTAAGAAGCTATCACTACACTGAGGTCTCAATCTGCTTACTCCTCCGGTATATGCTAAAACGGTTTTGTAACTTATTGCTGGGGTCTCAATCTGCCTGCTCCCCAGGCCCTGTCACTGGTCTTGGCAAGGATATCCATCTGCTTACTCTCAAGCATCGATTAGAATAGGCAGATTGAGACTCTTGCAGATCAAAATTCGTGGACAAAGCACTCAGAAATTGCAAACCTCTGACACTTGACAAAATTATTAACACAACATTAAAACGGTTTTCAAACCCACCAAGAAGATACAACAAAGTCTCAGGTCAGCTAAAGACAGAAGATACCCACTATCAGCAGCATGGTTATATCGCACACAGTGCACTTGTGGGAAGGTATACATCGGAACCACCAAAAGATCTATGGGAACAAGGCTGAAGGAGCATGCAAGAAACTGCAGACTAGGCCAAACGGACAAGTCGGCTGTGGCGGAACATGCACTCATCGTAGGAAACCACTGGATTCTGTTTGAAAACACGAAACTCATTGTCCCCCAACCAGGAATACCATAGTCGACTGGTAAGGAAGGCAATATAGATTCACAAACAAACAATAGAAGAAGCTGAGAACCTCAACCAAATATAGAATCCCATTCTAAGAAGATCAAGAATAGCAAACAGCATGACGGCAGGTAGAAAAGGGTCGACGAGTGTTATTGACAATTTACCGAATCTAGGTTCAGGTGGTAGCACACGAAACTACCTGAGTCAATATAAACAGGCTTTATGCAATTCACCAGGTACAGGTATTACGCACCAAACGACCTGAATCAACATATCATGCACTTAGGCATATCATGCACCTCTCTGGAATAGTTGTTAATTATTCTGGCCCTAACCTGGAGTGTGTGTTTGTGGAGATGCTTCTGATGTTTGTCTGCAGGTGGCGCCGTGGCCAGCCTACCAAATTGACTGCAGGCGAAGCTTATGAATATTTTGTTTGTTCGGGTTACTCGCACGCTTCAACTTCCAAGAACAGCTCACACCAGAAACGATGGAACTGATCGGGACAAGAATACGCCTGAAAAGACGATACCAAAAGACTCGCGCGCCTATGGACAAAAGGTGCATGCAAAGAGCCAACAGGATATTGAAAGAGGAACTAAAAGCTATCCGAGAGAGACAATGGACTACCTACCCGTCTAGAAGAAATGAACACTGAAGACCAGTCTGCATGGAGAATGCAGAAAGTACTCAGGAACGGACCTCGACAGTCATGCCCACAAATGCACGGCGAGCAAAGAATTGTTTACACTGACCAGGAGAAGGCGGATGCATTCGCGGACAACTTCGAAAGGCCGTGTAGAGAGAACGACGTCCCGTTCACGGACGAGGTAGACGAAATAGAGAGACAGGTGGAAAGAACGGTACGAAGGCTAAGACAACGAACGGACAACACGCAACCCCTGGCCCCGACATCTCCCGAGGAAGTGAAAGGCATACTAAGACGTCTATCCACTCGGAAAGCACCAGGCTTGGACAACATAACAAACCGGGCACTGAAAGTACTACCGCGCAAGGGTATAGCAGCCATAACTAACATCATAAACGCTATACTCAGATTGCAGCACTTCCCATACCCGTTCAAAGAGGTATCGGTTATCCACATCCCGAAGCCCAAGAAGAATCACCTGTTCCCAGACAATCACAGGCTAATTAGCTTACTTCCTTCCATAAGCAATGTGGCGGAACGTGTCATCTTGTAGAGACTCGAAGACCAAACCAGAGAACTAGGAATACTCCCGGTTGAGCAATTCGGTTTTAGATCAGAACACTCGACAGATCTACAAGTCCTGAGCGTAGTAGACTTCGCGACCGAAGGCTTCAACCTCGGCAAAGGATACAACACCGGAGCTATCTTCTTAGACGTCTCCAAGGCGTTCGACAGAGTTTGGCATGACGGACTACTGGCCAATTCAGTCTTTTCTAGCTGACAGGCGATGCCGCTGCAGAGTAGGAGACAAACTATCAACAATTCGACTACTGGAAGCAGGGGTCCCGCAAGGAGCAGTTCTTTCGCCACACCTCTTCTCCGTATACACAGCGGACGTGCCCAAGCCAGAAAACAACTTCAACAAGTTGGCGCTCTACGCGGACGACACGGCCCTGCTGACGAGATCCACGAGCCAAGCGCATGTCACGCCTGACAAAAGTCAGGCGATACTGTTCACTCGCAAGTTTGTACAACCGGAAGGCAACGTCACCTTCAACGGACAAGAGATTCCGTGGACCAACAAAGCGACATACCTGGGGGTCACCTTAGACAGGAAATTAACATTTCAGTCTCACGTACGGCAGAGAATCGGAATGGCTAGACACGCCAGACAATGCCTGGCACCTAGTCATAGGACGCAGAAGCAACATGGGGTTGACGGTGAAGTTGCTGATGATCAAAACCGTTCTCATGCCCATAATACTTTATGCCTGCACTGCCTGGGGCCAGAGCGTACAGACATACAGGAAGAAGATACAGTCGTTTATGAACGCGAGCGTAAGGGCCGCCATAAACGCACCTTACTATATCCCAAACAGATATATATATATATATATATATATATATATATATATATATATATATATACAGAAACCTAGACCTGGACACGCAATATGTGGACGTGTATATGAGAGAACACGCAGAAGGCGTGTTCGATAGAATCAGATCGCACAACAACCCAGCGCTACGCGATCTACACGATGCGTTAAATATGGAATATGGATGACCCCAGATTCCGAGAAAGGGATAAACACCCGAGGCCGACCAAGCAAAACCAACGACCACCCCACGAGTCGCCGCCAGGCGACTCAGTTAAGCATATCACTAATCAGATAAACTCTCTTTCAGGTAGGTTCAACGCAGAACAATTCGACCGCGATTCACTTCTCCTTAGTCTCCTTAGATTCACTGAGGAACGCTCGACGCTAATCACAATAGCCGCCGGATGGATTGGGGTATTAGGTTCTCTTCGCTAACTAGCTGGGGGGGGGGGGGTAGCTTCTACTTCAGGGCACTCAACCCGGAAGGGGGCATGGGGGGTTACTCAGACAGTTCATTCTGTCCAAACTGATCCATCTACCATTGACCAAGAGCTAGTACTCCGAAACCGATCTGTGTGTGGTCTTCCCGACCAAATCCCGAACAAACGGAATGGTTCAACAATTTTGTTTGAAACAATATCTTCACACTGACTCAATAGGTCTCATCAGTGGTGCTAGGCTGAACCTTGTATGCACTCGGCTGTTCTTCAAGATGGATAAACCTAAGTAAAAGCAATGCCATCTTCCATTACGATGGCGTCATCTACAGGATCGACACAAAGATTAATTCCACGAATACCAAAGATAACGAGGCTTCTAAAATTATTATAATTGTAGGCAATCACATCGGCGTGATAGACCACGACTCATAAAAGTACATCTCAAGAAATTCATATCTTAGTAACCATCATTTATTTTATAACTTATCCAACAAAAAATCTTACTTTTATATAAATTTCTTTATTGAAATATTTTCTGTGTTGTTTTATAAATAACGATGGTTATTTGGTAAATCTTTAAGAGGTACATTGTTGTTAACATTTCATAAATGAAGCTTTTCTTGAAAGGTTCGTAATTTCGAAATGTGATACACATTCTAGTTTCTACTGAAGACTGCATCCGAATTTTTTGTGGCGATTAGAAATAAAAACTCCTCGGACCTATTTCTAAAAAAGCCAGTGATGATATTGAACCTATGAATAGAATGTTAGTACTGATGTTTGATTTCCTCTAATCAGCAAAATTGGAGGCATGTCTTTGGTTAAAAGCTCCAGCCAAGCAAGATATAGTGGGGCGGAAACTATATTTTTTCTTGGAATTGGTAACGTCACGACCACCATATTAGCTTCATTGGAGTGCTCCAGCAGCAGTTCCCTTAAACGAAGGTGTCTGTTGGTTTTATCTTTCACAGCTAGTAGTTCGGCGTCCGAGATTTGTCCTGAAAAAGTTGAAGAAATTTTATTTAGGACACTAAAGTTGATGATCTTTTTTAAATAAACTTTCAAGATTCATATCGATCATGACCCTTTATCAACAGTGATTTCGCCGACTTAAATTTTTCACAGGGGAGTTTTCTACATATATTTTCATGTGCGAGCTCATTGAAGATTCATTCCATATATTCACCACAAGCATACCCCACCAGAACGACAAGTATTATAGAGAATTCTCAGCGTAACGCTTTCGATGTACAGTTCTGCCGAACAACTGATTTAGTCGAACTTCATTGCACCAGAAGTATTTAGTAACCATAGGCGTCGCACTAACTCATCCACGATAGAATATTTACTAATTGCTCTTCCCGATCAAATACCTATAGACCAGTCTCTTTGCTATCAGTGATATCAAAAATCATAGAGAAAGCCGTAAACCACCATATCATTAAATATTGGGAATGCTTCATCTTGAGCGATTATCAATATGGCTTTCGGAAAAAAAATCAACAGACGACCTTCTATCGTATGTCACCCATATTTGGAATAACGAGTCGAGATCTGTTTGATATTTCTAAGGCCTTTGACCGTGTGTGGCACGAGAGTCGATGGATATCTCTCGAATACTTTTACCATCAACGCTGGTGTGCCCCAGGGATCCATAATGTCTCCATCCTTCTTTGTATTGAATATCAACGACTTATTGGAAAAAACCAAGAATCCAATATATTACTCTGCTGACGATAGCACACTTATCTCATCATTTCATTTATATTCCATGACATCGGCTGCGAATGCACATCTTCACCGGCAGCAGGAGGTTGCATATCTTAATGAGTACCTAGAGGTGATTTCGAATTGGGGTGAAAGCAACTAGGTTCTATTCAATGCCACAAAAACCCAGGCATCAGTTTACTCCAAAAAGATAAATGTTTCCGAACCGGATATAATAATAATGTCAGGTCCGACAATTCCGCTTTCTACTTCGATAAGTTTGTTGGGGGTTGGAATGGACACTAACACACTATTCCGAACCAGAAAACTCAACACACCTCAGCAACTTTTGATGCTTTATAAAGCTCAGATCAGACCTTCTTTGGAGTATTGTTCTAATGTATGGAGCTCCGCCTCTAAGCATACATTGAAACTGCTGGATTCCACCCAGAAAAGAGCCATCCGCCTGATTAGAGACTTGATCATCATTTGCAACCTTGATAGTCTGGAACACCTCCCCTCTTAGTGAATCAGAAATTCAAGTGAAAGATCTGATCTTTAATTCTTTTGGTAATTTCCTAGCTTTGGCATCGCTGAAGAACGGAAAGGTACAGATCTGCTTTGGGTGAATCACCTAAAGAAGAAAATGACTTTCATCTTTCAACTGATGCTACTGATTAATAATGGCACACATACCATTTATGGTTTATTCATTATTTTTGAGGGATTTGAATGTCGGTAATTCATAAGCATTATTCAAGAGTTGAAAAAATGTAAGGTTGCAAAATGGCAGGATTTTAGAATCAAGTATCTTTGTATTTCCTCATATCTGAAACAATCGAATATCTGAAGGATCCACAAATGAACTATATGGTGAAGTAATCGAAAAGGACCGTCATCTCACACAAATTTACATGGAACAGAATTGCTTCCAGTTTGCTAACTGCTTTTACAAGTAGCGTGATGTATCTTTTCATGAATAAATAATTCACGAGAATATTTGAAATGGAAGCAGAAGAAAAGTTAAATAACTTTCCACGAACTTATATTTGATACGTATCCATTCCATTTTTGGCTCGAATAGGAGTAAGGTGAATTATTCTGTGTCTTGTCTGAACCATATCAGGTATGAATTTGGGAACAATGAAGAGTTACCACTTCTAGATGTTCTAGTTATAAGAAACACCGATATTGGTTTATAATTTGATGTACATAGGAAGAATACAGGCATTTCAGAGGCTCCCACCATTGTCTACAAAAAATGGCGGAACTACAATTTCTTGTCCATAAACTGCTCACATTTCCCTTGAGCAACAAAAGGAGACTCAAGAAAAAGTATATCAAGGATGGGTATCCTTCAAACATAGTAGATAAGTTAATTAGGAAGAGAAAATTTAGAGAGTGTCTTCGTAAATCCTCGACTTTTCAGAAAAACGAAGACTCAAAATTTATAGTTCTTTCATACGAATCAAAGAACACTGGCAGATTGGTTCAAGTTTTTTAAAATCGAATATGAGTGGTTTTCAAAATGTACACTTCAACGAGTGTTGCGCAACCGGAAGACAATACAATGAAAGATTAATAAAAGTCTGGGATAAACGAAGTGAGTTGTGAGGATTGTGATAAAAATGCAAGTTGGCGAAACTAAACGGACTATTAAAGCTCGCTACAAAGAACATAAATCACATGTTCGGTTTTATAGAACAGAGAAGTCTAGTGTTGCTCAACATGCCATAGAGAACGGTCATAAAATAAGTGAGGAAGACTCGAAATTGTTGAGACCGGTACATGACAAGTTCTTAGATGCCTTCCAAAGATTAGAAATCAAAAAATATGGAATAAGATCTATGAACGGCGACAACGGTTCTATTCCTAACAGCCCTCTATTAACACTCCTACGAAAATTTTGGTAAAAAACTGATAACTATTAGTTATCGATAAGGTAGTAAATAACATTAGGAACGATAACAGAAAACTAGATGCAAACATTAACATAGCTATAAGAATGAGTTTTAGTCATCTCCTGATGATGCTAACTTGGTTAGCGAAACGCGCATCGAGAGACAGTATTTTTGTTCTGGTGTTGAAAAAACGTTTTCAATAGAGGGAATTTTTAATTGTAAGCAACATGGTTATAAAAGAAAATTGAATTCGAAAGCTCAGCTTTTAGTTTTTGATCTATATCTTCATTAAAAAATAGGGGTTGAAATAGGTTTCCGAAGACGGAAACCTTAAGGGATTTGTGTTAGCGTGAAGGATTAACAAGGTCTCACCTTTCTACGTGTTGTTTCTAGCAAGAATCGGATTCTGCTCACTGAACACTATCACACTACGCATTTTTATTCAATGAGACAACAACGACCATTTATTAGTCATACTATCAAATATCTGGATTACTAATGGATATTATATAAACCTAGTGGTATGCTGCTGAGGTGTTTAATGTGACTATCGTAAAAGAAAAAAAAAAATTTAAAAAATCAGACGATTCACTAAAGAAGTAACTAATAGATTGAAATTAACTACCTTTTTCGGTACTCGTTTCTGAGTAACTCCTAAAATCAGCAATGAGTAGATCAAAGAAAGCTTGGGTACTATCCATAGGCTTCGTCGTGATGTCTGGAACAACCTTCAAATTTGTATATTCTATTCGAAACTTCGCTAGTAGACTCGCCATGTTTCGGTGTTCCAGTTCAAGTTCATCTCTTTTATTGGCCAGAGCGAAAACGCGGAGCTTGCATTTATTCCAGTTGCTTCTTGTGCTTATTATGTAGGGAAGAAGCAAGGTTAGACCTGAAAATTAACCTAATTTTACTATAAACTTCCGACAGATTGTTTTACAAAAACGATTCAGCAGTTGTTGAGCAAGGTCGAATATTTTTTGATATGAGTACCTCCTGATGACCAATTCAAGAAAAGAGAACTGAGAAACAAAATGTGCGAACAAATGTATCATGTTCAATTTTTTATCAATAAAACTTTTCCAGAGGCAATTACGCTGCAAAATTAGAGTGGTGTCAAGAATATCAAAACTGGGAAGCAAATGATAGGGTTACAGTTTTATTTACCGAAGAAAATAGATTTGGATTTCATCCAGATTCTTGTCGAATAAGAGTGTGTAGACGGTCTACAACTGTCCAGGAGGTTCAGACATACAGAGGTGGTACAGTGTGGGGCGAAATGATGACGAGAGGCAGAACCGACCTCCTTTTTCCAAATCACTTCCTCACAGCACAGCAGTACCTCGACACCATTATTCAACCTATTGTCGTAACTCAGTACTCGCTTTTGCATATTTAGAGAGGTTTTTTGCTGTTTCACCCGAGTCTCATTCATCCAAATAATGAAAGAACTCATTTGAAAACTTAATGAAATATTTATAATAAAGAAAATGAGAAAATACGCTCAGGAATGAACTAACATTGAATAGTTAAGAAGAAAAAATACAAAGAATCACCATAAACTTACAATATAGTTACTGCTTCCCAGCACGATCGAGGAAAAGGAGATGTGCTGCATTCTACAAATGCTTTGGAAACGTTTCTGAAGATTGATACTCATTGATATTCTTGACCTCCCTCAATATTTATAAAGATTCATATGCCGAGGTTACAACTTTGCTCTGGTCACCGTACTAACGCAAAATGCTTAATGCGCATCTGTGCAAGTTTAGGTACTCAGAGATTGTTTTACATTTCTATATCCTGTAATCGCCTCAATTTTGATGTCAATGAAATTGGAATATTTAAAGATGGAATTGAGAAGGCTGAGCGTTTTTGTTTTAGAATATTGACGTTGAAACATCTTTCAATTCATCTATTTGCCTGAATGGATTTGAATTATTTTATGAATATTTTCATATTTGACACTATCGTTCATCCGTATGCTGGTACTGTGAATTACCCTTCAATCTGAAATTTCATGGTGATGGAAGAACTGAAAACTATGACATATCAATACTATGAAAAACACTATGATGCGATGACTGACAAGAACTGATGAAAAAACTTCACACAAATGACAACCATATACGCAAGAATATATCACTACCGGCACTAATTGTCAACTGAGAATAAAGAAAACATCCAGAAAAGACAGTTGAAGAAAACGATACATTGCATCTGCGTTTGATCTTCTACAGTAATTATTAGGTACTGTTGAATGATTCTTGTTTTAAACTTACCTCCATCATCATATAGCCACCATACATCGATTGTTCCACTCCGTCTTGGCTTCTTTTGAAAGTAAAATACTTCTGAAGGCATGATTTCTTTTGTTTCTAGATCATCACATCCTGTTGCCAAAGATTCGGCAAGAGATTTGGATTTTTTCAATGATTCTTCTGGATTCGGTAATTCACTCACTGCATCTCTGTCTATCTCACAACGTCCACTATTGCTGCTACCTAAAATAAAAGAATAATCACCAACGGCTGCCAACGAGTATTTTTTTAATACGGAACCTGAATATTTTTTTATACATTTTGGTAGTCATTGTGATTACATACTCATTGATATATTACAACATTTTTATTAAGAGCTCGAATTTCCGAATGTTACTGAAATTCAGAGTTCTCCCCTGGATGGATTGAGATTGTAAATATTTATATTCATTCAAATCCAAATAGATTTTCTGTCAGGGTTGTCTTGAAAAAGAGAGACCAATAATCTTTGTATCAGTACCAAGTCATTCTTAATTTCCAAATGGCTCTTGAAAATTTGTAGCTACCCAAATATTTCTGTTCAGAAAATGAGTACATCAGCATGAATTAACTAATAAAAATACTGCATGAAAAAGTTATAGATGATATTCAGGAGAAATATGATAATTCTTTTTTTTTTTAAGTAAGCGATGAAATACTTGAATGTGAATGTCAAGTTAATTGTCAAACACAAAATAAAACAGTCATTCAATTTGTTGAGCGATTTTAAGGAAAAAACATGAATTTTTCCAATGAAGAAAAAGTGGAACTGCTTTTTGTTCATTCGAGATGTTTGAGAAATGCTACCAAATCTCTGACAATGTATCAGGAATTGTATACTGAACGACGACAACCTAATCGTAGATATTTTCAACGTATCGAAAATAGTTTGAGAATTTATGGATCCTTTGAAAAACCCTCCAAAACAAAATGTACGCTCACTGAATGTGGTGGCGATAATGAAATCGGCGTTTTAGGTGAGTTCAAAAAAGTTTCACAATAATGATGAACTGGACATTCATTTGATTAAGAATTTGTGGAAAGTAAAAAAATTGAGAACAAGAAGGTATCCCTGATAGAGATTGCTCATAATTCGGCCATATCCACTTTGCCTGTACGGAAAATTTTAAAGAAAAATAAATTCCAGTCTTATCGGTTCAGGAAAGTCCATCATTTATGTGTAATGGACTTCAACAGGAGAAAAGTTTTTTGTAGATGGCTCATTAGAAAATTTCGCCAAAATAATTGAATTTCCAAAAAATTATTCTGGTGTGATGAAAGTAGATTTACCAATAACAGAATAAACATTATCACTGGCGACAAGAAGATTAATATTTACATAGAATTACCAATTTTCAAGAGATATATGGTGTTAACGTAAGGCTTGGTGTTCTTGATAATAAAATTATTGGCCCTCACTTTTTTAAATTTTGACCGGGAGAATTATACTTGGACTTCTTATCAGGGACTCTACTTGAGTTTCTAAAAGATATGCCACTCAGCCTAATAAGAAAATATGAGTATTTGCAGAATGTGCAGAGATTTCTTCAATGCAACTATGCCAAGAAGATGGAATGGAAATAATGGTCTTATTAATTGGCCACCATGTTCACCGGACCTTTCTCTTCTAGATTTGTTTGTGGGGCTTCATGAAAGATAAAGTATTCAGAACGAAATTTTAAAAATTGAGGAATTGAAATCAGGATAGCATGCATGGCTATCACTCCAGTGATGTTAGAGAACTACCACAAGCACACTATTTCTAGAGCAAGTATTCGTTAAAGAAATGATGGAAGACAATTTAAATATTTGATGCGATATTGCATGAGACGGTAAGTTGAAAAAAATGTAACGTGAGGCATTCCGTTATGATGTTCATTTTCTACGATTTCTTAAATATTTCGTAAAATTCTCTTTCGCAACTGTTTCTTTTTTAATGTGATGCAAAGACATTTAGAAATTTGATTTCTCATTGAAAAAAAGTTGAATGATGGTATTTTGACAAAGTTGTTTTTTGGAAGAATAGTCGAGAAATACATATGTATTTGAGGGATTTGAGGGATTTCAATGAACAAAATGTCTCTTTGAAAAATGGGCTGCATCATATTATGAAAAACATGAAATGAAGCAAAAAAATTCCTTTGTCATTTTTTGGTATTATTGAAAATGGAGGAGGTAGAGCAAAAAAAAATAAAATGTGGCATTTTCAGTATTTTGCAAATATCTCAGAAACGGTCGGTTATTTTATCCATTGGATAATGCCATTATGTTGCATTCCTAAAAAGGCAACTGTTATTCCATTTAACCGTCCTTGTAGGATATGTCGTTTTCGAGATAGCAATAGTGGTATCAGCTAAAAAAAACGGCCTCTACATTACAAACCTTGTGACATTTGGCTGTATGACCTATTCCTTGTCATGTATTTCGGGCTATTCTTGAAATTACTCGTTTCCTCTTCTATAACTACACTGCAGTCGAAACCTTTCTGTATTCTGATGATGCCCGCAGCCATGTGCAAATCAAATGCTGTGCTGAAATATTTGTAATAAAATGAAATCGAAGTTCAATTTAATTTCGTTCACTCACTGTAACACTTCGAAGTACTGATTGAGATTATCCCTCGTGCAAGTCTGCCAATCTGCTTTGTATCCCATGAGAAGTATGTTAGGTTTGAGTTTACCGATTCCGCAAGCTTTCAGAAGTGATTTGCAGCCCTCTGCGAAGCTCAATCCATCAACCTGAGCGTAAAAAGCCTTCAGTTTATGGGCCTTCAACCAGCTGTTGGCTTTATAGTTTAGAACGTTCCTCTCTCTCTGAGGAAGGTGACTCTGGAAATATAGTTGATTTTGGGCTCATGTTGGAGAAGTAGCAAATCTTTTCAAACCTCACCCCACACATAAACCGACCGAAATAAAAAAAGAGTAACTATCAGGATATAGGTACCAAGGAAAATTCATAAAATCAGAGTGAAAGAACAAATCTGCCAAAGAACTCTTCCCGTCTGTAAATGACATCGAATGAAATCACTATTATATTCACATCATAATTATATAGTGTATTATGAGAATCACAATATATCGAAATTTGAGAACCGCCAAAAGTTGATGACTGTTATACAGATGTAGGTAGGTAGGTCTAAAGTGAGTGGGTCTATTCGACCCTCAACCGCAACCCACAAGGGTTTATTGTGGCTCACACCTATTCACACTCGGCCAAATAAACCCAGCTTCTCAACGAAGCCGATTAGTTTGTATGGTGAGTGGTCTTTCAGGTAAGAGTACGGCTCTGCCGAACTCTAAAAACCTGATTCGGTCTCCAGCGGGGCAGGCACAAAGTATGTGATGTGCTATTTCCTCATTTTCTAAACAGAGGCGACACACACTGTCTTCCGACAGTCCAAGTCTCTGCATATGATGATTCAAATGATAATGTCCTGTAAGAAGGCCTGTTAGACATCGTAGTTCATCCCTACTGTAGTCCAACAACTGTTTGGAAACAAACTTCGAAAGATGAATAAACGCCTTGGAGTGAGCCAATCCTGAAAGATTCTGCCAGAAGTCCATAAATCTTCTTGCCATCCAGGTGTTCAGTGTTTGTTTGGCAACGCCCAAAGCGATGCCAATGACAGGTTCTGTTGCAATGAAGCCGCTTGCAGCACCCTACTTTGCAAGAGAGTAAGCAGCTTCATTGCCTTCCAGGCCAGTATAGCCAGGAATCCATACCAGAGACAATCTGTTAAGTCTTTCTATCGCGGAGAGTCGTTTTTGGCAGTTTGTGCTACCAATTTAGACGATGCTCGGTAGGAGCCAAGAGCTTCCAACACCGCTTGGCTGTCCGAGAATATTTTTATTGACTTGTGAGTGAGGTTGGATTTATCCAATCTCTCCGCACACAATTCAATAGCGTAAATTTCCGCTTGAAATACAGTCGCATAAGTTCCTAGGCAGGTAGATAACTCTTTCCTGGGTCTGCGACTGAAAACACCTGCACCAGAACCGGAAGGTGTTTTTAATCCATCTGTGAACCATCTGCTCCTAATATTTCCTTCTCCCGGAGGATCCAGTCCTCTCTACTCGGAAATAGTATTTTATAAGGCAGTTGACAGTTGGAGGCATAAAGTCAGAGGTCATTTCCAGAATGCTGTGACTTCCAATGTTAACCAACAGTCTGTTGCACTCTGCATTGAATTGATTTCTGCAATTAGCAATGTGCACAAGTCTGTATGCAGTTCATCTAGCCTCTCTTGCCAGAAAAATTTGGAGAGGAGGTAGATCTAGAAGGATCTCCATGGCCGCTGACGGTTTGGTACTGATGGCATTACTAATAGTTAGCCAAGCTTCGCTTGGGCCGTTTTCTGTAACACCTTCGGCCACCAAGCAATTGCACCGTAAGTGATCATTGGTCTGACAATCATCATACAAATCCAATGGATTTGTTTGGGACCTAAACCCCAATTTTTACCATAAATCCTTCGACATGTCCATAGAGACAGCCTGGCTTTGTGTAAAACTTTCTCCAAGTGAGCGTTCCAGGTGAGTCTTTTATCAAGGATAATCCCAAGATATTTTACCTCCGTTCCAAATGGAATGACCACACCATTGAGGGAAAGTGGCATTAGATCGTCTAATTTTCTTCTCTTGGTGAAAGGGAATAACACAGTTTTGCTAGGGTTGACAGACATCTGCTCCCTCAGGCACCAACTGTGAACAACGTGCTTTGGAGGATAGTACAAGCTACCCTTCCTGATGTGGACCTATCCAGGATAACAAGGTCATCTGCATAAGCTTGCAGATCAACTTTTCTTTTGTCGAGGGCATCAAGCAGACTATCCACCAGGAGCGACCACAGAAGGGGAGATGGTACTCCACCTTGAGGGCAGCCCCTGGTGACTCTGAACTTGACAACCTCGCCTTGAAGTTTCGTAGTTGCAGTTCTGTTTACTAGCATGGCATAGATCCAGCCAGTTATGGTCGATTCTATACCCTTCCTAGCCAGAGACAATCCTATAGATTTAGGTAGTGCATTGTCAAATGCTCCTTCAATATCAAGAAATACAGCCACCGCAATTTCCTTGTTGTCAAGGGATTAGGAGATTTTCTCAACGAGGTTGTTTAATGCTGAAGCTGTCGATTTGCCGGTTGGATAAGCATACTGGTGGTTATTCAGGGGGGATGCATATAATGCTACGCTCCTGATATGTCCGTCCAGTATCCTCTCAAGTGCTTCCAGCAGGAAGGATGTAAGGCTGATTGGTCGTATCGATTTGGGGTGTGAGTCTCTCCGGCCCACTTTAGGTATATATACCACCCTTGCTGCCAACCAACTGGGTGGTATATAGTTCCACGCCAGACTAGCTCTATGCAATTTTGTGAGAATAGGTAAAATTATTTCCAGTCCGTTTTGAAGAAGAGCTGGAAATATACCATCCTCTCCGGGAAATTTGAAGGGCTGAAAAGACTTGATAACCCATTCAACTGCCGGTGCTGTGATAACTTTTTTTTGCGACGTCCTAGTCGTTTTTTTTTTGGGAGTTTAGCTCCCTCGATGATGGGCGGTGTGTTGTTATGCAGATGTAGAAAAGATAAACGTTTCAGTTCACTATGAAAGGTGGAGTGGCCTCCTCGGTTACTATATTTTAGTCCTTTATAGGAAAAATCATTAAAGAATGGTGGGAAGTGACTACGCAATAAAATATATGACAACGGCTCGAATAAAATAACCTGTATTATTGTATGTACGCAACGGACAAATATATGAATGCCTTTTCCAAGGAATAGGTTATAAAACGATGTTTTTGCACCAAGTAGAAGCTTTATGGGTAACATTGACTCTGAGAGAAATATTCACGAAATTTGTTGTCACCTCGGCTATTATAAGAATGGATTTCGCTGTTAAGCCTTTGTATACAAAGATATACATTTCAAATAAAGTCCTCTACAAGTTATATGTACTCTTGAAATATTTTGATAGACATGGCTACTTTTGCCCCATATAGAATATCTGCAAAAATAGTGATGATGTTCATTGATCATTATGTTTTCGAAATATCGGTAATTTTCAACGATTTAATAAAAACCCCAAGGTCTCCAGAAATTGTCGACATCTTGAACCGTTCTTAAGAAAAGCTGAGGTCCCGAGAAAGTTAAAAGTGTTTTGGGTGTTTGGCGATTTTTGCTATCGAAGCTAAGAGTGCTAAGATCGAAAAAAGCACGCCAAGTTCAATCAAGTGTCAAGGTTTTGCTCACTGTTTTCTCCTATTACCGTTGCGTAGTGCATCAGGAGTTCTTGCCTAATGGTCGTAGGGTCAGTAAGGAGTATCAACTTGCTTGCAAGAAGCAATACGAAGAAAACGTCCGGTATTGTGGAAAAACAAATCATGACTTTTTTATCACCGTATTTACCAGATTCCTGTGACTTCTTCCTGTTCACTCGTCATTGCTTGTTCGTAAATTTTTGGTGGAAACAACACTGCAATCATGCCTCAGCAACCGTATTCACCAGATTTGGCTCCCTGCGATTTTTTTCTGTTCCCAAGATTGAAGAGATCCATGGAAGGATGGCGTTTAGCGACGATTAAGGAGATAAAAACCGAATCGCTGAGAAGCTCAAGGACATATCAAAAAGTACATATCAGAACTGCTTCGAGGATTGTAAAAAACGCTGGCACTAGTATATTATATCTTACGAGGATTACTTTGAAGGGGATTACTTTGAACAGACAGTAAAAAGCCAAAATAAAATATACTTACTATATTTATATGTCCACAAACCAACATCGACAAATTTTTTGTTAGCAGATGAGCAAAATCTACCAATGCTGGTCTAGCACTAGGCATTCCAGATAACACTAATATCTGCGGTCTATAATTTTTCACGTGTTCTTCAATTGCGTTCAGTTGGTGAGCAGCCTGTAAGGCATTCTTGTAAATTTGTGCTTGAGTGGTAGATCCCCAATTTACATCTGAAAAACCGTATATATTTTACTCCATAATTATAAGACGTTAACTTCAATCGTGAACAGAATGATTCCTTATAGAAATCAGCAGGTTTCTTCAACAATTACTGCTGAATACTGTGGGTTCTGGATATCACGAATGTAAAAGACAAATGTCATCATACGTATGGCAGTTGATCCTACCAAGAGAACAAGTGTAGAGTATGCTTGAGCACCTACATTCGAATAAGCAGAAGACACCCTGGAATCAAAAGGGTGTCCTATTGATAAATCAATTTTCAGATGTATCAAGATGTCTTACTACATCTCTGATCTAAAACTAGATCATGAACACCACTAATGACAATTATCTTCTCGAATGGAAGCGAAGATAAATGTTAGAAAAGTCAGATGTGGCAAATTCCGGAGAAGAAATAGTTCATTTCAAGCTAAACAATAAGTACTGCTTGTCAAATCTAGGAAGAGAAAATTATCTCTCTCTCGCTCTCATAGTCTTCTAATGAATGCACATTTAATGGGCGGGATCATAACGGAATTCAGAAAGCTCTTCCTACATTTGGCAAGTTGTATATGGTAGTTCATTACTCAACTTGGTATCCTAGTCTTCCTCAGAGGACCTGAACCAATTCGATCTCTATGCCAGAAAATTTGTTTGTTATAATGAAAATAACTTAAAAAACTGAGTTATTTATCAGAGACCAACTAACTTGGAGAGTGGTGTTAGGAAAAGGTAAGTGCTACCTTGACCTGAAAAAGTAAGTAGGTACTTAGAAAAATCAAGCAGTAACTATGTATACATCTAACCTATTCTTTATGAGTTGACTGATTAATGTGAAGTCGGAATTTGTCAGTTTAAAGGTTCAATACAGTTGATGTCGTTGAACCATAGTTTTGAAATTAGTGCGACAGGACTCATTTCTGTATAAAATACTCGTTAACCAGCCATATAAATTTTTCAGAGTGCTCTCTTTAGAGTGCTGTTTTTCTCTTGATAAAGGTGATTATTCCAATTTTTGTCTTACCTGGCTTTCTATATGAAACTATGAGATAAAGAGCTAATTCTACTGCGAGTGTTAATAAAGCGGTCAACCAAGAAATCAAGAACATCACCAAAACGCATAATATGGATCCAAGCAGACTCAACCACATATTGTAGTACTGAAAAATAAATTAATGAACTCACATTTGTGTCTTTAGTTTCAAAATAATTTACCTTAAAAGTCGGCCTCCAGCCTACTGGTTTTGCTAAAGAAGCATGGAACGTTGAAAAGTTGATCAACGTATATGCTGCTAGGAAGAAGTTGGAAATTAACGGCGCGATCAGATTCAGTTCACCTGTGAATAAAGCAAAAGTTTGAAAGTGTAATAAAAACTAAATAAATATGATGAAATGAATGAAGAAAGCAACATTAACTATTAGTGATCACTAACTAAAAATCCATGTCATGTGCTATGTGAAGGTTTAACTACCCCACCAGGTGTTTGTACAACTTCAATAGTACAATTATTTTCATTTTTGAGCTTTTTTGGGCTCTTGGCCTAAGGAAGATACATTGTTGGTTGAAGTGGTCACACTATAAGCACCCCGATTTTAAAGAGCAACTTCATTTTTTGGCCTCTTCATTATTCTGATGATTTTGTCGTTGACATCTACAATGAAAGTTGAAAATGTTTGATTTCGCGTTGTTAATGGAAGGTCTTTTAACTATTTCCTATTGGTTTCTATTGGTTGAATTAGATAATCCAATTCGGGAGCAATTGAGTGTAGGTAGCTATATTTGATCAATGTTGATTCCCTGTTCCTTTTGGTGAAAATTATTTCTGTGCTTTTGAATTTCTATCGCCTCCATATATAATAACTTTTTCCCAAAGTACACCGGAAACGATTTGCATATGTATATGCTCTAGGTAATAATTACCTACAGCATATTCTCTTTACTCTAGGTGATTATGATTGAGTATATGTACCTGAGAAGGTAATTTTCACTGGTGATTAGAGAGAAGAATTAGTTTTTAGTATTTACTACGAAAAAGCTACTGTGACAGCGAAACATGTGATATTTTTGAAAATAAACTTTTTGAAGATCAAGATGTTGTTTAGGAAATTACTATAGATTTCATCAAGTAACGTCCGAGTCAATAAGAAAAATATAGTCATTTTTTTGAGAATTTTGTACACACTATTATAGAAATATGTATTTACATTTGAGTAACATTAGTAGGTGGTAAAGTATATGATGAATTACCGAAGACAATTGGAGTGACTTAATTTTGTCTGCTCGTTATTTTTATGAAAGAAAACATAGTTTTATCGACCGTTTTTGGGTATTCACACCTTCCACAATCTAAAAAAATGAAAGTGGAGAACTTTATACAAGTGTAGGGAGGGCAGATTAACTTCACGTCGATAAGTTACTGTCACAATGAAAAATATTATGATTATCAGTAATTTGCCCATTCAACACCTATATAAAGTTCTACATTACATTTTTTTTTTTCGATTGGCTGAGTTACTTACCTAAAAATGGCCGATAGAAACATAAATAAAATTTTTATTCAGATTGACCATATGCATATCATAAACGAGTATAGGTTTTCAAGGCCAATAATTCCTTACGAAAAAACAAACTCTTCTGAAGCAGATATTACGAAATTCGTCTGAAGTCTCGATATTACTGATCCACTCACCAATCAGAATGAAGACTGTAGCAATAACGAAGGTAAGAACATATCCTCTCAAAGGTTCGTTGTTGTTTCCATATCCCTTCGCAAACCATTCGATCTTCGGGTAGAGCTTGTCTTTGCAAAGGGCTTGGAAAACTTTAGGAGCAGATACTAATGATGCTAAAGCTGAAGATAATGCTGCAGCAAAGCAACCTGCGTAGATTATTGGTCCTATCCAAGACACCAGTTCAACGACCTTGAACAATTCGTATTAAAAAAATCCCTGTCATGGAATCGAATAAAATACTAAATGCCAATATGACTAGAGTCATTATTGGCTATTCTTATATTTTCACTCCCCTAAAACAAAAAGGTTTTAAAATAAATTAAACATTGGAAGAAAATTACTGAATTCATTTATATCACTCACTAATTGATTAATTACTGCGTTTGAACAAATCAGGTATTTTTGAAATTGTCAGTAACACTTATCATGAATACTGCCTGTATATTGAACAAAAAATCAGGAATGTTAAATGAAAATATACTCTTTTCGGGTAGCTTGTTAGAAACCACTGTCGATGACAAAGACCTGCGTGGTTTTTTCCTCATTCATGACACCCATTTAAACAATTTCATTGCTTGTATGAGGTTCCACAGGTGTTTTGTTGGATGTTCATAATATTCTTCTAGACTTGATGATATTTATCATTTATTAATCACACGAAATAAGAATGTTCATGGCTGTCAGTTAGGATCTACGCTATATCGCTCTATTTTGGCCAGTTCCTTTATAAAAAATTTGCTCGTGTATGTTCCTCATCGACCTTTGATTTGGTGATAACTGAGTACGAGTATAGTAGCACGTATTATAAAGTCAATTCACTCTTAGATCTACCGGTGCCATGAGTGTGGCCTGGCTGGGTGTCTTTAAGAATATTGATGCACTCATTCGTTGCGGTTTAAAATTAATAATCCTTCGACATTGAATGACTGCATTCACTTCCACCTGGAGCGTCTCCAATGCAGCTATTGGTATGATTCTCCTTGCTCCCGCTTTTACTGAACAAGTACGTCTTTACATCTGGCTAAGTATGTTAATACCGGTCGCTCGTTTCATCGTTGGTTATCAAACTATTACCAAATATTTAACAACCAATGTGAATAAGAAATACGTTCATGTCTACTTTCAACCACTATGTCTTTCCGTAGGTGCATCTTACTAACACCAGTGTAACACACAGTCCGTAAATCCTTCGTTCTCAAGATACAGGATGTTGAAATAAAAATAAAAAAAAGTTATTCGTAAATATCCTAAATATCCTTCACCTAATTTTGTTGAAATTTGGCAATGGTATTTATAACATTGAGGAGCTAATTTAGCCCGAACGTGATTCAATTTATCAAGTCCAGTGGCGTCTCGAGCGGGATTTGAACGAATATTTTTGACTTAAAAATGTACGCCACTGACTTTCGTGCAATTTTTATTATTTCTTTGGATTGATCAATTAGAAATGCAACGTTTTTGTCTCTTGAATTTTTTTCGTATCTTGCTTAGTTTTTAAGAAAAAAAAGTCGACCTAATTGCATATCCCTGGACCTCACAAGGAATAATATGTGGAATTAAATGTTTATTTTGGAAATTACTATTTTTACCATTTCTCATTACTAATTATATAACAATAACAACAAATATTATATAACATTAACATCTAGACTAACGAATTGTACTAAATTGAGTGTTGGAAATGGCCTCCTTCGGTTTCGAAACAACCATGTAGCCACCGCGTCATTGAATTTCGCACTCTTTTGAAAATAGCTGGCGTATTTTTTATTATATCACATGAATTAATGCATTTATTCCGTAAATCTTCTCCACTTTGAATAGCAGTTTTGTATATCAACGCTTTAAGGTGTCCCTAGAGAAAATAATCTAAGGGATTCATTCCGGGCGAGCGAGGTGGTCATGGGTGTGAGCCTGCTCTCCCAATCCAGCGGTTATGATAATTTTCATCCAAAAATTGCCGTGCCACTACACTAACGTGTGGTGGAGCACCATCGTGCATGTACCACATACGGAATCTTTCCATGACTGGAATTTCTTCTAAAAGTCCAGGTAAAACAAATTCTGAAAACCTTCGGTATTCTTCGCCATTAAGTCTAGGTGGAAGGAAGTGAGGCCCAATGAGATGGTCACCGACAATTCAAACCCAAATATTGAAAGAAATCTGTTCTTAAAAATATTTTTCTATCAGGGCTTGTGGATTGTTTTCGGCCCAAATGTAATTGTTGTGGAAGTTAATAATTGAATTGCGAGAAAAACAAGCTTCATCTGTAAACAATATTCGACTTAGGAAACCTTGATTTCTTCTTATTTTACCGCGTAACCAATTACAGGCAAATCTCTGGGTAATAGAGCTTGCACACGTTGCTTGTGATAGGGATATAGCTGCTGGGCTCTGAAAATCTGCCACACGAAGGATTTGCGGACCCATGTTTATATGAACATTTTGTCTTAAAATTACCTGAAGAATCGTCTGTTTAATTTATGGTACATACTTAATCAACACCCTGTATTATAGATCTGAAACTATAAAGTAGTAAAATAGTTAGTACTGGTGTTAGTAAGATGCACCTAAATTTGGGATTTTTATAGTAAAACAGCTTCAAGTCTTCAATTATTTGTTGTTTTTGGTCCATTGTGAGCTCGCGCGGTACCCACTTTGAACAGAGCTTCCGCATACCCAAATATTCATGCACGATATGTCCAACAGGTTACTTTGATTCCTCTTCATTCATTTTCATCAAACTAACAAAAGTTGCTTCACTCATAATGTTCTATCCCGTAAACTAATAATCTGACAGCTGTGAAATTTGTACACATGTCCTTTGAAGATTAGGGTTCACTTAAAATCATATTGTTTCAATACTTATAGTGCCATATCTGTGATAGCCTATGAACTTTTCAGTATATGAAAGTCTAGAGATACTGTTATTGGAAAATTTCTTTATCAAGCACATATTCCAACCTTTCTTTATTTTTTATTTTGTTCGATTGATGGCCTATTTATTTTGTAGAAATTCATATTGAATATAGTGTTGTAAATCGTGCTCTAAAGAAAATAACGCCGGCCGCCACTGGTAGCCATTAACCAAATGTGACGTGGCGAAGAGCGCGCTCAGTTCGACCGACATTTCAGGGCTGTTCGCGCCGAATCGATGGAATTCTCGGCGAATGTTTCACCGAATTCGATGGTATTCCGAGGAATGTTCCAGCGCCTTCGATTGCCAAATATGAGCGCCATCCACTCGCCCGTCGAGTCAGTCAAGTCAAAGTTACAGTGCGGTACGTGGAGCGATCTAGACATTTGAATAATAATTGAAGTTTTAGTTCAAGTGTTTGTTGTATTTAAAGTGAAATAAAGTTTAGTTTGATTATTGTTCAGTGTAGTCAATTATTGGTAAACCCACGGGGAAAAACGTAACAATAGGAAAAAGAAAATAACTTTTGTCTAATTTTTACGAAGTTTATCATTTGTTACGACTGGTTTAAGTTTGTTAGACCAATCTCAAGTGACTAACAAGTAAATCAGTTACTTGAGAATCAGTCGCAACAAAAACCCAGTAGAAATTAGACAAACGTTTTTTTCTTTATCCTATATTCATTCTTCATACCGATCTATTGAATTTTTCTCACCTGGAAGTTGTTATGGAGACCGAAATGGCAAACGTTAGGTGGGCAATATGGCCAGCTGGCGTTAATGTAGTCTCTCACGTCCCCAGTAGCGTCTCTTGACACTGTAGATCCTAGAACTATCGCCATTAGTATGTACGAAAGGGTAGTTATAAGAATCGACAGAAGTGTCCCTTTTGGTATAGATAATTGTGGATCCTAGAAAAAATGTTATTAGTCATTTTGTATCATGTTATATGTATTTCGAAAATTAGAGAGAACTGGACACTGAATTATCATTCGTGAAGAGTAGGAATTTATTGATCAAATTGAAAGGAAGTGTATTTCCAGAAGGAATTAGTTTTTGGGAAAGAAATATGCCCCCTTCCAAGAATGCTATGGCTGGGAATGAATAAGATAGGCGTTAGATTGTCAAGTGTTTTCATTGCCCAAAAACAAAGTATTCGTATTTCAGCTGGCATATTAAAAAGGTTATCTTGCAGTTATCACTTTAGGAATCAAAGGATTTTAACGTTACCGTCATTGGTTATTTTCGAGTTACACAATTATATTATAATTCATGTACTACTGGAAAATATAAAAGGTTTCAAAAAAAATTTACAGTTTCAAAAAACATTCAAAAGAATTTCTGGTGACCATAGATGGATTGTTCCGAAACTGGTTCTCTTGCTCAGTTTATTTGTTTGTTTGTTAAGTCCTAGTGTTTGGCTATTTTTATTATGCTTTTAGTGTTCCTTTCTAAACGAACCATATATAATTGTCAGTTGTCAAATGGAGAATAAATTGTTATTATTACTAACAACTATCATCGTGACGAATAGATTCTACTCATTTATGACAAATTGTTATGAACTCATTGGGCGATTCATCTGGTGATGTTGTCTAGATTGGCGCTGATGGGGCAACAAGTCAGTTGTCTCTTTCCGAAACTTCGAAGTCCTTCATGATGATAGTATTCCGTGTAAGTGAAATTTTATATCGCAACACTTTCATGCATTAGGTTAGATTAGGCCTAAGAAGGCCTATTAGATATCGTAGTTCATCCCTACTGTAGTCCAACAACTATTTGGAATCAAGCTTCGAAGGGTGAATAAACGCCTTGGAGTGAGCCAAACCTGGAAGATCCTGCCAGAAGTCCATAAATCTTCTTGCCATACAAGTGTTCAGTCTTTGTTTGGCAAATCCTAAAGCGATGTCAATGACAGGTTCAGGTCCGATGAAGCTGCTTGCAGCACCCTCCTTTGCAAGGGAGTCAGCAGCATCATTGCCTTACGGCGTAACATCCATGTCCACCAGTGAGGATAACAATGTTCCATGTAAGTGAATGTTTTTACCTTTCATTCAGTATATTGTGTAGAAATCCTGTGCATGGTACCTGATTTTATTTCATAATGAATGTTTGGAAAACAAACTTGGTAGAGAAAAGTATTTTCTGTATAATGCAGTGTTCATATAAAAGTATTTGTTTCGAAAGAATTTTTCTTTCGTGTAATTCAATGTTTACATGAAAGTAGCTGTTACAGGAGGGCTTTTTCTTTCAAGTTGTGTTCTTTGCATGATCTTTGCATGATCTACACATCTATGCATAAAGTTACTCGTTTTAAAATAAATTATTTCCTTCCTTTTTTGGAGGATTCCCACATTTTTTTGGATCAAGGTGGAGTAGTAGGAGGCCAAAAACTTTCTTTCCTAAAAATTAGTCACACCAAAAATATAATCCTTTCAATTTGAAGTATTACTAGCTCCTTTAAAGTCTGTAATCATTACTAAGAAACTGACTTATGACACTAACAGTGAACTTATTTTTATTAGCAACGTGAGTGGCAAATACCTCTTCTTATTTTACCTAATACAATTTTTGCATCTACTATAAAGATATTTTTCGGACCAATATTATGTCAAAGTTGTTTTAGATCCCCCATTTGAAAAATCAACTATAGTCCCTGAACAAAAAAAAACTTGAGCGTGTATGTTGTACCATTGTTTTACCTTCCGTGTGAAAGCATGATAAAAGGGAGAATATTGTTATGTTTTCCCATAAGTACCTAAGTCTTTTGATATGTTGAATATTTTTGTTTGGTTGGAACTATTGGATTTTTTTTCTAGCGATATCATAAAGTTAGAATTCCATTGTATCCTTGATTAACAGCAGTTGCATGGCGTGTAATGAATTCACTGAAACCTAATACTCTAATTTGAATATTCTAGAATATTAGACCTACCTTCAGATCCCCAGAAATATTAGCACCTGCCAATATACCTGTAGCCGCAGGAAAAAATATAGCAAAGACACTGAAAAAACCGTGTTCGACACCTTCTGAAAATCTGTAGTCAGGGAAAAAATTGATTCGCGCTAATGTTGCTGAAATAGAATACTTCAATTCGATTATGTTTTTGAAAATTATAATTTCTTACCATTGTATCCCAAAAACCCTTTGGATTTAGCTTCGTCACTTCTTGGTCCTATAAAGCTTCCAATGAAAAAATCGAGAATTGCCACCAGCAGGATAACGAGTAAACCTATTTGCGCCTGAAATTCATTTATTAATTCATTTACAGAATTTGAGAATGGATTTCCAAGTACGATTATGAAGATATAAATAAGATATAGATATACACTTCCAGACAAAAATATCGCATAGTTTGTTTCAAGATTTTTTTCATGTTAAATTCTCTTTCCTCAACACATTATTTATTTTTATTGATGAATGTTCAAAGGCCAAAGTACAAATCTTGAATGGTGTGCCTTTGCCACTATTAATGTTTATTGTTGTTGTCGTTGTCAGAATGTTACTTTAGTCACTGATGGATGTAGACAAGAAGATATTGCGCGGAGATTGCATATCCATCAATGGAATGTTTCTCGTATTGTGACTGGGGCGGCCTGGCTGAGGACGTAAGAGATGTACAACGCCAAGATATGATGAATATTAGAAAACTCAATATTTGCGAAATCGCACGCTTACAGCTCCGCATCTCGGAAATGATTTACTGAGCATAAGAAAAGATAAGTGTCAAAACAGTAATAAGAAGACTCAAAGAAGTTGGTTTAAATCCAAAACGTCCTGCCAGAGTTTCTAGGCTTCCACACGTCACAAATCTAGACGGTTACAATCTGCCATAACCCATGTCAACTGGAATGAACATGGAAGCCAGATGGACCTGGTCGAGTATACAGAAGATCTGAATAACGTTTGGCAGAATGTAATCTTGTACATAACGTTAGCTTTGGTGTTGGTTCCATTATGTTGTGGGGTGGCATTAGTTGGGAGAGCCCCATCGAGCTTATAGAGGTGAATTTGAGAGTGAATGCTGACTGGGACATACGTAACATCCTTGAAGAGCATATTTCACGACAATTTCGTGCACATGCTGCAAGAACAGTCGCCCAGTATCTTGAAGTTGTTAAACTTGAGGCAACGGAGTGGCCACCAAACAGTCCCGACGAGAATCCCATAGAACATCTCCGGGACATCCTAAAAAAGACATATACGAGTACGAAATCCAGCTCCAAACTCAATTGAAGAATTAAGAATAGCTGCACAGGAAAAATGGAATCGAATTCCACAAGACATCATCAAAGACCTTTTACGGAGTATGCTCAGGAGAATGCAGGCCATCGTTAGAGCTAGGAGAGGAAACATTGAGTACTGAACTGTTATTATCTTGCCTCAAAGAACTTTCATTTTGTCGTCATTGTTGCTTGTTCTGATTAAATATTATCATCAAAACTAGTCTATTCTATTACTTCCTCTACAAGTGTCTTATAAAGTTTCAATATATGGATTATTTGGCCATCAATCTACGTTAAATACTTCAGCAGCATATACCAGTTAGTAATGAAAAGTGCGCAAAGATTGAGACAAATAGAAATAAACATGAAATCAATGCTTGAAATAAAATATACAATATTTTGGTCTTTGAGTGTATGAGTAGTTTAAATACAGATCCATTTTTAAAATTTTAAATTTTCTGAAACTATCGCCTAATCTGGACAACCTCAGTTGATATTTTTCAAGAGTGAATGGTTCTCTCTCCCAATTGATATTTTCTAAGTTATATACTCCGTTTACCCCAATGCAGAGGATGTTTTCTGAACATTATAGTGATATTTTATAAAGGTTAAAACGTGGATTCCATGTAACACTAGCGAATCTCAACATGCGTATATGTAGGTGAAGTAAACTGCACTTCATGACGAGAAGGGCAACTGTTGTTGATAAAATCTAACGTTCAATGATGTATTCCCAATGACAATCAAAGATTAGCTCTTTGTCACATATCACTCCTGGGTATTGAAATTGATTTCTTCGACAAATCACAGTTGACATCAAACAATTATTGATTGTTTGAAGAAGTTATCAATAAGAATTTTTCCAAGTTCGAGGATATTCCATTATGTTGAAAATATTCAGAGAACCGAGAAAAGTTTTGATAATCTTGAGTGGTTTCTAAAAAATATTTTTAAATCATCTGTATATAAGTTAAGATAAATTCGACAATCTGAAACACATCTTAATATTGCTGTTGGAGATAAGGAACAACAAAGGGTATAAGTAGGATCCTTGTGGAATCTCTGTGACGGTGAAAAAAAAAAAGAAAATGGGAAAAAATGTTTTCATTGGATGGAAAACAATGTTGAATTCTTTGGTTGATATTTTTCGAATTCTCCACACAAATACGTTAGAAAACCGAAGCTAACCATAAAAAAGTATATACAGTATTTCACAGTAAGTTTGAATCAGATAGAAAACTCCGTATTATCAATTTCAGTAAAAACATATAGTTCTCATATGATCTGCAAAACTAAAACCCTAAATGTATTATCAGTTATCGAATTCTTCCAATCGTACACGAGATTTCACAAAAAATCAACAGTAAATAGGTTAATTTGTTTTTCATTTTTGAAATATCCCTCTATAATAACAGCAAAAATTCAACTTTAATTGTAAAACAAATTGTATTAGAGAAAGAAAAAAATGTCATGCTTAATTAATCTCAAAAGATCAGTTTTTATTATTGAAATTAACAAAATTAAAATATAAAGTAGAAGTATCGATAAAAATAAGCTGTTGTGTATCGATGGATAAAAACCAGCCTAGAATGAAGGATAATATACACCACTCTAGGAGAGGCTAGCATACAGGGAAGAGCAGAGAATGGGATGCTTCCAAGGAGGCGTATTATCGCTGTGCTATGGGTAACTCTAGTAGACGATCTCCTCAGAAAGCTATCTGAAGAAGGCATATATTGCCTGGGATATGCTGACGATCTGGTGATAGTCACAAAAAGAAAATTTGCAGGCGTCATCTCGGAACGCATGCAAACATCCTCGAACATCGTCGGCATATAGTGCGAGGATGAGAACCTCTCAGTGAATGCCCAAAAAACCACTATTGTGTTCACTAGGAAAATGGCGGTAGAGAACTAAAACAACCAATACTCAATGAAGTGGATATCCCTTTCGCCACAGAAGTCAAATACTTAGGTGTGACTTTCGATCACAGGCTCACGTGGAACCTCCACATCCAAAAAACAGCACATAAGGCCAGGATGGCCCTGGGAATCTGCAGAAGAATGTGCGGGAAAAACTGGGGGTTGAACCCAAAACTAACACTCTGGTTATACACAAGAGTAGTGAGACCCTCGGTAACATACGGTGTAGTGACTTGGTGGACAAGAACAAGGTAATCGGGTACGGCGAGGCCTACAAAGGCTGGCGTGCCTAAGTGTCGCAGGAGCCATGAGAACGACCCCAACTGCAGCACTTGAGGTCCTTCTCGGACTTCCACCATTGCACATCTACATACAAAGAGAAGCTCGAGTGGTGACACACAGGCTAATGCAGGGGCGAACCCCAATCAGTCAGTCTCACGGTGAAGAATACCTGTACAATAAACCGAAGGCAGATCCAATACTAGGAATCCCCGTGGATAACACAGTTCCGCAGTACAACTTTCAAAAAACTTTCGAAATCATCATACCAAGTAGAGAGGACTCGAAAAACGGCCCACTGGTAAAAGCGAAAGAAACTTGGTATACAAATGGCTCGAAGATCCAAGAAGTGGTAGCTGGTATATACGGAGGCAGAGCAAAGACGAGAATCACACGCAGCCTTGGACATACTGCAACTGTGTTCCAGGCAGAAGTAGCGGCCATCTGTATCGGAGAAATAATCAGGCAGAAGGTCACAAATAAAACCATTGCCATTATCTCTGACAGCCAGGTGGCAATTAAGGCGCTCAGCTCATCTCAAGTCTTCTCAAGACTGGTGGGAAGCTTTTGTTTGAAGGTGATTGACAATGTTTCGTGATGAATTTCACTAGTTCGGACTTCCATTGTCTATTATATAAAATGATTTGAAATCCCTGAAACAAGTAAAAAAGAATAATTAAAAAAAAGAATAGTTGAAAATAACAATTATATTAAGCAACAATAAACCTGAAATGAAATGATAGTAAAATAACCTACAAGTAAAAATATAATAATTGAATAAATAAAAATTAAAGGAATGCAAAAAGAAAATAATAAAAATAAAAAAGTGTAGAGATTCCAAGTCACGTTAGTTCACGACGTTTCGATTGTTGGTATCTACAATCGTCTTCGGGTGATGACTGGACTGATTCCTCCGAGAGATGACTATTTTATAGGTCGTTGAAATACTTTCACTTTCTCTACTTTCCATTTTCCGCTTCACTGATTCCGTGAGAGATGACCGATTTGGCGGGAGTTGGTCATTTCTCGTTTGATGATGGGTTTCCATATGTTTCGTATATCTACGCTGGCCTGGCTGAATACGTTGTTGGACAACATGTATGCGGCTTCCTTAAATTTTCTCCTGAACCAATGTTCCTCTCTGTGCAAGATCTCAGTTTGGGACCACTCGATGTTGTGTTGATGGGTCCAAACATGGTCTGCTATTCCTGATTTGCTGGTTTCTCCTCGCTGTGTGTGCTTCTTGTGCTCGGCAATGCGAATATCCAATGGCCTCTTAGTTTCACCAATATAGGATTTTCCGCACTCACAGGGTATCCGGTAAATGCAATTCTTGGAATCGCAGTCCGCGTTTGGGGGCCTGGTTTTCGTGAGGCTGCTACGGATAGTGTTACCGGATCTAAAACAGGTTCTAATGTTGTACTTGGAACCAATTCTTCTTATCCTCTCCGATAATCCTCTGATGTAGGGAAGTGAAAGCACTGGTTGTGACGGCTTCTCTTCCTTGCGAGGCTCCTGCTGTCTTTTGGCCAAAGTCTTTTCTACCATCTCTTTGGAGTATCCATTCCGCTGAAGATCACTTTTGATGATGTCTAGTTCCTTCTCGAGACCTTCCTTTGTATTACAAAGCCCAAAAGCACGGTCTAATAGAGTCTTGATGATTCCTCTTTTTGTCGATTGATGGTGGTTGGATTCGTGGTTCAGATACTGTCCCGTATGAGTGGGTTTTCGGTATACAGATGTTTCCCACTTAGTGTCGGTCCTCTTCACCAAAACGTCTAAGAATGGCAATTCATTGTGGATTTCCTTCTCCATTGTGAAAGTGATGGAAGGTCTCACGCTGTTGATGTGTTTCAGAAAGGCGTCTAGTTCAGTATTCCCATGGTTCCATATTATGAAGGTGTCGTCAACATATCTCAACCAGACTCGAGGTTTCTTGTGGGCTTCTTCAATGGCCAGAGTTTCAAACCACTCCATATATATGTTGGCTATGACTGGTGAAAGTGGCGATCCCATTGGCAGTCCCTCATCTTGTGTAAAGAATTCGTCCTTCAGTTGGAAATAACAGTTTCGTACACAGCATCCTAGTAATTCCATAATTACTTCTATAGGTAGATTCGTTCTCTCTTTCAGGTTCCCGTCTTCGGATAGCTTCCTCTGTATGATTTGGAGTGCTTCTTCGACCGGAACGTTGGTGTAAAGGCTTTCCACGTCGAAACTAATTAGTTGATTTTCCTGTGTGACTTCAATTGACCCTAGTAGTTCGACAAAATGTCTTGAATTCTTCACAAAAGACGATGTTTTCCCTTGTAATGGTTGTATTAAGGGAAGTAAAAATCTAGACAAGTTTTGAGTAGCCGAATCTCTGGAGCTGATGATCGGTCTAAGCGGAACGTCCTTCTTGTGGATTTTGGGTAGACCATACAAGTGAGGGGGCTTACTGTGGTGCGGTGTTAGGCATGATTGTAGTAAATGACCGTCTGGTCTGAATTGGCGATCCCTATATAAGTACTACTATGAATATATAATAATCATCTCAGTATTTACTCGCACCAGAAATATTCACCCCCCTGTATATGGGATCGTTCAGCCGAAGGTATTTATTTTCTTAATTTAGTTTGGTAGCGTAAGAGTTGCTGCCACCAGATCAGAAAAAGTTTGAAATCCGTCCTGATCACACGGATTGAGAATTAGTAGGCAACTTGGTCAACAGTTGACTTTTTCCTACCTTCAAATCTTCGTGGAGAAATGGCTTGGTTATGCCACCAATTATATCCTCAGAGGCTGGATTCGGCCACGGCTTAAATGCGTGGTCTATTAGGGGTTTGAGGAAATGAAATAATATTAGCAAAGTTTTCACAAACCAACTTTATTGATGAGTAAAGTTGGCAGAATAATCGGATTAACAATAGAATAAAATTAAATGAACAAAAATTAATACTGAACGTTATTTACACTATATAAAAGAGAAAGAAATAAATAATTATAACCATGAACAAACTGACAGGAGTATTCCTTTGAAAATTGAGGTAACTTCACTTATACCAATTAAAATACAACTCTGAGAAGTTATCAAGAGACCCACTTAATCGCTCCTCTCTGTATAACGTAGGAAATTACTATGACCTATAATAATCTAATAAAATGAAAAGGGAACCCGATTCGTAGCTATATTATTATGGTAAATGTTCATTAATACTCTAGGTGCCAAGTCGAAAATATAGTCCACATAAGCATGCAATAACATCTACACTATATATCAGAATTGTTTAAAATACGCTCACCAAAATTATCGTAGACGGACTCCCCTGAAAACTCCAACGAAAGCCACTATTTCCCCAAAAACTCTTAACAGAAACTCGGAAAAATCTCTAAATCACTAAATTGAATAAACCCGCGAATACTACCAAAACCCAATTAGTGTCACTTCTCTAAACAGTGACTTGAAATATCTCAATATTTCAATTCACTCAAAATTTCCAGCTACCGTAGGAAATTCAACTGGATTCACCAAATCTCCGCGCACCACTGACTTAAATCTTTTCAAAAAAACCTCACCACCTTAACTATGTTAAGGGATGTAAGTAATGTTATCTCAGAAAATTCTAACCAATCAGAAAGTTTGAAATTGTTTCTAAGACTGGTACTCTTTTCGCCACCTCATGGTCCGGCGAATAAGTCCTCAAGAATTCACGTCTAGTTCCCGACATTTCTAATGTCGTGAGTCTACTACTGATATATAGATGTCACTGCAAGGGTCATTTTTGGATATTTTCTTTGCTGTCTCGAATAAAACATATGTAGATTAGCCACTTGGGTGGCTTCATTTTATCTTGTCGTTAAATTTAGGGCTCATAAAATAAATTGCGATATTTATTATACGTTTGAGTGTTTTCTGACTTTTATTCTAAATGGGGTATACAGGCTGGATGACATATTTTCGACCCTTAACGAAAGATAATGAAATGAATTATGGGGTTGAATGTTACAAAATATCGAATTTCTTAGTAGTTAATTTTAACGACTTTTTTTCTTTAAATGGCTTGGTTCTGTTGGCCTTAAGGTTATTTCTGAAAGATGATAAGGTTCCCTTTTCATACGAAAACACATGTGTTTTGGTATCTAAAATTCAACTAAAAATATAATAAATCCAACTTATTACAATACTCCCCCTTTTGAAAAAGTTTTGGCTTAATTGCCATAACTTTTCTCGCTTCATGCTTACTGACAAATGCAACAACGCCACCTCATGTCGAATTCAAATATGAAAACAGAATAGGTATCACCTCAAGTTACGCGACTTTCAGTGGGGTTGTCTCGCATGCTATGATTAGGGGTTCCCTAACGAAATATTCCAAATTTTACAAAAAAAAGTCATTGAAATAGGAGTGAACGTATCTCCTTGTATACTACAGTTCGCGTTATCACATCACAACAGAGGCCATATTCACTCACGATTCACTGTAGTCTTTTACGCCTTGGTGAATTTCCATCTCAATAACTTCCATATGATATGCTACTCTTTATTGGTCAACGGCACATTATTCTAGATACGATTCGAATAGATTGAACTCAGATTGAATTCAATCTACACAGATCCTAAGTTCGTCCTACAACTTTGTACCGCACTGATTGAAAAGTCTTTTGGTCAGTCACTCAAGCTGCTTCGTTAATGTCTTTGTTCACAGTCCAGTGTGTCTGGGGCAAAACAGGGTAACCGCCAGTGGTATGATGGGCAGTCTGCTGGGGTTCTGCGATGATTGGCAATGACGTCGTCGGTTTATCTGGTTGGGCTTCTCTGGAACGCTCCAGTTGAATTACACACCAGGTCAGGGTATCGCCTATAGAGTAGGTACTTCGCAACTCGAAATGTATAATAACCGCCAATTAGTCTCTCGCTCGGATCCTCACGTCGACTAAGAAAGCCATATTCTTCCAGGTTCGTCCATTTTCATGGTAGGTTGTTCCTTCGCAGGTGCAGGTACTATCCACTGATCCCAATATTATTAATGTGGCGCTGATTGAACAATTCAAGGTTATTTGTTCAATAACTAACAGGATACCAACAGGTATAGTTTCAACGTTCCGTAACTGTCTACATAACTCGACAGTCCTTTTTCCACCAAATAAGTCTGACTATGCATCTCACGGTGATGCATCAATCTGAAGTCGCTCAAGTACGCGGATTCTCGTTCTGGACACTAACGTCTCTGAGAGATACAGTCGAAATGTTCACTCTCTCATCCCTGCAACCGTACGCGATCATCCTGATTACCGATACAAAATAATGCCTGACCAGCAAGATAGCAATCATTAGGAAAATCGAGATCGTGCTGCCTTTTTCCATCTCATTGCCAGGGATTGACGAAGGGTGTATAGACGCTCCAATTTAGATTAAACCATCGATTGTTTATAATATGGTAAAATAAAAATCATTACATTCATTAAGAAAAGTTGAGACTACAATAAACTATACAATAAACTAAAAGGAAGTGAAAACAAAATTCACTTGATACGTCATCTAATGTCAATCCGGGTCAAAGATAGACACTAGTTCGACGAACACATCAATAACTTAGCTTGAAGAGAGTTTACCCCGGGCTCTTCAAGTAACGGCACTCCTCTGATTTGCTCAAATGCATTCTCATCATTATAGTTTCTTTCCTGCCCACCCCTAATCGTTCATCTACTCGTATCATACATTCATCTCACTCATTAATTTCACTCTCCATCATCCAGTTCTCATTCACTCAGTTACATTCTCTTACAGGTTCAGTCGATCTGGTTCTCTCCGAATCCGAGCGGATCTCCTTAAGGGTTGGGGTTCCTCTATACCTTCCTCTACATCAACATCTTCCTCCTCAGTCACTGCTTCTTCCGAGTGACCTTCGAATTCTATCCACTGGGGGAGAATTGTGATTTTTTTCTCGTTTTCCTCTTCTTTACGTCCATTCTTAGACGTCCTCCCAGAGCTATTCATCCTCTCCTCTTCATAGTCGCTATTATTATTTTCCTCGGAATCATCCCCTTCGACAGTATAGGTTGAGTATGACTTCAGCCGATTCACGTGTACTACCTGTTCGTCTGTTCCACCAACCTTCTTCACTCGATAGGTCATTGGACCTATTATCTCTACAACCTTGTATGGCCCTATCCAGGGCTTCACGAGTTTCTTTGATATACCGGGCTTAACGTGCATTCGCAAGAGATACACTTGATCTCCGAGCTCATACGTCCTCTCCCTCGTTTTTTTGTTGTAATGCTTTGCTCTTTCTTCTTTGGCCTTTTCCGATGTTTTCAATACTCGCGAGTACACTTCTTTCAGTCTGGCAGCTAGCTCCGAAGCGTAGTTTTCTGCACAGTCGTATCTGATTCGCTGCGGTCGAATGAAGTCTTCCACAGGCAACACTTGCTCACGTCCATGCAGAAGGAAGAACGGGGTGTATCCGGTGGAAATATGAACGTTCCCGCGGTAAGCCATCAGTACCACCGGAATCCATGTGTCCCAGTCGCGTTGATTATCTGCTATATAATGTGATAGCATATCTTTCAACACTCGGTGCATCCGTTCAATTTGACCATTCGATGTTGGTGCGTAGCTCGAAGTTTGGATCTTCTTGATATCCAACATTTGACATACAGCCTTAAATAGGCCAGACGTAAAATTTGCTCCTTTGTCAGTTAAGAGCATCCTAGGCGCTCCATGTCGGTACACGATGTGTTCCACGAAGGCTCGTGCGATTGTGTCCGCCTTTTGGTCTGGAAGGGGAATAGCTTCCACGTACTTCGTAAAATAATCTTGGAACGTTAATAGGTAGCGATTTCCATCCCAAGATGTCACTAAGGGTCCCACTATGTCCATAGACGTCAGTTCCCAGGGTTCATAAGCCGTCGTGAACTTTTGAAGAGGTGCCTTTCTATGATGTGGTGAAGTTTTTCGCTTATTACAAGATTCGCAAGCTGCCACGTAATTTGATATTACCGCCCGCATATTAGGCCAATAAAATCTCCTCTTGATACTCCACAACGTTTTTGTTGCCCCTGATGTCCGGCCATAGGCATATTATGAAAATCTTCAAGTACCTTCTTCATCATTTCCTTGGGGACTACTAGCTTTTCTTCTCCATCTTCTTCAATTCTATACAGTATTCCGTCTTTATCTGTATAGAATTCTTGTTTTCCTTCCTCTGCATCTTTCAGTTGGGCTATCACGGATTGGCAAAATTTATCACGACTTTGTGCCCTCTCCACAGTTTCTCGATCCCAAACTGGTTCTATAACTATATTTTCTTCTACAATCCAGATAGGTTTGTCTATAGTGCCCCTGTCGTCGTACACTCTGATTTCCATGTCAGATCCGTACCAAATGAATTCAATCATTTCCACCACTTTTTCCCATTCCAGTCCGTCCAAACCACATCCCAGCTTAGGTATGGCCAGAAATTTATCCTGGTTTCTTTCGCAACATTCTCGGAGTTCTTTAAGACACTCCCATAATGTGTGGTAGGTGGGTTTCTCATAGTAGGCACTCTCCGTGACCAGGTAATAAATGTTCCTTTCCGGAAGCGCTAACGTCGCTACTTCCCCTACACCTTTTCCTTGTCCTTTCAGGGACTCCACGCCTCCATATCTCTCCTTGAAAATCTTGGCGAGCCCCGCTCCCATAGCTAGATCCTTCGACACGCAGTGAGCTAACGCCCAATTTTCTGGTGAAGTGAACAAATCTTCTTTCCGATACGTCAGGTTCTGGAACCGTGGTATCTTGTGTTTCTTCCTATACTCTTCGAATTCCACGTACTTCACGTCTATGAAGTTTTCCTCTTCATTATACATTCGACTAAGAGCATCGGCATTTCCGTGAAGTTTTCCGGGTCGATGGATAATTTCAAAATCGTACTCCGCCAAGGTTAGTGCCCATCTAGTCAACCTCGAACTCGGGTCTTTCAGAGTCAGCAACCATTTCAACGGTCGGTGGTCGGTGATTACCGAGAATTTCTTCCCGTATACATAACAACGGAAAGTTTGTATTCCATACATAACTCCAAGTAACTCCTTTTCTGTCGTAGTGTAGTTCAATTCTGCCTTCTTCAACTTACGGCTCGCATAGGCAATGGGTCTTTCATACCCATCTCGTAGTTGGCTCAACACTGCTCCCACACCTAGTCCTGACGCATCGGTCGCCAAAATAAACGGTTGCTCGAAGTCAGGAAAAATCAAAATCGAATCTGACTTCAACACATTCTTCAGTTTCCTTATGGCTTCTAGCACTTCTTCTGTAATTTCAAATTTGACGTTCTTTTTCGTCAAATTGACCAATGGTGCAGATATTTCCGTAATATTGGGTATGAATCGGCGGTACCAATTTACTATTCCCAAAAAGGACCTCACTCCCCTGATATTCTTTGGTAGTGGAAAGTTGGCAATTGTCTCTATGGTCTCCGGGTCGGGTAATATACCCTCCTGGGAAAGGACATGGCCCAAATATTTCACTTTCTCTGACATGAAATTACATTTCTTTGGTTTCAGCTTCACATTAGCCTCGCTCAATCTTTCGAAAACCCTTTCAATTTTTTCAATGTGGTCTTTTCCACCCTCAGTATTGAAAATGATGATATCATCCAAATAGACCATACATGTCTCTGGAGTCAACCCTGTGAGTGTCATGTTCATAAACCTCTGGAAGGTCGAAGGCGCATTCACAAGACCGAATGGCATTTTCATATACTCGTAGTGACCTTGAAACGTACTGAATCCTGTCAACGGTATCGCCTGCTCGTCCATGTCTATCTGATGATAGGCTTCGGCTACATCAATAACCGAGAAGAGCATGTTTGTACCTGCTTTGTGTCCTTGAATCAAATCCGATATGTTAGGAAGGGGATAGTATTCCTTCTTGGTTACGTTATTGAGTCCTCGGTAGTCGATGCACATTCTCACTTTCTCTTCTCCATTAGGCAGGCGTTTTGTTACCAGTACTACGGGTGCAGACCACGGACTACATGATGGTCTTATAACTTTCAAGTCCAATAATCTTTTTATTTCCCCTTCGAGTACTTCTCGTTGACGATAAGGTATGCGGTATGGAGCTTTACAAATGGGCTGTGCGCCTGGTACCAAAGTCAAGCTATGCTTTACCTTTGTCGTACTAGTCAACTCTTCATCTTCATCACGAAACAGATGCTTGTATTTTCGAATTAACTTAAATAGCTCTTCTTTGTTCATTTCATCCAAATGATGTAGGTCAAATCCATTTCTCATCCAATCATCGTTTGAAAAATCCAGTTTACAAACATTGCTATTAGAGGTGTTAATTTGAGGTGATTCCTCACCCACAATAGCTCTCTAAGTTTCTGTCCTCTCTTCAGAATAACCTCTTTCCACGATAAGTTTATGATTTTCACTGGGATTTCTTTTTCATTCCTTACAACAGTACGGGCTACGTGTGCTTGAGGATTTCCTATTTCGAAGGGCTCACAAACTAGGATATCACCTTCTACAGGTACTTTCAGGCTTCCTCGTATATACGCCTCTGTCCTTGGGGAAATTACCAGATCCTCCATTGCTACCAGGTCCGATTCTGATACTGGCTCATCTGATGTCTGATTTTCGTCTGGACTGATATCAGACTTACTCTGTTTCGCGTGCGATGGACGCACTCCTGAATCTGTCTTGGAAGTACCGACACTTTCTCTAAGTTTGGATAACTCTGGTACTCTGACGATTTCATTTTCTAATTCCTGAGGAAAAATTCTGCCAGCATCGTTGATTCTGATGATGCCTTCAGTTTTATTTTCGTCATCTTCTGTGTCCGTCGTATTCTTCCTTGTCTCGGCTGCTGCCTCTTCTGTTGTGATAACTTGTACCGCTAAAGGTACCTCGGTTATCGCTTCAGTCTCCTCTGCATCGCCTTGCTTGTTGTTTCCTCTTCTTTCAAAATTTTCTGATATTTGTTGATGTCTATTTGTCTCCCATCGATCTGTCCGCTGGACTTGTCTTCTGTAACTATCGAAGAAGATTTTCACTTTTTGAAGCCAACCAGCCCAGTTATTCTCTGATCCCCGGTGCTGAAAAGATGCGGTTTCCATGTGCGTTGCGTCTATGCTTCTTCCATTACTTTTGTTTTGTGCACTGCCTATTAGATTTTTGTCGTTTCTTCTCCTGGTGATTTGTCCTATCCTTGATGGTAATTGACATCCAATATTTCCGTCCATGTCCTTTTTGTGCAGAAATGGGATGACCTTTCCCCACATGGCGACTGATGGTACTTGCTCGTAGGAGATACGTGCTCGATTGGCATATAGGAAATCCCTTCCCAATAAGGCTTGAACCGTTCCCAATGTTTCATCCTCACAAACAATTGCGGTACATCTTGTGTTAACATCTCCATCCTCAGGTCCTATTGTCATACTCGTAGTACCCCACGTCCGCAAAGGATGTCCTGTGACACTGGTCAACTGATATTTATCCGCTCCTCTCACATCTACTTCATTCTCCAGCACTCGCTTTTTTTGAATAAGCGTTACCGCTGCTCCTGTATCTACTAAACAATAACTCAATACTCCATTCACACTCACTCTTATAATATGGGGTATATCCGGTATATCTCCTGAATTTACCTCCGGTATTACCATAACCCGTTTACTTTCCCTTTTATTATGATTTTGTACACCCGAATTTCCCAATTTCCCTGTATTATATATTTGATTCTGCCTTCTTGTTTGTCGATGGCCTCCATCCTGGCAGGGGGAATTCAGCCTCAGAAGTTTAAATTGACATTGTCCCCATCTTCCAGTCGTGGCCCTGAAAAAGAAGTCGACTGTGATGCTTGTCTAGGTATGGCTCCCGTATTCTGCTTTGCCTCTCTGCTGTTCTCAGCTTCCGCATTTGGTTTTCCATCTCTATTGTATCCAACTACGTTTCTGACCGGCTTCCATGTACGTGGTTGAAATTCTGCAAACCTAGCTCCCCTATAAGACCTACGAAAATCTGATCGACCCCTATTCTGATTGTTTCTTGGACAATCCCTTGCCCAATGATCTGCTTGTTGGCACACATAACATCCATTACTGTTTTCGGGTTGAACTCTGCGACAGTCTCTGGAGAAATGACCTGGTTTTCCGCATGAATAACAATTCTTTCCTAGAAGTGGATTATTTTTGTTCCTATAATCTCTGGAGCCTCTATATTCATCTCTATTGTTATCCGTGGTATCGACCCTCAATTCCCTAGACCAATGTTCAGAATTTCCACCACAAGCCTGGCACTCGCCCTGCTTATCTACTGCCGAAATTTTCAAGTTCGCACATCTTCCTTGGACCATCATAAGGGTTGTTTCCTGTAACTTAACTAACTCCTCAGCCTTCTCCAAATCCAAATTTTTCTCACTCAACAATAAAACGCCAGTTTCTTTCATAAGGTCCTTTCGCAGCCCCACCTTGAATTGATTCAGGATAAGTTCTCGATTTTTCCTTTTTATCCCAGCTTCCTCGCCAGCGTCAGCTCCTGCTAAATCTTCCTTTAGTAAGGCAGACCCTAAAATTCTTAACCTAGTACAAAATGACGACACATCTTCGTCATGTCGTTGAAAACATTTACTTAAATTCCACTGATTTTCGCCTGGTAATTGGAATGGGGTGAATTTTTTTATGAATTTATTCTTAAGATCAGTAAAATTTAACGTGTCCAACTGCGCATCCGATTTAAAATAATTATAGGCGTCACCAACAAGCTTGAATTTAAATAACTGAAGGGTTTCGTCCTCCGACCAATTATCCAGTCTTGCACGCAACTGTAATTTCTCAAAATACCTTACAACCTCTTTTCCTGAAAAATCATCTAAAGTTGCCGCGATCATACCTAGCGAATAGTGGGTTGCCACTCTAACAGGTGTTGGCGTGGGTGTAACCCCTGATACACCTTCTTTATTATTCATTTCGATAATCGGAATGAGTATCGAACTAGAAACTATATATTTTTTGGACTCCTTGCCAAACTTCGAGTAAAATATATATGTATAGGCACAAGTCGGGTTATTTGTAGGGTTCCCTTTTCTATGTTGATAAACCTAACTGACTTCTACTGTATCTTATCAACCAAAAAAAAATTAACGCAAAATATTATTATTTTTTCTTTCTGGACCTCCTTCTTTCACCCTCTCAAATAAAATCTACCATTCAAATAAAATAATATATCTTTCTGATAGAGTTAATCCTACCGATCTTTTTCTTTCACTCCCTCAAATAAAATAATCCCCTTCAAATAAAATAATATCCCACCGCTGCCACCACTGTAGTAAATGACCGTCTGGTCTGAATTGGCGATCCCTATATAAGTACTACTATGAATATATAATAATCATCTCAGTATTTACTCGCACCAGAAATATTCACCCCCCTGTATATGGGATCGTTCAGCCGAAGGTATTTATTTTCTTAATTTAGTTTGGTAGCGTAAGAGTTGCTGCCACCAGATCAGAAAAAGTTTGAAATCCGTCCTGATCACACGGATTGAGAATTAGTAGGCAACTTGGTCAACAGTTGACTTTTTCCTACCTTCAAATCTTCGTGGAGAAATGGCTTGGTTATGCCACCAATTATATCCTCAGAGGCTGGATTCGGCCACGGCTTAAATGCGTGGTCTATTAGGGGTTTGAGGAAATGAAATAATATTAGCAAAGTTTTCACAAACCAACTTTATTGATGAGTAAAGTTGGCAGAATAATCGGATTAACAATAGAATAAAATTAAATGAACAAAAATTAATACTGAACGTTATTTACACTATATAAAAGAGAAAGAAATAAATAATTATAACCATGAACAAACTGACAGGAGTATTCCTTTGAAAATTGAGGTAACTTCACTTATACCAATTAAAATACAACTCTGAGAAGTTATCAAGAGACCCACTTAATCGCTCCTCTCTGTATAACGTAGGAAATTACTATGACCTATAATAATCTAATAAAATGAAAAGGGAACCCGATTCGTAGCTATATTATTATGGTAAATGTTCATTAATACTCTAGGTGCCAAGTCGAAAATATAGTCCACATAAGCATGCAATAACATCTACACTATATATCAGAATTGTTTAAAATACGCTCACCAAAATTATCGTAGACGGACTCCCCTGAAAACTCCAACGAAAGCCACTATTTCCCCAAAAACTCTTAACAGAAACTCGGAAAAATCTCTAAATCACTAAATTGAATAAACCCGCGAATACTACCAAAACCCAATTAGTGTCACTTCTCTAAACAGTGACTTGAAATATCTCAATATTTCAATTCACTCAAAATTTCCAGCTACCGTAGGAAATTCAACTGGATTCACCAAATCTCCGCGCACCACTGACTTAAATCTTTTCAAAAAAACCTCACCACCTTAACTATGTTAAGGGATGTAAGTAATGTTATCTCAGAAAATTCTAACCAATCAGAAAGTTTGAAATTGTTTCTAAGACTGGTACTCTTTTCGCCACCTCATGGTCCGGCGAATAAGTCCTCAAGAATTCACGTCTAGTTCCCGACATTTCTAATGTCGTGAGTCTACTACTGATATATAGATGTCACTGCAAGGGTCATTTTTGGATATTTTCTTTGCTGTCTCGAATAAAACATATGTAGATTAGCCACTTGGGTGGCTTCATTTTATCTTGTCGTTAAATTTAGGGCTCATAAAATAAATTGCGATATTTATTATACGTTTGAGTGTTTTCTGACTTTTATTCTAAATGGGGTATACAGGCTGGATGACATATTTTCGACCCTTAACGAAAGATAATGAAATGAATTATGGGGTTGAATGTTACAAAATATCGAATTTCTTAGTAGTTAATTTTAACGACTTTTTTTCTTTAAATGGCTTGGTTCTGTTGGCCTTAAGGTTATTTCTGAAAGATGATAAGGTTCCCTTTTCATACGAAAACACATGTGTTTTGGTATCTAAAATTCAACTAAAAATATAATAAATCCAACTTATTACATGATCTTTCCTTGTCCGAAAAATAGACTTGGTGTTTTTTCAAAATCTGGTACAACTTCCTTTCGATTGATGCAGTTGGGTCCCGTACGATCTTTGTGTATCGTCCCTTCTGCAGAACCTCTTCGATTTTCTGTTCGTAGAGAACGGTATCCATTACCACAGTAGCGTTTCCTTTATCTGCAGGTAGGATCTTAATGGTGTTGTCTCTACGTAGGCCGTTCAGAGCTCTACGTTCTTCCTTGCTGATGTTAGATGTTGGAACTGGTTCTCGATCCAACTGTTCTCTAATTTTCCATCTGAACTCTTCTGCCTCGGTCTGGTCAATAAGGGAACTGGTGGATTCCACTGCAGTAATTATCTCCAAAGTGGGCACAGATGTTGGCGTAATGGCAAAATTCAGGCCTTTCCTCAACAAGGATTCCTCTATTCCCGTGAGCGGGCGGGAACTCATGTTGATGACGTTGGTGGCTTCATAGTTGTCCTGTTTTCGGTCTGTATTTTCTTTTTGCATTCCTTTAATTTTTATTTATTCAATTATTATATTTTTACTTGTAGGTTATTTTACTATCATTTCATTTCAGGTTTATTGTTGCTTAATATAATTGTTATTTTCAACTATTCTTTTTTAATTATTCTTTTTTACTTGTTTCAGGGATTTCAAATCATTTTATATAATAGACAATGGAAGTCCGAACTAGGGAAATTGGTGGGAAGCTGTCGCAGCGCACTCAAGGAGCTTGGAACCCAAAGTAGAGTCACTCTAGCTTGGGTGCCCGGACATGAGGGTCACAAGGGCAAAAAGAAGGCAGTTGAAGCCCGTGAAGGCGCATCCCAGGCTATGACCGACCCAGTACCCTTCTGCGGGGTAGTTAAAGCATGTATAAACACATCCATACATTCATGGATGCAAGCCGAATCGATAGATTGGTGGAATAAGCTCCCAGGAATGAGGCAGGCAAAAAAGTGCATGAAGAAACCATCGCCCAGATTCACGGAAGACCTGCTAAACCACAACCATAATGCTGTAAGGGTAGTGGTGGGTCTACTAACGGGGCATAGCTGGTTCAGCAAACATACAATCAACATAGCTCTGACAGAAGAAACCCAATGCAGGTTCTGTCAAGAAGAGGAAGAAACCGCACTGCATGTGCTCTGTGAATGCGAAGCGATAGCAAGGCTGAGACACGCAAGATGCGGGGAAGAGAAACCAGAGGCTGCCAGCTATATGAAGGGGTCAATGTCAAGGCTATGGAGTCTCATCAAGACATCAAGCTAGACAATGAGCTCTAACAACCAAGGAGCATCACAATAGATCCGAAAAGGTCGTAGTGAATCAGGCCATGGGCTAGCTCACTAATAATCTAATCTAATCGATAAAAATAACCAAATCTGCTATTTATTGTTAATTAGTGTAATTGCATATTTTTACTTGTATTTTAATTCAACTTTTTTCAACAATTTTCGATATACTCTTGACCAATTTCACATTTTTGACAATCCTTGTACACTACTGGAAAAATTGTTTAACCGATAGTTGTATTTCAGGTTTCATGGAGAATAACTTTTTTTAAAATTATTAATAAAAAAGTTGTCCACCCGGTGCCAACTCATGAAGACATTGTATAACAATTCAAAAAATGAAATGGGAAAATCTCACCCAATTCATTTCGGAAGATAAGATTTTTTTTTAATAAAAAATAGTACCTACACAATATTTTCAGTCATAAACTGAAACAAATGATTACCTTAGCTTCCCATTCCAATCCTACTATCACAATAACAGTGAGTACGATAAGAGTAATTGTTCCTATGATGCGTACGTCATGAACTTTACCGTCAATAATGGACAAATTGTGAAGTTCCAGTAAGTCCTGCAGGGATTCGCAAAAGCCCACGATGTACATGGCACAGGCCACCGCATTGGCCAAGGAAAATATCAAACCAATGGAACCTCCGAATTCTGGGCCAAGGCTCCGAGATATCATGTAATATGTCCCACCTGAAAAATAGTTCCGGTTGATGATGAAATCTAATGAACAAAACGTCACCTTGAACATTTCTTTATATCAGATTATAGCAGATTTGAAACAGTACCGAAAGTTTCTCTTTTTTTTTAATAATAATAATAATAGTAACGTTTCTATTATTTCCTCATGAATGAAAACCTACTGATAAGTCTTGAACAAAAGGTTTTTAAGTTGGGTTTCGAAAGTTTGGATACTTCCTGTTTTGAAATTTGGTGAAATGAAATTATAAATTTTGCAAATCTGGTAACTAAAGTTCGGTTCTGAATGGGGGTGGGGACAATATTCCTCGATGTCTAATGTTGACATTATGAACGTCAGTGCGGAATGTTTTATTCTGGTGAAGATAGGGGTGTCTTCTGGTAAGAAAGATTTTACGAAAGAGGTTTCCAGAATGTTGAAATCTTGTTGGAAATTCTTTCTCGCCTCCTTATTTCATATATTAACCGACGGCAAGAATTTTTTTACCTTCTGAATTTTTTGTTTGAATTGGTTGATTAAATTTGGTCCATAAACAGAGTTCGCATTATTGAAATTAGATAAAAACCAAGGCCTCGCAAAGTAAGGATTTCAACTTAATAGGAAGAGAATAACGTACACCATATATAACTCAAATTGAAATCCAATAATACTTCCAGAACCTAGAACCACCCGAAATTGAGGCTGTAGAGCCAAAGAACAATATTCGACAGTTCTAGTTTTTGGCGAATATTTCAAAAACACCCACTGATATCCTCGATCTGTAAAAAGATTATTGTAGTTTCCCAAAGAATGCATTTTTTTCCAATTCAACCGACTGTAGGTCTAACCGAAATAGCAATAATGAGATCGGCTAAAAAAACCGGCCTGATAGCCCTTCTGTGCTTATACACGGTGTCCCTGGACTTCCTCTTTTTCTCTCGGGAATGTATAGATGGGGTCAAAATATCACCAGTACTTCATATAACTTTTTTTCCTAAAATCCTTCGTTACCAAGTAACGGGCCCTCGAAGTTACAAAATGAAAAATGTTTTTCTTTGATAACTTTTCAAGTGAATATTCAAAATCATCCAAATTTTGGTAATTGACTAAACAAAGGAATTCCTTCGATGAGCTTCCATGCAGGAGTCAGTTGTTTTGCTACAAAGTCAGGAACGGACTACCCCCGATGGTCCACACCCCAAAACTTCGAAATGATAGATATTTTTCAATATTTTTCAACAAATTAAGGTTACTTGGACAATTTTATGAATAAAAGTACTCGTGTGGAAAGTCGATCGGAGCAACGAGTCTTGATAAAAATGTAGTTTCACTCGACGACATCAAACCCGCTCGTCCACCATTATTTGAAATGAATAATTATCAAAGCAGAAATAATAATGATAACGTTAATTCAACAACATTTATCCTGAGATGTCTACCATTATTCGTTTAACTAACGAAACTCAAGAGCAAACAGAAATGAAAAAACCGCTACAGAAATTGCTCGATATGACCACCTTCTCTCTCTATACATTTTCTTAGTCTGCGAAGACACCCTCTCTGTACTTGAAATAGCATTCCAGGGTCGTTTCGTATGGCTTCACAATTTAATGTTATTCTATACAACAATGCATCTCTTGTGTGAATAGGTGTAGCGTAAACAAGGCTTTTTAGATGCCACCACAGAAAGAAATCCAATGGATTTAAATCCGGAGACCGCGATGGCCATGAATATGGCCCACCTCTACCAATCCATCTATTGTGGAAAATATGGTTCAGATGGTCACGCACAATCAAACTAAAATGAGGAGGAGCGCCATCATGCATAAACCACATATCTCTTCGGGTTTGCAATGGAACATGTTCCAAAAGTCCATTCAAATCGTTCTGAATGAACTCCAAATAACGTTCTCCATTCAATCGGTCCTGTAAAACGAATGGTCCTATAAGATGGTTTCCTATGATACCAGCCCAAACATTCACGTTGAATTTCCGTTGGTGTTTGGTTTGCAATATCCCACGGGGATTTTCTTCAGCCCATATATGGAGATTATGAGAGTTGATAACTCCATCTCTACTGAAACCTGCTTCATCAGTGAATAAAACTCGATTAATAAAAGTCATATCCTCTCTTTGCCTATCCAAGAACCAATTGGCATATTCCAGTCGTGCTGGAAAATCTTGAGGTGTCATGGCATGTACCTTCTGGATGTGAAATGGGTGGAGCAGTTGTTCCCTAATTATTCTATGAATAGTGGACTTGGATGTATGGAACTGTTCTGATAGATTTCTGATGCTCATTGAAGGATCATCAGCGACGGCTTCCAAAATATTTTCCTCCAATACAACGGTACGTACAGTCCTAGGAGCACCCTCACCACCTCGTTTTGGCAAAACTGTACCTACAATAATATTGAAATAAAACAACGTGCTCAAATTAATTATCAATTATTACATACCTGTCTCCCTCAAGCTGCGATCGACACGATCGACACGTTCGATTGGGAAAATGCTCGGAATACAGACGACGAGCTTCTGCAGCATTACAAAATGCTCGTCCATAAAATACATGCATATCTGCATATTCATTGAATGTAAACTGTTCGGCCATATCAAAAAAATTCAAAATATCCTATAGAATATTGACAATACAATGATAGTCATATGACAACGCACCACTCAACAAAACAAAATCGCATTCCAGTTTCTCATTTTTTATCAAAACTTTCTAAAAGGTTTTTTTGTCAACATCTGTGAAAGAAATATTATTCCCTGGATATTTTTCACCTGATCATGTGCAGCCGTTTTTGTAGTTCATTCGTTTGCTTTTTATTAGTATAGTAAATATTTTTTCCGATGTGCGTTTTTTCAGCTAAATTTAGATTCGTGTTAAAGAATTTCTCCCATAAAATTATAATTATCAGTGAAACTCCTCAACAGTTTAGCTGTGAAGAAGAATTTGAAACATTCGAATGTTGAGTTTCATGAGATTCAGATAACTGATCAACACGAAACGTGATTATTCCACACGTATTATGTACATACAAAATATGGAATGAATTCGATATTTCATAGTAGAGTAGCTTGTTAGTTTAAAAACACCACGAATCTACAGAACTTGATATTTCTTTTGAAAAAATATCTGCTATCACAATTGTGACTTAAACTTCCATATAGGTACTGTACTTTTTGTTTACGACTTCATTTTAGCATACTTTGTATTATTCCTGTTATAAATGTTGTTGAATTAACGTTATCATTATTATTTCTGCTTTGATAATTATTCATTTCAAATAATGGTGGACGAGCGGGTTTGATGTCGTCGAGTAGAACTACATTTTTATCAAGAGTCGACATGATAATCCTGATAAGGAAAGCCACCTAATCAGCCAGTCCACACAAACACCAACTTTATTCAGATTATTTTCCAATGATGAATTTGTAATGAACAAAAAATCTGTTCTTTATTATACAGGTCTCTCTTGAGGGATATTCTCGAAATTAAAATGTCTATCATAAGCCTCTAATCTGAAAACAAAATTGAACCTTAAAACTTGCATGTTTTTGAGGTTAGAATAATGTTCATTGATTATTAGAGAAAGAAAAAAAAATATGTGGTTTTTTTTCATTAATATATTTCTTGGGAGCAAATTGAATGCAAAAAACTGTCTTTATAATGAGAGAGTTCTTCAAATATGCAGAATTATGAACCTTTCCACTAGATCAGCTTTCTTTCCTCCTAAGGTTGAACCTCTCCTTTGCAACTCCTCCTTCAACTGAGCGATACGACATGTAGAATACATCTTGAATTGCAAGCAATTTGAATAAGAAACTTTCAAATAAATCAATAAATAACGGTGGAAACTTTGACAGCTAATGACCAATGTGACAAACACTCAGCGCACTCTGCCGGATGAGTTTCCGTAATTATCGCCATTGGAGACATAAAGTCAAACGTTATTTACAGAATGCTGTGACTTCCAGTGTCAACCAACAGTATGTTGCACCATTAAATTGATTTGTGCAATTGGTAATGTGCTCAAGTCTATATGCAGTCCATCTAGCCTCTCTCTCCAGAAAAATGTAGAGAGGAGGTAGATCTAGAAGGATCTCCATGGCCGCTGGCGATCTGGTACTGATGGCTCCACTAACCTGTCTCTGTAAGCCAGAGAGCTTCACATGGGCCGTTTTCTGTGAAGCCTAGGCCACTAGGCAAACCTCAAGTTTTATCACAAATCCTTCGTTTGTGTTGGTCCATTTTGGATTTTTGACAATATTCTATGGAACATAAAATATACAAAAATCAGCAGTTGAAGTTTTAAGAAAACTGAGCAATATTTGTTCTACCATTTGCATCCGGTATCTATAAATTGGCCTTCTGCCGAAGCTAGCAGCTAGGCAAACGTTAATGGCATACCTACATCCTACCTACAGTACATTGAATGAGCTATGGCTGCATTCTTTCACTTGCTTGCATTTATGTCTCATTTTGTGTACCGTACTACTCAGTCAGTAAATTCTGTCTGTGTTGGGATATTCCTCTGAAAAAGGTACCACAACCAAACCCACCTAAGCTTTTCAACGCCTCGAACATGATGAAAAGTAAAAATGATTCATGTTAGGATTCATGTTAGGAATCACACGTTAAAAGGTAAGACCTCGTTAGTCCTTAGCTCGCACAAGTTTCGACTTCTGAGGGTTATCGTTCGTAGGGGTGCGACAGCTGGTTAACGGAAAAACAGATTTTAAACACATTTGTTTCGTGCTGGGTATCGCGCATGCATTAGATCGTTAAGTTAATTTTCAGTTTGCACAAGTATCGACTTTTAAGGGTCAATGTCCCGAAGTGGACGTTGGTGAGTTTCGGGTTAGTTTTTTCAAATACATTATACACAGTACCATTATAATATATTTATTCTGTACTCACCTCCTTTTATCACCCCATTTGTGCTTATGGCGGACATGGATAAAGCAGTTATAGATGTCACAGCAGTTGTAGTCAGTATCAATAAAATAGACTGTCCTATCAAATATGAAAAATTGGTTTTATATGTATTGTGAGAATACGATGCAACTGTACATTATTATTCAGACCATCAATTTTTCCCTGAAGATCATATTTTCCTAAAAACAAATCTAAGGGATGAAATACAATTTGAAGCCATTTCTATTGTATATTCGCTATCAATTGTGTGTTTGAGTGTTTGAGTTTACTTTCTGGTCCTAATAATACAGGCTGAAGTGATGTTCATAAAAAACTCTTTGGCTCCTTCCTAACGAAAGGGTTGAAAGTTAAAGTACTAATTTTTTTAAATATATCAGAAAATAATTTCGAAATTGCTATATATTTCAGATTCAGTGAACAATTTTATACTATATGTAGAGATTTGTTATTTCTTTCAACGACAGCTATAGTTCTCATGTATTAGGTAACTCATTATATTATATTATATTATTCTTATATGATCCAGTGATCATTGGCTTTTTAAAAATTGGTTGAATACCGAATTGAATAATCATATTCAAGACTATCAATTCGGAAGGTGAAAACTGAAAATAAATATTTTCAACCGAGCAAATGGATTTGCAAAGATTTCGTGTGTACAATGAAATTATGTCTCAAACTTTATTGTATTCTCAGATATTCAATTTATTTCAGTATATGAAAAACATGAAACATTGACAATGTTTCATGATGAATTTCACTAGTTCGGACTTCCATTGTCTACTATATAAAATGATTTGAAATCCCTGAAACAACTAAAAAAGAAGAATTAAAAATGAATAGCTGAAAATAACAATTATATTAAGCAAAATAAACCTGAAATGATATAATAGTGAAATAAACTACAACTAAACTTTTTTAGTTGTTTCAGAGATTTCAAATCCCGAACTAGTGAAATAGGAAAAACATTTTTGACTTTCTATTCGTCTATTAATATACTAACAATAAAAAACTTCCAGAGATCTAGATGATATTTCATCTACTTTATTTTTAGAAACGAACATATACGATTTTTCGAAATTCAATGAATATCTATGACATTTCAATAAAGATAAATTTCTAGATCTCTCAGTATACTATTTTTGATTTCTGGTCTATTATTTTCTCTATTTATTGGATATGTCATCGTCAAACATTTTCAATACTTCTTTCAAATCTAAACCAAAAAGTAATTTACATATATAAGAAAAAGTAACGGTCCATGAAAAGACGCTGATGAGCAGTCTTAAGTGGAATGAGTTTTCTTTCCGATACAAGTAATTTGCTTTCCTTCTGACAGATAATTTTGAAACCAAATACTAGCAAAGGCCCTATTTCTATGTACGTAATACGTTTCTAAATATTTTTTGAAAACAGTCATATCAAATTCAGACATTTTCACAATGGTGAATCCACTAAGGCAAAAACTAAATTGTTATGCTCTATTGAAAACAATACGGCATTTATCAAAAACTGATTTTCTTTCGACTACATCATATCAAACTACAATTTGTTTATTTGTGGAAGATAAAAAGATTCAATGTTTGTAGGGATTTCAAATCTTTTTTTTCAACTATTTTTCTAGTTTCTTCAAAGATTTCAGCAATAACGTCTGAAGTGCAGAGAAACGTATTAATAATTTTTTTTATTATTTATTATGAGTATTGCATGATTTTTGTCGAAGTCGACATTTTATAGAGATCCATTTTGATTTTCTTTAAATTTTGATGAAATTCCATTCCGATTTTTGTTGAAACTTTCTCAAAAAAATTGTAAGGAATGCATATTTTTTAACTTTTTCAATCTGGTATTGTCGGTATTGAAAATAATTTTATTTTGGAACTTTTATTTTCACTCACCTATTCCTGCTTGTGCTACCACCCAGGATAATCGTAAAAAGAGCATTACACCCCAAATGTTTAGGAGACATCTTATCAAAACCCCCTGTATCCACCCGAATTTCAGCTGTCCACCAGATTTGGCATCTGATGATTGACTGACAGGTAATTTGGCCTGAAAAACGTAAATATGAACACACAAAAAACAAGATGAAATGAAATATTTCCTCGGATACACAATATGAGAACACATTTTGCATAAAAATATATCTCATTAGATTTGACTCACTCATCAAAAACTTGTATTGCATTTCGCCTAACAAAAAATAGTTGAATATTTCATCATAACGAAAAAAATCAATATATTTTTATATTATCATTTCATAAGTTTATGATTTTTATGTTACTGCGAGGTTAAGTTGAAAAACAGCACAAGCTGAACAACTTTGCATTTCATCGAATGTTCATTTTGTGTTATTTGTAATCATTCGATGAATAAAGCCGATTATTGTTATTATTATCCATTTTCAGGATTTGATTGCTTCCTTCCTTTCTTTGGAATATTTCCACATTTTTTTGTACAAAGATAAAGAAGTAAAAAGTCAAAGCCTTTCTTTTCTAAAAATTAATCTCCTCTAAAAATATACCCCTTTCAATTTCAACAAGATTCCTATGGCTGGGATTTAATGAAATAAGCGAATGAATGTCATTACTTTCTGTCATGAGGACATGAGTGAATTGAACTTATTCGTCACATAAAGTTGTAATTCCATGAATGAGTTGACTGCTTTTTTTATAATGTTATCCAGATTTGGTGCTGAAAAGACAACAAGGCAAGTGTCTTATGCCGAAACATTGGATGTCCACCAGTGAGGATGACAGTATTCCATGTAAGTGAAATTTTACTTCTTTCATTTACTATATTTTGTAGCAAGTAGCAATCCTGTGAATGATATCTGATTCAATTCCATAAAGAATATTTGGAATACAAACTGAACAGAGAAAAGTTTTTTTTGTATAATTCAGTATTCATATGAAAGTATTTGTTTCGAAAGTATTTTTCTTTCATGTAACTGTTTTGAGAGGGCTCTCCTTCCAGTTTGTGTCTGAAAGTTACTCTTCTGCAAGATCTACACATCTTTGTACAGAATTAATTTTTTGAAATTGATTGTTTCCTTCTTTTCTCATAATGTTTTGTATGAATATGGAGAAGTAAAAAGCCAAAACATTTTTTTCACTTAGTCATTATTGGCGTAAATATTCGAATAGTAGTAGAAGGATTTTAGTGACGGAAAAGCATAGGCAGATTGGAACTCTAGGGAGATTTTCATAAATAACTGAGAGTAATAATCTTTCAGGGAAGTGACACTACTACTACCACTTTGGAAGAATACAATCCTGAGGATATCGAGGAACCTGTACACGTGAGACCTTACAGCAAAAAAGCTACCGTGGCGTTACCATATATTGGGTATTGCTCCAGCAGGGATAACTCTTAATTTGGTAATGGTTTTTCCTCGATTTTCATTTTTATTCTGGTATATTCTATGCATATTCTTCGGGAGAATATCAGATTTATGTACCTTTTGAAATATGTTGCGTATTATGGTTTACATGAAAATATATTTCTTTCTCAAATTTTAGACTATAAAAAGGCTTTTGGATACCACTGAGGAGGGTAAATTAATAATGACTACTCATAAACTAGGACGTGTATTTTTAAGAAATGAGATAGCATCCTTAATAATTAAGAACGAATTGACAGATGACAAAAATAAAAGGTAAGCCACAATTTCATTGTAAAAAAATAATTTAGCAAAGGGAGTTCTTTTCCATTCCAACTAATTTGTAACAAAAATATGAAAAAATTATGATATTATTAGTTTTGAAATTTTTTATTTTGAAAGTTTTCTCGCTAACTTCATAAGTATATAATCATAACATTTTATATCACTTTCTTCACCGATTTTTAATTAATTTTCAGAATATCCTGCGAGAGATTTAAAACATTGGCACAAGAAATTTATGATATTTTTCCATACGAAAACCCAGAAGTTCATTATACACATTATGTTAATAATAAAGGAAAGCCCAAAGCCGCTTGGGGTACACTTTGGTCTAATTATATTTATTCAAGGATTCAAATAATTTATTATTAGAATGTCAATGTTTTGTTTTGGTAAAATTTCCGGACTGGCAATACAAGAAATAATTATTCTTGAAGTTTTTACCTAATAGAAAAATCTTGAAATGAGAAAAATCTATAGTTTGATCCTAGAAAATTGTACTACCAACCTATACAAGATAGACATTTTCAATATTATTATTTTTGTTTGGTTTCACGTCGTTTGTCATCTTTCAAATTTTTTATCCAAAATAAAAAATACATCAATGATTTGTATTTTGAATTTTGAAATCCTTTACCATTTCTTAACTTTTTTGACAAATCACTTCATCAAGATATGTTGATGTTACATTCAACTTTTTGAATTCAATTTTTGTTATATTTTATAAATGAGAATTGAACAAGAAGTAGATATCAGAAACATTTTTTGGTTTACTGATAAATGAAGTTGAATCGATACTTCCTGTATTATTTTCCTCCACAAATATGTTGTACTTTTTTAAACAATGTTTAGTGATAATTAAAACATCCTGTTCCAAAAAGTGGTAGATAGGTTTCCATTCATTAATCATTGCATATAATTTATTTGAGTTTTCGCTACAATTTATTGTAGGTAATCATTAGCACAATTGCAGTAAATTATTACTAAGTGCCGTATACATTTTTGACTGATGGTTTGGTGTTGATTGGAACAATTTGACAAAAAACGTGATGAAAGTTATAGAATTTTTTAACACCATAATGCTTTGAATATTTTGACAAATTTTATGTGATTCTGTGAAAAATTCAAGCAAGATCTAGTACAATATTATTTGAAAAATCGCTACAGATTTTAATAAAAAACTGTTACTATTGAGAGTTACTGGTAACACGAGGTTATGAAAGTTTTCAAAACAAAATATATCGAATGATGGAATAATTTACTAAAAAAATATGTACACAATGTTGTAGTACATAATATTACAAATTGAAGTCGCCCCTATATGTGATATAATTTGTAACAAAAATGTTTACAATTGTAGAAATTTTCGCAACATTTTTTTTCATACACGAAAAAATACAATTAAAACAATATTTGTGAAATGGAATTTCGAAAAATAGATAATAATGAGTTACTGGTTCAGTTGTATTTTGAACATGAACCGTTAATGACAAAAATGAACTTCAAATAATAATTTTAGAAATTTCCACCCATCAGATGCGTAAATTATGAAAAGCAATAAAGGTAAAAATATGGCAAAAGTAGGGTATCTCCTTTAGAAATGATCAAAGGAATAGGTATATTATTTTTTTGGATAATCAGAAGTTAGTTGAAAGACATTCTCGAAATTTATTAGCTTTTTCCGCTACAACACCCTGTACAATTCAATTTCTAGTAATCCAATGAATGATTCATAGGTTATTAAGACTAACACACGAGGAATGCCAATTTCACGGGGCTTCTTCACTCACACATAGGTCGTAGGTTAATGATTGTATATCATCAATAAATTTTTGTTTTTCTAACACTTGAACCATGATACACCTACTGCTCATTACCTCAATACCAATTAGAACGTTCCCTTCAATTAGTCCCACAATAACATAATTTTTATATAACGCTTATGAACATCAATATAGTATTTTACTTATTTTCGTCAACTGTTGATTTATTCTTGGTTGATTCTCGTTGGTTAATATGCCATTAGCTCATTTGTACAGCTTTGTGACTTTTTTGGTTGGAAAATTCGAATTTATATAATCTGAGAATATACTGATCAGTGGATCTATCGTATTCAAAAAACACACTTCAATGTGACATTTAAACTTGATAGTTTGCAATACCGCAGCACGCCCGAAGATTCCATTGTATAGCGAAACACGTGTCGTGTTTTTGTAAACTTTCAAGTGCAAATGTCACACTAAAGTGTGTTTTTGAATATGTTTCAATGAATTTTCATCAATTATCGGTCAGGTCTATCATTTGTTTGAAGGTGGTTGATAATGTTTCGTTGTGCATTTCTTTGGTTTGGACTTCCATTGTCTAATATGATATAATTGATTTGAAATTCCTGAAAGAATCTATAAGAAATTGAAAAGATTAGCTGAAAAAAACAATAATACTCAGCAAAAAAACTGAAATGACAATGAAATAAAATACAAGCAACAATAAAAAAATTAAAAAATTGAGCTAGTAATACGAGATGAAAATTAAAAATAGATAAATCACAAGAAATGAAAATAAAAAGATTCCAATCCAAGTTATTTCATGACGTTTCGATTGTTAGTATCCACAATCGTCTTCAGTTATCACCCGAAGTTATCCTTGTGGATGATTTCAGCTTGAGCCCACTTGATGTTACGTTGATGAGTCCAAACATGCTCTGCTATTCCTGATTTGCTGGTTTCTCCTCGTTGTGTGTGTTTGTTGTCCTCGGCAATGCGAACTTTCAATGGCCTCTTAGTTTCACCGATGTATGATTCTCCGCACTCGCAAGGTATCCGGCAAATACAATTCTTGGAATCGCAATCCGTGTTTGGTTGCCTGGTTTGCGTGAGGCTGCTACGGATAGTGTTCCCAGATCTGAAGCAGGTTCTGATTTTATACTTGGACCCAATTCTTCTTATCCTTTCCGACAATCCTCTGATGTAGGGAAGTACAAGTATTGGTTGTAGCGGCTTATCTTTATTGTTAGGATCCTGCAGTCTTCTAGCCAAAGTCTGTTCCACCATCACTTTGGAATAACCATTTCGTTGAAATTAAGTTTATTTTCGAAACCTTCCTTTGTATTTTAGGGCCCGAAAGCACGGTCTACTACAGTCTTGATGGTTCCACTCTTAGTCGATTGATAGTGGTTGGATTCCTGGTTCAGATACTGTCTCGTGTGAGTGGGTTTTCGATAGAGACGTTTCCCATTTAATGTCGGTCCTCTTCACCAATACGTCTAAGAATGGCAATTCGTTGTGGATTTCTCGATTGTGAAAGTGATGGAAGGACTTACGTTGTTGATGTGCTTCAGGAAGATGTCTAGTTCTGAATTTTCTTTGTTCCATATTATGAAGGTGTCGTCAACGTATCTCAACCAGACTCGGGGCTTCTTGTGGGCTTCTTCAATGATCAGAGTTTCAAACCACTCCATATATATGTTGGCTATAACCGGTGAAAGTGACGATCCCATTATCAGTCCCTCATCTTGCGTAAAGAATTCGTCCTTTAGTTGGAAGTAGCAGTTTCGTAGACAACATCCTAATAATTCAATGATTACTTCTATCGGCAAGTTTGTTCTATCTTTCAGGTCCCCATCTTCCGATAGCTTCCTCTGCATGATTTGAAGTGCTTCTTCGACAGGCACGTTGGCTTTCCACGTCGAAACTAATTAGTTGATCCTGTTCTGTGACTTTGATTGCCCCCAGTATTGTGGCTCACACCTATTCACACTCGGCCAAATAAACCCAGCTTCTCAACGAAGACGATTAGTTTGTATGGTGAGTGGTCTTTCAGGTCAGATGATGAGATTACAGCTCTGCCGAACTCTAAAGACCTGATTCGATCCCCAGCGGGGCAGGCACAAAGTATATGCTCTGTTAATGAGGTAGTTGGATAGTCAAGTTGCAAGATTCCCACTTTGATACCCACGACAACCTTCCCATAAGAGGGTTTTTGCACGTCAGCCACACCTGATGATGCCCCAGATTCAGCCGTGCAGGGCTCTTTCGCCTCTGGTTTTGGTGAATCATCACTTGAGCGCAAACGTTTGCTAACCTGCTCATGGGGGTTTGTTCCCCCACCTGAGACAGATTCTGCGTACGCCGTAGCTCTGGCTCCTGAACTTAGTTTACAGGGAGGTCAGTTGGAGTCGTAAACTCTACATCCATCTCCTCTGTAGACTCGCTCCTGAACTAAATTTACAGGGAGGTCAGTTGGAGTCGTAAACTCAACATCCATCTCCGTTGTAGACTCGCTCCTGAACGAAATTTACAGGGAGATCAGTTGGAGTCGTAAACTCGACATCCATCTCCTCTGTAGCCTCGCTCCTAAATTAAATTTACAGGGAGGTCAGTTGGAGTCATAAACTCGACATCCATCTCCTCTGTAGACCCGCTCCTGAACTACATTTACAGGGAGGTCCGTTGGAGTCATAAACTCGACATCCATCTCCTCTGTAGCCTCGCTCCTAAATTAAGTTTACAGGGAGATCGGTTGGAGTCGTAAACTCGACGTCCATCTCCTCTGTAGACTCGTTTCTGATCTAAGTTTACAGGGAGGTCAGTTGGAGTCGTAAGCTCGACATCTATCTCTTCTATAGACTCAGCGTCAGAAATATTTTTTAAGTTAACTCTGTTCGTAAAAGACCCACGGCTAGGAAAAGAATGTCAATCACGGCAGAGCCCAACATTACCGTGACAAAACAATGCTACGACGAGAGGGCGCCCGGTATCTCGAAGGTTTTGTAGAGACAGCTGATAGATTCAGTGTCAGTCATCCTCACGGCGCGGATACACACACCTTAGGATCGAGCTATCGATGGTATGCCCTTCAGTTAGGGAATAAGAGAACCACAAGTGATTCTATCATCCCCGTATCCAGCGGGGCTATGTGGAAGCAGGCATCCAATGGCCGGTTTGCTCAACCCCCACATTCCAAGCCAATGCACTCGCCGAAAACAGCATGCACAGTGGTTCAGGCAATGAAAGATGAACAAGGACAGCCAACCCATTTCAATTCAATTGGCAGATCGTTATATATCTTTGGCCCAAGAAACATGCTAGACGTCTGGACTATAGTTTTAGTCACATGTGGAACCAAAATGGTAAATTTTCTCAACCTAGTGGAGTAGGAGTAATCTAGAAATATTTTGCTCCGGTTTTTTCTGGTAAACGGCTAATGTCGAATGAAATTTGTTTTACATCTAAGATATTGCCAAGCTTGTAAAGGTCATCTGATGGGTAGGTTACTGGTTTTCTGAATATTATTTTCAAAATCCATTTTTAAATTATTTAATATGAAAGAGGTGAAATTTCACTTATATGGAACACTGTTATCCTCAATGGTGTACATCCGATGTTTCGGAATAAGACACTTGTCTTATTGCCTCTTCAGCACCAATCAGGATAACATTACAAAATGCAGCATTCAATGTATTTATAAAATTACGTCTCAAAATTTTGGCAGTTTCATCGCATACAAGCTCTGTTTTCGCGATGTTCTGTGTTGGTGTTTATTTGTGTTTATTTGTATATTATATATAATATAATCGATGTAAATTAGCATGTGAACAATTGACAAATAAACATATTATTATTATTATTATAATGTCACGAATGAGTTAAATTATCTCATGTCATCGCAAATTTTCCAATCATTAGGTAAACAAGAGAAAATTGAATTGTTCGATTAATTTACCTTTGTAGGGAGTGTTGAGTTACGTAATTCATCCAAGGTCGGTCTGTTTGCTGCTTGTAACGACATTATATTCCTGTAGTTGTCGAGCCTGGGTAGGACTTCTCTTGTCAGGTGCCTGCAATAAGTTAATTGAATGATCGTTAGGACGATGTAATGTAGATCAGTTGATAGGAAAACTACCACTTTGAGAGAATACATCACATCAAATTGGAAGCTACCTGATTCTATTACAATTGTAGTCGAAAATGTTGGCCAAATTAATGAATTGGGGCAAGAGACTTGAAAACCCTCTCAATGACGTTAATCCCTTTTCCTACTCAATATTCTGAAGATGATTCAACCTACTACTCCAAATAGGGGTTTAACCTCGAGAATTTTCCAATTTAATTTCCAGGAAGTTGAATATCAATCGTAGAAATTAAAAAGCAAGTCTCTAAATATGCCTTCAAACTCGTTCTTTTTTACTTTCTCATATTTTTTATCATAGGATGAATACCACTCATTAGCTCACATGGACACTATTTACATTATTTATACCTAGAATGTATATTATCTATATTTATACAAGAGAAATTATTAGTGTGTGTGTACTTTTGAAAAACTCCAATCGAAACTCCTGACTAAGTATCAACAACTGACATTATTTGAAGGAAACTCACCTGAAGCTTTTGACATCGCTGTTCAACCTTGTCCTATCAGTGACAGAGTGAATATTATTCTCATCATCTGTTTGTCCATCTGCATCAACCCTTATCCGTAACTGAACATCCAAGTCCAGATCGTCGTCACTTTCAACTTTATTGACCTGGAACCTCGGGTACTTAATGTTCGTAGAAAGGAGATCCATCTCTGTTTCCTGATTGTTCAGGTTGTCTGCGCTGGAATTTTCTGCCATGGTGTTCTAAAATAACAGAGAATACTGCTTACGGTCTTACGAAGCACATTTTCAGAACTAAGCCATGTCCGGATATTCTTTCCCTGGAAACATGTTGACAACTTCAACAATCAAAACCAATAGAATGTAACAATTTCAAAAATTTACACAAATTATAAATGAAATAACCTCAAGAAATGAAAGTTGATATTAAACAAATTGATCTGTAGTTCTTCAAAGGACACATTTACTTTACAACTGCAGGGAATATCCTGGAAAATATTTACAACACCATCTTGACAAGTGAGTCTTCGCTAATCAAGTTAGCTTATGAAGGCCGTTTTTTAGCCGATCCTGGAAACGGTAAGACCTACAAGTTTAGTTGAATTAGACAAAAGTTTTCTATTTTGATGAACTAGAAAGATCATAATCTGATATAAACTAATTTGCAATGTGGAGATTTGTTCATTGGATTTTATCATCAACTTTTTTTTTTATTTCAGCTATACATTACAATACAGGTCCTTATATTTGGGTTTATTTGGGTGTATGAGGGTTTGCCGGCCAAACTTCGATGCTATGACTTGTCAGATCATTTCTGTGTATAGCGCTTCAGCTTCCTGAAAGAAAGTTCCCTGCCGTCGATGGATATCTCTCAAATACTTTAACCATCAAAGGTGGTGTTCCCCAGTGATCCATATTGTCTCCAACCTCCTATTTATTGTTTATCAACAACGTATGGGGAAAAAACCGAGTATCCAATATATTGCTTTGCTGACGACAGCACACTTGTCTCGTCATTCCGTTTGGATTTCACGACATCGGCTACGGAGGCACATATTCACCGGCAGCAGGAGGTTGCATATCTTAATGAGGATCTAGAAGTGATTTTGAATTGGGGTGAAATTAACCAGGTTCGATTCAATGCTACAAAAACCCAGGCATCGGTTTACTCCAAGAAGATAAATGTCCCCGAACCGGATATAATGAATGTCAGGTCAGACTATTTCGCTTTGTGCTTCGATAAGTTTGTTGGGGGTTGAAATGGACACCCATTTGTCTTGGCACAATCATGTCACCGAAATTGCAAAGGCTGCTTCTCAAAAGCTTGAGAACCAGAAAACTATACACATCTATACAGGGTGGACTTGTGTCGTTTCGAAGTTCTCGAAGTTCTCTTTTTGAAAATAACTCTTGCAAAAAATAAGTTGATTGCACGAAATTCGGTACCCGGGTTTTTTTTGACGTGGGAAATCATAATTTCGTATTCATTTTTATATGGTATCTAGAGGGCGCTGCGTACGCTGTCATTATTTATTTCAAATTGCCCTAACTTTGTTTATAGAAATAGAAGTTTGCTGTCACATTCTTAACTATTAATTGACAAATTCACAGTTCGGAGTTTATAAAGTTATTTTTGGTACCATCCCCGACTTTACGAATGCTGAAATGGCTGATATGGTTTTTGCATACGGTTTGGCTGACGGAAATTCAAGCGAGGCCAGACGCATCTATCAGGAAAGGTATCCCCAACGCGTGACTCCTTGTGCAGCGACATTTGCGAATCTTTTCCAACGACTTTCCTAATCTGGAAGCTTTGAAACTAATTCTGCAGTAGGACGGCCACGGACAACAAGAACTGTAGAATTGGAGGAGGTGGTTCTTGAAGAAATAAGTGAACATTCAGAGATAAATATAAGAAAAATTTGTCAAACTTTAAGTGTGAGTCACATGACAGTTTACTGAATTTTGAAGGAACAGCAATTATATCCATATTCAGCGTATCCAGGCACTTACGCTACGTGTTTTCCAACCACGTATCGAATTTGCTCAATGGGTTCAAAGAGAAGTCGAACAACATCCGCAAATTTTATCGAAAATCCTCTTCACAGATGAGGCTAATGTTTCAAGAAATGGTATCATGAACTTCCCTAACAACTACATCTGGGCGGAAGATAACCCACATGCGATAACGCAAACTCATTTCCAAGACAGATTCCCTTTTAACGTATGGGTAGGCATAATTGGGGATTATTTAATTGGGCCCTATTTTTCCCCTTACGTTGGAATGGAGATGCTTGCCTACATTTTTTGGTAAACGAGCTTTCCCAACTTATGGAAGCTGTTCTCATTGGTCTTCGAAATCACTCTTGGTTTATGCACGATGGAGCTCCTGCTCATTTAAGTGTGATAGCAAGAAATTTTTTAGACGTGGTATATTCACAACGATGGATAAGAAAAGGAGGCACTGAGCATTGGTCTCCGAGGTCACTGGACTTTGATGAGGAGATCAGAAGCTTGTATTACTGTTGGGGGTCGTCACTTTGAACAGTTGTTGTAATAGTTGTTTCGTTCAATTTTTATATGTTTATTTTCCTAATAAATAACATGGTACTTCTCCGAATTGTTTTTTTTTACAAACTCCGGAATGTAGCACTTTCTAATTGAATAATTAAACCTGACAAATTTTCTTAATTTGTATTGAATAAGCAGTTTGCTAATGCTCATTTCAGAAGAAGTCTATACGTATACTGCGTATAAAGTTTGATGAAAATAACTATAATTGCAAAAAACGTATGATAAAAACCTACCATGTTTTGAAAAATTTCAACAATCTGTATTTCGAAAACGAATCATTCTTCGTTTTAAACATTTTATAGAAAAAAATTGTTTATTTTGACGAAATCCACCACATACTTATTTTTTGTAATGTTCTCAGCAACTTCACTTAGCGCCCTAGGAGCTAAGTAATATGCATCGATATAGAAAATTGTAAATATCTCGAAAGTCACCTCCAGCGTTATTAAGGAGGTGTACCTTTTTTACTTGGGAAAGGTGTTGAAATCAGGTTTTTTCATGAAAAGTACCAAAAGTTTACTGTCAAAAAAGTTAGGGCAATTTGAAATAAATAATGACAACGTACGCAGCGCCCTCTAGATGTTACATGAAAATTATTACAAAATTATGATTTCCCACATCAAAAAAACCCCGGGTACCAAATTTCGTGCGGATAACTTATTTTTTGCAAGAATATTTTTCAAAAAGCGAACAGAAAAATTCAAGTTCAACACCCCGTATCTCCGAAACAAAGCATTTTTGGACTCAAGTTCAAATAGACTTTTTTCCTAAAAATTGTCTTAGGAATACGTAACATGAGTACGTTAAATATTTTAATGTACTCATGTTACACCCTGTATACTTTTTTGATGCTTTATACAGTTCAGATCCGACCTTCTTTGGAGTATTGTTTTCATGTATGGAGCGCCCCCAAACATACCCTGAAGTTGCAGCCATCACGTGTAGCCTTGATAGCCTGGAACATCGAAGAAAGGTTGGAGATTTGTCTCTTTTCTATAGATAATTTCACAGGAGGTGTTCAAGTAACTTGGCACATTTGATTCCACCAAGAGCGGTACATATCAGAAATACGCGACGCACTGGCTGCTCATCGTTTTGGATCAGTTCAGTACACCTCGAACTTCACTGTTTAAGAACTCTTTCATCTGAAGAACTGCGTTCATATGGAATAAAATTCCTAAGAACGTTATTCCAAATGTATTTAATCTCCAGCGATTCAAATCCAATGTGAATCGCTACTTTCGCACAGGCACCGCTCTGAGAACGCTTTAAGGATTTTCCTGTAGTGCTTGTGTTTTGTTTAAAAAAAAAGTTAATGATGAATTCCAATGAAGCAAACGTCGCATTGCAAATTGGTACTATTCTGATCATTCCCAAATTGATTTCAATTTAAGAGCTACCGGTAGACAGCTGTTTCAGCAGGCGGTCCTCGTTTGAAGAATGTGACATCTTGCACGTCATCTTGATTTCGAACAGGGTGGAGCCTGGCTTTCTTACCCTTGGCTCTCTTACCCTTTGAACTGATATTTGCCAGAAGGACAAACGGGTCATTGAAGAATGTGAATAACCAAGAGAACTACTTGATAAAAATAACTACGTGAACGCAAGCGTGACATAAGTGGAACCACCTATTGGTGTGATATCCAAGTCAACTTTCCACATTAGAAAACATATTCAACAATTTGGTCATTCAGTAAATTTTTAGAATTCTGGAATCGTGCCAAAATATGGTTCACGGATGTGAAATTGCTATTTACATTCAAGAAACCACTCCTATGATTTTTAATTATGTTATAAAAAATTCATTCTGTTTGGGCAATATGAAGTTTTGGGCAAGAACCAGAAATAAAATTATATACTGCTCCTCTTTTCAACACTAAAGTATGGTTTCCATTGTTTTTGATAAATTTGCTAAATTATTATTTGACACGTCCAAGTCTTTCTTTTCCAAAAAAAAAACGAGCGAGGATATTGGTGGGTTCGCCAGAGTTAGTCCTATGACTTTATTCCTTGAAGTGGAATAGACCTGTTGAATGGTTTGTTTTCATAGTTTCTTGGCAAGAATGGAGTCAATAATATCTATATTGTAACCGTTACTGACAGCGATTTGTTTGATAAAACTCGGCTCGTACTTTCTGACTCTGGAATATTCAATGGTCCATGGAGCAAGTGTAATTACAGGTCTTAGGATCTAATGGTGTACAAATGAGTTAGTATTGAAATTGTTCAATATTCTTTTTATCTTTTTACTCTAAAGGTACATATATAATCACATTCAAGTGAATATTCTCCTTGAAAGAATATGGATATTTTTCTCGTTGATATACTTCGTATTACACCCGAATTCTTATACATTTTGAAATTTAATTCTATTACGAAAATACTATATGTCCTTTCAGACTGAGTTAATCAATTGGTAGGACATGGAAGGACAGACTAAATCTTCAAACTGAAGAAATGAACAATGAAAGAACTTAATGTTTTACGAAAATTTGTCGAACATTATTACGAACATTTCATTTTCCTTAATACTACAGACTATTTTTGAACAAAATATAAATGCACATTCTCGTAAAATGGCTTCGGATCCTGAATCGGAAATTTTTCAGAGCACTACGAATTAGAAAGTGAAGAAACATAAAATCAATACTCACAATCAAAATGATCAGTAGTGATTCATTGATTACTCTCTAAAAAATTAAAAACTTTGTAATGATTCATGTCGCTGCTTCACAATGACAGTAAGAGCAATATTTATTAGGTTCCTATAGTGACTAGAATGGTTTGAATAATATGAAATATTTATTCAGATGAATGCAAATCCAGATTAGGTGCATCCTCATACCTGTGTATGTGAAGTAACACGTGCCAACGAGTGCATGAAAATTAAGCTGTGTTCATAGGGGTGCAATAGCTGGTTACCGAATAAAAAACAAACATGTATGCAATATCAAAGTTGCTAAAATAACTTTGCTTGTGTTATTAAGATGTTTCGAAAGTTTTGTCCGTTTTGATGGTTTGTGTTTTTATAGCTTCATACAATAATTATTTAATCTACTGTATCTTGTTATATACTGATCGATAGAGAATTTTGTAGTCCATACATTGATGCTTTTTTGTCAAATTTTAATTTTTTGCCATTTTTCAGGTTTTCATTACATGATGTCGTTAAGCGATTTCCGACCAGTTTTTCTTTACGAAATCGAATTGAGCCAAAGCGCTGTCAAAACAGAATGGAAAGTTTACCAGGCATTTGACAATGATAGTGCTGAATTTCATTACTCCGAACTTCCATTGTCTAATATTATATAATATGACTTTCTTTGCAAAAACAAATGAAATTAAAAATCCAAACAGAATAGCTGAAAATGGGAATTACATAAGGCAAAAAACCCTGAAATCAAAATTGAAATGAAATAAAAATTAGCAAAAAAAACGAGAATTCAACAATTAAAATTAAGAGATTTGAAGCCAAGTTACTTGGCTTATTTCTTGCTTATTTTTATTTCATTGTAATTTTCATTTCAGGTTTTTTGCTTAATATAATCCTTATTCTAAGCTATTCTGTTTGAATTCTCATTTTTATTTGTTCTTGCAGATATTTCAACTCATATTATATCATATTAGACAATTGAAGTCCGAAGTAATGAAATTCATCATGAAACATTGTCAACCACCTTCAAACAAACAATGATAGTGCTAATGAATGCACTTTTCGACGTTGGTTTGCGAAATTTCGTTCCGGAGATTTCACCATCGAAGATGAGTCCCGTAGTTATCGACCTACAGTAATCTAGGACGAAGATTTGAGGACCTTAGTGAAGACTGACCGAGTGACCATCACAAACGATGCGTGGGATTGTGGAAGAACTGGGCGTCAGCTCCCATGCGGTTTTTGATGGTTCAAAACGTATTCGAAAGGTTAGAAAGCTCAAAAAGTTGGTGCGCTATGATTTGAACGATCGACAGAAAGTGTCACGTTTGGAGGTCTGTTCTTCTTTGCTTTTGCGCAACCAAAACGATCCTTTATTGGATCAGATCATCACGTGTCATGAAAAGTGTATCCTCTACGACAACAGAAGACGTTCAAGACACCAATGAGCCGCCCAGGCACTTTCCAAAGGCAAAACCCCACCAAAAAAATATTAGGCTTCTATATGATGGTAAGCGACTTGTGTGATTTGTCTTAACTATCTGCAACCGGACCAAACCACCACAGCAGACTCATTTTGTGAGGAAATCGAAGAAATGTACCGAAAATTGGGTCAGCAGCACCCGACACTGGTCAACAGACGAGGTCCGATCCTGTTCCACGACATCCCCATCCGTACGTTTCACAACGTCCGAAAATTAAATGAATTGAGCGTCGAAGATCTGCCTCACCAGATCTGGCCAGATCTGTCGCCAACCGACTATCATCTTTTCAAACACTTCGATAACTTTCTCACCGGTAGACCCTTCGCCAAACAAGACCAAGCAAAAACGGCCTTAGTCAACTACATCGAGTCCCAAGTATTCTATTTTTATGCTGTCCGAATTAATCAACGTGTGTTCCGTTGTCAAATATGCACCGATTCAAATTACGCTTATTTCGATTAAATTGAAGTAATAACTGAGATATTACAATCAGACCCCACTTTCCCAGTGGGCACTTTGGGCAAATGCCCAGGACCCCACGATCGATAGGGGCCCCCCTTAGATCAAATACAAAATCCCTAGTTCCTGACAGATCACCAAACGAAAACCAATATTTATTAGATACCGAAAAACTTATATAATTCGAAGAAATCGAACCGAAATCACTGACTGCAATACCAACTTACTAGCTTTTACATGCGCGAAGCTATTCTACTCTCGCCCAAAAATTAGGCTTTCCGACTTCAGAATGCTGAGATAAATTCAAATATATAATAGTATACTAAGCACATACACATTTTAAAGAAAAATCATCAGTAGTATACTCATCAGTGTGACTTGCTCCATTTAAATTCAGCGAACGAAGAGAGAGAGTATAAAGCTCCAAGTTTGAATTAGTAGGTGTACATGCTGCTGGGTGTGTATCGGAGGCAACAAAGGATTTTGAAATGGTTCAGAAAATGTACAACATTTTTTCAGGCTCTACTCGTCCATGGAACATATTGACAGAACATTTAGGTTCAAAAATAGTTGTTAAAAGTCTTTCACAAACCAGATGGTCAGCCAGAGCAGATGCAATAACCGCCTTGCATGAAGGTAATGAACAAGTTGAAGAAGCTTTGATATGCATCGCCAAAGATACAGAACAGGCACGAGAAACTAGAGACGAAGCCCTTCGTCTGCCAAAGAAAGAAACCCGGAATCTGACTACAAGGACCTATCTCAAAGAACAAACCGCAGAAGTTCTCGCAGAAGAATGGAAGAGAGATATTTAAAATAGAAACCTTTCCTTCCATAATTGATACCCTCAGCGTTCATTTAAAATAGCGATTAAATTCGTATAAGGATATCAGTAAACGTTTTGATTTACTTTTTCGCTTGAAAACTTTGAATTCTGAAGAGTTGAGACAAAGTCACGAAGAATTTGCTGAATTTTATCATGAAGATGCTAATGAGAAAGGGTTAGAAATAAAATGTTTGCATTCAACAGAATACTTGAAAATTGTTGACAGTGAAAATGAAGATTGTATATTGAAAATATATCAACTTTCGAAATAAAACAAAATTGAAGACGCATTTCCGAATATATAAATCGCATTGATCTTTCTAAGCATGATGGTAAAACTGCAGCGGGGAACGCTCCTTCTCTAAATTGAAAAGAATTGAAAATGAATTGAGAAGTACAGTGGTTCAAGAGAGATTAACCAGTTTGTCGCTGATGTCGATAGAATCTGATGTGCTAAAAAGCAAAGAGTTCCTCTTCAAATAACATAGATGTTTAAGCACTAACCTGTAAATGCTAAAAAAGTTACTTTTGTGGACTATATCTATTACATTTATGCATTCATTTCATGTGATTGTTGATAAAAATAAATATTTAACCTTGTTTATCTACTTTCTTTGTCTATTCTAGCAAAATAGTGTTCTGTCAAAGTCATAGGGCCCCATTATCCTATTATGCCCAGGACCTCCAATAAGTTAAAGACGGACCTGATTACAATTCAAAGTTGACTCATAAAAACGGACAAAACGGACAAAACTTTTGAAGCAACCTAATATTATCGTTTTGATTTCATCGAAATTTACTTTTTTCGAAAAATGAACTGTCACTATTGTGAAATATTCACTTTCATTCTATAAGACATACAGAAGATTTTGTTCTTGTTAAAAGAATAAAATGGATATCGGCAACGAAATTGCCAGGCGTCAATTAAAGCGCTCAGCTCATTTCAAGTCTTTTCAAGACTGGTGGGAAGCGCACTCAAGGAGCTAAGTACTCAAAATAGGGTCACTCTAGCTTGGGTACCCGGATATGAGGGTCACAAGGGCAATAAGGAGGCCGATGTTCCAATCCGTGAAGGCGCATCTAAAGCTATGACATCCATGTATGAAGACATCCATAAATTCATGGATGAAAAACGGAACGATAGATTGGTGGAATAAGCTCCCAGGAATGAGGCAGGCAAAATAGTTCATAACCACAACCATAAGGTTGTAAAGGTAGTGATGGGTCTACAAACGGGGCATAGCCGGCTCAGGAAACATATGAGCAAGATATGAGGGGTCAGTAACAAGGCTATGGAGTCTCACCAAAGAGATCAAGCTGGGCAATGAGCTCTAACAACCAAGGAGCATCACAATAGATCTGAAAAGGTCGCAGTGAATCAGATCATGGGATAGCTCCCCGATAATCTATTCTAATCTAATAACAAAATAAAATGAACATCGGCAACGAAATTTTTCAATGCAGTACCAATCTCAGTAATTAATTTGAAAATGACATCTGTTTTGCGAAAATGAAACAAAAATCATAGTTGATGACATAGACAAGTGCACTTTTTCCACTGAATTAGTTTTTATTTTCAGTATATATCATTCCTTTCCTTTTGTTTCTGTTTATATTGAATAGCACTAAAGTATTTGAATATAGTGGTATTTGTTATTCATTATGGGATTAATGAATGTATTCATGTAAAACTCCTAGAGAAATATTGACTGAACAGTTTATAAAACCTCAACATACTACGAAAGCTTCTTTAGGTATGTAACAACTCTGTCAGTAACAATGGTTTTGAAAACTGCAAAATTTCACAATAAAATTATCAATTATCAATATATACCAATATATTACTTTGCTGACCACAACACATTTGTCTCGTCATTCCATTTTGGATGCACATCTTCACAGGCAGCAGGAGTTTGCATATCTTAATGAGGATCTAGAAGTGATTTCGAATTGGAGTGTAAGTAACCAGGTTCAATTCAATGCCATGAATACCCAGTCATCGGTTTTCTCCGATAAATGTCAGGACAGACAATTCCGCTTTCTGCCTAGATAAGTTTGTTGGGGGTTAAAATGGACACCAATATGTTTTTGCACAATCATGTCGCTGGAATTGCAAGGGCTGCTTCTCAAAAGCTTGGAACACTGTTCTGAACCAGAAAATTGTACACACCTCAACAACTTTTGATGCTTTATGAAGCTCAGATCAGATCTTCTTTGGAGTATTGTTCTCATGTGTGGAGCTCCGCCCCTAAGCAGATCCTGAAGCTGTTGGATTCTATTCAGAAAAGAGCCATCCGCCTGATTCACTGTTTAAGAACTTTTTCATCTGGAGAACTGCGTTTATGTGAAATAAACTTCCTGAGAACATTTTTCCAAATGGATTCAATCTCCAGCGATTCAAATCCAATATGAATCGCTACTTTCGCACAGGTGCCTTGAGGATTTTCCTGTGGTGCTTGTGTTTTGTCTTTGAAAAAAAAGTATCGGACAATTCCATCACAAATCAGTCAATATTATTATTTATATTACTTCAGTTATTATCACAACCCAGCTTTTGAAAAATCTGATAACCAACTGTCAATCCCCTTCGAATGACAACTCTCAAACGCTCATACTTGTGCAAGGTTGTGGATTAATGAAGTTTTACTTTTCAATGTGCGATTTCTAGATAAGTAATATTTCATTTTCGAAAAGTTCAATTACTGAAGAATATGATACTGGAACAACTTCGAATTTTAAAAACTTTATATCAAATAAATCTCAGAAGCTAAATACAGTTCCAATCAACGTATTTGATTTTAGGAACCTGGAAATATAAAACATATTAAATTCATTCGTGTTGATGACTGGAATATCTCATTTCTGAAATTTATCAGTAAAATAGTTAGATTGTTTTTATTTATTATTGATGATCGCGTTTAAAGATAAGGACCACCTCAAGTTTATCTCGGCTCAAAGTTTAAAAAAATTTAGAAACATGAAACGCAAAAATTTGTGATTATTTCATGAACAATAGAAACTTATTTATGCTGAAAATAGAATTCATAAACCTTATAAAACATTTTTTTCACTCAAATTAAGGTGACTCGGGATGGTTTTGCGATGCTCATAAATTGAAAAAAAAATTCAACTTCAACATTAATGGTACCTAACATGCGATTTACTTTTTTTCAAATCTGTCACTGAAATAATACATACTTGATAATTATTTTATGTTACAATGTTTTAGATGAACGACGTTTCTTTTAAGTTTCACGAACTAGGAAGATAATATATTTTCACAGAAATGCAAGTAAGTAATTCACTCATTCAACTTTACTTTTCGCCGTCGGAGTTGACTTCGAAATAAGTTTCATTTTGAACGCACGTGGTGAACTGAATGTTTTGAAGTTCTAATCAATCTCGAAAACGTGAGGAGTGAAGACGCTATGTTGCCAAATGTTCCATGCCAGATTTCTTCGATAATGGATTCGATTGAAATTGACATTGAAACATATTATTGATCAATAGCAAATTCGAAAATCTCGTTGAGTTTTAGTAGAGTTGGTAATGTTTTTGAACCTCACAAAATTAATTTTGACGACCATTTACTTATTCATCAGATAACAATGATTCATTCAACACATTTTTATCATTTGTTCATTGATTTTTCATTCATTTTGAAATGAAATCTAGCGAGTCATAAAAAAACAAAATAGAAATAAAACTGTACGAGCATAAGGCACCGCAATAGATTTTTTTCAGTGCAAAGCTTTATGCCTAACTATTTATATTGAAGGACGCCTACAAATGTGGAAAGTAATACATTGATTGTTGAATTTTTTTCAATTTCACTCGAGATTTTCCCAACAACCAATCGTTATTTTAACACTTCGACCCGTGTTTCGATCACCAAGTGATCATCTTCAAGAGGAAGATTGAAGTTTAATCTTTTTATTTGATTAATAATTATTTATAGGTTCTTTGCATATTGTTCGTTTTATTTCTTTTTTCATATTGCTCGTTTAGGGCAACTTGATTTATGCAGGTCTCCTCTCTTGAATTTATGAGTTTAACAACCCCTAGAATTTTCAGGATGGTATTTTAAATTGGCATCGTGTCTCTCAAATACCTGTCCATGCAGCATACTTGAAAATTCTATGAAATCGATGTTTCAAAATTCAGATTTCAGTTTTATACTTGATAATGGGATGAAACCGGAAACCGGTCGTATAAATAAAATTTTCCAGTGAATTACCATAAGGTAAACAAGTGATCAATCACACATATTCTTTTTTGAAATTATCTATTGAAAGAGAAACATTGACTAATCTGTGAATCATGCAATTATAAGCTGCTACTTTGCTTGATAATATTAGGTTTTTTATTGAAATTATCTATTGAAAGACGAATATCGACTAAAATGTGATTATGAGCTGCTACTTTGTGTTGATATAGATAGGTAGAATCGTAATGTATATAGTAATATCCGTATAGGACGGTTTGTGATGAATTGAAAAATCATGTTTGTTGTTCATTCTACTAATTGTCAAGTCAAATAACTATGGATCTTCATCAAGTAACGGCCGAATCAATCAATAAAATATAATACCAAATAGCTCAGTGGTGTCAAGTGACAAGTACGACATGATGATCACGGGTTTCAAGGGTTCAAATTCCAGCGCAATGTTTCTTTTTGCTGTTAGTAGCAAAATATTGTCATTCGTATAAGTACCAAAAATTGTGTGTTTGCACAATCATGAGGTTTTCTTCGCCAAAATAAAGAAATTTTTTGTAATAGTGAAATAAATGAAGTAAGTTGGCCCATAAAAAAATGGCGGTTGGTTTAGTTGATAATTGGAGGGATATTATATATTTATTAAATAAATCATTTCAGATGAAAACGTATTCTGTTCAAATAGTTACTACAGAAAATTTGATTTATTATTTATTAATGATTATGGAAAAGAAGCCAGTTTTTCTACCACCTACTAGATTATTATTTATTATGAAGCCATACATAAATAAAAATTTAGTAGGTGGTAGAAAATCTGGCCCCATTTCCATATTCATTAATAATAAATCAGATTTCCTGTAGGAACTATTTGAACAGAATACATTTTCACCTGAAATGATTTATTTTATAAATATATAATATCCCTTCGGTTATCAACTGAACCGACTGCCACTGTTTTATGGTCAATTTACTTGCCGTAAACAAACAAAGTTATGCTGCCATCAATGTAAGGATGGAAAAGGCCTCTCTATTGTCTTTTGTTATTCTGAGCATCAAACTTTTGCTTTTATCACAGAAATAATCAACATGTTCAGTAAACTCGCAGTCTCACTGAACTTTGTCATTAGTAACCACATTGAAGAATTAAATTACGCTTGGCAACGCTGCAACACAAAACGGCCCCTCCGTCATTATTTCATGAAGGGAAGGGTGTCCCTTTCAGATTGCATGGGTGTCTAGTTTGCAAGAAACTAGAGGGTTGAGTTATAGCGTCAATATTTCTATTGAGGTTAATCTAATCAATTTAATTCATCTCATATCGTATTCCTTAATAACTTGTTTTCGGAGTGTTCGTATTTATGTAACTAACATTTTTTAAAGAAATTGATAGAACGTTTCCAGCAGAAGCTCCGCTTCCACATACTAGAACTGCAACACTCTTCTCGAAGCACTTTTTACCAACAAATTTGACGGAATGAAGAAATGAACTATACTATTTTGTGTAATGATTTCACTAGCGAAAAATTTCAAAGAAAAGTTTCCTCTGATTTTAAGATAGTGGTGAATGTCTCGTACGACACTATTTTATTTTCGAACTTTCGCAAGCACCCCAAGAACGATTTCAAAAAGTAATGAAAAATGCTACACATTCAAATTGAAAAATATTTCTAGAATGATTCAATTTTTTTTGTTATTTTCAGAAATTGGGATTTTTTTTTATTTTTTTTTTCCATTCCATTTTTTTACCATTCTATTTATTCAAAGGTAAATCACTGTTTTCCTTCTTTATTGAATATTGAATAATTGTTGACCACGATATTCAAACGACTGAATTAAATAAAAAATTTCAAGCCCATATTTTTTTGCATAAATCGTTGTATCTATATTCGTGTACTGAGAATAAAACTTTTTTATTTCAAATCGTGAGTTAGCACTGTTTTCAATTACAAAAAACATTTTTCAACTTGAAATTAAAAACACCACATGTGATTTGTTTTTACGAAATGAAATTTTATTTTTAAAATTTGGGGCCATTCCAACGCACTTCTCGTAGGTAAAAATTTAACCTCATCGTCTCAAATTTTGATAAAACTTAGCACATATGTACATTTTATATAGACAAATGAACATATAAAGTTTTGATTTTTTATGTCTTCCTATTTTCGAGTTATACCTACTTCAAGTTTTTAAAATACGCTTTTGAAACTAATTATAAATTTTAGGTTTTTCCAAAATCTGCAAATCAAAGAAAACACAAAAATAATAAATTTTATAAAAGTTGTGAAAAAACTTTTTCAAAGTGGTATTCGTAACGTGTTTTTTCTGTTGAAATTATCCGTATGTTTGTGGATTTCTATTGCCCCCCGAATCAGTTGGCTATGTTATCCCTGATGAGTTCCGTGTTTTCAAACAAAATCCTGTGGTTTCCTCCACTGAGTGCGTGTTTTGCCACAGCTGCCTTGTCAGTTTGGTCTAGACTGCAGTTTCTTTCGTGATCCTTCAGAAGTTCAAGAGAAGCAAATAACATGACGGCAGGTAAAAAAAGGCCAACGAACGTTATTGAATATTAGAATACCCTAACAGAGTACCTGAAAGACTGAACTCGTCAATAGAATTTCACTGTTAAAATCTATCATGCCTTGATATGAGACCGCAGAGCCAGCACTCGATTTACCCGACCTACTTGATGCGGCTAGATCCATCAAGTGAACGTCGCGTATTCTTTTCGAATTCAATCAAATTGCTACTATTCAGATGAATGTTTCGATTGGAATGAAGCATGTCTCATTATACCAAAACGTTTTGATAAGATCACTTAGATTTCTGAATATTATATATAAATTGTTGGTATTCAGATTTTGTTTGTTGTCTTATTTTCGTGAGGTTATGTGAATCAGAGAAGTGTGTATCCGCTTGTTGTATTAGTGTATTACATATTCATTTGAGATGTCAGCGTCGAAGACTGTATATAAAAATACAGAAAATGGTGTATCTTTTAAATCTAAGGCATTATCAAGACAAGACCCATAAATAAAGTCATAATATTTACTTAAATGAAATGAATAAAAAACACTCTTTTCTAAATTCTACTGGTAGTATTTTTTATTCATTTCATCAAAGTGATCATGAATTACCATATAGTAAACAAGTCATCAATCACAAATATAATATTTAACTGTCATCCGCATATGCCTGAACATCACACTTGGTTATAGATTTCAATATATCTGTATAAATCATTAAAAGCAGGGGACCTACAATACTTCCCTGGGGTACACATGCGATCAAGTTAACATAATCCAAATCTCCTCCACCTGCTTCAATCGTCTGCTTTATGTTATGGAGGCAAGAACCGATAATAGACAGTGAAAAATCAGAAAAGTCGTAATATCCAAATTTCGGTAGTAATATGTGATTAATGGTATCAAACGCTTTTGAAAAATCAAGAAGCGTCAAAACACTAAACTAGTTTCCATCCCAGTTATTGATCAGTTAAATGTACTTGACTTTTTCTGAAAACGTTATTGACATATTCAACATATTCGTATATTTAAGAAAAATAATGTTTTTCTAATATATTAGACATGCAAAGTATTAAGATACTTATAACACGAAGATCCGACATTTCTACAAGTTTGTTTACTTTAGGCCGTGGAAGACCTATTGAGATTTTCCATGAATCAGGAAATGTTGTTTTTTCTATACGGTAGTTAACAATATGTGTGATGTATTGGTCTTTTAACGAACTACAATATCTTAGCATATTTACTGATATACCATCAAAACCATACGCATTGGATTTTATTTCAAATAGAAAATCATGAACCTGAACCAGTGTAGCCATTTTGAAATCAAATTTCGGACCATTAATATTCGAAATATTTCTATTGTAAAAATTGATGCTTTCATTATAAATTCCATCACTATCACCTGTCCAACTTCTACAGAAACACTGACTTAGAGCGCCCGTACACGAGCCACATTTTGCGGTCGGATCGACCACAGAATTGCAGTCGCGTTCCAGCAAACTCGAGCCACCCATAAGAAATACTGTACTACACGTACAGGGGCGTTCACAAAAGTCAAAACGGGCTTATACGGTCAACTTGCTGCTGATCTCCGCCGAGATGTCATCGCGGCATCCGCCGTACACTAACCACAAACTTGCAGTCTTACCCAACCGCGTACACCAGTGTTTCCCAAAGTGTGCGCCGCGGCGCCCTGGGGCGCCGTGGAATCTTTACTGGGGCGCCGTGGGCCACGGGTGAGTCTCAAGGTACAACGTTTTACAACAAAGATAACTGAGAAAAAGGTAATACGTCGGCACCTATTAATAAAAATCCTCTGATAATATGATAATATCGGTAATTGCAAAATGCAATCCGTTCAGACAGCCACCCACCTACTTTTATTAATTATTCTAGTGTAGTCTTTACGTTCGGGGCGCCACGATAACCTTCAAAAAACATAAGGGAGCCGTGAATTCAAAAAGTTTGAGAAACACTGGCGTACACCGTGGTGTACTTTTTCTTATATTGGTCTCACAGAATTCAATTTTTAATGTCAGTTGCGTCAACTGCAAGTGCGGTTTATATGACCGCAAGTCGACCACAAAAATGTGGTTGGGTCAACCGCGAAGTGCAGTCAACGTGACCACAATGTTGTAGTTGTCTCAACTGCAAATATGTGGTCCGAGTACGGCCGGACTTATTTCATTAATATTAGAGATGTCACCAGGTATTGTATTATTAGCCACAAATATTATTGAATATTTGATTCCAATAGTTCAGTTTGATTAGGACAGTGACAGTGATAGGAATTGTGAGAATGATGGATAACTAGGTCCTGAGATTCACGTATGTTTCAAAAATAATGACACCTAAGTAGATGCTAATTTCATGGCTGTTAGTTTCATCACTGTAGAACTATGTTTTGGTGTCCTAGCTTCCATGATTTTATCGGTTTGAAGGAAATAATATTCTTATATACTCTGCAATAATAATTCGAGTTGGAAGCTAGTTTCAGACACCGATTTATTTACAAGTGAATTCGAGTTCTCGCAACGTGTGTGATCTTACAACTGTCCTATACTTCTCAAGGTTCTAAAGTTTCTCTTATAAGTTGAACACATTTGAAGACCAAATATTATTAAACGTTGCGGTTTTTAAAAATCAGCGACTACCAAGGGTTAGATTAGATTAGATTGTCGGGAAGCTAGCCCATTGCCTGATATCTATTGTGATGTTATTCCATTGTAAGAGCACATTGTCTAGCTTGATGTCTTTGATGAGACTTCATAGCCTTGACACTGAGCCCTTCGTATAGCTGGCAGCCTCTGGTTTCTCTTCCCCGCATCTTGCGTGTCTCCGCCTTGCTATCCCTTCGGTTGTGATTTAGCAGGTCTTCCGTGAATCTGGACGATGGTTACTCAATGAACTCTTTGCCTGCCTCATTCCTGAGAACTTATTCCACCAATCTATCGATTCGGCAACCATGAATTTATGGAAGTGTTTATACATGCTTTCGCTACCCCGCAGAAGGGTTCTGGGCCGATCATAGCCTTGGATGCGCCTTCATGGGCTAGAAGATCAGCCTCCTCATTGCCCTTGTGAGCCTCATGGCCGGGTACCCAATCTGGAGTGATCCTATTTTGGATACTAAGCTCCTTGAGTGCGCTAAGACAGCTTCCCACCAGTCTTGAGAAGACTTGACATGAGCTGAGCGCCTCAATTGCCACTTGGCTATCAGTGATAATGGCAATGGTTTTATTTGTGACCTTCTGGCTGATTATTTCTCCTATACAGTGTTCGATTGCCGCTACCTCTGTCTGGAACACAGTTTCATTGTGTCCGAGGATGAGTGCGATTCTCGTCTATGCTCTTTCTCCGTAGGGTGTCCCTGGACTTCCTCTTTTCCTCTCGGGCATGTATAGATGGGGTCAAAATATCACCAGTACTTCATATAACTTTTTTTCCTAAAAGTCTTCGTAACCAAGTTACGGGCCCTCGAAGTTACAAAATGAAAAATGTTTTTCTTTAATAACTTTTCAAGTGAATATTCAAAATCATCCAAATTTTGGTAATTGACTAAACAAATGAATTCCGTCGATGAGCTTTCATGCAGGAGTCAGTTGTTTTGCTACAAAGTCAGGAACGGACTACCCCCGATGGTCCAAACCCCAAAACTTTGAAATGGCAGATATTTTTCAACATTTTTCAACGAAATAAGGTTACTTGGACAATTTTATGAATAAAAGTACTCGTGTGGAAAGTCGATCGGAGCAACGAGTCTTGATAAAAATGTAGTTCTACTCGACGACATCAAACCCGCTCGTCCACCATTATTTGAAATGAATAATTATCAAAGCAGAAATAATAATGATAACGTTAATTCAACAACATTTATAACAGGAATAATACAGAATATGCTAAAATGAAGTCGTAAACAAAAAGTACAGTACCTATATGGAAGTTTAAGTCACAATTGTGATAGCAGATATTTTTTCAAAAGAAATATCAAGTTCTGTAGATTCGTGGTGTTTTTAAACTAACAAGCTACTCTACTATGAAATATCGAATTCATTCCATATTTTGTATGTACATAATACGTGTGGAATAATCACGTTTCGTGTTGATCAGTTATCCGATTCTCATGAAACTCAACATTCGAATGTTTCAAATTCTTCTTCACAGCTAAACTGTTGAGGAGTTTCACTGATAATTATAATTTTATGGGAGAAATTCTTTAACACGAATCTAAATTTAGCTGAAAAAACGCACATCGGAAAAAATATTTACTATACTAATAAAAAGCAAACGAATGAACTACAAAAACGGCTGCACATGATCAGGTGAAAAATATCCAGGGAATAATTATGTTCCATTTCTTTCACAGATGTTGACAAAAAAACCTTTTAGAAAGTTTTGATAAAAAATGAGAAACTGAAATGCGTTTTAGTTTTGTTGAGTGGTGCGTTGTCATATGACTACCATTGTATTGTCAATATTCTATAGGATATTTTGAATTTTTTTGATATGGCCGAACAGTTTACGTTCAATGAATATGCAGATATGCATGTATTTTATGGACGAGCATTTTGTAATGCTGCAGAAGCTCGTCTTCTGTATTCCGAGCATTTTCCCAATCGAACGGTACCGTCAAGAGAAACATTCGAGCGTGTCGATCGCAGTTTGAGGGAGACAGGTATGTAATAATTGATAATTAATTTGAGCACGTTGTTTTATTTCGATATTATTCTAGGTACAGTTTTGCCAAAACGAGGTGGTGAATGCGCTCCTAGGACTGTACGTACCGTTGTATTGGAGGAAAATATTTTGGAAGCCGTCGCTGATGATCCTTCAATGAGCATCAGAAATCTATCAGAACAGTTCCATACATCCAAGTCCACTATTCATAGAATAATTAGGGAACAACTGCTCCACCCATTTCACATCCAGAAGGTACATGCCATGACACCTCAAGATTTTCCAGCACGACTGGAATATGCCAATTGGTTCATGGATAGGCAAAGAGAGGATATGACTTTTATTAATCGAGTTTTATTCACTGATGAAGCAGGTTTCAGTAGAGATGGAGTTATCAACTCTCATAATCTCCATATATGGGCCGAAGAAAATCCCCATGGGATATTGCAAACCAAACACCAACGGAAATTCAACGTGAATGTTTGGGCTGGTATCATAGGAAACCATCTTATAGGACCATTCGTTCTACAGGACCGATTGAATGGAGAGCGTTATTTGGAGTTCATTCAGAACGATTTGAATGGACTTTTGGAACATGTTCCATTGCAAACCCGAAGAGATATGTGGTTTATGCATGATGGCGCTCCTCCTCATTTTAGTTTGATTGTGCGTGACCATCTGAACCATATTTTCCACAATAGATGGATTGGTAGAGGTGGGCCATATTCATGGCCATCGCGGTCTCCGGATTTAAATCCATTGGATTTCTTTCTGTGGGGGCATCTAAAAAGCCTTGTTTACGCTACACCTATTCACACAAGAGATGCATTGTTGAATAGAATAACATTACATTGTGAAGCCATACGAAACGACCCTGGAATGCTATTTCAAGTACAGAGAGGGTGTCTTCGCAGACTAAGAAAATGTATAGAGAGAGAAGGTGGTCATATCGAGCAGTTTCTGTAGCAGATTTTTCATTTCTGTTTGCTCTTGAGACTCTTGAGTTTCGTTAGTTAAACGTGTTTGCATTATAAAAATTCGTTATGAACATTTTACCTATCATTTCCATTTTCCTTAAAAACTAATATTTTCGAATAATGGTAGGCATCTCAGGATAAATGTTGTTGAATTAACGTTATCATTATTATTTCTGCTTTGATAATTATTCATTTCAAATAATGGTGGACGAGCGGGTTTGATGTCGTCGAGTGAAACTACATTTTTATCAAGACTCGTTGCTCCGATCGACTTTCCACACGAGTACTTTTATTCATAAAATTGTCCAAGTAACCTTAATTTGTTGAAAAATATTGAAAAATATCTGTCATTTCAAAGTTTTGGGGTGTGGACCATCGGGGGTAGTCCGTTCCTGACTTTGTAGCAAAACAACTGACTCCTGCATGAAAGCTCATCGAAGGAATTCATTTGTTTAGTCAATTACCAAAATTTGGATGATTTTGAATATTCACTTGAAAAGTTATCAAAGAAAAACATTTTTCATTTTGTAACTTCGAGGGCCCGTTACTTGGTAACGAAGGATTTTAGGAAAAAAAGTTATATGAAGTACTGGTGATATTTTGACCCCATCTATACATTCCTGAGAGGAAAAGAGGAAGTCCAGGGACACCCTGTATACCGGCTCTCACTCCTTCTTGGGTCTGTGAGCAATCTTTATACCAAGTTTTTTTCGCTTTTACCGGTGGGCAATTTTGCAAGTCCTCTCTACTTTGTCTGATGATTTCGAAATCTTTTTGAAAGTTGTACTTCATAACTGTATTATCCACGGTCATTCCTAGTATTGGACCTGCCTTCAGTTCATTGTACAGTTTCAAGTATTCTGCACCGTGTGACTGGCTGATTGGGGTTAGCTCATGCATTAGCCTGTGTCACCAGTTGAACTTCTCTTTGTATGTAGATGTGCAATAGTGGAAGTCTGAGTAGGACCTCAAGTGTTGCAGTTGGGGTCGTTCTCATGGCTCCCGCGACACCAAGGGTCATATTTTGAATTAATTTTTAGGTTGAAGAACTTTTTTTAATATCCATAGTCAACGTGCTAAGTACTGGAAATTAAGAAATACATATAATAACTGACTCAACTCACTCACGACCTTCCGGTCGTGAGTTCGATCCCAACCTCGAACAGTTTTTTTTCTCGAGAGAAATCATCTAGTTGGGATGATTCTGCAACGTAACATAGCTGACGGACTGCGAATAGCCATGATGCTCGTTAGGTGGCCCAGGGAGTTACTAACATTGCCTACCGAAGACATGAGGCTAATAACCAACGTAGTCGATGGAGATGAAAAACTAACGCAATAAAAAAGATTTACAGTGCAAATCGGCTCAAATAAACTGTATTTGGTTTTTTCACCATTTTTCTAGATCATCTACATTGGAACTGTTACATTTGGAATCTTACATCACCACAGAAGTTCCGTGGGTTAGGCTACCTATCGGGCGCGTCCCCAGGAGGCGGATAGGGGAACGGCCAGGGGACTGGAGGCCCTGTCCTGGAAGCCAATGTGGCCTTATGGACAGGGTTGCCGAACCCCTGATCAGTGGCAGAAATAAGTAGGTTGAGGGGAACCAAAACCCTCAAAAGTCTTTGCAAAATATGTCACCGTGGACCAGCCTACCCAAGCTAAGGTGTAAGGAATCGTGCCCACAGCTGAATGGCCGCAGGGTGATATGCGGTCACGAACGATTCCCTTGGGGAACTGGGCGAAACCTCTTTGTAATCAGGCTACCTCTGGTAATGCGGGACTCTGCCAGAAGTGACCAATTTTTCCCTTGGCACTCGTGGGAATACACATGAATGAAACAACAGGAACAACAAAAACAAAAACCAATCCCGAGGCTGGACAGAAGTGCTCACCTCAATCTAAGGCGATGGCTGGGGATGAACAGAAATGTCGAACCCAATCTACCGCCTGGAATGAGGCTGGACATAGCAGATCACCTCCAACAGCAAGGGCACTTCCTGCGGCGAGCGCCAAGAGCTCCGGCTAGAATAAGGACAAAGAACCGGCTGCCACTGCAGGAAAGCTCCCTCACTTGTGCACCTCCACGGAGAGAACCCCAAGAAGGTTGAAGAAGCAGCGCAACGACAGTAATATCGCTGCACCAGAACTTTCGCGGACGCCACCGTGAGACACCTCGAGGTTGCCAAAGAGAGTGTGTGTTCGGCCTACACCTGCTGATATTAAGGAGATGTCTCCTAGTGACCTGGTCACCTTCCTGGAAAGGACAGGATGGACGATGATCTAGGAGGACAACTCCTCAGGAGGATGTACAATGGGTTACATGTGGCCTAAGTGCTGTGAGTCTACACTCACCCTCCCTACTATACAGATACCAGATCACCTCAGAAGTTTAGTCACCTCCTGATGATGCAAAATGAAATGCGCGTCGAGAGACAGTATTTTTAATCTGGTGTGAGGGAACACAAAAACATTAATAAATCATGCACATATTAATTGATTAAATGATGATATGGAAATTAATTTATTTTATTCTGCTCATAGTTTTCTTGTTTTCTCAATGAACCGATCAGGTCATTTTAATATTGCTCATTTTCACTGGCAAAGTTTTGAGTTGTATGAATTTTAATTTATCGGTTCAACCATTCCATGAGATGTCGCCTGACTTCATTTCTTTTGATATTTTGTGAAGGTGATCATTTATTGACAAGCAATACACTTGGTGAGCACACTCTAACACAGTAAATCTATAAATCTAAGTCTTTCATTCCTATCACTACAATGATGTATGTTGTCAATAGTGAAATGAATGAAAATAAAATATCTCTATTCACTTGTAGGCAGCCAACCAAAATAATTTTTGGCGAATGTTTGTCTAAATACACTGTCAGATATTCAAGTTCCTCTCGAACTGGAGACTTCGCCATAGTTCTCCGCAGTGCCTGGCAAGCATCGACAATATCCAATCCACAACATTCCATTCTATAACATGCCATTATCAAGAATACCATTTGACCCTGAAAGAAATATATTGGTCACAAACAACAGTTTACTCTAATTTATCAATGATGTGACATTAAAAAAAAATCTTAGGTGTTGGCCTTCCCGATGAACCGCCTCTGGGCGTAACGCTTCGACAACGTAACGTGACGTTACAAGAATCAGACGAAGGCGGTTTAACCAAAGGGTGTAAAGATTCACGGCCGGAAATAACTGCGTCGAAATTATTTTCCAGGTACGTTGGCCATGGTTTTGACAGGTCGAAATTATAAATGCAAACTTGGGTAAAAAGAGACGAAAGCTCTTTTGAAAAGAACAGTTTACGAAGGCTTATTACACAAACTTTAACATTTTCAAAAAAATCAATAATAATTACTGGTAGTTGATCGAATGTTCTGTAACATGTCCAAAGAAAGAGAAATAATAATGACCAAGTTCGAGGAGTCAGGTTGGTTACCGATTGCTAAAACCTGGCAGTTCCACCCACTCGTCAATACACTTAAATTCCTCATTTACAAAAAGCCAAATTATATTGATGAAAGATGTAAAACTTTCAAATCACAGAATAATTCGAGGACACGAAACTGTCACACTTTCATTATTCCAAAACACTCGACAGCCTGCTTTTCTCGTAGTTTTATTTACAACTCTATCAAACAATATAATGCTCTAACCAGTGAATTTAGACACTACTCCATATATAATTTCAAGAAAAAGTTGAAAACATATCTGAAGTCTGCTCATATGGTTTTCTCTTTGTCTCACCTTTGTGTATATTCTGCTATATATTTTACCTTATTTAAGCTAAATAGATTTTTAATATTTACTTTGGAATTTATAACCTGTGTTTTTTCTTAGTTTCACAAAAATTCATGAACTACTCACTTACCAATGTGTACTAGGTAATTATTTTTATATTTCTATATAAAACATGCTATCCCCCAGGTTAAGCTGTAAAACAGGCTCGGCTGAACTTCGCCCTTTCATTGACTTTTGTATTGACTTCTTCTTTATGAACAATGTATGTCAATGAATAAAGCCCATTTATTATTATTATATTGACAAAACTGGCAACTACTATTCCAGATTGTGTTAGGAATCACACGTTAAAAGGTAAGACTTCGTTAGTCCTTAACTCGCACAAGTTTCTCAACTTCTGAGAGTTGTCGTTCGTATGGGGGCGACAGCTGATTAACGGAAAAACAAATTTTAAACAGATTTTCAAACATATATTCATATCCTACCCAACTCTTATTCCTTTGATAAATATTTCGTGGGAAATTTTGAACGAAGGTAGGTATATTCAATTGGAGTCGATATTTCTACTGAGCAATCGAAAATCTATAGCGATTTAACGAAGTCAAAAATATCAAATAGAAACCTGCATATTTTTAGGCCATTTAACAATAATACTCTCTTAATCGATATAAGACAAGTGGATATTCTTGTTCAAGAAAGAATTTAGGAATATTGGTTTCAATGATGTTTACTTTAATCATAAGTCAACTTCAGTGTCTGATAGATCGGGAGTATGTGACTCGTAGTTTCTGGCTAAAATTGTGCATGGGCCAAACGGAAAGAACTGCATCCAATAGAAATGAAGAACATTGAAGTAGAGTCTTCCATCAGTTTAACATTTGCAAACGACATTCTGCTTGAGGGACATGAGTTCAATCACGATTAGGATATGTTACATTTGGAAAAAAACGTAAAGTTCAGTTTGATCGTTCATAATATATTGAGAGTTTTTGAATTTGTTTATTTCCATTCTCTCCAATAGGTTAAGTTTTAAACCTTTCTTCTGGAAATGGAAGGGCGTGAATTCACGGTTGAACTCATGCCCCTGTGGTTAAATGAGTGGTATATGTGGAATCTTTTTTTCCATTCTGGAAATTATATCTGTGCTCGGGCTTTGAAGGAGAAGAGATGAGGATAAAAGTTATAGAACCTACTTAGGCCAACCCACTACGAATATTTCAAATTTTCTGCACAAAAAAGGTGTGAATATTGCTCTCAAAACCAACAACAACTTAGGCAAGCATAATAAGAAACACAAAGATAAAAGTTCAGTTTTAGAACAATCGGAAGTGTATGAGTTATCTTGTGGGTCATGTCCGATGTTGCATATAGGTCAAACTGGAAGAACGTTCAAAGAACGCATAAAGGAACACAGAAATAGTTTCCAGAATGGAAAAATAAATTCCACACATGCCACTCATTTAATCAGAGAGGGAAATGAGTTCAACTATGAATTCAAACCCCTCCATTTTCAGAAGAAAAGTTTGAAACTCAACCTGTTGGAGAGTATATAAATGAACAAATTCAAAAACTCTCAATTTCTTATGAACGATCAAACTGGACTGAATAATTCGCCATTATTAAATCTCTTTATCTCCAGGTAAGAAAAGAATAATTACGGTACTTCCCGAAATTCAATTTATTCATACAGTTAATGAATTCATACCTGAACTTTTCGGGTAGATTCATTCATTAGAAAGTGGGCATACAAGTAGGTAATATGTTAGAGTATGAAATAGTTGTAATTTAGAAATAACCTATTATTTTACGCTTGAAAAAGATATTGCATAGCGAAACACGTGTCGCAGTTTTGTAATAAAATTTGTTGTGAAAATCATACAATAAACTGTATTAATTAGTTTTAATATGGATTTTCATCAAGTATCTGCCAGTTCTATTCAATCATTCAATCAAGGAAGATTAAACTATTCAATATTTCTCTTGAAGATGATCACTTGGTGATCGAAACACGTGTCGAGGTGTTAAAAATAACGGTTTGGTGTTGGGATAAAACTCCACTAATATTCATTAGAACTACTATAAAAGCATGACACAGAATTTGTTCATTGAACTCATTTGTTCAATGTAGCGAAACACGTGTCGCGATTTGTGGAAATCTCACATTATTTTTTTAATAAATCATAATGGATTTTCATCGGCCATGTCCCTCACATGTAATTCAAGCTAGAAACTGATTCTTGAAAATATAACATTGTTTGCAGACCAACGCAAAATTAACTCACCGTATAATAAATTCCTCCACCTATTGCAAAGGTTAGCGTCAACTTTTCCTCGGTTTTTGAATCCGTTGCAAAATAGACACTATCCAGAACATAAAATGTGGTGAAAATAAACAACAGAAAAATGCCATACTCGAAAATGTTGTTCACTGCTTTCGTAATTGTGTTCAGTCTGTTGTATTTTGACTTGATCTGCTGTATCTTAAATTTCAACATTTTTTCGTTGATTATCCTTGTAGAGTCGATAAAAAATGCATTTTTGATCATAGCCTTCAGAAAGTTGTAACGAATATTCAAGATATTAGATACTTCCCAAATCATAGAAACCATCACAAATTGAGAATACGCTTTCAATATATCAGAAGTGCAACCGATGTATAATGTAAATCCTTGTACCCGTAGATACCATCCGTAGGATTCGCACATTTTCCACGCAAATAAGATGATGTGCCACCCGGAAACTTTCAGGATACAGGCCGTTTTGTTGTGTTCATCGTCAAACCAGTGACCTTCGAAAATGGTTTCAGGTAGAATTGAATTCAGAGTTAGAGTCCAACTATCCCAATATATATAACCAGTTATAAAAGTCACCACCACGAAACATGTCGATGTAATCTCTTGAGTGTATTTCAAAAACATTTGCAACTCATCGTTTAGATCCTCTATCTTGGTTTCATGATGATAAATTGTAAAAATAGTATGCATCAGAGGTACGCCAACCCATACGATTGAATGCCAGTTCAATAGTAGTTTCTTACAGATACTGTCGTATTCCTTTCCATGCGGGGTTATTCCTATCAATTTAGCAATTTTTGAATATGTTTGAAAAACAAGTGGATTTCCTGTTTTTTCTTCAGTTGAATTATTCATCTTGTCTGAAACCCGTTCAGCAAACAAATGAACCAAAGTGTACTTTCCCGACTTATTGATTCTTCAACATTCCTGTTCACTTTGTCCATTAGAAGCGTAAAAGCGTCATTGGTTCATTGAACATGATTAATGGTTTCCGATATTCATCGATTTCATTTCATTTCCGGAGATATAAAAAAAAACTATGGAACTTTGATTCTGATCAAGTGTTATGCAATATGCTATACTACTTGTGTTGGATTTAAAATGTATGTTTTTATCATTCCCTCTGTATATAGATTTTTTATTTATTTTATGTGATGTCTGATAATATTTTCAGTTAAATCAAGTTTGTTAGTAAAAAGAAGATTCTGATTACAGTTGTCAAATAAATAGAATTTGAATACGTCAGTAAGACTTTATTTGATAATAAAATTATATCCATCCCATATTTAAAATAGTGGCGACCGTGACAGGACTAAATTATTGACGTAAATACCTGCAAAAGATAAGAGATGGACTCCGAAGCCGATTCAGAAAGGAGTATCTAGCGAAACTCGTACATACTGGTAAAAGGAAAATAGGTAGTTTAAAAATTGGAGATGTTGTTCTTGTCAGCAGCGACAATGTAAAGCGAATAAACTGGCCTATAGGAAAAGTATTGGAAATTTATCCTGGAAAAGATGACGTACCCAGGGTAGCGAAAATAAAAGTGAACAGTGGGGAACTTATTCGACCGTTTCAGCGTTTACATCCTTTAGAAGTGACGAGGGAAGAGGACAGTAACAATTTTCTTCAAATTGAAAAGAAAATGAATGCAGTCAAAGGTGAAACTGATGAGGACTACATAACAGAAGAGCGGGGCATCAAAGAGAAAACTGAAGAGATAATCACAAGAAAGGGGCGAAAAGTCAGAGCTCCGCAGCGTTATGGTTTCGAGTCAAATTTATAATGTAATTTTGAAATTTCTCTTTTGATTTTTATTTTAATTTCAAAATGGGGGAGAATGTTGGATTTAAAATGTATGTTTTTATCATTCCCTCTCTATATAGATTTTTTATTTATTTTATGTGATGTCTGATAATATTTTCAGTTAAATCAAGTTTGTTAGTGAAAAGAAGATTTTGATTACAGTTGTCAAATAAATAGAATTTAAATACGTCAGTGAGACTTTATTTGATATTAAAATTATATCCATCCCATATTTAAAAACTTGTGTCTCGTTGAATTTTAGATTTTCAAATACAAATGTTGTTTTACAAACCTAAAGTGAAGCAGCCCTCAATAAGACTGCCCTAACTTTTCTTCAATGATTCACCACTGCTTAACTTTCCTTGCCCTTGGATCGCTATTTTAGTATAAATTGAGTGGGTCTATTCGACCCTCCACCGCACCCCGCAAGGGTTTATTGTGTCTCACACTCGCAGTCCAAGATTCTGCATATGATGATTCAAATGACAGTGACCTCTTAGACATGGTAGTTCATCCCTACTGTAGTCCAACAGCTGTTTGGTATCAAGCTTCGAAGGGTGAATAAACGCCTTGGATTAGGCCAATCGACTTTTGCAAGAAGTCCATAAACCCTCTTGCCATCCAGGTGTTCAATCTTTGTTTGACAAAGCCTAAAACAATGCCATTGACAGGTTCTGCTCAGATAAAACTGCTTGCAGCACCCTCCTTTGCAAAGGAGTCAGAAACCTCATTGCCTTCCAGGATAATATGGCCAGGAATCCAGACCAGGGACAATCTGTCAAGTCTTTATATCGAGTAAAGTCGTTTTTGGCAATTTGCTACCAATTTAGACGTTGCTCGGTATGAGCCAAGAGCTTCCAACGCCGCTTGACTGTCCGAGAATATTTTTATTGATTTGTGTATGAGGTTGTATTTTTCCAATCTCTCCGCATACAATTCAATAGCGTAAATTTCCGCTTACAGTCGCATAGGTTTCTACGCAGGTTGATATCTATGTCCTGGGTCTGCGACTGAAAACACCTGCACCAGAACCGGAAGGTGTTTTTGATCCATCTGTGAACCATCTGCTCTTAATATTTCCTTCTTCCGGAGGATCCAGTCATCTCTACTCGGGAACAGTACTTTATAAGGCAGCTCGTAGTTGACAGTTAAAGGCATAAAGTCAACCAACAGTCTGTTGCACTCTGCATTAAATTGATTTGTGCAATTGGCAATGTGCACAAGTCTATATGCAGTCCATCTAGTCTTTGTCACTCTCACTCTAGAAAAATGTGGAGAAGAGTTAGGTCTAGAAGGATCTCCATGGCCGCTGACGGTGTGGTACTGATGGCACCACTGATCGCCAAACAAGCCTGTCTCTGTAAGCCAGAGAGCTTTGCCTGGGCCGTTTTCTGTAAAGCCTTCGGCCACCAACCAATTGCACCATAAGTGATCATTGGTCTGATAATCATCACATAAATCCTATGAATTTGTTTGGGACCTAAACCCCAAGTTTTACCACTAATCCTTCGACATGTCCATAGGGACAGTTTGACTTTGTGTAAAAGTTTTTCCCAGAGAGCGTTCCAGATGAGTTTTTCATCAAGAACAATGCCAAGATATTTCACCTCCGTTCCAAATGGAATGACCTCACCATTGAGAGAAAGTGCGTTAGATCATCCTATTTTCTTCTCCTGGTGAAGGAGATTATTACAGTTTTGCTAGGATTGACAGACATCAGCTTGCTTCAAATCTTCTTTCATGATTTTCAATTGCTTCATATTTTTCTTAGTAGATCTCTTCTCGAAATGAAAATCAGTCTAAAATTGTTTCATTGAGTAGTGACTTGAAATGTCTCCTTTTCAATTTTCCACTGCCATATTTAAGAAACACTTCATTGTGAGATGATCACTAAACATTAAAAAAAAACGCAACACGTGCTTAATAGCGTAAAAACACGTATTGTATACCGAAACACGTGTTGCGATTTTAAAACTGTTCAGTGAAAATCAAACAATGAAGTGTTTCTTGAATATCAGTCCATTTGATGAAGCTCCTGTGTAGCAGAATGCGTTTAAAATGAAATTTGAAGTGAAAATTCTGTAATTATTTCTTTTTCGTTCATCTTTGTTGGAAAATATGTATATATGAACAATTACATATATTATTAATGATTATACAAGGTCTCTACTTTATCAATCGTTAGTCCACCTTTCTATTGGCCATTATTTCCATTACTTTCCTATCAGTGGCAATGATTTATAGGATAATAACAATAGATGTACCACAGACATCAACTTCTTTTTATGATATTACATTCGATTACGAATTTGTTACACATCAATTCTTATAAAAATGTGGCATGGTACATTATAGTTGAGGATATTGATTTTGAAAATTAATGCACAGCTCATTTATCTAACTTGTATAAATGTATCGATTATAACCTGCAATTCTATTTTTTGGTTTTCAAGGTTTAGGTACAAACGTCCAGGTGGTAACATCTATCACTTCGTTTCTCTGAATTTTTCATCTTCAGTTGGCCAAAAATCGGTTTTTACTGATTCTGAAACTGCGTTATTGGTACTGCTTCTGACATCGATAACACTAATGGAAATTTGTCAATTCTTTTATTTCTGTCTGTCTGTTTGATATCTATTTCCCGCTAATCCGCTGTCGTCCCCCTGTGAGCGACAATTCTCAGAAGTCAAAAACTTGGATTAGGGATTAACGAGGTTTTACCTTCAAACGCGCCGCACCTAGCACGACCCGCTTGAATTATTTCATGTTTATGTTAATTTTTATATATTACTTGATACGTTAATGTAATTGCTAAAACTTTTTTTCAAATTTCATTGTTTAATAAAATAAAATTCATCTCAGTTACAAAAACTTAGTAGTCATTTTTTGTGAAGGACATCTAGGGATTTTCTCTATCCAGTTTACTAAACCGCAACATGGGTTCAGTAAGAGACTTGAGCACGCCTGAGGAAGCTACTGTATGATGAAACGTGTTGTGGTTTTGTAAATTGTGTAGTGAACATCTCACAACAAAAAGATTTCATGGATTTTCATAAGGTATAGGCCAATCCCATAGCATGTATATGTGTTGAAAATGTTTTTAAATCCGTGTAGGTATTTGTAAAATACTGTGAATTTGGCATATTACATTTTTGGTGGTTTTAGACTCTAGAATTACTGTACAACTTGGATACAGGGGTTTATATCTTTTTTAGAATCAACTGAAACTGTCATTTGAAACTGTCCTTTGAAAATCATTAGGATGGAAATTGTAACTATAATTTTTATTTTTATGAATGTGGCAGGTGGAAATACTTAGAAAGATCGATAAAAACTGAGAAATGCATTGTATTCTCGAATATAATTAATTAATACACATAATAAAACTTGTATGAAACCACTAGATGTTCAGTACTATTTTTTTTTTCAAATAATATTGTCAGAGCAGATCTCTCAATGTATGTTTAATTGCTGACCCAGAAATTTCCAGATTGAAGTCGAAAGATCGACTTTAAACTTGAAATTTCGAGATGAGAGTCGGATTTTCCAAAAAACAAATAATAAAAATATGTGGTCTTTCTGGGCAGTTTTGTAGGACAACAATCACACGTCTAGTTGTTTGAAACAGAACAATGCACATTGCTACATCTATTAGATACAGCTCAAGTACGGGTTAAGTTGCTTTTCCTACTCACCATCAGATGCCGCTTACAACATTTCCTCTCATATTTCATTGTTTATTGAACTCAGCCTTGCCCCTTTTATTTCTTTGTTTGTTTGGGTCAAATTTGGTAATTGATCTGAAATTTTTTACACTCATTTAGTTTTGATGACAATGCATTTTATTAAAATAGATATCAGTGTGAATCCAAGATGGCCGCAGCTACAAAATGGCACATTACATATTGTTTCACAATTACCCAATGACAGGGCTTGACTAATAGAATAGTAGTACATAGTAGTACACAGTAGTACACTTTAAAAAAGATGCAAATTCATGATGCCCGCAGCTACAAAATGGCGAATTATATGTTACATTGTAATACTGAGGCACTAAATGAACTGAACAGAATAAAAAGAATTGAGTAATAAAATCAGGAACTGAAAACTTGAGAATAAAATAAAGTAAAAAAAGTTTATGTCAAACGGTTTTATTGGAAAAATAAAGATAATAATCATGAAGACGATGTCCTAAGAACTGAAAAATATTTACAGTATTTACATACCTATTTGCTCAGCCTACGCTACGCTCAACGATTTTATTATTTTTTTATTTGATCAATAGATTGCTGAGGAGAATGGTGTGATGACTGCTACCTAGGAAGTTCTGAATTATTTTTTAGTTTTATTACATTATCTATTTTATTACTAAATTCTCCTCATTATGTTCAGTTGATGTAGTGCTTCAGTATTACAAGGTAATATGATATCCGCCATTTTGTAGCTGCGACCATCTTGAATTTACATCTATCTCAAAGTGTACTACTGTTCTACTAGTCGAGCCCTGTCATCTAATACCCATATTGAGGTAGTTGTGAAACAATATGTTATTCGGCATTTCGTAGCTGCGACCATCTTTGATTTACAAAGATTTTTATCCATTTATTGAATTGTATCGTCATCATATTGTAGTTTTTTCAAAATGCAATAGTAATTATAACTCGACAGATTTATGGAAAAAATTATAGTGTTCCTATACATTTCTAGTTCACTCTTGTCATTTTCGTTAAAATTTTTCGGAACGGAAAGTTATTGCGAAAAAGAGGTTATTTTATCAACATATATGTATGTTCTGAATAGAAAATTGAAAGAGGACAAATGATTCTAATGGGTTTTTCCTTTTCTATTGAAAATACGAGTTTTGAGAAATTGAATTACCTATAGCTGATCTTCTTTAAGTGAAAATTTTCGGAGAATGACAAGAGTAAGGTCATAGAAAAACTGAAGAAAAAATATTGATATTTCGAAAAGTCTGTCTTATAACAGTATCTTACTTTCTTCTATATTTAAACGAAAAAACTTCTATGAACCAATTTGTTCTCCTCTGTCAATGATTTGCATCTTATTTGATCGCAAACTAATAAAAATTCATCCCACACCCAGCTCTAGTGGTCATAATGACCTACTTCCAGAGAGATTTAGAATTAATGTGTTTCACATCATGAATCGCCATTTTGATCAATTAAAATAAACGCAAAGACGGTGAAAGGCATGAGAGCATCACTGTGTCTCTCATATTATAATTTTGATCTATGCCTGTACATAGACGTACCTTACTGACTTACTTACTTGAAACATTGCCTGAAATGTTTTTAGTGAGGTTTTTTAATAATGGACTTTTCACACTCAGGGCCGTAGCGAAAAGAAATACCAGGGGGGGGAGGGAATCCAAATGTTCCCAACCCCACCAGCAAAATTTCCAACTTTCGACAAAATGAAAGCCGAGGGAGTCGTTACTACTATAATATATTAATTTTCTTACTTAGCTATCCAAAGATTGCATGAAAGCTTATGCCCGTTAGGGTACTCACAAACAAAAATAAATATTTGATAATTATAAAAATAATAATGGGAATTATTCTACTTTGGACCAAGGTCCTTGGTTTTCCATCATATCCACCATGTATAGGAATATTAAATGCAAATGAAAAGTAACAGCATCAAATAATATTGTGTATATTGTTTTCTACTATTATTTTTTCTAAATTCAGGGCCCAAAATTTCCCAACTTTTCCAAGTCGAAAAAACAGCGAAAAGTTGGGAATTTTGAAAAATTGTCACTTCAAAATTTGGGCACTGTTCTCTTATTTGGGAGAAATCATACTTTTTTGAAGTTTTCAAACAACTTAGAATTTCAAAGTATGGGATCCCCAAGTTATGCATGTTGGGAAATCTCAACCTTCTTCTGGTCCTTTCCCATCTCTTATTACCTCTCCTTTTTTTTCTCTCATTGTTTTTTTTAATTTATTATTTATTTGTTTACTTTTTTTTTTTCTATTTTCACGGCCCAAAATTTCCCAACTTTTTCCCAAGTCGAAAAAGCAAGAGGGGAGGGTTTCCCCCCCCCCATGGCGACGGCCTTGTCACACTACATTAGTTTAAAAGAGCAAATTGTAAGCATCAGTTTGGGCTACTACACATACATACAACATGTCAAATTGAGATCTGTCAAAGTGACAAGTTTAATTTTCGCTGCGAAAAGTTTCGTTAATTTTTGGTGTTACAGTTGATGATTAGTCAACCACCGGTTGTAGTTCTCTCGTGCTAGTTGTGTGCGTGTTATAGTGCGCAAGAACCCCCAACACTTCTGGTGAGTACGTTTAGATTTATCCTTTTCGTGATTGTTCATTGTGCTCACGTCAGATAAACGTCAATTTCCGATAAAAATACCTCACAGCAGTATGGAGGAACTGCTTCGTGGTCTGGCTGGCAGGGAAAAAGCCGAGATTGTTAGCATTGTATGCCAATTGATCTCGTGCTTCGGCCTAAGCCAGTCAGATTTGCATGGCAGTGCATTGCCAGTCCCTGGGGTCAGCCGTCAAATTTTGACGGATGAAAATCAGGGAGTGGCTAATGCCCAAACTGAAAGTGAGAATTCACTTAAAGAATCAGACAACGAAAGTAACTTTTCTTTCTCCTCCAATTCGAAGAAAAGAAGATTTACTGAAGATTTTCCTCCACTCCCGGACGTATCCAGCCGCAAGGTAAACGAGTGGATCCGAAAGGAAAAGCCTAGGAAATTAAAGAAAATTTCCAAAAAGGCAGTTATAGACAATGTTAAATCTGAGGCTCGGAATTATTATTCCGAGTCAGAAGCTTCGTCTCGTCCAGTTACGAGAAGTCGGGCACGCGAGGTGGCCACATCTCAAACTACTAACAATAACGTCAATGAAATGGACATCAGTCCAAATCAACAAAATAATGAGAGTTCCACTGAAGGTTCCGAACACACCGTCAGAACCATTCAGGACCAGGAGCCTGGCTCCCCCGCTCCAACTAGGCAGAACGAGCAAACTACTGCCACAGCCACTCCCAAGAAGGTGAAAATCCCTCCGATTGTCGTTCGTCAGAAGGACAAATGGGTAAAACTTATTAAGACAGCAGCTGAGCAGAAGATCAACTTCTCCAAAGCTGTTAACTTACATGATGGAATTAAGGTTCAGCCTGTGACCCCTGACGATTATCGTCGGTTGTCAAGGCTCTTGGTGACGGAAAACATTCCGCACCACACTTATTCACTTCCTGAAGACCGGCAAATCCGTGCCGTCTTCAGGGGCGTCCCAGAGCACTTCACGATCGATGATATTCGTGAGGAGCTTGAATCCAAAGGCTTTGACCTAACTTCGGTCACGCGCATGAAGCGTGCCGGAAAGCCAATGCCAATGGTTCTTGCTTTGGTCAATAGAGACCAGAAGAATATATTCGAGGTTACCGATCTCTTGAGTGTGAAGGTTCAGGTTGAACCCCAACATCCAAAAACTTCGGTGGGTCAGTGCCATCGCTGTCAGCGCTTTGGCCACTGTCAAAAGAACTGCTTGGCAGTTCCAATATGCGTTAAATGCGCAGGCAGGCATCTCACCATCGCCTGCAAAAAGCCAAGGTCTGATCCCCCGAAGTGTAACAATTGTAAAGGGGGCCATACAGCAAATTATAGAGGGTGTCCTGAATTTCCCAAGGCCCAAAAGTCGAAACCAAAAGGAAAACAATCAGCTAAAAAGCCAGTCCCTTCAGGAAGACCTGCGGGGTCTGGACGTGTCCAGGAAGGGGTTAGTTTTGCTAGAGCTGCATCCAAGGGTGCCAGCAGCTCTGCAAGGCCCGCTCCTTCTCGACCAGAGCCCTCACCTCAGTCTCAGGGGGCTTCAGACATCTGCGCCGCTTTGGAGCAGATGAAGCAACTATTCACCAAATTCCCCGTGCTCGAAAAAATGTTCACGGTGAATACAAACGTGTTGACTGGTACTGCTAATGTCTAGACAACCAACATTGCCTAGATCTTTGAAGATAGTCTTTTGGAATGCCAATGGCTTTCTTCCCAAAAAACTTGACTTCGAGAATTTTCTCTTAGAGCATAACATCGATGCGGCTCTAATCCAAGAGACGCATCTGAGGAATGAATCCGTTGTCATTCCAAATTACAAGTTCTTCCATAGAGAACGTATTGGACGTGCTGGTGGGGGAGTTGGCATTCTTGTCAAACGATCCCTCCAGTGTGTCCAATACGGCATTGACAGCGCTCGGTTACACGGAACTGAGGCCGTAGGGGTCGAAATTCGACTGAGGCGGGGTTGTCACAGATTAATCTCTGTCTATAACCCTCCAACTAATCTTTTACTCCCAGAATCACTGGATGAATTGCTGATGGGTAGTGATATTCCGACAATTGCTGCTGGCGACTTCAATGCCAAGCACGGACTATGGAGCAGAGCCACCAATCGAAACGGCCGAGCGCTCCATGCGCATGCTGACAGACATGAATATCTTGTGTTGGGACTAGGTGAACCTACGTTCTATCGCGGGCAGTATAGGCCTGACGTACTTGACATCGCGCTTCTCAGAAACGTCACTCTGACCAGCGAAATTTACGTTCAGTCGGAACTGGACTCCGATCATAATCCAGTAATCCTGGTATTGGGTGATGAACTTCCTTCCCCTGATTATTGCATGAGATATAAGACGGATTGGGATGTCTTCACAGCTCAGCTCGGAGAGATGCGCGCCCCTCCTGAGGGTCTCCGCTCTCCCAACGAACTCGACGCGGCAGTTCACCGCTTCGAGACCTCTGTGAATGATGCCTTTCGGACGGCCACCTCCAGTGAGGAGTGTCCGCAGAAGAGCTACAATGAGTTTCCCCCTCGTATCAAAGCCTTGATACGAGAGAGAAACCGCCTGAGAAGGCTCTATCAGCGAACACTCTTCCCAGGAGACAAAACAGCGGCAAACAGGTTGGCCAATCAAGTAAAACAGGCCATCATTGACTACCGAAATGACAGGTGGGAGGATCTGTTGGAATCCATTGAGCCTGGAGGTGACGAGCTTTGGCGAATCACTAAAAGACTCAAGGGAAAGAAGACAGCTCCCTCACCCATTCACGGAGAGCGCGGAGTATGCTACTCCCCCGCCGACAAAGCGTTGGCTTTTGCTGACTCGATGGAACGTCAGTTTCAGCTTAACGTTGACGACAATGACGACATCGATCGCGATATGCTGCTCGAAGATCGGGTTCACCGCATCCTCAGGGAAGATGACGATGACGTCATTCGTCCGGCTTCTGTGGAAGAATTGAAGGGCTACATCAAGGCTGCAAAAGCCAAGAAGGCCCCGGGGGTTGACTCAATAACTAACAAGTTATTGAAGAAGCTCCCGGAAAATTGCGTCGAGAGCCTACTGAGCATCATTAACAGCTCTCTGGCTCTGAGATACTTCCCCAGAAGGTGGAAACATGCGGTCGTCGTCATGCTCCCAAAACAGGGGCAGAACCGGCTTTTCCCGCAAAATTATCGTCCGATTAGTCTGCTCTCGTCGGCGGCTAAGCTGGCTGAAAGAGTCGTACTTCAAAGGCTCAACGAAGAAGTTGAGGACCGGAATGTTCTGCCTGATGAGCAATTCGGCTTCAGGAGGGAACATTCCACTGAGTTGCAGGCTCTGAGACTGGTCGAAAACACCATCGCGGAGCTAAATATAAACAAAAAAGTCCATCTAGTCCTACTAGACATCTCGAAGGCCTTCGACCGCGTTTGGCATGAAGGCCTTCTTCACAAATTAATAGCGTTCGACCTGCCTCGGGGCCTGATCCGGTGGATTGGGTCTTTCCTGAGAGGCAGAACATTTCAGGTTAGAGTAGAGGGCTCTCTGTCTGACAACAGAGAGATCCTCGCTGGAGTGCCACAGGGGGCCGTGCTCTCTCCCACGCTATATTCTCTTTACACCAGCGACCTTCCGAGGTCCGAGCATGTGAAGGTATCCCTCTACGCCGATGACACGGTTCTCCTCTCATCTTCCATGGGTCGGGAGCTCGGGATCGTCTATATGCAACGTGCATTGGGCGACCTCGAGCGCTGGTACCTCGAGTGGAAGATCCGAGTGAATCCGGATAAAACTCAGGCAATAACCATGGGAAGAACGATAGCTTCTCCGGCCATGAAAGTGAGAATCTCTGGAAGGGAGATTGATTGGCAAACGCGGGTCAAGTACCTAGGTCTTATTATAGACCGTAGGCTCACCTGGAACCCGCACCTGTTAAGCGTGAAGGCAAAGATCCAGGGTCGGGTGGCAAGCCTGTACCCTTTGATCAACAGAAAATCGAAGCTGAGCCTAAAGAACAAAATCACGATCTATAACATGATGTTCAAGTCTGTCATCATGTATGCTTCAGGCGTTTGGGGACAAGCGGCTCCGACCAACATCTCCATCTTGGAGACTCTACAAAACAAAATTCTACGGATGATTGTGAATGCTCCGTGGTTCGTGCGGAATGAAGCCATCCGCAGAGATTTGAAGCTGCCTTCCATTCAGCAATCCATTCAGTTGAGGAATCGGCGAGTTTTAGATTATGCTGAAACTCATGAAAATCCTTTAGTCAGGGAAGCTATAGATTACGCTGTAGACGACCCCTCCCGATATAGAAGGCCCCGACACTCTGTCGTATGAGGCCCCTATGTCCTCCGTTAACAGATGAATAATATCTTCATCTATCTCACCCCAGCCAGGTAGGGGTATAAAGCGAAGGGCGGTATGGATGTCTTAGGACTTTCATGCCACCAATTAACACCAGTCATAACCCGTTTGTCTCTCTGACGAACATCAGTTGAAAGGGGAAGGGAGCCAGGCTTCAACCTGCAGGAACTCAAGATGGATTACGTCGTCAGTTTGGGCTCTGTGTTTCAACTAGTTGTAAAAGACAGATGATGAATCTTGTCGGCTGTCAATGTCAACGACCTTCCTTATCAGTGGTAAAAATGATAGATCTTATTTTCAATTGAAATATACGTAGACTGATAAATGATGAAAAACCTGTCTTTTACCTGAGTTGTAATGAATTATTTAATAACGGGAAGTTATACAATTCAGTAAATTACCCGAATTCTTGAATCTATTGATTTCTGAACATTCTGAAAGATTGAATTTCAAACACTTCTCCTCAAAATGAAACACATCGTATTCATGATCGAACTCGTGTCCTTCTGCTAAAAGGTGGTTTGTAAATGCGGAATTTCTAAGCTCTAAGTTCTTTAATTCTTTGGGAAAATGTTTTCTCTGTTTGGCGAAACAAGGAGAACTCAATATTCTAGAATGTTTAGAAATCAATACATTCGAGAATTCGGGTAATTTCCTGAATGCTCAATTAGAATTGAATAACTCCCCGTTATTAAAAAATTTTTCAAATGTGGAAACTGGGACATAAGCTCATTATACACATAGGTAAAACTCAGGTACTTTAAATGTAGGTACTTCACATTTTTTTTGGCCAAAAGAAACACCGCAGTCATGCCTCAGCCACCGTATTCACCAGATTTGCCCCCTATGAATTTTCCCTGTTCACAAGATTAAAGAGACCAAAAAGTGCATATCAGAGCTGCTTCGAGAATTGGAAAAAACACTGTCACACTTGTATTGCATCTGAAAGCAAATACTTTGAAAGGGACAAAATAGAAATTGATGCACAAATAAAGTATTACGTTTCAAAATGTCATGTCATTTCTTGCTATTGTAGGGTAATTATGTGTGTTACCCTATAAATGGGTAACTGTTGGACATCATCATTATTATCATTATTAATATGTAAACCTAATCTTTGATATTGTTCCAGTAATTATTATAATACATGTTGAGAAATTAAAGAACACCAATGTATATGTATCATTGATTCAACTTGTTTTTCATTCATTCACTTGGTGAACTTTTCATGGAAGGTTGACAAATTTTCAGAATCATATTTGAGTAATATTATTAATAAATCGAACAGGATTGGATTCGTCAAGTCAAAATTGTATGAATAAAATACAGATTTGTGTATCGCGATAGACTTGAACAATCAAATAACTTTTCTGTCTTACATTTTCAAAAAATTTTATTTTATTTTTTTGTGCCATTAGCAATTGCACTTTGGTTATTTATTCCATAAGCAAATTCTACAAGTGAACATACTTACGATGCAAGACCAAATCCAAAGAAGCAAACTCTAGCAAGAAATCAATAGGGCAAAGACCTTTTTTTTTACCTCACTTGCAGAATATTTGATGCGACATGTACAAACGACTTGTACAAAATTTATGTTACATAATCGTTGTATGGTATGTTCTGATCTATTCATCTCGTTTTATTTGTTTGTCAGTTCTCTTTATCTTACTCACTGTATATTTTTCAGGTTATACATTTATCACATATAGTCAGTGGGCGTACTTGAAGACTGGCTATAAATCAAATCATCTAAAAGAACAATTCGTTCAGGCCAGTCTCAGCTCCCTATACTGTAGGTTAATGGACTGACACCTATCAGAAAACAACTACTCCCCTGGCTAATACCACGAAGGGCGTTGGATTATATCCGACAGGTGTCAGTGCAGGATTCTTCACTGAAGTTATTCCTGCATATGCTGTTGACGATACAACTGCCGCAATAGATTTTCAATTATTGGAACACACAGACTGGTTTCGGGAGTAGTTGTTTTCTGATAGGTGTCAGTCCTTTAATCTACAGTGTAGGGAGATGAGACTGGCCTGAACGAATTGTTCTTTTAGATGATTTGTGTTATACATTTATATTATCAGCTCTACTTGATTTATTTCATTTACGTATTTCAACTATTCTGTTGGTTGTTTATTTTTTAGCTGTTGTTATAGAGCCCACATGTTTACTTTCATGCTTTGTGTAACTAAATGACCAGGAAACCCATGCATAACCTTAGTCTTCAATATATCCCTGATTCGTTTGATAACATTTTGTAAAATGGTTCAATATACAGGATCTTTTATCAAGCGTTTCCTATCTTTGAATTTAAATAAAACAAAGTGTAAGATGCTATTGATGCTATTACGTGTGGAATATAATATCGTTTCACTAGTTCGGACTTCCATTGTCTACTATATAAAATGATTTGAAATCCCTGAAACAGCTAAAAAAGAAGAATTAAAAATGAATAGCTGAAAATAACAATTATATTAACCAAAATAAACCTGAAATGAAATAATAGTGAAATAAAATACAAGTAAAAATAGAACAATTGAATAAATAAAAGAAAAAGAAAATAAAAAGTGGAGCGATTCCAAGTCACGTTAGTTCACGACGTTTCGATTGATAGTATCTACAATCGTCTTCGGATGATGACTGGACTGATTCCTCCGAGAGATGACTATTTATAGGTTGTTCGAGTACTTTCACTTATCCCCGCTTTCCATTTTCCGATGATGGGTTTCCATATGTTGCGTATTCCTACGCTGGCTTGGCTGAATACGTTGTTGGACAATATGTATGCGGCTTCCTTGAATTTTCTCCTAAACCAATGTTCCTCTCTGTGCAAGATCTCAGCTTGGGACCACTCGATGTTGTGTTGATGGGTCCAAACATGGTCTGCTATTCCTGATTTGCTGGTTTCCCGTCGCTGTGTGTGTTTCTTGTGCTCGGCAATGCGAACATTCAATGGCCTCTTAGTTTCACCAATATAGAATTTTCCGCAGTCACAGGGTATCCGGTAAATGCAATTCTTGGAATCGCAGTCCGCGTTTGGTGGCCTGGTTTTCGTGAGGCTGCTACGGATAGTGTTACCGGATCTGAAGCAGGTTCTGATGTTGTACTTGGAAGCAATTCTTTTTATCCTCTCCAATAATCCTCTGATGTAGGGAAGTGCAAGCTCTGGTTGTGACGGCTTCTCTTCCTTGCGAGGCTCCTGCTGTCTTTTAGCCGAAGTCTTTTCTACCATCGCTTTGGAGTAGCCATTCCGTTGAAGATCATCTTTGATGATGTCTAGTTCCTTCTCGAGACCTTCCTTCGTATTACAAAGCTCAAAAGCACGGTCTAATAGAGTGTTGATGATTCCTCTTTTAGTCGATTGATGGTGGTTGGATTCGTGGTTCAGATACTGTCCCGTATGAGTGGGTTTTCGGTATACAGATGTTTCCCACTTAGTGTCGGTCCTCTTCACCAAAACGCTGTGTGAGGACCGCTGTGGTTTCTGACTTATTCGCATACACCTGCGACTTAGGAAAACCCCACAAAAAAAACTCACATCACCTCCTCGTGAGATGCAGAATATCCAATGTGGCATGAGCTGTTTGGCATGTAGCGTCGTCCTGTTGAAACCACATGTCGTTGGGGTCCAGATCATCCAATTCAGTCCAAAAGAAGTTGATAATCATCGCCCTATATTGCTCGCCGTTGAGATGGCCTGGCCAACGTCGTTCTCAAAAAAAATATGGACCGATCACGCCGCTAGTCCAAAATCCACACCAGTGACTCTTTCGGGTACGCTCTTGGATCTCATGTGGATTCGTATTTTTCCAAATTTGACAATTTTGAATGTTCACGTACTCATTCATCCAGAAAAGGGCCTCATCGCTAAAAAAAGATTTTTCGAGGAAACTTAGGGTCAGTTGCTAACTGCTCCAGAGTCTATGGTCGCTCATCTTCAGTTTCTGGATCATTTGATGTAAGCCCAAGTAACAATGCAAAATTCACCAAGTTGTGATTTACGAAAGGCAGAGTTTTCGTGAGAGACTCGAAAACGACTGCCTCGGTTTCTCCTGCACAGCCTCACAGACAGCGGTGATGTTTTCGGCAGATCTTGCGTTTCGTCGACGTACGGGTGTTGATCGATCGTTTACTGAACCAGTAGACTCAAATTTATCCACTAAATTGTGAATTGTCCTCTCGGTAGAACGATTATGGCGACCGTAAAATAGGCGAAGCGCACAATACATTGCCCGAACAGAACACCCATTTTGATGAAACAATTTTATTATTTGCAGGTCTTGTTGAATGCTACATCCATCGATGGTGCTAGATCCTCACTGCTTTCATATTTTCATTCTTAGGACATTTATTGTCTGCATAAATGACAAACTTATCAATCCGTAATGTCATTACAATATTTTCAGGGGATTTTCACTCTAGGTTGGGAGTGGCCAAGTGAAATATCTGTCTCCCTTCAAATTGCCGATAACGGCAATTTGAAGGGCTTGGTCATCCTGCATGAATAAATTAAGGAAAATAGTTGACGCTTTTTCACTTTCGTATAGAAAAAATTATTGTGAAACAAGTTTCGTTACTCGCCAACATCCTCACAAGGATAAATTAATTTTTGCCTAAATGAAATTTCAAATTCATGCCCATAAGAATTGATAGAACGCCCATGTTTGAAGATGTAATAACAATGATCAGGAAATGGTTGAAAGTGAAAGGAACTATTTGGCACTATTCTACGTGAGATCAAAGTAGGTGAGTAATTAAACTTTGCTCCAATCACTCTTGCTTTGAGTTGGTTCTTAAAAGATGAATTTTTTTCACACCATTTTTAGATTTTGAAATAACTAATTAGATTTGTGTAATGGAAAATACAATTCATTGCGTACCTGTAACTTATGTACATGTCAAACAATTACATGATTCAATAATCAACTTATCCATTATAGTCCAGTCAAAAGTAAATTCATACTCATCGCATAGAGCTTAAAATTGCTACAGGTCCTGAATACACTATTATAAATTAAATATCAAAATTTTCTATTGACAACATGTTTCTGAGCAATTTACTTCTATTCCAATCACTTCTGCTATAAGTTCTTTCAGTTGATTTTTAGATTTTGAAACAACTAATTAGGTTTTTGTAATGAAAAATACAATTCATTACGTACCTGTAATTTATATACATGCCAAATATATCAATAGACGTTACTATGTGGTAGGAAATCATCATATAAAATGAGAATTGGAGCTTTCTATGTTTTCACCTTTTTTATTTGTAACTAACGCTACTGCAGTTTCGTCCTATAAGGACATTTCTAAACTTGTACATTAAACTGTTTAATTTCAGAACAGAATTCTGCGAAATCATGACGAAAAACATTGCAAGGCATCCTACCTATCTCCACAATATTTGTTTTAGTGACGAATGTACATTTTTTTTAACGCCAATGTTCACAGACAAAATTACCGTTATTGGAGTGACACCAACCCTGACGTTTTCTGGGAAACACATACCCAATATTTAGAAAAAAGTAACGTTTGGCAGGACTGTTGGGAAACCATATCCTAATGAATTAGATATGGATATTGTATTCCAACAAGATGGAGCAGCACCACATTACTTCAAACAATTAAGAAACTATTTAGATACTACTTTTCCCGGTAGTTGGATTGGCCGTCGAGGTCCTACAGAATGGCCAGCCCACTCGCCTGATTTGACATTTTTGGACTTTTTTATGGGGCTATTTGAAGCCAAAGGTGTACGAAACTGAACCTGCTTCAATACTGGATATACGGCAGAGAATAATAATATTTGTAGAGATATTGACATTACTGTGTTCGAAAATGTTCGTCGTGAAATGTCGGATAGGCTGTTCATATGTCAAGAAGTTCAAGACAACCATTTCGAGCGTCTTCTGAACTGACCTCAAGCTTATTATCTTGTATTATGTAGTTGAATGTCAATGTATTCAGGCAATTATTAAAAGTTCCGCCATTTTGTAGTAGTTGAAGATATTGACTTAATAATCTAGGGTTGTGAAGTATTCGCCAGGAGCTTCAAAATGGTGTGTAACAAGACCCCCCTTTCCATTTAATTATTTTTCTAGATGGCGCCCAGTCGCCATCTTGAAAGTTTCATCTGTCAATTTAACTTCAAAATAAAGTATTCATACATTAATTTCATTATCCCAAATTACAATTTCTCGACTTGACCCGTTCAAATAATAAAAACGGGGGGACATCAAAGAAATGCACTGTATACATGCCAAAAACTATATGATCCAATAATTACTTCATCGACGACGTGAAACCAATATTTAGGCCAACAAAAACAATCAGACAACAATCAGAAACCACAAAAAAAGAGTAGTTACCCGTTATTCTGAACACCAGAGATATTTTCGACTCGGACAATCTGACATATCAGCTGTAGCCGAACATCTTCTTAAGGGCAAAACATAAGCACTACAGAATAATCTTCAAGGCGCTCTAAGAGCGGTGCCTGTGCGAAAGTAGCGATTCACGTTGGATTTGAATCGCTGGAGATTAAATTCATTTGGAAAAACGTTCTCAGGAAGTTTATTCCACATGAAGAGTTCTTGAACAGTTTTCAAACATGCTCTCAACAAAGAAGGTACTCACATTATCTCATTCTAAGGCACAGTATTACTCGATAAAACTCAAAATTTCTATCCACAATTATATATAGAGGCATACACACATCGGAAAAGTCTAGGGATATTTTTATAACTTACTAAATATCATAAAAATAAATGCATGAGGTCGTTTAATTTCGATTAAATTGGTACACTCGACCACCCTGTAGATTTCTATGGGTTGAACAAAGCCTGCAAAAACGGTAACTAATCTTTTATCAAGTTTTTTACAAACTGTAGGTTTTCGGCTAAAATGAATAATCTGAAAGTGTCGAGTTTGTACATTCTATGCAGTTCTTGCTCAGCAATTAAACTGGAAATAGTGTGCTTTAACATGGAACGCCATCACTTACCATTGGCTAAGATGAATAGAGCTGTAGGGCTTCTTCAAGGTGGCATGCGACAAAATGATGTAGCTCTTCGATTGGGGGTCTCCCAAAGTGTTATCGGTCGATTGTGGCGGCGTTTCCGTGAAACTGGCAGTCCAGCCGAACAAAATCCAGGGCGAGGACGCGCTACAACTGCAGTTCAAGACCGATTTTTGGTCTTAACCGCAAGAAGACAACCGACAATCACAGCACCTGAGTTGGTTAACGTGTTGCAGCAGAAGCACCAGGTAACCATTGGTCGTGATACTGTCAGAAATCGACTCCATGAAGCAGATCTCCACAACAGAAGGCCACTTAGATGTCCACCTCTGTCGAGAGGCAATCGCGGTAGAAGATTAGAGTGGTGTCAAGAACATCAAAACTGGGATGCAAATGATTGGGCCACATTTTTGTTTACAGACGAATCCAGATTTGGATTTCATCCAGATTCTCGTTGAGTAAGACTGTAGAGACGACCTGGAAATAATGAACGTTTGAGACACGTCCAGGAAGTCCACACATACAGAGGTGGTACAGTAATGCTATGGGGCGGAATCATGATCGGCGGCAGAACCGATCTCGTTTTTCCAAATCGCTCCCTCACAGCTCGACAGTACCTCGACAGCATTCTTCTACCTATCGTCCGTCCGTTTGCTGGTGCTGTTGGTGAAAACTTCCACCTAATGCACGATAATGCTCGTCCACATGTCGCACGTCTAGTGACTGACTGGCTCACCAACGAAGGAGTTGATGTATTGCCATGGCCAGCACAATTACCGGACCTGAATCCCATCGAGCATGTGTGGGACATGCTTCAAGAATTACTCCGCATATGGGGAACATTCACACAACGTTTCAATTGAGAGAGCTTTCAATCGCTGAATGGGCAAATGTACCTCAACAAGACATTAATAATCTCATTTTGTTGATGCACGATAGATGTAGGGCCGTAATAAACCAGCGTGGAGGCCATACTTTGTACTGATTCCATTTTTTTTTGTATTATGATTTTTTTTCGGGGTGCCAAAGAAGAGCCATATTTGTTTTAGTTTTGCTTATATGCGCACTCAGTATTTTTGACCATTTAATAAATTTTGTTGTAAGTTACATATGTTTAATAATCACCCGTCAACTTTTTTTTCCCTAAAGCGATCTAAAAAAAAATTATTGCCATTTTTAAAAATATCCCTAGACTCTTCCGATGTATGTATATAGGCTTGGTTCCGGTGCAGGTATTTCCAGTTTCAGACCCAGGACCTGCCTAGGAATCTATGCAACTGTATTTCAAGCAGAAATTTACGCTATTGAATTGTGTGAGGGATTGGAAGATTCCAACCTCATACACAAGTCAATAAAAATATTATCGGATAGTCAAGCGGCGTTGGAAGCTCCTACCGAGCAACGTCTAAATTAGTAGCAAATTGCCAAAAACTACTCTCCTCGATAGGAAGACTCAACAGTTTGCCTCTGGTCTGGATTCCTGGCCATATTGGCCTGGAAGGCAATGAGGCTGCTGATTCCCTTGTGAAGGAGAGTGTTGTAAGCAGCTTCATCGGACCAGAACCTGTCACTGACATCGCTTCAGGCTTTGCCAAACCAAGATTGAACACCTGGAAGGCAAAAAGATTTTTGGACTTCTGGCAGAATCTTCCAGGATTGTCTCACTCCAAGGCGTTTATTCACCTTTCAAAGCCTGATACCAAGCAGTTGTTGGACTACAGTAGGAATGAACTACGATGTCAAACAGGCCTTCTTATAGATCACTGTCATTTGAATCATCATATGCAGTCCCCTCTGTTTGGAAGAAACTGGGTCGAGTGTGAATAGGTGTGAGCCACAATAAACTCATCTGTGTTGCGGTGAAGGGTCGAATAGACCCACTCACTTCGGACCTAACCTAACTTAACTTATATAGAGGCAATGGAAATTCAATACAGGAATTCAACACAGGAATGATTTCAATAATAAAGAAGAGGCAATGAACATTAATGAGGTCCGGCTACCTATCTTTAAAGATACAGGTAATCTAATTGAAAGAAACCAAGTCACGCCTACTAATAATGAAATAAAATACCAGAATCGTAGGTAGGCATTACAACAACAACGAGAACAACAACTCAAGCACCTATTCGAGCACTGCGACCGTTACCACATCGCCTTTTATCATGTCTACCGCAGTAGTAGAGGAAACGTCAGACATAAACACCTACAGACCACGGTCAAAAAACCCGGAAAATAGCTTTCACACACCGTGAAAGTTTACATCCTTTGATTCGACACGACATTTATCACATTAAGTAATAAAAACATTGTATAAGTTTCGTTTTCTGATTTTGTTGATTCAGTTTTTCCAGATTGAAGCAGTTTCTTAACTATGTGGTTAGCAATAAAATAACAGAGAAATATAATGGTCAATCGAATTAACTGTTTCACTGTTTCAAGGATGTTCTCGTTGTGAAAGTTCTATCGTTGAGCCCACTTGGTATCATCTCATCAAAACAATGCAATCAGATTTTCGTTAATGTTCAGTTGTTTTGGAAAGTTGGATTTGTTTTATGGATCACTTTCTCTAATTTGAATCTTCAAGTGGTGGCCTGAACACATTTCCAAATATTTTGAATAATTGATGATCTTCATTCTGCTTCAAGAATCACAAATTTATTTTTAGTTGAATTCCTTGATAAATGTGATTTCAAACTCTACACAACTTTGTTGAAATTCATTGAGAATTAGAAAACGTTGGTTCATTGTATTTTTCATTGTCTCTTTGGGGAAATTTTACAACATCTAAGACTGTAAATAAATAAATTTACTTAACTTTTCATTTGAATAGGGAAGTTACTGATAAATTCCGTATTATATTTCATAAGAACTTTTGTCATCGTGTTCATCTGCTCACGAATATTTTCTATTTGGTTAATGCATCAAAATACCCACAATGGACGAGAAAACAAAACAGTTACCAAATATTATAAAACAAAGTCTCTTGCCACGTTTGTCTGTCTGTCTAACAGCGCTAAACTCAAAAACTACTGGAGTGCGAGTCAAGAAGCAGGTTTGTTTGTTTAATTTACGTGGACTGATAAAAAAATAAGGTCAATGTTCAAATTTCGCGGGCTTATTTTACATTCACTGCTTTTCCAGTAAGTACTTCCCTTCAAAAAAAGGCTGTTGAAATTTCATTATAATCTACTCATAAGTTTGTGAATTATTGTGCTAAGAGCGACCCTACTTTTGTTATTTTCGAAACAATGGATCAAAAACAATTTCGTGTTTCAATTTCACACTGCTTCTTGATGGGAACAATACCGTTTAGGCGAAGCAATGGCTTAAAAGTGAAGGACTCTGCTCCATCAGAAACAATATTAAACGTTGCTGACTTCAAACGTGGTCGCAGAGACATCGATGCAGAACGCAGTAGACGTCCAAATGAGGCAGTAAAACCACAAAATCGTTTTGAAAAGTGAAGTTGCATGGTTTAGCTCAACGGTCGGCAACACTTTGAGTTCATAACAAACAAGCGTAATATGCTGGTCGTGGCTTTTCTGAAAGATATTTTGAAATATCTAAATGCGCTCAACACAGAATTACAAGAAAATGGAAAATTAATGTGTGATCTGATACAAACGTGTATGCTTTTCGTCGCAAGCTGGATATCTTTGAAAAATATATTGCAAGACAAGAATTTATTCATTTTTGGACAATTCTTGAGTATAAAAAGAACTCTGAGGAAGACATTGCAGTGTTTATAAAATTTCTGGCCGATCTTAGAAACGAATTTGCTACAAGAATCCAAGACTTTGCAGACATGGACAAGCTATCCGTTTTTTACCATTTGAAGTCGATGTAGCAGCAGAATGAAAAGATGTTCAAGTTGTTCAATCTGACAAAGGCATCACTTCAAATAGAGATAATTGATTTGCAAGAAGATGTGTCTTTGCAAATGTATAAAATGGTATACACTGAAGAATTTTGGGCCAAATATGTCCCAGAAAAATATGAAAATTTCAAAAAACTAGCTGTAAATTTGGCCACTATGTTTGGCTCGACATACGTATGTGAAACATATTTGGCAAAGATGAATTTTTTGAAAAACAAATATCGTTCAAGATTAACGAACGCCCACTCAGAAGACACACTTCTAAATTGCTGTTTCTGTTGAGAAACTAAACTATAAAAAAACTGGTTCGAAACCGTCGGTGTAATTTCTCAAATTTATTTTCAGTTTTGTGTTTTATAATTCAGAATTTGATTTGAAACCAAAATAATACATAGGTACCACTCAATTTTTATCAGTAGTTTTTTCTGGACCTCGTCAAAATTTTCCCACGGTATCCGGACCCCACCTAAAACTACTTGCCGACCCCTGGTTAGCTGATATTGTAAAGATATCAAAAAAACGTGTTGGATTTATACTGCATGAGCATTTGACTATGAGAAAAGTTTGTTCAAAGTGGGTGCCGCGCGAGCTGACTGTTGACCAAAAACAAGAACATCTTGATGATTCTGAGCAGTGTGTGGCCATGTTTAAACGTAATAAACCTGAATTTTTGTGTCGATATGTAACAATAGATGAGACATGGATCCATCACTTCACTTCGGTATCAAAACAACCGTCATCTGAGTTCAGAGCGACTGGTAAACCCCATCCAAATTGCTCAAAAGCACAACAATTGGCTGGAAAAGTTATGGCATCGGTATTTTGGGATGTTCATGGTGTAATATTCATCAACTCTCTTGATAAGGGAAATACCATCAACAGTGAAGCGACCGCATATGATGAAGAAAAAAATGTTTCATCAAAACAACGTACCGTGCTATAAGTCAATCAAAACAATGGCAAAACTATATGAATTGAACTTCAAATTGCTCCCGCATCCACCGTATTGGCCAGATTTGGATCCCAGCGACTACGGGCTGTTGGCAAATCTCGAAAAATGTTCACCTGCAAGAAATTCCGCACATACTATACATATAAAACTAACACATTCACACAATACAATTTAAAATTATAGATAAAAGTAAAGGTAGTAACTAAAACTAACTAAATATGTCATCAACTAAAATCATTTTCAAAATGTATATGGATTGACAAACGAGATGTTTCAAATATATGTTTACAGACTTATTTTTTGAATAGAACATACAATACAATAAAATACAATACTTTATTTTTCACGAGACTTTTTTACAAGCATGGAAATCGTCATATACACAGTAAAGATTGGAGTTGAAAATTATCAAGTGATAAAATATGGAACATACATAAAAAAAAATTAAATCAATAGTAGATGTAGGAGATAATTATATAAAACAATTTAAAAAAGCATAGTATAAACAGTAGAATAGTAACAAGCAAACAATGGTGATGTCAAGCAGCCAGATCAGTTTGAAAATATTCATCAAGTGAATAAAAGGCATTTTTGTAGAGAATATTTTTACCGCTATTCTGGAAATTAATGGGATTTGTAATTTTCTTAATGAATGTTGGAAGTTTATTAAATATTTTTATAGACATAATATGAGGTACGTTTAATACAGATGTTAATTTGTGTACAGGAACTATCAGATTATAATTTTGCCTGAGAGTATAACCAGCAGCTATGCGGATAGTATCCCTTTGCTGAAACTCATGTTGCTCTTAATGTAAGTGACACAATTTAAAATATTCATGGATATCACAGTTAAAATTTGTAACTCAGTATATAACTGCTTACAAGAATCACCATATTTTTTAAAACACATGTTTCTTAGTATCTTTTTTTAGCAATCAACAGATCATTCAATTTGGTGCTGTTACTGTAGCAGACTAAGCAATAATTTAGACTTGAGTGAACTAACATAGGCATAGTAGTAGCTTAATAAAATATTTATGAGGACAGAATTTCTGAGATTCCAAATTCCAAACAATGCTTGGATAATTTTATAGAAATAGAGTCAATATGATCATTCTAGGATAATTGGGAGTCAATGTTCAACCCTAAGAATTTAACTGATTTTTTCTGCACAATAGATTATACGAGTTGGAAATTTGAATATGAAGTGGTAAATTATTGAAAACTTTCGGTCCCAGAAACTCATATGATTTTTGTCCTATAGATTTTGCACCAAGAGGTGTTATATACCATTCTTTTAATACAAAAACTAATTCTGCGTGAAAATATTCACTCAAGAAACATTAGACATAAAAACAAATTAACTATGCCACAACATCGCACTGCACAGTTTCAGAGATCATTTCTTTTGGTGCTGTAAAACTCTATAATTCATTGCCTGAGCAATTGAAGAGATTCAATATCAGGAAATTCAAATACAAATATAAAAATTATATCTATGATAGTCAGTAACGTTAACTTTTGCTTATTGGACAAATTAATAAACAACACATCAATCAAATTTAATTATTTATCAACTCTCTTTAGAGGGTAATCACAAATTATTATTTTTATTCGTTTCTTATTTCGTGGTACCATCACCGTTAATTGTCTTTCATTCCTGTATGTTCGTGTGCATTATCAGTTGGTTGGTTGAGGTAGAGGTAGCTTTGAGCTAGACTTCGCCAATGAGTACCAGAATCTCCTGTAACTTATTTTCATTTTCAAATGTATCTTTGTATTGTGTTTTTGGTATTATCAATAAATCCGATTTTTTTCCACCGTAGTGTGCGCTGATCAGGCCCTATCCCCCGAAGCCCCGAAACATTCGGGAGGGCGCGCCAGCATAATCAACCAATGACCACTCCCCACACCGTGGGGTAAGTGATCATTGGGTTCGAGAATCATGTGCCCTGAGCAAGTGCAGTGAGCCAAGAATGATAGCCGCCTGCATATGTGCGGCCGATTTATTATTATTACTATTATTATGTTCTGAAGGTTTTACAAAAGTGGTATTGAAATGTTAGAACCGCGCTAGAATTATTGTGTGGCTCTTAATGTAGATTACGTTGATGAATAAATCTAATTTTGAACAGAAAAAAACGCGTTTTATTTCTTAGATCCGGGACTTTTCAGCTCATGTGTTATTATGTCTCTATCATTGGAGTCCTTGAATTTGAGATATTCGAAAATATTTAATAAAGGAAAGTATCATTTCTGTAAACCTCTACCAGCTTTCGATCAAAAATGAAATTTTTTTTAGGCAACCATCAAATGAAACAAGATTTCAATTTACATAAATAATTACATTGTAATTATAGAAGAATTCCCGTGAGGTAGTGAACTCTCTAATGAGATAAAACAGAATAGATGTTTGTAGCGTACAATTACCAGTAATTCCATTGATTAAAATCCCAATGAAAGCGGAAATTATGCATAAATATACATAAAGTACCCTCACATACGAACTACATACATAATCATGAATGTCGTAAGAGAAGTATGAACCATTATTGAAAGTGGATCGTCCGAACTTCGTGGCCTAATAATATTTTTATTCGTTTTACACGATGATGTATCAAATTCAAAAGGTTCTATTAGAAAAATTTTGAAGTATATCGACAAATATTAACTCCATCAACGCTCACCTTGAAAATTTAAACAGCATCCCATTTTATATCATACAGGATTGATGTAAAAGAGGTATGATGGACTGAAATTGTTTTGATGTCATTTCAAGATTAGGTTCTGCTTGGAGAAAACTGATTTTAAAGAATATTTTCAATTATGAAAAACACCGTCAGCTTTGACGAAACGTGAACCATTTTATTTCAGGTACAGCATCCTTTTTAATCATAACATGAAACGTTACAAAGAAATTTCCAGGGTTATGACTCCATACAAAATTATCAGTAAGTAGGTAATAAAATCGTTGCTTTACTCACAATTTATTCATTAAAAGTACTTTACAGCGTTATCTGTAATGATTTACGTTCAACTTCAGAAAATGTCGATTTAATAAAAGCTAAATCTTCCTGAAATGTTTTATAGAGTCATAATTTCTCACCCTGAAAATCTTATCACTGTTATATTTTGAAACATCGTGAACATAAATCGCACCTGAAAGGAAATCAACTTTCATACCATCAATACCGAATTGTTTTGAAACAGAAATTTTCTTAAAATTAATTTTTCATCAAGCAGAACTCAACCCCACAATCTTACGATTTGTCTTCAGGCTCAAACTAAGGGCCTCAGTTTAAACGATTACCTTTTCATCGACGCTAAATTTCCTACCAGCGAGCATTCTTTTGAGGACTGAGAACAGGAAAAATTCGCGGAGGCCAGATCTGAAGAATACGTTGGATGCTGAAGCAATTCGAAACCCAATTCATCCAATTTTGCCATTGTTTTCATTGATTTATGACACAGTGCACATTATGTTGATGAAACAGCACTTTTTTTCCTTCAAATAGGGCCGTTTTCCCGCAATTTAATAATAATAATAATAATTTTATTGCAATACGATCTATAAGTGGACACAGCAAAAGTCAAACTTTCGAGAAGTTAATTCTCATTTACCCTGGAATTACCAATTTTAAAATTAACAGATTTTAATGTATCATCATCGACAAATTACAGTTGAAAATTATATAAATTGAAGAGTTTTTCAAAAATATTCATGATAAACAATATTTACATAACTATTTTTATTAATGATTTTCGTAACAAATTTCAAATTAGCCAGCAGTTAAACGAATAGTAGCATTTATGTCTCAAGTAAAAAATGACTGAACTTCTAAACTTCTTGAAGATATTTTTAAGTTCCTTCGGTAGAGAACTATATGCTTTTATTGACTGATAGTAAGCTCCTTTCTCATAATATGTTGAGTTATGGCTGGGAGTAGCTAGTTCGTTACATTGTCTGGTGTTAATATGCATATTATTCCAATATTGACAACTATTTCTGGGAAACAGGTATGGATATTTTTTACGAAACAGACAAGAACCAAGAAGTACAACGAGGGCACTGTCAACATATCAAGTTTACAGAAGAACTCTTTACAAGAGCTTCTTTGATCTAGATTTAGGATACATCTCAGGATTCTTTTTTGAGTAACAAATATTTTCTGTGAGTATACTGAAGAACCCCAAAATATAATACCATATGAAATCAATGACTGCATATGTGCATAGTAATATGTTCTCAGGCTACAAACAGAGGCTACAAACAGAGACTTGATCCCTTAAGTATCGTATCACACCACAATAGAGCTTAATCTGTTATTCAATAAATTTATATGAGTTTGCCAACTGAGGATTGCATCCATCGTGACACCTAAGAATTTTGTGTGATCCGATATTGGAATAGACTTATTTTGGAGTTTTACATATAGAGATTCCTCGCAGTTTGATGATTTGTTGAAAATTACTAGTCCTGTTTTGGTAATATTTAATTTAAGCATATTTGCCTCTGACCATTTGACTATACTATTTGACATGGCTGAAGCTTTGGTTGAGAGTTCTAATGCATTTGTTCCAGTGATAATGACTGATGTGTCATCTGCGAACTGGTATACACTACCAAGATTCAAGGCTTTGGGTAAGTCGTTCACATATAGAAGGAAGAGTATTGGTCCAAGGATAGAGCCCTGAGGTACACCCTGCCTAATCATAATTCTACTAGATATATAATGGTTCTCTGCGTTCATTATGCTAACAACTTGATAGGTATGATCTAATGAGTTCATAACCCACACCATACCATACTTTTCCAGCTTATTTAGGAGTTTTTCGTGGTTTACCATATCAAAGGCCTTTGAGAGGTCATAGTACAAGCCGACCGAGGTTTTTTTGCTATCAGCATTCTCTGTTATTTGTTTTACCGCATTAAATATCGCCAGTTCGGTGGACATTCCTTGTCTGAAACCAAATTGGTGGGAGTTCAGAATATTATTCGAGTTTATAAATGAGATGAGCCTATTATAAATTACGCCTTCAAATATCTTACCAGGTGATGGAAGTAATGATATTGGTCGGTAGTTATTAATGTTGTTCTTGCAACCTTTCTTGTAGACTGGAACTACTTTAGCTATTTTGAGATCATCTGTATAAGTAATTTCTTCCTTCAATCGATCCACTAATGCTATGTAGTACTTGCAGTTGATGGATTCTGCCTTTTCAAAATAGTTGATGAATAATATACTATGCGCATCCCAAAATACTGATACCATAACCTCTTCAGCCAACTGTTGCATCTTTGCATGCTTTGGAGTCGGTTCACAACGTACAATCCACTCAGATGATAATCGTTTGGATTCTGGTGTAAAATGATGGAGACATGTTTCATCCATTGTCACATATCGACGCATAAATTCGAGTTTTTTATAGTGGAACAGCTTCAAACACTGCTCAGAATCATCAATTCGTTGTTGTTTTTGGTCGTTTGTGAGCTTACGCGGCACCCACTTTGAACAGAGCTTTTCCATACCTTAATATTCGTGAACGATATGTTCACTACATTCCTTTGGTATGTTCAGAGCTATCCCGATCAACTTCACTTTGCGGCCATCCAAAATTATTTTGTATACTTTTTTTATGTTTTCGTCGATAACAGGCTCTTTGGAGCGTCCACGGCGGTGCTCTTTCACCTCGTTTTAACTTAGAAAACCACTTGTCAACGGTTGAATTTCCTGGTGGAAAGTCCGAATGATGTTTATCAAGCCAAGCCTTGGCTTCAACAGTTTTTTTTTTCGCCAAAAAGTAATGCTCATCCATTTTCTTCAAACGAACAAAAGTTGCTTTACTCAAAATGTTTTATCAAAATAGACAGTAAACAATCTATTTCATTGATTAGAAGATTGGCAGTTCCACAGGGTTCTATATTGGAACCACTTCCTCTGCCTATTGTATAAGTTCGATTTTTTTTTTAATATATTGCTGTTATGGAGTTACAGATTTCATTCCATTGTAGGTTTACACATTGTATAATCAAGTAGATAAACTGTTTGAAGCTATTATCTGCTGATTCAAAGCCCAAATGAGAGGAGTTTTGAAATATTGTGTATTGGATTTACCAGTGTCCACAATGGTCCACTTATTATAAGTTAAGTCAGTATAGTTACTTCAAGAAGAAGCAGTTCAACGCGTTGACAAGGGTCTCAAATCTTGTATAAGATGAATAAGGGCCATATGTTGCAAAGATAATTTGCATCATCAATCACATTCTGAAGCTTTGACCGCAAAACAGTTAGATAAAAACGGCTTTAAAATAAGGCAGTTATGATCCAGACAGAGCTCTTTTAACCTGCCATAGATCCCCCTAGTGGTGCTAAGATAAATCTCGTATGCCTTATTGGACTTAGCGCCATCTATAGGCTCGACAGAAAACAACTTCAAGAAACACCGATCGCCACAGCGCAAAGCTCATCTCCAACATCGACCCAGAACGAGAAATCCCATTCTGCCTTTTTTAGTAGCTTTCACTGTGACAAAACTAAATTATGATGCTACCTAACGAAACGTCTGAAGTTGAAGGCAATTTCAAATAAAATTCAATTGTTGTGGGAATTACTATTTTTATTGTAAATAGTGAGATGAATACAAATATTTCATTATTTATGAAAATATGCAGCTATTCAGGGAAGAGCGCCACTCAGTATCCTCTAAAAATTAAACTGTGGGCTATATATAAAGGAATAAAATTATAAAACCTTCATTTATTGATGGCAGTCAAGATGGAGGAATAGTCCAGAAGACAACCTTCTCTTTATCGACAATAGACTTAGCTTCTATTCACTTTCAAGGTCATGTGAGACGACAATGTTTATATTACCATTATAACATCACTTATGGGACTAAATGGCCTTGAAAATCTCCAGATTCGACCCCTCCAGATTTATTTTAGAGGACACGACTCGGCTCCGGACGGATAACAAACATATTTTCTTACATTTTTTCTGTCATAGGTTCTTGTATTGAATACAATCAATAACTATTGAAAATACAAATATTTTATAAAAAATATGGATATGTAACACCATTTTTCCCCTTGAAATGGTTTTAGGTATATTTTGATATCCATTTATTAATTCCGAAACTGGTGCTTACAACTCTATATTTGAACACTCTGTACAAATCATATTTTTTAATACAGTTCGCAACTTATTGCTTCGTTTGTTGTTACGAAAAGAATGCTCAAATGAGTTTTTTTCATTCGTTGAAAAAGGTGTTAATGTTTTTTTCGTAATTCACAAATTTGTCTAACAATAAAAATTGAGGTCGTTATGATTATTTTAATGGTGAGAGAATATGAAGCAGCGTGTTGTGCATTGCCACATAGGTATGTCGGATGGACCACTTTCGATAGAACACAATATTTCGAGAAATTAGAATTTATGTGACGTAGAAAGTTGTGATCATATTGGGTGGCCAACATTTTTTTTATATATAAATAATTCTTGTATTTGGTTTTACAACAACAAAGACAGATTACATAGTCGCATAGATGAAATAGTTAAAACTATTTGAATATCTCTTCCAGATAAAACGTTGGATTGAAAAAAGTTATTTCAAGAAATGTTATGAGATTTCAGATACATTTTAAGAACCTAGCTTCAGGGCAACCTACAAGTATTGAAGAGACCGATCCACACATGGCTGAGCCGAGCTCAGGCCGAGCTGAGCATTCGAGCTTGTTTGAACCATGAGAAGGTCCTGAATTTTTTCACCATTCAGAGAGAAATTCGTAAAATTCCCAGGTTCTGGTGTTCGCAAGTATCTAACTGACTGCAGTCACTTGAACAATTCCCGTGAAAGTATCTATAGAAGAGGACAAATCTCCAACCTTTCTTCGGTGTTCCAAACTATCATGGTTGCAAGTGATGTTCGCGTCTCCAATCAGGCGGATGGCTATTTTATGTTTGAAGGCGGAGCCCCATAAATGAGAACAATACTCCAAAAATCTGATATGAGCTTTATAAAGCATCAAAAGTTGCTGAGGAGTGTACAGTTTTCTGGTTCGGAACAGTGTTTCAAGCGTTTGAGAAGCAGCCTTTGCAATTCCAGCGACATGATTGTGCCAAGACATATTGGTGTCCATTTCAACCTCCAACAAACTTATCGAAGCAGAAAGCCGAATTGTCTGTCCTGACATTATTATATCCGGTTCGGAAACATTTATCTTTTTGGAGAAAACCGATGCCTGGGTTTTTGTGGCATTGAATTCAACCTGGTTAGTTTCATCTCAATTCGAAATCACTTCTAGGTCCTCATTAGGATATGCAACCTCCTGCAGCCGATGTCCTGGAATCCAAATTGAAGGACAAGACAAGTGTGCTGTCGTCAGCAAAGCAATATATTGGATTCTTGGTTTTTGAATTGAAGAGACTCATGAGAGGACGGCATTTCACGACAATTGAGGAAATGAAAACCGAATCGCTTAGAGAGCTCAAAGCTATAACAAAAAGTGCATATCAGAACTGAATCGAAGAATGGAAAAACCGCTAGTACAAGTGTATTATATCTGAGGGGATACACTTTGAAAGGGAAAAATAGAAACTAATGAATGGATAAATATAAATAAACATTTTCAAAACACATGAAGTGATATGTCACTTTTTTTCTATCAGGAATAGCCTGCAAGGCTAATAACATACATTCATCTGTATCCGATCTTCTGTTATTGTTTTGGTCCTCCATGTCATATTGTCGGAAATCTATTTACACACCTATAGTCATCTTTAACAATTTTGAAGAATTCTTTATATTTCTTCAGAATACCATCCATCTCTTCTGAACATTATAACTAATAAACTTCTGAAATCTACAAGTGTATACGATATTGCTCGTCTGAAAGCAGCAATCATTAATGAATCGGGTGCTTGGCTGAATGCTTTACTCATTGAATCTCTTGGAACACTATTAGACGATGAATCTTTTAGAATAGCAGTAGGACTTAGGATGGGTTTATCTATTAGTGTTGTGTTTGTAGTAGTATAGTCGATGAGGAAGGTACACATGGTTTGAGTTGCAGGAGAAGTGCAGGGCGTACATTTCGACATCACCAGGTGAACGACATTTTGAAACGTGCTATGGTGTCAGCGGATGTTCCTACAATTCTGGAACACTCAGGTACCAGTCGAGAATATAGTAAACGACCAGATGGTATGTCTCTCATACCATAGAAATACGGTAAGCCTGTGATATGGAACTTTACTTGAGTTGACACGGTAACGGCGTCCCATCTAGCCGAAAGTTCGAAGTCTGCTGAAACCGCAGTATTGTCTGATACCAAAATCTTGGTAACAACTATCTGTTCCATCCAGTCGCAGTTGAAACTTTTGGTGTTTATGGCCCGGAGTCTCTGTTATTCGTACTTGAACTCGGAAGGAGAATAGTATTGCTATTCAACGTGGTAATGCTACTTCGGTCCTTGGAACTATTCCTCCTTCAGATGATTTTGATGAGATCATGCATTGCCCTTTAAAATCTCTTCGAAACGAGCCGAGATTTGTGAATATTCATCAGTCTCCTATCAAGGTTAATTCGCAAGTTATTGAACCACCTTCTTTTTTTTCAGTGCGGTCAATGGACTGGTCAATTCTTGCTCCACAAATATGAGTTGCAGTCCTCGTGGTTCTGGTTCCCTTTCAGTGGAAGAGCTTCATGAAACAAAAGCCGAATCGATCCCTCTACGAAATACTTCATCACTTGGAAGGATCGATTTCGATTTTTATGCAGATTATGGAAACATGTTCTTTCTTACGAATCCTTACGAGTTGTCCTGAAAAACTTAAGAATAAAATTGGATTAGATAATTTAGGAAACACTTGCTACATGAATAGAATTTCACAAGCGTTGTTCATGACAAAAAATTTCAAGAACGAGGTTTTAATGATGAACGAGAACAAGAAAGTTTCCTACTTATCCAACAAACTCAAACACCTGTTCATGCAGCTGCAGTTTCGTAAGAATGTATCATCTTTTCCTCCAACCGATTTCCTGGAGTATTTGAAGTCCACTAGATATACTCGTTAGGACAAAATGAGGATTGTTCCGAATTCTTGGCGTTCTTGTTGAATACTCTTCGTGAGCAAAACAATAGCAGAATCAATACTCCTGACCGCTCTGGATTGAATGATTCCGTACAGTCTATCTCGACTTGCGTTTGTAAATATTTTGCTGGAAAAATTCTCACTTGTTTACTCTGTAGTAAACGTTCAAGAAGTGGCGGAAACGTATGTGAATTTCTAGAACTTCAACTAGCGTTTCCTAATATGACTAATAACCTGCCCGTGCAAAGCTTACTGTTAAATCATCTGAAAATGGAACTTTTTAACAGGTGATGATCGACTGTATTGCCAAACATGCCCCAAACTAACTGACTGTTATAAGAAAACAAGTATAGCTGAGGCACCAGTCAATCTAATAATAACACTGATGATCTTCAAACATGACTCAACCTCTGACGGAAGCACAAAACTCTTACGAAGTTTGGAAATTGATAAACACTTCAAATCTAGCAGACCACTGTTATAATCTTCATGCAGTCATTGTTCACTGTGATTCTGGCGTTGAATCTGGTCATTATTACGCGTTGGCCAAAGACGAAACGGACTGGTTTAAGTTTGACGATAGTCGTGTCACGAAGTGTTCTGGGGATGTATTGAATCTATTGGAGCCTCTGGAGACACCCTACATTTTGTTTTATGAGAGAGAGGACATTGGCAGATCAAGATCTTTAGATGATGTGGTGCTGCAGGTTTTTCCGGGTTTTCCTGCAGCTGAAAAAGCAAATGCGCCACTGGAATCATTGAAGTCGCCCCGGAGCACCAATTTTTTTTGTTGTTTTATAATTTCATGATTTGTATTTTGGAAGTGTTACCATCCAATTCCTCACCTATAATATTTTGTATCGACTTTCCATTCCGTGCTTTCTTCCATTCATATTCTAGTATCATTCGATATTATGTGACGAAATCATTCGTTAATACATACATAAAATTGATGATATCAAGTAATTGATGAGTATAGAGTAATGTCATCACGTACATTTCAATCAACCGTCTATATGGGCGGACTCTGGGTTTTTACATCGCCGGCGAAATAGGTCCCGAAGAAAGTGAAGGGGCTCTCTACTTTAAGAAAAAGCGGCGATAAAAAGCTGGAGGTCATGACTGGACGTAAATCACACGCAGACAAATGACCCGCTAAATGAAAGTATCGGTAACTACACGGAGGAATACTCTGGTGAGAGTGCGGAAATGGATTCAAGAATGTTTGCCGTACTATTTATAAGGATTATCGTGATTCTGTAATGTAGCTGGGAGGCTGCTTTGATGAGCTATGCTGGAAAAAAATTAGTTGCTCATTTTGGAGAAAACGTCTATCAATTCACAATGGAAACATCTACCAAATCTGACACGAAAGAAAAGACTTGAACGATCAATTCGTTTAAAAATTCCTAACAAACTGAAACGAGCCGTAAGCTTAAAAAACTACTCTACTACTAGCTACTAGCCATTACACAATTCTGAATTTACACAGTTTGACACTGGATAAAGTATTTTAAAAGGCATCAATCATGAACAAACTGATGATTCTACATGTATTGAATGTTCAGGTATTGCAACAAAGCTTGCTTATGAAAATGAAAGCAGATGATATTTATGTAATTTCAATAAAAGCAGAAAACGATTGAGCTGTCATCTCAGTGGAGAAAACCTTAGGTTTTTTTTTAATTTGGGAGCCTATTATATTCTGAAAGATATCCAGCAACCCCTACAAGTAAAGGAAACCCTAAAGTCAATTGAACTTGCAATGACTGGAAGTGATAAACGTAGAGCAGTTATCATCTACAACCATTGAAACGCTATTCCTTCACTTTTTTTAAAGACAAAACACAAGCACTGCAGGAAAATCCTCAAGGCGCCTGTGCGAAAGTAGCGATTCACATTGGACTTGTATCGCTGGAGATTATATCCATTTGGAAAAACGTTCTCAGGAAGTTTATTCCACATAAAGACAGTTCTCTGAATGAAAAAGTTCTCAAACAGGGAAATTCGAAGTATAGTGAGTTGAACCTCAAAACGATGAGCAGCACAGTCCGTCGGGTATTTCTGATATGTACCGCTCTTGATGAAATCAAATGTGCCAAGTCAATAGAACACTTCCTCTGAAAGTATCTGTAAAAGAGAGACAAATCCCCAACCTTTCTTCGATGTTCCAGACTAACAAGGTTGCAAGTGATGTTCGCGTCTCCAATCAGGCGGATGGCTCATCATGGAAGGAATCCAACAGCTTCAGGGTATGCTCAGGGGTGGAGCTCCATACATGAGAACAATACTCCAAAGAAGGTCTGATCTGAGCTTTATAAAGCATCAAAAGTTGCTAAGGTGTGTACAGTTTTCTGGTTTGGAACAGCTTTTGAGAAGCAGCCTTTGCAATTTCAGCGACATGACTGTGCCAAGACATATTGGTGTCCATTTCAACCCCCAACAAACTTATCGAAGCAAAAAGCGGAATTGTTTGTCCTGACATTATTATATTCGGTTCGAAGACATTTATTTTTTGGAGAAAACCGATGCCTGGGTTTTTGTGGCATTGAATTGAACCCGGTTACTTTCACCACAATTCGAAATCACTTCTAGATCCTCATTAAGATATGCAACCCCCTGCTGCCGGTAAAGATGTGCATCCGCAGCCGATGTCCTGGAATCCAAATGGAATGATGAGACAAGTGTGCTCTGTCGTCAGCAAAGCAGTATATTTGACTATTCGTTTTTTCCAATAAGTCGTTGATATACAATGTGGACAATGTGGATCCCTGGGGACACCAGCGTTGATGGTAAAACTATTCGAGAGATATTCGTCGACGGTCACTTGCGGAGAACGTTCTTTCAGGAATCTGGAGAGCCATACACAAAATTGATCCGATAAGTCATAGCATCGAAGTTTCGCCAGCGAACCCTCAATCTACACACGGTCAATGGCCTTAGAAATATCAAGTCCAACAGCTTTTGACTCTCAATATTTCTCGATTGCGTTATTCCAAACATGGAGGATGACATACGATAGAAGGTCGCATATTGGTCTTTGTTTCTGAAAGCCATAGTGATGTTCGCTCAAGATGTTAGAGCCTTCCAAATATTCAAGGATATGGTGATTTACAGCTTTCTTCATTATTTTTGATATCACTGATAGCAAAGCGACTGATCTATAGTTATTTGAAAGATGTTTCTTGCCCCCTTCCAGAGAATAGGCTGAACGTGAGCAATCCTCCAACAAGAAGAAAAAACCCCTTCCCTGTGGGACAGGTTGAAAAGTCTACGAAATACTGGTGCGACTTCATTTGCGCACTTTTCAAGAACAATGACGGGCACTTCATCAGGACCAGACGCCTTGTTGATATTGAGCTGTTCCAAAAATTTTTACCTTTAGCAATGGGTTCCTCTTGTACTTCTTTATTATTCTCTATATCTGGTAAGAAATATCTTTCGTACATCCACAATTGTAACGCGAGCTCATCAAAAGTTTTGTGATCTTCATTAGTCAGTAACATTCAACTGGATCTGAATGTTTCAAAAGTTTTGAAGCATTTCACAAACCAATATTAAATCTGGCAGACCTGGTTCTGTTTTGAGTACATTGCGTTCATTCCACAAGCTCCGTAACTTTGCTATGTGAGTAGAAATATCGTCTCCAGACGTCCACATAAAATTGAAAAAATCGGTACAGATTTTGAACAACTGATCTTTTGATATATATTCAAACTGTCGTTTCAGCGCTTCCCAGGTTTCACAGCTTTTTGCCCCATCCATGATCTTCTGATACACGGAATAACTTTTTGCAGATGTTATCATTGACTTGGCATAACTGTTGATCTTACGGTACAGATCAAATTCTTCTTAATACTTTTTGATATAATCTTCTGAAGCACCTTCTGGTAATAGGGACGGTTTCACCAGTTTTCCATCAATAACATCCAATGCACTTTCATGATAGTCTATCATTTTTCGCGGACTTTCCTTTTCCATATGGGCCAGTCTAATTCACTGGTTAGGGGTTCAATAAGCTTCGCTGAATCCATGTCAGCAGCTTACGATTAATAGCAAATACAAAATTGTTCACTGGGCTTGTGTGTCTGGGCCCATAACCTATTAAAGTTATTTGTTCACATAACAGAACGATTTATTCAAGAGATAACTTCAATAACACATCGGCAAGTATAACAAATCAGGATTCCACAAACTAACATGTAGATCATGCCCAAACGTTTATGAGGAAAGGACTTCAAGAAATTTCATTACGAGAAACGCCGAATATAAAAGAAGTTTGGAGCTAAATAAAACTAATTCCGCCTATATTTGTCATCTCTTAGATAATAAAACACAATTTCAAAATTGACTACCACATATTATTACAGAAAATAAAGGACAAAATAAAACCTGCTGGAATATTTGGAAATCATTGAACTCAGATGTTCAGGAAGTTGTTCAATCACCATTGCTGAAGTTGTTCTCATAAAATGTCAATAATTAACATATTTACATATTAACTGTTTTCCTAGAAATAATATTGTATTAATTTTTTATTTCTATAATACGTGGGCATACTTGAAGACAGGCTTTAAATCAAATTATCCAAGGAACAATTCGTTCAAGTCAGTCTTCTCTTACCTACACAGTAGATATTAAAAAACAACTACTTCCCGGGCCACGAAGGGCGTTAGATTACATCCGACAGGTGTCAGTAAAGGATTCTTCACTACCGGAATTGATTTTTAATTATTGGAACACACTTGCAGACCTGTTTCGGAAATCATCGACTTCTTGTTGATGATGGAAACTACCTTGCACTGACGAGTGGTGGAGTAGCTGGAAACTGCTCTGCAAGTGCGTTTCAATAATTGAAAATCAAATCCGACAGTTGTAACGCCAACAGCATATGCAGGAAGTACTTCCGTGAAAAAACCAGTCAGATATAATCCAACGCCCTTCGTGGTATTAGCCAGGAGAGCAGTTGTTTTCTAAAAGGTGTCAGCCCATAAACCTACTGTGTAGGTAAAGAAAGGCTGGCCTGAACGAATTTTTCCTTTGGGTAATTTGTATTAATTTTACTTCTTAAATCAACCTGCTTTGCCAAAATCGATCTAAGTAAGTTTGGACATATAATGCCAAAATTCTGTACCTCTTTCCTAGAAATAATTTTATTGTATTGTACCCAATTGTTTAGTCTGCCTGTTTTATCAAATTTAATCATTTATTTAATAACTTTTGTCATTACTCACTGTTATATAAAGGACATCGTAACACAGTTTGATATATTAGACTAGGTAGGTAGGTCTAAAGTGAGAGGGTCTATTTGACCCTCCACCGCAACCCACAAGGGTTTATTGTGGCTCACACATATTCATACTCGGACAAATAAACCCAGCTTCTTAACGAAGCCGATTAGTTTGTATGGTGAGTGGTCTTTCAGGTCAGAGGGTGAGAGTACGGATCTGCCGAACTCTAAGAATCTGATTCGGTCCCCAGCGGGGCAGGCACAAAGTATATGCTCTGCTGTTTCATCATTTTCCAGGCAGAGGCGACACACACTGTCTTCCGACAGTCCAAGTCTCTGCATATAGACACATTATTATTTTTTTTTTTTTCACCGTAGTGTGCGCTGGTTAGGCCCTATCCCCCGAAGCCCCGATACATTCGGGAGGGCGCGCCAGCATAATCAACCAATGACCACTCCCCACAGCGTGGGGTAAGTGATCATTGGGTCCGAGAATCATGTGCCCTGAGCAAACGCAGTGAGCCAAGAATGACAGCCTTCTGCATCTGTGCGGCTAAGATTTCTGCCTTAGTGGGGCAAGCCGGTATGATTTTGAGATTCGAGAGTAGAGAAGACATCATTCCACCAAGGACTCCAACAATCAGAACGACCATCTTGACAGAGTGATCTGGATAGAGTCTGCGGAGTTCGAAGAGAAAATCTCGATATTTTATCCGTTTTTCCTCCTCTTTTCTGACGATATTCGTCTCGCCAGGAGCTGAAAACTCCACGACAAATATCGTTTTAGTCTGGTGGTCGAGAAGGACTACATCAGGCTTATTAGCTTGTATGAGCCTGAGGGTGGGGAACGAATAGTTCCAATAAATTCGGCACTTCTCGTTCCCCACAACGGATTCAATATCCCCCGGAGCGTAGGGCAACACCGGTGTCTCGTCAATACCGTAAGAGTGCCGTAGATGGTAATATAGCACTCTTAGGGCCGCGTTATGTCGATGGATATAGGCCGAGACCGCATATGCTGGACATGCTGATAGCAAGTGCATTAGGGTCTCGGGCGCCTCGCGGCAGGCCCTGCACCTTGTGTCAGGAACCTCTATACCCAACACGCGACTGCGGTAGACTAAGGTGTTGAAGACACCATCCTGGCAAGCCATGATGAACCCCTCAGTTTCCGACTTCAGCCCACTCGACCTGAGAAAAGCGAACGTCAGGCGCTTTGATAAGCCAAGGTTTTCAATGTTATTGAAGAAGACCCCATGCGTCGGCTTATCCCTGTGTCTCCGCAGAAGTAAGGTGATCTCTGCGGCTTTTTTCTGAGCTTTTTGCTGAACGGGTTCCAACTCGGTGACAGAGTTGTAGTCACCTCGTTCAGAGTCGAAAACTATACCGAGTTCATCAGCTGCTCGAGCAGCTGCCCTAAGGAGAAATGTCCAATTCCTGCTCTCTCATGGTCACGGACCATGCAGAGAAGGGGATCCGAACTCCTGACGACTTTACAGGCTGTATCTAGTACCATTCTGTCATGTAGACACTCCAAACTCAAAAGTCCACGACCTCCCTGTTGTCGGGGGAAGTACAACCGTGGAACGGACGATTTGGGATGCAAACTCCTATAGAGATGCATCATTTTTCGGGTCCTTACGTCGAGTTGATACACCTCCTCCCGAGTCCACTTTACTACTCCAATAATAATAATAATAATTATTATTATTATTATTATATGATGATTCAAGTGACAGTGACAGTGTATCAGACTAACTGATGTAGCAAAACGTATAAATAAAATAAATTGTGAATATTCTAAAGTTATCATCGTGGATAATCTCATTTTTCATTTCAACAATGAAAATAACTAAAAATTCCAAAAAATACAGTTCTATTTCCTCCGGCAGAACTGGATCACCTTCAAACAGAAACAACAAACAGTTGAAACTGATAAATTCTCATCTAGTACGTCCTCGAGATTATTGCCAAACTGTGCGATAGAATTATTATTACGATTTTTGTGGCGACACATCATGATGTAATGATTTCTTTCGTTACACGGTTTCGTAATTGATTCATTTTCTATTGCGATCTCCTAACGTCATGACATCAGATTGATGATTAGAAGGTACTATCTATTAGTGGCATGATTTTGGAACGTAAAGTGAATATTCAACGATTATGTTAACAAGGAACTTGACTAACTTGCATTTTTGAGTAGATGTTTTGAATAATGTTCAAGAGAGAAATTCATTGAGGAATCGGAATTGAAATCTTTGAAAATACGCGTATACAGGGTGTCCCTGGACTTCCTCTTTTCCTCTCGGGAATGTATCGATGGGGTCAAAATATCACCAGTACTTCATATAACTTTTTTTCCTAAAAGTCTTCGTAACCAAGTTACGGGCCTTCGAAGTTACAAAATGAAAAATGTTTTTCTTTGATAACTTTTCAAGTGAATATTCAAAATCATCCAAATTTTGGTAATTGACTAAACAAATGAATTCCGTCGATGAGCTTTCATGCAGGAGTCAGTTGTTTTGCTACAAAGTCAGGAACGGACTACCCCCGATGGTCCACACCCCAAAACTTTGAAATGACAGATATTTTTCAATATTTTTCAACAAAATAAGGTTACTTGGACAATTTTATGAATAAAAGTACTCGTGTGGAAAGTCGATCGGAGCAACGAGTCTTGATAAAAATGTAGTTCTGCTCGACGACATCAAACCCGCTCGTCCACCATTATTTGAAATGAATAATTATCAAAGCAGAAATAATAATGATAACGTTAATTCAACAACATTTATAACAGGAATAATACAAAGTATGCTAAAATGAAGTCGTAAACAAAAAGTACAGTACCTATATGGAAGTTTAAGTCACAATTGTGATAGCAGATATTTTTTCAAAAGAAATATCAAGTTCTGTAGATTCGTGGTGTTTTTAAACTAACAAGCTACTCTACTATGAAATATCGAATTCATTCCATATTTTGTATGTACATAATACGTGTGGAATAATCACGTTTCGTGTTGATCAGTTATCTGAATCTCATGAAACTCAACATTCGAATGTTTCAAATTCTTCTTCACAGCTAAACTGTTGAGGAGTTTCACTGATAATTATAATTTTATGGGAGAAATTCTTCAACACGAATCTAAAGTTAGCTGAAAAAACGCACATCGGAAAAAATATTTACTATACTAATAAAAAGCAAACGAATGAACTACAAAAACGGATGCACATGATCAGGTGAAAAATATCCAGGGAATAATTATGTTCCATTTCTTTCACAGATGTTGACAAAAAAACCTTTTAGAAAGTTTTGATAAAAAATGAGAAACTGGAATGCGATTTTGTTTTGTTGCGTGGTGCGTTGTCATATGACTATCATTGTATTGTCAATATTCTATAGGATATTTTGAATTTTTTTGATATGGCCGAACAGTTTACATTCAATGAATATGCAGATATGCATGTATTTTATGGACGAGCATTTTGTAATGCTGCAGAAGCTCGTCGTCTGTATTCCGAGCATTTTCCCAATCGAACGGTACCGTCAAGAGAAACATTCGAGCGTGTCGATCGCAGCTTGAGGGAGACAGGTATGTAATAATTGATAATTAATTTGAGCACGTTGTTTTATTTCGATATTATTGTAGGTACAGTTTTGCCAAAACGAGGTGGTGAGGGCGCTCCTAGGACTGTACGTACCGTTGTATTGGAGGAAAATATTTTGGAAGCCGTCGCTGATGATCCTTCAATGAGCATCAGAAATCTATCAGAACAGTTCCATACATCCAAGTCCACTATTCATAGAATAATTAGGGAACAACTGCTCCACCCATTTCACATCCAGAAGGTACATGCCATGACACCTCAAGATTTTCCAGCACGACTGGAATATACCAATTGGTTCATGGATAGGCAAAGAGAGGATATGACTTTTATTAATCGAGTTTTATTCACTGATGAAGCAGGTTTCAGTAGAGATGGAGTTATCAACTCTCATAATCTCCATATATGGGCCGAAGAAAATCCCCATGGGATATTGCAAACCAAACACCAACGGAAATTCAACGTGAATGTTTGGGCTGGTATCATAGGAAACCATCTTATAGGACCATTCGTTCTACAGGACCGATTGAATGGAGAACGTTATTTGGAGTTCATTCAGAACGATTTGAATGGACTTTTGGAACATGTTCCATTGCAAACCCGAAGAGATATGTGGTTTATGCATGATGGCGCTCCTCCTCATTTTAGTTTGATTGTGCGTGACCATCTGAACCATATTTTCCACAATAGATGGATTGGTAGAGGTAGGCCATATTCATGGCCATCGCGGTCTCCGGATTTAAATCCATTGGATTTCTTTCTGTGGGGGCATCTAAAAAGCCTTGTTTACGCTACACCTATTCACACAAGAGATGCATTGTTGAATAGAATAACATTACATTGTGAAGCCGTACGAAACGACCCTGGAATGATATTTCAACTACAGAGAGGGTGTCTTCGCAGACTAAGAAAATGTATAGAGAGAGAAGATGGTCATATCGAGCAGTTTCTGTAGCGGATTTTTCATTTCTGTTTGCTCTTGAGGCTCTTGAGTTTCGTTAGTTAAACGTGTTTGCATTATAAAAATTCGTTATGAACATTTTACCTATCATTTCCATTTTCCTTAAAAACTAATATTTTCGAATAATGGTAGACATCTCAGGATAAATGTTGTTGAATTAACGTTATCATTATTATTTCTGCTTTGATAATTATTCATTTCAAATAATGGTGGACGAGCGGGTTTGATGTCGTCGAGTGAAACTACATTTTTATCAAGACTCGTAGCTCCGATCGACTTTCCACACGAGTACTTTTATTCATAAAATTGTCCAAGTAACCTTATTTTGTGGAAAAATATTGAAAAATATCTGTCATTTCAAAGTTTTGAGGTGTGGACCATCGGGGGTAGTCCGTTCCTGACTTTGTAGCAAAACAACTGACTCCTGCATGAAAGCTAATCGACGGAATTCATTTGTTTAGTCAATTACCAAAATTTGGATGATTTTGAATATTCACTTGAAAAGTTATCAAAGAAAAAAATTTTTCTTTTTGTAACTTCGAGGGCCCGTAACTTGGTTACGATGACTTTTAGGAAAAAAAGTTATATGAAGTACTGGTGATATTTTGACCCCATCTATACATTCCCGAGAGGAATAGAGGAAGTCCAGGGACACCCTGTATACTGCTTAGCGAGTTGAAGTATTTGAACAGTTCCTCACTCTGTTTTGGAGGGAGGCAGGAATTGAATACATTACATAAATAAGTTTGGGTAAGAAAGTTTTTAGCTCTCCACTACTCCATCTTGATACAAAAAAATGTGGGAATCTTCCAAAGAAAAGAATAAATTAATCAATTTGAAAATAAGTAACTCTACAGGGTGTAACTAAATAAGTGTGAAACATTTAAGGAGATGATTCCTCATCGAAAAAAATATAGAATCTTTCATATAAAGAAATTTCATTGGAGCATCCCTTGTTAAGATACAGCCCCTGAAAGGGGGTACATATAATTTGTATAACAATTTTTTCACAAGCAGTAAAAAAGTTACAATATTGAAATAAACCTGACATTTTGTACTGCCAAAAAAAAACTTAGCCAGAAATGTATTTGGTTTACCCCATGGTTGTAAGGTATGGAAAACGCAACCCCTAAAATTTATTTCCAATGTAACTTTTTGTCTTATCATTTGTTCACCATTTAAAAATTTATTTCCGAAAGCCTGTTTCATTCTAAACAAAAAATGTCTCTTGGATTTTTTGCCCAAAATAAACCAGTTCACAGCAAACAATTATTTTAAGAACAACTACAGAGATACGTCGTCATAAATGCAAAAATAGTAATCTATTATCGATAGTGACAAATTGGTATGACGCTGTCAGTTTGTGAATTTTCGAAATTGAATTAATACTGATTGTGTGTTGCTGTTCTGTTCTTAATTTGTTATTTTAATAATTCACTCGTTATTAAAATGGCATACACAAATGAGGAAATGACTGATATGCATTTCGTTTACGGTCTATCGCAGGGGAATGGGTTAGAAACTTCTAGAAGATATGCTGAAACGTATCCTCAACGGCAGCATCCTTCACTCAGAATATTTGCTCGACTTCATCAACGATTACGAGAATATGGTTCATTCGACAAAAGAACGCAGGATTGTTGTCGCCATCGAGAAGTACGAACACCACATCTTGAGGAAGCAGTACTTAATTCGATTGAAGAACAACCTACTACCAGTACGAGAAAAATTACTTTCCAGCTAAATGTTGATCATATGACGGTATTTCGAATTTTAAAGGAACAATTCTTATACCCTTACCATCTGCAACAAGTACACGTACTGTTACCACGAGACTTTCCGAAACGTCTTGAATTTTGCAATTGGATGCTGGAAATGATTAGAAGAAATTGTAACTTTCTGAATGTAGTTTTTCTCGGGACAAGATTATTTATTTTCATAATTACCACATATGGCTGATGAAAACCCTCACGCTATTGTCGAAACTTAACCATCAAGAACAGTTTTCTCTTAACGTGTGGCTCGGACTTATTGGGGATGATTCAATTGGGCCTCATTTTCTACCTCCTCGAATAAATGGTGAGGCAACCGTTCAATTTTTAAGAGAAGTACTGCTGGAGGAAGTTCGTTTGGACGTCAGAAGGGATATGTTTCTTATGCATGATGGGGCTTTCGCCCATTTTAGTCAAGTAGCACGTCAACATTTAACTGAAACATATGCAAATCAGTGGATAGGTCGAGGAGGACCACAGAACTCTGGCCCGCTCGATCTCCGGATCTCAATCCTCTCGATTTCTCTATTTGGGGTCATTTACAGCATTTGGTTTATCGTACTCCTGTTCGCGATGTAGAGGACTTAAGAAACCACATCATCGATGCGTGCAGGATAATCAGAGATACTCCAGGAATATTTGAGCGAATACGTGGCTCAATGCGCCGACATCTAGACGCATGCGTTATGTCTGAAGGTAGACATATTGAACATTTACTATGATTTCTACATGTTGTGCGTTTGGTTATGATTAAATTAGTTTTGTTTATTACCCTTTAATCGTTTAATGCAGGTACTAACTACAAAATAACAATAAATCCAGTTCGCATTTATGACGATATATCTCTGTAGTTGTTCGTAAAATAATTTTTTGCTGCGAACTGGTTTATTTTGGGAAAAAAATCCAAGAGACATTTTTTGTTTAGAATGAAACAGGCTATCGGAAATAAATTTTTAAATGATAAACAAATAATAAGACAAAAAGTTACTTCAGAAATAAATTTTAGGGGTTGCGTTTTCCACCCCTTACAACCATGGGGTAAACCAAATAAATTACTGGCTAAGTGTCATTTTGGTAGTTCAAAACGTCAGCTTGATTTCAATATTATAACTTTTTCAGTGCTTGTGAAAAAAATTGTTATACAAATTTTATGTACCCCATTTAAGGGGCTGTATCTTAACAAGGGATGCTCCAATGAAGTTTCTTCATATGAAAGATTCTATTTTTTTTCGATGAGGAATCACCTCCTGAATTGTTTTACACTTATTCAGTTACACCCTGTATACATGGATGTGTAAATCATGCAAAGAAGTAACTTTCAGACACTGAAAGAAAGCCCTCCTGAAACAGCTACTTTCATATAATCATTGAATTATACGAAAGAAAAAATCTTTCGAAATAAATACTTTTATATGAACTCTGAATTATACAGAAGATACTTTTCTCTACTCTGTATTCCAAACATTCGTTATGGAATAAAATCAGATATCATTCACAGGAGTTCTACTTTGAATGAATGGTAACAAATTGCATTAACATGGAACACTATCCTCCTCACTGGTAGAAATCGATGTTTCGTCGAAAGACACTTGCCTTAAGGCTCTTCAGTACCAAATTGGTAAAATTATAGAAAATACACATAATTCATTCATGAATTACGATTTTTTAATGTCACGGAATAAGTTTGATCTACTTATGTCATCGATGACTTCGTAATGACATTCATTCACCTATTTGATTAAGTCCCAGCCAAGAGGAATCTTATTTGAACTGACGGGTTATATTTTTAGGAGTGATTAATTTTTGGGAAAGAAAGTTTTTGGCTTTCTACTACTCTATTCTGATACAAAGAAAAGGATGAGGGAATCTTCTTGTTTCAAAAGAATTTTTTTCTTCCGTGTAATTCAATGTTTATATGAAAGTAGCTGTTTCAGGAGGACTTTCTTTCAGTTTGTATCTGAAAGTTACTTCTTCCATGTATAAAGTTATATCCATGTATAGAGTTACTAATTTTCAAATTGATTAATTTCTTCCTTTCTTTGGAAGATTCCCACATTTTTTTGTATGAAGATGGAGTAGTAGAAAGCCAAAAACTTTTTTTCCAAAAAATTAATCACTCCTAAAAATATAACCCCTACAATTCATAAATAAGTTTATAACAACAAATGAAATTATACTTTGGAATAGTGTTAATTCAGGGACGGAATGTTTCTTTCGTATAAGCTGGAATGAAAAGTTCTCAGGCTAACATAAAATGAATACAACGATTATATCGGCCATAAAATTTTTCGATACCTTTTTTATAGTATAATTTGCCTTTAGCCCTGAAATAGGACTCAATTTCGACGAATACCTCTTCTAGCGAGCATTCTATTGAGGTCTGAGGACAGAAAAGTCGCTGAGGACCAGATCTGAATAATACGGTGGATGCGGAAGAAATTCGAAGCCCAATAAATGCAATTTTGCCATCGTTTTTATTGATTTGTGACACGGTGCATTATCTTGATAAGACAACACTTTTGTTTTTTCGAATAGGACCATTTTTCTGCGTTCAAACGCTCCAATGACGCTATATAATAGTCGCTATTGGTGAGTTTTTCCTTTTCAAGATACTCGATGAATATTATACCATGCACATTCCAAAATACCGACATCATAACCTTGCCAGCCGACTGTTGCATCTTTCCACGCTTCGGAGTCGGTCCACCACGTACAGTCCACTGAGATAACGATCGTTTTGATTCTGGTGTGAAATGATGGAGCCATGTTTCATCCATTGTCACATATCGACGCATAATCTTGTGTTGTTCATTGTGGATCAGCTTCAAACACTGCTCAGAATCATCAACTCTTTGTTGTTTTTTGTCGATTTTTTAAAGCTTCTACTATCTCGATCAATTTCAATTTGCGCTCATCCAGAATTATTTTGTGGCCTTTTTAATATTTTCGTCGGCAACATCCTCTTTGGAGCTTCCACTGCGTGCATCATCCTGGGTGCTCGTTTCACCACTTCTCAACGGTTGATTTTCTAGGTGCAAAATCCGAATAATGTTTAACAAGCCAACCTTTGGCTTCAACAGTTTCTTTTCCGCCAAAAATCAATGCTTTCCATCCATTTTCTTCAAACTAATAAAAGTTGCTTCATTCAAAAAGATTTATCTTATGAACTTTAAGTCCGACAACTGTGAAATTTGTACAGGGTCTTTTAAAAGTTAGGGTTAACTGTGATCCTGTGTGAGCCTACGAATTTTTCAGCCCATCTAGCATTACTTTCCAGAATTTCTGTACCTCTGAATGACTTATCCCAACCTGTACAATACAATACAATATAATGTATTCCTCAAAATGATTATTTCACTATGATATAGGAGTCGTCAATGGTAAAACATTAATTGTGTATAAATAAAGTATAAAAATATGAAAGTAGCTGTTTCAGGAGGACTTTCTTTCAGTTTGTGTCTGAAAGCTACTTCTTTGCATGATCTACACATCCATGTATAGAGTTACTTATTTTCAAATTGATTACTTCCTTCCTTTCTTTGGAAGATTCACTCATCCCCTTTTTTTGTATCAGATGGAGTAGTAGAAAGCCAAAAACTTTCTTTCCCAAAAATTAATCACTCCTAAAAAAAAATATAACCCCTTCAATTCAAATGAATGAAGTATTACACAACACACAAATTTAACACATGAGACTGCTCGTATTGACAAAAAGCAATCAAAAGTGTCGAAATCGTAGACTTGCGAATGTGGATACTCAAAATATTCATTAATATCATAAAAACAATCATCTCTGATTCCTCGTTCAAGTAATAAAATTGATGCTATACGTTTCATAATGGAAAGTAGAAAATTGAAAAATTTTAATCCTGCTAGACATGGCGTCTCTTCGAATAATTTTGTACGATGTTGTTGTAGTTTAAATAAATTCCCCTTCCTTGTTGCGTAATTATGACACTGGGAGTTAGATTTTCATTCAAGTTTCCGTTTTTTCACAGAGAGCAAACAGTTATAAATACAGAGAGGAGGTACTGTTGATATCTTCTTTTGCTTGAAAACTGCTTGCCAACACCAACGGGTCTAGATCCTTCTGGTCGGTAGCTAAAGCTGTTAATAGAAACTTTATGAAATCCACAATTTCACCACTATCACAAGCGTATGGTTCAATTGCAACAACAGCCATAAAAAAAGCAAATCTACTAGCTAAACAATTTGCGTCACACTTCACAGTAGATTTTTTCGGAAAGACACCACCCACTATTTCCACACTAGAATCCATAATGCCGGAAATTATATATAGTCAGGCGAACTTTGAAACAACTTAATATCAACAAGGCGTCTGTCCTATTCCCAGAAAGGGAAAAAGAAATCTTGCGAATAATTATAGACCAGTCGCTTTGCTATCAGTGATATCAAAAATTATGGAGAACGCCGTAAACCACCATATCCTTGAATATTTGGAAGGCTTCAACATCAAGCGATCATCAATATGGCTTTAGGAAACAAAGATCAACAGGCGATCTTCCATCGTATGTCACCCATATTTGGAATAACGCAGTCGAGAAACATGGAGAGTCAAGAGCTGTCCGCTCTTCACCGGCAGCAGGAAGTTGAATATCTCAATGAGGATCTAGAAGTAATTTTGAATATGGGTGAAATAAAACCAACCAAGTTCAATTCAATGTCACAAAAACCCAGGCATCGGTTTTCTCCAAAAAGGTAAATGTTTCCGAACCGGATATAATATAGGGAAGACAATTCCACTTTCTGCTTCGATAAGTTTGTTGGGGGTTGAAATGGACACCAATATGTCGGCATAATTATCAGAAATACGCGACGGACTGTGACTGTTCATCGTTTTGAGGTTCAACTCAGTACACCTCGAACATCACTGAATAATAACTCTTTAATTTGAATCACCACTTTCGCACAGGCACCGCTCTAAGAGCGCCTTAAGGGTTTTCCTGTAGTGCTTGTGTTTTGTTCTATATGAATCAGTGTAACGTTGATTGTAAATCATACGAATTATTCGTTTCTGAGCAACAAATACCCTGTCATAGGACAGGGTATTTATTGCTCATAATGTGGTCATAGGACCACATTATGAGATAGAATAGAATTCACAAGAGCATAGTTAACATTTAACAGGTGTTTTCGCTCAGTATTTTTTTCAGTTGCATTAAGGCATAGAAATTGCTATTGAGTCCTTTACCGTAGTCGACTTAAAATTGTCAGTTCAATGCGTGGTCATATGAACTAGAAGCGTTGCCGATTCTTAAGGGGGTATCTTCATGTTATTTATAAGAACTTGTGTAGAATGTTCACATATTTTCTTGAAAAAATGTTGTTTCTGCAGTGACACCAGTGACACCACTGTGAGAAATTTTGACTTATAACATTCAGTTTGTCCTGTTGATTTCTTCTGAAATAGAAGTATCATCGACAAAAAAAGCTATCGATGTAGTGCCGATATGTTGTGGCAAATCATTTGTGTATAACACAAACAGTAAAGGTCCCAGGACTGAGACTTGTGGGACTCCAACTTCCAAGTCAAAGGTATTCGAGTTCACATTATCCCATTTTACGAACATCTTTCGAAATTTCATGCAAGGCATAATCCAAGATAGAAATTTACCTCGAATTCCAATTGCACTCAGTTTATAGGCCAGTGTATTGAAGTCTATATAATCGAAAGCCTTTTATTATTATCAGAAATACCTTTATTATTATCAGAAAACTGTTTTTTTTCTTTAAAAAATTATTGTTTTCTTGCCGACGCTTCAAATTCAATTAAATTCGTCTCCAATTTTACAAGAAATAATGAGTTCCTAATTAAGTTACTCACCGAAAAGTAGTTTTTTTTTGGTAATATTACTGTTTTAATAACATTTAAAAAAAGATTTAAAAAAATTGCAACAACCAAATTTTCGAAACCACACCAACACAAAACGAATGAAACAAACGAATGGCTTTATATGTGATTCATTTGATAAGGTGGGGTCTGTTTTTTCAATCACTGACAGAAAAGAAAAGAATGAGAAAACGTCCGGTTTTACCAACAAAGCATTTGTGACAGCTTTCGCAGTTCAATTTGTACACTATATTGGAGTGTGTGCCTTGTTTTTGTTTTTTGTTCCAACAAAAAATGCTTTCCAACTGTATTATTAGTATTCATCATCAAGAAAGTTTTAGTCGCACTTTCCGTCGATCTACCAGGACAAAATCCATATTGACATTTATTATTTACATTATGTTTCGTTAAGAAAAGAAGTAGTTGTTCATTGATACATACTACAATTACTTTTCTCAACACACTAGGAATAGTTATTGGTCGGTAGTTGTCATAATGAATTGAATAAAATTTTCTGAAGAAGCTTTTTTCATATGGAACATCAATTAAATCTGATTTGACCATCTTATGTAGGTATTGACGAATAGAAATAAAGATTATTCAAAGGTAGGTACGCGCACAAGAAAACAAAAATTATACCCAACCCAAGGCCATTTCGAAAACGAAATCAGATATAATTACATTCTCAATGTACGATGTACTATCACTGATTTACACATATTGAGCACGGTGTAGATGACCTAGACATGAAATTTCACTCATAAAATGTGCAACACACCTTTTTCAGTAAATTTTTAATTTGTTGTTATTATAAAATAACGATGACTTGACAAGCTGCTACGGATAAAGGACAGAACTTATGAAAAATGGGGTTACACCAGTAAAAGTAGAAGAGTTATTTATGTAAGTGGTGAATTAAAACTTAAATTATCATTTGCAGTTCTGATTGTGAAATATGTTTGTGAAACAACATTAGTAGGTTAATTGTGTTGAATATACAAAAAAACATTTGCACTAAAAATTTAGATATTCAAATTTCATTCGCGAACGGAAATAAAATTCGTACCGATACAATGCAGAACGAGGACATTGGATCTCTTCATTTATAGTCCAGTCATTATAGTAAGTTCACCTCGGAATTCGAGATACCCAGCTGTAAGTCTGTAAATACTTGTATATTGACACCCTGAAAGTTGTCTCAAAACCTACATATGGTAGAGTGTAAGCAACTATTAAATTTCAAGGTCAAAGGTCACAAAAATCGGTTTTTTGCGCTATTTTTGGAAATATCTCATTTCCTATGGGTTTTTTGCTATTTGTATTTATTATCAATATTGTAGAATACAAAATTCTCTACAAATTTTGTTTCAAAAAATTTTTTATACGGTGAACCATTTTCGAGATAGAGGGCGGAGAGCACGCGGTCACAGCATCATTTCAGGTCAACCGGTGCCTCCGGTCGAAAACGCGCCATATATAGTTGATGAACTATCGGTAAATCAATGATTATAAATATTTGTCAATTTTTATTAACTATTATATTATATTTTATCATTTTTTTCCTAACTTATCCACTTTTTATTCAGTATTAATTTATTTAACAACACTTACCTGCCCATGTAATTACAGAATTGTTAATGAAAATATAGGAATTATATTTGAATTTTAACCTAATTAATATTTATAACTTCTTACATGATGGAAAAAAAAAACAAATAAATTATGAATTAATCTTTTTATTAAAAAATATCATTGAATACATTTATTTTTATTGAAAGTAAAGAAATGGAATAAAGGGTACAAAAACTACAATTTATAATTTTAATCATCTTCTTCCTCTTCATCGTCGTCTTCTGGCTGCTGATAAATTTCAAACCGGTCTTCATTATTCAACGACATTTGTCTCAAGTTCTTCCATGATTTCGGGGTCAAAGGTTCCATCTTCGTTAATGTCGCTCTGATATGGTAGAGCATTGAGACAAGCTTGCCCATTACATTGGCCACAAGCTAAAGAGCATTGCAAGCCCGCTTTCCTGCATCCGCATCGCGAACCACAACCACTCTTGCAGTTGCAGAAAATTTTATTTAGCAAATCTTCTGGAGCAGGTGGTAAAATTGTCATGATAGGCTCCAGAAAATCGTTTCGCATTGCCCAACCCCATACCTGGGGTTCCAAATCATGTCCTAACCAAGTTTGAACTTGATAATATACACGGTTGAAATGTTGATGAGCAGCTGCACTTGTTGGTGGAATATTTGAAAGCTGCACAGGTTTATTAAGTTTTGTAGACTTGACGTAATGCATATAACGAAGATGATCGAGACTTTTCACAGATTTCGGAGCATTATAGACTGCTAATAAGGTTTGAGTTCCACTCTCTAATAATCTCTGGGCCGAACAATTTCCTTCCTCAAATGCTGCAGCTAGTTCATCCAAATTTGTCAGTTTCTCAAAAACTTTTAAAAATGATTTTTTTCCCTTTTTAAAAAGCGCAGAAGTTGTGTCACAGCCACTTAATGCGTACAGAGATGAAATATGTTTTTTAGAATGAGGATAATTATCAAAACTTTTAGTCGAGTATATCTCCGTTTTTACATTACCTTTCCCAACTTTTTTAAAGAAAATTTCATGTTCGTAAGACAGTGTACGCCCAATTAAAATGACAAGTAAATCAATATCTTGTTCTATTATAACTGCAGTTTTTTTAGACTTTGATTCTTCAATTGCAGTTTCAACAATAAGAACATCCGCATCATCTCTGGCTTGTTTAGTAGTAATATTTGCAGCTTGTGATTTTTCAATTAACATATTAATGAGCTTATCTTTGTTATTTCGATTTGATAAGAATTTTTCTTAAGTAACTGGTACAACCATTGTTTCATCGAAACAAACTTCATACGTTTTTAAAAGTGCAGCAGGTCTTCTCTGCTGCTCCATAGCTTTTACGTTCTTACTGTAGTCTAAATATCCGTCAAATACAACAATTATTTTGGAACTGTAATGCCTTTGTAAATAATTCATATATTTATCAAAAATAATAGAAAAAGTATCTTCTCTGCTCCATACAATATGAATAGATATAGATTTAATGCATGAAGAAAATGATAAAATATAATATAATAGTTAATAAAAATTGACAAATATTTATAATCATTGATTTATCGATAGTTCATCAACTATATATGGCGCGTTTTCGACCGGAGGCACCGGTTGACCTGAAGTGATGCTCTATCTCAAAAACGGTTCACCGTATAAAAAATTTTTTTAAACAAAATTTTTAGAGAATTTTGTATTCTACAATATTGATAATAAATACAAATAGCAAAAAACCCATAGGAGATATTTCCAAAAAAAGCGCAAAAAACCGATTTTTGTGACCTTTGACCTTGAAATTTAATAGTTGCTTACACCCTACCATATGTAGGTTTTGAGACAACTTTTAGGGTGTCAATATACAAGTATTTACAGACTTACAGCTGGGTATCTCGAATTCCGAGATTCTTACCTAATTTAAGCTTAAATGACTGGATTATTACACTTTTACGAATAATGTCATCAAGACGGCGCCGGCGACAGGCTCTCAAAAAAATGTAAATTACATTTTTAGGCAATTTAAACGACTTCTATCTCTATCCTCACCTATGAAATCTAAAAATATAAATATTCACAACATTTGTGACATCATTATTACCATTGGTCAACACAAAATTTGACTTTGACATTGAATTATGGAATTTCGATAATATAAATCATAGATGAACGAAAAAGAAGAATTTCATGAAAAAGTTTGCTTTTATATCCAGGAGAACGTTTGATCGATATTATTGAAAATTTGTGATTTTGATCTTCAATTTATAATAAAACGATACAAATATACATTTAGATTATTTTTATTATTCTTTATCATCAAATTGACCAACAAAAAAGTGGAAAATAGTTTTGGAATGCACAGTATTACTTCTTTTTTATGTTCGTAAGTACTTTCTCTCATCAATAAACCCAAAATAGTCTCACATCATAGTTTCATTGTATTGGTGTTGATAACGGTGTTCGAAATCTTGATGGAAACGCTCTTCTTGCTCTTTTGAATAAGCTCTCATGTTGTTTTTGAATTTATCCAAACGGGCCGGCAGCATATTTACTTTTGAAGGCATCCTACAATCCATGGCCTTAAATTTTAGTAGCATGATTATAACTAGCTTTTCGTAGTCCTAAGCTTCATTATTTCCTGACACTAATGTTTTGAAACTGTTCCAACTTGCACTCTCAACCCTATTAAACAAGCTTCACCAGCAAAAATTTGCCTATTTTTTGAACCAACAAAACTTAAGCTTTACCTAACCTTTGCTTCTGACAATTCCGGGAAACATGTTTTTAAATATTCAAAATATTCTGATTTCTCATCCAATTTTTCTACAAATTGTTTCATCAGCCTTAACTTAATATTCAAAGACGGCATTAACATTTTTTCCGCTTCAACAATCAAATCAAATTTCACGTTATGTCTCTCGATACAAAGTTCTATTTGAATGTGTTTAAAAAAATCTGTTTGAAATCTGTTTTCCGTTAACCAGCTGTCGCACCCCTACGGACGACAACCCTCAGAAGACGAAACTTGAGCTATCTAGGGACTAACGAGGTCTTACCTTTTAACTTGTGATTCCTAACACGGCCTTGAGGATAATGCTGAGTATCATCTCTGCTCTCCCATAAACAGAGATAAAAGAGATATTTTGTATACCAACTCTGTAGTTCCATTGAAAATACTACTATTTTAAAATTTCCAATCATCTGCCACTTATTTATATTAAAAGGGTTATATTTTTAGAAATGAATAATTTTTGGAAAATAAAGTTTTTGTTCAATTACTCCATCAATTTTAAAAGAAATAACTTTATACATAGATGTGTAGATCATGCAAAGAAGTAACTTTCAAACACAACCTGGAAAAAAAAGCCCTCCTGTAACAGCTACTTTCATATAAACATTGAATAAAACAAAAGGAAAACTTTCTTATTAGTCAATGGGCTATGCTTGAAGACTGGCAATAAACAAATCTAAAGAAATGAACTTTAAACGTTCAAGCCAGTCTCGTTATACCTACATAGTAGGTTGAATGGACTGACGCCTATCAGAAAACAACTACTCCCCTGGCTAATACCACGAAAGGCGTTGGATTATATCCGATTTTCAATTGTGAAATATCATTGACTTTATGTCGATGATGGTCACTATCTTGCACTGACGAGTGGCTAATGACCAGAAACCGGTCTGCAAGTATGTCCGTTCCAGAATTGAAGGTCGACTCTTTCAGTTGTATTGCTAATTGCATATGCAGGAAATTTTCTGTGAAGATTCCTGCACTGACGCCGGTCGGATATAATCCAACGCCCTTCGTGGTATTAGTCAGGGGAGTAGTTGTTTTCTGATAGGCGTCAGTCCATTCAACCTACTGTGTAGGTATAACGAGACTGGCTTGGACGTTTAAAGTTCATTTCTTTAGAAAAGAAAAATTATTTCGGAACAAATACTTTTATATGAACACTGACTAATACAAAAAAACACTGTCCTCTACTCAGTTCGTATTCCAAACATTCGTTGTGGAATCGAATCAGATATCATTCGCATGATTTCTACACAATATACTAAATGAAAAGTAAAAATTTCACTAACATGGAACACTGTCATCGATGTTTCGTTTCCTTAGGGCATCGGATAACTAAATTCGTGATACTTCACAGATTTGAGTAAGATTTTAACACTTACATAATTTTTTTCAGATGTACTGAGTGAGCTATTGAAAGAGATGGGAACTTATTTTCGTTGTGTAATAAAACTGCTTTCAGGCTTTTTGTAGAGCTGTCAATAAGTAAACGTCATTCACTAGAAACACAGGGTATCCCAATTCATTTTCGAACATTTTTTCCTTAATATTACTTAAATTTTTTCTCAACACAAAACCGTTATTTTTAACACTTCGACACGTTATTCGATCACCAGGTGATCACCTTCAAGAGGAAGATTCCGTGTTAGGAATCACACGTTAAAAGGTAAGACCTCGTTAATCCTTAGCTCGCACAAGTTTCGACTTCTGAGAGTTGCCGTTCGTAGGGGTGCGACAGCTGGTTAACGGAAAAATAGATAGATAGAAAGGTAGATCACAATAAATCAAAATACAATTATTCATTAGTTTCTGCCTGAACTGCTCTCTTTGAGAACCATCCAAATAAGTAGACATTATAATTTTTTTCTGTTCAAAAAATATGGTGTCACAGATCAGTCTAGAAGTCTTTTGCATTTCAAAGAACGTAAATATATTACTAGTTTACCAATTTTAATAATTTCATACATGAGAAAATGCTCTTGGAAAGATAATGATGTTTAGCGCAGACAAAAACAGATGAATCTGATGGGTATTGAGCAACACATTTATCTTACGTATGTTAGATATGGAAGTACAAACTTGTGAAATATCAATGCTGGTGAAATAAGTATTGTAGATTTTTTGTAACATAAATGCGAGTTACTAGCATAATTCGTGTTGTAGAAGTGATTACAGAAAATGTTAGGAGTGACCGTGACATATGGTATAACGTTTAAGTCTAATTGAGTACTTATTTTCAAATACTCCTTGAAGGAATTAAACATAATTTGAGATTCGGCTTGGAACCATTCACAACTTTTTATACCATAAAAGTATTTGTAATGTCGGAACTTTTGCTTTGTTAACGTAAGAGTTCATTTACATTTCAGTGTTTTCAGTTGTTTGACGTTTCGGCTTCTACTTTGAAGCCATTTTTAAGGAGGTACTATACTACCTACCCTTCAGGTAGTCACACGCTTTAAGGGTTTTGTGATATGTTGAGTGTTATGTTGGCCTTGAGGACCACTGTGATTTGTGGCTCGTTCGGATACACTTGTGACTTAAGAAAACCCCACAAGAAAAATTATAACGGAGTCAAATCCCACGATCTTGAGGGCCAGTTCACATCACCTCCACTTGAGATGCAGAATATTCAGTGTGGCATGAGCTGTCACGGAAACATGGGTCGCCTCAGAATATCCAGACAAATTTGTTACTACACCTAACTTCAACTTGATACGTATGGACCGTGATAGTAGAGGTGGTGGAGTAAGTTTTTTATCAAATCACTGTATGAATACAAATGGTCTGGAGCAGCTATGGATTATAGTCAATACAAAAAGTAGCCTGTGGAGTTTTTTATCGACCACCAGGAACAAATGTAGAGGACTGTACGCAGGAGTTAGCTGATGTACTGGAACAAGTGTATTTGGAAACAACTGCTGTGGTGTTAGTTGGTGATATCATTATTAATTTGTTAAACTGTGACTCTCACGATACTCAACTATTCACTGCCCTAGTTTCTAGTTTCGATATGAATCAAATTGTAGAAAATTCTACTCGTATAACAACAACTTCTGAATCTCTGATTGATGTCATTTGCATTAGTAAGGAAGTAATGGTAAGAAATTCTAATACACTTGATATAAATGGTATAACTGATCACCTGATGGTATTTTGCGATATTGATTTCGAAGGTGAAGATACTTATGACAACTTGATTTATTATAGAAATTTCAAAAATTTCAATCATGACTTTTTTCTCAAGATGGTGCTAACTTACCATGGAGTGGATATTGTGATTATGCAAGATATTAATTCCAAAGTAAATTTTCTCAACAAATGCGTCATTATGCTTTTTAATGAACATGCTCCAATTTGCACTGTAAACAGAAGAGACAGACATCTCAGTATATAACTTATAATATGAAATTGATGATAAAAACCGGTGATAAAGCTCATGCCAAATATCTTAAAGAAAAGACAGCAGCAGCTAGACAGTACTATGTAACTTTACGCAACTATGTCAGTGACGCAGTAAAACGAGAAAAAAACAGCATATATACAATTTGTTTCGAACAAAAATGAGAAGTATTCAAAATTGACATTGAGAAATCTTGCAGATTGAGGTGTTACTACAAAATCATCCGCGCAAACCAATAGCCTGCAAATTGAACTAGATAGACTTGAAGAAATCAATGACTATTTTTTAAACGTGGCAAAGCATTCAATACAATAATAATAAATTGAACGTTCCTATGAACTTTTCCCTCATTGATATGTGATGATGATATTTTGACTGCTATCAAAGAAATAAAATCTAATGCTTTATGTATTGACAATATAAATATCAAGATGATTTCTTTAGTCATACCACACTGTATTCATGAAGTTAAACATATTTTCAACAAGTCCTTCAGACAGGGTATTTTTCCAGATGTTGGAATAATATAATTCCAATTCCGGAAAAGAATGCACCTACCACGTTCAGTGACCTACGCCCTATGAGCATTCTGCCCTCATTCTTTAAAATATTCGATGAAAATGTTTCCCGTCAAGTAAGAGCTTTTCTTGAAGAAAATCGAATACTCCCGTACGAGCAGTCTGGGTTCCGCAAAAAACACGGAACACGGACTGCCCTCTTGAAAGTAATCGACGATCTTGCGAGATTCAGAGATCAATCAAAAGTCACCATTTCAGTACTGCTTGATCAAAGTAAAGCTTTCGATTCAGTTCATTTCGATTCACTCATCAGCAAGCTCAATTTCATAGGATTCGATGACATTTCTATTGAATGGATGACCAACTATTCCACAATGGGTTATACTGGATGATTACTCATGGTAATCCCTAAAAGAAACAATCTCAGATGTACCGCAGGGACGTATTTTAGGACCCTTGATGTTTTTAGTGTTTATTTTTGACTATCCCAGTTTCTTATCATATTGTCAAGTACATCTATATGCAGATGATATACTTACAGTTATATTTGTTTTCTCATAACACCGATACAGAAAGTTGCGTGGCCAATATAAAGACAGATTTGCAAAAACATTCCTTTACTCGGAGAATCATGGATTGAAAATCAATCCAAATAAAACTTTCGCCTTATGCATGGGGTCTCAAAGACAAATAGTAGAAACTCAGTGTAACTTTAGGCTCACTCTCGATAACGCAGACATTTACTGGCTAGACAGTGCTAAAAACCTTGGCGTAACCATAGGTAGCACTTTGTCTTTCCATGAACATGTGACAAACATTTTCAAAGTATCATTCTTCAAAACTCAAATCGCTATACAAATTCAAGTATCAGTTATCAGAAGAAATGAAACTCAGGTTAGATAAAACTCTTATTTCCCCCCATATCGAGTATTGTTGTTCGGTGTATTACAATTTTTTGCCGCAATATAACAAGCAGAAGTTACAACGTATACAAAATGCTTGCATGCGATTTGTATGCTGTATACCATAAGGTGAACATGTCACACCATTTATGTAATAAAATCACAGATGCTTACTGTTCAGTGCTAATTTAAAAAAAATTAAATTCAATGTATGGTAGTGTAATGAAATTGTTAAATTGACCAAAATTGTGTTAAGAATATTAAGAGTTATTAGCAACTATATGATATATTATTTTTTGTCTCCTCTCTATCATTGTTATGATAAGTATTTTTATAATTATTTTCTTACACTCACTATATAATTTTTGGGACGGGTGGAAGATAGCCTTTGGCTATTCCTTCTCCTTTTATGCATAAATGTTTTTTTTGTGCATAACAAACGATATTATTATTATTATTATTATTATCATTATTATGTAGCGCCGTCCTATTGAAACCACATGTCGTTGGGTCCAGATCATCCAATTCAGTCCAAAATAAGTTGGTTATTATCGGCCTACATTGCTCGCCGTTGACAGTAATAGCCTGGTCAATGTCGTTCTCAAAAGAAATATGGACCAATGACGCCAGCCCAAAACCACACTGAACAGTGACTTTTTCGGAATGCATTGAACGCTCTTGGATCTCATGTGGATTTATAACAACCCATATTCGACAATTTTGTTTGCTCGCGTAACCATTCATGCAGAAATTATTCGGCGAGACACTTCGTTGTCAATGATCATTTATCTTCAGTTCTTGGGCCAGTTGAACTTTGTACGGGTGCATGCCCAAGTTACGACGTGAAACTCGCCCCTTCTATTTATTCACGTGGTTCATTCAATACCCACGAATATAGCTTGTCCACATTCATGATGCCTGTTAAACGAAAGGGTACTCTGAAATTTTATCCCAGAACCTCTGTTAACGACATATGATAAGGGTAAAATTCCTTACCTCGCCACTCATTTGGCCAACAGTAACCACATGTTACCATTCAGCTCACTAAATGCTATTTCAATTGATATGTACTACATGTGAATGCTTCTCAAATATAATTTCATACCAATGTTTTGAGTGACCTCTACTTCACACACTCCATTCTGAAAACATCAAATCGTTTCTTTTTTCATCAGCTTCAATTTTGCAATAAAGAAGTAACCAAATTGAAGCAACTAAACTCAAAAGAATTATAATTTATTGATGAGGAGAATTTTGTAATTATAATTTAATCGACCTAGACATTCACATCGATTGCTGAACTTTCAGTAAACAAATTATCGATTAGTCAATAATTACTCAATTACTTTCAACTACAACCTGCTACAAATTCGTATATTTCAAAGAGAGTTGAGTAATTGAAATCCCCAAATTCAACCTGTGGGCTGTCGCATTTAGAATAGAGCCGAAATTATTCAGAACGTAAGGATAATTGATTTAAGACCAACCAACTATAACTATTTTCCTCACACCAGAACTATGACATTTTTTTCGACGCGCATTTTCCGTTCCAAGGTGGCATCTGCCATATTTTCTCAACAAGAAGAATTCACATCCAAGGTCATTGAACCTCCCCAAGGATTATGGTCATTCTAGTTCAACTCTGGGTAATGATAATACCTAGCCCTAAATAAAGAGCCAATTATTTACTGATATGTCTGTCGTCAATTTGATTTTACACCATCAAATGAACTAATGTGATAATTTTATATCAGATACTAATAACATATTTGTACAAACACTTTCCTCAAAAATTATATTCCTGAACTTCACACAGGCTTTTTGTTGTTCAAACATACTAGTTGTATTCTTTGCTAAATATGAAAATGCTATAGACAATTATAAAAACGTGATGGGGAATGCTACTAACATTGGAGTCGTTCCAGAAAATTAAATCCTGACCAACAGGGTTGGGGTCATCAAAAATCAATCAGAAATCTAGCTTTCCTTACTGATATATGATTTAGTTCCATCAAAATATATGGAAACTCTCTTCCAGAAGCTTCGGATATATACTTATCCATAGTTTTCGATGATGTGTGGCACCAAAGATTCGTAATATTTCTGCATATGCCTTACTATTAGCTCATAGGTAGATCCAGAAAGATCTTCATATACGGAGATGACAAAACAAAATACGTATGATGTTTTTCAAATTTGTTCATCACAAAAAGTTGCTGTTGTTGGAGAAGATGTGGTTTGGCTGCCATTTTTCGCGCAATGAATAAAAGAGTCAATAATGAAAACCATAAACGAGATGACTGTTCAATTGTTTAAGACCATTATTAAGGAATAGAAAATAATAGGACAGACCTGAAATGGATCCCTGGAAACACCAACGGTATTGGTTAATGTATCCTCGAAAGAACCATTGATGGTTACTTGTAAAAAAACGATTCTGGACAAACTAGAGAACACTGAACAAAAAAGGTCTGACACGACCGGCCAAAAAAAACTTAAGTTTTATATATTCTTTGTTCTACCAGTCGGCTCAAGAAATTCTCTGCCAGGAGATACTTTTTTCATATCCTATGATATCCCAAAGCTTAGGCATTGAAAGGAGAACCTGTTCATTGCATTCCTCTACAATTAAATTCAATATAATCACTTCATTTTACAATTATGAATGGCGAGAAAAGTACCTTAACATGTACGACCTCGTTAATCTTCAGCTCTCATTAGTTTCGACTTCTGAGGTTTGTCGTTCACAGCCAGTTAACGGAAAAACATATTTTGAACAAACATCGTCGTCAAAAGTGAATAATAAAAGTCACTGTATATTAGAAAACATACTTTGAAAACATTCTAAAGGTACACAAATTGAATTATTGAGTAAACTTCCTTGACATTGGGAACAATCAACTCACTTCATTGTTTCCAAAAGTATTACGTAATGAAGTGAGTGGATTTATCACCATAAAACTGCAATAATGTTAATAGGTTTATTTGCATAATTCTTCGACGGTATCTGTGAATGTTTTGAAAGTTCTTGTCGTTTCAGGAATCGATAGTCAAATTATTAACAGTTTCTGGTTGACACAAATATTTTGTTTGTTCGAAGATATATCAATAAATTTATTCAACTATGGTATTTATTAGTTGAGTATTGACTTTGTGAAAAGTATGCATGGGAGCTTTTAGGAAAAATGTAGAAAACTTTTTTCCCAAAAACTAATCTCTTCAAAAAATTATAGCTCTCCAATTGAAACATCATGGGCATGATGAATTTTATTAGTTCGGACTTCCATTGTCTGATATTATATAAAATGATTTGTAAACCCTGAAAAAACTAATAAAAAAAGAAGAATTGAAAAAGAAAAGCTGAAAATAACACTGAATTGAAATGATAGTGAAATGAAATACAAAGTCAAATAGAACAATTGAAGAAAAAATAATAATGAAAAGTTAAGAGATTCCAAGCCAAGTTACTTCACGACTTTTCGATTGTTAATATCCACAATCATCTTCGGGTAATGACTGGACTAATTTCTCCGAGATATGACTGTTTATGGGTCATTCCAATACTTTCTCTTATCTCCGCTTTCCTTTTTCCGCTTCACCGGTTTAATGGGAGATGGCCGTTTGGCGGGATTTGGCCATTTTTCGCTTGATTATGGGTTTCCATATGTTGCGTATCTCTACGCTAGCTTGGCTGAATACATTGTTGGACAGCATATACGCGGCTTCTTTAAATTTACTCCTAAACCAATGTTCCTCTCAGTGCAAGATCCCAGCTTGGGACCACTCGATGTTATGTTGATGGGTCCAAAGATGCTCTGCTATTCCTGATTTGCTGGTTTCCCCTCGCTGTATGTAATTCTTGTGTTCGGCAATGCGAATATTCAATTGCCTCTCAGTTTCACCAATATAGGATTTTCCGCACTCACAGGGTATCCGGTAAATGCAATTCTTGGAATCGCAGTCCACGTTCGGTGGCCTGGTTTTCGTGAGGCTGCTACGGATAGAGGTTTCGGATCTGAAGCAGGTTCTGATGTTGTACTTGGATCCAATTCTTCTTATCCTTTTCGATAATCCTCTGATGTAGGGAAGTGCAAGCACTAGTTGTGACGGCTTCTCTTCCTTGCGAGGTTCCTGCTGTCTTTCAGCCAAATTCTGTTCCACCATCGCTTTGGAGTAGCCATTCCACTGAAGATCATTTCTGATGATGTCCAGTTCCTTCTCGAGACCTTCCTTCGTATTACAGAGCCCGAAAGCGCGGTCTAATAGAGTTTTGATGATTCCTCTTTTAGTCAATTGATAGTGGTTGGATTCGTGGTTCAGATACTGTCATGTGTGAGTGGGTTTTCGATATACAGATGTTTTCCACTTAGTGTCGGTCCTCTTCACCATTACGTCTAAGAATGGAAATTCGTTGTGGACTTCCTTCTCCATTGTGAAATTGATAAAAGATATTACGCTGTTGATGTGTTTCAGGAAGGCGTCTAGTTCAGTATTCCCATGGTTCTATATCATGAAGGTGTCGTCAACGTATCTCAAACAGACACAAGGTTTCTTGTGGGCTTCTTCAATGGCCAGAGTTTCAAACCACTTCATGTGGTTGGCTATGACTGGTGAAAGTGGCGATCCCATTGGCAATCCCTAATCTTGTGGAAAGAATTTGTCCTTTTGGAAATAACAGTTTCGTACACAGCATCCTAGTAATTCCACAATTACTTCTATATGTAAATTCTTTCTATCTTCTATGTTCTACGTCTATGTTGGTGTAAAGGCTTTCCACGTCGAAACTGATTAGTTGATCTTGATGTGTGACTTCAATCGCCCCTAGTAGTTCGACAAAATGCCTTGAATTCTTCACAAAAGAAGATGTTTTTCCTTGTAATGGTTGTATTATGGGGAGTAAAAATCTAGTCAAGTTTTAAGTAGCCGAGTCTCTAGAGCTGATGATCGATCTGAGCGGAACGTCTTTCTTGTGGATTGAGGGTAGTCCATACAAATGAGGGGGCTTACTGTGGTGCGGTGTTAGCGATGACATAATTGTTATTTTCAGCTATTATTCTTTAAGATCTTCTTTTTTTTATTAGTTCTTTCAGGGATTTCAAATCATTTCATATAATACCAGACAATGAAGTCCGAAATAATGAAATTCCTCATGAAACATTGTCAATCACCTTCAAACAATCATGGACATATTGAATACATACAGAAACAGCTAAAAGTGTTGAGAACACTCGTTTGGAACTAACGATACAATGAAAAATATACATACAGTGTGATGAAACTCAAGTCGGCCAACTTCTTTATTATTGAAGATACGAATTCGGGTAAATTAAAGGGCTAGTAGTTTTTGCCGCTGATTAACGGGTTGCTAACAGAAAAAAAATACATCACGTTATCGATTTATTCAAAAAAACACCCTGTATATTTCTACCTTAATCGATTTGCCAACTCTCTTCTGAACTCAAAAGGCTATGGTGAATTCTATCCCAAACCCAAACCCAAATCCCAAACGCCTTTTTCATTTTTCGTCAAGTTTGCCATCAAAATAATGCATATCGGTTGAAATATTTATTGTTTAAATTATTGTGAAAAATTGAACTGAATGTTCATGACCATCTCCACCTTGTTGAATACAGTTTTGGGCACACTTGGAAACCTTTCTTGTAACCTTCGAAACGGTACGGCTATCGATGCTAATGTATAGTGAAAATCATTCATGAAGTATCGGCCAGTCCCATTTAAGTTTCGAAGTGAAACGTCTTGTTGAAAAAACGCTCACCTGTCAAATTACCTTCGTAAAGAACTGGTTTAACAATTTAAAACTTAATAAGACCTCACCATACATTTATGTTGAAACGAACCCATGGATAACAAGGAGTATTTCGTTTGCAAGAAAAATTGCAAGAAGAGAAGAAAATGCACAAAGTCTCTATCAATCCATAAATTTCCCCGTACTTTAGTAATTCATTTTAAAATATTACCTCTATATTTAGAGGCAAGTTGAATGTTACCATCGAAATTCCTCTAGAAGAATTAGATATATGAGCAATTATACAGCAGACAATGTGACTCCTTGTCGTTATAAGCTATATGCAATTTCGAAACAGAGTGGGTCTACTTACAGCGGACATTACACAGCATACTGCAGACATCCCTACTCTGGCAAGTGGCACGAATACAATGATTTACACGTGTCACCAATTTCACTAAAATCGCCTGTGAGTGGAGAGGCATACGCCCTCTTTTATGGAAACTAATTTGCACCTTTGAGATATCTGAGAGGAGTTTTCTTTTATTGTTTCAAAATGTTTTGACCTGTTAATTTTGTGAAATAATTTTTGTATTTTACTAAATTTATCAGTATTCAAATGAAAGAAAATGCATAACTTACATTCGATAAAATGAGAATTTTCAATTTTAGTTATTTCAATACATTTATTCCATTGATTTTGACTATTTTTTTCATTTCTGTAGCTTTTCGATTAAGAAGCTACAGAAGAATGGAAATGAGAATGAAAATTACAAAAAGAATTCCGAGTTTTGAGTTGAAATTTGCAAGGCAAAATATCGAGAATTTGCCCTTTTTGCGAAATCGCAGTAGGCTGGGTTTGAGGCTGTCACTAGGAGTAATTATAGTTGAAGTAAGCGATATTGTGCACTCTTGAAAATGGCGGCACTCTCAAAGGCCAAAGAAACCAATACATACAAACGAACCGGCAACGAACTAGTCCACGAGAACTGTAGAATTGGCGGTTCGTATTGGATAATTTTTACTAACCGAGTTTTATGATTGGCTGAAGAGTCATAAAATTAAATTTGAATTCGTGTTACGCCGTCGTGTTCAGTTCAGGAACTGATCGCGATTTGCGGGTTGAAATTCGATATTGGTGCAGTTTAAGTTACTTAAATTTTTTGTTATCTGTTTAAAATGTAGCGTGCTTGGACAAGTACTTATAGTAATAACGAGTATGATAACAACGCAGACTTTTTCCTGTATAGTGATTTCAATAGCGATGGCGAACAATGTGAACAAGAGAGACTAGTGAATAAGATTCAGATGCATTTGAATATTGAAACACAGAGAGTATGTTTCAATGTATATAAAAATCTACATCAAGGGAAACAAACTATAACAAGCAACATTAGATTTGACCAAAATGCCTTTCTCAACTGTACGTGAAATAGAAAAAAACAAACCTAATGAACGCAAGACACGATGTGATACAGGATTACCAGAACCTTCAGATGTTTATCTAATAAAATCATTGAAAAACATAATACGACTGTCACAAAAGCAATGAAATTCCTACAACTGAAATCATAAGGAAAACATTGAATACTTCCCTGCCATAACGTGAGCTGCTATGACAAAACTCTTCAGAATTGAATAAAGAAACTAGGATTTAGATTTACAATAATAAACAAACGTCAAGCAGTTATGGAAAGCAGAAGAATAGTGGAATTTCGTAACATATACTCAGAACAAATAACTAAATATAGACAATAACAACGGAAAATTTTCTATTTGGACGAAACTTGGTATGACACTCACGACACAGTCACGAAAGGGTGGACTTATGGTTCGAGAATGTGTACGCCTAACATGCCTACAAACAAAGGTTCGCGACTAATCATTGTGCATTGCGGAGGAAGTAAAGGATGGGTTCCGAATTCTTTGAAATTATGTGAAAAAAACTTGAGGACTGCAGTATTGACTATTATAAAAACATGGAAGATAATATTTTCGAGAAATGGTTTGAAAACACATCGATCCCAAATTTTGATGCGAATAGTGTAATAGTTCTTGACAACGCTTCCTTCAATTCGCGACAGCTCATCAAAGTACTGAATAAAAATTCGAAAAAGATGAAATACGTTTTTTAATGAATAACAATTTGTATTTTGAATATTACTATACCAAAAAGCAACAAGTTGAAGTTTTACAGACAAAAACATTTGGATAAGTGTATGATGCCCTTGAGAGTTTTGCTGAAAAATATTGACACACGATACTGAGACTTCCCCCCCCATTTTTGTGTTTTCAATATCAACCAGTTGATTTGGGGAAAATTGCGTACATTTTTTTCCAAAATATAGTAAGAAGGTAAGACAGCTAATTAAAGAAGAAGTATCTAATATTACCGAAGAAGACCGACTAAATTCATTATTGATTTAAATGACATTGTGATAGTGAAACAGGGAATATGGAAGAGGAATTATCAGGAATTATCATGTAAAATACAGGGTGTCTTCATCTGAGTGTGTCACACTGTAGCAGTTAGTCGACTAGAGTATAGAGGTAGAATTTTCCGTTTTTCCGTTGAATAGATCATGAACAGGTTATTTATTTATTCATTATGAAAAACTTTAAAAGCGAACTTTTTTCCCAGAACTCAAGTTATTAAACAACTACTGATATTGCAATATTCAGTTGTACACAAATATCGAAAACAAATTCTTGTTCTGAAATATGTGACGACCTAGCCGACCAAAAGTTATTAACCATCTTTAATAGTCAAGGATGATCTCAGCACCAGTGACCTCACCGAAAATTTTCGACAGGACCACCTGTATAATGCATTCTCGTCGGATGGACATGTGTGAAAGTCGATGGCATCTTCTGAAGACACAGTTCCCACCCCTTCTGAAACGCGACGTATAAAAAGTCTAAAACATCCGAGAATCGGTACAGTCACCACTCGACCCAGTCATCTCGAGCATCATGAACTCTTTCAGCGTGGTAAGTTCTGGTGTTTTGTTTTTTCTTGTGGATTACGCGAGTTAACAGTGCAAATGGATAATCTTCGTGAAGTGTCTACAGTGGTATTTTTTGTGGTTGCATTTTTGAGAAGTGGAAAATTGTGCGAACGGTTTTGCCGAAAATATAGTTTCGATTCTGCTTTTTGGTGTGATCGCAATTCCTATACTCGAAAAATAAAACCACAAAAAATGTCCTGCAGCCGTTTTTGTTACCTTAAATCGCACTGAATAATAATATCACGAATAGACGTCTAGAAATGAGTTCTTTGCTTCACAATAACAAAATTTTAATTTCTCATACTACTCTTTATTATAGAAAGATTGATGTCCGAAAGTTCTCGCAAAATATAACCAAAATCTCTATGTGTTCTAACACCCGCATTTTCAGGTAACGTGCGATTTGTCCTATATCATAATCATGACAATTATTACAATTCGATTTTTATCCAGAAGTGCTTTGGTTTTCTGTTCGGAAAAAATCTTCTTCATATTGAGAAGGTCACTTTTGTTGTTGGTGTTGAGAATTAATGAATATTTTTCGAAGAAATTTTCCACGTATTGAAACTAAGATTTTTTCATAGTACTTCTGATGATTTATTTTGAGGGCCTCTGTATAACATATCTCTCAAAAAAAATATTTGACACCAGTCCAGTTCAAATTTCAGACTGAAGAGGCAGTGAACTATTTTCTTCGATTTGAAGGGTGAATTTTTGTTAAGAGTGGAGACTATCGTCTCTTGGAAAACTATTACATATTATTATACATTATCCACTAATAATCTCATGAAATTCTCAAATGAATGAAAAAATTGCAAGATTAAGTTCTCTGGATTATCTACTTTGAATAAAATTCAGTATATCATGACACTTTCATTTGACGTCTTCAAATCAAAATACTCGTCAGAGAATACAAGTACGAGTATAATACGTTTCGATATAATTTCTCTGATTACAGATTAATGGAGATGAAAAATTGCAATATTATTGATTCCTTGATTACTAATATATTCCTTCAAAATAAATTTACAGCTTCCTAAATGTTTCAAAAATATACAACTGCCAGTTCATTCCATTCATATGTCATATTGAATGACCATTACAATTATAAGTAAAGGACATGGGCCTTATAAACCTTTAATCGTTGAAATCACCATCATTATTCCAGCTAATTAAAATTCGCATAAGCGAATACCCACTATATTTCACCTACTATAAAGATTATGAACTGTTGAACCTTTTTTTGTAGTACCTAGCAATTATTTCGGCTTTGTTAATGACAAAGGGACTTTCAACTAACCTTCTTTAAGTGTCAATGTCCAGTTATCCTGAGTTTGAACTATCAAGTCCTCTGACTTACAAATGAGGCAGACACTGTAAAAAGCTTTTTAAACGATATATTTGTAATCGACAAAAATCAATCAAATGAGAAAATTCATATACATTTTTTATCAGTAGTATTTTTGACTTTCTAAAACAATCCATTCATGAAAGAAACTGAAGTAAAATTCATTGGACCGTTCCTAAAATGGCGACCATTTTCTTGGCAGATAAGAAAGTTATATTCAGCATGTAATTTATTGTAGTGAAATAGTTTTACTTGACAAAGTAAGTAAGAACAAAAATGCGAAAGATTTTTTTTAATTATATGTAATTGTCAACTTGTGGACGTTTTAATTTTCAACAGATATCCATGATTCTTAATATCAGTTGTTTTTTTTTCTTCGACTTTAAGTATTGTCATCTCCACTGAATGCTTTATATTTCAACTATTATTTTTTACAAATAATCCTAATCAAATTGAAAATTTCAGTTCAAAATTTTTGTCTCGATAGTTATTCGAAACAAAAAACAAAGTTTAGGTATTTCTTCGTTTTGTCGAAAAATGGCTGTTCAGCAGTGAATTTGAATAATTATAAACATGAAATAAAATCTATTTGATTGAACAAAATTTCAATTAATTGAATTAGGATTATTTTTTGTTGTTCATTCTCAATTTTTCAACCTTCAAGTAAACCTAATAAAAGGTGTATCCTTCAGATAAGAGGGAGAGAGAGAGAACCTTTTTTTCGTTGGTTTTTTGCATACTTTAATTTTATATAACTTATGGAACAATGGTTCACAACAAAAAGAGTCAAAAACCAAAAAAATGCGTAACAATAATTCAAAACGACTTTCAGGCAAATCAAATATTCTGCTGTTTTTTATCATTGAATCTAACACATGTGAATCTAAATCAATTTGTCCAAATTACTAGCCAAAAAACGTATCACTCCTTACAAAAACGACTAATAGGCAAACTTCATTGCATATCATGAGTCCATTAATTTTTTTGGCACAGAAGAAGCTTATCATTCGCCAAACCGAATGATAAACAAGCAAATATCATTGAGTCATAAGTACTGTGGATATATAAATCAAATGTAAGACCTAACAAATTCCACATCCATTACCGATACGGACTGTTTGCTACGTGATTCACTTGGATTTAATCGATTAAGAGTATTTTCCTTTGTATATTCTTACATCAACAATGAGACATTAACAACAGTCGACAAGTGAAGAAGGAATCGGTTTCGACACATCTATCTTTTCAAACAGGAAATAAGTAGCCAAGCAAACTATGTGTCGACTATTACGCGGTGATTTCGAAACCTTTCCTCAAACAATGATGGGTATGCATTAAACTACTTGCAACTACCGAAGAAAACATGGTAGAAACGGCGTTCTTGCAGAATTCAAATTACTTCCTTTTGTCAGCTTGGGAAAGTGTTATAATTTTAGAAAGTAGCCAGATGCAAGATGAGATTACCGATGATGAACACTGATTGCACAGTTACCGTCTCATAAGTCAGTCTCTTTGTGGGCACATGTGACCCAGAAATTCAAGTTTGTTTCATGCTGTTTTCCATTATTCGGTAGCTATTATTTTACTTCAAGTCGCTCTCAATTTTATTAAGAGTATTCAAGTTGTATAAGGGTACTTTTTTACTTGAACCTAGAAGCCAACTATTACTAATATTCAATACGGATTTGATGGAGCTGTTTTGGTAGGTTATCCTTTTTTCCTAATTGAAGCTATTGTTGAATTTTGATGTGTTTTCATAAGATTCTTAAAATATCTAATTATCAGGCAATCATCTACATTATGTTAACGAAATCATAAATTGCATGGATACAGGAGGTTCACTAAATTCACAAACATGTTTCAAACTTGATCACAAACTAGAGTCTAGAGAAAATGTCCTGACAATTCTCTGTGATCATTCTGGGCCTATCCCTGCTGTATCAAAATAGTTCAGGTTTTTTCAGTTGTTTCTCCCAATCTCTTTATGTTTCAAACTGAATCATTTCCATATCTGGGATCACACCGTAGATTTTCATATGGTTCAGGTTGAATACGTGGATCCGTTTCTAGCACACTCATTCACTTTATCATTACCTATGACTCCTTGGTGTCCAGACATCCAGTATAGAGTATCAGCCTCTTACAGTTTTTTCAATCCCTTACTTAGCTATCTACTTCTTCATCAATATATTATAAAAAGTGTGGAGCTTCCAATTCGAGAAAAAAAATTAATATGATGCATGATCCACAAATATTTGTAAAAAGTTTTCATTGATATATTCGATTATTGATACTTTACCTTTCCTCATCGACGTTGGGAAATATTGAGGTTCAAATAATCTATTTCTTTGTCAAATTTTGAGCATCAGTAGTTATTCAACTTTTTTTGTTCCAGGTATTAGTCTTCGCACTGGCAGCCGTCGCCGTAGCTGAACCCCCTTCAGGATACAGCTACAACAGGCCCAGTGGAGGTGGAGGTATCTCCATCGGGGGTGGACTGTCCGGGGGCGGAGGAGGATACACATCAGTTTCTTCAGGATATCAAACCTCCGAAGGAGCCTCCGTAGATCCAGCTCTTCTGGAACAAATTCGCCAGATCCTGCTCAGAGAAGAACAGAGCTCTTCTTCTGGAAGCATCGGTGGAGTCGGTCACTACGCCCCATCCGCCCAATACGGAGTGCCATCTCCACAATACGGAGTACCAAGCTACCAAACCCGCGTAGTAGGAATCGATCTTGAAGGAATCAAGCAAGCCATCCAGGTTGCTCAGTACAACCAAATCTCTCACCAAGCTGGTTTCAGCGGTTACCCAAGCGGCCCAAGCGGAAGTTACGGCGCACCTTCAGCACCATCTGGTTCCTACGGAGCCCCGTACTAAGTTCAAAAACTATTTCAAGTGTAAATACCATCTCTTTCCATCTCAAACGGGTCATGATGCAATCAACAACATCAATCAACATCTCTGTCAACAACATCTTCGAGTGATCAATACCATGCATAAAATTTTTATTTTTGTATAAAGCTTTTTATAGGTTATGTTTTAAAAAATACATTTGTCACCGTATTTGTTGTGTTTTATTATCTGGTATTATTCTAGGGGGCAAAGCAATTTGTTTTCATGAATGGTAATACCATCGAATTAATGTCTAATACTCTCAAAAAATTATATAACTTGCTAATGATTTACATCAAAAGTGAATAAAAAATAATGTCATTCAAAAATGTAGTTGGTCTTATAGAAACCAACTGAAAAAACCTTTCTAGTCATGCTTCTTGGATATCGTTCTTTAAGAAATGTAATATGACTAAATAATTCAAATATTTGATAGCAGTATATCTTTAATATTGATATCAGTACCTATACAATAAATATTTAATATGAGAATAGATTCGAAGGATATTTGTGTTAAGAATCGAACCTCATTCAAGATCGAAAACGTTGTTTTCACAGAATGTTCAACTACCTTATATCACAGAAGAAAAAGAAATTATATCTTTCAGAAATACTCCAATGGTATGACAATGTCCAAGATTCCTCTTAATTTCATTCATCTAACATTTTTTATTTCAGGACCATTTCTCAACTTTACAGCCATATTTCCTGATACATTGTTTCACTTATTTGATGCAATCCCAGCCATAAGAATCTTGTTAAAATTGAAAGGGGTATATTTTTAGGAGAGATTAATTTTTGTGAAAGAAAGGTTGTCTTTTTACTTCACCATCTTTATATAACAACTTGTTTTACTTGTTCTTTATATTACAAAGAACAAGTAAATTTTTAACACAAAACTAGAAAAATCAAGCCTCTGGAAACAACTACTTTTATATGAACATTGAATTATACAAAATACACTTTATCCTATTCAGTTTCTACTCCAAATATTTGTTATGGAATTGAATCAGATCATCATTCACAGGATTGCTACACAACATAGTGTATGAACGAGGTAAAATTTGGTTTGTTCCAAATATGAGTGACATACGACAGAAAGTCGGCTGTTGATCTTTGTTTTCGAAAGCCATATTGATGGTAGCTCAAGATGTTGAAGCCTTTATTTTCATTATTACTGATAGAAAAGCGACTGGTCTATAGTTATTTGGAAGATTTTTTTTGCTCTTTCTAGAAATAGGCTTAATACGAGCAATCTTCTAACCATTTAATCCGCCATTTTGTAGCTGCGGCCATCTTGGATTTACAATGATACAGAATTCATTAAATTGTATTGTCATCAAAACTAAATGTTTATAGCTAGTTTCAGATCAGTATTTCAACAGGAATTCAATTACTAAATTTGATCCAAACAAACAGGGAAAGCTAAATGAAACCGATTAATGAAAACAGTGTACATTAACATGTCATTTCATAGTGAATCCTGTAAATATTTCGTCAACAAGTTCTGTCTTACAACAATGAGGTATTGATTTGTTTATTCACTCCTGTCAAAATATCACGACTCAATCAATCACAAGTTTTCACTGAACAATACTAATAGGAATAATACTTACATTATTTAATGACTCATCATTGCCTGTGATTATATTCATTGAATGTGTTAATGCTTTTTATGATAAATTCAAGGAACTCATATTCTCATTCATTAACTTTGTGAGATGATACACAATAGTCTTACCTACTCATTTTTGTCTATTTTACGCATAGTCAAACGCAGTTCGAACAATAGTCTCCCATATGAACTTTGTTCAGTAGGAAACATCAGAAATTATTAAATGAGATTCAGAACCTAAAATCTTACTGTTACTGGAATTAAATAGTGGTGCAAGTTATGAATGCAAAATCACGAATTTTTTCAACATTATTATTGTTGCTTGATCTTGAAATATGAGTTTATTGGTGCGTAAAAATTTTGCTGGCATATACTGAGATCGGAAAGTGTTATCTAACGATCTTCGTATCGCTGAACAACTACCTCATAAACCTAGATTTTTATTTTGTAACTATCCTACCATGCATAACCTACTAATTGCAGTCATCATCGTGATCCACACTTTGAAGTAGGTAAATAATTTATTCATAGAATTCCAAAAATGGCAACATAAGCCATAAAAAGTTTAAAATATTTATTATATTCACGTGAACTAGAAGATTCGTGAATATTTTAGTTATTTGGTTCAAAGTACCGGTATCATATTGGGAATAATAAGTAGGTTGAACTAAAAGTTCAGAATTTTGTGAAAATAATATTCAGAATTTGTTTATAAACGAAATCCAAAGTAATATTTAAATTTCGAAAATAATGTACGACATTTTGACACTGAAAGGGACGAAAATATTTGAAAATATGTGACATTTCCTAACATAACATATTCAAGAAGTTATATTCAATTTTTCTTTTTTTTTTCTCATATCTGTTTTCACATCTGCATACATTATCAGAAAGAAACGTATTTTCTTTTTATTATTATATCTCAATTCTTCTGATTTCCTTAATAATGTCAGCTCTTCTTTCACGTAGATATAAAGCAAGCTCGTTTTTCATTTACGAAAGTAAAAATCTGCCCCTCTTTCTCTTTCTTTATCATCTTCCTCATGTTTGTTATATTGGAAATATATTGGTCTTTTTAACTTGTTCTTGCGATTTAAAAAAAAATCCTTCTGTCAATTTATTAATTTCTTCATTTATGAAAGGAATCACACATTAAAAGGTGAGCTCTCGTTAGTCTTTAGTTCGAATAAATTTTCACTGCTGAGGGTTGACATTGGATTGCTCCTCCTCTAAATGAAATTGCCTTTATTTCGATTCTTCATATATTTTCTGAGAGGAGATGATTGAGAATGGAAAGATTTCAAATTCACATCGTGTAAATACTTCAATGGCTGGTAATTTACTAACAAACCATTTCATTTGTTCGGCTTCGACCAGATTTATTCTCAATAGTTTCAAATACTGTTACTGCTAACTTCTATAATCCTTTCGAAATCAATTTATTACAACATATAACACCTTTCCTTCTGAACTGTGAAAATTCACTTGATGCATTGTATGTAATTAGCACATCTCAAGAGAATCTCCATTATATAAACAAGTATTGTTCACCAATACAAATTATCTCGTTATTACATGGGAATCGGTCGATAATTTTCTAACATTTTCCCACAGAGTAAGTGGTTACTAGGTATATTTACTTTGTAAAAATCTAGACAAGTAATAATAGTTTCAATTGAAGACACCGTAATATGAGGCTCATCCTACCTACTTTCTCTTGTTGATCTTATATGTCCATGTTTTCCAAACAAATTTCTTACATTCTCCATCATTTTTACATAATACCCGTAGAAATTGCTTGCGTCGAGAGACCTGCCTTCCTGATTCTCACGTGTGTTTGTGTTTTTGACAGAATCTGTAATTAATACATTGTCTTGACGAGCTCCTGTGTTATACCATTCCATTGTTTAAATAAGGAACCCATAGTGATTGACGTGATTATACAATGTTCTTCTATTCGAATGGATGTGGGTCAGTAGCTAAAAGGCCGACACATTCACATCTTCTCGCGTAAAGTAATTTACTCTAATTAGATTTTTAATGAATAACGGTACTCACTTAAAGTTTACTTTCTTATATCAATAGCACTTCAACTACTCACCAATTTTATTTATCTCGGACTTTGGATTTTGTTTATTTTGACTGACATTAATGGCTGACAACCCCAACTTTATAAATTGAATGGCAAACTAATTTCTGTTATCCGCCCTGTTACTATAGCCCAGGCAAAATAGACCTTCCAGTTTGCATCAATTCCCAACAAGCTGTATTTTTGTACAGTCCCTAAGTACGTCATTTTAAATGAAATGACAAAAGTCTTCATCAATCACACCCGTGCGTTATTTTTTATTCGAGGTTAAAAGTCACAATTTTTTTGCGTGAATCTCGTGAATGGTGAGAGCTGCCAGGAAAATGTATGGTAGAAAGTTTGTACGCTGCAAAAATGGTTTCGATATTTTTGTTCTGAGAAAGAACCGTTTTCGAGATATCGCGATTTAAAACTCACAAAGAGTTTGTTTTCAAATATTCAGAATTTTTTATGTTTGCTGATGATCTCAAACTTTATCGAGCAATTACTTGCCGAGAAGATGCTGAATTAGTTCAAAAAGATCTCGAAGCTTTTTCCATGTGGGGTAGAAATAGTTTGTTAGAGGTAAACATTGATAAGTGACAAATCATTATGTTCGCTAAAATTAGTAGTATATTCTTTGAATATACATTGAATAATATAGCCCTTAAAAAAGAAACATTTATTCGCGATCTCGGAGTTAAATTTGATAGCGAAATTAACTTTGATCTTCAAGTATCAGAAATTGTGGCAAAAAGTCTCAAAATGCTGGATTTTATGTTGAGAAGTTGTATGGGACCCATACTATAATGTAAATATCGATTTGATTGAGAATGTTCAAAAGAAATTCTTAAGGACTTGTGCTTTTCACTTTGGTATTCAACGAAATGAATATGAGTGCAGTCAACTTTTAACCAAGTTATATATAAAATCATTGGAAGATAGGATAATTTCTATGAACTTGAGTTTCCTCTTCAAGTTAATAAATACTGAAACAAACTGCCCAGAATTATTTCAACTAATAACTTTTCATACCAAGCAAAAAGATACGATAAATCCTGACATTTTTCATATACATGTTTTCCATGCCAATTATTCTTTGAACCGTCCGATTCCTCATATTTTGAAGCTGGGAAATCAATATCATAATAACTTAGATCTGTTTAATGTATCACTTCAGGTCTTTAAAAATCAATTGAAAAGGCTATAGCGTTTTCAAAGCTTTTCTTTACCTTACCATTTTCTTTGTAAGTACCAGATTATTAAATCTTTTTTCTTGTAAGTACCAGAATTGTTTCATTTTTCAGTAATGTAGTCACTTGACATAAGGCTTTATTGATATTTTGTATTTCACACTTTGCTAAATGTTTTGTAAAATTGGAAATTATAATGTAGACAACAGATATGAGCATTCAAAAATATTTTATTTCTGACCGGGATATTATAAGCTTACATCGTCATAGTTACGCTATCAATAAAGAGGGTCATAACTCCCTTGGGACATTATAGATTTTATAATTCCCTCTACCTTTCACAAGTAAAAATAAATAGAAATGAAAACTGAACCATATTTTATTTATTCACGTCATTACAAATAATAAATATACAATTTTGAAATGTTCCCTGAAAATTACTTCCGCCACTGGAAACAATTTCTTCTTTTGTATGGCTGGAGCTTCTGTTCCCTACAGTCGAGGTACCTGCCTCTTCTGATGACAAAGTAGACAACCTACGCGCCGTTTTATTTCTCAATTCGATGCTATCCTCCAAATACCCCTCCGCCACCGTGGAACTTTTCCAACCTCCGTGTCTTTTTAAGTTAGTCATAGTTGCTCCTGCATTGGCTAGAGCAGTAGCAGAAGTGCGACGAAGGCAATGTCCCGTATAGGAAGATGAGTTTGGCAATCCTAAATACATTGCGATTTTGCTGGGGATTTTCCCAAACATGTTTTTTCCAATTGGCTGAGATGTACATTTATTTTGTCGGAAGCTCAAAAAAATCGTTCAATACCTTTAGGACGCAAAGACATATAAAGTCTTAATAAAGGCAAAGCGGAGAACTCTTTTTCATCCACAACTGTAAATTTCTTCGATACACCAGTTTTACTTTCCGGTACCATAACGGAATCCCGGTCCTCTATATCCGATATCTTCATATTCAAAAGTTCCTGACTTCTGCATCCTCCAAAATAACCCATAATCAAAACAACCTATAACAAAAAAAAGGAAATAAATACACACAAAAAGGAAAATAAGAAAAAAATTACCTTATGCAATAAATGAATATCATTAGGAGCGTCCTTTAGGAATCTGATAATATCTTTAGGAGATAAAACAGCAGACTTTTTCGGCTTATAACTCTTATTCTTCCGTTTCAAAAAAGCCTGTAGTTCATTGAACTTGGTAATATCTCGTTTCTCATGTATAGTCACCTTCGATTTTAGCATTGACCATTTAGTCCATAAAGAATTCGGACTATACGTTTCTGACTGAAACGAATAAACACAATTACTACCAAATCTACCGAAAAACAGAAAATTCCTTACCAGTTCTTGAAAATATGCCAGAAATACAGTTTCAGTGACATCTTTTGGCATAACATTTTTCCGTGTCAGCCAGTCCAGATATATCTTGTATTCTTTTTGGTATACGGCTTCACTTTTCGATGGAATTAATGATTCTCTTGCTTGTTCAGCTTTTTTCAAAATATCCTCCATTATATTTGGGGTAGAAAACACGTTTTCACCGCAAACACAGCTTGATAACAAAGTTCTGTTTATAAACAAGTAACATAGCAACAACCTAGCAACAAGAAAACTCTACTATAATCAATGGTACCTGATTCAAATATATCGGGAAGGTAATGAATTGGTACATTTTTCCGTTTCAAAAATGAACAAAATTTTTTTGAAATCGGTCAGAAATAAAATTATCTATGTACCACGGGAATTAATGAGCCTTAATAACCTCAGGCAATTGCTGTCCCTCGGGCCAGAGGCCCTCGGGACGCAAACTTTGCCATCGGTAATTAAGGCCCTCCTAATTCCCTTGATACATAAATAACTATTGTAGTTCCTCACACTTTGTTAAAGCTGTTTTCGTAAATTGGCTTTGCCGTTGAATAAATAAATAAAATCCAAATATGCATTCATATATGGTCAGTATGCATCATCTAAGGCCTAGTTAATTAACGAAACAAAAATTGGCGGCGAAAAACAATCCGGTTACCTTTAGTTTTTGTCACTCGTGCACCTCTAGCCCCAAGTTCGATGATAGAACACTTCGGTCATAACGTTACCGTAATATTTGATAGTTATAGTAATTACACGAAAAATTTCAGAGCTCTAAACAACGTCGTCGAACTACAAAAAAATATTCATCGTCTGATATCGTTTTTGGTCAACAAACCAACAACAATTTTTCGCTAATGATCACAATAAATCGCGCTTGCCGGCTGCAAAATTCTGGTCAAACAAGCTAATAATGATGTTGATGTCCTCGTTATTAGAACCGCAATAATTTCAGGTATGCGGTTGGTTACCTCGTTCACAAGCAGATGGGGCGATGACAAATATGTTGTTTGTTGTCCGCTTCAGCCTAGTTCGAGGAATGATACTCTGAAGGAGTTCGATTTTCAATTATCGGAATTTATCGATTTTATGTTGATGATAGACATAACCTTGCCCTGACGAGTGGCCAAACAGTCCGAAACCGGTCTGCAAGTGTGTTCCAATAATCGAAAATCTATTGCGACAGTTGTATCGCCAACAGCATATGCAGGAATAACTTCAGTGAAGAATCCTGCACTGACACCTGTCGGATATAAACCAATACTCTTTGTGGTATTAGCCACGTGAGTAGTTGTTTTTCTGATAGGTGTCAGTCCATTAACCTATAGTGTAGGGAGCTGAAACTGTCCTGAACAAATTGTTCCTTTAGATGATTTGATTTATAGCCAGTCTTCAAGTATGCCGACCGACTATATGTGAAAACTCAAATTTCATTCCTGCATGCGATAACTGGCCGCATACATCAGCAATTTTCAAAACACTGCAGCATCTAAGTTGCTTGAAAAACATAACGATTGTATTGATAACGCAGAAGTATTAAAAACAATAACTCTTCTGTAGACGCCATCATCAAGAACGGAATTTGTTTTCTACTTGGTTTACGTCAGGGGTGGTCAAGAGGTCGATCGCGATCATAAATTTAATTTTTTAAGGCTGGCAATTTCCAACTACAAACCTGATTCAGCTATGCTAGCGGAACATACTCAAACGCAATGCTCACATTAATATAAATAAGTAGTTACGAAAAATAATTTTCACTTTTATATTTTTCCTCTTGATAAAATGAAAAAACTACACATTGTATACTAAACTATGCTGTTTCATTTAAGATTTCAAAATATATGTAATTGATATATCGCACAGGGGGTTTCGTCAGTAAACAGTAGATATTTGATCTCATCAAGCCAGCCACCCCTGATATACATGAATCTCCAAAAAAAGTTGAATCGATAGACGGGTATAGATTTTTGAATTTCGTGTCTTCGACTACTTCGTCACCATAACTCATTTTTCAAGTATAAAACACAAGCACTACAGGAAAATCCTTCAGGCGCTCTCGGAGCGGTGCCTGTACGAAAGTAGCGATACACATTGGATTTGAATCACTGGAGATTAAATCTATTTGGAAAAACGTTATCTGGAAGTTTATTCAACGACCATATTGATGGTTGCTCAAGATGTTGAAGCCTTCCAAATATTCGAAGATATTAAGGTTTACGGTTTTCTCCATGATTTTTGATACCACTGATAGCAAAGTGACTGGTCTATAGTTATTTGGATCCGCAACTGATGTCCTAGAATCCAAATGTAATGACGATACAAGTCTGCTGTCGTCAGCAAAGCAATATATTGGATTCTTGGATTCTTAATACAAAAAAATCACTCGATGATACGTTGAAATATAGGTACTAAAATCTCATTATCTGGCAATCATATATATTTTATTTTCTGAATAAATTCTTGTGAATTTAGGAGCTAAAATCGTCACCTTCTGACGATGACTGCTAACTTGTTGAAAGAACCGCATGTCGAGAGCCAGTACTTAAATTCAGAGTAAGAGGTAAGACGAATATCGTCGGAAAAGAAAAGGAAAAACGGATAAAATATCGAGATTTTCTCTTCGAACTCCGCAGACTCTATCCAGATCACTCTGTCAAGATGGTTGTTCTGATTATTGGAGTCCTTGGTGGAATAATGTCCTCTCTACTCTCGAATCTTAAAATCATACCGGCTTGCCGCACTAAGGCAGAAAGAAATCTTAGCCGCACAGATGCAGAAGGCTGTCATTCTTGGCTCACTGCGCTTGCTCAAGGCACATGATTCTCGGACCCAATGATCACTTAACCCACGGTGTGGGGAGTGGTTATTGGTTGATAATGCTGGCGCGCCCTCCCGAATGTATCGGGGCTTCGTGGGATAGGCCCTGACCAGCGCACACTACGGTGAAAATAATAATAATAATAATAATAATAATAATAATACCAGTTTATTTCAAATAATGAAGTTGTACACTAATAGGTTTAATGTACACTATGACAAAATTATTGTGAAAGACGTCAATGGGCGCATAACATAATATATTATATATAGCTGTATATACACAATGAGTAATAAATAAATGATTTATAAACAGTCACACAGATTGAAAAAAGAAAATAATTCAAGTTCTAGTTGAGAAATTCTTCAAAAGTGTAACAATTTTTTATAATATGAATTATTTTGTCATTTTTTAAACACATATATATGTTTTTACAATTTTTCAGTCTCGGGTAAAATATTAAAAAATTTGCATACATTCACTTCATAACTTTTGTGAAAGAGGGCAGTACGATGGCGTACTGGTAGTAAAAACTGTTTTCCTCTAGTGCAATAGTTATGTAAACGTTTAACCATATTGATAGATCTTTATGCACACAGGCTTCTGTCACTGTAATTCTTTAAAAAAATGTCTGCACGAATTTCTAGAGCCTAGTTTTGCCAGTATTCGTATGGCATATTTCTGTAAAGTAAACACTCTATTTACAGAGGAGCAATTTCCCCAGTTTAAAATATCAGGTGTGAGTGGAAATTAGCATGATACAGGATCAGCAGCATCTCTTCACAACAATGATTATTCATGAAACTCAAAGAGCTGCACGATTTTCTCAGTTTTGTGCATAGATTGTCAATATGTGGGGTCCAGATTAGGTTTGCGTCAAAAGTTATACCCAGCATTTTTACCGATGTTGACATTTCTATTTCACTGGGGGTACCATCAAAAAGTCTGCAGTTTAGATTGTGCCCACGCAGACTAATTAACATAGCATTAGTCTTTGATGTATTTAGATTCAGATTATTGTTTTTCGACCACTTCAGCACATGTTTCAGAGTATTTTCGGCTACAATTTCCAATGCATTCAGATCGTTCTGGGCTACTAGTACATTAGTATCATCGGTATAACACACCATATGTATATTAAAGTTGTTAGTCATGTTATGACTATCATTTGAGGTCATTTGCATAAACTACAAAGATAAATGGTCCCAGGATCGAGCCTTGCGGAACTCCTTGAGGTATATGTAAGGTATTTGAGTAGGACTGATTAAGTTCCACAACTTGCTTTCCATTGCTTAGAAAAGACTCTAGAAGGTGCAGGGGTACTCCCCTGACACCATATCTCGATTACTTATAAATCAGTAATTTATGATCGACGCAAGCGCGTGAGGAGTCTAGAAATAGGCCCATCATAAATTATTTGTTGTCCAGATGTTTCATTACATGGCTCTGGAATTCACAGAGAGCAGATTCTGTGCTTTTCTTTTTATTGAAACCATGCTACGATAATGAAAGCAGATTATATTTGTCGAAGAAAGCACACAGCTGGTTTTTCATATTCAGCTAAAATAGTTTTGAAATACTACAAATAATGCTTATTGATCTATAGTTATTCAGATCACTCTGGTCTCCTTTTTTGTATATTGGACACACCCTTGCGTATTTTAGTTTTTCTGGAAAATTTCCCTTTTGTGCTGATGAGTTAATTAATACTGTTAACGGTTTGCATATACTGGGACCAATTTGTTTCAGAAAAGTATTACTGAATCCATCCATGTCAAGGGATGTTGAATTTTTCAAGGTGAGAATTGATTCTAAAAGCTAATTTTCTGTTATTGGGGACATTTTCGTGACATAAGATTTAGCATATAATTCTAGCACAATAACCATGACCACACATTCCCGGTTGTTAAACGAAACTGTGGTTTAATATTTATTACCCGATTTTTTACATACAGCAAATCTAATTTCGTGCATTTTTTCATACACATATTTCAATACTGTTTATCATCCAAAGTACAATGGCAAACATTTCAAATCGATAGCATTTACCGTTATCAGGACACGTGACTTTGAAGCTGCGAGTTTATCGAAAGCTAATATGACGTCACTAGATATCTGTGAAGATGGGTTCAATCCAGGAAACTTTTAAAACGGCAGACACAAGTAATTTACCACTAGTGGATTATTCATGACTATGGAATATTTCGACTAATGTAAAAACTGTGTGTTGTAGCAAATTCAATGATCAAAGTGTTTCTGAAGTCAAATTATTCAAATTTGAAATTTGAATAATTTGAACTGAAGCGATATATTTGAGTGTATTGGAATAAATAAATTTTATTTTATCATGACTTTGAAATATGTGCGATGTATTTATATTGAAATAGTTGCAAACATTTTGTACTGTGGATTTCGGGTTTAATAAATAAGTCCATGTACTATTCAATTCTTTTTGCGACTATTTTTCCTCTATACTTTCACAACATAGAGAGATGATTACAAACAACCAAAAACAGAACTTACACACCACCTACACAGAAAAGTCTGGAACCAGTGGCGATTCCTAGCAGGCTTCTCATTTCGTATATCTGATGACGTCATGCCCTTTTTCGCTAAACAGTTTTTTTTAGGCTGTTATGTGCCGATTTCATTTTTGGTACTGTTCCAATAATCCAGTCATTTAAGCTTAAATTAGGTAAGAATCTCGGAATTCGAGATACCCAGCTGTAAGTCTGTAAATACTTGTATATTGACACCCTAAAAGTTGTCTCAAAACCTACATATGGTAGAGTGTAAGCAACTATTAAAAGGTCAAAGGTCACAAAAATCGATTTTTTGCGCTTTTTTTGGAAATATCTCATTTCCTATGGGTTTTTTGCTATTTGTATTTATTATCAATATTGTAGAATACAAAATTCTCTACAAATTTTGTTTAAAAAAATGTTTGATACGGTGAACCGTTTACGAGATAGAGGGCGGAGAGCGCGCGGTCACAGCATCACTTCAGGTCAAATATTACTACTAAACAAGCCAGAGATGATGCGGATGTTCTTATTGTTGAAACTGCAATTGACGAATCAAAGTCTAAAAAAACTGCAGTTATAATAGGACAAGATATTGATTTACTTGTCATTTTAATGTACACTGTCTTACGAACAAGAAATTTTCTTCAAAAAAGTTGGGAAAGGTAATGTAAAAACGGAGATATACTCGACTAAAAGTTTTGATAATTATCCTCATTCTAAAAAACATATTTTATTTCTGCACGCATTAAGTGGCTGTGACACAACTTCTGCGCTTTTTAAAAAGGGAAAAAATCATTTTTAAAAGTTTTTGAGAAACTGACAAATTTGGATGAACTAGCTGCAGCATTTGAGGAAGAAAATTGTTCGGCCCAGAGATTATTAGAGAATGGAACTCAAACCTTATTGGCAGTCAATAATGCTCCGAAATCTGTGAGAAGTCTCGATCATCTTCGTTATATGCATTACGTCAAGTCTACAAAACTTAATAAACCTGTGCAGCTTTCAAATATTCCACCAACAAGTGCAGCTGCTCATCAACATTTCAACCGTGTATATTATCAAGTTCAAACTTGGTTAGGACATGATTTGGAACCCCAGGTATGGGGTTGGGCAATGCGAAACGATTTTCAGGAGCCTATCATGACAATTTTACCACCTGCTCCAGAAGATTTGCTAAATACAATTTTCTGCAACTGCAAGAGTGGTCGTGGTTCGCGATGCGGATGCAGGAAAGCGGGCTTGCAATGCTCTTTGGCTTGTGGCCAATGTAATGGGCAAGCTTGTCTCAATGCTCTACCATATCAGAGCGACATTAACGAAGATGGAACCTTTGACCCCGAAATCATGGAAGAACTTGAGACAAATGTCGTTGAAGACGATAATGAAGACCAGTTTAAAATTTACCAGCAGCCAGAAGACGACGATAAATTGTAGTTTTTGTACCCTTTATTCCATTTCTTTACTTTCAATAAAAATAAATGTATTCAATGATATTTTTAATAAAAAGATTAATTTATAATTTATTTGTTTTTTTTATCATGTAAGAAGTTATAAATATTAATTAGGTTAAAATTCAGATATAATTCCTATATTTTCATTAACAATTCTGCAATTACATGGGCAGGTAAGTGTTGTTAAATAAATTAATACTGAATAAAAAGTGAATAAGTTAGGAAAAAATTATAAAATATAATATAATAGTTAATAAAAATTGACAAATATTTATAATCATTGATTTATCGATAGTTCATCAACTATATATGGCGCGTTTTCGACCGGAGGCACCGGTTGACCTGAAGTGATGCTGTGACCGCGTGCTCTCCGCCCTCTATCTCGAAAACGGTTCACCGTATAAAAAATTTTTTTAAACAAAATTTGTACAATAACAATTTAAACAAAATTTGTACAATATTCTACAATATTAATAATAAATACAAATAGCAAAAAACCCATAGGAAATGAGATATTTCCAAAAAAAGCGCAAAAAACCGATTTTTGTGACCTTTGACCTTGAAATTTAATAGTTGCTTACACCCTACCATATGTAGGTTTTGAGACAACTTTTAGGGTGTCAATATACAAGTATTTACAGACTTACAGCTGGATATCTCGAATTCCGAGGTGAACTTACTATAATGACTGGACTACAATGGTTCACCCGGTATCTGTAGATTCCAACGTGCAGGAAAACGAAATTCGACGGAGAAGAGTAACCAGTAGTGTCCGTTTGCCCGGAAGCATCGATCAGATCGTGTCGACCCGAATTGGAGATCCTTTCTCTTCGTCTTCATGCAATTCACCGCTGACCGATAAAATAGAAATCTCTTCTAATTGGTCGTCGGCGAGTCTTCGGACCTAATGACACAGTAAAAGTAATCGAAAGGAGATTTACTGTTGTTTGTTTCATTGGTACATCGGTACGAGATTGCAATCTCCATATCCTCCTTCGATCTGATTCAGTCTCATCCTTCTTTCACAAGTACAAATCATTGACATGCCAATTGTATGCTGTAATATTACTTGTGTAAATGATTTAATTATTTGAAGGTCGTTTCTTTAATTAACTTTGTTGTTTGATATGAATGTCTTTTTTATGTTTTACTCTCAGATTTTGAATGTTTTTTATGGACAAATATTTGACAGATCTTGCTATGGAAAGAAATGGGAACTGAATCCAGACTTCATTTATTGGCTGTACACAATGGTGGTTACAACTATTATATGATATGCTCATTTAGCTTGGTGGCCAAACATGCAACAAACTAAGCAGGTTGCAAAGGCTTGTTTATACATGATGGCCCATTAGTGTGAGGAAGTACCCACTGGATGTTGCAAATTCGATCTCGGAAACTATGACAGATACGAAGATGGTTAAATTGGAGTAAAGTTGCGCATTTGCCCGACTAACAATATGCCGTTGAGAAAGTTCTGAAATTCCGAGTATATCCGGAGATATCCCGAAAAAACAGAAATTTCGGTAAATTGTTTTTATTTTTTTTCTGACTTCATTTTTCGAAGTATTCGAAAATAAATTGCACTTCCACATTGCTATTTTTTCCCTGCTACATAATGGTGTTTTCAGATTTTCTATCCGACGTTTCGTCTTCCGGCCACCATCATCAACTTTATTTTTTTTTTATGGACGCTACATTGGATTCTTTCTGTTTTGAATAAATGTATAATTATCACTCTTTTTTGAAATATTGAAAATATTGAAAAAAATGAATTATTATCATAATAGGCTTTGACTTTGATGTTTCTAAATTTGAATTTCAATTTGTTACACTAATAACATTTTGTTATTATACAAGTTATAACCTACTTGGTATTTATGTAATTACCAAAAGGTAGTTCGGCCCAGGCTAGTCGATTATTGTCGGGGCTGGACGTGGATAAGGAAAATATGTTTTTTTACAGTCGAAATAGATGGAAAAAAGTAAGCCCTGGGGCGCCAGTTGAACGGATTCAACAGGGAAGCTCCAAGCTTGAAATGTATATTAAATTGATATATAGAAAGAAATATTTACAAACTTCACTACCAACTGTGTAATAACTCAAAAATTGATTTTCATATGTTATTTACAAAGAACTAATGTAAAAAAACAGGCAAATATATATATATATATATATATATATATATATATGTATATATATATATATATATATATATATATATATATATAGAAAGAGAAGTTAATATCGGACATAGCACTCATGAAAGTGGCAAACCATAGACACGTGTTTCGGGCTTTTGGCCCATCATCAGTATGGTGCAGCCAAGTGTAAGGATGGGCAACACTTGGTTACCAAAAGATAGAAATACAAATGCACGGAGCCACCAACAGGAGCCAACCGCACATTTGTGGTTTCAGATGATAGATCTTGTGTAACTTGTAACTTGTAACCAAGTGTTGCCCATCCTTACACTTGGCTGCACCATACTGATGATGGGCCAAAAGCCCGAAACACGTGTCTATGGTTTGCCACTTTCATGAGTGCTATGTCCGATATTAACTTCTCTTTCTATATCAAGACACTCAATAACTTTCCTATTTATATATATATATATATATATATATATATATATATATATATATATATATATATATATATATATATATATATATATATATATATATATATATATATACAGAAACATAAGTTAATATCGGACATAGCACTCATGAAAGTGGCAAACCATAGACACGTGTTTCGGGCTTTTGGCCCATCAAACTTATGTTTCTATATCAAGACACTCAATAACTTTCATATTTGTATAATTTCCTGGACCCGGATGTCACGCAGGTAGCTATAGCTGCCTCCGTGGTGATTTTGATAGTTTTCTTGTGAACACGAGATCTATCCACTGAAACCACAAATGTGCGGTTGGCTCCTGTTGGTGGCTTCGTGCATTTGTATTTCTATATTTCTATCTTTTGGTAACCAAGTGTTGCCCATCCTTACACTTGGCTGCACCATACTGATGATGGGCCAAAAGCCCGAAACACGTGTCTATGGTTTGCCACTTTCATGAGTGCTATGTCCGATATTGATGACAACCCGTGAGCTTCTGCTCACGGGTTGTCATCATTTTTTATATTTTTTTTTTTCATATACTTGCTACGGCTCTCCGTTGGTACTTTCTAGAGTGTCTCCTCATATCTCAAAGAATGATATGTATGATGCAACTATAGCTTTTCCGAAGAATCTCTCCCATTACCAGATAAATATGTCTTGAAAGCCTTTTTCACCACCAAAAAAATTAATAAAAGGTCTGACAGTGCTCGACATGAATCTTTCATAGGTGATCTTAATATTCTTGTCCAAAAAACCTGAAAACATGTGCTATGCAATTTTCTACCGATATTTCAAGAATAGGAGATGAAAATATTGAATTGAGTAATTTGACTGACCTTAGATGTTTTTAGGTTTCGGACAGTCCCTTACTAGAACCTTGCTTTTGTGTTGGCTTTACGATAGATATTAATCTGAATCGTTTTTAAATCCTGACCGTAAAAATCTCCTCGGTTTTATTTACTCCTGCTTACTAGACAACCCACCATCACCAGCAATATGCTGATAAAATAACAAACCTACAGGGCGGCTCTACTGATTCTTCTGAATACAGAAATTCAAACCGTTACAAAGTCATTGAATTTTTGGCGAAAAATGGCTTTCGCGAATGAAGAAAAAATATATTTGATACAAATTTATTACAAATACGATAGAAACAGTGTTAGAACATTGGAAACTTGTCCCGAAAGACAACCACATCGAACTATGTTCAAGTTATTGGATCAAAATCTCACCGAGTTTGGTTCATTTGAAAAGCCAATGAAGAAGTACGGAAACAGAATCAACAATCAAAATTCGATAAATAAGGTGTCTATAAGGTAAATTAGACATTGTGTCCTTTTCAATGAAAATATAATTTTGAACAAGTAACAATAATTAACTAAAATGTAAAGACAAAAGTAAATTACAGCAAATGCTCAGAACGCTGGCCTTGTTTATGATAACACAACTGTGCCCTTTTTCGAATATTATTCACTGCACGATTAATTTTCCTCCTCCTCAATCTTCCGAACTCTCTAACAATGCTGTGTTGAAGGTCATCAATATTTTGATATTTCCTCTAACCATAAACTCTAATTTTCAGTGTACCCCATAAGAATGTATCCATAACACTTGAGTCTGGAGACTTAGCTGGCCACCTCACTGGTCCATTATTCACCACCATTTATCACCAAACCTTTCTGTCAGGTAATTAGATACTCGTCTGGTAGTGTGCGGTGGAGCACCAACATGTTGAAACCAGATGTTTTTTTAGTTAGCCAAAGGTATAGATCATCCAAATAGTCTTAGAAAATCGACAATAAAAACTGATGATACGTTTTGCATTCAGAATTCCGTCAAATAAATGATAACCCAAAATTATATCTTTGTAAATTCCTGCCCATACGTTTAAACTAAATCGCACTTGAGGTCGAATCTTTCGGAACTGCCTGGGGTTGTTTGTGCTCCAAATGTGTTCGTTATTTCGGTTGAATATCCGACAATTCGTAAAAGTGCTTTCATCTGTCCAAATTATATTTTCCAGGAAAACAGGAAAATAAGGTCTTCTTATCAGCCAATTAGAAAATTCTAATCGCCTTTCGGGCTCACCTGAATGCAATTTTTGAAATATGTGTATTTTGTAACATTTCAAACCGCTTTTTTGAGATATATGAGGAATATTCTTTTCAGAGGAAATTTGACTTGTAGATTTCCCCGGGTTCCTGTTTATCTGCAAATTATTAATTTTTATTGAAAAGGACACAATGTCTAACTTACCTCATACATAACCTTATTCATCAAATTTTCTTTAGTTTCCTGGTCCATTCTGTCTCCGTATTTTTTCCTCGGCTTTTCAAATGTACCAAACTCGGTGAGATTTTGATCCAATAATCAGTTCGATGTGGGTGTCGTCTTTCGGGATACAAGTTTAAATACATTTCCGATGTCCTAACATTGTTTCTATCGTATTTGAAATAAATTTGTATCATACCTCTTTTTTCTTCATTCGTGAAAGCCATCATTTTTCGCCAAAAATTCAAAGACTTCTACAATAACAAAATGTCACTGAGTGTAACAAATTGAAAGTCAAATTTAAAAACATTAGAAAGTCAAAGCCTATTTATTATGATGAAAATTTATTTTTTTCAATATCTCCAATTTTTAGAAAACGAATGATAACTTATGATACATCATTGAAAGGGTGGTTCTATTCAAATCAGAAAGAATCCAATATAGCGCCCATATAAAAAAATAAAGTGATAGTTATAGTGATAATAAACCCGAAATTAGCCATACAGTTGATCATTTTTCTAATCATTTCAGTAAAACACATTACAGTCAAACTGTGTTTATTAACCAGCTACGTATAATGGAGTTTCGTAAATACACAACACCACAAATCACTTTGTAAGTACGAGGAAGAGTCTTCCGTTTGAAGAAAAGTGAAATGCATTGCGTAGTCTCTTTATGCGATTTCTGTAATGCATTCTCGCAATGTAACCTAGATAATTGAAGGAAATGACTTATGATGTATCTGAAAAGTGAAATTAATTTACCGTGACTGGGACAACTGATACATTGTGTGGAAGCTATTTCTCGGGTTTTTAAGCCGCGGTCTGCAAGTTTTTGTGCCTGACGTTTCGTCTACCGCTGCGGTAGACGTTATCAAAGGTCGAAATGCTCGAGTCGCTCTCAACGCAGAAACTACAATGAAAATTGATGAAATCTGACTACCTGTCCTCAATTGTATATAAACAAGGTAATTCAATTCAGTTAGGAGAAACGAAGCCATGCCTACCTATGATAATATGATCTTTAAAGTTGGCATTAGATATTATACGTCTAATATCTAATGCCAGCTTTAAAGATCATTGTCGCCCACTTTTTATTCATCTCAAAATTATGCCGCTTCCTACAGCTTTTGTATTTGAAACATTGATTGAAATTCATAAAAATAAATCAAAATACATTTTACAATCGCAACAACATGAATACCCTACAAGATCAGGAAATCTGATATGAACAGAGAGATTCAGACTGAGCATCTCACAAAATAATTCATTGAATTTGAAATTCTATAATAAGTTACCATGTCACATAAAACAACTCAGTTTCTACTCTTTCAAGCAAAAACTGAAATAATTTTTTTTGAATCACTGTTTTTATTCTACAGATGAATACATGTTATACAACATAGATAATTCATGTGACTTTGAGTGAGTAACAATTATTCTTTAAACATTAGTTGATTGATTGTTTTTTTTTATTATGTACACTGTTCTGTTATACAAGCATTGTGATAGTTTTATTTGTATATATGACGTCATATTTATGAATTTTTGTGTTTTGACTTGCTACAAATATTTGTTCAAAAGTATCACGTAGCCAATAAACTATTCTATTCTATTCTATTTCATTTTGTTCTATTCTATTCTATTCTATTCTATTCCGTTCCGTTCCGTTCCGTTCCGTTCCGTTCCGTTCCGTTCCGTTCCGTTCCGTTCCGTTCCGTTCCGTTCCGTTCCGTTCCGTTCCGTTCCGTTCCGTTCCGTTCCGTTCCGTTCCGTTCCGTTCCGTCCCGTCCCGTCCCGTCCCGTCCCGTCCCGTCCCGTCCCGTCCCGTCCCGTCCCGTCCCTCCCGTCCCGTCCCGTCCCGTCCCGTCCCGTCCCGTCCCGTCCCGTCCCGTCCCGTCCCTTCCCGTCCCGTCCCGTCCCTTCCCGTCCCATCCCATCCCATCCCATCCCATCCCATCCCATCCCATCCCATCCCATCCCATCCCATCCCATCCCATCCCATCCCATCCCATCCCATCCCATGAGAAACGGTGTTTTATATAGGTGTTGGATGGTTTTATGTTGTATATCAGACATGTTTTTTCTTATATAGGTTGTTTCAAAAGTTTTGTCTCCTTTTTGAGTCTACTTTAAACTGTAATATCTCAGTGAATACTCATTCAATTCAATTGGAATAACATGAGTTGATTAATTCCGTTTGTTCAAGTTTCGATAAAGTCGACGGAAGCCTTTTTTTCCTGGCCCTGATTGGCGAAGGTTCTACCAGTGCTGGCTGCTGCTGACGCAACTTCCTCACAATAGGACTCTGCTGCGACTGTTTGGCCTGGTTGCAGAAAGTTACAATGAATCACACCAGCCGCTGACAACCATACAGTCTCGCGTTTGAGAAGTGGCTCATCGGTGTCCAACCACTGTCTTGGAGATCTCTTGTTGTTGAAGTCAATCAAAATTTCATCACACTTGATGATCCGATACAAAAATGATCGTTTTTTACGTATGTTACTTGTCTTATGGGTGCTTAATGACAAAGCACGTTTGAATTTTAATAGCTTCATTCAACTCGAGACACAAATTATAACATGAAATGCAAATTATCAAGAAATTAAATAGCGCGCTGAAAACCTCGCTTGATAATGCCAAAGGACGTTTTGATGGAGGCTACTCTACTGATTCCATCAGGACCTGGATGTAGTGAAACAACTTTTCCTAATTGGTCCTGTATTGTCCTCCTTGATGAGGACTAGGTTTCCTTCGGCGAGTTCTATCTGCGTTTGCTTCCAACGGCTACGCAGCTTCAACTCAGAGAAATATTCTACCATCCATCGTTGCCAGAAATGTTGGCACATCTTCTGAGGGAGCTGATATCGATTGAGACGATTGATTTTCAAGTCGGTCACGTCGTGGTCTGGTGCTGCTACCATAGGCTTGCCAATTAGGAAGTGAGCCGGAGTTAAAGGAATGTAATCATTAGGGTCTGAACTGAGGGGTAATAGAGGTCGAGAATTTAAGATATCCTCTATTTGCGCACACACAGTACAAAATTCTTCAAAGCTTAGAGGAGTTTCGGAAATTTCTCTTTTGAGATGATGCTTGCAACTTTTCACTCCGCTTCCCATATTCCACCAAAGTGAGGGAATGAGGTGGTATAAATTGCCATTCGATAAGCTTGTTTGAGGCAAATGCCGAAACATCGTCATACATACCTTTAGATTTTAGTAAATTACGTAGCTCTTTTTTAGGACCTACAAAATTGGTGCGATTATCAGAAAGCATTTTACTTGGTTTACCTCTTCTGCACGGCACAGAGCTCGTAAAAACGCCTCAGAAGATAAACTTGATATAATCTCAAGGTGTATAGCCTTAGTCGCAAGACAAATGAATTATCCTATGTAACATTTACTTGTTCTACAACCGCGTCCCATCCTATCTTTAATAATGAAGAGTCCCGCGTAGTCCACACCTACTACTAAAAATGGACCTGATGATGTAACCCTAAAATTGGGAAGGTTACTAAAAATGATTCCTGTTTAGAAAAATTTTGTTTGACTGTGATATCTTGCTATGTTGAAAGTTGAAAAGTTGAATGATAAAAATATATATTCGCTTACATTTGCTAGATTGATTTTGATATATTTTCAAATCTGATCATTTCAACTCTTTTGTACTATTTTGCCTCCCAAATAAACATATAATTAGAAAAAATTACACATCTCAGAAATCATTCGTTATATTACTCCACATTGATTGTTGCACACAAAAAATTTTCAAAATCGGCACCTATGATCCCAGTAGTAGCTTTAATATTATTGTTATGATGTTCAGAAATATCACTGGAACTGAAAAAAAGATACAAAGAAATTCAGAATATCTCTGTTTTTCTGCAGTTACTTACACTTCGCTATGGTCGATATTGAATGAATCAGATTGAAAACCTGCATTTTTGCTTCATTTTCCTCCATCAACAGATTTGTCTTACTATGTTTCGAATCAACTGAAAGTAATCAATTTGAGTTTTGAAAAAATATACTTGCATTTCTAGTTCCATTATAGTTTTTATAAAAGGGCCAAGTTATTCCATAAAACATTTATTTAATGGCTGAATTATACACCAAATACTAGTAAAGGAACTTTGATTCAAATGTCTTGTCCAGATGGGCTGGTGGGAAAAACTACTGAGCACTGATGTATCTGGCCAGTGCTTTCAACTCATAGCTGAAGAGACAGCAACAAATTCCGGACTGCCTTTGACATTGACCTCTTTTCCTCAAGTCGAGTGGACTGAAGTCAGAAACGGAGAGATTCATCATAGCCAGTAGTCTATTGTAGTCACGTGATGGTTATAGACGTTCCTGATACCACGAATGCGGCCTGCCGCTGGAGCCCGAGACTCTAATGCATGTCCAGCATATGTGGTTTTAGCCAATATCCATCAATAAAACGCATCCTGAAGAGAGCTTTATTATAAACTTCAGCACTTCTACGATATTAACGAGACACTGGTACTGTCTTGTGCTCCTGGGGTATTGAATCCGTTGCGAAGAATAGGAACTGCCGAATGTATTAGAACTGCTTATTCCCTTATTCCCAACAAGCTGAAGAGTCTATTGCAGTCCTCTTCGACAATCAAAGTAAGACCGTATTCATTGTGGTGTCGGAGCTTCCGGTACGGGGCTGGCCAGCTACCCCTCTTTAGGTTTAAAAAAACACTCGATTCAGAAGGCCCCGTCGCTCGGTTGAGTGAAGGCCCCACGACGTCTCTTGGAATGAACAGTTTGTTCAGCAAATACCCCAGGAAGGGGTACGACATAGAGGTCATTGACCTCTATGTCGCCACCCAACACCTTCAGTTATGAATCATTCGTCCTCCTGACGAACATCATTTGAAAGGATAAGGGGAAAAACTTCCAACCTGATGAAAATGAAGATGACTTTGTCAATAGGTAACCTCTACGAAGAACTCTTTCCGTGGCAAGTAACAGAACTGTTGGACAAGAGCATAGTTGCTGTTACATATCTGCTTGTAGTTCTGATTTTACTGTACCATGGGGTAGTGACGTAAAAATCCGAAACATATGCACCTTCATAAGAGCATGGAAGGAGGTCGTGCACTTTCGAGTCTGAAGTGTATGTAACAGAATGGTAATAGATGGAACCTGGAAGTCATCACGAGTTCGGGTCCCCTTATCTGCATTGTCAGCGACCATGAGAGTAGGAATTAGATATTTATTCTCAGAACAGATTTCCGGGCGGTCGATGAACTTGGTTTAGATTTAGACGCTGAAGAAGGTGACCACAACTACGATCTTGGTCTATAAAGTTTCCGACCTCAACATGGAGATATAACTCGTAAATAAAAGCTAGTCGTATGAGTGAGTTGATGTGAGGTTTTCATGAAAATGGACAAAATCAAGTATCGACCTGTCATTGAATTTGCAATACGCCTACGCAAATATGAGTTGAATTCAGTGTATGGGGACGCTGCACCATCATTTACAGTTGACCAGTTGAATTTAAACGTGGTTGTATGTGCTTGGGAAACGATGAACGTTTGAGACGTCCAAAAACTGCAACAACCGACGGAAACATCGCCAAAGTTCACCAAATGATGCTAGGCGATCGCTGAATCAAAGTGAGAGAGATAGCAGAGGTTTGAACATGTAAAAAGAATGTGTTTGTCACATTAAATCAACATTTAGGCATGGGAAAGCTCTCCGTGCGTTGGGTGCCGCGTTTGCTCACATTAGACCAAAAACGTGTTCGAATGAACATTTCCAACGGTCTGTTGTCGCAGTTTAGGCGCAATACTTCCTAGTTTTGTTACCGAATAATTACTGTAGATGAAATTTAGATTCACCATTATACGCCCGAAATAAAAATACAGTCCATACAGTGGACTGCAAAGGGGAAACCGGCTCCGTAAAAAACAAAAACTGCATTTTGGGCTGGGAAAGTGATGACGACTATTTTTGGGACTGTCATGAAATTATTCCAATCTATTATTTTTAAAAAAGAAAAACCATTACAGAAGCATACTATGCATCATTACTTGACAAGCTGAAGATAAAACTTGCGGAAAAACGTCCACATTTGCTAAAAAAGAAAATCCTCTTTCACCAAGACAACGCACTGTCTCACACATCAGTGGTTGCCACGGCGAAAATCCACAAATTGCGGTTTGAACTGCTTGGCCATCCGCCAAACTCGCCAGATCTTGCCTTAAGCGACTTCTTTTTGGTCCCTCATTGGAGGATAGAGATTTTCATCAAATAAAGAGGCATAATAATCTTCATGAACAATTATTTTGCAGAGAAAAACGCCGAGTACTATTTGGTCGGGTTTCAGAGATGGGAGTATCTCTGGGAATTCCTATGTAGAGATAAAAGCAGACTAATTTAAAAATTTAAAAAAAAAGAATCTAAAAAACTGTCTTATATCCTTGTCATCACCCTCGTATAATCGAGTTGAACCCGTTCAACTATGTGAAAATCGGAAATTTGCCATAATTCATAATTAGCAATAGAACAAACACCTCTCCTGACTTAGATATTCAGCAACACTATAAAAAGGACCATTATTCAAGAACTCTGTTAGATGTGGTTCGAAATGTAATAGGGAAGATTAGGTAACTAAAAAAATAGTTGAATGCTTTTTGGAAATATGAATTGCAGACATGGTTTTCCGAACTTCAAAATAGATATGTGATGGAGTCAGCCGATGAAAATTCATTACGTATTCAGTAAAATTTGCACTGAACAGTTTTACAAAAACGCTACACGTGTTTCGCTATACAATAGCTTCTTCAGTCGTGTGTGCGTGCGAAAACTTGACCCCCCCTGTAAATCAGAAAAGGACGTGTAATCGAAAATTTCAAAGAACACGTCAATTTTTATTTTTAGGGGTACTAATTCTGATATGGAAATCATACCCGAAACTTCAACCCCGCTGCGGTCAGCAACTACCCCCCCCCTATTTTTTTCAATGTCATGGGTGGTCGAGTGATACCTCTGTAATTTTTTTCGAAATTGGTTCATTCGTTATTGAGAAATTGAATGTTGAACGTTTTATTTAAGACAGAAAATTCACTGTCGTTCATTTTATTGAGGAAATCAACAACAAATAATATCAGTGGAAACGAAATCAACGGATAAATTGTTTGAAATGAACAGTCTACTCTTTAAAGCGTTCCGTACATAATTCAAGATGTCCGAAGACAGCAATCGGCATTCCCGAACAATTCTCTGTCGCAAGTCTTTTAGACCTGCGACAGAGATTACACTTTCGACTTCAGGTGTTCCCACAGAAAGAAATCCACTTGACCCCTTCTGTCGATCCCGTCCATATCAACATGTGGGAATGCACCATCCTGCTGAAATCTTATTTCGTTTTGTACTAAATTGTCATCATTTTCTAAAAGTTGTGTAATCATAGGATCTTCATAGTCTTGTAATAGATTTAACTATGCGTCTCCATTGAGATTACCTTCAATGATTACCAAGAATGCCGGCCCAGACATTCAATTTTTGTGGAGTTTGTGAATGTGTTTCCATCACCAAATGAGGATTCACATCGCTGCAGTAACGACAATTATGTCTATTGAGTTCACCATTCAACATGAAAGAACTTTCGTCGGAAAAACATGTATTGTATAATAGGTTTGGGTTATTGATCAATTTCCTAATGGATGGAATTTTGTAGTCTTTTAAAATCTGAAAAACAGTAGTAGCTGATACACCAGACGCTTTAGCGGTTGTCGATTATCCATTTGTACATGTTCTAAAACTGCAACTTTGATTCCGTCATTTTTGACAGGACGGAATACTTCATATTTTCTGTTGTGGACAGAACCTGAAGTTCGAAACTTAACCATTAACTGTTTAACGTATTGATGGCTCACGTGGTGGTTTGGATGATTCGTTTTATAAATTCTTGCAGCAGCTTTAGCACATTCATTATTTCGGTAATAGGTTGCAACAATTTCTATTCTTTCTTCAGTAGAATAAAACATGTTGGAACACAGTGAACAAGGATGAATGAATAATAATTCGTGAAGAAGTGACAGTAGCCAACTATCTAACTTTTTTTATTCGGCGACAACTAAATTCAACAAAAACTACCAGAGCAGAAAAAACTAACAGTGTAGTCCATTTGAAAACGTTTACTACTAATTAAATGAATTCTACATATCTAGAAAACCTGCGACAAAGAATTGTTCGATTTCTGACTCCGGACATCTTCAATAATGTAAGGAACGCTTTCAAAAGTGGACTGTATAATTGCATATGAAACTAGATGGAGGTCATTTTGAATACTTTATCCATTGCTTGTGTTGCCATTGATATTACTTTTGTTGATTTCTTCAATTAAACATTCAATTTCTCAATAACGAATGAACCAATTTCGGAAAAAATTACAGAAGTAATAGAGGGACAAAAGAGCTTTCAAATGATGTATCACTCGACCCCCATGCCATTGAAAAAAATAGGAAGGGTAGTTGCTGACCGCAGTGGGTGAAGTTTCGGATATGATTTCCATACCAGAATTATTTCCCCTAGAATGAAATTGAGGTGAAATTTTCGATTATACGTCCGTTTCTGACTTACAGGGTGGGTCAAGTTTTCGTTGGAACGCACTGTATAGATATATGCACGCACACACGTGCATTTACAATATTCTTATAATGCTAAATAAAATTAAATCTTTGAAATCAACTTTTTTTCCAATATTTCAAGTGAAAAAAAAATTTGTGACAAAAAAATTCCGCCTGAGTTATTTTTTTTTACATTACAAAAAATTGCTGTTGGCTATATTGTCTAACAACATAATGCATACGCAAAGGACATATTTTCCATTAAGAAATGCCCAAAGTAAAGCTCTTCCCAAAGAGCTTTTGAAAATGTAAAAGTGTGGAGTATTTTCGCTCTTAAAGAAAGAACAAACGATAAACTGAAAAATAGGTCTATTCAGCCATAATTCAAATGAATATTTACATCAAATATTGTACTTACATTTGTCAACCAACCTCTCTTCGTTTATGATCGTGAATGCATTTAAACATAACAAAGATGTCTCGAATAGGTTCCACAGAGTGAAAGCCATGATTGATATCAAAAAGATTTGGATTATCCCATAAATATTAGGAACCGATAATTCATGTTGACACTACTATTTGATACTGTCAAACAGAATCAACCTTTTTCTGAAGATGTTTCAAATGATACTGTAATCAGTAATGCCATGATTGACTGAATACATAGGGCGAATATTGATATTGCCAGTTTTCTAGAAAATGAAGAATTCGGCTAACAAGCAGGGCTCTTACTGATACTCGTATTTATTGTTTGACAAGGTTAAATATTGGGTATGTTCCCGATTTGACAAAACTGAAAATTTATAATACATACTTAAGAAATTGAATTTTCATTTAGGAATGATTTTACCCACAAATCATAGTTATTCTTTCCAGAAAATTTCTCCGAATTATGTTGAAAATAAATATTTTGCAATGTCAGATATAGGCCAAACTTGGTAATTTTTCACTGGTTTCACACAGTTACCTCAAAGTAGAAATTGATATTATGCATCGCAGAAAATAAAAGTTTGCATCAATGAAATTGTCAAAAAACTTGCGGTATTACCCGACAAAATAGTGAGAGGCATTGAACAACTGATACCACTCTGGCGAACTCGCTTCACCATAACATCTGGTCAAGCCAGAGTCCAAACAGGGTGGGTCACTTTCAGAAGGGGTGTATTTCAAGGCAATTCCCTCAGTTCCCTTCTCTTCTGCTTCTGCATCTCACTATTGCCATTATCCGTTGCGCTCAAAAATACTCGAGGGTATAACTGTTGTACCCCCGAAAACCAGCACAAGGTCACCCATTTGTTCAATATGGATGATCTTAAACTTCATGCCTCCATCAGTTCTTGAGGGTGGTGGAAGAGTACACGCATGCTATCGGTACGAAATTCGGGATAGACAAATGTGCAATGGTCCATCTCAAAAAATGACGATGCGGGGACTACGGGGAGGATATGCAGCTCGCAGATGGAAGCATCCTACACCATCTGGATGCCGAAGAGACGTATACTTACTCTCTCCGCGGCAAGTATCAGCACAAACTTCGGCAGATCTGGTCATCGGAACTGTCGGGGAAGAACAAAGTTACTGCAACAAATATGCTTGCCGTTCCAATCTTACTCTACTCGTTTGGAGTAGTGGAATCGAGAGAAACTGTATCAACTCGACAGAAAGACCTGAAAAATGATGCATCTATATAGGAGTTTGCATCCCAAATCGTCCGTTCCACGGTTGTACTTCACCCGACAACAGGGAGGCTGTGAACTTTTGAGTTTGGAGTGTCTACATGACAGAATGGTACTGGTACTGGTACTCGTTTTAGTTTTCGACACTGAACGAGATGACCATAACTCTGTTACCGAGACGGAAGCCGTTCAGCAAAATGCTCAGATATAAGCCACAAAGATCACCTCACTTCTACGGAAACACAAGGATAAGCCAATGCATGGGGTCTTCTTCAATAACATTGAATACCTTGGCTTATCAAAGCGCCTGACTTTCGCTTTCCTCAGGTCGACTGGGCTGAAGTCGGAAACTGAGGGGTTCAAGATGGCTTGCCAATTTGGTGTCTTCACCGCAGTCGCGTGATGGGTACAGAGGTTCCTGACACAAGGTGCAGGACCTGCCGCGAGGCGCCCAAAATCCTAATGCATTTGCTATCAGCATGTCTAGCATATGCGGTCTCGGCCTATACCCATCGACATAACGCGGCCCTAAGAGTGCTATATTACCATCTACGACACTCTTACGGTATTGACGAGACACCGGTGTTGCCCTACGCTCCGGGGGATATAGAATCAGTTGTGGGAAACGAGAAGTGCTGAATTTATTGAAACTATTCGTTCCCCACCCTCAGGCTCATATAAGCTAATGAGTCTGATGTAGTCCTTCTCGACCACCAGAGCAAAACGATATTTGTCGTGGAGTTTTCAACTCCTGGCGGAACGAATATCGTCCGAAAAGAGGAGGAGAAACTCCGCAGATTTTATCCAGATCACTCTGTCAAGATGGTCGTTCTGATTATTGGAGTCCTTGGTGGAATGACGTCTTCTCTACTCTCGAATCTCAAAATCATACCGGCTTGCCGCACTAAGGCAGAAATCTTACCCGCACAGATGCAGAAGACTGTCATTCTTGGGTCACTGCCAAGAATCCAATGATCACTTACCCCATAATGTGGGAAGTGGTCATTGGTTAATAATGCTGGCGCGAGTTACGTGGTCATAGTTCCCACGACACGGCCATTCACACGGAGATTCAGCTGAGTAAGAGATATTCCAGGAATCCCTTATCTCGACATGCAGTTAGCATCCAGTTAACATTATATTAATTATCATTCTGTTTGTAGCTCTCGTAAGAGACAGTCGTCTCTAGTTTGTAAAATAAATTCTTTTTAAAAAGTTATTTTCTCGTTCCAATCATTTAATTGGCGCAGTCGGTAGGATTTGTGCAGCGTGAAAACGAACTTTTTGCGTCGTGGAGTTTCAACCCCTTCAGCACAAATTCAACAAGAATCCTTTGAGGACCACCCAGAACGAGCGGACAAGGAGACGACAGAGCCCAGGGAAGCTGCAAGGAATCAACGGAGAAGGAACTGGAACTTACAAGTAAGTGCCAAATATTTCCTTCTTGCCTTCACGAACCCTCTGTATAAGGACTTCGGCGAAGATATATAGTATCGTTCATTGCGAACAAACTGTTGTCTATTCGAGACGAGTAATTTTAAGAAACTATTTATTGAGAAAAACAATTATTTATTTATGAGTGAAATTGAAGATATTTTATCACGATTGAATAGTTTATCGTTTCAAGAAAGTTCAGCAAATAATACTGAAAATTTTGATAATACTTTTCAACCTACAATGGTTCCACCAGTTCCACCCCAACCAACTCAAATAAATTGGAACCTTTTCAAATCTAGAATAAACAATTTAAAAATTTTTGATGGTGATAGCAATACATTGAACAAATTTATCAGTAGATGCGATGCTATAGTTAACGCGTACAATGTGTTTAATGATGCTTCACTTAATGAACACGTTCTTGAATGTATTCAAGAAAAATTGACAGGTAAAGCCGAGTATATGGTTGGTAACAGAACCGAACTTAATACTTGGGACGCCTTAAAATCTGCTCTGAAACAATGTTTTTCGGATAGGAGAGATTTGGACTGTTTAGTTCAAGAATTAACTAGAAGTCGACCCCATAGAGGAGAAGACCTAATGACTTTCGGTAGTAGAATTCAATTAATCAAAAGTAATGTAGTTCAAAGAGTCAGTAACAACCCAGACTTAACTCCAGAAGAAAAATTTTACCAAACAACTCACTACGATAAAGTAGCCCTCAGTACTTTCATTGCTGGTTGTCCTGGTATTTTAAGAAATAATATGCATCTTAAAAAGCCAGCCTCACTGGAAGATGCCATAGCATACGTAAACGAGTTCGAAAATTTTGAAAAAATGTATGGTTCGTTAAACGATTATAAACCAAAGTTCAATACTTTCGGTAGACAATCCATCATTCCAAACGTCAACCAAAATGGCCCTAGACTCATACAACCTCAAAGACAAAATTTTCAAAACGAAAATTTCTCTAACCCAAATTATTTTTCAAAAAATAAACAACATTTTTTCAATCCACAATTTTCAACTAGACCTAATTGGCTTAGCCAACCAATTAATATTCAACCTAGACAATTACCACCGCAGAGATACCCTACAAACCGAGAAGTTTTCGGACCTCCTCAGAATGTTTTTAAACCAAAAAATATTCCACCTAATCAATTACCGAAACCGGAACCCATGTCCACTACATCAAGAAACCCAACAAAAATGTCTCAAAGACCTTTTTCTCAACAAAACAGCACTTTTAGAAACCCCAATAATTACCGAAACCCTCAAAAAATGTTTACCGCAAGTCAAAAACCCGTATACTGGGATGTTGTTGCTTCAAAACACCCCAAAAAGAAGAAAATTCCAATGACGAAGATATGGTTCCAAGCCGCCAAAATAATTCCATTATTTTTTCGGCCTAAGGAGGGAGGAGTTACGTGGTCATAGTTCCCACGACACGGCCATTCACACGGAGATTCAGCTGAGTAAGAGATATTCCAGGAATCCCTTATCTCGACATGCAGTTAGCATCCAGTTAACATTATATTAATTATCATTCTGTTTGTAGCTCTCGTAAGAGACAGTCGTCTCTAGTTTGTAAAATAAATTCTTTTTAAAAAGTTATTTTCTCGTTCCAATCATTTAATTCGCGCCCTTCCGAATGTATTAGAGCTTAGGAGGATAGGGCCTGACCAGCGCATACTTCGGAATAAAAATACTTATTAAGAAACGGGTAGCTACAGTCCAATTAAAAAAAAACAAACGTAAAAACCTCATATTAACCAAATTGGTTGTATGAGTTGACACCTTTTTTTTCAGAAACTGTAATTTTTTTGGTTTTGTATATTTTGACATATTCGTTAAATTTTGTTTTTCTGTCATAGTAATGATAAATTTTTGGTAGTGTTTGTCTAATTTTGCAGAGAAATGCTATGATACTATATACATACAAACATAATAAGTAATATTGTTATCGATTTTATTTTAAGGACAAAACACAAGCACATAGGAAAATCCTTGAGGCGCTCTAAGAGCGGTGCCTGTGCGAAAGTAGAGATTCACATTGGATTTGAATCTCTGGGGATGAAATCCATTTGGAAAAACGGTCTCAGGAAGTTTATTCCACAAGAACGCAGTTCTCCAGATGAAAGAGTTCTCAAACAGTGAAGTTCGAGTTGTACTGAGTTGAATCTCAAAACGATGAGCAGCCATTGTCCGTCGCGTATTTCTGATATGTACCGCTCCTGGTGGAATCAAATGTGCCAAGTTACTTGAACACCTCTCGTGAAAGTATCTATAGAAGAGAGACAAATCGCCAACCTTTCTTCGATGTTCCAGGCTATCAAGGTTGCACGTGATGTTCGCGTCTCCAATCAGGCGGATAGCTCTTTTCTGAATGGAATCCAGCTCTGCCACCAGCAACTTGGGGACAGAGCTTCATACATGAGAAAAATACTCCGAAGAAGATCTGATCTGAGCTTTATAAACCATCAAAAGTTGCTGAAGTGTGTACAATTTTCTGGTTCGGAGCTTTTGAGAAGCAGACTTTGCAATTCCAGTGACATGATTGTGCCGAGACATATTGGTGTCCATCTCAACACCCAACAAACTCATCGAAGTAGAAAGCGGAATTGTCTGACCTGACATTATTATATCCGGTTCGGACACATTTACCTTCTTGAAAAAAACCGATGCTTGGGTTTTTGTGACATTGAATTGAACCTGGTTACTTTCACCCCAATTCGAAATCACTTCAAGATCCTCATTAGGATATGCAACCTCCTGCTGCCGGTGAAGATGTGCATCCGCAGCCGATATCCTAGAATCCAAGTGGAATGACGAGACAAGTGTGCTGTCAGCAAAGCTGTGTAATGGATTCTTGGTTTTTTCCAATAAGTCGTTGATATACAATAAAAGTTTCCATTTACTATCAATTTTTGATTTGATCAAGCAATTCAGTGGCAGTACTTTTTTCAATATGTAATTTGAAATGTGTACTCATGAGTTACTGAGTACACATTCGAAAACGGTTGACCCTGCAGGTTATCCTTACAACTTCTCGCTTCTCCGAGATCAAAATTTTAAAAATTATTTGGCTAAATCATTTGGATGAAAATTTTCAAACGACACTATCAATTGAAGGCGTCGATTTTCCACCGCTTCCCCTTTTTTTGAAAATTTTCAATTTTCTTAACGGTAAGTTGAAAAATTCAACTTTTATTAAAAAAAATAAGGGGCCTCCACTCCTTCCTTGCCCCACGGACCGCATTGTAGGTAAAAAATAGTATCGTACACAAAACGATCCCTTCGTACACGCACCTAATTCAAGGGTTGAATAATTTTTTTCCCAAGGATCAGTATCTAAAATCTTCAAATCGACTTGATTTAGAAAGCACACGTTAAAAGGTAAGACCTCGTTAGTTCTTCGCTCGCTCGTTCGTAGGGGGCATCAGCTGGTTAACGGAAAAATAGATTCCAACAGAAACAGACATTCAAATCACATGGGTTGGTTGAATAAAAATCACAGTCTTTGGTTTAACTTTCAAAGTATAAATAAATATTGCGAGAAGAGAAGAAAATATCTTGTTTATATAGTTTACTCCCCTTTTCTACAAGATACTATACATTGTATGGTAAGTAAAGTATACATACAAGATACCCTCAAAGCAGATAATTCGTAAGAGCATTTTTTATGTGAATGAATGTTTATCTTTGAATGATTTTCAACATGTGTCTAGTTTGAACTGATTTTCTTTAGCTATCACAATGTGATAATGCAATAAGGTTAACTTCTGTTAAAAAATGATTTGTGTGAAGTGAGTTTCCGTCGCAGAAAGATTCATTCACAATCTGAATGGTTTTGCATCTGATAGTTAGGCAACCATGTTTTCACGTGTTGCATTCTCAATACACAATATGTAGTATATACAGTACGTTAAAATATTCAAGTGACGTATTCCTGAAACAATTTTAAGAAAAGAAGTCTACATAAACTTGTGTATGGGAATGCTTTGTTTCGGAGATACAGGGTGTTGACATTGAATTTTTTTTGTTCTTTTTTGTAAAGAACTTTTGCAAAAAATAAGTTATTTGTACGAAATTTGGTATAGTTCAAGTAAAAGATATGGTGCCCCCTACCTTCCAGCAGTTCCCCTTTAATAACACACACAACGGCGGTACTCATCGCTACATTCTGTTGGTCACCGTAACATGACTTCAAATTTAATTTTATGACTTCAGCCAATCATAAAACTATGTTAGTAAAAATTATCCAATACGAACCGCCAATTCTTCAGTCCGCGTGGACTAATTCGTTGCGGCATAATTCCTTTGTATTGGTTTTTTTTGCCTTTGACTTCGCCGATACCTTTAAGATTACTATATCAGTTACTTCGACTATACCCGGTGTTTTTTTGACGTGGGAAAACATAATTTCGTATTAATTTTCATATAACATCTAGAGGGCGCTGCGTACGCTGACATTATTTATTTCAAATTGTTCTAACTGATTTGTCAGTAAACTTTTGGTACTTCTCATGAAAAAACCTAATTCCCACACCTTTTCCAAGTGCAAAGACATATTGGTGTGCATTTCAACCCCCAACAAACTTACCGAAGTAGAAAGTGGAATTGTCTGACCCGACATTATTATTTATTTGTATCCAAACAGACCTACTGGTCTAATTACATAGATAAATATACAAATATATAATATTACAAATAATTTATATTACTTTACAAGCGATAAACATGAAAAATAAAGATAAAAGTAAAAATAAAAGTGAAAATAAAAGTAAAAGTGAACTTAACATTATGATTTTTACAAAATTAGTTTTAATTTAATAAATAAGAAAATTTATTTTAGTAGTAATTATAATCAGTTAGCATTATGAAGATAAATTCATAATTTGTTTGATTGTAATGTTTCCAAACATATTTTGAGTTATTGACCAATCCAGTTCGGAGACATTTATCTTTTAGGAAAGAACCGATGCCTGGGTTTTTGTGGCATTGAATTGAACCTGGTCATTTTCACTGCAATTCAAAATTACTTCTAGATCCTCATTAAGATATGCAACCATTTGCTACCAGTGAAGATGTGCATCCGCCGCTGATATCCTGGAATCCAAATGGACTGAGAAAACAAGTGTGCTATGCAATAAAAAAAAGGTTGGAGACAATATAGATCCCTGGAGAACACCAGCGTTGATGGTAAAAGTATTTAAGAGATAACCATCGACGGCCACTTGCAGGGAACGTTCCTTCAGGAAGCTGCAGTCAAATTTTTTAGAAATATCATGCGCTACAGCTCTTGACTCTCCATGTTTCTCGATTGCGTTATTCCAAATATGGGTGACATACGATAAAAGGTCGCTTGTTGATCTTTGTTTCCGAAAGCCATATTGGTGATTGCTGAAGATATTGAAGTTAAGGATATGGTGGTTTACGGCTTTCTCCATGAGTTTTTATATCACTAATAGCAAAGCGACAAGTCTGCAAGATTTTTCTTGCTCTTTTTGGGAATAGTCTGAAGGCCAGCAATCTTCCAACCAGAAGGAAAAACCCCTTTCTTGTAAGACAGGTTGAAAAGTCTGCAAAATACTGGTGCGAGTTCATTTGCGTATTTTTTAAGTACGATGACGGGCACTTCATCAGGGCCAGACGCCTTGTTGATATTGAGCAGTTTCAGAATTCGCCTGACTAGATGTTGTGAAAAGTAATTTCCGGCATTGTGGATTCTAGTGTGGGAATAGTGGGTGATGCCTTTCCCAGAAAATCGACTGTGGAGTGGGACGCAAATTGTTCAGCTAGTAGATTTGCTTTTTCTATAGCTGTTGTTGCAATTGAACCACCAGCTTTATGTTAGTGGTGGAATTGTGGATTTTGTAAAGTTCTGAATAACAGCTGTAGCAACCGACCAGAAGGATCTAGACCCGTTGGGATTGGCAAGCAGTTTATCCCTAATTATCTGATTCTGAAGTTCTTTGTGTTCATTTACCCTCAGTTTGCAGCTGTTGCGAGCATTAACAAATCTAGTGCAGCACTGGGATTTTGCGCCACTGCCGGTGGACGAGATTTTTGGAAGCGACAGCTTGCTAGCAATTTTTGTTAAACCAAGGTTTGCCATTAGAAATAGGAATATATACAACCATGGATCCATGAAGATCCTCCCACTCACCAGATCTGTAATGCCAAACTTTAAGCGGCCTTGATTTTTCTCCAGCATTTATCGGCAATTCACTCAATACTGAAAAGAAGATCCCAATGGAGATATTACGGTGACTGTGTAAATTTCTGAATTGATTGTTAGATATAGATCCAGAAGACTGGCATACTTTCCACAACGATCAGGAATCCTGGTTGGCTTATTTATAATCTGCTTCCAGACCTTGTACATTGTTGATATTTGAAACAAACATCTAGCCAGGTGAAATTTCAGAAATGGTCTTGAAGATCCCACTCACCAGATCTGTAATGCCAAACTTTGAGCGGCCTTGATTTTTCTCCAGCATTTATCGGCAATTCACTCAATACTGAAATGAGTTTCTGATAAGAAGATCCCAATGGAGATATTATGGTTACTGTATAAATTTCTGGATTGATTGTTAGATATAGATCCAGAAGACTGGCATACTTTCCACAACGATCAGGAATTCTGGTTGGCTTATTTATAATCTGCTTCCCGACCTTGTACATTGTTGATATTTGAAAATATGAGCCATTCGATATTGTGGATATTGGAGTCACCGAATATGGACATTTCCAGCAAGAATTACGGAACAAAACACACTGAGCAACTTAAATCTGTTTAAAATCTGTTTTTCAGTTAACCAGCTGTCGCACCCCTACGAACGACAACCCTCAGAAGTCGAAACTTGTGCGAGCTAAGGATTAACGAGGTCTTACCTTTTAACGTGTGATTCCTAACACGGGTTGGACGATAGCAAGTGAAAATCGATCGTTCAGACTAGGGCTTGAACCAACGACCACCACGGCAGTCAATTCGAGTGAGTGAACAAAGCACCCGCGCAGAACCGCTTGGCTACCGACCGCTTGTAAATGGCACAGTCTTTTACAACTTACCATTCAAGTCAACCTAACAGCATCCATCACAATGCCGGCGATTTTATAAGTAGATCTCACTAACCAACTAACAGGTCTATTGAACTTATTAGTCTGTGAATATTTTATATTTTTTTTTTTTGTATAATAGTACAGGAAGTTCCTTAACACCAGTACTCCATGTAAATGGAGACATTTTGAAATTTCACATGAACCCAAAGTTCCATGAAATATTTTATTAATTCAATAGAATGAACAAGGGTTTAATGAAATGCAGTTTAAAAAATATATTTATTAATTAACATTGGAATCAAATTGAAAACAAGGAAACATCTTTTTAGATTGGTGATATGAAATATCAATCTTATAAGTAATTCCACCTTGAGTGATTCAGATTGATGAGTAAACAATGACAAAAAATGACCAAATTTTTCATGTGTGAGTGGAACAGTTATTTGTATATTTCTTGTTGAATAAATGTATGTATCTATCTGTGTCGATTCAATCCAATAGAAGTGAATATAGTTCAGTGCAACTAATTTTTGGCAGATCAAAAATAATATTATATTTTATAAATTGAAACTTATATTGGACAAGCACAAGAGTGCCAAAGGTTCCAGTTTTACCATTTTTATTATGAATAATTTTAAAAAAAACATTAAATGCAAAACAAAAGTTTAACGTATTACTAAATCCCCAATCTACAACATTAATAATCCTAAAATAAATACACTCAGCTGAGAGATGACTTCAAAACTATATACAAAACTTATCTTTAACATGTTTATAGGAGTTCTCCTCAGTTATTATATGAATATATACATTATGGAAATCACTAATTGAGTATATTGTACACAGAATACTAGGGCATCAAGACTTGTTCACAAATGCAACAGTATAAGTTTACTTTAACTGTCTCACCGAAGTATAATAAACAAGTTTCGAAATCTAAAATTTTGAATGAGATTCTGTAAATGTCAGGTAATGAATATATTCAGTAGAACTATGAACTAGAACCAGCTTGTTCCTGTGAAGTTATAATTAAAAATAGATACAAAAGTAAAAAACACATGGCCAATAAATAGCTCAAATATATAACGGATGAATCTGCTTACAGTTAATCCGTTTTCTACAAGTAGGACAAGTTTTTGAAGTTTTTGCCACTTTCTTAAGACACTCATGGCAGAATATATGTCCACAAAGCGTTGCAGCGGCAACAACATCACCTCCCAAAACCTCTAGACATATTGGACAGGTTGGTTTCTCCTTTTGGGGAGACTTTTCCACAACTTTCTCTTCTGGCTTCTCTTTCTCTACGTTTTCCTTGAACTCGTCCAAAATAGCATTCATGCTACCTAGTATTTCTTCAGTTTTGGTTTTGTACTCATCCCAATTTTTATCTGGTTCGGTATCAACTTCTATTGGTTCGTTTCCATCTAAAATTTTATCAACAATGTCCATAAGTTCGTCATTATTTTTTGACTGTTCAACAGTAACTGGTTCATTAGTTAGAGTTGAACCCAGTGAAGAAATTGTATCTTTCCTGTCCAATTTTGATGTGGAGGGTTTATCTTCATCAGAGTCTGTCAGGGAATAAAATTCTTTAGATTCTTTTGGAGGCTGTGCCACATTTGATTTAGCTATATCCAGTTCATCATCATCAGAAAGAAGATTTCCAGAATTGAAAAAATTATTTACTTTACTTTCAATATTCTTCAACTGGTTGACTTTTACGTCTTCATCTATAGGCTCACAGTCAAATTCTGAGCTCACAGTCGAAGTAACTGTGGCTGATGCTCCTGTTTGCTGCTTTCTGCCAGCTCCAGAAGACTTTTTATTACCAGAACTTGACTGCTTGGACTTCTTGGGTGTGCGTTTTTTCGGAATCTTCCGTCTGGATTGTAGAAGATCCTTAAGTATTTCCAACAAGTCGAGATCTTCGTCTGAGGAATTTTCTTCAGAATCTACTCGTAAATTTCTACTTGCTGCAGCGGCTCGACGAGGATTTCTTCTTCTACTCATGTCTAGTTTGATGTTACCTTATCTTATATAAATTTTAAACAATATTTAGTAAATTTATATGAATATACACAGGGCAATCGGTAAAATCACAGTAAAAATATTATTGCAATTGACATTTGACAATTCTCTCTCTCTCTCTCTTCTTCTTACCTCGACAATTGACCACTTAGGAGGTAAAAATAAAGGCGTCTTTACACCGCAGCCTCCTCGTGTCGTGCATATCAGATTGGTACGTATAGTTTGTTGCTAAAAAATCTGGAGATCTCATTATTAAAGTAGAATAAATCAAACTTCATAACAATATATGGATTTCAAGCTCATTGTACATGATTGACAGATTCGACATTCTTGTCTTATAGCGGTTTTATGCAACATACCTCCTAAGGCTAAGACTCAGAACTAACAATTCATGCAAAACAAATCAACGAGAGTGTAAATGAAAACCCGACTGAAACTAATAACTCTGCTTAAAAAGTTACGCAACTAATAACTTAGAGCATAGGTCAAAACAAAAAAACAACATGCCTTAAATTAATAAAAGAGTGTTGAATATTATCTTTAAAATCATCGAATTATAGTAGTATATAATAGAATATCAAATAAGGAATAATTGTGATTATATGTGATCGACACCCCTGAAAAAGCTATTCATATATCAAGTGTTTCTTGAATATATGAATTGTGATTATGTTAACATGTGCATATACGTGACTATTCCCAGATAAAGTCTTAGTTATCCGTTATTAGTTTCAGTTCTTGTTGCATAAACCCACGAATACATCATTTTTATAGAATTGTTAATGATAATGGATTCAAACTGAATGAAAATGGTGGATCTTCTGATACTGAATATGATAAATTCATATGACATCGAACTCAAAACGTGGCAGGCTCTAATAGAAACTAATAACATATGCAAAACCTAATGAGACCATAAAAGTCTATCAAATCATTTTGTCTTGTAAATGATTTGCATGCACAATGGCAGTTTCATATACTCTTTGACATTGGCAAAACTTTCCATTTTGACCAAAGGTAGAAAACTAAGAAGAAAAATTGTTTCTGCATATCACAGAGGAAAATTCGGGAGAACAACGAAATAGGCGACATCAAGATTCAAGGTATTGTAATTTGAACATCGGACATAAGAAAAACTTTCAAATATTCATTGTTCCATTCATCTATTGAAATAATAATTTACAAAAATGAAAAAGAAAATTCTCCCTAATGATTAATAAATACAAAAGGTCTCAATCTAGAATAATAATTATCAGAAAATGTGAAGGGAGGAAATACTTCCTCTAAGATTCGAAACTAGCAAAGAAATGAAAAATCACATTCTGAGTCGGTAAATTAATCGACAAATCTACATATATCTATTTCTCGACAAAGATGATTTTACTCATACAGTTCATACAATGATGTGTATGTATGTATATATGTGCCTCGTGACTAATTAATAAAAAAATATCATAACGATTCATTTTTATAGGAATAAATCCCTAATCATCTAGTTGAATTGAGGGTGTACCTTCAAAAAGAACCTGTTTCAAAAATCAGAGGAGAGTATTCAGTAATCACAGAAAAAAAGCTGTTACAAAATCCTCAGCTTGGCTTTCTAAAGTAAAAGAGAAGAAGAGATGTAAATAGATTTTCAATTTTGCATTTCGACATATGTTCCAAAAGTAATGGGGAATGTTCCTCCTGACGAAAATCAAGTAGTTTTCATAAAAGAGCTCTAAAACAACGCATTTTAAACTTTTCATTTCAACCTTTTTCTTCAAAAAATTATTTAAATATTCAAAAAAGAGGAATGAAATCATGTATTCAACATTTAAATGGATTAGTTTCTATTTCACCAATTGGCAACATCGGTTATAGCTAATAAAGGACAATGAATCTGTTTCCTGTATGAGACAAATAAAGATGACATATTTCAGAGGCGTGCTGTTCTTTTACCTTATGTTCCGAGATATTCTGTGTAACATATGACATTTCGTGCACCTAACCTATCTTCCACTATATAAATAAATAACAAAACAACTGTTGTTTATGTGGCATGTGGAGGTGATATTGAACTATAATTTATAATTTGCCTTAATTGTTGATTTATAAAGATAATTTTCCTTTTTTAAAGTAGAATATCTAGGTACGTATAAATTATTTCAACTTGATATAGGCGCTGTTGCCAATATGTGAATTAGAAACAAATCCCTTCAAAAATTAAAACCCAACATTTGAAACATCAATTTGAATACTTTTCGAAGTGAATTTCAAAAACTCATGAATTAAACTCAACTTTATTTCGTTCAAACTTGCATTTGCTGTAATAACCCAAATTGAGGAACATTCTCCTTTAGAAATATGGTTCAGTGTTTCTGAAATTACCACTCAGATGTGGAACACGGTTTCCTGAAAATTGGTGAACCAAACATCAAAATACAAACCGATGTATTTTGCTGGTAACAATGACAATGGACAGATAATGTAATTGACTAGCTGATATTTCATTTGTCTTGGCCAATGGATTCAGGTCCCTTCTTCAACACTTTTGAGAAATATAATGGATAATGAGAAAGTGACCATCAAAATGTGCCCTTATCCTAGATCAATTAATTAGAAAATGTAGTCACAGTGTATGGTTTCCGGGTTCCACATCAAAAATGATATAGCTATTGCCTTATCATCCATAAAATTGACCATATTCACGTAAAAATGGTTGCGCGTGTGTCGTTATGAATCTATATGTAATGCAAGTGAAATTCATATTTTTTATTTTCATCAGATAATGAATACTTCAAGTGAAAACAATAATCACGTTGAAACTAATTAATACAGTTCATTGTATGATTTTCACTATAAAGGATTTCACAAAAACCGCAGTTTTTGTAAAACCCTTCATAGTGAAAATATAATAAACTGTATGAATTAGTTTTAATATGGATTTTCAAGTATCGGCCAGTTCTATTCAATTAATACACACGGTAGTAGTTGGAGTTATTGCGTATTACATTGTATGGACAGCACAAAGAATAGTGAATTAGTATTTCAGATTTCAAAAAACTTTGGAAGCTGTTGCTTATTTGAAAGTACCTTTTGATGAGAATACTTTAGATTGTTTTAGACACATACGAATGTGAAGTATGCATTTCATTCAAGCATTTGTACAAACTATTTCTGCATTCTGAGTTTGATCGATAAAAAGTTCCAGTTACTCGTTGTGTTTTTTTGGGTGGGGGTATCCAGATTTTTAGAATTTTTCTTCGACAATTATTCATGGCACATATTTCAATGCTGCTTCAAAAATAGATTGGTAAACAAACTCTCAAATGAGAAAAATTGTTAAAATGTTAATAGTTTTCTATTTACTTCTTATTAATTTCACAAGATGAAAATCAGTGTTGCCAATCATAAAACGTCAGAAACGTGTATATGGTCAATTTACAGAGCTGTCCTGTTTCAAAAGCATCCAACAATAATATATTTTTCAGAAAACCGCTGACAAAAATTCTGGTCAGGCAGTGGTCAGGAAGTGACTATGTTATTTTTGAACATATATTGTAAAGAACTATTACAGGATTACAGTTGGTGTCAGTGAGCTTTGAAGTTCTCGCGTACGGTTTTGAATGAAATTGACAGATTGGATATGAGCTGTAGATTTTGTAAACAATTTTTTAGAAGGATAATTAGCAATTAGGTTTCTCAGAAAGTTTTTACAATTCAAAGCTGAAATAATTTATCAATGTCTGCCTCAATAAGTAATTCTATCTTACCGTTCAGTAAGAAAAATGATAAAGAACAAGATGAGGTTGAATGAAACATTTGTTTTATGAAAATAATAGTACAGTTTTTTTTTTTCAGAAACTACTGGAACCATTTGATTATATACTTCAAGTACCAGGAAAAAACATAAGGTCCAAACTATCAAGAGCATTCAATCACTGGCTGAATATATCTGAAGAGAAACTAAACCAAATCACTGATATTGTCCAAATTTTACATAATTCTAGTCTTTTGTATGTTCTACTCCCCTAAAATATTTGTGAAAAAAGTTTTTTCCACTAAATATTTCATTATTCATTTACAGGAGATACACATAAATACTTCTCTTTCTCACTCTGTAGCAAACATTCATGTAGCAGGTATTTGTGAGGAATGCTACATAACTTGGGAAATTAATGCATATTGATAAAATTTCTACTTAATGAATAACTCAGAATCTTAAACTGGGTCCACATTTTTAAAAGGAAACTTGGGGTTTCAATTCTTCATCAATACTTGAATTCTTGTGTATTCTTTTTGACACTGACGATGTATAAATCGACAACAACTATTTGTGTCATTGTTCATTTGGATCAATAATGTAAGAGATACTTTTGTCCCATTTTTCAAACAGATCAATGTCGTCTAAATAAACATATTCAATGTTTAAAACAAATATGTTCTATCACAATGACAGTTCAATAATAGAATTATGGGTGACTGACTTCAATAATACAACTTCAAAATGATCTAAATATCTATCCTATCCTTTAAAAGATAGAAAAAAAATAGATTGTTCAGTATCTTCTAGGGAAGCAATTCTTACCACTGATTTCATTTGAAAGAAACCTGGATAATCTACACAGATTTTTTCTAGTGTTTTCATAGATTTTTCCTTTTGAAGTTTGCTATATATTGAGTTGGACAGAGAAAAGCTTCTCTTGAAATTAATACAATTCATTTTCTTTCCAGGTTAGATGATATTCAAGACAATTCGATATTGAGAAGAGGGATACCTGTGGCTCATTCAATCTATGGTGTTGCTAGTACCATAAACACTGCAAATTATACTTCTTTCATTGCTTTGGAGCGAGTAGTAGATTTACAACACCCTGAAGTAAGTGTTATCAAGTAATTTTGACTACGTTCCCTCGAACATATAAAATCCGTTGTTATAATAACTCAAGCTTTACACTTCTACTTTTATAAAATCTGTCTCCAATTACCATTGTTGGACACACAAACAGCAACTTTTGATACATTATAAAGCTCAGATCAGACCTTTTTTTGTGTATTGTTCTCATGTATGAAGCATACCCTGAAGTTGCTGGATCCCATCCAGAAAAGAGCGATACATATCTGAAAAACGCGACGGACTGTGGCAGCTCATTGTTTTGAGGTTCAACTTAGTACACCTCGAACTTCACTGTTTAAGAACTCTTTCAGTTGGAGGATTGCGTTTATGTAGAATACATTTCCTAAGAATGTTTTTCCAAATGAATTTAATCTCCAGTGATTCAAATTCAATGTGAATAACTAATTTCGCACAGGCACCGATTTTAGAGCGCCGTAAAAAAAGTTTGTCATGTACCTCCCGTGTTGGCAGTAATGTTTTCTGGGGACACAAAGTTCAGGTGTAGAAAGGTCAAACTTTTTAGTTCACGCGGCAAGATTTATCATAAAAATAAAAAGTTCTCAATTAACTTGTAGTATTTAAAAATGCCTTTCAAAAGAAAGCTAAGAAATTACACAGATACTTAACGTTTCAGAAGCTAAAATATGCCTCCATCTTTAGTATTGGAATGAATTCAATAAATCCTGCAAATTTTAGCCTCCGAAACAAAAAAATGAGTATCTGAATCATTTCTTAACTCTTTTTTTTTTGATAAGGCAAAATTATTGAATGAGACAACAAGTTACTGATGAATAGAACATGTTTCTTTGTGAAAAATACTTTGAATTTATGCAGTAACTTATCGACGTAAACTAAAAGGTTTGCCCTGCATAAAGTTTCCCATTACAATACCAAACAACTTTATAAAACTTGAATTATGGAATAGGAGAAAAGTACATCAGAAAAGACGATATCAGTAAAATGAAGGATCAATCTTGATCATAAAGGACATCAGTCACTTTTGAAAATATTCAACAAAGGCTTATATTTAATGAAATCTTGAATCATTTAATTTTTCAGAACCGACTTCTGATGGTTGCCGTTCATGAGAGGTCGACATTTTAACACACACACACACATACTTTTTGGTAATTATAACAATGCCGCTTTTTTAACTTTACTGTTGTATTTTAGGCAATACCTATAGCTTTAGAACAAATCCTAGAGTTGTACAGAGGTCAAGGAATGGAAATATATTGGAGAGACAATTTTTCCTGCCCAACTGAACAGGAATATAAACAAATGGTAGTTCGAAGTAATTTTTTTCAGTTCTCTTTATGTACTTTATAATAACACTTACCATTCCAGAAACTGGTGGTCTGTTCATGTTGGCTATAAGATTGATGCAGCTTTTTAGTGAAAATAAAGAAGATTATACCAAAATAACGGCAATATTGGGATTAATATTTCAGATTCGTGATGATTATTTGAATTTAGTGTCTACAGATGTAAGTTGGAAATTATAATGATGTGAGCCACACTTATAAATTCATTTCCTTTTTTGTTTGAGAAATTGTATTGAATTTGTGAATGAAAAAGAATTTCCCACGAATATTTTTGAATGTAGATGTGGAACATTGACTATGATTCGTCTCATTGAAATATTTTTCAATTTAATTTCAGTATATGCATCATAAGAGCTACTGTGAAGATTTAACGGAAGGAAAATTCAGTTTTCCAATAATTCATGCCATTTCAAGTCAACCACAGGATAAACAGGTTATACGTATCCTTTTTAACAGAGAGAGAGAGAAATGTACTTATTGTCCAAAGGCAAAGAACAAATATTATAAATATTTACTTATTTCTGCCCCTAAATGAACTTTAACAAAAAATTGACTGTTTTATGAAAGCATAAAGCGTTACAATCACATTCGCTTAGAATTTAGAACTGTCACTTACTATCTATACCCTTCAAAAATTTCACAATGAAGCTCTGCTGTGATTTTTATATTATTCTTTATACAATGTTTATACATTTTTCAAAGTTTTTTATACACGTATGTATATAAGTTTCAAATTTGTAAGAGTCATATTTACTGCAGCTTGCTTGTACTGATATACATTTCAAATGTTTCTTTTTCACTTTGTCAATGAATAATAAAGTATATTTTTCTTGTCTATTGACAAAGTTATATTAATACAAAATACGTCAAGCACGTGCTTTTATGATGAGTTTAGGTTAGGTCTAAAGTGAGTGGGTCTATTCGACCCTCCATCGCAACCCGCAAGGATTTATTGTGGCTCACACCTATTCACACTTGACCAAATAAACCCAGCTTCTTAACGTAGCTGATTATTTTGTATGATGAGTGGTCTTTCAGGTCAGATGGTAAGAGTACAGCTCTTCCGAACTCTAAAAACTTGATCTGTTCCCAGCGGGGCAGGCACAAAGTATGTGCTCTGCTGTTTCATCATTTTCTCAACAGAGGCGACACTCAATGTCTTCCGACAGTCCGAGTCTCTGCATATGATGATTCAAATGACAGTGACTTGTAAGAAGGCCTGTTAGACATTGTAGTTTATCCCTACTGTAGTCCAACAACTGTTTGGTATCAAGTGAGCCAATTCTGGAAGATTCTGCCAGAAGTCCATAAATCTTCTTGCCATCTAGGTGGTCAATGTTTGTTTGGCAAAGCCTCCGTTTCTCCGTTTATGATAAGTTAAAGAGCTAATATTGCAACCGATATATATTATTTTGTTTTAATTTCAAGTTCCATGGCAAACTTGACAAAAAGTGAAAAAGGCGTATGATTCTGTTGTTTTTTATTTTAGGATCAAATTCATAGTAACCTTTTGAGTTCATGAAAGATTTGGCAATCAATTAAGGTAGAATACGAGATATTTCATTTAATTTTTTTTTTAATAAATCGAAATGATGTCCAATTGTTTTTCTGTTAGCACCATGTTAATCAGTGGAAAAACACTACTCTTTCCAATTCAGTTTGTACTCCAAACATTCGTTATACAAACAAATGTAAAAATTCATTTACATGAAATATTATCTTCCTCAATGGTGTACTTCGTAGTTTCGGAGCAATACTTCTGTCTTATTAACTTATCAGCAGCTTTTGGATAACATTACAAGCACTAATTTGTTTCATAAAATTACATTTCATAGCATGACAGAATGTGAAGACGTTCATATGAATATTTAATTTAATCCCAGCTATAAGAATATTTTTTAAATTGAATATATTTTTTCAGGAGAGATTATACACTGTAAAAAAACTTTTTGGCTTTCTACTTCTACATCTTTCTTCAAAAAATACGGAAAACCTCCAAAGGAAGAAAGAAAGCAATAAGCTACAAAATATACCCCTTTTTTTCATGTAGTCTATTTTTTACTTTCTTGTTGAATGACCTGTCTGTTACCATTATGAAGGATGATACCACATTTGATATTTTATTGCATGATCCGCATCATATATATCTTAAGGCTCGGTTTTGAAGATGACCATCGTGTTTTGGGAAAATACTTTCTGGCTTCCCACTTCTTCAATATTCAAAGAAGGAGGTGGTGGTCAAGTGAGATTATATTAATAGGAAACAAAATTCAATATCTTGTCAATGTGGAGTCCAAGGAATCTTGTTCCGATTTCAATTTCTATAGCAAGATTTTAAAGCAAAGTTTTTACATGCAAAGATATTCATATTTTGAATCAACATTAAACTTTTTATTTAGACTCTCCCACATCCTCGGTGTCTTATATAAAATGGTTGTATCATCTACATAAAAGGTGCTGAGACTTGGCAAGTCGTTAATATATAACAGAAAAAAAATCCGGTCTCTTATTGAACCTTGAGGTACACCAAAGTTGATGTGTGTTTCATCAAAGTCACATAATACGCAGTTATATCAACTCCTTAACCACAATTAAAAGATATTCTTCGCCAGAGAACCAAGGAAGCTGAAGTGAAGAAATATTGCGTCTCTTTACTAGAGAAATATGGTAGCTTCGCATATACTAGGCAAACGTTGAAGGACCTGAACCAAGAGGCGAAGGAAGAAATTGAAAAATTAGGGGGAAATCCATATATGGAACAATTTTTGAGTTCTCTTGCTGAATTGTGATTCTGTTGATAATTTACCAAATATTCATCCATTATATATTATGTTATCCAATTACAGTATATATTTTTCACCGAATTCAAAGTTACATTGATGGTTGTCAAAAAAAACTGCCCTGCCCTTTAATCCACCTCAGGATAATGTCATTATCCTGAGGGCACGACAGCAGTAAAGGTAATTGCATTGCCGACTCTTTAGCCAAGGAAGCGGCTGGACTAAGAATTTTAGGACCCAGTGGCACCTACGGCCTGATGACTTCGACAATTGCGGAACTAGCCAAACATTACACCCATGCTCAATTAAGGATGAAATCAAAGGATGCAATCTTGCCAGGATCACCCTGGGCGACCCTGGAAAGCTGGCGCTGAAGAAATATCTGGCGATGACCAGGAAAAATCTACCCTTAACAGGAGGATTTCTGACTGGCCACTGTCAACTGAGAAAACACCTCCATGATATGGGGCTAGTGGACACACCTCTATGCAGGATGTGTGAACAGAAAGATGAAACTGTCAGGCATGTCCTGTGCGAGTGTTCGAAGTTATCGTCAATAAAAGAGTGTGTGTTCGGCAAGTCTTGACCTACACCTGCCGATATAAAGGAGATGTCTCCCAGTGACCTGTCCACCTTCCTGGAAAGGACAGGATGGACGATGACCTAGGAGGAGGATGACCTAGGAGGAGGATAACCTAGGAGGACAACTCAAGTGCTGTGGGCCTACACTCACCCTCCCTACTCTACAGATACATATAGGCCCCACTCTCTTTTAACTTTTAAAAGAAACAAGATATCAAGGTCGGACAAAATTAACGAAAAAAGTTTCAGTTTCAGTACTTTTTGATAAGAAAGCGCTAGCAATATTTTTTCAACTGGGAAGGTGGTCTTGTGATAACTCGTTTGATAGGCATTTCGATTCTCTATCCAATACATTTTGTTGTTAGTAATCGAATTACAAGTTCCCGAGTAATTAGCACTTTTATATTCTTTTCGAGAATCTGTAAACAAACGATAAATACAATAGAACGTCGAAAATCCGTAAAGCTCCCGAGAATTTTTCTGAATGTATATTTACGTAATTAAGGTATCTGCCCACTATACCGTACCAGACCATGACCGTAAACGTACCGGCACAGGCTAAAAAAATATTCTTTCATAAGATTTACGTGCACGTGCATGACAGTATTCGAGTCGAGAATGTTTTGACGGTGCTGATACGCAACGTGCATGGCACGTGACGTTGCTAAACCGTAGGTCTCCGGCAGCGAAACGGTGTATGAACGGGTTGTAAATCATTTTCAATTTAATTCAACAATACATTCCATTGAAATGTAGATAATCTCATAGCCATATTCGTTCTTCGTGGTTCACACTGCACTGATTAGTGGAGCGCCTGGGGGTTTTCACCTCGGATTAGAATTATAGTGAATGAATTAATATGATCGATGTGGGATATTGTTTTTTAAACTATAAATTGCAAAGTTTACCCAAAATTTTTTGTGCACTCCATTTTTTCATTGTTTAAACAAATTATTATAAAAAATTAATGTTTGACCATATATTTTCACTTTAAACAGTATTTTTTTTTAATTTATATGTTAAATCTTACCTGAGTAGACATATAGAAACATTTTTCAAAGATACCTGTGTATAAAAATAACAGTAGGGATCTCGAACATGTAGGGGAGAGCGGAGCGACAGTGCGGAAACAAAGTAGTTTTTATCGGTTGGGTGAAAAGTTTGTAGGCTGACATAGAAAACATTTTTTTATAGAATTTGATTTTATCATTCAATCTAGTTACCTTTGAGGGCGATACAACCATTTTAGCGATTATACAATTTTTCGATGCCATTTTTATATCACGATTTGTCTCAAGCCTCAAAATAGGTCTTAGTTTCGACGATTACCTCTTTACTGGCGTTAAATTCCTTTCCATCGAGCATTCTCTTGTGGTCTGAGAACAGGAAAAATTCACTGGGGGCCAGATCTGGAGAATACGGTGGATGCAGAAGCAATTAGAAGCCCAATTAATGCAATTTTGCTATCGTTTTTATTGATTTGTGACACGGTGTACTGTCTTAATGAAACAGCACTTTCTCTTTCTTCAAATGTGTCCGGTTTTTGCTATTTCGCCCTTCAAACGCTCCAATAACGCTATGTAATAGTCGCTGTTGACGGGTTTTTCTTTTTTGAGATAGCCGATGAATATTATACCATTCACGACTCAAAATACTGATACCATCTGCAGCACGTGCGGTCTACTCAGAAGAATGCGGTCTACTCAGAAGAATGCGGCCATTGAATGTTCGCATTGCCCGCGCACAAGAAACACACACAGCGTGGGGAAACCAGAAAATCAGGAATAGCAGAGCATGTTTGGACTCATCAACACATCATCAAGTGGTCCCAAGCTGAAATCATCCACAGGGAGAATCACTAGTTTAAGAGGAAGTTCAAAGAAGCTGCATATTTGTTGTCCAACGATGCATTTAGTCAAGCTAGTGTAGATAATACGCAACACATGGAAACTTGTAATCAAGCGGAAAAACGGTCAACTCCCGATAAATGGTCAACTCCCGCTAAAGTGGTGAAGCGGAGAGAGGTAAGAGGGAGATAGGTGAAAGCTCTCGAATGACATATAAATAGTCATCTCTCGGCGGACTAGTCCAGTCATCACTCGAAGACGATTGTGGATACTAACAATCGAAACGTCGTGTAGTAACTTGGTTTAATACTTTTTGAAATTTTTTTGCTTATTTTTATTTTTCATTTTTTTTTTCCTTATTCTGTGGTCATTTTCATCTTTTATCTTGATTATTTCATTTGTTTTATTGTATTTTCATTTCACTTTTTATTGCTTAATATAATTGATATTGTAGCCATTCATTCTAAATTTATTTGTGTTTTTATTTATTTTTTTCTACACCCGTACTCTAACAATACACTTATATGACCATAATCCGTTTCATAATGATAGCCATTATGATACAGATTTTTCATAACGATACAGATTATCAACCAATAGAAACCCATAATTTTTCAATCAAGAATCCTGTTCCTTTGTTTGTCCTAGATTCTAACCCAAGTAACTAATTGCTTTATTTGTCAAAATCAGTTTTCATATTACCTACCTATATCATCAAAATGTCTGAAAACAGTGATATAGAAGGAATACCATCGACTCCAATATTTTCAAAAGATCAGATTAATTACAGTTGTTATATTCAATATAAATATAATTAGAATCTTTATAGTTTTCATATATCCATGATAATACCATTAAGTTTGTGTTTTTTTTAAATATGAGTTAATTACTGTAAATGTGTTCAATACAAATATAATATTTATAGTTTTTCCATTATTTATCGGGTTTAGAAAAAATAGCGTATGCAACTCTCATGTAATGGTTATTAATACACTCGCATAAACCATACAAAACTCGCCTTCGGCTCGTTTCGTATCCCGGTTAATGCTCGTGTCTTAATAACCATCATTACATGATCGTTGTATAATATACTATTATAATTCAAATTGTATAATATAATAAATTGAAGGATATGATTCATAGGGTATTTTCTTTCTTTTGAGATCAATGAAAACTTGTTTCATCTGAAACTGCTTTTTTAATTTTACTTTTTTTAGGTAGCTACTATTTTTCACATTTTGGTTTACTTGACAGCAAGGATGCTATAATTGAAAAAAATCCTTCATTTCATTTCAAAATCACGATAAGATATTTCCATTAATCCCTTCTCTGCTCCTCCCATTTATGATTTTAAATGAAATGTAAACAATGAACTTGGGACACCCTGTTTAAGAACGCCGCGTAAAAAGTAAGATAAAGGAGTCATCGACACACAAAATAATCAAAGCTGACATAGAGGTGTAGTAAATACGAACTACTACAAGTAACAAGGCTATTCTTCCTGCCCATCACGACCCATTGTAAAAACCCGCGTTTTCTGTGCTCTGTTTTTTGGTGCGTTTATTCATTGTTAAAAGGCACGGCTTGCTCTAACGGAAATGCAATTGTTAACATTTGAAAGCTGCCAAAGCGGGGATAAACAATCGAATTTAGGTGGATTCGTTCATACCGAAAGAAGAACGTGGGACTTCTCTGGCAGGACCAGATATTTTTCGACGGAAATGTATCAGGAAACATTATTTTTATCTCGCGGAATCGAGGTCCTCCGTTTGGTCGAGGAAAACGGTGCTCTGAGACGGTCGAACGCGTTGAGGAGGAAGAACAGAAGGTCTTTGTCAAAATGTTCGACCCTGAAAAGGGTGAGAAGTGCGAGGAAGAATTTTGAAGAGTGCATTGAGCGCTGTGGTGGTGAAAGTGACGTGGAAGAGGTTCGCAGATTCAGTGGGTAAGTACCTACTTTAAAAGCAAGGGCGGACTTAGATCTAAATTTAAAGAGGAGGTATTTTATATTTATTCAGTGTGGTCATTTAAGTATGCAACATATGGGATTTTCTTTAAATCAATTGCACAAGTAAAATACAGATAGTGCCGAGAGTTGGTTACACTTAGAATGATTGCAAGGTACACTTAGAATGGTTGCAAGTCAAACAGTATACAGGGTAGGTCAAAAAATATAAAAATTGTTCAAGAGTAAAGTGCCTACCCTTATTTTAGACACTTCAGAAAAATGTTATTGAGAAAAATTGTACACAATTGAAAGTTATGCCTACATACAAACATGGCCCCCTAAGACGTTTTTTAGTTTTTCAATTTCTTTTTCGTTAACTTTTTCCCAGTTTATATTTTTTTTTATAATCACCCTAAACGCATATGTTTATTTCAAAGATGTTAAACCAAACTTTAAAATTTCGCAAACCATATTTTTGACAAGGTGAAACATTAGTAATGGTAATATGTACATTGAAACCTTTTATTTGAAGTGGACATTTGGTATTTGAAATGTTTATGTTTATTAATCGACAAACATGAAATCCTTTTTAAATAATCTCGGATATTCAAGGGTCAAAACAAGTAAGGGTTGAAAGTAAACATTATTATGATTATCAATAAATATTAACAATATAATAAAAAGAGAATAATAAAATGTTTTCAATTGTATTTGGAAGCGGTGCCGATGATTTTGACATTTTCATCAGCTCATTTTTATTATAACTTAACCATTATCAAATGTGTGAAGAAAGAATTATCGACGTGTCTCTGTGTGTCCACCTTCTCGTTCAATGCATCTTATTATCCGATCATAAAATTCACAAAAAGTAGATGGCATATTTTTGCTGGAATATTTTTGCAATGAAATCGTATCAAATTTTCAAGCTCTTCAGCATTATTGAGTGGTCGATACTTGTAAACCCTTTGCTTTTAATATCCCCATTAAAAAATCTAATGGGGTGAGATCTGGCGAACGAGGAGGGAGGCCACCGTGGGTCAGTATTTCGCCCTAACCATTTATCACAAAATTTCCCATTTAACCATTCCGAAACAATTCTAGTAGAATGAGCAGGATTTCCATCATGTACAAACCATAATTTATGTCGTTCTTGAAAGCTCATATTGTCCAAAAAATCCTTCAGTTTGTTTTTCAAAAACTGAAAATAACTACCACTAGTTAGGTTGTGGCGAAAAAAAAACGGCCCTATAAATTTGTTTTTAACAATACCGCACCATACATTTGTTTTTTGATAATATTGGTTTTTATTGTTGATGACAAAATTTGCATTTTCGTCCAACTACTACCTACAATTTTGAGAGGATACAACGCCATTTGTTATAAATATGGATTCCATTCCAAAAATAATGTGTTTATGGAAATCATGTTGATCTTTTATTTGTCCTTGAATCCACATGAACATTATTAGCAAGGTATGAATAACGCAGAAAAGAAAGGAGAATTTATCACATACAGAAATCAACTAAAGGAATTAATTAAAATGACAAAATACAATTATTATAAAAATAAAATAAGTAAAAGCAAAGGTAGGTAGCAGTAAACTCTTATGGGAAACAATCAAAGAAGACAAAATTATCTTTTGTAGGGTTCTTGTTTATTTCTTGTAATTTCTTTTTTCTTTGTAAATTTCCAATGTAACCATTGCTTTTCATGAAATAAATTGATTGATCGATTGATTGATTTGAAATTATTTAAAATTCTGTTTACGGTGGAATAGTGCACTTGTTGTTCTGGATGACTTTCATTCAATATATCCGCTACTTCACCAAGCACTGGTTTAAAGTTATCTCCACATATTAAAACTAACTTCTCGGCTAACGTTAACTGGAGGAGGCATTTGAAATCAAATAAACTCAGTAATCGAACAATAATTATTCAAGAATGAGAAGTTAATGTCATCAAACTGTCATAATGTTTTCTTTCAACCCTCGTTTGTTTTGTGGATTTCATGTTTATCGATTAATTTGTACAGTTTTTTCATGAACATTTCAAATACAAAATGTTCACATTAAATGAAAGTTTTTGAATATGTATATTATCATTTACCTTGTTAAAAATATTGTTTGGCGAAATTTTTAAGTTAAGTTATCGTTGCAACAAATATGAAGTTTGTGATTCCCTAAAAAATAAAAAAACCAAGTTACTTTAACAAATATTCTTGAATTTGAACAAATGTATGCTCAACTGATTTGGTTGTGATTACATTATGGAAATGCTGAGAGTGATTATAAAAAAATCACACATTGGGAAATCATTAATGAAAAAATGACTTGGGAGGCCATGTATTGGTATTCAGGAATAACTTTGAACTGTAAACAACTTTTCTCAATGACACTTTGCTGAATTTTCGGAAATAAGGGTACTTCACTCCCGTAGAATTTTTATATTTTTTGACCTACCCTGTATGCTGATTGACTTGCAACTATTCTAAGTGTTCCCAATATAATTATCGAATATGCACCAACTTTTTGCAATATTTGTATTTTTGTTGTGCAATTAATTGAAACAAAATTCCATATGTTGCACCCTTAATGAGGCCGCTTCCAGTGTTGAAAATATATAATTTCAACAATTTTGGAGATTTGCAGAAGATGGTGAAATTACGAAACCCTAGAAGGGCTACAAATATTCCTAAAAATGAAATTTCGAGTTTAAAGTCGGAATTTGATAAAATTCCGGATTCAAATTCAGAATATTATAAGAAAGTAAATGTTTCGAAACCGCGGTCTGCAGGTGATCTACTTGAATAATTTCAGCATGGTCCTGCTGCTGTCGGATACAATTCAATATCCAGCGTGGTATTAGCCGAGAAAGTAGTTGTTTTCCGACAGAAATTTACCAGAGCTTACTGTGTAGGTGGTTGAAAAATTTTGTTTCGAAATATTTACTTTCTTATACATATTTATTTCTCCTCGATAGTTTTCACTTATGATTTCTGTCGGAATTTTATAGTTTTATTAAATAATTTTATTAAATTCCGACTTTGACTCGGTATTTAGCTGAATTCCGTCTTCGATCTCAAAATTTTGTGAAAATCCGAGTTCGTGAAAAATATTACAATTTGGTCAAAAAAATGAGTTATGTATTCTTGCATTGTTATACGGGGAGTAAATAGCACGAATTTTCTAAAAAAAATATATTAGAGGTCAATATGAAAAAATAAATTTCATTTCAAATTCAGCAACTTCAAAAACCCCTTTAAATAAAATATTAAATAAAAGAATTTCAAATTGTGGTTGAAACATTCGAAAATCGCGTATTCACATATAAAAATAAAAAGGGTTTTTTAATTTTCACTTTTGTCTAATGACAGGAAAGGTGCATTTTTTAGGAGAACGCGCAATTTCCATTGCAATTTTTCAATAATGTAGAAATTGAATTCTGATTTTTTAATCTCGGAACACCTACCATACAGAATTTCAATATTTAGATATGAGTCATACTTCTAGATATTACTGGAGTTTTTTCCCAACACCAAATCGTTATTTTTAACATCTCAACACGTGTTTCGATCACCAAGTGATCATCTTCAAGATATAACTGGAAACTTCACGAAACTAAAGCTATTTATTACAGATATGTCATACAGATAAACCATACAGGTATACCACTCTACATTAGTTTTACAATTAGCCTTATCTTTTATTTTACAATATGTCCTTATGTAATGTTTGAATGTTATAGCCATATATAAAACAATTTTCAGCTATATAAAAATTAATTTCACAATATTGCCTATCTAAATATATATTTACAATGTGTTCTTATGAAGTAATCAGTAGACCCAACAATATTATTTTAACATGCTATATAGTATGGTATTTGGTATTGGTCCGTCATCGTTATTCATAATATTATTATGTTTACTTATTTCTACACTCTCATAGGCATCTAGTTGCCTGTTGTTGTTAACTTGTCTAGACAATTAAAAAAAATTAGGATGGTATACCTGTATGGGTGGTATACCTGTATGGTTTACCTGTATGATATATCTGTATAGCATAAATAGCTTTAGTTTCGCGAAATTATCCTCTTGAAGATGATCAGTTGGTGATCGAAACACTTGTCGAGGTGTTAAAAATAACGATTTATAGAGTACAAAATTCCCTATCAATCAGTATAGACTACGGCTCAGTTGAATAAATATTTAGTGAAATATAGAGCTACAAAAACACATGACATAAAAACGGACACAACTTTTGAAACAACCCAATATTTGCCTTAGACTGGGGATATTATACCATTCTAAGACATATTTGAGATGATTGCCGACAAATTATCCAACAAAATATGATGACACTTCAACATTCAAAATATAAATACAGTCACAAGAAAAGTAAAAAACGGTCTTTACTATCGCATATCATCCGTAAAGGTACTCCTAAAGACGGCCACCGTTAGAATTGACGAAACGTTGGAACATTCAAATCATAAACGACGACTAATAATCCCGAATCAATTTATATTACAATTGTCATTATCATTATTGCAGAATAAATTTCGTTGTTTGAAATTAATGTGATAACCTTAGTGTGAAAGTACTTACACTCAGGATTTCCAGTGCCTGTATGTCGTCACTTTCTCCACTAGGTATACAATGATTGTATTTATGTCACAATTTAAATAAGTTGGTCATGTAATTGTTAATGGAAATGCACGAATCTAGTTTTCAGTGAATAGGTTTCTTAAAATAACTCATTTAGATATTATTCACTGTTTCAATTTCACTTTTGGATTAGATTTGGAAGTATGGGTCTTACAAATGCTCAATATTTGGTAAGATCTTAGCACATCCTCTCGTATTATCACCATCAACAGGACAGTGGTTCTCTGACTTCTGACAGAGAGAGACAGATGTTTAAGATTTCATCTATGTATCTCTCCTATACACAGTCATCAGGTTTATTTTGATTTCTGTTAGAGTTATTTTCAGAACAAATAAAATGTTCCTGAAGATGACTGTCATAATATAGTGACCACTAAACCACACGCACTATCAGGGTGTAAACACTCTAGAAATCAATTTGCATAGATATATTTTGCACGTATAATTTAGCCGGAAACCAAAGAATTATTCTATCATTTTTATTTTTTGTCACTGCAATTTCTAAGGCTGAGAATGAATCAACTATAATTCAATTGAAAGAGGTGTGTTTTAATTAGGGATTAGTTATTTCGTGAAAAAACTTGATTTTCTATTTCTCCACCATTGAACAAAAAATGTAAAAATATGGGACACTTCCAAGAAAATAAAAAAAGAAAATAACTACAATAAAAATTCTTTACAATGTGTAAAGAAAATTTTCTTTCGGATACAACTTAGAACAAAAATCCCTTTTGAAACAACTACTTTTACTCGATAGTGCTAAAAAATAGTGAGAAAACGAAGAAGAAAATGGAGAAATACAATAAGTTGATGACAAAAGGTAAATCACTTTGACTATTTACAGAGGCGGCTTCAACTGTAGTGCAGAGGATGCGATGCACTCGGGCCCCAGATGTTAGGGGCACCTAAAGCCTCTCGCGACACATATAGCATCAGCTGTAACGTTTCGTAGCGAGATTCTGGAAAAATACAAAACATATATGTGCGCATGCGCCCGTCACGTGCAGCCGCTTGCTTACAACTGCGTACCTAAACCCATGAAGTCGTGCACGAGTAGCTCTCTCACCATTGGTTCCTACAGTTTCTACACAATAACTTTTGTTGTAATATGAAAACCGCTTTGAAACAGTTGAAAGTTTACATTGGGGTAGTGTCGCTCCGCTCCCAAAGGCACATGACGCTACCTTTAGATTTGTTTGAAACAAATTATTGTTGCAAATCATCCCCTGAAAAAAAATAACGCTGGCCGCCGCTGGTCGTCGTGTATGAATTATGACGTGGCCAAGATCGTTCTCAACTCGACTCGCACTTCATGATTGTTCTAGATGTCGCGACGCTTTGATATACTTCTAGCGAATTCCCTATCGGCTTCAGGATACTTCGATTACCATATATATAAACGCTACCCACACCCAGATCGAGAAATCTTGTGGACAGTGCGGTACGAAGTGATCTAATGAAGCGATAGACCTTTGAATATTAGTTTAAAGTTTTAGTTAATGTTTGGTTGTATTGTCAGTGAAGCAGTGAAATAAAGTCGAGTTTAATTGTACAGTACAGTCAAGTATAAGAAAACACACGAGGAAATAATATTTTTGAAATAACTACATAGTTGACTTTTTTATTCTTGTAATGCCTTCTTTCCGGAAAAATTCTTTTAACCAGTGTACAGACGGCGAAGGGCCAATCTATCAAAACATGTCTAATTTTCACAACCAATTCTCTAACTTCCCGGCAAAAAAAAACCAGTTCATTTAAAATTTTTGACAGGTTTAGGTAGGTTGCTTTTACGTCAGTTCACGGTAACTACACAACCCGATCGAGTTTCCTCTGTACCTGATTTTGTGAAAAAACAACGATATTGAGCCCCTGACTACTCAGCGTTGTACAGTGTCATCCCCAAAGTATGCACCATATTTTTTAGGGGTTTTTCGACAAAAAGTTATTCCTGATAAAAGTTTGTGCAACGCCTAAAACTGAACATGCACCAACGAAATACAGTTAAACACACGTAATATACGAGGAGCTTTCAAATATTTGATTTTAAGATAAGAGTAAAGTACTCGTATTTTGAAAAATCCCAGAAAATGTTATTCAAAAAAGTTGTTCAGCATTAAAAAATACATCTAGATTTGAAGTTATGGCCTCCTAAGTGAAGTTTTATTTTTTTACCCATTTTTTTAAATGGGGACTACGAAAAACCAATTTTGCTATAACGATAAATAGACAGTATCCTGTATGAAGGTTTATTTTTGAAGCCTGCAATATTACAAATTACACAACTATGGTGTTTACCGCGGTCAATTTTTTTGAAAAGTGAAATAATTTTCAAAATCTTTGGTGGAAAGTTATCTTTATTCTTTGTTAACACCGAAAATTATTCGAAATTATATAGTATTTTAACACGAACTTAATATTCAATAATATCAAATCATAAAACATCAAAATAAAATAGGTATTTTGAAACAAACTCGTTGATTTTTTGGAGAATTATTTTGGACAAGAAAATCTCCAGAAAATCAATGAGCTTGTTCCGAAATACCTATTTTATTTTGATGTTTTGTGATTTGATATTATTGAACATTAAGTTCTTGTTACAATACAGTATAATTTTGAGTAATTTTCGATGTCAACAAAAAATAGAAATAACTTTGCACCAAAAACTTCGAAAATGATTTGACTCTTCAAAAAAATTGACCGTGGTTAACATTATAGTTGTATTATTGGTAATATTACAGGCTTTCAAAATAAACCGTCCCATACAGCAGTGACGGCTCGTGCATTAGAGAACGGGGGAGGCTAAAGTCATAAAGACTATATATACACACAGAAAAGCCCCCCGGAGGGGCGAAAATTTTTATGTTGTTGCACGCTTTGTTTAATACTAAAGTTAGGGCATGGGCATAACAATGCGTAAAAAGTGCATGAGGAGCTATGGGCTTTATTTCAGTTTGTAAACCATTTAAATGGCCGCCCATGACCGGAGCCTCATCATAGGTTTGCGCAATTAACTTTTGCCTAAAATTATAGGTTTCACACTTTAATTAAAAAATTAAACAAATCATCAGCTGTGCGCCCAGATGAAACATCATGAAAACCCATAAAACGTTCTACCACATTACCATTTTTGACATATCTAAAAAAAGAAACACTTTCAATCTTCACACAGTCTATAAGCTCATTTTGGATGGTTTTTGAGGTGCCCGAAAAAACGCTACCGTTTAAAAAAGTGCCAAATTGTGAATCATATTTGCCACATAACATTAAAAGTTCCTTGTAATTGCCGCGATTATTCAAATTTTCGGTTTCATCGTGTCCGCAAAAAGCTAATTCTTGGGAACCCAAATAAATCGTAATATCAATAAGTCTTTTTAAATTCGACCGATTTTCCCTAACCTGATTATTAAAAGAAATTATGGCCTCTTTTTGAGCTGTATCTAAAGCTGTTGCTATATTTTGTTTGCTAAACAATTTTAATTTACAAGACGAAAATATATGCCCTCTTAGATTTAAAATGTCTTTCTGTAGAACGAGGTAAATTTTTCAAATTGGAGTATCCTGTTTTAGACCACGTTTGGTATTCAGTTTGAACAGAAAATAAAACACAGGGCCAACAAAAAAGTTTTTCTCGTTTAATGGAGCCGGTAAACCAATCGAATTTATCGTATCAACTAATATTAAATCCTCGATTTTGTCGATTATCTGACGCTTTAATTGATATCAAATTTGGTTGAGGGCCTTCCCAGAGTTTTAATAATGTAAAATCTATTATCATAAGATAAAGACTTAAAATTATTTGTCAGCAATCAATCGACCAATCGACCAATGATCAGATTTTTTAATTTCGTCCAACTTATCCATAATAAATGAAAAAAAAAACTTACCTAAAAAGTGAAAACCTGAAAACACCTTGAAATTGAAAGAAAACACTTTGGAAGCACATTAAAAATATTACCAAAAAGCACTGCTATAATACAATACTGCCTGTTTTATACACAAATAACAAATATTATCAAGAAACACTAGAACGATTTACCGAAATATTTTTCAGTTCCGGTCCGTCACGGCATCCCGTCCGAATAATTAAATAAAATACAAACGCAGTCGTACACTAACGGAGACCAACTGGAGGCTAGCCTCCTCTATCGCTACAATTTCTGCAACTGAAATTACAAATCGGGACGTATGACGTATGGTTGGATCGGTCTCGCGAAGCTTGTGTTTTTTAAAACGGTCGGAGGCTTGGCTCCCTTGCAACGTATGGCATTTACTATTTCGGGTTGATGGTTTATTCGTTATTCGTTCATGGGCGGTGCGTTTGAGTTTTGTTGATGCAGGATACAGTGTGGTACGTACTACGTAGTGAGCGATAGTGTTTTTTTGGGCATATTATGTATTTATATTGAAAATTAATGATAAATTAATGATAACCAAGCATTTTTAGAAAAAAATAATCATAATTATTCGTAAATATCTTTTAATTTATTGCGATGAATAGCCTCAAATTTTATGGGGAGGCTAAGCCTCCCTTGCCTCCTCTGACGAGCCGCCGCTGGTATTCAGGATGCTGTCTATTTATCGTTTTGGCAATTTTTCTTTCTTAGTCCCCATTAAAAAAAATGGGTGAAATAAAACGTTGCTTGGATGTCCATAACTTCAAATCTAGATGAATTTTTTAAAGCTGAACAACTTTTTGAAATAACGTTTCCCGAGATTTTTCAAAATAAGAGTACTTTACTCCTGTCTCAAAATCAAATATTTGAAGGCTCCTCGTATATTACGTGTGTTTAACTGTATTTCGATATATAAAAACTCAGGCAGTAGAAATCTAGTCAATAACTATCGGGGTATAAGTAAACTCTCTATTTTCAGTAAGGTATTTGAAAGCATAGTTTATGATTCACTATTTTATAGTTTAAAGACCTCACTCTGTGACATTCAACATGGTTTCTTCGCTAAACGTTCCATCGAAACAAATTTAGTAATTTACACCGAATATATCTCGAGTGCACTGGACAGCCGTGAACAAGTTGATTCACTGTATACTGATTTCAGCAAGGCTTTTGACAAGGTTGATCATAACATACTCATGTCGAAACTTGCTGGAATTGGTGTACAGGGCGATCTTCTTAGGTGGCTGTCCTCTTATGTATTTAATCGTAGTCAACTTGTTAGCATTAATGGATTCAAGTCGACGCCCTTCGTGGTTACCTCAGGGGTACCTCAGGGCTCACATCTGGGTCCACTGTTGTTTTTAGTATTCATAAATGACATACAGTCTTGTTTCCTTTATTCTAATATTTTGTTATATGCGGACGACTTGAAAATATTTAAAAAAATTACCTCCATAAGAGACTGTTTAAAAATTCAGGAAGACCTTGCTAGATTTGTAATATATTGTGATATGAATAAGCTGAAACTCAACTTGGAAAAATGTACATGTATTTCGTTTTATAGAAATCATTCACCCATATTGTTTCAGTATTTGTTGAATAGTATTGCATTAAATAGAGTAGAATATATCAAGGACCTTGGAGTATACTTTGACACAAAATTGAATTTCAATCGCCATGTTGAATATGTCATAAATAGAAGCAACAGAACACTGGGTTTCTTCAATAGAATGTGCAGATTGTTCAACAACGAAGCCGCTATTAAAACTATCTATTATGCATTTGTTTATAGCAAGTTGAATTTCGCTAGCATTATATGGAATCCTTTCTATAATACATTCAAAGTGCGTTTAGAACGACTGCAAAATAGGTTTGTTAGACATCTTCATTACCGAATCACTAATGTCTATGTAACTCACGGTATTAATCAAATCCGTAACTATTATAACATTCAGCCTCTAGAACAACGGAGAATCACTTCGGATCTAGTGTTTGGCTATAAAATTTTAACGAATCTTATTGACTCGCCTGAGTTTATAGCAATGATGTCCTTTCATGTACCCCAGAGAAACAGAAGGAATAAATATTTATTAGCTACTTCCACATATAACACCAATGTGGGGAAAAACTCTCCAATAAATAGAATTGCAGACTCATTCAACAGATACTGTTCCAATTTGGACGTTTTCTCCATGTCCTTACAAATGTATAAAAGTAACATAAGGAAAATATTCAATTTTTAATCATCTATGTTTTAGATTAAGCATTTAGATCATTTACCTGTTGAACGCCAGTTTTGTTAGCACAATCTGTATTTTAGTGGATACTTGTTTGGGTTCTTTTACCTGTATGTGTCCCGAATTTAGAATAAATAAATAAATAAATAAAATAAATAAATGTTCAGTTTTAGGGGATGCACAAACTTTTATCAGGAATAACTTTTTGTTGAAAAACCCTTAAAAAATATGGTGCATACTTTGGGAATGACACTGCACAACGCTGAGTAATCATCAAAGATGATTTTAGTTATAGTTTTCCATATAGGAGTCAAGACAATTTTGCAGAATCCTGTTAATAGTCTGAGAACCTTTTGTAAATGAAGATTTTGTTGTATGGAATTTTCGATGGTTGACCGTATTTCAAACAGAATAAGCCTTGCGTTTTTCCCCAAAATTATTCGCCAGATATCGTGAAAACACCCAATGAATAATACATTCCTTCACACATCACTTCAATTTTGAAATAGTCCACCAAGTGTATCTCCTGTATGGCGTAAACGTAGTTACCTATACGAACATTAACCTGTAGGTACAAGTGTATAATGTAGAAACTGCTTATCTGGTGCTTTATTCGGTCAGTGTTATACTCTTACGTATTTTTGCAGGTATCTAAAATGTATAAAGAAGTTCAGAATGAAGCAGAAGCAACTCGGTCGACTTATAAGAAATAGTACAGTTGAAGACATTACTGAGGAAGATCGTAAAGAAAAGGAAGTGAAGAAGAAATCGGTTCCTTGGATGTTGAAGTGGAGATATCGAAAAATCCACCCCGTGTGTGACGCCAGGTGAGAATAATTTCAATTTAATAAAATAATTAGAGTATTACTACAGTGAATGACTCAAGAATATTCTTATATTCTTCTATATGGATAAAACTGAAACATTCATTCCGAAACAATATCGAATGTAATACCACAAGATCTCAAAATATTATCAATAGATTTTCATTTTCTAAAGAAAACTTTGTTATTTAGCATTATCGTAGTGGTTTAATCTATTGTTGGTTGATCGATTGGTATTGCTCAAAAATAACAAAGTCCGAGTTTTGAAAAAATGGACCTTCATCTGAGAAAATTTTCTGGTCGGGTGGTATTCGGAAATATTATTACCATCTGATTATATCTCAGCTGAATGCTTATATATAAAAACAAAATATCAATTCTCAAATCAAATCAACTTTACTACCTGAATAACGAGAAATTTCAACAAAGGCATATGTTTGAAACTACCAGTTATTACTAAAATTTCAAATACGAGTATGTGAACGTAAATGACTAAATTTATATTCTTCAACAATAGGACTTCATTGTTATAATCTATCGTGCCTTGGATATGAGACTGCAGACCCGGCAATCGACCCAACAGTTGAGCTGGAAAGTTCATAGAGTAACATAGAAAAAAAAAGATTGATAAAATTATATTTTATTATTCAATATAGTTGCCTTCAAGAGCGATACCATGATTACAGTGATCATAAAATTTTTCGATACCATTTTTGTAGCACGATTTGTCTTTAGCTCCAGTTTCAACGATTAACTTTTCATCGGCGCTGAATTTCTTTCCAGCGAGCATTTTCTGAAAACAGGAAAAAGTCGCTGGAGGCAGATCTGGAGAATACGGTGGGTGCGGAAGCAATTGGAAGCCCAATTCATGCAATTTTGCCATCGTTTTCATTGATTTGTGGTGCATTTTCTCCAATAACACTATGTAGAAGTCTATGTAGATGTTTTTTCCATTTTCAAAATAGTCGATGAATATTATACTATGCGCATCCCAAAATATTGATACCATAACCTTATCAGCCGACTGTTGCGTCTTTGCATCCTTCGGAGTCGTTTCACCATGTACAGTCCACTCATATGACGATCGTTTTGATTCCGGTGTGAAATGATGTCGCCATGTTTTATCCACTGTCCCATATCGACGCATAAATTCAAGTTTTTTAAGGTGGAACAGCTTCAAACACTGCTTGGATTGAGCAATTCATTGTTTTTTGGTCGACTATTACTAACCCTTTGACACCAAATGATTTGAGACCCATAAACATAGTACCGACCATTTCAAAAATTGTATCAAAAGCAGCTTATAGTCAGGTATACTTTTGTCTCTGATAATAATATCCTTCCTGTAAACCTGTAAACCTTGTTAAAAATGACTGATGATATTTCTCAGTCACCGATAATGGAAAAGACACTTTTCTTTTGTCTCTCGATTACAGTAGCTTTCAATACCATGAATCACAGTCTGATGTGCGCTAAACTTCGTTTTTTTGTTCCAGTGTGGAGGTATATGACTTTATATTCTCCTTTTTAAGTAATAGAAAGGGTAGTCTGTCTGATAATATGAGTGTACGTCATGATGCCCTGCAAGGTTCAATTGTCGCTCCGCTTCTCTTCATTATCTACACATCTTTCTTCTCCAATGTTCTAAAGTTTTTCAAAATATATACTTATGCAGACGACATAAACTTGTACTACTCCGATAAAGTAAATCATCTTATTGATCGCAAAACATCGCATAATAGTAATATTGTTGATTTTACAGCAACACCGTCTGAACTTAAATCCTAGTAAATCCTCTTTATTAATTTTTGGAAAAGCCAAAGATCGTGGAAGGGCCATTGATAATATCCATTTGCATATTGATGAACATTCTGTAGGATTGAATGACAAAATGAAATGCTCAGGACTTTATATAAACTACAACCTCAGATTTGTTAGGAAAGTCAATACTCTCATTCAACGGTCGTACGGTATACTAAAACATCTGTATTCAGACACTATCTTAGTAAGTCACTCAAAATTACCCTTTCAAACGTACTCACTCTATTATTGTGATGTCTATGGCCTTTGTCTCGATTCCACAACTTCTGCAAGAATTCAGAAAGTACAATATGCTTGTATTAGACCAATATTAGCCTGAATAACAGATATCATGTGACCCCTTCAATCAACCAAAGTGGTTGAAAATGCCAAATAGAAGAGAATTGCATTTCGCCTGTTTCATTCACAAACTAATACAAAAACAACAACCCAGACAAGGCTGCTTGTACAGAGTCGCACTAAGGAACGACCGATTTTTTATTATTTTTTTTATAATATCCGATTGGGTATAGAAAAACGTTTTTGGTGGAGTGTACGAACACAAATTAGCCGTATCAGTACTTAACATTTTTGAAATTTTAAACTCAAAAATTCCGTATATGTACACACCACAGGCGTTAAAACGTAACTGACCACTCTGACACTGTAACAATGATTTCTGCCAGCCGATTGCACGTAAATTTGACTGGCCAGCATAAGGAGGCTTGTTTATTTTACCCAATAGATACAAATGTGCGTGGTGATTAGGCTTTGATCATGCATGTATCTATTCAAAAGTAAACTTAGAATTGAATTGCTCAGTCAACAGAGATCTCAACATTTGTATTTATTTCACTATTGTCCTGAAAATTATTTCATATAATGACATTTTTGTAATGTCTTTCGTCAAACGTGGTTGAGTGGAATAGTTGCCCTTTGCTAAACACCGTAACGTAAAACAAATACCGTTTATTATTATTATAATCAAGAGTAAAGTGGTCTCTGTTACTTTGATGAAAACTTCTTGCTGAACGTCTTTCTAACGCAAATCATAGACCTACTTACTGTTTTCCAATTACTTCCTTTTTACTACTTACGTGTCTCAGAACTATTATTTGAACTTTCCGTAAAAAGATATTGTATCTGTTAGCGACGGTCTTTATTATCGAATAAATTTGTTTATCGCGCGGTACAAACCAAACCGCATTTCCATACCATTATCACTTTATTCCCTCGTGGAGAAGGTCCTTCCTCGCGACTAGAAGGTATGCATGAGTCATGTAGATAAAGCATACGAATTAGTTTGTTACAGTCCAACGATTTCAACCATTGTTGACAGGAAGTTGAGCAAAGTATCTAAATGTAGGGTTAACAGGACAGGTTCTGGTCCCTTTCATTCTTGTGACTAAGAGCTGGAAGGTGCATGTACTGAAAGGTTATTGACATTCATGTAAGAATGCACACACATTACAGTAATTGTGATCTGAAGCGAAACTGAAAGTTGTTTTTTGGTACATCCACATACGCTGTCTGTTCAAAAAATGAAGTGAATTTTCATTTTTCTTAAAAAATATTCATTTATTCATCAATTTCTGTTTTGTCCTCTTGACGAGTGAGCAGGTGTATCATCGTGATGCAGTAATTAATTATTTTTTCACAATACCGGACGTTTTCTTCATATTGCTTCTTGCAAACGGCGCATAACTTCAAGATAACTCTCCTTATTAACCATACGATCATTGAAACCTTGACATTTGACCAAACTTGGCGTGCTTTTTGGTCTTGCCTCTCTTGAACAACTCTTCCATTGGGACTCACCATACAAACTAATCGGATTCTTAACGAAGCCGATTAGTTTGTATGGTGAGTGGTCTTTCAGGTCAGATGGTGAGAGTACGGCTCTGCCAAACTCTGAAAACCTGATTTGGTCCCCAGCGGGACAGGCACAAAGTATGTGCTCTGCTGTTTCATCATTTTCCAAACAGATAGTCCGAGTCTCTGCATTTAAATGACAGTGACCTGTAAGAAGGCCTGTTAGATATCGTAGTTCATCCCCACTGTAGTCCAACAACTGTTTAGTATCAAGCTTTGAAGGGTGATTAAACGCCTTGGAGTGAGCCAATCCTGGAAGATTTTGCCAGAAGTCCATAAATCTTTTTGCCATCCAGATGTTCAATCTTTGTTTGGCAAAGCCTAAAGCGATGCCAATGACAAGTTCTGGTCCGATGAAGCTGCTTGCAGCACCCTCCTTCGCAGGGGAGTCAGCAGCCTGATTGCCTTCCAGGCCAGTATGGCCAGGAATGCAGGCCATAGAGAGTCTGTTAAGTCTTTCTATCGAGAAGAGTCGTTTTTGGCAATTTTGGCAATTCGCTACCAATTTAGAAGTTTCTCGGTAGGAGCCAAGAGCTTCCAACGCCACTTGACTGTCCGAGAATATTTCTATTGACTTGTGTATGAGATTGGAAATTTCCGCTCGAAATACAATCGCATAGGTTCCTAGGCAGGTTGATATCTCTATCCTGGGTCTGCGACTGAAAACACCTGCACCAGAACCGGAAGGTGTTATTGATCCATCTGTGAACCAACAACTATTTGCTCATGATATATTCTTCTCCCGGAGGATCCAGTCCTCTCCACTCAGGAACAGTACTTTATAAGGCAGTTCGTAGTTCACAGTTGAAGGCGTAAAGTCAGAGGTCATTTCCAGAATGCTGTGACTTCCAGTGTCAACCAACAGTCTGTTGCACTCTGCATTAAATTGATTTGTGCAGTTGGCAATGTGCACACGTCTATAAGCAGTCCATCTAGTGTCTCTCTCCAGAAAAATGTGGAGAGGAGGTGGATTTAGAAGGATCTCCATAGCCGCTGACGGTGTGGTACTGATGGCACCACTGATGATCAGACAAGCCAGAGATCTTCGCATGGTCCGTTTTCTGTAAAGCCTTCGGCCACCAGGCAATTGCACCTTAAGTGATCATTGGTCTGACAATCTGTTTGGGACCTAAACCCCAAGTTTCACCACATATCCTTCGGCATGTCCATAGGGACAGTCTGTCTTTGTATAAAACTTTTTCCAAGTGAGCGTTCCAGGTGAGTTTTCATCAAGGACAATGCCAAGATATTTCACCTCCATCCGTGGTGTTAAATCGTCAAATTTTCTCCTCCTGTTGAAGAGGATTATCACAGTTTTGCTGGGATTGATAGACATCTGCTCCCTCAGGCACCAATTGTGAACAACGTCCAACGTGCTCTGGAGGATATTACAAGCTACCCTTCTCGACGTGGACCTTGCCAAGATGCATCTGCATAAGCTTGCAGATCCACTTTTCTTCTGTCCTCGGTAACTTCTCTAATAGTGATTAGACGATCCTTCATGAACAATTTTCTTCACTTTTTCAACATTTTCATCGGTTATTGATGTGCTGGGGCGTCCAGAGCGAGCGTCGTCATTCACGTCTTTTCGACTTTCTGTGAAACGCTTGTACCACTTGTAAACATTTTTCTGACTCAGAGTACAATCAACGTATGCCACTGTCAACATTTCAAATATTGTTGAGTACTCAATTTCATTGTTTACACAAAATTTGATGCAAATTCTTTGATCCATTATTTTCAATAGCAGGCAATCGCCGAACACGCAGAACGCTGCTAACTTTTATGCCTCTCACCAACAAACTAGTCATGATGAACAGCTGAAACTGTGAACATATGTTCGAGACAAGTGTACCAACACAAAAAATAAAATAAAAAAAATCGCTAACCATTCACTTCCACGTATAACTTATCAACTAAGAATATACATCTCTCATTCATTTAGTATTTTCTATTTTATCTTCAGAAGAGTCATCATCTCTTCAGTTGCAAAAATCCCTACTTCAAAATTTCAATTTGCTACCCCTCTTGTGTTTGACGCGTTGAAAACGAAAAAAGGGTATTATTGTCAGTGTCAGACATTCAATTAAATATTTAACAAGTACTATAGTAAAACCAATAATGATTGAGAGTAAAGCGCGTTGTCATATCTAAATTTTACGTTACCAGTTTATAGCAGAATCAAAATATAGTAAGCAGTAGAGTTGTAGGTTGTGGCAAATTATAGATAATACACAATACTAGTACGATTAAAAGGTATTATTTATGACAAAAATCAGTAATGAGCTTGTAATGAGTAATACTTATACATTCCTGATTACTGATCAGTTAAAATTCATTATTTTCTGTATAGTGTTAGATATTTATTACAACTAGTGGCAACGCTGTACGCAACGATATTTCTGTCTTTGTCACTTTACCGTAACTTCCATCTCATCGTTTCAGTCCTCACTAATGTACTTGCAGCCATGAGCGTATCATTGGTTTGTGAATTATACAGCGTGAATTGTACGTTTTACAGTTAAGTTAGTCAGCAATCGAGGTGTTGTGATAACAATTGGTGAAAATAATAGTGGTAATAAGTGTTTAAGCGTTACATAATTATATTTCTACACCGTTCTCAAACTACTCAAAAAATGGGAGACATGGTCGGGCCTTCCACGTCGAAAAAGGTAAAACTGTCGGAGTCTCGGTCAGTAAGAGAAAAACAAATTGTACTGCGAGTATTTCACTGTCTTGAAAGAGATCATCAGTCACCAAAATATGACTTTGTGCATATGTGCTGTAATTCTACGTGTGTACCTCCGAATAACCAACCGGGCATTTCTACATCATTAAGTTCCACAATTACAAAAGATAAATTAGTTGATATGTGCTCTGATTATACCGGTGTACCAAAATCATCGATTTACAAAATACTAAGAGAAGCAGAAATTCATGGGGACGTACAAACGCCAAAAACTAGTAGCGGACGAAAAAAAATCACAGTTGATGAAGAAGCCAAAACCAGTATACGCAGAACTATTCACAGTTTTTTTTTCAGAAATGAGCTGCCCACACTACAAGAAGTTCTGGAGGCACTTAGCGATCATGAATTGGTCCCAAAAATGGGTAAAGAAACTTTTAGGAAACTTGTACACGAAATGAAATTTACGTACGGAAAAGTTGACAGAAAAAGCATTCTCATTGAACGTCAAGAAATAATAGCATGGAGAAAAAACTATCTAAGAAAAATTGACGAATTTCGGTTAACCCATGGACGAGACATGGGTTAACCAAGGACATACGGTCAAAAAAGTATGGCAGGATGGTAATATAACAAGTGCACGACAAGCCTTTATTGAAGGTTTGTCAGTTGCGTTAAAACATCCATCTGGAAAAGGTAGTCGTCTGATAGTTACGCATACAGGAAGCGACAGTGGATTTTTACCAAATGGTGAAATAATATTTAAATCTAAGAAAACAGGCGACTATCATGAAGAAATGAATGCGGAGGTGTTTGAAAAATGGTTTGAAGGCATCATTCAACTTGTGGAACCTGGGTCTGTCATCGTCATGGACAATGCCCCATACCATAGTCGACATTTAGAACCATTACCGAAACAATCATGGAAAAAAGCAGTAATTCAAGAATGGTTAATTAATAAGAACATCCAATATAACAAAGATAGTTTAAAGGCAGAACTACTTCAGCTAACAAAATTACACACAGACAAATATAAAAAATTCGCAGTGGATGAAATGGCGTTAAGTCGTGGAATTACAGTTTTAAGGTTACCACCATACCACTGCGAATTAAACCCAATAGAATTAATCTGGGCGCAAGTAAAAGGATATGTGGCACGAGAAAACAGAACATTTAAATTAATGGACGTGCAGCATCACCTACAAGAAGCTATTCGAACTGTTTCTGGAGAAGACTGGAATAAATGCATGCAGCATGTTTTAAAAGAAAAGCAAAAAATGTGGGACGTAGACAACCGTATTGAACACAATATTGAACCAATCATAATTCACTTTGATGATAGCGGTAGCAACAGTGACGAATCTGAGGTTGAAGATTAGACGAAAATTTGTACATTCACATTTATATTATATTCTATTATCAAAAATTTGTAATTTGTATTTTCTAGTATCCCTGACGATGAGTTTAAGTTACTCGAAAGCTTGAGAATAGTTATAAAGAGTTCACTTATCAATTGCTGCAACCCAATAGTGAAAAAAGTTATATATATTATATATATATATATATATATATATATATATATATATATATATATATATATATATATATATATATATATATATATATATATATATATATTGTGTTTTTTATTAATATTGTTAATTTATTTGGTACCTACTATAATTACCACGATTATTACTCCGTTTTCATAAGGCCCACCTAATGACTACAACGATTAGGTAAATTACGATATTGCAAAGTTTTAATGAAATAAATAAAAAATGTGTATGAATATTTTAACTAATTGTACTAAGAATTTTTCTTTCATTCTTAACCCTCTCAAAAATTAATAGGCACGCCCCCGATTTGCTGTCAACTGGGCTTACTTCTACTCTCAATCATTATTGGTTTTAGTATAGGTAGAATTTGAAGCACGTTGAAGTAGTAGTAGAAAGGTATTGTCAGTGTCAGACATTCAATAAAATATTTAATACTAGGTGGAAGTTGAAGCACGTTGAAGTTAAGAGAGTAACAGTCTCGAAAAAGGTGATTTTTCATGTCCAACTAATAAGATTTATTTCAAATTTCACTCTTAAGGTGTACAAAACCGCAACACGCGTTTTGCTAAACAGTATCTTTCTCAAGCAAGATTTGATCACTACATTTTATATTCCAACAACATTACTATGTTTTATGGTCCGATCAGATAATTAATTCGAAACAAGTTTTAACTACTTGAGAGAGCTGATACAGTCATTTCATTAATTAGTAAAAGCAGGTAAAGACGTAAAAATATTCATTTAATAGTAAAACTTATGGAAAAAATGAGTCAATACATTAATAAATAGTACATACATCACCGAAGACCCTTTCAAGGCTGTCAATGGAAGTAAACTAACTTGTAGTACTTCTGTACTACAGTAAAGCCATCGACACTTTTGACTTTCACATCTTGTGCGATAAACTCAGCTTCTTCGGGTTTTCTGTGAATGGGCTGTCTCTGGCCAGAAATTACTGTTCGAACCTAAGTCAAAGTGTTATGGTGGACGGTATCAGCTCAGAGACTCTGCCCGCAACTGAAGGTGTTCCTCAGAGATCCATCCTTGGTCCTTCACTATTCAGCTTGTATATTTGTGACTTCCATCAGTCGGTAGGAAAATGCAACATTCATCATTACGCAGATGATGCTCAACTGTACTTTTCTTTTCAATTTCCTGACATTGATTTCGCTCAAAACCTCATCAATTGTATTTTCAGACCATCTTTAATATGTCATCAGCTCATTGATTGTAGTTAAACTCCAAAAAGTCAGCAGTAATGATCTTTGGGCCTAAAAGATTGCGAGATATTGCTGAAAATATTCTTTATATTCATATTAATGGTGACGTTTTAGCTTTTAAAATTGAAGCAAAGAACTTAGGCCTGTGGTTTCATTCTGAACTGCGCTTTACAAAACACGTTAGTCATTTGACTAAACGTCTTTTAACATCTTAAAGCAACTGTTTCCAAATCGGGACTTACTCACCAAACTACTCAAACTAAAATTACGTGAGGCGCTAATCATTTCGAAAGTTTTATGGACCTGCGTTACTTCAATTTAATTCCCCCCGTCTTCAACGAATCCAACACAGTTACCTTCGTTTTTCTTTTGGCATTCGAAAATACGACCACATATCACCGGTTATGAAGGAATCAAGCTGGCTGCAACTAGAGAAACTCAGGACACTGCACCTTCTCACAAACAACCACAAAATCTTGAACACCGGAATGCCACATTATTTAATGAAAAAAATTGAATTTTTTCTTAAATATTAACAGCTCTTCTACAAGAAACAGGTTGATACTGGTCATTCCTGAACATAGATCTTCTATTTTCATTCGCAGCTTCTCATACAACGCAGCTGAATTCTACAATCTCCTGCCCAGGGGATTCAGATCCTTCACGTTGAAAAACTTTGAAAACAGACTCTTTGAGTGTGGCTCATTCGTTTACGCAAAAGATTTGGTGACCGAATAATACACATTTTGTGAAAATGTATGTATGTACCGTAATTTTCTTTAATTAATTTCAAATATGAATTTTTTCTTTTTTTCTCGAAGGTTGGGTTTAAAAACAGCTTTGCTGACACTCCGCCCATTCACCTCAATATTTATTTTGTATATTCTCTATGTTCTTACTTTAGGTGAATAAAGACGTTTCATTATTATTATTATTATATTAAATTGTAAGGGGTATACTTTAAGGAGAGATTGGTTTTCGTGAAAGAAAGGTTTTGGATTTCTACTTCTTCATCATTATAGCGGATGATTTTTTAAGAGGTATAGGATTTGATTTTCAAAACAACACAAAAAATTTGAAAAAATTGATGAAATATTTTTTGGAATCGATAGAACGATCAATATAATTTAATGTTTGAAAATGATTTCATGCAAATGTTGTTCGCGGCTCCGCTTACGATGGTCCATGCGCAAGGTTCAATTTTGGCACACTCTCTCTAACATATCGAGCGGTATATCACGTAGAAATGCTTCGAAATTGACTTCCAGAGCGTCAGTGGTTGCTGGTTTATTTATCCCTGTAGACATGAGCCTTAACATTACCCCACAATAAATAATCCAAAGGCGTTAAATCACACGATCTAGACGGCCAATTGACGGGCCCCAAACGTGACATAAACTGTTCACCAAAGACGGCTCTCAATTGGGCCATCGTTTCGCGTGCCGTGTGGCATGTGGCACCGTCTAGTTGAAACCACATGTCAGGCATGTCCAATTCTTCCATTTTGGGCAACAAAAAGTCGTCAATCATCACACGGTAGCGCTCGCCAGTCACAGTAACGTTTCGGCCATTGTCGTCTTTGAAGAAGTACGGTCCAATGAAGCCACCGACTCATAATTCACACCAAATAGTGACTTTTTTGGGATGCATCGATAGCTCTGGCAATGCTTGTGGCTGGTCTTTACCCCAGATGAGGCAATTTTGCTTGTTAACGTATCCATTCAGCCAGAAATGAGCCTCGTCGCTGAACACAATTTTTTTATGAAAATGTGGATCTTCCTCCAACTTTGCCAGCGCCCATTCACCAAATGTTAGACGTTGTGGGAGGTCGAATGGCTTCAATTCTTGCACCAGCTGTATCTTATAAGGCTATACACCCAAATCTTTTCGCAAAATTTTCCACGTAGTGTAGTAACAGAGGCCCAATTGCTGCAAACGGCGGCGAATCGACATTTCACGGTCATCACGAACACTGGCGGATACAGCCGCAATGTAATATTTTCTTCGGTCCCCACTCTACGTATGCGCGTTGGTGGTTTAATGTGGTTTAATGCTTCCGAATAGCTCCCTCAGTAAGCTGACGAAACTGCCCATAAATTGAAGAAGTGCACGATGCACTTTCTTCACCGAGCATGAATTTTGATAATAAAATTCAATAATTCACAAGCGTTGTTCATTCGTAAGTCGATTCATGGTTAAATTATAGATCAAACTGAACAATTTTGACAATGACACAAGAGACGCGATTCACGCGTGATCTGTCAAAAACAGTGTTGCCAAAAAGATACTAGCAATAAAATCACTCATTACAAAAAATGTGTGAAACTTCCAAAGAAGAAAGCGATTTATTTCGTAATAAATTCTCTACAAAGATGTGTAGATCATGCAAAGAAGTAATTTTCAGACACAAACTGAAAGAAAAACCCACTCGAAACAACTGTTTTTATATAAACATTGGATTACACGAAAGAAAAATACTTTGGAAACAGATACTTTTATATTGAACACTAAATTATACAAAAGTACGTTGTCTATTCAGTTTGTACTCCAAACATTCGTAATGGAATTGAATCAGATATCATTCACAGGATTGCTACACAATATAGTATATGAAAAAGGTAAAATTTAACATACATGGAACACTGTCATCCTCACTGGTGGACATCCGATGTTTCGGCTTAAAACACTGGCCTCATCGCCTCTTCAGCACCAAATCTGAATAACATTATAAGATGAATCACTCAATTCATTTATAAAATTACAATTTTACGTCACGAATGAGTTGAATCTACTCATGTCGTCGATGACAGTACGTAATGACATTCATTCGCTTATTTGATTAAAGCCCAGCCATAGGAATCTTGTTCAAATTGAAGAACCTTAATTTTTTTCGAACAAAGGTGGAAACTTGAAATCCTTTCATAGCTTTTCTTAATCGAATACCTGTGGTCAATTTGATCGAGTTATTATACTGATATTTTTCAGTTTTTACCATTACCCTTGGAAAGTTTTCCCTAGTTCTCAGTAACTTACATATTGTTATTTACAAAACCCACGAACAGGTTTTGAATGATGATTGGGTGTTTAATTATTTATGTTAATAATCATAACATTGGAACAACAAATGTATAAATAATGTATGTGACATGCCTACAAAAAATCCAAACCAGGAAAGTACTTGTAATGTTGCACACTGCAAATCTTGGTTGTTTCAGAAGTTTTGTCCGTTTCAATGTAATTTTTTTCTTGAGGACAAAACACAAGCACTTCAGGAAAATCCTTAAGGCGCTCTAAGAGCGGTGGCTGTGCGAAAGTAGTGATTCACATTGGATTTGAATCGCTGGAGATTAAATCTATTTGAAAGAACGTTCTCACGAAGTTCATTCCACATAAACGCAGTTCTCTAAATAGAAAAGTTCTTGAGCAGTGAAGTTCGAGGCGTACTGAGTTGAACCTTAAAACGATGAGCAGCCACAGTCCGTCGCGTATTTCTGACATGAACCGCTCTTGGTGGAATCAAATGTGCCAAGTCACTTGAACACTTTCCGTGAAAGTGTATCTATATAGAAGAGAGAAAAATCTCCAACCTTTCTTCGATGTTCCAGACCAGAAGTCGGCAAGTAGTTTTAGGTGAGGTTCGGATACTGTGGGAAAATTTTAACGGAATCCAGATAAATAACAAATATTAATAATAAAGTACTACACAGCATTTTGGTTTCAAATCACATTCTGAATTATAAAAGAAATACAATACCTTTTATTAATGTGGGAAACTATACGACGGTCTAGAGCCAGTTTTTTATAGTTTGGTTCTCGAGAGAAACAGCAAATTCGAAGTGTGTCTTCTAGGTGAGCGTTTGTTAATCTCGAAAGATATTTGTTTTTCAAAAAATTCATCTTTGAGAAAGATATTTCACATATTTATGTCAAGCCAAACATAGTGGCCCAATTAATAGCTAGTCTTTTACAATTTTCATGTTTTTCTGGGATATGTTTGGCCCAAAATTCTTCAGTGGATACCGTTCTATACATTTGCAAAGACGCATCTTCTTGCAAATCAATTATTTACATTTGAAGTGATGGCTTTGACAGATTTAACAACTTGGCAGCCACATCTGTCCATTTTGCCGCTGCATCAATTTCAAATAGAGATTTAAGAAACGGAGATAGCTTGCCTATCTCTGCAAAGCCTTGGAATCTCGTAGCAAATTCGTTCTTAAGATCGGCCAGAAATTTTACAATCTCTATAATTCAAGAATTGTCGGAAAATGAATAAATTCTTGTTCAACGATTTCTTTTTCAAAGATATCCAGCTTACCACGAAAAGCAGACACGTTTTGTATCAGATCACATATTAATTTTCCAAAGTGCTTTCTGACTCCTTGCGTATCCAAGTTTTGCAAAAAGAATATACTTGTTCTTTTATTAGCCAGAAACGTTCAATAACTTGACCTTTACTTAGCCAACGAACATTGTTCGTTGTAGTGTCAGAAAACGCAGAATCACTTTCAGAAAGGAACTCTTTGAAATTTCGATGCTGAAAAGCAGAATGGGGTCTCATTAAATTTAATCTACTTGACCAAGTTGTCCATCAATCTTTGAGTGTAGCACTAAGTTTTCCACAAAGGGCTGCCTGGTGAATTATGCACTGATACGATATCAGACCTGATTCTCTTTACTACACCTTTTTCTTTGCCAATCATTGCTGGGGCCCCGTTAGTTGAAAGCGAAACCATTTTATCATAACTGATTGTAGTAGATTGGACAAGGTTACGGAATCATACGCGTATTCACAGTATTAACGACTCTTCTACTTCAAGTCACAAACGGTAATGAATCAATACTGCATTTCCTATCCTATAACATAATGTAATCGGCACTGTTCCAGTCATCCCAGTGACTAATGCTTAGATAATATATAAGTCACGCTGCTCCGTCACTATTTCCATAGGCGGGTACTGCATGACGTTGTATTTCATAAGAAAATCATCAAGGACCTAGAATAAGTCTTCTCCTCAAGTGATACCTTTCAACGGCAACATTGCTAGCAACTCTTCCCTAAAAATCTGACACTCAATGTCGAAAAATCTTACGACAATTGATATTTGTTCATCATGAACAATGTCACATGATTCATCAAGTGCTATGGTGTAGCAAGGTGTCTTTTGCAGAAGTTCAAGAAAAGTGTTTTTGATGTCCGCAGCTAAAATTTCTCGTTCATCGTGTATTACTTCTTGCTGACAATGGAATACTTTGAATTGCAAACAACATCTTTTTTTTTCTTCAGAAAGTGACGTAACTATTGCCAACATACATTCCTTCACTATTTCAGAATCTGAAAACTGTTTCTGGTGTTTATCAAGCGCCAGCACACACGTAACGCTGCTTCTGTGTATTTTTCTTGGTCGCTCATGCAACGAACTTTTTTCGTAAGAGCTGAGATATGTCTGAATTTTTTCTTTACGAGCCTGACTGCCAAAAGGAAAGTTTTTGTGGAATTGCTGTTGTTGATTCAGTAAATACTTCATAAAAGGCTTTTTGTATCCTCTCCATTACTTCATTTCAGTGCCCATATCGGTTCGTAAAGTTCTGGGACATCCTCCTTTTGAGAAATATCCTCCAATTACCTTCAAAATTACAAATTTTTTCAAGTGTGAAGATGAGAAATAATAAATAGTGTGGTAAAATTTAATGAAATATCATTGACAGGAGCATCTTCAAAAATGTATATTCAATTGAAATATTTGTTCTTGTTTCAACATCAGTTCGAAATGACGTTATGACGTGATGAAAGTCGAAATTGCGAGATAAAAGTCGAAATTACGAGAAAAAAGTCGAAATTACGAGATAAAAGTCGAAATTACGAGATAAAAGTCGAAATTTCGACTTTTAAGTCGAAATTATGGTGGATCAAATAAACAAATAATCTTTGGCCCTTCTACGCTTCCGTAAAATTCACAACTACCGGTAGTGTACATAACAAAAAGCCCCGGGTTGTGAATTATTCGTCAGGAGCTTCAAAATTATGTATCACAATACCCCCCCCTTTTAATTTTATTCCCAGATGGCGCCCAGTCGCCATCTTGAAAGTTTCATCTGTCAATTTCACTTCAAAATAAGTTATTCATTCATTTTATTATCCCAAATTTCAATTTTTTGAGTTGACCCGTTCAAAAAATAAAAGGGGGGGGGACATTAAAGAAATGCACTGTATCTATCAGAAATTCCTTGTTCCTCCCAGAAAGTATGCAAAAAAGTTCTCTGTAGCTCTGATAGTACGGGAAATAACGACGAATAAGGACAAGTCTAGTTTTATTTGTAACTCCGAAACTATTGCAAATATCGAAATTTTCCATGTAACCAAATCTGTTCGCCTCAAAGGGAATTATGATAATTGTCCACATTTTTTTTATTAGTGTGATGCTTCTGGGTGGAACATGTCAAAATATTCATGATTTTTTTAAATGAAGGATAGTCATGAACGTTAAGGCAATACATTCAGGATCTATTTATCTGTGTAAGGAACTTATTGAGGTAAACAAAAAGAAAAAAAATATGAAGAATTCAGTGTTTTACCAGCTTTATTGTAAACAAGTAAATCTCTCCTGAGGAATCCTCTTTTGTTTATTTATGTTATACAAATATAAATTATCTCTCTGGGATTCCTGACAACTGACACCTAAATGACCGCATATAATAATCGTCTGATGAGAGATTTTACATCCGCTGATTTGCAGTGAACAGGATCAGGTATAAATAAATCACATGACTGAATAATATTTCATTGTTTAGAGTGCTTGTGGTGGTTGAAAATGCGACTGTTACGGAAAATCATACGAAAAATTGGAAAGCTGAAAGTTTTAAGGTTAGTTGAACAATTCTCATTTGTTTTTGTTTGGCTATATTTACAGAATAAATCGGTATGAATGAAGAAGTTAAGTTTTTTTACAATGTATACCTATACAAACTAAATTTAGCATATGGACAATGGCAATGATAACATTTCATCAGATATTTCCTTTTTTTTTTTTCATTTAATCAATAAATTATCCTACATTGGTTCTTCAGCTTTTATGTTCGTTCTTTGTCAGATTTTTCACAAAAATAACACAGATTCCAAAACTGGTTTCTTCAAATCTATATCTTCGGTTGATAGCTTTTTGTATTAACAAATCCATTTTCCTAGCAATAAATTCAATATTTGATAAAATTAATTTCATTTATACAGGGTGTCCTATATAAAACTCCGTGGGTAAATATCTGGAAAATGAAAGAAAATATCCATATTTCGTGAAAACAGATAATATTGATGCCAAAGGGTCCTATCTTATTTACGTAGAGATCCAGCACTAAGCGTCATTCGTAAGGGCGTCGCGACACCGATGCCATTTTTTTAGGATAACCCATATTTTTCAATTCACTTTTGGATCCTCCATCAAATTTTGATGTCAGCCATATAGCACACTTGTAGTTTCCCGTGAATACTGATGAAAAAGGCAATTTTATTACATAGTATAAAGAGGGTTATAAATTACTCAAAACAAATGATATAATACAATTTCAATAAAATTTATCCATCAGTTATAATTGCATTGCTGCAGAGTTTCCTCTGGTTGGGTGTTTCTGTAAAATTGCAGACAATACTATACTACTATACTATACTATACTAAAATAAATGTTTCAAATTACCAAAAAATATTTTACTTTGATCATAACTCGACCAACATGACAATAACGAAAACAATTATTGTTCCAACTGCCCCCTTCACTTAGTGTTCCAACTGTCCCCCTTCACGTAGAATACACATATTACATCTTTTTAGTAATTCTCGACAGGTGAAAGCTTCTCTCACGATATGGAAGCAAGAACATTTGTTATAATACTTTTAAATTCAACTACATTTTGTGGACGTCGCGTTTAAACTAAGTCTTCAATATATCTCCACAAAAAAAATCTAGTGGAGTAATACATGGACTTCTAGCTGGCCATGGTATTCCAATCCATTTCTTATTGAAAATGATGCTGCAGAAATCGATGTGTCATCAGCATAAAGTACAATCGAGGATGTTCCAATATACTCTGGCAGGTCATTAAGGTTATTAATGTTTAGCAGAAATATTAACGGCCCCAAAATGGATTCCTGGGGAACTCCACGTGAAGTGTCAAACATGTCCGAATCAACACCATTCCATCTAACTTATACCCTTCTGTACCTTATATGTGACAATATCCAGTTTAAAAATATTCCACGAATTCCTATAGTACATAAATTTTCCGATAGAATATCAAAGTTAATAGAGTCAAATGCCTTTGATAAATCGAAGAAGAGCGCACCGACATATTTTCCCTTGTCAACATTGTTGTAAATGCGTTCCATGAAAGCAGCAGTCGCTCGTTCCATCGATCCATTCGAACAAAACCTGAACTGAAACTTGCTCAAAATGTTATTACTCAACAATTTTCAATGAATACATTTTTCGATGATTTTGCTTGTACCTAGTCCTTCGAATCGTAATGGGTCGATAATTGTTTAGCGTCATCGGGTCATTTTTCTTAAATATGGGAATGATTTTTCCGATTTTTTAAAGTATCTGGAAATGTTTCTTCTTCGGCAGACTTATTTATTATGTAACTAAGCGGTTCCGAAATAGACGAGGCCTTTTCTTGGTTGTATCAAAAGAGTTATTTTTTTCGCGTAGTAGTCCCTCTTAGTTCTATTAATAATTAGTTCATTTGTTTGTTTCTCATGTTTTTGTATAACAATATGTTCTCGTTTTCTGTATTTTTTGTTAACCACAATAAGTCTTTCAATCTTCTACTGTCTTCTTTAATTTCATCTGTTACCCATCCATTACTTTTACATTCTAGGTTAATTCTAATTTTAACTGGTGGACAGTGAAGGTCCAAAGCGTATATTACGATATTGACAAAATTTGTGTAACATTCATTGACGTCAAGGTTACCTTTATACAGGCTGATTCACGGTGGATGGCACATTAGACGTTTCTGGTGAACCAGACAACGGATCACTTTGAAAATTTAATGGAGGGCATATTCGGACATTCTCTAGCCAACTAAAATATTTTCGACAATGCGGTGTTCCCGCTTCTATTAGAAAGCAGTAGCAACTTTGATTTTTCAAATGGAACACTCTGTATATAATATTATTTTTGGAATCTCCAACAATTGCCCGACAACTTTTCTTGATATTTCCCTATACCTATCTGTTACCGTTTTCGAAATAAAAATTAATTTCAATTTTTTTCTTCGAAAATCATGACTTCTAAAAATGCCGATATCTTTTAGTTAAGAAGTACTATGATATCGAAATTTGGTTTGGAGTTAGGTGATACTTGGACACTTCCCACACGTCAGCCTAATCTCCGTTACTTCAATACAGGGGGGTAAAAAAATACAGTTTTTTCGTTTGCTTGAAAAAGTTGCTGAAATTTGATTATTTTAAATGGAACACCCTGTATATTATTGAAAATTCGGAAAGCTGCTGGAATTTGCTTTCTTCTATGTATATCATACCTATACCTAACTAGTCAAGTTTCGGACTTATGAACATTTATTTGTGAAAATGTCCCTTCAGAATGGTATTTCCATTCGGTATTTGGTAAGCAGGCCATGATTACTATTTGACAGTAGCGTTGTGACATTCTCCTAATAATATCGACATTTTCGTCACTTCAGAAGTTGCAAATACCTTCAAAACGATGCAACAAAACTATTCAAACGAAGTTCTTATGAATTTGTTTATTATTTTTGGACAGTGTGACAAAATTATCAGCAGAACATGTAGAAAGTTCAATGAAATGTATCCGAATCTACCGCCAATGAACCTCAAGAAATTTATACGAATTCAGAACAATTTCAATGCATTTGGATCAACTTTAAAAGCACCAAGAAACTTGCCTCGACCCCTAACTTTCGAAGACAACCAGATTAATGTCTTAGCATATTTTCACGCATTTCCCGAGTCATCGATAAGAAGTGCTGAAGAAGATTTGGGTATAAAATATTCATCGGTTCAAAGAATCTTGCGAAGACATAAAATGCATGATTATAAATTCACCAAAATTCAAGCAATGAAGCCTCAAGATCCTCAACAGAGAGTAGAATTTTGTGAAATGTTGTTGACACGCATTCAAGAAGATCCACTTTTTTTAAATAAAATTATTTGGACTGATGAATCGAAATTTTCGAGAGAAGGGATTTTCAATAGAAAAAATCGTCATTATTGGTCCAGTGAAAATCCTCACGTCACAAAAGAAGCCGGATTTCAAGAAAAATTTAGTTTTAATGTCTTCTGCATGTTGATGGACAACAAATTGAGGTACGTGATATACGAGGAGTCATTAACATCCAGAAGCTACCTGAATATTTTGGAGAATACTGTAGACAGTTTCGTGGATAATCTGCCACTCGAAGATTATCGAAACTGTTGGTACCAACTAGACGGAGCTCCTGCACATTGCACAAGAGAAGTGAGCGCAGAACTGTATAGACTATTTGACGATCGGTGGATGAGGCGCTTGGGACCATGGAATTGGCCAGCGAGATCACCCGATCTTACTCCATTAGATTTTTATTTGTGGGGAACGTTTAAAGAAAAAGTTTACAAAATACCCGTGCGTTCGAGAGATGAATTGTTAGAAAGGATTGCCCAAACATTTGAAGATTTGGATCCCAATGAAATCAGATCTGCCACCACGAAAGCAGTCAACACCCGCATTTTGAAGTGCTTGGAAGTGAACGGCCAGCGATTCGAACATATTTTGAAATATTCCACATGATTGTTTTACTTTTTTATAATTATTCATATCAATATTTCCAATTTCAAGTTTCTTGGTGCTTTTTTAAAGTTTATCCAAACATATTGAAATTGTTCTGAATTCGTATAAGTTTCTTGAGGTTCATTGGCGGTAGATTCGGATACATTTCATTGAACTTTCTACATGTTCTGCTGATAATTTTGTCACACTGTCCAAAAATAATAAACAAATTCATAAGAACTTCGTTTGAATAGTTTTGTTCCATCGTTTTGAAGGTATTTGCAATTTCTGAAGTGACGAAAATGTCGACATTATTAGGAGAATGTGACAACGCTACTGTCAAATAGTAATCATGGCCTGCTTACCAAATACCGAATGGAAATACCATTCTGAAGGGACATTTTCACAAATAAATGTTCATAAGTCCGAAACTTGACTAGTTAGGTATAGGTATGATATACATAGAAAGAAAGCAAATTTCAGCAGCTTTCCGAATTTTCAATAATATACAGGGTGTTCCATTTAAAATAATCAAATTTCAGCAACTTTTTCAAGCAAACGAAAAAACTGTATTTTTTTACCACCCTGTATTGAAGTAACGGAGATTAAGCTGACGTGTGGGAATTGTCCAAGTATCACCTAACTCCAAACCAAATTTCGATATCATAGTACTTCTTAACTAAAAGATATCGGCATTTTTAGAAGTCATGATTTTCGAAGAAAAAAATTGAAATTAATTTTTATTTCGAAAACGGTAACAGATAGGTATAGGGAAATATCAAGAAAAGTTGTCGGGCAATTGTTGGAGATTCCAAAAATAATACTATATACAGAGTGTTCCATTTGAAAAATCAAAGTTGCTACTGCTTTATAATAGAAGCGGCAACACCGCATTGTCGAAAATATTTTAGTTGGCTAGAGAATGTCCGAATATGCCCTCCATTAAATTTTCAAAGTGATCCGTTGTCTGGTTCACCAGAAACGTCTAATGTGCCATCCACCGTGAATCAGCCTGTATACAGACTGGTGATCCTCGGTGGTTAGTAACTCTTCCAATCCCAGCAAATTAGTGTCATGCATAACTCGTTTTATAAAAAATTTTCTTTCTAATCTTTCATTCTGAGTACTCACCTACCACCTCGTAACGGCTACATCCATCAATTTATTGTTTTAAAAATACTTAACCTCCAACGTATTGAAACGATAATTAAAATAGCATCATGATCTCATTTTAGTTATCTCAAACAAAACGTTAATCCTTCGCAAAATGTGTACCTTCTCATTTCAATTATTGTTCACTGCAAATTACTGTTCCAACGGATAACGTCATGAAAATAACTAGCAGTCATATATCATCTTATTCTTGACATAAGATAAGGTTCAGGTTAGGATATTTGTAATTTCTCACTAGTATGACATCAAGGTACATAAATGTACCAAATACGTTCTTTGAAACCCTTGATAAAAGTTATCTTCATTAAGGGTTGACAACCCCAACTTTGACAATTCAAAAACAAGAAGCATCTCTTGCAATACTTCTATTGATAGTTTTTTTTGTACATCAAATAAGTTTTCGAAAATCAGTTGATGACTACATTGGCTTGCTGAAGATTATTTATCATTTCTAAGACGATTGAGCGCTAGACCAGACGAAGTCACCTTTGTATCATCTATTAACCTTCTCAGTTACTTTATAAACGGAAAATTGTTTGAAGTTTTCGGAAGACGAACAAAATATTTTTATTCACAGAAATTATTATATTAATAAATGAATCTCACAAAGACTGAATGTAGTATCAGCTTGTAGTATATTTTAAGAATGGTATTAACATGCGCTAAGTAGCATCTTTTTCCCTTTGATTATATAAAAATGATATAATACACTACCTAACCACAGTATACTATATACAGTAATCCCACTTCGGGTGATTTTTGGTTTGAATTTTCTACACGCAGACCCAGGAGTTGCAGTCTCAGGTCTGCGCAAACGACGAGTTATATTCATATAAACTGCTCAAAAAAATACAGTCGATGAAAACCATGTTGGGCACCTAAGAAAATTGTACAAATGATAATTTTGCATTTGTGTAATATTCAAGTAACCCAGATCATTTCGACAATGATGAACTATGTTTCAAGTAGATTTTAAAAATTCATGGGATCGGATGTGACAAAATATACTTTAATTTCAACAAGAAAAAAGACAAGATGAAGAACGAGTTTCGTTATTCATGAACCATGGTACTGTGCAAGAGCTCTCTAGGAGGAATAACGAGTCCCAGTGTGTATACAACCGTGATAGCATGGTCTGCACTGATGAGGAACACTTCAAAACGGTTCGCAGTTGGTTCCTTGTTCGAATCAGGCGAAGTCCCACTATTTGTTCTAGAGAGCTCTTGCAAAGTTGTTTCTTCAAAGTGAGAATCTTTGCAATTATGTCTGAGGCGACTTGGATTCCGAAAGGTTAACAGTCGTAAGGTATTTTTGATAGTCAAATTTACATTATATAAGAAGTTGCTGACTAATAGGACATGTTTCATTTAGAATAACTGTTTTTAATCTACGCAGCAACTTTTCGGGGTTGATTAGACATCTAGACTTGTATAGATTCAAATATCAACATTTGTCAATATATGTCGAGTTATTAGCTAAAGAAGTAGTTGTTTTCTGTCGGAAAACATATATAATGGTATAGTCAAAAATCATATGGACTTGTCAGTGATTTTATTATCAATTTTTACTTGGATAAAAGCTGGAAGCAGCAAAACAACCTATTATCTTACAGTGTAAATAATTCATAACTTCCGACTCCGAAAACTCTTACATACATTTATAGTTAGTACATACATACAAAAAAATTATTTTTGTATGATTGAACACTACATACTTAATTACTTTTTTACTTCTTCAAGTCCTGAATAGTAACTACATAATTCAGAAAGAATAGGCTCTACAGATTCCTTAATCTTGAGTGATGAATTCGATTAGGAATATTTTTAATAATTGGTCCTTAATATAATCGAATCGGCAAACTCGTCCGCCATCTTGAATTCTCCAATCAATAAATGAATATGCTATATTTGGCCCCAAAAATCACTACAAAAAAATTTCGCATGGATTCGTACCATGGTTCATGAATAACAAAACACGTTCTTTATCTTGTCTTTTTTCTTGTTGAAATGAAAATATATTTTGTCACATTCGAATATGAACATCTGCCGATTCCATGAATTTTTAAAATCTACTTGAAACTTAGTTCATCATTGCCCAAATGATCTGGGTTACTTCAATATTACACAAATGCAAAATTATCATTTGTACAATTTTCTCAGGTGCCCAACATGGTTTTCATAGACTGTTTTTTTTTTTTGAGCAGTTTATATGAATAGTTGTTATGTTGAGCAGTGTATACACGCTTTGGTTGAGATTGTAGTAGGAAGAAATGTCATTAGTGTCAAATACGTCATCACTATAAAAAATGAAACTCCTGGACACCGACATCAAAGGGACCGACGCTGAGTGAAACTACTGTATACAGAAATACTGTGACCTAACTTTCGTAAAAGATCAACCCATCAATAATTGAATAAAAAATTACTTCTGAAAATTCTAAATCTAACAACTGTTTAACAGTTTTTGAAAGCTGAATGGGTTCGATAGTTTTCAATGGAACATTGTCTGAAATTTGAACCAGCAGTTCAAAGAAAAATTTGGATCCAGATTGATGAGTGCATTGAAATGATTTTGAACCGTGTATCTCAAATGAAAAGTTTCATGAACTACACCTCACGATTTGATCTCCATAAACTTTAATTGAAAAATATATCACGACATGTTTCACTAACACAGTAGCTTTATCTAGTGATTTGAATAATTCAAGTTGCTTCTTACACTAATATTTATATACTACAGGTAACCATAATTGAAGCTACCTCCAAAAAATTACCTAAACCTCTACCTAAGGTACCTCTTCAATTATGATCACCTGAAGCATATTACCTCACATCTACATCAATAATAATTATTCTTTCTTGGTTTTTAAGAAAACAAGTTCAATAATGGTGATCTATTAAAATCCAGTTGGTCATTCATTATGATGTTTGAATTTTTGAGTTTGATAATTTCCATTGCTTCCAAATGATTCAGTTTCAAACCTTTATTTTCTAAGTGCAAAATTTCGAACGCTTCGTTAAAGATATACTTTTCTTCTAGACGATGACTCGAATATGTTGAATTTGTTTTCTTATTTACATAGCTCATATGATGTTCCTGGATTCGATTCCTAAATGTTCTGCCAGTTTGACCAATATATACTTCAGGACACGTTCCACACTTCAATTTATATATTCCGCATTTCTCGAATTTGAATGTTTTGTCTTCATTATTTTTAACTAACTTGTTCTATATGCAATTTTAATATCTCGTTTCCTCAAAAATGAAGCCACTTTTTCCGTTTTTTGTCCAAAATACGTTAATACGACAAAAACGCATATAGCATATAGAACAAGTAATACGTTGGGGAATTTAATGTGGTGGTGGTAGTGGTGGTGTAGTTCATGAAATTCTATCGATCTTCATCATGTAACGGCCGAATCAATCAGAAAATCGAATGGAAAAGTTCAAATTGGAAAAGGAGCTTCTTCCAAAATGTGTACTGAAGACAAACAGGTGAACGATCTGACAAACATTTTAAACTTCAAATATCCACCCCTTTTTGGCATAGATTCTATATTTCCAACAAGAGGATGATTCAATAAGAATGATTGGTGAAGGGTCCCATTTCTTTTCCATGCCATATGGATTGATATTGAACCCTATATGGATTTTATTTAAAAACCTCTTGAATGTTTTTATGAAATAAGGATATCCATAATCAGATTATTAATTTGTCGAAGATACAAAAGTGGCCACAGTTGGATATCAGTATCCTATCTAGTGCAAAAACCATTTCTACTGAGCTACAAAATTAGCAGAAAAACTCTGTAGGTCCACCTAATCTATTTGGTGACTTGAGTTTGCTGGGAAGGGAGAAATACTTGACAATTTGAGAAGAATTGGATTTGCTCAATTATTACCTTGGTGATAGCGATAACCTTCGAATACAAATTGATGCACTGAGAAAATTATAAGGTTAATCACTTAATATTGGTTATATCTAGAATTTTTTTATTATGCAACAACATACCGTGAAGGATGTAATTTATTTATAATCACGATTTAGGTTTGTGATAAAATTTCAATAGAAGCAGCGTTATTTTAGTAAAAGGCGACTACAATACTAAATGAATATTATGTTTAATGGCAAGTAGAATTGAATTCATAAATTCAGCTTTCCAATACTCCTACTGGGATGCATTCGTTTAAAAAAAAAGTTTAAAAATATATTTTTCCGTTAACCAGCTATCGCACCCCTAGAAACGACAACCCTCAGAAGTCTAAACTTGTGCGAGCTAAGGACTAACGAGGTCTTACCTTTTAACATGTGATTCCTAACACGGGTTGGACGATAGCAGGTGAAAATCGAGTGTTCAGCATGGGGCTTGAACCATCGACTCACACATCGGCCGATTAACTGAGTGAACAAAGCACCCACGTCGAACCGCCCAGCTACCGGCCGGCCCCAATTTTTTATAACAATGAATGTGCTCTGTTTGGCAGACTGATTTCGTAACCACATTTGTCACTACCTATTTCATTTCATCATCACCGATATTCTTTAGAAAAGATGATCCATCATCAGCCATATTGAATGATGACGTGAATTAGCGTATTCGTCTTGTCCACATTTTCGCCATTGCTTTTGTACATATTTTAAATGTGAGAGATGATAAATACATTGAATATCGAAACTACTCGCACCAGCACTGAAATACTTGAATAAGTTATAGTCTAGGATCCCGCTGCAGAATCACTACGTCCATAGCGTAGTTATCCAAACTCAGATTTTTACATACATTTGTGAATAGGAGAATACATTTACGACAGGGTGCCAGTCAAAATGTGGCCGCAAATATTTTTAATAAAAAAAGGGAGTGTGCTTCGAACCACACGACTGAAGTAAAACTTTTTCAGCTCCATCTATATGTATGTATGTACTTACAATGGCTATATCGGGAAAACCAAATAAAGTAAAAGAAATTTGAGAACAAATTTCATAATAGTTGAGTGAATATGAAATTTAAAAAAATTTGGAACTGACAGAATTATCTTCAAAATCGGTTTTTCATTGTCAAACATAACTCATTGTCAAACAGTCCGAGACTGCACTTACCAGCGAAAGGATATTAATAACAATTCATATTGGAGTTTGAAGAATAAATGTAAGAGTTTCATCGTATTGTCACAACTCAGTACTCGCTTTGCTCATCACGAGAGGATTTATCGCTGTTTCAACCAACCCTCTTTCATGCAAATAATGGAAGAACTCATTTAAAACTGAATGAAATATTTATTATAATGAAAACGAAAGAATTACGCTAAGGGTAGTTAATAAAATAGTTAAGAAAAATACAAAAAATCACCAAAAAACTTACATTAAACTGCTACCCAGCAGTAACGTTGAAAAGAAGATGTGATGCATTCTTAAAATGCCCTGGAACCGTTTCTGAAGAGTGGTCAATGAATACTGAATTAATTTCTCAATACTTTCTGTTGATCTTGCCTCCCTCAATATTTATAAAGATTCATATGCTGAGGTTGCAACTGTCCTCTGGTCACCTTACTAAGGTAAAATGCTTAAAACGCATCCGTGCAACTTTGCATATTTGTTGTTGTTGTTTCATATTTCCATATCCTGTAATCGTATTAATTTTGATGTATATGAACTTGGAATATTGAAAGACGGAATTGAATATTGAAGTTGGGGTTGAAACTTCTTTCAATTCATTTATTTGCTTGAATGAATTTGAATTATTCCATGACTATTTTCCATCCTTCCAAGTGATGAAGGGTTTCGTAGAGGGATTGACCCGGCTCTTACTCCATGAAGTATTTTAGTAGCTTGATTTTTTCAAATGAAAATATTGGCGACCACTTTTAGACTGACCCTGTCATAAATGTATTTTTCTATTCATAAATGTATGTAAGAATTTGAGTTTGATTAACTACGCTATGAACGTAGTGATTTTGCGGAGGGATCATGTACTATTAATTGGTACAACTAATTAATGGAAAATCAATTATTTTAATATGAAATGAAAATGATTCACAGAAGAGTTAGGCAATAATGTAATACTGAAAATGAAAAACAAAAAAAGAGAAATGGTAGTTGATAATAAAAAAAAATAAGAAGACATTCCAGACTGAAAAGATTTTCAAACGTATTCAAAAAACACTTTGTTGTGAGATTTTCACTGAACAATTTTACAAAAACGCAACACGTGTTCCGCCATACAATGGCTTCTTCGAGCGTGTCTTCACTAACTAATTCTACACATTCAATGCTAAATATACCTTATTCTACAATTTGAAGTACTTACATTTCAAGTACATACCTGATTTTCACCTAAGTTTGTAATTAATTAAATTACCTGAGCTTATGTCCCAGTTTCCACATTTGAAAAAATGTTTAGTAACGGGGAGTTATTCAATTCTAATCAACCATTCAGTAAATTACCCGAATTCCTGATTCTATTGATTTCTGAAATTCTAGAAGATTGAGTTTCAAACTCTCCTCTTCCAAATGTTACACCTCGTATTCATGATTGAATTCATGTCCCTCTGCTGAAAAGTGGTCTGCAAATGTGGAATTGGTCTTTCTATTTACAAAACTACTTCTATGTTCTTTAGTTATTTGGGAAAAATGTTCTACCTGTTTGGCCAATATACAGTTTTGGATAAGAGCCACAAGTAATAATAATAATAATAATAATTTTATTGGTCTCAAGAAACATAAAGTTTGTAGACAGCTCAGTAGAAAAATACATCTAAAAATTTATATAAGGTCATACATTAAAATTGGTTAATGATAAAAAAATAGAAGGTATAATGCAAAAGAAAAGCTAAATAATAAGCTAAATAATACATAAAAACAATGGCATTATACATTATAAATATATAAAGTATGTATATAGATAATGATGAATTGTGCTATCAGTATAAATAAAACTACAATTTTCTGTGGGTCATGAAGATATTTCTGTTTTTCTTGATGAATGTTTCGAATTCAAGTATACTATAGAAACAGTTATTTGATAGTATCTGTTTTAATTGCAGACGACATAATGACACCAACAAATTGTGTTTGTGTCTGGTATCATGAGGGTGAATTGACGAGTGTGTTGCATGTTCATTTATCTTTGACTTAACTGTTATTATACTTTGATAAATGAGCAGTGAGTAGATGGTCATGATTTTTAATGAAGGAAATAGTTCTCTACAACTGGTATCCCATGGTACATTTAAAATAGATCTTATTGCCGCTTTCTGCAATGTGAAAATTCTCGTAATATGTGTAGATACTGCATTACCGTAACACTGTATTCCATACATCAAGTGACTATGAAACAATGCATAATACGCAGATACTGTTGCTTCCATGTTTGTGACATGTCGTATTTTTCTTAGTGCAAATATCACTTGCGACAGCTTGTTACATAAACAGTTTATATGAGCTGTCCAACTCAGTTGTGGGTCTAAAACTATACCTAGAAATTTTATGTGCTCATTTTCAACCAAATTATTTGTACCATTTACACTAAAGATTTCACAGCGGGTTTTGGTCTCATTCAAAAAAAGATCATTGGCTGTGAACCAAATCTTAGCATGTGCCATAATATCTTGATAAATAGGTAAATGATCAGTCCCCTTTTCAAGTTGTATACAGAAAGTTGTGTCGTCGGCAAACATATTTGTTAGTAAATTATTGCAGGATATGGAATCTGGCATATCATTTATGTATATCAGAAATAAGAGTGGTCCCAGTACAGAACCCTGGGGCACCCCTCTCGTCAACTTATATACTCCTGATCTATCCGACATCGAAGTTTTGTCTTTATTGTTTTTGATAAATTTACTTAGATTATTATTCGTTCGGACAAGATTTTTACTTTTTGCTTCTCAGATTTGCTTGTCAAACCACATCCAAAGAAAATCTAGTTGTGATCGAGTTCTAGATGGTATCGTTAATGGAAAGTGGCAAAGGAGTAAAGTCTGGGTTTGGTAGACATATAATATAGTCATTTATATTTTCCCAAACATGAATATTGGATATATTTTTGAGAAAGAAAGGTTCTTGCCTTCTACTTCTCCATCTTTCGTGAATTCAATGTTTACATAAGAGTAGTTGTTACGAAAAGGCTTTTTTTCCCATTTGTGTCTAAAAGTTACTTCTTTGCATGATCTTAACATCTATGTATAGAGTTAATTTTTGAAATTAATTGCTATTAAAATACATTGTATTTCTTTCAGATGAATTGTTGCCCGCGGCTTCGCTCGCATAGAATTTGGATTGTCATATTAAGTTTCGTGACAGATGATTTTAAATAAATATTTACAATCTGTATCAGTAGAGTAGGGAGGGTGAGTGTAGACTCAGAGCACTTAGGCCACATGTGACCCAATGTACATCCTCCCAAGGAGTTGCCCTCCTAGGTCATCGTCCATCCTGTCCTTCCCAGGAAGGTGAACAGGTCACTAGGAAACATCTCCTCTATTTTGGCAGGTGTAATCCAAAACTCGCCGAACACACACTCTCTTTGGCAACCTTGAGGTGTGTCACGGTGGCCTCCGCGAAGGTTTTGGAAGGGATATTAATGTCGTTGCGCGGCTTCTTCAACCTTCTTGGGGTTTCCTTCGTGGAGGTGCACAAGTGAGGGAGCTTTCCCTTTATTCAAGGCGGAGCTCTTGGCGTGCGCCGCAAGAAGTGCCCTTGCTGTTGGAGGTGATCTGCTATGTCCAGCCTTATTCCAAGCGGTAGATTGGGGGGGACATTTCTGTTCATCCCCAGCCACCGCCTTAGATTGAGGTGAGCACTTCTGTACTTCCTTACATCTTAGCTTGGGTAGGTTGGTCCACGGTGGCATGTTTTGCAAAGACTTTTGGGGGGTTTTAGTTCCCCTAACCCTACTTATTTCTGCCAGTACCTAGGAGTCCGGCGACCCCGTCCGTAAGACCACATTAGCTTCTCGGACAGAGCCTCTAGTGCCCTGGCCGTTCCCCTATTCGCCACCTGGGAACGCGTCCGATAGGTAGCCCAACCCACGGGAAATAGTTACAATATTTTTTTCTATAACCCAAAACTTCAGGTTTCCAACTTCAAAACTGACGAAATTCATCACAATCTTCAAACCCCTATTTTTCGCTCTTGGGGGTGGAAAATTTAGATTCCCTTTCTTGATGCCTATTTACGCTATACAAAGAACCTACCTGAATATTTTAACTAGGTGTAGTAGCTTCGGCTGTACGTTAATATCAGAGTGTCAGTCAATCAATAGGTATCCACCTATACAATATTGAATAGCATCAGCAAAGAAACTGAAAAGATTAGAAGTCAACATTGGTAATCCTACTAATCCTACTCCTACTACCTAATATCATAAATGCGTTTGGGAGGATGGATGAATGTAATGTATGTATTCACGATTTTTACTTTTTCACGCTTTTTCCCAGCTCAACGGATTCAAATGTAAGTTGGAATGAAGATATATCATGACCTGGAATAACAACACATCGTTGACGGTTGTGTTAGTTTTGCGAATTTCCTTATAAGTAAAGTAAAAATATAAATTACTAGCTGTTGCCCGCTCTCATATCAACATACAGTCGATGCTACTTAACCTAGAATCTTGAAATATGCAGGTAGGTTCTTTGTATAGCGTAAAAAAGCATCAAGAAAGGAAATCAGGAATGTCCACCCCCACGGCGGGAAATTTCATCAGTTTTGAAGTTGGAAACCTGAAGTTTTGGATTAATAAAAGAAATATTGTAACTCTTTGTTTGGAATGGTCTGTCACGAAATTAAAGTGAAAAACCAAATTCTACGCGGGCGAAGCAGCGGGCAACAACTAGTATTTTTTACTTTAAGAAAAAGTACACTAGTCCAGTCATTTTAGGGGGTTTGCCTAGGAAAGTGGACATACCCAGCTGTAAATTTGTAAGAACTTTGTATTTTGGCATTATAAAAGTATTCTCAAATATGATTCGACGGTCGCAACTTCAAAAATTGGGGGTCAAAATTAAAAAAAAAGAAAACCACTTTTTACACGTTTTTTGCCAATATTTCGTTTCCAATGGGTTTTATGCTAATTGTATTTATTATCAATATTGTAGAGAATTGAATTCTCTACAACTTTTGTTTCAAATATTTTTTCATACGTTGGTTGTCCCGATCGAAATCAGCTCATTTAAGGTTTATAAATTATTACTCAATGAATAATTATAAATAATTTTCATTTTTCATTAACAAATACATTACATTAAAATATTTTTTTCATTCATTATTTATTTTCAATTAAGTATCAATTTATTTAATGAAACTGACCTGCCGGTGTAGTTATAAATCTGTAGAGGGAAAAATATATATAACATTATAATTTAAATCTAATCTATAGTAATTATTCTTTAATAAATAGAAATGAATAGAAAAGAAACAAAATTTTAAATAATATTTCTATTAAAAAATCTCATTTGATACATTTTTTGTGAATGTCAAAATTAAAAAAACAGATGAAATAATTAAAAGAATAATGAGTTTTAATTTCAATTTTCTTCTTCTTCATCGTCGTCTTCTCGCAGATGTAAAAATTCAAAGGCGTTATCTTCTTCATTGTCATCTTCACCTAAATTCGTTTTCAATTCTTCCATGATTTCTGGATCAAAGGACCTATCTTCGTTAACATCGGTCTCATATGGTACAGCATTGAGACAAGCTTGCCCATTATACTGGCCACAAGCTAAAGAGCATCGCAACCCCGCTTTCCTGCATCCACATTGAACCACAACCACTTTTGCAGTTACAGAATATCGTATTGAGTAACTCATCTGGAGCAGGTGGTAAAATGGTCATGATAGGTTCTAGCAATCCGTTACGCATTGTCCAACTCCATTCCTGAGGTTCCAAATCATGTCCTAACCAAGTTTGAAGTTGATAATAAACACGATTAAAATGTTGCTGCTCCACTTGTTGGTGGGATATTTGATAACTGCACAGGTTTATTGAGCTTTGTTAGCTTGACATATTGTGCATAACGAAGATGATCGATAGTATCTACAGACTTTGGAGCATTATAAACAGCTAATAAAGTTTTCAATCCACTATCAAAAAATCTTTAAACCGGGCAGTTTTCTTCCTCAAATGCTACAGCAAGTTCATCCAAATTAGATAGCTTCTCGAATGTTCTTCAAAACGTTTTTTCCCTTTTTCAAAGAGCGCAGAAGTCGTATCACAGCCGCTTAAAGCGTGAAGGAAGAAAATATGTTTTTTTAGAAATTGCATATTTGTCGAAACTCTTAGAGGAGTATAATTCCGTTTCCACATTTGCTTTGCCAACTTTTTCAAAGAAAATTTCTTGTTCAAGAAATAGTGTACGTCCAATTAAAATCACAAGTGAATCAATATCTTCACCGACTATAATTGCTGTTCTTTGACGTTTAGATTCTTCAATAGCTGTCTCAATAATGATAACATCCGCATCATCTCTGGCCTGTTTAGTGTTGATGTATTTGTTGATAAAAAATTAAAATTATTTATATTTATTAAATGATGATTTATAAACCTAAAATGAGCTGATTTTGATTGGGAATACCATGCAGTTGATTTCAAATAATATTTAATCTGCGCTCGCGCTGCCCTCTATCTCAAAAACTCTATCTCTATGTAAAAAATGTTCAAAACAAAATTTGTAGAGAATTTAATTCTCTACAATATATTTAGTAAATACAATCAGCATAAAACCCATTGGAATCGAGATATTGGCAAAAAACGTGCAAAAAGTAATTTTTTTTTGAATTTTGACCCCCAATTTTTGAAGTTGCGGCCGTCGAATCATATGTGAATTTTGAGAATACTTTTATGATGCCAAAATACAAAGTTTATACAAATTTACAGCTGGGTATGTCAACTTTCCGAAATACAGGCGTAAATCGACCTAAAATGACTGGACAATACGGTCATGTCTCTTTTCTCTTTGAAATGATTCATTTTGTTTCCCGTACGGACAACACTGACAGAAATAACAAATTATGTGCGTGCCTATTGCGTTTCAAAAAATATCTAGGATCCTACCTAAGTTATAACAAAAAAATGTATTTTTTCTTTCAATTTTTGCAACAACTGAGGTTATAATAAGAGTTTTTCTTTCTCAAAATAGACCTCACTCAAATAACAGCTTGTTCAAGAAAGTAGAGTCTGGTTTCCAACAAATCGAGAATCTCGGATGTTTACCCACAACCAAGTAAACATAAAAATTACCAATTCCTGTTTCCAATGATGAAAATTGGTTGATTAAACGTGAACGTACGTAAAAACCCAAGGCAAAAAGGAAACTCTCCAATCGGTGAGATTTTTCAGTTCAGTTCGTTTTTTAGAACCACCACACAATGAGCAGTGATATCGGGATTAAGGATCAAAATTCTACACAAACAATTTATTATTAGGAACATCTCGTTGGGTTTAAAAACAGTGAGTGTCTGTGTTGTCGGTTATTACTGAAAAAGTGTATGTTGTGGGACGCGTTGTTGAGGTGTTTTCAGTGTTTGCATCGTTTTTCAGAATTGTTTTGTGTTTGTAATTTTTTATGGAGTATTCTGCCGAGGAAACAATGTGGAAAGAAACTTATATGAAACTGCAGAGACAGAAGTCTTCTGATTTAGTGAAGGGCAGGTTCGTCAGGTTTATTTTTTTCCATAAAAATCTGGTAATTTTTTATCATTTATCTGCCTCACGTGTTTATCGTGAAATTTGATATGACAAGAATTTAAACCGTAAAAAAACCGTGTTGGTTTTCAAATTCTGGAAATGGATCATTGAAGGTTTATCAATGATATTGAGTTGAATTATTTTCTCATTTCATAGATAACTTCCGTGAAGGAGTAGTACATTGTAACAACATTTTTTGTGACAAATGTTTTTTCGTAAAAGTGAAAAATAGAAAATGGTTCCGATACAAACTTCACGATGCCTGATTTTGAGAACGTGAACAAAACTCGATAGCAAAATTTAAAAAAAATCGACACTGGTTGAAAATTGAAAAAAAAAAACGGTAAATATTCGTTTTGAAAAAAAAATTGAGTGTACTTACGTATTTTGATGCGTAGGTTACGAATCCGACAGAAAAAAGCGGCGCTCTCCCTTATTTACAAAGTTATGGCACTTCAAAGTTCACAAAAGGGCCTTCTTTTACACAAGATGAACTATTTAAAAACACAAACATTTATTCACTAGGTCACCTTTACCCCTTATTCCTCCTTAATTGACACTTTTCAATTCAACAATCAACATTTTTTTTATGAAAAAACTTAGTTTAAAAACGAATGCTTGCATCAGTCGTACCAACTATGCCATTAACCTTAAGAACGTAAAATACAGAGATATATAACCAAAAAGCAGCTCCGTACATTTTTTAACATTTTTATTGGAAAAATGTTAAATAATAATAATAAATAATGCTTATGTTTTAAATAGTTCATTTTGTGAAAAAGAAGGCTGAAAAGTTGCCCTTTTCTGAACGTTGAAGGGCCGTAACTTTGTAAATAAGGGAGAGCGCCGCTTTTTTCTTTCGGATTCGTAATCTACGCATCAAAATACGTAAGTACACTAAAAAAAATTTTCAAAATCGTCGGATGCCCTCAAAACGAATATTTACCAAAAATAGTATTTCTCGAAACGGTAAAATCTCACAAGTTTGGAAAAAATACGAGTTATTTAATCATTTTATTGAATGCTGATATACTTAGGACCTTCATACTTTCCATATTTTTGTTTGAGGGTGGTTGACAATGTTTCGTGGTGCATTTCATTAGTTCGGACTTCCATTGTCTAATTAGATGGAAATTGATTTGAAATCCCTGAAAAAATTGAACTATTAACAAGAAGTGAAAAATAAAAATTATAAACAAGAAATGAAAATTAAAAATCAAAAGATTCCAAGCCAAGGTACTTCACGACGTTTCGATTGTTAGTATCCACAATCATCACTCGAAGACGATTTCAGAGTTGCTTCGTTTCTGAGATGCAGGGCGTGGAAGTTGAAAAAAAAACATAATTTATCAAATATCATAAATACTCTTACGCCGATTTGGTTGAAATTTGCTACAGTTAATTTAAATAATAAGGCGATTATTTAGCCCTAACAATATTGAGCCAACAATATTAAGAAAAAAAATACGCCATTGACTTTTTGTTGTACTTTTTTATTTTTTTGAAATAATTAACTAAAAATATAACTTTTTGACGCTTGTGTTTTCTTCAAATCTAGCTCGTTTTCGAAAAAAAAATTGAAGTATCTTTGCAAATCATGAACACCTGCTTTGGACACCAGCTGACAATGATAGTTTTGTCATAAGTCAGAGTTGTCAATTAGCAGTGATTCCATAATGAATAACTTTACTAACGCTGAAATGGCTGATATGCATTTTATTCATGGATTAGCAAATGTTAATGTTAATGTTAATATCTTAACAGAGTAATTCCATGTGCTAAAACATTTAGAACGCTACATTCAAGATTATGTGAAACTGGGAGTTTTAATAAAAATGCTCGTGGTGGAAGACCAGAAACTGTTACAATGCCTGAACTAAAATAAGCTATACTTGATGCGATAGAAGAAGACCCTTCAAATAGTACCATGAAAATGTATTGCAGTTGGAAGTCAGCCCAAAAACCGTATGGGCAGTTTCAAACAGAAACCTTCTATACCTATATCACATACAGCGGGTCTGAGCTCTACTGCCTCGGGATTTTCACCCAAGATTAATGTTTTGCAGGTAGTTGATTCATAAGATGGCAGACAATGATAATTTTTTAGCAAATATTTTATTCATAGATGAAAAAAAAATTCACGAGATGCTATTATGAACTTTCAAAATGACCATTTTTAAGCCGACGAAAATCCCCACGTTATTAGAGAAAGTCGTTTAAGGCAACAAGTTTCGCTGAACGTTTGGATAGGAATGATTGGTGACTACCTAATTTTTCTACCAGCAAGAATAATAGGTGAATCCTACACGGATTTTTGCGAGATCATTCACTCATTTTGTTAGAAGAAGTGCCGGTACTTGAGAGAGGCAACATATAGTTTATACACGACGGGGCTCCCGCTAATTTTAGTGTTCTTGTTCGTCAATATCTCGACGTCACCTACCCTAATCGCTGCATTAGACGTGCAAGACCTCAAAATTGGCCAGTTCGCAGTCCTGATATGAATCCTCTAGATTTCCATTCATGGGATCATCTGAAGGTTCTTGTTTATAACACTCCTGTACTAGATGTGAAGGACTTGAGGAATCGAATAATTGAAAATTACAACTCCAGATATTCTGGAACGTGTCAGACAATCAATGACGAATCGATTGCAGTCGTGTGTTTTATCAGAAAGTGGACATTTTGCTCATTCACTTCAAAGTCTCGAAATTGTTTATTATTCACTTTCGGTTTTTATTTTATGTTGTCCATAGATAGTTTTTAGAAATGATTTTTTTTCTCGAAACCGAAGCTTGATATTAAGAAAACACAAGCGAAGAAAAAGTTGTATTTTTAGTTGCTCAATCTAAAGAAATAAAAACTACAAAAAAGTCTTTTTTTTTTTCTCAATATTGTTGGCGGTGGTGCCCACTGAAACGTCACTGGACCTAATAATTTCAATTTGGTTCGGGCTAAATAAGCACCTTATTACTTCAAATATCGTTTTTTTTATATACAATTCAACGCCCTGTATCTCAGAAACGAAGCAACTCCGGACATATGTCCATAGAAACTTTTTCGTACCGTAGTTAGGAAACACCCTGTATATCCGGATCGCCTTAGTTTCCGAGACATAAAGAAGTTGTTGAAAGTCTGAGTGAAAATGTAGGTACATTTTTGTAGATATGTTTAAAAAATAAAAACTTCATTTATTGATCGAAGGTTGAGCCACAACGCGTTAATAATTTTATGATGATAGATATACAGGGTGTAACATAAGTACGTTAAAATATTCAAGTGACGTATTCCTGAGACAATTTTAAGAAATAAGTCTATATGAACTTGTGTCCGAAAATGCTTCGTTTCGGAGATACGGGGTGTTGAAATTTATTTTTTTTTGTTCGCTTTTTGAAAATAACTTGATGTGGGAAATTCCATGTCCATGTATTAATTTCCATGTAACATTTAGAGGGCGCTGCGTACGCTGTCATAATTTATTTCAAATTGCCCTAACTTTTTTGACAGTAAACTTTTGGTACTTTTCATGAAAAAACCTTATTCCCACACGTTTTCCAAGTAAAAAAAAGTACACCTCCTCAACAACGCTGGAGGTGATCGTTTTCGAGATATTTACAATTGTCTATATCGATGAATATTACTTAGCTACTAGGGCGCTAAATGAAGTTGATGAGAACATTACAAAAACTAAGTATTTGGTGGATCTCGTCAAAATGAACAACTTTTCCCTATAAAATGTTTAACGAAGAATGATTCGTTTTCAAAATACAGATTGTTAAAGTTTTTCAAAACATGATAGGTTTTTGTCACAAGTTTTTTGCAATTTTAGTTATTTTCATCAAACATATTATAAGAAAAATTTGTTTATTTCGACGAGATCCACCACATACTTAGTTTTTGTAATGTTCTCAGCAACTTCACTTAGCGCCCTAGGAGCTAATTAATATGCATTGATATAGAAAATTGTAAATATCTCGAAAACGATCACCTCCAGCGTTGTTGAGGAGGTATACCTTTTCTACTTGGAAAAGATGAGGGAATTAGGCTTCTTCATGAAAAGTACTAAAAGTTTACTGTCAAAAAAGTTAGGGCAATTTGAAATAAATAATGACAGCGTACGCAGCGCCCTCTAGATGTTACATGAAAATTAATACGAAATTATGATTTCTCACATCAAAAAACCCCGGGTACCGAATTTTGTGCAAAAAATAAGTTATTTGCACAAGAGTTATTTTCAAAAAGCAAATAAAAAAATTCAATTTCAACACCCCGTATCTCCGAAACGAAGCATTTTCGGACATCAGTTCATAAAGACTTTTTTTCTTAAAATTGTCTCAGGAATACGTCACTTGAATATTTTAAGGTACTTATGTTACACCCTGTATGTTAGCAATGCGAAGTCAGTGGTGTATAAATTGGGGTTGGATTAATAGTTATGATAATCAGTGAATAGGTCTTTCCGAACCAAAAAGATGACCACAAGAATAGCCGGACGAGAATTCGTTGGACAATAAAAGTTCTACCGGTGAGAAAGTTATCGAAAGGCTTGAAAAGATGGTTAATCGGTTGGCGAGAGGTCTGGGGAGTATGGTTTAATTTTCGGACGGTGATTTATGAAACGTGCGGACGGACGTCGTCGTGGAGCAGCATCGAACCTCTTTTATTGACTAGTACCGGCATTTTTTGTACAGTTCGTCAATTTCCTCACGATAGAACTCTGATGTGATGATTTCGCCCGGTTACACAAAGTTATAGTAAATCATACCAGCCGCTGACCACCATCTTCCACTCATCTTCGAGGCTAGAGTCTCCGGAAAGAAATTTCGCAAACCGAAGTCGATTACTGAGGTATGGAGATATAAAAACACATGATATTAAAACGAAGAAAACTTTTGAAAAAACCTAATATTATCCAGAATGGTGCTGATAGCTGTTCAGTTATGTTGAGGTAATGAGACAAGGGTCTTATTCCGAAACTTCAAACTCTTCCTTTGAGAATTATTGTGTTTCATGGAGGTAATTGAAATTGTATATCGTAACACTTTCATATGTTATATTGTGTAGGGTTCCTGAGACTGATGTCTGATTCAATGCTTTGAGGAATGTTTGAAGTACTACAAACTGAATAGTGAAAGTGATTTTCGTATAATTCAATATTCATATGAAAGTAGTTGTTTCGTTGTTTGGCCTTTTTCTTCCGGTTTCTATCTGAAAGTAAATTTTATGAATCCACACTCTTTTGAGTGGATAAATATGGAAACATTGTCAGCTTCAATGAATAATATAATATTTCTGCAATTCATCCTATTATATTTTTAGCGAGTTGTTAAGCCTGAAACAAAAGAGATCTTTATTTTATTTTCATTAACTTGAATGTAAGGCCAAATGTTGAATACATTCATTATATCCATGGTAATGAATTCTCTCGAAAGTTTTTCACTAATATTCATAATTAGAGTGAATATAATTAGCGAAATGTTCTAAGAGCTATTGTTTTACCTAATGATAATCTTCGTTTCAGTTTAACCTTTGTGGATATTTCTTTAAATTATACTGCCAATAATATTCAACTCTTTCATCATACTATTTTCACTCAAATGACAATAAAATTGTTTTATTCCTCATTATAACGTCATATTCCCTTGTTTCCTTGTTTTGTTTCAACTTGAAATTCAATCTAAGCCAATTCAAATTATACGTCGCAATTCAATTCTATATCCAATAACTCAAAACTAAAACATATTCAGAAACACTATAAACTTACTGTCGAAAACCGAAGTAGGTTTGTTAATGCTTGCAACAACTGCAAACTTGGAATACATGAAAGAACTTCACAATCGGAAAGTTAAGAATAACCTGCTTGCCAATCCCAACGGATCTAGATCCTTCTGGTCGGTAGCTGAAGCTATTGATCAAAACTTTACAAAATCCACAATTCCACCACTAACAAAAGCGGTTGATTCAATTGCAACAACAGTCATAGAAAAAGCAAGTCTACTAGCTTAACAATTTGCGTCCTACTCCACAGTCATGGAAATTATTTTTCGTCAACGTCTAGTCAGGCGATTTTTGAAAGAGGTCAATATCAACAAGATGTCTGGTTATGAGGTAGTGCCTGTCATCGTACTTGAAAGTCGCGCAAATGAACTCGCACCAGTATTTTGCAGACTTTTCAACCTGTCTTACAAGGTGGGGCCCATTTCCAAAAAGGGCAAGAAAAATCTTCCAAGTAAATATAGACCAGTCGCTTCAATATCAATGATAACAAAAATTATGGAAAAAGCCGTAAACCACCATATTTTTGAATATTTGGAAAGCTTCAACATCTTGAGCGATCATTATTATGGCTTTCACAAAACAAAGATCAAAAGGCGACCTTCTATCTTATGTTACCCATATTTGTAATAACGCAATTGAAAGTCAAGAGCTGTTGCGCTTGATATTTCTAAAGCCTTCGACTGTTTGTGGCATGAAGGTTTGCTCGCCAAACTTTGATGCTATGGCTTTTCGGATCATTTTTATGAATGGCTCTCCGGATTTATGAAAGAATGTTCCCTGTAAGTGGCTGTTGATGGATAACTGAATACTTTTACCATCAACCCTGGTGTTCCCCAGGTATCCATATTGTTTCCAACCTTCTTCCATTTTCAATCCAATATATTGCTTTGCACACGACAGCACACTTTTCTCGTCATTCCATTTGGATTCCAGGACATCGACTGCGGATGCACATCTTTACCGGCAGCAAGAGGTTGCATATCTCAATGAGGATCTAGAGATGATTTAGAATGGGGGTGAAAGTAACTAGGTTCAATTCAATGCCACGAAAACCCTGGTATTCATTTTCTCCAAAAAAAGAAATGTCTGCGAACCGAAAATAATAATATCAGGTCAAAAAATTCCGCTTTCTGCTTTGATAAATTAGTTGGGGGTTAAAATGGACACCAATATGTCTTGGCACCATCATGTCGCGGAATTGCAAAGACTGCTTCTCAAAAACTTCGAACACTGATCCGAACCAGAAAACTGTTCGCATCTCAGCAACTTTTGATGCTTTATAAAGCTCAGATCAAACCTTCTTTTGAGTATCTCATGTATGGAGCTTCGCCCTTAAGCATACCCTGAAGCTGTTTGATTCCATCCAGGAAAACACCATCCGCCTGATTGGAGACGCGAACATCACTTGCAACCTTGATAATCTGGAACATCGAAGGAAGAGTGGAGATTTGTTGGGAGGTGTTCAAGTGACTTAACACATTCGATTCCACCTAGAGCGGTACATATCAGAAATACGCAACATACTTTGTTCATCGTATTGAGGTTCAACTCAGTATACCTCGAACTTCACTGTTTAAAAGCTTTTTCATTTGAAGAACTGCGTTTATGTGTAATAAACTTCCTGAGAACGTTTTTCCAGCGATTCAAATCCAATGTGAATCGCTACTTTCGCACAGGCACCGCTCTTAGAGCGCCTCAAAAGAATTTTACTCTAGTGCCAAACTGATAAAATAATAACGTGGACAAAATTATAATAATAGTAGTTTGCTTCCCAAATCGTCTGTTCCTCGCTAATACTCTGACAACAGGGACGACGTCGAGTGTCTGCATGGGTTCTTCAACAACATTGTAATCTTCAGCTCATTAAAGAACATGCCTTTTGCTTTCCTTAGATCGAGTAACTGGTGGTTCACCAGTAGATAATATCGTCAAATACGAAGAAATGAATCTTCTCCCTTTCGTAACTAAAAAAATGATTGCGTGTTTTTATCTAATCTGATACTAATGTTTGCAATGGGATCACACATTTTTAACTCAGATGAAAGGCATTTATTCATAGACTCGACAAAACGGAGCCTCCAATGTGTTATCTTGTAATATGATACATAACAACATTTTCTGTCTATGCTCATTTGAAAAAAGTTGAAAAAAATTATCTTGTAATCTGAAACATGATAATGGAAAACTTTATACGAGTGTAGAAAGGGCATAAATACAAAGTATTTTTGGCAAGGATAATTCACAATTCATCCAGTAACTTGTATTTGATAGTTTTACTGATGAATAGTATTTTTTCTATGAACTAGAACTTTGCCCTTCCTACACCTGTTTGAAGTTCCCCATTACATTTTGTGGAAAGATTGTGGAAAGTGAAAATTCCCAGATACTAAGCTTGATAAAAATTCTGATTTCCTCCACCCCTTAAGTCTAGACAAAGTCTACTACAATACAAAGTTTTCACGAAAAGATTTAAACATGATAAATTTTCTCTTGGATCAACAAGGTGTTTCCACACGAAATATCCTCTTCATATATGCTTTCTTAGCAATAGAACTAACGATGGATACTGGAATAGAAGATCTTTTAGGGAAATGTTAATTCTAGGAATATAAAATGTGAATAGTATATAAAAGCACTTGACAAATATGGATGATGCATGATGTTTCAAATGCATGACAAGAAAATTTCCGAAATTAGTCAGCCATGTGAAAGTTAGCAAGAAATTTCCATGAAAAAAGCATTGATATTATTATATTCTTTGGAAATAATAAGTAAGTATGGTGGCTACGCTGTAGTTACCAGACCCAGCAGGATATAAAACTTTCAGTAACTTGGATGCAACATTCATCACCCGTATATTTGAATCGTCATCCTGCAAATGTAGGTGACACGAGTGAAGAATAAGAAGAATGCTATGCAAATATGTTTTGTATCTATCGAAAATAATTGCAACCAGAAAATAAATACTAACTCTTATCAAGTTAGCATCATTTCACGATGATACTAACTTGGTTAGCCAAATGCACATCAACAACCAATGAAAGTGAAGAGTCTATGAAAGCCAAGATCAAAAAGAACACGCCAAGTTCTATCAAAAGTTCTTGGTCGTACCACAGTAGAATAATATAACCAGTAGGCTCTCTTACCAAGTGATCCGCCCGAGTTGCCGGGGACCTTCAACCGCTCTTAGGATGAGATTCTCATCCAACGCGTTCAGTGCTGTAGTATCGAAGGATTCGACGGTTTCACGGGCATCGGATCAGTTATAATAAACGGTCGGAAATTGATATTGGGTTTAGTTTATTCGCTGTTGTTATTATTGTTTTTAGTTTTTGTAGTTGGTTATTGTTGTTTGTTTTATTATTAAGTGACTAGAAAATGGGAGATATAAAAAAGACATTATTATATGGGCGCCTATGGTAAAAGGACGTCTATGGTAAAACAACGAGACTGTCTCCACACTTCGTTTCGAGGTCACCGAAAACTTATGAATTTAAGAATGAAAGTAGTGGAAGTGGACTTACTGGTTGATTTTTACTGTGGTCGTACGGTCAATAAGGAGTATTATCTTGAAGTTATGCGCCGCTCGCGAACAGCTATACAAAGAAATCTTCCAATATTGTGGAAAACAATAATTGCTGGCTTTTGCATCACGATAATACACCTGCCAAAAACAACACCGTAATCATTCCTCAGCCACCGTATTTACCAGATTTGGTCCCCTGCGACTTTTTCATGTTCTCAAGATTGAAGAGACCCCAGAAATGACGGCGTTTTCCGACGATCGAGGAGATAAAAACCGAATCACTGAGAGAACTTAAGGACATACCAAAAAGTGCATGTCAGAACTCTTTCGAAGATTGGAAAAACGCTGGCACAAGCGTATTATATCTGAGGGGGACTACTCTGAAGAGGACGAATGAATAAATATTTTTTGAGGAAAATTAAAATTCACCTTATCGTTTGAACAGACGGGGTATTTGTCAATTCTATACAGTTTGTCATCCAACATGTACCATCCTCATTTTTGAAATTTCAAATACGTATCTGTAATTTTTGTAGTAATGGCAATGTTCATTACAATGTTCATTTAATACTGAGAAATTCTATTCTATTCTTCTTAAGAGTTTCGCTAATTTGATAGTCATCAGATAAATATTTTCGTTACTGTCCTAACAACAAGAAGCATTTGCAATGATTTCCTCTGTGAAAGAAATTGAGAGAAGTTGATTTATATATTAGTCGAAATTGTCATTTCCATAATGAGTCAAATTTCATTTCATTTGTCTTCAAATTAATGTTAAAAATATATGTCTCCCATGTAGAGAATATTTTTCATGTCTCTTTGGCTAGTTCATCCCTGTCATCGCTTTTTCACTTCAGCCGATTATGTTCTCCATAAAATGCGCGTAGTTTCCGTTTACACATGCTGTAATACACTAATAAACATACTTCCTGCAATCCCTACCTAAACGGTGAGGCGGTTGACCATGAAACTTCGATAACAATAGTATTCAAACTATTATTATCAGTGCAACGTTGACGGTTCCTGTTAAATAATTGAACAATTCATAAAATTATCTTTCTCTAACTGTTAGACGGAATTTTCAATAAGCGCAGCGTTTTCAATACTTCGTTTTGCTATAAAATAGTCACCGATCAATTGATCGAAGCGAATTCATGATCGAAAATATTATTATATTTTCATGATTGAATTCATGTCTCCCTGTAATGATATGAGAGTTGTCTATATGTTCTTTCGTGCGTGTTTTGATTGTTCTTTCAATTTGACATATGTAAAACATCGGAAATGATCCACACGACATTTTATACACATTTTATCTACCTCATATAAAACTCATAAATTTTTTATTTCGAATATGTACGCAAAAGTTATCATTCTTATGAACTAAGTTTACAGCTCTGATTTTTAAGACATGAGAAATTTTTAAACTAAATTGGTCCGAGTAAGTGAATGTAATGTACATTCTCGTTTCTTAATATCGGGTAAATTTAAATTTCCTTTTATCCACTGAACCCGCACGAATCAAATATTTTGTCCCATCCCAACTAGCAATTTTATATTTTATAATGGCTGTGAAAACGTTTCCAAGAAACAAATTATAAAACTGTACTTCTCCCAGAAACGTTTTCAATGTTTTTATAAAACAGCTATAAATAGGAAATTGGCACCGTTTTATAAAACATTATAATATTTATTAATATTTTGTAAGACCTTTCACAAACACTACAAAACAGTTTTATAAACATTTCGGCAGTTACAATAAAATTTTTCTAATACTATTCGTAAATAAAATAACTGAAATACAATTTTATAACAGTTTTTATTAATTCCAAGTAAGCTTTATAAAATGTAATGCAGCCTTAAATGATAACAATAAAATAAAAAAATGTTCAAAAAGTTTCCTTAAATGGGCAAGAAGTAATTTTGTATTGGACACTAGGAAAACATAATAGATATGCCACTAACTAAAAACCAACAAATAGAAAGGTAGGGGACATTTTATTAATGTCACTTTTGTACTTATAAAACTGTTAAAGACATTGTTTTTGCTTCAAAGATCAATATTTCAACTGCGAATGAAATTTTATTGACAAATATATAGCATATTATTAGTAAAATTCAAGCGCTCCCCTCTTTTATTGAAATTTTTGGAAAACATTATTAATTATACAAAAATTCACTCGGTCGACGCATTAAGTTTCTTGTCGCAAATTAACTCTGTTTCTTCTAAATAACATAATCTTACAATATCTATGTTCTTTTCATCTGTAAATATGTGCGATATTTCATATTTTCAACTCATCTAATATAAGTATTCCGAATTGCTATCATTTTAAAATGGCGTCGTTCAATAATATAATTTGATATCAATCGCAAGAGTTTTAAGGTATTTTAGCTTATACGTTACCTCTATAAAACTGTTAAGAAACATTCAGTTCTAGGAGTGATGGTATTGCGAGTCTCGGACTACTTTCAAAGATATAGATTTCTATAAAAATGAAGATAGGATTTCTCACGTATTGTTTGAATAAATATTGTCTGTCGAGATGTTTTGGCTAAGAAGCTTCTTCCATCGATTACAAAAGCTGAATTTCGAATCAATAAATTTTTCCTGTTTTCAGCAATAACAAAATTGAAGCACTATGTTACACGGGTCTTCGTCTAAAACGAACCACTTTCCTTAATTTTTTTCCAATGACCAATATTACACGATGTTATTAGGTATATAGTTATTGGGACGCTAGTCGAATAAAACTAGCAAATTATACTTCATTACACGACTTCTAAAATCAATGTCAGCTGGTTCTTCTTAAATGCTGCATTTTATTCTTGGCGACAGAAAATATATATTAGCGGAAGCAATTTTATTTTATAACAGTTATTTTATTGTTATGGAATTGTAGTAAATATACCATACTATGAAATAGTTGGGAAATTATTGTTAAAGTGACAATATGGTAATGAAACCAAAATTGTGTTTGAAAGCATTCCAATAAAATAATTTCATTAAAGCTACAGGAAGCAGTTATCAAATAATCTTGAAATAGTTTTATGAAGATCATAAAAATATCACAGGAAAGTACTATAAAAATGCTACAAAACAATTTACTTTTATAGTAAATATATATTTTTATATATTTATAAGTCCAGATATTCAGTTTTTATTTGGCAAAGCCTAAAGGGTTAAGAGATATCTTGTTGAAGTCTTCTATTTAGTAAAGTCGTTTCTGGCAGTTCACCACCATCTTGGATGAAGCTCGGTAAGAGTCAAGTGCTTCCAAGGCCGCTTGGCTTAGAAGCACTTATTGATTCATATATGAGGTTGTTTGAGTCAAATTTTCCAAGCACAAATGAATGATGTTGATTTCCCTAGCAGGTTTACATCTGTCATGGGTCTACCACTGTAAACACCAGCACCAGAACCTGGAGGTGTTTTCGATCCATCAGTGACCTAATAGCTCATTTGCTCTTAGTATTTCATTTCCCCGAAGGATGAAGGATCTAGTCCTCTCTACTCGAATTAGGGTCGTAGGTCATGGTCGTCCAGAAGGTACGCGCAGGTGACGTCAAAGCGAATTATTTCGAAGAAATCGGTATTCTCGAAGCATTCAAGAACAGTTTCGAGATTTGATTGTTATTCGCCAAAACAAGTGGATTGAGAGACATTTGAATCTCTGTTATTGATATGTATAAATGCCTACGAATGATTGTAACGTGAACTCATTACCTAATACCTATTTTAAAGGATCGTTCTGACGAACGATCGTAGAACTATGTATATGTAAGTAGAACTGCGAGTGATTGAATAATTACCTCTCAGGAGGGTTATTCTTGAATAACTCCTCGTTTGCAACGTATGCACAGGTGACGTCACAGCACTGCTTTTAAACAGATCTGTGTGTTATTCAAGAATATGGGAGTAGCCCCCCAGCAGTCTCACTCTTTGTTTACTTTTATTTTTCAGCGATCCAGTTGCATTGACTTGCATTATACAAATAGCTTCCCTTCATGCAATCTTTCCAATTTCTCTATAAATAAAAATCGGGACAATTTATTCTTGAAGAAAGTAAAGTATGTTTACATACATTTCTTTAATGCCCCCCCTTTTATTTTTTGAATGGGTCAACTCAAAAAATTGAAATTTGGGATAGTGAAATTGATGCATGAATATTTCAGCGGCGGCTCGTCAGAGGAGGCAAGGGAGGTTTAGCCTCCCCATAAAATTTGAGGCTATTCATCGCAATAAATTAAAACATATTGACACATAATTATGATTATTTTTTTCTAAAAATGCTTGGTTATCATCACTTTACCATTAATTTTTAATATAAATACATAGTATGTCCGAAAAAGCACTATCACTCGCTACGTAGTACGTACCACACTGTATCCTGCATCAAAAATACTCAAACGCACCGCCCATGAACGAATAACGTATAAACCATCAAACTGAAATAATAAATGTCATACGTTGCAAGAGAGCCAAACCTCCGACCGCTTTAAGAAACACAGGCTCCACGAGACCGATCCAACCAGCGACATACGTCCCGATTTGTAATTTCAGTTGTAGAAATTATAGCGTTAGAGGAGGCTAGCCTCCAGTTGGACTTCGTTAGTGTATGACTGCGTTTGTTTTTGATTTAATTATTCGGACGGGATGCCGTGACGGACCGGAACTGAAAAGTATTTCGGTAAATCGTTTTAGTGTTTCTTGATAATATTTGTTATTTGTGAATATAAAACAGGCAGTATTGTATTATGGCAGTGCTTTTTTATAATATTTTTAATTTGTTTTTAAAGCGTTTTCTTTCAATTTCAAGGTGTTTTCAGGTTTTCACATTTCGGTAAGTTTTTTTTCGTTTATTATGGATAAGTTGGATGAAATTAAAAAACTTGACGATATAGTCGATTGATTGCTGACAAATAATTTTAAGTCTTTATCTTTATAATGTCTTTATAATAAATTTTACATTATTAAAACTCTGGGAAGGCCTCAACCAAATTTGATTTCAATTAAAACGTCAGATAATCGACAAAATCGAGGATTTAATATTAGTTGGTACGATAAATGCGATTGGTTAACGGGCTCCATTAAACGAGAAAAACTTTTTTGTTGGCCTCTGTTTTATTTTCCGTACAAACCGAATACCAAACGTGGTCTAAAATAGGATACTCCGATTTAAGAAATTTACCTCGTTCTACAGAGAGACATTTTAAATCTAAGGAGCATATATTTTCGTCTTGTAAATTAAAATTGTTTAGCAAACAAAATAAAGCAACAGCTTTAGATACAGCTCAAAAAGAGGCCATAATTTCTTTTAATAATCAGGTTAGGGAAAATCGGTCGAATTTAAAAAGACAATCGATGTTACGATTTATTTGGGTTCCCAAGAATTAGCTTTTCGCGGACACGATGAAACCGAAGATTCGATTAATCGCGGCAATTACAAGGAACTTTCAATGTTTAATGATTCACAATTTGGCACTTTTTTAAACGGTAGCGTTTTTTCGGGCACCTCAAAAACCATCCAAAATGAGCTTCTAGACAGTGTGGCATATATTATTAAGGAAAATATAAGCAAGGAGATTGGAAGTGTTTCTTTTTTTGCATGGGAAATTGATGAAACTAACCTATATTACCTGTACATCACAACTTTCAATCGTTTTTAGATATGTCAAAAATGGTAATGTGGTAGAACGTTTTATAGGTGTTCATGATGTTTCATCTGGGCGCACAGCTGACGATTTGTTTAATTTTTTATTTCCTAAGTGTGACACCTATAATTTTAGGCAAAAGTTAATTGCGCAAACCTATGATAGGGCTGCGGTCATGGCCGGCCATTTAAATGGTTTACAAACTGAAATAAAGTCCATAGTTTCACATGCACTTTTTACGCATTGTCATGCCCATGCTCTAACTTTAGTATTAAGCAAAGCGTGCAACAACATAAAAACTTTCACGCCTCCGGCGGACTTTTCTGTGTGTGTATAGTCTCTATGACTTTAGCCTCCCCTGTTCTCCAATGCACGAGCCGTCACTGGAATATTTTATTTAGAAGTGTAATTGACAGATGAAACTTTCAAGATATATTTCAAGAAATATCTGTAGAGATATTGACGTTACTTTACTGTGTTCGAAAATGTTCAGCGTGAAATATCGGATAGGCTGTTCATATGTCAAGAAAGTTTCATCTGTCAATTTCACTTCAAGATAAAGTATTCATGCATTAATTTTATTTTCCCAAATTTCAATGTTTTGAATTGACCCCTTCAAAAAATAAAGGGGGGGGGCATTAGAGAAATGCACTGTATATCCTCTTATTGAAGTTATCACTGAACCAGCAAAATAAAATGAAAAATGCACGTAAGAATGATGCCGTAAAATCAGAACATCGGGCTACTTTAAAAATGTATTAATGACTTCCTGTTCGGTCGATAGTTTGTTATCATGCCTGTTGTTTCCCCTCAGGGAATTGAAAATGTCGGGATCGATTGTACAGCGAACATATCGAATCACCCGGTACACATTCTCCTTGGCATTGATTTCGTCTTGCGTTTTTCTGCAAGTTCCGGTTTTCCCTTCAAGTAAAATGATGAATCGTAACAATCCACGTTAATAATCTTTCTCCGAATAATCGAATACCGTTCTAAACAATAATGCATTCAAAAAGCCCCCATGTTCACCGTCGAAACAAGGTTGAATGTCATGTTCTGCGTTTCTTACGTATCGCCGTGTCCACACAGTCAGAGTTATTATAAACACGATGAATCAGTTCGCGAGATTGTTTTAACCGGTCTGTTTAAACAAAATTGTCTAGTACTTGATCTAGTCTAGAAATTGCGTACGAAATTCTGGAAACACTGTGCCGAGCAGGTGTCAAATATTGTTTGAAAACGGTGTATTTAATTTCAAATCAAGATCATGGATATGGAAAGTGAAGATTTGATGTGGAAGCAAATTTATACTAAGTTGCAGGCACAGAAATCGGTGGACCATGTTCAAAGTGATCATGAGATAAGGTATGACCTGTTTAGTTTTCAATGTTTTTATTTCCAGAGAGAGTGAATCGATACATTTCAGGGACGTGTATTACGTCAGAAAGTCGCTCTAAATTGAATACCGAAGAAATGTCTTCCTTCAATAATTTCAGTTTTGTTCTTTTTTTTTCGTTTTTTGGCCATAAATAAATCTACTTGTGAATCCATTCTAGATAATCAGAGAATTTTCTCAAGTCTGAAGGCGTCATCCTTGATTTTCTCTCTTTGAATACTCTCTCTCCTGTCCTGTCTCCTCTACCTGTCACATTATTGTGACATCATCAGAATCCTCTGCTCCACAGGATGCTTGATATGACAACACACCCTCTCGTGACACACAACCTCGTGACCTATCGCAACTGTAAAAAAAGTGTTTGGGAGTAATAAGATGGAAACCAGATGTTCATTTAAGATTGGTAATGATTATTCTATAATTTTAGCTCGAAAATATAGTTGGGCTTCGTAGCTGTAGACAACGTTATTTTGATCTCTTCTATAGACATTATCAGTGGTACCTGGCTGGGTTAGATAGATAGATAGATGTTTATTTTACTACATTATGTACAAAGATACATTTATAGCAAGTCAGTTCCTTAGTACTAGGTTACAATAAAAGATTTAAAAATATAAATACTAATCTAGCATTCAGATTGGAAAAACAAGTATACTTCTGGCATAAATTCAGCTATTTGTATAACATCACAACACACAAAATTCACACATATACATTATATATAAATAAATGAGAGGGTTTGACCTTAATGTGTAGACTAGCTGGCTATATAGAGTAATCATTAATCAAATATTCATTAACAGAGTAAAAACCGTATTGTAAAAGAGATTTTTTTATCACAGATTTAAATTTTATCCTGTCAAGATTTCTTGTCATCTCAGTCAATTTATTATAAAGTTTAATATTGGGAGAATTCCTAGCCGATTTATCTAGACGATATCGAGGCTCAAGTAAAATGTCTTTTGTTCTTGTATCGTAAGTATGGAAATCCGAACTGGTTGTAAATATGTCTTTATGTTTATGAATGTGAAGAAGAGTATGATAGATATATAATGAAGGCACTGTCGTGATACCATACTTGACAAATAGCGGACGGCAATGATCTCTGTATTCAGCATTAGCCATAACTCTCAGCGATCTTTTCTGTATAATAAACACTTTACTGGCGTGCGTTGAATTTCCCAACATAACACCATAATTCAGATGTGATTGAATGAGGGCGTGAAAAGTACTGAGTAGAGTTTCTCGATTTGTAAATGTTTTTAGTTTGCGGAGAACAAAGATATAGGTGGAGATTTTCTTACACAGAATGTCAATATGTGGACCCCAGGCTAGATTGTCATCCAGTGTTATTCCCAGAAGGTTATACATTGTGTAACATCGAGCTACCATTAGAAGTTTGAGATGAAGAAGTTGATATATCAGAAAAATTTCAGATATCAATACATTTGGCTTTTTGAAATTGTTTGCCAATGTAGGTACCGAGTAGAAGCGTTGGGTATCTAAAAAGTTAGTTATTCCATATGAAATGTCATATATTGGTTTCCATATTCTAGTTTCGTCAGGAAAATAATTTTAAAAAATTAGGATTGTTGGTCATTTGTATTAAGTGATTCAGAGGTTAAACCAAAATTAATATTAGAAGACATATATCAGAAGACATTATTCTATCACTCATTCTTGCTCCATTGCATCTACTCAGAACGCATGATTCTCGAACCCAATGATAATTTACCTCACGGTGGGATGATAGATCCGACCCTCCACTGCACCCCTCACACCCTTTGAAACTCGATCAATATCAACAAGGCGTCTGGTCCTGATAAAGTGCCCGTCATCGTACTTAAAAAAGGCGCAAATGAACTCGCACTAGTATTTTGCAAAAAAAACTTTCAAATAACTATAGAAGGCTTCAACATCTTGAGAGATCATCAATATGGCTTTCAGAAACAAAGATCAACAGGCGACCTTCTATCGTATGTCACCCATATTTGGAATAACGCAATCAAGAAACATGGAGAGTCAAGAGCTATTGCGGTTGATATTTCTAAGGCCTTTGACTGTGTGTGGGCATGAGGGTTTGCTGGCCAAAATCCGATGCTATGGCTTGTCTGAAAGAATGTTTCCTGCAAGTGGCAGTCGTTGGATATATCTAGAATACGTTTGCCATCAATGCTGGTATTCCCCAGAAATCCATATTGTCTCCAACCCTCTTTTTATTGTATATCAACGACTCATTGGAAAAAACCAAGAATCCAATATGTTGCTTTGCTAACGACAGCACACTTGTCTCGTCATTTCATTTGGATTCCAGGATATCGGCTGCGGATGCACATCTTCACCGGCAGCAGGAGGTTGCGGTTGCATATCTTAATGAGTATCTAGAAGTGCTACCGAATCGGGGTAAAAGTAACCAGGTTCAATTCAATGCCACAAAAACCCAGGCATCGATTTTCTTCAGAAAGATGAATGTCTCCAAACCGAATATAATAATGTCAGAACAGACAGTTCTATTTTCTGCTTCTATACGTTTGTTGTAGGTGAAAATGGAAATCAATATGTCTTGCCACAATCATGTCGATGGAATTGCAAAGGCTGCTTCTCGAAAGCTTGGAACACTGTTCCAAACTGATAAACTGTTCACACTTTAGCAAATTTTGATGCTTTATAAAGCTCAGGTCTCTTTAAACTATATTTATTTTATCTAAACGTTGGGATCAATCAGTCGTATATTGTTTAGAAAAATGACCATTGATATTTTCCGATTCCGGCGAGGGAGCCTGAAAATCAGCTACCAAGCCCAAGGCAGCAGGCGCGCAAAAGAGGGTATAACAGCGCCATCTGCCCGCTACAAATACAAATCCCGAGCTTGAGAGTTACAAGCAAACCAACAAACATACATACATAGAGGTAAAGCTAATAAAAGCGTGGTAAAATAATAAAAAAGCGCGTTAATTACAAATTAAAGATGCAGACTTGTAAACTGTTCCTCCACTTAAGTTAATTATTCGGAATGTGCGAGAACGTTTTGAACAAAATCATTACTACTGCATGTCATTAGTTCGAACACTCGAAAAATGAGTACGCAGCTAAAAAACAAATTTCCAAATGTAAAATGTACAAAACTGTTAGGCAAGTTTTTTAAGTCAAAGACTACTGTAAAGATTGAAAGGCTTTGTAACTACAAGTTACTCGATCTTTCATGTTATTTGAAAATTCAAAGACTACCGAAAACTACCCAAAACTACATATTACTTGACCCCTCATGCTATTTAAAAATGTTGGGGTATCACTCCCTCTGTCTTGCTGCATTGCTTGCAGATAAGTCGTTATTCAGCTCTATTTTGTTCATGTGTCCTATAAATGATAATTATTGCACAATGATCAAAACACAACTAGGAAATTGGTAAGGACAGATCTTAGAAGTAGGTAAAATAATGGTAGGTAAAAATTATATTCATTACTCTTCAGTCTTATGAGTTGTTCTTAGATTGGTGAATAGTTCCGGAAGTGAATTTGTCCTGTAGAAATTTGTTAGGTAGTAATAGTCATGATTCAAATTACTATGAAAGCACGACACATATTTTGTACAAACAATATTGTGACGCCCGAACATACTGTCGTATAGCGAAACACATGTTGCGATTTTGTGAACTCATCAAATTAATTACAATTTTTGATTTCGGCTGGGACAATCACTCAAATAAAACGGAAACCTTTTTTATGGACGGGGGAAAGAGGGCTACCATAACATATGAATCTTGTGATCATTCCATAATGACTGAAATGTTCCTGGATTTTCCCGAAGCTTCCAGACTATTGCCGAGTATTCCACAACACTCCAGATTGTCACTTCCTTTCAAAGCTTGTAAATTGCATATTTAGTTTGAAGAGAACGACGATTATTGAAGTTGATTGTTAAAAAATAATAATTTATCCAAACAATATGAATAATTACAATTTCCATGTAGGGTTACCAAGAAAGTAACCTCTACCAATTTTCGCTCATTTATATTAAATGAAAACATAATTCTGGAAGATTGAAAAAAAATTTTTGGTAAGGGGACAACAACCCAAACAATCGTTAATCTGTTATTTATGGTATAATTCACATAGTTAAAAGTTAATATTTACTCAAGAAAGATTATATCTACTGCGTCCTGGTAATCCATATTATTATAATGAAAAAGTCTTCGAAACACATATCTTCTGAATTTTACTGATAATTAATATTATGTAAACAATGACAAATATTTGATGTCATCATAAAACATGGCCCTGAAACTTTGAAAACGGGTCAGTATTTAAAATCCAAAGTCGAATGAGTCGCATGATGTGATGTACATCCTGTAAAACAATTTCCGTAGCATACCAGGTCTGTTAAAAAAATAAATTGAATTTTCAAATTTCGTGGGCTGCGTACATCCAGTTAGCGATTTTTTATTTTTTTGTGTTGGTACATTCGTCTGGAATACATGTTCACAGTTTCAGCTGTTTAGTAAGTTTTCTTTGTTGGTCGAAGTGTTCTGCGTGTTCGGTGATTTTCTGTTATCGAAAAAAATGGATCAAAGGATGTGCATCGAATTTTGTGTAAAAAATAGAAGTGAATTCCGTAGCCTTTGCATCACAATAAGGCATCGTATTTACCAGATTTGCCTCTCTGCGACTTTTTCTTGTTCTCAGGATTGAAAAGACCTTTGAAAGTACGGCGATTTGTGACGATTGAAAGATAAAAACCGAATCACTGAGAATGTTCAAGGGCATACCAAAAAGTGAATATCAGAACTGCTTTGAGGATTGGAAGAAAGTCCGGCACAAGTGTATTATATCTGAGGGGGAAAACTTTGATTAAGACAAAATAGAAATTGATATAAATTAATAAATACTTTTCGATAATACTTAAAATTCACGTTATTTTTAACAGACATCCGTATCTTTACATCCTATTCAAAGTTGCAGGCACAAAATATGCATGGTTTCGAAAAATTATTCAATTGTAACAGATATAGATGAGAATTGAATCGAATTTTCACGTTCTTCTTCCTGAATTTCTGTACTGGTAAGCTAACCTGGATTTTTCAATATACATATCAACAGTTGGCTCTATAATATACAATTTTGCCTCAATTTAACTTTCTCCATAACTCTTTTGTGTTGGACTGGAATATTCCACCCAACCGCTATGATCCTTGGTCTTGAAATTGAGTGACTTGCTTGTGGACTCCATCTTTTAAATGTTGCAGGTACAATTTTCTTTCAGATTCCCATTAATGAATATTGACCCAACGATTCCCCAAAATCCCAGCCATACATTTAGTTTCTGGAATTTTTCAGTACGACCTTCTGGGAAAATCCCGGGTTTTTTATCACGCCATTATTGACAATTCCGATTATTTAAAGTATTTAGAATTCTAGTGCACTCATCACTAAAACAAATATTTGTGTGTGTACTTCATTAAAGTTCATAGAACATCTCTTATTGCAATTTTTCTGTGAAGGTCACAGATCAACTCATTCTGAAAATTTCATGAAACATTGTAGGTACACGTCGGCTAGTTGAATACGGTTTTGTTGAAATTTTGGAACAGTTTGAAGTCCAAATATTATTCTTTGAAAATAAACCTCTCTAAGTATTTCAGTTCATCTCTTGAAGAAGTAAGCCACTTCCACTTGAGAAGATTATCTTTTTATTTGATAATTTTTGGTAACTTGTCTATTAGTGGACATAATTTTTTATAAGTTTATTACTAAAATTATTTTAAATCTATGCATTCTAGTAGGTTTCTTCATGCTAGAAATCACAACGTTAGAAGGTAAGACCTCTTAAATCCTCAGCTTGCACAAATTTTGACTTCTGAGAGTTATCGTTCGTGTGGGGGTTACAGGTGGTTGAAAGAAAAACATTTTAAATATATATATTCCTCGATGAGTTTGTTGGGGGTTGCAATGGACACCAATATGTTTTGGCACAATCATGTCGCTGAATTGCAAAGGCTGCTTCTCAAAAGCTTGGAACACTGTTCCGAACCAGAAAACTGTACACACCTCAGCATCTTTTTATGCTTTATAAAGCTCAGAAAAGGCCTTCTTTGGAGTATTGTTCTCATGTATGGAGCTCCGCCCCTAAGCATATCCTGAAGTTTCTGGATTCCTTCCAGAAGTGAGCCATCTATCTTTCTTCTATAGATACTTTCACGAGAAGTGTTCAAGTGACTTGGCACATTTGATTCCACCAAGAGCGGTACATATCAGAAATACGAGATGGACTGAGGCTGCTCGTCGTTTTAAAGTACAACTCAGTACACCTTGAACTTCACTGTTTAAGAACTCTTTCATTTGGAGAACTGCGTTTATGTGGAATACACTTCCTGAAAAAGTTTTTCCAAATGGATTTAAACTCCAGTAATTCATATCCAATATGAATCGCTACTTTTGCACAGGCACCGCTCTTTTAGAGCCTCAAGACTTTTTTGTAGTGCTTGTGTTTTGTCCTTAAAAAAATAAAGAGTTGAAAACCAGAGCCCAAATACGACGCACTAATGATTCAACACCAGACACTGTTTCGACCCCTCATAGGTCTCATCAGTGGTGCTGAGTTGAACTACAATTGCGTTATTGGACTCAACTGTCCTTAAACGACAAACCTGAGTAAGTTAAGGTCGATGACATCTACTCTTACGAAGACGTTATCTATGGGATCGACAGAGAACTCAATTCTCGAATAAAATAAAAGAACGAGGCTCCCCAAGGCGTGATAATAATTTGCGAAATACGGACAAGCATGGCGGCTGTTAATAAAAAGCATCGCTGGTGACGTCACGACTTGTGTGATACACAACCTCGTAACTGAGTTATCCTTTCGACGTATATAATTCAGAGAAATGTGTAACTACAGGTTACACATTTCTCAGCAAATTTCGTGTTATCAAATTATGCAAAAATCAGCAAGGAGATAGGAAGGAGTTTTATATTAGAATGTCAATTATTTGTTGAAAATATTCGTAAATTGAGAATTTTATATTGAAACGTTGGTTATCTCTAGAATTTTATATTGAAACGTTGGTTATCTCTAGAATTTTATATTGAAACGTTGGTTATCTCTAGTAGTCAGCTGTTGGCATTATTGGCAACATTGGGTGATCCGTATTCACTAATTCACTTACTTATTTTGTTAATTTTATCCGAGAAACGTTTATGTTAAATGGTAATGATCAAACCTAATTTATATACTCAATCCTTCCCTTGAAAATTCGAAATTGATTTCATTATTTCTTATTGCATAACAGAATGACATTCAGAAGTGTCACAAATTACCGAGAAACATTTAAGGTCATATTAAGGAAAATGCACGTTAGTCAAAAGGCCTTCGTAAATGGACAGTGGGTTGCTGCAGCAAGTGACAAAGTTTTTGAGGTTACTAATCCCGCAAATGGGGAAGTTGTCGGTACCGTGCCCGATATGGATATTCAAGATGCTCAGAATGCCATCCAAGCTGCTGCTACGGCTTTCGAAACTTGGAAATTCACCACGGCTAAAGAACGATCACAACTACTTAGGAAATGGTTCAATTTGCTCAATGAAAATCAAGAATCCATCGCCAAAATAATGACAGCAGAATCTGGAAAGCCCATTTCCGAAGCTCTTGGAGAAGTCCACTATGGTAACAGTTTCATCGAATGGTTTTCGGAACAAGCTAGAAATGTTCGAGGTGAAATTGTCGAAAGTCCTGTGACATCAAAGAAAATTCTTATTGATCACCATCCAATAGGGGTCGCAGCTCTGATCACCCCCTGGAACTTTCCGCACGCTATGATCGCGAGAAAAGCAGGAGCAGCTCTGGCCGTAGGCTGCACTTGTGTGGTTAAACCATCAGAAGACACCCCATTAACAGCTCTGGCTATAGCAAAATTGGCCGAAGATGCAGGAATACCTAAGGGGGTTCTGAACATCGTCACCAGTGACAGGCACAATGCTCCTTCAATAGGAAAACTCTTCTGCGAGAGCCCTCTTGTTGCAGGAATCTCTTTCACAGGTTCTACATTGGTTGGAAAGATCCTCTATAAGCAGTGTTCTTCTGGCGTGAAGAGATTAGCTCTTGAACTGGGTGGTAATGCACCTTTCATAGTTTATAATTCTGCAAATTTGGATAAAGCTGTTGAAGGAGCTCTGGGATCTAAGTTCAGGAACTGCGGGCAGGCCTGTGTGGCATCAAACCGATTTTTAATACAAGATGAAGTTTTTGATGAATTTGTAACGAAACTTATTCACCGTGTGAAGCAACTCAAAATTGGTAATGGAGTTGAGCCTAATGTTAATCTGGGCCCCCTTATAAACGAAACTCAGTTCAACAAGGTTTCAGATTTAGTGAACGATGCTATTTCCAAGGGAGCCAAAGTTCTTACCGGTGGAAAGCCAGCAAGTCATATAGGAAAGCTTTTTTACGAACCAACTGTGATTATTGACATAACTGAAAATATGAAATTGTATCACGAGGAAGTATTTGGGCCAGTGATCAACATAATCAGGTTCAAAACGGAGGAGGAAAGTTTGAAAATTGCAAATGGCACACAAAGTGGACTTGCTGGATATTTTTATAGTGAAGATATCAAACAAATTTTCAGGGTATCTCGAAAAATGGAAGTGGGAATGGTCGGGGTAAATGAGGGTATTATCTCTACTGCAGAGGCTCCGTTTGGTGGTATTAAAGAGTCGGGTTTGGGAAGAGAGGGGTCTCATCGTGGTATTGAAGATTTTACATACATAAAGTATACTTGTTTGGGTAACTTGGAATAGGATTTTTATCATTTTTGTGGAATCAATAAGATTAAGGTAATATAATGTTTTCTGTCATGTGACAAAGTGGCACGGCAGAAAAGCATTCCAATAATTTTAAGATAAATCATTTCTGATATAATTTTTTGGCTTTTACCCCAGCTTAGATTTTCTTTTAACTCAAAAATATTATCAATTAAATTATTAACTTTTATAAAGCACCTTCTATTTAGCAGACTGCTAAATACTCCTATCCAGAAAATGAAATTTGGCTATATTTTCATTAGTGTTTTATCTATTTTTATGAATCTTTTGTGTTTCTAGGATAGTTATTTTATATATTGTGATAGTGATATATATTGTCTTCCATAATGAGTCTTCCAATGGCCATTTTAGCAATATAGAGATGTGAAGTTTGAATTGCTTTTACACAATAACTAGTTTACTGGAGACTTGTGCAGGTTGTTTATCATTGTTGGAGATAGTATCTCTCTATATTTCTCTATTTTGGTAGTTGACATTGAAATTTCAGGTGAAGATTTTTTTTCATCATGAAATATAGGGATCTTCATTGAAAATACTTTTTTCATCACCCCAATTTTTAATTCAGTGTATTTATAATCCAATTTTCATTATTATCTTTAGATATTCAACCTGTTCTAGTCTAAAACACGATAGTTAACTGTAAGTCTCTATTGTATTAGAGAGAAAATGTACCTTAGCTATATCATTTTGTGATATAATGTCGCATCTAGTCGTAATTAACCACATCAGTTGTCTAGTGAAAACAACATATTTATATAGATACATAAATTATACTTTATATTTTAGACAAAATGAGTCTAATCATGTTGTATCACTCTTTTATTTGATGCCAGCAATAAATAGTGATATTTGCCTTTGTTATGTCTGTGATTTTCAGCTATAATATCCCAAGGACATTGATAACTAACGAAATAATTTTATCACAGTTTTCGAAAGCACGTTATTTGGTAACATCCCGACGCCGAAGGCGGAGGGATGTTACCTAAAATAACGTGCTTGAGGAAGTTGTGATAAAATTATGAGTTATTTATCAATGTTCGAGGGATATTCGGTGAGAAAATTTTTTGCAATTCGAACAAAATTATTTATTGAACACACAGTTATTAAAAGAACAATTCGTATAACGATATAACTCCATAAATATTTTCCAAGTGTATTTTTTACTATTGACAGTATTTTTTGGTGTATTTTCTTCAATGATTTTGTCAATTGCCGCATCATTTTGAACACCAAAGCGAGGAAGTGACATTTTCGAAATAAATTGAATTACTGAAATGTCAAACAACTTTATTGTGATGGTTGCTTAGCAATGTCATGACATAAGTGATAACTACCCGTGAAAACTATCCATGGGTAGTTATCAGTGTAATGATGGTTTCATTGGTTATTTCGACACACATGACTAGAAATAGACAAATTTGATAGGATAATTTTTTTGGCAAAAAATTTTCATTAAAATAATTCCTAAAATTATGAATGAGATGTAGGTAGGTCAACATCATTAATAATATTTAGTGAAAAACAGTCACAAATGTGTATAATAAAGAGTGTAATTATATAATGGTAGGATTTAATATATCTCATTTCTGAAAAGATTTCAGTTCCTCGAACTGTGACTTTTATAATTACTGAGAAATAGGATACTCTCACCAGTCACAGAATGAACTCATTTGGTATAAAATATGTATTTGGTGAACAAGTAGAATCAGTAACAAGATTTGTAGAATGATAATAATCTTCATTTATTTTGTTAGCCAAAGTGAAGGGGGAAGTCAATTTTATTTCAGTAGAAATGGGTTACAAAAAGTGAAAAATATAGAAAATGATATGAACAGTGAAATATGCTCTTGCAAATATACAGTATTCAATTGTTTCATGAGGCCTATGGAATTTTAAATTTCGGGGGCTGCCTTTAGTGCACCTCAAGGTTAGAATCTCACCAGATTTAGAGACTATTTTTTCATTCATCAAAGCGGGTACCTAAATGTCTGTGAAACTAGAATAAAAAAACCTGGAGACAAATCAATCAGAGATGGAAATCCTTTTTGGTTAGCAAATAATTCAATTCCCTTGAAATATATTTTTAGAGAAAAGTAACCATAATCTATTAAATGGAAAAAAATTTTCATTACTTCATTAGTCACTATAAGATCCTTCGATACTCGATATCTGATTGAGTACATCATATTATATCTAAAGAAATGAACTTCAAACGTTCAAGCCAGTCTCGAAATACATACACAGTAGGTTGAATGGACTGACGCCTATCACAAAACAACTATTCCCCTGACTAATACCACGAAGGGCGTTGGATTATATCCGACAGTCGTCAGTGCAGGAATCTTCACAGATAATTTCCTGCATATTCAATTGGCAATACAACTGAAAGAGTCGACCTTCAATTTTGGAACGGGCACACTTGCAGACTGGTTTCGGGCTCATTAGCCACTCGTCAGTGCAAGATAGTGACCATCATCGACCTATCTTTCAAAGTATTTCATTCCGAAGTTGGAGTTGGAACGAACATCACCAAATGTCACTCCATCTAGTGGACGAGGTACTAACCAACTGAAAATCCGTAATTTGCCCGATTCCTCTGAATAAGGAAGGAAAACTTTTTTATTAGTCAGTGGGCTATGCTTGAAGACTGGCAATAAACAAATCTAAAGAAATGAACGATATACCTACTGTATAGTTAGGTATATCGAGACTGGCTTGAACGTTTGGGAGTTCATTTCTTTAGATTTGTTTATTGCCAGTCTTCAAGCATAGCCCACTGATTAATAAGAAAATCATATTATATGTCAGTGATTGTTCTCAAGTTTTCTGATGTGATTATACAGGGTGGCCAAACGAATTAGCTCCCGCGTTAATATTTGGGAAAACATAGGGAATCGTCAATGTTTATTAAAAAGTGACGATCTGTTACACTTTTATCCCCCAAACAAGGGTGTAGAATCACTCCAAGATATGTTGGTGACATTGTGGTCGAGTGGTAGTCTTTAAATTTAAAAATTTTGACTATTTTCGCTTATCTATTCCAAAAATGAAGTTTTTTAGCCTATTTCTGTGAACCCTGAGAAGAAACAAGCTGGGCGATATTGCTTTTGTCCTAGGTTTTCACATGGCGAAGCAATAATTTTTCTTACGGCAAAATAAAACGTAATTTCTGAAAGTACTTATAGTCTTGAAGTTTTTATTTTTCTGGCCTTTCTCTGCTTCCAAATTCGATATCATTACATTTTTAAAACGTAGTCTTCCAAATTCCTAATGATGAAATACTTTGTTACCGCGTTATTTTTGAATGCATTTTTGCGTATTTGAAAATGCAAAATATCTATACAAGCGGAGATGTGAATGACGACACTCGCCCTGGACTCCCCAGCACATCAACATCCGATGAAAATGTTGAGAAAGTGAAGAAAATTATTATGGAGAATCGTCGAATCACTATTAGAGAAGTTGCTGAAGATGGCATATCGGTTGGCTTATGCCATGCAATATTTTCGTAAATTTTGGGCTTAGGTATTGTGAAAAAACAATTCATGGCTTTTGCATTACTATAATGCACTGCAATCACGAACAAGCATAGTAGCTTGTTCGTGATTTTTTGGCTAAAAACACCCTATTCATGCCTCGGCCATAGTATTCACCATATTTGCCTCTCTGAGACCTTTTCGTGTACCCAAATTTGAAGAGACGCATGAAGGATTGAAAGGACGGCGTTTTGCGACGAATAAGGAGATAAAAAACGAATCACTGAGGCTTAAGGACATAACCAAAAAGTGCATATCAGAACTGCTTCGAGGATGGTAAGAAACGCTGGCACAAGTGTATTATATCTGAGGGGGACTACTTTGAAGGGAACAAAATAGAAATTGATAACACCAAATCTTTATTTTTAACACCTCGACACGTGTTTAATCTTCCTCTTGAAGATGATCACTTGGTGATCGAAACACTTGTCGAGGTGTTGAAAATAACGATTTGGTGTTGTGAAAACACTTCAGTAATATTCAAAGAATAGATAGTTGAGACCACAGGAATATATAGGACTCTTCAAATTCGAATCTATTCTTGGTGATCCCGTGAAGGTGAAAGAAAGAGAGAACATTAAATTGTGACAAAGTTACTTATTTTGTGTATTACTAAACGATACCGAATAATCTACTCTGGCTCTTTCGGTTTTTATTGAAAACATATTTAAATTTTGCCAATGGAACTTTCATTATAATGTCAGAATATATGATCACAGAATTTTTATATAGGGCATCGTCAAATTTGGGGTACTCTCAACCCATATTCTCGAGGGTTTTGGTAATTTGATGATCATCAAATTAACTATAAAGTTTTTATTACAGCCCTGATAGTCACTCGAAAGGAAGTAACACTTACTCTCTTCATGTACCACACAGCTCATTCGAAAATAATCATTAATTGATATCAATAACCGTTAATATTTCCAATGAGGTTTTTTGACTTTGTACAACTTCCAAAAACCCAAATTTTCATCGGGAGTCAATCAGTAATAGAAAAGAGGCGTTAGGTATGTTTTGATAAAATGAGTTGGCATTGTCCTCGTAGTGCAAATGAATGTATCTCTCATGATTCAAAGCCCATATGAAGTTCCTAAAATATGTTCCAGAATAATAATAAAAGTTTTCGAAGATGCTAGAGCTGGAGAAATAAACTTTTGTATTTCATTTTGTTTCTTTCATTTTGGAAAGTGTTCCAAATAACATTCAAAATGTATAAGCTTTAAATTAGGAAAGATCTGAATCAATTTATAGGAAGAAATCAACCATCAGAACCCAAGAACATTCGTGATCCAACACTGATAATGGGCTGAACCACGAATGCATTGTTGAACTCGGTTATCCTTAAAAGACAAACCTCATTGTAAGTAAAGCAAGGAAACTCCCGTTACTCACGCCATCTATGGAATCGACAGAAACCTTGCTTGTTTAATATAATTTAGATAAATAAGAGTCTCACACGTTAGTTCATAAACATTGCTTGAGAGAAATAATAAAAGAGTCCCTACACGGCATTCCATTGTGAAGACTAGCTTCGAAATAGACCATTTCTGAGCTCCGGTTTTATCTAGTTGCTTTGGGAGGAAGAATGTAATGGAAAACACTGGAGTTCAATCTTTATTTTTGATAAAAATTACAAAAATCGGATCTGATTTTCTTATTAATTACAACTTTCATTTACAGACTTCAGCAGGTGGACGGTGGATTTTTCGAAAAATTCGGATCTTTGTTCAGAGAGCAAGCTGAATTCACTGCTGCTCAGGAGCAGGTAGAGAAACAGCAAGTAGCTGCAGCTGCTGCAGAGATAGTTCCAGAAAAAATCGACGATGACAGCGACACGGAACAGCCATTGCCAACAATTGAAAGCGGCGACGAAGCCTCGATATCGTCTGATTCCGAGGTGGAAGCTGAAAAGGATAAGACTGAATTGATTTCCACTGCTTGGAACGTGAGTTACGATTTTTTGAATTTTTATTTAACTAACATTAGAATGCACCTCCGCATATACTTATAATTCTCTTGAAGATGTGGATCTTTTTTATATACACACCAGACATCGAAAGACGTTTGAGGAATCTCCACCTTTTGAAATGGTGGGGATTCAAGCTTTTTCTTAAAAAAAAAGGATAACGTAACCGCGAAAACCTTACGTTACGGCTAGTGGAGACAGAGTACTGGTGTATGTTATTTTAATCACTATGACGCACGTAACCGTTACAAGCCGAATCACATGTTGTCGATGTTCAGCCGAATCTTCGAAGGACTGTTACGTTACGCACGACAACATATTGACTTGGGATTACTATACAGGTATCGTGTATTTTTGCCTATTGCATGCGGTGCTGTATAGTTATGTTACGGCATAATTGATACTTCCAAAAAACAAATCGCCCGTAACGTAACCGTGGACACGTTACATTACTGCTACTGGAGAGCGATAACTCTTGTATGTTATCCATAATCATATATTGACACGCGTAACCGTTACAAGCCGAACCATCGGTTGTCAGTGTTTAGCCGTCGCTTCAAAGGACTGTTACGTTACACATGCCAACAGGTTGCCGTGCTACTGTATGAAAATCATTTAGCTCTGCTTGTTGCTTGGGGGGTGTTTTATCGTAACCGCATTCGGTTACCTCACCGCGAACACGTTACGCGGTTACGTTACACCTAGTGGAGATGGAGTACTGTTACCCCATGCATGTTGCATGGGGTGTTGTATCGTTACGGAGTAATTTTCACGGCCAAAACCAAAAATGCGTCCGGAAACAAACCATATCATCTCGCAACGAACGGAACACGTTCATATTACGTTACGGGGCATTGGTTCATATGGACACGCCCTTTAAAGATGCACATTGTTTATGCATTCTAGAGAAGGGGGTACTTTTCTGTACAATTTTATTTGTAAAGCAGTTAAAAAACAAATGATTACGAATTGTGGTGGGATGTGGGAATATTAATCGATTATGAAAGTATTGAATGGCTACATTTCATGAACCTACGCACGCACCGTTTTAGCCGTGAAGAATATGTAATTAATTATCTCTGGAATATTTTAATTGTGTATTTTGTTTAAAAAATTCAAATGTGTTTCTTCGATGTACTGCCTGCACTTAGCAAGATATTAGGTGTGTTAGACAGCAGTTTATATTTATCATGTAGTTTCATACCTCAATTATTTTTATCAGTGCTAAGTATTGAAAACATATGTGGTTTTACAAGTACGTATGAAATGTCCAGACATACTACATACACATGGCTGAATTTTAAAATAAGACTAGTTCCCGATTGATTCAAGTGTCAAGTAGATACGCAATTTCAGTGATGTATGAGAGTTCAAAAATAAAATACAATTAGGTCAAAAGGTTTTAAAGAAGGATCAAAGTATTTTCGAAAATACCTTTACAGTTGAAGATTCATTTTTTTTGAAGTCGTTGAATTAGTATAGATACCTACAAGTTGTTATGAGTAACCTCAGAATTCTTCTAGAGAGTTTTGAGGACTAGAGAAAGGCGATGTTCTATCTCTCATCTGATGACGAAGAATGTCATCTTAGCAACCCACATGATACACATTCTTGAAACGTTTTATTGATAGCAGAGTCGAAACGTGGAAAGATTTTTAATAATAAAAACCGACCTAATATTGGATGCTATCAGCAGTATACATTGTGGACCATGAACATGGCGGTTACCTAAAATATATTTTGATAATTATTAATTTTGAAAAAGTTAGGAGACAGTTATTTCATTGTTAACTTATGTACGTACATTGAAGCATCATAATAAAAAATATATCAATATTATATTATACACAGTGGAAGATGAAAATGGCGGTTACCTAAAATATATTTTAATAATTATTAATTTTGAAAAAGTTAGGAGACAGTTATTTCATTGTTAACTTATGTACGTACATTGAAGCATTATAATAAAAAATATATCAATATTATTTGATTTTTTATTTGATCATTAATTTTCTGAATATGTCGAAAATAAGTATTCACATACTGGAAACGCATTATTTGATGGTCTTGTACTCTGCTCTGAATTCAGAAGTATTTTTTGAAAACAATTTACAAAACTAGAAAACTATGGAACAAAAAAAATTATATACAATTTTGTTTTCATAATATCATGATGTATATTATCTTTGAGTATAAATATGTCTTTTGGATTCGCTAGATCACACCTATCATACTTCAAACAAATACTAAATGCATCAAACATAATATTGGACAGAGAAATCGTAGTGCTTAAAAAGATGGTAGTCGGTTGGCGAGAGATCTGGGAAGTATGGTGGGTGAAGCAGAACTTTGACGCTCAATTCGATAGGTTTTCGGACGGTAATTTATGAAACGTGCGCACGGGCGTTGTCGTGGAGGATCGGGCCTCTTCTGTTGACTATTGCCAGTTGCAACTGATCCAATTCTTGCTACATTTCGTCGAATTCCTAACGAAAGGACTCTGCTGTGATGGTTTGACCCGGTTGCACAAAGTTATAGTGAATTACACCAGCCGCTAACCACCATTCAGTAACCATGGTCGTTTATGTGGATTTTCGTCTTTGGGAAGTGTCTGGGTGGCTCATCGGTGTTCAACCACTGTCCTGAACGTCTCCTGTTATCGTAGAGGATCCACTTTTCATCACACGTGACGATTCGATCTAAAAAAGTATCGTTTTGGTTGCTCAAAAGCAAAGTAAAACAGACCTCGAAGCGACAATTTATGTCGATCGTTTAAATCGAGAGGAACCCACTTTTAGAGCTTTTTGACCGTTCTAATACGTTCTTCTGCTATCCCACGCATTGTTTCTGATGGGTTAGTCCTGGATTACTGTAGGTCGATCACTTCGTTTCTCATATTCGAAGCTAAAATCTTTGGAACGAAATTTCGCAAACCAACGTCGTTCATTAACACTATCATTGCCTATACTTTTGAAACGGTCTAAGAACATTAACCCCTTGCACAACTACGAGATTTCATGCGGTTTCTTGTTTGTGTACGAATTAACTGATTCTCAAGGAATGATCAAATCTGTTTTCTGAAATTAGTAAATAAACATTATTATTGTTATTATTATTATTATTATTTTTACCCGTAGTATACGCTAGTCCCCCGATACATTCGGGAGGGCGCACCAGCGGGTCCGAGAATCATGTGCTCTGAGCAAGCGCAGTGAGCCAAGAATGACAGCCTTCTGTATCTGTCCGGGTAAGATTTCACGCGACTGCGGTAGACTAAGGTGTTGAAAAACACCATCCTGGCAAGCCAAGATAAACCCCTCAGTTTCCTACTTCAGCCCACTCGACCTGAGAAAAACGAAGGTCAGGCGCTTTGATAAGCCAAGGTCTTCAATGTTATTGGAGAAGATCCCATGCATTGGCTTATCCTTGTGTTTCCGCAGAAGTAGGGTGATCTCTGCGGCTTTTATCTGAGCTTTTTGCTGAACAGGTCCAACTCGGTGACAGAGTTGTGGTCACCTCGTTCAGTGTCGAAAACTATACCGAGTTCATCAGCTGCTCGGGCAGCTGCCCTAAAGAGAAGTGCTCCAATTCCTGCTCTCTCATGGTCACGGACCATGCAGAGAAGGGGATCCGAACTCCTGACGACTTTACAGGTTGTATCCAGCTCCATTCTGTCATGTAGACACTCCAAACTCAAAAGTCCACGGCCTCCCTGTTTTCGGGGGAAGTACAACCGTGGAACAGACGATTTGGGATGCAAACTCCTATAGAGATGCATCATTTTTCGGGTCTTTACGTCGACCCGTAAAGACCCGTATTGTTATTATTATTATTGAAATCACTATTAAAAAATAGAGAACAAAAATCAGTTGAAAGGAAAGTCTACTTCGAATGGTTTCTTTTGGGGGATAATGTGGAAACGAAAACAAAATTTAGAATGTAAACACGTCTGTGACTTTTTCATTTTCACTGTTCTCACAGCTAGTACAGCAGTTCATTCGGTACTTGTTGTAGTAACTTAGATAATACATAACTACCTGTTGATACAAGGTGTTCTTTCGTGACTTTTTTGGTTTATTGCATCTGTCTTAAAAATCTAATTTTCGAAAATTTCAGTAATAGCTATTTGAAGGTAATATGCATCCAATGGCGTAGTAGTTTTTTAATAAAAAAGTAGCTAATAACAATTCTCCATGTATGCTTAGATCTTTAAAACTATATTATCTTCGTGTAAAATTTGGTCTCGTGGCAATTGAAACATGGTTGAAATCGGTTAATAAATCAAAATTTCACAGGTGGGTTCCTGATTTTATTGGTCCCCACTGTAAAAAATAACCCAGCATTTCACCATTTCACATCATTCGTTAGCGACAATCTTGAGATGTTGAAACTTGTGCTACCTAAGGATCAACGAGGTCTTACTTTTCATCGTGCGATTCCTAACACGTGGAGGCGATAAATTTCTATTATCGAAGCTAGCTTGAAAGATTTTTTTTGCAGTCTCCTATAGTGACCAATGATTTTCGGTTTTTCAGCTTGCTCCTCCTCATTCCGTTGTTCAGTATCCTGCCAATTTCCTACAGAACGTCTATATTAATTTCAATTTGTGTACTTATGCTGTATACATTTCTATACACGTTTGTAAATTATCTTCTTGGATAAACAGTTTCGCAAGTGGGCGTTTCAACATTTTTGATGCGAATCAGTCAACGTGTGCTTATTGAGTTCAGCGCGAGTTTACGAAATATTTTATAAACCGTTGAGATGGCCGTAAATAAATAAATTCAAAATAGGTCGATTAGATTTTTCTGGGGCAGTTAATTATATAGGGTGTTTCTAAATCTTGGGGATTAAGCTTATAATAATGTTTTGCTGTTTCTGCTAGTCTGCTAAAGTCTTGAATCTTTTTGTTAAACCTGCTTTACTCAAAAATTTTGCCAACCTGTTTAAAAAAAAACTGTTTAAAATCTATTTTTTCGAATACAACCCTACGAATGACAACCCTCAAAAGTCGAAACTTGTTCGAGCTAAGGATTAACACCGGTTAGAGTTTAGACGATAGCAAGTGAAAATCTATCGTTCAGCCTGGGGTTTGAACCACCGACCAACACGGCGGTCGATATTATTGGATTAGCGGATAAAGGACTCGACACAAATTAATTCCAATGCACGATGTATTTGAGGACCTTTCATAAAATACTCCATCGGAAAAATATTTAATAAAGATATTGAGACTACTGAAAATACTTGGAAGAATGCCTTTTTTATATTCTACACTTATCTGTAGTGAATTTATTTCCGAATCATTGGATAACCGTTTGAAATGTTTTCATTATACCTGAATGATTGAAAAAATATTCTTAATTGTAATGAACTGTGACATACTGGGGATAGTTAATAACACATGTTAATTCTTTACGAAAACGATACTGTGATACCGAAACACGTCGTGTTTGTATCAGAAAGTTACTTCTTTGCATGATCTACACATCCATGTATAGAGTTACTTATTTTAAAATTGATTACTTTCTTCCTTTCTTCGGAAGATTCCCACATTTTTTGTATCAAGATGGAGTAGAAGAAAGCCAAAAACTTTCTTTCCCAAAAAATGTGTCACTCCTAAAAATATAACCCTCTCTATTTGAACATCGTGATATTTTTGAAAATAAAGTTAATGGAGATCAAATCGTTTCCGGTGTAGTTTGTGTGTTAGTTTCAATTTTGTCTCCTTCAAAGTTGTCTCCCTCAGATATAATACCCTTGTGTCAGCGTGTTTTCTAAACCTCGAAGTAGTTCTGATATACACATTCTGTTATGTCATTCTTCAACCTTGGGAACAGGAAAAAATCGCAGGGGGCGAATATGGCAAATACGGTGGCTGAGGCATGATTACGGTGTTGTTTTTAAAAACGTTTTCTTCGTATTGCGGTACATAATTTCAAGATAATACTCCTTATTGACCACGACCATATGGCAAGAACTCCTGATGTATTACGCAACGATGATCAAAAAAAACAGTGATCAAAAGTGACATTTGATTGAACTTGGCGTGGTTTTTTTGGTCTTGGCTCTTCTGGGCTCTTCCATTGGGATGATTGGACTTCGGTTTCGATGTCATAAACATATATCCATGATTCATCAACAGTTATGACCCTTCTCAGTAAATCTGGATCACCGTTAACTTCATACAACAATTCCTGACCGATGCTCATGCGACGTTTTTTTGGGGAAAATTCAACAATTTCGGAACTAACTTCGCTGCCACACGCTTCATGCCCAAAATTTACGAAAAAATTATATGACATGAGCCAACCGACAAAAACTTCTCTAATAGTCACTATTAGAGAATGAATATCTTCGATATTCATAGAATAAGTCCAATATCGATTTTGTAGGTGACATCTTCGAAAGGAGTCAAGCCATCGCCTCTATACAGTGCATGTCAACCATAGTCTACAGGGCGACACACTTTGACCCTTTGACCCACTTTGATATATATATATATATATATATATATATATATATCGTTTATATAGATAAGTGAGAAAGTAAGGATTCAAATAACAGGGTGATGATTGAAAATACTTCTGAATACTACTTACTCGCACTTGAATAGGTGTGAACCACAATAAACCCTTGCGGTGGAGGGTGGAGGTCACAAGTGAGACCCACTCACTTGTGACCTAACCTAACCTAACCTAACTACTTACTCACATATATATATATATATACAATCGATCGCTTAAAAAACACTTCACTAACTTTCTTCGATAGCTTCTGATAATTCCTTTTCTATATTTTCCGTTTCACTATCACTGTCGTCATTTAAATCAATAATGAATTTATTTCCACCATTGATATGGAAGTGTCCAATCTCCATATAGTCTTTTTCAACTAAAACTACTTTTTTAATCCTTTTCTGCCAGTCTTCTTCGGTAATATTAGATACTTCTTCTTTAACTAGCTCTATCACCTTCTTATCAAATTTTGGAAAATTATTTTTACGCCTGATGCTTTGTTTCAATTTTCCCCAAATCAACTCAATGGGTTTGAAAACACAAACATAGGGGGGAAGTCTCAATATGGTGTGTCCATACTTTTCAGCAATACTCTCAAGGGCATACACTTTTTCAAATGTTTTTGTCTGTAAAACTTCAGGTAGTTGATTTTTTGTATAGTTATCTTCAAAATACAAATTGTTATCCATTAAAAAACTTTGTATTTCTCTTTCCTCGAATTTTTATTCGGTACTTTAATGAGCTGTCGCGAATGATAGGAAGCCTTGTTAAGAACTATTACACTATTCGCATCCAAATTTGGGATCAATGTGTTTTCAAACCATTCCTCAAAATATTAGCTTCCATGTTCTTATGATAGTTAACATAGCAGTTCTCAAGTTTTTTTCCACATAATTTCAAATAATTCGGAACCCATCCTTTACTTCCTCCGCAATGCACAATGATTAGTCGCGATCCTTTGTTTGCAGACATGTTAGGCGTACACATTCTCGAACCATCAGTCCACCCTTTCGTAACTGTGTCGTGAGTGTCATACCAAGTTTCGTCCAAATAGAAAATTTGCCGTTGTTCTTGTCTATATTTAGTTATTTGTTCTAAGTATTTGTTATGCAAATCCACTATTCTTCTACTTTCCATAACTGCTTGACGTTTGTTTATTATTTTAAATCTAAATCCTAGTTTCTTTATCCAATTCTGAAGAGTTTTGTTACAGCAGCTCACGTTATTGCCGGAAGTATTCAATTTCTTCCTTATGATTTCAATTGTAGGAATCTCATTGCTTTTGTAACAGTCGTATATTGTTTTTTTAATGATTTTATTAGATGAACATCTAAAGGTTTTGGTAATCCCGCATCAAATCGCGTCTTGCGTTCATAAGGTTTGTTTTTTAACTATTTTACGTACAGTTGAGAAAGGAATTTCGGTCAAATCTGATGTTGCTTGTAATAATTTTTCCCTCGAAACCAAACTTGATATGTAGATTCTTATATACATTGAAACACACTATCTGTGTTTCAATATTCAAATGCGTCCGAATCTCATTCACTGGTATCTCTTTTTCGCATTGTTCATCAGCGCTGTTGGAATCACTACACAGGAAAAAGTCTGCGTTGTTGTCACACTCGTTATTACTATTAGTACTTGTCCAAGGACGCCACATTTTAAACAAATAACAAAAATTTTCACCAATATCGAATTTCAACACTCAAATCGCGATCAGTTCCTGAACTGGACATTGACGACACAACGGCGGGACTCATCGCTACATTCTGTTGGTCACCGTAACATAACTTCAAATTTAATTTTATGACTCTTCAGCCAATCACAAAACTCGGTTAGTAAAAATTATCCAATACGAACCGCCAATTCTTCAGTCCACGTGGACTAATTCGTTGCGGCATAATTCCTTTGTATTGGTTTTTTGGCGTTTGACTTCGCCGACACCTTTAAAATTACTATATCGGTTACTTCGACTATACCAAAAGTTATTCAGGGTGGTTCGTTTTGAATGAAATGCACTGTATATGAATAATAATCATCCCCTTAATTGATGTATACAAAAAGAATTGTGAGTATATATTCCAGTTCAGATTTAGAAGAGTCTAAAAAAAGCTAACGTATAGTGGAATACGTTCAACATTCATTTTGATCAAATCATGGGCTAATTCCATCTCGAGAGTGTTTATTTCTTCACTGAAAAGGAAGTCGTTACAGTACCGAATCTAACCTTTATAAATATTTCTTCGTGCTCTACTCGGCCGTAAATACCCACGGTGAGAATTTTCGTACGTGGTATATCTACCAGAATAGATTTTGGCACATTGACTAAAAACTCCGTGTCGATCGGATGCTATCCTACCCCGTGTCTCGAAACCGTGCCAGTTGAATGTATTTTTTCGCATTTTTTACAATTTCGCCGCAAGTGGTGGTGACTGCTCGGTTTGGATGATTTTTTTTTTGAAAAAAATATAGTGATCATGATGAGATCCTGCGTTTCCGAGTTCAATTTGAACGGCGGCGTTACCGTAGATTTGCCGAAGATGAGGAGGAAGTCTCTGCCGAGAAATAACTTCAGAGGTATGAAGAAGGAGGAATTGCAAAGGCGGACCAATATGTATCTGGCTTCAATGACAGTAAGTGCAGAATGTGAGAGGAAATGAAGTGGGTAATTTTAAAGCTCTGTCATCTTCGACTTGTTTACGTTCATTCTAATTCTAAGTTAGTTTGAGAGCTAGCAAGTAAACATGGGCACTTATGTCATAGGTGACATTCACAAACAAAAATTTTATTTTTATTCCAGTGAAATATTACTTCCTTCCACTGTCACTGTCACTGATTCTCTGTATTATTTGAAAGAATATTATACTCCAATATTTACAGTCCAATCCGAAATATCATATCAGATGATCAGCATGTGTTTATAGAAAACAATTTGTGCATGTCTTTCGCAATGTGTCTATAGAGCTTTGGATAGGAAATTGCAGGTTGACGTCATTTATATAGACATGCAAAAAGCTTTTGATCAAATCAATTTCTTCATTCTTCTCAAGCGTCTATCAGAATTTGTTTTTTAAGCAAGTTTGGTAAAACTCATATCAAATTACCTACTTGTTAGGAATCACACGTTAAAAGGTAAGACCTCGTTAGTCCTTAGCTCGCACAAGTTTCGATCTTTGAGGGTTGTCGTTCGTAAGGGGGCGACAGGTGGTTAACGGAAAAACAGATTTAAACAGATAAATTGATGGATGGATACTACGTGGTAGAAAATCATAATGAAGAAAAGAGAATTGAAACATTCTATGTTTTTTATCATGTATAAGTTTGAAAATGTCCTTATAGAACGAAACTGCAGTAACGTTAGTTACAAATAAAAGTGGTAAAAAACATAGAAAGTTTCAATTCTCTTTTCTTCATAATTTAGACAGATTTCTTTAACAGATACAAAACAGTATGTATAGTATGAAGTCTTTTAATCTGCTTCATATACTCCCAGTTCCGGAGTGACCCAAGGTTCGAATTTAGGACCACTTTTGTTCTTAATTTCCATCAATGATTTAACTAAAATGATGAACAATTCAAAACTGCTCTACGCCGATGACCAAGAAAAAGGAATTAGCATATAAAAACTATAAGAAATACAGCGTGACTCACGGTCGATGGTAGGTTAGACGTTTCTGGAAAACGCAAAGCATGATTTTTCTGAAAATTTCACCTCTCACATTTCCTTACCTGCTCTATCGATCTAAAATATTTTCGGCATTGCGGCGTTGCCACTTCTATCAAAAAGTCCTAGCAATTATATTTTTTTAAATGGAACACCCCGTATATTAATACATTTTTGGAATTGCTCTAGTATTTCAATACTTTTTTGTTAATAATGTCCTATACCTATCTCTATCTGTTTTCGAGATAAAAAATAAATTGTGCTAAATATGGTCCAAAACATAGCCTTAATTGAAATTAAGTACATCAGTACTCTCAATTGATGAAAAGTTGATATTTTGATGATAGTTTGGAAAAACTCGAAATATTCAAATAACACCAAGAAATCGACTCCATATCATACAGGGCGTGCTAAAATTACTATTATTTCCATTGTGCATAAAAGTAGTCGAAAGTTAATTTTTTGAAATGAAACCCCCTGTATATTACTCGATAAATTGAAAGATGGTGAAAAATGCTTCAAGATGATATACATGTCCCTACACGTAAATCGTCAAGTGTTCTTAATAAAGCCGTTTTTATGGAAAAATAGTTATTCACGTTTTACCTACAAGTGTTGAAAGTGGCATTTTATTTTGTGAGTGGGGATTATTGCAAAACGAGCGTCAGCAAGTGGAGCAAACTCACGAGCAAAATAAAATCACTTTTAACAAATGTATCATACAAATTTTTTTGTATAACGTTACTGCTGATAAAAAAAATTATAGGGTCCATGGGATTTGAACACACGATCTTTGGATTACAAGGCATATGTTACAACTACATACGCCAACTCACGTTATTTTAAGGAGGATTATTGGTTAGTCATGAAGGACTTTCTACAGTTGGACTGAATACTACTTCGTCATCGTCAGTAACTTCACAGAGATTTAATATTACCAATAGCACGAACTGCATGTGTGAACTTTTCTAAATGATTTTTTGGTAGGTGTTCTGATTGAAGTGTTTCTATCAAAGAGATTTTCAATAACAGTTGTACAAAAATAATTTTGAAAGAATTTGTTTTCTAGGTAACCGTGGAAATATCAAGCTTATGAAAGTTTGGTGACTTTTATAAGTAATTGATAAATGGTTATTGACGTTGTTTCAAAAAATCGCCAAAAATGAATGCAAATATTGATTATTCAAACGAAGTTCTTATGAAATTATTTATCATACAAGGACAGTGTGATCAAATAATTGCCAGAACTTGTAGAAAATTCAACCAAATGTATCCTGAATTATTACCAATGAACGAGAGGAAGTTTGTAAGATTACAAAATAATTTCCTTAACTATGGCTCCATGTTAAAAGCGCCTTCAACATTACCAAAACCTGTTACTTCAAATGAGGACAATACTATTAACGTTTTGGCATATTTTTATGCATTTCCAGAAGCTTCCATTCGCAGTACAGAAAAAGATTTAGGTGTATCACATGCTTCAGTACAACGAATTTTGAAAAATCACGGAATGCATCCGTATAAATTCACTAAAGTTCAAGCTCTAAAAGCAGAAGACTTCGAACGTAGAATGCATTTTTGTGAATCCCTTTTGATTCATTCACAGGAAGATCAGGAATTTTTGTCAAAAATAATTTGGAGCGACGAATCAAAATTTACGAGGGATAGTATTTTCAATAGAAGGAATAAACATTTTTGGCCTGATCATAATCCTCATGTTACAAAAGAAATGGGTTTTCAAGAAAAATTTGACCTGAATGTTTTCTGTATTCTGAAGAACAATAAAATTAGCTTTTTCATTTATAAAGACACACTGAATGCAGAGAGATATCTCCAAGTATTGAGGACGACTGTAACGGATTTTCTTGAAAATTTGCCTAGAGGAATATAGGAATTCGTGGTTTCAACTGGACGGAGCGCCAGCTCATTCCACCCAGGAAGTTTCCAGGAAACTTGACGAACTCTTCGACGATCGTTGGTTAAGGCGTTCAGGGCCGTGGGATTGGCCACCGAGATTACCCGATCTCACGCCACTTGACTTTTTTATGGGGTGTTTTAAAATAAAGAGTATACAGTACTCCAGTGCCTACCAAAGAAGAATTGCGACGGCGAATAGTGCGGAGTATTGAAGATATGGATCCCCAGGAAATTGAAAAAGCAACCACAAGTCGCGTACAAAAAAAACATTTTAAAGTGTTTAGAATGTAATGAACAACATTTTCAGCATTTATTGTGAAAATGTGATATTTTGTTTACAATTTTGTTATTTTGAATCATCCTATTCTGTTATTGTCTGTACTTTCACATGTACAAAATCTTACTTTTTACCTAGAAACGACTGATTTTTGGTACAGTTGTTCCCTGGAAACTTTGAGCCATAGTTAAGGAAATTATTTTGTAACCTTACAAACTTCCTCTCGTTCATTGCTGTTAATTCAGGATACATTTGGTTGAATTTTTTACACGTTTTGACAATGATTTGATCACTTTGTTCATGTGTATAATAAATAATCTCATAAGAACTTCGTTTGAATAATCGATATTTGCATTCATTTTGGAAGATGATTCGAAACATCGTCGATAACTTTTTGTAAATTACTTATAAAAGTAACCGAACTGCTATAAGCTTGATAATTCCACTGCTACCTGAATCCAAATTCTAAAAAAAAAATAATGTTTCTAGAAGAAGCGACTTTATTGAGAAAACTTGACGATTTAGGTATAGGGACATGATATATCATCTTGAAGCATGTTTCACCATCTTTCAATTTACTGAGTAATATACAGAGGGTTTCATTGGAAAAAATGTACTTTTGACTACTTTTATGCACAATGGAAATAATAGTAATTTTAGCACGCTCTGTATGATATGGAGTCGATTTTTTATCAAAATCAATTCTCGGATCTGAGAAAAACTGTCAAAACTAAAATAAAAGCAGCATATAGTCAATTTACTTCTTCCATACACAGTAAAAAAGGTCATTCGCGTATACAGGGTATAATGAACCTTGATGATGAGGTATTTGATAAGCCTAGGGACATTGTCTATGGATTCGCCAAGTACTTCAGAAGTGTATACTTGGTTTCGGACAAGAATATGCTTCGTGAAAATTCTCATGATTCTGATTTAGATATATTAAACATCCCTGCCTTCTCTAAAATCAATACTATTACTGCTTCAAAATAATTACGAAATAAAATCACCGCAGGCGTTAACAATGTTCCTAGTCTTGTAATAAAGGACTGTATCGACGTTCTCTCTATACCCCTAATAGGCATATTCAACTTAATTTTATCAACTTGTGCCTTCCCTGAGCAGTGGAAAACGGCTCGAATTTGTCCGATATTAAAAAAAGGGACTCTAGCGATATCACAAACTACAGGGCAATTTCAATTTTATGTAACTTTTTTAAATTCTTCGAGATACGTGTGCAAAATGTTATGTACTCCCATATTCAAAAAGTTATTTCTCCTACTCAGCATGGTTCCGTACAACAAAGATCATGTATGACAAATCTTGCTTTAAATCAATATCTCTGTACGTACCTGGACAAGCAAAAACAAGTCGATGTTGTTTATTTAGACTTTCAAAAAGCCTTCTATCAAATAGACCATTACGTTCTTCTCAGCAAATTGACAAAATTGGGACTCCCTAACTAACCAACTGCTCACTCTAATTGAATAATATTTAGTTAACAGAAAACAATTCGTCGAATATGAATCTTTCAAATCGACCCAGTACGTAGTTACATCTGGGGTACCACAAGGTTTTATTCTTGGAGCTCTTTTATTTTTTATTTTTATTAATGACCATGCAACCTCTTTGAATATTCCTAGCCTACTATTTGCAGACGACCTGAAACCATATTATAAAATCGACGACATTACTGACCGCCAACGTGTACAACATGAATTAGATGTAATCAAACTTTGGTGTAATAATAATCGTCTACAACTGAACGTATCTAAATGTAAAATAATATCATTTACAACAAAAAAGCGAACTTTAATGTACGATTATTCAATCAACAAAACTACAATCATCCGCGTACATGAGATAAAAGATCTTGGTATAACATACTACAGTAAATTAACATTTACAACACATATAAGGAATATGACTGCTGATGCAAATAGGATGCTTGGATTCATTTACAGAAATGGCAAACACTTAAAGGTATTGCCACCTTAAAATTGCTATATTTTGCGTATGCCAGATCTAAGTTAGAGTATGACTCTGTGTTATGGAATCCAGTTTACGACTACCAAAAACATCAATTGAGATCGTGCAAAGGAAGTTCCTAAAATACTTATGTCTAAAAGTTGATGGTCAATACCCCACGAGAGGCATCGATCATAACATTTTGTTGACACGATTTGATATGACATCTTTGGAAAATAGGAGAGTTATTCTTGGCATAAAATTCCTGCATACATTACTAAACAACAATATTGACAGTACGGTTCTTTTACCCGCGATCAATTTCTTAGTACCAAGAAGTGAAGGTCGACACAATCTGAAATTCTATTGCGAAGCATCACGCACAAATGTAATGCTACGATCACCATTGAATTTTATGTGCAGTAGCTTCAATAAAATCTGGGAACACTGCGATATTCATTTCGACTCTCTGACACAACTAACATTTGTGTCAGAACTGCTACATTGCATGATTTGTAACTTTTTGTGTTAAATACTCAATTTTTCATTCCTCTTTTGAAATTCTACTTATACGAATATTTTATATATACTTTGTTTTAGCATTTACTTTTATAAATTTCTGTATTCCATTTTTTTTTAATAATTATTTCATATATACTCTGTAATAATAGCATTCCCTTTAACTGGGTACTCCTGTTGGAAATAAATCGCTTTTTTTTTCTTAAAATATTCAAAATTATGCATGCTGCTTAGACTTACCGTATGAATTATATTTGTTATTTGATTGGTGTTCAAATAATCGTTTGAATCTTACCATTGCTAAATGTCAAGTATTGTCTTTTTCTAGAAAGGAAACTCTAATTACTCAAAAAGTATGGACTTTAAATAGATGTCAGCATTGTTATAATGATTCATTTGGAATTCTACTGTAGACTTCTCAGAAGTATTCCACATCTGTGAAAAAAGAACTTTAAATAGTTGGTTTATGATATACAGGGCGTTCCAATGAAAACTTGCCCCCCCCCGTGTAAGTCAGAAACGGACGTGTAATCGAAAATTCCAAAGAACGAATGAACCAATTTCGAAAAAAATTAAAGAGGTAATAGAAGGTCAAAAGACCTTTCAAATAATGTATCACCCTACCCCCATGCCAGTGAAAAATAGGGGGTAGTCGCTGACCGCAGGGGGGTGAAGTTTCGGGTATAATGTCCATATCAGAGTTTGTCCCCTTGAAATAAAAATTGACGTGTCCTTCGAAATTTTCGATTACACGTCCGTTTATGACTCAGAGGGGGGTCGAGTTTTCGTTGGAACGCCTTGTATGTGATATATTTGGGATATGATATAAAATGATCTGAAATCCCTGGAAGAACCAATACCAGTACGATGGCATCACTTACAATCGAAACGTCGCGTCGTGAAGTAACTTGGCTTGAAATCTTTCAATTTTTATTTCTTTTTTTTGTTCAATTCTTCAATGCTCAATTTTTTGCTTGTATTTTATTTTATTGTAATTTCATTCCAGGTTTTTTTTTGCCTAATATTGTTATTTTCAGCTATTCATTTTAATTTTCAATTGTATTGGTTCTTCCAGGGATTTCAAATCATTTCATATTATATTAAACAATGGAAGTTCGTACTAATAAAATTCACCATGAAACATTGTCAACCGCCTTCAAACAAAGGTTGAACCTACAATTCTAAATTGGCAAACATAGCTTCATTGTGTTCAGATTGTTTCGCAAACAGCATAAGATGAAAAGTGAAAAAATGGAATCTCATACTCTAACCACAGAAATGTACTTAGACTTTCTTCAAAGCACAAAAAATAAAAATGTTTCTGATACAAGGGAACACTGTAACGAACAAAACAATTATTGTAACTTTAAAAATGCCTTGGTGAAACAGGATTGGAATGACCTCCACAAAATTTAAAATTCAAATGCTAGTTTTGACTAGTTCTACAATGTATTTATATATCGGTCGGTCGGTAGCCGGGCGGTTCGACGTGGGTGCTTTGTTCACTCAGTCAATCGACCGATATGTGAGTGGATGGTTCAAGCCTCAGGCTGAACGCTCGATTTTCACTTGTTATCGTCCAACCCGTGTTAGGAATCACACAAGGTAAGACCTCGTTAGTCCTTAGCTCGCACAAGTTTCGACTTCTGAGGGTTGTGGTTCGTAGGGGTGCAACAACTGGTTAACGAAAAAAACATATATGTCGAACATACATATATATCATTTCGATTTGAATATCAAGGCAATAAATGTCCCTCCAAGAATTGGGTTACTGAAGAAGACCTTTTTATCCTACAAGAGAGCTTTGCTAACCGCATACCTATTTATAACCAGAACAAAAAAAACATAAAAATTTCGTCAAAAAAAATACTCTCAGTGTGTCTTTGACACACAACATGTAGAAATCATAGTAAATGTTCGAAATGTCTACCTTCAGACATTACGCATGCGTCTAGACGTCGGCGCATTGACCCACGTATTCGCTCAAATATTCCTGGAGTCTCTCTGATTACCCTGCACGCATCGATGATGCGGTTTCTTAAGTCATCTACATCGCGAACAGGAGTACGATAAACCAAATGCTGTAAATGGCCCCAAATAGAGAAATCGAGAGGATTGAGATCCGGGGATCGAGCGGGCCAGTTCTGTGGTCCTCACTGACCTATCCACTGATTTGCATATGTTTCAGTTAAATGCTGACGTGCTACTTGACTAAAATTGGCGGGAGCCCCATCATGCATAAAAAACATATCCCTTCTGACGCCCAAAGAACTTCCTCCAGCAGTACTGGATGCACTTCTCTTAAAAATTGAACGTATGCCTCACCATTTAATCGAGGAGGTAGAAAAGGCCCAATTAAATCATCCCCAATAACTCCGAGCCACACGTTAGGAGAAAACTGTTCTTGATGGTTAGTTTCGACAATAGCGTGAGGGTTTTCATCAGCCCATATGTGGAAATTATGAAAATTAATAAATCTTGTCCCGAGAAAAACTACATTCGTCTGTGAATTCTATCGTCTTCAGAAAGTCACAATTTCTTCTAACCATTTCCAGCATCCAATTGCAAAATTCAAGACGGTTCGGAAAGTCTCGCGGTAACAGTGCCTGTACTCGTTGCAGATGGTAAGGGTATAACAGTTGTTCCTTTAAAATTCGAAATATCGTCACATGATCAACATTTGGCTGGAAAGCAATCTTTCTAGTACTGGTAGTAGGTTGTTCTTCAATCAAATTAAGTACTGCTTCCTCAAGCTGTGGTGTTTGTACTTCTCGATGGCGACCACAATCCTGCGTTCTTTTGTCGAATGAACCATATTCTCGTAATCGTTGATGAAGTCGAGCAGATATTCTATGTGAAGGATGCTGCCGTTGAGGATACATTTCAGCATATCTTCTAGGAGCTTCTAGCCCATTCCCCTGCAACAGACCGTAAACTTAATGCATATCAGCCATTTCCTCATTTGTGTATGCCATTTTAATAACAAGTGAATTATTAAAGTAACAAATTGAGAACAGAACAACAACACACAATTAGTATTAATTCAATTTCGAAAATTCACAAACTGACAGCGTCATACCAATTTAATTGTCACTATCGCTAATAGCGACCTACTAGATAGATTAGTTTCGTATTTTCGCATTTATGACGATGTATCTCTGTAGTTGTTCCTAAAATAATTTTTTGCTGCGAACTGGTTTATTTTGGGCAGAAAACCCAAGATACATTTTTTGTTTAGAATGAAACAGGCTATCGGAAATAAATTTTTAAATGGTAAACAAATAATAATACAAAAAGGTTGCGCTTTCCACCCCTTACAACCACGGGGTAAACCAAATAAATTTCTGGCTAAGTGTCTTTTTGGTAGTACAAAACGTTAGGTTAATTTCAATATTATAACTTTTTTAGTTCTTGTGAAAAAAAATTGTTATACAAATTTTATGTTACCCCTTTAAGAGGCTGTATCTTAACAAGGGATGCTCCAATGAAATTTCTTTATATGAAAGATCCGATCTTTTTTTCGATGAGGAATCACCTCCTCAAATGTTTTCCACTTATTCAGTTACACCCTGTATATATATATATATATATATATATATATATATATATATATATATATATAATATATTATTATTAACTATTCATTTTTTTGTAAGAAATATATATAAAAATGCTATTAGTTAACCAAATATTATCCAGGCAATCCGATTTCGTAACTGTTAGGATTTTCTGCTCCAAATATTTATTATTATATTATATCTTTACTTATAAATCAACGTTAATTTATTAGAGTTCAAATTATTCAGATAAGCAAGAAGGCCATAAATGTTTTTTTCAATATGACACCATCGCACTTACTGTTGAATGCAGTTGCTTCCTGGGAACTCGTGGAGGTTGTCCCCATAGACTATCTCCTCGGAGATTTCCACTGAAGCTCCAGGTCAAACCTCCACTAATTCCGCACGCAGCCGGTACTAAGAATCCTCTTGACGAACCGCCAGATCATATTTCCTTTATTTTCTAAGCCAGTACCCAAGACAACTCAGGAGGGGTAATAAAACACAAATGTAATCCAGCAATCAACTCCTTCAAATTTTCTGGTTAGACCTCTGAAGAATCCAGCCACTCGTGCCAGCGAAACGTCAGTAAAAAATATCAGTAGACAACAGTCTAAAAACTTGTAGCCACAAACAAATTTAAAATGGTGTGCTGTGAACCAATGTTTTGAGATCTAAACTAATAGATAACCGTGCCATGACATAAGATATTGTATAGTAAAACACGTGTTGCGGTTTTGTGAAGTGTTCGGTAACAATCAAGTGTTAGTTGAATGCGTTACTATTATTTTTTACTTTAATTATTCATACATTAGTTTCGGCCGAGTTGAAAAACAACTACATACTCTGAATATCCAACAATTCTTCGTACAACAATTAATTCTACTGTACAAGGTTTGTTTAAAAAGTAAGGGGTGATTTTAATTTTTCTCAATGAATATTCATTCATTCATCAATTTCTATTTTGACCGCTTCAATCGTCGCAAAAAGCCGTCCTTTCATAGGTCTCTTCAATCTTGGAAACAGGAAAAAGTCGCAGGGAGCCGAATCTGGTGAAAACGGTGGCTGAGGCATGATTATCGTGTTGTTTTTGGCCAAAAAATTACGAGCAAGAAACGTATGCCTCTTACCAACAAACTAAACATGCTAAGCAGCTGAAACCATGAACATATGTTCGAGACAAGTGTATAACATAAAAAATAAAAAAATCGCTAATTGAATGTACGTATCCCTCGAAAATTGAACATTTACCTCATTTATTATTCGCTATGTGAACTACTCATTGTATAATAAATAAAGCCATTTCAATATTTGCTACTAAATATGACGGCAATATCATTCATGTCGAAGTCTCAAACAAAAGACATTTTTTTTATTCTGTTCTGAAAAATATATCAGATGTATTTTGAAAAACTATGAGCGGTTACATTTTCAAGTTAAACAGGGTCACCCAGTCGGTGTTCTTAAATCAAATCCCGTTATGGATTTTCCGTGTTTCTTCAGCGCATGCGCTTCATACAATTTGGATTGTTGTGAAAGATCTGAATTTTCCGAGTCGATATTTTTCGGAGACGAAGTAATCAGTTGTTTTCATGTCTTAAAGTAATTCAAATCGCAATGATAGTTTTTAAAAAGGTAATAGTAAAATAATATTTTATTGCACTTCAAGTATAGAAGCAAACCATTAGATAATACAAGATTAAGAAGTTTATCCGAGTTGAAAAATAAACTCGTGTCATAACGATGTATTTGTATGACCAATAAGTTGTTTCTTGTAGTTAGTTACTTCTTACTTCAATGGGGTATAATTTGTAAGTTATTCTACAAAAAATGTTTAAACTTCAATCTCTCCTTCGGTTACTTGTAGTTAGGTACTTCAGTGGGATATAAATTGTAAGTTATTCTACAAAAATTGTTCAAACTTTACCCAATGGGGTATAAATTGTAAGTCATTCTGCAAAAAATGTGTGAATTTCAATATATCCTTCAGTTATTTGCAGTTAGTTACTTCAATGGGGTATAAATTGTAAGTTATTCTACAAAAAATGTTTGGAACTTCAATCTCTTCTTCAGTTACTTGTAGTTAGTTACTTGAAACGGGTATGAGTTATAAGTTATTCAACAAAAAAAAATTAAACTTCAATCTCTACATCAGTTACTGGTAGTCTGTTACTTCAATGAGGTATAAGTTGTAAATTATTTTACAAATATTGTTAAAACTTCAATCTATCCTTCAATTACTTGAAGTTAGCTACGCAATGGAGTATAAATTGTAAGTCATTCTGCAAAAAATGTTTGAACTTCAATCTCTCCTTCAGTTATTTGCAGTCAGTTACTTCAATGGAGTATAAATTGTAAATTATTCTCCAAAAAATGTTTAAACTTCAAACTCTCCTTCAGTTACTTTCAGTTAGTTACTTCAACGGGGTATCAATTGTAAATTATTATTCTCCAAAAAATGTTTAAACTTCAATCTCTCCTTCAGTTACTTGTAGTTAGTTACTTCTTTGAGGTATAAATTGATCAGCCATTCTACAAAAAAAAATCCAGCTTCCCTATTTAACAAAAAAAATTAACAAAAATGTTACCTTGTGCCTTGTGCAAGAAAGGGTCAATAATAAACTTCCAATCATAGTATCACGGTCGTTATCACATCCACAACAAAGAGAATATTTTTGGAATACCTGGGAAATTGCAACGTGCAAAAAATCGAAACTTTATATTTCAGTACTCTTTCCGGGAAAAATCGCAACGATTTCTCTTCATACCTACGTTTATAGGGTGATCCAGAAAATAAATTTTTCTCAATCTGAATTCCCAATAAATGTATCCTTCTGAAGTTATAATATGCTCTTCAATCATGACGACCTAAATATTGAAATGGCAATTGCAAGTAATATTTTTTCGTGAAACCGTTAAAAATAATCATTTCCTATCCGAAACAACTAATTCTGTTTTAAATTACATACCGTACGATACAGAAAATAATTTTCACTCTATCTATTTTTTCCAAAATGACCAACACTAGCACGAAATGACAAAATTTGCAATACACTCAGATATGATTTTATCCATTGGTTATATAATCACAATTGGAAAAATAATATTTTTTTCAAAGGGTAATGAATCAGTATTCGTGCTTAAACGAAGTATTGGAATTGTCCATTTTGAATCAGTTCAAATTTGGAGTCAAAAAAATCAAGTGGGCTCGATCTCCATGGAAACAAAATTACTGTTTTGTAATTTGCTAATGTTTTATTTTTATATTACATCCGTCTAGTGGAAAACCGCCTTAAGGTTGCAATCAAGCAACAATTTTGAGATGTTATGTAACATAGTCCTACTACGTCATAACATATCTATATGATATCACAACAATTGTAATAGTAAAACAATATTTCAAACTTTTTCACAAAATAGAGTTGCAATAAGGATGTGTGTCATTTCTTCTTTATGTGTCATCAAATGTGATCTGTCACATGCTGCGTTACGCCGGTGAGCCAATTATGAACCGAGACGATTACAACTTTTACAACTTTTTGAATCGTTATATCTCAAAAACGGTGGCTCGAAATAACTTATCGAACACTCAAAGTCCTTTTTTTAAAAATCAATTTATTTAGTACAACAAAATTATTAGACAAAGGTACGTCTTTACAGTAAGAAAGTTTGATTATGAATGCCGGCCAGTTCCCTGGAATCTTCGCAAGTCGGCTTATCTTCCGGTGTACGCTTTCGTAGACTCAGCATTCTTTCTATGGGAACCGTGTTGGACGTTGATGTAATTCCTCCCCCACAAAATTCAACTCCGGAGGGTTAGCGAGGGAGTTGAACATCGGAAAGTTCTATGTCTCCTCTTGAGCCTTGACTGGGTCGTCTATGGATATACCATGGCAATATCAGCTTCCTATAACAGATGTACAGCAATACTGTGAACAATACTAAGTAAATAGCTATTGTCCACAAACTAGGGGTGTGTGAAATTCTTCCAAATGACACGTCTGGTTGATTATTAATAATTTGAGTTTTAATTTCATGAAGTTCGTCCAGTTTAATATCCTCTAACTGAAGGCTGGAATTCAGGTTTGGAATGGATTCGACTTCTAGGCTCAGATCAGGCAGTAGGATTGGCTGTTTCGGGACTGTAGAAATTCTATCGTTGGCGATTATTTCCTTCTGGCAGATTATTTGGCAACCTACTGGAATTTCTATTAAGTAGGTTCCGGTGAGTTTTAAAATCTCTTCTTGTTCTTCACAGATGAACTTAAGGGTCTCCATGGATGGCAGTAATACGATCCATTGATTGGAATCTTCCAGTCTATTGAAGATTGGTTTGGTGAGCTCTATTCGAACTCGATTGCAAGATGTTATATTCTGTACACTCAGCATCTGAATCTCGCATGCTGGGTTGTTTTTTTCGACTTCTTGAAGGTGTAATTTTTTGCAAGTATAGAATTGCGGTGAAACTCGTAGACATTCGTCGTTTTGGAATGTATAGTACAACTGACTTCTCAATAAATATCTTTTTCGAGGAATTATAGCCTTAAACTGACTCCTTGTGGGAGTGGGTATGGCATATAAATGGTAGTATTCGAAAGAATAAGGATGCATGATAGGAACGTCTAGAATATAGGTAATTTTATTATTCAATATGTAACTTTTGATTCTTATTATATTTTCGAACATGAGCGTGTTATCTAAGGTCACTGAAAATGGTAGTTGCTCTTGTTTTAACTCTTTTTGAATCTTCAGTAGTTCCTTATAAAGATCAGCCGTTTGTATTATACTTGGATGCATTATTTTCAATTTGGAAAATGAGATCGAATTTTCGACATCTTGCAATATTGAATTGATTATTTCATACATGTTTATGATTTGAATCAAAATATCCTTGATAAAAGTTGAATTTTCTCTGTATGTAGTTTGATTTATTATGTGAAAAATTTGTCGAATCTTTGAATCCAACAATTTTTCATTATGACTTATCTGTTGAACTGTGTCATTGAATTTATTTATCAAATCAATGGTTAGACTGTTTTGCTTTTTAATGCTGTTACTCAATTTACTCTGGTTATCTTGAAGTTCTCTGATCAGGTTTTCGTATCTTTCGCCATCAGCGGAATCAAGATTTCCAGTGATAGACTTAAATATTGAACCTATACCATTGATGAGACCTCGTTTTGTTCGTTGAGGATGGGGTATAATTTCTTTCAATTTACTTTCTACTTTCTCTTTGGTAAATGTCAAAATTTTCAAGTAATTTGAAGTGTCATGGAGATAATCTTTATTTTTTGTAATAGTACTCATCAGTACATTTGATTGTGATTGAAGCTTATTGATTTCGATAATAATCGGAGACAGATCATAATAATGAATCAGAGTGTGGGTGTATTCTTCGATTTTAGCGGTTCCTAGTTTCAGTGGGATTAGGCCTGGATTATTTTCCAAATTTCTTACAGTAATTTTTTCATGAAGTCCAAAGACAACAGGAAATCTGAAATAATATATAATGTTGAACTTAGAAATTGTATGTTTTCTTAAGAGGACGTTTTAGATTGTCCATATGAACCTTTTCTTGGGAGTTTGTCGAAACTGTTTTAGACTGATTATTTACCGTTTTCAAAGTGGTTGGCTTGTTGAATTTATTAGCGTTCTTTTGACGTTGATGTTTTTTGACAAAAACAGTTTGATTTGGTTCAAAGATCGCGGGGTCGTCACGGCTTTTATTTACTCTTTCGATGGTTTTTTCTTTATTTCGAACAAGGTCTCTGTTGATTTTAGAGTAAAGGATTTTTGTTTTCTCTTTATGACTATTTATATAGTCATTGAGCAGGATTTGGTCAATATCAACGCTGAAGGGATTTTCGTTATCGATATGACCATTGATGATATCGATGGGTTTTAATTTCGTGGTTGAATGAATTGAATTGTTATATGCTAAAATTGCATATTTCATTTTCATTTTAGCAGGTGATTTTAGGTATCCTTGGGTGTTGAGTAAACGGATGTGTTCGATTAGCATGGAATGGAGCCTTTCGATCATTCCGTTAGACTGTGGGTGATCAGGGGATATGAAGTGAACATTGATTTTGTGTAATTTTAGTAGTTCAAGGACTACAAAGTTTTTAAATTCACTACCGTTATCCACTATGATCTGTTTGGGCACTCCGTGATGGGAAAAGAATTGTATTAGGTTATCTACAATTTCCGTTCCATTCACTGATGTTAGGTAGTACGCTTGAGCGTATTTAGAAAACGTGTCTATTATAGTTAGAAATTTTGATTTTTCTATAGTGAACGTATCGAGATGAATTATTTCAAAAGGCTTTGTCGCGGTAGGGGTTATGTTCATTTTCATTCTAATAGGATTTCTCTCATATTTGCTTTGTTGGCAAATCTCACATTCGTTAATATAGGTCTGGACTGAATTTTTCAAGAATGGCCAATAATATTTACTTTTGATTCTTTGTTCGGTTTCATCAATTCCGCGGTGATTAGTTTTGCTTTCATGATAATTTTTAATAATTTCTTCGGCATCTTTTTTTGAAGTGACATCTATGAGCTTTGAATTACATTTTTTGAATTTAAGTGATGGCCATTTAAAATTTTTTGATATTACGGCAGAAAAACGTTCGTAGTCATTGGGTTTTTCGAAGAATATGTGATATTGAACATTAGGGGATACATATTCCGTAACAAATTTAATAATGTCTTCTTCGAATTTTTCCTGCGATATTTGTACAGTAATTCGTTTCTTTTTACCAAATAATATAGTAATTTTTGGTTTAGCGGGACTATGTAAGGTTGAACTGAAAATAATTTGATTTTGACCATAATTAACCGCAGTTTCAGAGATCGGTATGTCTACTACAGGATTTTGTTCTTGATTGGTATGTACCGTGTTATCGTCTTCTACTGGTGGTTCTATTTGTATGGGAAGTTCCGATTGGTCATTTTCAGCTTGATCAGGAGGTTCTGGTTGGTTGAGAGATATTGGTTGGTTGAGAAGTATTGCTTGGGCAGGGGGTCCTGGCTGATCAGGAGGTTCTGATTGGGTGTTCATTGGCGGTTCTACGTCAGGTGAAACCTGAATTGAGGCAATGTCTTCGTTGAGTCTGTCAGTATTATTCTCAACGGCATCATCGCCTACATTTACCATAACAGATACGTCGTCTAGGTCTGGCAAAGGATCTCCGATGGTTTGGATATCAAAAGAGGGCTGATATTCAGGGGTTCCTAGGACTGGATGGATAGGATTTGGTTGGTTACCAAAAGTTGTAGACTGAGGAGCTAAACGTGCATCTCCGAGTATTTCGTCTAATTCGTCCCAGAAAGTCCTTGTTTCTTTGGTGTGAATTTCTATACGTGATAGGGCGTCTGCATTTGTGTTTAGTTTGCCCTTTTTGTAAATTATATTATAATCGTACTCGTCGAGTTTAATACGCCATCGCAATAGTTTCGAATTTGGATCTTTTAGCGAAAACAACCATTGTAACGGCTTGTGGTCAGTTAAAATGTTAAATTTCCGTCCAAACAGGTATGGGCGAAAATATTTCGTAGCCCAAACGATTGCCAACAGTTCTTTTTCAATAACCGAATAATTCTGTTCTGAATCATTCAGCGTTCTCGAGGCATACGCCACGGGTAAGTCATTACCTATCGGTCCCTGGGACAAGATGGCGCCTAATGCAACATTACTTGCATCGGTGGTCAAATTAAATGGTTTTGTGAAGTCGGGATATTGCAAGATAGGCTCATTTATCAAAAGATTTTTACAAGTCTCGAAGCATGAAAGAAATTCTTCATCATGTTCGATTTTCGCTCCCTTCTTCAGACATTTCGTTAAAGGTTTTGTGATTTTAGAAAAGTTATTGATGAATCTCCGATAGTAGCCAAGGAGTCCGAGAAATCCTTTGATTTGTTTCGTGGTTTTTGGCAATGGATAATTTTTTATGGCAATTATTTTATCGGGGTTAGGTTTAACTCCGTTAGGGGTGACAATATGGCCTAGATAGGCAACTTCTTTACGCAAAAACTCAGATTTGTCCAACTGTATTTTAAAGTTAGACTCTCTTAGTTTCTGGAACACAGATCGTAACCGTTCTATGTGTTCTTGCAGGGAAGTTGAAAAGACTATTATATCATCGAGATATACCAAACATTTTTCGTTTTGAATACCGCGAAGAATGTTATCCATCACACGTTGGAAGGTGGCTGGAGCATTTTTCAGCCCAAACGGCATTCTCAGATATTCATAGTGTCCGTTTTCAGTATTGAAAGCTGTTTTTTCAATATCTTGTTCGTCCATTTCGATTTGATGAAATCCACTTGCAAGATCTAAGGTAGTAAAATATTGACACTTCCCTAGTTTGTCTAAAAGGTCAGTAATATTTGGAAGTGGGTATTTGTCGTCGATTGTCTTTTCATTGAGTTTTCGGTAGTCTACGACTACCCTCCATTTTTGCTTCCCAGAAGCGTCCGCCTTTTTGGGCACAACCCAAATCGGTGATGACCAGGGTGAGTTACTAGGTCTTATAATTTTTTGGTCTAACATTTTCTTAATTTGACTTTCAACCTCTTGTTTATGTATGAATGGGTATCTGTAAGATTTGGAATAAACAGGAGTTTCATCGAAAGTTTTTATGTTATGTTTAATTTTACTTGTAAAAGTAAGGGGCATGTTTTCCTGATAGAAGATATCAGAAAATTCCTTACATAAGTTGAAGATGTAATGTTTTTCTTCTTCGTTTAGGTGGTCTGTGCGAAAATTAGTGAAGTCAAAATTCGTTTTTTCGGAATCATCGAAATTATTGAAATTTACTTCTTCTATGAATTTTCGATTGAATTTTTCTACTGAAATAGGTTCTGAAAAATCCAAGACTACGGGAGATGTTGTATTGTTTAAGATTGTTGTCAATGCTTTGCCATTTTTTGCTAACGTTAAGCATTCCGGAATTTCGCAATTGTGAAATTTTTGATGGGGTATTATTATTTCACCTTTAGCAATTGAAGTTTTTATTTGTATAACTTGTTCTGTTCGGGGTGCAACTGTGATTAAATTAAGATTGTTTTGAGTTTTATGGTACTTCAGTTTGATTTGGGTGTAAGGAGTTACAAGAAGATTTTTACTGAAGTTCAAATTCGCTTGAAGCAGTTTCAGATTGTCAAGTCCTAGCAAACCGTCAAATACATTATGAAATTTGAACAAATAGAATTTTAAGTTTTGGGATTCTGGTAATCTGAATATTTCTGAAGCAGGTACCATTGCACTATGTTTATGAGCTGATTTCTGAAAGACAGTAGAGACTATAAAGGGGTCATTTCTAATAGCATTTGGAAAAATTTTGAAGGCTATATCTGGATCAATAAATGATTTAGTGGACCCAGAATCAATTAAAAGCTTAAGATTATAGTCAGGTAATAAAATATATGGCAATTCTCCTGAATTGGAAGTATTGAAGGGAATAATTTGTGGATTTATGTTTGGTCGTTCATTGGAGGCAGGTTCTGAAAATTTTTATCAAAATGCGGGTTTTCGTCAAAATTCTGAACCTGCTGACTTTCGCAATAATCGTAATAAGCTTTTTCTTCGTGACCTTGACCTTGGTCATCGAATGAGTAAGTGGGGCAGAACTGACTTTGGTCATCTACTGAGTGAGTGGGGCAGAACTGACTTTGGTCATCTACTGAAAAATTATCATCTTGATTTAATTCAGTATTATATAGCTCTTCAGAAATAAAGTTTTTTTGTTGGGGTTGTCTTGGAAAGAAGCCTTGCGAATTTTGTTGAAAGTTGTTTGAAGTTTGTCGAGTGGAAACACTCATTGGGGTAGGTCGTGGAAATGTTCGATTTTGATTTGGTTTGAAAACGTTTTGTTTTTGTTGCTGATTATTACCAAAAACTTGTGAGTTGGTGAAGAACTTTTGTGGCTGATTGATTGGCTTCGAGTGAATGGGAATTGGTTGCGATGGGAAGTTGTTTTGCGCCCGGAAATGGTTATTTTGAGTATGATTATTGAAAGGTTGTCTTGGCATGGGATTAAAATATCTTTGTTGTTGAACAGGTTGAGTTTGTTGTTGTAACGGTGGTCTAATGTTTACAGGAGTTGCTCTGGTTAAAGTTCTGCTAGTATAATTTTGGAAATAATGGATGTTGTCTTCTTGAGTGACTAATTGTAATGCTTCATTAAGTGATTTCGGTCTCATACAACGGATAGTAGTACCTAATGGTTCTTTCAACCCTGATAAAAATGTTTTTAGAGTTAGGTTGTTGTAAAGTGTTCTCTTTAAAATTTTTGAAGCATCATCTACCTCATGCAAATCTATATAACTACAAAGTAAATTGAGCAGATTGAGGCAACGGTCATAAAACTGTTGAGGTTTTTCATTATTTTGTTGCCGCATCATTACTAGGTCCCTATTAAGGCAAGTTTCATCTCTTTGGTCTGCAAAGTTTCTAGACAGGGTGGCTTTGAGGTCATCCCATGTAGAAACATTCTGTATATTAATAATTAATTTGGCATTTCCTGTCAATTTTGAAATTAGGGAATTCAACAAATAAGTGTTCTGAAAATTGTCAGGATTCTGAGCATCATAAAATGTTCTAATTATACTGTCACAAACTGAAATGTATCTGTTCAGATCATTTGGGTTTCCGTCAAATTGAGGGACACAGTTTAAGTATTCTGGTTTGAATTGTTGTGCCATTTTTTGTTCAAAATTTATGCTAACTGGTTCGATTGAAATATTTGGAAATTGGTATGGGTGATAGGAGTCAGCTGAAGGAATATCTAGTGATAAATTTTCAAGAATTGTTGTTAAATTTTCAATAGACATCAAGTTGTACTCACATTAAATAAATTGAGGCTCTGAGCATTATCCTATAAGGTCAACTTCTGGATTCACAATTTTGTCTTCACCAGGTAGTATTCCTTGCAAATTTGGACAATATTGGTTCCAAATTTCGTTGGTTCACTGCTAATGGGGCCTTCCACGAATCTTCGATAGATTGGGTGTCCTGATATCCAAGGAGCCACTTCGTTTCAAACACCTTAACAAACGAGCACCAACTGTTCGATAACCGATTAATCGTTGATACGAAAATTGTCCGTTCGATACGAATCAATCCCGGTTATCCTACCGACTGCGCCAAATAACTTATCGAACACTCAAAGTCCTTTTTTTAAAAATCAATTTATTTAGTACAACAAAATTATTAGACAAAGGTACGTCTTTACAGTAAGAAAGTTTGATTATGAATGCCGGCCAGTTCCCTGGAATCTTCGCAAGTCGGCTTATCTTCCGGTGTACGCTTTCGTAGACTCAGCATTCTTTCTATGGGAACCGTGTTGGACGTTGATGTAATTCTCGTAGGAAAAAAAGTATTGATACATTTTTGTAGATAATTTTATGATCTACAATTTCTGTCTGGAGTATTTTTATGATAAAACTTACCGTTTCGCTGAAAATCGCGAACAATTAATTTTTTCGACCTTTGACCTTGAATAAAATTTTTTCCATACAGGGGAAAGATTGGAAATTTTCAAATTTTATTTTTAATCATATTTTAAACAATCTTACTGATTTTCAGCTTGGTGGGAATTTAGGTAGCTTTACTCTTATTTTTGGTCTAATTTGACCGGACTATAACACGTCGAGTGCGAAACCTCCTTTCTATTAATTCATGACTCCAAAAATTATAATCTTATCTTCATTTAATTTGCGGTCAAAGTTCTAATAATTTTAAAAACATATATGATGAAGGAACAGTCGTTTTTATAATGAATCATGAAACCTGGATTTTGTGTTACAAAGTAATAATACAAACTAATATCTAGTGTGCCGTGTGGAGAGTGTGCAACAAATGTTTTTCATAATTGTTAAACATGTCTGATGAAAGTTGGTAGTGTGTCGAAACATGAATGAATGAAATTATTAATAAAGGAATAAAATTAACGTACTATTTCATTCTCGGTATATTTTATAATCAATAGATACATAAAGTCTGTTACCATAATTTTTGAGTGATAACCGTTGGTGAAAAATTGGTAAAGAAAATTTGTTAAACTTCGGAATTGTGGTGAAAGTAACAAAAGTGTTGTGAAATTGATCGATTCATCTCAACTGTCGTAAGTTTGAGTTCTGTCTCAGTCATGAATAGAGAAACACGAAAACAAAGCCAGAGCAGTGAGGGCGAGGATGAATTGCACCTAATTGTAGAGAATCTTGTTACTAAATTGTGCACCGCAGCAGATGATTTCATAAGTCGACTAACTGAAACGATAACCCAAATAGTCGAGGAAAAATATGATGAAAAATTCAGTGAATTGAAACGGGAAAATGAAAATATGGTTGAAAAACTTCAGCAACAGGAGGAGATTATCAATAGTTTGGTGAATCAGCAGAAAAAGCAGGAACAGAAAGAAAAAAGTAGAAATTTGAGGTTGTATGGTGTTACCGAAACAAAACCTAATGAAGACTTCACTAAAACTGTTTTAGATATATTCAACAATAAACTAAAACTGAAAATAGATGATTCCAACATGGAATTTTGCTACCGATTGGGAAAGAAAGAAAGGAATAAAAGTAGGGCAATGATGGTGAGATTTTCCAAGAACTACTTCAAAAATCTCGTGTGTAATAAATAATAAAAGACTCCTAAAAGCGAGCAAATTGGTGATTAGAGAGGATCTTACTAAGGAGCAAATGGAAATTGTTGGGGAAGCTTCTAAATTGGTGGGATCGGCTGGAAAAGTATGGACACTTATTGGAAAAAAATTTGCTAAGCTAAATAATCAGCAAAACGTGTTGAAAATTGGCAAGATGGAAGATATAACCAAAATACCTGATGAATGTAACAATTAGTTAGTGAGTCATTTAATATATTCATTCGAATGCTCATATTATGTATAGTCTATACGAAGTCAATCCGAACATCTGAATGAATAGACTAATAATGTTCCGGGTCTGATAAATTTACTAGTTAATACCATATAAAACCCCTACACAAAAACAATGATTTTAAATAAAACTATACAACGCCGCCATTGCCATACAAAGAAACTGCCGACAATCGGTAACTATTAACTTTTTATGATTCGAATTGACTTCGTACACACGATACCCTAAGATTTAAAGGATTGATGTGCAGTATTGCGAGCAGTTGAGGTGCTCCCTTCAATTCAATCTCGGTCTTATTTGGAACATAAGGGAGAGAAAAAGAGAACTATTCGTTATCTATTTCTTGTTTAGTTTTACTTCAACCTCTCTTTGTAATTGAATATGGATAAATTGTTTCAGAAATGCATTTTCTGAATATAGGTTTTTGTAATGCAAAATCACTGTTGCCCTCCTTTAACATATATCAAATAAATAGTCTTGGATAATTCTCTAGATGATATTCCACCGATAATGGAATTGTAAGGGAAAGGGGCTATTGCTACTATCACTATCGGTGTTATTTTTTGCCAATACCTTCCTCTTGAATCACTCTAACTATTTATAAAACCCGCATCAAAATCCGTTTCGTGGTTTTTGAGATCTTAGCATATATAAGGACAGATGCATTGATAACAGAAATAAGATACTTCACAATAAACAAAAAACCCTCATATTTCCATAAGAAAATTACATATCGTACAGATAGATATCCATAACTTGAATATTCCATATGAAAATATACTCACAATGCCAAAATTCAAAACAGAAATTTTTAGACGGTCTTTTAGGTACCAAATTTGCCAAAGGTATAATTATGTCCCCAACTCCCGCAAACAAATAAATTTCACAGATTTCAAAACTAAATATACGCTAGTTGCACACACACCGATTTTGGACGGCCGACTTTGTACTGGTCGTCCAAATTCCAATAGTGAACCACATGTGGGAACGGGACCTTGCACACACGCCGACCGGTGATCGTCGCCGGTAAAATACCGGTGAGCAGCCGTCCATTGCCACTGTATCGCCGGCAGTACCGGGAAGTAGTGGCGTACATGACTAAATACACTCTTGCATACTCACCGGTTTTTTATCGACCATTCCAGTCTCGAATGCTCGGAGAAATTGTAGTTACTACGCATTAATTTCGTTTTGGTAGTGCGTGCTAATTACGACAACAAAGCAACTGATTGTTTGACCGATAAAAATCCGGTGAGTGTGCAAGCACCCGCTACCAATAAAATATCGGCCGATTTTATACTGGCCGTCCAAAATCGGTGTGTGTGTGCGACTAGCGTAAGGTGCTTGTTCGTTTTTAGGGACGATAAACTTGTGCTTTATTCACTTGCTAGTTTCAATATTTACCTTTTGTTGAGTTTCTTTCATTTATGAAGTAATGAATATATTCTCAAAATAGTAAATTTTCTACCTTTCGGTAAAACTGTAGGTATAGTCGAAGTAAACGTTATTGTGCACACTTAAATTTGTCGGCACTCTCAAAGGCCAAAAAACCAATAAATAGAAATGAACCGGCTGCGAAATAGTCCACGTGTACTGAAGAATTGGCGGTGTATATTGGATAATTTTTACTAACCGAGATTTATGATTGGCTGAAGAGTCATAAAATTAAATTTGAAGGCATGTTATGGTGACGAATAGAAATCGGGACTGAGGTGATGGTTATTAGTTCAGGAACTGATCGCGATTTAAGTGTTGAAATTCGATGTTGATGCAGTTATAATTACTTGAAATTTTTGTTATCTGTTTTGGTTTCGAGGGAAACAAACTATTACAAGCAACACCAGATCTGACCGAAATTCCTTTCTCAGCTGTACGTAAAATAGTCAAAAACAAACTTTATGAACGCAAGACGCGATGTGATACAGGATTACCAAAACCTTTTAGATCTTCATCAATAAAAGCCAATGAGATTCCTACAACTGAAATCATAAGGAAGAAATTGAATACTTCCGGTCATAACGTGAGCTGCTGTGACAAAACTCTTCAGAATTGGATAAAGAAACTAGGAATTAGATTTAAAATAATAAACAAACGTTACGCAGTTGTGGAAAGCAGAAGAATAGTGGAATTGCGTAACAAATACTTAGGACAAATAACTAAATAAAGACAAGAACAACGACAAATTTTCTATTTGGACGAAACTTACTCTGACACTCACGATACAGTTACGAAAGGGTGGACTGATGGTTCGAAAATGTGTACGCCTAACATACCTGCAAATAAAGGATCGCGACTAATTTTATTATGCATTGCGGAGGAAGCAAGGGATGAGTTCCGAATTCTTTGAAATTATGTGTAAAAAACTTGAGAACTACAATGTTGACTACCATAAGAACATGGAAGCTAATATTTTCGGGGAATAGATTGAATAGATTGATCCTAAATTTGGATGCGAATAGTGTATCAGTTCTTGACCTTGATAACGCTTCCTATCATTCGCGACTGCTCATCAAAGTACCGAATAAAAATTCGAGGAATGATGAAATACACAGTTTTTTAATGGATAAAATTTTTATTTTGAAGATTACTATACCAAAAACCAACTACTTGAAGTTTAACAGACAAAAACAAATGAAAAAGTGTATACCCTTGAGAGTATTACTGAAAAGTATGGACACACCATACTGAGACTTCCCTATTTTTGTGTTTTCAATCCCATCGAGTTGATTTGGGGAAAATTGAAACAAAGCATTGATAAGATGGTAATAAAGATAAAGAAGAAGTATCTAATATTACCGAAGAAGACTGGCAGCAAAGGATTAAAAAAGTAATTTTATTTGAAAAAGACTATATGAAGATTGAACACTTCCATATTAATGGTAGAAATAAATTAATTATTGATTTAAATGACGACAGTTTTCTCGGGTTTCGCTCCGTGTTCTGTGTATTTTCTCCCCATAAGGATTATTTTCACAACGTTTCGGCAAAGTCTCATTTGCCATCTTCTGGCATATATATATATATATATATATATATATATATATATATATATATATGAGTAAGTAGTATTAAGAAGTATTTTCAATTATCACCCTGTTATTTGAATCCCTACTTTCCCACTCACCTATATAAACGAAATATTTATTATATATTTTTATTAAATATATATTATACAGTTATTGTGATTCTTATATTATCAGAAATGATTATTGTATAACGAAATTAGTTAGTTCCCTAACTACATTATTAAAGGGGAGCTGTTGGAAGGTGGTTTGCACTGTATCGTTTGCTTGAACTATACTATTGTATTTTAGTTTTATCTTATTCAAATAATTCTAATAACTTTTGTTTGAATAGATAAGTAAAATGGCAGTTTGAACATGAATATTTGAAAATTTTCAAGATACCCTACTCATCAGCTAAGATTCAGGAGAAAAAAGGAAAACTGATGACAAAATTTGAGCGAATTGAACAGAAATAATTAATCTCAATGATACGGATCTCATACTGGGGCATGAAGTTGTCGAAAGGTATATTGATGCTCCGGAAAGAGTCGAGCTCTTACTCTTTTTGTAAAATTTAGATGGAATGGAAATAGTGAAATTTCAAAATTATAATAATAATTAATAAATGTAGGACGTAAAATGAAATGAAAATAGTATACTCTTCAGTACTTCTACTTCTACAGAAGTAATTTTCGGGGTTTTTTCATTTCTGATTCCGTCAGGACAGTTTCATTCAGTTTCACTCAAAAATTCAGGTCCAAGTTTCTAGCACTTCATCCTGCTCTCCAAACACCCTTTGTATATATTCGGCAAGTACGAGTACGTTGAAACACGAACGAAGTCCAAGTATATCGATTACATTTTCAGTTTTTGTCTTGTTCGTTTTTTTCTCTACATCATTGAATCGGATTTTATCTTTTGTGAAGCCCAAATCTTGTGTGCAGGGTTAATGAATATTACAAAACTTTCCATACTTCAAATGTTCTCCTGTAAAGTTGTATTGCCAATACTACTCATTTACGAGGGTGATTTCAAAAGTTTTCGACTTCAACATGAAGATAGCAGCACTCATAAATAAAAGCTAGTCAATTTCGTTGTTTATATGTTGACAGTCACTCAAAGTTTCAGACATTTTGGACGCGCAGTTGTTATGTAACAGTCGTTTGAGTGAGTTGGTGTGAGGGTTTCTATGAAAATGGACAAAACCAAGTATCGAGCTGTCATTAAATATTTGTTTTGAAAGACAATACGTCTACGTGAATCAAAAATGAGTTGGATGCTGTGTATGGGGACTCCGCACCATTATTTACTGCAGTGAAATTTTAGGCAGCTGAATTTAAACGTGTCTGTAAAAGCTTAGGAGACGATTAATATTCGGATATTCGGGACGTCCAAAAACTGCAACTATCGATGAAAACATCGACCAAGTTCAACAAATGGTGTTAGACGACGGCCGAGTTGAGGTGAGAGAGATGGCAGAGGATGTGAACATGTCCAACGCTCTCTTGGCGCAATAAATCCGAGTTTCGGCGCCAATTGATTACTGTACACCATTGGATACACAACTATACGCCCAAAACAAAAATGCAGTCCAAACAGTGGACTGCAAAAGAGGAACCGGCTCCAAACAAAGCAGAAACTGTTTCTTCGGCTGGGAAAGTGACTGTTTTTTTGGGATAGTCACGAAGTTATTTCAATTGATTATCTTTAAAAAGGAAACCCACTGAAAGAGCATACTATGCATCATTACTTGACAAGCTGAAGGCAGAACTCGCGGAGAAACGGCCACATTGGCAGAAAAAGAAAAACTTGTTTCACCAAGACAACGAACCATCTCACACCTCAACGGTTGGCATGGCGAAGATCCACGAATAATGGTTGGAACTGCTTGATCATCAGATCTAGCCCCAACCGACTTCTTTATGTTCCCTTGCTCAATATTGCTTCTTTTATCTTTTCTGAACATTCAGTTTTCCGTGAATGTACGTTTTCAATTTTGTTATAATAAGCACAAGATGGTGAGAATGTGGTTAGAGTATCTTTTCCTATAAAAGGTCCTCCAAAGTAAACGTTGAGCTCATCTGTCTTCCTTTGTATCCCAATTTCGTGAAATAATTCCACAGAATCAATCTTTCTCTACCAGCATTTCAATGTTTCTACCTCTATAAAAGCTCCTCAAAAATATACATTGCGGTGTACCTATGCCATCTTTTCGTATCTTGATGCGGTGGAACATTTCACAAATGCCTCCACACAATTCAATATTTCTAGCAGCATTTAATAATACATCTCTTCAATAAATCTTGAACCAAATCATCTGAAGGAACAATTTATTCAGGCCAGTCTCAACTCCCTACACTGTAGGTGTCAGTCCATTAAAAGTGACACCTACTACTCCCCTGGCTAATACCACGAAGGGCGTTGGATTATATCCGATCTACAGTGTAGGGAGTTGAGACTGGCCTGAATAAAGTGTTCCTTCAGTTAGATGCTTTCATTTATAGCCAGTCTTCAAGTATGCCCACTGACTATATGTGAAAATAAATCTTGAAATTCGAAAGATAAGAAGCTGCTTTGTCTGACAAGTGAAAATGTTTTGAAATATGTCATTTAAATATGATGATAGAACTAATCGATATTTCTTATTAGTCAGGGGGCTATGCTTGAAGACCGGCACTAAACAAATCTAAAGAAATTAACTTTAAACGCTCAAGCCAGTCTCGAATATACCTACATAGTAAGTTAAATGGACTGACGCCTATCAAAAAACAACTACTCCCCTGGCTAATACCATGAAGGGCGTTGGATTATATCCGACAGCATAGCCCACGGGCGTTGAATTAAATCCGAAAGTACAGCCCACTGACTAAAAAGAAAGTTTTTCTTCCTCATTCAGAGAAATCGGGCAAATTACAGATATGCAGTTGGTTAGTACCTCGTCCACTAGATGGAGTGACATTTTGTTGTTTCGCTCCAACTTAGGAAGAGGAATGAAATACTCTGAAAGAATTCCGATTTTCAATTATGGAATATCATTGACTTTAGGTCGATGATGTGGCCACTATCTTGCACTGATGAGTGGCTAATGAGCCCGAAACCGGTCTGCAAGTGTGCCCGACTCTTTCAGTTGTAATGCCAATTGCATATGCAGGAAATTTTCTGTGAAGATTCCTGCACTGACGCATGTAGGGTATAATCCAACGCCCTTCGGGGTATTAGCCAGGGGAGTAGTTGTTTTCTGATAGGCGTCAGTCCATTTAACCTACCGTGTAGGTATATTCGAAACTGGCTTGGACGTTTAAAGTTCATTTCTTTAGATTTAATCGATATTTGATGAGAATCCATTGTAACGTATTTAAAAAACACTTTAATGTAACATTTCCACTTGAAAGTTTACAAAATCGTTACACGTGTTTCGCTATAACATCTTCAGGCGTCACAATACTGTTTGTACAAATTCTGTCTTGTAGTTTGAATCATAATGAATATTCCAACCTGCCAAATTTCTTCATGATAAATCAATTACCTAAACTATTTACCTATCTAGTGGCCACTCATAAGACTGGAGAATAACGAATAACAATTTTTACCTGTGCTATCATTTTACCAATTTCAAGATCTGTCCTAATTACCAATTTCCTCGTTGCAAACTAAATTCAATAAAGGGTAACAATTCAAATCTTTTTGATTATTGAGCAATAATCCCTAATTTTTACATCTATTGATTTCTAAACATTTCAAAAGGTCGAGTTTTGAATCTTTCTCTTCCAAATGCAATACGTCATAATCGTGATTGAACTCGAGTCTCTTCATCAAAAGATGATTCGCGAATGTTGGATTGGTCTTTCCTTTCAAAAAACTACTTTTATTCTTTTGGAAGATGTTCCCGTGTGTCCAATATTAAATTTTAGACAAGAATCGCAGTGCATACAAGAACCACAAGTCAACTTATATACCCAAATTTTCTGTAGGCAACGTCCAATTTTTTGTTTTTTAAAAAACGAGCGATATTATCAGTAGGATCACCAAAGTTAGAGTTTTTTTTTTGTACCTTGGGAGCTGTCTGACTTGTCCATTCAGTCCAAGTCTCCAGAAAACACTGCAGCCTCTTGGTCTCATTGCGTTTATTCTCCCATCTTCTCATGACACCCATTCCATCAGTCTCGTTCCCTGTACTAGTTTGTACAGGTTCCGTGTTGGATGTTCGTCATATTCTTCTGGGCGTCATTTTGTACGTCCATATATTCGCATAAGATTTGTAGAGCTGTTTCTATCCCTTCGTTGCATAATCTCCTGCTGAGGTCTCCGTTGTACAGCCCCATTTTATTCAGGTGTCCTCTAAGCGGACAATGACCGGTTAGTAACCCTATAATTATTCTGAGTCGATCCCTACTATATTGAAGTAGTTCTTCGGTTCTTTTCTCGGACGGTTCCCTAATGAAGGTTCTACTGTGATTGTTGCCAGGTACTTTTGTCCAGTACTCTGTATGCTTCTTATTGGTCCATGTCCTAATCTGGTTTTGTACCAATGATTTTGGTACCCCCAGAGGTGGTCCATGACCTACATATGACGTTGATGATCCGCGTCTAGCGCATTCATCAGCTTTATCATTACCTGTGATTCTTGAATGCCCTGGCACCCAGTACAAAATTAATTTGTTCCTATTTGCAAGTTCATTCAGTTCTTCATGGCATTCCCAGACCAGTTTTGATGTCACCTTCGGGTTTGTCAGAGCCCCTAGTGCGCTCTTGCTGTCTGTAAAATTATTGATCCGCTCATTTCTTTGAGGTCTCAATTTAATAAGCATACACTTCCGCCTGAAAGACGGATGTGTATAGTCTTAGCGGATAGCTGTAGTTTAGATTTCTATCCGCTCGGTATATTCCAGCTCCCGTTTCATTTGGTCTTCGATGCATCTGTATAGAGTTAGAGTATCATTCTTTGAAACTGGATAGACCTGGTTCAGAGTTCGTTTCTGTAGTTTTTTAGAAAGAATTCAATCAACCTCGTAACCTCCACCACGTAACCTCGTAACCGTTGTTGATAACAAATTGTTTTATGAAAATCAGTTCTCTTTGCTTTCTGGAAAGTTCTGGAATATTCAATAGTGTGTGAATCATACTATTGAATGCCGCTATGTTGTACGAGGTCCGTCTATTAAATATCGAGACTGCGCGCCTAGAGGGGGCCCTAGAGGGGTGGGGAAAAAACGAGTAGTGCATTGGGTTTCTGGAAATCTTCTATATTCACGTACCAAAACATGTTTTCCTCACTATTATAGTATTTGTGCCATAGCTGTTTGAAACGAATGTGTTTTTTTCTCGTGCTGAAAACCATGTGTGACGAAAAACAGAAGCAACATTTCAATCACAAATTTCTCGTTAAATTGAAAAAAGACTCCGACTGAGTGTAATAAATTGTTGCAAGAGGCCTATGGGGAGAACTCTCTATCTCGTGTGCGTGTTTTTGAGTGGTGCAAGCGCTTCAGTGAGGCCCGAGAGAGCACTGAAGATGACCAGAGCTCAAGTCGCCCAGTCATTGTTTCAACTCCGGAAACAGTGACCAAAATCAACCAAATTGTGCGTGCAGATCGTCGAATGAGCATCCGAATGATTGCTGAGGCTGCAAACGCCGATAAAGAAACTGTTACAAAAATTTTACACGAGGAATTACACATGACAAAAGCCTGTGCGAAGTTGGTGCCAAAAAACCTGACTCATGACCAAAAGCTCTTGCTTCAAGAGGTCTGCTCAGATTTCCATGAAAGGTTAGAAGAAGATCCCGGACTGATGAAAAACGTTACTACTTGCGAGGAAACGTGGATTTTTCCATACGATGTTGAAACAAAGCGGCAATCAATGGATTGGAAGACGCCAGAATTGCCCAGAATAAAAAAAGCAAGGATGTCTAAATCAAAATTTAAGGCAATGTTGATCGTTTTTTTCGACATTAACGGTATCGTGATGACTGAATGGATTCCAGAGGGTCAGACTGTCAACCAGACTTTCTATTTGTCAGTTTTGGCAACACTGCGAGAACGAGTTCGTGAGAAACGGCCCGAGTTGTGGAAGAACAACTCGTGGATTTTGCACCAGGACAACGCACCTGCCCATAACGCGCTATCTGTGAAGCGGTATTTGGTCGCTAAACGGACTCCAGTGCTCGAAAACGCGCCGTACTCGCCAGATTTGGCACCGTGCGATTTTTTTGTCTCCGAAGATGAAAGCTGCTTCAAAAGGGACCTGATTTGAGTCGATGGAAGCGGTAAAGCAAAAAACGGCAGAGCTCCTAAAGGCCCTCACCAAAAAAGACTTCCAGCACTTCTTTCTATCAATGGAAAAAACATATGGAAACGTAGGTGGCGAGAAGGGGGGAGTATATCGAAGGGGAGCATTCGAATGTAGAATAATTTTTATAATAAAACCATTTTTCGTAACCAGTCTCGTTATTTCATAGCCGGACCTCGTATAAATGAATTGTTTAAAGTGATGTCCGTGTAAGATGTTTTGTGGAAAATTGCAAAATCATGTTTATTTTTAATTCTAGTGATGGTCAAGTCCAAAAATTTGTAGAGTTATCAGTCGTGAATTTAATCGAAGGGTGGATGGAATTAACAAATTCGATAAACTTATCCAGCTTACCGGCAGTCATTTGGTGGAGAAATAACGACCACTAAGATAATTTGCTACTGAAAAAAGAAAATAGTCGGTTATTGGTTATTAACTCTTTGAAATCAGTGAGAAACGTCTCACGTGAAATTTCATCACAAATCCGAGTGAAGATACACTTTTTATGTAAAAAATTACTAAACAGTATACTCCAAATTCTTAAGATTTTGTTAAAAGTATTACTTCGTACGAGACTATGTACATGTTTACCATACCAACATTTGCAGACCAGTTCTAAACATTTTATTTTTGTTGCACGCTCTCCATCAGTAATAGGCTTGATTTGGGGGAGGCACGGGGTGGCAGTTGCCTCCGCCTTGATTAAAATACTGTATTAACGTCTATATCATCAGTCTTATCGGGCATTTCAATACATTTTTCATTAGAATATATACTTATACCAGGTTTGGGAGATGGAGTAGTGCCCAAGGCTAGATTTTGTAACTGATTCATCTTGTATTTTGTGGGACCTTTGGTAGAGTAGAAGTTGTAACTGAAAGTACTATTTGTCTTTGTTTATAATTATTCACTAATGATAACCTGATTTATTATGATTCATTATCAGGGAATCCTCATCAAGTCATCTTATGCCGGTTGTATTTTTACTGAGTTCTCAGACTAATAAAATATGAGGTGAATCAAATCTAACTAGCAACAGGAATCTATAATGAATCGTTTATAATTCAATATCATAAATTGTCATTTGTATTTATATTTCAGATTGATGAGCTTTACTGCGAGGTTCTATACGAAATTCTTCACAACGTAGGCTGCGATGTCGCCTATGAAATTGGCCAGACTGCCTTATTTTCCTACGCACAAGATGCCTTCAAAATACCCAATGACAAGCACAAACACTTCATGGAAATCGCAGAGAAGAAAGAAGCTCCAGACCTGATGGTGAACGTGGAGGTGATCGAAGCTAAAGATTTGAAACCGAAAGATTCGAACGGTTTGAGCGATCCTTTCGTTACATTATATATGACTTCCAATGCCGCGCACAGATATAATACTTCCATGAAGACGATGACACTGAATCCTGTGTGGGAAGAACATTTTTCACTGTAAGTGCATTATCCGGTCAAATTAGACAAAAAATAGGAGTGAAGGTACAAAATTTCGCACCCAGCTCAAAATTGGTAAGATTGTTCAAAACACTATGAATGATTTTCAGCAAAACGGTCAGTTTATCGTAAAATTAGTCGAGATGAAAATTATAGATCAGATAATTATCTATAAAAATGTATGAATACTTGATTTCCTAAGTGTCACCGTTTCTGAGATATAACGATTCAAAAAGTTGAAAGACTTGTACCTCTCTCTCTCTCTTCCTATCTTTAGGCGCATATAACCAATGCTCCTGCTCCTTCGTCGGGATCGCAGCGGTCTTGCACGAAGCAATGCTGCCACTAATTTTTTGTCAACTTTCTTTTAATATAAAAACAATTTGGTTTTTATAAAGTCGCCTCCTGCTTGGGAGACCTTTTGTTTTTTTTCCACATATACAGTCCCCTTTACATGGTTATCCGAACCACCCCGGCCTGGATACCGGCGTGAATAAAGGGGGCCCTTTTTTAGGGGACACTTTTTTTTATAAGACACACCCATTTTAGTAATTAACACAAAGGACTAACACAACACAAAAAGGAGCCCCACGATAGCACATGGCATCCGCGTACCTTCTTTGTGGGCGAACGTTATCAGCACGTCCGTCCACTACCACGGCCACCATGGAACTCAAAGTTGTACCTAATTGTCATAATATGCACACGTTTCCACGACACCTTTGAGGTTGCATACTTAGTGCGTTTTTTTAATGTGGCGTGGTTTCCTCGGTAGGCCTATTCCACGTATCTATTGTGATTCTTTTTAATATGAAGCTATTGAATGAAATATATTAGCAAGGATTGAAAATGATAAAAGCGGTGTATAAAAATAGGGAAATTCATTCGTCTGATTCATAAGTCTCTAATACTTCTGCTTCGTCTTCTTTTTGTTCTTCTTCTTCACCTTGTTCTTCTTCAACCTGGGTGCAAGTAAATTGCCTCAATAGTGATACGTCGTATGTCTCCTCGTTGGTATCAAATGAATCCTCAACTGTTGGTGATCCAACATTGGAGCACGACCGGCTTTGACAATTTGTACATACTAGAGAACAAAACAGTCCAACTTTCTTGGAACCACATTTAGCACCCTTTTTACAGTTGCAAAAATTGTGCTCAGCAGTTTTTTCGGCGCAGGTCTGAACTGTTTCTGATTTATTGTTGACCAACTTCCAATCCCAGTCTTTTATAACAAAGCATCACTTGAATTTGGTAGTATACCCGTAAAAGATGTTGATGAGCAGCTGCTGAGGTTGGAGGAAGACAAGCTAATTGCACTCGTTTTTCATTTCGAGAATTTTTAATGAAACATGCATACCGAAACTTGTTTCACGTTGTTTTTTCAGGAGCTCCATACATAGAGAGTAGAAAGCGAACTCCGTTGGTGATAGCTTCCTGTGGAGTTGAATTACTCTTTTTAAAAACTTCAGCACATTTAACTAAATCTGAAGTGAAAACATATGTATATAATGTCGATTTCAACTCTTACAACTTTTTGAATCGTTATATCTCAGAAACGTGAATAACCCTAGAATAGGGAATGTTCCTCCTCACGAAAATCAAGTAGTTTTCATAACAGAACTCTAAAACAATGCATTTTAAACTTATCATTTCAACCTTTTTCTTTAAAAAATTATTTAAATATTTAAAAAAGAGGAATGAAATAATGTATTTAACATTTAAAGGGATTCGTTTCTTTTTCACCATTTGGCAATATCGGTCATAGCTAATAAAGGACAATGAATCTGTTACCTGTATGAGACAAACAAAGATGACATATTTCAGAGGCATGCTGTTATGTTTACTTATATCCCGAGTTCCGAGACATTCTGTGACATATGATATTTTGTGCACCTAACCTATCTTCCTCTATATAAATAAATAAACAAGACAACTGTTTTTTATGTGGCTTGTAGAGGTGGTATTGAACTTTAATTTATATTTTGCCTTAATTGTTGATTTATAAAGATAATTTTCCTTTTTTAAAGTATAATATCTAGGTACGTATAAATTCTAGGCGCTGTTGCCAATATGTGAATTAGAAACAAATCCCTTTAAAAATTAAAACCCAACATTTGAAACATCAATATGAATACTTTTCGAAGTGAATTTGAAAAACTCATGAATTGAACTCAACTTTACTCAAATGACGATGGGAACATTTCCCATCGTCATTTGCTTAGTAACAATTGTCTTGATTGGATATACTGTTCAAAAAGAAAGTGCAGTAGTCCAAGTATTATGGGCTGTATTTTATTTTAAAAAAAATTAGATATTCACGAAAATTGCAATAATGTAACCCATGGTATCAAAATTCACCTATAAAAATAAATTATTGAGAAAGTCACTAGTTCACTCAAAAATTTCGCAAAATTGCATCAAAAACGTCTCAGTTCCTGCACTAATCGATTTGAATATCAATGAAATACGAAATATATATTTATAATTCTGACTCTCGCCTCTCGCAGTAGTAAATTTTTTTGTATGAGTGTATAATTCATGGCATATTATAAAGAAAACACAATCTTGGCTGTGGTCTAATATCTCGAAGTGTCAGCAACGACTGACTGGAGAGCAGCATGTCATCTTCATTTCAATCAGGTTGGAAAATATTCCCTTACCCTTTCAACTGAGGGACTGGAGAGCTCCGGATTCACTCTTACTTATACCATTAGAGGGTGGGGTGGGTCCATGTGAATCCTCACTCCTGATTGGTCCGCACTTGTACTAGCTTGTTCTAATTGGTTCTTGTTGTCGGCAGGTATGCTTCTGGTAGAATGTCGATCGGAGTTACATTCCAGTTCATTTCTGACTTTTTTTTAGTACTGCATACCACGTTCTGTTAACTCGTATACTTTCTTCTTTTCTATTGAAATTGTTGGGATACCAACCAATGGCCTCCCAATGAAGACGTCCATGATAATGCATTGTATTAGACAAGGCAGCAGCTTCTTCGTATTTCATTGCGTGGTTTTTTCTGCTAAGATATATTTTGCAATTACGAATTTCTTCGGTTGCATAAGACGACAGCTACACTTGTATTCTTGTATCCTGTAAATTTACAACCAACTTATCAACTGTGCAATACTCTGATTGAGATCCATAAGCATCCCAACAATTTCAACAGAAAAAAAGAAGGTACACGGGTTAACAAAACGTGGTATCTAGTGCTCAAGAAACCAGAATACAACTTCGATCGGCATTCTACCAGCAGCATACCTGCCGACAACGTAGACCAAACAGAACAACCTATCACAAGTGCAGGCCAATCAGGAGTGGGCATTCGCATGGACACACCCCCTTCCCCTAATATAATAAATAAGAGTGAACACGGAGCTCTCCAGTCAGTCGTTGAGACTTCGAGATACTAGCTTCGTCGTGCGGACCAATCAGAAGTGAGGACTTGCATGGATACCGTTGATCAAATAGCTTGGCAACCTGATTTCCACATTCATTATTTAATCACCAATTTTTCAGGCCCATCACAGAAAACACTTTAGAAGACACATTATGTCTAGAAGTGTGGGACTTCGATCCAGCCGAATCAGTGAAAGAAAAATTGGGAAAAATATTTGAAGTCAAAGGAGTAAAGGGAATGCGAAAACTAATGAAAGAAATTGCAGTAACAGCGACAACTGGACAGCATGAAAATGAGCTAATAGGCAGGGCACAAATCCCACTCAGCGTAAGTTAATAAAAGAAATAATAAATTAATGCTTTGTTGAATCGTTTGGGATTGTTATTCATTTTTTTTTGTTTCAGACTGTTCCCGCCTCAGGAATGACAATGTGGTACAGTTTAGACAAGAAAAATAAAGTCACTCGCCAGGGAGTACTTAAAGTGCGCGTATCTTTCAGTTCGGAGAAAAACTGTCAAGTTGCGGAACAAGAGTATCGTCATATGTTAAGGATCATTCTTCTGCACGAACTTGAAATGTCCAAGGTACAAGTTCCGTATTAATTTTCTTTTGAATATTTCTAATTATTGAATTCTACTATTGAAGAAGGAAGCTGCGCAATACACTAAACACTTTTAATGAGCACTCATGTCACCCAAAAAGCGAATAAAAATACTTTTTCAATATAAACTTTCAAGTTCAAACAAAATGTTACCCCAAATTATATTTTAACGCTGTTATTTGAAAGTTTCACAAAGTGTGAGAGTTTCCGGAAGACTTATTTCATCAGTTCGGACTTCCACAGTTTGATATAATACTGTCACACAGGACAGATACTGTCTCCACAAGGAAAAGAAGCCGCCACAACCAGTACTTGTACTTCCCTACATCAGAGGATTATCGGAAAGGACAAGAAGGGTTAGGTCCAAGTATATCAGGACCTGCTTCAAATCTGAGAACACTATCCGTAGCAGCCTCATGAAAACCAGACCACCAAACGCGGATTGCGATTCCAAGAATTGCATTTACCGGATACCCTGCGAGTGCGGAGAATCATACATCGGTGAATCTAAGAGGCCATTGAAAGTTCGCAATGCTGAGCACAAGAAACACACACAGCTAGGAGAAACCAACAAATTCGGAATAGCAGAGCATGTTTGGACTCATCAACACAACATCAAGTGGACTCAAGCTGAAATCATCCACAAAGAGGAACACTGGTTTAGGAGAAAATTCAAAGAAGCCGCGTATATGTTGTCCAACAACGCATTCAGTCAAGCTAGCGCAGAGATACGTAACATATGGAAACCTCTAATCAAGCGAAAAACGACCAACTCCCGCCAAACGGTCATCTCCCGCTAAAACCAATGAAGCGGACAGAGGGAAGAGGGGATAGGTGAAAGCACTCGAATGACCTATAAATAATCAGATTTCGGAGGAATAAGTCGTTATCACCCGAAGACGATTGTGGATACTAACAATCGAAACGTCGTGACATAACTTGGTTTGGAACCTTTTAATTTTACTTTTAAATTTTTGTTAATATTTTTTTAATTTTCAGCTTTTATTAATATTTCAATTTTTTATTTTTTTGGTTGTTGCTTGTATGTTATTTCTTTGTAATTACAGGTTTTTGTTTAATAAAATTGTTATTTTCGGTTAATTTTATAATTTTTTCAGGGATTTCAAATCAATTTATATTATATTAGACAATGGAAGTCCGAACTGATGAAATACACCACGAAACAATGTCAACTAATAACTTTTGCGCATTTGAACCAAATTGACGCTATTGTGTTCTCGATCATTGCCTTTGTCAATTTTCTTGTTCGTTATTTGCTTTTTCTTCCGCTATAAAACCAATGTGCACTTTGCCCTAACAGTACTGTTATTCTTTGCAGGTTGCTCCCCACTGGTGGTGCGGATCCTTCAGCCCGCAAGGGGAACAACTTCTCACTCAGCACATTGCTCAATCTGGAATGGGTCCAACAGAAGTGGCCTTATGTCAGTACTGCGTATACTCTTTCATTCACCAAAACCATCCATTGAGCCTTACATTATTTTCCAAGTTGCTCGAAAAACTTGTAAAACCGTTGCAAACAGGATCGGTATCAGAAGAAGACACCAAGTTGTTTTGGGATGCTACGAAGAAATTGTTACCCTCATGTTTCAGCGTTGTGAGAAAAATACGCAAGAAAAACAGCAACGAGAAAACAACAATGAAGCAAGTTACAGAAGTTTTGAAAATCCTCAATAGTATTCACTCTTTGGAGCCTCCGTCGAATGTTAACCTCTTCCAGAAAAATCTTTACCCGTGGATAAGTTACTCTGGGGAAGAACCCAACTGTAATATCCCCGCCACTTTAAACGATGCAGTAGTAAAGGGTGCATCCGATTGGTTGGACCATATTTTGGAAAATAATAAGCGGCCAGACGAATCTGACGTATCTAAATTGCAGAACCTCATACAGATCATTCAGCTAGTTCGGAGTGATTTGCAGAAGGCGATTGAGTATTATGATAAAATTTTCCAAGAGTAAGTAAAAACAGTATGATTATTGGAAAATTGGAATAATAATTTGTGATAAGATAAAAGCAATAGTAATAATGATAACAATAATATAGGACATACTAAGCAAATACTTTAAAAGAAAGACCGAGAGAAAGAAAATGTATGCAATCTGTTAGAGAAAAGAAATTTATGCAATCTGTTAAATTTGTTTTCCGTTAACCAACTGTCGCCCCCTACAAACTCTCAAAAGTCGAAACTTGTGCGAACTAAGGACTAACAAGGTCTTACCTTTCAACGTGTGATTGCTAACACGGGTTGGACGATAAGAAATGAAAATCGATAGTCAGACCTTGCGGTTCGAACCACCAGTTCACACAGCGGTCGATTGAGCGTGTCGAGCAAACCACCCAGGTCAACCAACCAGGCTACAGTCCTACCAATAATAATGATACTAATAATAATAAATGAGTAGGACTCGATACAATATAAGCGTAACTTCTCTATGGCCTGGATCGACTACCGTAAGGCATTTGATACAATATTGCATGAGCTCATCTTGCATTTGCTCAGATGCCTTGCGGTACCCGACAAAATAGTGAGATGCATTGAACAACGGATACCACTTTGGCGAACTCGCTTCACCATAACATCTGGTCAAATAAGAGTCCAAACAGGGTGGGTCACTTTCAGAAGGGGTGTATTTCAGGGTTATTCCCTCAGTCCCCCTCTCTCCTGCATCAGTCCTTGAGGGTGGTGAAGGAGTACACGCATGCTATTGGTATGAAATTCGGGATAGACAAATGTGCAATGGTCCATCTCGAAAGAGAACGATGCAGGGACTACGGAGAGGATGTGCAGCTCGTAGATGGAAGCATCCTACACCATTTGGCTGCCGGAGAGACGTATACTTACCTCGGGGTGGAACAACGCCACTCACAAGAGGTAACAGCAGTGAAGAACTCTCTCCGCGGCAAGTATCAGCACAAACTTCGACAGATCTGGTCATCGGAACTGTCGGGGAAGAACAAAGTTGCTGCAACAAATATGCTTGCCGTTCCAATCTTACTCTACTGGCGTTTGGAGTAGTGAAGTAGACTCGGGAGGAGCTGTATCAACTCGACGTAGACACGAAAAATCATGCATCTCTATAGGAGTTTGTATCCCAAATCGTCCGTTCCACGGTTGTACTTCCCCCGACAAGAGGAAGCCGTGGACTTTTGAGTTTGGAGTGTCTACATGACAGAATGGTATTGGATACAGCGTGTAATGTCGTCAGGAGTTCGGATCCCCTTCTCTGCATGGTCCGTGACCATGAGAGAGCAGGAATTGAAGCATTTCTCTTTAGGGCAGCTGCCCGAGCAGCTGATGAACTAGGTATAGTTTTCGATACTGAACGAGGTGACCACAACTCTGTCACCGAGTTGAAACCCGTTCAGCAAAAAGCTCATATAAAAGCCGCAGAGATAACCTCACTTCTCCAGAAATGCAAAGATAACATTGGCGACCTTGGCTTATCAAAGCGCCTGTCTTTTGCTTTCCTCAGGTCGAGTGGGCTGAACTCGGAAACTGAGGGGTTCATCATGGCTTGCCAGGATGGTGTCTTCTACACCTTAGTCTACCGCAGTCGCGTATGAGCCTGCATCCTGTATGAGCCTGATGTAGTCCTTCTCGACCAACAGAGCAAGACGATATTTATCGTGGAGTTTTCAGCTCCTGGCGAGACGAATATCGTCCGAAAAAAGGAGGAAAAACGGATAAAATATCTAGATTTTCTCTTCGAACTCCGCAGACTCTATTGCGAGAAGCAATACAAAAAAATATCCGGTATTATGGAAAAAAAATTAATGGCTTTTGAATCACGATTATGCACCTACTCACTCGTCATTGCTTGTTCATGATTTTTTGGCCAAAAACAACACTGTAATCACCAGATTTGACCCTGGCGACTTTTTTCGTTGAAGGAGCTCAAGACATTCCAAAACGTTTGTATCAGAACCGCTTCCAGGATTGGAAACACGCTGGCACGAGTGTATTATACTTGAGGGGGACTACTTTGAAAGGTACAAAATAGAAATTGATGAATAAATACATGCTTTTTGAGAAAAAATAAAATTCACCTTATTTTTTGAACAGGTCCACCTTGTTTTGGGAGGCATCTTATCCTAACTCAAAAAATGTTTGTTAGATTTAATTGAAATCCTAACTATGTTACTTGATAACACATTGTTAAGATATTTTACTTTCGATATTGGAACATTTGAGAACAACCAACCAAACTTAAGAAACTTATTCAATTTTCAGGACGGTTAATTTTCAGTACGCCAAAGCCCTCTACGTGTACTACCAATCAAGCATATCCACAATGTGTGAACCTGCGGTCGTGGAAATTTGCAAGAATCTGAAAAGACTGAATTATGAAACCAATAACATTGAAAATGGTATCGATCCTCTGTCCGAAGGGACTTCCCTGTTTGAACTTTATCTCGCTGTGCAGAGATTTGCGACCCTAGGAACGGGGTTATGTCCTGCTGATTGCGACAGTTTTCACATAAAGAATTTCCATCAGTGGTTCCATGGTGGCGTTGCTCAGTGGTTGGATATTGCTGTTTACAAGGCTCTTCAACGTATTGAGAAAGCCGTGGAGTTGGATACTTTGGTCCACGTCGACAACACAGTCAAGTACAGTTCCTCCGCTGTTGATACTCTAACGATATTCTACCAGGTGATCTTTTTTTTAGTTACTATACTCTGCATTAGTGCACACAAAACAAATTTTTAATGAATTCAGAACATGTTTCCAATGTATTATTAAGAATTTTGAATATAGTTTGAATACCTTACCTGAAGAGGGATACTGACTATTCAATTGAAAGTAAAATTTTGCAGTAGTTTCGATGATATAAATCCTAAATTCCAACACCCAAATTTCAAATTGTATCTTTGAGAATTCAAAAATAAAGACTTTTTAGCATACAAAATAAACAAATATCAAGACTGGATCAAAATGATCTCCACATTTTAGATTGTGTAGATTTTTATGAGATGGTCACAACATATCTATCTACTAATTCATTGGATTTTGTATACCCCTTCAAAGTGTTTTGTATCATATCTGATTCAATCCCATCCCACATATTTTTAGTTAAACTCTATTTTCATTATTTACGGTTGATCCACAAAAAGATAACCCTGGAATTGATTTTTTTCCTTGATTCAGATATGGTCTCAGAAATATATAGACAAAGAATGAACTTTTGATACATACTAACTCATTGCATGATAAAAACAATCTACATGAGGTTATCTATCTTTGGATTTGTGGATAATTGCATAATTGGTCCAAAAATAAATATTATGTGAACGGAAATCGGGTTGAGAACTAAAAGTGTTAATTGCATAAACATTATAAACTATCTTTATCAACAAGCAGAAACAGATGTGAGAGAAAATATTGATGTTATGTAGTAAAGGTCATTCTTTGTGCAGGATTATCGGTCAGTTCATTAGAACTTTAACGTTCTACAATCGAAATCAAAACTTTCGAGAGCAATAAAATTTTCTTGTAACGACGGAAATAATATGAAATTTGCAACTTTCAATGCAAGTTTGTTCTGGAAATGAATGAAATAAAGAAAGCATTGACATTAGGGAACCCGCTTTTGTTTCGTTCCTCTCGTATTCGTTGTTTTTGACTAATTTGGAATAAAAATTCCTAATTGATTTTATTGAAGATCAGCATATTCTACCTTCGAACTAGTCAAGTTTCCGTAAAGGTCATACCTAGTACAGTATCCGCATTATGTTCTATTACATATAGTTTTCTCAAAGCCCTAGCAACCAAGAAGTGATATATCTTGCCCTATTGGATATATCAAAGACTTTTGATACTATTAATTTTTACTGCCTAATCGCCAAACTCTACTATTATGGGTTTAATGGTCGAATTTCAGACTGACTCCAAGCCTACCTCTTCAACCGACCACAATTTGTCAGTGTAAATATCCACCTAACAGTACTCACTTCAGACACTCGTATTGTTAATAATGGCGTACCACAGGATACGGTACTCGCTCCCACTCTTGCCATTTTTACATCTAACTTGCAGCAGTTAATGGAAGATTGTAATCTGCATATGTTTGCCGACAACTATTTTCTCTACTTAAACGTTTAGCCTTATAAAAAAATTGATAAAAATAAACAACGATCTTACAACCATAAATAGGTGGACCGAGGAAAACCCTCTACTCCTAAACTCGGCAAAAGGCAAAAATATTCTTATTGGGCCATCCTTCAACTTAAGCCGCCTTGATGAATTTCCTGTATGTATTGATGATGAATTAATTCCTTCTATCTCTGAAGCTAAATGTCTTGGTGTTATTTTTGACCAACAGCTCAAATTCTCCAATTAGCTATCGTCGCAAAGAGAATCTACCTAAGCCTTGAAAAAACTATTGATCCCTTCAAACGGGATCTGGGCACTACCACAACTCTCTTGTCCTCTCGCATACTAACCATGCTGACATAGTTTAAGAACCTTGTTTATCACATGAATGGTGTACAAGATTGCAAAAAATGCAAAATCAATGCATTTGTTTTATAACAGCGGTTTCCCTTAAGTACATACCTCCATATTGGGAGGTATGTACGTGTTTTGTTTACTACGTTTGTCAATAAGATCTAGCTACTGGACTACCCAAGTACCTTGCCTTACAATAGTTCGAAGGGAGGACATTCACAACAGATCACTGAGGAACATCGTTCTTCATTTTTCGAAGCATCCTTTTCTTATTTAATATAGTTCAAGTAAACGATATAGTTCCCCTTTAATAATATAGTTAGGGAGCTAACTAATTTTGTTATTCAATAATAATTTCTGAACGTAGGATTCAAATAACAGAGTGATGATTGAAAATACTTCTGAATACTACTACCATTAATATGGAAGTGTCCAATCTCCATTTAATCTTTTTCAACTAAAATTACTTTTTTAATCCTTTTCTGCCAGTCTTCTTTGGTAATATTAGATACTTCTTCTTCAACTAGCTCTATTATCTTCTTATCAAATTTTGAAAAATTATTTTTACGCCAGATGCTTTGTTTCAATTTTCCCCAAATCAACTCGATGGGATTGAAAACACAAAAATAGGTGGGAAGTCTCAGTATGGTGTGTCCATACTTTTCAGCAATACTCTCAAGGGCATAGACTTTTTCAAATGTTTTTGTCTGTGAAACTTAAGTACCTAGTTGTTTTTTGGTATAGTCATCTTCAAAATACATATTGTTATCCATTAAAAAAACTTTGTATTTCATTTTTCTTCAAATTTTCATTCAGTACTAATAGGAAGCGTTGTCAAGAACTATTATACTATTCGCATCCAAACTTGAGATCAATGTGTTTTCAAACCATTCCCCAAAAATATTAGCTTCCATGTTCTTATGATTGTCAACATTGCAGTCCTCAAGTTTTTCCCAGATAATTTTAAAGAATTCGGAACCCATCCTTCACTTACTCCGCAATGCACAATGATTAGTCGCGATCCTTTGTTTGCAGGCATGTTAGGCGTACACATTCTCGAACCATCAGTCCACCCTTTCGTAACTGTGTCGTGAGTGTCATACCAAGTTTCGTCCAAATAGAAAATTTGCCGTTGTTCTTGACTATAATAGTTATTTGCTCTAAGTATTTGTTACGCAATTCTACCATTCTTCTGCTTTCCATAACTGCTTGACGTTTATTTATTATTTTAAATCTAAATCCTAGTTTCTTTATCCAATTCTGAAGAGTTTTGTCACAGCAGCTCACGTTATGACCGGAAGTAATCAATTTCTTCCTTATAATTTTAGTTGTAGGAATCTCATTGCTTTTGTAACAGTCGTATATTGTGTTTATCAATGATTTCATTAGATGAACTTCTAAAGGTTTTGGTAATCCCGTATCACATCGCGTCTTGCGTTTATAAGGTTTGTTTTTGACTATTTTACGTACAGTTGAGAAAGGAATTTCGGTCAAATCTGATGTTGCTTGTAATAGTTTGTTTCCCTCGAAACCAAACTTGAGATGTAGATTCTTATACGCATTGAAACATACTCTCTGTGTTTCAATATTTAAATGCATCCGAATCTTATTCACTGGTATCTCTTTTTCGCATTGTTCACCATCGCTAGTGGAATCACTACACAGGAAAAAGTCTGCGTTGTTATCACACTCGTTATTACTATTAGTACTTGTCCATAGACGCCACATTTTAAACAGATAACAAAAATTTTAATTAACTATAACTGAACCAATATCGAATTTTAAACACTCAAATCGCGATCAATTCCTGAACTAAACATTGACAACACGACACCGTAACATGACTTCAAAATTTAATTTTATGACTCTTCAGCCAATCATAAAACTCGGTTAGTAAAAATCATCCAATACGAACCGCCAATTCTTCAGTCCACGTGGACTAGCTGGCAGCGGCGTTATCTCTTTGTATTGGTTTTTTGGCCTTTGAGGGCGCCGATAGCTTCAAGTGTTCACAATAAAGATTACTTCGACTATACATTTGGTTTGGTTTTGTAACCAATGCAAGGCAGATCCGATGGCATCATTTTGCAATAGCCCTGGATTAAGATAGTTATTATTATTTGCTGTGACTTATTGATTTCTTTGGATAAGTAAATGATTGGATGTCTCAACATTCACTTTGTAGTCAGAAATTCAAAAATAAATCTCTTTGACATTGTTTTCAATTGATGCAATTTATTATTTTCAGGTTAAAGTTTTTTGGCAACAACTGAACTGGCCAGATATCGAGAGCTGCTACTCTTTCATTGCAAAAATAATTGACGTAAGTTACTGCTGTATTTATGAAAAATCCTGTTAAGCCCAAGTCATAGTTCAGAAATTGAACTATACTTTTTCCTTTGAAAACTTTGATTTGGTCAAAAAATTGATTCTATGAATGGCAATGCCTAATTTTCATTTGTGATTTTCTCCAAGGACATCTGCCGATGCAGCGTATTTTATGCTGATAAAATGTCGGCTAGGGTTGATGGTCTAGGACATACGCAGGACATTTATGAGAAAAAATTCGAAGTAACGAACGAATGGTGTCTTGCAATAAACAACATTGATTATATCCGGGAAACTCTGGAACCCTTCACCAGAGACTTGGGAATGGATGATATAATCAAGAAAATCTCGGATCTTAAAAGTCCCCTTGAGGCTCAGAGATGTCAACAAACACTGGACACAGTTATCGCTAACTCAATTGACACAGTAAGGAACAAAATTCTTGAGTTACTAGAGACTGTAGTATTTAAGGTAAGGAACAACTTACTTTCAGTACATTTCTCTACGAGTTATTTTTCAGATGATGCCATCGATGAAAAGACTCCTGATTGAAGGTGCAGAACTATGCAATCAGGACAGCAACAGTATTGATAGACTCATGATGTACGTTGACAATAATTTAAGCACCTTACACAGAGAACTGAATGAGGAAAATTTCGACAGAACGTTGGAGATTGTTTGGGACATGTTGGCTGTGACTTTGGGAGAAATAATTCAATCAAACTTAGATGTGAGTTTCAAAAACTCAAGATTCGACTTTAATGAGAGTTTCATTTCATGAAAACATTTGTATTCTTTGTTTTCAGAATAGAAGACCACCTTCGTTTTTCGAAAATCTTCGCAAAACACTTAAACTGATGATAGGATCGTTCAAGAATCCTGACGACTGTGATAATTGTAATTCTTTGAAACGGACTGACAATATTTTAAGGATAAACGGCTTGGAAACTGCGGATTTGATACATCAGGTATGTCCTTTATTTTTTTTGTCTATGAAATTCAAAGCAATTTTTGTGGAAGTGCATGAAACGAAATGAAAATATCATTCAGAACAGTCAAAAGTCAAATGATTCCTGGATGAAAGTACTCAGTTTCACTAGAACTTAAAAACCCATCAAGAATCTGGTGAAGATTTTCGTAATCAGGAGTATCAAAAAAAAATCATGAAGAATGAGATTCAAAAATTTCTATGAATTGAAGGGTTTTTGGCTTTCTACTACTCCATCTTGATACAAAAAAATTTGGGAATCTTCCAAAGAAAGGAAGTAATCAATTTGAAAATAAGTAACTCTATACATGGATGTATAGATCATGCAAAGAAGCAACTTTCAGACACAAACTGGAAGAAAGCCCTCCTGAAACAGCTACTTTCATATAAACATTGAATTACACGAAAGAAAAAAATTCTTTCAAAACAAATACTTTTATATGAACACTGAATTATACAGAAGATACTTTTCCCAACTCAGTTTGTATTATAAACGTTCGTTATGGAATAAAATCAGATATCATTCACAGGAGTTCTATTTTAAATGAATGGTAACAAATTGTACTTACATGGAACACTGTCATCCTCACTGGTAGACAGTGAGGATGAATGAATGTCATCGATGACATCATAATGACATTCATTCTTTCTATGTTTTTATACCACTTATGTTTGTAACTAATGTTACATTTTTCAAATGTTTTTTGTATTCGTTTGAAAATTGGTTTTTGAAATTATTGTTTTTTCCCTGCTATAAACAATGTATGTTTCTTGGGAAAATAAATTGTTACTAAATAATAAAAATCTCTACAACTTCATACAAAAGACACCAAACCATTGTCTTCAGATGAATTTTAGAAAATCTAACATAATTTTATTTCGCTCAAAGAACAATTTACCGTTTTCTCAAGATATCAAAATTACAATTGATAGTGACCAATTAGCTCTTGTGGAACACACAAAAAACCTTGTTTTAGAGATAGATTGTAATTTGAGATTCGAAAAACACATAAATAAATTTGTTCAGAGATCTTATCTACCCCTAAAAACATTATATGGAGCTAGGCATTTTTTAAGGACAGATATAAAAGTACTTTTGTGTGAATTCGATAGTATTGTCTATTTTTAATTTTGCTGACTGCGTTTATGGCCCTGATATGTTTCAAAAGTCCTGTTCAAGAGTTCAAAACTCTTGCCTAAGACTTATATATGGTGTTTGTAGACGCGAAAGAATTTCAAATAAAACTAATTACTGCTGGATGGTTGAATATGAAGAAGAGAAGACTTTTTCGTGCTGCTTGTTTGTTCTACAAAATTACCAAAAAACCATGTAAATGTAAGATTCAGAAGTGAACTAACGCCATCAAAGTTCAAAACTGAATTTTTCAAACGTTGTTTTTCATACCAAATTGGCACCAAATACAGCTCTTTAACCTCTGGATCTCAAATGTCCAACATTAACAAAATTCAAATTAAAGTACAAGAAATATCTTTTTGCCCAATCTTAACTTTTTTTTCGTTATTCCTTTTTCTATATAAACTTGAAACGATCATTCCTGAAAGAATGTATAATGATGCTAATATTTCTATTAGGTTTATAAAGTTAGAGCAGCATTTTAGGGGTTGAGTGGAGGTCTCGTCTCTGAATGAAGTGAACTCCGCCCTTTTATATTATACAATTTATGCAAGAAATGAAGGCGATTATTATTATTATAAGTTTTTGTCTAAAGTAAATCACTTCAATATACTTGTAGGTCCATCTGGATATGGCAGAAGAATTCAAAGGAATAAAAGAATCACCATATGGAGAAATATCGGTAAAAGCAAAATTTGAGGAGAATACCCTGACAGTTGAAGTCATGAATGCAAGAAATTTAATTGCCATGGATTCCAATGGTAAATCTTCGAGATCGAGTATGCATGAAAATTAATTACTTATTTTTTGTAGGTTCTTGCGACTCATTCATTAGGGTTCATTTTCTGCCAGAACATAAATTCAGTGGAATTGAAAAACCGAAAACAAAATGCCATAATAAAACCCAGTTTCCTTTGTATGATGAAAAATTCATTATGTGAGTAATACTTAGTTCACGAATTTAAAGTTTATAGGTATAACCACGACCCTTTGTGCACAGAATCCGATATCCGATGAACATTTGATAACACCAGAAAAATCCCCCTTCATTAGTTAGTATCAACAACCCTTCAACCAATAATGTAACGCCTGTGATCGATGAGTATTTCTATGATATCAAAAACGCCGACTTTAAATATATCCAATATTATTTGGGTTTTGTCAATCGGGATCAACTGTTACTCAACAAATCACCCCAAGATATGCTTAATGTTATCTATAACATAATTATGAATACATTCACCATTTTGTTCCTATCAATAAATTTTCAACTAAAAAAGTTCCCAGAAGATTCTCATCTGATTTGAAACGTCTTATTTACTTGAAGAAGGAAGCCCATTTGAAATTCAAAATAACGCGATGTCCCACTGATTACCTAACATTTTCTCACTTAGGCTCGCAATATAAAAAAACGTCAAAATAACAGCTACCGGGTTCATTTGGGTTCTTGTAGATGTATAAAAAGCAGTTTATGTAGAGGCAAGTTCGGGCTTCTCACCGGCCATGACTCAGTCTGGCAGCTGTAAATTTATTGAATATTCGGCAGTGAATAATATTAAAGCATTCTGGAATTTTGTGAATTCCAACGTAAGCATAATATTCTACCAGATGTGATGTATTATGGCAGGAGAAAGTGTAGTTGAGATTGCTAATATGTTCCAAGATTACTTTACCTCAGTGTACTCTGTAACTAACTGCCCCGAGTAAGAACCTCTAAACTCCCCTCTCTTGTCTGTTTCCAAGCTGTGCCTGTCAATTTCCGAAATCTATGAAAAACTAAATAGCTTAAATGCGTCTAAAAGACCTGCTTCTAAAGGACCTCCATCATTATTGAAGCACTGTAACTTTATCCTAGCACGGACCTTTACACATTATCTTCAACAACTGTATCAAACAGGGCATTTTTCCAGACTTCTAGAAATAAAGCTATATACAAATCTGGCGAATAGTCTGATATTACAAATTTTAGAGCAATCTGCATCCAAAGTTCTATTCCCAAAGTTCTAGATCTTCTCATTGTAAATACCTGACACTAATCTTAAATCCATTACTTAATAATCAACAATTTGGATTTCGCTCAGGGAAGTCAACTGAACTCAATCTGCTTGTCTATGAAAATTATCTCTGGAATATCTCAGACATAGGTGGCCAAGTTCATTTCATTTACACAGATCTTTCCAAGGCATTTGATGAAGTCAACTATAGTCGTTTATTACAAAAACTTGAACACATGAGAATTTGCGGTAACTTTTTCTCTTGGATACAAAGTTATCTTACAGATAACTCAAGTTAACAGATTGAAATCTTCTGGAAGCTTAGTACTAGCCGGTGTTCCCCAAGAATCCCATTTGGGACCATTGCTGTTCAATGTTTTTATGGTCGATATTCAATACTGCTTTTCTAATGCAGTATTTCTAAGCTTCTCAGATGAACATGCATACTTATACTTGCACATGCACATTTATACTTTTTTTAGTACTTTTTCTATATTAACATTATATTTCTTGGACTGTGTCAATACGATGCAAATCTTCGGACAATAAAGTATATTTTCATTTTTATTTGATTTGAAAGTTTACAAGAAAATCGATTCACCGGACGACTGTGTAGAACTCCAGAGGAATCTGAACCAACTATCAAGCTGGTGTTCTAACAATTGTATGAAACTTAATATACGTAAATGTCATTCCATAATTTTTAGCCTTAAACGTATCCTCTTAACGTTCTTCCACACTATAAATCAAGTTCCACTCAGTAACGTTACAGAAATAAAAGACTTGGGTTTACTCCTAGACAGCTCACTTTCATTTCAGCCCCACATGTCAGCCATTGTTAATAAGTCTCTCAATATGGTAGACTTCTTAAGATGCACCTCAGATTTCACTGATATCAAATACTTGTGAATTCTGTTTACTGCTCTCATCTTGAATACCTATCTTCTGTATGGAACCCGTCATATGCAAACCACATCCATATATTAGAACAAGTTCAGAGAAAATTCCTAAGATTGGTCGCGATTAAATCCAGAATTGCTCCTGAAAACTACATATGTAACTAAACTCTCCTCAACTACATTTTCTCATAGAGCTTGAAACACTCCGTAACGGAAGGGACACTAAAGACTCGAAGATATTTTTTTTATAATTACTAGATTTGTCCCTCTTTGCTATCCAAGATTGGACTTTCGGCCTCTCCTAAATTTTCTAGAATTACAATTTCTCAACCACACTGTAGAAGAAATCAGTACCTTCATTCCTTTATATCACAAACTATAAGAACGGCAAATAAAACGGACCTCGGTTTCTTGTATTCTACATTAGAGTATCAGTTTCAGAGGCAGCTTGATTCAGGGAGGAATACGAAGTATCTGCGAACGTCTTTTTAATAGAACGTTTAATCTAGTGACACGTTATCTGTTTAAAAAATCTGTTTTCCGGTTATCATATGTAGATATATTTGATTACTGTTTGTATTTTTATATTTTTACAATTTGATTAGTTTCATATATCCACTGTTTTGATTCTATCTATACTTTTGTATTGGGTATTATGTGTAGCTATCTTTAATTTTTGAATTGTATTGAGTTAAATGGGTCTTGAACCCGTTAGTGAATAAATAAATAAATAATTGAATTCTAATATTGAAATTTCACTTTTCAGTAAATTATCTCAGGACCAAAGACGTATCGAAGACGGATTAATTTTATTTAGCGTAAAGGACAAAGATTTATTAGGTTACAATAACCAGTATATTGGAGAAGCTTTTCTACCTTTTTGTGATATTGAAGAATCAACAAGTCCAATTGAATATACATCTCAAGTTCATTTGCAACTAGGACGGCCTACTCAAAAAAGTGAGTATACAAATTCAATTAATTTGAGAAAAACACCCGGTCGCATTGGCATTGCCCAAGAATGTATTGTTGCTTTCTTGAGAATTGTTTTTAACAAAAAGCCAGACAGTTTGGCCAAAAGTCGCCTCCCATAAGGATTTTGCACGATCTTTTCTTTCTATTAAAGCAGGTGCAAATTCAAAAGGGTTTATCACAATGTGTAATTATTTTTTGCTTGTTTTCAGCAATGGCTTCCGAAGGAATAAAAGCTCTGGAACACAGACAAGGTGATAAGCTCGCCAAAGATTTTATGAAAAGATTCAGACAAAGAATGGCGTCGTAAATATTCAGACTGTTTTATATTAATTTTAATGTTTCAGCAACCAGATCGAATAGTTTTATATTTATCTTTTATTTGTAGTGTTTTATTTTACATTTGCAATAAAAATATTTTTTCTAACAATTTATGTTTTCCTTGGTCTCACAGAAAGGTAATGAAAGAGCTTGCCTGGAAGGAAAATAATATATTAAAGAAAATAAATAACCCAATTTAAACATCTTTATGTTAACAACTAAAATGAGGAAAAGCTGTACTGAATTGCATAAAATCAATGCTTGAATGAAAATTCAGTACATTGAGAAATGTGTAGAAATACCCTCAAGAAAGGCAGTGAAAGCAGTATAAATAAAAACAGCAAAGAAAATTCCAGTCTGCTATTTCTTCGGACTAGCATCAAACATGCTAATGTACAGAAGGAAAATATTTCTTCCAAATCTTATTAAATAAACATTGTACATACAGCATTCAAACAATACATTTCTATGAGATACAAAATATTACTGTAGATGTACTGAAAACAATGCAGAAGTACAATAACAAGAAATATCTAATCAATGAATGAATTAATGAAAAAAATGTTTTGTTTGTACATCTTTCCACCTTACATACTAATTACCACCTACATTAAAAAAATATCAAATTTACGTAATTTTATTACGAATTTGCAGATAAAATCATGAAAACATAACACTTCTCTTGATATATAAATTTGTCTCCTTAGTCATAGATAGATATTGCAATGTTATCAATAAAGGAAAAATTACACCGGAGAATACATTTTTGGAAAAGCTGAGAACCAAAATGAATCTCGGAATTGAAGCATCACATCAGAATTTTGACGTGCTCCAACCAAAATTGAGAGACGGTTTCGCAGTCAATTTAATTTTTTTTAACAGGACACTCACAAGGAGTTGGCATCTTCAAGAGTAAAAAGATTCCTGAAGATTCCAAGCAAAACGTTGAAAACGATTAATACCACAGCCAACTCCAGAACCAGTCATGAGATGGAGTTGGACTCTGTTCAGAGTCCTATATTTTGGAAATGAGGTTTTATTATACTTTTTCCATAGTTGAGCACCTTGGAAGTTGATGAAGAGATTAACCTAACTAAACCTTGCACAAACACGTTTTATTAATATTCGTGGATACTTATATTATTTTGATAATCCATGCATTTTCTTGTCACAAAACTCATTCAAGCATGTGAAAGTACAAGTCTCACCGCTCAAAACCCATTGTGAACATTTTAGATTACATCTCGTTTATTAGATACGATCGATTATTGAAAATTAGATTACCGTTTTCATTAGAATGTTACATCAAATCCAAAATCGCTGTGTTGGTCTTGAATCTCATAACCCAAAAACTCCAATATAAATCTACAGAATTTCAAACCCGGTGATCCCAAAACTTTAATGAGGTTATTAGGGTTTCTTTAATTCCTAGTTTTCAAGGTTATGAAGTCTGAAGTTATCAGATTATAGGTTATTCATTTGAGGTTAGCAGTGTTTGTTAAAAGGTGCGAAAAGAGGTTTAGGTAATATGGGAATAGCATTTAGATTTATAGGATTTATCATTTAAAGGTTTTATGGAAAAATTTAAAAATTAAATCAATTAATTCAAAATAACTTTTTAGGGGATGAGTTGTACTTTCAGATGTATGAGGGAGTTCTGTGCAATGTTTTTGCATTTATAGAATGATCTCAATTCCTGTAATGAAGAATCAATTCTAACATGAATTCGGATTCTCTAGTTTTGAAAAATATTGACCTGTATTATTAATGAGTAACGAACCAGTTTGAGGCGTTTCTTTCATTTTGTTATTTTTTTTTACTTTCACAGTCCACATTTATCAGACTACATATTTTGCTCCTGGTAGTTAGTACATGTGACTATAAAACATAATTATGGATACTGAAACAGAGGAATAATGGACAATGGATAATGGACAATGGAGATAAGTGACGCTCAAACGAAAATAAAAAATACATTTCGAAAGTGCCTCCAAAAGAAGTCAACCAAATCCAGAAAAAATCCAACGATTTATTTTTGGTTCACCCAACTGTACTAATGCCCATCCTTGAACCTCCACAAAAACAACAGATAACAAAATCTGTTATAATTCAAAAAACCAACAGAACAAAAAGTTCTTACCAATAATGAAAGAAATTACGCCCAAAAAATACAAGCCTGCTTTCTTCCCAGCTGTAGATACAGGATATTCCAGGATAGAATTCTGTAGCTTATGGGAAAAACTATTTCCTCAGTTCACTGATGAAATGATTAAAACGCAGGAAGGATTCAAACTCAAAGCAAATAATAAGTTGAAGAGAGTTACAGATACTCTTGAAAGACTTCTATTATTCAAGAAAATGAACAATTTCAGAAAAACTGATCCCATCATTACTGCCCCCAACTCACAAACAGAAAGTTACTCTTGTTCGATTGATAGCTATATATTTTGTAGAAATTCACATTGAACATAGGATAAAGAAAATAACTTCTGTCTAATTTCTACTAAGTTTATTATTTGTTACGACCAGTTTCGGTTTGTTAGACCATTCTCAAATAACTGATGTTACTTACTGTTGTTGAGGTTAGCCTTGTCAAAAAAGATGTGAAACTTATAGAAGTAAAACATGTCAGCACAATGAGACAAGTCACTAAGTTAAGATATCTTGATTCCTCACTGGGATACAATATTTACATGAATGATTTTTAATAAAACATACAAATGTGTTTAAATTATAATTTGAGGGTAGAATACCATGTGCTAGATATGAAGGAAAGAGAGAAACAAGAAACATTACAATGACATATGTCATAGGATTCAGTTTAATATAAGTTAGTCCATGATGAACTAATTTCAAACTGAATCCTATGGCATATGTCATTGTCATGTTTCTTGTATCTCTCTCTTTTTTCTTTGTTGGTAGCACATTGTCTTCTACAGGCGAATCATAATTCAAACACTTACAGATGGTTCATTATTCCTATTACTATTGTGCCTCAGTGAGGAATCAAGATATTTTAACTTAATGACTTGTCTCATTGCGTTGACATGTTTTGCTTATATAAGTTTCACACCTTTTTGACACGGGTAACCTAAAAATAACAGTAAGTTTCAACTTTGTCTTGTACATTTTGAATATAACTGTCATTAATACCTTTTGTAGCTTCTTCCTGAATATGATAATGAATTTCATAGAAATATTGGAATAACTTGCTTTATAAGAGTACACTTCCATTTGGGTGCCATGTTAGCTCACGTTAAGACCAAAATCGTTTTCGACTGAACATATCCAACGCTCTGTTGGCGCAGTTTAGGCGCAATACATCCGAGATGAAACTTAGATTCACCATTATATGCCCGAAAAAAAAAATACAGTCCATACCGAGTCTAAAAAAAAAAGCAAAAATTGTTTTACAGCTGGGAAAGTGATGGCGACTGTTTTTTGGGATATTCATGAAGTTATTTCAATCGATTATTTCAAAAAGAAAAAACCATACAGGAGCATACTAAGTATCACTAAGACTAAGACAAAGTACCGTCTTACATGTCAGCGGTTACCAATGCAAAAAATCCACGAATTGCGGTTTGAACTGCTTAACCTTCCGCTTTACTCACCAGATCTAGCCCCAAGCGACTTCTATTTGTTTCCTCTTGTAAAAAGTGCGCTCGGAGGACAGAGATTTTCTTCAAATGAAGAGGCAATCACCTTCGTGAACAATTATTTTACAAAAAAACACGCTGAGTACTATTTCAAAGGGTTACAGGTATGGGAGCATCACTAGGAAAAGTATGTAGAGTTAAAAGGAGACTATGTTGAAAAAAAAATAAATCTGAAAAAATATCTTGTATCTTTGTTAGGTTGGAAACACAATGGTTTTTTCAAATAAAACACTACTCCTATACCAAACCAAAAAAACTGTGAGCGTCATCAAGAGACGATAGTTTCTTAAAGCATGTAATTTCTCCAGAAGAAATACTTTATCCCTAAAACCTCCTACTCATCTTTTTACAATAAATTTATAGATACAGACCACCACTTTTTGGTATTTCTTTTCAGCTTCAACTGATAATCGCCCCGATACGAAAATCAAAATTTTTACAACAAAATTAATTTAAAACCAAATACGGTTACTGTACAAATACACCTTAAAAAATGCTGAAGAAGAAATAACATTTTTACCGGAAAATCCTTGCCTGACCGTAGCTCAGTCGAACAGCAAAGACTTCCCACTTGAAAACGGCTCTAGGAGCCTGGACTGCCGCTCTTCCAGTGGCGTAGAATACATTTGAAGTTCAGGGTTTTCCTCTTGCATACTATCCAAGTGAAATCGGAAAGTTTCTTCCGTCAATTCTCTTCTGGGCGTCGAGGAAAAGCTTTGATCACTAAACAAATGTCTATCCGATATTGAAGATTTCCGCACGCGTCCCAAATTCTCCGAGAAATGCACGTGTCGAGACGTTGGTGTCGGGGTTAAAATTGGAGACATTTGAGGTTCGTAAGCGCTCGGACACTTCATAATGCTTTTGGAAGCAATTGGAAGCATCGATTTCAAGTTATCAACAATTTTTATTTGTACCTCTTTTCGGCAAATTGTTGCGGCTTGCGTGCGGTCCTGGCCAATGGTTTCAGGAAACACTGCTTCGTCTTCGATGATGCTGGATATCCTACAAGCTTTTGACTGTAGGAATGTTCGAGATTGTCTTTTTCTCTTAGTTGTCAAAGGTTCAATAAATCTTTGGTGTTTGGGTGTGGGCTCTGTCTCATCTTCAAGCTATAAAATAAGATACGACAGTTATAAATGATAGGAGTCCCTCGCTAAACCAAGAAACATATTTTTATGAAATCATAAACAGAAGTCCGCCACACATGTGATTTTGGTTATAAGATATTGTGTTTTTTTGTGTGCAATTAAAACAAAATTTACCACGGACGCAAATATAGCTATTTTCAATCAATGTATTATTTTTGTATTTTCATACAAGTATTTCATGTCATTCAACATTTCATATATTACAGTATATCAAAATAATCATTGGTCTATCACGACAGGTAACTACATTTCTGAAATAATTGAAGTATCTGCCAGAGTTTTTTAATACAGTCAATAATCGCCAGTTTTCATTTGTTGATCCTATTCGTGCCGACACAATAAAGCCTCGTGTGTTGCACCGAAAAATTTCTTGTGAAGTATTTATAATCGTAATTGTAGACCTTTGACAAGATCCGAAAAGTGCAAGTTATCTTGATTTCAATTATTCCGATCCATCGTTCACCCTTTTTAAAAGCGACCATTTCCTCAAGGTCACTATTCATTGCAAGATCACAATGTAGTGATCATGATATTGTGAGATTTAGGTCTTAGACCAACAACTTTTACTTTTTGTTAAATTTTACCTGTCGAATGGATCTCAAAAGGTGACATATAATGGTTATAAATCAGAACTGATAACTATTACTTTTGGTATACCTCAAGAAGCAAATATAGGGCCACTTCTGTTCTTACCAATGATCTATACCAACAAATAAAATCAGTGAAACTTCATTTCCTCCAGATCAAACTCAGATTCGGAAAATACAGGTAAATAACAGAACTCACTTTCTTTTTTTTCTAATCAAATTCATATAAATCATGCCAGGTCCATTTCAAATTTTCATTATAATGATTATCAGAACAACAGTTTTATTATCCATGATAATGAGATGCATTTTTCATAGAAAACCACAGAAACGTGATCTCGTGGTTTTCATGGCATATACTCAATACATACATTTTCCCTTTTTGTATTCCAAAACGTATAGTTGCCTGGGGTGTTTCGCTTCAATGGGTAACATCATACTCAACAAACAAAACTCATACCACAGTAGTGAATAATGAGAAATTAGATTCAAAAATAATAAATACAGGGGTTCCACAGGGTTCAATCTTGGGACCAATATTGTTGTTAGCCTTTCTGAGTGACATTGATGACACCTGTACCTCCGCAAATCAAACAATAATATATGCAGATGATGTCACACAATAATATTGACCAATTGACAAAATCAAGTAACAACGCATCTAATGAAATAGAAAGATATAGCCTTGAAAATGGCCTCATCTTGAATACAAAAAAAACAATTATGTCCGGTTTTTGCCAAAAATCATAAATCCAAATATGACCTATACTTGACCTTATCTCTACAATCTATGGAAACCATCACTTTCTTAGGTGTTACTTTGGACAGTAAGCTAACATGGGAAGCACACATAAACACTGTATGTTCAAAACTAAGCACTACATGCTATATAATAAAAAACCTGCAAGATACTGGAACTATTATATTTTGGGATGGTTCAGGTACTCACAAAAGATGTTTCACAGAGGAAGCCATAAAAAAATTTGACGAAAAACTAAATAATGAGAATTGGGCAGAGGTCTATGAAATACAACATGAGCAAGTAAACAAGCAATGGGTGATGTTCATCAATAACTTTATAAATATTTTCAACAAATGTTTTCCAATCAAGCAGATACATTTTCGTAAAAACAAAAATTGTTACTCGAGTTCTCAAATTGAGGAATATAAAAGTAGGTTAGATACATTACTATGCCTATCCAAAACGAATGGAAGTATCAAATATGAATACTTGAAAATAAAAACTGAGTATGATAAGTTGTTAATATCGTCAAAACAGGAAAATTATACAAATATATCTAACCGCTCTCTTTTGTAAGATAAACACAGACTGTAACAAGAACTGAGAAGCATTACCCCAGAAGCAAATTCCATATCTTAGGCGGGATTCTATTACCGCAAAATAGACTGTTCTTGCAGCTTGCAAGTTGAGTTCTCTGGTAATAACCCTAAAAACATAGCATCCCTAAGCCATCCTATTACATAGATTAGAGATGTGGATATCAAAGGATAGATTATTATCTACATGCAAACCCAAGAATTTACTTGATGAGACGGAGCTAATTAAAGTATTCCCTAGAAAAATTTCATTTAATATACATTTAAAGGTTAGTATGCAGGTTTTTGTGGTATTGAATGCCAGTCTGTTAGCATCACACCACTTTTTAACGATGTCTATATCAACCGATATATTATTATATAGTTCAGTATTGTCTTTTGAGTGCCAAACAATAGTAGTGTCATCAGCAAATAGAGTTATTTTTCCTTTCGTATTGATGAGAGATAGGTCATTTGTGAAGAGCAGGAACAGTAGTGGACCGAGTACTGAACCTTGTGGAACCCCACAAGATACCAACAGAGGTTCAGATCTCTTATTATTAACTAATACAGACTGGGTGCGATCTGACAAATAAGAATGAAACCATTTCAACGCTACATCTCTGAAACCATACATTTCCAATTTATTCAAGAGAATTTTGTGATTTACGCAGTCGAATGCTTTAGCAAGGTCACAAAACACAGCAGCAACTACTTCACCCTCATTGATACTGAAATATATTTTTTCTAGAACTGAGAACATAGCATCATTGGTGCTCCTTGATTCTTGAAAACCAAATTGGCAATTACTAAGTGAGTGGTTAGTATTGAGAAATGAGATCATTCTTTTCTTCACCAATTTTTCTATAAGCTTTGCAAGAGTTGGCAAAAGTGAAATGGGTCCAAGGTTTGTAACCAACTCACAATCTCCTCCTTTAGATAGCAGGTTAATGATTGCGAACTTCAAACATTTTGGAAATATTCCGCTCGAGAATGAAAAATTGATGGCTTCTGCCAAGGTTGACAAAGCATTCTCTGGAATATGAAGAAGTACCTTTGCAGATATATCGTCCCATCCTGAGATATTTTTGTTTTTTATACTTTTTAAGATGTCCATTATTTCCTCAGAATTAGTTGGTGTTAAAAAGAAAGAATCTCTTGTATATATGTTCTTCATATAACATTTAGGGTCTTCTTGCGGGGGAATATTTGTAGAAATACTTTCTGCTATGGAGCAATAATTATTAATTTCATCTGGGTTTAGAAATGTTTTAACAGATGCACTTTTTTGTTTACCACTGAGCTCATTCACAATAACCCAACTCTCTTTGCACATGTTGGTAGAGTTAGCTATACGACCTTCATAATAAAGATGTTTAGCAGTCCTTATCGCTTTTTTAAAAATGCGTCTGTACTTGTTGAAATACGATATGAAAGTTTAATTATTTCTTGGATATTTTCTTATATAGTGCAGGGACCCCAAGTTTCTACTGGCTATCTTTATACCCTTAGTGATCCATGGCTTTCTCGATTTGGTCTTAGAAGGAGTCAAGGGAAATGAAATATCAAAAATTCTTTTGAGACTTGAATGGAAATTGGTCAATGGGTCACTACTTCTTAAAATATTCTCCCAATAAAAAGTCGAGGCCATTCTTGCAAAATTTTCGAAATTTTTTTTACTGAAACTAAGTCTGAAGATTTTATCACGTTTTTTATTACAATGATTTATATTAAAAGAGCAGATCACCGCTTCATGATCAGATAAACCACTGTTAACTACATCACAAGTCAAACAAAGAAAATTGGAACATACATAATCTAAAAGAGTAGATCTAGAACCCTATTGTGTTGAGGATTTTTTAAAACATCAGTTTTGAAGTATACCTAATTGTGTGTGACGTCATTTCATTACATGTAATTATTTTTTATACAAATAATTGTGGCATTTTCTAAAATAAACATTATTATTGTTATTATTATCACTTTGCAATATGGCGTGATTTTTAGGGGCCCCATTGTCACTTTGAATGGCATTTGTACCTCAAAAAAGAATTATAAGAACAATGTGTCATGCTCATCCAACTACAACATGTAAATCTTTTATTAAAAAATTTCCAAATACCAACCCTTCCGTGTTTGTATATTCTTGAGCTGATTTATGTACAATCAAAGACCAAAATGAATACTAGAAATAAAGACTTAAACAACCCTATGCAAGGTTATCAGTCTGTGAAAATTCACCAAAGCATATTGGTATCAAATGTTTTAATAAAATAATAGATGAAATAGATGTGAATCTGAAATAAATTGAAAAATTACCTTCTTGAAAAAATATTTTATAATGTTGAAGAATTTTATATTTCCTGATATCCTACTATTGTGAAACTGTATAATTTTTTTGGTTTGTTTTGCAACTATACACATCTCAACAATTCATTTGTAGATTACCTTGTATAATCTTTTGATTGATGAATAAATTCTTTTATATTATTATTATGTCATATAAAAAATCGCTACGTGTGTTCCGCGAATGAACTCTAGTCCGAAGTGATTTAGACAGAAGTTATAAAGTACCTACATCTGTAAATAGATAATGGACTTGATCCTCAAAAAAATTATTATTGTTGAGCATTTTCAAACTGATCCACAATAGAAAACCAACTCACCTCAGCCGATCTGACTCTTTTCAATCTCTCTCTGAATGACTCCTCTGACGGTGCTTGATAATCGGTCAGGTGCTCGTGATATCTGTCCTTTTTCAACAACTTGATGTTGTAGGAATCATTCGACAATTTTCCTTTCTTCGCACCACAGATTTCAATGTTGTATGTATTTGCCAACTGAAGAGAAGCTATGAAGTACCTAACAACTTCTGCCGAAGATTTACCTTCGACTATGGAAGAAAATGCTTTCGTTTCATCCACATTCAAGTCTTCCATGATATGAGAACCATATTCGTGGATGTTGAAATCTCTTTCTTTTAGGTTTTGGAGAATAGGAGTGATGGTAGACCTCCATTCGGAAACTCTGGCTCGGGACTCGCGTTTGTCTTGTTCTTTGGATTGTTGGTCATCTTGAAGGTCTAAATCGACAGAAAATCAATTTGCTTGAAAGAATTTCAGGGCAGAACACAACAGCATGATCAGGGTGTGAAAAGACAAATATTTAAAATGACAATAATGCAATGATACTTGTTACAAAATAAACACAAAATTATAATCTATTATTTTTGAAAACAATATTATAAACCATCTACTTGAGAATAACTGAAAAAAAACAGTGGAATCCCAAAAAAACTGCAAAAATCATCACAAAAACTGATTCCTCAAAATTCAATTCACTGTGAACTAAGAAACATTCAAGACAATATTTTAAACGATCTTAGACACAACTCACATAGTATTGAGAATATTGTCTTTCTTACCTGCAGCAATTGGTGAAATGTCCTCATTTCCCTGTTCTTTTCTAGATTCTCTCAATGAATTGAGTAGTCTCTGATATTCCCCGTCGACAGTGGGTGAATCTACATCATCTCTAGAAATCACTTCTTTTGGTGGTGCTGTTTGATCTGTTGCAGAACCTGTGCCGTCCATTTCTGGCAGAGTTTCTCCACATGCCAGAGGAACATGGGATGTTTCGAATAAGTTTTCAATATTTTCATGTTCTTCTCTTACTGGCGAGGGATGACCGTGACTCACGCTGATATAACCTGAATCATCATGCATCCCTCGATCAGAACGTTGACAATAACTGTGATCAGAAAATATCGACCGAACATCATCCTGATCACGGGCTGCATCAGTTTCCTTAGTTTGGTTTTCAACAGGAGGAGGTTCTTCTACATTTTCATCGGCATCTGATGCTTCTGAATCGTAATTCACTTCCGTAATTTCACCTTGAATAAAAATGTGATGTGTATGTCCTCATAGAAGTAGGATTGTAACAATAAAAATTAAATTCCCTGAAAGGTAGAACCAGTACTTTGAACCACCTCATTATGATAATGGCAACTTGATTGGTGAAACACGTGTTGAGAAGACAGAGTTTTCTGGTATGAAGAAGAATTTTTTTGATGAATAAAACTCCTTGCTTGTACACTGTTTCAAATAATTGTCTATATATGAAATGTTAGTAAAACCGCTGACAAACTTAGATTGATCAACAGGGCTGTTGACTACTCCTAAGTTTTTATTTCTGCCCTAGAGACAAGTTTAAAAAACTACACGTTTTTTCTTATTGTATTTTTGGGTATATAACCTTCCACTAGTACAGTGGTCGCCAACTTGTCGATCGCGAGCTACCGGTAGCTCGCGGAGGCAATTCTGGTAGCTCTCACAACGATTTTAATTTAAAAAATACAAACTGCAAAAATCAGAGAAGCTTCTGAAAATTCCACAAAAAAATCTAATTATCATAATATTAAACATAAACAGCTGCAACGTTGCGATGAGCGATCTGCCGCTGACGCCATCAAGCTAGAATCGGCTAGAACCGACCACCCGGACCAGCGCGTTAGTGTTCGAGAACGATCTGGATTGCTTTGAACGGGATAAATACGCACGGTGCGGCGACATTGCGCTTAGTTCAAAACGCGTAACCAACGTCCAGCGGTTGGGTTAGTAGAGAACAACAAAAATAATATTATGGCAAGCAGTTGTAAGAAAGTAAAGACATACCACTTTCATTACAGAAGTTAAAGATAAAAATGTGTGTTTTTTATGTAATACTTCGATCTCCGTTGCTAAAAAAAGGAAACATTGAGAGACATCATAAAACTGTACATTCTAATTTTGAAAAATCATTCCCACTACATTCTGCCACCAGAAAGGAGAAACTGAAACAGTTAAAAAAGCAGTTAATTGGATAACAATCAATATTTTTAAGAACAGTCGACAAAAATAAGGCTGCAACTGAAGCATCGTACCGTGTGTCCCAGATAATTGCACAAAAAAAAAACCTTATGAAGACGGGGAAATGATAAAACAGGCGTTTTTAGAAGCTGCTGATTCGTTATTTGCCAACTTTAGAAATAAAGACGAGATAGTTTCAGCTATAAAATCTATGCAACTTTCTGCTAATACAGTGATGAGACGTGTAGAAGTAATGAGCAATGATATTTTTTTACAGTTAAGAACTGACTTAGATAACTGTGTTTATTTTTCACTTCAACTGGATGAATCAACAGATGAATCAACAACACTGCCCAGATGGCCGTGTTCGTCAGGATGGTTTTTAGTGATTTTACGATTAAAGAAGATCTTTTGAAGTTCATTCCACTGAAAGGACACACTACTAGACATGAGTTATTTTCTCATTTAAAAAATATTATTTCTTCCGAGAAAATTCCAATATAGAAAATGGTAGGCTTGACAACCGATGGCGCTCCAGCTATGGTGGGTTGTCGTAAAGATGAAACTTTTCCGCAATTTCTCTGTTACCACTGCATTATCCATCAGCAAGCATTATGTGGAAATTTCCTGAAACTAAACAACGTTATGAAACTGGTGGTAAAAATTGTGAACAAGATTAGAGCTCAAGCGTTACAAAGAAGATTATTCAGAACCTTGGCCGATGCAATTGACTGTCAATAAGGGGACCTTCTCCTTCAGTCTGAAGTCCGATGGTTAAGTAGAGGACGGGTGCTGAAACGTTTTAATGATGTCCTATCTGGCATAGTTCAATTTTTCAAACAACTCGATGAACCGACTCCGGAACTAGAAAATTCAATCTGGCTTAGAGATTTTGATTTTCTCGTGGACATTACAGAGAAATTAAACGAACTTAATTTGCAGCTTCAGGGGAGAGACAAAGAACTAGCGGAAATGATTTCTGATATAAAAGCATTTATCAAAAAGCTGGAGTTTTGGGAACAAAACCTAATTAACAGCGATGCCAAGCATTTTCCTTTTCTTTCAGAAAAAATATCTCAAAATCCATTAGAACCCTATGACAACAAATATCATGTAGAAATAATTTCTACCCTGAAGAATAACTTCAGAAATCGTTTTAAGGATTTCAATGAAATGGCTTTAGTAACGCAGTTTGTTGTTTCACCCTGTATGGAAATTGATATCCAACAGTTTGCAACTTGTGTTATGCAGAAGACATCGCTGCAACAGAAATGGAAGTCATTGAGTTTCAAAATGATTTAGCCTTGAAATCGTTAGTCTCAAGTACTGAATGTATCTGGCCTATTGTAAGTAAAGACAAATATTCAGTTCTATGCCGTGTTGCCTTGAAAGTGAAAGCATTATTCAGTTCAACCTATTTGTGTGAATCTTCTTTTTCCAATATGAAGTTTATTAAGAACAAATATCGCAATCGACTTACAGATGAACATTTGGATAATTGTATTCGAATGGCTGCATCAAATTATACTGCAAACATTAAAAAAAATTATCAATGAGTCTGAGTGTCAGCCTTCTCATTGAACGTGCTTTTTTATTTTTCAATGTTTATGTTCATGATAGTGCGTTACTATTTTTAAATCATACGTGACATGCCGTTGTGGCTGGATAAAAGTTTGTGTTTATTTTTCAAACACCTTCGTTTGATAGGTAGGAATGTAGCTATGAACAAGTACGTACTAGTAATATTAGTTATTTTGTTATTAGTTTATTATTAATGCCTATGTATTATGTATAACCAGTTAAATAGTAAAATAAATACATATAATGATAAATTAACTGTGGATTATTTCATTTACGTTGCGTTACGTGGCTTCCGTGTGGGTAGCTCGCTGTTTATTCCAAAATTAACAAAGTAGCTCAACACATTGAAGAGGTTGGCGACCACTGCACTAGTAGATATCTCCTCTATATATTTCATTGTCACGCTAGCATCAAAAAATTATAGTTAGATGTTTGTAAGATAGAGTGACGACAGTTTGCAATTCAGTTCATAATATGAAATAGGAAATACTATCATTGAAATGGTTTTGGAGCAAAATGCATATCCGGAGCAGTTTGTGGAAAGAGCTCTCAATGAATATAATGTAAGAACAACTTTTAGAACTACCAACACATTGGGATCTCTTTTGACACAAACTAAACCCGAAAATATGGTTGAAAAATCGAAAGATTGTATTTACAATATACCGTGTTCCTATGGAACCTCAAGATCCCTAGATGTGAGGAAAAATGAACATCGTGGATACAAAGGAATTGGCCGCGGTGGTAGTGCGCCCGACTCACGATCGAAAGGCTGTGGGTTCGATTTCCGCCTCGACCAGATATTTTTCTCGAGAGATTTTATCTGGTTGAAGCTGGGATGATTCTGCAACTGAGTTAGGAATCACACGTTAAAAGGTAAGACCGCGTTAGTCCTTAGCTCGCACAAGTTTCTCAACTTCTGAGAGTTGTCGTTCGTATGGGGGCGACAGCTAATTAACGGAAAAACAGATTTTTTTAAACAGATGAGGAGAAGACAGATGGCAGGATTAGAAAAATTAGAAAACTCAACGAATCCGCATATATTATCTTAGCTGAACTCTCGAAAAACATCTAGTATATGTATTCACGTAGATTATGTTGAAAAAACTAAAGCTATTCACAATTTGAGGTAAACTAAAGTAAATTTCAGCTTTTGAAAACGAAAAAAAAATCTAAAACGTCAACCACTAAAGAAAGGCAAGTATAAATATTTTTTTCTTCAATTGATATTATCAATTTGTAAGCAAAATTTATGAATATGACAAGTTACTGACTAATTGGACTCTCCATTACGCAGTCACTTTTCGGGGAGAACTTTTCAGTTTGTTCTTTATTAAATTTCAGCGATTCTCTATTGATTTAACTTTGTTTATTTTTCAGATTGTGGAAGGTTATATACCCGAAAAAACAGTAAGAAGTTTTGTGTGTGGGAAAAATGTTTCTGTTGTGATACATAACGGGATGGTAATAATAATTGAATCGATTTACGTTCACAAACTGGTCTCCACTTTCATTTCACTACATTTCTTTTTTCAAGGCATTAAACATTATTATGCGAATGTGAATATCCTGCGTCAACCTTCATCAATCATCAACTAACTCCCAAGTTTTTCACCACTCCCCTACCTCTTTTTACACATTGGGAGGTCGTCAAGAAGGTTATCACAGCACCTGTAGTTGAATGGGCTATCAAGACTATTAGCCCTTCAAATCTCCCGGATAGAATGGTATATATACCACCCAGTTCGTTAGCAGCAAGGGTTGTATATATACCTGAAGTGGGTCGGAAAGAGACGCACCCTGAATAGGTAAGACCAATGAGTCTTACATCCTTCCTGTTGAAAGGACTTGAGAAGATACTGAACAGACACATGTATGCTTATCTAACTGGCAAATCGACATATTTAGCATTAAACAACCTTGCAGCATTCCAATCCATTGACAACAAGGAGATTGCAATATTGAAGAAGCATTTGACAATACACTACTTGAATCTATAGGATCATCCCTGGCTGGAAAAGGCATAGAATCGACCATAACTGGCTGGATCTATGCCATGCTGGTAGACAGAACTGCAACTACGACTCTTCGAAAGAAGGTCATTAGGGGCTGCCCTCAAGATGGAGCACTATCTTCCCTTCTGTGGTCGCTCCTGATGGATAGTCTGCTTGATGCCCTTGACAGAAGGGAAGTATACCTGCAAGCTGATGCAGAGACTTTGTCATCTTGGCAAAGTTCACTTCAAGAAGGGTAGCTTGTGATATTCTATAAAGTACGATGGACATTCTTCATAGTTGGTGCCCCAAGGAGCAGATGTCTGTCAATCCCAGCAAAACTGTGATACTCCCCTTCACCAGGAGGAGAAAATATGACGATTCAATGCCGCTTTCCCTCAATGGTGAGATCAATCCATTTGGAACAAAGGTGAAATATCTTGGCATTGTCCTTGTTAAAAAAAACCTGGAATGCTCACTTGGAAAAAGTTTTACAGAAAGCCAGACTGTCCCTTTGAATATGTTGAAGGATTTGTGGCAAAATTTCTCGATCTACCTCTTGTCCACATTTTTCTAGAGAGAGACTAGATGGACTGCATATAGACTTGTGCACAACGCCAACTACACAAAACAATCTAATGCAGAGTACAATAGATTGACACTGAAAGTCACATCATTCTGGGAATGACCTCTGACATTATGCCTCCAACTGTCAACGACGAATTGCCTCATACAGTACTGTTCCTGAGTAAAAACGACTGGATGTTCCGGGAGATGGATATATTAAGAGCAGATAGTTGTTGATTTACAGATGGATCAAAAACACTTTCAGGTTTGGTGCAGGTGTTTTCATACCTCTCCAACAGAACTCAAATTGTTAACTTCCATAATTTCTGATCCTTGAAATATTGAATGGGGTGTACCTCAGGGTTCAGTTCTTGGGCCAATATTTTTCCTTATTTATCTGAATGGTCTCAGTAAACTCGACATTCGAGGATCATTTACAATGTTTGTGGATGATACCACATTACTGTAGCATAATAATAATGTTGAACTTCTGAAATCTAACATTTCCAAGGACTTAGAAAAGGTTAAACAATGGTGCGATGCAAACTTGCTTTGCTTCAACATTGATAAAACCAACATATTGACATTTAAGTTCATGTATAATTACCTTTATCTAGGCAGAAATATTGTTATCAACAAATCACATACCAAATTCTTAGGAATCTACTTAGATGATAAATTAAAATTTGAGGAACACATAAGAAATCTAAATAAAAAACTAGCCTCAGGTTGTTATGCTATTAGAGTGATAACTAATGAACTGGGCTTTAATGCTTGTATAATGGCCTACTTCTCCCTTATTGAATCTCACCTGCGATATGGTATTGCCTTTTGGGGATTTGGAAAGAACCAGTTGATGAATTTGATTGTTGTGCCTCAGAAAAGAGCAATTTGGTACATTTCTAAAAGTAAACCTAGGGACCACTGCAAACCACTCTTTCTCAAACATGGATTATTAACAGTATACTCCATATTCATCTTAGAAACGGTCTGCCGTTTCTGATAATATATATCTGCCTAAACCTACAACGTCTTCAACTAAAAATTCCATTACATTTGAAAGTAAAAAGTTATATAACCATTCACTTAGTCTCTTTAAAAATATTACAAACTATTCATTATTTCGAAAGACCGTTAAAAATGCACTTGTGAAAAAGGCATTCTACAGTATACAGGAGTATTATGTTGACAATCTGGCTTAGTCCTGAAAAGCCTTGAATTTGTAATGTTTGTCGCTTACAATTTTTACCGTAACTTGTATCAACTTTGCTTTTATCATTCTTAAAATTTATGTACATATATATGTTTTATGTGTTCGTACTTATTTTTATTGACATACCATCATATCTACTGATTGGTAATTGTTAGTCTTAGTTTTAATACTCTATTTATAAGATATTAATTTCGATATTGAAGTATATTTCACCTCGACTTCATATGACTATGACTATGATTATATTTATATTTTTTATGTTTATACTTGTATTTATTTCTATATTTATGTATTTATATTTACATTTTGATTTATATTAATGTTTGTATGTATATTACTTATATATTTAAGTTTCATGTTTATACTTACTATCCATTCTATATAACACGCTTTGTCAATAAGATTTATTCTTGGACAATAAAGCATATTTTGATTTGATTTGAGAGATATCAACCTGAGTACAGAGATATCAACCTGCCTAGGGACCCATGCGACTGTATTTGAAGTGGAACTCTATACTATTGAATTGTGTGCGGAGAGATTGGTAGAATCCAACCTCATACACAAGTCAATAAAACTACTCACGAACAGTAAAGCGTTGGAAGCTCTTATAGCTCCTACCGAGTAACTTTCAAATTGGAAGCAAATTGCCAAAAAACGACTCTCCTCAATAGGAAGATTTGACAAATTGTCTCTGATCTGGATTCCTGGCCATATTGGACTGGAAGGCAATGAGGCTGCTGACTCCCTTGCAAAGGAGAGTGCTATCATTGGCATCGCTTTAGGCTTTGCTAGACTTTTGGCAAAATCTTCCAGGATTAGTTCACTCCAAGGCGTTCATTCATTCTTCGGAGCTTGAAACCAAACAGTTATTGGACTACAGTAGGGATGAACTACGATGTCTAACAGGCCTTCTCACAGGTCATCGTCGTCTAAATCACCATATGCAGTGACTCGGACTATCGGAAGACAGTGTGTGTCGCCTCTGTTTGGAAAATGATGACACAGCAGAGCACATACTTTGTGCCTGCCCCGCTACGTACCGAATCAGGTTTCCAGTGTTTGGCAGAACCGCACACTTACCATCTGATCTGAAAGATTACTCAGCATATAAACAAATCGGCTTCGTTAAAAAGCTGGGTTTATTTGGTAGAGTGTGAATAGGAATGAGCCACAATAAATCCTTTCGGGTTGCAGTGGATAGTCGAATAGACCCACTGACTTTTGACCTAACCTAACTTAACCTCCTCTTACAAGTTACTTCAGTCAAATCATATCCACCTAATTGGTACCAACCTAACTATAATGCCTGATTTGAAATGATTTGTTCACTGTTGATTATAAAAAAAAATCACAGAGAAGCAAAAACTCATAAACAAACTAAAATAGCAAAAACTAGACAGAAAGACAAAAACTATGGAATGTACTACCACACAAACGAATGTAGGGATTAAAAAAACGATAGTGTTTAGTGGCGTAGATAAGGCGATTGAGACAAACTTGCCTACATTACAACAGGAAAAAATTGGTGATCAATTGATAATTATTTCAGACAACTCTGGTTATAAAATAATATAAAATCAGTGATTATAAAGGAGTTTCATTCATCTTGGATTTAAATTAATACATATAATAAAATAACAATAATTTTTTTCATGATCGATCTCTTACCTTCGCCCAACTGAGGCTGGTAATTCTGAGAGAAGAACTTTTCGAATTTCATTTCTTTCACTGCTGGTGCCACGATCAAACTGTTGAATAGTTTTTCTACTTGTTTTGAGGATAACTTTCTTCTTTTCGGAGGTGATGGATTTGGAGCCGGAACTTTAAACTGAGAAAATATTCACTTTAGTAATAATAAAAATATGAAAGAAACTTCAAATATTTCTTTACGGAGCAGACAAACTACAATAATTCTTGGGATTACAAGCCCGCAAAATTTGAACATTTGCCTTATTTTTCAACAGACCTCGTATAGTATATATTTCTAAAATCTTTCAACTGAGTAATAGATGAATTGGATAACACCTTTTCACTATAATGTATGATTGTAGAAAATGCTATTTCTCTCTTCTATGACATATTATATCACGTGATTGATATTGCACCTCTTAAATGTTTTCAACTAAGCTTTTTTTCTGTCTAGTTCAATCCTGAACTAATTATCTAGTAATAAAGAAGAATAGATTTTACAAAGTTATAAGTAGCTGGGTTGCATTGATGATCTGAATATATTTCGTAACTTACACACTCATTTCATAATATATATCTTTATTTGAAATAGGAAACCTAATATACATATCTATGGGTGTAATAATAACACTAGCACAAAATATGAAAAAAATGTATGCAAAAAATTTGAAATTTAAACTAGCATGTAGCCAGACAATAAACATTATATATAAAGATTTCAGTATCATATGTTGATTTGAAGTAACATTTAAATAGATAATGAAATATAGGGACATATATACATTAAATTATTATTTTATTATTAAAAGTGATATTTGGTTTCATTAGAGGTACAAATACCCTAGTGAACAATTAAAAACAATAGATGATAGCCAATAATGTCCCAAATAATTCCACATAACTACGATTTGTATTTTATTACTTTTTTTTAATTCTTCAAGTGCTCTTTTAAAATCTTTTTAAATGTTTTTTTTTATTTCTTCCGGTAATTCATTGAACTTTTGAAAGCTCTTAAAAAATATCGAGTTCATGGTACTTCCGAATGCCGGTTTATTTATATATATTATTGGAATTTCTTGTATTATAATCATGAATGTTTTTATTGAATTTGATGTACTCTTTGAAATATTCTGGTGCCATTCCATTTACAATTTTGTATACTAGAGTCATTGTAAAATAGTAGAGTCAACTTTCAACTGATAATCAATTCAAACAATCAAGCATACTTTTTATGGGAGTATCATCAGCAAATAGGTTTATGAATTCAGATTCAATACAAAGTTCAGTATCATTCAAAAAGTGGGCCCAGAACGCTAGCTTGCGGTGCACCTACATCAATGTCTTTTTCATTTGATAGTGCCTCTTTAAAACGGACTTTCTGTTTTTTATTGTTTAAATAATCACTCGACCATTCTAACACCTTTACGTCAATCCCATACTGAGCCAATTTAAACAACATAATTTCTCTATCAATTGTCTCAAAAGCTCTTTTTAGGTCTGAAAATACAGCAATAATATAATTCTGGCTATCTGAGTTAGTTTAAATATTACATACTGTGAGTTGTAATGCTGTTTCACATGAGTTTTTACGGAAACCCGATTGATTATCCATCAAAATTGAATTTTTAGTGATGTGATGTAATAACTGATCATATACAGCAACTTCCATTGTGATAAGTTACAACAAGAGTGTTTTACTAAATATACAGGGTCGCTGATATATATGGGAATGGTTGATTATCTCTTGAAGTAAGATAGCTAGCGAAAAATGTCAAGATACAAAAGTTCAAGGGTTTTTCTAAATCCATCATACTACATAAAAATTGAGCATACAGGATCTGTCAAAAAGTCTTGAAGAAATAAAGTTGTTTATTCTTTAATATTCCTAAATTCTACCGTTAATAGAAATGCTGTTTCCTAAATTCTACCGTTTTCGAGATATTGAATTTTGAAAATAACTTTTTACTACTCTCAAATTTATCAAAGAAAAAGCATGAAATGATTGATATTCATTATGAAAGTCACACAAGGTGGAGTATGTGGATATGATTACAATTTAATTATAACTTTTTTACCACAATTTATACCACAATTTACCACAATTTATACCACAATTTAGTGGTATCTTCTAGCTGAAGATACCACTAAATTGTGGCATAAATATGTGTCAATATGTATTGAATTAACATGTTCTCACCTTGACTTTTTCTCTGGGAGGTTTGGTTTTGACAACTCGGGGGATAATTCTAGTCCTGCTAGAAACGAATGGAGTCATCACATCTTTGGTAGCAGCATTCACATTTTTGTCGATGGGTACATTGTTATTTTCTTCTAACACTCTACGAGGAGAGGAAGTTCTACAATAACTATGATCGCTCATTATACTTCTCGTCTCAAAATCATCTGAATTTTCTAGGTTTTCGGTATCATCACATATATTGGGAGCATGTGGATTTAGATTCTCCTTGTCCTGTTCTCTATCGATGTTAGCTGGGAACATCTGAGTCGATTTAGTGTTGGCGGCAGAACAATTTTCTACCGATTCCATTGCAACTGTGTGTGGATGATTTGTATCAACTGTTCCCAGTAGATTTTCATTCTCCGGCAATTTATCAGCCATCAGCGGTATCGTAGATGCCCCATTTTCTGCTGTATCTTCTTTTTGATTCTGAGCTGTCATCACAGAATTTTCGAGGTTTGCGTCCGAAATTTCTGTCCTATTCTCGCTAACGTTTTGAATCGTTTCACCTCCAGTACTCATTTCAACAGGTGCTGAAACTTCCGTGTTGTGAACGTTAACTTCTTCATCGCAATCAACATCGCTACCAAAAAACCCAGAATCTTGCCGATACTTTTTGGTGATGATATCAGAAGACAATTTCTCAAGTCTAACAAACAAATCTGAATTTGAAAGTTCTGTCGGGCAACCTATGCTCAACTCAAACAAGCTATCATCGTCACACTCGTCTAGCATTTCCTCTAAAGAATTACGATCAGAAATATGGTTTACATTGGAGTTAGTTTCTTTGCCAGTTCCTGGATCTGGGTTAGGGGATGTAGATGAAACGTTATGAGTATCTATCTCTGTCTCATCGTCAATTCCCTGTTCTTTCTGTGAGAGAAATTCCAGTTGTTTATGGAGATCATCCAGCGTGTTCAGAGGCATGTTTTGCCACTTTTCACCTTCCGCTTCGAAAAACTGCCTTCTATAAGCTAGATATTCTTCTTTATATTCAGTGTAGGGAGCGCTGAAGGGAATTTTTCTGTCTCTGAGAAACTTAACCCTAAGATAAGCTCCTAAGCGGAGGGTGGCTATCAAGTTGTTTTTATCAGGTAACAAACCTTTAGTATTGTATTCAAACAAGTGCTCTATATGGTGCCACCCTGGAACTCTGCTATATTTTGTATTGAATTCGCCGTCTTCTGCATCGAAAATATCAAAGTCTTGACTCTTCATGGTATAATAGTTTTTCATCCTGTACATTGTGAGCTGCTGTTTGTAAACTGCGTTAGGAACACTTTTTATTTTTGAGCTCTCTACTTCCAAACTCTTCCATGCTCTCTGTAAAGTTTCATCTGGCTCAAATGTATTCAGCTTGTCCTTATCTTCATTTATTGGTTTATCAAATAAAAACCGTTCTAGGTTGTCCTCCTGTGCCAACATAAGTTTGAATTTTTTCTTTCGTTTGTATCTGTTACGCCTCTCCTCTAGCTGCTTTATGACTTCATCATTTACCTTTTTCCCTCTGAAAAAAATAAAATAAATGTAAGATTAGGTCATAGATCAAATGAAATAACATCATAAAACCAATGATTCTTGGTATGAAATATAAAATGAACAGTAATAATATCAGAATCCTCATTTGCAAATTTATAGTAAAAATCTGGAAAAAGGTTGAGGAATTTTAAAAACCTGGTATTCATGATGGACAGAAAATGAATTATTAACGACTTTTATCTCCCAAAATGATCTAGCAAATAATAATTGAAGTACAATTCAATTATTGTTCTACCCTACTCTATCTACCATTCTAAAAATTGTGTAGATCATAGATTTTTCATTTACAAAAGTAAACTTATACACGTAATCATAAGTTCAATGACTATTTGAATAAGTTAAAATTCCTCAACGGTGTAGCAATTTCTGTCAATAAATTGAGTTTTTAATCGTGATTTAAAAATTGGTGTATTAGTACTTCTCACACTCATATCAAACTTGTTAAAAAAATTAGACCCTTTGATGAGCAGTTCAAAGAAGCTAAGCATCCCTCTAGCCCTAGAAGGGTGAGAATGGTCTAGTTGTTTGGAGAATTTGCTCATATTGTAAAAAACAAATATACATAACTTCCTCCAACCCAGTTGGTTCATTCTAATAGCACACTATTGCCATATGAAAACCCTCTCTGCAGCGGAACTCATATGCCAGTTCAAACTCCTATATCGAAGGTGACAACCAACAGTTGCATCACACAGATATAGTACCCGCCAACTAAGATGAGATTTTAAAGCGTATTCAAAACCAAATTGTACCCGCCCTAGAAGATAGCTATTGGTTACACAAACTGATGTCAATAGTACTTTGGTGAATTATGACTCAAGTGGGTGGAGTCTTTTAACACAGAACGATTTTACGTTTCTACGCTGACACATCTTAGTTGGCGGAACTATATTCTCTTGAAACAATGATTTGACACTATCTTTGAATTTTTTGCTGAACTCAACTGTCCTTTAAAGACAAGTCTGAGCGATAACACCTCTCTTTACGAAGACGCCTTCTACGAGTTTCACAGAAGACCCAATTCCTGAAAATCAAAGATAAACGAGGCTCGCAAAAGGCAGTCTGTTGCAAAGCCAAACTTCTACCTGAAAAGCCAAATAAGAATCATGCGGTCTTTCTCTGCACAAAGCAGTCGTGATCCAACACAGTGGTGGTTTCAACTTGCTGCCTTGCAGTGAAATCTGTAGACAAAGACAGGACAGATCTAGTTCTGCGCTTGATGTCTTTGAGAGCCTTGTCTATCTTTAATAATCGTGGATTGAGTCTTCCGTTGATATCATAAATATTTTTTTTGTAAAGAAAAATGTCACCATCTTATCTTACATTGAGGTATGTATCTTCTGTTGCAGACTTAGGAGTCATATTTGATGAAAAATCATGATTCGTTGAACACATTAAAATATGTCACTAAAGTGATCAAGAGTTCCAGGAATTTTATGATGTAACTGTTCAGCATCTTCTGCTAAATGCATGAAGAGAATATCAAGTACAAGTGTATATCACATGTAGAATATGCCTCTATATGTTTCATAACTAGTGGGGTTATTCTCCTAATTTAATATACCTGCTAGAAGCCTTTATTTAAACTACATAGGATTTGTAAATATGCCAACATTAGATTTGTTCGTATGCTAAATATATTACTGTAGCTGACTACAGCTGTAGCTATTTTTGTAGCTTCAAGGTACTCATTACTATATTAGAAATAGTAAAAACAATTTTCAAGACGCTATGATTTCAAGCTGAATAATAATTTTAGATCATAACTACTCATCAATATCAAACTTGACAACTTGTTTCCAGTACAATAAGTAGACTCCATACAAATTCAAATCTTCGAATGATTTTGTTTACTAAATGTTCCCATACAGTTGCTGAGAAATCTACACCTTTTTTATCCTAGTTGTGTTTTGTTGGCACTCAGATTGTCATTCCATTTAAAATGTATGCGCTAGGTTAAAGGTGAAAAATTGATAAATAAAATAAACATGTGAAGATGCAACTAACTTCTCTTTCTCATGAGCACAATCATATTCTATAAGCCTGGTATGGAATTCGAGAAGTTGATCCCACAATAAGTCAACTTTTTTACCATACAGTTCTGCACAACTTTGAAGGAAAAGTGCAGCTTCTGCAAAATTGATAGTGAATATGCCATTATTCATAAACTTCTTCTGGTGATTGATCTTGTCGCTGAATAACTCCAATGCCTAGAAAGATTGTTCATTATATTTGTACAAGATTCTTCTATATAGAAATTGCTCACAGATCTTAGCTCATCATCTATCTTGGGCTTCTTACACAGAGCGTTGATTTGCTTTATTATCTGCCCAACTGGTGAATTATAATCGCACTCCTGATCCATTTTTATAGATACTTAGGTATATGTACTTATGTAAATATTGAATGCAACCAGGCAGAATTCCCAATTTCCTAGAATAATATAATTAAGAACATGTTTTATTTCGTCAATAGCAACCTACCGTATAACAATCAAATATCTCCATAAAATAATATTCTTCTTAATAAGAAAATCGTAATATTTGTTAAAGTAAAATATTCTATACAAACACAAGCCTTTGCCATTTTGTTGATTTATTTCCTCCCTGCTCCCCGCAAAAATGACACATTTCAATCATGTTTTCTTTCTCTTTTACCATGCCTTAGAATAAAACAGCAGATATTCCAATCGAAAGCTAGCCTTCGTAATCAACACCAATCCGTCGCACATGCGTAAACGACTAACTTCGTCGTAGCCGACACAAAACATTTGGAGATATTTGGAGGAATGGAAAACGTCATAGCATTTTCTATCTATTTAACTACTGTCTGGATTTATTTGATATTGTTTTCAAACTAATATACGTTCAAATCTTCTTCATACAATAGATATTTTGAAAACATGTTCTAAATTCAAAACTGACAGTGGCATAGAAAATTTCGCGGGATATGTGATCACTCTGATAGGTACGTCACTTTGCGAGAAATGTGTGTTTAAGTAAGAGACGTTAAACACTATATTGGAGTTCTATGTATTTTTTCATTACAAGAGAGCGTGCACTTTCAATTTTTTTCTTGTGGAATTGGACTATAAAAAATTTAAAGGAAGGACAAAATTTCTGTGTCCCTGAATAATAATGACTTGTGAATTCTGAACTTGAAGAAAAATTTGATCAATTTGTTTTCTCAATAGTTCTCAGTCCAAGAGAATCACCAAGGAGGCTACATCAAGATCTTTTAATTTGAATTCAGCACTCAGGAAAAACATGGATGCTTTTCATAGAAAATTATATTCACAAATATTCAAATGTTAGCTGTTTAATTTTTGTGTGATAATCTTTTGGTGTTCAGAACAGGCGAAGCGTAGTAGCCTCCTGGCCGGCACTGAAAGTTTGGTTTTGACTTTCAACTGCGACCTGCCTCAGAACGAGTTCGTCACAAATATCTCTGGCCACCATGAACAAGAACAGTAGTGAAAATGAGCGTTTATATAATAGTTCACATCTATAAGAAACTAAATACGTGTAAAATATACAAACGAGCATAAATACACAAAAATGTGTGTATTTGTTTTTACAATATACAGAGTAGGTATACATATTTCTAGTCGTTTTCCGAAAATTTATAAAAAATAGATTCCTCTTGAAATGATCTTTTTTATATACACGATACACACTTTTTGTCATTTTTCAGCATTTATAGAGAGTATATTGATTGTTTCCAAAATGCATATTCCCACTGAAAAATTGAGCAGTCAGGGAGGATACAAGAGTGTTATCCAATTAGTTTTCACTTTCGAGTGTCTTTCTTCTGTTAAAAAATATTCAACATGTCTGCTGAGTATCACACTGGTAAGCAAACAAATCATAATTCAAATTTATTAAGAATATAACAGAAAATCAAACCTTACCTATAGAAAGCCTATATAGAGGTGTGAAAGTGGCAGATAGGCAATTGAGCAAAGGCAATTGTCTTCGATTTGAAAAAAAAATGCTGCAAACTGTATCATGACAAAGCCCCTCCATGTTATAAGATTTGCCAATAAAATGAATGTGTATAGTAAATCATAATTGTGTTCATCTGCCAAAGTAATTTTTAAAAACGGTGACTGTCTTTAGACACTATTGAATTTACTCAAACCATCCTTTAGTTTTAGTTAGAGACAACTCGATGTTCCATGATAAATGTTTTTACGATTTTAGTGTTTTCAGTTTTGTGTTCAGTCAATGCTCCGTGCTCAGACGAATTAGATTTATAGTGTTCGGAGTTGTGTACATTGATTTGAATTTTCAATGTAATTAAAGAAACAAAATAGTTATCTACTTGAATTTCAACAATTTGAAAGATGGGAGCTGGATATACATGCATGAAATATCTCTTCATCGTTCTCAATATAATATTTTTAGTAAGTATTTACATTTTCAGAAGCCATTTTTGTATTCTAATGACAAACATTAATCGATAAATTTCAAATCAAACTGCGTCTTATAATTTGGTGACAATATTTACAAGTTTCCCACAATAACATTTCTTATCGAAATATATTTTGTGACATCTTTGATCGACCGAATTTGAATGAGATATTTTTCTTACAATTTGAATATTTTTGTGAGTAGGTAGGTACTAAAAGTTTCAGATTTCAAATCAATTGCATCATCAACATAACTCCAAACATTGAAATTTCTTTATTTTTATTCATAAGTGTCATAGTTTTTATTCATATAACACTTTTTTCATTTCTGCAAGATGTTTAAACTTCAATAAATTACAGCATAAGATTATCAAAAAAAGAATATTAATGATTGGTCAAATAAGGACACAACAAACTATTATTATGATAAATGATTCCTGTCATTATTTATAAATAACTATGATGAACTTCCTATTCTCTGATCTTTAATTCATTAGTGTTGCTGAAATGAATAATAAACAGTTGTTATTTGTTAAAACAACAATAAAATATTCAATGTCACCACATACTTTACCAAAAGTCCACAGACAAACGTGATGCGCTAAAAGTATATAACAAAATTCCGATTCCTAGGAAAAAAAGATTTTAGCAGTATATTATGTATTCAAAACTTTTTTAATTAAATATCCAAAAATAACAATTATATAAAGTTACATTAAAAAATAGTTACTTAACTATGTCAAGAACTGAAGTGAAACAATAGCTAATTTTTTTCTACCATTCCCATACTGGAATGAGCTTTCCAATTGTCACATCAAATATCTGTCAAAATGCTTGTCAAAATTGTTCACACTACAAAATATCAAAAAGATATTGTTGTTATTTCTTTGGGGATAGGTTATTCTCATCATCCTACTGATGCTAGTTGAACAAAAAACTATTGAACCATCACATTTCTACCACTATTTAAGGTTTACTAGTGTTAAGTAAGTAACTATTATGTCAATGAGAATGTGTCCTGATCTCTTTGAAAGTAGTAATGTGCTGACAATCAAAAGTCAAAAATTTAGTAATTCTTCAAGAAATACCTACAACTACCATTTTTTAGAAATATGTCAAATGATAACTGAAATCTATTAGATGCAATTGAGACAACAGATCTGCATTATCGAACGCTTGCCAAACGAAGCGAGCTAATCAAGCATTCAGATTTGTATTAAACGAACACGCCTCATATCGATATTGAAAAACCCGAATTTTTTAAAACATCTTGGCCTATTTTGTGCTTAGATATATGTGAATTAGATCACTTTAATTTTTTTAATAAATACTGTGACATAAGGCGTCTCAATATATCTCTCCCAGGAGAGAAAACATATATTTTATATGGTACAAGCTACAAGAGAAAGACTAATTTAACTGGTACTCTTTCGTATTTTGATGAAAACAATCATAATTCAGACAAAGCCAAAACATCTTGAAACACTGCAATACATTCTATCAAAAACCAGGATTCACTTGCAAAGAGCAGTATGACATATAAGATTTGTTACCTAATGTTTTCATAACATGTTGATAAAAGTAAAGAATTTGAGTCGCTGATGAAGTTTCTTCTTGATAGTACTGACATATTTTATTTGTTGTCATTGGTTTGAATTGAACGACTCCACCTTATAAAGCGTTAACATGTTAACTAACAACGGTTTTATAATATAATAATTATCAGATAGATTAAAAAATCAGTTCACAAACAATTCTGCATTAAAACTGAAAATTTAGCAAATATGGCTGACTAAACTGACTATATGTATTCAAATTTCAATCAGTATGATACTAAAATTAAGAACCATTTTTACCAACATCAGCTATTTCCAAAGATTTATCCACTTTTCTAATTATTTATTGGACATAGATAAAATCTGTAGGTTCTTAAACATTTTGGAGAAGTTCTTATACTTTGCTGAAATTCTCCAATAATTCGCGTTTCCATAGATTTATATTTTGTGCTTGTTTTCTCTTTCCTTTAAAATCTCTTTTGAAAATTTTATTGTCACTTTTTACACAATTTTCATGGTCTGAATATAAGGTATCATTATTTATTTAATATTCTTATTTAGCTCTTTGCTGTTGCTGGAATTGCAATCTCAATATGGATGTTTGTCGATCCGACCATTCCGTTGCATTTCACACAGGAATCAAAGGATTATTTAATTTCAACAATAATTCTTCTTCTGGCCTCCATTATCCTCCTTATCTTGTCGATCTTGGGCATATACAGCGTCAGTAGAGAGGTTCGAAAGTCTTTAGTTTTGGTGAGTTTTAATCATATTGCTATTCATGACTCATAATTCAAAATGTCTTGTATAATGAGTGTATTTTTTTTTCAGTCTTTCTGTCTTCTTCTGATCATCGTTGTTGCTGAAATAGCAGCCGGAGTATGGGGCTACATTAACAGAGATAGCTTGGAGTCTCATATCCGAGCTTCCGTTAAATCTACTGTCAGAGAGGATTATGATAAGGATGAAAACATTAGGAATCTGTTTGATACAATTCAAATGAAGGTGAATTGAAGATAATTATTAGACTAGTTAAATTAATTATCTAGTATCTAATAGAACTGAGTTTGTCTTTCCGTGATTACATGATACACATTTTATACATAATAAAACATTTTGTGGCTTCAGTAATGGAAGTGTAATAGAGTGTTTGCACCTACTTGGATCGAATACTTGTATTGTGCAACAAGTTTCTTGATATACATACAGCAGAGAAGCTACAGAGGAGGCTAAACTACTCCAAATGTCCTCTTTGTGATGGAGGATCAAGAAACGGAGCAATTTCACTTTTCTTCATGACATTTACTAAGAAATAAATGCTGGCCACTTTTGCGACCTCACTAAAACCTTTGATTGCATCAATCACAAAATATTGTTTGAAAACTCTTTTGATAGGATGTGAAGATATGATGTACAAATCATATCTTTCAGGGCAAAATCAAATGGTTAGGAAAAATAAATTCTCGGAGAGTAGGATAATAAAACTTGGTGTACCACAGGATTCTGTTGGGTCCTGTCATGTTTCTGTTATATTTTAATGATATGACTATGACGATTATCTGATTGTGTCACTCTTTTTATGGATGATACAAAGATATCCTCCGGAAGGTATAAGAGTATAAGGTTAAAAAAATGAAGTGAATTTAAATTTTTCTGAAAAAATATTGATTAACCATTTTGCAACAATAACAAATAACTGGTTCAATAAATGAAGGTTCCAGCCAAACCCATCTGAGTCTCAGTTCATTATATTTAATCATCAGAATTCCGCAACTTTTCCAACAATCAACGTTTTCCAACATATCTTGCATGCCAAATCGACAGTTGATTACCTAGGTGTTACGCTTGATTCCAGACAAAATTTCAACAGCCACGTCAATAACAAAAAAAAGTGATTGCAAGAGCCGCACAATTCACAAGTTTGACAAACCCGGGAGCAGGTGCAAACATATCATCAGCAAGCCGAATATATAAACTAATCTGTCGTCCACTTATTGAATACTCTCACCCACTGTTTCTCAATATCAAACAAAGGGCCTTGAAAACAATTAAAATATCTGAAACAACGGCTATAAGGAAAATAACAAGATTAAGGCATCCCAATAACCCCAAACACAACCCTCCAAACCCTCTGCTGTACCAACTCACTGGTATTATCCCTATCGAGGAAAGACTACCATCACTTACTCAGAAGTTTGCTAGAAAAGATGACAATGTAGAAATCATTAGAAAGTATGCTGTGACAAGAAAACCCCATGCAAGAGTACGACATCGACATCCAACAGAAACACTGTTAGAAAATTAAGACAACTTTATCAATGAAATTGTTTTGTTTGTTCATTTCTACATCCATATAATTTTTTTTTATATTGTAAAATAAGCTATGTTATTTCAAAGCAATTTTGTTACACGGGCGAAAGGACTTCGGTTGAACAAAATTGTAATTTTGTTCAATCAATTACAATTATTATTATTATTTATTCATCAATTTCTATTTTGTCCCCTTCAAAGTGGTCCCCTCAGATATAATAGACTTGTACCAGCTTTTTTTCCAATCTTTGAAGCAGTTTTGATATGCACTTTTTGGTATGTCCTTGAGCTTTCTCAGAAATTCGATTTTCATCCCTGCAATCGCCGCAAAACGCCGTCCTTTCATGGGTATCTTCAACATTGGGAACAGGAAAAAAGTCCCAGGGGGCCAAATCTGGTGAATACAGTGGCTGAGGCATAACTATGGTGTGACAAGTGAGCAGGTGCATTATCGTCAAGCAAAAGCCATGAATTGTTTTTTCACAATACCTGACGACTGTTTTCTTGGTCAATATTCAGCAATTTTGAAACGAACTTCGATGTCTTACACGTCGTGCCGACATCCTTAGCAACTTCTCTAATAGTAATTTGACGATTCTCTATACCAATTGTCTTCACTTTCTCAAAATTTTCATCGGTAAGAATTACTCAGTTCGAATAATTTGAAGGTGAAGCAACGGGAAACAAGGGATGATAAATATGTCTTCATGGTGAACAACCACGTGACAAAATATGGACACAATAGTCCACTATCAAGAATTCTGAGAGAAGCCAAAGGGTCATGTCTCAATTTTTTTCACAACTCTTTGGAAGTTTTCAAACATGAGGTCAAGGATTATGTATTTAGTATGTAGTCAATTGAAGTATATATTAGTTTTAAGTTGGTTTTTACTGTGTAAGTTATTAATTATATACAATTTTATTACAAAGTTGTAAAACAAGAGTATCTATCCCGTTTATACTAATAAGTAAATAAATAAATATCGTTCATAAATTAATTCACTTATTTTTAACGTATATTCCAGATGCACTGCTGTGGAGCAGAACTACCCACAGATTGGAGTCGCGGTAAAGAATTCAATATGGTAATATCAGGTAATCCGAACAAGTACAACATTCCCGAAAGCTGCTGCAAGACTGGCTTGGAACCTCAGAAATGTACCAAGGCCACCCAAGGAGTCGAAATTGGTGCTGACCTCGATAAAAATGTCATTTACGAAAACGGCTGCTACACTTTGATACTCAACAAGCTGAAGGATAGCGTTTGTATAATTATGATAGTTGGAGGAGTAATTCTGGCAGTTCAGATCCTCGGTTTGTTGTTAGGCTTAATATTAGCATGTTCAATGAACAGGTCGCATCGTTACAAAGGTTAAAAAAGGTTGACAGATTGGAGAATATTATCTAGTTGTTTTTTGGAAAAGTTTTGTTTTGAATGGCAGTTCACAACAGTTTTGTTTCACTATTTCTTGGGAGTTTAATTTAATTGGCAGAATTATTTTCCACTTACTCCGCTTCCATTCTTTTTTCAACTGATTTTTAGATTTCAGCTTGAAACAACTTTGTCAAGAAAACAACTAGATAGTTGTTATAATTTTATTAATCATTCTTTGACTTACAAATATACGTACAAATAACTTAAACGAATTGATAGTTATGTTTTTAGTTAGACAGATGCTTTATTTTCTGATGAAGTTTAAACCAAAAATCATTATATATTCTATGAAACATACTTTACTATACTTTAAAGATGTACACAAAGTTTCTAAATATCTTTTTGATGTATGTGCCATATTTATATTTAGATGCAGGTAATCCACAAAAATCGTATTGAAACTTTCGTGGAACTTGTATATTCTTGATATTTAGTCGTAACTTTACTCGAATCTCGAAGGAGTCTCATTATTTAGTTTCATAAATTAACCAGAATTATTTATTGTTACGGATGTGTTGAAAAATTTAAATTATTCATTAATTTTTACTAAGTACTTCACATCACTGCATAATTCAATTTATTTTACTCATCTTATTGATTCGGGAATCTCAAGATGCTGAAAAGGGGAAGTCCAACTTTCCCGTTTTCATCATTGATTAACCATGACATGAAAATTTGACTGATACTAATAATTAAGAATTAAGTTATTTCTTTTACTTTGCACTGCCTATTTTTGATATTTCCCATTTCATCATGGACATGCTCTGTAACATTTTTATTCTCTCTTTTTAACTGAAATGGGTAATTAGTTATTTAATATTGCAGAGAATCTTTTCGAAGGTTTATCAACCAATGCTTATATTTTTTGTTTTTGGAGACTTAAAGCTGATAGCTTTATGATTTCTATTCCTATTTGTTTCTTGATCAATATGTGCATTTCAAGAACTACAATGTAGGAATGTGTTTCTGCAGGTTTGCCTCAAACATATAGGATTATTGAAGTGATTATGAAAAACTACCTATAACAGGAAGTTAAATGTAATTCTACTATAATTATATGATTGTCATCATCTTGCTGTCATGTACAAAATTACAAGCCAAAATTCATTCTTTGAAACACCAAGTACTTTTGTTGAATTATTTAAATTGTTATTGAAAAACTTTTAAGGGCCGATCCAAACTTTTCATTTGTGATGGGCATAATCAACAACATTTGAGGTAAGCAGCTAATAAATGTATACTTATCAGACTTTACATATACGATAATATGAAAAATTATTTGCACTTTAACCTTGCCCTTATTTCAGACTGATTGAAATAACGTGCAACGGCCGATAAGGAAAGAATGTTAGGGTGAAGTGTAATTTCGATGAAACCGTCGGAGACCGAAAAGAACTTATTGCTGCTATCAATTTGGAATTTTTGTCATTGTATTCTGGTTGACAGGCGCTATAAATATATATTAAAAAATACTCAAAATGGGATTTGACAGAAAAACCCTGTTGTTTGAAAAATAACTACATTTTTATTAAAAATACAACCAAATCTCAAGGGTTAACCCTGCAGAAACATATTCATCTGTTGATAATTGAATTCTAAATACTTTAATGTTGATTGTAAAACAAATTATTAGAATTCTCACAATGGGATCTCGTGCTGTAAAAAATGGATTCAAAATATATATGTCTGAATATTGAGATCAATGAGTAACCTGTCTCATTTCTAGTCTTCTTCCACCCTAGTCTATTCTAATTGCTCATTTCAGTGAATTGCTAAATTGAACTAAGTTTGTATCTTTCTACCTTATACGTCACTGTGCATGAACAATGTTTAGCTTTACAGAATACATGTAAAAGTAGTTATAGTATTGCAGTAAATCGACACATAGATGTCCAACTAAAAAAACGCACTATAGATTACTGATAATTCCCTGACAAAATATGTTGTAGGCTTTGATGACATATTTTATCAGTTCTCGAGACTTATGTAGATGTGCCAACTTAGAGAAAACGTTAAGTAAATCATATCATGAAAGTAAGCATTGCATCACTGTTTCCCCAGAAATGTTGAGATGTGAGATAGTCGGAGAGTGGGTTTTTTCCAAGTTTTTCAAGTATATGAAGAAATATGTGTCTATTAATAAGGAGCTATAATAATATACTAAAACTGCATCTATATTTTATAATTTGACTGTCAACTCAAGAAAAACATTCAGGTATCAGTTGTTTCATTATCCACATATTCTTTTACACAAAAGTACTTCTTTACATTCAATGATAAATTCAAAGTAAATTAACTTCGATCAGTAAATCAGCAGTAAAGAAACAAAAAAAATTTAAAATTCCACTTCCAAAATACAAATCATGGAATTATAAAACAACAAAAATTAATTGGCGCTCCGGGCGACTTCATTGATTCCAGTGGCGCATTTGCTTTTTCAGCTGCAGGAAAACCCGTAAAAAACCTCCAGCACCATAATTATAAAAAAGTTGCAGATTTGTTAACAATTTGATTTATAAATTAAAATTTTTTGGCTGAAACAAAACAATCATATCAGAGATTGTGACCAGTGATGTCAATCTGGGTTAGTTTTTTATATTTACCTTTTGTAAAGCAATCGGACTGATTTTTCAAATTTGTTTTTTTTTGTACTGTTCAAAGTACTTTTTTATTAAATAGAAAAAATTGTCATGCAGTAGTTTTGGAGGGTAACTAATGTTTATTTTTGTTTGAAAACCCTAGCTAAGGATCTAATTCTTTTAGAACTTCAAAACTACTTGAAAGCATACTCTCTGTCAGTCTTATTTCATTTCTAAAATATTTTGAATGAAGGCGGGTATACATCATTATAGCTCAAGTCTGCTTACAATTTTCATCCAAGCCTTTTTCATGCTGAACTCGGACAATTTTACCGATATTTATTGTCACAACTTATATATAACCAAAGTCAGACCCACCACCTAAGTTTTTTAATTTTTTTATTTGATTATACATGACAATTCTCTTTTACTAAAACATCATAGCTTACGTCCACCAGCTTCCAGCGGTCAAAGCTGTTTTACCCCTGAATATGGTAGACAGTATTTGCTGAATTCAGCCACTGTAAAATCTAACAGTTAACAGTCCTTATTTTGTCTACATAAATTTCTGCACCGAAATTTAAAGACTGGATTAATAGGAAAGAATATAATGAAATCACAATCAACTGAAATAACATTAATTTCATTGATTCAAGAAGTAATTTACACCACATTCAGCGCTGTGATTTCTGCTTTTTCGTCCTAGACGCAGCTATTGTTATTGAATGTAAATTAACCTCACTTTCTATTAATTTACTGGAATTGGATTGGTTGTCTAAACAAAATTTGTATAGGAATTTCAGGATATAATATGTATGGCAAGAGACCGTGCAAAAATTATGCAATTGATGTATATCTGCTTTGAAATGTACGTTGAGTTAATGTTGAACATTGCTGAAATTCTCTTCGTTGTGTAAAAAAAAATCTGATAAATATATTTATAAATATACAATGTTCAAAGGATTTAAATGTAACGAAGTGCGTAAGATGTTTATGATACACAGCCAGTAAATGCTTTGTAACCAAATACATATAGACTGAACTGAGAAATGCGTTCTAAAACATACACTCAATGAATTTATCTCACAGAGAAAGACAAAACAGATTGTGTAAATATATCTTATTGTGTGGCCATGGTTTTGGCCGTTTAGGAATTGTGATGCATGTTTCTATTTTTGTATTCGATTCAAATTGAATGTTTTTTTTTAGTTTGACATTTGAAATGAAATATATGAACAGCGTCTAAGAGATATGCTGATTTTTTTATCCTAATAAAGTACTAATATTTGTGGTATTACGTTGAAATTTATAGATGTTTGTATTATTTTTTTGTTCTAATGAATAAATCTCACCTTTTGAGGAGACAATGGATTTTTCTTTGTTTTTAAAAACTACTGTATTGGGTGTCACAAATTTTGTAAACTATAGCTTTTACACATGGCCCTCCATGGTTCAGGCAGATGACATCTCAAAAAATTAGTTGATGTTATGACACTTGAATTTGATGATCTGGGGACGGAATTTGGGTTAGGGAACGTGTCCTTGGAGGTGGGTCTTATATTAGGAAAATGGTCTTATATTTTGGGGGAGACCTTAGATTTGAAGTTGGGTTTTTGATGTTAGGTTTTCGAGTTGGGTAGGTTTTAGAAGATGATATTTTGCAAAGTCAAAAAGGGTGTTTTTTTGTTATAAGAAGTTTGATGGCAAGGTCACGTGATATTCGAAATGTTTTAAGGGGGCTGCATTTTTGAGACACATCTAAGATAGTTCTGAGATGAAACAAAAGCAGCGATATGAGGGTGGGTGCGAGTAATATACAGATATGTAGATTTTTTGGGGCAGGTTTTCAGTTAGGTCTTAGAAGGTGATATTTTCTGGAATCAAAAGGCCGTTTTTTCGTTACAAGAGGTTTAGTGCCGATGTCACGTGATATTTGAAACTTTTCAAGGCTGCTGAATTTTTCAGACAAATCTGAGATAGTTCGAAAGGGGTGTCTGAGGAGTGAATCTATAGGAATATTTTTTTTCAACGTAATTATCGCTTCAATAGTATAAAAAACTTACTTCGAAATAGAGAAATTGAAAACAAAAACCAATTTTTTTACAATCGCTATTAAATCGAAACACATAGACACTTGGTATGTTTATTTGTTTGGATTTTGATACCACATACAAAAGGAAATATTCTTGTGATTGACCGACAATCCGATTGTTGATAAAATAATTTTACTGAATTTTTGTTGAAAAATAGTGAATCATGACAACTACCAAAAAAGCCTCAATGAAACATGATTTTGATAAAAGTAAATACTGTTTTCAAGAAAAATCTCCACATTGCAACATATAATTTTCACATGCTAGAAATCACCTGTTAAAATGCAAGCCCTCGTTAATCCTTAGCTTGCATAAGTTTCCAAGAGATTTTTGAGCATTAATTTTCAATTGTCATGCACTGTTTGGAACCTTTGGTGTAGTAACGAATATTATTGGAGTTTTTCCCAACACCAAACCGTGTTTTGATCACCAAGTGAAGATAAAACCTTTAATCTTCAAAAGGAAGATTAAATCTTCAAGAGTAGGATTAAACCTTTGATCTTCAGAAGGAAGAATGAATCTTCAAGAGAAAGATTACACCTTTAATCTTCCCTCTTGATGATGATTACTTGGTGATCGAAACACGTGTCGACGTGTTAAAATAATGGTTTCCTTTAATCAGCTTGAGAAAAAACTCCAGTAACATTCATTAATTTTCAGTCGTTTTTAATGAGGAAACAAGAAGTCACTCAGTATTTATAGTATTTGTTGAATAATTCATGAAATTGATATTTTTATAAATACTTTCAAAAATATAACAAAGAATTTTTCATTTATTTAATTGTGTGCTTGTCTGACATATAACAGTAAATCAATGCATAATAATTTTGTTTACATAACATCAATCTCACCTTTTCAAAACCACAGAATTAGTTTTCCTACTCCTGGTTTAAACGCATCGTAGCTCAATGGAAAAGGTAACAAAAATGAACTAATACGTCATGATCATGGTATATATAGGCTTAACGGCCATTGTCTAGGTTACTTACCGTTTTCTTATGCCGCATCGCCTTTATTGATAATGTATTCCGTGTTAGGAATCACACGTTAAAAGGTAAGACCTCGTTAGTCCTTAGCTCGCACAAATTTCTCAACTTCTGAGAGTTGTCGTTCGTATGAGGGCGACAGCTGATTAACGGAAAAACGTATTTCAAAATGATTTTTTTATTCCGCAGTTGCAGACGAAACGTCAGATCCAAGAGACGTCTACAAGCTATATTCATTCAATATCTGTTCTTTATCGCAAAAAAACACAAAACAACTTATATATTGAGATTCATTTAAGTATTCAAAATTTAATAAGGTATGTTACTTTTTTTCAAATGAATGTGTGATCTTGTCTTTTATTGTACCTACCTATTATTTTTGTAAAAAATATTTTTTTTATTTTCGAAAACAATCTCTAACAATATACAATATCTGAACCAGATATACAGGTTTATTTATGCATTGTAGATGTGAGGTCTTATGAAATATACATAATACATGTCACTTCCCTGGTCACAGAAAATCGGAACTCCCTGGTATTGTATGTTAAACAGCGCAGTCACACCCGGAGATAAAGGTGGCTATGCTTGATCCTGCGATGACCTTTCCTAGTTCTATGTGTTGACGTGAATGACAATTGGCAAGTGAATTGGCAGATTACAGATAGCGGTAAGAGAAGTAAGTAAAAACAGTAAACAGTTTTTTCGGTTTCGCGTTATGATTTCGAGGTTTTTAAATTCCAAGTCAGTGACGTGATTTTTCTCTAACATTTATATTTTGAAAAACCGTAAGCCTTTCAGTAAAATTCTCACTAATTTTCTTACATCTCGAATGAATCGATTAGTAAGAATTTTGCAACTCACATTTAAACATTTCTTGAAAAATTGATCAGCAAGCTGATGCTCAGTGCTCAAGAATTGAATGATTGCTTCTTTTTCTAGTAATATCGAATGTCAAGCGGGATGGCTCGTAACGTAGATAATGTGTTCCTATTAGAACAGCAACAACCTTATAATAATACCTATTTTGGTAAACTATTGTGGCAAAATAGGTATAATTTACTCCAAGATATTCATGTTTTGTAGAAATATTTGTTTTAGAGAGCTCAGTGTGTTGAATTAGGTAACGAAAAGAATACGTATCATATCTCGCAAGGAGTTCCACAAGAAAAGGTCTTGTTCTTATATCAACATTTGAGATGGAATGAACACAATTCATCTATTGTGAAAAGACTTGGACACCTACAAATCACTCAAAATCAGGATTCACTGTCTCAGTTTAATGTATACTAACCTTTCTTTGGTCTGCTTGAATTATTCAAAAAACTCCAGAAATTCAGAGAATTAGAAAAATTTCAAAAATTGAGAACAATTTTTCAGTTTGGACCCAAGTTATATAATGAAATTCTCTAGAATAAAGCAAACACCACAAATTTGTTGAAATAAACAGATTTTTTGGTCAATTTTTTGATGTTATCATGTACACAATTAAATTGATATGTTGGACAATGTACAGTAAACTGAAAGTGAATACTTAGTATGAATAGATCACAAAACAAGCCATTCTGTGCTTAGGCAACTATTTCTACTCCAAAATGTAATAATGTGAAAGAGTCAATGTTTTGATGATGAATAAATACATTGGAAATGAAATAAAGAATTCAGAGGCCAATATTGAGCCCTGTGATATAGGATAACCGCTACTTGAGATCGGTTTTCCAAATATTTGGCAATGCAGTTATATGTTATTTCTCTACATCATATACATTATAAATTTTCCAGAAGTAATCCATGGTTAGCTGTATTGAAAGGCCTGGAGAAGTCAAAGGATAGGCCAATTGAGGTGTGCATATTATGTTTCATAAAGATTTTATTACATCGTTGGGTAATTGAAGTAGTCTGCTGGCTTTCAGGAATAACCTTGTAATGTTCAAAAAATGTAATCAGTCTCGGACAGTAGCTTCATACAATGATTTCTGAAAACTGAAGTTCTGTAATTGTAATTTATCTTTTAGATATGGTAGGGTTAAGATATTAAGTTGCTGATTTGAGTTTCATATCGTTAATAGAGGGAGGGTTTCAGTGAGAAATCGTTAATGAGATTTTATTTTATTTTATTGCCACACAGTGTGAATTCAAATGATTATCATCATATTTACAATTTTTCAAAGAAATCTACAGACAACTTTAAGGTTGAATATTACTGGAGTTTTTTCCCAAAACCAAATCGTTATTTTTACACCTCGGCACGTGTTTCGATCACCAAGTGATCATCTTCAAGAGGAAGAGGAAGTTTTATCTTCCTCTTGAAGTTGATCACTTGGTGATCGAAACACGTGTCGAGGAAGATAAAACTTCCTCTTCCTCTTGAAGATGATCACTTGGTGATCGAAACACGTGTCGAGGTGTAAAAATAACGATTTGGTGTTGGGAAAAAACTCCAGTAATATTCATTACTACACCAAAGGTTCCAAACAGTGCATCATAAAAACTTTAAGGTTGTTGCTGTAATTAGGACATACTGCGAAAAATGAAAAAAGTACTTTGGTTCATAATAATTTCTTCTAGAAGGAGGAGTCGATAAGTTTCACATGTAAGCAAATTATATTTTAAATCATAATTATAAATAATTTTTGCATGTGAAAACCTCCAAGAGCTTTTTTAAAAATTCAAAATTCTTCGGTTTTAGGCCTGTCCTAATTATGACTGTCACTGGTCGTCTCATGGGTATACTCTATATGTCTTCAATGAACTACATATTTATTTCAAATTTCACATTCTTCATCAATATGAAGTTTCAAATGAATAATATCATCTGGCAACAAGTGAGGCTGGGAAGCATTTTCTGGTCCCTATAATTTACTAACTGATAATAAGGTGGTGATCCTCTATTGAATACCATGCTCATGAAACGTTGCTTATAGACATTCTATCTTTGTGGTTTTATTTGCAAAATTAGTATATACTTATCACCTAGTAGCGTTCAAAAAGTTAATGACGTCGGTATTAACTAATAAATTGTTAAAGATTATATTGTGAGAGATGACATTTTGAGTAATTCAATCTGATGAATCTATTGAAAACACTTTCCAAATACCAGAACAAAATACGGTTTCTCTACGCGCGTTTGGCTAACCAAGTTAGCGTCCTTAGGTGTTGGAAAAGTGTTTTCAATAGATTAATTTTACGCCAGGGGTTCCAGTACAAACTATCAAGTCAATCAGATGATTTATCATCTCCTGATGATGGTTACCGAAACGCGCGTCGAGACAGCATTTTTGTTCTGGTGAGGAAAAAGTGTTTTTGATAGAATAATTTAGAATAGACTCAAGTAATGGTTTATGCTTCTGAAAATTGAGAAAAATTTCATCAATAATCATAATTTCTCATAACTTTATTTTCAAAAGTAACACCTCTCTAACAATCCAACAAATCAATTAGTTTATTGTTAATGAATATAATATAATAATAATAATATAATAATTTATTAGTCTCAAGAAACACACAGTACAATTTCTAAAATAGGTTTGAGAGGATAAGACTGTAGATAAATTAGATTTTCAAAAAAATACAAGTTAACAAGATAGGATTCCAATCTTATAAAAATTGTCCAAAATGTAGAGCCATGAGCTTTCACAAAAAATAAATCACATAGCTAACATATTATATATATTCAAAGTTGAGGAAAAGTTCGGGAGGTGACCACAAAAGTGTCTCTTTTTTCTTGAATAACTTTTCGAAAAATTGATCAATTTCATATAAAGGATGTTTGGTTAATATTTTCTTCAATAAGTTTTTGAATCTTCTAAGTGGCAAATTACGAAGTTCGACAGATGAGGCATTGTATAGCTTAATTCCTATATTATCTGTTCTTTTCAACCTAATATCTGTAGGAACAAGGTTCGATTTATTTCTTGGATCATGTTGATGTATATCCTTGTGAGCAACTTTATTGTTGCTGAACAAGAAGCAGATTTTCATAGACAATTACCGTATATAGGGTTATTATTTTAAGTTTTACAATATTGGTCGACACTTTTCATCATAATTGGCAGAAATTATGCTTCTCACTGCAGATTTTTGAATGACAAATATTCTATTAAAATGTACCTTTGATGCATTATTTCAATTGATTATACTATACCTAAGGACTGAATGAAAAAGTGAATGATATGTTGCAAGTACCGCACTTTGATTTACTATTTTTTTAATTCTTCCGATAGCAAAAACTGTCTTACTAAGTTTATTACACATGCTATTTATATGGTCTATCCATTTCAGGCTGGAATCTATTTGTACTCCCAGAAATTTGGTAGAATTTTTGTTATCTCGATTTAAGCAAATTGTTTCAAAAGTTAGAGTTTCTGTTTTTTGTTCATTGAGAATCAAGTCATTTGGTGTGAACCATGATCGAGCTTTCTCTGTGTCAGTATGGATCATATGAGGATCATCTATTTTATATATTTTTTTGCCCAAGGTTGCATCATCTGCATACAATATAGTTTATATGTCTGACGAGTTCATCACGTGAGGCAGGTCGTTGATATAGATTAGGAAGAGAAGTAGCCCCAATATTGACCCTTGTGGCACTCCTCTTAATATTATTTCGTTAAGGTATGACTTCATCATGTCAAGGCAGACACCTCTCACTCCGTAGAAATCTAATTTGGCCAATAAAATCAAGTTATTTACAGAATCGAATGCTAAAGTAAGGTCTGTAAAAACGCTTGCATACTTTTCTTGGTTATCTGATACATGACTCTCAAGCAGAATCAAATGATTACAATTTCAAATTCAAAATTATAATCAGTTGATTTATTTTCATTTGAAACACTGATTGGAGTGTCAATATTAAAATTTTAATAATGATGAGAAGTTGTATGGATTAATGTAGAAGAGTTTCGGAATACTTTTACTAGTGAATTTTCATTCGTACCACAAGTCCTTGAATTGCATTCCCAGTTTGCCCTTTTTGTACATTTTCCTTCAATGTTTTCACAATTTTATATAACATATTTCCATTTCTAGGGCAAGATTTTAATTTTTTTTTATAGTCAAAATCTTCTCGCTAATTAAACCGTAAAGTTTCCCTCACACGAATGCGAAAATAATCGCGGCGGAAAAAATCGCTCCCGTCTATTCCTGGAGAGAGAGGCTAGATGGACTGCATACAGACTTGTCTACATTCCCAATGGGGAATGTTCCTCAATTTGGGTTATTACAGCAAATGCAAGTTTGAGCAAAATAAAGTTGAGTTTAATTCATGAGTTTTTCAAATTCACTTCGAAAAGTATTCAAATTGATGTTTCAAATGTTGGATTTTAATTTTTAAAGGGATTTGTTTCTAATTCACATATTGGCAACAGCGCCTAGAATGTTAGATCGGAGTTCAGGTTACCTAGATATTCTACTTTAAAAAAGGAAAATTATCTTTATAAATCAACAATTAAGGCAAAATATAAATTATAGTTCAATACCACCTCCACAAGCCACATAAACAACAGTTGTTTTGTTATTTATTTATATAGAAGAAGATAGGTTAGGTGTACAAAATGTCATATGTCACAGAATGTCTTGGAACTCGGAACGTAAGTAAACAGAACAGCATGACTGAAATATGTCATCTTTGTTTGTCTCATACAGGTTAGGTTAGGTTTATTAGCTATAACCGATGTTGCCAAATGTTGAAATAGAAACGAATCCTTTTAAATGTTGAATGCATTATTTCATTCCTCTTTTTTAAGTATTTAAATAATTTTTTAAAGAAAAAGGTTGAAATGATAAGTTTAAAATGCGTTGTTTTAGAGCTCTTTTATGAAAACTACTTGATTTTCGTCAAGAGGAACATTCCCCATTTCACAAATCGATTTAATGCAGAGTGTAACAGACTGTTGGTTTACATTGAAAGTCACAGCATTCTGGAAATAACATCTGACTCTATACCTCCAACTGTCAACTACAAACTGCTTTATAAAATACTATTCCCGAGTAGAGAGGACTGGATCCTCCGGGAGAAATGAATATTAAGAGCAGATAGTTGTTGGTTCACAGATGGATTAAAAACACCTTTCGGTTCCGGTGCAGGTGTTTTTAGTCGCAGACCCAGGACAAAGATATCTACTTGCCTAGGAACTTATGCGACTGTATTTCAAGCGGAAATGCACGCTATTGAATTGTGTGCGGAGAGATTGGATAAATCTAACGTCACACACAAGTCAATAAAAATATTCTCGGACAGTCAAGCGGCGTTGGTAGCTCTTGGCTCCTACCGAGCAACGTCTAAATTGATAGCAAATTGTCTCTGGTCATACTGGCCATACTGGCCTGGAAGGCAACGAAGCTGCTGATTTCCTTGCAAAGGAGGGTGATGGTGAACACCTGGATGGCAAGAAGATTTATGGACTTCTGGCAGAATCTTCCAGGATTGGCTCACTCCAAAGCGTTTATTCACCCTTCGAAGGTTGATACCAAACAGATGTTGGACTACAGTAGGGATGAACTACGATGTCTAACAGGCCTTCTTACAGGTCACTGTCATTTGAATCATATGCAGAGACTTGGACTGTCGGAAGACAGTGTGTGTCGCCTCTGTTTGGAAAATGATGAAACAGCAGAGCATATACTTTGTGCCTGCCCCGCTGGGGACCGAATCAGGTTCTTAGAGTACGGCAGAGCCGTACTCTTACCATCTGACCTGATAGACCACTCACCATACAAACTAATCGGCTTCGTTAAGAAGCTGGGTTTATTTGGCCGAGTGTGAATAGGTGTGAGCCACAATAAACTCTTGCGGGTTGCGGTGGAGGGTCGAATAGACCCACTTACTTCAGACCTAACTTAACCCCTCTATTCCTACACCAACGCGAAACATTCTTGCGGATTTTCATAGTTCTGTAACACCTCAGTTATGAACGTGACGTACGATAAAAAAGAGACACTTCTGTTGTTAGCTTTATTAGAAGAACAAGAAAAAAAAGTAAATACCATTTTTCTAAATAGTTTGGCACCTCTTACTTTTTAATCCTGACGAATTACAGGAATTCGCAGGGGAACGCCAACCTGAATTTAACATATAATGGCGAATCGTGACTGGAATTGCCTTCATTCAAATAAAATATTAGAAAAACATATATTTTTTTTTATGGGTGTCATCGGCATCGACTGCATTGGTGATTAGCCTCGTGTCCTAGGTATGCGATGTTAATAACTCTCCGAGCCACCTAGCATCAAGGCTATTCGCAGTCCGTCAGCCCTGTAACGTTGCAGAATCATCCCATCTTCAACTAGATAAATTCTCTATTTCTCTCTAGAAAAATATCTGGTCGATATGAGAAGATATTTAAAAACTAATCCTATAATGTTGAAAAATAAATCTACTACTTGAAGTATTCGTATTAACACTGTCAGGCCCTTTACGAACAGTTTATGAGGGGTGCAAGGGTCAGGCGAGGGTAAGGGAAAAGGTGGAGCTTGCAGGTAGCCAACATATGATCGTGAAAAAAATATCAGCACAGAAGCAACTCGACAGTGGTGGTACGTAAATACGTTGTAATCGTGTGTTTCTAGGTTTGCGGTTGGATTATTGCTGTTTTATTTCGGTTTAGTTCAGTTTGTAAAGTATAAGTTGTGCTTAGTGTATATTAAAAGACAAATAGAAGTTTGTTGGACAATATAAATATGGAAAGCAAACGTAGTTGGAGAGACGTTGGTCCTAAAAAAAGAATGAGTTTGAGTATAAGGCGCATTAGTACAAAAACAAGAATCGCTAGGCTATCCAAATACAAGTAAGTAAAAATTTAAGATTTTCAAAAAAAACTTTTTCTACTCACAAAATATCATTCATGTCTTACATAAATATTAAAATCCCCAGATTCCAATTTTGAATAAATCGGGCGATAATCACAAAACTCGTCCACCATTCTGGAGCCGCCATGTTGAATTTCCCAATTTTGACATGAGAATCATAATCTCCGACCCCAAAATCCCCTAGATACCAAATTTGATTCGAATCGGACAAAACTCGTTTGCCATATGAAGCCGCCATTTTGTTTTTTCTGTAAACAAGAATTTCATAATGCATTGTCACCGGGATTATGTATACCTGCAAAATTTCAAATCAATCGGATGATTGCAACTGGGTCAATTGTTGGTTAGTTTGTTACCTGCAAGTGAACCTAATCTTACAAGATTGTGAATAATAAAAGCTTGTGAAAATACACGTTATGCGCTCTTACCCGTGATTATTATTTTGACCACTACCTGTCAAATATCCAGTCCTAAATATTTATTCCGAATAATTTCCGAATACTCCATTTACATTTTATTCATTAGATATTAAAATATGTATTCGCGCGCCGCTGTTCTGGGGGCATGACTACTACCACAAACTTTCTTTGATTATTCTATCGGGTCTGAATTCAGTCAATTAGCGATGATCTGACGTGTATAATTTGCCTAACTAGTGGCGTTTGTATAAATTTAATTTTGCAAAATATGACCATATAATTTTTTTTTAAACTGAGTGTCTTTATTGTGAGCTACATAGGCATTGTAAGGTTCGGACGAAGACATATTTGAATTTGTGGTAAGCATTATCTTGTGCAGAAGTTCAATAAAACTCCTTCAAACAAGGCATTTCACAAAATAATTTTTGGAAAAGTTTTTTTTTTTCTCAAAAAATCTCTTCGTCCCAACCTTTCATGCCCTTTTCTGAATATAATGAAATGAGCAGAAATCCTTTAAACATATATGTCATTACACATTTTGATAAAGCGTCCGAGCCTGTAGGCATACCCGGAAAAACCGGGTATGCTTACAAATCTGATTGGTGGTCTGTTCACAAAATAAGGTGAATGTCCACATTTTGCGGGCTACGTAAAGCAATTTTTTTAATTTTGATACACTCGTCTCGAATATATGTTCACACTTTCAGATGTTTAGTTTGTTGGTGACAGGCATAAAAGTTAGAAGTTTTCTGGGTGTTCGGAGATTTTCTGCTATAGAAAAAATGAATCAATCAAATTTTGTGTGAAAATGGAATTGAGTGCTCGAAAACACTTGAAATGTTGACAGTGGCATACGTTGATTGTACTCTGAGTCAAAAAATGTTTCCCAGAAGGTCGAGAAGATGTGAATGACATCAACAATTACTATACGTGGTAAAATATTGATGCAGAAAATGTGGCGTTCTGGAATTTCCTGGGATAGTTTTTTACCGGAAGAATTGTTCAAGCCTTGGCAAAGATGGTTGAAAGATCTGAGGAAAGTAGCGGACTACAAAATACCAAGATGTTACAGTTTTCTGATCCCCGGAGCAGATAGAATTGAACTCCACACCTTTTGTGATAACAGCGTGGAGGCATTTGCCACAGGATGTTATTTTCGAGTATTGAAAGAGGACAAAATAGAGACTTCCAAAATTGCTGCGAAAACGAGAGTTGCACCTCTAAAGCAGCTTTCAATTCCGAGGTTAGAATTGCAAGCCGCAGTTATGGGGAGCAGACTGGCAGAGACAATTAAATTAGAACTGGAAATAACCATCAATATAATGTATTTTTGGACATACTCTAAATGTGTTCTGGAATGGAAAAGAACAGATGGAAAATCTTTCAAACAATTTGTCGCTCTTCGCATAGGTGAAATTCAGGAGAGAAGCAGAGTTGAAGATTGGCGATGGGTACCCAGCCGACAAAATATAGATAGATAGATAGATAGATAGATAATATATTACCTTTTTGTGCCATTTGTACAATGTATTGGTATTATCCAATTTTCATGTATGGTTCATATACTCATTCAGATCATAAAAACATCTATTCGAAAGAAATTTCTTCAATTCCACCTTGAACTTTTTTGGTGAAAGTTGCATTAGGTGATTTGGCAATAAATTATAGAGGTGAACACCCGCCCATTCTGGGGATTTTTTGTAGTAAGTGTGATTCAGTTTTGATTGATATAAGTGATGATTGTTTCGTGTTCTGTAGGTACTGATATATTTGAGCATTCGATATAAGCTTTGTTTTGTTATTATGAACGAATATAAGTATTTTAAATAGGTAAATGCAAGTGGTAGTCAGAATTTTATTTCTTTTAAAAGTTCCTCTACAAGACTCACCAAAATCTAAGTCGAATATTAATCTTATTATTCTCTTTTGTTGCCTGAAAGCACGCACCCATTCGTTGGCTTGACCCCAAGAGATAATATTGTAGCTAAGTGTAGAGTACACCATGCCAAAGTAAACACTCATGAGTGAATGTCTGTCAAGAGTGTCTTTCAAGGCATGGATAGCATAAAATGATTTATTGAGCTTGCCACAGACTGTGTTAATTTGTTCATTCCATTGAATGTTTGAATCTAAAACAGTTCCTAAAAATAGAGTTTGTTGGCTACATTTAACAGAGTATAACCATCAAATTCCATCACATCCATTGTGTCAACTCGTCTTTTTGTGAACTCCATTATTTTTGTTTTTGAAATGTTCACCAATAGGTGATTAGCCAAACACCATCGGGAGAACTGTTCAATGACATTTCTGATTTTCGAAATTATTTCCTCAGGAGTGCGTCCGCTGACCACAATCGTTGTGTCATCTGCATACATGAATAGCCTTCCCTCCTTTATATAGTTGGGAAGGTCATTCACATAGCAGAAACAACAGGGGTCCAAGAACACTCCCCTGAGGAGTTCCAAGTTCTTTTTCATATTTTTCAGAGGTATAGTCATCAATTTTCACTACCATTTGTCTTTCCCTTGTGAATGACATGAGCCAGTCGTTAATATGACCACGTATTCCAAGAGAATTTCACTTGATTTTTAAAATTTCATAGTTTAGGGTGTCAAAGGCTCGGGATAAGTCAAAGAAAATTCCATATACTAACTTATTGGCATCCATTTGGTCATAAATATATTGTACGAGTTCAGTAGTGGCTGTTTCCGTACTGAGGTCTTCGCGGAAGCCATATTGGCATATTGTCAATGATTTGAATTTAGCCAAGAAGTCATTTATTCGGATACACATGCCTTTTTCAAATATTTTTGAAATTGGATTCAAGATAGAGATACCCCTGTAGTTTTCAATACTTTCTGGATCACTCCTCTTGAATATAGGAATGGTTTTGGAAATTTTTAGGACTGATGGAAATTTTCCACATTCTACAGAGAGGTTCAACAAATCAGCAATATAGGACGCTAGGAATTCTTGGCAGTTTTTTAACAAAGACATTTGAACTTCATCTACGCTAGTGGATTTTTTATTTTTCATTTCCAAGATTATTTTTTTTATTTCTTTCTCATCAAAAGGCTTGAAAAAGAGAGAGAAAGGATTGAAGGAGGAAGTTGTGCAAATATTTTCCTCATCTGACATGTTAACAGTTCTGCCCACTAAGTTTTTTGTGAAGTATTCCGCAAATAGATTAGATATTTTGCTTTCATCAGAGATTTTTTTATCATCAATAGTCAAAGATATACTTTTTGTTGTAATATTATTTTGATGAGTTTTGATTTTTACTAATTCCCAATTTTATAATATTCCGATAGAACTCTCCTTTCTCTTTTTTTATCCTTTTATTAAGTTCATTACGAATAGATTTATACCTGATTTCTACATTCTCGTCGTGCGATAATTTTCTCATCCAGTTCAATTGCCTCAATGAATCCATATCTTTTTGAGACCGTTCACTGAGATTGAATTTCATTCGGTTCTGAATTGTACCCTTACAGGCGGGGTACTTTTTTTGGGGGTGAAATACCTCAAAGCACCCCTAAAAATGATTCCAGAAACTACCGAAAACCACATCTATGTCATTTGACACGGGAAGTTGTAAGGGCTCTTTATTGAATAAGTAGCTGAACTCCGATACCGTGTCAGAGTTCGAAATTCTTTAACAGATTATGCTACCCGATCATCCAAAGAAACCATTTTATGTGATGATTGGCTATTTGATCCTACATTTTTGAAACGACCTGAAGTTTTTTGGTCTACTGAAAATTCAAAAATAACAAAAGATGAAGATGAAAATCTCATGAAAGAGATGAAATCTGTAAATAGATGCTTAGTCATACAAACGTACGAAAATATTCTTCCAGACTTAAATAGATTTTCGAAATGGCTAAGATTTATTCGAGCAACAGCTTGATGTTCAAGATTAATCAATAACTTGAAGAAAATGGGAATATCAGGAGTACTAACAACTAACGAATTGGAAGAAGCAGGTAAAATTTGCGCAAAGAATTCTCAAAGAGTTTGTTTTCCCAGAGATATTCAAAACTTGGTTTGGAAAACCCATCGATAAACAAAGAAATTTGGTTGGTCTCTTTCATACTATGAAAAATGGTTTTATGGAAGGACTAATTTGGGAACTTGTATGCAAGAATCCACGAGGCATCCAGTGATCTTGAGTTCAAAACATCGGTATACTAGCTTGCTGATTCAACATTTTCATAAAAAGTTCAATCACACTGGAGTGGAAACCGTGCTGAATGAACTCCGGCAGAAATTTTGGATTATTAACGGAAGTTAACCACAGCCGCCAATAATGGGTCAACTTCCTGAAGTAAGACTAACGAGAGGGCTCAGATCATTTCAGAATGTTGGCATGGATTATTTCGGTCCCTTCTCCATCAAAATTGTTGGAAGACGAGAGAAACGCTGGGGTGTTTTATTCACCTGCCTAGCAGTGAGGGCAATTCATCTTGAAGTAGCACATACATTGAATAGTGATTCCACCATAATGTTTGTAATCAGAATGTCGGCCAGAAGAGGATGTCCTCGAACAATCTATTGCGACAATGGAACTAATTTGAGAGGCGTATCCAAAGAAATAAAAGAAGCCATGCAGAACATTAACATGCCTTCAATAAAAAATTCAATGTTTTCGAAGGGCATCAACTTCAAATTCCTACCACCTGCTTCCCCACACATGGCAGGAGTATGGTAAAGGTTAATTGGAAGTGTGAAAAGAGTTCTAGGAAAGATTCTTCATGGTCAATCACTGACAGAGGAAACATTATAAATATTTTTTTTTGTAGCAGAGTCCATAGTAAATTGTAGGCCGCTGACTAAAGTTTCCTGCGATCCGTCAGATTTAGAAGCTCTTACTCCCATGCATTTTTTGTTGGGATATTCCAACACAACGCACGAACCTACATTACTTCCAATAAACGCTGATGCTAACGGATTGAGGCGCGATTGTAAAAAATCTCGAATGTTGGTCAACACATTTTGGGACAGATGCGTGAAAGAATATCTTCCACGTTTGATGAAAAGGAGTAAGTGGTCCAACGACAGCAAACCCATCGCAGAGGCTGATATAGTAGTTGTGGTTGACGATTAAGCTCAACGGTGTAAATGGAAATCAGGAAAAGTCATAGGTGTGCATCCAGGTACAAATGGACGAGTTAGGGTGGTATAGTCAAGACAGCGTATTTAGAATGTCGACGGCCAATAACTAATGCTGGGTCCAGACCAAGCAGACGAAAAGTAAACACGATTTTGAGACAAAAACACGACAAAATTGCAACAAAATATTAGGTATTCAGACAAGACAAAACTGAGACAAACTGTCCACACCATAACGACAAATGTGCAACAAAATTTAGTTGATGGGAATTCGTTGTTTAACCATGTGGCGTTTCCACCAGGAGGAAAATTCAAAAAATGAAGAATTATTGCTAGCCGCCAGTTGTTATATCCTTCTTTCCTCTTTATCCAATGTTGGAAAAATGAAACGCAAACGTTTTTGGATGAGACCAAGCTTAAAAAAACGAGGAAGTTATTCCATTAATTATTTGTTAGTTCAGTTACGTGAGGATGATATTGGACTAAGTGATGAGATTCGTTCAAGTTTTAAGAATTTTCTGAGAATGTCCACCGAAGATTTCGAGAATCTGATATGCTTTGTTGGTCCTGCAGTTGCCAAAAGACATACTAACTACAGAAATGCTATAAGTGTAATAGAAAGGTTAGCAATAACTTCAAGATTTCTATCAACAGGCGATTCCTACCACAGCCTCATGTATCTTTCAAAAGTATCAAAGCAGTCCATATCTTTTGTCAGCGCGCATTGTCCACACTGCGCCGACAACTAGTCGAAAAATATGCAGACAAAACGAGACCCTTTGATCTTTACCGACTGGCGACGGGACTTGCAACAGTCTCAGAATTTGGAAACAAAACCCAAATAAGATATACACACATCGGAAAAGTCTAGGGATATTTTTATAACATACTAAATATCATAAAAATAAATGCATGAGGTCGTTTAATTTCGATTAAATTGGTACACTCGACCACCCTGTAGATTTCTATGGGTTGAACAAAGCCTGCAAAAAACGGTAACTAATCTTTTATCAAGTTTTTTACAAACTGTAGGTTTTCGGCTAAAATGAATAATCTGAAAGTGTCGAGTTTGTACATTCTATGCAGTTCTTGCTCAGCAATTAAACTGGAAATATTGTGCTTTAACATGGAACGTCATCACTTACCATTGGCTGAGATGAATAGAGCTGTAGGGCTTCTTCAAGGTGGCATGCGACAAAATGATGTAGCTCTTCGTTTGGGGGTCTCCCAAAGTGTTATCAGTCGATTGTGGCGGCGTTTCCGTGAAACTGGCAGTCCAGCCGAACAACATCCAGATCGAGGACGCGCTACAACTGCAGTTCAAGACCGATTTTTGGTCTTAACCGCAAGAAGACAACTGAGTTGGTTAACGTGTTGCAGCAGGTGCACTAGGTAACCATTGGTCGAGATACTTTCAGAAATCGACTGCATGAAGCAGATTTCCATAACAGAAGGCCACTTAGATGTCCACCTTTGTCGAGAGGCAATCGCGGTAGAAAATTTGAGTGGTGTCAAGAACATCAAAACTGGGATGCAAATGATTGGGCCACAGTTTTGTTTACAAACGAATCCAGATTTGGATTTCATCCAGATTCTCGTCGAGTGGAGACGACCTGGAAATAATGAACGTTTGAGACACGTCCAGGAAGTCCACACATACAGAGGTGGTACAGTAATGCTATGGGGCGGAATCATGATCGGCGGCAGAACCGATCTCGTTTTTCCAAATCGCTCCCTCACAGCTCGACAGTACCTCGACACCATTCTTCTACCTATCGTCCGTTCGTTTGCTGGTGCTGTTGGTGAAAACTTCCACCTAATATACGATAATGCTCGTCCACATGTCGCGCGTCTAGTGACTGACTGGCTCACCAACGAAGAAGTTGATGTATTGCCATGGCTAGCACAATCACCGGACCTGAATCCCATCAAGCATGTGTGGGACATGCTTCAACGAAGAATTACTCCGCATATGGGGAACATTCAAACAACGTTTCAATTGAGAGAGCTTTTAATCGCTGAATGGGCAAATGTACCTCAACAAGACATTGACAATCTCATTTTGTCAATGCACGATAGATGTAGGGCCGTAATAAACCAGCGTGGAGGCCATACTTTGTACTGATTCCAATTTTTTTTGTATTATGATTTTTTTTCGGGGTGCCAAAGAAGAGCCATATTGCTATATGCGCACTCAGAATTTTTGACCATTTAATAAATTTTGTTGTAAGTTACATTCGTTTAATAATCACCCGTCTTTTTTTTTCCTAAAGCGATCTAAAAAAATTATTGCCATTTTTAAAAATATCCCTAGACTTTTCCGATGTGTGTAAATGTTGCAGAAACGTATCGGATTTGTCGCCACTTTGTCTCTAGCGGGGAGAGAAATGTTGATTATTTGATTGGTTTTGAGTTATTTATTTATTTTCTTTATCTTATTACCGTTGAATTTGTTGTTATGGTGTTGTTGAAAAAGAAAAGTTTTTTATGAAAGTTTGACATTGTCAATAAAATAATTGTCCTGACGAAAAGTGGATTTTTTTGGCACGAAAGTTTGATACGAAATAACAAGTGGTATAAAAACATAGAAAGTTTCATGTCTCATTTTTCATGATGATCTTCTAGCACGTAGTTGACGACTACATTCATCAATTTATTATATGATAAAACATTCTCAAATGGAAGATCACTCTTGAACCAGTAACATAAAGACTCAAGCCGAACAACATTTTTCGCATTTTCTTCGTTAATGCGATAAATTTGGAGTAAAATCCATTTAATTTTTGTATTTTTCGAAAAACTCATGTTAGCATTTCAAATTTCCATATCTTCTTAACGAGTGGACCTTTTAACAAAAGCAAAGTAACAAAGGATAGAGACTCGAAATTCGTTTTCAATGAGGCATGACTCGACCACCATTCCCATTTAAAAATCGAGGGATGAAACCACTCTTAGAAGATTGATTCTTCGAAGATTTTTAGGTCAAAACTTGTCCCCCTCACATACTGGATACACGGGTTTTCCCGTGTATTTTCAATGTAATCATAAATTCCCTGTAAGGAAAACCCCATCTTGAACAGCATACATTTCACAGAATCGATTCCTTTCACTGCCGAGCCTACATACATATATTTTTCAGGGCAGAACAATGAGCCACGAGGACATTAGAGGTCAAGTCCTAGACCTGATGAATCAAAAGAACCAGATTGAAAACGAAATAAGGAACCTGACCTCGATACTTGAACAGAATGGCGTTGGAATGAACGATCCTCTTGTAGATTCCGAAGGATTCCCAATCAATTCCATTGATGTATACCAAGTGAGGAACGCAAGACATCGCATCATATGCCTTCAAAACGATCACAAGAATATCATGAATCAAATAGAAAATGGCTTGCACGGTTACTATTCGAACTCGGCTACGACGGGCACGTGCCAGGCGATACCGATGGATACCGACGTTTCGAACGTTGTTTTGAAGACTCCTTTTGCCAAGGTCACTGTTGTGAGCGAAGGGTCACCAGCCGATTATGCTGGGATAAAAGCAAATGACGAAGTCGTTGAATTTGGATCAGTAAATGCTAATAACTTCAAAAGCATCACTGATATCGCTACCGTTGTACAACACTCCGATGGAACGCAGGTTAACGTCAAACTGAAAAGGGGGGATAGGTTTTTGACCGTACAGTTAACTCCGAAAAAATGGAGGGGAAGGGGATTATTAGGATGTAACATTGTGTCACTGTGAATTGTTGTTGTATTTTTTGTTCCAAATAACTGTTTAATAAAGGTTGTGTGAAAACGGAGTTCTTCCTATGAATTTACAGTATTACCTCTGTTTTACGAAATACTAGAAGTCAACCAAATGACTATCAATTATATCAAAATCGTGGAGAAAATTTACATACAGGGTGTTTGTTAATTAAGTATGTACCATAAATTCAACAGACGATTCTTTAGGTAATTTTAAGACGAAATGTTCATATAAACATGGGACCACAAATCCTTCGTTCTCAAGATACAGGGTGTTAAAATAAAAATTAAAAAAAAGTTATTCGTAAATATCTTGAATATCCTTTACCTAATTTTGTTGTAATTTGGGAATGGTATTTATAACATTAAGGAGCTAATTTAGCCCGAACGTGATTCAATTTATTAAGTCCAGTTGCGTCTCGAGCGGGATTTGAACGAATATTTTTGACTTAAAAATGTATGGCACTGACTTTTGTGCAATTTTTATTATTGCTTTGGATGGAGCAATTAGAAATACAACTTTGTTGTCTCTTGATTTTTGTTCGTATCTTGCTTAGTTTTGAAGAAAAAAAAGTCGACCTAATTGCCTGGACCTCACAAGGAATAATATGAGGCATTAAATGTTTCTTTTGGAAATTATTATTTTTACAATTTTTCATTACTAATTATGTAACAATAACAACAAATATTAAATAACATTAATATCTAGACTAACGAATTAAACTAAATTAAGTGTTGGAAATGGCCTCCTTCGGCTTCAATACAAGCGTCTAGTCGCCGCATCATTGAATTTCGCACTCTTCTGAAAATACCATAAATAATAATCAAAGGTTGCCTTGGAAAACGATTGCAGCATTTAATGAACAACTTGACAGTTGTCAACTTTATAAGCTTTTAATTTATATTTGTTATAAAAAGTGTGTTTAGTGGTTATTTTTCGAACCATTTTTGTAAAACATGGTTCAATTTACTAACAGTGAAATGGCAGATATGCATTTTTGTTATGGAATGGCTCACGGAAACTCGAATGCTGCAAGACGCATTTACCATGAAAGATTTCCTCAGCGTGTAGTGCCTAATAGAAGAACTTTTGTACGTCTCCATGCACGACTTTCTGAAACAGGCAGCTTTTAAAGATCGACGGTTGTCATTGGGAGGCCTACAACGGTACGAACAGTTCAAATTGAAGAAGCTGTTTTAAATGAGATTGAAGTAGATCCTCATATCAGTACTCGGAAAATAGCTGAAGAACTGAATATTACCAAAGTCACAGTGTGGCAGATTTTGAGAGCCCAGCAGCTATATCCCTATCACATGCAACGTGTGCAAGTTCTATTGCCTAGATATTTGCCTGTAAGACTAGCTTTTTCTAATTGGTTACGCGGTATAAAATAAGAAGAAATCCAGGTTTCCTAAGTCGAATTTTGTTTACAGATGAAGCTTGTTTTTCTCGCAATTCAATTATTAATTTCCACAACAATCACATTTGGGCCGAAAACAATCCACACGCCTTAATAGAAAATAATTTTCAAGAACAGTTTTCTTTTAATATTTGGGTTGGAATTGTCGGTGACCATCTCATTGGGCCTCACTTCCTTCCACCTAGACTTAATGGAGAAGAATACCGAAGGTTTTTAGAATTTGTTTTACCTGGACTTTTAGAAGAAATTCCAGTCATGGGAAGATTCCGTATGTGGTACATGCACGATGGTGCTCCAACCACACTTTAGTGTAGTGGCACGGCAATTTTTGGATGAAAATTACAATAATCGCTGGATTGGGAGAGCAGGCCCACACCCATGGCCACCTCGCTCGCCCGAAATGAATCCCTTAGATTATTTTCTCTGGGGACACCTTAAAGCGTTCGAATAAAAAACTGCTATTCAAAGTGAAGAGAATTTACGGAATAAAATCATTAATTTATGTGACAATGAAAAATACGCCAGGTATTTTCAGAAGAGTGTGAAATTCAATGATGCGGCGGCTAGACGGTTGTATTGAAGCCCAAGGAGGCCATTTCCAACACTTAATTTAGTTTAATTCGTTAGTCTAGATGTTAATGTTATTTATATTTGTTGTTATTTTTACATAATTAGTAATGAAAAATTGTAAAAATAATAATTTCCAAAAGAAACATTCATTCATTTCATGAAATATGAAATTATGTCAATGTTGTTGATTGACATCTGAAAAATTCGATGTGATACAATGTACTATATTCGAATTTTTTATCCATTTTTGAAGACGGAGGCAGATTTTGGCCTCCGAAACGTAAAAGATAAGTATTATTTCTTAATAATTTTTATGATAAGCAAAATTGGCAAAAGTTACTGATAAATAGAAGATTTTTTTTTGTGAAAAATACTTTGATTTTTACGCAGTAACTTATCGGGGTAAACTAAAAAGTTTGCCCTTCTACACTTATATAAAGTTCTCCATTATAATTTTTATATTTTTCAGATTGTGGAAGGTAACAATTACCCAAAAAAGGTCTATAAAAAACTTGATTTTTTTCCTCCACAAAAAAATGATTTTCGTTGAATATCTTGCAGTGTTTCTTGAAAACAAAGTGTATGTAAAAACTAATAGAAGGAATTGGTGTCAAGTAAAGACAGGAAGAAAATAGCAATGAGACGATAATTACCCCTCATTATTCAGAAACGGTGCACGTGATCACATTTTTATTGTTATGAAGACTAATGATAATTCACTTCGATTTTGCCTAGCAATTGCTCATTATAAATATTCATTAATACGTGTATCTGTCTATCTGGAAAATTCACATACACATTACCATTACATTCAAGGCTATATGCAGTTAGTAACTGTCTGATGAGTTTCCTCACCGGGATAGAAACAAACATTTCAATTGTTTTGTGAAATTAGACAAATTACCCCTGCGCCGACAGTAACCCCACCTTATGGTGTTACATCTCCAACATTTGAGAATATATTATGAAATTTCTGATGATTGTCCCCCTTGTGATTGTTTACGACTACAACGGACCTCACTGTAAATTTAGTTCAGGAGCGAGTCTACAGAGGAGATGGATGTCGAGTTTACGACTCCAACGGACCTCACTGTAAATTTAGTTCAGGAGCGAGTCCACAGAGGAGATGGATGTCAAGTTTACGACTCCAACGGACCTCACTGTAAATTTAGTTCAGGAGCGAGTCTACAGAGGAGATGGATGTCGAGTTTACGACTACAACGGACCTCACTGTAAATTTAGTTCAGGAGCGAGTCTACAGAGGAGATGGATGTCGAGTTTACGACTCCAACGGACCTCACTGTAAATTTAGTTCAGGAGCGAGTCTACAGAGGAGATGGATGTCGAGTTTACGACTCCAACGGACCTCACTGTAAATTTAGTTCAGGAGCGAGTCTACAGAGGAGATGGATGTCGAGTTTACGACGCCAACGGACCTCACTGTAAATTTAGTTCAACCTTTCAGACGAGTTTTGAAAGCATATTAAATTTAGAAGAATGCACACAAATTACAATAAAAATCTTGAATGGTATGGAATTGTGGAAAATATGTTTTTAAATTTCATTATTGTGCAATCCGTCGCGAAGAAATAGAGTAGTTTCTTCCTTGAAGAGGACCAACTGGAAAATGTATATATACAGGGTGTTTATTAAACATGTGAAAAAAAAATTTAACGGACTGTTCCTTGGCCTATTCTAAGAATATTTTGTCCTTTGATGATTTTTGATAGGGCGCTTTGTTTCGAAGATACGGGGCGAAACAGAATTTCGACAATAACAATTTTGGTAATGTTAAAATTATTAACGTAGCCGAAATAAAAGTAAAGCGTACTACACTGGACGTACCAAGTAATAAAATCTACAAACGGCTGCAGACATTCAATTTGAATAGTATGTCTCGTAAGTGATCATTTGTATGTGTCGAATAGGTTGACTTTGTCTATTTGACGTGCATTTTCTGTGTTTAATATTTAAAGTCTTGTTAGTGAACTCTTCTATCAGGAATGGTTATAGTAACACAGATATGACTGACATGCATTTCATTTATGGACTTGCTGATGGCAATTCATTGGAAGCTAGGCGGTTGTACAGTGAACGATTTCCTAATTGCAATGTGCCTAATAGAAAAACATTTCAAAGTATACAACTAAGTAGCACTTGTGCTAACTTCGCCTTTTGTTGTATCAGCAACTAGCTCTGAAATTTATCTAAATATTTGTATGTAACTACAGCTGGGAAACAATAAAGACGATTATTATTATTATACATCAACGACTTTGTGAAACAGGAGCATTGAAGCGAAATGAAGGACCAGGAAAGCCAATAACAGTAAGAACGGTAGAAGTAAAAGATAATGTGCTGGCCATGATAGAAGATCCAGGTACTTCTACTCGAAAAATTACAAATACTTTAAATATATTCGCTTATTCGCTTATTCTTTTTACTGATGAAGCTACTTTATCAAGAAATGCCATAAAGAATTTCCACAATAACCATGTTTGGGTTAAAGAAAATTCATATGAGGTGCTTAAAGATCGCTTTCAACAATAGTTCTCGTTAAACTTTTGGGTGGGAATTTTAGGTGACTTCCTACTTCCTACCTTACGGCGAGGTATACCGCAACTTTTTGGAACAAACGCTACCTCAGTTTCTGGAGGATGTGCCATTGGTTACAAGAAATGCAATGTGGTTTATGCACGAAGGTGCACCAGCGCATTTTAGCATATTGGCTCAAGAGTTTTCAACAGTAACATATGGAGATCGCTGGATTGGTCGAGGTGGACCTTACTTATGGCCTGCTCGATCACCGGACTTAAACCCCCTGGATTATTTTCTAGAATTTCTTTAAAATACTCCAAAGAAGAGTCCCTTAAATGTTTTCCGCATGTTTAATGAACACCCTATGTAATGCTGTTTGAATTATTTAAATTAGACAATCGTTTGGGTGTATTCTTTGAGTTTTCTCGCTTTTTCGTACGGTTTTTTGTGACATTCTTTGGAATTGTAACCATTGAATTTCAACTAACTCTTTTTTGAATGTATTGCAACTAGTTACTACCATTGCTGAGGTTGAAGAAGACAATATTAACCTGAACTAACGTTAGCTTTGTACTGACTCAACTTATTATTTTATTTATAGACAAAATTTATAAAATTTAGTGAATAATTGGACTTTTCAACGGTTTATATTATATAAGTAACTTATTGGTGTAAAATTTTCAATTTGTCCTTTATCACAGAGATTCACTGCGGTTCTATATTTTATTTTTCAGAATATACAATGTTAAAAACTCAGAAAATATTCAAGGAACAATTGACTTCTTATTTAATGTACCCAATATTGATAGTTTAAACTGTTTAAACACATTTACTTATCTCCCGAAGCAAAAAGTGATCAAATAAGTAGTTTCAATAAATTTCAGGTAAACTATTTTCTGCTATAGCGATTTTTTAGTCGGGACGATTAAAAATTGCAACCTAATTCAATATTTAGTTTTAGGTCGTTGTAATAAAAAAGGGCAAATAATAGTTTGTCAAGCGCGAAATAAACTCGAAGGAGGCAATAGAAAAAGACAGTGATTCAAACGAAATGTCGTGTTTTGTTTGTGGTGAAAGCGGGAATATTAAATTATTTAGACCGCAAACCTTACAAAAATGTACTCTGGCTTTACAAATTCGAAAAAAGTGTCAATTCAAATATAAACATTGTGAAGTGCCCGATGAAATTGATGAAACCGTTGGTTACCACAGCAGCTGCTATAGTAATTTCACTGCTTTGCCAAAACATCGATTGTTAGAGAAATTGATCAAGTAAGTACCTACAATAGACTTTTTATCGTTAGTTAAAGTCGTTCAATGTGAGACAATATCATTGGGAATCGGTTATCTTGGATGTATTTTTCCAAAGGATTAGGTCAGGTTAGGTCAAAAGTGAGTGGGCTTATTCGATCCTCTACCGCAATCCGCAAGGGTTTATTGTGCCTCTCACGCAAAATAGTAACTTTCAGACACAAACTGGAAGAGAAGCCCTCTTGAAGCAGCTACTTCGATATAAACATTGAAATTGATTGCTTTCTTTGGAAGATTCACACATTTTTTGTATAAAGATGGAGAACTAAAAAGCCGAAATCTTTCCCAAAAATTGTGCTGTCCTGAAAATATACCCCTTTTCAATTCAAAATGTATTCCAAAAAGCAATGAATTTAGACTTCTCTACTGCATCATCAAGACGTTAATGGAAAATAGTGTGAAATTCAATTAGAAGTAAGTTTCCGAATACTTTTGTTTGAGATACTTCCAAATGGTAATGTAATTTAGCTTCTGGCTTGATATTGTTACTGTTCCCCGTGGGTTGATCAATAATTGACTACACTGAATAATCAAACTTAACTTTATTCCACCTTAAATACAACAAACACTTCAACTAAAACTTCAACTATTATTTGAATGTCTATCGCCTTACTGGATCACTTCGCGTACCGCACTGTAACTTCCACTTGACTGTGTCGATATGCTCGCGGCCAGCGTTTAAATGTCGTAATAGAATGCGGTAGAAATTTCGCCGAAGTTCCGTCGAAATCGGTAGCATTATTCTAACTGCTTCTAGAGTGGCAGGGAATCATCGTACATTCACGCGCTATTAGCTACGTCACCATTGGTTTATGGTTACCAGTGGCGGCCGGCGTTATTTCCTTTCAGGCATGATTTACACAGTATTATGTCAAAGTTACTCATGTAGACCGAGTTAAAAAATAATTGTGATAACAGTTAACAAACAACATATGATTCAATAAATTTATGAAAGTAGCCGTTAATACGTGGAGGAAGATGATCATGAAAAATGATGATTAAAATTTACTATGTTTTTATACCACTTGTATTTGTAACTAACGTTATTGCAGTTTCGTCCTACAAAATGTTTGCCATAAACTTGCCAACTTGGAAGCTTGTACGTAGTATTCACATGATTGCAACCCAATTATAATAAAAAAATGGATTCGAAACTACTATCCGGTCTACGTTCGATCAAAGTATTCACAGAATTGGTTTCCAAATAACTTTCAAGTGTAAAACATTCTCAATTATTTATCGTTTGCTCGTCACCTGTTCTTCAGGTCTTTCAAGCTCTTCAACTTATACGAAATACTGGTTTATTTTTTTAGTGTGAGAAACTTGATTACAATATGGAAAATGATTATTATTACTGTATCTATTGAAAATACTTCTTCCTTATCAGAACAAAAATGCTGTATCTCAACGCACGTTTCGCTAACCAAGTTAGCATCGTCAGGGGATTATTATGACTACTCCTCTAACGACTATGCTGATGTTTTTATCCGTATCTAAATAAATCATTACCTGTCATAATGAGGGTCATTAAATTAATTCCCAGTTTCTAATGTTATTTGCTACCCGTCTGATATACAGGGTGTAACTAAATAAGTGTAAAACATTTGAGGAGGTGATTCCTCATCGAAAAAAAGATAGGTTCTTTCATATAAAGAAATTTCATTGAGCATTCCTTGTTAATATACAGCCCCTTAAAAGGAGTACATGAAATTTGTATAACAATTTTTTTCATCAGCACTAAAAAAGTTACAATATTGAAATTAACCTGACGTTTTGTACTACCAAAAAGACACTCAGCCAGAAATTTATTTGGTTTACCCCATGGTTGTAAGGGGTGGAAAACACAACCCCTAAAATTTATTTCCAATGTAACTTTTTGTCTTATTATTTGTTTACCATTTAAAAATTTATTATAGCCTGTTTTATTCTAAACAAAAAATGTCTCTTGGGCTTTTTGCCCAAAATAAACCAGTTCGCAGCAAAAAATTATTTTACGAACAACTACAGAGATACATCGTCATAAATGCGAAAATACGAAACTAATCTATATAGTAGGTCGCTATTAGCGATAGTGACAATTAAATTGGTATGACGCTGTCAGTTTGTGAATTTTCGAAATTGAATCAATACTAATTGTGTGTTGTTGTTCTGTTCTTAATTTTTTACTTTAATAATTCACTTGTTATTGGCATACACAAATGAGAAAATGGATGATATGCATTACGTTTACGGTCTGTCGCATGGGAATGGGTTAGAAGCTTCTAGAAGATATGCTGAAATGTATCCTCAACGGCAGCATCCTTCACATAGAATATTTGCTCGACTTCATCAACGATTACGAGAATATGGTTCATTCGACAAAAGAACGCAGGATTGTGGTCGCCATCGAGAAGTACGAACACCACAGCTTGAGGAAGCAGTACTTAATTTGATTGAAGAACAACCTACTACCAGTACTAGAAAGATTGCTTTCCAGCCAAATGTTGATCATGTGACGATATTTCGAATTTTAAAGGAACAACTTACACCCTTACCATCTGCAACGAGTACAGGCACTGTTACCGCGAGACTTTCCGAACCGTCTTGAATTTTGCAATTGTATGCTGGAAATGATTAGAAGAAATTGTGACTTTCTGCTGATGATAGAATTCACATACGAATGTAGTTTTTCTCGATTAATAATTTTCATAATTACCACATATGGGTACCACAGTTTTCTCTTAACGTGTGACTCGGAGTTATTGGGGATGATTTAATTGGGCCTCATTTTCTACCTCCTCGATTGAATGGTGGCCCACTTGATCCCCGGATCTCAATCCTCCCGATTTCTCTATTTGGGGCCATTTACAGCATTTGGTTCGCTACTCCTGTTCGCGATGTAGAGGACTTAAGAAAACGCATCATCGATGCGTGCAGGGTAATCAGAGAGATTTCAGGAATATTTGAGCGAATACGTGGCTCAATGCGCCGACGTCTAGACGCACGCGTAATGTCTGAAGGTAGACATATTGAACATTTACTATGATTTTTACATGTTGTGTGTTTTGTTATTCATAAATTAGTTTTGTTTATTACCCTTTAATCGTAAATAACAATAAATCTCGCATTTATGACGATGTACCTCTATAGTTGTTCGTAAAATAATTTTTTGCTGCTAACTGGTTCATTTTGGGCAAAAATCCCAAGAGACTTTTTTGTTTACAATGAAACAGGCTATCGGAAAAAAAATTTCAAATGGTAAACAAATAATAAGACAAAAAGTTACATTGGAAATAAAATTTAGGGGTTGCGTTTTTCACCCCTTACAATTATGGGGTAAACCAAATAAATTATTGGCTAAGTGTCTTTTTGGTAGTACAAAACGTCAGGTTAATTTCAATATTGTAACTTTCTCAGTGCTCGTGAAAAAAATTTTTATACAAATTTTATGTACCCCATTTAAGGGCCTGTATCTTAACAAGGGATGCTCCAATGAAGTTTCTTTATATGAAAGATTCTATCTTTTTTTCGATGAGGAATCACCTTGAATGTTTTACACTTATTCAGTTACACCCTGTATAATATTTACCTGTATTCAACCTGCGATTACGTAAAAGTGCCAAAAGTGGGCTATTAAGTATAGGACCTTTGTCACCGTTCATAGAACTCATTCCACATTTTTCGATTTCTGAACTTTCGATGACATTTGAAAATTCGTTGTCATGTATCTGTCTCAACAATTCTGTGGTTGTTTTCCATAGCATGTTGACCAACACTGGACTCCTCTGGTCTATGAAACCGAATATGTTATACTATAAGCTATATTGGACCGACCTTTTTTTTATTTAGATCTCCACAGAATATATCTTCTGATCACCTCGACTATGGGTAGAACTTTGCAAGAATCTAATCCTACAATACAAAAAATGCGGTCTGCCAAAAATTTACAAATCAGACAAGTTTATGCGACCACTTGTTTCAGCTATAGGTTCCCATACGTATAAGATAGCCAAATGGCTAACAAAACAGTTGGAAATTCTATCGATTCCACAACCCACTTTGAGTGTTGTTATTCATCAAAAACAAAGGGTCTTCATCCCTGAAAAAAAAGGAGTCAGAAACGATTTTTTTTATTCTGATTGAGGAAAGATTGTATGAGTGTATAAAGGAAAAATAATTAAAAAAATATTTTTTGAATATTAGATGATTAAAAAGAATTCTCTCTTTCATTTTTGGTCAGTTTTCTTCAATTCCACCATCAAAACTAACGAATATTTTGGTGTTGTTTCATTTCGATATTGAAGCCTATCATTTAAACGACTATCTCATTTTTCTTTTTAATGTTTCCTTTATTTTGTTAATAATTTAATGAGAGTGTGTTATTTATACGAATTGGATTTCCTTGCATTGTGCCGATCGAAATGGGAAATATGAAATTTTATCAAAGTCAACTAATAAAGGTTTGCTTCAGCCGTCGACTAGTGAAAACTAATTATTACTTTCGAATCTGGAGTCAGAATAGTAGATGAATTTCTTTTAAATGACACGCCCTTCAGGTTGCTCCTCCCACACGTCTGCTGGGGGAGAGAGAAAGTATCATAGAGCCATTGTAAAATGTAGCACAGCGTCAGATTGGGAATAGGAAAAGATAAAAGTTATTCTGACCGAACGAAAGATTGAAATATTAAAATTTTTACAATTATCAGACAGATTTATCTTCAGTTCTGTTTTCAATAGTGTTTGTTGTTCGATTGGTGACCTATGTATTTTGTAGAAATCCAGCTTTTATTTATTCTATATTCAAAAGTGTTTCTTTTCATTTAAATTTTTCTGACAAAAAAGTGTTTTTTACTCGCGATGCCCAAGTCTACGATACCCTTATCTAGACGTCATAAACGAACTCGACGATCGTTAGCGGTGAAGCGTCAGTTGAAAAATCTTCATGAATCGTAGGTATCTTGCTGAAGTTATTTTGCAAGGATATAATCGTTTATTTTTTATAATTAGGAGAAATAGTGATCAGAATCGCATTGCAGAGGAGATTCATCAGCCCGAAGGGGCACTCGAAGGGTGAGTGAGATTTTGTTTTCAATTAAAACTCTATCTTGAATAACATGTCAAAACTGATATTTTGTAGCAATCCGGTTCGTCTTGTATATTGAGGTATATTGAAATAGGACGTGTAGCAAAAACATTGTTGGATTTCATTTATTTTAAACAGTTGCATACACATCAGTGGAATTGAATTATTCACGATTGATATTGACTTATATTGTCTAACCCTTCATATGGAATCAGACATATTATTTCCTGGTCTGATCCTGGTCAAGTTAGAATTAGGAAGGAGTTTGTATTTATTACATCGGGCGAAATCGCACTGCCATCTGGCGGTATAGGTGTTTCGTAACTAAAGGCTAAAGACACCAACAATGGAATATCTGAAAGACATTTCAGAAACAAATGAACTATAGTCCGTTCATAATTTGTCGATAGCACAAAATGAGGGCCCAAGTCATAAAACGGTTGTAAAACTCGTAAAATCATAGGCGGAGGTTCCTGAGGTGTTTATTCATTAAATATAAAGCTTCAGTTTATATTCGAAACTTGCCTTGAAAGGGTGAAGTTGTTACGAACGAAAATAATTTTTGGTTTAGTACATTTTTTAATCGCATTTAATTTACGGCTCGTTGGTGTTTCGGCATCTACGGCAGTAATTAACGTCTCTAATATTTATTTTGCGAATTTTGTGCAGTGCGTGAGTAACTTTTTTTCATATTCCTACAAACATATACGTACCTTTCGTTCCTGCTTGTTTTGTTTGATTGCTTGCGATGGCTTCGTCATCATCATCAACATCATCAAGTTTTACACCGGTACTGTTGCGTACAGTCAGTAAGTCTGTCTATTCACCAAGAGAGAAGACTATTGTTTTGAACGTTCACGAAGCTCTGGTTTCTCAGAATCCCACAAACACTATTCAGAACATAATCAAGAGTTGTGCCAACATGACGGGCGTAGGGGAGTCAACAATATATAGGTTCCTATCAGAAAGAAAAAAAAAAGGTATAGCTAACCCAAATACAAACGAATACTTAAAGAGGGGGAGAAAACCTATTGAAATTGATGAATTTGCCAAAAATGGTATTCGAAGGAAAATTCACGATTTTTTTTACAAAAAAGAAATATCCAACTTAAACAAAATTTTACAAGAAGTTAGAGACGACCCGGATTTGCCTCATGTCGGACGAACCAAATTGTGGCAAGTTTTGAAAGAATTTAATTTCCGGTGGGAGAAATCAGACCGAAAATCACTTTTGATTGACCGGGAAGAGATAATATGTTGGAGAAGAAAGTATCTAAGATCTATACGAAAATTTCGGGCTGAAGGAAGGCCAATTTACTATCAGGACGAAACGTGGGTAAACGCAGGTCATTCTCTCACAAAAATTTGGACAGATAAAAATATATCAAGCTCCAGGCAAACCTTTATGGAAGGTTGGTCTACTGGTATTTCCCCACCCTCTGGTAAAGGCAGTAGATTAATAGTTTCTCACATTGGCAGTGAAAAAGGATTTGCTAAGCATGGTTTGTTGGAATTTGAATCCAAAAGCACAAAAGACTATCACGAGGAGATGACAGCTGATGTTTTCGAAGAGTATTTTGAGCAGATGATTGAACATATACCACCAAACTCAATTATAGTATTAATAATGCACCTTATCATTCACGACTAGTTGAAAGACTTCCAACGACTGCATGGAAGAAACAGGATATCATTGACTGGCTGCGGAATAAGTCCCTGCCTTACGAAGATGGAATGTTTAAAGCAGAATTTTTAAAAATTGCCCGGCAACACAAATCTAAGTTCAAGAAATACGTAGTTGACAAAATGGCGGAAAGACGAAACATCACAGTCCTTAGACTTCCACCCTACCACTGCAAATTAAATCCAATTGAACTCATTTGGGCACAAATGAAAAGCTATGTGGCTAGAAAAAATACGTCATTTAAAATACAAGCTGTACGTGAATTGTTATATGAGTCTTTACAACATATTACAGAACAAAATTGGCGAGATGCAGTAAGACATGCAATAGAAGAAGAACAAAAAATGTGGGATCTTGACAATATAATTGATGCGAATATAGAGACACAACCGCTAATTATTAACCTGCAAGACGACTCGGATTCCGAAGATGATCCTGTTTATTTTGAATTTGAATAGTTTTGTAAGTAATCGTAGTTTATATCATTTAAAAATAGGTATTAATTAAATAAATGTATCTTTTACAAATTGCAAGTAACTTATTATTTTTGAATAAAATAAAGAATTTTTTTTTTAAATAAAAACACAGTTTACAGTACCTACAGTTTAAGAATATTAATATATTTATTTATTTAAAGTAACTTATGTTTTAATCATATACTCTACGACACTGGTCACTCATTTCCACTCAAAATACCTACATAATCGGATTAAAAGTTTTATAGCTGTATTGTATTTCTTCAGATACAAGGTGGGTTAGTCGAAAACATCTTAAACTGCCAGTTTTAGTTTGGTTTTTGTTATTATATCATATTAGCTGTCCTCTCTGTATTCCAGTTCTCTAATGAGGGTCAAACTTGCAGTGAGCTATCAACAAATTATGAACGGACTATAGGTAGTGAAGTAGTGGATTACCTCTTCATCGGTACTGAGAACAGGTTGGAAAAAGTCACTGGGGGCCAGATCTGGAGAATACGGTAGAAGCTGAAACAATTCCAAGACCAATTCATGCAATTTTGCGTTTTCACCCTCTTTGGGACATCCACCCGGTGCATCGTCCTCGGTGCTCATTCAATATCGTTTAAACCACTTCTCACCGGTTGATTTTCCTGGTGCAAAGTCCCAGCAATGTTTATCAAGCCAAGCCTTGGCTTCATCAGTTAGTTTTTCGCCAAAATGCAATACTTTATCCACATACGAAATTCCTTTTGAATCAATTTTTTCAAATCAACAAAAGTTGCTTCACTCAAAATGTTGTATCCCACTAACTGTACCAATTTCACAGCTGTACGACAGCTGTGAAATTGGTCGGTCAAACTAAGCGGACTATAAAAGCTCGCTGCAAGGAACATGAATGACCTTTTTTCAGGTATACAGTCGAGTTCTGTCCGATAGTCAATTACGTACCCCCGAATTCTGTTCGTAGTCTTTCCCTACAGTCAAGAGAATAACCCTACTCTTCACTCTCGTTGTCAGTAATAGTAGGGATAATAGGGACCGAACGTTTTGACCTTTACGCCAACCAATAGCAAGAATCTTAACTTTCTAAGCATACTCGTAAAATTAGAACCAAAATTAAAGAATTTCTGAAGGTGAAAATTCTTTATGTCAAAGGATCTTAATACTGAGGTCTGAGGTTTATGAAATTAAAAACTAGAATTAAAGAACTTCTGACGACGACAATGTTTCATGTCAAAGAATCTAAATACTAAGGCTTAACATTAAAAAGTTCTGAATACGAAAATGCTTCATGACAATAAAGAGAAAAGAAACTCACAATGAAACGTAGTAAAAGAAGAAGCTATAATTGCCAACTCGAAATGTACGTATTGTTTCGCAGTTAATAACTGATTAAAAAGTTTCGGACAATTGTGAACTGTACCATCAACAAATATAGATTGTAATTCACATAAGGTTCTGAAATCTGAAACTGTAGAAAAGCAAAGAATATTCTTGATGGAATCGTTGAATTGAAGAACATTTTCGGACACATTCGTATCGATTTCCATGCTATTAAGAACGTCATGAAAATCATTAAGCGACTGCGGAAGTTTAGGAAGATCAGACGGCCTGCAATGGTTAATATTATTGCGTATTAGAGCAACATCTAGTGAGCACAGTTTTGAAACGTCAGTTCTATACATTTCATAATGAAGGAGCTTGGATGGAGGTGCTGAAAACTCGTCGAGAGCTCTCATTACTCAATTTTTGCCGCTCAAAAAGATAGCGTCGTCTTTCGAATGATATGTTTGCTTCAGCACCGATTCCGGACAGAATTTCAGGTACAAATTTTGATCATGGAACTCAACTCGAGGGTCCCATTGAAGAACCCGGGTACAGCAAGCGCTAAACGTGGTGGCACGCGATCGCCAACTAAATTACTATTAGATTACGATAAGCCCCTTGCCGGCCAGTATCGCACCTGTAATTATTTTAATAAGGGTAGCAAATGGAACAAAATTTCTTTGTATCTGTAGAGTAGGGAGGGTGAGTGTAAGCCCACGCACTTAGGCCACATGTGACTCATTGTGCATCCTCCCGAGGAGTTGTCCTTCTAGGTCATCGTCCATCCTGTCCTTTTAAAGAAGGTGGACCGGTCACTGGGAGATATCTTCTTTATATCGAATTAACCATCAACCAATTCAAGACACCAAACCAACCATAGCTCGTATTATAAAGCAAGATTTCTGCGTGGATGACATGCTTACGGGGCGGACTCTCTTCAAGATGTTGAGCGGATATGCTGCAAGATTTCCGATGTCCTTAAAGGTGGTTGTTTCGAGCTCCGGAAGTGGTGTTCTAATTCACCCGAAGGCTTACGAGAAATTGAAAATTCTAACCTAGCTTATGATATTCTTGAATTTTCCACTGACTATAAAACATTAGGTTTAACTTGGTCATGTCAAAGCGATAATGTACGTTACAATGTACAGGTAAACCATAATGAGCAAGATTTTAAAAAAGATTCATCTTGTCCGTTGTGTCTAAGATATTTGATCCTTTAGGATTACTGAGTTCGTGCATAATTTTAGCGAAAATTCTAATGCAGGATTTGTGGCCAACTAAAGTCTCCTGTGGGATGAACCTGTACCCGATCATATAAAATCTACTTGGCTCAGCTTTCAGCGTGAATTACCTTTGCTAAATAACTTATCTATACCTCGACACGCTATAATACAAAATTGTGTAAGGGTCGAGTTGCACGGGTTATGTGATTCCTCGGAACGCGCCTATGGTTCTATCTGCGTAGCATGGACAAAGAAAGCAATCCTCGCGTCACACTACTTAGCGCAAAATCTAAGTTGTCGCCACTAAAAACCGTCAGCACACCGAGGCTCGAACTTTGCAGCGCAGTGTGTTATTATCCCACCTGACAAACAAGGTCGTGAATTCAATCAATTTGCAATTCAATTAGTGCTTTCTTTGGACCGATTCAACCATAGTATTAGCTTGGATCAAAACCAGTCCAAATTTATTGAAAACGTTTACAGGGAATCGAGTCTCCGAAATTCAAACTTTGACACAAACCTTTCATTGGAGATATGTTTCTACCAAGGATAATCCTGCAGACATAGTCTCCAGAGGCTTGTTCCCATCCGAAATTTTACGTTCCCTCATTGGTGGGAACGTCCACATTGGCTATTTTACGATCAAGCAAAATTGCCAAGTGAACAGCAGCTCCGCCTAGGTGATCTACCAGAGTTGAAGTCTCAAACACATTCAGCTCGCGAGCCTGAAAGTATTTTAGATTATCCTTTCGAAAGATTTTCTAGCTTCAATAAAATGCGAAATGTTACTGCATAATTACGCTTTAAGGAGAATTGTTTCAAAACAAAAAACACTAGACTTAAAGGTAGTCTCACATCCCAGGAACTAAGTCTCGCTACCAAAACTTTAATTAAAATATGCCAACATCAATGTTTCTGTAGCGATATGCAAGAATTACAGAAAGAAAACAAATTGAAATCATATAATAAGCTCAGGACGTAATCTAGCGCGTGCCACGGTACGAAAGTGTATACGCTGCTTTAGATTTCGCGGTTATATGGGACTATTTGTTTGCTTCTCAACTAAAGCTGTTCATCTGGAACTGATCTCTAGCCTCTCTTCCGAAGCCTTTCTCCAATCATCTCACGAAGAGGTAAACCTAGTAAAATTTATTCCGACAATGGAACTAATTTCGTAGGCGCCCAGAAAGATTTAGGAAATTTTCTAAGGTCTGCACACAACATCAGCAATACTAAAACATTTTTCTCTGAAGAATCTATCAATTGGCAATTTATACCGCCCTATTCGCCTCATTTTGGGGGACTCTGGGAGGCCGGAGTCAAAAGTTCAAAACCTCAAATAGTTTTATCCAAAACACCTCTTGTTTATGAAGAGTTATCGACTTTATTATTAAACTCCCGTCCATTATCTCCCCTAAGTTCTGACCCAAATGACCTTACTCCTCTTACCCCTGCTCACTTCATAATCGGCAAGCCCTTAGTAGCTGCTCCTGATAAAGATCTTACGGACATTAAGGTCAATAGGCTGAACCGTCTCCAATTGGTTCAGCAGATGTCGCAGCATTTTTGGAAAAGAAGGCAGCTCCGCCGCAAATGGCGAGAAACCCAAGGCAGGCTTCTTGAAAATGCCTTAGCTTTGCTCAAAGACGATTAGACCCTACCTACCCAAAGGCAGCTAGGACGAATCCTTCATTTACATCCAGGGCATGATGGCGTTTGTAGAGTTGCTATCATAAGGACTTCCACCGGAATCGTAAAGCGAGGTTACCAGAAAATCTGCCCTCTGCCCCTAGAAGTTTGAAAGAGGGTCCTTTCAAGGTGGGGAGTATGTTCCCGCCACGCCTACAGTCTGCGCCGGTGCGAATCTACCCCCCGAGAAGAAGAGTTTCACTAGTCTATCAGTTACCATCGCAAGAGTGTCTAATATTGAGTGTCGAACTATAAGGACTATCGGTCAACGGCATTCAACTCATTCAATTCCAATATATTTATTGATAGTATTTTATTGTAAATAAATCTGTTAAACTTAGTGATCAATATATACAGTCCACCTATACCACTCATACAACACACCAAAGATAAACAGTTATTACCTACCGAGGCTTTGGCTAAATCTTGGTGGCACTCTAGTACTAGCCCTGAGGTAACACGTTGTCTGTTCAAGGCTAATAGGGCTTGTCTGCTGTCAGTGCAGATTGTTATGTTTTTGCCAGAAATTCCTTTCCTGGTTATTCCTTTCTGGCGATTGAGATACCAGCCAGTTTTGTTTTGCCTGACTCTTGATGACTGATTTTTTGTAAGGCGATGACATTTTTTCAGAAACATCACAAATTATTCAGACAATGTCAAACGCCAACAGCATTGGAGGACAAGTGATGATACAGAGCATTTGTATGTCTTGCAAGAGCTGTAGTATGGGGGTTACATTGAAAATAAGTTTGTGCGCATGGCGGCGGGCTCGCCATCACGTTTGGCGCTTGCTGTACTTAATGACCACCGGACGGAACTCGTGTAGGCGCATAAAAACATTGCATAGTCGTTAGAAAAGTAGTCTTAGTCATCTCCTGATGATGAAAACTTGGTAAGTGAAAAGCGCGTTAAGAAACAACATTTTTGTTCTGGTGAAGGCCGATGTTCCAAAGTATACTCATCAAATTATTACTGGAGATGTATTCTTTCAGCCGAAATAATAAAATACCTACCACCTGGCATTTTGTGCGTGTGTTTTGAATTTTTGAAAATGGAACAGTTGGAAGGCGAACGAGCCAATCAGAAATTATATCTAGATTCGGACGGTTATCTGTATTGTATGAACAAAGTGAAACAAAAACGATATTTGTTGTGTCGGTGGCGAAATCGATGTTCGGGAAGACTAATCTGGAAGAACGATGGACACAAAAGACTCTCCGTAGAACACAATCACGTACCGGATAAAATGGAAGTGCAGATAGCTCGATTTAAAACGTTTTTGAGGCAAAGAGCTCGGGAAAGTACAATTTCCATTCATCAAGTTTTTTTAGACGCGGAACAATTGTACCCGGAAGCTGCGATCGCTGTTGGAGGCTTCAGTGGTGTGAAAAACTTGATGTACAGGAGTAGAAAACCGGAAGCTGTTTCTGTTCCCTGCAACACGATTGACTTCACTCTTTCGGTGGAAGATGAGTGAGTAGATAATTTAAGTTATAGCGAGGTTTTCTGTTTACTATACAGGGCTTTTCATGATGAGCGTTAATTAGCCGTTTCTGACAAACTATTTAACGGATTAACCTGAAAATTTCACAGTATGCATAAATCAATATGACCTACACGCCTGAAAATTTAAAACGAAGCGGCGTTATCGCTTCTACTATAAAGTAGCGGCTTCTTTGATTTTTCAAATGGAACACCCCGTATATAATATCATATTATGATTCATTATCACTTTGTCAACAAATTCATATACTATTTTCCTATACCTATATATTACCGTTTAGAAGATATAAATTAATTTCGATATTTTTTTACCAAACATGAACTTTTATAAATGCTGATAATCTTGAACTATCTTGCACTAAAACGATCAAATTTGAAATGGAGTGGACTGATACTATGAGGATCTTCACTCCGAGTCATATTTTCATTTGCCTCATACAGGGTCTTCAAAAAAAGCAGATACTTTGATCTCATGAAAAAATGAGTGTAACTCAATTTTTTCAAATGGAACACCCTGTATATTTCAACATTTTTGAGCTCTACAACCAATTTTAGATTAACTTTGTTCAGATAATACTATTTCTATTTTGAACCGTTTTCGAGATAAACTTTTTCAAACGGAAACTGACGTGGTTTTCTTGCTCGTTTTTTGAATTCATCACTTATTTTGGATATTCAACATTTTTTTTTATACTTAGTAATATTTCTTTTTGATTCAGTTTTTTAACTGTATCAGATCAGTCAATTCGACATTGGTATGTACCTACCTTAGAAAAAGTTACAATTTGTATACATTGAGGTATTGGTCCCTAACGTACAACAGTACACATTAATATTTTTTAATAGTGTGCTTTGGAAAAATAAATAAACCAATTATTTTACGTCAGACTTTCGTTGGTGGTTTTGACTGATTGTGATAGCTACCAATTATAATAGAATAATGTCAAGATTAGGTTACAGTAATGAAGATTTCTTGAATTTATTAATAATTTATGGTGAGTGCAATAGAATTGGAAGTAGAACATGCCGAGTATTTCATGAAAGATATCCACAACTTCCGAAGCCGAATAATAATGTGATAAATCGACTACTAAAAAACTATAGGTTGAATGAAACCTTCCGTCCAAAAATCATTCGTAAGAAGACTAAAATGGATGATGATGACAATGGTATAACAGTTTTGGGATACTTTCATGCGTTTCCAAATACTTCTCTGCACGAGGCTGAAAGAGAGATAGGTATACCCTACGTGACAATTTGTCGAATTCTTAATAAGCATAAATGGCATCTCTATAAGTTCTACTGTGTCCAACATTTGAAAGAGACTGATTTACCTCGTAGAGTGGAATTCTTTGAATTGTTACTTGTCAAGACTCAAGAGGATTAACATTTCCTTGACAAAAGCATATGGACAGATGAGGCCAAGTTCACAAAAAATAGAGTTTTCAATAGACACAACAGTCATTATTGAGCGCCAGAAAATTCCCATGTTGTCCGCCAAAGGGGTTTTCAAGAAAGATGGCAATTCAATGTATTTTGTGCCATAAAGAATGAGTCAATTTTTCATATCGAGTTTTATGATGATAATTTGAATGCATCAAAATATGAAGATTTACTGGGGAATGGAATTCAAATGATTTTAAGTAATAGACCAGGAAGAGAACGTGTATGGTACCAAATGGATGGTGCTCCACCCCATAATTCTCATTCAGACAGAGAAGCTTTAACCGAAATCTTCGAAGACAGATGGATTGGTGTTAATGGACCTTTTCGTTGGCATCCTAGAACACCAGATGGCAATCCATTAGATTATTTCGTGTGGGGTTTCATTAAAAATATGGTTTACTCTACTCCAATAACATCAATGGAAGATATGAAATCGAGAGTTACAACTGCTTTCAATAGTTTGACTCCAGACTTGATCAGAAGCGCTACACATGACAATCTTTTGAAGAGATTACATGTTTGTTTAAGTAGAGGTGGAGATGTGTTTGAACATATTCTGAAATACACTGACGATTAAATTAACTCATTAATTTATGGCTTTATTATTTTCAGTTCGTGTTTCAGCGTTAATAAAACTATTGTTTGAAGAGAAGTTTCATTCTATGGTTGAGGAGTATTTCAATAATTATCTTTTAATTGTATTATCTGTGACTAATTGAGAAACATCAAACGAAATATGTTTTACAAAAATGAGTGATGAACAAGGAAACCATGTCAATTTCCGTTTGAAACAGTTTATCTCGAAAACGGTTCAAAATAGAAAGAGTATTATCTAAACAACGTTAATCTAAAATTGGATGTAGAGCTCAAAAATGTTGAAATATGCAGGGTGTTTCATTTGAAAAAATTGAGTTCCACTCATTTTTTCATGAGATCAAAGTATTTGCTTTTTTTGAAGACCCTGTATGAGGCAAATGAAAATATGACTCGGAGTGAAGATCCTCATAGTATCACTCCACTCCATTTCAAATTTGATCGTTTTAGTGCAAGAGAGTTCAAGATTATCAGCATTTATAAAAGTTCATGTTTGGTAAAAAAAATATCGAAATTAATTCATATCTTCTAAACGGTAATAAATAGGTATAGAGAAATAGTATATGAATTTGTTGACAAAGTGATAATGAATCATAATATGATATTATATACGGGGTGTTCCATTTGAAAAATCAAAAAAGCCGCTACTTTATAGTAGAAACGACAACGTCGCTTCATCTAAAATATTTTAGGCGTGTAGGTCATATTGACTTATGCATACTGTGGAATTTTCAGGTTGATCCGTTGAATAGTTTGCCAGAAACGACTGATTAACGCTCATCATGAAAAGCCCTGTATTGTTTTGTTGATAAGGATATTTTGACGGGTACTTAATAGAAATTAATCCAATAATTGTACGTTATTCATCGAGCCTACATGGTGTTTCAAATTTTATCCTCACCATTGGGATCTCGGAAACTATGAGAGATATAAAGATGGTTAAATTGGGGCAAAGTTGAACATTTACATGACAAACAATATGCCGTTGAGAAAGTTCTGAAATTCAGAGTATATCCGGAAACAAACCGAAATTTCGGAAAATAGTTTTTATTTTTTCTGGCTTTATTTTTCGAAAGATTCGAAAATAAATTGCACTTCCACATTGCCACTTTTTCCCTGCTACATAATGGTGTTTTCCGATTTGCTATCCGACCATCATCAACTTTATTTTTTCTTATGGGCGCTACATTAGATGCTTTCTATTTTGAATAGAACCAGATTTTACCTTTTCAATGATGTATCGTAACGATGTTATTGGATCAAAATCTCTGTGGTTCGTTTGAAAAGCCAATGAAAAAATACGGAGACATAATCAACAATCAAAATTTGATAAATGAGGTGTGTATGAGGTAAATTAGACATTATGCCCTTTTCAATGAAAATAGAACTTTGAACAAATAACAATAATTAACTAAAATGTAAAGACAAAAGTATATCACAGCAAATGCTCGAAATGCTGGCCTTGTTCATGGTAACATAAATCTGCCCTTCTTCGAATATTATTCACTGCACGATTAATTTCTCTCCTCCTCAATTTTCGGAACTCTCTAACAATGAAGGTCCTCAATATTTTGATATTCTCTCTGACCATAAACTCTAATTTTCAGTGTACCCCCTAAGAATGTATCCATAACACTCAAGTCTGGAGACTTTGCTGGCCACCACACCGGCCCATTATTTCCTATCCATTTAACACCAAACCTTACAGTCACGTAATTAAATACTCGTCTGGTATTGTGCGGTGGAGCACAATCATGTTGAAACCAGATGTTGTTATAGTTAGCCAAAGGTAGATCATCCAAATAGTCTTCGAAACTCGATATTAAAAACTGGTGGCAGCAGCCACTTGCTGAGACGTCATTTTTCTGGAAGTATGTGTAACGTTACTCAAGCAAACGAACTTGCTAGAGTAATTTGCCGCAATTAATTTCAAAACAATTAGACTACAGTATAGACACGCCGGCAAGTACTTGGTGAAAAAACTTTCGCAAGTTACTTGCAAGTGGACACGAGGCATAAGTCAGGTGAATGCGCTACTTTGCCCTAATTTAACCATCTTCGTATCTCTCATAGTTTCCGAGATCCCAATGGTGAGGATCGAATTTGAAACAGTGTATAAGTATCGCTATTATTCAAAAAGATGTCGTAAATCACCTGTTTGACTAACTGCCGTTTAGAGCAACTAGATCATTATACTTCGTTCAGGACAATGAATTATTCATGAAAATACCTCTATTGAGGCAAATACATATTGGCATTTTTTATAGAATCAACATCAACTCGTTACTGATTACAATTCAATCTTGATTATTTATGTTAAAAATCTATCCGTTAAAGTCTGTTTGTTCGTTAACCAGGTGTCGCTCCCCTACGAACGATAACTCTCAGAAATCGAAACTTGTACGAGCTAAAGACCAACGAGGTTTTACCTTTCAACGGTGATTCCTAACACGGGTTGGGAAATAGGAAGTAAAAATCGATCTCCAGCCTTGCGGTTCGAACCACCGGTTCACATAGCGGTCGATTGAGTGTGTCGAGCAAACCATCCACGTCAACCCACCAGGATACCAAAATAATAATTATTTTATTCGAACAATTTGTTATTTCAATTGCAGAAATATTCTGATTGTGAATAGAAATGTTATGATTTCTGGCATAAATCATTAGAATTGTTTACTTGCATGGCGCTTAATATATTCTCTATTCTTTTTTCCAAGGTACTAGTCGTATGAAACTTATCAATGTTTTCTCCAGAGAAAGTACTAGCTCTTCTCATTTGATAACCGACACTTTTTCCTTTTCATAACGATCATAGATTTGTATAATGGATCCACAGCAGTGGCGGCCCCACGGGGGGCAAGGGGTGGCAGTATGCCCCCCGCCTTTTGCAAAATGTTGTTCTTAGCGCCCTTCCGATTTCAAATATTTCACAAATCTATTGTTAGGTTCATAACACGAAAAACCAATAAACGTGGTTACATTCTCTTTCAATACCTCGATCTCGATCAGTTGTGAATCCCATATCGTTCGCTGTCTAATGCGAATGTGATCATTTTCTAATAGATTGAAAATTGATTGTATCTTGGCGTGGCACTCGTAGCAGTGGTAGTAGTCTGGTTTGTTATTGTTACTTTGACGAATAAACAGTTTGTCGAGCAGATTATCGAAAGTTACGGCGAAAAAAAGAGGTTGAAATATGCTGCTACATCACATTCTCAAACAAAATTAAAGTTTTGTAAAACTTTCAATTCATAAGTTCTTGATTTTCAGTTGAACATCCGAAATTGTATTCATTATGGAAACGTATACATTTACAGAGAAACAAAAGAACAATTAATTCAAACTCAAAGTTGTGTAGAGGAATCGGTTCCAAATAAACCTGACACTACGGAGAGTACGGTCAGTACGGAGTCAACATTTCTTGATGTTCCATCTATATCAACCTACAAAGTAAGAACAAAATCCGATTTTTCCATTAGGTTTTGCTGATTTAACATTTACGGAAGTAGATTTTAATTCGGATTTGGATAGTGATAGTACTCAAGAACAAGACCATTCTGATAAGATGTCTGCTGGGAATGAAGGTGGGAAAACATTTTATTTTTACATGGATCATTTTATAATTGATATTTCAATTTTGTCGTCGACCCATTTTTATTCAAAAATACTATTTTGATTCCTGAAATAGTGTGTCAACTAATTCTTAAAGGACCTTGCCAACCTGGGTTGTCTGATGAATTCCATCTGATATCTGATATCATATCAAAGTAACAGAAAATTTTACGTTTTTTGGTACAAACTTAAAAAAACGACTTTTGGACAGCGCAGCGTACGTGAATGGTCAGTTTACTCTCCAAGAGGTAATAAAATGTTTATTATTGAAATATTTCATTTATTAGAGTTTTGTGATATTATTTCTATTATCAATGGGAAATAGAGTATTACTTCAAATACCTGTGTCTTTTTACCTTTTATGGTGTGCCCCCGCCCTTAAGAGGAATTCATACCTACTTTGAAACGATTTTACTTATTTGTGATATTGATGACTTATTTATTTTGTGGAAATTCATCTTCAATTAAATGATATAGATAAAATACTTTGTCTAATTTCCACTTACTTAATGTATTGATATTAATACGACCAAGGTTTCGGTTTTTACACCATTCTCAAGTATTCTAACACTACTGACCTAAGATAAATATCTGAGTATGTAAGATATATTCATTAATACCAACTACTTTTTGTCTACACGTCGGTGTAGACTTTTTGTCTACACCGACGTGTTCACGGAGTCTTACTTCGAAATTTCCACATACTAGCAGATATCTTCATGGACACACTAGAAAATACCCTCATCCTCAACAACCCCCTGTCTCAGAAGCATATCGTTTTTTGGTACAAATACGTTGATCACATACTAGTGGGCTTTGATGGTTCTAACAGACAAATTAGCCAATTTTTGAACTTCCTTAATAGCACAGCAAAAGTAAATTCACTGTAGAAATGGAACAAAACAATAAGCTTAACTTCTTGGATTTGAATATTTTTAAAATTAACAACGGTTTTCAATTTAATATCTCTCGAAAGAATACATTCACAGATTGTACGATCCCTCGACTCTTTCAATCCAAACTCGCATAAATTAGCAGCTTTTAGGTCCATGATACACAAAGCATTCACAATCCCTTTACCTGAAGAGAATTTTCAGAATGAATTGAAAGTCATCAAACAAATAGCGGTCAATAACCAGGTACCTGTGGGTCCTTAATTAAAAAGATTATTTCAGGTAAAGCCCATAAAACTATTATGGGAGAACTGTACCCATACATCAAAGAACAGAATATATACAAATATAGCAGCATCAATTACTCAGGTAAACTTTCAGTAAATATTCAAAATTACTTTTCCAAATTCAACATAATAACATCTTTCATAAGTAATTATAATTTAGGCAAAATTATTTTTAATGCAAAACCTAGACGTGACAGAATGAAGAAATCTGGCATATATAGAATAGAATGTAGTGAATGCTCTGCAGTATATACAGGCCAGACCGGTAGAAATTTCGAAGTAAGACTCCCTGAACACGTCGGTGTAGACAAAAAATCTTCTATGTACGAACATCTACAAGAAACAAACGGCAAAGTAAGTAAGTAAAACCTCAAAATCTTATATACATATAGTAAAGAAAAGAAAATGAATTTGTTGGAAGCCATGGAAATCAATAAATCAATTAAAAACTCAAAATATAGAACCCTTAACGAACAAACAGATTTGTGTAAGTCTCCATTTTTGAATTTATAAAGATGACAACACAATTAATCACAGTTTGAAGTTTATGTAGTTGGTATTAATGAATGTAGGTATATATCTTATACAGGGCTTTTCATGATGAGCGTTAATTAGCCGTTTCTGACAAACTATTTAACGGATCAACCTGAAAATTTCACAGTATGCATAAATCAATATGACCTACACGCCTAAAATATTTATGGTAGAAGCGACAACGCCGCTTCGTCTAAAATATTTCAGGCGTGTAGGTCATATTGACTTATGCATACTGTGGAATTTTCAGTATGACCCGTTGAATAGTTTACTATAGTCTATTTCAAAAGAGTGTAGAGTAATAAATCATGAAGTGTCATAAAATTTGCCTGAATTTCGTTGTCGTCCATGGGCGTAGGCAAATCTTAGGATTATTAAACTTAATAATTAAAGTAAATTAAAAATTACAGACATAGATAATAATAAAAGGCCATTTTTGGGAAGTAATTTGGTCTAAAACTAAGTACCTACATGTATTTAGGTAAGTAAAATTTCTTAAAAAAAGATTAAGATTAATTTTAGTGGTTCTTGTAAACTTATTTAATATACAATTTGGGTTCATATACTTGAGCATGATTTCTCAAAAAAGGGTTAACACTTAGTTCCGAGGTGCCATGTCATTATAATAATCCCTTTTTGACCCTGCCCACCAATCATGCAATACCTATTAAACCCAGGTAATTAAGAAAAAGGGTTTAAATATATTGTAATGGTGTCTTAAACATTCGAGTTATAATAGTAATTGTTACTACACCAATTAAACGTACAGTGATATTGTGATATAGAAATAGTGAAAAAGTTATAAAATGGGGACATTTACTCCAAAGAAAAGAAGTGTACAAAATTCTCCGCTATCTGTTTGCGAAAAAGTTATAATTTTAAATGTATATGATTGCATAAAACACGATCACCCTAGTTTGTCTGTGCAAGAAAGTGTTGAGCGATGTGCCCGAATGACTGGAATTGGACAGTCCACGATTTTTAAATTATTGCGAGAAAGAAAGATATCAGGCCAGGTAAGTCCATGCAAGAGAAAATCAGGAAGACCAATAAAATCTTAGATGAAGACACCAAATGTGACATTCGAAGAAAAGTTCATTCGTTTTATTTTAAAAAGGAAATACCCACTCTTGAAAAAATATTTATCGAGATAAGCCAAGATAACGATATTCCTTTGATATCCAGAAAACTTTTATGGAAAACTTTAAAAAGTATGAATTTTGCCTGGGAAAAGCACAATCGAAAGGCACTATTACTGGAAAGTGATGAAATTGTTTGCTGGAGACGAAAATATTTGACAACTATAAAGCAGTACCGCAGAGAGCAAAAGAAAATTTTTTATCTTGATGAGACGTGGATAAACGAAGGTTATATAGTCAAAAAAATGTGGCAAGATAAAAATATAACAAGTTCTCGCCAAGCTTTCATAGAAGGCCTTTCGACGGGTATTAAAGTGCCTTCGGGAAAAGGGAAGAGGCTTATAATTGCTCACATTGGAAGCGAAGACGGATTTTTAAAAGAAGGTTTGTTAAGCTTTGAGTCGTGCCGAACGGGAGATTATCATGAGGACATGAATTCGGATGTCTTCGAAGACTACTTCGGGGAAATGTTAAAATTTCTTTCAGCTGATTCGGTCGTGGTTATGGATAATGCAAGCTACCATTCAAGGCGCTTAGAGAAGGTACCAACTTCAGCTTGGAGAAAGCAAGAAATTATTAACTGGCTGTCAAATAAAGGTATTCAGTTTGAGACGAATTCAGTAAAGAAGGAACTACTAGCCATAGTAAAACAACATAAATCTCGCTTCATGAAATATGCCGTAGAAGATGTAGCAGAAAAGTATAAAGTAACTGTGCTGCGCCTACCGCCATATCATTGCGAATTAAATCCTATAGAACTTATATGGGCACAAGTTAAAGGATATGTTGCAAGGCACAATACCACATTTAAAATGAAAGATGTCAAGGTATTGTTTGATCAAGCCATTATGGAAATCACATCAGAAAACTGGCAAAAAGCAATCCAGCATGTTTTAAAAGAGGAAGATAAAATGTGGGAACTGGACAACTTGGTCGATCAGGTGGTTGACCCTATAATTATAACACCAGGGGATGATGACAGTTCTTCGGATGAAGACTATACTGATGTAGAATAATTTAATTGAATTGTAAATATACTGTAGCGGGATAAGCAATCTGGACAGAGACCAGTGTATCAGTGACAGTGACACTTTTGCTTAGGTTAGGGTTTAGAATTAAGGGTAGTCTGAATAATTATTTTCTCGGAAGGTTCTCGAAAATTGTACCTAGTAATCTCTAGAACATTCAATTAGGGTATAAATAGAGTGTTGTTAAACGTTAAGGGAAGTTCACAGTTTTAGTATTGTTCAAGTGTCAAATTGTAATAACGTATCCAGTAAAGTTCTTGTCGTTTTTGTGAATAAATTGATTTAAAGTCCCCACAAGTGTTTCAATACGTAAAGTTCGTTCGTGTGTGTTTGTGAGTATTTCCCGATTTCGGTTCGTATATATTTTATTGTTACATTTTATATTTTTTTAATAACACTGTTCTGCTGTATTAAATTTTTATTTCCTTTAATATAATTTTTATGAATGCATATTCTTTTGGCAATTATCCCACTAGCGCGCCTCTGGCTCAGTATTTATCCGTCGATAACAATGGACAAATCCCTTAAAACAGGGTGATACCTACCTGCTCTTTATGAAACGACATAATTTTGCAATGCGGACTAGGGAAGTGACAGAATTTATTGACGGATCACCCTGTAGCGCTTTTGAATACTTAATGAGATTTTATTACTCTACACTCTTTTGAAATAGACTATAGAAACGGCTAATTAACGCTCATCATGAAAAGCCCTGTATACTCAGATATTTTTCTTAGGTCAGTAGTGTTAGAATACTTGAGAATGGTGTAAAAACCGAAACTTTGGTCGTATTAATAGCAATACATCAAGTAAGTGGAAATTAGACAAAGTATTTTATCCAAATCATTTGATTGATTTTACTTATAATTTCACAATCAGTTGTCCGATTTTCATGCAGCTTACACCGATCGCTTCGAAAAAATATTCTTGAGATGGGTAACTATTGTTTCCCGATTTTTCTCCAAGAAAAAAAATCTATACTCAATTGTTTATAAATAATGGAAAATGGGAGTTTCCCTCCAGTAAATATATGTTTTAAAAATTCAGTATATTTCCAAATCATTACCTTTTCAATTTAACCATTTTGAAGTAAAATAGAAAATGCATCCAGTTCATGGCATCCTCTATTCATCCGAGAATTCGTTTTCTGAGATTGCAATTGCAAGCGACTCCGAACCAACAACTGTACGGAATCTTGCGCAGACATATTACGTTCACTGTATCAGTGTGAGTTTGTATTTATACGAATTACTTTCCGGTAAATATCTACTTTTTGGTTCTTTTGTGATCATGGGAAAGATAAAAGGCAGGCTAGGCGTTGCGGAGGGAAAACGATTGTTCGCAAGTGAGAAAAGACGTAGTCGTAGAAATGTTGGAAAGAAATCATTGATGACAAGGTGAGTGTTTTTGACTATTCAAATAATTAGTTTCATCACACCATTTTGGAAATTTGACCGATTTCATTAGAACTCAAAGTTTTCTATTAGTTACATTCTGAGCAACGATGGTTAGGGCAAATTTATTGGAATTGAAAACGACATCATGCCCGATGTGATGTGATGTTTAAACAAGACAATCGTTGAATTTGATATAATTTTTAGATGGCCGTTGCTTGTAGAACTTTCGGTCCCCATGCAATGGCTCCGTACGTTAACATAGGTCTCATTATTGCAGTGGAGATCCAGGTGACCACACGAGGTGAAAGACCCATGCAGAAAGATTTCATGACTATACTGAAACCAATAATGATTGAGAGTAGAAGTAAGCTCAGTTGACAGCAAATCGGGGGCGTGCTTATTAATTTTTGAGAGGGTTAAGAATGAAAGAAAAATTCTTAGTACAATTAGTTAAAATATTCATACACATTTTTTATTTATTTCATTAAAACTTTGCAATATATCGTAATTTACCTAATCGTTGTAGTCATTACTTTGAAGGTGAAATGCGTGTCAAAATACCTAGATTCCGAGATCTTTTTTTTATACCTTCTGTTTCACATTGTAGATTGAGCATTTATAGTGAGAAGAACTATTATTTTTTCCACGAGTGTCAGTGGATGAATTCATGAATAACTTTTCTTTTTTTTTTTTCAAGCGAAGTCGAGTATCTCCGAAGTAGTAGACTTAGTACGAAATTAATAAAAGTGGCAACCGCGGTTGCCAACATTCATTACTCTCGCCCAGGATGACCGTGAGCGATAGAGAAGGGATTCGTGCGATCGTGCGCTGTTTTGTGTTGTATATGTTACGGGCAACGTGATCAACTGGGTATTATTATTAAGGATCGGCCATTATTAATAATGCCCAAGAGCGGTGGGCAAAGTCATTAATTCATCACTTTGAACGGCGATTATCAATAATGTCCGACGGCCCGTGGTCCATGTAATAAGTCAGTGTTTGAGATAGCTTGACTTCATCACTTGGACCGGGCAGTATGAATAATTCTCTACTTGTAGCCGGGTAGGCGGCGACGTATTAGTTCGCAGTAATACTTCGGAACGAGAACACGTGAGTGCATTGAGTACGTTTATATCGTAAAATGGCGGCATCCATGGATATGATGGATATGAAAAGACGTTTTAACGAAGAAATTCATAAATTAAAATTAACGAAGGGGAAAAACACGCAGTTATTTTCTCGCGATGAGTATTATTCATTTTTAACCAAAGTGCAAGTGACGAAAGACAAGATCGCCGGCAAAACTCCGGGCGAATATCAGCGATTGTCGAGGTATGACATAGTGAAGATCGGAACAGTTCAAAAATTAATCGTACCAGTGAAAAATGACAGAGAACCAATTCAATATTACTGTTATTTGGAAGAAACGTTTGATATTATTCACGAAACTCACATTTCTATCGGGCATGGCGGTAGAAATAGGATGATGAAAGAGCTCAAACCGAAGTACAAAAATATTACTAAAGAGTTTGTGGCGTTGTATTTGACTTTGTGTGAACCATGTCAAAAAAAATTAAGTGTTCCAAAAAAAGGGCTAGTGGTTAAGCCTATAAAAAGCAGTGAATTTAACTCACGATTCCAAGTCGACTTAATCGACATGCAAACTCAAGCAGACAATGATTTAAAGTAGGTAACTACTGATGTTATTATATTTTTAACTATTTATTTTTTAACTACTATACAGGTGGCGCTGTACGTCACCTCCTTGATATAATTCGAACTCACTTTACATGTATTTCTTAATTTGAAAAAAGTATTTTTTTTTATTAACACGCTCGCCTGCTACCTTATTTGTAACCCTCCTTTGCGTCCCTGCTGCATTCCTTGGGCTTGGTAACTGATTTTCAGGCTCCCTCTCCGGAATCGGAAAATATCAATGGTCATTTTTATAAACAATATACGGCTGATTGATCTCAAAGTTGAGATAAAATAAATATATTTTAAAAAGACTAAATAACACGCTTTTATAAAATACGAAACTAAACAATTAAAAATAAATATAGTGTAAAAAACTGAAAAACATGCTTTTAAAGAACATCGAACTGAAAATTTAAAAATTATTTTTTAAATAAGCTCAAAACAATAACGAACGAAAAATAATAGTCTTATTGTGAAAAAAGCGTGTTGCGCTTTGTGCCATATTTTTTGTATATCAACGGCATGTCAGTGTTTTCACAATAATAATAGTTTTTTATTTTTGTTTTAAGCTGATTTAAAACAAATATTTTTAACTTTTCAGTTCGATTTTTTTAAAAGCGTGTATTTTAATTTTTAAAACTATATTTATTGACTCTCATCTTTTCATTCTGAGGTCTCTTGCATGCTTTCTCTGCCTGCCTAACTGCGATTTTGGTTTCTATCCTAAAGTTTCTGTTACTTTTTTTCCGCTCTCTCATTCACTGGTAAAATTTTTTCCACCGGTACCGGTGGCAATTTAATTACCGCCCATATTAGCGAGAAATTACTTTCGTGTGTGATCTTACATTCCATGCGGAATATTATTTTATAATTCTACCCCGAATACAAGTGTGGAATTTTTCAGTGTAATTTTTCATTTTGAGTGTACTTTTGTGTTGAAATAAAACCTTATAGGGTAAATTTGCGATATAAATTTATATCGAGATATTACACTCTTGACAAAATTTTACAGTAGAATTTTACACTCTTATATAATTTCACAGTGAAATTCTATACTCTGATAAAATTTTACGGTGTAATTTTTCATTTACGGGTTATATTACCTTGGGATATTCAGTTGTAAGAAGGTCCGTATTCAGAGTAGTTTTGAAGATAATGATACCTCAATCGGATGTTGACTCTTGACTCTTAAGTGGCCATTTTTCCTCATAATTTAGATAATTGAATGCACAAGACATATTACACATTGATATATTAAAAAAAAAATGTATATACAAAATTAGTTCATATACATTCTTGGAATGAAATTCTACAAAACATTTTTTTTTCATTTTCAAAAAAGTCAAATAACAGTAGAAAATAAAAAAACCATTCTTCAAATTAACACATTTTCTTTCTTGCTCATGGTGGTATTATTCGGAAAGAGAAATAAAAGTAATATTCCTTTTTCTATTTTCCTCAATTCCTGTTATTATCCTAAAAGAAAAATGAAATATCATCAAATGAATAGGTTTAGAAATCTAAAAACACAGTAAGTTGACGAACACACATTCCTAGAGAAAAACTACTACTAGTTTGACTTCAATATTTATATTTCTCAAAAATTTTTGATACATATTCAACCGTTTAAATAAAAAATTAGATTTTTCCAAATGTTTTCCAACATTTTCTGAAATATAGCAAATATAGCTATAATGATATGGTATGAAGTGGTGTTGAAGTGTTTTGTTCACCTCTTCAACAGAAACAAAAAGGTCCTAAAGTGTGTCTCGATTCCTTCAATTTTGAGTTCCAACTTGCCTCCCATCGCAAAAATGTTTTCAAGTTCAATAATAAGAATCACAAATCCTCAAATTTATCCAAAATTATGAGAGATACGAATGAAACGTTCAGATATTTTTTAGGTGAATGAAATTACGATTTAACATTGTCCGATATTTGCAACCACCAATACGAAACTTTATTCCTCATAGAAATTCATTTTTAAAATGGATCGTGCATACGGCGTCACTGATGAGTCACGCCACTGCTATCGATTATATCTCTTTTTCTCAATACCATTCAGTAATTATCACAAACATTTTCAAATATATGTTCTGTTATTATTTGAAAATCAGTTAAAATATGTTGTACTATTCCATATAGTATGAAATAATTCGCGATGTGAGGTTAGGATATACTTGTAATAAAAAACACTCTATAATGCATAACGAGAAAACTCAATGAATTCATCTGTTTATTGGACTAGTTATTGAAATTTTACAAGAAATGTACTCACCTTCTTTACTTATTTTCACCAACAACAAAAATATTCTAATACACACGTCAGACAAACCGATGCGCTTCTGTAGACAATGAACAATACAATAATCGCTCACAAATACAAGCGTAATTTTACATTCGTTAAAGAGATGGCGAAAATTTACATTTCACTAAGGGGAAATACCCATCGTTCAGTTAGTAATTCTCTTCACATGAAATAATACGTTATGATTTCACACATATATTAGATGAATATTTAATTCTCAATGAAAAGTACATTGCCTACTGAAATTACGCTCGGGGATGTGAATTATTCAATAGAGAGAGTATATTTTCAATAAAACTGAAGTGATTTTCTTCGTTCGAAATGAAAATTTCGAGGTAGATTTCAATCATTTTTCCCGGTGTTCTCCTTTGCTTTTATTTTAGCTTTATTTTCTGCTTGAAGAATTATATTCCGTATTTCATCCAACTGGATTAAAACTTTTAGATACATGTCTTCCTTTATATGCCTGTTTGGCTTCAGGAACTGGTAATAGATAACCATGAACAGCATACCTGGAGTTATTTGAAACGGTCCAGCTTCTGAGTCGTCGTTTACAGAAATATCAGCTATTGCAGTTTCTGTAGCATTGATGGAATGATCAGAAGGTGCCTGCTGAACAGGGGAAATTAATTTTTTACTCATATCCGTCTTTAGGAATGACGAACAGTCCCAAGGAATTACGCCGGTAGCTTTCAAGCAGTTGATCCCTATTGTAATACCCATAGCTGTAGTCTACTCCGAAGAGAGAAGGCTACCAAATATAGGTAAGCCTGTTAGTTGACCATCCACATTTGTTTCTCATAAGTGTTTGGAAGCACTGTTCCAATTCAACTTGGGAGAATTGAAAAGTCCTGTCTAATGGTTGTAAGAAATGTATGAGGAAGATGCACATCAATCAGCACACTCTAGCATGTCAGTTGACCTAAATGACTGGTGTGACCAGCTAATGGAAATGAGAACTTTTCGCATGGTTTCTTCGGTAGGAAGTGGTCTTTGAAACAAATTTTAAAAATATCGTTCCACCACTGGACCTTCTTTTTTTCCTCCGGAGATGCAGAATAGTGGCAAAAACATACTTTCGCAATTCACGCACGCTATAGCACTGTGACGGATTCACCTCTCTCGGCTGAGGTGGTAGTTGCAACATTTTCAATCCCTTCAATGCCGACGTTCAAGAGCCGTTTTAGGAATTCTTAAGCTTCTGATGGAGCATTGATCTTCATCTTATGAGGGTACCATATATTTTGGTACCCTCACAACTGGTTCAGGGTTTACACATGGAGTTGAGTGTTGAGTCTTCGTGGTCTGAATGTCGTAGCACCCAGTATAAATGCAATCGGCATTCCCAAACCAGTTTTGATGTCATATTTTAGTTCATCGCTGTCCCAAGTACACCCTGGATGATGTTAACTTCTAGGTAAAACACATCAATAAGATTTTTGCAGTTCCGAGCCGCTATTCTTGTGTTTCGTGTAGTAGAAATTACAAAAAAGGTGACAAAAATGGTCAGAAAGCCATGTTCTTGAATGATTTCTGTTACAACAGACTTTACTGATCTTGAGTAATTGTAAATGGCGAATAGAAACGGAAACCATAACCTGAAAAGTTGGTGTATTGAAATGTCTAGATTATTGAAAACAGCTAATTAATAGAAATGTACAATAAGTTTTCAAAGAATGGAAGAAGGAAGGAGGAAACTTTTTATCATAGAGGGCCGATGTATACAGTATATTATTCAATTACAGTTAAAACATCTTTTAACGTACATTTGCTGATTCACTTACCGATTCTGGGGTATAATTTTTCATTTCTTTATTAATTTAACTTATGGAAAACTATGAATAATTGTCGTCCGTTTGGATAAACTAATCAATAAGAAAAACTGATTTGTTCACATTTCTGTAAACGAATATTACAATAGACTTACATAACAATGAATAACTGAAGGTTTGAGACTATGATTATGGCAATAATCAATGTTTTTTTAAATTTGAAGTTCTAGAGTTATTACTCCTAGATGTCGCCTACTCCAGAGCCCTTCAGAAAAGTGTTGTTGAAGTAGTATAGGGAGGTGGAAAAAAAAATGTATCTCTTAAATTTGGAAATATCTTGGAAAAGTATATTTTTTTAAATTAAACTTGATAATTTTGAGTATCTTGTCACCGTGGTAATGTGGTTCTAGTAACATTATTTTTACAGATAAATGATCATGAAATCACATGAAATTAACATAGCTGAGGCTAACAGTTATTTACGAATGACGCCTGATACACAAGATATGTTTTTGAAATATTTTAACGAGGATATGATGCCCTCTGCAGCTAAAAGATTCCACGAAATAAAGTTACGAAGTGAAACCGATGAAAATCGACTTCCTGTTATTGCAAATGCCCAAATCAACCCCCTAAACGATAAGTGAGGCATTTGTACTATACATGGAGGTAAAATATTAATATTTTTGAACTGACGTTCGGAGTATTACATTTCTTCATACAGGGTTTGCCGCCGCGATGGGTCTCTAGGAGTGTATAATATTGGTAGAAATACTATTATTTTGTTTTTCTTTTGTATATGTGTTCATTTTTGAACTGTGTGAAATTTGTGGTGTATGTTTTTTATGGAAGATATTTTTTTAAGTATATGATTTGAAAAAATGCTTATTTTTAACGAATTTCAATTGTTCAATGGTGTAGGCTAAGATGCCTGAGAGGTGAATGTAATGTCATTTTTTAAAAACGAAACTAGTCGCAAGCGAGTCCGTTTGGTGGAAATCCGTCTTTATTGGGGAACTATTTGTCATGAGGGATTAGTCGTTAGAGACAGTGTTATGTGGAATGTTGAATAGTGAAAATGGTTAAATCTACAAAGTTTGCATTCAAGATTCATAAGAAGACCAAATTGATGAAGAAATTGAATGAAGCAAGGTATGTAGACCATGGACGTTTTCTACGTCCATGATGTAGGTCACTTTTAAACTCATGCTAACATATGAATTATTATTATCTCCTACCTTTATCATTCGAATTCAATTTGAAATAACTATATTATGCTTATTTGCTATTTTTGGAAAAAAATGAAACAGCCATGAAATGAATCATGTTAAAAGGCATCAACAAAACTACTAAACCATTTTTTGAACCGAGGAATTTCTCCCCTTATGTTCGGAAAAGAATTGAATCTTTCATTCAATTAAAATGATTCATTTTAATCAATTACCTAGATTTTTCTGTGTTGAAAGGAACGCCACATGAAAATTTGTATGAGATGTAAATTAAAACGGTTTTTGGAGCAAGTTTCCTTTCTTCATAATGTAATTTCGAATTAATTAAAGAATTATCCCGTAAATAAATGTTATCTCAATGAAGATTTGTCGGTTACTGTCACTCTAAGTAGCTTTTAAGCTCGGAAAAAAAAAGATTGGTATCCCGTTTACAAAAAGTGCTGGAATAATTCGCCAAGTATCATATGAAAATTAAGTCCTAGACTATAAGTAAATTCACGTTATTTTTTCAAACTTCAAAGCGTCTATCAGCAATTACCGCCGATGGGAAGTATCTAGCAGTGTTGATTTTGGATTCTTAACAGTATTTTATTCAACATCAGTAACTTAAAATTACGATCTTTGTCATGAAATAAAAATCGACATCAAACATTCCAGAATCTAAACTAGTGTATGTGTTTTAATCATCTTTGTTTGTTTGCAAATATTACTACACGATTCGTTGCAACTCCACTCGTGGCAACGCTGTTGAAAGAATTCATTTGATGTGTCTACCAGCCTGCTGTGTTGGGTTGCTCTTTTGTTCGTGATCGTTCTTTACTGTTTACAAATTTCACCAGTTCCATGTTGACTTTGTTGTTCGCGTGTGATATTTATTACAGTTTAAGAGTAATAGACGAATAATGGTGGTTTACTGTTGGGTTTGTAAGCAAACGAAGTGTTCAAGCCAAAATTTGAGCTTTCATAGGTGAGTACCACAACACAACAAAATTTGCTCATTGGCGTCACAGTGGGTATCAGATCGCTTTGTTATGAAATGCAAGTTTTTTTTTATATGACAATAGTTCAGGCATTTGTTTTGCGAGAAATTTTGACTGGTTAATTAAAAAGATATGAAATGAACTGAATAAAACGGTCTCAATTGTAAAAGTGAAGAACAAATACTTGAGACGCATCTTTTTGACGATTCGTATTCATATCTGTTTAAAATCTGTTTTCCGTTAACCAGCTGTCGCATCCCTACGAACGACAACCCTCAGAAGTCAAGACTTGTGCGAGCTAAGGATTAACGACGTCTTATCTTTTGACGTGCGATTCCTAACACGGCTTGGATGATAGCAAGTGAAAATCGATCGTTCAGCCTGGGGCTCGAACCACCGACCAACACGGCAGTCAATTCGAGTGAGTGAACAAAGCACCCGCATCGAACCGACCGGCTACCGATAATAATTACAGATTTTCACAATATTGGCCTTATTTCTAATACACGTTTCACTACAACAGTATCTAGTTTCCTCAGTCTGACTGGTACTCTACCTAACCTACTTTGCAATGCAATACATACAAATTATCGACATTAATCAATAGTGATAAATTAATAGTTTTCACAAAACATAATAAATAAAATTTTTTTTTGCCAAAGTATTTAAAAGTGTAAATTATGATTTTTAAAAGCAAATTTATTTCTTAACTAATTATTTAAACAATCGAAATATAAAAAAATCGATTTTAAACAATTAAAAATTAAAATTAAGAAAAAAATTTTTTTTAAATCATAATTATCTCTAGACAACAAAATAGTAAAAAAAATTTTCAAAAATATTGAATTTCTCTATTTGTTTGAAACAATTCAATAAACAAATTACGTAAAAAATCCATATCCTATGTTAATAACTGCCAGACAGCTAAATATCAATTGAAAAAAAATGTTATGAAAGATTTTTAGATATTTCATTTTGCAATAGTTATAAAAAATCATAATTAACAAATTATTAAATTTTTATGAACTTTTATCGCAGGATCGTATGAAGTATATATATATCAAAAGGGCTCCACGAAGTTTAAAATTTATAGGCCAATTATTTATACCTTTTATCCCATTATTTATGCCAACGGAGATTGGGAAAAAATTTGTTAGTTAACAAATGAATAACTTTTTGAAAAATGGTGATGAAACTTTTTTCCACGGGACTCGATTCATTCAAATGTTAAGAAGATACTAGAATTTTTTCAAATTTTCAAAATGACATTTTATGTTATAAAACATTATTTCTTATGACAAAATGGTTTAGACTTTCACGGCTGAGGTTTTCAGTGTCGTTGCTTTTCGAGTTTGAAAACCGTGGATTTTTGGAATTTCTTCCTGACGTTTCGCTGGCGCGAGTGGCTAGCTTCTTCAGAGGTTTAACCATCATGGCTTGCTGTCCGATGACTAACTTTTAGGCTTCGTAAAGCGTATTTATGCCTTGTCAGGTCATCAGTGGAGGTTCACTTGAGGTTAAGTGGAAGAGCAATTGAATGATGACTTGTCATCATCTAAATTGAACTTCGCCTTTTGTCTTCTTATAATGAATGAACTGTACATGATTAATTTGATTTGAATGTATTAGAAGATAATGAAGATGGTATTATTATTATTATTATTATTATTATTAGTTGTATTTGTACCCGAATTTGTACCTGTATTCGTACCTGCACTTGAACCTGGAACATTAACAATCTTGCTACCTGTTGTCCTGTTTGTTATTCTCGAATTCTTCAAAATGGGGTTCCATATTTGATTGAGGTTCACCGCTTCTTCTTTTCTGTTAAAATTATCCGTGTGTTTGTGGATCTCCACCAGTCGGCTATGGTATCCCTAGTTGGGGGCAATTAGTTCTGTGTTCTCCTTTACTCAGTGCGTGTTCAGCCACAGCTAACTTGTCTGTTTGGCCTAGTCTGCAGTTCCTTTTATACTCTTTTAGTCTTGTTCCCATGGCTCGTTTGGTGGTTCCGATATATACCTTTCCACAAGTGCACGGAATGCGATAGACCCCTGCTGCTGATAATGGGTCTCTTTTGTCTTTAGCCGACCTGAGGCTTTGTTATATCTTCCTCGTGGGTTTGAAGACTGTTTCGATGTCGTGTTTGCCCAATAGTTTTCCAATTCTATCCGTGACCCTAGGGACAAACGGTAGATATGCGCGGGCAACCATCTGATCCTTTTTCGCTTTCTGAACCGTAGTGCCCTTCGTTATCATGACTCTTCTGAACCTCAATCAAATATGGAACCCCATTTTAAAGAATTCGAGAATAACAAACAGGACAACAGGTAGCAAGATTGTTAATGTTCCAGGTTCAAGTGCAGGTACGAATACAGGTACAAATTCAAGTACAAATACAACTGATTACCTGACAAGGCATAAATACGCTTTACGAAGCCTAAAAGACGGTTTAAGCAGCTCATCAGGTGCCAGTTTTTCCATTGTTTTCGTTGGTAGATACGTTATTTCGGATTTAATCCAACCCCAGTCTTCCGAATTCAAATTAAAATTACCTAGGTAAAGTTGCTAAGTTGATTGCTGTTTTAGATTTACCGATCGAGAAACACGACACTGGCTTAATGTTAAATTTGTACCAAATTGACCGTATCAGGGCCAACATGATTTGTTCTTCGGCAACTTTAATATTTTCAGAAGATGCATCGGGATTGTAGACGACTTCCACGTATTGCATCAGCTGATCATTTTTATTAATTATACCCAAGAATCTTTTTTTTTCCGTTGCCGTAAATAGCGCTCGTTGTATCGCATCCTGTAAAAGCCAATACATTTTTAAAGGAACCTTTTTTTCTCTAAAAATCACAATTTTCATCATTGAGTATATTACGAAAAAATAATTTAGATTTACTCATGAACAATGTATTTGTTTATAATAATTTTTGAACAATAATAGAAAAAATAAAAAAAAATTTAGCTTTTTTTTAACAATTACGACATCGAAACAATCAAGATTTAGAAAAAAAATTATTTACTTTTTTAATTTTCGATTGTTAAGAAAAAAGTGGATAATCAAAATATTGTAATTTTTGCAACGGCGATCTATTCATTAGCCCATTTAGAATAACTTCACGAAGAGAAAAAAATTCTAGGATTTTAGTTCGTTAATTATCAGGGTTTTTATGTTAATTTTCAGTTTATAATAATTGTTAATTATTATATGCAAAATTAATGAAAAAATTGGGATAAAAATTGTTTAACCCCGGAGTATTGTTCATTGATGTATTCCAAAACTACATGAATTTTTTCATTCCGTAATTTTCATATTTAATATGTTTGAATATTTTTTTGTTTCTGTGACAGATTGACGCACCGCGCGTTTTTGTCTCTAGTTTCAGGGCTCTATAAATAATAGACCGGGAGTCGGAACTTTTTTTTAGCAAATTTGATGATCTTCCTGGATCTTTTTTTAAAATTCGAAAATTTTGAATATTTTTCGGAACTTCATCTAGCTTTTCCTAATACGACTAATTACCAGTCCGTGCAAAGCTTATTGTTAAATCATCTGAAAATGGAATTTTTAACAGGTGATGATCGACTGTATTGTCAAACATGCGCCAAACTAACTGACTGTTATAAGGAAACAAGTATAGCTGAGGCACCAGTCAATCTAATAATAACACTGATGATTTTCAAACAAGACTCAACCTCTAACGGAAGCAAGAAACTCTTTGGAAGGTTCGAAATAGATGAACATTTCAACCTAGCAGACCACTGTTATAATATTCATGCAGTCATTGTTTACTGTGGTTCTGGCGTTGAATGTGGTCATTATTACGCCTTGGTCAAAGAAGAAACGGACTGGTTTAAGTTTGACGATAGTCGTGTCACGAAGTGTTCTGGCGATGCATTGAATTTATTGGAGCCTCTGGAGACACCCTACATTTTGTTTTATGAGAGAGAGGACATTGTTAGATCAAGATCTTCAGATGGTATGGTGCTGCAGGTTTTTCCGGGTTTTCCTGCAGCTGAAAAAGCAAATGCGCCACTGGAATCAACGAAGTCGCCCCGGAGCGCCAATTAATTTTTATTGTTGTATTTATTTTATTTTTATTGTTGTTTTAACACATTGTATAATCAATACTAAATTTTTTCGAGATATTCAAATGAAATCAAACCTGAATTTTTTAAATAATTTGTTCATAATTTTTGTAATTTTTTTCAACTCCTTTTCGAACTTTACCTTAAAGTTTCTACATGAACGAACCGAATGACACCTTGATCGTAATTTTCGGAGACTATATAAAAATTTTAGAATAAAATGGTACATGTGAACTAGACTAAGTAACGAGTCACTGCATTCAAGATTCGTATTCTTCGTGAGAACATATTTTATAAAGAGTAAAACAATTTTCAGGTTTCCAGCTGTTGTCGATGAAAGAGCTGTTTGGTTCGAAAAACTAGGACTGAAACAATGCCCTGAGAATGTTTCAAAGTATGCTAGAATTTGTTCTGTTCATTTCGAAGAGAAAGATTTTGAAGTTAAACCCAGTGGAAAAATATTTTTAAAAAAAGGTGCTCGTCCCCGTTTTTATGTAGACGAGTATGTTCCTCCAACTTCAAGGTAAACTAATCATTCAGTTCATTTATGATCTGCAGAAATGAAGTTTTTTTAGATTGGATAATACCACAGAAGAGTCAACTACAGATACTGCGTCGGAAAACGATTGTTTTGAAGTCATCGAGTCTTCTGATAGCCCTTCCCCTCTGAAGAGGTAAGATCAGATCCAATATACAGAACGTAAAGTGATTTAGACTCGCCTCTTTCATTTTCTGCTGTTATCAGTGTGCTGATGTTCAAATTATGATGAACTCTTACGGTCAAAGAGGTCATACATTTTCAGTGTAAAATCAGCATGAAAAGCAATGAAATTAGTTTTTATGTTTTGTAATACCTAATAAATAAAAATGTTCTTTCTTTCTGAGATTAGAATCAAGATCAGCAGTTTCCTTTTAGAAACGTGTTGTTTTCACTCTTTGTATTTTCTTCTGATACGATGATTTTTTTTTCTAATCAATATATGGATTTCAAATCAACTTATTACTTATACTTATCATATACTTATTACTCATATATTCAATGAAAATATCACATATATCGCGGAAGTTTCCATAAATATATGAAATTTCAAATTTTTTTGTTTTTATCATCACCCAGATAATTAAATTGTGTACGCATCTGTCGGTGGGGGGGAAGTCACAGTCTATTACATCCCTCCTCTTTCCCCGTAACCCACGCTCCCACAAAGCTAGCGACTTCAACACAATCGGAGTCGTAGATGTCGGTTTGCTGAATCCATTTATTACTATTTATTATGTACAAATTATATTATCAGTTGTAGGGGACAGAGTCAGAAGGAGGATCAATCTGCAAAGATGTTTCAGATGTTACTTCAATAGGCAAAGAAATGAAGATTGTATCGAAACGAATAGTCAGAGTTATGCATCAAATGTGCAAAACCAGGAAATAAGGCGAAAAAGTGATATAACTCACTTAGCTGCCCGGCCTGTACTATAGACGGCCATAGAATAGACAAAACACAGTGTCCCATATATAGGAGACTGATAAAAACGAAACATCTAACCCATTGTACGTCCTCCCGAGGAGTTGTCCTCCTAGGTCATCGTCCATCCTGTCCTTTCCAGGAAGGTAGACAGGTTACTAAGAGGCATCTCCTTTCTATTAGCAGGTGTAGGCCAAGACTCGCCGAACACACACTCTCTTTGGCAACCTTGTGGTGTCTCAAGGTGGCCTCTGCGAAGGTTTTTGGAAGGTGCAGCGATATAACTGTCGTTGCGCGGCTTCTTCTACCTTCTTGGGGTTCCCTCCGTGGAAGTGCACAATTGAGGGAGCTTTCCTGCAAGGGCAGCCGGTTCCTTGCCTTTATTCAAGGCAGAGGTCTTGACGCCCGCCGCAGGAAGTGTCCTTGCTGTTGGAGGTGGAGTGGGGGAGGAGGAGGGTGCACTTATAGTTGCTGCTACTCCTGCCTCCTTCGCTCTCTTTCTCCTTTTGACCTCGACGCCGCAAATGCGCTTACGCCTTGGACTTTGTATTACATCACGAGGTGATCTGCTATGTCCAGCCTCATTCCAAGCGATAGATTGGAGTGGACATTTCTGTTCATTCCCAGCCACCGCCTTAGATTGAGGTGAGTCTGTCCAACCTCGGGATTAGTTTTTGTTTTTTCTGTTTTTGTAATCGTTACATTCATGTGTGTTCCCACGAGTAGCAAGGGAAGAGTTGGTCACCTCTGGCAGAGCTTCGCATTACCAGAGGTAGGCTGACTGCAATGAGGTTTTGCCCAGTTCCCCAAAGGAATCGTTCGTAACCGCATATCACCCTGCGGTCATTCAGCTGTCGGCAGGATTCCTTACACCTTAGCTTGGGTAAGCTGGTCCACGGTGGTATGTTTTGCAAAGGCGTTTGGGAAGTTTTAGTTCCCCTCACCCTACTTGTTTTCTACTTGGCTTCCTTAAGACCATATTGGCTTCCCGGATAGGGCCTCCAGTCCCCTGGCATTCCCTATCCGCCACCTGGGGACGCCCCCGATAGGTAGCCCAACCCACGGGTACTGTCATAGAATACCAGAACGTGAGAATTTTAGTTTTACAAACCATTTTTGGGCAGAGAACGGATTGCGCATGATATAGTATATGCTATGGTGATATAAATGAAGGAAAAAATCCTCACGGTCGGATAGCCAAACAAGAATATCGTTGACAACATCCCGTGGATCAAAAACAATGAAAATGTAGCTATTCTCTTCACAAACTAAGAGTTAGAAGTAACAGCGGGTTGAAAGAGGGTTAGTTAAAATGAAACTCAAGGAATTCTTACTCTACTGCAAATACATTTTCCTATATATAACCATTGTGAGATTATAAGAAGATAGTAGATGAAACCATAAACGACGCCAGAGGAAAATCAGAAGAAAAAATCATAATGGGTAATATAAACGCCAAATCTTAATGGGGTTCACACGCAAGACAAAACAGGGGAATGCTGGTCCGAGTCGCTGAACGATACAGAAAACTTTTGTGACAGGAGTTTAGAAGCATAGTGGTAAAAAAGAAAAATGGAAAGCACTCGTACTCGATGGCATCCCGATGCCGATTCTGAATCGTCTTAGAAAAAACAACTTTCTGTGAAAGTGAAAGAAAGCAAAACTAAATCGATACCCATAGAAAAACCAGAGAATATGACATTGCTCAATGTTCTCTATGAGCAAACTTTTTGGAGAGAAAGACCGAAAAACATTGGTAAAGAACAGAAGCATATCTGAACATGAATTCTGATTTTCCAAGAGCAAATCGACTATTCAAGTTGTTCATTGCACGGAAGCTCAAAATTAATAAATGGGTCATACCCTAGATGTTCAATACTGCTTCAAGGGATAACATAATGAAAACTCTCGAAATGAGATAAGCACAAGAGTACCTACTAGAGATCATTGATAAACACTGAGAAGACAGAACTCTACAGATAGACAAACACGTATGTCTAATAGTTACTGCAGGTGCATCACAGGGCTCGGTTCTTGTACCCGCTCTATATGGAGTATTTTATACAATAGTATGTCTGTTTAAAATCTGTTTTTTCGTTAATCAGCTGTTTACCCCATACGAACGACAACTCTCAGAAGTTGAGAAGCTTGTGCGAGCTGAGGACTAACGAGGTCTTACCTTTCAACGTGTGATTCCTAACACAGTTGCAGAATCGTCATAGCTTCAACCAGATGAATTATCTCGAGAAAAATATCTGGTCGAGGCAGGAATCGAACCCACGGTCTTCCGATCGTGAGTCGGGCGCACTACCGAACGAACTTATGCCAGAGGGAGTTACCACATTAGATTACGCAGACAATTAAGAAGTTATCAAAACTGAAAATGAAATAAAAAATTAGAAGCAGATATTCTCAGAGGAGAAAAAAGGGAAAGGAAGGAGCTTTATATGCGGAGAAGCAGAAATATCACCGATGAAAAGTATATAAGAACTGTTCGAAGAACACGTGAAAAATGCCGTACACAAAGGTGAAGAAAAAGTCACAGCAGAGTAACCCGAAACATTGAAGGCCAAAAAGACAAATATTGTAAATGTATGCGAGAGAAGTATAAACAAGAAGTAACAAAAATCCAATGCACAATGTAAACGAGAGTCATGAGCGCATACAGAACAACGTCGGCTAGATCATTGCAGGTAATAGGAATCATACTGATTGGGCTCCTAATGGAAGAACTAACCAGACTGTATAAGCGAGAAGACGGAAGTTTCTCATGCAAAAATATGATAGATTTACTTACATCGGAATATGGCAAGGGATTTGGGAGAACACAAACAACGTCGTTTTTCAACGCAGCTACTTAAGACATTACAAATAGATTTTGCAAAGTCGAAGATAACTATGTCTCTACTACGAAATAGTAGGTACAGTGGCTCATACAATCTTCAACTGCGTAAGGTGGATTAATGAAAGAAATTGTTAGTACAAAAGATACAGACGGGTTTAACAGAAGAAAACATCATTGATATCATGCATTATGACTTTGCTGAGTGGAAGCAGATTCATACATTAATCCAAAATGTCGTACGAATCAAAGAGGTAGAGAAGGGACAAATGAAAGGATAAAATACAAGGAAACCTGTCTACCTACCGAAGAGATGCAGTTTTAGCAAACGAAGTAGAGTAGGAGGAAGGTACAATAGGAAGGCTAGGCCAGTATCTGTGCGAGCATGAGCGTTACTTTCTTCAAAAGAAAAACAAAAACGAGTTGTACTTGGGAGAACTGTTGGCTATAGTTAAGATGGACCTGTCAATGTCCGAGACCAAATCAGAAATGAAGAATATAACAACCGCTGTGCTAAAAAATGCCAGAGAAAAATTTAACGCCTAAGTGTGTTTCTCTAGATAGTTTACCTTATTGAAGTTGGGATGATTCTGCAACGTTACATGACTGACAGACTGCGAATAGCCTTGATGCTTCCTAAACTATATCCATCCAACAAAGTAACCCAATCAAAGATAGATGCGTGATCAATACATGATCACAACGCACATTTGTGTCTATTGGGTAAAATAAACAAGCCTCTTTACGGTGGCCAATCAGATTTACCTGCAATCGGCTGGCGTTGTGTTCCTACACTCCACGTAAAAATTTTTCCTATACCCAACCGCATATTATTTTAAAAAATCGGTCGTTTCTTAGTGCGACTCTGTACAAGCAGCCTTGACTGGGAGATCACTGATAATGTTTTGGAGCACTCTGTTGCTTAGATAGACAGGTATAGGTGGCTCGCGGAGTTATTATACAATGCTAATAAATAAAGCAGGCGATGCCGTTGATACCTAAAAATGGCCAAATAGGTATTGTTTAGCGGTCAGTGGAGAATACTTTGAATATTTACTGTGGTTTTTTCTGTGTGTTATTGGTAGTGTAATCGGTATCCCCATAACGTTCATTCATCACCTATTATGTTTTAAAAATTTCAGTAAGCAATTGATTTCTATTGAAATATTTGAAACACATTTTGTCATGTTATCCACCCTGTTACCCGTTAACTTGGGTTAACGCACATTTCACTCAATATTTTAATACACAGTAGATACAAATATTCATGATAATAATTTCCACACTATTATAAACGCACCATAAATGGTCTAACACTCTCCATCCTATAATATATCTCTGATATAAATATGTTACGGGCAACGTAATTAACTGGGCATTATTAATAAGGCTCGGCCATTAATGATAATGCTCAAGAGCAGGGGTCTCCAAACTTTGAAGCCTTCGGGCCATAATGATTTTTTCAGTTTGTTCCGAGGGCCAATTTCTGCCCTTAACTATATTTCTAGACTAGGATAGTAGCAAAGTGCGTGACCTAAGCAAACTTATGCTTTTTTGCATTTCAATTATTATTGTGTATTGTGACACTTAACGTCATCATTTCTGTCGTTAAGTTTTACCTTGCAAGTAAATAAAACCGAGTAATTATCATTCTGTTTTCTTCTTCAACTTATCACAGCAATAGTAAAAACAATTAGGTAATCATTGGCTGTCGCGGGCCAGATTGATGACAGTAAATCATTGGCTGTCGTGGGCAGGATTGATGACACTGGCGGGCCGGATTTGGCCCGCGGGCCGTAGTTTGGAGACCACTGCTCAAGAGCGATGGGCAAAGTCAGTAACTTATTAGTTCGCAGTAATACTTCGGAACGAGAACACGTGAGTGCATTGAGTACGTTTATCTCGCAAAATGGCGGCATCCATGGATATGATGGATATGAAAATACGTTTTAACGAAGAAATTCATAAATTAAAATTAACGAAGGGGAAAAACACGCAGTTATTTTCTCGCGATGAGTATTATTCATTCTTAACCAAAGTGCAAGTGACAAAAGACAAGATCACAGGAAAAACTCCTGGGAAATATCAGCGATTGTCGAGGTATGACATAGTGAAGATCGGAACAGTTCAAAAATTAATCGTACCAGTGAAAAATGACAGAGAACCAATTCAATATTACTGTTATTTGGAAGAAACGTTTGATATTATTCACGAAACTCACATTTCTATCGGGCATGGCGGTAGAAATAGGATGATGAAAGAGCTCAAACCGAAGTACAAAAATATTACTAAAGAGTTTGTGGCGTTGTATTTGACTTTGTGTGAACCATGTCAAAAAAAATTAAGTGTTCCAAAAAAACTTTTCATGAAAATTTTGTAAGTTTTTTTTCATTTAATAAACAAAAACACTACAGTTCACTTATTTTATCACTTTGCCCAAGATAGTGTGGGCATTATTCATAATGGCCGGGAAAAGTGATTAATCATGCTGTTTTAATGACATTACCCAATGGGGAATGTTCCTCTTGACGAAAATCAAGTAGTTTTCATAAAAGAGCTCTAAAACAACGCATTTTAAACTTATCATTTCAACCTTTTTCTTTAAAAAAATCATTTAAATACTCAAAAAAGAGATATGAAATAATGCATTCGACATTTGAAGGGATTCGTTTCTATTTCACCATTTGGCAACATCGGTTATAGTTAATAAAGGACAATGAATGTGTTACCTGTATGAGATAAATAAAGATGACATATTTCAGAGGCGTGCTGTTCTGTTTACTTATGTTCCGAGTTCCGAAACATTCTATGACATAAACATTTTGTGCACCTAACCTATCTTCCTCTATAACACAAAAACTGTTGTTTATGTGGCTTGTGGAGGTGATATTGAACTATAATTTATATTTTGCCTTAATTGTTGATTTATAGAGATAATTTTTCTTTTTTAAAGCAGAATATCTAGATAACCTGAACTCCGATCTAACATTCTAGGCGCTGTTGCCAATATGTGAATTAGAAACAAATTCATTTAAAAATTAAAACCCAATATTTGAAACATCAATTTGAATACTTTTCGAAGTGTATTTGAAAAAATCATGAATTAAACTCAACTTTATTTTGTTCGAACTTGCATTTGCTGTAATAACCCAAATTGAGGAACATTCCCCATTGAGTCGGGCATTATGAATACAGACCGGCCATTATGAATACAGACCGGCCATTATTTATTAATAGTGCCCGGACTTATCAAATACCCGTAACATATCGATCGATAAATTCAACTTACTGATAAATATGTTTCATTGTTACAGGAAAAGCAGCGAAGGAAATCAGTTGGACCAACCACCCGAAGCTCCACAGTTAGTGTTATTACCCGAATGGTGAGTGTTATTTGTTATTTAATCATCGAAGAACACTATGGAAATATACCTGTTATAAGTCATAGAGAAACTATAGTATTATACACGCGAGTAAAGGTATCTGCCCAATTTACCGTACCAAACCATGACCGTAAACGTACCGGCACATGCTAAAAAATATTCTTTCATACGATTTATATGAACCAACGCCCATTAGACCGTTCCGTCACCGGTCCGGCACGTAGCGTAGCATGCACGTGTCATGACATTATTCGAGTCGAGAATATTTTGCCGGTGCTGATACGCAACGTGCATGGTACGTGACGTTGCTAAACCGTAGGATTCCGGCAGCTAAACGGTGTATAAGCGGGTTGTAAATCATTTTCAATTTTATTCAGCAATATTATTCAATGTTTTATTCAGCACCATTGAAATGTAGATAATCTCATAGCAATATAAGTTCGTCGTGCTAAAATTTTCTACACGTTCACACTACACTGATGAGTAAGCCGGAATAAAATACAATACTTCACATTACCTACAGTTGTCAAACGGGTATCTGACGGTCATCATACCCGTGTGATACGGTCATTATACGTGTTGCTTACGGGCATAGAACACGATTGATCCCTTACAGTGGGCAAGGTAGACCGTGTCTTGTTATTTTCCTGCCTGATACGGTCCTAGTACGGTCATGGTTTGGTATGGTATAGTGGGCAGAGACCTTAATGGTCATTACTCACACGAATAATTCAATTTACGACCCGAGACAAAGACTGGCGTCGTTAATTGCCGTCGGTGCCGGCTATTTTGGTTTTTGACAACGATGAATTAACTCTCTTTGTATCAGTTGATTATAGTAAAGCTTTTAACACTATGAATCGATTGCGCACTGCTGGTGTAAACCTCGAAGTAGGAATGGGTCAATTGAGGCTGGGCCTATGGCGGGAAGTGCTTACTGCGCAACCTCTGCTGCAGGCAACAAGTGATGCAATTGAACCCAGGTTTGTGTTTAATAAACCCTAAAAAATACAAATTAAGTAGAACACGAGTCAGATGCTACAAATGCAATACGGATTTATACAGATGGCTCAAAAACCAAAGAAGGCTCAGGATGTGGAGTGTACTCCAGATCACTAAGCCTAAGGATTAAGTGTACCAGCGTGGTCCAAACAGAACTGGCTGGTATCTCAATCGCCACAAAAGAAATAACCAAGAAAAGAATTTCTGGCAAAAACATAATCTGCACTGATAGCAGACAAGCACTATTAGCCTTGAACACACAGCGTGTTACTTCAGGGCTAGCACTAGAGTGCCACCAAGATTTAGCTAAAGCCTCGGTAGATAACATTATCCTGAGGTGGGTTAAAGGGTACGACAGGAGTAAAGGTAATCGCATTGCCGACTCTTTAGCCAAGGAAGCGGCTGAACTAAGAATTTTAGGACCCAGTGGCACCCACGGCCTGATGACTTCGACAATTGCCGAACTAGTCAAATGTTACACCCATGCTCAATCTTTAAAGAGATGGGATGAAATCAAAGAATGTAATCTTGCCAGGATCATCTTGGGCGACCCTGGGAAGCTGGCGCCGAAAAAATATCTGGCGATGACCAGGAAAAATCTACGCCTTACAGTAGGATTTCTGACTGGCCATTGTCAGCTAAGGAAACACCTACATAATATGGGGCTAGTGGACACACCTCTATGCAGGATGTGTGAGCAGGAAGATGAGACTGTCAGGCATGTCCTGTGCGAGTGCCCGGAGTTATCGTCAATAAGAGAGTGTGTGTTCGGCGAGTCTTGGCCTACACCTGCCGATATAAAGGAGATGTCTCCCAGCGACCTGTCCACCTTCCTGGAAAGGACAGGATGGACGAAAACCTAGAAGGACAACTCCTCGGGAGGATGTACAATGGGTCACATGTGGCCTAAGTGCGTGGGCTTACACTCACCCTCCCTACTCTACAGATACATATACAGAGAACACTATGAATCATGAACTTCTAGGTGCCAAACCTCACTGTATTGGTTTTGATGGGATCTCACAAAAATTTATCAAATCATTTCTCAGTAATAAAAAGCAATGTGTTTAACTAAACGGTTTAACGTCTGATTATAGTCAATTCTCACATGGAGCACTCCAGAGGTCCATTTTCCTCCGTTACTCTTTATCTGTACCTCTGATTTTGGCAAAGCACTTGAAATATTTGAAATGCACTCCTACGCAGACAATACGAATTTATATTTTTCAAATAAATTAAAAAAATTGTGGGCACATGATCATTCTTTTGAATATAAATCCCAACAAATTATCTTGTACTTGTATTATATTCGGAAACTGTAAAGACAGACATAGGGCCATAGGTAGTATCAAAATTGAGGTCGACAATCACGAGATTGAATGTAGCGACGAAATTAAATGTTTGGGACTTAATATTGACTACAAATTACGCTTTCAATCACTTGTCGAGTCACTAATTCGTAGTTGGGAAGATTAAAATTGCGAAATTCATTTCGAAATATCTATTTCCTTATACAGTGTCATCCCCAAAGTATGCACCATATGGGAAACTCTTTTATTAAAAAAATCTCGGGAAATGTTATTTAGAAAAGTTGTTAAGCATTCACACATATATATATATATATATATATATATATATATATATATATATATATATATATATATATATATATATATATAAAGCGATGGGTAGTCTTGACTGACTAGTTAAGGAGAAATACGGAATAATGTTGGGGATGCAGTCAAAAATTGCTGGGCTGTTGTTTAAAGAATACTCTTTGTTATATGGTCGAGCTTTCGAGAATGTTTATTCCCTTTATCAAGACATCTACAATAAATTGATAACATTGAAGCAAATTGTAAAACAATAGATAAAAAGTACTTACTAACTTGAGGTTATATTAAAAAGTCGAAAATTTCACTGAGAAACACAAAAAAGTCCTTTTCATTATGTAGAAAAGTGTCACACATTAAAATTTTTATGGTTTAAAGAAAATATATATATAAACTTTATTCAGAAATAACATTTAGAGGATTTGAAATTTTAAATTTTATTTTAACGGCCATGCATGGCACTTACTAGTGGCGTGGTAGCAACTAGAAAGAAAGGAAACAGGAAATATCTGCAAATTGATAATTGACATTATGACATTTGAAGTTTAAAATTTGAAAATTGACAATATAACTAAACCAGGATTACCAAAAGGTATACCAAACAACAGTGATTACACTAGCAGTCTCAAAAAGTATCTGAAAATGGATACAGTGCTGCCAAGTACTCATAAAAGAAGTGAGTAACAAGACTCAACACTACCTCCAAACTCACACACTATCTGTTACTTTGGGAACCTGGGGGAATCAGTTCCAATTTCAAGATATAATTATAAATATTACTAAGATTGTTAATCTCAGTCTTTTTGTTCATATTGTTTGTATTCCTTTTGATAAAGAACATTTCTTTAAACAGCCGTTTCTGTAAATTACTTTCAGTACACAATACTCTAACTTCGGTGTAATTCATTGTGTGTTTTGTGTTGATGACATGTTCAACCAATGCACATGTAGCTTTGTTCATATTACAATCACTTTTATGTGACGTTATACGTCCTGATAAAATTCTAGATGTTTGACCAACATATGTCTTATCACATGTATGACAAGGAATTTCATATACTACATTAGACTTTTCTAGGGTTTTCAAAGGAGTTTTAATTTTGGAAAACAGACTATTCGTAGTAGTGACAATGTATTGAGCAAATTTAATATTTTCACTCTTGAAAACGTTCAAGAGCTTGGGTGTTAAAGACTGAAAATATGGTAAGGTTTTGAAAAATAATGAAGTTGGAGGTATATCTCCACTGTTTGATAAATTTAAATTATTATTATTTATGGGGTTAACTAAATTATTTGAAACAGTAGTCACTGTGGAAAAAGAGTTGAAAAGTAATTTATTCAAAAGTTTGCAAGGGTATGAATTTTCAAGGAGAATACCTTTTAGTTCTTTTATACAATCATCTTTGAAAAGTGGATGTGTCAGATTGATCACCCTGTGTTTCATGGTGAGGACTAAATTTATTTTCATCTTTGTAGGATGGTATGAATGGTAGTTCAGTAACCTGTTGCTTGCGCATGGTTTCCTGTACCATCTTGTTCGTAGAACGTTATCTGTGTTTCTGCACACTCGCATATCCAAGAATGGTAAACTGTTGTTACCTTCCTCTTCAGCTGTGAATTGCAGATGTTCGTTGTAACTGTTAAACGTTGTTAATGCTTCATCAGTTCTCCCACGAGGCACAGATAGGATCAAATCGTCCACATAGCGTTTAATGAAAGGAATATTAAAAGGGATTCTATCCTTTACATTCATAATTAAGTCATCTAGTACAAAGTTTACTAGAATTGGGGAAATGGTTGACCCCATTGGGGTACCAAAAATTTGCTTATAGAAAGTGTCCTGAAAAACTAGGACATTAGAGTCAAAAATAAATTCTAAAATTGATTTTAAATTTGGAAAATCAAGCATACAATGCTGAGAAATGATATCCCAGTGGTTTTGTAGGCTATTAATTATTACATTTAAAGGCAAATTTGTAAAAAGTGAAACTACATCGAAACTCACTAGGACATAGTCTTCAGGAAGTTTATAATCATTAATAAAATTACTAAAGGAAATTGAATCTTTCACATAAAATTCGTTGTCAGTGTTATATGACATTGACAAGATATTAGCCAACCATTTAGCCAGTTTGCTGTTAGGTGAATTAATTGATGACACAATGGGTCTCATTGATAGTTCAGGTTTGTGTACTTTCGGTAATGAGTAAAATCTAGGAATTACTGCATTATAGATAGTCAGCTTTTTGGCTGTGTTTTCATCCACCAATTTATCCTTCTTAATCCTAGAAACTATTTTGTTAGCTTTTTGCTGTAAAGTGCTGACTGGATTATGATTTAACTTTTTATAATATTTAATATCACTAAGTAATTCAAAACTTTTAGTAGAGTAGTCCTCTTTGAACATTATGACCGTCACATTGCCTTTATCACTTCTTACTACATAGATCTCAGGATGTTGTTTTAAAAAAGATTTACATCTTCTAAATGTTATTTCTGAATAAAGTTTATATATATATTTTCTTTAAACCATAAAAATTTTAATGTGTGACACTTTTCTACATAATGAAAAGGACTTTTTTGTGTTTCTCAGTGAAATTTTCGACTTTTTAATATAACCTCAAGTTAGTAAGTACTTTTTATCTATTGTTTTACAATTTGCTTCAATGTTATCAATTTATTGTAGATGTCTTGATAAAGGGAATAAACATTCTCGAAAGCTCGACCATATAACAAAGAGTATTCTTTAAACAACAGCCCAGCAATTTTTGACTGCATCCCCAACATTATTCCGTATTTCTCCTTAACTAGTCAGTCAAGACTACCCATCGCTTTATAAATTCTAGACATGGGGTTCTTCATAAACATCCGACAGCAGTTTGGTCTACAAACAGTAACACACATGAAAACATGGGCAAAAACGAACACCAAGTTGGCATCGATGAAAAACAGAAAGCTGTTCTTGCTGAAATGTAGAAAGTACCACATATTTCCAAATCACGTAACGAATGGCATTGGAAACGTGACAACATTATTACACCATCGAGGAGGAACAACTGGACGATCCGTGCAGAGTTTCAATCACAGGTTGAGGAAAAATATTTTAAACTTAGAAATTAAAATCACCTTCAGTGAGCTCATAAATTTAGAAAGAGTTTTAAATGACCTTAAGCGAATATTATCTGCCACGTTGCCGGTTTCCACTTTTGAAGAATATGAACGAAGGCTTACCATAAAATATAATACACTTTTCCATAAAATAAAACATAAAAACATAATTAAATTTAACAATCTCCAGAACAATGAATTTCTCTCTATTAAAATACAAGAAAAATGGATAAAGAACCTTACAAACGTTGAAATACCTTCGGACATTAAACGTTTTCTGGCTCTGGGTCCAAAATTTGGAATTTGTCCTTTAACCAAAGAAATTAAACTTTCTAACCTGCTTGCAGATTTAGAAAATATACTTTTCAATATTGATAAAAACTTTCAAGATATCTATCGTGCTCAATGCACAAATATTATTACAAATTTCCTCCATAAAAATTCAGATAATTACCATTTTTTAAGAAAAACTTTTGATCAATGTAAATCTTTTTTAAAACAACATCCTGAGATCTATGTAGTAAGAAGTGATAAAGGCAATGTGACGGTCATAATGTTCAAAGAGGACTACTCTACTAAAAGTTTTGAATTACTTAGTGATATTAAATATTATAAAAAGTTAAATCATAATCCAGTCAGCACTTTACAGCAAAAAGCTAACAAAATAGTTTCTAGGATTAAGAAGGATAAATTGGTGGATGAAAACACAGCCAAAAAGCTGACTATCTATAATGCAGTAATTCCTAGATTTTACTCATTACCGAAAGTACACAAACCTGAACTATCAATGAGACCCATTGTGTCATCAATTAATTCACCTAACAGCAAACTGGCTAAATGGTTGGCTAATATCTTGTCAATGTCATATAACACTGACAACGAATTTTATGTGAAAGATTCAATTTCCTTTAGTAATTTTATTAATGATTATAAACTTCCTGAAGACTATGTCCTAGTGAGTTTCGATGTAGTTTCACTTTTTACAAATTTGCCTTTAAATGTAATAATTAATAGCCTACAAAACCACTGGGATATCATTTCTCAGCATTGTATGCTTGATTTTCCAAATTTAAAATCAATTTTAGAATTTATTTTTGACTCTAATGTCCTAGTTTTTCAGGACACTTTCTATAAGCAAATTTTTGGTACCCCAATGGGGTCAACCATTTCCCCAATTCTAGTAAACTTTGTACTAGATGACTTAATTATGAATGTAAAGGATAGAATCCCTTTTAATATTCCTTTCATTAAACGCTATGTGGACGATTTGATCCTATCTGTGCCTCGTGGGAGAACTGATGAAGCATTAACAACGTTTAACAGTTACAACGAACATCTGCAATTCACAGCTGAAGAGGAAGGTAACAACAGTTTACCATTCTTGGATATGCGAGTGTGCAGAAACACAGATAACGTTCTACGAACAAGATGGTACAGGAAACCATGCGCAAGCAACAGGTTACTGAACTACCATTCATACCATCCTACAAAGATGAAAATAAATTTAGTCCTCACCATGAAACACAGGGTGATCAATCTGACACATCCACTTTTCAAAGATGATTGTATAAAAGAACTAAAAGGTATTCTCCTTGAAAATTCATACCCTTGCAAACTTTTGAATAAATTACTTTTCAACTCTTTTTCCACAGTGACTACTGTTTCAAATAATTTAGTTAACCCCATAAATAATAATAATTTAAATTTATCAAACAGTGGAGATATACCTCCAACTTCATTATTTTTCAAAACCTTACCATATTTTCAGTCTTTAACACCCAAGCTCTTGAACGTTTTCAAGAGTGAAAATATTAAATTTGCTCAATACATTGTCACTACTACGAATAGTCTGTTTTCCAAAATTAAAACTCCTTTGAAAACCCTAGAAAAGTCTAATGTAGTATATGAAATTCCTTGTCATACATGTGATAAGACATATGTTGGTCAAACATCTAGAATTTTATCAGGACGTATAACGTCACATAAAAGTGATTGTAATATGAACAAAGCTACATGTGCATTGGTTGAACATGTCATCAACACAAAACACACAATGAATTACACCGAAGTTAGAGTATTGTGTACTGAAAGTAATTTACAGAAACGGCTGTTTAAAGAAATGTTCTTTATCAAAAGGAATACAAACAATATGAACAAAAAGACTGAGATTAACAATCTTAGTAATATTTATAATTATATCTTGAAATTGGAACTGATTCCCCCAGGTTCCCAAAGTAACAGATAGTGTGTGAGTTTGGAGGTAGTGTTGAGTCTTGTTACTCACTTCTTTTATGAGTACTTGGCAGCACTGTATCCATTTTCAGATACTTTTTGAGACTGCTAGTGTAATCACTGTTGTTTGGTATACCTTTTGGTAATCCTGGTTTAGTTATATTGTCAATTTTCAAATTTTAAACTTCAAATGTCATAATGTCAATTATCAATTTGCAGATATTTCCTGTTTCCTTTCTTTCTAGTTGCTACCACGCCACTAGTAAGTGCCATGCATGGCCGTTAAAATAAAATTTAAAATTTCAAATCCTCTAAATGTTATTTCTGAATAAAGTTTATATATATATTTTCTTTAAACCATAAAAATTTTAATGTGTGACACTTTTCTACATAATGAAAAGGACTTTTTTGTGTTTCTCAGTGAAATTTTCGACTTTTTAATATAACCTCAAGTTAGTAAGTACTTTTTATCTATTGTTTTACAATTTGCTTCAATGTTATCAATTTATTGTAGATGTCTTGATAAAGGGAATAAACATTCTCGAAAGCTCGACCATATAACAAAGAGTATTCTTTAAACAACAGCCCAGCAATTTTTGACTGCATCCCCAACATTATTCCGTATTTCTATATATATATATATATATATATATATATATTTCTCTGTCTCCGACTGCACACCCGTTTCAATCCCCGTGCTATTTCTTAACTTAGCCAGTCGTGCTAACCTTCAACCTCTATATATATATATATATATATATATATATATATATATATATATATATATAGATTTGAAGTTATGGCCATCTAAGTGAAGTGTTATTTTTTTACTCATATTTTTAAATGGGGACTACAAAAAATGTTTTTGCTGAAACGATAAATATACAGGATGCTGTATACGATGGTTCATTTTAAAAGCTTGTAATAATATAAATCACACAACTATGGTGTTAACCACGGTCAACTGTTTTGAAAAGTTAAATAATTTTCAAAGTTTTTGTTGCAAAGTTATTTTTACTTTTTGTTAACACCGAAAAAATGATCCGTCGAATACAGGATGCTGTCTATTTATCGTTTTAGCAAAACTTTGTTTTTCGTAGTCCCCATTTAAAAAAAAAACGAGTAAAAAAATAAAACTCCACTTAGATGGCCATGACTTCAAATCCAGATGTATTTTTCAATGCTAAACAACTTTTCTGAATAACATTTCAAGAGATTTTTCAAAATAAGAGTACTTTACTCTTGTCACAAAATTAAATATTTAAAGACTCCTCGTTATATTACGTGTGTTGTAGTGTATTTTGTTGGTGCATGTTTAATTTTAGGGGATGCACAAACTTTTATCACACAAACTATGGGGATGACACTGTACGTATGTATCTCTCCTCGATAGTTTTCACTTTTGATTCAACTAGTATTCCATAAATGCAATTAAATAGAGGACGTTCCATAAGAAAAAATATAACATTATGGTGTCACCACATAATGACACATCGATCTTAGTGGTGCCTAAAATTCATCATGGCAACTTTTCCTGAAACTGTTAAGATAACGGAGATTTCGAATTTTGTCAGAGGTTTGGGACACCCTGTAGATCTGCCAGTGACTAATTTATTTTATTTTTAAACATTATAAATTGTTATTTTTGTCGAGATAACTGTCGATGCCACTGTACTATTGACATAAGTTTGTGTGACCTATAATTATCTTCTGGGGCGGTTGGTTTTAAATGCACATCAAAATGTCATCTTAATTGGCGCGTACTGTATCCACATGTTATTCATGTAAAGTTCAATATTTTATATTTGTTAATATAGTATTTGTAGATGCAGATACACCTTCCTGAAATTATTCTCGCCGGCGCCCATGAACAACGGTATCTCAACCGAACAGATGGAAAAAGCGTGATTTGCAATAATTGCACGTACCAGTGTTGTCAACTGTAGCGGTATTCCGCTACCGTAGCGGAATTTACTCGACGGTAGCGGCGGTTTGAACATAAGGTAGCGGAATTTTCTAGAAATAATCAATATTGAAGAGAATATGGAAGAAGAGGCAGTGGACTGCAATCGAAGCTAACAGCTGACAATTTAATGCACAGTAAATACATTATAGTCTCAGTAGCTGAGGCATTACATGATGATAGAGAAGAAGACGATTTTTGAATATTTTCATTCTTATTATCTCCAATATTTTGAAACTTAACGTCTCGAGTATTATAAATTATATGGAACAAATAACAGTGAAAATGGAAGATAGTTCATATACTTGTACCATCAACTGAGTTGCGCTGTTGAAAGTGAGCATGATCCTGATTCCTGACAGTTTCAGGTTTTTTGTATGTTAAAGGGATAAGGCGCATGCGCGAACTGAGTTGCGTCAAATGTACAAGCGAAACGGAATATAAATCAGTGTAGCGCAATTTTGCTTTATCTATAGCGACTTTATAGTTCATCCAGTTGGCAACACTGCTTCGCTTTGTGAATATCGATCCGGAACTTAGACAAGAGAAGAGAGAGGACGCGTAACTAGCAATCTGAGCAAGCCTAATAAACTGTGCCTGGTTATCGATCGTCCGCCATCAGATTGGTGACTTATTGGTGATTTATAACTGAAAAGAACTTTGATAGGTAGTTTGTTGCAATGGTTTTTTGTGCTGCATACCAGTGTAAAAGTAGTAGTAACAAAAAGGAACCAGATATTACGTTTCATAGGTAAGTAAAAAAAGCACCAAATAATAGTTTTTCTGTTTCGTATTTATATAATGTACGTGTCCCAAAGCCGGAATTATAATTATTACTAGTCGAGTTTGTTTATTTTATGTTTTCATTCAAGTTTTGATAATTAATCGGTTTCATATCATCAGATAAGCTATAATCCCCAGAGGCGTGCGGTACGAAAATATTTATGGACTTTAGTGTATATAATAATGTTATACTTTTGATTTTTTATTATTGAAATGCTTGTATTAGGTTTTCATGTTCAATTCATCAACTTAATTTTGGTTGCTCTTTTAGATTTCCTGCGAATCCTGTAAAAAAAAATCTTTGGGTTCAGGCAGTTAAACTTGAAAATTGGACGCCGTCGCCAAATGATAGATTATGTTCAAAGCATTTCGAAAAGCGGTTTTTCTATCAAACTGATTTTAAAAGATGTCTACTACATTCAGCAGTCCCTACTATATTCCCAGAATTGCCAAATTACATGCAGCCAAAGAAGGTAAGTACATTCCTAAATATTCTTAGTTATTGTAATTTCATAGAATTACCAAAATTTACAAGGTGTAAGTATAGGTATAATATAATTGTAATTGTTTTATTCGAAATATTTTTGAAATACACGCATTTTAATATGTACATAATATTCTTCTTAAAAACACATTTTTGCAGACAGTGAAAAGAAAAGCATTGCACCTAGAGGCTGTGCCAGGTACTTCAGGTTCGCATGGTACCCAAGCGCCTATTGTTGATGAAATTTTACTTAGACAACAAGTGGAATGGGATGGGAAGAAGTATTATGGGTATGTAAATTTTGGTGTTGATTTAGATATTGATTTAACTGAAGTTGCAAAAGAAGCAGTTGTTTTAATGGTTGTTGAAGGTACCCACGGCCTGATGACTTCGACAATTGCGGAACTAGTCAAATGTTACACCCATGCTCAATATTTAAAGAGATGGGATGAAATCAAAGGATGTAATCTTGCCAGGATCACCTTGGGCGACCCTGGGAAGCTGAAGAAATATCTGGCGATGACCAAGAAAAATCTACGCCTTACAGTAGGATTTCTGACTGGCCACTGTCAGCTAAAGAAACACCTCCATAATATGGGGCTAGTGGACACACCTCTATGCAGGATGTGTGAACAGGAAGATGAGACTGTCAGGCATGTCCTGTGCGAGTGCCCGGAGTTATCGTCAATAAGAGAGTGTGTGTTCGGCGAGTCTTGGCCTACACCTGCCGATATAAAGGAGATGTCTCCCAGCGAACTGTCCACCTTCCTGGAAAGGACAGGATGGACGACGACCTAGGAGGACAACTCCTCGGGAGGATGTACAATGGGTCACATGTGGCCTAAGTGCGTGGGCTTACACTCACCCTCCCTACTCTACAGATACAGAATGGTTGTTGATGTTAACACATCATGGAAGTTACCTGTAAGCTATTTCTTTGCAAATAGTTTGAGGGGAAGCCAAAAATGTTCAATTGTTTCGCAGTACATTCAATTAATTGATGAAACAGGTGCACAATTGATATCACTAACTTTTGAGGGTGCTCCATCAAATGTTACAATGACTCACATGCTAGGCTGTAAAACGAATTTCAATAGCTTGCAACCTTATTTCACTGTAAATGATAAAAAAGGTATATAATTTTCGAGCCTTGCCATATGTTGAAATTAATCAGAAATACATTCGGTGAAAAAAAATAAAAGATGGCGAGGGCAATTTTATAAGGTGGGAATTTATTGAAAAATTAGATGGATTACAAAATGCAGAGGGTCTCCATTTAGGAAATAAACTTGGAAACAAAAAATGAAAGTCCGTTTAGCAGTTCAATTATTGAACCAATTTGAAAGTTGCTCTGCGACTATAGAATTTATAAGAATAATTATATATCAAAACTTGAAATTAATAATGAAATAATTATGAATTGTAATCGGAAAACTGGGTTTTTAGGCTTCATAATTTGTTTAAAGAATATACTTTTAATGTATGATAACTTGGTGTGTGAAGAAAAGAAATTAATCTATCTTCCAATGTATAAAGTTAGCCAGGATCACATTGAACTATATTTTTCATCCATACGTTCACGAGGTGGTTTGAATAACAACGCCCCTTGTGGATAATTTACTGCTACTTTTAAAAGATTGATAGTTAGAGTTGAAATTCGTGAGGGGTGTATGGGTGACTGCATTCCGTTAGATGAGATACCTATATTGGTTGGATCTAGTCAATGCCAGTCTGAAAATAATATTTATATGACTCACTCACGACTCACACATAGTGAGCCCCAAGAACATTATTCCCTGCAAAGTTTATGGGAGGATTTCACTAGTTCGGACTTCCATTGTCTACTATATAAAATGATTTGAAATCCCTGAAACAAGTAAAAAGGAATAATTAAAAAAAGAATAGCTGAAGATAACAATTATATTAAGCAAACATTAAACCTGAAATGAAATGATGAAATAACCTACAAGTAAAAATATAATAATTGAATAAATAAAAATTAAAGGAATGAAAAAAGAAAATAATAAAAAAGTGTAGAGATTCCAAGTCACGTTAGTTCACGACGTTTCGATTGTTGGTATCTACAATCGTCTTCGGGTGATGACTGGACTGATTCCTCCGAGAGATGACTATTTTATAGGTCGTTGAAATACTTTCACTTTCTCTGCTTTCCATTTTCCGCTGCACTGATTCCGTGAGAGATGACCGTTTTGGCGGGAGTTGGCCATTTTTCGTTTGATGATGGGTTTCCATATGTTTCGTATTTCTACGCTGGCCTGGCTGAATACGTTGTTGGACAACATGTATGCGGCTTCCTTAAATTTTCTCCTAAACCAATGTTCCTCTCTGTGCAAGATCTCAGCTTGGGACCACTCGATGTTGTGTTGATGGGTCCAAACATGGTCTGCTATTCCTGATTTGCTGGTTTCTCCTCGCTGTGTGTGCTTCTTGTGCTCGGCAATGCGAACATTCAATGGTCTCTTAGTTTCACCAATATAGGATTTTCCGCACTCACAGGGTATCCGGTAAATGCAATTCTTGGAATCGCAGTCCGCGTTTGGGGGCCTGGTTTTCGTGAGGCTGCTACGGATAGTGTTACCGGATCTGAAACAGGTTCTGATGTTGTACTTGGAACCAATTCTTCTTATCCTCTCCGATAATCCTCTGATGTAGGGAAGTGCAAGCACTGGTTGTGACGGCTTCTCTTCCTTGCGAGGCTCCTGCTGTCTTTTAGCCAAAGTCTTCTCTACCATCGCTTTGGAGTATCCATTCCGCTGAAGATCATTTTTGATGATGTCTAGTTCCTTCTCGAGACCTTCCTTTGTATTACAGAGCCCAAAAGCACGGTCTAATAGAGTCTTGATGATTCCTCTTTTTGTCGATTGATGGTGGTTGGATTCGTGGTTCAGATACTGTCCCGTATGAGTGGGTTTTCGGTATACAGATGTTTCCCACTTAGTGTCGGTCCTCTTCACCAAAACGTCTAAGAATGGCAATTCATTGTGGATTTCCTTCTCCATTGTGAAAGTGATGGAAGGTCTCACGCTGTTGATGTGTTTCAGAAAGGCGTCTAGTTCAGTATTCCCATGGTTCCATATTATGAAGGTGTCGTCAACATATCTCAACCAGACTCGAGGTTTCTTGTGGGCTTCTTCAATGGCCAGAGTTTCAAACCACTCCATATATATGTTGGCTATGACTGGTGAAAGTGGCGATCCCATTGGCAGTCCTTCATCTTGTGTAAAGAATTCGTCCTTCAGTTCGAAATAACAGTTTCGTACACAGCATCCTAATAATTCCATAATTACTTCTATAGGTAGATTCGTTCTCTCTTTCAGGTTCCCGTCTTCGGATAGCTTTCTCTGTATGATTTGGAGTGCTTCTTCGACCGGAACGTTGGTGTAAAGGCTTTCCACTTCGAAACTAATTAGTTGATCTTCCTGTGTAACTTCAATTGACCCTAGTAGTTCGACAAAATGCCTTGAATTCTTCACAAAAGACGATGTTTTTCCTTGTAATGGTTGTATTAAGGGAAGTAAAAATCTAGACAAGTTCTGAGTAGCCGAATCTCTGGAGCTGATGATCGGTCTAAGCGGAACGTTCTTCTTGTGGATTTTGGGTAGACCATACAAGTGAGGGGGCTTACTGTGGTGCGGTGTTAGCCATGATCTTTCCTTGTCCGAAAAATAGACTTGGTGTTTTTTCAAAATCTGGTACAACTTCCTTTCGATTGATGCAGTAGGGTCCCGTACGATCTTTGTGTATCGTCCCTTCTGCAGAACCTCTTCGATCTTCTGTTCGTAGAGAACGGTATCCATTACCACAGTAGCGTTTCCTTTATCTGCAGGTAGGATCTTAATGGTGTTGTCTCTACGTAGGCCGTTCAGAGCTCTACGTTCTTCCTTGCTGATGTTAGATGTTGGAACTGGTTCTCGATCCAACTGTTCTCTAATTTTCCATCTGAACTCTTCTGCCTCGGTCTGGTCAATGAGGGAACTGGTGGATTCCACTGCAGTAATTATCTCCAAAGTGGGCACAGATGTTGGCAAAAAAGAATAGCTGAAGATAACAATTATATTAAGCAAACAATAATCCTGAAATGAAATGATAGTGAAATAACCTACAAGTAAAAATATAATAATTGAATTATGGGAGGATCATGGATACATAATGAATCCAGCTGTAATATGCGATTGTTCACATAAAATTGTTGTATATATTGCAGGATTTGTTTCTTGGCACTTATAAAAATCGTTAGAATGTGAACGCTGTTTAACTGCTGCAATAGGGGAAAAACCAATTTCTTAAATTCCTTAATAGCAAAAAAATCTCGTGGAGGACTGACATATCCTTCACAGGATGTTGTAAATATTTTTAAAAAGTCTGTACATTTAAGTAGATTATATGAAAAAAATGCAAGAGAGCTTTTATAGATATTTAAAAAAATTAAATTCTGCATCAGGCCATTGAGTCAAACTGTTTTTCTTGTTTAAAAGACAACGTAGTTGAGAACAACAACAACTATATATACTTTTCAATTCAGGCAATAATCTTGAAATATTTAAATATAAGAATTTTTTCACAACTAAAAAAAATAACGGAAGTTAAGGGATCCCGTACGGCAACAATATACAAAATTGATCTTATTTAAGGGCCAGTAGTATACTTAGGTTAGGTATATATTTTTAGTTCAGTTTATTTAATTAAAATTATGGAGTAATGATTTTAGTATTATTACTACTTATTATATTTTATTATTTTGTAACAAGTTTATTATAAATTATGTAATTTATCTAGAAAAAAAATATTATCAACAACATACATTAGAGCTGAATAAAAACTTCACATTCAATGGATTTCATTCATTGTTTCTTGCTGCTTATCTCCCACATAATGGTACGCCTCTGGTCAAACCGCACTGGTGCTTGAACGGAACACGGCGCTTGTGAACACGCTATAAAAATATCAAATGTGATACACCCTTGGATTCTGAATTTATCGCTTTGATTGTGGATTTATCACTTTGATTGTGAATTTATCGCTTTATCAATATCTGTAATAAAAAAGACAGGTCCGTATTTAAAAAAAAAGTTGATAGTGGCCATGTTGACACGAAACGTTTCATCGAATATTTATTATTACATCGTCATACTACATTTCGAATACAATAACATTTTCCTTTTCCATTTTTTGATATTCTCCAGAATAACAATTTCATTCGAAAAAAAAAAACAAAAACAGCATTTTTGGTTTTCCCTGTATAACTCGAGAAGGGCGAGAGTCCCCGTAAATTTTATTCGACCATTGTATTGTTCCTGCTGACAATTACCTTTTTTCCCCGTTTAATCGTCTTCGTATATGTTACGGTTTAGAATATAGAAATATTACCACATGATAAAAGAAACTGCCTGTATAATAAAAATCGATCGTTTCTCAGTGCGACTCTGTACAAGCAGCATTGTCTGGGAGATCACGTGCACAATGCATGATTATGTTTTGGAGCACTCCGGTGCTTAGATGGATAGTATATAATTGCGTTGTCGTGGCGTTGTGTTAATTTTTCTTACTCTATCACTTTTAGTGTGCTGCGTTTTGAAAACTCCCGTTTTCTTTATAAAAATGTAAGTGGATTTGAGGAGAAAAGAATAGTTTTTCTAATGTTGCGTGTTATTTTAAGATATCCATAATGGACATGAATTGTCAATTGTCACGTCCAAAAAAACGTGTTAAAAAGCATTTTTCTGTAGAGGATAAAACTTCTGTACTGAATATTTTCAAAACCTACGAGACTGAGAATCCTCAAAATTCAAAAGTACAAAACGTCCAAATCACAGCGGAATCGAGTGGTAAGGCAATTGATCGAATTGAATTTTTTTTTTCTACAATCGATTTCGAAAGTAGACTTTCGTGCTTGCATTTTTGACAAAATAACATTCAACATTTCCAGGGAATTGTGGAAAATAATTTTGTGTTGCGTGCGTTGTGAAGAAACACCATTTTTTATTTCTCAACTATTATAATAATTGTGCAAACCATTAGTCGATAGTAGAAATAATTGTGTGTAGCATATATTTATCGCTCTTCCGCCAATTTAGAGTCCTTGTCTCTGTCTCAATTTCAGTCTTAATTTTAGTCTTAAGAAGAAATCCAATGCATATATTTCCATAAAAGCATTTCTACAACGTTCTAAGACTTTTTCTTGGGTTGCGTTTATGTTGGAGCCTCGATAAACATAAAATAGGTGATATTAGCGAAGCGGAGACAATGACATTGTTTCTTATACAGGGTGTTTCCTAACTACGGTACGAAACTTCGAGGGTGATCCGTTAGGTCGTTTCAAGAAAAAAATTTCCATGACCATATGTACAGGGTGTTCCTTAAACACATGCTAATATTCAAGGAGGTAATTCTAAGACCCATTTTAAGAAAAAAACTTCCTATGGACGTATGTCCTAAACGCCTTAACTTTTGAGATACAGGGTGACAAAGTGTTCAAAAATGATCAGTTTTTTAATAATAATTGAGATAATTTTGTAGACATCTTTGTCATATTTGGTACATATGTTCCATGCCTCAAGGCGCATTTTCTGAAGTACACAAACTTGTATTTTTTCAAACAGTGGCATCCCTACGGGTTTCGCATTGAATATTTTTGGGGAAAAAGTACTACGCCAATGCTTTCTTTTCAAAATAAAATCATTTTTAAAATCCTCATTAATTTTTGAGAAAATTTGATCTCCTGTTATTTCTTTATCCGACGCATGATTTTCACTCAAAAAAATAAAAATCGACACAAAGCAAATTAAGAAATTAGATCAATTCTAAAATAAATGAGGATCTGAAAATTGCTTCATAACGCATTACCAATTCCCTAATAATATTTGCAATGATCGAATCTCATATTCGCTATGGAATAGCTTTCTGGGGCCATCGTAATTTACAGTTACAGAATACGATATTTATGCTACAGAAATAGTCTTTGAGACATCTTACAAAGTCTTAAGACGAGAGATCACTGCAAGCCTCTATTCATCAGCCACAAAATATTAACCGTCACATGTTTACACATAATGGAAACAGTATGCTTAATTCATAAAAATAAAACTAGCATGTACACTCCCGGAACAAATTCTCACAACACTAGACAGAACCATATGCTTTACTTACGTATTCCAAAATTCATCTTGACTCAGCATTCTCTGATTTATGAATGTATTAAAGTATATAATCACCTTCCTACCATTCTGAAAAATAGCACAGATATCAAAAAATTCTAGTGCACATGTAGATTTTAGTTCTCCAAAAAAAACACCTTGTTTAGAAAAGGATGAAGATTATTTCATCAAAAATTCTCGCTATCCTTTGTCATATGTCGAATGACACTAGTCTCAATTTTTAGAGTTGAAATTAATCTGTATGAATTGACCAGTCATAAATTTCTTAGTTAACAACAGAGACTGAAGTTGAGACAAGGACTGTGACGCCTAACAGTTGAGATGAAAAGTTCGTAGGCTAATATAGAAATAAAAATCTGATAAAGTTTGATTTTTTTATTCAATATAGTTACCTTACACGGCGGCGATACAGAGATTATAATGGTCGTACAAATTTTCAAAACCGTTTTTACAGTACGATTTGTCTTCAGCCTCAAAATGGGCCTCTGAAGTCTGAAAACAGGAAAAAGTCGCTGGATGCAGGTCTGGAGAATACGGTGGATGTGGAAGCAATTCGAATCCCAATTCATGCAATTTTGCCATCCTTTTCATTGATTTGTGACACGTCGCATTGTATTTGTTGTCTTCTGCAATGTCGTCCTTTAAACGCTCTGATAACGCTATGTAATAGTCGCTGTTGATGGTTTTTCCTTTTCAATATTATACCATGTGCATCCCAAAATACTGGTACCATAACCTTGCCCAGTGTTTCGTCCTTACACGCTTTGGGGTCGGTTCACCACGTGTAGTCCACTCATATGACAATCATTTTGATTTTGTGTGAAATGATGGAGCCATGTTTCGTACAATGTCACATGGTGGAACGGCTTGAAATAGTGCTCAGAATGATCAATTCGTTGTGGTTTTTTGTCGATTGTGAGCTCGCTCGGCATCCTCTTAGATGTCCTCGGTGCTCATTTCACCTCATTTAAACTCGACAAACCACTTCTCAACGACTAATTTTTCTGGTGTGAAGTTCGAATAATGTTCATCAAGGTCAAGCCTTGGCTTGAACGATTTGTTTTCGCCAAAAAGCAATGCTTTATTAACACACGAAGATCCTTTTCATCTATTTTCTTCAAACTTGAAAAATTGCTTTACTCAAATGTTCTATCCCACAAACTAATAGTCTGACAGCTATGAAATTTGTACACGTGTCTTTTGAAGGTTACGGTTAACTAATAATCATATTGATTGAATACTAGCAGCGCCATATGTGTCTTAGCATACGAACTTTTCAGCGCGTCTAGTAAATTTCTCGTACTACATAAATATCTATTAAATTTAATTCGTTTTTCAATCTTTAGGAATTGCAGTATCAAGTGTATATAAAATTTTGAAAGAATATAATTCCAACAACCATACAGTGCTACCACCCAAGAAATATTCACGGATACGTGGGGTGTTGGACAATATTAGGGATGAAGACAAAAATTTGATTCAAAGAATGGTACAATCTTTTTATTCAAGAAACGAAACACCTACTCTAGATAAAGTGTTACACGCTGTTAATGAATGCGATGATCTTCCCTGTTTTACCAGATCAACATTTAGCAAAATATTAAGTGAAATTAAATCTTGGTAAGTGAAAAACTGAATCGTAGCGTTGAGTTGGATTGAAAATGATGGGAAATAGCATTTCTCCAAATTCTCCAATGTTCTTGATGCTTCATATTCTTGAAAGTTCATTTCATATGACGCACAAAACATTTTTTAATATATTTGCTTCCCCCCCTCGGGAATACATATTGAATAAGTAAGTTGTTATTGTGAAGTGTTCAGGTGAATCTGTTCATATATGATTTTTTTGGTATTCTATTCTGACAAAACGGTTAAGGCTTTTGCGACCGAGGTTTTTTGGTACGCCTCTACTTGTTTAAACGCACGTTTTATTGTTACTATGGCCGTGAAGTCTAAAATATCAAACTTTCAATGAAGATAAGACGAATTTACAATTTTCACTATAAATTTTATGTAAGACACGTTTTGCTAACGTGGTATCTTGATCCCTTGGACTGGTATAGTTCAAGTAAACGATATAGTGCAACGTTCCCCTTTATTAAGTTTATAAGTTCAAAAAGTATTTTTCAACTAAAATTATTTTAATCTTTTTCTGCCAGTCTTCTCCGGTAATATTAGAGTCTTCTTCTTTAACTAGCTCTATTACCTTCTTATCAAATATTGGAAAATTATTTTTACGCCTGATGCTTTGTTTTTCCCCAAATCAACTCGATGGGATTGAAAACACAAAATTAAGGGGGAAGTCTCAGTATGATGTATGTGTCCATACTTTTCAGCAATACTCTCAAGGCCATACACTTCAAGCAGTTGGTTTTTGGTATAGTAGTCTTCAAAATACAAATTTTATCCATTAAAATACTTTGTATTTCATCTTTCCTCAAATTTTTATTCGGTACTTTGATGAGATGTCGAGAATGATAGGAAGCGTTGTCAAGAACTATTACATTATTCGCATCCAAATTTGGGATCAATGTGTTTTCAAACCATTCCTCAAAAATATTAGCTTCCATGTTCTTATGATAGTCAACATTGCAGTCGTCAAGTTTTTTTCCACATAATTTCAAAGAATTTGGTACCCATCCTTTACTTCTTCCGCAATGCACAATGATTAGTCGCGATCCTTTGTATGCAGGCATGTTAGGCGTACACATTCTCGAACCATAAGTCCACCCTTTCGTAACTGTGTCATGAGTGTCATACCAATTTTCGTCTAAATAGAAAATTTGCCGTTTTTCTTGTCTATATTTAGTTATTTGTTCTAAGTATTTGTTACGCAATTCCACTATTCTTCTGCTTTCCATAACTGCTTGACGTTTGTTTATTATTTTAAATCTAAATCCTAGTTTCTTTATCCAATTCTGAAGAGTTTTGTTACAGCAGCTCACGTTATGGCCGGAAGTATTCAATTTCTTCCTTATGATTTCAGTTGTAGGAATCTCATTGATTTTGTAACAGTCGTATATTGTTTTTTTCAATGATTTTATTAGATGAACATCTAAAGGTTTTGGTAATCCCGCATCACATCGCGTCTTGCGTTCATAAGGTTTGTTTTTGACTATTTTACTTACAGTTGAGAAAGGAATTTCGGTCAAATCTGATGTTGCTTGTAATAGTTTGTTTCCCAAACTTGAGATGTAGATTCTTATATGCATTGAAATATACTCTCTGTGTTTCAATATTGAAATGCATCCGAATCTTATTCACTGGTATCTCTTTTTCGCATTGTTCACCATCGCTATTGAACTCACTAGACAGGAAAAAGTCTGCGTTGTTATCACACTCGTTATTACCATTAGCACTCGTCCAAGGACGCCACATTTTAAACAGACAACAAAAATTTTAAGTAATTATAACTGCACCAATATCGAATTTCAACACTCAAATCGCGATCAGTTCCTGAACTTAACATTGACAACACAACGGCGATACTCATCCCCACATTCTATTCGTCACCGTAACATGACTTCAAATTTAATTTTACGACTCTTCAGCCAATCATAAAATTCGGTTAGTAAAAATCATCCAATACGAACCGCCAAGTCTACAGTCCACGTGGACTTGTTCGCAGCGGCATTATTTCTCTGTATTGGTTGTTTTGGCCTTTGAGATACCGATAGCTTTAAGTATTCACAATGAAGGTTACTTACACTATACATCAAACTAGTCTACAATCACAATGTCTTTTATATAATAACAATAGGTAATTTGAAAACTGAAATAAATACAGTAGTGTCAATAATTCGATCGTCAAACATTCGAACGCCCTCTTTAAACATGTGAAGTGTACTTTTCACGGTGCTGTGAGAGAACAATGACCTTTTTGAGAGTGTCTTGAACCGTCATTTTCCCCTCCCACCAGCGGGTCAGTCTATTTTTAGCCCTGTAGCACCGTAGAATAAATACAACCAGTGGACTCTCTAACCACGTTATCCACTCGAGTTGCCGGGGACCTTCAACCGCTCTCAGAATGAGATTCTCATCCAACGCGTTCAGTGCTGTATTATCGAAGGATTCGACGGTTCCACGGGCATCGGATCAGTTATAATAAACGGTCGGAAATTGATATTGTGTTTAGTTTATTCGCTGTTGTTATTATTGTTTTTAGTTTTTGTAGTTTGTTTTATTGTTAAGTGATAAGAAAATGGGAGATGTGAAAAAGACATTATTAAAGAAGTCAGGAAATGTTTGCTGCTTCAATGATTGCAAGAACAAGGCCTACAATTGTAGAGAGAAATTTTATAGATTCCCGAAAGATCCCGAAAGGTAAGTAAGTGCCTAATAATTTGTTCAATCTGTATGATTTTTATTCTAGGGCAAAAATATGGCTGGAAGCATGCTGCAGACCTGATTTGCTTAAAAAATTAGAAACACTGTACAAAAGCAGTTATCGTTTATGTGGCAGTCATTTTGAAAATGATGTGATAATAAGTAGCCATAAGAAAAAACTTCTACGACAGAATGCTGTTCCAACGATATTTATCTGGACATCAAAGCCAAGTACTGATAGGTATGATAATGTCGTTTATAATGATTATGTTATTGAACAATATTAAACAATACCTTTTACTGTTTGGCCATTTTCAACTTCACGAACCTCTGGGACAGACGACTCACCATTGTTAGATTTGACCATCCCTTCTACTTCAACGTCATCACCAAAATCTTTTATTGTGTTATTTCGCATGAGTACTTACTTGCAGCACATTGTATTATACAGTACATTTCTTCAATGTCCCCCCCTTTTATTTTGAAGTGAAATTGACAGATGAAACTTTTAAGATGGCGACTGGGCGCCATTCCTTTTTATCTGCCATATGGCAATTCCAACAACCCGATAAGGTTTGTTACGTTATTTTTTGTTTATAAAAACGACATAAAATGTCAGTACTACAATGAACATCATTGTTCAGTTAGAATATTCTCATTTAGTTACTAGTAGAAAAGTACCACTTCAACAATCTCTAAAATGGTCAATTTTTGTCTATTGGAAAAAGAAATTGAAGCGATTTTGTTTTACGGTGCCACGCGTAACTTTCACGACACCGAAAGGATGTTCAATGAAGGTTTTCTGAATCGTTCTGTGTAGAAAATATTCGAGGGAAGTTGTATCCAAATTTACAACTACCGGTGGCATACATAACAAAAAGCCCCCCGGTCATCCGTCCATTTCGGAAGAACAGCAAGTGCAAATAATTGGTGAGGTGGTAGTAAATCCTGAACAGTCTACTTATTGCGTCGCGAATGTTATGAGGTGTCTCCTTCTAGTGTGTGTAGGCTTTTAGAGGAATAGGTATCATCCATACAAAATTAAAATGGTACACCAATTAACTGAAGATGACCCTGATCGAAAAACAAAATTCTGCGAAATCATCCTACCTATCTCCACAATACTTGTTTTAGTGACGAATGTACATTTTTTAAACGGCAATGTTCACAGACAAAATTGCCGTTATTACGGAGTGACACCAACCCTCACGTTTTCCGGGAAACATACCCAATATCTAGAAAAAATTAACGTTTGTGCAGGAATATTGGAAAACCATATTGATCAAAATTTAACAGGGGAACTGCATTTGAATATTTTCTGATCGATTCGGCCGTTACTTGATGAAGATCCATAGTAATTTCAAAAACTACACCTCAACGACTTGTTCTCCACAAACTTTGTGGAGATCAAATCGTTGAGGTGTAGTTTTTGAAGAATTTGAATATGCTGAAAACTACTGTTAACCCTCTCATTACTGAAATCGTCGAAGCGAATCCTAATATCCTAATGAATTTGATATGGATATCGTATTCCAAGATGGAGCACCACCACAATACTCCAGACAAGTAAGAAACTATTATTTGGATACTACTTTTCCCGGTCGTTGGATTGGCCGTCGACGTCCTACAGAATGGTCAGCCCGCTCGCCAGATTTGACAGCTTTGAACTTTTTTTTATGGGGCTATTTGAAACAAAAGGTGTACGAAACTGAACCTTCCTCAATATTGGATATACGGCAGAGAATAATAAATATTTGCAGAGATATTGACGTTACTGTGTTCGAAAATGTTCGGCGTGAAATATCGGATAAGCTTTTCATATGTCAAGAAGTTCAAGGCAACCATATCGAGCATCTTCTGAACTGACCTCAAGCTTGTTACCTCATATTATGTAGTTAAATGTCAATGTATTCAGGCAATTATTGAAAGTTCCGCCATTTTGTAGTAGTTGAATATATTTACATTACATTATAGAAACAAATTATTCAAGACACGAGAGAAAGAAAATGAAACAAAAAGAAAATACACATTTGAAACTGCGGTAAACATTTCTCTAAATGGTCAACGGCCAGATTTTTTGCTCGGGCTGGCCGGACGGCGATATCAACACGTGTGGATCGCATGATTTAAGGAAGGAGTTCCCAACCGGTGGTACGCGTACGGAATAAGAAACTTACCACAAAATCTTCTATAATATCCTTAAATTTCGTTTTCATATGAGCGCACGCCTATGGTAAAAAAACGAAATAGGCTCCGCACTTCGTTTTGAGGTTACCGAGAACTTTGTGAATTCTTGAATGAAAATAGTGGAAGTTGACTTCGATTATTTTTACTGTGGTCGTAGTGTGTTGTGGTTCGTAGTCCGTACATACATTGTATTTTAAAAACTGTGTGCCTCGTACAGTGTCGTATTATGGCGTATTCAGGGACACTAAATAAGAATAAGAATATTCCTAACTATAGAAACCAAACTGGAAATATTAAATCGACTTGAAAGAGGTGAAAGTTACTCGTCTTTGTCAAAACATTATGGAGTTAGTAAAGCTACCATCTCGGGCATTAAAAAGAAAAAAAGTAACATTCTGAGTTTTGTTTCTACATTAGATTCTGATGATGGATGTAAAGTCAGAAAAACAACAAGAACCGCAAATCATAGTTCATTAGACGATGCTGTGTTTTTATGGTTTTCTCAGAGACGAAGTTTAAGGGGAACCCGTATCAGGACCTTTGATCTTGAAAAGTCTCTTTACTTTTACAAAAAGTTAGGGAGTCCAAATAACTTTAAAGCCAGCACAGGTTGGCTAAAAACATTTTAATCTCGACACGGGATAAGGGAATTTAATGTTCAAGAGGAGAGTTTTTCTGACAGATCTACCGCAGAAGATACACATAAATCAAAGTACAATATGTATGTAGATGTGTAGGTACATAAAGTTTCATTTTTATGTATCCTATTTTTTAAGTGTAACTAGGAATTTCTACGTTATGTTCGAAGATTCGAACAAATCGGAAATCCGAACTCCGAACCCTTCCCAATGCCAATCAGTTCGAATTTACAACGCTCTCCTTTACATTCAAAATTCTGATGACACAGGAAGATTTTGAAATAGCAATAACAATACATAATCCAGTCATTTAAGCTTAAATTAGGTAAGAATCTCGGAATTCGAGATACCCAGCTTTAAGTCTGTAAATACTTGTATATTGACACCCTAAAAGTTGTCTCAAAACCTACATATGGTAGGGTGTAAGCAACTATTAAATTTCAAGGTCAAAGGTCACAAAAATCGGTCTTTTGCGCTTTTTTTGGAAATATCTCATTTCATATGGGTTTTTTGCTATTTGTATTTATTATCAATATTGTAGTATACAAAATTCTCTACAAATTTTGTTTAAAAAAATTTTTTATACGGTGAACCGTTTTCGAGATAGAGGGCGGAGAGCGCGCGGTCACAGCATCACTTCAGGTCAACCGGTGCCTCCGGTCGAAAACGCGCCATATATAGTTGATGAACTATCGATAAATCAATGATTATAAACATTTGTCAATTTTTATTAACTATTATATTATATTTTATCATTTTCTTCATGCATTAAATCTATATCTATTCAATAATACTGATAACCGTTTACTAAAATTAAAAAATTAGATTATTAGAGAGTGGAACTCAAACCTCATTGGCAGTCTATAATGCTCCGACATCTGTGAAAAGTCTCGATCATCTTCGTTATATGCATTACGTCAAGTCTACAAAACTTAATAAACCTGTGCAGCTTTCAAATATTCCACCAACAAGTGCAGCTGCTCATCAACATTTCAACCGTGTATATTATCAAGTTCAAACTTGGTTAGGACATGATTTGGAACCCCAGGTATGGGGTTGGGCAATGCGAAACGATTTTCTGGAGCCTATCAATTTTACCACCTGCTCCAGAAGATTTGCTAAATACAATTTTCTGCAACTGCAAGAGTGGTTGTGGTTCGCGATGCGGATGCAGGAAAGCGGGCTTGCAATGCTCTTTAGCTTGTGGCCAATGTAATGGGCAAGCTTGTCTCAATGCTCTACCATATCAGAGCGACATTAACGAAGATGGAACCTTTGACCCCGAAATCATGGAAGAACTTGAGACACATGTCGTTGAAGATGATAATGAAGACCAGTTTGAAATGTACCAGCAGCCAGAAGACGACGATGAAGAGGAAGAAGATGATTAAAATTATAAATTGTAGTTTTTGTACCCTTTATTCCATTTCTTTACTTTCAATAAAAATAAATGTATTCAATGATATTTTTTAATAAAAAGATTAATTCATAATTTATTTGTTTTTATTTTCATCATGTAAGAAGTTATAAATATTAATTAGGTTAAAATTCAAATGTAATTCCTATATTTTCATTAACAATTCTGCAATTACATGGGCAGGTAAGTGTTGTTAAATAAATTGGAAAAAAATGATAAAATATAATATAATAGTTAATAAAAATTGACAAATATTTATAATCATTGATTTATCGATAGTTCATCAACTATATATGGCGCACCGGTTGACCTGAAGTGATGCTGTGACCGCGTGCTCTCCGCCCTCTATCTCGAAAACGGTTCACCGTATAAAAAATTTTTTAAACAAAATTTGTAGAGAATTTTGTATACTACAATATTGATAATAGATACAAATAGCAAAAAACCCATAGGAAATGAGATATTTCCAAAAAAAGCGCAAAAAACCGATTTTTGTGACCTTTGACCTTGAAATTCAATAGTTGCTTACACCCTACCATATGTAGGTTTTGAGACAACTTTTAGGGTGTCAATATACAAGTATTTACAGACTGGGTATCTCGAATTCCGAGGTGAACTTACTATAATGACTGGACTATACAATATTACTTCTAGGAAAACAGGTAATTTATGAAAACAGGTTTAACAATGGCGAGTGAATAACTAATTGTTGGTCGTTCAAAAGAAAATTTTAACGTTTCCGTTTATTGATTCCCAGAGACTTCAGCAGTTTTAATTTTTGAACTTTATTTTCTGTATGCAATATGTCGTAGTCCACGTTGAAATCGTTCTTGTTTTCTAAAAGGTGACAAGCATTAGTGGAATTGATTTTCTTTAGTTCTGAACTTCTTTTCGAATTTCTGGAAGTACTTCCTATTGAAACTTTTAGACACGATTTGGATATTTGTCAATTTTTTGACTTGTTCTTTATATGCCTACCCAAGGAGTTACCAGTCTCATATGTTATACCGTCTGTTGGGGTAAGATTGGCCCTTTAAGGGTAACATTGGCCCAAAGTTAGAAAAAGTTTTGTTGTGGTTTATTGTAATCATATGATGTGTTGTCGATCTAGTTTATCCATTACTGGATAGGTAGCACCACTGGCCCACCTGTTGATGAAGTGGGAGTTTAGTTCCATATTTCACCACCCCTCCAGTGTTACTCCACCTCTACTGTGAGAAAGTGTCGAAATTTGTTGTCTCCCAACTTTTACTTATGAACACTAATTCTTGAAAAGCTACTAGCAGGTAAGTGTATAATAATACTATATATTCAATTGTTTCAAGTTTTTTTGGTGTAATAATGCTGTTACCTTTGTTATATACAAAATAATTCGATTTCACTATTTCATGGCATCTTTGGCCCAGAGTCGGGGTAGCTTTGGCCCAAGGCCAAAGTTACCCTAAGACTCATATTTTCGATATAATGCTTGAGTAGTATTTTATAAACAGGTTGTTGAACAAATACACTTAAAATATTTTTATTACTATTGTAAGCACTAATTTTTGGATTTTGTCGCAGGAAAAATGCCGAGAAATCGAATAAAACCTCTTGGATCAAGAAATTACAAACCTGAAGTGTTAGAGAGTATTTAGAGGCTATTAGGTTAGGTGACTTAACCCAAAGAGCTGCAGAAAAAAGGTGTAATATACCTAGATCTACGATAAAAAACAAAACTTAAACGGACTCACACAAACAATGTAGGACGTGCAGGAATCTTTAGTGATGAAGAGTAGCATGTTTTCGAATAACATTCAATAAAAATGTCAGACTCTGGGTTCCCTGTAGTTGAAATCGATTTTCGTTATGCAGTCAAAAGCTATTTGGACAAAAAAGGTGTCTACATTTGTCAGTTCAAAAACAATCTCCCTTGCTATGAATGGACAAAAGCATTCTTAAAAAAACATGAGGATCTGACTCGTAGGATAAGTTCCAATATCAAAAAGGTCAGAGCCGAAGTAGATGCTTCACTTATCGAAAATTACATTGACAACCTCAAGGAAGAGGTCAAAGATGTTCCCCCAAATAATATATTCAACTACGATGAGACGAACCTTACTGACGACCCGGGGAACAAAAAGGTTATCTGTAAGAGGAGCAAAATATGTGGAGAACATTTGCAATTTCAGTAAAAGTGCAACATCAATAATGATGGCTGGAAATACTGCAGGCGACCTCTTGCCCCCATATGTTGTCTATAGAGCTGAGCACTTGAGGTCCACATGGACTGAGAATGGTCCTCTAGGCACTCGATATAACCGCTCTAAAAGTGGGCCAGTCAAACATATAAATTGGTAGCAGATTGCCAAAAACGACTGTCCTCGATAGGAAGACTAGAGCTAGGGCCGCACTGCAGGAAAGTAGGTAGGATGGTGGATGGTAGATAGCTGCCTGGCGAACATTCTACTATTTATAAACGTGAGTAACAGAACGACGGTAGCCGCAGTGGCCCCCCACTACCATCTAACCGCCAGAAACTATCCGAAGGTACGACAAGCGCCTATCCAACCTAATCAGTCGTGTTCGATATTCCAGTCGGGTAGCCTAGCTATGGAGGAAAGTGTAATGAGTTCTGTGTACAGTGTGGGACCCAGCAGACCCATTAAGGACAAATTTGCACTTCTGGAAAAATAAATCAGCTTCGAAGAAGATCCGGATTTGTGAGAGTTTACTTCCATACATGCGAGAATTAAGCCCAGGCCATAGGCTGCCTGTCTGTGGGAGCCCCTCAATTTTGCCACGAGTATGATAGTCGTACCCAGTACTCATCATTGTCAAATTCTACTGATGATTCATGATTTTTGATGGAACAACAAGCATTAGATTCGTATGGTGGAACATCTACAACTCAACAGCAAGATCCTTTTTTTCATAATATGTAACTCTTTTTTAATGTTCTAATGTTTAGTTTCAATGATTTTGTTTATTTATTGAAGAAAGGCATGATTGTTACTTTTCCGTTGTCAGTTAGATACTGGCTTCATTTCACTGCGTCCAGGATGCATTGCCCCTCCACCGCCATCCACCCTCCAAGCGACCATCTAGCATCCTGTACTGCGGTCCTGGGTTAACAGGTTGTCTCTGGTCTGGATTCCTAGCCATACTGGCCTGGAAGGCAATGAGGCTGCTGACTTCCTTGCAAAGGAGGGTGCTGCAAGCAGTTTCATCGGACCAGAACCTTTCATTGGCTTTGCCAAACAAAGATTGAAACACCTGGATGGCAAGAAGATTTATGGACTTTTGGTAGAATCTTCCAGGATTGGCTCACTTCAAGGCGTTTATTCACCCTTCGAAGCTTGGTACCAAACAGTTGTTGGACTACAAGAGGGATGAACTACCATGTCTAACAGGCCTTCTTACAGGTCACTGGCATTTGAATCATCATATACAGAGACTCGAACTGTCGGAAGACAGTGTGTGTCGTCTCTGTTTATAAAATGATGAAACACCACAGCACATACTTTGTGCCTTCTCCGCTGGGGACCGAATCAGGTTTTTTTTAGAGTTAGGCAGAGCCGTACTCTTACCATTTGACCTGAAAGACCACTCTCCATACAAATTAATCGGCTTCGTTAAGAAGCTGGTTTTGCTGGTCGAGTATGAATAGGTGTGAGCCACAATAAACTCTTGCGGGTTGCGGTTGGACCTAACCTAACCTACGTGGTAGGAGATCATCAGGAAAAATAGGAGATAAAAATTTCTATATTTTTTAACACTTTTACACACTATATATTTTATCATAATTTCTCCTAATTTGTTCACTGTTATTTCCGTACGCCACTGCAAAAACGTCACAAGTCATTTCTGAGAATTTAGAGCCTACTATTTTGGAATTAAAGTAGTGTATTGCATTTATAATGAGCATTTATTACGTTTTACTATAAGGAAAAGGAGCATATAGTACCCATTCATTGACAATATTCAACCAGTAACAACTGTAAAACAGACTAATAAACAAGTGGTGAAACAATTTTTGTGTACATCCAAATACCTATTCAGTTTTGATGGTATCGTGTAAATCTAGACATAAACTTTGCAGATACGTGAAGTGCGCCCGATCGGTCCGTTTCTTTGCAAACAGATGCCTGTGGGTCAATGATCTCCCTCTCTCTCTCTCTCTCCCTTCCTCCCTCCCTCGGGTAGGGCCAGATCTATTTATGGTAGAGGAGCCGAGGCGGGGATTTTGCGCGTTACTCGAGCGCGTCAGAAAATCACAAGGGGAGAAACCTTGTACCCCTAACATATATGCACCGTTCTAATAGGAGCGTGCGTTGAGGACAGCCCGCCAGATTAGTACAAAAATCGATACTCAGAAAAACTCGATGGCGTCAGATTAAGGCAAGGTAAGTTAAGTACATGCAGAACCGTGTATGTTTCAATAATCTGACGATTTGTGCGTGGCATGAGCAAATGGGTGAGTCACAAAGTTGTAAAAAACGTCAACTCGAACGGAAAAAATATAATCTGACGAATATCATGGATGAAGTATAGAGCGTACAGCTGCTGAGAACTGTATTTCCACTCCGCGTCTCTCTCCTTCTTACTATTTCTTTATCTCTCACTCTCTCACACCATCCTCACACTTCCGTCTGTCGCCATGTTGATTTCACAGTTGATCACAATAACGCGTTTGTTTTCATAGATGTACGACGTTTTGATTTGTTTGTATTAATTGAATGCGATACATTTTTTTATACATTACAATAATGAGTGATGTAAGTGTGAAATGTGTATTATGTGGAAATGAAACGTTAGAAAAAATTAAAAAGTTTACTCCGGATACTTTAAAAAAATGTATGACTACTTTGGAATATCGTAAAGTGAAACCAGTTCGAAGAAAATCTAGTACCAATTATGCTGCAGTCGAAATTTCTATTGACACATCTTTAAATCATGGCTATCATGTCCAGTGTTACAAACTTTTTACAGCTATAAAAATACCGTCCGATTTTCAAAACCAATATAAAATCAAACCGGAAAGTGCACCAGAAATTGCTGAAGAGAAAAACGAATTATATATTTCTCGCACTTCCACATCGAAAACTGCTAGTAAAATAGTATACGAGTAAGTTTTGATGTAATAGATTATTCATTATGTATTATATCCATCGCTTGTTGATATATTTTCTATTATCTAGTGAACTAATTAAGATATAACAAGGTGTAAAGAATAATATTATTACAAAATTTATAGAAAAAAATGTGAACTTAAGAAATTAGTGGGAGATTCACGGTACAGATCCTTCATGGGGGAAACATGCTCAATGAAAAATGTTTCCTGTACTTTTAGAGTCATCTAAGTCTCAATAGACTTTTAGCCCAGTCGAGTTATGATTCAGCAACGCAAAAATTTTCGGTACTTTTAGACCTTTTGCCCAGTCGAGTTATGATTTAACAACGCAAAAATTTTCACTGTCAATTTTCTTTCGAAAATATGTCGAGGGGGGTCACTGGCAGTCTAAATTTAGTTCCCGGGATACTAGACCCGTTGTATTATCCGCCCTATTGAATTTAAGGGTTGATTTTGGTTTCTTGAGTAACCCGTTTATTTTTTAATTTCACTCGAAAAATGGGTATTACAAAAGTGGTTCAAAATCAAATTTCCTGTGATTCTGGTTCCTATGATTTTTTTCCTAGGACCGATATTTTTTGATTTATACCCGAAAAAATGAGGATGATTCTTTTTTATTGAACAACTCGTTTGTTTTCAATTTTACGAGAAAATTTGTGATGAACAAAGTGGTTTAAAATCAAATTTCCTATAGTTTTAGTTATTATCAATTTTTTCGTAGGATCGATATTTTTCGATTTATATATGAAAGAAGGAGGGGGTAAAATCTTATCATTGTATTATCATGTTTATTTTCTTATGATGCACTGTTTGGAACCTTTGGTGTAGTAATGAATATTACTGTAGTTTTTTCCCAACACCAAATCGTTATTTTTAACACCTCGACACGTGTTTCGATCACCAAGTGATCATCTTCAAAGAGGAAGATTAAAACTAAGGACTAGTGCGAGCTAATCCTATTTATGCTATAAAGGTAACTCATACAGGTAAACCATCCAGGCATACCAATCTAAATTTATTTTACAATTTTGCCTCATCTATTATTTTACAATATATTTTTATATAAAACAATTTTTAGCTATATAAAAACTAATGCAAAATATTATGGACAGACAAAAAGATCTATTAAAGTAAGATATAGGGAACACATAGCACACTTAAAATATGGAAGACCTGAAAAATCAGCAGTCGCCCATCATATTTTGCAACAAAACCATTCCATAGACTTCAGTTCATTAAGATTAGTTAGACAAGTTAACAACAACAGGCAACTAGATGCCTATAAGAGTGTAGAAATAAGTAAACACAATAATATTATGAATAACGATGACCGACCTATACCAAAGAGCATACTATATAGCTTGTTAAAATAAAATAAAATAATGTTGTTGGGTTTACTGATTACTACATAAGGACACATTGCAAACATAAATTTGGATAGGCAATATTGTGAAATTATCTTGTATATAGCTGAAAATTGTTTTATATAAACATATATTGTAAAATAATAGATAAGGCAAAATTGTAAAATTAATTTAGGTTGGTATGCCTGGATGGTTTACCTGTATGAGTTACCTTTATAGCATAAATAGGATTAGCTCGCACTAGTCCTTAAATCTTCCTCTTTGAAGATGATCACTTGGTGATCGAAACACGTGTCGAGGTGTTAAAAATAACGATTAGGTGTTGTGAAAAAACTCCAGTATTATTCATGTTTCTTTTCAATTTTATGAGAAAAATTGTGATGAACAAATTTGTGTAAAATAAAATTTTCTACAATTTTGGCCATCATCAAATTTCTTCGAAGGATCATTATTTTTCGATTTATACCTGAAAAGATGGGATTTTCGGGGACAGTGGGACAGTACTTAATAGTTAACGAATTTTATATTGATTATTTCCTTCAAACCTGTGAAACGATATAAGAATATAAGGCTAGGCCACCAAATTAGAGTCTTTCAGCTATAAAACGTTTCTCACTAACAGCGATAAAACTGACAAGATATTTGTATCCTCTGTAAAAATCGCCAAACAGGTTTGACGTTAAGAGCCCTATGGAGTGACAGCGCCATATTGGAAATCGCGAAAACACTTTGTGAATAAATGAGATGGTACATAAAAAATATGTATAGGGAAAAGTTGTCGATAATGTATTGAAAAATGTCGCTAACTGTTTTTTTTTTATTTATTTACCCAAACATGTTTTTAACTTTTTATTCCTTTGACGAATTTCAAAAGTTTAACGTTAGCGACATTGTACGATTGAATATAGTCAACTTCTTCATGAAATAAAATATGATATAATGTTTGACTAATTTAGAAAACGTGTTTCCTTATTCAATGAATTTTCACCCGTCAAGTGCTGCCGTCTAGTGAAAACTGACCTAAATTAGAGCAGAACAGGGTTTGGCAACATCGCTTGGCTACAACTAAGGAACTAAGTGGTCAAAGTGGATGTTTATTTACATTTCTCGTCGAGTCTTGAGTTTAGTGTGTGATTGTGAGTTATTTTTTCCAATTTAGAGTTTTGACCTTAGGCAAGTAAGGTTTTGACTATAGTGTTCGGCATTTTCATTTGTTTTGTGTACTGTGTAATTTGTTATACTAATAATGGGACGTAGAAGTGTTTACAAAAAAAGCCGCGTGCCCTCCAGGAGAAAGAAGAATCGAAGCATTCTCGTTAAAAAGTATGTATGTACTGGGATTCTTGATTATGGTGCGAATTGATTCATAGTGACAATTTTTTTTCAAGGATGCTGAAACAGAAAGTGGCTCACAATGCCAAGTCACAGGAAAATGAGGAAAACCCATCCCACTTGTCACAAGCGACTGGTAGTAGGTAAGTAATATGAAAAACATTCTGAATACTAATCAAGCCCATTCCGAAACTGGGAAAATGTTCAGAGTGTAATAATCTTGTTATCCATATAAAATATTGATTCACAAATCTAAAATACAATACGAACGTGAAGTTGGCTGCCAGACCCAGCTGCTAAATTTTCCGAACGACCAGTGGCGTGTATCCCCACTATTAGCGGAATGAATATTGTAGCGTAGGAATATATAAATATAGTTGATATTTGTTGCAGAAAATCGAGTTATACGCTAATTGAGATATGAAATTGCTTCATTATACATGAAATTGGAAGAACTTTTTCCGTGAAATATTTATATCTGAAGTTTCTTGCTAAATTATTCTCCTAGGTCATACACTGCGAAAAAGAAATTAAAAAAAATATTTTTGAAAACTTTTGCAACAGACTGCTTAGACGCTTCATAGTAAGAAGTCATCATAGTGACCCGATCTAACCGTCACATAAAAATAATTCCTTGCTTACGACGCATTTGGGTGATAGACTGCAAAAAAAAATATTTTTGATAACTTTTGCAACAGACTGCTTAGACGCTTCATAGTAAGAAGTCTATCACCCAAATGCGTCGTAAGCAAGGAATTATTTTCAGGGAATGGTTAGATTGGGTCACTATGATGACTTCTTACTATGAAGCGTCTAAGCAGTCTGTTGCAGAAGTTATCAAAAAATTTTTTTTTGAAAATATTTTTTTTGTAGTGTATCACCCAATTGCGTCGTAAGCAAGGAATTATTTTTATGTGACGGTTTGATCGGGTCACTATGATGACTTCTCACTATGAAGCGTCTAAAAACAGTCTGTTGCAAAAGATTTCAAAAATATTTTTTTAAATTTCTTCTTCCCAGTGTATTACCTAGAAGAATAATTTAGCAAGGAACTTCGGAGATAAATTTTTCACGGAAAAAGTTCTCCCAGAATAGGTTTAAAAGTATCACTTTCATTTACAGCACTAAGGAGTAAGGAGTGAGCGCGTCATACTAAAATCTAATTTGAAATTCTACGAGAAAAAAGGAATTTAGCAAAAAAAAATTATAAGGAAAAAACTTTCCTATATCTACAGAGAATCCCGCTGAGTTAATGAATGTTTCATATTCGCGAAAAAAAATATTTTGAAACGTTAATATGGGACTTTATGAAAAAAATATTGACTCAGCGGGATTCTACATCCAAAAATAGACACATTTTGCTCGAAACATTTTTCCATATAATGTTTCATTTGGCCGGCATATTGAAATTAGCGTATTTTGAAATTACTTATCGGAGGGTGCTGCCCCACGACAGAATCCTAAACTGAAAATCGTATGAAATAGCGTCGGCAACATCACACTGGAATTCGTAGGGTCGTAGTTACTCTGTAGTGGAATGAGATCGAAGGAATGAAAATTCTAAAGCAGGTAGATCGATGGGATTAGGAATATTCGATCGTAAATAACTCATTAGCATTATGACGAAACCGCAATATATAATTGGGATTTCAGAAACGTAAATATCATTATGAATTGGTCTAGAAATTTCTGAAGTAGAGTACTGACCAGAGGCGGACCAGATTAAATTAGGTGGTGTGTTTAGTGTGTGTGCATTCGCTAGTGTGCTATTTTTCAATATGGGTCGACTAAGTACGCAGAAGAAAACTCGATTCCCATCTTCGAGCAAACGAAGTCGACGATTAATTTCCAAAAGGTATGTTTATTAGTCTAGTCAACCTGGTTGTTTTTGTTTCGTTGATTATAAAGATTTAAATTAAAGCGGTTTTTTTTTAGTTAGCGATGTATACTTATGATAAATTATGATTGAAAAAGAGAAATGATTCCTTAATATTGAATACTAATGTTGACAAAACCGTTTTTAAGCAACAAAAACAATTTTGTAAAGTTGTTGTTTTAAATCATAATTTGCATCGAAGATTAGATTTCCAACAATATTTTGGAAATCATCTTATAAATAACGCACATGTTTATAACAATTTTTTAAACAATAAAAGGTAAAAATAAAAAAAAAATTAGGTAGCAAACGAATAAATACTAATAATAAAACACGTTTTCATGATATATTCAACTTTTCAATTTGTCACCGATATAAATTGTTAATAATGTGAAGATTAACATTTTTTTTTATTCTGCCAACTGGAAGCTATTCTCAAAGCCTTCGAAGAATCATTCCACGAACAGAAAAACTCTGAGATTTGTGGTTTAACAATAATCGCACTTGCAATGTTGATATTGAAGCTACATGAAATTGTTAATTAACTAAAGCATAACTTATTGAAAAATCGCGATAAAAAGTTTTAGCCGGTAGATTATTATTCTTTGATCTATCCAGTAAGTTCCTGAATTTTTTTAGGATTATTCAACAAAAACTTGGGAGAGGTAATAGTCGTGAGCAATCTAGTTGGTCAGAACAGCAAACTGCTGTACCGGAGAGTTTACTTTCGACTGCAAGACTAGAAATCGAAGTTAGAACTGACACCCAACAACTCACTGATATAGAAAGATTTTCATCAGATGAAGATTACCTAGAGATAACGAAAGAGTATGTAATTATGTCTGCTTCTTGATTGTATCATATTAATAATTGAAAGATTTTTACTTCAATCACCTTTTGCCAGAGTTAATTGATCCACAATATACAAAAGGAAGACCAATTAGGAAATAATTTGTAGTCACACGTTTTAGAGCAATTATTATATTAGGTATTTTTTAGTTGAAAAAAATGAATCAATCCTGACAATGTGGATTTATTTTAGAAATTTGATAACTGATATAATTTACCAAAAAAATGAGGTGATACCTTAGAGTAGTGCAATAAATTGTTTTTGTTGAGATTTAAATATATACTGAAAATGTCTCTTTTGCCCCGTAAAGAGAAATATTTCCTAATACTGGGCGGTCGTATCTGATATTCGTTTCTTCCTTTTAGATAGGTATATCTATACCTTGGAATTAAGTAATATCAATTTTCTTATACCCAATTTAGATAAGCGAACTAAATGTATTCATAAAATAATAGCAAAGATATAAATAGAGTTATTATATAAGTACTTAATTCCAATAAACCTTGGAGAAAGAGTTTGAATTATTTCAAATGAATTTTTATGCTCCAAAGAATCATCGGTATATAGAAGAAAAACATTTTATGCCTGTTTTTTTCTAATGTAACATGCCTATAAAGCTACGCTGTGTAAACAATAGATCGCTATCTAACATCGCCCTTCCTAGTTCCTACCTGAAATGTTATGAATGAAATCACAATACCGTTCTCCTTATGCCACATTGCCAAACTTTGTTTGCAGCAAATGCGATTATATGTAAAAAGTGTTGGGCGTTCTACTGCTCCATCTCTCTCTCCTACTCATAAACATCAATTGACGAATCGGTCAGAACGTCTTCTCGCGATCGTTTGAAGGAAATAAGGTCCGCCCCTATTTGTCTCGATAAATTTCAAGGTTATGTCCGATATGAATCTCGCTCGGTCATCCATAGATATTCTAATAAGTCCGCAGTCCGCTCACTCTCAGCAGCGACCCAAATCATCACACTCCGTCCTCGCGCGTCCCTTGCCTGGCAGGTCGGTCGTCAGTGCCCGTCTGACGGGAGAGCCAGTTTAACAGAGTGTCTAGGATTGAACAGTTCGCATCGTTCCGGCCAGTTATACTTAGTGCGTGAAATAAACATTCTATTGGAACTTTTATTCTTGTAGTTATTTGAACATTTTTTATTGTTGTGATGGCTTCTCACCGTACCTTTTGCAGTGTGGATTCTTGTGATAGTTTACGTGAAAATATTTCATTTTTTCGATTCCCCAAAGATGCCACAAGGTAATAAATTCATCATATACATAATGTCAGTTATAGGTCAAAAATGTTTCGGTAGTAATGTGATTTAGATACTATTTATAACTAATGTTCAAACTATATTTCGCAGGTGTCAGCAGTGGAAAAAAGCATTTGGTTTTGTTGGAGACCACAAATATGCTAACTTAACACCTGAGCAAGCCTACATTAGAATACGAGTTTGTAGAAAACATTTTGACGATGAATCCTTCACTTCCTCTGGAAAACATTTACTTACCACTGCTGTGCCCTCAAAGTTTCCAACAAAATTGGACGGTAAGAAATTTTCCACTTCAAAAGAATGGAATATTTTTTTAAATGAGTTATTTTCAGGTAATGATCAAAACAATGACAATCCAGGTCCCTCCAGCGTATTAGCTTCTTCAAAATTAGATGCGTGTACACAAACAGATACATGTCAGGAAGTTGAACAAGGTAAATGCCAACGCTCTATGATGATGAACATAATCACTCATTCATATTACAAATGTTTTTTAGAATTAATTCCCAACAAAGAAACTGATTATGTACTACAATCCAATAAATCAGTCCAAAGTGGGTTATCTCAAGAATTCGTGGAAGGTAAAAATACAATTTTTTGGCTTTCTTCTTCTCCAAATCAAAAAAATAGAAATAACAACTTCCATGAAAGAAGTAAAATAAAAAAAAATTACACTCTCTGTTGATAGGTTCGTGTATATCATTCAAAGACGTTTGAATCATTAACAAAAAGGAAGAAAGAGTCCATCTATTTTTTGATTTGGAGAAGAAAACCAAAAAATTGTTCCTCAAACTTCATTCTCTCCACGAAAAGACCTAATTCCTCAGTAAAAATACACTAATTGGTACTTGAATCTAACTTAAAATTCTTTCTATTTATTCCTGGAATCACTTCTAATATGTGCTAATTTCTTTATAGATGTATCGTGTCAAACTTCTTCCAAATTATCTGATAGCAGTCCCAGAAAGCAAGAACTCAGGAGAAGAATTAAGGAGCTGCAAAGCGAGCTCAAATCTTCGAAAAGGCGCAAAACGGTAACACGAGAAGATGTTGAACAATTTTTGGACGAGCAGTACCCACAGGAGGCCACTATGTTGATGAAAAATCAACTGACATTACTCGACAAAAATCCCAAAGGAGCCAGGTACTCTAAAGAAGTCAAGCATTTTGCTTTGAGCTTATTTTTATTAGGACCAAAAGCATACAAGAAATTATCTAAAGTTATGAGATTGCCATCTCCCTCTACTCTGAGAAAGCTGACTAAACATTGGAAAATTACCCCAGGATTTAATGAATTAATTTTTTAAATTTTGGAATTAAGAGTACCTTTGATGTCAGGTAAAGCTAAGGATTGTATTTTATGCATTGACGAAATGTCAATCAAATCAAATTTATTTTATAATGTGTCAAGAGACGTCGTCGTAGGCTTTGAGGATTTACAAAACAAAAGATCTACCAACATAGCTACCTCGGCATTAGTGACTATGGTAAGAGGGATTTCTCATAATTGGAAACAACCTATTTCATATTTCTTTACAAAAAATTCTGTAAATGCTGAGGATTTGAAAGAAATAATTGTCGAGACTCTCCGCAAACTTAGGGGCATTGGAATGAATGTTTTTGCAGTCACTTCCGATCAAGGCCCAAATTTTTATAAATTAGTTATAAATTGTTTGAAACTAACTTTTGAAAAACCTTATTTTGTCGTGGACGAGTCCAATATTTTTTATTTATTCGATGTTCCACATTTACTCAAGTCAACAAGGAATAACTTTTTCTCCTATAACTTTTGTCTTGATGATGGTGTTACGACAAAATCTTACTTAGAAATGATGTACACCTTTGATAAGGCAAAACAATATAGGTTGGCGCCAAGGCTGAGTGACGAACATCTTAATCCGAGTAATTTCAAAAAAATGAAGGTTAAATTGGCTTCTCAAGTATTCAGTCACTCTGTGGCCGTTGCTATGCACACTTATATAGACTTTGGAAAAATACCGGAAGAAGCCAAAGTAACTGCTAACTTCGTGAAGACATGAATAAGTTGTTTGATGTATTCAATTCAAGCAATTTAGAAACATGCCACGCTTTTATGGGAACTTCAGGGCAATTCGAATTTTTAAAGAAAATGGACACGCTTTTTTCAAACTTGGAAGTTTTAGACAAAAGAGGAAAGAATGTTACTTTTGTTTGGAGGCTTACTATCTCCTCCGTTTTGAATTTATGTACTCAATCTTGACCTCTCATTCGCAGAAGTGATTCTTGTCGCAATTTTCAATAATTTTTTACCTTGTGTGTATTTATATCTGATTTACTGTAACTTTGTAGTGCCCTGAAGATGACTTTATAAAAGTCGAAACTTCGGCAACGAAATAATAGTAGTTTTAGTTATTCGACCTAACTCCAACCAACCCCCAGCTAAATGTTTGAAATGTGTCTAAATATATATGCCAAAGTACTGAACAAATCACCATTTAATTAGGTAATATGTAAATAAAGATTATTCATCTTCATTTTCTCTTTATTGTGGAGTCCCTTTATAAGTATCTCACCTTTTTACCTGCCCATAATTTAAGAAATCAGGTAATTCATGCCAGTTATTACAACGAAATATATTAGAATCTCATATTATATAATCATCTCAATGAAAGATCATACAAAAACATAAATAATATATAATGAATATGATCAACACTTGACGCCTGACCCTCGTAGACACACTTTCGAGTAAACATATTGTTCGCGCTGCTGACTGACCCTCGTATAACGTATTTGATTGTAGCCGCATGATTTACGACCGCTCGCAAAAAAAGCGGCATATTTTACCCACATCAAAGGAGTTACCAGACTTATTAGAATATCTATGGACGATGTCCTTACCATTCTTAATTAACAAATATTAACATAGTAAATGACGGATGACGCTCAAACTACGCGTCAGTGTATTTGTGCCAAATAATTTCGAAAATACCTTCACGCGGGCTTTTTTAAAAAGAGAAGAAGAAGAAATGACCAATTCCAGGCACTTTTTTGACAAAATGTAAGATTTGCTTGTTTTTTTGAGGGTTTTGTTACGCGAGTGCACTAGCTAAGATTTTGTTGGTTGGTAATTCTATTTGGGAATTCCGAACACTCCTGATATCATTGCTCCTTAGCACTGTTGCCACAGCTACCCCGTACGGGGTAGTTCTACCCCTCTTGAACTCAATTTCACCCTCTCGCTCCCCTCAAGTAAATCTACCTCGCTCAGATATAAAGCAGAATAATGTAAAATGAAAATTGAAAAAATTAACAAATATTTGAGGTTTGATTTTAAATTTACCGCGTTACACGAGCCGAGTACCCGTGGCAAAGTTGGTGTAGACTGAGTGTCTGGCACCGCTGGCGGTGGTTCCTAGGGTTGTGTCTTACTGTAAGACTTTTAAACCGATAGTTCCGATATTCTGTGACAGAGTACTGAGTTACATTACAATGCTTTTCTGCTCTTCCAATGATACCGAGTGCCGTGATCATGTTCTGTTCATATGAAATGTTATTTGATGTTTGTGACATGACATTCGACATTTTTAGTTAAAGTTGAGAATGTAAATATGAAAATGTTTATATTATGTGCAATATATATAGTCGAAGTAACCGATATTGTGCACTCTTAAAGTTGTCGGCACTCTCAAAGGTCAAAAAAACCAACACATAGAATTGAACCGGCAACAAACTAATCCACGTGGAGTCTAGAGACTTGGCGGTTCGTGTTGGATAATTTTTACTAACCGAGTATTGTGATTGGCTGAAGAGTCATAAAATTAAATTGGAAGTCATGTTACGCTGACGAATAGAAATCTGGGAATGCGGCCTTTGGTTATCGCCGGCGTGTTCAGTTCAGGAACTGACCGCGATTTGAGTGTGGAAATTCGATGTTGGTGCAGTTATAATTACTTAAAATTTTTGTTGTCTGTTCAAAATGTGGCGTCCTTGGACTAGTACTAATAGTAATAACGAGTGTGATAACAACGTAGACTTTTTCCAGAGTAGTGATTCCAATAGCAATGGTGAACAATGCGAAAAAGAGATACCAGTGAATAAGATTCGGATGCATTTGAATATTAAAACACAGAGAGTATGTTTCAATATTTATAAGAATATACATCTCAAGTTTGGTTTCGAGGGAAAGAAACTTTTACAAGTAACATCAGATTTGACCGAAATTCCTTTCTCAACTGTACGTAAAATAGTCAAAAACAAACCTAATGAACGCAAGACGCGATGTGATACAGGTTTACCAAAACCTTTAGATGTTCATCTAATAAAATCATTGAAAAAAACAATATACGACTGTTACAAAAGCAATGAGATTCCTACAACAGAAATCATAAGGAAGAAATAGAATACTTCCGGCCATAACGTGAGCTGCTGTGACAAAACTCTTCAGAATTGGATAAAGAAACTAGGATTTAGATTTAAAATAAACAAACAAACGTCAAACAGTTATGGGAAGCAGAAGAATAGTGAAATTGCGTAACAAATACTCAAAACAAATGACTAAATATAGGCAAGAACAACGGCCAATTTTCTTTTTGGACGAAACTTGGTATAACACTCACGACACAGTTACGAAAGGGTGGAGTGAAGATTCGAAAATGTGTACACCTAACAAGCCTGCAAACAAAGGATCGCGACTAATCATTATTCATTGTGGAGGAAGTAAACGATGGGTCCGAATTCTTTGAAGTGATATGGAAAAAACTTGAGGACTGCAATGTTGACTATCATAAGACCATGGAAGCTAATATTTTCGAGGAATGGTTTGGAAACACATTGATCCCAAATTTGGATTCGATGACATGTGACTTATGTTTTTGATTATGATCGTCAAATTGATCATGGAACAAAGAAGGACAATCATAGGTATACATCAATGCATCACTGTAATTGGTCATCAAGTGAATGAGGATCCACCCCGGTTCTACCCCTCTCCCTTTAAAAAATCTACCTCGATGAAAAGATAGCTTGTGGCAATACTGCTCCTTAGTCGGCACTTGTTCATCTAGGAGTGTGTATGTGCAAGGCAGAGGTAAGAAAGTCGAGTTATGATATTCTAGCGTTAGATAGCGCCACTAGTTTTTGAGATGAGTCGATGCCAGGAATTATATTATCAGACGCGCGGTATTATCCAACTCTCCCCTATTCTGGGTCACCACTGCCTCAGCAAGTGCGGAACTTCCGCCTCCGCTTGTTTTAATGAAGGAGCGTGCGATTCCGTACATGTCTCTCAACCAATAGACTGCGTACGAACCTACAAGCCACCAAGCAGCAACTGGGTTAGCGAGCCGGTAAAGGGGGAAGGGAAACCTTCCCTCGCTCGCTCGCTCGTTATTTGTATGTTTAGTTATTTAGTTGCATAAATATTTCGTTCGTAGTAAGTAGGTATTCATTCGATGATTATTGTTCATTTAATCGCGTTATGAAGCCTAAAACGAGTAGTATTTGGCAGTATTTCTCAGAAATCGACGATAATTACGCAAAATGTAAAACGTGTAACAAAAACTATTCGAGAAAAGGCCGAACTACAACATCATTGAAGGGACATTTAAAATCTATGCACAAAGACAAATTTGGAGAGTTTTGTAAAATTGAAGAACAAAAAGAAACTGAAAAATTCAATCAGTTGAAATCAGCACTTATACCACTAGAACAAGTAAAAAGGTAATTTTCTTTATGCATCCACCTCTGATTTCATTAACTCTTGCTTCCGCAGTCGTCTCCGCAAAAATGAAGAGTATAGCTAGTGCCGAATTCTTCGTTGAGTATTGACCATGGCTTAGACCTTATGGTCGTTTAATGCGTTGAAGTTAAGCCCTCCACACAATTGTATCTATACTAAAATTCCATAATAGTGGGCAGTAAATTCTCAGAAATATTATTGCATTGAAACGAAAACATTGTCAGGTTGTGATTCTAGATATTTTGTCATATAATTATATTAGTAGGTGTAATTAGTATAATTTCAGTACGCCACTGCCAGAGACATATTAAGACAAAAACGTCACAGTCATTTCTGAGAATTTAGATCTACTTTTAACTTTAAGTCCTTGTGTTCATATCAGTGACTAAATAAAAATTTCTTATTTTAGTTTTTACAGCTGGATATATATACACCAAACTTGTACTTTATATCAGCATTTACATAAGTATGGGGAATGAATCACACTGTTTTACTGATTGACTCGGCCGTTACTCGATGAAAATCCACAGTAATTTCACAAACTATTGCGGAAACGATTTGATCTCCACAAACTTGAACATATCACATGCTTTGCTATCACAATAGTGAATAACAAATGTTCTACTTCTTTGATTGACGACTTATTTTGTGAAAATTGATGTTCACTGAGGATACAATATTAAAACCATAAAAACACACTTTTGTCTATTTTTCACGATAGTTTTATATATGTTGACTAGTTTAGGTCATTACACCATTTTCAAAACTGTTTTGAAAATGGTGTAATGCCTGAAACAGGACATGAATTGGAAAATATCGCAGAATGGCATGAAAACTGGTATTGTTTATTTACTACCTAGGTACTATTAAACAAAATGTTGTAATCACGCACTTCATTAATTCGTTACTAAAAAAGTTCACTTCGATAAATGTTGAAGCGAAATAACTTATCGAACACTCAAAGTCCTTTTTTAAAAATCAATTTATTTAGTACAACAAAATTATTAGACAAAGGTACGTCTTTACAGTAAGAAAGTTTGATTATGAATGCCGGCCAGTTCCCTGGAATCTTCGCAAGTCGGCTTATCTATCGGTGTACGCTTTCGTAGACTCAGCATTCTTTCTATGGGAACCGTGTTGGACGTTGATGTAATTCCTCCCCCACAAAATATAACTCCGGAGGGTTAGCGAGGGAGTTGAACATCGGAAAGTTCTATGTCTCCTCTTGAGCCTTGACTGGGTCGTCTATGGATATACCATGGCAATATCAGCTTCCTATAACAGATGTACAGCAATACTGTGAACAATACTAAGTAAATAGCTATTGTCCACAAACTAGGGGTGTGTGAAATTCTTCCAAATGACACGTCTGGTTGATTATTAATAATTTGAGTTTTAATTTCATGAAGTTCGTCCAGTTTAATATCCTCTAACTGAAGGCTGGAATTCAGGTTTGGAATGGATTCGACTTCTAGGCTCAGATCAGGCAGTAGGATTGGCTGTTTCGGGACTGTAGAAATTCTATCGTTGGCGATTATTTCCTTCTGGCAGATTATTTGGCAACCTACTGGAATTTCTATTAAGTAGGTTCCGGTGAGTTTTAAAATCTCTTCTTGTTCTTCACAGATGAACTTAAGGGTCTCCATGGATGGCAGTAATACGATCCATTGATTGGAATCTTCCAGTCTATTGAAGATTGGTTTGGTGAGCTCTATTCGAACTCGATTGCAAGATGTTATATTCTGTACACTCAGCATCTGAATCTCGCATGCTGGGTTGTTTTTTTCGATTTCTTGAAGGTGTAATTTTTTGCAAGTATAGAATTGCGGTGAAACTCGTAGACATTCGTCGTTTTGGAATGTATAGTACAACTGACTTCTCAATAAATATCTTTTTCGAGGAATTATAGCCTTAAACTGACTCCTTGTGGGAGTGGGTATGGCATATAAATGGTAGTATTCGAAAGAATAAGGATGCATGATAGGAACGTCTAGAATATAGGTAATTTTATTATTCAATATGTAACTTTTGATTCTTATTATATTTTCGAACATGAGCGTGTTATCTAAGGTCACTGAAAATGGTAGTTGCTCTTGTTTTAACTCTTTTTGAATCTTCAGTAGTTCCTTATAAAGATCAGCCGTTTATATTATACTTGGATGCATTATTTTCAATTTGGAAAATGAGATCGAATTTTCGACATCTTGCAATATTGAATTGATTATTTCATACATGTTTATGATTTGAATCAAAATATCCTTGATAAAAGTTGAATTTTCTCTGTATGTAGTTTGATTTATTATGTGAAAAATTTGTCGAATCTTTGAATCCAACAATTTTTCATTATGACTTATCTGTTGAACTGTGTCATTGAATTTATTTATCAAATCGATGGTTAGACTGTTTTGCTTTTTAATGCTGTTACTCAATTTACTCTGGTTATCTTGAAGTTCTCTGATCAGGTTTTCGTATCTTTCGCCATCAGCGGAATCAAGATTTCCAGTGATAGACTTAAATATTGAACCTATACCATTGATGAGACCTCGTTTTGTTCGTTGAGGATGGGGTATAATTTCTTTCAATTTACTTTCTACTTTCTCTTTGGTAAATGTCAAAATTTTCAAGTAATTTGAAGTGTCATGGAGATAATCTTTATTTTTTGTAATAGTACTCATCAGTACATTTGATTGTGATTGAAGCTTATTGATTTCGATAATAATCGGAGACAGATCATAATAATGAATCAGAGTGTGGGTGTATTCTTCGATTTTAGCGGTTCCTAGTTTCAGTGGGATTAGGCCTGGATTATTTTCCAAATTTCTTACAGTAATTTTTTCATGAAGTCCAAAGACAACAGGAAATCTGAAATAATATATAATGTTGAACTTAAAAATTGTATGTTTTCTTAAGAGGACGTTTTAGGTTGTCCATATGAACCTTTTCTTGGGAGTTTGTCGAAACTGTTTTAGACTGATTATTTACCGTTTTTAAAGTGGTTGGCTTGTTGAATTTATTAGCATTCTTTTGACGTTGATGTTTTTTGACAAAAACAGTTTGATTTGGTTCAAAGATCGCGGGGTCGTCACGGCTTTTATTTACTCTTTCGATGGTTTTTTCTTTATTTCGAACAAGGTCTCTGTTGATTTTAGAGTAAAGGATTTTTGTTTTCTCTTTATGACTATTTATATAGTCATTGAGCAGGATTTGGTCAATATCAACGCTGAAGGGATTTTCGTTATCGATATGACCATTGATGATATCGATGGGTTTTAATTTCGTGGTTGAATGAATTGAATTGTTATATGCTAAAATTGCATATTTCATTTTCATTTTAGCAGGTGATTTTAGGTATCCTTGGGTGTTGAGTAAACGGATGTGTTCGATTAGCGTGGAATGGAGCCTTTCGATCATTCCGTTAGACTGTGGGTGATCAGGGGATATGAAGTGAACATTGATTTTGTGTAATTTTAGTAGTTCAAGGACTACAAAGTTTTTAAATTCACTACCGTTATCCACTATGATCTGTTTGGGCACTCCGTGATGGGAAAAGAATTGTATTAGGTTATCTACAATTTCCGTTCCATTCACTGATGTTAGGTAGTACGCTTGAGCGTATTTAGAAAACGTGTCTATTATAGTTAGAAATTTTGATTTTTCTATAGTGAACGTATCGAGATGAATTATTTCAAAAGGCTTTGTCGCGGTAGGGGTTATGTTCATTTTCATTCTAATAGGATTTCTCTCATATTTGCTTTGTTGGCAAATCTCACATTCGTTAATATAGGTCTGGACTGAATTTTTCAAGAATGGCCAATAATATTTACTTTTGATTCTTTGTTCGGTTTCATCAATTCCGCGGTGATTAGTTTTGCTTTCATGATAATTTTTAATAATTTCTTCGGCATCTTTGTTTGAAGTGACATCTATGAGCTTCGAATTACATTTTTTGAATTTAAGTGATGGCCATTTAAAATTTTTTGATATTACGGCAGAAAAACGTTCGTAGTCATTGGGTTTTTCGAAGAATATGTGATATTGAACATTAGGGGATACATATTCCGTAACAAATTTAATAATGTCTTCTTCGAATTTTTCCTGCGATATTTGTACAGTAATTCGTTTCTTTTTACCAAATAATATAGTAATTTTTGGTTTAGCGGGACTATGTAAGGTTGAACTGAAAATAATTTGATTTTGACCATAATTAACCGCAGTTTCAGAGATCGGTATGTCTACTACAGGATTTTGTTCTTGATTGGTATGTACCGTGTTATCGTCTTCTACTGGTGGTTCTATTTGTATGGGAAGTTCCGATTGGTCATTTTCAGCTTGGTCAGGAGGTTCTGGTTGGTTGAGAGATATTGGTTGGTTGAGAAGTATTGCTTGGGCAGGGGGTCCTGGCTGATCAGGAGGTTCTGATTGGGTGTTCATTGGCGGTTCTACGTCAGGTGAAACCTGAATTGAGGCAATGTCTTCGTTGAGTCTGTCAGTATTATTCTCAACGGCATCATCGCCTACATTTACCATAACAGATACGTCGTCTAGGTCTGGCAAAGGATCTCCGATGGTTTGGATATCAAAAGAGGGCTGATATTCAGGGGTTCCTAGGACTGGATGGATAGGATTTGGTTGGTTACCAAAAGTTGTAGACTGAGGAGCTAAACGTGCATCTCCGAGTATTTCGTCTAATTCGTCCCAGAAAGTCCTTGTTTCTTTGGTGTGAATTTCTATACGTGATAGGGCGTCTGCATTTGTGTTTAGTTTGCCCTTTTTGTAAATTATATTATAATCGTACTCGTCGAGTTTAATACGCCATCGCAATAGTTTCGAATTTGGATCTTTTAGCGAAAACAACCATTGTAACGGCTTGTGGTCAGTTAAAATGTTAAATTTCCGTCCAAACAGGTATGGGCGAAAATATTTCGTAGCCCAAACGATTGCCAACAGTTCTTTTTCAATAACCGAATAATTCTGTTCTGAATCATTCAGCGTTCTCGAGGCATACGCCACGGGTAAGTCATTACCTATCGGTCCCTGGGACAAGATGGCGCCTAATGCAACATTACTTGCATCGGTGGTCAAATTAAATGGTTTTGTGAAGTCGGGATATTGCAAGATAGGCTCATTTATCAAAAGATTTTTACAAGTCTCGAAGCATGAAAGAAATTCTTCATCATGTTCGATTTTCGCTCCCTTCTTCAGACATTTCGTTAAAGGTTTTGTGATTTTAGAAAAGTTATTGATGAATCTCCGATAGTAGCCAAGGAGTCCGAGGAATCCTTTGATTTGTTTCGTGGTTTTTGGCAATGGATAATTTTTTATGGCAATTATTTTATCGGGGTTAGGTTTAACTCCGTTAGGGGTGACAATATGGCCTAGATATGCAACTTCTTTACGCAAAAACTCAGATTTGTCTAACTGTATTTTAAAGTTAGACTCTCTTAGTTTCTGGAACACAGATCGTAACCGTTCTATGTGTTCTTGCAGGGAAGTTGAAAAAACTATTATATCATCGAGATATACCAAACATTTTTCGTTTTGAATACCGCGAAGAATGTTATCCATCACACGTTGGAAGGTGGCTGGAGCATTTTTCAGCCCAAACGGCATTCTCAGATATTCATAGTGTCCGTTTTCAGTATTGAAAGCTGTTTTTTCAATATCTTGTTCATCCATTTCGATTTGATGAAATCCACTTGCAAGATCTAAGGTAGTAAAATATTGACACCTTCCTAGTTTGTCTAAAAGGTCAGTAATATTTGGAAGTGGGTATTTGTCGTCGATTGTCTTTTCATTGAGTTTTCGGTAGTCTACGACTACCCTCCATTTTTGCTTCCCAGAAGCGTCCGCCTTTTTGGGCACAACCCAAATCGGTGATGACCAGGGTGTATAATTTTTTGGTCTAACATTTTCTTAATTTGACTTTCAACCTCTTGTTTATGTATGAATGGGTATCTGTAAGATTTGGAATAAACAGGAGTTTCATCGAAAGTTTTTATGTTATGTTTAATTTTACTTGTAAAAGTAAGGGGCATGTTTTCCTGATAGAAGATATCAGAAAATTCCTTACATAAGTTGAAGATGTAATGTTTTTCTTCTTCGTTTAGGTGGTCTGTGCGAAAATTAGTGAAGTCAAAATTCGTTTTTTCGGAATCATCGAAATTATTGAAATTTACTTCTTCTATGAATTTTCGATTGAATTTTTCTACTGAAATAGGTTCTGAAAAATCCAAGACTACGGGAGATGTTGTATTGTTTAAGATTGTTGTCAATGCTTTGCCATTTTTTGCTAACGTTAAGCATTCCGGAATTTCGCAATTGTGAAATTTTTGATGGGGTATTATTATTTCACCTTTAGCAATTGAAGTTTTTATTTGTATAACTTGTTCTGTTCGAGGTGCAACTGTGATTAAATTAAGATTGTTTTGAGTTTTATGGTACTTCAGTTTGATTTGGGTATAAGGAGTTACAAGAAGATTTTTACTGAAGTTCAAATTCGCTTGAAGCAGTTTCAGATTGTCAAGTCCTAGCAAACCGTCAAATACATTATGAAATTTGAACAAATAGAATTTCAAGTTTTGGGATTCTGGTAATCTGAATATTTCTGAAGCAGGTACCATTGCGCTATGTTTATGAGCTGATTTCTGAAAGACAGTAGAGACTATAAAGGGGTCATTTCTAATAGCATTTGGAAAAATTTTGAAGGCTATATCTGGATCAATAAATGATTTAGTGGACCCAGAATCAATTAAAAGCTTAAGATTATAGTCAGGTAATAAAATATATGGCAATTCTCCTGAATTGGAAGTATTGAAGGGAATAATTTGTGGATTTATGTTTGGTCGTTCATTGGAGGCAGGTTCTGAAAATTTTTATCAAAATGCGGGTTTTCGTCAAAATTCTGAACCTGCTGACTTTCGCAATAATCGTAATAAGCTTTTTCTTCGTGACCTTGACCTTGGTCATCGAATGAGTAAGTGGGGCAGAACTGACTTTGGTCATCTACTGAGTGAGTGGGGCAGAACTGACTTTGGTCATCTACTGAAAAATTATCATCTTGATTTAATTCAGTATTATATAGCTCTTCAGAAATAAAGTTTTTTTGTTGGGGTTGTCTTGGAAAGAAGCCTTGCGAATTTTGTTGAAAGTTGTTTGAAGTTTGTCGAGTGGAAACACTCATTGGGGTAGGTCGTGGAAATGTTCGATTTTGATTTGGTTTGAAAACGTTTTGTTTTTGTTGCTGATTATTACCAAAAACTTGTGAGTTGGTGAAGAACTTTTGTGGCTGATTGATTGGCTTCGAGTGAATGGGAATTGGTTGCGATGGGAAGTTGTTTTGCGCCCGGAAATGGTTATTTTGAGTATGATTATTGAAAGGTTGTCTTGGCATGGGATTAAAATATCTTTGTTGTTGAACAGGTTGAGTTTGTTGTTGTAACGGTGGTCTAATGTTTACAGGAGTTGCTCTGGTTAAAGTTCTGCTAGTATAATTTTGGAAATAATGAATATTGTCTTCTTGAGTGACTAATTGTAATGCTTCATTAAGTGATTTTGGTCTCATACAACGGATAGTAGTACCTAATGGTTCTTTCAACCCTGATAAAAATGTTTTTAGAGTTAGGTTGTTGTAAAGTGTTCTCTTTAAAATTTTTGAAGCATCATCTACCTCATGCAAATCTATATAACTACAAAGTAAATTGAGCAGATTGAGGCAACGGTCATAAAACTGTTGAGGTTTTTCATTATTTTGTTGCCGCATCATTACTAGGTCCCTATTAAGGCAAGTTTCATCTCTTTGGTCTGCAAAGTTTCTAGACAGGGTGGCTTTGAGGTCATCCCATGTAGAAACATTCTGTATATTAATAATTAATTTGGCATTTCCTGTCAATTTTGAAATTAGTGAATTCAACAAATAAGTGTTCTGAAAATTGTCAGGATTCTGAGCATCATAAAATGTTCTAATTATACTGTCACAAACTGAAATGTATCTGTTCAGATCATTTGGGTTTCCGTCAAATTGAGGGACACAGTTTAAGTATTCTGGTTTGAATTGTTGTGCCATTTTTTGTTCAAAATTTATGCTAACTGGTTCGATTGAAATATTTGGAAATTGGTATGGGTGATAGGAGTCAGCTGAAGGAATATCTAGTGATAAATTTTCAAGAATTGTTGTTAAATTTTCAATAGACATCAAGTTGTACTCACATTAAATAAATTGAGGCTCTGAGCATTATCCTATAAGGTCAACTTCTGGATTCACAATTTTTGTCTTCACCAGGTAGTATTCCTTGCAAATTTGGACAATATTGGTTCCAAATTTCGTTGGTTCACTGCTAATGGGGCCTTCCACGAATCTTCGATAGATTGGGTGTCCTGATATCCAAGGAGCCACTTCGTTTCAAACACCTTAACAAACGAGCACCAACTGTTCGATAACCGATTAATCGTTGATACGAAAATTGTCCGTTCGATACGAATCAATCCCGGTTATCCTACCGACTGCGCCAAATAACTTATCGAACACTCAAAGTCCTTTTTTAAAAATCAATTTATTTAGTACAACAAAATTATTAGACAAAGGTACGTCTTTACAGTAAGAAAGTTTGATTATGAATGCCGGCCAGTTCCCTGGAATCTTCGCAAGTCGGCTTATCTATCGGTGTACGCTTTCGTAGACTCAGCATTCTTTCTATGGGAACCGTGTTGGACGTTGATGTAATTCCTCCCCCACAAAATATAACTCCGGAGGGTTAGCGAGGGAGTTGAACATCGGAAAGTTCTATGTCTCCTCTTGAGCCTTGACTGGGTCGTCTATGGATATACCATGGCAATATCAGCTTCCTATAACAGATGTACAGCAATACTGTGAACAATACTAAGTAAATAGCTATTGTCCACAAACTAGGGGTGTGTGAAATTCTTCCAAATGACACGTCTGGTTGATTATTAATAATTTGAGTTTTAATTTCATGAAGTTCGTCCAGTTTAATATCCTCTAACTGAAGGCTGGAATTCAGGTTTGGAATGGATTCGACTTCTAGGCTCAGATCAGGCAGTAGGATTGGCTGTTTCGGGACTGTAGAAATTCTATCGTTGGCGATTATTTCCTTCTGGCAGATTATTTGGCAACCTACTGGAATTTCTATTAAGTAGGTTCCGGTGAGTTTTAAAATCTCTTCTTGTTCTTCACAGATGAACTTAAGGGTCTCCATGGATGGCAGTAATACGATCCATTGATTGGAATCTTCCAGTCTATTGAAGATTGGTTTGGTGAGCTCTATTCGAACTCGATTGCAAGATGTTATATTCTGTACACTCAGCATCTGAATCTCGCATGCTGGGTTGTTTTTTTCGATTTCTTGAAGGTGTAATTTTTTGCAAGTATAGAATTGCGGTGAAACTCGTAGACATTCGTCGTTTTGGAATGTATAGTACAACTGACTTCTCAATAAATATCTTTTTCGAGGAATTATAGCCTTAAACTGACTCCTTGTGGGAGTGGGTATGGCATATAAATGGTAGTATTCGAAAGAATAAGGATGCATGATAGGAACGTCTAGAATATAGGTAATTTTATTATTCAATATGTAACTTTTGATTCTTATTATATTTTCGAACATGAGCGTGTTATCTAAGGTCACTGAAAATGGTAGTTGCTCTTGTTTTAACTCTTTTTGAATCTTCAGTAGTTCCTTATAAAGATCAGCCGTTTATATTATACTTGGATGCATTATTTTCAATTTGGAAAATGAGATCGAATTTTCGACATCTTGCAATATTGAATTGATTATTTCATACATGTTTATGATTTGAATCAAAATATCCTTGATAAAAGTTGAATTTTCTCTGTATGTAGTTTGATTTATTATGTGAAAAATTTGTCGAATCTTTGAATCCAACAATTTTTCATTATGACTTATCTGTTGAACTGTGTCATTGAATTTATTTATCAAATCGATGGTTAGACTGTTTTGCTTTTTAATGCTGTTACTCAATTTACTCTGGTTATCTTGAAGTTCTCTGATCAGGTTTTCGTATCTTTCGCCATCAGCGGAATCAAGATTTCCAGTGATAGACTTAAATATTGAACCTATACCATTGATGAGACCTCGTTTTGTTCGTTGAGGATGGGGTATAATTTCTTTCAATTTACTTTCTACTTTCTCTTTGGTAAATGTCAAAATTTTCAAGTAATTTGAAGTGTCATGGAGATAATCTTTATTTTTTGTAATAGTACTCATCAGTACATTTGATTGTGATTGAAGCTTATTGATTTCGATAATAATCGGAGACAGATCATAATAATGAATCAGAGTGTGGGTGTATTCTTCGATTTTAGCGGTTCCTAGTTTCAGTGGGATTAGGCCTGGATTATTTTCCAAATTTCTTACAGTAATTTTTTCATGAAGTCCAAAGACAACAGGAAATCTGAAATAATATATAATGTTGAACTTAAAAATTGTATGTTTTCTTAAGAGGACGTTTTAGGTTGTCCATATGAACCTTTTCTTGGGAGTTTGTCGAAACTGTTTTAGACTGATTATTTACCGTTTTTAAAGTGGTTGGCTTGTTGAATTTATTAGCATTCTTTTGACGTTGATGTTTTTTGACAAAAACAGTTTGATTTGGTTCAAAGATCGCGGGGTCGTCACGGCTTTTATTTACTCTTTCGATGGTTTTTTCTTTATTTCGAACAAGGTCTCTGTTGATTTTAGAGTAAAGGATTTTTGTTTTCTCTTTATGACTATTTATATAGTCATTGAGCAGGATTTGGTCAATATCAACGCTGAAGGGATTTTCGTTATCGATATGACCATTGATGATATCGATGGGTTTTAATTTCGTGGTTGAATGAATTGAATTGTTATATGCTAAAATTGCATATTTCATTTTCATTTTAGCAGGTGATTTTAGGTATCCTTGGGTGTTGAGTAAACGGATGTGTTCGATTAGCGTGGAATGGAGCCTTTCGATCATTCCGTTAGACTGTGGGTGATCAGGGGATATGAAGTGAACATTGATTTTGTGTAATTTTAGTAGTTCAAGGACTACAAAGTTTTTAAATTCACTACCGTTATCCACTATGATCTGTTTGGGCACTCCGTGATGGGAAAAGAATTGTATTAGGTTATCTACAATTTCCGTTCCATTCACTGATGTTAGGTAGTACGCTTGAGCGTATTTAGAAAACGTGTCTATTATAGTTAGAAATTTTGATTTTTCTATAGTGAACGTATCGAGATGAATTATTTCAAAAGGCTTTGTCGCGGTAGGGGTTATGTTCATTTTCATTCTAATAGGATTTCTCTCATATTTGCTTTGTTGGCAAATCTCACATTCGTTAATATAGGTCTGGACTGAATTTTTCAAGAATGGCCAATAATATTTACTTTTGATTCTTTGTTCGGTTTCATCAATTCCGCGGTGATTAGTTTTGCTTTCATGATAATTTTTAATAATTTCTTCGGCATCTTTGTTTGAAGTGACATCTATGAGCTTCGAATTACATTTTTTGAATTTAAGTGATGGCCATTTAAAATTTTTTGATATTACGGCAGAAAAACGTTCGTAGTCATTGGGTTTTTCGAAGAATATGTGATATTGAACATTAGGGGATACATATTCCGTAACAAATTTAATAATGTCTTCTTCGAATTTTTCCTGCGATATTTGTACAGTAATTCGTTTCTTTTTACCAAATAATATAGTAATTTTTGGTTTAGCGGGACTATGTAAGGTTGAACTGAAAATAATTTGATTTTGACCATAATTAACCGCAGTTTCAGAGATCGGTATGTCTACTACAGGATTTTGTTCTTGATTGGTATGTACCGTGTTATCGTCTTCTACTGGTGGTTCTATTTGTATGGGAAGTTCCGATTGGTCATTTTCAGCTTGGTCAGGAGGTTCTGGTTGGTTGAGAGATATTGGTTGGTTGAGAAGTATTGCTTGGGCAGGGGGTCCTGGCTGATCAGGAGGTTCTGATTGGGTGTTCATTGGCGGTTCTACGTCAGGTGAAACCTGAATTGAGGCAATGTCTTCGTTGAGTCTGTCAGTATTATTCTCAACGGCATCATCGCCTACATTTACCATAACAGATACGTCGTCTAGGTCTGGCAAAGGATCTCCGATGGTTTGGATATCAAAAGAGGGCTGATATTCAGGGGTTCCTAGGACTGGATGGATAGGATTTGGTTGGTTACCAAAAGTTGTAGACTGAGGAGCTAAACGTGCATCTCCGAGTATTTCGTCTAATTCGTCCCAGAAAGTCCTTGTTTCTTTGGTGTGAATTTCTATACGTGATAGGGCGTCTGCATTTGTGTTTAGTTTGCCCTTTTTGTAAATTATATTATAATCGTACTCGTCGAGTTTAATACGCCATCGCAATAGTTTCGAATTTGGATCTTTTAGCGAAAACAACCATTGTAACGGCTTGTGGTCAGTTAAAATGTTAAATTTCCGTCCAAACAGGTATGGGCGAAAATATTTCGTAGCCCAAACGATTGCCAACAGTTCTTTTTCAATAACCGAATAATTCTGTTCTGAATCATTCAGCGTTCTCGAGGCATACGCCACGGGTAAGTCATTACCTATCGGTCCCTGGGACAAGATGGCGCCTAATGCAACATTACTTGCATCGGTGGTCAAATTAAATGGTTTTGTGAAGTCGGGATATTGCAAGATAGGCTCATTTATCAAAAGATTTTTACAAGTCTCGAAGCATGAAAGAAATTCTTCATCATGTTCGATTTTCGCTCCCTTCTTCAGACATTTCGTTAAAGGTTTTGTGATTTTAGAAAAGTTATTGATGAATCTCCGATAGTAGCCAAGGAGTCCGAGGAATCCTTTGATTTGTTTCGTGGTTTTTGGCAATGGATAATTTTTTATGGCAATTATTTTATCGGGGTTAGGTTTAACTCCGTTAGGGGTGACAATATGGCCTAGATATGCAACTTCTTTACGCAAAAACTCAGATTTGTCTAACTGTATTTTAAAGTTAGACTCTCTTAGTTTCTGGAACACAGATCGTAACCGTTCTATGTGTTCTTGCAGGGAAGTTGAAAAAACTATTATATCATCGAGATATACCAAACATTTTTCGTTTTGAATACCGCGAAGAATGTTATCCATCACACGTTGGAAGGTGGCTGGAGCATTTTTCAGCCCAAACGGCATTCTCAGATATTCATAGTGTCCGTTTTCAGTATTGAAAGCTGTTTTTTCAATATCTTGTTCATCCATTTCGATTTGATGAAATCCACTTGCAAGATCTAAGGTAGTAAAATATTGACACCTTCCTAGTTTGTCTAAAAGGTCAGTAATATTTGGAAGTGGGTATTTGTCGTCGATTGTCTTTTCATTGAGTTTTCGGTAGTCTACGACTACCCTCCATTTTTGCTTCCCAGAAGCGTCCGCCTTTTTGGGCACAACCCAAATCGGTGATGACCAGGGTGTATAATTTTTTGGTCTAACATTTTCTTAATTTGACTTTCAACCTCTTGTTTATGTATGAATGGGTATCTGTAAGATTTGGAATAAACAGGAGTTTCATCGAAAGTTTTTATGTTATGTTTAATTTTACTTGTAAAAGTAAGGGGCATGTTTTCCTGATAGAAGATATCAGAAAATTCCTTACATAAGTTGAAGATGTAATGTTTTTCTTCTTCGTTTAGGTGGTCTGTGCGAAAATTAGTGAAGTCAAAATTCGTTTTTTCGGAATCATCGAAATTATTGAAATTTACTTCTTCTATGAATTTTCGATTGAATTTTTCTACTGAAATAGGTTCTGAAAAATCCAAGACTACGGGAGATGTTGTATTGTTTAAGATTGTTGTCAATGCTTTGCCATTTTTTGCTAACGTTAAGCATTCCGGAATTTCGCAATTGTGAAATTTTTGATGGGGTATTATTATTTCACCTTTAGCAATTGAAGTTTTTATTTGTATAACTTGTTCTGTTCGAGGTGCAACTGTGATTAAATTAAGATTGTTTTGAGTTTTATGGTACTTCAGTTTGATTTGGGTATAAGGAGTTACAAGAAGATTTTTACTGAAGTTCAAATTCGCTTGAAGCAGTTTCAGATTGTCAAGTCCTAGCAAACCGTCAAATACATTATGAAATTTGAACAAATAGAATTTCAAGTTTTGGGATTCTGGTAATCTGAATATTTCTGAAGCAGGTACCATTGCGCTATGTTTATGAGCTGATTTCTGAAAGACAGTAGAGACTATAAAGGGGTCATTTCTAATAGCATTTGGAAAAATTTTGAAGGCTATATCTGGATCAATAAATGATTTAGTGGACCCAGAATCAATTAAAAGCTTAAGATTATAGTCAGGTAATAAAATATATGGCAATTCTCCTGAATTGGAAGTATTGAAGGGAATAATTTGTGGATTTATGTTTGGTCGTTCATTGGAGGCAGGTTCTGAAAATTTTTATCAAAATGCGGGTTTTCGTCAAAATTCTGAACCTGCTGACTTTCGCAATAATCGTAATAAGCTTTTTCTTCGTGACCTTGACCTTGGTCATCGAATGAGTAAGTGGGGCAGAACTGACTTTGGTCATCTACTGAGTGAGTGGGGCAGAACTGACTTTGGTCATCTACTGAAAAATTATCATCTTGATTTAATTCAGTATTATATAGCTCTTCAGAAATAAAGTTTTTTTGTTGGGGTTGTCTTGGAAAGAAGCCTTGCGAATTTTGTTGAAAGTTGTTTGAAGTTTGTCGAGTGGAAACACTCATTGGGGTAGGTCGTGGAAATGTTCGATTTTGATTTGGTTTGAAAACGTTTTGTTTTTGTTGCTGATTATTACCAAAAACTTGTGAGTTGGTGAAGAACTTTTGTGGCTGATTGATTGGCTTCGAGTGAATGGGAATTGGTTGCGATGGGAAGTTGTTTTGCGCCCGGAAATGGTTATTTTGAGTATGATTATTGAAAGGTTGTCTTGGCATGGGATTAAAATATCTTTGTTGTTGAACAGGTTGAGTTTGTTGTTGTAACGGTGGTCTAATGTTTACAGGAGTTGCTCTGGTTAAAGTTCTGCTAGTATAATTTTGGAAATAATGAATATTGTCTTCTTGAGTGACTAATTGTAATGCTTCATTAAGTGATTTTGGTCTCATACAACGGATAGTAGTACCTAATGGTTCTTTCAACCCTGATAAAAATGTTTTTAGAGTTAGGTTGTTGTAAAGTGTTCTCTTTAAAATTTTTGAAGCATCATCTACCTCATGCAAATCTATATAACTACAAAGTAAATTGAGCAGATTGAGGCAACGGTCATAAAACTGTTGAGGTTTTTCATTATTTTGTTGCCGCATCATTACTAGGTCCCTATTAAGGCAAGTTTCATCTCTTTGGTCTGCAAAGTTTCTAGACAGGGTGGCTTTGAGGTCATCCCATGTAGAAACATTCTGTATATTAATAATTAATTTGGCATTTCCTGTCAATTTTGAAATTAGTGAATTCAACAAATAAGTGTTCTGAAAATTGTCAGGATTCTGAGCATCATAAAATGTTCTAATTATACTGTCACAAACTGAAATGTATCTGTTCAGATCATTTGGGTTTCCGTCAAATTGAGGGACACAGTTTAAGTATTCTGGTTTGAATTGTTGTGCCATTTTTTGTTCAAAATTTATGCTAACTGGTTCGATTGAAATATTTGGAAATTGGTATGGGTGATAGGAGTCAGCTGAAGGAATATCTAGTGATAAATTTTCAAGAATTGTTGTTAAATTTTCAATAGACATCAAGTTGTACTCACATTAAATAAATTGAGGCTCTGAGCATTATCCTATAAGGTCAACTTCTGGATTCACAATTTTTGTCTTCACCAGGTAGTATTCCTTGCAAATTTGGACAATATTGGTTCCAAATTTCGTTGGTTCACTGCTAATGGGGCCTTCCACGAATCTTCGATAGATTGGGTGTCCTGATATCCAAGGAGCCACTTCGTTTCAAACACCTTAACAAACGAGCACCAACTGTTCGATAACCGATTAATCGTTGATACGAAAATTGTCCGTTCGATACGAATCAATCCCGGTTATCCTACCGACTGCGCCAAATAACTTATCGAACACTCAAAGTCCTTTTTTAAAAATCAATTTATTTAGTACAACAAAATTATTAGACAAAGGTACGTCTTTACAGTAAGAAAGTTTGATTATGAATGCCGGCCAGTTCCCTGGAATCTTCGCAAGTCGGCTTATCTATCGGTGTACGCTTTCGTAGACTCAGCATTCTTTCTATGGGAACCGTGTTGGACGTTGATGTAATTAGCGTTACCTTTGATATGATTTAACGCGATTCAACGTTAATCATTAATCCGGCGGTAAAATCCAATGAAAAATGCTTTTTATTTCATTTTATTGAATATCTAGTTATAAGAACTGTTTGGGTTCCGGAAGTTATTTTGTTTTTTTGTGAAATTCTGTAAATAATCGCAAAAAGAAATGAACACAGAAACCACTACCATAGCAAAAAGTTCAAAATTATTTACAGTATTGTATTATTCATTATCGTCTGAAGAAAACTCGTCGGATGATGAGCAACTATCGCGATCGCTATTACTCGAGGTTTTTTAAGGACAAAACACAAGCACTACAGGAAAATGCTTAAGGTGCTTGTGTGAAAGGGGTGATTCACATTGGATTTGAATCGCTGAAGTTTAAATCCATTTGGAAAAACGTTCTCAGAAAGTGTGTTCCACATAAACGCAGTTCTCCAGATAAAAGAGGGTAAATTTTCGTTTTGATGGCATCCGGCGATTTTGAAAAAATGGTTTGAGTGTACTTACGTATTTTGATGCGTAGATCACGAATCCGAAAGAAAAAAGCGGCGCTTTCTCTTATTTACAAAGTTACGGCCCCTCAAAGTTCAGAAAAGGGAAACTTTTCAGTCTTCTTTTTCACAAAATAAACTATTTGAAAACACAAGCATCTATTCACTAGGTCACCTTTACACCTTATTCCTCCTTCTTTGACACTTTTCACTTCAATAATAAACATTTTTCTTATAAAAAACTCAATTTAAAAACGAATGCTTCCCCTGGTGACATTCTTCTATTTTTAGGTTAGTTACTAGTGACATTTCAGAAAAAAGCGGTTGGTATTTGCCGTCGCCTACTATTTCAAATTCGTAATACACCACCAAAAACCAATTTACGATCTAAAGAATGAAGGTAAAAAACATTTAAATTACTTTAGGAATATGGACACAGATATGGATTGCATCAGTCGTACCAACCATTAACCTTAAAAACGAAAAATACAGAGATATGTAACCAAAAAGCAGCTCCGTACATTTTTTAACATTTTTATTGAAAAAATGTTGATTATTAAAGTGAAAAGTGTCAAAGAAGGAGGAATAAGGTGTAAAGGTGACCAAGTGAATAAATACTTGTGTTTTTAAATAGTTTATTTTGTGAAAATGAAGGCTGAAAAGTTGCCCTTTTCTGAACTTTTAAGGGCGTGATCTACGCATCAAAATACGTAAGTACACTAAAAATTTTTTTTCAAAATCGCCGGGTGCCAAAACGAAAATTCACCCTGATATATATTTACCCTTGGCCCTTTCTGCATTCTACTCATTACATGTATATTATTGTATTTTGTATATTTCATATTATTAATTTATTCAATATTTGTATTTCCCTAGTTTATCAATACCTATATATAATGTGTAAAACTTTAATATTTTATATCTTCATAAACAAGTATGAACTTCAGTGATCTGTCTGTATGTGGTTGTTTGTTTCTAACATTTTTTTTTGTGTAACCTTTGATTTTGTCTATCAATGCAGGAATGTATGACATTGATATTTTATTATTTTTTATTATTATTGGTGAGTTTTAGAATAACATAATATGAATGTTAGATTTACTGACATTTCAAACCGATTGTGTTATTCAATTGACCTGGATTGTGAGAATTTAACTTGTATGTTATGTGCTATATAAAAGATTTTTGTAAAATTATTTTTATCATTTCTAGAGGCTATGTCACGCACAAGGAGCAATCTTGCGATTGTCTCTTTAGTGATGCCATTGTTTATTGTTCATTTATTCAGCTCTCAAGCACTACTCATGTACCGCTTTTGGTGGAATCAAATGTGCCAAGTCACTTGAACACATTCTGTGAAAGTATCTATAGAAGAAAGACAAATCTCCAACCTTTCTTCGATGTTCCAGAGTGTCAAGGTTGTAAGTGATGTTCGCGTCTCCAATCAGGCGGATGTCTCTTTTCTGGATAGAATCCAGCAGCTTCAGGGTATGTTTGGGAGCGGAGCTATATACATGAGAACAATACTCTAAAGGTCTGATCTTAGCTTTATAAAGCATCAAAAGTTGCTGAGATGTGTACAGTCTTTGCAATTCCAGCGACATGATTGTGCCAAAACATATTGGTGTCCATTTTAACCCCCAACAAACTTATCGAAGCAGAAAGCGGACCTGACATTATTATATCCGGTTCGGAGACATTTATCTTCATGGAGAAAACCGATGCTTGGGCTTTTGTGGCATTGAATTGAACCTGGTTACTTTAACCCCAATTTCTAGATCCTCATTAAGATATTCAACCTCCTGCTAGTCCTGCTGCCGGTGAAGATATGCTTCCGCAGCCGATATCCTGGGATCCAAATGTAATGTAGAGATAAGTGTGATGTCGTCAGCAAAGCAATGTATTGGATTCTTGATTTTTTCCAATAAGTCGTTGATATACAATAGAAAGAGGATTGGAGACAATATGGATCCCCGGGGAACACCAGCGTTGATGGTGAAAATATTCGAGATATATTCATCCAGAGCCACGTGCAGGGAACGCTCTTTCAAGAAGCTGAAGCTGAAAATATCATCAAAGTTTGGCCAGCAAACCCCATGCTACACTCAAAGGCTTTAGAAATATTAAGCGCAAGAGCTCTTGATTCTCCATGTTTCTCGATTGCATCATTCCAAATATGGGTGACATACGAAAGAAGGTCGCCTGTGGAACTTTGTTTCCGAAAGCCATATTGATGATAGCTCAAAATGTTGAAGTCTTCCAAGTCTTGAGGATATGGTGGTTTACGGCTTTCTCCATGATTTTTGATATCACAGATAGCAAAGCGACTGGTTTTAGTTATTTGGAGAAATTTTTTGCCCTTTTTGGGAATAGGCTGAACGCGACCAATCTTCCAACAAAAGAAGAAGCCCCTTTCTTGTAATACAGGTTGAAAAGTCTGCAAAATACTGGTGCGAGTGCATTTGCGCACTTCTTGAGTACGATGACGGTCACTTCATCAGGACCTTGTTGATAATGAGCTGTTTCAAAATTCGTCTGACTAGACGCTGTCGAAAAGTAATTTCCGGCATTGTGGATTCTAGTGGATTTGAGCTAATAATAGGTTCGTTCCAACCAGCGTCAGAAACAGTTTCTGACAGTCAGGATTCTGCGCAGTAATGTGATTGCGTTCCAACGTGAGTTTCCAACCATTAGTAAACTATCAGTTTTCTGTTCCATCCAAGATTCAAACCTGTTCGAAATCTATCAGAATGGTTTGAGGATTATCTTCTGACCATCAATCTGACGCATGCGTATTCCGTATTACTGTTTCTGTTTTATGTTCATGCAACTTACAATTAACATAACCTGCAAAAATTGTTATAAAATAAATTATGTATTTGCTGGCACAGGAAAAATTAGGAAATCTTTGAGTGAACCTAAAATATGAAGATCTTTAATTATACAAATTAATTATTGCGGTGACCTCCCAGTTCCATGTTGATTAGTAAATAGAATAGAGATATAAAATACTACAACCTTCTTTTACTCTCCAGAAATACACTTTGATTAGATTTATTTTTGAAGAATTGAAGGGGTTATATTTTTAGGAGTGACATTCGTTGTGGAATGTTTGAAATACAAACTGAGTAGAGAAAAGTATCTTCTGTATAATTCAGTGTTCATAAAGAAGTATTTGTTTCGAAAGAATTTTTTTTCTTTCGTGTAATTCAATGTTTATATGAAAGTAGCTGTTTCAGGAGGACATTCTTTCAGTTTGTCTGAAAGTTACTTCTTTGCATGATCTACACATCCATGTAGAGTTACTTATTTTCAAATTGATTACTTCCTTCCTTTCTTTGGAAGATTCCCTCATCCCCTTTTTTTGTATAAAGATGGAGTAGTAGAAAGCCAAAAACTTTCGTTCCCAAATTATTTTTAAAGGTTATGTTGAAATTCCATGCCAAACTTCAGTTGAACTATCAGCTGTTCCAATCAGAAATTTCAAATTAATCAGAAACCAATATTTACCAGACATGCGCGTTGACAACGATTTACAAACAGTTGGAAATCTGTTTGTGACTCAAGGTTGGAACGAACCTAATAAATAGTTCAATTGCAATATCCATTCAACTGTCGAAATTCCCCAGTTTCTCCTTTTTCTTTTATCGTATGTCTAATGCATTTTTTCCATGATTCGGGTATGACATTTTCTATCGCAGTAGCTAGTAGGCATTTTACCTCATCCATTTCAAAAATCAAGTCTTTCCTCGCCACTTTTATTTGAGATAGTTTTCTAACTTTCTGTATAGTGTTTTACCCAGTTCAATTATCTTTATCTGTTGAATTACACTAATTTTTGTTTTGATTTCAGCCGACCCGATGATGGTGCTGAAATAAAGAGCGAACCGGATGACCAAATACTCCAACCTGTTCCTGAGTGTTCTAGTCGCAACCCTGAAGAATATTTGCCAGAAAATCCACCAATTGCTAAGTAAGTTATTTACCGTATGTTATGAAAAATAGTTCGAAGTTCAAGTAAATCCGCACACATAACACTTGTTCCAGAGCTTTTTTCACAATCGCAATTTAGCCATATATTTTTTAAACATATGTATATTTTTAAAAACACATTTGATATAATTTCTCAATGATGTTCCACTGATTACCTCAACAATTTCAAACCGATTTGAAACACAAAGCACTCCAACGATACAAGAGAATGAGAACACCAATATCATGGGAATACTATAAAGAATTGCGTAATTATGTATCTAGTGCTATCCGCCGTGAAAAAACTGTATATCTCAATTATGTACTTAGACAGAAGAATTCTAAGGCAACATGGAATACTCTCAAATCTCTTGAAGTACTTCGAGATAATAAAACTCCGGCTATCTATCCGGAAGGACCCAATTAACTTACCTTGATGGTAACCAATCAACAAAAATATCAAAAAAATTTGGTGTACCGCAAGGTTCAGTCCTGGGACCGCTCCTTTTTGCAATTTATACTAGTGACTTCCATGAATTTGTTAGTTTTGGTAAAATACATCACTACGCCGATGATACTCAATTGTATAGTTCATTCAACTTTAAAGATATTACACCTGCTTATTAACAGAAACCTCAAAACTCTATATGATGTATCCTGTGCACATAATCTTACTGTCAATCCAAAGATCTCCCAGGTCATGTTATTTGGTCCCAAAAGTAAAAGAAATATTGTGTGTGAGTCATTGTCGATCCGTGTCAACAATAACATAATACCTTTTGTGAATGAATGTAAAAATCTGGGCTTGTGGTTAGATACTGACATGAGATTCACGAAGCATGTAAGTCATCTGTGTAAAACGTCATTCAATGTATTAAGACAACTTTATCCAAGTAGACACCTTTTATCAAAAAGTCTGAAGTTGAATCTCTGTGAAACACCTATTTTTTCAAGATTAGCTTACTGCGATTGTATCTACGGACCCGCCTTACAACAATTAGATGTGATGCGACTCCAGCGAATACAAAATAGTTGTGTCAGATTTTCCTACGGTATCCGGAAGTATGATCACATAAGTCCGTCCTTTCGAGATTCTGGCTGGCTTTCACTCAAATATCTAAGAGCAATCCATTTGCTTAGTTTCACGCATAGAATTCTTGTTTCGAGATATCCGCCTTACTTACGTGAAAGACTGGTTGCACTATCACACAGTGGCACTTCTCGTAATAGGCATACTTTGCTCATTCCCAGGCATTCCATAGCAATATTTACTCGAAGTTTCTCCTACAATGCGGCAAAGTTATATAACACCATCCCTACAGACTTTAAAGAAAGTTCATTGAGATACTTTAAAAAAAGGTTGAAAGACATGTTTCTTACACGACAGTGATAGGACACGACATATGCAAAAGATTTTGGCAATTTCCCACATATCCGAATATAATACAAAATAATAAAAATACATACCAATCGAGGTTGGGTTTAAAAGCAGCTCTCATAGCTGAACTCCGCCTATTCATCATTTCTTTGAATTTTATTTAATTTGTACTTATTATTATGATGAATAAAGACATATTATTATTATTATCTAACCGTTATGTGTGGAATATAACATCATTAATAAGTCCGCCACGGCTTCTCTGGGTAATGCGCATCCGAACCGTCCAATTTTACATGACTGGCACATAAGTAAGGCTGAATTCGACCAATGGCATGTGTTACATTAGCTTTGAGGACTGCTGTGATTTATGGCTTATTCGCGTACACCTGCGAACTTAAGAAACCCCCACAAGAAAAAGTCTTAACAGTGTCAAATCGCACGATCTTGGTGGCCAGTTCACATCACTTCCACATGAGATGACCATGCCCTCAAATTGCTCGTGCAGAATATCCAATGTGGCTCGTAGCGCCATCTTGTTGAAACCACATATCGTTGATGTCCAGATCACCCAAATCAGGCCGAAAGAAGTTTTTATTTATCGACCTATAGTGCTCGCCGTTAACAGTGATGGCCTGACCAACGTCGTTCTGAAAGAAATATGGACCGATGACGCCGCCAGCCCAAAATCCATATCAAACAGTGACTTTTTCGGGATGCGTTGATCGCTCTCTGATCTTATGTGGGCTAGTATCTTCCCAAATTCGACAATTTTGTTTGTTCACGTACCCATTCATCCAGAAATGGGCCTCATCGCTGAAGAGGATTTTTCGATGAAAGTAAGTCCGGCCGTACACGGACCACATATTTGCAGTTGAGACAACCATAACATTGTGGCCAGGTTGACTGCACTTCGCAGTTGACCCAACCACATTTTTGTGGTCGACTTGCGGTCATATAAACCGCACTTGCAATTGAGGCAACTGACATCAAAAATGTAATGCTGTGAGACCAATATGTACGCGTTTGGGTACGACTGCAAGTTTGTGGTTAGGACGGCAGATGGCTGATGACATCTCGGCGGAGATCAGCAGCAAGTTGACTGCAGAGGCCCGTTTTGACTTTTGTGAACGCCCGTGTACGTGTAGTACACTATTTCTTATGGGTGGCTTGAGTTCGCTGGAACGCGACTGCAATTGTGTGGTCGCTCCGACCGCTCGTGTACGGGCGCTCTAAGGGTCAGTTGCCAACTGCTCCGGATCCCATTCAGCGTACACACGTCGTCTATGGTCGTTTATCTTCACTTCCTGGGTCAGTTGTATTTTGTACGGGTGCAGGCCCAAGTCACGACGCAAATTTAGCCAAGTTGTGGTCTGCGAAAGGCCGAGATCTTGTGAGCGACGCGAACTCGACTGCCTCGAATTATTCTGAACACTCTCACAGACAGCGGCGATATTTTCGGCAGATCTTGCGTTTGGTCGATCGTCTGAGGAACCAGTGGACTCGAATTTATCTACCACATTGCGAATAGACCTCGCGGTAGGACATTTATGGCGACCGTAATATGGGCGAAACGCGCTGTACGTTGCCCGAACAGAACACCAATTGTGATCAAACAAGTTTATCATTTGCACGTGTTGTTCAATGATCATCATCATCGTTTATTTACACAAAAAGAAAAACAACAAGCTTAACAAGGCTATACATTTTGCAAATAAACATTGGGAAACCCACAGAAGCAACAGGTGTTGCTTGTGCGTGGTGTAAATAAATTTTTATAACTTCAGATACTAAAATTTATAATGAGTATGGTTAACAAAAGGGTGATGTGTAAGTAGACATAAAATTAATCATATGTGGTATAAATAAAATAGATTAAAATAACCATTATAACAATCATAAGAACATCCGAGACTTTTATATATAAAATGAATCACATGTATAAGAAAAATCACTCGGATCACAAAACAATTGATATGATCTATCCGAACATGGCGATTTGGCAAAACAGACTGAATGAATGACAACTAATTTGACAGATGTAGCATAAACAAGATGACCGTTATAAATTGTCAAAGTTCGAAAGTCCCTGTTGGAAGACCCTATAGTTACATCTCCGAACGTCAGCTGTTCTGATAGCGGTGGAGCTAAAGGATAAATCATTAAATTATTGTTTCACTGTATTGAAAAATAATCGTCAGCCGAAGTGACGAGGGGGGGTTATATGTCAGTCACGTGCCTCATTGAAAATTCAACAAATAAGTTTATTTCATACCTTAATAAATTCCTACATGTATATTTTTATACTTTTAGAGTTATGATGAAAATCGTCAGTTGTATTTTTGATGGGGAAAAGACCGTCAGTCAGCGCGATAAACATTTTAAATATAAATGGATGTTTCTTTGTTGATTGGTAAGTGATAAACTTCTACATCGCTCAACCGATCGTGATGAAACTTGACATGTATAAGTAATTTTTCATAGAGAAGGTTTTTAGGCTATCAATTTATCTGTAACTCGCCACTAGAAGGCGCTGTAGAACAATTTTTTGAAAGCACTGTTCTATAACGCTGCGCATGCCTAAGTACGTTGATTCTGATTCTGTCAAAACATTGGAACAACGGCAGCGGCGATACAGCAACATAGTACTAGTTTAATATAAATAACACCACATTATATCAATTAATTTTGTGTCAGTTTCAAATCATAGTAATATTTACTGTAACATGAAGGTATTTGAAGCAGTCAAAGTTTCGCTTTTCTAACATACCTTTCCTAAAAATTATTATTCTGGTCTTCAGGTAGAATAACCTGTAGTAAGTATACCCTAATGGAGTGGGACAAACTTTCATGAATAAAACAGAGATTTCTACTTTCTACTAGTTTGTTTCTGTTGTGCTGTTCTGTCGAAAGGTATACTCTTCAAAATGTCTGCAAAAACAAAGCCAAGGTGTGTGTTTTGTTTAAAAACAAATGAACCGCTTCATTCGTTCACTACAAGTTTTTTAATAAAGTGTAAAACTATTCTAGATATACGAAAAAATAATAATTTATCGATGAAAGACGCTAAAGTACCAGTGGATGTAAATGACGAACAAAAATATCATTCAAAGTGTTACAGACTATTCACAGCATTACCAAAAAAATATCGTTCAACCTGTGGGTCTGAGCCATCGTCTCATGAATCAAGGTGAGTTGAAAATGTAAGTTATTGGAAGTTATTTATTTTAAATTAGATATCATTATTAGTAACTCAGGGAACTGAATTGAACAGTGAAGCTCAGATTTTTGGAGTATGAACATAACAATTTCGTTTTCGGGCGAGTATATAGAGAGAGGGAGATTTAAAATGGGAAGGGAAAGAGATCTAACTCATAGGTATAAATTGTGTACAGACAAGTTAAATCTCGAGTCAGAATTTTTTGTGGAATTTTGCTGGTGAAAAACTATTTTACCTTGTTTCAAAACGTACGTTGAATTTTCTTATATTATTATTCTTCAAAAATATTATATTTGATTTATATGTTTATGATGTTTCGTTATCAAACAAATTTACAATAAACGAAAAAATCGAAATTGAAATTTTTTTATTTCAAATGTGATATTGTTGAAACGTCAGATATATCGAAGAAGAAGAATAATTGGAAGAAGAGCAGAATCTCGTCATCGACAGCTCCGATGATAGTTGTGAGGAAAGTGATGATTATGACACAGACACAGCAGAAGATGTATATGAAGAAGTAGAATAATAATTTATGTATCATCAGAATTCAAAGTTTTTTTTTTCAAATTATTAGTATTTTGTTTCTAAGAAATAAATATTTCTGTATATTGACTCGAAATCGACACAAAATTAATAAATATAATGTGGTGTTTTGAAGTGATAACTTCTTATGGGAGGGTAAACCGCTTCGTTACCTAACGCGTAACGGCGCCAGTTTGCCTGGCTTCCTTTTCTCTCACGCATACGTCAGCGGAAGGCAGGCTCCTCGTCTCTCGTCGGACAGTGTTGAAGAATTTCAATATTTCATATAGGAATGTAGGCTTTCACGGCTGACGTCAGTGTTTATATTGGTTTCCGAGTTTTAGGTGGTCTTCTTTGGTTACAAACTCCAAACGTTACAACTGCAACTACGGCAGTCATCTTCAGTGGAATGGTCGAAGTACTCTTCTTGACGACCATGCCACTGAAGATGACAGCCGCAGTCGCAGATGAAACGTTTGAAGATTGTAACCAAAGAAGACCATAGCAAAACCCGGAAACCAATCAAAACATCAAATAGGTAGTTCAACTTAGATCAGTTTTAAGTTATCGCTTCCGTCAAACGTCCCGAGACGCACACGTTTTTTTTATATTAGATTAATTTTTTTTATTGATGCAACTAATTTTTCTTTATTTTTAGTATTTTGATATTAACTTATGTTTACAAAAAAGATTTGAAGCTGTAATAACTTCTACTTATTACATGCGAGTGCTTTTGATACCAGGCTGTGCTATCATCTTCATGGCTCTACTCAAACTGAACGTTTTATCTTCTTGTTTGTTCTTTTATACGGTGAGAACGCCTTAGTGCAGGTATTCATCCCCTCCTGTCCTCCGGATGTCTCTTTAAATTTGCCTATATTTGGGTTACAAAAGATATTACGGGAGGTGACAAATACCTGCACCAAGGCGTTCTAACCGTATGAAAGAACAAACAAGAAGATAAAACGTTCAACCTGAATAGAGCCATGAAGATGATAGCACAGCCTGATATCAAAAGCGTAATAGGTAGAAATTATTAAAGCTTCAAATCCTTTTTTCAAACTTATGTTAATATTAGATTAATATCATACTCATTGAAAAAAATTCAAAGTGCTTTCTCGAAACATTTTGAAATTTTTAGATTCATATCTTTCACATAGACAACAAATTGTTAAAGTGGAGAACCACATGTCAGATTTCAAAAATACTTCTGCAGGTGTCCCACAGGGTTCAATCCTTTGACCTATCCTCTACATAATTTACACCTCCCATTGACAACCTGTTTGAAAAAAATTCAAATAGCATAAGTATGCTGATGATACACAGTTGTATTATTCTTTTACTCCTGACTCTATACAGCAAAGCGAAAATATCATTAATGAGGATTTGAATCAATTCGTTAATGTATCGAAAAAACATGGCCTGTAAGTTAATAATTCCAAATGCTCTATGATTGTATTTGGAAGGAAAGTCACAATATCAAAACTTAGCGATTTAATCAGAAAAATTGATGACACTGGTTTACCGGTTCTAAATCAGGTTAAAAATCTAGGAGTTTTTATCGATGATGAACTCAAATTAACCAAATTACTCATTTGTGATTGGTTGATTCTGAACTCATTTGTGATCAAAGAGTTCAGAACTCTTGTGAGATTTTCGTGCGGTGTCAAGAAAAGAGAACCGAAGTTATTGAACAGCTCCCTATCTCTATAACAAAATAAATTATCGAACTGATGTTCATAATGTGAACATCAGGCGCATAATGATCCATGTTGTTAGACACTCTATTGAATTTCTCAAAAGGTCATTTACATAGCTCAATTCTATAACAACCTACCACCTTCCTTTCGGTCAAAATCTGTTTCCAGTTTCAGGTACTGCCTGAAAGAACACCTTATGAAAAAACAATAATACCCGAATATCTTCTACATTTGTTTGAAGGTGATTGACAATGTTTCATGATGAATTTCACTAGTTCGGACTTCCATTGTCTACTATATAAAATGATTTGAAATCCCTAAAACAACTATAAAAAGAAGAATTAAAAATGAATAGCTGAAAATAACAATTATATTAAGCAAAATAAACCTGAAATGAAATATTACTGAAATAAAATACAAGTAAAATAGAACAATTGAACAAAAATAAATAAAAATGAAGAAATGAAAAAAGAAAATAGAAATAAAAAGTTGAGAGATTCCAAGTCAAGTTAGTTCACGACGTTTCGATTGTTAGTATCTACAATCGTCTTCGGGTGATGACTGGACTGATTCCTCCGAGACATGACTATTTATAGGTCGTTCGAGTACTTTCACTTATCCCCGCTTTCCATTTTCCGCTTCACCGGTTCCATGGAAGATGACCGTTTGGCGGGAGTTGGACATTTTTCGTTTGATGATGGGTTTCCATATGTTACGTATTTCTACGCTGGCCTGGCTGAATACGTTGTTGGACAACATGTATGCGGCTTCCTTGAATTTTCTCCTAAACCAATGTTCCTCTCTGTACAAGATCTCATCTTGGAACCACTCGATGTTGTGTTGATGGGTCCAAACATGGTCTGCTATTCCTGATTTGCTGGTTTCCTGTGTGTTTTCTGTGCTCGGCAATGCGAACATTCAATGGCCTCTTAGTTTCACCAATATAGAATTTTCCGCACTCACAGGGTATCCGGTAAATGCAATTCTTGGAATCGCAGTCCGCGTTTGGTGGCCTGGTTTTCGTGAGGCTGTTACGGATAGTGTTACCGAATCTGAAGCAGGTTCTGATGTTATACTTGGAACCAATTCTTCTTATCCTCTCCGATAATCCTCTGATATAGGGAAGTGCAAGCACTGGTTGTGACAGCTTCTCTCTCCCGCTGTCTTTTAGCCAAGGTCTTTTCTACCATCGCTTTGGAGTAGCCGTTCCGTTGAAGATCATTTTTGATGATGTCTAGTTCTTTCTCGAGACCTTCCATCGTGTTACAGAGCCCGAAAGCACGATCTAATAGAGTCTAATAGCACGGTCTAATAGAGGAATCATCAAAACGATGTTGCCAAATGGTGAAATAGAAACGAATCCCTTTAAATGTTGAATGCATTAATTTTCATTCCTCTTTTTTAAGTATTTAGATAATTTTTTTTAAAAAAAGGTTGAAATGATAAGTTTTAAATGCGTTGTTTTAGAGCTCTTTTATGAAAACTACTTGATTTTCGTCAGGAGGAACATTCCCAATTAAATGTCGTACCCGCTATCACAATTACAATGTTAGGTTCTTTGTTTTTTTTTGTTTTTTATCTTTTTCATTTTTTTTTGTAAGGTGCAAGAGGAAGAATGAACTCTGTTCATTCTTGTATCCTATTGACAAATTTGTATTTTGTTTTTCTCCATAATAATGTATCATGTTATTTCTGATGTCAATAAACTAATTCATTTTTTTTTCACCGTAGTTGGGCACTGGTCAAGCCTATCCCCCTAAGCCCCGATACATTCGGGAGGGCGCGCCAGCATTATCAACCAACGACCATTCCCCACACCGTGGAGTAAGTGATCATTGGGTCTGAAAATCATGTGCCCTGAGCAAGCACAGTGAGCCAAGAATGACAGCCTTCTGCATCTGTCCGGCTAAGATTACTGCCTTAGTGCGGCAAGCCGGTATGATTTTAAGATTCGAGAGTAGATAGGACATCATTCCACCAAGGACTCCAGTAATATCAGAACAACCATTTCGACAGAGTGATCTGGATAGAGTCTGCGGAATTCGAAGAGAAAGATATTTTATACGTTTTTCCTCCTCTTTTCGGACGATATTCGTCTTGCCAGGAGCTGAAAACTCGTCCACAAATATCGTCTTGCTCTGGTGGTCGAGAAGGACCACATCAGGCTTATTAGCTTGTATGAGCCTGAGGGTGTGGAACGAATAGTTCCAATAAATTCGGCACTTCTCGTTCCCCACAACGGATTCAATATCCCCCGGAGCGTAGGGCAACACCGGTGTCTCGTCAATACCGTAAGAGTGCCGTAGATGGTAATATAGCACTCTTAGGGCCGCGTTATGTCGATGGATATAGGCCGAAACGGCATACGTTGAACATAGTGATAGCAAGTGCATTAGGGTCTCTGGCGCCTCGCGGCAGGCCCTGCACCTTGTATCAGGAACCTCTATACCCATCACACGACTGTGGTAGACTAAAGTGTTAAAAACACCATCCTGGCAAGCCATGATGAACCCCTCAGTTTCCGACTTCAGCCCACTCGACCTGAGAAAAGCGAAAGTGAGGCGCTTTGATAAGCCAAGGTCTTCAATGTTATTGAAGAAGACCCCATGCATCGGCTTATTCTTCTGTTTCCGCAGAAGTGAGGTGATCTCTGCGGCTTTTATTTGAGCTTTTTGCTGAACGGGTTCCAACTCGGTGACAGAGTTAGTATTATTATTAATAATAAAAAAAAATATTATTACCTTTTTGCTCGGTATAGAAATCATTTGAACCGATTTTTGTCCAATGACTTCTTCATGCTGTTTTCTTTAGCTCCACCGCTAGTGCGACAACTGACGATCACTTTACTGATTTCTGAACATTAAACAACAGTTTGAAATCACATTCATTTGTCTGACAGATGCAAGAGAAGTTCCGAACACACCCTATATTTGATTATCTTTGCACTTGATTTGCTTCTAAAAACACAATGATTTAATTTATATGAACGGTTTGTTTGAATCCCCTTTCTCATTCCTTTCTGCAGCAAAAAAATTCATAACACTATATTGTTATTCAACTTAGATATTATTTCATTATTTAAGCTTTCAATTTGTCCACATATAATGCGATTCATAATCAAATGATTTACATATGTTACATGTTTTTCAGTCATGCGAAAGATGTCGCAAAACAATCAATACCTAAAAGACATTTCGGAAAAGTGGTTTGTAGAATGTGCCTTGAATCGGCTGCAAAGACACAAATGGTTCCACTTACAACGTGGGATGTCAACTACGCCGGCAGAAGTGAAGCTTACAAGCAGAATAAAATTTTGCAAACCGAAAGGGTTAACAGTATGATCAATGTTGTGATGCCAAACTTTGTAAGTATAAAAACAAATAAAGCTGATTGTAACGTAATAGTAACCTAATGTAGGCTTTCACAGCTGACGTTAATATTTTGGTTGGTTCTTCTTTGGTTACGATCATGCAATTATATTTTTTTGAATGGAACACCCCGTATATTAATACATTTTTGGAATCGCTCTAGTATTTGAATACTTTTTTGTTAATAATGTCCTATACCTATCTTTATCTGTTTTCGAGATAAAAAATAAATTGTGCTAAATATGGTCCAAAACATAGCCTTAATTGAAATTAAGTACATCAGTACTCTCAATTCATGAAAAGTTGATATTTTGATGATAGTTTCGACAAACTCGAAATATTCAAATAACACCAAGAAATCGACTCCATATCATACAGGGCGTGCTAAAATTACTTTTATTTCCATTGTGCATAAAAGTAGTCGAAAGTTCATTTTTTCAAATGAAACCCCCTGTATATTACTCGATAAATTGAAAGATGGTGAAAAATGCTTCAAGGTGATATACACGTCCCTATACCTAAATCGTCAAGTTTTCTTAATAAAGCCGTTTTTGTGGAAAAATAGTTATTCACGTGTTGAAAGTGGCATTTTATTTTGTGAGTGGGGATTATTGTATTATTATTATTATTGCTTCCATTCGCAGTGCAGAAAAAGATTTAGGTGTATCACATGCTTCAGTACAACAACGAATTTTGAAAAATCACGGAATGCATCCGTATAAGTTTACCAAAGTTCAAGCTCTAAAAACAGAAGACTTTGAACGTAGAATGCATTTTTGTGAATTCGTTTTGATTCACACACAGGAAGATCGGGAATTTTTGTCAAAAATAATTTGGAGCGACGAATCAAAATTTACGAGGGATGGTATTTTCAATAAAAGGAATAAACATTTTTGGGCTGATCATAATCATCAATCATAATCATCATGTTACAAAAGAAATGGGTTTTCAAGAAAAATTTGACCTGAATGTTTTCTGTATTCTGAAGAACAATAAAATTAGCTTTTTTAATTATGAAGACACACTGAATGCACTGAGATATCTCCAAATATTGAGGACGACTGTAACGGATTTTCTTGAAAATTTGCCTTTAGAGGAATATAAGAATTCGTAGTTTCAACTGGACGGAGCGCCAGCTCATTCCACCCAGGAAGATTCCAGGAAACTTGACGAACTCTTCGACGATCGTCTAGGGCCGTGGGATTGGCCACCGAGATCACCCGATCTTACGCCACTTGACTTTTTTATGGGGTGTTTTAAAAGAAAGAGTATACAGTACTCCAGTGCCTACCAAAGAAGAATTGCGACGGCGAATAGTGCGGAGTATTGAAGATATGGATCCCTAGGAAATTGAAAAAGCAACCACAAGTCGCGTACAAAAAAATATTTTAAAGTGTTTAGCATTTATTGTGAAAATGTGATAGTTTGTTTACAATTTTGTTATTTTGAATCATCCTATTCTGTTATTGTCTGTACTTTCACATGTTTTAGTCCACAAAATCTTACTTTTTACCTAGAAATGACTGATTTTTGGTACAGTTGTTCCCTGGAAACTTTGAGCCATAGTTAAGGAAATTATTTTGTAACCTTACAAACTTCCTCTCGTTCATTGGTGTTAATTCAGGATACATTTGGTTGAATTTTTTACACGTTCTGACAATGATTTGATCACTTTGTTCATGTGTATAATAAATAATTTCGTAAGAACTTCGTTTGAATAATCGATATTTGCATTCATTTTGGAAGATGATTCGAAACACCGTCGATAACTCTTTGTAAAATACTTATAAAAGTAACCGAACTGCTATAAGCTTGATAATTCATACTACTACCTAAATCCAAATTCTAAAAAAAAAAATGTTTCTAGAAGAAGCGACTTTATTGAGAAAACTTGACGATTTATAGTCTATTTCAAAAGAGTGTAGAGTAATAAATCATGAAGTGTCATAAAATTTGCCTGAATTTCGTTGTCGTCCATGGGCGTAGGCAAATCTTAGGATTATTAAACTTAATAATTAAAGTAAATTAAAAATTACAGACATAGATAATAATAAAAGGCCATTTTTGGGAAGTAATTTGGTCTAAAACTAAGTACCTACATGTATTTAGGTAAGTAAAATTTCTTAAAAAAAGATTAAGATTAATTTTAGTGGTTCTTGTAAACTTATTTAATATGCAATTTGGGTTCATATACTTGAGCATGATTTCTCAAAAAAGGGTTAACACTTAGTTCCGAGGTGCCATGTCATTATAATAGTCCCTTTTTGACCCTGCCCACCAATCATGCAATACCTATTAAACCCAGGTAATTAAGAAAAAGGGTTTAAATATATTGTAATGGTGTCTTAAACATTCGAGTTATAATAGTAATTGTTACTACACCAATTAAACGTACAGTGATATTGTGATATAGAAATAGTGAAAAAGTTATAAAATGGGGACATTTACTCCAAAGAAAAGAAGTGTAAAAAATTCTCCGCTATCTGTTTGCGAAAAAGTTATAATTTTAAATGTATATGATTGCATAAAACACGATCACCCTAGTTTGTCTGTGCAAGAAAGTGTTGAGCGATGTGCCCGAATGACTGGAATTGGACAGTCCACGATTTTTAAATTATTGCGAGAAAGAAAGATATCAGGCCAGGTAAGTCCATGCAAGAGAAAATCAGGAAGACCAATAAAAATCTTAGATGAAGACACCAAATGTGACATTCGAAGAAAAGTTCATTCGTTTTATTTTAAAAAGGAAATACCCACTCTTGAAAAAATATTTATCGAGATAAGCCAAGATAACGATATTCCTTTGATATCCAGAAAACTTTTATGGAAAACTTTAAAAAGTATGAATTTTGCCTGGGAAAAGCACAATCGAAAGGCACTATTACTGGAAAGTGATGAAATTGTTTGCTGGAGACGAAAATATTTGACAACTATAAAGCAGTACCGCAGAGAGCAAAAGAAAATTTTTTATCTTGATGAGACGTGGATAAACGAAGGTTATATAGTCAAAAAAATGTGGCAAGATAAAAATATAACAAGTTCTCGCCAATCTTTCATAGAAGGCCTTTCGACGGGTATTAAAGTGCCTTCGGGAAAAGGGAAGAGGCTTATAATTGCTCACATTGGAAGCGAAGACGGATTTTTAAAAGAAGGTTTGTTAAGCTTTGAGTCGTGCCGGACGGGAGATTATCATGAGGACATGAATTCGGATGTCTTCGAAGACTACTTCGGGGAAATGTTAAAATTTCTTTCAGCTGATTCGGTCGTGGTTATGGATAATGCAAGCTACCATTCAAGGCGCTTAGAGAAGGTACCAACTTCAGCTTGGAGAAAGCAAGAAATTATTAACTGGCTGTCAAAAAAAGGTATTCAGTTTGAGACGAATTCAGTAAAGAAGGAACTACTAGCCATAGTAAAACAACATAAATCTCGCTTCATGAAATATGCCGTAGAAGATGTAGCAGAAAAGTATAAAGTAACTGTGCTGCGCCTACCGCCATATCATTGCGAATTAAATCCTATAGAACTTATATGGGCACAAGTTAAAGGATATGTTGCAAGGCACAATACCACATTTAAAATGAAAGATGTCAAGGTATTGTTTGATCAAGCCATTATGGAAATCACATCAGAAAACTGGCAAAAAGCAATCCAGCATGTTTTAAAAGAGGAAGATAAAATGTGGGAACTGGACAACTTGGTCGATCAGGTGGTTGACCCTATAATTATAACACCAGGGGATGATGACAGTTCTTCGGATGAAGACTATACTGAGGTAGAATAATTTAATTGAATTGTAAATATACTGTAGCGGGATAAGCAATCTGGACAGAGACCAGTGTATCAGTGACAGTGACACTTTTGCTTAGGTTAGGGTTTAGAATTAAGGGTAGTCTGAATAATTATTTTCTCGGAAGGTTCTCGAAAATTGTACCTAGTAATCTCTAGAACATTCAATTAGGGTATAAATAGAGTGTTGTTAAACGTTAAGGGAAGTTCACAGTTTTAGTATTGTTCAAGTGTCAAATTGTAATAACGTATCCAGTAAAGTTCTTGTCGTTTTTGTGAATAAATTGATTTAAAGTCCCCACAAGTGTTTCAATACGTAAAGTTCGTTCGTGTGTGTTTGTGAGTATTTCCCGATTTCGGTTCGTATATATTTTATTGTTACATTTTATATTTTTTTAATAACACTGTTCTGCTGTATTAAATTTTTATTTCCTTTAATATAATTTTTATGAATGCATATTCTTTTGGCAATTATCCCACTAGCGCGCCTCTGACTCAGTATTTATCCGTCGATAACAATGGACAAATCCCTCAAAACAGGGTGATACCTACCTGCTCTTTATGAAACGACATAATTTTGCAATGCGGACTAGGGAAGTGACAGAATTTATTGACGGATTACCCTGTAGCGCTTTTGAATACTTAATGAGATTTTATTACTCTACACTCTTTTGAAATAGACTATAGGTATAGGGACTACTTTTATGCACAATGGAAATAATAGTAATTTTAGCACGCCCTGTATGATATGGAGTCGATTTCTTGGTGTTATTTGAATATTTCGAGTTTGTCGAAACTATCATCAAAATATCAACTTTTCATGAATTGAGAGTACTGATGTACTTAATTTCAATTAAGGCTATGTTTTGGACCATATTTAGCACAATTTATTTTTTATCTCGAAAACAGATAAAGATAGGTATAGGACATTATCAACAAAAAAGTATTCAAATACTAGAACGATTCCAAAAATGTATTAATATACGGAGTGTTCCATTTAAAAAAATATAATTGCTAGGAATTTTTGATAGAAGTGGCAACGCCGCAATGCTGAAAATATTTTAGATCGATAGAACAAGTAAGGAAATGTGAGAGGTGAAATTTTCAGAAAAATCATGCTTTGCGTTTTCCAGAAACGTCTAACCTACCATCGACCGTGAGTCACGCTGTATACTCTATTCTTGATACAGGCTCTGTTGTTTATGTTTGAATGTCACTTTTAGTATAAGATGATTATAATTGCTAAAAATTTTGTCGTTATTTCTGTTTTGTATGTTAGAATGTCCAGTTAATAAAGTCTTTATAATCAACCTTACAATGTAAGTAGGAATTACTAATTTTACAAAGATTCTTTTATTTTTAGGATTTTGACATAGCCTACAATCCAATGATATGCCACAAATGTGTTGCACGACTTGAGTCAGCTTTCAATTTTATCGAGGAGTGTAAAGAATCTGAGAAAGTGATCCATTCGTATAAAACCAAATTTGCTTCCCATCAAGAATTAGTTTCCTGCGACGACGTTGCTCAGAACAGGCGATTACTAGAAAAAGAAGAGTCACGACGAAAAAGAAGGAAGTCTTCCAAACAACATGATAATGATAGATTGGTGACCAGCAGTCCGCTCGGACAAAACGAGTCAATATCTGCCGGCGATACTAGTCAAGTAGAAGTACATGAATTTGAAAGGGTTGATTGTGGTGAGAGCCAAGAAAGCATCACAATGGAAACAAATTCGGAAATTATGACTTCGATCAAATCTGAACGAGAAGATTTGGAATGTGACGACAGCGAAGGTAATTCATTTCTAATAAACACAGCAGATTTAACGTCAGTTATAGTCAAGGAAGAGGTTTCGGTGAAAGAGGAAGTTCCTTGCGATTTCAATGATCTTCCAACGAATGACCAACATTGTGACCTCATTGTGAAAGATGAAGCCTACTCACTGACTATTGCGTATGGTACAGATGAGAATGATGAGTATCACAGAGATTCTGCATTATCGAGAAAACGAAAAGAAATGGATCCCGGAACTTGATCAGTTGTGTTGTTTATATTTTGATTTTTTCCATTAAAAACATTTCAATTTTTATGTATTTATTTATTTCGAACAATAAAAGGTCTTGAAGTAATAATGGTACTGGCCGAATTAAAAGAGCTTGAAGTAGTAATGGTACTGGCCGAATCAATGGTTAGAAGTATTTGTTGAAAATGCATTTAGTGAACCACGCAACAGTGCCCAATACCAAATTTTTTCATTTCGAATACAAACCTCAGTATATTATTCAATTTTTGGATTCTTCAGATTATTCCAGGCATATCTCATGGTCATTATCCTATACCTATCTTCAATTGATTTGAAAATATTAGCGTGTTTCCATATCTACTGAAAAAAAAAATACATTGAAGAAGAGGAAATTATTTGATTCAGAAATTCGATACAACATATTCAAGTTAGGTATTGAAAATGAGAAAGTAAGCAGAAATCATTTCAGAACCTTTTTTTTTGAAAAAGCTGTATAAGTAATTTTGTGGGAGAGAAGAAGAGACGGGATTTTTAGACGGATTACTGTAGATCGACCACTTCGAGGCTAAAATCTTCGGAAAACATTTCGCAAACCAACGTCCAACAATGCTTTAGTTAACACTATCATTGCCAAATGCCTGATTAATTTTTTTGGGCTTTATCGATCAGTATAAACCACTACACATTAGAAATTTTTAATGAGATACACAATACAAAAATCGTGACATTAAAACGGACAAAACTTTCAAAACGACCTAATATTTACTGGAGATGGATCAATTCCGTTGATATATCAAATTCAAAATCATTTACAGGCCTATCAATAATTTATTGGATTAATTTTAGTAGAAACTTTTAAGATTAATAATGTCACTCTTACAGTTAGCTTTGGACATGACATTACTAATGTAATGTTTGCCAGGTGGATGGAGATAATATATGAGTCCAGGTCAATTCGTTTACTAGGCAAATCACACTCGTATTTTTTTAATTACTTCAGAATGTCCATTAGTTCTTTTGATGAATTTATTAGAATTTTGAAATGAAAAATTGAACGCTGTGAAACCAATATGAGAAAAAGTACACGACGGTGTACGCGGTTGGGTACGACTGCAAGTTTGTGCTTAGTGTACGGCGGATGCCGCGATGACATCTCGGCGGAGATCAGCAGCAAGTTGACGCAGACGCCCGTTTTGACTTTTGTGAACGCCCGTGTACGTCTAGTACAGTATTTCTTATGGGCGGCTTGAGTTCGCTGGAACGCGACTGCAATTGTGTGGTCGATCCGACCGCAAAATGTGGCTTGTGTACGGGCTTTCTAACCTTACATATAACAAAGACATAAATTAGACTACTCCTTGACTGGTAACAATGTGGTAGCTTCTGGAAGTTACACTTTCTACCTTTGGCTATGTCTAATAATAATAATGATAGGTATTTATTCCCAGAATGATACAATAAATGTGTAAATATTTACTGAAACAGGAAAAGCTGAAGATCAGCAGGTTGTATCAGAAGATGCAATCTCTATTTTTCATCCTAGGTAAACTTCTATGTATCAAAACTAATGTCAGGTATTCGAAATTTCGATACCACTGCCACCAATGTCTCGATTTCATGGTTTTCTTATAATTATTAGTTTTCAAACGTATTGAACTGAAGTCACTTGCAAGTATTGTCCATTTTCAAGCTATTTTCTATTATATTTTTGTTGTGACGTCTTAAAGCAAGTCTCAATTCTGAGATGAAAGCTTGACGTAAAGTAGAGCAAGTTCGTTTTCCAAAAGCGTATTGACTAAAAATCCCATTTACTCCCTTTCTCTCACCACTCTTCAACACAGTTGTTTCTACTTCCCTAGTTGAAAAAAGCATTGAGCCATAAAACACTTCTCAGTTCTTATCATTCCCTTTTTCACTATCACCTTTCATATCAATCAATCAATCAATTTATTCATTGTAAATGAAACATTACAACGTCGTTATTTCCTTAGTATTAAAATTAAAATACATATACACAGAGATGCACAGATCAAAATAAAATAAAATTAATATATACAAAATTATTATGCACATGTAAACCTACAAGAGATGTAGAACATGTATTATTCATTTATAAAATCTTCTATTGAATAGAAACATTTTTCTATTAGGACATTTTTCAGCCAGATGGAGAATTCATTCGAGTGTTTCTTTTTTGCAAAGTCTGGAATTTTATTATATAATTTTGCGCCCCAATAATCGCATCCTTGCTGTGTTTTCTTCAATCGATGAAGAGGAACTTGCAGTAAATCTTTATTTCTGGTATCATAGGAATGATTGAGTAAATTTTTTGAGAACATCTCTGGATTTGCGTGAACATATTTTAGACAACTATATATAATATGCACTGGGAATGGTGAGGATTCTATGTTGACGAAAAGCCTCTTTGCAGCTTTCTCTATATGCAAGTCCGCATAGAATTCTGATGGCTTTTTTTTGCTGAAGAAATATTTTGTTTGAATCAGAACTTGTGCCCCACAAAGGGATTCCGTAAGTTGCTATGCTGTGAAAGTTTGAAAAATAGGTTATTTTAGCCGCTTGATGTGTTGAAATTGTTTTCATTCTCCTTATACAATATATTGCTGAATTAAGCTTCTTACTCATTTTGCTTATTTGTACCTTCCAATTTAGTTTTGAGTCCAGATGTATTCCAAGGAATTTTAGTGATTTTTCCTCTGTATTGTTTTTGCTTGACATCATTAGCCTTTGAGTTTTTTCTTTGTTTAGCAGGAGTATATTTGCCGTAAACCAAATATCTGCTTCGGCTAGAACTTGCTCTGTCTGTTGTCTTATGTCACCTTCATCTTTGCCTTTAACTAGAAAAGTTGCATCATCTGCATATGCACTTGATGCATAAACCTTGATATTTTCGAGAAGATCGTTTGTGTAGATGATAAACAGAATTGGCCCTAAAATAGAACCTTGGGGCACTCCTTGAGTTACCGGAATTGTCTGAGATAGTGAATTTTTCCACCATGTCGATTGGAAACGATTTGACAGATATGACTTGAGCAGTTTATACGAAATTCCTCTTACTCCATAATATGATAATTTCTCTAACAGTATTTCATGGTCAACAGTATCGAAAGCTTTACTCAAGTCACAGCTTAATATCTGGGAGTCCTCTTGATTATCAATGGCATCTATGATTTTTTGAATAATCTCTATCATTGCTGTCATTGTAGATTTTCCTTGCTGATATCCATGCTGAGAGCTGTTGAAAAATGCTGAACTGTCAAAGAACTGGACTAATCTCTTTTTGATTACCATTTCGAAAATCTTTGATATTACTGGTAGAATTGAAATGGGTCTAAAGTTATTTGGAATATCTTCCCCTTTTTTAAAAACTGGTATAACTTTTGCATGATTTAGTTCATCTGGAAACACCCCTTCGTTTATGCATTTATTGATTATTAATGTAATAGGTTGCGCTATTACATCACCTAAGTCCTTCAAAATTGTGGTTGAAATTCCAAATATATCTTCAGTACGTTTACGTTTAATTTCATTCAAAATTTGTTTAATTTCTTTTTCATCCGCTTCAGAAAAATAGATTGATCAGACATTATCTATATTATTATTTCTCAGCGTTTCAATAGCGGGAACATTGATTTTTCCTATTTTACTTGCTGTTTCTGATCCTACCATTGCAAAATAGTCGTTTAACTCATCAGCCATGAGTTTAGATTTGTTGATTTTTGTAATATTCGGTGCTGTTTCAGACTTAATAATATTCCATATTGCTTTAGTAAATATATGGGATACTCCTTTAGGGTAGATCTACGTACGCGATCAGAGCTTTTCACATGCAGAAAAAAGCCATCAGAATTATCAGCTGGAGCTACATTCGACGCACACTGTCAACCACTTTTTAGAAAATTGTGAATAATGTCTGCCCTGTATGTTGATTTTCTACCCCCTGTTAGAAATATATAAACACAAAATACTACTCTCCAAACACTCAGATCTTCATAATTAGGAAACTAGAAATGCGGGACAACTCAGACAGCCAAGATTTAGATAAATCTTCGATAATATTCATTACTACACCAAAAGTTCCTAACTGTGTGTTAGAAACTAGATTTCTTTCATGTCATACCAATTTTTAAGCAGTTAGAGGTTGAACTCTGAGCTTGTAAAGCAATTATTGTGGGTTCGATTCACACTGAATGCAGTTTTTTAAACCACTTATAGTCAGTTCACAAGTGCCTTTGACGTCAAACTTTTTTCGTCTCCGAAAAATATGAACGAGGTGTCTTTGATTCAAAAAGAAGAAAGTTTACCAAAATAAAGTCTGACCTCTCGGAACTGTAGAACAAATATTTATAATTTTTCCAGAGTTGAAAATACTGAATAAATGAATGAACTATGAACTATAATCCGAGGTTTTCAGTATATAGGGATGTTTTAATGATCATTTCGAAATGAAAATGTGTCTTCAATTAAAGGGAGTTATAAAAATGCAAATTTGTAATTTCACTAGTTATTTATTGTATAAAATTGGTTATTATAAAAATAAATATAATAATTCACAAATTACTTTCAATCTCACCTATCATAATAAAACTTAAATATACCATAAATTCATCTCAAATGATAACATGTTTTATAATGTTCACATAAAATGTTCAACATACTGACAGATGTTCAAAATTTATATAATAGATTCAAATAAAAAAATTATCCGGAAAAAAGCTTTATGGCTTTCTCTTTTTCGCCTTTATAAAGAAAATTGAAGGAAACTTCCAAAAAAAAAGAAAGCAATTAAGATCAGAAGTATTTTTTCTTTTGTTTCATTTTCTCATGTTACATTTCAGTCTTCGGAGCGGTCCATGTGGCAAGGATCCAGGTCTTTATGCACATTACAACGATGAGGTTCGTTCATATAAACTCAAATACATATATGCAACTAATTTTTTCTTTTATTTTCAGTATTTTACTATTAATGTAAGTTACAAAAAAGATTTGAAGCTCTATAACTTCTACTTGATTATCTGCGAACGCTTTCGACAGCTGGTTGTGCTGTCATCCTCTAGGCACTATTCTATCTGAATGTGTCATCCTGTGTGTGTCCTTTTATATGGTCCGAACGCCTCAATACAGGTACTCTTGTTGCTTTAGGTAAATTTGACTGTATTTGGATTACCTCAAGTACTATTCTTTGTGTTGAAACTTCTCTAGGTTTATTGTTTCTAGGAGTGTATATTGATTTGTTTAATATATTGAATGTTAGGTCTTGTTGTGTTTTGATTTGTACTTGTTCCTCGATAAGTGATTGTTGACTGTTAAATTTATGGATGTTTAAGTTTTCCCAAATGTCCATGCGGTTTCCCTTTGGAAAAAACTGATCCAAAGGTACGATGAACACAAAAAGGCATACATAAACCCAATAGTATATAAATCAAACCTCGCAACACTCGCCATAACAGTCAAAAATCACTTATCGAGGAACAAGTACAAATCAAAACACAAGACCTAACATTCAATATATTAAACAAATCAATATACACTCCTAGAAATAATAAACCTAGAGAAGTTTCAACACAAAGAATAGTACTTGAGGTAATCCAAATACAGTCAAATTTACCTAAAGCAACAGAAGTACCTGAATTGAGGCGTTCGGACCTTATAAAAGGACACACACCGGATGACACGTTCAGTTTGAGGAGTGCCTAGAGGATTACAGCACGACCAGCTGTCGAAAGCGCTCGCGGATAATTAAATAGAAGTTATAGAGCTTCAAATCCTTTTTGTAACTTACATTAATAGTAAAATTAATATATATATATATATATATATATATATATATATATATATATATATTTTTTTTTTTCAAAGTAACTTTACCAGTGTATTTGTTAAATGAAAGGTTTTCTTTCAAACTACGATCTAGGTAAATTGTAAAATTGTTCATTGCGAATGAGTTTTTTTAAAATTGGGAAATTATAACATATATATTTTAGATACATCTAGTATTTTTTATAATTTCGCTATAGTGAATATGTTTATTATTATACATCCATATAAGACAGTGATTGCTTTCTTTCTTTGGAAGTTTCCCATAATTCTTTGTATAAATATGGAGAATTGGAAACCAAAAACTAATCTCTTCTAAAAAATCCCCCTTTCAATTTAAACAAAAAAAATATCTTTCACAGAAAGTAGGTATAATTCAACCTCTCCCCATGGTGCTACTTGTGAGTCCCTGTATTACCGACTGCTGCTCTGCTTCTCGGCCCTGAATGTGAAAAATATTTGGGAATCAACATTTTTCAATTGGCTGCCACCAACCTAGAAAACATACAACATTCGGTTTAATTGAATAAACGTTCCTTAGCGAAAAATTACTAAAAATTGTGGGACAGGAAATTCGAAGATATCAAATTCAATTCTTCATATAAAAAATAACATTAAAACTAACTTTATCATTACTATAGAGCAAAATATGATCGCATCATGATAAATTATAATATTGGTGAAGGTATTTACTTTTAACTGTATATTATACATAGATTATAGTCCGACAGGGTGACTGTCATAGAACTGCATCGAAGAATATTCTAAAAGTATGACTAGGAAAATTATGAAAATTTGGTAGTATGGAAATTATGTTAAGTAGGTTTGAACTGTGTTATTTTGAATGGAACATACTAAATTTCATTACAGATTTAGATTCTACATGAAATTATAGATCTCATATTGCACACATTTTACCTATCTTGCATATTTTCAGGAATATTTCACATTTAGGGGTGTAGGATTCCTGTGAATTCCAAAATAAATCTTCATCTTTCATATGCATGAATTATATTTATCTTACCAACTCAATGTAATAATAATGTATCTATCAGGTGCGGCAAACTACCCAATATTTTCTTTAATTATGAAGCAATTCGGCACCGCCGACAATTGGTTGATTTTCTGTTCCACATCCCTTTCTTTTTCCTTCAATTGCAGAAAATCTTTCTGCAATTTTTTGTGTCTCTCACTCAATTGCATCAGCTGATTAGAAAGGGCCTGCTTTTGCGATATATATTCTTGTTCCCTGTTCTGGAGGATTTTTATTTCTGTTTCCCTTTCTGTAATGAAACTCACAATCAACAAAATAATTTGGGTATGAAAAATAATAATCAGATTTTGTTAATGGAGGTGTCGGCCTCCGATTTTACATAATCTCTTGAAAAGAGAGAATTTCTCAATTATTTCTATCATGTAAATCAACATATATATTTAGTGAAAGCATATTTCACAAAACGTTTAAATGAAAGTAAAATGTGTTTTTATAGAGGTATAGAACTTAAAAGTAGGCAACACTTTTTTATCTGGTGGCCATTTTATCAGTTGTCAAGTGATTCATGTTCAGTTTGGTTTGGCATTTCAATATGAATAGAGTGACGCCTGAATAACGCTTTCGTATTGTGCAAATTTATTTTGAAAATCATGGTTCCACTCAAAATACGTATCGCGCACTACGTCCATTTTAAGGTCAACATAATCGTTCATCAGACCAATTAATTTGATTAACTATTGGACATTTTCGCAACAAGTTTACTCTAAATGATAATACGCATCCACAGAGACGTCATACAATGCATATAGAAGAAGTCATTGCTGCTGTGGAGCATAGCGTAGAGGAAGTCCCGAATCAAAGAGTTAGCCAATCGAAGAGTTCTGGGAATAAAGCTGTTATATGAATAATTAAATCTGTGAAAAGAAACGTAAAACGTTTGCACCTGTCTAGTTGAACAACTGGGGACATATAAAGATACTTTTGAAAGAAGCTGAGAGCTGTCCGTTGATTATTTTGAATAGAAGTATTAAATCTGTTTTCTGCGAGCCTCAAGAGAAGGTATGTTCAAAATACATTCCAAGGCAGTGAGTATAGTATACACGCATCTTGAAGGCAATATATCACAGGAAATTGTGCTGTACAGCCTCGAGTTTCACTTTTTGTGTAACGTAATGAGGGGATCAATAATCGAGATGAGTTATAACCAGGGAAAAATAAAGAGATTTAATAGCAGTGATGTTGGTGAAATCACGTGTGGTTCTCTTTATAAAACCAAGCATTTTCATAGATTTTTGAATTACAGCGAAAATGTGCGACCTAGCAAGGCGTAGATTCGGTTAATGGGCCCAAAACAAGATTGCCGTTGATCTCAATTTTCATAAACGAATTTTGTTTAGTGATGAATCTCACTTTTGTTTGAATCCATACGTCAATAAACAAAAGTGGCTTATTTGGAGTTATGATCATCCAGAAAGAGTGACTGTTTGGTGTGGTTTATGGGCTAGTGGAATCATTGTCCGTACTTCTTTAAAAACGATGCTGGTCAGAACGTTACAGTCGATGATGACCGTTATAAAGCAATGATTATTGGCTTTTTCGTTTATCAATTGAACAGCCATGTGCAGGAGCTGTGTTTTCAGCACGAAGGTGCAACATGTCAAACATCTCGTGCCACAATTAATTTATTGAAGGAAACGTTTGGTAATCGCATAGTTTCACGTTTCGGACCCGTGAATTGGCCTCCAAGATCGTGCGATTTAACGCCGCTAGACTATTTTCTGAGGGGATATGTAAGTCGCTAGTCTACGTCGATAGGCCCGAAACGATTCACCACTTGGAAGACAATATTCTCCGCGTTATTGCCTGTATACGGCCACAAATGTTGGAAAAAGTAATCGAAAATTGGAATTAACTACGTCCGAGCCAGCCGTGGGGGTCATATGCCAGAAGTCATTTTAAAATTATAATGACAGAAGATTATCTTTCGAATAAAGTAAAGTTCATGTCAATTCAAAAATTCATCTTTATTTCATTCCATTTCAAAGTTTTATTCCTCTATAAAAAAACATCCTATATTTGTCTCGAGCGGGCAATTTTTTTAGTTTGTGTCTGAAAATTACTTTTTTGCTTGATCTACAAATCTTTGAAAAGAGTTCATTTTGAAATTATATGTTTTCTTCCATTGTTTGGAAGATTCCCCCTTTTGTATAAAGATGAAGAAGTAGAAGGCCAAAACCTTCATTTCCCAAAAACTAGTTAGATATTTGAAAACAGTAAATTATCCCTGCTGGAAATTATCAATGTTATTGTTATATTTGTTTATCTGTCATTCTAATTCGGGGTGTTAGGAAGCTTTGACTTCAGCTATGAAATGTTGAAACTTAAAATTTATTCTATACCCCCGACTCCACCTACAATAATTTTGAATAGGAGATTACAGTGGAGGTTAAAACATCATGAATGTTTCTAGTTACAGTGCGAACCTACAAGTTTTGACTTGTTTGTTTTGTTCGTTAGAAACCCTTCAAGCTCCCCTTGATTTTGTTTGTTTTGAATTAAAGTGGTTTATAGTTGATATGAAAACTGAATTATATTTTTCTTTGACTCTGACTTCGGCACCGACTCTGATAAATCAAATTTTAAATCTCCTGATCTTACTCCGGTTTGGTGAACCAACCTCTGTAATATCCATGTTTTCATAATCTTGTAATTATAATTTCATGTAAATTTTTAATGAATGAATTATATTATTGAATTGAATCATATAATGATACCCCATGAAAATCCATATAAAAACAGTTTACTGTATTTTCACTACTTCCTTGAGCAGGGCTACCCTGTTGTACAGCAAATTTTTAATAGTGAGAAGCACAGTAAAGTGAGTTTGTGAGTTTTTAATTATATTGCTATAGTTGACTTACTTGAAACTATTGATGCCAAGTTTGCCATCACATCAAAAATTGATGAATTCAATGAAGCACCACTGACTTTACCATCTCCAGTGCTTCTCAAATTAGGCATGCCATCAAGGCTAGATTCATCTAGGGAAGTACTGAATGAAACTGCGCTGGTGGTGCCAACATCATCAGATCCCAATTCTCTAGTAATATCACCTGCTACAGATTGTAGATGCTGCTTACCTTGAAGATGTTCACGTTTATTGTGTAGATTGTGAAACCATTGGTCACAAGTTCGACAATACAGTTCTTCATTATCTTCTTCCTGAACAGCATATGTTGCTTTTGTTTAAATAAGACATATGTGAGTTCAATTGAGGTATATCATAGAAGTGAGTAGATAGAGTTATTAACCGCTTTACACATATGTATTTGTAGTACGTCAGAGGTAACCTTAAGACTAAAAAAAAAATCAAACAATACAACTTACAAATTATTATGTACATTTCGACAGGAAGGATACATTTAAAATGAAGTAAATTAATACTGAAACATTTCAAACATGATAGAGGGAGAGACCTAATATTGAATTTTGTGGTACTCTGTGAGTTATATTTTAGATAAAATAGAAGATTTAACCAATTGACATCTACCAGTAGATCCGATTAGTGAGCAATTCCCTCTATTCCATATTGGTGCAGTTTTCTGAGCAAAACTTATGATTCATGCAATAGAATGCTTTATAAAAATCGAAAAAACTTCAAATAAAAATGAAAAGAAGGTAGGTGTCATGATTATTTTTCTTGGCTTGAAATCCAAATTGATTTGAGCTAATTATTTCTGTTATGTTTGAGAATTCTGTTGAACGAATTTCAAGAAACTTTTCAGTAATTTTTGCGTGTGATGTAACAGAAGTAGGTCGATAATTTGAACGGTCTTGGATGATAATGTTCAATGAAACCCACAGCTGCAATGATTTAAGGAACCTTTTTTTCAATGAAAGCTGCAGTGAAAGACAGAGGACAAATCTCATTCAGCGATAGATGTCCAAGCTTGGGTTTGCAACAGACTGCCCTAGGATTCCCCCATAGTGTCACTACATAATGTTGTGGAATTGGCCGCGGTGGTAGTGCGCCCGACTCACGATCGGAAGAACGTGGGTTCGATTCCCATTAATCTGGTTGAGGCGGGGATGATTCTGCAACAGTGTTAGGAATCGCACGTTAAAAGGTAAGACCTCGTTAGTCCTTAGCTCGTACAAGTTTCTCAACTTCTGAGAGTTGTCGTTCGTATGGGGGCGACAGCTGATTAACGGAAAAACAGATTTTAAACAGACAGACAGACAGAAAATTGCGTTGCCTTTCAAAAAATCAAGAGTGAGTTATCTTCAATGCGGAGAAGATTGTTACGTGCTTCAGAAGATGAACATTTATGCTAGACAGTCTTTTACCGAGGTGAATGTATTGAAGTCAAACCTAAGAGTTAAACAGTTAGTCCCTTCAGGCAATTTGAGTTGGTACAAAATGTTGGTCTTTATGATTTATTTTCATTGAGTTTCAGTCTACTGGTATTAAATTAAATATGCTAATGCTAATTTATTGATCCAGTTTTTTATAGCAGAAAATTGTTGAACACGCAAAACACTTCTAACTTTTATACCTCTCATCAACAAACTAATCATACTAAACAGCTGAAGCTGTTAACATATGTTCGAGACGAGTTTACTAGCATAAAAAAACGCTAATCGAATGTACGTAGCCTACGAAATTTGAACAATCACCTCATTTTTTGAACAGTCACGTATATATTTTACGAATTTATTTATATTTTGAATTTCCACACAAGAGAATAAAGTCTACTCTTCTTCGCAAGTCCCTAACCTTTAGTTTACTGTTAATGTAGTCATGCAACGACCCTATTAAGTTTTCGAATAGTCTGAAATAAATTTAAATGCTCACATCAAAATCATCAGTGGCATCCATGTCACTCTCGGAAAGGATATTATACTGCAGCCTCTTTTTCCTCTTTTTAGTAAGATAAGTTCTATAAGCGTCCGACTGTCTGTATTGTTTCAGTTCCTCTCTATACCTTTTTTTGTCTTCTTCAGCTTTCTCTAAATAAGGTTTTTTCTCTTCCAAAGTCAAGCTGGACCATTTATTACCAATTATTTTAGTAATTTCGTGGAAGACTAATTTACTTTCTTTGAACAACTTTCTTTGTTCGTTGAGATAAAGAGTGTACCCTGTTGCTGGAGCCTTGGGCGGCAGATTCAATAACTCGGGTTTCCGTTTTCTACCCTTAGGCCAGCCGCCTCGTCCCTTCTTTGGTTTAGCTGCATCTGCCAGAGTTTTAGCCATAACAGGAATTTGGATGGCAGGTTCAATTTTTATAACTGGTTTATTACAAATAATTTTTATCGTTCTTTCATTCAGGTCAGATTCACTTTCAACTCCCGTAATATTCAAGGAGGTTCTGTCAATAGTACTTGCTGAAATAACATTTTGTCAGGAATTATTCATTTCAATGGCTTGCAAATAATTTCGACTCACATATTTTTGTCCTCTAATAACCAATCTGAACACTGCACTCTAGTTTTTGAGGTTCAACAATAATGTGTTACATACATACAAAAATACAATAAGGTTTACTTCATCAATTGGTACTCCATATCATGTGTGAATTTGTGTTGGAAAAGTCTATGCATTTTTTAATAAGTTAGATGAAGTAAGCTTTAAAATAAGTAGAGCAAGCACCAAAAAATGTCATCACCTAACAAAAAATCGGTCATCAAGAGTGTATCATTATATAACATTTTTATGGACTGTACTACCACCTATAATAACTAAATAAAATATTTTTTTAAAATACACAGAAGTCATGTTCCATTTGCTACCCTAATTGAAACTAGTTATAGGTACAACACTGGCCGGCAAGGGGCTTATTGTAATCTAATAAGAATTTAGTTGGAAGAGTCTATACCTGTGCCATCACGTTTGGTGCTTGTTATGATCCTCTTTCCATTTTTTGACTGACTTTTTTTAGGACAAATAAAAACTAAACGCTAGTTAGGTGAAGATATTAGAAATATGATACCAAAAATATATTCTGGGGAAAAATGTTTTCATTCTGTGAAAAACTTTTAAAATGGGTGATAAAAAGTCTGCAGCCTGCAATTGTAAAAAGACTGTAGTTATGGATTTTTCTGAAATAGTCAAGTTTTTTCAGTGGCAATACCAAGGCAAGTATAACAAGGCCCCAAACTTTTGCTTCAGATTCGTGATCAGCGGACAAAAATACTTGTGTCCAATGAATATTTCATTTACAAGTTTGAGCAATTGAAACAAATAATTACCACTGGGTCTAATATTTTGTGTATGTCTTCCATATCTGAATACATTCGATTGAATGTCACTCAGTAAAGGTGGAAAAGTTTTGTAGGTGGACTGAACAGTAGATCCAGATGTGGTAGTGCTTATATCACTACATTCACTTGAGAAACCATCGCTATCACAACTGAGATTGGTTTGAGCTAATTTCGAAGTATGTGTTACTACATTCTGCTGAGAAATCAACTGCGCAGCAACGTTTCGTAAGTCATCAACTGATAAGTTTGAATCTAATGAAAGTGCATCATTTAAGGACATACAAATTAAACTAAAAACAAATATTTTGTAAGTAAATACTGAAACTCAAAGCCTCGAAATTTACCCTGTAGTTGTCTCCACGAGAATTCCATTTCCCAATAAATTATTAGCCTCGTCGGCCGTTTCGCCATCCATTTTCTGTCCTAATTTTATTTTATGTTGAAAATGGGAATCCATACCTAGCACATGCTAGTTGAAAAATTCCAGGGCTTGGGTGAAAAAGCTTCGACGATTTTAAGTAAACATATTGAATTATATTTTGCTTCAGAAACAGAATCGCATCTTTATTGAAGAAAATTCTGAAAATTGAATTGGTTAGATGATTTTTTTTGTCACTGAACGTCAGACAGAACGTCTGACTGTCCAACTGACAAGTGACAAGACATGACAAATCAGTCACGTTTATGCAGCGTTGCAAAAAGAAAATGATTTTTTTCGTACTTTATTATATAAAAATGTAATATGTATGTACAATGAAAAGGTAATACTATCCTTGTAGCCAGTTGTTAGATAAGAGGCTATTGACATAGTATGAAGATAATATCTTTATACCATGCCTTGCATAGTATAAAGAAATGAAGATGCTCCATAAGAAATTTACTGTTCTTATAAAACAGTTGTAAAACCCAGGGTTCGTTAATAAAGGGAATTACGAAATGTCCAAGATTTTCCTGAAACGTTTGTGAGTCACTGGAGAAAAATAACTCTAAATTTGGAATGATATGGAATATATAAGTAAAATCTGGCAGAAACATCCATTTCAATAGGTATCATTTAGCTTTTGGAGCCTATTTGTGTATTGTCGATACATAGTTTTTCAAAGACTATGTTTTATTTTCAAGAATAATTTGGTGATATGTGTACCAGATTGGAAGATTTAATCGTGTTTTTGATATTGCTGAAATTAGGAAGGAGTTCGTAAGAGTTTATCTGGCATTAAAGTACAAGCTCTCACACTAAGATTTTTAAGGATAATTAAAAAAATCTAGAAAATCTCTCTTTTAATGAATTCATGAGATCATGTGTTAGGTATTACTTTCAGGCAATATTGACTAAAATTCAGAATCAGGAAAGGATGATATGACATATCTTTCATAAGATTTTTTTTCAGAATATCTGGTATTAATTTATTGAAAAACTTTGAGCACGCTGAAGATAGGTATGCTTTATATCTGAAGTTCTTTCAGAAATCGTTTAAAAACAGCAACCCCGGTGTGACAGACAAATCATATCAGCAGAATTATTTTACTAAAGTACAGTTATCGTCAGCTAGAACAGTGTATTAACTTAGATAGAAATTCAACGTTTCTTAATCACAAATCCTGTGTAATCCACATAAACTACTTAGTAACGGCGTCCATCAGGTCTACCAAATTCGCAAAAAGTGTTAAACATAAATACAAATCAATTTCGTCACATGAATAACAGGCTTTTAGTAAATCCACAAAATTTGAAAATTGGTTTCACAACAATAGAAGTATGGAAGTTTATACTGACGTATAAGAAAATGAATATTTCGAAATGAAATCTCGAAACAGTTATTTTTATTATTATATTTCCCAACGTTCATATACAGAAGGTTCTGGTAAGTGCCTGCCGTAAAACAATTTCTTTTCCGGCTAATACCACGCTAGATATTGATTTATTCCCGACAGACCAAGATGCCTCACAGAAAATAGTCTTATAGATGCTATTCGTTCATCCAGCAGCAAGACCACGCTGAAATCAATCGAGTAGATCACATATAGACCGGTTTCAAGGTCTTAGGTATCTGTCATTAGTGCGGTAAAGATTCGACCAATAGACCATGTGCCTTGGGCTTGAATGACTTCAACGCGGTTCGACTCTATGTATGTAATCTTCATACTAACCGTACTTTCTCCAGTTCAGTAGTTCATTGTGATTTGATTCAGTAAAAAACAATCGCCTACGCTTGTTAATTTATTGTGTCGTGGGCATTGACTATTAATATCGTGTTCTGCGAATTTATTTGTCAATTTCATAGATTAGAAGTTATTATTTGGAATACATAGGTATTCATAGGTATTGTTATACCACTGTAATTCTGTAGTTATACTGTTGAGGTTATAACTTTTTAGCACACATAACCAAGCTGATATGCATTCGATTCTTGAATCAATCTCACGAAACAACACCATGGTGAAAGTTGATTAGATTTCAATTTAGACAGCTCAGTGTTCACTGCGTGCTAGGAATCGCACGTTTGAAGATAAAACATGTTCAATTTCATCTCGTCAAAATTTCGAATTCAGAGGCTTGTCGTTCGTAATAGGATAATCCATCCTATATAAAATCATCCCAACTGTTCCAGGGATCGTAATGGCTATTCAAAGTCCCTTAAGCAATGTAATATAACAGAATCAAATCATTCCACCTCTAAGTAGATAAGTTCTTGCAAAAAAACATATATGGTATAGATTAGCCTTCGAAGATTAGTTACAATTATTAAACATATGTTTGTTGAGTTATTATACTGGCTTTCCATGTTTCGAAGCGAAGTCCTGCAATTTAAAAGAAACCATGCTTTGAGTCATGGAATGGTCTTGTTTCTATTGAAAACGGAACGCAGTTCCTGTTAACATTTAGTAACTGTGAAATGTTTAGGTATTATTACTATTAGATATTTTTTATCGCGTTATCACAATTATTTATTGTTTTCATAAATAACAATTCTACTATTCTGATAATTTTGTTGGTGTTTGTAGTTTTCAAGTACATTTTGACAGCTTATGCAAAACTTTCATTGATTTGTTCATAAAATTTTGGGTTTTAGTTTTGAAAGGTCATGAAAATTTGACCTTGATATATTGAGCAAACAAAAGTTACTTTATGACTGAATTTGTTACTAAATTATTTAAACTTCAGTACGAAAATATCGTGTGGCAACGCTGCTTTAATAACTTTATGACAATTGGCAGTAATGAAATTGTTTTTTTTTAATGACATTATTTGACAATTTTGTCATTATTTTTTAATCGAAAATGAAATGAAATACAAGTGAAAAACTGTTTTTCCGTAATAATTTGAAGATGTTATCACGTATAGTTACTAGTGTTATTATAAGAAGAATAAATGCTCAATTTCAACAAAAAATCGCCGTTGGCATTAACCTACAACAAAATAACTGGTTGAATTTTGTTAAACATTATTCAAATAATCCCATACCGGAAATATATTCTCCGATAAAAAATGAAAAACAATCTCAACCACTGGGGAAACTGAATGGAAAACTATTTTTAGGATATACCTGCAAAGTCTGCAGTACTAAGAATACAAATTACATATCAAAAGTTGCTTATAATAAAGGAGTGGTGATAGTGAAGTGTTCTGGTTGTAATAACAATCATTTAATAGCAGATAACTTAAAATGGTTTACTGATCTTGATGGAAAAAGAAATATTGAGGAAATATTAGCGGAGAAAGGAGAATCTGTGAAGAAAATATCCACAAGTGATTGTATAGAAGCTCTGAAGATAAGCGGATGACTTTTTTTATGTGTTCATTTAAATCTTGTAATATATTTCATTTTTGCATATTCTGTATAAAACTGTATCTTTTATGTTAGAAGAAAAGACATTTGTCTTATTTTAAATAAAATAAATGATAAATATGTAGTTCCAATCGTGAAAGTGATTGTGAAACATTTTTTGTCCAATTAACTAGTTAATTATTTTCTTGGAACTTATATTACTTTAAAGAGAATTAATTTTTTTTAATTTAATATTAATAAAACCACTGCACATCTTTATTTGGATTACTAATGAAAGATATCAAAGAGAATGAAAAGTAATTTAAAAACACTACACAAAACAGCTGACCATTTATTTCTCTGCAGATTGAATATTCGGGGTATGTTATTAACCAAAGATGTTTATAATGATTTCTCAACTTATCCAAGTTTTGAATATGTACACAAACTCTTGACACCAAGCTAATATATCCAACCTTTAATCATACCCAACTTTTAGATTATTTTTCATCAAACACATCATTTCTGAGGAAAGGTAATCATGTGTTGAAAATGAGCTAAATTAAATAATAATTTAATTCAAATTCATTAAAATCAAGGTAAGTTATCATGGCAGTTTAATTTTCATATTTCCTTATAACAAAGAATCCTTACTCCAAGGTTGACATAAGAACGAAGGAAATTTCTCAATTATTAAAATCAATTGAAGCTTGCCAAAAACTGTACTGCAAATTATAAAATCTTTGGCCTACATAAAACGGTATCAGTAATAAAGAGGGCATAACAAATTGATAATGAAGGAAACATAGAAAGTTACATTTCATGGAACTCTTATCTATTTGAATATATTAGTGTGAAAACATAATAAATTATTCGATTATTAATTCTCCTTTGAGCAAATAGAAATGTTTTTCATAAAAAAATATAACTATCAAGGTTAACAGATCAACAGTACTCTTGTCAGATCAACAATACTATTATCAGATCATTAGTACTTTTCTCACAATTACAAAAATAAGGCACTCTGAATCATTAAAACTATTTACAATTGTGATGGATCCAGTAAAAATATCACAGAGATTGGTACACCAGATCATTAAATCGATAATAAATTTACAAGAAAATACTGAGTTTAAAACTTAAGTACTCAAAATGAAATTTTTTTCAATTATATCAGTTTGCATTGTCAATTTTACAGACAATAACAGATTTTCAATTTCAAGCGAAAACAATAAAATACAGTGGAAAATATTTGGTTTGTAGTTATTCCTTTAAAAAATATTTCTTAAAGATTAAAAAGAAATAATTCATTGAAACTACTCATTTTTTTCAATCAGAAGCAAGTTGGTGAATGATGATCAGTATAAAACTATTTTTCTATTAGTTCTAATAGATAAAAGTTTATTGTTTAGGCACATGAAACCATATAATCATGAAAATAGATATCGTAGATGTCAGATTTTTTGTGACCTTGAAAAAAAAATTGTTAATCAATTTCCCATTGTCACAAAATTTGAAAATTCCATTTACTTGCAGGAAATAATACAGAATACCTTGTGAAATTTTCGCTGGACATTTCACAAAACCGCAATACGTGTTTCGCTATACAATAACTTTCCCAAGAGTTTTTATACTGACTGAATTCTACCTAATTTGTGCATTATTGAGTAACAATTTGGATCACATGACCTTCTATGTAATTTTATTTTACCTGAGTTCAGATGAGAACTGATTGAAATTTTTTAACATGATAAAATAAAATTCCACCAACTTATTAAATGGACATGTAATAAACTAATCACATATAGATAAGGTATTGATGATTCAAGTAAAAATTTTGGTATTTCATGTACAAGTTTAATTAGCCGAGCTAAATGACATTGACTATATAATTGAATATTCAAGGGTTTGTTTTTCAAACTGCTTCAGTTTACTTGAGAATGGTTTAATAAACCGAAACCGGTTGTAACAAATTAAAAGAAAATGTGAAAGATTCAATAATCGGTGAAGCACACTGTTGAATATTCCACTCAAAAAGTAATGATCAGAAAGAACTGAATTTTATTAAATAAATCACTGTTAACAATGATTACAAGGTAGATATCATCAACCTCATTCTTTCCAAAAAAACTGTGAAAACAAGTCATTTATGTCATAGGAAATTGACATACTTTACTGAATCCACCAATAACATCACTTGTTTTTTGAAAAGGATAGAGTCATACATGGCTTGCCGAACAAATAATAATTTAAGTAAATTTATTGAGAACAATAAAGACAAAATTACTGTGTCAGGAATATATAAGTTGACTTTAAGTTCTTTCCCAAAACTTCATATTGGCCAAACGGAGAGAACATTTTCCCAAAGAATAAAAGAACATAGAAGTAGTTTCTGGAATGTGAAGAATTCATAGTCCACTTTTGCAAACCGTCTTTTGACGACTATGAAGAATTAAATTTCAAAGAGAAACTTTTTGGAATGCCTAGAAACTGAAAGATTTAGGAATTCTGAAAATTTACTGTGGTAAATTAGTTTATTACATGTCCATTTAATGAGTTTGTTATGAAGCACGCTTTAGAATTAGTTTATTACATGTTCATTTGATGAAATTTTTTTTAATGATGTTTGAAATTTTCAATAAGGTTTTGCCTAGACTCAGGTAAAATAAAATAAGTAGTCTCTCTCTCTCTCTCTTCTTTATTGGTCGATGCTTTCTGTTCAGGCGCAATTGGGGCCAGCTCAATACAGGGGGTTGTCCTTGTCTGGGTTAGCACTCAGTAACAACCCTTATATTTTAATTCTGAATCATGCTGTCGACTTCTTAGTGTTTGTTCGTCTACTTCTTCTCGTGCTATGAGAATGTTAGGGATTGACAAAGATACACAAACAATTGCGTAGGTAGAAGGTAGCATGATCCAAATTGTTATTATATAAAGCATAAATTAATTAGAATTTCAAGTATGAAAATGTTCGAGAAAGCTATTGTATAGCGAAACATGTATTGCGTTTTTTTGCGATTTTGTAAACTGTTCGGTGAAAATCTCAAAATAAAGTGTTACGTGAACACGTTATGGATTTTCATCAAGTATCGGCCAATTCCATCACATGATAAATGCCCATATATGTAACCAAGTTTTGAATAACATATATTTACATAGGCAGCTTCATATACTTCAAATATTTTTTGTAGTTTCTGAAAATAATGACGTGACAGGTGAAAATGTTTCTAAGTTGGTTTTTCAGGCCACTGCAAAGTCAGACATCCCCATTCATGGTTTCACTAGCCAAAACCTCAATTTCATTATGAAAATTCGAGATTCATGATATTCTAAAAATGTTGTTCCCTTTTGGAATGTATTCAAGACGATATAGAACAAAAAATCTATTCATTAAAATGAACAAATATAAAAAATTTGCCATCAAAAACTGAAAACTCTGTTCAGCGCTCTTTCATATAGAACATAATAGTTATGGCTAAGGAAGCTTTTATAAAATAGATTCCTGCTTTTATAAAATAGATTCCTCGTCAACAGACCTGTTTTCTCTTTTACCAAACAAATTCCTTCAACTAACTTCGATGAAGAAAATCTGACTAGACCCGTTTTGGTTTTGTTATGACGGCATATGCCTCTTCATTGTGAAACTGATGATTCACCTTGGCATCCCTTTTCTCCTTTGGGTCGATGATTACTTCCTTCTCTGCACTATGTACTTCAGTGTTCAAACACTGGACTTCGTCATAGTCATTGAAAGAGGGCGGCTCAAAACTCGAATTCACAGGTATCGGGAAAACTTGCTTATAGGGAGAATTCGCGTTTAGTTTGCTGGTGGATCCAAAAAAATTCAGTTTATCATATCTACCACTAATGGCACCTGTTGTGTTTCTAGTGATGATGGCAGGTGCGAGAGGCTGTTTTTGCTTCAAAATTTCTGATTCTTGCTTGACTTCACCCCAGGAGCTATACTCTGCATCATCACTTATTGTTTCAGTGTGACTAGGCGGGTCTGTGCCTAAAGTTTGCCAAGCATTGCATTTAATTTCTACCTCGTCATACTTTCGATCTATAGGCTCATATGTTGGATCACTATCAGGGGGTGGTTTAGGCGCATATTTCCTAGGAGGTTTCATAGGTTTCGCCTTAACAGCTGGCAACATATTTATGTTTGGTTTGACGAACGGTTTTGGTTTGATCAGATCGTTTTCACTTGATACAAATTGAGATTTGCTTGAAATTGTACAGTCTTGGAGCGAGGGCGCCGTAGGGGAAGGTGGCAGAGGAGTTCTAGATCTCGCTTCCATAGTCAGAGCTGCGTGCAGGGCATCGCCGCAGTCCAGCACTGGCGAACTTTCGCCGGCAAGCATTTTCTTCATGGATTTCATTTTGGTAGCAAGGCATCTGAAAACAAAAGTCAAAATCGTCAATGTAATTATTTTATGGTTTTTTATGACTGGTTTAAAAGCTATCTTTCAGAAATAAGATATAAAACACTAAAGGCCGTTTTAGACATCATAGTCCTGTCTTTATCTTAAAATTTCTGTCTTAAATTTAGTCTCAGGAAACGTATCATTTATACATTTTATATCTTCGTCTCAGTTTTTGTCCTCGACTGATGATTTTGAAAGTTCCCGACTTTCCACGATTATGATTAAGATACAGTAAAAAATCTGGCAGTTGGTTACCTACTAATTACAGATCAATAGTTATAATGTGCAATTATGGCAAACTATTCAAAATCATTGTATATATCTAAATATATAACTTTATTAGAAAGGTAATAAATAACTCCAAACAGAATAAATTCATGTAAAAAAAATCAAGAATCGATGTCTTAAGTCAGCGTAATACGTAAATGATTTAAACACTAACTTGAGAATTGTATAACAACAATTTTTTTTATCATTATTAGTTAGGATTGAGTTAAATTAGGTTAATGTAGTCGATTATTTCAATAAAATATTCCAAGATAATCAATGACAATTTGTACATTTCAAGCTTTGTCAACAAATGAATGCTTAATATGGTATAGCATATCTATTATTATTATTATTATTAGTTTTAGAATCCACCCTTAGTTACAACTGTCAAGCTGATGTATCCACATACACTTAACATTCATTAGAAACCTGTGTTTATATCCAATAAATTATGTGTTCAATCTCTAAAAACAGCGGCGGCTCGTCTGAGGAGGCAAGGGAGGCTTAGCCTCCCCATAAAATTTGAGGATATTCATCTCAATAAATTAAAAGATATTGACAAATAATTATCATGATTTTTTTCTAAAAATGCTTGGGTATCATTACTTTACCATTAATTTTTAATATAAATACATAATATGCCCGAAAAAATACTATCACTCACTACGTAGTACGTACTACACTGTATCCTGCATCAACAAACCTCAAACGCACCGCCCATGAACGAATAAACCATTAACCAGAAATAATAAATGCCTACGTTGCAAGGGAGCGAAGCCTCCGACCGTTTTAAAAAACACAAGCTCCGCGAGACTGATTCAACCAGCGACATACGTTCCGATTTGTAATTTTGGTTGCGGAAATTATTGCGTTAGAGGAGGCTAGCCTCCAGTTGGTATCCGTTAGTGTACGACTGCGTTTGTTTTTTATTTAATTATTCGGACGGGATGCCGTGACGGACCGGGACTGAAAAATATTTTGGTAAATCGTTTTAGTGTTTCATGATATTTGTTATTTGTGTATAAAACAGGTAGTATTGTATTATAGCAGTGCTTTTTGGTAATATTTTTAATATGTTTTTAAAGTGTTTTCTTTCAATTTCAAGGTGTTTTCACTTTTCGGTAAGTTTTTTTTTTCCATTTATTATGGATAAGTTGGACAAAATTAAAAAATCTGACGATATAGTCGATTGGTTGCTGACAAATAATTTCAAGTCTTCATAATATGATAATAAATTTTACATTATTAAAACTCTGGGAAGGCCTCAACCAAATTTGATTTCAATTAAAGCTTCAGATAATCGACAAAATCGAGGATTTAATATTAGTTGGTACGATAAATGCAATTGATTAACTGGCTCAATCAAACGAGAAAAACTTTTTTGTTGGCCCTCTGTTTTATTTACTGTACAAACCGAATACCAAACATGGTCTAAAATAGGATACTCCGATTTGAAAAATTTACCTCGTTCTACAGAAAGATATTTTAAATCTAAGGAGCATATATTTTCGTCTTGTAAATTAAAATTGTTTAGCAAACAAAATATAGCAACAGCTACATCGTCTTGGTTAAATGTTATGTTTATAGTTTTTTTTTAAATTTTTTTCCTTCCTATCCAAAATTACAAAATATACCTTTCAATTCACCTTTCAAAATGCGGGACCCTCGCAGACTATATTGAACTTGAATGACCGCCGATTAAAAGTAGTTTGCAGGTGCCTTGTGAATTCACTTAAACAAACCAGATTTAACCTTCCTTCCTACCCTCTTTCCTTTCCTTTCCTGGCAAGACACGACTCTCACCTCCTCGTTGGTTCTTGCTGGGCAATAAAATTTACTTTTAAACCTATTTTTATAAGCATAATTAAGTACTTGTGCTCATAAAATATTTGTAGCAACTTTTAACAAAACTGCTATATTGGAAGAGAAAAGTATTATTTATTGACTGAGAAGAGTTCATTTATATTAAATAACTCAAAGACAACCTTTTTTCCTTGTTTTTGTTTTTTCATTGGTCAGTTTAATACGTATAATTTTCGGCAATACACAAGTTTTGTTTACATTTATGCAAATATTACGTATTTTGCTTTAAATAGGTGCGGTACCCCAAAAAATTTTCGCGCCTCCGGCAGGCTTTTCTGTGTGTATATAGTCTTTATAACTTTAGTCTCCCCTGTTATCCAATGCAATGCAGAGCCGTCACTGTCTAAAAATCATTATATAAGTGAAGTTTGGTTACTTATGTTGATTTATTTAATTGCTGCAAAAGCTATCCAACTTTTTCAAGTTCTAAATATTTCACTTACCTAAATATTTCTTGCTGATTCGGATTTTCTAGGAAAAATGTTCCCTCTCCAGATTCGCACTTTCTTCCAGCTTCAAAAGTAAATTTATCCGACTGGTACCCATATCTTCTTATATAACAGTAAGGCCAAGTATATAAAAGTTTATTATCTGCAATATTCATAAGCTGTATCGCAGTTGAAGTCAGCACTAAAGTATAATTTTTGCTCTCCAAACCGCATCTTACTGATACAGGAGAAGGGTGCAATTTAACATTAAAAACTCCTTGGCCAGACGAACAATATAAATCATTATCTTCTTCAATGCTAGTGAGCTTAGAAGCCTCTTCAGGGAAAGCTACAGATCTTATTGCACTTAGCCATTCCTTCATGGAATGTTCATTTAAAGCTCCAAATTCATGAACGGCAGTTCTTGTGGTGACACCGAATGTTGTAGGTGACTTTGAGTTTATTTTTATACAGTCCTCCAGGGTGATTATTTTGGATTCTTTCGAATCTACAGATTCATACACCTCCAGCCTTTCTCTTCCAAATTTGCTAGCTTTAAAAATCAAGCAGTATCTTTGTTGCCAAGATTTCTAGAGTGGAAAAAATATATGGCTAAAATGAAATGGTAACTATGCATTGGTAATTTATACAAATACCTTCAGTAATTTTCCAACAGGTGGTAACAAAAGCAACCCTTTGTACATTGGCTCTTCCAGATCCATTGTTTTATTCATTCGTCACCAGTGTGATATAGAAAAAGTAAAATGCTTATCGGCTTTCCAAAACCGCATCCACATCCCACTTGTCAAATTTATCTACCATTCCATTTCCCAACCCACAAAATTTTTACATTTATCATTTTCATCACATCACTTACATTTTATATTTATCAGGTTTTTGCAATGTTGCCAAAGATTTGCTTTAGTTTATAAATAATATGTCGTGCCTTAATATATTTTCAGAGAAATATAGTATTAGTATATTTGAACGATAATTAACACATTATTTGGCGATTAGAATTAAGAAAATCATTGAAGTTTAATATTATTCATTGAAGACGTTTGCATTTACAGGTTGAATTAACAATTTCACCTAATTCAGAGGGAGGGAGAGCATAGATAAAGTATGTTTTCTCTAGAGGGCGAGAGAGACGAAGAAAGAGAAGTGGGGATGTTCCAAAGTTTTGGTTTTGGGCCGTCGCGTCGATTTATATAATGTGATATTTATAACAATTGTGGTAACTCAACATTGATCAAATACAAGAAGGCAAATCTAGAGATCAATAATAATCTATAAATAATGATAATAAAGGCACCATGATTCAATAACAGCGAATCCGATATCTACTGAGTTTCAAAAATACCTGACTAGACAAATTTTCTCAATCTAGCGTTGCATTAAGGTTGTTGTATTTTTATTTATTACTTGACGTGTTTTTGGCGGTACTATATGCATTTTTAGAAATATTAGGTCCATTGCCTCATTCTCCTTGCGGTTTGGTAACAGTTACAGAAAATATATTCTGTGCCTCTAGTTAAATATTCTATTCTATCGGTATCGACCGATTCCATCACATATTGATAATTAATTAATTTTCAAGTAATTGTCTTTGCTATCATAGGTTAACATTTCGGACAATATTTTGGCATGGACTTGTAAGAGTTGGGCTATACTTAACTAAGAAGAGAAAAAGCATTGATCTCTATATCAATTACATCAACAATAGAAAAATTTATGATTGTGAAAACTGTACAATGGGAACATAAAATATTCTCATAAACAAAATATTCTGGTTCACTTGTTCACTAGCGCCACTTTGCTCAATATCTCCTCTAGATTACAGAGGACACCGTTGCCAGGTGAACTGAATTTATCATTGTATACAATAAAACAGATAGGAGTCCTCAATAGGGGATATCCGACTTCTTATGACCTTGAAAATAAAATACGACAATTCTCCATCCTTCTTATTAGAAAAACTAACATGAATATTTAGTGAGAAAATACAACCACTAAAAATAGTGAAAATTCAAAATTAGTATATCATTTGAGTATAATATTTGAATAGTTTTTTTTTGAAAATATTACATTAACAGGACTTCGTATATTGATACCATAGCTGAATACAAATTATATTTTCCCTTTTCTGAAGGCTGTTGGAATATTAACAATTTACCAGCTTACAGAACTGTGCCATCGACATCTCTGAAATATCACATTGTGCTGCATACGTTAACACGATATCTATCAGAAACATTCTGCCGGACCAAGCGGCAGATGTCGGGCACACTACCACTGCACTAATTCACCGCTACAATAGCTTTTTTATGTCGACAAAAGTAATGTAATAACACCTTCTGTAGGACATTATTCCACGAAGTATTTGAATTCAATAATTAGAGATTATAATTATATCCTAGTGAATACGCTTGAGCTTTCTAATATGTATCGATTTAAAAACTATAAATGTAATGTATATCAGGAAAATTAATTTATTACTACATTAAAATATCAAAAGGAGAATGCGGTGAATGCCAAAGGAATTCAAAGCTCAATTCATGCAATTTTGCCATCGTTTACATTGATTTGTGACACGGTGCATTGTTTTGATGAAACATCACCTCCATTTTCTTCAAATGGGTTCATTTTCCGCCATTTCGCCATCAGATGTTCCAATAACGTTATGTAATAGTCGATGTTGATAGTTTTTTCTTTTTCAAAATAATCGATGAATATTATAGTATGTGCATCCCAAAATACTGATGACACAAACTTGCCAGTCGACTGTTACGTCTATGCACGCTTTGGAGTCGGTTCACTATGTGCAGTCTACTCAGATGACGATCTTTTTGATTCCGATGTGAAATGATAGAGCAGTGTTTCATTCATTGTCACATGACGCATAAAATTCCAGGTTTTTTATTGTAGACCAGTTTCAAACACTGCTTAGAATCATGAATTCGTTTTGTTTTTGGTCGATTGTGAGCTCGCGTGGCACCCACTTTGAACAGAGCTTTCGCATACCCAAATATTCATGTACGATATGTCTAACACGTAACTTTGATTTCTTTAGAGCCTCAGCTATCTCGCTCAACTTCACTTTGCAGTCATCCATAACTATTTTGTAGACATCTTTTACCTATTCGTCAGTAACAGCCTCTTAGACCAATGACCTCGTAGTTGACGCCTTTAAACCACAAAAAACAGCATCTTTGTGGCGTCCACCGTCCTCGGTGCTCATTTCACCTCGTTTAAACTTATTAGCAAACCACTTTTCAAAGGTTGATTTTCCCGGTACAAAGTCCGAATAATGTTTATCAAGGCAAGCCTTGAATTCAAAAGTTTTTTTTTTCCAAAAAGGAATGCTTTATCAACACACGAAATAACTTTTTATCCGAATTGCTTCACTCAAAATGTTCTATTTCACAAACTAATAGTCCGATACGTGCCTTTTGAAGGTTAGGGTTAACTAAGAAGTCTGTATGTCAGCCTACGAAATTTTCAGACTATCGTATACATGAGACTTCTCAAATCTCTTACATTGTTAGTACTTATCATTTTCTTTCAGGTGTACTCTACCTTGTGTTAGTAACTTTTGTTTTCACTGTTCTAATGTGAAAGTATAGCATATCTTCTTATATGTTTATTATAGGGTGTTCTACTCGCCATTGTAATCTAGAAAAATAACATTTTATATACTAACATTAACCAATCACGACTATGAGTTTTTATGGGGTTTCCATGTTTGTTTACAAAGTAACTGATTTTTAAGGAAATGTCAAATCTGCATTATGAAATTGGTGAATAAACATTATTATTATTATAATACCTATATGATGAATTATGAATCTGAATTGTGGCTTCAGTTCAATTGAAATAATTATTTCAATTTTTATTGACTGAATTCATGAGAATCAATTAACAAATCATCACAAAAAACACAAATCATGTTTTTGAACTACCCTCGTATTTATCATCGGCCAGCATTGAGCACACTTTCCATTCCAATACCCCTCGTAGCAATGCACAATGTGACAAAAATGAAATATTTACATGATACATGAAAGTGCCGCCTGGAGAGTGATTCTTCTTGTGTTTATTTCTGTTTAAAATTGTTAATACAAGTTTTCAAGAAATAAACAATACAGAAAGAAATAATGTATTACATCAAAATTAATGTTTTATTTCTTTTTCTTTGTCTCCTTAGTTGAAACGTTACATTCCTGACACAGCCGAGTACCACTAATAATTTCATATACATATTCAGGAATATGTTCTTGTTTCAAGCTTGGGAAACGTTTATTGATAACTGAAAGAAGGCAAAACTCTAAATAAATATTTATTAAAACAATTGTAAATAAAATACCCATGGAGCAACCTAGCCCCTGACATTTCCTGAAGCAGTAAACCTGTGCGATTTCAGTTTATCAGCTGAGAATATTTCTAGAGAGCTGCTTCAAATTCAAAAAGGTGTAATAAATGTTAATTTTGAGTAGAGCCCAGAACTGTAATATCGAGATTCTCATTGATTCCAGCTTATTTTCCGATCTTCTGTATCGTTGGTTGTACACTGATTTGACACAGTACTCTGACATCACACGAAACGCTCCCATGCGAGCCCCAGTTCGCAAAGTGTGTTCAATACCTCTGATCAAGTCATTGGTTTTAAAAACTAACAGCATTTGTGGGTTAACGTTTTGTAGAATTTCAGATATTTGTGGAAGAATTCCAGTAAAAGTCTGTTTCATGAATTTCACTTCGTTTTTAGACAGCTGCTCCCTGCAATAATAAAATGTGAATCAATGCATTATTTTTTAAAATTCAAACATAGTTGAAGCCTGAGGATAAGAGCTTTTTCGCATTCAAGTTTTCTTTATTCAATTTCAGCTCATACATACATGAATAACAGTATTAAAACTAGACACCATACAGTGATAGTGGTAGTGATAGACAGTTTGGGCATCTGAGAAAAACTTTGTTTGGAAAAGTGAGAGTGGCACATTATCTATATGGAAAGACCAAGGGGTAGCAATTCATAGATTTTAAAAGTGGAACTCAGGAAAAAAACATTTATTGTTATAACAAACTATAGACAAACATAAGTTGCTCAATTTATTTATTATGATATTTGTCTCATAAATGTAAAGGCCAGCTCTTCATAATGACTAATAACGTTTTAAAATATTATTATAATAATTGTTTATTTAGCACATGACTAATTCACAGTAAAATGTATGAGGTCTGTTTGGGACATTATTCTTATTGAAAGTTTTTGCAATTTTTAAAGTCTACAATTCTCATTTTGAATTAGAAAATATACTGTGCAAATATAGTGCTACTAATTATAATTTTTGACTATTTTGTTAATTAACGAACACCTGTAAAGTATCCCAATTTTTGTTGATGTTTTTTCGATAATATAACTTGCATACTCTCTAAAATTTAATTTCAGGTCTACAATAACTTCTCGATTATCTCGTTATTAATTTTTAATCAGTAAACCAGCAACTGAAAAGTTGAACTCGGAATCGGTAAACTGACAAACAAATCTGCATTTTTAAGGAAAAAAAACCTCACCAGAGTTGATTTTATTCATAATATATAAGATATTTCTATTAATTTACTGGCAAATATCTAACTAAGTGTTTAGTAATGCAACAACACCTTGAGATAATGGACCCTCAAATTGGTATTATTTGATTCTGAGATGTATTATTATTATTATTATTATTATTTTCGGAAAAAGTAGCCATTGTTATTACTTACTTATCAATACCTCTAACAATGCTGTCCCAAGTTCTTCCTGTGATCATGCATGTAAACAATCCATATGCATCACCATCTATACCCAAATTTCGACAGTGCTCCCTCATGGCTTTACGGTCTCTGTTTAGAATGCTCAACCATAAGTTTGCATACTCTACTCGAAATTCATCCTTCAGGTTCTGAAAAGAAGTTGAAATATTGAAAAATTATTAGTAAAATGCTATCTGTATTGTATTTGTTTTGTTAATGAATCTAAATATATTTCTGTAGAAAGGACAAAAGTATGAGGAAACAAACCACACTTCTCACAAACCTGAACGTACCGCATATAATCCATGATCCAACAAAACAATATCACAACGTCCTTTCTCAGATTTTTTTACCAGAATATTCCCAGGATGAGGATCACTGTGTACGAAACCATGAATGAAAATCATCTTTGAATATAACTGTCCCAATTTATCAGATATTTCAATGGGATCTATTTTATTCTCTCTGATGTAATTCAGATCATTAACCTGTCCCCCTTCTACGAAGTCCATGGTAAGCACTCTAGGAGTTGTCAAGTCCCATCTGAAAGTCGTTAGATTATTGGGGAATGAACAATTGACACATATACTTTTAATGAAGGCAAAACAAAAAATCAGTTGTTGAGTTTTTCTCATAATTTGAATCTGAGGCGATTGTTCCAAAATGTGGTACAGAAATCTGACAAACTCAAAATACACTTTCACCGAATTCACCACTGCTCTTGCAATAGATTGAAAAAATAAGTTGAACACTTTAAGGGTGATAATTTAATCATTGGTGGTAATAGTGACCTGTAGAATGAAGTTACAAAATTTATACCTCCCAGGACTTCTATCTGAGTATCGTTCACATACATGGAAAATATTGGTGAATATATATTTACAAATGAAAAATAAAACTTTACGTTTTTTACCACTATTATTTGTAACTAATGTTACTGCAGTTTCGTCCTATAAGGACAATTTCAAACAATTACAACAAACTGAAAATAAATCATAATGTTTGTCCTATATATCTACTGTAGGTAATAACAGAGGTTCTTAACTCAATTGAGTACCTGAAATTTGTTTACCTGTGACAATATGGATACACTAATTTGAAAACCGGCGAGTTTCGATTTGATCATTTAGCAGATTACATTCGCAATGTACATATGCTTATGAATTTCCAAGGATTCCAAATAATTGAGATTCAAACCTTTGCTTGCATAGTGCAAAATTTCCGTATCCGTATTTTCGTATTTATCCAAGTTAGCATCATCTCCTGATGATGCTAACTTGGATAGCGAAACGTGCGTTGAAAGACCACTTATGCACAAAGTCACTAAAAGGAGCTTACCACACGTTTGTGGTTAACCTAGAATTTCTAGGAATCATCTAACATGTTCCCTACCTGTGTGACTTTCGGGACCAGTGTAAAAACTCAAACATGGTACCGAGCACTGAAATATACATGAAAAAAAATAGATAAACATTGACAAACATATGGAGATAATTTTAAATGTATTTAGCATGGTGAAAAGGAACCTTAGTTATAACAGTTCATTCAATATAGGTGTGAAACAATGCGATACAATTAGAATTTATAGATGAAATTTTTTTTGTATATACATTTTTATTTTTTGACCCTTTCCTATCAATTAATTCATGAATATTCTTTCTCAGAGTCGTGCATCCAATATGCAGTTAATTTAGAAATGCAGACGTCAGTCAAATATCCCTCATTAATTAAATCAACGACGTCTCACCTAACTTTTGGAATCTTCAACCATGGCACATCTTCAAACATTTTGGCTATTTTTTCAGCATTGTGACCTTCTTGGGCAAAATTTAATTCTTGTGGAATATTTTTCTTTGATTCATCGACTAACCATTGAAATTTGAACTCCGGAAAGACCCAACTCATCAGTTTTACTAAATACTCCATTGTTTTCATATCTACTCTAGAGTTGCCTTGTACGTAGGGATGTTGTACTTTTACTGCAACTGTTGTACCATCTTTCAGTACAGCTTTGTGAACTTGCGCAAGGGAGGCAGTACCCAAAGGTTCAGGATAGATGCTTTGAAATACTTCAAAAGGCTGCAATTGGAAAAATGTTCTGGTCTATATGTGAGCGTTTGATTCAATAGCTTACAAGTTACTAATACACAAATGAATGTAGATTTGAAATTTGCGAGTCAAGATAGATAGAAATATTACATTGGGAAAAATATTGAAATATTAAGGAGTTCCATCAAAAACAGTTTTGATAAGTCAAAATATTCAAATGAAAAATGATTGTATTAAATAGCAACGAATGTATAAAGTAATAAATATTGAATATTGGGGGAATAAAATCAAAACAATTCTCTTACACCCGTAGAGTTTTACTATCTATTGGAATTTATGTTTCAACATATTTTTTTAAATTGTCTCATAGATTTAGAACATTTTATATACTGTGGCAATCTATTACATCAAATCAGAATGTGTCTTGAACAAATTGACTCGCAGGCCAGAGTAGATTTTTTTTAAGGTCAAATATAGTGAAACAACAGAAGTGTGAATTTTGAAATGATTTTTAAGTCAGGAATTTTGTTCGACAAAACTGAAAAGCCTCCTTTAATTATGAATACTGGTTCTGCTGTGTCTATCGGATGCAAGCACTGTGGAATTATACAGAATGAAAAAATTTCAATGAAACTTACATCCTTCTTCAAATCTTCCCTAATAACATTATATACTTCTTCTATTTTATTTGTGGGAGCATGGCAGTGCAAAACTTTCATAGTTTCGACATACTCTGTGGGTAATAAATATTCTAGTGCTGCAATGTGTTGCCCTACTTTGATATAAACACCTTTATTGGTACAACACAAATTTAATAACTTCTCTGCACTTCTTTTATGGCAAATTGATTTCAGTTCTTTATATTCTTTTGTTTTCTTGTCCAATCGTTTTCCATATAAATCTTTTTGATAAATAATTCCTATTTGTAAAACCGTTGAAGCTGCTCTGCTAAATCTCACAATACCTATAGAATCTAGCTGATATTGGTTAGATCTCAAACTTAGTGCTGTGCCCCCAATAACAGCAGCAGTAAATGTATATTTGAAAATAGGTCGTAATTTCATCTGGAACATTTTGAGTAATTGTAACAAAAATCGCAACAGTTGTACACAATAAGGTCAACAAGCATCTCCAGGAATACAACAATCACTATGTTAATGAAGTAATTCTTATTTTTTAATTATAAACCTCGTTAGATGTTTAAATTTATTATACACTTTAACAAAAATGTTCCCATTTCCCAAGCCCGTACACATGCCACGAAACTATTATTGACATTTTCCGTTAGTTCTATTTGGGACTTCAAAAACCAAAATCCACTCTTATGTCAGTATTTGGTTATGTTTCGAATAGAATTTGACGTCACATGTCACCTTGTCATATGGGAACCAGTTAAGGTAGGTTTACTTAAAAGTGGTAGAAGCTAGAACATATTACAGACTGCAGAATGAGACATGGCTTATGGGAGATGTGCACGTTGCATAAAAACCAAGGGTCTGTTTTTATCTAGTTTACTTTTGAACTCCATGACTACCTTAATACTATTCTGTTTCATATAATATAGTTTATCACTTCAGCATAGGTGGAATAGAATGCAATCAAGGGTTCTAAGCGGTACGAATTTCGTTAGCAATTAAGAGGCGGGGTACTTATGACCGGTCAAGGTTTATTTTGCTTACTCTCGGCCGAATCTAAGGAGGGGTGCGGAGAGGCACGCGCCCCGGGCGCCAGTTTTTGGGGGAAGCCCATCATCAAAATTAATAAAGGCTTTGTAACCAAGCACATACATTTTGATGTCAAAATCAATTATTCAATGAACAAATATTTATTTGAGAAGAACAAAGAAGTGTAAAGTTTTAGTGAGAATTCCCAAATAGCTACATTTGTGCATAGCCACATCTACTTAAATATAGTGAGAAACACTTAAACAGGACGCCAAGATCAAACCCTACCCCCCCTAATAATAATCCTAGGTCCGGCCCTATATATATTGTTCCACCGTATAGAAGTAAACACCTTCTAAACATCTATTCGGTGACTACCTTCTATGGGATCTTTCAGCAGTTTGATTTGAAAACAAATTGAACTCTATATAGTGATTATCCAACTTTTCTCCAAAGTGTTTTGAGTGCTTTTTATTTCGTTATGATCAATGACATGGTAAATTTATGACTTACGAAAATTTAATTAAATTTGAAAATATCAGTTCATTCAACAATTTATATCCTCAAAATGAACATTTTTACTTTCAAACACTTTTCTGTTTAAGAAAATAATTTTAATCGATTAACAATCTTGTGTAACATAGCTGTCTCTAGACAATAATTCCAACTATCGCTTTTTCGCTTTGCAGATGGTGGTGCTACTACTGAATGATAGACGAATCCTTTCATAATTTTCCCACCGTTTGTACATCGCAATGGCGTATAGAATAATAAACAAAAATTTTTAAGTCTTTGGAGATTTAAATTAACTTTGCGATATCCATGGTAACTGACTGAAAGAAGTATTAACGATGCATATTAAGCAGGCAAGTAACTTTTTCTCGTATGTGTCAAGACAGTTTTGAAGTTGGAGCTTTTTCAGGTTATCATACAAGGTTTCAAAAGCTACAGAGACCAAACTGTAGTAGAACCATTCGATAAAAGACACAACGTAGTCGTGGGTCGTAACGGCTCAGGAAAGAGTAACTTTTTTTATGGTAAAGATTTTTATCTTCACAACATCTAACTGGATAACTGATTTTTGAATTGCAGCCATTCAGTTTGTACTTAGTGATGAATACTCTCACCTTCGACCAGAACAGAGACAAGCTTTGCTACACGAAGGCACAGGGCCGCGGGTTGTTTCAGCTTATGTTGAAATTATTTTTGACAATAGCGATTCCAGAGTTCCTGTAAGTGTTGGGTTAGAATTTGATTTTATCAATTTCATCCTATCGAATTTCAGATTGAACATGAAGAAATATATTTGAGAAGAGTAATTGGAGCTAAAAAGGATCAATACTTTTTGAACAAAAAAGTTGTGCCACGGAGTGAGGTCATGAATTTGTTGGAGTCTGCTGGATTCTCCAACTCAAATCCATACTACATTGTAAAGCAAGGAAAGGTACAACAGAACCTTTTTCTCATGGATATAATAGAATAAAATAGAGTAGAATGAAATTTTTAATTTATTAAAAGCCCTCTTACATTAGAGGGGGTTTATGTAAGTTTATGTCGAACTTCACAAAATTTGAGTCTCGAGAATACATATCTTTCATTCATCACTTCTGAAAACTTACAACTCACGAACATAGATTTCATGAGTTACTATATATAAGAAAATATCTATGCTCGTGTATGAATGTTTCACCTCAAAAATAAATGATAGCACTGCTTGTGATTTGCAGTGCTATCATATCGTTACAAACGAATCAATTTTCAGTTTAGTTTGATCTTCCTTTTGAAGTTGATCACTCGGTGATCGAAACACGTGTCTAGGTGTTGAAATAACAGTTTGGTGTTGGGAAAAAACTCCAGTAATATTCATTACTACACCAAAGGTTCCAAACAGTGCATCATAAGATCATGAGGAATTGTTGAATGGTTCGTAGGACTATTTATTTTTGTGTGGCTATTATTTTGTATATATTTTTATTTGATAATTGTATCTCAAAATATCTATTGTATTATTTTTTAAATCGGGTGAAAGGTTCAATGAAATGAATGAATAAATTCAAACTGTACATGCTGAGGTTGATAGCCTTCTGAAAAGATATTCCAAATCTTGATCTACTTTCAACCTTTGGGTAATAGAATTGTATCAGCTAACAAGATTCACTGAGTTTTGTTGACATATAGAGAGAGATTGCTGAAAACCAATCAATAATTCTCTTTTACATTTTCTTTTGATCGACCTTATCCTTGGGTCAGAGATAATGAGACATATATTGTCTGCATAGATTGTAAAAGTTGCCAGTATTTTTAGTTTTCCTCTGTTGTTCATGTAATTGAATAATCGAGTCGCCTGATTCATTTTTGCATACTTTTGAAATCTTCCTTTTATTGCAATATATTGCTGTCTACCACACGAATATAATTTTATTAATTCAGGAGTTGTAATGCCCTGCCGAGTTCACAAAATATTCCAACAGGATATTCACATGCTTCAAAAAATTCATCTATTTCATGGAAGTAGGCACTCTGTGCCTATGAAATAGATGAAGTAGACTTATTACTCAGAAACTCACGAAAGCTACTTGTAGATAGATAGATTTATTGATCTCTTCGAATCATTTACATGACATGAGATAAGTCTAATAACTGTGTTCGGTTGCGAATCAGGATAAAATTACAATACATCTTAATAAAAAACGAAAAATACACCTAAAAATACTAATAATACAATACATATTTTTTAAAAGTTCGTAATTTTTTTTCATGAGAGTCGATGTAAGTTGGTAAGTTGTAGTATCTAATACCTAGAAAAGCTATAAGTTGTTTTTCTTATTATTAATATGTTTAGATCAACCAAATGGCAACTGCACCAGATGCACATCGTCTCAAATTACTCCGAGAAGTAGCCGGAACGAGAGTATATGATGAAAGACGTGACGAGTCTATGAGCATTCTCAGAGAAACTGAAGTTAAGGTAGGAAAAATCGAGGAGTTTCTACGTACCATCGAAGAACGTCTCAGCACTCTGGAAGAGGAAAAGGAGGAACTGAAGCAGTACCAACACTTTGACAAGATTCGCAGGGCTCTAGAATATATTATTCACGAAGTAGAACTAAATGAAAACAAAAAAAAACTTGCCGAAGTAAGTGGTCTGTCGTCTTAACAAATCTTGGCTTTTACTAAGAGTATTTTTCAGTTGGAAAAACAAAGGAATGAATCTGGAAAGGAACAGAAAAACTTGGCAGATAACCTCAAAAAAGCCCAAGAAAATATCAAAACCTTGAATAAGAAGACTAAAGACACCAAGAAGGAGCTAGCTGCTTTGAAAGAAGAGCGGGACATTCTTACAAACGATAATCAGCACTTGATAAAGGAGAAAGCCAAATTGGATTTGACTATCAAAGACTTGTCAGAAGAAGTACAGGGTGACAGTAAATCAAAAGAGAGAGCTGAAAATGAACTGGCTCGATTAACACAATCAATAAAAGAAAAAGAAGGTGAATTGGAGAAGGTAAATATACAACAAAGATCTTCACCATCTGCAAGGGCTGGATATAATATTAATTGTTTTTAAAAACAAAATATTTCAACAATTTTTTAGTATATACATAAATGTAAATATATAGAAGACGAGAAGTATGAGAAAATTTCAACAGCAGTAGGTGTAGAGAACTAATCTTCTCCCTCATTTATAATAAAGGAACATAGTTTGAGTATTTCAATTAGGTAGTAGTATGATATTTTCGCAGTTTTACGACTAATGGTGATATCACAAAAAATTAAAAATTAGGCAGGAGTGGTATTGCGGGTCTGAGTACTGATAATAAAAGCTTAACACAGTTAAGCTGCCATAATTGAAATTGAAAGAGCACTCCTTTCACCATCTAGAATTTGATTTCAATTCATGAGCCTTTGGCATACAGCTTTCCAGCCTATTGGGCATTGCCAGTGCTATGAAGGCAGTTTTCGATTGAAGACAAATTGTGGAAAATCAGGGAGAGTACTTCATCATAATTATTGCTTATAGACAGGGGCTCATCTTCTTTTCTGAAAAGTATTATGCCGCCTGTAAGCTATCTAGATCTGTATATATAAAGGAAGATCAGTCCTCATTTCCATAATATAATTTTCCTAATTACTATTCGGCAATATTTAAATCCTTGGTTTTATCTTGTCCAACCGTGCTAGGAATTGCACGTTAAAAGGTAAGACCTCGTAATTCCATAGCTCGGTACAAGTTTCTACTTCTGATGGTTGTAAAATTTTAAATTTGTTTATATAATTGTTATTTGTTCATGCATAGCCGTTTCTAATAATTTTGAAGTCGCTGGAGAAATACTGATAGGTTTGAAATCAGAAAAGCCAATAGGATTGTGGAATTTTTACAAAGATCATAAAATGCCAGTTTTAGACTACAGCGAAGTATATGATCACTGAAGTAAATTTTTTTTCAATGATTTGTGTTTAATATTGAGTGATAACTTATTTTTCCATAAAAACAAATTCTGTAATTTACATTTTACAGGTTAGGCCACAATACGAAGCAATGAAAAAACGTGAAGAGGAATGTACCAGAGAGTTAGCTCTCAAAGAGCAGAAACGAAAGGAACTCTACGCTAAACAAGGACGGGGAAGTCAGTTCACTTCCAAAGACGATCGTGACAAGTGGATTCAGCAAGAGTTGAAATCCTTGAATAAACAATTGAAGGATAAAAAGGAACATCGAGACAAATTAGAAGCTGATTTGAAAAGAGATGCAGCTAAGACTATTGAATTGACTAAAAAAATTGAGGAACAGTCTCAAGAATTGGAGAGACAGAAGAATTTTATTGACGAACACAACAAACAGTGTTATGATTTGAAAAAGAACAAAGATCAGTTTCAGGCTACAAGAAAGTGAGTTGATTCATGATTGAAGCTAGGGTCTGAGAAAGATATGCATACAGTTTGTACCATTTGCATTTTTTTATTGAGTCAGTCAATCAGCAAATTTTCACATAGACTTTTGTCAATAGAAAATAGAATACAGCGATCAATTTCAGTTTTGTTGGACACAATCCAATGCTTTGAGGGCAGTGTCAGTTGGTTACACTTTTTCAATCTATTATATCTAAAATTTCAATTTTGTTCATACTGTTAGTTGGTAATGGCAATTTCAGATTTTGTGAAGACTGAATATTATAGACATATTGGCTTTCTCAATTATTATGAATTGAACAGTCATTTCTGAGACAAAATTCTGCAAACTGCAAATATTTCATTGCTTTCGAGGATTGTTTGGTAAGAATGTCTTGAGTTTGCTTTGCAGAAAACTTTGACGTTTTTTGTAAAAGTGGTACAACTTGGGACTCAATGGCTGCATACATCCCACTTCTTTGGCATTTTTTTTTTCGTAGCAATAGTTTGATAGTTTTTTACATAGCTGTTCGTAACACATCCAATATTCAACTTCTACCTAATTCCAAATTTGTTTCGTCCGTTAACACAAATTTATTCCTAAGCGTTCCTCCAGAAGAGTCACGTATAGATGAAAGACTACTTAAAAATTACACAAAACTCTTTATTTCATTTAGATATCCTCACTCTATGGTCCACATACATAAAATGTTTATAACAATACCTAACTTTCAAAAAATTGATTTCTTGGTACAGATATGTACGACACTTTAGCCTGTTTGACAGGTACACATCGAAAATTACATTAATTCCTTCAATACATCAATTCCATTCACCAAAACATGAAATTCACAACATAAATTTTTATACCTGACAACCACAAAAATTAACAACAAACAACTCTCACAACAACAAACAACTCTCAACAAAGATAATACAAACATTTTCAAAACACTGACATATATAGGTAGACATATAAAAAATCCAACATCGGCAAGGACAACAAATCGGTTGTCTATAGGCTAAAATGTGTCTCTTGCCCAAAAGTTTATATTGGAGAAACACCTAGAAATTTCAAAACCAGAATCTCTGAACACAAAATAAGTTTTGAATTGAAGAAAGCCAATTCAACCTATTCATGTCATCTGTTAAAAAACAATCACGATTCGACATAAACTATGACTCACTACATATAAAAAAAGGACAAAAATGAAACCTGCTGGAATCCTTGAAACTTATTAAATGTGAACAATTGACTTTTCTATTGAACGACCAACAAGAAGTGTATCTCTCACCACTCTTGAATTTATTTTTATGAAAAATTTCAGTGTATTCATAAAAAATAATAAATAAATAGACATTATTGTTTTCAGTGAGCTGTGGCGTAAAGAAAACAATGTACAGCAAAATCTCTCTTCCTTAAAAGAAGAACTCGCCAAAGCCGACCAGCAACTTAGATCGATGGCTGGAAAACCCATCCTGAACGGTCGTGATAGTGTCGCTAAAGTTTTGAAAACTTTCATTGATCGAGGTGGACGAGAAGCTGAGATTGCCAGGCATTATCACGGTCCCGTTATTGAGAACTTTGACTGCGAAAAAAGTATTTATACAGCTGTGGAAGTTACTGCTGGGAACAGACTTTTTCACCATGTTGTGGATACTGATATAATTGGTACCCAGATTTTAAAGGAGATGAACAGACAGAAATTGCCGGGGGAGGTTAATTTTATGCCTTTGAATAGGCTCAATGTTAGGGAACAAGATTATCCTGAAGACTCGGTAAGTTTGAGAAATCTTTTGATAACTTGAGTAAAAAAAAATCAGAGTTATAAACATGATATTGATTGATAATATGTTTATTGTTTAAGAATAAATATCAATATAAACATGAAGTACAAGATGTGAAGTATAACTTTATAAAATATAAATGATTAAAATAAAATATAAACTATATATACATACATATGCAAAGGTTAGTTACATAACAAGAACTAGGACAAAGAATAAAAATGTGTTTCACACACAGTACAATCGCAGTTTCATCACATTCTAAATTACAGAGCATCCTCAAAATATTCTTGTAGGTCATAATAGGCTTTATCACTTAATAGTTTTGTACATTTCTTTCTGAATATGATTAAAGGAGTCTCTTTGATTTCATCGGGAAGTTTATTGTATATCCTGATTCCATTATATATCAACAAGTTTTTAACCAAACAGGTTTTTGGAATTGGTAAACTCAGTTCATTTTACCGCCTTGTGTGGTATGTGGCTGTAGATGCATAGTTCTCCTTATTTTTATGTATAATTGACACGGTTTCCAATATAAATATTGAAATAACCGTAAGGATTCTATGTTCTCGAAAAAGGGGTTTACATGAATCCCGCTATTTCACTTCACATAAGTACCTGATAACCCTTTTTTGCAAGACAAAAACCGACTGCATAAGTTGTTTACTGCAAACACCCCAAAAGGGTATACCATACCTTAGATGAGAGTCTATTAAGGCATAGTACGTTACTTTCACTGCAGCAAACCTCAATTCCTATGAGATGTTTCTCAGTGCGTAACATCCTGATGCCAATTTTTTGTTCATGTGTGCAATATGCTGAGAGAATTTTAAATTTTCATCTAAATAAATTCCCAAAAAATTCAAAGTGGAGTTACTTTTTATTGTGTTATTGTCTAGGGGGATATTAGATATATTACACTTGAATGCTAATATATTTGTTTTGCTGGTATTCAATGATAGACGATTCGAATCAAACCAATTCTTCACTTTTTTCATGTCTTGGCACATTTTGTTACGCAATCTGATTTTGTCCTTGTCATGCCACACTAATGTAGTGTCGTCAGCAAATAAGGTAAAGCTTCCTGTAATCGATATGTTGGTCAAATCAATAATGTATAACAGAAACAGTATAGGACCTAACACAGAGCCTTGAGGTATTCCACAATTTATCTTTCCAACGTCCGAGTAAGATGACGTTCTTACAAATTGATTTCTGTCAGAAAGGTATGAACTAATCCAAATATGACTGTTGTCCCTAAAACCATATCTTATGAGTTTCCGAAGCAATATGCTGTATAAGTAATTGGATGAGTGTTTACTCACTGATTAACTTATCATTGTAGTCAGAATTGGGTTGGAGTGTTGCTTCATCCATGGGCTTTCAACCAGTTGATTTCATATCTTATCTGTCTGTCTGTTAAAATCAACTGCTGGTACATTGGTGAACATCGATTGACATCTAACCGTTCATAAATTCATCGGTTACTCTATTGAGTTGCCTACATGTTTGTATATCTACCGATGAAACCAATCAGTATACATCAAAACTTTTGAATAATTTGTGCTTAGGGTTGCGATAGTTTACAGCTACAGACATATATCAACCTAATTCAACAATATGTTATTTGTCATTTCCATAATATTATGGAAAATTAGGATATGAAATTATTCAGTAAACGTTCCAAAGTAGAAGTGATACATGAAAAATATTTTCCTTAATAATGTAGCCTATAGCATATCATCGTGCTAAAACAAAAAACTTTGTTTTTTTAATTTTTCTTTGAGCCAAGCAAATTTTGAGATAAAATAATAATAATTTCTAGGTATTGGGTAACTTAATTTATAGGTACTTGTATACATTTTAAAAATTGTGATAATTTATTTGATTTCTTTTTTGTTTCCTTTTATATTTACTGTTTTGTTTTATTTTAGTTAGTAGTTCTTAAGCTTATTTTGTTATTGTAGTTTTATCTCTCTTACTTATAATTACAATTCAATATTGTGTTTGTAGGAGTAAAAGTAAATAAATAAATAAATAAATAAATAATAATTCATTCCAAATACATTGTGGAAAAAAGTTACTAATGCATAGGAGAATAAAAATTTATCAATGGATATCTTTCTAAACCTGTCAAAGGCTTTCGACAGATAGATAGATAGATAGATATGGAGAGATATGGTATCAGAGGACCCGCTTATGACTGGATAAAGTCTTACCTGACACAATGCAAACAAAAAGTAGTAATAATTTGCCAGGGCATTTAATATCACTCAGAGGAAATAACGACGGTAGTAGGTGTCCCTCTGGGTAGTATCATGAACCTTTTGTTATTTATATTTTACATATATGATTTAGCCCATGATATTGTCAATAATGAAAATATCAATGTGAATTTTGTAGACAACACAAACCTTTTAACAGTAGGTTGGTCATTAAACAATCTTTTAGACAACACCAATGAAACGGTGGAAAAGGCTTAGGAATGGTTTACCATGAACAAACTAATAATAAACAAAGATGAAACAAATTATATTTACTTTCAAACTAAAATAAAAAACAACATCATACCTGAGACCCTTCAAGAACAAACACAGGTAATAGCAGAACATAAGAAATTTCTCGGTATATACATATAATGGCATATAAAGACAGAGAATCGGCGGCGGCCATGTTTTGTGACCTAACCAAAGCCTTCGATTGTGTAGACCACATGCTGCTTCTTCGCAAGCTGGAAGTTTATGGGTTTAGAGGATCGGCATTACTTTGGTTTGAGACGTACCTTTCTCATCGGCGGCAGAATGTTCTATTAGATGGAATTTCATCAGAGGAACGTTTCATTGACAGTGGGGTTCCACAAGGTTCCGTTTTGGGACCGGTGTTGTTTCTCATTTATGTCAATGACTTGGTCCATGTTAACATAAGTGGTAAATTCACATGTTTCGCTGACGACACCACTATTCTTTGGCATAGCAATACAGCCTCCAATTTACTTGATCAAATCATCGTTGACATAAGAACGGTAAAAGAGTGTTGTGATTCCAATCTCTTATCATTGAACCTCGATAAAACAAATGTGATCACGTTTAGATGTAACATTGGGGAAGTACACTTGGAAAATGTAAAAATTGACAATTTGGAGAAAAACAAATTTTTAGGACTCTTCATTGATGAAAATCTAAAATTTGATTTTCATGTCGACTACTTATGTAAAAGACTTGCAGCAGGATGTCATGCAGTGAGAGTTGTTGCAAGAGAGTTAGACACTACTATCACAAGATCAGTTTATTTTGCACAAATTGAATCTTATTTACGTTATGGAATTTGTTTCTGAGGAAATTGTGCAAAATTTCGTTTCAATATGGTATTCTCTCTACAAAAAAGATCATCAGATATTTATGCAAGGCTAGCTACAGGGATTCATGCCGCCCATTATTTGTGAATCAAAAAATTGTGACCTTAGTATGTCTTTTTATTTTGGAAACAGTGTGTCTTATCCACAAAAAATATAAAAATCAATTTAGTAACACCGCAACTTATAGTACACGTCAGTCTTACTCCGTTTCTCTTCCCACAACTTCTCTAGCCCTTACACAAAATTCTATTATTTTCAATACCAACAAGTTATTTAACCACCTTCCCATTAATTTAAGGCGAATATATAATGAAAAGAAATTCAGAAAGAAAGTGAAAGAATTCCTTGTTGGGAGGCCCTATTATAGTGTGGACGAATTCTACCAAGGCTCTATCGAATAATTGACATGTAGCTTTGTGTAAACAAGTTATTGAAAACAACACGAAATGGCTATCAATGTTCATTATGTAGAATTATATATTTACGTTTACTTAATATTCATAAATTCATGGACTTAGATTTGTAGCTGTTCAGCTGGACTCAATATTGTTCTGTCCATATACTCTGCTTCTGTGTTTAGGCATTATTTTATAGTTTATATTTGTTAATTGTTCCTTATACAAGTTTTACTTTACTAGACTTTGCCAATAAGATGTATATATCTTGGGTAACAAAGCATATTTTGAATTGAATTGAATATACATTTACCAAAACTTAGAATTTGAAAAAAATTAGGGAAACCATCTATCTGCTTTTCTATTCTATGAATAAATTGTTGAAATTTCGAAGAATGAAAAAAAGGACTGAAGTACATAGACATTTTTCTCAGTAATACTATCAGGTATATAGCCTAAACAAGGTAAAACTATTTTTAAGAGTTCTATTTTTAAATATATTTATCGTATCAATACATTTTTTTAGTGTAATTTGCCAAGATTTTGTTTCATTGTCTATTATTTTAGTGTCTTTATTTATTTCAGGATGCCATTCCAATGGTATCAAAACTGCAATATGATGCAAAATACAACAAAGCCATGCGCTATTTATTCGGCAAAACTCTGATCTGCCGTAACATGGAAGTAGCTACCAAACTGGCTCGAAATACAGGTTTGGACTGTGTAACCTTGGACGGTGACCAAGTCTCTTCTAAAGGATCCCTAACCGGAGGTTACTTCAATGCATCCAGGAGCAGACTTGAAATGCAGAAAACTCGCAGTGAAACTCAGCTTCAAATAGCACAGTGCGAGCAAGAGTTGATGTCACTCAGGTCGGAATTATCGAAAACTGAGTCGTCCATCAATACCATAGTTTCTGAAATGCAAAAGACTGAGACCAAGAACAGCAAAGCGAAAGCTATCTACGATAAGGTGAAAGGGGAACTTCGACTTATGCGAGAGGAGTTGTCTAACATCGAGCGTTTCCGAGGTCCTAAAGAGCGTTCATTGACTCAATGCAAATCAAGTTTGGAAGCAATGCAAACGACAAAAGAAGGTTTGGAGTCGGAGTTGCACCAAGAACTTCTTGCACAACTATCAGTCCACGATCAATCTCAAGTGGATTCTCTCAACGATGACATCCAGCGCCTACAGAGAGAGAATAAGGAGGCTTTCAGTACTCGAATGAAGTTAGAAGCGGAGAAAAATAAGTTGGAGAACCTGTTGACGAATAACTTGATTCGACGCCGAGACGAAGTTTTGCATGCCTTGCAGGAGATTTCTTTGGAGGATAGGAAGAGGCATTTGGTTAATAGCAAAGCGGAATTGGAGGAGATTGATAAGAAGATTGAGAAAGTTAATAAAGACTTGAATGCGATGGAGAACAAGGTTAAAGATATGACGAAAAGGGTAAGTTGCTGGTTTTGCTACTGAGTTTTAGTAAGAAAACTTAATTTCATCATCAGTGCATTCAGTATTAAGATTTATCAAACTAGTTAGCAACAAATATTCTGAAAGTAAATAACTACAATCACACATTCAACATTAACTAAACTACAGATTAAAATTTAAAATAATGTTTTTATTTATTTATTTATTTATCTACGGGTAACCCCAATTTGTATACACAAATTCAATACATTTTAGGAAGTAAACACTAATACTAATCTAACTTTAATTATACTAATAACCTAAGAATAAAAATATTTGAATATTTGAGCACTTATTCCTGTGATTTACAGTTGAATATTTTTCAATCTATTTCTAAGAGAACATTCAGGAATATAAAATAAGTCAAGATCAACCTTATTGCCATTAGAAACTATTCTAAAAAGTGGAGAATTTTTACCATAATTACACCTGTGGAAGTCGATTGCAAACATTTGATTGTTCCGAGTCCTTCTAGGAGGTACGTGAAGTTTAATTTCAGAAAGAAGAGTTGAACAATCAATTTTTGAACTGAACAACTTATGGAGGAATATAATATCTGCATGAATTCTACGAGTACTGAGTTTCGATATATCTGTTTTGAGACGGATATGTGAGAGTGAGTGATCGATCAGAGGCATGCTCAGTTTAAAGGCAATATATTTCAGGAATTTATTCTGAACTTTTTCTATGTTATAACTGTAAAGTTCATATTTCGGGGACCAAACACAACTGCAGTATTCCAAAATTGATCTTACCAATGAAAAGTACAATGCTTTTATGGAGTTAACATTTGTGAAATCCTTTGTTAATCTGCATATAAAGCCTAACATTTTCATCGCTCTACCAGTGATATGTTCATAATGGAGATGGAAATCCATTTTGGCATCGACTACAATACCTAGATCACATATAGATTTTACAGATTCCAATGGTTTACCTTCAATTGTGTATTCGGTGATGAAGTGATTACTTGATCGAGAGAAAGACATACTTTTGCATTTAGTTGCATTGACATCCATGCAGTTATCAGTACACCAATCTATGAAAGATTCAATATCAATTTGAAGTTTCTCGCAGTCCTCTTTGGATTCAATAGTCCTGAATATTTTAAGATCATCAGCAAACATAAAAATTTCAGAATGATTGATATATTTTTTAATGTCATTAACAAAAAGATTGAACAAATATGGTCCCAGGTGGCTTCCTTGTGGTACCCCCGAGCTAACAGAGATTTCTCGAGATACAAACCCCTTGATTTTTACGAATTGTGTTCTGTCACAAAGGTAACTTGAGATCCAACTCAACAAACTTCCAAAGAAACCAACTGCCGTCAATTTTGCACATAGGATACTGTGGTTGACCGTATCAAATGCTTTGGAAAAATCTGTGTATATTACGTCCACTTGCCGTTTGTTTTCCAGAGAATTCAAGATATGCTGAGAATATAATAGCAAATTGGTGTTTGTTGATTTGCCTTGGGAAAACCCATGCTGCTCATCAATGACTATTTGCTTAAAGGGAAACTTTGAGCTGTCGCATATAGTGTGTTCCAGTAGTTTGGGTATTGCACTCAGTATACTTATAGGTCTGTAATTTTTTATGTTTGCTCTGTCTCCGGACTTGAAAATTGGTGTAATGTAACTAGATTTCCACACAATGGGAAAATCTCCTAAACTAAGAGAAGCCGAAAAAAGTAACAACAGCGGTTTAGCCAATGCAAATCTACAATTTTTCAACAATAACGCTGGTATTCCATCCGGTCCTGGTCCTTTATCTGGGTTCAATTGAGATAATTTATTCAAGATAATTTCCAAATTGATTGAGCAACTATTCATTTCTATCGTTTTCTGGTAATCAAAGGTTGGTATTATATGGTTGTTTGTATTAGGTTTATAAATTGATTGGAACTGCTGTGCAAATGCATTTGAAATTTCATTACCGTTTTTGAAAATCGAATCGCCACTGTACATTGTGTCAGGCAAGCCATAATTTTTCCGCTTATTGTTCACATAGTTCCAGAAGTGTTTAATATTTGATGGTATGTTATTTTCCACTCTTTTAATATAGTTCTCATTACTAATTCTACTTGCTAGTTTGCACCGAGCTCTTAGATCAGAAAAAATTAAGTAGTCATCCCAATTATTACTTTCTTTGTAAGCCTTATGGGCTTTTTTCTTTTCAATAATTAATTTTTTCAGATCTTTGTCGAACCAGCGGGGAAATTTTGGCTTAGTATGTCTAACATATGGAACAAAGTTTTGGATACCTGAGTAAAGGATATTATAATGTTGTTGATAAATCACAATGAGAACATAGATTAATGAAGTGGATGTTTAAAAAGTTTACTCATTAGAATTTATAGGCTTGAAATCTAGAAACTCGTATTTTGTTGATGATGCAGGTGCTTTGTTTAATCACCCCAACTTCATTAAGTGTTTGCTGATGAATTCAAATGTTGAATTTCAATTCCTCATATGAGGAATTTGTAAAGATTTATTTACAGTTTTGGCAATGAACATTCTATTCTGAATGATTTTCTTTATATCAACTGTCCTTAGTGAATTTTGTCTTCATCTAGCTGAAAAATGAACAAACTGAGTTGGAGAACTGGAAGAAGAAGGAGAGAGATGCACAAGATAGAATAGATGAGGATGCTAAACATCTTGAGAAGTTTGCTACAAAGCAGAACCTTTTGGAACAGAAGATTGCCGAATCTGTGGAAAAAATTAACCAACTGGGTGCTCTTCCTGCTCAAGATCTGTATTCCCATTATATCAAAATGTCTTCCAAATCCGTGAGTAACTTTTGTTCTTGGTAAATTTGAAACTCTCTCATCACAATTCATAGAGTTGACATATTGTTATTGCTTTTTTCAACGAATTATTTTTCTGAATATATCTTTTCTAATATAAAAACTATTTTCTATATATCATTGGATTAGGAATCAATGGACGCTCATTAATTTTAATCATGTATACATAAATATTTACATATATTTATTTTTATTGTCGATTACATCATAAGCAGTACTTATTGTACCTGCAATCTTTATTACTTCTATTCTATATCAGCAAATGATTTATTTCAATTTAGTTTTGTACACATTCTACATAATCAATTTGAATGTAACTTATGTGTAATTGATGTCTCTTTCAGCTTTTTAGAGAATTAGAAAAGGCTAATAACCAATTGAAAAAGTTCAGTCATGTGAACAAAAAGGCGCTTGACCAGTTCATGAGTTTTTCGGACCAAAAAGAGAAACTGCAAAAGAGGAAGGAGGAATTGGATAGAGGGTAAGTTCATTAGTCATTGGCATCACTTTAGGCTTTGCCAAACGAACATTGAACACCTGGATGGCAAGAAGATTTATGGACTTCTGGAAGTTCTGGCGTTTATTCACCCTTCGAAACTTGATACCAAACAGTTGTTGGACTACAGTAGGGATGGACTACGATATCTAACAGACCTTCTTACAGGTTACTGTCATTTGAATCATCATATGCAGAGACTCGGACTGTCGGAAGACAGTGTGTGTCGCCTCTGTTTGGAAAATGATGAAACAGCAGAGCATATACTTTGTGCCTGCCCCGCTGGAGACCAAATAAGGTTTTTAGAGTTTGGCAGAGTCGTACTATTACCATCTGACCTGAAAAACCACTCACCATACAAACTAATCAGCTTCGTTAAGAAGCTGGGTTTATTTGGTCGAGTGTGAATAAGTGTGATCCACAATAAACCTTTGCAGGTTGCGGTGGAGGGTCGAATAGACCCACTCACTTTATACCTAACCTAAAGTAACCTAAGTTCATTAGTTGAAATATATTTAATTTTCTGAAGAAGGTTATTCTTATTGACGAAACATGAATTTATTTTGAATTAGTTATTTATGTTTGAAATTAGTAGACAATATTTGTTGGTGAATGTTACAAGATTGGTCTTGTATTGTCTGGTTAACAGATCTAAAATCTATGAAAGAACAAATAAAATGAAAATTAATGGACAAAAGCTTCCCGAGTAATACCTTCAATTGTATCATAAAATTTGATAAATAAAAATAAAAGCAATTGAGAAATGTGTTCAGAAATATCAATTGATCATTTTGGTAGGATAAGGATTCTTTTTTCAGTAAGACATTTTCCACAATATAATTTTCTGTGAAGAATACTTTATTTTATATCAACAATTGATGTTCCTAATTCAGAAGAGATATCTGATGACTCATTTGGAAATGAGAACTATACATTACAGTTCTTTTTCTGATGATGCCAATTTGGTTGGTGATATATACAGGGTCACTAAGAAAATTTTAAGTTTTCATAAAAAGGAAAGCGGGGAAAATTGAGGCGTTCAACACATAGTGTCGTTTAAAAATTTTTATTCGAGTGATTTCGTCAAATAATTTTTAAAATTTCGAGCTCAAAGAAATGAGAAGTTGTGATGATACCTGTAGGGTCACTTGGTTTTCGGATTTTTTTACTTATTTTAATTCTCTTTAATGAGGACTTTCTGATATATCAATGAAAATATTATTGTTTGTGCAAGTATTCTTAGAAATAATACACAAAATATGTTTGGTAGGAAAAACGTAAACGTTGTTGACCCATAAAAATTTGGGTATTTTTTATCTTTATTGTGGCCGCCCTTCTCCTATGGAGGCCTCGGGGCAGTAGCCCAGCTTGCCCTCCCCTGAATCCGGCCCTGGATATGTGCATTGAGATGATTATTTCTGAAGTGTGAAATTTGTTCTACACCATAAGTTCCACTTCTTTTCATTTGATATGTCTTTTTTAATTACTTACCCTGAAATAATAAAAATACTAAAAATGACCAAGTTATGTTGATAAAATCTTCTGTGATTCATACTCACCTTTACTTTTACAGAGATGAGAAAATCAAGGAACTAATACAAATGTTGGAACAAAGGAAAATGGAGGCCATCCAGTTCACTTTCAAACAGATCTCCAAATTCTTTACAGAAGTCTTCAAGAAGTTGGTTCCTGCAGGTCGGGCCAAACTGGTCTTGAAGACCGTTGACCATGAAGAAGGCCACGAGATTGGCCCAGACGATAGAAACGCAGACAACTTCACGGGAATTGGCATAAAAATATCTTTCACAGAGGCTGACCATGAGATGAAAGAAATGAACCAGTTGTCTGGAGGTCAGAAATCGTTGGTAGCCCTTGCTCTGATTTTCGCTATTCAGAAATGCGATCCAGCACCTTTCTACTTGTTTGATGAAATTGATCAAGCTTTGGATCCGTCTTATAGAAGATCGGTAGCGAATATGATTCACGAGTTGTCTGGCGAAGCACAATTCATCACGACAACTTTCAGGCCGGAGTTGCTGGAACACGCTAATAAATTTTATGGTGTAAAATTCAGGAATAAGGTGAGCCACGTTGAATGCGTGAGCAGGGAAGTTGCGAGAGATTTCGTCGAAGATGATCAGACACATTCGTAAAGTCCTTTTGTTTTTTAAAATAATTCATGTTTGTAAGTTATAAGTTTAGCTGTCATATTCTAGTTCGTTTGTAATGAAATTTGTGAACGTTATTTGGTAGATGTAAGGTTTCAAAGTGTTTATTTAATTTTATAAATAAAATATTTTCTATTTTGTATTAGCTTTTTTGTCCCTGTCATCAAAATCAAAGTATCCTGGGCTGGTTTCACTCAGTCGCTCTGCAATGAAAGCTGCATAGAAAAACAGAAAGAGATTTTCGCAATAAAAACCATTTAATCAAATCGTAAGGCACACATTAAAACGTAAGGTTTAGACCTACATTTAAATAAAACTCTATTCCTACAGGGCAAAATACATCCTAAATAGTTCAAAATTATTAAATTATAAAAATATGAGAAATACTACAAAACTAGCAAAAATGATTATCAGTAAAATTTCAAACATTGAAAAACATTGAAAATTGGAGGAAACTAGGAAAGCATAGAAAGGCCACACTAGATGTTTTTTTTAATTTTTCTGCATGTTAATTCGGAATTACATTCTTTCAAAACGTACATTTGAAGTACATACCGAATAGAAAGATGTGTTTTTTGTATGATTCAATGTTTACATGAAAGTAGTTGTTTCGAGGTGGCTTTTTTTCCAGTTTGTGTCTGAATTGCTTTCTTCCTTCCTTTGAAAGATTCCCACATTTTTTGTATAAAGATGGAGAAATAGAAAGCCAAAACCTCTCTTTTCCAATAAATAAGGAATCTATATTTTTCCGATTTTCAACTCGTAAATTCCGATTTAAACTCAACCTAATACAAGTGTCGGGGAGGTTAAATATCTGGGAGTAATCCTAGATTCCAAACTGACCTGGAATCAACACTTGGACAGGATAAAGAGGAAAGTGGAGGTAGCACTGACGCTCGCCAGACGCACCTATGGAAAAACATGGGGGCTAAAATCAGACAAGGTATATTGGCTATACACGATGGTGATTAAATCCATGATAACATACGCATCTCTGGTCTGGTGGCCAAAGATGAAGCAGGCGACCGCCATCAACAAACTAGGCAAGGTGCAAAGACCTGCATGTTTGGGAATGACGGGAGCAATGAGAACTACCCCAACAGCTGCATTGGAGACACTCCTGAATCTACCTCCTTTACACCTTGTGATAATGTGCACGGACCACATGACACCGAAGTACACACAAACTTCACGGCCAAAATCATAAGCCGTGAAGAGTGGAAGACCATTAGTCATCCAGAAAACATGTTTGGAAAAAACACCTGGTATACAGATGGATCGAAGACCAAACATGGAACGGGAGCTGGAATATACCGAGCGGATAGAAATTTAAACTACAGCTATCCGCTAGGAATATACACATCCGTCTTTCAGGCCGAAGTGTATGCTATCTTGCAGTGTGCAAGGCTTATTAAATTGAGATCTTAAAGAAGTAAACCGATCAATATTTTTACAGACAGCAAGAGCACACTGCAAATTAACTTTGTACTGGGTGCCAGGGCATTCAGGGATCACAGGTAATGATAAAGCTGATGAATGCGCTAGACGTGGATCATCAACTTCATATATAGGTCCTGAACCAGCTCTGGGGGTACCAAAATCATTGGTAAGAAACCACATTAAGACATGGACCAATAAGAAGCACACAGAGTACTGGACAAAAGTACCTGGCAACAAACACAGTAGAACCTTCATTAGGGAACTGTCCGAGAAAAGAACCGAAGAACTACTTAAATATAGTAGGGATCGGCTCAGAATAATTATAGGGCTACTAACCGGTCATTGTCCGCTTAGAGGACACCTGAATAAAATGGGGCTCTACAACGGAGACTTCAGCTGCAGATTATGCAACGAAGGGATAGAAACAGCTCTACACATCTTATGCGAATGTGAGGCACTGAATCACAGGAGGCAGGCAATATATGGACGTACAAAATTACATCCAGAAAAATATGACGAACATCCAACACGGAACCTGTACAAACTAGTACAGGGAACGAGACTGATGGAATGGGTGTCATGAGAAGATGGGAGAATAAACGCAATAAGCCCAAGAGGCTGCAGTGTTTTCTGGAGACTTGGACTAAATGGACAAATCAGACAGCTCCCAAGGTACCAAAAAAAAAAGCCTAACCTGATCTAGTTCATATTGACTTCACATTGTTCCGCGTTCCAAGTCAAAATTCCGAGTTTAAAATTTGAAAATAACTAGCGTTACCCATCTACACTTCCGCAGACATTTGTTGTGTATTCCAGAAATTATATGTGTGTATATTGTGGATTTTTTGTTTGCAAACCAAAAAGAAACTAAATATTTCACCTTACTTGCTCTTCAAAATCCACCTCAATCATAAAACATGCTAGTTTATATCTGGTACATATTACCTTCCTCATCTGATTCATGACGCCCCCCTTTTTTATTTTATGCAAATAATATTTCAGAATGTGAAAAACTGTTAACGGCCAACCAAATTGGCTCTATCATTTTTCAGTGACTTTCTACTGCAGTTTTACTTTAACAAAACTTCTTATACTAATGTCACTTATAATATGAAAATGAAGCATTGGAGAAGACATATTTATTTTACAAATATAAATAGGGAATCATTTCTCAGACAAGCACAGTACACATTAGAAAGATTTTCTACAATTTTTTTGTAAAACCAAGACTAAAAACATAAAAATTAAATATGTATATTATCACATTATGGAAAAAGTGAACATTGTAAATTAATTTAATTGATTGTTTTGATACAATACCTATCATGAACATTAACATCACAGAAAGTGCAATGTAAATGTAAAATTTACCAAAAATTACTAAAACTACAATCATTTATGTAAATCGAATGTATAAAATTTTTCAGCAATTTTTGGTTAACATTTTCCAGTTTAGTTCTGATTGCCAATTATGCTGTCAGATTTATTTGCAATGTGGTCATAAGAAACCTACTATACCTATTTTTAACTATAGTTAACCACAAGAATTATTATACCTTTATTTAATCACCTTATCTTATTTTTTATCAATTCCTAAACAGGCCCAATCATATGAGATATTTATTGTGAGCTCCTCGTAGCAATGATGAAGTCAGATCATGATCATGGTCACATTTTACATTCCGTTTTAATGAAAGGAATCACAGACTACTTGTTGATATGCTTGTAAAAATTATTTTTAGTGTCATTGTCAATCTCAACGTTTTCTTGATGTAAGTAATTCTGGACTGATGCCATTTGAATACCAATGGAAATCACTAATGATAGCCTAAATAAATTACTGCTGAAAATATGTGGCAACCCTGTACTAGAGAACTGTACTGTGTGAATCACAGGGTCTTCAGGTGATTCATAGATAATTTATTTTTCAAATGACATTTGCCATCTTATTTTGGGTGGGTTTGAACTCCATTCACATATTGTCAATAAATGAAAGATTTTATCATTTCTAAAGTTTTAGAATGAGCATTCAACAGAGATATTTGTAAGTATTCGAAAATTTCCAAAATGTTTTGTCATTATGTATCATATTTTGAGTTTCAACTTCTGGACACTGAAATGCTAAGATGGTTGTGTAGAGGCTTGCAAGAATTTGGGTGGTTTATCCTTCAAAATACTGCCGATAAGCTATCATAAGCTATCGAGGACAAGCGGTTTTATTTAAAACCAGGGTTTCATTTTGGAAACTCTTCATGTAAGTAAAATTTTCTATCAACATGTTTATTCACTTCATGATATATTTCATAGGGACCCTAAAAGCCAGTCAGTAATTTTTTCTTGTCTGATTCATTTCCGAGAGAAATTTATGCTAAAATTACACATTTTACCAAAGAAAACAACTTACAAAAATTACACCTATAACCTAGTCAATATAATTTCTAATATAAATAATAATTTTCTGATTTGTTAAAATTTACTATGCCAATTTACCAGCTTAAAGAAGAGAGGTAATGTCCATAATTAACTAAGAAATTTCAAAAATATTGTTTTGTATAAGAAAGAAATGATGGAAATCCATCCACCTTTCTGATTTTTTCTGTCAAAATTAATTGAGAGATTTTAAGATCTGATAAAATTCAACTTCATGAAAATATTTGTATAACGCGGCTACAAATAATCATAAATAGTGTAAAAAATGAAAGAAACTTGTGAAATGATGGCGACCAAGGTTCCTTTTTAGATGTTTTACAATTTGAGAAGTTTGTATGAAAAAGACTTGTTTTTCCATAGGAAAAAAATGAGGATGTTGAAGAAGTTTGGGGACTAGTTTCAGAACCACCTTGTGTTCCTCTTTCTTTACATATTAGGCATGGTTCATACGACAGTTGTGTTAGAAAAAAACAATTAGCCATTTTCAGCCTTTTATACATACAAACAGATTTGTGTACAATGTTCTCCATTACAATATTTATATTTTACACATTGTGGAAGGTAAAAATACTCAAAGAAGGTTGATAAAAACTATAGTTATCTCTTCAAAAGTTGGTGTATTATTTTTTGTTGTCAAATATTTCTCAAAATTTAATAATATCATATGTTAATCGCAGCCTAATAAATTGTATCAACTGAATTTTATGCAAACAAAGTAATGTAATAGATGAATTTTGTAATTTTTCCTTCATAAGTAATCTAATTATAGGTGACGGGAAACCCACAAATGTTGAAAATATCTCGCCAAATAACTATCAAAGGATCACTTGAGCTTTTCATAAGCGTCTGTAGATAGCAGACATATGTATACATTACCTCTTTGCACTTGGCACAATAGACATCAGCATATTATAGTGAACAACAAATGATTCACGTTGTAGTTGTATTTTTTGACTAGGTGAGGTAAAATTCTGCTCAAAATAAAGGGTTTTTTCAGTTTTGGCTAGTTGTCTAGTGTTGATTATTTCTCTATTAATAAATTTGCAATGAATGAAAAGTGCTGATGTCTCTTGTGAAATAATGCAATAGAGTGAGTCAAACATGCAGGTGTTTGTTGTCTACGGACGCTAGTCAACTTTCTAAGTCTTTCGGGAGTTCACTCCAAATATTAAAATATAACTATGATACATCTTCCAATTCTGTTAAGTTCAATGGGTGAGCATAAATGGAGTTCCAATCCCTCTCGAAAACTCCCTGTAACTGGCTTCGTATAGTGGTGTGACTAGAGTTTCTATCAAAGATAGGATCTCTCAGTACGAAAGAGACCCCAGCCGTGTCTGTGAAGTAGTCTCCAGACCAGTTGGAGGTGCCGATGAAAACAGTGTTGTCTGTCACCATGTACTTATTGTGGTTTACCCTGGCAAAAGGAATTTTTTGTTGTTCTTTGTCGGCAGGTACTATGAATCGACGCTGAAAATATAACAACAGAATTCAGGCCAACTCGTCTAAAGTATGGAAATTATAGATCAACAGATAGTTTTAATTGCCATCTTAATACTTATCGATAATGTCAAAGGCATTGGTAAGAAAAAACTTTACATGACAAAAAAATGAAAAGAGCCTTTTTTGGTCTGAGACTGAAACAATCATTAAATGGTTCATATGAGAAGCAATACAACGAATATGACTTTATTGCACATAAAATATTTCTGTGTTTAACTCAAGGGAGACACGACAGTTGAAATTATCGAAGTTCAATTACTTGAAAGTGGATCACAATAATCATTAATTAATGTTAGGGGTTTCAACTTTCACTGCCTAAATATATACCTGCATTTTTGTGACTCATTCTATACTTGTAATTGACTGGAATGATCATTATTATTATTGATTTATTATTCAATTCAATTCAGTTTATTGTACCAAGAAACAATAAATGCTTATAATAAGAGACTATAACTAACTACAAAGTATTATGAAATAACAGAAAACAGATTTTAAACAGAAATAAGGTGTTTTACAATAAATACATAACATATCTTGAAAAAAAAAACAATGAATTCAAGTGTAATAGAAAAAAATGCAAACTATGAAAATCCAATAATTACATTTCTTTCAATTGACATTTAAATTTTGTAATGAAATAGTGCTTCTTTATTTTCTCTGAAATTAAATTACATATTTGTCTTGTGGCATGATTGTGAATACATCCATTTCGAATAAAATTCAATTTTGATTCCTTTGTATTATTTTGAACACAATAAATTGAAGCAGCTTATTTTGAGTTTATAGTTTATAATCCGCATATGTTTAGATTCATGAGTAATTACATCAAACAAGAATAACTTACCACTTCAATTGATACACCAGGGTATGCCTTATTCACCATAGCTAAAGACTTCAGAAAATTATCTTCCGAGGGCCTGGAATGGTTCCACCAACTTATCAACAATTTTACCTTGACCCTGTTTTCAATCGCTGCAGTTTTCAGTGCATCGTCTATAACGGGCCAAAACTTTATTTTCGGCGTATAAATCATGAGCGGGAAATAGTCCATTACTGATATGTACACAAATTTCTCCGCGTGTTGGATAACATTTGTTAAGGCCTCGATGTCATTGGTGCGACCTGTTGGGTTGAACATGGGAGGCGCGCTCTGAAAATGAAACAAATCATTCGACTGTAGAATATTCAAATCGATTGAAAAGGTAATAGCGGATTTATGCAACACACTTCCTAAGACTAAGGACTAAGAGTTCCATAATAACAAATCAACGAGAGCATTTACGGAAACTTCGCTAAGACTGAAATCTAAAAACTACGCATGGAAAATTGACCAACATTCAACTAATAATTAAGAGTTCAGGTCAAAACAAAAACGAGCGTGCGCCAAATAGAAATATTTGCAGCTATCACTGACCCGAAAAATTTCAAAACAATTCTTTCAAATTTGTACTGTTTGACGTTGGTTTGCGAAATTTAGTAATAATAATAATAATATTTATTTTGAGTCGCTGAGAAAATTTACATTTCATGGCGATTTTAGCCTCGAAGATGAGTTCCGAAGTGGTCGACCTACAGTAATCCAGGACGAGGATTTGATATACCGAAAATTGCGTCAGCAGCAGCCGGCACACGACAGTGTCCGTTTCACAAATCATTGTCCGAAAATTAAACGAATCGAGCGTCAAAGTTCTGTCTCACTCATCATACTCCTGAGACCTCTCGCCAACCGACTTTTCCAACACTTCTGTAACTTTCTCACCGCTAGAACCTTCGGCTAGGCAAAAACGGCCATCGTCGACTTCTTCGAATCCCGAGCATACAATTTTTATGCTGACGGTATTAATCGAATTGTGTTACGTTAAAAAAAGTGTCCTGATTCAAATGGCGCTTATTTGGGTTAAAGTGAATCAATTGTTTACTTATTTATTTACGGCAATTCCTATTTCTTACAAAATAATTACAGATTCACTCCGGCCATAGTTGGTGCTACTAAAGGGTACTTTGAAGATTTCCGAATTTCTTGTTCTCCTTGGATTCACATTTGAAGTTATAAGTTCGACAAGTTCCGGGGAATTGATTGATTAATTATTTTATGAATTAGTATAAGATCTGATTCTAATTTTCTATGAGCCAGAGTATTCAAGTTAAGAATGTCCAATATAATTTTATAGTCATATTCATCAATATGATATCCCAGTTTATATGCAGAGTACCTTAAAAACTTATTTTGAACACTTTCAAGCATATCGATATCCACATGATATGAAGGGCACCAAATTGTGGAATTGTATTCGATTATTGATCTAACAATTGAACAATATATAATTTTTATTGAAGTGAGACATAATTCATTGGCAGATTTGAGAATGCAACCTAACATTTTTAGTGCTTTAGGAGTGATATTTGCAATATGAGGTTTAAATGACATTTTTGGTCAAGAGTGATTCCTAAATCTCTGATTGTGTTTGTTGTTTTCAGTTCTGATTGATGGATTTTATATGGCCGGTTAATGGGATTTTTGTTTAGGAAAATAGCTAATTTTTGACATTTGTCTATATTTAATTGCAGTAGATTTATATCACACCAGCCAACAAAGTTACATAAATCGTACTGTAATAATTCTGTATCAGTTGAGTCATGAATAACTTTAAACATATTCAGGTCATCAGCAAACAAAAGAAATTCATTATAAAGAATAACATCTTTCAAGTAATTTACAAATAGGTTGAAAAGTAAATAGCCCTAAATGAGAACCGTGTGGTACATCCGATGAAACTGGATTTTCAATCCATTTCAGAATGTCTTCTTGAATACCCAAAGCGTTTAGTTTATGCAACAACAAATTGTGGTTTACTTGGTCGAATGCCTTTAAAAAATTTGTGTAAAAAAATCCACCTGGTGTGTATTTTCAAAGGCATTTTTTATACAGTATTGATAAATGAGCAGATTTGTGCTGGTAGATCTACCACAACTGAATCCATGTTGTTGATTACTGATTATATGTCTACAATCCCATGTTAGCTTTTTTGTAATCAGGCTGACTAACAATTTGGGTAATTATGATTGATTACAGACCGCTCATTAATTTTTATTTATTATGTGATCCACTTTTATTAATAGGTTTCAAAAAACTGTTTTCTCAATAATCTGGAAAGATTGACAATTTCAGGGGAATGTTGAATATCACGCGAATTGGTTTGACCAGGGTAAAAATACATTTTTTGATTAGGAATACTGGAATTCCATCAGGACCTGTAGACAATTTCCAAGGTAATGACATAACTGAATCAATTATTTCTTCAATATTAACACTATAACTACATATATCAACTGTCTTACTAAATTTATATTCTGGAATTTGGTGTAATGGTGGTGGTGTAATGCCTTGTAACATATTGTTTTCTTATCATAGAACTAACTCTGAATCTGTATTATGTATTATGTACTATTGTACACTTAAAAAACCAATATCTACCAATCTTTTAATTTGCAATGAAGTGATATCGCTGACTTGGGAACTACATGCAGAAAATCTTACCTCAAAAATGAGTAGCTTGTGTTTTGTAATGAGACAGTTATGGGGAACTGTTTCATTGCAGGTACTCAAACTGACATATTTTGCACTCATACAGTCTGCAATGTCTTATGGGCTGGCCTTTTGGGGAAATTCCGCCCATATGACAAAAGTATTCACTATGCAAAAAAGGATAATAAGATGTATGGCAGGTCCATAGCTGGGCACCGTTAATCAAATAGTTAACTTCGTTAATCGTTAATCCGCTACAAAAAAAGTTAGCTTCGTTAAGCGTTAAAGCGTTACATTTCGGAAGAATTAACGCAAGTTAACGTTAATCGTTAATCCGTTAATATGTGTAAAATTGCATTTTTATATCGTTGCGTTAGTGAACTTATACAACTTCTTGGTTTAGGTTCTGGAAGTTAACAGGTTAGGAATAAAACAAAATACTTGTATAATTCAAATGTGTAATTTAATCGTCGGGCGTAAGGTGCATATTCCCCTTCATGAACATTAACATGTTGAAGTTCTCGTCTGGTGTTAAAATGTCTTTACCCGTGGAAAACAGACGTTCAACTGCAGCGCTTGAGGGTATAGCAGTATTGTATTTAATAAATAGATTTATGAATATCTGTTCCCCGAGGAATGCAGCATCGTTGAACGAGTCTTTTGATTTCATGTCCAGCCACATTTTAACGAGACTTTGCGCTTTACACTTTAAAGAGTTGGAACTCTTTGGTTTTTCTATAGAACGAGTGACGAATTGAAAAAGTCTTCCTCCTCGTCATCATCGTTGTTACTCGCATTGCTCCCTCCGCCAGTTAAACTATCTCTGTCCTTCGAATTTTCCGCTGCTTCTTGTCGTAAAGCATCTTCTACCTTTTTTTCCATGATCTTTTTTACTGCATCCACTCTACTGCTGTCATACGTTTCCAGCCATATCAACCGGAACTTTGGGTGAAATGCCGCGGCAAGTAGGCACTGTTCATCATTCAGGAGTGGACCAAACCTTTTCTCTATGCCATTCTATAAGGCATTGGCTAAAGCTGTGCAATTTACTAGGCCCTTAGATTTAATATTTTTTAATTTATAGACAGTTGCTGCAATCGTCGGTAGTAGTGATCCGAGATATGCTTGAGCTTCTCCTTGGATACGATCGAGGGCATTCGCGACAGGTGCCATAACCTGTAAATAAGTATTTAATATAAGTATTGATATGATGTGGAAAGAAAATAACTTTACTAAAACGTTAATTTAAACTATATACATATATGAAATTACCTTTGCGTACTCTTTCATTACAGTCACATCTTGGTCATTGAAAGTTAGAATTTTTAGTTGAGTCATAACCCTGTGAAGAGAAGGCCTTTTTGTTTCCAATATACTGTTGAGAACGACAATAGCATCATACAGAGAGTTCCACCTCGTCGTGTTTGGAAGGACAAGTCGTCTGCCTAATTCAGCATGAATGCTATCTGCCGCTACCGTACTACGTGATTGCTGATTCCAGAGAGTACGTGCCTTGGCTAAGGCACTTCTGTAGGGAGTCTTGAAAACAGTTATTTGTAGAGCAGCATCTGCATCTTTGCTAGCGACCAGATTGAACGTATGTGCAGCACATCTCATGTGAACTGGCAAAGTATTAAAGTTTTCTAATATCTGTTCATTGATTTCATTGCACTGGAGACGATCAGGAGCATTCAGTATGCTTTCTACTGAAATAAATTCTAAGTCATCATTTTCTTCTGAGTTTGGATTTAAAAGATTGGCAATATCAGGATAAAACTCAGACTCTAAATCACATGATGGCAACTCTGGAAGTATGTCGATCTCCGAGCCGAATTGCACAAATGCCTTTACAAAGTTACTGCCATTATCCGTAGTAGTTCTAAAATAAAATGAAGCCTGCTTTTTAAGGTAGCCTACGTTGAGAATATGTGTACAAAATTTCATGTTGATCGGCTAAGTAGTTTCTACGTGAAAGAGTAACAAACGAACAAACTCACATTCACATTTATAATGTTAAGTAAGGATTACGTAACCGATCCACATCACCATAGGTCACATCACTCACATCACGAAAAATAGACTTAACTGACCTTGTGATTTTTTTATCTATGTGAAATTCATAGTGAATATCTATCATTACTTGGGCCAGGATGTCGTATGTATGATGACCTTTTAGGCGTATGCACGTTAATACTGCATGCATTCTGGCTCTTGTGATAGCATCTAACCAGTGAACTGTCATGCCCAAATAACTTTTGTTGTGAGCTGACCAACAGTCAGCCGTCGTTGCCACCCAAGCAATTTTTCCAAGTAAACTGAAATTAAAATTATAAACACATCACGTAAAAAAAATGCACTAATAATAAATGAAAATTATATACATATGTATATGCATGCATACCTATTTTATGAACCCCTAATTATTTTAACTTTTTTCATATAAAATTATACCTACGTAGGTATACGTATACGTAAGGCGACGTTTATCTGTTAAAAATAAATAGAAAATAGGTATTTATTTTAGTTACTTACCTAATCAGGTGTTGCTTCAATTCAATGTGTTCGTCAGTAATGCGTCTACCCAAAGTTCTTCTTGAAATTGAATTTTTGCTAGGGTTTAACGTTTTTATCAACGCACCAAAAGACTTGCTTTCGACAACATGTAAAGGAATCATGTTTGAAACAAATAAATTTACTATACATTTGTCCACTTTGGCTTGGGGTACACCGCTGCCAGTAGCTGCAATCCCGAACGATTCCCCGATGCTCAGCTGTCGACCCTGTTGAATTCTTCTTTTAACGGGATTAGGATTACTGCTACTTGTGCTATCATCATCGGCAGAATGAGTTCTCCTTTTTGTCTTGCCCCGGTTAGAGGCCGCCTTAACAATCTCTTCAAACTGTACGTACTGTGACTCATGTACCCTTCTTACATGTTGTTTCAAATTATTCAGGCTTGATACATGAACTTTTATTTTGGTGTCTTTCAGCAAGCATCGCTTACACGCAAAAATTATTTGCTGGCCCGATCTGGATACAAATTCCACATACTCAGTCAAATGTGGCCATGGATTCTCATCAGGACCGCTGAATTCCGATTCCATGTCTTCCATGATATGGTTTTAATTACTACACTGCACAGCCTACACTTTTTCTAACTAAATTACATTCACTCTTCTTTATCAACACGCAAATGATCACTGAGAGTAATTTATAATAACAACAAACAAAACATTCGTCACTCTAAGCACTGGCGCTAAGTAATGGGATGATCAAACGAAAAAATATCTTCGCAGTTTTCTCACTCGCACGTGCCGGCAAAATATATCTAGTTTTGTTTTTGTTTCACGCGCTGCCACGCGCCGCTCGGCACTTGTCATTCGTTTCATACTTGTCTGAACCTCGTTTTCGCGCCGCTCCGCGGTGCCGGTAAATAGTAGGCATTAGATTAACGATTAACGGGCTTCTGCATATTAACGGAAGTTAACATGTCCGTTAAAATTTTTAAAAGTTAACTTAAAAGTTAATTCGTTATCAAAATGTTAACTTCGTTAATTAACGATTAACGGATTAACGAGTTAATGCCCAGCTATGGGCAGGTCTACGTCACAGAGAATCCTGTAGAAATACCTTCACTGAACTGGCACTCTTAACATTGCCTTCACTGTATATATTAATCATAACAATGAATATCAAGAAAAATGAATCAAGCTACATTAAAAATAACATGATACATAAACATCACACTCGGAATGGTAATGAACTGCGACTACCCTACTCTCGACTGGCTCTTGGTCAGGGATCCTCAAGTTATCAAGGTATCATCTGCTATAATAAAGCACTTCAGCTATTTGGAAACACTTGTAATTTTACTGAATTCCAAAGTTCTTTACTTGATTAACTTACCAAAAATGCATTTTATAGTACTGAAGAATTTCTTCAACTCTAGCTATTATTGTCTAGTTACTTTATTTTACTTGTACAAATAATAATAATAAAAAAAATAGATTTCACAATTTTAACTAATTTAAGTTACTTGCATATATTATTTGTCACTGTTCTTGCATCTTTTTATTATGTCTACTTAACTTCTAATAACATGTATATATACACTAACTATAGATAAGCACAATTGCTTTATGTTCGGTTCTGACTAGTCTGATAAAGTTTTATGCTGTATGTACCACATGTATGAAATCTTTTAATGATGAATAAATTTCTATTCTATTCTATTCTATATAAATTGAGGAAACGAAGGCAATGGATTCAAAGTATTTGAATATAAATCAGCAATAGTGTGCCCCACTCATAATCCAAAAATCGTAGGTTTGATGCTAACTTTCTAGTTGAGGTTCGGTTAATTTTGTTATGTAATATGGATGATGGGATTGTGAATAGTGATGCGCTCTCTAAGTGACTCGGGGAGTTATTAACATACCCTACACACAACACTAGGCTAATGTTCATAGCAGTCAATGTTGACACCAAACAAAAAATTAATCAAAGAAGTATTCCCTCTGTATGTCAGTTTTAGGCTGATTACTTACTGAAAAAAATAAGTGGAAAATTTCATTGTTGCTGAGAAGGTCCATTGGTGTTTTTGCGTTATATGCGGTGGAGAGGTTTGCAGGCCAAACGGATGGAATTTTTGCACCCTCTACCCCAAGGGTCCAGTAGACCTATAAATTCAATGAGATCTAGTTAGAATAGTTTCTCTATATTATATAATTCAAGTAATATCATTTAATTACACTGCACTCACTTCAAATATTTTCTGCACATCATTGGCCAAACAGGAGCAGTTATTAATATAAATTCCCAACTCTTTCACCTAAAAAAAACAATTGCTTATGTTATATCACTGGCCAGTTTACAAAATCGCAACAAGTATTTTAGTATACAATAACTTTCTCCAGTATTTTCATACTGACGAAGAAATCATTGAAAAGATACTCATTATGTCTTGATGCTTTGTTAGCCTCAATACAGGCTGATTCACGGTGGATGGCACATTAGACGTTTCTGGTGAACCAGACAACGGATCACTTTGAAAATTTAATGGAGGGCATATTCGGACATTCTCTAGCCAACTAAAATATTTTCGACAATGCGGTGTTGCCGCTTCTATTAGAAAGCAGTAGCAACTTTGATTTTTCAAATGGAACACTCTGTATATAATATTAAATTAATTTCAATTTTTTTCTTCGAAAATCATGACTTCTAAAAATGCCGATATCTTTTAGTAGAAGTACTATGATATCGAAATTTGGTTTGGAGTTAGGTGATACTTGGACACTTCCCACACGTCAGCCTAATCTCCGTTACTTCAATACAGGGTGCTAAAAAAATACAGTTTTTTCGTTTGCTTGAAAAAGTTGCTGAAATCTGATTATTTTAAATGGAACACCCTGTATATTATTGAAAATTCGGAAAGCTGCTGAAATTTGCTTTCTTTCTATGTATATCATACCTATACCTAACTAGTCAAGTTTCGGACTTATGAACATTTATTTGTGAAAATGTCCCTTCAGAATGGTATTTCCATTCGGTATTTGGTAAGCAGGCCATGATTACTATTTGACAGTAGCGTTGTGACATTCTCCAAATAATATCGACATTTTCGTTACTTCAGAAGTTGCAAATACCTTCAAAACGATGGAACAAAACTATTCAAACGAAGTTCTTATGAATTTGTTTATTATTTTTGGACAGTGTGACAAAATTATCAGCAGAACATGTAGAAAGTTCAATGAAATGTATCCGAATCTACCGCCAATGAACCTCAAGAAATTTATACGAATTCAGAACAATTTCAATGCATTTGGATCAACTTTAAAAGCACCAAGAAACTTGCCTCGACCCGTAACTTTCGAAGACAACCAGATTAATGTCAGCATATTTTCACGCATTTCCCGAGTCATCGATAAGAAGTGCTGAAGAAGATTTGGGTATAAAATATTCATCGGTTCAAAGAATCTTGCGAAGACATAAAATGCATGATTATAAATTCACCAAAATTCAAGCAATGAAGCCTCAAGATCCTCAACAGAGAGTAGAATTTTGTGAAATGTTGTTGACACGCATTCAAGAACATCACCTTTTTTTAAATAAAATTATTTAGACTGATGAATCGAAATTTTCGAGAGAAGGGATTTTCAATAGAAAAAATCGTCATTATTGGTCCAGTGAAAATCGTCACGTCACAAAAGAAGCCGGATTTCAAGAAAAATTTAGTTTTAATGTCTTCTGCATGCTGATGGACAACAAATTGAGGTACGTGATATACGAGGAGTCATTAACATCCAGAAGCTACCTGAATATTTTGGAGAATACTGTAGACAGTTTCGTGGATAATCTGCCACTCGAAGATTATCGAAACTGTTGGTACCAACTAGACGGAGCTCCTGCACATTGCACAAGAGAAGTGAGCGCAGAACTGGATAGACTATCTGACGATCGGTGGATGAGGCGCTTGGGACCATGGAATTGGCCAGCGTGATCACCCGATCTTAATCCATTAGATTTTTATTTGTGGGGAATGTTTAAAGAAAAAGTTTACAAAATACCCGTGCGTTCGAGAGATGAATTGTTAGAAAGGATTGCCCAAACATTTGAACATTTGGATCCCAATGAAATCAGATCTGCCACCACGAAAGCAGTCAACACCCGCATTTTAAAGTGCTTGGAAGTGAACGGCCAGCGATTCGAACATATTTTGAAATATTCCACATGATTGTTTTACTTTTTTATAATTATTCATATCAATATTTCCAATTTCAAGTTTCTTGGTGCTTTTTTAAAGTTTATCCAAACATATTGAAATTGTTCTGAATTCGTATAAATTTCTTGAGGTTCATTGGCGGTAGATTCGGATACATTTCATTGAACTTTCTACATGTTCTGCTGATAATTTTGTCACACTGTCCAAAAATAATAAACAAATTCATAAGAACTTCGTTTGAATAGTTTTGTTCCATCGTTTTGAAGGTATTTGCAACTTCTGAAATGACGAAAATGTCGATATTATCAGGAGAATGTCACAACGCTACTGTCAAATAGTAATCATGGCCTGCTTACCAAATACCGAATGGAAATACCATTCTGAAGGGACATTTTCATAAATAAATGTTCATAAGTCCGAAACTTGACTAGTTAGGTATAGGTATGATATACATAGAAAGAAAGCAAATTTCAGCAGCTTTCCGAATTTTCAATAATATACAGGGTGTTCCATTTAAAATAATCAAATTTCAGCAACTTTTTCAAGCAAACGAAAAAACTGTATTTTTTTACCACCCTGTATTGAAGTAATGGAGATTAGGCTGACGTGTGGGAAGTGTCCAAGTATCACCTAACTCCAAACCAAATTTCGATATCATAGTACTTCTTAACTAAAAGATATCGGCATTTTTAGAAGTCATGATTTTCGAAGAAAAAAATTGAAATTAATTTTTATTTCGAAAACGGTAACAGATAGGTATAGGGAAATATCAAGAAAAGTTGTCGGGCAATTGTTGGAGATTCCAAAAATAATATTATATACAGAGTGTTCCATTTGAAAAATCAAAGTTGCTACTGCTTTCTAATAGAAGCGGCAACACCGCATTGTCGAAAATATTTTAGTTGGCTAGAGAATGTCCGAATATGCCCTCCATTAAATTTTCAAAGTGATCCGTTGTCTGGTTCACCAGAAACGTCTAATGTGCCATCCACCGTGAATCAGCCTGTATATTAAGGATTACTTGAAAACACGAAAAATTTGTTGTTTTTTTTAAACAGTAATAATGTTTATGTAAGACTGATATTATTCCAGTTCTAACAACAATTCAATAACTGATGACTGTTTTTCATTGTTTAAAACACTTTCTGGGAAGATAGTCTGTTAATAGCAACACCGTTTACAGTAGAAACATTTGAGTAGGTAGTGATAGAAAGAAGGGATGGCTTGTGGATGTTGGTTGGAGAAAGGAAAGCATTGCTAAATTTTATGCACTAGGCCTTGCTTTTGCTGAGGATGGCTCTGCACACATAGGTTCTTTATGAACTCCAAAATAGAAATATTTACAAGAAAATTAATTCATTATGCAATAACATCTTCATAATTGAATTATATTAGTTTTGAAGGCAACAAGTTATTGCATTCAATTAAAAAAAAAGTTTCATCGTATACTAGCGAACCGCCTGGCTTTGCACGGGTGCAATGTTGATAAATGCGTGCGATCGCTGCTAATCATAAAATGCTATAGTGCAAAGCGCGGCCTTCGACGCGCTCTTTATAGGCACGCGCCACCGGCCCCCCTGCCGTTACCGCCGCAACAGCTTGGTCCCTGCATTTGTGATATCTTCGAAAATATTCATTTAAATTACGTGCTGTGAAGGGCCATATTGATCTATTTTTAATGCACAATGTATTTAAGGTAATCGTTTCGTAAATAAGCCATTATTTCGTAAAAAGTAAAGGATAAAAAATGGTTATTGTGAGTTATCCCAAAGACATACCACCGCGGACTTTTTTGTTTTTGTAGAGCTTCTCAAGGTGTACTGTAGTAGGTACATTATTTTGATCTATCTCGTAGGGTTCAGCCAGCGTTTGCAATGTAAGCGCAAAAAATGTGTTTCTCTCTCTCTATCTATCTTCAGGCGCATTTGACCAATGCTTCTCCTGTTACGTAACTGGCTGTTACATAACAAAAGCTTCGTCGGGGGACAAAGACTGTCTTGCAGTTTGCAAGTCTGTGTCCGAAATGAGGTCTACTGTTCTTGGAAATAAAACTATTGTCTTCTTCATAAAATAGTATTGTTGCGATCCCACTCCCACGTGGACATCCGGTCCACCCCGGCCTCCAACCGGCGTGAATGGGAGCAGGTATTATAAATATTTTACACAAACACAAACAATTTTTATTAACACTATTATTTTTACGATTGCTGGCTATAAAATTATCAGTTTCTCTACTATATTATGCATGTTATATACATATAAACCTTCCTCTTGAATCAATATATCTATTAAAAAACTCGCATCAAAATCAGTTTTGTAGTTTTGAAGATCTAAGCATACATAGGGACAGACGGCGAGAAGCGACTTTGTTATATACTATGTAGTGGCATGTATACCTAGCCATAAAAATATATAATGATGAAGTGCTAGCATTATTTATCTATAATATTAATCAAATATCAACCTGAATTGATTAAAGTCACCTTGACCTAGTTGGAAAATCAATAACATTCCATTGTAGCGTGAAAATATGAAAATTACTATAATTAACTGCATATTCATGGAACCTAACGAGACGGAAAATTTATTATCCTTGAATATTACTCTGGGGAAAATTTATATTTGTTAGACTGGATAATGAAGTTTCTCACATGGAAAGGAAAACTTTCTAACAAAAGGACTGTACACATTTAACATAGTTATTTCTTGAATTCTTCCTACAGATATTTGACAGTATACTAACTGGAATAGACATTTCGATTGATTTAGATTGAGTTTTCAACGAATAGTCCATTATTTATACTATATTTCCTTGAGCTACTGAGTAGTAAAATATTTTGAAGTAGCTGTTCCATAGACGTATATAATCGCGCCTGTTGAAAAGTGAAATTGAAGTATTTATTTTGAACATCCAATGTTGTTGTATGATTTGATATAACAAATAGTTGTATGTATACGGTGAGTAACAAAACTATGGAACATTCGCATTGATAATTAATTTTTTTTTTTCAATTAAACATCCATAATTGTTTTTTTTTCAAATTTCGAGTAAAATTTTCTGTACTTTCTACGAAAATAACTTTTCAATGTACCACAAACCTGCACAGCTTATCTGATTGAACCAGGCATACTTGAGATATTTTAAAGTTTTGCTGGAAAAAGGAAGTCATGATTCGATCAGATCTAATTGTGTTTTAATTAGGTACTTCATTGGACTAACAACCTGAACAATCATAGAATCTTTTGTTTGCGACCCTTTTGGGACACAACAAATAGGGTGGACCCGGTAAAGTATTATAAATCTGCTTATACTAACTATGACAGTTCGTGCTGGAACCTCTGGCGTAAAATGAATCTATCGAAAAACACTTTCCCAACACCAGAACAAAAATTATGGTCTCTCGACGCGCGCGCTAACTTGATTAGTAAAACACGTCGAGAGACTGTAATTTTTGTTCTGGTGTTGGGAAAATGTTTTCAATAAAAATATCTTGTATGTTGATAAATGAAGTGGAAGTGAAAAATGTTATAGTTTACTTTGCAACTGAAGTAAAACCTGTGAAAATCCATCTAGAAAGTTAGCTTGAATAAATCTCTCAGAACAATTGAAATCAATATATTTATAATACCTGTGTGAGAGATCTCCAATCCATATTAGCACTACCAACATACACATTCCTTCCATCAATAATCCACAGTTTTGTATGCAGTACTCCCCCACCTAATAATTTTGCAAAATTCAAGCTCCGTACTTCTGCAGCTTTTCTTTTAACTAACAATTCAGTGTCTATATTGGGAAAATTTTGCGTTGGAGCATTTTGGGCTATTCTGATTTTAATACCTCTATCCGTACCTGCTTTGAGGAGAGCTTGAAATATTTTTTCTCCCTGGAAATAGATGTATATTAGGTATATCAGTGAAAAATAACATTAAAAAGCTTCCCTGTCGAAAACATTTTTCAAATATCTTAGATTCATTACATTACACTGGTTAGAAAGACTTCGTTAGGAGTTTATTATTGACATCTACTTTATTTACCTGTATGGAAGATGAATCTGGATATACTTCTGATTGACGTAAACTCCAGTAAAGAGAAGCTATATCTATAGATGTATTTGCTGAACTAATCAAATCTAACCAAGTATCGAATGTGGAAGGATATATGATAGACTCATTGGGATACGACATTCCTTCAGGAATACTTTCTACAAGAGATAACCTTAAAAAAAATAATTAATTTTATTGTAACTGCTTCCTAGTTAGGAGAAAATGAGGTACTACATATCATGCAACGTAACTCAACACCTGAGATCTGCAATAATAATAATAGTAATTTATTTCCTTAAGACAGTTGCAAACCATATGGAAAAAGTCACTTGTTTACATTTAAAATACAATAATACTATTATACTAATACTAAAAAATTGATTTCACCGCAAATTGCCACGACAAATATTCATCCAGTTTATAAAAACACTGTTCTGTCAAAAAGGATTTTAAATTATATTTGAATGATTGTTTTGTTATGCAGTTTCTCACATTTGAAGGAAGAGAATTGTATATTTTAGGAGCCATATGACTGGGAGATTGGTTAGTTACTTTGAATTTTCCGAATGGGATTGAAAAATCATTCTTTTGTCTTGTATTGAAACTATGATTTGGGTTGTTCCTCACATAAATTTCATCATTATTGTCGAATACTAGCAAACTCAACTCTGATATGACTTGACATGGTAATGTTAATATTTTCAGTCTCTTGAATATATCTTTGCATGAATAAGTCTGTGAAAGCCCCGTCATTGATCGTAAAATTCGTTTTTGTGCCACGAAGATATCTTTTGCTAGGGTAGATAAACCCCAAAATATCACACCGTATCGTAGCCTACTTTCAACTTGTGCATAGTAGAGCTGTATCAATTGATCAATATTGAGTACATGCCGCAAAATTTCTAAATTGAAAGGCAATCGAATTCAATTTTGAGATTAGGTAATGGGAGTGAGCCTTCCAATTGAGATTTTTATCTATTCGTAATCCTAAGAAAATTGTTTGATCCGAACTAGTTGAGATCGATGGACTCGATTCGTTCGATTGGAATGACAACTCATTACATTTTTTTTGGATACGGTGAAACCTCAGTGCTTGCGTTTTCGAAGTATTTAAAAACAAATAATTTGCTGAAAACCATTCATTCAAAGGAGTCAACACTTCATTGCATTTATCACGCAAGGAAGGATCCATTCTTTCAGATATAATCAACGACGTATCATCAGTGTACATTGTGAAGGATGCAGGTACAGAAAGTTTATTCAAATCATTAATATAAAAAAGGAACAGAATTGGCCCCAATATGGACCCCTGAGGGACATCAATGTCTATTTCAGTTTTTTGTGAGAAATGAGTGTTGATGGTTACATATTGTGTACGTTTGAGTATGAATGATTTTATTCAAATTTGTTGTGCCCTGCTGGTCACAACAAATTCCAACAGGACATTCTTCTGCCTCAATATATTCTATTATTTTTTGATAATAAGGAAACACCGTAGTCTTAATAGATTTTTTGTTCAAATATCCATGTTGGTTTCTCGAAATTATATCATATTCATGACAAAATGACATTAATCTATCTAAAAAACAATACTCGAATACTTTGGAAAAAGTTGAAGGTACTGTGACTGGTCTGTAATTTTCAAGGCTCTGACGAGTTCTTTTTATACACAGGTGTTATTTTACCACATTTCAGCAATTCTGGAAAACCGCCAGAAGAAAATGAGATATTTACCATAAAAGTAAGTGGTACAATAAGTTCTGATAGGCACTTTTTCAATAGAATTGTAGGTACCTCATCCGATCCCCAAGAAAATTTATTTTTTAATTTTGATTTAAGTAACTGAAATAGTTCTAGCTCCTGATATGGCATGAGAAAAAAAGAATTTGGAAGTGACGTAACGATTCACAGAAAATGATTGAAGTCCTTGTTACAATGATGTAACAATGATACAAAGGATATAAAAGCAACACTCTGGTACAACAACAAAAAAAAGTAAAAAATAGAACCGGTACATGATAAATAAACCTTGCTGATTTTGAGAATACTTATTTGCTGTTACTGTTGCTGTCACCTGTTTCTTGCACATAAGAGTTGAAGCTAAATTGCATGTTCAGTATTAATTTTAAAAACATTTTATATTGTATCTGAAATCATTTCTGTTTTTTATGATGAAAATACAATTTAGTTGCATGCAAATATTTTATATTCGAATGTATTAAACAGAAATAAATACACTTCAGATATTTCAGCCGAATGAAAATGCAAATCTTGAATGATATTCCTAAAATTAGTCTGATTTTTTTCAACATCTCAATAGAATATTTCAACACACTTTTATCAATGTGAAGTCATAAAAATTTTATACTTTGGCAATATTTCACAATTTTGTTTGCAAAAGCCAAATCTGAAATCTGTTTTTTCGTTAACCACCCCCTTTCGAAGGTACTCTTGAATCCAGCTCCTGTGATAAAGAAGGTAAAACTGGGTCAGTTAGGTCTGGAAAATTGACGAAGCTATAAAGAATCTGGCAAAATGGAAAAATCTGGTTATGTGGGGGAACGAACATACAATGTATTCATTATGATGAGTAGAACACTCTTTCCGAGAGTTTGCTTGGTAGAAACACCTGGTACATACACAAGTTGAAAACCAAACATGAGACTGGAGTTGAAATATACATTGCAGCTATCTACTTGATCAACTCTAGATGGAAGTGTATGCAATTTTGCAAAGGAAAATTTGTTAGTCTTCACCTATTGCTTTTCTCTGAGATTGATGAACCCATGAGACATCTGGAGTGGTTTGTGAATGCAGTCGAGAACTGTTAACTATAATTAGACTCTACACTGGGTGCAATGATACTCAACTCAAGAATCACAGGTATCAAAAAAGCAAATGAATATGCTAGGTCATCAACTATATAAATGAACCCTGGTCCAGCTATGGGGTACCAAAATTTATGATATGGGTTAATGAGAAATATAAAATACTAGGAAAATACACAAGAGGAAAAACCTTTATGAAGAGACCCTCTGAAAAAAAAAACTGAAGAACTTTTGTAATTCAGCAGGGATCACCTTAGATCATTTACTGGACGTTATTTATTTAGAAGGAGCGTGAACAAAATAGGGCTATTTAGTAGACACTTTAGTTGCAAGCAATGCAATAAAGGGACACAGACCGGATCTCAGATGGCAAACAATTTATAATCTGATCTGGAATTAATACGTAGAAGTCAAAATTGGTACAGATGTAGGAGAAAGCAACATTCCGAAAGTACTGGGGGATAGGGGTGGAGAATTGGGGAGGGGGGTCTCAAAAGTCACTTTTCTTGTTTTCTCAAATAACTCGAAAACTTCGGCAGCTAACAAAAATGTTCAGTTACTTAAATGATTCGGGCGATTGACTCAGTCAATCGCCCGATGTGTGAGTCGATGGTTCAAGCAGCAGCCAAAACACTCGATTTTCACTCGCAATCGTCCAATCCGTGTTAGGAATCACACGTTAAAAGGTAAGACCTCGTTAGTCCTTAGCTCGCACAAGTTTCGACTTCTGAGGATTGTCGTTCGTAGGGGTCCGATAGCTGGTTAACAGAAAAACATTTTAAATTTTTTTCAAAAATATCTACATGAAATTCTATGATATTACAAGTGAAAATGTCACAATAGTCACATATTTTATTTAACCATTTCCAAATACTCATTATTAACCTGTTGAAACTGTTTTTTAACTGGTCTGTAGGGATTCAGATAGCTGATTCTTTTGTTCCTCTTTTTATTCCAAACAAAACTGTATCCTCCTTTATTTATGTCGATAATTATGAAAGCTCATTTTATTTTACCTGCAAGTATTGTTGCAGCTATCAGCAGGAGACGAATTCAATTCATTCAACACTCTTTCGGTGGCATGATCTAATAAAGGCAATAATACTACTAGGAAGATCAGGATGCAAATTATGGATATTGGTATACAGGATGGTCTACACCATTTACTTTTGTTGCCCCACCTGAAATACCAAAATGAGAAATATTTTCTGACAGGAAGAATGTTAAAGAAGTACCTTGGTGGAATACTGTCTGGGTCTGCAGGAATCATGTATCCATGACTCCATATGTCGGCTTCCTCTTCATTTTGAACAGGCGGAGTTTCCAATACTGGCTGAAAATCCAAAAAAGTTATTCAGTTTACTCAGTTTTCCAGTCTAAGCAATGAATTGTCAGGTAAGTTAAAATAGTTTTCATTGGTGGCATTTTTGAACAATTAAAAATATGAAACAAGCAGGCAGTATTGAAGATTCATTGTTTGAATTGTCCTCACAATACAAAATAATTAATAGACTGAACAAAGAAAATGTTTTAGAATATATCGTATATCTTTGATTCCTAATATAACTTGAAATATTCTTATGCTTGTACATACTTTGGATGAAGAATTGATTTTGATTTTCATTATTTCATGAAAAGATTCTAATTGTTTTTGCTATTTAAGCAATTTTACAACCACGTATCATCTCTCAAATTCAGGATTTCAAAACTGTTTATTTTTATTCTGATTTAGGATTGCCAACCAAATTAATTTTAGGGAGTTTTCAATTTCTCACTATAACAATTATTATTACTCTGAGACATTAAACTCGAAACAATAAAATATCTATGTCCTTGTTTTGTCTGAAGCACACTAGAATGCTACTACCACAGCTTACTTGCTACTACCACAGAACACCTGTAGTTAGGGTGTCCTGTGGCTACTAAAGCTTATAAACTTGTTTATCGAGAACCAGTGGCGTAACCGTGATTACTTAAGAAAGAACGATAATAATATGATTTTTAATGGTGTTACCAAAACAGAAGTACATTTTGAATACTCATTACTCATGAAATCGATTGAAACAACAACAATTTCTAGAGCCACCACTGCATTTTAAATATTGTGAATAGATCAATGTTGTAAATATCAGATTAATAATTGATTTTCTGAAAATATACAGAAAAAAAATCTCAATGGAATTCTGAGAATTTCTCGTCGTTATTCCTTCTATTTAGAAACTATTGGTTGAAAAAACCTGTCACGTCTTTTAATGATAAAATAAGTAACACATATGAGTTACGTGCTTAAGATAATATATACTTAAAGTACAATTGTGAGTTCTGTAGTACGACGAACACGCAATTCCTAGAACGAAAATAGTGGGCTCAGAAAATAATTCTTAAGATCTGAACCTTATAACTACTGTCGTAACTATGAAGTATATTTTACCAAAAATGGGGTTGGGGACGGTTGAAACATTTTTTGTGGGTACGGTTGAAACAGAAAATATATTAATGTTTATTTTTTGCAGATGCCGAAAGTTCGGGTGAGGAAGACTCCCAGAGGGAAAATAAACTTGTCGAGCTATAGTATTGCATATGAGGCAGATAGGGAAACATTCTTCTTTCATAATTATGCCTTCGGTATAAAACACCTGAACACAGAATTGTTATTCTATTTCAAAAAAAATTGAAACCAAATGACTAACATTTGAGTTAATGGAAAATTTAACTCAATTTGTACTGAGGGTGCCAGTGGCGTATTCAGGATGTGTTTCTGTGGGGCAAATATGAAGTATTGTAATAAGTATGAATGGACAATTCATGTGCGTCACATGAAACGAAAACAGTCTGAGGGCTTTTCATCTATTTCCTATTGGGGCATTCGTCTCCTTTGCCTCCCTGTATACGTCCCTGAAGGGCGCCCATTCTTTTTTCAGAAAGGGTCAAGGTGGGAATAGGTATATACAATTTGTTAAAGTATGGACTGGATTGTATCAATTATGCAACTTTTCAATGGGCTCATTTAGCAATTTTTTTTATTTCATTATTTGAAAGTTTATGTTTCAAATAGTACATCTGCAAAAAATCTGAATTTTCACTCTTTATCTTCCCCCTAGAATTAATAGTTGAATGTGGCGTTCACCAAAACGGAGTGTGGTCAAGCTTGACGTCACATCAGTCGACTCGGCGACAAGGAAGTGCTGGCGGATACGCGAAATTTGTGTGCTAAAGCCGCAGAAAGTAAGTTTTGTATTGTTTACTTCAGTGTGTCAACTGCGTAAATATGAATAATGATAACAAAGGACGTTACAAGTATTGCATCGTTCCTAAATGCAAGAATTCTTCGGTAACTGTACGAGAAAAATGTTTTATTTCACTGCCAAGTAACTTAAAATCACGAAAACTATGGCAGCGCGCTATGCTGAGGTCTGACTTTGTAACTGCCAAGGGGACGCATTTTTGTTGCGAAGATCATTTTAATGTAAGTATGAATGATAATGATTAATAAAAAAAATTATAGTTAACTCTGAGTACTACTTTGAATTTTTGGTTGAAAAAGACTTAGAAAATGACATGTACGTCAAAACTATGAAAGTGGGAAAAATTATATTAAAACCAGGCGTTATTCCGCATATCTTTGATTGCCAGATTGATAGACCGACGGCCCATCTAAAGCTCCATCGTTTGAGCAAAAAGAAAAAACAAATTTTGTTGAATACTTGTAACGAAGATATCGCTGAAAATCAATGCATGTCTGATGAAGCGAGTTCACAGGAAAAGACCTTCGATGTTGGAAGATCAAAAGCTACATAGACCGTAAATATTATATACCACCGAAAAATAAATCTTTCTAAAGAAGTAGAGAATACAGAAAGTATTGGAAAAAAATTACGACTAAGTTCCTCGAGGACAGTGAGAGTTCGAGTACATCAGACATGACTTCTGTTGATACATCATCAGATTCTACTTTGTCTGGAATATTTGTTCAAAACTGGAATACGAAAAACAATATTGAGCGAAGATCTATTCACGTCATAAAGAAACCTCCAAATTTATATTTTGGAAACCCAAGGGACTCCTTAATTATTCTAGAAGTTTTGTCTCAAAAATGGCAGTTACGCAGAATTGATATATACATTACTTGGAAGAAAATTAAATTCAATTGGTCTTATGGAATTTTGGTAGACGATTTTGGTTTAGCTGCTGCTTCCGTATAATGCCATTAAAATTAGCAGTTTGTTTGAAAACATTCATTCAATGGAAAGCTATAGAGGAGGTTAGGGAAATCTGCTTTTACCTTTTAAGACATCGTTATAATAACGTACAGTGCATTATTGATTGTTTTGAGACATCGATTCAGAAACCAAGTGACCCAGTTCTCTATTAAAGCTGTCTTCTAATGAACACATAATGTTTTCTAATTTTTAAATTGTTTTAAAAACAAAATAATTCAAAAATACGTAACACGTGGTGTTTTCAAACCAGCAAATGAAACAAAATCCGACGATGGCAGCGATTCATAATCTTCAACTACAGGCCCGGTTGCCACCACTCGAAGCTCGTTGCCTGGTGTGACGTCAAGATGTACCGCGGGCGATCTCACACTTTCAACTGCTCTTGCTCAGTTGTTAATTGACGTATAAATCGAAACATTTTGTAGGATACTTGGGAGATGATTTACTTTTATGATACATAATTTTCAATAAAAAACTAAATTAGCCTGAATGATCCAATTGTAGGTATATTTCGTTGTGTTCGTTTTTGATACTTACCGATAAGCGTGACTTTCCAAGGAATCCAGGACGATACTTTTGGGCTTTTTCCGTAGAAGGAGGAATAAGAACCAACAGTTGCTCTCTATCTGGGTTTCGAGAAGTTCGAGGGCTGGCGCAAGGTGATCTAGTCCTGGAACCCGAAGACAGATTGTTGAGGTTGATGTTCGAGGAGTTATCTCCGTAACTAATATTGTTCGTGTTATTGACTTGTACCAGTAAGCTGCATGTTTGTGATGCGATTTGGAATAGTCCATCCTGAAGGTTTCTGGGTTTCGGTGCAGTCTTACCAAAGTCCCAAAAATTAGGCATATCCTGTAGTTGCAATAAGTGAATGTAGAGTTTTGCTTTTTCATTTATGAGAGTTATATAATATGAAATACATGAAGATATTGAATATTTCAATTTTATACAATGGCATTCTGAATCTGCGACGGTTACGAAGACTTCATACATTGGGTCCGTAAAGTAGCGCGTAAATTAGTTATGAGACCTATATGCCTTGTTTTCGGTCTCTGGTTTTGAATGAAAATAATAGTTTCTGTTCTTTCAGGTGGGGTAGACCAGGGGCAATAGCAAGAGGGCACGATTGTATCACCAGCTATATCTTTAATATCTCTACAGGTAGACTTGGACGGAGGACATATTTCATTCGTCTGAATAGCACGTTTTAGTAGAACGGTCAGTAGTTGTCTGACGTTAGTATCGTACGGCTATATTGAGAAGTCGAAGAATGTTTTTGCTTTTTTCATGGACAAAACACAAGCATTATAGAAAAATCATAAAATCCTTAGAGCGGTGTCTGTGAGAAAGAAACGATTTACGTTGAAGATTAAATTCATTTGGGAAAACTTTCTCAGGAAGTTTATTGCCCAAAGTATTGAAAAATGGATATCAAGGAGACCCTTTTAGGAAAAATTTATACGTGGGGACATAAGGTGTTTGGTCCTAAGTTTTAATCTTCCTCTTGAATATAATCACTTGGTGATTGAAACACGTGTCGAGGTTTTAAAAATAACGGTTTGGTGTTGGGATTAAACTTCAATGATATTCATTACTACACCAAAGGTTCGAAACAGTGTACCACTAGTACATAATGACGTCCAGGTTAACGGAACTGAATCTGTATCGTAAGTACTCAACAAAAATAAGGCTAGTACAAGCAGATATTTGGTTTCTAAAGAGCTGTGAAAGACATTCAGCTAGTTTTAATCTTCCTCTTGAAGATGATCACTTGGTGACTGTAGTTCTGTTATGCATTTTTTGGTATGTCTTTGAGCTACCTATCTCAGAGATTCGGTTTTCATCTCCTCAATCGTATTAAAACGCCGTCCTTCCATGGGTCTCTTCAATCTTGGGAACAGGAAAGTCGTAGGGGGTAAATCTGGTAAATACGGTGGCTGAGGCATGATTGTTTTTTGGCCAAAAGCAACGACGAATGAACAGGTGCATTATCGTGATGTAAAAGCCATGAATTGTTTTTCCACAAAACCGGACGTTTTCTTCGTATAACTTCTCGCAAGTGGCGCATAACTTCAAGATAATACTCCTTATTGACCGTACGACCATGTGGCAAGAACTCCTGATGCACGTGTTTTTTTTTGGTCTTGGCTCTCCTGGGCTCTCCACTGGGAGGATTTGACTTTGGTTTCGATGTCATAATCATAAACCCATGTTTTGTCACAAGTTATGATTCATTCAAGCAAATCGGGGTGGCTGTCGACGTCATTCAATAATTCCTGAGCGATGATCATGCGACGAATTTTTTGGTCAAAATTCAGCAATTTTGGAACGAACACGCTTCATGCCCAAAAATTCCGAAAAAACTGCATAGCACGAGCCAAACGATATGCCGACACCTCCCGCAACGTCTATAATAGTGATTGGACGATTTTCCACAACGATTTTCTTCGCTTTCTCAACATTTTCGGTTGTTGATGTGCTAGGCTAGGGCATCCTGGGCCAGCGTCGTCTTTCACATCTTCTCGACCTTCTTTGAAAACCTGGTACCAGAGTACAAAAGCTGACTCAGAGTACCATCACCGTATGCCACTGCCAACATTTCAAGTGTTTTTTAAGAACTCAATTCCATTCTTTACACAAAATTTAATGCAAATTCTTCGATCCATCCACACAAAACACTTATAACTTTTATGCGTCTCACCAACAAACTGAACGTCCTATTTAGCTGAAACTGTGAACATATGTTCGAGACAAGTATACCAACATAAAAAAATAAAATAATTTGCTAATCGAATGTACCTACGTAGCCAGCGAACAGTCCACGTATATTGCTATTGTAGATAAGTCGCAATAATCTTATGATATGGAAATGTTACAATTGTCTTCGGTCTACTTATCGTGCTAACAATCACATGAAAACTTTTTCAATCAACTTTTTCAATCACTTTCTTGTTTAGATTGTGACTAATTGAGTGCTCGATTCTTGAATGTCTTCAAAATGCTACGGAAGCGTAGAAGGGCCAAAGATTATTTGTTTATTTGATTCGCCATAATTTCGACTTAAAAGTCGAAATTTCGACTTTTATCTCGTAATTTCGACTTTTATCTCGTAATTTCGACTTTTATCTCGTAATTTCGACTTTTATCTCGTAATTTCGACTTTCATCTTGAAATTTCGACTTTCATCTGGAAATTTTGAGTCAAAAGTAGAAATATGGTTCCTTGAGTGCATTATAATTTACTACGAGGTGATGTTAACAGGAAGTTCGTGAGGTTGTTGTGTGATTGGAATTTCAATGGAAATATGTGGTTGAAAGTGGGATCAACCTCAAGCGCCCCTAAGGTTAGAAATAATCAACTCTGAATCAATCAATAATTTCAACAATAATTATTTCAAACTGATGTTGAAACAAGAACAAATATTTCAGTTTAATGTACATTTTTGAAGATACTCATTGGAGGATATTTCTTAAAAGGGGGATGTCCCAGAACTTTACGAATCGATATGGGGACTGAAAATGAAGTAATGGAGAGGATACAAAACTACTTTTATCAAAACAACGATAAAAATTAAATAAAAACAACAAAAAAAAATTAATTGGCGCTCCGGGGCGACTTCATTGATTCCAGTGGCGCATTTGCTTTTTCAGCTGCAGGAAAACCCGGAAAAACCTGCAGCACCACATCATCTGAAGATCTTGATCTAACAATGTCCTCTCTCTTATAAAACAAAATGTAGGGTGTCTCCAGAGGCTCCAATAAATTCAATGCATCGCCAGAACACTTCGTGACACGACTATCGTCAAACTTAAACCAGTTCGTTTCGTCTTTGACCAAGGCGTAATAATGAACAAATTCAACGCTAGAACCACAGTGAACAATGACTGCATGAATATTTTAATATTGTTGAAATGTTCATCTATTTCGAACCTTCCAAATAGTTTCTTGCTTCCGTTAGAGTCTTGTTTGAAAATCATCAGTGTTATTATTAGATTGACTGGTGCCTCAGCTATACTTGTTTCTTTATAACAGTCAGTTAGTTTGGCGCATGTTTGACAATACAGTCGATACAAAAAGCTTTTCATGAAGTATTTACTGAATCAACAAATCGACCAGGTTTTTTTGTATGGAAAAAGCATGCATAATCAAAGGATAGAATCTTGGTGGTCTATATCACATAAACATAATGCACAATACTGGATGAATTTATTTCAAACCCTAATAGAAGATAATTTATTTGATGCATCATTTTCGTACAAGTCTCTAATTCAATTTTGTTTCATACCATTAGTACAAGTAAGAGATACGTTGTTGTTAATGAAATTTTAATTATAATTTTTATTTCAGAGTGATCTTGATCAAAATATATTTTGAATGGAGTATTCATAGAATACGGAAAACAAGAAATGCTATTGCTCCAGCAGGGAGACCAAGTATATTGTATGCGATGCCTTCCCTTTATGGAGTTACAGATCACCTCATCGAGATTCCATCATTCGATTTTAAACATTTTTCGTCGAAGTGTATATCCCCGGACAGCCTGTGATGAAGATTTTTGGAAATTATGTTAAATTTTTATGAAAAAAATAACTACACAAGGTCCCTAGATCCTTATGCCACAATTAATTAATACATTAACCTGAGAAGAGAAATAATTATGTTATGTCAATAAATTTTAGATTGATAAGTATGCATTGATATTATTCAGTACCTTTTTGAAAAAGTAAATGTTTTCCGCACGAGTAGGATAAAGTCGACTTTGGCTAAAAAAATATTAGTTTCTGATCATAGTAAATCAATCTGATCAGTGATATCCTTACTTCATTATCAAAACTTATCTAAAATTCAGTTTTTCACTTCAACTGAAGAAAAATCTAGTAGAAATTTGTTAACATTTTGAAAAAATACTCTACATATTCATATCTTAAACGTCATGTAGAAACACATTTTGCATTGGCAACCAACTAATACTGTCGGTATGTTCTTCGAAGAGATATAATGTTCATTTCTTAGGTATTATGGGTTTTCTCTCCTCGTTTCGAAAAATCATAGAGACCTAATGACGCAAAAAAAACTAACTGGAGCAGAATGGTTTCTGAACGTTCAATCAAAAAATTAGTAGGCTTCGAATATTCAATAAAATCGGATTCTGTCATATTTCTTCGTAAAAAAACATACCTCTATGAGAAGATTGGAGCACTGTCGAAGTGATTTGAAAAGAGTGTCGAAATTTCGAGATAAAAGTCGAAATTACGAGGTAAAAGCCGAAATTACGAGATAAAAGTCGAAATTACGAGAAAAAAGTCGAAATTACGAGATAAAAGTCGGAATTTCGACTTTTAGGTCGAAATTATGGTGGATCAAATAAACAAATAATCTTTGGCCCTTCTACGCTTCCGTAAAATGCAATAGAAGTAAATAAAGGAAAACATTCTTTGACCTGAATTCGTGTAATATCTGAATTAATCACATTTCAAATTGAGAAAAATGATAATTGCGAAAGTGATGTTTTAAAATTATTTGAAAAAGTATCGCATTAAGCAAACTTTCAATCAAATTGAGATTGTTTCGATGTCTGAAACGATACAATCTTGCCTACGAGTACGTGACAAATAAATACATCATATATTTTTTAGTGGCATTTAAATTGTCATTGAGGGTGACGACAGATTTTAATTTTTTCAAAACAGTTATAATCTATATGTGAATAGAAAAATAGATTTCGAAAGTTCGAAATCAAAATGATTTCAAATTATTAGAAAAATATAGTTATATGAACCTTGTGGAATTATTGTTTCGCTCCCAACTTCTTGTAGATATTGTAGCACATACTCGAGAAACACCATAAGAAGCAAGAATAAATTTGCGGTTCTGATGTAGTCGGTTTTCACAATATTTTTTATACGCACACTTCACCCGGGATCAAACATTTGCCCGTCTTCGTGACTTCGATCGGTGAACTAAATTCTCCTGAATAGTTTGTGTCCATTGATTATTTTATTACCCCTCAGTAGGGTATGTAGGACGGTTTAGTCTCGACTTGCGCCACTATTGAGCTAATTAGATCGATTATTTTCGCCGGCAATGCTTCACATCGGAATTTCAAAGAAAATGATTCATTTTCTTGTCTGGTTCTTTCATTACACACTAGGTTATAGTAAAAAGTAAACGAACCAAAATACCTGGCAAGTAAAATTTGAAACTTTCGATGTAAAATGAATCTATTGAAAAAACTTTTTCCCCATCATAACAAAAATACGCGTTTCGTAAACTAACTTAGCACCATCAGGTGCTGAACAACATGCTTACTTAGTAGGCGAAACACGCCTCGAGAGACAGTACTTTTGACAGTCATTTTTTGTGGGGAAAATCAGGGTTTTTATGGGCTTTCTTTGGGTATTTTCACCTTGAACAATGTAGAAATATGAAACATTTAATGGTAAACTTTATACACGTGTAGAAAGGGCCAACTTTTCAGTTCACCCCAAGTTACTGCGCGAATTCAAAGTATTTTTCACAAAGAAAAATGTTCTATTTATCAGTTAATTATGGTATTCAATAGACAATTAGCAGGATTAAAATTTTGAAATCAGATGGTGTATATCAAGTTGAATGGAACAATAAATTAATTAAGGCTTTCGCGGTCTTCAAACCCGAACGAAGATCATAACACTGAATGGAACAAATTGAGAATGATTGCGAATGGATCTAAGTCTAAGAGCCGTGAACCGAAAGAATCAGCGTATATTGTTACACCTGGAGAGAAATGTACAAGTATTTTGAACAGCTCCTCAGAAGTGGATCATATCTGGCTACCTATCTTGGCGGAAAATATAGATAGAGGCGATATAACAATAGACTAAAATCAGAGAACACCTCATACCAGGGGGTGCCAAAAATACGCAGCCTTACCTAGAGATGACGGTAATTGTTTGAAAAATATCACGGTATTAGAAAGTAAATAATCTATATAGCAGGGGTCGGCAAGTAGTTCTGGGTGGGGTCCGGATACTGTGGTAAAATTTTAACGAGGTCCAGAAAAAAATAACTGATAATAATTAGGTGCCACCTATATATTATTTTGGTTTCAAATCAAATTCTGAATTATTAAACACAAGACCTGAAGTTAATGTGAGAAACTACACCGACAGTCTTGAGCCAGTTTTTTATAGTTTTTTTCTCGATAGGAACACCAAATTCGAAGTGTGTCTTCTAGGTGGGCGTCCGGTAATCTCGAATGATACATGTTTTAAGAAAACATTTTTAAGAACTATGTTTCACATAGGGGAGATCCTTGTAACTTGGGACACTTTTCTTCGAACCTTCATAATTTGAGCAAGAACTGACTTAAAGCATTGCTTTTTTTTAATACCGTATAATAATATGATCATCAAAATATTCTGATGCTAGGAAAATACACACGATGATTTATTTGTGGGAAAATAAAAAAAACAGATTGGGTTTTATGTCCCAAGGTACAAAGTGAGGCTTGTATTTTAAGACACCTATATTTGTACCTTGGGACAAATATCTTCAGGATTTTTATTGAAATTTTAAAACCATAATACATTGTAATAAGCCGTGAAAGTATGACCCATATATACTTATTTGTCAGATAAAAAAGTGACAACTAAAAAATCAACTCTTAGAGAGCATAAGTAATAAAAGCCTAGTTTTTTAATAGCATTTATTTATAATCACTTTCTCTTAACAATTAGTAAGAATAAGGATTTCACATATACCTAATTTAGTTTAAGAACTTAACAGTTATGCTTTAGAACTTTGGTTGTTACCACTAATTAACAATCAATTTACGAACTAAGGCAGATCGAGACAAGACAATAAAATATATCCTATTTTTTGGACTTTGGACCACATTTTTGACAATAATTATCAAAACAACAAGTAACACATTGAATCCAGTATACTTTACGTGAGTTAACAAAATAATTTTCTCCACATCCGACACAATTATTTTCCTCTTGATCATCATCACATGGATCGTCGCCACTTTCTAAAATCACATTAGTGACTTCCTCTGAACTAGAATATTCAACTTTTTTTTTTGAAAACTCTTTTTTACAGACTTCATATTTTTTTGTAACGCATTTTTCCTTTTCTTTGCAGCCAACTGCTCCAATTCCAGTTTTTCAGGAGTATCGGTTAAGACTCTTGTTTTCTCACGATTTCTTCAAAGCTACTGCATACTGATATGCTAGTTTCAAGAATTGCTCTTTAGGTATGCCATAATGAAATTTGGATGCTGTTAAACAATACTCGACTTATTGCTTTTCCTCTTCATCATTGAAGACTCTCTTCACAGCATTATTGGGTTTATAAATGACAGTTGTAGTTTCGTTTTCTTTATTCAGCTTTACGACCTATTACAAATTTTGAAACCTTAAACTCTTCGGCAGCTTTTTGGATAGAACATCGTTTTTCAATCACCTTTTCAACGGCATTTTTAACATTTTCTGCAATTGGTTGGGGAATAGTAACGTTATTTTTGCTCCGAGGCATCTAAAATAACAGTAAAAGAATAATTATAGGTAAACTAGAGTAGGCTATAGAAAATATCCAATGCTTGTACCTAGGGACAGTGCCAATATCACTGTCCCAAGTTCTTTCAATCGGAGATTCAGTATTTAACTGCGAAATAAGTTATTAAAAATGTAGTTGTCACCTAATTATACTCATATCAGATTACTTACTTTAAAAATTACGCATATGAAAAAAAAATGCACCCGAAAAATTTGACAACGCACAGCAATGACATGACGAGACAAAATGGCCGACTTTGTTGAGTGCAATCGAATTGTTGTTTTAAATGACCGCTAGATGTTGCTTGAGGCAATTCTCGGGCTTAATTTTGTAATGATTATGAAGTTGTTCCGAGGTACAGCTGATTAACGGAAAAACAGATTTTAAACAGATTTTTTTTTAAACATGGAGTCCCAAGGTACAAGGATCTTCCCTACGTATGTTAAGCCAATTGTGGCCAAATTTGTAGCTACTTTCTTGCAATTTCCATGTTTGGTCCAAAATTCTTCAGTGAATACCTTTTTATACATTTGCAAGGACACATTTTCTTGCAAATCAATTGTCTCTATTTGAAGTGATGGCTTTGACAGATTCAACAACTTGGCATCCACATCTGTCCATTCTGCCGGAACATCAACTAATTCGCACAAACCCACACACACCCAGGCTAGATAGGAAACTAATTAAATCATATTATTTCTAGGTACTTGTAAAACAACAGGTTAACTAGGCAACTTATTAAAAAAAAATGAGTACTAAGTTAAATTATATATGACTTAAAAATATTAATTTAATTGATAAAGGTATAGTGTACCTTATTAACGTATTAATTTATACTTGGTATACATTTGGCGGTCCGAGGTTCGACCTTTCGCGGTCCGCCTGTTGCTGACCGTTGCTGTAGACTATAGACTATAGAGCATACATGTTTCAAGTTTGAAGTTACTTTTAATCACTGTTTCTCCATACCGGTATATTTCCGAAGGCTGAAATTTCGTCTGTAGGTTCATTTCATACTGTAGATGTGCCATAAAAAAAAGATTTTCAAATATTCCAACAGGGGCACCAGCCGCGGGGAAAAAGGCGCGTCCATAAAACAAAATTATCTTTTCATTACTGTTTCTCCATGACCTTAAATTTCCGGTAGGTGAATTTATATTTAATAATAGCATTGCACCAGTGCGGAGCCGGGGCGGTTCGCTAGTAAATCTACATACCTTTATCATCTGGTATCTATAAAATGGCGGTCGGCCCAAACTAGCAGGTATATATATGTTTATGTTGCATACTAACATTTTTTTTGGTACCTTGGGAGCTGCCTGACTTGTCCATTTAGTCCAAGTCTCCAGAAAACACTGCAGCCACTTGGGCTTATTGGGTTTATTCTCTCATCTTCTCATGTCACCCATTCCATCAGTCTCGTTCCCTGTACTGGTTTGTACAGGTTTCGTGTTGGATGTTCATCATATTCTTCTGGACGTAATTTCGTGCGTCCATATATTGCCTGCCTCCTGTGATTCAGTGCCTCACATTCGCACAAGATGTGTGGAGCTGTTTCTATCCCTTCGTTGCATAATCTGCAGCTGAGGTCTCCGTTGTACAGCCCCATTTTATTCAGGTGTCCTCTAAGTGGACAATGACCGGTTAGTAACCCTGTAATTATTCTGAGCCGATCCCTACTATATTGAAGTAGTTTTTCGGTTCTTTTCTCGGACAGTTCCCTAATTAAGGTTCTACTGTGTTTGTTGTCAGGTACTTTTGTCCAGTACTCTGTGTGCTTCTTATTGGTCCATGTCTTAATGTGGTTTCTTACCAATGATTTTGGTACCCCCAGAGCAGGTTCAGGACCTACATATGACGTTGATGATCCGCTTTTAGCGCATTCATCAGCTTTATCATTACCTGTGATTCCTGAATGCCCTGGCACATAGTACAAAGTTAATTTGTTCCTGATTGCAAGTTCATTCAGTTCTTCATGGCATTCCCAGACCAGTTTTGATGTCACCTTCAGGTTTATCAGAGCCCCTAGTGCGCTCTTGCAGTCTGTAAAAATATTGATCCGCTCATTTCTTTGAGGTCTCAATTTAATAAGCCTTGCACACTGCAAGATAGCTTACACTTCCGCCTGAAAGACGGATGTGTATAGTCCTAGCGGATAGCTGTAGTTTAGATTTCTATCCGCTCGGTATATTCCAGCTCCCGTTCCATGTTTGGTCTTCGATCCATCTGTATACCAGGTGTTTTTTCCAAACATGTTTTCAGGACGACTAATGATCTTCCACTCTTCACGGCTTATGATTTTGGCCGTGAAGTTTGTGTTAAAGGTGTACTTCGGTGTCATGTGGTCCGTGCACATATTCAATTTGTGCTCCTCCACTCGTTCCGAAATTTCTGTTCGGTCCGATCTTTTATAGTTCGGTGAGTTTTCCATTCTGAATTGGCCCAGCCTGGCCTCCCCCATTATCACAAGGTGTAAAGGAGGTAGATTCAGGAGTGTCTCCAATGCAGCTGTTGGGGTAGTTCTCATTGCTCCCGTCATTTCCGAACATGCAAGTCTTTGCACCTTGCCTAGTTTGTTGATGGCGGTCGCCTGCTTCATCTTTGGCCACCAGACCAGAGATGCGTATGTTATCATGGATTTAATCACCATCGTGTATAGCCAATATACCATGTCTGGTTTTAGCCCCCATGTTTTTCCATAGGTGCGTCTGGCGAGCATCAGTGCTACCTCCGCTTTCCTCTTTATCCTGTCCAAGTGTTGGTTCCAGGTCAGTTTGAAATCTAGGATTACTAGCATACTAACAATTACTCTATCCCATAATTTTTAACGAATACTTTTTGCACTGGTCCCGTTTATTTGAATGTATCAACAATTGAAAAGACAAATAGATTATGTATATATTATCTTGGGTGTTCTGATAAAGTTGTTTGAAACGGATTTAAATATAAATACATTACCTATTCAATTTTAAAACAAATATAAATTAAAAAAAATAAAACTCTATAAGCATTCGGCTTTTGAATTCTACTAAAGGAAGCTTAGAAAAATAGACTTGAATTGAAACGTTATTCTAATTTAAATATGGAGTCTAGTATCATGAAAAGTGTCGAAGTCAAACTTTTGCCAGAAAAGACAGAAGAAATTCACATAAAAGCATTCAAAAGAAGATGGTTCATATTACTGGTATATATGTATTATTCATGTTTTGCGTCCCTGGGATGGATTGAATATAGTATTATAACCAATATTGTAGTAAAATACTACAATGTCAGCACATTAGCGGTTGACTGGACTTCAATCGTTTACATGACCACCTTCTCACTTCTTATCATTCCAGCTTCCTTGATTATGGAGAAACAGGTAACTTATCGATCAATTATCTAAAAAAAAACTTCACACGGTAATGTAACTTACGAATAAAATTATACTGCAACAAGTGAAAGATTTGTGATAGCTAACTATATTAACGTGAAGGTTATTTAAAATCTTTATAAACATAGCACTCAGAAATGAGCAAACCATAAACACTACTTGTGTTAGACAAATATGGCTGAAATTGCCAAGGAGGCAACTATAGCTGCTAGGCTAGATATCGAGTTCTGAGAATCAACCAAATACGAAGGTTAACGGGTGTTTTGATATGTGCTATGTCCTATATAACTTTTTCTTGGATTTATATTAACAACCTATGGTTTGCTTCCATACGTGTTAGGAATCACACGTTAAAAGGTAAGACCTCGTTAATCCTTAGCTCGCACAAGTTTCGACTTCTGAGGGTTGTCGTTCGTAGGGGTGCGACAGCTGGTTAACAGATTTTGAACAGATTTTTTTTTAAACAGATACGAGTGCTATGACCTATAAAACTTTCCTTCAGACTTACATGGAAACACTCAATAATCTCAAAATCTACAACTCTCAATTTTTTCAGGGATTGCGAACGACTGGTCTTATTGGTTGCATAGGAACTTTCATAGGAATTAAAGTATTTTCAATCAGACACGACCTATTTTGGATAGTTCTTCTTGGCCAAATAATAATGTCAATCGCGCAAGTTTTCATTGTTGTTCTTCCCCCAAAACTCGCATCAGTGTGGTTTAAATCAAGTGAGGTGAGTAGTTTTCAGTCTTCTCCTTACGAACGTGTCTAGAAACGTAGATCATATTCGAAGCTAATAATAGTTCTCTCTCTCGGAAACGGTAGACACTTGTAGGTTTCCTATTTTGGGAAAAGTTTCCTTTTTTTCTCAAAAAATAGTCACTCCTAAAAATATAACCCTTTGAATATAAACTAAAATAATCTCTTTTTAAATCGAGAATATCAATGATCGATTTTGAAATATTCGCCAAAAACTAGAATTGTCGAATCTTGATTTTTGGCTCTACTGCCTCCAATTCGAATGATATTAAAAAAGGCACAGGAACTTTCAATACTGTTTCACATGTGTTATGATCTTTGATGACTGTCATCGGAGATTACTCAAGATGCATGGACCTCTGAAGAAGCTAGCCACTCGCACTAGCGAAACGTCAGGAAAAAAACAAAAATCGACTGATTCTGAACCCGAAAAATAGTGGCACCGAAAACCTCGGCCACGTATGGTATATTACTGTTTTGCCAACATGTAATATACCAAGTAGCAAACAGAAAAAAAATGTCGTTCGTTGAACACATATTCGCTTTTGCAATTTTCCAGCATTTGTTGAGTTACATCCATGCAAGCCCTCTTTATTGTATCTGCCAATTCATAAATATTGCCGAAAGTTAGGCCAAATACCTTGTCTTTGATGAAGCCACACAATGAAAAGTCCAGAAGAGTGAGGCCAGGTGAACGTGGTGGCCATTTGATAGGACCATTGTTTCCTATCCATCGTCCTGGCAAAGTCGTATTGAGAATATCTCTTCAAATGGTTCTGCAATGTGGCGGAGCTCCATCATGTTGGAAATACTAATATTTTCTCGGAATATTAAAAGGCAAATCTTTCAACAACTCAACTAGAGTTTTGGAAAGGAATTCCAAATATAATTCCCTATCATGATATCTCTCTTTTTGAGACTATACAAATATTGATGATTTTTATCGGAGATAAACGTCGGGAAACACATTTATTGTAATACAGAGCTGAATTTGTTATTACAGTGCTACAAAAATCGATGGAAAAACAAGAGGTCAATATTTGAAAAAACAAAGTTGATGCTGAAATCTAATGAACGAAACATAATTCGACAATTGCAGTTTTTGACGAATATTTTTAAAACAATCATTGACAATCTCGATCTGAAAAGAGTTTATTCTGGTTCCCCAAAATAGGAAACTTTTGTCCTATTTCACCGACCTTGTAGGTCTTACCGTTTCTGAGATAGCAATAGTGGTATCATCTAAGAAAACGGTCTATAGGTATGTATATCTATGATTCAACGCCATCATTATCATATTCATTTAAAACAATTTTAACGAGTTGGTATCAGAGTTATCCAATATACGACTGCTGTTATACCAATTATTATATGAAGAATTATAGCAAAAAGCCACGCAAAACTGATTTTTTATATAACTATCGTACTAATTGTTTGAACAATAAAATAAAGTCCCCACTTTAAAAGGTTTCTGATTTCAGGACTCCATAGGAGAATCCTTCGTTGAGGATTATTATGTGGCAGCAAGCGAAAACGATACAAGAAAACAGTGAATAAACGATACACTATAATCCAAAACATTGCAAGATAATTATTAGCAATGCAAATACAATTTATAGATATACGATATTGTTATGTTTTGCCCCGTGGGTTGACCAATAATTGACTACACTGAATACTCAAACTTGACTTTATTTCACTTTAATACAACAAACACTTCAACAAAAACTTCAACTTTCATTTGAATGTTTATCGCCTTACTAGATCACTTCCACTTGACTGTGTCGATATGCTCGCGGGTGGCATTTATATATCGTAATCGAATGCGCTAGAAAATTTCGCCGAAATTCCGTCGAAATCGGTATCATTATTCTCGCTGCTTCTAGAGCGGCAGGGAACATTGTGCATCTGTATCTGTAGAGTAGGGAGGGTGAATGTAAGCCCACAGCACTTAGGCCACATGTAACCCATTGTACATCCTCCCGAGAAGTTGTCCTCCTAGGTCATCGTCCATCCTGTCCTTTCCAGGAAGGATGCACGATGACCCAGGTGACGATGACCCACGATGTCTCCCACTGACCAGGAATGTCAGTGGTCCTAAAATTCCTAGTCTAGTCGCTTCCTTGGCTAAAGAAATGGCAGTATGATTACCTTTACTCTCGTCGTGCCCTTTAACCCACCTCAGGATAATGTTATTATCTACCGAGGCTTCGACTAAATCTTGGTGACATTCTAGTACTAGCCTGAGATTACACGTTGTCTGTTCAAGACTAATAGGGCTTGTCTGCTCTCAGTGCAGATTGTTATATTTTTGCGAGAAATTCTTTTCCTGGTTATTTCTTTTGTGGCGATTAAGATACCAGCCAGTTCTTTTTGAACCACGCTGGTATTTTTCCCATTCCCCACTTAATCCTTAGGCTTAGTGATCTGGAGTACACTCCACATCCTGAGCCTTCTTTGGTTTTTGAGCCGTCTGTATATATGCGTATTGCATTTGAAGCATCTGATTCTGGGTTCTGTTTTATTTGTATTTTGTACGGTTTATTAAACACAATTGCATCACTGGTTGCCTGTAGCCTTAATTGACCCATTCCTACTTCGAGGTTTACACCAGCCGTGCGCATTCGTACCATGGCCATTAACGCAACCTCCTCCAGATAGGTCAGACCCGTAATTAATTCCATTACCGCATTTGGTGTTGTTATCATGGCTCCTGTGATGTTTAAACAAGTCATTCGCTGTATTTGATATAATTTTTGGATGTCCGTTGCTTGTAGAACTTTCGGTCCCCATGCAATGGCTCCGTACGTTAATATAGGTCTCATTATTGCAGTGTAGATCCAGGTGACCACACGGGGTGAAAGACCCCATGCGCGTCTTACTGTCCTCCGACATTGCTCATAAGCCACATATGCTCTTTTTGCTCTATATTGTGCATTTGTTTTCTCTTAGCTACGCCATGTTTGGTGTATGGTTACCAGTGGCGGCTGGCATTATTTTCATTTCGGCATGATTTACAACAATATATTGAACTGGTTTGACTCAGACAAAAAAATATATTATTTCACTTTTCACTTATTATTTGTTATCATTACTTCACTCAAGGTTGATTTTCAGATATCTACTGCATGTGCTTTGGGCTTGTTCGGGGGAATCTCTGGAAATGCTTTAGGATATATTTTACCAACAATGGTTGTTCATGACAGTGAAAATATGAAGGATATAGCATCGGGTTTGAAACGATTGTGTTGGATACTCACAGTATTGATGGTTCCTGTTACGATTGTTGTTATATTTTGTAAGTTTCAGTCCCTACTCCATATACTCATGCTTGGTTAATGCCCTATAGGTTTATAAAAACACGTCCATGGAATGTGTTGGAACAACAGACCACTTGGTTCCCTATGCAATGTATACTAGAAGTATACAGCAAACAACATTTTCCCACCCCTTTAATGTTCAACTCAATACACCTCGGAAAATGTTTCAAAGTTCTCTGGTTTCGAAAAATGTATCATAGTAGAGATTCTGATTTCCCAAACGAATGTAATCTATCACGAATATAAATTTAAGCATGATCTTGAAATGCTTTCCTTAATAAGTATTTTCAAATTATCATTTCGTATACTTTGCGCAAAGACAAACTTACTTCTTACTCTTAGAAAACATCAATTTTATAAAAAAAAATGAGATGAACAATTTCAACCTTTGAAGTATGGATATTTTCAGATTTTCCTGAACAACCTCCTCTTCCACCAAGTGCAACTGAAGCTAGTAGACGAAGGGAACAGGAAAAACTCGATTCGATCGATATCTCTCATTCCATGAAGAGTATGTTACGAAATAAAGGATTCTTGATCCACATGTTGGCATTTAGTATGAATATGGGCGTTTCTACAGCAGTAGGCACACTGCTGAATCAGTTTATTCTTCAATATTTTGAGGTAACAAGCTAGAAGATAATTCGAAAAACGAAAATAGAAACGATGGAACACATAAAAATATAAGTTTGTTCACAAATATAGAAATGTAGGTTTTCACGGCTGGCGTTAAAGTTTTGGTTGGTTTCCAGGTTTTGCCGTGGTCTTCTTTGGTTATAATCTCCAAACGTTTCAACTGCAACTGCGACAATTCAGTGGCGTGGTCAAAGTTGACATATCAAGAAGAGTACTTCAACCACGCCACTGAAGATGACTGCCGCAGTTATAGTTGCAACGTTTGGAGAGTATGACGAAAGAAGACCACAGCAAAACCCGAAAACCAGTCAAAATTTTGTTCACAAATATTCAGTCTTCTTCAAATAATATTATTGTCGTCCTCATGTTTATTATAGTAGAAATAAACAATATTGTGCACATTTAAAGTTGGCGGCACTCTCAAAGACCAAAAAAAAAACAATACATAGAAATGAACCGGCAGTGAACTAGTCCACTGTAGACTTGGCGGTTCGTATTAGATAATTAGAATCAATCGAGTATTATGAATGACTGAAGAGTCATAAAATTAAATCTGAAGTCATGTTACGGTGACGAATAGAAATCGGGGAATGCGGGGATGGTTATCGTCGTCGTGTTCAGTTCAGGAACTGATCGCGATTTGAATGTTGAAATTCGATATTGGAGCAGTTATAATTACTTGAAATTTTTGTTATCTGTTCAAAATGTGTCGTCCTTGGACAAGTACTAATAGTAATAACGAGGGTGATGACAATACAGACTTTTTCTAGTGTAGTGATTCCAATAGCGATGGTGAACAATGCGAAAAAGGGATACCAGATTTGACTGAAATTCCTTTCTGAACTGTACGTGAAATAGTCAAAAACAAACCTTATGAACGCAAGACCCGATGTGATACAGGATTACCAAAACCTTCAGAAGCTTATCTAATAAAATCATCAAAAAAACAATATACGACTGTTACAAAAGCAATGAGATTCCTACAACTGAAATCATAATGATGAAATTGAATACTCCCGGCCATCACGTGAGCTGCTGTGACAAAACTATTCAGAATTGGATGAAGAAACTAGGATTTAGATTTGAAATAATAAATAAACGTCAAGCAGTTATGGAAAACAGAGGAATAGTGGAATTGCGTAACAAATACTTAGAACAAATAACTAAATATAGGCAAGAATAGCGGCAAATTTTTTATTTGGACGAAACTTGGTATGACACTCACGATACGGTTACGAAAGGGTAGACTGATGGTTCGAGAATGTGTACGCCTAACAGGCTTGCAAACAAAGGATCGCGACTAATCATTGTGCACTGTGGAGGAAGTAAAGGATGCGATCCGAATTCTTTGAAACCATGTGGAAAAAACTTGAGGACTGCAATGTTGACTATCATAAGAACATGGAAGCTAATATTTTCGAGGAATGGTTTAAAAATACATTGATCCCAAATTTGGATGCGAATAGTGTAATAGTTCTTGACAACGCTTCCTATCATTAGCGACAGCTCATCAAAGTACCGAATAAAAGTTCTAGGAAAGATGAAATAAAAATCTTTTCAATGGATAACAGAGCAGAGCAGAGCAGGATAATTCCACAATTGATGAGTTGTTGATTTTTATTGCTTTTGAAAAATGATGTCACGTTCTGTACTACATACATTAATAGACAAAACGTCAAACAACAACCTGCAGACCACGATGAACAATTCCGGAAAATAGCTTCAACAGTTGAGGTTGTGAAATTTTATACTGTTTGATATCATGTTCACTGGATTTATATAGATTTAATTAGAATATTCAATAAAGTCAATCAGAAATCATCACTTTACAAGTTTCGAGTAAGATATTTTGTAATGACTAAACATGTTTCTGAGTGATAGGATCCAATTGGTCAAAATGAAAAACTATGTGTTATATAAGGTATCATAAGGTAATCACCGTGATCCATTATCATTTAACATTTTTATTGCCGATCTTATTTAAGTAACGATACGAAAGGGTTATTGTTCCCTGGGAATGTTTGAATTTTCAAAATGATTTGATCTGTACACCGTCAGGTGCTTTGAGCTAAATTGAGACAAGTTTGTCGTTATGAGCTGTAATGATTTTCGATTTCGTAAGCCACTGGTGTCACATAACATAAATGAAAACTGTCCAAAATTGTTGAGATCGGTACATGACAATATTTTTGAATGCCTTCGGAAGTTTGGAAACAGCAAATTTTGTCATGAGGAGATGGTGAACAGTAATGAAGGTCCTATTTTAACAGTTCATTGTCCATTTTCAGCTGAATCACTCTTGAAAAATTAGAAATTCATTATAATTCCTCATATGGAATTATATTATGAATGAGGGTGAACGGAATGAAACCTTCGCTTTTGATTGATCTCTTTCGCTTACTTCGATGCTCATGATGCTAGATTAGAGAAGCGCGCGTCGAGAGATGGTGTTTTTGTTCTCGTGTGGAAAAAGTGTACCTGTTGTGTATCTAATATTTACCTGGTTTATATTTCTTATTATTATGAATGAGGGTGTACGGTATGAAACCTTCGCTTCTGATTGATCTCTTTCGCTTACTTCGATGCTCATGATGCTAGATTAGAGAAGCGCGCGTCGAGAGATGGTGTTTTTGTTCTCGTGTGGAAAAAGTGTTTTCTTTAGATAATATTTGAATGCCTTTTTCAGGGGGCGACTGAAGAGGCAGGAAGGATGGGTTTTCTCATGGTTATAGCAGGAATGGTTGCTATTCTTGTATTCGGAATTATATTGGATAAAACAAGAAAATATAAGTAAGTGATGTGCAATAATATAATTATATATAATAATATAATGAAACCTTTCGTTGTATGGGAAGATTTCCCTTCTGATCTCCAGTCGTAAGTATGTGGGACTTTAATTTCAAATTAGCTGTGAGTTTGGCAGTAATTTCATCTTCATATTTATTTTTAATCTTGCAAGGTAATTTCATATGGTTTTTAAGTACTCGTTTTTCGTAGACTTGTTGTTCCCATTCTCCTGTCAATGTTTTTTGGTGGAACATTTCTTTCATCGTTTGCTCTAACCGCAATTTATCGCTTATTCCTGAGACTTTGAGGAGTTCTAAAACAGTAGAGGGGCTAGGAGAGATCGGCGGCAAAATCCCGTGCCTTTTCTCATGGTCCGTTCTGATCCGTTCGAAGTAATTCGAGCGTGGATCTTTGTACGATCGCGAGCACGACTATACGGGGTGAGATCATCGAGTCGTGCCATAGGGTGGGTCATATGGAACCGGATACCGGGTGAAATCATGAAGTTATAAGATGGCAGCATACCAAAAGGACACAAAGACGAATTTTTGCTGATAATAGTCGGATCCTCACGTGCAGTACATTAAATGAAACGGGTAGGGATGCAAAGAACAATCAAAGATGTTGACATGATAAAAAGGCACTAAACCATACCTTCGCTGATAAGATGCAAGGAAAAACAAACATAGTGGCTTCTTTAAAAAAATTGGATCGTAAGAGATGCTGAATTGATTGAGGAAGAAAAAACAAAGGTTTCAACTATCTTTCGTTTATTAATTAGTCATTATTTCAGTTCTGTCTTTACTTCTCATTGCTATGGTACAGATACTCGATCAGCTTTTATCAGATCTTTCGAAAGGGTCTTGAACAGGCTTCGAACAGGTATTGAACATGTCCCCAAATCGTTCACAGCGTCACGATAGAATGACCTTGAATGGATCGTAAATGACCAGAAAGAACCTTCGTGAGGAAAAACATAGGATTTGGTCCCCTAACTCTTCTAGCCCGTCTACTTATTCTACCTAAATATGGCGTACTTGACCATGTAACATCTTCCACTGAAACAACTGTAATCGTTTTACACTTTTGGACTCAATTCCTGTCAATATATCTGCTTATGATTGATGCTGTATCCTAACTATAATCTGATGTGTCTTGTAGCAGTTCTCGTTTTCATATTTGACGGGAAAAGTGTTCAGTTTATTACAAATATAATACTCTACATACAGCATCCCAGTTATCTCCATTATTATCTTTAGAATAGATGGTTCATTGATTCTCAAAGTTGATTTTTTGATTCATCTACTGCACCCGGGAATTTTCCTCTTAAGGCTATGAAACTGTATATAGCTGTAACCGTCTACAATAATATAACAACAGAAGAACAAATCCGATGATGTCAGATCCACAAAAACTATATGTGATTATTTCAGTAATATTTTTTTCAGGAAAAATTTAATTATCTGTATGATTTATATCTACTATACAGTGTGTAAAAGCCAAATGGAATAAATTCATTATTTCGGTTACGATACATATTTTAACAAAATCCCGAAACACGCCAAATTTTAATTGTAATTTGACATACTTCAACGGAAAAATGCTACCCCTACCTTTAACCCCCATCGAATGATAGGTACAACCCCCAATTTGATTTTTTAAATGAGAAGTATAGGCTTGTGATATATCGTTTCAAAGGTCTCTTCATTCTCTATTCAAAAATGTTATCGCTTTCGAATTTATCGCAACAATTAAGATACAATAAATTAAAATAATGTGGTTAAAGAAACAAAGCAAAAACAATGTGATTTTTGGTTGGTATACTTTAAAAAACTGTAAATAATTTCCGTGGCAACGTTAGTTTGAAACGCCTTGTCAACTTGTTTTGTATGTCACAACATTAGTTGTCAGTATTTCAATTTAAATTTGAAATTCGTTATCTTCAAGTCTGACATATGGTTGAATTTACGGAAATGCATAAAATAACAGTTTTATAAATGATTGGTTACGGAGATAAAACCCAAACACAACAGGAAGTAGATCGCCTATTTCATGAGAAATTTTCTAATTTACCGCCCATCTCTCAAGGAACAATAAGCAAAATAGAAAAGCAGTTTCGCGAGCTTGGTCATGTGGGGCAGATAAAAAAAGCAACTGCCAATGCAATAAGTGATGAACTCAAATTAGAAGTGATGCTTGATTTTGAGGAAAACCCACACACATCGAGTAGACAGGCATCCACTACATTCAATGTAAGCCATACACCGATACGAAACATATTAAAAGAGAATAAAATGCATCCCCTACTCAGGAGCTCATGGAAGACGATTTTGATAGAACAATATCATTCAATCAGAAGACGTTATGTTTTCTGATGAATGTACTTTGCACCACCACATTACCAAGTTGATGTTCAGCGATACCTCGATACAAAATTTCCCAATCGGTGTATAGGGAGGCGCGGATCGATTAAATGGCCAGCGCGATCACCTGATCTTTCATCGTTAGATTTTTTTATGGGTATATATAAAGAGCAATGTGTACAAAACTGAACATCCAGATTTGAATGACTTAAAAGAACGAATAACGCTTGAAACTTGAAAGCGACAACCTTTTTGAATAGAGAATGAAGATACCTTTCAAATGATATATCACAAACCTATACTTCCCATTCAAAAATTGGGGGTTGTACCTGTCATTTGAAGGGGGTTGAAGGTAGGGATGGCATTTTACGTTGAAAAATGTCAAATTATAATTCACATTTGACGTGTTTCGGGATGAAAAATAACGAAAACATACAGTCTCAAACAAATATAGAGGTATTTTGTTTCGGGTTACAACACTTTATCTTTCATCTGACTTTCAGCTATTCAAATTCTATGAATTTTTTTTTCAGGGAAACTGCATTGATCATCTACTTATTATTCGGAATCAGTTTTGTGTTTTTCATGTTTTCACTGAAGTATCGTTCAATATATTTCACTTATATAAGTTGCGGACTCGTGGGGTGAGTATAAAATATACAAGGTTATCAACAGAAAATCAAGAAAATGAAACATTTCCATTATCATGAACTAGGTCAACACTTCAGGTATCAGCAAAGGCTCGATTTTCATCCCCAAGTGAGGGTGATAATCAGTCCAAAATTATGAAATAGTTCATGGATTCGAGCAAGATATTCAAAAGTCATTAAAATTCTGAAAGATCAAATCGTATCCTCTGGCTTAGAATAACTCCAAAACAAGCACTTTTTCCATAAACCAGAACTGCAATATTCCTTTCGACGGGCATTTCCCAACCAAGTTGGATTCATTAAAATTATTTTTATGGAAATCTGAGAATTTAAGAATTCCGAGTAATGTTCTCGTGAAATATTGTATAAAAACGTTCGATCCTGGTAAACAAAAAAAGAATCAGCCCAAAATAATCATATGGCTTAGGGTCTCGAGCAAGATATTCAAAAGTCATTCTGGTGTACGTCTATCGAATGTACTTCATCTTGATGAATTTGAATATAGGTTGAAATCCCATTGAGGTTTGTTATTTATCCAAATCTGTCGACAGGCAGACGTGGTTACTTAGAAGGACCCACTGAAATACTTGATATGATGCCTTTAGGTATTTTTGAGGGGATACGTGACATCTGAAGTATCACAATAGCAGTCTATCTCAGAATACATGAATAGAAGAAGAGGTGCTTGCAACGAACTCACTTCAGAAACATTTCATTATATAGAAAATATATTTGTAAGCAGACTTCATTATCGTCAGGAACGAATAGTATTTATTGGTAGTAGTTGGTTTGAGCCGATTTAGAACCCCCCACCACTTTCAACCTTAAAATGACTTCTACATACGTCGCACGATGTAAACTTTAAGTGAGTTTTTTGAGTTTGACCTTGAACGACCTTGAACGAAGTCACACAACACAGGTAAGGTGACTTTAAGGTAGTGTTTTGGGTTTGACCTTGAATGACCTTCATCCACTCCCCATTTTTTCAACACGGTGACTTTGACCTCGAATGAACTCAAGTCAGTTACGCGGCTTTTTTAAAGTTTCGAACCCACACGACACGACGTAGCCAAGGTGACTTTGAGGAATTGTTTTGTGTTTGACCTACATTGACCTTTAACTACATCATACGATGGAGACACGATAACTTTGGAGTAGTGTTTCTTGTATGACTTTAAACAACTTTGATTCACTACCCGTTTCACACGGCTACCTTGAAGTTTCAAGGGTTTTAACTTGAACGAACTTCAACTGCGTAGACGAGGCGGCTTTTAGACTTTTGATCTTCAGCTTGAGCGCTGGATGAATGACCATGAACAGCTGGCTTGTGGTACCCAAGTTTTATGAATGTTTGGAGGATCAACATTTCACATTCAGTTCGAATAATTCAACGTATTCGAATAGATGAGTGAAAGTAGTGTTGCAAAGTGACAGAGAGTATTACGTCACGAGTAAACACATCAATCCAGGTGAACATATTTTATATTTCCATATCATAATTATACTATATTCGAAAGAGCTCATTTGAATATTCATTGAGATATGGAGCAACAAAAACACAATAAAACGGACAAATTTTTTAAATCACTCAATATTCGATCATTCACTGCATTTTCAAAATTCTTAGATCTATTTATTCCAAAGCATTCCAAAATTTTCAAACCTTTCTCTTTCAAATGTAACATCATAATTATGGTTGAACTCATTCTCCTCTTCCAAAAGATGACTTGCAAATGTGGAAATGCAGGAAACTACCCCTATGTTCTTTTATTCTTTTGACCAGTATGAAAATTTTAATTTCTGAAAGAGGAGAAAGGTAACAGATAAAGCTAAGGGGATGTTAGGCGTTTTACGAAAATCGGATATGTTACGATATGCTTCATGAAATAGCATATTCATTGGTGCGATCAGTCTTCTGGTTGGATGATTTTTAGTAAAAAAAGTTAATTGCACGCCTTGACGCTGATTCGTTTGGTTTGAGAACTATGTTATTTCAGCAATTAATTTGTTTCTCAACATGGTTTTTTACTAGGTTTTTCAATTATTTTTTCATTCTAACATCTAATAAAGGAAATTGTGGTACCAACAATTCATATTGATTTTTTTTAAATCGGCCTTCAACTAATAAATCCATATTTATGATTTCAGATTCTTTTATAACGGATATATGCCTGTTGGCATTGAATTAGCAGTTGAATTGACTTTTCCTGCACAGGAAATAACTTCAACCGGAATTATAATGGCTGGCTCTCAAGTACTAGGTGCTCTTTTGACGGTAGCACTGGGGCACCTAAATTTATGGTTAGGAACTTTCTGGTCGCTGGCTGTACAGGCGGTAATTCTATTTTTTGGCACTCTTATCACTGCTTTTATACCTAATAGGATGTTGAGACAAGAAGCAATCGAAAGTAAGAATAACAACGGTGTAAGAAAAATATCTCATTCTCAGAAATAAAGATGATGATTTTGAGATTTGTTTCATTTACTTTACATGTTTGTGATAGATACAACATTTTTGACATTGAAATGAATGTAAATACACATCGTGAGTTCGAATCCTCTTTTGAGGATTGCGAGAATTTATCTCGTTGAAGGCGAATAGCCCTGATACTATCTGGTGGCTATAGAATTTGTTGATACAATTTACCTAGAACATGAGGCTAATGATCATTTTTATCGATGATGCTAACAGTAATATGATACTCATAGGCCTGTGAAGATGTCACTGGCGCTTTGAATGTGATGCAGCATAATACTGCTGCTGGACGAACGAGAAACATCTGCGAGACTAACCTCAGTAAGGTATGTTTCCTGAATGCCTGTCGGATATAATTCAATATCCAGCATGGTATTAGCCAGAGAAGTAGTTGTTTCCCGCAGGCATTTACCATAACCTACTATGTGAGACTAACCTCAGTAAGGTATGTTGCCTGAAAGTCTGTCGGATATAATTCAATATACAGCATGGTATTAGCCGTCTTCAGATACGTTTTAATCAACCTAGTTCATTGTCTTCTGAGTTAATGATTGATTATGAAATAAAGTATGAAGCAAGACAGTATATACAGTGAGTTTTGATTTATTGGATGATTTATTTTTCACTATTCTATTCATGATTTCGTATTATCGAAAATATAAGTTGACTAGATATTGAGCTGGAATTGAAGAGGAGAAATTCATATTACAGTTACCAGCTCGGTAAGACCACAACTTTTAGGCTGAAGTGTATGTAATCCTTCAATTCGCAAGCGATCAAATGAGTGAATCGATATTTTCACATACTACCAGTCTGCTCTTGGGAGACTGATGAACCCGAAAATGGTATCTAGACTTGCCTTTGAAGCCGTGCAGAACTGAGAAAACTGGTGGACAGGAATAGTCTGACTCTTCAGGTCACTCGAGTATCACATAATGTGTTAGACACGAATATAAAACCCTTTATGTGGGACTTGAACCAGCTCTGGTTGGGGTGAATATTACTGGATTTTTTTCCAACACCAAACCGTTATTTTAACACCTCGACATACGTATTTCGATCATCGAGTGATCATCTTCAAGAGGAAGATCAAACTGTTTGACTTTCCACATTGAATATTCTGCACAAGTGAGTTGAGGCCATGTGAACTGGCCACCGAGATCGTGCGATTTGACCCAGTTAGACTTTTCCTTGTGAGGTTTTCTTGAGTCGCAGGTGTATGCGAATAAGCCACAAACCACATCGGTCCTTGAAGTCAATATAACATATACTATAGGTCAAATTCAGCCTGATTTATAGCCAGATTCATAGCCAGATTCATGGACATTTGGACATGTCGGATGCGCTCCACACATAATGACGTCAATAGGTCTGTCAAACGAATGAGAAATATCGATGATCACTGCAAGCAACAAAAAGACAGACAGCTCGTTATATTTTATGCGAATTTGAGACACTGGTTTACAGGAGCCAAAGAATTTGTGAACAATTCAAATTATGCCCAGAGGTATATGATAAACATTCAATAAGAGATTACTTGTACACACTGGCACAAAATTGATGGAATGGGTATCATGAACAATATGGGGGTAAACGTAATAAGCCTATGAGGCTACAGTGTTTTCCGGTGACTTGGGAGAAATAGACAAATCAGAAGGCCCCCAAGTGATAATAATATATTGTTGACAAAACTTACGAACGGAATACTGATAAAATTAACAATGACAAAAAAGTGTTGAATATAAATAGATACATATGAAAACAAACCTACAAAAATAGCAAAAACGAGTATACAGAAGGATTATCAATGTGACTATAAATTATTTTCATTGCTCAGAGAAGAGCAGCATGTAACTAGAAGGAGTGTTCTCAATCCTCAGTATTCTCAAACATTAATACTTTTTTTAACATTCGAGAAATTATTGAATTGTAGACATACCAAAAAATTGTAACATAATAACTTTCAGCCTATACAATATCTATCGGCATAGGTGTATTAGCATATTCAGCACTGCTATGGTATTGACAAGACAACAGTGTTGCCTTATATTTGGGTGAATTCGGAAGAGAATGAGAAGTACCAAATTCAATGTAACCCCTTTTTCCCTCTATTAGGAGAACATAAGATAATAAGACTAGTTTGCGAGTAGTTCTCTTCGATAAACAAGTGATTTAAGTAACAAGACCGAAAAATACTGTTTTTTTGGAGGAGTGGATATAGGCGAGAACTGCGAGTCCAAAAAACTGTATTCGGACGTGTTGCATAGAGTATTTTCTCGGCAACCGTGTGAAATAACAAATCAATGAGACACATTTCCTCATAATATTTTTTTGTAGAACAAAACTGTGAACAGTTTATTTCTATTTGTATTGAATATAGAAATTCGAACAGAGAATTAGTACAGAAACATTCCAATTCTTTTTCATTATTATATTTATATGAAAATTCGAGCAATTGTCAATATTGAAGGAGGTTCAATTTGTTTGAGATGCTTGAAATATTTAAGTGACTTTTGTTGAAGTCAGAACAAGAAGACAACGTTTCCATTTCACATTGATTTTAATGGCAATTTTAATTTTATTTCTGACTGAATTGTCCATTTATCCATCAGCGACATTGGTAGACTTCCAACCACCGTGTCTCTTTAAATTCGTGATGTTTCCATCATTATCAGCAAATAACGTCACTGAAAATTGACGAATGCAATGGCCTGTGTAATTTTAAGGATTGAGTAAGCTCAAAAATTCTGCGATTATCAATCCGAGATTCACAAAACTGTGGACACCAAAAGGTTTAATCGAACATTTTCCTGTTTTGTACTTCACGAATAATCTGTTATGTAGAGTATGGGATAGCCGTATGGATAATTGTTGCCTCTTCAACAGTAGGTTTTCTTGCCCCATTACAACAAAAGTTCTCTCAATATGTGTTTTGGAATCTGGTATTTTCACTAGCAACATGTCTTTCTTGTCGTTCATTAGATCAATTAACGTTATTGTCTACACTCACCGGCAAATCCAATAATTGTTGCAACCTGAAAATATCTTATATCTTACAATCGTAATGTTTTGTTGAAATTACCTCAAGCATAAGATATGTTTCACTATTGATGGATGTAGCCGTTACTACGCGGTAGGAAATTATAATGAAGAAAAGAGAATTGAAACTTTTACCACTTTTATTTGTAACTAACATTACTGCAGTTTCATTCTATAAGGACATTTTCAAACTTATACATTAAATGTATAAGTTTGTATTTGTATGTATAAGTTTGAAAATGTCCTTATAGGACGAAACTGCAGTAACATTAGTTACAAATAAAAGTGGTAAAAACATAGAAAGTTTCTATTATCTTTACTCCGTTTCATTATTTGTTTCCCTGATGAATTTGTTGATTTGGTCGCTGTTGAAGACTTCTGATGTATCTACTCTATAACCAACATTCTTCTTGAATATTACTGGAGTTTTTTCCAACACCAAACCGTTATTTTAACATCTCGACACGTATTTCGATCACCAAGCGATCATCTTCAAGAGTAAGATCAAACTAAATATACTTACAATGTTATCCTTATTTATACCTCTTATTTATACCTCTTCTAGGTACCTGCATCTCTTAGTCTTTAATTAATTTTACAATGTGTCCTTATGTAATAGTCAGGTAAATCTAATAATCAATATATAATTTTAACAAGCTATAAAGTATACTATTAGGTATTGGTCCATTATCTTTATTCCTAATATTATTATGTTTACTATTTTCTACACTCTCATAGGCATCTAGGTGCCTGTTGCTGTTAACTTGTCTAACTAATCTTAATGAACTGAAGTCTATGGAATGGTTTTGTTGCAAAATATGATGGGCGACTGCCGATTTTTCAGGTCTTTCATATTTAAAGTGTGCAAAGTGTTCCATATATCTTATTTTGATAGATATTTTTGTCTGTCCATAATATTTTGCATTAAAGTCCTTACATTAAATTTCGTAAAATTCAGACTTCTCCGAATTCTCGACTTTGTCTTTTGGATTTTCCAGAATGCTCTATTTCAAATTCAAACTCCTTCTCAAAATAAAATATTTGCACAAGATAAGTTTTCACGATATTTCAATTATCTTCGCATCATATAGAATACATTATCATATCATATATCATTGGAAAATTATATTAATACCCCCAGTCAACGCCTATTTATACTATATTTAAGGCAATATGATAAACAGCGTCAGCCGCCTCTTTTGAAGTTATTTGTCGCAAGTCACAATTTTAATGGCTCCTTAGTGGCGTCCTCAAGGGGCATAGTGACTTTGTGGATGAATTGCAGTGCCACTTGTTTGAGACGACTATGTTGCTTTTTTTGATGTACCGGCATGTTTGCATTCTTGAAATTCTTTCACTCTCTGTGATTACCGAATGGGCTATAATAAAGAATATACTTTAAAAAAATATTGTTTCATTGTAGGTTCCGTCTAAAAGGGTCCCGTCACAAAAAAGTTTGAGAACCGCTGCTAATCGTTTAAATTAGAATTGTGACACTATAGGTAGTAAACGTTTTTGAATCTTGAACCTGTGGATAATATCTGATTCAATTATATAACTAATATTTTAGAATACAAACTGAAAATGTTTTTAGTTTAGTTCAGTGTTCATATAAAAGTATTTGTTTCGAAAGTATGTTTCTTTTGTGTAATTCATTGATTATGTGAAAGTAGCTGTTTCGAGGGAGCAGCTTTTCTTCAAGTTTGTGTTTGAAAGTTACTTCTTTGCATGATCTACACATCCATGTATAGAGTTACTTATTTTCAAATTGATTTCTGCCTTCCTTCCTTCGGAAGATTCCCACTTTTTTTTTTGTAAAAAGATGGAATAGGAGACCAGAAAGCCGAAACCTTTCTTCTCAAAAAATGCATCTTCCCTAAAAATATACCTCTTCCAAATTAAACAATAAAGTGTTATAACTTTCAGTAGCATTTGAGATAATAAACTCCTTCTTTTCACTGAATTTCTCACTCAAGGCCTTCAGTAGAAAAAGTGATTGAAACATTTATTCAACTATATCACCAAATGAGAAGATTATGAGGATTTTATTTTGAATGTTCTGATAAACTTGATTAAGCCGTATTCAAATATATAATCCCTTCCCTAATTTTTCAACAAATAAAAATTTTTCGTCATTTGCTCCTCGAATTCAACTATTGAAGGATTGCTAAAAATAAGATAAAACGTTTTCATAACTGAAAAATGGAAAACAATACTGTGAAAAGTGTCGAAGTCAAACTTTTGAGGGGGAAGAACGAAGAAATTCAAGTGAAAGCATTTAAGAGGAGATGGGTCATATTATTCATGTATATGTATTATGCATGCTTTCCTGGAATACAATGGATTGAATATAGTAGTATCACCAATATTGTGGTGAAGTATTATAATGTTAGCACATTGGCAGTTGACTGGACTTCAATCGTTTACATGGCTACCTTTCCATTGCTAATAATACCAGCCTCCTTGGTTATGGAGACACAGGTAATATATCAATCAACAGTAAAAATTTAGGGTCTTTAGTAGTTGAAATTCAACTCGACCAGATATTTTTCTCGAGAGAATTTATCTGGTTGGAGCTGGAATGATTCTGCAAACGTGTTAGGAATCACACGTTAAAAGGTAAGACCTCGTTAGTCCTTAGCTCGTACAAGTTTCTCAACTTCTGAGAGTTGTGTTTCGTATGGGGGCGACAGCTGATTAACGGAAAAATAGATTTTAAACAGATAATGAAATGGGTAAGTATATAGTTCATTTATAAAGGGTTCCATTATATTTTGAAGTCGATTTTTATTTTAGTTTTCCACTTGACAATGATTTATTCTCACCTCCTTTAAAGATATGACGTTGTTGAAATTTTTTTAATTTCAAGGGTTTATTCTTTGAGAGTTCAGCTATACCACATAAGGCACTTGTAAAACTTCAGAATATCAGCGTTCATATTTCTTAACATTCGACTCATTATTCATTTTGCAATGAGACTACAAGTAGAGAAAATGAATAAATAACAAATTCACAAAAATGTCTTCAACTGATATCCTTGGGTTAATTGTCATTCGAAACAGTTGTTCTCCCTACTATTAGAACCCTGATTGAATACAACAAATGTATGTCTTTGAACTTTTTTGTATTATTTGAATTGTGTATTCTTTATAGAAATTTAGCTGACTTTATATATTAGTTTTAGAGTTGTATATTTTTAAAATTTTACCATTTGATCATTTTTATACATATATTTTTTCTTTTTTATTGTTTATTTATCTGTTAATTTCAAGGAAACAAGTACTTTGCACTTATCCTTAATCACTTTTTCACTCCATGCAATTGTATTATTCATGTATTAACTTGTATAAGTTAGTTCTTGGGTTATCTTTGGCAACATATCTGGTGTAATCCATTGAATTTCAGTTGGAATCATCTCTTCAAAGTCTTTCAAATTGGTAGGTTGGTTTATGTAAACTTTACTTTTGGAGTGATCCCAGAGAAAAAAGGATAAGGTTACAATAATCTTTTGTGCCACTCGAGTAGGATAGGCCTCACTTCAGGCAAACAGTGACATCATCACACCAGTCAGGTTGCTTCTCAGGTGACCAGACAAGACAGACATACCACCCAGTCAACCAGAGTGCACCAAATGATCACGTGGTGTCATCAAACTATCACCCAGCTAGCTGGGCAGTGAGACAGCCAATCAGAGAGTACCAAATTGTCACGTAGCGTCCTCAAACTGTCTCCCAGCTCGCCAGCTAATCAGAGCGCACGCTTCTGCATCTCAGAACATCGTGGCGGGAGATTTGAATTTTCTGTAGACATAAATAATTCAAGCAGACAGACAATCAGGATAAGGCGTATCCCTTAACGAGACAGACCACCCAGTCACGTGGCGCGCTTACGTCAGCCCATCTTTTCGCTCAACACATATTTATTTCATGAGATCAAAAAAAAGTTTTCGTTGGAGAGGTGAACGCAGGTCGTTGGTGTGATAGACTTGGTCTCTAGTCTCGACACCACCGTTAGAATTTGAAAGTACATAATTGCGAACTGTTGATAGTGATGGTAGAGTAGTAGGGTAGGCCTCACTTCAGGAAAACAGTGACACCTGTCACGTTGCTTCTCATCTGGCCAGACAAGACAGACAGACCACCCACTTAACCAGAGTGCACCAAATGGTTACCTGGTGTCGTCAAACTCGAGTGGCAAACACAGAGCACATACCTTGTGTACGGCAGAGCCGTACTCTTACCATCTGACCTGAAAGACTACTCACCATACAAACTAATCGGCTTCGTCACAATAAACCCCTGCGGGTTGCGGTAGAGGGCCGAATAGACCTATTCACTTTGGACCTAACCTAACCTAATGAAATGTATCCGCTTTTTTCAAGTAGTTAAATCTGAAATAGGATAGATACTCTAATCAAACCGTGGATCTAAGTAATGATTCAATGTGAAAGTAGTTTATCAAATCCTGCTTGAGAAAGATATTGTATAGTGAAACACGTGTTGTTGTTTACTGAACCTTTCACAGTGAAGATCCAAATACATCTCATTAGTAAGTTCTGCTTTGTATGAATGTCAGTTCGAGGCAAATCTTGCAACTGAATTTTGAAGCAGTTAGTCTCTTTAAGACATTCCACATCCAATATGGTGGACCGCTCAAGATGGCGGACTAGGTTTGATACGATACCCATGATATGGGTATAAAATTGAAAGGTTTGTAATATGGCGGACCGCCCAAGATGACAGATTACTTTTTCAGCATGTAAGAGTTTGTTGCAAAGCAAAATAAAATGAAGCTGCTCTAAATCTAATAAGGCTGACCCAAGAAGATGAAATAGTATTTTTATGTACCTTCATGATAAGGGTAGCAAATGCAAGTGTTTGCTGAAAAAAAGAAGAAATATAAAATGACGTCACTCTTGATACAATATGGCGGACGGCCCAAGACAGCAGACTAGTCTGTTTATGCCCTATATTATTGTTATCATATGAAATAGTTTGCAGAATAGTGTAAGACTGAAAGAAATAACTTAACATTCTAGATTCAATATGGCGGGCTCCTAAAAATGGTGAACTATAATATTTTAAATCATCTAAAGGAACAATTCGTTCAGGCCAGTCTCAACTCCCTACACTGTAGGGGGTGACACCCATCAGAAAACAACTACTCCCCTAGCTAATACCACGAAGGGCGTTGGATTATATCCGACAGGTGTCAGTGCCGAATTCTTCACTGAAGTTATTCCTGCATATGTTATTTTCGATAATTAGAACACACTTGCAGACCGGTTTTGGGCTGTTTGGTCACTCGTCAGTGCAAGGTGGTGTCCATCATAAATATGAAGTCGATGATTTCCAATAATTGAAATCGAATGCCTTCAGAGTATCATTCCTTGAACTAGGCTGAAGCGGACAACAAACAACAGATTTGTCATCGCCTCATCTGCCTGTGAACGAGGTAACCAACCGCATATCCGAAATTTGCCCAATTACTCGTATAAGGAATGAAAAGTTTTCACATATAGTCAGTGGGCATACTTGAAGACTGTGTTCCAATCATTCAGTCTATTAACCTACAGTGTAGGGACTTGAGACTGACCTGACGAATTGTTCCTTTAGATGATTTTATTTATAGCCAGTCTTCAATTATGCCCACTGACTATATGTGAAAAATTAAAAATTTTATGCACCCTCATGACATGGATATGAAATGAAAGCGTTCAAGCAGAAAAAATAAAAATGTGGAAAAAACAAAATGGATGTCATACCAATTTCAAAGAGTTATAGTTTGGGAAATGTTGAAATAGTTTGGTATTGCTCGAACAAATGTTGTAGTGGCCATAATGAAGCATCAAATGAAATGAACTGACCAAGGAATATGTCCAACGAAAACTGAAAAATGAATTAATAGTGACAAACAACACATCACACAGTTTATAGGAGATCTTGACATAAGTAATTCAAAAAATATTTTTTTTTTCAAAATAGGCAAATGTTACTACAAGCTTTCGTATCATATGAAGTGTAAAATGAAATAAATTGATGCGTTAAAATTGTTTATTTTTTTTATTTTCAGGGTTTGCGAACTACCGGTCTCATTGGTTGTCTACTAACTTTCATAGGAACAAGCGTAAAAGTGTTATCAATCAGACCAGACTTTTTCTGGATAGTTCTTCTTGGCCAAACAATACTATCAATTGCGCAGACTTTCATTAGTGCTCTCCCTCCAAAAATTGCATCAGTGTGGTTTAAATCTAGTGAGGTAATGAATATAATGTATAGTATTATCATATGTGTCAAAGAAAATAGAATACTGGAAGGTTTTCAATCGTAAAAATTACAGAAAATATATAATAAGCTTAAAAAAATAACGAACGAAAAATACTAGTATTATTGTGAAAAAAGCGACGGGCGCTTGATATACAAAAAATATGGTACAAAGCGCCGACACTTTTTCCACAATAATACTAGTATTTTTCGTACGTTATTGTTTTAAGCTTATTTAAAAAAAAATTTTTGACTTTTTACTTCGATGTTCTTTAAAAGCGTGTTTTTTAGTTTCTAAACTATATTTATTTTCCATTTTTCAGTTTCGTATGCTATACAAGCGTATTTTTTAGTCTTTTTAAACTATATTCATTTTATTTAAACTTTGGGATCAATCAGCCGCATATTGTTTAGAAAAATGACCATTGATATTTTCCGATTCCGGAGAGGGAGCCTGAAAATCTGCTACCAAGCCCAAGGCAGCTGGCGCACAAAGGAGGGTTACAAAAAAGGCACCAGGCGCGCGTGTTGATAAAAAAAATACTTTTTTCAAATGAAAACATACATGTAAAGAGAGTTCGAATTATATCAAGGAGGTTACGTACAGCGTCATCTGCCCGCGAGTTGATCAAGCAATAATGTAGATAATTCTGAAGTGACAAACAAACTGATAAATAAACAAACATACATACATACAGGTGAAGCTAATAAAAGCGTGTTAATAATTGAAAAAATGATGGCTATTTTCTAAAATGAGCAAATCTAGAGAATGTTACCCATGGTTTCGTTGTTGACCTAATAAATTTACTGCATCATAATCATGCCGTGCTTTCCAATTATTGCATTTTCCAATGGAGAAAATCTATTTTTGAAACAGAAGTAGGTTATCTGTGGATTTGCTTGTGGAATTTATACTGATTTTCACTTAGGAGGTTGAATCATTCCAAATATTCCAGTATTTTCTTTATTATTGAAGGCAAAATTGCCATCTTATTGTTACTTGGTAGTTTCTTTATAAAGTACTAAACTCCCACGATCATTCAATAAAAATGAACAATTTTTGTGGGACTATCGATAACTTTTTATATACGACCATTGCGGTTTCTTTAATTATCTTAATTTGTTTTGAAGCTTCCGGAATGGATTGGGCAGAAGGAGAAAAGGGTATTCTACCAAGAAGGGTAGAAGTGTAACCTCTAGTTTGAAATGAATCTATAGAAAACACTTTTTCAATAGATTTATTTTTTCCTCAATTTTCTAACTGTGCAATTTTTCATCTCCATCTATGCCTAGATGTGAGCATTACTAATCCTGTTTGGAGGTGATTGATAGTGTTTCATGATGAATTTCATTACTTCGGACTTTCATTGTCTGAAATTATATAAAAGAACTAATAAAAGAAGAATAACTAAAAATGGATAACTGAAAATAAAAATTCATAAAAATTATACTGATCAAAAAATCTGAAATGAAATAAAATACAAGTAAAAATAGAGCAATTAAATGAAAAGCCAAGTTACTTCACGACGTTTCGGTTGTAAGTATCCACAATCGTCTTCGGGTTATGACTGGACTAATTTCTCCGAGAGATGACTATTTATGGGTCATTCCAGTTCTTTCACTTATCTCCGCTTTCCTTTTTCTGCTTCACCGGTTTAGTGGGAGATGACCGTTTGGCAGAAGTTGACCATTTTTCGCTTGATTATGGGTTTCCATATGTTACGTTTCTCTACGCTAGCTTGGCTGAATACATTGTTGGACAACGTGTATGAGGCTTCTTTGAATTTCCTCCTAAACCAATGTTCCTACCTGTGTATGATTTCAGCTTGGGCTTCCTTTTCGATTGTGAAAGTGGTGGAAGAAAGTCCACAATGAATTGCCATTCTTAGACGTATTTGTGAAGAGGACCGACACCAAGTGGGAAATATCTATATACCGAAATTTCACTTACACGGAACAGTATGTGAAACAAGAATCTAACCACCATTAATAGACTGAAAGAGCAATCATCAAGACTCTATTAGACCGTGCTTTCAGGCTCTATAATACGAAGGAAGGTCTCGAGAAGGAACTAGACATCATCAAAAATGATTGTCAACAGCAGGACAGTAAGGAAGAGAAGCCGTCACAACCAGTGCTTACACTTCCCTACATCAGAGGATTATCGGAAAGGATAAGAAGAATTGGGTCCAAGTACATCAGAATCTGGAAACACTATCCGTAGCAGCCTCGCGAAAACCAGGCCTTCAAACGCGGACTGCGATTCCAAGAATTGCATTTACCGGATACCCTGTGAGTCCGGAAAATCCTATATAGGTGAAACTGAGAGGCCACTGAATGTTCGCATTGCCGAGCATAAGAAACACACACAGCGAGGGGAAACCAGCAAATCAGGAATAGCAGAGAATGTTTGAACTCATCAACATAACATCGAGTAGTCCCAAGCTAAGATCATACACAGAGAGGAACATTGGTTTAGGAGGAAATTCAAAGAAGCTGCATACATGTTGTCCAACAATATATTCAGCCAAGATAGCATAGAGATATGCAACATATGGAAACCCATAATCAAACGAAAAATGGCCAACTTACGCCAAACGGTCATCTCCCAGTAAACCGGCGAAGTCATCACCGTGAGACGATTGTGGATAATAACAATCGAAATGTCGTGAGGTAACTTGGCTTGGAATGTCTCAACTTTTTATTTTTATTTTATGTTCAATTGTTCTATTTTTACTTGTATTTTATTTCGCTATTATTTAATTTCAGGTTTTTTGCTTAATATAATTGTTATTTTCAGCTATTCTTTTTAAATTCTTTTTTTATCAGTTCTTTCAGGGATTTCAAATCATTTCATATTTTATCAGAAAATGGAAGTCCGAACTAATTAAATTCATTACTATTCCTGATACAATTTTTAGCAATCAAAGGCGAGATTTTTGGAGGCGAGATTTTTGGAGGCCAGTAGGTGAACCTTTTGGTCAATGGGATTTTTTAGCAAGAGGTCACTTTGACTAAATAGATGTTTCTATTTATGTTAATCTGCTCGGCTATCTCATTCTACGTCTTCACTCTTTCACGTTAGAAGCACAAACCGACGAATCCCGTTGAGACAAACGCTTGACAAGAAGGGGTCAGTGCTGTATTGACATACTTTGGTTGTATTGGGAGGTTCTTCTTTCGATGAAATTACTTGGTCCACTAGCTCAAAGGGTTTGTAATTTATGAAGTCCATGATGGCTGGTTTACAATTTGAGCATGGCCGCTTGTTTCAGACAGCTTCGGCTTCACGGACTTTTGTATCTGTAGAGTAGGGAGGGTGAGTGTAGGTCCACAGCACTTGAGTCACATGCGACCCATTGTACATCTTCCCGAGGAGTTGTCCTCCTAGGTCATCGTCCATCCTGTCCTTTCCAAGAAAATGGACAGGTCACTTGGAGACATCTCCTTTATATTGGCAGGTGTAGGCTAGGACTCGTCGAACACACACACTTTGGCAATTATGAGGTGTCTCACGGTGGCCTCTGCGAGGAGGGGGGTGCACTCCTGCATCTTTCGCTCTCTTTCTCCTTTTGGCCTCGGCACCGCAAATGCGCTTACGCCTTGGCCTTTGTATCTGTTTATCCCCAGCCTCCGCTATAGATCGAGGTGAGCACTTCTGTCCAGCCTCGGGATTGATTTTTGTTGTTTCTGTTTCATTCATGTATGTTCCCACGAGTAGCAAGGGAAGAGTTAGTCAGTTACCAGAGGTATGCTGATTACAATGAGGTTTCGACGAGTTCCCCAAGGGAATCGTTCGCAACCGTATACCATCCTGCGGCCATTCAGCTGTCGGCACGATTCGTTACACTTGGGCTTGGGTTAGCTTGGGTGGACTGGTCCACGGTGGCATGTTTTGCAAAGGCTTTTTGGGAGTTTTAGTTCCCCTCGCCCTACTTATTTCTGCCACTGACCAGGAGTTCGACGACCCCGTCCGTAAGGCCACATTGGCTTCCCGGACAGGGCCTCCAGTTCTCTGGCCGTTACCACATCCGCCACATGGGGACGCGCCCGATAGGTAGCCCAACCCATGGGGCTTCACGGACTTCTTCAATGATATTTGTGAATTTAGGTGAGCTCATAGAGTGGAAATTTCAAATAACGTATATGGAAACTTCAGGGACTATTAATTACCGTGAAGAGGTGAATTGAGAGGTGTTTGCACGTGAATCAAAATGGGTTGAGTTTTTTTCCTTCCGTCGTCCTCTAAAAGTCGAAACTTGTGTACGAGCTCACCTTCTAGGATACATTTCTTTGGACTGACATAAAGCACTGTGTCATGTGTCGCTCGAGAGTCGATTTTATCGTCATTGAACTGATTATTCACGAACTATCCTATTGAGTTTTCAGGAAAATTTTTTGAACTAAGGGAAGGCAGGTTTTACTACACCATGCCCGATGCTAACCGTTCAACTTTTTAACTCTAACAAGTTATGGGAATGCCCGTTATGATAGAGTAAACGTTAAACCAAAAACAAAATTTTGTCAATAGGATTTTGCTACTATACCCTAATAATTTATAAGCCGAGTCATTTTATGAACAATAAATAATTAATGTTGGAATTGTTCATTATATCATTTTGATGTTAATATTTTCTCTCCCTATATGAATAATTTTGTTTCCTGATTTGTTTTGTATCTATTGTATCTAGGTGAGTTCTGTTGTTAATATAATATTAATAAAAGTTATAACGAGAAAAGTCAAAATCTATTTTTGAAACTATAGTACAAGTAAATAAGAATTCATCCCATTTACAATAATTAATACAGATATGTACTACAAAGCGTTTGATCACTGAAGTTATCTGACTTGATTTTTATTACGCTACCACCTGTTAGCAATGAAACCATTCACTAGAGTTGATTTTTGAAGACAGCAATAAATAAGAGACTCTCTGATTGATTTTTCAGATTTCGACTGCATGTGCCTTTGGCGTTTTTGGGGGCATATCTGGAAATGCGATAGGATACATTTTACCATCAATTGTTGTTGAAGACAGTGACGACATGGATGATATTGCCTCGGGATTGAAATTATTGTGTTGGATTCTTACAGTACTGATGATTCCTGTTACTATAGCAGTAATATGTTGTAAGCTTGATTTAATTTTTTTCATGAGCAGTATTTTTAGATGTATTCTCAAATAAAATATTGTTTCAAAATTCGATTCATTGGTGAAGAAAGTTTTTGGCTTCTTACTTCTCCAGCTTTTTTTTCAAAAGCTTTCTTTTCCAAAAATAAGCCTTTTCTAAAAATATACCCCTTTCAATTTATACAAGAATCCTTTGGCTGGGATTTAATCAAATAAGCGAATGAATATCATTATGTACTGTCATCGATGACATGAGTAGATTGAACTCATTTGTGAAATGAAGTCGTAATTTTATGAATGAATTGAGTGTTTTTTCTCATAATTTGGTACTGAAGAGCTGATAAGGCAAGCGTCTTACGCCGAAACATCAGATGTCCACCAGTGAGGATGACACTGTTCCATGTAATTGAAATTTCACCTGTTTGATTTACTATATTGTGTAGGAATTCTATGAATGATATCCGATTCAGTTCCATAACGAATGTTTGGAATACAAACTGAATAGAGAACAATCTTTTTTGCATAATTCAGTATTCATATGAAAGTATTTTTTTTTGTGTAGCACAATGTTTATATGAAAGTTTCTATAAAGCTTTTCCTTTCAATATGTGTCTGAAAGTTCCTCCTCTGCATGATCTACCTATTTTTTTGATACTGATTACTTCCTTCCTTTGGAAGATTCCCACATTTTTTTGTATCAAAATGGAGAAGTAGAAAGTCGAAAACTTTTTTTCCCAAAAATTAACCTGTCCCAAAAATATACCCCTTTCAATTCTGAATTATTCTAATAACCCAAATAAAAATAGTGGTTCAAATCCTTTTCCTTGATGTACATGTTTGGGTGTAATTCAAAATAAAAGGAAAGATCATCAATTATCCATGAAATTATCCATGAAACACACGTTGAGAGATAATTGATAGAATTTTTGTTCTGGCGAGGAAAAAGTGGTGTTTTCAGTAGATGATACTATATGATTTAACCGAAGGAAACACTTGTTGCTCCTATATTCTGAAAATATAATCAAATTTAACCTTACAAATTCTAGCAACTCTCTAATGAAATGGATTTTGAGAAAATCACATTTGAACATTTGAATGTGGTAGCAATTTTTTTCTATATGTGATGGAATCTGCCGGTACTTGATGAAAATCTATAACGTATTTGAAAAACATTTGTTGTTGTTGTTGTTGCATAACGAAACACGTGTTGAGTTTTTGTAAAACAGTTTAGTGAAGAATTCACAACGAAGTATTTCTTGAATGTGTTTTTTCCGATTGATTTTGCCAACTCCATGAAAAATTGTGGTGAAAAACCACTAGTAAATTTCTATACCAAATCAAGTTTTTCAGAATGCCTCTTTTCAGATTTTCCTGAGCAACCATCCCTTCCCCCAAGTACTACTGAAGCTAGTAGACGAATGAACCAGAAAAAATTTGATAAAACGGATTTTTTCCGTTCCATAAAATATTTGTTTCAGAATAAAGGGTTCTTGATCCACATGGTGGCATATAGCATAAATGTTGCCGTTTCTTCAGCAGCAATGACATTACTGAACCAGTTCGTTCTTCAGAATTTCGAGGTAAAAATATAACACGTATATGATCATTTAATATTGTTATTGTTAGGTTAGGTAAGGTCCAAAGTGAGTGTGTGTATTCGACCCTCCACCACAACCCGCAAGGATTTATTGTAGCTCACACCTATTCACACTCGACCAAATGAACCCAGCTTCTAAACGAAGCCGATTAGTTTGTATGGTAAGTGATCTTTCAGGTCAGATGGTGAGAGTACGGCTCTGCGGAACTCTAAAACCTTATTCGGTCCCCAGCGGGGCAGGCACAAAGTATGTGCTCTGCATCAAGTGTTTTTATTATTGTTAAGATTTTCTCATCTATGGTTTGCAGGTATATTTTGATGATGATGAAAAAGGAGAATGGTTCAGATACGTTGACGATGGACTGTACATATCACAAAACAATGGAATAAGAATAGAACAAATAACAAAAAAAATTAACGAAATAAATCAAAAACTATGTTTCAGCATTGAGGAAGAACACAACTCAAAACTTAACTACCTGGACATAACCATAGGATATAACCACAACAAAACACAATTTCAAATGGCAATATACAGGAAACCTACACAAACAAGCTCCACCATACCCGCAAGTTCAAACCATCCACCATCACACAAAATGGCTGCCTATAACGCATTCATATATAGAATGTTGAGGATACCACTCAGCAATGAAGCCCGAAACAAAGAACGGAAAATCATATACCAAATAGCGAACGAAAACGGATACACCCAAAAGACAATAGATAAACTAGAAAACAGAATCAAACAAAAAATACAGAATAAGGGTCAAGCCACCCCAACAGACAAAACAACACAACGATGGACAGCATTTACGTACGTAGGACACCAAACCAAAAAACTAACAAACATCTTCAAACCACTGAACATCAACATCACATACAAGCCGAACACGAAGATAACACAAAAAATAAACAACTATGAAAAAGAAGAAGACAAAGACCAAAACGGGATATACAGTATACAATGCTCGGACTGCAACAAATTCTATATCGGCCAAACCAAGAAAAAACTGATCCAAAGGTACAATGAGCACAAAAAGACATACATAAATCCAACAGTGTATAAATCAAACCTTGCAACACACGCCATACAAAACAAACATAATTTCCCCCCACCAGAGAACATAAAACTAATAAAACAAATCAACAAGGGAAACCGCATGGACATTTGGGAAAACTTGAACATCCAAAAATTAAACAGTCATAAATCACGTATCGAGGAACAAGTACAAATCAAAACACAACAAGATCTCACATTCAACATATTAAACAAAACCATACACATTGCTAGAGAAGATCTAACACGAAGAAGAGCACCTGATGCAGAACAAATACAGGCAAATTTACCTAAAGTACCTGAAATACCTGAGTTAAGACGCTCTGACCGTATAGACAGACAACAGGATGACCAGTTCAGTTTGAGGAGTGCCAGAAGATGACAGTACTAACAACTGTCGAAAGCGCTCGCAGATAATTAATAGAAGATATAAAGCTTCAAATCCTTTTTGTAGAATTTAATATTGAAATACTCAAAATACTTTGGATGAGCTGTCGAGAATGATAGGAAGCGTTGTCAAGAACTATTACACTATTCGCATCCAAATTTGGGATCAATGTGTTTTCAAACCATTCCTCAAAAATATTAGCTTCCATGTTCTTATGATAGTCAACATTGCAGATCTCAAGTTTTTCCAAATAATTTCAAAGAATTTGGAACCCATCCTTTACTTCTTCCGCAATGCACAATGATTAGTCGCGATCCTTTGTTTGCAGGCATGTTAGGCGTACACATTCTCGAACCATCAGTCCACCCTTTCGTAACTGTGTCGTGAGTGTCATACCAATTTTCGTCGAAATAGAAAATTTGCTGTTTTTCTTGTCTATATTTAGTTATTTGTTTTAAGTATTTGTTACGCAATTCCACTATTCTTCTGCTTTCCATAACTGCTTGACTTTCGTTTATTATTTCAAATCTGAATCCTAGTTTCTTTATCCAATTCTGAAGAGTTTTGTCACAGCAGCTCACGTATTCAATTTCTTTCTTATGATTTCAGTTGTAGGAATCTCATTGCTTTTGTAACAGTCGTATATTGTTCTTTTTTCAATGATATTATCAGATGAACATCTAAAGGTTTTGGTAATCTGGTATCACATCGCGTCTGGCGTTCATAAGGTCGCTCAAATCGCGATCAGTTCCAGAACTGAACATTGACGACACAACGGCGGTACTCATCGCTACATTCTACTGGTCACTGTAACATGACTTCAAATTTAATTTTATGATTCTTCAGCCAATCATGAAACTCGGTTAGTAAAAATTATATTAAACCTCTGAAGAAGCTAGACACTCGCGCCAGCGAAACGTCAGGAAGAAATTTCAAAAATCCGCGGCTTTCAAACTCGAAAAACAGTGATACTGAAAACCTCAGCCGCGAAAGTCTAAACCATTTTGTCAAGTGAATAACAGACAAGAATTCAGTTCTACCAGTTTTGATCTTATCGCAAACGATATTTTCAGGGAGCGGCCGAGCATGCAGGAAGGATGGGTTTTCTCATGATCATTTTAGGAATGGTTGGAATCATTTTATTTGGAGTGTTGATGGATAAAACACGAAAATATAAGTAAGTATTACTGATGTGACAGAAAAAACAGATAGTTGATAAAAGGTGCTGCACGTGAGTGCTAATAGAAATAACGATAGTTTGCATTTATTTTATCGTTTCATAAACATCAATCGATAGTTTCGATCCTTTGGACTTATGCTGAGGTTGAATTAGAAGGTACATTTTATTGGATTATCATTTCATTTCATCAAAGGTAACAGAAAACGTTCTTATATATCCAGAACTATCAATAGTACGATAAAATATGTTATTTTTTTGGTCGATAATGAAATTCATTGCAAAAAAGCTCTTTCTCTTCCTTCATAAAAAATCGTTTAGATTTTAAACTCAGCTGACTCCTTATAAGCTTAATTTCAAAAAACTACACCTCACGATTTGAAAAAATATATAATCACAACATGTTTCGCTAGAACAGTAGCTTTCTCAAGTGTATGAATGAATTCATACAGTAGCTTTCTCAAGTGAATGAATGAATTCATACAGCAGCTTTCTCAAGTGTATGAATTCATTCATACACTCCATCTAGTGGACGAGATACTAGTGACATTTTGTTGTTCGCTCCAACTTAGGAAAAGGAATGAAATACTCTGAAAGAATTCCGATTTTCAATTATGGAATATCATTGACTTTAGGTCGATGATGGCCACTATCTTGCACTGATGAGTGGCTAATGAGCCCGAAACCGTTCTGCTAGTGTGCCTGTTTCAAAATTGCGGGTCGACTCTTTCAGTTGTATTGCCAATTGCATATGCAGGAAATTTTCTGTGAAGATTCCTGCACTGATGCCTATCGGATATAATCCAACGCCCTTCGTGGTATTAGCCGGGGGAGTAGTTGTTTTCTGATAGGCGTCAGTCCATTCAACCTACTATGTAGGTATATTCGAGACTGGCTTGAACGTTTAAAGTTCATTTCTTTAGAGGAAGAAAGAGTTGAACATCATGTTTTTTTTACACATGAAATTTCTTATAAGTAAAACTAGTGATCAAATCTCCCAAAGAAAGGAAGAAAGTCAACTTGCCAAGTTTTTATGTCAGTGTTGACTTGGTGTCACACCAATAGGTGGTGTCTTTCTTACGTTTATGCAGTCATTTTTATCAAGTACTTTTCTTGGTTATTCACATTTTGTCTTCAATCGAGGACCCCCTGCCCGGTACTGACGATGACCAATAGGCTGAAACAGCTGTGTACCGGTGGCTCTTGAATTGAAGTTAATATAGAAGTGATCAGGGGCCAAACATAATGTCTGGAGAAGAAATATGGATTTATCTAGCGGATTCTTTTTTCCTTATTCAGTTTTTTCTAGGGAAATTGCATTGATCAGCTACCTACTATTTGGAATCAGCTTTGTGTTTCTCATGTTTTCACTGGAGTATAGATCGCTAATTGCCACTTACATAAGCTGTGGTTTCGTGGGGTGAGTATAGAACAGATTTTGCTACGAACTATGTTATCTGATCAATAAATAGATAAATTAGTAGGATGCTAACTTAAATTAAATAACTCTATTGAATAATTTGATATTACACTACGTGGGTAGTCCCAAAAGCAAATGCCAAACGGAGAAAACACAAAACTTTTGGAAAAAATATGTCCCTCGTCCCTCTTTTCTTTTTCTCTCCATTCCTTCATTTTTCTTCGTATTTCTTTTTTTGTCATCGTTTCAGGAACATCTAAACCTTAAAATCCCACGTGTTTGTTGAAGAACAATGTGCGATACCTTAACGATTGATGTCACGATATACAGATGGTCTCTTTCAAAAATTGAATACTCTTTCTGGTTTATAGTCAGATAATAAACGATATGTGGATTTTTGTTCCCATTGAAACATCATTCAAAGAATGGCAAGATTCATTTTTTTTTCAATGAGAAGCAGTAGTTTTTAAATCAAAATCAAGCCTGTCTAATACATACATTTGTGTTTTCAGGTTCTTTTTCAATGGATATTTGCCAGTTGGTTTTGAATTAGGTGTAGAGTTGACCTTTCCTGCACAGGAAGTAACAACATCAGGCATTATAGTGGCTTCTTCGCAACTTGTTGGTGTAGTCGTGACAGTGGGAGCAGGATATCTCAATTTATGGTTGGGTCCTATGTGGACAATGGCTGTGCAAGCGGTCTTTGTATTTTTAGGCACTCTCATCACTGTTTTCATACCAAACAAAATGTTGCGACAACAAGCTATTGAGGGTAGAGTTATTAATACCGAAAGAAAAATATCTCTTTCTTCGAAATAAAACACGATAATGACTTAAACGTTTGTTTCATTTTAATTTTTTATTCGACTGGTGATTTACCAAAATGTCAACAGTTTTTTTTAAATATTGGAGCTAGATGACAAACACTAGCGACAAATAGGATTGGTCAACTCAGGGTCCATTAATACTACTGATGTGAGTTGTATCTAGAATATCATTTCTATATTCATAGGTACCGTTTCTGAGATATTTATATACTGTTAAAACTTCAAACCATTCAAACTGTATACCTACATTAGTCAAAAAATTCAATGAGGCTCTTATTCGAAAAATCTCCCAGATAACACATTACAACTCTTAACCAACAACATTATTGATGTATCATTTCAATCAGGAAAGTTTCCTGATTTCCTGAAGGTATCATTGGTAATACCACTTCGAAAGCTTTCGACTGTGTGGATCACGAAATACTGTTGCGGAACTACTACGGTTTCATTGGGGTGATACTGAGCTGGTTCAGCTCCTATTTGTCAGGTCGTAGTACCTTGCTGTTGAAACCAAATATTCTCCTTCTTTGTATGTGGCATTTGGACTAGCGTACTCAATATTTCACGAGACAAAAATTTTCATAGGTAAATTGATGCAATGGTAGTACGCCCGACTCACGATCCATACGTCGAGAGTTTGAACCCCACCTCGACTAGATATTTTTCTCTTGAGAATTTATCTTCTTGAAGTTGGGATGATTCTGCAACTTTACATGGCTGACAGACGAATAGCCATTATGCTCTCTAGTAGGTGGGTTGGGAAGTTATCAACAATGCCTACTCAGAACACGAGGCTAATTACCAAAGTAGTCGATGCCGTTGACCACAAAAAATCAACTTCATAAAAAAGAAGACTTGTTAAAATTCACAATTTTGAAACCCCCTTTTCAGTAAGACAGAAATTTCTCGGCAAATCAATGCTTTGAAATTTTGAAGTAATTTATATAAAACATTTGGGGAATTTTCGATTCCCCAAATTTACTTCTGAATGATTAACGGTATCAGTTATTGACACTGACTAGAAAAATCTAGAATTGTTCGATAGGTACTGACGAGTTTTATTGTATCAAAGGAAGTGTTTACTACATAAACAAAAAAAACATCGGTTTTTCCATTTTCAATTTTTGTATTATGAAATTTATTTGACTTAATATTACAACGATAAAAATAAAAACAACAATAAAAATTATTTGGCGCTCCGGGGCGACTTCATTGATTCCAGTGGCGCATTTGCTTTTTCAGCTGCAGGAAAACCCGGAAAAACCTGCAGCACCACATCATCTGAAGATCTTGATCTGCCAATGTCCTCTCTCTCATAAAACAAAATGTAGAGTGTCTCCAGAGGCTCCGAAAGCTTCAATACATCGCCAGAACACTTCGTGACACGACTATCGTCAAACTTAAACCAGTCTGTTTCGTCTTTGACCAAGGCGTAATAATGACCAAATTCAACGCCAGAACCACAGTGAACAATGATTGCATGAATATTATGAAAGTGGTCTGCTAGATTGAAATTTTCATCTATTTCGAACCTTCCAAAGAGTTTCTTGCTTCCGTCAGAGGTTGAGTCTTGTTTGAAGATCATCAGTGTTATTATTAGATTGACTGGTGCCTCAGCTATACTTGTTTCCTTATAACAGTCAGTTAGTTTGGCGCATGTTTGGCAATACAGTCGATCTTCACCTGTTAAAGATTCCATTTTCAGATGATTCAACAATAAGCTTTGCACGGACTGGTTATTAGTCATATTAGGAAAAGCTAGATGAAGTTCCAGAAATTCACATAAGTTTTCGCTACCTCTTGAACATTCACTACAAAGTAAACAAGTGAGGATTTTTCCAGCAAAAAATTTACAAACACAAGACGAGATGGACTGTACGGAAACATTCAATCCAGAGCGGTCAAGAGTATTCAACAAGAACCCCAAGAATTCGGAACAATCCTCTTGTTGTCCTAACGAGTATCTAGTGGACTTCAAAGACTCCAGGAAATCGGTTGGAGGAAAAGATGATGCATTCTTACGAAACTGCAGCTGCATGAACAGGTGTTTGAGTTTGATGAATAAGTAGGAAACATTCCCGTTCTCGATCATCATTAAAACCACGTTCTTGAAATTCTTTGTCATGAAAAATACTTGTAAAATTCTATTCATGTAGCAAGTGTTTCCTAAATTATCCAATCCAATTTTCTTGTCTAGATTTTCAGGACAATTCTATACTGATTCGTAAGGAAGAACATGTTTCACAGAATCTCCATAAAAACCATTTCTCAAGCTGCGATCGATCCTTCCAAGTGTAGAAGGGTTTCGTAGAGGGATCGATTCGGCTCTTGCTTCATGAAAATCTTCCATAAAGGGAACCAGAACTACGAGGACTGCAACTCATATTTGGGGGGCAAGAATGACCTAAGTCCACTGACCGCACTGAAAAAGAAGAGGGTGGATCAATCACTTGTGAATTAACCTTGATAGGAGACTGATAAATTTCCACATATCTCAGAGATTTCAGTTCCGTACTGAAGTTAGGGCTATGCATGATCTCATCAAAATTATGTGAAGGAGGAATTGCTCCAAGGACCGAAGCAGCATTGCCACGTTGAATAGCAATACTAATTCTTTTTTTCAAAAAAGAGGTAGAACGGTGATCTTTCGTTGCTTGGCCTATTCTCCTTCCGAGTTCATGAACGAATAACAGAAACTCCGGGCCATAAACAACAAAAGTTTCATCCGCTACTGTATGGAACGGATAGTTGTTACCAAAATTTTGGTATTTTTTCTTTTCAATTTCTCGCCAGACAATGCTGCAGTTCCAGCAAGTGTCAACGCAAGTGAAGTCCCATACCACAGGTTTACCGTATTTCCATGGTATGAGAGACATACCATCTGGTTGTTTACCATCATCGCGACTGGTACCTAAGGGTTCCAGAATTGCAGGAACATCCGCTGACAACATAGCTCGTTTCAATATGTCGTTCACTTGGTGGTGTCGAGTTGTACGCCCTGCACTTTTCCTGTAACTTAAACCATGTGTACCTTTCTCATCAACTATACTACCGCAAACACAAGTATGAGGCACATAAATAGATGAACTCATCCTAAGTCCTATTGCTATTATGAAAGATTCATCGTCTAATGGTGTTCCAAGAGATGCAACAGGTAAAGCATTCAGCCAAGCACCCAATTCCTTGATCATTGCTGCTTTCAGATGAGCCTTATCGTATACACTTGTAGATTTCAGAAGTTTATCAGTTATAATGTTCAAAAGAGGTCGGTCCCATGCACTTTGTATTTTATTTTTATCTATAGGAGGAGCAATATTAGTTGCGGCATGCCAAAGTGATTCACCTTCAGCATAAAAAACGTCTTTGATATTGATGAATATGGAAGGAAGGATGGAATCGATAAGATCAGAAACACTATTGAATGAAAGAAAGAAAAGCTGGTAAAGCTACGGAAGAATCCGAACGTAGCCCTAGTCCACCAAGGTTTATAGGAAGCGTTGCTTGGAGCTATGAATCATCATTGAAATGATTGTTTGCTATTTCCAGATTTCCATGATATATTTATCACATTGGCTCACTGAAAATATATTTTACACATATGTGTAAATGAAGATTGCCATAAATAATCGTAAACCAATATTTAAATATTGGTGCTTACGGTTTTCCCTGAGTTTAAAGTTTGAATTATAAAACCAAGATGGCGCCCACTATGTGCTCCTTCTGAATAGCAGAGGGTGAGCGCCACCTTTTAATGAATTTACATTAACATACCTTGGCGACTGAACGACTACGATGTAGATGGCTGTGTGATGCAGGTTTCACAGTTCACGCGCCTTTGTTATTGTTTTGGTTACTTTCACATTCGAATGGATTGAATACAATAGTCATATGTTTTGTGACAGATTCGTGATCAAGTCGGAGGAAAGTCTGGTATTCGCTAGGATTTTGAGAAAGTGCTTTGTTATTTTCCACAAATATTTTGTAATCCAATTGGGACGCATTCAATTCTTATACTATTGAATCATGATATTCTATTAGTGTTCTCAAGTTTATTTAGTGAACATTGAAAAGAAATCATAACATGATTTTATGGATTAATTTCGACTTCCAAACAAAGGAATGAAAGTGAGTTAATTTTCAATTAGAAGTACATTTGTTTAGGAATATAACATATCAGTAGGATTATTCTGATTTGTTTTCATTAAATGAAGTATGTTTTGGTTCGCGATTTTATTGGCAGAAATTTAATACCTACTCTACGTAAAAATTTTGCTAGTTGCACACATATAAACAATAATGACCATGATCAAAGGCATTATATTAGAAAGTTACTTTAATAAACACGTTTTACTTTCGATTATGATAACATACATATACCTATTTTACATTATTTTATATTTTGAGAAAATTTTGATTTCTAGCTGTAGGTACAGGTATAGTGAGGTATAATAGGATTATTTGGGAATTTATTGAATTATCTGGAAAAAGCCACAAAAACTTTCCAAAATGTACTGAAAATCTAAAATTTTCTTTTCAAGATAACAGTTGAAGAATATCTAAACATTATAGATTTTCATCCTTGTTTTAACACAATAAATATAAAAATCACTTCCAAAGTGGATCTGACGTTTAACGTTTTTTTTTATAATGGTTAGAAGACATGCCTAACTTCATCGGGAGTTCCCCAGGACTCCGAGCTGGGACTGTATCGTTTTTATTACTTATAATTAATTTATGAAATTTTCATAACTTCTGTATTGAAATATTGAAGTTTTCAAAATTTGTTTTTTCCATAACAAATTAAAAGAGGATATTAATGAGCAATGTGGAGGTATGAAATGGAATTGTGTGATTTTTTTTTATTATTTCAAACAAGATTTGCCTATACTTACAAATTTAAAGATATTTGTCTTTGATAAAGAACTAAAAAAAAGAGGGATAAAATTCCATTGTCATCATAAAATATTCCTATAAAGAATGATTCATAGGAACAATTCTATAGAGAATAAAATATTCATATAGATAGATAATGTTTCATGAGGTGTAAAAAAGTAAAATATTTTTTTATATTTCATTATATTCTATATTCTTTCGGAACAAAAGTTGTTAATTTTTTTTGAGATGCTTTTTGAAGGGGTCGCTTAATCTCCGTAATGAAACTCAATTTGAGCACCGTCACCCCTCAAAGAGTCATGGAATAGTTCGGGCAAGCAAGTAAAAGTGAACAAGTGAAATGCGTGCAATAATTATAAAAATAATTGAACTAAGGAGTATTAGGTTATAATTTGAGTATTAAATCAAGTTGACTAATTTTAAGTTTACCACTATCAAATTATAAAAAACTCGCGCATAGACATATCAATGGTATTAGCAATAGGACGTAACATTGGTTACGCGGAGGAATAAAATATTGAATAAATAATAATAATAATAATAATAATAATAATAGAAAAACGGATAAAATATCGAGATTTTCTCTTCGAACTCCGCAGACTCTATCCAGATCACTCTGTCAAAATGGTTGTTCTGATTAATGATGCCCTCTCTACTCTAGAATCTTAAAATCATACCGGCTTGCCGCACTAAGGCAGAAGCCGCACAGATGCAGAAGGCTGTCATTCTTGGCCCACTGCGCTTACTCAGGGCACATGATTCTCGGACCCGATGATCACTTACTCCAGAGATTTAAACAGATTTTTAATGATCACTTACCCCACGGTGTGAGGAGTGGTCGTTGGTTGATAATGCTGGCGCGCCCTCCCGAATGTATCGTGGCTTCGGGGGATAGAGCTTGACCAGCGCACACTACGATGAAAAAAAAATTCCACACAAAAAAGTCACAGAGATCGATTCACTCCTGCGGTAAGACAAGAATAAGCCGATGAATTGGGTTTCATTTAAGAACATTGAAGATGTTGGCTAACCAAAGCGCCAGGATAGTGTTTCCAATACCTTTTCCGAGTAAGTTGCATGATGGTTATAGAAGTTTCTGGCACCAGGTGCTGACAGGTTGTGAAGTTTTCAGCTCCGGGTGTGACAAAATGAGACGAAAAAAACCAAATAAAATATCGAGATATTCTCTTCAATCTCTGCAGACTCTACCCAGCCACTCTGTTAAAACAGGTGTTTTGATTGTTGGAGTCCTTGGTGAAATGATGCCCTCTCTACCTTCGACTCTCAAGGTTATGTCGGCTTGACGCAGTAAGTCAAAAATCATGGCTGGAGAAAAGCAGAAGGCTGACATTCTTCATTACACCTGCTTAAGGCACATGATTCTCGGACCCAATGAGCACTCGCCTCACGATGTACGGAATGGTCGCGCGCCTTTTCGACTGTTTCGGAGCTTACTGAGAAATCTGAAATGCCCACAGTTCATCAGTTATGAAAACAATTATTCGTGTAGTGGTATGAATGGTTTTGACCATTTAATTTGCAATTATTTTCAAAATAATAATGATATTAATAATGATAATTATAGTCGCTTCCATTTATTATTATCAACAGATATTTTGAACTTATGATGCACTGTTTGGAACGAACCTTTGGTGTAGTAATGACTATCACTAGTTTTTTCCCAACACCAAATCGCTATTTTCAACACCTCGACACGTGTTTCGATCACCAAGAGGAAGATTGGATTGAAGTTTAATCTTCCTCTTGAAGATGATCACTTGGTGATCGAAACCCGTGTCGAGGTGTTAAAAATAGCGATTTGGCGTTGGGAAAAAGCTCCAGTAGGGTAGACTGGGTACGGTTGTGCCAGGGTACGGTAGTGACAGTCGTAATATTACCGAATCTGTAAAGAATACGCGGGGGCGGGGAGGAGAAAGACGAGCGCCTTGCATGTCAGAACGTGTCGCACAGTATTGCGTCAGCCGGCGCGCGTCGTGTACGTTAGCAGAGGCCCTCCTTGCTTTTTGGGAGTCAAAAGTAAGTATTTTCATTCTATTTAATTTAACGATTGTTGTTATCTATGTACAGATAGCGAAATATGTTATTCATATGTTTATTATATATACTTTAGTGATTAAATACATGTGGTTACTTTATAACATTCTTTATTTAGTATTGCCATAGTTATTGTTATTTTGCGAAAGCGTTCTTTGGGTACGGTTGTGACATTTTTTTTGGGTACGGTTGTGACAAAATTAAAGTGTTTTTTTTTTCTTATAGATGCCAAGACAACGCTTGAGGAAGACGGAAAGGGGTCAATCTATGTTAAATCAATATAAGGAAGCTTATGAAGCAGTAAAAAAAGGAACTTCGATAAGAGGTGCTGCAGAAATGCATCAAGTTAATAGAATGTCTTTGTTGCGGTACATTAATAAACGTGATACAGCTGGCGCAGACGAAGATACAAACAACATCAGCATGGGGTATGTTGCACATAATAAAGTTTTCTCTGAAGGGCAAGAACAAGTGCTGTCAAAATATATTACACGCTGTGCTGAAATATATTTTGGTCTCTCCCCAAAAGAAGTGCGAAAGTTAGCTTTTGAGCTTTCAACTAAATATGATCTTAAGCGGCCTGCGACTTGGGTTGAGAATGAGATGGCTGGTGAAGAATGGTTCCGTTCATTTATGAACAGGAATCCCTCGCTCTCTGTTCGTGTAGCTCAAGCTACTAGCCTTTCCAGAGCAACAAGCTTCAATAAAACAAACGTGGAAGCTTTCTATGACAATTTGCAAACTGTTTTGGATAGACACACCTATGAACCGCAAGATATATATAATGTTGACGAAACAGGCGTCACTACCGTCCAAAAGCCCGATAAGGTAGTAGCAAGACGTGGCATAAGGCAAGTGGGAGCTCTTACTTCAGCCGAACGAGGGACATTGGTCACTGTTACATTTGCAGTAAATGCCTTGGGAAATACTATGCCACCTTTCTTTATATTTCCTCGGGTTCGATATCAAGATCATTTTGTTAGAGACGGGCCCATTGGATCGACAGGAACTGCAAATCCTTCAGGCTGGATGCAAGATGCTTCGTTCTTAGTGTTTCTTGAACACTTTAAGAAATTTTCAAATGCTTCACTATCACATAGAGTCTTGCTAGTTCTAGATAATCACTCCTCACATGTCCACATTAACACTTTAGATTTTTGCAAGGAACATGGGATCACTCTGCTTTCGTTTCCACCACACTGCTCCCACAAACTACAGCCTCTGGATAGATCTGTCTTCGGCTCATTAAAAAAAGCTATAAACACTGCTTGCGATGGCTGGATGCGAAGTCACCCTGGAAAAACAATGACCATCTACGATATTCCAGGAGTCTTAAAGACTGCGATGCCTCTAGCTTTGACACAGGCCAATATACAGGCTGGATTTTGCAAAACCGGAATTGTTCCATTCAATCGTAACCTATTTAATGAAATTGATTTTGCGCCATCTTTTGTAACAGACCGACCAAATCCAGATACAAGACAGGACATTCCTACAACATCATCTGCTGAAGTTGACAGGCCAATCATTGCGAGTGGATCCACCGATAACATAGAGTCATCTTTTGCAAATAATAGACGAAATCCTGGCTCTGAAGAAAACGATAGTGCATCTAGCAGAGAAATAACACCTGTACCACGACTATTAGACATTTCGGTACAAGAGAACAATCTTGGGCCTAATGATGAGACACCACCACTTTCACCTTCTATTTTGAACGAATCTTCTAATGGAAATCAAATCAATGATCAGCCATCTACGTCGTCCTCGGCCATACCGCTTGTATTTTGCCCTGATACTGTTCGGCCTTTCCCAAAGGCTTCTCTAAGAAAATTAAGCGGCCGCAGAACCAAAAAATCAACCATATACACAGACACCCCTGAAAAAGAGGCAGTGAGACGGGAATATGAAGAAAAAGAAAGACGATTGAAGGCTAAACAGGTGAAGAAAAATTTCAATGAATCAACAGGGAAAGGAAAAGGAAAAGGAAAGGGAAAGGGAAAGGGGAAAAACAAAGACAACAAACCTAAGAAAACTCCAACACCAATGTCATCTGATGAGGAGGAGTCTTTCTGTCTGGTATGCGTGGGATCATTTTCTGATAGCAGATCTGGCGAGAAATGGATACAATGCCAAGGAAAATGTAAATTATGGTCCCACTTGGAGTGTACAGATGGTAGTCGTCATTATATTTGCCACAACTGTGAGGACTCCGATTAGATGACTACAAAAAATTTGCGTTCCTAATTTAAAATTGAAGATATTATAAAAACATTTCCATGCATCTCTTAGTAAAGTAAGACTAAGTTCCTAATTAAAAAAAACTTTGAATGTGATATAGATTAAAATAATTATATGGTAACTTCTGAAGTGACTGTTAAGTTGTTAAGAATGAAAGATATTTTTCTATTAAATAAGTTGCTTGTGATACTTAGCATTTATAAGAATTACCTAATTGCTATTTTGTTTGTACTGATTATTGACTTTGACTGATTTAAGACTGATTATAGTTTGTACTATGATTATTCGTAATAATAAGTAGTAAATGAAAGTATAACTTCGATATTGCAGATAATAAAAGTTATTGGTGATCATTTTGGTATTATTTAAGCCTGTCACAATCGACCCCATGCACTGTCACAACCGCCCCTGGCATGTGGTCGGTTGTGACATTTTCCCTTTTGTTCTATAACTTGTTCCCATGTGTTATGTATGTCACATAGAAAGAAAATCATAATGTTTTTACTTAGCCAAATGTACGCTTTACAATATAAAATATCTTCCATGTTTCTAACTTTAATCCAAACGAAATTATTAGCTGTCAAATAAAAATTGTCACAACCGTACCCAGTCTACCCTACTGGTAGATATTTTGAAAAGTAAATTTTATTACGCAATGAAACCGAGTTCAAATAATATGAGTTACTGACAAAATGGCAGAGAGCGTAAATACGATGGACGTCTTGGAGTTTTTCATTCGGGGAAAAATAAAAAAAAGAATAAATAAAAAAATGAGCAGCCCCATATCTTTTCATGATGATCGTCAAGAGAACCGAAAGAAGACAAAAGAGAGTGAAAAGAAAAGAGGCATTTTGAAATTTGAAATGCAAGATACCTTCTTAAACTACAGAATTTATAAAAATACAGTAATCCAATGAATGAACAACTAACTACTTTGTATATCAAGTTTGAATGATTTATATAAGATGATTTATTCAAATAAAAAATATTATGAATATTTTTAGAACAACTTTTTCATAAACTGTACAAACAAGGTCGAAACGATTGTTTTTCAAACAACGTCAGGTGAACATGAATAAATATTTCTTATCAAATTGAGCATGCAAATGTGGATAATTCGTTCTATTGTTCATTACTGAACAACTTTCATATTTTTAGTTCAGAAATCCCCCGACACCTACTAAATCTATACAAACAAAAATATGATTATATTTTTTACGATCTCTCTTTTGGGTAATATCAATTAGTAATTCATTATAGGTTATTTTTCATATTTTCAAATTCGTAGTACCTAGGTCTTTTGTTTTACGGTTTTTATCGTTCACTATCAAATAAGAAACAGTTCTATAATACAAGATTCGTTATGATGACCAAAAGTTGTAGGTTCTTTCAGAGACATGAACACTCAAAAGTCGAAAAATCTACTATTCCAGAAACAAACATTCGGGAAAAAAATTCGCAAATTGGTACTTTTTATATGATCGCACGCTGTGAACTTTTTTTTTCATAGAAAATGTTTCATTTCCTCAAAATTTCATCTTTTCCATTGTTCATGAAACTCAATGTCATTTATACAAGATACTTTTTGTTGGTTCTTTTGGCAGTGTTAAAAAATTTAATTAGAAATGGATGTCGTATTCATACGGTTATCAAAAGGTGAGGAAAGTTATTTTTTTTTGTCTTCTAGCATATTCTTTTCACAATTTACATGTGATAAAATTATGCCAGTGAAAATTTTCATTCCTTGACTCCGACTGCATCTTTTTGTTTGCTTGATGATAAGGAAATCATTATTCATACGGAATGGAGGACATCTTTTTTGTCCTATCAATTTAGTTTTCTTTCGACCTTCAACTTTGGAGTGTTCAATTCAACTTTATTCACATTGCTCAGTATAGTACAGTATCGTTTTCGAAATGTAAAGATTTCATGTGACAAGTTTAATGATTTTTTTTCAAATACTGTTTGGACGCAAACTTCCAAGCGCTAGAATTATTTCATTTAACTGGAACATTGTATTCGACCGTTATCATGAGTTTCCGGTATAAATATGAAATTTAGCTCTATCACTGATAATAGTAATGTAAGACTGTACATAAACAAGTATGAGTAACGAGTAGAATAATTGATGATGCATCCTTACTTTGCGAACGTGAATTCGTGATGAAATGATCATCCTTAGAGATTATAGTTCATAAGACATCCTAGTCAGTCTCAGCAAGATGTTTTCCAGTAAAGACCAAAAAAATAAGTTTGAGGGCAGGACATTCAATTTCACCGTTTGCCAGTTCGACTGAAAAGAGGTGTACAAACATTTTCTTGGACCCTTTTTTCCCAAAAGTTTACCAAAAGCCACCAAGTTGGCCGTAAATATTAATAAGGAACAGTTCTACATGTTACGCAAGCAATAAACTTTTGGGTTCAGAATGTATAAATCGTAGAATGGTTGTGGATGGAATCCGAAAAGTGTTGTATTCGTAATCCTAATCGCTGTTTTGGTTTGCCATAGACATCATCAATGATTGCATGAGGTCGAGTCATAAACGCAACTTCTGAACTGTTGAATATTACTGGAGTTTCGATCACCAAGTGATCATCTTCAAAGAGGAAGATTAAAACTGTTTTAATCTTCCTCTTTGAAGATGATCACTTGGTGATCGAAACACGTGTCGAAGTGTTAAAAATAACGATTTGGTGGAAAAAACTCAGTAATATTCATTACTGCACCAAAGGTTCCAAACAGTGCATCATAAGTTCTGAACTGTTTTCAGCTATAATATCCCAAAGACATTGATAACTAACGAAATAATTTTATCACAGTTTTCGAAAGCACGTTATTTAGTAACGCCTTCGGCGTCGGGATGTTACCTAAAATAACGTGCTTGAGGAAGTTGTGATAAAATTATGAGTTATTTATCAATGTTCGAGGGATATTCGGTGAGAAAATTTTTTGCAATTCGAACAGAATTATTTATTGAACACACAGTTATTAAAAGAACAATTCGTATAATGATATTCCGTTGATCTTGCTGTATTTGCCTCGGTTACTGCATAGGTGTTTCCACGCATACTATTGATTATTTGGTTATGATGTTCCTGATCAATATTCGAATAAGGTTTTATGGAATTTCCATTATTGTGCCCAGTAATTTTCAACAATTGCTGTTCTTGAACTCCACTCTTAGCTAGTTGACTGACTGCAGTTGCTCTATTAGAGTGATTGGTTATTTTCCTCTGTTTCGTATCCAAGCCAATTGCTTCAGCAGAAGATTTCGTCCATCCGTTGATTATATTTCTACTCAGAGGCATATTGTCATACCAGTTATCGCTTCCTGTCTTCCAGTGACGATTTGGCCTTAAAAATAGTCTATTTGTCTTGATATTTGTGCCTCGTTTTGATAATAATTTAATGAATAATCTGACAGGACAAGCATTGTTATCACTATTTTGAACTAACCATTTGCTAGAGGCGCAGTTCTTTGAACCCCCTTGGCAGGTTTTACTGAAAATTGGATTATATTCTATCCTATTAGTTGGAGATCCATTATTGTTCTTTTCGATATGAAAATAATCAACTAAGCAAGCAGCACCTTCACCACCTCTCCAAGCCAATTCCACCGCTGCTATGTGATAAAATTTGCGTAGGAGTCCTATAGGGGTATTTTCATCCCAAAAGTTTATAATTTTACTCATTTCATTTGAAGTTAATGGTACTGAGCTTGTTTTACGTTTAGTGGGATCTGTTTGTAAATTTCTTCGTGCTGCGTCGCGTGCATTCCGCGCTTGTTTGAATGCAACACTTTTAAAGGGGTCTAGCATGATATTATACTCCTTGTAATACTTTTCTTGTAATAATTTGCTTGTTATATTCCATACGGTTTTAACAGTAGCCTCCTTAAACTCTGTGCTATCGTTTTTTCTCATATTAATCGCCCAATCCTTGAGTATTAATGCAAGCTCTTCGAGAGTACGATTTCCATCCAATTCATATTTTCTGGCGTCACAAAACTCCATAAATATTATCCAAGTGTATTTTTTACTATTGACAGTATTTTTTGGTGTATTTTCTTCAATGATTTTGTCAATTGCCGCATCATTTTGAACACCAAAGCGAGGAAGTGACATTTTCGAAATAAATTGAATTACTGAAATGTCAAACAATTTTATTGTGTTGGTTGCTTAGCAATGTCATGACATAAGTGATAACTACCCGTGAAAATTATCCATGGGTAGTTATCAGTGTAATGATTGGTTATTTCGACACACATGACTAGAATTTGATAGGATAATTTTTTTGGCAAAAAATTTTCAATAAAACAATAGAATCAGTCCAGCTAAAAGCCCACATTGAAGACGCACTTACCGCTGTATCCCTGTAACTACAAAAAGATTATTTAATAACCAGTTACTCGGAATGAAATATATCAATGCGTTTCTAATCACTTGACCATACTCTGCTTCACCGGCAGCAGTGAATTTATAATCGTTTCCTAGTTGTCAAATAAATAACACCAAGTCGTATAAAACAACTACATATCATTATGATGTTCTTTGATGCCTAAAGATTCCATTGAGAGAAAATTTACTAAAAGTAACCCTTTTCATACAACGTTTTCAGTTTCAGGATGCCATGGTTGGGGAAAAAAACAAAGCAAGTTCGAGATATGTTAAGGTCAATGAATGAATCAAATTTTCAAGACAATCTCGAAAGTCCGCAAGAATATAGAGAACGATGGCGTTCTATTTACATTATATATTTTACTATGTTCCTTATATCTCTGGGATTCAGCATAATAGTAACTGGCGTGTGGCCTTACTTGGACAAGGTAAGTATAATTGTAAAGAAATTTTACAAAATTCAACATCACAGGATATATCGCAATGTACATTTCATCAGTTGTTTGGTTGCCAATGAAATGAACAAACAAACACGAGAAAAAAATATAAATAACCAAAACTGTACAAACTGTGCGGCAGATATCATGCGACAACAAAGATCGACAGGCGACCTTCTATCGTATGTCACCCATATTTGGAATAACGCAATCGAGAAACATGGAGAATCAAGAGCTGTTGCGCTTGCTATTTCTAAGGTTTTGTGTGTGTCATATGGGTTGGCTGACCAAACTTCGATAATATGGCTCGTCGGATCATTTTTGTGTATGGCTCTTCAGCTTCCTGAAAAAACGTTCCCTGCAAATGGTCGTTGATGGATATCTCTCGAATACTTTCACCATTAACGCTGATATCCCCCAGGGATTCATATTGTCCCCAACCCTCTTTTTATTGTATATCCCCCAGGGATCCATATTATCCATTGTATATCAAGGAATTATTGGAAAAAAACAAGAATCCAGTAGCGCACTTATCTCGTCATTCCATTTGGATTCCAGGACATCGGCTACGGAGGCACATCTTCACCGGCAGCAGGAGGTTGCATATCTTAATTGAGGATCTAGAAGTGATTTCGAAAGTAACCAGGTAACCAGGATATACAGTATAACAATTTTCAATGGAAGGTACAAAATGAACTGAGAGCTAACGGCAACAATGTTAAATGTTAGAACTAAATTCTTACCGGGGTCATTTTTATTGTCTATGCATCGCCATTGTAAATAATTGAAAAGTAAGATGATTCCATAAAATTTGCCCCCCGTAACAAGATAGCTTCTGAATATCGATAGGATGTACGAGCGAATAGGTGGACCAGTTCGTTAAATACTTTGAAACATCGGTAAACTGATCAACACTTCGCAGGTCTATATTTGCGTCCTTAAAATGCCATAAATAGTAACTCGGTTTCTTCATTATCAAGCGTCCTTATCTGCATAGGCGTAGTGTGTTTTGTTTCTTGTGAAAGTGACTTTGTTTTGTATTTATTGAATATATTTTATTATATTTATTAAATAGACTGTTATATTTATTAGCTTTAAAATTGTAAGATAGAGTTGGCCGATACTTGTTTTTCAAAATACATTATCATAGATTTTCATCACATTCACATTTTATTGTGAGATAATTAGTTGACCTAGTCATTAAACTCAGGTATAACTGTCATTAATTAGTTCCTAGAATATTATTAGTTTCTAGGTAGATAGTATTATTTCAAAAAGTATACATAAATCACAATGTATGTAGAATTCAGTTTATTAGTGAACACGCTTGAAAAAGCTACTGTGCAGCGAAATACGTGTTGCAGATTTGTTAATCTGTTCAAGTGAAAATCTCACTATAAAGTGTTTTTCAAAATACATCAACTTTATAATAGTTTTTGAGGTAAGAAAACAACTGACAAATAGGTGAATAATATGATTGAATTTTATTATTTTCATAGTATTAAGATGGATGCCGTAGCAGGTCCAAGTAATGCACAAAGAAAGTGGAAATTTATGTCGTTAGAAGAAAAACAGATTGTCTGTAAAGTGTACGAAAGTTTAAAAAATGCACACAAAGAGAAGTTGAGGAAAATAATAAAAAAAGATTTGAAATTTATATATGCCAAACGATCCCGTAAATCTCATGGCGACGGAAATACCTTCGCTCTATTAGAGAAATGCGTTTTACTCACAAAAAGATTTATTATCTTTTCGGAATTTGGGTGAATGCTGATCACACAGAATCTAAGATCTGGCCAGATACTACTGTAACTAGTTATCGTCAAGCATTTGTGGACGGTTTATCAACAGGGTTACGCGGACCAACGGGTAAAGGGCAACGACTAATTGTCGCCCATATAGGTAGCGAGAGTGGCTTTTTAGACGATAGTGCACACATTTTTTTATAAAAAAAAGAAAAAACGGGGGATTATAACGAAGACATGGACGCCCAACGCTTTGAAGGATTGTTTGAATCCCTTTTTTCACGAGTCGAGCCAAATTCGGTAATAGTAATGGATAACGCTTCTTATCACACTCGATTAGTAGAACAGCTGCCAACTATGACCACTAGAAAAGCAGACATGCAGAGTTGATTAGGACAAAAAGGAATTCCATTTTCCGAGAACATGGTTAAGGCCGAGCTTATGAATGGTTGGAGATCAAACATCAGATCAGCATCGTGACAGATATCGCCAGCATGTGGTGGATACAATACCTCGTGCTGAAGGCATCACCATTTTGAGACTTCCTCCTTACCATTGCGAGTTAAACCCGATAGAATTAAACTGGGCTCAAATTGAGGGTTACGTAGCTCGTGAAAACGTGACATATAAAATTTCTGATGTCCAACGTTTATTAGAACTCGCAATGGAACGGATACGGAAAGAAGATTGGTCTAATGCTGTAGCCCATGTGATCAAGGAAGAAGAGAAAATGTGGAGATTGGACGGGATAGTAGACATTGTTTTCGACCAAATAATAATAGATTTAAGTGTTACTGGAGATTCCTCTTCGGACGAGTCAATGGATTCTGAAACTTCATAAGCATAACATAGGTAATTATTTCTTTGCTTTGTAGTTCTCTTTCTATATAAAAGGATCATAGTGATTATTTTGTAAATTTTTCTGTTTTTTTGAAGTACTGTATTAGGCATAATAAGAAAATGTAATCATTTTTACCATTGACACCAGATAGCGCCACCTACTATAACAATTTTTACGTAATTACCTATGTGTTTAAATAAATCAAAATATTATTTTGGTACGCCTCTGCAGAGTTGTTAAAAGGATTATCCGTTGGTCACTTCAAGTCCGACGTTGCTAATGATTCACCTTCAATTGAAAATTGTTATAGTATAATAGTGTCAGGTCAGATAATTCCGCTTTCTGCTACCAAAAGTTTGTTGGGGTTAAAATGGACACCAATATGTCTTGGCACAATCATGTCGTTGGAATTGCAAAGGCTGCTTCTCAAAAGCTTAGAACACTGTTCCGAGCCAGAAAACTGCACACAACTTAGCAACTTTTGATGCTCTATAAAGCTCAGATGAGACCTTCTTTTGAGTATTGTTAGCATGTATGGAGCTCTGTCCTCAAACATACACTGAAGTTGCTGGATTCCATCCAGAAAAGAGCCATCCGCCTGATTGAAGACGCGACCATCACGTGCAACTTCGATAGCCTGGTACATCGGAGAAAGGTTGAAGATTTATCTCTCTTTTATAGATACTTTAACGGTAACTGTTCAAGTGACATGGCACATTTGATTCCACCAAGAGCGGTACATTGCAGAAATACGCCACGGACTGTGGCTGCTCATCGTTTTGAGGTTCAACTCAATATCTCAAACTTCACTGTTTAAGAACTCTTTCATCCGGAGAACTGCGTTTACGTGGAATAAACTTCCTGGGAACGTTTCTCCAAGTGGATTTAATCTCCAACGATTCAAACCCAATGTGAATCGGTACTTTCTCACAGACACCGGTCTGAGAGCGCCTTAAGGATTTTTCTGTAATGCTTATGTTTTATCCATGGAAAAAGTGTTATGTGCGTTGACTGCGAGGACGAAAGTATATCTCGAAGCCTCAGCAACGACTGGCTGGCGAGCTACGTGCTCACTCGTAATTATAATTTCAAATGGTGGTTGGGGGTGTCCATGCAAATGCTCAGGAACAATCAGAACAACATAGTAACAGTGTAGTCACTGTTACTATGTTGTGTTAGTTACTGTTTGCCGAGACTTCAAGATATAATGTTCGTACTTGAAATAGCAGACGAAACATTGAATACTTCAGGTTCCATTCGATCACAACCTATACTAGTCTGGATTTTGTTCTTTTTATGAAAGAAATAATTTTTGATGTTGAGAACCTCTCCATTTCTCAGCCAGACCATGTGTATTGCTCTGAAGGTTGTCTGTATAGGCCCAGCCACGAAAACGTGTTTGCAAGGATTCTTTACCTTGGGTCAGCATTAGCAAATGGCTGAAATAACCGATATTCTAACTTTTTCTTTTAAAATGTATAGAAGAAAATATATTTAACATTTGTTATTGTCATTATTTTTTAGTTAGACCCAACTGCAGGAAAAGAGTTCATGGGATTTGTAGTCGCTGCCAATCCTTTTGGACAGATGCTGTTTTCGCCATTGGTAGGATGGTGGAGTAACAGATTAGGTTCCATAAGAATGCCCCTGATATTTTCTCTGGCAGTTTTCACGATAACGAGTGCCATGTATTCCTCTTTGGAATTATTTCCAAGTCATAGAAAACATTGGATGCTGTGGTCACGATTTTTGGTTGGAGTTAGCTCAGGTAGGTTAGGTTAGGTAGGTTAGATTTATGTAATGCGGAACGGACGAAATGGTAATTTACGAAATTAGTTTTGAAAATTACCTTCTTGTTTCAGATAAACAGTAGTTTTAGATGAAACTGACGAAAAACATTTTTCAAAACACGTCCGAATTGTCAAAAATATTTGTCTTCTAGTTATCTATTTATTATTCATCACGGAATTTCTCATCTTTTTCAATCATTTCCAGCGCTATTACTACATCCCATTTTTTAAAGAAATTGAAAATAACTTCAATGAAATGCCAGTAAAACCCTTCTATTTATCATATCACTGTATATTCCGAACAAACATGTATATACTGTGAAATCTTGATTCATAATCCCTCTGAATTTTACGTCACATCAAACTGGGGTTAATTTTCTCACCATGGTCTCTACGAAGACCATGGTCTTCGTAGTTTTATGTTGGCAGAGATGGGGAAATTCAATTCGTCAATGCAGAAGCTCTGCATATTTTGCCAACATATGCGGTTTCGGTATACCATGGTATTGAAAAATATCTATCAGTAAGTTTATCGCCAGTCTTACTCTTCTGAGTGCTTGGCCTGATGAAAACATTTGATAGACCAGAGATCACTGAGATATTCGGTATATTTTAGGTCTTTTGTCAAAAATACCATGTGCCAGTTTATTCTTATATGAACCCAAGAATGGTTTCTTTTCTTCTGTTTTTGGGTGGAGCTTCTGCCTAACAGGTTCTAACTTGAGAAAAATGTGTTCTATTCGCCTCGTTTAACATAAAAAGCACCACCAAGTTTATTAACCGTGTGATACACACAATAAGTACATGAACTGACAATGATTGATTTTTTCTTTACTACTTTCTAGCAGCGAATAGTGAAACCCCCAGAATGAATTCTTTTCTCGTTTAGAGCTTTCGCTTAACAGTTTCTAATTCAAGGACAGTATTTGTTCTGTGCATCTCCTTTAGTACAGAAAACAGAACCAAGTTCATCAACCATTTGAACATGAACCTTGAATAGAAAGTTTTTTTACTACTTGGTATTTATTGATATCGATAGAAAACTCAAACCAAAAACGAGGTTCCCAGCGGTGGTCCATTACAAAACCATTACGACATTGATTGCCGAATGAGAATTTACTTTCGGCAGAGTGGGAAATCAAAGCCCAAAAGCATTGCATTCTGTATTTTCCATAATGGCGTCTTCATTAAGTTCCATTCATCGAGTGCAAGAGTATCAGTTGCATGTAGTAACTTCCCATACGGCAGTCGATATTGGTTTATCAAAAATAGCCGCTAAAATGTTAATCGTAATTATGCACTTATTGGAACAAGATAGTGATGAAACGCAACAAGATCATCGCGATTAAAATTCTGGCTAGGATGGTTAATAGTGATTAAAGTCGTTAATGATCATGGGGCTTAGTGTTAAATCAACTTTAGATCATGATCGTCGATTTAAAATAGGTTGTATTTATGAATTGACAGAGGCAGCCTTTAGGCGGACCGTAGGCGATTCTCATAATCGGGGCCGATAGGATTAGTGAGTGTTAGGCTATACAGGGTGTCCCTGGACTTCCTCTTTTCCTCTCGGGAATGTATAGATAGGGTCAAAATATCACCAGTACTTCATATAACTTTTTTTCCTAAAATCCTTCGTTACCAAGTAACGGGCCCTCGAAGTTACAAAATGAAAAATGTTTTTCTTTGATAACTTTTCAAGTGAATATTCAAAATCATCCAAATTTTGGTAATTGACTAAACAAATGAATTCCTTCGATGAGCTTTCATGCAGGAGTCAGTTGTTTTGCTACAAAGTCAGGAACGGACTACCCCCGATGGTCCACACCCCAAAACTTTGAAATGACAGATATTTTTCAATATTTTTCAACAAATTAAGGTTACTTGGACAATTTTATGAATAAAAGTACTCGTGTGGAAAGTCGATCGGAGCAACGAGTCTTGATAAAAATGTAGTTTCACTCGACGACATCAAACCCGCTCGTCCACCATTATTTGAAATGAATAATTATCAAAGCAGAAATAATAATGATAACGTTAATTCAACAACATTTATAACAGGAATAATACAAAGTATGCTAAAATGAAGTCGTAAACAAAAAGTACAGTTTGATGTCGTCGAGTAGAACTACATTTTTATCAAGACTCGTTGCTCCGATCGACAAAGTTTTGGGGTGTGGACCATCGGGGGTAGTCCGTTCCTGACTTTGTAGCAAAACAACTGACTCCTGCATGAAAGCTCATCGACGGAATTCATTTGTTTCGTCAATTACCAAAATTTGGATGATTTTGAATATTAACTTGAAAAGTTATCAAAGAAAAACATTTTTCATTTTGTAACTTCGAGGGCCCGTAACTTGGTTACGAAGACTTTTAGGAAAAAAAGTTATATGAAGTACTGGTGATATTTTGACCCCATCTGTACATTCCCGAGAGGAAAAGAGGAAGTCCAGGGACACCCTGTATATACCATATTACAATGCTCACCGGCTTGCCTGCCTTCAATGTTGTACATGTGAGCCTTATTATTATTATTATGGAACGTTCATAACATCTTTTACAGGAACGCCTCACCCCAATTGCTTTCTGATGAACAGCTTATAAATTGTAATTGAAATATTGAAGAACTGATGGAATCATAAAATCGTGTCAAAAATTCCTTTAGCGTCTTCATGAAATATTTTCGTTTCTTAGCTTTTGTCGTCCCACTTTCATATTTACGCCACTAATGGGGGTCACTATATTTCTTCATTTAATAAATGAACAAACACAAACAAAAAACAGGACATTCACCCTCTGTTCACAATATAATCTCCGCCTCACTGTATATAACCAATTATATTTAATGAATTGCAAACAAGATACAGGTACGTATTGTTGCAATTTGTATCTATAATTTTGGATTTCAATGACGTTTACAAGTGAAATTAACACAAATAAATATTGATAATGTCTTTTCCCAGAATTAGATAAAATTTGTTCTGAAAATAACAATAAACTTGAATACCAAAACAACTATTGGTGTTACTGGTCTCTATAAGTGTACTCACCATCAATAGGTACTAAAGATTGCACCCCCTGGAGTGGTCGTCACACTTGCCACTCCCCAAAAGCCGCCTCTGGAATTAATCATGAATAAATTTTGAGTTATTCTTCACACAACCAATAATTCTATTCTCAAATTTCAGCCAATATTGCTGCTTGCCGTTCCTATTTGTCGGCAGCGACTCGATACTCTGAAAGAACGAAAGCTGTATCGATGATATCCCTGGCGCAAGTACTTGGATTCGTAATAGGTCCTGCAATTCAAGCCACAGTGGTACCCCTTGGAGGAGAAGGCGTCTGGCTCATCAGAAATCGACTAAGACTGAATATGTATACGGCTTCTGGATGGATAAACGTCGTCCTTTCCCTACTTAATATTTACCTTTTCTTCCCTACTGTCTTCAAAGAACGAAAAATCGCCCTCAAAGAAGCCATGCTGAAATTAGGCAAAGATAACGCCAGAGATACTTGGAAAGAAGAGAGAACGAATCTTTTTTCGGCATGGTCTCTAGTTGTATCGTTTTTCGTCATAGTGTTTAATTTCATGCTGTTGGAAACTCTTGGTACTCCAGTAACCATGGATCAGTTCGCTTGGTCCAAAAGCGAGTCACTGTGGTAAGCAATATCTGACATTTTATGAAATCTGTTTGAGGCAATTATTTACATTCCACTCAGTATTTCAGAAGTAATTTCTTCACTAAGTATAAAATAATTTCCTGATAATGTATCCTCATGAACATTATTTCTGTACTTACCTGATCCAATTCCTGAATTCAACTCTGAAATGACACGCTGAAGAATCTGACAGCTGGAGTTCTGATTGTGTTTATTTGAGCAACAATACAGTTAGAAATTTATTTTTTAAAATATTACATAACATTTGACATATGACAATACCGTCTAGTCGACACAAAAATCGATATTACGCTGCATTTAGCGCAATGCCTTCCGTTTTTTTGAACGCAGCAATTTTCACTGAAAAATTACAAAAACTCAACAAGTGTTTCACTACGCAATAGCTTCTTCAGGCGGGTGTTCAATAATGACTTAGTAACTTGACAGCTGACGAATGCGAATCGGCCATTTCAGGAACTCAATTTCGATGAAATGATGATTTGATTTTTTTTCCAGACGGTATGCTACGGATTTTCATTCACTTGCTATTTCAGTTTGTTTGAATATAAAACTTTCAATTTCCTCAAAAGTATATCTTTCCCAGCAAGCTACAATTATAGCTTATGAAACTATTATAAAACTGGTACTTTAACAAGGAACTTTTTTGTTGGTTCTTTCTGCGGTGTTTCAGAAGTGAGATACGAATGAATGCGATGTCACATTTATATGGTTATCAAAAGATAAGACGCGTGTTCCTCTTTTCATCTGTACATGGATGTCAATTGATTACATTGAAACCAGAGCTGATGAATTCCAACCGTATACTAGTAGTTGGCGCTAATTAGGGTTATATAAATGAAACAGCTTGAATTTGAAACTATTGGAAGTACCCATTTATATTTTGTTATAAGATATGGATAGGTCTTCCGACAGTCCGGATCTCTGAATATGATGATTCAAATGACAGTGACCTGGAAAAATGCCTGTTAGACATCGTAGTCCATCCCTACTGTAGTCAAACAACCGTTTGGTATCAAGCTTTTCGCCTTGGAGTGAGCCAATCCCGAGCCATAAATCTTCTTGCCATCCAGGTGTTCAATATTTGTTTGGCAAAGCCAAAAGCGATGCCAATGACAGGTTCTGGTCCGATGAAGCTGCTTGCAGCACCTTTTTTGCAAGAGAGTCAGCAGCCTTATTGCCTGCCAGGTCAGTATGGCCAGGAATCCAGACCAGAGACAATCTGGTCTGGATTCTTCCAATCTCTCCGCACACAATTCAATAGTGTAAATTTCCGCTTGAAATACAGTCGGATAGGTTGATATCTCTGTCCTGGGTCTGCGACTGAAAACATCTGCACCAGAACCGGAAGGTGTTTTTGATCCATCTGTGAACCAACAACTATCTACTCTTAATATTTCCTTCTCCCGGAGGATCCAGTCCTCTCGATCCTATGGAGTATGAAACCGTCTTCTGTCACTTGTCAACACCAGTCATTGTTCCTTTTTTTTTCTCCAAACTAATCGGTAACATCATTTGACAGCTTTTACAATAACGAATGTCACATTTTTTGTCACTTTCCAAAAGAAATTTGTCATATACCATAACAAATAATGCAACCAGATTATTATTTTCAGGTATATGGGGATTCTGATGTCCGTGGGTGCTGTTTTATCCATCGCGACATTCGCATCGATAACACCCCTGTGTCGGAAATTCTCCGAAGTAAAAATTATGATTTGGGGTGGATTTTTCTTCATGGTTCTTGGAAGATTATCTTTCATTCCATTTTCTGGAGATCCACCACAAGTTTACGACGCCGATTTCAAGTTGAATTTAACAAAGTTCTGTGATATGGTTATGAAAAATAAATCTGTTGAAGTAGATGTTGAATCGCTGAATAGAACTTTGAGAACTTTTGGTACGTTTTTAGATGTGAACAGTACAAATGAAGAAAGTGTGAGAACAACGACTCTGAACTGCGGAGAAGACATTGTGGGGTGTCCAAGTAATCAGGAATGGTGTAAATTTACTCCGCAGATGAGTCTCACTCAGTTCATTATAGGGTATGTTTTGACTGCCTTCGGATATCCCATTGGTGTAACGTTGATCCAGACGATATTTTCCAAGTTGCTGGGATCGAAGCCTCAGGTAAAAGTGTACTTCATTGTTTACTATACATTGTGTACGTTTCAAACATTATTTGTATCAAATATCTCAAAACCGAAACATAAAAAATGTTATTTTGAGGAGCCGTTTTCGCCAATAGTGTGACATGCTCCTCTCCCAGGGTTCTCTACTTCAGAATCTCACACAGAACTAGTACAAGCACTTGTGATAAATCATTTAAATCAAGCCCATTTCATAAATTAAAGTACTGAACAATTTAATGTATTCACGAGGAAGCCGAAAATGTAGGTAAGTCATTTTTAGTGGTGGTAATCGGGGATTTTAATGACCTCTTCAAGAGTTTTCTTCTTTCACATAGAATAAATAAATAAAAACAGTAATGGGGAACTTTATACATGCTTAATTATAGTTTACCTCGATAAGTTTCTGCATCAATATAGTTTTCACAAAGAAAAATATACTCTTTATTACATAATTTGGCCTATCAAAAAAATCTAACAGTTTTATAGATACTTCATTTCGGAACTTAAGACAACAATGTGCTTTTATCTTTATTTCGGATGAAATCATTATCCAATATCGACTATTTATGTCATATGTATTATAACTGATAAAATATTATACAAATATCAAATACTCCAAAAAGCATATACCTACACAGAAATATTCTTGTGGTAACTTTAAATAATTAACAGAAATAGTTTGTCAGGTTGCAATTGGGTTCCTGATTTTAGTACTATTGATTGTTACACATGTCACTTGTCACCTCAGAGCATTGAAATGTGATCTAATATTTACACAGAACGATTAAAGTTCGAAGATGGAGTACAACTAGAGCACAGTCTCACAGAAAGCTGGGACATATCCATAGTTGTCAGATATTTATATTATCCCATCTCGCGGTGTAACTGTCGAATAATCATTGATATTATTGTTCTCTCGGAATTATGGAGAGTGGACTACATAAGTAACTTTGAAATACCAAATTTTGATATTGTATATAACGAATCCTACTTTAATCAGAACGACGGTGTGGTTGTCTACATAAAAAATGGTCTGGATTACGTAACCGATGTATAACATTTTAGTGAAACTAAAGTATTAGAATTTCTGTATACATTAGAGAGCACGTCATTCATACTAACGACATGTTATCGTCCACCCTCTATAAATTTGGAATTGTATCTGAAAGAATAAGAGAACTACTTCACGCAATAAGCTAGTGCCGACGTAAAAATATTCATAGGCGATATCAATATTAATATCCTGGATACCACTGACAAAAAGGTTAACGATTACATTTGTATTATGGCACATCAAGGATTTCTTTCTTATATTATAAACCAACCAGAGTGACAGAAACATCCTCGACTTTTGTTGATCATATTTTCGTGAAAATGTCCAATGAAAGTGTCAAAAAAAAATTTGTTTCAACTCTTCAGTATTCACTTTAAACTTGACTGATCATTATATGTTGTTACTATATATAGAACTTCCCAGTCAAACAACTGAATACAGAAAAGAACAAAAAAACACATATATCAACTATTTCAAATTCGAAAAACTTATTTCAAAAGAAAAATGGGAAGCGGTGTTGACAACACAGGATCCAAAGTTAGCCTAAAACAAATTTATAAACAAGATATCTGAAACCATTGCAAGATGTAGCAAAACAAATAAAAACGAAAATAATAAAAATCATAAAAAATTAAAACCATGGATGACACAGGGTCTACTTTATTCCATCAGACACAGAGATCTACTGAAGAAAAAATTCAATGAATTTAAAACTCTAAATTCCAAAATAGAGTATGAAACCTACAGAAATTATCTTAACTCACTTCTTAAAGTAACTAAAAATGATTACTATATGAATAAAATAAAAGAGGCAAATAAAAATAAAAAAAACTGGCAGTAAATCAATGAAATAACAAATAAAAAAACTTACTCTGGTAACAGGACCCAATATGATATAATTGATGAAAAGGGAGACAAAATTGTAGATGATCTCAACAAAGCTGATTATTTCAATAAATTTTTCACTGATATTGACCTGAACATGGCAAGTAAAATCGATAAAACAACTAATCCCATCCCCGAACAGCAAATAAAAATTCAAAAGTCCCTATTTCTTCATTCAGTAACACGCAATGAACTAATAAATCTTATTTCTACTGGCCCTGATAAAGTACCTACCTGTTTATTTAATAAAAAATGTCACCAATACTTTCTTGATCCCCTATGTTATATATTCAACCAATGTTTTGTAAATGGCGTGATTCCAAATAATTTCAAAGAAGCCATCACAACGCCTATTTTCAAATCCGGAAACAAAAAATTTGTAACAAACTATAGACCTATATCGGTAATTAATAACTTTGCGAAACTTTTTGAAAAATGCATAAAAAATAGACTTGTAAATTTTCTGGAAAAACATCAGATTCTATCACCTAGCCAATATGGATTCAGAGAAAATATGTCAATCGAAAACGCCGTTTTTCACTTGGTGAATAAAATACTGAATAAAGCTAACTAAGAGAAAAAATGTCTAGCGGTATTCTTAGATTTGGCCAAAGCCTTCGACACTGTTAATCATGATATTTTGTTACAAAGGTTAGAATATGTGGGAGTGAGGGCTGAACTACTAGCTGATTATTTACAAGACCGAACCCAAACGGTCAAAATAAACGACACTTATAGCCAGTCACAACCAGTCGCCATGGGTGTTCCCCAGGGCACTGTCATGGGTCCAATTCTAATCATGATATTTTGTTACAAGGGTTAGAATATGTGGGAGTGAGGGGTAAGCCTCTAGAACTACTAGCTGATTATTTACAAGACCGAACCGAAAGGGTCAAAATAAACGACACTTATAGCCAGTCACAACCAGTCGCCATGGGTGTTCCCCAGGGCACTGTTATGGGTCCAATTCTATTTCTAATATATATTAACAGCATTTACAACCTGAAGGACTTCGATGGTGGCATTGTTTCATTTGCCGATGATACGGTAATGATTTTCTATGGTAACACATGGGACTCTACTTATGCAAAAGCACAAAATGGATTGAACATTATATTCTCGTGGCTGAATTTTGGTCTCCTGAGTCTAAATGTCTATAAAACAAAATTCTTAACCTTTTCATCAACAATAAGAAACCAACCACTAAAGGGAAACATTTTCATACATACTCCCAATTGCCAAACTCCTTCAATTTGTTCTTGTCCACATATAAAGAAAACGGATACAATAAAATATCTGGGTGTGATACTTGACCAACATGTACGCTGGGACAAACATGCAGATTTTCTCGTGAAAAGACTAAGAAAACTTATTTTTAAATTCTACCAACTGAGAAACATACTAAATAAACATTTATTAGTGATGACATACAATGCATTAGTTGAATCAGTTATAAAGTACTGTATTATTGTTTGGGGTGGGTTGAATAAAACACACTTACATAATCTTCAAGTGATACAAAACACATTGCTTAAAATAGTATTGAAGAAAGATAGAAGACATCCAACTGATAGCTTATATAAGAAGGCTAGTTTATTCAATATCATAAAATTATACACCTATCACTGTGTACTATGGACGTTAAACTCGCCTCTCACATATCTGACACACATACACGACACCCGAGGCAAATCCGACAAAACAATTAGTGTTCCTTTTTGTAAAAACGTATATACCCAAAGGTTTGTTACTTACTTTGGACCGAAACTTGTCAATCAAGTTCCCATTGAATTAAGAAATATAAAAAAAAATAATGAACGCAAGAAAACAATTAGATCCTTCATTGATCACAACTTTGATTTCTTAAAAGAAATATTTGAATCAACTCAGTGAATCATGGCCTTATTATCTGGTTCAATACTACTTCAGGTTGATCATTGCTTTCTATTAATATTTTTTTTATTATAATATATATATATATATATATATATATATATATATATATATATATATATATATATATATATATATACAGAGATATAGATATTATTGAGTGTGTATGATATAAATCAAAAGGAGGAAATTCGTGGACATGACACTCAAGAAATATGGAGGCAAACCGCGGACACGTGTTTCTGGCTATTGGCCTCATCAGCGCGGTGCAGCCAATTGCAAAGGTGGACAACAACTGGTTACCAAAAATGGAAAAAAAAACATCACATATACACGGTGTCACCAACAGGAGCCAACCGCACATTTGTGGTTTCAATGCCTGGGAATGCTGGGTCTTCTAATTGAAACCACAAATGTGCGGTTGGCTCCTGTTGGTGACACCGTGTATATGTGATGTTTTTTTTTCCATTTTTGGTAACCAGTTGTTGTCCACCTTTGCAATTGGCTGCACCGCGCTGATGAGGCCAATAGCCAGAAACACGTGTCCGCGGTTTGCCTCCATATTTCTTGAGTGTCATGTCCACGAATTTCCTCCTTTTGATTTATATCATACACACTCAATAATATCTATATCTCTGTATCTATATCCTGGACCCGGAAGTCACGCAGGTAGCTATAGCTGCCTACGTGGTGATGTTAGATGATGCCTGGGAATGCTGGGTCTTCTAATTGAAACCACAAATGTGCGGTTGGCTCCTGTTGGTGACACCGTGTATATGTGATGTTTTTTTTTTCCATTTTTGGTAACCAGTTGTTGTCCACCTTTGCAATTGGCTGCACCGCGCTGATGAGGCCAATAGCCAGAAACACGTGTCCGCGGTTTGCCTCCATATTTCTTGAGTGTCATGTCCACGAATTTCCTCCTTTTGATTTATATATATATGTATATATATATATATATATATATATATATATATATATATATATATATATTTATAAATTTTTATTTCTTACCGAAAGGAATGAATAGTATTTTTTCTCACATTCATGGTTGTGTTCAGATCTGGGAAAATAAGCAACACAAGCTTTGCTTAGGCGTTTCCCAAGAACTGAACACCACCACTTATTTATTGTTATTTATTTACTTTTTAATTTTTTTTAATCTACTGTAATTATCACTGAAGATATACTAACATCTATTATAGACAAGAATATGTATGTGAATTGAATAAATTGATTGATTGATTGATTGAGGGTTGAATATATAATTTGCATTGTGAGTTTGGTATTAAAGTTGTCTTATACATCCGATTAAAGAGATCTGAAGCTCTGTTATATTCGATTATTCATATTACTGATTTTTACGCCTCAATTTTATGAAAACCGACTAAAATTTGAGAATACAAAAATACTGGTAAACGTGCAACGAAAAAGAAAATGCAGGATTAGGAAAGTAAAGGCGGATTTATAAAAAAAAAATAAGACAGATATGAAATCAAGTATAATAAAAAGTAAAATAACAGAGTACCCGTTTATGAAAAAAGTAAGATGGAAAATAGAAAATAACTATCGACCAATCATATTGTATCAGCTGACAGCTGAAATAAGTGGGCTATAATTTTTAATTTAAAATTTTCGGAAATTTTGGGAGAATATGATTGACGATGACTTCGTAATTGAATAAGTAGGTATCGGATTTTGGAGTTTCTAGGATTGTATTAATGCAATTTTATAAAAAACTGTTAAATCTCCACATTAACGTGACATATCGACGCATGCCCATAGAGATAGTTACCGAACTATAAGGTTGAAAGATGCCCAAATTTTAGCTCATTTCTCATTTTGCATTATTCATTTTATAAACGTTCTGCCTCGAAAGTGTATATACAACTTTCTCATTCTACTTTATTTCATTTCCTATTTTAACTTACTCTTTATATAAACCCGCCTCAAGGTATACTGAGAGAAATGACCAAAGTAAAAAATTAGAAAAATGTAATTCCATTATTGAATTATTTACATGTAGAATTGCATATAAAAATTGTTTTAAAAAGTATCACATAAATGAACAGTTGATCAAATTGTCTCTCTCCACCAAACTGTAATGGTTGAATGAAAAAAGTTTCATATCGCTATGAATTACAAGCCGATTGTTGTCGTTTCCTATTACACCGTTACTATCCGTGAAAACAAATTCAATAGCTCCTGTTTCTATGTTGTATTTTTCCAAAGAATATAGAGGAGTGCCAAAATTCTGGTAATTATATAGGGTGTATATTATATTATGACACAATGTAACTTTTATTGCATCATAATCAATGTCTGTTATATTTTTTATAGATAAAACTACTAGTTTATCACCGTCGACACATATTTCAATCAGTTTTTTTCCTGTAAATAGAAAGAATTCCCAGTTTGATTAACGTTCATGATTTGCAATGAGCCAATAAAACAGTTCTGTGTTCCTTTTTTATGGTCACATCTCCCCTATAGATGTGTATTTCAAACACAAATGAAAAAATAATTCAAAAAAACGGTGGCAATCGCACCTTTATTTCGGAGTTGATATACAAAAGGGTGTTTACTAAACATGCGGTAAAAATGTAAGGAACTATTCTTTGGACTCTTCTAAGGATAGTTTGTCCTTTGATGATTTTAATAGGGTTTTGTTTCGAAGATACGGAGTATTGATATTTAAGTGACTTGTTGCATCTGCCACAAGAAACAAATATATAATATGGACTTATATACAGGCTGATTCACGGTGGATGGCACATTAGACGTTTCTGGTGAACCAGACAACGGATCACTTTGAAAATTTAATGGAGGGCATATTCGGACATTCTCTAGCCAACTAAAATATTTTCGACAATGCGGTGTTGCCGCTTCTATTAGAAAGCAGTAGCAACTTTGATTTTTCAAATGGAACACTCTGTGTATAATATTATTTTTGGAATCTCCAACAATTGCCCGACAACTTTTCTTGCTATTTCCCTATACCTATCTGTTACCGTTTTCGAAATGAAAATTAATTTCAATTTTTTTCTTCGAAAATCATGACTTCTAAAAATGCCGATATCTTTTAGTTAAGAAGTACTATGATATCGAAATTTGGTTTGGAGTTAGGTGATACTTGGACACTTCCCACACGTCAGCCTAATCTCCGTTACTTCAATACAGGGTGGTAAAAAAATACAGTTTTTTCGTTTGCTTGAAAAAGTTGCTGAAATTTGATTATTTTAAATGGAACACCCTGCATATTATTGAAAATTCGGAAAGCTGCTGAAATTTGCTTTCTTTCTATGTATATCATACCTATACCTAACTAGTCAAGTTTCGGACTTATGAACATTTATTTGTGAAAATGTCCCTTCAGAATGGTATTTCCATTCCGTATTTGGTAAGCAGGCCATGATTACTATTTGACAGTAGCGTTGTGACATTCTCTTAATAATATCGACATTTTCGTCACTTCAGAAGTTGCAAATACCTTCAAAACGATGGAACAAAACTATTCAAACGAAGTTCTTATGAATTTGTTATTATTTTTGGACAGTGTGACAAAATTATCAGCAGAACATGTAGAAAGTTCAATGAAATGTATCCGAATCTACCGCCAATGAACCTCAAGAAATTTATACGAATTCAGAACAATTTCAATATGTTTGGATAAACTTTAAAAAAGCACCAAGAAACTTGAAATTGGAAATATTGATATGAATAATTATAAGAAAGTAAAACAATCATGTGGAATATTTCAAAATATGTTCAAATCGCTGGCCGTTCACTTCCAAGCACTTTAAAATGCGGGTGTTGACTGCTTTCGTGGTGGCAGATCTGATTTCATTGGGATCCAAATCTTCAAATGTTTGGGCAATCCTTTCTAACAATTCATCTCTCGAACGCACGGGTATTTTGTAAACTTTTTCTTTAAACATTCCCCACAAATAAAAATCTAATGGATTAAGATCGGGTGATCTCGCTGGCCAATTCCATGGTCCCAAGCGCCTCATCCACCGATCGTCAAATAGTCTATCCAGTTCTGCGCTCACTTCTCTTGTGCAATGTGCAGGAGCTCCGTCTAGTTGGTACCAACAGTTTCGATAATCTTCGAGTGGCAGATTATCCACGAAACTGTCTACAGTATTCTCCAAAATATTAAGGTAGCTTCTGGATGTTAATGACTCCTCGTATATCACGTACCTCAATTTGTTGTCCATCAACATGCAGAAGACATTAAAACTAAATTTTTCTTGAAATCCGGCTTCTTTTGTGACGTGAGGATTTTCACTGGACCAATAATGACGATTTTTTCTATTGAAAATCCCTTCTCTCGAAAATTTCGATTCATCAGTCCAAATAATTTTATTTAAAAAAAGTGGATCTTCTTGAAAGCGTGTCAACAACATTTCACAAAATTCTACTCTCTGTTGAGGATCTTGAGGCTTCATTGCTTGAATTTTAGTGAATTTATAATCATGTATTTTATGTCTTCGCAAGATTCTTTGAACCGATGAATATTTTATACCCAAATCTTCTTCAGCACTTCTTATCGATGACTCGGGAAATGCGTGAAAATATGCTAAGACATTAATCTGGTTGTCTTCGAAAGTTACGGGTCGAGGCAAGTTTCTTGGTGCTTTTAAAGTTGATCCAAATGCATTGAAATTGTTCTGAATTCGTATAAATTTCTTGAGGTTCATTGGCGGTAGATTCGGATACATTTCATTGAACTTTCTACATGTTCTGCTGATAATTTTGTCACACTGTCCAAAAATAATAAACAAATTCATGAGAACTTCGTTTGAATAGTTTTGTTCCATCGTTTTGAAGGTATTTGCAACTTCTGAAGTGACGAAAATGTCGATATTATTAGGAGAATGTCACAACGCTACTGTCAAATAGTAATCATGGCCTGCTTACCAAATACCGAATGGAAATACCATTTTGAAGGGACATTTTCACAAATAAGTGTTCGTAAGTCCGAAACTTGACTAGTTAGGTATAGGTATGATATACATAGAAAGAAAGCAAATTTCAGCAGCTTTCCGAATTTTCAATAATGTACAGGGTGTTCCATTTAAAATAATCAAATTTCAGCAACTTTTTCAAGCAAACGAAAAAACTGTATTTTTTTACCACCCTGTATTGAAGTAACGGAGATTAGGCTGACGTGTGGGAAGTGTCCAAGTACCACCTAACTCCAAACCAAATTTCGATATCATAGTACTTCTTAACTAAAAGATATCGGCATTTTTAGAAGTCATGATTTTCGAAGAAAAAAATTGAAATTAATTTTTATTTAGAAAACGGTAACAGATAGGTATAGGGAAATATCAAGAAAAGTTGTCGGGCAATTGTTGGAGATTCCAAAAATAATATTATATACAGAGTGTTCCATTTGAAAAATCAAAGTTGCTACTGCTTTCTAATAGAAGCGGCAACACCGCATTGTCGAAAATATTTTAGTTGGCTAGAGAATGTCCGAATATGCCCTCCATTAAATTTTCAAAGTGATCCGTTGTCTGGTTCACCAGAAACGTCTAATGTGCCATCCACCGTGAATCAGCCTGTATGTCACACAGTAAAAATCCAAAATGCCTTCTACTTAAAAAAAATTAACGAGAAAAAAAGTAAGTGAGAAGTAAGTGAGTTAAGTGATAAGAACTGAAATAATCAAATTCTCAAACTGAAATAACAAAAATCGCAGTTTTTCAATTGAGCATGTCAAAAGTTGTGTTCGGAACATTCATTATGGTTGTCAGCATCAATCTCATTCAAATCTGGATCTGTCGATACAGTTGAGTCAGATGAAGGTATGCTCCTATAAAAGTTATGAAACACAGGTGGAATAAACTCTAGTAGGGACAACAAATCAGCCTTCTTTTTTTAGATATTGGTAATAACGTACTTCTAATTTTTGGGACGTTGCCACTATCAGCTAACCATTTCGCGAATATTTTCTGTCGCAAAAACGTCACCTCCTGGTATGGTTCATAATCGTCTAAGCTGGTTTTAAATTGGATGATACCAAACCGTTCGCTGTACTTTAGCACAGGTTGCCACTTCAAATCGTTGTGTGCAACGTCTTTCTTTCTTCTCACTAATGGACCTTTCAACATATTTGAGAATTCTAAAAAGTCATCTTGGGTCATCTCAATAACCGAAAATCTAGGACCGCTGATACCAATCATGGGGATGGCCTATCAAAGTACTGCTTTTTAGTTTTTTCTTTCAAATACAGCATGTGTGAGTGTCCAGGCAACATGAATGTATGTTCACTTGTGTAAATTCTTGGACACGTCTGCATATCTAACGTTAGCATCGCTGCTACATACGAGTTCTTGATCTGTCCTCCGCACGTATCTGAATATTGTAAAACTTGTGTAATTCCATCCGGTAGATTTTGGATATGTTTGAAAATACATGAAGCTATTTCGTTGGCCCCACGAGCTGCAGTAGCCTCATGCCACATGTTAGTTTTGTTGTCGTGAATTGTTGAATTGTAGGTCCAAAGCAGGCGTTTGTAAAACGCAATTGTATTCGACAGGAATGATGTAGCCAAGCACTGCTGTAAACATTGGACATCTTCGTTTGCTACTTGTTTGTTTCTTGCTTTTTGTTTATAAGTTTCATCGGATAAAAATAAATGATAGTCTCACTCAATCATCTATAGCAAGATCTAATTTCAGCTTACCTAAATTTGTCGCATTTGTCACAAGTATCCAATTTTCTTGGTTTAATCGCTAATCTTAAAGTATGAAATTCTTGACTTTAATAGCGATAAGACAGACACTCCATATGGATATTCTTTTCGGTAAAGGTCGTACATCAATTTAATTGTGAAATGCGACGGTAGGTACTTTCTATCATTTTCTCGTCTCGTGTAATGGCTGTCGTGTGTAGGAAATGACAATAAATGTATACGAACGTCATACATTGTTTCTATGGACAATTTGAATGGAGGAGGTGCACGTCCCCTCCCGTCGTCACTAATTAATCCACATACTGAACTACGTTTCTTTCGACAAACTAAATTAACAAAATTGTCTGTTTCACCAAATATGTTGAGAAAACAAGTTTTGCACGTTTGTGTTCGTGTACGAGTTTCATCAATTTCCAAAAAATATCTGTTGGTTGTTAGTCTATATTTTTGGCGATTAGGGTCTTGTGTTCGAGGTCTGCTGACTGCTTTATCAACCATCTCTATCAGTGATGCAATGTACGCCGCTCTTTTATTGTAGGACTTTAAGTTCCAATATTCCTTGAATAGAATAATTCTTTTTTCATCAGGAATTTTTACTCGGCAATGTCGTCTACATTTTGGTAAAGGCAACACAGTTCTTTCGCTTCGTCTTTTCCCACTTCGAGTGTTGTAAGAAAGTCCAGCATTTCGTCTTTCGGTTCTTTCGCGGCGAATTTTTCTAGTACTTATGTACCACTTACAAACACTGACAAACACCTGAATTAACTTCAACACAAAATCCACGCTTTAGTATGCTGGCGCAGCCAAAAGTCAGTAGTAGCAAAACGTACAATAGTCCTACACACGCAACACACGTTAAGCGTAAAATCACTCAAGTCTGACTTATGTGATTTTTCACTGAAGAATAGGTAGTATGAAACTACACAAGTCTGACTTATATTATTATACCCACCGTAATCATAGCATTTCGACTAATGTGTATATACTCAATCATTTTTAACCTATTTATATTTCGTTTTTGACTTATGTGAGTTCACTGTCATGCATCTGCAGTTATTCTAGACGAATATGACTTAATACAAAAACGCGATATTTTGACTTATGTGATTATTCCCACTATACGCAGATAGAGTGAATGGGTTATTTAGATCAATAAAATAATAGAAAATGATAGATTAATAATGATAATGTGAAAGTTCGTATACTTGGATATTTATTACTTATTATCGCACAAACATCTGAACGGATTTGAATGAAATTTGATACATAGATAGTTTGGTAACCTGGATTACTATATAGTATAATGTGTATCTTAATAATATTGAAATTGTGAAAGAAGTTCTGATATACAAGGTCTGTTAAAAAAATACGACGAATTTTTTTTCTGAAAAACTAATCATTCATCAATTTCAATTTTGTCCCCTTCAAAGTAGTCCCTCTGATATAATACACTTGTGCCAGCGTTTTTACCAAACCTCGAAGCAGTTCTGATATGCACTTTTTGGTATGTCTTTGATATCTCTCAGCGATTCGGTTTTTATCTCCTCAACTGTCGCAAAACGCCATCCGTTCATGGGTCTCTTCAATCTTGGGAACAGGAAAATGTCGCAGGAGGACAAATATGGTTCTGTATCTGTAGAGTGGGGAGGGTGACTGTAGACCCACAGCACTTAGGCCATATGTGACCCATTGTACTGTGTATATCGTCCAGGAAGGTAGACACGTCACTAGGAGACACCTCCTTTATATCGGCAGGTGAAGGCCAAGACTCGCCGAACACACACTCTCTTTGGCAACCTTGAGGTGTCTCACGGCGGTCTTCGTAAAGGTTTTGGAAGGTACAGCGACATTACTGTCGTTGTGCGGCTTGAAGTTCCCTCCGTGTAGGTACTCAAGTAAGGGCGCTTTTCTGCAGGGGCAGCCGGTTCCTTGCCTTTATTCGAGGCTAAGCTCTTGGCGCCCGCCGCAGGAAGTGCCCTTGCTGTTGGAGGTGGAGTAGGGGAGGAGGAGGGTGCACTTATAGTTGCTGCCACTTCTGCCTCTATCGTATTATATCACGAGGTGATCTGCCATGTTCAACCTTATTCCGAGCGGAAATTGAGGTGGACATTTCTGATCATCCCCAGCCACCGCCATAGATTGAGGTGAGCATTTCTGACCAGCCTCGGGATTGGTTTTTGTTTTTTCTGTGTCTGTTTTTCTATGTTTCATTCATGTGGGGTCCCACGAGTAGCAGGGGAAGAGTTGGTCACTCGGACAGAGCCCCGCATTACCAGAGGAAGGCTGATTACAATGAGGTTATGGCCGGTTTCCCAAGGGGATCGTTCGTAACCGCATATCACCCTGCGGCCATTCAGCTGTCGACACGATTCCTTACACCTTAGCTTGGGTAGGCTGGTCCACGGTGGCATGTTCCGCAAAAGCTTTTGGGGAGTTTTGGTTCCCCTCACTCTACTTATTTCTGCCACTGAACAGGAGTCCGGCGACCCCGTCCGTAAGGCCACATTGGCTTCCCGGACAAGGCTCCCAGTCCTCTGGCTATTCCCCTATCCGTTACTTGGGGACGCGCCCGATAGGTAGCCCAACCCACGGGGACCAAATATGGTTAAAACGATGATTGAGGCATGATTACGGTTTAATTTATTGACAAAAAAATTAAGAACAAGCAATGGCGAGTGAGCAGGTGAATCATCGTGATGCAAAAGTCATGAACGGTTTTTTCCACAATAACGACCGTTTTCTTTAGATTGCCTCTCGCAAGCAGCGCATAAATTCAAGATAATACTTCTTACTGACCGTACGACCATGTGGCACTGATGCACTGCATCCTGGTAATTGGAGAAAACAGTGAGCAAAACCTTGACATTTCATCAATTTGGCGTACCTTTTTGGTCTTGGCTCTCCTGGGCTCTTCCATTGGGACATTGGACTTTGGTTTCGTCACCAGTTATGACCCTCTTGAGCAGATCTGTATCACCGTTGAACGCAGTGACGGCTCGTGCATTGGAGAACACGGGAGGCTAAAGTCATAAAGACTATGTACACACAGAAAAGCCCCCCGGAGGCGCGAAAATTTTTACGTTGTTGCACGCTTTGATTAATACTAAAGTTAGGGCATGGGCATAACAATGCGTAAAAAGTGCATGAGGAGCTATGGACTTTATTTTAGTTTGTAAACCATTTAAATTGCCGCCCATGACCGCAGCCCCATCATAGGTTTGCGCAATTAACTTTTGCCTAAAATTATAGGTGTCACACGTAGGAATTAAAAAATTAAACAAATCGCCATCTGTGCGTCCAGATGAAACATCATGACAACCCATAAAAAGTTCTACCACATTATCATCTTTGACATATCTAAAAAAAGAAACACTTTCAATCTCCTTGCTTATATTTTCCTTAATAATTATGCCACACTGTCTATAAGCTCATTTTGGATGGTTTTTGAGGTGCCCGAAAAAACGCTACCGTTTAAAAAAGTGCCAAATTGTGAATCATATTTGCCCCATAACATTGAAAGTTCCTTGTAATTGTCGCGATTATTCGAATTTTCGGTTTCACCGTGTCTGCAAAAAGCTAATTCTTGGGAACCCAAATAAATCGTAATATCGTAAGTCTTTTTAAATTCGACCGATTTTCCCTAACCTGATTATTAAAAGAAATTATGGTTTCTTTTTGAGCTGTATCTAAAGCTGTTGCTATATTTTGTTTGCTAAACAATTTTAATTTACAAGACGAAAATATATGGTTCTTAGTTTTAAAATGTTTTTCTGTAGAACGAGGTAAATTTTTCAAATTGGAGCATCCTATTTTAGACCACTTTTGGTATTCGGTTTGTACAGAAAATAAAACACAGGTCCAACAAAAAAGTTTTTCTCGTTTAATGGAGCCGGTTAATCAATCGCATTTATCGTACCAACTAATATTAAATCCTCGATTTGTTGATTATCTGACGCTTTAATTGAAATCAAATCAAATTTGGTTGAGGCCTTCCCAGAGTTTTAATAATGTAAAATTTATTATCATAAGATAAAGACTTGAAATTATTTGTCAGCAACCAATCGACTATATCGTCAGATTTTTTAATTTCGTTCAACTTATCCACAATGAATGAAAAAAAAAACTTACCGAAAAAGTGAAAACGTGAAAACATCTTGAAATTGAAAGAAAACACTTTAAAAGCACATTAACCAAAAATCACTGTTTTATACACAAATAACAAATATTATCAAGAAACACCAGAACGATTTACCGAAATATTTTTCAGTCCCGGTCCGTCACGGCATCCCGTCCGAATAATTAAATAAAAAACGAATGCAGTGGTACACTAACGGAGACCGACTGGAGGCTAGCCTCCTCTAACGCTATAATTTCTGCATCTGAAATTACAAATCGGGACGTATGTCTCTGGTTGGATCGGTCTCGCGAAGCTTGTGTTTTTTAAAGCGGTCAGAGGCTTGGCTCCCTTGCAACGTATGGCATTTATTGTTTCGGGTTGATGGTTTATTCGTTATTCGGTCATGGACGGTGCGTTTGAGTTTTGTTGATGCAGGATACAGTGTGGCATGTACTACGTAGTGAGTGATAGTGTTTTTTGGGCATATTATGTATTTATATTGAAAATTAATGATAACCAAGCATTTTTAGAAAAAAATAATCATAATTATTTGTAAAAATCTTTTAATTTATTGCGACGAATAGCCTCAATTTTTATGGGGAGGCCAAAACTCCCTTGCCTCGTCTGACGAGCCGCCGCTGGTTGAACTTCCTTCAACAATTCCTGAGCGATGCTCATGCCACGGTTTTTTTTAAACATTCAGCAATTTTGGAACAAACTTCGCTGTCACACGCATCATGGCCAACATTTTCGAAAAAATTGCATGGAATGGGCTGACATTTTCAGCAATTTCTCTAATAATGATTCGATGATTCTTCTTAACAATTTTTTCACTTTCTCAACATTTTCATTGGTTGTAGATGTGCTGGGGCGTCCAGCGCGAAGTCGTCATTCACATCTGCTTCTGTGAAAAGCTTGTACCACTTGTAAATATGTTTCTGACTCAGAGTACAATCACCGTATGCCACTGTCTACATTTCAAGTGTTTTTGAGTACTTTTCTACAAAATTTGACGCAAATTATTTGGTTCATTTTTTCGATAGCATAAACTAGCCAAACACCCAAAACACTTCTAACATTTATGTCTCTCACCAACAAACTGAACATGCTAGCTGAAAATGTGAACATAGGTTTCAGATGAGTGTACCAACATAAAATCGCTAATCGAATGTACATAGCTCGTAAAAATGACGGATTTTTTTTCAAATGAGGAATGTTCATGTATACTGAGGAGTAGAATTTTATACTTGGTGGAATTACTTGTGAATGACGTACCGAAACTGTGTGTACACAAAATTTGTCCGGCATTAAATGTACCGAATACGGTTTTCAAATTATTGTCAAAGATTTGATCGGCTTGAATTATGTTCATTCCGTTGGGACTAACAATAGTTGTTTAGTTTGAAGTGGAATTTTTTATCAAAAATGATTCATTTCCTGAATTTATGGAATTAAAATTATTTCGACTCAATATTTGGCACACTCATGGTTTCAGCTGCTGTAACTTCAAGCAATTTTCCATAGTGCAGTATGTCAATATCCAGTGCATTTCTTTAATGTCCCCCCACTTTTATTTTTTAAACGGGTCAACTCAAAAAATTGAAATTTGGGATAATGAAATTAATGCATGAATACTTTATTTTGAAGTGAAATTGACAGATGAAACTTTCGAAATGGCGACTTGGCGCCATCTGGAAAAAAAATTAAATGGAAATGTGGTCTTGTGACACATCATTTTGAAGCTCCTGACGAATACTTCACAACCCTAGAATATGAAGTCAATATCTTCACCTACTACAAAATGAAAGAACATTTAATAAATTCCTGAAGACAAAAACATTAATGTCAATATTTCTAGAAATATTCCTTTTTATCTGCCATATGGCAATTCCAATAACCCAATAAGGTTTGTTAAGTTATTTTTTGTTTATTAAAACGACAAAAAATGTCAGTACGACAATGAACATTATTCTTCAGTTAGAATATTCTCATTAAGTTTTCGGTTTTACTAATAGAAAGGTACCACGTCAACAATCTCTAAACTGGTCAATTCTCGTCCATTGGAAAAAAAAATTGAAGCGATTTTTATTTACGGTGCGACGCGTAATTTTCACGAGATCGAAAGGATTTTCAGTGAACGTTTTCCGAATTGTCCTATCTGTAGAAAATATTTGAGGAACTTGTATCCAAATTCATAACTACCGGTAGTGTACATAAAAAAAGCCCCCAGGTCATCCGTCCATTCCGGAAGAACAGCAAGTGCAAATAATTGATGAGATGGTAGTAAATCCTGAACAGTCTACTTATTCTCCAAAATCATGCCGGAAACCATTGCAAGGCATCCTACCTATCTCCACAATATTTTTTTTAGTGACGAATGTACATTTTTTTTAAACGACAACGTTCATAGACAAAATTGCCGTTATTGGAGTGACACATCAACCCTCACGTTTTCCTGGAAACACATACCTAATATCCAATATTGGAAAACCATATTGTAGGACCTCTATTTATTGATCAAAATTTAACAGGAGAACTGTTTTTGAATATGCTGGAAACTACTGTTGACCCTCTCATCACTGAAATCGTCGAAGCGAATCCTATCAAATTCGATATGTATATTGTATTCCAACAAGATGGAGCACCATCACATTACTCCAGACAACTAAGAAACTAGTTGGATACTACTTTTCCCGGTCGTTGGATTGGCCGTCGAGGTCCTACAGAATGGCCCGCCCGCTCGCAAGATTTTACACCTTTGGACTTTTTTTATAGGGCTATTTGAAGCAAAGGGTATACGAAACTGAACCTGCTTCAATATTGGATATACGGCAGAGAATAATGAATATTTGTAGAGATATTGACGTTACTGTGTTCGAAAATGTTCGGCGAGAAATATCGAATATGCTGTTCACATGTCAAGAAGTTCTAGGCAACCATTTCGAGCATTTTCTGAACTGACTTCAAGCTTATTACCTCATATATGTAGTTAAATGTCAAATGTATGCAGGCAATTATTTAAAGTTCCGCCATTTTGTAGTAGTTGAAGATATTGACATTATATTCTAGGGTTGTGAAGCGTTTGTCAGGAGCTTCAAAAAGATGTGTCACAAGACCCCCCTTTCGATTTGATTTTTTTTCCCACATGCGCCCAGTCGCCATCTTGAAAGTTTCATTTGTTAGTTTCACTTCAAAATAAAGTATTCATGCATTAATTTCATTATCACAAATTTCAATTTTTTGAGTTGACCCATTCGAAAAATAAAAGGGGGGGTCTATATCACAGAACTATACTCTGCGAAACAGCGTCAGCTTTGCACTTCAAGTGATTAGGTATTCAACAATTGAATCGCAATTTTTTCCACTAATATATGTATTTTAAACTAATATACTACTCTATTATTATATCATCATAAGCCCAATCCAATGTCTCACTTTTTTTACTTTCCATGAACCTCTTTCTCTTTTCATGTGCTTGATTTTATTTTGAATAACAGTTGCAATGAGTCAACCTCTTTCTGAATCAAAACATTTCTAAGGAATAATAATTTATATATAAAATGAAGAATGAATAATTGATGATAAATATTGTAAGTAATCAGTCTATTTAAAAGAATCACAATTTTCATGCTTCCACATTCAACATTTCTTGAATTATAGGTAATCTAAACAAAATGTATTTTTATTATATAAGGAAAGTAATTGAAAATAATCCTTATGTATTTTAATGTTATGAGTATTAATGAATACCAATACCATACAAAACTCATTACTTCCCCCTTATTTCCTTCAAATGTCCTCTCTAGTCACTTTAGATCTCAGTCCTAATTTTAATAATTTTTACCTGTATAGAAGGTAATCAGATAACTGAATGTTATCATTTGATTTTGATTCCAGCTTCATATGTGAATATTAATGTTCTTTTAAGTGTTATCTTCTTGAAAAATAAATATTCTATCACAAATGAACACATAATGAGGTTTTATTGTCTCATTGCTCTGGAATACATTGAATCCCATACAAAAATAACTCACCTTTAATGTACAATTTATCTTTATATGATAACAGTTCAAAAACGCTGTTGTTATTCATTATACTGTCTTCCATGACTAACTTTTTTTTATCCCATATCCAGTTACCACGAGAGTTGCGAGTATGAATGTACCCACATTTCTCATTCATGCTGAACATAAAAAATTTATTCAAATACTCGCAACATTTCAACTGTCTGTCATTGAAAGGTAATGTTTCTACTAGACTCCATCGTCTCGAAGAGATGTTATACCAGAATATATTTTCTTGAGGAATTCGGAAGTTCCCCGTACCCCCTGTAAGTATTCTTTATTATATTGAAATGAAAAACATGAATTCGAATGCAATTACAATTTGTGAACTTCACTCGATATTTACAAATTTGATCCTCACCATTGGGATCTCGGAAACTATGAGAGATACGAAGATGGTTAAATTGGGACAAAGTTGCGCATTTATCTGACTAACAATAAAAATGCCTCTGAGAAAGTTCTGAGGTTCCGGGTATATCCGGAAATATCCGGAAAAAACAGAAATTTCGGAAAATGGTTATTATTTTTTCAAATCAATTCAATGACCTGTACAATAACAAAATGTCATTGAGTGTAACAAATTGAAAATTAAATTTAGAAACGTCAGAGTCAAACCCTATTATGATAAAGATTAATTACTTTCAATATCTCCAATTTTTCGAAAAAGAATGATAACTCATGATACATCATTGAAAAGGTTAAATCTGATTTCTCAACGGCATATTGTTAGTCAGGTAAATGCGCAATTTTGCCCTGATTTAACCATCTTCGTATCTCTCATAGTTTCCGAGATCCCAATGGTGAGGATCGAATTTGAAACACCCTGTATAGGTTGAAAATTAAAATTATAAGAGTTGATTTTTATGGGGAAGAAAGTTTTGGCTTCCTACTTCTCCATCATGATACAAAAAATTTGAAAAATCTTCCAAATAAAGGAAAGAAGCAATCAACTTCACGCAATCACAAACAAAAATTGGATTGTGCTGATAATATGTGTCATAGAATCTGCTTAGGAATTGATAACTTATATAGTTGATAATATAAGTTCTTGCGCTTCTCAATTGTTTTAAATGTCGCGTCGCTTCTAGATACTTCTAGCGACTTCCCTGTTGGCTTCCATTACCGTATATAAATACTACCAGCACGTAGATCAAGGAAATCTAGTTGAAAGTGCGGTACGATTGCACTTGACTGAGTATAACGTTATATACTCTAAAAATTGCTAAAAAGACAATCTAGTAGAAACATAGAAAACTTTCTTAGTCTTTGCTTAAAATATACTTGTTTCAATTGAAACATGATGAAAAAAAAAATAAATAATCAACCATATTTTGCAACAGTTCATAGCCTTCTGAAATATTATATAGTAGACTGGAGTCAAGCTTCTAAAGATGTCAGTGTTTTCATAATTCAAAAAAGAGCTACAGGTGTGTTGGCAAATATAAAGTACAATGAGAGCTGTAGAGGACATTTCAGAGAAATGGGTAGTTTTTAAACAGACCCGCAAATATCATTAGTATGCCTCGAGGTATACTGCCAAGTGAGCATGTACAACTTTATAATGGTTGCATGATATTTATTAAATGACCCACCGATATGAAAGACATAGATAATTTTGAGATGAAGAACTGATATCATTTAAGTCATTCTACTCTCTTAATGAGGTATTTTTTCTATGTGAAAATGTAAATTATTTCTTTTTATTATTATTATTATTATTTTGTCAGGCCTTGTGATAAAAATAGGAGGAGCTTTATTGTCATTACCATATTATCAATAACAAAATGTTTTTCAACAAGATGTTATCTACAATCTTCCAACAATAAACATATATCTATTTATCTATGTGGGACTAGAACCAACAAAACACACATAAAGGCACTTGAGAAAACAGAGGAGTGAAACATTCAAGAAAAGAGTGGAGATTTTGGAAAGAGGAAATTGAAAGCCAGAAAAAATACAAAAATTGAGTGACTACGTGAGTTATGACATTTTCTAATGAGCACTGATATTCACTTCATCATTTATTTAAAGGAAAAACTTTGACTGTCTCCATTAACATGGATTTTATGATCATGATTATCTCTAAGTAAAAGCTGAAAGATAATTTTTTTTTGATTACCTACCTAATATGTAAATCCTGCCATTAGTTATCCAACTTTTGAAATGACGCCTAGATTGAGGAAAAGTGAACTTCATTTTCCATCTTTCTGGAATTGGGTTATATATCGAAATAGTATTATTAAATTCTCCCCGACCTATTGAGAATTCTCCACCATACAGATAAATACGTCCTTTGTATGCCAGTATTTCAAACCCTGTTAAGTTTAAACATTGCCCATTATCTATTTCAAAAAACTTCTTGAACTTATTGGAGTTGTAATCTGCGAAAAAATATCACATTATCAATAGAAATAAAAAAAGCGATTTATTTCCAACAGGAGTACCCAGTTACAGAAAATGTAAATACTAAAACAAAGTATATATAAAATATTCGTATACGTAGAATTTCAAAAGAGGAATGAAAAATTGTGTATATAACACAAAAAGTTACAAATCATGCAATGTAGCAGTACTGACACAAATGTTATTTATAGTATTATTAAAAGTGATTGTGGATACATGATAACGAGGCACTCAGAGAGTCGAAATGAATATCGCAATGTTCACAGATTTTATTGAAGCTACTGCACATAAAATTCAATGGTGATCATAGCATAACATTTGTGCATGATGGTTCGCAATAGAATTTCAGATTGTGTTGACCTTCACGTCTTGGTACTAAGAAATTGATCTCGGGTAAAAGAACCGTAGTGTCAATATTGTTGTTTAGTAATTTATTCAGGAATTTTATACCAAGGATAACTCTCCTATTTTCCAAAGATGTCATATCAAATCGTGTCAACAAAATGTTATGATCGATGCCTCTCGTGGGGTATTGACCATCAACTTTTAGACATAAGTATTTTAGGAACTTCCTCTGCACGCTCTCAATTGATGTTTTTTGGTAGTTGTAAACTGGATTCCATAACACAGAGCCATACTCTAACTTCGATTTGACATACGCAAAATATAGCAATTTTAAGGTGGCAATACTTTTGAAGGTTTTGCCATTTCTGTAAATAAATCCAAGCATTTGTTTGAAGGTGGTTGACGATGTTTCGTGATGTATTTCATCAGTTCGGACTTCCATTGTTTAATTTAATGTAAATTGATTTGAAATCCCTGAGAAAAATTAAAAAGATTAACTGAAAATAACAATTTATTAAACACAAATTGAAATAACAAATAAATAACATACAAGCAACAACCAAACAAATAAAAAATTGAAATAATAAAAGCGGAAAATAAAACAAATCAAAAAATAGTATTACCAAAAAAAAAAATTTAAAAGATTTCAAACCAAGTTATGTCACGACGTTTCGATTGTTAGTATCCACAATCGTCTTCGGGTGATAACTGGACTTATTCCTCCGATATCTGACTATTTATAGGTCATTCAAGTGCTTTCACCTATCCCCTCTTTCCGGTCATACATCATACATCGCTGAAACTAAGAGGCCATTGAAAGTTCGCATTGTTGAGCACAAGAAACAAACACAGCGAGGAGAAACCAGCAAATCCGGAATAGCAGAGCATGTTTGGACTTATCAACATAACATCAAGTGGGCTCAAGCTGAAATCATGCACAAAGAGGAACACTGGTTTAGGAGAATATTCAAAGAAGCCGCGTATATGTTGTCCAACAACGCATTTAGTCAAGTTAGCGTAGAGATACGTAATATATGGAAACCTCTAATCAAGCGAAAAACGACCAACTCCCGCCAAACGGTCATCTCCCGCTAAAACTAATGAAGCGGAAAGAAGGGATAGGTGAAAGCACTCGAATGACACGCAATATGTGGACGTGTATATGAGAGAACACGCAGAAAGCGTGTTCGATAGAATCAGATCGCACAACAACCCAGCGCTACGCGATCTACACGATGCGTTGAATATGGATGACCCCAGATTCCGAGAAAGGGATAAACACCCAAGGCCCGACAAAGCAAAATCAACGACCACCCCCACGAGTCGCCGTCAGGCGACTCAGGTAAGCATAAAATTAATAAGATAAACTCTCTTTCAGGTAGGTTCAACGTAAAACAGTTCGACCGCGATTCACATTTCCTTATATTCACTGAGGAATGCTCGACGCTTAACACAATAGCCGCCGGTTAGTTTTTGGTGGCCCCCATGCAAAAATTCAGTTAGATAATCATGACAAAACAATATAACCGATCGCGAAAGAATGGCATCTAAAGGCTGACTTTCGACCAAAATAGGTCAGATGTCAATGTTGCTGAAGTGCCCATCAGTAAGTTGAGGACCGCTCGGAGAGTGGTTGTGGATGGAGTGGGGTATTAGGTTCTCCTCGCAAACTAGCTGTGAGGGGAAGCTTTTACTTCAGGGCACTCAACCCGGGAGGGGGCATGGGGGGGATAAGTCCAGTTATCACCCGAAAACAATTGTGGATACTAACGATCGAAACGTCGTGACATAACTTGGTTTGAAATCCTTAAAACAAATTATTTTTCTTTTTTGTTAATGATATTTTTTAATTTTTTTATTTTCAGCTTTATTATTTAAATTTTTTATTTGTTTAATAAAATTGTTATTTTCGGTCAATCTTTTTAATTTTTTTCAGGGATTTCAAATCAATTTATATTAAATTAGACAACAGAAGTCCGAACTGATGAAATAAATCCAAGCATCCTCTTTGAATCACCAGTCATATTCCTTATATATATATATATATGTTGTAAATGTTAATTTACTGTAGTATGTTATACCAAGATCTTTTATCTCATGTACGCGGTTGATTGTAGTATTGTTGATTGAATAATCGCACAATAATGTTCGCTTTTCTGTTGTTTATGATATTATTTTACATTTGGATACGTTCGGTTGTAGACGGTTATTATTACACCAAAGTTTGATTACATCTAATCCATGTTGTACACGTTGGCAGTCAGTAATGTCGTGGATTTTATAATATAGTTTCAGATCGTCTGCAAATAGTAGGCTAGGAATATTCAAAGAGGTTGCCAAATCATTAATAAAAATAAAAAATAAAAGAGGTCCAAGATTAGAACCTTGTGGTACACCAGATTTAACTACGTACTGAGCTGATTTGAAACATTCATATTCGACAAGTTGTTTTCTGTTAACTAGATATGATTCAATTAGAGTAAGCAGTTGGTTAGAGAGTCCCAATTTTGTCAATTTGCTGAGAAGAACATAATGGTCTATTTGATTGGAGGCTTTTTGAAAGTCTAAATAAACAATATTGACTTGTTTTTGCTTGTCCAGGTACGTACAGAGATATTGATTTAAACATGCAAGATTTGTCATACATGATCTTTGTTGTACGAAACCAGAAATGAACAGGGTACACGACTATAACGAATTGAAATAATACCGATTTTTCTAGCCTATCTCTCAGAAAAGTGCCAGATTGCGATATACAGATAAAAGAATAATACTCCCAAAAGTGAGAACTATCTTATGATAGGAGTCCACCAACAAAAAAGTTGTTTATAAGGATTTCATGGTATGATTTATATTTATTTTATTCATTTAAAGCTCTCTACAGGCCTCAAAGGCCTGCAAAAGATAGTTATTCATAACCATTTTGGAATAATTTATATACAAATTTACAACCTTTTATTTATAATTTCTCCTTTGCTTCATTCACAATTCTTCTCCGAATTCCTCGATCATTTGCTTAATTTCACTAGTCCATTACGGTTAACCATTTCAAATTGCCTTCCACATAGTTCATCCATCTTTTGCGAGGTCTTCCTCTACTAATTTTTTCAATAGGTTTTCTGTAGAGAACTAATTTTGTTAGTCTGGTTCTAGTCATCCTTTCCACATGCACAAACCATCTCATTTTCTGAGCCCTAATAACAGTCGTGACTTTTGGCTTCTTGTATAATTTCACCTTATTGTTCGTTCTTCCTCGTCACTAATTTCAATAAATACTCACGAGTTTTTTTTTCCATCGCTCTAAATCTTCCTCATCTGACTTTTTCAGTAAGCATGTCTCACTTGCGTACATGAGTGTTGCTCTTTCAACTGTTCTGTAGATTCTTTCTTTCATTTTCAACATGAAATTGGACTACACTACTGATCTCTACATTTTATATTTTCGGTTTTTTGCAAATTCTTGTTCCTTTTTGTTTTTGTATCCAAAGGAGGGTAGCTAGGTGGGTTGACGTGGGTGATTTACTCGACTCATTCAATCAACAGCTGTGTGAACCAGTGGTTCCAACCGCAAGGCTGGACTATCGATATTCACTTCCTACCATCCAATCTCTCCTAAAAATATACCCCTTTCAATTTAATCAATGATCTTTGTTTCACTAAAAAGCTCAATTATTGATGTTGCATACGCTAACCTGCATTTTATATGAACTATTACGCCATTATTGTTATTGAATTGGGATTCTTTATATAGAATATGTATGTCGATTATTTCTACATCCCCTAGCCTACATGATTCTGAGAAAATAATTGTATCAACATTTTCTACCATGAGTGAGTTCAAGCACAGAAAAAATTTATCAATTTTTTTTTGAAGGTTTCTAATATTCGAATTATACTGTATCGAAGAATTGCTTACCATCATTTGATCAATATTTGCTGATATGTCTTCAAAAACTACAGTTTTCTTCTCTTCATGGTTTACCAGATCTTCAAGAAAGTCAACATTAGAGAAAAAAGAATAACACCACACATTTTTTGACTGTTAAGAATTGAAGTTATAATAAGAATAAAAAAAATGAAATGACTTCTTAGATACAAGTGCATGAGTTTTTCCATCACATCACTGGTTTTTCACTATACTATTGTTGTGTATTCTTCTCAGGAGATCATTCTTATAGTCAGCCATTCAGACTGTTACAATTTTGATTTTATTTCCATTGCGTTGAACACAGATTTGGCCATTAAAAGTCCACACATTTTGTTTACCAAATGAGTTTTTAGTTTCAACTGGTGTCTGCTATTTACTAAATCTTCAGTGATAACTGTCTTATCCTTTCAGTTTACTGGTATTTGTTTTCTTTGCGAGTTGGGTGCAGTGAAATTAGTCTTCATTTGTGTTAAGTCATCTGAATAATTCACTTCACCGCAATACATAGTCACTCTTGGGTATTTTTTATTACAGGATCAACAAGAAAAAGGCATGTTTGAGAGCCCATTCATATATCTACTCAGTACGTACCATGAATATTTAATCATTTAGAGCGTTTTCTACCAGAACTCAAGCATTTCTTCAACAATGAAGAAAATCCCTTTTTTTAAAGAGTGGTTGAAGGGTCTACAAAAAACCTGTGCAAGTTAGATGCCAGATTTGAACCCAAATTCATTTTTTCTTTGGAAGTTCCTTATTTTTATAGTGAAGAGGATGTAGCACTCAAAAAAATGTTTGAAATCTCATTTCAGAAAACCAGCAATTTTCAGGTTCATTCACAATTTTTCTTATTGATATTTTAATGGAAACTTACCATAATATAGAACATGAAATTCAGTTTTCTCTCTCTCCGATTCTGATTTTTCCTCTATAAAACCATCTGCAAAAGAAATATTCAACTCAAGATAACGAATGAAGAATAATAGTCAATTTTTATAAGAAAGAAAATAGTTTGATCGTTTTATTCATTGTTATTGGTTTCCCTAATGTTTTATCTCAATATGTCACAATATCTTAATATTTCGAAATTTAATTTTAGAATATTCATTTTCTTTGATGTAGGTATGTATCTCTCCTAGATACAGTCTCCAGTTTTGATATAATGACAGATATACCTATGAAATGTCACATATCTTTGTACATTCACATTTAATTAAAGTTAATAGCATTGCATTGTAGTGATAATACATATAGAGTTGCATAAATATGTTGCAAAAGTAGATGATCTGAACTGAAATGCTTGTGAAGAAAAGTGTATGACTTCTCATGAGTATACAAAAAGTGTTTTAGTTAGACACACAATCAGGTATCAAAAAATTAACATAATTCCACTTATTTTTCTAAACAATAAATTGTAGAAATATTAGAATATAGGATTTCACATCCGGAGTCACAATTGAAGAGAACAAAATCTGGGTTGATAGGTCGTAGTCAAATGGAACCTAAAGTACTAACCGTTTCATCTACTACTGCGGCAGACATCATCACTAGAATATGCGTTGACTGCAAGGTCGGAGGTTATATCTCTAAGTCTCAGTCGATGCTGAGACATTTGGTACTTTAGGCCTACCAGCCTGGATTTAGTTCTCTAATGAACTGTATGTAATGACAAATTCTGTACATTTTAACTGAGTTCTGTGAAACTGTATTTCAAATTGTCCTTTGTAAAAATACCTCGAAATAACTTGTACCTCAACTTTCAAAATAAAGTAAAATCAGAATAATATTTTATAGGTTTAGATATTAGTCTCTCTAATAAGTATTGCTACTTACTATTGTGATAATAAAATAACTATTGTTTTAGAATTGCGTAATAATAATATAAATGTTACCATCATATGGGCTCTTAGTTTTGACTAGAATGCAAGGGCAACTAGCAATACTCCTACTTCTGGTTGAGTTCAATAATAATGAGGCTTTCTCTTGGCAGCTCTGCGAAAACCCATCAGTTGCAAAACCATTCCTTAGATTGAATAAACACAATAGTATATCTTTGATTGTGTTATTGTCTGAAATACCAGAATACTCCATCATCTCTTTGATATACCCGTCATCTAGGTTTTGATAATCAATGCAACTGAGCAGCTTGAGCAAAGTAACATCACAATTTTCCAGGTTCCAGTTGTTGTTTGCCTGCCACCAGTTCATAACTGTTTGAAACACATGAAATTCATTATCAGCACGTAAATGCACATGCCCAACGTAACCACATAGCCTTCCTAAGGAGAGTTCCAGTATACATTCAGTTTCTTTAACCTCCATGAACTTATCCAATGCCATTGACTTGGCTTTGAGATAAAGTGGTTTTATCGATAATTGTTCTGTAGCTTGCCAAATTTTCAAGCAATGTATTGGGCTTAAGATTTCCGTGATTTCATGCAGAATTGAGTCGAAGATTTCGACGAATTGTAGCATATCAGCTACATGCAGAATCATTAAAATATCTTCATTTTCAAAAGCATAACTTCTGTTTTCGACTAAACGCAGTATTATTTCCATTGCTTTCAGGTCGACATCCTAGAAGTATACTGATGTTAGCGAAAAACTTCATTTAATCTATTCTAAATACTACCTGTAACTTAATTTTTTTCATTTTTCTTTCTATAAAATTTCCTTCAAACATTGTTCTGAAATAATCACTGTTTTCAATAAGTGTCTGTTTTCTACATATGACTTCGGTGTTTTCAATTTCCAGAACGATTTTTTCGGCGGACATTTTATTAAAATAATTTGGAGCTGAAATAAATGTATACAACCTTAATGAAGATTGTTAAAATAACGAATTTCCTAACCTACTTCCATTTTTTATTTGGATTTGCCGGTTGGGCTGGCGGTTGAATCCAGAACTTGTGTAATTGTATCTTGTGTCAAAAATCAGCTGATCTGAGGTTATTTGGTGTGTCTGTTATTCCGTATACCGTTGACGGTTCGGTATAGCACCAAGCATATTAATTTATGATAGATGTGGAATATTTCAAATAAAAGATAAACAGACAAATTTATTTTTATTGAAATGGCAATTACATAAATTTACAACTGGTTACAAACGTTATAAACAAATTGGAAACAAATAAACGATACATGGTGAATTGATGAATTTCAACATACTCCTCAATTTTGTCATAAACGAGTCGTTAATATATCTGCTTTTTGTAGCTCTGTTACGCCAGCAACGCAAAGTACGGAAATCGCATTTACAATATGCCAAAATTAGGTACTTTTTAGGTACCGAAGTCAAAAATTATGTGCTCTGTAATTTACACCGCAACTCAAGGGTCAAAGTTGCGTTGCTAGCATTATGTAATGCTAGTTCATGTTAGTTCATGTTAATCTTATCGTGATAACTTTTAAACGATTCGTCCAAATTACTTAGTGTAGAAGACAAAGTTTATCTATATTGAATACTTGAAACGACAATTGAATTAATTTTCATAAGAGCCTGACAGATATTCTAAAATGTGCATTGTAAAAAAAGTATCTAATTGAATTAGATTTATGGCTCAGTAATTTGCATCCTATGAATATATGCTATCGCGGACTTTTATCTAGAACTATTAAGATATACATACATTCTTACGGTACCTACATTATCCTCATGTAACTCCAAAGGTATAGGCAGCTCACGCTAAGATAGCTCTCAGTAGGCAAGAATTTTTCCGACTTACTTAATACTTATGGTTACCTATATTATGACCAAAATAACACAAAAACTTTGTAAATTGTATTCTAGTTGATCTGATGTTTAAGCTGTATTTATGTGAAGTTTCATCTAAATCCGTTCAGTCGTTCAGGCATGAAATGAAAGAGCCACAAACATACATCCGCCCTCACAAACTTTCACATTTATAATATCAGTTATATGTCCACCGATAATTTTAACATCGACCTGAGTGGGGTTGTGAATTTTGCTCATTTTTAAAACACTAAATAATTAGGAAAACATTACCAAATGTCTATACGAAACTTTTTTGACGATAGCTGTAGTTTTGGTTGTGATTCATTAAAGTATGGATATCCAATTTCATAATTACATTTTTATTATTCTGAAATATATGTTATTTCAGGGAGTGTGGATGGGACTCATGACTGGATCCGGATGTCTTTCTAGAGTAATGGGGCCAGTTTTCGTAACGTACATTTATGAACAGTATGGAACAATTTGGACATTTACTTTAACTGCCATAATGATGCTCAGCTGCCTAATATGGTTATTGAGTTTTCAGACCGTTTTGAATCCCAAAGAAATGGTGTCGAAGAATGAAGGTCGGGAACTGAACGATGCCATGCATTTTGAATCTGTTATTCTCAATGAAGAGAACGATAAATAAAGTGAAAAGGGTGAAAATTGTGAACAAGAGAAATGAATGTGAAAAGTGATTGAATGGTTCATTTTATATCTGACTTTTGAGTATGTTTTAGGACAGGATTCAAGGAAAAAGCATATAATCTTCAGTCACGTGTATGAAGTACTCATATAGTTTTATACCTCATGACATCCATGCAACTGAATTTTCATAAAATTCATGCAGATGAATCCTGATTCTTTAGTAAATACACTGATGATCTTTACTTTACACCCCCAAATATTCAGGCGATGAAAATTTTCATTCAATTCTTCTCTATTTGCACGTATGATCTGACCCGTACTAAGAATCGCACGCTAAAAGGTAAGACCTTGTTAATCCTTAGCTATTACAAGATTCAGCTCCTGAGGGATATCGTCAATAAGGGGTGACAGTAGAATAATGGAAAATGACATGATTATTCACAACAGGCCAACAAAAATTAATATAAAAAAATATGGCTTATCAACGAACTGGTCAAAAAAATTTTTTGAGAGTATCTGCAGTAGACTTGTCGACAAATTGTTCGACTTTTCTTCCTGATGAGAAAAACTATTCTACAAATACCGTACATTTCACAAGTACTTCACATAAACACTTCAACTTCTAAACTTGATGTGCATGATGTCTCGATCATACTGTGATATTAGAGATGCCATTTACAAAAATATTAGAATTTGTTTTATGTTAAAATTATAGCAGAGGTTCAGTCACAACTGACTATTCTACTTTTATTTCGAGCTATGTAGTAGGGAGAATGTTACACGATATCAGACATGTTCCACAATCAGACAAAGCATGTAATTTTGAAATTCCAGCCGCAAGTTCGATGTTTTTCATTTGGATAGTAGGGTTACACACGCAGTTTTGGTAAACAAAGTTGTAACGCTATTCTTTTGGATTTGAGCATTTTTCAACAAAAAACTTGTTTTTCTAGGTAAGTTTTTTCTATCCTTGATTTAATATTATAAGCCTTAATTTTTCTTTTGGAACTAGTAGTACAAAAACAATCTGTTGATCAGATTTTGGGCTATTTTATTGACATTTTATGAGCGAGTTTACTTTTGTAGGTTATTCATGGAGTTCACAGTTGAATTTAATTTTGTATTACGGTTTAAGTTCCACCTTCAGACAGCATCTGTGTTCCACAATCAGACGCTATCTGATTGTGGAACATAATTCGTGCCGTTAAAAAATTGACTTATGGAGCATCGTATGGTACTTTGGGATCGGTTTCCGACTCTGGATGTATGACTCGTGAGTTGTTTCCAAGCACTTCATTGAACATACGCAGTTTGACGCATTTTGACCTTACCACCGCATACTTCCAACAAGATGCAACCGTTAGATGTCTCTGTGTTTTTTTCGTTCAAATCATTCTACAATACTGCCTCACAAACATGGCTTTTAGAACATCCTGAGATATCCGTTTCTATTTTTGATATAGCTGGCTGTGTTAATAATGCATTAGAAAAATCGATGACGCCAGCTAATATAAAATTCGGATTTCGAAAAACTGGGATTTATCCTTTCGTTAAATTCATATTTACAGATGACGACTTTGCAATTAGTAGCGTAACTGATAGGAATGTGGATCAAAACAATAAAGAAGCCCGACCACATATAGATCCCAATTAACCATCAACGTTATGTCAGTCTCCTCACTTTCAACATCAATCAATTTACACACAACTCCCACACAAAATCAAAACACAGAAACTTTCGTGAGTCCGCAAGAATTCAAAGGATACCCAGTAGCTGAAAAACGAAAGAATCAGAGAAAGAAGAGAGAAAAAGCTGAAAGTATTATCGCCACCGACACTCCATAAAATATCGCCCTGGAAATAAAACAGATAGACAGAGAAAAAAAAAGCTTGAAGAAGAAAAATATCACGAAAAAAAAGTAGGATTCGATGAAGACTCAACAGACGATGAAAATGAGAACGCGGCGATGCTTGTAACTGAAGATTCTGATGATGAAATTGATTTTGTAGGAGAAATCGATCCACCACCTCTTCTAGACAAGCTTAATAAAAAGCCAGAAGTTGCCGATTTTATTTTGATAGAATTTATAGACAAAAAGAAAAAAATGTATTACATACATACATTATGTAAAAGAGATAAGGAATGTGAGGTTAAATTTATGGGAAAGTCCATTAACTATGATAACAGCTTCATTTACCCCGAAATAGAAGATGTCTCTTTGGTATGCTTGGAAAACATTGAGATGGTGTTACCAAAATCATCACACGTGGGAACAACAAAACGGCAACAATCAAATTTGAAGTTAATTTTTCAGCCTTAGAAGTTCGTTAAAACAGTACTAAAACTTTTGTCTTATTGTGGAACATGCCGTGTCTGGATGTGGAACATGTATGTTCCACAATCAGACGACTGTCCTTTCATTTTTAAACAAACTTTTTTTGAATTATTTTTTTGGTTGATGATGTATGTACTACCATAGAACTTTATGCACGGCCTTAATTTGTATTAGTGACGATCATATTTTCGTTTGCTCAATAAATAAGGTTAATATTTAGCAAAACCTATTTTGTGTCTGATTGGGGAACACTCTCCCCTACATTATTAGTATTGACTACAGAAAAACTCAGTACAATGGAAAAAATCATGAATTTATGAAAAATACCTGAGCCATAGACGAAATCATAAGTACCTAAACTTGTTGAGGTTCAATAGATGTGGCACCTTGAATGAATGTTTTGAGAAACGTATTGAACGTCTATGCTGGAAGTTCATGAGCCAATGAACATGAAGGTGTTGTTAGTTGACTGTTGACTGCCACATTTTCTTGAATGTAGATGGAGAAGTAGCCAGAAAATCTTTTCCTTCTAAAAACTAATATCTTCCTAAAAATATCGCGATTTTTTCTGTGATGATACTACGTGATGGTAGGAATTCAGAACACTTTTTATTTTTCGTCGGACTCAATTAGTTTTCGATATATATCATGTCAAAGTTTGTATGATGTCATATTTTACCTTTTTTTAAGCAATAAACGATTGCAATTCATATATTTTTTATTCAATACTTTTTTTTCCATATCATCGCACTTTTTCTATCCCTTTCTATTCACTTATTGCTAAGTTTCTTGAAATTAGATTGAAATTCCATAATTTGTCACACGCTAACTCAACATAACCTAACCCAACCTAATTTAAATCAGTCTAAACTTACTTTAGAATTTAAAAAAAAATATGTATTTTCAACATCTAACCTGACCTCCAAATTCTAAAAGGAACGTATTTTCGAATATTTACTTTTGTAAAAACTATGTTTCCTCAACATCTAACCTGACCTCCGAATTCTAAAAGGAACGTATTTTCGAATAGTGAAACTTACCTAATGCAATTTATAAAAAGTGATTTGTGTGCACCTGACAAATTATGGAATTTCATTCTAATTTCAGGAAACTCGGCAATAAGAGAATGAAAAGAGATATAAAAAGGTGCGATAATATCAAAAAAGTTGTGTTAAATAAAAAAATATGTGAATTGCAATTGTTTATTTATTGCTTTAAAAAAAGGGAAAATTTGATGTCATACAAACTTTGACAGGCTATATCTCGAAAACTAAGTGAGTCCGACAAAAAATAAAAAGTGTTCTGAATTCCTACCATCATGTAGTATCACCTCAGAAAAAATCGCGAAGATCCGTGAGTATCCCATAAAGTATAATTTAGCCAAAATATCTTCCTTTTCAGTTTAATCGGCATGATTAATCAGTATGATCCAGGAATGACGACCTGGATTGCTTAAGTTGTTATTTTCATTAATGTTATTTTGTTTATATTTCTGACGTTCTTTCATAACCTCATCACATTGGATATTTTATTATTAGTTTTCAATTTAAGCTCAAGCTTTTGGCACATAATCCACAGAAACAGTTTATTTCTTGAATATACACAGGGACTTTTGAGTTTTAGACCAGAAAGAGTGAACTTTTCAGGTTGCCTTCACTGGAAACGAGTGGAATCATCGACATAACCTCAACCGGTTATGTCGGTGAGTGGAATCATTCAATAACTTTCCTCTCTACTTTCAAGGTTATATTTTGTGTCCGTCTTTTATGGCAAATTTGCTGAATATTTCATTAAATGTCTACTAAGTGGTCATTTTTATAAATTGATTTCTTCTGTATTCAATTACTGGCTAAACTTACTTTTTACACTGTAATTTATAGGATTGATGTATTATATAATGTGATATATACTAATATTATTTTCTGACTAGATATGATTTCCAAAATAATGAAATATATTTTTATAATTTAGTATATAGTAGGAAATTTCCTATCAATTTGTTTTTTATTTATGATATATGTATTTTATATGTTTTATGTATTATACGATATACATTTTACAATTTGAAATCACTGCTTTTTTTTTCGCTGAATATTTCCATTAGTTTTTCATTTTTGTTGAGAGGGCTGGATTCTGAATGACATCACTAAGACGCCATTTGTGGGATCGATTGAGACCTCAATCGTCAATAAAAGATTAGCGAGGCTCCCAAAGGCGATCAGTTGTAACCGACAAACAATTATTGGGGTTACAAATTAATAGCGGGAAAAATGAAATGTAAGATGTTAAAGAAATAATAAGGAGACAGAGTAAGAGACACAGTAAGCATGTAAGGAGAGGAGTAGAAAGACGAGACTTCCTCTAGAAAATTACATATTGATAATGGTGAAGACACGGTAAGTGGGGATAGTGAACTCATGAGTATTCTGGGATTGGATATGGGAGCTTCTGAATGTATTAGGAAATATTTTTGAAAGCGTAAAAAGGAAAAATGATAATGAAGTAAATTATGTGATATCATTGTATAGTGATAGGGATAGAGACCCATTTATAGTTATTGTTGAATCCACATCAGAAAGGAGGAATTTAAGATCTTTACCTCTTTTGGAAATAGTTTAAGATGTATGTGATTTCAAATTAGAAAATATTAAAAAAATTAAAATAAATGGAAGAAATAAAGTAGGAATAGAGTTAATTGATAGAGAAAGTGCAAACAATATGGTAACCAATGAAAGACTGAGAGACAATGGATATAATACATATAATACCATATGTAAACATATAAAGCAATAGTTGAAGGTATATCGATATCATTTACAGAAGAAGAATTAAAAAATATGATAGATAGTAGTTTTCAAAATTAGCCAAAGATGAAAGAACGAATAGAAGAACCATAATGAATGGAAAAACAAATTATTCACCAGCATCTACCATATTGATAACTTTTAAAGGAACAAATATATTGATTTTTGCTTTATGATATTTGTAACAACCCCATATGTACCACCGGTCACTCAGTGTTTCAATTGCTCACTATACGGACACATAAAAAAGAACTGCGGAGGGAGAAGGATTTTTTTTAATGTACTGAAAAACATAAAGACGATGAAACGTACAAAAACTGTACAATAATAGAATTTTTATTTCGTCGAAGCAATGAATATAAATCAAATTTATAAGGTATCGAAAATGGACGTAAATTTAAGGTTTACAAAATATGTCACAAAATGTGTTCAGAAAAGTTATATAAGTTTGAAAATGCTTTATCCTCATCGTCATTTATAATAAGTTTGAAAATAAAATTAACAAATGCGCTTGTGTTGAGTAATTTTGCATATTGTGATATTGTATACGGTTCACGTCTGGATAAAAAAGACATTTGTAGAATTGAAAGAGTTCAAAAATGATGTCTTAGGTATGGTATTAGAAAATATGACAGAATTTCATATAAAGTTAAGGAAACCAAATGGTTAACTATGAAAAATAGACATGTTTTACACTTGGCTACCCTCTTCCATAAAATATTGATTAACAAATGTCCATCATATTTGTATAACAAAATAAGATTTCGTAGCGATGTACATACTTTGAATTTGAGGTTTAAAGGGTTACTTTCACCTCCGTCCCATCGAACCACTCCATACTTATCGACGATCCTTCAGTTATAACATATATAGGTAGTTTGTATAATGATATTACACAAAAATATACAGTTAGTAAAGTTTCCTCATTTGAGTGCTGTCACAAAAAAATCTCATCGCTGCTCAATCAGAAAGTCAGTGATTTCATAGATTTAATATTTCTGAAAAATTTACAGTATGAACATTTAACATGTTTTCTCTCCCTCCTTCCTCTTTTTTTTTTCTCTTGAACCGTCTGATTATCCCGGACAACAAACATCGATTACATAATTAATTAAGCAAATAACGAATTGAACAACAATGATGATGGCTTATAACGTGTTGGTGAGGGTACACTTAGAATATGGTAGTATACTTTTCAAACCATGCACCAAAAAAATATAAAAAAGTTAGATCAAATATATATTCAAGGACTCAGACTATTTCTGGGATGTATGAAATCAATATCTACAAATGCTATATTGGCGTAAGCTGAAGTAATGAACTTAAAATTTAGACGACAATGGTTGGCACTTGAATACGTAACCAAACGTATAGATAATGAACGAACAACAAATACCATACTCTGGAAAAAATCTGTACATCTTTTAATATTCCACTGCAGTATTTTCGAGTTCTCCTGCAGCTGAAAAATCAAATACGCCACTGCAATCAATCAAGTCGCCCCTGAGCGCCAATTAATTTTTACTGTTGTTTCATAATTTGTATTACTTTCTTTTTTATATTAAATTTCATTTCGTTGTATCAATTCTTAAACGAATAATCAATAAAAAAAATTACACACAATGGAAACACAATAGACAAAACAGCGGTAAAATGTATTTTAGGTTCAACCGGACTATCCTTTGAAACCATAGTATATGAAATTACCAAACGTGGAAAGAAGACATATTACTAGTATTACTAGGATGACAACAGGACATTGAAGCTGTAAATATCATTTTTTTTAAATTGGGACTGGTAATAGTCCAAATTGATACTGTACTGTACAGCCAACATGAATCCTGGACAACACCTTCATCACAAATGGATCAAACCCGAAATTTCAGCTCCCCTAGACATGGTTACAGTGTTAAGAAGCCCAAACTACAAAAATATCAAAGAGCTAATTAGGTATGTAACAAGATGTAGAGAAATGAAGAAGGTTGAAAATTTCCAAAACCCCTGAACCCATAAAAAAACATATAATCTTAAATATTCCTAACTAATAAACCTAATTCTGGTGAACACACACAAATTTATAAAGTAAATAAATAATAGTTTGATAAACTAACGCTTTGATAGCAACACAAACTAAAAAATAAAAAACAATTCGAAACTAATTTAAGATTATAATAAGTCCTATAGTTTGACGTTATTAATGACTTTTAATAAGCTTGAAATCAGAATAAGTAAATCTATTTACAGAAAAATTAACACAATCTTAAATTAGTTTCGAATAATTTTTTATTTTTCAGTTCGTGTTGCTATTGAAGCGTGCTTTTTAGTTTTTTAAATTATTTAGTTTTTTTTACTATTTCAAGCCCATTTATTTTAATATAAAATTTATACGCATGCACAGACAGTGTGGTTGTCCCACTCGGTTTCACACAGAGACTGTGCGAGGAAATTATTTAATCCTGGCGATCCTGATCGCCGGAAGCGCAGAAGGACCACATAATTTTAATATTTGTTTCTTGGATATTACGACTTTGAATCACGAAATTTCGACTTTTGTCTCAAAATTTCTACTTTAATCTCAAAATTTCGACTTTTATCTCGAAATTTCAACTTTAATCTCGTAATTTCGAAATTACGATTTTAAACTCGAAATTTGGACTTCAAACTCGAAATTTCGACTTTAATCTCGAAATTTCGACTTTAATCTCGAAATTTCGACTATAATCTCGAAATTTCGACTTCAATCTCGAAATTTCGAGATAAAAGTCGAAATTTTGAGATTAATGTCGAAATTTCGAATAAAAGTCGAAATTTTGAGATTAAAGTCTAAATTTCGAGATTTAAAGTCGTAATTTTCAAGAAACAAATAATAAAAATATGTGCGCGGAAGCGCATTCCGTAATAATGAGACTTGATAGGTGTATAAAGTTCAAAATGCATCTGTCCGTTTAAAGTTTGTCAAAATCGAGTCCAAAGGAGTCGGTTAGAAACAAACATTCAAGTGAAGCTAATATAATCGTGTTAAAAAAATAATAGAACAAGTTAAAAAAAATAAAAAATTAGACAAATGAAGAAGAAACAAATTTAGGCTACAAGTATTGCGCAAAGTAAGACGATCTGTAACCTAGGACAAAACTGCAGTTATACAACACTCAAAGGATAGGTAATACGATGTAACAGGAGGATAAGTGGCTAATGCGCCGCGCAGTAACAACGGACATATAACCTAGACAGAGAGACACAGAGAGAGAGAGAACTATTGATAAAATTCACTCGAACAAAAGTATATTTAAAACTATCAATTTTAATTTCTGAATATGTAAGATAAACAACCGACAAATAGCGAAGTTAGCAAGGTGAACTTGTGCTCTACCGAATTTGTCATTTCAAGATAGATCTGTTGTGAGTACTACTTTACATTTAACATCAATTAACTCAGAAGAATATTTTGCATATCACTTTGATATATGTAATTCACCATATTCAGCAGTTGAAATAGAATCGTTGATAATGAACTAGGATGTTCGTACTGTGTTTCGTACTGTGGTAACTGTAACAATTTACCGAGTATCGTCTTGTAGATAATAGTATATAGTGCCCCAGCGAATTGTTCACTGGATATGGAAAACATTTCCAAAGAGGAGAATTATAGAATTTTTCGAAAATTATTGAATCAAAATGATAGCTAAAACGATCAAATTGAATTCCTGAATGAGAAATTGCGAACCTTTAAAAAACCATACAAAATAACTAAGTCGAAGTGGTGAAGCAAAACGAAGAGCTCAAAGTTCAAAATAGCTCATTGAAAAAAATATTTTTTTCAATGGACGAAGAGGTAAAAAATACTATTTGCTTGTATACAATCTTTAATAAATATATGGGAACTGGCCAATTGAGTTTGTCACAATGCTTGGATTCCTTGTTGCCATTAACTTCTCTTAAGACGGTTTAGATATAAGCAATTATACAGTAAACAATGTGGATCCTTGTCGTTATAATATATATGCACATTCGAATCACAGTGGGACTACTCACAACTGACACATTATTTTCTGTTATTAATTTAAGTAACATTCTTATTACCATCATAGCATCAATATTTTACGCCTGTACTATTTTTGTTAATTTGTACCTGAAAAAAATTGATTCTTTTTTTTTTAATAATAATAATAATATAGAATAGAATAGAACAGAGTAGAGGCAAACAATTATGAATAACAGATAATTGAAAGCCAATAAGTACTTAAAAAGGAAAAAAAACCCAAGAAATGGTTCAAAACTTGTTCTAAGGAGTAAAAGTGATTTTGCACTAAAAAAATCTTCTGATTTTCGTTTCGAAAATGAAAATTGAACTGCTATTGCTTATGTTTTCTGGATTCGAATTGAATATTTTTGGAGCCCTGAAGTTTGGAGTATTTAAGTTATTCTGAGTGTTATAAAATCTAAGGCAGTTTGTTTTATCGATATTTAGAAAAAGAAGATTCGCCGAGAACCGATTATTAACTAGGAATGGAATTTTGTCACAGTTTTCCATTATGTAACTTTCTCGGAGGTTGGAAATTATAAATGAGTTGTCATCTACGTATATAGTGAAGGATGCTGTCCCAGGAAGCTTATCAATGTCGTTGATGTTGATTATGAATAGTAAGGGGCCAAGTACTGACCCTTGTGGGACACCCAAGTCGTTTTTTAGGTACCCAGATGACTCGTTCTGAGTTTATCCAAAAAAACTGTGCGAGTTACACAGTCAATTGCTCTGCTGGGATCAGAAAAAAACAGGGCATTCGCCTGCCTCAATGTGATCCACTGATTTGTCATAGTAGATATATCACACCTTTGCTTTTTTCTAGTGTTACTTTTTGTCTGTACCAAAATTAACAGAGGGGTAATGTAGAACGCCGCCCCTGTCTAGTTAAGTGAGTATTGCCTCGCGCAATACACCACGTGAACATTTCGCCAGGTGGCGGAGAAAAAGGTGAAAAGACGAAAAGGCAGTGGGGAGAGCGACGAACTGGAGGGTGGTCGATGCTCGACGAACAAGTAGATGTTTTGGGTATCCGGGTGTCACAATCACCAACTTATTGTTGGCAGTTAAGGCTTTAGTTAGCTGATTACCAGTTTATCTACCTGTTAACAGAGTTAGACGGATTCCTACCTGTCAACTTTAGGATTAGCGGGAGCTCCTTCGAGGAACCGAACAAAAGTGAGTGGTATTGGAACTTTAGGGCCCCGGACTTTATATAATAAAACGGATGCTGTAGTATTTAAGTTAGATTTTATCTATTTTGTAAATGTTGGTGCTGTCCGTGTGGACTGTAGAATGCTGAACCGACATTTTCTGATTTGTAACCGACCCTATCAATTAAATAAATATTTCTTTCTCGTTGAGGAGCGGAGAAGTGTTACAAGCACCACTGATGATTACTATGGGGTCTGGTGTTGAATCATCAATGTGTTGTGTTTGTGCTCTGGTTTTCAACTGATATACAGTAAATTATTTTGTATTTTTCGAAGGGATTAGGCAGCGTTTCCGTTTGAAGCTCGCACGGTAGCACCATCGCTTCGAATTTTTGTAGACAACAACAAGGTCATATTTCAACTAATTCACACGAACATCAGTCAGTTATACATTCCGCTTGCATCACTCTGTCTATTGGTGAAAATAGTATGAATGTCGTTTCGGTATTTTTTAAGTTTATCGCTGTCAGACAGACAGAGAGACAGACGCGGAGGGGGACTTTGTTTCATAATATGTCCGTTCATAAGTTTTTTCTCCATGAAAATATACAAATGAGAATAAAAAGCAATATAATATTCTCACAGTAACTAATTATTTCTGTGCTGATAAGAAGAAATCAAACCAAAAATCATTCACATTTGTTATATTGTTATATTATAAATCTTCGAAATTATAACGTCGAATGTCGATGAAACCGAAATTGCCCTATACGTTTTAATAAAACTATTTACTAGCACTTCAATATGTTTTGTGAATTTTGTTATTGTTGTAATTGATTAAGACACACAGCTCTTTTTTGGTTATATTCCAGATTGGCAAGCAAAATATCGACATGTAGTGAGTTTCATCCAGTATAAGCTGAAGTTGTGCACGTAATTGTGATTGGATATCCAGAAAATATCCTACTCTGATGTCATTTGTCTGAGATACATTGATTTATAATTAGAAACCACAACTAAATTATTTTCAATAAGGTTAATTAGTGTCGAAAGTGGTATAATGCAGGAGAAATTCACTCTTTCCATGTTCCAAGGAACTTTTCCACAGCTTATTGCAGTACTGGCAGGTGAGTTACTTTTGGAATACCTATAACTCTCACGAATCTCAATGATAAACGTTTCAAAATAGCTGTTCATGTAACCAAATGGAGATCGATTCTTTTCGTACGCCTAAATAGCGATATTCAACCGGAATAAGGGTAGCAAGATCCCGCAAGGTATCTCTCATTCTGATAGAAAATGTATTTCCATTATTTTTCAAATAATGAAATTATCAATTCTTCCAATTTTTTCTAATATCGAAATAAAAATTAGTTTTTCCCAGTGTTCCGACTTCCTTTAATTATCTTTCTTCTACATTCTGAAATATCTGATACTCTTTCTATCTTGTTTTCCAAAAGTAAAGTTCAGCTCTTGTAATGTCTTCCATAATCTAGTTCTTTTCATATCAGAAAAAAACTGCCTTCACGAACAACTGACAAAACTTTATTCAATGCAGGCATTTCGTTTTTAATGTAAAAAGGGTGTACCTGATAGAATTCTTGACTCCTTCATCGATAACCAAACTCTTTCTGCCAGTGGATACATTCGGCTCCAAAAAGCTGTTGTTTTCCTTGAATTCCTTGAGAATTCTAAAAATTGTCGATCTATTGACACTGGTCATACCCGCGCATTTTTGCACTACTTCCTCCTTACTTCATATTTTGTATTCTTAAAGAATTATAAACATTCATAACAATGGTTTTTCATCTTTATTTGTCATCATCTGAATATTACTGTTGAGTGTTCAGAGTCGGTCGACCCTAATCGATCCGCCAGATGAGACAAATGAGGATTTGAAGCTTTATAACTCCTATTTATTATATGCGAGCGCTTTCGACAGCTGGTCGTGCTATCATCATCAAGGCTCTACTACTTCATATACTATAACAATTTAAATCATGTGGTGTTCCAACTATTATATAATTTTAAAATAGTAGGTACTAGAGTTCTCATAAAGGACTGTGACGTTTTTGTCCTAAACTGTCCCTGTCAGTGGCGTACGGAAATTATACTAATCATACTAATATAATTATATGATTGAAATATATAGAATCACAACCTAACAAAAATGGTTTCGTTTCAATGCAATGCTATTTCTGAAAAAGTATTTCCTACTAATATGGAATATCAGTATTCCCAATGAATAATTATGTACTCGAGTTTTTAACTACCAATTCGACAAACTTGCTCAACAGCTTATCTGGTTTTACCAAACAAAGTTTCGTTAACAAGGGTTACAAGGTAGATATCATTGATAAATGAATAGCTTGAATACAAGCTATTTGCCAAGTCTATTCCACTCAAAAAACGTTAATGAGCTTCATAGGTCATTGACATACTTTGATGAACGCATCAAGTACACTGCCCGTTAAAAAAAGGAAGACTTGAACGGAGATAACAGAAAAAATACAATTAAAGCAAATTTATTGGAAACAAAGACAAGACTTCAATTTAGGAGCATATAATCTGACTCTTGCGCAGAACTTCATGAAATTTAATGATATTCTACTAGTCGCAAGAAGGGAGTAATATTTGAGAAAATAAGTCGGGGAGTTGTATGGATTCGAAGTACCTATTTGTGTTCATACTTAGTTCGTCAATTCCTATTTTGTTAGAAACCTGAACTATTGGGTGTGACAATCTTAGATTTTTTTTCAATAACAGTGATGCATCGTTTATAATGAAGTCTTTATTTCAGGAACACTTGGTTCGATTTCCGATGGGATGCATTATGGTTGGAGTGCTCCTGCAATTCAGATCTTAAAAAGCGAAAACTCTCCAGTTGAACTGGGGCCTAACGATGTCAGATGGTTAGAAACTCTTTACATGATTGGTGGGTTCGCAGGATTACCGATTACAATTTTTGCTGTGGATAAAATAGGGAGAAAAGGATCAATTTTGATTTCGGCAGTAATTTCCTTGATTTCTTGGTTACTTATAGGATTAGCAAATAGGGTTGAATATCTTTATGTTGCCAGGTTTATGGTGGGATTGTCTGCAGATGTTGCGTTCGTAGCAGCTCCCATGTACATCGCTGAAATAGCCGATGAGAAAATCAGAGGTTTTCTTGCTGGTATCGTTTACGTGATGATGCTGGTTGGTATTTTGATCATCTATGCTGTTGCTCCATATGTACAATTCTATGTTTCATCCATCATTGGAATAATACTGGTTTCAATACAGTTGATTACATTTCCTTTCATGCCGGATTCTCCCTATTACCAACTATCCAGAGAGAATCCCGAAAAGGCGAAACTTCATCTACAGAGATTGCGTGGTACGGAAAACGTTGAAGCAGAACTTAAAGACATAACTGCTGCTGTCGAAAGGCAACAAACGGAAAAAGGGAGACCTCAGGACCTGGTTTTGTCGAAAAGCAATAGAAAAGCTGTTCTGATCATGTTTGTATTGAACGGTGCACAGCATTTGAGCAGTATGAGTGTGATATTGATGAACTTACATGACATTCTTTCAGCGGCTGATTCAGTTTATATGAGTTCCAAAATAGCTGGTATTTTGTTTGCACTAATGATGCTTATGTCAGCAATTATTAGTGATTTTGTTATCGACAAATTTGGTCGTAAACCTCTCCTCATAACTTCATGTTTATTAACAGGTTGCTCTTTATTAGTTTTGGCAATATTCTTCTCGTTGAAGAAAACTGGTATGAATGTCGATTACGTCTCTTGGATTCCATTAGTATCTGTCATGGTTTACGCTGTAGTTTTCAAATTTGGTCTGGGAATTATACCAATAGTTATGACAGCGGAACTATTTCCTGCAAACGTAAAAGCTATGGGAATGACCATTGCTGATTTCTTCTATGTATTGTTCGGCTGGTTCTCGATAGAAATATTCCAAAGACTTTCAATGAAAGTGGGCTACGATGTTCCTTTTTATATATTTTCCATTTGCACCTTACTGACTGCTGTATTCGTACAAGCTTATGTTCCAGAAACAAAAGGAAAAACGCTTGAAGAAATTCAATTCATTCTGAAGGGAATTCCTTTTCCACATAAGAGCAACAGTATTCCTTGTGAATATTTCGAGAATGGAAGTGACAAAATAAGACATATCCAAGGAGGAGACGTTTCTGGAGGCCAGCAATGTAGAGATCCTAAAGGACCATCAATTCCTTGAAAAAATCGAAGTGGATAGAATTTGAGTTCTCGAAATACATATTTTTTCGATACTTTATTAACATATTGAAATTCTCAGTTTGAGTTTGTTTGGAGTTGTACGTAAATTCTGTGAAATATTTTACATCCTACAAAAATTTGATTTCCAGTTTAAATTAAATAATTTGAATATTTCAGTTAGTCTAATATACAGAGTGGTACATACCACGACGTCAAAAAAATTAAATGGCATTGCTTACATCAAATGGTTTTTAAATATGCCTCATGTAATCTGACGGTTTACAGTTTTCCAAACAATTTTCAGTTTTTTTTTGCAATTCAGTCGGTAAGTATTTGTAAAATAGTCTTTATGAATTGTTCCTAACATCCATAAAATAATGAAAAAAATCTATAAATTTTGTTCGAAGGCAGATTTTGTTGTTTGTTGTTTTTACTGTAGTAGGTAGATACATTCACATAACGTATTTTCAATTGGGAGTTGAAAATTCAATTCTGGCCTTGAAAAAAAAACAATCCAAGCGGAGATTTTCAGAAAAGTATTGACAAATCCATAACTCGAAATATATTTTTTATTTTTTTCAAGTTATAATTTGGAGCACCTTGTACATGTAACATATCGGAGTATACCATGCTTTTTTTATAACGTAAAAGAACCTGGTAGGATTCTGAAAAAAACACTTGGAAATTAATATTCTAACTAGTTTGGAAATTCACTTCAGACAAGTGAGAACAGATTGAAAAATGAGGGCGGTTAAACAAATGAGAGCGGGTTAACAGTACTCCAATAAGACATAACATCGAAGACAGCATTGAGGTGAGTGTTATACAATGAAGAACAATGAAGTGGATTTAATGGTGTATGATGGAAAATAATTCCATTAAAATTAAAATATGAATAGATAGAGCCACCGGTAGTATATATATATATATATACATATATATATATATATATATATATATATATATATATATATATATATATATATATATATATATATATATATATATATATATATATATATATATATATATATGATGTTTGTTTTTCCGGGTGTTCATCCGTTGTGTACTATTCGATAGTCGACGTTTCGCCATCATCTCAGATGGCATTATCAAGACGAGTTACTGCTTCGCTTCGAGAGGTATAACTTACTCGAAGCGAAGCAGTAACTCGTCTTGATAATGCCATCTGAGATGATGGCGAAACGTCGACTATCGAATAGTACACAACGGATGAACACCCGGAAAAACAACACATCATATTCTACCATCCGTGAAAACCTACATTGTAATATATATATATATATATATATATATATATATATATATATATATATATATATATATATATATATATAAATAGATAAGTACTTTTTGATCATTCCCATATGGATTTCAATTTAAGAGCCACCGGTATACAGCTGTTTTAGCCTATTGGGCATCGTCAGTACCGGGCAGGCGGTCCTCGATTGAAGACAAAATGTGAAAAACCAGAAAAGTACTTGATAAAAATAACTGCGTAAACGCAAATGAAACATAAGTGGAACCACCTATTGGTGGCTCTTGAATTGAAATCAATATGGGAATGATCAAAAAGTACTTATCTATTTATCTTTTGATTCTCATGGAATTATTTTCCTGCAGCTTGACTGCATTAACCTATATATATATATATATATATATATATATATATATATATATATATATGAATATATATATATATATATATATATATATATATATATATATATATATATATATATAAATAGATAAGTACTCTTTGATCATTCCCATATTGATTTCAATTTAAGAGCCACCGGTATACAGCTGTTTCAGCCTATTGGGCATCGTCAGTACCGGGCAGGCGGTCCTCGATTGAAGACAAAATGAGAAAAAACCAAGAAAGTACTTGATAAAAATAGCTGCGTAAACGCAAGCGAAACATAAGTGGAACCACCTATTGGTGTGACACCCAAGTCAACTTGCCAAGTTTTTATGTCAGTGTTGGTGGTTTGACCAATCAACCGACAACTGCGGTAGCAGAAATTTGGGAAGCTAACCTGAAATGCCATCGGAAAACGAATCCACATGTTTCTAGAAATGATATGAAATCTAGAAAGGTTAATGCAGTCAAGCTGCTGGAAAATAATTCCATGAAAATCAAAAAATAAATAGATAAGTACTCTTTGATCATTCCCATATTGATTTCAATTTAAGAGCCACCGGTATACAGCTGTTTCAGCCTATTGGGCATCGTCAGTACCGGGCAGGCGGTCCTCGATTGAAGACAAAATGAGAAAAAACCAAGAAAGTACTTGATAAAAATAGCTGCGTAAACGCAAGCGAAACATAAGTGGAACCACCTATTGGTGTGACACCCAAGTCAACTTGCCAAGTTTTTATGTCAGTGTTGGTGGTTTGACCAATCAACCGACAACTGCGGTAGCAGAAATTTGGGAAGCTAACCTGAAATGCCATCGGAAAACGAATCCACATGTTTCTAGAAATGATATGAAATCTAGAAAGGTTAATGCAGTCAAGCTGCTGGAAAATAATTCCATGAAAATCAAAAAATAAATAGATAAGTACTCTTTGATCATTCCCATATTGATTTCAATTTAAGAGCCACCGGTATACAGCTGTTTCAGCCTATTGGGCATCGTCAGTACCGGGCAGGCGGTCCTCGATTGAAGACAAAATGAGAAAAAACCAAGAAAGTACTTGATAAAAATAGCTGCGTAAACGCAAGCGAAACATAAGTGGAACCACCTATTGGTGTGACACCCAAGTCAACTTGCCAAGTTTTTATGTCAGTGTTGGTGGTTTGACCAATCAACCGACAACTGCGGTAGCAGAAATTTGGGAAGCTAACCTGAAATGCCATCGGAAAACGAATCCACATGTTTCTAGAAAAGATATGAAATCTAGAAAGGTTAATGCAGTCAAGCTGCTGGAAAATAATTCCATGAAAATCAAAAAATAAATAGATAAGTACTCTTTGATCATTCCCATATTGATTTCAATTTAAGAGCCACCGGTATACAGCTGTTTCAGCCTATTGGGCATCGTCAGTACCGGGCAGGCGGTCCTCGATTGGTCAAACCACCAACACTGACATAAAAACTTGGCAAGTTGACTTGGGTGTCACACCAATAGGTGGTTCCACTTATGTTTCGCTTGCGTTTACGCAGCTATTTTTATCAAGTACTTTCTTGGTTTTTTCTCATTTTGTCTTCAATCGAGGACCGCCTGCCCGGTACTGACGATGCCCAATAGGCTGAAACAGCTGTATACCGGTGGCTCTTAAATTGAAATCAATATGGGAATGATCAAAGAGTACTTATCTATTTATTTTTTGATTTTCATGGAATTATTTTCCAGCAGCTTGACTGCATTAACCTTTCTAGATTTCATATCATTTCTAGAAACATGTGGATTCGTTTTCCGATGGCATTTCAGGTTAGCTTCCCAAATTTCTGCTACCGCAGTTGTCGGTTGATTGGTCAAACCACCAACACTGACATAAAAACTTGGCAAGTTGACTTGGGTGTCACACCAATAGGTGGTTCCACTTATGTTTCGCTTGCGTTTACGCAGCTATTTTTATCAAGTACTTTCTTGGTTTTTTCTCATTTTGTCTTCAATCGAGGACCGCCTGCCCGGTACTGACGATGCCCAATAGGCTGAAACAGCTGTATACCGGTGGCTCTTAAATTGAAATCAATATGGGAATGATCAAAGAGTACTTATCTATTTATTTTTTGATTTTCATGGAATTATTTTCCAGCAGCTTGACTGCATTAACCTTTCTAGATTTCATATCATTTCTAGAAACATGTGGATTCGTTTTCCGATGGCATTTCAGGTTAGCTTCCCAAATTTCTGCTACCGCAGTTGTCGGTTGATTGGTCAAACCACCAACACTGACATAAAAACTTGGCAAGTTGACTTGGGTGTCACACCAATAGGTGGTTCCACTTATGTTTCGCTTGCGTTTACGCAGCTATTTTTATCAAGTACTTTCTTGGTTTTTTCTCATTTTGTCTTCAATCGAGGACCGCCTGCCCGGTACTGACGATGCCCAATAGGCTGAAACAGCTGTATACCGGTGGCTCTTAAATTGAAATCAATATGGGAATGATCAAAGAGTACTTATCTATTTATTTTTTGATTTTCATGGAATTATTTTCCAGCAGCTTGACTGCATTAACCTTTCTAGATTTCATATATATATATATATATATATATATATATATATATGAATATATATATATATATATATATATATATATATATATATATATATATATATATATATATATATATATATATATATATATATATATATATATATATATATATATATATATATATACATTTGATCGCTTTAAAAACACTTACTAAGTTTCAAATATTACGAGAGCTTCTTCGAGGAATCGAACAACGGTGAGTGGTATTGAAACTTCAGGAGCCCCAGACTTTTATAAAATGCAATATTTTTTCGATGGTGTAGTGATCAACTTACAGCTCATCTATTTTGTGAATGTCTGCTGTCCTTGTGAACTGAAGAATTCATTATAGTTTGATGCTGAATCAACATTTTTCCGATTTATGACCCGACCCTATCAAATTAATAAAAATCTATCTCTTGTTGAAGAGTGCAGAACTGTTACAAGTACCACTGATGATTCCTATGGAGGTTCGAAACAGCGCGGTCTGGTGTTGAATCATGAATGCGTTGTATTTGTGCTCTGATTATAGTGAATTATATTGTTATATCTCTCAAAGGGCTTAGGATATTTTAACCAATTCACAGAAGCAATAATCAAATAAATATACTTCGTCTATTGGTGAAAATCGTATGAACATCCGTTCGGTACTTTTTGAGTTTGTCGCATTCAGACAGACAGACGCGGCAGAGGATTTTGTTTCATAATATGCTCGTTCATAACTTGTTTTGACACATGTATTCCAAAAATAAAAAAGTAATAATAATATACTTTATTGTCATTAAGAGTGAATCTTGTGGACAAAACTTGTGAAAAATAAATATAAATGTAAGTATAGAAACATAAAATGTGAAGATAAAAACATCTACAAAAAAAAGTAAATTAAGAGCATACACTATAGTTCAACGTCGAAATTTTGTATCAACATGGTTGTGTACAGATTTGTTTAAAAATATTATCAACACTTATATAATAGAATACTTATATATGTATAGTATTACATAAATAAACACATCCATTGCACCAGACAATCAAACATTTTTAACCAAACAAGAATATAAACAAATATCCTATATAACCTAAATTCAAATAGGCACATTCTGTCACGTACATTTATCATTATAGAACTCTTGCAAATTATAATAGAGTCTATCAGCCAAAAATGTTTTTACTTTTATTTTAAGCATTTTTTGGTCAAATTTGCCTGTCTTATTTCTGAGGGCAAGTGATTGAACATCTTGGCCCCATTGTAATTAATAGAAATCCTGACCAAATTGGCAATTTCAACGCGGTGGAACGGGTGCTATAAGAATGCCATGAAGCCTCAAATAGGGACATATTTTTGTAAATGAGGCAAACCGATTCCAAAATGAACAAAGCAATCACTGTTAAAATCTTTTGCTCAACGAACTTGTGTCAGCATGAATCACGAGGTTTAATCTTACACATATACCCGATAGCCCGTTTCTGCAGTACCAATACAAACAGAAGTGCTGATGAATTGCATACTTCTCAAAACGGTATTCCATAACGTAGGTGGGATTCAACGAGGGCGTAATACACCGTTCTGGCAGTTTTGATTCCCAGTTACTCTCACTGCATAACATCCAGAACAAATTTTACTTTTAAGTTGTTTGATGTGTTCAATAAATTTGAACTTATTATTAATGTGAATACCTAGAAATTTAATTGAGTCTCGTTCTTGATCACTAAGTTATCACCAAATGACAGGTCATCAAGAGCACATCTGAATGATTAAATGTTTGTTTTAATGATATTGAAGGATAGCAAATTAGCATCACACCACTCCTTGTTTTTTTTTATTATCAGTAGATTTTGCATTGTGTAAATCATTTGAGTTTTTGTTGTTCTGCAATATCGTCGTGTCATCAGCGAAAACAGTGAAATTTCCAGAAATATTCAAATTTGCAATGTCATTGACATATAATAAGAATGAAATGGGTCCTAAAACTGATTCTTGTGGAACACTACACAAAATTTTCTTTTTTTTTCTGAAAGTCTTGTTATTCTTACCATTTGATTACTTCCTCAAAGGTAGGATTCAAACCATTTGAGCGTCATTTAGGGGATTTACTCCTCCATAAAAATGTACGCACCAGAAAAAAGGCAAAGTAATATTTTTACAGTTACTATTTTTACTGCTGATGAGAAAAAATCAGATCGAAAATCATTCACATTTGATACATGTGTATTGCTTTGATAATATAACATCAAATGTCGATGGAACCGAAGTTTCCCAATAAATTTCAATAAAACTATTTACTAGCACTTCAATCTGTTTTAATTATGAATCCTGTTATTGTTTCAATTGATAAGACACACATCTCTCTTTTGGTTACATTCCAGATTGGCGAGCAGAATATCGACATGTAGTGAGTTTCCTCCAGTATAAGCTGAAGTTGTGCACGTATTTGTGATTGGATGTCCGGAAAATATCCTACTGTGATGTCATTTGTCTGAGATACACTGATTTGTAGTTAGAAACCACAATCAAATTTTATTAGTTAATCAGTAATTATTAGTTAATTAGTGTCAAGAGTGCTAGTATAATGCAGGAGAAATCTACTTTTTCCATGTTCCAAGGAACTTGTCCACAGCTTATTGCAGTACTGGCTGGTGAGTTATTTTTGGAATCACTATAACTTGGCCAACACCTGATAAATATTAATAATAAACGTTTCGAAATAGCTGTTCATGTAACCAACTAGGAATAGATTCTTATTGTACACCTAATGAGTGATATTTCTATGGAACAAGGGTATCGTGACCCCGCAAGGTATCTCTAATTTTGATAGAAAATATCTTTCCATTATTTTTCAAAAAATAAAATTATCAATTCTTTGAATGTATCCTATTTTCAAGTATCTAAATTACATAGTCCCCATCTTCAGACTAGTTATAATAAATGATTACTCCACTGCTGAGAATAGTTTAGGAATCACACGTTAAAAGGTAAGACCTCGTTAATTCTTAGCTCGCACAAGTTCCTACTTTTGAGGGTTGTCGTTCGTAGGGGTGAGACAGCTGGTTAACGGATTTTTTTTTATTATTCTCGGCCAGTCAGATTAACACGTTGATAACCAACCCTAGTGGGGTATATTTTTAAGAGAGATAGATTTTCATTAAAAAAATATGGGAATCTTTCGAAGAAAGAAGGAAAGCAAACAATTTCAAAAAAATATCTCTACACAAAGATGTGTAGATCATGCAAAGAAGTACCTTTCAAACACAAACTGGAAGAAAAACGAAACAACTATTTCTATATAGATATTGAATAACATAAAAAAAAGTTTTTTGGGAAAGAAAGTTTTTGGCTTTCTACTACTCCATCTGATACAAAAAAAGGAATGAGAGAATCTTCCAAAGAAAGGAAGGAAATAATCAATTTGAAACTCTATACATGAATGTGTAGATCATGCAAAGAAGTAACTTTCAGACACAAACTGAAAGAAAGTCCTCCTGAAACAGCTACTTTCATATAAACATTGAATTACACGAAAGAAAATAATTCTTTCGAAACAAATACTTCTATATGAACACTGAATTATACAGAAGATACTTTTCTCTACTCATTTTGTATTTCAAACATTTGTTGTGGAATAAGAATCAGATATCATTCACATGAGTTCTACTTTGAATGAATGGTGATAAATTGTACTCACATGGAACACTGTCACCCTCACTGGTATACACCGATGTTTCGCCTTAAGACACTTGCCCTAAGGCTCTTCAGTACCAAATTGGATAACATTATAGAAAATACACACACGTCATTCATGAATTACGATTTTGAATGTCACGGAATAAGCTTGATCTGCTTATGTCATCGATGACATCGTAATGACATTTATTCACCTATTTGATTTAATCCCAGCCATCAAATGATATCTGATTCTTATTCCACAACAAATGTTTGAAATACAAAATGAGTAGAGAAAAGTATCTTCTGTATAATTCAGTGTTCATATAGAAGTATTTGTTTCGAAAGAATTATTTTCTTTCGTGTAATTCAATGTTTATATGAAAGTAGCTGTTTCAGGAGGACTTTCTTTCAGTTTGTGTCTGAAAGTTACTTCTTTGCATGATCTACACATTCATGTATAGAGTTTCAAATTGATTACTTCCTTCCTTTCTTTGGAAGATTCTCTCATCCCTTTTTTTGTATCAGATGGAGTACTAGAAAGCCAAAAACTTTCTTTCCCAAAAAATTAATCACTCCTAAAAATATAACCCCTTCAATTTAAATGAAAAAAAGTATTCTCTAAACAACCACTTCTATATGAACCCTGATTTATACAAAAAAACGTTTCCCTATTCAGTTTTTATTTCAAACATTCGTTAAGGAATTGAATCAGACATCATTCACAGCATTGATACACAATATGGTATAGTCCGGTCAAATTAGACCAAAAAATAAGAGTGAAGCTATCTAAATTCCCACCAAGCTGAAAATCAGTAAGATTGTTCAAAATATAATTAAAAATAAAATTTGGACGTTTCCTTTCCAACGTCAAAGTTCAAAAAAATGAGTTTTTCGCGATTTTCAGCAAAACGGTAAGTTATATCATAAAAATACTTTTGACAAAAATTGTAGACTACCACCGTTTTTGAGATATAACGATTCAAAAAGTTGTCAAAGTTGTAATCGTCATAATATGTACACGTTTCCACGCCACCTATGAGGTAGTGTACTTAGCGCGTTTTTTTTAACGTGGTTTCCCCAGTAGGCCTGTTCCACGGCTAAGTTGTGATCCTGTTTAGTTTGAAACTATTGCAAAATAATGGTAATTAGCAGAGATTGAAAAGATACAAGCAATTTAAGTTAAAAAAAGTTGTGAAATTTAATCGTCCGAGTCGTAACTTTCAAATTTTTCTTCTTAAAACCAGAAAAAGCTCAACATCAATCGGAAATATATTCATCAAAAAGTTTATCTACTTTTGCAAAGTGTCAAAATTATGTACTACTTTTACACGCAATAACTGGATGTGATACGGCATCTGCATTTTACAGGAGGCGTAAAATAACAGTTTTCAAAATATTTGAATAACAAAATTTTGTTCAATGTACTGAAGTTTTTAGAAATAGTAAGTCAACTCGACAAGAAATTATCACTGACGGCATTCGCTTTCTTCTTTTTATGTGTGGAGCTCCTAAAAAAACTACCTGCTTAGATAACTATAGATATGCATGTTCCGTTAAAAATACCAAAAGTAAAAAACAAGTGCAATTACCTTGTCTTCCTCCAACCTCAGTTTCTGCTCATCAACATCTTTTTCGGGTATATTACCAAATTCAAGTGTGGCTTGGTTATCAGCTAGACCCTACAAACCGGAGTTGGAAGTTGATCAACAATTCACTAGAACCAGTCGAAACTTTACTTCCACCTGCGCCGGAAAAACTGCTGAACACAATTTTTCGCAACTGCAAAAAGGGATGCAGTGCCAAATGTGGTTGCAAAAGAGCCGGACTGTTTTGTTATCTGGCATGTACACATTGTCAAGGCCGGTCGTACTCTGATATTGAATCACCAACAGTGGAGGATCCGTTTGATTCCAACGAGGTAACATGCGATACATCGCTATTAACGAAGTTTACAGGTACTCAGGATGAAGATGAAGAAGAACAAGAAAAACAAGAACAAGAAAAAGAACAAGTAGATCAATAAGAAAAACAAGAAGAAGAATTTGAAAGTTACGACTCGGACGATTAACTACTACTTTTTTTAACTTAAATTGCTTATAATATCCATTATTTTGCAATAGTTTCAAATTAACAGCATCACAACTGACCCGTGGGCCTACTGGGGAAACCACGTTGAAAAAACACGCTAAGTACACTACCCCCTGGCATGGAAACGTTTGCATATTATGTCGATTACAACTCTTCCAAGTTTTTGAATCGTTATATCTCGGAAGAGGTGGCTCGTAGTTTTTATCTTTGACTTTGAATAAAACTTTTTTCCTAGAGGGGGAAAATGGGGAACTTTCAAATTTTATTTTTGATTATATTTTTAACAATCCTACTGATTTTCAGCGTGGTAGGAAATTAGGTAGCTTCGAATGTCTAAATTGACCGGTAAATTGAGAGGTAAAATTTCACCAACATGGAACACTGTCAATCTCACTGGTGGAATCTGGTGTTTCGAATTGAGACACTTCCCTCATTGCCTCTTCAGCACCAATCTGGGTAACATATTATACACAATTATTATACACAATTATACACATACACAATTCATTCATAAAATTAGTAATTCATAGAATTAGAGAAGTAGACATCCAAAATCTTTCTTTTAAATATATCAATTCTACTATTCACCAATAGATGTTCATGTAACTTTCCTCATACGAACTAAAAATAATAAATGTACATTAATTTAGAGAAAAAAAGTGTGTTTGTTCTCTTGTATAGTGTGCACGTATTATTGTTAATAATAATAGTAAAATACGTATTGGATAATGAACAATCAGGATATACAGCTGACAGCTGATTAACGGAAAAACAGATTTTAAACAGACAGATTTTTTAAACAGATACCAGGGTGAGTCAATATTGTTTTGTACAAACAGGTTCAACTTATTGATGCAGCAAAGATTCGAATATCAAAACTCGCAAAAGAAAATTACACCTGTGAAAATAAAGTGAAGTGGAATATTTAGCAGGCAACCTAAATTCAGTGACAAGTGACAGTGACAAGGCGTATGTTCTCGAAGATGACGAGAGCGAGGACCGCCTCCAATGTGGTAGTCAGTTAAATGAAAATGAGACTGTTGAAGAAATACGATCGTATAATCCAGCGGTGAGATTGATGAAGAATTTGTTTTAAACACAATAGAAGATCAGAGTAATATATTTGACGAAGAGCTATGAATAAGCCAAGCTAATTGATTATCTTCATCTCATGTTTCCTCCAGATATCTTGAATATTGTTGTTCAGGGGACTGATGGACGAGATGAAGAAACAAAATCTTGAACTATTAGGCCCAGAAAGAGCAATAAAAATAATTGGAAGAAGTTGACATGTAGTGAACTTAATTTCTCGCTTCGTGTTTAGTACTTTATATAAAATTACAATTCAAATTATGTGGCCTTCTGAATATTCAATGAAAAATAATGTACCTGAGTTTTTAACTACCAATTCTACAAACTTGCCCAACATCTTATCTGGTTTTATCAAACAAAAGTTTTTTAACAAAGGTTAGGTAGATAATATTTATAAATAATAAATATGTAAACAAGCTATTTAGGAAGTCTATTCCACTCAAAAAAAAACGATAATAATAGGTATATAGAACATTGACATACTTTGATGAACCCATCAAATACACTGCTCGTTTCTTCAAAAAAGAAAGACTTGATATATGATGGAATATGCCGATACTTGATGAAACTCCGTAACTACCGTATTCAAAAAACACTTTGTGATATTTTCACTAAACATTTTTACAGAAATGCAACACGTGTTTGGCCATACAAGGGCTTCTTCGGGCGTGTCATTAATAACTAAATTCTACATATTCAATGATTAATATATCCAATTTCACAATTTAAAGTACCTAAATATCAAGTGTAGCAAGCGCCAAACGTGATGGCTAGCGATCGCGCAGGTATAGACTCTCCCAATTAAATTACTATTGGATTACGATAAGCCCCTTGCCGGCCAGTGTCGTACCTATAATTAGTTATAATTAGGGTAGCAAATGGAACATGTCTTCTTTCTAATTTCTTCTCACATCAACACATTCATATTAAAACGTTGGAAATAATTGAACACTTTAAAAATTATTTCACATGCCTGTATGTCTTGCAAGAGCTTATAAATCAGTTTCCATTTCATTAGTTCGGACTTCCCTTGTCTGATATTATATAAAATGATTTGAAATCCCTGAAAGAACTAAAAAAGAAAATTTAAAAATGAATAGCTGAAAATAACAATTATATTAAAAAAATACCTGAAATGAAATAATTGTGAAATAAAATACAAGTAAAATTAGAACAATCGAACAAAAAATAAAAATAAAAATTGAGAGATATCAAGCCAAGTTACTTTACGACGTTTCGATTGTTGGTATCCACAATCGTCTTCGGGTGATGACTGGACTGATTCCTCCGAGAGATGACTATTTATGGGTCATTCGAGTATTTTTACTTTCCCCGCTTTCCTTTTTCCGCTTCACTGGTTTAGTGGGAGATGAGCGTTTGGCGGGAGTTGGAAATTTTCCGCTTGATTATGGGTTCCTATATGTTGCGTATCTCTACGCTAGCTTGGCTGAATACGTTGATGGACAACATGTATGCGCATACAGTCATCACCCGAAGACGATTGTGGATATCAACAATCGAAACGTCGTGAAGTAACTTGGCTTGAAATCTCTTAATTTTTTATTCTTATTTTTTGTTCAATTGTCCTAATTTTACTTAAATTTTATTTCACTATTATTTCATTTCAGATTTTTGTTTGCCTAATATAACTGTTATTTTTAGCTATTCATTTTCAATTCGTCTTTTTTAGTTCTTTCAGGGATTTCAAATTATTTTATATAATATCAGACAATTGAAGTCAGAACTAATGAAATTCATCATGAAACATTGTCAGTCACCTTCAAACATACCAGTTTCCACATTTGAAAAAATATTTAGTAACGGGGAGTTATTTAATTCTATTTGGTCATTCAGTAAATTATCCGAGTTCTTGAATCTGATGATTTCTGAACATTCTAGAGGAGTGAGTTTCAAACTTTCCTCTTCTAAATGTAACACGTCATATTCACGATTGAACTTACGTCCTTTTGCTAAAAGGTGGTTTGCAAAACTACTATTTGAGGAACTACTTTCATACTCTTCAATTTTTTGGGAAAATTTCTCCCTGTTTGGCCAAATATACAGTTTAGGGCAACAGCTACAGGTCAGCATATATAGTCCTGATCTATCCGACACTGAAGTTTTGTCTTCATTGTTTTTAATTCACTTAGACTATTATTCGATCTGTAATCTACGGTCTACGCATTCTTTTTTCGAAAAACGGGCGATATTATTGTAGGGTTCACCCAAATATGACAATGTCCTGTAGCTGACCTAGTCCGTGGCTTGCTTTTGTGTTTTTTTCCCAAAAGTGAACGTTGGTTAGCTGACTTCAAACGTGGTCATAGAGACACCGATGATGCAGAACACTGTGGACGTCCAAATGAGACAGTAACACAAAATCGTTTCGAATGATCGAAAAGTGAAGTTGCGTGTTGTTGGCTTTATATTGCATGAGCATTTGACTACGAGAAAGCTCTATTCTAAGTGGGTGCCGCTCGAGCGGCACATAGCTTTGAACAGCAACCAAAAACTAGAACGTCTTGATGATTCTGAGCAGTGTTTGGCCGTGTTTAAACATAACAATCCGGAATTTTTGCGTCGATATGTGACAATGGATGAAACATGGATCCATCATTTCACTCAGGAATCAAAATAATCGTCGTATTCCAAAAACACTTTATTGTGAGATTTTCACTAAATTGTTTTACAAAAACGCAACACGTGTTTCGCCATACAATGGCTTCATCTGGCGTGTCTTTCAACTAATTCTACACATTCAATACTAAATATATATATATAGTTTATGGAGTACCTGAAATCAAAGTACCTGTAAACGAAGTACCTGAATTTTAAGTAGCTGACATTTTACCTGAGTTTCTAACGAATTAAATTACCTGCACTTATGTTCCATTTTCACATTTGAAAAAATATATTCAGTAACGGAGAGTTATTGAGTTCTAATTGATCATTCAGTAAATTACCCGAATTCCTGAATCTATTGATTTCTAAACATTCTAGAAGATTAAGTTTCAAACTCTTCTCTTCTAAATGTAACACCTCGTACTCATGATTGAACTCATGTCCTTCTGCTAAAAGATGGTTTGCAAATGTGGAATTGGTCTTTCTATTTACAAAACTACTCCTATGTTCTTTAATTCGTTGGACAAATGTTCTTCCTGTTTGGCCAATATACAGTTTTGGACAAGAGCCACAAGTCAGCTTATATACTCCTGATCTATCCGACACCAAAGTTTTGTCCTTATTGTTTTTAATAAATTTACTTAGGTTATTATTCGTTCTATAAGCTACGTTTACGCCTTCTTTCTTCAAAAAACGGGCAATATTCCTGTTTGGTTCCCCCGCATATGTCAATGTCTTATAACTAAGGTTAGCGCATCTTGAATATGGGTAGACCAGATCCATGGCTTGCTTTTGTCGTTTTTTGAAAGAATGGAGCTTACAATATCTACCTTATAACCGTTATTAATCGCGATTTGTTTGATCAAATTCAGCTCTTTCTGGAAATCCCTATCAGACAGTGGAATATTCAATAATCTGTGAAGCGTCCAAAGTTTGGAATTCTATATAATGCAATCTGAATAATAATTCGGAATGTATTACTTTCAAATAAACATTAAATATATCTCTCTTACAATATAGGAATTTTCTTTCTACCTTCATCCATTTGTTTCTTCCATGATTGATTGCTTCTTGGGCTGCTATACTTCTATTGTTGGTCTTCAGGGCGGTAAATTTTTTTGGGATGTACTCTGTTTTTTATACATTGGTTGAAAAACCAAATGTTCTGTGTCGTTAACGCACATCTTAGAATTAGTTTAGAAAACCAAATGGCCAAAATTATTTTAACTCAATAACTCTCCGTTACTGAATATATTTTTTCAAATGTGAAAATGGAACATAAGTGCAGGTAATTTAATTCGTTAGAAACTCAGGTAAAATGTCAGCTACTTAAAATTCAGGTACTTCGTGTGGAGAGAAACTGGTGCACCTCGTCCAAAGCGCCCGAAAGCACAACAATCGGCTGGAAAGATTATGACCTCAGTATTTTGATATATGCGTGGTGTAATATTCATCGACTATATTGAGAAGGGAAATACCATCAATAGTGAATATTATATAGCGTTATTGAAGCGTTTGAAGGCAGGCAAAGAAACGACCGCATATGGTGAAGAAAAAACTGTTCTATCAATACAACGCACCTTATCATAAGTCAATCAAAACAATAGCAAAACTACCGGTAAGAAATTTCGCTAGAATGAAGAGGTAGTTAAAAAAGAGCAAATTTCCGAAAAAAGTATACAACACAGATCGATAGGTAATTGGTAGGTACACAGAACATGAAAGCAGAAGGGGTGTTTGGTCAAACTATTCGGACCTTTCATTTCATAAAAAAGTATTAACAGTAATTAGTTCTACGTTCTTTGGGGCAAACTCATCTGCTGAGAAAAAATAACATGGTATGAAATGCGTAGAAAATTGCTTAAAACCACCAAGCGCAACAGATGCTCGAAGACATTGGAAAAACGCAACTGCTCATTACTTTTGACATTTTTTTTTGTCGTTTCTCTGTCAAGTGTCATAAAGCGATCGAGCAAAGATCAATCTCTGACCTGTGGGTGATGCACAGAATATACATAACAGAACAAATGGATTTGGTCAAATCATTTTGATTATTTGCCTAATCAGTGTAATACTGAATCGTGAAAGGATCTGACACTCTTTGAAGTGGAATTGCTCTGGCTATTAGGACATTCCGACAATTGCTGCTGGCGACTTCAATGCCAAGCACAGACCTTGGAGTAGAGCCACAAATCGAAACGCCTCCATGCGCATGTTGACAGGCATGAATATCTTGTGCTGGGACCAGATGAGACTACGTACTATCGCGGGCAGACTAGGCCTGACATACTAGACATCGCGCTTCTCAGAAACGTCTCTGTGACTAGCGAAATTTACGTTCTGTCGGAACTGGATTCTGATCATAATCCAGTAATCCTGGTATTGGGCGATGATCTTCCTTCCTCTGATTATCGCATGAGATCCAAAACGGACTGGGATGTCTTCACAGCCCAGCTCGAAGAGATGCGCGCCCCTCCTGAGGTACTCGACTCTCCCGACGAACCCGAAGCGGCAGTTGAGCGTTTCGAGCTTTCTGTGAATGATGCGTTTCGAGCGGCCACCTCCAGGGAAGAACTATAATGAGTTCCCCCCCCGTATCAAAGTCTTGATACAAGAGAGGAATCGCTTGAGAAGGCTCTATCAACGAACCTTTTTCCAAGGGGACAAAACAGCGGCAAACAGAATGGCAAACCAAGTCAAACAGGCCATAATTGAACATCGAAACGAAAGGTGGGAAGAGCTTTTGGAATCCTTCGAACCTGGGAGTGACGAGCTTTGGCGAGTCACTCGCAGGCTCATGGGGAAGAAGACTGCTATCTCACTCATTCACGGAGAGCGCGGAGTGTGCTACTCCCCCGCCGACAAGGCATTAGCCTTTGCAGACACGATAGAACGTCAATTTCAACTTAAAGTTGACGACGATGATGACATCGACCGCGATATGCTGCTGGAAGACCGGGTTCACCGACTCACTCCTCAGAGAAGATGACAAAGATGACATCCGTCCAGCTTCTGTGGAAGAACTGAAGGGTTACATCAAGGCCGCAAAGGCCAAGAAAGCCACGGAGGTCGACTCAATAACCAACAAGTTGTTGAAGAACTCCCGGAAAACTGCGTTGAATTCTTACTGAATTTGATCAACAGCTCGTTGGCCCTCAGACACTTCCCCAGAAGGTGGAAGTATGCGATCGTCGTCATGCTCTCAAAGCAGGGTCAGAATCCGCTGTTCCCGTAGAATTATCGCCCGATCAGTCTACTCTCGTCGGCGGCTAAGCTGGCTGAAAGAGTTGTTCTTCAAAGACGTAACAAAGGAGTGGAGGACCGAAATGTTCTACCTAACGAACAATTTGGCTTCAGGAGAGATCACTCCACTGAATTACAGGCTCTAAGGTTGGTCGAAAACTAGATATCTCGAAGGCCTTCTGCACAAATTAAACGCGTTCGACCTACCTCGGGGCCTGATCCGATGGATTGGGTCTTTCCTGAAAGACAGAACTTTTCAGGTCAGAGTAGAGGGCTCTCTGTCTGATAACAGAGAGATCCTCGCCGGAGTGCCACAGGGGGCCGTGCTCTCTCCGACGCTGTATTATCTCTACACCAGCGACCTCCCCAGGTCCGAGCGTGTGAAGATATCCCTGTACGCCGACGACACGGCTCTTCTCTCATCTTCCATGGGTCGAGAGCTCGGCGTTGTCTATATGCAACGTGCATTGGACGACCTCGAGCGCTGGTACCTTGATTGGAAGATCCAAGTAAACCCGGACAAGACTCAGGCGATAACCATGGGAAGATTACTATCTTCTCCGGCCAGAGAATAAGAATCTCTGGAAGAGAGATTGACTGGCAAGCGCGGGTAAAGTACCTCGGCCTTCTAATTGGCTGTAGGCTCACTTGGAACCCGCACATCATGTGCGTTAAGTCAAAGATCGAGGGTCGGATAGCTAGTCCGTACCGTCTGGTCAATAGAAAATCCAAATTAAGCACAAAGAACAAAATTACCATCTACAATACGATGTTCAAGCCTGTCATCATGTATGCTTCAGGCGTCTGGGAACAAGCGGCTCCGTCCAACATTTCCATTTTGGAAAGACTACAAAATAAGTTAATTAGAATGATTGTGAATGGTCCTTGGTTCGTGCGGAATGAAGCCATCCGCAGAGATTTGCAGCTGTTTTCCATTCGGCAGTCCATTCAGTCGAGGAATCAGCGAGTTTTTGAAGGTACGGAAACTCACGAAAACCCGTTAGTTAGGGAAGCCACAGATTATGCTGTAGACGACCCCTCCCGATATAGAAGGCCCCGACACTCTGTCGAATGAGGCCCTCATGTCCCCCGTTAACGGTTGAATAGCTTTCTCATCCATCCCACCCCAGCCAGGTAGGGGTATCCCGTGAAGGGCGATACTGATGTCTGAGGACTTCCTGCCGCCATACCATCAGTCATGAACCCATTGGTCCTTCTCGAAACCAAAAATCAGCCGAAAGGGTAAGGGAGCTGGACTCCAAGCCTGAACGACACGAAGATGACTTTCCACTGGCTATTAGGTATCTTCCGAAATTTTATAGAATTGTATAACCTGGTATCACGTATCTTCAGTTTTGACACAATATGGGTTCTTGAGGAATATCAACGTTCATAGTGGAGATATATGAAAGAAAACCGTTGCCGTTGATGATACGTTTTAGGAATGGACTTTGAGAATTCAGAACAGCTACAGCCTGTCAAATCTTAAAAGGAAGTTGAAAATTGAACAATAGGAATAAAAAATAAAAAAAAAACTATTTGGTGCAAATTTCATCAATGAAAATTAAACGAATTGGAATATTTGAAAAATAAAGCATTTAATGGTTTGTTTATGTTTCTCTTGTAAGTGTAGGTGACAGTTTATCTTTTTCGAATACTATATTGTGTAGCGTTCTAGTGAATTATATCCAATTCAATTCCTAGTTTGTTCTACCGTTAGCTCACCGCTTATAATCATGTTGCGACTAGCCAATACATTCAACTTATTGATGGATATTGATTGGAAAGTTTCATTGAGCGTTTTTAAAAAATTCGTTACACAGTACATAAGAAACTTCAATTAAGCATGTGTCAGATATAACACTCTAAGCCATGCAAATGTATCAATATTGATTTATATTTTAATTTTTTCATTCATGTAATAAGGCCTTGTAGGTCTGTTTGAGTAATGAATAAATCAATAAATAACGAATGTTTGGAGTAGGTACAAACTCAACTGTATTTTTTTTCTATGATTCAATTTTCATATTCGAAACGATTTTTCCTCTAGTTTGTATCTGGAAGTAAGTTACATGCATGCATGATCTACACATTTTTGTACAAAAAATGGAGAAGTAAAAGGCCAAAACTATTTTCCTCATAGAAAAAGTATATTCTACACACTCAAATGATTTATGAGGCTTGCCTCTTGCGCCGACAGACTCTATCTCCACGAATAATGGTCACATTTCTTGTTCGTTATATAATATACTATTCGATAGTCGTGTCACTAAGTTTTCTGACGATGTCTTTAGTTTATTGGAGCCTCTGGAGATTTCCTACCTTTTGATTTACGAAAGAGAGGACATTAGCAAACCAAGATCTTCAGATGATGTGGTACTGTAGGTTTTTCCGGGTTTTCCTGCAACTGAAAAAGCAAATGCGCCACCGGAATCAATGAAGTCGCCCTGGAGCGCCAATTAATTTTTGTTGTTTCATAATTTCATGATTTGTATAACTTTCTTCTTTAATACTTATAATTCTATTCGAAGTACATATGTTTATAATGTATATATTCAGTTCGGCAATTCTTTTTTTTTCAAATAACTGAAATACTGGTTGTGACAATTAATCTATGATTTCGTTTAATTACTGTGATTCATCGTTCATAATGAATTTCTATTTCAGGAACACTTGGTACGATTTCCGATGGAATGAATTATGGTTGGAGTGCTCCTGCAATTCAGATCTTGAAAGGCGAAAACTCTCCAGTTGAACTGGGACCAAACGATTTCCTGTGGTTAGAAACTATTTACATAATTGGCGGGCTCGTGGCGTTACCGATCACAATTTTTGCTGTAGATCAAATAGGGAGGAAAAGACCAATTTTGATTTCGGCAGTAATTTCCTTGATTTCTTGGTTACTTATAGGATTAGCAAATAGGGTTGAATATCTTTACGTTGCCAGGTTTATGGTGGGATTGTCTGGGGATGTCGCGTTCGTGGCAGCTCCCATGTACATCGCTGAAATAGCCGATAAGAAAATCAGAGGTTTTCTTGCCGGTATAATTTACGTGATGTTGCTTGTTGGTATTTTGATCATCTATGCTATTACTCCATACGTACAGTTCTATGTTCCATCCATCATTGGAATAATACTGGTTTCAATTCAGTTGATTACGTTTCCTTTCATGCCGGATTCTCCCTATTACCTACTATCCAAAGAGAATCCCGAAAAGGCGAAACTTCATCTACAGAGACTACGGGGTACAGAAAATGTTGAAGCAGAACTTAAAGACATAACTGCTGCTGTCAAAAGGCAACAAACGGAAAAAGGGAGACCTCAGGACCTGGTTCTGTCGAAAAGCAATAGAAAAGCTGTTCTGATCATGTTTGTATTGAACGGTGCACAGCATTTGAGCAGTATAAGTGTGATATTGATGAACTTACATGAAATTCTTTCAGCAGCTGATTCAATTTATATGAGCTCCGAAATAGCTGGTATTTTATTTGCAGTAATGATGCTGATGTCAGCAACTATTGCTGATTTCGTTATCGACAAATTTGGTCGTAAACCTCTCCTCATAACTTCATGTTTATTAACAGGTTGCTCTTTATTAGTTTTGGCGATATTCTTCTCGTTGAAGAAAAGTGGTATGAATGTCGATGACGTCTCTTGGATTCCATTAGTATCTGTCATGGTTTATGCTGTAGTATTCAAATTTGGTCTAGGAATTATACCAATAGTCATGACAGCGGAACTATTTCCTGCGAACGTAAAAGCTATGGGAATGACCATTTCCGATTTCTTTTATGTTTTGTTCGCCTGGTTCTCGATAGAAATATTCCAAAGACTTTCAATGAAAGTGGGCTACGATGTTCCTTTTTATATGTTTTCCATTTGCACTTTACTGACGGCTGTATTCGTACAATTTTATGTTCCTGAAACAAAAGGAAAAACGCTTGAAGAAATTCAATTCATTTTGAAGGGTATTCCTTTTCCACACAGGAGCAATAGTTTTGGATCCAATACTCTTTCTTGTAAATCTCTTGAGCATGGAAGTTACAAAATAAAACAGATTCAAGGAGGTGACATTTCCAAAGGCCAGCAACGAAGAGATTCACAAGGACCATCAATTCTTCAAAATATTGAAGTGAATGCAATTTGAGTTCTCGAAATGAATATTTTTTTGATACTATATTAACAGATTGAAATTCTCAGTTTTAGTTGTACACGAATTTTGTGATACAATAATAAAAATTTTACTTCCCACACAAATTTTATTTACAGTTGAATTCAAGAATTTAAATATTCCGGTGAGTCTGATATACAGAGTGGTATATACCATGACGTCAAAAAAATAAAATGACATTGCTTGCATCAAATGATTTCCAAATATACCTCATGTAACCTGATGGTTTACAGTTTCCTAAACAATTTTCTGTTTCTTTTTTTTGCAATGCATTCGGTAGTTATCTGTAACATAATCTTTATGAATTGTTCTATCACTCGTAAAATAATGAGCCCCCCGACATCGAGGAAAGTTCCATTGATTTTGTTCGAAAGCAAATTTTGATTCTCAATTTTACATTGAGAGTCTTGAAAATGATTCTGAGTTTCCCGAGTTATCTTTAAATTTAGAAGTTTTCAGAGTATCTGTTGATGCGGGTATTCATTTGTAACAATTTATCCGTAATTTAACTGTGTTACGATTACTGGAAACGGAGTACTGTTGCATTCTTATCGTAACAGCCTGAACATATGCAAGTGTTACGCTACAGACTATTGGCTCCTCTGCTATGCACTTAGCAGTCACTGTCACTGCTTTTGTTTGGAAGCGAACGATTTCCCCATCCCGCTACGAGTTGAATATGTACGATGTTACGTTACGGATGATTACCTCTTATGGTGACGCACTTACCAGTCACTATTGCATGCGGAGTTATTCTGTACTTTGATCGTATACGTTACGCCTCGGACCATTGGTTCCTATGGCTATGCACTTACCACTCACCGTTGCATGGGGAGTTATTTCGAATTCCATTCAGTTACGTTACGAAATGACTGGTACGAGTAAAACTCAAAATCCTTTTTGAAGTAAACGATGTCTCCCTCCTACTATGAGTTGAACATGTACGGTGTTACGTTATGGATATTAGCTCCTAGGGCTACGCTCTTATCAGTCACCATCACAAGTCACCATACCATGGCTTCTATGGCTGCGCAATTACAAGTCACCATTGCAAGCGGAGTAATTTAGTACTTCGGTCAGTTGCATTACGAAATGACTGGTACGGGCAAAACTCAAAATTCTTCCGGAAAACAACGATGCCATTTCGCATCGAGCTGAACATGTACAGTGTTACGTTGCGAACCATTGGTTTCTATGGCTGCGCAATAACAAGTCGTCATTGCAAGCGGAGTAATTTCGTACTTCGGTCAGTTGCGTTACGAAATGACTGGTACGGACAAAACTCAAAATTCTTCCGGAAAACAACGGTGCCATTTCGCATCGAGCTGAACATGTACAGTGTTACGTTGCGAACCATTGGTTTCTCTGGCTGCGCAATTACAAGTCATCATTGCAAGCGGAATAATTTCGTACTTCGGTCAGTTGCGTTACGAAATGACTGGTACGGACAAAACTCAAAATTCTTCCGGAAAACAACGGTGCCATTTCGCATCGAGCTGAACATGTACAGTGTTACGTTGCGAACCATTGGTTTCTATGGCTGCGCAATTACAAGTCATCATTGCAAGCGGAATAATTTCGTACTTCGGTCAGTTGCATTACGAAATGACTGGTACGGGCAAAACTCAAAATTCTTCCGGAAAACAACGGTGCCATTTCGCATCGAGCTGAACATGTACAGTGTTACGTTGCGAACCATTGGTTTCTATGGCTGCGCAATTACAAGTCATCATTGCAAGCGGAATAATTTCGTACTTCGGTCAGTTGCGTTACGAAATGACTGGTACGGACAAAACTCAAAATTCTTCCGGAAAACATCGGTGCCATTTCGCATCGGGCCGAATATGTTCAGTGTTACGTTACGAATAATTGGTTTCTATGGCTGCGCAATTACAAGTCACCATTGCAAGCAGAGTAATTTCGTACTTCAGTCAGTTGCCTAACGAAATGACTGGTACGGGCAAAACTCAAAATGATTCCGGAAAACAACGGTGCCATTTCGCATAAAGCTGAACCTGTACAGTGTTGCGTTACGAACCATTGGTTTCTATGGCTGCGCAATTACAAGTCACCATTGCAAGCGGAGTAATTTCGTACTTCGATCAGTTGCGTTACGAAATGACTGATACGGGCAAAACTCAAAATGATTCCGAAAAACAACGGTGCTATTTTGCATCGAGCCTAACATGTACAGTGTTACGTTACGAACCATTGGTTTCTATGGCTGCGCAATTACAAGTCACCATTGCAAGCGGAGTAATTTCGTACTTCGATCAGTTGCGTTACGAAATGACTGATACGGTCAAAACTCAAAATGATTTCGAAAAACAACGGTGCTATTTTGCATCGAGCCTAACATGTACAGTGTTACGTTACGAACCATTGGTTTCTATGGCTGCGCAAAAACAAGTCACCATTGCAAGCGGAGTAATTTCGTATATCGATCGCTTACGTTACGAAATGTTTGATACGGGTGAAATGCAACATTTTTTTGGTAGCAAACGATGTCTCCATTTCGCTACGGGTCGAACATGTACCTACGGTGTAACGTTAAGGAACATTGGCTCCTTGGGCTACACCCTCACCATTCAACATCACAAGCGGAATGATTTCGTATTTCGATCAGTTACGTTACGAAATGACTAGTACGGGCAAAACTTAAAATGCACTGAGGAAGTAAACCGTGTTATTCTGCAATGAGTGAGGTATGTGCGATGTTGAGTTTCGGTCCATTGGCATATTTAGATACGCGCCGCCAGGTTATTACTCAGTGAAACAGGTTTTCGGAAGTATAGAGGTGAAAAATATTTCAGTTAATTGGTTCAAAGAGATCTTCATTGCCTATTTTGTCTTTTCTAGAGCTGATTGAGATCAGAAAAACCACAAGCAAAGTCAAAAAGCTGAAATAATATAAATCAATATCGAAACTTCTAATTTAGTGTCATCGAAGTGTAATTTCATTCTTACAATCATTTCATGTACTTTTAGAATTTTATCAAAAGGTTATTCCAAAATTATCAAAGTTTAATCATCATTAAATCTTATAAAAAAGAGTTTTGTCTGCGGTAAAACTGAAGAAGAAAAAAAAAATTAAGGCGATGCAGATTGAAAGTTTTGATACCAATTCAATTGGAGGGTTATTTTCAGTTTTTCAGTCCGTCGAGCAGGAATGATTTTGAAAGAGATCATTATTCTCGCAAATTAAGTTTACAGTAATACATTTTTGCTGTATTGTCGACACTATCAGAACATGAAGACAGGAGAAAGGATTGGGAATGAAAATTGAAGTAGAAAATTCACTACTTATATTTTAAAAGATAGTATCGATTGTATTTCCATATTATCTAACATTCTGCACAGCTTTCAATAGAGGATATTTGTCTCCACACAATCCTAGAAAATCATCAGTATCGAAAGACCAAACCATCATTCCTCCTAATTTTTTGGATATTGCATAATCTACTTTGTGTTTCAAGGATGTAACATCTTCGTAACCTACCCATTGGTTTCCACCAATTTTGTGTGGGACTTTCTGTTCGTCATCCCAAACGTATGTCCAGTCTGAGTGAAATTCACAAATCTGAAAGTTATCACAATTATTATCAGTTAATTGGTTAGCGAAAGTATATACACTTTCAAAGTCATACAATTAGATTTACTGTGAGTTAGTTTCTGGTAACTCAGCACAGTTGGAAAAATGTTAAGATTTGACTGATTATTTATTTGAGATGGAAAATATAAACTTTGGTTGATAAGAGTGCCACTGAAATAAAAAAAGGAGTGGATGGCTGATGGAATTATAATAATTTACATAATTGAGGGCAACATAAAACAAATATCTATAACAAATTGAATAAGAAAAAGTGATTTTCATATACTTCAATGTCCATTTTCGAAATTTGTTGTTTTGTATGAATTTTCCTTACAATCTGTAGGTATCTGAATAAAAGTTTGTTCATGATACACATAACTGATTCATTCTATTTTTCTTCCTCACTTTTAAATGTTGAAGAACTGGAAAACCAGAAAAGTTTTCCACCAATAACTTATGTATTCTGAAATTTTTTTCCGGAATGCTAAAAACTATATTTCAATAATATTATAAGACTTCAATGAACAATTCTTAATTAGAAAAAAAATACGATCTTGAATATGGTAGTATGTTGAGAAAAAATATCCCAATTCAGAAATGAAAACAGTTCAATAACGAATATGGAATGGCTACTTTTATTACATAATATGGAATTGAAAAAAAAAACAGTTAACTCGTTAGCTCGAGAGAAGAGTATTAGCAATGAAAATAATAATAGAAATATTCTAAATATTTCTGGGAAATTGCAACCTTATTGACTTCCCAGTTAACAGTATTAATTTGAACAGCACGTCCTCTGATTCCAAAAAAACCTAAGAATTGATATTTCAAACAAAACCAATTGTATTCATCAAAAACATTTGAGTTATTGGTTGTTGGTATTATTTTATTTGACAATGGACACGTGTCAGATAACTAATTGAAAAGTTGACAATTAGTCTTAGTGTTTATCAGGTTGCTATTGTGCCATATTAACAATTTAAATGGATTTGAACATGCTGAGTCCTACTTCGAACGAGCAAACTAGGGTACCAATAGAAAAATAGTAAATGCTTCTTTACCTCATTATATCCTAGGAGACCTTCCTGTTGAGTGTAGGGTCCTGCAATGCCTGCTCCTCGAGCAGGATCGTAAGGGTTAGTCTTGGTTTCATCTGCTAATGTATAACTCTGCCCATAAGTGAGTACTCCTAAGTTGAGTTTTGATGGATCAGCTCCATTGTCCAACCAGTATTCGATTCCAGCGGACTGAACAGTTATTATTGTAATATTTAGTAGATATTTTGATATAATATGGTGGCGTGATTGATTTTGATACAGCTCAAAATGAAGAAAGTTCATGGACGAAGCATTCAAAAAATTGCAAACCGCAGACACGTGTTCTTGGCTCAATGACTTCATCAGTACGATATAATTAAGTGCAAGGATGGGCAGATAAGTACTATTCTGATTATTACCATATTGATTTCAATTTGAGAGCCACCGGTTGATAGCTATTTCAGCTTGTTGGGCGTCGTCAGTACCGGGCAGGCTATCCTCGATTGAAGACAAAATGTGAATCACCAAGAAAAGTACTTGTTGACAATAACTGCGTAAACGCAAGCGAAACAAAAGTGGAACCATCTATAAGTGTAACACTCAAGTCAACTTGCCAAATTTTTATGGTTATGGATTGGCCAATCAACCGACACCTGCGGAAGCAGAAATTTGGGAAGTTATCCTGGAAAGCCATCGGAAAAGGAATCTACATGTTACTAAAAATGATATGAAATCAAGAGAGGGTAATGCAGTCAAGCTACTGGAAAATAATTCCATGAAAATAAGAAGGTAAATAAATAAGTACTATTCTGATCATTCCCATATTGATTCCAATTCAGGAGCCACCGATAGACAGCTGTTTCAGCCTGTTGGGGATTGTCAGTACCAGACAGGCGGTCCTCGATATGGGTTATTTTTCCGGGTTTCATTCCGTGTTCTGTATTTTTGACCCTCACAAGGATCATTTTCACGACGTTTCGCTATCTATTGAGGCGCTAGCCAAAGTTAACTTTGTGGAATGTGGAATCACCCTGAATAGAATAGACAAGACGACAAGGATACGCCAAAGTCTATTGGACAGGACATCGCACATATACTTAAAAATATACAACCACCGACCAGAATAATACCGCACAATGAATAACAAGCACTGAAAACTCGACGAGATAATGGGAAGATCTTCATTCTATCAGCGAATAAAGGCAATGCAACAGTAGTGTTAGCACCAAAGATTACGAAACCAAATTGATGAAACTACTAGAGAACCTAGCCTTCAAGGAAATAGCTGGATATCCAACTACTTATCTAAATTAACGAGGAAATTAATTCCTAAAGAGAAATTATCGAAGTGCCCTAAACTTCATATTCTTCCCATAGTCCATAGAGAAGGAGCACCACTTAGACCAATCGTGAGATCTATAGGTTCACTAGTAGGTACATCAATTAGTGAAACACGTTGTTCACCCATTCCAACCAGATTCAGAAAAGGTCGATTGGTACGTACGCAATGCCGATCATTTAATAGATATAGTGCAAATACAAACGGTTAGCGCAGACGATATCCTTGTAAGCTTTAATGTGACTTCTTAATTCAACCATGTACCCACCGTAGAGGCACTAGAAATAATCTGAAAGAAATGTAAACCAGAAGATCATATCATCACCTTGGCTGAACATTGCTGAACACGTATTTCATCTATAAAGAGCAAAGATATAGACACATTGAGATACTACTGGAGTATCAAGGAGTGTACGAAGTACCGTGCCAAGACTGTGACAACACTTACATCGGCCAGACTAACAGGTGAATCAACGTCAGCAAGGATGAACATAAACATAGTAGTGTAAGGAAAAGTCGCCACATTTCCCCTCTTCTAACACGTATTGACGACAGGACACAATATCAATGTTGAGAACACAACAACATTAGCAAGCAATGAAAACTTCTACTCTCGAACAGAGAGGATATGCTATCGAAATTGAAAAATGACCCAGTGGTATGATGCGCAAAGGTTGCCAGCAACAGGAGATCCATCTTATCCCTCTACAAAAATAAAACAGATCGCACAACCCCAAGAGCAAAATTCAGCACGTGATAGTTCAGGCAAAATGACAAATGAAGGTAGGCCAGCCCAGGTAATCAGACCAACGCAGGGGAAACAACTCAGATGAAAGGTACCTGCCACACCTATCAGTCTAAGTCCAAACTTCAGAGATCACCAGAAGTTGGCAAATGAGACTTGGCCGAAACATCGTGAAAATGATCCTTGAGAGAATCAAAAACACAGACCACGGAATGAAATCCGGAAAAACAACATACTCTGTGAGAATCTTTGATTTAAACGTCGAAGTCACCAACAGGAGCCTTCCGCGCATTTGTGGTTCCAGTAAGGAGACCTAGAATTTCTAGGATACACTTGATATTACCACACCTGCGTGATTTCCGAGTCCAGGATATGAATTTGGATTCGTTCGCACGTAAACAAGGTTGATTGTATATAGGTTGTTAGGATATCTTGTAACCTTGATGAGGTCAGATGTCGATATATTCATGATATTTTGTTACGTGTAATTAAAGTATACGTACCACAGTTGAAGTACTATTCGCACCATTCTGATTATCTAAGGTTGATGGGTATAGGGGTGCGGGGTGTCCTAAGTATGGATCATAACTTCCGTGGAAATCATAAGCCATAACGTTGATATGATCCAAGATTCTGGAAAAAAAATGTTTTCTGTTCATTTCAATTTAAATGTCATATGTTTCTGAACATGAATATTTTTTGACTTAACTGAACGCACCGAAGCATAGAAGGACTTGAATAATTAAGAAAAAGTCGGAATATCGATTTTGGTTTTGATTACAAAATTTTTACTCAGAACCCCTTGTTTAAAAAGTGACGAATGGAAGGAGCATTGTGTAAAGACTTTTCTTTTGTCTAGTTCTAGTAAGTCACTGATCCTGTAGTTGATTCCCTCATGTAAGAGTTGTAAATAATTTTCACCGGTCGAATAACCGTCGATAAAAAAATCTAACTATGATATATTTGAAGATCATATTTCATTTGAATGCAACCTCTGCTTTTTAGATGCTAGACTCAACTATAACTCTTCTTTCAACTCGCAGGTCAGAGAACGGAAGTCTAGTACTTTTACCCTATTTTTGAATCACTAAATTTTAAAAATTGATGATTATTTCGACAAGGGAATGTGTCATCGTTTTGAAATATGTCAATAGTACTTGAAATAGTTCCGTAATTATTTTCTTTGCCACATGCACTGATTGTGAGTCAGAGAAAAGCTTTCAACAAGTATCTGAATTATAATCACAAGCACATCCATATCACTGGACCTAATGACCACTTTCTGGATGCCCAGCATGACTATGCCTGTGAGGTGTAAACTGAGGTGCTCATCTGCCTCCTCCAATCCCTCCAGATCAGCATTTCAGAGAAGATAAAAGATACCCAAGGCTAAAATCGCACTATGTCGAAGCATTCCTCTGCAACTGACCGCCATACTCATTGTTACCAGTAACTCAATCTGGATTCAGGAAAGGATACAGCTGCACAACTGCTCTTCTATATGTCGTAGATGATGTATTTAGGGCTAAAGATCGAGGTTCATGTACGGCACTGGTATTGCTCGATTTTAGTAGGGCTTTTGATACCATAAACCACGACTTATTACTAGTTATTCTCCATCACTTAGGGCTTTCAGATGGAGCGATATCACTATTGCGTGAATATCTCTGTGAAAGACAACAGAAAGTAAACATCAATAGCAACTGCTCTCAATACCTCACTATGAAATCTGGAGTTTCCCAGGGATCCACATTGGGCCCTTTACTATTTACAATGTACACCGCGAGCATTCTGAAATGTCTTGAATTCTGTTCTGCACATTTGTATGCGGACGATACTCAGCTTTATTATGATTTTCCATCGTCTGATGTAATTGATGTTTGTATGAAAATAAATACTGATCTGAAACCATTCGTAAAAGCCGCGGCTGACCATTGTTTATTCATAAATCTGAGTAAATCAAGTATCATTGTTTTTACACCAAAAAATGATCGAAGTATTGTACACGATATGAACATCATGATTAATGGTGAAAAACTCGAACTAGTGAATGAAGGAAAAAGCCTTGGTGTATTGATAGATTCAAATTTAAGATTTGAAAAACACATAAACAAACTGATCCAACGAGTATATTCTTCTATAAAAATGATATATGGAAACAGATATTTTCTTCCCACCTCAATGAAAATTACTTTATGTGAAACCTTGGTTCTTTCTTTATTCAATTATGCAGATATTTTATATCACCCGAATCTAACCACAAACTATAAATACAAAATCCAGAAAGTACAGAACTCGTGGCTTCGGCTAATACATGGGATAATGAGGCACCAAAGGATTTCATATAAATTGAAAGAAACAAGATGGTTGAGTATGGAAAACAGGAGATATCTCCATAGTGCATAAAATTATTACTGATAAAGCACCTCCATATCTTTATCATAAAATAAAATACCGCACGGATATCCACAACTTGAACATTAGGTTCAAGGGAACATTAACTCCCCCTTTATTCAAAACCCAAATGTTTATGCGCTCATACAGCTACCAGATTGCAAAAGTGTATAATAACATCTCTTCTGAATTGAAAAAATTGGGCCAAAGTTGCTTTAAAGTAGCATTTAAGATACTACTGTTAGAATCAGCACAATGACAGGTAAAATGTGAATTATACTATTTACTACCAATGTATATGTGCATACATCCATAATTGAATTTAAATAAAATTAGGTACGGACTACAAATTCTGATAGTGAAGACAGTTTGAGGTTAAGTGGTAGAAAAAGTCATCAGTGATATTCTCGCTGAATGAATTGAACTTCGCCTTTTATTTCCAAAATTTTATTTATAGGTAAAAATTATGAGAAATATGTTTTTTTTGAAATAATAAAGACCATTATTATTATTATTATATGGAGACTTGTTTACCTTTGATATTCCAAGATTGAGTTCTCTGTTGATCCCATACGAGTCTTCGTAAGGGAATATTTCATCGCCTTACTCATCGATAGTTATATTTTCGAAATTATTTACTAATTGATAAATATCATTTATACTCAACCGCGCCTTGAACTTGGTAGAGGTTTGAATTGATTTTATGCGCTCTAAATAAATTGATGGATGTAGCATGTTATGTAGCAATGTAGCATGTTACTACGTGGTAGGAAATCATAATGAAGAAAAGAGAATTGAAACTTTCTATGTTTTTTACCATTTTTATTTGTAACTAGCGTTACTGCAGTTTCATCCTATAAGAATATTTTCAAACTTAATGTATGAGTGGTAAGAAACATAGAAAGTTTCAATCCTCTTTGTTTCTTTATGAGCTCTCTTTAGACTCATTCTAATGGAGCCGTGACAAACGACAGCACAAAACTGATTGGAAATTTGTATTTATGTAATTTGATTAAAAAATGTGTTTTGCGTGGTTGTGGATCCATGATAACTGCTCTACGTTTATTATTTTCATTCATTACCAGCTCTATTGATTTCAAGGTTTCCTTTACTTTTCTCTGGTGAAAGTATTGAATCATTACCCCAACTATCGTTAGAAAATGAACATCGAGGCTTTGTGAACTGACAAGTAAAAATGGTTTAGTAAAGTGTTATCAACCTAAAAAATGATTATCCATGCCAAGAGGATGTATCTCTCTGAGTCCATTCAATTTCGCTAGCGGAACTTTCAAAATACCAGACGCACGTTGTAAAAAAATCTCATCACTGTAATGACGCTATGAGGTGATAGACCTCTGATCCCTAGCTAGTCGTGGGACCCTTTATAGGCCATGAAATGATCTGACATTGAGTCTACAAGATATTGAAAATCACGTACGTGATTTTCAATATCACGCACATGTTTACATTCACTCTATCTGGGATTAGAATTTGCTTTAGATGGTGTAGCTGACTAACAAAGACCAGTCAACTGATCGACCAGTCAACTGATTATCTTCACTATGCCATTATGGCTATTGTAGACGTTGATCCAGAAGGTGGTTCACAGGCATGATTCTGAAGCTATACATTTCGGTCTGGATAGTCACAGGTTACCTGAGAAGATTAAAAGAGCTCCTGTCTAGCTGATGGGTGTAGTTATAACACACATCCATGGTATGGTATCTTCCTGAAATATGTTACAAGGAATCTTCTTCCTAAGCGATACATTTGTGTAGCATATCTACCGGACGAAGGTAATCACAGACTGATCGCCAAACAGGTCCTCACTAGATTGAAGAAAATGTACAGTTGTCTGCCAATCAATGAAATTCAGACTCCGGAAGCCGCACCGTGGTCCGGATAAGAATTCATTCGATTGAGTTCCGATAGGTGTGAACCATAATAAGTCCTTACGGGTTGTAGTAGAAGGTCAGATAGACCCCTTCACTTTGGACCGACCTAGCTACCTACCAATCTACTAGTATTTTTAGAATAAAAAAAATCATGAACCCTCGATCTATATTGGGTGCAATCCATGAGAAATATCATCAGACTCACTTGGAGAGCGCTGGAATGTCGTATGCAATTTTGATTGTATTAATTTGGCCTGTAACTGCAGCAGACAAGCTGTAACCCTGAGGAGCCAGGGCATCTCTCAGATCGGACATTAATGCTACGAAGTTTTCCTGCAACAAATATATAAACAAATGTGAGTGTAATATATATAATAAGGGACGTTATTGTGGCCAAGGTTCTGAAGAAAATAATTCTGTGAAAATGAAAAGATCAACAGATGAGTACTATTCCATTCACAATTTGATTTCAATTTAAGAACCACCAAAGCTGTTTCAGCCTATTGATCATCATTAGTATCGGGCCGGCGGTCGAGTTGCTTACTCGATTTGTATCAAGCACCTCTTTGGAAGAAACGCTGAAACATTGAATCAATTATCAAGAGTGTTGTAGGTCGAGAGTTTTTGACGAAATATTCTACATGGGGAAGGGATTCAAGTGATCACACCAATGATATTCTGTGAATCTTGGGTGGCTCTTGAATTGAAATCGAATTTTCCGGTCTACTCCTCAGACAGTGCTTCAAGTGTTTTGTAACTTAACGTACAATCTACCTACTCAGGTCTTGCCACTGGCTCCGCGTTTTCATGAGATATCGAGAAGAGTATTTCAGTTCTGGTGATTGGGGAAAGTACAAGTACTTTGTGAAAGTTTTAGAGTTTACATTATCCGAGATAAATATAGTTTCACTCACCTTATCGATAGCTGGATTTGACCCATCTCTGAACCCAGGATAAGCCCAGTCCAATTCAAAACCATCGAATTTCCACGTTTTGAGGAACTGAAGTACATTTGACGCAAAGCTTTTTCTCAGAGTTGGGTTTTTTGCCAGTTGTGAATATTTTCCAGATCCTTCATTCCAACCTCCCATACTGACTAAAACCTTCAAATCGGGATTTTGTTGCTTTAGACCTATTAAGTGTTCGAAGCCCTCTGTAATAATGTTATTCACCTTAAATCTTCCATGACTGGTAAACGAAAACATATTACTATATAATCATATGACAGACTTACTGGGACCATATTCTTGGTTCGATTCCCAAGGATCCAAAATTTTAACTGTTCCATCATCTCCAAGTCCAACAAACGTGAAACTGATATGAGTACATAAAGAAGGATCTATGTTATTCACATCGAACTTTCCTTTTCCCGTTCTATAGAAGGTCCAGCTTGCGAAATAACAAAATACATTTCCCCCTGAAACTTCATTTGATACAATCACTTTTTTGTGTCAGATAGAATTTATTGTCGTTCAGTTTGTTGTCAAAAGATGAAACAATCGCTGTTGATGAACTAGTCTAATTGCGAAGCCATACCAACAGAAGCATTGAAGACATTTTTATTCAATCTACCTCCTTCACTTCTTGTAATAGTGGGGAAAGTATAAGTGAGGCAATTCAGACTGCAGAATGCACCAATCTACACGAAATCTGTCATTCTTGGAAATACATCGACGCACTTATACCAAACACCGTCCGTCTGGGAGAACTGAAGAACAGTTTCAAGAAAACAGGTTTCGACTTAAAATGATTATGGAGTTAGTTTCTGGGTATGAAAAGGACAATTGAAACACGTTTCAAAGACGTCAGCTGCAGGCAAAGCAAAAATGGGACTCAGTCAGCTCTTGTCTCTTCTGCGAATGTGAGGCACTGGATTACAAGTAGTGAATAATTTACGGACTATCCAAATCGTCAGCATATATATGATAATCAAAATAATTCGTTGTTTTGCAATGACACTGCTTGTGTATAGTGCCCAGAACAGTGTGTTGTGGCACTCTAAAGTTTATCCAGCTTCAACTAGAGTTGTCAAGTTGGACCTTTGCAATCATTTTCCAGATAAGATAAAATCACCGTTCTAGCTGAACTACTGAAACTAAAATACTTGAAAATAGCTAACAACATTTTATGGTTAATATGTTGTTGAACGCTTGTGAATAGTCTAAGAGAAGAGTGTCGATTCATTTGAATCTAAAGCTTTACAGAGATCTGAAACCTGATTGACAGAAGGTTGACATGACGCTTAACATGATTCCAACTTGACTATTCATGATCCTTTCTATAAGTTCATGATCCTTTCTATAAGTTCGCTTTTTGACTTCAAATCATTGTAATTTTGGGGATGACTTTTGAAAGCGGTATGACTAGCCTAGCCTAGAACTAATTACCTGATTGTTAGCAGCCCTACTTATGGAAACTATTGTGTAGCGAAAATTACAATAGACTATATTAGTGAGTTTTGATATGGATTTTCAGTATCGGTCAGTTCCATTCAATGAGTATAAATTTGTTACAGATTGAGAATTCACAGACAGTGGAAAGAGAAATCTCAGTAAAACCAAATGGTTAGAGACCTTACCTGAGGAAATCGAACAAAAGATGAGTAACAATACACTTGAAATCAATAAGAACTGCTGCATTTTGGTGGCGGATCTTATACCCTTGTTTTGATCTCACAGTTATATATACAGGTTATAATCTTATCAATATTTTACTTAGCGTAATCCATATTTCAAAATTCTCTTAAAAATCATTAGACACGAGTACTTAGTGCAGTTTTTGATAAGAAAATTCTCACTATCACCGATTTGTAGAATTTTCTTTATTTTGATATGTTGTGAACAAAATATGATACTGAGTACTGATAATGAACCATATTCATGTCATCATAATTACAAATGGCGAAGAAAAAATGTCCATCATATAATAATAATCATCCCTTGAAAAAGCCATACCAAGTAGGATACTACGTTATCAGCGGAATAATTGCTCATCATTTTTTATTCTTTTCCTTGACTCAAATCTTACATTCGAAGTCACATATGTGACTTCTATCAGAAAATAGACCTTCAAAGAAAAAGCAAGTAAGTTACAAAAAAAATTCGAATACTTTCCATAATAATATTCAATATTCATTCAAAATGTTGGTTTGCTCTTGATGTCTCGAGTCATATCCCTTTTCTATTGATAGAAAACAGTATTTTTTGCATAATTCAATGTCCATTTACGAATAATTTTAAGAGGGCATTTCTTCTAGTTTGTGTCTGAAATTTACTTCCTTGTACGATCTACACATCTTTGTAAAGAGCTTATTTTGGAATGAATTGCCTTCTCTCTTTCTTCGGAATATTTCCACATAGTCCAGTCATCTTAGTAAGTTCGCCTCGGAATTCGTGATACCTAGTTATAAAGTTGTATCTTGATTTCCGAAAGGTTGTCTCACACTATACAATATAATTCAACATTTGTCCCTACTGGCTATAAATAGAATAGAAGTGTTCGTACTATATAATAGGGGTCCTAATTTCCAGGTAAAAAAGGTGTACTCAATTATGTAGGTAATTAAAGTTTGACCTCACCAAATTTTGGCTAATATTGCTGGTGTAACATTTTTTGTATAAAAATGGAGAAGTAGAAAATTAAAACTTTCCTGTCTGAAAAATTAATCTCCCCAGAAAATATATCCCTTTCAATTAAAATGAGATTCCTATGGCTGGGATCGAATCAAATAAGCGAATTAATGTCTATACGTACTGTCATCGATGACATGAGTAGATTTAACTCATTCGTGATGTAAAGTCGTAATTTTATGAATGAGTGTTTCATCATGTAACGTTATGAATGAGTGTTTCATCTTGTAACGTTATTCAGATTGGTGCTGAGGAGGCAATAAGATAAGTGTCCTATTCCGACATTGGATGTCCGCCATTGAAGGTGACAGTGTTCCATTTAAGTAAATAGTGAAATTTATATACGACATTGTGTAGCAATCCTGTGAATGAAATCTGATTCAAGTCCATAACAAATGTTTGGAGTACAAACTGGATAGGAAAAAGTGCACTGACACCTGTCGGATATAATTCAACGCCCTTCGTGGTATTAGCCAGGGAAGTAGTTGTTTTCTGATAGATGTCAGTCTATTAACCTACAGTGTAGGGAGTTGAGACTGGACTGAACGAATTGTTCTTTTAGATGATTTGTTTTTGATTAATTCATTGTTCATATAAAAGTAGTTGTTTCGAAAGTATTTTTCCTTTCGTGTCATTCAATGTTTATATGAAAGTAGTTGTTTCAAGGGGACTTTTTCTTCCAGTTTGTTTGAAATCTGTTTTTCCGTTAAACAGCTGTCGCACCCCTACGAACGACAACCCTTAAAAGTCGAAACTTGTGCGAGCTACGGATTAACGAGGTCTCACCTTTTAACGTGTGATTCCCAACACGGGTTGGACGAAAGTAAGTGAAAATCGATCGATCAGACTAGGGCTTGAACTACCGACCAACACGGCAGTCAATTCGAGTGAGTGAACAAAGCACCCACGTCGAACCGCTTGGCTACCGACCGACCGCATGATGTACACAGTCGTAGAGAGACGCCATAATATTGTTTTGGACTTTTCTTGACTTATTTTTGAGTTGTTGACTTTTTGAGATCTTGACTTCAGAGCGACTATTCGATTTTTTAGGTAAAAAATACACGCACTTTTGAAAACAGTCGTGATCTCCAGGCAAAGTCCAACTCAGTTGGGCACTCCTACGGTTTCTTAAGAATTCATATGTTGCTACAGTTCCACATTTCATCTACGTGCATAATAACGTTTGTTTGGGATTTGCCTAATCCGGTGATAGTGAAAAATATATTTCTTTATCTTTGATTAGCAAGAATACTTTTGAATCAAATAGATAGAGATGAAAACGAATTCTAGGAAAGATAATATTCATAGGTTTATGGTGAACTATAACGTCGTACTTCACATTTTTTCGAAATGTATTGTGGAAACGACAATATTTAATAAAAATAAGAGCCTACAGAAGAGAGGATAGAAAAATGTATTGCCTGAATGGAACGTTGCAAACGCAGGCCTGACTAACTCCAGAATTTGGTCATCTAAAGGAACAATTCGTTCAGGCCAGTTTCAACCCCCTACACTGTAGGGACTTAATGGACAATACATTTTTTCGAAATGTATTGTGGAAACGACAATATTTAATAAAAATAAGAGCCTACAGAAGAGAGGATAGAAAAATGTATTGCCTGAATGGAACGTTGCAAACGCAGGCCTGACTAACTCCAGAATTTGGTCATCTAAAGGAACAATTCGTTCAGGCCAGTTTCAACCCCCTACACTGTAGGGACTTAATGGACAATACATTTTTTCGAAATGTATTGTGGAAACGACAATATTTAATAAAAATAAGAGCCTACAGAAGAGAGGATAGAAAAATGTATTGCCTGAATGGAACGTTGCAAACGCAGGCCTGACTAACTCCAGAATTTGGTCATCTAAAGGAACAATTCGTTCAGGCCAGTTTCAACCCCCTACACTGTAGGGACTTAATGGACTGACACCTATCAGAATACAACTACTTCCCTGGCTAATACCACGAAGAGCGTTGTATTATTTCCAATAGGTGTCAGTGCAGGATTTTTCACTGAAGTTATTCCTGCATATGCTGTTGGCGATACAATTACCGTAATAGACTACTATATGTGAAAACTATACGAGAAATTGGGCAAATTTCGGATATGCGGTTGGTTACCTCCTTCACAGGCAGAAGGGGCGATGACAAACCTGTTGTTTGTTGTCCGCTTCAGCCTAGTTCGAGGAATGATACCCTGAAGGAATTCGATTTTCAATTATCGGAACTCATCGACTTTATGTTGATGAAAGACACTAACTTACACTGACTAATGACCAAACAGCCCGAAACCAGTCTGCAAATGTGTTCCGATGATTGAAAATCGATTCCGTCTAGTTGTATCGCCAACAGCATGTGCAGGAATAACTTCGATGACGAATGCTGCACTGACACCTATCAAATATAATACAACGTCCTTCGTGATATCAGCCAGGGAAGTAGTTGTTTTCTGATAGGTATCAGTCCACTAACCTACAGTGTAGGGAGTTGAGGCTGGCCTGAACGAATTGGGACTTTAGATGATTTGATTTCTAGCCAGTCTTCAAATATGCCCACTGTCCAAAATTTGGATTGATGAATCAATAACTTCTTCAAGGCAAGCCTTTCAGAATGGCCTCTCCACTGTCTTGAAAAACCCTTCAGATAAGAATCGAGTCATTATACTTTCAAGAAACCGCGTATGTTTGTGAACAAGATAACTTGTTATTATTATTTGATTTATCTAATATATAAAAATGGATGTTTGTTGGTTGGTTGGTTGGTAAGTGATAAACTTCTACATCGCTCAACCGATTGTGATGAAACTTGACATGTATAAGTAATTTTTCATAGAGAAGGTTTTTAGGCTATCAATTTTTCTGTAACTCGCCACTAGGTGGCGCTGTAGAACAATTTTTTGAAAGCACTGTTCTATAACGCTGCGCACGCCTAAGTTCGTTGATCGTGACTCTATCGAAACATTGGAACAGCAGAGATACAGCAACATAGTACTAGTTTCATATGAAAAAAACTTTTTTCAGGAAAAAGATTGATAGGATGTCAGATAGAAAGCTAAACCGGTTTTGTCTTTGAGATTTTGTGGGCCTTCGAGGCAAGCAAAACGGGCGACTATCATGAGGAAATGGATGGCATATCTTTTGAAAATTGGTTCAGGTTTTGGAACTAGAAGAGAATTGTGTAATTGTTTTAGACAACGCTCCGTAATATTATAGAAAAGCTGAAAAAATTCCTACTACAGCCACAAAAAAGCTATACTTCAAGACTGGATGCGTTTGAAAAGTATATCATTCGAGGATAATATGGTAAAACCAGAACTTTTAAGGATAGCTAATAAACATTAAACCACATATAATAAATACATTGATGACGAAATTTCTAAAGCACGTAAATTACGTTTTTCCCCTTACCTCTGCGAGCTCAACCCAATAGAGCATATTTGGGAGGACATAAAAAACTATGTTCCCAAAAAATTACTACTTTCAACTTTTGTGATCTTAAAAATAATTTCAGTGAATCTGTTTCGTCTATTTCTGCTAAAAACGAAATAATTGCGAATGGCATAAGAAATATAATGAAATGAACATGTTGAGATAAGACCATCTAATGGATAATTCTGTTGCCAGAAATCCGTTGACAATAAATGTCAATGATGATTCTTCTAGTAGCAGTTCTTCAGAATTTGGGTAATTGGTCTAGAATGACAAAACGATTTACTATTTTATTATTATTTTTTGTTTTATATGCTAAAACATTATTTTAAAATTCAAAAACCCGTTTGCACCGCTGAAATGAGGTGACCCCATTTTTGTAGTTTTTCTCAATGTTGAATGCGCAAAATTGCTAGTTGAAGTGACCCTATTTTTTTGTAGTTTTTCTCAATGTTGAATGCGCAAAATTGGTAGTTGAACTTTGAATAATTTTCCTATATACAGCCGCATAATATCGAAAAAAATTAAATTTTTGTCGTTCCTTAGTGCGACTCTGTACAAGCAACCTTGTCTGGGAGATCACGTGCACTATGCAGTACAATGTTGTGGAGCACTTCGTTGCTTCGATGGGCAGAGTATATGATTCAGCAAGATGGGGAACCTTATTACCACGGCGAACGATGATAATTATTGAAACCAGTGGATAGGTGAACGTAGTCCCTTCGAATGACCCTCTGCATTACCTTCTAGGACACCCTTTTTGGACAATTGTGAAGTCTAAAGTTTACATCCAAGACTAGAGCTCATGAATAGAATAAGAGATGCGTGTAACGAAATTACTCCAGAAACATTCAATAATGAATTCGTAAACAAACTTCATTATTGCCAGAAAGTGATAGGTTACCAATTTCAACATTTATTGGGAATACCTGGAGTGAATTTGTGAATCCTCAAAACTAATAGAACATTCTGTATGTGTAGAGTAGGGAGGGTGAGTGTTGGCCCACAGTACTAAGGTCACATGTGACCCATTGTACATCCTCCCAAGTAGTTGTCCTCCTAGGTTATCGTCTATCCTGTCCTTTCCAGGAAGGTGAACAGGTCTTTGGGTCTTCTCCAGGTCTTCTTCATATTGGCAGGTGTAGGTCACGACCCGCCGAACACACACTCTCTTATTGACAATAACTCCGGTCATTCGCATAGGATATGCCTGACAGTTTCATTTTCCTGTTCACACATACTGCATAGAGGCGTGTTCACTAGCACCATATTGTGGAGGTGTTTCCTTAGTTGACAGTGGCCAGTCAGAAATCCTGCTGTAGATTTTTCCTGGTCATCGCTAGATATTTCTTCGGCGCCAGCTTCCCAGGGTCGCCAAGGTTGATCCTGGCAAGATTTCATTCTTTGATTCCATCCCATCTCTTTTGGGATTGAGCATAGGTGTGACGTTTGGCTGGTTCCGCTATTGTCGAAGTCATCAGGCCGTAGGTGATACTGGTCCTAAAATTCTTAGTCCTAGCGCTTCCTTGGCTACGAAGTCGTAATAGAAAATTATTAACTACTCAGGATATTAAAAAAAAATAATTCAAACGAGATATTATAAGAGCGTCTTCTCTATTTAAAACAAAAGTTGCTAGCACAACGATTGATGCAATACTTTTGTTTTTCTTGCCAAAAAGTACTGAAAATTATACTTTTTTAAGTAAATTTTGTCAGATCTTGATATTTTGTTCAGTTCAAAAGTTGAAAGGGGAGGGGAACTATTTAAGTCCGCACTGTATTACTCCATATCATATTCAAATTTGTTTGTTGAAGGATATTTTGTTCTCACGGAAAACTGGAATATTTCAGTGCCATAAATCATAATAAAATTGAAATCATGATGGAATTAAATAAATCATTAACTGCTTTGTAAACCTTGTGTTAGTTCATGTAACAAGTACTATTATACTCTTGATTGATAAGAGACACTGCACTAAGGAATGTTAATTTGAAATAGATTATTATTGGTTCTGTACATTCGAGCCAAATATATTCAATGTGATGCATAGGTTCAAAGCACACTGAGACGGGGTTAGGGAACCAGTGAAAATACAACTTGATTCTGAATTATTTTCTGTTGCTTGCATTCTTCAAAATATTTCTCAAACTTGAAGTGCCAGGATGCACGAGAAGAGTATTTTCCATGCGTTCCAAGGAACCTTTCCACAGCTCATTGCAGTACTGACAGGTGAGTCAAGTTGGGATTCCAGAAGACTGTTTTTCTGTGTGATTGAATGACTGAAGATCATGAGCTATGATATCCTAAGAAAGGTGCATATCGTGCCTCAATACCTTCTTGCCTTCAACTTTTTTAATTTATTATAATGTGAAATCTAACGGTATTTCAACAGATATTCAAATCTTGAATTTTCCAAAATTTTAGATATCATGGCATTAAAATGGATTTTTTTGTTACCAATAAACCCGAGTAAAGCAAATTGAATGATACCTTTAACACTTGTGTTGGGGTTTATTTTTGCTTAAAAGTCTTTTTTTAATTATTTTTGTATTTGTAGTCCCACAAATAGTAGATTAATTGTAGATGTACCCCAAGGTTCAATTCTCGGTCCTACGCTTTTCGTAATCTACACATCCCAATTTCCAAAGTGTCACATTGAAATTCATAGCTACGCTGATGACGCCCAAATTTTTCAACGATTTTCGGAATCTCGGAATCTTCTGTAGCAGTTGCTTGTGAGCAAATAAATGCAGATTTGAAATCCTTACTCACAACCTCAAAGAAGTACTGCCTGACGATCAATCCCTCCAAAATAGTAGTAATACTATTTGGTCGAACAGCAACGAGGAAAATATGTAAGAGAAATATCGATATCGTTCTGGACGAGCAGCAGTTGCCTTCTCAGAATCTACGAAAAATCTTGTTCGCATAATTGACCAATCCCTTAAGTTCAACTCTCATGTCTCCCAAATTATAGAACGTGGCTATAGTAATCTGAACTCAATATACTCGAATAGGAAGTCATTGAACGAAAAATCGAAGAAAATATAATGCGATGCCCTAGTTCTCACTCACGCCAACTATGCAGATATAGTATATGGCTCAGCGTTACGTTTATCTGATAAAAAGAGGATACAGACCCTACAAAACGCATGCCTCAGACTTATTACAGAAACTAGGAGGGGACAACAGGTGTCTCATTTTTTGTAAAGACTGGAATGGCTAAAAATGGAAGTTCGACGCATATTTTATGCTGGTATCACCTACCATAAGATTATAACAACAAAAGTACCCAGTTATCTTCACGACAAAATACGATATAGAACAGACATCCATAATTTGAATCTGAGATTCAGAAATCAACTAACTACACCGCGTTACAGAACCACTTTATTTCGTGGATCCTTCTCTTATAATGTCGCCTAGCTTTCTAATCGAATTCCCAATTCACTAAATTCACTATCCGCGCTAGATTATTTAAATAAACTCAATATTTACTTACTGGAACACAAAATGCCTCGACTCCTCTGTCAATAAAATAATTTTGATGTTAATGAACATTCCATACAGTTTGATTTTCATTAGTTTTTTTATTGTTGTTAGTACCTACTAACAAAAATGATTCTAGTGCATTTGGAACTGAAATATATCTAGGATTTACATATGTTGTGGATTTGCAAATTTTTCATTTATTTTTTTTTCTTTAGGTTGAATGGAAGAGCAACTTCTGATTGAGTCATTCGTGACAAGATCGGAAATTGAATTCTGCCTTTTGATAGGTCCGTGGGTGGATTGTATATATTGTACTACATGCAATCACCTATCAATAAAAACAATTAATATTATTAGTATAACACCAGTCAGCGCTATTTTGGCCTGCTGAGATATCATAATTGATTCTAGGCTGAACCACGAATGCATTGTTGCCTCAACTGTCTTTGAAGAATCAGCCTGAATGTCGTCGCGGCAGATACGATGACATTTTCCATTATGAAAACGACATATATGGGACCGACAAGAGACTAAATCTACGAGTAACAAAAATAAACTACATTATTATCACGAATTCATCTCAAACAATCAAGTGAAGTAATATATTCTTCAGAAGCCACTGTCCACTGACAGCACAAAACTCTTCTCACTCCAACAATTTCAAATAAATTTTGCAATTTTTTAAGTTTCTGTGATTGTTTTGAGCTGAGTTTTTCAGTTTTTCACGAACGGTCCCTTCATTAAAGGTTTTCCCATGTATGTTTCTGGGTACTTTGGTACTGGTCCGTACTGGTGACCCTGCACCTAGTTCAGAACCTATATATGGAGTTGATGATCCGTGTCTGGTAAACTCATCAATTTTTTTGTTGAAAGTGGTCGTTTGTTTCACTACCAAATATATGTATCTATAGGTTCAATAACCATGGTGTATAGTCAATATATCACGTCTGGTTCCAGACCCCATGTCTGTCTGTAGATGCGTCTGACCAACATTAGTGCTTTGCCTTTCTTTTCACTTTTCATGGATGTTGATTATAGAGTTTTAGAGGTACTGAGCCCTATTTCTATTGAATTCTACTGCATTCAATTTCGTTGGGCTTATATTCAGTTTGTCTTCATCGCTCCACCTTGCTACAATACTCGAGAACAGCTGCATACGTCATTTCTCATAATAATCATATTCACTCTGGACGAGGGTGACCAAGTCGTGAGTCGTAACTCAGTATTCATTATTCTTTATAGTCCAGAAAACTTAATAACTCGTCCACTACAAACAAGTTTCTATAACAGTGGACCAACTCCTCCAGACGATAATTTCTTACCCTTCCATAAAAGTCGTCAACACTAAGCATGTAGTTCATCTACTCGTAGCTTGTGCCATCGATTACTCGTCTCTTCGCGACGCCAGAAAGATTGATTCTAGTGACGAATTATCAAAAAATCAGCTGTTATTACTTTCTTGTTCTTGTATGCATAATATACATTTTCCGCGATACAACATAAAACCGTTTCCTTTGATATACCTGATCTGTTTTCATATTGATCTCTATGGTCTGGTAGTCAGTATTATAACATGCATGTCAAGCTTTTTATTAACGTTAGTTAACACCAGATATATAAATGGTTCAGTTTCATTTCAGGGACAATTGGAGCAATTTCCGATGGAATGAATTACGGCTGGAGCGCTCCTGGAATACAAGTCTTGAAAAGGGAAGACTCTCCAATCCACTTAGAAGCGAACGACTACATATGGTTAGAAAGTGTTTACATCATTGGCGGGATTGCAGGGTTACCCGTTACAATTTTTGCTGTGGATAGAATTGGGAGAAAATGGTGTATTTTGTTTTCGGCTACTGTTTCTGTGATGTCATGGTTGTTGATAGGATTAGCAGATAGGGTTGAGTACCTTTACGTCGCCAGGTTCATGGTGGGACTGTCTGGAGATGTTGCATTCGTAGCAGCTCCCATGTACATCGCTGAAATAGCCGATGAGAAAATCAGAGGTTTTCTCGCTGGAATAATTTACGTGATGATGCTAATTGGTATTTTGATAATCTATGCTGTAGCTCCATATGTATCGTTTTATGTTCCATCCATCATAGGAGCTGCACTGGCTTCTATTCAATTGGTTACTTTTCCTTTTATGCCAGATTCTCCGTACTATCTATTGTCCAAACAAAAACCTGAAAGAGCAAGGCTACATCTACAGAGATTGCGTGGTTCAGAGAATGTTGCATCAGAGTTTGAAGAGATAACTGCTGCTGTTAAAAGACAACAAGCCGAGAAAGGAAGACCTCAGGATTTACTTTTGTCAAAAGGTAGTAGAAAAGCTGTCTTGATCATGATTGTGTTGAATGGTGCACAGCATTTAAGCGGAATAAGTGTATTTTTGATGAACTTACATGAGATTTTGTTAGCGGCTGATTCAGTTTATATGAGCTCTGAAATAGCTGGTATTCTGTTTGCGTCACTTATGTTAATATCAGCTTCCGTTGCCGATTTCGTTATCGACAAATTTGGTCGTAAAGCTCTTCTCATAACTTCAAGTTTATTAACTGGCTTATGTTTACTAGTTCTGGCAATATTCTTCTCATTGAAAAAAAGCGATATGGATGTAGACGGCATTTCTTGGATTCCACTAGTATCTGTTATGGTATACGCTACAGTTTTCAAATTTGGACTAGGCATCGTACCAATAGTCATGACAGCAGAACTATTTTCTGCGAAAGTTAAAGCTTTGGGAATGACATTTTCCGATTTGTTTTATCTTTTATTCGCTTGGATTTCTGTAGAAGTTTTCCAAAGACTTGCGATAACTGTGGGTTACGATATTCCGTTCTATGTGTTTTCTGCAAGCACTCTACTGACCGCTCTATTTGTTCAGATTTATATACCTGAGACTAAAGGAAAGACACTCGATGAAATTCAATTCATTTTGAAGGGAATTCCTTTTCCACCAAGAAGCAATAGCATCAGAGCGAATTCACTATTTTGTGATTCCAATGAATATAAAGATGACAAAAGAAACGGAGAATGAAATATTTTGGTGTTCAAGTTGGTATGATATGATTTTCCTAAACAGCCTCAAATATCGCCTGGCATTTGTTCTGATTTTCAAATAGTAACAAGTTGATATTGAAGGAAATGGAAAAGGTAACGAAATTTTGAAAAGGTATGGGAGATATTCAATACATGAGGAGTCACTCATGCTCTTCCAGATCTAGTCAATAAATGTTCAATATTTTTACCAATAAATTATTTCATAGAAATATTTATGTACTTATTTCATTGGAAGCACTTCTTTATTCTATCTATGAAATGAGATTGAACAGCGGGTATGTAAAATATTTCAAGTTGATCCTCAAAAACATCTAAAGGCGTTTTATCAGGTGATCTAGCGAGCAATGGGGAATGTTCCTCAATTTGGGTTATTACAGCAAATGCAAGTTTGAACAAAATAAAGTTGAGTTTAATTCATGAGTTCTTCAAATTCACTTCGAAAAGTATTCAAATTGATGTTTCAAATGTTGGGTTTTAATTTTTAAAGAGATTTGTTTCTAATACACATATTGGCAACAGCGCCAATTTCAACTTGTAAAGTTGAAATAATTTAAATGGAATTGAAAATCATCTTTATAGATCAACAATTAAGGCAAAATATAAATTACAGTTCAATACCACATCCACAAGCCACATAAACAACAGTTGTTTTGTTATTTATTTATATAGAGGAAGATAGGTTAGGTGCACAAAATGTCATATGTCACAGGATGTCTTGGAACTCGAAACATAAGTGAACAGAACAGTGCGCCTCTGAAATATGTCATCTTTGTTTGTCTCATACCGGTAACAGATTAATTGTCCTTCATTAGCTATAACCGATGTTGCCAAATGGTGAAATAGAAACGAATCCCTTTAAATGTTGAATGCATTATTTCATTCCTCTTTTTTAAGTATTTAAATAATTTTTCAAAGAAAAAGGTTGAAATGATAAGTTAAAAATGCGTTGTTTTAGAGCTCTTTAATGAAAACTACTTGATTTTCGTCAGGAGGAACATTCCCCATTCTGTCTATCTATATCAGATAATTATCCAAACCGGTAGATAGGTAAACATGTACTATTTATTATAAGTAGTCTGCTAGATGATCCGATATGACGCCCTTATATTGTTTGTAGGGTTTCATGAAATCTTATATATATAATTTCAACGAAATTACCTCAGACACAGTTTAAAATGAAATAAATGAATCTGTAAACATAATTCATTCTTATGAAAATGTCGATGGTGGATATTTCAAGTATTCATTAGGATAAACAACGTCGGATAGAGATTTTTCATTTGGAAAGGGGATCACAAGATCCCCTTTCCAAATGAAAAAAAAAGTTACAGAGACTTTGGCAATGAGTATTGTTTATTTTTATTCAAAAAGTGAGATGTTTTGACTGACGATTGTTTTACTGTGAGTATGAATGATTACTACACACAAGAATTATATTAAATCTTTTAAATCTTGTGTGAAATAAGGTAGGGGGAGAAGATGATCGGATAAACTAAAAGGTGGGAAAAGAGCATTATAGCGGGCGAGTATCAAGACAAGAAACAATACGGGAATTGAAAAATTTAAAATATTTACGTGGAAATAGGCCTAAATATACGGGCTGCTTGAGAAAAAATATTCGTGAATAAATTCAGGGTGTTCCATTCAAATGTTATACAGGGTGTTTACGGGCTCTATGTCTTAAGTCAACGGGTATAATCAGTATAATCAGGAGGTTGTGAGGAGGTATCGATAAAAATCTCAATGCAATTTTATGACGCCAAAAATTACAGAGTTATGAAAATGATATCCGAGCTAACCCTGATGAGTTTTATCGATACGAGTGATCTTGCTCTCTTGGTAATATGTCAAGAGAAGCTGATTGTATATGGATCTCAGGTTTGTTACACAAAAATTCTATTTTCAATAACGTTCATTTGAAATACGTATTCCATGTTCGAAATACCTACAAAATGTTGAATTTCATTTCATGAATCAGATCAGTTCCACTGAAGAATTATGCAGGAGCATCAGCAGAACCTTCAGCAGAAATATTCAATTCATGTCTGATGTCTGGAACAATTCTGAGTATTTGGAAATTAGCTGAAGTATGTTCTGTACCTATGAAAGAATTGTGAAAAATTGCTCATTGGAAACCATACGCCCATACCAATTTTATGTTTGTTTACAAAAGTCTTTGAGATTATTTTATGTAATCGAATATATGTCTCTATTCGAAGTCTGATTTGACATCAGCATGGCTTTGTTACTGATTGTTCAACTGTAACAAATCCAGTCACTATAACTCAAATTATATCCGAACCATAAGATGATATTAATCAAGTTGAGTTTGAGTGCCTATAATAAAACATGGTCACGATATTCATAGTGTCTTTATTGAAATTATATTCATATTTCATTTTATCCTAATAACGTTAGAAAACTATTCAATTACTTTAATGAAAGTAAGGTTCAAAAATATCTAACACAGAATATTATCTGTATACATTCCACATATTCCATAATATGTCGGTTTTATATCTATATTTATATTTCATTCTATCTAATCAATGGAAATGTCCTTTTTACATATATAACAGACAGGAAAGACTTTTCGTGGACACATTCCACACTGTTTAGAAAAAAATATCTCTAATACTGAAAATTTCAATTGTTCTTTAGACTAATGTGAACCGTCTATAAAGTTCATAAGGAGCTCACTTTCTGTGAGTATTTTTCTAATTTTTCCGGGAGTTTTTTTGATAGCTGTGATATATTTTCCGCCTCTTCAATGGTATCGGGAAGGTTTATATCGGAAGTTTCAGGAAAAAGAAGTGTCAACAAAGCAGCAACGAAGGACATTATTGAAAAACTGAGTACTGGTAGGTGAACCCAAATGTTTGCCTGAAAAAGAAAAATTTTAATAAATACGATACTGAGTGTAGTATTTTCAACCGAAATTTCGAACGAACAAATCAAAACCAGAAATAGTATCTAGGTCGACAATTCAACTTCCTGGTATGCGAAAGGGAATACTTAAAATTGCCTCTAAAAACATAAGGACCAACAAGAATTGTACAACATCATATTCATGATGTTGGAATAGAGAAACATTTTAAATTTTCCTGCAACTGTCTTTGAATATCTATATGGATATCATTGAGGACAAGGAGTGAATATAATTAAAATATAAAACGACCTTATCTCAGATGAAGTTCGATCTTGATTATATGTCCGAGATGATTCCATCCCCTCTCCTACTTTCTTTTAGCCAAAGTGATGTCAACAATGACAAAGATAAAAGGTAACAACATTCTTAAACAATGACTTCAAATTATGAGCAGATGCTGGGTTCGAAGAAAAATAAAACTTACAGTACACGAGCAGGGAATGGAGCCGACCATTGAGAGAGTGGGGTAATTTTCATCAGTGGGGAGCTTTGAATTCGTAGTAACACTGAGGAAGTGAGACGTACTATACAGGGCTTTTCATGATGAGCGTTAATTAGCCGTTTCTGACAAACTATTCAACGGATCAACCTGAAAATTTCACAGTATGCATAAATCAATATTACCTACACGCCTAAAATATTTCAGATGAAGCGGCGTTGTCGCTTCTACTATACAGTAGCGGCTTCTTTGATTTTGCAAACGGAACACCCCGTATATAATATCATATTATGATTCATCATCACTTTGTCAACAAATTCATATACTATTTCCCTATACCTATCTATTACCGTTTAGAAGATATAAATTAATTTCGATATTTTTTTTTACCAAACATGAACTTTTATAAATGCTGATAATCTTGAACTCTCTTGCACTAAAACGATCAAATTTGAAATGGAGTGGAGTGATACTATGAGGATCTTCACTCCGAGTCATATTTTCATTTGCCTCATACAGGGTCTTCAAAAAATGCAGATACTTCGATCTCATGAAAAAATGAGTGGAACTCAATTTTTTCAAATAGAACACCCTGTATATTTCAACATTTTTGAGCTCTACATCCAATTTTAGATTAACTTTGTTCAGATAATACTATTTCTATTTTGAACATATTCTGAAATACACTGACGATTAAATTAACTCATTAATTTATGGGTTTATTATTTTCAGTTCGTGTTTTAGCGTTAATAAAACTATTGTTTGAAGAGAAGTTTCATTCGATGGTTGAGGAGTATTTTAATAATTATCTTTTCATTGTATTATCTGTGACTAATTGAGAAACATCAAACGAAATCTGTTTTACAAAAATGAGTGATGAACAAGGAAACCATGTCAATTTTCGTTTGAAACAGTTTATCTCGAAAACGGATCAAAATAGAAATAGTATCATCTGAACAAAGTTAATCTAAAATTAGATGTAGAGCTCAAAAATGTTGAAATATACAGGGTGTTCCATTTGAAAAAAATTGAGTTCCACTCATTTTTTCATGAGATCAAGGTATCTGCATTTTTTGAAGCCCCTGTATGAGGCAAATGAAAATATGACTCGGAGTGAAAATCCTCATAGTATCACTCCACTCCATTTCAAATTTGATCGTTTTATTGCAAGAGAGTTCAAGATTATCAGCATTTATAAAAGTTTATGTTTGGTAAAAAATTAATTTATATCTTCTAAACGGTAATAGATAGGTATAGAGAAATATTATATGAATTTGTTGACAAAGTGATAATGAATCATGATATGATATTATATACGGGGTGTTCCATTCAAAGAAGCCGCTACTTTATAGTAGAAGCGACAACGCCGCTTCGTCTAAAATATTTTAGACGTGTAGGTCATACTGACTTAAGCATACTGTGGAATTTTCAGGTTGATCCGTTGAATAGTTTGCCAGAAACGGCTAATTAACGCTCATCATGAAAAGCCCTGTATAGATATCATCTCGGACAAGGCGTTTCATAAAATTGAGGAGTGGTAAGTTTTTTTGATCTTTCAAAAATGTTAGTTTTGGTAAAATGTTTCAGGTCTGGCAACTCGTGGATCTTGAGCTATTTTGCAATGTTGGATCTGACGGTCCTAAATAGTAAGGGAATCTGCAGACAAACTTCAATGATTGAGGTAATAAAAACAGGAACACGAAGTACCTATCAGATCTAAATCCTCTCTTCAACTTCCTTATATTTTGATTGATGCAACTAATTTTCCTTTATTTTGAGTATTTCAAAATCATCTGGCACTCCTCAAACTGCAGTTTGAGGAGTGCCAGATGATGACAGTACTACCAACTGTCGAAAGCGCTCGCAGATAATTAATAGAAGATATAAAGCTTCTTCAAATCCTTTTTGTAGAATTTAATATTGAAATATATATATATATATATATATATATATATATATATATATATATATATATATATGTTTGTAGATACAAAAGAAGGATCTTATAATCAACGCTACCATAAATCAGTACAAGGGCTGAAAAATATTTTAGCGTTTTGAAATCAAAACTACCTACTTTCTTCTATGAGAAAAGAGATATTTGTTATATTTATACATTTTTTTTACTTTGGTAATGAAAACTTGTCAATGAAACGCAAATTACTTACTAAAATAGGCATTTGAGGTGCGAGCATGCTTCCTATTCGACCAAATGTTGAACATAAACCCATAAATGAGTGTCTTAGATTTGTGGGAAACATTTCGCTTGTTATAACGTAGAGGTTAGTAAACGCCGCTGTTGCTCCAAATTTACCAATTAGATAAACTGTCAGACTACCGACGTGTGAATCTGAAAAAGTTGATTAGTTGAATATATAGTGAAGTTTTCACTGGGTTTTTCAGATTTCAGTAAAAATGATAAATATTGCATAATCGCATTATTAGGTACGTATGTTGTTCTCAAACTCAACCGAAATAATTATAAACTATAAATGTTTTTTGTTTTGTATGCTTAACTAATAATAAAAAAGATACAAAAGACTTTGGGAAAATTCATTTATTCCGATGTGTTGATGCCATTTTATTTGAATTTCGGGTTCAAAGTCTTGACGTAAAATTTTCGAAACTACAATAATGATTTTTCCATTCAGTTGATCAACCTTTAAAAAATTACATCAAAATTAATGGATATTTCTGTAATAATAATTTGTAATGTCAGTGTTCAGACCCTTTGGTCATAATTATGCACACTTATTTTACAAGTCATAAATGCGTTTCAAATATAAATTCGGCGTCAGCGACCGTTTGAGCAGAATATTCACTAATCGTTAGGTTGGTTGCATATGTAGCAGGTGCGGGTCACACTGAATTCATGCAGGATGGTATTTTGAGTAAAGATGGCGTCGATCAGTAAACACAGTCACCATGAGTACCACATATTTATCAAATATTGAATACTTTACTCTATATCATTACTAAAAATATATATTATAGTTACAATATAAGTAAATGGAAAGTCTACAGATATTCTCGTGGGTAGTGACTGGAGATTTTTTCATTCTTCCACCACCAAGTCCCCTTGCAAGAACTACTCATTTGTCTCTTGATTCAAAGATCTGTCGGCCAATTCCACACAACCAGTGGAGGTTATTACTTTCATACATGTCGATGAGCAAGTCCTCTCTTCGACCTTTTCTGCTCCGTTCAAATAGTCAGTTAAGTGCGTAGAGAACCAATCTTAAGCAGTGGTTCTTGACAAATACAGGCTCTTGAAATAAGCGAGAAGGTTACTTACAATTTTCCGCCTGCCTCTTCAGTGACAATTTAGCAGCCACTAGCATGTGTATCCCATCAGAAAAGTGATGTTTGGTGGTCACTAGCATGCCTAGACTCAAAGTAAGATATATTCAGAAACCAAATTTTATAAGCGCTTTGTGTAATCCATTGAGGTGTTGAAATGACTCTTGGGTGTTGAGAAAAAACTCCAGTCATATACATTATTACACCAAAGGTTCCAAACAGTGCATCACAAGTACACTATAAGGTCGAAGTGTTGCTAAAGAGTAATCTTCAGCTTTTGCTCTTCAACTTTGAATGCTTTCCACATTATCAAAATCTTTGCCACCTACTGTGAATGATTTGTTGCTGTATCATATGCTTCTGTTTGCTGTTAACTTTGGTTGGCAATAAAGTGAAATCTTATTTCCTGAAAAACTGCAATTTTCAAGCAAGAAATATTTAGAGTAGTCAGGTACTCTAGGAGAAGTTTGTTTTGATATTGTACTCACTAGGTTTTGACGAATAATAAAGCAAGATTATACAAACATGAGACTAAATGAATCTTTCAAAAAATGAAACCTACCTGGTGGCACGAATACGAATGCAGAGCACGCTAAACCTGTCACCAAATATGAACCGCTTACTGCTTTCCTTCTTCCCATTAGATCTAGCATGAAAGTACAGCAAATATATGCTGGGATCTCGATGAGTGCTGTCAATATGAAATCCAGGTAGCTGTTTCCAGCAGCCAAACTAACCGAATTCAGTGTGAGTCCGTAAAAAAGGAAAGTACAGGTTATCCAGCAGAAACAGCAGTTGACCAACCTTAGAAATAAAGTTGTGGATTTGAGAGCTTTCATGAATTCACCTTCATTTCTATTTCCTTCCACGCTCTCCGGCGAGCCGAGTTTTTCTAGAATATTTTCGGAAAGTTCTTTGCCGTTGAATTCTGCTGCTTTTCTCAAGGTGGCTTTGGCTTCTTCTAGCCTGCCCTTACTTAGGTGCCACCTGACTGACTCGGGAACTAACCAAATGTAAGAGATGAGCAGAAAGGCCGGACTATAAAGAATGAAGATGAGTGGTCTGGAATAAAAATGTATTATCAGTGAACAGTTCATTCCCCAAGTTAATGATATATCTGTTACGGGCAACGTGATCAACTGGGCATTATGAATAAGGACCGGCCATTATTAATAATGTCCAAGAGCGATGGGCAAAGTCAATAATTTATCACTTCGACCGGCCATTATCAATAATGCCCGACGGCCCGTGGTCCATGTAATAAGTCAGCGTTTGAGATAGCATGAATTTATTACTTGGACCGGGCATTATGAATAATTCTCTACTTGTAGCCGGGCAATGTGATAAATTGCCCCTCTAATGACATAATAAATGGAAACCCTCGACCAGACGATCAACAGCCTACTGAACTGGAACAACATTCTCCCGATAGTCTACCAGAAAATCAGCAACCCACTGTGAGTGTGGACATATCTAATGAATGAAAACCCGCGAGCATCCGATCAACAGCCTTCTGCCAATATGAGCAATGAAAAGGAAAATTCTGATAATGAAAAGGCTGCATCTTTACTTAACGCAAACTCAATAGAAATTCGGAAGGCTCGTAACGCAGGTAAAGAATCACTTGATAAGCAAGCCGAAAAAATGTTGATGCGTTCAAATGCAAAATTTCCTATTGCAGAAATAGGCCAAAGAGTTCGAGTAAGGATACCAGATTTAGATCGAGCCAATACGGATATTCGTAATATAATTGCTATTATTATATCTGTCGAAAAAAAAAAACTTTACAAACTTGGAACTAAACACGGTATTTTAAACCAACTGTACTCCAGAAATGAGTTTACGAAATGAGTTTACGATTTCGATGTTCCAAAAGTTGATATTACTCTTCGAGAATGTGCTCGAAGTAACTGTAGTGGTGACTGCAATTCAAAACATTGGAAATGCAAGAAATCAAAAATTCTTTGCAATTCCAAATGTCACAAAAGCTCATCTAGCAAGAATAAATAATTCTAAACTTAATAACTTTCTTGCACAGTTTTAAATTATTAGATATTTCTGTTGATTTTTCTCAGTTTTCTAATTTTTAAACTATTGTTCTTGAGTAATATTTTTATCAAAATAAAAGTAGGTAACTACTGATGTCATTACATTTTTAACTATTTATTTTTTAACTACTATGTTCAATATTTTATTTTTTGTTGAATTTTCGTGAAAATTTTGTAAGTTTTTTTTTCATTTAATAAACAAAAACACTACAGTTCACCTATTTTATTACTTTGCCCAAGACAGGGTGGGCATTATTCATAGTGGCCGGAAAAAGTGATTATTCATGCTGTTTCAATCACTTTGCCCAATTGAGTCGGACATTATGAATACAGACCGGCCATTATTATTAGTGCCAGAACTAATACAATGCGTTATAGACGTTTGAAAGCCTGCAAAAAAGTTTTGAAATCAATATTTCATCATCAGTGAAAATAACTGTGAAAATCCATTGAGAATTGTTCGTTAAAGGACATCATCAACTATAGCTTCGTTTACTTGCTATGATTTCGTGTCAGAAATTACCAGTTTTGTCTTGTTCTAGTTACTTTTCATTGCTGCTTATTCGAAGAATGGAATGGAGTAATGGTTGAAAGCAAAATTAAAGATTATTGGTCGGAAAGTTTGGCAAAATTTTTAATAGTGTCAATATTATGCTTGAAGCTCCTTTGATGTATCACTGGTTATTTCATCTTTTTCGGTTGGAGGCCAAAACTGTCAGTTATATAATACGAAAAATATTACTACTGATTGTTGAAGATGTTCACCTGTTGAATCATAACATTCTTTGATAATTAACAACAAATAACATAATCATAAATAAACAATGTAGGAAATACCTAATGGTTGTTTACCGTTCTTTGATTGAATAATTATTTCTAAATATAAATTTCTAACTACACGACGTTATCATGAAATATTTAAAATGGTATGAAAATCGAATTTAATGAGTGTATTGATATATTTTTCTGATTACAACTGAAATTACTCTATTGAAATTAATCTCGCAGTTGTGAGTTCAAAAAATTTCAGCTAGATAATTTCTTCAGGTATAGTTCAAGTAAACGATATAGTGCAACCTACCTTCCAACAGCTCTCCTTTAATAATATAGTAAGGGAGCTAACTAATTTCGTTATTCAATAATGATTTTTGATTATACAGGGCTATTCAAATTCGTTTCTGTACATGGGGATCTCGTAAACGATAAGAGATAGAGTGTCGGTTGAATTGTGGCGAAGTTGCGTATTTCAGAGACCTATTCAATGATGTGAAAAAATCGAATATAGCTCTTTTGGGTCTGGAGATATACAGGAAAAACCAAAAAATCCCAAATTATTTTTTTACCTATATCTTCTTTATTCGTAGACATATTAAAAATCTGTCAACATTTTGCTATTGGCACCTGATGTGGGCTATCAGAATATTTCAATGAATCTTTCATAAAGGGTGTTATCTGACTTGGGTCACCCCCATCTCTGAATTTTTAAATACGAACCTGTATTTTTTAATGTAGTTTTTGGATCGTAGACGGCCACTTCATATTGAGAAATTGGATTTTATATTTCGGGATGTTTCGGTAATATTTGATTATAATTGGGTGAATTATTCCCTTTCAAATTACGGCCCTGGAAATTGGTTGACTGAGTTGAATAAAAACACAATAGCAACTTTCACGTTTCCCTGTGTACCATAGAGTTTTCAGAGATTTTTTTTCATATTTAGGTACTTATTCATGTTTTTTCATACTACCATTGCTCTGAGCGTTTTCTACAATGAACTTCGAATAAGAAAACCTTTTTATTCAACTAAGTCAACCAATTTCCAGGGCCGTAATTTAAAAGGGAATAATTCACCCAATTATAATCAAATATTACCGAAACACCCCGAAATAATAAATTGAATTCAATTTCTCAGTATGAAGTGAACGTCGAAGAAACAAAAACTACAACAAACAATACAGGTCCGTATTTAAAACTTCAAAGATGAGGGTGGCCCAAGTCAGATGACACCCTGTATAAAAGATTCATGGACATATTCTGATAGCCTACATCAAGTGTCAATAGCAAAATATGAACATATTTTCAATATGTCTGCGAATAAAGAAGATATAGGTAAAAAAATAATTTGGGTTTTTTTGGTTTTTCCTGTATATCTCCAGAGCAAAAAGAGCTATATTCGATTTTTTCAAATCATTGAATCTAAAATACGCAACTTTGCCACAATTTAACTGAAACTCTAGCTCTTATCGTTTACGAGATCCCCATGTACAGAAACGAATTTGAATAGCCCTGTATAAGAATCACAATAATTACATATTCAAAAACACTTCACTAACTTTCTTCGAAAGCTTCTGATAATTCCTCTTCCATATTCTGTTTCACAATCAGTGTCGTCATTTAAATCAATAATGAATTTACATCCACCATCAATATAGAAGTGTCCAATCTCCTTATAGTATTTTTCAACTTGATCCTTTTCTGCCAGTCTTTTTTGGTATTATTAGATACTTCTTCTTCAACTAGTTCTATTACCTTATCAAATTTTGGAAAATTATTTTTACGCCTGATGTTTTGTTTCAATTTTCCCCAAATCAACTCGATAGGATTGAAAACAAAAAAATGGGGGGAAGTCTCAGTATGGGTTGTCCATACTTTTTAGCAATACTCACAAGGGCATACACTTTTTCAAATGTTTTTATCTGTAAAATTTCAAATAGTTGGTTTTTGGTATAGCAATCTTCAAAATACAAATTGTTATCCATCAGAAAACTTTGTATTCAATCTTTCCTAGAATTTTTATTCGGTACTTTGATGAGCTATCGCGAATGATATGAAGCGTTGTCAAGAACTATCACACTATTTGCATCCAAATTCCATGTTCTTATGATAGTCAACATTGCAGTGCTCGAGTTTTTTTTCCACATAATTTCAAAGAATTCGGAACCCATCCTCTACTTCCTCCGTTATGCACAATGATTAGTCGCGATCCATTTTAGGCGTACACATTCTCAAACCATCAATCTACCCTTTCGTAACTGTGACGTGAGTGTCATATCAAGTTTCGTCCAAATGGAAAATTTGCCGTTGTTCTTGTCTATTATTAGTTATCTGTTCTAAGTATTTGTTACGCAATTCCATTATTTATCTACTTTACATAACTGCTTGACGTTTGTTTATTATTTTAAATCTAAATCCTAGTTTCTTTATCCAATTCTGAACAGTTTTGTCACAGCAACTCACGTTATGGCACGTTATGGCTGGAAGTATTCAACTTCTTCCTTATGATTTCAGTTGTAGGAATCTTATTGCTTTTGTAACAGTCATATATTGTTTTTTCAATGATTTCATTAGGTGAACATCTAAAGGTTTTAGTAATCCAGTATCACATCGCGTTTTGTGTTCATAAGGTTTGTTTTTGACTATTATACGTACGGTTGAGAAAGGAATTTCGGTCAAATCTGATGTTGCTCGTAATAATTTGTTTTCCTAAAAACCAACCTTCAGATGTAGATTATTATATACGTTGAAACATACCTACTATCTGTGTTTCAATATTCAAATGCATCAGAATCTTCTTCACTGGTATCTCTTTTTCGCATTGTTCACCATAGTAAATGTGTAATCACTACACTGGAAAAAGTCTGCGATGTTATCACACTTGTTATTACTGGTAGTACTTGTCCTAGGACGCCACATTTTAAACAGATAACAGAAATTTTAAGTAATTATAACTGCACCAATATCAAATCGCAATCAGTTCCTGAACTGAACACGATGACGATAACTATCCCCGCAATCCCTGATTTCTATTCGTCACCGTCACCGTAACATGAATTTGAATTCATGTTACGGTGACGGTTAATAAAAATTATCCAATACGAACCGCCAATCCTACAGTCCACATGGACTAGTTGGAAGCGGGTTCATTTCTATGTATTGGTTTTTTTGGCCTTTGAGAGTGCCGCCAACTTTGAGTGCACCATATCGTTTACTTCGACAATACCTATGACTGTATTGGCTTCAAATAAACCCACTTCAATCTCACCAGAAGATATTTTCTCAGACTCTTCAAGACCATTTTTTTTATAGAGTGTTTTGTTGGCCTACTCTAGTCGTGACAATATAATGACTTTTTTTCTTTCTATTTAGTGAAGTTTTTTCATCTTTCATAATTGAATGTGTACGCTTTGTTCATGTTTTCTACTAACGCCTAGAAAAGCTATTGTACAGCGAAACACGTGTTGCGTTTTTGTAAAATTGTTTAGTGAAAATCTTACAATGAGGTGTTTTTTGAATATGTCCTGAATTACTCGTATATTGATGGACAGGATCACGCGTGTGGAGTTTTTAGAAATAATTTCAATCCTCTGTTTCAGGTGTACTGAAATGATTATGTGGAATGTTGAATTTTAGATCTAATTGTGTTCATTAAATAATGTTGAATGAAAATCAAGAACATGATAATGGCCAAGATTTGATGACATGAAATTCATAATACTGAGGTAGAAATCTCCCAGAAATTTCCATTTTTGTTTCTATGTTCTGGTAGTTTTGAATTCACCAAAATATGCTGCGCCGCAAATGATTCCACAAGAGATCAGTATCAGAACTGCAATAATTACACTGAAATTGAACTCTTATAGTCATTTGTTGATTTTCCTTTCTTAATGATTGATTTTACTTACTTCCAGGATTTCACTAGCCAAGCTGATGCGGCCGTGAATACTTCCCCGGCAGCGAAGCAAGAACTTGAAATTATGCCTGTCAAAACTCTCCTTTTCGGACTAACCAACTCCACTCCTGCAATAATTCAAATAATTGAGTTTTTCTTTCTACCAATTTCAATTATCAATCAATGTTTCAACCCAACTTGTATATGAATTCAATAAAGAGAATTTGGAACCTCCGCTCCGGCGTAAAATGAATCTAGTGAAAAAAACTTTTCCCTCATCAGAATGAACATGCTTTTAGGTGGTTTTGAAAGTTTTATCCGTTTCAATGTTATGTGTTTTTATAGCTCCATATCTCAATATCACAAGCCAACAAAAAAATGTTTTTGGAAACTTTGTTTACTTTAGTAAATGATTTAAATAGATTTTTGTGTGCTGAATCCAAATCTGGTCTTAGTTTTCTTGTATCACCCATAGTTTTTGAGAAATTGACTTCTTATATAATTTGAAATCTGTACGGTATATGGAAAAATTAATGAAACACTATGTTAAATAACTATCATGGTTTTATTTACAGTAGGTTACTTGAAATAATGATACAGTGTAGGTTTCACTAGTCAGATGGAATTGGTTTATACTTCCTTTCCCTTTTTTCTTTGAAGTTTCTTGTGTAACTTTTCCTACGATGAGTCGCTTGTTGAGCGTCACGGTAAAGTGACTAACAGTAGTGTCCCATCATGTTGATGTTCCAGCGGCCCTGGTAACATTTTTCCATCAATTTAATATCTTGGTGAAAACGCTCACCCTGCTCCTCACTAACATCTCTCAAATTTTCCAGGAAGTAATCAAGATGACTTTTCGAGTGGACTTTCAGGCTCATCAAACATCCCAGTTTCTTAAAATTATTCAACATGTCAGTTACAATAGTACGATATTCTGGGTCTTTTGCATTTCTTGAGAATTTTGTAACAACTTGCTTGAATGATATCCATGCTTCTTTTTCATGTATGGTCATTGTGGTTTCAAAGTTTACGTCGGACATTCGAAAAATGAGTTTTAAGTTTAGCCTTTGAAAGGTTTGGAAATTTCTGACAGAGATACTTGAAACAAGGTCCATCTTTAGGCAATTCGTTTACAAACTGTTTCATGAGGCCTAACTTTATATGTAGAGGCGGTAAGAAAATGTATCTAGAATCTAGAAGGTTTTTGCGGAGAATGTTCTTCTCGCCGGGTTTTAAAGACTCCCTTACAGGCCAGTTCTTTCTGCACCAATGTTGATCCCTTGCTCTACTGTCCCATTCACACAAAAAACATGTGAATTTGGTAAAATCACCTTGCTGGCCAAGAAGCATGCCTGTTACTTCCAAGTCACCACATATCATCCAACCATGAGCCGAATAGCCAATTTTATTCAACACTATTTCTAGGTTCTCATAGGTCTCTTTCATATGTACAGAAGGGCCAACAAGTATAGATGCATAAGTGTTACTATTGTGTAATAAAACAGTTTTTAAACTCGTTTTGGAAGAATCAGTGAACAGCCTTCAGTCTTCTTTTTTGTATTCAACACCAAACTCTTTGATAAGACCTGGAATGCCTGAGCAGTACACTAAATCACCTTGTTGTTCAAAAAATTTCGAAAACTGCTGCTCTCTTCTCCAACTACCAACAAGTTCTTTTCTTTTAGTCTAGAACCAAGCAATTCAGTGTTTTCTTTTGTTAACCAAAGATCCTTAACTAAGTCTTAAGCTCAATCTGAGTAAACAGTTTAGGCTCTATATTTGCTGTAGCACATTGGAACTCTTCATCATCTTGCTCATCTATATCTGACAGTACATCAGAAAACATTTCAGTTTGAACGGAATTCAAATCATCTGGAGGTTCTGGGACAGGCAAATCTACATCGTGCCCGACTGGTCGGAAATTAGGTTAGAGTAGCTTATTACCTTCTTGTTTTTCCAGTTATGGCCAGTAATATCAATACTACAAAAGTAGAAATCATCAGTGTGGTTTCTAGATTACCTCCATACCATAGAAACAGCGTACTCAACGTCTTTTTTTCCTTTGTTGACCATTTTCTGAAATCTTCAACACAAACATAACATACCTTATTCGGGGCCCAAGATTTATCCTGATCACCAAGTTTAATTCCAAAATATGAGAAATAAACCTTTTTCACAAAGTCTGTAATGTTTCTTTGATGTATTTTAATAACAAACTCACCACAAATATAACAAAAACTGTTAGCAGAGTTCTTACAACTGCGATTAGACATTTTAATGAGCACATGTACTGGAAACCAGAAAGTAAGGTTAGGTTGACAGTAAACAAAACATCAGCTGTGAACAGAACAATACAAATTCCCCTTTTTCTGGACAGTAAACGTGTTTCAGCAGTGCTGCCAACTCTTCTACATCCAGCACAAATTATTTTACAATTTAATTTGTAGTATATTGAAGCTGTTAAATTCTGTAATAAATCAAAAAAATCAATATATTAATATGCAAATGTGAAAAAATGGTAGGTGATTCGGCTTAATAAGTGTCATATTTGGATTCAGCACCCTAAAAAACAGAATAATAAGGTGTTTTCAGTAAAAAAGTTTTTTCATCGTTGGCCTGTATAATTATTCATTCTCTGTGTCGTGATATATACTGATCGATAGAGAATTTTGTAGTCTATACATTGATGTTGTTCATTATTTTTACAAGTTTTAATTTCTAAATCTTTTCAGCTCAATACTATATGGTAATGATAGTCGATTCGAGGACACTGGTGGAGACTGACCCATCACAAACGGTGCCTGGGTTGGCGGAAGAACTGGGCGTCAGATACCATGCCGTTTTTGATGGTTTGCAACGTGTTGGAAAGGTCAAGAAGCGCGAGAAGTGGGTGTCCCACGATTTGCTTTTGCGCAACCAAAACGATCCTCATTTGGATCGGATCGTCACGTGTATTGCAAAATAGATCCTCTTCGATAACAGAAAACGTTCAGGAAAGTGGTTTGACACCGATGAGCCACCCAGGCGAAAACACACCATGATTAGGTACTGTATGGTGGTCACCGGCTGGTGTGATTTACAATAACTTTCTGCAACCGGACCAAACCATTACAGCAGAGTGTTTTGAGGAAATCGACTGAATTTACCGAAAATTGCATCAGCAGTAGCCGGCACTGGTCATCATGAGAGGTCCGATTCTGGTACACAACAACGCCCGTCCGCACGTTCCACAAACTACCGCACGAAAATCAAAACGGATTGAGCGTCGTTCTTCTGCCTCCTCAAACCACTCGCTAACCCACTACCATCCTCTCAAGCACTTCGATAACTTTCTCATCGGCAGAACCTTCGCCAATCAGGACTAGGCAAAAACGGAATTCGTCGACTTCATCGAATCCTTAGCACACACTTGTTTTGCTGACAGAGTCAATTAGCGCTTATTTCGATTGAATTGAATACGTATTCAGTGAGATATTAAAGTTTAAAGTAGACTCATAAAAACAGACAAAAAAATATATATTTCACGATGATGCTAATTTAGTTAGCGAAACGCACGTTAGGAGACGTTGTTCTGGCGAGGAAAAGGTTTTTTCAATAAACTGTGTGTGAATTCTTCTATATCATTGAAAACCCAAAATGAAACCTTTTTTTCAAAAAATTTGAAATAAAATATAGGAAATCACTAGTGTCTGTCCGAAACTGGTTTTTACGACCGAACCCGAATTTCGGCAACGGTTTCAGTTTCAGCCGAAACCGAAACTTCTTCACAAGGATTATGTTTTGAGGAAAAAATTAAGAAAACGTTATTACAATCTGTCAATATTTATTTTTTTAACTTTAAATCACAACGTTGTGCAGTCTTCGACATTTTTACTTATTGATAATCAACAAATCAACATAACAACCCCTTATTTGAAAAAAATTAATTGCACCTTAAAAATACTCAAAATAGGTGGGGTGTTTATTTGAGTAGGTATAGATTCTTCTATTGGATATTATTAATGGTTTTTCAGAAACATAAACATAAAAACGTGTTAGGAATCACACGTTAAAAGGTAAGACCTCGTTAATCCTTAGCTCGCACAAGTTTCGACTTCTGAGGGTTGTCGTTCGTAGGGGTGCGACAGCTGGTTAACGGAAAAACAGATTTTAAACAGAAAATTACTTATTTAAGTTGTTACCTGATATCACAATAGGTACTTAATATTTATCTAATAAACAAAGTAAATCACAAAGTAAGTCACGAGTCACGACATGACTAGGCACGTGGACGCGGCAAAATGTCGTCATCGCTTGTATGAAATTCAACGCGTCGAACATGACCGATCACAGCGCGAGAACTCCCGAATGCAGTTTCGGTCGTAGTTTCGGCAGGTTTTTCGCCGAAACCGAAACCTGTTTTTTTGCCGAAACTCGACCGAAACCAAAACCGAACTTTCGGTCGGACACTAGAAATCACCGATAAATGATAAATTTAAGTCGTGTAAGTATAGAATATAAATGTGATACGGTATAGATACATTGCTTCAACACAATATTTTTCATCTTATAACTTTGTTACGTACATACCACTAAAAATGTTAGTGTAACATCTATGTATCATGGTAATACAATGGATTAAATGAGGTTGTATTATACAGGCTGATTCGTTTTGAAGGTATTTGCAACTTCTGAAGTGACGAAAATGTCGATATTATTAGGAGAATGTCACAACGCTACTGTCAAATAATAATCATGGCCTGCTTACCAAATACCGAATGGAAATACCATTCTGAAGGGACATTTTCACAAATAAATGTTCATAAGTCCGAAACTTGACTAGTTAGGTATAGGTATGATATACATAGAAAGAAAGCAAATTTCAGCAGCTTTCCGAATTTTCAATAATATATAGGGTGTTCCATTTAAAATAATCAAATTTCAGCAACTTTTTCAAGCAAACGAAAAAACTGTATTTTTTTACCACCCTGTATTGAAGTAACGGAGATTAGGCTGACGTGTGGGAAGTGTCCAAGTATCACCTAACTCCAAACCAAATTTCGATATCATAGTACTTCTTAACTAAAAGATATCGGCATTTTTAGAAGTCATGATTTTCGAAGAAAAAACTTGAAATTAATTTTTATTTCGAAAACGGTAACAGATAGGTATAGGGAAATATCAAGAAAAGTTGTCGGGCAATTGTTGGAGATATCAAAAATAATATTATATACAGAGTGTTCCATTTGAAAAATCAAAGTTGCTACTGCTTTCTAATAGAAGCGGCAACACCGCATTGTCGAAAATATTTTAGTTGGCTAGAGAATGTCCGAATATGCCCTCCATTAAATTTTCAAAGTGATCCGTTGTCTGGTTCACCAGAAACGTCTAATGTGCCATCCACCGTGAATCAGCCTGTATTGTTTACTAAAAAGTAAGCATATCTACATCTGAGAAGCATATCTACTTCAATGAATAAAACTGCTACAGTTAAAACTGAACCACTGTAATTTAGTAATAGTTCAGAATTAGAAAAGTTTCTTTCAGTATAGCCCTAAACTTTCATTTAGGACATGCAAAATTCATGTGGTGAATTCTACATGTCCTAAATGTCCTGCTTATTTTGAGGAGGTGTTACCTCAGTGGCAGTGTCTTATAAAGAGTCCCGTTACCACCAATCTCTAGTCTTCTTTTACAAAATCTACAATTCATACAACTTTCTTTGAGGATATATTATTCATTATTTTTCCTTGTTTTTGTCATGGTCTCAGATGATCAAGTCCTCATTGTCAAAATTCTTCCTTTATGTGGTTTCGGCCCAGAAAAGTTTGTTGTCTTGATTTCTCTCTACCAGTTGTCATAGGAAAGATTTTGGAGTTCCATGCCAGTTTAGGCTCACAAGTAAATGATTTTCAACATTTAAGGGTTGCTTGGCTACCTGTTACACCAATAATGCCTCTTTCGAAATACTCAAGAGCGTACGAAATCGTGCCTAACTAACATTATGTATGTGTTTCCACATTTTCAGTTACACATAATGCAATATGTCAAGATCTACGTCCTTAATGAAGAAAGGAAAATTGAAACTTTCTATGTTTTTTAACACATTCATTTGTAACTAACGTTACTGCACTGCAGTTTAGTCCTATAAGGACATTTCCAAACTTTAAGTCCTTATATATAGGACTAAACTGCAGTAACGTTAGTTACAAATGAAAATGGTAAAACAACATAAAAAGTTTCAATACTATATTCTTCATTATGATTTCGAACCACGTAGTAACGGCTACATCTATCAATTTATCTACGTCCTTGTTTACTTTCAGGTGAATTTTGAAGACCCTAGCATATGGAAACATTGCAGTAGTAGAAATATTTGTACCAGAAAATGAAATAATTTATGATGATATGTAGAACATTTCTCAGAATGAATACTGAACTCCTATGGAACCACATGGCCTTTTTTAGCTACATTAATAAAATGTTTAGTACTTCTGGTTCACAAAAACGGTCCAGATATGTTGATGTATTGAAATTGTCAGAACTTAAAGCTGGTTTATTTGAAATGTCGATTATTATAGTGATATTTTGTACTTTGAGAAGTTTTTTTTCTTCGTGGTTTCAATTACAAATGAAATAATGGTGAATTGAAGGGGCTATATTTTTAGGAGTGATTAATTTTTGGGAAAGAAACATTTTTTTCTTTCGTGTAACTCAATGTTTATATGAAAGTAGCTGTTCCAGGAGGGCTTTCTTCCAGTTTGTGTCTGAAAGTTACTTCTTTGCATGATCTACACATCTATGTATAGAGTTACTTATTTTCAAATTGATTACTTCCTTTCTTTCTTTGGAAGATTCCCACATTTTTTTTTGTATCAAGATTGAGTAGTAGAAAGCCAAAACATTTCTTTCCCAAGAAATAACGGTAATATATCATTTCGTACATAAGTAATTAATTGTTTCATGAGCTTTAACGGTCTTCCTTGTTATTGTTCAACTGATACTCAGCAGTTATAGTAGACATTTCCATTTGTTATTATTTTCTGACAAAACTTTCTCTGTTTTACCTAATACGAAGCCGCAAATGTAGGTCCCTGCACCAAATGCAGCATCCAGAAATTCGAAAAACATGAACCACTCGTAAGTTGGCATGAATGCCCGAATAATACCGCATACTCCGGTGAGAATCATTCCCCAAATAAGTACCACTTTTCGTCCATATCTGGAAGCATGAAAAAATAGCGTGATCAATTTTGTTATCCTTCGAAAAAAAAAGCAGGAAAAGGTGAAATAAATTAGCAGTGAAATTTAGTTGTCAGTTCTATAAAAAATACTAGAATATAAATTGATGAAAATGCTTCAACGTAATTATAATTATAACCTCCTTAACGAACAATGGTAGATAACAATCAAGTTATTTCTAATAAAAAAAGTCTACTTCACAAAAATAATATTTTCGTTTTGTAAGTATTACTTTTACGTTCCAGAAAATTCAATTTTACTCAATTCAGTTTTCCATGTCAGACTTTTATCACTTCATGAATGAAAAATATCCATTTGTCATCTCAAAATGATGACTTCTTCATGATTCAGGAGGTTGTTATTTAAAATGAAAACTTTTTCATCAAGATACTCGATAAAACTATTTTATATAACTCGAACAAAAACCGAAACTCATACAAAAATCTCGTGGAATACAATCGTAGTACATATTGTATAATCAGAATCACCTTCAATAAAAAAAATAAAGATATATCAATATAAAAATATGAATACGTATCTTTGTTATCACTCACTTTGAAAGTGAAGTTGCATAATTATGAAAAATTTGCTATACGAATTCATGAATAAATACATATGAACCTATGACGCCGCTAGTCCAAAGTCCACAACAAGCAGTGACTTTTTCGGGATCCATTGCACATCTACATACAAAGAGAAGTTCGACTGGTGACACACAGGCTAATTCAGGGATATAATGTAGGATATCGAACACTGTATAGGGGAAATAAACAGGCAGAAAGTCACGAATAAAACAATTGCCATTTTCTCAGACAACCAGGCGGCAATTAAAGCGCTCAGCTCATTTCAAGTCTTCTCAAGAAGCTGTCTGAGCGCACTGAAGGAGCTGAGAACCCAAAATAGGGTCACTCTAATTTGGGTACTCGGACATGAGAATAGAAATATATAATTTCCTTCCAACTAAACTTCTAGAGTACCTATTCACATTGTTAAAGAGGTGATCCACCTTGTAAGACTCTTTTCAGACACTCTTCATGCTTCTTATAGACCCACCTACCTTATTATATTTTATTAAACCTTGAGTTTTCAAGGAAACTGAGAAATAGAAATATATAATTTCCTTCCAACTAAACTTCTAGAGTATTCACATTGTTAAAGAGGTGATCCACCTTGTGAGAATTATTTTCTTGATTTTTTTCAAATTTCGTAAAATAAAAACTTAGATTAGTTTAAACGTACATTAAATATTTTTGTTTCATGATTCAAATCTCTAGTTTTCTGCTTAGTCTGGCCATTATTATACAGCGTGACTCACGGTCGATGGTAGGTTAGACGTTTCTGTTTTCTCAATAAAGTCGCTTCTAGAAACATTATTTTTTTTTAGAATTTGGATTTAGGTAGCAGTGGAATTATCAAGCTTATAGCAGTTCGGTTACTTCTATAAGTAATTTACAAAGAGTTATCGACGGTGTTTCGAATCATCTTCCAAAATGAATGCAAATATCGATTATTCAAATGGAGTTCTTATGAAATCATTTATTATACACGGACAGTGTGATCAAATCATCGCCAGATGTATCCTGAATTAACACTAATGAACGAGAGGAAGTTTGTAGGATTAAAAAATAATTTCCTTAACTATGGCTCCATGTTAAAAGCGCCCTCAACATTACCAAAACCTGTTACTTCAAATGAGGACAATACTGTTAACGTTTTGGCATATTTTTATGCATATCCAGAAGCTTCCATTCGCAGAGCAGAAAAAGATTTAGGTGTATCACATGCTTCAGTACAACTGATTTTGAAAAATCACGGAATGCATCGGTATAAATTTACCAAAGTTCAAGCTCTAAAAGCAGAAGACTTCGAACGTAGAATGCATTTTTGTGAATCCCTTTTGATTCATACACAGGAAGATCCGGAATTTTTGTCAAAAATAATTTGGAGCGACGAATCAAAATTTACGAGGGATGGTATTTTCAATAGAAGGAATAAACATTTTTCGGCTGATCATAATCCTCATGTTACAAAAGAAATGGGTTCTCAAGACAAATTTGACCTGAATGTTTTCTGTATTCTGGAGAACAATAAAATTTGTTTTTTTTTATGAAGACACACTGAATGCAGAGAGATATCTCCAAATATTAAGGACAACTGTAACCGATTTTCTTGAAAAATTGCCTTTAGAGGAATATAGGAATTCGTGGTTTCAACTGGACGGTCCGCCAGCTTATTCCACCCAGGAAGTTTCCAGGAAACTTGACGAACTCTTTGACGATCGTTGGTTGAGGCGTTAAAGGGCCGTGGGATTGGCCACCGAGATCACCCGATCTCACGCCACCTGACTTTTTTTTACTCCAGTGCCTACCAAAGAAGAATTGCGACGGCAAATAGTGCGGAGTATTGAAGATCTGGATCCCCAGGAAATTGAAAAAGCAACCACAAGTCGCGTACAAAAAATATTTTAAAGTGTTTAGAATGTAATGGACAACATTTTCAGCATTTATTGTGGAAATTTGATATTTTGTTTACAATTTTGTTATTTTGAATCATTCTATTCTGTTATTATCTGTACTTTCACATGTTTTAGCCCACAATCTTACTTTTCACTTAGAAATGACTGATTTTTGGTACAATTGTTCCCTGAAAACTTTGAGCCATAGTTAAGGAAATTATTTTGTAACCTTACAAACTTCCTCTCGTTCATTGGTGTTAATTCAGGATACATTTGGTTGAATTTTTTACACGTTCTGACAATGATTTGATCACTTTGTTCATGTGTATAATAAATAATTTCATAAGAACTTCGTTTGAATAATCTATATTTGCATTCATTTTGGAAGATGATTCGAAACACCGTCGATAACTCTGTAAATTACTTATAGAAGTAACCGAACTGTTATAAGCTTGATAATTCCACTGCTACCTAAATCCAAATTCTAAAAAAAAATAATGTTTCTAGAAGAAGCGACTTTATTAAGAAAACTTGACGATTTAGGTATAGGGAAATGATATATCATCTTGAAGCATTTTTCACCATCTTTCAATTTACCGAGTAATATACAGGGAGTTTTATTTGAAAAAATGAACTTTTGACTGTTTTTAGGCACAATAGAAATAATAGTAATTTTAGCACACCCTGTATGATATGGAGTCGATTTCTTGGTGTTATTTGAATATTTCAAGTTTATCCAAACTATCATCAGAATATCAACTTTTCATGAATTGAGAGTACTGATGTACTTAATTTCAATTAAGGCGATGTTTTGGACCATATTTAGCACAATTTATTTTTTATCTCGAAAACAGATAGAGATAGGTATAGGACATTATCAACAAAAAAGTATTAAAATACTGGAGCGATTCCAAAAATGTATTAATATACGGGGTGTTCCATTTAAAAAAATATAATTGCTAGGACTTTTTGATAGAAGTGGCAACACCGCAATGCTGAAAATATTTTAGATCGATAGAACAGGTAAGGAAATGTGAGAGGTGACATTTTCAGAAAAATCATGCTTTGCGTTTTCCAGAAACGTCTAACCTACCATCGACCATGAGTGACGCTGTATTTTAGTTTTTTCTCCCGAAATGCAATCACCCCTTGATCGACCTAAGATAATTTTTCAGTTGTGACAGCTCTAGCTGGTGTTGAATCATGAATCATTTGTTTTTGGGCACTGATTTCATACTGTTGCAGCGGAAAACAGAAAGTGCTTCATCATTCACCTATCGATGTCGAATCGTGATTGATTTTTCTGTCGGTGACATTTTCGTGCTTACTTATATCCTGAACGTAGGCAATCAGACTTTTCATGGGTCAGAAAACCTGTCCAAATTTGAAGAAAAACTATACAGTGGCCATTAACTCAATGGAGTACCATCAACTCAATTGGATGAAAGCATTCGTCTCAACTTTCTTAAGATTAATAGTAAATTACCCACCTGTCTGATATTATACCTCCTATGAAAAGGCCGCACAATTGTCCAAAACTGTTCAATGTTCCAACCATAGTCAATTTCCATAAATTGTCATCACACTGCAAGTTGTACTGAAAAGAAGAACATATTATGATTGGATGCATTAATATGGGAAATCTGCCAGAAAACGTTCCACTTTACCAAATAGTGTTCTGTTATTTGAAATGATAGGGTTATATATAAGTGAATATATTTCTCAGTTGTCAGGTTTTTCAATCAAAAATAGACATATCTTCAATGCGATTGAGAAACAAGTACATGAATGCGATTAGACAAGTTAGAGATATTCAAATTGATGTAAATTTTTCCCTTAAAAAAAGTCCGGCCGCCGCTGGTCATCGTGAATCAATTGTGACCTGGCCAAGATCGCGCTCGGCTCGACTTGCGCTTCGCGATTGTTCTAGTCACTTCGATAGACTTCTAGCGAATTACCTATCGGCTTCGAGAGACTTCGATTACCATATGTAAACACTAGCAACACGCATTTAGGGAAGTTTAGTTGACAGTGATCCAATAAGGCGATAGACGGTTGAAGTTTCACTTGAAGTGTTTGTGTTATATTGTCAGTGTAGCAGTGAAATAAAGTTGAGTTCAATTATACAGTGTAGTCAATTATCATCAGGGTGAAAACGTAACAGGATCATTACTGAAACATTGAAATGGGTTATATTCTCAAAATCTTTGTCTCAAAGAGACAGGAACGGGTCAGTGTAAGAACTCGGTTTTTATATGAGTGAAGCCACGCCAAACTCGTCTATTGTTTGTACGTGTGACTCTACTATGTTTTCTAATAGAAGAAAGTGATAAATGTTGATTATAAAAGGAAAAAGCTGAAAGAGAGCTCAAACAAAATTTTGTATTTTCATTATGGTTTTTCACAGCTGATATAGGCAAGTTCACAACACTTTACTGGGTCTACCCAATTTTCGTATTGCAAATGGGTCGAAAAAATATTTCATTCCATTCCATTCCATTCCATTCCATTCCATTCCATTCAATTCCATTCCATTCCATTCCATTCCATTCCATTCCATTCCATTCCATTCCATTCAATTCCATTCCATTCCATTCCATTCCATTCCATTCCATTCCATTCCATTCCATTCCATTCCATTCCATTCCATTCCATTCCATTCCATTCCATTCCATTCCATTCCATTCCATTCCATTCCATTCCATTCCATTCCATTCCATTCCATTCCATTCCATTCCATTCCATTCCATTCCATTCCATTCCATTCCATTCCATTCCATTCCATTCCATTCCATTCCATTCCATTCCATTCCATTCCATTCCATTCCATTCCATTCCATTCCATTCCATTCCATTCCATTCCATTCCATTCCATTCCATTCCATTCCATTCCATTCCATTCCATTCCATTCCATTCCATTCCATTCCATTCCATTCCATTCCATTCCATTCCATTCCATTCCATTCCATTCCATTCCATTCCATTCCATTCCATTCCATTCCATTCCATTCCATTCCATTCCATTCCATTCCATTCCATTCCATTCCATTCCATTCCATTCCATTCCATTCCATTCCATTCCATTCCAATCCAATCCAATCCAATCCAATCCAATCCAATCCAATCCAATCCAATCCAATCCAATCCAATCCAATCCAATCCAATCCAATCCAATCCATTTTATTTTATTTTATTTTATTTTATTTTATTTTATTTTATTTTATTTTATTTTATTTTATTTTATTTTATTTTATTTTATTTTATTTTATTTTATTTTATTTTATTTTATTTTATTTTATTTTATTTTATTTTATTTTATTTTATTTTATTTTATTTTATTTTATTTTATTTTATTTTATTTTATTTTATTTTATTTTATTTTATTTTATTTTATTTTATTTTATTTTATTTCATTTTATTTTCCATACAGACTTAATAGCCTAATTACATGGAAATTCTTATTACAAATTGATTGTGTGAGCTTACTTCCATACACCGAAAGATTTATTTTCAAACTTATTATCTACGATCACAGTTATATTTCTAATAAATAATTAATAACATCATATATGAAACCTGAGAAGGAATAACTGAAATCTACATTTTTTTAAACATTAATTTCATTTGCTTTACGAAGCATGGTTGAGAGAGGGCTCAGAGCAGTTATTTTTTTACTTGCCTTGGGTAGTTTAAAAGAATCGGACTTCTTGTAGGATACTGAGGAACATTAAAATCTATTAGTTCGAGTATGTTTATATTTGCAATATTGTTGTTTATCACCTTGTATAAAAACATTATTTGTGTTACATCCCGTCTAATATATAGAGATGATATTTTTAAATGCTGCCTCAAGTCCATTGATCTGACTTTGGTGTAATCCGGCCAACAATGTTTTTCTTTATAGTATAGATATCTCAGTAACCTATATTGTATTTTTTCGATTCTGTATAAATGCATCTGTGGTTGGGATTTCCAAATGAGCGAACCAAATTCTAATAATGGTCTTAAAAGTATGATATGAAGATATTTTATCGTGAATACGTTCACAAACGAATAGCTAGATCTTATAATAAATCCCAACATTTTGTTAGCCCTTTGACAAATTTCATCAAAATATTTCGAGAATGACAAAGTGTGATCATAAATAATCCCAAGATCTTTCATTTCATTTTTTCTGTTAAGGAAAGTATCTCCAATTCTGCACAGGGTATCCGGTAAATGCAATTCTTGGAATCGCAGTCCGCGTTTGGTGGCCTGGTTTTCGTGAGGCTGCTACGGATAGTGTTACCGGATCTAAAGCAGGTTCTGATGTTGTACTTGGAACCAATTCTTCTTATCCTCTCCGATAATCCTCTGATGTAGGGAAGTGCAAGCACTGGTTGTGACGGCTTCTCTTCCTCTGCTGTCTTCTAGCCAAAGTCTCTACCATCGCTTTGGAGTAGCCATTCCGTTGAAGATCATTTTGATGATGTCTAGTTCCTTCTCGAGACCTTCCTTCGTATTACAAAGCCCAAAAGCACGGTCTAATAGAGTCTTGATGATTCCTCTTTTAGTCGATTGATGGTGGTTGGATTCGTGGTTCAGATACTATCCCGTATGAGTGGGTTTTCGGTATACAGATGTTTCCCACTTAGTGTCGGTCCTCTTCACCAAAACGTCTAAGAATGGCAATTCGTTGTGGATTTCCTTCTCCATTGTGAAATTGATGGAAGGTCTCACGCTGTTGATGAGTTTCAGGAAGGTGATGAAGGTGTCGTCAACATATCTCAACCAGACTCGAGGTTTCTTGTGGGCTTCTTCAATGGCCAGAGTTTCAAACCACTCCATATATATGTTGGCTATGACTGGTGAAAGTGGCGATCCCATTGGCAGTCCCTCATCTTGTGTAAAGAATTCGTCCTTCAGTTGGAAATAACAGTTTCGTACACAGCATCCTAGTAATTCCATGATTACTTCTATAGGTAGATTCGTTCTCTCTTTCAGGTTCCCGTCTTCGGATAGCTTTCTCTGTATGATTTGGATAAATTCCATTTCTTTAATAAACATTCGAAATGTTAAATTATGATGTTTTCAAACTTATCAAGATACTACCCCCTCTCATTTTTCCTGTGTACTCTAAGTTTCTGTCTGTCCTCAATACAGTATACTCATTGAGGTCCATTAATTCATCATCATAGATGTCGTCTCTCAACCACGTTTCTACAGCTAATACATCATCAAAACCATATAATTCAGTTGTTTTACTTCTCAGTCCTCTACAATTTTGAAAATATATCGTTACATCAATCATTACTACCACTACGTAGACAAATAATTTCTCCGAATTAGATGTGTTTATCAGTAGAATGTATATTCGTATGCAATATACTTACTTTATAGAATTACACATTAGCTCCGCAGTCAGATTCATTTTTAATTTAATCCGGGAAAATTGAATGTAATTGATAATATAAATCAACTAAATAATAACAGACCTATGTGACTCCTAGTCACTACCAGTTCTAAGACAAGAAAACATAAAATTATAATCCTATTTTAAAGATAAGATAAGAAAGTAAATGACCCCCCAACAAAAAAAAAACAGAACAAAGCAAACATTTCTTCACATCGCTTATTTACCAAGATTTACTAGCCTAGGATATTGTTCTACCACTTCGATAACTTACAGGTCTTTATCTGATTTTATGATATTTATTTCACTATTTTTGTTCTTGACCAGGATTCTGTAGTTTGAAGTCCATACTTGGCGTTTCCCATACTTAAGTCCTGCTGCTTTAAACAGTTTATACTGCTCAACATTAAGGTCCTCATTAACAAAAATCCCTGTCTTTGCAAGCGATTTTTTGGTTTTGTAAATCTCGCTTTTCTTCAGGTATGTTGTGAAATTAACAATAACTGGTCTAGGTTTAGTGTTGGTATTATACTTTCCGATTCTGTATACATCATATATGTCAATCTCTTCACATTTTATTTTCATTTTATTTTGGATTAATTGTTAATTATTTCACACATTTTGTTGTCATGTTCTTTCATTTTCACTTCTATTTTCTTAAAGTTTTCTTCAATTTCATTCAACTTTGACTCAAGCTTCTCAAATTTATCTACAAATATTTTTTCAGATCTGGCGAATAGTTTTCGCTGATTTTGTTGATAGTACTTTCCAACTGTATTTGATCCATTGCAAATGGTTCATTTGTTTTTGTATTTCTCGTTGATCTATTGGACATTACTTATGGATCTTCGGCTCATCTTTAATTTAAACTTCACCGATGCTTATAGATACAGTTCTTCACCTAACAGTTAAATTTTACGGAGCCTAATGAATACGTGTGCTCACTCTAGCGACATCGTACGGGATGTCGAGATGGGCGTTCGAGTGGTTTCATCACCGGCAGTGGCGTGCATTTGTTTATTCAATAAAAAAAATTGTTGAAAGTATAGTCTATCCATTCCAAATTGGAACGGAAATAAAAATAAGAGTACAGCCATAAACATTTCTTGCCTGTGGCCCTTAATCGCCCAGATAGTTAGTAAACGTGCTATCAAACGTAGTTGAGGAGTAAAGGCTCGGCTAGCTGGACTGGCTGAATACTAATTTTTTGTCCGTTTCACAATATTTCTTTATCAGTGCCATGTGTTCGTGGGGTTAGGTGAGGTAAGTGGTTTTGCAAACAGATTCTTGAAAACTTTTTCCAGAGAACAATTACCCTAACACCAAACTGATATTTTTGGTCCGATGTGGACTTTGTTTGTTAAATGATGATTATCCTAATTGATTTTTCGGTAATTAACTAGTGGAAGCACTACCTGCAAATTAATTTGTCCGCTTTTTAATCTATTGTTGAAAAATTAATTTTTAGGTAGTGGTTCCACTATTTAATTACCAAAAAATCAATTAGGATAATCATCATCTAGCAAGCAAAGTCCACATCGGACCAAAACACTTTAGGTATAAAAACAGCTAACCCTTGTCTTTAGATTCAGTATCAATTTGCTTCTCCTGAAGATGCTAACCTTGTTAGCGAAACGCGCGTCGAGTGCAAAAATATCAGTTTGGTGTTAGGGTAATTGATCTCTAGAAAAAGTTTTCAACTTTTACACCAAAGGTTCCAATCTCATTGTTTAAACCGATTTTTGTGAAAATTTTAGTGTTTTTTGGGAACTTTCATCAATATGGCTTTCTGGAGACCTTTTAAAACAAATGATACGTGTGAGAAATCTGTGTCAATCGCCAGGGATCCGGAATTTGAAAATAAGGACTTACATGTTCAAGTTCAGCGAGTAATTTTAAATATTCATGAATGCTTGAAGAAGGAAAACTGTCACACTTCACAGAATGCTATTGTGAATAGAATATGCGAGTTAACGAAACTATCTCGTTCGACAGTTCTTCGAGTCATTAAAATAGGGGATGTCATTGACCATGCAATGAAACGAAAACAAGGGAATAAAAAATTCGCAAACGTTGATAGTGCTACAAAAGATGTGATTCGGCGAACAATTTATGGTATATACCAAAAAAATGAAGTACCAACCTTGGAAATGATTCGGTATAAATTACTCGACTATCCCGATCACAATTACAAATCTTTAGAAACTCTACGAGGTGTCTTATTGTCATTTGGTTTCAAATATAAAAAATTTAACAATCGGATGGTCATAATGTAATCGACACGCATTGTTCAACTCCGACAAGAATATTTGAGGCGAATGAAAAGCTACCGAGAATCCAGCAGACATATAATCTACATAGACGAAACTTGGTTTGACACCCATGATGTTGTCAAATATGGCTGGGTAGACGAAACCAAGTATTGTGCTTTGAACACACCTTCTTCAAGGGGAAAACGTGTTATAATTTTGCATGCCGGGAATGAAAGTGGTTTCGTACCTAACGCTTTGCTTCTGTCGGCCAAAAATATAAAAGAGTCGTCTGCTGATTATCACGAAGATATGACTGCGGCTTTATTAGAAACCTGGTTTAGTGAGCAGCTTCTCCCAAATATTCCTCCAAACTCGGTTATTGTTATGGATAACGCTTCGTATCATTCTCGGTTATTGACTACAATACCAAACAATAACACAAAAAAGCAGATATTGTTGATTTCATGCGAAATCATGACATGAAAATACCCGAAAAGATTCCAACGAAAAAGGTATTACTGGCGACCATAAAACAACGTAATTTCAAAAAAGAGTATATTATTGATTCGATGTGTGAAACACGTGGTCATATTCTCTTACGTTTGCCTTCATACTATTGTGTGTTCAATCCAATTGAAATGGTTTGGGCCACAATGAAAATAAACTTGCGGAAATGTAATCAGTCACAGACGTTGAACGCTGTAGTGCTTGACAATATAAGGCGAGTGGTGAATGAAGTAGGTAATAGTGATGTGTGGAAGAACTGTGTGGCCCACGTTATAAAAGAAGAGAACAAATATTATGTGCAAAGTTCCATAAATCCGATCGTTATTCAACCCGATGATGATTCCACCTCATCCGAATATAGCGAAGAAGAATTTTGATTTTTCTAGCAATTTTGTTGGTCTCTATTACCTCAACCTCAACTACCTTAAATTTCGAAGTTTTTCATAATTACCCATGGTGGAAAAATTCAGCGGAGATAACTTTTTCATGGGGTGATCAATTGCTATGATTGTAAGAATAAGTAACTGAAAAACTACCACTGAAAAATAATATGCCGACGCCTATGTCGAGGCGGAAATTCCTTCTCTCTGTGCTGTTCCAATTGGTATTGGAAATACTATAATAACTATGTTCATTCATTCATGTACACTGAATATTATAACATTTTGATCTGAAATACTAACTACATCGTCTATCTCGCCACGAATATTAAATTTCTGGAACAGAATGTCACATTTCATCAATTATTCAGTAAAATTTTTGATATTTTCAATGTTTCATCGTTAGGAATACTAGCACCAATGATCTATACCTGTTTTGAAATTTCAAATATCCCATCTCATAAAGAACGGTCTACCACTGTATACATACAATAATTTCATTGTCACCTAGTATACAATAACAATTTGCCTGCTTTAATCAATACGGATTGTAATTATATGTAATAATAATCAATTAGCTGGTACCAACACCGCATCAAACGCAGGGATATATAATACTAAGAAGAGAAAAACTCAATTCTTTATACCCTGAAGTGGATGACAGAACACTGAGATACAATAAATGAATAACTGTTTAATTTACCACGTCAAAAAATTCGTTCCCTTGTTTTGTGGGATTTTTTCATTGATCCATTTTTTTAACAAATGATACCCAAATAAATGATAAAATTAATTTCTTGATTACGGTTTTCTGTGACGTTTCGAATAGCTGAAGAATGAAGGCAACGAATGAGATATCTGATGAAATATCTTATATAATGTTAAATTCTGTTGATATTGTGAATCCCGATGTACTTGGAATAAAAACCATTACTGCAAATAAAATGTGATGTGTAGCAATGTTATGATAAAGGTGGAATTTCACTTAAACAATGCCGAGGTAATTAATTCTCACATCGACCTGAATGGTGAATGGTAACTTTTCATATACTTTTTTTTTGGCTAAAATCTATAAATGAGGACGGTTAATGACAATCAAATCCATTTGTTTTTGCATTGGTTAACTTTTTATCGGAGTTCTTATTTGAATTGTGTTGAAATAATTTACACACGATATAAAATACAGAGGCACTACTACTCTGTACAAAAAATATGGTGAATTTTCATTTTTTTCTGAAAATATTCATTCATTCATCAATTTCATTTTGTCCCTGTTATGTTATCGTGCAAAAAAAATGATATTTTCTATATGGTATCACTTTATTGTATCTCCAACAACGGTAAGTACTCGACTGCGTTTTTAGAGCAAGTCTACCTGAAAAACATTCGTGTACAAAAAGACCTTAATATACAGGACTGGAAACTAACAACTATGTTTTATTATTAATATATGACACCCCTTCACCTAAGTTGAAACATTACACTATACAGTAATAATTTGCAATAACTAACAACAAACATAAGGCTACCCAGGATTAATTTGCCATAATTTATCGCTCAGGTGCCCTAATTTTATCACGGGGTCTCAGAGATCAACCACTATTAGTTTCATCACCTTCCATATTACCATTTTTCGTATTCACTAACTGTTCACTACTGTGAGTCCCCGTTTTTCCCTTCCAATCTACAATATTTTCTTTTAAAGCTGATCGTGGGGTGAAAGAAACGTTATTTGTTTTAGATATTGTATTTGAATATTTTTTTTTAATTGATTCATATGTCTTTTCCATGTCAATCTACAATCGGTTTCTACCAGGAAAGTTTTTCTGCCCAATATTTCTTTAATTTTACCATGACACCACATATGAACATTTTCATGATAATCTTGTGCATATACCAATTCATTTATCTCATAGTTCACATATTTTTTATGTCCATAATATTTTGTTTAGATTTCACTACGGCTTCCACAGAAGGTAACAGTAAATCAAATTTAGTTCTTAAACTTCTACCAAAAAGCAATTTAGAAGGTGTTTCTCCCGTGGTCGAGTGTGGGGTGTTACGATATTGAAATAAAAATCTATTGATTATTAAATGGGTGTCTAACCTTGGATCCTCAGTTTTACTTTTAATAATAGCATTTTTGATAATTTTCACCGCACTTTCTGCTTGTCCATTTGTAGATGGGTGGTAAGGTGCCCCTGTAAGATGTTTGATACCGCTTTGCTTTAAAAAACGTTGGAATTCAAAACTTGTGAATGTTTTTGCATTATCCGTACAAATTTCTTTTGGTAATCTATATCTCGCAAATAATTCTCGAAACACCTTTATAGTATTCAAAGATGTGATATTTGACATTTCGAAGCCCTCGATCCACTTAGATGTAGCGTCTTCGATGACTAAAAATTTTTATCGAAACATGGCCCAAGAAAATCCGCATGTAGCCTGGTCCACGGATTAGTTGGCCATTTCCATACAGACAAAGGTGTTTTTGTAACATTAGGAGCTATTCTACAGCAAATTTCACAAGACTGGGCCATATTTTCAATTTGACTGTTCATCAAAGGCCACCACATATAAGCCCGAGCTAAAAGTTTCATCTTAATACCCATATGTGCAACGTGTAACTCATTTAGTATTGAATTCCAATATTTTTTTGGTACTATTATGCGATAACCCCACATGAGGCAATTTTGTTCTATTGTTATTTCTTTTTTTTTTTTTAAATGGTTTATAATCTTCCCCAGGACATTTTCTGGGCCAACCATTCCTGACAAATAACATTACTTTACTGAGGACTGGATCCACCGCTGTTTCTTTTCGAATTTTATTTACATCTATCGGCTATGCGGATGAATGAATGAAAATCGTATATTACAAGTTTTTTACAGTTTTTACAATTTTTGTGTGTGTATGTGTTTGTGTAGGACCCTGCTATAGGCTTATGCCTCTTCAGGGTGAATGGCTCTCTGTCTTTCTTTAGAGAATTCCGACATTCTTTTGCATTGAGATAGGGAAGTAGAAGGTCAAAACCTTTCTCTTCCAAAAATTAATAATATTGTTATGGATATTTGGTGAAAGAGATTGAAAGAATTAACGAATGTGCTAGAAGACGGTTCAAAATGCTTCAATCAGCACTCGACCTATGACGAAGTTGCTGTAAATCAGTTCAATCCAAACGACTAAAGTGAAACAAGCAAAAGAAAACGAGGCACACTATAATTTAAAATAATTAAAGGAATAAGCTTAAAGTGTCACGAGTTCGTTCGTTTAACGTCAAAGTAATTATTGTTTCCGTTTGCCATCCTGTATATAGGTTTTCGTTAACTCACTGGCCGATATGATAATAACCGTTGTTATTTCAACTAGGATAGTTATGAATATTACCTACTAGTCTAGTAATAGATAAGGCAACATATATAATGAAATTAATTTGAGACACTTAAGACGCAGATACCTAAAAGAATTACCTATGGTATAAATAAAGATAACATTGTACGTATATTTGGTTCAATATTCCTCTTGAAGATGATCACTTGGTGATCGAAACACCTGTCGAGATGTTAAAATAACGGTGTGGTGTTGGGATAAAACTCCAGTAATATTCATTACTATACCAAAGGTTCCAAACAGTGCATCACAAGTAGGATATTTTTATTTAATATCCAGAAAACCTACCAACAAAAACAATTGTTCAATATTTCTGAGTTTATTCATTGAAGAACTCAATAAAAGCAGAATGAGGATCGTCTCGTTGAAGAGTGAAGTTCGAGGTGTACTGAGTTGAACCTCAAAACGATAAGCAGTCACAATCCATGTTAGGAATCACACGTTTAAAGGTAGGACCTCGTTAGTCCTTAGCTCGCACAAGTCCTCAACATTTGAGAGTTGTCGTTCGTATGGGGGCAACAGCTGATTAACGGTAAAACAGAACAGATTTTTTGAATCCGTCGCGTATTTCTGATATGTACCGCTCTTGGTGGAATCAAATGTGCCAAGTCACATAAAGAGCTCCCGTGAAAGTATCTATAAACCAATCTCCAACCAAGTGATGTTCGTGTCTCCAATCACGCGGATGTCACTTTTCATGAGAGCATGAGAACAATAATACTCCAAAGGAGGTCTGATCTGAGCTTCATAAGGAATGAAAAGTTGCTGAGGTTTGTAGAGTTTTCGGGTTCGGAACAGTGCCCCAAGCTTTTGAGAAGCAGCCTCTGCAATTCCAGAGACATGATTGTGCCAAGACACAATGGTGTCCATTTTAATACCCCAACAAACTTATCGAAGCAGAAAGCGGAATCGTCTGTCCTGACATTATTATATCCGGTTCAGAGACATTTACCTTTTTGGATTAAATCGATGAGCAGAAATTATTCCTTATTGATTCAATTTCATTTAGACTTCCAAGCATTATTTCGTTGGAATGTATTAGATATGCAAATGACCTCCAACACTGGGTCCAATGCCTATACCCTGCAACTCTATAAAACCTTGTTTCTTGTTCGAAACTGATTCACCACAAAAAAAATTGCAAAAAAATTAATTTTCCTACCTCTTGAAGAATGCTTTTTTCCTCGGTCTTATAGACAAATGAAGAGCAAGAGACAATCCGGTTTCTGTCAAAGTTATTGGCACTGCATGTGTCATTGTTACTGCTGCTTGAATTGAATATGTAGTGTTCACATTTTGTTGGAGTGGTACCTCTGAAAGGAACTGCATTTGACAACCAAGTCGGTTGGAATTCTGGTTGTGGTTGATCGCACTCGGGAATGGCACATCTGAAATGAAATGAATCCTGTGTATTGCAAATTAGCATGAAAAAAGTAATATTTCAAAATCGAATCACGAAACGGCGCACCTACAGTAGATGCTGGTAAATGCTTCCCGGAAACCGGAAACCAAATGTTCCCCGGCTAATACCACGCTGGACAATGAGTTATATCCGACAGACATTCATGCAAGACCTCACAGAGGATAGCCTCGCAGATACTTCATTAGAGTAGATCAGCTACAGACCGGTTTTGAGGTATTACCACTCATTAGTGCAGAACAGATCCGACTTAAACAGAAGTGTTCCTGGAACTTGATTGACTTCAATGCGGCTCAAGTCTGAGAGATAAGTAACAGCTCCATCTCGTGAACAATACCCCAAATGTGGGGAAGAAACATCCCATCGATACTCTGAAGTCTGAAGCTTGTATTGAAAATAAAAAATTCAGTCCGATGTAATTTAATCAATAGCAGAAGTCTAATAGAACTGAAATATTCAGGATGGTTCCACTCCTGGAGTTCAAGACCTAGGCCCTAGTTCATTTTTGAAAGAAGCACAAACTGATATTGAAAGGGATTGTTTGACTCTTGAAGAATATATCTTTGACTTTTGGCATTACAAAATTATAGAGAATTCCCAATAACTATAACATCCTGAGTATTTCAATCCAGAATCTGATCTGGTAAATATTTCCTTCCAAACTGTTTGTTATGTGGTTAGTTAGAAATCGACTACAGATTGCTACTTTGAGGATTTTTAACCCTATAGAAATAGATGAATTTTCGATTTTCAGAATGGTTCCACTCGAGGAGTCCAAGCCCTAGATCTTTGTTCATTTGTGAAAGAAACGCTAAATAAGATTGAGAAAGATTGTTCGACTATTGACGAATATATCTTTGACTTTTGGCATCACAAAAAATTATAAAGGATTCCCAATCACTATAAAATCTTTGAGTATTTCGATCCCAAATCTGATCGGGTAAATACTTCCGTCCGAACTGTTCGTTATGTTGTGAGTTAGAAATCGACTACTTCGAGGATTTTTTAACCCTATAGAAATAAAGAGATTTCTGATTTTCAGAATGGTTCCACTCCAGGAGTCCAAGTCCTAGGTCCTTGTTCAATGGTAAAAAAAACAAAATAAAATTGAAAGAGATTGTTCTTTTGACGAATGCATGTTTCAGTTTTGGCATGACATAAAATTATAAAGGATTCCCAATCACTATAAAATCCCTGTGTCATGATATATATCCTTTTTTCCAAAATTTTTTTGTATCTTAAATTTCGGCAGTAATTTGAATTGTCTTGTGACATGATTGTGCATAAGTTCAATTCGAATGAAATTTAAGTTTGATTTTTTGTATTATTTTCAACAAAATGAATGAAGCACCTAGTTTTGAGTTGATATAGTAAATTAAAGTCCAATAAATAGTTTTGTAAGTTCAATATTAGTTACAAATATGGTGAATTAAAAATGCTTCTGATTATTTTGTTTTGTAACGTTTTGAGAGATTTGATCATACATTTACTTGCTGTTTCAGAAATGTGAATAAATGAAACTGAAATATATATTTCTGAAAAAATTTAAAGGTATAAGTTTCTAATTTTGTAAAAAATCCAATAGGAGGATTTATTTTCTTTCTCATTTTTTCAATATATTTATTCCATGGCAATTTCTTATCAATATATAAACCTAAAAATTTTGTTGTTTAGAATTGTGATCAAACATAATCGAATCTTTTGAATTAGTGTCAGGATAATATTCATATATGAGCATTTATTGAAATTAAGCCTCAACTTATGTTCATTGAGCCAAATGAGAATTTCATCCAAACCGTTCTTCATATCATTTTTATTTTTTCGTAACTTTCTAAGAGATATTTTATAGTAGTATCATCAGCAAATAATTTGACTGTACCATTCAATTTTAAATTGGCTAGAGAATTGATATAAACGTTTCTATCAAATTATTGATTCAAAAATTCCTCTTACAAATGCATCAGGTAGATTAGTAGACCATAAGAAATTTGCTTCAGGTGGCGCATAATATCATGGTTCCTCGTGTTAAGAGCAATTTCTCAGTTAAATTCAAACCCACTTAAACTATTAGGTCTATTTTGTTCGACAATAAGAATTTATTACAATTCCTCAACACTTAGCAAATTATTAAATTCTAAAAGGAACTAGTTTCGCCGAGGATGTAGGAAATTTTCTTGAATAAAAATTATGTCCGCTTGCGAAATTACTTTGGTCATATAATTGACTCTTTCATTTGCGATGGATATTTATACAGTGCATTCCATTTAAAGCGAGCCACCCTGAATAACTTCTGGTACACTGATTTTCGGGAAAAATAAAAAAACACGTCAACAATACTATACAGAGGGACACATTTTGACATATTCATATTTTATGGTACTTACCCTATCCCACACCTAGAGCATGTCACCAATTTTTTTTTAAATCGATCACCCTATATTGTTTTGCATTATCAGATGCTACATGATGAGCAGATTAAAAAAAAAATAAATAAAACATATGTTCTGAAGCTTATGTTTCGGGAGCTACAAATTATTTGAGTTGGAAACGAGCCACCCTAAATAACTTTTTACTCAATGATTTGCAGGAAAAATAAAAAACAGGTCAACAATTATACAGGAGGCCACATTTTGAAATATTCTCTAGAGACAAATATGGAATCAATAAATCAGAAAAAGAGATTTTTTATTAATTCTTCCATACAATGGTACAAATGAGCTTCCATTGTCGCCCTCACATGGTTGAGAATCTCGGGAATTATTTCTCTGCAATGCCTCACGATATTCTCTCTAAAATATTCTGATGTTGTTGATTCTATCTCATACACTTTAGACTTCAAATGACCCCATAGAAAGAAATCTACAGGATTGAGATTCGGAGACCTTGGTGGCCATTCTGTAGAACCTCTTCTGCCAATCCAGCGACCAGGAAAATGATCATCCAAAAATTGTCGCACTGGAGCTGCATAATGAGGAGGTGCACCATCCTGGTGAAAACTATTTCGTTTTTGAATAAATTTATATCCTCCTCAATGCCCCTATTGATGCACGGTATTATTCGATTCTCCAACATATCCAAATATTTATCCCTAGTCAAATTATCATCGATAAAAAAATGTCCTATGATGTGATCACCTAAAATTCCTGCCCATTCAGTTTTTGAGGTCGTTGGGTATGAACTTGACGGTATCCAAACCTGATACTAAAAATATTGATTATATGTCATCTTCACATCAAAGTATTTTTTTATATCCAGCAACTAAGATGGAAATTGAACAAGTTATCAAAAAAGTTTGTAAGAAAAAATCGTCCGGTATTGATGAAATTCCTGGTCTTGTTATAAAAAACGTTGCCAATGTAATTTCTGAGCCTTTGACTCATATAGTTAACTCCACTTTCATACAGGGGAGGTTTCCTGATATACTGAAAATTTCAAAGGTTTTGCCAATATATAAAAATAAGGGCTCGAGATCTGACTGTGCATCTTACAGGCAACTACTTAGTCAGTTTTCTAAGATTATTGAATACTGTTTCTATCAAAGATTATATGATTACTTTGAATCATTTAGATTATTTTCTTCTAGTCAGAATGCTTATAGAAGAAATAAATCCACTGTTGGCGCAATTGATCAACTCATTAAACATGTGTTGGAAATCTTGGAAAACAAACAGCAAACTCTGGGATTATTTTTTGATTTGAGCAAAGCTTTTGACCTCGTTGACCATGACATACTGCTACACAAATTGCAGTTTTATGGTATACGTGGTCCTGCATTGAATTGGGTTAGATCTTACCTGACTGGCCGTAGTCAGCTGGTCTGTGTGAATGGAATTAACTCTGTAAGTAAATGTATAGTAAGAGGGGTACCTCAAGGCTCTGTTTTAGGACCTCTTTTATTTTTGGTTTTTATTAACGATCTTCCGAAATTTTGTTCGAAAGCTTCCATTATTATAATTTTTGCGGATGACACTAATATCTTGGTATCTGCGGAAACTATGTCCGAAGTAATTGTCAAAGCTAATGAAGTAACTGATCAAATTGAGGAGTGGTGTTCTACAAATGGTCTGCTGCTAAATTCTGCCAAATCTCAAATGCTCAACTTTGTTACTAAAAATATAACTATTGATAAAAGCTATTTGGTAAGATTAAATAATGAAACTTTACATCAAGTTAATTGTACTAAATTCTTGGGTGTTGATATTGATAATAAACTTACCTGGAGTTTCCATGTTGATAGTGTCAAACTGAAGCTCAGTAAACATATATATTTACTTCGTAGGCTGAAACAAACAGTCTCTTTTGATGTTCTCATGCTTTTATACCACAGTTTAATTCAGTCAGTGATTTCCTATGGTCTTGAACAGTGGGGCTTATCAGCTAAAGCTGATGAAGTGTTTGTTATTCAGAAAAAGGTAATCAGAATTCTGGCTGGGGCATCTTCAAGTGCAAACTGCAGGCCATTATTCATTCGTTATAGTGTATTAACAATGCCTAGTTTGTATATCTACCAAACTCTGATATATATAAGAAACAATATTTCAATTATTCCTAGAAATGAGCAAATCCATGGACATTTCACCAGAAATAACCTTCAACTTTATCAGCCTTATAGTAGATTGACAGTATCTAAGAATCACCCCATGTGCTGTGGGATTAAACTATATAATAAGTTTAGTAATGACATTAGGTCCTCAAACATCAATGTCTTTAAAAGGAAGCTTAGGGTTTTTCTATTGCAGAAAGCATACTACTCTGTGGATGAGTTTCTCCTTGAGTCATAATCATAATTTGATGGTAGCTTAGTAATTTTATTTTTATTTAAGTTATGCTTTGTATTTGTTTTTCTAAAATAGTTTGACCTGTTGTATCAGCCAGTATTTTATGATGATGTTTGCCTAATGTGATTGTAAATGAAAACTGATACAATAAATGTTTGATTGATTGATTGATTGATATAAATGAGTATTCGTATCACTCCAATATCGACAATTTTGCTGATTCACCTCTTCATTCAAACTGAACGTGCATTCAACCGAAAAACAAATTTGATACAAGAAATTCTGATGCAAGTTGATCCGTTCAGTAAGACTTTCACTATGGATGAAATTTGTACTCATGATAGATCCTGAAAACATGTCTACCACTGATTCCGGATTCTCGAAATAACTTAGTAAGAGATTGGGAATTTTCCATTAGTCCAACGTGCCCTAAACTGCATTACAAATAGCTTCATCCAGAACGGTTATGCTTTTTATTGTTAACAGATCCAGTTTCCATGAATTAGTTCAATAATTCCGAAATGTATTTGTGTCGTACATTTCTTCCTGGATGATTATCATTGAACATACGGGCAGCAGTTCAAGCACTATTTCCAATTTGGTAGTACAAACTCACTATTTCAATCAGTTCTCGAAGCATATAAACCATTACTTCCCAAGAATTCATAAAAAACAGAAACACCAATTGTACCTTCACTTGGTAGGTAATCGTTATTGTAGAATGACACAAATACAAAATGAAGAGAATATCGAATTCAAACTTAACTAGACAAAATAAGACTTTTTTGAAGTATACTTCGCAAAAACACGTATGAAACCTAGGTAACAGATTGTACAGAAGTTCATTCAGAGTGGCTTGTTTCCAACTCAAATGATTTTTAGCTTCCAAACTATGAGCTTCAGACCATAATGTATTCTACTTTGTTGAAATCTGTCCATCACGGAACATCTGATAATACAAAACAATTGATCCATTTGAAAAAAAATGGTGACATTCTCTGGGGGTGCGATACTATTGTTGAGGTGTTTTTTATTTTTCCTGGAAATCATTGTTTCAAAAGTTATTCAGGGTGGCTCGTTTTCAACTCAAATAATGTGTAGCTCCCAAACCATAAGCTTCAGACCATATGTTTTATATTTGAATTGAAGGGGTTATATTTTTAGGAGTGATTCATTTTTGGGAAAGAAAGTTTTTGGCTTCCTACTACTCCATCTTGATACAAAAAAAAGGATGACAGAATCTTCCAAAGAAAGGAAGGAATAATCAATTTGAAAATAAGTAACTCTATACATGGATGTGTAGGTCATGCAAAGAAGTAACTTTCAGACACAAACTGAAAGAAAGTCCTCCTGAAACAGCTACTTTCATATAAACATTGAATTACACGAAAGGAAAAAATCTTCCGAAACAAATACTTCTATATGAACACTGAATTATACAGAAGATACTTTTCTCTACTCAGTTTGTATTTCAAACAATCGTTGTGGAATGGAAAAATGGAAGATTCCCTCATCCTTTTTTTTTCCGCTTGCCCAGGGCACATGATTCTCGGACCAAATGGTTATTGGTTGATAATGCTGGCGCGCCCTCCGGGGCTTCGAGGGGTAGGGCCTGACCAGCGCACACTACGGTGAAAAAAAATAAAATAATGATGTATGCTGAAAAACCATTTCAAAACATCAATGGATTAGAAAATGTTATTGAGCAGTGTTGCACCGATATCTATTTTAGAAAATGTCTATAAAGAAGTTTGTGCACGAACAATAAAATATTTAGCGATGGAAGGAAGACATGTGGAAATGTAAGGATTCAGTGATTGATTATTCAGGTTTTTGAAAGTTTCTGTAATTTGGTTTTTATTTATGTTTAATATATAGGTAAATTAGGACTACCGTTTGAGATAACAGTAGGATTAAAGTGATCGTAAACGTACAGATTTGTATAACTTGATTATTTAGCATTAATTAATTCTCAATCATTCGTTGATAACACGTGATTGCACGTCCATAATTCTGGAATGTCAAAGATAACCTCAGAAATGAAATAAACTTAACAAATCATTCCATTACAATTATCAGAAAAAATACTAAAATACTTTTTCATGTAAAAATGTTAATTTGGCAGTATTATCAATAGAATATGTTATAAATATGTATTAAACCAAATCAGTCGTGGTACAAAAACATAGATAAAGTACGGTTAATTCAGAATATAGCGGCAAACCATGGTATCAATACATAGCGTCTTATGAGCGTCTAATCGAGAATTACATTCAGGCTGTTTTTTCTTTAAGCAGGTCACTATTAGGGTCTCGAAAATCGCCAAAAATTAGAAGGTCTACCAAGTTACAAAAAGTTCCGTATTTCAGAGGTCATCAGGCGTTCTCAAGATATTTGAAGAAAATAAAAATTGTCGAGTTTTGTTTTCTTGATTCGGAGCTCTCATTTTTCAAAATTGAAAAAACGCAAGATAATTTTTTGTCATCATTATTGATGAATATCAATATTGTAATAACCATGAAATATATTGGATTCCAACTGAATAATTTGTTGCTGCTAAATGATCACTGCAATCACATTTATAAAAAGAAATCAAAGAAGCTTCACTTCTTCTCATGAGTAAGTAAAGAATAAACTATGCAAAACCAGGATATTTGCATACCAATCCATAATACAGTCTCATATTGATTATTGCTCTTCCATACATTACTTCCTAAATCTCAATCGGACAGTGCAAAAGTTACAGATACTATAGAAACGTGGAATGAGGATTATCTTTAGATTACCTAGTTACTAGTATTGTATTCATGTTAGAGTCATTGCAGTGGTTTTCACTATCACAGAGATTTTTTTTATATAGTTATGATTTTCATTTATAAAATTCTCAATAAAATGTCACCATCCTACTTTGAATCCTTCATTGATAATAATAATAATAATAATATTTATTTAACTACGTTACATGATACAATATGTTTGTAGCAAGTCATGTTTGGCTTTACATTTGAAATTTACAAGTTAAAATTCACACAACATTCACAAATTAAAATTTATACAACAATCACATATGTAAAAACTTTGAAAATCAAAAAGAAGTAGTGACTTGTATGTTACCACAAAAATATTTTCTGAAGTCATCGACAGAATAGAAGCAATGCCTCAACAAATAATTTTTCAGTTTTCTCTTGTATGTGTTCAGACTGAGTTCTTTGAAATCTTGGGGCAAAATATTATACAGAGAGTAAATCTATGGAATTTTTTTGCGATGTGGTGAGCATTTCGTGTGTTATGTTCGTGGATAAGTCAAGGACGGTTTCTTCTTATGGATTTCAACCAAGACGTAATATAGAAATAAAGTTGGCAATGGCATAATTCTAAGTTTTTTTTTAATATTCTTGACAGTGATCCCTGTATCCAATATTAGCCAGCACTCTCAATGCCTTCTTTTGCATCCTAAATATTTGAATGGAATGACATGAATTTTCCCAAAGTTGTACCCCATAACTGATATGTGAGTGAAACAGTGAAAAGTATGAGGTTTTTAATATATTTGCACTAGTGATGTACTTCAATTGGCGGAGAACAAATTCTTCAGTTGAGAAATATGTGCAGACCAGTTAAGTCTATTATCTAATGTAATGCCCAGTAATTTAACTTTATTAGTTTTACAATAAGAGATAATTTGATTATTAGCAGAAATCTGGATGTATTGTGTTTTCTGACAATTTAGTTTCAGCTTATTAGATAGAAACCACTGATAGCACTATTAGATATCTCGTCGAGATGAGACTGTAACATATCATTATTTTTATCCGACAGAATGAAAGTGGTGTCGTCCGCAAAAAGAACCGATTTGAACGGCAACATATGTTTGCACAAGTCGTTCACATGAATTACAAATAAGAGCGGGCCCAAAACAGACCCTTGCGGAACGCCATGCTTAATAGTTTGAAAGTTTGATGAGGTTCCGTTGAGCATCACTGCTTGTTGACGATTAGTAAGATATATCACATCTAACATACATAACCACAATACTACAAATCTTGATCTTTTATATGTAAACAGAACTAACCAGCACAATTCCAAAATCATTGGTGATTAAAGGTTTCATTGAGTACAATGAATTACCGTATGAAATTATATCAAGCTGTTTATTGTCATCATTCAAGAAAACAATTGAAATATATATCAAAAACAATTGAGTGGGCAATTATAATAATTATCATTGAAAAATACCCATTTGCTTAGACTTGTGAAGTTTTATGAAGTTTTATATTTTTGATATTTTTGTTTGTTCATCATCTATATTATAATTTAACCTTGACCATTATGTTAATGTGACCATTGTTGGTTCTACTTGTATATTTACATTCAGTAAGACTATATATGGAGGAGTAGTAGTGAATATGACATAATTAATTGTAATTAAGTTAGGTCTCAAGTATTTTTATATTTTTTTATATCTTAAAATTCGTTTTTGTTCTAGTTGAGTGTCATTATTGTTTATATAGAAGGGTCCCCTATTTTTAAATAAATAGTTGTTGTATTGGAGTAAAAAATGAGTTTCAGCAAAACGTCGTCACTAGAAAGTGATGTGCACTGTAAAAACTTGGAAAAAGTGAAAACAAAATTCGGAGGGGTGAATTCGTTGGAAAGTTTCGAATGACTTTTATAAATTTAGATACCAATCATGACTGAGATCTTCCCCTACCAAACGCCGCACAAAAAAAGTAGGACAAGAAAATACAAAAAAAAAATTTCGGAAATGTGATCTCTAGGGCGAAAGTCATGAATATAAAGGTACTTGAGAAAATTTCAGACCAACCCAAATAATTTTTCAACTGTTGTTACCTTTTGGCAAAATAGGGCTTCTCCTCGTCATGATAGGCTGGCTCAAATGTGTCTAATTATCGTGAATAAGCAATCGCAGTTTTCTAGAATGACCCGCTGGAACACCTGATATGACTTCCTTAGATTATTTTTGTGGAGATGTATGGAATCAAAAGAATACGTTTCATGATGTGAGAAATAGTAATTATAATAATGATAATAAACTTCACTGTTGACTTACGAAAAATAAAATTATTACAAATTCTTCATTGAAACTCTACAAAAAGCAACGCCAAAGAACAGGGGTTATATTTTTTCACTATCAACATAGAAAATGTATTCCGTGCTACTTTTCAAACTAGAAAGTGATAAATTCCGTACGCATGCACTGGAATATTATTCCACACACTCATTCTCGCACTCTCATGTCAAATGAAGAAATTCATCAATTTTCACAAGATTCTCCTGATATGTCAGTTGAAAAAATCTTTCAAAATTCGTTAACCAGCTGTCACGCCCCTACGAACGACAACTCTCAGAAGTCCAAACTTGGGTGTGTTAAGGATTAACGAGATTTCACCTTTTAACGAGCGATTCCTAGTATGGGTTGGATTATAGGTCGATGTATCTCATGACTACTTTTTTACAAATTACAAGAAGGGGAAACATATAGTGCAATGTGTTAAAATTAATAAGTTTAGTAACATAACACCATAAAAAAATATAAAATTCATTTTTTTCGATTATCATACGTTTTGATAGTGACAGACAGCGGTGCAAACGTAACAATCCTTAAGCGACAAGGCGGGTGAAAATTGTCACAATGGCAGAGAGATAAATCGGTGACAGTCTCAAGCAAAATGTCATACACAAATGAAACCTTGCAATTTGTTGAAAAAGGGACATCATTTATTAGTGCAACACTTATCTATTTCTGAAAATATAGTCAGCTGAAATTAAGATAATGTTCCTGAAATTGACATTGCTAACATAGGTAATGTTAACATACATTTTTGCAGTCATAATTAGTTTTGAAGTTGTAAAATATGTGATTGTGGTACAAGATGTTGAATAGTTTACTTTCTGCACTTTTGGCACAATATACCTACTATTATCGTTTGATAGTAGAATTTGAAGACCAATTCAAAACTGTCAAAGTTTGTTTGAAGGTAGTTGACAATGTTTCTTGTTGCATTTTATTAGTTCGGACTCCCATCGTCTGAAATGAAATAAATTAATTTGAAATACCGAAAAGAATCTGTAAAAAATTAAAAAAGAGATTAGCTGAAAAATAACAATTATATTGAGCAAAAAAAACTGAAATTACAATGAAATGAAATATAAACAACAACCAAAAAATAAAAAAAAATAAAATTAAACACGAGATGAAAATTTAAAATATTATTAACCAGAAATGAAAATAAAAAATCAAAAGATTCCAAACCAAGTTACTTTACGACGTTTCGATTGTTAGTGTCCACAATCGTCTTCGGATGATAACTGGACTTATTCCTCCGAGATCTGACTATTTATAGGTCATTCGAGTGCTTTCACCTATCCCCTCTTCCTTCTCCCCGCTTCATCGGTTTTAGCAAGAGTTGGTTGTGTTCCGCTTGATAAGAGGTTTCCATATGTTGCGTATCTCTACGGTAGCTTGGCTAAATGCATTGTTGGACAACACATATGCGGCTTCTTTGAATTTTCTCCTAAATCAGTGTTCTTCCTTGTGGATGATTTCAGCTTGAGCCCACTTGATGTTATGTTGATGAGTCCAAACGTGCTCTGCTATTCCTGATTTGCTGGTTTCTCTTCTTATGATCTTCTTATGATCGGCAATGCTTACTTTCAATGGCCTCTTAGTTTCACCAATGTATGATTCTCTGAAACACTACAATCCTCTGATGTAGGGAAGTACAAGTACTGGTTGTGTCGGCTTCTCTTTCCTATGAAGCTCTTGCTCTCTTCTAGCTAAAGCCTGTTCCCCCATCACTTTGGAGTAACCATTCCGTTGAAGGTCATTTTTGATGATGCCCAGTTCCTTTTCGAGACCTTCCTCTGTATTACAGAGCCCGAAAGCACGATCTAGTGAGTCCTGATAATTCCTCTCTTAGTCGATTGATGGTGGTTGGATTTCTGGTTCAGATACTGTCCTGTGTGAGTGGGTGTTCGATATACAGATGTTTCACATTTCGTGTCGGTCCTCTTCACCAATACATTTAAGAATGACAATTTGATGGTTCCATATTATAAACGTGTCGTCCCCGTATCTCAAGCAGTCTCGGGGCTTTTTGTGTGTTACTTCAATGGCCAGAGTTTTAAACCACTCCATATATATATATATATATATATATATATATATATATATATATATATATATATATATATATAGCATATATAGCATATATAGCATATATATATATAGCATCCAATATATATATATATATATATATATATATATATATATATATATATATATATATATATATATATATATATATATATATATATATATATATATATATATATTGGCTATAACAGGTGAAAGTGGCGATCCCATTGGTAGTCCCTCATCTTGCGTAAAGAATTCGTCCTTCAGTTGGAAGTAGCTGTTTCGTACACAGCATCCTAGTAATTCCATGATAACTTGTATCGGTAAGTTTGTTCTATCTTTCAGATCCCCATCTTCGGATAGCTTCCTTCGACGTTGGTCTAGAGGCTTTCTACGTCGAAACTGATCATTTGATCCGGGTCTTTGACTTCGATTGCCCCTAGTAATTTAATAAAATGCCTTGAATTTTTCACAAAGGATGATGTTTTTCTTGCAGTGATTTAATTATCGGTAGTAAAAATCTGGACAAGTTCTGAGTGACTGAATCTCTGGAGCTAATAATCATATTAGACAATAGAAGCCCGAACTATGAAATGTGTGAGAGCTAATTTCCGGGTTTTTTGACCGTGGTCTGCCGGTATTTATGTCTGACGTCTACTACTGCGGTAGATATTATCAAAGACGATGTGATAACAACAAATAATGACATCCTCTCGGAATCGAGTGAAATCACACAGTAAGTCTTTCGAAAACTTCGATGGGAAGAATTTCAAATTGAAGCTAGGTTGGAACTTATAAATACTAAAACGAAAAATTAAATTTGCGGTATGTAGACATATGAATGAAAAACTTAATTGAAAAAATGTTCTCTTGTATTCCCATTCGGTTTATTCCATGTATTGAGGTTTATCTCATAAATACTATCTGAAATATTCAAATTTGACACAAAAACATTTTTGTGATTTTCTAAAGCTCAATTATGTAATTATCAGAAAAACTACCATGGTTAGATTGCGTAAATGTTTATAGAAAATTATCCCAATTAAATTTGCATATGTTCATTAAAATAAAATATCTTGTACCTATCTGCATGAGCCAGATATTTTTCTTCATGTAATAAGTTTGCTGGTAACAAGCCAATGCGGGTATTCTTTGGGGAATATATGACATTGAAGACTTGTCTTCATCTAAATTATGAAATTTTAATCATGTTTAGTTCGAATCAATAAAGCGGCAGATTCGAAAAACTAAAAAAATTGGAAAATAGAGAGTCCAAATTTCGAGCACGGGTGTAAAACTGGAAACCGAGCAACTTTTTTCTTTGACATTTTTCGAAATTAAAAAAACATATTTTTAAGGATTTTCGGAAAAATGTCAAATTTGACAGGCATGACACATGACAAAAGGCAAGAGGCTGTTTTTCACTTATTTTTCAAGCACAAACAAATTTTCATTATATTTATCAATAAAAAAAATCCATATGTCGCGAACTTTATGTGTGATACTGTATAAAAGTAGTTGTTTCGAGAGTATTTTTTCATTCGTGTCATTAAATGTTTATAAGACAGTGTTGTTTCGAGGCGGCTTTTTCTTGCAGTTCGTCTGAAAGTTACTTCTTTGCATGATCTACACATCTTTGTGAAGATTTTATTTTGAAAGTTTCTTTTGTTATTCTAAAATTTTCCACATTTTTTTATATTAAGATGGAGAAGTAGAAATCCCAAACCTTTTTTTTCTCAAAAATATAGATGAGGTCTATTTTGAACTGAATTTCCGAATTTCCAAGAATCTGCAACTTCTCTGTAGAAATCATTTTGATAAACAAAAAAGAGCTATTGCATTCGAAAGTAGCTTTTATCACCTTCCTATAGTAATATAAAGAAATTCCAACATTCCCGGACTAAGCTGAATATTGTTTGTACTTCAGTTCCGATTCCAGATGAAGAGTCACTACTGAATATTCACTTTTTACAATAGCCTTCGTCTAATTATCTCAATGGTTTCCGTAAAGCGCATTGAAATCTATTGTAAAAAAATACTAGTTTTCCGCTACATGATTAACATTCAATCAAAGCTACCAACCTACCTGTGACCGACATCCAATGCGGTGAAAACAAATGCTGTATGCACGGCTGAATGCAGGACAACAGCGAAAGAAACCAGCGTAAAAACCAGTATTTGGTATTTCCCCAAGTCGCCAATCTGAACCAACACTGAATCTAGAGAAGTCACTGCCTCCGCCATCACAAAAAACAATACAAATACCTGAAGATAAACCTATCCAACTGGAAATTGGTTGGTGACGATGGTAAGTATTCACTTCTTCACCGCGGCTACATGTGCATATGGGAGACCGGTTAAAAATTCACTTTGATTTGCTTTACACGGACTTGAAACGCCGACTGGATCAAGGCGTCCGTTGACGATCTTATGTAGGTATTCGTCCTCGCCGTCAACGAAGTTAGCATATTGAGGTAGCCGCTAATGATATAACAGCTATAATTTTGTCACGTTTTGAAAATTTCACCTGAACATTCATTGGAACGCAGTTCAAACAAGAACGTGTGATGGCCGAAGGAGTATATAAGGATATACCTACCACAAGTAACTTTTACAGATTTAAAAGACTGAAAAATTATTATCTGTCATCACTAACCAGCTTGCTTGAAAATAGTTGACAATGTAATGGAATTGGCCGATAGGTGCTTGATGAAAATCAATAACCTATTCAAGTAACAATTCATTGCGAGTTTTTCACTGAACAATTTAGAAAACTACAACACGTGTTTCATTATAAAATGGCTTATTCAGGCCTGTTCATACTTGGTTTCAAGTGGTTCTTGAAAATGGCTCCAAAGCAGGAGCCGAAACGTCAAAAAGATGAAAATTCCAGACGCGGTTCAATATATATATATATATATATATATATATATATATATATATATATATATATATATATATTTGAAGGATGAAATATGAGAAGGATGCCAGACTATATACAGTCCCATATTCAAGTTTAGGTCTGACCAAACTATTATATAATTATTAATCGCTTCAATGTCATTGAAATGTGCACTTTTGTCTCATTACAATATTACAAATTCCATAATTCATATTGTGTGTAATGTCATGTTATCCAAAAATCCAAATGTGGTTTATATTAGGGTTGTAGTATATATACCCAAATCTTTGACTCAGTCTCTACCATGGATAATTTTATACCAGTCATCGGGTAATCATATCGTGTCTTAAGTTTTTGGATACAAGACAGGGCAAAACATTCAAGTTATATTGAACAGGAGCTCATTTTGTACACTCCGCATCGATGGACAGTATTGACGCCCTTCTGCAATTTGACACAGTCTTGTGAGTTTTCGATCTGTCTAAAAAAATTAAGGTCGTATGCCAATAACAAAACACTCAGAGTAGGTACTTCAAATTTTGATAGATCATTGATGAATATTATAAAAATTAATGGGCTCAGGTTTGATCCTTGAGGGACTCCATTGTTTGCGCAAAATATCCCTGTACAATTACCCTCATATTTGACTCTGAAATACGAGGCCAGCAATTTGAGTGCTAAGGTATCAGCGCCACCTCCATGAATTTTTTCAGTATCACATCATGATTAACTTTATCGAATGCTTTCTGAAAATCTGTTTAAATAACATCGAAATGTCTATTGTTATCTAGATGGTTGAGGACATGATGAGTGAATGTTAGTAGATTTGTTAACGTCGACTTCTTTGAAACCAATCTGTGCTGGTCATCACGAATGTTTTCGTCAAAACCCCTGAACACTCTTGTATAGATGATCTGTCAAAACAGTTTCACAATAGCACATAGAACTCCTATTGGCCAATAGTTCGCAATATCCGATGATGATGATTTGAATCCTCATCATCATCTACCTACTTGATGACTAAAAATATCAAATGAGTTTAGGTATATACTAATTGAAACATTATGAAGACATTTTACAAACTCATTAAATGAACATGTAATAACCTAATTACCAATCTTCACATTAGAAAACAAATTTAATAGAGTGGTCATTCAGTAAATATTCAGCATTCTCAAATCTATTTCTATCTATTTCCAAACAATCCAAAAGATTAAGTTTCGAATCTCTCTCTCTCTCTTTCAAATGTATTACGTCATAGTTGTAGTTACACATGGGAAAGCCACAGGAAACTAAACTATACTCAGCAACATTGGTGAAGTCGCGGAATCTTTCACATATAGGTTGTTCACGTTAAGAAGAGAATGACGTCACAAGATGACAAGTTACGGCGTTGCCAACATGTGCACTATTTCAAACTTGTTTTTACTGTTGATATGTTTTATTGCTATTATCCTTACTTACTTTTAGTATTTGTTGGGACTATTTCGACAATGCTTTAGGCAAATTGAATATATGCAGGTCTTAACAAAAAAAATGATTAGTTCTGAAAAGAAAAGAAAGACTGACAGTTTTCAGTTTTTTTAGATTCGGCAATGTCTGTAATTTTACTATCAGTTGAGCAACTTACAAAATGAAATGTTACTTGTTTCATTGCTGTTGAACGCATTTCTGTGTGAATTTTAACGTTCTTATATTGGATACAAAAAACTTACCAGAAATGACGTCATTCTCTTCTTAACGTGAACAGCCTATATAATTGCAAAATCCGGCAGACCTAATACAGGTATCTCGGCTGGCACATGAATGGTTGATATGACATTGGCATTGGAAGTACTGAGGAATATATTTGAATATTACTTTGATGCTGATATTGTTGCGAGTTGAATTTTTCTAATACCTATGTATCTACAGGACCCACCAGACCAGTTATTACATTAGAACACCAAACACATAACCAATATAATCATTTAACCTAAAATGTTTACAAACTACATAGTGAACGTACGAAAACGTGAAGAATAATAATTGAAAACCGGTCTGCTAATCAGGCTATATTTGAAAATAAACCATCTGTCTATGAAATACTATCTATCGGCAGTAACAAAATATGCTCCAAAGGGTTGAGGATGACTATTTGAATGAATTTTTTGGCCGCATCATTCTTTGGATTTAGATTTCCTACAGTTTCAAATTTAACGGTATTTTTACATTACATTAATCACGTAATTAACAAATTGGTACCTATGTTGAAAACTTGATGACACATTTCTCTTCAAAAATATTTTCTTACTGTAATCCCATTAAATACGGAAGAGATGTAACATTACAGATTTTTTACTGACAGAATAAAATGAGGAAAATTACAGCCGACAAATAGTTCATGAGACATGTTGCAAGCTCTCGATTCTTTTTTCATAATTAATTTGACCTTTTTTTTCAAATGAGAATTATGAAAATGAGAAACGTAGTGTTTTTTCTAGAGTTCAAATATTCGACCATTATAGCAATCGCTGATCGAGCAGCAAACTCTGTCAAATGTCACTGTTTCTGTAAGTTTATGTCGATGGTTGCTGCTCATGAGAATGCGGCTTGAAGCAATCCCACTGAAAATCGACATGACAACGGTGGAATAACCTTGTTTCAAAGAATCAAAACAATAAAATAATTTGTTTACTTCATACCAAGAGTACGCCGGTGGTCAGTTACCTTGCAAATAACAATTTTTATCTCTAAAACATTACATAAAAACGTTCCTGAAATGAGTAAAAGAAAAAAAGTCAAGGTGAGTATTGTTTTCTTTGAGAACTGTTAAACACTGGACAAGATATATCATAAACAGGAAAAGTGAGGTTATTATTTACTAATAAAATTCAACAATTTAAGCTCGAATACAAAGAAATGGAAGAAAAGCTCGGCTGCGCCGACGAAGAAAACAATTCTACCGATAATACGGAAAAAGTCCGAATTCAACAACCAGAGAAAAAACTCAACCCTAGCACTTCAAAAATTGGGAAAAAAGAAGCCAAAAAGGAGGAAACCGGTAAAGAAGACGATGATGTAGATTCAGAACTAGACGATCCCGTAATAAAAGACTTATTTTCTGGCTTGGAAGGTGCTGCTTTCCAGAGTCGAATGCCTTTCGACAAATTGACCTCAACGGAAGCAGCTTGTTTTCCTGACATTGCTAATGCTGCTCTACAAACCATCAAAGTGTATCTGAATATACGAAATCGTATTCTGCAAATGTGGTTGGAAAATCCCAAATTGCAACTCATTTTGGGTAAATATGTGTTTTTCTGGCTCACGCTTGTTTTAGAAAAAACTTTTAATCAGTCTCGCATATTTTGGAATGATGATCACGATCTGAAATCAATACTTGGCGTTCCGGTCGACTTTTGGGATCAAAGAATTATCTATTTCAGGAACTCACACGAAATGACACTTTTCACAATTGTAACATGCAATTGGGAAAAGGAAGTTCCAGTTTGTGAGATTTTATATTCATAAGTATGCTCCTGAATCAGTTGAATTTTTAACAGTTTTGACTTTTGAGTGGCCATATTTCCAAAAGTAGATGGGAGCACCAAGTGTTGACTCAAGATACATAATAAGTGGATATATCAACCTTATTAAAATATTTTCAAAAACTAGCCCGAGATGTTAAAACAAATATTTATCTTTTTTTAGAACATGCAATTGATCGAATGGAAGCTCCTTACAATAGTGATATCCCTCTGTTGAAGAGGGTACATGCATTTTTGGAAAGAAATGGATTCATCAACTATGGTATTTTCAAAAGGCTCAAGCCAATACCTGCGAAAAAATATGGAAAAGTGATTGTAATTGGCGCTGGAATCGCCGGATTAGCTGCTGCACAGCAATTGCAACAGTTTGGATTGGAAGTTATTGTTCTTGAGGCTAGAGACAGGGTTGGGGGCCGTATTGCTACTTTCAGAAAAGGTGAGTCTAATATTTGGCACAACTGAATCAAATGTCAATTAAAGGAGGTCAGTTATAACTATTTTATATAATTTTACTTATATGAACCAAGTATATTTCAATTTGTCTTATTATTAGTCATAACTTTGATGACTTTTTCACCGGGGATTAGTTAGTCTATACAGGAATAATGAAATCGAGAATTATAGGGAGTTTTGAGCTGCTGGGCTCCATATTCACTCCACAATAATGTATATATTCAAAAATATTATTGTATTTGTCTATGAATAAAAAAATTATATTGTTATTATTAGCAGTATTGGCAGGTATTTCATGAATCTACACAAACATTCCAGTATAAAGGATGAGAAAATAGGTATTGACTGATTGATATTAGTATCATCTGAGGACACTGAATATACAGTAAAAAAGACCTGTAACCCAGTAGTTCTGTAGTTCTGACTCCATTGTTGAAGGTCAGCAAGATAGAAAACAACAGTTGCTGTTCTCATATTTAAAAGAAGGTTCCTGAATTCTTGACTGTCTCCATAATAATCTATTATATTTTCTTCAGTATTATAAACCTGAGTATAGACCTGAATAGTATTACAGTGCACCTCAAGTTTCGTCAATATAAATTCATCTCATTTCTCAACACTTAAAGTTTGAGATTTGTTCATTCCATAGTTCTGCAGTTGTTACAGCGTTGAATCCCAACTCTTTAAGAATCATTATTTTCAGGAAATTACATTGCCGATCTGGGAGCAATGGTAGTTACAGGACTTGGAGGAAATCCAGTGACCACTCTGAGCAAACAAATTGATATGGAATTACATCGTATCCGCCAAAAGTGTCCTTTATATCAGTCCAATGGTGTCACAGTAGACAAAGATAAAGACGAAATGGTGGAAAGAGAATTCAATAGACTTCTTGAGGCAACGTCCTATTTGTCTCATCAGCTTGATTTTAATTATGCCGGAAATAAGCCTGTCAGCTTGGGACAAGCTTTGGAATGGGTCATCAAACTACAGGTGAGTTGCAAGACTATTTTTGAAACTGATACATATTTTTGTCCTGCCTTGAATTAACTGTCTGGAGTTACTCTCTAAAGAAACAAAATATTTTGTTTTATAATTTAACAAAATAACACCCGATTCTAAGAAAGAAATCACGTTGTTTTGTGTTCAAGTGCCGCTCTAATATTTCAATACCATTTTTGTAGTACAGGGATAACTATATTCCATTTCAACTCCTAACCCTGAACAAAAAAAGGAGAAATTTGAAAATATTTGTGTCTGTCTAATCGTGAACCTTGTGAAAACTTGTCAATTTTTAATTTAATCGGGAAGCCTGTTGAACAGATGACACCCATTGAAAAAACAGTTTCTTTTTGAGAGCAACTTGTGTTATGTTATTGGATTGTGGATCATCTTCATGTAGTCCTGCATATGTTAAATTTATAGGAAAAACATGTCAAAGAGAAACAGATAGAACACCTCAAATCAGTGATTGCTCTTCAAGAAAAATTGAAAACCAATCAGTCAATGTTGGTGAACATCAAAGAGAAGATGAAAGAAATAAATGCTACGGTGAAGGAAATGCTCGCCATTGAAAAACGTAACATAGAGGAGGAGTTTGCTTATCGAAGTGGTGTAAAAGATTTGAGAGACTTGGCCAACGAGTGGGACCAGTTACAAGAACAAGCCAAGGAGATTGAAGATAAGCTGGAAGAACTGGAGAAATCGAAACCAAGGTATGTTTATGTTTTTTTTTTGATAATTGTCCAAAGTTAATTATTACTAACTTCAGAAATAGAAGGTTATCAAGTCAACACTAGTGTAAAATTATTGAAAGTGTAACATTCAATTCAATTCAAGACCGTGTCAGCAATAGAAGAGTGTCTATCTAATATAAAACCATGGCTTTGCTGGTTGAAAAATGTAGGCCCCCTATTTGTTTTGTGTGTACTTTTTATCATTCCACACTGCATTGTCCGATGTGTTTAATAACTCGTTTCCAGCCAAATATTGAAATTATAACGGTTAACTTAAACATTTTTCATCAATCAGAGAACAAAAAACTCTGTTTCTTCTGGAGTACCTTGTAACTTTTAAATGAGGGACTGATTGTAGGTTTTGCCCTTTATTTCCTCTAGGAAGAAATCACACCTCTTGCTACTTATTTTTTTTTACACATGATGAATGTTTAATGGAATCGAACTTGTTTTTATTTCAGTGATGTGTATTTGTCTTCAAAAGATCGTCAAATTTTGGATTGGCACTTTGCAAATTTGGAATTCGCGAATGCAACACCACTGTCAAATTTGTCGCTGAAGCATTGGGACCAGGACGACGATTTTGAGTTCACCGGGAATCATTTAACAGGTGATTGTTAATAACAAACTTTTAATGGTTTCGAATGAAAGATATAATGGGAGATGTGTTTATTAATTTTTTGAGTCGAAATGAAAAGTTTCTTAGACAAGTAGTTGGTATCTTTTGGAATTCTGAAACACCAAGTTAAATAATGACTTTATATTTGTGGTCGGATTATTTTTTTACTAAAAAACAGAAACAAATTTTACCTTGATGAATAATTCAGATTTTATGATTATTTCAACAACTGATTAATTTTTTTACGTTCAGATCCGTCATCTCTGAGTGCACTTGTGAAAAATATTAATATTTATTATGCGTAGAACAAAACATTTTTTGTTTATTTTTGATAATTTCATATTTTCGTATTGACGAAAAATCAAGTGTGATACTGATTATTTCAGTTACAAAACAAATTTAATTGAAACTGCTAACAGTCCAAGATCTCAGAGCCACCAATCTTACGTCATTTTCATAAAGTTATTTTGTTAATAAACTTGTGATTGAGAATGTATGCATACTTGCCAGATTGAAAGAACACCTTTTGTCCTTTTAAAAACACCAGAACGAAACTACTGTCAACATGTGTTTTCTTAACAAAATTAGCATCATCAGAAGATGTAAGACTGTATTTGATAGTCAAAACCCAAAATAACCTGTCACTTATGTAACAGCATTGTCATTAAAAGTGGCTCAAAATATTAAATGTACGCAATCAGGGATAAACATTCATATATTCATCAAGAGTATGATAGGATTCACCTAGGATGAACTCTTTGATTGAATAATTAAACAGTTTTGGAGCCAGATTTTTTATTGTATTATGTTGTTTCAAAAGTTTTGTTCTTTTTAATTAGTCTACTTCAAATGTGAATACATATTCAATTCAATCGAAATAAGCGTCATTTGAATCGGTGCACGTTTGCCAACATTGGCAAGAGGTCTGGAGAGTATGGTGGGTGAGATAGAACTTGGATGCCTAATTCGATTCAATTTCCGATTTTGATATGTGATATTCGTTGTCATAGAGGATACACTTTTCATCACATGTGACGATCCGCCCAAAAAAGTATCGTTTCGGTTGTGCAAAAGCAAAAAAACAGACCTCGAAATACTTTCCGATCTTCAGTACCTTTCCGATACATATTGAACCATCAAAAACCGCAGGGGTACTGAGCCCTGTTCCCTCACCTTTATCGCTTTTGTTCAATTTGAATTCTTAGAGAAAATTGGGCGAAAGTTGCCTAACGACATTATAAGCTGAAACGAGACAAAATTTAAATTTGAAAAAAATGAACAGCGTTAATGTATAGAGTACAAAATTCTCTATCTGTAAGTATATACCAAGACACAGTAGAATAAGTATTTATTGAGATGTGGATCTACAAAAACACATGACATTAAAACGGAGAAAAGTTTTGAAATAACTCAATACTTAGAAGTTTCTTGTACAATTGAAAAAGCATAAGCCTGCTAATCTATGTGTTAACTCTTTCAATTGAAAGGAATTTTTAGTGTTTTAGTTTAAGCTACTAAGAGATTTTTTGAACTTCTTATCACAGCAATATGAAATTCTTTGTTTCAGGTAAGTTGCAGCTCTGGATATAGGTATTGAAACATTCATGTATATTCATATTTGATCAGTAGATTCATATAGCTACAGCAAAAACCTTTACAGAAACTAGTGAGATTTTTGATAATTATATGCAGAACGGTTGAATATTCAATTGAGTGTTCCCAAATTCTGGTATTATCACTTACCCATCATTTTCAGTAATTCCGGAGGAAATTGTTTGACTAAACTCTCCTTTGGAATTTCTATTATATAATAATACATTTCAGGTATGCCAAGATATTTTTGCTAATTAGCAGAAAGAAAAAATAATAATGTTCAAAAACGTTGAACGGCAAGGTTTTTCTTCAATTTTTTTTTATTATGTTACACAAAAGTTTATGGTGGGTTAAAAGTAACTTGATTGTGACTAGAGACCGGAATTTTCGTCTCCTAGTCCATATAAAGAAAAATTTGAACATGGTTTCAAAAAGTTTTTCCATTTTTGAACATACAACTGATTCCGAGCCGAGCCGTTTATTTATTACTTTGCTGACTATTTCATCAACTTGCTTTGTCTATCAGGCGCTACGTATTCAGAAAACATTATTTGGCTTTTCAGTTTTCCATCAATATTCGGTGTGCCCTTAAATTGGGTTCGCGAAAAGTTTTTTTTATTTGTGGATTTATGAACAAAGTTATATTTCTTGCTCCACTTTAAACGTGGTGATTAGGATAATGTATTTTAATCAACCTGAATTTCCAAAAAAAAAATTAGATAATATAGCATCAAATTGGTTATGAAATTATGCTATCATCATCAGCATTATCATTTGATGATTCTGAAGAGAGTTTCAATACAAGTTGTCCCTGAAATTTATTCTACTGCTGTTGCAGCCTCCTGACCTGATGTTAAGGTACCAAATGAAAAAAATATTTTATTCTTATGTTCACTAATGAAAGTCATTTCTGATCAAACTTATGGCTTCAGCCAGAAAGACTATTTTCATTTTGAATAACTTCTATAATAACAGTATTTCAACAACAACAAACAAGTTTTTTAATGTCAAAAATTTAATCTGGTGCATATCATTAGAAAGTATTTCCACAAATTCCAGTAGATAAATCTAGTGTATTTCCGAAGTTACAATATGCATTCCGAATTTTTTGAGTCGGTCTACTGTCTCACATATTTCATTCTTCAATATTTCCTTGTCATTATCGATATCAAATTCAAACTATCTGCTATGAATATCACTAAAAATCAAATTCTGTGATCATTAGATCAGGACTTCAGGGGGGCCAGAGAATTGGTCCATTAACTGTCTGATCCATTGACTTGGAAACTGCCCAGCTAAGTATTTTATCATAAATGGTGTGGAATGACCAAGGCTGTTGAAAATGAAGTTTTTCTCTATTTGCCAGTGGTATATCACTGAGATGTTCCAAAATATCAATGTTGTGCCTAAGGAAATACGGATCCATTATATCGGAGTATGAAACAACTATCCAAACGTCAAGTCTCCTCGAATATTGATGTCTTGATTGGATGCAAAAATTCAAATTTTGAAATGATCAGTATAGAGAGTTTTGTGAGGTAACTATTCTTTTGATAGTGATTTTCGCCTAATTTGATATTATATTTCTTGTGAAATACGTGTCTTTCTGGATGGGTTTTTATACCCGTATAAACTCTGTTCATCATATTTGAAACACTCTCCATCCTTTCGATCTTGAATGATCTTGTCAACTACCTTATGGCTACCTCCAGTTAATGCCCATTGAACTGATGACCACAGCTTTATGAAAATTCACAAATTCATAGCACTGAACAAAAAATACTTTTTATTCTGAAATCATATCATAAGTTTCAAAATGATAATTTTGTTTCCATGGAGTGCAAATACACTTGATTTTTTTGAGTTCGAATGTGAACTGTTCCAAATTTTGAACAAATATGAATATAGGATAAAGAAAATAGCTTTTGTCTGGTTTCTACTGAGATTTTTATTTGTTACTATTGGTTTCGGTTTGTTAGACCATTTTTAAGTAACTTGTTAATTTCAAGTTTCAAGTAACTTGTTAATTTCAAGTTACTTGAAAATGGTCTAACAAACCAAAACCGGTCGTAATAAATGAAAATCATAGTAGCAATCAGACAAAAACTATTTTTTCTATCCCATATTGAGTATGAACTTCTACAATTTTAATAGGTCATCAATTGAATAAGTTGAACAATTTTCCATAATCATGGTCTGTAGGCTTTCATGGCCGGTGTCTAACAAATTGTCTTATAGTTGAAGTAATTCTATTTTCTGGATAAACCTGTGGATACAAATATGATTTGATTAGAATCGGCTTTGTGAGTGAAACTGATTTTTTCATCAAATATAACTTTTCTCATCTTCTGTCTGTTGAAATCTGTTTTTCCTTAAACCCCCTTACAGAGACCTTTTTCAGAAGTTGAAATTGTGCGAGCTAATGATTAACGAGGCCTTACCGTTTAACGTGCGATTCCTAACATAAATCCACAAATAAGGAAAAAACCGTCTTGTGAGGAGTTTTTGAAAAGTATTGAGAAATACTCTTCATGAAAGTATTTAGGTCATGTACAGAAATTTCTTTCAGATATATACCAAATAAAAAAACTATGAAAGAACAGCATTCGATTAAGTACAGTGAATTACATGAAAATCACTTTTTTCTATTCAGTTTATATCCCAAACATTTGTATTGGTATTGAAAAGATATCACTCATAGGAGTGCTACACAATGTTTCATTAAAGAGTAGTGATATGATAAAATGTCATTAACACGAAAAGCTCTCAATCTCCAGGCGTATATCTGCCAGTTTTGTGAGAAAACAATAGTTTTCAATTCCTCGTCATCACCTTTTGGATATTTTTGAAAAACGATTCACTTTTTTAATTTTTCACCAAACAAACGTATATGCAATAATACTTTGGCCTCATTATTATTTAACTTCCCACCGTAGTGAAGTCTATGAATATCCATAAATTTTGTGTTTTTGTTTCTTCTAAGGGAACTTGATAGACTATGTCATTCAATTAATAACAGTTCCAATCAAAAAGAATACAAGCTTCGTGAAAATACAAAATAAGGAGTAAACAAAGATATATTACTGAACTTCAAGGACATTTAGAGAAAATCTTTAATAGGTACCAATTTGTTTGAGTTTTCGTTTTTGTTGTATTATCTGAGATATTATTACATATATATTTTATCTCAAAATATTGTTTTTATTTGTTACTGAAAACCCTCTCAATGAAAGACCTAAATCATGATGAAATACACAGGAATATTGGTTAAAGAGCTTACCAGTGGTAGCTCACATTGGTAGAACAGATGGAATTGTTGGGTGAAACGAAAGCTGTTTGATTAAAGGATACAGTTAGTTCTGTAAAACCATATTCCACCAATTCAGTGACATCTCTAATCTGTTGCTGAATATCTGTTTTAGCGATAAAGCCCATTTAAGATCCTAAGGGTAACAAATATTCTTTTTGTTGACTTTTTGAATTTGTAAATGTTCGTTTTCCCGGCTCTGCTAGTTTTTGGAAAGTATTCAATTAATTTACTCTATTTTTGTTCCCTGATCATGAACCTTGAGTGAACCAATTCACTTTCTGACTCGTCAAAAGACATACCCTTGCCGGCATCTAGCGGACAAATGTCAAAATTTGAATATTCGATGCTTTCTAAGAATTATTTTCATTAATATTGTTGTTGTTGATCAGAAGGTGCAAATTTGAAGTGGTTTTTATATGATCGATGATAATTCCTCAATCCTGAAGTCGATTGTATTATTATTAATTAATCGTGGTTAAAGTCGGGTTTTTCTGAATGATCATAATACATCCACCAGTGGCGCTAGCGTTTGGAGAAAGTAATTCGAAATCAAGGTCAAATCATGTTTAAATTGTTATTTTGAAATTTGAAAACTTCATAGAAAAAACTTGAGAGAAATTTATTCCACTGATATCAATTATGAAAGAATGAAAAAAATGCATGTGTTATCCCAATTGTGTTTTCTCTCGCCCATTGTTATGATGATATTGATGAAGTTCTAGAAATATCACAAATAAAAAGTCAGAGGGGTCAGTAAGCTTAGATCGATATTCTAATCAACCACTGAAAACTTTGTGAAACTGAATGTGATAACCCACTGAAATATAGTTTCACATGAAGCGGAGGGACTGCAACTGATTGAATAGAGTGAATGTTAGTGGTATTTTGAGTCTGACCAACAGATGAGAGATTTTTACTGTGTACGTCAAATCCATGAAAGGAATCGCACGTTCAAAAGTAAAAGTTCGTTAATGCTTGGCTCGCACAAGGGTTCTAAGGGTTTGTCCGTTAAAGGGCGATAGCAGGTTGACTGAAAGGAATATTCACAAATAATATAGTTAGTAGAGGAGGAGGAAAACGACATCAAGTTTATTAGCTCGTTTCGGCCTGTAGGTGGAAAACGAATTTATTATTATAATTATTATAACTTTGCATAACATGAATAGTCAAACAGCTCCCACATGGGTATAAGCCTGTTCATGTATGTTAATCTATAAATTAATACAAATATTAAAAAAAAAATACAAAACTCATGAAAAATTATCAGGGTACAAAAGAAAATGAAGTGATAACAATAAATTGATAGTTTGAGAACTGGAGGTTTGTTAAACTAACTGAACGAAATATGAAAAAAAACACATGTTTTGAAGTACTTCCAATTCCTTTTGTTGGTTTTGGCTCACTTAAAAATACTTTTTTTACTGGATTTTGGATTTCTAGTTGTAGTAGGTATATATTCAAGTTCACAGCAAATTTTTTTTGGATTATCATTCATTTGCGACTCAAGCTTCGTTATTTTATGAAAAATAACTGCACGTTGTCTTGAGTTCATTCAGGTTGGAGCCCAGCTCCCTTACCCTTTTAGCTGATTTTTGTCGAAGAAGGACAAATGAGTTCACGACTGAGGGTATGAAAAATATACGAAATCCATCTTGATTTTGATCAGGTTGAAAATCTCTTCCCGTACCCTTTCAACTGTCTTTTGCATCAACTGTCTTTCGCTATGAAAAATACTTATTGGTATTGAAAGAAAATGCTTGATGCTTTCATTTTAGCAGGTAGCGTTTTATTGAAGTATTACTTCCGCCATCTACCGACTAGAAGCTGAAAATGAATTACGTAGAATAAAGATGGAACTATTTAACTACTTGGAACATTTCATTCACTTTTCATTTGCGGTTTTCTTTCTATGAGAAAGATGACGCGATTCTTATTAAGGAATCCGTAGGTACTCACTACATTTTTTTAAACTTTGATGACAATTGGAATAGTATTTGGACATATGTATTTATATACACACATCGGAAAAGTCTAGGGATATTTTTATAACATACTAAATATCATAAAAATAAATGCATGAGGTCGTTTAATTTCGATTAAATTGGTACACTCGACAACCCTGTAGATTTCTATGGGTTGAACAAAGCCTGCAAAAACGGTAACTAATCTTTTATAAAGTTTTTTACAAACTGTAGGTTTTCGGCTAAAATGAATAATCTGAAAGTGTCGCCATCACTTACCATTGGCTGGATGAATAGAGCTGTAGGGCTTCTTCAAGGTGGCATGCGACAAAATGATGTAGCTCTTCGTTGGGGGGTCTCCCAAAGTGTTATCAGTCGATTGTGGCGGCGTTTCCGTGAAACTGGCAGTCCAGCCGAACAACATCCAGGGCGAGGACGCGCTACAACTGCAGTTCAAGACCGATTTTTGGTCTTAACCGCAAGAAGACAACCGACAATCACAGCACCTGAGTTGGTTAACGTGTTGCAGCAGACGCACCAGGTAACCATTGGTCGTGATACTGTCAGAAATCGACTGCATGAAGCAGATCTCCACAACAGAAGGCCACTTAGATGTCCACCTTTGTCGAGAGGCAATCGCGGTAGAAGATTAGAGTGGTGTTAAGAACATCAAAACTGGGATGCAAATGATTGGGCCACAGTTTTGTTTACAGACGAATCCAGATTTGGATTTCATCCAGATTCTCGTCGAGTAAGACTGTGGAGACGACCTGGAAATAATGAACGTTTGAGACACGTCCAGGAAGTCTACACATACAGAGGTGGTACAGTAATGCTATGGGGCGGAATCATGATCGGCGGCAGAACCGATCTCGTTTTTCCAAATCGCTCCCTCACAGCTCGACAGTACCTCGACACCATTCTTCTACCTATCGTCCGTCCGTTTGCTGGTGCTGTTGGTGAAAACTTCCACCTAATGCACGATAATGCTCGTCCACATGTCGCGCGATTAGTGACTGACTGGGTCACCAACGAAGGAGTTGATGTATTGCCATGGCCAGCACAATCACCGGACCTGAATCCCATCGAGCATGTGTGGCACATGCTTCAACGAAGAATTACTCCGCATATGGGGAACATTCACACAACGTTTCAATTGAGAGAGCTTTTAATCGCTGAATGGGCAAATGTACCTCAACAAGACATTGACAATCTCATTTTGTCGATGCACGATAGATGTAGGGCCGTAATAAACCAGCGTGGAGGCCATACTTTGTACTGATTCCAATTTTTTTTGTATTATGATTTTTTTTCGGGGTGCCAAAGAAGAGCCATATTTTTTTTTAGTTTTGCTTATATGCGCACTCAGTATTTTTGACCATTTAATAAATTTTGTTGTAAGTTACATTCGTTTAATAATCACCCGTCAACTTTTTTTCCCTAAAGCGATCTAAAAAAAAATTATTGCCATTTTTAAAAATATCCCTAGACTTTTCCGATGTGTGTATTTAGTGTGAGTGTAAACAACTCAAAAATTACTGATTTAAAAAAAATCACATTTTCATCGACTTCAAAAAATGTTATTATTTCTACACACATGCTTGTTGCATATCTCCGAAACTATTTGTCGGATTGTGAACATAGCAAATTTTATCGGAATTGGTTCAATAGTTTTCAAGATATGAAGTAAAACGTATACATATATGACGACCTGCTTTATCTAATCCGAAGCGACTAAAAACTAAAAATGACTAAAAAAACTAATTTGAAAAAATGTTATCGACATTAAAAATTAATTAACTCAAAAGAATGATATGTTTTTTATACCGGGTGACAACGAAATCCTTGTACAGAGTGGGCCAAATTGGCCACTTTTAAAGGGAAACTTCTGTTTTCAAATTGTGTAGATGAAAACTGAGGGCTGTGTCTGAGAGTCAAATTTTATGACAAGCTGAATGGTGAAAACCGCATATCGATATCTATCATCGTTTGAGAGTTACAGCATGTTTTTCGAAGATGTGCATTTTCGAAAAACTGCTGCTGAATATTTCAATAGAACTTAAAATTACTTTTCTAAAAATGTAGCACACTTGATGTTTTCTTAGAGTCATCTTTGGAATATAGAGCTTTTTGTTTTTTTTCATGTAGATATGAAAATCACACTTTGATCAAGTAGGCTTTGGACGACGCGGCGATAAAACAGATAGAAATTGTTCAATAGTGACTATTAAATGTTGAGAAAGCTTTTCACAGCATCAATTAAAACGCATAGTTTCAATAAAACCGATAACAATTTATACTATATTTACTACTAATAAATGAAACTTCAACAATAATGATAAAGTACAAACAATGCAATGAAATATATTTCTCCAGAGAAATTGTTATAAATGTCTATCAGCTTTTCCTACACACAGGCGACACCTTTTCTGAACGTTTTTTGCCGAATTGATTAATTCAAAAAGAGTGAGAGAAGAGTGTATAACTGCCGCTTCCAATTCATATCTAGAATTGCTCGTCAATTTGAAAATAAGATCTTTCAACCTTTCGCAGAGCTAAAAATCTATAGACGTTAGGCCCGGTGACCTGGCCGGCCAATGGTTGGGTCCTTGGTTGGCTATCCAATTATTATGAAATTGGAATATTCAGGAATATACATAGTGTCTCATTAAACAATAGTTTCCCATCAATAACTATTGATAGGTATCTCATTTGAAAAAATAAGTTATTTACACCATTGAAAACAGAAGTGTCCACTTTGGCCCACACTGTACACGGTGCATTTCAGTCGTATGAGTTAAAAAAATCATATTCGAAATGAAGTTATAGTCCATTGAAACATATTTTTCTACCGATGAAACATTTTGAAATATAACGGTTTAACCAGAAATTAATATAAGTCGAAAATTATTGATTTTTGACAAATTTTTGAAACATGAGTTGATAGGGTATAAAATTCTCTTTTTTTCAACGATTTAATACATGTTACAATTCACTTCGAAAATGGCGGCACTATAACGTCATCTGTATAAATATTTTCTAATTATTGTATGTAGTATAACGTAAAACAGGACAAATTTAAGTTTTCCTAAATTTACGACTGCCTGGAGCTCACCTAGAATGGGGCGAGTCGTGGGTTCGAGTCGGGATATCTGAGTATCCCAAAAATTCTTTATTGGTATTATTCTTATAGTTTTTTTTTAGCAAGCTGTGGGCGCCAGTTGATATTTCTTCAACAGGAGGGGGGTAATAGGGCAAATAGACAAAGCCTTCTAACACTTCTTTCAAGCAGTTAATTTTAATATTGAAATTAGTAAGGTTAATGAAAAGTTAAGAAAATTACATTTGATTGAAATATACACTGTAACAAGTTCAATTAATAAGCAACCAAGGCCATTGGTTAACTTGAATTTTAAGGCTTGTTGAATGTAATTGCAAAATTCACTAACAGAAAAAGGTATAAACTCGAATAACGAACAGGCCTGTTTCGTTAACAACATTCAACACTACAAAATTTGAGGGTTCCTGTATCTGGGGACAATTTTATCAAAAAAATTATATCTTTGTGGGTTTCTACCCTAAAGAAAAGAAAATATTACAATTGGACTTCCTAAACAGCTGTTTAAGTTACAGAAAATCAAAACAACAAACAAAAACTTTTGTACAGTGTAGCGACCTTGAAAATTGTCGAATTCGTAGGCCTGGGGAATCTCGTCTTTGTAAAATAACTAAAAAAACTCACAGTTCTTTACGGAGAATGTCGTATCAAACTTTTCTGGAAGGTTCCGTCTTGAAAGGTCGGAATCCTCCTTGACGTAGGACTTCTGTTTGACTCAACTTAATGGAGCCTTGAGAAATAATCGGCGGCACCCCGTGTATCCGTTGAGGGAAATATTTATTGCAACGGCCACCTCTTTCCTCAATTCATTTATAAGAAACGCCTCATATTTCATGTATAAATTTATCTCCATAAAAAAACCTAAAAGTTACATATTTTCGGAGAATGAATTGATTTTAGTCAAAAAAACACTAACCTTAGATTTAATGAGGTTTCTTTCTTTTTATAAAACTCAAGATGGAATCAACACCACGAATTCCTTTGGACGAGTTCTTTCTTCTCTGTTCTTTCTTTTTTTTGTTTTTTTTAAACCCTTCATTATCAGTTTCGATTCGGAAACTCTCGGGATATTATCTTGAAACCCGCGCCAATGAAATAGTAATTTGAATCGTGGATTCATAAAATTGGCGTTTATAATTCAATATATTATCGACAAATACAATTTTTTTTTTCAATATTAAGTTTCATTTTCACGGTGCTGTCGTGCAATTATCTTTCCAAATGTATATCACGGGAATATAAAATATTTAACATAAGTATTGAGCCCTATGCAACCCATTGATCAAACTGGCCTTGTTGTTTGCCTACGTTCCAGGTAAAATATATCAATAGAATCATAAACGCTTAAGGGTACTTACACTGAACAAGAAACGGGTGAGAGTTCTTAACAATAAACAAGAAATTGACCGTTACAGTAGTGAGAAACAAACAAAAGACGAAGTTTTTTCAGCTTTTAGGAAAAATTCAAGAATTGAAATTTTTCACCAATTCACGTACATTTTTTTAATGTTATTTTTTACTTCGTTCAGTTTTCAACTACAAAATGTGTTAAAGATACTGGTTCATCCTTTTGTGCCAGTGAAAACGTGAGTAAGTAATGATGAACTCATGATGAGATAGAACAGCTTTGAAACTTTCACTTTTTCACTAGTAATGGAGTATAAATAGCATTAAAAACAAATTAAAATACATGAACCAGTGAAAAATTTCAATTTTCATATTTTTTCAACTGAAACGTCGCGTTGGATTCAAAGAAAATGACTTCTACCCCATCATTTTCAATATAAATGGTCACTTGTGTTGAAGAAAACATTTTGTTGACAACTCCGCAGCGTAGCAAGCTGACAACTTTATCATTGCTATTTTGCAATGCAAGTGGACGAAACGTTTTTCAATTTAATAAAAAATCCCATTACGGTCGTATATTTCACTTCTCTACCGAAATCGTATTACCACCGTAAACTAAACAGGATTTTATTGCTCGCCAAATTCTGCAGCATGCAACTTATTTGGCCCGAAGAATGAATACACCAACTGGCAATTACCTCGTATATTTTTAATTTGGGTTCTCAAATTTGTTTTGAAGAATGTTCCACTCTGCCGTAGACTTCAATTTTTGTTGCGGGGTTTTTCAGTCAAAAACAAAACAAGAAACGTTGTTAAAAAATTACGACTGCCGTTTTTTATAAACTTATTGAGACTTTCGCTATTACTTCCCATTTTATACAGGCTGATTCACGGTGGATGGTACATTAGACGTTTCTGGTGAACCAGACAACGGATCACTTTGAAAATTTAATGGAGGGCATATTCGTACATTCTGAAATTTGATTATTTTAAATGGAATACCCTGTATATTATTGAAAATTCGGAAAGCTGCTGAAATTTGCTTTCTTTCTATGTATATCATACCTATACCTAGCTAGTCAAGTTTCGGACTTATGAACATTTATTTGTGAAAATGTCCCTTCAGAATGGTATTTCCATTCGGTATTTGGTAAGCAGGCCATGATTACTATTTGACAGTAGCGTTGTGACATTCTCCTAATAATATCGACATTTTCGTCACTTCAGAAGTTGCAAATACCTTCAAAACGATGGAACAAAACTATTCAAACGAAGTTCTTATGAATTTGTTTATTATTTTTGGACAGTGTGACAAAATTATCAGCAGAACATGTAGAAAGTTCAATGAAAAGTATCCGAATCTACCGCCAATGAACCTCAAGAAATTTATACGAATTCAGAACAATTTCAATATGTTTGGATAAACTTTAAAAAAGCACCAAGAAACTTGAAATTGGAAATATTGATATGAATAATTATAAAAAAGTAAAACAATCATGTGGAATATTTCAAAATATGTTCGAATCGCTGGCCGTTCACTTCCAAGCACTTTCGTGACTGCTTTCGTGGTGGCAGATCTGATTTCATTGGGATCCAAATGTTTGGGCAATCCTTTCTAACAATTCATCTCTCGAACGCACGGGTATTTTGTAAACTTTTTCTTTAAACATTCCCTACAAATAAAAATCTAATGGATTAAGATCGGGTGATCTTGCTGGCCAATTCCATGGTCCCAAGCGCCTCATCCACCGATCGTCAAATAGTGTATCCAGTTCTGCGCTCACTTCTCTTGTGCAATGTGCAGGAGCTCCGTCTAGTTGGTACCAACAGTTTCGATAATCTTCGAGTGGCAGATTATCCACGAAACTGTCTACAGTATTCTCCAAAATATTCAGGTAGCTTCTGGATGTTAATGACTCCTCGTATATCACGTACCTCAATTTGTTGTCCATCAACATGCAGAAGACATTAAAACTAAATTTTTCTTGAAATCCGGCTTCTTTTGTGACGTGAGGATTTTCACTGGACCAATAATGACGATTTTTTTCTATTGAAAATCCCTTCTCTCAAAAATTTCGATTCATCAGTCCAAATAATTTTATTTAAAAAAAGTGGATCTTCTTGAATGCGTGTCAACAACATTTCACAAAATTCTACTCTCTGTTGAGGATCTTGAGGCTTCATTGCTTGAATTTTGGTGAATTTATAATCATGCATTTTATGTCTTCGCAAGATTCTTTGAACCGATGAATATTTTATACCCAAATCTTCTTCAGCACTTCTTATCGATGACTCGGGAAATGCGTGAAAATATGCTAAGACATTAATCTGGTTGTCTTCGAAAGTTACGGGTCGAGGCAAGTTTCTTGGTGCTTTTAAAGTTGATCCAAATGCATTGAAATTGTTCTGAATTCGTATAAATTTCTTGAGGTTCATTGGCGGTAGATTCGGATACATTTCATTGAACTTTCTACATGTTCTGCTGATAATTTTGTCACACTGTCCAAAAATAATAAACAAATTCATAAGAACTTCGTTTGAATAGTTTTGTTCCATCGTTTTGAAGGTATTTGCAACTTCTGAAGTGACGAAAATGTCGATATTATTAGGAGAATGTCACAACGCTACTGTCAAATAGTAATCATGGCCTGCTTACCAAATACCGAATGGAAATACCATTCTGAAGGGACATTTTCACAAATAAATGTTCATAAGTCCGAAACTTGACTAGCTAGGTATAGGTATGATATACATAAAAAGAAAGCAAATTTCAGCAGCTTTCCGAATTTTCAATAATATACAGGGTGTTCCATTTAAAATAATCAAATTTCAGCAACTTTTTCAAGCAAACGAAAAAATTGTATTTTTTTACCACCCTGTATTGAAGTAACGGAGATTAGGCTGACGTGTGGGAAGTGTCCAAGTATCACCTAACTCCAAACCAAATTTCGATATCATAGTACTTCTTAACTAAAAGATATCGGCATTTTTAGAAGTCATGATTTTCGAAGAAAAAAATTGAAATTAATTTTTATTTCGAAAACGGTAACAGATAGGTATAGGGAAATATCAAGAAAAGTTGTCGGGCAATTGTTGGAGATTCCAAAAATAATATTATATACAGAGTGTTCCATTTGAAAAATCAAAGTTGCTACTGCTTTCTAATAGAAGCGGCAATACCGCATTGTCGAAAATATTTTAGTTGGCTAGAGAATGTCCGAATATGCCCTCCATTAAATTTTCAAAGTGATCCGTTGTCTGGTTCACCAGAAACGTCTAATGTGCCATCCACCGTGAATCAGCCTGTATATTGTTGACTTTGTTGACGTTGTTGACGTTGACGTTATTTACTAAAAGGATTCAGGGTTATCTTCGAAGAAATACACTAACATTTAGGATAACATTTGAGAGCGGTGAGGTTCATGTATCCCAAGTTCTTGGAATGTATATTGAACAGAAATTGGAGTAACCAATTTTTTTTAAGGATAAATCACAAGATAATCCTTAAGGCGCTCTTAGAGCGGTGCCTGTGCGAAAGTAGTGATTCACATTGGATTTGAATCGCTAGAGATTAAATCCATTTGGAAAAACGTTCTCAGGAAGTTTATTCCGCATAAACGCAGTTCTCCAAATGAAAGAGTTCTCAAACAGTGAAGTTTGAGGTGTACTGAGTTGAACCTCAAAACGATGCGCAGCCACAGTCCGTCGCGGATATCTGACATGTACCGCTTTTGGTCGAATCAAATATGCCAAGTCACTAGAACACTTTCTGTGAAAGTATCTAGAGAAGAGAAACAAATCTCCAACCTTTCTTCGATGTTCCAGAGTGTCAAGGTTATAAGTGATGTTCGCGTCGCCAATCAAGCGAATGGCTCTTTTCTGGATAGATCCAGCAGCTTCGGGGTATGTTTGGGAGCGGAGCTTCATAAATGAGAACAATACTCCAAAGGTCTGATCTGAGTTTTATGAAGCGTCAAAAGTAGCTGAGGTATGTACAGTTTTCTGGTTCGGAACAATGTTCCAAGCTTCTGAGAAGCAGCCTTTGCAATTCCAGCGACATGATTGTGCCAAGATCATGATATTCTCTCCATGCATCTTGAAAAAATCTCTCGATGTCAATCGACCATAAAATCATTCTAGACTATTCAACAATTCAAGAGATTGTAACTAAAAACTGATAAGGTCTGTGAGTTGTCCGCCAGTAAATGAGGAATATGTAAAGTACTTGCGACAAAGTAGTTTCTGCAGTTCTTTTTCATATCTTATTTGGAGTTATCATTCGTAACCACTGACTTCCAAGGTTTTTAATGAATGAAAAGACGACATCATTGTGATATCAACCTCCACATCCTCAGTACGAATACCAACCTGTAATATACCACACGCCAGATGGTAGTTGATTGTTGAGCATTCAATCAGGCGGTATTGTGAATGCTAATCAATCCTTGCTATTTGTTTACTGCACTTTCGGTATAGGAACATTTGCTACAGTTTACATCTCTAAACGGTTTCAACTTCAACCTAATTCTGAATTGATTTCTTTTGATGTCACAAATTCATTCCCAAGCACTTCTCAAAAAGATTCATACAAACTTATATAAATGAAATGCTATTCAAAATCTATACTTATAAATGCCAAAGTCACTCACTAAACATATATTCATTTTTTACGTAGGTTCGCTTTATGTTGTAGATGTGCAATAAGAAAGGATTTTTGAATATTCCAACTGGGGCGCTAGCCGCGGAGATAAAGGCGCATTTATAAAATTATATTTAATATATCTTTTATCTTATGTGTCCAGTATGTGCTCAATATCCTGTCCTTTCAGGAAGGAGAACAGGTCACTAGGAGACATCTCCTTTATTTTGGCAGGTGTAGGCCAAGACTCGCCGAACACACACTCTCTTTGGCAACCTTGGGGTGTCTCACGGTGCCCTCCGCGAAGGTTTTGGAAGGTGCAGCGATATAACTGTCGTTGCGCGGCTTCTTCAACCTTCTTGGGGTTCCCTCCGTGGAGGTGCACAAGTGAGGGAGCTTTCCTGCAGGGGCAGTCGGTTCCTTGCCTTTATTCAAGGCGGAGCTCTTGGCGTGCGCCGCAGGAAGTGCCCTTGCTGTTGAAGGTGATCTGCTATGTCCAGCATCATTCCAAGCGGTAGATTGGGGTGGATATTTCTGTTCATCCCCAGCCAATGCCTTAGATTGGGGCTAGCACTTCTGTCCAGCCTCGGGATTGGTTTTTGTTGTTTCTGTTTTTGTGTAGTTTCATTCATGTGTGTTCCCACGAGTAGCAAAGGAAGAGTTGGTCACCTCTGGCAGAGCCCCGCATTAGCAAAGGTAAGGTGATAACAATGAGGTTTCGCCCAGTTTCCCCAAGGGGATTGTTCGTGACCGCATATCACCTTGCGGCACGATATAGCGGTTGCGGCCGAATCGGGCCAATTATATGTCGCTCTTTCAAGAGTAACCTCTAAAGAAAACATGTTTGTATTGCCTACTTACAAAAAACTGTGAACGTTGTATATGAAGATATTCTGTAGTATATTTAATATCAGCATTGCACCCATGCAGAACCTGGGGGGTCTCTAGTCACAACGATTGTTTGTAATGTAAGCCTAATAAAGAAAATTGATTTCTGTTTACCTAATTCAATATTCATGTGTAAGTACTTGTTTCGAAAGGAATTTTTCCTTTCCGATTTATTGGTTATTTGAAAAAAGTTGTTTCTCATAGGTTTTTTTCCAGTTTATTGTATTTAGTTTTTTCGAAAGTTTCCCACATTTTTTGTTTAAAGATAGAGAAGTTAAAAGCCAAAACGCTTCTTTCCCATCTTCAGCTTATATATTCAGCCTCAGTATGATGGTGTCTGTTTCCGACTCACTTAAATTTACTTTTGATACGCCAATGTAACACGTTGAGTAATTTTCCACAGGTAACAGAGAGCTGGTTAGTAGTTGTTACCTTACGTTTTGTTTCATTTTCGATTCACGAATACATTCCTAAGGGTTCTGTTCACGCAAACGGTCATAAAGCGAAAAATTTGATGGTAATCCTGATTGATTTCATGAGCACTTTTACGATCTCCTAAACGATACGGTTGATTAAAAAATATTATCCCGTCGAAAATGTGACTACTGAGTTATTTTGATGTCAATAGTAAGTTTTATTTCAATACCACCGATACTTTTCTTATTGTTATCGACTAGCAAATGTATACATTCTCACCACAATGCTATGAATTGCAACCCTTCCAATTTTCAATTCATGACAGTATTCATTGGTAATGACTCTTGTCACGAATTGATTGGTATTTCACATGCCAAAATTTCACATGTTCTTCTTTTTAAGCTTACTTTTGGAAAGGGCCAAAATCATAACTGGCTGTGATACGACATCTGCATTTTTCAGAAAGGGGTTAAACAATAGTTTTTGAAATGTTTGAAAAACAAGATTCAGCGTTTCTCAACTCCGCAACATTTTATCACCAACGGAATTCGGTTTCTTTTCTCTACATACTTAGATAAGTTTCGATATACATGTTTCTTTAAAAAATCTGTAAATAAAAAACAAGTTCAATTAGCTTGTCTTCCTCCAACCTCAGCGGCGGCTCATCAATATCTTTTAAGGATATATTACCAACCGCTGATAACATAGTCACACGCTTGGTTATCAGCTAGACCCAAAAAACTGGAGTCGGAAGTTGGTGGACAATACATTAGAACCATGTGATGCACTGTTTGGAACCTTTGGTGTAGTAATGAATATTACTGGAGTTTTTTCCCAACACCAAAACGTTATTTTAACACTTCGACACGTGTTTCGATCACCAAGTGGTGATCGAAGGCTCAAACTTTTTAATCTTCTTCTTGAAGATGGTCACTTGGTGATCGAAACATGTGTCGAGGTGTTGGGAAACACGGTTTGGTGTTAAAAAAACTCCAGTAATATACATTAGAACCAGTTCAGACCTAACTCCCACCTGCGCCGGAAACAATGCTAAACTGTTTGTTGAACTGTTTTGTTATCTAGCATGTACAAATTGTCGAGGCCGGTCTTGCTCCAATGATGAATCACCAACAGTTGAGGATTCGTTTGACGCCAACGAGGAGACATGCGATGTATCACTATTGAGGCAATTTACTTGTACCTAAGACGAAGAAGAAGAACAAGAAGAAGAGTAATCAGACGAATTACTTTACCATTTTTGTAAATTCACACCGCAGTTATCATTTTCCACCCTTTTATTTATTTATTTATTTTATTTATTCTAAATTCGGGACACATACAGGTAAAAGAACCCAAACAAGTATCCACTAAAATACAGATTGTGCTAACAAAACTGGCGTTCAACCGGTAAATGATCTAAATGCTTAATCTAAAACATAAATGATTAAAAATTAAATATTTTCCTTATGTTACTTTTATACATTTGTAAGGACATGGAGAAAACGTCCAAATTGGAACAGTATCTGTTGAATGAGTCTGTAATTCTATTTATTGGAGAGTTTTTCCCCACATTGGTGTTATATGTGGAAGTAGCTAATAAATATGTATTCCTTGTGTTTCTCTGGGGTACATGAAAGGACATCATTGCTATCAACTCAGGCGAGTCAATAAGATTCGTTAAAATGTTATAGCCAAACACTAGATCCGAAGTGATTCTCCGTTGTTCTAGAGGCTGAATGTTATAATAGTTACGGGTTTGATTAATACCGTGAGTTACATAGACATTAGTGATTCGGTAATGAAGATGTCTAACAAACCTATTTTGCAGTCGTTCTAAACGCAATTTGAATGTATTATAGCAAGGATTCCATATAATGCTAGCGAAATTCAACTTGCTATAAACAAATGCATAATAGATAGTTTTAATAGCGGCTTCGTTGTTGAAGTCTCTGCACATTCTATTGAAGAAACCCAGTGTTCTGTTGCTTCTATTTATGATATATTCAACATGGCGATTGAAATTCAATTTTGTGTCAAAGTATACTCCAAGGTCCTTGATATATTCTACTCTATTTAATGCAATACTATTCGACAAATACTGAAACAATATGGGTGAATGATTTCTATAAAACGAAATACATGTACATTTTTCCACGTTGAGTTTCAGCTTATTCATATCACAGTATATTACAAATCTAGCAAGGTCTTCCTGAATTTTTAAACAGTCTCTTATGGAGGTAATTTTTTTAAATATTTTCAAGTCGTCCGCATATAACAAAATATTAGAATAAAGGAAACAAGACTGTATGTCATTTATGAATACTAAAAACAACAGTGGACCCAGGTGTGAGCCCTGAGGTACCCCTGAGGTAACCACGAAGGGCGTCGACTTGAATTGATGCTAACAAGTTGACTATGATTAAATACATAAGAGGACAGCCACCTAAGAAGATCGCCCTGTACACCAATTCCAGCAAGTTTCGACATGAGTATGTTATGATCAACCTTGTCAAAAGCCTTGCTGAAATCAGTATACAGAGAATCAACTTGTTCACGGCTGTCCAGTGCACTCGAGATATATTCGGTGTAAATGACAAATTTGTTTCGATGGAACGTTTAGCGAAGAAACCATGTTGAATGTCACAGAGTGAGGTCTTTAAACTATAAAATAGTGAATCATAAACTATGCTTTCAAAAACCTTACTGAAAATAGCAATACATACCAATATATTTCATTATTCAATAGTTTCAAATTGAACAGAATCATAACAGATACCTGAAATAGGCCTACCGAGGAAAACACGTTGAAAGAAAGTGCTAAGTTAGGTTAGGTCCAAATTGAGTGGATCTATTCGACCCTTCACCGCAATCCGCAAGGATTTATTGTGGCTCACACCTATTCACACTCGAACAAATAAACCCAGCTTCTTAACGAAGCCGATTAGTTTGTATGGTGAGTGGTCTTTCAGGTCAGCGCTAAGTTAGGTTATGTCCAAAGTTAGTGGGTCTATTCGACCCCCCACCGCAACCCGCAAGGGTTTATTGTGGCTCACATCTATTCATACTCGACCAAATAAACCCAGCTTCTTAAAGAAGCCGATTAGTTTGTATAGTGAGTGGTATTTCAGGTCAGATGGCATGAGTACGGCTCTGCCGAACTCTAAAAACCTTCGATCCCCAGTGGGGCAGGCACAAAGTATGTGCTCTGCTGTTTCATCATTTTCCAAACAGAGGCGACAGACACACACTGTCTTCTGACAGTCCGGTCTCTGCATACGATGATTCAAATGACAAGTGACCTGTAAGAAGGCCTGTTAGACATCGTAGTTCATCCCTATTATAGTCCAATAACGGTTTGTTATCAAGCTTTGAAAGGTGAATAAACGCCTTGGAGTGAGCCAATCCTGGAAGATTCTGCCAGAAGTCTATAAAGCTTCTTGCCATCCAGGTGTTCAGTCTTTGTTTGGCAAAGCCCAATGCCAGGTTCTGGATCGATGAAGCTGCTTGCAGTACCTTCTTTTGCAAGGGAGTCAGCAGCCTTACCTTCCAGGCCAGTATGGCTAGGAATCCAGATCAGAGACAATCTGTTGAGTCTTCCTATCGAGGAGAGTCGTTTCTGTCAATTTAGACGTTGCTCGGTAGGATCTAAGAGCTTCCAACGTCGCTTGACTGTTCGAAAATATTTTTATTGACTTGTGTATGAGGTTGGATTCTTCTAATCTCTCCCCACACAATTCAATAGCGTAAATTTCCGCTTAAAATACAGTAATTTCCAGAATGCTGTGACTTCCAGTGTCAACCAATCGTCTGTTGCACTCTGTATTAAATTGATTTGTGCAATTGGCAATGTGCACAAGTCTGTATACAGTCCATCTAGCCTCTTTTTCCAGAAAAATATGGATAGGAGGTAGATCTAGAAGGATCTCTATGACCGCGGACGGTGTGGTACTGATGGCACCACTGATGGTCAGACAAGCCTGTCAATGTAAGCCAGAGAGTTTCGCCTTGGAGGTGGTATAGGTTTGAATTAATTTTATGAGGATTTCTGAGATTTTTACGGTAGAAGCTGTTACAAACGTCACCACTGGTCTAATCGGGAAAATAGTTTTGTGGCTACAGTTTGGGTGGTTGTGGATTTATGATCAATGCTCTGCATTTATCCCCTCCATTAATAAATAATCAGTTCTATTGTCTTAAGGGTTCCTTTCACCCTTGTCTGGTACATGGTTGTAGGATTATTCCTCAGAATATTGTAGCTTTCTGAATGAAGGAAATGTAAGAGTTTTGCCTAGGTAGTCATTTTTATGTAATGCAATAACCGTTCGACCTGTATCGTTCGATGTATCTCTATGGATTTCTATTCTGCAGATAAAGTAACTGCAGTTATTAGTTGCAAGTTTCGATTCTATAAAGGATGCTGTGAACCTTTTATGAACCGCTACTGTTTCTTGCAAAAGTTCAATAGTGAATCGTTTGGGAAAACAACTATTTAATCAGTGGCTGTATCACACGACGTCACGCTGCGGATATTCACCCAAAAAATACCGAACGTTCGGACAGTTGGGATAGAAAAAAACGACTAGAAGAAATTTCGAAATCGTGAGATGACCCAGCTTATCAGGCGACTCATCTTCGCTGATACGGAGGCTTGTCGAGACTTTGGCCAAATGAAGCGCTCAAGCTAGCGGTCGCAGTTTGAAATTGACAGTGGCTCTCGGTATGACTGTCTTATCTTTGGTATTCACCCAGGCGACTCATCCAGAATGGTGCTAATTTTTGCCGTAATCAGTAGCAGGATCCAACCTATGCGGTTCGTTGGAATCATTACAAATAATATGTTGAAATATTTTTTATTTTAAACACTAGAGAAATTGTTGAAACATGGAAATCATGCTCGGGTATCACGAAAAATCTTTTTTTCACTGCCAAAATAATTCACAAAATAAACATGGAATAATCCTTTTCGAAGGATCAAGTCCTAACAGAGTCAATTATTAGTTGTTTATTCATCATAAAACAATTACATTTATTGGAATAATAATTGATAGTCAAGTTTGAAAAATTACTTCCAACATAAATCCCGAATATTACTGGAGTTTTTTTTCCCCAACACCAAATCGTTATTTTTAACACCTCGACACGTGTTTCGATCACCAAGTGATCATCTTCAAAGTGGAAGATTGAAACTTAGTAAGATCGACACGTGTTTCGATCACTTGGTGATCGAAACACGTGTCGAGGTGTTAAAAATAGCGATTTGGTGTTGGGAAAAAAACTCCAGTAATATTCATTACTACACCAAAGGTTCCAAACAGTCCATCATAAGTATAAATCCCGTAGATGTTCCATGTTGTTCCAATTTTATCCGATATTTTAATTTGTTTGGAAGAAGATAGACAACTCAATATTTTGTTAGAATTCTCAATTTTGTTATTCAAACTATTTTCGATATATGCTTCTTCTACGGAGGCAGATTTCTAGCCACCGTTGCGTTTTTTGGATGTAATGTTGCTTCCTGCACTGGCCAGAAGAGTTACAGAGCTTCTCCTGAAATAGTGACCTGTGTAGCTCTTACACATGTCTTTTCCGAGCCATTTTGCAATCGAGCTGTGAATTTCTCCTATTTTATTTATCCCAACATGTTGGTTAACATCTGGAATATTTCAAAAATTCAATTCAATTTTCAATTCAATTTTATTTTCAGAACCATTTTACATACAATCATTAATATCAACACAATCAGTAATGTGAAAATAAATAATATAAATAAAATATTGGATAATAATTAGTTGTTTGAGTTTTTTTTAAATGACTCACTGAAGTAGACTCACGCTAGGCAAATTTAACCTGTTTTGTGATGTCTAAATCAGCATGGCATTTGTACAATTGTATGTCTTATGTATAACTGTATATGTGAAGCTTTCTTACATTTTTTATAGAAAGACGATAAAAGAGAGAATTTAAAATTGGTGTTCAAATGAGATTGGATAATTTGAATCATTTCGATTGGGGTATAACCACTTATTGTGGTATTATTGTTAAAATTCGGTAGTGTATGTGTAGTGCTTATATACCCAATATATACAAAACATAAGTAAGTATTTATTTCAGTATGAAGTTGAACATTTTTCTGGGTGATTATGTACATACTTTTTCGCCTCTTTTTTGAATAGTTTGAAGGATGTTATATCTTTTAAATTTTTAGGTAAGACGTTGAATATTTTTGGACCATGAAAGAAAAAACAATAATCTGTTACTTTTTGTATGAGGCGGCCGCAATGCTCTATACTTGCGGTATATCATAATATAATCAGAATTTCAAACGGTAAACGTTTTGGCGCAATAGGTCTTCGTATCAGGTATTTTAACAATCATTACATATAGATCCAGCAAATTCAATGGCATCATACTCAAAATTAGGACAAACTACAGATTGAACATATTGAAATAACTACTAATCTTACAAAATTATGATTATACACTGCATTTCTTTAATGCCCCCTCCCTTTTATGTTTTGAACGAGTCAACTCAAAAAATTGAAATTTGGGATAATGAAATTAACGCATGAATACTTTATTTTGAAGTGAAGTTTACAGATGAAACTCTAAAGATGACGACTGGACGCCATCTCGGAAAAAAAAATTAAATGGAAAGGGGGGTCTTGTGACACATCATTTTGAAGCTCCTGACGAATACTTCACAACCCAAGAATATGAAGTCAATATCTTCACCTACTACAAAATGGCGGAACATTTAATACTTTCCTGAAGACAAACACATTAATATCGACATTTCTAGAAATATTCCTTTTTATCTGCCATATGGCAATTCCAACAACCCGATAAGGTTTGTTAAGTTATTCTTTGTTTATAAAAACGACAAAAAATGTCAGTACAACAATGAACATCAATGTTCAGTTGGAATATTCTCATTTAGTAAACGGTAACAATCTCTAAAATGGTCAATTCTCGTCAATTGGAAGAAAAAATTGAAGTGATTTTTATTTGTGGTGCGACACGTAATTTTTTGTTCAATGAACGTTTTCCGAATCGTCCTAAATGTAGAAAATATTTTAGGGAACTTGTATCCAAATTCACAACTACCGGTAGTGCACATAACAAAAAGCCCCCAGGTCATCCGTCCATTCCGGAAGGACAGCAAGTGCAAATAATTGGTGAGATGGTAGTACATCCTTCTTATTCCGTCGCGGATGTTTGTGAGGTGTCTCCTTCTACTGTGTGGAGACTTTTGAAGAGGAATAGGTATCATCCATACAAAATTAAAATGGTACAGCAATTAACTGAAGATGACCCTGATAGAAGAACAGAATTCTGCGAAATCATGACGGAAACCGTTGCAAGGCATCCTACGTCTTTCCACAATGTTTGTTTCAGTGACGAATGTACATTTTTTTAAACGGCAATGTTCACAGACAAAATTGCCGTTATTGGAGTGACACCAACCCTCACGTTTTCCGGGAAACATATACCCAATATCCAGAAAAAATTAACGTTTGGGCAGGAATATTGGGAAACCATATTGTTGGACCTCTATTTATTGATCAAAATTTAACCAGGGCAACTGTATTTGAATATGCTGGAAACTACTGTTGACTCTCTCTTTACTGAAATCGTCGAAGAGAATCCTGATGAATTCGATATAGATATATTGTATTCCAACAAGATGGAGCACTATCACATTGCTCCCGACAAGTTAGAAATTATTTGGATACTAATTTTCCCGGTCGTTGGATTGGCCGTCCAGGTCTTACAGAATGGCCAGCGCGCTCGCCACATTTGCCACCTTTGGGCTATATTTATGGGGCTATTTGAAGCAAAAGGTATATGAAACTGAACCTGCTTCAATAGTGGAAATCGACAGAGAATAATAAATATTTGTAGAGATATTGACGTTTCTGTGTTCGAAAATGTTCGGCGTGAAATATCGGATAGGCTGTTCACATATCAAGAAGTTCAAGACAATTTTTGTTATATTATTTGTGATATAATACGACCTTGGTCGTATTAAAATCAATACATTGAGTAAGTGGAAATTAGACAAAAGTATTTCATTTGCTAGATCTATATCATTTAATTGAAGTTCAACACAACCATTTCGAGCATCTTCTTAACTGACCTCAAGCTTATTACCTCATATTATGTATATTACTGGAGTTTTTTCCCAACACCAAATCGTTATTTTTAACACCTCGACACGTGTTTCGATCACCAAGTGATCATCTTCAAGAGGAAGATTAAACTGGAAAACTTGTAGGTATACCATACATATATACCACACATACAGGTATACCACACCTTTGATGTCTTAAATTAATTTTACAATTTACCTTATCTAAGATAAGATAGGCTTAGCCTTTCAAGTTCTTCCAGTTTAATTTTCCTCTTGAAGATGATCACTTGGTGATCGAAACACGTGTCGAGGTGTTACAAATAACGATTTGGTGTTGGGAAAAAACTCCAGTAATATTCATTACTACACCAAAGGTTCCAAACAGTGCACCATGTGCATTATGTTCATATTCATTTTTACCCCATTTAAGAAACTGAGGTTATATCTGCAACTAAAAAACTAAAGGACAAACTGACATCAGGCCCAGATATGATCATTTTTGTTGAAGGAATGTGCAGGAGCATTGACAAAACCTTTAACGAGAATTTTTAATTCATGTCTGATATCTGGAACATTCCCAGCTATGGAAATTAGCTAAAGTATGTCCTGTATACAAAAGTGGTGAAAAATCATTTATAGAGAATTACAGACCCATATCTATTTTATGTATGTTTTCTGAAATTTTTGAGATTATTTTATATAATGGCATATACGCTTCTGTTCAACGGCAACTATCTCAACATTACATGCATTTGTTACTATGAGTTCTACTGTTACAAATCAAGTTATTATTATTTATTTCCGAGGCATCAGACAACAATGGCCAAGTTGATGTTATATACACGGACTTCTCTAAAGCATTTGATAAAATTGATCATGATATCTTGCTCAATAAACTGATGAGTTTTGGTTTTTCGAATACTGCCTGTCAGCTGATGCAATCCTATCTGGCATGCAGAAAACAATTCGTCTCCTATAACAGTTATAAATCTAGAACATATATAGCTTCTTCTGGTGTGTCTCAGGGCTCCAACCTAGGTCCTCTTTTGTTTTTATTGTATATTAATGACTTATGTGAAAGTTTAGCTTGTGAGCGGTTATGCTTCGCGGATGACTTGAAATTATTTTCTATAATTAAAGAAGTAGGTGAATGTGTAAATCTTCAATCTCAATTAGAATTTCTTGTTGCTTGGTGTAGCAATAATGAATTGAAACTCAATGTGGAGAAATGTAAAGTAGTGAGTTATAGTCGAAAAAAAGAGATTTATACATTCCCGTATGTAATACAGGATTCAGATCTGCTGAGATGTAATGAGATCAAAGATTTAGGGGTAATGTTCGAATATAAATTAACATTTGGTAGACATATTTCACAAAAAGGTTCAGAATCTCTCAGAGCTTATGGTTTCATTGTTAGAAATTGCAGAAACTTTCATAATATCAAAACCATGAAGCTGTATTTCACCTACGTACGTTCGAATATAGAATAAGCAAGTATCGTCTGGAGTCCATTCTATGAGATTCATAACATAGCCATTGAAAGAGTTCAAAGAAAGTTTTGTAAATTTCTAATTTTCAGAATAGATGGTTCTTACCCTAAGAGAGGTATTAGTAATGATGTCATATATGAACGTTTGGAACTTTTTAGTTTAGAGCATCACAGAAAATGTGCGTCGCTTATATTTTTATTCAAGTTAGTGAATGAGGGAGTTGACTGTCCCAAAATTCTTGAACAAATGACGTAATGACTCTCATGCAGGTAAAAAAACACTCATTTTACTCACTTAATACAAACATAACTATTTTCAAGGTACGACTCTAGTAGTGGATATTGAGATTATTATTTCTGTGCTGTTTGGGCAAATCGGTTGTCCAGTCACATTTTACGCATAGGAAATCGACCTAAATCATTCTTTCAGTTATATCCTATGAAATACAAATAAGAAACGATTTATTTGACCTAAATCTTTGGTAATATTGAATGAAAGAACAGTTTTTAATCAAGAAATTAATGCCTCAACCCCTTTTTCCCCAAACAACAAATATTTGTTTAAAGATGGCTATTTCAGTAAAGGAATTCGAAATCACTGACTCGCTTAAGTCGCTTGCTGCATCGAATGAAATATTTTCATTTTCATCGTTCGAAGGGTAGTAAGAAGTACCACGGTCACGATCCATCGACTTCTGCGGTGGCATAACCCCGTTCGTACCGAACCGAATCGATAAAGTACAATGTAGCGCTCCTAATCGATCCGTTCGAGAAGATCCACCTATCACGGTCTTCGGACGTCTCTCTAAGAATCATCAGTTGTGGTCGACCTTGCTCTTTCCAGCTTCACTCGAAAATATCGGAAGAATTGAGATGTTATCGGGTTTTTTTGAATATCGATTGTTTTTCAGGTGTTTTAGAGTGGTCGGTGAATGGACATGAATAATAGCGTGTGAACAATAAGAATTTGATATGACTTGACGCCAGGGCCTCAATCTGCCTATTCTTGTCATCATGAATTCTCTCTGAGGTCTCAAGTCTCAAGTAGAGATCCTGGCAATATTAATATCAAACATTTTGGTAGTTCCCAATTAAAAAGTTGATTTAGTCTAGATATCGATAACTTATCAGTGAGATATGTTTACCTCCAGCTACCTGGGCTACGAGGGATTCGAGAAAAATAGGAATAATCTACGGTGTTACCCATTTAGACTGAAACACTCCTGTGAAAACTTTAAGCTTCAACAGATTTCAACTGTCAAGTAGATACTAGGTCTACTACGGGAGAAAATTTAAAATGTTTCTTTCAATTTTCAAGACATACACGATATTTTTTCTTTGTCCAAAATGGAGAATTTTTATTAGCGATTATTTTATAAAAAAATGAGTTCCATTCTGTATTTATGATGCTTTCGAGTGACTGATGAACATTTTATAAAAAAATATATTTATTAATAACAAATATATGACAACTTAAAGCTAACAGCCACAACAGAACACCTTGTGACAACAGAAGAAATTTTGTTTTTCTCCGATTGGTTTAAAACGTCAATTTGACATTTATCGATCGTTGAAGCGATATGTCTAATGTCTACGCGTTAAAAAATTACTTTTTCTTATTTTTTTTTCTCGCTTTCTTGATCTGCATAAGCACTTTAATAATGGGTTAACCACTAAACAAATTATATTTTCGTGAATAATACAATTAAATACTCATTATTAATTAATTAATACTTATAAAAAGTACGACACAATTTTATCACACCACGTGTTGATTTTTTTGAAATACTGGCTTTTACAGTTCATTACCCAATAGGAAATTTCTATATCACATCTTCAAAGAGAAGAAGAGGCAGGAACAAAAGGCCCGAGAAGAGAAATTAGGTGAACATTTCAAAAAAATCGAATAAAACTCGAGGCGAAGGATTAAAACAAATCTTGACATAAAAACTATTTCTCCGTTGCATTTATCGTTTCATTTGATTATCGTTTCATTTTCCATATTGTCAAACGGTGGTGTGAATGTATTTATTTCTATGACGCTCCTTCTGTTGGCCATATCTGTTAAAAGCGTTTAATTCCTCATCTCTCCATAAGTGATCACTGATGTATCAACAGAAATTCCAAGGTAATTACAATATTTGTCTTTTTTACGACATCGTTAAATCCACAAACTTTGATTCGATAAAGATTAATCTCGAGAAGTACTCAGTTATTCAATGAATTTTATTGTTTTCAGCCTAATTTGGCAATTTTTATAGTTTTATGATATACCTGTGAGTTCAACGGTGTCAATTCAAATATTACTTTCACGCTTTTCCTTTTGTGGCCGAGAGAATTTGGTATTGCATAACGGACAGCAGGGCTTGCCGTCGTGTTAGAGATTCAGACTTTATCTGGTAATATTAAGAGATTTTGAGCTTAGAAGTGAAAAACAAAATAGGAACCTCAAAAGTAATTGCAGTGACTTAAGCGGAAGAACTGCCCATGAACAGTTTTTGATTTGCTTTTTTTGGACTGAACTTCTGTTCTCCTTTTAAATTAGGTATACACTTTCATACGAAAACTTTCTTTGTATAAAAGGCATTATTTTCATTATTGAGTTGTTAACTATGGAAAAACATTGGTTCATTCGTTATCGAGCAATTGAATAATTATATGTTGAACGTTTAATTTAAATAGAAACAAAAAAGTCGCTGTCGTTCATCTCAATGAGGAAATCAACAACAAATAATATCAGTAAAAACAAAATCAACAGATAAATTGTTCAAAATGACCTCCACCAAGTTCTATCCAATAATACAGTCTACTCTCGAAAGCGTTCTGTACATTATTCAAGATGTCTGGAGTCAACAATCGGCATTCCCGAACGATTCTCTGTCGCATATCTTCTAGATTTGTAGGCTCACTAGAGTACACTTCCGACTTCAGGTATATCCTCATAAAGAAGTCGATTGGTGTGAGATCCGGTGATCTAGCTGGCCACTCCACTGTACCCTTTCTGCCGATCCAACGCATTGAAAAACGTTTGTCCAAAAACTGTCTCACCCGAACATCAAAATGTAGGGGTGTACCATCCTACTAGAATATTATTTCATTTTCTACTAAATTGTCATCATTTTCTGAAATTTGGATCTACACAGTCTTGTAATAGATTTAAGTTTGTGCCTCCATTGAGAATACCTTCAGTGAAGAATGGTCCAACAAAATGATTACCAGGAATGCCGGCCCAGACATTTAATTTCTGTGGAGTGTTGTGAATGTGTTTCCACCACCAAATTAGGATTCAAATAGCTCCAGTAATGACAATTATGCCTAGTCACTTCACCATTCAACATGAAAGAACTTTCGTCTGAAAAACATGTATTGTATAATATGTTTGGGTTATTGGTTAATTTCTCACTGAATACCTCACAAAACTGAAGTCGACGATCAGAATCATCTTTGTTTAATTCCTGAACTAATCTTATTTTGAAAGGATGGAATTTGTAGGCTTTCAAAATTCGAAAAACACTAGTAGCTGATACACCAGACGCTCTAGCTACCTATCTGATAGATTGTCGATTATCCATTTGTACATGTCCTAAAACTGCAACTTCAACTCCCTCGTATATACTACGGACACAGTAGAATAGAAGAATAAATAAACTACTCCAAATGAATATAGATACATGTCCTTAAAATGTAATAAGTAAAAAAATATGTATTATTTTGTCAAACTTCTATATTTATAAAATAGTTTATAGGTGCCTTTATTAAATTTAACTTACATTGTTTTCAAAATGCTGTTTGGTAATACGATTTAAAAAAAATACAAATGAGTGTCAAAAACAAATAAAATTTATTTCAGAAAAAAATTAAGAAAAATGTATATTAATAGTGAGTACGTCCACAACGACGAGGCATGCTTTCCATCAAATTTCTAATTATTTGTTGTGGTAACTGCTCTTAAATCGTCAAAACTGCAACTTGGTTCAGAATTTGGAAGGGTTGATGATCCTTCAAACGTCTTTTTAGCTCATCTCAGAGCTGCTCAACAGGATTTAAATCAGGACTATTAGCTGGCCATCTCATGACATTAATATTGTGCTCCTGTAGGACATTTCTCACGACCCTGGCTACGTGTGGCCTGACATTATCTTGTTGTAAAATGAACCCAGCGCCCATATTTTGGGCAAATGGGATGATATGAGTTTCCAATAATTTTGGGCAAATGGGATGATATGAGTTTCCAATATCTCCTCTATGTAACGGACAGCCGTTAAAGTCCCTTTCCGAAATACCACAAGGTGCGTGTGTCCTGTCAAAGTTATACCAGCCCATACCATTATCTATGGATAGTGGATAGTTTTGTTTCAATTCAGTTCGTATAAATTGAAATGATGCTCAAAAATACGATAGAAGGGGGAATGTTCCTCCTGACGAAAATCAGGTAGTTTTCATAAAAGAGCTCTAAAACAACGCATTTTAAACTTATCATTTCAACCTTTTTCTTTAAAAAAATATTTAAATACTTAAAAAAGAGAAATGAAATAATGCATTCAACATTTAAAGGGATTCGTTTCTATTTCACCATTTGGCAACATCGATTATAGCTAATAAAGGACAATGAATCTGTTACCTGTATGAGAAAAAGAAAGATGACACATTTCAGAGGCGTGCTGTTCTGTTTACTTATGTTCCGCTTTCCGAGACATTCTGTGACATATGACATTTTGTGCACCTAACCTATCTTTCTCTATATAAATAAATAACAAAACAACTGTTGTTTATGTGGCTTGTGGAGGTGGTATTGAACTATAATTTATATTTTGCCTTAATTTGACACTATTGACATAATTCTTCTTCTTCTAACCTACTACTAACCTGAACTCCGATTTAGCATTCTAGGCGCTGTTGCCAATATGTGAATTAGAAAAAAATCCCTTTAAAAATTAAAACCCAGCATTTGAAACATCAATTTGAATACTTTTCGAAGTGAATTTGAAAAACTCATGAATTGAACTCAATTTTATTTTGTTCAAACTTCCATTTGCTGTAATAACCCAAATTTAGGAACATTCCCGATTGAATGATAAAACGGCCTTTCATAGTTCTCGGTAGATGTTGCTGCCATGTAATTGAAAATTTCTTCCCAGTTCATCATAATTTAGCCTTTTCAGTTCTTTTTACTGAAATGTATTGCAGACCACATCGTCCCTGACATATGAGTGGCCAAATGAATATTACTGGAGTTTCTTCCCAACACCAAATCGTTATTTTTAACATCTCGAAACGTGTTTCGATCACCAAGTGATCATCAAGAGGAAGATTAAACTGGAAAAACTTGCAAGGTTAACTCTATTTATACTGTACAGGTATACCATACAGGTTTACCACACATACAGGTATACCACACCATTGGTGTCTAATGGTTTCTCGAGGGGTATTGTAGATGATGACATAATAAGGAAGAAGAAGTTTAGGTTAAGAATGAACGAAATCTCGACTTCCAGAAATGACAAAAACCAAGATAAATATATCTCAGTTCATTACCACCAATACCCGAAGAACTTTGGAAAGATTTTTCAGGAATTAGATATGAAGGTGGTTTTTAAAACAAATCATACACTACAGAGCCTATTGGGAAGTCCAAAAGATAATGTCGAGAATTCGGAATTTACGAAATTGAATGTAAGGACTGCGACGCAAAATATTATGGACAGACAAAAAGATCTATTAAAGTAAGATATCAGAAACACATAGCACACTTAAAATATGGAAGACCTGAAAAATCAGTAGTCGCCCATCATATTTTGCAACAAAACCATTCCATAGACTTCAGTTCATTAAGATTAGTTAGACAAGTTAACAACAACAGGCAAGTAGATGCCTATGAGAGTGTAGAAATAAGTAAACACAATAATATTATGAATAACGACGACGGACCAATACCAAATAGCTTGTTAAAATAATATTATTAGATTTACTGACTATTACATAAGGACACATTGTAAAAATAAATTTAGGACAAGTAGATAGGCAATATTGTGAAATTAATTTTATATAGCTTGAAAATGGTTTTATATATAGCTATAAAATTTTAATATTAGATTTGATTAGATCAGATGTATTGTAAAATTAATAGATAAGGCAAATTGTAAAATTAATTTAAGACACGAAAGGTGTGGTATACCTGTATGTGTGGTACACCTGTATGGTATACCTGTACAGCACAAATAGGGTTAGCCTTGCAAGTTTTTCCAGTTTAATCTTTCTCTTGAAGATGATCACTTAGTGATCGAAACACATGCCAAGGTGTTAAAATAACGGTTTGGTGTTGGGAAAAATCTCCAGTAATATTCATTACTACACCGAAGGTTCCAAACAGTGCATCACAAGTATATGAGTGGGTGTAAAACAATATCGAAAATTCAAAGGATTACGTCTCTTTTGCTCTGATGCACCTGAGAAATATTCAAAGAAACCCCTTCAATTGTTAATAAATACATAAAAGGGTCTCACTTACTCTCTTCGTCACAATATCCCTTTACGATTATCCAACAAAGAGTCCTGTGAGATACCGAACACCGGATTCCGATGATTTGCGCCTTTTTACGTGTGTGAAATCGAGAGATTGTCATCGTCGGCGGTCTTTTGCGAATCCGATACCTCTGCGCGATGATTGTTCGGAATGGATTGAACGTGCAATTATAAATATTGTGATGCGGCAGCACTCGAATAAAATATGCCGCTTTTGTCGGAGAAGCTGTGCTGGTACTCTTACTCTTGAAATGGGTATGAGCTACCCTTGAAAGATGGCTTCAAGAAAAATTGTTGTAGACCTAACACATGGCCAAGATCCACAAAAAAAATTAATTAATAACATTATAAAATAGAATGCATTTATGTTCAACGGAGCTCCAGTCAACTGAACACAAAAAACAGTAAGTATATTGTTTAAACAGTAAGCAATAAAAGTATGATTAATTAGTAATTTGTTAGGCAATTTATCTCTTAACAAAATTGTTCTTAAGTTTATTGCTGTATCTGCATAATTTAACAAGTTAAAGATCACAAGAGATACGAAAAAGTCAAAAAAATACCGAATTTTTATAAACAAATGCATGCAATAGGTAATGAACAATAGATACGAACTTGATCTTAGATTGATCTGAAAGAGAAATTTATTCTCTATAAAAAAGACTTGAATGTCCTTTGTCGTATCTCTAATAGTTTAAAAGATACATCAATTTTTTAATTGACAAGTCAAGTAGGCGCTATAATTACCGTATCGTATGATATTAGAAAATATTTTAATAAATAAAAAAAATGCATGGCACTTTTTTATATTTAGCTGTTTTTATAATTTGTTTCTACTTCAGAAAAAAATATAACGTTGGTCAATATTTGGTCAACGTTGGTCAACTATTAAACAATTAAATAATATTTTTTTTTGCCAAAGTATTCAAAAGTGTAAATTATGATTTTTAAAAGCAAAATTATTTCTCAACTAATTATTTAAACAATCGAAATATAAAAAAATCAATTTTTTTTTCAAAAATATTGAATTTCTCTATTTGTTTGAAACAATTCAATAAACAAATTACGTAAAATATTCATATCCTATGTTAATAACTGCCATTATTCAATGTGAAATCAGACATACCTAAATATCAATTTAAAAAAAAATGTTTATCAACAATTTTTAGATATTTCATTTTGCAATAGTTATAAAAAATCATAATTAACAAATTAACAAAATTTTATGAACTTTTATCGCAGGATTGTATGAAGTATATATATCAAAAGGGCTCCACGAAGTTTAAAATTTATAGGCCAATCATTTATACCTTTTATCCCATCATTTATGCCAACGGAGATTGAGAAAAAATTTGTTAGTTAACAATGGAATAAATTTTTGAAAAATGGTGATAACACTTTTTCTACGGGACTCGATTCATTCAATTGTTAAGAAAATAGTAGTGTCATTGTCATTGTAAAATGACATTTTATGTTATAAAAAAATTATTTCTTTTGATAAACTCTCTTTAGCGGCAGCATGCCGTAACAGCTGCGCGGAACCCTATTTTCAACGTCAAATTAAAATTATAAATAATGGAGATAGAGTTTCGGGAGTCAGGACTTTTTATCGGAAATTTTCTCCTTTTTTTAAAATTGCTTATATATCATTATTTTTTGAGTTGATAACGAAAAACTAAATACCATTTTTTTAAAATCTTATTTTGTTAATAACAATTGCAATTTTTTACCTGTACCGAAATCCTCCAAAAACATTTTTCTAGAGATGATTCCAAATCGAATAAGCTATTGCTCATATTTTTAGGAGCTTTATCTCTATTTTTCATGTTTTTGAACTTGTTGATTAGAATAAGTGAAGTTTCTTACCGGTTTCTTACCCGTGTTAGGAATCACACGTTAAAAGGTAAGACCTCGTTAATCCTTAGCTCGCACAAGTTTCGACTTCTGAGGGTTGTCGTTCGTAGGGGTGCGACAACTGGTTAACGGAAAAACAGATTTTTTTTTTAAACAGATTTATTTTATGTCTGCGAACAGCTAGTAGTCGCTAGGAGCCAAATCAGGTGAATATGGTATATACGGGAGCAATTGAAAGCCCATTTCATGCACTTTTGCCATTGTTTTTATTGATTTGTGACAATGTGTATTATCTTGATGAAGCAGCACTTCCTTTTTCTTTAAGAAGTATGGTCTAGGTTACATATAGATTTTATGGGTCCATTATTAGGAAATATTTTATATCCACATTCAAAGTGGATAGAAGTGTTTAATCATGAATTCAATCACTTCAAGTGCAACCATTAGTGCTCTCCTCCGAACTCTATTTCCCAGATTCGGATTACCTCATCAAGTTATATCTGATAATGCAACAACGTTTTGTTCAAATGAATTTTAGACCGTTTTGTCTTTGAATGGTGTTAAACACATCACTTCCCCTCCTTTTCATCCCTCTTCTAATGGTGCAGCCGAAAATGCCGTAAAATCAGTGAAGATGCATTGAAAACTGCACTAGGCAAAAATAAAAATTTAGAAATCAGTATCGCCTTGAACAATTTTTTCAATAAGTAACTTTTTACATGGATGTGTAGATCATGCAAAGAAGTAACTTTCAGACACAAACTGAAAGAAAGTCCTCCTGAAACAGCTACTTTCATATAAACATTGAATTACACGACAGAAAAAAAATCTTTCAAAACAAATACTTCTATATGAACACTGAATTATACAGAAGATACTTTTCTCTACTTAGTTTGTATTTCAAACATTCGTTGTGGAATAAAAATCAGATATCATTCACATGAGTTCTACTTTAAATGAATGGTAACAAATTGCACTTACATGGAAAACTGTCACTGGTATACATCGATGTTTCGCCTTAAGACGCTTGCCCTAAGGCTCTTCAGTACCAAATTGGATAACATTATAGAAAATTCACACACTTCATTCATGAATTACGATTTTCAATGTCACGGAATAAGCATGATCTGCTTATGTCATCGTAAGTATATGTAAGTGCAATTTGTTACCATTCATTTAAAGTAGAACTCATGTGAATGATATCTGATTTTTATTCCACAACGAATGTTTGAAATGCAAACTGAGTAGAGAAAAGTATTTTCTGTATAATTCAGTGTTCATATAGAAGTATTTGTTTCGAAAGAATTTTTTTCTTTCGTGTAATTCAATGTTTATATGAAAGTAGCTGTTTCAGGAGGACTTTCTTTCAGTTTGTGTCTGAAAGTTACTTCTTTGCATGATCTACACATCCATGTATAAAGTTACCTATTTTCAAATTGACTACTTTCTTCCTTTCTTTGGAAGATTCCCTCATCCTTTTTTTGTATCAAGATGGAGTAGGAGAAAGCCAAAAACTTTCTTTCCCAAAAATCAATCACTCCTAAAAATATAACCCCTTCAATTCAAATAAGATTCCTCTCGGCTGGGATTAAATCAAATAGGTGAATGAATGTCATTACGATGTCATCGATGATATCGGTGTTAAAAAACTCCAGTAATATTCATTACTACACCAAAGGTTCCAAACAGTGCATCATAAGTACTTAGCTTGAATTGTGGAAATGTGGACCACTAAATTTCAGAAAACAATCTTTTTCCTTTTTCAAAACCCAAAATTCACTTTAACATTCTTGACATACGTATGTTACAATTTGAAGTGGATTCTGGGTTTTCAAAACGGAAACGTTGACCACTGATGAAAACTGAATATGTAAAATTAATTTCTTTCTATTGATTTTTCAACTTATAGACAACATTTTTGAGTAGGACAAATTTTTGAGTAGGAAAAATTACTGACTCTCGCTGTTCACTGGTCTATATTACGCAGTAAGCTTTCGTTTGTTTTTCATATTGCAGAATGTTATATACCCAATAAACAGTGAGAAGTATCGACTCCTCCACAAAAAATGTCTCATTCCGTGACATTGAAAATCGTAATTCATGATTGAATTGTTTGTATTTTCTATAATGTTATCCAATTTGTTACTGAAGAGCCTTGGGGCAAGTGTCTTTAAGCGAAACATCGATGTATACCAGTGAGGATGACAGTGTTCCATGTAAGTGGAATTTGTTACCATTCATTTAAAGTAGAAATCAGTTGAAATACAAACTGAGTAGACAAAAGTATCTTCTGTATAATTCAGTGTTCATATAGAAGTATTTGTTTCGAAATAATTTTTTCTTTCGTGTAATTCAATGCTTATATGAAAGTAGCTGTTTCAGGAGGACTTTCTTTCAGTTTGTGTCTGAAAGTTACTTCTTTGCATGATCTACACATACATGTATAAAGTTCCTTTTTTTGTATCAAGATGGAGTAGTAGAAAGCCAAAAACTTTCTTTCCCAAAAATCAATCAGTCCTAAAATTATAACCCCTTCAATTCAAGTAAAATGTCTAATCAGAAACTAAATTTGAAACAACATTTATAGATGATAGAAAGAAACATGGAGGTACTTCTGATGATCACCAGAAATACCTATACCAAAAACAAGGGGCTAAAACCCGACTTATGTTTTTGACGATCCATAATGGTGGTTAAATAGGATACAAACACAGTAAGACAAGGCTAATTTAGACTATTGAAAGTCTATATTTATCTTCACTGATGAATATGAATTTGTTGAAAATTATCAACATCAGAAATAGCCCAGCAGGTAGCAGTTTTTTGAAGAGAAAAGTTGTGGTATCTCAAAATTTACAAAATTAATGGATTCCAATACTACGATCTCCAATTGGTCGATGAGGTTTACTTGTACCGAAAATATGTTGTTGATATTGTTGAAATTTTCATAGGTTTTTTTATCTCTGGAAACGAATTGAAATGTGTTGTTACAAAAGGAAAACACGAATATCAATTCAAATTTGTCCTCCAACCGAAAAAATCGTTAGCGTCTATTCCAGTGTGAAATATCATTAATAAATACCTACCTGTCGCGCCTCGCAACAATTGTTTAGTCCTGCACGGGCCCACGCATCACCCTCCTCATTATCCCATAAACCCAGCGGTCGCCATTGTATTCCGTGTAGTTGGCCACACTGATTACCGGTCACTGGACGCCGTGCGATTTGTGACGCTCATTACGGGGTTAACTTACTACTAAAAGCTTGTCTTTTGACGTGTGCTAACGGGGAAGTACTTTATTATTCAAATATTTCGCTTGTTTATGGTAAATAAACGTCTCTGCTGGATATATAAGACAATTTGCTCGGCGTATTCGGAAAACACGACCCCGTTTTGGTTTATCGCCTGTATTGGTGTTGCTCGGTGGTTACCGAGTCCGTTGTGAGAATCTTTCTTACCTATTGAGAAATTTATGTCGATGAGACTATAGTGAATCTTCACCTTCATGATAGGAGAAACATGAATGTTTAGTGATTTGTAATTGGTAGATTTGTTGAAGTCTCTTTTTTAGAATAGCTGAGACCTTGCAGTGGGGGCGTTGAAATAATCCTGCCGTGAGAGGTTCCATACGTAGAGCTCCATAATGACAGCCTTATCGTAAGAAGTCTATATTTGTACCGACAGGATGTATGTGAGTCTCCTTTCGTCGTCTAGTCACAAAAATGCGGGGCTCTGCCGTAGTGGACCTCCTCTTCATAGCTACTTGTGGAGACCTGCATGTACCATGAAATAATCAAATAATTGGACCCTGAGATGGACGTCAACAAAGAAGAACTCAGTCGTTCTCTCTGTAACAACAGATCCAAGTCCTTCTAGAAGACTACTGGGGCAGCGAGGAATCCATTCATCCCTTGGAGGGCAGGATATCTCATGAACTCATGAAGTCTTTCGCAGCAGAAGTAGAATCTGTAGTCTCAATATCAATCAATCAGCTCGAGTGCCTCCAATATTAAAGCTGCCGTGAAGAATATTCCAGAAGATGTTACACAAGTACAATTCCAGAGCTGCGTCTTCCGGCCTGGATGGCTACAGGATTGGGAGAATGCTTCTTGGCTGGTGGGTGCAGTTTTGTGTTGTCACTGGTGCAGTGAAGTATCGAATAGATCCGCTCACTTTGGACCTACCTACTTAATACTTAAAGCTTGTCCTTTGTTGAATGGGAAGCTTGCTCATGGTAAATAAGTGTTTCTGCTGGATATATAAGATCATTTTCTAGTCGTTTTCCAAAAAACATGACTTTGTTCTGGTTTGTCGCTGGTCTATGACTGCCAAGTCTGAGATATTTTCTTGTCCATCGTTAAGTCGTTGAAACCATAAAGAATCTTCGCTTTCATGTTAGGAGAAACGTGAATGTTCAGTTATCTGTCAATTCATGAAACATTTCTTTTTTAGAGAGCTCTCCAAGCATTGAGACCTCAGCATTCATGTCGCCTGGAACTGTTATACTCGTATTTATTGTAAAGAAGTTCTAGTTCCACAATTTCCACAGTTGTACTTAATCCTTATCTTCCGAGACTTTATGCCCTCAAGAATATAATTAGCTACCCGAAGGCTGGTTCATTGCTCTCAGGGTTTGTTTTCTGGCAAGATAACTCGACGCGTTTTCTCATCCATCTTTCTAGAATTTTGTCTGAAATAGTTCGCAATGGTTTTTTTGGATACTTCTCACATTTTTCTGTATTCAGATTTGGTTGTTCATAAATTGTGTTTCTGCAATGATCAAGTGCCTCACATTAGCATGTGTCAAACCGGGTTCTGCTCCTTCATTGCTTTATATGTAGCTAAGGTAACACAACTATATTTTGTCTAGGTTGTGTCCTTCAAATGAACGTTGTCCAACAAATTTCTACTGACTTTTCCAAACTAATTTCGACAGTTAACCACTTTATTTGGCCGCGGTGGTAGTGCGCCCGACTCACGATCAGAAGGCCGTGGGTTCGATTCCCGCCTCGACCAGATAGTTTTCTCGAGAGAATTTATCTTCCCCAAGCTGGGATGATTCTGCAACCGTTTCAGGAATCGCACGTTGAAAGGTAAGACCTTGTTAGTCCTTAGCTTGCACAAGTTTTTCAACTTGTCGTTTGTATGAGGGCGACAGCTGATTAACGGAAAAACAGATTTTTAACAGATTTGTGAAGATAGAGGATGAGAAAATTTGAGAAACAAGTAGTGTCGTGAGAACCTTTGAAAACAACTGCCTCGCCTTTGTTAGAGAAACTATTCTTCTTCTATACCTTATAGACAGATTTTGGTCGATGACCATTTGATTTGGACATTTCAAATTTCCACATTTGGATAGATTTCAAGTGTTTCTTCCATATGCCTCCAGAAGAACCTGATGGGAGTGATACCTTCAAGATCATCTGTATCTCTAGAAGAGGACCTCGAATTGATTATTTATAAAGGAACAATTCATAAGGGATGAATTATTCATATATTATGGAGTTATCTTTTGAGTTCTTCTGCAGAAGCTACGACATTTTTTCCATTTACAGGAGAGTTAATTTTTAGCGGTTCTCCTCTCGCTATCATCATCAATATATTCATAAGAGTCGATTTCACTGTTGAAGATGTCAGCAGTTTTAAGATGATTGAGACTTATTCCTTCCTTTTCTGGTGAAACTTTCTGTTTACATAAATGAAACGTCTGTTTTCCGCTATGAAAATGATGGAAAGCATGATAATGATGTTTTCGTATTACGTTTCCTTTAGAGCGGCAAGTCTCATTTTACGGCGTTTCATAGATAATAGAAATAATTGGAATTTTTTGCAATCATGAAATTATTTCTTCATATTGCCAAAAGTTTTCAACGGAATCAATAAAACGAGCAAAAACGACGTCATGCTTCATCATGATAATTCCAGCTCGAAAAACATCGAATTCATGACTAATGCTTTGTTTTTTCCCGAATGCAAATGATAAATGTGTTTACAGCTATTATCGTCATCAAGCTATTAAAGCCGTTCAAAAGATGTTTTGAGTTATGAACTTCACAGTGAAAAACCTCAGTGTCCCTTTTTTTCGGGTTTGAAGGTCATCGATTTTCGGAATTTCTTTCTGACGTTTTAAAAGGCGATTATTTTGAAAAACCATAAAATATTTAGTTTCAAAAATATTTTTTCTCTTTTTTTTTAATCTTGAAAGGTGTCTCTCTCACAAATACGCCAAATTTGAAAAATATACACCATTCACATAATAAACTATTTCAACCTGATGATCTTTCATATGTTCTTCTCCTGTGAAAAAGTTTCACTTTCCTGAGCGAAAAAATACCAACGGTGTGTTGTAAGTTATAACTCACTAGTATACACTCCTGCATTCCTCACTACCAGAGGATATTCCTCACATTTCAAAATACAGGGTACCTGAATCCTATTCTTCTACCATTAGTAAATCAGAATTAAATCATGGTTGCTTTCCTTCACACCCAGCCAATATTGGCATCACTAATTCGGATGAATGTTCATCTGATGGTGTATCAGTTGGAAATTTGAATCAAATAATTCAACAAACAATTGGAGCTTCTCACACAGCTGATTTCACTAAACATACAATTTCCCTTATGATGCCCTGTTTGGAACCTTTGGTGTAGTAAGATCAAACAGTTTGATCTTCATCTTGAAGATGATCACTTGGTGATCGAAACACGTGTCGAGGTGTTAAAATAACAGTTTCGAGTTGGGAATAAACTCCAGTAATATTCATACAATTTCCCATTGATATCGTAAGTCTATTATCACGGAGACATGTAAATTAAAAATATAGGACAATGTATGCCCATTTCAAAATTCTGTGGCAAATAGAATACATGTTAATACCAACCTCCTCCCTTCTTCATCATCATCATCATCATCATTAATGAATGGCATAACTTTTAGGAAGAAATATCACATCATCCGGTGTTGGAAACTAATACTCTGTATCTGTGGCAAATAAAATACTCCATCCTCGTTCATCATCATTATTGAATGGCATAACTTTTTGGAAGGAATGTCACCATCTTCTGGCTATGGAAACTAATACTTTTATTTCTGTGGCAAATAGAATACATTCTTATGTCAACTCCCCCCTCCTTTATCATCATCGTCGTTAGTGAATGGCATAATGTTTAGGAAGGAATGTCACCTTTCTTCATCATCATCATTAATGAATGGCATAACTTTTAGGTAGGAATGTCACATCTTCCGGTGTTGAAAACTAACACTTTATTTCTGTGGCAAATAGAATACATTCTAATGCCAAATCTCCCCTCCTTTGTCATCATCATCATTAATGAATGGCATAACTTTTAGGTAGGAATGTCACATCTTCCGGTGTTGAAAACTAATACTTTATTTCTGTGGCAAATAGAATACATTATAATGCCAATTCCCACGTTTCTTCATCATCATCATTAATGAATGGCATAACTTTTAGGCAGGAATGTCACATCTTCCGGTGTTGGAAACTAATACTTTATTTCTGTGGCAAATAGAATCCATTCTAATGCCAACTATCCCCTCCTTCATCATCATTGATGAATGGCATAACTTTTAGGTAGAGATGTCACATCTTCCGGTGTTGAAAACTAATGCTATATTTCTGTGGCAAATAGAATAAATTCTAATGACATTTTCCACCTTTCTTCATCTTCATCATCATCATCATCAGCATCATTAGTGAATGGCATAACTTTTAGGTAGGAATGTATCATCTTCCGGTGTTGGAAACTAATACTTTTATTTCTGTGGCAAATAGAATACATTCTTATGTCAAATCCCCCCTCCTTCATCATCATCATCATCATCATCATCAGTGAATGGCATAATCTTTAGGAAAAAATGTCACCTCCTCCGGTGTTGGAAACTAATACTTTATTTCTGTGGCAAATAGAATACATTCTAATGCCAATTCCCACCTTTCTTCATCATCATCATTAATGAATGGCATAACTTTTAGGTAGAAATGTCACATCTTCCGGTGTTGAAAACTAATACTTTATTTCTGTAGTAAATAGAATACATTCTAATGCCAATTCACACCTTTCTTCATCATCATCATCATTAATGAATGGCATAACTTTAAGGTAGGAATTTCACATCTTCCGGTGTTGAAAACTAATACTTTATTTCTGTGGCAAATAGAATACATTCTAATGCCAACTCTCCCCTCCTTTATAATCATCATCATTAATGAATAGTATAACTTTTAGTTAGTAATGTCACATCTTCCGGTGTTGAAAACTAATACTTTATTTCTGTGGCAAATAGAATACATTTTAATGCCAACTCTCCCCTCCTTCATCATCATCATCATTAATGAACGGTATAACTTTTAGAAAGGAATGTCACATTCTTCGTCACACGAAAACACGTTGTTTTCATAGTTCCTAAAGAAGTGTTTCGATATTTTTCAATTTACTTCGCAGGAATCGATTGGTTCTAGGACAAAAAGTTCTTAGCTGTAAAATATTAAAATATTTGTGTTATTTTCGGGCAGTCTCTTTTCTGAAGTATATCTTCAGAGATAGATACATCTGATAGAGAAGATAACATCACTGAATTGTTGATACTTTTTCGAAATACTTCCATTAAAACGGTTAGTCAAACATATTTCGTCAAATTCCAATAACCCTGGATTGACAATGCGGACTGTAGTTTTTTCGGGGAGGAGCCAGACTAACAAAAAATATTTTTCTCACAACAAATTATCAAACTTCATTAATGGGTATATTTTGTTCAGTTGGACCGGAACATGAAAAACAATTCGTCACGACCTAGTATTTTATATAATTCAACCGTACGAAAGACATGGTTCTCTACTACCTTTAGGAATTATCATTAGTAAAGGAACTCTGCTTTTCGTAAGTAAGTCATTCAAAAGCTGTCAATTTTTCTACGGAATTATAGTGATTAAATTAATTTCGTACTAATGAGGGCTATATCTGTTGAATCTCAAGTAAAAAATGAGCATCCTTTCATTATGTCTTCATTATATGCGACAAAATGCCGGTGATATCTGATGATGTTATGTTGTAATTAACTTTTGTCTTTTCAATGGTGGAAACGCGAGTAAACATAGGATCAATTCGGTCAACTATACGTGAAATTATATTCCGATTAGGGCGATGCCGAACAGTGCGTGAAAGCCCGGCAGGACTTTGGGGTGGGCGGATGAAGTAGGTACTCAAAAATAACGTTCTTCGAAATAATTTTCGAGGACCACAGAAATAATTTGAAGAACATTCTCAGTCATACAGTCAATATTGAAAGTAGACAACAGTAGAACTTATAGGGATGCCATTTATGCTTATTAGGAATTCGACAAATTGTCACGTAGGGTATACCTATCTCCCTTTCAGCCTCGTGCAAAGAAGCATTAGGAAATGCATGAAAGTATCCCAAAACTGTTATACCATTGTCATCATCATCCACTTTAGTCTTCTTACGAATGGTTTTGGACGGAAGGTTCCATTCAACCTACAGTAATCTTGAATATGCAGCTCATTTTAAAGGTATTCAAGAAATACTATTTCTGCAGAAATTTGAGGTCTGTACGATGATCCGTTTCCGAATTAAAGAGATTTTCAATGTCACGTTTTGTAACACCTGGGCTGGAAAGTCCCGGATTCCATAAGGATAATGTTTTTTTTTTTGTAAAAAATTGGCTTCATTCATCAAGGTAATCTCCAACGAGAGTCACACAATCATTCCATCGCCGCTGTGACATTTCAGTAGCGCTTTTATAGAACGATTTGTCTTTTGCTTCAAAGTAGACTTCAGTATCAGCAATAACCTCTTCATTCGAGCGAGCATGTTTTTGAAGTCTGTGAACATCCAGTAGTCGCTAGGAGCCAAATCTGGCGAATAGGGTATATACGGGAGCAATTGAAAGCTCACGTTATGCAATTTTACCTTCGTTTTCATTGTTTTGTGACACTGTGATAAAATACCACTTTCTTTTTCTTCAAATGAGGTCGTTTTTCCATAATTTGGGCCTCCAAACGCTCCAAAAACGCTGTATAATATTTGTGGATGTGATTTGTCTTCTCAAGATAGTCGATGAATATTACACCACGCACATCGTAGAATATCGAGGCCATAACCTTTCCAGCCGACTGTTGTATTTTATTCGGGCGATTCGGACGAGATTCGCCAGTTGATCTTTACTCAGATGACGATAGTTTTGATTCCGGAGTGAAGTGATGGATCCATGTTTCATCCATTGTCGCATATCGACGCAAACAACCTGGTTTGTTATGTTTAAACATGGCCAAACACTGCTCAGAATCATCAAGACGTTATTGTTTTTGGTCAACAGCGAGCTCGCGCGGCACCCACTTTGAACAGAGCTTTCTCATAGTCAAATGCTCATGCAATATAAATTCAACACGTTCTTCTGATGTCAGCTAACTCACGCAACTTTATTTTTCGATAATTTAAAACGATTTTGTGGATTTTTTATGTTTTCTGGTGTTGCTGCCTCAGTTGGACGTCTGCGTCCTGGCACTGCGTTCTGCATCATCGATGTTCTCTGAATCTGTAGAGTAGGGAGGGTGAGAGTAGACTCACAGCACTTAGGCCACATGTGACCCATTGTACATCCTCCCGAGGAGTTGTCCTCCTAGGTCATCGTCCGTCCTGTCCTTTCCAGGAAGGTGGAAAGGTCTCTGGGAGACATCTCATTTATACCGGCAGGTGTAGGCCAAGACTCGCCGAACACACACTCTCTTATTGCCGATAACTCAGGACATTTCCATAGGACATGTCTGACAGTCATCTTCCTGTTCACACATCCTGCATAGAGGTATATCCACTTGCCCAATAGTGTGGAGGTGGTTCCTTAGTTGACAGTGGCCAGTCAGAAATCCTACTGTTAAGCGCATATTTTTCCTGGTCATCGCCAGATATTTCTTCGGCGCCACTGCGTTCTGCATCATCGGTGTTTCTACGACCATGTTTGAAGTCAGCAAACCAACGGTTGATTGTTGTTTCTGAAGGAGTGGAGTCCTTATAATACTTTTCAAGCCATTGCTTCTGTTGATCGGTATATTCTCCCACAAGAAGCAGTATAGAATTAAAAAAAAATTGTTTTTGATCTATGTTTTGAAAATAACAAAAGTAGTGTCACTCTTATCAGAATAACTCACAAATTTATGAGTATAGTCTATCCATTCCCAATGGGAACGGCAATAAAAATAAGAGTACAGTCATAAACATTTCTTGCCTGTGGCCCCTAGTCGCCCAGATAGTTAGTGAACGTGCTATAAAATGTAGTTGAGGAATAAAGGCTCAGCTAGCTGGACTGGCTGAATACTAATTTTTGTCCGTTTCGCAATATTTCTTTATCAGTGCCGTGTGTTCGTGGGGTTAGGTGAGGTAGTGAGTGGTTTTGCAAACCGATTTTTGAAAACTTTTTCTAGAGATCAATTAGCCTAACACCAAACTGATATTTTTGCACTCGACGCACTCGAGGAGAAGCAAATTGATACTGAATCTAAAGACAAGGGTTAGCTGTTTATATATCTAAAGTTTTTTGGTCCGATGTGGACTTTGTTTGTTAAATGATGATTATCCTAATTGATTTTTCGGTAATTAACTAGTGGAACCACTACCTTCAAATTAATTTGTCAACAATAGATTAAAAAGCGGACAAATTGATTTTTCGGTAATTAACTAGTGGAACCACTACCTGCGAATTAATTTGTCAACAATAGATTAAAAAGCGGACATATACTAAATTTTATTCTTAACGAAATTTTTTATTATATCGATTTGAGTTTCTAGCAGCAAGGCATCAGTAATATTTTTGTCTTCATATGGTTCACTTACATATGGACAGATTAGTTTTTAAAGTTATGTGAGAAATGTTATAGTCCAGTCGAAAATAAGGATGTGACAACGCAAAAATTTCTACTGACACTTTTTTTAGATTGACTTTCGTTTATTGAATAACTAGTTGTTTTCAATTGTACAGGAAAAATATTGATCCTACGAAATGATTCATGCGTAACAAAATTGTAGGAATTTTAAGTTTATACAACTTTGTTTATTACAATATTCTTCATAAAACTGAGAATCAACGACTTGTTCAATAAAAGATATCACCCTCTCTTTTCGGATGAAAATCGAAAAATATCGATCCTAGGGACAAATTGGTGAGAAGGGAAATTGTGAGAATTTCAATTTTAGACTGCCAGTGACGTCCCAAAAAATTTCGGAAGAAAATTACCAGTAGAAATGTTTTGCGGTAACGGTACATTTTTTGAGCTAATTTGAATGGGCTATTGTGAGAAAGACTCTACAAGATTTGTTGGCCCATCCGTTAAAACCGAGGAGCATTCACATCCGAGTTTTGGGTAACATTGCTGTTCACAGCAATGCTGTTCACACACACATCATTGCATCTTCTAGGTCATCAAAATGCCTTCTGGTGCTGCTCCTGCAAGGTCGAATAAGTTGTAGATGCGTTAAGAGGTGGGGTTCTTTGTAAAAATGTAACTGCAAAAATTTCGGAGATATTAGCTCTTACGTGCCAAGTCTTTTCGTACACTCTGTATATCAGATAACAAAAAAATTCTGATTTTCATTCAAAAAGGGCACTTTTTTTATCACGAATGCTAATGAGTTCCGTCTCGTGGAGCTAAAAACCGCGTATTCACATCAATTTCAGGCTGCTCCTCAAAAGCTTGGAATACTGTTCTGTACCAGAACACTGTACATACCTCAGCAACTTTTGATGCTTTATAAAGCTCAGATCAGATCTTCTTTGGAGTATTGTTCTCATGTATAAAGCTTCGCCCATAAGCATACCCTGAAGCTGCTGGATTCCATCCAGAAAAGTGCCATCCCTCCTGAATGGGGACACGGACATCACTTGCAACCTTGATAGTCTGGAACTCCGAAAAAAGGTTGGAGATTTGTCTCTCTTTCATAGATGCTTTCACTGGAGGTGTTCAAGTGACTTGGCACATTTTATTCCACCAAGAGCGGTACACATCAGAAATACCGGACGGACTATAGCTGCTCATTGTTTTGAAGTTGAAGTCAGTACACCTCGAACTTCAATGTTTAAGAACTCTTTCATTTGGAGAACTGCGTTTATATGGAATAAACTTCCTGATAACGTTTTTCCAAATAAATTTAATCTCCAGCGATTGAAATACAACGCAACTTTCGCACAGACACCGCGTTTAGAGTTCCTTAGGATTTTCCTGTAGCGCTTGTGTTTTGACTTCAAAAATATATTTTGTCTTCACGATACAATTATATTTCAGTCCCGAATTAAAGCAGTATCCGTTAGATACAAAACTGTCAAACTGCCATTGCTATCATAACAATTGTCACCGATTCAGTTGGTATTGAAGAGAAAAGAAACAAATATTGTCAGAGTAATTTTAATGACCATATAAAATAATGTTTACTCACTTATCAAGAAGATTCACCCCGTATAATTTTTCGTTAGTTTCTCTCAAATGGGTTTCATTCAATAAATAAGGCACTAGAAAATCATCCGCATGTTCCATTCTGATCTTACTTTTTATAAAGAAATTACCACTTCCTGTATTACCTATATTCTTTTCAATAAAATCTACACTAACCCGCCCAGCAGTTCCTAGCTGTCGAAGTTAGGATACCTTGTATCCAAGTATAATAAAATGGCACATTAACATAGACCCCGTATACTCCAGGTTGTCCGCAGTTTTTACCCCAAATCACAAGTCCGGCTAAGCTACCTCTTCCTGCGGAGTCGTAACAAACCAAGGGGGAACCACCATCTTGCTGAAACAGAAATAATTTTTTACACAGTATGACTAGGTGAAGTCCGCATTATGTGACCTTTTAAACACGCTTTTATTAGTTTCACCTGTATGTATGTATGTTTGTTTGTAACTCTCAAGCTCGTGATCTGTATTTGACAGAATTATCGCCATTGCTTGATCTATTCGCGGGTAGATGGCGCTGTACATAAACTCCTTAATATATCGATATTATTGCTTGATATATTCGCTGGCAGATGGCGCTGAACGTAACCTCCTTGATATAAATCGAACTCACTTTACATGTATTTCTTCAATTTGAAAAAAAATTTTTTTAATGCGTGCCTGCTGCCTTATTTGTAACCCTCCGTTGCGCGCCTGCTGCCTTGGGCTTGGTAGCTGATTTTCAGGCTCCGGAATCGGAAAATAGTAATGGTCATTTTTCTAAACAATATACTGCTGATTGATCCCAAAGTTTAGATAAAATAAATATAGTTAAAGAAGACAAAAACACACTTTTATACCATACGAAACTAAAAAATGAAAAATAAATATAGTTTAAAAAAACTAAAAAAACACGCTTTTAACGAACATCGAACTAAAAAGTTAAAAATATATTTTTTTAATAAGCTCAAAACAATAACGAACGAAAAATACTAATATTATTGTGAAAAAAGCGTGGGCGCTCTGTGCCATATTTTTTGAATGTCAAACCAAGCGCTCGTCGTTTTTTTCACAATATTACTAGTATTTTTCGTTCGTTGTTGTTCTAAGCTCATTAAAAAAAAATTGTAACTTTCATGTTCGATGTTATTTAAAAGCGTGTTTTTTAGGTTTTAAAACTATATTTATTCATATTCGATTATGAAAATAAATATTTTGAATGAAAATTCGTCTCTCACTGTGAATTAACTAGATGAGCTCATGGTCGAACACCGGACACCGATGTTTCGACCTGCCAAGACCCTCATCATTGGTGCTAAGCTGAAAATGTTTCCATACAATGATAAAGTTTTTGTTCAAAGCACTCTTGAACTTTCCGAAGCATTTCCGATGTAATGGCGCGACAGTTATCAATAATCCGTTGATAAAAAAGATTTGACAGATTCAAATCTGATGACTTTGCGGGTCACTTCACTGAACCACCTACCAGTGAAGGTTTCATTTAAATACTGATAAAAATCATGGGTATAGTGGGGAGGTGTACCATATTGTTAAAATGTCAATTCATTTTGAATGCCATTTTGTTCAAGACTGTCTGTTGGTGTGGGATCAACAGTGTCTTGTGACAATGTACAGTTTTCCTCCAAGATTTCTTGGTAGAAAAAACGATCATAAACTCGTCGTCCTAAAATCCAGTCTATAACATTCAGCTTTTCATTATGAACTTCACCGATTAGGTGTGAATTTTCATTAGAGCAATAACGACAGTTCTGATGGTAAACAGTCCAGTTCATAAAAAAGAAATTCATCTGAGAAACAAAATGTTAAACGACTCATTTATTATCTGTTCATTCATGAACTCGCAAAATTCTAAACTTTTGTCGAAGTCATCTTCAATCAATTCTCACATAATTTAATAGGGGTAAAATTTATGGGATTGAAGAATTTTTTGAATACTTGTACGAAACTGTAGATAATTGCTTGAATCTGACTGGTGATGGAAATGTTGTGGTCCTACACAGCAACTTCGATAGCTTCGTTTTCCATTATTTCATTTGGGGGATTCCTTCTTCGATTTCACACCGATCATGTTTCTCTGAATTTGATTACAAATTCAATAACGTACTTTCGCCTGAAAATCTTATTCAGATTTTGGTCATTGAACAACTGTGCTGTAGCATTAGTGCACCTACCATTTCCACAATAAACTCAATTATAATATTCTTCCTGCAGTTGAATAAACCATTTTGAAAAAAATAATGTGCCGAAATGGTTACGGTCAAAGTCATGGACCTGATAGGTCCACATTCATTTTTTTCTTTCATAAAATAGTAGAAAATACATCAATAAATAATTGAAACGGATAATTTTAAAATTACTGAAATTAAAGTAAAAAATATTTTGTGAAAAATCGTGTTCGAAATACTGTTCGTAGCATATATGTTTTGAATATTATTTTTTTTCTCTAAGTTCTATTATCTCTCTAAAAAAAGATATAGGAATATGATCCCAAAACCGGCACCGAATGATATGTATATCACATAATTTCGAACGATGCTTTGGTCAAATTTCTACTTCTTCACAAAACACACAAAACCTTAAATTTGAGAGAAGTCTCCTCTCTACTCACCGTACAAGCATCAATCATGGAGACCCCTCCTGCACAAATTTCTCCCATAGGATCAAGATAGATGTCAACATTGTTGCCAAGAAGAGTTGCCATCGATGCTCGGCAGGTTTCGTAAGACACTATTGAGACTGTTACTTGCTTCTGAGGATTGGTTGGGGCGTCAAAGGTTGTGAAACTCGTTTGGCCCCATCCGGAAACCCTGCACCTGTCCATTTAAAATATTTCAATATTTTATTGTGATGAGTGTAACGAGGAACTTAGTTTACTTCTGTTCTTTGCGAGAATTATTGATATTTTTTTGTTTTTTTAATGGATTAAACACAAGCACTACAGGTAAATCCTTAAGGCCCTCTGTGCCTGTAGAGCTGTGCCTGTACGAAAGTAGTAGTTAACATTGGATTTGAATCGCTGGAGACTAAATCTATTTCGAAAAACGTGCTCAGGAAGTTTATTCCACATTAACGCAGGTCTCCAAATGCCAGAGTTCTCAAACAGAAGTTCGAGGTGTACTGAGTTGAATCTTAAAACCATGAGCAGCTACAGTCCATCGCGTATTTCTGATAAATACCGTTCTTGGAGAACGGTATATATCAGAAATACGCGAAACATCACCCGTGAAAGTATATATAGAAGAGGGACAAATCTACAACATTCTTCGATGTTCCATACTATTTAACCTATCTTGGTATTTATGTAATTACCAAAAAGTAGTTTGGCCCAGGCTAGTCGATTATTGTTGGGGCTGGACGTGGGTAAGGAAAATATGTTTTTTTTACAATTAGATGGAAAAAAAGTAAGCCCGGGGCGCCAGTTGAACGGATTCAATAAGGAAGGGGTGGAGAAATACCCAAAAAGTCAACAACGAAGCTCCAAGCTTGAAATTTACATCAAATTGATATTAGAAAGAAATATTTACAAACATTTTCATATGTTATTTGCAACGAACTAATGTAGAAAAAAGCAGGCAAATATACATATATCAAGTTTGAAGAACCAATACTTGATATTAAAACAAACGTTTCCAGTAAAGATACTAATACGCCGCTATAGGCCGATTTGATCACGATATTACTCCTGGGGAATTCTTTATCACGGAATAATATCAATATCACGGAATCAAAATATTTGAGTATTGAACTGACACCGATAGATCACTACATAAATTGAAATTGAGGGAACAAATGAGTAGTTAAAAGTAACTGCCTGAATCTTAATTTATCCAGAATCTACTTTTCTACTTTTCGATTAACTACAATCAAACTCGATAATTACTAATTAACCCCGTCAACAGCTGTCTTAGGTACACAGAGAAAAGGTAAAAACTCAAACTATCCTCTAATTTTATGGAGTGAACTGTAGATTTCAATAATCAGACCGCTCCAAGATATATCATAAATATCAGGGCTTCTTCTCACGGGGTATCATCATTGTTGATATTTTTTTATACTTGCTACGATTTTCCGTTGCTACTTTCTAGAATGTGTCCTTGTATCTCAAAGAACGACGAGTATGATGCAACTATAGCTTTTCCGAAGGATTTCTAAAATTATATATCAGATAAATATGCATTGAAAGCTTTTCTTTTACCACCAAAAAAACGAATAAAAGGTTGGACAGTGCTCGACGTGAATCTTTCACAGGTGATCTTATTATTCTTGTCTAAAAAACCTGAAAACATATGTTATGGAATTCTCTACCGATATTTCAAAAATAGGAAATGAAAATATTGAATTGACTAATTTGACTGACCTTAGATGTTTTTTTAAGGTTTCAGACAGTCCCTAGCTTGAACCTTGCTTTCGTGTTGACTTTACGATATATACTAATCTGAATCGTTTTTAAATCCTGACCATGAAAATTTCCTCGGTTTTATTTACCCCTGCTTACTAGACAACCCACCATCCAAGCAATATTCTCATAAAATAACGCGGCGGCTCTACTGATTCTTCTGAATTCAGAAATTCAAACCGTTAAAACTATCAAGCTTGCAAGTGAAGTTCGCGTCTCGAATTAAGCGGATGGCTCTTTTCTGGATGGAATCCAGTAGCTTCACGGTATGTTTGGGGGCAGAGCTCCATACATGAGATCAATACTCCAATGAAGGTCTGATCTGAGCTTTATAAAGCATCAGAAGTTGCTGAGGTGTGTACAGTTTTCTGGTTCGGAACTTTGTCCTAAGCTTTTGAGAAGCAGCCTTTGCAATTCCAGCGACATGATTGTGCCAATACGTATTGGTGTCCATTTTGACCCCCAACAAACTTATCGAAGCAGAAAGCGAAATTATCTGACCTGACATTATTATATCCGGTCCGGAGACATTTATCTTTTTGGAAAAAACCGATGCCTGGGTTTTTGAGGCATTGAATTGAACATGGTTACTTTCACCACACTTTGAAATTACTTCTAGATCCTCATTAAGATATGCAACCTCCTGCTGACTGAAGATGTGCATCCGCAGCCGATTTTCTGGAATCCAAATGTAATGAGGAGACAATGTTGGAGACAATATGGATCTCTGGGGAACACCAGCATTGGAGAAAGTTTTCAAGAGATATCCATCGACGGCTACTTGCAGGAAACGTTCTTTCAGGAAATATGAAAAGGAATACTTCCTGGCAGTGTGTGTTATTTCAAAATCAAACTGTGGTGTCTGCTTCCTTTTTATCAAGTTTGCAATGAAAGAACAGAAAGAAGAGCGAAAAATAGATTTTAATTTAAGTAAATTGTGTTTTCTATATTTTAATAAGGTCTTTGACTGTGTCATAACTTGTTGATTCAGAAACTGGAATACTGTCCATTTCTGAAACATTATAACCCCTTCTTTCCTATTAGAAGAAATATTATTCAGATAGTTAATATCAAGGGTAAGAAAATATTCAATAAAATATTATCAATTTCATCTAAATTTGTGAGGTTTTTCAATTATTCAAATGTTTTGTCAGACTTTTTACTATTGAATTTATATTGAGGATATGAGGATAAGCTTTCTTCACTTTTATTTCATTTTAACTTTGTTGTGAACCCAAAGACCTTCTTTTGCAATGTTGTGAAACATTGGGACAAAATTCTATAATGATGACAGCCCAGTTATATCTGCCTAACTATGTTTCTCCGAGGGGAAAGTCGCAGGGGTTTTTTAGTGAAGAGATTCCATGAATTACAGAAATTACTTGGAAATTGAATGCATTACTGGGAAATTACTCCGGAACTAGGGGAATTACTTGGAAATTAGAGGTATTACTAAAAAATTACTCTGGAGTTAGAGAAATTACTTGGAAACTAAAGGTAATAACAGGAAATTAGAAGTAATGCTATTAAATTACTTGGGAACTAGAGGTAATACCAGGAAATTAGAGGTAATACTAGGAAATTACTCGGGGACTAGAGGTAATACCAAGAAATTAGAGGTAATACTAGGAAATTACTTGGGAACTAGAGGTAATACCAGAAAATTAGAGGTAATACTAGGAAATTACTCGAGAATTAGAGGTATTACTTGGATATTAGACGTATTACTATGGACTTTCAAGGGAATTAGAGGTGTTTTCCTGGAATTATGAGGAAATTAAAGGTTTTACTAAAAATTTTTGCGGGAGTTAACACAAACTTTTAGGAATTAGGAGGTATTACTAGGAAATTACTCTGGAGTTAAATGAATAACTTGGAAATTATGGGTATAACTAGAAAATCATTCGGGAACTAGGGGAATTACTTGGCAATTAGAGGTATCGCTACAGAATTACAAGGAAATTATTCGGGAGTTGGAGAACATTTTTAGGAATTAAGAGGTATTACTGGGAAATTACTAGGGAGTTATAGGAATTACTTGGAAATTAGAGGTATTACTTGAGAATTACAAGGGAGTTAGACATATTACTCCAGATTTTCTAGGGAATTAGAAATATTACTCGAAAATTACAGAAATCGCCAATATGAGGTGGAAATTATAACCAACTTATGAAAATATGAAAAATATGATGGGACTATTGAAAAGCAAAGATAATCTGATATATGATGAAATTGGATGATGCTTGATGAGAGTCTTCAAAGTATTGAGATATCACTTTTTAATAAGATTTCCACTGGACACTTTCCAAAATCGTAACAACTGCAACGCGTGTTTTGCAACACGTGTTTCTCAAGATTATTAATACTGATTCAGTTAGTTTTATTTTTTGAAATCTAGTCGAATATTTTTAATGAATATCTATTGTTCAGCGTAAAAGAAAGAAGTAACTACTTGAAGCCATATATACATTTCAAAAATATTTTTGTGAAGTTAATGACATCTGAAACATTGTCCGGAGTTGGGGTAGACTTGTGAGTTTTACAAATACATTTTTTGGTGTCCAGTGTATTTTCGAAATTTTGCGTTTTTTTTTATTCAATTAGTTTCTAATGAAATACCTATATTGATTTGTTGGAAATATCTACGCGCAGGCGGTAGCATTTTTTTTGTACAAAGATGGAGAAGTAGAAAACCAAAATCTTTCTTTTTCTAAAAATATATTCCTTTCAATTTATAGAAGATATTTTTCTCGAAAACGTACTAAATCTGAGCGGACTGTACCAAAATTTTTGATATTAATTTATACTAGACTTCACTGAAACGTACCATCAACATTCAAAACACAAAAAACCAAAAGAAATGGTGGAATCATCTCATTCTTTACTTGACGACTGAATGATTGTGTTTGTGTAGCTTATTGAGACAGAGAAATTAACGACATTTCTAACAAACTGCATATCAATATATTATATGGCAGTCATAAGAATTTCCCCGATTTTTTGAATTCATATTTTCTCAAACAGGCTGCTGTAAAAACTGTGAAATTGAGAATAACTTCTGTCTTTTATGCCACCCTCATGTCGACTACCGTTTCTGAATAATGAACATGCACCAAAAATATTTCAGGAAAGTGAAAACTTACGATTGTCCCACATAAGAAGTTGCTGCACCAGTGGTAGCCAGACATACCGTATTTATATTCGAATAAATTCCCAATACAATAGGTTGTGCCAGTGTAAGAACCGCGATGTCATTTCTTAACGTGGTCGCATTGAACTGCGGGTGTATGCATATTCCTGCTACTGCAACAGCACTTCTTTGGACGTTCACACGATTGTTCGGATTCCATACTCCCAGCCAAACTGTTATCGCAGATGGGGTTGCCCTGAAAATGAATGCGATGGGGAGTTATGAACTTACAGATATTTTCGGGAATCACTAAACTAGTGAATCATCCACGATTGATGGGATTTAAACCAATATCAGGAAATAGTAACAGTTTTCTGAAAAATACAACCCATTTCATAAATAAACTCATATTTTTTCCTCTACGTAATGATAATGTTCTGGTGAGCTTCGATTTTGAAAGTCTTTTCACGAATGTCCCTGTTGATAAAACTCTTCATATCGTAAGATCCAGGTTGGAAAATGATTCAACTTTAAAACATCGAACGAAGATGGATATTAGTTCTATATTAAAACTTTCAATAAAATTTGGTATAGATAAAACCTGTTTCCAATATGAAGATGATTTCTATCAACAAGAATTTGGCATGGCTAAGGGTTCTGCTTCATCTCCTATCTTCAGTAACATATACAGACTTTTTTTTATCATGTGGTAACATTGCTATATTCTAAACCGTAACAGATACGAAGACGATTAAATAGAAAAAAGATAACTGCTGTCATCGGGTACAATACAATGGTCGAAGAAAATTTACAGGGTTTCTCGCCCTTCTCGAGTTATACAGGAAAAACCATTTCGAATGGAATTATTATTTCGGAGAATATCAAAAAATGGAAAAGGAAAATGTTATTGTGTTCGAAGTGTACTATGACGGTGTAATAATAAATACTCGATTCCAACGTTTCATGTCAACATTGTCACCATCAACTTTTTTTTTGAATAAGGACCTGTCTTTTTCATTACAGATATTGATAAAGCAATAAATTGACAATCCAAGGGTATATCACATTTGATATTTTTATTGCGTATCACTTGAAATAACTACCGTCATCAGTGACGACCATTTTAAATTAGGGTCCTGTCGTTACTTCTCTTTTGTAAATGGTTTCGCTTTCTTCAAAATACAGAGTGTAACTGAATAAATTTAAAACATTTAAGGGGGTGATTCCTCATCGAAAAAAAGATGGGATCTTTCATATAAAGAAACTTCATTGGAGCATCCTTTGTTAAGATACAGCCCCTTAAAGGAGGGTACATAAAATTTGTATAACAATTTTTTCCACAAGCACCGAAAAAGTTACAATATGGAAATCAACCTGACGTTTTGTACTACCAAAAACACACTCAGCCAGTAATTTATTTGGTTTACCCCATGGTTGTAAGGGGTGGAAAATTCAACCCCTAAAATTTATTTCCAATGTAACTTTTTGTCTCATAATTTGTTTACCATTTAAAAATGTCTCTTGTCATTTTTTTGCCCTTTCTTGTCTCTTGGGTTTTTTGCCCAAAATAAACCAGTTCGCAGCAAAAAATTATTTTACGAACAACTACAGAGATACATCGTCATAAATGCGAACCGGATTTATTGTCATTTTGTAGTTAGTACCTACATTAAACGATTAAAGGGTAATAAACAAAACTGATTTATTAATAACAAAACACACAACATGTAGAAATTATAGTAAATGTTCAATATGTCTACCATCAGACATTACGCATGCGTCTAGACGTAGGCGCATTGAGCCACGTATTCGCTCAAATATTCCTGGAGTCTCTCCATTACCCTGCACGCATCGATGATGCGGTTTCTTAAGTCATCTACATCGCGAACAGAAGTACGATAAACCAAATGCTGTAAATGGCCCCGAATAGAGAAATCGACAGGATTGAGATCCGAGGATCGAGCGGGCCAGTTCTGTGGTCCTCCTCGACCTATCCCCTGATTTGCATATGTTTCAGTTATAAGCTGACGTGCAGCTTGACTAAAATGGGCGGGAGCCTCATCATGGATAAAAAACATATCCCTTCTGACGCCCAAAGGAACTTCCTCCAGCAGTATTGGATGCACTTCTCTTAAAAATTGAACGTATCCCTCACCATTACATCGAAGAGGTAGAAAATGAGGCCCAATTAATTCATCCCCAATAACTAAGAGAAAACTGTTCTTGATGGTTAGTTTCGACAATAGCGTGAGGGTTTTCAACAGCCCATATGTGGTAATTATGAAAATTGAAAATCTTGTCCCGAGAAAAACTACATTCGTTTGTGAATTCCATCGTCTTCTAATTTCTTGTAATCATTACCAGCTTCCAATTGCAAAATTCAAGACGGTTCGGAAAGTCTCGCGGTAACAGTGCCTGTACTCGTTGCAGATGGTAAGGGTATAACAGTTGTTCCTTTAAAATTCGAAATACCGTCATATGATCAACATTTAGCTGGAAAGCAATCTTTCTATTACTGGTAGTAGGTTGTTCTTCAATCAAATTAAGTACTGCTTCCTCAAGCTGTGGTGTTCATACTTCTCGATGGCGACCACAATCCTGCGTTCTTTTGTCGAATGAACCATATTCTCGTAATCGTTGATGAAGTCGAGCAAATATTCTATGTGAAGGATGCTGCCGTTGAGGATACATTTCAGCATATCGTGTAGAAGCTTCTAACCCATTCCCCTGCGACAGACTGTAAACGTAATGCATATCAGCGATTTCCTCATTTGTGTATGCCATTTTCATTTGCATACACAAATGAATTATTGAAGTAACAAATTAATAATAGAACAACAACACACAATTAGTATTATTTCAATTTCGAAAATTCACAAACTGACAGCGTCATACCAATTTAATTGTCACTATCGCTAATAGTGACCTATTAGATAGATTAGTTTCGTATTTTCGCATTTATGACGATGTATCTCTGTAGTTGTTCCTAAAATAATTTGTTGCTGCGAACTGGTTTATTTTGGGCAAAAAACCCAAGAGACATTTTTTGTTTAGAATGAAACAGGCTATCGGAAATAAATTTTTAAACAAATAATAAGACAACAAGTTACACTGGAAATAAATTTTAGGGGTTGCGTTTTCCACCCCTCACAACCGTGGGGTAAACCAAATAAATTTCTGGCTAAGTGTCTTTTTGGTAGTACAAAACGTCAGGGTAATTTCAATATTGTAACTTTTTTAGTGTTTGTGAAAAAAATTGTTATACAAGTTTTATGTACCCCCTTTAAGGGGCTGAATCTTAACAAGGGATGCTCCAATGAAATTTCTTTATATGAAAGATCCTATCTTTTTTTCGATGAGGAATCACCTCCTTAAATGTTTCACACTTATTTAGTTACACCCTGTATAATTCAGACAACCCAATAAATTCGACAGGTAGATACCCTAACACAATGAAAATTCATACTTTTTCGTTTTGGACATTTTTGTATTGACGTAATATTTCTTTCAAAGCTCATTTCTCCCTAATCATATATTGGTCCATTTCCATCTGCACCTTCAATTGAATATTTTTTTTAAATCAAGCAATTTTTCATATGGTTATCCGATTCCTACGTTATAATAATTTCGAACTTTCTGTGGCAAAAATGTACTACTTACAAATTCAAGTAAACCTTATGAGCGGCAGTGAGAACATGAAAGGAATCCAATAGGACACCGCTTCCTGAAAAATTGTTCGTTGCGTTGCTGAGGTACGCCTGCCAAGGGTAGGCACCGAAACTGGAGGGGCCGTCGGCAGTTGTGTTCGGGGGTAAAAATACTTGTCCGCATTGGGTGGCTGCACCATAGCAAGGAAAGAATCCCGTTGGGCATAAGGGACTCTGTGGAATTGAAATGAAGAGTTGTTAAATCGTTCAGTTCGCCCAAGCATTGATATGAGTACAATAAGGCTTCCGAATGTTTCGTGCACGAGTTCATATCTTCCACATTCACAAGAAAAACAATCATGTCGTGATACCTATTCAAATTTGAATTTCTATTTCAGGGTTTGACTTATAGTCCCTTGGTTAAGTGTCTCTAATGGTGTTTCGTTATTTAGGAACTTCCGAATTTAGACAAATTCTATCTTGCTGCAGCTGCATCTGATGAATCAATTGATATTTATTCATTCTGTTTTGCTAAATCACTATAGACGGATATATCATCCAACAGCACGTGCAAATAATAAAATTGTTTTATCAAAATGGGTGTTCTGTTTGGCAACGTACCGCTTCGTCCATTTTACGGTAGGTATCGCGTCGCTAGAAACCAGCCCCTCCCTCTGACTTTACGTGACGTCCAGCGTACAGTGTTTCCGCCGCCATACAATATAATAAATACAACATTTTTAGACTTTTGGCGGTTTCGACATCTAGTGTACAGTGTTGCCGGAATTTAACTATATATATATATATATATATATATATATATATATATATATATATATATATATATATATATATATATAACCTAACCGTGGTTGATTTCGCGTACATATGCTCTTCAACTTATAGATAAACGTTGTTTGAATTAACCTTCTATCTACAAGTTGAAGAGCATAGTGGTTTCGAAATAGATGATTTTTTTCTACGTGTGAATACTACGACTAAAACTCAATGGATTTGGTTTTCGAAACTTATTCAACACTATCATTGAAAACCCATTGTGAATGCTGCGAATAATATGATTCTCGAAAAAATTGATAATCTGCTTCAGTTATTGACAGAAAGTTACGGTCGCTAAAATTTTGAAGGTGTTTCGCGTATACCGTCGACGTATATGTCGATGTAGATATTTCTTCTGTGACAATTCGTCATTCGATTTATATATTACCGTCTATGTCTTGATCATTTCTCTTGTCTATATTATAGTCGTGATTAAAAGATTTCAAACAGATATAGAAAATAATGGAATTTAACCGTTCTACACAATGTGGTCGATAAATTTGAGTCCAGTGGTTCAGTAAACGATTGATCAACACCCTTACATCGACGAAACGCAAGATCTACCGAAAACATCGCCGCTGTCTGCGAGAGTGTGCAGGATAATCCGAGGCAGTCGACGCGTCGCTCACAAGAACTCGACCTTTCGCAGACCACAACTTGGCGAATTTTGCGTCGTGACCTGAGCCTGCATCCATACAAAATTCAACTGACCCAGGAACTGAAGGTAAACGACCATAGACAGAAACGTGTGTTCGATGAATGGGCTCTGGAGCAGTTGACCATAATTTTCATCTACAAATCATCTTTAGAGATGAGGCCAATTTCTGTATGAATGGGTACGTGAACAAACAATATTGTCGAATTTGGAACGATACCAATTCACATGAAATCCAGAGGGGTTCAATGTTTCGCGAAAAAGTCGGTATTTGGTGTGGATTTTGGACTGGTAGCGTCATCGGTTCATATTTCTTTGGGAACGACATTGGCCAGGTCATCAGTGTCAACGGCGAGCACTTTAGGCAGTCATTACCAACTACTCTTGGCCTGAATTGGAATATCTGGACACCAACGATATGTGGTTTCAACAGAAAGGCGTTATGTGGCACACAGCTCATGCCACATCTGAGGGCATGGTAATCTCACGTGGAGGTGATGTGAAATGGCCACCTAGATCGTGCGATTTTACCCCGTTAGACTTTTTCTTGTGGGGCTTTCTTAAGTCGCAGTTGTATGCCAATAAGCTACATATCACAGCGGTCCCTATGTCATCGGTCAAATGGGCTTGTGTCATGCCATTGAAAATGATCCTGGTTTGCTTATAGACTAATCGAGTTAGGGGTATATTATACTTATCGAGCCTAATCGGCCCCAATATCTCTTTATATTCGCAGAAAAAAGAAAAATTAGAGAAGCAAGAGTTTAAATTGGCCGCGTGTCTGTTGACCAATAAAATTCATCGTGTCTACACCGGTGTTGCCAAGTGTTAATTATTTTAACAAAAATACGAAGTTATGAAACATCAGAAAGAGTACATTATCTCATACATTCAAGAGAGATAGATGACTGGGTGGCAATATAGCCAATATATAACGTTGAATTTCTTATTTTTGATGGGTGCTATGAATGCATAATTGATTTATTTTATTAGGGTTCATGAGCCTTCGAGAACCAGTTAAAAATATAGCTCGTCAAAATTCTATCTAGAACCAAGGTTTTCGAGTATATTTTATTTCATATGGAGAATTTTTCATGAAATTAAAGTTAACGGATTCATATACACTACCATCATTAAAATTTCTGTGATACCAACATGAAAATGTCTACTGCTGGAGATACCTATTTCAAAAATAACGTTTTTATTGCGTTTTGTGTTATTTGGATCCCATGTATAATTAACTCTCCCTTCCAATGCATTTCTTACACTTTCTTCTTAGATTTAGTTGTCGGAAGTGAGTGTGATTTTACTTTGAATCACGAATGAGTCAGAAACTGTTTATACGCTCCGTGAATTTCACGATTTGGCAATGTTCATAATTTGTATTGTTCCTATTGGACAATCGAACAAGAAGCGGAATCAGGCTCGTGACGTCACGGGCCTAGAAAATCCGATTTTTAATAATTAATTACGGGAAAACAACACTATTTAGAGGACTGAAACAAAGGAGACTATTTTTCAATCCATTCAGCCTGATTCATGCACCAGAGTCATATAAAATTGGATGTTTTGAATGCTCTCCACTCAGAGAAGTCGTGGCGGACATTTGAACAATATTATGTTCCACACATAATGGCATCAATAAGTCTTTCAAACGAACTAAAATATTCGACGATATCTCACATACACTTTGTTTTATTCAAATTCAAAGATAGGAAGCGCTATTCCATTTCTTTTCCCGGAAGAGATGAGTTTCCCATACCGGTGTGGTACTTCATATTTTCTTTATAGTTTCGCCAATGTGGCTAGTTGAGGTCTATTCTTATTCTCTAGAATGGTTGCGAAAGAAATCGATGTGCTTTGTAAAAGAATGTGGAACGGTGGTTTGAGCCCTACGACCGGAAGATCTGTTGTCACTGCCTATCGTCCAACCTGTGCTGGAAATCACTCGGTAATCATTAGTTTACACTTCTACATTAGTTTCGACTCCTGAAGGTTATCCACCGAAGGGGGGCGGCAACTTGTCAATGGAACAACACATTTTGGTAATTGAGGATACACTATAAAAACTATAAAAACACACTTTTGTATAGCGTATCCTCAGCGAACATGAATTTCCATAAAATAAACAAGTCGTCAATCAAAGACACATTTTGGTAGATAATTTCCAACAGCTAATTTTACTTCAAGTTTACTTTATGAAAAATATTTAAATATTTTCCTTACCGCTCCTGTTGGGGTCACAATTCTTGGATCGATTATATTCATGCTAAGAGTCGGACATGCCGTACCAGTAGGTAGGCAAAGGTAAGTTTTACCATCGGCTGTGACTCCAGATACGGTTTGTCCATAGACGCCATCTGTTAGAGAAAATTGATAACTATTTTGTAAAGGTATGAAAATTTTCCAAACCAAATGATGAGTTTCGGAGAAGTTGAATTTACCTTGAGAATCGCAATTACAGAACGTAAAATGCATGATATGATGCTCATTGAAACAAATATTGTATCTACCGCGATATTGTGAAAAATTTCGTAGAGATCTCATGTAACGGTGAACGACTAAATTATAAGCAAAATGAAGCTACAAAGATTTTTAAGAGAATCTTGCATATATCTAGATTCAAGCATGAATTGTGCAATTTTTTATTTCACTTAAACTTCAAGTTTGAAGACTTTTTAAAGTAAAAATTTAAATAAACCTAGTTTTTGGAATTGGAAAGTAATTGTTTTTATTCCAATCACACTTGGACACAATTACATTTATTTTTCATTTTAGTGTCCAGAACAACATATTAGTTTGAAAGGATATATTTTCAGGAGAACTGGAAAAAACTTTCGAAACTTTCGAAACAGATACTTTTATATGAACGCTGAGTTATACGAAAGATACTTTTTTCTATTTCGTTTGTATTCCAAAATTTCACTTCTTTCAATAATTATATTGTGTAGGAATCCTGTGGAATCTGATTCGATTCCATTACGAATGTAATGGGATGTAAGTGTGAATCCCATTCGGGATTTACACCTGCATCCAGTAAATTGGAAAAAAATCACTCACCTGCAAAGTAATCCAGAACATTTAGTATCACAATCGCTACAGCAAACATTTCTGACACTACAGTTGTAAATTATATTTTGGTACTGAAAAAATATTTCGCAAAGTATCATTTAAATACTCGTTTGACGTTATTTCTAGTTCTCTCAGGTGCATATGAGAAAAATGTATACAAAGGATAATATCGACATTGACCTGTATGTGTTTCATTTGTGACGATTTTCTAGCGCAGAGCCAGAACGGGAAGTTTGAAATCATTTTATGGCCAGTGCAGTGGTATAAAATCGTGTTCAATAAATTTATAGCATAATAAAAAATAACAAAATCATTATAATATTAATAATAACAATGTTTATTAAACCCTTCAGGATCACAAAATGATATACGATACGTCATTTCTTATTTTTAGAGGAAGATTATTAAAAAAAATTGCTCCTGCAAAACAGGACAGTTTCCAAAAAATTATTTAGAGTGTTTATGAAGCCTTATCAAATTACCATATCTCGTTCGGTACGAATTGAGTTCATAAAGAAACTATCGCCCAGATTCGCGGAAGATTCACCACAACCTTAAGGTTGTAAGGGTAGTGGTGGGTCTACTAACGGGGCATAGCTGACTCAGGAGACATATGAGCGACGTGGGTCTGACAGAAGAAACCAAATGCTGGTTCTGTCAAGAAGAGGAAGAAACCGCACTGTATGTGCTCAGTGACTGCGAAGCGATAGCAGGGCTGAGACACGCAAGATGCGGGGAAGAGAAACCACAGGCTGCCAGCAATATGAAGGGGTCAGTGTCAAGGCTATGGAGTTCCATCAAAGAGATCAAGCTAGACAATGAGCTCTGAGAGCAGTGCCTATGCGGATTTTCCCGTAGTGCTTGTGTTTTATCTAAAAAAAAAATAGCGGTCAAACCCATGACAACATACGCATCTTTGGTTTGGAGGCCAAAGATGAAAAGACTCTGAAGGCAGCTATCAATATGCCAGCACTTGCTTGTTTGGTGATAAAGGGAGTAATTCAAATCAGCATTGGATACATTTTTGAATCTCTTATAAAGATAGGTGAGGCAAAAATGAAACAATAGAAATTTCAGTGTTGCTTAAGAGATCGGGCAAAATTGAAATTATGGATCAAGTGGATGAATGAATTATGACACACGAATACACTTCACAAACGAACTACACGGGTAAAGTCACAAACCCTGATTATCAGATCCTGTTATTTCCCCACAGACACTTCCATGGCAATAGTTTTTCATGTTTTGACCATCAGTAAAGGTCAAATAGATTTTCCTGAAAAATAATGCAAAGCTGAAGGTACACATGCAATTTGAAGTTTTTCAATTCTTGATCACTCAGTCGTGATGAGGACTATTTCAAGGTACTGCATAATTTCAGGATGTTTATTGTGTTTATCGCATAATAACATGGTAATAGTCGTTGTCACTTATATACGTGTTAGTCAACTGACGATCATATTTTGGTATGATTAATATTGATGAAACTGGATAATGTTGGGTAAGCGACCTTTTATAATACATGCCCTTTAACATATTAACGTGAACAAGAACATTTGAAGCTATCTATTCTCAGTACAGTATTTGAAATATATATAGAGGTCTCACCTCACTAGGTTCTAGGATGGAATTTCAAATCTTCATTGGCTTTTGTTAAAAAATTCTTTTTCCTTTTTGTTTCACCTTTGACGTTAGATAATGTCTATAAATATAGTTTGAAAAACTAAAAACACGCTTTTAAAGAACATCGAAGTATAAAGTTAAAAATAGTTTTTTTTTTCAAATAATACTAGTATTATTGTGAAAAACGCGACAGGCGCATGCTATACAAAAAATGTGACACAGAGCGCCCACGCTTTTTTCACAATAATACTAGTATTTTTTGTTCGTTAATGTTTTAAGATTATTAAAAAAAATTCATCTTTTTAGTTCGATGTGATTTGGTTTTTTAAACTATATTTATTTCATCTAAACTTTGGGATCAATCAGTCGCATATTGTTTAGAAAAATGACCATTGATATTTTCCGATTCCGGAGAGAGAGCCTGAAAATCAGCTACCAAGCCCAAGGCAGCAGGCGCGCAAAGAAGGGTTACAAATAAGGCAGCAGGCGCGCGTGTTAAAAAAATACTTTTTTCTAATAAAGAAATACATGTAAAGTGAGTTCGAATTATATCAAGGAGGATACGTACAGCGCCATCTGTCCGCGAGTAGTTCAAGCAATAATGTCAATAATTCTGTCAAATACAGATCCCGATATAAAATGAAAAGGAGAGTTACAAACAAACATACATACTGGTGAAGCAAATATAAAGCGTGTAAAAAACGAGTTCGATTCTATATTATTAATGTTTTAACGTGAATATGTTCACATGAAATTCAATCAATATAATAATAATAATAATAATAATATTTATTTTCCATAAGACATGAACATGTATTGGAATAGTCAGTTATATGAATGAATACAATCAAGAAGATCATACAGTCACATTAAAAAATTCTTGCACGGTATAAAAACTATAATTCAATAAAAAAAAATTCAAATTGAATTTAAAAACATGGATTCTGTCAATTTCTCTGAGAAAAGAAGGTAACTTGTTGAACATTTTCAATCCCAAGTGAAAAGGGGACCGGGCAGTTAGGTTGTATTTATAGGGTTTCACATAGAAATTATTACGATTTCTTGTGTCAATACTATGATAGGAGCTATGTCGTTCGAACTTTGATTGATTTATATAAATATAAACACACATTTCAAATATAAATATATTCGCAAGAGTTAATATTTTGTATTGCTTGAAAAGGTCTCTACATGATGTTTGAGGTTCAACTCCTGCCAAGATTCGGAGAATTTTTTTTGTGCGACAAAAACACTTTGCGCTGATGAAGAACCACCCCAGAGACAAATGCCATATCTAATTCGCGATTCTACATGAGCATGGTAATAATTCAGTATTTGATCACTGGTTAAAATCATTTTGAGGTTTCTCATTAAATATGTGGTAGATGATAATTTGGAGGTAAGTTGGCTACAATGTCCTTTCCAGTTCAGACAGTGGTATAATGTAAGCCCTAGAAATTTACATTCAGTGACATTAGAAAGTATCCTGTTGTTGGCATTTATTTTGATGTCAGAACAAGTTTTTTGTCGATGGTGAAATCGAATAGAAAAGGTTTTCTCAGAGTTAAAAAACAGAGAATTGGAATTGCACCATAAAACTAAATTATTTAGTGACCGGTTACACTTCTCCTTCAAAGAAATGTCGCATTTATCAGACACTAATAATGACGTATCATCCGCATACATAATGCATGTTTACTCAGCGACTGCAGTATTCATATCATTACAATATAATATAAGTAATAAAGGTGCCAAAACAGAACCTTGAGGGACCCCAATTTCCAGAGTTTGAGTTCCAGATTTGAATATACGCTGGTGATCGTAAATGAGACAAACTGTCTTCTGTTTTTAGTAAAGGACTCAATCCAATTGAAGGCATTACCCCTAATGCCGTATGAATACATTTTTTCTAACAGGATCATGTGGTCGACGCAGTCAAATGCCCTACTGAGATCACAGAATATCCCAACAGGGCATTCGCCGCATTCGATACTTTTCAAGATTTTCTCATAGAATGCTGAGATGGCAGTTATGGTGGATTTTCTAGATTGGAATCCGTGTTGAGAAGAAGAAATAATTTTATGACTCTCAACAAAATTCATTAATCTCTCTAAGTATGCATACTCAAAGATTTTTGAAAAACCAGAGGGTACAGTGATACAATATATTATTATATTGGAACTGTGTTTTGGAAATGCCTTCATTTGAAAGGTGAAAGCTTCAAGTATAATTGTAGATCATTTAATTAAATGCATCAAAATCGTGAACTTACTCTAATGTCAGAAAAATCAAGCGAAACTTCAGCGAATCAGAACATATGAGGAGTGCGCCAAAACCTCCTCAAGTTCCTGAAAATATTCAACAGAAAATTTTGCCAACAGTTTGGCAGTTGAAATTGTACACTATAGAGTATTGGAGACTATCTAGGAGTTTGATGTTTGGAAAGTCTTCAGTATCGAATATTTTCGAAAAGGTAAACCACCATTCTTATAAAGTATGTCTCGTCCATGAAACGGTTGAAGAAGACTGATGGAAAAACTTAATTCTGCTAGTATATAATGATCTAACATAATACAAATGAAATTTCAGTCGGTAAATTTTCATTATCATACGAGATATGCTTTTTATTGAATATACGCAGGTCTTATCAAAAGAAATGATTAGTTCTGAACTAACTTGTTCATTGATAAAATTATTATAGCAATGAACAATGTATGTTTACTCACTCTTGAAACTATCAAAGACTGACATCTAAATATGGAGATATTTTTTGCTGAAAAACTATGTTCAATACTGCCAATTTCAAAATGAGAAAGTCAGTCTTCAAATTGGTCTTAGTTATTCCGGTGGTTTAAGTTACCCCACTTCAGGGTATTTTTCCTGTTTTGAATTCCATGAATCTGTTTTCCATTTTTTGCTTCAACTCGTCATGATCTGCTTCAGTGTCGATAACCTTTACTGAAAAAGAAAAAGTTATTACAAGGTAACACGTTAATAAAAGCAATATCATTTTCAAAGTATACGTAAGCAGAAATATTATTCCACATCAAGTATAGACAATATTTTAATGAATTGTCGATAAATTACAGAAACGTGTCAAAATAACGAAAACATCCAGTCACCTGAGAAAAATAAACAAGATATATTAATACATAAATCAACATTCCATTTATCAGGTGTGCAAGTTTTTACTTAATTCATTTTTAAAAAAAAAGTCTATCCGTAAATCTGAAGTCAGATGAATGTATTATAAGAGATGACAGCTTTGAGCTTATTAATATTCAAATAAGTAGGTGGCTTCGATTTCAACTGTCTTTCAGTGGCGCCGTATTTAAGTAACTTCGTCACCTTTGTTAATTCAGTAATTCTCAGAGAACCAGTTTTGTGAAAAAAACGAAATTAGGGTTACTGAATATTCAATAAATGATTTTTTGGTAAATATGTAGCGTGTCATTGATCGAGAAGACAATATATGTCGAAGAAATATACTGGAATTCTCAAATTGTAAATGCAGTGACAAGTCAGTTGGTATAAATAAACACGTTTGGGAAAATGCCCTCTACCAATGCTGAGTTTCTGAATCTCCCGGAACCAAAGGAATATACAGGTCACTGTTTCAGAAGGCATTGTGCTTCTTTGCTAGCAGAATCAGGAGCAAATATAATGGATATTAATAAGCACAGAGGATGGAAGTCTACAACAGTAACTGAGTATATATTACATCGATCAATCTATTTCTATTCTGAAAGAATACTCCCAACCCATGAAGTTGTTAACTCAGATAGTTCAAATATATTAGAAGGCTCTTCAACATCACAAGGTATCAATATCAGCAGTTGTTCTAATTGTACTTTCCATATTAATGTTCATAAAGGATAATAATAGTGAATGTATATAATACATTTGTAACATAGTATATCTATATCTATTGTTCATACTAAAACTTCCTTTAAAATTGAATAATTATGTTTTGTTTATTGCTATTTGGTCGAAAAAATCGTGTTGAAAATACTTCTAACACTAGTGTTACACGCTACTTCGTAAACATCATCTTTTAATACTCTTGATAATCATTAAAAATGTAACTTTTATTGACAATTTTACAAAAAAGTGTTACTTGAATAGTTCATTCACATTGCTACAATTATCAACATTTCTATTTGTGGTGGAATATATGGCATTTCTAATATTTTTTCAACTTGACATATAATTCTTTCACAATAAAGTATGATAATTCAATTCACTACGCTGCTGATTACTCTAATTTGCATGAGCAATCTGAATCAGAGGATAAGTTGTCATATTCAGTCAGATAAGAGCTTCACCATGGTCAATTATGCGACTACCAGTCATTGGTTTTATTGCAATTAACGAGGATAACGACAATTAGAACATGCTTAATGTCAACGTATTCATAATCGGTTTTACCCACCCGTATGTCTGATGGTACTTTTTACTATTGTTACTATTTGCCGCCATCTGGGAGAATGATCGTTGATAAGGTTTTCTCAAACCGATCAATCTTTTTAGTGCTCTAGTTTTCTATTTGGCAAAGACCAGCTTCATTTTTTTACGAGGTAGATCTATGGTTGTTTTGGAGAAAATGATATGAATCATAAAAAAGGTTAAAAAAAATCATGTCGTTTGTCCTGGATCATTCATTATATTCCTTACCAGATGATATATCTTTATGCCGACAGAAAAGTCGAGGATGCAAGTTGATCCGTTCACTGAGACTTTCACCAAACTCGATACGTCTATCGAAATCATCTTCGTTCAATTCATGAACTAGTCTGATCTTATATGGATGAAATTTGTACTTATGCAGGATCCTGAAAACATTTGTACGATTAAAAGGATTTGGAAAAGCTGAATACACTTATTTGAATTAATGAATCGAAGAGGTTTTGTATTAAAGTGTATAATATTTTAAAATTCTTGCAAAGCACTTTCGACTTTCGTCATCATCAGTGCTCACTTGTCAGGCAACAGGAAGTATCAAGATAAGTGAATTGTACATTGTAATATTTGAATTATATAAAACAAAATAGGCTTACAGCCAAGAAAATACATTTTTGGATTGAGGCCATGTGGTTCAGATAGGCTTACAGCCAAGAAAATACATTTTTGGATTGAGGCCATGTGGTTCAGATACTTTGGCTGAACCACATGGCCTCAATCCAAAAATGTATTTTCTTGGCTATAAGCCTATTTCGTTTTATATAATTCAAATATTACAATGTACAATTCACTTATCTTGATACTTCCTGTTGCCTGACAAGTGAGCACTGATGATGACGAAAGTCGAAAGCGCTTTGCAAGAATTTTAAAATATTATACACTTTAATACAAAACCTCTTCGATTCATTAATTTGTACGATTGATTCTCGAAATAACTTAGTAAAAGATTGCGAATTTTCCATTAGTTCAACGTGCCCTAAAACTGCAGTACAATTAGCTTCATCGTTGACAACTCCTGAAAGATTATGCTTTTTATTGTTAAAAGATCCAGTTTTCATAAATTTGTTCAATAATTCCGAAACGTATTTGTGTCGTACATTTCTTTCTGAATTATTATCATTGAACATACGGGCAGCAGCTCTAGCACTATTTTCATTCTGGTAATACAAACTCTCTATTTCAATCCGTTCTCGAAAGCGTATATACCATTGCTTCTCAAGAATTCCCAAAAAAGAAACACCAATTGTTACTTCACCTGGTAGGCTCGTTTTCAACTCAAATAATTTTCAGCTTCCAAACTATGAGCTTCAGACCATAATGTTTTCTATTTTGTTTGAACCTGTTCATCATGGAACATCTGATAATGCAAAACAATTGATCCATTAAAAAAAATGGTGGGGGTGCGAAAGGGAAAGTTAGATCAGATGTGAATATTATGTCAAAATGTGTCCTGGTACTATTGTTGAGGTGTTTTTTTTTTATTTTTCCTGAAAATCATTGTTCCAAAAGTTATTCAGGGTGGCTCGTTTGCAACTCAAATAATTCGTAGCTCCCGAACCATATGTACTGGTATAGCAAATAATGTGGAACAATAACAAATTGAGAAATAAACAATATTCTAATTAGAACACCTAATACGTGCCAGGACAGCTCTTTTCGATGTATGCCGATCTTATGTTATTAAAACATTATGTAACATTGAGATAGGGAAGGATTACGACGAGGATCATGTAATTGAAACAAAGTAGATCAATTTGAGTTATTCTGAATAGAGGAAGTTTTTCTACGAAGTCGTTTCATTCCGTTCCTTATAAATGAACCTGAAGTGAGTTTATTACATGGCGATCATGCCAGGATGATTCCAGGATTACCACGTATGTTATTAACGGGTAGATACTGAGAAATAGAGACGAGTTGCATTTGACATCTTCCAACATGGGATCCACAGAGAGTAAAGAAGAAGTAATCATAAGCCAAGCCGGGAACAGTGGTGGAGTTTCAGCTAGCAATGGGTTCTCCGTTTCCGAAGTACTAGGCATAGTAGCTTTCGCCTGTTTCATTTTGGCACTCGGCGCATTTCTAATAAAGAGGTGCCAGAAATCATTAGAAAAGAAGATAAGAAGAGAGATAACGAGGAGTCAGGAGTTGGTATAGGCGTAAGGAGTGAGAAGAAAACGAATTTCATGGGTGGTTCACGCATTCCAAAGTGAAAACCAACAACAAGTAGAGTGGAAATTGGATGACACATGGAAAGACATTTTAAGGTCGTATTTATTTAGTATAAGTTTGTGTATCAATATATCGATTTATTTTCGTCTTTAGCGTAGCAAATGAGCATCATAGACTTATTTAGATACTCGTTTGAAGAACTCAAAGTTTTTAATAGGAATTTAAATAAAGATAGCAAAGAGAGGCGAGTCGATCTAAAAGCTATAAATCGCAAGTTTGAAGAATTAAATAGGATTGAATCAGAGTTAAATGAAGTGAAAAATAAATTCAATGCGGGCCCTAAAGATGCAGATATAATTCAAAAAGTTAAGTTATATGTTGAATCTTCAAACAAATTATTAGTCGATATTCGAAATACCTTAGAGACTAGATTAGCTAATATTACAGAAATTACTAGAAGTTTTACAATAATGGGTGAAAAATTTGATCTCAGAATAGCGTCAAGCTTATTGCCTATAACCGACAATTCGGAGGAATCTGTAAAACAGTTAATAGATGCCATTGAATTATACGATAGTCTTTTAGACGATAATGGAAAAATAACACTAACAAACTATGTCCTTAAAACTAGATTGTCACAAAGTGCAAAGATGAGATTAGAGTCGTCATATCCGTCTAATACTGATTTAATTAAAGACATCAAAACACACTTGTTGACAAAGCATTCTGCCGCAAGTTTATCAGTTGAATTACATAACGCAAAACAAAAACATAAATCAGTGAATGAATTTGGTAAATCAATCGAGGAATTACTGGTCGATTTGACAATAGCGCAAGCCGATGGAAATGTCGAGGCAATGAAAATTCTTAAAGTTGCGAACGAAAAACTGGCAATTCATGCTTTCGCGAACGGACTGCGAAGTCACGATCTGGGAACTGTCATAAAAGCTAGGAACTATAGCGCTTTGAAAGATGCTATAACGGGAGCTGTAGATGAGGAATGTACGGGAGGTGCAACCTCTTCTTCGCAGGTGTTTCACATGCGAGGGAACTCAAAACTTAATAATTTCAACCGTACGAGTCGAGGATTTCAGCAGAATAATAGGGGAAGACCAAATTTCAGTACCGGACAATTCAATAACTCACAATCGAATAAGATCAGAGGAAGTAGTTTGCATAGTAAAAATAATTTTAGGGGTCGAAACCAGGGACATTTTCGCGGAAATTTTAGAGGGCGTTGGAATAATCACAACAACCAAACTTTCAGTCCATCTCGAAGAGGGTTTTTTATGGAAAACGCTCAGGATGCTGAATTAAACAACCCTTCCCCGCAAGCTAATCAGTTTTTTCGGTCGAGTCAGTGAGAATGTAGGTGATTATAAGGTTTTAAGTATGAATGGTCTTAATTATGTATGTATGAAAAACGGAAAAAGTGAGTTGAAATTTTTATTGGATACGGGTGCTTCGGTAAGCGTAATTTTTACATCATGTATAAATAAAAATCAGTTTGTTGATACGACAAATAGAATCAAAATAAACGGCATAGCGGGTTTTGTCTTCACGCAAGGCTCGGCTAATATTACATTAGAACTATCTGACGTTAAGATAGGTCACGAATTTCATGTGGTGAATGACTTTGGTAGTGATATGAATGGTGTTATTGGGTCAGATTTCTTTGTCAAGCACTCTGCAATATTAAACTACGAATTATGCACATTCTCTATATATATAAACAATCAGAAACTGTCGATTCCACTGCAATCCAAGTATGAAAATTATATAACGATTCCACCAAGGTGCGAAATTATTAAATATTTGCAAGTACATAACTCAGATGATTGTATTATCATACCAGAAGAAATTTCAGAAGGTGTTTATACTGCGGGAATTATCGCAAAGCCTCACAACCACATTATACCTGTTAAAATTCTGAATATTACGGATAAAGAGGTACACTTGAAAAATTTTAGGCCCAAAACTGAAAATATTTCAGAATTTGATGTTCATACTTTTGGAAACACACACTTTTCAGTTGAGCGTATAGATAAGTTACTCAACACCATAAATACCAAAGGTCTTAATAAGCAGGAAAAAATAGCTATTGATAAAATCTGTGCAAAATATGCGGACGTATTTCGCTTTGAAAATGACCCACTGACGGTGACAAATGTCTGTAAACAGACCATACATTTAAAAAAGGATGCCATTCCGGTATACGTAAAACCATACCGGTTACCGCATTCGCAGAAAGCGGAAATAAATAAACAAATTGACAACATGCTGTCAGAAGGAATTATAGAGGAAACAAGGTCCGAATGGTCGGCACCATTGTTAATAGTACCGAAAAAAGAGGATAGTAAGGGTAATAAACAATGGAGGATAGTTATCGATTACCGTCTGTTGAATAAACGCATTGAGGATGACAAATTTCCATTACCTTGCATAGATGAAATTTTAGACTCACTCTCCGGAGCGATGTACTTCTCACATCTTGACTTATCTCAGGGCTATTATCAGGTTGAATTGGATGCAACATCTAGAGCTTACACAAGTTTCACAACCGATAAAGGTCAGTATCAAATGACGAGATTACCGATGGGGTTGAAACTGAGTCCAAGTGCTTTCTCTCGAGCGATGACCATAGCAATGTCAGGGTTAAATTATGAGAGATGTTTCATTTATTTGGACGATTTGATAGTTTTCGGGAATAATTTGGAAGTTCATAATCGGAATTTGGTAAAAACTTTGCAGCGATTGAGACAGGTCAATTTAAAACTAAATCCTTACAAATGCGAATTCTTGAAAAAACAGATATTGTATCTGGGTCACGTGATTTCATCTGAAGGAATATCTCCAGATTTTGAAAAAATACGTGTTATACAGCAATTTCCGGTTCCAAAAGACTCGAATGAAACTAAACGGTTTGTAGCATTTGCGAACTATTATAGGAAGTTCATTCAGAATTTCGCGGATATCGCAGCACCGCTTAACAGATTGTCAAAAAAGGGTGTAGTATTCGCTTGGAGCGAAGAATGTCAAAAAGCATTCGAAACGCTAAAGCAGGCGCTGGTACAACCACCAATTCTCGCATATCCTGATTTTTCGGAATGAAACGTTTTTAAATTACGTACCGATGCCTCAAATTTGGCTATCGGAGCAGTTCTGTCAAATTCAGATGATAAGCCGGTGGCGTTCGCCAGCAGATCGCTGAATAAAGCTGAAGTCAACTATTGTGTGATAGAGAAAGAATTACTTGCTATTTGTTGGAGTGTGAAAAAATTTCGTCCTTATCTTTACGGGAAAAAGTTCATTATCCTTACAGACCATAAACCATTATTATATCTTTTCGGTATGACGAATCCTTCAAGTAGACTAACGAAATTTAGGTTAACACTAGAAGAATATGATTTTACAATAAGTTATGTTAAAGGAAAAGATAATGTAACGGCTGATGCATTAAGTCGTATAAAAATTGACTCCGACGAACTGAAAGAAATGTCAGTTAATTCCTGTCAAGTCATGAATGTCGTGACAAGGGCACAAACGAAGAAATTGGGCAACAATTCACGGGAAAAGTCCAATATCTCTTTCGATAACAGGCCTGATCATCCTGGTGTCGTAGAATTATTGAAACCACCTAAAGAATTTGTTCAGTTGTATCCTTTGTCGAAAGTTGAGTTTCAAAGAAAAAAACGTTCTGAGTGTAAAATAAAAGGGAATATATTATATGATGAAAAGGCAAATACTATTTATATGAATCAGGATGAATCTCGATCAGCGACTGCATTCGGTGCATCGTTGAGAGACCTGAAGGAAATTTGCCAAGAATATGGAATTCCAGAATTAGTTATAGTAAAAGAAGATAGATGCGCATCGTTATTAAAAAACATTTTGGAAATTCCCAATGAAATTCGAAAGGCAGGTATAAAAATAAATATAATAAAAGCTCAGCAACACATAACTAGGAAGGAAACCCAGCAATTAATTTTGAACGATTACCACATGTTACCAACGGGAGGGCATGCTGGAATTAATCGCATGTATAACAATATTAGAAAACTTTACTTTTGGTCTGGTCTCCGAAAGGATATCGAAAATTTTGTAAAACGTTGTGATGACTGTCAGAGATATAAGTACTCAAGACCGCATCGGCAACCAATGAAAATAACCACAACGGCTACCTCAGCGTTTCAGAAAGTTTTTCTTGACTTGGTGGGCCCTTTAGACCAAGACAGGGAAAATAACCGATACATTTTGACGTTGCAATGTGAGTTAACAAAATTCGTAGAAGGGTATCCATTAGAAAATAAAGAGGCAGTAACAGTCGCGAAATCATTCGTAGAAAATTTTATTTTACGATTTGGTATTCCAGAACAAGTTGTGACAGACAGAGGCACTGAATTTCTAGCGTCGACCTTCAAAGAGTCGTGCAAACTGCTAAAAATCGAACAGCTGAATTCAACGGCGTATCATCACGAAACCATTGGAGCATTGGAAAACACACATAAAAATCTAGGTGATTATTTACGCATACATGCATCAGAGCATCCAGACACCTGGAGCTCATGGATACCATATTGGTGTTTTGCATATAATAATACAGTGCATACGGAAACTCGGTATAGTCCATACGAATTGGTTTTCGGCAAAATGAGTCGAGTACCATCGAGCATTGCTACACAAGTCGACCCTGTATATAATTTCGATGATTACCCAATTCAGTTAAAATTTAGATTGCAAACAGCTTGGAATGACGCGAGAAATAATTTAATGGTATCAAAATCGTTACGAAAACAAAAACTAGATATTAAAATTAATCCTGTTAATGTTAGGATAGGTGATAAGATATTAGTAAGGAACACATCTTCAAATAAGTATGATCCTATCTTCAAAGGTCCTTATATTATAGTAGAAGATAAAGATCCAAATGTTGTAGTTAGAATAGATAATAAGCTGGTAGAAATACACAAAAATAGGACAAAATTGTTTATTGAATGAAAAAAAAAAATATTGTTTAAAATTTTTTTTTTTCGTCATCGGGGGGAGATGTACTGGTATAGCAAATAATGTGGAACAATAACAAATTGAGAAATAAACAATATTCTAATTAGAACACCTAATACGTGCCAGGACAGCTCTTTTCGATGTATGCCGATCTTATGTTATTAAAACATTATGTAACATTGAGATAGGGAAGGATTACGACGAGGATCATGTAATTGAAACAAAGTAGATCAATTTGAGTTATTCTGAATAGAGGAAGTTTTTCTACGAAGTCGTTTCATTCCGTTCCTTATAAATGAACCTGAAGTGAGTTTATTACACATAAGCTTCTGTCCATATGTTTTATACTTTGTTGAAATCTGTTCATCATGGAGCATCTGATATTGCGAAACGATATAAGGTGATCCTTTTAAAAAAAATTGGTGACATGCTCTGGGGGTGTCTAATCTCCATTAATATAGTCTTTTTCAACTAAAATTACTTTTTAATCCTTTTCTGCCAGTCTTCTTCAGTAATATTAGATACTTCTTCTTTAACTAGCTCTATCACCTTCTTATCAAATTTTGGGAAATTATTGTTACGCCTGATGCTTTGTTTGAATTTTCCCCAAATCAACTCGATGGTATTGAAAATACCAAAATAGGGCGAAGTCTTAATATGGTGTGTCCATACTTTTCAGATATACTCACAAGGGCATACACTTTTTCAAATGTTTTTGTCTGTAAAACTTCAAGTAGTTGGTTTTTGGTATAGTTATCTTCAAAATATAAATTGTTATCCATTAAAAAACTTTGTATTTCATTTTTCCTCGAATTTTCATTCGGTACTTTGATGAGCTGTCGCGAATGATAGGAAGCGTGTTCAAGAACTATTACACTATTCGCATCCAAATTTGGGATCAATATGTTTTCAAACCGTTCCTCAAAAATATTACCTTCCATGTTCTTATGATAGTCAACATTGCAGTCCTTGAGTTTTTTTTCCACATAATTTCAAAGAATTCGGAACCCATCCTTCGCTTCCTACACAATGCACAATGATTAGTCGCGATCCTTTGTTTGCAGGCATGTTAGGCGTACACATTATCGAACCATTAGTCCACCCTTTCGTAACTGTGTCGTGAGTGTCATATCAAGTTTCGTCCAAATAGAAAATTTGCCGTTGTTCCTGTCTATATTTAGTTATTTGTTTTAAGTATTAACACGCAATTCCACTATTCTTCTGCTTTCCATAACTGATCGACGTTTTTTATTATTTTGAATCTAAATCATAGTTTCTTTATCTAATTCTGAAGAGTTTTGTCACAGCAGCTCACGTTATGGCCGGAAGTATTCAATTTCTTCCTTATGATTTCAATTGTAGGAATCTCATTGCTTTTGTAACAGTCGTATATTGTTTTTTTAATTATTTTATTAGATGAACATCTAAAGGTTTTGGTAATCCCGCATCAAATCGCGTCTTGCGTTCGTAAGGTTTGTTTTTGACTATTTTACGCACAGTTGAGAAAGGAATTTCGGTCAAATCTGATGTTGCTTGTAATAAATGTTTTCCCTCGAAACCAAACTTGATATGTAGATTCTTATATACATTGAAACATACTCTCTGTGTTTCAATATTCAAATGCATCCGAATCTTATTCACTGGTATCTCTTTTTCGCATTGTTCACCATCGCTAGTGGAATCACTACACAGGAAAAAGTCTGCGTTGTTATCACACTCGTTATTACTATTATTACTTGTCCAAGGACGCCTCATTTTAAACATATAACAAACATTTCAAGTAATTATGACTGCACCAATATCGAATTTCAACACTCAAATCGCGATCAGTTCCTGAACTGAACATTGACAACACGATTCGTCTAATCATCCTCACATTCTTTTGGTCACCGTAACGTGACTTCAAATTTAATTTTATGACTCTTCAGCCAATCATAAAACTCGGTTAATAGAAATTATCCAATACGAACCTTCAATTCTTCAGTCCACTTGGACTAATTCGTAGCGGCATTATTTCTTTGTATTGTTTTTTTTATTCTTTGAGTTCACCGATAGCTTTAAGAATTACTATATCGGTTACTTCGACAATACCAGAAGTCATTCAGGGTGGCTCGTTTTAAATGGAATGCACTGTATATTATTTGACGTATCGTGAGGTTGAAAAATGGATTCAAATGAAAATAGGAAAAACATAAATGAAATGACTTTGACATATTTTCTAATCGGGCAAACAAATTCTGAATAGAGGGTGATGTACATTTTTCTTTTTAATGTTTCAACATGGAATAGATATGTTTTCATAATGTGAGACCATTCCAATTTGGTTGATGAAGGCCAGTGGCATATTATCGTGAAAAAAGTGTAATTCTATATTTTTCATTATCAGAAGTAAGTTTTTGAAACTATAGCTCCGACTTTCTAATTGGCCATACCTCCGAATTTTAGGTTAGTGATCAGTATATCTAATAATTTCTTCCTAAGTCTATGACGAGCTCAAAAAATGAATATTCATCTTACTCAGTGGTTATCCTACGCAAAAAATGTTCGATTGTGTCTGAGACAATGAAACAGTTTTTTTTCGAACTAAAAAAGTTGATTACCCCGTCGCGTAATCAATCAAATCGACTTCCAGCTACTGCTCTATTAGCGATCACTTTTTTCTTAAAAGGATTGCCGCAACGACCGAATGTCACCAGCCCTGAACTACTTACAATTTCGAACGACATCGAAATCAATTATTAGAGACATTCGAACCGGTCACCATTCTAATTAATATTCGTTACCGAAAATTACATAATTATTTGAAGATCATTATCCGCATCGAGTTACAGAAATATAAAATGCACGCTTCATTAACTTTTCTGACAAATTGGTTTCCCAATTAAAGCTCGTGTTTCCGTTTGCATCTAATTCGGCGTGAAGTAATTGGCGTTCAATTATGACAGAGTGATTGTTTATCTGATAGTAAATCAGTCTCTGAGAAAATTCAATGCCGAAGGGTTGATCGAAATTGATTCGTCTACTGTTGTGTTTTATTTTGATTTTCTTCGGAGCGATGAAAAAATTGTAGTCAGGGATACCTGAAAACTGTACACACCTCAGCAACTTTTGATGCTTTATAAAGCTCAGATCAGATCTTTGTTCTCGAGTATGGAGCTCCGCTCCTAAGCATACCCTGCTTAGCCATATCAATCATTTGCCAACTGTCAAAATATCCGTACATTCTACACTGTATGCCGATGACATCATCATGATGTGACAAAGTCCGGATTTAGAGTCCTTAAATAAATTAATTCATAATGATGTCAACGTAATTAAAAACTGGTGTAACTCAAATAAGTTTTCTTTCAATGTGTCAAAAACCATTGTTGTCTGTTCCAGAGGGCAGAATGAAAATATTTCACTAGGAGAAGATGGTTTATTATTCACTAATTGAATCTCATCTGCGTTATGGCATTGCCTTCTGGGGGTTAGTAACAACGTAATTTTTAATTCATGTCTGATGTCTGTTCCCAGATATTTGGAAATTAGCTAAAGTATGTCCTGTATACAAAAGTGGTGAAAATCATATATAGAGAATTACTCATCCATATCTTTTTGTATATTTTCTAAAATTTTTGAGAATATTTCATCGCATATATGCTTCTGTTCAACGGCAACTATCTCAGTATCAACATGGATTTGTTACTAAGCGTTCTACTGTTTCAAATCTAGTCACTATTACTCAATTTATTTCCGAGGCATTAAATAACAATGGCCAAGTTGATGTTATATACACGGATTTCTCTAAAGCATTTGATAAAATTGATCATGGTGTTTTGCTCAATAAACTGACGAGTTTTGGTTTTTCGAATACTGCCTGTCAGCTGATGCAATCCTATCTGACATGTAGAAAACAATTTGTCTCCCATAACGGTTATAAATCTAGAACATATATAGCTTCTTCTGGTGTGCCTCAGGGCTCCAACCTAGGTCCTCTTTTGTTTTTATTGTTTATTAATGACTTATGAGAAAGTTTAGCTTGTGAGCAGTTATGCTTCGCGGTTTGAAATTATTTTCTATAATTAAGGAAGTAGGTGATTGTGTAAATCTTCAATCTCAATTAGAATCTCTTGTTGCTTGGTGTAGCAATAATAAATTGAAACTCAATGTGGAGAAATGTAAAGTAGCGAGTTATAGTTGAAAAAAATAGGTTTATAAATTCACGTATGCAATATAGGATTCAGATCTGCTGTGATGTAATGAGATTAAAGACCTAGGAGTAATATTCGATCATAAATTAACAGTTGGTAGATATATTTCACAAAAAGTTTCACAATCTCTCAGAACTTATGGTTATTGTTAGAAATTGCAGAAACTTTCATAATAAGAAAGAAAATGTGCGTCGCTAATATTTTTATTCAAGTTAGTGAATGAGAGAGTTGACGGTCCTAAAATTCTTGAACAATTCAACTTCAATGTTTCACGGCCAGCTTCACGATCTCAATCCATTTTCAGACCTCTCAGAGCAAGAACTTACATTATGCTCAATTGCCCAATATGTTATGTGCACAAATTTCAATAGCATTTGTGCAGATAGGTGATTTATTATTCACTAACCTTCATAACATTATTAGAATTGCTAACATGTACTTGAAGTAGGTAATTAGAATTAGTTTTTTTTTTGTTTATTTTATTTTTCGTTTATGGTTAAGTATTGTGAATACAATTTTATGTTGTCCTGTAAATGGGTAACTGTTGGACAATAAAGCTATTATTATTATTATTAAAACAACGACATGCAGGCCATTTCAATCCAACAAAAACGGGTAATACGGCACATGTGTAAAGCAAAAAATCGGGATTCTTGCCTTACCTATTATTACGTGTTGGGAATCACACGTTAAAAGATAAGACCTTGTTAGTCCTTAGCTCGCACAAGTTTCTCAACTCCTGAGAGTTGTCGTTCATATAGGGGCGATAGCTGATTAACGGAAAAACATGTTTTTTTAAACGTCACATCTTGTTAAAGACTCTTATATACAATGGATTTGAAATGAAACATTTCATTAAAAAATCTTAACGGAGATTGACGAAAAATGGAGCGACACCGAAAATGCACAAGAGTCATGGTTCACATATTTGAGGATGCATAACTCTAATATTGTAAATAATTTCCTTGGTCAGTTGAAATACATGGTGAAATGCACACACTGTGGACACTCATCAGTAACCTTTGATCTGGGATTTGCCTCTCTTCATACCACAAAGAACCGACCAATTGAGTTTGTGGCAATGCTTGGATTCGTTTACAAGAGAAGAAACTTTGTATGGAAATGAAAAACCGACGTGTTCGAAATGCAAGGAAAGGAGAAAATGCACAAAGTTCCTATCAATCCACAAGTTTCCCCATATTTTAGTAATTCATTTAAAAAGATTATCTTCAACGGAAAGATTTAGAGGCAAATTGAATAATGTCATCGAATTTCCTCTAGAAGGATTGGATGTGGACAATTTTGTTGTTATAATCTATATGCACTTTTAAATCACAGTGGGATTACTTACAGAGGGAATTATACAGCATACTGCAGACACCTGCATACTGGCGCCTGGCACAAATACAATGATTCACAAGTGTCACCAATTTCACCAAAATCGCTTGTTAGTGGAGAAGCATACGTCCTTTTTTATGAAAATGATGGAACATAATCGCACCATTGAGATAACTGAAAGAAATTTCCTTTGTGCAATTATTATTAATGATTAAAAAAATTCCGAAAAAAGAAAATTCGGATTCAATTTTAATACTGAAGTCATCTTTTGTTAGTGTAGTTGCCCTGGTCTGATGTGACATTTGATATGTTGTTCCTTCATTCATTATTTCCTGACTAATTCATGTTTTGTATTTCATCAGTTCGGACTTCTATAATATAATATAATATAAATTGATTTGACGAAACACACCACGAAACATTGTCAACCACATTCAAACAAACGTTGAATACCCGGTACGGACCCGGAACCAGCGACTTATTCCATACACCACGAAACATTGTCAACCACCTTCAAACTAATCCATGTTTTGTTTTATGTCTCGTTTTAAACAATTTAGGTTTATATTCTGATTGCGTTTTGTTTTGTATCTATTTTTTCAAATACTAACATAAGATACGGTTTTTTTAATAAGAATTTTTGTTCATGCAATAAAGAATATGTCTCTCTCTCTTTTCATCTCTCTCTCTCTCTCTCTCTCTCTCTCTATTTTTCAGAATGTGGAAGGTTATACACCCAAAAAAAAAGTAAGAAACTGGTGTACACTCTACAATAATAATAATAAAAATAATAATAATATTTATTACGGTATTGACGAGACACCGGTGTTGCCCTAAGCTCCGGGGGATATTGAATCCGTTGTGGGGAACGAGAAGTGCCGAATTTATTGGAACTATTCGTTCCCCATCCTCAGGCTCATACAAGCTAATAAGCCTGATGTAGTCCTTCTCGACCACCAGAGCAAAACGATATTTGTCGTGGAGTTTTCAGCTCCTGGCGAGACGAATATCGTCAGAAAAGAGGAGGAGAAACGGATAAAATATCGAGATTTTCTCTTCGAATTTCGCAGACTCTATCCAGATCACTCTGTCAAGATGGTTTTTCTGATTAGTGGAGTCCTTGATGGAATGTTATCCTCTCTATTCTCGAATCTGAAAATCATATCGGCTTGCCGCACTAAGGCAGAAATCTTAGCCACACAGATGCAGAAGGCTGTCATTCTTGGCTCACTGCGCTTGCTCAGGGCACATGCTTCTCGAACCCAATGATCACTTACCCCACGGTGTGGGGAGTGGTCATTGGACCTGACTAGATGTCGAAAAGTAATTTTCGGCCAGTGCCGGTTTTAGCACTACCAGCGCCTGGGCGAGATTTATATGGCGCCCCCTAACTGCAATTCAAACTCATATGAAAAAAGGAAAAAGATATAATGGAATTACCCTTTATTAAAAGAAATAACCATTTAAAAAAAACTAATGAAATTTGACTTTTCTAGCATTTCTGTTAGCAAACTCTTTTATTGTTTTATCAAAATCGAGGTTTTCAGCAATTTCATTCTCGATTGACAAAGTTGCCAAGTTTATCAATCGGGATTGCGATATTGTCGATCGCAGATAGGTTTTTTTATCAGGTTAGGCTTAAAAAAACTCCTCTCCCTACTAACAACCGTTACAGGTATACTTAATAATATACGTATTGCTATTCATACATTTGTATACAGTTCTTGTAAGTTGCGATCTTCGATAAAATTCAAAACAAAAACAGGGGTAGCCACATTCTAATCAGGCAAAAAAGATTTCAGATTTATGAGTTCATCACACAAAATACATCCATTAATATCTGATTCAGAGTCTGCTAGAGTCTGCAGTTGATTTCAAATGGAGATCACCACAGAGTTTGACAAGGTCAGGTTTTTCCGCAATCTGTTTCATATTGTACAAAAAAGACCAATATTCCAAGTACTCATTTAACTGTTCAAATCTTTCATTGACTGAAATTAATTTAGTGTCCAAAATACAGTTGAAAAATTCAATCTAAAATTTTTTTCCGGAGAAGCTATAGGTTCATCGCGGGCAGTTTCACCAGCTTGACGCTTAACATATCGAATTCTTGTCGTGGCTCTAAACACAGGTTCAATTTCCAGTTCTTCAGGCAATTCCTTCGCCGTTAAACTGGCGCTTTTGAAACCTGTATTTTTATATTATTCCAAGAAAGTGCAGCATTTTTTCAACAGTTCTGTGCATTTACCGAGCTATGTGTCTGTTGATTGCAGAGATTCACTAACGATATTAATTTGAAAAAGTATGTCATACCAAACGATCAATGACACTATGAAGCTAAAATCTTTTAGCTGTTCGGCTAGACTAGTAGACTTGAGATTTGAACACTAGTTGTCTGAGTATTCAATAGCTAAAGTAATTAAAGCGTCATGGATGGCACTAATTTGATAACGGACTGCTTTAAAACTGCTGTATCTTGCTTCCCAAAACGTGTGTCACTGCGGTGCCCCTTTACATCCGTCGCCCAACCGTGCCCTACCCTAACGCCGCTACTGTTTCCGGCATTGTGGATTTTTAGTGTGTAAACAGAGGGGATTCTTTTCCCAGAAAATCGACTGTGGAGTGGGACGCAAATTGTTCAGCTACTATTGTTCAGTGCAAGTTAGATACAAATTCACTGATATCAGTTTATTATGCCAAATTTCACTCGATCATGTATCAGAACATTTCGGTCTGGGGACTAGCTACTGGATCAGACAGGATTTTTATAAAACAAAAAGCACTGCTGAGGTTGATATTTAATTTAGACTTTAGAACTTCATGTAGAAATATATTCAAACAAAATAAAATATTGACAGTTGCAAGTCTGTACATTTTAAAAACATTTTCGCCTTTGAATAATATTACAAATTTAAATATCCTTTTCAACTCTACAAATGGGAAAAATTCTTATGACATTCATAATTTCAATGACAACTTGAAGAAAAAAATATTGAATCTTGAAATTAAAATCACCCATAATGATTTAAAAAATTTAGAGAACATTTCGAACAAACAAACAAAATTTGTTACAGACTCAATTCCTATCAATATTTGGCTAGAATTTGAAAAGAGACAAACTATCAAATACAATAAAATTTTCAATGACATAAAAAAGAAAAATATCGATAAACTCAATATACTCAAAATGAATTCAAAATCAGATATCAAAACTAAAGAAAATTGGATAAAAAATTTATCAGATATCATTATACCAGAAGATATAAAACATTTTCTCGCCTTAGGATTCAATTTCAGCTTGCCACCAACTACCACAGAGGTGAATATACCAAATTTACTCTCAGATATTGAAAATTTGATAACTGGGTTTTGTGATAGCAAAAAGAATCTTTTCAGAGCGAAGATAACAAATATCGTAACTAACTTTCTCCAAAAACCTCATGATAATAAAAATTATCTCAATTTCCTATTTGAAAAAACAAAAACATTTTTGAAGAATCATCCAGAATTGATTCTTACAAGATCTGATAAAGGTAACGTGACAGTTATTATGAAGAAATCTGATTATATTGAGAAATCTCTTGAGATTATCAATGATAGTGAATCTTATGTTGAACTTAATAGAGATCCCGTTTCAACAATACAACAAAAAGCAAATAAAATCATTACGGATTTGAAAAAATCTGAAATGATATCAGAAGATGAAGCAAAAACTTACATGATTTATAATTCCATATTACCCAAATATTATGGACTCCCTAAAATACATAAACCTGATTTGAAACTGAGACCAATTATTTCCTCCATTGATGCTCCAAATAGCAAAATTGCTCAAATGATCACTAAAATTCTCACTGATGCTTATAATTATGAAAATGAATTCTATATTAAGGATTCTTTCGATTTTTCCAATTTCATAAATGAAAAATCACTACCCCCTGGTTATATTCTGATCAGCCTTGATGTGATTTCACTTTTTAGCAATATACCTATGAATCTAGTGGAGAAAAGTATTATCAAAAGATGGAATGATATAAATAAAAAATGTTCAATAAACCAAAACAAATTTATTGAAATAATTGGTTTCATCTTCAACTCAAGTTGAAGTCGAAGGTAGATACTATAAACAAATTCTTGGTACACCAATGGGAGCTACTATTTCTCCTATTATAGCTCAATACGTAATGGACGATCTTTTTGAAAACATACTTCCCAAATTGAGTTTTGAAATTCCCTTTTTAAAGAAATATGTTGACGATGTCATCTGTGCAATACCTTATGACAAATCTAATGAAATTCTTGATGTTGTCAATAGATATGATAAGAAGTTACAATTCACTATCGAAATAGAAAATAATCAGACCCTTCCTTTTCTTGATACAAGAGTTATTCGTAAAACTGATAATTCCTTGATTACAGATTGGTATGTCAAACCTACTAATTCAGGAAGATATATCAATTACTATTCCTTTCACAAAAAATCAGTTAAAATTAATTTAATACTCTGTTTGAAAAAAAGAATAGAAAAATTAGTACACCCTTCCCTCAAGCAAAAAAATCTCAGACTTCTTAGAGACATACTGATCGATAATTCTTATCCCAGAAAACTTCTTAATAAAATAATTTTCAATACTGGCAGTAATACAAATTCTGATGTAATTAACAGAAATGTATGTAATGATAGTTCACCTATCAATATTTCTTATAAATCTATACCTAACCTTGGAAATTTATCTTCAAATATCATAAAACTTTTTCATAATGAACAAAATATCAAAATATGCCAAAAAAATATTAAAACTATAAAGAATTTGAATACTAAATTGAAAGATAAAACTGATACAACAAAAAAGTCAAATGTGATTTATAACATTCCTTGTAATAATTGTAACTTGAATTATATTGGAACAACATCTAGAATTCTTAATGATAGAATAACTTCACATAAAAGTGATATAAAGCTCAATAAAAAATCATGTGCATTAGCACAACACTCTATAGAAACAGGTCATAAACCAAATTACTCTAATATCAAAGTTTTACATACAGAAAAAAATATTTTCAAACGCTTTTTTCTTGAAATGGTGGAAATTAATAAGTCTTCTGATTGTATGAATAAGAAAACTGACATTGATAATCTCAGCAGTATATATAGCAATTTACTAGAACTACATCAAAAACATAATAATAATGAAAGATGTATCAATCAATAACTCTTTCATTACAGTAAAAAATTATCAAATCATCATACCCATTGAAAAATGACATTTATGTGAAGGTATGACATTTGTCAAACCCACAAAAAAAAATCGTTCACATGTTAACTCTTACGTCAATTTATATCTTCAATTTATTGTTTTTCACTCTTTTTTACTGTAAGTATGATTTGTAATGTTATTCAAAGGCGAAAATATTCAAAAATCATTAAATTATAGGCCCTGAAGAAGCTTCCCATTAGAAGCGAAAGCTTCTATATATATATATATATATATATATATATATATATATATATATATATATATATATATATATATATATATATATATATATATATATATATATATATATATGTTGTGGATATTATTACACAGGATTTTATATGATGCCTGGACAACATTATTTTTATTGTGAAACCTAGTTTACTTGCATTCTATCTAGACCTACAATTTTATTTATATGTTTGTTTATACCTTTGTATGTTTATATGTATGCATGTTTATAACTACAATTATGACTTATCCCATCTACACATTATGTAGCAAAAAGGATCAATAAATCTATCTATCTACTATTGTTCAGCTACCGCTTGTGTTAGTGGTAGAATTGTAGATTTTGTAAAGTTTTGATAAACAATTTTAGCTACCGACCAGAAGGATTTAGACTCGGGATTGGCAAGCAGTTCAACCCTAAATCTCTGATTGTGAAGTTCTTTGCTTTCATTTATTCCAATTTTGCAGCTGTTGCCAGCATTAACAAACCAAGTATTGTTTTTGGAACTGGGATTTTTGCGAGGTTTTTGGAGGCGACAGCTTCGTCGCTGTCTTTGTTGAACCAAGGTTGGTCGTTAGAAGTTCGTTTCATTGAAAAAAGAATATATGCATCCACAGATGATATTTCATTCCTTCTAGTTGAGTTGACTCATACATTTGTCGAAAACTTTTTGACGGTCTGCCACTGGCTCGCGGAACGTGAATCCAATAAAAGTATTGTTACCCACCATTAATCACTTTTCGCCGGTTCGGACGAGCTCCTCTTTGATTATAGCAATCAAAGTGATTGTAAATATTTTGCAGTGCCGCCCTAATCGTGTACCACTCGTCGGCCATGACGTTGCATGCAACGACGGGGTGAAAAAAACCAATATTGTTAACACGAATAATGAATATACCCAATAAGTATCTGACCTAGTAAGATGCAATTTCTCTTTGATGAGGTTCGATCACTGTGTCGACCAGAGTGTATGTTACGTAAGATTGCATTGTTATACCGCTATTACATCACTGTAGTGGTGATTGTTAGGAGAGGTTTGTTTTTTGTCATGAAACATTTTGTGAGACTTGTTACTCTTTGGAGGTTTGGAATGTCATCATATAAAAGAGAGAAAATTGAAGTCTAAAAGCAAACTTTTACCTCGAAGAAGTTAGCAAAGCTACTTGCAGTGAAACCAATGAAATGTATTTTTTTATAGTTTTTATCGATTTTTTCTGGGTTTTTTCCACCTTCTATAATATAAAATTGAAAATTATTAAGGCAAACTTCATACAGGTATAAATGTTCTATTTATGAGTAAATTGTATTTAATAGTCTTGCTTATTAGACATCCTAGACAGATGTTCTATTTGTGAGTAACTTGTCGTATTTAATAGTTTTGCTTATCAGACATCCCAGACATATATCAGTTAACGTCTTTGTTCCTTTGAGTTTACGTCTCTTAGAGTGAGGTTCATTACTGACAATCATTATTATTATAAAAAAAAAACAAATTACAATGTCTCGTTTCAAAACTTCTCTTTTCAAGTCATCTTTTTCCTACAATATGAGCAAAGTTTATAATTGTATACTTATAGAAATGAGAAATCTTTCTCCATTTGCATTTAAAAAAACCTTTGGAAAATCATTTGTTTCCAGGTTGAGTGGAAGAGCGCGTCTTTTCGATAAGTCACCTTACCGTCAAGACCGAAATCTGCCTTTTGCCGGATTGCCATATAAGTTTGTATTCTATTTCACAATTCTATTTTGTAGTCTGGGTTTATAAAATATATTATTATTATTATTTTTTTTTGTCACCGTTGTGTGCGCTGATCAGGCCCTATCCCCCGAAGCCCCGATACATTCGGGAGGGCGCGATAGCATTATCAACCAATGACCACTCCCCACACCGTGAGGCAAGTGATCATTGGGTACGAGAATCATGTGCCCTGAGCAAGCGCAGTGAGCCAAGAATGACAGCCTTCTGCATCTGTGCGGCTAAGATTTTTACCTTAGTGCGGCAAGCCGGTATGATTTTAAGATTTTAAGCGTGGTATGGGTAGCGTCTGTGAAGTTCGAAGAGAAAATCTCGATACTTCATCTGTTTTCCTTCTTTTTTCGGACGATATTCGTCTCGCCAGGAGTTGAAAACGCCACGACAAATATTGTTTTGCTCTGGTGGTCGAGAAGGACTATCAGCTTATCAGCTTGTAGGATCCTGATGGTGGGGAACGAATAGTTTCAATAAATTCGTCACTTCTTGTTCCCCACGACGGATTCAATATCCTCCGGAGCGTAGGGCAATACCGTAATACCGTAAGAGTGCCGTAGATGGTAATATAGCACTCTTAAGGCCGCGTTATGTTGATGGATATAGGCTGAGACCGCACATGCTGGACATATAGCAAGTGCATCAGGGTCTCGGGCGCCTCGTGGCAGGCCCTGCACCTTGTGTCAGGAACCTCCATACCCACCATGCGACTGCGGTAGACTAAGGTGTTGAAGACACCATCCTCGCAAGCCATGATGAACCCCTCAGTTTCCGACTTCAGCCCACTTGACCTGAGAAAAGCGAACGTCAGGCGCTTTGATAAGCCAAGGTCTCCAATGCTATTGAAGAAGACGCCATGCATTGACTTATCCTTGTGTCTTCGTAGATATACAGTGATCTCTGCGGCTTTCATCTGAGCTTTTTGCTGAACGGGTTCCAACTCGGTGACAGAGTAGTGGTAAACTCGTTCAGAGTCGAAAACTATACCGAGTTCATCAGCTGCTCAGGCAGCTGCCCTAAGGAGAAATGCTCCAATTCCTGTTCTCTCATGGTCACAGACCATGCAGAGAAAGGGATCCGAACTCCTGACGAATTTACAGGCTATTTCCAGTACCATTCTGTCATGTAGACACTCCAAACTCAAAAGTCTACGGCCTCCCTGTTGTCGGGGGAAGTACAATCGTGGAACGGACGATTTGGGATGCAAACTCCTATAAAGATGCATCATTTTTCGGGTCTTTACGTCGAGTTGATACAGCTCCTCCCGAGTCCACTGTCCAGATCTGTCGAAGTTTGTGCTGATACTTGCCGCGGAAAGAGTATTTCACTGCTATTATCCCATTTTTTTTACCGTAGTGTGCGCTGGTCAGGCCCTATCGCCCGAAGCCCCGATACATTCGGAAAGGCGCGCCAGCATTATCAACCAATGACCACTCTTCACACCGTAGGGTAAGTGATCATTGGGTCCGAGAATCATGTGCCCTGAGTAAGCGCAATGAGCCAAGAATGACAGCCTTGAGGCTGTGCGTAAAAGATTTCTGCCTTAGTGCGGCAAGCCGGTATGATTTTAAGATTCGAGAATAGAGAGGATATCATTCCACCAAGGACTTTAATAATCAGAACAACCATCTTGACAGAGTGATCTGGATAGAGTCTGCGGAGTTCGAAGAGAAAATTTCGATATTTTATCCGTTTTTCCTCCTCTTTTCAGACGATATTCGTCTCACCAGGAGCTGAAAACTCCACGACAAATATCGTTTTAATCTGGTGGTCGAGAAGGACTACATCAGGCTTATTAGCTTGTAGAGGCCTGATGGTGGGGATCGAATAGTTTCAATAAATTCAGCACTTCCCCACAACGGATTCAATGTCCTCCGGAGCGTAGGGCAATACCGGTGTCTCGTCAATACCGTAAGAGTGCCGTAGATGGTAATATAGCACTCTTAGGGCCGCGTTATGTTGATGGATATAGGCCGAGACCGCATATGCTGGACATATAGCAAGTGCATCAGGGTCTCGGGCGCCTCGTGGCAGGCCCTGCACCTTGTATCAGGAACCTCCATACCCACCATGCGACTGCGGTAGACTAAGGTGTTGAAGACACCATCCTCGCAAGCCATGATGAACCCCTCAGTTTCCGACTTCAGCCCACTTGACCTGAGAAAAGCGAACGTCAGGCGCTTTGATAAGCCAAGGTCTCCAATGCTATTGAAGAAGACGCCATGCATTGACTTATCCTTGTGTCTTCGTAGATATACAGTGATCTCTGCGGCTTTCATCTGAGCTTTTTGCTGAACGGGTTCCAACTCGGTGACAGAGTAGTGGTAAACTCGTTCAGAGTCGAAAACTATACCGAGTTCATCAGCTGCTCAGCAGCTGCCCTAAGGAGAAATGCTCCAATTCCTGTTCTCTCATGATCACGGACCATGCAGAGAAAGGGATCCGAAACCTTGACGAATTTACAGGCTATTTCCAGTACCATTCTGTCATGTAGACACTCCAAACTCAAAAGTCCACGGCCTCCCTGTTATCGGGGGAAGTACAATCGTGGAACGGACGATTTGGGATGCAAACTCCTATAAAGATGCATCATTTTTCGGGTCTTTACGTCGAGTTGATACAGCTCCTCCCGAGTCCACTGTCCAGATCTGTCGAAGTTTGTGCTGATACTTGCCGCGGAGAGGGTATTTTACTGCTATTATCCCATTTTTTTTACCGTAGTGTGCGCTGGTCAGGCCCTATCGCCCGAAGCCCCGATACATTCGGAAAGGCGCGCCAGCATTATCAACCAATGACCACTCTCCACACCGTAGGGTAAGTGATCATTGGGTCTGAGAATCATGTGCCCTGAGTAAGCGCAGTGAGCCAAGAATGACAGCCTTGAAGCTGTGCGTAAAAGATTTCTGCCTTAGTGCGGCAAGCCGGTATGATTTTAAGATTCGAGAATAGAGAGGACATCATTCCACCAAGGACTTGAATAATCAGAACAACCATCTTGACAGAGTGATCTGGATAGAGTCTGCGGAGTTCGAAGAGAAAATCTCGATATATTATCCGTTTCTCCTCCTCTTTTCTGACGATATTCGTCTCACCAGGAGCTGAAAACTCCACGACAAATATCGTTTTGCTCTGGTGGTCGAGAAGGACTACATTCGGCTTATTAGCTTGTATGGGAGGGAACGAATAGTTCCAATAAATTCGGTACTTCTCGTTCCCCACAACGGATTCAATATCCCCGGAGCGTAGGGCAAAACCGGTGTCTTGTCAATACCGTAAGAGTGCCGTAGATGGTAATATAGCACTCTTAGGGCCGCGTTATGTCGATGGATATAGGCTGAGACCGCATATGCTGGACAAGCTGATAGCAAGTGCATTAGGGTCTCGGGCGCCTCGCGGCAGGCCCTGCAACTCGTGTCAGGAACCTCTATACCTATCACGCGACTGCGGTAGACTAAGATGTTGAAGACACCATTCTGGCAAGCCATGATGAACCCCTCAGTTTCAGACTTCAGCCCACTCGACCTGAGAAAAGCGAACTGCAGGCGCTTTGATAAGCCAAGGTCTCCAATGTTATTGAAGAAGACCCCCATGCATTGGCTTATCCTTGTGTATCCTCAGAAGTAAGGTGATCTCTGCGGCTTTTATCTGAGCTTTTTGCTGAACGGGTCCCAACTCGGGGTTATCATTATTATTATTATTATTTTTTTTTCCTTCACCGTAGTGTGCGCTGGTCAGGCCCATCATTATTATTTATTATTATTATTATTTATTATTATTATTATTATTATTATTCTCGTCTTGATCCATTCAACTTGATGTTCGAGGTCTGATTTCAAAATGTGTTTTGACAGTTTCAATCCTTATGATGTACTGTTTGGAACCTTTGGTGTAGTAATGAATATTACTGGAGTTTTTTCCCAACAACAAATCATTATTTTTACACCTCGACACGTGTTTCGATCACCAAGTGATCATCTTCAAGAGGAAGATAAGATGATCACCTGGTGATCGAAACACGTGTCGAAGTGTAAAAAAATAACGATTTGGTGTTGGGAAAAAACTCCAGTAATATTCAGTTTGAATCCTGTTAATTGTTTATTTCTGATGCATTCTCGATATTAATTCTCACGCCCTTTTAATGGTCTGGAAATTTCACCAACATTACTTTTACCGCAAGAGCAAGGTATCATATGAATGCAATTTTTTGTTATGTCTTCTGTGTTGTTGGGTTTTGTAACTGTGTTTGTTTCCACAACAGTGCTTGCAGCGCCAACTTGATATCAAGTAAGCACAGTCACTGTAGTAAAATTTTCATTGAAACAGAAAAGGTGGAATCTCTTTCACTAAGCATTTCAAATGATGTGTATTATTTATAATCACTAATCCGATAAAGAAAATACCAATGTAAAGTCACCAACCCATCGAAGAGTACAATTATTACAAATATTCATATTAACCGAACAGAAAAAAATTACCATTCAATTCTATATTGTCGATATAGAACCGATAGTCATATTAACATCGTTAAAGAAAATCAGTAGATGCTTTCATAAAATGTTTATGATCCAAACCACAAAAAAATTTACATTCGATAGTAATCAGTAGAGCAAAAATGAAATCGTTTTGTATTTAATTGTCGGTCTAACAATAAATAAATAACTGAAAGGAGCAATTAAAATAGCGACGTGAATTAACAAGGCAAACAAATAAATAGGTAATAATATACAATTAACGCAGTTAGAACTGTATTTCAAGTTCCAGTATTTGTATATCAGGGAATGTTGAAGACCCGTAACAGAGTTCGAAAGGAAACCAAGTTTTACGAGGGAAGCCCAAGAAGTATATATTGTACTTGAAGATCTTTGAAGACCTTCAGAGTCCATATTATACAGCGTGACTCACGGTCGATGGTAGGTTAGACGTTTCTGGAAAACGCAAAGCATGATTTTTCTGAAAATTTCACCTCTCATATTTCCTTTTCTGTTCTATCGATCTAAAATATCATATTATGATTCATTATCACTTTGTCAACAAATTCATATACTATTTCCCTATACCTATCTATTACCGTTTAGAAGATATAAATTAATTTAGATATTTTTTTTACCAAACATGAACTTTTATAAATGCTGATAATCTTGAACTCTCTTGCACTAAAACGATCAAATTTAAAATGGAGTAGAGTGATACTATGAGGATCTTCACTCCGAGTCATATTTTCATTTGCCTCTTACAGGGTCTTCAAAAAATGCAGATATTTTAATCTCATGAAAAAATTAATGGAACTCAATTTTTTCAAATGGAACACCCTGTATATACCAACATTTTTGAGCTCTACATCCAATTTTAGATTAACTTTGTTTATATAATACTATTTCTATTTTGAACCGTTTTCGAGATAAACTGTTTCAAACGGAAATTGACATGGTTTCCTTGTTCATCACTCATTTTTGTAAAACAGATTTCGTTTGATGTTTCTTAATCAGTCACAGATAATACAATGAATAGATAATTATTAAAATACTCCTCAACCATCGAATGAAACTTCTCTTCAAACAATAGTTTTATTAACGCTGAAACACGAACTGAAAATAATAAACCCATAAATTAATGAGTTAATTCAATCGTCAGTGTATTTCAGAATATATTCACATCTCCACCTCTACTTAAACAAACATGTAATCTCTTCAAAAGATTGTCATGTGTAGCGCTTCTGATCAAGTCTGGAGTCAAACTATTGAAAGCAGATGTAACTCTCGATTTCATATCTTCCATTGTTGTCATTGGAGTAGAGTAAACCATATTTTTAATGAAACCCCACACAAAATAATCTAATGAATTGCCATCTGGTGTTCTAGGAGGCCAACGAAGAGGTCCATTATTACCAATCCATCTGTCTTCGAAGATTTCGGTTAAAGCTTCGCTGACTGAAAGAGAATTATGGGGTGGAGCACCATTCATTTGGTACCATACACGTTCTCTTCCTGGTCTATTATTTAAAATCATTTGAATTCCATTCCTCAGTAAATCTTCATATTTTGATGCCTTCAAATTATCATCATAAAACTCGATATAAAAAATTGACTCATTCTTTATGGCACAAAATACATTCAATTACCATCTTTCTTGAAAACTCCATTGGCGGACAACATGGGGATTTTCTGGCGCCCAATAATGACTGTTGTGTCTATTGAAAACTCCATTTTTTGTGAACTTGGCCTCATCTGTCCATATGATATTGTCAAGGAAATGTTCATCCTCTTGAGTCTTGACAAGTAACCATTCAAAGAATTCCACTCTACGAGGTAAATCAGTCTCTTTCAAATGTTGGGCACAGTAGAACTTATAGGGATGCCATTTATGCTTATTAAGAATTCGACAAATTGTCACGTAGGGTATACCTATCTCCCTATCAGCCTCGTGCAGAGAAGCATTTGGAAATGCATGAAAGTATCCCAAAACTGTTATACCATTGTCATCATCATCCACTTTAGTCTTCTTACGAATGATTTTTGGACGGAAGGTTCCATTCAACTTACAGTTTTTCAGTAGTCGATTTATCACATTATTATTCGGCTTCGGAAGTTGTGGTTATCTTTCATGAAATACTCGGCATGTTCTACTTGCAATTCTATTGCACTCACCATAAATTATTAATAAATTCAAGAAATCTTCATTACTGTAACCTAATCTTGACATTATTCTATTATAATTGGTAGCTATCGCAATCAGTCAAAACCACCAACGAAAGTCTGACTTGAATAATTGGTTTATTTATTTTTCCAAAGCACACTATTAAAAAATAATAATGTGTACTGTTGTACGTTAGAGACCAATACCTCAATGTATACAAATTGTAACTTTTTCTGAGGTAGGTACATACCAATTTCGAATTGACTGATCTGAGACAGTTAGAAAACTGGATCAAAAAGAAATATTACTAAGTATAAAAAAAACGTTGAATATCCAAAATAAGTGATGAATTCAAAAAACGAGAAAGAAAACCACGTCAGTTTCCGTTTGAAACAGTTTATTTCGAAAACGGTTCAAAATAGAAATAGTATTTTCTGAACAAAGTTAATCTAAAATTGGAAGTAAAGCTCAAAAATGTTGAAATATACAGGGTGTTCCATTTGAAAAAATTGAGTTACACTCATTTTTTCATGAGATCAAAGTATCTAAATTTTTTGAAGATCCTGTATGAGGCAAATGAAAATATGACTCGGAGTGAAGATCCTCATAGTATCACTCCACTTCATTTCAAATTTTATCGTTTTAGTGCAAGAGAGTTCAATATTATCATCATTTATAAAAGTTCATGTTTGATAAAAATAATATCGAAATTAATTTATATCTTCTAAACTGTAATAGATAGGTATAGGGAAATAGTATATGAATTTGTTGACAAAATGATAATGAATCATAATATGATATTATATACGGGGTGTTCCATTTGAAAAATCAAAGAAGCCGCTACTTTATAGTAGAAGCGACAACGCCGCTTCGTCTGAAATATTTTAGCCGTGTAGGTCATATTGATTTATGCATACTGTGAAATTTTCAGGTTGATCAGTTAAATAGTTTGTCAGAAACGGCCAATTTACGCTCATCATGAAAAGCCCTGTATATCGGATTCTAGGTAAAAGTATTGAGAGATATCCATCGACGGTCACTTGCAGGGAAAGTTTTTTCAGGAAGCTGAAGAACCACTACAAAATTGTTCGACAAGCTATAGCATCGACGTTTGGTCGGCAAACCCTCATGCCGTTTGGCAGATGAAAAATTCCTTTAAATTGTTCTGGCTTTTTGGAACCATTTGTCTCTGAGTATGTATATTAGTCTTCGAAAACGCCTACGTGCTTCAAGAACATTTTTTTACTTATTTAAGAAATCATTACTTAATATTCTGGTGTCTGTCAGCAGGTGTCTGTCCGATGTCTGTCAGCAGACACCGGAGAAGGCATATGTGAATTATTTTCTAAATATTTTAAGAGTGTATATATTCACGACCCGCTTGCAAATGATCGTCCAATGCTTAATGATAATCTTGACTACTCTGTTAGCATTTCCGAACAGCAAATATCTGAAGCAATTAATGATATAAACATACGGAAGTGTCCTGGTCCGGATGGCATACCAGGGATATTTATAAAAAAATGTAGAGTGAACTTGATACCACCTCTTTTTCACATCTATAATTTATCCCTACAGACAGGAATATTTCCTAGTAAGTGGAAATCTTCTATCGTCATGCCACTCCTCAAAGGTGGTGATAAGCGTAACGTTAAGAAATATAGACCCATCAGCAAACTATGCATTTCCGGAAAATTGTTTGAAAAAATTATGCATAGAATTATTTTAGAACATGCATAAAATAAAATAATAGTACACAACATGTTTTTCCCCTTTAGATCCATCGATACTAATTTAATCGAGTTTACAGATTATGTGTTAGAGAGTATGGATTATCATATGCAAGTGGATGTGATCTATACGTATTTCAGCAAGGCTTTCGATAAAATAAGTCACAACTTGATCATTGAAAGACAGAAGATCAGCATCTTCTGGTGTGGATATCGTCATACATTACAGGAAGGCATCAAGTTGTAGATGTTGACGGTTACCAATCAGAACCTTTTGTGGTTACATCAGGTGTACCACAGGGGAGTCACTTGGGACCATTACTTTCTATAATTTATATTAACAATATTGTTGAAGTATTTCAACATTCCTACTTTTTGTTATATGCCGATGACCTCAAGATTTATCGAACCATCAAAGAAATCCAGCACTGTGAGAGATTGCAAAATGATGTTGAAGCATTTGCAGAAATCTGTGGCAATAGTAGCCTATACTTAAATCTCGATAAATGTCACAAAATAACTTTCACCAGAAATAGAAATCCCATTGATTTTCAATGTCAAATACGTGAAGTACGTGATTTGGGAGTGATCTCTCTCTTTCTCTCTCTCTAATTATATGGACGTTGCTTCCCACTCGGGCGCATTTGTCCAGGCTCCTCCTATCAAATTGACATCAATTTGACAGAAGCTTCGTCGGGAGGGGCGCAGCTGTCTTGCTCGAAGCAATGCTGCCACCCCTTTTTTGTCACACTTTTTACAATAAAAAAAAAACAATGTGTTTTTTAAATGTACTACGTATATATTCATTGGGGCGCCTCCTTCTCGGGAGACCTTCTGATTTTTGAATTCACATATATGACCCCTTTACGTGGTTATCCGAACCACCCCGGCCTGGATACCGGCGTGAATAAAGGGGTCCTTAAACTTCACTTCCATTTTAGCACTCCCACGTGGACATCCGGTCCACACCGGTCTCCAACCGACTATTTAATTAAAACCACTAAAACAATGTTTACTATAACTTTTGTAACTTTTGCTTGCACGTTATATAACGGCGGACATACACAACACGAACTGAGTTCCACCTCCAACAATGGCGTCCGCGTACCTTCTTTGTGAACGGTCGCTATCGGCACGTCCGTTCACCACCATGTCAGAAACGAAACTCCATTTGGGAGTGATAATGGATTCCAAAATGATTTTTAAATACCACATTGAGAAGACCGTTAATATGTGTAATCGTTTATTGGGTTTCATTATAAAAAATAGAAGACATTTTAGAAATGCAAAAACTCTTCTTAATCTATATTACTCTTATGTATATAGTCGTTTGAACTTTGCATCTGTCGTTTGGAGTCCACAATATTCGATTTACCAACAGAGAATTGAAAGTGTTCAAAATAAATTCGTCAAACAATTGGCGCGTAAAACTGACATTTCTATAATCAATGGAAATTTTCGTCCAGTTTACAAAAAGTATTCTTTGTTGTCTCTTACAGATAGAAGAAAAATGTCATATATATTAATGCTGTACAAATTATTCAATAAACGTGTCGATTGTCCTATGTTGATAACAAAAATTTCATTGAATACACCTTGCAGAGACTTGCGAAACCATGATCTCTTTGCAACCCCATTTAGAAAAAGCCATTCAGGAAAAAACTCTCCTTTATGCAGAATTGTCAGATCCTTCAATACTCATTGCAATGATATTGAAAAACTGATGTTACCTTTCCTTAGATTTAAAAAGTATGTGAAATATATTTTTATTCATAATTAGTTATCGGTTCTTCATATACTGTTTATTTAGTTTTTTGTTAATATTCAATACTATACCGGGTGTCCCACATTTTATGTGACAGGCAATATCTGGTTTGTTGAAGGAGATACACAAAAATGTTTCATACAAAAGTTTTGGGAGTTTATGTGAGCTATATTTTGATATAATTTTTAAATATACAGGGTGTTTGGTGTACAGACCAAAATTCCATTTTTTAAAATAGAACGCCCTGTATATCATTACATATTCAGATGCTACGTTAAATTCTGATATCATTTCATGTTTGGTTTTTGAAATTGGGTTACGGCGTTGTTGAGTTATTGCTTAAAATGTAAAGTCTTGAGAACGACTATTATTTTTAAAAATACCTCATACAATTATTTTCTCTGCATCAGATCACAGTCAAAATTTTGGGTGTTCGAAGTAATGGTTTCAATTTTGAGTTGTGGAATTCAGTCAGGAATCATTTTGAATATGAAACAATTGCGAAATTGAAAGAGGTGTATTCGAAAACAAATCTTTAATTAATAAAAATGTAAATAATATAACTTGATAAATCATTTCATAAGAATGGTAGGTACCTAGAAATAAGTCATAAAAATTGTTCAAAGTGATGCCCATTAGATATTATACAGGCTTCGAAACGTCGAATCACTTCTCTCGTACAAGTCGCTCTTATAATATCAGGCGTAATATCACTGCACGCTAGTCGAATTTTCATTTTCAGATCATCCACATTCAAAGGGGGAGTAGTGAAAACAATATCTTTTAAATAACCCCATAGGAAAAAATCAAGCGGTGATAAATCTGGGGAACGAGCCGGCCACCGAATTGGACCCTTATCACCAATCCATCTATTTGGGTACGTTCTATCCAGATATTCAGTAACAACCTGTGAATTGTGAGGAGGAGCACCATCTTGTTGCCACCAAATTCCTTGTTGTTCTGCTATGGGAATATCTTCCATCAACTGGATTAAATCATTTTCTAGAAAATGTAAATATCGCAATCCATTGAGATTTTCATTGAAAAAGTAAGGTCCTATGATGCGACCATTGAACAATCCACACCATACATCAATACCCCAAGTAGTTTGAAAATTACTTTCGCGGACCCAGTGGGGATTTTCTTGAGACCAATAGTGACTGTTATGTCGATTCACAACTCTATTATTGTGGAATTGCGATTCATCGCTCCACAAAATTTGACTGAATATGTTAGGACTTTCATGTAATATTACCTGAATACAAGCAATGAATTCAAGTCGTCGTTCAAAGTCCGGGGGTTTCAAACCTTCTACCAACTGAATTTTGAATGGGTGGTATTTATTTTCTTTCAGAATTCTCTGTACATTAGATTTACTCACACCGACTTCTTCTGCAAGAGTACGGATAGAAACATGTGGATGAATAATAATATAAGCCAACACATTGATCTCTAAATCTTCAGTTCTAACAGATCTCGTATGATGACGATGCTTTATAGTAGAAGGAAATGACCCAGTTCGCAATTTTTCTACAACTCTCGAAAAAGTAATTCGTGACGGAATGGGTCTGTCTGGAAAGCGTTCTTGGTATAGACGTTGTGCTTGACGGCAGTTTTTCTGACATTCCCCAAAAATTAATAACATATCAATGCAATCACTTGGACTGAACGCGAAAGGCATACTGGAGTTTTCGCACAAAGAACACAGTTACTGTTTTGCAAAGAATCACTGAATCGAACTGACAAGTAGATACAATTCAACAACATTTGTTACTATGGCATCAACAAGCATAAGCTACTTGATGAAATGTGCAATATAAAGCAATTAACCCTCAAGTTAGTCACATTCTCAAGAATTTCAATATTATATTCAACTGATATCGATATCGTATCATAGAGGTGAGAATAATGGTTTGTATTCAGTAGTAGTCTAGTTCAATTTAATAAAAGATATAGACTGGATTCGTGTACGAGTAAATAAGTTTTTTTGAAACTTTATATTTAAGGAAAAGTGCAATAACTCAACAACGCCGTAACCGAATTTCAAAAACCAAACATGAAATGATATTAGAATTCAACGTAGCATCTGAATATATAATGATATACAGGGCGTTCTATTTTGAAAAATGGAATTTTGGTCTGTAGCACCTACACCAAACACCCTGTATATTTAAAAATTATATCAAAATAGCAAACAAACCAGATATTGCCTGTCACATGAAATGTGGGACACCCGGTATAGTGTAATGTACTTAGCATTTATATTTTGTTTACTCACTATCTTTCATATGTAAAATGAGGATATTTTTTGGATTTATTGTGTTTGTTTGTATCCCTATTTGTGTAATAAATAAATGAATAAAAAAAAAATTCATTATATATGCAACATGAAGATATAAAAATTTGAAAATGCTTCAACATTTCCCTTTTAAAAAAAATCAAGGGTTTGCAAGGGGCCGCTACCCATCAGCCAGACCTTGACTATCTCATTCAGGGGTCATTCGAAGACAATTAAAAAATGTTTTGTAGTACCTCAAGAAACCTACCCACAATTATTGTTCACCATCAGTATTCACACTATGTTGAATAACGCCAGGCTCTCATATCTAAAACCCTCGTATTACTTATTATCAGTCATTTGCATATTTCTAAATAAATATTTAAAAGAAACATAAGCTTCTTGAAAATCTCGTTCAGACCACAGTGGTAGCTGGTGTGAAAGTTGCGAGTGTAATTATCCGAATAATTAAGACGTGGCCGAGTTAGCGGTAAATAACTAATTAAAGAACAAGTGAATCACCTATCTGTCTAGATTGCATTAAGTACCCACTTAAACCAAGTCGAGATATATGGTTTATTATGAACATTTTTCAGTTTGACTGTAATGGTTAGTTGAAAATGTGGAGAGCGCAATCGGTATTACTTGAGTTTGAAATCTTCATTAACTGAGAGACGTTTGAAGAAGCTTATACTTCCAGAAGCATGCATCGGCAACGAACGGACTGCATATGGTCTGATAACACTAGCCAACAAATAAGAAAAAAATTGCGACTAATATTATAATGGCTATACATGAGAGTTTAAAGAATCCTGACTGTGACTTCAACATCAAAACTTCTCCATCACGTAAAGATTTTGATTTATAGTTATTTTTATTTTATACAAAAATGTTCACATATTATAGGGAAATATAAGATCAAAACAAGAAAAAAAACAATATATTTTGAGGATAACGGACTTTATTTACAATACATATGAAAAACCATTCAAATGAAGTCTTTTGGGCATAACCTTTTTGTAAATGTTGACTTTTGTTCATATGTTTCATCGTTTTTCCTCATAAGAAACCAACAATAATCCCCCATCATTGATGCATTCCATCTTTCTTGGTAACGTTGCTCTATTGACAATATGTCTTGGTGGAACCTTTTCCCTTGTTCGTTACTGACAGCACCCAAATTTTCTGTGAAAAAATTCAATTGGGAGTGCAAGAAATGGATTTTGAGAGACGTGCAACATCCCATTCTGCAGTAGTTTTCAAGTAGTTCTACTATAAGTGTTTCGTAATTTTGTACTTTCTTATTCCCCAAAAACTCCGAAACAATTCTTTTGAAAGAACTCCACGCAGTTAATTCAACATTACTTAATTTTTGATCAAACAGTTGATCACTTAGTAGTTTTCTAATTTGTGGTTCAACAATTATTCCTTCTTTGAGCTTTGCATCACTCAATTTTGGAAAAAAACGTGTTTAAGATATTTAAACACATCACCTTCTAATGTTTCAACAAAAGTTTTCATTGACCCCAAAACGTTTTTGGGATTGACAAAAGGTATATTCTTCACGTTAGCTTGACCTGGAATATATTTATCTCTCGGAGGCCATTCTTTCACTTGATATTGGCTTTTTGTTGCCCTACTGTTCCAAAGGCGAAGAAAACAGCAAAACTTCGTGAATCCACCCTGAAGACCTAGTAATAGTCCTATGACTTTTAGGTCACCACATATTTGCCACTTATACGTAATATAACTTATTGCATTTAGAATAAGTAGCATACTTTCGTGTGTTTCCTTCATGGCAACAGCATGTGCAAGAGGAATAGAGGGTCTTTTATTACCATTATGGAGCAGAACTGCTTTTAAACTTGTTTTAGACGAATCTATAAATAAACGTCATTCGTCCGGGTTATGTGCAAATCCTAAGTTTACCATTACACCATTTGGATTTACACAAACACACATTTTATCCTGCATACTAAAAAACAAGGATAATTCATGGTTACGGTTCCTAAATATTTTAACTTTGGTTTTACGGGCTAGTACATTTCATTGTTGTAATCTAGACCCTAATAGTTCAGCATTCTCTTTGAACAAGTATAGGTCCCGAACTAGGTCATTCAATTCAGGTTGTTCGATTTAACGGGGTGTTCTTCCTTCACTCTCAAGAAAATAAGGACCATCTTTTTCTGGCACATCATGGGAACCTGCCTGGTCATCATACATTTACAAATCTTCTTCCTAATTTGCCGGGGGTGTTGGAACTGGTAAACCTTCTTCATGAAGAACCGTCTTTCTTGCATAAGGAATATCCGGTTATACAATTTTATGTTGGCTCTTTCTTGAAGAACTAGACACGTTTGTCATGCAAAGGTAACAGTCTTTGTAATGATTTTTTGTTTCTCGCCAAATCATTGGAACTGCAAAAGGCATAGTACCATAAGTATCCAAAATACTTATGGTAAGCTATTTGGTAATTTGATTAATTGGCCGTTTCTGCGATTTAGAAGTGACAAGCAAAAAGCATGTGGGATTAACACAGCCACGTTTCTGTACTTTGATAATTTTTGTACTGTTGCGTACGTCGAGTTCAAATATGTGACACTGCGTTTACAGGAGTCAACTTATTTTATTCACAAAGATAACACTCATATAATACTCTTAATATTCGCGTGTTTCTTTAGCTCGCTTCTCTAATAGTAACTCACCACTACTCACGTTAAACCAGTATTGATGATCCGATTGCAATCCTGCTACTTTTATAGCGGTTCCGGTTTGAGTATCGGAAGTTCGAAAAGCCGCGATAAAAGTCTCATATACAGCAGAAGATTCGAATACTGAGCAGAGCCGCTGTGTTGCCAGATTTTAAACAATTTCCTCAATTTAGGGGAAAAGGAAATTTGGAATGTCGTGTTCATTAAATTTTTTTGAAAAAAAATCATAACTCAAAAATCTTACGTGTTGAAAATTGTTACTATCATTTTTGCATTTAGGGACCAACAATCAACAAAGAACTGCCTTTGGCATCACAGTTGTAAATTGGCTGTGAACTAGTGTAATTTGAAATTTTTGAAGCGATAACTTATGAGAAGGTTAACCGAATCGTTACCTGACGCGTTAAAGTGCCAGTCTGTCTGGCTTCCGTTTCCCTCACGCATACGTGAGCGGAAGGCAGGCTCCTCCTCTCTTGTTAGATAGGAGCTCGGTGTTTCGTGTGCGTTAGACATATACTGTTAACAGTGTTATAAAAATCTAACTAGCAAGCACATTATGTGTAATGTGACTTGAAAATGATGATACTAATTTTGTGTGTGTACATTATTAGTATCATTATTTATTCCTACAAAAGTAACAATGGTATAATGTGGTATAATAGTCAATAAAATATTTTATTATAACTTTTCCTTACATTATCACATTAATATACATAAAATTTAAGTAATTACCTAAGCTTTCACCAAGTTAAACAATTTCGAAATTGAATAGTTCACCTCAGATTAGTTTAAGTTATCAATTCTGTCGGGCTTTCCCAGACGTAAACGTTTTTTTTTCTATTTCACTTACTCTTAGTTTTATTCTATCCTTTCTTCAGGGAATGTTATAAAAAGAGCTCGTTGTTAAAAAAATCTGTAAGTTGACTCAAAAAATACCAAAGACGTAATTATTGAAAGTACAATTGAAAATATCTTTGCTTTAGTCAACCTTACATCACAATCGAATTTCTCAACAACGAAATCATATCCTGATAAGAATTCAAATCGAAGTCAAATGGCACACCCAGAACTAGATAACAACTGAATGTGACAACTGCTGCTTATCTCGGCTTTTGTAAAGTTTTCTGAATAAACAGGCTGCCGTAACAAACCTATTACGTAAAACCGTAACACTTGCAAGAGAAAGGTCACAAATTCAGCTTACATAATCTATGCGGTATATTTGGACAAAGTGAAATTTTGTTACTCCTTCTTCCATTAGGCTTGCAAGACAGCTTTTTCGTCGCCAATAAAGTGGTGAAACAAAGGGCAATCCCCATTAGAATATGACATATGAGTCGTGCTCACAGAAAAGCACGTTTCAGGCACATGGAGGAATCGTTTCGAAATTATTCTTGAAATGAACACCCAGAATACCGTCTCATCCATTACAAAACAAAATGATTTTGCTGAATCTATAATCAATATTCATTTACCATGTGATGCACTGTTTGGAACCTTTGGTGTAGTAATGAATATTACTGGAGTTTTTTCCCAACACCAAACCGTTATTTCAACACCTCGACATGTGTTTCGATCACCAAGTGATAATCTTCAAGAGGAAGACACAAAATCCTACACCGCATTGCTACTCATATCGAAAGTATCAGCCAAGTATCTAATCCAAGTCCGCGGAATCTAACCCTTGTCTTGCATATTGCATTGAAAATAATCACCAATAGACATTCCTGAATGTACTAACTATTAATTATGAGAAACGTCGATGAGGATTTGGAATTTGCAGGACTACATCTTGTTTCCCATAAGCTGTTCACGTTCCCTTTATAAAAAAAAATCTGAAAGTAACAGGTATCATTCAGATACAGTCGATAAGTTCATTGAAGAAATAAATATTCAGTCAGAAGTCGTAAATCTTCAACTTTTCTACTGCTCATACATTTAAACTAGTGTTGGGCAATCTGAAAACCTGGAATTTTACAGAATAAGCTATGGAACTTCAATAAAAAGTATGTTGGTCAAACTAAGCGAACTGTCATAACTCGTTTCAAGGTTCACGTTTTATATAATCGGTTTCCTAATCCAGACAAGTTTAGTAACGCGAACATGTTCGAAGAAACAAAGGTTTTTTTTAGGACAAAACAAAAGCACTATAGGAAAATCCTTAAGACGTTCTCAGAGCGGTGCCTGTGCTAAAGTAGCGATTCACATTGTAGTTGACTCGCTGGAGATGAAATCCATTTGGAAAAACCTTCTCATGAAGAAAGTTTATTCCACATAAACGCAGTTCTCCAGATGAAAGATTTCTTGAAGAGTGAAGTTCGAGGTGTACCGAGTTGAACCTCAAAACGATGAGCAGCAACAGTCCGTCGCGTATCTGCCATTTTTGGTGGAATCAAATGTGCCAAGTCACTTGAACACTTTCCGTGAAAGTATCCATTGAAGAGCAACAAATCTGCAACCCTTCTTCGATGTTCCAGGCTATTAAGGTTGCACGTGATGTTCGTATCTCCAATCAGGCGAATGGCTCTTTTCTGGATGGAATCCAGCAACTTCAGGGTATGTTTAAGGGCAGAGCCCCATACATGAGAAGAATACTCCAAAGAAGGTCTGATCTGAGCTTTATCATCAAAAGTTGCTGAGGTGTGTACAGTTTCCTGGTCCAGAACAGTGCTCCAAGCTTTTGAGAAGTGACCTTTGCAATTACAGCGACATGATTGTGCCAAGACATATTGGTGTCTGACCTGACATTATTATATCCGGTTCGGAGACATTTATCTTCTTAGAGAAAACCGATGCCTGAGTTTTTGTGGCATTGAATTGCACCTGGTTACTTTCACACCAATTCTAAATCACTTCTATATCCTCATTAGGATATGCAACCTCCTGCTGCCGGTGAAGATGTGCCTCCGTAGCCGATGTCTTGGAATCCAAATGGAACTACGAGACAAGTGTGCTGTCGTCGGCAAAACAATATATTGGATTCTTTTTTTATTTCAATAAGTCGTTGATATACAATAAAAAGAGGGTTGGAGACTATATGGATCCCTGAGGAACACCAGCGTTAACGGTAAAAGTATTCGAGAGATATCTATCGACGGCCACTTCTGTATCGAACCACTCGTTATTTACTCACTCTCTCGCGTATAAATTTCAAGTAAGGAGGAAAATATAAGGAATCCCAACAACCAATCAATAATTAGTACTAAAGGTCCGGTGTGGAAAGTGTTTTCATCAGATTAATTCCACGTCAAAAATCCCAGTTTTACCCAGCAAGTTCTCTGACATAACTCATTGTTCCAATAAATATAAAACTAGTTTCATCTCGACGAATGTAACCAGAAACAAATACTTTTTCTCATTTTTCCTATTCATACATAGGTCAATACTGAAGCACCCTCCAAATCACGTTCAGTTGAGTTTAGTTAGCATAATTTTCTCAAATACTTTCGTGCTCACTTCCAATCCTGAGACTTTGTGTGAATATAGCATATGTTCAAAATTCTACGGAAAGCATTTATTTTTTTTTGGTTGAATGGGAAATAAAAATGGGCTTTGAATAAAAAAATTAAACGTTGCGTCTTCGGCAGTGTCACCAACGGCGCAAACACTGAGGAGTCTCCAGAAGTGGAAACCGAGAAATTGCTTTCGCTTTTTAAAGTTGAAAATACCACAGTATTTTGTATTTTAACAAAGCGTTGAGATAAAGGAACGTGTGCATGGTCCAGTGCGCTTCATATCGCCAGCAAAGATGCACGGCCGCTTTTGATATACCCAGTGTTGCCAACCCAAGTTAATTGATGCAAGGTTGTTGTTAAAAGTTCAAAAAGCCGATGTGAAAATGCAAAAAAATTATTGCATACTGTACTTTCAAAAGCACTTTGTATCTGAAATGTTACGAAATGCAATTCAATGAAAAAATAACGATGATAAACGAATAAATGAAACGATAATAGTATGCAGGTTTTCATTAATGGACTCTTACATATTATTTGCTGTTTGTTTTCGATTATTTGCGATACAGTATACTGCAATGGGTTTGATGAAATCTACCGCAGTTGCAAAAGAAACGTCTGACCCAAAAACCTACAGATCATGGCAAATACAGTCAACAACGGCAAACCAGCTGTTAGACCAAATAATATTTGTTTTACTCTTTTATTCTATCTTCTGCTTTGTCACTTTTTTACGAAGACGTGGACATGTCATTTTTTCGAGACGAATGTACAACGTAGATGGTAGCGTGGTGGGTCGACGTGGGTTGCTCGACTCACTCAATCGACCACTGTGTGTACCGGTGGTTCGAACCGCAAGGCCGGACAATCGATTTTCACTTCCTATCGTCCAACCCGTGTCAGGAATCACACGTTACAAGGTAAGACCTCGTTAGTCCTTGGCTCGCACAAGTTTCAACTTTTGAGAGTTGTCGTTTGTAAGGGGACGGAAGCTGGTTAACGGAAAAACAGATAAAACAGACAAATCAGAGATTGGTACACTGAACATAAAAAAGTTGTTTTAGGAAAAGACAGTACAATTTGAAACTGAAAATAATTAAATAAAAGAGGCTACACTCATACCGAACGTAAATTAAAAGCTATTTTTAGGACCCTGCGCTAGCGGAAATTGAAATAGAACGTTGTGTGTAGTATTTTTTCTATCACCAGGGCTTACTAGAGGAAATCAACTTTTATTTTCAAAAACAGGTACACATTTTTTTCACATACAAGCAAGGTAACATCATTTTTAAATTCATTGAAAAAACGTTTACAGAACTCTTAGTACCTTATGCGAGCTATACTCCTGATGATGAATTTTTGACTGAATAAAATTTCACCTACGTTTCTAACTAATCTCGGAAACAAGACCCCTAAGCCCAATCTGGATCTCCCCTCATCATTGCAAACGATTTTTAGTTGATCTCAACCAAGGATATAGCCGATATTTCGTAGCCTTATGACAAAGAATGTAATTTTGAAATGCCAATTGTAATGTGCTTTGAAGTTGTTGTTTCATATCAACACCCAAGAACCAGGTTCTCTCAGACAAAGAATGCGGCTGATATTCCATGTCAATACATAGTGGGTCAATTGTGTATTCACTGTTTCGTCTGAAGTGAGATACTGAAACACCATCGGTGTAAAGATGTACATCGCATGCTCGCTGTATATTTGGTCGGAGTCTTTTATAATCGTGTCTACGTCGTCAGCAAATTTTACGCACTTTTTATCAGGAACGGAACTATCAACTTAATGTATACTCCAAACAGCACAGGTCCCAGGACTAAATCTTGCGGTGCTCCGAGTTATAGGTGTTCCCCCTGACAATCGATTGTTACTTTATTACATTAATTATGTTGGTAATGTTTACATATAAATAAATCAAGGCACTCAGTCCAAATTCCCCCAAAATATATCTCGTTTAACATAACCTGAGTCTCACTAAACGAATTCACAACTTGACATCAAAGCCAATATTATATGTTTCAACGTTTTTATCTTCGATTGATTTTCTGTAATACAAGGATTGAATTCATTTGCAATAACATTTGGATTTCTTGACACAATATTACTGTACGAAGTGGATACCATTTTTCACGTTTTTTCCACTTCTTGACTAAATTCTAGCCTGATAGATTTGTTTTGCTCTTTCTATTGTAAGGATATTCCGTGCTTTCTTCATAGTTGAATATTATTGCTTTTTCCATCGTTCAGAAGTTTCCCACAATTTTTTGATTGCAGATGAAGATGTGAAAGCTATTTTTTCCCGAAAACTATTTTCTACTAAAAATATACCTCTTTTAGCAGGGGAGCCCACGATGTAAAATGGGGATTTACTCGAGCGTAATTGAGACATATTAGGTTGCGAAGCTCAGATGATAAGAAGAAAAAAATGTTATATAATATATACCTTTTCATCGGTGGGGGAAGCGGCTATAGATTTTCAAATATGTAAAAAAATACTGTTGCATGGACATACTCGAGGGCGTCAGATATTGATAGCATCAATGTCCTACGTATTTATAATAATGTTGGTATCTTAATCTGATCGTTTGCATGATGTGGGTGGTTGTAAGTAAGGGTTGAAAGTGAAAAGAAAACAAAATTAATCGAGCGCGTCAGATTTTTAAGGGGGTGTTAAGTGCAACAAAATGAAGCTCTCACTCAATAATCTGACGATTTCGATCTGACCCAAACTCGCGGCCATTATTATAATGTGCAAAAAACATTCGCCATTTTGAAATACTCAAGGGCGTCAGATTGAGATATATATGGTTCATCTTTATGTTTTAGACGTGGTGTCTCATAATCTGACGATTATATAGAGGGATTCGCTTAATCTGACAAAAACAATATTTTTTTAATTTTTTTTTTAATTCATCGAACTTCATTAGTTGAAAAGCTCAGGAAATAGCATGCAAATAAAAAAGTGAATGTTTTTTAAGTAGAATACTTGTATTTATAAGAAAATAAATTTAAAAAATGCTCAAAAACTTTCAGTTTTTTATAATCAATTGATTAATTGATGAAGAAAAGAGAAATGGAACTTTCTATGTTTTTTACCACTTTCATTTGTAACTAACGTTAATGCAGTTTCGTCCTATAAGGACATTTTCAAACATATACAATATATAAGGTGAAAAATGTCCTTATAGGACGAAACTGCAGTAACGTTAGTTATGAATAAAAGGGGTAAAAAACATAGAAAGTTCAATTTCTCTTTTCTTCATTATGATTTCCTACCGCGTAGTAAAGGCTACATCTGGCAATTATTTGATTAATTAATCACCATCTCCATCACGAACGAGTCTCTGTGATCAGCTGTGATGGCGTCATGGCAACAGAATTCAGAGTGGGGACGGAGTGAAAGAATAATAGATAGAGAAGTTTTCATTTGAGAGTAGTTGTTTAGAATTTTTTTTTCTGTGATTCAATGTTCATCTGAAAGTAGTTGTTTCGGGAGAATTTTTTCTTCCAGTCTGAAACTGATTTCTATGCGTGATCTACACTCCTTTGTTAGAGTTCATTTCAAGCTTCATTGTTACCTTCCTTTGGAAGTTCTCTTATGAATTTCCTATAATTTCAATATATATTTTTTGAAGAATAAATAAATTCCTTCACATTATTCTAGAGTGTTTCAATGGTAGTGTCAATCAAGCCTTAGTTATCATTTTTTGTGACGTAATAATAAATTGAAATATATTGAAGTGGATGGACTGTCAAGGAAATAAAATTGAACGGAGAATTGGAGTCAACTGAAAAAAGTCCTTGCTCATGCAGCGACTCAACAGGACTTTACAAATGGTTTGGTCAATCTGCTTGGACCGTTCGCTTCTCAAAAAATTTAAGTGTTGATGAGCTTGAAGCACTTTGAGATGAAACAGACCCGAGACAAATTGGCAGGGTGTAAAATACGTAGATTTAGCGTATCTTGAGCTTTGTTGACAACACCGCATATACCAGAGTCGGTTCTTGAAGTTGATTTCATCGAAGTTTTTTTTTCCTCCTCCGGTATACCCATGTGTTTCGACCGTGCACGATGCAACTCTGTGTATGGGTTATTACTTTTAAGTGCTTCGATTCTCAAGACAGATTAGGTACGCCCATTACGGATTACGTTTTTTTTTCTTAGTTCGAATTTTGAATATTCGGCTATGTAGGATGGGATATTATCAATGATGAGAAATGTGGAATTTAATGAATCGTTATATGTCGAAGAGTGAACTCTGAGAGAGCGATTCTCACACAATCGTGCGGTTTGTTCAAATTGAGTAATTCTTTTGAGGTACTGATGCAGGGAAACTGTAGTATGCTACAGTGTCTCTGCATCAGTTTGAATGCTAGAATTCTCAAATTTAGTAGATTTGAAGGCCTGAAAGTTATGATTGGAGAGCTAAGTAAATTTTGTCATCACAGTCATATTTCTAATCAAATTTTTCTGTGACGAAGTACGTCATTGTTTTTTTTCATATTATCAAAAAATAAGGATACCTTCGTTTGTTGAATTGAATTTGTACAAAAAACAATAATTATATTTTCATATTTCTATGAGATCATATCCAAGCTAGTTAGTAGAAATTGATCCAATAGTATTATTGCGAAAATGTAGACAATCACTAATCTCTGTTCTCTTTCATTTTATAGAACATTACTTCAGTGAAAGGTTACGAAATCAACTCTAATTCTTTTTTAGTAGATATCACCTACAATAATAATAAATAATAAAATATGTTAATGTTTTAGATTAGGATTAACCATTTGTGAAAAATTTATATTTTTATTTAAATATTTGTAGAAGTCTATTATAATTTATTAATTGTTTGAATAAATTTGTTACTAAAATTTCTCGATTTTAATTTGTATTTTGCTCATTCTCATGTCGAACCATTTTCCATGGCATTTACATAATCAGTATTGAATATGAAATATTATCCGCAAGACTCCCATCAGCAGCAGCGGTTCAGTAGAACCGATCTTGAAACTCCATTACTACCAAACGAGATGCTGGTATTCAAATTAGTATAATATTTGGTTGATTGAATCCAATAACCAAGTTCGAACAAGAGAGAGGGATTTTGGATTTGTAACTTTATTTCATTTGTTTCATCATTATTCATACTTATTTTGAACTTTCGAAATGCTTTACTCTATCAGCAAGATACTCACAATGAGGTATAAACATTGTTCGTTCAACTATTATTCATTATTTGTTCAACAAAATCATTACTTCAGTGGAAATTTTCCCATTATCAAAACAAGCAAAGTTCTCCATCATCCTGCAGATATATTATGTTTTTTCAACTTTTACTCAAATAGAAAATACATTTGATTATCTCAATCAGATCCATCATTTCACCCATCTTTAAATTTTGTTTGTTTAATACAATATTCGAATTACTCTAAATCATTCTCGCTATCAATTAGACAAAATATTACTTGGATTCAATTCTTCTTTAAATTGAAATAACTAATGGATGTGATTGTTTTAATCAAATATTTGTTTGGTACAATGAACATATGCTTAAAGAAATAGTTGCATATATGACACTTTTATTTCTTTGAATGAAGTGAATTTTCTTTCATTCAACACATCTTTTTTTCCGTGTGGGTACTCAGGATTCGATGAAGGCCGTTTTTGCCTGGTCCTGATTGGCGAAGGTTATATCGTAGAGACAGTTATCGAAAAAGAGAGGTGGATGAGGCAGAATTTCGACGCTCAATTCGTTCAATTTTTGGACGGTGATTTGTGAAACGTGCGGACGGGCGTCGTCATGGATCGGCCCTTTTCTGTTAACCAGTGCCAGCCGCTGCTGATGCAATTTTCGATACCTTTCGTCGAATAGGACTCTGTCGTGATGGTTTGTACCGGTTGTAAAAGGTTACAGTGAATCACACCGGCCACTGATCAGCATACAGTATCCATGTTTTTTTTGTGGGTTTTCGACTTTGTGAAGTGCTTCGGTGGCTTACCGTGCCCGATAACTGTCCTGAATGTATCCCGTTGTCGTAGAGTATTCCCCTTTTGTCACACGTGACGATCCAATCCAAAACAGTATCGTTTTGGTTACGCAAAAACAAAATAGAACAGACTTCAAAACGTGACAATTTCTGTCGATCGTTTAAAGTGTGGGGCATACACTTTTTGAGCTTCTTGACCATTTGAATCCGTTTTCAACCATTAAAAACTGCATAGGAGCTGACGCTAGTTCTTCCGCCATCCCACGCACCGTTTGTGATGGGTCAATCTCGATTAGGGTTCTCAACTCCTCGTACTGTATTACTGTAGGTCGACCGACTACTTTGGTACTCATCTTCGAGGCCAAAATCTTCGGAACAAAATTTCGCAAATCAACGTCATTAACACCATCATTGCCAAATGCCTGTTGAATTTTTGAGGAACAACTACAGAGATACATCGTCATGAACGTGAAAATACGACACTGATCTATCTAGTAGGTCGCTATTAGCGATAGTGACAATCAAATTGGTATGACGCTGTCAGTTTGTGAATGTTCGAAATTGAATTAATACTAATTGTGTGTTGTTGTGTTAATTTGTTACTTTAATAATTCACTTGTTATTGAAATGGCATACACAAATGAGGAAATGGCTGATATGCATTACGGTTACGATCTGTCGTAGGGGAATGGGTTAGAAGCTTCTAGAAGATATGCTGAAATGTATCCTCAACGGTAGCATCCTTCCCATAGAATATTTGCTCGACTTCATCAACGATTACGAGAATATGGTTTATTCGACAAAAAACGCAGGATTGTGGTCGCCATCGAGAAGTACGAACACCACAGCTTGAGGAAGCAGTACTTAATTTGATTGAAAAACAACCTACTACCAGTACTAGAAAAATTGCTCTCCAGCTAAATTTCGATCATATGACGGTATTTCGAATTTTAAAGAAACAACTCTTATACCCTTACCATCTGCAACGAGTACAGGCACTTTTACCGCGAGACTTTCTGAACCGTCTTGAATTTTGCAATTTGATACTGGAAATGAATAGAAGAAATTGTGACTTTCTGAAGACAATATAATTCACAGACGAATATAGTTTTTCTCGGGACAAGATTATTAATTTTCATAATTACCACATATGGGCTGATGAAAACCCTCACGCTATTGTCGAAATTAACCATCAAGAACAGTTTTCTCTTAACGTGTGGCTCGTAGTTATTGGGGATGATTTAATTGGGCCTCATTTTCTACCTCCTCGATTAAATGGTGAGGTATTCGTTCAATGTTTGAGAGAAGTACATCCAGTATTGCTGGAGGAAGTTCCTTTGGGTGTCAGAAGGGATATGTTTTTTATGCATGATGGGGCTCCCGCCCATCTTAGTCAAGTAGCACGTCAGCATTTAACTAAAACATATGCAAATCAATGGATAGGTCGAGGAGGACCACAGAACTGGCCCGCTCGATCCCCGGATCTCGATTTCTCTATTTGGGGCCATTCACAGCATTTGGTTTATCGTACTCCTGTTCGCGATGTAGAGGACTCAAGAAACCGCATCATCGATGCGTGCAGGGTAATCAGAGAGATTCCAGGAATATTTGAGCGAATACGTGGCTCAATGCGCCGACGTCTAGACGCATGCGTAATGTCTGAAGGAAGACATACTATGATTTCTACATGTTGTGTGTTTGTTATTAATGAATTAGTTTTCTTTATTACCCTTTAATCGTTCAATTCAGGTACTAACTATAAAATAACAATAAATCCGGTTCGCATTCATGACGATGTATCTCTGTAGTTGTTCGTAAAATAATTTTTTGCTGCGAACTGGTTTATTTTGGGCAAAAAACCCAAAAGACATTTTTTGTTTAGAATGAAACAGGCTATCGGAAATAAATTTTTAAATGGTAAACAAATAATAAGACAAAAAGTTACATTGGAAATAAATTTTAGGGGTTGCGTTTTCCACTGCTTACAACCATGGGGTAAATCAAATAAATTTCTGGCTAAGTGTCTTTTTGGTAGTACAAAACGTCAGGTTAATTTCAATATTGTAACGTTTTCAGTGCTTGTGAAAAAAATTGTTACACAAATTTCATGTAACTCCTTTAAGGGGCTGTATCTTAACAAGGGATGCTCCAATGAAGTTTTTTTATATGAAAGATCCTCTTGTTTTCGATGAGGAATCACCTCCTTAAATGTTTGACACTTATTCAGTTACACCCTGTATTTCAAAAAAGTGACTCTGTAGAACGATGTGTAGATCAGGCAAAGAAGTAACTTTCAGACACAAACTGGAAGAAAATCCCTCTATTAACAGCTACTTTCATAGAAACATTGAATTACATAACTATTACATGATACTATCGAAACAAATACCTTTATATGAATATTGAATTGAAACATTCTTTATGGAATTGAATCAGATATTATTCACTGGATTGCTACACAATATAGTAAATGACTTTCGCTCAAATTGAACACTGTCATCCTCACTAAGGGACATCTGATGTTTCGCCGTAAGACACTTGCCTCACCGGCTCTTCAGCACCAAATTTGGATAGCATTATAAGTAAAAGCTCTCAATTCATTTATGAAATTACTACTTTATGTTTGATCTACTTACATCAACGATGTCAGTATGTAATGACATTCATTCGCTTATTTGAATAAATCCCAGGCATAGGAATCTAGTTTGAATTTAAAGGAGTATATTTTAAGAGAGATTAATTTTTGGGAAAGAAAAGTTCCGGCTTACTATTCTCCATCATTAAAAAACATAGAAATCTTTCAAAGAAAGTAAGGAAGCAATCTATTTTAAAGAGATAACTCTATATAAAGATACATGTATAGATACATGTATGTTCGTCAAAACTTGAGATAGTTTTGGGAACTATACAGTCATGAGGAAATGAGTCAGACTACAATCACGATTGCTTTATGAAAAAATAGATTGCGAAAGTGTCATGAACATTGTATTGCAGCGATTTGAAATCTAGGCATTTTATGAGTTTCTGGTAGCTGATTTAAAGATTAATAAATAATTTATGAAGCGATATTTTGTGCAACCGAGTTGCACGCTTCAGCATATATACAAATGTCAGACTGAGCTATTTTCTTTCAGTAGGAAATTTACGTTCAGCGAATTTTGCAGGCATTTGTCAGTTTATATCGCATAATTGACGTGTCGATATTGTTTATTGGATTTTCAGGCATATTGGAGGACGGATACGCAATACCACTTTCGATGTGGTATAAGCCGGTTGATTTAACTGCACCATATAATCAACTGCAGAAAATTGATGCCTTCAGCTTTAGGTCACTTCCACAAATTGTGATTTCGAAAATCAGGACAAGAATATAATCACTCGTCGTGAAGATTTATCAATTTCTGGGGCTTACGGTTGATACAGCTACTATAACAATCAGTAAAATAACGGGTCTTTCAGTAAGTGCTTCCTATCTTTAAATTTCAATAAAACAAAGTGTGTGTGTGATATCATAGTATTTGTTCGTGTTGATGATAAACGTCCAATTTTCCATGACTCTGGCACATAAATCAAGTTGAATTTGACCGATGGCATGGGTTACGTGGCTTATTTCAATACACCTGGACTTGGTAAAACCCTGAAACCCCACAAGAACAAATCTAACAGGGTCAAATCGTTTGATCTCGGTGGCCAGTTCACATCTTCTCCACATGAGATGATCATGCCCTCAAATCGCTCGTGCAGAATATCCAATGTGGCATGAGCTGTGTGGCACGTAGCGCTATCATGTTGAAGCCACATGCTGTTGGGGTCCTGATTATCCAATTCAGGCCATAAAAGTTGGTAATCATCGACTTGTAATGCTCGCTGTTGACAGTGATGGTCTGGCCAACGTTGTTTTCAAAACAATATGGACCATACCAAATAGTGACCATTTTGGGATGAATTGGATGGTCTTGGATCTGATGTGGATTGGTATCACCCCAAATTCGACAATTTTGTTTGTTCACGTATCGACCCAGTGACACCTACGGTCTGATGACTGTGGAACAAGCCAAACGTCACACCTATGCTCAATCCCTAAAGAGTTGGGATGGAATCAAAGGATTGAAGTCTTGCCAGGATCACCCTGGGCGACCCTGGGAAACTGGCACCGAAGAAATATCTGGCGATGACCAGGAAAAACCTACGCTTAACAGTAGGATTTCTGACTGGCGACTGTCAACTAAGGAAACATCTCCATAATATAGGGCTAGTGGACACACCTCTATGCAGAATATGTGAACTGTTAGGTATGTCCTATGCGAGTGTCCGGAGTTTATTTATTTATTTATTCAACCGCGGAGCCAATTTACAAAAACATATCAAACAAAGTGTGAGGAACTACAAAGTATTTTTGAATGTCTACATTACAATTTATAATTTTACAAAACATTTAGCAAGGTGTGAAATACAAAATATTAATGAATCGTTATGCCTAGTGACTATATTTCTAAAAGAGGAAACAAGTCTGGTACTTACAAGAAAAAAGATGTAACATATCTGGTACTTAGAAAGAAAATGGTAAGGTAAGAAAAGCTTCGAAAACGCTGTAGCCTTCTCAATTGATTTTTAGAGACCTGAAGTGAAACACTAAACAGATATAAGTTATTATGATATTGGTTTCCCAGATTCAAAATACGAGGCATCGAACTGTTCAAAATATAATTGGTATGGAAAAAATGTATATGAAAAATGTCAGTATTTCTCATATCTTTCTGTTTGATATGAAAAGTTATCAGTTGAAGTAGTTCTGGGCAGTTTATCTCACTATTTATCAATTTGAAGAGGAAACTCAAGTTCACAGAAACGCTCCTATCTTCCAATGATTTTATATTCAACTTGGTCAAGAGTTGAGTGTACTCATATTCATTTCGTTGAATACCAAAGTGAAAAGCACAATTCTTTAAGAATTTTTTTCGAACATTCTCAATCAAATTGATATTTACATAATAGTATGAGTCCCATATAACCGAACAATATTCAAGAATGGATCTTACGAAAGCACAATATAAAGTCTTAAACCCAGCAGTTTAAGACTTTTTACTACAATTCCTGTTACTTGAAGATTGAAAATAATTTTGCTATCAAATTAAACTCCCAGATCGCGAATAAATGTTTCTCTTTTGAGAGCTATATTATTCAATGTATATGCAAAGAATATTTGACTCTTCTTATTGATTCGGCCGTTACTTGATGAAGATCCATAGTAATTTCATAAACTACACCTCACGATTTGATCTTCACAAACTTCTAATTTCAGCGAACGTAATAATTTGACACTTATCAATGTTTACCTCTAACAAATTATTTCTACACTACATGAGAAAGGGTTCGAGATCTTTTTGAACTAATCCCCGCCCAAGCCGGAATTTCGGGATTAACTCAAGCGAGGCAGATTAATATACAGGGGGATACCTTGTACCCGGTTAAGTACCCCCACCAAATATGAGCCCCATATATAAGGCTGCCTGTGAGGGATAGACGATCAGAATAGTAAAAAAAATTGATCATCAGAAATTCTCGAGCGCATCAGATTGAAATAGGGTGAGTTAATTACCTGCTAAAAAGTGTATATTCCAGTAATCTGTCAATTTGAAAGTGACGTAAAGAAAGGGGAGGGCAGTAAAGTTGTAAAAAAATAACATCAATTCGACATTCTCGAGCATAGCAATTTTTTTTTTATTTTGAAGGAAGTAATTCAAGGATAACGAAAAATATATAATCTAATGATTTCCGCAAGCCGAAATAAGAAAAATTAGTCGATAAAGTTTAATGCGTGCAGCTGTGTGAGACACATATTTTCCTATCCAAGTTTCTATTTCTCTATTCTCTAATCACTTTTTCTCTATCTATTACTCTCTCACTCCGTCCCCACTCTGAATTCTGTTGCCATGACGCCATCACAGCTGATCACAGAGACTCGTTCATGATGAAGATGAAGATAATGATCAATTAATCAATTAATTGATGGATGTAGCCGTTACTACGTGGTAGGAAATCATAATTAAGAAAAGAGAAATTAAACTTTCTGTGTTTTTTACCACTTTTATGTGTAACTAACTCAAACTCATACAATATATGTATAAGGATATTTTCAAACTTTTACAATATATAAGTTTGAAAATATCTTTTTAGGACGAAACTACAGTAACGTTAGTTACAAATGAAAGTGGTAAAAACATAGAAAGTTTAATTTATCATTTCTTCATTAATTAATCAATTGATTATGGAAAATAAAATTTTTTTGAGCATTTTAAAAAAAATATTTTCTTGTGAATACAAGTATTCTACTTAAAAAACATACACTTATTTATTTGCATCCTACTTCCTTAACTTTTCAATCAATTAAGTTCAATGAATTATAGAAAAAATTGTTGAAATATTTTTTTCGTCGATAGATAATCGTCATATTATGAGACAGCACGTCTAAAACATAAAGATGAACCATATATATCCTAATCTGATGCGCTTCTATATTTCAAAATGGTGAATTTTTGCACATTATAATTATGGCCGCGAGTTTGCGTCAGATCGATATCGTCAGATTATTGAATGTGAGTTTTTTTTGTTGCACTTAACACTCCCTTAGAAAATCTGACGCGCTCGAATAAATTTTTTTCTTTTCCCTTACGTACAACCACCCACATCATGCAAACGATCAGATTAACATACCAACATTATCAAAATACGTAGGACATTGATGCTATCAATATCTGACGCGCTCGAGTATGTCCATGCAACAGTATTTTTTCACATATTCCAACATCTAAAGCCGCTTCCCCCACCTATGAAAAGGTATAATATTATATAACATTTTTTTCTTCTTATCATCTTAGCTTTGCAACCTAATGATATGTCTCAATGACGCTCGAGTAAATCCCCATTTTGCATCGTGGGCTCCCCTGCTATAATTCAGCATCTTCCCGGCAAGTAATTGCTCGATACAGTTCGAGATCATCAGCAAACATAAAGAATTCTGAAAATTTGAAAACAAACTCTATGTCCGATACAAACAAGCTCAACAGCAGTGGGCCCATATTGGATCCCTGCAGAGAGTGTGTGTTCGGCGTGTGTGTTGGCCTACCTACACACCTGCTGATATAAAGGAGATGTCTCCTAGTGACCTGTCTACCTTCCTGGTAATGACAGGATGGTCGATTACCTAAGAGGACAACTCCCCCTACTCTACAGATACAGATTGTTCACGTATCTATTTATCCAAAAATAACAAGCAACAAGCCATTTTTGTTTATTAGAAAGGCAATAATAATACTTTAATTATGTATTGAATACATACATAAACATACAGAATGAATTGAAGGGGTTATATTTTTAGGAGTGATTAATTTTTGGGAAAGAAAGTTATTGGCTTTCTACTACTCCATCTTGATACAAAAAAAATGTGGGAATATTCCAGCGAGGATGACAGTGTTCCATGTAAGTGCAATTTGTTACCATTCATTTGAAGTAGAACTCTTGTGAATGATATCTGATTGTATTCCATAACGAATGTTTGGAATACAAATTGAGTAGAGAAAAGTTTCTTCTGTATAATTCAGTGTTCATATCAAAGTATGTGTTTCAAAAGATTTTTTTCTTTCGTGTAATTCAATGTTTATATGGAAGTACCTGTTTCAGGAGGGCTTCCTTCCAGTTTGTTTCTGACAGTTGCTTTTTTGCATGATCTACACATCCTTGTATAGAATTACTTATTTTCAAATTGATTACTTTCTTCTCTCCTTGGGAAGATTCCCACATTTTTTGTATCAAGATGGAGTAGTAGAATGCGAAAAACTCTATTTCCTAAAAACATCCAGAATGATTTTCAAGAATTCAAATTAGGTTTTGTTCAACGCTCAGCAGATTCTCTATAGGTTTAGTTATGAAGTTTTCATTACTTCTCAGATTGTGGAAGGTTATGAACACAACAAACAGTAGAAAACATCATCCACAAAACACCTTCAAATAATATTTTTCCTATTCTCAGAGACACCTATAAAAGGCAGGATTCAGATTAAATTCTATTAGTCTGGTTCACATGTACTCGATTTAGCTCTTTTTGGTGACATTTTTCAGCCCTGTCCAAAAATTACGACCAAGGTGTCATTCGATTCGTATTTTTGCCTAGAAAGTTTAAGGAAAGGTCCGAAAACGCGCCGATGAAAATTACAAAAGTTATAAACAATTAAGTGAATAAAAATGGGGCTTTAGTTTTTTCTTAATATCTCGGAAAATTTTGGAAATTTGAAAAAAGATTTGAAAAGATCAATGAAATTGCGTAAAAAAAGTCCCGACTCCCGAAACTGTAACTCGATTATTTATAATTTTCACAGAGCCCTGAAAATAGAGTCAAAAGCGGGTAGTCTGGCTTCCGCGCGCCTTTCGTCACTCTGACATGAAAACAAAAAAAATTATTTAAACATATTAAATGTAAATATTAAGGAATGAAAAAATTCATGTAATACATCAATAAACAATAATCCGCAGTCAAAAAATTTTTATTCCAATTTTAACGTTAATATAAAAATTATTAAAATTCAAATTATTAATATAATATAATAATGAAAAAAAGTTTGTTCAAAACCTTAAAGAACAATAGAATTTATGATTTAAATAAAAAAACTATTCCTCAATTTTAATATTTAGTTGCAAAAAACGATTGTTAATTAACAAACGCATTTTTTAGCAACAGAGAAATTTTTTTAAGAAACCATTTTTTTCTAAAATCATGATTCTTTTCAATTAACATAATGCAAAAAAAAATTCCAATTGCTCATAAACAATGTATATATATATATATATAATAAATTCATTAACAAAAGCTCTAAAAAATAAAAAAAAAATATTATTAATTAGTTTTGAGCCATGAGACATTGAAACAATAAATATTAAAAAAAAATTTGTAATGTATTTTTTATAAAATTATAATTTTCAATTGTCAATAAAAAAATAGAAAATAACAATTTTTTAATTTTGGCAACGGTAATCTATTTTTTGCCTATTAAAGATAACTTCACCAAATGGATTTTTATATCAACTTTCAATTCAGAAAAAGTTATTAATTAACAAATTTATAATTAACGTTAAAATTGGGATAAACATTTTTTGACTGCGGATTATTGTTTATTGATTATCCCAACATTACATGAATTTTTTCATTCCCTAATATTTACATTTAATATGTTTAAATAATTTTTTTTTGTTTTAATGTCAGAGTGACGAAAGGCGCGCGGAAGCCAGACTATCCGATTTTGGCTCTATTTTCAGGGCTCTGTAAAAATTATAAATAATCGAGATACAGTTTTGGAAGTCGGGACTTTTTTGATCATTGATCTTTTCAAATTTCCAAAATTTTTAAAATTCTCCGAGATATTGAGAAAAAACTAAAGCCCCATTTTTTTCACTTAATTGTTTATAACTTTTGTAATTTTCATAGGCGCGTTTTCGGACCTTTCCTCAAACTTTCTAGGCAAAAATACGAATCGAATGACACCTTGGTCGTAATTTTTGGACAGGGCTGAAAAATGTGACAAAAAAAAGTACATGTGAACTAGACTATATTTGGTTTCTGACATCCCAAATCAATTTTTTATGTTCTTGTCAAAATGCGCACTGGCTAGTGAAATTGAAAATCATTCTCTAGAAAAACACCTCATTCATTCCGTTTCATGAATTTTTTTATGTTGACTATTCATTATTATGCCACATTTTCTATGACAGATTTTCATCTTCCATTACATTGTCTTGCTATATATTATTTCGTTCTACTGAAGTGCTGGAATCAGCTGCTTTTTGTCATTGAACTGTGAAAAGTTATATTTTTTAACATGAACATAGAGAAAAACCAGTTTATCGATTAATTCCCCAAAGATTTCCATTTAATTTCTGAACTATTTTCATGATAGCAACTGTCATGTAGTATGTACAGCAATCGATGATTTTGACCGATTACTTTGGCGCCCATTACCGTATGCTGCAGAAAATAATCACCTGTTCCGGCTACACGCCATGTGCTATGTGTTTTCTCTTCGTATCTGGTTAGTTTACTTTATGGCCATCAAGAGTTGAATTATCTTACAAATTATAAGGCAATTTTTCAGGGGTTCTTCGTAATTTTCATCAATAAAATATCCATTATAAAAATTGAATCGACAATTTTAAATTATTTTTCTTCGAAACTTTGTTGATTCCTTAAAGAACAACTGGTTTGAAGATATTTGTACAAGTTTTTGCACTAGAGGCTTTTGTGTTATGTTTTGAAGAATATTAATTAGTGATCTCATTACTTTAAACTTGTCCACAGTGAATACTTTACATTCGGGCATAATGGGTTTAGGAAGAATTGTTCCACAGTTCAAGCTACTGCCAAATTAATTTATGACATAGTTGAGGTTTTTAAACAGGGTGAGCACACAGCAGTAGCCATATGTGACCTGATCAAGGCCTTGGACTGTGTTTCACATAGTAATTTTCTAGACAAACTCGAATATTATGGCATGAGGGGCGTAGCAAATTATTTTTTCAAATCCTACCTCTCTAACAAATCACAATCAGTCTTTTTGAAAGGAGCCTCTTCAGTAAGCTCAACAGTAAAAAAAAGGTGTACCGCAGGGATCGGTATTAGGTCCACTTTTCTTCGTGTTATATACACCAACGATATATTTGATTACATGAATCCACTGAACTTTGTACTATTCGCAGACGATGCAAGCTTTTATGGCACTAACTCGAATCATAATCAGTTGAAATACCAAAATTGAAAAATCCAACACCAGAATTGAATAATGGCTGAACCCCAATAATTTTAAACATCATCGGAGCAAAACTCAATCCATCACATTTTCGAGAAACTCCTCATTGGATGAAGGGTCTATTGTAAATTTCTTGGCCATCACATTGGATGAAACTTTGAAATGCTATTGCCATATTGAAAAACTTCTTTCAAGACATCTCGCAAAAGTTTCAAGTCCAGATATACTCAAAATCCCACATTTTTTACTCTTTCACTCACATATCACATATGGAACCGTACTATGAGGCAACTCAAGTTACTCTAATCATGTATCGAACTATGTTCAAGTTATTGGTTCATTTGAAAAAATACGGAGACAGAAGCAACAATCAAAATTTGATAAATGAGGTGTGTATGAGGTAAATTAGACATTGTGTCCTTTTCAATGAAAATAGTACTAGAAAACGTGTTAGAAGATTTTTAACAGATTTTTTTAAACAAGGACACAACTGTGCCCTTCTTCGAATATAATTCACTGCACGAATAATTTCCCTCCCCCTCAATCTTCCGAGCTCTCTTACAGTTCTGTGTTGAAGGTCTTCAATATTTTGATATTCCCTACGACCATAAACTCTATTTTTCAGTGTACCCCATAAGAATGTATCCATAACACTTAAGTCTGGAGACCTTGCTGGCCACCTCACTGGCCCATTATTTCCTATCCATTTATCACCAAACCTTACTGTCAGGTAATTAGATACTCGTCTGGTAGTGTGTGGTGGAGCACCATCTTGTTGAAATCAGATGTTTTTATAGTTAGGTAGAGGTAGATCATCCAAATCGACATTAAAAAACTGGTTTCTCCTTTCAGAATTCCGTCAAATAAATGAGGACCCAAAATTCTATCTTTGTAAATTCTTGCCCACACGTTAATAGTAAATCGCACTTGAGGTCGAATTTCTCGGAACTGCCTGGAGTTGTTTATACGAGTACTCCAAATGTGCTCTAATTCATAAAAGTGCTTTCATATTTTCAAATTACATTTTCCAGGAAAACAGGAAAATCAGGTCTTCTTATTAGCCAATTACAAAATTCTAATCGCTTTTAGGGATCATCTGGATGCAATTTTTAAGATATGTGTATTGTAACATTTTAAACCGCTTTTTTTGAGATGTCTCCAAGCACTTGTATGACAAATATTCATTTCGGAGGTAATTTGACGTGTATATTTCCCCGGGTTCATGTTTATCTGCAAATCATTAATTTTTATTGAAAAGGACACAATGTCTAACTTACCTCATAACGGGTGATTTTTTAAGAGGTATAGGATTTTATTTTCAAAACAACACAAACAATTTGAAAAATTGATGAAATCTATATTGAAATCGATAGAACGATCAATATAATTTAATGTTTGAAGATGATTTCATGCAAATGTTGTCCGCGGCTCCGCTTTAGATGGCCCATGCGTAAGGTCTAATTTTGGCACACTCTCTCTAACATATCGATCGGTATTTCACGTATAAATGCTTCAATATTGGCTTTCAGAGCGTCAGTCGTTGCTGGTTTATCCCTGTAGACATGGGCCTTAACATGACCCCACAAGAAATAATCCGAAGGCGTTAAATCACACAATCTAGGCGGCCAATTGACAGGCACCAAATGTGAGATAAACTGTTCACCGAATGCGGCTCTTAAATTGGACCATTGTTTGGTGTGCCGTGTGGCATGTGGCACCGTCTTGTTGTAACCACATGATAGGCATGTCCAATTCTTCCATTATGAGTAACAAAAAGTCGTCAATCATCCCACGGTAGCGATCGCCATTCACAATAACCTTTCGGCCATTGTCGTCTTTGAAGAAGTACGGCCCGATGCTGTCATCGACCCATAATCCACACCAAACAGTGACTTTTTCAGGATGCATCGGTAGCTCTTGCAATGATTGTGGCTGGTTTCCACTCCAGATGCGGCCATTTTGATTGTTAACGTATCCATTCAACCAGAAATGAGCCTCGTCGCTGAACACAATTTTAAGATAAAAATGTGAATCTTCCTCCAACTTTGCCAGCGCCCATTCACCAAATGTTAGACGTTGTGGGAGGTCGTGTGGCTTCAATTCTTGCACCAGCTATATCTTATGAGGTTTGACACCTAAATCCTTTCGCAAAATTTTCCACGTAGTAGAGTAACAGAGGCCCAATTGCTGCGAACGGCGGCGAATCGACATTTCACGGTCATCACGAACACTGGCTGATACAGCCGCTATATTTTCTTCGGTCCTCACTCTACGTATGAGTGTTGGTGGTTTAATGTCCAATAATGTAAACTGGGTTCGAAATTTAGTCACAAGCTTCCGAATAGCTCCCTCAGTAGGCCGACGAAACTGCCCATAAATTGGAAGAAGTGCACGATGCATTTTTTTCACCAAGCATGAATTTTGATAATGAAATTCAATAATTTGCAAGCGTTGTTCATTCGTAAGTCGATTCATGGTTAAATTATTGACCAAACCGAACAAGTTTGACAATGACACAAGACACGATTCACGCGTGATCTGTCAAAAACAGTGTTGCCAAAAAGATATCAACAAAAAAATCACTCATTACATACCCCATTTATCAAATTTTCTCCGGATATTTTCGGAATTTCAGAACTTTCTCAACGGCATATTGTTAATCAGGTAAATGCGCAACTTTGCCCCAATGCAACCATTTTCGTATCTCCCATAGTATCCGAGATCTGAATGGTGAGGATCTAATTTGAAACACTCTGTATACTATTTTTGCAGATATAAACGGGAGTTCTAAGAGCTTGATAGAGTGAATTGTTAGAACGGTTTCTATCTGACAACCTTTCCACTTCAATTGATTTTTCAAATTAGTTCCACTTACCTTTGTGCGTGTCAGTCTCGATAATTATTACTGCTGTTGATTTCAATAATTTGCTCCGCTCCTTTGACTTGTTTCGTAAAAATTGCTTGCCTTCGCTACATACAAAGGACATACCTGGTCATTTTTTTATTTCATTGACTAACAGTTGCGAAATTAGATACATATCATATCTTTCGGTATTTAAGCCAGGTAGTTAGCCTGACGAATCGGCATTATCTCGAGTGCTCCTTTTGTTGAAAATTCACTTTCAAATTTCTCTGTCTCGAAATGGAATTTCATAAAAATTTCGTTGTTTAAGTGAAAATAGAAGTATCATCCTTCAAAATCAATTCTGAATGTTTCAGATAGCGTTGAACAAATCCAAATCAAGCACTGTTCCATAACGCGAGAACTGTAAAACTCAATTTCTGGTAGTTTCGAGTCTTTTAAATTGAATAAAAACTAGTTTTCTATAAATTTCGGCTGCAATTTCTACGTTTGTTTAACAACGGTAAAAAATACGTATCTACAGGGTGTTAATTAAGTATGTACCATAAATTCAACAGACGATTCTTCATGTAATTTTAAGACGAAATGTTCATATAAACATGGGTCCGCAAATCCTTCGTTCTCAAGATACAGGGTGTTAAAATAAAAATAAAAAAAAGTTATTCGTAAATATCCTAAATATCCTTTACCTAATTTTGTTGTAATTTGGCAATGGTATTTATAACATTAAGAAGCTAATTTAGCCCGAACGTGATTCAATTTATTAAGTCCAGTGGCGTCTCGAGCGGGATTTGAACGAATATTTTTGACTTGAAAATGTACGCAACTGACTTTTGTGAACTTTTCATTATTTTTTTGAATTGAGCATTTAGAAATACAACTTTTATTTCTCTTGAATTTTTTTCGTATCTTGCTCAGTTTTTAAGAAAAAAAAGTGGACCTAATTGCATATCCCTGGACCTCACAAGGAATAATATGGGGAATTAAATGTTTCTTTTGGAAATTATTATTTTTACAATTTTTCATTACTAATGATGTAACAATAACAACAAATATTGAATAACATTAACATCTAGACTAACGAATTGCACAAAGTGTTGAAAATGGCCTCCTTCGGCTTCAATGCAACCGTCTAGCCGCCGCATTATTGAATTTTGCACTCTCCTGAAAATACCTTGCGTATTTTTTATTATGTCACATGAATTAATGATTTTATTCCGTAAATCCTCTTCACTTTGAATAGCAATTTTGTATACCAACGTTTTAAGGTGTCCCCAGAGAAAATAATCTAAGGGATTCATTTCGGGCGAGGTGTGGGTCTGCTCTCCCAATCCAGCGATTATGGTAATTTTCATCCAAAAATTGCCGTGCCACTACACTTAAGTGTGGTGGAGCACCATCGTGCATGTACAACATACGATATCTTTCCATGAATGGAATTTCTTCTAAAAGTCCAGGTAAAACAAAAATCTAAAAGCCTTCGGTATTCTTCTCCATTAAGTCTAGGTGGAAGGAAGTGAGGCCCAATGAGATGGTCACCGACAATTCCAACCCAAATATTAAAAGTAAACTGTTCTTGAAAATTATTTTCTATCCAGGCGTGTGAATTGTTTTCGGCCGAAATGTGATTGTTGTGAAAGTTAATTGAATTGCGAGAAAAACAAGCTTCATCTGTAAACAATATTCGACTTATGAAACCTGGATTTCTTCTTATTTTACCGCGTAACCAATTAAAAAAAGCTAGTCTTACAGGCAAATCTCTGGGCAATAGAGCTTGCACACGTTGCATTTGATAGGGATATAGCTGCTGGGCTCTTAAAATCTGCCACACTGTGACATGGGTAATATTCAGTTCTTCAGCTATTTTCCGAGTACTGGTATGAGGATTTACTTCAATCGCATTTAAAACAGCTTCTTCAATTTGAACTGTTCTTACCGTTGCAGGCCTCCCAATGACAACCGTCGATCTTTCAAAGCTGCCTGTTTCAGAAAGTCGTGCATGGCGACGTACAAAAGTTCTTCTATTAGGCACTACACGCTGAGGAAATCTTTCATGGTAAATGCTTCTTGCAGCATTCGAGTTTCCGTGAGCCATTCCATAACAGAAATGCATATCTGCCATTTCACTGTTAGTAAATTGAACCATGTTTTACAAAAATGGTTCGAAAAATAACCACTAAACACACTTTTTATAACAATTATAAATTAAAAGCAAATAAAGTTGGCAACAACTGTCAAACTGTTTATTAAATGCTGCAATCGTTTTCCAAGGCAACCCATGATTATTATTTATGGTATTTTCGGAAGAGTACGAAATTCAGTGATGCGGCGGCTAGACGGTTGTATTGAAGCCGAAGGAGGCCATTTCCAACACTTAATTTAGTGCATTTCGTTAGTCCAGATGTTGATGTTATTTAATATTTGTTGTTATTGTTACATAATTAGTAATGAAAAATTGTAAAATGATAATTTCCAAAAGAAACATTTAATTCCCCATAATATTCCTTGTGAGGTCCAGGGATCTGCAATTAGGTCGACTTTTTTTTCTTAAAAATTGAGCCAGATACTGAAAAAATTCAAGAGACAAAAAAGTTGTATTTCTAATTGCTCAATTCAAAGAAATAATAAAAATTGCACAAAAGTTAGTGGCAAGTCAAAAATATTCGTTCAAATCCCGCTCGAGACGCCACTGGACTCAATAAATTGAATCACATTCGGACTAAATTAGCTCCTTAACGTTATAAATACCATTGCCAAATTACAACAAAATTAGGTAAAGGATATTCAAGATATTTACGAATAACTTTTTTTTTATTTTAACACCCTGTATCTTGGGAACGAAGGATTTGCGGACCCATGTTTATATGAACATTTCATCTTAAGAATCGTCTGTTGAATTTATGGTACATACTTAATTAACACCCTGTATATTCTCTCTCTATATTTTGGATGACCGTTGCTCCTACTATCGAGGTTGACAGGAGCTTCGTCTGGTGGTGCAACGGTCTTGCACGAAGTAATGCTGCCACCCGTTTTTTGTCGAACTTTTTATTATATAAAAACAATTGAATTTTTTATCAAGTCGCCTTCTGCTAGGGAGACCTTTTGTTTTTTCACATATACAGCCCCCTTTACCACGGCCTAGATACCGGCGTGAATAAAGGGCGCACCTAATTCTTCACTTTTGAAAATACTCCCACACATTTTAATTATTAAATTAATGGACTAATACACAACACAAAACGGAGCCTGCACTCAATAAAACAAATAGCCGTCAACAATGATTACGATAGCAGCTTAATACATTCACTATTATTAAAAAAGTTATACAGTCAAGCTTTAGAGAAAGTTTACCCCATGCGAAGAGATGAGGATGAAAGTTATAGAACCTTAACCTACTTAAGCCAACCCAGTACGAATATTTAAAATTTTCTGCACAACAAAGGTGTAAATATTGCTTTAAAAACCAACAACAACTTAGGGATGCACATTAAGAATAACAGAGATAAAAGTTCATAAATTATCATGTGGGTCATGTCCGATGTTTTATATAGGTCAAACTGGAAGAACGCTCAAAGCACGCATAAAAGAACACAGAAATGGTTTCCAGATCCAGAATGGAAAAATAAACTCCACATATACCACTCATTTGATCACATTTAGTCACTCATTTGATAGTTAATGAATGTATACCTATCCTTTTCAGGTAGATTCTTTCATTAGAAACTTGGCATACCAGTAAGTATAAGTTAGAGTATTAAATAGTCGTCATTTAGAAGATATTGTATACCGAAACACGTGTCGGGGATTTTGTAAAACACTTTATACAGTAAACTGTATCGATGAGTTTCAATATAGATTTTCATCAAGTGTCGGCCAGTTCTATTCAACCATGTATTTTAGTTTTGCAAAAAGCGATAGTTTCTCCGCAACTGAATCGTTGTTGAGAATGTAAATTTGGAAAAAGTATTTGGAATAACATAAATTCCGCGACAGGTTTTCATAAAACAAATATCTACTACTATCCTTATCTTCCTACTAAACTCATGAAAAATAATAAATTGACAGTGGTTTCAGGGTCAGGTGCAACAAGAGAAGGAACGTTTCAAAATTGAATATTAATTGGATATCCCTCAACTGTCTGAATTCGGACGAGTGTTTTTTGATGTTCTTTCCTTCAGCAGGTGGTTGTAGTGACAGCCAGAATAAAATTTGCTTGTTCTCGCCTAACATCCCGCAGCGAATAATCCGCCTTTTCGATGTTCTCTGATTAAAACAATATAATTATTTTATCAGAAAGTAGCTTGTACACAAAAATTCGCAGATGAATATCTTCTTGATTCCAGGAATCAACTGCTGACTTCTAGTTGGCAGTATGATTTACTACCTGAAAAACCCAGTCCACGTTATCTAGATCGCAGTTAATGACCACTAATTCAAACATATTATTTACATGTTAATGGAAACGGTCATCGTACATAACATTACACTTGTATAACTGCTTACACGGTGTGTACCTATCAGCCAAATGGAATAAATTCGATTATAAGTGAGGTATAGGGTGAGGTATCAGGTAGGTATAGTTTTTTATTATTATTTTTCCTGAGACTTTTTCACAAGCATGGAAATCGTCACATTCGCCAATAGTTTGTCGTTTACTTTTTGTAAAACACGTATTGTCGTTTGTATTTGTTGAGCAGTAATTTTGGAAATCGTTTGGATTTCATTATTGTTATTTTCTAAGCTATTCTGTATGCATCGACTGTAATCTACAGCATCTCGATTGTAAGGGAAAATACCACATTTTCTAAATCCGTTGATTATCGAACTTGGAAGGAAAGGATATTCAAAACTTCTGCTAATGAAGGACAATGAATTTTTGGTCAACACACTATTGAGATTTTCTGGTTTTGCCTGCAACTCTCTGACTGTTTGTTTCCACTGTGTTTTCAAGGGTTTAAAAACACTCATGTCTGCAGGTTGCATTATATGAGTGGTGTTTGGGGGCAAGGCATATAAAATTATTCTATTGTCATCACACCATTAGCTCAATTGAAGAGATAAATGAGATTTATATCCATCAACGAACAAAATTACTGGCTTGGGAACTCCATTATCTACTAGCCAATTATTCACACCATTGGCTATATATTCATAAAATACCTCACTTTTCATCCATCCCGAATCCGACATTCCGAGAAACCATGAATCTGGCATTGATTTTACCACACTTGCAGGAGGTCTTATATATGGAAAGACAACCATTAGGTGCACCGTCATTCCTGCTGCGGAAAATACTAGCAAGACGATGATAGCCTGCTTCTCACTGGCCTTTTTTAGTTCGTATACATTTTTCCATCCTTTGGCAGCTAAAACCTCTTCTGTTTTGGGGCATATGGCAAAACTGGTCTCATCACCATTAAGTATTCTTCTTGGATCCTTCAATATGTCTAAGAGATTATTCTCCGACAAATATTCTTCAAGTTCCTTAAACCATTTTCGGAGATATTCTTCTGTAGTGATAGCTCTGGCTTTCGTGAAACCCTCAGTTTCTCTGAGGACAATTTTTCGAACAGTGTTCAGGAGATCGTTCTTTTTTTGTGGAAATCCTGTTTTAGCCAATTCTTTTATCCAGTTAACTATCTGTGTTTCCTCATCAGATGTGAGAACTGTCGGTGGTCCCATATTTCGTTTTCCTTCTTTGATACGACCATGAATCCTATCCAAAACGGTGGTTTTTGCCAGGTGGCATTTTCTGGAACAAAAATTTGAAAATAGCCCCTTGATACCTATGATCACAATGGTTGAATGTGTATTCTAGTGAGAGGTCGAGTACTGGTTTCATACAACTTATAGTCGACCGATAGCTCTTTTTGTCTGGACGACTACTGGATATCTTACAATTTCATGGAAATTGTGTTAATCACACGATAAATCATTCAGATCCTAATAAACCAGTCAAATTTGCTCACAATCTGAGGTATAGAGATAATTTTTTATAGTCGACCTACAGGTCGACTATATGTTTTCGACGATAATTTTGAGCCATAACTCGACCACATCAAAATAAAATCATATAAAATTAATTTTCATGTTTTTATCACTGGAATAATGTCAAAAAATGTATTGAATCTAGATAATACAATATATCACAGAAATTCGCTTAACTGGTTAGTAGATACGCTATTTCCTGATAGTTCTTAGTAAACTTTTAATTATTTTAAAAATAAAATAAATATAACTCATATATTTTACATACCTTCTTGCATCGACACAGACACAGCCGCCATTAAAATTTCAACTGCCCTACACTGTTGCCATTAGTTAAGCAAAATAATCTAGGACGGCTGGAGGAGATATGGTCGAGTATTGGAAAACAAATATGACAACGATATTTTCGACAGATTCATTATTATTTGCGATAATATGTAAGGGTGGACGACTACTGAACGCGGTCGAACTTAGGCGCATTTACCCTACACAGTAAAGATTGGAGTTGAAACATATCAAGTGATAAAATATGAAATATACATATAAAAAAAATTAAATCAATAGCAGATGTATGAGATGATTATATAAAACAATTAAAAAACATTGTATGAACAGTAGAATAGTAAACAAGCAAACAATCGTGATGTCAAGCAGCCAGATCAATTTGAAAATATTCCTCGAATGAATAAAAGGCATTTTTGTAGAGAATACTTTTAACGCTATTTTTTAAATGGATTTGAAATTTTCTTAATGAATGTTGAAAGTTTATTAAATATTTTTATAGGCATAACATGAGGTCCATTTGATACAGATGTTAATTTGTGTACAGGAACTATCAGATTATAATTTTGTCTGATAGTATAACCAGCAGCTATGCGGATAGTATCCCTTTGCTGAAACTCATGGTAATGATTCTTAATGTAAGTGGCACAATTTGAAATATACATTGATATCACAGTTAAAATTTGTAACTTAGTAAATAACGGCTTACAAGAATCACCATATTTTTTTAAACACATGGTTCTTAGTATCTTTTTTTGAGCAATCAACAGATCATTCAATCTGCTGCAGGTACTGTAGCAGACTAAGCAATAATTTAGACTTGAGTGAACATAGGCATAGTAGTAGCCTAATAAAATATTAATGGGGACAGAATTTCTGAGATTCCAAATAACGAAACAATGCTTGGATAATTCATTAGAAATAGAGTCAATATGATCATTCCTGGATAATTGGGAGTCAATGTTCAACCATAAGAATTTGACTGATTTTTTCTGCACAATAGATTTAGTATTAGCTCTAACCAATGTACTGCGGTCCATTTCTCTAATCCAGAAAATAATGATATTAGATTTATTGCTATTTAGTACGAGTCCGTTTCTAGCGCAGTAATTAAACATATTAGCAACTGCAATATCAGCCTGGCCAGATAACCCTTCACTAGAAGAACTCAAATAAGAAGGACGTGTCATCAGCAACCTGTACAGTACAATGTTGTTGATTAATATTAGAGATGTCGTTGACGAATAAGAGAAAGAGAGTAGGACCCAGGACACTACTTTGGAAAACACCTGTTGTGATGTTACGATTTTCAGAATTATATATTTCAGATTTGAGCCTAACCTCAACAGATTGTGATCTACCAGTCAGATAAGTCTTAATCCATTTTAGACTTTGCCGGCGAACTCCAATATCATAAAGTTTATCGAGGAGAAGTTGATGGTTGATGGTATCAAATGCACATGACAAATCAAATAGAATACTGATCGATTTTTCGCCATTTTCGAATTTGGATAAAACATGATTGACCAATAGGAACTTTGACAATTGATAACGGCCATCTTGTCGAAGCTACATCTGCCAAATTACTTATCATTTATTCAGTCTATTTTTCCAAGTCATCATGGACGCATGTGGCATTCACCAACACGTGAAGATAAACAAAATGGGTGTTCTGTTCGGGAACCGTACTACGCGATTCGCCTATTTTACGGTCACCACAATCGTCCTATCGAGAGAACTATTCGCATTGTGTTAGATAAATTTGAGTCCTCTGCTTCAGTGAATGATCGACCAGCACCCGTATGTCGACGAAACGCAAGATCTACCGAAAACATCGCCGCTGTCTGTGAGAGTGTGCAAGAGAATCCGAGACAGTCCATTTCGCGTCGTTCACAAGAACTCGGCCTTTCGCAGATCACAACTTGGTGAATGTTACATCGTGATTTGGGCCTGCACCCGTACAAAATCTAACTGACGCAGGAACTGAAAGTAAACGACCGTAAACAGCGAATTGTGTTCGCTGAATGGACTCTGGAGCAGTTGGCAACTGACTAAAACGGCGTGGCACGCCGTTTTACTTTCTATTGGTATTTTGAAAAAATGAATTGTTTTGACTGTTGCATTTAGGTGATACATGAATTAAATTGATTGTTGATAATCTTTATTCGTCGTTGCGGTCGAACGGATTATTACCGTAGTGTAAGTGAGAGTTGTTGCTAGAGAACTGAAAGTTTATACTGCAAAAACAGCATATCACGCTTTGGTAGAGTCTCACTTAAGGTACTGTATACCTTTTTGGGGTGTGTGTAGCCTTAATTTGCTGGAGTCTGTATCTGTATTACAGAAGAGAGCTCTACGATACTTGTGCAAAGCTAAACCTCGTGATTCATGCAGGCAACTGTTTATAGATAAAAAAAATATTTTTTTTTTTACGGTGGAAGCTCTTTTTATTCTGGAAACAGTGTGTTTAATTAAGAAACATCTTGTGAAACTTGAGAGGTCACCACCCATCACTATACAACTCGTCAGAGCGTGCAAAAAAAATAAAATTACCAATTCCTTGCAACTCTCTGGTCAAGGACTCCTTATTTTACAATGGTGTGAAGATGTATAACCATCTGCCGAGTTACACTAAAGAGATTAATATTGATACCAATCAGTACAGAAAAATTATTAAAGAAATTTTGAGTAGTAGACCCTATTACAGTTTGACTGAGTTCTATACCGATCATTTTTAACTTACCATGTTTTATGTGTATGTATGTTTCAATCATAGTTTGTGGTTTTTTATTCAGTGTTTTTATACTTGAGTTTACATTATATTTTATCTATATTTTTATATTCATATGACATTTATGTATTCTTTTATATTATTTATTCATTAACTTTGTCAGCAAGATGTTTTCTTTAGATAATGAAGTATAAAAAAAAACTCTTTGGGAGGATACAATGGGTACAATGGGTCACATGTGGCCTAAGTTCTGTGGGCCTACACTCGCCCTTCCTACTCTACAGATACAGAGAACCATTTCCAATGACTTTTATAGTCTAGATACTGAAATAGATAATAATTTCAGAAGTGTTCATAATTGGAATATTAAAGGAGAATGTTGGATTTTTTTGCTTGGTACTTACGGCAGTGATCCACAATAAAATAATTCGCAGTTTTAAGGTACTCACTTCATTTACGAAACATCAAACTCCGAAATTACAGTTATAAAATTCATTATTACAGATATCACAATAATCACATCAATAATTCACTATAAATTGACATACATTTGATTCAAAAGGGCTACTATAGACGGGCTTACGAAATAGAATCGACTGATGAGGTACGTATAATTCCGTCATTATAATAATGTATTGATATTCAGGTACATGAAATGTACCTGTCATCCAGTAACTTTCATTTGGAAATAAAAAATATACGTGATTATGTTGCTACATCCCCCTTCTCTCCGTGTGATAATTCCTTTCGAGCCTCACGTGATTAGTGGACGATCCCCTAAGGGGGATGTTTTTGCCCTTATTCACCTCCCACACTGATGATGATTTTTTGTTTTTCACCTTATCATGAAAGAAACAGTAAGTATTACCTATCAGTTTTTAGGTGTGCTATAATGGATAATTTGTGAATAAGTAACGTTCTTCTTCTAATGTTTATTTCTTCGATGAATATACAGGGTGTTGCATTAAAAAAAGAAATTTGGTATTGGCCACTGTTACGTAACACACCCTATATAAAGATTTTGTTTTGAAAAAATGTGCAACGGAAAATGAGAAGTGTTTTCAAACACGCCCCCATCATCATCGAATTAGTTCCATTTAGATAACACCCTGTAGAAATATGACTGCATTTGTCCCGATAGGTATGTGAACCCGAATGCTGACGCCTCTCTCTGCTTCCAGCTGTGTCCGCCCACTTTTGAAACGGTTCTGCTATTTTACGACTTTCTTTCCAAAACCGAATTTATTGCGTACAGGGACTTCCTATGAAGCTTGTAGTTTAGGTGGGCTACGAGTTTGTTTATGTCCGCGGTGCGAAAAAATTTAGTAGTCCCTGTTCGATAAATGTTTGATTTACTGAGAATTGTTCAAGAATATATATAGAGTCCTTCTGACTGATGCTAACCAATAATGTAATTGATTGACGAATGAATGAGGCGTAGTAGAGGCCCGGAAAAAAAATATCAGTAGATTCTAAATTCAATTCAGACTATTACTCTACGTTGGTTCTATAGGTTTGAGAATACAAGAGTTATCAGTGAAATTGATAATTCCTTGATCACTGATTGGTATGTCAAACCTACTAATTCAGGAAGATATATCAATTACTATTATTTCCATAAAAAATCAGTTCAAATCAATTCAATTCTGTGTTTGAAAAAAAAGAATAGAAAAATTAGTACACCGTTTCCTCAGCAAAACAATCTCAGACTTCTTAGATATTGATCGAAAATTCCTATCCCAGAAAACTTCTCAATAAAATAATTGTCAATACTGGCAGTAATACAAATTCCGATGTAATCAACAGAAATTTATGTTATAATAGTTCACCTATCAATATTTTTTATAAATCTATACCTAATCTTGGAAATTTATCTCCAAATAGAATAACTTCACATAAAAGTGATATAAAGCTCAATAAGAAATCATGTGCATTAGCGCAACATTTTATAGAAACAGGACATAAACCAAATTACTCCAATATCAAAGTTTTTCACACAGGAAAAAATATTTCCAAACGCCTTTTCCTTGAAATGGTTGAAATTAATAAGTCTTCTAATTGTATGAATAAGAGAACTGTCATTGATAATCTCAGCAGTATATACAGTAACTTATTGGAACTACACAAAAAAACAATCATAATAATGAAAATTGTATCAATCAACTTTCCCTTTAGTGTCTAAGATTATCAAATCATCATGCTCATTAAAAAATGACATTTATGGAAGGTACGACATTCGTCAAACCAAAAAAATCCATTAATGTTCACCTTTCTTTCGTCGATTTATGTTCAATTCATTGTTTTTTACTATAGTTTTCTAGTATCTAGTTTTTCATATCCATACAAAATATCCATACAAACCTTATAGAAAAATGTAATACAAGAGTTATGGTTGTACATATTTGGAAACTAGCGTTTCCAAATATGACTGACAACCAGTCTGTGCAAAGCTTATTGTTAAAACATTTGAAAGTGGAACTTTTAACGGGTGATGATCAACTGTATTGCCAAACATGCGCCAAACTAACTGACTATTAAAAGAAAACAAGTATAACTGAGGCACCAGTCAATCTAATAATAAAACTGATGATCTTCAAACAAGACTCAACCTCTGACGGAAGCGAGAAACTCTTTGGAAGGTTCGAAATAGATGAATTCTTCAATTTAGCAAACCACTATTATGATCTTCATGCAGTCATTGTTCACTGTGGTTCTGTTGTTGAATCTGGTCATTATTACGCGTTGGTCAAAAACGAAACGGAATTGTTCTGGCAATATCTTGAATTCATTGGAGCCTCTGGAGACACCCTACATTTTGTTTTATGAAAGAGAGGACATTGGCAGATCAAGATCTTCAGATGATCTGATGCTGCAGGTTTTTCCGGGTTTTACTGCAGCTGAAAAAGGAAATGCGCCACAGGAATCAATGAAGTCGCCCGGAGCACCAATTAATTTTTGTTGTTTCATAATTCCATGATTTGTATTACTTTGTTCTTTAATATATTTAATGTCGAATTGAAAATGGATTGAAGCTCAATATGAATAGATGTACATTCAGAAAACGTGAAATCACGTATCTGGATTATTTCATCGGAGAGGAAGGTAATAAAATTTAGCAATTCGAGAAAATTCGATTCCTCGACAATTGTGTCAACATGTGTGAAAAAAACCTAAAAAACCGAATCTATTTCAAAATTTTTAGATCGAGAGAGATATCTTTTCATTTTCAACACGTTCAACACCCAATTACAGGAAATGCTTCATACATGATCATACATGATCGCCCAGAAAATCATATTTGAACAACTCGGAACTTACCAAGGATTCTGACGTCACTGCCTACCTAAATGAAATTCCATTTGAATATATCCTGGAAAGTTTCGCAAAATACAACATAGGGAATATAAATAAGCAGTAAATGTCATATGCAACGCGATATTTCCTATTGAAATTCAAAGGAAAATATCTACGCGATTACCCGAGTGGAACCGAATCTGGAACCAAAAAAATTAAAATTCGCTCGAGAAAACTTAAATTTCTAGTTATAAGACAAATCGTCCAGCCCCAGGGAACAATTTAATGGAATCGCCAATTATTCATCCACCATTTCAATTACACTGTCTGCATTCTGTGCAGTTTTCAACGTTTCGCAGTTAGCATACTTAAAACGTGACATGATATATTCGGTGCATCTCACTTTGCACGAACGATCCCTATTTTCACTCAATTTTTAGACTACACAGGGCGTTCCAAGTATGTTTTTTTTCTTCAGAAGTTCCAAATTTTGATTGAAGTCCACCCGAAACTTCATTTCTTTGCGGACAGTAGCTTACTGCCTTCTCATTTTTCAATGGCTCAAAGGTCGAGTGATATATCATTTGAAAGCTCTCTATATTATCATTTTTTTCAGGAAATATTTATTCATCAATTTCTATTTTGTCTCCTTCAAATTATTCTCCCTCAGATATAATACACAGGCAGCGTTTTGTCCAATACTCGAAGTACTTTTTGGTATGTTCTTGAGCTTCATCAGTGATTTGGTTTTTATCCTCTCAATCATCTCGAAACGCCATCTTTATGTAGGCCTCTTCAATCTTGGAAACAGGGAAAAGTCGCAGGGGAGCAAATCTGGTGAATACGGTGGCTGAGGCATGGTTATGGGGTTGTTCTTGGTCATGAAAGTAAGAACAAGCAATGACGAGTGAGCAGGTGCATTATCGTGATGCGAAAGCCATGAATTATTTGTTCACTATACCGGACGTTTTCTTCGTACTGCTTCTCACAAGCGGCGAAGAACTTCATGATAAAACTCTTTATTGACCGTTCGACCATGTGGCAAGAACTCCTGATGCACTAAGCCACGGTAATCAACGGAAACAACGAGAAAAGCCTTGCTATTTGATCGAAATTCGCATCTTGTTTTAGTTTGAGTTCTCCTGGGGTTTTCCTATGGGATGGCTGGACTTTGGTTTCGATGTAATAACCATATATCCATGATTCGTCACCAGTTATGACTCTTTTAGCAATTTTGGAACGAACTTTTCTGCCACATGCTTCACGCCCAAAATTACAAAAATAATTGCTTGGCATGAGCCAACCGATATGCCGACATACTCAGCAACTTCTCACAGTGATTTGATGATTCTTTATTACAATTTCCTTCACTTTACCAACATTTTCATCAGTTATTGATGTGCTTTGACGTCCAGGGTCGTTTCTGTGAAAAGCTTGTACCACTTGTTAACAATTTTCTGACTCAGAGTACAATCACCATATGCCACTGTCAACATTTCAGGTATTTTTGAGCACACAATTCCATTTTTTACATAAAATTTGAAACACATTCTTTGTTTTGTGTTTTTTGATAGCAGAAAATCGCTGAATACGCAAAACACTTTAATGCACATTTGTGCTTCTCACCAACAAATCAAACATGCTAAACAGCTGAAAATGGGAACCTATGTCCACAAAAAAAATTAAAAAAATCGCTAATCCAATTTACGGAGCCCGTGAAATTTGGACACCTTACTGTTAAATCTGTTCTGCTAATATACAGCTAGATTGTTGACAGACAAAGGTATTGAGAGTGCTCTGTGAATTGTACGACTGTCTGAATGGAAAAAATCATTTGGGATGGTAATGTCTGTATAGCTAGGTTTGTAATGGTCAGGTCTAAGAAATGTATCTGTTTCTCCATCTGTTTCGAGTGTGAACTTGGCATATAAGTTCCCGAATCTAAAGGAAGGGGTGCAAACTCAATTATTTGGAATCCTTGGAAATTCACAAGCATAAACATTTCGGGTGCAACCTGTTAGAAATGATCGAATTGATTTAGTATACTCACCGGTTTTCAAATTAGCATATCCACATTGTCACTAGTGAACAAAATTCAGGTAGGTACTCTAAGGTAAGTACCTACAACTACAAGTTGCTGAATCTAAACGATAAGGAAATTCTGCACTATGCAAATTAGCATATCCACATTGTCACTAGTAAACAAAATTCAGGTAGGTACTCTAAGGTAAGTACCTACAACTACAAGTTTCCGAATCTAAACGATAAATAAATTTTGCACTATCTAAGGAAGGGTTGCAAACTCAATTATTTAGAATCCTTGGAAGTTCACAAGCATAAACATTGCGGGTGCAACCTGTTAAATGATCAAATCGATTTATTTTACTCACCAGTTTTCAAATTAGCATATCCACATTGTCACTAATAAACAAAATTTAGGTATTCAATCAAGCTAAGTACCTCCATTATTAACTACAGTGGTGTTAATAATGTAATCAATCATTGTTAGTTTAATGTATAAGTTTGAAAATGTCCTTTAAGATAAAACTACAGTAACGTTAGTTACAAATAAAAGTGGTCAAATGTATAGAAAGTTTCAATTCTCTTTTCTTCATTATGATTTCCTACTACGTAGTAACGGCTACATCCATCAATTTATTGAATGAATTATTCAGAATGGGACTTTCTAACTGGAATGCACTCTATTTAATTATTACTGGTATCATTGCACTTTCGCTGAATGATATTTCATTAAAGTCCCATTATTATATCATTTTCGCTTTCGTCTCAATCTTTCGATAAAACACTACAAGTTTCAATGACCCCGGCTTGACAAGTTTTCTGACTGCGACCCAGAAACAAAACACGTTACCGGTTAAACATTCATCAAGGAACACAGAAGTTTCTACTTTCATTCATCATATCGTTTCGTAACTGGCAATTGTGATTAATGTCGCATGCATAGTCAATTATTAAAATGATTGATGAATTACAAAAGTGCTACTTCAGAAAAAGTTGGTAAAAGAAGATGATAACCTTTCAGGATTTTTTCCTGTAAAAATATAGTGTGAAGTGATTGAAGGAAAACTGTGAAAAGAATTTTTCACAAACATTTAAAACTCGTCAAATTTGTAAGGGGAAAAATAGTGTTTCAAGAACAATAGCACAACCTTCAGCCCCCCCAAGAGGGGGTGTCATCCCCATTCTTTTTAATGGGAATGGGTGATACTTCATTGATATCTGGGTTCTCTAATTTTTGCTGCACTTTTTTTCAAAATTGAACACGTTTTCAGAAAAATTAAAAAAAGATAAATGGATTTTAGTTATGAACTCACAGTAATGGTCAAGTGAATGTTTTTCACCAACCTCCTCCAGTGAATATTCAGTTTATTTGAAATGAGCACGTGTGTCAAAGTGGCTACGGATATCATACAATACTACTCCGCCTCCACTAGCGGTAACGTAACAACCTTTGAGGCGACGGTTGAACGACAAATGAATACGCGAGTTTACAGATAACATGCTGTATCACTCCAATCCACTAGCCGTAACGTAACACCCTTTGATGCGACTGCTGAAATGGACAAATCGATATGCGTGTCAAAGTGGCTACGAATACCATGCAATAGTACTTCGCCTCCACTAGCCGTAACGTTACATCTTTTGATGCAACGGTTAATCTACAAATGGATACGCGTGTCTACGGATATCATGCTATGTACTCCGCCTTTACTAGCCGTAACATAACATCCTTTGATGCGATTGCTGAAATCATCGACAAATAAATACACGTGTCAAAGTGGCTATGAATATCATGCAGTATTACTCCGATCCACTAGTAGTAACGTAAGACGTTCGCGAATACGGTAAGGGGTACTTTTTACAAATGGATTACGCTTTTTTTACGGTAAGCTAACAGAACCTACTTTATACAAAAAAAAGATCGTGGAGAATTGGGCTTCAGGATTGTTATCTTCTTTGTGATTATTGAAAATGACTACGTTAACTAAACGGGATAAAGCTAGTGAGGTGTGTTTCCAATTATCGTTAGCCAAACTCTAAATACGTATCACCGTATCGCTCTTTCTGATCGTTAAATATCAAACGTTCATTGAAAATATTGAACATTACAAAACCGATCGTATCTTTGTAATCACAAACAATTATATATTCTTTACCTCTACCAAGTGCAACCGATATAGTTGTTAAACAATCATTTTATTTGCTGTAGATCGAAAGATAAAGCGCAGAGAATTACTACAATGATTTCACCTAGAGCTATCATTTGCATAATATATCCCATTCGAAAAAGCACTGTCTTTAAGAAGTTTTCTCGTTATCGACAGAAATGCCAAGTGAAAATGGTCGGTTGTTAAATTCTTTCACGTGGTCAACACAGGAAAATACCAGCTAGGCAGTGCAGTAATGCAAATGAGGAGGTGTTTTTTAAATCACGGTAGATTATGCTCATTAGGGAAATTCGTTCCGCAAGAACGTCGTTCTACAAATGAAAAACTTTTCAAAAATTGTAGTTCGAAGTGTGTTGAGTTGAACCTCTGAGTGGTGGACAGCTGTTTTATGCCATTATATGTTGAAACAAATGCTTTTTGTCATTCGAACGCCTCTCTCGAAAGTAGCTATTGAATGTTTGGGTCTACATTCAGAATAGACAGATGGCTCTCTTATTAATAAAATTTAGAATGTGTGTGTATGAATGTGTGTGAATGAAGGTGTATACAATTCCATTATTCAAAATAGTGTTTCTACTTTCTGAGAAGCTGACTTTGCTGAAGCTAAAGGGGGATGAAGGTATGGATGAAGTGACATACGTTTGACAATCGTATGTTTTTGTCCTTAGATAGGTACTAATCATGTGACTTGCAAACCGTCTATTTAGCAAATCAGTGACACTAGCAAACAGGCTTCATTCGTTTGACATACTGTCAGGCCCCAAATGTGAAATTATAATACGACAAATGGAAAATCGTATAAGCGTCATATGTTTGGACATTTGGGTGGTTGTCCATATTTTCCGCTGGATTGCCAAATGTTTGGATCAAGGCACAATTATGTAACATGACATTTATCACCATTTTCCAACTCAAGTTTTGTTCGAATATATTGAGTATTTTTTTCATTTGCGCTGGTAACTTCATCGCACTTCAAACGATCTTCGTTGTTGAACGTTTCGTTTGAAATGCTATTCATTACTATATGTCGGATGACGAGAAAACGGAGGATGTAATGGTTGAAGACAATATATTCAAGTAGTACAGCTAACCTTTCAGTGAAAACACATAGATTACCCGATGACCCTCGAAGTACATGCTCAGAAAAACAAGAAACTATTGCATTAAACTCCAGGAAAGATTTACAATTGAAAAGGCCCAAATGAAGTATCGCGCTAGATTTGGTTAATCGCTCCAAAAGCACCGGACAGTTAACATTGTGTTTCTGCGAATTCAAAGCGAAATAAATGATTTTTCGCACCATCTTCCAAGCCAACCTGGTGAAATTACGTATGGAAAAACCGGAGCAAGGTGCAGACAAATTGAACAACCTAGATCAATTGAATTTGGTAATAAAAATTTCAAGACATGCTTTTATTTTCTATATTTGTCAATGTCTCTATCGAAGACAATGTTTTTGATGGGGGTTGTCAACGCACACACAATCATCAATCATAAGTTATTATTCACACCCTGGCTGTTCTCCATGAAAGAAAAACTTTAATGAAAGCAAAATTTGACCTCGTTCAGCAAATCTTGTAGTCACGAAATTGGTCATCCTTTGACGAATTATATTTAGATGGGATTAGAAAATGATATCGCACTAGTATTTCTAAAGGGACACAACTCAAAAATCAATATGAAAAAAATCAATAAATATTTTATTATCGATCATATAAATTGTATCAAGTTGATACAGTATCATCTGAACTATATCAAGTTGATACAGTTTGGATGTTAATACAACTTGATACAGTTCAGATAAAGAAATATTCACCAATTTTTTCATAGTCTCAACTCAAATATACCGATTTTTGAGTTGTGGCATTTTAGAAATACTAGTGTGATATGTAAACAAACGCCACAAATTCGTTTGTCACCAAGCTCTACCAACCGTCATTTGTTAATTTTGTGACAAAAATATCAAAACGATCAATCAGAAAGTATTTGGTACTTTTGTGTGAAAGTATTTGGCTCATTTAGTCGTGACGCCGTAAATATATGTCATTTTCACCATCACGTGTACTCTTAACTTGATGGAAATATGTGAACTGACATTAAGTTTTCTGTTTCTGTAACACAACCTCAAAAAAAACTGATTCCTCTGCCAATTTTCAAGCCTCCTGAAAACTGCCATTGATGGATAGGGTATCTGACAGAGAACCATCGATTTTTTTAAGTACAAAACACAAGCACTACCGCTCTTGTTGGAATCACATGTGCCAAGTCATTTGAACACCTCCCGTGAAAGTATCTGTAGAAGAGAGACAAATCTTCAACCTTTCTTCGATGTTCCAGGCTATCAAGGTTACACGTGGTGTTCGCGTCTCCAATCAGGCGGATGGCTCTTTTCTGTATGGAATCCAGCAACTTCAGGGTATGTTTGGGGGCAGAGCACCATATATGAGAACAATACTCCAAATAAGGTCTGATCTGAGCTTTATAAAGCATCAAAATTTGCTGAGGTGTGTACAGTTTTCTGGTTCGGTACTCTGTTCCAAGCTTTTGAGAATCAACGACATGATTGTGCCAAGACATATTGGTGTCCATTTTAACCCCCAACAAACTTATCAAAGCAGAAAGCGGAATTGCCTGACCTGACATTATTATATCCGGTTCTAAGATATTTATCTTCGTGGAGAAAACCGATGCCTGGGTTTTTGTGGCATTGAATTGAACCTGGTTACTTTCATCCCAATTCAAAATCACTTTTAGATCCTCATTAGAATATGCAACCTATTGCTGCCGGTGAAGATGTGTCTCCGTAGCTGACGTCCTGGAATCCAAATGGAATGACGAGACAAGTGTGGGTTTTTTCCATTGCCTACTTGAAGGAAACGTTCTTTGAAATGATCCACGAATGAAGATGATCTAATAAGTATAAGTTATAACATCGAAGTTCAATCGGTAGGCTGTCATTTGTATGGTTTCAACTGTGGGTGACATATAGAACTAGACCGTCTGTTGATCTTTGCTTTCAGAAGACAAGTTCAATAGCTTACAGAACATTGTTCTTTAACGAATATTTAAAAAGTACGTCGACATACTCTTCATGAGAGCCAGAAGCTTTGTTGATATCGAGTTGTTCCAGTATTTTCCTAATAATATTCTGTGGAAAATGTAATAATAATAATAATACGTTTTTATTTACTATCAAAGTACAATTAAAACCGACAACAAGAAAAAAATAGAGGTGAATAGGCGAAACATCAGCCAAGGCTGTTTTTCAACTTAACCTGGAAATAGCAATTATCAAACAATAATATACAAATCGAGTTGACAGTATACTGTGATGACAAGATCAAGAAATTAGTTTATGCAATCGCTGTAGAAGATTTGATTTTGTATTGCCAAGGTCGGGAACGGACAAAGGGCTGGGTGTCCTTTTTGGAAGGTTTTAATTATTTAAGTTTGAAATTCACGAGAAGCAGCGGGTGAAGATGGAAGATTTGTGTTTGGGGATGACTGAATGAACTGTTCCGTGTGGTGAAATTATTAATTGTTGAGAATGTTCTGAGTTTCTTCAGTATGTAATCGGGCTGACGATATATCAAAATTCTATGTGTGTTGGTGGGTAGAAGCTGACTTCTAAGTTTCTCTCAACTTTTAATTATCCTGATTTTTGCATGGCTGAGGATATACGGTCGTATTTCCGGATACCAAACGAGAAACGTAGACACCTATTGTGTCGATTGTCTCAAAGCAGGTCCATAAATACTGTCGCAATAAGAAATTTTTGATATGATCAATGACTCACATTGTCTGAGTATTAAAGTTGTGTTGAGCAAATCTCGATTTGGAAACAGCTGCCTAGAGGGGTTATTAGAACTTTGGTTCAGATAGCTGACATGTTATGTGGCATTTTGGATTGCAAAGTTGTTTTAACTTGAATGTCAACTGTGGGGTGAAATGAAAATTGTTTAGCAAGTTAATTTGCTTCTACTGTCTTTGTTGTAACTATTCAACCATCTCTTTGTGATAGTGGTGGATTTGTGAAGTTGGTGAATTTTGACCAACGGCTTTAGTCGTTGACCCGAAAGATCTAGAACTAATGGGATTGCCAATAAATTTATAATTCTCGTTCACAACTTTTGTCGCTCTATCAAAGAAATAGATGCATCTATCCTGATAGCTTAACCTGTTACTCCGTAGGCACATGTTAACACACACGTCTAAGCAGGGAAAATTTCAGAATTAGCTTTTTCGTTTAGACCTGTAGTACCAAACTTTGGGCGGTTCAGATTGGTTTTCAACATATGGCTTCGGTAATTCACTAAAAACTGAAATGGGATTGTTTTCAGATGTCCCCAAAGAAACTTACTTGTTGGCTTGTTTATAATCTGACTGAGGCTCCTGTTCGGTGTAAAATCCTATCATATGTTAATGTATGTGATGTAATACATTGAATAGTATGTGTGCAACCAGGGTTCTCTTTACTGTAAGCTGTTTCAAAATAATTTTCCCAAGTTGCCATTTTTTTGATGAAAATGATGATATTATTTTCAGCATATGTTTCAACTCAAATTGGTAATGGACTGTAATTGAATTGATAGTTCAATTTGTGACATTTTGTAGATTCAACAAAGAATGCTTGTTGAATTCTTGATGTCACTGAACTATATGAAAATGTTGCTGTTTTTTCAAGAAGCCGACGATGGAGAGTCGTAGTCTGGTATTGAAATATCTTTATGTATTTTTCAGGCTATGGTTATTTTCAATATATGAAGTTTTCAATATATGAAGAGTTACAATTCTAATGCCGTAATATGAGAGTAAAATATGTATATTTTCTCGAATGATTCTGGATCATTTGTTAACAAACTCTCAAGAATTTCGAAGTTAGCTCAACTGAGAGAAATCCAACTGAATAATCCAATGTGATTATGCGATAATTTAGTATTCTTTGGCTCTTTGTATCAGGACCTATGCACATACTTCGTATAATTGAATTCGCTTGCAACAAAAGAAAAACGTTTCTAACGAGAGTTGACTTGCAAACAATAGCTATTTTCAATTATCGCATGAGCTGTTCGATTTAACGATATCAGTTTTAATCATACTATGCAAACTACTTTAATTGAGTGGCGACCTATATTGATCGCATTCGTGTCAAGAATCTAGAAAAATGTTCGAATGCTGACAGAGTTGATTTGATTAATTTGCTTGCAGACTGACACTGTGATAAAGTGTATGAACCAAATGGAAAATATAAATTACTATTATAAGAGTGTTGTTCATTACAGATAATTCAAATGTTTGGTTTGTTTTGGCGCGTGATTTGTTAATAATTATCTCTCAACTTTTACCCATCCTGTAAGTGTAAGAATGCTTTTAATAAAAATTTTCAGTGGTTTGCACCCATCACTTGAGGTTTTTGAACATCAGCATTTTGAACATCGATACACTTCACGACTACCAAACGTTGTTAATCTGTATTTTTGGAAAAACTGCCCGAACTCTGCATTGGGAGATGATTCGCACTAGTAAGAAAATCAAAAATTAATCTCACATGCATTGGAAACAATTTCATCATTACTTTATCTTTCTGAAGTATCTATATATTTATATTATCCGAAACAAATTTGCTCTATTTTGCTATGTATGCTAATAAAAAATGCGTGTTATAGTCATGGATTCATCAAGTCACAATCACTCAAACTATTTGAAATTGAAGAAAAAAAAAACAAAAATTCAAAGTATTTTTGATTTTTCCAATGACCAAACACAAGCACTACAGAAAAATTCTTGGGACGATCTAAGAGCGAAACCAACGATTCACGTTGAATTTGATTCTCTGGAGATGAAATTCATTTGGAAAAACGTTCTCAGGAAGTTGATTCCACATAAACGCAGTTCTTCAAATGAAAGACTTATTTAACAGAGTACTGAGTTGAACCTCAAAACAATGAGCAGTCAGCACAGTCCGTCGCGTATTTCTGATAGGTTCCGCTCTTGGCGAAATCAAATTTGCCACTTGAACACCTTCTGTGAATGCGTCTATAAAAGAGGGACAAATCTCCAACCTTTCTTCGATGTTCCAGACTATCAAGGTTGCAAGTGATGTTTCTGTCTCCAATCAGGCGGATGACTCTTTTTTGGATGGAATCCAGCAGCCTCAGGGTATGCTCCATAAATCTGAACAATACTGTAAAGAAGATCTGATTTGAGCTTTATAAAGCATCAAAAGTTGCTGAGATGTGTACAGTTTTCTGGTTCGGAACAATGTTTCAAGATTTTGAGAGGCAACCTTTGTGATGGGGAATGTTCCTCCTGACGAAAATCAAGTAGTTTTCATAAAAGAGCTCTAAAACAACGCATTTTAAACTTATCACTTCAACATTTTTCTTTAAAAAGTATTCTAATACTTAAAAAAAAAGATGAATGAAATAATGCATTCAAAATTTGAAGGGATTCGTTTCTATTTCATTTAGCTAATAAAGGGCAATGAATCTGTTACCTGTATGAGACAAACAAAGATGACATATTTCAGAGGGTTGCTGTACTGTTTACTTATGTTCCGAGTTCCGAGACATTCTGTAACATATGGCATTTTGTGCACCTAACCTATCTTCCTCTATATAAATAAATAACAAAACAACTGTTGTTAATGTGGCGTGTGGAGGTGGTATTGAACTATAATTTATATTTTGCCTTAATTGTTGATTTATAAAGGTAATTTTCTTTTTTTTAAAGTAGAATATCTAGGTACGTATGAATTATTCCAACTTGATATAGGCGCTGTTGCCAATATGTGAATTAGAAATAAATCCCTTAAAAAATCAAAACCCAACATCTGAAACATCAATTTGAATACTTTTTGAAGTGAATTCGAAAAACTCATGAATTAAACTCAACTTTATTTTGTTCAAACTTGCATTTACTGTAATAACCCAAATTTAGGAACATTCCCTATTCTAGCGACATGATTGTGCCAAGATATATTAGTGTCCCCAACAAACTTATTTTGAAGCAGAAAACGACATGGTCCGTACTGACATCAGGTTTGGAGACATCAATCTTTTTGGAGTAAATCGACGCCAGTTTTCATGTCATTGAATTGAACCTGGTTACTCTCACCACAATTTAAAATCAACTCTAGATTCCCATTGAGATATGCAACCTTACGCTGCCGGTGAAGATGTGCATACGCAGCCTATGTCCTGGTTGTTAATTGTTACAAAATTCAATGATATCACTCTGATTCTGAATGTCCCACACAAAAAAATCTCAGTTTCAATTTTTTTTGTCATAGAAAAAGTATAGTATTGAACTCACGAGAAATGTCCATTACTCGCTGGAATGATTTATGACGCTCGCCTTCGGTTCGCGACGATAAACTTCTTTCTCGTGAGTTATCGTTATGACTACACTGGAGGTCTCAATCTGCCTGCTTCTCCTCAGGAAAAATTAATGAACGAAGCAGTTACACGTGGTGACACGTGTTCCTGGATCATTAGCTGTCATCAGTATGGTATAGTCAAGTGCGAGGTAGGTAGACTTAGCTGCAGAAACATCACAAATTAACGGAGTCATCAACAGAAGCCTGACACATTTTGTGGTTTCGGTCAGGTCACCTTGGGTCATTTTGTGAAATAGAGGTTATAAGGGGTGATGTTTTTGCAATTTGATTTCTCAGTATAAATTTTCTCAGTGTTGAAGATTCCTGAAATGTGGCAATGTCAAAAATGCTTAGTATGGTTTGCCATTCCACCATGAGTAAACTAACAAACGAACAACGCTAGCAAATCATTGAATTTCATTATCAAAATTCTTGCTATGTAAGAAATATGTCTCGTAAATTACGTCTATTGTATGGTCGTCATTATCCAACCACCGAAGGGGCTATTTAAACGGTTGTGACCGAATTCCGCACCAGTTTCACTTTCATTGGACATTATTCCAACAAGCTGTATGCGAGGAGTGCATACCAAGGAGAATATTGCTATTGTATAAGCCAGTGTCAATGAAAATCGTGATATATCAATTCTTAGCTGTTTTCAACAATTGGACTGGTGTTATTCGGCCACCTGGAAGATTTTACATAAGGACCTCGGTATAAAACAATACAGAATACGGCTATTGCACGAAATGAAACCAGATGACGTACCATAACGTCGTTTGTTTGGTGAATTGACCTTGGGAAAGTTGGGTGAAGATCCATTTTCTCTTCGTCGATGAAGCTCATTCTTGGCTCGATGAATACGTTAACAAAGCCATTGCTAAATTTGGTTCATCCAGAGGCAGAGCTACCACTGCACCCTCCCTGAAAGATGCACTATTTGGTGCGGTTTGTGGGCCAGCGGCATCATTGGACCGTTCTTAAAAAACGATGGGTATCCCATCGTCACACTCAATGGAGCAAGGTACCGTGTAATGATTACCTACTTTTTTTCAAAATGAAAAATTTGAACTTGGTTGACATGTGGTTTCAACAAGACAGTGCCACACGGCACGCGATATCATGAAGCTGGTGAGAGTCGAGTTTGGAGATCAACCAATCTCACGTTTTGGGGCAGTCCAATGGCCGCCAAGATCATGCGATTTGACCTTACTAGACTATTTTTTGTAGGAAACGTGAGGTTTTTCGTGTACACGGACAAGCCAGCCGCAATTCCAGCCATGGAAGACAACATTACAGCTGCCATCGGTGAAATAACACCCGAAATGCTGGAAAAAGTATGTAAGAATTGGAGCTCAATTCAAAAAGTTAATCGCCCCAAATAAATTATCCATTCACTATCCAATGTCCTGTGTTTTTTCCATTATCAGAACCCAAACGGTTAAAAAATCACCCGCCATAATATAACCTGGGTAAATTTCATTATATCAGGAATGGTTCATTTTGAGCGGCAATAATTAAATAAGTCCGTCAGATTATGTACCAAGAACGAATATTAATTACTCCTTGATTGTTAGACTATTTTACTCCATACATATCAAATGATTAGGTAAGTTTGAGCTGATTTTTAACGTTAAACATTTCATGCGGCACAATAGGATAAAACAAGAAGGAGCCAGGTATCTGTATCTGTAGAGAAGGGAGGGTGAGTGTAGTCCCACAGCACTTAGGCCACATGTGACCCATTGTACATCCTCCCAAGGAGTTGCCCTCCTAGGTCATTGTCCATCCTCTCCTTTCCAGAAAGGCGGACAGATCCCTGGTTGACACCTCTTTTATATCGGCAGGTGTAAGGCAAGACTCGCCGAACATACACTCTCTTATTGACTATAACCCCGTACATTCGCATAGGACATGCCTGACAGTTTCATCTTCCTGTTCAGACATCTGGCATAGAGATGTGTCCACTAGCCCCATATTGTGGAGGTGTTTCCTTAGTTGACAGTGGCCAGTCAGGAATCCTACTGTTAAGCGTAGATTTTTCTTGGTCATCGCCAGATATTTCTTCGGCGCTAGCTGCTCGGGGTCGCCAAGGATGATCCTGGCAAGATTGCATCCTTTGATTTCATCCCATCTCTTCAGGGATTGAGCATGGGTGTGACGTTTAGCTAGTTTCGCAATTGTCGGAAGTCATCAGGCCGTCGGTGCCACTGGGTCCTAAAATTCTTAGTTCAGCCGGTTACTTGGCTAAAGAGTCGGCAATGCGAATACCTTTACTCCTGTCATGCCTTTCAATCCACCTCGAGATAATGTTATTATCTACCGAGGCTCTGGCTAAATCTTGGTGGCACTCTAGTACGAGCCCTGAGGTAACACGTTGTCTGTTCATGGCTAATAGGGCGTGCCTGCTATCAGTGCAGATTGTTATGTTTTTGCCAGAAATTCCTTTCCTGGTCATTTCTTTTGTGGTGATTGAGATACCAGCCAGTTCTGTTAGAACCACGCTGGTATTTTTTCCCATCCCCCACCGATGGAGCCAGGTACTGAGGGTCTCAAAGAATTTGGAATTGATCTATTAAATCAACCATCGTTATCTATAGGCAATCGATTGATAATATTCTCAACTTCACTGAGGAAAAAGTCGTTGAATTGATCAGGTGTTACACTTTCGGGAATATCACAATGATAACTTTTTTTTTTCTCTGGAATCAAAAATCGAACTTTCTGTTAATGATGATTAGTTATTATGAAACTAACATAATATTTGATGTTTATGTTTTAATACTTTTTATCTCTGGGATATTCAATTATAATATTTTCCAACGTATTCTATCTTGGGTACCATTTACATTTTGCCGCTTGTTAAACAAATATATGGAACGAAATTAGAATTTTGTGCTTCCGGCGAACTATAATATAATAATTATCCATACATTCAGAAGTATTTCTCCGAAACTATTGGATATAATTGTCTCATTATTCATTTCAGTAAACTTTGCATGTTCTTTCGAAACTTTAACAAAAAATGCTCGTAGTTAATGCAGCAGTTAAGTCAAGATTTGAATCGTGTAATTCCAGTGACTGTGAAATTCTGGTTATTTCCAAAATATCCATTGAATTGTATCAAATTTTTTTCAAGTAAGATCAAGATAATCCGAAGTTATATCGTGTAATTACAGAGGTGCGTGCTTTCTCTCACAAAACAATGAGAAATCCACTAAAGTATATGTTTGAGTAGCTAATGACCGCATATTTTTATCAATTATGTAAAGGAAATATCTGTGTGGAATTGTTCGAAAATAGCAGGATGCTTGAGAAGTGAATGCTTAGTTGACTGTTTCGTTTTATAAGTAATTTGCGAACCTATATGCCTATGATATAACAGGTTTAGTGAATTTTCATTTTTATGAAAAAACACTTATTTATTCATCAATTTTTATTCTGTTGCTTTCAATCCATCGCAGAACGCCTTTCATGGGTCTCTTCAATCTTGGAATCAGGAAAAAGTCGCAGGGGGGCAACTCTGGTGAATACGGTGGCGGAGGCATGATGCCAGTGATGTTTTCCGCCAAAAATTACTAACAAACAATAACGAGTGAGCAGGTGAATTATCATGATGCCAAGAACATAAATTGTTTTTCCAAATTGTTTTTCGGCAAGCGGCGCAAAACTTCATGTAGTCTAATCAACAAGTTCAAAAACATGAAAAATAGAGATAAAGGTCCTAAAAATTAAAAATTTTAAAAAAATCTTCTTAAAACTTGAATGAATCGATTCCCGTAGAAAAAAAAGTTTTATCATCATTGTTATTCAATTGTTAACAAACAACACAACATAACAAGTGAAGTTTGAAATCTTTTAATTTTTATTTTATTTTTCATTTTTTGTTAATAATAAATTTTTAATTTTCAGCTTTTATTAATATTTTTATTTTTTGGTTGTTGTTTGGTTTTATGTTATTTCTTTGTAATTTCAGTTGTTATTGTTATTGTTATTTTCGGTTAATCATTTTAATTTTTTTCAGGAATTTCAAATCAATTTATATTATATTAGACAATGTAAGTCCAAACTGATGAAATAAACCTTATCGGGTTGTTGAAACTGCCATACGGCAGATAAAAAGGAATATTTTCACAAATATCGATAATAATGTTTGTCGTCAGGAAATTATTAAATGTCACATCATTTTGTAGTAGGTGAAGATATTGACTTCATATTCCAGGGTTGTGAAGTATTCGTCAGGAGTTTCAAAATGATAAGACCCCCCTTTCCATTTAATTTTTTTCCAGGTGGCCCCCAGTCGCCATCTTGAAAGTTTCAACTGTCAATTTCACTTCAAAATAAATTATTCATTCATTAATTTCATTATACTTAATTTCAGGTTTTTGAGTTGACCCGTTGAAAAAACAAAAGTGGGGGGGGGGCATTAAAGAAATGCACTGTATAACATTGACAAAAATAGTTTGTACAATAAATCGAAGGATGTAGCCGTTACTACGTGGTAGGATATCATAATGAAGAAAAGAGAATTGGAACTTTGTATGTTTTTATCACTTTTATTTGTAACTAACGTTACTGTAGTTTCGTCCTATAAGGACATTTTCAAACTAATAATTAAACTAACAATGATTGATTACATTTGCCCTTATATGCCACCACTAAGTACTTTTATTATTACCTACAGTGGTGATATATAAGGGCTAATGTAATCAATCTTTGTTAGTTCAATGTATTAGTTTGAAAATGTCCTTTAAGATAAAACTGCAGTAACGTTAGTTACACATAAAACTGGTGAAAACATAGAAAGTTTCAATTCTCTGTTCTTCATTATAGTTTATACAGATAATACTTATTCTACATCAAATGATCGTCTGATGATAGAAATATTGGATGTTTCAATAAAAACTGGTCCGTAAATTTTTGGATTCTTGGAGCCACGGGAGATATTAATGATTTTTATAACGTGTATTGTGAAAGTGAGCATCGTGTATTCATTTTTGTTGAATTCTCGAGTATACCAATAACACTGAGTGATGGGAAAGAGATCGAATTTACATATTCATCCATATTTGCTGGGCATCGCACGTTGATAAGTGAGACCTCGTTAATCCTGATCTCGAACAAATTCCAATTTTGGGTTGTTTGCATGAGGCGACAGCTTGTTAACACATTTCCTATTTTGGGAAAACGACTTGTTAAATCGAAATAAAAGGTTCAGCTTACTTGATATGCAGCTGACTGATGATTTTGTTCCCAAATTGTTCCCACGCCCAAACTGTCATTCGTATTTGGTTCGCACCTAATCTAGGATATAACTGCGTTAATAGGTGTATTATTCTATCTGCTTTCTCACGTCACAACGTGCTTTTATTCACCACCTGAATCGAGAAAAAACTCCTTAAGCAAACATAATTATTGGAACAGGATGTAGCAAAATGTAACCAGTAATTATATGCTTTGAACGTAACATTTTTGTGTACAAGCCAACAAATTCGAATTACTAATAAAGCGAGTTAATAAGAACTATGAAGTTATGCATGACATGCTTGTTAGTTATCATGATGAGAGAAAATGGAACGAGAAAGAATTTATTATTGAGTAGATTCTCATGAGAGAGCTCCAACATTTTTGTTTGCTCTATAGGTTTTGTACTGTTGGAACTGCTTCATGTTTTTCAAATATTTTCTATTTACGTATGTCGATATTCACATTGATTTCTCCCGAAAATAATTATAGAAGTGTTTCATTTTAATTGAAAGAGGTATATTTTTAGAAGAAAATAATTTTTGTATGAATGTTTTTGTAATGAAGGTTTTGTATCTCTACTTTTCAATCTACAGAAACATGGTGAAAAGCAATTAATTTCAGAATTAAATCTTTACAAAAATGTGTAAATCATGCAAAGAAGTAACTTTCAGACAGAAACTGTGAAAAAACCTTTCGAAACAACTTCTTTCATATGGTCATTGAATTACTCTGAAGAAAAAGTCCTTCCAAAACAACAACTTTCATATGAACATTGAATTATACAGAAAACACTTTCTCGATTCAGTTTGTACTCCAAACATTCGTTACGAATAAATTGAGATTTTCAGTGTTTCATGTAAGTGACATTTACCTTTTTCATGTAGGTACTACATTGTGTAGCAATACTGTGAATGATATTTGATTCCATTCCATAATGAATGTTTGGAATACAAACTGTACAGGTAAAGTTTTTTTGTATAATTCAGTGTTCATTGAAAAGTGATTGTTTCCAAAGTACTTTTTCTTTTGTGTAATGCAATATACATATTGAAATTTTCTTACTCGTAAGTGGCTATGCTCGCAGACTGGCAGTAAACAAATCGAAAGAAATGAACTGTAATCGTTCCAGCCTGTCTCGAATTACCTACACAGTAGGTTGAATGGACTGACGCCTATCAGAAAACAACTACTCCCCTAGCTAAAACCACGATTGGCGTTGGATTATATCCGACAGGCGTCAGTGCAGGAATCTTCACAGAAAATTCACTGCATATGCAATTGGCAATACAACTGTAAGAGTCGACTTCCAAGCATAGCCCACTGACTAATAAGAAAGATTTTCCTCCTTATTCAGAGGAATCGGGCAAATTTCGGATATGCAATTGGATAGTACCTCGTCCACTAGATGGAGTAACATTTTGTTGTTCGCTCCAACTTAGGAAGAGGAATGAAATACTCTAAAAGAATTCCGATTTTCAGTTATGGAATATCATTGACTTAAGGTCGATGATGGCCACTATCTTGTACTGATGGGTGGCTAATGAGCCCCAACCGGTCTGCAAGTGTGCCCGTTCCAAAATTGAAGGTCGACTCTTTCAGTTGTATTGCCAATTGCATATGCTGGAAATTTTCTGTGAAGATTCCTGCATTAACGCCTGTCGGATATAATCCAAGGCCCTTCGTGGCATTAGCCAAGGGAATAGTTGTTTTCTGATAGGCGTCAGTCCATTCAACCTACTGTGTAGGTATATTCGAGACTGGCTTGAACGTTTGAAGTTGATTTCTTTAGATTTACATATTAAAGTAGTTGTTTCAAGGGTTTTCTTTTAGTTTTCCACATTTTTGTGTATGAAGATGGAGAAGTAGGAAGCCAAATCCGTTATTTCCCAACTATTTCATATATTGAACGAGTCATTTTTGTGGATATGCATTGATATGAGACCATTTTGTTGTGGTAAAAGTTACGGTGAAACTTCCAGACTACTAAAAGTTCGTGCCACGAAAACCCAGACATCGGTTTACTCCAAAAAAGTATATGTCTCCGAACCGGATATATAATAAGTGGCAAAGAAAGGTAAACGCCTATTTATATTGAAAAGATATTTCAATAATGTTGTGCATGTGTATTTCTGTTGAAGCCAGTAAAAAGCCAGTGAAATTTCAGTCGTATCGGATGCTATTCTGACCAGTTTTTCAACTGCTTTTTTGTGTGAGCATTTACCATTTCTCCAATTTTTATTATTGTTTGTGCTGTACCTGTTAAAGAATTTGTTGTGAAGTGTTTCGTAGAGTTAACACTATGCCTCGAGTGTGAAGACTTCGTCGTATTCCGCAACTTAGTGATTTTGGGAAAGGACGAAGTTTCGGACTTATTTTTATCATCCCCATTGGGTGTTGCCACTGACTCTCGACCATCGACGCAACCGATTGCACTGGTGCAGAGACAAAATAAATTGGCATCAACAGTGGAACCTCGTAATCTTCAGCGATGAATCTCGCTTTTGTTTGGGTATGTACGATGGAAGAGCAAGAGTAAGAAAGAGTTGTGGTGAAAGACGAGATCCCCAGTTTTATGTGGAAAGGCATGTTCACCATACTGTTGTTTAATATGTATGAGGTACCATTGCATATGGTAGCAGGATACATTTAGTATTTATTAGAGGCAACAGGACAGCTCTTTGTTACAGTCACGAAGTAGTGGAGCCTCATTTCCTTCCATATCTTGAGACCATCGAGAACTCCATACTTCAACAAGACAGTGCTAGAGTAACTCTAGACTTCTTGGATCAGCATGAGATAAATCGCATACCATGGCCGCCCAGATCGCCCGAACTTGGCAGCACTTAGATATGAGTTAGAAATAGGATGGAATGATATACCCCAACAGGATATGGACCACCTTATCTGGACAATACCCAAACGTATCCACGAGTGTATAAGACATCGAGGATCTGCAACACACTACTGAACTTCACTGGATTCACGATTATCCAATTTCTCTGAAAACTCACTCGTTTGTTTGCTATTATCTGTCAAGTATGTAAGTAAAAAATTATTAAAATATTTTCAATATAAATGAGTGCTTACCTTTTTTTGTCAATAAGTATAATAATGTCAGGACAGACAATTCCGGTCTCTGCTACGATAACTTTTTTGGGGGTTAAAATGTACACCAACACTGGATATCGGTAAAACATGTATTTGCATTTTTTGCTAGATGATGACTCCTTTAGTAGTAGGAGCGATCCTTTTCGTGGGTGAAATTGAAGAAAACTTGCCCATTATCTACTGTAGTTCTTTCATTAAAATGGATACCAATATGTCGCTGGAATTGAAAAGGCTGCTTCTCAAAAGCTTGGAACACTGTTCCGAATCAGAAAACTGTACACACCTCAGCAATTTTCGGAGTATTGTTCTCATGTATGGAGCTCCACCAATTAGCATAATCTGAAGCTGCTGGATTTCATTCAGAAAAGAGCCTTTTGCTTGATTGGAGACGCGAACATCAATTGCAACCTTGATAGTCTGGAACCGAAAAAAGGTTGGAGATTTGTTTCTTTTTTAAAGATAGTTTCACGAGAGGTGTTGAAGTGACTTGGCACATTTGATTCCACCAAGAGCGGTACATATCAGAAGTTCCTGAGCATGTTTTTCCTGCTTATGTTTTGTCTTTAAAAGAAATATCAAAAATATTCAGTTAAAAGGATCAAAATTGTCAGAGATCATTTCAGTATGAGAGATAAACATATGTGGTTTAGTTCTTCGTAATTGGCGAAAAAATAAATTAAGTTTTTTATTTAGTTAGAAATTTTTCTAAAAAAGTTACAGAAAGAAAGGCGTTCTCACGTCCTAAACAATAATGAAAAGTTTCACTTCATGTGTCAAAACTAAAAAATACGTTCAAAGTGGAAGGGTAGATACTTTAAAGAGATATGGTTTTTGGAAAAATGTTCATGACTTTCTACTTTACCATCTTTGGTTTTTCACGTCTAGTTTGTATCTGAAATCTGAAGGAAAGGTTTGTTTAGAGTTCATTTCAAAAATACAATTTCTGAAAGTGATAACTGTTTTGTATATTTCAAATCTTCATATCCACCAATTTTTAATCAAAGACCTGAATAAATCGATTCATTTGATTGACAGAGGACAGTTTGTTTATCATTTCGATTTCGAAAATGTATCATTGGACATTTTTTCTCCGACTCCCGACTTGAAATCCGGTTGAAATTGTCCACGAAAAAATATCAATTACGTCCCGAGCTTCAACGTTAAATTAATTCAATGTCACCATTTAGCTGCAACCGTCTCTGTTTCAGAACGGTTCGCGTGCGAATAAAATAATTATGAGTTTCACAACCTTGTCTCAGTATCAATAAGTAAGACGAAACTAAAAGAGAATGAGTTCTGCTAATAGGACGTGAAGTGGTTTAATGGACATTAAACAACCGCTGTGCTCCGTGCGAGACACTGCTCTCATGCTGGTGATGTTCGCTTCTATTGTCAACACTTTCGCCAAATAAATATGTGGTTATCGAAGGGAGAATCGGATTTTCTTATTTGATATAGTTATGCGGAATTTTAGCGAGGTCGTTAGAAAGGGATTTATTTTGAAAATTTATGATTTTTTGTAATTCAATTGACAAGAGGACATTGTTAGATCAAGATCTTCAGATGATGTGGTGCTGCAGGTTTTTCCGGGTTTTCCTGCAGCTGAAAAAGCAAATTCGCCACTGGAATCAATGAAGTCGGCCCGGGGCGCCAATTAATTTTTATTGTTGTTTTTATTTTATTTTTATCGTTTTAATAAAATCTGAATTGACAAGCTATATGTGATATTGTGTGATATAATTATTCAAGAAAAATTCCAGACTACTATGAAAACAAAACAAGTTTTTTCCAGAAGTTTATTTGCTTCGCGAAAAAAAGAATTTTCTGTTCTTGTCAGCATACTTCTTAGGGTAAGCCTATCTTCCAAAAAGCAAGAAAAATCTTTCTAAAAACTACATACTAGTTGCTTATTATCATTCATATTGAATATCACGAAGAACCTATATCAAGTTATTCTTATATTAAAAAAAAACAATATTTGGATTACGATCATCATTGTGATTTTCGGAAACAAAGATAAATAGCCGTATTTGAAGTGATAACTTCTTATAGGGAGGTAAACCGCTCGGAAACGTAACGCATAACGGCGACTGTCTGACTTCCCTTTTTCCTCACTCTAAGGGTGCGGGCACGAAAATCGCGACGGCCGGCCGAGCCATGACGATCGCGGAGCGAGGCGATGAGAAATATCTTGCGTGGGCACGAAACTTCGGTCGGTCAAGAATGTCTGCACTACAGTGCGATTTATAAATTTTTTTCAGCTTCAATGATAGGCCAAATCTTTTTTTTTCCTTCCATGAATACGCCACATTTCTGCAAAGTTATTTGTAGTAGTTGGTATCGGCAAATGAGTTGGCTTGTCTGCAACGCATTCTAACAGCTTCTATAATTATTCGATAGTCATTTTGTCTACTTTCAAAAAATTTGTGGAGCCTCGAACTGCTAGGACAAGGGCAGTGGCATTTTTCTCTTCTATCCAGCCGATAGCATTGACCACATTGTAGACTGTATCTAACTGTCAACTAACATATTTATACCTTTATTCTATTGTGCGATTGGGTAATTTCTGAAAACTATCAGTCGGCCTGGTCATTTTTTATTTCGGAAGTGCTTCTAATAACTGTTTTGCATAAATATTTCTTCATACGATTGGCAGGTAGCAATAAACAACGGTAGAGATAAAAGAACTGCTTATTTGAAGTTTCTGGGGATTTATTGCATCCTATTTGAATAGAGGCAAACGATACCGTTCCTTGGAATAATTATGTGCTTCATCGTGTCTTTTTGTTACCGAAACGTGTTTTGAAAATGAAAAGATTTCTTTTATCCTCAAGATTATAGAAAATGAGCTGAGCATAATTTGTCTATCTGAAGGAAGTGAGGTTTCAGTTGATAATAGATGATATCAATATCATACCTATGAAATTTTGATGAACTCTCATTATAGAGAATGTCGCTTTACAAACGTTGAACTTCACGGAATGTGGTTTGAAATGTGTGATGTTTTGATGAAATGAAAAAAGTTTTTGAGTCTTATATGAGTATATCTATGATATTTTTTGAAAAGAATTCAATTGGCAGTTGCATGTTAATTTTTTAATGTTAAACGTTAATTGCGCGTTGCGCGTTATCATAGAACTGAAACATGTTTCTACAGCTACTGTTTTTGCTACTTCAATAATCCGACTCTTGTTGATATAATATTCGAAAAGAAAACTGAAAATTTAATGGAAAGCAAAACAGTCTTTTGTGATTATATTCAACATTGAATAAAATTTTCCGGCGCTATAATTATAGTTTTATTTCATTCGAAATTATTGGAGATCTTTACGCAGAACAATTATTTTCAGAATGTTTGTCTGTGCATTCGTGCAAATGAGCAATTACGTGAGACTTTTTGTAAATATAAAATTTGGAAATTGTTTTATAAATCATGCACGAAGAGTTTATTTTCTCATTTCATTCAAAGAAGTTTATATTTCATTTTGATTTCTCTATATGGTAATATAAATATGAATAAATGTGGTCACTTCTATTTATCACAATACTCTGCTCAGTATTATTGAATATTTTTACAGAAATTAACACAGTCAGCTGTGAATAATAGAAGTCAAATCGAAAGAATGAAAAATTACAAGATGACCCATTCTTTACATATAGTAAGGGGGCATACTTGAAGACCGACTCTAAATCGAATTATCTAATAGAACAATTCGTTCAGGCCAGTCTCAACTTACCTACCCTGTAGGTTGATGGACTGACACCTATTAGAAAACAACTACTCTGGTAGTAGGAATGAGAAATAAAACTTTCTATGTTCTTATACCACTTGTATTTGTAACTATCGTTACTACAGTTTCGTCTTCATTTTCAAGCAAATACATGACCAAGCTCGTGAAACTGCTTCTCTATTTTGCTTATTGTTCCTTGAGATATGGGTAATAAATTAGAAAATTTCTCAAATAGGCGAGCTACTCCCTGCTGTATTCGGGTTTTATCTCCGTAACCAATCATTTGTAAAACTGTTATTTTATGCATTTCTGTTAATCTAACCATTTGTCAGACTTGAAGTTAATGAACTTAAAACTTAAATTAAAATACTGACAACTAATGTTGTAACATATAAAACAAGTTGACAAGGCATTTTAAACTCACGTTGCCACGGAAATTATTTACAGTTTTTTAAAGGATGCCATCTAAAAAGAATATTGCTATGATTTTTGCTTACTTCATTATTATCAATACCTCAACATGAAAGAAGTTTTGAGCATATTGCAGTAAGTTTTGAGTGTATTTTATCAAATTTCGGTAACCAAATGATTTTAATTTATTTTATCTTAATTGTTGCAATAAACTTGAAAGCGATAATATTTTTGAATAGAGAATAAAGAGACCTTTCAGCGATATATCACAAGCCTAAACTTCCCATTTAAAAAATTGGGGGTTGTACCTGTCATTCGACGGGGGTTGAAGGTAGGGGTAGCATTTTCTCATTGAAGTGTGTCAAATTATAATTTGAATTTGACATGTTTCGGGATTTTTTTAAAATATGTACCTTAACCGAAATAATGATTTTATTTGATTTGGTTTTTACACACTATATCTGTACACCACTGTAGGTAACAACTCCCCTGGCTAATAGCACGAAGGTTGTTGGATTATATCCGACAGATGTCCGTGCAGTACTTTTCACAGAAGTCGGATATATTCCAACGGCCTGCGTGGTATTAGTCAGGGGAGTAGTCCAATGACCTACAGTGTAGGTGAGTTGAGACAGGCTTGAACGAATCGTTCTTTCAGACTATTTGATGAGCTATTCTCTCAGTATTTTCAATTCCAGAATTCCAAAATAATATCCAGTGTCTGATTGATCTCAATAATTTGGCAATCATAAACTCGACACTCGTTGATCAGCTCCTCTGGAGAAAATCAATTCCCAAATGTATATCAATAGGATCGGTTTTTATTCATGATCGTAAATTTTTTGAAAAACAGATTATTTAATAGGCGAGGTAACCGATTTTCAAAAGCGAAGCAGCAAAGGACAGATAATAGATAACTTTTTTCAATGAATTATCACTCGGTCCTGGTTTTGACAAAAAAATTAGTACAATTGCCTCATTTACTATCAGTCAAATAGATACCAAATAAAGGAAAATTCACTCACAATAGGTCCGGTAGTTCCATAAATTTTAATATGTTGTCTAGGATGATTAGTAAGTAAATTTAAATACCCAATTCCCTCGCCTATGAGCTTGCCGCAATATCGAAAAAACTGAAAGGATTGTAATTTTTTTCAGATTTCCAATTATATCACATATAGTCAGTGGGCATATCTGAAGACTGGTCATAAATCAAATCATTAACCTACAGTGTAGGGAGTTGAGACTGGCCTGAACAATTTGTTCCCTTAGATGATTTTCAATTATATTTTCTTTTTCATCCATTTCGGCTATAGTAGAAATGTAGATAGAATGTAGAGAATGAAATTTCCTATTCCTCAACATTGTTTCTATATAGAAATTATAGTTTCGGAGATAATAATAATAATAATATTTATTCACACACAAGGATAATAGTACAAAATTGTAATTTGAAAACAAATTTCTAAAACTAACGGTGAATAAATTTACAGCTTACGAAGTACAAGTACTTGTTTGTAAGTTTTAAAAGAAACACATAAGACATTACTAATTGAAACGAAATATACATACGCAGAGTGTATAAGTTCATCTAATAAAATGATCAAAAATTAAAATCTAAAAGCAAAAACATACTACAATATCTACATTGAAGAATTCAATGGTAAAAATGTCGTTACTTTTATTATACTTTTTTTTTTTTTAATTCTATTCATTTCAATCCATTGCGTATTTGATTTAACTCTCTATAATTTCATGAAAATAGTTTCTGCTTGTATTTTGTACATAATGTTAAGAGTTTTTTTGAAACGGTGTGCGCAGACCTCATTTTTAATATCATTTGGCAATGTATTAAACAACTTAGGCCCAAGATATGGATAGCTTTTTTGCCCGATCGACTTATACATAAGGGGTGATTTGTAATTATATTTATGCCTAGTTGAGTAATTATGGTTTTGCATTATCAACTCAGATCTGTATATAAATTGTCTCAGATTTGCTTGTATGTAATATAATTGTCTAACATCATTAACACCAGCTTCACAAAACAGCAAGTCACTAGAATATCTTCTATTCTTATTGAGAAGAATTTTGAGGAACCGTTTTTGCGAGATTTCCAGTGTATTGTAATAACTTTTCGAAAGACCCCCCCAACCAATGATTCCATAATTCAAATGAGATTCTACTAAACTCTTATATATCATTATTTTCTGCTTGATATTGAGATATTGCGTCAGTTGTTTGAATTTGTACAGGATACAGCGTAACTTTTGATATTTGATATTTTTGGCTTGATTTATTTTATATTTCTTTTGGATCACGATATCAAAGATTGACATTAAAACATTTGAGAATCGAACTTCCTAGAAATTTGTTAGACTGATAATTCTGGGAAGATTTGTTTTCCTACGTTTGGGAAACAACTATAAGAACGAATCATATCATTGTCATTGTCTAATATTGAGCACGGTGTCATTGTTTTGTATTCTGAAAACAAAATTACAATTTTTATATACTGTTCAGATTGTGAAGGGCAAAAATAACCAAAATAAGGTCGATAAAAAGTGTTTTCCTCCACAAGTAAACGTATTTCAAAAGTTTAATATTTTGACCATGCCAATCTAAATGGTCACTCTGAATTCTGAAGAATTTTCTTGGCACAATAGAAACTTAACGTTGTCTATTATAACCTGTGTGAAAGTAGTTTTGAAGTTTTTCTAGTAATTTTTCATGACATACAGTACGAAGGCTTTTGAAAGACCTCAAAATAAGCTGATATTGGGACTTTTTTATCCAACGAGTTATATATTTTTGGGGATACTTTATATATAGTATCCATCTTCAGTAGTTTTTCTCTATAGAGCCACATTGACGCTCTGACAGGATACTGACTTTTTTGGAATTTGGAAGATGGATGTTTTCCATCTTTATTGAAAATCGGCCAAGCCATTCCAGTATACAGAAAGCAAAATCCAGCAAATCTTGAAAAGTATAGACCCATTACTGTCACATCCTGCTTTTCTAAGGTTTTTGAATATTCTCATCTCCAAATAATTTTGCATTAAGTCATAGCATCTTCTCAGATAACAAACATGGTTTCCTGCCAGGACGCTTAATTCAGAGTGCGGTGTTGTTATTTTATGAAAAATTGGTCAAAGGAATCAAATCAGGTGAGTGCCCTGTTGGGATCTTCTGTGATCTCAGCAGGGCATTTGACTGCGTTTAGCATGAGGTACTCTTATCTTTGGCTCGACTAGATATGGAGTTTCTTGACCCACAGGAAACAGTTTGTTAGTATATCTTCCACTAAATCTGCACATCAAGTTATCTCTATCGGCGTTTCCCAAGGCTCTGTTTTGGGGCCAATTTTATTTTTATTCTACACGAATGACATGGATAATATCGAATCTTCTGCCGGCTTTATTAGATATGGAGATGACACCAATATATTTGTCTCTGACAAATGTGAAAATACCCTGAAACAAAAGTAAACAACTGCGGTTGGAAACCTCATTTCATGGTGTGACCAGAAGTCTCTCTATTTCAATAGCGATAAGACAAATATAATTTGATTCCACAACTACCAAAAACAAAGCAAAACTGTTACAATAAAAACTGATGAAATCTTGAATGAGCCTACTTTATCAGTTACATTTCTTGGAATTACTGGTTTGAACTGCAAAGAACATTGTACCAACTTGATCTCAAAATTGAACTCATTTGTTTTATGTTACGAAATCTTAAGAACATTTTGTTAAGTGAACAACTATTCGTATTATATCATGCACAAGTAGCCTCCCGATTGCGATATGGCATATGTTTCTGGAGTGTTTCCACTCGAGTATTTATTGCGCAGAAACGCATTTCAAAAATTATTTGCAATACCCCAAGCAAAGCATCCTGTAGACCGATTTTTAAGGAATCAAAAATTTAGCAATGACAAATATTTTAATTTCAGAAATGTGTATATGTATACATAAATAAAAATGAGTTTACTAGAATCCAACAAGTTCATAGTTATAATACGAGGAATTGCGCTCATTCCACATTCCCTACTGTAAATACGTCGGATCTTCGAAATTTTTATGAATATTTGAGTCTGAGAATTTTGAATAAACAGCCTAAAGAAATAGTTCCGCCAATATTTCTCTTTTTAATACTCGCTTGAGAACATATTTACTCGACAATGCTTTTTATACATTGGATGAATTTGTTGTTCTTTAGATTATAAATGACTATTCCTATATGTTTTATCATCTTTGGGAAAATGAATGTATTATTATTATCGCTGCATAATATAGAAAAGACAAGTGTGAATTTCCACGAATACCAATCTACTGACAAAATTGTCGATAATGTAGAAATATATATTTTATTGGCAATTAAATTTTGCTAAAACTCATGTAAAGCGTCCTAAAGTTTGACAAATTTCTGGCAATCTGTAGAACCGACTTTTTTCCGGTTTTTCATGACGATTATGACGATTTACAAACTATTCTAGACAACATATTGAAAATTCGAAGCAAGCAGACCTCTTATAAGTAATCCCTGCTCTATGCCAATTATGTAGTTTATGAAGAAATGAAGTTCTCTTCTTTGAGGCGATGTAGTCTAGAAGCGTAGGCTAGGCCAGTGACATCCGGTGCTCCTAGTTATTCGATAAGACGCACGTATATATTCTTTTCCTCCATCAATCTTGCACTTAATCTTTCACGATATACCCTCGCAGATATCTTCTCTGACACCTCTTCATTTCTTCGCTGTAATCGTAAAACGTATACTAAAATTAATTTACCTTACGACTGCTCGAATTTAACAACTTTGTGACGTGATCTTCGGTAATTAATATCTGCAAGATTTTATTTCTGATGGAATTGATGTACTTCGTAATGAAAGATTTTAATAATGTCGTGGTGGGTTTTATTCGTGGCTAGATGGAGAGTTATCGCGTTGATTTATGTTTGGAGATAATCTTCGTTTGACGATAGAAGGAGGATTCGCATTACTGACGATTATTTCGTGGAATGTTCGAAACTAGTAATTTTTATGTAACGGCTAATTGGCACGTTATGTTTATATGTTACGCGGATTGGGAAAATATAACCAGGTTATCCAACAGTTCTCATTTGCTCGATAAATCAATATGATAGATAGCTAGATAGATCTAATCCTTATAGATCATCTACATGACATAGGATAGGTAAGTTAAAAGTACAAATGATATTGAAGATCAAAATGAGAATCGAAAAAACATATAGAATGGGTATGTGAAACAGTGAAATAATGAAAATTAAAGTTTCAAATTATACAGTGTGGCCCATTTTTAATGGAAACACCCCCCTAAAATTTGAAGTTGTAAACCGATTTTAATTTTTTTTTTTGAAATGTCAAGTACTACAAGATCTACCTTGGGACAAAATTTGAAATGTTTATTAAAGTTTCAGAGCATACTACGATATTTATTCTTAGTAGAAAATCGGGATTTTTTATTAGCGATTTTTTTATTGAAAAAAATCACTACGTCACTGAATTCAGAGGGCCTATAAACAGGTGTAACCAAAATTTGATGAAAACATATTCATTATTAATAAAGTTATGACAACTTAAAAATTCGAAAACTCACACAGCTAACAGTCACAAAAAACACCCTAATCAACAGATATAGCCATGAGAATATTTTTTTATGATTTCAGCAATGAAGTGCCGCCAGATGAAAAAAAAAAAAAACAAATAGCGTAAATATTTTTAATGAAAATAACGGAATTACATTCAAGTTTTCACGCAAATTAACTAAAACTAAGACCTCATATTTCAATTTAAATCTTAGTTGTCATGGAAATGATATTACAGTTTGACACTTGTGAAAGATTCAAGTGTACTATTGTCAACAAATATTCACCTTACAGTTTTTCGAATCATATTGTGTCATGGCTGCAAGATTGAGCGTAAGAGAGAAAACTGAAATTGTACGTCTTTCGGGCGTAGACGTTAGAAGTGCTAGAGAGGTTTGTAGAGTATTTAATGAGAGACATCCAGATCGTCCTTGTATTAGCTGCGGTACGGCAAATAAAATAAATAAAATATTCAATGAAACTGGTGCAGTATCAAAAATGATGTTAAAAAGTAATTCTGTACAAAGACGAAATAGGAATGACAGAAATGATCAAATCATTTTAGATTATTTCGAAAATAATCCTAACGCCAGTATAAGGAATGCCACTTTAGATTTGAATATTCCATGAGAAACTATTCGGAGATGTCTCAAGGCAAAGAATATTAAACCTTTCAAGCCAAAATTTTTACACACACACTTCAAGAAGGCGACGAAGCAAGATGCCTGGAATATTGTGTATGGGCCCAAGGGGAATATTTAAACAAAAGAAATTTCCTAAAAGTTATTTTATATACCGACGAAGCCACTTTAACTACAAATGGAGTATTGTCATCACAGAATTGTCGCTATTGGGCAGCGGATAATCCTAACTGGGTAATAAACTGTAAGAGCCAGTATTCCCAAAAAATCAACGTCTGGTGTGGGATATTGAACGAACGAATTATTGGTCCTTTCTTTTTTGAGGAAAATATTAATGCGCAGAGGTTTCTAGAATTTTTAAACACAAAGTTTTGGGATGCTGTTCACGATCTGCCAATCAATGAACGATCAAATTTAATTATCCAGTTAGATGGGTGTTCAGTTCATTATGCCAGAGCTGTGAGGCAATGGCTTAACGAACATTTTCCAAACCGATGAATAGGCCGTGGTAGTCCGTTTATAGAGTGGCCACCCAGATCTCCAGACCTCACAGTTTTGGACATTTTTCTCTGGGGACCTCTCATACAAAAGGTTTACAAAAACCGCTCAAGAGATAGAAATGAACTTTGTGCAAGAATTCGACAGGTATGTGCAGATATTAGCCCTCAAGAACTAAGGAACGTAATCAGAAACATTCGTAAGCGCTACGACACATGTATCGAAATACGTGGTGGATTAGTAGAGGCTACTAGAATATGAGTTAGAATTAATTGTTGCACTGATTCGAAACATTTCAATAAAAAGGTTATTAGTTACGTTTATTGAAATTTTTTGGTTCATGGTTAGTTGAATTGTGTGAATGTAATTCTGTTATTTTCATTAAAAATATTCACGCTATTCGTTTTTTTTTTCATCTGGCGGCACTTTATTGTTGAAATCATAAAAAATGATATTTTGTGATTGTTAGCTGTGTGAGTTTTCGAGTTGTCATACCTTTGCTAATAATGAATATTTTTTCATGAAATTTTGGTCACACCTATTTAGAGGCACTCTGAATCCAGTGGCGTAGTGATTTTTTCAATAAAAAAATCGCTAATAAAAAATCCCGATTTTCGACTAAGAAAAAATATCGTAGTATGCCCTGAAACTTTAATAAACATTTCAAATTTTGTCCCAAGGTAGACCTTTTAGTACTTGACATTAAAAAAAAATTATCAAAATCGATTTACAACTTCAAATTTTAGGGAGGTGTTTCCATTAAAAATGGGTCACACTGTATACGAGATCTGTTAAAAAAATATGATGAATTTTCATTTCTCTCAAAAAATATGTACTTTATCAATTTCACTTTCATTCTCTTCGAGGTAGTCCCCCTCAGATACAATACACTTATGCCAGCGGTTCCTCGAACCAGTTCTGATATGCACTTTTTGATTTTTCGATTTTTATTTCCTCAATCGTCACAAAACGCCGTTCTTTCGTGGGTCTCTTTTTTGGAAACAGGGGGCCGAATCTGGTGAACACGGTGGCCGAGGCAGGTAAATTATATTTCATGAATTTTGTTAAAAACAATGAAATGCTTCTAATAATCAACAAGGCGTGCTTGAATAAACATATTATTTCACATTAAAGAAAATATTATATCACAGTGTTGACATGTCGAAAAACTTGGAGTTTATGTCCCAAACATATCCATTGAATTTATGATTACTAATGGTGCAACTGCCTGGTGATTTACCTCCTCTACACATTTTTCTGGAGAGAGAGAGGCTAGATGGACTGCATATAGACTTGTGCACATTGCCAAATGCACAAATCAATTTAATGCAGAGTGCATCAGACTGTTGGTTGACACTGGGAGTTACAGCATTCTGGAAATGACCTCTGACTTTAGGCCTCCAACTATCAACACCAACTATCCGCACTTGAAATACGGCATTCTCGGATGGGGGGAGGGGGGTGTCAAGAACACACCTTGATGCATTGGAAGTATCCCAAAGAAGATTCTTGAAAAACATCCTGAATAAAAATAGTAGATACTCCAGTGATCAAGTATATAAAGAGACATAAACGTTTGATCTGAGACAAATATATTTTGAACAGCTGGATATTGCAGTATTCCAAAAAAAGATTGACCTTCTCAATTTGGATCATACGTATCTTACCAGAGGAAAAAACAAATTTGTCCAACCGATAATGAACAAGTCAGTAGGCCAAAAAAGTCATCAATTTTTGGGTCCAAGGGATTTCAACACTCTTCCTGATGAAATAAAAATTCAGCAATCGATATCAAAATTCAAAAGAGAGTTGAAAACATATGTATATCAGAGGAACCGGAGAGCGAATAATATGTTACAGCAAAATTAGTACACAAATATATAGATTATTTTCTATGTACCCCGGTTTCATTCGTTCTGTTCGACTGTTGATTCTTTTGTGAAAGTTTTAGTTTCCATCAAATTTGATTATTAAAAACTGATTAATAGATATTTCAATACTTTTTATTTCATGATTGAGGTATTTCAACATGTCATTGTGAAAATGTAATATTTCAATTATTATTATTTATGTGTTATTTATATTGTTATTATCTGTCATATTTATGTTATCACGCACAAGTCACTTCTGTGACTTTTGTGATATTGTCTGTTTGTTTAACTAAATTCTCTATCAAATGTATATAAAGATATATCTGTGAATAAATATTATTATTATCAACTACGAACTGCCTTATAAAGAACTGTTCATGAGTAGAGAGGACTGGATCCTCCGTGAGAAGGAAAAATTAAGAGCAGATAGTTGTTGGTTCACAGATAGATCAAAAACACCTTCCGGTTCTGGTGCAGATGTTCTCAGTCGACTGTATTTAGAGCGGCAATTTACGATATTGAATTGTGTGCGGAGCCTTCGGAAGAATCCAACCTTATACACAAGTCAATAAAAATATTCTCGGACAGTCAAGCGGTTTTAGAAGCTCTTGTCTCCTACCGAGCAACGTCTAAATTGGTAGCAAATTGCCGAAAATGACTCTCCTCAGTAGGATGACTTAACATATGGTATCTGGTTTGGATTCCTGGCCATACTGGCCTGGAAGGCACTGCGGCTGCTCACTCTTTTGCAAAGGAGGGTGCTGCAAGCAGCTTTATCGGACCAGAATCTGTAATTGGCATCGCTTTAGGCTTTGCCAAACAAAGATTCAACACCTGGATGCCAAGAAGATTTATGGACTTCTGGCAGAATCTTACAAGATTGGCTCACTCCAATGCGTCTATTCACCTTCCGAAGCTTGATACCAAACAGTTGTTGGACTACAGTAGGGATGAACTATGACGTCTAACAGGCCTTCTTACAGGTCTGTCATTTGAATCATCATATGCAGAGACTCGGACTGTCAGAAGACATTGTGTGTCGCCTCTATTTGGAAATGATGAAACAGCAGAGCACATACTTTGTGTCTGCCCCGCTGGGGATCGAATCAGGTTTTTAGAGTTCGACAGAGCCGTACTCCCATCCGATCTGAAAGACCACTCACGATACATACAAGTGGCTTCGTTAAGAACCTGGGCTTATTTGGTCGAATGTGAATAGGTGTGAACCAAAATAAACCCTTGCGGGTTGCGGTGAGGGGTCGAATAGACCCACTCACTTTGACCTAACCTAACCTAACCTAAATCGCAGTGTATCACATAATTTCCAAGGAAATTGAAAAAATATGAGGAGAGCTCCTGTCCACAATGAGATGAAGTTTGGATTTCTTCGAAGTTGGCGTATTCCCTGAACTTTTCGATCACATGTTCATGAGATACAGGTCGTACCGCTCTTGTAAAAATACACTGTATACATTTCAGGGCTTGATTTCGCAAAATCATTGTTTTGCTCAACTGTTCACTTATATTGAACGCAAGTCATTTTCTGTGGAGGAAACCAACTTCATTTGGGTATTTGCACCTTGCACAATCTGAAGAAAAATTGTAATGGGGAACTAAATACAGGTGTAAAAAGGGTAGATCATTTATTCCACCCCGGCCAGTTACTACATATCTAAATTGAAATTATTAGTTATTGAAAAATAAAACATTTTTTTTCGTGAAAAATGATTTGAATCCACACAGTAACTTGTCAGGATAAACTGGAACGTTCATACCTGATATATACCTGTGGAAAGTTCTTCATTACAAGTTTTATATTTTTTCAGATTGTAGAAAGAAAAAACATCCAAAGAAGGTCCATAAAAATTCCCTCATGTTTTCAATCTAATACAACCTACATCGTCAGATAATGAGATGAGAATTTTTGAAATTTTTGTGCAGACGTTTACTTTCAATACCTTTTTTTCTTTTCAGGTAAGGTGTTCCGCAGCATGTATCATTTTCCATAATAGGTGAGTCTTTCTCTTATTCGCACTCGATACGGTAACTGAACAAATGCTCATTCACGTCTATAAACCAGTTCAATGGGCAAGTCGGTATGGCTGCGGGAATTAGAATAAATCCAAATACGTCTGATAAAGTACTATATTTTTATTATTTGGCTTTAATCGAGCCTCTAGCCGCCGTTGCCGCGTAAGCGAATTGCTGATGTGTATATTAATGTTACGCTATTTTATAAGTACAATTATTTCAACTTGAACGTTATAATAGTTGACTCTACTCCAGAGTATATCCAATAGTGGATGGTTATGTAGTCAGTGGCGTATTTGAAAGACCGAGAATGTTTCAGATGATGATGATGACACGAAATTTGGTTGAAGGGTGATTTTCGACCTGAAAAATCATATTTTCGTATTAATTTTCATTTAACATCTACAGGGCACTGTGTATGCTGTCATCATTCATTTCAAATTGGCCTTACTTTTTTGACAGTAAACTTTTGGTTATTTTCATGAAAAAGCCTAATTTCCACACCTTTTTGAAGTATCTTACTTCTAGGGCGCTAACGGAAGTTGCTGAGAACATTACAAAAACTAAGTATGTGGTGGACTTCGTCAAAATAAACAACTTTCTCCTATACATTTTTATCGAAAAATCATTCGTTTTCGATGTACAAATAACTATTATTGCAAAAAACCAACCGTGTTTTTCGAAAAATGTCAACAATTTGTATCTCGATAAACTATTTATAGGAAAACGTTGTTTATTTTGACGAGATCCACCATATACTTAGTTTGTGTAATGTTTTCAGCAACTTCACTTTGCGCCCTAGAAGCTATCATACATCGATATAGAAAATTGTAAATATCTCGAAAACGATCACCTCCAGTGTTGTGATCACCTCCAGTGTTGTTGAGTCAGTATAACTTTTTTACTTCCAAAAGATGTAGAAATTTGTTTTTTTCATGAAAAGTACAAAAAGTTTACTGTTTTAAAACTTAAAACAATTTGAAATAAATAATGACAGCGTACGCAGCGCTCTCTAGATTAATTTCACTAGTTCGGACTTCCATTGTTTACTATATAAAATGATTTGAAATCCCAGAAGCAACTGAAAAAGAAAAATTGAAAATGAATAGCTGAAAATAACAATTATATTAACCAAAATAAACCTGAAATGAAATAATAGTGAAATGAATTACAAGTGAAAATAGAACAATTGAATAAATAAAAATGAAGAAATGAAAAAAGAAAATAAAAATAAAAAGTGTAGAGATTCCAAGTCACGTTAGTTCACGACGTTTCGATTGTTAGTATCTACAATCGTCTTCGGGTGATGACTGGACTGATTCCTCCGAGAGATGACTATTTATAGGTCGTTCGAGTACTTTCACTTATCCCCGCTTTCCATTTTCCGCTTCACTGGTTCCGTGGGAGATGACCGTTTTGGCGGGAGTTGGCCATTTTTCGCTTGATGATGGGTTTCCATATGTTGCGTATTTCTACGCTGGCTTGGCAGGATACGTTGTTGGACAACATGTATGCGGCTTCCTTGAATTTTCTCCTAAACCAATGTTCCTCTCTGTGCAAGATCTCAGCTTGGGACCACTCGATGTTGTGTTGATGGGTCCAAACATGGTCTGCTATTCCTGATTCGCTGGTTTCCCCTCGCTGTGTGTGTTTCTTGTGCTCGGCAATGCGGTTATTCAATGGCCTCTTCATTTCACCAATATAGGATTTTCCGCACTCACGGATAGTGTTACCGGATCTGAAGCAGGTTCTGATGTTGTATTTGGAACCAATTCTTCTTATCCTCTCCGATAATCCTCTGCACTGGTTGTGACGGCTTCTCTTCCTTTCGAGGCTTCTGCTGTCTTTGAGCCAAAGTCTTTTCTACCATCGCTTTGGAGTAGCCATTCCGTTGAAGATCATTTTTGTAATACGAAGGAAGGTCTCGAGAAGGAACTGGACATCATCAAACATTAATTTCATTGGAATGGCTACTCCAAAGCGATGGTAGGAAAGACTTTGGCTAAAAGACAGCAGGAGCCTCGCAAGGAAGAGAAGCCGTCAAAACCAGTGCTTGCACTTCCCTACATCAGATGATTATCGGAGAGGATAAGAAGAATTGGTTCCAAATACAACATCAGAACCTGCTTCAGATCCGGTAACACTATCCGTAGCAGCCTCACGAAAACCAGGCCACCAAACGCGGACTGCGATTCCAAGAGTTGCATTTACCGGATACCCTGTGAGTGCGGAAAATCCTTTATTGGTGTAACTAAGTGGCCATTGAATGTTCGCATTGCCGAGCACAAGAAACACACACAGCGAGGGGAAACCAGCAAATCAGGAATAGCAGACCATGGTTGGACCCATCAACACAACATCGAGTGGTCCCAAGCTGAGATCTTGCACAGAGAGGAACATTGGTTTAGGAGAAAATTCAAGGAAGCCGCATATATGTTGTCCAACAACGTATTCAGCCAAGCCAGCGTAGAAATACGCAGCATATGGAAACCCATCATCAAGCAAAAAATGGCCAACTCCTGCCAAAACGGTCATCTCCCACGGAACCAGTGAAGCAAAAAATGGAAAGCGGGGATAAGTGAAAGTACTCGAACGACCTATAAATAGTCATCTTTCGGAGGAATCAGTCCAGTCATCACCCGAAGACGATTGTAGATACTAACAATCGAAACGTCGTGAACTAACGTGACTTGAAATCTCTACACTTTTTATTTTTATTTTCTTTTTTCATTTCTTCATTTTTATTCATTCAATTGTTCTATTATGACTTGTATTTTATTTCACTATTATTTCATTTCAGGTTTATTTTGGTTAATATAATTGTTATTTTCAGCTATTCATTTTCAATTCTTCTTTTTTAGTTGTTTCAGGGATTTCAAATCATTTTATATAGTAGACAATGAGAGTCCGAACTAGTGAAATTCATCATGAAACATTGTCAATCACCTTCAAACGCTCTCTAGATGTTACATGGAAATTAATACGAAACATGATTTATCACGTCAAAAAAGTGTACAAAAAAATTCAATTTCAACAACCTGTACCTCCGAAACGAAGTATTTCCGGACACAAGTTTATAAGACTCGTTTATATAGAACGAAAACCGTTTCAAATAAAATGTATTGTAAAATTCTTGAATCCTCATTAGCAGAAATGGGAATGACACATATTCCACCAAATATTTCAATCATGAAAAAAATGTATATATGATATTCAATAACAAACGTCATCACGATGGTGATCATATATGTATATACATAATTTTTAATCATTTCTATGATCATCTCATTTCGAACGTTAATGTTTAGAACTACTTTGATCTAACTGCAGAAAAACCCTCATATACCCGATATTTAGTAAATACAATATTTACTGGGTAGTGACTTGAGCTGCAATTTTACATGTGTGATGCTGTGAAGCTAGATTGGTGTATGAAGCAAAATCGCGGTAACGAAATGCAAAATTTACATCTCAGTGTACACATTATATTCTCCTGCGAGCGGGAATTCTCCAGATCAACTACGAATATCTCCCACGGATTCCCCAAGCTCTCCGCCACTGGCGTCATTGACCACATTCAAACAAGGTAAATAAAATATCGTTCTCTGTTAAATGCATTCCGGTGAAATAACTCACACATCTTACGACACTAACCGAACAACAATGTGTCGCTAATTTCAGAACGTACAGATAAATATAGTGCAGTTCGAGAGCAAACGACGCTATAAACAAATCCGGGGTCTATTTCGCAAACCTACTCGAATCCGAGGCAGAACAACCCGAACAATTGCCTCCCATCGAGATAACTTCTATCCGATCGTTGATCTTTGTTGGTGTCGTACATATTGTAACTACTTCTCTTCGAAGTGATTTGTTTATGAAGTCGATCATGTTTATGGAGTCCATCGAACTTATTATTTCGATATCTGTGAAGTTATTCTGCGAATATGAGATTTGATAACATGAGATTTATGTATCATTGTAGCCAACCACAGCAATAACGGAAAAACTCTAGTGATAGTAGTTCTATAGTTGAATTTGAATTTGACCACTAATAGTTACTCTTACTTCGAGCAAAATACACTTCTGTTGACGTATCAATTTTATTGAACTTGGACCTCGTTGCAGAAAAACCCCTCCAACTCCAATTTGCCTCACCAGTCCAATAAATAACTACGGAATTATTGATGTTTCTTGGCTATCTGTTGAAATATATTTACTGCGCAGCGTGTGCTTCTTTCGAGAGATTCCAGAGCTAAATTCTCAATTCTGGAAAATTATTATAGTGCTTCTAATCTTTCAATACATTAAATTTTAATCAGTAAGCATTCACGTCTGCCATGGTAAAAGGTGAGTGGAAAGATAGTCACCTGCTTTGCGATATCACTGATAGTTGAGTTACTGGTCTACAGTTGGTTGGAGAGTAGACCCATTTCTCCCACCCAGTCCTCCTCCCACCCAGTCCTCCTCGTGGTGGGAGGTGTCTCGTAAGATCCCTCGACGGTTACTCATCCAACGTTGGAAAGGTAGCTTTTCTAACATGAGTGCCCTTTGGGGTAACGTAAGGGTATGCGGTGCAGACCCAAAAGTTGTTGGCGAACCTCCCTATCCCACACCTACACGGGCAACGCGCGGGCACGGGCACGGGCGCGACGTCTTCGACATAAGATGTGTGGTAGAGGATGCTCGAAAGAGTCCTCGACGGTTACTCATCAAACGTTGGAAACTTTCCTAACACGAGTTCTAGGGGGGAGATGAGTGCTCTCGGCTGGAGGCTAGTGATCCTCATCTCCAATTGGCGTTGGCCTCTTAGGGGCAGCGGCTCCACTAGCGGGTAAAGAGATAGGGTTGCGGTAATCCATTCATAGGTGCATTGCATCCCCTTACTGAGGCACTGGACGGCCTATGCTGTTCCGTGATCCTCGCTTGCTTCTTTATAGATCCAAGCGTTCGAGGTGTCGTGGCTTGCGGTCCAACGAGCACTATTATCCAAGTCTAGCCTTGGAGGGCACCAAGGCAGACGTTCGAGGTGTCGGACCCGGATGGACGGAACTACTATTATCCGAGCTTAGGATCTCGACTTGTCACTTCCGGGACCATATTCCCAATTGATTTGGCAGGTTAGCGGTAGCAGGTGTGCGACGCGAGCACTCTGGCGAAAGACGAGCTTGATTAACTTGTACGAACGTTCGGTCGAATGCTGCCGATGGTCCTGTTTCTAGGTTAGCCACACTTAGTAGATGTAAGGAGGCAACTCCGGGTTTGGTGAGCGGGAGGAAACCCTGCGAAATCCTAATGGTGTGGGCGAGGGGCGGTACCTGCAAGGATTTCCTGAAAATCCACCCTACCACACCCGACCGTATCCAACGCCAGGGTGTGTACTGGGGGGCCTAACCGGCCCCACGCGGTGCGGTCATAACTTTTATACTCTTTCTGTTCTCTTCTATTCTGTTCTCATGTCAGTTTGATGTTGAATCCTAAAAGACTACTTGCCGCTCATTCCCATAAAGAACCAGATGTGTGGTAGAAATGGTCCATATACGTTCCAAATCGGCAAGTCGTTGCAATTTACACAACTTGTGTTGTCAAAAATTTATCACAATCCAAGATGATTTATGGAATCTGTTTGGCGTTGATTTTTGAAATAATAGTTTCTGAAAATTTCTACATTCTCATACGCTTATTATAGTTATAGTTTTTTATCTGTATGAGTTTGTTATTAGTAGGGTGTTCTGGAATTACCTTGTCTGAATGATTTCTTTTTAGGGATTAATGCCTCATATTCTCATAAGCAATAATCAACTGTCTCTGTTTCTTCTCCAGTTAAGATTACCATTATATAGGCCCATTTCGTTCAATACCTTTTAGATGGAAAATGTCTAATGAGCCCTGTCAAAAATACTTGTTGACTATTTTGTGGAATAGCCCTTTCATGAAGGTGTGTATTTCTCCAGTATCCTTTATTATTCCTTTCATTTGTAACTAACGTTATTGCAGTTTCGTCCTATACGGACATTTTGAAAATATCCGTATAGGACGAAACTGCAGCATGTAACGTTAGTTACAAATCAAAGTGATGAAAAACATAGAAAGTTCAATTCTCTTTTCTTCATTATGATTTCCTAACACGTAGTAACGGCTACATCCATTAATTAAATTTATTATTCCCGTTGACTTATTTTCTGATGTGGTTTCGTAATAGTACTTTTCGTTCCCAACAGCTGGTTCTGGGACCATGTTTCTTGTTGATAATCTGTGTTTATCCTCATTTTTTTCATGTCTCAATAACATGTCTCTCCCTTGAGTCGACTTGCCAGTTATTTGATTCGTTCACGGCTTTCCTAAACTAAACTGAATCGGCTGTCTCTCTTAGTCCGCTTATCCCGTTGGGGCCCCAAATTATTGCAGTATTGCTTTCAGGTCATCCTTCGATCTAATAGGACTCACAGATATTCAACTTTCTCAGATAATGGTTATCTCTCAACTACAAACTTCGAGAGTTCTTAGATTCTTTGGGTTTTTTAAAATATATAGTACTAGCGAACCGCCCCGGCTCCGCACGTGTGCAATGCTGACACTAACTATACTACAGAATGTCTTCATATACAATGTTTATAGCTTTTCCGTCAGTAGATAAAACAAACATAGAGGTTACTCTTGAAAGAGCGACATACAATTGGCCCGGTACCGCCGCAACCGCTTTGTCCCTGCATTTTGAATCTGTAATATCTTAGAAAATATTCATTCAAATAACATGCTATGAGGGGTCATATTAATCACATTATGGACAAATAAGGTAAAATATATATTAAATATCATTATATAAACGCGCCTTTTTCCTCATGGCCGGCGTCTTACTTGGAATATTTGAAAATCCTTTCTTATTGCACATCTACAACATAAAACAAACCGCCATACAAATTTTCAACCTCGGTACGTCGAAACAATGATGAGAAGGTGATTTTCATATGTAAACGCACCCTTTTACGCCTTCGGGAGGCTTCTTAGTTGGAATATTGGAAAATCCTTTCTTCTTGCGCATATACGACCTAAGAAGCACCTATATACCAGTCCTAGCTTCCTAGGACTTAACCAGTTGAATGACTTTTGCATTTATAAGTATATATATATATATATATATATATATATATATATATATATATGAAATCTGAAGTTTTCACGGATAGGAATATGCTGAACTGGTTTTTCCGGGTATTTGATCCGTGTATGTGATATTATCTATAATTTCACCGACGTTTCGACAAAATCTCATTTGTCATTATCAAGGTGTGCTGTTACGTGTTCAGAAATTTGTTGACCTTGCTCAACTCACTTCTTACTATAATGGTAAAATGGTATTCGTTATGTGTTCAGAAATAGAATGGCCCATAAACCCTCTACTACCTACTATTTAAACGTTGTTGAGTTTTACCTGCGTTCTTCTTCTTCTTAGTTGACCTCATCTCCCCGTTAAGGTATTGAATATGAAATCTGAAGTTTTCACGGATAGGAATATGCTGAACTGGTTTTTCCGGGTATTTGATCCGTGTATGTGATATTATCTCTAATTTATGGTTTATGGGCCATTCTATTTCTGAACACAAAACGAATACCATTTTACCATTATAGTAAGAAGTGAGTTGAGCAAGGTCAACAAATTTCTGAACACGTAACAGCACACCTTGATAATGACAAATGAGATTTTGTCGAAACGTCGGTGAAATTAGAGATAATATCACATACACGGATCAAATACCCGGAAAAACCAGTTCAGCATATTCCTATCCGTGAAAACTTCAGATTTCATATTCAATACCTTAACGGGGAGATGAGGTCAACTAAGAAGAAGAAGAACGCAGGTAAAACTCAACAACGTTTAAATAGTAGGTAGTAGAGGGTTTATGGGCCATTCTATTTCTGAACACATAACGAATACCATTTTACCATTATAGTAAGAAGTGAGTTGAGCAAGGTCAACAAATTTCTGAACACGTAACAGCACACCTTGATAATGACAAATGAGATTTTGTCGAAACGTCGGTGAAATTAGAGATAATATCACATACACGGATCAAATACCCGGAAAAACCAGTTCAGCATATTCCTATCCGTGAAAACTTCAGATTTCATATTCAATACCTTAACGGGGAGATGAGGTCAACTAAGAAGAAGAAGAACGCAGGTAAAACTCAACAACGTTTAAAGGTCGGGACATACATAACCGCACCGAGCCCGCACCAACACACGGCCGAGTGTTGGACGTGCTACGGCAAGAAAGAAAAATAAGGTATTTTAACTGTAGGGACACATATCTCCGCACCGCGCCAGCACCGCGGCCGTGCTCGGAGACCGCAGAGAGCCCGCACCGTCACAGGCTAGCTCAGTTTACTTTTTGACGGTGACGGTGCGGCCACGTTCAACATGGAGGGCGAAAAACTGATTGAAGAAGTGCGGAAATTTCCTGTTTTGTACGATCAGAGTGATGTTAAGTATCGGAATACCGAATACAAGGAAAGGATATGGAAAATAATTTCCGAAACACTAAAAGTGCCAGGTATGTTACATGTTTTTATAGTACGTAGTTGGTGTGTCAAATGAATGTACACAGAAAGGTTGAAGTTATTCAAATTTGTAAGGTAAAAGTGCAAACGTTAGTTGGGTGTCTTATATTCTCAGTGCAGCCCTTTCTTGCCACTCTACACTTCCAACAGGAGAGTTGAAGAAGTCTTTGAGTTTATCACGCAAATCAAATGCTGCTCTCGTTGATCCTCCTCGTAGACGGGGTAGGTCTTGAAGACTGCAGGCCCCTCCAGCAATTGTGGTGCTTTCAATATCCTCAGTGTTATCAGTTGATGCTGCCATGTTACTTCCTTCATTTTGTCTTATGAAATTGTAAAGGGTGCAAGCAGCTAGTATTAAAGTTGATATGTTTTCCGGTTTTCCTTGTAACCGCCGAGAGAATATGCGAAACTTCTGTACTAAAATTCCAAACGCATTTTCAGAAATCCTTCTTGCTCTGCTTAGACGATAATTAAATATCCTCTTTTCATCTGTCAAACCTTTTCCTGGGTAAGGTCTCATCATATAATTTTTGAGAGGAAAGCCTTCGTCACCTACAATGACCATTGGCAGTTCAACATTGCTTCCGGGTAGTGTTCTACTGTTAGGAACATTGAGCTGGCCATGCTCCAGAGCTCTACCGAAATTCGAGTTTAAAAAAATTCCTCCATCCGAGTTTTTTCCATAACCTCCCACATCTACTACAATGAAGTTGTAGCATGGGTCAACTAAACCAAGAAGTACAATGGAGTATGTGTGTTTGTAATTCCAGTACAGGCTTCCCGATAACTTCGGAGCTTGAATTGTAACATGCTTCCCATCTAAGGCACCAATACAGTTGGGGAACTGCCACTTTTCCCAGAACTCGGAGGCAACAGTGTTCCATTTTGCTTCATCTGGCACAGGCATGACCTCGTTTAAAATAACGTCCACAATTGCTTTACATGTACTGTGAATGATAGAAGCTACAGTGGATCTTCCCATCCTGTAGCTGAATGAAATAGTCTTGAAAGTATCACCAGTTGCAAGGAACCTGAAAAAAAAGTATTTGTGTTATTAAGACTTATGCAAACATGGTTTTATTTTGTAAAAAAATAAGTATAGGTAAAATCAAGTCCATTCGGATTGACCAAAAAAATTTACTGAAGCTGCTCTGTCCCTTTATTTAGGGGAAGGGGGTTCTACTAAACTATTAAAGAATATTTTTTGTTTCCAGGAGGGCCAGAAGAGTGCAAAAAAAAGTGGGCTTCAATTCGAGACCAGTTCCGTCGGACTCTACAGAAGAGGAAGACAAAATCAGGTCAAGCTGCAGCCAAAAAACAAAAATACAAATATGAAGAAGTATTAGACTTTTTGCTTCCTCATATTATGGGCAGAGAAACCTTGTCGAATGTTCCCTCATGTGAAGAGAAAACGGATGATTCAGAATTGAACCCAAGGATGGAAGAGTCTGAACTTGATCCAGAAAGTGAGGCTGAGAGCCAAAAGGAGGTTTCACAGTGTTCTGGCAATTCTCAAACTATAGTTCAGCCTACTTCTCCAGTTCCTCTAGCTGGGCGCACGCAAGCTACTCCAAGAAAAAAGCACTACTTTGCTAGGCCAGTGAATGTAAAACGAACTGGAGCCAATGTTCAGAAAACTGCTCACGAGTCTCCTTCGAGCCAACTTATGGCGTACATATTAGCTGAAAAAGAAACAGAAAGGAACCAAACAATATGTGCAACCAATCCTCCGCAGCACCCTGTAGATATTTTTCTTGCCAGCTTGGCTCCTACTCTAAAATCTCTGGATCCTATATTGCTGAACCAAGCAAAAACTGCAATATTTGCCACTGTACAGGAGTTTGAGTTGAAGCAATTAAACCGAATAACAACAAACCCGCTTGGGTTGGATATGGCGGACCTGCCCTCATTTGCAACAGCCGCAGGCAGCAGTAGCACCTCACATTCGTCATTAACCAACGAATCTCCTCATGAGAATTCTCCTCATATGGATTGTTCTACATCGTTCTTTGATTTGTAAAAATGTTTACATATTAAAGTATTGGTTTTTTGACAATACATCGTATGTGTTCTTTACCTTTTATTAGACTAATAAAATTTTACAAAATACAGAAAATATAACAGAAAATTTGGTAAATGAGCTGTTTCCAAAATTATTCTGTAATATAATTCTGAATTGTTAAATGATACTGAATTCTGTAATATGAGCTTTTTACAAAACTAACATCTTCAATGATAGCTTATTATAAAACCTGCGGTTGTAAGATCGAACTGCATTTTGATTTATTTTATTACAATACATTGAATTGAATATACATGATATATTTTTTGAGACATTGAGTTTTATCAGTAGGTGATATGGCATACGAATAAGAAACCTGCGTAAAAATGGTAATCATCTTTTAAAAATGAGTATTTGACAAAAAAAAGTTGGCACTAACCTTAAGCACACAGCCAGACGTTCTCTTGGTGGAATACATGTCCTCCAGAAAGTGTCGTTTTTCTTTAGTGTTATTTGCAATTTGTTAAGAAGAAGATAGAAAGTATTTTGTGTCATTCGAAAATATCCGTAGAACTTGATTTCATCATCCATGAGACGGGGAAACAGGGTATTAAATTCTCCTTCAATGGGTCTTGATTTCCATGCACTGTCAACCCAAATCCTCTTTCTTCGTCCCCTCAAAGTTGCCTCTTCATCTCCTTCCTGTAGAGCCAAGGCAATCATTGCCAAATCACTATTTCGAAATTTTGAGAACATGACCGAAACAGACAAAACCACCGCGCTGAGTAGTGTACTAAGATATACTAACGACCGTCACCCGGAACGGTGACGGGCTAGTGTGTTCTCCTACCACCGTCACCAACATTTGTCCGTGTCGCTATCTCTGCTCGGGGAGGACGCGGTGCGGGCTCGGTGCGGTTATGTGTGTCTCGACCTTAAATAGTAGGTAGTAGAGGGTTTATGGGCCATTCTATTTCTGAACACATAACGAATACCATTTTACCATTATAGTAAGAAGTGAGTTGAGCAAGGTCAACAAATTTCTGAACACGTAACAGCACACCTTGATAATGACAAATGAGATTTTGTCGAAACGTCGGTGAAATTAGAGATAATATCACATACACGGATCAAATACCCGGAAAAACCAGTTCAGCATATTCCTATCCGTGAAAACTTCAGATTTCATATTCAATACCTTAACGGGGAGATGAGGTCAACTAAGAAGAAGAAGAACGCAGGTAAAACTCAACAACGTTTAAATAGTAGGTAGTAGAGGGTTTATGGGCCATTCTATTTCTGAACACATAACGAATACCATTTTACCATTATAGTAAGAAGTGAGTTGAGCAAGGTCAACAAATTTCTGAACACGTAACAGCACACCTTGATAATGACAAATGAGATTTTGTCGAAACGTCGGTGAAATTAGAGATAATATCACATACACGGATCAAATACCCGGAAAAACCAGTTCAGCATATATATATATATATATATATATATATATATATATATATATATATATATATATATATATATATATATATATATATATATATATATATATATATATATATATATATATAAATATACAGGGTCCTGCAACAGTGGCGCGGTGTTCCATATCTCTATATAGGAAGCAGATAGGAATCTAATTTTCTATAATATTACCTTATTGCTCGAGCTCGACAAAATAAAAATATTGGCGGTCACACAGGGTGTTCGATTTTTTCTGGGCGGATCCCAACTGTGTCTTTTTAAATGGCAACCTATATTTTTTATCGCTTTTTCGGTTTCTTCATAGAAAATAAAATAAACTTTATGTATATCTGCACTTCGAAAATATTGATGGTTTTCGAAATATCTAGCATGACAGGTTTTTTTTCCCAATATTCGTCACTCAGAATATTTGAAATTATAAAGTGGTGCCAAGTCCAGTTGAAATTTTTTTTGGTCGAATATTCTACATTGGTAACTCTCTCAAACGATATATCTGAAATCGACCTGTGATATACAGGGTATGAAAAACCGCTTGGCAAATATTGTAAATGAAAATTTGCAAAATCTTCCTTATATTAAAGAGAACACCCTGTATATTATTGATCCATAAGAAGCGCCAACGAAACCTCTACAAATTTCATTAAGTATTCCCTATGGCTAAGTTCAATAGTTTTTCTTAAATGAGCATTTCTTTCGAAAAATGGTCATTTTTTCAAAGCGAAATCCATTTGACGACTGATAAGAATATACAAAAAATACCCTTTCCTTAAAATATCGCCCATTCCTAAAATTACCTGTTGCTAGATAAACAAGTTGCGAATTACACCACAAAATGGACGTTCTTGAATAGTTACAATAATTTCAAAAATCTCGGAATTTGTGCCATATTCTTTCGGTCTAAAACAACCTTTCAGCGAATGAAATATTTATTGAAAATCAAGTAGTCTGGCAAATGACAGAACAAAATATTTGGCTGCAAATGAATATTGAAATTTTTAGTCAATCGTGAAGTTGAACTGTCGGTATAATTTCATCAGAATGTTGTTATCAAAAAGTGATTTGATTGATATGATTTTCATATTAGGTGAATCAGACAGGAATTGTTTATTGGCAAGTAGAATTTATTCTCAACGGTATCCAGATAGAAGGCATCCAGATGAAAGATCTTTCCGAAAGGTCTTGGGACGATTCGTTGAAACTGGATCTATTAATTATTCCAAACATGAGCGCATCAAGCCAGCTACTAATGAAGATAATGAATTGCAAGTTCTTCTTGCTGTTGAAGAAGATCCTAGTAGGAGTCAACGACAAATTGGGGAAATAGTGGATATAAGTGAGAGATCAGTGCAACGAGTATTGAAGAAACATCGCTTGCATCCATACCACGTTCAGTTACATCAAGAACTACTGTATGCTGATTTCGAGAAAAGAGTGAGATTTTGCAATTGGGCCATGAACAAAATTCGTCGAAACGAATATTTTTTCAATAATATTTTATGGTCGGATGAATCGACATTCCATAAAAATGGATTTGTAAATCGACATAATTACCATTATTATGCGACAGAAAATCCTCACTTATTGAGACAGGTGGATTATCAACATAGGTGGTCGATAAATGTCTGGGGAGGCATCATTGGAGAATATATAATTGGTCCATACTTTTTTGAGGGACATATGAATGGTGCAATGTATCTCAATTTCTTACGAAATGATTTACCAGGTTTGTTAGATGATATTCCTCTTGACCTCCGCAATAGAATGTGGTTACAACATGATGGTGCACCTGCTCACTATTCGGCAGAAATGAGAGATCATCTAAATGAAGTATTTCCCAATAAATGGATAGGACGGAATGGGCCTGTACGGTGGCCCGCTAGATCACCAGATTTGACGAAACTAGATTTTTTCTTATGGGGATACATAAAAAATATGGTTTACGTTGAGCCACCAACTTCTCCCGAAAATATGCGACTTAGAATAACGAATGCTTTTCGCAGCATTACACCAGCTGTCTTGCGCAGGGTAGAACAGTCTTTCAAACATAGACTTCAGCTCTGCATTCAAGAAAATGGAAGACATGTTGAACATATTTTATAAAAGTTTCATTATCAACCTTAATTAAACTCTCCCTTTTGTAGTTTTGTAATTTGCCGGTTGACAAATTTGAATATCTAGAACTCAAGCTCTGAATGAATATAATAACATGAAAAAAATAGTTATTTATAATGTTTCTTTCTTTTAACTTGTTTGGTTTGATATTGCACGATTTATGAGTGAAATTCTGCATCCAATGAAAAAATAATTTTCCATTTAGCAAAAACTGATAGGTACATACATTTATTTCCTTAAAAAATATTTGTTTGGACACCTTCTAATGTACAAAATTGAAACAAGATATCTTTCGTATATTTTTATCAGTCGTCAAATGGATTTCGCTTTGAAAAAATGACAATTTTTCGAAAGAAATGCTCATTTAAGAAAAACTATTGAACTTAGCCATAGGGAATACTTAATGAAATTTGTAGAGGTTTCGTTGGCGCTTTTTATGGATCAATAATATACAGGGTGTTCCATTTAATCTAAGGAAGATTTTGCAAATTTTCATTTACAATATTTGGCAAGCGGTTTTTCAAACCCTGTATATCACAGGTCGATTTCAGATATATCGTTTGAGAGAGTTACCAATGTAGAATATTCGACCAAAAAAAAATTTCAACTGGACTTGGCACCACTTTATAATTTCAAATATTCTGAGTGACGAATATTGGAAAAAAAAACCTGTCATGCTAGATATCTCGAAAACCGTCAATATTTTCGAAGTGCAGATATACATAAAGTTTATTTTATTTTCTATGAAGAAACCGAAAAAGCGATAAAAAATATAGGTTGCCATTTAAAAAGACACAGTTGGGATCCGCCCAGAAAAAATCGAACACCCTGTGTGACCGCCAATATTTTTATTTTGTCGAGCTCGAGCAATAAGGTAATATTATAGAAAATTAGATTCCTATCTGCTTCCAATATAGAGATATGGAACACCGCGCCACTGTTGCAGGACCCTGTAGATATATAAATTAGTTATCAATTACCAGTTACATTCATATTGAATATTATTGAAATCAACATAAAATTGAAAAGGATATATTTTTGGGAAGATATTCTTTTTTTAGAAAGAACTTTTTTTCTTCCTACTCCTCTATCTTCCTACAAAAATTGTGGGAAACGTCTGATGGAAAGAAGAAAACAATCAATGTAAGTGAAATTTTATGTCCTAACTTTTACATATATTATTCAATTATACTTGGGAAAAGTGAGGCTACGGAAGAGAAGAGTTATTTGTTCGTCACTACTATTATCACAGATACGTCAATTTTTTCAATATCTATAGGATTCATTACTGTATTCGTCAGCCTCATACTATACAGGGTATATTATTATTTTGACGAGTTGACGCAATCTACATATAGAAAACTAAGAGTAGGGCGATTCTGAAAATTGGTGGGATGGGTGAAGAACTAATGAATAATTCAACTGAAATATAATCGTTGAGGTGACGTTTCGGGTTTCACCGGAAGTGACGTCATCTTTGTTATTTTTAATGGATCACCCTGTATTTCACCTCATTTTTTAATTATTCCCATGGTTTAGATTCTAAATTATGTATCATACCCTATATCCAAAATGAACCGTTTTCGAGTTATTCGAGTTTTTTTTAGAAAAAGTGACAAATGCTGCCTCTCGAACATACGTCATTTTTATGTAAATTAACATTTTTTTAAATATGCAGCTAGTGAATCGTGATAATTGAAGGTTGAAGGGATCACGCATCATTTTCGCGTCCACTGAATAACCAACAGGGTGCGCAAAAACTAGGGTCCAATAAGTGAATGAGAAAAATGAAAAATCTCAACTTTTTCAAATGGGAACCCACATTTTTCCTCAAGGTTCAATTCTATTATGAAAATAAATCTTAGTTATGATAAACTTTCCTATACCCAAAACTTATAATTTTGGAGATATTCCATTATATATACATACTTTCCCGAAATGCTGATATTTCTAGTAGGCCGCTAGATTTGGGATCGAATAAAATGTCCATTCAGAGAATATTAGCAAAACATAAATGTCATCTGTATTCTCATACTTTGGTCCATGGCCTGAAGCTATCCGATTATGAGAGAAGAATTCAGTTTGCGGAGTTTTTCATTATGAAAAATCAAGAAAACGACCAATTTTTGAGGAATATTATATGAAGCGACGAAGCGAAATTTACCAAAAATGGGATATTCAACAAGCGGAATTCTCACTACTACTCACTACAAACCCGCATTCAGTTCGGGAACGTCAATTTCAAGACCGTTGGAATTTCAATATTTACTGCGCTGTTAAAGACGACGTAATACTGATGCTTCACTTCCATGACGAAAATGTAAATGGTTAGTTGAAAAATATCGGAATTGTATTGTTTCATCAATTAAAAAAATCAAAATACATCACTCAAGAAAATGGCATCAAGGTAGCTATGTAATAAACATTCATAGCATCTAGAAAATACATAACAGACCAACAGGTATTTTATTTTCAAGTGGACGATACCTAGATATTTAAAAAAATCTCGATACGGATTATTTGGAAAAACTGACGCTCGCTGACCATCAAAAAATTTGGTATCAACATGATGGAGCATCTCCACATAATCATCAGATGGTGAAGATGTATTTAGAAGAAACTTATTACGACCAGTGGTTTGGAACCGACGGTTCTCAATTATGGCCACCGCGATCGCCCGATTTTACCCCAACGGATTTATTTATATAAAAAACGAGGTGTATTCTAACACGCCAACAACAAAAGAAGATTTTCAGCAGAGAGTTCGTACTGCTTTCAAATCTATTCCACTGAACGTGATAAGACGAGCTGTAGGGTCATACGGAGAAGTGTAAAATGCTTAGAAGTTGGAGGCAATGTATTTGAACATTTGTTGCAATAAAAAAAGCGGTTGAGAAAAGTGTCACATGTTCTTGTTTTGCATTGAAACTTAATTTGAAATTGTTGTTTATTCTAATCATGGTTTTTGTATTGAATATGGGATTATTTTTCATGAGATATTTTCATTTCATTGGGACTTTATTTTAATTTCGATTTTTTTAACATTGATGTAAATGATTCTTCCCCCGTCTTTTTATTTTTTCTTCTTTACTAATTTCTTGCCTTCAACTAGAACGACGTAGTTATTTCTAGTTTGAACCACAACCACGAAACTTGGTAGAGGCACTCGAACTTTTGCTTGTGAATCAAACCTGATGCAGTATTCACAATTTTTTTTCTCATACAACATACGTTGTTGTAATAATGATTATGCATGGAATTCCGATAGAAATTATCTGTGACATTACTTAGCCCCCTTTCATTTTCATTTGGTTTCTCAACTGATGAATAATTCATAGCAATTTTTCCCCTCAAAGTATAATGAAGCCACGCCAATGAATGCTTAGCTTGATATATTATTAAATCTCCTTATCTTGTAGATCTAAATGTTGTGGTCATATGTTCGTACTACACAAATATTTTATAATAGTTAATTGTCTGATCGATAGAACAATTTGTTGCGACTGAAAGTCAATGAAAGCAGTCGATAAATAAACATGTTCAGTTCACTTAATAGATGAATTGAAATTGGCCTGACCTATACAAATAAAACTATTTGATTATCATTATTAAATAGTGATAATAATAATGCCTTTACAACAGGTTTACACTCAATTACACACGAAATACAGAATTATACAATTTTTTACAATTAATGGAACAAATGGATTCTAAAATCAATAAACATGTAATGAAACCTGAGAAAAACTTGTTCATAATGAAGTAATAGATATATCCGTTCGTCTTTGATACAATCTCGACGTTTCGTCGAGATTGCACTTGCCATATTCATGTGCTCTGCTTGGTAGCTGAACTTGAAACTGAAGTCGTATTTGTCGATGTCTGTCCCATTTAGTAGTGTGATTATTACAGATGTGACACACCTTGTATTTTGATGTGCAATTTTTGTCGACATTTCATAATCGTTGAAAAAACAATACCGAAAATTTGTTATCGACTATCTCTCTATTAAGAGAGAGAGAAAAGATAGGAACCCTTTTTATAATTTATTTTCACTTGTGAGGGCAGTGATTCCTTTAGGTCATGAAACCGCCAGGTTGCATGACGACGCTGTGAGAATTTTAGTTTTTTGCTCTGAGTTAGGAGATATTTTCAATTATATTTCAATTTTGTAGTTCACGCAAACATAGTCATGGCTTTTTTCAAAGAGAAACACGACCTACTGTAGTCGGTTATTTTATACGTATTCATGTAACTAGCAATATTATATGAAAATTGAAATTTTTTTACAATTTTCTTTCTATGTCGAGGAATGGAGATAAAAAAAGTTTGTCGAGTATTTCTATCATGTATGTCTTTTCAATATATGACTTTATCATGGAGATAGTTGGGTTGTTTGTATTTCAAAAGTTTGTAGAAGTAGCAAAGAATATGTAATATACGCCTGTTGGACATATTGAGCCATTCAATTTCTTTAATTTTATGGAAAATCCTCTGCCTGCTTTTCATGACAAAAATAAGTCTCAAACAGCAGTTCTGGATTTTCTGGATACGCTGACTATCCATGCCATCTAAACATGGCCCATATACAATATCACAATAGTTGAATTGGGAAAGCACTAATTAATCACACAGCATTTTTTTACATCTTGGCTTAAATAGTGTCTATGTGGGTAAATCATCTTCAAGCTACTGTGACTTCTTTTCAACATAATATCAACCTGTTCTTTGAATCTCAACTTACGATCTAGTATCAAATCCAAGTTCTTTGCACTCTCACTAAAAGGTATTGTGTCATTTCCCATCCTCAGTATAATATTATGAGATGTATCATTCCTGACATTGTCATTGCAGAACAAAATAGCACATGACTTTTGAGGATTTATTTTGAGTAGAAGTTTATCACCTATGTCTTTTAAAGATTGTGAATCAATATTTATTTCTCTGTTAGTTTGCATGACATTATCTGGTTCAAAGGTTTTATATATCTGTGTGTCATCAGCGTACATGTGGTAGTTACAGTGCTGCAAAGCCTCATGAAATGTTTCCAAGCATTTTGGCCAAACTTTAAGTAGTGAAGTTTAGATAGGAGAATTCTGTGGTTTATCAAATCAAATGCTTTCGAAAAGTCAAGTAGGATGAGTACAGTTGCTTTATTTTCATCAATACCTTTGATAATGTCATCCGTTATATTTGCAAGTGCACTCACACAACTGTAACCAGGTCTGAACCCCGATTGTTTTTGAGGTAGAATTTTAGACTGTTCAACAAAGATTCGTATTTGTATTTCCATAACTTTTTCTAGAACTTTCATTCAAAAGTTCATAAGAACTTTTTTTTCTCAAAACGACCAAACGAGTCACCCTCCGAAGTTTCGTACCGGAGTTAGGAAACACCCTGTAATGTCATAAATTTAATTTTTGGTCTTGAACGGGCATTGACAACCGTCTCCACTGAGCAGTAGAAGCCCTAGTTTCGCGGAGCTCCAAAAGATGTCGTTCGTACCTAGAATAACCGTAAAAGCGGCGACGAAGGCACTGATCTTCAGAGGCGATGATCGTCATGCTGGATGTTGGCATTCCATCATTCTACTCGGGGCGACTCGTCTCGTTTCTCGTTGTCTCCGCCGGACCTTAATCACTATAATTATGGAATGCGAGAAAACTGTAGTTCGCCCCCTATACTTATCACTGTCTTTGTAGTGGCAACGAGAGACGGATTCGATCCACTGAGAGGAGAATGTGAGTATATGAAGAGGTCGTCAGAGTTATCGAAAGTAAACATGAGGACGAAGTCGGTGTGTCGTTGAAAAATGATTGGATCGGTGGTGAGGGGAATATTTGATTTACTGCGATCTGAATTGTTTTTTTTTGAAGAGGTGTATTGTGAGGATATGAAATGAAACTACAAAAGATTGATTGACTTCTAGTAAATTAAAGAGAAGGAAATCCAGGCTGGAAGGCCGTGGTCGAATGGAACCTGTAGTACCACACTTTTCGTCTGTTACTGTGGCAGACATCATCAGTGATATGTGCGTTGACAGACGCATGATTACTTCTGATGTCGTTTTTTCAATACTCCATTACCACTAACCTTCAGGATTATCAGAGATTGCAAACTGAATGGAAGTAGCGTAAGAATATCAACATTTCAGAATAGTTTGAGTATTGCACTCAGGTCTTGATACATTATCGATTGAAGGCGGGATATCATGAGAAAATAGAACACACTTTGAGCAATTAAAGGATCATCACACAATTCACTCAAAGAATAGGTATTTTCAATCATGAGGTACAGTAGAACCCCGGTTATCCGTGGTAATGGGTGGGGGAACCCATCTCGGATAAATGAAAACTCGGATAATCCGGATTTATTTATTATTCGTCTAGTAAAACATTATTTATGTTCCAAAAATATTTTATTAACAACAAGATATGTGGAATGTATAGTACATTACAAAACAGTAAAATAACTATCTATTCGCTTCTGTTTCGTATTGCGTCGTCTTTTTCTCGCTCCAGTGTTCCACCATCTATTAAGAAGGAGTAGATCAGCCGGTTTTGCCTCTGGTTGCTGCTCAATATAAGCATCAAAACCTTCTTAATGGTATATCTTAGTGGCAGGATCTCCATCTACCGTCATCAACTCCTCCGGTTTCCTGCAAGGCACCCATTATTTCTTCGATACTTAGTTCTTCTTATATGTTATCTGCTGTATTCCATTCAACAACACTTCGTCTTGTCACATTCTCATTACTTCATGCTCTCATTACTCATGCTCTCATTACTTCAAACAAACTTTTTTCTCCCTCCTTAATTTTCTCTGTCTCATTGACAGAACCGGGACCTTCACTGCTTTTCAATTTAGAAACCAAATCATTCAATGGAATTTTTTCTTCACTGTCATAAGAGTCCTTAGAGTCAATAACTTTTGACCAAGATTTTTGAATAGTGGAAGCGCGCACAGAATCTCAAGCTTGACTCACATTTTTTAGTGTAATCTTTTTTCTCAATCCATCGATAATTCTACCTTCTTCTTCTGTGTATGCTAATAAATGTTCAAGGAACAAACGCCTATAATTCTTTTTGATATTTTCGAGGACGCCCTGATCCTTTGGTTGCGGTATGCTGGTAACATTTGGAGGAAAAAAGTTAACAATAATTTCGCTCACTCGAATTTCTTCTCCAGAGTGAGATGGAGCATTAACAATTAACAAGACTGCTTTAATAGGAAGGCGGTTTCTTTTCAAAAACTCAGTCACAGAAAGTACAAACTCTTCTTTAAACCATCCACGCGCTCTTCTGATTCTTGTAGTGTACTGGTAAGGCTTTGGATAATCTTTCCTTACTCCTCTTATGCCCAGGAGCATCTTTCCTGTTGAGACGCCAATGTTTTTGATGGAGGCATTTTATAATAATTCAGACCACTTTTATCGCAGTTATAAATTTGATCATATGAGTACCCACTATCTTCGATTTGCTTTTCGAAGTCTTGCTCAAATTTATCAATTGATGATATATCAGCGGAAAGTTTCTCTCCACATACAGTTGGTTGTCGTCCAGCGGTCAAGCCAACCAGAACTGGCTGTGAACTGCTCTGCTTCTGGGAATTGCCTTCTGAACAATATTGCCTTCTGTTGTGAAATTGGCCCTGACAAAGGCACACCTTTCGATCTTTGTTGGTTAAACCAAATGAATAATGCTTCGTTAACTTCTTCAAATTCGCCAGTTTTCATTGACTTTTTACCTAGCTACCTTTACAAATATATCACAAGTTTGACCCCTCTTTTTAGTAGGTACTTTTGGAGCAATCGAGTAATACTATTGAATTGGGAAAGAAAGTTTTTGGCTTTCTACTACTCCATCTGATACAAAAAAAAGGGATGAGAGAATCTTTCAAAGAAAGGAAGGAAGTAATCAATTTGAAACTCTATACATGAATGTGTAGATCATGCAAAGAAGTAACTTTCAGACACAAACTGAAAGAAAGTCCTCCTGAAACAGCTACTTTCATATAAACATTGAATTACACGAAAGAAAATAATTCTTTCGAAACAAATACTTCTATATGAACACTGAATTATACAGAAGATAATTTTCTCTACTCAGTTTGTATTTCAAACATTTGTTGTGGAATAAGTATCAGATATCATTCACATGAGTTCTACTTTCAGGAGGACTTTATTTCAGTTTGTGTCTGAAAGTTACTTCTTTGCATGATCTACACATTCATATATAGAGTTTCAAATTGATCACTTCCTTCCTTTCTTTGGAAGATTCTTTCATCCCTTTTTTTGTATCAGATGGAGTAGTAGAAAGCCAAAAACTTTCTTTCCCAAAAAATTAATCACTCCTAAAAATATAACCCCTTCAATTCAAACTATTGAATTGTTTTGCAATGAAACATGAAACATAATTTATGTTTAAATTGAAAGGGTTATATTTTTAGGAGTGATTAATTTTTGAAAAAAAAAGTTTTTGGCTTTCTTTTATGTTTCTATTATGTTAATACCTAAATGTTAAAAATTTTGTAATAATAAAGTCTGCTTTTAAAGTCCTCTCTATCATTTCGACAAACTTCTGCCTGAAGTTCCCACCGTGCAGCTGTTAATCCTTTTTTCGAATATTCAAAAGCTATGTGCTTGGGGCTGTGTTTTATATACAGTCGATTTCAGATTTCCCATAGGAAGAAATCGGAGGAGGCATAAGTCAGGTGATCGTGGTGGACATTCAATTGCTCCTCTTCGACCAAAGGACATCAGTCATTGTTAATAACTTTCCGAGCCACTCAGGGAGCATCATTGCAATTCGCAGTCCTTCAGCCATATATGGTTGCAAAATCATCCCAACTTCAACTAGATGAATTCTCTCGAGAAATATAAATGGTCTGGGTTGTGATCGAACTCGTGACCTTTCGATCTTGAATCGGGCGTTGAATTAGTTGTTCTCAATGGGCTTATTAATTCTTCAAACTGGGAATTTTATTGAAGTTAGCATTCAGTGATCTTGTTTACAGAATTATTTCAAGCCCTTTTATTACAAGTTTTGAAGTAAAGTTTTCTCCTTTTTCTATAAGAATGTCAACTGAAAATAGTTCTTTGTTCAACATATTTTTTGAATTATTTTTCATCAGGCTGCTTCATTGTTGTCTTGTTTGGTTTAAATGAAGACTTCGATCTCATCTGAATAAACCATCAGAGATTGCAATATTGCGATGAAAAATTGCGATGTCATACCAGCCAACTTTAAGGATACTAAAGAACGAGGCCGAGACATCCAAAATATATCTCCGATTAATTTGTTCTGACGGATTCACCCGTCCTGTTAACCATATCTGCATAACCGTTCAGATAAACTTGAATAATTGTCTCTTTTGAACATCAACCTTGCACTTTACTCAAACCTGTTTCATTTCGGCAAATTTTATTACGTCGATGAATCTTCTTCTACCGGTTGGAATTTATTTATCTTCATTACTCAATAAATCGTTCAGATATTATTCGATGTTTAGGACTCCACATTAATTAAGAGTCGTTTCTTTGATGAGTAAATATGAAAAGGCTCGAATGGTCTTTGGACAAACAGAATAAATAGTAAATTACTAAAAATAACAATGGAATATTCTGAATTTTCAGATTTGTATCAAGAAAATATCTTGGTTGACGATTCTATACGTGATTTTATCAATTGGATATTGGTATATTGGTCAAACATGTATTTGCATTTTTTGTTAGATGATGACTCCTTTAGGAGTAGGAGAGATCTTTTCTGTGGGTGAAATTGAAGAAAATTTGCACATTATCCACTGTAGTTCTTTTATTAAAATCAGCAAATCAGGAATAGCAGACCATATTTGGACCCATCAACACAACGTCGAGTGGTCCCAAGCTGAGATCTTGCACAGAGAGGAACATTGGTTTAGGAGAAAATTCAAGGAATCCGCATACATGTTGTCCAACAACGTATTCAGCCAAGCCAGCGTAGAAATATGCAACATATGGAAACCCATCATCAAGCGAAAAATGGCCATTTCCCTCCAAAACGGTCATCTCCCACAGAACCAGTGAAGCGGAAAATGGAAAGCGGGGATAAGTGAAAGTACTCGAACGACCTATAAATAGTCATCTCTGGGAGGAATCAGTTCAGTCATCACCCGAAGACGATTGTAGATACTAACAATCGAAACGTCGTGAACTAACGTGACTTGGAATCTCTCCACTTTTTATTTTCATTTTCTTTTTTCATTCCTTTATTTTTATTTATTCAATTGTTCTATTTCTACTTGTATATTATTTCACTATTATTTCATTTCAGGTTTATTTTGGTTAATATAATTGTTATTTTCAGCTATTCATTTTCAATTCTTCTTTTTTAGTTGTTTCAGGGATTTCTAATCATTTTTTTATAGTCGACAACGGAAGTCCGAACTAGTGAAATTCATCATGAAACATTGTCAATCACCTTCAAACAAAAATTTATTTCATCTGATATTTCTGGAGATTTTGGAAATTTGTTGATAATTGAGTATTTTCAATAACAGTAATGATACAAATCGTGTATTTGTATTAATCGTGTATTTGTATTCACATTACATCAATTGAAGATGGGCAAAGTATCAGCTAAAGCTGTTTTTCAACTCGAACCCGAGAGTAAACAAATATATAAAAAAACTAAATCTATGAATATAATATTTATGCTGGTTCATTTCCTAAAATACATAATTATTACAATTTATTCGAAAATAAAAATGAATGACATGATGTTATCTTTTTCATCGGAAGAATGGCCAGATGTTACATTTCATACTGCACGAAAGTATTTACAAAAAAAAATTTACAATACTGACCATAGTATATTTTAGGTATATTGGTGTTATATTTGATAAAAAGTTGTTATTCTCGTCCCCTATTAAAGAAATAATTTTAAAATATCTTAAACTTCTTGGATTTGTAGGTAGGATCACTGAAGACTTATCGGCAAGCACATTGAAAATTCTGTATCGTTCATTAATTAGGTCACATTTAGAGTAGGTATGCATTTATTATGTGGTGTAACTCTCACTTAGAGTCCAAAAAGTCACTGGACAAGGTCCAAGACAAATTTTTACAAAATGGGCATTCAAATGGACTAACACCATAACTACACCGATATTCTTTCTACACTACATCTAACCACATTGGATTCAGGCTGGCCTGAAATTTCTATTTAAATTATTGTCGGGTCAAATTTATTGCCCAGAACTTCTGTCTTTGCTTGACCAGAGAGTCAAGCAAAGGGATGATAGATCGGTTCTACCAATTATGGATTTTAAAAGTCGAATGTCAAGAATCTTTGCTAATGCATCAGAACTTTATTTTTTACGCAACCTTTGGATGTCTTCAAGAAGTCTGCAGTCAATTATGTATTTAGTATTATGTATTACGCCTTGTATATTTGTTAGTTTTTAGTGATGGTGTTAGTTATAATTGTTTTATTCAGCATTTAGTTTTTAGGTTGCCTTTTATTTTACCTATTTCAATATTCGTACTAATTGAACTCATTAATACAGTTTATTGTATGATTTTCACTATACAAGTTTTTACAAAAACCGCGACACGTGTTTCGCTATACAATAGCTTTGTCAAGCGTAAAATGATCAAAACACCAGTCATCCATATTGTTGTACGAATTTTGTAACTGTTTTTGAATTGAAGTATATTTTTATACATGTATATTTTACAAAGTTCTAACTTAGTGATTTCCTGTTTATACCGAATAAATAAATGAATAGTTTATATCATAATTAGGCGGGTTCATAAGCTGTACAAGAGTTTTCGTCATATTTTTAAAATTTATTTATAATTACAGTTTTTTGATCGTCGGTGTTCATTTTGTATTATAAAATTTCATTCTATTATTTCTGTTCTATCTAATTTTTCAGTACCAAAGAATCTAAACTGATGTTTGAAGGTGGTTGACAATGTTTCGTGGTGTATTTCATCAGTTCGGACTTCCATTGTCTAATATAATATAAATTGATTGGATAACCCTGAAAAAAATCAAAAAGATTAGGTAACCGAAAATAACAAGTTTATTAAACAAAAAACTGACATTACAAAGAAATAACATACAACAACCAAACAAATAAAAATTGAAATAATAATAAAAGCTGAAAAAATTTAAAAATTAAAAATATAATTAACAAAAATTGAAAAAATGAAAATTTAAAGATTTAAAAAAAGTTATGTCACAAAGTTTCGATTGTTACTATCCACAATCGTCTTCGGGTGATAACTGTTCGGGTGTAACCGTTATCACCCGAAGACGATTGTGGATACTAACAATCGAAACGTTGTGACATAACTTGGTTTGAAATCTTTTCATTTTTTGTTATTTTTAATTTTTAAATTTTTTCAGCTTTTATTATTATTTCAATTTTCATTTGTTCGGTTGTTGTATGATATTTCTTTGTAATTTCAGTTTTTTTTTAATGAACTTGTTATTTTCGGTTAATCTTCTTGATTTTTTTCAGTGTTATCAAATCAATTTATATTATATTAGACAATGGAAGTCCGAACTGATTAAATATTCTAAACTGATATTGTATAAAGAAAATATTCAGTCGTGAATAAAGTGAAAACTGACATTAATTTTTTTATTTCTGACCGGGATATTATAAGCTTATATCGTCATAGTTACGCTATCAATAAAGAGGGTCATAACTCCCTTGGGACATTATAGATTTTATAATTCCCTCTACCTTTCACAAGTAAAAATAAATAGAAATGAAAACTGAACCATATTTTATTTATTCACGTCATTACAAATAATAAATGTACAATTTTGAAATGTTTCCTGAAAATTACTTCCGCCACTGGAAACAATTTCTTCTTTTGTATGGCTGGAGCTTCTGTTCACTACAGTCGAGGTACCTGCCTCTTCTGATGACAAAGTAGACAACATACGCGCCGTTTCATTTCTCAATTTGATGCTATCCTCCAAATACCCCTCCGCCACCGTGGAACTTTTCCAACCTCCGTGTCTTTTTAAGTTAGTCATAGTTGCTCCTGCATTGGCTAGAGCAGTAGCAGAAGTGCGACGAAGGCAATGTCCCGTATAGGAAGATGAGTTTGGCAATCCTAAATACATTGCGATTTTTCTGGGGATTTTCCCAAACATGTTTTTTCCAATTGGCTGAGATGTACATTTATTTTGTCGGAAGCTCAAAAAAAATCGTTCAATACCTTTAGGACGCAAAGACATATAAAGTCTTAATAAAGGCAAAGCGGAGAACTCTTTTTCATCCACAACTGTAAATTTCTTCGATACACCAGTTTTACTTTCCGGTACGTTCACTACCATAACGGAATCCCGGTCCTCTATATCCGATATCTTCATATTCAAAAGTTCCTGACTTCTGCATCCTCCAAAATAACCCATAATCAAAACAACCTATAACAAAAAAAAGGAAATAAATACACACAAAAAGGAAAATAAGAAAAAAATTACCTTATGCAATAAATGAATATCATTAGGAGCGTCCTTTAGGAATCTGATAACATCTTTAGGAGATAAAACAGCAGACTTTTTCGGCTTATAACTCTTACTCTTCCGTTTCAAAAAAGCCTGTAGTTCATTGAACTTGGTGATATCTCGTTTCTCATGTATAGTCACCATCGATTTTAGCATTGACCATTTAGTCCATAAAGAATTCGGACTATACGTTTCTGACTGAAACGAATAAACACAATTACTACCAAATCTACCGAAAAACATAGAAAATTCCTTACCAGTTCTTGAAAATATGCCAGAAATACAGTTTCAGTGACATCTTTTGGCATAACATTTTTCCGTGTCAGCCAGTCCAGATATATCTTGTATTCTTTTTGGTATATGGCTTCACTTTTCGATGGAATTAATGATTCTCTTGTTTGTTCAGCTTTTTTCAAAATATCCTCCATTATATTTGGGGTAGAAAACACGTTTTCACCGCAAACACAGCTTGATAACAAAGTTCTGTTTATAAACAAGTAACATAGCAACAACCTAGCAACAAGAAAACTCTACTATAATCAACGGTACCTGATTCAAATATACCGGGAAGGTAATGAATTGGTACATTTTTCCGTTTCAAAAATGAACAAAATTTTATTGAAATCGGTCAGAAATAAAATTATCTATGTACCACGGGAATTAATGAGCCTTAATAACCTCAGGCAATTGCTGTCCCTCGGGCCAGAGGCCCTCGGGACGCAAACTTTGCCATCGGTAATTAAGGCCCTCCTAATTCCCTTGATACATAAATAACTATTTCAATTATACAAAGAAGTATTTTATTTTCCGAAAATTTTCTACGAAAAGTGTAATGTATGTATTTTGAGGCAACAAATACTCGCTTATAGTGTGTCCGGGGTAAGGACGCTAGTTTAATACATAAGTTGAATTTTCTACTGGGAAACATGGTATACGAGAGTACAAGATATTGAAAAAATAATTGTTGGTAAATGCAATTGATTTCCCAATTGTGTCAATATATTTCAAATGAAGCTAGTCACTCTCTCGAAGGAAATATCAATAAATATACATTATTATTCAAATGAATATAATTCGATCAAATTAACAGAGATATCTATCACAACGAAAATATTTAAAATGGTGGTATCAAAATAATCAAAGCAAGCGGTGGATGAGGTCAACTCTGAACGCCGAATCCGAGACTTCTCTGAAGACCATGTCTTATGGTCATTTTGATTTAATCTATTTTATGTGAGGTCATACTCATTCTTTTCAGCGGTTCAGTCATGAAATGCGGATACTCAAAACCGTAAATCATACATGATGCCCCAATAAAGATAAGTTAGTTAATTCCGTTATTAAGAAAGCTCAAAGATGTGAAGTTCATTTGTAAGAATCGTAAAAAATCCATAATTGATCGAAGATCATTTTTGTCGAGTTTGAAAAGACTATTTCAGCTGGTATTGTTCTCAAACTAGTTTTTCATCTAATATTTTTCAAAACATTCCATAAACTTTTCTTCAAAACACGTAACCAAACAGATGCAAAAAGGCTGCTGCTCTTCTTCAGGAACAGTTTTTTGAAAAAAAGTAGAAGATTATGAAATATAACGGGACGTTTAATATAATAGACATTTAATTTTCTCTTTCGGTATCCACATATAAGACCATATATTCTCATCGGGAGCTGAGAAGGAGTATCATCTATTATAGTCGAGAAGGACCTCTTGCTCATTAGTTTGTACCAATCTAAGGAAGGGGAATAAATAAATAGTTTCAATGAATTGGGCAATCCTCACAACGGATTTAATATCTACCGAAGCATATAGTGGGAGAGCCAGTGACGCATGTTTCATGAAGTCTTTGATGCATCAAGAAATTTTGTAAGGCTAGTACCTATGGAATAAGAATTACGAATACCTGTGTTTGCCTGACCCTGCCCGGGACACAAGGTACTGCGCATAATAAAAAGGTGTAAAAAAAAATAACCCAACATAAGTGTTTGATTCACAGGCCAACAAACTTTAATCGAAAGATTAGTTGATTTTTAATTATAATTTAAGATGACAGACACTTTGGAGAGGGTTTACATGTACATCATAATGAATCTTTGATTCATTATGAAATTTTAACAGCTACTTAATCAAATATTTAGAAAGTTAATTTCAAAAAAGCCAGACAGTTGTGTTGGGGTTTAATTTCCGGCAAACATGAAAATATATTTTATTTCAAATAGAAAGAGATGGGTTGCGCGTAGTTGGCGGCGTGAATGAGAGCACCGATCACCATCGTAGCTTCGCTCTTCTTCGCTCTCATTGGTTGTTAATCACGTGATCTTTACCAGCGGTACATTTAAAATGAAATTCATACTTATGAATAGATGTCATGTGAAGAGATTTAAGATATAAAAAGATAGTTCAATTTTCATGACTTTCATAGAACTTTTAATAAATTAAAATTGGAAAATAGTGCAGTTATGTGGTGATGGAAAATTAAAATTTAATTTTATTGATATAAAAAAATGGTAAGGTTATCATTGAAAATTCCATCATTGCAAGATATAGTTAATTAAATATTGTCATAGAAAATATTCATTACAAACATATATTATTAAAAAATTTTTGGAAAAATATCTTTAATTTTGGATAATGTAATGGCTAATCATTGTTAGTTTATAGTATATCTTTGAAAATGTCCGTATAGGACGAAACTGCGTTATCGTTAGTTACAAATAAAAGTGGTGAAAAACATAGAAAGTTTCATTTCTCTTTTCTTAATTTTTTTCGGAGGCCGAAATTTTGTATGTAGGTTCGTTTTTTGTTGCAGATATGGATTGAAAAATGATTTTCCAATATTCCAACTGGGAAGCCAGCCGCAGGGGAAAAGGCGCGTCCACAAAACAAAATTATCTTTTTATCACTGTTTCTCCATGATCTTGAAATTCCGGAGGGTGAATTTATATTTAGTATCAGCATTGCACCCGAGCCGGGGCGGTTCGCTAGTAGTAACATATTCTGTTTGGTAACTAAAAATATGCAAAAAATAATCTTTAATGTAGTATTTCTACTGAGTCCGCTACACGGCGGTTTGTCGTTTTTAAACTGCCGCCACGGACGTCGTTAATAAAAGCTTTTACAACATGAATCCAACTGTTTTTGTGTGTAATTCCTTCGAATGTTTCTGATGTGACTACCGAAAAATTATGACCTCACCTCAAGTCTCTCTCGAATTCCCAGTCGAATTCCGCCGTTACGCATAAATCAATCCGTCATCATCGATCATCTTCGTAGTGGGGCTCCGCGAGACGCATGGGGGCCCGCGAGATTTCCGGCAAGGAGCCCTTTGACCCCGCATCTCAACCACTACTAGACAGACGCTTCGAGAACGCTGTCCGTGTTTATGCCTTATCTAGGTATGGCTCGGTATTTACACGTATGTAATGTGTCCCATTTTACAATGTCGTCGTGGTATGTTACAACGCCGAAAGGAAAATCTGTGTGATTTAGTGTCGGGAATGTTGGCTGCGATGAACCATGGGATTCACTTGTTCGAATCACTTAGTTTTTCACTTCTTTACTAAGTGAAGAGTTTATTTCCGAGAATTTTTTTCTCGCATAATCCATTCTGTTTCATCATCAGATGTATACATTCAGCGCATACAATTTCGATAGCAGTATTCATTTATTTTTTGAGTGTCACATTGCATACTAAATTTGACGCCAGAAATTAGGAAGTGAACATCGAGTTGAATGGAACAATATCAAAAAGATTGCCGATGAATCCCATTCAAAGAATCGGTGTGTATTTTACTAGCTGAAGAATATTGTATTTCAAACAGCTCTTTGTAATGGGGGAGCCCAAGCGGGGATTTCGGGATTTACTAAAGCGCGGCAGATTAATATACAGGGGGATACCTTGTACCCGGCTAAGTACCTCCACCAAATATGAGCCCCATATATAAGGCCGCCTGTGAGGGTTAAAGGATCAGATTAGTAAAAAAAATTGATCATCAGAAATTCTCGAGCGTGTCAGATTAAGGTAGGGTGAGTTAATTACCTTCTAAGAAGTGTATATTCCAGTAATCTGACAATTTGAGATTGACGTAAAGAAAGGGGTGGGCAGCAAAGTTGTAAAAAAATAACGTCATTTCGACATTCTCGAGAGTAGCTAATTTTTTTTCATTTTGAAGGAAATAATTCAAGGATAACGAAAAATATATAATCTGACGATTTCCGCAAGCCGAAATAACAAAAATTCGTCGATAAAGTTTAATGCGTGCAGCTGTGTGATACTTATATTTCTCGCTCCGAGTTTCTATTCCTCTATTCTCTATTCACTTTTTCTCTATCTATTACTCTCTCACTCCGTCCCTACTCTGAATTCTGTTGCCATGACGCCATCACAGCTGATCACCGAGACTCGTTCATAATGAAGATGATCAATTAATCAATTAATTGATGGATGTAACCGTTACTACGTGGTAGGAAATTATAATGAAGAAAAGAGAAATGAAACTTTCTATGTTTTTTACCACTTTTATTTGTAACTAACGTTACTGCAGTTTGGTCCTTCAAGGACATTCTCAAACTTTTACAATATATAAGGACATTTTCAAACTTATATATTGTATAGGACGAAACTGCAGTAACGTTAGTTACAAATAAAAGTGGTAAAAACATAGAAAGTTTCATTTCTCTCTTCTTCATTAATTAATCAATTGATTGTAAAAAATTTAATTTTTTTGAACACTTTTTTAAAATTATTTTCTCATTAATACAAGTATTCTATTTTAAAAAACATACACTTATTCATTTGCATGTTATTTCCTGAGCTTTTCAATTGATTAAGTTCAATGAATTGAAAAAAAAAATAAAAAAATATTGTTTTTGTCAGATTAAGCGAATCCCTCTAGATAATCGACAGATTATGAGACAGCACGTATAAAACATAAAGATGAACCATACATATCTTAATCTGACTTGGATGTCACATTAATAGGTGGTTCCACTTATGTTTCGCTTGCTTTTACGCAGTTATTTTTGTCAAGTACTTTCTTGGTTTTTCTCATTTTGTCTTCAATCGAGGACCGCCTGCCCGGTACTGACGATGCCCAATAGGCTGAAACAGCTGTCTCCGGTGGCTCTTAAATTGAAATCAATATGGGAATGATAGAAACGTACTTTTCTATTTATTTTTTGATTTTCATGGAATTATTTTCCAGCAGCTTGACTGCATTAACTTTTCTATATATATATATATATATATATATATATATATATATATATATATATATATATATGTATATATATATATATATATATATATATATATATATATATATATATATATATATATATATATATATATATGCGCACCATATGGCAAACTTTTTTTTCGAAAAGTTTCAATGAAGTTCAACTTCGGCACTTATTTGTGCTTTAAATTTAACTCAAAATGATGTGGCCAACTGCGACCCAGTGACTTTCAGTGTTTGTCAAATTCAATTTTTTTTTTATTGAAAAAGTGCATTTCTAGATCGAATTTAACAAAAAGTTACTTGAAAAAGTAACTTTTATGCAACTAGGATAAAGTTAACGTTTTGGTTATTTTTGACAGATATCCCCTTTATTTTAAAAATCAAGTTAGGTTAATTGTCATCAATTTATGTATACATAACAAACTCATCATGGAGTTTAACTTTTCTGATAAATTTTTACTCATACGGACATTTTTAGAGAGAAATTAAAAATGTGCTATAAAAATTTTACCATGACTGGTGCAAAGTTTCAATCACTTGGCTATTTTCTTAAAAAAACGTCAGTACCTTCAATTTTGAAAAAGCAGACACAACTCAAAAACTGCAATAAGAGTTAATAAAATTACTAGAGTTGAAATTACATTATAATTTCAATATTCAGTATTTACAAAATAAAGGGGATATCTGTCAAAAATAAGCAAAACGTTAACTTTAAGTTGAATTTGACAAACACTGAACGTCAGTGGGTCGCAGTTGGCCGCATCATTTTAAGTTAAATTTAAAGCACAAACAAGTGCCGAAGTTAAACTTCATTGAAACTTTTCAATAAAAAAGTTTCCCATTTGGTGCGCACTTTAATGGTGACACTGTATATATATATATATATATATATATATATATATATATATATATATATATATATATATATATATATATATATATATATATATATACACATTTGCTATCTACGTAGCTCAAATTTCGAGATATCATGAAGAATGATGTCCACCCGGTGGCAGCCACTTCGTTCCTAACAAGACTGAAAATTCAGAACAATGGACCGCAATCCCCAATCTGTTCTCCGACTGGCGGTTGCCATCACTTCTTTCCTTCGACTGCTCGAACAATATAATCATCTCGTCTCGTTTGTTCGATTCTCGATTGCCGAAAGTTCATGAAGCCGGTGGTTGTAGAGGGTGATTCGTTTCTAGAGTACACGTCGATAAATCACGCCGGAAAAGTAATATAATAGTTCAATTTCATCTACAGAACGGTAAATTCTCAATTGAAATAGATGGACGGCAGTATTTGTAAAGAAACGAAGCCAACCAACTGCGTTGAAGCAGTTTTTCGGATTATTCGATCGTGGTATCCAGATTTTATACCGGACGTGTCGTTCACAATTGCGGTAGACATCAAGAGCTCATATTGCATCGTTCGGGGTTCCGATTTTTGGTGGTTTCATACCATCATTTGTGGGCGTAGCTTCATTCTTATTGGTTGGGTAAATGGTTCTGATTCCTGAACTTTTGACTTCGAAAACCTCACTTCATTTATGTTAATTTCCCCTTCCTTTTATTACATTACATTACCTGCACAGCCATCTAGGTAATTTTCAACATAACCTGTAACTCTCAAACGATGAGGAAGGATATCATTGTCATCTGGACATAAGACAATGGAAAATATACGCTAAGGAGAATGAGTTTGCTTCAGAGTGATTGCCCAAGACGAAACCATCGAAGGAAATCACTGAAAAGGCACTTTTTTGCGAGGGCGACCAATTTTTTTGTTTTCATCCGAATTGATTTGTTTTTCGTTAATTTCCTTAACAAGAACTGATCGGAAACAATAACCTCTGTTTTGAGATTACGTTGTTTTCAAAACTGGGGGACATTAAAATATTACGTAAGCATATTCATTACAATTATTCAGCCCCCACCTCTTGTCACGAAAAGTAAGCAAAGCTCTCAACATGGTTATATGCATTTTTCATTTTTCAATCATAGACAATGTGTGGGTTGCCATATGTGTAAAAAGGTAAATAACTGCTGCTGACGTAATCACTATCTAGACCCCCGCCATTTCATCAAAAATAAAGGAAGCAAAGACCCGTAGCTCCCTATAGTGCTTACCTAGGCCCCCAGGTCTCAGATATGTTTCAACAAATTTGATTTCATCGTTTCCTCGCTAATGCGTACTTGCATAGTCTTGCTGTATCTTTGAAGTATTTTTGACATATGAAGTTCTATAATCAATAATAATGCTTGTTGAATTCTTCAGGATCACAAAAATTGAGATAGGATTCGTCACATAGGAAATAAAATATATACATACTTGTATATAATATTCATGCATTTAAATTATAATACTGCTTTTTGGGTTCTCAATATTACACTCAGATTATAAAAAAAATGCACCTGCAAAAAACAGACTTAACAAAAAACCGATGTTGAGTGTTTTTGAAGCCTTATCAAATCACCATCATGTTGGGTACGAAAGAAATACGGTGTTTTGATGGTGATCGTCTAAATGTTTTTTGAGAAATAGATATTAAAAAAATTGCACCTGCAAAAAACGGACTTATCAAAAAACCGATGTTGAGTGTTTTTGAAGCCTTATCAAATCACCATCATGTTGGGAACGAAAGAAATACGGTGTTTTGATGGTGATCGTCTGAATGTTTTTTGAGAAATAGTATGCACATGCACATACCTAGCACATGCACTCATAGTATGCACATGCTATGTGCATACATTTGCTATGTGCTATGTGCATGTGCATACTATTGCTATTGTATACACATGCACATAGCATAGTTTTTGCTGGACTTACAGCATTCAAATTTAAAGATCAGGTTATCCTTTTTCTGAGACACATTTTATGAAGCTTGAAGAAGTGATCCCACACAGCGATATTATTGTGGATATGAGAGTATACAAGGGCAAAATTAACATCGAGGAGCTGTTTTATGTTGACTACAGTACCAAGAAATTTGCTATTATCTGATGATGCTATGTTTCCTTTTCATACCCGTAACACAAGTTCGTTGAGTTTTTTGGGCATTCTAGAATAACATTGCATAAGCACTGTTTCATTTGAATTTACTATCAATGAATGTTTCCTACATCAGTTTGTGAATTTAAAAGACAATAAGTTCAGCTATTTTGGAGTTTCTCGTGACATAATTTGTGCTTATATAGATCATAATATAATTAATGTAAATTTTTTTATTTTTTTATTTTGCTATTAATCTAAGTTACAAAAAGGATTTGGAACTCTATAACTTCTATTTGATTATCTGCGAGTGCTTTCGACAGCTGGTCGTGCTGTCATCCTATAGGCACTACTCTATCTGCACTCGCAGATAATCAAATAGAAGTTATAGAGCTTCAAATCCTTTTGTAACTTACATTAATAGTAAAATACTGAAAATAAAGGAAAAATTAGTTGCATCATCCAAAATTAATGTAAAGTACAAAAATAAGGGGTCCCAAAATGGAGTCTTGTGAAACTCCCTAAGCAGATGCCAATGTCGCAACTGTAAGACCATCTTTTGCGCACTGGAAGCAAAGCTCATAAACATGGTCAAAATGCTGAATTTGGAATCTTCGATTCAAATATAATATTTGTAGGTTCGCGATGAATAGTTGAGTATGACGAAAATTATTTTTCAAATGGCTATGAAAAACATATGAGTGAATATATTGAAAACCATCAGGAGATGACTCTCAGCTGATAAGTTTTCGATTTGAGAAATTTGAAACAACAAAATGTTATCACTTTTGTTGTTTATTATGTCGAGTACAGAGAAACCAGCTTTTTAAACTATAGTACGTACCTCTATGTGTTGTGTATTCACGTTCAAATGAAATCTTTCCTCTCTCGCGTAAGCTTTGGAACTTGTATAGGAAGGAACAAGTTCCAAATTGACCCTACACAGGGCTTACCCAGAATTTTGACAGATGTTCCGCTTAGCTGGTAGCCGGATTATAACCCAATATGATGACCCCGATGATAAAGTACTGCACAATAATTTTTTTCACTGCAATGTTTACTACGGAGACAAGCGCTCATTCTTGATGGATATGTTATTACTACTACAGTTAAAACCACCATCCTGATAAGCCTGATAAGTTCCACTATCTCTACTCTTCTAATTTTATAATTATAGATAGACTAATATCATTCTTATTATTATTATCATTATCATGTATTCATTATCACCAAGTCGTCATGTATATTCATCAATTTGAGTTTTCTTCCTAATAATTATATAAATGAATACACTCGAGAACTAACAAACAGGTCAATATTTCAACAGGTATCTCGTTACTTCAAGACATTTTCATTAGAGAGGAGACGTTTCAATTATAGTGCCATTAATGCCGTGAGTATTACAAAAAAACTTGATTTTACGAGCATTGCGAAAGTGACACTAACGTGCTCAGTATACTTCATCATCATTAAAAAACAAAACTGTTATTGATGTTGTGGTACTTCCCTGGCAAGCCTCAGCTGATATTCGATTCAGGATGTCATTAGCGTTTCGGCTTTTTGTATCTATACTTCATCAGACAACAAATTTGAAATCGAAGGCGTTTTTTGGCGCTCATGTATTTTTCTGTGATTCAAATACATTCATTCGGGCGTTGAAACGATGACGCCACATCAGCTATGATTTGATACGTATTCGTGATGATTCAAAACTAGCAAGAGGTTGGGTTTCAAACGGAATTTGACGTTACGTTACGTCAGTTGTCAGTTGCTGCTTCATTTTGTCAGAATTATTACAATATTGTCTATATAAGTACCTATTGTTGGTTGACTTGATAAAAAAAATGGCTACTGGTTGGTCGATATTTTGAATAGAAAAAAAATGTGGTACTCTCGTTTTAAAATGCAACTACATTTGTAATATATTTACACAATAATGAAATGAATGAAAACAATTTTGTCTAATTACCACCAGTTAATTTTATTTATAGGACCGGTTTCGGGTTTAACCCCATTATCAAGTTTTGTACTTGATAATGAGGTATAAATAAAATGAACTAGTGGTAATTAGACAAAAGTGTTTTTATTCATCTCATTAAAGTGATCATGAATCACCACAAAATAAACAAGTCATCAATCACACATATTTATACACAAATCCGTTTCCAATTGAGGTTAGAGAAAATTGAAGAGCTTGTTTTTATTATTGAATTGCTTCATTTCTGACGAATCTTATTATTAATGTATGACGTCACTACGAATCGTTTTTGAATGCACGCTCGAATACGATAAAATGCCTGAACACACCTCATATATTTGGAAACACGTGTCGAGGTGTTAACATAATGAGAGAAACTCCAGTAATATTCATTTCTACACCAAAGGTTTTAAACAGTGCATCACAATATCGAAATAGATACCCAAAATTGAAATACTTAATTTTCTCTTTCAATAAAAAATATATGACCAATTCTACCGATGCATTCATATTTGCAGTGATTGCAAATGTTGCATCATGGATCGCTCTGTATGACTGTCAGTTGTATGATAATTCCAGTTACCGACGTATGTTTATGCGAGTCTTCCCTTTGATGTACAAGTCTATTTTTATTTATTTGACGAATTGAACAGCGTAAGATATATGCAGGTCGTTTACATATCACTGACGGATGTGGAGGTACATAAATTTCTCAGCATATTGGCAAATCACTGAGTTATCCACATCTGCGATATCTTCTTTCTACAATGGCAGTTCTTCAATCATTATTTTCTTTGTATGTTTTGTCTCTCCTCAAGAGGTATAAGATCAGTTGAAGTTGCAGGGAAAATATTGTTTTTTACATCAAATACGGGGATTTCAAAACTATCGTTTTGTACGAGAAAGGTCCCAGAAGGACGTTTAGTTTATTATGAAATTGATATTTAAAGAAATATAGTATTGCAGTAGTGATTTTCTGAGCATGAATCCAGTCAGTAGTCTCATTTCAGGAATGCCAAAATTTTGTATTATAAACTGGTGTCGGTGATTTTTTCGCCGACTAGAATGCGTTTTAGCAAATAATTTGACCTGAAAAGTTCAAATGTATGCAATTCAAAATTATTTTCGATGAAATAGTGTACGGTAAATCGGTACTGATAACTTCAAATTTTTTTACGGGTTTGTTATGGATTAGAAACTCATTCCGAGGAGAGAGAGAGAATAAACGAAACTTAGATTTATATATATATATATATATATATATATATATATATATATATATATATATATATATATAAACGGATTAACAGGGTGTCTCAGTCAAAAAATCAAAAATCAAACTCTGCCTCAGTTACCCTGAAATTGTGCAGGGCTCTCTCCAATAGTGATCCATTAAAAAACAACAAGCTTCAGATTAGGCTTCTATTGCAAAACCATTAACAAATAACTGTATGAAATATAATACGAAAGTAACACAACAATAAGCAAAAATGTTCCAAAAGTAAGATCAAAATTTAACAAGAAAGTACGTCTCAATTAGGTGATTGAAAAACAAAAAATATCTCTATATCAATTTGTGAAATGTTATATATTCTCTCATTAGGTAGAATTTCAACTCAAATGAAAAACTAAATTACACTATTCGATTTTTGCGGAAATTCTGAAGTGATATTTGAAATTGCCTGGCCGCCGTACTATTTTTCAGTTTCAAACCCGCGTGTGCACTAATTTATATGATATTAACACATATGAAAGGGGTGTAATGTAATTTGTTGTCCTTCTTATATCGTCCCCAAGACGAAACAACAATAAGACAATTATTACAAAATCCAAATGACATCCTCTCTCTCTAAACCGATATAGGGGTTAGTAAAAAATCCAAATTGACTCATGATACTATGCTGGGTTCCGATCTTCTTCTCTGTACGGTATCCGTGTGAAATACTGATCCGTTTTAAGTGTCACCAAACGAAACAATAATTGACTCACTGGCCGCAATTTACCGTAATTCCACTAACGCAAAATCCCTTTTCGGAAAGTCCCTTGTCGCGACCGTCTTCCGCAGCTGACTTTCGCAACTTCCTTTCGAGACTCTCCCACATCAACTCTCGATCGCAAAGAAATTTTGTCGCAACCGCTCTTTCACAAAATCCCCTTTCGAGATATCCCTTTTTGAAACCCTCTTCCGCAACTGACTTTCGCGACCCTCTTCCGCAACTGTCCGATCGCCACCCACCCAATTAACCGACTCATTAGTATTCCCAAGTTTGAAAAACTGTCCATAACACTCCTCCCTTGTGCCTTCCCCTGATTAGTCTGATCTCTGGTTTATATTCTTGAATTTTTCCATAACCCTCCCTACTCAAGACCTATATCTTCTTTTCATCGAAGTGATTGGTCAGTTTTTATTTTAAATAAATTTTCGGGCCCACCTATTCAGATATGGCCGAACTGTCCACGAAACTGAAATGCAAACTCGTAGTTTGCATTTTCGCGTTCCCAGTGTCATACTTATCAACAGGATACGTTTGTTTAGTCTAGCCGAAAGAAACATAATCTTCATGATACTGATTAGGTTCAACAATTATAAATTAAATTCAACGCTTACTCTGTTGGAAAAGTATTGATACCGAAAAATCAAGTGACCTACCCCGATCTTTATGAATAAAATTATATTTTTCGTTAGCTATCGCAATGTGGAGATGCAGGGTCTTCCTAACATCAGTCCACAGAGAAATAGCATGGTAACTGCAGCACCTAAGAGGCCTACTAGCAACTTCAAAATGGATTTCTGCAACAACAATACCAAATATAAACTCAGTGCACCGATCAACATCTGCAGTCCAACAGTCCTCATATTTCAGCAGTCACAGAAACCAAAGTTGGTGCTTCAACAAACCCCGTGAATTTTCTAAATCCCGGCTATGATTTCCACTTCCAATTCAGACGTAACTTTGGAATATCTCTTTTTATCCGAAGCGATCTCTCCTGTTAACGAGGGGAAATGCTGCAACTCCAAAAGTTTAATGTTAGGTAGTTCAAAATGATATCACAGAAGCTGAATAAATTCATATGCTACGATTCATAATATAGGGCACTATTCTCTTTACTCGCAAACACCATTGATTTTCTGCAAATCGATCATCCCAATGCTGAAATTTCCATAGTCGATGACTTCAATGTCCATTATATCGAATGGCTCGAATTTTCATTCCTGAACGTAATGGAGAAAAGGCTATTCTTCTTAATTTATACCTAACAACCAATCCAGAAATTTACACAGTGACCGTAAGGCCTTCATTGGGATTTTCTGACCACAAACTCATTTCAGTGGTGAATGAATGACCGATAAATATCACAACACAACAAAGTTTTTGTTTCGGGGTTGAAATTAGATGATTTTAATGTATTTCCACGTGTTAAAACCGAAAGTGACCATAAAAATTATATATTAGCTCTTGTTTTCAAGATATAGTATCATTATATTATATATATATGTATATTGAGTTTTCAACAAATGAAATATTTCATCACCAACAGTTGGTACACATGTTTGTTTACATAACACCCCTCTCATCAGCTGTTCTTAAGTAGTAAACAGAACCTATGTGAGTTTGTCAATTGTACGCACGTGGTTGCTATTGAAATTATCGTGTGAAGTTGATTTTTAAATTAATTTAAGTGCTGATCTGAAATGCCTCGAAAGTGTGTGATTTCTGTCAATAGCTTTTGCTATATATGTGGTGAAATAACATTTAAGGCTCAGAAACGTAAAATGACACCTATCGTTAAGACAGCCTATGAACATTATTTTGGTGTGAAAGTTGGGGACCAAGATAAATCATGGGCTCCTCATATATGTTGTAATTCTTGTTCCGTCATATTGCGAGAGTGGCTGAAAAATAAAAACCGGGAAATGGCTTTTGCAGTACCTATGGTTTGGCGTGAGCCTACCAATCATACAGACGACTGTTATTTCTGCTTAACTCCTCCCATTAAACAAGGTTTATCTATGAAAAAATTAAATACCCTAATCTCCCATCTGCTCTTCGGCCTGTACCACACTCAGACAATTTGCCAGTCCCTTCTCCACCCCAAAACTATGAAATTTTAGAGGAAGGTGATGAAGACTGTTTAGAAGGAGCAACCCATCCTTCTACATCCTATGACCCTGATTTTGAGGTAAGCGATAGGTCTAGTGATCCGCACAGAATTAGTCAAGCAGAGTTGAGTGACCTCATAAGAGATCTTCGCTTGTCTAAGGAAAAGGCTGAGCTGTTAGGGTCAAGACTACAACAGTGGAATCTTCTAAAACATGATGTGAAAATACCTCAGTACAGACAGCGTCAAAAAGATTTGCTTCCTTTTTTTGAGAAAAAAGAAAACCTCGTAGTTTGTTCTGATGTTAATGGTTTGATGAACTGCTTGAATTTGGATCACACTCCATCTGAATGGAGACTGTTTATAGACTCTTCAAAACTAAGCTTAAAAGCTGTACTTCTGCATAATGGAAATCAGCTACCCTCTATTCCTATAGGTCATGCAGTTCACATGAAGGAAACGTATATAAATATGAAAACACTTCTCCAATCAATCAAATATGAACAACACAAGTGGCACATCTGTAGTGATCAGAAAGTCATTGCTATACTCCTAGGAATGCAATTAGGGTTCACCAAGTACTAAGTACCGTTGTTTTTTGTGTCTGTGGGACAGTCGGGATAGAAAATCTCACTATAAAAAAATGAACTGGCCTACACGAGACCTAAACCCTAATGAGAAAAATGTAGTTTACGAGCCTCTTGTAGATCCTAAGGATGTTCTCCTTCCCCCATTACATATTGAGTTGGGACTAATGAAAAACTTTGTGAAGGCCATGGACCAGGATGGACAAGCTTTTAAGTACTTGAGAGCAAAGTTTCCCAGGTTGAGTGATGCTAAAGTCAAGGAAGGCATCTTTATTGGGCCTCAAATCCGTGAAATCGTAAATGATCCTGCTTTTGACTTGATTTTAACAGAAAATGAAAAAAGAGCATGGGAAGCCTTTAAGGGGGTTGTACATGGGAGGTAACAAAAGAGATGATAACTTCACAGCATTGGTTAAAGAGCTTCTTCAAGCTTACCACCAACTTGGATGCAACATGTCCTTAAAAATTCATTTTCTTCACTCTCATCTTAATTTCTTCCCACAAAACTGTGGAGTTGTGAGTGACGAACATGGAGAAAGATTCCATCAAAACATTGCCTTAATGGAACAGAGATATCAGGGCCGTTGGAATGAAGCAATGCTTGCAGACTACTGCTGGTCTGTGTGTAGGGATGCTCCAGAAATGTTTTATAAAAGACAAGCTAAACGACAGCGATCTTACAATGAATCGGATGGACTTAATTGAAATTTGGTAGTACAAACTTCTTTTATTTGTCAAAACACTAAGAATAATGTTTTTTTTTTATTAATTTTGTACTTAAAATATTCTAAAAGAAACATAACAATATTGTTTTCTGTACTTTCACTTTTTACGTATAGTATAACTACTCTTTAAGATTAAGTACTGTGTATCTCAAAAACCAGAGCTAATAAAAATTTTTCATTGTCATTTTCGTTTTTATCACCCCAAAATTAGTAGAAATTGCCTAATTTACTGTAGGAAACATTCAAAAAATATTTTTTTGTTATGTTGTGATAGTTACTGTATCTCGCCTATAACCTATTAGGTTGAAGCGATCGATTTAATTAAAAAAAGATCTGTAGACTTTTCATCAAAAAAGTTGCCAATACATAATAAATCAGTTGCAAGAATTTCTACATAATCATTTCACTTTGTTTGCTTTCCTGTCTAATTAAATCATTAAAAACAGTAAATTTAAGCGGAGAAAAACCCTCCATGGCTAAGATCTATGTCACGAAATCTCAGTTAAGCGTAATAAATTAATCAGTGGTAGACAACCAACTAGGGAACACGGCTCACTTACCATACATAAATATGTAAAACCTATTAAACGAATCTCCTACTTTCCACTACGGAAAACATAAATTATAACCTCATTGTCGAAAGGTCAAAACAAACACATGATCCTGAGGTGGTACGAATGAAAAAACCGTTCTCCGACGTCGGCAGCATTCCGACTTTCCCTCCGTTTATTGTTCCTCCTTCGTGATGTTAGCGTCTAATCTGTTTATTGGAATCGTATTTGTTGTATTGCCCATTCACTTGTGAAATATCTGCCGGTGCGAATTAATTAGTTTATTGCACTTCGCAATTCGGAATCGAGTCAGTAGCGTACTCCGAATGATATACAAGTATAGTGGGTTCTTGACTGTTTTTCAATTTTCCCTTCATTTGTTACCATATAAAAAGATACAAAAACAAATGTAACCATTTTTCAACGAACTGAAGTGAATATGAAGAATGGTTACAAAACGTACATTTTTTCACCGATTCTTTAGAGAATAGATTCTTCATTATTAGAATTTCAACTGAGTGTAAGTAAGCATAAATATCTTCTCTCACGGTTCGGCAAAAGACTCAATCTACGAAAGTCTATGATAAAAGATTTCCAAAGGTAATCCTTTGAAGGGCTAAGCTTCGATATCAACCACTGAACGAGATTCACCTTTTGTATTCTGCAGTTCAGAATACAAAAGGTGATACATTCAGGAGGGAGCGCCAGCATTATCAATTAATGACTACTCCCCACACTGTACGGTAAGAGATCATGAGCAAGCTAAGCAAGCTAATTCAGCCAAGCATGTCAGCTTTCTGTATTTGTTCGGCCGAGATTTCTGCCTCAATGCGGCCAGCTGATATGATCCTGAGATTCGGGAGGAGAGAGGCCATCATTCCACCAAGGACTTCAATAATAAATACAATCATCTCAACAGAGTGGCTTGGATGAAATCTGTGGAGTTCGAAGAGAAAATCTCGACATTTTTTCCGCTGGCCAGAAGCTGAAAACTGCACGACAAATATAATTTTGCTCTGATGTTCGAGAAGAACTACATCAGGCTCATTACCTTGTGGAAATGATATCTGCGACTTTTACATGGGCCTTTTGCTGGACGGGTTCCAACTCGCTGACAGAGTTGTGATCACCTCGTTCAGTATCGAAAACTAAACCGAATTCGTCAGCCTCTCGGGCAGGTGTCCTGAAGAGAAATGCTCGAATTCCTGCTCTCTCTCTCACGGCCGAAGAGCATGCAGAGAAAAGGATCTGAACTCCTGATGGCTTTACTGGCTCCATCTAATACCATCATATCATGTAGAGGCCACGGCCTCCCCATTGTCGGGGAAGTACAACCGTGGAACGGACGATTCAGGATGCTTCACGTCGAGTTGATAATGCTCCTCTCAGGTCCATTTCACTACTCAAGCAAGATTGGAATGGAAAACATATTCGTAGCAGCGACTTTTTTCATCCCCGACAGTTCCGATGACCAGATCTATCGTAGTTTTTGTCGATACTTGCCGCATAGAGAGTTCTTTACTGCTGTTACCTTTTGTGAGTGGCGTTGTTCCATCCCGAGGTGAGTATACGTCTTTTCGGCCTCCAGATGATGCAAGATGCTTCCATCTGCGAGCTGCACATTCTCTTTGTAGTCCCCGAATTGTTCTCTTCTGGTGTGGATCGTTGCACATCTGTTTATCCCGAAATTCATTTCATTAATATTATTATCATCATCATCATCATTATTATTATTATCAATTTCGATAAGCAGGTGTTTTCGTGAGTCAAATCTCTGTAGCTACAAAAGAGCTGGTGAAAGTGTCTCTTATAAGTGGAACAATTTCATGTTTGTTTCAATATAGGCGACTTGAACCCCATGACTCTTCTTCGAGCGTGACACTGGCAAAAGATTTAATCTAGAAATCGAAGAAACACGCTGGGTTATTTGACCTTTTCTTCATTGTTTGGTCGATTATTCAGTTCCTGCCATTTCGCTAGTGGTAATGTGTGTTAGGACAGAACTTTCTAGTACTTTGCACCAAAAATACGCTGTGGCTTTCAAAGCTTTTCACTCTATCATTAGCGTCTACAAGGTCTTTTGTTTATCATAAATGTTGTGACACATAAGCAGCATTAGTGCAATTGATTTTATCTTAGAATTTTCAATAAGTAGCTGTGCTGTACAACAATTAGAAATCGCCAAATAATGAATTACGAAAGAAAAATTTTACTTTAGGTACTATTCCTGCGGTTTGATCAGATGAAAAAAAAAATAAAATCGTTGGGCGTAGCGTTACCTGAGTAAATACGTAATTACTTCAAAATACGTTTTTTTTGTTAACTTTTTTCATTTCTATTCAACCGACCTTCAATCTCTCTCTTAGTTCAAAAGTTACCCATACATTCACATTGAATCTTTTTCCAAGTTTGATACAAATAAAAGAAAAGAGAATTTGTATGCATTATCAACTTGGCAATAACGTCTGTGTGCCACTTCTAATTGTTTTCTTTAATGGTATCTTTGAGTTTCTTATTTTCAAAATTTATTTTTTATGGCGAAGGAGCCTAAAATATTTTTTTACTATAACTAACATTGTACACTTGAAGTAGAAATATATTTGTGTTTCAATTTCCATAAATATGGTATTTCTTAAAAACATCCTTTATTCTCCATTGGAGTTCTCTTTGTTCATAAATCATTTTTTGGTTGAGAAAGTACAAGTTTATGTGTGACATGAATTACGGAAAATATAAGTTTTCTTGTGTAAAAATCTTATCCAATCCATATTTGTGTTTCAATTTCCATAAATATGGTATTTCCTAAAAACATCCGTTATTCTCCATTGGAGTTCTCTTTGTTCATAAATCATTTTTTGGTTGTGAAAGTACAAGTTTATGTGTGACATGAATTACGGAAAATATAAGTTTCCTTGTGTAAAAATCTTATCCAATAGATGTAGTAATACCTGCCATCTGAAGTTACATAATTAAAGTAGACACATTGTTTCTAATCAACAAGTACCTATACTAACCAACAATTGCTCGTCACTTTTAAATCCGGTTTCAGTCTACGCTTCAATCGCGTCGTTCCAACGAGTATTTTGAGTTTCTCTATTTTTACTGGGCCTTTCTTCAATTAACCTTGAGTTTCAATAGGTCAGAGCATCGGTTGGTGGTATATGATTCTTTTATTGGATACACGAATGATAATGGAATGCGATTGTCGCATCATGGGAAGCTACATAACACTCAGTATAGGCGCAAAGAAATATGGAAAACGTGATCTTGATTAAATGAGATCGAAATTTGATGATATCATTCCTTGTTCGTCAGTTGTCAGAATATTCCGTTTGAGTTGCTTATTACGTAACAAGTAGAGATTTAAATATACAAATGATTTACAGATTCACCTGCATTTATTTCGATTTTCACATATGAGGTGATGCTTTTCAAAACTCCTAAACCATATATTTTTCAAGAGGAATATACAAGGTGACAACATAATCAGTATATCCGGTGCCATTCAGTGGTTTCTGGGGTAAGAAATTCAAAACTTGGAAAGAAGATATAGTTTGTTAAAGCCGATATTTTCGATTTCAGTCTACGCTTTAAACACATCGTTCCAAAGAGTATTTGAGATTTATTTTTGGCTCACAATGAATAACTCTCTCACCCTCTCTAATTCAGTGAAACGAAGAATCACCAACATGAACCCCCGCATGCTCTAAACTATATGGCCTAATAAAAACACTTAAACAAGTTAACCGGTTAGTTTCGTATAGAAATGGTAAAAGAGCTAGGAATACATCTTATCAAGTTGTTTAAAAATATTACCAATTTCGTTCCTCGTTACAGCATTAAAAATTCACTGACTGTCTTAGAAATAATAACAACGAATGTAAGTCTCTTACTTTAAATATAAAATATCAAGCCAAAGTAGACCATACCACTTCTTTCGAAATTTCGAAAGCTCTTGATGTATGCCTAAATCAGAATTACTTACATTTCAATAACAAATTTCATAAACAGGATTCAGGTTTACCAATGGCCTTAGTCCACTTTTAGCAGACATATTTATGAACAGCTTTGAGACCACTATAGTAAACTCCTGGATAAAAAACATATTCATTTCAGGTTCAGATATGCAGACGATATTCTCTCCTATTTCAGAGGTACCATACGACAGCTGAAACAATTTATGACATTCATAAATAATCTCAATAGAAATAACCAGTTCACACTCGAAACAGAAAGAGAAACAGAGTGATTTCTTAGACCTGTCCATTACACATAATCATAACAAATTTGAGTCATTACAATCCCAAGTGATTTTTTCCATCCCGACAGTCATAAATTAGCAGCCTACAATTCAATGTTACACAGAGCATTCTCGTTACCTTTGTCTGCTAACTATCTAGATAGAGATATTAACAAGAAAAGAGCTGCCCTTTCTTTTAACAAGAGACAAAATCAGTATCCACATAATTTGAACCTCCATGAATCAAAAACCTTCTCCGACCCGAATATTCCTTACCCCACTCAGTGGACTACACCAAAAATTCACACCCTAACCAGTTCAGAAAGAGATACATTAACTGCAAAGTCATCAAATATAATTAATATGAAATAATTCATACGAAATACAAGGAGTTTGGACACAATCTACACAGACGCCTCCAAATCTGAAGACGGCGTAGAAGCTGCTTTTACCAGTCTTCAATCTCGCCCTAGAAAGTTCAGTGTTCACTGGGAAACTTTACGCCAAATGGAAAGCACTGCAGTTCATAGAGAAGAGCCACTCCATGAAATTTTTGATAATGTCAGCCCTAGAACCAATCAACCAATTATACTCCAACCATCCCATCATTCGTCAAATGAAACAACTGATCAATATACTATGGAAAAAAGGCAGTCATAAAATTTATATGGGTCCCTTCACACGTTGGTATAATAGGTAAAGGAAAGGCAGACCGATTAGCTGAAGAAGCCACTATTAGTCCTTTAAACAGTACAGACAACTATGTTGTCCATACAGATATGAAATCCTACTACAGAAAAATTATAACAGAATTATGGCTAGATCAATGGAATGGGTTTCGCAGTAAACTTTCCAAAGTAAAAGCTGGTGTACTTCTATGGATACATCTCCCTTCAAGTAGGGTCACAATATCTCCCATGCGAATAGGCCACACTCGCCTCACCCCATGGATAACTGTGGACCATATCTTAACAAAGTCTGTGCTATATTCCAACAACTGTTTAAAACCTTAGTGTAATATTGAAAATATTGTAAAATTTGTAGAAAACGTCAACTTGTTCAACCCTATACAGGGTCCTGCAACAATGGCGCGGTGTTCCATATCTTAATTTAGGAAACAGATAGGAATCTAAATTTCTATAAAATTATCTCATTGCACGAGCTCGACAGAATAAAAATATTGGAGGTAACACAGGGTGTTCAATTTTTTCTGGGCGGATCCCAACTGTGTTTTTTTTAAATAACAACCTATATTTTTTACTTCGAAAATATTGACGGTTTTCGAGATATCTAGCATGACAGGTTTTTTTTCCAATATTCGTCACTCAGAATATTTGAAAAGTTATCAAGTTGTGCCAAGTCCAATTGAATTTTTTATTTGGTCAAATATTCTACAGTGATAACTCTCGTAAATTATATTTCTAAAATCTACCTGTGATATACAGGGTATGAAAAACCGCTTGCCACATATTGTAAATAAAAATTTGCAGAATCTTTCTTATTTCAAATGTAACACCCTGTATATTATTGATCCATAAGGAGCGCCAACGAAACCTCTACAAATTTCATTAAGTATTCCCAATGGCTAGGTTCAATAGTTTTTTTTAAAAAGCATTTTTTTCGATAAATGGTCGTTCTTCCTATTTCTACGCCATAAACTCGATGAAAGACTTTTTTCAAAACGAAATCCATTTGACGACTGATAAGAATATACGAAAGATATCGTTGGGCCATGGGAAAAATTCGTCGAAACGAATATTTTTTCAATAAAATTTTATGGTCGGATGAATCGACATTTCATAAAAATGGATTTGTGAATCAACATAATTACCATTAAGAATAACTTGCAATTCATTATCTTCATTAGTAGCTGGCTTGATGCGCTCATGTTTAGAATAATTGATACATCCAGTTTCAACAAATCGTTTTATTTTATTTCATTCGCTAAAGGTTGTTTTAGACCGAAAAAATATGGCACAAATTTCGAGATTATTGAAATTATTGTAATTATTCAAGAACGTACATTTTGCGGTGTAATTCAAAACTTGTTCATCTAGCAACAGGTAATTTTAGGCATGGGGCGATATTTTAAGGAAAGGCTTGGACAAAAACTATGCATCAAATGAAGAAATTACACGGTGTTCTATTTAGAGAATGAATGTGTTATAAACATATATCTCGATCACAGTCGTCATATATGGATTCCACAGTAAAAAAATCATTTATATTATGGCGATAAAATAGAGAGTTGTCATTAAAAAAAAAATAAGAAAAACTATAGGACACGCTATAATGTACAAAATTGAAACAATATATCTTTCATACATTCTTCAGTCGTCAAATGGACTTCGTTTTAAAAAAAGTCTTTCATCGAGTTTAAGGCATAGAAATAGGAAGAACGACCATTTTTAGAAAAAAATGTTTTTAAGAAAAACTTTTGAACCTAGCCATAGGAAATACTTGATAAAATTTGTAGAGGTTTCGATTCTGCAAATTTTTATTTACAATATGTGGCAAGCTGTTTTTCATACCCTGTTTATCACAGGTAGATTTTAGATATATAGTTTGAGAGAGTTACCACTGTAGAATATTTGACCAAATGAAAAATTCAATTGGACTTGACACAACTTTATAATTTCAAATAGTCTGAGTGACGAATATTGGAAAAAAACCTGTCATGCTAGATATCTCGAAAACCGTCAATATTTTCGAAGTGAAGATATACATGAAGTGTCTTTTATTTTATATGTAGAAACCGGAAAAGCGATAAAAAAATATAGGTAGCTATTTAAAAAAACACAGTTGGGATCCGCCCAGAAAAAATTGAACACCCTGTGTGACCGTCAATATTTTTATTTTGTCGAGCTCGTGCAATGAGGTAATATTATAGAAATTTAGATTCCTATCTGTTTCCTAAACTGAGATATGGAACACCGCGCCACTGTTGCAGGACCCTGTATAATACCATCGCAACTGATGCGTTGTTCAGACGCTAATAACTCTGGGGGTTGAGTAAACAGAAAAAGTTATCTATTATTCAAAAAATAAAGCCTCAAATTTATGAACAGATCAATATATCCCAGATCAAACAATCAGAGTTCAAGAAATTTCGGTAAAAAAAACAGAGACAATTGCCGGATATCTCAGAAAAAGCAATGAGGAAGTAGCATTCAGGCCACATGCTAGGTCATCTAATTTCCTTCCTAATGCCAAAGATAAAGTGGACAATTTGGATGAATCTGGAGTTTATAAGCTTAAGTGTCCGGGGTGAAATAGTGTTTATGTGGAACAATGTGGCCGAAATTTCTCAAAACGGTATCCTGAACATGAACGATCTTTCATGCTAGGTAAAAATGATTTGACGTTTTCAAACCTTTCCTTGAGAGATTGCATCTCAAGGAATGGAATCGTTCAGATTTGGGAACTTGTAACTACATGATACGGAAATTTTGCGCTATGCAAGCAAGGATTGGAATCTCAATTATTTGGAATCCTTGGATATTCATCAGCATAAGCATTGCGGATGTAACCTGCTAAATGACCAAATCGATCTAATCTACTCGGGTACTCAGTTAAGGACCTCTATTATTACCTATAGTAGTGTATGAGGCTAACAGTATCAATATAAGTTTGAAAATGTCCTTATAGGACGAAAATGCAGTAACTTCAGTTACAAATACAAGTAAACAAGCATAGAAAGTTGTATTTTTCATTTCATGATCATTTCCTACCACGAAGTGATGGCTACATCCATCAATATACTTTAATCTCTTTCTTTTATGCTGAATTGACTTGGGATTTTAAAAGACGAATATTTCTATTGTTTTTTCACTTTATCGAGAATTTTGGCATCCCAGTTGATTTTTATTCTCCAGGTATCTTGAAAAAGTAACTATATTCTTATATCAGGCAGTTTTTTAGGAATCCTAGAGGACCAAAATCGGCGTCATCACTTTCGAATTTATTTTGGTGTTTTTCATTCAATGCCTAGCTTCTGTTCATTTTATGACATAGATACAATTTCAAAAGTGACTGTGTCTTTTTCATGATCCAACAACCAGACGCTTACTGTTCTTTCATTATCAACGTAACTGTCAATTTGCTTTTTCAATGTTGATCTTGAGGATATTTTCATTTCACGCGTTGTTTGTTGAACAAGCGACACTTGTTACCATTGAGTTGGTTTTTCTTTCCATTCTCTCATCCTGGATGCTGGAAATGAAAGTATTTTTTTCCGGAAGTTATGGTCTATCTTCAACGAGGTGTAAAGTTCAGCTCCAGTCAATTGAATATTGACATAAGAAATAATGTATTTCGTAATATTTGTAAATTAGGCTCCATCACAAACTCTTCAACCATCAGCAATATAACTCAGTAGATGATTTGTATGAAGTCGTTTTTAGTTTTTCGCAAAACTGAATTTGTAGGAACGATGTGCAACCACCACACTATTGACCTATAAACGAGTTTAATAACATTTTAGATTTCCTGCTCCGTCACACCTTCCATATTCAACGCAGAATCTGATTTAATAGTTTCACTTCGCTTCGTCTAGGACAGAATTATTGCTAATGAACTTCTCTCTTCTCTGGGAAATTGTAAACTAGGAACAGACTATCCGCAACGGTATTTTGCACTCACCCAGGACTAATTTTCAATTAAATATCCTAATACAGGAAGTCTTCCTCTAATGGATTCGCATGATAAATAACCAGTTTTGAAGCATTGGGTTGTACTCCATTAGTGCTGGGATGAAATAAATTTTTGCACGGAAAATGGTCGATATGTGGGCACGATCTCAATTTATTGCTATTATTAATATAACTCAATGATGAGTGGGTTAATATCTAGAGAAGAGGTCAGAGGAAACTGTACCATTCTACGATGTGAATGTACCTACATACACGTAAAATTATTGGAGAATCATACTTTCCCATCATCTTCAATTGTTTTACCGCTTTCTGGGAGCTGCCCGATTTGTCCTATTTTTTCCGAATCTCCGGAAAACTGTGCAGCCTCAAGGGCTCATTGCTTATTTCCACCATGTTTTCCATTACACCAAATCCAAAAAACTCGTTTCTGGTACTACTCTGTACAGGTCTCTTGCTGAACGTATGTCATATTCTTCTGAGCCAGATTTGAGTTGTCCATTAAGAAATGTTTACCTCCTATGATCCTCACAGTTGCATAAAATACCTGTTCTCTAGACCTCTCCTGTATACAATTTTTTCGTGTGTGTTTTCCCAGGACTTTTCCAGTATTTCCTTAAGAAATATTGACTCCCAATCCTATATGTGAGATAACTCACTTTTACGTAACATCCGAACTAACAACGGTTCAAGTTTATAAAATGAGAAACATATCAAACGAGAATGTTCGTGTATGTAGCTTGTGCTCTTTAAAAATATGTGAGGTTAGGGACTGTTTTATAGATGTATTGCAGGAAAATTCTTGATGCTATCAATATCTGACGCGCTCGAGTATGTTCATGCAACATTATTTTTTTACATATTTCAAAATGTATAGCCGTTTCCCCCACCGATGAAAAGGTATATATTATATAACTTTTTTTTTCTTATCATCTAAGCTTTGCAACCTGATATGTCTCAGTGACGCTCGAGTAAATCCCCATTTTGCATCGTGGACTCCACTGCTATGACTAATTGAATACTAGTACACTTCGAAAAAGATTCAAATCCAAAATATCCGCAGCAACAAAATGACGGATTACGTATTACCGTGTAATACTGAAGCTCTAAATGAACTAAACAGAATGAGAAGAATTGAGTAACAAAATTAGAAATTGACATTTTGAAAATAAAATGAGTAAAAAAAATATTTTGAACATTTTGAAAAAAAAGGAATATAATGCTGTACTAAGAACTGAAAAATAATTAGGAAGGTCGTAGGTAGCAGTCATCACATCACTCTTCTCATCAATCTACGGTATTGACCAGATAAAAAAATAATAAAATCGTTGGATAAATATGTAAATAATATGCCCAACGATTTTTTTTTATCTGATCGATACCGTACATTGCCGAGGTGAGGGATGTGATGACTTATACCTAGGATTTTCCGAATTGTTGTTACTTTTTAGTACATTATCTAAATCATTATTATCTTTTTTTTTTTCAATAAAACCGTTCAACATAATTTTTTTTACTTACTTTATTCGTTGTTTCTTTGGTATAATGGTACCTCGTGTTTCAACCCAAGGAGTGTATTAATTGCTGATATTCGTGAAAAAATAAATAAATGAAAATGGATTAATAGAGAACCTATGAAAGACAAACTGGGAAATTCACACCGAAAATTTACTGCGTCATATAAACCTATAAAAAGACCAAATAGTCAATAACTTGACGTTTTGAAAAGTGTCTTTTTTCGTTTTCAAATCCTCCAAATCTATTGTCTCTTTTGAGAATGTGAGTATTTTTTGACAAATGTCAGTGGAACAGATGTCATATTCGATAGTCTACAAGAATACACACCACAAAAAAGATGTTTACCGAAAAATGAGGTTAGGTTGATAGTTCCCTTCTCAACTTCTAATGGTAACCAAGTGCGATCCATTTACACAAAGTTAGTTGAAATACGTATGTTACCTGTCGGGAGTAGGTATATCAGGGAAATAGCCAGTGGGACATCAGTGGGACGGACCTAGAATTATTATCATTCCTCCCTTCAAGTGTGCCCAATCTATCAAAACGCCTGAGGTGTTGTTTTGACTAATCATACCAACAATATTTGAATGTTTATTTTTACTTTCTTGTTGTGAGCAATGATTCATTATACATGCGTATATTTTTCAAATACTAACACCTTCCTAATATATGAATGGATTGGAAATAATTATAAAGATGGGTTGAGAGACATTGAAACGCGTAATACAGTTTTGAAAGTTTCATTAAAAATAATACATCAACTACAATAATAATTAAGTAGATGTGGCTATGCATAAATGATTGGGAATTGAAATATTTGTTCTTGGTTATGAAGCCGTTACTGATTTTGATTATGTTTCTGGCGCCCCATCATTTGGTTTCCCCCCAAAATATGGGGCCCAGGCTGTGTCCCAATCCGGCCCTGGTGTCTATTGACGGATAGGTCTAGTTACAAAATGTAACAAATGTGGTAAATATAATTTTTCTTTTTTCACATTCAAATATAAAAAGAGGTGACATACTTTTTTAATCTTCATGAACTGGAACTGAGTTACTTGTCTATGACAAATACGGAAGTGGTATATCATCAGAAGCCACCTGACATTTTATGGGTTTATTTACCCACTTACTTATCGACTCGGGAGCTTTTCAAATATCTACTTCACTGGAAGTATAGATCCTTATGAACACTTTTTTTTCATCTTGCCCACATCTTCCACATTCAGACCGTAATTTTGATGTTGATATAAATTATGGGGTGCTATTTGCTCAATTTCAACTTCAGTTTCGCAAAAACTATGCATATTTTATTTTAATTACCAACATGATTATTGGAATAGAAGTTTCACGACAAATATTCAGTCATAAAGTTCGAATTTTATTGGAATACGTTATTATTGAGTTTGCATACATACAGATAACCCTGTTCAATTAGGCTGAATAATTTACAGGCTGCAATGAGCAACACCTGAAATTATGATAATTATCACATGGTCTTGTAACTTCGTGACGTTTATTGTTTCAACTCCCATAAACTCGGTATTATACGGGTCACTGAAAAATATAGAGCAATTATTGTTTTTGCAGCAAATTTACAACTGTCGATACATAGGCGTACGTGCTTAAAATGATCACAGTGCTGCTCTGTTTGTTCCAAGAAAAAAATTTTCACCTTCACCAGTTTGTTTTCAGCTACATGCACACTTTGTTTTCATTTTTTGACTAAACTGATTTCATTTGGTTCTGATTTTTGATGCGAAACATCTTTAGCCGCACGTAACACTGATGAATGGCGTGGCGACGCATGCCGTGACTACGGGTCGCCATGCGCAAGCGACTGTGCGATTTTCTTTCCACTGGTTTGGTGTTACGCTACCTTCCTCATCACGCTGAGCTCGGATGCGTATAGTGTATACAGTTATGTTCAACACAGTATACATTACCTGTGTTTTACTAAATAAATATTTTTTTTAAATAAATAAAAATAAAATACGTCTGATAGTGATAATTTATATATTTTCATATATTTTCAAATCAATTATCAGTTGATTTTAATTTCATTCTTACGAAATAATGCAATAAATAAATTAATTTCATGAAGACTGACAAAATTGTATTTCATAATCAGGTGATAGCGACTTGCGCACGAATGTTTTACTAATTTTTTATTACCAGGAACATCAAGAAATCAAATAATAATTCTCTTAGGATGGTCGAATTTATATTAAAAAATTTATCATTAGTATTTATGATTTAAGATCATCAGTGATAGATTGCAATACTAGGTAAGATTATTGAGTTTACTATCATATTAAAAGCTACATTAAAAGTATATTTTCAAGTATATTTTAATTACATATTTTTTATAAATATTTCAGTACCCAACAGTCATCACAGGGGTCAGAAAATATTATTGTAACTGGACATCACCAAGATCAGTTGAACACAAGACATACTATTAATGTTATATAAAATTTTATCAATCTAATAGTATCAGAATATACTAATTTTGAGTTTAGTTTCTATTACCACTCTTATATTTTTTAGAGTAAATAATAATAATAATGTTATGTCCCATACTTTTGTAACATACTTCAGTAATCTTCGACCAATGGACACAGTAATAGCGTCAGAGGCAAAATCTAAAGTAAGTATTACCGAATTCACTGATTAAAATAATTGAGCTGTCACAATTTGAGATAAAATTTTCAATTTTTATATTTAATGAAAATAAATGTTTATTAAATAATTTCACAGTAAAATGTTTTTTGAATAAACAAACATTTACTGGAGAAAAACTGTAATATTATATATTTTCATTATGCCATAATAGTTCCTGTCGTGATTGGATCTTTTATGCATATTACTTGCATAAAATAATTTGAATATTTCTCTCATCTGCCAAGCGTTTCGTGTAGGCTCACAATTTGTATCTTAAGTTGATAGGTAGAGTTTCAACCTCTACCACACTATAGATCAAAAACATTGCAAATCGTTGCAATATGAGATTTGGAAAAAATGTGCAAAATAATTTGTTTTCTGATTTTTGAGTTATAAATACTAGGTTTCAAATAGTTTTCTCAGTATATAAAAAATACTTAGATTTCAGGTATATTTTTGAATTGGAAACATTTTTACCTGAAGAATAAATGTAGTTAGGAATCACACGTTAAAAGGTAAGACCTCGTTAGTCCTTAGCTCGTACAAGTTTCTTCTGAGAGTTGTCGTTCGTATGGGGGCGGCAGCTGATTAACGGAAAAACAGATTTTAAACAGATTTAAACAGTTATGGATAGTATTCACCTATGTTTGAGAAACATACATTTCAAATTTAAAAATATATAACCCGAACGTTAGAAGATTCCTCGCGTCCAGCCTATTCCCAAAAGGGGGCAAGAAAAATCTTCCAAATATTCGGAAGGCTTCAACATCGTGAGCAATCGTCACTATGGCTTTTAGAAACGAAGATCAACAGGCGACCTTCTATCTTATGTCACCCTTATTTGAAATAACGTAATCGAGAAATATGGAGAATCAATGCCACAAAAACCCAGGCATCGGTTTTCTCCAAGAAGATAAATGTTTCCGAACCGGATATAATAATTTCTGGTCAGACAATTCCGCTTTCTGCTTCGATAAGTTTGTTGGGGGTTAAAATGGACACCAATATATCTTGGCACAAGTGACAAGTGGTTCAAGTGACTTGGCACATTTGATTCCACCAAGAGGGATACATATCAGAAATGCACGACGGACTGTGGCTGCTCATCGTTTTCAGGTTCCACTCAGTACACCTTGAACTTCACTGTTTAAGAACTCTTCCATTTGAAGAACTGCGTGTATGTGGAATAAACTTTCTCATAACGTGTGGAGGAGCACATGTTGAATATGTGCACGGACCACATGACACCGAAGTACACCTTTAACACAAACTTCAAGGTCAAAATCATGAGCCGTGAAGAGTGGAAGACCATTAGTCATCTCGAAAACATGTTTGGAAAAAACATCTGGTATTCAGATGGATCGAAGACCACACATGGAACGGGAGCTGGAATATAACAAGCGGATAGAAATCTAAACTACAGCTATCCGCTAGGAATATACATATCCGTCTTTCAGGCGGAAGTGTATGCTATCTTGCAGTGTGCAAGGCTTATCAAATTGAGACCTCAAAGAAATGAGCGGATCAATATTTTTACAGACAGCAAGAGAGCACTAGGGGCTCTGACAAACCCGAAGTTGACATCAAAACTGGTCTGGGAATGCCATGAAGAACTGAATGAACTTGCAAACAAGAACAAATTAACTTTCTACTGGGTGCCAGGGCATTCAGGAATCAGAGGTAATTAACAGCTGATTAACGGAAAAACAGATTTTAAATAGATTTTTTAAACAGGTAAAGCTGATGAATGCGCTAGATGCGGATCATCAACTTCATATATAGGTCCTGAACCAGCTCTGGGGGTACCAAAATCATTGGTACGAAACCAGATCAGGGCAAGGACCAATAAGAAACATACAGAGTACTGGACAAAAGTACCTGGCAACAAACACAGTAGAACCTTCATTAGGGAACCGTCCGAGAAAAGAACCGAAGAACTACTTAAATATAGTAGGGATCAGCTCAGAATAATTACAGGGTTACTAACCGGTCATTGTCCGCTTAGAAGACACCTGAATAAATTGGGGCTGTACAACGGAGACCTCAGCTGCAGATTATGCAACGAAGGGACAGAAACAGCTGTACACATCTTATGCGAATGTGAGGCACTGAATCACAGGAGACTGGCAATATATGGACGTACAAAATTACGTCCAGAAGAATACGACGAACATTCAACACGGAACCTGTACAAATTAGTACAGGGAACGAAACTGATGTAATGGGTGTCATGAGAAGATGGGAGAATAAACGCAATAAGCCCAAGAGGTTGCAGTGTTTTCTGGAGACTTGGACTGAATGGACAAGTTAGACAGCTCCTAAGGTACAAAAAAAACATATAAATAATATTGATTATCGTTTCAACAATATTTTGGATCATATCATCAAATTAAAAAAAACATTATCCGACTTCAGTCGATCAATTGGGATGAAATGGGGTAAACTTTCAGAGATGGAAAACGAATTCTCCCAATTTCCATCACAACTAGACCTCTGTGAGTTGTGTATAATAAAAAGATCCACAAGTATGACATTTTTTTCACATAAAATAATTTTTCTAAATAATTGTTTCTTTTTTAATCTTGCGATACAAAAATTATTCAAATTGAAATGGGTCATTTTTTAGGAGAGATTTAGGAGAGAAAGCCTTTTGGCTTTCTACTTCAACATGTCTTTTCAAAAAAGTGTGGAAAAGAAAGGAATTAACTTCAAAGTACGATGATGTGAAGATCATACAGATAATTTTCAGTTCGTTTTCCAGAAATTTTTAATAGTCCCAGATAAACTGAAGTTAGTTTAAAAATAAAAATCAATTTTCATTGAGTATCCGTGTTGAGAATCACCCGTTGAAAATTAAAACCTCGTTAGTCGTTAATTCGCACAAGTTTCGACTTTTGATAGTTGTCGTTCGTATGGGGGGGGGCTAAACGGAAAAACATATTTTTTGAAACAGATCTGATAAAACTCTTTTGAGTATCTGATCAGTATTCTCTGAATATCCAATAGAAAAAATGTGTGCTGGAGATCAGTTACTTCGGTATGCTTAAAAGATTGCAGCGGCATATCAATGACGGTAAAATCGAGCCTGGAGAATGTCAAACAAAAATTGACATAAATTATATAACACAAAAGGTCAAGTCCGCATGTAATTTATAATATTTTCTGTCCTATTATTATACTATGAACGCTGGATGATCGATAGCACTGTTCATATTCACTTGTAAATTAACATTCTAAATGATACATCGATACACAATGCAATAACACGAACCATTAGAGTAGGAATATTGTTGATAATAATTTTCTTGGGGTCTGACAATATGAACCATAACTCAGCACGATTCACACAGAACTTGAGACGTTGGGGTGATTCATGGGGTTTCAACAGCTCATTACCATTCAGGGTGAAGTGAGGTTTGATGTATCTCGAATTGTAACAAGATCGCTGATGTATTACGAAATTTCATACTATCATTATAAAACATGCAGTAGAGGACGTTACAATTAGTTTTCTATTCAAGTTTGCAACTGACTATAGTCTATTGAACAGTAAAGTAGTTCATTCCATTCCTTTCAGTTACTTTGACCAGTATTCATCAGCATATAACACACTGAAATGAACAGGCACAATACAGAATTTGAAATAAAAAAGAAATACCACCTCAAATATCTCGAAATCATATTGTATAAAAAGACGGAACAAACATATTGAACATGTCGCAAGGAAAATCAGATCACTCATGAACAAATTCAAATTTCTTACAAAAATTTCAAGTGTATTCCAGATAGGGACACTTTAATTCACACTTGTGTAACCTCATATCAATTATGGAATTATTGTTTGGGGAGGAATAAGTGATAACTACCTCAACACATTAGAAGTAACTCAAAAATATCTCATTATAATCATTTACAATAAAGAATTCACGGACTCGTCTGAAAAACTTCATGTATAATCACAAGTTTTAACCTGCAACGAAGTCTTCTGATATTTCATTTTAAACATACATATATCCAATTTTCCCCTACTCACACAATATAAGATTTCGTTATAAAACCTCTGAAATATCTAAGTCAATACAACCAAACACCAAAGATTCTTTGTTTACATCTGTTCAATAGTATATGAACAACCCCAAGAATTAAAGTTTTATCAACATACAGGCTGTTTCAAATTCGATCCTCACCATTGAGATCTCGGAAACTATGAGAGATACGAAAATGATTGGATCGGGACAAAGTTGCGCATTTACCTAACTAAGAATATGCCGTTGAGAACGTTCTGAAATTCCGAGTATATCCGGAGATATCCGGAAAAAAAAGAAATTTCGGAAAATGGTTTTTATTTATTTCTGGACTTATTTTTCGAAGGATTCGAAAATAAATTCACTTCCACGTTGCCAATTTTTTCCTGCTACATAATGGTATTTTCAGATTTTCTATCCGACATTTCGTCTTCCGTTCACCATCATCAACTTCATTTTTTCTCATGGGCACTACATTGAATCCTTTCTGTTTTGAATAGAACCAGATTTTACCTTTTCAATGATTTATCAGTAGTTATCATTCTTTTTCGAAAAATTGGAGATATTGAAAAAAATTAATTCTTATCATAATAGGCTTTGACTTTGATGTTTGAATTTGTTACACTCAATGCCATTTTGTTATTGTACAAGTCATTGAATTTTTGGCGAAAAATGGTTTTCACGAATGAAGAAAATTGAGAGATAATACAAATTTATTAAAAATACGATATTAAACTTATATACCGAAAGGCGACAACCACATCGAATTATGTTCAAGTTATTGGATCAAAATCTATGATATGATATTATGTTTACAATGAATAAATTCGCAAATTCTTTAACCGATTTCAATAATTTGTTTTTTAATTATTCAACCTTCAAAAAGTTACGTTATCTGTGAATCTTTTATTTAGAAAAAAAAAAAAACAGAGATCATTCTGAAAAATTTCAATAACCCTAGTTATCAACACATATTTTTGCATATTATCTTCTTTATTCAATTAATTCAATTTTCATTTTTCCCATATTAACAAAATGTTATTTTCAGGTTGCTAAATAATTTCTCATAAGTTTTAAATAAATAGGTAATTTCGTATTTCTGGCTTTTTTCATGTGGAATTTTTTTTTTGTAGTTGATATTTTTTATTGTAGGTTATGGTATGTTAAGGAATGTCACCTCCAAAAAGCAATATTGCCGATTTATTATTCAATGTGCTTGATGGAGTTGTCTGTAACGGACCGAATGTATCAATTTAGAAATTAAAAAATTCCTTCAATTCAATTGAATATGTGATTTCAGATTAAGGATGACTTAAATTATATGTTGCATAGTTTTTATTGAAATACATATCACAAGAATGTAGAAATATCAATATTTATAGAGAAAATTAGCTTATAAATTGTATTATTAATCTTCTCCGCCTGTATTCTTGAAGTGTTCAGCTTTCAGTAAGAATGTTATTCAAATCCAGATACAAATAAATTATCCTCCAAATAAGTCAATAATTTTCCCATCTATCTCTCAGATGAATTTTATAATTCATTTCAAATCTTGAGACATCTTCAGTAAATTCAATAAAGGAACCGCACGTAAAAAGGTAAAACCTCGTTAATTGTCAACGGTTGTCATGGACGAAATAACCATAGCTAAATAAGGGAAAAAACAAAATTTTGAATATTGTTGTAAATTACTTATCTTAGTAAAACACTATTCTCCCGTTTTCGATATTGCATAAATCATCCCATTTTCCAAAACTACACACATTCTGAAAAACTACTTTCAGTAATGAAACACCTCGATGGGAGAGATTTATTTGAGGACGAGAAGTTCGTATATGAACATGTTTGTTTTTTATCCTTTAATTTGCAGGCTCCTATCAGGTACAGTGAGTGTATGAAAGTAGAAAATGACTCATGTAGAATGTTTTTGACATTTACATACTTTTTAGACCAAGCTATCAGGTACCATCCATGATGGTTTTCCAGTATTCTCGATCCCTGAGTATGTAACACGTTATTGTTGAAACCAGAGCCCAGAAACAAAGTATCTATGATCCAACCCCAGACAGAGCTATGAATCTCATCAGTAGTACTAGGCCGCACCACGAATGCAAAAGTTGGACTCAACTAACTTGAAATGACAAGCTCGAATGAAGAACGGCGATGGTTAAACCTAGCATCTATAGTCCAGTCAGCGTTATCAGGTATTGGATCATAGTTGCCTTGCAGTGAAAGTAGCGGAGAAAGAGAGAGGACAAATTTCGTTCGGCGGTCGATTTAGAAGTTTAGCTTTGCAGCAAATTGTTTTTTGGAGCCCCGTTCATCTTCATTATTCATGGATTGATTCTTCTGTGGATCACATAATTAACATCTTCGTAAGAGGGGGTACAATTAACGCCATATCAGAACAATTTCATGCAGAGCATAGTAAACTACTGGTTCACAGTATAACCTTGGTTGTTTAAAAAAATCAAAGAGAATAAAATAAAACAAGGCTACACAGTTGCAAACGGTTACTCAGTTTTTACGAGGGAGCTATGGGTCGTGAGTGGGACGAAAAATACAAAATTAACCTCTTTGGGCGCCAATCAGTTTAGTTATCAAAAGAGAATATATATATATATATATATATATATATATATATATATATATATATATATATATATATATATATATATATATAGATATGTATAATTATGTAACTGATAAATATAACTATAAGGATCAATGATGTCGTGGAAAAAAAATATATATAAAAAGATATGCAACAGATTTCTGAACACACACTAAACATTTATTATGAAAAACATTGTAAAAATACATATATCATACATTATGTTCAATCTCAAAAAAAATATATTTCAGGATATTTCTTCCTGTAGCAATATGCAATCGTATACGTATACCTTTGCCTTACACCTTGGAAATAGTAATAAAATCCTGATATTTCCTAATCTGAATTTCGGTAAAACAGAAACTGTATCGAATATTTTTTTTCTTGCGAAATATTCGTTGGAGCGCAAATAAAAAATAAATAAAAAAAAATATATATAGCTTATCTGGAATTTCTTTCGAGGGCCGCCGGTTACATAGACTTCGTCCAATTTCCCAAGGATGATTACTGATGAATTTCACAAAAGAGAGATCAGAAACTACCATAGGTGACACTTGAAATTGAAAGGATCCAAAATGCCGGTCGGTACTATTCTTCTACTTTTGTACATCGAATGATGATTTCAGGTAGAAATCAATATAATAAATAAAATTGAGGAGAAGGAAAAAGAGGCCTGAAAATGAAACAGGGCTTATTTGGGCACTTGGAACTTCAGTTTTTATTATCTTACCGTTGGTGGAATGTGGCCTCAAAGTGGAAAGGGTCCAAAAAAAATATTTGCTGAGATTTTTCACTGAACAAGGCTCATAATCTGTGATGTTTTATAGATCCATGAACTCATGATACCACCACAAAAACTTATTTTCCTTGTGTGATCTCGACAATGCTTTTCATTTGAACTCTTCAGTTTCTTGGCTAGAAATGGCAATTTTAAAGGGAACATGAAATACCGTCACGCTACGGAAATATTCACTAAGGGCAGCACCCACGGAGATACAAAGTTTAGGATACGATAAGACAATCAGAGGTGTTCAAAATGTTAAATGATGTCTGCTATATTATTTTTCATATTCATTAAAAGTGTGTACATACATTTAGAGTGTACATACTGACAGTATGAGCCATAGCTGATATTGGAAAATCACCAGAAATTAATTTAATCGCGAAATAAGAAACATACCATCAAATGGACTTTATTGGGTCTCCGAACATTTTGATGTTTCCTGGATGTGAAAATGAATACTCTGAATATTGGTTTGTTCGTTTTTTTTTTTTTATTTTTCTATACAGTGTGTTCACTCTTGAATTAGTATTAGGTAAAAGGTATCGATTATTCTGTGTTGTAGCATTTCAAATGCTACAACAGTAGTGTACCCGGCTTAACGCCTCCAACTGCCAACTATGCCCTGCTTTAAACAGCCCCAATCCCGAGTAGAGAGGGGTGGATCCTTCAAAGGAGCTGTTGATTCGCTGATATATATAAAAAAATCAGCTTCTGATGTAGGTGTACCTATACAACCGTAGATCCAGGACAGATGTATCAAACTGCGCGTATTCCAAGCTAAAATATACGTTATTAATTTTTGTGTGGATAGATTCGCTGAAACCAATCGAGCAATTTGTTACGTTTCCCCTCATAGAATGGCCAATAATTGACTACGTTGAACAATAATCAAACTTAACCCCATTTCACTTTGAATACAATAAACACTCCAACTAAAACTTCAACTATTTTTCGAATGTCTATCGCCTCACTAGATCGCTTCGCGTACCGCACTGTAACTTCCACTTGACTGTATCGATACGCTCGTGGCTAGCGTTTATATATCATAATCGAATGCAGTAGAAAATTTCGCCGAAATTCCATCGAAATCGGTAGCATTATTCTCGCCACATCTAGAACCACAGCCAACCTCGAACATTCGCGTACTCTCAGCTACGTTACGATTGGTTTATTGCTAACAGTGGCGGCCGTGTTATTTTATTTAGGACATGATTCACAACAATATGAATCAATAAAAATATTTTGGGACACCCAAGTGGTTTTGGAAGCAGTTGGCTCTCATCGAACGGCGTTCAAATGGATTGTGAACCACCTTAAGAGACTTTTCCCCATAGAAAAACTCAACTGAAGGGTAATGAAGGTAGCTACTTCACTAAAAGAGAGGCCATCGGTAGCGGTTTCATCGGAACATAACTTGAAATCAGTATTACTTTGGGATTTGTGAAATAAACAGTGATTACCTGGACCTGGCAGAATCTGCAGTGATTGGCACATCCCAAGGCTTTTATACAGCCTTAGAAAAATATCACCAAAACATAGTTTGACGTTGTGTAACATGGCTACTAGTACGTTCGTATGAAGAACCTTGGACTAAATTTCATTAGTTCGGACTTACATTTTCTAATGTCACTTGAAATCCATAAAAAAACAATTAAAATCAGAATTGATAGCTAAAATATCAATTACATTGAGCAATAAAACCTGAAATGAGAATTGCATTTACCGGATACCCTGTGAGTGCGGCAAATCCTTTATCGGTTTAACAAAGAAGTCATTAGAAATCTGCATTGCGGAGCACAAGAAAAAACACAGCGAGGAGAAACCGGCAAATCGGGTATAGCAGAGAATGTTTGGACTCATCAACATAACATCAAGTGCTCCCAAGCTGACATTATCCACAGAGAAGAACACTGGTTTGAGAGGAAGTTCAAAGAAGGTGCATATATGTTATACAATATATTTAGCCAAGATAGCGTAGAAATACGTTACATATGGAAATCTATAATCAAGCAGAAAACAGTCAACACCCGCCAAATGGTTAATACCCGCGTAATTGGTGAAGCGGAAAGGGGGAAGAGGGAAAAGTGAAAGGGCTCGAATAACTTATTAATAGTCATATCTCGAAGGAATAGTTCAGTTATCACCCGAAGACGATTGTGAATACTTATACTTGGTTACTTGGTTTGAAATCTTTTTTAATTTCTGCTTACCTTCATTCATTTTTTTATATATTTTTTTACTCTGTTGTCATTTTCATTTTGTATCTTTCATTAGTTGTATTGTATTGTCATCCACGTTAAAGTTCAACCTTGGACTGCTACCTCTTTTTGGGAGAGGATGAAATAGCAAACCACATGGTTTATTCCTGCCTGTTTGATAGAGTTTCTCGTTTGCCATCTGCCCTAATAGATCACTCACAAAAACTAAGCGGCTTCTTTGAAAAACTGGACTGATTTGATTAAGTTTGAATTGCTACTTTTCGCGGGGTGTATTGGGGGGTCGAATTGACCCACTTCCTTTGACCCTATCCTAGGATCTCAGTAAGTCGTCCAAGTGTCATCTTCCGTTCACAAAATTAAAGGTTTGTCTGAATTTTGTTGTTCAGTAAACTATTTAGGAAAGCAACTTCAGAGGTATGAATGTGATAAAAAAATTCCGATTCATTCATAGAGAGAAGAGAAACAAAGCTAAATATGAGTGACAGAAATACATCACCTGGATTATACACTAACAATAATTAATGCGGCGTGTGTAAAACGACCTAATAAGTAAATTCCTACGTGGGTATTGATGGTATATTCGAGCGTAGAATTGCTTATTTGCGTACACTTTATTGGCTAAGTCCCGTGAATAATACCCGTCGCAGCTAATTTTCATAGGTATTTGTTTGTATCACGACGAAAAGCAGCTCTTGTCCGACTTCGGTGTTCTATCACACTTTGCCATTATCATTCGACTTCTATAAAGCGTTCGAATCGCTGTGAGATATATCTGGAATCGTGAAAGGTAGAGCTTTCTAACCATTAAATATACTGTCAACGTGTTGGATATGTTTTTCTTTGTTTTCGCCGATGCACGAAGTACCAGTAAAGGAAGGTTTTCAATTAATTACTAGTACTGAAATATCTGAAGAAATATTGTCCTTGCAAAAAAATAATATTAATTTTGTGAGGTGAAGCTAGGGAAACTATCCAGGATAATAATCTGATACAGTACAATACAGCTTACCCCAAAGAAATAATTTTTTGTCATCCATAACAATATTGAAGAAAAAATAGCGATGGTAAGCTTCAGGTTGAATAGTTTTTTTTTCTCGTGCTTGGAGTAAGTGATTGACAGAGAGAGTCTGTAATTTGCTATAGTCAAGGATTAATAGGCGGTTACCAATACCGTTTAATAAGGAGATTACCCTATAGAAATCAATTTTTGTCATCCATATCAACATTCAAGGCAAAAATAGCAATGGTAAGCTTCAGTTTAAATAGTTTTTTTCACGTGCTTGGAGTGAGTGATTGATAAAGAGAGTCTGTAATTTGCTATAGTCAAGGATTAATAGGCGGTTACCAATACCGTTTAATAAGGAGATTACCCTATAGAAATCAATTTTTGTCATCCATATCAACATTCAAGGCAAAAATAGCAATGTTAAGCTTCAGTTTAAATAGTTTTTTTCACGTGCTTGGAGTGAGTGATTGATAAAGAGAGTCTGTAATTTGCTATAGTAAAGAATTAATAGGCGGTTACCAATACCGTTTATTATGAAGATTACCCCATAGAAAAAATTTTTTGTCATCCATATCAATATTCAAGAAAAAAATAGCAATGCTAAGCTCCAGGTTAAACAATTTATTTGTCTCGTGCTTGGAGTAAGCGATTGATAGAGAGAGTCTATAATTTGGCATAGTCAAGGATTAATAGGTGGTTACCAATACCGTTTAATATGGAGATTACCCCATAGAAATCATTTTCTGTCATCCATATCAACATTCAAGAAAAAATAATGGTAAGCTCTGGGTTGAATAGTTCTTTTTTCGTGTTTGGAGATGGTGCTTGACAGAGAGAGTCTGTAATTTGATATACACCAAGAATTAATAAGCGGTTGCATTCCATCTTCAAGTATACTGGAAATATCAATATTTCGAAGTATTATTTGAAGAATATTTCAAGAACCTCATAAGAATCACTCCCACCATTCCTCTACAACTCCATCTAATCGGGAATCATTGAAGCAACCAAGGAAGCAGCTCATACTCAGTTGAGATATCTCAGCTTTGGGTAGCAACCAATAACGTGAAATGTGACCTTGGCTCATTTTTGAAATAATTTTTCAGCTATTTTCTTCTCATTCTAGATTAACACTTATAACGAAACCAGTCAAAAATTATTTCTTGTAGTCCAAGACCAGGACAGTAAATCTTTCTAACCATTAGATAGACTGTCAACGCGTCTGATTTTTTTGTTTTTGCCGAAACAAGAATTACCATTTGAAGAGACGTTCAATTAATAATAAATACTGGAATGTCTTCTCAAATAATATATCTTAGATTCTTCTTAGAAAATGATTTCATCAATCTAGTGATGTGAAATTTGGGGATGAAGATTATGTTAATGAAATCAGCTCTCGGTGAAACTATAGGATCTTCCAACAGGGAGTTCCCAACTTTGACAATTGATAACAGCCATCTTGTTGAAGCTACATCTGTCAAATCGATTGTCATTTTGAGTTTTTCAGTTCATTAATGGATCGACCAACACCCTTCAGAAACTGAAGGTAAACTACCATAGACAACGACGTGTTTTCGCTGAATGGGCTCTGGAGCAGTTGGCAACTGACCCTAATTTTCGTCGATAAATCATCTTCAGCGATGAGGCCCATTTCAGGATGAATGGATACGTGAACAAACAGAATTGTCGAATTTGGAACGATATCAGTCCACATGAGATCGATCCAAGAGCGTCCAATGCATCTCAAAAAAGGCTCTGTTTGGTTTGGATTTTGTGCTGGCGACGTCATCGGTCAATATTTCTTAGAGAACGACGTTGACCAGACCATCACTGTCAACGGAGGGTTCGATAGATCGATGATCACCAACTTTTTCTAGCCTGAATTGGATGATTTGGACACCAATGACATGTGATTTCAACAGAACGACGCAAAGCTCATACCACATTGAATATTCTACACGAACAATTCAAGAGCATGGTCATCTCACGTGAAGGACTTGGAATCTGTTTGCTGGCATGGTCCGGAGGAATGGCACAGCATGTCATGGCCTTTGAGAAAGTGACCAATGATGTTGGATGGGTTTTTGGCACATGTTCAACAAAAAAGGTCACATAAAAGCCGCAAACTGCGAAGAGCATTTCATTGCTGCAGCTGCATAGGGTCCAATCAAGTCCAATCAAGGAGTGATTTCCATAGACTAAGGAGCTCTATTATGTCTTTGACACCTTAGTCCTTAGTATATCGGAGTCACATGATAAATTTTAAGCTTTGTGGCGTCAGATGTAGGTCTTCCCAACCAGCAAAGTTGTTTTATAATTTCATGGTGTTGCAACAGTTTTATTTTATTAATATTTTATAATTACTTCCAAAATGCTAATCGATTGTATTAGATGATCGGTGAACACAATACAGTTGTAGGTAATAAAAGTGTTTAATAAATTTGTCATAGAAACGTTTATGAAATAAAATTAAAAAACCATTATAAAATAGTCAGGAAATTATCACAGAAACATTTTTAAAACTAACTTATAAAACTTATTTTCCTATAAAAGTAAATTGTTATGTAGCAGTTTTATAACACTTTTCTGGGAGATTTTTATGATAGTTATAAAACTATTTGAAGCTTATTTTATATCTGTTTCCTGTAGCTTTAATGAAATTATTTTATTAGAATGTTTTCAGACACTATTTTATTTTCATAACTATATTGTCACTTCAATGATAATTTCCCAACTACTTTATAGTATGGTATATTCACAACAATTCAAAAACACTAATATAACTGTTATAAAATTGAATTGCTTTTGCTAATATATATTTGCTGCCACCAAGAATAAAATGCAGCAATTAAGAACAACCAGCTGACATCGATTCCTAATCACAGCTTTGAAAAAATCTTTAAAATTTTAGTTGTGTTTAGTAAGAATATTTTTATTTAGTTATTCAAATGGGACACCATCGATATCGTGGTGGAAATTAGTTCTTCAGCAACTTCTAAATATTTGATTTTTATTGAGTATAAGTACCCCGTAAGTAAATTCAATATTTTCAAAGCACTGGGTTTAGTAAATCAACCTTTTTATTCACAATTTGGAGGACTGTAAAATACAAAGGGTTTGCACTTTCAAGTTTCAGTTTTTAGTTATCTATTTACAAAACCTGAATATTTTGTTCTGAGTGGAGCAGTTTCGTGTTACAACCCTTTAAATGACAAATTCAGGTAAAGCAAGGTATGCTTTACACAAAGTATTCAGAAGTAACTCCTCGAATAACTAATACCTACTGTCATATAGACGGTGTCCCATAAAAGATACATAACTCTGGATTTTTCACACTTTTTGTGACAACTTGTTTGAATGAAAATAACTCTGCTTGCTTTTTGGATTGCATAGAATTAATAATTTTTTCTTGTTCTGTATCGTCATTCTTCAGCATTCGTTCTAATAGTTCTTCAGCAATTTGGTAGGTCATCAAATGACTTCGTTTTAGTTTATACATCATTGTAAACCAACTGGCTTCGGGCATAGAATTGTTGATTCGTATAAGTTTATCAGCATCAATTTTTGGCCATGAGAGTTGGTTATTATTTACTCATGACGACGGAACTATGGTGAACATATATACCTAAAACGTAGATAAAATGGGTCAAATCCGGCTTCAAAAAAAAACTATAAACTGAAAATATAGGCCTGAATTATCAAATATCTGGTCAATTATTGAAGCTAATTAAAAGATATATTCTGACATCAAAAACTTACCCCTCATTTCCTCTAAACGCATGATAAATTATATATCAACAATATTTCATCGGCGATCATATAGGATATGTCTAATATTCACCACTAATTTAGCATTAGACAACGGATATTTATCATAAAAAAGGTAATATGTGATGAATATAAGTAATTTATATTATAAGAGTCACCAAAGTGTCGTTTCTTAGCAAAAATGTTGCCAACTAACTTATAACAATCACAATAGTTGTGTACAGCAGAGCCACAGCGGAGCAGAAAGGCAAACAAATATTAACAGGGCCGTATTCTGAGTATTCTGTGTAAAAAAACATCAAAATAACGGGGTGCTTAGTTGTGTTTCCAAAAAATATTTCATATAGAAATGAGTTGGATTGGAGTTCAGTTTTAGCAGCTAAACCATACAAGGTGATTCACGGAATTTTATCCATTTGGGAGTATCTACATTTCCGTTAATTTTGTGATTTGAGCGTATGCGTTCGCGTTCAAATTGTATGGGTTCGCTACCCGCTTTCTATAATTAATTCGTGACAATGTTCATATCCATAGGTTTCCGTTAGTGTAAATGCCTTTGATGTTGGGATGTGGACTGATTGATGTATGATCCATCTATTAAAAAAAAAATACGGTCGAAAATCTTAATAGTGGATCTAGAACAGTTTGGTGTTGGGAGAAAACTCCAGTAATATGATGTAACACTCTTGCAAAATACTTCTATATTTTTGATACATCGTAGCTTAGGGCCAAAAAAATATTGAAAACTCATTACTATAAATTATAATTCATTGATATATTTTGTCAATAACTAATAATCAGTTTTTATTGTTACTGTATTCAATTCTAATTCATCCTCAATTTTAGACACTATGATATGCATATATTAGTGTATTAATTAATACTTTCAATTTGATAATAACTCCAATGTGTGGATACTGTAGTGGATCTTTCTGTTTGTATTCGGAATATATAAATGAAAATAAATGATATCTCAATGGCGGCCATTTTGAGCATTTATTGGGGGTATATAATAGTTTTAGATTCAGTTCGAAGTACTTCAAATAGACGAAGAAATGACTTGGTGTTACATAAAAAAAACTTTCTGAAAGCTTTTTGAGTCGCCCTGTCGATAGGAAATACTAAAAAATACTTCAAACTATCCTACCTGACCTAGTGCTTCAATTTTTTTCTTGCGAAAAACAGGAAAAGGTTATTATAATGGTTAAAACCCGTCGTTTAGCCTTTATAATCGATGAAACATTTTAGCCAAAACATCAAAGACAGATAATATTTATCCGAACTATGTGTGAGAAATCTTTTATTCATACAAGCACTTTTGTAGAAACTAATAGCTTTAAAAGTAGTCCGACTCTGCCGCAATACCATCACTCCCAGAACTAAGTGTTTCTCAACAGTTTTATAGGGGTAACATAGTAGCTAAAATACATTGAAATGCCTGCTACTAATACCAATTTATTTTATAGAACAACGCCATTTTAAATAATAGCGATCCGGGATACTGAAATTAGATGAATTGAAAATATGAAATACCGCACATATACTGATATTCACAGCTGAAAAGTACATAAATATTATAACATTATATTATTTAGAATAAAGTGAGTAAAGTTTACGACCAGAAAATCAATACGTTGACAGAGTGAATTTTTGTATAATTAATAATTTTACCGACAACATTTATACATGAGTGGCGCGCTTAAGTTTTGCTAATAATAGGCTATATATTTGTCAATAAAATTTCATTTGCAGTAAAAATATCAATCTTTGAAACACAAACAATGTCTTTATAAGTTTTATGAGTGCAGAAGTGAAATTTTAAAATGGCTTCACCCTTTCTATTTGTTAGTTTTCAGTTACTTCTTGCGTCTTCAAGAAAACATTTTTAACACTTTTTCATTTTATTGTTATCGTTTTCGGCTGTATTATATTTTATAACGCCTACTTGGAACTACTAAAAAAACTCTTATAAAATCGTCTCCTGATTATTTTATGTGTCGCAAAAGTGCAATAAGGGAAGTCTTTATAAAACTACTTTTTAAGAGTGTTAGACAAATTTTATAGTAACTGCCAAAATGTTTATAAAACTGTTTTGTAGTGTTTGTAAAAGGCCTTACAAAATATTGATAATGACTATAATGCTTTATAAAACGGTGCCAATTTCCTATTTATATCATTTTTATAAACACTTCGAAAACATTTCTGTGAGGAATGTAGTTTTATAATTTGTTTCTCCGAAACGTTTCCGCAACTATTATAAAATACTAAATTGCTAGTTGGGTTGTAGCAAATCTCTTAGGTCTCATGTGGGATGAATATGCACTAAGAGAGTAAAAAGGAAAACGTAAAATTGACTGAAAAATAAAATTTTTAAAATTGAAGTAGGTTTACATGAATATGAGAAAATATTATGCAACAAGTATAATCTGATCTGAAGTTGCATAATATCCCAGTTTTGATATCCAGATGGGAAAACTTGTATATTTTTTTTTGCAATATTATGATGCTTGTGAATGTCCATTTAATAGGAAAACGTATTTTCAACAAATTTTACGACATGTACCGATCTTTCTATCTGGAGAGAGTAAACATTTAAATATTTTTCTATTTTATGCTGCACGTTTCATTTTCATCAAACCAACATAAGATTTCATCTTCGTCATGTACCGGGTTTTGTTTACGTCCTACGCTTCATGAAATAAATGCTGCACTTAGTTGTCGTACGTTTCTATCGTCTTTCAAAGAAACAAATTGGAACCAAAAATCTAAAACATCATTCGAATTAATACTGTTCAGTATCTTCTACACCTGAAATACGTTTTCATATGTTTATTTTTTCATCGAATTTTGGATATGCCTATGCATAGATATTCTTGGGAAAAATTATCATTTATAAACGGTAATTTAATTTAAAGGAAAAGCCGTGCCTTATCCAAGACATTAATATAAACCATTACATTATATTGAAAATTCTCGAACTACCGTTTATTCTATTCTATGGTATATTTTCAATGCGTGGGAAAATATTTTTAATAGACATTATCATTATATATGATTTTATTAAACTGAAACGTGTGTTTCACTTTACAAGGGCTTCCTCAGACGATTTCGATACACAGTGAGTCACAATTTTGTTATGAATCCTTTGTTTGATTTTACTTATTATTTCTTTTGATTATATGAATATGAATGGCATAAATATTATATGACTGAAAGTTCTTTCATCTCCAAAGTTGATTCTTTTTCAAAATTGATATTCATGTTGATGTCTCAGAGAGAATTTCTAATTTTGCTTATGTCCAACATGGATGGTACAGATGGTACATTGCTTCCATTCTAACCTTAATTAATTTTCATTTCGTCCAAATGCCCACCCAAAACTCGTATGTTTCATTTCCTCCTGGTATTTCAGTATTTATCGATTGTCACCGGTAAAATAAATTATTAAGCAATAGCCATAAATTTTCCGGCAATAAAGCAGAACAAGATGAATGCCACCTTAATATCTTGTTATAAAGTTGATTACAAATTTCTTTCCGGACGTTAAAATATATCTCGGGGAAGGTGTGTTCGTCACAAATATTTATTTTCATAATTGACAAATTCTTATTTATTATCCTATCAACATAGAGTCGCCACCACATGAATATCGTCTTGCCACACTCGAGGATTAACTGTAAATATCTTCATCGTGGATCCGATTCTAATGATAGGTAGTTTAGATCCTGCATAGAGATTAATATCCGAAATATTTTTTATATTCTTTTCATTCGATTCTTCATCTGGGATTTTATTTTAGCGTTGATAACTGGTTACTGAGTTACTACTTTATATAGTTGAAAATTTGTACGAGTGAGAAATGTCTCACTGACAATGGTCGAGTCATGGATATAGTCAAGAAAGGTCAACCACTTGGGCCCTTATCTCAATCTATAAGAGTGATTACCTAGTCGAAACATCCCAAATGGTTTCGTTTTGAAAATTCATCTGTTTTTTGGCAATAAACGTTCGTTTGCCATGCGAAAATAGGAAAACGATAAGTAAAAATTGAAATGAAAGAATTAACATAAAAAACCCAAGCAGATGGATAATTTGGACGACTGCTCGATAATGCAGTTATAAAAAGTTTCCTACAAAAAATGTATAATACAAAATAAAAATCAATAAAGAAATTAAATGTTTCTAAACTAAATAGTTGTAGGAAAAACCCTACAGTACCCCGTTCAAATTGCCTGCCCTGTTTTCGTTCAAAACCTCGTCAAGCTGATCATGATCCAGCTACCTGATTGCAGCGTTATGTCTTTGCGACCTTTTTCATAAATGGGAGTCGACTACTGCGGCCCACTTTTTAGGGAGAAACGATTCCGTAATCGGAACAAAATCAATGTCTACGTTGCAGTTCATATTTGAATGGTTCCCAAGGCTATCCATTTAGCCTAATCCAAGGCTATCCATCCAGAAGCTTTATTGGCTAGTCCTCAGCGCTTTCTTGCTAGAAGAGAAAAGTTTCCTGAGTTTTTTCCTGCACGGCTAACTGTGAATTGCAAGCTTTATTCAAGTCACCCGATTACCAAATCGCTATAAATCAATATTTTGCTAAAGAAAGAATCATTTGCGTTTCATACCACCCGAAGCTCCTCATTTTGGAAGACTTTGGGAAGCTGCGGTCAAATCTTTCAAGCAACATTTACTCCGCATTGTTGGAGATAGATTGTTCACATATGAGCAATTAGAAATCTATATGATCGGGATTGAAGCGATATTGAACTCTCGTCCTTTATCTCCTTTATCCTCGGATTCCAACGACCTTTTGCCTTTAACTGCTGGTCACCTCCTCACTGGTGGTCCATTGACAAGCTGTATAGAGGTCAACTTCACGACATTCACTCTCGTCCTTTATCCCCTTCATCCTCGGATCCCAACGAGTTTTTGCCTTTAACTGCTGGTCACTTCCTCACTAGTGGTCCATTGAAAAGCTGTCTAGAGGTCATCTTCACTGACACCGACTCTCGTCCTTTATCCCCTTCATCCTCGGATCCCAATGACCTTCTGCCTTTAACTGCTGGTCACTTCCTCACTGGTGGTCCATTGACAAGCTGTCTAGAGGTCAACTTCACTGACACTGACTTTCGTCCTTTGTCCCCTTCATCCTTGGATTCCAACGATTTTTTGCCTTCAACTGCTGGTCACTTCCTCACTAGTGGTCCATTGACAAGCTGTCTAGAAGTCAACTTCACTGACACTCCATCCAACTGAGTATCTGTCTGGCAAAATGCGCAGAAATTAAAGCATCAGTTTTGGAATCGCTGGCATGAAGAACCATTATATAACCTTATTAACTGGCATAAACGTTCTGAATCGACTGGCAGGATTCAAGTTAGAGATTTAGTTCTGATCCATGAAGACAACATTCCACCACTGGTTTGGTACATTGTGAGAATCACTACAATTTATCCAGGAGAGGAAAACATTGTTGGTGTAGTGACTTTGAAAACCAAGAATGGCGAGTACAACTGTTGCACCAAGAAACTTTGCCTTTAACCCTTCAAATAACGGCTCCACTTGGATAGTTCAAGATTGGCGGCATATTCGGTCTCAAGCCTCTACCATCAAAATATTGTTTTTCACTACGAAAAAGCCACAGTGATGTCGAAACATGTCGTGATATGTTTTTTGGAAATGAAGTTTGTGAAGATCAAATCGTTGGGTGTAGTTTATGAAAATTCACCTTATTTTTTTAACAGACCTCGTATATCAGAAGAAATTATTAAAATTGTAGCAGACTGCTCAATTTGCCATTATCTGCACAGCAACTGTATCTAAATAAACCTCCTTCACTTCTAACGATGTTGGTAAATGAGAAGCAACCACAGTACTATTGTCGAGCAGATCAATTCCATACCATAAAAAGCCTAATCCGTTATACACTCTTCGGATGGTCATTATTTCCGATCTCATTTCTCAGCAATTGCGGAATGTTTGTATTTGTTTATCATTCTCGTTTAATGTCTGTTATTCTATTCACGGTGTATAACTGGGCCATGTTTTATTGCAGGTATTGTTCCACGAACATTAAAATGTATCATTTTACAATCAAAACTGAGCCCTCGCCTGTGAATACGGAATCTAAGCATTGATTATACGCACGACTGACCGCGCATTCGTTTCTATTTTCTTTTCTTTCTTACGTTATAGACCAGTCAATATCTGCAGAATATCATTTCCCGATGAAAGCACTACAGGAAAATATTTAAGACGCTCTAAGAGCAGTGCCTGCACGAAAGTAGAGGTTCACGTTAGATTTGAATCGCTGAAGATTGACTTCATTTGGAAACACGTTCTCAGGAAGTTAATTTCACATACACGCAGTTCTCCATATGAAAGAGTTCCTGAGCAGTGAAGTTCGAGGTGTACTGAGGTGAACCTCAAAACGATGAGTAGTCACAATCCGTCGCGTATTTCTGATATGATCCGCAATTGGTGAAATCAAATGTTCCAAGTCCCTTGAATAACTCCCGTGAAGTAGGTATCTATAAAAAAGAGACACATCCCAATCTTTCTTCGATGTTCCAGACTATAAAGGTTGCAAATGATGTTCGAGTCTCCAATCACGTGGATGGCTCTTTTCTGAATGGAATTCAGCTGATCAAAAAACTTTTTAAGTTTGAGTAACGACCCGTCGAAACAGAATAATTGCGAGTAGCGAAAAATGTTGTAACTGGCATTCTATTTTTCACCGGGACATGTGTATGAAAAGCAATTCCCAACGAATATTTCTCATTCGAAAATTTCAAAATTGGTCACTTATTTAAAAGAAGTTATCAACTTTTACGACCTTTAACCGTGCAGCTAACTGATGAGGAAAGATCTGACTGCAACAACTGCAAATTCCTGACCAACTCAAGCGTTTTCCTTTGATCCATCACCTTACCCTAGTTAGTTCAAAATTTGAATTGAAGGGGTTATATTTTTAGGAGTGATTAATTTTTAGGAAAGAAAGTTTTGGGCTTTCTACTACTCCATCTTGTATTTTCTATAATGTTATCCAATTTGGTACTGAAGAGCCTCATGGCAAGTGTCATACGGCGAAACATCGCTGTATACCAGTGAGGATGACAGTGTTCCATGTAAGTGCAATTTGTTTCATTTAAAGTGGAACTCATGTGAATGATATCTGACTTTATTCCACAACGAATGTTTGAAATACAAACTGAGTAGAGAAAAGTATCTTCTGTATAATTCAGAGTTCATATAGAAGTATTTGTTTCGAAAGAATTTTTTTCTTTGGTGTAATTCAATGTTTTTATGAAAGTATCTGTTTCAGGAGGACTTTTATTCAGTTTATGTCTTAAAGTTACTTTTTGCATGATCTACACATCCATGTATAGAGTTACCTATTTTCAAATTGATTACTTCCTTCCTTTCTTTGGAAGATTCCCTCATATTTTTTGTATCGAGATGGAGTAGTAGAAAGCCAAAAACTTTCTTTCCCAAAAATGATAATATTATTCTTTGAAAGGCATTCTTTATGGAAGAGTCAATGTTTCTTGCTGGCTTTTAGGTATTTGACCTGCCAGAATAGTTTTTTCAGGAAGTTTTAGGAAATCACGAGTAATTTCGTTTCCATTTTCGAACCCCAAAAAATCAATTGTGAAGAAACTTCAGAAGGAAACACGTTTATTTCCGTTGGCAAACGTCAAATAATATTGACTGGTCTATTACCTGAATCATAACTAACAAATGCCATTTTTTTGTTTGCTCCTCAGTATAGAGACAATATACACTTTTTTAGATACTTCGAATGAACTCGCTTCTAGTTATAAAAATGAGATGATGGAAATGAGATCGTTCTAAAACGAATCAAACAGGTTTATGTGTTGTAAATCGATATTATTTTTGTCAGTTGTCTACAACTTGCTAGAACTCATTCGTCTGAATATAATCGATGTATGTTTTGGTAGTTTTTCAATACAACTTTTTCAACTTTCAAACTTGTTTTGTTTAATATAATTCACGTTTCACCTTTCTACAGAAAAAATGGAAATATTATTTGGTTCACGTTCAAACCATATAATTGATGGATTGTAATTTAATTCATTATGATATGTCAAAGATCAAAAGAAAAAAAAACTGGAGATGCGGGGGATCGAACCCCGGGCCTTTCACATGCAAAGCGAACGCTCTACCACTGAGCTACATCCCCATATATTAAATGTGGTATTAGAAATACCATGTAATTTTTCAATATGCTAATCTGACATCTAAAACGGCGTGAGAAGGGTGATATCAAAATAATTTCCAAAAAACTGGTGTCAATTGAAACTGGAATGAATCAATATTAGAACGCAACCGCAGCAGAACCTGTTGCTAACATAAATTCCTAAGATTCGGAATAGTTTGCAAGAAAGATTTCAGTTATTTTAATCAACATAAATAATTTTCCAAAAATGAACAGATATCGAATATGTTCATAAAATCATGGACAGGATCAAGCAGAACAGAAAAATGAAGCTGAAAATTTCACCAGAGTTATGGTGAATAATTAGTGATTATATCAAATTAATCTTTTCGACGAGAACCAGGTCAATTCAGTACAATCGGAAACATTTACTCCAAAGAGAGTTGTAGTTTTCAAAATCACAAAATATTAATTTTTTTTATTGTCCAGACTTCGGGGTAATTACCTTTTTGCTTTCATTGATCTGCCTCTCTAATTCTCTGCCACTATAATTCTAAGTAAAAGTCCTTTAATTTTCTAATTTTTCTATAATGACAGAAAAGTGTCAGCAAAATTTTGAAAAAAGAAGCAAATGATATTACTGGAGTTTTTTCCCAACACCAAACCGTTATTTTAACACCTCGACACGTGTTTCGATCACCAAGTGATCATCTTCAAGATGAAGATTACACTTGGGTGTTGGGAAAAAACTCCAGTAATATCCATTACTACACCAAAGGTTCCAAACAGTGCACCACAAAAAGCAAATGAATTGAATCGGGTGTAAAAGGTGAGTATTGCATATTTGAACTAAAAAAATGTATGGAATACCATTTAACTATTAAAAAACATTTAGATTGGTTTTGTGATGAGCCTGAAATCAGTTCGATAATTATTATCATGAACAATGTAGATAATATTCATCAAATAACGGGTCATCAGTCCATCCATAATTCGATAATAATCTTCTCCTTCGAAATACAAGTCACATAAATGTTTTTATTTTGTTTTCGATCCTCTACTATCTATTCGTGTAATTGCCTTTGTTTTTATACAAATTGACTGAAATTATACTATATACGCTCTAGGAATTTCTGAAATTACCTACTTCTTTTCATAGTAAAACATATTCCGTTAGGTGGTTTTGTTCACTCCATTGTCTTTTGGCCGTTATTGCCATGAATACAACTGGCACGCTCATAGTGAAAGCATGAAAAATGATTACCACAATGTTTTTTATTAATGGAAAACTAATTCAGTACATGTAATTTTTGCAAAATGCATTTTCCTTTAAAAAACCAACTCTCAAAATCAATTCAATAAGTTATGACAGAGAAATCCAAAGCGGTTGAAAAAATACAAATTGGCTTCAATATTACATGAAGTTCGAATATTTATTAGGTGTTACTATCTTCAATGATGAATATTTGAAACAATTTACATCCGATAATCTTTCTTCCTCAATTATATTTTGTAATTGCGCTTACGTGAAAAAAAGATCAATGTTTATTATATTGCTTTCAAGTTCGAAACGTTTTTTTCAGTTTTATTAAATTTCAAGATTTTCCATCTAACGTCTAACTCTGTAACGAATAATAATCTCCTATTAGTGTATAAATAATAAATTAGAATATTTTCTCTCTTCCAAGCATTATTTTGGAAAACGTTCCATGTTTCGTATTACACCTTTTTCATTCATTTCTTCTATTTGCTATTTTATGGTATCTAGATTGATGCTGAAGAGGCAATAAGGCAAGTGTCTTATTCCGAAACATCGATGTCTGCCATTAAGGATGACAGTAATTTCACAAACTACACCTAAACGATTTGATCTCCACAAACTTCATTGAAAAAATATATCACACATGTTTTGCTAAACATTAGCTTTTTCAAGTGATTAATCATTAATCACTTGAAAAAGCATCAAGTAATGGCCGAGTCAATCAGAAAAACAAAAGAGTGACAGTATTCCATATTAGTGAAATTTGACCTCTTTCATATACTACATTGTGAATCTTTCCTATGAATGATATCTGATTCAATGCTATAACGAATGTTTGGAATACAAACTAAAAAGAATAAAAATTTTTATGAATAAACCAATATTCATATAAAAGTAGTTGTTTCAAGATGGGTTTCTAGCTCTAACAGTTTGTGTCTGAAAGTTACTTATGTGCATGATCTACACATTTTTGTATAGAGTATTTTTTTCAGAAATGTATTGCTTTCTTTCTTCCTTTGGAAGATTACCCTCATTTTTTTTATAAAGATGGAGAAATAAAAAGCCAAAACATTTTTTTCCCATAATAAATTCAGTTTTGTTCTACATCTCTAATTCTTGTGAATCTGTTTGTGGGAGAGAAGCATTTTCAATCTGTTTCCAGTATTCATACATGGCTCCATAATTTGTTCGAGAGAGTTATTCACTTGTCCTGGTCTAGAGAAACAAATATTACTTTCTCTTTCGCGAGGACATAATTTTCCTAATACCCACATCAAAGTTATATTATTTTTCCCTGTCTGTTGTCTAAGGAAGATTCTGCAGCCTCAAATCAGTTCAGTCTCACCATCAGAGTTTTCAGTGCTGTTAGGCTGTCTGCTAAAATGTAGATCGTTGCACCACGAGTGTCTCTGGTGAAATAATACCTGAGAACATGTCTCTTCAGCAAGCAGATCTGCCTATAGGATATAGGGGGAGACTTGGGATCTTGACCCTGTCTTATTGGCGGAATTGTCTGTATTGACATTATTATATCTGGTTCGGAGACATTTATCTTCTTGGAGAAAACCGATGCCTGTGTTTTTGTGGCTTTGAATGGAACTTGTTTACTTTCACCCCAATTGGAGATCACTTCTAGATCCTCCTTAAGATATGCAATCTCTTGCTGGGGGTGAAGATGTGCCTCCGTACACGATGTCCTGGAATACAAATGGAATGACGAAACAAGTATGCTGTCGTCAGCAAAGCAACATATCGAATTCTTGGTATTTTCCAATAAGTAGTTGCTATACAATAAAAAGAGTGTTGGAGCCAATATGGATCCCTGAGGAACACCAACGTTGATGGTGAAAGTATTCGAGAGATATCAATCGACGGCCACTTGCAGGGAACGTTCTTTCACGAAGCTGGAGAGCCATACACAGAAATGATCCGGCTAGCCATAGCATCGAGGTTTGGCCAGCAAACCCTCATGTCACATACATACGGTCAAAGGCCTAAGAAATATCAAGCGCAATAGCTCTTGATTCTCCATGTTTCCTGCGTTATTCTAAATATGGGTGACATACGATAGAAGGTCGCCTGTTGATCTCTGTTTCTGAAAGCCATATTGATGATTGCTCAAGATGTTCAAACCTCCCAAATATTCGAGGATATGGTGGTTTACGACTTTCTACATGATTTTTGATATCACTGATAGCAAAGCGACTGGTTTATAGTTATTTGGAAAAAATTTCTTCCCCTTTTTGAGAATAGGCTGAACGCGAGCAATCTTCCAAGAAGAAAAAACCCCTTTCTTGTAAGATATGTTGAAAAGTCTGCAAAATACTGGTGTGAGTTCATTTGCACACTTTTCAAGTAGGATGACGGGTACTTCATCAGGGCCAGATGTCTCGTTGATTTAAGCTGTTCCAAAATTCGCCGGACTAGACGCTGTCTAAAAGTAATTTCCGGTATTGTGGATTCTAGTGTGGGAATAGTGGATTGTTCAGCTAGTAGATTTGCTTTTTCTAAGGCTGTTGTTGCAACTGAACCATCCGCTTTTGTTAGTGGTGGAATTGTGGATTTTGTAAAGTTCTGATTAACGGCTTTAGCTACAGATCAGAAGGATCTAAACCCGTTGGAATTGGCAAGCAGTTGAATTGAACCTGATTACTGTCACCTCAATTCGAAATAACCTCTAGATCCTCATTAAGATATGCAACCTCCTGCTGCCGGTCAAGATGTGCATCCTGGAATCTGATGTCGTGGAATCGATGTCCTGGAACCCAAATGGAATGATGAGATAAGTATGCTGTCGTCAGCAAATCAATATATTGAATTCTTGTTTTTTTCCAATAAGTCGGTTATATACAATAAAAAGAGTGTTGGAGGCAATATGGATCCTTGGAGAACACCAGCGTTGATGGTGAAAGTATTCGAGAGATATCCATCACTAATGGATCTGTGATCGCTGATAATTCTAAATGAAAAGTAACTATTCCATAGATATTTGGAAGATTGTTTTTGCCTTTTCGAGACTGACGTCTACCGGTTTCTCAAAGCAAAGGAAATCCCTATTTTGAAGAATCTATAAGTCATAGGTGGAAGTTAGTTAGTGAGAATTTGTTCAGTCGTAACAAACTTTCACCTGACCACGAGTCACATACCCATAACTATGACTAAAAAATAAAAATGAACTGGTGTATTTTTACATGACAGGAACAATGAGGGTCATGTAGATGGAATCAAATGGTCATTATTACCGGAGTATGCACGAGTTTCGTTCAAGTAGCTTGCCATTGTCAATATCTTGGTAGGAAATGTTCGTGAACACGCTAAAATAAAACAGGTCCTATCAGATGTATCGACTTATAATCGTACATCGAGTAACGAAATCGTTGCGCTGGATTCCCAGTATTCTCTCTTCTTCGTCTTATAAGACTTTCGCGTGTGCATTATTGCTGGATATGAATTTCTATATTTGCAAAGTCTTCGTCACGACATCGGAGCTTGTGTTTTGCGTTCACGGTTACTATTCGCTTATTTCTTTCTCATTCTGCTAGTCCAGGAAAACTGGACTTTTAGATGTAACTGTTTTCTCCTTCAAAGAGGAAGTGTAACTAGTTTTGATCTATTCCGATCGTATGTGCTTCTGTAACTTCATACCTCGATAAATATTTATTCCACTGTCTACTGACCGATAGACAATTTTGGCATTTGGCAATGATAGTGTTAATGAACGCACTGTTCGACGTTGGTTTGCGAAATTTCGTTCCGAAGATTTTAGTCACGAAGAGGAACCCAAATGGTCAACCCACCGTTATCCAGGGCAAGGATTTGAGGGCCCTGGTGGAGACTGACCCGTGACAATCGGTCCGTGGGATGGCGAAGAACTAACTGGGCGTCAGCTCCTATGCGGTTGTAATAACTGCCATTGCGATAGTAACATGAAATATTATTTCATTCATTGAGATCGAGGTCGATCACATCTTTCTTCGGTGTCGATATTTTTCCAGTTGAAAAAGCGCTGAATTACTTTATGACTGTCGGACCTTCGAGCGTCGTTGTGGTCATGTTAAATTTGAGCTAGTGTAAACAAATGAATATGATCATATGCTTGGGAAAGTTAAGAAAAACGCTGAGATGACATTTTTGTGGCTAGCGTTGTTGACGCGAAGGCTTGGGAGAGTTTTTGCGGGGAGACACTTAAAGTCTGTCACCGGATCTCGTCGAGACGAGATCGGGGGTCTCATCCCTCAGCCTCGAAGGCCCTAAATAGGGGAGTTAATTTGTTTGTAAGCGCGTGGTGCGAAATTTAAGTAAAATCGGTAGTGAAATCATAAACCGGTGATGGGTACAGGGGAGTTCGAAATTAAAGTGTTGGTGTTGAAAACACACCGGGTCAACGGAACCGATGGTTGACTATGAACCACCCAAAGAGGCGTTATGTGAGTGTTTATTTTTTTTACTAACCAATTGACGTTTAGAGAGAGTTCACATATTATTTTGTCTGAATCCACTGTCTATTTGCAAAGAGGTTACATATTTTTGGGTTCCTAGTGCTGATTGTTTAGCTAGAATCAATAACACAATTACAAAAAAGGACGAGAATTTAAAGTTATACACCACTCTCCCTAGTGTAAAAGTAAAACTAAAAGTATTTTTTACTGAATGGGTGCATGTGTAGTTATTCAACAGGTTAAATTAATAGTAAATATCAGGGTCAAATTGGCGGCATTTCCTTTGTTCTAGTTTCTTTTATTCTATATAATTTTACATTTTTTTCTGTTATAAGATTTTACACGTTGTTTTTTTATTATTTTGTCCGTGGAGTCGTTTTTCTACTTATTATACTTTATATTTGAAACCTTGGACTTTCATTTTCTCTTGGACTGAGAAAAACACCATCCTCGTAGAGTAAGATGAAGTTAAGAGAACAAAAACGAATAAGAGACTTTATGTCAATCTATCGAGAAGAGAATAGTGAATGAAAAGCATTTTAATTGAGATTAAAATTCAGTTCTGGAACCACATAATGAGAGAGAATATAAGTAGGTATACCAAATGGTCAGATTTCAAAAAGACTGGCCTTCGTGCGTTCGGCTGTGCTATAGGCTTATGACTTTTCAGTGTTAGGAGATTGTGTGTATGTTGTCTTGTGTTATGATGTCTTATGTTGTGTTGTCATATGTTGTCATGTATTCCTCTTGTTTTTTTTGTTTTTCCGTTGGTCCATTGGAGTGGTCCGGGTCCGTTGCGGTGGTCAGTTTTAACATGAATCCAGGTTGTTGGGCCGGGGATGGATGTCCGAATTCAGCTCCTTCCAGGACGTAGCTGTCCGCTTTTTGATTTCCAGTGGGTAATCCTCTAGGATATCTTGGATCAGCATTGACGGATCTTCCATTGCTCCCAGGAGTCTTGCTGGGGGAAACGGAAGCTTCTTCCTTCTGGGTCCCTCACGGGTAGTCCAAGGTGTGGTCAGCGTGTTGATGGCATCGGTGTTATTGCTGTTGAACGTTCTTGTTGCATATCGTCCTTGAAGTTCCTGAAGTCGTAGGTTGATTGGTGTAGTATTTATTAGGTTGTATAATGTTTGAGATGGATAGCGGTACGGGAGGTTGTGGATATTGCATATAATTCTTTCCTCGGTTGTTAGGTAGCGGTGGAATTGTTTCGGGGGGAGCGTGCAGTATATCATGGCTTCATAATCTACAATTGGTCTGATAAACGTATTGTATGTGTGTAGGAGGGTTTTACTATCGCATCTTCCTAGCTTGCACCTCAATGCTTTTGGTAGGTTTGCTCTCTTCCGGCTAGTAAAACGATCCTTTTTGGAGTGTCAAAAAAGACTATGGTGACTGTATGGTAGTCAGCGCTTGTGTGATTCACTATAACTTTCTGCCATCGCACCAAACCACTACAGCAGAGTCCTATCGTGAGGAAATTCGTTTCATAAATCAACGTCCGAATATTAAACAAGTTGCTCGTCACCCACCATACTCCGCAGACCTCTCGCCAATCGACTACCTTCATTTTAAGCAGTTCGATAAGTGTCTTACCGGTAGAACCTTCGCCAATCAGGAACCTGACAAAAACGTCTTTCGTCGACTTACTCGAATCCTGAGCACGCATTTTTATAATAACGGAATTAATCGACTTGCGTTACGTTGGCAAAAGTGCACTGATTCAAATGACGCTCAGTTCGATTGATTTGAACAGTATTCACTGAGATATTACAGTTTCAAGTAGACTCATAAAAACGGACAAAACTTTTTGAAACAACCTATGTCGGGTTTGTTGGCAGTGCGGTCTGCAAGTTTCTATAGTTGATGTTTCGTCTTTAGCTGCGTAGACATTTTAATTTCATTATATGACGGTCGTAGCATTTGTAGACGGTCGCGTTCAAAAACCTACAGATCACATTTTCATACATATGTGTCAGAAATCCCAGAGAGTGAAAGTAATTTTTGTCAAATCACAAAATAATTGAGCTATAGATACAAATTTTATAGTGATAAATTGCAAATATCAAAACTTAAGTATTGAGTAGAATGATCTGTTAGAATGAGAATGAAAAATGAAATTTCTGTAGCAGGAATATTTCTGAAGCCTTCTAAGAATAGCCAAAATGAAAGTAAAAATTCACGGCGTCCATTTCAAAAATTATCAAGATTTTTGTCCTAAATATTCAACTTGAAAAAAATTGTTGATTGACAAAAGCATGATGAGAATGAGAAGAAGCGCGATTCATTTTTAGGCCTGCAAATTATTTTTGATCAACTATGTACCAGGCACCTACCTAACTATTTTTCATTTCTCAATATTCATATTTATTGGGTTCATAATTAATGCAAAATGGCATTTGCGAACTAGTCTCTCATGATGTGTATCTTTTAGAAATTCAGATATAAACGGAATGATTTTGTCATCGATTTTATAAATGAATCATTACTGCTATAAGTGTGGTAGTATCAGCCCATTTCTGGATAAATGGGTATGTGAACAAACAAAATTGTCGAGTTTGGAACGATACTAATCCATATGAGGTCCAAGAGCGTCCAATGCATCCCAAAAAAGTCACTGTTTGATGTGGTAATCGGTCCATATTTATTTGAGAACGACGTTGGCCAATCTGTCACTGTTAACGGCGAGCTCTAAAGGTCGATGACTACCAATTCTCTTCTTCCACCAACGACATGTGGTTTCAACAAAACGTCGCATGTTCATCTCACGTGGAGGTGATGTGAACTGACCACCGAGATCGTGCGATTTGAATCCGCTAGAATTTTCCATGCTTCATTTGTTTTATTTACATTTTGAAGATATGAAGCGCCTAATGAAAGACTCTATGTATCACCGTACCAGACAACTAACTGGTTCAATGTTGAGTCGCAATAATTTTTTCCCAACTTCAACTTTAATGGCTCGTAATTTCATTTATGGATATAATAAATAAGACAGGACCCAGAACAGATCCATGTGGTACGCCTACCTTTATTTAATGTTTCACATATAAAACATGCAACTTAAGTTACCTAATGTCCGTCATCATCGTTATTGATTTTTCTATCGCTTTTCAAATAAAACTCTTAGGTATTGTGGCTGGCGTAATAAGTTACTTGCATAGTCCGTTGCATTCGACTCGATATATTCCTCAGTCAACAATTTTGGAGTAGGCGTTATTATTCGGTACAATGTGTTGTATATTTATTGGCCGAGGTGAAAAATTGTCGAGGAAACATGTGTGAGAGGCGAGAAGAATGAATCATATATTTAAATGAACAAGATTTGTCCTATATGTAGATTAGATGTGAGGTGTTTCGTGGAATGTTATTCATACGGATTGAAATTATCTTGAGCGGTTGGCAGTTACTCTAGGTATTTTTTTTAAGATTTCGAAAATCTGTGCAGGCTGATATTAATTTTCACTTTTTGTCAGATGTTTTTCCAGTCATTAAAATGCAAGAAACAACAAAAATCAGTATCGCATATTATACAGGGTATTCTAGTAAAATTTTGTAATGATCACTCTTTCTTTGATTTCTCATGCACTGTTTGGAACTTTTGGTATACTTTTGGTATTACTGGAGTTCAATCCAAACACCCAACGGTTATTTTCAACACCTCGACACGTGTTTCCATCACCAAGTGATCATCTTCAGGAGACAGATTGAACTAAATTATATACAGTATTGTCCTTATTCATGAATGAATGAATGAATGTTGTTTATTGATAGTAAATGGACATACTAAAGTAATACACGATAAATACAATAAACATTACAATGAACCAACAGAAGTTGTTGAGAGCTTCAACAACTTGTACGTGGTAACACAACACATAATTAATTTTTTTAATAAATTTAGTACACTAAACACAATATTCTATCACATAGGTTGTATATAAGTATATAAGTAAAATAATGAAAATTGAAAGATTTATATAACAAACAAGAAGAATAAAAGGTGAAATTTGAATAGTAGAAACATCACAGCATCATTTAATTATAGTTTACCAGTATTATCTTGACAATCCACTCAACGATGTGTAGCCATATTTATGATTATTATCATTATCATTATTATATCTCAATCAACTCACGAATCTCTCTCCTGGATCTACTTCTGATATGAGCAATGAGGATCCTTTTGAATTTTCTCACATTATTTTCACTTCTGACACATTCCGGTAGGTTGTTATAAAATTTTACTCCTTATTTCTTGATTCATAAGTATGAATGATACTCTAGATACCTTTGCTGAGTACCTACGTCTCAATTGTCTTAAATCAATTTTTTAATATTGGCTTATCTAATAGTGAGGTAAATCTGCTATATCATTATTGATAATATTATTCATAATATTATTATGTTCACTCATTTCTAGACTCTCATAGGCATCTAGATACCTATTGTTGTTACTAAAGTCTATGGAATGGTTTTGTTGCAAAATATGATGGGCGGCTGCTGATTTTTCTGATCTTCCATATTTTTGGTGTGATAGTGTTCCTTATATCTCATTTTAATAGATCTTTTAGTCTGCTCATAATATTTTGCACCGCAGTCCTAACATTCAATTTCGTAAATTCCAGGCTTTTCCTAATTCCCGACTTTGTCCTTTGGATTTCCTAGAAGGCTCTATAGTGTGACTTATTTCAAATTCCACCATCGTACCTAGTGCCTTGAAAATCTTTCCCAAATTTTTCGTATATCATTGGTATGAGACTGAGATATATTTTTCTTGTTTTTCGTCTTTTCTAAAAGTCGCGATTTCTTTCATTCTTAACCTAAACTTTTTTTCCTCATAATATCATCTACAATACTCCTGCTATTCTTCACTATTATTATTATCTTAAAAACGCATAGTCGTTGATTTTTTTTTGTTTAGTTTACTTACTTAGAGGGAGTTTGATAGCTCAAAGAGTTTTTCAAATAATTTTTGAGGAAATATCTTGCGAGAGCAATGTCTCAGAGAGAGGAGGAGAGGAATACCTTGGGTGTCATCCGCATATAGTTGATATTTGAAATAACTCCGAAATAACTTATTTGAAGTATCAACTCCATAAAATAGAGAGCAAAAGATACCTCTCTGAGGTACCTGAGATTCAGCGATGTCATTTTCTTATACTACTCTCTGATATAATTGCTTGTTACGAATTATATTACAAATCTCAAGCCCGGTCGTAAAACTATATTATTCAGGATCGCTTCAGTAGTGATTTAACATATCGAATGCTTTTCTATATCTGAATGGCAGCCTTGTTTTCGTTAAATACACTCAGGACATTAGTTGTCTCAATTACAACTGTTGTTCTGTCAGAAACATATTTTTGTCGGGAAGAAAATTTATTGAAACTCACTTTCCTCTGAACTACTTTTGAAAGTTTAGGTAGAACAGAAACAGGGCGAAGGTGTGAGAATTCTGTTGTAGAACTGATTTTTGGCAGAGCATTAACAATATAGTCTAAGAGCCAGTGAGCGGCTACCTGCATGTATTTGACCAGACTCAGGTTTTTGTACATTGAGGCCCCAATACCTACCGTACATGATATGAGACCTTACTAAGCCCAAAGTGGTGGACGCGGTGAGTGCGCAGGTAGGACAGGTATCAATTTTTTAGTAATTCTAAATGCATTTGACGACGTTTGCCGTTTTGATATTTTGAAATATATTATTATTGTGAACGGAAAATAATAATGGCTGAACATTACCTCGCGTTCAACATTGTGGCAGACATATTTGAAAATGTTAAAAATAAATATTTTTGAAAGTAATTGACGAGATCTGCCATTGATACATTTCACTTATTATAGTTTCAAAAACTCACATTAATTAGGGCAGAAGTTTTTAGTGCGTACAAGCATCAGCAAATAACAAAATCTGAGATACTACCCGGCCAGATGTCTATGTATTACGATAACTGTTTTACATCAAAATAATGTATTTATGATTTACTTGATCACTCCAAAGTATTACTATTGTACTCATTCTAGCCTATAACATTTTTTCTGATATTTTCTACCTGTTATTTGAATAATATAAGATTTATACCAGAGAGGGCTCTATTATAATCCCAAATCTAATGGTTTCCGTCAGATGTTTTCAGTATATTTGACAACCTTCATATAGATGCCTCGTGTTGCGTGAATTTAAAAAAATTGATAGTGTTGCTTTATTTTATTCATTGGATTATTAATTGTTGAATATTTTTGACATTATGTCGAGTGAAATAGATAAAGTGCAGTGTGTTTTTTGTGACACATCAAAAACTGAAAAATTAATAATATTTTCGGGAGAGACTATGGTAAAATGTCGAAATATTTTGAGGTTACGAAAACTTCATAAATTGAAGTACAACGATGTAATTTTACCGGAAGATTTTTTTGATGCCGGCTATCATAGTAGTTGTTATAATACGTTTACAGCTTTAGAAAAACATTTTTTTTGACAGATGCCAACAAAAAAGTTTCATTACAAAGTACGTCGTCGTCTGCGACTGAACAACCATCAACATCAGTTAATAGTTCAATAATTGATGATGCAATAGTACAGGATTCCGTTTTGAATGACGTGAACGTTACTGAGATAGATGAAGTTGTAGAAAAAAATATTGGCGTCGCAGTAGATCAGCCGTTCGAGGAAAGACAATTGGAAGATTCAACAGAACCATTAACTGTTCAGAATCCTGAAACTGTGGCTTCAGCAAACCTGAATTTGTGCTTTTTTGTGATAAAAGAAAAAAACAATATAAGTCTAAGAATGAGCCGTTACGTACTTCAAAAAAAAATCAATTTCAAACAAATATCTTATCAAAGTTGAAACCAGATTCTGAAATTCACAATAAAACTTTGATAAAAATACAAAGTGTTGCCTCTGATGAAGTATACCTACTATCATGATTTTTGTCGACAAAAATTTAGAAATCACAAACGGTCACTGGTGGAAAGTCCTTTCCGTACTTCATGTCATATCTCTCGAGAGACACATGAAACTGTTTATAGAGAAATTTGTAATTTAATTGAGGAGAATGTCATAAAACGGGGACGTTGTTATTTTCTGTCATATTTGCATAAAGAGTATCTCGATATGTTTAAAGAATTGAGTGAAGGCTCCGATAATGCATAAATATTTGCCGCGCATTATTTACAAGAAAAAATTCACAAGAAATTTAATGATTACATTCAAAGATACCTTGCAAGCAGCTGCTGCTATTTTCAGAGAGGAAATTTTGGAAATAACCGAAACAAAATACCTGATTATTTAACTAGTCAACGACTAATTAAAGGTGAATGTTCAACACCACCAATGATTTCAGAGTTTTTTTCGCCAATATTCCTGGTAAGTTGATAAAAATCAATTCTTTATCGAATATGTTCAAATCTATTTATGAATTATCAATATTTCACAATTTACGTTTATATTTCACAGAATCTGACTCAATTGATGATGAAGATGATTTACACAACGATGAACATTACTCGGATGATGATGAATGAAGAATAATGAATACTTATAAATATGTATGTTACCTTAATATACCTTGATTTTTATCGTCTTTTTTTATTGTCAAAATTTTTGAATATTGTATAAACTATATAAAAAATATTAATTTCAATGAATGCAGTGATTAAGTGAATCATAAATACATTATTTCGATGTAAAACATCGTAATACATAGACATCTGGCCGGGTAGTATCTCAGATTTTGTTATTTTCTGATGCTTGAACGCACTGAATACTTCTGCCCTAATTAATATAAGTTTTTAAAACTATAATAAGTAAAATGTATCAATGGCAAATCTCGTCAATTACTTTAAAAAAAAATTTTTTTAACATTTTCAAATATGTCTGCCACAATGTTGAACGCGAGATAATGTTCAGCCATTATTATTTTCCGTTCACAATAATGATATATTTCAAAATATCAAAACGGCAAACGTCGTCAAATGCATTTAGAATTACTAAAAAATTGATACCTGTCCTACCTGCGCACTCACCGCGTCCACCACTTTGGGCTTAGTGAGGTCTCATATCATGTACGGTAGGTATTGGGGACTCAATGTACAAAAACCTAAGTCTGGTCAAATACATGCAGGTAGCCGCTCACTGGCTCTTAGACTGATAGCTTCTTGTCTTTCTTGGATATTCGACTCAGAAGATCTTTCGGTGTCACCGGCTCCAGAATCAATATATCTATTTTGTTTGTTTTTTAGGACACATGCATTTATCTTGATATTTGTATTTTTTTCTTTTGATGCCGCCCATCCTTGTGCAGTTTGTTTTTGAGGATGCATTCATGTATCTTGATTTTTGTATTTTATTTCCGGTCACCCATGCTTCTGCTTATTTCTTGCATTTATGTTTCATTGGGAAACAGAGAGATGATTAGAAATATCGAAACGTGTTTCTGATAATGTATTTCAAAGTTATTTGTGATTTTTCATTAGCTTCTACAGGGTCTTTCATCAAGCACTTCCTATCTTCAAATATGACTAAAACAAAGTGTGTGTGTGTGAGATTTAATGAATATTGAAAGGGTTATTGATGCCATTCTTTATGGAATATATCATCGTTCAAGTGTCCGTCACAGATTCTCTGGATGGATCGCATCTGAAACGTCCAATTGACTTTGGCGCATAAATCAGGCTGAATTTGGCATGGGTTATGTTGGCTTTGAGGGCCGCTGTGGTTTATGGCTTATTTCCATACACCTGCGACTTGAGAAAACCCCACAAGAAAAAGTCCAACGGGGTCAAATCGCATGATCTCGGTGGCCAGTTCATGAACTGGTGGAGGTGATGTGCACAATAATATTCCATGCCACAACTTGGTTCGCTTAGTAAACCCATCAGATTCAGTCGGTTGCAGTGTAGGTTGGCTGAGCATAAAATTAGAGGTGGAGAATTTCGACCCAAATATGACGGAGAGTGAACTTACTTGTGTTTACTTCTATACGGTAGTAGGACGATTATGGCGACCGTAAAATGGGTGAAGTGCGCGGTACGTTGACCAAACAGAATACCCATCTTGATAAGATAATTTTATAATTTGCACGTGTTGTTGAATTCTATATCCGTCCATGGTGATTTGGCTAAACAGACTGAATAAATGACATTGATTTGACAGATGGCCGTTATCAATTGTCAAAGTTCGGAAGTTCCTGTTGGAATATCCTATATAAATATTTCAATCCAAAATTCAGAGTTTTTTCAATTCATTTACGTGTCTACTGAATTGTCAATTGTGGAAAACATGGCTTTCATGCAAGCAGAAAAATATGATGCCGTAGAAAATTCTCATGAAGAGTAATATAATAATGTCAAATCGAATTGTGTGGTAGTCTGGTCTAATTTTACCGACTCTTTATATCTTTCAAAAGTTCCTTGAAAACTTCCAAATTATGAGACTGTATTCACTAAAACGCCAGTGAAAAATAATTTTGCATTAGCCAAGCTACGGGCTACTTCGAAGGTTGCTATGAAAATTCCACACGAGGTGTTTTTTGTATCTATTAAACGGCTGAGAAAAAAATTAAGTACGATGAATGTGTTAAAAATTTTCATTTTGTCGACGAGACGGATATGCACATAATAAAACTTTTTTTAACACTAACATAGCTATGTTGTTCTCAGATGTGTGATTTGGGTAATTCTTATTCCAAATCACTTCACGCGGTGCCCCAATACAAGGCATTCCAGATCACCTTCCCAGAGATCGAATGGAATGTTAACTACGAAATATATTTCACATTCGGTAGTTGATACAGCCCGAACTAACCCACAATTTTCCCTTGAGAGAGATTCTTGTTATCTCCTCTCGTATTCAAGAATATGTTGGCTTTATAATCACATACCGTATACTTATAACAAACTAGGCCATCCCCAATTGATCATGATGCCGGTCGACCGTCATTATTTCAGAAATCACGAATCCGACTAAAATTAACGGTCGCCTCTCTAAATCTCCTCTTCGTAGGGCTCAATTTCGAGTTGGCGGGTCAGCGAGTCAACAAGCACTTGTTTGTTTTAGGTTTCTCCGATAATTATACGTAAGCGATCACGAGCTTGCCCGCCCAACTCACTCAACACATCCGTATATCGTAAGTACTTTTCGGTTGTTTTGTGTGTGAGAGTACAGCCGAGATCGTAGACCTTTCGTGCCGTGTCCAGAATGTGCGTTTTTCGCCAATGCCGATCAGTTTTGTACGGGGGGCGGTGGCGAATTTGTGAATTAGTCGTGAGAGGGATATGATGGACCTTGTTGGGGTTGGGAAAAAAGACACGGTGATTTGCCTAATAAAGGCGGAAGGTACCATTAATCACTCAAATAAAATTACACAAAAAATAGTTTAATCAAATCCCTCTCATAATTGTGGATGTGCATATACCAGTCTTACGTCAAAACTACTCGAAAATAGTATTGTTTCAGATTACATCCTGTAACACCATCAGTAACCATGTTGTTAAAAGTCATGCATATGAATGAATCTAAAAGATTATTCCTGGAAATGAGCCAACGGATATGACGACATCCTCAGCAACTTCTCTAACAGTGATTGGACGATTCTTCATAACAATTTTCGTTACTTTCTCAACATTTCCATCGGTTGTGTATGTGCTGGGGCTTCCAGGGCGAGCGTCGTCATTCACAACTTCTCGACCTTCTGAGAGGAGCTTGTACTACGTATTAACATTTTTTGACTCAGAGTACAATCACCGTATGCCACTGTTAACATTTCGTTTATTTTTGAGCAACTCATTTAATTTTTCACACAAAATTTGCTCAATTTTTCTTAATAGCAAAAAATCGAACACGCAAAACAACGTCATCAACATGAGTTCCCGCTCGCTTATGGACATAGAAGAATCCTTGTTGAGGAAAGATATAAACTTCACCATTACACCAACATGTGTGTCCACTTTGGAATTAATAACTGCAGTGGAATCCACCAGTTCCCTTGTTGATCAGATCGATGTAGAAGAATTCAGATGGAAAATCAGAGAACAGCTAGATCGGGAACCAGTTCCAACATCTAACATCAGTAATGAAGAACAAATCGACCTGAAGGAACTACGTAGAGGCAACATCATCAAGATCTTACCTGTAGATGAGGGAAACGCTACTGTTGTGATGTATACTGATCTTTACGAACAGAAGATCGAAGAGGTGCTTCAGAAAGAAAAGTACACGAAGATCGTAAGGGACCTACTGCATCAATCGAAAGGAAGTTGTACCAGATGTTGAAAAAACACCAAGTCTGTTTTTCGGAAAAAGAGAGATCATCTCTAATACCGCATTACAGTAAGCCCCCTACTTGTATGGACTACCCAAAATCAACAAGAAGGATGTTCCGCTCAGACCGATTATTAGCTCCAGAGATTCAGCCACTCAGAACTTGTCCAGATTTTTACTACCAATAATTAAACCACTGCATGGAAAAACATCATGTTTTCTGAAAAATTCAAGGTAATTTGTTGAACTACTAGGGGCAATCGAAGTCAAAGAGCAGGATCAACTGATCAGTTTCGACGTGGAAAACCTCTACACCAACGTCCCTGTCGAAGAAGTACTTCAATTCATACAGAGGAAGATATCCGAAGATAGGGACCTGAAAGATAGAACAAACTTACCGATACAAGTGATCATGGAATTACTAGGATGCTGTTTACGAAACTGCTACTTCCAACTGAAGGATGAATTTTTTACGCAAGATGTGGGACTGTCAATGTATATGGAGTGGTTTGAAAAAGCCATTGAAAAAGCCCACAAGAAGCCCCGAGTCTAGTTGAGATACGTAGGCACCCTCATAATATCGAACCATGGAAATGCAGAACTAGATACCTTTCTGAAGCATATTAATAACGTAAGTTTTTCCATTACTTTCACAATGGAGAAGGAAGTCCACAACGAATTGCCATTTTTAGACGTATTGGTGAAGAGGATCGACACTAAATGGGAAACATCTGTATATCGAAAACCCACTCACACAGGACATTATCTGAACCAGAAATCCAACCACCATCAATCGACTAAGAGAGGAATCATCAAGAACTCTACTGGACCGTGCTTTCGGCCTCTGTAATACAAAGGAAGGTATTGAACAGGAACTAGGCATCATCAAAAATGACCTTCAACGGTATGGTTACTCCAAAGTGATGGTGAAACAGGCTTTAGCACCCTGCGAGTGCGGAGAATCATACATCGGTGAAACTGAGAGGTCATTGAAAGTTCGCGTTGTCGAGCACAAGAAACACATACAGCGAGGAGAAACCAGCAAATCAGGAATAGCAGAGCATGTTAGGACTCATCAACACAACATTAAGTGCGCTCAAGCTGAAATCACCCACAAGGAGGAACACTGGTTTAGGATAAAATTCAAAGAAGCAGCATATATGTTGTCCAACACACATTTAGCATAGCTAGCGTAGAAATACGCAACATATGGAAACCTCTAATCAAGCAAAACACGACCAACTCCCGCCAAACGGTCAGCTTCTACTAAAACCGTAGAGATGCGTAGAGAAAAAAAAAAGGGGATAGGTGAAAGCACTCGAGTGACCTATAAATAGTCAGTCCAGTTGTTACCCGAACACAATTCTGGATACTAACAATCGCAACGTCCTGAATTAACTTCGTTTGGAATCTTTCAATTTGTAATTTTCATTTCTTGTTGATAATATAATATAATTGTTATTTTTTCAAGTAACCTTTTCATTTTTTAATTTTTTTACATATTCTTTCAGGGATTTCAAATCCATTTATATCATACTAGACAATGGACGTCCGAACTAATGAAATGCACTCAACTCACTTTTATGCCTCTCATTAGCAAACTAAACATGCTAAACCGTTAACATATATTCGAGATACTCATCTCGAGTGTACTAACATAAAAAATGCAAAAATATACGTAGACCCTGAAATTTGAACATTCACCTTATTTTTTGAACAGACCTCGTATATTACTTTCAAATGAAGTATTTCCCTCAAATCGATATGTGAGACTTACTGGCACTTGCTGGCATGCTGGCACATACCAAGATCGCCCATTGCCAATATTACGACCTTTCATCTCCACCATTGTCATACTGACGTGATTAGCTCTTCGCCTTTGTACCAAGTATGTAAATACTATATGACGGTTCAGGATATTGAACATATTTTCCATTGCGAACATGCTAAGTGAAGAGATGTTTTCAACTAATAGCACCACAGTGTGAAATTATATTTGAGTTTTTTCTTCCCTGTTTTTTTATAAATCATACTTATATCGGCTTTGGCTGTTTAATGGTGTACTAAATAAATGACTTGAAGTGGCGGCCTTCCAAATGAACCTATACCTTCCATCCTATCAGAGCTGTTCTCCCTATAACAGCATTATCTACAATTCCATGTAGATCAAGTTTTCATATGTTTCCATTTTATATTTTTCTGGAATTATTTTGTAGTTATTTCTCCAGTTTTCACTGAAGTCACCTTTCAATGAAAATTTTCATTTTACTCGATAGTTTGGCACTCGAAGTTCCTGACGTTCTTGGTCTCACCTGGTATTAAATCGGCGTGATCATGGTTGCATGATGGTAGAACCGACGACCCATTAGGGGGACTATAGATCAGAGGGGTCACTATCTAGTAGCATCGCGTACTACCAAATTTCCCGCTACATAACAATGTATATCTGCGGTTTTTTCAGCTAATGGCTTGTATAGAGTGAGCTCTTACCACCAGCATCGACCAGTATATCTGCCGTGGCACGACCGATCGTGAGCATTGTGCAGGCAAGTTCTCACACGGACCAACATCTCGCGGCCCTCTTCAGAACTGTTCGATCTTTTCCTTGGGTTGTAATGGAATATTCGAGTGGACGATTGTTATTGGAGACACCATATCCCTCGTTTCTCAAACTTGTCAAATTTCCTTACGTATAAATCGGTTTTGATAGTCGGAGATGTGTCTATTGTTAATGCAGCTACGTAGTTAATAACCCACGACCTACTTTGTGTCGTGAAGAATTAATTTCTCTGCGGCAGTAGCTCTATCTAAACATCGACAATTGTTTTCAAAAGTCTCAATGGCTAATGGATTTCACCAATTAAGCGGTTCTGAATTTTAAAAAATGGTGGATATTTTTTCATAAGAGAAACATTTCATATTTTGTTATTTTGTAAAAAGACCTGAGCTCAGAAAATTGAAGTACTTGAGTTGTTCCAATTCCATATCCGATTTTCTGGGAAAAACACTATCCACTATTCCCACAGTAGAATCCACAATGCCAGAAATTACTTTTAGACAGCGACTAGTCAGGCGAATTTTGAAACGGCTCAACATCAAAAAGGCGTCTGGCCTTGATGAAGTGCCCGTCATCGTACTTGAAAAGTGCACAAATGAACACGCGCACCAGTATTTTGCAGACTTTTCAACCTGTCTTACAAGAAAGGGGTTTTTCCTTCTTGTTGGAAGATTGCTCACGTTCAGCCTATTCCCAAGAAGGACAAGAGAAATCTTCAAATAACTATAGACCAGTCGCTTTGCTATCAGTGATATCAAAAATCATGTATGGCTTGATAAAAACACATAAAGAGGATAACCCCATAAAACCGGTAGTTTCGTATATAAATAGTCCTGTAAGAGAACTAGGAATACGTCTTAACAAGTTGTTCAAAAATATTATCAATTTCGTCCCACCTCACAGCATTAAAAATTCACTGACTTCAATAGAAAACATAAGGAACCAAACCACGTCACATAATTCAATTTTAGTTTCATTCGATGTAAAGAGATTGTTCTCCAACATACCGTACAACGAGTGTAAGCCCCTCATTTTAGACATATTAGATCAAGCCAAAAGTATACCATATCACTTCCTTTGAAGCTTCAACAGCTTTCGATGTGTGCCTGAATCAGAGCTACCTACAGTTCAACAACAAATTCTATAAACAGGATTCAGGTTTACCAATGGGCTCACCCTTTAGTCCTCTTTTGGCAGACATATTTATGAACAACTTGGAGACCACTATAGTAAACTCCGACCTGGGTAAAAAACATATTCATTTTTGGTACAGATATGTAGATGATATTCTTGCCTGCTTCAGAGGTACTACACGACAGCTGAACCAATTTATGACTTTCATTAACAATCTCAATACCAACATTCAGTTCACACTCGAAACAGAGATAGAGAAACGGATAAATTTCTTAGACCTGGCCATTACACACAATCAGAATAAATTCGAGTTCAATGTTTTCAGAAAACCTAGCTATACAGACATCACCATCCCCAAGCGATTCTTTCTATCCAGACAGTCATAAATTAGCAGCCTACAATTCAATGTTGCACAGAGCATTCTCACTGCCTTCGTCTGCAGACAATCTAGCTAGGGAAACTGAAACAATTACACAGATAGGTCATAATAATGGTTTCAACGCAGATACTATCCAGAAGTTAGTCAGGAAACAAAGCTGGAAATTTTCTTACAGATTGATATTTCTCAGGTCAAACAACGAGAAATCAAGAAATGGGTAACGCTAACATATTTTGGAAAAAGAACAGAAATAATCACAGGTTTCTTCAGAAAAAACATAGTGAAAGTAGCATTCAGACCACATGCCAGGAACTATACACACCTCAGCAACTTCTGATGCTTCATAAATCTCAGATCAGACCTTCTTTGGAGTATTGTTCTCATGTATGGAGCTCTGCCCCCAAACATACCCAGAAGATGCTGGTTTCCATTCAGAAAAGAGCCTTCCGCCTGATTGGAGATGCGAATATCACGTGCAACCTTGATAGCCCGGAACATCGAAGAGAGGTTGGGGATTTGTCTCTCTTCTGAAGATACTTCCATGGGAAGTGTCCAAGTGACTTGGCACATTTGCTGCCACCAAGAGCGGTACATATCAGAAATAAGCGACGGACTGTGGCTGCTCATCGTTTTGAGGTTCAACTCAGTGCACCTCTAAGTGCGTTTATGTGGAATACACTTCCTCACAACGTTTCTCCAAATGAATTTAATCGCCAGCGTTTCAAATCCAATGTGAATCGCTACTTTCGCTCAGGCATCGCTCTGAGAACGTCTAAAGGGTTTTCCTGTAGTGCTTGTGTCTTGTCCTTAAAAAAAATAAGATATAGTTTTCGTTACGTGAAAATATCCTCACGAACTATCATTGTCGCCAAACGCCTGCTTATGATTTGCTGCTCAACAATAAATGAGTGACATTTCCCTTGATTATTTAATACTGAATTTACCGTTCGATAAAACTATCTTGGGGCTTGGAGCCTTGTATTTTCCATATATTCCACTATCAGCAGCTAAACTTGTTAGATGATATCCTCATTTTGTTTTTGAGTCTGAAAATCTTAAACTTCAATAGAACTGAACTTGAAGCTCACAAACATTAATACTGTTCTCTACGTTATACCTTCAGTACGTGTCTCCAACCTGAAAAGAAGTCCTACTTTCGTTATATGCTCAATCTCTACCGTCAGGATACTGAAACCATTGATTGATTGTCAATCAATCTTTTCTTTTCCCCGTCACACATACAATCAATGACAATGATTCACCGTGTTTGAATTGTAGTCAACTTTATGGAATCCCACCAGGATTATTTTGTGAGTATCATCACGTTAATACATTTTTCCATTTTTTGAGATTGTAATTTTTGGCAGTTCATTTTTGTTCAGGTGTGCTAGTTTGATGATATTTAAATTTTTCCATATGTCAATTTCATTTTTATATCTTTCATCAACCAACTATACTTCCACTAGTCGATACAACAGATTGGGTTGCTGTTCACTCTCCATCCAAGAGGCGTGGTAAGTCACGGTTTTAGATATGTTTGACAAACTGTAAATCATATCCAGCAACACTAATAATCTCGCTGAAAATTCGGACATCTTATAAGGTCAAGATTGTGCTTGTATAAAGTATAATCATTCGCTGAGAAATCTTTATGATTATCAATCGAAACGATTTTTGAATTGATCATAGAAAGAGCTCATAAAGAAGAATGTGGGTGAAAAACTTTCATTACATCATTACCATATATATTACCTTAACAAAAATCCTCGTAAACTTGATATATTGGATAGTTTAATGTTGAACGGTTATAGAAAACAATGGCGAAGCGAATGGAACACGAGAGTCTTCTTATCGCTCTCTAGTACAAAACCTCCATTATAATTGCAAAAAACGAATATCGCGAATAACGCAATTTCAGAATTTACATAGAACAAGATACATTATGACACTGATAATATTCTATGGGAACTGTTCTTCGAAGTAGCTTTCCTGCATAGAAGGTAACAGTGGTGAGCTCTGGCAATATTTATATTCCACTTTATATGGGGCTTTATATGGGTTATACTCTAAGTACTTCAATGGGGGAATTTCAAATTCGTATAAATTATTTGATTCTCGAGATTTGATGTTTGAATTATTTGTAAATCATACAGTGCGGATGTAAATAATTCCCTCCCCCCTCTTATACACCAGGGTCGATAATTTTTAAAACCAAAAAGAAAGACTGTAGGATGAAACCCATTACAAAAGAAGGGGATAAAAATGAAAGGAAAAATGAATTATGGGCGATCTGAGTTCGGGAAGTGGGAGGGGGTGAATGGGGGTGGGAGGGGGTGAATGGGGGTGGAAGGGGGTAAAATATGGTTAATCTCGATTTTCGGCAAAACTACAATTCCTATGGAAAAAAGTTAAATGCAAAGTTGTTGCTAATAAAATGAATATAGTTTAAAAACTGAAAAACATGCCTTTAAAGAACATCGAACTAAAAAGTTGTAAATATATATTTTTTTTTAATAAGCTTAAAACAATAACGAACGAAAAATAATAGTATTATTGTGAAAAAAGCGACGGACGCTTGATATAAAAAAAATATGGCACAAAGCGCCTACGCTTTTTTCACATTTTTCGTTCGTTATTGTTTTAAGCTTATTTAAAAAAAATATTTTTTACCTTTTAGTTCGATGTTCTTCAAAAGTGTATTTTTTAGTTTTTCAAGCTATATTTATTTTTTAGTTTCGTATGCTATGAAAGCGTGTTTTTTAGTCTTTTTAAACTATATTTATCAATCAGCCGTATATGGTTTAGAAAAATGACACTTGATATTTTCCGATTCCGGAGAGGGAGCCTGAAAATCAGCTACCTTTCATCACAAGGAAGACAGCAGGCGTGCAAAGGAGGGTTTTTTGTACCTTGGGAGCTGTCTGACTTGTCCATTTAGTCCAAGTCTCCAAGTCTCGTTCCCTGTACTAGTTTGTATAGGTTCCGTGTTGGATGTTCGTTATATTCTTCTGGGCGTAATTTTGTACGTCCATATATTGCCTGCCTCCTGTGATTCAGTGCCTCACATTCGCATAAGATGTGTAGAGCTGTTTCTGTCCCTTCGTTGCATAATCTGCAGCTGAGGTCTCCGTTGTACAGCCCCATTTTATTCAGGTGTCCTCTAAGCGGACAATGACCGGTTAGTAACTCTGTAATTATTCTGAGCCGATCCCTACTATAGCAAAGGAGAGTTACAAATAAGGCAGCCGGAACGCATGTTAATAAAAAAAATATTTTTTTCAATTTTAAGAAATACATGTGAAGTGAGTTCGAATTATATCAAGGAGGTTACGTATAGCGCCATCTGCCCGCGAATAATGTCGATAATTCTGCCAAATACAGATCCCGAGCATTCAAACGGGAACGAATATGAAATGAAAAGAAGAGTTACAAACAAACAAACAAACATACATACATATTGGTGAAGCTAATAAAAGCATGTTAAAAAATATTCTTTTTTCAAATGAAGAAATACATGTAAAGTGAGTTCAAATTATATCAAGGTTACGTACAGCGCCATCTGCCCGCGAATAGATCAAGTAATAATGTTGATAATTCTGGTGTTATAAACAAACATACATACATACAGATGAAGCTAATGGAAGCGTGATAAAAACTTTTTTTCTACAATTTTTTCACATAACCTCAAAATTTATGTGAAAAATTCACATTAACCAAGGGTTTGGTTTTTTATTTCTATCTTTTTCAAAAAAAAATTATCTACAAAATTTAGTGAAAACTTTTCATTTAAAATATTTATTTTTTCACCTTATTTAGACTCAATGTCCAAAAAGCACCAGTGTGCTTTTTGTTCGTTGAAATCTCTACCCACTGATGGTGTAAAAAAACATGTTCTCAGAAAATGCAAAAAATCGAAAAAAACTCGAATTCGAATTTTTTTTTCATTGTGTACAATTTCATAAAAAAATATGATTTCTGCCATTTTATTCAGTTAAGAGTTACGTCATTCTGATCACGTTATTAATTATTATTTTTTAATTCAATTTCAATTCAATTCACTTATCCATTAGTTTTTGTTTCTTCGGTGGCATTTCTTCATCGTTAGATTCGACAAACCTTTCCAATTCTCGTTGATTTTCGAAATCTTCAAGACCATCACCTTCTTCGTCTCCAATATTATTTTGCATTGGTTCGTCATCCACAATTTCATCTAAATCATTAACTTCCTCATAGATGGATGAAAATTTGAGCATAAATTTGTGAATTTCAAACTATATTTTCAACAGTCACATTTTGAACTGTTACATCCAGTTTCACAGCTGCAGCAAATAGTTTCAACCAATACTTCTGGAATTGATTCCGTTGATGTTGCTTCCAGTCTGTTGCTGTCAGTTCATTACCCAACCAAGTTTGAAGCTGATAATATGCCCTGTAACAATGTTGTTTTGCTGCTCCTTCTGTGGGTGAGAGGTTTGCCAAAATGAAAGATGATTTAATCTTAATTGATTCACTGTCATATTTTCACTTTCAAATGTATAAATATATTTGAATAATTGTAATCCATTTTTTATATCTTTCGTATAACAAACATTTCCGAAATTTGGCAAATTTTTAGCGTCTAATAATGAATTCACGATACTTTTCTTTCCTTTTTCTGCAAATCCATACGTTGTATCGCAACCGATAAAACGATGCAGAAATGCAACAATATTTTTGAAGAATTCATGTTTGAAACTATTAGACGTGAAAAATAGATCCTTTACATTTCCAGAACCTGGTTTTAGAAAATGAATGTCATGATTATTTAAATTTAATTGATTTAAAAGGATCAAAATATCAATATCTTTACCCACAACAATGACAGTTTTATTAGTATCTCTGGCAATTTGTATCGCGGCCTCAATTATGTCAGCATCAGAATCTTCTTCTACTTGTTTACAGCAAAACTCTTGTGACAGTAATCTTTTCACTAAAGTGTTTATTATTTCATCTTGTTTTTCTCGATAGATATAAATCATCTCAATACAGCAATGAATAGGCATGAATAAGCGTCAGTAGTTGAGGGAGTTAAACCTATGTTCATAAAATGCAATACGTGGAAGAAAATCTGCAAGAAGAAGTGCCTGAACTCGTTTTATGTAGTATGGGTACAACAAATAGTCTCTAAGAATGTTCCAAATCGTCCCGTATCTTACATTCAAAGTATTTGCAATATTTTGAATAGAGGTACCTGGGTCTTCTTCTATCATGGCCAGCCATTCTCTTCTACTTCTACCGTTCTTCCTGGTCCTCCATTTTGCTTCAATGTAGTACGCTTCACTATTATTTCGGCTACGTTAATAATTTTAAAATTTAAAATTACCAAAATTGTTATTGCTGAATTCCTTTCTCGCCCCGTATCTGCGAAACAAAATACCTTAAAATTATCAAAGGACGAAATAGCCTAGAAGATAGTCCCTTAATACCCTGTATATCCCACCCACAATGTATATCAATAGTTTAGTTCCATGGACATTCTACCAACTTCTTTATGAGAAGATAGAATAATTCTACTAAAAAGATTGACCTCAATCGAACGTCGTTGCACATAATCAGGATCGCTTATGATGAAAATTGGATAAGTGACTAATCTTGAAAGACTCCTGAACTTTGTCGTTTATAATGTGAGACCTTTAACCTTCTTTCAACTCATAAAAAGTACTGATGGTAATTCATGAACCACACCGAGTTGCTGGAAATGATGTTATTTCTTAAGCATCAAAGGACTCTTGTTTCCTCAAATAATGCCTGGGGTGATGTTTAGTTTTTTGTATTGGACATGGAAGCACAACTAGTGACGATAGTAATTCGAACAATCAGTTCTACAGTGCATTCCTTCAATGTTCACCCCTCCTTTTATTTTTGAAACGGGCAAACTCAAAAAATTGAAACTCAGGATAATGAAATTAATTCATGTATACTTCATTTTGAAGTGAAATTGACAGATGAACCTTTCAAGGTGGCGGCTACGCGCCAGCTGGGAATAAAAAATTAAATGTAAAGGGAGGTCTTGTGACACGTCATTTTGAGGCTCCTGACAAATGCTTCACAACCCTAGAATATAATGTCAATATATTCAACTACTACAAAATGGCGGAACTTTTAATAATTGCCTGCATACTTTGACATTTAACTACATAATATGAAGTAATAAGCTTCAGGTCAGTTCAGAAGAGGCTCGAATTAGTTGACATATGAACAGCCTATTTCACGCCGAACATTGTCGAACACAGTAACTTATCTACAAATATTTATTATTCTCTGCCGTATATCCAATAATGAAGCAGGTTCAGTTTTGTACACCGTTTGCTTCAAATAGCCCCATAAAAAAAGTCCAAAGGTGTCAAATCTGGCGAGCGGGCTGGCCATTCCCTAGGACCTCGACGGCCAATTCAACGACCGGGAAAAGTAGTACCCAAATAGTTTTTTACTTGTCTGGAGTAATGTGGTGGTGATCCCCTTTGTTGGAATACAATCTCCATATCGAATTCATTGGGATTCGCTTCGACGATTTCAGTGATGAGAGGGTCAACAGTGGTTTCCAGCATATTCAAATACAGTTCCCCTGTTAAATTTTGATTAATACAGAGAGGTAATACAATATGGTTTCCCGATATTCCTGCTCAAACGATTCTGGATGAGAGATAAACTGAAGGGTTGTTAATCCGTGTGGTGAATACTTTACTGAACGTTTCATTGGTTCGCTCCATCATCAGCAGCTGTTTCCTTTGCCTGCGTGTTTCATGTTCAATCTTACCCTACGAATATTAACAGTTGCGCCAAATATTTTATATCTGGACAACGCAACGCCGAGCATGTTCCAATTAATTCTCACTTCAGTTGAAAATAAATTGAATATTGACAAGTTTTGGATTTGGAAAAAACAACATATTTCGAGAAGTAACAGCTAACAAATGAATTCTGAAGACAAATCAGAAATATATTTTCATAAAAATGTAAAATCTACTATAAAAAATCTCATTATTATTGCAATCAAATTTTTCATTGTTAACATAAATTATTTGAATGAAAAGTGTTTATGTTCTCAATAGACAAAGGAAAAATGAACGTTTTTACACATTTTAGAAATTTGTATCAATGAATCATAATTCAATGAAGACTGTGTAACTGATTTGCTTGATTTCAATTAAAGCGCATAATAAATCAACATTCATAAAGACAAAATTATTTTTAAATATAATTCAATTATAATTAAGGACAAAACACAAGCACCACAGGAAAATCCTTAAGGTGCTTTAGGAGCGGTGATTCTGCGAAAGTAGCGATTCATATCAGATTTGAATTGCTGGAGATCAAATCCATTTCGAAAAACATTCTCAGGAAGTTTACTCCACATAAAGGCAGTTTTCCAAATGAAAGAGTTCTTGAACAGTGAAGTTCGAGGTGTATTAAGTTGAACCTCAAAAGGATGAGCAGCCACAGTCCGTCGCTTATTTCTGATATGTACCGCCCTTGGTGGCAGCAAATGTGCCAAGTCACTTGAACACTTCCCATGGAAGTATCTTTAGAAGAGAGACAAATCCCCAACCTCTCTTCGGTGTTCCAGACTATCAAGGTTGCAAGTCATGTTCCCGTCTCCTATCAGGCGGATGGTTTTTTTCTGGATGGAAGCCAGCAACTTTAGGGTATGTTTGGGGACAGAGCCTCATACATTGTAACGTTTACAATTGTGTAATCGTTACTTTCTTCATCAAAGAAGAATAAAGTGTACCTTTTTCCATTCAATTATCACTTGTAAACCATATAAATTTGTGTTATTGCAGGCATACATAAATTGTGATTTCTCGATGAATAATACTTTTATTTTCACAGCTCACCGAGATCTCTGATGCGGCGTTCAACCGAAAAGTATCTTTCATTATTGATTTAATTTGTAAATAAATCCAGTCCTGTTTTGGTTATGTGAAAAGAACGATGACAGTGACACTGCTTTGTTCTCTTCTTCTTCATTTTTAGTAAATCAGGCGGTAGAATTGAGAGACACTTGTCTAGTTTGTGTTTTATTAACACGGATTCTCAGATGATCATTTAGTGGAATATATGGGTCATAGCGCAAACACGAACTTTCGTTTGGGATTTATGTTCCAAATTGTTGGTAACCTTTAGAAAATAAGAAATGTTTTTTTATTGAATTTAGATTTTTGGAATTGGAGAGAACGGAAGTGCTTGGCCATTTTCTGTCCTGGCGCCGCTAAGAACTCATGTGAGGTTAACAATTAAAAAAGATTCTGAAAACCTTATAAGATAGTGAATTCCATATTAATAAGTCAAGAGTTCTGCCAGGAAAATTAGTATACTTAGGAAAAATTAGTATACATAGGAAAATTGGTATACAGGTTTGGTATACAGGAAGATTAGTATGCAGAAAAAAAGTGGTATGCAGGATAATTGAAAAAAATAGAAAGGGTTTTATTTAAAGTGACACAAACCAATAGTTTAAAAAAAAAAGGAAAAAAAAAAGAAACTGGCGAATATTTTTTTCTTTGTTAGGAAGACAAAGCAAGAATTTTTTTTGAGGAGTTTTGTGGTTTTTTTTTATCATATGACAATGGAAGGAAAGGAAGTTTCATCGGACCTGAACTCCACGTTAGAGATCTCTGGGAGCTACCACCACATTCTTATCACTGGGCAGATAAAAGGAGTTAAACTAGTCTTTATGGAAATCATTCTTAAAACAAAAAAGGTTTGAATGCATTCATCCTTAGGTAAGAAACTATACGGTAATTTTTATTCAAGTATTGAAATGTAAAAGGGACAGTGTTCCCATCTGTGTTCAATTTTGGTATTTCATAATAAATTGTAGCAAACTTTATTTCATATGAAGTGAACCCAACAAACAAATTAAACTAATAAAACAAATTGATTTGTATCATTTGCATTTTGGGGATTTCAAACACCCAAGAAAGTCTTTCTACAGAGACGGGTCTGAGAATAAGTTTGAAACCACTTTAAAAACTGTAGATGGCGTCCAAAGTAACATCAAGGTAAATCAAGCTTATTCTCAGTCAAAAATTGGATTTCTGAGAACCTTCACCTTGTAACGACCTACGCCCTTGCCGCCCTGAAAAAGCTAGCCGAAAGCAATTATCGCCTTCTTTCTATATCTTGATAGAAAGAAGGTGACAACATGAGAACAATACTCCAAAGAAGGTCTGATCTGAGCTTTATAAAGTATCAAAAGCTGATGAGGTGTGTACAGTCTTTGTATTCCAGTGACATAATTGTGCCAATTTTATTCATTTTAATATTCACATTCATTTTAATAACCACCAATGAACTTATCGAAGCAGAAAGCGGAATTGTCTGTCCTAAAATTATTGTATCCGACTCGGAGACATTTACTTTTTTAGTGAAAACCGATGCATGGGATGGATTGATTTAGTTAATTATTTTCCATTTCATGAGAAGATTTTTGGGATCACCAAAAGTTGTGCCTTCCTTTGCCAGATGTACCAAAATCTACGATTTGGAATGGAAGACTCTGCAGCATAAGCCGTCTGAAAATATCAAGAAAAATTATCGTGCTTATATTGAAAATTATAACTCGACTAATTTGACTAATTACTCATAAAATGGGGTGCAATTGAGGTTTTAAAGTGAAATTTATTTCCTTTTTTTTCGTTGAAATGTACTGTTGGCATTTTAAAGCTTCCTAGCGTAGGCATCGATTTCCTAAAAAAAAAGGAGCAATAGAATGACGTTCTTTCCTATAAGGATCGATCCCCATTTGAAAAAATATAATGGTACTTTCCAAAGGTTAATTATTTTGCAATGGTTTCCCAGTTGAATTTAACATCTTTTTGGATTTTTCGAAAACTCATTTCGCTAGTCAATATGCCTCATCGTACGTTATCGATTCTTCGAAGTAGATATCCATGTTTTCTCCATTTTCAGTAACTTAGATCGAAGCGAAATGTAACATCTCATAGAAATCAATCATGTAAAACTAATTACCAACATTTCATAATTATGGTTGACTGTTACATCAACCACAGGAATTCCAGCGGAAGCTATCAAATTAAAAATCACCCTAACTTTAATTAAATATTGCACATGTACCACCTCATGCGCGCCATAGTTCGGAAGGAATAATAAATGAAAGCTGCACCCAGGGCGGTAATAATTACCATTATGCGATATTATCATTCATATATTATTAAAATGTGTTGATAACCATTCATAACTTGTACCGATAATTCTCGGCTGTTTATCTTGGTACTAAGATTGCTATAATTGGCACACTAATTATTTTATCTGAATTACTAAATCGTCGTTGTCGTTTTATTCAGTGTAGCAGATATTAAAAAGTGTACATGGGTTTAGACAATGAGAGTGAATTCAGTAAGGATGTTGGTTAAGGTTGAGAAAAATTCACAAATGTTCCAGCTGAAAATTATTCGAAACACTTCTCAATGAAGGTATCTGAAATATTCATATCAGTGTTAAATAGCACCTTTCGACATTTCTATGTATTCTCTTAGAACATTATATGCAGAAGGAAACAACCAAATGGAGAGGATGAACACGATATTCTTAGAACAAAGCAAGGAAGGAGAGACGATATCGAAGAGAGGAGTAATGAAGGATCATCAGCATACAATAGAAAACACAGATCAACTACGAAAAGAAGACGAAGCCCTGCCTTGATAAATTTGCAACAACAAGTATACTTTTCAAGAACAATGAGATTGTTGGATCCTGAAGGTTGAAGAAGTCGGTTTTATTGGACCAAACACTTTACCGCAGATGAGATAAGATAATGTCAGAAGAAAAAGTTCGGCAGAGGTACTATTGGGTTAATTATCGTCGTGAAATGAAGAAGTGGTGCAAAAAAACTGACTTTGAAGATAGGGTCTACAACGATTTCGCTGGGGAGACCAGAGAATGAAAAAAAATCTATGAGTTCCCAGAACACTCATACAGATTACTAGTAACTGTGAGAATAAGCGGACAGGAGGAAAAGTTGGGACACATACACGAGGATTTGTTGTTTGTATACCAAAGAAGAGAACTTGTTTCAAAGTAGAGAAAAAATCTCTCTCTACCTATTGACCAACATGATGAGTGACTTGGTCTAACGCATCCAACTGGTTTCAAAGAGCAAGCATTTTGATGTCAACTACGAAAGACTGTCTCCTCACAATGCTAATGATTCTCCCAGATTGTTGTCAAGCGGACCAGTTATTCGGGACGCAGTAATTCGAAGTGGGGACGATGTTACGCCGGTGATACAGCTGATGAGCCAAGCGAGCGAATGAACCGCCACTGGAAAAAGTCCTTTAACATAGCGTGAGCGTCCAACTAATCATTGGAAACGAATGCGAAAATATTGATTCGGACATGCCACCCGTTATCTGAATTATTGAAATACGTGCGATAAACATAAGAGTAATTATATTTTCTGCGTATTTAGAACTTCAAATTCCAAAATGAATTCCTATTTTTGAAATTGTGGTACCTCAATGATTTCATGGTTACCAAAAATTATGAATTACTTTTTCCTAGAAAAAACTGATGAATGTTTTGCAAGTTATTCAGAACTTGAAGAACAAAAAATCCCTCGGAATTGACACTTTTAGAGCTGAAACTATTAAACTAATAACAAAAAAACTAGCAATACCATTGACATACATAATAAACTGGTTATTCAGTTGTGGAATATGTCCAGCTCCATTCAAATGTGCTGTTATTTCACCAATATTCAAGTCTGGAAATAAACTCAAAGTGATTAAGTACCACTCAATATCCTTAATCACAAACTTTGCGAAAATATTCGAAACCACCTTGAAATCATGCATATCAAACAATAAATTTGGATATCAAAAGAAAAAACAGCTAAAGATGCAATAACACTCCTTACTAACAAAATCAGTAAATATGTAGACGAAAAATCACCATCGCTATGTATATTTGTGACTTGAAGAAAGCATTTGATAAAGTTAGCCATGATCAACTTCTAGAAGTACTTGAGAGTATTGGATTCAGCGGAACATCCCACCAACTACTCTATAGTTATCTCCATGAAAGGAATCAATGTGTCAAAATCAAATACACTGTCAGTGAATATCGAATAGTACAATATGGTGTACCCCAAGGGACAGTCCTGGGTCTAATTCTCTTCAATATCTACCTAAACGATTTACAAATCGGAAACGTGGAGCTGTCTGAAAGAAAAAGTTGGAAAAAATTTCAAAGCTATAATTCAATGGTTTGAAAGTAAAGACCTGCGTATTAGTATGGCCAAAACATTACATATAGATTGAAATTCATGACATCCTACCTAGATATAGCTCAAATACTTATGCTATACTATACCTTGTTTGAAACTCATCTCTCCTATTGGATAGTTACCTGGGGAGCAGCAAGTAATTCTCATATAAAAATCGTAGAACAAATTCAAAACTTACCTCTGAAAATAATCACAAATAAAAAAGAACTTACCCCACAGAAGCGCTATATAAGGAAACATTTACTTCAGACGTAAGGCAACTTTACTTCTTCAAAACTGTTATTAGGCAACACAAAAATAAACATGAACTTTACAGAAGTGTTTTACTTACTTAGCTCCTCGGCTGTACAATTTTATTCCAGCACATATCAAAACTATCGTAGGCATTAATATGTTCAAAAATGAGCTTAAAGCTTGGATCTCAGGTTTGCCTAGAGCACAGATACACCAATTTGTTGATGTGAAAAATACATATTACTACAATGTATAAATGTCTTAGAAGATGTATGTGATTAGAGTTGTGTAATCTGAAGGTCAACTTCTCCATGGTTTGTTCGTTTGTTTCATTAAAAAAAAATAAGGTGTTTGTTTGATTGATGTGTGAGTGATATTTGATGTAATATACCTATTGCGATTGTTCCATTATATAACCTAAATGTTTTTATTTATATAAACTTTATCTAATTTCAATGTGAAATCTGTATACAATTTTTCTAGTGCTTTTTTTTTTCATACTAAATATTTTTATTTATATTGACTGTATGTGATTTTATTGTAATATCTGTATACAAGTTTTCTAGTGCTTTCTTTTGTTCATACTGAAAGAAACTTTATTTTCATATTTCATTCATTATAATCTATTGTATAATAAAATGATATAACCCATACACAGTGTTATCCTTCTGTGGGAACTATACTTATTTGTCGTTAACTAAGATCATTGTGTATTTCAAATTGAATGACAAATAATTATTATTATTATTATTATTATTATTATGTACATTCATGCCAGTTGAAGCCCGATTTTATTCAGTTCGGTGGATCAACCGTTTGGGTGCTCGTTTGGGTGCTCACCCCGATGTTTCACACACATATACATGTGGGTTGAATTTCCAGAGAAAGTCTGACAAATGAATTCTGATTTTATATTATATTCTTTCAATTTCAAATCAATGATATCATAAAGATGATATAATGCGTCTGAGGAATTATTCATCAAACTGGCAACAATTTGAATGGTCGAGATCATTAGTCGAAATTTACTCAAAAAATAGATGAACTGTATCCACTCTACGGGTTATTAATTCATGGTAAAATTGTGTTTTTATATATTTTTATGTTTTTTTGTCAGCAAAGTATAAATTATGTAATATTTCGAGTACAACTTCTTCCATTACCAATTTTTGACGGTTCCATCTTGTTCTGTAGCATAAGTTATTACTCATGAAAATCATGTGTAGCTATTATGTGGGATGGATTCTCGTTTCAAAGCAAACGATAAAGTTTATTGCCGCAATTATCCATTACTTCAAATTGCAATAAATCTGCATTAATTTTTCGCGATGCATAACTCAATAATTTATTCGTCTGCACGGGGTTCTCAGCAGCCTATTCGAGTAATCAGATGATGAATTATCTTCTTCTTGGAGTGCGCTATCGACTGTTTCAATAGCTCGAGATGGATGGTGCGGTAATTAGAGAATGTGTGATACCAAATAAGGTCGTGAACACATTGGGTGTTTTGTGGTATATTATTCGAACTGCTTTGTTGCTTGTTTTGTTTGTTTTTTTTTTATTTAGCGACAGTGCCGGGTGAAGTCACTGCGGGACCCGTAGTATACGTGAACAGGGGTGGGGACTTGAGTAGATAACAAACTATGTACAGAAAGGTTTTTTCGTGGCTGAACAAAAATAATAACACACTAGCTATTATTAACATATTCTGAAAAATTAAAATCACTCTAAATCAAATCCAACCCAGCTATTTATTATATTACACAATTAAAAATCTGTTTTTCCGTTAACCGGCTGTCGCTCCCCTATGAACAAAAACTCTCAAAAGTCGAAACTTGTGCGAGCTAAGGACTAACGAGGTCTTATCTTTTAACGTGTGATTCCTAACACGGCTTAAACACCCGACCAACACGGCGGTCGATTTGAGTGAGTAAACAAATCACCCACGACGAACCGACCGGCTACCGTCATATGAAACAATTCAAATGAAAGTGTTCTCAATATTAACCTATTTTATTGAAGAACTAGCGACCCGCCTCGGCTCCGCACGGGTACAATACTGATACTAAATATGAATTCACCCAACGGGAATTCAACAGCATGGATAAACAGTGATGAAAAGATGAATAATATGTTTTATGGTCACAACTTTTTTCCCGCTGCTGGCGTGTCAGTTGGAATATTCAAAAATCCTTTCTCACTGCATACCTATAATATAATCATAACTCATACACAAAATTTCAGCCTCCAAAACTCTAGTGGTATAGAGAAACAGTGATAAAAAGGTAACTTTATTTTATGAACGCTCCTTTTCGCGTTTACACCAGCAGTTGGCGTCCCAGTTGCCGCCCCAATTGGAATATTCAAAAATCCTCTGTAATTGCACGTCTACAACAGAACACGAATCTACATACAAAATTTCAGCCTCCGAAAATACGTCGGTACGGAGAAACAGTGATAAAAAAGTAATTTTCATATGTAAAATGCCCCCGTTTACTCCCGTGGGGGCGTCGCAGTTGGAATATTTGTAATTTTTTCCTTAGTGTGCTTCTACGACCCAAGAAGCAAGTTTTAGCTTCCTAGGACTCACCAGTACGGGGACACAGATAAATCGTTCACGATTAGTATGAGTTTTCTATATTCAAATCTTTTATTTTGTTTGTTCTTTTCATTTCTATGAGTAACTTTATTATGACTGGGAGTAATCAAAAGTTATTTTTCTTTTTTCGATATATTTATTTAAATGTTCGCGCTCAGTAGCAGTTGAGGTGACATCTACACCCCGCTATAAAAAACGGACTGACACGCAAGAAAAGGCAGTGTGTTTGATCCTCAGCTTACATAAATACCTGTAGTAGATTGGACAAGGTTACGGAATCATACGCGTATTCACAGTATAACGATATATTAACGACTCTTCTACTTCAAGTCACAAACGGTAATGAATCAATACTACATTTTCTATCCTATAACATAATGTAATCGGCACTGTCACAGTCATCTCAGTGACTAATGCTTAGATTATATATAAGTCACGCTGCTCCATCAATATTTCCATAGGCGGGTACTGCACGGCCATCCTGACCCGTTGTTGTCCCCAACAACTCAATGTCTATGGACATCTGTAAAAAGAAGGGATAAATATTCAATTACTGATATACCATCCACATTTGATTTCGCCATCAAAGGCTGATTTTACCATCAAGAGCTCATTCTGCCATCATAGGCTCGTTTTGCCATCGAGGGCTCATCGAGCCATGGAGGGCTCATTCTGCCATCAAGAGCTCGTTTTGCCATCAAGGGCTCTTTCTGCCATCAAGGGCTCGTTTTGCCATCAAGGGCGCGTTTTGCCATCAAGGGCTCGTTTGGCCATCAAGGGCTCGTTTTGCCATCAAGGGCTCGATTTGCCATCAAGGGCTCGATTTGCCATCAAGGGCTCGTTTTGTTCATTTACCTTAACGTTTTTGGAATCTGAACGGCTTCATGTGTTCTGCTGCCACACCTTCGTATGGGCGGTTAGCCCATACGAAGGTGTCGTGGTGACCTCATAACGGTCAGTTGGAAGGATCTCCATCACTTTGAATGGACCTCTAAATTTAGGTAATAGCTTTTCACTTTCACCATTTGCATTGACTTTGGTCAAGACCAAGTCGCCAATATCGAAAACTTTTGGTGGATTCCGTTTTTTATTAAAGGCGGCACTTTGTTTGCCTCTATTCTTTTCCAATCGTTGCGCTGTTTCAGCTCTTATCGCAGTGACGTCCACCTCCCTCTCTTCGGCGTTGTCGTGGATATCACCATCCATTTTCAGTGGGAATCCAAATAGAAGCTCGGCTGGCGTATTTTGTGTGATGCGGTGTTTCGTGATAATAATGCCTTGTTGAACTGTTGCCACTTTGGAATCCCATTCATTGCCATTTATACTTGCTCCTGAAGTCGCCAAAGCGTCTAGTATTGTTTTGTTTACTCTCTCCGCTTGGCCATTTCCTCTTTGGAAACCAACTGCTATGGTGTGTAACCTGATACCTTAAGTTCGGGATATTGTTTAAATTCATTGGAAACAAATCCTTTTCCCGCATCTGTTATTATTCTTTTCGGATTTCCGAAAATTGTACATATCTCGCTCAATGTCACTAGGACACATTTGTATATATATTTGTATATATATATATATATATATATATATATATATATATATATATATATATATATATATATATATATATGTATTTTTTCACAAATCTATTCAGTTTTTTAAACCAGTAATTTTTCTTAATTCTGTCCACGTATTCTGAGACCACCCTTATTCACACTGTATGTAACTTTCATACCATGTTTTAGCTGTTCCCTTCAATTTATTTAGTACTTGATAAACCATGAAACTATCAGACCAACCATATATACTTGCATTATGTTGGATAATATCGATCCAATCGGACACTTCCATATTCAGTGGATCAATCTCAGGCACTGCACTCGAAAAAAACAATACTAGAGCTTGGCTGTACATTGCATATTTGCGGCATAGTATTTGAACTGGCTACACTTACAGCTTGACTCTTGCGTTATCTCGATTCTTTCCGATGTCGAGTCGATTCCTTTGGAGACTTTTTTGCTCTTACTGACATCCTCTTTCGTTTTCGGTTACGATCCTCTTCACTGGAGCTGGAGGAGGATCTGGATGGACTGTTGTTGGTTGGGGACAAACGTCTCTTCGATTTCTTTCAGTGTTTTGACATGACACCACACTATTCACACTGTTCACCACTTCTGATGTAGTAGATTGGACAAGGTTACGGTATCATACGCGTATACATAGTATAACTATATATTAACGACTCTTCTACTTCAAGTCACAAACGGTAATGAATCAATACTACATTTCCTATCCTATAACATAATGTAATCGGCACTGGATGACTGTGACAGTGACACGCTGTCACCAAACAAGTATAAATATATAATGTTTTTTCATTCGAATTATATACAAAGGTGAACCTCTCGGTGAATCATCTAGTACGTGAAAAAATTAGGGCATCTAAAAAACCGTGTACTATTGCCTGTGAATTTTTATTAAGGTACAGCACATGTCATTCTGTCAACTACCAACGTGAGTCGTAAACTAGAAATGATTTAAGTTTCTCGCGCTGTTATTAAAATGGTTCGCGCACCAGACAAACCGTCATTACGTTTCATTATATGTTTGCTTAAATGATTTATTTGTTCAGATTCAATGTCTATCGTATAATTATCAACTGGAGTAAATGTGCCGTTATTATGTTATATTTGAATTATTGTATGACGTTTGTAGGTTACAATACAAAGGTGAATTATAGAGATCGGATAATCAAGCAGAAAATGTGTAGAATTTTCATCATATTTATAGTCCTGTAATGGAGTGTAATGTAATCTATTATCTAGTACATTTTATTAGTTCAGACTTCCATTGTCTAATATGATCTAAATTGATGATTCCTCTCATAGTCGATTGATGGTGGTTGGATTCCTGGTTCAGATACTCTCCTGTGTGAGCGTGTTTTCGATATACAGATATTTTCCAATTAGTGTCGGTTTTCTTCACCAATACGTAAAAACTCTACGAGACTGTGCTTTCGGTTTCTGTAATACAAAGGAAGGTTTCGAAAAGGAACTAGGCATCATCAAAAATGACCTTCAACGGAATTGTTACTCCAAAGTGGGGGAACAAGCATTAGCTAGAAGACAGCAAGAGCTCTCCACAAGGAAGAGAAGCCGCCATAAACATTATTTGTACGTCCCTACATCAAAGGATTGTCGAAAAGGATAAGAAGGATTGGGTCCAAGCATAACATCAGAACCTGTTTCAGATCTGGGAACACTATCCGTAGCAGCCTTACGAAAACCAGGCCATCAAATGCGGACTGCGATTCCAAGAATTGCATTTACCGGATACCCTGCGAGTGCCGATAATCATACATCGGTGAAACTAAGAGGCCTTTGAAAGTTCGCAATGCCGAGCACAAGAAACACACACAGCGAGAAGAAACCAGCAAATCAAGAATAGCAGAGCATATTTGGACTCATCAACATAACATCCAGTGGCTCAAGCTGAAATCATCCCCAAGGAGGAACACTGGTTTAGGAGAAAATTCAAAGAAGCTGCATATATGTTGTCCAACAATGCATTTAGACAAGCTAGCGTAAAGATACGCAACATATGGAAACCTATAATCAAGCGGAACACGACCAACTCTCGCCAAACGGTCAGTTTCTGTTTAAATCAACGAAGCGGAGAGAGGGAAGAGGGGATAGGTGAAAGCACTCGAATGATCTAGTTATCATCCGAAGACGATTGTGGACACTAACAATCGAAACGTCGTGAAGTAATTTCGTTGGGAATATTTCAATTTTTAATTAATTTTTAATTTTCATCTCGTGTTAATAGTTATTTTTTTATTTTTGGTTGTTGCTTGCATTTTATTCCATTGTGATTTCAGTTTTTTGCTTAATATAATAGGTATTTTTAGCTAACCTTTGTGTGTATAATTTATGCATGGGGCTATTTTATAGGTACTTGCTTCAAATTCAAAAGTCTCATTCTGAAATTTGAGGAAACTTCTTCATTGGTGCTTCATAACAAAGAAAGACAATTATTATATTGTGGCGAACTTCAGAGTTTCAAGTCCCCTTGTCTTCAAATAATCTCTAGAAATAGAACAATGATAACATAGCATAAAATTATAATAACTAGTTCTGCCAGAAAGATCAACATTTTTGATATTTAAATTCACAGACACATGTTTTGTTGTGAATTTCATGAATTGGAATGATGGTTTCGATTAAATATAACTAAAACAGATTGAATGGAATATCGGGAGAAGAGTATTAATATGAATAATACTAGTAATTAGGGTTAAATATATGTATTCGATTTTTCATTATTTTCAATCAGGCATTGAACACATGTGGCAAGTTCAGCTACGCAAACTACACAAATAGAACTCTGAGAAATATTTCTTTTGAATTATTCATGACGAAGATTTCGATAATTCGTTCTCAGAAGACTACGTGAACTGAAATAATTCAATCTAATAGATTGAACAAATACAGCAGTAGATGACAAATAACTGGTAATTCGATAATGAGGAAAGACATATTTGTTTTTTTCGGCTCTCATCAAAAATTAATTTGTAGTAGGTTACTCAAATATTCAAACAAATGTGAATCATGTTCATGTACTGAAAATAGATTTATCAATTATCAATTCAAAACCATTCGAAGTTTGTGGATTTGTTTCATAATGGTTAGTTTTTTATACATATAAGTGTTTCAGTTGAATGAATTATTGTATCAACAGTCATTTTCGTACTATCATCTATTCTTCTGGAATTTGGAAATATAATAATAATAATAATAATAAAGACCCAAAAAATGATGCATCTCCATAAGAGTTTGCATCCCAAATCGTCCGTTCCACGGTTTATCATGGCTTGCCAGGATGGTGTCTTCAACAACTTAGTCTGCCGCAGTCGCGTGATGGGGGTATAGAGGTTCCTGACACAAGGTGCAGGGTCTGCCGCGAGACGTCTGAAACCCTAATGCACAAATTGTCATCATGACCGTCTCAGCATATATCCATCGACATAACGCTTACCTACGTTACCACTTACAATACTTACCACTTAAGACACTTTTACGGTATTGACGAGACACCGGTGTTGCCCTACGCTCCGGGAGATATTGAATCGGTTGTGGGGAACGAGAAGAGCTGAATTTATTGGAACTATTCGTTCCCCACCCTCAAGCTCATACAAGGTAATACGCCTGATGTAGTCAATTCAAAATAAAGTTTTTCGAAATCGATGAAAAGATGCAATTTTTAGGAGGTGTCCCGTTTTCAAAGGGGTCACACTGTATACTAGGTTAATCTTTCTCTCTCTCTTTCTCTCTCTCTCTCTCTCTCATATATTATTGGTTTTGATTCAATATAAAGTTTATGGAAAGTTGTTGACAATGTTTCATGGTGAATTTTATTCGTTCGGACTTCAATTGTCTGATACGATTCTGATATGATTCGAAATTTATGAAAGAATAAATAAAATTGGAATGGATAGCTAAAACATCGATTATATATGTGCAATAAAACGTGAAATTAAAATACAATAAAACAAGATGAAAAATGGAAATGACTACAGAGAAAAAATTATTAAAAATATTAAATATAAAAATAAGCAATAAATTAAAAAATTAATAATGAAAAATAAAATAAAATACAAAAATAAATAATAAAGAAATTAGTAACTTATTTGAAATTTCTTTACCTTTGAAATAATTATTATTTGATTTTCATATTTATATTTTATTTTTTTAATGTATTCATTTATTTTTCAATTTACTGCCTATTTCTGTTTTTATTCTTTTTATTTCTAATTTTATTTGTTATTTCATAGATTTAGGTTCATATTGGAATGGAGAATGTTCCTCCTGACGAAAATCAAGTAGTTTTCATAAAAGAGCTCTAAAACAACGCATTTTAAACTTATTATTTCAATCTTTTTCTTTAAAAAATTATTTAAATACTTAAAAAAGAGGAATGGAATAATGCATTCAACATTTAAAGGGATTTGTTTCTATTTCATCATTTGGCAACATCGGTTATAGCTAATAAAGGACAATGAATCTGTAACCTGTATGAAACAAAGAAATATGACATATTTCAGAGGCGTGCTTTTCTGTTTACTCATGTTCCGAGTTCCGAGACATTCTGTGATATTTTGTGAACCTAACCTATCTTCCTCTATATAAATAAATAACAAAACAACTGTTATTTATGTGGCTTGTGGAGGCGGTATTGAACTATAATTTATATTTTGCCTTAACTGTTGATTTATAAAAATAATTTTCCTTTTTTAAAGTAGAATATCTAGGTACGTATAAATTATTTCAACTTGATATAGGCGCTGTTGCCAATATGTGAATTAGAAACAAATCCCTTCGAAAATTAAAACTCAACATTTGAAACATCAATTTGAATTGAAAAACTCATTAATTAAACTCAACTTTATTTTGTTCAAACTTGTATTTGCTGTAATAACCCAAATTGAGTAACATTCCCCATTATGTTAGGCAATGGAAGTCCAAACTAGTAAAGTTCATGAAGTTTAGTTTCTTCTTTGCAGAGCTTGCAAATAAAATTTCATTCTCAAAAAATGGTTTTATCTTGAAATTCATTCATATGAATTGATATGATGATATTTCGTTGTGATTCGTGTATTTGAAGGGTTAGAGATCCCCGATCACACGTAAAAACAGTCGTACGAAACAAAATTCTTCTGATATCTGTGCCGATGAATCGGAGTTGAACTTCACCAGCCGTTGACTGAAACCCATCTCAAACCGTACTTTTATAAGCATAAAAGTAAAAACTTGTAAAACGCAACCGAATATCTGACGAACATCGCTCGACTTTCGTCTGTTTCGTCGCGGACGAGTTTTTCTCTCGACATATTTGTGAGCGGGCCTCAGAATGGGCCAGTTGAACTGTCACTCGAAAAAACTTTGAATTCAACCGTTTTGGCGGTATGCGGTATGCGAATAAACGCACAGATCATACTTTATTCGTGCCATTCTATAATTGCCTTCTCGTGAGCTTTTGAGCTGTTCATTTTGTAAATTTTCGATGCCAGCGAATGCCCTTTTAACACTGATGGTTTTCGTGTGGCGTCTGTAGATAGTTTTCAACAATTACATTCGCAATGATCCTAAAAATAATTTACAAATTGTGTATATAATCGTCATCTCAATGATCTCTGTTTTTGGACACAATAAGTGCCGGTTTTAGCACTATCTGCGCCCTGGGCAATATTTCTGCGGCGCCCACTAACTTCAGGTCAAACCCATAAAAAAAAAGAAAACAAGGGATATACTTAAATACGTGATGAAATAACCACTTCACTTCCACAGCCCCTTTTTTCTCAAAAAGTTCGCCGAAACTCTCTGCTCTCCGTTGTCAACAATTATATCAGTCATTTTCGCAAAATCTCTCATCCCACGGGCTTGGAAGAAGGCATCTGTCACCGCTATTTTTAAAAAAGGCGTTAAACTCAATCCAATTAACTACAGGCCCATTAGTCTTTTATCTGTACCTTCCAAAGTAATGGAATCCATCATCGTAGAAGACATGTCAGAATTTTTAACAAAAAACACAATGATACCACCAGAACAACATGGTTTCGTCAAAGGTAGATCAACCACCAGCAATCTACTACAATGCATGAACGATTGGACGACAGCTTACGATAGGAAAATACCGACAGATATCGTTTATCTTGACTTCGCCAAGGCTTTCGACAGGGTCCCAGTGAGAAGGCTAGTGCACAAACTTGACACACACGGTATTCGAGGCCAACTAAACCTATGGATTGAAAATACATGACAGATAAAACTTTCTCGGTCAAAGTGGGTCACTCTTTTTCTTCGCACAGACAAGTCACAAGTGGAGTTCCCCAGGGATCTGTTCTTGGCCCGCTCCTCGTCGTTGTTTATGCAAGTGATCTTGCTCTTCACATAAAGTCCAGCAAGTCGTTCTATGCCGATGATACTAAACTGTATGGAAATGCCTCAGTCGAACATCATTCCCTTCAAGAAGACCTCAAATCGATTAGTCAGTGGTGCGAGGATTGCATACGTACACAATAAGCGGTCAATCATTACGTACAGTGTCACATGTAGACTTTGGAGTGACTATTAATACCGACTTAACTTGGTCCGAACATATAATATACACATGCACACGCGCAAACACACTGATTTACCTCATCCGCAAAACGTTCCTCCATCCATTAAACTCTACAAAACCTACGTTCGTCCAATCATGGAGTATGCAGGTCCAGTGTGGTGTCCGTTTCTGTTGCGCGATTAGGACTTGCTGGAAAATGTACAGCGTCGAGCCACATGTATGACTTTTTGTGAAGTGCGTCCAACCTATCCCGAAAGACTGAGGATGGCACAACTGCTAGCTTTTGACCAACGTCGACTCCGTGGGGTTCTGGTCATATCTTTCCGTATAGCTAAGTATAACTATGCTAATCAGAAAGAACTTTTTGTTTTCAACAATGATTCGCGGTTACGTGGTCATACACTCAAATTAAAAAAGGAAAAATTCGCAACGAGGCAGAGACAATATTTTCTAGTGAATCGTATTTTCGAAACATGGAATAACTTACCCAACGATGTTATGAATTCCGATTCAGTGAACAGTTTCAAAAACAAAATAGACATTTGCTTATTTGTTTAATCGGCTCTATGCATATATTATTTTTTTTTCTTTTTGCATGCATTGTATTAACTTGTTGATATCCTTCGTTTTTAGGCTTACATAGGACTTTGTCCTCAGCCTTTATTCATGTGTAATAATAATAATAATAATAATACATTAAAAAAGAATGAAATTTTACTTATCTTGCTTTTTTATCAGCTAACTCTTTTATGAAACTCGATGCTTTCAGCAATTTCATTTTCGATTAACAATGTTGCCAAGTTTGTCAATCGAGATTGATATATTATCGATCTCAGATAGTTTTTCATCAGGTTAAGCTAACAAAAACTCCCCTCCTCACTAGCAACCGTTACATGTAAAGTTAATTATATTCCTAATGGTATCCATACATTTGGATATAGTTCTTCTAAGATACGATCTTTGATGAAATTTAAATTAAAAACCGGAGTAAACACGTTCTTTCCAGGCGAGAAGAGTTCAGACTTGAGAGTTTATCACACAACAAACAACCATCTATATCCGATTTTGAGTCTAGAGTTAATTTCAATTGGAGATCAGTACAGAGTCGTACTTTTCTGGAATCAATTTTATATTGTACAAAAAAAACAAGATTCTGAGTATTCGTTTAACTGTTCAAATCTTCTTTCAACTGAGTGTCCAAAAAAGTTGAAAAAGTCCAACTCAAGTTTTTTTTTCCGTCGAAGTTATAGGTTAATTGCTGACACTTTCATTAGCTTCACGCTCAACATGTCGGATTGTGGCTCCAAATACAAGTTCAATATCTGATTTTTCAGCCAACTCTCTGTGGTTAAGAAGGCGCTTCTGAAGCCTGTATGTCTGTATTCTTCTGAGAAAGCACGGCATCAGTGAAACTATGAAGTTGAAATTTTTTTATTGATCGACTAGGGTAGTAACTTCATGGGAGACAAGAAGATCAGTTTTCTGAATTTCAATAAAGTAATTGAAGCGTAATTGAATTTCACAAACTTGGTAGCAAACTGCTTTGACATTGCTCATTTTTCTTTCCAAAGTGTGTCACTAGGCTTTTCAATAGAGAACCTGAGAACAATGAGCAAGCTCTGAATTACCCCAAATCAGTGGCACCTACGGCCAGATGGCTTCGACAATTGCAGAACTAGCCAAATGTTACACCCATGCTCAATCGCTAAAGAGATGGGATGGAATCAAAGGAAGCAATTTTGCCAGGATCACCCTGGGCGACCCTGAGAAGCTGGCGCCGAAGAAATTTCTGATGATATCCAAGAAAAATCTACGCTTAACACTAGGATTTCTGACTGGCCACTGTCAACTAAGGAAACACCTCCACAATATGGGGCTAGTGGACACACCTTTATGCAGGATGTTTGTCCTATGCGAGTGCCCAGAGTTATCGTCAATAAGAGAGTGTGTGTTCGGCGATTCTTGGCCTACACCTGCCCATATAAAGGAGATGTCTCCCAGTGACCTGTTCACCTTCCTGGAAAAGACAGGATGGACGATGACCTAGGAGGACAACTCTTCAGGAGGATGTACAATGGGGCACATGTGACCTAAGTGCTGTGGGCTTACACTCACTCTACAGATAGAGATTCCCCAAACAAGGTGACTGATTTGTGTACATAATTCATACTTTAAATCAAGTACGTGATGAAAAGCCATTTGTTTTTAGTTACATAATAAATAATTCATTGTATTTGACATTCGATCATACAGATTATGAATTTATTCCATATGTATGGAATAAATTCCTGAAACTGATCGATTTTTATTCCTCAATTGACAATTTACAGTATGACAATATTTTCCCCCTCCAGCACCCCTTCTGAATTGAAAGCACCCCCTCGAAAATTTTAAATAGCAAAGGGGGTCGTGTGGCACCTTGTTGGAAAGGGATTTTAGTCCTCTGTTCAGCAATATGAAGTTTTTTGAGTTTGGTGCAATCATAACTGAGAAAATTAATTTTTACAATTAAATTAAATGTTCAAAATGACTACCATTATTCACTTTTTGACAATAACCTGATATATTAAACAGTCCATCTCCTGGAAAAAATCTTTGAAGATACTAAAATATTAGACAAAAAGCCAAATAAACAATTGATATGAATTTAGTAGGCTGCTGTCATTTAGGTATTTAAAGTTACTAAAAGACGTCAGTATAATATTTGTGGGCGTATTAAATTTAATTATGGCTCATTTGTCCGAGACTCAAAGAATAGACAATTTAATTATGATTGGTTGTGGTAATAAAACAAGAACTCAAAAGGAGGTTTGTGAGATTTTTAATAATAAATCCCCTGGTCAACACGTGTCGCAGTCTACAGTTAGCAAAATTGAAAAAAAGTTTCGTGAAACTGGACATGTAAAAAATATTGGAAAACCAGGTAGAAATGTTCAATTTACTGATGAGAAAAAGTTAGATGTACTTCTAGGGATTGAGGAAAATCCGCATAACACAACTCTAGAACTTGCCACCGACAATGATGTAAGTAAATCATCTATTCTAAGAGTTTTACATAAAGAAAAATACCACCCTTACAAAGTTCAGTTGGTTCAAGAGTTGAATGAAGATGATCCTGATAGAAGGCAAGAATTCTGTGAATTGATAATGGACAGAATGAACGCAGATTTGCAGTTCATAAACAAAATAGTGTTTTCTGATGAAGCGACGTTTCATTTAAATGGAATAGTTAACAGACAGAACTGTAGATATTGGAGCAGAGAAAATCCACTGAATGTGTGCGATTCACATTCAATATCCTAAAAAAGTTAACGTATGGGCTGGTATCATTAACAATAAAATTATTGGCCCTTATTTTTCTTAGGGCACTGTTAATGGTGAGGTTTATCTAAATTTTTTGATCAACTTTTCAGTGCCTACATTACAAATACATTTTCCCGATGTTATTCATCCAAATGAGATAGATCGAACTATTTACTACGAACAAGACGGAGCTCCACCGCATTTTGCACGTACAGTTTGAAATTATTTAAACGAGGTTTTTCCCAGTCGGTGGATTGGAAGACGTGGAACGATCGAATGGCCGGCTAGATGTCCCGATTTTACTCCTCGATTACGTCGAAACGGGGTTATTTAAAATATAAAATATATTTTAATAGACCAAACAATATTGCTGATTTAAAAGTTAGGATAACGGAAGAAATTAACAAAATAACCCCCGAGGTCATACAAAATGTTGTACGAGAATTCCAAAATCGCGTCGGTTATTGTCAAGAAGGTAATGGTGGTACTTTAAACATTTAATTCAATTGTAAAGTACATTCTAAAACAAATTATAAATATTATGTGGCATTATTATCTTCATTCTACGTAAAGTTTTGTAATACCTAGAGACATTATCAAAATTGTACATCCTAAATATCAATGTTCTCAGTTATGATAGGTGACAAACGACCCCCTTTGCTATTTAAAATTTTCGAGGGTGTGCTTATAATTCAGAAGGGGTGCTGGAGGGAGATAATATTTTCATACTGTAAATTGTCAATTCAAGAATAAAAATCGACCTGTTTCAGGTTTTTTTCACATAGTACATAATAACCCTAAAAATGAATTTATTCTGTACATATGGACCGCACTGTAGTTCGAAATACGAATCGATATTTTAGGTGTCATATTAATTTACGAACGGATTTCAAGTTTAACCCAATTGGGAATCAATTGAGTTATTTTAATAAATAATCATTTCATGACAGTACAAAATGAAATTATATCACTCTATATTGTAATATATCTGCATATCAATTATTTATTTTATTTTTCATGATATGAAAAAATTAAGACCTAGGATGCCAATGATTTTCAGCGCCCTACCCTAAGGCCGCTACTGGATATAATGTATATAAGTTTCTCATGATTGAAATATTTGGTAACATATTGAACTTCATGAGAACTTTTGAGAAATATGATGTTTTTGTTTCCTTGTTGGATAATTTCTTAAGTGAAATGTGTGGAAAAAATATATATTTCTCGAATCAATAATGATTTATTCAAAACTTAGTGACTTCTCAAGAACAGACAAATTCTTTTGAGAAACCCTTCATCTATGAGAACTTATCTAAACCGTTCTGAATATAATTATGTATATTGAGAATTGTTTTCGTTTTCACTTTCTTAGTAACTAGAAGTACAGGGGTGCGCAAAAGTCCGGAAAAAAATAATATCTTTTTAACCGGTATTTTAGGAAAAAAACGCTGAAACGCGTCAGTTGATTTCACGTTGTACGCATTTTTTGGCAATAAAATGATTTTTTTTCAACCCCTTAGCTGCAACACTCCCCAACTTTTTTTTTTCGAATGCAAACCTATGTCGTACATGGGCTCATTGAAAAGCTCGTAAAAAATAGATTCTGATCATACCCTTTATTTTTTTTGTGGTTACAACGAAATGAGAAAAAAACTCTTTTGAAAAGTTACAAATACCTAACTTAGTGCTACCTACGAGTGAATTAACGTAACAGATGTTGAAATTGGCCTCCACCCCCTACTTGGCAGGCTCCTAGGCGATGGTAAAACCCGTCTACGGAATTCCGAATGGCCTCAGCCGGTATGTTATGTGATTCCACTCTAATTCTGCTTTCTAGATCTTCAATATTAGCCGGCCTATTTTGATAAACCTTGTCTTTCATATATCCCCAATAAAAATAATCTAATGGCGTTAAGTCTGGGGATCATGTCGGCCATTCAATTGTACCACGTCGTCCAATCCAGCGTCCTGCAAATATGTCATCGAGATATTCTCTGAAATGTGGGGGAGCGCCGTCCTGTTGGAACCAAAGTGTTTCAGTGGGGATATCTGGATCTGCTTCATTGGGAAACATAACAGCTAAAGCAGGGACTAATTCAAAGCGTAAAAAGTCTAAGTAGCGTGCAGCTGCAAGGTTTCCCTAAAAAGAGGTATGGCCCTAATATTCTATTGTTGATGATGCCTGCCCATACATTTACTTTCTGAGGACGCTGCGTACGAGCTTCGCATATCTAGTGTGGGTTTTCCTGACTCCAGAATCGATAGTTGTGCCTGTTAACTACTCCATGTAAATAAAAAGTAGCTTTGTCCGAAAGGAGTATGTTGAGTGGAAACCCATAATTCTCGCCACATCGCCTCATTATTTCCTCATTATTTGCAAACACCTGTCATAGTCATCTTCCAAGAGCTCTTGGACAAGACATACATTATATGGGTGATATTTTTCTGTTTTCAAAAACCTCCCAATTGTATGTCCAGACGCAGGATTGTTTTGGGCTAATGAAACCGTTGACAAATGTGGATCTTTCTGCAGAGATACGGCATATATGTATATTATTTGAAAATAATAAAGACCTTTATTATTATTATTATTAATGTCCAATTTTTGATTTTCGTCTAAAACATGTGGCCGGCCACTTCTTGGCAAGTCTTTCACTGTACCATGTTCTTCAAATTTGTGTAAGATTTTACAAGTAGCCTGGGAAATGTGATTTTCCGGATATTTTGCATTAAATAAAGTACACACCTCACTTCGACTCCGCATTCTATCCTCACATCCCAACAATATCAAGACTTCGATACGCTGCCTCTCTGACAATACCATTTTTGTTTAGTAAATTAAAAAAGAACACTTTGAAGGTACCCAATTAATAAACTAAACATACATTATTTTCAATTTCACCCAGAAATGCCTCAATTTTAAAACTGAGTCAAGACAATAGTTCTTATCAGAGTATTCATTTTGGTACAAAAAATGCAACAACCTTTTTCTCTTTTTGAGGTACACTGGTAAACAATTGCTTGGGATGGAACTAATTTTATGTGTAAGTTTTTCGTGAAAAAATAAAATCCACAGAATGTATATGCTACATTACGTTATCAGTTTTTGCACATATCAATAAAATTTGTTGTGGTGCCTGGCCCGGTTGGTCTGTTCTTAAAATTTGTAAACTTTTGAATGTAGGTACTGTGGTGATACTTAGAAATTATTGAGCAATGTACATTATCACCACTTATTTGTTTTTTGCAACGTGATTCACCCGTAGATATCACTAAGTAGGTATTTCTAACTTTTTTGGTTTTAAAAGAGTTTTTTTCTCATTTTGTGGTAACCGCATGAGTAAAAAAAAATAGAGAGTATGGTCGGATTTCAGTTTTTACGAGCTTTTCAATGAGCCCATACACGACATAGGTTTGCATTTGAAAAAAAAAAGTTGGGGAGGGTTGCAGCTAAGGGATTGAAAAAAAATATTTCATTTAATTGCCAAAAAATGCGTACCGCGTGAAATCAACTGACGTGTTTCAGCGTTTTTTTCCTAAAATACTGGTTAAAAAGATATTAATTTTATTCCGGACTTTTGCGCACCCCTGTATATTCAACCATTTTCATAAATGTTATCAAAAATGTAATTTTGATGCCCTGTTTGGAACCTTTGGTGTAGTAACGAATATTACTTTAGTTTAATCCCAACACCAAGCATTATTTTCACACCTTGACACATGTTTCAATCACCAAGTGTTGGGAAAAAACTCCGGTAATATTGATCAGAAATGATGTGGCAAAACCCATATTTATCAACCAGTGCCTTAAGATATCAACAGAATAATCGTATAGCTGTCACTGTCTTTCGTTTTATGTTTCCTTCTCTTTTCTGTCGCATTAACGCCACTAATAAAAACCACAAGATCGACGTTATATTTGTTTTTACGTCGGAATTAGAACCTTGTAGATACAATCACAGTTTCACAACACCTTTAAGAGGAACAGCGTTCAAGATAAAGATGTGAGATGCTATAATGAAATATATTACGTAAGAGAACAAGAATAGTATCGGTACAGCCCATCGACAAGCCCGCTTCATCTCATTAGCAGATAGTGCCAATTGATATGTTTTTAATTGTTGTTGCATCCGCGGCCCTGAGTAAACAGATGGGCCATTGTGATTTACATTTACATTCGGAAATGAGCGGTGATGATAGTAATGGTAGTAACAGGAGAAAGGTGAACACGCAAGCACGTACTTCGGTAACTGCAGACGGGTCAGATGGGCATCAAAAAAAAATAAATTATGATTTCACACTTTCATAGTGCCTTTATCGTTTGATCGCCGGAGCATCTGGGATGCGAATGTTTCAGACGATGCTTTGAAAACAATTATGTGTTGATCTCGTTTCTTTCAGGCCGCCTTGGCTGTTTTGTTTGAATGATCTGGAACTGACTTCGATTTATTCACAAATAATGATGAAGGATAACTTAGCTAAAGCTCTGGCGGCAGTAAAGGCTAAAAGCAAAACACTCGATACAACTATTACTCCAATCCCCCAATCGCCACAAAAGAAAAAACCAGGATAGGAATTTCTGGCAAAAACTTAACAATCTGCACTGATAGCAGAGAAGCCATATTAGCTTTGAACAGACAACATGTTACCTCAGGGATAGTACTAGAGTGCCACCAAGATTTAGCCAAAGTCTCGGTAGATAATAACATTATCCTGAGATGGAGTAAAGGTAATCGCATTGCCGACTCTTTAGCCAAGAGAGCGGCTGGACTAAGAATTTTAGGACTCAGTGGCACCTACGGCCTGATGACTTCGACAATTGCAGAACTAGCCAAACGCCACACCCATGCTTAATCCCTAAAGAGATTAGATGGAATCGCAGGATGTAATTTTGCCAGGAACACCCTGGGCGACCCTGGGAAGCTGGCGCCGAAGAAATATCTCGCGATGACGAGGAAAAATCTACGATTAACAGTAGGATCTCTGACTGGCCACTGTCATATCAGGAAACACCTCCATTATATGGGGCTAGTGGACACACCTCTATGCAGGAACGGGAAGATGTAACTGTCAGGCATGTCCTATGCGAGTGTCCGGAATTATCGACAATAAGAGAGTGTGTGTTCAGCGAGTCTTGGCCTACACCTGCCCATATAAAGGAGATGTCTTCTAGTGACCTGTCCACCTTCCTGAAACGGACAGGATGGACGATGACCTAGGAGGACGACTCCTCGAGAGGTTTTACAATGGGTCACATGTGGCCTAAGTGTTGTGGGTCTACTACACTCACCCTCCCTACTCTACAGATACAGATACTGCAATCCCTGTTAAAGATCTGTCCCAAGCTTCCCAGATGACTATTGAACAAGTGCAGCAAGTGGAGGAACTTTTAAATGAGCCGGACAAGAAAAAAATCAATATTTTGTGGAAGATATCGAATTTAAAAAAAAGATTAAACAAAGAAAAATTCAAGAACCGTACCACTTAGCCTTCTGTTGAATGAACAGAGCGAATTACTGACGTCAATCAACCGGCTACCGTCCATCCGTTTCGGGGTATACCTCTTTATTTTTCTGTACTACAACTTTGTGTAGTACAGAAAAATTGATAAGGACAAATTGATAAGGTTGTCTAGCGCATGTGTTTTCTACTCGTTTATAATTTCAATGTGATTTCAACACGTTTTGTATCACTATTGTGATATTTGTATCATGGTAACGATTATCAGTAAGATAAATAACGCATTCATTAATTTTCATCACTTGTTGAAGTTGTTATGTATAATGTTTGATCTCAACAATGTTGCCTTTGAGCTGTACCTTCGTCTACATTGTCATGTTTTACTTGTAAAAATTAATAAAAAATAGACAAAAATTAAAAAATTCCTCCATTGGTTTCAGATGTTTTAGGTCTTCAGTAATAACCTTGCTCAAAATTTCACAATTCAAACAATAACTAACACCTGCAAATGCATTTTTGGAACGATACAATTAAGAAAAACGGCGTGTCTTGGACTTCTGCGACGTTATTCCATATGAGATCCTCTTGGTTCGTGACCGTTCCTTAGAAATAGCTATGACACCACCAATACCAAGGGATTTATATTGTTTCCAACAGGAATCTAATATTTTGATTCGCAGACGTCTAGTTTCTCTTTTTCGGCGAAAACAAGAAGTCCTATGTATTGAACGAAAGTAATTTTCCATGGAGAGAATCGGGGTTTTTCATCGACCTTTTTTAGGTCTTCCTATTTTCCACAATCTGAAAAATATAAAAATTGTAATGGAAATCTCCAAACAAGTGTGGAAACGGCAAACTGTTCAGTTCATCCCAATGCGTAAATTCTGACAAAATCTTAAAACTTGAATTGATTCGCAGCTGTTTCATCACCACAGTGATCTGTAGATAGGTCACCATAGTCAAAGAATTGTGTGATACCACACAATACAAAGGATGTATAAATGGATTGGACGGGTCTTTGTAGATTGTCAGAAGTCCGAAAATTCTCCTTACAGTCCAGGTATCTAAAATAGGTTTGGCAAAGCCGAAAACGATACCAATGACAGATTCTGGTATGGTGACACCGCTTGTAGCTTCATTCCTTGCAAAGCAGTAAGCTATTTCATTACCTAAAGGGAAATCACTCAGCCGCTGTCTGAAATAGAATTCAATGTTTTAAAAACTCGAGCATCAGTTTTCTCCAAGAAGGAGAATATGGCAAAACCAAAGATTAATGAACCACTTGATTAGAGACCTAAACATCACAAGCGAACTTGATGTCCCGGTACATCGTAGTATGCCTGAGGAAATGTATTTTTCCAGAAGATAACGAATCCTCACGCCTCAGTCATTTCATCCGCTTATAGCTATAAAATAGTTACCTACCTATATTTTTGGGAATCAACGTAACACTCCTTGCACTACATTTTTTTCAGCCCTTTCGTTTAGAGTACGCCGTGAATTTCTCGAGATGGTTTTTCCTATTGAACATCGATCGATTTATAATGAGGTATAGGTATCTGATAGTTTATTTTATATTTCAGGTAAGGCGCTGGGCTACTGTCTTTTTTCTAAATGAGTTGGTCAAGGTTCAAGACTGATGAGGTGAGTGTAATTTTTATATCCAATGTTTTCTGCAGAGAAATATTCAGTGTTATGTTTGTCAGAGTTCATAAGCATTTATCATTGAAAGGTCCGATCAAAATGTCTGACGTCACTGGAAATGCCTTTATTTCAAGCTGACCGTCCGGACCGTCTGTGACGTCAGCACTATGATGAATAGATATAGATGACCACTATAATCAACCCATTTTATGGAAATAATAAATGAAACAGACAAGATAACAAGTGATTTGACATAAATTTGAATGAAGGAAATTGTGTTCTTTTTATCATTACGGCACCTGGCTGGAGCTGAATTGAAAAGAATTGTGCTCGCATCCTGGATGGATATAAAGTTATAAGGAAGTGCATATCAAAGTTTTCTTATTCTTGAGAAAAAAATTGTATATCCTCTTATTGTGGCCGTAACCGTAATACTCCACTCCAGGCCAGCCACCATCTACAGGTACGTCTGTCGTTGGCTGGTCAATTCGTAATCAAGGTATGTCTTTAATAGACACATTTTCAAGACATGACTTAAATATGACACATGATCGCTCGTATAACCATGCATTAACTACTTTACCATTTACATCTGGTCTTCGAGATCATATATGAACAGACCACTCCTCTAGGAAGGTTCAGACAAGTTCCACAGGAGATACTTTTCACTGGAGGAAAATATACTCATAACAACATTTTGACTAGGAGAGCTCTTTCTATTATGTATACTCTAGTGCGTATAATACTATAAGTAATACAGTTCGGTTGCTTGAAATTTGCATTGCCTAATTGCTAGATTTGAATTGAAACGGGGTTTTTGGTTACTAACGTAGAGGGAATCTCATAGCTATTAGTTTTCCCTTAACAATTCATGAACATTTACTTCCCTTAGCAGCTTTATCAGTGACCATAGAATAGAGAATACAAGAATGACAATCTTTGGATATATCATTTACTTACCATTTTTCATTTTAATAATGTAAACTCTGGTGTATATATATATACATGGGGGTACTTGCTTTATAGTAAATATATAATTTATTCCATTAGATATCACAACTGAATATCGTTAACTGTTTTCCTCACGATACATAAAAGATTATCATTTCGACCCACTCTTCCGAAGAAGCAGCTAGCCACATTTTTGTACTAGTGAAACCAGCATTATGGCCCAAACTTCTGTAGGTTATACAAGACATATAAAAACATTTTAAATATATTCACTAACCGATGACAACCAACTAGATTTAACGATTATTCTCATTAATGTCTCTGTAATTGTACACATTGAAAACTGTCACCGAACCTGTATGGAGATCAAATGATTGTCGTATCAATTCGTCGCCTTGGAACTTTAGAATTGACGTAAACATCTTCGCTCGCTGGATGTTCTGTCATTAGCCGCGACATGAAAATTGTGCGAATTCACGACCCTTTCGCAGAGTTACAATGCAAAGTACGATTTAAATTCTTTCCATTTTTAATGCTCTCACTTCGTAAATGCGATTTCGATCGAGATGGGTGTTCCTTGTCGCTCGTCTCTCGGCTTAGTTTGTCAGGCGAGTTCAGTGTTGCCAACACAAAGAAGATGTTCTGCGCGAGTTTCATGTCAGGGTTAGGTTATAGGGAGGGTCATGCGAAACGTCATGCAAAAAACGCAACACATGCGCGAAGATACTGAAAATACGCAGATTTTGCGTGTTTTGTATCTTGTTGGCAACCCTGGTCAGCTTCGTTCTCCGCAGTATGCAAACTTGCTGAGAAGCAAAATCTCGACGAGATTTATATACATGATTGGCTCATCGTTTTCGCGAACGTGGTTGCCACGGTCGTCGTTCACTTGTTCTTGACGAACAGCAGGAAATGGAAAGCTTCTTTAACGATGTTTATTGCCGATACCATCCGTTTATTGTGTTGCTTCGATTTTTTATCTCGACACCATCTACAACTGCTTTTCGTGGTATTCTATATTTCGACGTCAGGAATAAACCAGGGGTGATGTGTTATTTTTTATTGACTTTGTTCCTGTAAGAATGTATCAAATTATTCGAACAAGAAACGAAGCCGAATCCAGAATATTTATTTTATATAGGTTACTCCTCTCGGTTCTTTAATAAGTGGTACATTCATAGATCGACAATTTTAGTCGAAAACTATAACATACGACTCCAAACACTTCCAGATCACTGTGAGTTACATCCCTGACAACCGCGACCTCTGTGCACTTCATTACATTTCACTTTATACATCGACATGACAACTGACAGTTGACTTGGGCATGTCCTCTAAAACAGTTACCAACATGTTTTCAAAGGTTTACGACAAATTATCTACTTTTATATATCCCATCCAGTGTTTTCAATAATGTAGAAGATCTTTCTATGTGCCTAAACTTTTAAAGTGTTTCCTCATTGATTTCATTCAGTAATGTATCATAATCTATTTGCAAGCTTCACATTTATGATCTCAACTTTCGTAATTACCAATTCACTGGTTGAAATTTTGTTATTCTTGGAACGTCATTTTGTACCAAAGAGTTTTCAAAAAAGAGCTCGAAAGCTAGAACAAAGAAAAAGACCAAATTTTTTCGTTTCCGACTACAATACCAGATCGTTGTCTCTCAACTTGGCCAGTCGCGCATACCAATCCTTTCTTTCTCTCTTTCTGTATTCTGGATATCATATAAATCTGCTACCGTCTCAGGAATCGTGAAAAATCTGTTGTAACTCCCAGTTTTTTCTGGTTCACCATATTCCTTAATTTCCTCGACAGGTGTCGATGAATTTGTCTTTCTACCTCTCCATCTTCATACAGAAATTGTGGGGAACTTACAAAGGAAGAAAGGAAGCAATTCATTTCAAATTAAACTCTCCACAAAGATGTGTAGATCATGTCTAGAAGCTACTGAAGAGTTTTGATGTTTGACTTCAATTGCTCTCTTCTTTCCATTAATAATTTTCCAAAATGTTTTGTATTGTTGTAAATCATACCCGGAAAAAATTAACTCCGGACGCTGCTGGTCTTCGTCAATCGATTGTGACTCGGCCGAAATCTCGCTCAACTCGACTTGTGCTTCGCGATCGTTCTAGATGTCGCGTCGCTTCGAGATACTTCCAGTAACTTCCCTATAGGCTTCTAGAGACCTCCGTAACGATTATGGAGGTTAAAGATAACGAGAACCATCTTTGTGTGTCAAAGAGTGTTCGTTAAAATGTGCTGAATGACGGTGAAACATTATTATAACTAATAGTAAAAAATTGTTATACATACTGTTGAATGACAGTACGACAGAGACTGAGGTGGATCATTATTTGTATTTTTCAATTTACGCTTTCCACCATGCAAATTTTGCTCATTTATTACTTACAATTTATTACAATGTATTATAACAGTAAGCACTAAAAAATCACAAAACCTATTATTCAAAGCTGATAAGAAAATTCAATCGATGTCTCCCACGTTTTATCACAGCAATAATTCTAGGTTATATTGACGAAATTAATTCATATCATATCCTGTGTCTATGCCAACGCCATTATGGAGGGTTTTTGAACTGTTATTCAGTGCTGAAAGTTGGACACATTTTCAAGCTTCCTTCCATATTAGACGATTCTCCTTATTTCTACCCTCTATAAACTTGTGATGCACTGTTTAAAACCTTTGGTGTAGTAATGAATAGTACTGGAGTTTTTTTCCAACACCAAAACGTTATTTTCAAAACCTTGACATCCTCTATAATTACGATATATAAACACTACCAATACGCAGATCAGAGGAGTCTAGTTGAAAGTGCGGTATGGAGTGATCTAATAAGGCGACAGACATTTGAGTATTAATTGAACAGAACTGGCCGCTACTTGATGAAAATCCATATTAAAACTAATTAATACAGTTCATTATATGATTTTCACTATAAAGAGTTTTTAAAAAACTGCGACACGTGTTTCGCTATACAATACCTTTCCCAAATACTATAATTTCTCAAGTATCACCACTTTGTTTCGAGAAATTTCTAACGCAAAGCACTCAAAATCTGCCTCAGGGAAATAGGATCGTTCTTTCATAAAACTCTCCGCACGGCACCGCATTCCGCAAAGTCGAATTTCCTCTTGAACCGATCGAGTCGGCAGCGGCCATGGCCTATGTGATGGACTAACAATGCCTCGGCATCGAACCACGCAAGGACAGGCGGCAATTAAAGAGCTCGAACCATCTGACAAACTTCATTCAAGACGTTCTTCCCAGTATTAACGACAACACAGTAGACTAGTAGACTGTAGAGGTTCACTTCCATTGTTTTTTCTTTTCAGGCCAATAACCGGTGAGTAAATGAAATGAGGAAACTTTAGTTTCTTACCAAAACAAGCATAACACCAGAAATGCAATAGTCTTCTCGACGCACGTCTCACCAGCCAAGTTGGCGTTTTCGGTATATGTATACGCCGTATTTATCTTGATCACTTTTTCTTTCATAGTCGTTTATTTCACGCATGATACTGATTGTTCTAGCAGGGGAGCCCACGATGCAAAATGGGGATTTACTCGAGCGTCATTGAGACATATTAGGTTGCAAAGCTTAGATGATAAGAAGAAAACAATGTTATATAATATATATACCTTTTCATTGGTGGGGGAAGCGGCTATAGATTTTTAAATGTAAAAAATACTGTTGCATGGACATACTCGAGCGCGTCAGATATTGATAGCATAAATGTCCTACGTATTTTTTATAATGTTGGTATGTTAATCTGATCGTTTGCATGATGTGGATGGTTGTACGTAAGGGTTAAAAGTGAAAAGAAAAAGAAATTAATCGAGCGCGTCAGATTTTCTAAGGGGATGTTAAGTGCAACAAAAAAAAGCTCTCATTCAATAATCTGACGATTTCGATCTGACGCAAACTCGCGGTGCAAAAAAATTCACTAGTTTGAAATACTCAAGTGCGTCAGATTAAGATATATATGGTTCATCTTTATGTTTTAGACGTGCTGTCTGTTAATCTGACGATTATCTAATGGGATTCGCTTAATCTGACAAAAACAATATTTTTTTTAATTTTTTTCAATTCATTGAACTTAATTAATTGAAAAGCTCAGGAAATATCATGCAAATAAATAAGTGTATGTTTTTTAAGTAGAATACTTGTATTTATAAGAAAATAATTTTTGAAAAATGCTCAAAAAATTTAATTTTTTATGATCAATTGATTAATTAATGAAGAAAGGAGAAATTAAACTTTCCATGATTCTTACCACTTTTATTTGAAACTAACGTTACTGCCGTTTCCTCCTATAAGGACATTTTCAAACTTATACAATATATAAGTTTGAAAATGTCCTTATAGAACGAAACTGTAGTAACATTAGTTACAAATAAAAGTGGTAAAAAACATTGAAAGTTCACTTTCTCTTTTTTTCATTCCCCACTAGTGGCTAAGTACATATTTGAAGAGAACCATGTTAGTATACATATTGATTGAGTCCGCTAAGGTAAGATTCCAAAAGTTGTCAGTAAATTTCATTGAAATCGATGCACTAAAAATTGACAGTATTCCACAACATTCCAGAATATACTGGAATGTTGTGAAATGCTCGGGAGAAGTCTGTAATGTCCAGGAACATCCCAGGTTATTGTGGACTTTCTGAAGCCTTTTTTGTATAGATCTGGCTATCCATTGGAAGGGTGTATAAAGCAAGATCAGTCATCCTCTCATAAAGTTTATTATTTCATTAGCACGCAATGTCATATCAATTTCCTAAGAAAAGCTCAGTATCCCGTAAGTGACTAATAATAATGACCTTCGATAAATTTACTCAAACAAAAGTATCAATTTTATTTTTGAAATAGATGAGTACCTATTTACCTGAAGACATCAGAAAACAGCAGATGTGATCTTAAATTTCGAAATAATTCACTACTTCAAACTAAACCAACGCAAAAACACATTTCTTCATCACACATGTTCGCGACAGGCCGCTTGAATTAATTTTCTCCAGGAATAGTTTCAATTTTGCGAAAGATATTATGTGCATGCATTTTTTTGATAAGGGTTAATACCTTATTAGTTACCATATCATATATGTGACCATTATTTTGAATATTAAAATGGGTAAGGTGTGCTGTCATGGACTTTCTTGTTCACCTATGGAAGAACAACAGTAAGCAGTGAATTGTTTTCTTATATCTTAGAGGTATTAGGCATCATTTTTTATAAAAGCTCTCATAGGTAGCACCACCGCCCAATTTATAACAAATACCATCACATAATTCACACAAAACATTAACAAATTATACACATAAAGCTTCTTGAATAATTTCGTCCATTGGTGAAAACCATATGAAAATCAGTTTGGTAGGTTTTCAGTTCATTCAGTTCAGAATAATCGGCAGACAGCCGGAGAATCTAATTAATAATACTTAGTGATGATTATACAGGGTCCTGCAACAGTGGCGCGGTGTTCCATATCTCTATATAGGAAGCAGATAGGAATCTAATTTTCTATAATATTACCTTATTGCTCGAGCTCGACAAAATAAAAATATTGGCGGTCACACAGGGTGTTCGATTTTTTCTGGGCGGATCCCAACTGTGTCTTTTTAAATGGCAACCTATATTTTTTATCGCTTTTTCGGTTTCTTCATAGAAAATAAAATAAACTTTATGTATATCTGCACTTCGAAAATATTGCCGGTTTTCGAGATATCTAGCATGACAGGTTTTTTTTTCCAATATTCGTCACTCAGAATATTTGAAATTATAAAGTGGTGCCAAGTCCAGTTGAAATTTTTTTTTGGTCGAATATTCTACATTGGTAACTCTCTCAAACGATATATCTGAAATCGACCTGTGATATACAGGGTATGAAAAACCGCTTGCCAAATATTGTAAATGAAAATTTGCAAAATCTTCCTTAGATTAAATGGAACACCCTGTATATTATTGATCCATAAGAAGCGCCAACGAAACCTCTACAAATTTCATTAAGTATTCCCTATGGCTAAGTTCAATAGTTTTTCTTAAATGAGCATTTCTTTCGAAAAATGGTCATTTTTTCAAAGCGAAATCCATTTGACGACTGATAAAAATATACGAAAGATATCTTGTTTCAATTTTGTACATTAGAAGGTGTCCAAACAAATATTTTTTAACGAAATAAATGTATGTACCTATCACTTTTTGCTAAATGGAAAATTATTTTTTCATTGGATGCAGAATTTCACTCATAAATCGTGCAATATCAAACCAAACAAGTTAAAAGAAAGAAACATTATAAATAACTATTTTTTTCATGTTATTATATTCATTCAGAGCTTGAGTTCTAGATATTCAAATTTGTCAACTGGCAAATTACAAAACTACAAAAGGGAGAGTTTAATTAAGGTTGATAATGAAACTTTTATAAAATATGTTCAACATGTCTTCCATTTTCTTGAATGCAGAGCTGAAGTCTATGTTTGAAAGACTGTTCTACCCTGCGCAAGACAGCTGGTGTAATGCTGCGAAAAGCATTCGTTATTCTAAGTCGCATATTTTCGGGAGAAGTTGGTGGCTCAACGTAAACCATATTTTTTATGTATCCCCATAAGAAAAAATCTAGTTTCGTCAAATCTGGTGATCTAGCGGGCCACCGTACAGGCCCATTCCGTCCTATCCATTTATTGGGAAATACTTCATTTAGATGATCTCTCACTTCTGCCGAATAGTGAGCAGGTGCACCATCATGTTGTAACCACATTCTATTGCGGAGTTCAAGAGGAATATCATCTAACAAACCTGGTAAATCATTTCGTAAGAAATTGAGATACATTGCACCATTCATATGTCCCTCAAAAAAGTATGGACCAATTACATATTCTCCAATGATGCCTCCCCAGACATTTATCGACCACCTATGTTGATAATCCACTTGTCTCAATAAGTGAGGATTTTCTGTCGCATAATAATGGTAATTATGTCGATTTACAAATCCATTTTTATGGAATGTCGATTCATCCGACCATAAAATATTATTGAAAAAATATTCGTTTCGACGAATTTTGTTCATGGCCCAATTGCAAAATCTCACTCTTTTCTCGAAATCAGCATACAGTAGTTCTTGATGTAACTGAACGTGGTATGGATGCAAGCGATGTTTCTTCAATACTCGTTGCACTGATCTCTCACTTATATCCACTATTTCCCCAATTTGTCGTTGACTCCTACTAGGATCTTCTTCAACAGCAAGAAGAACTTGCAATTCATTATCTTCATTAGTAGCTGGCTTGATGCGCTCATGTTTGGAATAATTAATAGATCCAGTTTCAACGAATCGTCCCAAGACCTTTCGGAAAGATCTTTCATCTGGATGCCTTCTATCTGGATACCGTTGAGAATAAATTCTACTTGCCAATAAACAATTCCTGTCTGATTCACCTAATATGAAAATCATATCAATCAAATCACTTTTTGATAACAACATTCTGATGAAATTACACCGACAGTTCAACTTCACGATTGACTAAAAATTTCAATATTCATTTGCAGCCAAATATTTTGTTCTGTCATTTGCCAGACTACTTGATTTCCAATAAATATTTCATTCGCTGAAAGGTTGTTTTAGACCGAAAGAATATGGCACAAATTCCGAGATTTTTGAAATTATTGTAACTATTCAAGAACGTCCATTTTGTGGTGTAATTCGCAACTTGTTTATCTAGCAACAGGTAATTTTAGGAATGGGCGATATTTTAAGGAAAGGGTATTTTTTGTATATTCTTATCAGTCGTCAAATGGATTTCGCTTTGAAAAAATGACCATTTTTCGAAAGAAATGCTCATTTAAGAAAAACTATTGAACTTAGCCATAGGGAATACTTAATGAAATTTGTAGAGGTTTCGTTGGCGCTTCTTATGGATCAATAATATACAGGGTGTTCCATTTAATCTAAGGAAGATTTTGCAAATTTTCATTTACAATATTTGGCAAGCGGTTTTTCATACCCTGTATATCACAGGTCGATTTCAGATATATCGTTTGAGAGAGTTACCAATGTAGAATATTCGACCAAAAAAAAATTTCAACTGGACTTGGCACCACTTTATAATTTCAAATATTCTGAGTGACGAATATTGGAAAAAAAAACCTGTCATGCTAGATATCTCGAAAACCATCAATATTTTCGAAGTGCTGATATACATAAAGTTTATTTTATTTTCTATGAAGAAACCGAAAAAGCGATAAAAAATATAGGTTGCCATTTAAAAAGACACAGTTGGGATCCGCCCAGAAAAAATCGAACACCCTGTGTGACCGCCAATATTTTTATTTTGTCGAGCTCGAGCAATAAGGTAATATTATAGAAAATTAGATTCCTATCTGCTTCCTATATAGAGATATGGAACACCGCGCCACTGTTGCAGGACCCTGTATAGAGGGGGTCTCGAAGATTCTAGAAGTTCATCGAAATGAACGTTATGAATGTTTACAATATGCATTTTGATCATTCCAAACTATCCAAACTATGTCTATAATAGACATTTTAATCATTCCAAACTATCGTAAACATCTGTACATCACCCTTAGGTCACATTGAAATGTGGAAAGATACAGCAATCGTCGTTCGAGAATAGTATGCAGAAAAAGTGTTGATTATTGCATAGGGTGCATCTTTGATGGGAAAAGAATAAGAATAGGGAAAAGAATAAGAAGAAAAATATTTTGATCAGGAATTGGTTGAAAAATCAACCGACTCATGGCCATTGTGACCTATACTTTATGAAATGAGCCTGGAACATGCACTTCATACAAGTTTGAATAAGGGCAGTTCGCCAGCAGTTTTTTCAAACATACAGAAAACTCACCCCACAAAATATTTTTTCCCACTATTTCTCGTCACACGTTTAATATATTAGCACAAAAACATCTTCATGATGTTTGCCAGTGTGAGAGACTCAAAAAGTAAATGCTGCTTTTATTGATTTCTTTGAATAATTTTCACCTTTGTTGATCTGAATAATTAAAAAAAAAACTTAATGGAGAAGTCAGTCAAGTTGTGGAGAGAGAAAATTGTAAGTTCGTTCTGTATGGTATTACTGAAATGCAATATGCATTTCTGAGGGACACATATTTTATTTATCAACAACTTATCTTGCATATTGCATATCGAAATAGGAGATCCAAGATTTTTATGAGACCTATTCATATTCGTAGAGAACATATCTGTTCCACGTACCAAATAAATCTCATAAACATAACCGTTTCCTTGAAAATTGACTCTATTCCTAGGAATATTATCTGTTCAACAATTCATTTAACTACACACCTTAAACTCACTTTGAATGTCCATTAAGCATGAAACCTAACATTATTACAGTATTGCGTGATTTGTTGTAGAATTATAAAAATTCCTAAACACATGTAAAGCTTATCGACGTTCAATAATAATTTTTTCTTGCCATAAATGTATTGTTAGTAACAGTATGAGCAATATTTACCGCTGCGGACGCATATATAATGTTCAAGCTGTTGATAAAATTGCAGAAATAATATTAACATTAGTTCAGAGCGTTATTGGTATTTTTTTAATGAACAGTGCTTAGTCTAGAGTACAAATGCATATGTGTTTATCAAAGGAATAATAAATATAATAAATTGTAGTGGACTTCAGATTAAGATTTTTCATTGTAATGTTGAAAACACAATTATTGTTCATTCATTTTCATTATAGCTACACAAATCGGTTTTTTATATTTTTCTATTATCATTCACGTCTTTTCATATTAAATGTTCACATTCCATGCTATTCCGAAATCAAAATATACGTGAACTGTTCAAAAAATATGGTCAATATTCAAATTTCATGGCGTACGTACATTCGATTAGCGAACAGTTTCAGCTGTTTAGCATATATACTGATTTCAGTAAGGCATTCGATAAAGTTGATCAATACATACTATTAGAGAAATTGAGTAGTTTTGGATTATCATATAACCTAATTTGCTTATTTGAAAGTTACTTAGAAAACAGATACATAATGACTGAACATACTGGACACACAACGGGACAATTTGAAGCAAATTTTGGACTACCTCAAGGTTCCAACCTTGGGCCGTTTCATTTTGTAATCTTTATTAATGACTTGCCTAATGTGCTAACATCATCAGAAGGCCTTATATTCGCAGATGACTTCAAAATATCAAATAAGAAACGGTGAGAGATTGTGTTATGTTACAGAAGGATTTATAAGAATATATTGCATTTCAATCTAAGTAAATGTTCTGTTTTGACTATAACGCATATGAAGCAACAATATATTTTCAATTATTTATTGGGGGGACAAAGCATGAAACGCAGCACTGAAATCAAATATTTAGGTATTACCTATAATAGCACATTCTTATTTGACAAACACTTGGAGAATATAGCGAAGTCAGCCAATAAAATGTTAGGTTTTGTGATAAGACAATCGAATACTTTTAATAATATCAACACGCTTAAACTTCTGTACTATAGCTAGGTTAGGAGCAGGCTATAGTTTGGTTCGTTGATTTGGTTCACGGAATCTCGAAGTAATTTGAAAAGATTAGAAAAAATTCAAAATAAATTTTAAAGACTACTATACTTAAAAAAACATCACGTATATCCTAACTACAAGACAAAAAGATCCACAACTCTAAGGAATGAATTTAAGATATTATCCTTGAAAATAGACGACAAATCTCAGTTCTGGTATTTTAATCTGTCTGTATATCTTTGATTAGATTCAACGTGCGCCGGTTTCGATGTTTAATATTCCTCCATCATTTAACATTTCGAGATCATCTACGGTAAACATGTTTCGACTTGCAAATCAACTCAACACACTGATGGAAATAGAATGGACAGTTTCTACCAGAATCTTCCATAAAACAATTTTGAGTCATTTAATTTCTATCTCTATATAATACAATTCACATATTGTACAATATAGTTATATGTAGGTAAAACAATTTTTAGGTGTCTACATTTTCTGAATATTGTAAATTTTGTGAATTTCATTTGACTTTGTATTTTATTAATTCGGATCATGTAATTACTTGTTTATTCATGTAATTAAACCTCAAGGTTTGTATGAATAATAAATAAATAAATAAATGAACATAAATTTTCAGTTTGCTGTTGACAGAAATAAATTGTTTGGCGTGTTCGGCGATTTTCTGCAATCGAAAATAATGGATCAAAAAATGTTCATACAATTTTGTGTGAAAAAATGGAATTAAGTGCTCAAAACCACTTGAAATCTTGACAGTGGCATACGGTTATTGTGCTCTGAGTCAGAAAAATGTTTACAAGGTTGTCAAAGAAGGTTGAAAAGATATGAATGACGATATTCGCCCTGGATGTTCCACAGTACATCAATAACCGATGAAAATGTTGAAAAAGTAAAGAAAATAGTTATTAGTCCAGTAACTTTATACATCACAGCATGCGTCAAATCCGGTAGTTCTGATTTTTTGCACACTTGTTCATGATGTTGGCCTATTGAATAGTCCAAGTTTGTGACCTCGAGCGCTTTACGCAACTTTGTCACAAACCGAAAAAACCGCGAAAAAATCAGGTTTTTTCAAATTTTGGCGGACTAGCTTTCGAAAAAACTTGCTTTGTAAGTTTATAAAGTAGACTAAATTTGCTACAATATGATACTAGAACTGTCGTCTCTGTAGACCCAATAGTTTCCGAGATTATTCATTTGATTATTTATTAGGCCAACATCACAAACATGTCTGCAAAAAATTATAACTACCGGATTTGACGCATACTTCCCCATACTTTCAGGCGACAAAGTTACTGGATTATATGAAGAATCGTCGAATCACTCTTAGAGAAGTTGCTGAGGATGCCAACATATCGGTCAGCTTATGCCAAGCAATTTTTTCTGAAATTTTGAGCATCGTTCAGAAATTGTTGAATCACGTCAACGGCGAGCCAGATTTGCTTAAAAGGTTCATAACTGCTGACAAATCATGGGTATATGGTTATGGCAGCCATACCAAATATCAATCTTCCTGATGGAAGAGTCTAGGAGAGCCAAGACAAAAAAAGTGCTACCGTGGCGTAGTGCTTCAGGAGTTCTTGCCATATGGTCGTACGGTCAATAAGGAGTATTATCTTGAAATTATGCGCCGCTTGCGAGAAGCAGTACGAAAAAATCCCCCGGCGGACTAATTTATCATCCTGCGGGCGATTAATTAGTCCGCCGGGCGTTAAAGTAGGGGCTAAAGTGAATTTCAATCTCATATCGATAGAAATCTATATTCCGATGGTTCCAATAAATGCAAAATAATTGAAACATATATCTGTCCTTATAGGTACATGAACACGAACAGGTAATACAATAAAGAACGATATAAATAGAGCGCCCAGTTTGGAAATAGTAGTTAATGTGTTGGATACAACAGGAACAAGAACCAGAGCACCAGCTCTGGTGTGGTATTGCGACTTTACCACATCGCTTTCGAGAATGTCTACCGCATCAGTAGGCGAAACGTCATACATAAAAACCTGCAGACCACGGCCAAAAAACCTGGAAAATAGCCTCCATATAGTTATCTTCGGTCATGAAAGTTTACATTCTTAGATTTTTAACAGTTGGCAAGTCCATACAGGTACTGCAGCAATCTGAAAACTAGGCATTTGTGAAATTTGCCGAGTTTATCATACCCTTGAAACATATTATATTTTTGAATTCAATTCGAGAGAAAATCCGTGTACTCAAATAAATATTTGTTGAAAATGTATCTATTATTATTTCATCATTGCCATCGTTTCCGTGATAACAAAATGTATAGCCTCTTTTTATCAAAAGTCATGAAAAAATATTGAGGTCATTTTCACGCAAATAAATGAATCAAGATTTTCAAAAGTAATACTAACTTAAATTAACATAATTCAATTATTTAAAATCATTTGATAAATTGACCAAGCATATAAATCGCTTTTATTTTTGTTGGACGAAAAAAAGTAAAAAAATCAAATTTGCCATGCAATGAATTGATATTATGAAACTAGTTTTCAATTCGAGGAAAAGCAGTGACGTACATTTCTTTTCAGAAATATCTGGTCTACATTCCTGTATGGACGACACTGGTTGAAACCTAAAAAAATGTTCCACTTCAAAAAATGGCTGTTGATGCTTAGAAGGCGTGCGGTAAATTTAATGAACAATTTTGGGAAATTATTGAGGTTATGATGGAAATAACAATTTTTTTCTTACTTAGGATCCTGTAACTCAAAAGTAAGGAGGTTTGAACATTTCTTTTGAAATCCCCTAAGTACTCGGGACTAAGGATGAACATCTAATGGAGAATTTGACTATTTTTAGGAAAAGTGTATATGTAATATAACAATATAAACCAAAATATTCAAAATCATTTTTTATTATTCTCCAATTATACTCCGAAATTCAAATATTTTGAATTCATTTCTAATTTTTCATCATTTTCTGAGTTCTCAAACATGAAAATTAAAAATTTGATGTTAAAAAGAAAGTAAACTGTGTTGGGTAACATTGATTTGTATTCTTTTCATAATAGTTAATTTGATAATATTTCGATTTGAATAGTTAGTGTGACTCAAAAAGAAATTTGAATAAATCGTTCGCAATTATAATTGGACAATTCACCCTTTGACAGTCATCATGATTGTTGATGTCATATTTCGTTGGTATATGAAAAGTTTTCAAATCACATCTGATTTATTTGAAAATTCCACACCTCTAATTTTGAACCATTCAAAATACGTTATTTTGACAAATAACAAAACAATACAATAACAGACCATTTTTGACAGATTGCTTTTTATTTGTTCACATAATATATTGATACATTGTTGAGAATGAAAAATAAATTTTAAAATTATTTGATTTTCTATCACAATTCGATGTGGAATTTTCTTACCTAATACCACGCAAGGTCAAATTAATGTCCGGAAATTTTTTCTCGCTCATGAATATTTTCTGAAAATTTCAAAATATTCATGAGCTGGAAAAAATGTCCAAAAATGAATTGACCTTTAGTGGCATTACTAGTCAAAAAAGACTTTATTTTCTTAAATTTCCATTACGGAAAATACCTTTTCGCGCAAAATTATATTTTAACGTTGCATCTCTAATGAGAAAATTGGGAGTTAGCTCATTTCACCTTCATATATTTTTTCGGTGAGGTTTATGTTCCACGCTAATTGGTTTTATAATATATAAACGATCTTCACAAAAAGATAACTTTATAAATCGAAACATTCACATCTCTATTTCATTCAACCTTGAAGAAAGTCGTAAACTGTGAGAAAATCATCTTCGGAATATAGCCTGTCTAGTGAACAATTACCAACATACAGAACACAGAATGTTATTTTATCTTCCTACAAATTATATCTACAGTTAGATGTAGCGATGCGTTCGGTGTTCTCTCCAACAATTCTTGTAGTTGTTGGGAAGAAATAAACACCTTGTTTCCTGTTTGTATTGAAATACCTAATCATTACTGGAGTATAATGTATTCGAGAACTGGTGAATGGCGGCTCTGCCACAATTCTTGTACACATGTCCGAAAATGGTTGGGAAAACTCGGTCAAGAAGTATTTTTTTTATAAATATTATGTCAACGTTATTTGTGTGAACTCTCATATCCGAAGATTCAAATAACTTTCTGAAATAAACCATATGAAATGCCAAATCACTAAATTGACCAGAAATGTTTTTTAAGGGCACAACACAAGCATTACAGAAAATTCTGTAAGGCGCTCTCTAAGCGGTTCGTGTGCGAAAGTAGCGATTCACATTGGATTTGAATAGCTGGAGATTAAATCCATTTGGAAAAACGTTCTCAGGAAGTTTATTCCACATAAAAGCAGTTCTTCAGATGAAAGAGTTCTCAAAGAGTTAAGTTTGAGGTGTACTGAGTTGAACCTCAATACGATGATAAGTCACAGTCTGTCGCGTATTTCTGATATGTACCGCTCTTGGTAGAATCAAATGTGCCAAGTCTCTTGAACACTTCCCCTAAGTATATATAGAAGAGAGACAAATCTCCTACCATTCTTCGATGTTCCAGGCTATCAAGGTTGCACGTTTGAATCAAAATTCAGTTAGGCTTCATCCAGCTTAAAGTCAGTGAAACTTCCTGTTATTAATTGTGTACCCCAAGAAAGCTTACCTCTGGTAATGTGGGGTTCTGTCAGAGGTTACCAACTCTTTCCTTGCTACTCGTGGGAACACACATGAATGAAAAAAACACAAAAACCGAAACAACAAACACAAACACCAATCCCGAGGCTGGACAGAAGGGCTCACCTCAATCTAAGGCGGTGGCTGGGGATGAACAGAAATGTCCACCCCAATCTACCGCTTAGAATGAGGCTGGACATAGCAGATTACCTCGTGATGTAATACAAATGCCAAGGTGTAAGCGCATTTGCGGCGCCGAGGCCAAAGGAAGAAAGATAGCAAAGGAGGCAGGAGTGGCAGAAATTATAAGTGCACCCTCCTCATCCTCCTCCCCCCCTCCCAGTCCCCCCTCCTCGTCCTCCACTCCACTTCCAACAGCAATCGCAGTTGCTGCATCGGGCGCTAAGAGCTCCGTCTTGAATAAGGGCAAGGAACCGGCTGCCCCTGCCGGAAAGCTCCCTTAATTGTGCACCTCCACGGAGGGAACCCCAAGAAGGTTGAAGAAGCCGTACAACGACAGTAATGTCGCTGCATCTTCCAAAACCTTCGCGAAGGCCACCGTGAGACACCTTAAGGTTGCCAAAGAGAGTGTGTATTCGGCGAGTCTTGGCCTATACCTGCCAAAGGAGATGTCTCCTAGTGACCTGTCCACCTTCTTGGAAAGACAAGATGGACGATGACCCAGGAGGACAACTCTTCGGGAGGATGTACAATGGGTCACATGTGGTCTAAGTGCTATGAGTCTACACTCACCCTCCCTACTCTACAGATACTACAAGAAGGAGAAAAATATATGGAATTCGCATAAAATATACTTCTTTTAGAAAATATGTAAAAATAGTATAAGATTGTATGAATGCCAAATTTGAAATCTTTCGAAACTGATTATCAATTTCATATATAGAGTGTACTGGGTGTTAGAACATTTATTTGGTATGAAATTGTTTTCAGTATAGCCTCATTTCATAGGAGAGGTATCCAGCTGCGTCTCGCTGGAACCCGCTTTTAAAAAAAAATCTACTTTTTTTTAGCCTACTTCACCTACAAACGATACAAATAAATGTAGTAATGTTCGTTTTTTTGTAGTCTTATCGGTTACTGAGAAAGCACTATTGACATTATTCTAACTACTAAGGATGAGTAATAATGTGCCAAAAAGTTCTGAAATAGGTCCTAAATGAATTGTAGTTTATTATAGTAACAACAAAATATCACTATATTTTATATTTTTCTGAACTATAGCAAAAAAGCTACTATAACAAGACTACAAATCATAAAATTACAATTGTCCTCAAACTACAAACGGTGAAGTTGATTGTAGCTGAAATTAGATGTTTGTAGTTACCATTAAACACATTAAAAATGAAAGAAATAAAATCGAGTTTTTTTTAAAGTGCATTTGTAGTGAATCAAGAACAAAATTTCAACTATAAACGATGCTGATCAATGTAGTAGAGTTCATTTCTTGGTAGTCTCATCAGTTACTGAGAAAGCACTATTGATATATTCAAACTACGGAATACAATTAAACTAAAAAGTTTTGAAATAGGTTCTAAATTGATTGTAGTTTATTGTAGTAACAACACAATAATACTTTATTTTTTATTCTTTTGAAGTATAGCAAAAAAGCTACGATAACAATACTTCAAATCATAAAATAACAAGTGTCCTCAAACGATGAAATTGATTGTAGCTGAAATTAGATGAATGAATGAAATAAAATCGAGTATTTTCCAACTGCATTTGTATTGAATCAAAAACAAAATTTCAACTACAAACGATGCTGATGAATGTAGTTGAGTTCATTTTTTATAGTTTCATTAGTTACTCAGAGAGCGTATTGTTTATTCAACAATTTAATTCTTATGATTAATTGTTACAGTGAATTGTATTTTTTGCTGTCAACATACTGGAATAATATATTACAATTAGTAATAAAAATAAATTGATTTTGCGTTCAATTAAGTTTGTGCATGAATTATTCAAAAGAATTATAAAAGAAATCATATGAAATATATTCAATACTCATTGATAAATTGAGAGAAAGAGATAGAATATTCAATTTTTAAATTATCGAATTAAATAATTAAATTACCTACATATTTATTGCAAATTACACTTTTTATTATAAATAGGTTATTCAAAAATGCCAAAGAAGTTTGAATTTTTGTGATAGCCGAAGTTAACTGACAATTTGAATAGTGAATAGTAAAAAAAATTGTATCACACTAAAAATTCATCCACGAAAAATGAACAAAAAAAATTTTTTTTTTGCTTTTGAATCACTACAAATGTACTGTAGGGCATTTGATAAAGCAATTTGTAGTCGTTGAAGAGTTCAACATTTTATATAATTATTAGTAGTTCTTAAACGAGTTCTATTGTATGAGTTGGTCTCGTTATTGCAGCATTTACAATATTGTTTGTAGTTAAAATTTTGTTTTTGATGCACTACAAATGCAGTTGGAAAATACTCGATTCTATTTCATTCATTTTTTATGTGTTTAATGGTAACTACAAACATCTAATTTCAGCTACAATCAACTTCATCGTTTGTAGTTTACGGACAATTGTTATTTTATGATTTGTAGTCTTGTTATAGTAGCTTTTTTGCTATGGTTCAAAAGAATATAAAATATAGTAATATTTTGTTGTTACTACTATAAACTACAATCTATTTAAAACCTATTTCAGAACATTTTGACACATTATTACTCGTCCTTCGTAGTTAGAATAATGTCAATAATGTCAATAGTGCTTCCTCAGTAACCGATAAGACTACAAAAAAAAGGAAGATTACTACATTTATGAGTATCGTTTGTAGGTAAAGTATGCTAAAAAAAGTAGATTTTTTTCAAAGCGGGTTCCAGCGTGACGGAGCTGAGATATCCATGTTCGATCAAAATTGATTGAGCAATAAATAACAAATAACTGAATGTTCGGATCATTTTGAAACAAGTATTCATAGAAAAGAATCACATAAATGATAGATATTTGAATTTTCATTCGAGTCATCAAAATAGCGTTTAGAGAGGAATCAAACACTTTACCTTCATCAAAAATTTTATTGGTTATAATGATCATCCCAAAGATTTATAAATGAGAAGATTCAAAAAATTGAAAATAAAATCAAACCGCGATCACAACATATACCTACAACTCATTTTTTCAAAGTGATAACTTTCTTTCTTGTTCTTTTAAAAATATAAGACGAATCGGTGAAAAATTCTACTACGTACGATTGTTTCGTGTGTTTGTTGTCAAACACATATTGGTGAAATTTCTACACTTTCGAGAATAATGATAATAATTACAGAATTTTCACAATAAGTTTCATTGGAGACGAGTTTCACTACATGGTAGCTTCATCAGTTAGACCCGTCTATTGATTTTCATCAATGTGTTATGCGTACAATATTTTTTTGTTATATGTCATGTGCGAAAAAAAATATTATCTTTATGTTGCTAATGTTGCGCTGATCGGGCCATATCCCCGATAACTTCAGATTTCTGTTTTAGTGTGGCTCTTGGCTCCTACCGAGCCAAAAACGACTCTCTTCGATAGGAAGACTCAACAGATTGTATGAAGTCTGGATTCCTACCCATACTGGCCTAGAAGGCAATGAAGCTGCTGACTCCCTTGCGAAAGAAAGTGCTGTAAGCAGCTTCATCGGACCAGAACCTGTCATTGGCATCGTTTTATTCTTTGCCAAACAAACATTGATCACCTGGATGGCAAGAAGATTTATGGATGGCGTTTATTAATACTTCGAAGCTTGATACCAAACAGTTGTTGGACTACAGTAGGGATGAACTACGACGTCTAACAGGTTCTCCTACAGGTCACTGTCATTTGAATCATCATATGCAGAGACTCGAACTGTCGGAAGACAGTGTGTGTCGCCTCTGTTTAGAAAATAATGAAATACTTTTTGCCTGCCGTGGTGGGGACCGAATCAGGTTTTTTTAGAGTTCGGCAGAGCCGAACAGATTGGTCTGGGTAGGGTGTGTGGAGTTCAAAGAGATCATCTCGATATTTTATCTGTTTTTCACTCTCTCTTCGGACGATATTTTTTCCGCCAGAACCTGAAAACTCCACGACAAATATAGTCTTGCTCTGGTGGTCGAGAAAAAGATTAGATAGATGGCTATGTTTCCGACTGCAGCCAATTCAATCTGAGGTAAGCGAATGTCAGCCGCTTTGATGAGCCAAGATCTTCAGTGTTGTTGAAAAAGGTCCCATGCATTGGCTTATCCTAGTGTCGCCTCAGGGGTGAAATTATCTCTGCAGCTATTATATGAGCCTTTTGCTGAACGGGTGACATAGTTGTGATCACCTCGTTCAGTGTCGAAAACTAACCCGAGTTTACCAGCTGCTTGGGCGGTTGCCACGAAGAGAAATGTTCAAATTCCTGCTCTTTCATGATCGCAGACCATGCAGAGAAGGGATTCCGAACTCCTGACGACTTTACATTCTGTCATGTAGACACTCCAAGCTCAAAACTCCATGGCCTCCCTGTTATCGGGGGAAATACAACCTTGGAACGGACAATTTGGGATGCGAACTCCAAGTGGAGGTGCATCATTTTTCGGGTCTCTACGTCGAGTTGATACAGCTCCTTCCGAGTCCAAAGGAGTAGAGGTAGATTGAAATGACAGACATATTCGTTGCAACAACTTTGTTCTTCTTCTACAGTTCCGATGACCAGATCTGTCGAAGTTTGTGCTTATACTTGTCGCGGAGAGAGTTCTTCACTGCTATTGCTTCTTGTGAATGGCCTTGTTCAATCCTGAGGTAAGTATACATCTTTTCGGCATTCAGATGGTGCAGTATACTTTCATCTACGAGCTGCACATTCTCTCGTAGTCCCTTCATCGTCCACTTCTGAGACGGACCAGTGCACATTTGTATATTCCATACCGATAGCATGCTTGTACTCTTCCTCCACCCTCAAGGACTGATGGAGATTTGTTTCTCCAGAGACAATAAAGTGTAAGAACAACCATATAAAATAAACAGGTGACCTTTTGCCTCTGGTTTCGGGGGTGCCACAGTTATACCCTCGAGTATTTCGGAGCGCAACGGATGACCTTGCAACTTTGTAAGAATGTTTGTTTTACAGGATATTTTCTGCAACTGATTACTTATACTTACGTTGTTATTTTCTATTTTGATTTTTTTCATTGATAGATATTCACGAATAAACAAATAGTTTAGTCTCAACTATAATTAATATGGATTACCTTCTATAGAATTTCAAATTAAATCCGCGTCAAAAAATCTGTTGTGATTTATTTGTTTTTTTTTATCTGAGCCAATTCCAATTAGTTATCCAATAGCATAAATAATCCTCGACGGTTTTTAATAATCAATAAAATTCTGACGCAATCAATTTGAATATTTACCTAAATAATGTCAATATTTGATATATTCGTTATTGGGATCAAGCTTTTAGGATTTGCATATATTGTCATAATGATCGTCCCAGGTAATTATAAGTTTAACGATACCTTTAGCGAAACAACAAATAAGTAGTCATTTATGCTTCTGGCGTTTGATCAAAGTGTTTCTGCTAATATCAGTAATTTGACCTTGTGTTATATCCGTGGGCAGGGTTCACTTGAAAGTTCCATGATCGTTTTCTGTTTCATTTCCTACTCTTGATTAGTTCTTATAAATGGTCATAACCATTAACAGACCGATAAAAAGGAAAAAAAAATCTTTTTGCGAAGTGCTTCAAACTAGCTGAGAGTGATGGATTGATAGACATTACTATCTAATGAAATTCCCAGCTCACGAAGTGATAGGACAATATTAATGATATGCCGTTATTAAACAGCTCATTTGAATACTCGTTCGAGATATTCTAGAATATATGAATAAGCGTCGGTTGTGTAACAGTATTTAATAAACTCATCAGGTAGTCATGTGGCAATTTGCTTATCTGAACAAGAAAGATTTGGGACAAAAAAAAAACATTTTATCCGGTGCCGTGACTAATTTTATGTTGTTCTAATGAAATTGTAGATACCAAAGCGGTGTTTCATTTTGTCGAAACTACCGAAGTGTGTTACCACTCATTCGAATTTGAAGACCATCAATATAATTAATTATTTAGTCATAATTATTTCAGTTTATGACTTATATCGAGATCAATGTACAGTTCAGGCTTGTTTCCTTTTCGATTGACGAGAAATACATATCATAACTTCGAAATACGTCGAATTCAAATTTTAATATCATTTTTATCTCACGAACTAACGATAATAAACTAACACTTATTTCTTTAAAATCTAGCGTCCCAACCTGGCTTTGCACAGGTATATTTATCTGATCAAATAGGACCAAAAAATAGTGGAGGTACAAAAATTCGCACCCAGCTCAAAAGTGGTAGGATTTACTCGGGGTCAGAGGTCACAAAAAATTGTTTTTCGTGACTTTCAGCAAAATGGTCAGTTTTATCATGAAAATAGTTCAGATAAAAATTGTAGACCAGATAATTATCTACAAAAAAGTTTGAATACTTTTTTTCCTAAGAGCCACCTTTTCCGAGATATAACGATTCAAAAAGTTGGAAGAGTTGTAATCGGCATAATATGCACGCGTTTCTACGCCACCTTTGAGGTACTGTACTCGGCGCGTTTTTTTTACATGGTTTTTCCGGTAGGCCTAGTTCACGGATCTGTTTTGATTCCGTTCAATTTGAAATTATTGAATAATAAAAGATATTGGCAAGGATTGAAAATGATAAAAGTGGGGTAAATTAAAAAAATAGGGACATTTTTTCGTCTGATTCATAATTCTCGAATACGAGTACTTCTGCTTCCTCTTCTTCTTGTTCTTCTTATCCTTATTCTACTTCTTCATGTTCTGTTTCTTCATTCTGGGTGCAAGTAAATTGCCTCAATATTGATACACCGCATGCCTCCTTTTTGGTATCAAATAAATCCTCAACTGGTTGGTGGTTCAACATTTTTTTAAAAACAAAACACAATCTCCTCAGAAAAATCCTTAAGACGCTCTAACAGCGGTGCCTGTGCGAAAGTAGTGATTCACGTTGGATTTTGCGTTTATCATTCCGTTTGTATTCCAAACATTTGTAATGGAATCAAATCACATATCATTCACGGGATTTTCACACAATATCAGTTTTTTTCAAATGCCACTGGACTATCAAGATGAAAGGTTAGGTTAGGTCCAAGGGTTAGGGTTTATTGTGGCTCATATCTAGTCACACTCTACCAAATAAACCCAGCTTCTTAACGAAGCCGATTAGTTTGTATGGTGGGTGGTCTTTCGGGTCCCCAGTGGGGCAGGCACCAAGCATGAGCTCTGCTGCTTCATCATTTCCCGAACAGAGGCGACACATACTGTCTTTCGACAGTCCGAGTCTCTAAATATGATGATTCAAATGACAGTGATCTGTAAGAAGGCGTGTTAGACATCGTAGTTCATCTCTACTGTAGTCCAACAACTGTTTGGTATCAAGCTTCGAACGGTGAATAAACGCCTTGGAGTGAGCCAATCCTAGAAGATTCTGCCAGAAGTCCATAAATCTTCTTGCCATCCAGGCGTTCAATCTTTGTTTGGCAAAGCCTAAAGCGATGTCATTGACAGATTCTGGTCAGATGAAGCTGCTTGCAGCACCCTCCTTTGCAAGGGAGTCAGCAGCCTCATTGCCTTCAAGGCAAGTATGGCCTGTTAAATCGAGGAGAGTCATTTTTAGCAACTTGTTACCAATTTACACGTTGCTCTGTAGGAGCCAAGAGCTTCCAACGCCGCTTGACTTTCCGATAATATTTTTATTGACTTGTGTATGATGTTGGATTCTTTCAATCTCTCCGCACACAATTCAAAAGCGTAAATTTCCGCTTGAAATACAGTCGTATAGGAAGGTTGATATCTCTGTCCTGTGTCTGAGACTGAAAACACCTGCACTAGAACCTGAAGGCGTTTTTGATCCATCTGTGAACCAACAACTATCTGCTCTCAATAATTCCTTCTTCCGGCTGATCTAGTCCTCTCTACTCGGGAACAGTAATTTAAAAGGCAGTTCGTAGTTGACAGTTGGGAGGCATAAAGTCAGAAGTCATTTCTAGAATGCTGTGACTTCCAGTGTCAAACAACAATTTCTTTCACTCTGCACTGAATTGATTTGTGCGATTGACAAGGTGCACAAGTCTATACAGGGTGTAACATAAGTACGTTGAAATATTCAATTGACGTATTCCTGAGACAATTTTAAGAAAAACAGTCTATATGAACTTGTGTCCGAAAATGCTTTGTTTCGGAGATACGGGGTATTGAAATTGAATTTTTTTGTTCTCTTTTTGAAAATAACTCTTGCAAAAAATAAGTTATATGCAAGAAGTTTGGTTCCCGAGGTTTTTTTGATGTGGGAAATTATAATTTCGTATTAATTTTCATGTAACATCTAGAGGGTTCTGCGTACGCTGTCATTATTTATTTCAAATGGCCCTAACTTTTTTGACAGTAAACTTCTGGTACTTTTCATGAAAAAACCTAATTCCCACACCTTTTCCAAGTAAAAAAGGTAAACCTCCTCAATAACGCTGGAGGTGATCGTTTTCGAGATATTTACAATTTTCTATATCGATGCATATTACTTAGCTCCTAGGGCGCTAAGTAAGTTGCTGAGAACATTACAAAAACTAAGTATTTGGTGGATATCGTCAAAATAAACAACTTTCTTCATTAAAATGTTTAACGAAGAATGATTCGTTTTCGAAATACAGATTGTTGAAATTTAGGTTTTTTGATAGGTTTTTTGGTAGGTCATAGGTTTTTTGCAATTTTAGTTATTTTCATCAAACTTTATACGCAGTATACCCATACAGACTTCTTCTAAACTGAGCATTTTCGACCTGCTTATTCATTCGAAATAAAAAAAAATGGTCATGTATAATTATTCAATTAGAAAGTGCTACATTTCGGAGTTTGTAAAAAAAACAATTGAACGAAACAACTATCACAACAACTGTTCGAAATGACGAGTCCCAACAGTAATACAAGCTTCTGCTCACCTCATACAAGTATTCCGCACCCGTTGAAAAATGCCCGGAGTGTTTCTTATCGTTTCGCAACAAGCTATGATGTGATCCCTAATATTTTCTCGTTTTCAATTGGGCCAGCATAAACTAGTGATTTTAGGTGTCCCCAAAAGAAAAAATCGACGGGATTGTGGTCCGGTGACCTCGGGGGCCAATGCTCAGTGCCTCCTCTTCCTATCCATCGTTGAGAAAATGCTATGTCTAAAAAATGTTTTGCTATGACACTAAAATGAGCAGGAGCTGCATAAACCAAGAGTGATTTCGGAGACCAATGGGAACATTTTCCATAAGTTGGGGAAGCTCGTGTTCCAAAAAATGTAGGTTAGCATCACCATTTGAACTTAAGGGGAGAAAATAGGGCCCAATTAAATAATCCCCAATCATGCCTACCTATACATTAAAAGGTAATCTGTCTTGGAAATTAGTTTACGTTATCGCATGTGGGTTATCTTCCGCCCAGATGTGGTTGTTATGGAAGTTCATAATACTATATCTTGAAAAATTAGCCTCATCTGTGAAGAGGATTTTCGATAAAATTTGCGAATGTTGTTTGACCTTTCTTTGAAGCCATTGAGCATATTTGATAGGTACGTGGTTGGAAATCACGTAGCGTAAGTGCCTGGACACGCTGAATATTATAAGGATATAATTGCTGTTCCTTTAAAATTCTGTATACTGTCTCTGGACGTTTACTAATTTCTTCGAGAACCGCCTCCTCCAATTCTACAGTTCTTGTAGTCCGTGGCCGTCCTACTGCAGAATTGTTTCCAAGCTTCCAGATTCGGAAAGTCACCGGAAAAGATTCGCAAATGTCGCTGCACAAGGAGTCATGCGTTGGAGATACCTTTCTTGATAGATGCGTCTGGCCTCGCTTGAATTTCCGTCAGCCAAGCCGTATGCAAAAACCTGATCAGCCATTTAGGCATTCGTAAAGTCGGGAATGGTACCAAAAAATCACTTTATTAACTCCGAACCGTGTATTTGTCAATTAATAGTTAAAAATGTGACAGCGAACTTCTATTTTTATAAACAAAGGTTCATAGTCTATTCGATTTAATTGACTTGATTTGCAAGCGGAGAGTGACAAAAATTATTAAAATCAAATTTGGCTATAATGAAATATGCATCGATATAGCGTTGTTGAGGAAGAGTAACTTTTTTACTTGGAAAAGGGGTGGGAATTAGTTTTTTTCATGAAAAGAACCAAAAGTGTACTGTCAAAAAAGTTGGGGCTATTTGAAATAAATAATGACAGCGTACGCAGCGCCCTCTAGATGTTACATGAAAATTAATACGAAATTATGATTTCACACGTCAATAAACCCCGGTTACCGAATTTCGTACAAATAACTATTTTTTTTGCAAGAGTTATTTTCAAAAAGCGAACAAAAAAAATCAATTTCAACACCCTGTATCTCCGAAACAAAGCGTTTTCGGACACAAGTTCATATAGACTTTTTTTCTTAAAATTTTCTCAGGAACACGTCACTTGAATATTTTAACGTTCTTATGTTACACCCTTCTGAGGGTTGTCCGTGATAATTTATCTAGAAAATTATTATCAGTGTAACGTTGATCTAATTGGTTTATTTTATTTTATTTTATTTCACCTATATGATTGGAAATACCACAATTTGATTGAATTTCCAAAAGAGCAATACATTTTCATCAACAAACAACAAAACATTGCGCAAAATATCGATAGTGTATGAATAAATTATAAAATGATTGTGATTCATCGAAACAAGAAAAATCTAATAACTGGAAAACAAAAACCATCCTACGATATATGCGAGACAGACCTCTCAGTAAAACACATATTAGTAGAGTGTCCAATGTACTGTGCGGAAAAGCTGGAGCATAACTTAGCGGAAAATCTCCAGGACATCTTAGGGGAAAGCTGTTATACACAACCACTGATCTCATTCTTAACCGACATAAAGATATTACATAAATTGTAAAAACTTTTGTAAAATACTATGTAAAACCGCTAATACCCTTGATGGTTGATGCGGATAGTTTGTAAATAAAAAAAAAAGTTTCTTAAGTTGAATCTAATCCAATCATTTAAAACCTCTTCCATTTTTCATGAACAGTGATTTTTTTTTCGATGACGCAGTATCGATTCCGTATTTTAATCTGCGACCTAAAAAAATTAAGTCAAATCATGTATGATGTATGGTTACTAGTAGGAAATGATTCTCATATCAATTTATGATATCGTATCTACACAATGTTCCGAAACAACGTTAGGAATCCATCTTCGACTAATTGTAGTCATTGCATCTATATTTTTTTGGTGTAATGTTTCGCTATAATTCTGTTGAAGGAAATTATAAGCTTCTGATAATTTATTGCATTGGGTAATATAATAGATAATTATACCACCGTTTCTAGAGCAATTTCTCCGTGGGCAATGTTGTGACCTGTTGGGCAACGAATGCTTTGTCCTCATTAAGTTTTTGCATTTTTGTTGAGTAATTGTTCATTATGAGTAAATAGAAAGTGTGTATGTCATTGGAAACTTTGAAAAAGTTGGGATTTTTGTCTGTTGCTATTTTATAATCTCTTCTTTCATCTTTGTTTTCCAGTTCGTAGAATTGTGAAATTATTGAAACAATGATTTTGTTCTCGTACTCAAGTCCGTTCTCGTACTCAAGTAGTTTTATATTTTTGGAACAATTTTGATAACAGAAAAAAGATGAAATATTGTTGTCATTCGTCAAATCTGTGAAAGCATTAAATTTGGAATACAAAATCATCATCGTTGTTTCATTTTTTCTGTATTTCTTTTTTTTTCAAACCATCATTTTTTGTGCATACATTATGATAGTTCTCTATACTTTTCTTTCATTTCTCAGTTATCCATTTTTACTCTGTGATCAATTTCATTTTGTATCTTCATTTTTTTTATTCGTTTGATTATATATTTTCACTTCACGTTCAATTGTTTGATATAATTGATATTTAAACTATTCTAATTTCATTTGTTCTTTCATGGATTTCGAATCATGGTGGAATCATATCAGACAATGGAACTCCGAAGTAATGAAATTTACTTTTCATTTGTATTAATATTCATTAGAAAATTCGAGCAATTGCTAATATTGAAAGGATTCAATTCGTTTGGAATGCTTGGTATATTTAAATGCCTTTTGTTGAAGTTAAAACAAGAAGGTAAATTTTCTTTTTCACATCGATTTTTTTTGCACCCAATAATATTTAAATGGTCTAGGAAACTTTAATTTTGTTTGTAAGTGTATCTTCTTGGTTTCTTGGTTTCTATGAATAACTCTACATGATTTGTAGGACATTTCTTCCGAATCCATAATTGAACGTATTATGAAACAAACAGTATTATACTGACTGTTGATATTTTGATCTTTTACTAAATTTCCCAAGGACTATTCAGGATAAACCAAATAAAAAAAATATTCAATATTCTTGTGGCATACTCTTTGATTGAAGTGTGGATTTTAGAAATTCTCATATTTTATTTCGTCAGAATAGCGAAATATTTTTTTCAGCGAGCTTAAAGATTTGAATTGTTCTAGACGCGAAACAAAATCACTACGTTGAATACTAGTGATAATGCTTTGTAAGAAAAATAAACAAAATCAACTCACAGTTTTTTTATATAAACACTTCTCCTAAACACCAGAACTACAATACTCTTTTTGACGTGCATTTCACCAAGAAACGCGCGTCAAAAAAGTGTTGCAGTTCTTGGGTTTGGGAGCACTGCTTAAGGATTTCTCGGCGTAATAAGTGTTGCTGACAAAATCTAGAAAGCGATGATTTCTAATAAGATCAAAATGCTTGTGGAATTTTTCAGGTATAAATATTCCGTGTTTCATCTTTACTTCTCTTTCAATTCAATATCATTGTTTTGATTTTTCTCATCCTGATGTTTTTTGAAAGCATTTTTTTTTCAATTTTTACTATTGGGACCGCGATTTGTGACCTCCATTTGTGACCATATCGCGTACCCCCAGTATACGATATTCCATAAAAAAAACTGTCGGGAGTGCGAGAGAAGAAACGAGTCGTTCGAATGCTTGACCAGCGTCTCAAGCGATGCATGAGATGGGTGTTGCTGTGAAATGTCTTCAGAGGAGCAATTTTGCCAACCGGAATTGAAACCGGAAAACCGACATTATTCGGAACATGTCACTGAAAGTCTGAAGGTAAGCACAGTTCGGTTCAATATGAAATATTTGCTTTCTCAATTTACTAAAACTACGCAAAATGACAACATTTGAATTCATATCACAGGAAATACAGTCCACTTACTTCGACACTCAACATCTTGCTAAGTGTGATATGTATACTAATGAGCTTAGTCTAGGTGGTCTCTTTCGTGAGAACTCTAATTTAGGTATTTAATTAACAAAAGAAAACTTCTCAATGAAGCCAGACATTGTCTGAGGGATGGTCTAAGATGAAAAACAGAAGTTGCATCTTCTGATACAACCAACTGATCTTCAGCCTTTCCCGTTTCAGTAAATATTCACAAATGTTTATTGTATCATTTTGGGAATGAAGACCCATTATTAGTATTAAAAGAAGGGGGACAATGGTAATTTTGTGGTTCCTGTGAGCTGCCTCATCCCACGTTGTATTACTCATGGAAGGGCCACATCGCACGATCTCAGTGACCAGTAGACATCACCTCCATGTGAGATGACCATGCCCCAAATCTCTCGATTTCTTTTAAAGACAAACACAAGCACTACCAAAAAATCCTTAAGGCGCTCATAGAGCAGTGCCTGTGCGAAAGTAGTGATTCACATTGGATTTGAATCGATGGAGATTAAATCCATTTGGAAAAACATTCTCAGGAATTTTATTCCACATAAGCGCCGTTCTCCAAATGAAAAAGTTCTTAAACAGTGAAGTCCGAGGTGTACTGAGTTGACCCGCAAAATGCTGAGCAGCCACAGTTTGTCGCGAATTTCTGATATGTATAGCTCTTGATTGAATCAAATGTGCCAAGTCAAAAACGACCCGTGAAAGTATCTATGAAAGAGAGACAAATCTCCAACCTTTCTTCGATATTCCAGACTACCAAGTTTGCAAGTGATGTTCGCGTCTCCGATTAGGCGGATAGCTCTTTTCTGGATAGAATCCAGCAGCTTCAGGGTATGTTTGTGGGCAGAGCTACATACATGAGAACAATAATAGCCCAAAGAAGGTCTGATCAGAGCATCATAGATCATCAAAAGTTGCTGAGGTGTGTACAGTTTTCTGGTTCGAAACAGTGTTCCAAACTTTTGAGAAGCAGCCTTTCAATGCCAGCGACATGATTGTGGCAAGTCATATTGGTGTCGATTTTAACGCCCAACAAAGTTATCGAAGCATAAAGAGGAATTGTCTGCCCTGACATTATTATATCCGGTTCGGAAACATTTATCATTTTAGAGGAAACCGTTGTCTGGGTTTTTGTGGCATTGAATTGAAATTGGTAACTTTCACCCCAATTCGAAATTATTTCTAGATCCTCATTGAGATATTCAACTTCCTGCTCTCAGTGAAGATGTACAGAATATCCAACGTGGCATGAGCTGGTGTGAAACGTAGCGTTGTCCTGTTGATACCACATGTCGTTGATGTCCAATTCAGGCCAGAAGTAGTTGATAATCATCGACCTATAATGCTCGCCGTTGACAGCAATAGCCTGGTGAACATTGTACTCAAAGAAATATGGACCGATGATGACGCCAGCCCAAAATCCACACCAAACAGTGACTTTTTCAGGGCGGATTGGACGCTCTTGGATCTCATGTGTAATATCCTAAATTGGCCATGGACCTATTCATCCAGAAATGGGCCTCATGGCTGCAGATGATTGTTCGAAGAAAATTAGGGTCAGTTGCCAAGTGCTCCAGAGTCCATTCAGCGAGCGAGCACACGGGTGCATTTCTAAGTCACGACGCGATATTCGCCAAGTTGTGGTCTGCAAAAGGACGAGTTCATGTGAGCGACGCGAAATCGACTGCCTCGGATTCTACTGCACACTCTCACATACAGTGGCGAAGTTTTCGTCAGATCTTGCGTTTTGTCGACGTACGGGTGTTGGTCGACTATTTACTTAACCAGTGAACGGTCCACAGTATAACATAGATCGGACACTTAAGACAGGTACTTAACTATATACATATATAAAAAATAAAACAAACACAGATACACATACGACTATATATATACATACATAAATATACATAAAATTAACTAGGGTGAAAGAAATGCAGTGAAAGCAATAATCATCATAACAGTGTATCCCTTTCTAAGAATTCTTCTATGCTGTAATATCCCTTATTAGTTATTAGCTCCTATATTTGTTTTTTAAATAGTATAATATACAAATCTTAAATATCTTGAAGCAACGTATTGAATAATATTATGCCATTATATGCAAGTGATTCCTTGTCGATGTCGATGTTTTTATGTTTTGGAATTGTTAACAAATGTCTATTTCGTGTTGCATAGTTATGAACTATTGATTCATCATACATACATTTTGAGCCATATGTGAGTAAGCCACTCATTTTGATAAGAAAAATTTGTTATTTGCACGTGTTGTTGAATGCTATATGCGTCCATGGTGATTTGACAAAACAGACTGAATTAATGACAACTAATTTGACAGATGTAGCTTCAACACGATGGCTGTCATGAATTGTCAAAGTTCGGAAGTATCTGTTGGAAGACCCTATATTAGTTCAGTTCACCGTTGCTAGCATCTCTGAACTTCAGGTGTCTCTACGTTTTTTCATTATTCACCTCACCCACATCGCTAGTAAGACCCCATTGGAAACTCTTTTCGATTCGCTATCCGATTCAATTCAACAATGTAATTGCAATATATACCTAGCGTCTTGTACCGTTAGATATATCAAATGTCACGATCATGCAAATCATGACAATCGCCATTTTTATTGGCGTCCTTGAACATAATACGCTCTGTTCGTGAGCGAGGCAAATGCCAATCGCTTTTTTGACATTTCTCCTGTGATTGAATATACCTTTTTTATGCTGATGATGTTTCGAAGCCTGCGGCGCGTTTATTAGAGCGGGATATCGAGGACGCTTGTTTGATGTGCGACTATTACGATGTCGGTATATGATTGGGTCTGAAAGACACGTCAGTTTTTTTTGAAAAGAGTATATATAGACTGATCAAGAGTCTGAGTGAATAGAATTAAATTAGAATATATAAACTTTTTTATAAGGAAGAACCTGGTCGAATGGAACTGAATATACATCTGCTCGAAACAAGGCTTGGAAAATGAACCACTCGTAAATTGCATTTTTGACTACTTCATTATTCAAGTCTTCCTTTGGTTTTTCGACGGACGGACGAGCATTATCTGTTAATCATATTGTACCGTTCTCAACTCCTTTTACCAATTGGTTTTCCATTCCACTTTTGTTCAGTACCCACGTCTTGCATGTCTTTATTGATGTGGCCCTAATCACTGACGAATATATTGTTTTCTCTGTTCTCCTCGACACAAATTTGTTTTTCATTAATGTTCAATATTATCGACTATCTGTGCATACGTTAGGAATCACACGTTGACAGGTAGGACCTCGTTAAACCTTAGCCCGCACAACCAGCGACAGCTGGTTAACGGAAAAACCGATTTTAAATTTTTAACGTTGACATAAAGTCGTAACCTTGTGTCTTCATGAGACAAGTGTCGTCTTTGAAAATTCAAATGTTAGATACTGATGAAACTTTGAAAATGAGTGTTTTCAACCCGAAACTTCGAGAAGTTTAACTTCAGTATGATAAATATACCTATCAATGATATTTCTTCTTTAAACATGTTGTGTAGTCTTTCTGTGAATGACATCTACGTTCCAACGTAAACTTGACCTCCCTCCTGTGTGTCGGAAACGAACGTTTAATCGAAAATTTCAAAAGACACGTCAATTTTAATTCTAGGGGGACTAATTCTGATATTTATTTATTTGTAATACAATACTCTACAGGACATAGCCCAATTACAGAGCAGGAAATAACAGAGTATAATAAATACATCACAAACAAGTGACTAAACATTTTATATTTATTATAGGTGATAAAACAACTATTTTAGAAAGTGGGATTTTATATTTGACAATTTGCAACTAAATATATCTAAATTATCGCTAACAGAATTTTGCTTTACACATGGAATGGATCGGGGAATTCTCCAGAACATTTGTGTGAGCTGTTTTTATATAGAAAGTACTCGGGTATCTGGAACAGTTTCTAGGAATGCACATATTAAACTTTTTCAGTAATGTTGGGCAGTCAACTATGCTTTTGATAATTTTATAGGTTAGTGCAACACTATAATATTCGCGCCTTTTTTCGAGACTGCAAAAGGTATGCTTTTGTAGCAATTCAGAGTGGGTTGTTCCTATTGGAGGATAAATGCCATCAGTTTTTAGGCTTAGCAGTTTTAAAAATCGTCGTTGAATTGCTTCTATTCTGTCAATGTGATATTGATAAAAAGAGCTCCACACAATTGAGGCGTATTCTAACTTTGATCTTATGAAAGCATAGAATAAAGTTTTTAAGGTCTAAGTTTCTTTGAAATCACTACTGTTACGTCAATAAATCCGTATAGACGACAGGAGGAGGTTACAACATTATCGATATGCCTATTAAATGATGATGTGCAGTGTCAAATGTGACGCCAAGATCAGTAAATGTTTCTGGTCTCACCAGGGAAACGTTTTCTATTGAATAATCAAAGATCAAGATATTCGTTTTCAAACTGTAGGACATGACCTTACATTTATCCGGGATCAGTGACAAGTTATGCTGAGAGGTTTGCACAATAATCTATTTTCTCAACGAGGCAGTATAGTTTTTAATCATCGGCATATAAAAGGAAATACACATCTATAGCATCTGCAATATCATTAATGAATATATTGAAGAGCAACGGTCCCAGATTTGAACCTTGTGGAACACCGGAAGAAGTACTATATTCGGTAGATTTGAACATATTGTTTTCGATCCTGTATATAGGACTGAAAGGGTGCGACTAAGGATGGAGATAACCCAAAGGCTACTAGTTTGATCAGTAGAATGCCATGGTCAAGCCTGTCGAAGGCCTTGGAAAAGTATGTGTAAATAACATACCCAAAACTTCACCCCCCATTGCAGACAGCAAATACCCCCCCTATTTTTTCAATGGCATGGGGGTCGACTGGTACATCATCTGAAAGGTCTTTCGTCCCTCTATTACTTTTGTGATTTTTTTTAGAAATTTGTTCATTCGTTATTGAGAAATTTAATTTAGAACGTTTTATTTAAGAAAAAAACAAAAAATTTGCTGTCGTTCATTTTAATGGTGAAATGAATAACATATAATATCAGTGGAAACAAAATCAATGGATAAATTGTTCAAAATGATCTCCACCCAGTTCCATACAATACAGTCTACTCTAGAAAGCAGCAATCGGCATTCCCGAAAAATTCTCTGTCACAGGTTTTCTAGATATGTTGGCTTAGTAGAGTACACTTCCCACTTCAGGTGTTCTCACAGAAAGAAATCCATCGATGTAAAATCATGGTGATCTAGCTGGCCACTCCACTGGACTCCTTCTGCCGATCCAACGCATTGGAAAACTTTTGTCCACATCACATGTGGACACATCAAAATGTGGGGGTGCACCATCCTGCTGGAATGTTATTTCATTGTCATCATTTTCTGAAATTTGTGTAATCATAGGATCTACACAGTCTTGTAATAGATTTAAGCATGTGTCCATTGAGATTACCTTCAATGAGGAATGGTCCAACAATATGATTACCAAGAATGCCGGTTCAGACATTCAATTTTTGGGGAGTTTGTGTTTTCATCACTAAATTAGGATTCACATCGCTTCAGTGAGGACAACTTATGTCTATTCACTTCACCATTAAACATGAAATAACTTTCGTCTGAAAAACATGTATTACATAATAGGTTTAGGTTATTGGTCAATTTCTCGCTGAACATCTCACAAAACTGAAAAAGACGATCAGGATCAGCTTCGTTTAATTCCTGAACTAATTTCGAAAGGATGGAATTTGTAGGCTTTCAAAATCCGTAGAACACAAGTAGCTGATACTTCAGACGCTCCAGATAAGTAGATGAGGCAAATTGTAAAATAATTCAAGACATTCAAGACGCAGCTACCTAGACCAGGTATCTACATATAGTATAAATAAGGATAGCTTTGTTAGTATGATTTGTTTGATCTTCCTCTTGAAGATGATCACGTGGGGATCGAAACAAGTGTCGAGGTGTTGAAATAACGGTTTCTTGTTGGGAAAAAACTCCAGTTATATTCATAAGCAATATTGCTTTTCCACGTGTCGAAGCATGAAAGATTTTAACAATGGAACCGTATGTTAAGAATACGAGTTTAGTTATTTACGTACTTTGTTCGTATATTCGAATATTGTGTCTTTAATAATTGTATATGGTCCTTCATTAAGCGCTTCCTATCTTTGAATTTTAATAAAAAAAAAAACAAATTTTGTGTGCGTCCGCCACGGTTTCTCTGCGTGGACCGCATGCGAAACGTCCAATTTTTCATAACTGTGACGCATAAATCAGGCTGAATTTGACCGATGACATAGGTTATATTGGCTTCGAGGAATGCTGTGGCTTATTCTCATATACCAGTGACTTGAGAAAACCCCACAAGAAAAAGTCTAGCGGGGTCAAATCACACGATCTCGAGGGCCAGTTCACATCATCTCCACTTGAGATGACGATGCCTTCAAATCGCTCCTGGAGAACCGTCCCCTTGAAACCACATGTCGTTGGTGTCTGGACCAATAATGACGCCAGGCTAATATCCTCTTCAAACAGTGACTTTTTTGGGATCCATTGAATGCCCTTGTATCTCATGTGGATTGGTATTGTCCCAAATTAGACAATTTTGTTTGTTCACGTACCCATTCATCCAGAAATGTTCGTCATCGCTGAAGTCTATTTTTTTCCTAAATTTTATTATGTATGTGAAATCTTTTTGAAAACAAAAAATGCCATGGCACAAAGAAAGAAGAGCCATATTCGTATTATGATAATATTTATTGCCTGATTTTTAGCTGGTGAAGTAGTATTCTCGTTACGGCTTTCATCCATAATTCAGTTAAAAATCGGCAATTGTTTCGCCAGCATCCGCAACTACGTGCCGAATGACTGGAAGGCGTAAATTCGCATCACGGTATTGTTTATGTGAATAGCATGAACAGGTCATTTTCTTGTATGTATTTGCATTCAAACCGACACGTCATCATCTGATTTGTTCCGCCAGTTTGAATGTCTCGAATCCAATTAATCCTTTCAAATGCTCAAATTGGCTCGGTTTTATCGCACAGGGAAATTAGTTCGGGCTGTTACGGATCTGTGTCGGCTTAATGTTGATTTAAAGTAAAAAGTGCCTCACAATTTTTTTATTATTGATTATTTATCAGTTATTTTTTATCAATAGATTTCTGTTGAAACAATGCGGAGTAGGTATTTTTTCACTTTAGATTTAATAATTCGAGCAACTGTGATCGATATATTTGTTATTCGAAGTCAAAGGAACAAAAATCTTTATATCAATGTTTCTAGCGTGAGAAGTACAGGATGGCAAATTCTGCTTTGCCTCTGAGATGGGCGAATGATAAAGAGAGATGGTAACTGTTCACTTCCAACATTTGTCAGGAAGTATAATCGGGAAAAAGATTTTGGCTTAAATAAATTCGGCAGGTGTTAACAACTAGGTATACATATACCAGTAGGGAACGGAACCCCAATTCTTCATTTTGTGCAGGTGGAAAATAACTGAAAGATAACAAGTGATATATAATTGCAAATAATAGATACGTACATTCTCATTAGAGATAAATTATTTTATAGGTAATGGATAAATTCACAATTGATAATGAATTGATAATTGAATGCATAGTTACCAGAAACAATTATATAATGCGGTATGTTATTATCAATATTGCTTGCGATATTGATGTATATTTTGTCCAATCAATAAAAATATTTACATAGTTTTGTAAAGTTATTCGTTAGGATTTGTTTTAAATTAGTCTTGAACCCATCAGGAGGTAAATGAGGAAATTGAGGTTCTGACAGCATATTTGGGTGGTAATAACATAACATAAAAGGTGATTGACAAATTTTCATGATGAATTTCACTAGTTCAAACTTCCATTCTTTATATAAAATGATTTGAAATACCTGAAACAACTAAAAAAAAAATGAGAAATGAATAGCTGAAAATAACAGTTATATTAATTTCAAAAGACAAAATATCCTCAGAATAGTCCTTAATTTTTTGCCGCATGTTTAATGAACACCCTGTAAATTGATCCACACATAAACGGCAAACTGTTTCTCTTGAGAAGCATCCTTCCATTCATCGGTACTGTAGAATTTCAGAGAACAGGTGCAAAATTCACACGTACTCATTGTGTATTGAACAGGTGTTCATATCATATACAAGTCGCAAGTGTACGTTTAATGCATATGAAGGTAGTATTTCAGTATTCCATAATTTAAGTTGTAGTTTGTAAGTTTCATTTATCAGTTTCAGTAAATCGGCTTTAGGTGGCTGACTCATCTTTGTAGATTATTTCAGGCCAAATAATTTACTAAGAAAAACATACCGGTCCTGAGGGCCATGCACTTTTGTCACACAAGAACTGAAGCACGGTCCAGCCAAATTAGCATCATCGGAAGATGTTACGTTATGATTTCTGATATTCCTCTGGTTTCTACTTGTGATCATTGCGTAATTGGGTGAACAAGGGACTGTTTTCAATGGGATCTCTAATGAGTCTGCTATGAGTAAAACAAGAGAATTATTTCGTGGATTGAAGGAAGTGCTAGCACAAGTTCATATTTTGAAGGCGACAACATTAATGTAGACCAGGTGTAACAGACTTGATTAGATTAAAGATCTACTGTCTACTGAGGAAATCCTGTGCGATCTACTAATTACATATTTCTTGAAGTCTTAAATGAAACAGCATAGTTCAGTACACAGCCATGTAGTTATAATAAGAGGGAAAACATAATACTGAAAATTATTCTGAGTAACTTATTTATATTAGCGTGAGCATTGCAACTGAGCTGAGCATCTTCCGCTAGATTGGCAAAATCAGGTTTGAAGAATCCATTGTATGAGAGTTAGTCAAGCGAGAACGGTATTTATTTTTTGTTTGTTTCAAGTAAAAAATGCTGATTTACATAAATATGTTGAACCTCAACACGAATTCAGTTGTTCAACACATTTCTTCAAATTTGGATATTTCTCGTTGGAATCCAATGTTCAGAAATTTTGTCCTGAGGATGACCTTGCTTTTAGAAATATGTCGCAGCACAGAGTAATGCTTCCGTTTTGAAATAGCATGTGGTCCATTTGAAATGTATCTTCAAATGTTGTAGTCATTTCATAGATATCAATATGATGAATGGAATTAATAAACATATAACTGATGAATTGGTTTACCCTTTCGCGGTCGATCTTGGTGGTTCATCGGTGAACCATCAAGATGAATAAACCTCTGAACAAGCCAGCCACTTGTGCTGGCGAAACGTTAGAATACAGTTCCAAACCACGACGGTCTTCGAACCCGAATGAAGATCATGACAAAGATATAACTGATGAATTTAGAGGTCTGATACCATTACCCTAATTTCTGCCGTGCACTTGATAGGAATGAAATTGTAGGTATACTACAACAATTTTCAATTGGAGGTGACTCATTAGCAACGTCGCACTTGAAGTGACTAACAGATAATTCTCTTACCAACTCTGCAGAGGCCTATAAAAATAATAGTTTTATTTATAGTTTACATAGGTAATTACGTAGTAGGTGGCGCTACCTGCTGTCAATGGTAAAACTGATTACATTTTCTTATTATGCCTAATACAGTACTTCAAAAAAACAGAAAAGTTTACAAAATAATTAGTATGTTCCTTTCATATAGAAAGAGAACTGCAAAGCAAAGAAATAATTACCTATGTTATACGTATGAAGGTTCAGAATCCATTGACTCGTCCGAAGAGGAATCCCCAGTCGAAAACACTGCCTACCATCCCGTCCAATCTCCATATTTTCTCTTCCCTGATCACATGGGCTACATCATTAGCCCAATCTTCTTTCCGTATCCGTTCCATTGCGAGTTCAAATAAACGTTGGACATCAGAAACTTTATATGTCACGCTTTCCCGAGTTACTTAACCCTTAATTTGAGCCCAGATTAATTCTATCGGGTTTAACTCGCAATGGTAAGGAGGAAGTCTCAAAATGGTGATGTCTTCAGCACTCATAAGCTCGGCCTTAACCATGTCCTCGGGAAATGGAATTCCTTTTTGTCCTAACCAACTCTGCATGTCTGCTTTTCTGGTGGTCATAGTTGGCAGCTGTTCTACTAATCGGCTGTGATAAGAAGCCTTATCCATTACTATTACCGAATTTGGCTCGACTCATGAAAGAAGGTATTCACCATCCTTCAAAGCGTTGGGCGTCCATGTCTTCGTGATAATCCCCCTTTTTTTTGGATAAAAAAAATTAGTGCACTATCGTCTAAAAAGCCACCTATATGGGCGACAATTAGTCGTTGCCCTTTACCCGTTGTTCCGCGTGACCCTGTTGATGAATCGTCCACAAATGCTTGAGGATAACTAGTTACAGTAGTACCTTGTCAGATATTATATACTGTGTGACCATCATTCACCCACGTTTCGTCCAGATAATAAATCTTTTTGTGAGCAGAACGCATTTCTCTAATAGAGCGAAGATATCTCCGTCGTTATGAGACTATATCTTCTCTTTCTATTAAGATATATTTACGGGATCGTTTGTCATATATAAATTTTAAATCTTCTTTTATTATTTTTCCTAACTTCTCTTTGCTCATTTTTGGAATGAGATCATTATCCATTACCTTTGTCCTAAAGGATTCGAGGGTTGGCATTTTATTCTCAAAAAATTTTTCTGGTATTCGTCCAATTAAATTTTTATTCTACCACGACAATGTACTTTTGGAGCTTGCACAATCCCAGTCACCTTTTTTCCACGTACAATGCATTCAATTGTCGACACGGATATTTCCGTTAAAAATTAACACTGGGCTGCAGCTTCCACTGTACGGAGGGTATTTTTCAAATTTTTCCACACTCTACAGATAATCTGTTTTTCTTCTAACGACATAAACTTTCGCTTTCTTTGTACTTTACTTGGACCTGCTACGGCATCCATCTTAATACTATAAAATAATAAAATTCAATCATATTATTCAGCTATTTGTCAGTTGTTTACTTACCTCAAAAACTATTTTAAAGTTGATGTATTTTGGAAAACACTTTATTGTGAGATTTTCACTAGAACAGATTAGCAAATCTGCAACACGTGTTTCGCCGCACAGTAGCTTTTTTAAGCGTATAAACTAACAAACTGAATTCTACATACATTGTGATTTATATATACTTTATGAAATATGAATAATATTCTATGAACTAATTAATGACAGTTATACCTGAGTTTAACGAACATTTATACGTGAGTTTAATGACTGGGTCAACTAATTATCTCACAATAAAGTGTGAATGTGATGAAAATCTATGATAATGTATTTTGAAAAACAAGTATCGGCCAAATCTATGTTATATTTTAAAGGTAATAAATAATAACAGTCTATTTAATAAATATAATGAAATATATTCAATAAATACAAAACAAAGTCACCTTCACAAGAAACAGAACACACTATGCCTATGCAGATAAGGACGCTTGATAATGAAGGAACTGAATGACTAGTTATGACATTTTAAGGACGCAAATATAATAGACCTGCCAAGTGTTGATCAGTTTATCGATATATCAAAGTATTTAACGAACTTGTTCACCTATTCGCTCGTACATCCTATCGATATGCAGAAGCTATCTTGTTACGGGGAACAAATTTTATATAATCATCTTACTTTTCAATTATTCACAATGGCGATGCATAGACAATAAAAATGACCACGGTAAAAATTGAGTTTTAACATTCAACATTGTTGCCGTTAGCTCTCAGTTCAATTTGTATATGAGTTACCTTCAATTGAAAATTGTTATACTATAGTATGTTTATCCATACGATCCTTGATGTTTTCCAGCTGTTGGAATGTATTCTTTCCGATATCAACTATCATAGGCGCTGTTTGACTTTGGAATGCTAAAATAGAACTCATCATTTCTGTTACCTACTGTTTTATTCTTGCCTTGTAGTTCCAGATTTAATGTGCTCAGTTTTCCAGTAAAATCTGCTGAAAATGCTAAATCACATTGCCAGTCTCAATCACGCATTTGCTAATAATTATCACCCCTCCCTTAGCAGTTGGTGATTACGTTGCGCAGTATGTTCTATTTATATTTTTTGCCTTGCCATGATCGAGTGGACTAATACTTGCGATCGAACAGTCCATCGCGATCAATCGGTTGGCCTCCCCTGAGGCTGGAGGCACGAAAATTGCGACGGTCGAGCGACGACCGCGGGGCAATGAAGAGAAGTATTTTGCGTGCGCAAGAAACTTCGGTCGATCAGTCGAGCATGTCAACTCATCGTAACACAAGTTTACGTCGAAGAGAGCTATTGGATCCAAGTCTTCTAATGAGAACGTAGTTATTATTACCTAGAGATGGTGTTCATTCAATAAATGAATAAAAAAGTAATTTTGGGGAATTTTTTACTCTTTATTACGAGCTAAGGTGAACATTTTTACTGTCCCATAGTACCGGGTAATGTGGGGATGACGTGTTTGAGTTTCATAGGTAGGAGAACGGCTACCTGTGGGCTGGTCTCTGAGATGGTGGACAGAGGCTGCCCACAGGGGTCTAGCCTGGGACCTACACTATGGTTGGTAGTGATGGAAGCATGGTTCGAGCGAATCAGAGACATGAAAGCGAGATAAGGCATCGGAGCATACGGAGTATATACGCAGGCCTACGCGGATGACCAACAAGTCATCATCGAGGGAAACCTTGTCAAGGACATAGAACGGAGGTGGGAGCTGGTATGTAAAGAATGGGAAGACGAGATGTGGCTGGAATATAATGACTCGAAAACAGAATGCATGTACATACCAGCCAGGAGGGATGAGAGACTCCTGGTCATAAGTATGAATGGAAGAGTGATTGAGCAGAGTATGAATGTGAAGTACTTGGGAATTGTGGTGGATACTGGATTACTATTCATAGACCACCACAAGGAACAAGGAAAAAACTCAATACGCTAGCGGGTAAGCTAAGAAGATGGACCGGGAGAGACGTTGGACTGAGGAGAGAATATGTGAGAATAATATACGAGAGAGTGGCAAAACCTGCGATCATGTATGGAGTACAGGTGTGGGGGGGTAGGACGCACGACAGTCGTATCAGGAGACAACTGAGCGCGGCGCAGAGGCCCTTCCTAATCGCTTCATGTGGAGCGTACAGGATGGCGCCAACGGCTGCGCTCTGTGTTATCTCAGGTATGGCACCGCTTCATGTGGAAGCGAGAGCCAGATACCATGATTGGAGGGTGAATGGGAGAAGAAAGAGAGAAGACAGGGTGAAAGGAGAGGATAGAATACTCCCATGGATGCAAGGAATGTTGCTGGAGGAAAGGGAGGACGAGAGTGTGATGAGGGTGTATGTGGATGCTGGAGCAAAACTGGAAGAAGAACGAATGGGCATAGGCTGGGCATACGAACGGGAGGAAAATGAATGGGTACAAGGAAATGAAAGAATCCCCGGACAGAGCAGTGTGAATGAGGCAGAATTGGTTGCGATCGAAAGAGTGATAGGTATGTGGGACAAGAATGAGAGTGTAACTGTGGTAAGCGATTCTGCCATGGCTGTGGAACGTCTGAAAGCAGGAAGAACGAGGAATAAGAGGGTAGCGCGTATACAGAGGATGATAGAGGAGAGGAAAGTGAGAGGAGCGCGGACCTGGTTAATCTGGAAGCGCGGCCATGAGAATAACAATCTCGGTAATAGGAAAGCTCACGAGGAGGCAACAAGGGGACCGACGAAAACGGAGATTTCATGGGAAGTAGTGAGAATGGGGAGTAAGAGTGAAGAGAGGAAGAGGATCAAAGAACGAATCAGGATAGATTGGCAGAGGGAATGGGATACGAGAGAGACTGGGCGGCTGTTCTACAGATTCTGCAGGACAGTCGGGAGTGAATCACTGAATCTGTCGCGGAAGGCCACCCAGTTGCTTACGGGACATGGTAATTTTCCGGGATACCTTGCCAGGTTCAACCTGGGCCCAGAAGTGCCATGTTTCTGCGGCTATGGGGAGCCTGAAACGGCGGAACATGTGTTAGAAAGATGTATGGATGGAGACAGGACAGGGTGGCGTGAATGGAGAGAATATAAGGAGCGAGAAAATGGGGAGATAGCTCTGAGAGGAGAGAATGGAAAGAACAATGAATGGATAAGATTCGTTAATGAATGGGCGGAGAGTGTGGTGAGGGGATGAAAGAGAAGGGTAAAGAGCAGGCTGTTACCTTGGTGCCAAAAATCTGGAGTGCCGAGGACTTGGAGCGCTGTTGGCGGTCTCCCCAATGGTGACGACCACGGATATTGTACGGGCATCTAGGCAGTGTACAGAAAAGAAGAAATGTTTTATTTGATTTATCATGATATATTGTATTTAGTTTGAAATAGTATTTTGTATATAAATGTATTGTAATTATATTATTGAAATAAAGAAAAGGGTTTTCTACCCCGCTAATTTGATGGAGCATGGGTTCTCGTGGCGGTGGCTTCGATAGATAGAGGGAAGATGCTTCGTTGAAAGGCCTTCGGCCAGGACAACAATGAGCGATGGCACTATTCATGTCCCATAGTGCGGAAGGGTGTCCAACTGCTCACCGGGCATGGGAACTTCCCGGGATACCTGGCAAGACTTAACCTGGGTCCCTTCCCCTGTGAATATGGGGAGCATGAAACGACAGAGCACGTGATTATTAGATGCATGAATGGGAACAGGACTGGTTGGCTAAAGTGGAAGGAGAGCACGGAAAGGATGAATGGCGAAATTATGCTGAGAGATGTAAATGGGAAAAAAATGAATGGATACGTTTTGTGAATGACTAAAGTGGAAGGAGAGCACGGAAAGGATGAATGGCGAAATTATGCTGAGAGATGTAAATGGGAAAAAAATGAATGGATACGTTTTGTGAATGACTGGGAGGACAATGTGGTGAGGGAAGAAAGGGAACGATTGGTGTAGAGCTGCACACAAACATGCATAGTAAACACGCTAACTATGAGGAAGGGTTATGGAATCTCCAGTCATTGCCAGAAGCGGTACTGCTTGATTGTAAATATATCCAAGGATGTGCAATAATGATCATGTATAACTAGGATACATGAGTTGTGTCAAATAGAAGTGTAATTTTTGTTTAATTTTCATTGTTATTAGGTCTGATCATTTTTGAAGGAGCCAGAATTGTTTTAAGTTTTAATTAATGTACTATGGAGTAAGGATTGATTTATAATTTGTTGGGAAATAAAGGAAATAAAAAGGGTCTTCTACCCCGCTGATTAGTCTCTCCGTACGGTACGTTGAAGTGAATGAGTTCAGAGGAATAGGGGTTCCCTTTGCAGTGGTGTCGCTAGATAGAGGAAAGATGTAAGGCCTACGGGCTAGGGCATCAAAGGCTGTCACCTCACAAATCACAAGAGGAGACTAAATCATCTGTCGGTAACAAATAAGACAGATGGGTATCCGCGGCTAAGCTAAACAGTGGAGACGGGAGTGGGTTGAACAACTTAGCAAATTTCAAATAGATCTTAATAGGCGCCAGGTAAATTTAATCCTCCAGATACCCTAAGTAACTCACAATATCAATAACTTACCAATTAATATTGGAAATAAAAGATAAAGATCCCCAATATGATTTATTCAGTAATCCTAACTTACATGGATCAACCAACAACGCTTCTAAGACAACAATGCGATATTCACACTTCTACGCGATGTTCAAATGTCAATACAAGAACGCGGTGTATATAACCACGAATTCAATCAGCCACAAATTATGGTAGTAACGACGCTCAAAAAAAACTGCAATACGTCGAGTAAAACTACCACGAAAATTGAGTAGGTGAAATCGTAAATACTAGTATCGGATGGTAAGACAAACTCGTTTGCGTCGCGTGAGCTCAGGCGTAGGCGCATCGGTGTCAATCAGCAATCGTGAAAGAAAGAATATACCTCAATTTCCGTTTCACAGATATCTATATCAATCTGGTATCAATCAACAAACTCTTTATCAATAAACGATAAACAAACACTATATCAACAGGTATCAATAAACAGAAGGGCAAACAATCATTTAAATAACTCAGTATAGCACAAATATTCAAATAAATCAATTATAACTTGCGTGCTCCTTTTGGGCCACCCGGTATATGGTGTTAGGCTACCCCGTAGTTCGACGGAAGTGGATCACCCTGTAGTACGGCGGAGATGGATCACCCTGTAGCACCACCAAGATATATCACCATGTAGGGCACAACAAGCTGGACCAGTAATGGATCACCAAGTAAGATCCAGAAAGATAAATAAAAAAAAGGAAAGAAGAAAAAAAAAGGAAAACAGGAAAACAGGAAAAAAAGACAGGAAAAAAAAGGAAAAAAAAGGAAAAAAGGTAAACAGGGGAAAAAAAACCCTGGCCAAGGGGTTTTCTATACGATTCTTCGTGTGCGGTGCTCTGCACGGAAGTCCTGCTGGGACTTGATGAGTGACTGAGGGCCTTCTGTTTCTTATGAATCTAATTTCGGAAATCCTTCCACCTGGCACGAGTTCGGTAACCACCACAAATCCTCAAAAGAGCTTAAGTTTCAGACTGCAAATATCCACACCAAAATGACCAATCAGTCTTCCACTATACAATCCTGACTTGTAGAAATAATCCCCGTGAAGGATGGCACAAATACAACCAAATATATCCTACAATCAGTCTGATGGTACGCTTTGAACTCCGAACCAAGCTCAATCGAAGGCCAACTTCCGAATACTAAGAGACTGCCACATCTGACAGCTAACCAGTTGTTGCCACAGTGCGTCCAATCTACACTACAAGTACCAAGGGGGCGCTGTGCACAACATCATACATCTATCAATTCCTCCACAGCCACTTGAGACAATATCAACAAGTCCATGACCCATCAAAACTCCTTCTCAAAGCAATGCAACCCTAAAACAACCCTTGACAACTTGAGTAACCGATCAATCCCTCACCCGTGAACAACTGTAGAACTAGTTCGGTGTAAGTCGACGGAACGACACTACGAAAGTTCGGCAGATGTCAACCAACAGCTGTCTCTTAACCTTGTAATAAATAGAATGTTTACAAAAGTATGCACTCCAACCTATTTTCAACTATTTACCAATCCTTATTTATGCGATGGAATAGAAACATATAAGGTAAGTCGTCACATCTTCCCCATTCAGTACGAATATTTGAACATTCATCTTATGCAGAATATTTACCGAAAATATCAAACAGTATTCAGAAACCAGAGCTAACTAATATTGTTTTTCAGGCGATATGGCTCTAATATGTCAGTAAACCTTCTGGAAGTGATGAATAACAATCTATGCAAGAAATATTCTTGGAAAGGTATAAGGAATAAGGCAGACAACGGCTAAAAAAATGATAGGTGAAGAAAACTGAGAAACAAACAATAACAACTATTTCAACCTAGCGAGGAATTTCGGATCTCCAACGTCGATTGGCAATAGGAGAATGCGTAAGTACTGGTCAAAGCAGTTAGTCAGGGAGCATACATTTATTCTTGTACATTTCAGGTATGGTTTTCTATGGAACGGAAGATTTCCATTACTATGATGTTAAATGAATAAAATCAACTTGTAACTGAATTACATTGTTAATATCATTTGAATAAAAATCTCAAAAGGTAAGGTAGTGTTTTGAAAGGTCACATAAGAGCAGTTTGATCTAGTGCTAAATTGAAACGTAACAAGGCAATGGCGTTGTTCATGTCCTATAGAGCAGGTTTCGACCAAATACACGATATAAATTCTTCATTATAAATTTCCATTTGCTATTATAATATTTTTCTACACAACACAACTGTTATCGCGAGCGACCTTATCGCACTAGTCGCTCTCCCTCCGCCCGTGCATCGCTCAGTCGTTCCGCCATCGTTTGTTTCGTGTGCGTCACCTATACTGTAGATGTCGTTGTATGCATCGCCACCATTCCACCTTCGCGTCGCTTCGCCATCGCTCGACCGTCGCTATTTTCGTGCCCTCAGCCTGATGGAAACGAATGCATACATTTTTCCCTCCAAAAATAAAAATTTCCGTTATTTTCTGAACACACCTCGTACATCCTCGTATTTTGGTATAAACGTAAATCACACAAACGGACATACACTCTTATCGCTACTGTAGAATGAAAATACTTGATTCCCTTTCCCGCATGCCTTTCAGCAACTAACCAGCGAAAGGAATCACCAACGCATACCTTTATTCGACGAACAAATTTTAGTTTATCGCGACGGGAATACAAACCCCACCCTTTCGTTGTAGAATGATCTCCGAAAAAAATGGAACCCATTATTAAATTAAATGATGCATTCGCATTTGAAGCAACAAGCTAGATGCCATCCAATTAGGCCGCACAAAAAGGCGCCGTAATTGAATCCGGAGTGTATATTATTTGTAATTAAGTCGATTAATGAGCGTTGCTCCGGTTGTGGCACTTGTTAACTAGACAGCTACGCATCGGAACAAACTACACAAGCGAAAATGTTCGCGGGAATATTCGAGAGATCGTTTAGAGCGGCATGCTTATTACGGTAATACGCCCGATAATGGCTGTGACTGCGTTTTCTCATAGGTCGAACACGTCGCTTTATCGGGTGCTAAATTCGCTTTCCAAATATTAACTCTCGTTTTCAGTCGTTTACAGTTTGATGGTATTTTATCGACATCAAAACAAAGGAAGCTGTCAATTCGACAATTGTATACGAGTATACAGGGTGTTCCTTAAACACATGCTAATATTTAAGGAGGTAATTCTTAGACCCATTTTAAGGAAAAAACGTCCTATGGACGTATGTCCTAAACGCCTTAACTTTTGAGATACAGGGTGGCAAAGTTTTCAAAAATAATCAGTTTTTTAATAATAACTGAGATAATTTTGTAGACATCTTTGGTATATTTGGTACATATGTTCCATGCCTCAAGGCGCATTTTCTGATGTACAATTTTCTTAATTTTCTCTGCCAGTGGCGTACGTACGAGTTTTGAAATGTATATTTTTGGCGAAAAAAATACTACGCCACTGCTTTATCTTGAATTAAAAATTATTTTTATGCACATTTGATTTGTTGTGTTTTCTTTGTCCAACGCATGGTTTTCGCTTAAAAAATTAAAAATCGCTTTACTTAAGGATAAATTCCTTAAAAATCTGATGCGGTATCGTGCATCGACTGAAAGCAAACTAAGAGATCAGATTTGTTGCAAAATAATTGAGGATCTAAAAGGTATTTGTTTGTTGTCAGATGCACTATTCTCAATTAAAATTACGTCATAACGCAGCACCGCTTAATAATTTTTGGAAACATAAATTTAGTTATCCTGGAATAAATGACGTGTAGCAGAATTTATTTACTGCACCTCTTGGAAATATGGAGTTTGTCGATATGTGATTTCTTTTAAAGATTAAAAGCAGAAAAAACAGCGTACCCACCATAGCAATAAAAAACAAATTCTCTGTATGTACAAACGTCAGTAGCTAATATTGATGTTGGTTTAAAGTAAGGTGTTGGTGTTAAAAACTGTCACAGCGCGTTTTGATTGATTTTGAAGTGTTATTGAAGTTATTTTGGTAGTCCGCTGTTTTTCTGAATATCAGTAAATATGGTAAATTATACGAATGCGGAAATGGCGCAAATGCATTACGTATATGGCCTTGCCGATGGTAATGCAACAGAAGCCAGGCGCATTTATCAGGAAAGATATCCTAATCGTGCCTTACCAGATAGTCGAACCATTTTCAAATGTTCATCGTCGACATGGGGAAACTGGTAGTTTCAAGAAAGGGACTCCGGAAGGTAGACCTCGTGTAGTAAAAACTCCTGAAATTGAGGAAGCGGTGCTGCAAGAAATTGAGGAACATCCTGAGACGAGTACGAGGAAGATCGCTAGAACTCTGGATATTTGTCATCAAATTGTTTAGCGTATTTTGGTTGATTTTTTGTTATACCCATACCATATTTCAAGAGTGCAGGCATTACTCCCCAGAGATTTTCCACAGCGTGTGAACTTCAGTCAGTGGTGTCTACAAAGTATTGCACTAAATCCGCAGTTTGAGACACAAATTTTGTTCACAGACGAAGCAAATTCTTCTCGGAATGCCATTCAAAATTTCCATAACAGTCATGTGTGGGCTGAAGAAAATCCCCATGCAATAACCGAAACCCATTTCCAACACCAATTCTCGGTTAATGTATGGGCAGGAATTATAGGTGATCATCTAGTAGGCCCATTTTTTCTACCAGGACGTCTTGATGGTCGTTCTTATTTACACCTTCTCGAAGAAGACTTACCTGGGTTATTGGAAGATGTGCCACTTGCGTTAAGGAATCGAATATGGTACATGCACATGCGCCCCTGCTCATTTCAGTGTAATTGTCCGAAACCATTTAAATACAGTTTATCCTAATCGTTGGATAGGTCGCGGAGGACCTCAGCAATGGCCAGCAAGATCCCCCGATCTCAACAGTTTAGATTTTTTTTATGGGGTCACCTTAAAACTCTTGTGTATAAAACTCCCGTTAATACTTCAGAAGATTTAAGAGAGAGAATAGTTGCCTCATGTGGAACTATACGAAATACACCGGGAATATTTGAACGGGTGCGTAATTCCATGCGTAGAAGGGCGGAAGCATGCATACTAAGTGCAGGTGGCCACTTCCAACAATTTTTATAATCAGTTTTGGTATTATTACTAATTGACAAATTTGTGCTATTCGTTTAGACTTACTGTCACAAAATAAAATAAAACTCGTTTTTGTGAAAAATTAATTTTTTTGCAGATTATGTTTTCAAATATTATTAGGGAATTGGTAATGCGTTATGAAGCAATTTTCAGATTCTCATTCATTTTAGAATTGATCTAATTTCTTAATTTGCTTTCTGTCGATTTTTATTTTTTCGAGTGAAAATCATGCGTCGGACAAAGAAATACCATGAGATCAAATTTTCTCAAAAATAAATGAGGATTTTGAAAATGATTTTATTTTGAAAAGAAAGCATTGGCGTAGTACTTTTTCCCCAAAAATATTCAATGCGAAACCCGTAGGGATGCCACTGTTTGAAAAAATACAAATTTGTGTACATCAGAAAATGCGTCTTGAGGCATAGAATATATGTACCAAATATGCCAAAGATGTCTACAAAATTATCTCAGTTATTATTAAAAAACTGATTATTTTTGAAAACTTTGCCACCCTGTATCTCAAAAGTTAAGGCGTTTAGGACATACATCCATAGGAAGTTTTTTTTTAAATGGGTCTAAGAATTACCTCCTTAAATATTAGCATATGTTTAAGGAACACCCTGTATATTGTCCCAAAATTCATTTTATAATGTAATATTATTATTCCACGTACAATATACGTATAGGGTCTTCCAACAGAGACTTGACTTGACAATTGATAACATCAATCTTATTGAAGGTACTTCTGGCAAATTAGTTGTCATTTATTAAGTCTGTTTTGCCAAATCACTATGGACGGATAAAGCATTGAACGTGCAAATATTAAAATTGTTTTATCAAAATGAGTGTTCTGTTTGGGCAACGTACCGCGCGCTTCGCCCATTTTACGGTCGCCATAATCGGCCTACCGAGAGGACTATGCGCTATGTGGTGGATAAATTTGAGTCAACGATCAACCAACACCCCTACGTCAATGAAACGCAAGATCTGACGAAAACATTACCGCTATCTATGAAATTGTGCAAGAGAATCCGAGGCAGTCTATTTCGCGTTGCTCACAAGAACTCGGCCTTTCGCAGAACACAACTTGGTGAATTTTACGTCGTGACTTGGACCTGCATCCGTACAAAATCCAACTGATCCAGAAACTGAAGACAAAAGACCATTGACAACGACGTGTGTTCGCTGAATGGGGTGTGGAGCAATTGGCAACTGACCCTAATTTTCATCGAAAAATCATCTTCAGCGATGAGGCCCATTTCTGGATGAATGGGTACGTGAACAAACAAAATTGTCTAATTTGGGCCAGTTCATCCCGAAAAAGTGGCTGTTTGGTGTGGATTTTGGGTGCTGGCGGCATCATCGGTCCATATTTCTTTGAGAACGACGATGGCCAGGCCATCACTGTCAACGACGAGCACTATTAGGTGATCTGAATACCAACGATATGTGGATGATCTGGACACCAACAACATGTGGTTTCAACAGGACGGCGCTACGTGCCACACACCTCATGCCGCAATGTATATTCTGCACGAGCGATTTGAGGGCATGGTCATCTCACGTGGAAGTGATGTGAATTGGCCACCGAGATCGTGTGATTTGACCACGTTAGACTCTCTTGTCGGATTTTCCCAAGTCGCAGATGTATGCGAATAAGTCACAAACCACAGTGGTCCCCAAAACCATTATAACCCATGCCTGATTTATGCGCCAGAGTCATGGAAACTCGGACGTTTCGTATGCGCTTCATCCAGAGAAGCCGTGGCGGAAATTTGAAGGATGTTATATTTCACACATAATGGCATCAATAGATGTTTCAAACGAATACAACAGTTCGATGATATCTCACAAACTATGTTATATCTAAATGAATGAACTTTAAACGTTCAAGCCAGTCTCGATATACCTACACAGTGGGTTGAATGGACTGACGCTTATCAGAAAATAACTAATTCCTTGGCTAATACCACGAAGGTCGTTGGATTATTTCCGACAGGCGTCAGTGTAGGAATCTTCATAGAAAATTTCCTGCACATGCAATTGGCAATACAACTGAAAGAGTCGACCTTCAATTTTGGAACGGACACACTTGCAGACCGGTTTCGGGCTCATTAGCCACTCGTCAGTGCAAGATAGTGACCATCATCAACCTAAAGTCAATGATATTCCATAATTGCACTGACGACAGTTGTATTGCCAATTGCATATGCAGGAAATTTTCTGTGAAGATTCCTGAACTGACGCCTGTCGGATGTAATCTAATATCTTTCGTGGTATTAGTCAGAGCAGTAGTTGTTTTCTGATAGGCGTCAATCCATTCAACCTACTGTGTAGGTATATTGAGACTGGCTTGAACATTTAAAGTTCATTTATTCAGATTTGTTTTCTGCCAGTTTTCAAGCATAGCCCACTGACTAATAAAAAAACTATGTTATATTTGATTTTTTTAAGGACAAAACACAAGCACTACAGGAAAATTCTTAAGGCGCTCTAAGAGCGGTGCCTGCGCGAAATTAGTAATACATGTTGGATTTGAATCGCTGGAGATTAAATCCATTTGGAAAAACGTTCTCAGGAAGTTTATTCCGCATAAACGCAGTTCTCTAGATGAAAAAGTTCTCAAACATTTAGTTATGCATTCGTTTTATTCAATCAAAACTCTCAATTAAATCAGGTCAGATTATACAGTCCACTCTATTGAAGAGTACAACACAAGTACAGAAACTTTCACCGCTCTTTGTGAAATCATATGTGTCAAGTCACTTGAACACCAAGTATATATAGAAGAGAGACAAATCTTCAACTTTTCTTCGATGTTTCAGCCTATCAAGGTTGCACGTGATGTTCACGTCTCCAATCAGGCGGATGGCTCTTTTCTGGATGGAATCCAGTAACTGCGGGGTATGTTTGGAGGGGAGAGCTCCATACATGAGCACAATATTCCAAAATAGGTTCGGAATAGTGTTTCAAGCTTTTGAGAAGCAACCTTCGCAATTCCAGCAACATAATTCTGCCAAGACATATCGGTGTCCATTTTAACCCCCAACAAACTTATTGAAGCAGAAAGCGGAATTGTCTGACCTGACATTATTATATCCGGTTCGGAGACATTTATCTTCTTGGAGAAAACCGATGCCTAGGTTTTTGTGGCATTGAATTGAAGCTGGTTACTATCACCCCAATTCGAAATCACTACTAGATCCTCATTAAGATATGCAATCTCCTGCTGTCGGTGAAGATGTGCCTCCGTAGCCGATGTCCTGGAATCCAAATGAAACGACTAGACGAGTGTGCTATCGTCAGCAAAGCACTATATTGGATTCTTGATTTTTTTCAAAAAGTTGTTGATATATAATAAAAATAGGGTTGGAGACAATATGGATCGTAGGGGAACATCAGCGTTGACGGTTAATATATTGGATGAGTAATATGAAAGTAGAATAATTGTCGTTATATTATCATGAACATTTTTTTAACTGCTTTGTAGGACATTTTCAAGTCAACAGCCATGTTCATGGAACATAAAAATCTTATTCAAGAAATACCAACAGTACTGTACCAACAGTACTTCAAACGAAAATTTCAAATTTCGGCTACCAGATGTAGCAATGTTCAAGCGGGTGACTTGAATGTCATGCCATCAAATGAATTGATTTTGATAATAGTAGTAAATTTTGAGCGAGGTAAGTTAGATAAGCTTCAATTTCCAGAGTGATTATGATTTATAACGACAGCACTGTGACGAACTTGTATTCAAAACTTTGAATAAAATTTTATTGTGTCACTGAAGGGTTCTGAAATTGATTTTTTGTCTATGTGTCAATATAGATGATGTTGAAACCTTCAATGTTCTTTCTAGAATTCATGCTGACTGGATCTTTAACAATGTTTTCTAGGAGAGTTTTTTCATGTAAAATAATGGAATGCTCTAATATTTTGACATCATCATATATAATTATGTGCGATGTGATGCGAGTTTTGTGCTAGAGTACAAATCTCCTCATTATTTTTATAGCACGTTTGTGAGCAGTGATTTGATCATTGAGAAGTCTTCTGATTTGACCTATGTAAATCTAATTACAATTTGTACAAAAATCGCATAAACTATGGAAAAATAATGTAACAATAGAGTTTCGTCTATTAGTCTCGTGAAAATATTTTGAACAGTGAGAGAATAAAAATATTCACATACGAAATACATACAAAAACTTGTTGAAAAATCCTGTCGACTCTATGATGAGTTGAAATTAACAAATTCAAAATATGACTTTATATAATCCGCAGAACCATAAATCAGACTGATTTATGGTTCTTAAAAATTTTCATTGTCAAGTTTTATACCTAACCGTTATATGAATAAAAATAATAATATATCGAGTGGTCCAACGAAAAGTATGCACCTTGCTTTTCTCCTTTTTTTGTAACTTAACGCAAAAATGCTCGGACAGGTCAATTTTGCTTTTGAGGGGGACTTATTTTAGATGTATTTTTCTACCTGTGCCTTCAACCCCCTAGCGAGGGTAACAACCCTAAAATTTTAAATGGAAAGTGGGGTTGAGTGATATATCATTTGAAAGGGCACGAAATTCTCTTTCCAATGATACCTAATTTGTTGTATTTACTTGAATAGTTATAAAAAAAGCAAGAACATTTACTCGATATTTCTGGTGTTAATGAAAATGCGGAAAAAACGGCATTTTTATCACTACTACATTCCTCAATTTCTCTCGTGCGTTGTTTGGTTCAAAGAACAACAGCAGAAAAATGTACAAAAAGAACTTAGGCAAACGTTCATTGATTCAGTTCGGTTGCTTTTGAAATAATTTCAGCTTTACTGTAAAAATGGTTTATTCCATTCCTGAACGAGTTGAAATTGTTAAACTTTATAATCAGCATAATAGTTGTGCTTGACTTACTGCTCGCCTCTTCAATAACTGTCATCCCGGGAAAAATGTGAATGATTCGTACGTTGCCAAGTTAGTCCAAAAGTTTGTCGATACCGGATCTGTCTGTACACAGAGAAAAACGGTTCAGGTAAACGCGTACACTTGAGAATAATTTAATAACTATAGATGTATTCTTACATTTCAATATAATAACATCAAGTAAAAAAAAGTTTCTGTCATTGGGTTTCTACAGTAGGTTAATTGAGTCCCTATTGAAAATGAAGTGTTCACCCATGTATTACTTGCTACTCAACAGTTTGTTCCCCAGTATTCAACAGTTTTGCCTAAACTAGCTTATTTACCATTAAACATCTGCATTCAGTGAAAAGAACAATAGTATGCTACCCTCAGTACCAATTTAATACATGTAAGTAAAAAAGTATTTATTTGACTTTTCCGGTGTCTACGGAATGGTTCGGAAAGGTACGTACGCGCGTGATGCGCGAACACCTTCAAATTTCAGTGTGGTTCAGGGTCAGTTATGTTTGTGCCCTTTAGTGGAGTGTTGTATGTTGCAAGAGGTTGCAGTTCCAAATTATTGTTTGTGAGTTCAAAGGTGAATATTATGGAATTCCTCGAAACATTAGAGCAATGGGCCCTCTCAAGTTTCTCCCAGAAATTCATTGGTAAGTAATATATGTTAGGTAATACATCTTGTTTGTCATTTTATCCAATAAAATTAAGGACAAATGAATCTCATTTTGTTGTGACGATCATAGTTTATAGGTTGATATTTCGTTAAATATATCAAATACCATCGTAAAATGCATATGTTGGTATAAATATTTTTTAGTTTCGTGTGGAATTATATACGTAGTGTCCTATTTTCATAAACTGAATTCAACCTGCCGATACTTGATGAAATTTCATATTCTACAAAAATATCAGTTTTCTGTACGATTCTCACTAAAAATCGGTTTACAAATCCGCTGCACGTGTTTCACTTTGTGATATTTTCCTCAAACAGGATAAAGATAAATGGATCTATTCGGCTTGAGGAAGGTAGTTAGGTATTACGGGCCTGGAAAAAGCGCGTCCGCTCTCGGGTGAAAATTTTACCGGGAATATCATGAACATATTCAATATCATGTTAGCAGCACAAAGCACTTTGTGGTTAGCGGGAAGCTGCTGTCTGCAGTATAACATAAACACATGCATGAATCGCCATCGCTTCTGTTTATAATTTTAATCGTAGAATATCACTGCTGGCATTAGCCAACATAAAGCGAATATAGGTACATTCGTCTGTCGGCGTACATCCTGGCTTCGATGCTTTTCACGCCGTGTATAAAATAATTCAGCTTTTGGCTCCTTCGAAATTATCAGAATCATTCAAGACTTTGTGAATATCAATAATAGCGGTTTTAATCGGTAAAATATTTTAAGACAACTTCACAAAATCCGAAAATAATTTTGATCCTTGCACTGAGTAGCTGAATATAAAACTCAAAACTTTGTGCTTCTTTTTTTTGAAAGTTGAAGTGAGTAAAGGAAAGGGACAAAGATCAGAACACATATATTTCAATACTAGGGCTGACTTACACTACATTCCTTCTCTGTCCGTTTTTTTTTCATGTTTTCGCCAAAAAAACTTGTTTTTTGTTTTTGCAAAAATTCGAAATTTTCAACGTTTTGAACTTATTACAATTAGTAAGCCTGGAAGCTGGTCAGCTCAACCTGATGATTTTTTTGTTAAAGCCGGGTTTTTACGGGAAAAATTATTGTCATAGGTGGGATCAGCTTTAAGATGAACTTTATCTATGTTCAATACCTATCAAAGTACCTATTTTTCAGATGAAGGCATAACAGATGCCAGTTTTGGGTTGTTGGATGAAAACACAATAAATCAGCTCGTGGATAAGGCTGGCCCTCGCTTGATTTTCAAAAAAAAATATGCTGAATTTTCCAAAAAAACTGAAGAAGAACATATTTTTGGAAACACTTTTGATGCTGCCTCGAATTTATCAGCTGATGAACAGGTGAAATAATTTTGCTGTTGTGCATATCTTGTCAGTATTATGATAAATTTGAAATGTTTACGTTTAAATGTTTTTATTTGTGTGACAAATTTCGTTATTTTTTTGAGAATGTTTATATTCGTTTCGCAGTTTGAGAATAAATGAGTTGTGAGAAAACTTAGTATTTTTTTTGGTGAACTTAGCAAAGCATTGATTTGGTAGATTTTTGTAGGCGATTCTTCTGTAATTATGAAAAAACCAATATTTCGGTTGAAAAATAAATTGAGGATCTCTTATATTAATGGAAATGATTTGTATTAAAGTTTTATAACGAAGTTCAGTTACTACGGTATCAAACTGAAAGGCCCTTGTCAAGATGTGCGTTTTGGCATCTTGGAAACGCGTGTCGAATGCAGTTATATTCAGTTTGATTTTTCTTCAACTGAGCTATGTTATGAAAAAAACATTCAACATAGTCGGGGGGCATACTTGAAGACTGGCGGTAAATCAAATCATCTTTGGAACATTTTATTCAGGTCTGTCTCAACTACCCAGCAGTTTTCTGGCCACAACTACTCCTCTGGTTAGCATTATAACCGACCGGTGCCAGTGCAAGAAAATCTTGCATTTGTTTTTGGCGATACAAATGCCGAAATTGATTTTCAGTTATTGGGACGGGTACACTTGCAGACTTGCCATCAATAAAAATCAAATACTTTTCATAGTATCAAACCTCGAAAAAAGGTGAAGTGATCAACTAGAAGTCATTGCGCCATCTGCCAGCTCTGTTCGAGGTTTGATACTATATGAAAGTTATTCATTTTTAATTATGGGAAGTCATTGATGATGGCAATATTTTGTACTGACGAGAGGCTAAATAGCTTGAATCCGGTCTGCAAGTGTGGCCGTCCCAATTATTGAAAATCAATTCAGGCATTTGTATCGCCAAAAGCGAATTCAGGATTTTCTTCTGAAGAAACCTACATTGGCATGCACCGGTCGGATATAATGCAACGCCCTTCTTGGTATTAGCCAAGGGAGTAGTTGTTTTTTTTTATAAGTCGATATATAGAGACTAGCGAATTATCCACCGATAGTAATTAAAATGAGATCCTCTGACAGGTGGAACACATTTTTGGTACAATCTCAAATTATTCTGTAGCAGTCAGAATTTATGCTATGACAATAAACCTGTTCAATCAAGGTAGTGAAAATGTGTACAGAAGCAGTATGAAATGTCTAATGAATGTGAGATTTAATTTTGCTGTGAGTGCTGTATGCTGTACAACGTCGATCAAACTGTTTGATAGGGGTAAGTGAAATATTGATTACATATTCTGGAAAAGTCTTAGGGATAATAGAACAGTTCTTTTCACGGAGATGAATGTAGCACAGTCGTTAATTAACTGTTTATTAGAAGTTCTGTGTTGATGTATTACTACGGAGGAAATAGTTTTTCTCGTTATTAAATGATTTAATAATAGTTGCTAGACTCGGCTTGTCAATATTTTAATAGCCGTTAGTAAACTAATGAACTGGGTGTCTGCTATAGGTAGACAGGTTCAGAAAAAATATTTCATTCACGGTTATTCAACTGTTTATTTGTCCCATATAGTATACAAGTTTTCACTTGGAGCTATTCAAATCTTAATAATCATTATCGATTTCTTTTCTCGGTGTAATGTGAAACACCAGCCACGGAAACCGATCAGAAATGAAGCAGTGGAAGTCGCTGTTTTGGGACATGTTGAATTGGATCATACTCAAAGTATCCGTCAGCTTGCTGCAGCCTCAGGTGTTTCCCGTTCGTACATAATACGGATATTAAAAGCCTATAAATTAAAAATTAAATTAGTACAGGAACTCAATGAAGATAATCCTGGTAGAAGGCTGCAATTTTGTGAACAACTGAGCCAGCTACTAATTGATGATCCGCACCTATCATTCAACACGTGCTTTTCCGATGAGAGAACATTTTTTTAATATAGCTGTGAATAGGCATAATTGCCGTTACTGGGATGACAGTAACCCACACTCATTCCGAGAGGTCCATACCCAGTACCATCAAAAAATCAATGTCTGGTGTGGCATATTAGGTAGTCATATCGTAGGGCCACTTTTTATTTCTGGTAATTTAACTGGTGAAGTCTACCTGAACATGCTTGAAGATACAATTGATCCTATCATAACAGAAATAATTGAAAATGACCAAAATCATAATGATGATCGGCTTCATTTCCAGCAAGATGGAGCACCTCTTCACTATGTTGCTCCGGTAAGAGAGTTTTTAGATGACCGGTTTCCTGGACGGTGGATTGGAAGGAGAGGCCCCATCGAATGGCCTGCCAGGTCACCTGACTTATCGCCTTTAGACTTTTTCCTTTGGGGACACTAGAAAAATAAATGTTTTGCTACGCAGCCCGAGTCCATAGAAGATCTTCGCCAACGAATTACAGCAGAGTGCAGAAGTATAAACACCTGATATGCTACAGAATGTTAGGAATAGATTTGAACAAAATCTGTATTATTGTATGAAAGCAAATGGGTCACATTTTCAGCCCTTGCTGAAGTAGGATTCTACTAAGTCAATTACACATTTGAAAGTACTGGGTTGTAGTTGTTTTTCTTCATAATACCTACATGTTTGAGTGAAATACAACAAATTAGGTATCATTGGAAAGATAATTTTGTGCGCTTTCAAATGATATATCACTCGACTCCACTTTCCATTTAAAATTTTAGGGTTGTTACTCTCCCTCGCTAGGGGGTTGAAGGCACAGGTAGAAAAATACATCTGAAATGTGTCCCCCTCAAAAGCAAAATTGACCTGTCCGAGTATTTTTGCGTTAAGTTACAAAAAAAGAAGAAAAGCAAGGTGCATATTTTTCGTTGGACCACTCTGTATATGGACTTCAGTATTCTGATTATGACTTATTTGCTGCTGCAGACTGTTCGAAAGAATCCCAGATCTGTGAAAATAAAAAAAGAAATATTGATATATTCTTCAAGTTAAAATTGACAAAAAAAGTTTCATTTTATTCGAATTGCCTCGCAAACAGTATAAAGGGGACAAATGAAATGAAAGATACTCAGTATTTTTTGCGTATGCTCGCCTCGTCAACTACAGTTCAATCCTTCTTTTTTCTTCATTTTTATCGCCGGCAGTATTCACCTTTCCTTGAATGGAAAATAAATTAAGGTTCGCAGTTTCTTAAGTGCATGTCCGAGCCAATTCAACACTAGTAGAGAGTCGATATATCGAACTCATCAGTCTGCAAGTCGATGACGGTACAAGGAATGAACACGAGCCGTGTATCGAGAAATTTTATCTACTTCCGCGATTCTACCGTTACGGAGACAAGAACTCACCTTTCCAAATTGAGATTGAATGTCTGCCAGGACATCGACATTTTTGTTGGGAACGAGCAGTGAAAAGTGATTTTTGCAGCCGTTCTGAAACATCACGTTTTAAAAGGTAGTTTATAGTTATGCGCTTGCAAACCCCAGGGCTTCTGGTACGGCGGCTTGCATGCCTTCTTAGGGCATAAACATTTACGAGGGTGGTACCAGAAGTACCCGGCCCAACAAAGAAAACACAAAAATTTTGGAAAAAAATATTTATTTTTCATCATGAAGAAAAGAGAATTGAACTTTCTATGTTTGTTACCACTTTTATTTGTAACTAACGTTACTGCTGTTTCGTCCTATGAGTTTAATGTATAAGTTTGTAAATGTCCTTATAGAACGAAACTGCAGTAACGTTAGTTACAAATAAAAGTGGTAGAAAACATAGAAAGTTTCAATTCACTCTTCTTCATTATGATTTCCTACCACGTAGGAACGGATACATCCATCAATTTATTTATTTTCCAACATAATCTCCTTGCAGATCTATAAACACTATATGTAAATCTATAAAAATCTATAAACTCAAAATAGCCATTAACTGCCGACATTACTTCTCCATCGTTGGCAAACCTTTACCACTGAGCTATTTTTTCAAGTTTGGGCTCCGAAGAATGATCCGAAGTGGCTAAATCTGTCGAATAAGGTGCGTAAGGTGCAATTCAAACTTTAATTAGTTAATTTTGGTGATTGCGATAATGGATTTGTGAGATGGTGCATTGTCCTGATGAAACAACACTTTTTCGGGAAAGAAAGTTTTTGGCTTTCTACTATTCCATCTTGATACAAAAAATGTGTATTTTCTACAATGTTATCCAATTTGGTACTGAAGAGCCCTAAGGCAAGTGACTTATAGCAAAACATCGATGTCTACTAGTAAGGATGACAGTGTTCCATGTAAGTGCAATTTGTTAGAATTCATTCAAAGTAGAACTCCTGTGAATGATATCCGAATTTCATTTAATAACGAATGTTTGGAATCCAAACTGAGTAGAGAAAAGTATCTTCTGTATAATTCAGTGTTCATGTAAAAGTATTTGTTTCTTTCGTGTAATTCAATGTTTATATGAAAGTAGCTGTTTCAGGGGGGCTTTCTTCCAGTTTGTATCTGAAAGTTGCTTTTTTGTATGATCTACACATCCATGTATAGAGTTACTTATTTTCAAATTGATTACTTCTTAACTTTCTTTGGAAGATTCCCAAATTTTTTTGTATCGAGATGGAGTAGTAGAAAGCCAAAAACGTTCTTTCCCAAAAATCAATCACTCCTAAAAATATAACACCTTCAATTCAAATACTTTTTTCTTAGCCAAATATACGACCGTTATTGCAAATATTACCTAATTCGGTTAAAAAAAAATCACAACTCACCCCAAAAAATGTCCACCCAATACGTTGGCAATTAGGGAAAATAGTAAGGTAAAGTAGGAAAATGAAGGAAATATGTATTCTAATCGAAGTATCTTCCGAAAATTGTTCCCAAACAAACAAATAACTAAATTCAAGTGTATCACGGACCGATGAAACAATAATAATAATAATATATCATGAGCTCCGTCTTTCATTGACTCAAGAAACATACTACTTTTACGTACCAATACGGTTCGTTTTCCTTTTAAAAAATGCGCAGTTGCCGAATTGTATAATTTGTACCTGTATTTACAAACTTCGAACGATACGAAACAGAAGTTTTTGCTTAACTTTTTCACTCAAACGTTGCAATAAGTTCGCATAATGCTTGCTGTCGATAGTTTTTCTTTTTTTTAAGATAGATAGATAATGACAATTGTCCAACGCGCATTCCAAAAAATCGATATCATAACTTCGTCTTCTTTCGAGAAGGTTCTTCCTTTCGAGTCCACTGTTTTGATTGTTCGTTTGTCTCGAGTGTGAACTGATGGACTCATGTTTCATCCATGGTGTGGGCAAACGCGGCACCTATCTTGTACACAGCTTTCTCATGTACAAAGTTTCAGATAATATACGATGTACCGCACGTTTTGAAAAGCCTACTGAGTCTGCTGGCTTGCGCACTTAACAGTCGACGATCAGTCAGTACCGTTTTGTGGATTGTCTTCACTGTATTATTATATTAAACCAAGGGTCTGACTCACCCATTTCAGCTTGGGCCAGGCCTTTCAAATAAAAGTATGACCAATTTTCAGAAATTCACCAAAAACGTTCGCTATATATGGCTGCCAAACAAATACTAAACAACTCAGCGTCTTCAAACTTGAAACATATGCTTCAAACAGATATCAATACTCGTGGTGATATGTCTCCTCAAATCATTAACAATTATTAATATTTGCGGTGCATACAAAATTATATGTCATTCTGTTTTCGCGATTCTACCGTCAGGGAGATGAGAACTGACCTTTTCAAATGGAGAATCAATGTAGGAAATGAGCAGTAAAAAGAATTTGACGACGGGGCTACATTTTCTGACTGGTTACGTTTCTCGAACTAACGAAAGATATGACTTCGAGAAAATTAATATCAATCAAACTAATAATTGAAAGTACTAACTATTTAAAGGTAGTCAATAAGTCATTCAGAAAAACGAAGATTATTTCAACCAATGGCTTGGTCTGAACTTCAAGTGTTAGGTTACCCGAAAAACTGGATGACAGAAAAGAAAACAACTAATATATACGAAATGAACTGTGAGAATTGTGACAGAAAAATGTAGGTCAGACCAAGCGAATTATAGAAACATGTAACAAGGATAATATTTACACATTCAATATAAAGAATATTACTGGAGTTAAGATTGAACTGTTTAATCTCCCTCTTGGAGATGATCACTTGGTGATTGGAACACGTGGCGAGGTGTCAAAAAAAACCGTTTGGTGTTGGAATCAAACTCCAGTAATATTCATTACTACAGTAAAGGTTCCAAACAGTGCATCACATTCACACATTCAGTTTAATAGACCAAAAAATTTAGTGACGCTCGTCGTCAAATGCTAGAAATTGTTCAGATCGGTTCAACAAACTTTCTGACGCATTTGAAATAACCAATACCATTAACCAATAATAAAATTATACAAAGAATACAAATCATTCAAATCATACTCATTTGTCAGAGCTCTGGGTTATAGTTTTAGGATGTGTTAATTTTTGGGAAAGAAACGCTTTAGTTTTCTACTTATCCATCTTATTACGAAAAAATATAAGAATCTTCTATTGAAGAGAAGGAAGCAGTCAATTAAAAAAAATAACTCTATACAAATGTGTGTAGATCATGCGGTTCTTACTATTTTTTTTGTATTTAGATAGAGAAGTAGTAAAGCAAAACCTTTAGTTCAAGTCATCTCCTAATGACGCTAATTCAGACAAACGTCTTGAGATTTTCTGTCTTCATTCTGGCGCGGAAAAAGTGTTTTGAATGAAAAAACTCGTCTTGATTTGCGTTTCGTAGTTGGAGTCATTAGAGCTGATGTAAAAAAGAAAATTTGAATACTGACAATGGCTATAGCAAAGGCATATTAAATAGACCTCAAATGGTCAAATATAGCTCGCACAAGTTTCTCAACTTCTGAGAGTTGTCGTTCGTATGGGGGCGGCAGCTGATTAACGGAAAAACATATTTTAAACAGAGCAATTCAGTTTTAATTTCGTTCAAGAAGTACCATTTTTCGGAATAATACAACAATAAATGTTATGGTCTTTCATTCAAATTTGGAAACTTTTGAGGAACCGCAATATCTGATTTGATAATTGAATTGGAACCCCAATATCTGATTTGAAAATTGAATTGTTATAGGTAATATTGGACTGGCTTCCGTGTTTTGATGTGGTCTTCTTTGGTTACAATCTCCAAACGTGTCAACTGCAACTGCGGCAGTCATCTTCAGTGGCGCGGTCAAAGTAGTCTTCTTGACGTATCAACTGAAATGTCAGTTGATACGTCAGCAATAACTCTCACCGCTATTTAAATTTTGCTAATAAAAATACCATTTTTGCACATCGGATAGACCACATTCTTCAATGTTCATCTTCTGCAGATACTTTTTAAATGGGCTCAATTATGGGTGGTTGGTATTCAGGAAGTGACAATTCTGTCAAATAACATGAAACAATGTAATTCAACTCTGAACTCTCATATTCACGGTATTATAGGTATATTGTGCTTGTTTCGATGCTTCATGAAATAAAACAATACCATTACTCTTTGTTCGCAATATAGTTTCACTGCTTAACAGATCCTATCATGTCGCCACGAACAAGACATAATGGAGATGTGGGTTTTCGTACAGTTGCAAAAATTCTATCATATTAAAAATAACATGCAAGAAATCCCACACCTTGTTTCCATATATAACCTTCGAAAAATGGTTAAATTGTTGTAATACAAAGTTGTAACTGTCCGTAGAATTGTTGGTATACCTCTTGTTGGACAAGCATCGACAATTTCATTATTCGTGGTACTACCGGCTTGATGAATAGTTGAGAAAATCGGTAATTTGGTGGTAGTGCGTCTGATTCACGACCCAATGGTATCTAACTGGTTCGATCCGATTACAACCAAATATTTTGGGTTGATTTTTTATGTTACATGGTAGACGGGTCTGTAAATAGCCATGCTTCCTAGGTGGCTCGTGGAGTTATTACTATCGCCTACCTAGATCACGAGGCTAATGACCGTAGCAGTCTATGCCGTTGACACCCGGAAAAATATCTGGAGGAGAGCAAAAATAATATGTGAATCATCGTCCACAGCTTACAAAATTCTATTCGAGGGTTCATTATTGATAATTGAAAATTTTTGATTATCTAATGAGCGTTCACTTTGAGTATTTCTTAATGATGATAGCAAATACGACGTTATGGTCGTTATGGTTGGTTTATTTAAAGGTGACAAGGTATATATTATCCTCGATTATCTACTTCAAAGCAATAAAATGGTGAAAAATTCAGTACGAATACTAGTAGATCTAAAATTTTTCTCAGATATATGTCCATTTTTTGAACTCAAACTTTGTCCACAACTTATAAATTAAATTTAGTTACTTCTGTTACTTTTTGATTCCAGCTACAGAAATTAAATTTATGTATGAGAAGCATCTTTAGATATTTAATTTCGGGTCGAAACTTTTTGACGTTTTCAATAATAATGATAAACAAGAAAAAGAAGAAAAAGTAAAACGACAGCGTTTGAAACTTTAAAAAAGGCGATAGTCATACATTGATGTTTTTGTTAGATACAACTGATAAAATTTAATCCCTTCACATATAAATCACCATTTTTTTGTCTAATTCTTGACTAATCGTTCATCAGCAGATGCAATTTTGGGAAACCCTACTTGAGATATTGAATGGAAGGTATTGATTTAAATGGCAAGAAATATTTTGGCTTTCTACTTCTCCATCTTTATACAAAACAATTTGGGAATCTTCCGAAAACAGAAGAAAGCTGTAAATTTCCAAATAATGTATAGATAATGCAAATAAGTAACCTTCAAATAACTAAAACAACACCTCGAAACAACTACTTGCATATAAACATTGAATTATACGAAAGAAAAAACACTTTCGAAACACCCACTTTTATATGAACACCAAATTATACAAAAAAAAATATTTTTCTGTTCAGTTTGTACTACAAACACTCGTTATGGAATTGAATCAGAGTGCTACACAATTTGATTAATAATTTCAGTTTGTTTGGAAGTTTATATTCTTCATATACCAATAGAGGTGAAGGAAGTAAAAACAATTCTGAACAGGATCAATTAAAAGAATAACAATTATTTTCTTGCCGACGTTTTGATGTCAGATACATTCTTCTTCAGGGCTCGAAAATTAGCTGTTCAATACGAAGAAACTACTTTTCGAGCCCTGAAAAATGTAATTAAATTCGAAACATTGGTAAGACTACTTGTCGAGCCCTGAAGAAGCAAGTAATTGAATTCGAAACGTCGGAAAGAAAACAATTTTTTTTTAATTGATCCTGTTTCCGAACATTTCTTCAGAAAAATTATTGTATCACTAAACTAGGTGACCCAAAAAAATATTTTTCACAGAAATGAATATTTTCGTTGTCACGAAATGAATTGGAATTTTTTTCAAATTTCATTACTGAGGAATTGAAATTCTATTTATATGGCATCATTTATTATTGAGTCAGGAACCAACAGAAAAATCAAAATAGATTGTGTAGAATTCTATTCAATCACAACTGAAAGAAAACTCCTATAAAACAATTTTTAGTCGTAAAGCAGCTATTCAACCAAGAAATCATGAAGCGATAATTCAGTGAAGCCCGAAAAAGGCCATAAAGTCAATTCATAAAAATGGTAATCATGAGTTCTGCAATAAATTCCCATCCTGGACAGCTTTTACTAATAGATTTTGAAAATATTACTACAAGAATGTTTATAGATACCCTACCTTTGTGTCATGATGATTTTATTGGTAATAAATACGTATAATTTCCTGAGCTGAATCGACTGAAAAACTTCGTAAAAAAATTTTCGATATTGTGTTGAGAAATATTACTAAAATTGCAATTACACGTTTTTGGGCAAGGATTCAGCGAAGATAAAAACTTTGATAAAGGTGATGAATATCACATTCTATCTATAAGCTTATCAATAATAGCTTATAAGAAATCAATCGTCACAAGCAAGAGGATCCGTACATATCACGGTAAAAAAATAATAAGTCTGAAAAAAGGTTGGTTGAATAACAGGATGAATTTTTTCTCAGAAAAATAATTGTTTTCTTGCCGACGTTTTGAATTCATTTAAATTCTTCTTCAGGGCTCGAAAAGTATTTTTTTCGTGTTGATAATATTTCATATTTCAAAACTTCTTTGACATCTGTCGAAGAAGTAAAGAAATAAGCTATCAAAAAAGGAATAACTGCGAATATATTCGAATTTTTTATCCATTTCTGAAGACGGAGGTAGATTTTGGCCTCCGAGACGTAAAAGATAAGTATTATTTCTTAATAATTTTTCTGATAGGCAAAATTGTTAAATACGACAAGTTACTGATAAATAGAAGATTTTTCTTTGTGAAAAATACTTTGATTTTTACGCAGTAACTTATCGGGGTAAACTAAAAAGTTTGCCCTTCTACACTTGGATAAAGTTCTCCATTATAATTTTTATATTTTTTCAGATTGTGGAAGGTAACAATTACCCAAAAAAGGTCGATGAAAAAACTGATTTTTTCCTCCACAAAAAATAACTTTCGTTGAATATAATATTACTATTTTGAAAACCATCAGACATATTAGGTACATATTTATAAAAAAAAGAAAAAAATTGCAAACAACCAAAATTTACGAGATAACACCAACACAAAACGACATGAAACAAAACAAGAAAAAATTGATCCTGTTACCCAACCAACCCTTTTTCAGAAAAATTATTGAATCATTAAACTAGTTAACTGAATAATAATAATATATTAATAGCTCTATCAGTGGTGCTAGGCTGGCTCAGGAATGCTTTGCTGGCTTTTTTATTTTTGGACGAAATGAACGGCAACATGTTTCTATAAAAACCTTTTGCTAGTATCATGCTTCAAATTGTATTGTATATTTTTGTATATTACAGAATGTAGAGATGTATACAGTTAGCATCGATATCAGTATTTAAATTGTAAATTTCATTGTGAATTATTCGAGAGAGATTTTGTATATGCACAATTGATTTTATTGAAAATTTTGTGTTCTTGTTGTAGAGCAAATAACTTAGAGTTCAAGTAAGATAACTGTCCCAGTTGATACTGACTTCCACAACAATCAAAATTTTAGAGATTCATTAATTATGATTATTTATCGATTAGTAATTGATTCATTAAAATTTAACAGAATTTAATATAACATGGCGCTACTGTTAATGCAAAAGATCGCATGTTAAAATTGTGCACATACATTTTAACTTTCATTTATTGTTACTGAAAATGTATGATAGTTAAAAAAAATTAAATTCTGGATTTTTAAATCCTTTCATACTGAACTGTCTAAATTCTCAGGAATAGTCGTTCAATTTATAAGCAAGAGTATATTATACAATGGAACATTCTCGCTTGGTTATTCTTATAAAATGTTTGTAATCGGTCAGAATTCAATTCAGTCGCCAAATAATCAACCCAATGTAATTTACTAAAAATTTACCTGAATGTTAACAAAGCATCCAATCATATGAAAAAGTTGTTTTTCAAAAATTTAAAATCGTCATTCGAACTTCAAATTCGTTTTGAAAACATTAGGTACATGAGGAAAATAATGAATGAAGAATATCACCCGCCACTTTGTAAAATGTTGAAATATGAAATATCATTCACAATCATTAACAGACTTGTAAGTAAAGAACAAATATCCAAGTTCATCACAAATTTTCAAATTGTACAAATTCGTTTTTTATTATTTTGGAATTTCAATTATTCTCTAACGATTCTAGGCGCAAATAACTTTCTTATGAAAATCTGTACTAATCTTTATTCTCAGACGAAAACTTATTTGAAAAAAGTAGTAGTGACACAAAAATGATGAAATAAAAACTACAAATGTGAATTCATCAACAGTCAATAATATGTTGATGTGAAGGGAAAGAAAATGATGTTACTGCAAAAACATCAATATAATTAAAATAAAAAGTTAACTGGTTCTAATTTGATGCTATCGAGTAATATTTGTAGGTGGTTTATGTTTTTTTCAATTTAAATAGTGGAAATGAATTGTTCCAGATGGATTCATTTATCTTTTTTCTGAATATAATTTTTTTATAAAATATTTCCAATGCCATTGGCAAGTTTTTTCTAATTTTTTTTGGATGTTTCCTCTTCTATACTAGTGCAAGGCCAAACATTTTTACAAAACAGTTTGTTTGACAATTTATTTTCTTAAATACATTCGTTTTTTAAATAGCTTTCTTCAAACTATATAAGTCATGTATGTCTAGCTCAACAGGCTAACTTTTTGCAAATTCATTTCATTATTGCAGTAATTCATTACTATTTGAATCAACGGTACAAAAACATTTTTATTCGAAAACTGAGGGTACTGAATATGAATAGAGCTCTCATATTCATTTTTCTTCAATAGCATAGTATAACTCCTTTTGTAATTTCTAATGCTCTATAATTCAATTCGTTCTCACTTTCGATAATTGCTAAAATAAATTCGAATTATGAAGAGAAGACCATAGAAAAAACTATTTCGCATAGAATATTAAAAAAAAATTCGTTATGTGGGCACTGTTGTATATTATTAAATTAAACTGTTTTTTTTTAGAAGTAGTCGATGCAATCAATAGAAATTAAGATTCTGTTGAATATTATGATGATAACGTAAATTTAGGAGAATATTCAGAAAAGTGTCAAGTTATAGTGCAGCCTGATGCAAAATGATATAGCGTTTGAATTTATGATAGTTAGTTCGTTTGTCATAATCACCCATGTATTAATGAAGAATAAATGAAAATCTATAAAAATCGTTTACCTAGTTTGAACAATGCTTTATGAGTATCAAGTCTATCACTTTCAAATTCTATTCAAGGTTATTATCAATATTCTTAATATACTTTGTAGACAACATAATTACTTTTCCTTCTAAAATATTTTTAAATTATTTTTGAATGAGTTAATCCAATTATCACTTACCTTGAATTCAACTTATTAACTCCGTCAATTGTTAGAGACTATTTTTTCCAGATGATTTCTATATAATAATAATAATCATAATAATTGTTTAAATTATCATGTAATATTTTCATTATTCTCACATGAAGTGAAGTGACGAAAACCTGCTTTAATTATTTCACTCGATATGTTTTTCAATATTTGAATGAAGATAATATTTTAATTCATATACCCAAAATGAAACACGAAATAATCTCTAATTGTGATTTATTAATATTCACAAGATAAAAGGCATCGGGTATATTAAATATAAAAGTCTTTACAAAAATATAGAATTTTCACAAGGGAATGGGTTCTCATTCGTAAAATTTACGAGAGTCAAGATATGAGATACGAATTGAAAAATCCTACAAAAATAAATACGAAAACTATGAAAAAAATATTTACAAAATTTACAAATACAATTTTGATACTCATCTATACATGTCCGTATTTACATTCAGATAATTAGACTCCTCGCCAGTGAAACAGGAGTTGAAGTTCGGGTTAACACTCGACAACATTCACGCTCGGCAAATTCACAATCACGCGCACTTCCCGAACTATTTGACTATATCACAATCTCATCCTCACATTGCACTCACAGTCTATATTTTACGTAGTATCACAAAAATTCTGACATTGTTAGTTTCACTAACAGTCATTGTCATATGTGGATAGCCACCGTCCTCGCAGCGTTGTTGCCTCCTGGAGGGTTGGGGGCTTGGCCCCTGGCACTGTGCCGGTGTACGTGATGGTGCACATGAGGAGTCCTTACAGAGCCTGCGTGGCGCTGGTTGTTGGGCACGTCAGGCAGAGCGTACCGGAGTTTTTCCCAAAAGAGTTTATCGCCCCACTGTAAATACACGTTGGTTTTCAGATACAAACGGATATCCGGATCCAAGTCTTTGTGCAGCACTTCACCGAGCAGGACAACGATGAGTCTTTTCCTGCGGTCGCGCAAGACCTGATGATGGGCCGATTTGAATTCGAATCGGCACCACTCCGATTTTATAAAGTTCTCCGATAATATCATTATAGTCCTTTGGGAGGATTCTACCGCCTGCACTATGGTGTCGGCGAGGAACGCGCCCACGGGAAAGTCTCGGTAGTGTAAACACAGTTTATAATTGGGTTCCAATGCGGGGGCAAGCACTTCAGCCACCCACGCCTCGTCTTTAGAACTGTAACTCACGAACGCATCGAACAATTTTTCTCTGTCGTCTCTGTCCGAGTCGGTCGACCGCTGGAAGAGACGCACCCCAAATTTCGAGTGGAACCAGACGCGCACTTCTTGCCTATAAATGAAAAGGACTAATGTTAACACGACGATGATCGCGAACACCGCTAATGTTATGATCAAAAGCGGAAGGTAGTCCTGTATGATTTGGCGTTGTATAATAGTTTTCGTTGCTGTCAGGTTACCGTTGATGCTGTTGTCGATGTTGGCGACACCCGTGCAGGTTCCGTTCTCTTGAGTGATGAAGAAACCGGTATCGGCGGTGTCTAGGTATGCGTCCACGCTGTAGAAGTCGATATCGGTTGCGTTAAAAACGCATCTCACCGACGAGGCATCCTGCACAGCATCTCCACGTCGCATCCATTCTCGAAGTCGTTCGGTGAACTCGCAGTCGCATGACCAAGGGTTGTGCGACAAAGTCATTTCGATGAGAGTCGTCGGAAGGTTCCACATGTTGTAAATTATCAGCCTGTTATGGTCCAGTCTCAGGACGCGCAGCTTTCTCAATCCGACGAACGTATTGTTATGTATGGCGGTTATTCTGTTTTGTTGCAGGTGGATTTCGGTGAGGCTGTCTAGCCCTTCGAATTCGAAACCGTGCAACTCGGCGATGCGATTCCCGTCCAAATGTAACACTTCCAGCTCCTTCAAACCGTTGAACGTTCTATTCTGGATCAAGTCGATGTTGGAATTGTTCAGAAACAGAATTTTTAGTCGTTTTCTACCGATGAATGCATGGCTGTTCAATGATCGCAGATCGTTACCGTCGAGATACAGCTGCGTCGCATCCATGGGTATCAATTCCGGAAGCTTTTTGACGTATCCTCCGGAGGAACAATCCACCACGTTGGCAGACCACGACTGGTCGTGGTAACAGGTGCAGTTGGTCGGACAAGTCATCTCGCAATCACAAGCGTCAAAGTCGCAGCAGTGACATAATGCGAAACAATGAGTATCATAGGTACACAGGAACTGATAAGGGGCTGCTTCTACGAGGGGTACGTATGTCGTACCTCGGTTGTACAGTAGCTGGCAATAGATGCTCTCCAAGTCTACGAGTTTCGGTTGGGTGCGAGCTCTGTTTCCCAGATTCATTTTCTGCAACCACTCCATAGTGCAGTCGCATTGATAAGGGTTGCCTCCGATATAGAATTCCGGAAGTTCTTTCTCCGGTGGCACCGCTGATATCCGCAGTGCATTCGGATCGAGGCTAGTGATTTTGTTTCCGAACAAGTCGACCCGGGTTAGATTGGGTTTTTTGAAGAATGTGTAAGACTGAACCTTCGAGATTATATTGTCGTTCAAAAACAACACCTCGACGCTGTTGGGAATTGCGCTGCCGGTAATTTCAGTCAGTTTGTTCGCACTCGCATCGAACGTGCTCAGCGATAACGTAGATTCGATTTCAAAGTAATTACCGAGTTCCTCGATTTGGTTCGAATGAATGTCTAGCCATTGTAAGCCAGTAGGTATTAAGGCGTAATCGAACCACTTCAGTTGATTGTCGGATATATTCAACCACACTAGACTGGGTAATTTAGCGAATAAATCCTCGATGTCGGTCAGGTAGTTCCCGTCGAGTCGAATGGCTTGCAGGTTGACGTTATTTTCAAAGGAGCCAGGCGCTACCTTTTGTATTTTATTTCGTGACAGGTTGAGTATTTTCAGCGCAGTCATTCTATCGAAAACTCCTTTTGTTATGTTGCCCAAATTGTTTTCGGTCAGTCGCAGGCCGTACATCTGCTTCAAGTCAGCGAAAGTTTCGTTCGTTATTGTGTCGATGTGGTTTTCGCCGAGATCGAGTGTTTTCAGGAGCGGAACGTTGCTCAATACTTTCGGTACTTGCATGAGTTTATTGCCGTTCAAGTGCAAGTCTTGCAAGCTCGAACAGTTTTTTAGAGCTTCCGAGTGTATCCAGGAAATTTTGTTGTTGTCGATTGACAGGAGAGAAAGGACGTAAAGGCCGCTGAACGTTTCGCTGTCTATCCTCATCAGTTTATTATTGGAGATGATTAGGGTGTGTAGGTTGTATAATGCAGAGAAAGTGCTTTCGGGTATATTTTCTATGAAGTTGTCGTTGATTCGGAGTATTTGCAGGCTGTACAAGTCTCTGAAGACGGACTGTTCTAATTTTGATATCCTGTTGAAGGAAATGTCGAGCACGACGAGACGCACAAGTCCTGCGAAAGTTGCGGTGTTGATCCAATCTGCGGTTAGTTCATTATGGGATAAGTCTAGGACAAGAAGCTGCGTCAGTTCACTGAACAGTCCGGGTGCCAATACGTTTATTGAATTGTTCTGTAAGTACATTTCGTGTACCTCGCGAGTGTCTGAGAATAATTCCGGCGGTAAACTAACTAAACGGTTATCGGACAGCTTCAGAATGTTGAGAGACGTCAGTCCTTCCAAAGCGCGATCAGCCAAGTAGCTCAGACCATTACCTTGCAGGTAGAGCTTCTGAAGACGCGACAGTCCGGAAAATTGACTCGGCGGTAACCTGTCGATATTATTTCGCGATAAGTCTAACAATCTTAGATTAGCACCGCATCTTTCCGATGGATTCGATGTGAATCGAAAACTTGTCACTTCGCGAAGACGATTTCTAGTCAGATTGAGCACCTCCAGGGCGTAGAGCGGGCACAGAACTCCTTCGGGCAAACTCCACATGTTATTTTCACCCAAATCGAGACGTTCTAATTGTCTAAGCTCCTCCGTGAAGGCATTCGGAGCCACATCTAGGGTCATCGCCGACCAGTCGGTGTTATGCGTCCGAACTGTGAGATTTCGGAGTTCTTTGAGTCCGCGGAACGCGCCGTCCGACAAATTACCGATTTTACAATACTCTATAGAGAGTTCGCGCAACTCAACAAGTGGCTTGAAACTACCCGCACTCAACGAACTTTGGAAGAAAAGCGCGTCACTGCACTCGAGTCTCAACCGCACGGTGTGCTGGGGTTGTATTACGCTGAAGTTGGTGTTCTCCAGCTCGCTGTTGATGGTGCGCAGACGACACACCAAGGCTACGTCGTCCTCGGAGCCGCTGTCCACTACGACCCATTTGCACTCGTCGGGCGCCTGGTAGCGCAACGTTTTGCTGAGAGAAGCCGAGAGTACGCCGAAGATGGCCCCGAATAGCAACGCACACACCACCGTCGTACCCATGACTCTCGATGTGCGCTACACCATTGTATACAGCAGAGGTCGTGATGTCTTGTCGCATGTCCGACTCACTAGCCGCTCGATGCTTGACTGCAGTTGTTCGTACAAGGCCACTAACTTCTCGCTTCTCGCCCTCCCCTGAACGTTCCCCCGCCCGGCCAGTGCTGCTGGTTCTCTCGACAAGACACCGAACGTCTGTCTTTCTCTCTCTCTTCGTCTTCTTCGGCCTAAGAATAGACCGGGTCGGCGGTATTCACAAAAAACTGTTAAGTCAAACCTCGTTTTTTCTACCTAAACGTCGGAGTTTTCTATCTGATCGCCCGTTGAAATCGCCGAAGAGATTCTCACACCTCTCATGTTTTGTTTTCGGACGAGAGACAGGAGGATCGTTATTTCGATGACGCTTCGATTGTATTTGAATGGAAGGCAGGAAGGGGTGGTTTTGATGATTCGTTAGATTGATGATTTATGAATTGGCGAGAATATTGAAAGGAATAATTGTATGGACAGCCTCGGCAACGCAGTCCTGCAAAAATTAATATTTATGAAATATTCAGTATGTGATTGTTGTGATCTGTTTAGTTCACGAGGCGGTAGACGATTATTATCTCAGTATTCAGCTCAGCAATTTCAATCAATAATAAATTGATGGATGTAGCCGTTACTACGTGGTGGGATATCATTATGAAAAATGAGAATTTAAACGTTCTATGTTTTAATACCACTTGTATTTGTAACTAACGTTACTGCAGTTTCGTCCTACAAGGACATTTTCAAACGTTTGAAATGTTTGAAAATGTCATTTGACGAAACTGCAGTAACGTTAGTTACAGATACGCAAGTGATATAAAAACATTGGGAGTTTTATTGTTTATTCTTCATTAATTAATAATGATAATTAGGTAAATCAATTGTCATATACATTACCCACAATGATCAAATCAGCCCTAAGTTGGTAATCACTTATTAGTCTTGTATATGACAATATAAACTTTATATATCGTTGTGCAAGAATAAAATTGTTTGTATTACAAATGTCAGTTTGCGTTCTATAAACGTATCTAGAGGATAAGATATTTGAGTTTCGAAGGAAAAAATGTGAAACAAGAGTGGATATAGATAATTCCTTTATAATGAAGAAGAAAAATTTCCAAAAGCGTAGTTAGAGTCCCAAAGTGTTGGAAAAGTTCGCAAAACTTGAAAATGAAAAAAATAATGTGGTACACTTGGATATCTAGATCATTCAATTTGATCATCTTTTGTATACCCATTAACAGAAAGAGCAGAATATAGATGGTTGATTCTAGATTAATTTGGTAACAGAGAATAACACGTCAAACCATAAACAAATTATATAATTCATAATGAAATAAAAAAGAACTGAAATACAAAGTAACGATAAACAAAATCAAATTACTATATCGCTGCTGCTATTACATTCTGAAATTACATTGCAATATAAACCATTAAATTGTAGAAGGTATAGGAGTAAAATAAATATAGCATATGAAATAGTTTTTCCGAGTACGTAGGACAATTTCGAAAAGTGATATAGTCAATAAAATTGCAATTAGATGTGTTTGCGAATGCATTTGTGAAGTTTCAAAAACATTATCTTCATTTATTTCCCAATTTTGCAATTTTTGTACTTCCATGTTTGAAAAATACCGGTGGTTAACCGAAAAAAGCATTGATGAGTGCAATCATGTGCAGATTTATGATGTCAGCCAAACAGAAAACATTTTGATGCCACGTGAACTTTGAAGAGATCAGTATGTAAGTAGGTAAGAGTTTTACAATACATATTATTTTATTACATACAAACAGTTGGACATGTTGATGTAATATTAAATAAACTATTTTAATCGGCATTCAAGCGAAAATATGATGCACACTGCTTACTGTAATATAGTTGTTTTCTGTGCCGGTTCAATTGTTTCAAATTTTTGCAAGTTATATTTATTGGGGATTATTTCATTTTTGTTGTTGATTCGCGATACCGTAATTTTCAACAAAAAAAATGTCACAAGCTTATTTAATAACATTTCACTATGATATTTATTTACCTACAAAACAGTTTATGAAACATCAGCACGTGTTTTACTTTCTTGGGCCAGTCCAACATTTTGTTAATCTTTCAGGAAATTGATTTTTTTCATAAACTGTTGTCATTTCAAATATTTTTTCTGTATAAGCTTTTTTAAGTTACAATAACTCTGTACTGAAGATTCTGAATAAAGATATGGTTTTCATGGCCTATATACACGTTATGATAATAATGATAGTATTTATAATAACAATGTTTATTCATCAGGATGAAAACAGTATTTTGGGATTATGAATTGAAAAGAATTTACCAAGTCTCACAATAAATTATGAGGGCATCAAAGTGGTAAATATCAAGTTTCAGTTCATAAGAATTCATGTTCATATGTTACCACGTGAAACCTACGACTTGGGTAAGAAACTGCTAATTACTCATTACAACTGTATAAATTCACTCACAGATTCTTTTACGGAGGCGATATATAGTGCTTTCATCAATATATGTCTGAGCAAATGTAAATCTAAAAGTTTTATTATGTGAGAGTTCATGTCCACCTGTTACAAATAAAAACGCACGACTCATGGCATAGAGCATATATATTAAGATTAAGTAACTACTTATGACTGGTACATGAATCCACCCTTACATTCTTTTACAGAGACGAATGTGCTTTTGACTTCATATGTTGGAGCAAATGTACCTATATATCAGTACACCCAGATGACACCGAGCACTATCAATACTACTTTCTCGTGTAAGACACAGTTGACAAACATACGTCATGTGTTGAGGAATGTGGAAGGAGGATATTTTTCAGGAGAAATTGGTTTTTGGGAAGAAGTTGTTTCGAAAGTACTTTTTCTTTTGTATAATTCAATGTTAATGTGGAATTAATTGTTTTGGAAAGGCTTTTTCGTCTAGTTTGTATCTGAAGGTGACTTTTATGCATGAACTACAGATCTTAGAGAAGGGTCTATGAGTTTGAATGCATCTCATAACCCTTATCAGCTTTATTAATTAGCACCATCAATACCACATTTGCTAAGTATTTTTCACGTTCTGAAAATTTTTATTTTTATAAGTAGTAATACATGGCAAAATTAAATCAAATATGTTGTGTGAAAATTATATAATTATTATACGGTATATTTGAAGGTGGTTGACAATGTTTCGTGGTGTATTTCATCAGTTCGGACTTCCATTGTCTAATATAATATAAATTGATTTGAAATCCCTGAAAAAAAAATTTAAAAAGATTAATCGAAAATAACAATTTCATTAAACAAAAAACTGAAATTATAAAGAAATAACATACAAGCTACACCCGAAGACGATTGTGGATATTGACAATCGAAACGACGTGACGTAACTTGGTTTGGAATCTTTCAATTTTTAATTTTTATTATTCAATTTTTGTTAATAATATTTTTTAATTTTCAGCTTTTATTAATATTTCAGTTGTAGCATGAATGTTATTTCTTTGTAATTTCAGTTTTCTGTTCAATAAAATTGTTATTGTTGATTAATCTTTTTAAATTTGTTTTCAGGGATTTCAAATCAATTTATATCATATCAGGCACTGGAAGTCCGAACTGATGAAATTATACAGTATAATTATTATGGTGTTATTAATTTTCATCAAGTAACGGGTTATGTTGTCATGACATGATTAAGTATTTAGCCAAATCAAATTTAGCAAACCTTTTAATGGTAATCTGAATTGAAAATAGAATATTTTTTAGGGTGGATAAAAGGTCAAAAAGTTTCTGATGAGTTTGCAAGTGTTTTCAACCCGAAACTTCAAAAAATATGCCATTAATAATGATAATTTATAATAATACTCTTCTATATATCCCTCTTAGTAAAAACTGAATGCGAAAAAGTGATTTTTCATATAATTCAGTGTTCATATGTTTCAAAAATGTTTCATGTGAAAGGGACTTTATGTATGAACTAGATATTTTCGCAGAGTTCATTTTGAATTCCATTCATTTCTTTCTTTCTTTTCACCATATTCCTTTTTTTTTAACAGGTTTCCTGTCTCATCGCCTATTGAACTCTCTCCGCTTACTCTTTGCACATCTGCTCTTGGTATATTGGAAAACTCTTTGAATAACTTTTAGACATGATTATTATTGATGAGTTGACTTCTGAATGGATACTACTCGTATTAGACCGCAAGATGGTTATAGTTCATGAAAAAACTGACCGCGTTGATAATCACAATAAACCACTGAAAGAAATAACTTACTCACTCCACACGTATGTTTTATTGTCTGTGCTGAGTATCATTGACAAAGTTTCGAAAAAAATGTGTACGTAAATGAAAAACTCCGAATCTGAATAAAAAATAATGATAATAATTGTCAAATAGAAGAAGAAGAATTATTTTATTTGTTCAAGTTAATTTAAAAAGAGTCATGTTGCTTGAGAAACGCCTTGTGTCTATTTAATGTCTTCAATAATACGCGTTCAACTTTTTATGAAGGAAATATAATTTTCAGTTTTCTTTAATAAGTCTAGAATACAATTTTATTAGGTATTTAAGATCATTCTGAATAATTAACTGAATCTTCTGTCATTTGAATATTCATATTTAGGAATCACACGTTAAAAGAAATTGCATTGCTTTCAAATGTGTGAGTAAGAATAGGTATCTGTTATGATTCTACCAAACTTGTATTCATAAATTTTGCCTACAAATTGAAAAACTAAATTTCTATAGTTAGCTTTATTTAGTGGTGGGTGTTTTGGAAAACGATCTTCTTTCGTTTTCAAATCTTGAAAATCACTATGAAACTTTCCCCTCAAATTGTGGTAGCTCTAATCCTTTTGACGTACTTCAAAAGAATGGAATATCAAGATGTCATTTGCGATAGTCTACTTGACGCTAGGTATATCTTACGTGAGATCTCCTTTGACAGTTTTGACACAAACTAAACCTGAAAATACGGTTGAAAAAACGAAAGATTATATTAACAATATACCTTGTTTCTGTGGAAAAACGTATATAAGTGAAACCTCAAGACACTTAGATGTGAAAAAATGAACATCGTGGATAAATAAGGAGAAGACCGACGCGACGGCAGGATCGGGGATAGTAGAGCATTTTCTAAAATCAACTGCTGATCACGAATGAGTGAAACAAAATTACCACCAGAAAACTCATGAAAAAATCAGAAAACTCAAAGAATCCGCATATATTCTTTTAGCAGGTAACAAGTGTATTTCGTATAGTTCTGATGTGGAAATGGATCGTATCTGGTTGCCATTAATAAGAAGAGACTTTTAAAATCATGTGTGAACCTAAAATGAATTCTCAAAATACATTCAGTATATGTTTTCATGTGACTATCGCATATGACATCGAGACGCATGTCAAAATAGTTGGGCTATCATAATTTGAGACGGAAATTTTATATTGATTTTCAGGTTTCGAAAACGGAGAGAGATTGTTTTCTCCGAAACGTCTACCGCTAAAGAAAGCTAGGTGTAGACATTTAATTTTTTTCAATTGATTTTTTTAGACGAAATTTATGAAGTCGACAATTTACTAACGAATTGGTCGTTTTAGTTGTTTAAATTACTCAGTAACTTTTCAGTGTGCCGTTTTTATTACATTTCAGCTGATTCTTTATTGATTGAGCTTTGTTTATTTTTTAGATTGTGGAAGGTTTTATACAAAAAAAAACAGTTGGTAGTATTGAGTCTCCACAAAAAATGTATTTCAAAGAATATGTCTAGAATATTCTGTAGTACCCAAAAATTCAAAAATTGTATAATATACGGGGTTTCAAATAAGAAAGTTAGTATTAGCTACTATTACGTGACACTGAAAATACCAATAGACACGTTTAAAATTCATTTATTATTGCATTTATTCCATTTGGCCGATTAACACTGTATACTTGCATTTGTCGAAGAAATGGAAAAGCGTCTTCGACACGCCAAGACGAATCCGACGAGCAGATAAAGTACAGAGCTTTCGAAAAGTTAATCACCAATTAATCCCAATAAACCTCCCACACCAGCGCATAAGAACCGCGGCATAAATCACCATTCGAATCCCCGTATAAACACGCGGGCCGGGCCGGACCAATTGATAAATGAACATCGTAGTCTTCTCGGACAAACCGCGAATGTATCGAGCAAGCCTCGGCGCAATAAAACAGTGTCCGGCGTGGCGAGGCGCGTTATTGCCCAATTAATAACGAAACTAAGGAATTCAGCTACACGAAAAAGCCATCTTCGGGTGGAATATTGAAACATCCCCGCGACTAAATGAAGAAAAGAAAACGAAAATAAGAGGCAGCAATTGCGGAGATGGTGCCTATTCCTTGTTTCTTTGCAAGCTCAAGAATATCTGAGGAAAATATAACATCAAAAAAAGAATAATGAAGCTGGGATAGTGGTTGTTGCAGCGATGATAGTGTTACGTTCATTTCTGACCCTATTAATTATTCAAAGTGAAGTTATTTATAAGATCATGGTCCCATCAACATGAAAACTCGCACAGTGACTTGTGGCTCCCTCTATTGTTATCTGAAATAGGACACACGGTGCGAAACGCGAAGGTGCGCATGCGCTAATTTAATTTCCGTTTCCGCTTGTTTGTGAGGACCTAAATTGCTTTAATTATTACGATGTCATCCTCTGAAAGTGATAATGATCCAGAAAGGAAGCCAGCGGAAGTGACAAAAGCCATGTATCGGTTCTATTCGTGCTGAGCAGCTAAACTGGCATAGGATTGAACGTACTGCTTTACTGTTATGACATGGTTCATATAAATGCATGGACCATTCCATTAATAGGAAATATTGTAGACAATTTAGATGCCCATGAAAGGAAGGAACTTCGTAACGTACTGGTTAGGTTAGGTAAGGTTAGGTTTCTAATGCTTTTCTAGCCATATTAATTAATTTTTTATCAAAATTACCTTTCGCACCTCCAGGACATTTGTTTTGAGTTATCATCCTTTTTTATGTCTTCTGTGATAAATTGATCTTGTTTTAACCATAAGGAAGTTTCCTCATAGGGAACTCTTACCGGATATTATATTGGATGCAACCTTTTATATAATTGCTCTATTTTGTGGGTATACTCTATGCTGAGTTCGTGGTTGTATGTCTGATCTGTGAATGTGTTGAGCATTAACTTAAATTCATATAATGTGGTGTGTATAGTGTAGCCTTGTGAATATATTCTGCCTGTTGTGAATTATTTTGGTAACACGGCTTGTGTAGTCGATCCACCCTATACTATTCGACTATTCCTAGAGGCCCCGTATAAGTGAACACACATAAGTTGTACTTTGGACTACTGCAGGGGTCTCTAAACTTTTGAAGCCCTTGGGCCATAATGATTTTTTCAGTTTGTTACAAGGGCCAATTTCTGCCCTTAACTATATTTCCAAACTAGGATAGTCGCAAAGTGCGTGACCTGAGCAAACTTACGCTTTTTTTGCATTTTAATTATTATTGTGTATTGTGACACTTAACGTCATCATTTCTGTCGTTAAGTTTTACCTTGCAAGTAAATAAAACCGAGTAATTATTATTCTGTGTTTTCTTCTTCAATTTATCACAGCAATAGTAACAACAATTAGGTAATCATTGGCTGTAGCGGGCCAGATTGATGACAGTAAATCATTGGCTGTCGCGGGCCGGATTGATGACACTGGCGGGCCGGATTTGGCCCGCGGGCCGTAGTTTGGAGACCCCTGGACTAGTTTATAACTGAAAATGAAAGTGACATAGTTTTCTTGATGGTATCGACCTCTAAGGGACATACATGAGTATTAGGGAATACCCAACATTTTTAGGAACTTATTATTATAAACATAAAAAAAATTATGAAACAACAACAAAAATTAATTGGCGCTCCGGGGCGACTTCATTGATTCCTTTGGCGCATTCGCTTTTTCAGCTACAGGAAAATTCTGAAAAACCTGCAACACCACAGCATCTGAAGATCTTGATCTGCCTCTCTTTCATAAAATAAAATATAGGGTGTCTCCAGAGGCTCCAATAAATTCAAGACATCGCCTGAATACTTAGTGACACGACTATCGTCAAACTCAAACCAGTTCGTTTCGTCTTTGAACCAATGCGTAATAATGACCAGATTCAACGCCAAAACCACAGTGAACAATAACTGCAAGAAGATTATAATAGTGGTCTGTTAGATTGAAGGGTTCATCTGTTTCTAACTTTCGTAAGAGTTTGGTGCTTCCGTCAGAGGTTGAGTCATGTTTGAAGATTATCAGATAGACTGGTGCCTCAACAATACTTTGCCTGGATTTTTTAATCTGGCTGGATTCTACTTCGATGTTAACGTGGATTGCAACAACTATTGGAATTTGGGGTCATATTTCTTGGAACCCCATAGTATACCGGCTGTGCCATTATTAAGCTGTAGGAACGGCGCACCAGTAAAGAAATAACACACACGTTAATGTAACCTTAATTTCCACGTTTTGAACTTCTGTTAGCTATAACTTTTTTGAAGATTCACACCGTGGTTATGTGTACATACTTAGTAATTTTATGTGAAGCGGAAATTGAGGTGTATGTATTGTTGTTTGAATGGTACGCGCCTGATTGAGATCAAGCGATACTAATATCTTGATAAGGATCTAGGAGTGATTTCGAATTGGGGTGAAAGGAGGTAAATGTCTCCAAACCGGATATAATAATGTCAGGTCAGACATTGATATGTTTGTTGGGGGTTAAAATGGACACCAATATGTCTTGGCACAATCATGTTGATGGAATTGCAAAGGCTGCTTTTCAAAAACTTGGAACACTGTTCCGAACCAGAAAACTGTATACTCCTCAGCAACTTTTGATGCTTCATAAAGCTCAGATCAAACCTTCTTTGGAGTATTGTATGTATGGAGCTCTGCCCCCATACATACTCTGAAGCTGCTGAATTCCATCCAGAAAAGAGACATCCGCCTGATTGGAGACGCGAACATCACTTGCAACCTTGATAGTCTGAAACATCGGAGAAAGGTTGTGGATTTGTCTCTCTTCTATAGATACTTTCATGGGAAGTGTTCCATTGCCTTGGCACAATTGATTCCACCAGAAATACGCGACGGACTGTGACTGCTCATCGTTTTGAGGTTCAACTCAGTACACCTCAAACAGCAGTTGAAGAACTTTTTCATGTGGTGAGTTGCGTTTATGTGGAATAAACTTCTTGAGAAAGTTTTTCCAAATGGATTTAATCTCCAGCAATTCAAATCCAACGTGAATCGCTACTTTCGCAGAGGCACACCTCTTAGGGCACCTTGAAGATTTTTCTGAACCAAAAAGATTCGACCCAAAATGTTTTAATGGCTTGGGAGGTCGAAGATGTCGTTGAGTAAAATTGTTTTCTTGCAGAACTGTACCTTCAAATTTACAAATGTGAATCGCTACTTTCGCATATGCACCGATCTTAGAGCGCCTTAAGGATTTTCCTGTAGTGCTCGTGTTTCGTCATCAAAAAAAAATAAAAATAAAAGTCACAAAATTGAAAAATAATAGGAACGTAAAGATATTTGTAGAGTTAGACTTGGTAGGCTCACAGTCAATAAATATAAATTTTTTTGTATTTTTTTTCACTTTGTACTCCATCAGGGGAATCATTGCAATATGGAAGGCACAATGTCCACTAATAAAAAGGGATATGAATATTGAGTCGTAGTAGCCCGTCCTAGTAGTCCAACAGTGTCATATTGTGAGGAAATCAATAAAATGTATCGAACCTATGCGTCATTAGCAGTAGGCACTGGTCAACAGAAGAGGTCTGATCCTGCTCCACGACAACGTCCGTCCGCACGTTTCACAAATATCTGTCCGAAAATTGAACGAATTGAGTGTCAAACTTCTGCCTCAACTCCCATACTCCCTAGATTTATCGCCAACCGACTATCAACTTTTCAAGTACTTCGATAAATTTCTCATTGGCTGAACCTTCGCCTATCACGACCAAGCTAAAACGGCCTTCGTCGACTTCATCGAGTCCCGAGCACAACATTTTTATTATTCGACGTGTGTTACGTTGAGAAAAGTGCCCTGATTCAAGTGGCGCTTATTTCGAATGAATTGAATGTGTATACATTGAGATATTACAGTTAAGACTCATAAAATCGGACAAAACTTTCGAAACAACCTAATATTCATAACGAATTTTTTGGTTAACCCAGTTCCCGTGTTTCGAATGTTTCAGAAAGGTCAATGTATCATTCAACTATTTTCTTTAAGATAACAAAAGAAACCTATTCACATTTCCTAACTATAATTTCAGTCAAGTTTATCTAACAAAGGTGAGAAAGATGTATAATGAATGGTCTGACAATTTAAATCGATGATGTGTGTGATGAATACCGCAGACTTACACGTTTTCATTGTGTAAGTTCAGTCAGCCCTTACCGCAAAATCGAATCTATTTTGGTGGAAAGTAATTGTTTTGTGATTGATCACACTGGAAATCCACAATAGGTAAAGATAGTCTGATGATTAATATTGAGAGAGCCTCTTTGTGATAAATGTTCTATTTCATTGACATCGTTTTTCTGTTCTGAAAAGGAGAAAGGTGAAAAATAAAAGTGAAAAGTCGAGATTTGAAATACTCAATTAAGTTAGACTGATTCTAAAACTTGCCCTTTCTCTATTTATTATTTGTCAAAAGTTCCTCTGTTGTCTATGAAAGAGATTATTCTACCAGTAACCAGCCGCTTCCTTATGAATTTTTCCCAAAAGACTAGTTTTTTTCAATTAGTTGAAAACTAGAAACGATTTTAATTTGTTGATTTGTCGCTGCAAGGAACTGAGTGAAGATAGCACCAATTCCTTGTTTGAAATGTAAAAAAAGTATCCCAAACTTTGAAAATACACAGGTTGTTTCCGGTTTTTCGTCAGTTATTGATACGATTTCATAGAAAAAAATCAAAAAGTGAAGTACAGAAAACTCCGAAAATGGAACCATCATCATTCATTGAAAAAATTTTGAGTCTTTAAAAACATACATTTAAAATTAACACTATCACAATTATCACCAATTTTCGTAACTTTCGAGCCGACAATGTTCTTTCTGTGTGAGATGTTTTCTCATATATCCCCAAAATTCGAAATATATTTTATCCATCTTCACAAGTTTGTTGGATGCTGCTTTACGTCCATAACTCATACCAGAAAAGCTAGTTTAGGTTGGAGTCTTTTACATGTCTACTTGGAACCTTATTGTAACGAATCTGAAGCCGCCCCTGACCAATGCGCTAGCCGGCATATAAAAAAACATGACCTCACCGCGAAAAAATGCAACCGCCGGTAAAACTCTAGTCAAGTAACGAAAAGTCTACAATATTCTCGAAAGGATCTTCCCGACCCAAGAGGACAGTTCAGAAAGTGAATCGAGCGGCTAAACAAGAAATTCAAATAGTGGAAATAAATCACGCGTCAGCTGCTAAGTGTTTTAATAAATAAATTACTTTGTGATTGGTAAAATATTGTTGAAAATAAATTTGTTTGAGACAATTAATTTATTAATTTGTTACAGTATTTACCATTTCTTTTCACAACCAGAATAAGTAGATGCCAGTTCCCGACAGCTGTTTTGATTGAGGATTTCCATGATTCACGAAGGAAAAAATTAAAAATTTCAGTTCGTGTATCCACTTAGGAAATTCTAAGGTTTTTTTTCATTACGAAAATATAATTACTGAAGCTTGGCATGCTATTTGTGAAAATGTCGATATACATTGGATTCAAATTGCTTTAGATTATGTATTTTAGAAAACGGATTCTATAAAATCTGAAATATTGAAATATTTCTAGAATATATGTATAAAAATGAGTCTTCATGTCAGGGAAATGATGCAGAAGTCAGCTGCTGAAGCATAAACACAGATACTTTCTTATCTTTCAACATAAAACAAAACATCTGAGTTGCAGAACATAAAAAATCCAATTAAAGTGTTTTGAAACATTTATATTGAAATTTCTGTGGAAATCAGCAGAATAATAAAGTCAATAATGACTATTTTTTTCATTAAAGTCTTTCCGGTACATTCATCGTTAGTTTTAACATATCTCGACAAAATGTGAATAATTCAGAAAAGTACTTGATAAAAATAACTGCGTAAACGTAAGCGAGACATAAGTGGAACCGCCTATTGGTGTGTCACCCAAGTCAACTTGCCAAGTTTTTTATATCAGTGTTGGTGGTTTGACCAATCAACCGACAACTGCGGTAGCAGAAATTTGGGAAGCTGTCCTGGAGTACCATCGGAAAACGAATCCACATGTTTCTAGAAATGTATGATCTCGAGAAAGGTTAATGCAGTCAAGCTGCTGGAAAATAATTCCATGATAATCAAAAAATGAATAGATAAGTTCTACTCTGATCATACCCATATGGATTTCAATTTGAGCGCCACTGGTAGATAGCTGTTTCACCTGTTGAGCATCGTGTGTTTTTGATCCTCACAAGGATCATTTTCATGACGTTTCGGCCAAGTCTATATCCCATCTTCTGGTGATGTCTAGAGTTTGGACCTAAACTGATTCTCTGGAACTCTATTTCTTAATTTACCTGAGGTACCTATCACACATATGAATAACGAAATAGAGAATCAGTCTGGGTCCAATCTCTAGACATCACCAGAAGATGGTAAATGAGACTTTGTGAGGATCAAACGCAGAAAACGGAAAACTGTAAAACCAATCAGACAAATAGGATATTAATCCCTGTCAGGTGAATACATTAGTTACCATTAGCATTTTATGCATATTATAATTGCCTTTTACAAAATGCAATTCAAATTGATATCTTAGGATTTAAAGCTGATTCAAAACTATGACGCGAGGAAGTAAATTCCAGCGACTTGACACACCGATGCCTCAGGCGGCATATAGAAAGGTTTCAACGAAATTAATTGTATCAAATGTCAATTTTATTAGTTTCTAGCTGGAACACTCGGCTCTGCTCAGAAAGTAAGTATAAGATTGTGTGGTAGTTGGAATAAGCCTGTAAATTTTAAATTATGAGAGTTCGATGGATTTTGTTCTTCACACCCCTCTACTAATGGGTAAATCACCTCATAAAAAACGATTACAAATGATCCAAGAAATTCAACAGCATTCGAAATTGTTATGGAATGCTCCAAAATGACCTGGGATAACAATATTTCCGTTCAAAATGGAAATTTATCGATAACGTTTCGTGGCCTTGTGAAATTAATCTCGATAAAATAATATTGAAGCTTATATTAGTGTCCATAAAATATTGAACATTTATTTTTGAAAACTCTTCAGCAATAACTCGTGATCTTGGTAATTAAATCGCGTTTTTCATAGAAATGTCATTACAGTTCAAGGAATTCTCACGGATACCTACAAGTTTATATTCATCATGAGTGACCGTTATCAAATTAATTGAAATGAAAATAAAGTTTATTCAGTCGTAATCATCTTTAGGATAAGGGAATGATGGCAGGAAGGTAACTCGTAACCTGTAATAGATATAGGGTTGTTTTTTTATCATGAATGAACATACACAATGAAGAAAATATCCAATACAATAGATTCACTTTTAATTTAATTTACCGATAAAACTCTGAGTTTGACAAATATAAATGGTTTTATTCACTAAATCACCAATATAATTTATCTTAATTGTAATTCAGCTCGAGTCTTTCAGTAGTTTCATTAATTGAAGTTATATGAAGTGTTTAATACATCGGAAGAGATAACTTGAATGTTTTGAAGTGCATTACTGCGTGATCAATGTTTTATTTCTATTCGGAATAAGGGAGTTCGTCGTACTGACTTATTAGTCTAATTAACAAATTCAAAAACATAAAAAGTAGAGATAAAGGTCTTACAAATATGAGCGATAGCTCATTCGATTCGGAATTTGCATTTAAAAAAGCAGTCATCAATCTTATTGCAACTGATAAATTGATTATAGATCTGTTCGTGTGGTCTGATATATTGTATTTTTCTTTATGGCAATTATAATCTTTACTAAATATATGTAAACGAAGTGAGTGTTTTGAATTTGCCGCGTAATAACTCTGATGTATAATTTATCTGTGAACTCTTTGGAGTCTATGGTTCTGTGAGTCACATGTCTCATGTTTTGTTGAAAATGTAAAAAATCTTTTCAGAGCAACTCAATTTTGGTTATACTTTTACACTTTTACTGTTCCACAGAATATCTAAGGATAATTATAAAACACATTTTATATATATATGTATATATATATATATATATATATATATATATATATATATATATATATATATATATATATATATATATATATATATATATATATATATATATATAAAATCTGAAGCTTTCACGGATAGGAATATGCTGAACTGGTTTTTCCGGGTATATGATTATATATATGATATATATTATAGTAAGAAGTGAGTTGAGCAAGGTCAACAAAACTTCTGAACACGTAACAGCACACCTTGATAATGACAAATGAGATTTTGTCGAAACGTCGGTGAAATTAGAGATAATATCACATACACGGATCATATACCCGGAAAAACCAGTTCAGCATATTTCTATCCGTGAAAGCTTCAGATTTCATATTCGATACCTTAACGGGGAGATGAGGTCAACTAAGAAGAAGAAGAACTCAGGTAAAACTCAACAACATTTAAATAGTAGGTAGTAGAGGGTTTATGGACTACTCTACCTCTGAACACGTAACGAATACCATTTTACCATTATAGTAAGAAGTGGGTTGAGCAAGGTCAACAAAACTTCTGAACACGTAACAGCACACCTAGATAATGACAAATGAGATTTTGTCGAAACGTCGGTGAAATTAGAAATAATATCACATACACGGATCATATACCCGGAAAAACCAGTTCAGCATATTCCTATCCGTGAAAGCTTCAGATTTCATATTCGATACCTTAACGGGGAGATGAGGTCAACTAAGAAGAAGAAGAACTCAGGTAAAACTCAACAACATTTAAATAGTAGGTAGTAGAGGGTTTATGGACTACTCTACCTCTGAACACGTGACGAATACCATTTTACCATTATAGTAAGAAGTGAGTTGAGCAAGGTCAACAAAACTTCTGAACACGTAACAGCACACCTTGATAATGACAAATGAGATTTTGTCGAAACGTCGGTGAAATTAGAGATAATATCACATACACGGATCATATACCCGGAAAAACCAGTTCAGCATATATATATATATATATATATATATATATATATATATATATATATATATATATATATATATATATATTCTGTATCTTACATAAAATTTTCAGTTTCCCTGTATGATGTGGAAAAATCTTTGGAAAATCATTTGTTTCCGGGTTAAGTGGAAGAGCTCGTCTTTTCGATAACTCACTTTACCATCAAGACCGAACTGTGCCTTTTGCCGGATTCTATTGTATTCTATTTCATAATTCTATTTTGTAGTCTGAGGCAATAAAATCTTTTATTATTATTTTTATTATATAATAATGTCAGGTCAGAAATTGCATTTTCCGCTTCGATTTGTTGGGGGGTAAAAATGGACACCAATATGTCTCGACGAAATCATGTCGCTGGAAATGCAAAAGCTGCTTCTCAAAATCTTGGAACATTGTTCCGAACGATAAAACTGCACACACCTCAGCAACTAAGCATACCCTGAAGCTGCTGGATTTCATACAGAAAAGAGCCATCCACCTGATTGGAGACGCGAGCATCACTTGCAACCTTGGTAGTCTGGAACTTCGAAGAAAGGTTGGGATTAGTCTCTCTTCTATATATACTTTCACATTTGTTTCCACGGTACATATCAGAAATACGCGACTGACTGTGGCTGCTCATCGTTTTCAGGTTCAACTCAGTACACCTCGAACTTCACTGTTCAAGAACTCTTTCATTTGCAGAACTGCGTTCAAGTGGAATAAACTGCCAATGTGAATCACTACTTTCGCACAGACACCGCTCTTAGAGCGCCTTAAGGATTTTCCTGTAGTGCTTGTGTTTTCTCCTTTGAAAAAATAAGGAGTATTATATAATTACAAATAATAAATACGTTCATTCTCATTAGAGATAAATGAATAAGGAGAAAATGAATGAACTTACAACCGATAATTGATAGATAATCGAATGCATAGTTACTAGAAATGATTGAAACGTAGCAGGTAAATAACCTCTAAATCATTGCTTGCAATATTGATTCTAACACACCACTATATACATAAGATACAACTCATATTGAATTTTTTAAATTTGGGTACCTAATGATTTTAATATGATTTTTCGCCTATCACTGATACATGGTTTTCATCAGGAAGAGTTTCGAATCCGAATAGATTATCATCGTTATCCTCACAAACGTCATCCCCGTATTCCTGTTCTGAAGCAGTGTCTCTATCCTCATCATGTTAGTCAAGAATCAGAACATCCACGATGATGTCTATCATGGGTTCATTTGACATTAAATCGTCTTTAGATTTCTTTGCTCGTTCACAACTTTTCAAAAAAATCATCGCAATATTGCATGACATCGTTGAAATTAAAAATAACATTTTCATATGCCACGCATTTTTTCAGGCCAGCCCAAACTAACTCAGTTGGATTGAAATCCGGGTGATATGGCGGTAATTGTACAACGTTGTAATTTGCTGCTGATCTATTTCATGTCGCTTGAATTTTGTTCATAACAATAATTATAATAAAAGTACAAATTACTTGAATAAAGTTGTCTCAATACACTGTCTACTTGAATAATGTTGTCTCAATACACTGAATGACGTTTTACACAGATGGCTTACATGTTTCGTGAATCTCAAGTCTGTATCTAACCACGAGCCCAGATTTTAACATTCATTCACGAAAGAAATCATGTTATTGTTGACACGAATCGACAATGACTCACACACAATATTTCTTTTACTTTTGGGACCAAATAACATGACCTGGGATTTCTTTGGATTGATAGTAAGACTATGTGCACAGGATACATCATATAGTTGAGATTTCTGTTGATATTTCCATTACAGAGTGTAATATCTTTAAAGCTGAATGAACTATCAATTGAGTATCATCGGCGTAGTGATGTATTTTACCAAAACTAACAAATTCACTAACAAGTCGCTAATATAAATTGCAAAAAGAAGCGGTCCCAGGACTGAACCTTGCGGTACGTCAAATTTTTTTGATATTTTTGTTGATTGGTTACCATCGAGGTGAGTTGATTGAGTCCTTTCATGAGGGTATATAATTCAGGTTTCAGAAGAAGAGGAATTTTTATTCCATCTGCCGTTGCTTCCGTTTGCATAAATCTCAATACGTTCGTCACAAGTCCTCTGCTTTGTCCACACGGAACCTTGTTTTCCAGTTTTCTGTTCTAAGGCATTATTAAAGACAACAACCCACAGTCCACCATACAGAATACATTTCTCACTTACTTTGCCGACACGATCTACACGAGTTCTTCGATGTTAATGAGCTCTCAACCCCACGTCGCTTGCTGATCTACTGTGCGTTCAGTATTCATCTGGATGCGCAGATTTGCCAAGGTGTACCTTGAAATATTAGTTTAAAATCGCTTTCGAATATTTCCCGTGATGATTCAAGAGATTTCGAAATGTATGTGTTGCAATATAGCACCTTATGGTTAATCATGTTATTTTTACAAAACGTTGAAAACAACGAAACCCAGCAAGTTGTTTCAGCCGACTCAATAATTTTCCTTCGAATTGAATTCATTAGGGCGAATTTGAGTTTTTCCAATTCCGCCAGTAAATCTAAATACCCACCTTGTTGGTTAGTTGAGGCATTTTTATGGACTAGCATTCCTGGTCGACTGATGGCCGTTCCCCTTCAAACCTGTCGTTGTAAATCGTCGTACTTAACAAAATTAATACCGCAGCGTTGTTACTTATAAATGTAAGTGTAAAAGGCATCGGCCAAAAAGCCACATTAAAAGAAACAAATACAAATTGGCTCCTAAATTGGAAGGAATCCGCGTTTCTCGACGAGAAAAACAAAAACTACGAAAATGCAAGTGACACTGCTTTTAGAGATAGTGAAAGGATCGTTTTCATTAACTTTTATTGCGGACCGAGGACGATCCCATTCAATGTTGAAATTGAATTTGGTATTTATAGGAATATTTTCGAAACTATTTCACGGTTGTAGTTCCAAGATGATGAAAAAGGAGAGAAGATTGTTAATTCAAGTATAATAGTTTTGATTTTTCACTGAAAAATTCTTCAGTATTTGACACAGTTTCAATAGTTGTATATGTATATACTTTCTAGTTATTTTTTCTCATTAATTCGGCCGTCCTATTCTCACAAAATTGTATGGAGCTAGTCTGGCGTGGAACTATATACCACCCAGTTGGTTGGCAGCAAGGGTGGTATATATACCTAAAGTGGGCCGGAGAGACCCACACTCCAAATTGGTACGACCAATCAGCCTTACACCCTTCCTGCTGAAAGGACTTGAGAGGATACTGGACGGACATATCAGGAGGTTAGCATTACATGCATCCCCACTGAATAATCACCAGTATGCTTATCAAACCGAAAAAACGACAGATTCAGCATTTAACAACCCCGTTGAGAAAATCTCCCAATCCCTTGACAACACGGGGATTGCGGTTGCTGTATTTCTTGATAATGAGGGAGCATTCGACAATGCACTACCTGAATCTATAGGATTGTCTCTGGCTAGAAAGGGTATAGAATCGATCATAACTGGCTGGATCTATGCCATGCTAGTAAACAGAACTGCAACTACGACTTTTCAAGGCGAGGCTATCAGGTTCAGGGTCACCAGGGGCTGCCCTCAAGGTGGGGTACTCTCTCCCCTTCTATGGTCGCTCCTGGTGGATAGTCTGCTTGATGCCCTCGACAGAAAAAAAGTTGATCTGCAAGCTTATGCAGAGGACCTTGTCATCCTGGCAAGGTCCACGTCGGGAACGGTAGCTTGTAATATCCTCCAAAGTGCGTTGGACGTTGTTTACAGTTGGTGCCTGAGGGAGCAGATGTCTGTCAACCCCAGCAAAACTGTGTTAATCCCCTTCACCAAGACAAGGAAATTGGACGATCTAACGCCACTTTCCCTCAATGGTGTGGTTATTCCATTTGGAACGGAGGTGAAATATCTTGGCATTGTCCTTGATAAAAGACTCACGTGGAACGCTCACTTGGAAAAAGTTTCACACAAAGCCAGACTGTCTCTACGGACATGTCGAAGGATTTGTGGTAAAACTTGGGGTTTAGGTCCCAAACAAATCCATTGGATTTATGTGATGATTGTCAGACCAATGATCACGTATGGTGCAATTGCTTGGTGGCCGAAGGCTTTACAGAAAACGGCCCAAGCGAAGCTCTCTGGCTTACAGAGACAGGCTTGTCTGGCTATCAGTGGTGCCATCAGTACCACACCGTCAGCGGCCATGGATATTCTTCTATCAAATCAACTCAATGCAGAGTGCAACAGACTGTTGGTTGACATTGGAAGTCACAGCATTCTGGAAATGACCTCTGACTTTATGCCTCCAACTGTCGACTACGAACTGCCTTATAAAGTACTATTCCCGAGTAGAGAGGACTGGATCCTGCGGGAGAAGGAAATATTAAGAGCAGATAGTTGTTGGTTCACAGATGGATCAAAAACACCTTCCGGTTCTGGTGCAGGTGTTTTTAGTCGCAGACCCAGGACAGAATTATCTACCTGTCTAGGAACTTATGCGACTGTATTTCAAGCGGAAACTTACGCTATTGAATTGTGTGCGAAGAGATTGGATAAATCCAACCTCACTCACAAGTCAATAAAAATATTCTTGGACTGTCAAGCGGCGTTGGAAGCTCTTGGCTCCCACCGAGCAACGTCTAAATTGGTAGCAAACTGCCAATAAAGACTCTTCTCGATAGGAAGACTAAACAGATTGTCTCTGGTCTGGATTCCTGGCCATACTGGCCTGGAAGGCAATGCAGTTGCTGACTCTCTTGCAAAGGAGGGTGCTGCAAGCGGCTTCATTGGACCAGAACCTGTTATTGGCATCACTTTAGGCTTTGCCAAACAAACCCTCAACACCTGGATGGCAAGAAGAGTTATGGACTTCTGGCAGAATCTTCCTGGATTGGCTCACTCCAAGGCGTTTATTCACCCTTCGAAGCTTGATTCCAAACAGTTATTGGACTACAGTAGGGATGAACTACGATGTCTAAGAGGCCTTGTTACAGGTTACTGTCATTTGCATCACATGCAGAGACTTGGATTGTCGTAAGACAGTGTGTGTCGCCTCTGTTTGGAAAATGATGAAACAGCAGAGCATATACATTGTGCCTGCCCCGCTGGGGACCGAATCAGGTTCTTTGAGTTCGGCAAATCCGTACTCTCACCATCTGACCTGAAAGACCACTCACCATACAAACTAATCGGCTTCGTTAAGAAGCTGGGTTTATTTGGCCGAGTGTGAATAGGTGTGAGCCACAATAAACCCTTATGGGTTGCGGTGGAGGGTCGAATAGACCCACTCACTTTAGACCTACCTACCTACCATCATATTTGTGAGATGAATGAATTTTCTTCACTAGTAGTATGAAAAGAAAATATTTATTTGTTTGTTTGTGATGAATAAATTCATTTATCAAAAATTTTCATACTCTCTCATTCTCAGTTTATGAAAATTAACCACCTCTAGTGCTCAATAACAAACTCATTGTTCAACAACGAGAATGCATTATGAGCAGAGGCTCCAGAATAATTGAATGGGAATTTATGTACCCACTTTGTATCGCGCTAAACCAAAATCAAATTAATTTTCCTCGTTCTTTCAGGTAAGCCAACCTTTCCCGTCCTCGAGCTATTTGGTCCAGCGCAGTGGGTAAGTTTTGTATTCATTTTGTTAACCTGCGACTGGGCATTTTGCATCCTTTGTGTTGTTTTAATTCTGGAATGCCGAGGTGCTTCCATTTAATACATTTTTAAATTGTAGAAATTTTCGAGGGTCGCTAAATTTGCATTCGAGAAATAAAAGAAACGGGCATTAACATTTACGTACGCGACGTTTGAATTCTTGGTCGTCTTCTGTACGTGCATTGTTGGCATATGAGTCGAATGAAAATATGTTGGGCATTTGTTCGGTTGCAGATTTATGCGAATCATAATTTCCATTTCACGCAACAAAAAAATCACGTAGAGAGCTGAAAGTATTCACAAGATTCATTTGAATATGAATTATCAGCAATATTTCTTATATGATTCACTAGCGAACAGTCCCGGCGCCGCACGGGATCAATGCTGATACTAAATATAAATTTAGCCACCAAAAGTTCAAGAGCATGAAGAAACAGTGATGAAAAGGTAACTTTATTTCATGAACGTGCCTTTTTGTCCCGCGGCTGGCTCCCCAGTTGGAGTATTTCTTACCGCACATCTACAACATAAAGCGAACCTACATACAAAATTTCAGCCTCCGAAAATATAGCGCTGCGGAGAAACTGTGATGGAAAGGTAATTTTCATATGTGAAAGTACCCCTTTTATCTCATGGAGGGGCGCCTCAGTTGAAATATTTGAAAATCGTTCTTTATTGCACATATACAACATAAAGCGAACCTACATACAAAATTCCAGCTTCCGAAAATATAGCGCTACGGAGAAACTGTGATGAAAAAGTAATTCTCATATGTAAACGCGTCCCTTTATCTCTAGGAGGGGGCGCCTTAGTTGAAATATTTGAAAATCGTTCTTTATTGCACATCTACAACAAAAAGCGAACCTACATACAAAATTTCAGCCTCCGAAAATATATCGCTGCAGAGAAACTATGATGAAAAGGTATTTTTCATATGTCTCTGCGCTCCTTTTATCCCCAAGAGGAGCGCCTCAGTTTAAATCCTTTTTTTATTGCACATCTACAACATAAAGCGAACCTTCATACAAAATTTCAGCCTCCGATAATATAGCGGTACGGAGAAAATGTGATGAAACTGTGATTTGCATATGTGAACGCGCCCCTTTAATCCCCAGGAGAAGAACTATAGTTGAAATATTCAATAATCATCTCTTATTGAACATCTACAACATAAAGCGAACCTACATACAAAATTCCAGCCTCCGAAAATATAGCTGTACAGAGAAACTGTGATTTGGGAAAAATTCAATCAATACGGAAAATCAAAGCTACATACATGGCAATCTACATTAAATGCTCGAATTGACGACCCCTTTGTTGAATGCACATAAGTTGTCTGACCAGACAATTTCTGTGGCTATTTTCTAGCATAATAAGTGTAATTCTAATACATGCATCACTTATTTTTTGTTCGAGATTGTTGATATCTGTACTTGGTGTTGAAAAAACTTTATCCTTTATGTATTCCTAAACAATAAAATGTAAAAGAGTAAGATCTGGGGATATATGTCTGTCTATATACATTTTATGACTTGTCCTATATCATGTGTATGATCTTAAAGGATGAATAAAGATTATTATTATTATTATTGAGCTGGCCAGTTAATTGGGCTCCGTGTAAGGAATCACACATTAAAAGGTAAGACCTCGTTAGTCTTTAGCTCGCACAAGTTCTCAACTTTTGAGAGTTGTCGTTCGTATGGGGGCGACAGCTGATTAATGGAAAAACATATTTTAAAACAGACAGAAAACAGATTGTTTCCAATCCATTTTCTTGGGAATATTGCATCTGAATGTTCCCTTACTGATGCTGCATTATGGGGAGGAGCGCTGTCCTAATGAAAATATTGTATTTTATGGCGGATATTCAGTGGCAATTCATCTAAGTAGCCATCAAATTCATTGAAAAGAAAATGAGGATACATTTCACTATTCAAATAATCATCGTGAAAGAAAGGGCCAAGGATGTTTGTTCCCGCAATACCCAACCAAACATTTATTCCGAACCTTTTTTAGAAATTGGTTTCCCTATGTGAATGTTCATTTGTATTATTCCACCTATAGTGGATATTTCTGTTGAACTTACGATTGTTGGTGAATTTTGATTCATCGGTCCATATTATATTTTTACAAATATTTCCAACTTCCCTATTTCTACGTCTTAACCACAAATGGTACTCTCCTAACGTAATCCCTTTCATTGAGGCGATGAACTTTGCGGATCCTGTAGCATTTATATTCGTTCTTTTTCGAAATAGTTCTGGTGGATTTTATAGAAATCCCCATTGTGTGGTCAATTTCTCGTAAAGAACCATCTTGATTAGCATAATTTTTGTAACTGGCCAATTCTAAATTTAAAAAAAAAGATGTTTTCACTGTGTAAATTTTTATGTGGTAATATTTGCTTACCCATAACATTTATTTGATTCCTCATACTTCCAGTAACCACACATTTTTTTCTGTCAAATGCATCATAGTCCCTCAAATTTCTTTCTAATCGTCTGAACATTTGGATGTTCGAAATACGACGATTCGGGTATAGCTCAACATACATATTCCTTGCCAAAAGAGGATTTCAATTTGATTTTGTTTAACTAAATAGCATATTAGTCCTTTCATCATTTGAATACATCTTTAATATGTTTATATAAACGTCTGACAGATATCAACAAATTGATCAACAACGTATCAGTTTTTCCTGCCATAGAAACCAAGCAAAGCCTACGCGTTTTAGATGGTAAATGAATTGAGATGATATTTGATCATACCAAATTATACAACAATCGAATTTTGACCAAAAACTGATATTTTCTTCACTTCCAGGATTGAGAATTATAGAAATATTACGAATTATAATTGATTAGGGAGAAATAAACCTTGAAAGAAGGATTACGGCAAAACAAAAATTTCCAAAACGAAAAAGTACGGATTTTCATTGTGTTAGGGGTACCCAACTGTCGAATTTATTGGGTTGCCTGAATTATATTTCGAATAAATCGAAACAGTTAACAAAAGAAGTAACGATAGGACCGTAATTTAAAATTGTCACTGATGATGGTAGTTATTTCGGATGAAACGCTATAAAAATATCAAATGTTATATAGGTACCCTTGGATTTTGAATTCATTGCTTCATCAATATCTGTAATAAAAAAGACATGTACTTATTTGAAAAAAAAAGTTGATGGTGGCTATGTTGACACGAAACGTTTTATCGAATATTCATTATTACATCGTCATAGTACACTTCGAATGCAATAACGAAAAACAGCATTTTTGTTTTTCCCGTATAACTCGAGAAGGGCGAGAGTCCCCGTAAATTTTCTTCGACCATTGTATTGTTGTTCAGGATGACAGTTACCTTTTTTCACATTTAATCGTCTTCGTATCTGTTTCAGTTTAGAATATAGCAATGTTACCACATGATAAAAGAAACGGTCAGTTTATAGAGTCATAACCTTGAAAACAATGTTCTCATTTTATGCAATATTTTTGAGAATTCAATGCCTACTATTATGGAATTGTATTATAATCAACTATTTATTATCTTCACTTCTGACAATAATCACGCCACAAACTAATACTCGTATATAGTTATATAGCTACTCGTATATGTCATTCCAGAACTAGCCGTTTCCACTAAACACTAAATTTCCAACTTGGGTCAACTGAAATTATGCCTCCATACGAACTTCTAAAGAAATTTCAGATTGCACAATGAAAATTCTGACACTATTATCGTTAATAACCGCTTGAATGTTTTTTACATTCACAATATAATAACTTCGTTCTTTGCATAACACCTCCTCATTACATATTTGTTATTTACGTTGAAAATATACATGAGATAGCAGCTGGACTCTTGTTTATTTTTGGACGATCGTGAAATATGGCAACGACGGTGATGGACATTTTTTAAGCTCCTCCAAGCATATAATTTTCTTTTAAATTGAACCCTGTCATACTCGTTATTTATTTTGCTTCATTTTTTCTCCTCTCCATTATATATTTCGAATCGCTTGCACTGCTGTCACGTTAAACTTGTATGGGAGTATCGAAAATCATTCGACTGGTTAAATAATTTTTGGTTGATTTTTTCATTTTTATTTCGCAAGAAATATGACTTCGTAGTTTCCTGTTGCTTGATCTAGTTACTGTATATTCAATGTATGTGATGATTTGGCATGTAACTCACTTAATTATGGCCAATGACAAATGCGTGATTAGTTGAAATGTGAAATGGGATCAATTTTTAGTAGGCTGTAAATTTGGTTCGCTTCAACGAAAGTATCCAGAAGTACAACGAAATCGTTCAACGCAATTTTGAGATTTGAAGTATAGTCGAAGTAAATGATATTGTGCACACTTAAGGTCAACGGCACTCTCAAAGGTCAAAAAACCCAATACATAGATATGAACCGGCTGCGAACTAGCCAATGTGGACTGTAGACTTGACGGTTCGTATTGGATGATTTTCACTAACGGAGTTTTATGATTGGCTGAAGAGTCATTAAATTAAATTTGAAGTCATGTTACGGTGACGAATAGAAATCGGGAAATGCGGGCATGGTTATCGCCGGCGTGTTCACTTCAGTTCAGTTTAATATTGGTGCAGTTATGATTACTTAAAAAAGTTTTGTTATCTGTTTAAAATATGGCGTCCTTGAACAAGTACTGATAGTAACGAGTGTGATAACAACGCAGACTTTTTCAGTGTAATGATTCCAATAGCGATGGTGAACAATGCAAAAAAGAGATACCAGTGTACAAGATTCGGATGCATTTGAATATTGAAACACAGAGAGTATGTTTCAATGTATATAAAAATCTACATCTCAAGTTTGGTTTCGAGGGAAACAAACTATTACAAGCAACGTCAGATTTGACTGAAATTCCTTTCATCTGTACGTGAAATAGTCAAAATCAAACCTTGTATATATATATATATATATATATATATATATATATATATATATATATATATATATATATATATATATATATATATATATATATATGAGAGTAAGTAGTAATCAGAAGTATTTTCAATCATCACCCTGTTACTTGAATCCATACTTTCCCACTCACCTATATAAACAAAATATTTATTATATAGCAGGCGTTTGCAATAAGCCCAAAAAATGTGTTTATTTACGACATCACATCAGAACCTCTAAAATTATCAGTGTTTCTCTACTATATTATGCATGTTATATACATATGAACCTTCCTAAAGAATCACTCTATCTATTAAAAAAAACTCTAAAATTATCAGTGTTTCTCCACTATATTATGCATGTTATATACATATAAACCTTCCTAAAGAATCACTCTATCTATTAAAAAAAACTCGCATCAAAATCCGTTGCGTAGTTTTAAAAATCTATGCATACAGTCTAGTACACTTCGCTAAGGTGGCACTTTCCTTATTTCCTGCTCTTTGAGGTTTTTTCGAACTTTTTCAAACTAATGAACTTTGAGATATTATCAAAAAACAAAACTATGTTTTATTTATGAATGAAACCTTTATAGGTTTCGCAGGTCACAGGTTTCCGACAAAAGGGCACTTGTGAATTGGACTAATTCGTCGCTTTCCATTCAAGTAATTTCAATGTTTTAAACCAACCGCATTCTTCGTCTACTTTATATTAAAGATTTATGACCGCACCCGACAAGCTATGACAAATGACCTCCTCGAAACGAAGGACCATCCCATTTGCTCAGTGAAAATTAAATTCTAAATTTCGAATCGAAAAGCCACCCGTCCGTATTACCTTCACGACACCTGGCGGGAACTGAGGGGATTAAGAAAGCGTGATGTCAATCGTTAAGCTGATTACGAAATTCATGCGGGTCTATGCCGACTCGAAACTTCTGCCTCGATGACTCGTTAATTTTTCCACCAACAGTTGATATACAGGGTGATCGAACGCATCGTTTTCGAATCGTTACGTTTGATAGTAATAGCAGACTTCTCTCGTATTATGTAGAATCTACGATTACACTGGGTACGTGTAAGTGGTAAGAGAGTGGTCACATCTCTTTAAGGATTGAGCATGGGTGTAAAATTTGACTAGTTCCGCAATTGTCAAAGTCATCAGGCCGTGGGTGCCACTGGGTCCTAAAATTCTAAGTCCAGCCGCTTCCTTGGCTAAAGAGTCGGCAATGCGATTACCTTTTTTCCTGTCGTGCCCTTTAAACCACCTCAGGATAGTGTTATTATCTATCGGCTAAATCTTGGTGGTACTCTAGTACTAGCCCTGAGGTAACACGCTGTCTGTTCAAGGCTTAGAGTGCTTGTCTGCTATCAGTGCATCTTTTTCGTACTGTTTTTTTAAAACAACCATGTTAAAGAGCCCGCAACTCATGTTTTAAAAATTGAAATATAAATTGAAATTTATTAATTGTAAAAAAGTGAAAAAAAAATAAAGTAGTAAGTCAAAATTATCAGAAAAAATTTTTATACTTCATTATAATTATATTATCTGTACGAAAAGGACCAACAAAACGGTGTTGTTATGGAGTATGTAAAAGTAATACACGATACAAATCATTCAAAACCAACACATACTGTTTTATAAATTTTCCAAAGCCTTGTCTTGAATATCGCAAAAAACAATAATCAAATCATCGAGCAAATTACATATTAATATAGCATGTGCGAAAGGAGAATTATGAGTGAAAAAAATGTGTCAGGAGTGACCGAGGCTTCAAATCTATTAATACTTATATTTGGTCACTACATTTCATTGGAGAAAGTGGTACAACTGAACAAAACCCTGATCCTTCAAGCTATCAGGAATTTCAACATACGTACATTATTCCTTATTGCATTTTTGACTGTAAATTTGATATATATTATGTTGTATTGAATATTTTCCTCTAATAATAATTACTAAACATATTCAATTCAGTATTTACATATTTGTCTAATTAATAATGTTATATGTTCAGCCTCAAAATATTAATGGCTTGATTTATTTATTAGTTCCATAAGTAAAACTCTTGTCAACTGAAATACATTTTCAATTACATCAAATAAATTGACATTGTCAATAAGAATAAAACTGTTTTGAGATAGTAAACAAATGCTGATACCTAACTTCTCAATCAGCTCACTTCAACCCTTTTAATTGTTCACAATTATGAGCCTCAACTAAATATTTAAACAAGTGAAGCACCATCAATGGTTTTTTTCAATAATTTATTTGTTTATAGAGATAATATTCCTTGCCCGGACATTGTTGATTAAAACACTACTAATGTTTTGAATTACCGCCATTTCAATATGACGGCTACGCTTGCGCTCGTCTTATGATGAAAAGGCCTATAGGTCGATGATTACAAACTTCATTCAGCCTGAATGGGGAATGTTCTTCCGGACGAAAATCAAGTAGTTTTCATAAAAGAGCTCTAAAACAACGCATTTTAAACTTTATCATTACAACCTTTTTCTTTAACAATTATTTAAATACCTAAAAAAGAGAAATGAAAAAATGCATCCAACATTTAAAAGGATTCGTTACTATTTCACCATTTGGCAACATCGGTTACAGCTAATAAAGGACAATGAATATGTTATGTTATGTCCCATGTCTGCATGATACAAACAAAGATGACATATTTCAGAGGCGTGCTGTTCTGTTTACTTATGACCGAGTTCCGAGACATTCTGTGACATATGACATTTTGTGCACCTAACCTATCTTTCTCTATATAAATAAATAACAAAACAACTGTTGTTTATGTGGCTTGTGGAGGTGGTATTGAACTATAATTTATATTTTGCCTTAATTGTTGATTTATAAAGATAATTTTCCTTTTTAAAAGTAGAATATCTAGGTACGTACAAATTATTTCAACTTGATATAGGCGCTGTTGCCAATATGTGAATTAGAAACAAATCCCATTAATTTGAATACTTTTCGAAGTGAATTTGAAAAACTCATGAATTAAACTCAACTTAATTTTGTTCAAACTTGCATTTGCTGTAATAACCCAAATTGAGGAACATTCCCCATTAAATGATCTGGTTTAAACAGAACGGCGCTACGTGACACAGTTCATGACACATTGGATATTCTGCACCAGCGATTGGAGGTAGTGATGTCAACTGGCCACCGAGATCGTGCGATTTGACCCCGTTAGACTTTTTCTTTTGGAGTTTTCTTGAGCCGCAGTTGTATGCAAATAAGCCAAAAACCTCAGCGGTCCTCAAAGTCAACATAACCCATTCCATCGTTCAAATTCAGCATGAACCAGAGTCATGGAAAATTGGACATTTCGGATGCGCTCCACCCAGAGAAGACACGGCGGACATCAATAGGACTTTCAAATTCAAAGATACTGAACGCTTAATGAAAGACCCTGTATAAATAAAAAAGTAATGGACCGAGATAATGTCTTTGAAGGACTCCACTGACGACAATTTGAATATTTGAAGAAAGACAGCTTGTTTTCACTATGAAGATAAATTTCAAGATGAATTTCATTGAATTCCCTACCAGTAAGTTAATGAATGAGTATCATAATTCATAGAACAGTGAAAAGTGTATCTAATTTTAGACTCATAGGCTTGGTAACTGGAAAAATTCTGATTGGTTTCGAGAGAGGTTTCTCCTCGATATATTTTTTAAACCGATTGAATCCAATTGACTAGTAGTGTTCTCTTAGGTAAAATTATCATCATTATTTCCGTTCACGATAGTGAAAACAAGATTACTTCGTAATTGCTAGTAGTCAGGTGAATTATAACTTTCTTTATTGTAAAAGTATCGTAGGTCTCATAACACAACATATGCAATTATGGAAATTGATATTCTCATCACTTCTATCTAATTTTTAGTAATGAAATATTTTTTCTGACACTTTTTTTTCAAATAGGTATTCATGTATTATTTGTGTAACGTGAAGTTGAATACTTGCTGTGTCTAGTTTGTTCCGTGTTTTAGCACTAAGAAGAAAAAACAAAAATAAATTTTCTAAATTTGTCTGTCTCAATAATAATAAAAATAAATTAATTTCCAACAGATACACTACCTAATTACAGGAAATGCTTGAGAACACATTTTTCCATTAAAGGTATTGTTAGTTATTAGTAAAATAGGTTTTGTTAGTTATAAAAAAGTACATCAATGGATTACGTTAAAAATAATGCAGCAGCGAATATCAATGAGAGAGATTTACAAAATCGATTATTTTAGGTGACTATAAGGAATTTCTCTCTCAGGATATATACCAAACGGTTTGAAAAGAATGAATTTCAGAAATTTTCGCTGAATTCTTTTAATGGAAGCTTAAGTAAATTACATATATAGGATACCCCAAAAGTATGCCATATTCTGATTTTGTCCGGACATATGCCATGAAAGCGCTGAAAAGTCGAAAATTGTCCTAGATGAAGATTAATGTGGTCTTGCCTTTCAACGTAGGATTCCGTAAAATCGAAAAATACTGCTACATTGTTGCAAAGCTGAAACGAACTGATACTATAAATCCAATATAGTAGGCACTAAATTCTCAGAAATATCTGTGACGTTTTTGCCTCAATCTGTCTCTTGCAGTGTCAGTTATTCTATGACTATTTAGCTGCGTGTGTATGATTTGAAAAGAATATGATAAAGTATATAGAATCACAACCTCACAACAATGTTTTCGTTCTAATGCAATAATATTTCTTAGAATTCAGTGTTTACTATTATAGAATTTCAGTATAGGTTGTAGCCTTATCATGCAGTTTTTTTGGTTTCTGTTATGAATTATATCACGAAAACATTTCAATCAAAATGGAATGTTTTTGTTATATAATTCATTTGGAATATATCCTCTAATTTTGTGTTTCCAAAATACGAACCTTATCAAGAATGGGGCATGTGAGAGCCCATTCAGGCTAGCAAGGCGAATCCAGCAATTTGTGTCTAATTAGTTGATAATTAGTTACCAAAACAACGATTTTGTTGCTCGTGCCTATCCTTAGAAATCGCTAATAATGCTATCGTGATATAAAGGTAGCAAGTGACTCAATATTTAGTTGCTATTTAGTTGCTAAACCTTGGATATAGCGAAACATTTTTAAATATTTTTTTTTCACTTTTTTATGATCTTGCTGTCTTGAAACTGTTTTTTCCTGGAATTAAATATCTTCTAAATTTGTTGCTCACCAAGAGTAAACTTAAATACACCTTGAGTAACAGCAACAAAATAGTTGAAACCGATCGGTCGATTTTCAATTTTTTTTTATTTTCCACGTTCCAAGATCATAAAAAAAAATATTTAAAATTTTTTCGCTATATCCAAGGATTAGCAACTAAATATTCTGTAAAGATCAAAAGGAAAGTATATAATTTATTGAGTTATCTTGCTACCTTGATATCACGATAGCATTATTTGCGATTTATAGGGATCGGCACGAGCAACAAAATCGTTGTTTTGGCAACTAATTAGCTACAAATTGATATATATTTTTTTTGCAATTTTGCTGTATTCGCCTTGCTAGCCTGATAGGGCTGCATGTGGGTGAGATACTGACAATTTTATTTGACTAAACTTTTACGTAGAAAGATAAAAAATTGGGGATAACTGTATCAGGGAGACATTCTGCTCCGTAAGGAAGCTTCGTCACTGGGATTTTTTTCAAAAATTCACCATACATTATTGAGTTAATTTTTTGTATCGACCAGTTCTGTTCCAACTTTATGTTATATACAAAATGTAGGGTGTCTCCAGAGGCTCCAATAGATTTAATGCATCGCCAGAACACTTTGTGACACGACTATCGTCAAATTTAAACCAGTCCGTTTCGTCTTTGACCAAGGCTTAATGATGACCAAATTCAACGCCAGAACCACAGTGAACAATGACTGCATGAATATTATAATAGTGATCTGCTAGGTTGAAATGTTCATCTATTTCGAACCTTCCAAAGAGTTTTTTTGCTTCCGTTAGAGGTTGAGTCTTGTTTGAAAATCATCAGTGTTATTATTAGATTGACTGGTACCTCAGCTATACTTGTTTCCTTACAGTTACAGTCAGTTAGTTTGGCGCATGTTTGACAATACAGTCGATCATCACCTGTTAAAAATTCCATTTTCAGATGATTTAACAATAAGCTTTGCACGGATTGGTTATTAGTCATTTTAGGAAAAGCTAGATGAAGTTCCAGAAATTCAAATAAGTTTTCGGTACTTCTTGAACATTTACCACAAAGTAAACAAGTGAGGATTTTTCCAGCAAAAGATTTACAAACTCTAGACGAGATGGGCTGTACGGAATCATTCAGTCCAGAGCGGTCAGGAGTATTGATTTTGCTATTGTTTTGCTCACGAAGAGTATTCAACAAGAACCCCAAGAATTCGGAACAATCCTCTTGTCCTAACGAGTATCTAGTGGACTTCAAAGACTCCAGGAAATCGGTTGGAGGAAAAAATGATACCTTCTTACGAAACTGCAGCTGCATGAACAGGTGTTTGAGTTTGATGAATAAGTAGGAAACATTTCTGTTCTCGTTCATCATTAAAACTTCGTTCTTGAAATTCTTCGTCATGAACAACACTTGTAAAATGCTATTCATGTAGCAAGTGTTTCCTAAATTATCCAATCCAATTTTATTCTCTAGATTTTCAGGACAACTATCTACTGATTCGTAAGGAAGAACATGTTTCACAGAATCTCCATAAGAACCATAAGAACGAAACTATTTCCATGGTATTTAATTCTTTGGGAAAATGTTCTCCCTGTTCTCCAATATAATATAAGCTCTAGCAAGAGCTAGAATCAGCTTATAAACTCCCGATTTATCAGACACCAAAGTTTTGTCTTTATTGTTTTTAATAAATTTACTTAGACTATTTTTTCGTTCTGTGAGCTACGTTTACGCATTCTTATTTAAAAAAACTGGCAATATTATTGGTTGGGTCTCTCAAATATGACAATGTCCTTTAACTGACGTCATCGCATCTTGAATTGAACATGTCAATTTCATCCTCCCGTTAATAAAACTCACCACTTAGAAGGAGGTAAATAATTCAATAAATTACCTTGACGTAACCATTACGAAAAATAACAACAAACATGAATGAGCAATTTTCCTCAAACCTTCATACACGGACATTATCACACATAATTCCTCCACACACCATTACCATCATAAAGTTTCTGCATTCAATAGTATGCTTCACAGTGTATGCTTCCAGTGTCCAAAAAGAGCTGAGTTTGATCAAACAAATCGCGGTTAACAACGGTTTTAAGGTTGATATTATAGACTCCGTTCTTTCCAAAAGACTACAAAAGCAAGTCATGGACCTGGTCTACCAAATTCAAAATGCGATAACGTCAGTTATAGGACATTGTCATATTTGGGTGAACCAACCAATAATATTGCCCGTTTACGGAACACGTGATAGATAGATTTATTAAAAACAATAAAGACAAAACTTCGGTGTTGGATAGATTAGGAGTATATAAGCTGACTTATGGCTCTTGCCCACAACGTACAATGGACAAACAGGGAGAACATTTTCCGAAAGAATTGAAGAGCACAGAAGTAGTTTTGTAAATAGAAAGACCAATTCCACATTTACAAACCACTTTTTAGCGGAAGGACATGAGTTCAATCATGAAAACGATGTGTTACATTTAGAAGAGAAGAGTTTGAAACTCAATCTTCTAGAATATTTAGAAATCAATAGATTCAGGAATTCGGGTAATTTACTGAATGATCAATTAGAATTGAATAACTCCCCGTTACTTGATATATTTTCAAATGTGGAAACTGGGACATAAGCTCAGGTAATTTAATTCGCTACAAACTTAGGTAAAAACCAGGTACTTGAAATATAGGTACTTCAAATTGTAAAATAAGATATATTAAGCATTGAATATGTAGATTATAAACACGCTCGAAGAAGCCATTGTATGGCGAAACGCATGTTGTGTTTTTTTTTAAATGGTTTTGTGAAAATCTCACAATAGTGTTTTTTTAGGTTTTTCTTTTGCCATAAATAAATAGGCATATCACTTGCCTGGTGATTTAATTTCGTAATTTAAACAAATAATCATCATCATGCAACTTTTCAAGGCATTATTTCTAACTGCCGATTCTCAAGCTCCTCTTCTGAATTATGATCTGTGAGAAATATGAACTAGTTGTCGGTTTTATGAAAAGATGATTTTTTTGAGCTTCGGAATTTATATTGTTGCAAAAGGAGCAAATACTTTTAGAAGAACAATTGTATTTATCAATTTTATTCAAAATGCTACTAGAAGAAATGATGGACAAGAAGGAATAGTTTATTGAAGAAGCTGTCTCTCGACACGTGTTTCGCTAACCAAGTTAGCATCATCAGGAAATGACTAAACCTAATAGTTGGCATTTGACATGATTTGGCATTCATAAATTTTTGTATTTATTGTCTGATATTCACAATCCCATTCTGGAAACTAAACTAACTAACGCTACGCTTTAAATATTACCAGGTTTCAAATGTGCCGGGCACATTCAAACATTACAAATGAATCATAAATTCTCGTTTTTGAAATGTCTCCAACTATGGTGAAAGTTGGTAAGTCTCAACAATTAGTAAACAGTAACTTTTACAAGGCTGAACAACCAGACAAAAATACTGGTATGGAGAAGAATTGGTAATCGACGAAAGAATTCGTTCCAGTGTGGTATCAGTATTGAATAATTGAAATGGGTTTATTGTAAAGTATGAATTAGTTTGGGGGTGGCCGTTATATTGTCGTGGTAATCGGTTTTTGATACCTTTATGGTTGTTCAAAGTATACCTGAAAGCGGCCACCTGCGATCGTTTTAGTGTATTTAGTTTCCGTCGAATTTTTGAGAATCAACATCAAGCCTGAATTCTAACAACAAAACCACATGAAACCACTCAGTATTCGGTAATAGAATGTTTTTTTCTGAATAACTTTATATATCGGTGGTTCACATGAACATGACGATAAAAAAACACTGTTGAAAGTTATTCATTATGTCGAATGCAATAGTTTCGTCACAGAAACCCGCTATGATAAAACTGATATGTTGAAAAAAATACGTTCAAGATAGGTTTTTCCGTTAAACAGCTGTCGCACCCCTACGAACAACAACCCTCAGAAGTCGAAACTTATGCGAGCTAGGAACCAACGTGGTCTTACCTTTTAACGTATGATTCCTCACATGGGTTGGACGACAGCAAGTAAAAATCGATCATTCAGCCTACGGCTTGAACCACCGACTAACACGTCGGTCGATTTCAATGAGTGAACTGATGATAACTAATATTGGATTGTTTAAAAAGTTTTATCCGTTTTCATGAGTCTACGAAGGTTGTTTTCGCCTGATCCTGATTGGCGGAGGTTCTACCGATGAGAAAGTTATCGAAGTGCTTGAGAATATGGTAGTCTGTTGGCGAAAGGTCTGGGGAGTATGGTGGGTGAAGCAGAACTTCTATGCTCAATTCGTTTAATTTTCGAACGGTGATTTGTGAAACGTGCGGACAGATATTTGTCGTGCAGCAGGACCTGCTGACGCAATTTTCATTACATTTATGCTGTGATGGTTTGGTCCAGTTGCAGAAAGTTATGGTGAATCACATCAGCTGCTAACCATCATACAGTCAGCATGGTGGTTTTTGGTGGGTGGTCGCTTCTGGTGAGTGCTTGGGTGGCTTATTGGTGACCAACCACTGCCCTGAACGTCTCCTGCTGTCGTAGAGGATCCAGTTTCCATCACACGTGACGATCCGAAACAGGGCCGTCTTGGTTGCGCTAAAGCAAAGAAGAACATATCACGAAACGTGATAATTTATGTCCATCGTTAAAATCGTGGGGCACACACTGATACCAGTTTTTTCGCCATACCACGTACCAGGCTCTTTAAGTCCTCGTCCTGGATTACCGTGGGTCGACCACTTCGGGGCTCATCTTTTAAGACAAAATCTTATAAACGAAATTTCGCCAACCAAGGTCAAACAGTACGTTCATTAACACGCTCATTACCAAATGCCAGGTAATTTTAGGGGTGTTTTGGCAGCGCTTTAATTCAAGTTGAATTCTAAGAGAAAAGTTGGCTGAAGATCGCTAGTTGTAATGAGCTGAAAAAACGCAAACAATAAAAAAATTAATAAAATGAATAGCATCAATGTATAAAGTACAAAATTCCTTATCGATCACAGCATACCACAAACAATATTTATACAGATTTCAGCAAGGCTTTACTTCGGAGACTTGCTGAAATAGGTGTGAGTGATGTTATGTAAAAATGGATTGAATCATATTGAAAAAACAGAATCCAATATATCTTTATAGACGGTTATTCATCTGAACCTTAGCCAACACCTTTTGGAGTACCAAAAGGGTCCCATCTAGGCCCCTTATTTTTTATTATCTATATTAATAACTTTCAACTTTGTTTAGAGATGCCAATTTTTTAATGTATGCTGATGATTTGAAAATTCATCTTCAAATAAAGTCCTAGTCAGATTGCTCGAGAATTCAGAGTGACATAATCAATTCATTTGAATTTTGTTAACAAAACGATTTATATCTCAATTTTTCCATATGTAGTTGCATTATATTCACCCGTTATAAAAATATCTACACATTTCCATATCACATAAATAATATCTTGCTTTCACGAGTTAATTTATTTAAAGATTTTGGAGTTATTTTTAACTCCAAACTTATTTTCAATGGACATATAGATTATGTAATTAATAAGCTGGGATATGTCTTGAAAAATGTTAATTCTTCAATTAAATAAAATCAATAACATCTGTTTATAATGCATTTGTTTTGAGTAAGTTAATGTTTCCATCAGCCGTTTGGAGTTCACGATGTAATATATATCCCTCGATTAGAGCGTATTCAAAATCGATTTTTGAAACTCGTTGCTTTTAAAAAAGTTATTCGAATCACTGAAAACACTGCGAATTAGAGGAGACCTCCAGTTTGTGTCGTTGGTATATATCAGATATTTTATTTTTACAAAAAATAATAACAAACAAAATGAATTGTTCATCGTTATTATCAATGATTTGCTTATAACAATAAGAGCACACGAACTATTCATAAGAGAACAAATTGTTTGCAGAACTCTCCTCTATGTTGATTCATTAAATTGGGTAATACTCTTTCAAAATACTTCGATATTTCTAATACATCGTTGCTTACGGCCAAAAAAATTTTGAAAACCTATTTTTATAACGTATCATTCATTCATATATTTAGTATAACTGTTGATCATTTTTTTTATTGTATTCAATTCTAATTTATCCTTTATTTTAGACACTATTATGTACATGTGTATTGTAGCTTACTTTTAATTTAATATTAATTCAATTATGTGGATACTGTAGTGGATTTTTCTGTTTGTATCCCGAATATATAAATAAATAGATATAAATAAATAGATATAATTGTTCAGTGGGTTTTCCTTTCCGTCAATTTATCGAATGCCTATACTACGTTCATTTTCTCTTTTGTTGTTCTTGTGTTGTTGATGTGTATCATTCCTTCAAAAAAATAACCAATGATTATCAACTTCAGCCAAGAATATACACAAGACTTAATTTTTTTTACAACCCTAGCTAAGTAGCCGTGTCTATCCACATAAAGTGCAGCTGTATTTACCATTCGGGAATACCGGCATATTCAAAAGGTTTCATTTTATTATGACAGACCCGAACGATATTTAATTTTGCGTTCTTTTATATTATAAACTGCCTGCTTTTAATATCTGCAGTAGCTGGATCAGTCACGGTCATTGTAGAATGCTTAGGGCAGGTAGGGTGGTAGGTTTTCAACATCATAGAAACGTATACAATATTGCGGAAACTGTTTTGTGAAATATACAGGGTGTCCATTTTTCCACTCCTGATGCCAATAAAACAAGGTGATTCTTTTTAATCGTCTTTTCATATAATTGGTATCGTTCGATATTGGTTTCAAAAGAAATGAATCAAACCACTGACCGACATTTGGCTATTGGTAAAGATCACCAGTTAGTGTCACTGTTCAAAAGTGGCACTGCTGGCTTGTGAAATTGAGCTGTACAGTATTTTCTCAAGGATAAACCAAGCAAAGGTTGTTCATAAACCGATGTGACTATTATAATTCATTAAATATTGAGCGATTTAACCGTTCTCATATATCTAATTGAAAACAGAAAAAGTTTTAAACAATTAAATAAATCAAAATTAAATACTAGTTTTCAAAATTATTCTAATAATTTTTCAAAGGCATTCTTAATAGCTTCGGTTGATGGGGTACTTAGGCAGGTCGTTTCAGTGGATTAAAACACAATCGCACAGAAAATATCGACAATATGGTAAAACTTATAATAGCAGGGGAGCCCACGATGCAAAATGGGGATTTACTCGAGCGTCATTGAAACATATTAGGTTGCAAAGCTTAGATGATAAGAAGAAAAAAATGTTATATAATATATACCTTTTTATCGGTGGGGGAAGCTGCTATAGATTATTAAATATGTAAAAAAACTGTTGCATGGACATAGTCGAGCGCGTCAGATATTGATAGCATCAATGTCCTACGTATTTTTAATAATGGTCGTATGTTAATCTTTTCGTTTGCATGATTCGGGTGGTTGTACGTAAGGGTTAAAAATTAAATAAAAAAATGTTATCGAGCGCACACACCAAGGGGGTGTTAAGTGCACCAAAAAGAAAGCTCTCATCCAATAATCTGACGATTTCGATCTGACGCAAACTCGCGGCCATTATTATAATGTGCAAAAAAATACCGCCATTTTGAAATACTCAAGCGCGTCAGATTAAGATATATATGGTTTATCTTTATGTTATAGACGTGTTGTCTCATAATCTGACAATTATATAGAGAGATTCACCTAATATGACAAAAAATGTTTTTAATTTTTTTTTAATAATTGAACTCAATTGATTGAAAAGCTTAGGAAATATCATATAAATAAATAAGTGTATGTTTTTTAAGTAGAATACTTATATTTATAAGAAAATAAATTTTGGAAAAATGCTCAAAAAAATGTAGTTTTTTATAATCAATCGAATATTCAGTCTTCATCGGTAGAATTATCTTCCTCTTCTGACTCGATTTCATCTTCAGATTGCGTATCTGTAACAAAAAGTCATTAAAATATTTAACAATTTTGTTTATGGATAACGTGATTTTTTATTTATTGGAGAAAAAAATACTTGATTCTGGAGTATCCTCAAGAATATCAGGTGTTATGACAACATCTTCGTACGCTTTGGGCAATTGATCACCTGCAAACTCTTCTGCATTTTGAATTTTCCGTCGACAACTTTCCATCCATAGTCCGTTGGTGAAAGATCAATGATTTTTGCATTATGGGCATTACTCCACAAGCATGTAATGAATCTTGTTGGAGTAACTCCGTTTCATAGGGTGGCAAGTTCCACGCATCGTAATTCAGGACACTCAAGGAGAAGGGTTGTGATTTGTCCTTTACTTGTGTACGTCCTATTGAAAATGACAATCCTGGCTTGATTGACATCGTCTAACTTTTTCAACCCATACAAGTGGCAAGTAAAAGACTGTATGGTGTTAAAAGAATCCTGCACATTATGCTCCTTTGATCCAAAATCCAGAAATGCTTCTTGGAAAATTTCTGAATTCATCAGATATTGCAAAGGTTTCTTTTTCCCTCGTCGGTACAATGCTGGGTTGAAATCGCAACCAGTGAACGCATGCAAAGCTGGAAGCGCCTTCGAAATTTTTGAGCCTAATTTTTTGTAGAGAGCGGATAGTCGATGTATCGACGTGCATTGCCAACTCCAAGATCCATGGCAACATAATCTAGAGAGGGAACGGAGAGAGTGATAGATAGAGAAAACGTGAGAGAGGAATAGAAACGCGGAGAGGGAAATATAGGCATCACGCAGCTGCACGCATTAAACTTTCTCGTTGAATTTTTGCTATTTCGGCTTGAGGAAATTGTCAGATTATATATTTTTCGATATCCTTGAATTAATTCCTTCAAAATAGAAAAAAATTGCTACGTTCGAGAATGTTGGGATGATGTTTTTTTTACAAATTTGCTGCCCTCCTCTTTCTTTACGAAACTCTCAAATTGTCAGATCACTGGAATATACACTTTTTAGCAGGTAATTAACTCACCCTACTTTAATCTGACGCGCTCGAGAATGTCTGATGATCAATTTTTTTTACTAATCTGATCCTTTATCCCTCACAGGCGGCCTTATATATGGGGCTCATATTTGGTAAATGTACTTAACCGGGTAGAAGGTATCCCCCTGTATATTAATCTGCCGCGCTTCAGTAAATCCCGAAATCCCCGTTTGGGCTCTTCTATCATAATAATTCTTATTGACCGTACAGTAAGTATTGACATATGCAATGGGAGTATCTCAGAAAGCTGATAGGATACTCAAACTCCAGAAAAGAGTTAGAAATGTCGTTGGAGTGGCCAGGAGAGTAAGCTGTAAGAATATATTTGTACATGAATAATGCCTTTGCCCTGTGCTGCCCTGGCTCGAAAGCCTTTCAGCTAGGCATCTTCCCTCTATCCTAGCATCACCACTGTCAAAGGACCCGTGCTCTTCCAAATCACCGAGGATCAAAGACCCATAATTTCATTGAAAAAAACAAACCAGATTTACATTTTTACAACTTTCAAAAATTAACAATAAATTGAACTTAACTAATTGAACTTAACTATTATATTTCTCTTTAAGGTAGTCTTAACTAATTCAACTTAACTAAGCAATTATCTCCAGGTATTGACAAATCATTTTTCAGCCTGTAAGAGCTCCAAAAGTCAGTTAGCATCTATTCCATGACTGATTCAATTGGGAAGATCTTCGCTACTTCAACGTCGTTTCTTCAACAGCGTCATTGGTAGCTTCCATTCCATGAAATATGAGGAGAATGAGTAGTAAGAGTGAGGAGAGAAAGAGGATAAAGGAATGGATAAAGGAAGAATGGCAGCGAGAATGGGACAACAGTATGACTGGGCGACTGTTATACAGGTATTGTAGAACAGTCGGGTATGAGTCACTGGATCTGTCGAGGAAGGCAGTCCAGCTGTTCACGGGGCACGGCAATTTCCCGGGATACTTGGCTAGGTTTAACCTGGCGCGGGAGGTGCCGTGTCCGTGTGGATGGGGGGAGCCTGAAACGGCAGAACACGTGATAGAGAGATGCATGAATGGCGATAGAACTGGGTGGCGCGAATGGAAAGAACGGCTGGAACAAGAGAAGGGAGGAATGCAGATGAGAGACAGGAATATATTTGTACAGCTGAAAATCCTTACTTTTCATTCTTTGTGTGTCATGCATATACTGATTTATGCCAAAACACAGCTGGCCTCATTCCGAGCGCTGGGAAATAGTAGATATCACACAAGAAATGCAGCAATCCTAAAAGTGCAGAATCACCGTCTCCAAAAAACAGAACGATGCCTAAAATGCATGGCAATAACCTTGTTTAATCATCTACCAAATTGCTACATAGATCTTCCTTTGAATAAATTCAAAATAGTAGTTGAAAATATCTTATTACAAAAAGCGTACTTGTCTATAAGTGAGTATTTGGGAGACACAGATTTTAACTGATTTTTTATTTTATGTATGCATGCATATTTTCATTATTTATATTTTATCAAACGACTTATTTTTATTGCCTTTAGATGTTTTATGTATGATCTGTGATCTTTTGAGTTCTGTTCCTGACACCTGACACCTGACTTGTTATGTATTATGTAAGAAATATTAATAAGAACCAATTACAAATAAATAACACCTTTACTATTATATTGAGTCCTTTCAAATGCTTTCTTGAACGTAGTTACATCAATAAACTATATTGACTACAATTTGTGTTAAATGTTTTTAATAATATTTTATCTTATGAATATTTTTTTTAAACTGATACTGTACTATACTGACTTGTTCTATATTATGCCAGACATAATCTAAAGAACTAATAAACTATTATTATTATTAGTATGTGGCAAGAAATCCTGATGCACAACACCACGGCAATCGTGCAAAACCTCAAAATTTGACCAAACTTTCATGTTGGCTCTCTTGGGCTCTTCCGTGGGGACCGTTGAACTCTGGGGTTTTGATATCATAACCGTATATCCATGATTCGCCACCAGCTATGACCCCTTCAAGCAAATTTGGATCGCGGTTGTCGTCATTCAACAGTTCCTGAGTGATGCTTTTGCGACGGTGCGACATTTTGATCAAAATGGACTGAACTGTCTACGTATATTTTTGTGATTTAAATCTTAACGACTATTATTACCTAAGAATATCTACCCAATGAATTTAGTACATAATGACTTTTTACGAGGAACAAATTCAATAAAATTGGCGTACAATGAATACAACTACTATTGAATATTCACGAAAGAAATTTTCAAATCGAACTGAGACGTCAACAACGGTTACGAAGTGGATGTTACTGGCTCATTTCTTTCTAAAAAACTACATCCAGTTTGAAAAACAATGGAAATTCGAAGGTTTGGCCTATAGACTGAATAATAATCTGTGAAAGGTAATTAAAAACGATAAACACAAAACCCCAGTGTCGGATAGACTGTGAGTATATAAGTTGATTCGTGGTTCTTGTCCCAAAGTTTATATTGGCCAAACTGGGAGAACTCTTCCCAAAAGTGTTAAAAGAACATAGGAATGGTTTTATGAATGAGAAGACCAATTCATACTTTCTTTTGACAGAGGGGTATAAGTTCAGTAATGATTACGACACATTGCATTTGGAAGAGAAGTTCGAAACTCAATATATAGGAATGCTTTGAAAACAATAAATTTAAGATATCGGAACTGTTGCTCGATGGCCAAATAGATTTGAATAAATCTTTATTGAATATATTCAGTATATCTCGATTTAGAAGATAAGAGAATAGTTTTTGTATTTATTATATATTCAGTTCTGAATTTTTTGTATTTCCAGTTCAATGAGTTTTTTCTAGAAAGGTGACAATTCATCATAGAGTAAATATTAGGTACAAATTTGTCAGATTTTATTAAGATAGTCATTAAGATTCAACTTTTATTGCATTTAAGTAACATAAAAAGTTTGAAAAATCTAACCGAAACTATAGTACCAATAAATGATTATAATCATGTTCTCAGTTATATTATACCAATAAATGAGATACTTGGGGAATTTGAAACATTGAATATGTGCGAGTTAAAAAAGATAATTTTTTCCCTCAAGAAAAATAATACAGATGACAATGGAATTAATCTGAATATAATCAAGTTGACATTTGAAATACTGGGAAATAGGTTTTTGAACTTGATAAATTTATCGTTAACCACTGGAAAACATTTCCTGATGGTTGGAAAATTGCCACCATCGTTCCTATTGAAAAATTACAAACACCGTTTTAGGATCTGATTTTAGACCCATAAATACCCTGCCAATTTATGAGAAAATATTAGAAATCACAGTGAAAGAGCAATTGATGAAATTTATAGCGAAACATAATATTTTGAACAATCTGGCTTTAAAACCCATTCATGTGAAACTGCACTGCAATTTCTAATCTTTTGTGGAAAGTTGAGCTATCTAAAAACGTATTATAGGTGTTGTCTTTCTGGATTTCAAAAGGGCATTCGAGACGGTCAACATTGAGTTAATTTTTATGAAATTAAATAAGTATGGACTAGATTATAAAGTATTACAATGGTTCACAAATTACCTCACATATCGAAAGAAGCTAGTTGAATATAATCAAGTGACATCAAGTACTTTAAATGTAATTTCTGGAGTCTCTCAATGGTCAGTATTGGGTGCACTGCTATTCTTGCTGTACATAAATGATATTGTGATACATGTTAAAAGGTGTAAGATAAAACTGTTTGCCGACGACACTATGTTGTACTGTTCTGGGACGACTGATGAAATCTCAGAATGTTTAAATGAGGAACTATTAAATATAAACGAGTGGTTATGTGACAACGGCCTCAAGTTAAATGTTAATAAAACAAAATGCATGTTAATAGGTAGCAAATATCGTTTAAAACAACTGCAAGATGAACAGCTGTCATTGAATTTTTATATTGATAATGTCATCATTGAAAGGGTAACAACTTTTAAATATCTGGGAGTGGTATTAGATCAAGAATTGAACTTCAATGCACACTGTAGTTATATTCAGTAGAAAATAGCCACGAAAATTCATCTTTCATATAGATTGAAAAATAAAATAAGTGAATATGCAAAATTAACAATTTATAAATCAATAATAGCACCCCACTTTGACTATTGCAGTACATTACTCTATTTTGTGAGCAATGAAAATCTAAACAGATTACAGAAGCTTCAAAACAGATCCATGAGGGCAATATTAAGTTGTAATAAACGCATATCTGTGGAATACATGTTGGAAACACTGTCCCTTATGTCTGCTAAACAAAGGATAACACTAAATATGCTAATATTTATATTTAAAATTAAACAAAATATGTTGCCAAATTATCTGAGTGATCAGTTGACCTACACAAGTAGTATTCATACACACTCCACTAGAAATAGAATAGGAAATTTTTATATAAACAGAGAACATATAGGTTGTGATTCGTTGTATAGTTCTGGTCTGATTGCATTTAATAATCTGGCAAGTCATATAAAAAGCTGTGATTCATTAAATTCATGCAAAAGAAAATGTAGTGTATGTATTGTTTTGTATTTTATAAGTGACTGACTGTACTATGAAGAGCATTTTTTGCTAATAAAGAGTAATAATAATAATAATTACTTATCTTATTTTTCAACAATTATAACAACAACATTGAAATGAAACTCAAGAATATACTGAAAATATGAGAAATAAATTTCATTTAGTGACTTCTTTATACTTATTACAATTCCTCATAGTGAATTTATTTGTATACAGGAGTTTGGAAGAAGGATTTTTCAAGAAAACATTTGCTTTCTGTCTTATCACACCTCGCACATCAACCGGATTCTCATCGAACAAAGAGCGGTTATGGTTGGTTTGTCTACAAATAACGGAGAAACACTGTTTGTAAATAGGGTGCTGGTTGGCGACAAGCCTAATTTTATTTGTAGTGTTCTGCAAACAAAACCGACCCCATTATACTCTCATTACCTTTATTCTGATGCTACCTGGTTTATTTGTCAGTTGTCGGACAAACCCAACCCTAAATACATAAAGAATTAGTTGGACATAGTCGGAAAAAAATGTAAATATGAACTGGGTTTAACTGAATAATAAATGACAAAATACAGTCAACTACAAACTTTGAATGATTCAACATCTTTTGGGCGAATTTTCTCGTAAATAGGAGTAATAATGAAAGCGCACAGTTATATCAAATTTTTTCTTGCATTCCTAATACTATTGAATCAAGCACGCCATAATCTCGAATGAAGATTGTAATAATGATCTCGTAATTTTTGGGAAAGAAAGTTTTTGGCTATCTACTGCTCCATCTGATACAAAAAAAGGGATGAGATGTATCAGATGGAGTAGTAGAAAGCCAAAAACATTCTTCCCGAAAAATTTATCACTCCTAAAAAGATAACCCCTTCAATTCAAATAAGATTCCTCTTGGCTGGGATTAAATCAAATAGGTGAATGAAAGTCATTACGTTGTCATCGATGACATAAGCAGATCAAGCTTATTCCAAGACATTAAAAAATCGTAATTCATGAATGAAGTGTGTGTATTTTCTATAATGTTATCCAATTTTGGTACTGAAGAGCCTTAAGGCAAGTGTCTTAAGGCGAAACATCGGTGTATACCAGTGAGGGTGACAGTGTTCCATGTGAGTGCAATTTATTACCATTCATTCAAAGTAGAACTCATGTGAATGATATCTGACTCTTACTCCACAACAAATGTTTGAAATACAAACTGATTAGAGAAAAGTATCGTCTGTATAATTCAGTGTTCATTTAGAAGTATTTGTTTCGAAAGAATTTTTTTCTTTCGTGTAATTCAATGTTTATATGAAAGTAGCTGTTTCAGGAGGACTTTCTGTCAGTTTGTGTCTGAAAGTTACTTCTTTGCATGATCTACACATCCATGTATAGAGTTACTTATTTTTAAATTGGTTACTTTCTTCCTTTCTTTGGAAGATTCTCTCATCCCTTTTTTTTGTATCAGATGGAGTAGTAGAAAGCCAAAAACTTTCTTTCCGAAAAATTAATCACTCCTAAAAATATAACCCCTTCAATTCAGATCTCATAATTGTTCTTTAATTTTCATCTACTCAGCAAAAACTGGGACACCTAGAACCATCGTCAGTCACAAGGAGCGAAATTTGTAATATATAATGGGTGGAACACATTTGCAGTGCCACGAGTGTTCAAGATATCAACCACAGCCTAAACCTAAAGTAATGGTTTCAAAAAGGATTATTATTACAAATGTATTCAACTGCAAAGATCATTTGTTACTATTGAGTATAGATGATCTCAGATGTGAGTGTCTAATTAAATTATATTTCAGTGGAATAAAATACAACATTAATTGATTTTCTCCTATTTCATCATCGAAGACAAATGTTACCTACACGTAGGTATGTGGAAACTTACTTCTACTTGAACTTTGAACTATTGAATTGCATTGTTATTGGAGCGTTTCCAAAAATAGAAAGGTCTAAATTTTCTGCATTTCCAAATGATATTGAGTACTCTATATTATTTATGCCAAGGAATTCGTAAGTGAAGCCTTTTAAAGACACCTTATTCTTTTTTCTTCATTAGCAAAGTGTGGGTTGAACCGATCACGGATTTCGTGAACTGTTTCCAATCCTATGTTTTGCGTCATACCAGTAAAGGGATTAGGAGTTTCATTTCTGATGAAAGTCATTACATTTGGATGTAATGAATGTTTGGTAAAAAATACTGTCACAGTATCCTTTCAACAGGAAGTACTTTTCCACCAGAAGAGGACTCAGTAGAAGGACTGCTAAATCCAAAAATGTATAAATTTACTGGTGGCTCCCATTGGAAATACAATGTTGGGATAAATTTCTGTAAAACCGAAAATAGTACAAAAAATCTTATTCAAGCCAATGAGTCCGAAATATGAGGCGACCATAAACTATGAAAATTTCAAATTAATACTTGGCGACAAAAAAGCTATAGACGCAAGCTTTAATCGGTTTACATCTTGTATATTAGAAATATACTCAATTTGATAATGAAATTGAGTAGGTATATAAATTGTGATAAGACTTTTTAGTGTAATCATCAAATAAACAAAAGTAATAAACGAAATCAGTTACATATATCTGCATATGTATGTTGAACAGTGAACAAGAATGACTGAATAATAATTCGTGAAGAAGTGACAGTGGCCAACTATCTACTTTTTGTTCTCGATCTCTCATGTCATTGAAAAAAATAGGGGGGGGGTTAGTTTTTGACCGCTGGGGGGTGAAGTTTCGAGTATGATTTCCATATCAGAAGTAGCCTCACTAGAAATAAAAATTGACGTGTTCTTTGAAATTATCGATTACACGTCCTTTTCTGACTTACACGGCGGGGGGTCGTTGGAACGCCCTGCATAAAGAAGTGAATAAAATGAAAAGAACTAACAAACAGATAAAATGAGATGAAAAGATATTAAATTTGCAAAAATGTAATTTACATAGTTATTATTATCAGCTGTTACGGACTATTTACATATGTTATATTTCAATTGAAATAATTAGCTCTTCGAAACGGTCAGGTTTAATTATATATTTTTATGCTGAGTACTATTCTGTATCTCGTTTCTAAAGCAAGTACCCGATGACAGATCATAACTGGTAATTAACTATAATAATATATAAGAACCAACAACAAATAATTACCGTACATAAATATGTATAAGCTAAAATAAATTGAATCTTTTAATTCGAAGCTTTTAGTTTCCTTTTTGGTTCCCGAGATGGAATTTCCTATTTTTTCATAGAATTAATTAGCAGGTATGAGAGGTGAGTATTTATCAGCTGTTTAATTTATTAGTGAAATTCAATCCCACCCATATTTGTCTTTATTCAGTTTTGGTTTTGCTTATTAATCGGTATGGATCTAATTGGAGTTATCAACCTATGGGCTGAGAAGTACCGAAAAAATTACTGGTTCTGCAGATGACACTGCGATATATCATGAAACAGCTAGTTGAAATTGATTTAAAACCGAGTTCAGAATAATATGTCACTTATATATTAAGGGTTTGACCAAAATATATAAACAAACAACTATTTTTCATCTGCAACAAATCAGCACCACCCAACTGAAAAGAAAGTTTTGTGAAAATCAAATTTGAATTTTGAGGTTATGAAATTTGGGATTTTGTAAGTATCAGAAGTACTCATCAACAATTTTCCAAATTTCATAACCTCAAAATTCAAATTTGATTTTCATAAATCTTTTCAATTAGATCATTTACTTCCAGGTGAGCACTGATGATGACGAAAGTCGAAAGCGCTTTGCAATAAGATTTTAGAATAATACACTTCTATACAAATTCTTCGATTCTTTCATTACAATAAATGTATTCAGCTTCTCAAATTTATGCACATGTATCAATTTATGATGTGAATCAACTCTGCGAATTGATGAAACCTAAACTATTAATAAACTGGATGTTATTACGTATGTTGTTTCAGTGTTTTGGCCTAAGGCATCTATTTCAAATGATTGATGGAATATCATATTATCCAATTTACATCAGAGTAATATGATTGTTTGGGTTTAATCGTGTATGAGTTGATTATTTTCAGAATCACACATACTTAATAAAGTACAATGACTATTATCGCTGAACGAATTTTCACCTCGAGCAGTTGAGCACAGAAAGTTTTTCATGATTCTAACATTTCAGAAGTGATTATTACATAATACTTCAACTAATAATTAGGAAGACTAGACTTCCAATGAAATGTTACCTTTATGCCATTTTTGAAAAATAAGGGAAAAACAGTATCATCAAATCTGATGCTTCTGATAACAGCCTTAAAGAAGCGGTTCGACGAGAGGGAGTGTGACGTCATCAGATATACAAAATTCGTGCCGGATAGGAATCGCCATTGGTTTTGAACTTTTTCGTGCAAGCGCTGCAAAAGTAGCAACAGTTTGAGAAAACTATTGTATTTATTCAACTCATTCAACCCAAAAAATTTCACCGAAAATGATAAAGTTCACAAAGGTTTGAAAGAAAGGAGTTTGCCAAATGAAGTTGTTCATGTTGAAATTGAAATTCCATCAGTTAGAATTCACAAAAGTTTTCAGTAAATAAATTCAATAAATGAATTGAGGAACAACAAAAAAACAAAATTTCACTTAAGTCGATGTGCCAAGAATATTCAAGTAAGTACTGATAATTACCGAATTCCGAAAAATAAAATTCCATGGGTGTGATGTCCGAACAACGGGGAGGCCAACAAGCTACCCTCTGAGATGATCATCAAAGAGGTCAACTGAAAAATTAGAATGAGTATTGCGCGGAGGCGAACCGCATTGTTGGAACAACACTCTTTGGCGATCAGCTAAGTTGAGACTTTCAAAGAACTCTTCAAATATGATTTTAAGAATCTCCAAACAACTTTCATCTATAGAAACACCAACGGGTAAACCTGGCCTACTGATTCTTGATTCAATAAAGCCATACATTATGTTGAAACGTACCTGTGGATTACATCAAATATTTCTCATCAGGTTCTCATTACTTCAGTAGTGACAGTTCTTCTAGTTATACATCTGTTTAACAATCTGTTTAAAATCTGTTTTTCCGTTAACCAGCTGTCGCACCCCTATGAACGACAACCCTCAGAAGTCGAAACTTGTGCGAGCTAAGGATTAAGGAGGTCTTACCTTTTAACGTGTGATTCCTAACACGGGTTGGACGATAGCAAGTGAAGATCGATCGTTCAGACTAGGGTTTGAACCACCGATCAACACGGCAGTCAATTCGAGTGAGTGAACAAAGCACCTACGCCGAACCGCTTGGCTACCGACATGCCCCAACTGTTAGAATTAGATACGTCGCTCCATAGAATTGCTCTTAGAAATGATGTTTAGCCTTTTCATCATTCACAAACCATCGAAGAAGTCATTCGTTTTCCTTGGTAACCAGGTAAAAGACACTTCTTTCCATTTCTTAGTCCTGTAAAACTGTTTTCTTTCTGTTAATTTTGACAAAAGCCCCATCATTCGACCTGAATTTTCTCTACAATATTAGAAAGTATATTCGATCTGGAATCATTCTTTCTGGAAACGTTCAAAAATACTATATAATATGCTTCAAGCTCATCACATTTTTCAGTTTCAGTAATTAGAATAAACTAATACGCAAATCTATGACTACGCTGATCACGTACTTTCTATTGTAAATTGTTGAACAAATGTTGCTATGTATAATTTCATTTTAATTTGAAATGTCAAACTCGACGAAAAGTGACAAAGGCACGTTGCTCCGTTATTTCCGGATTCAGAATAACATTTATAACAACCTCTTGATTTCAGAAAATACTTGACAGTTGAATAACGTAGGAACATATAGGGTGTCTCATTTCAAAAAATGAATTTTCTAAAATTGATCGAAAACGCGATTCAATCATTTTTTTAGCACCACGTTGATCAACAGAAAAAATACTACTAGTTCTCTAATTCAACCGAACTCACTTCTTCAATAATGAATGAGTTAGCAATCATTTTGCACATTAAATAGTATTGTAGAGTGGTTATCGGTCTCGAAAATAGAAAATAGAAAATAGAAAAAATGAGAAAAATTTACTAATTATTATCTTATTAATAATATTTTAAATCTGTATTTTCCCGACATTCCTATACGTTTCTGTTTCAATTAATCTCCTTTAGAATATATTCCTTCTACCGGGTCTTCCAACAGGGACTTTGACAAGTGATAATGATGTTCACTATTGTCTTGCCAAATCACCATGAACGCATCAAACACTCAACAACACATGAGAATAATTGTATTGTTTCATTAAAATAGGTATTCTGTTCGGGCAACGTATTGCGCGCTCCGCTCTTTCTACGGGCGCCGTAATTGTGATATTTAGAGGACTATTCGCAATGTAGTTCAGTAAACGATCAACCAACACCCGTACGCGGACGAAAAACAAGATCTGCCGAAAACATTGCCGCTGTTTGTGAGAGTGTGCAGGAGAATCCGAGGCAGTCGATTTCGCGTCGCTCACAAGAACTCGGCCTTTCGCAGACCACAACTTGATGAATTTTCCGTCGTCATTTTAGCCTGTACCCGTACAAAATTCAACTGACCCAAGAACTGAAGTTAAATGACCATGGGCTCTGAAGCAGTTAGCAACAGACCCTAATTTTTATCGAAAAATCATCTTCAGCGATGAGGTCCATTTCTGGATGAATAAAAAATCTATTTTTCCATTAACCAGCTGTCGCAATCCTACAAACGACAACCTCAGCAGTCGAAACTTGTGCGAGCCAAGGAATACGTGAACAAAAACAAGTGTCAAACTGTCAACGGCGAGCACTGTAGGTCGATGATTACCAACTTCTTTTGGCCTGAATTGGATGATCTGAATATCAACGGCATGTGGATTCAACAGTATGGAGTTGATGTGAACTGACCATCGAGATCATGCGATTTGACCCTGTTAGACTTTTTTGTGTGTGGTTTTCTTGAGTCTCAGCTGTATGAAAATAAGCCACATACCGCAGCGGCCCTCAAAGCCCACATAACCCAACCCATCGGTCAAATTCAGCCTGATTTATGTGCCAGAGTACTGGAGAATTGGATGTTTCGGATGTGCTTCACCCAGAGAAGTCGTAGCGAACATTTGAACGATGTTCTGGTATCTGGTATCTGTAGAGTAGGAAGGGTGCCTGTAAACTCAGCACTCAGGAAACATGTGAACCAGTGTACATCCTTTCGAGTAGTTGCCCTCCTAGGTCATCGTCCATCCTGTCCTTTCCAGGAAGGCGAACAGGTCATTAGGAGACATGCCCTCTATGTTGGCAGGTGTAGGCCAAGTCTTGCCGAACACACACTCTCTTTGGCAACCTTGAAGTGTCTCACGGTGGCCTCCGCGAAGGTTTTGGAAGGTGCAGCGATATGACTGTCGTTGCGCGGCTTCTTCAACCTTCTTGTGGTTCCCTCTGTGAAGGTGTACAAGTAAGTGAGCTTTCCTGCAAAGGCAGCCGGTTCCTTGCCTTCATTTAAGGCGGAGCTATTGGCGACCGCCGCAGGAAGTGCCCTTGCTCTTGGAAGTGAACTGCTATGTCCAGCCTCATTTCAAGCGGTAGATTGGGGTGGAAATTTCTGCTCATCCCTAGCCACCGCCTTAGATTGAGGTGAGCACTTTTGTCTAGCCTCGGGATTGGTTTTCTTTTGTTGCTTCTGTTTTTGTATTGTCAGGGTCCCGCATTACCAGAGATAGGATGGTTACAAAGAGGTTTCGCCCAGTTCCCCAAGGTGATCGTTCGTGACCCTGCGGTCATTCAGCTGTCGGCACGATTCCTTACACCTTATCTTGGGTAGGCTGTTCGAAGGTGGCATGTTGTGCAAAGGCTTTTGGGGGGTTTTAGTTCCCCTCACCCTACTTATTTCTGCCACTGACCAGGAGCCCGGCGACCCCATCCGTAAGACCACATTCGCTTCCCGGACAGGGCCTCCAGTCCGGGAAGCGGCCTTCAGTCCGGGAAGCGGACTGGAGGCCCTGGGGACGCGCCCGATAGGTACCACAACTCACGGCTTGAACGATGTTATATTCTACACATAATGACATCAATAGGTTTTTCAAACGAATGAAAAATTTCAACGATATCTCACACACACTTTGGTTTATTTAAAATTAAAATTGAAGGCGCTTAATGACTTTATTATCTCTTAAGCTTCTCATGGCTGATTGTTGTTGTTTTCTCAACCGAGAATTGAATTTTCGGTTCGGAGGAAAGACTGTTCCCTTTTATATAAATTGAACGATTCCTTGATTTAATGTTGATATATTTTGCTAGTGCCACGTCGCGTCGTACATTCACTGAAAAGTCCAGTCTTCGTCATTAAAGGAGCGTTGTTGCGCATTTAATGGCGTGTAAAGTTTTTCTGATCCTCTTCCAGGCAGCCTCTTGACTCGTAAACTAATCTGCTTACCGAAAGCTTCTTAAACTACAAGCGAGAGATAACTGGGATATTCTGTTTTGCATTTTGAATGTATTAAAAGCGAAACAAAGGACGAGCAATTGTATGGATTTATTTTCATGAAGTGCAATCTCATGTACCTACACTTTTATTTGTGCTTTGTAGAATGAGAAATTATTGTTGAAAATATACAAGTTTTTTATAGCTGCCACTATTGCTATCTCGGATTCGGTAAGACCTACAAAGTCCGTTTAATTGGACAACAGTTTCCCATTTTGGGGAACTAAAACAATATCCTTTCAGATCGAGAATATCAGAGTTTTTTTTTCAAATATTCGTCAAAAACTAGTATTGTCGAATTTGAATTCTTGGCTTCACTCAATTTCGAATGATTTAAAAGGGCAGAAGAGCTTTCAATATTGTTATAATCTGAAACAAACAAATTTGCAATGCGACGTTTCGTTCATTAGATATCACCCTCAACTTTATCTTTCGTAATACGGACCTCACGTTTTTTCATCGATTTTTTAGCCACTGTAATATTAAATTCAGCTATGCCTGAAAAATTTACCAGGCATTTGGCAATAAACGCGCTGTTCGACGTTGGTTTGCAAAATTCATTCCGGAGATTTTGGCCTAGGCGATGAGCTCCGAAGTGGTCGACGTACAGTAATCCTGGACGAGGAATTGAGGACCTTGGTTGAGACTGACCCATCATCAACGGTGTGTGAGATGTCGGAAGGATTTGGCGGTCAGCTCCTTATTGAAGAGGAAAAAAGTCTCGAAAATTGGGTGGTCAGAGTACCACAATAAAAAACTGTATGATTTTTATACAAAAACTGTTTAAAGTAATGAGGAAGTTAACAAATAATTTAAAAAAATTATCAATAATATTCCCAAAAGGAATCTAAAAGGAAACCTAGCACATGAAACGTTCTCAGTGTGATCCTTGTCCTTCTGTTTCCCGGAAAAACTTTTGTATTTCTGGTTCATGTCTAGTTATATTTCATATAACACACGCCTTTGAATTTTTTGTTGCTAGCCGGTTTCGATATGGATTCAAAATAAATTTTATATTGGAAATAATTCGACCACACAGGACGATCCGGATGCTAAAAGTATTGCAAATGCCACTTTTTTTAGACAAATAAATTCATCTGGCAAACTAGCCCAGTATTCCGTTTGACTTATCCTTAGGATGACTTTCTAAAACTCTTCATAGTTTCAAAAAGTTTGTCTTCAATAACTCGGAATTCCTGAATTCAATATGCTGAAGCTCAAAATCTTGAATTTTCATCCATGCGAAAAGATAATCATTAAAAGGAATACTAGTAAAATCCGTTAAGTCTGGTTTTATCAAGAAAAAGAGCATGTGATCATGTTTATCAAAAACTTGACTTCTTTCAGCAAATTCTCCTTTCAGTGAACCCATGTAGTTCAACATTTCCTTATCATTATCACAATTATTAAGGTTGGGTAAGTATTTTTTTTAATTTGGAAAGTATTTATATGTATGGGAGGTAATATCGCGAACCTCTCTAAAGGTTTTGGTAATCCCATATCACATCGCTTCTTGCTTTCATAAGGTTTGTTTTTGACTATCATTCGTAGAGCTGAGAAAGGAAATTTGGTCAAATCTGATGTTGCTTGTAACAGTTTGTTTCCCTCAAAACCAAACTTGAGATATAGATTTATATTTATATATGTTGAAACATACTTTCTGTGTTTCAATATTCAAATGAATCCGAATCTTATTCACTGGTATCTCTTTTTCGCATTGTTCACCATCGCTATTGTATTCACTACACAGAAAAAAGTCTGCGTTATTATAACACTCGTTGTTACTATTAGTACTTATCCAAGGATACTACATTTTAAAGAGATAACAAAAATTTTAAGTAATTATAACTGCACCAATATCGAATTTCAACACTCAAATTGCAGTCAGTTCCTGAACTGAACATTGACAACACGACGGCTCGCATTCTATTCGTCACTGTAACATGACAGCCAATCATAAAACTATGTTAATAAAAATCATCCAATACGAACCGCCAATTCTTCAGTCCACGTGGACTTGGCAGCGGCTTTATTTCTTTGTATTGGTTTTTTTGGCCTTTTAGGGTGTTCACACTTCAAGTATGCACAATACTAGTTACTTCCACTATAACTGCCACTTTGTCTGATACAATTATCTCATTTAATTGACCAAAAGAATGACGAGTTGCTTTGGTCTTCACATTCATCACCCGTTCTATGAAAACCCATCCCCAAGTATGAAGTTAGAGTGTGGTAGCCTGAAGAGGTGCGAGTACCTATTGCATACCCCCACGCTCAAGACCGCCTGTTGTTTACTGACTACCCGCGCCCATCTCTTTCCAATGAAGAAGATGAAGAGCATTTCTTGTTTCGAGCTCATAGCCTTATTTACGACGAAGCGGAGGTCTCTGGTTCACCAACCCCATGTATTTTTCTATTTTATCTTATAAAAGCAATTTCAATGACAACCAACAAATTTAAAAGAGAATATTTTCAGGAAAGATCAGTTTTTGTCTAAGACATTTTTTGACTTTCTCCTTCTCCCCTATTATACAAAAAATATGAGAAACGTCCAAAGAAAGGAGAAAAGTAATTGAGTTCATCAAATACTTTTCAAAAATATGTTTAAATCGTACACTTGAAGAGATGGATACTTTTCCCGAAACTTGAAGTTTACCAAGAGCTTGACTGATTTCCATATGAGAGAAATTGTTAATTGATACTCTCCATATATTACTCCCTACAGAGTTACTAAATCAGTGTTCTTATCCTTGAAAGTGAATAATTTGGACGACCGTTTTTCTTTCAGTGTTTCTGGAAGAAAAAAGAAGATAGAATAAGTTTATTTGAGTAATTATAGAATTACTAGTTCCTAATTTGTTTTGGAGGTCAAAAGTTCATCGATGGCTACATAAGAAAATTTCATTTAATTTTTTCCAGAATATCTACAATTGAAAAATGGAAGCAAATAATGAATTGAGGTACATATAGAAGTAACTTACCAACATTAGATTTGAAAAAGAGAAATAACATTCATTTACACAATTAAAAATGGTGACGGATAAAAAATGTGACAAATTTTGTATAATCTGTCATGTCACCTGAGAAAATGAATCTGTATATAATTTAGTTATATAAAGAGTTGTCATAATTTGTTTTTAACTGTCAATTCTTAATTATAGAAACATATAAAAAAGTATTACAAATTATGAAACAACAACAATCAATTGCATAGAATAAAATGTAGGGTGTCTCCAGAGGCTCCAATAAATTGAATATAACGCCAGAATATTTAGTGACACAACTTTCGTCAAACTTAAACCAGTCCGTTTAGTCTTTGATCAATGCGTAATAATGACCAGATTCAACTCTAGAACCACAGTTGACACATGACTGCATGAAAATTATAACAGTGGTCTGCTAGATTGAAGTGTTCATCTATTTTGAACCTTCATAAGAATTTGGTGCTTCCGTCAGAGGTTGAGTCATCTTAGAAAATCATCAATGTTATTATTAGATTGACTGTGCCTAAGCTATACTTGTTGTCTTGAAATAGTCAAATATTTCAGCGCATATTTGGCGATACAGTTGATCATCCGTTAAAAGTTCTATTTTCAAATGATTTAACAATAAGCTTTGCATGGACTGGCTATCACACATAGGAAACGCTAGTTGAAGTTGTAGAAAGTCACATACGTTTCTGCTCTACCTCTTGAACATGTACTACAAAGTAAACTAGTGGGGGTTTTCCAGCAAAAGACGAACACGAAATAGACATTCAATCTAGAGCGATCGTCAGGAGTATCGATTGTGCTATTCTCCCGATCACGAAGAGTATTCAACAAGAACTCCAACAATTCGGAACAATCTTCTTGTTGTCCTTACGAGTATCTACTCGACTTCACAGGCTCTAGGAAATCATTTGATGGTAAAGATGATACATTCTTACCAAACAGCAGCTGCATGAACAGGTGTTTGAGATTGTTGAATAAGTAGGAAACTTTCTTGTTCTCGTTCATCATTAAAACCTCGTTCTTGAAATTTTTCGTCATGAACAACGCTTGTGAAATTCTATTCATGTGGCAAGTGTTTCCTAAATTATCTAATCCAATTTTCTTCGCAGGATTTTCAAGACAAATGTCTACTGATTCGTAAGGAAGAACATGTTTTACAGAATCTGCGTATCAGAACCATTTCTCAAACTGCAATCGATCCTTTCAAGTGATGAAGGGTTTCGTAGAGGGATCGATTGTGATGCGATATACTTTATTTCAATGTGAGATTTTGAAAGGATAATTAAAGTATCATTAAAATTCATGCTTATAGATCCAATAATAATAATAAAGATTCAAGTTTGTAGAATATTTTTCCATATTAAAAAACCTCTAGTCTCAATTGTGCCTGTGATGTTTTTATTGGATAGAAAACATTGTTGAAAGGGTTAAGTTTTTGGAAAATAACTTTTCTGGCTTTCTACTCCTCCATTAATATACGGAAAAACATTTTCACAAATTTCGTTTGACAGATTATAAATTTCTGTAACTCTTTTATACAAATCTATAGTTCAGATGTAAATAATTGTTGGCAATGCTGATGGATTTGACGTCATGAGATCCTTTTTTGTATTGTGAAAAACTATTGAATAAAAATTGGAACGAATGGCGGACGTAAGTCCCCCATCCTCTATACTTTCGACCGTGACAAATAATTAAGATCGGACAAAGTTTAATTTGAAAAGCACCATTTTAACTCCTTTTCAAAAATGATATCCCGTTTGATATGACAATTTTATATTACAAACTATTCTTTTCAAAACTCACCCTTGTTTGCCTATACTTCACTCACTCACTCATTCATCTCTGTTTCTCCATACTAGTGAGTCCTAGGAAGCTAAAATTTGCTATATAAGTGCTTCTTAGGTCTTACATGCGCACTAAGAAATGATTTTCGAAAATTCCAACTGGAGCGCCAGCAGCGGGGATTAGGTCGCGTTCATAAAACAAAGTTACCGTTTCATCACTGTTTCTCCGTATTTTTGGAGGCTGAAATTTTTTATGTAGGTTCGTTTTATGTTGTAGATGTGCAATAAGAACGGATTTTCCAACTGGGGGCCCCCTGAGGAAAAAAGAGACGGCCCCTCCTGGGGATAAAAGGGGCGAGTTTACAAATGAAAATCACCTTTTCATCACTGTTTCTCTGCAGCGTAAGGAAATTGATTATAGAAAGTGGGTCCAATTTCAATTTGAATGACATGATTGTCTGAGGGATAATGCAAAAATTCAAAGTTATACTTAGTGCGTCATTATCTCTCTTTGGTTCATAACACATTCCAATTTCTCGCCGACGAATTATTCCCAGCCACTTCCTGGCTTATGAAAGCAGCATTCTACAATTATTTCTCCTTCAAACCGCACGCAATGCGTTATTTACTTGTTACATGAAATATGCCTGACCACTAAACGCCCCAACAACTACACCATTATTGCCCAGATCCATAACAATAACATAAACGTGAACTAGAACTATAAATCAGGTGGGCCGCAGCTCGCGTTGGAAAAGAATTACCCACAATCCTCGAGGGTCAAAGCCTTCTTGGTAAACTGGAGTGGTTATAATGAGTAATACCAATGGACGTGTTCGTTTACGAAGGGCTGCCCGTTGGTGCATCTTTTTTATCAAGAGGGGATCAAGTTTGGGTGCACAAACGCCATTGTGCTATTCAATTCAACCGTGGAATATTGCTATAGTGGTGAAATCTAATTTTGATTTTTTTGAAAATTATTAGTTATTGTAAAAAAACATAAAAGGCGTTTCATAACGAAATGCTGCTATTTGCAAATGTCATATTTATTTGAGCGCAAAATTATTCAATTATATATATATATATATATATATATATATATATATATATATATATATATATATATATATATATATATATATATCTGAGATAGAGTAGGGCCTAGAGGATGACAGATGTCATCAAAAATGACCCAAAATTAGCAATTACAAAATTTTCTTTAATACAGTGTGACCCATTTTTAATGGAAACACCCCCCTAAAATTTGAAGTTGTAAATCGATTTCAATAATTTTTTTTAATGTCAAGTAATAAAAGGTCTACCTTGGAACAAAATTTGAAATGTTTATTAAAGTTTCAGGGCATACTACGATATTTTTTCTAAGTCGAAAATCGGGATTTTTTATTAGCGATTTTTTTATTGAAAAGATCACTACGCCACTGAATTCAGAGTGCCTCTAAATAGGTGTGACCAAAATTTCATGAAAACATATTCATTATTAACAAAGTTATGACAACTCAAAAATTCGAAAACACACACAGCTAACAGTCATAATATATAATTTTTTTATGATTTCAACAATAAAGTGCCGCCAGATGAAAAAAAAAAACAAATAGCGTAAATAATTTTAATGAAAATAACGGAATTACATTCACACAATTCAACTAACAATGAAGCAAAAAATTTTAATAAACGTAACTAATAACTAATTATTGAAATGTTTCGATTTAGTGCAAATAATTCTAACTCATATTCTAGTAGCCTCTACTAATCCACCACGTATTTCGATACATGTGCCGTAGCGCTTACGAATGTTTCTGATTACGTTCCTTAGTTCTTGAGGGCTAATATCTGCACATACCTCTCGAATTCTTGCACAAAGTTCATTTCTATCTCTTGAGCGGTTTTTGTAAACCTTTTGTGTAAGAAGTCCCCAGAGAAAAAAGTCCAAAACTGTGAGGTCTGGAGATCTGGGTGGCCACTCTATAAACATACCACCACGGCCTATCCATCGGTTTGGAAAATATTCGTTAAGCCATTGCCTCACAGCTCTGGCATAATGAACTGAACACCCATCTAACTGGACAATTAAATTTGATCGTTCATTGATTGGCAGCTCGTGAATAGCATCCCAATACTCTGTGTTTGAAAATTCTAGAAACCTCTGTGCATTAATGTTTTTCTCAAAAAAGAAAGGATCAATAATTCATTCGTTCAATATCCCACACCAGACGTTGATTTTTTGGGAATACTGGCTTTTACAGTTTATTACCCAGTTAGGATTATCCGCTGCCCAATAGCGACAATTCTGTGATGATACTACTCCATTTGTAGTGAAAGTGGCTTCGTCGGCATATAAAATATTTTTTAGGAAATGTCTATTGTTTGAATATTCCCCTTGGGTCCATAAACAATTTTCCAGGCGTCTTGCTTCGTCGCCTTCTTGAAGTGGGTGTAAAAATTTTGGCTTGAAAGGTTCAATATTCTTCGCCTTGAGACATCTCCGAATAGTTTCTCGTGGAATATTCTAATCTAAAGTGGCATTCCTTATACTGGCATTAGGATTATTTCCGAAATAATCTAAAATGATTTGATCATTCCTATCATTCCTGTTTCGTCTTTGTACATGATTATTTTTAAAATCATTTTTGATATTGCACCAGTTTCATTGAATATTTTATTTATTTTATTTAACGTACGCAGCTAATACGAGGACGATCTGGATGTCACTCATTAAATACTTTACAAACCTCTCTAGCACTTCTAACGTCATCTCCCGAAAGGCGTGCAATTTCAATTTTCTCTCTTACGCTCAATCTTGTAGCCATGACAAAAAAAAATTCGAAGAACTGTAAGGTGGATATTGTTGACAATAGTACACTTAAATCTTTCACAAGTGTCAAACTGTAATATCATTTCCATGGTAACTAAGATTTAAATTGAAATATTAGGTCTTAGTTTTAGTTAATTTGCGTGAAAACTTGAATGTAATTCCGTTATTTTCATTAAAAATATTTACGTTTTTTGTTTTTTTTCATCTGGCGGCACTTTATTGTTGAAATCATAAAAAAAATATTCTCATGGCTATATCTGTTGATATAGTCATGATTTTTTCAATAAAAAAATCGCTAATAAGAAATCCCGATTTTCGACTAAGAAAAAATATCGTAGTATGCCCTTAAACTTTAATAAACAATTCAAATTTTGTCCCAATGTAGACCTTTTAGTACTTGACATTTCAAAAAAAAAATTATTAAAATCGGTTCACAACTTCAAATTTTAGGGGGGTGTTTCCATTGAAAATGGGTCACACTGTATATGAGAGCAAGAAAATATACAACCACCTCCCAATGTGCTATAGAGTAATAGTAAATTTAAAAAAATTGAGATTTTTTTTTAAAGGAGTTCTTCTGCAAGAAGCCCACTATGACTAAAAAGAATATTACAATGATGTATTTTAACTCTCAGTATTTCAGATGTTTACATATCCGTAATGATTTATTCATTTATTATCTGTAATGGTTTATATATTGTTATATTTATGTGTATTCGTATATCTACATTTTTTAACCCCATAATGATTGTTCACATTATTTTAATAATTTTTCAAAACGTTACAATTGTTGACTTCATAAAGTTTCACTAGCTTTGTCAATAAGGATTTCTTGGACAATAAAGCATAATTGATTGATTGATATTGCAATATGGAACGATTGTTCAAGCCCAACCGTCGTATGGTTGATTTTCACTGCATATCTTTCAACCCGTACTGGGACTCGCACGGTAAAATGTTAGACCTCGTTAATGGTTGCTCGCATAATTTTCGACTATTGAGGACGGGACAGTTGTTTAACGTTAAAACAGAAACAGATGGAATGTATCTTTCAAAGATACTTTTTCCACACCAGAGTGAATTACTGTCTCTTGACGCGCGTTATGTCCTGATGATGTTTACCTGTTCAGCGAAACGCACGTCGAAAGACAGCATTTTGCTCAGGTGAGGAAAACGTACTTTTAACAGTTTGACTTCTAATTCCTATTCTGAGCTTCTTTAACCCTTTGGCCAAAAAAAAAATAATGAGAGTGACAAATAATTATGAAACCAATCCCAATCGGTGTCCTCGGAAAAATCGGCTATAAAAGATATACCATATTTGCAAGGTCTAATGCATAACATCACCGATGGTTCACGCCTAGGTCTGATGTATAGCCATCGCTAGATTATTATTTCAATTAAGTACTAACTAGATATTTCATGCGTTTTCATTCAACTTCACGGGTAAACTATTCGCATGATGATAGATATTTATTTCACCTGATCCATTCACAGGAAATTGCTTTTTCATTATCTTTCATGTATTAATAATGTTGATATATTCAGGTCATCGTATAGTCAAGGTACCAACGTACATGTAACATTTTCGAATATCTCTTCTGATAGATTTTCCGTAAATGAAATGGTAAATGATTTTGAGATACTTAAATGCGTTTTCTCGCGAGTCAAGTTTAGTTGAACAATAAAAGTTTATCAAGAAAAGGTGAATATGAATTGAATTCGTTTTCTTCACATTGGTCTATACGAAATGTTCAATTTTTTCAATTTTCAACTCAGGTTCATGTAATTCAGTTGAAAATGGCATCGAAAGTAGTGTTTTGTTCAAAGAAGAACTAAAAACAATTATCTATCGTTAATGGGTGTGGAAATCGGAAATACCAATTTCCATTCGAAGGGAAATGGCAGAGAACTCTTAACTTTAACGACAAAGTTTGACTCGGTCAAACTTTTGTTGGTCCACTGAAAAGTTGATCAACATAATTGAAACAGAACAAACAATACGTTGAGAAAGTTAGTTAGAAATAAAAAAGAAAAAAAATCCAAATTCGAGAAATAAGGAACTTATCGTAAGGTATACATTGGTCAAACTGGGAGAATATTTAGCAATCGCATCCAAGAATATCATATGGGCTTTGTAAATAAAAAAACAAGTTGAATATATTCAAATCCCCTTTTACAAAAAATCATATCTTCAACGGAGATTTCGAAATTTTACACATAGAAAATAAATGTACAAACATTTTACTGAATGACCAATCCTGTATTGTAAATAGATCACCAATACTGAACTTGTTTTCTGAGGAACCGATGTATCTTTGTCTTTGTATACATATTATTATTGATATAGAATTGATATAATATGGTCTAGGTAATCATAATTGAGAATGTACTTGAGGTATATAAAACCTGAGTAGATGCTTCAGGTAATTATGATCGAAGTATCTGAAAAGGTATCTCCCACTTGTGATTACGTGAGGTATACAAAAATTGAAGTAAAAAATTTACTTTCAGTATATTATTCACTACGAAAAAGCTACGTGATAGCGAAACATGTGATATATTTTTGAAAATAAAGTTTGTGAAGATCAATCGTGAGGTGTAGTTTATGAAATGTAACGAAGGTTCTCATTAGGTTCTTTTGTTGATCAACTGAAATCGTTCAACTAAATTTGACTCGTGAAAATGCGTCTTTAGTAGATAATTCAAGTTGTTAGGAATCACGCTTTAAAAGTTAAAACCTCGTTAGTCCTTATCTCGCACACGTTTCTCAACTTCTGAGAGTTGTCGTATTCAAATTGAAACTTACAACTCACGAGAACCTTCCATAAATTTTTATCGATATTCATCACAGACAAGAAGAACGACTTGCGAACGACAAAACTCATTCATAACACTGAATCACAAATGTGTCGACTTTGATATTACTCTTGGAATTGAACGTTCTCAAAATTTACAGTACATCATCAATTTTTAGATGAATATTACTGGCGTTTTTTCCCAACGCCGATCAGGTAGGATCTTGATTGTGTTATCTCTTCGTAGGCCATTCAGAGCTCTCCGTTCTTCATTACTGATGCTAGATGCTGGAACTGTTTCTCGATCCAGCTGTTCTGTGATTTTTCATCTGAATTCTTTTTGCTCGGTCTGATCAATAAGGGAACTGATGGATTTAACTGCAGTAAATATCTCCAGAGTGGGCACAGATGTTGGTGCAATGGCGAAGTCAAGACCTTTCCTCGACAAGAATTCCTCTATGTCCGTGAGCGGGCGGGAACTCATGTTGATGACTTTGGCGACTACGAGATTATCCTGTTTTCGGTCGTCTGTATTTTGGCATTGTTTTCTCACCAACTTTCCCCTCTTTCTCTTGTGTACATTTTCCATACTTTGGCGGAATGTCAAGCACATGCTTTCAGTCTTGACATAGATTGCTCCATGATCCTCTTCCAAGGTCTCTCTTCTTCTTCAAATCTTTCTGTGGCATCCTGCATCAGAGTTTCTTTTTTTCAACGGGGGTAATTAATTTGAGAACTTTGGCTCTCGCTCCTAGGACTGGCGATTTCAGCAGAAAACCTTTGAGGATGATGTTGTTGTCTCTCTGCATAAGAAACTGAGGTGAGTTTCTTCTTTGGTGAGCTTGAATGCAGTCTTCTCATATCCTCGCTGATACCGGGTTCGTACCGGGTGTTCAACGTTTGTTTGAAGGTAGTTGACATTGTTTCATGGTGAGTTTTATTGGTTCGGACTCCCATTGTCTAATATTACATATAATAATTTGAAATCCCTGAAAGAATTAAAAAGAATGGACGATTGAAATAAATAGCTGAAAATAACAATTATATTGATCAAGAAAATGCTAAAATGAAATAAAAACTAAGCAATAGATTGAGGATTGAACATTTGAAATGAAATAAAAAGATTTCAAGCCAAGCTACTTCACGACGTTCCGATGGTTGGTATCCAGAATCGTCTTCGAGTTGTGACATCACAACCCACAAGAGAAAGTCCACCGGGGTCGAATCGCACGATCTCGTTGGTCAGTTCACATCACCTCCACGTGAGATGGCCATGCCATCAATTCGCTCGTGCAGAATATGTAATGTGGCATGAGTTGTTTGGCACGTAGCGCATTACTCTTTGAACCACATGTCGTTGGTAACCAGATGATCTAATTCAGGCCATGACGGCGCCAGTTCACCAAATAGTGACTTTTTCGGGATGCATTGGACGCTCTTGGATATCATGTGGATTGGTTTCGTCCCAAATTTGACAATTTTGTTTGTTCACGCATCTGTTAATCCAGAAATAAGCCTCATCGCTGAAGATGATCTTTGATGAAAATTAGGGCCAGTTGACAACTGCTCCAGAGCCCAGTTAGCGAACACCCGTCGTTATGATCGTTTACCTTCAGTTCATGGATCAGTTGAAGTTTGCACGACGCAAAATTCACCAATTTGTGGTCTGTGAGAGGCCGAGTTCTTCTGAGCGACGCGAAATCGATTGCCTTGGTAATGTTTTCGGCAGATCTTGCATTTCGTCGACGTAATTGCGAATAGTCCTCTCGGTATGACGATTATGGGGACCGTAAATTGGGCGAAGCAATCGGTAGTTTGACCGAATTGAACACCCATTTTGATGCAACAATTTTATATTTACACGTGTTGTTGAATACTATATCCGTCCATGGTGTTTGGAAGTCCGTGCAATACTCTTCTTGATGAGCGTTTCACTAACCGGCTTAGTGTTTCCAGTAGATGAAGAAAATAGTTTTCTGATTCTGGTGATTGAGAAAGTGTTTGTTTTGGGTTGATAATTTGAAGGTTCCGAATAAGATTCTTGCTTAGCTCATGGACTAAATCATTTCACGAACAACAATCAATCATTCCTCTGCATACATCTCTCGTGTAATTTTGCAAAATTTTCTCGACAATGCGGCACTCAATGAACAAGAGTGATGGGTTGTTTTCGCCTTGACAACCGGCTTTGAATAACCATCCAGCCCGGCGAAGATATTGATGGATACGGGCGCATTTGTACCCAAAGACGTTTTATCATAACATTTGTAATAGTTAACATTACCACCTACTACGGCCTCAAATACCTCTCGGTGAGCTACCAAGCGAACGCCTTCTTTAATTGCTCCTTGTTCAAGTCGCATACCATAGGGGCGGGGTTGTCTGTCCACTGTTTAAGTGCAAAAGGTGAGTGTTGGGGAGGAAGGCCCATGAATTTATCTACATACATTTTTGTTTTTTTTTTAATAACACTTTGATATTTGAGATTATTTTTGGGTCCATCTTGAGAAAAATCATGGCATATGTCATGAATGTCTCATATGTCATATATGTCTCAAATTTATACCAAAAAATACAATTTTTGTTATGGCAAGTGTGGGATGACCCATATTTTTCTAAACCTCTATTCTCATCTTTCATGCATCAAAACGTATACTATTTTTTTTTAAAGAAAAGTGATACGCCACTGCTTTTTCATGAAGTGAACATTTTCCTTCTTAGTAAGTTGGTCGAATTATCGAAGATGAAATGTTTGCATTGTTAAAAATATGTTTCTCTGTTAAGCAGCTGTCGCACCTCTACGATCGACAACCCTCAGAAGTCGAAATTTGTGCGAGCTAAGTACTCACGAGGTCTTACCTTTTAACGTTTGATTCCTAATACTGAAAAAGAATAAAGTCGAAGTTGACCCTGTACCAGTGGTTGTCTTACCCTCTGGGTGGATGCAATTTTTTCTGGAGGGATAAAAATGTTTCATTTCAAATAAGTCCGGGATAGATTGACTTATTACTTCTGAGCAAATTTTGTGCTATAACGTTTTTTCTTTCCGACTGATAAACCTACATTTCCAGACGTTTTTCCCGAATAACTCAAACAGAAAGTACTTTACCGAAAAATCAATCCAAGTCAAAGTGTAGCTTATAAAATAACAAAATGAATGGTATGTTCATTTTCGGAGAAAACTAAAGTGTCGAAAAAAAAATTTTGATTTCTGTTTTCTATAAATGTACCAAGCATTGAACCCGTGAGAGTTATGACGAAAATAATGTTTGTCCACCACTCTAATTGAAAGTGATTGTTAACACTTCACAATTCACTTCATTTATGTACTTGTAATGTGCTCCAAAAGTGCTTAGTTTTGAAAAAAAGTGAATTCGAAGTGAAAAGAGCATTGTTGATCTACCAATGTCCTCTCTCTCATAAAACAAAATGTAGGGTGTCTCCAGAGGCTCCAATAAATTCAATACATCGCCAGTGACACGACTATCGTCAAATGAAGAAAAAAAAATTGAAAGTTTCTATATTTTTACCACTTTCATTTGTATCTAACGTTACTGCAGTTTCGTCATATAAGGACATTTTTAAACTTATACATTATACATTAATGTATAAACCTATACAACATACATTATTATTAGATTGACTGGTGTCTCACCTATACTTGTTTTCTTATAATAGTCAGTTTGTTTGGCGCATGTTTGGCAATACAGTCAATCATTATCTGTTAAAAGTTCCTTTTTCAGATGATTCAAAACAATAAGCTTTGCAAGGACTGGTTATTAGTCATATTAGGAAACGCTAGTTGAAGTTCCAGAAATTCACATACGATGATAAGTAATTATCAGTGACAGTTCAGTGTTTCTATTTCAAATTTTTGCTACATCCCATAAGTGCAGCAGTACAAAAAATTCCTTTCCAATCGCACTAGTAGCTTTAGAGAATGTTGGAGAATCCTGGTCGTGAGTCTAACTGATATTTTATTACTTTTCTTATCGACAACAATGATGACACTTTTGTAACTCCTGTATATTCAAAGAATTATGCTTCGTTGGAAAGAAGGGCAGTCACATAATACAAAAATAATTCTTCTCTTGATACTGGAAGTTCGTTAACGAATTAAAAAGAATCTCTGAAATGAGATACCAGAGACAAAGTATCATTATGGGTTTTTTTCTATCATAACTAACCACGGGGAGAAGAATTAACATTTCACCGCATTATGCCTTCATATGGACTTTATCTCGACATTGAAATCAGACTGTTTCAGCGAGCATATAGCTTTTATTTATATGAAAGTGGACATGCAACCTCTAAAACCCCATATAAAATTGTAGTAATTCTCATAAAACCTGCAAATCCTATATATTTATGAAGTATAACATTACTAGCAGTAACAAGTCTGCACGTGATATGGCATAGTGATGATACTGGTCAGGGGCGCATCAGAAAAAATTGTAAAAGGGTCTCCGAGATAATGGAGAATGGTCCTCAATATGGGTTATTACAGCAAATGCAAGTTTGAACAAAATAAAGTTGAGTTTAATTCATGAGTTTTTCAAATTCACTTTGAAAAGTATTCAAATTGATGTTTCAAATGTTGGGTTTTGATTTTTAAAGGGATTTGTTTCTAATTCACATATTGGCAACAGCGCCTGTATCAAGTTGAAATAATTTATACGTACCTAGATATTCTACTTTAAAAAAGGAAAATTATCTTTGTAAATTAACAATTAAGGCAAAATATAAATTATAGTTCAATACCACCTCCACAAGCCACATAAACAATAGTTTTTTTATTTATTTATATAGAGGAAGATAGGTTAGGTGTACAAAATGTCATATGTCACAGAATGTCTCGGAACTCGGAACAAGTAAACAGAACAGCACACCTCTGAAATATGGTCATATTTGTTTGTCTCATACAGGTAACAGATTCATTGTCTTTTATTAGCTATAACCGATGTTGCCAAATGGTGAAATAGAAACGAATCTCTTTAAATGTTTGAATAATTAAAAAAAATAGGTTGAAATGATAAGTTTAAAATGCGTTGTTTTAGAGCTCTTTTATGAAAACTACTTGATTTTCGTCAGGAGGAACATTCCCCATTCAGCGTGAAGGATACAATTCTGGTAGGTAGCAACAATGATACGGACGATCTCAAACAATTTAATCTCAGAGACAGATAAATGTTCAATGCTGAAGTGTCCACCGTTTTGCGATTGCAATAACTAATGGTAATAGTTTCGTTATTTTGGCGATGTTTACAGTTTGAAAAGTAGTATTACATATGCATCAGTTTTGTATATCTTAGTTGATTACTTCTATATTTAGACATATTTATATGTGTGGATTTTTTATGTTCAAAGCGACCTTCGTAAACAAGAAAAAACATCATGCCTTTCGTGGTAACATATTAAAATATTTGTTTTGTAAATAATCTTCAAGCGACACACAACATGGTAGGGCACTATTTACTACAACAGTCTCAGTGTATATTTCTAAACATTTTTTGACACTCCCATCGTTTACTGACAACAAAATTGGCATGACAATAACCAAATATAACTTAAAGTCTAATGGCATGAGGGTTTGCTGGCCAAACTTCGATGCTATCGCTTGTCGGATCATTTTTGTGTATGGTTCTTCCTGAAAGAACGCTTCCTGCAAGTGGCCGTCGATGGATATCTCTCGAAAACTTTCACCATCAACGCTGGTGTTGTCCAGGGATCCATATTATCTCCAACCCTCTTATTGGAACTTATTAGAAAAAACAAAGAATCCAATATATTACTTTGCTGATGACACCACACTTGTCTCGTCATTCCATTTGGATTCTAGGACATCGGCTTCGGAGGCACATCTTCACCGGCAGCAGGAGGTTGTATATCTCAATGAGGATCTAGAAGTGATCCAGACATCGGGTTTCTTCAAGAGGATAAATGTCTCCAAAGCGGATATAATAATGTCAGGTCAGACAATTCCGCTTTCTGCTCCGATAAGTTTGTTGGGGGTTAAAATTGACACCAATATGTTTTGGCACAATCATGTCGCTGGAATTGCAGAAGCTTGGAACATTGTTCCGAACCAGAAAACTGTACACATCTCAGCAACTTTTGAAGCTTTATAAAGCTCAGAACAGACCTTTTTTGGAGTATTGTCCTCATGTATGGAGCTCTGCCTCCAAACATACCCTGAAAATGCTGGATTCCATCCAGAAAAGTGCCAGCCATCCGCCTGATTGGAGACGCGAAATCACGTGCAGTCTTGATAGTCTGGAACATCGAGGAATGGTTGGAGATTTGTCTCTCTTGTAAAGATACTTTCACGGAAAGTGTTCATGTGACTTGGCACATTCGATACGCCATGGGCTGTGGCTCCTCATCTGGAGAAATGCGTTTATGTGGAATAAACTTCCTGAGAACGTTTCTCCAAATGGATTAAATCTCCAGCGATTCAAATCCAAAACTTTCGCACAGACACCGCTATATATATATATATATATATATATATATATATATATATATATATATATATATATATATATATATTCGTGGACATGACACTCAAGAAATATAGAGGCAAACCGCGGACACGTGTTTCTGGCTATTGGCCTCATCAGCGCGGTGCAGCCAATTGCAAAGGTGGACAACAACTGGTTACCAAAAATGAAAAATAAAAACATCACATATATACGGTGTCACCAACAGGAGCCAACCGCACGTTTGTGGTCTTCTAATTGAAACCACAAATATATATATATATATATATATATATATATATATATATATATATATATATATATATATATATATATATATCAGACGGCCATTTTAAATGGAAACAGGCAGGGGGCGAACGTTTGGGAACCCCCGCGGCCGTCAATAACTCACCACCGATGTCATGACAATTATATTCGAATTTTCATTCGGACAAGTGTCGGACGAGCATTTGCATTTTATTAAGCGAACTTTGCAGGAGGCGGCGCTTAATTAGTTGTTCCTTGTCGCTTCGACACTTCTCTAACTGCTCTCCGGACCATCTCTAACGCGAGGGTTATTTATGAGCCAAATTCGTCCTGAGAAACACTGCATTTTTTCTTTTTTTCATCCACCTGTTGTTTTATTTGAGCAGGTATTTCAGAATTCAGTATTTGATATCGGGAATATCAGTTATTCCGTTACCAATTGAAACGATAATAATTCAACGAACCTTATTGCTGTGAATCGTATCAGGTTCCGTAATGTAAATCGGAAATGAATAAATGTGAAGAACTACACAAGTTACACAAGTGGATAATTAGGAATCAAGTGCTTGTGAGTCCCAAGATTTCGTAACATTTCTGGTTTATGGATAACGCCACTAAGTCCAGAATTTCACAACTATCAAAATTTTGTGTTTCACCAGTGCAACAATAGGGATGAGCAAGCATTTTTTCTTACATCACACTTTACCGATGATATTTAAAAAAATTCACCACTCACTTTACAATCCAAAAAGCTAAAAATATCTTCTCGACAGCTTATCAACTTGCACAATATTTTGTTGGCTCTTCAACATTCCTCATGAAAGAGAGTTTCTTTTTGTTGGAAGATCAATTGATTTAAGTCTATATCCAAAAAAAGCGAGATAATCTTCCACATAACTACAAAAAACTGTTTGTGGACACATTCTCAAATATTTTAAGTGGAAAGTCACGGAAGCATTTGGTTTTTCAAGGCCATTGATCAGGTTATGGCTTGCCAGATCATGGGTAAAATCGTGCCCCACCAGCCAATAGTTATTTCTCCTTTAACTTCATCGTCAGCATTTTTACCACCATCAGAGATCCACATTGTCTTCAACTATTTCAACTTCAACTATATTATCTGTTATACATCAACGACTGGAAAAGACTAGGAATCAATGTTGATTTGTTGACGATGGCAACAGGGTCAGATATCCATAAATCAGCTATAGAAAAGAGAATTCAGTTAACTGAGTCGATGGATAAATTGGGTGGCAATTACGATATACACGTATCTTGGAACAACACAAGAGAACTTTTTAAAAACTCAGAGCACCTGATTGAAATCCCAAACATCTCAAGTAACTTTTGATAGCGTGGATACTCGAATGGCGGTGGGAAACTTATCTCTTTTTCATAGATACTTTCAAAGAAATTGATCAACTGACAATCAGTAGCAATCAGTATACTTTACACTACACTATTCGGAAAACGGTGTCCTTGCAAGTTGAATAGTCGCTTTCGCATAGGAACAACCAACAGAATGCAAGTTCATTTTCCCATCATCAATGATAATTAAAAAAAATACGATCAATGTGTTCTGTGCATCATTTCAACCCCAATACATTTTGTTTTGGCTATTATTTGGGTTTGGCTTTCCTGGACTCTTCCATTGGAACGATTGGACATTAAGTAAAGTTAGAGTAAAGAGAGTGAGTGTAGGCCCACAGCACTGATGCCACATGTGACCCATTGTACATCCTCCCTAGGAGTTGTCCTCCTAGATCCACCTAGGTCCACCTAGGAAGGTAGACAGGTCACTAGGAGTCATCTCCCTAATGTCGGCAGGTGTAGGCCAAGACTCGCCTAACACACACTCTCTTATTGACGATAACTCAGGACACTCGCATGAGACATGCTTGACAGTTTCATCTTTCCGTTCACACATCCTGCATAAAGGTGTGTCCACTAGCCCCATAATTTAGAGGTATTTCCTAAGTTGACAGTGGTCAACTTAGCAAATTTAGCAAAGGTTTTTCCTTGTCATCGCAAGGTATTTCTTCGGCGCCAGCTTTCCAGGATCGCCCAGGGTGATCCTGGCAGGACTGCATCCTTTGATTCCATCCCATTTCTTTAGTGCTAGTTCCGCAATTGTCGAAGTCATCAGTCCGTTGGTGTCACTGGGTCCTAAAATTCTTAGTCCAGCTGCTTCCTTGGCTGAAAAGTCGCCAATGCGATTACCTTTACTGATGTTACACCATTACCCACCTCAGGGTAATGTTTTTATCTACCGGGGCTTTGGCTAAATCTTGGTGGCAGTCTAGTACTAGCCCTGAGGTAACACGTTCTCTGTTCAAGGCTAATAGGGCTTATCTACTATCACTGCAGATTGTTATGTTTTGGGCCAGAAATTCTTTTCATGGTTATTTCTTTAGTGGCGATTGAGATACAGCCAGTTCTAAATGAACCACGTTGGTATTTTTTCCCATTCCCCACTGAATCCTTAGGCTTTGTGATCTGAAGTAAATTTTACATCATGAGCCTTCTTTGGTTTCTGAGCCTTCTGTGTATTGCATTTGTAGCATCTGACTCTGTGTTCTATTTTATTTGTATTTTGTAGGGTTTATTGAACACAAACCTGGGTTAACTTGCATCACTGGCTGCCTGCAGTAGAGGTTGCGCAGTAAGCGCTTCTCGCCATAGGCTTAGCCCCAATTGACCCATTCCTATTTGGAGGTATACACCAGGCGTGCGCAATTGTAACATGTGATGTTTGAACAGGACAATCGCTCTATTTGATACAATTTTTAGATGACCGTTGCCTGTAGAACTTACGGTCCCCATGCAATGGCTCCATACGTTAACATAGGTCTTATTATTGCAGTGTAGATCCAGGTGACCACACGGGGTGAAAGACCCCATGTTCATCCCACTGTCCTCTAACATTGCTCATACGCCACAAATGTTCTTTTTGCTCTACTCTGTAGGTGAGAGTCCATGTTAGGTTCTTGTCGAGGGTATTACGAAGGTATTTCACCCCTTCAGAGAAGTTTAGTTTGCTTTAGAAGATTTTGGGAGGTTTTAAGCCCGATGATAAACTTCCTTTTCTGGTGAAAAGGACCATCCCAATCTTCTTGGGATTGATCGACAGTTGGTGTTCCATACACCATATTTCTATCAATTTGAGTTCATCTTGCGTTCTACCGCACAGTGTGTTCACAAATTTGCCGGTTTGTAAGATAACTATGTCATCTACATATGCAATTGTGTAGAATCCATTATTGTTGACGTGATTAATCAGGGTATCCAGAGCCATGATAAAAAGAAGGGGTGATAAGACCTCTCCCGGTGGACATCCCCTCATGACCATTCGTCTCACTGTGATGTCTCCTATATTGATACTTATTGCTCTACTAGAGAGCATCTTGAATATCCATTTATCACCCGTTATGACCCTTTTGAGCAAATTTGGATCGCCGTTGATGTCATCCAACAATTCCTGAGCGATGCTCATCTGACTTTTTCTTCTGGTCAAAATTCAGCAAGTTCGGAACGAACTTCTCTACTGCATGCTTCATGCCCAAAATTTTCAAAAAATTGCATGACAAACGATATGCCGACATCCTCAGCATCTTCTCGGAATTTTTCAGACTCGGACTTCAATCACCGTATGCTACTGTCAACATTTCGAGTCTTTTTTGAGCACCCCTGGCCATTTTCACACAAGATTTGCTCTTTTTTTTATAGAAGAAAAGGGCCGAACACGCATAACACTTTTACCTCTTATACCTCTCACCAACAAACAAAACCTGCTGAACAGCTGAAACTGTGAATATATGTGTGAACCAACAAAAAACAATCGCTAATCTTTTGAACACAACTTATATGTTATATGTGATCAATCAAGTTGAAAGATTTCAGTTTTTCTATTCGCAATGTCTAATTTCCATTCTCTACTTCTACAGGATATGCTAATTATTTATTCGCTTAATCTCTTCTTCAATTTCGCAAGATGAAAAACTAAATAATACAGCATCGTAACAAGGCGAACACTGCCTCGAATAACTTGTGGCGTGAAAAAAGCTCTTGGAAAAACACTCGTCAAGGTTAGTTGCATCCAGCTAAAGCGAAAGACGAGATTGTGTACGAGGATGAGACAAATATCGTGAGAAATTTAAAAAAATGGAAAATGAAAATCGGAAGTGGTAATCACTGACGTGATGAATATTACTGAGTATCTCAATTATGAGTATTTTCATAAGTGTGAAATTTGATTTTTATTCGGAAAGTAATAATGAAAAGTTTTTTTTTTCAAATTTTTATACAATTTTTCCGTATTGAAATCTCATCGGCATCTAGTAAAAAACTTTCTCGAATTCAAGTGTCGTCGGTATAAATGTTGTTTTGTGCTTTCTCACGTAAATAACATGAAAATTGTGAGAATGATTTAAATTTTGTCAAGCATATCTGTTTCAAAGTACGAAATGTGAAAATTTCTTTTGATTTTTGATTTTTTTCTGAATAGTCAGACTTCTTTCTATTATACGTATTAGTAAGGAAGTGGAAAATAAATAAAAATGGCGGTCACACCACAATCAATGCTATAAAGAATCCAGACAAAATACTTTGAACAGACGGGCAGAAGATATGCGACGTTTTTTCATAGTTTTTCGCTTCATTCAACCCGTCAATAGGTATGAATCAACCAAATACTAATAGATTAACCGATAGCTTTACATTCTGTCCTTATCACATCCCTCAATATACCATTCTGAGAAAGATACTGGATCTTTCTCAGATATCACCTGGCATGGACTATATACCCACTTTTTTTTTAAAACAATGTGCTCAAGAAATGTCTCATATCCTATTTATTTTATTCAATAAGTCTATCAAAGAAGGTTCTTTCCCAGAAATATTGAAAACTACAGTTGTAGTTCCCATCTTCAAAAGTGGTATTAAGTTATTGTTTGAAAACTATCGCCCTATATCGAAACTCTGCCTAATTTCCTGACTTTTTGAATCAATCATTTGTGACTATATATACTTTTATGTTGGATCTTCAATCAATAATGAATAGCATTGATTTGTAAAACTCGATTGAAACCAATTTATTTATCTATACTGAATATCTCTTGAAAAGCATAGACAAAGGCTATCAGGTTGATGCCATCTATGCCGATTTCAGCAAGGCATTCGACAAGATAGCTCGACAAGCTGGCGGAAATCGGCATACACGGTGATCTAAGATGGTTTCAGTCGTATATTACAAAAAGGTCTCAGGCAGTCATTCAGGAAAATTTTGTTCTAGATTTATTAAAATTACTTCCGGAGTCCCTCAAGGCTCCCATCTGGGGCCTCCTCTCTTCAACATTTATATTAATGATATATCTAGTTGTTTCTCCTACTGTGATTTTTTAATGTATGCTGACGACTTGAAAGTATTTCATACTGTGACATGTTCCAACGACATCAATAATCTTGTGAAATTCTGCGATAAAAACTCTATTCCTTGATATTAAAAATATCACTCTATTAAATTCACAAGAAACAAAAATATTCATCACCACCAATATCACATAAACAGACAGCAACTAAAGAAAACATCTGAAGTCGAGGACTCAGGAGTATTATATGACTCTAAGCTATTATTTGACTCGCATATTAACTATATTGCAAAAAAAGCCAAAAAAACTCTTGGATTTCTGATCAGGACTTGTCACGACTTCTGTAATACTAACTCTGTTGTGTTGTAAATCCTACAACTCTATATCCAAGTCAATAGAAATTGACATCTTTTATAATTCGCTTGCAACCTTTACCACGTCTTTCAAACGTTTATACAATCAGCATTTTCGTATTGCACTGCACTTGATTAATAACTGTTCATAACACGATATTGCATATTATTTATAGCAATCAAATCATTTATTGTTATTTTCACCCCATCATTTGTAAATACTCTTTTTGAATTTGTCCCGTTTTGTATTATTCCACTGAAAATAAATAAACAAATAAAAATGAATAAATAGAAATGAAAAATATAACAAAAATAAAAAACCCTAGTTGCCTTTGAAGTTGAAAGTTCTACCTGCAATGCTTAGTTTGGTAGTCGTGAGGGACCTATCCCATTCTCTTGTGATAAAGGGATCAAGCTTCTTACTGATACTTGTATCAGGAAATGATCCCAGTTTCTAATTTTTTCAAAATTAGAGCATACATCTCCAGCACATCACTTGTCATGAATTATTTCAAATATTGTTCCTGCCTCAAGAATTTTGAAATTAAAACCATTTTTTAAGTTGATCTTATTTGGAAAATGTGTATCAGATGACTTGTTCCATGGATGACTTCATCATTTTGTATAGTAATTCATATTGAATATAGGATAAAGAAAATACTTTTGTCTAATTTCCACTAAGTTTATCATCACGACCGGTTTCGGTTCGTTAGACCATTCTCAAGTCACTTGAGAAGGATATTTAACAGCATTGTTTTTCATAATAGTTTTTTTTATGTTAAGTTAGGTTTCAAATTCAGGGTAATGGAATTGTCGATTTTTACGATTGATATCGTATTTGGGGAGTTTTGTGGAGAACTAACTAACATTTTGAAATATATGTGATAGAAGAGTTGAATGGCGGCAGCACGTAAAGCCGATTCGATATCTATAGGAATTTTTCTCAGATACTTTCTATAAGGAGTAACAGAAAGAATTGTTTTCGAAATAGTATCGGATAGAAAGTCTGAATTGAATAACGATCTACTGATTTCGAATTATCAAGAGCTGTTGAAATTAGGAATTCCGACTCATGTTTTTTGAATTTTCAACATCTCGAGTCATTCATTTTATCCTTCACTTTTGCATATTTGAATAAAAACGTAATTCCGGGCGAGTTGGCCGAGTAATAAAGAATCGAAAAAAGTACCTAGTCTTATAAATACTCATACGAAGAGGACACTAATGAACATTTTCCAGAATTGGAGACCGTTAACTTAATTCTCGTACAGAAACGATTCTACGACGTTTCGTCCCGACCTACTGAACATTACGGGTAGCACTTTACATACATTAGAAGTAGTAAATAAGCCAGCGCACATATTCAACTCGTATAAAGGCCAATATTAAACTTTCAGGTACATTTTATTCATTCAATTATCATAAATATGTCTGTTCTGATGACCGAGGGAATAAAATTTAATTTGTTGATGTGGATCGAGGAATTTTTACCAATGTTTTGTACGTTTTGTCAGCCATTAGGTATTCATTTTAGTTTTGATTCTTTCGCATTTGTTGCAAGATTTTCAATATTCAAGTGGATAACTGTTAATCAAATAAAAAGATGATACATGAAAAATTGAAACTGAAAAATTCCCTGGTTAGATAGAAATCATTTGACACATCTGATCATTTGTGTATTCATTTTGGATTGAAATATGCTCGAAATCATTCAAATTGGTGTCAAAATCTTCACACAAGAAAAGAACAAAAATAATATAAAATATCATACGTATTCCTAATTTTTTTTAGAAAAAACGATATTTTTAATCAATCAGTAACGTATCGATTTTAAAAATTTTGTCTACAAATTGTGTGTTTTGTGTTTTGTTGAAACGGACAAGTTTCCGGAAATTATTCTTTCATCGTTTTTGAAACCTGGGAAAATCATTGCTGATAACGTTTCTTTCGGAAATATGTATATTGTTTTTCCCAAAAATCATGGTCTCCTAAAAATAAATTATATTCCCTTTAACAAACGTTTGAAAAAAGTTATTTGTCGATATTTTGTTCTCAATTATTATGACTGATTGCTTACTGACTTTTCAACATTTCATATTATGCTGTAACTTTTTGAGGTGAAATTTTCACTTACTAGACTCGAGAAGAGAATTCTCTCTTTCGATCTATATTCAGATATTTTTCACATTTTGGAATGCTAAAAACACAAAAAATAATATATTTTCAACAATACATGATGTTTCATTCAATCATCAACACCGTTAGTATTTCGAGAACGAGTATGCATGGCCCATAATTCTGAAGCTTGACAAATCTAGTTGTGTCTCTGAGATGCGCGAAGGATAAAGAGGGATGGCAACTGTCCACTAGGTACCAACTTTTATCAGTACTATCGGAAAATAAATTAGACTCAAAAATTCGGCAAGTGTTGACAACTACACATATATCAGTAGGGAACGAGAACCCCAATTCTGTTTTTTGTGCAGGTGGAAATCAATTGAAAGATAATGAGTGATATATTATTGCGAATAATAGAAACGTACATTCTCATTAGAGATAATTGAATGCATAGTTACTATAAATATTTATATGAAACGTAACAGGTGGATAATTCAACAATATTGATAGTAACATACCACTATATACATATACATAGACACAATTCATATAATATTTTCGGAGATTGGTTACCTAAAAATTGTAATATAATTTTTTGCCTACTGTTGATACATGGTTTTTTCTCACCATTTTCTTTTCTCTTCTTCTCTGATTCAATTTTTCAAACGTTCGCACCCAAACTCCTGTGACCTAAGTTACTCATTCTTGAACTTTCAAAGTTGAAATACAATATTGGTTACAATAATTTTCTTCATTATCACCATTAATTCTTACCTTCGCAAGAGGATTTCTCATTTCATCTGTCATTGCTTCCGCTAGCATAAATATTGATACGTTGTTCACAATTTCTTCTGTTTTTACACTGATTTATTAACGCTAGTTCAGCACATAAAATAATTTCTTCACTTACTGTGCTAACACGACGTTCTCAACACGAGTACATCCAATATTCATAGGCACAACTAAATTCACCAAGCTGTAAAAATCTATCACAATATTGCATGCAGCACACTGTGTGTTTACTAGAATTGAAAAATTTCAGAAATCCTTAATATGATACAATCATCTCATTGGTTCTCGAATTATTTTACATACTGTAAAATTCACATGCCTTGATCGTTTTTAGAGATGGGTTGACATTTTTTCTCCTAAGGACTTCAGGACAGATATGGTAACCAGAAACATTACAAGGGATTGTTAAGAATATATGGGAAATCTATCTATATTCAAATTGAATGACATCACGAAGAAGATCCAGCACAGAATAGATAAAAAACACTCCAACTCGGGGCCTGGTTGAGTTTTAGATAGAACGGAAGATGGTTATTTCAAAACATCTGCATGTGTGCATATCTACCACAATATACAGTGTGTGGCATATTGAACTTTCAATTGAAGTTTAAGATGAAGAGACGATGCTATCAAACAATATTCGTTTTATATTTCAATGCATTTAGCTCTCTGTAATATTCCCCAATATTCAGAGTATCCAGTAAAAGCGTGGCCTAACAAAGTGTCCTTCGTAATGGTTCGACAGCTGGTTAACGAAAAAAACATATTTTTAACAACATATGTATTCAGTGTTACTGTTTTTCGAGTCCGATGAGTGATCGGACAGCAAGCCATGATGGTTAAACCTCTGAAGAAGCTAGCCACTTAACTCGTGCCAGCGAAACATCAGGAAGAAATTTCAAAAATCCACGGCTTTCAAACTCGAAAAACAGTGACACTGAAAACCTCAGCCGCGGAAGTCTAAACCATTTTGTCAACATATGTATTGCTTTCCATCCCCATTTTCAAAGAGAAATCGTTTGAAAAGTATTGTTTGTTATGAGGTCATTTCGAAAATTAGGTTTTATTATTATCAAATGATAACTATTCGACCAATTCAAGAAACACTTCATCGTGAAATTTTCACCTGAACAGTTTTACAAAAACGTAACATGCTTAGACACGCCGGAACAAACTATTGTAGAACGAAACGTGTTTGCATGTTTGTGAAATTGTTTAGTAAAAATCTCACGATAAAATGTGTTTCTTGAATACGTTACGCTAAATGCCTGTGCAATTAGTGTGTGCAGTGTGTGCGATTAGCCTTAGGCTAATGCCTACCGATGATCGACGCTGATCACCAGTAGGCATGTGTGTCAGGTCCCGTTCCCACATGTGGTTCACTATTGGAATTTGGACGACCGGTATGAAATCGGCCGTCCAAAATCGGTGTGTGTGCAATTAGCCTTATGGATTTTCATCGAGTATTGACCGATTCCATCGCATAATAATTTGACCAACAAAGTTGTTTCGGAAGAGATCTCATCGTGATTTGATCGTGTGAAGTGTATTTGAAACTGCATGTTCGGTAAGGCTATATATACAGTGTGGAACACTTAAGATGAAAATACTCCTGTATTTTAGTCATTTTTCAGAGCAGAAATTTCATTTTTGATACAGGCATAGACCTTCTTGGGCCGCACTTTTCGCAATACTTAGGTCGAGTGACAACCTCAAACCCAGCCTACTGCGATCCCGCGAAAAGGGCAAATCCTCTGTATTTTGCTTCGCATGGAAGATACCGAAATAATTTTATTATTTCGGATTTCCATTGTCTAATACGATATAAATTGATTTGAAATACTTGAAAGGATCTGTAAAAAATTAAAAAGAGATTAGCTGAAAAATAACAATTATATTAAGACTGAAATTACAATGTAATAAATTACAAACAACAAACAAAAAATCAAAGAATTCGAATATTACACGAGAAAAAAAAATTTACGACATTTCGATTTTTAGTATCCACAATCGTCTTTGGGTGACATCTCGACTTATTCCTCAGAGATCTGACTATATATAGGTCACTCGAGTGCTTTCACCTATGTCTTCTTTCCTCTCTCTGCTTCATCGGTTTTAGTGGGAGCTGACCGTTTGATGGGAGTTGGTCGTGTTTCTCTTGATTAGAGATTTCCATATGTTGCGTATCTCTACGCTAGCTTGGCTAAATGCGTTGTTGGACAACTTGTATGCGGCTTCTTTGAATTTCCACCTAAACCAATGTTCCTCCCTGTGTATGATCCCAGCTTGGATCACTCAAGGTTATGTTGATGGGTCCAAACATGCTCTGCTATTTCTGATTTGCCAGTTTCTCCTCACTATGTGTGTTTCTAATGCGAACTTTCAATTGCCTCTTAGTTTCACCGATGTATGATTTTTCACACTCGCAGGGTATGCGGTAAATGCAATTCTTGGAATCGCAGTCCGCGTTTGGTGGCCTGGTTTCCGTGAGGCTGCTACGGATAGTGTTCTCAGATCTGAAGCAGGTTCTGATGTTATACTTGGACCCAATTTTTCTTATCCTTTCCGACAATCCTCTGATGTAGGAAAGTGGCGTCTTCTCTTCCTTGTGAGGCTCTTGCTCTCTTCTAGCTAAAGTCTGTTCCACCATCACTTTGGAGTAACATTCCGTTAAAGGTCATTTTTGATGATGCCTTATTTTTTTCTCGAGACCTTCCTTCGTGTTACAGAGGCCGAAAGCACGGTCTTGATGATTTCTCTCTAAGTCGATTGATGATGGTTGGATTCCTGGGTTAGATACTGTCCCGTGTGAGTGGGTTTTCGGTATACAGATGTTTCCCATTTAGTGTCGGTCCTCTTCACCAATACGTCTAAGAATGGCAATTCGTTGTGGGCTTCCATCTCCATTGTGAAAGTGATGGAACGACTTACGTTGTTGATGTGCTTCAGGAAGGTGTCTAGTTCTGCATTTCCATGGTTCCATATTAAGAAGCATTGCCGAGCACAAAAAACACACGCAGCAAGGAGAAACCGGCAAATCAGGAATAGCAAAGCATGTTTGGACTCATCAACATAACATCAAGTGAGATCAAGCTGAAATCATCCAGAAAGTGGAACAGTGGCTTAGGAGAAAATCCAAAGAAGACGTATATATGTCGTCAATCAACGAATTTAGCCAAGCTAGCGTAGCGATACGCAACATATGGAAACCTCTAATCAAGCCTGTCAAAAGATCAGCTCATGCTAAAACCGATGAAGCGGAGCAGTGAAAGCATTCGAATGACCTTCAGTCAGATCTCGGAGAAATAAGTCCAGTTATCACAGGAAGACGATTGTGGATACTAACATTCGAAACGTCGTGAATTGACTTGGCTTGGAATATTTTAATTTTTTATTAATTTTTTTTAGATCAATTTTTTGATTTTTATTTGTTGCTAGTATTTTATTTCATTATAATTTCAGTTTTTTTGCTTAATATAATTGTTATTTTTCAGCTAATCTCTTTTTAATTGTTTACAGATTATTTCAGGAATTTCAAATCAATTTATATCATATTAGACTAATGTCCGAACTAATGTAATGCACTATGAAAAATTGTCAACCACTTTCAAACAAAATACCGAAATAACTTATTTCAACCCAAAATTTGGAATTTGAATTGTTTTGTAATTGTTATATTCCGATATTCAATTAATGGTTTTCAATTTGGGCTAAAGTGTCATGGAAACAAACGAACAGTACAAAATGCCGACTGAACTTCTTAATTCACGAGAAAAAATTTGAGGTTATTTGGTGATGGTGTTCGGACTAGCACACATGTTGGTCAAGAATTTAACAGAAGACATCCGCAACGAAATCGTATTAGACATGGAACGACAACCTCCGTGAATAAACTTTTTACTCAAACTGGAAGTGTATTGAAGAATCAAAATTTTAATTCGTTCATAATGAATTAGATTTTTAATTCTTATTCTTACATCAAAACGAATTTATTATTGTCGTAGCTTCTTATTCAGAACCATTGATTGAAAATTGGACTTTATTTAATATGATACATATAAATACAATCAAATTTCGAATTTTGAATTGCAAATCGGTATGTTGGGTCAAAATCGATTTGTAAGCAACTTTCTCAAATAACTCATTTCGGTATCAAAAAATCGAGAGAATTTGCCTTTTCGGAGGAACGTAGTAGTCTGGGATCAAGTCACGTAGGCTAAGTATTGTGGCTCACGAAAGTCTACGCCTGTACCAAAGATCAAATTTCTACTCTCAAAAATGAATATAATACATGGGTGTCTGCATCTTAAGTGTGTCACACTGTATATGCGCTTTCGCAAGAGTATTAGATCGACATTTTTCTCCACTGCCTTCATGCAGGAATCCAGAAAGAAATTCAATCTTGTGTTTGTTTTCAAAACAAATAGCGTAGGCATATTTCATCAGTTCGGACTTCCATTGATTCCATTGATTTGATAACCCTGAAAAAACCAAAGAAGATTAACCGAAAATAAAAATTTTATTAAACAAAAACTGAAATTACAAAGAAATAACACACAACAACAGCCAAACAAATAAAAATTGAAATATTAATAAAAGATGAAAAAATTGAAAAAACTAAAAGTTTTATTAACAAAAAATTAAAAAAATAAAAGATTTTTAAACCAAGTTATGTCACAACGTTTCGATTGTTAGTAACCACAATCGTCTTCGGGTGATAACTGGACTTATTCTTCCGAGATCTGACTATTTATAGGTCATTGGAGTGCTTTCACCTGTCCCCTCTTCCCTCTTCCCTCTTCTCTCTTTCCTCTTCCCTCTTCCCTCTTCCGTCTTCCGTCTTCCCTCTTCCCTCTTCCCTCTTTCCGCTCCATTGGTTTTGGCGGCAGATGACCGTTTGACGGGAGTTGGTCGTTTTTCGCTTGATTAGAGGTTTCCATATGTTACGACCAACTCCTGCCAAACGGTTGTCTTCCGCCAAAACCAGTGAAGCGGAAAGAGGGAAGAGGGGATATGTGAAAGCACTCGAATGACCTATAATCAGATCTCGGTGGAATGAGTCCAGTTATCACCCGAAGACGATTGTGGATACTAACAATCGAAACGTTGTGACATAACTTGGTTTGAAAATCTTTCAATTTTTTTAATTTTTTAATTTTTTGTTAATAATACTTTTAATTTTTTAATTTTTTTCAGCTTTCATTAATATTTAAATTTTTATTTGTTTGGTTGTTGTTGTATGTTATTTCTTTGTAATTTTAGTTTTTGTTTAATAAAATTGTTAATTTCCGTTTAATCTTTTTTGTTTTTTTTTCAGGGTTATCAATTAAATCAATTTATATTATATTAGACAATGGAAGTCCGAACTGATAAAATACACCACAAAACATTGTCAACCACCTTCAAACAAATAGCGTAGGGTTTCATTTCCTCAACAGATGAGCTAGTCTTGCCAATCTTCACACATTCGAATATTTCAAGAGTTCTCGGAATAATTTCGGTAGGCGATCATAAATTCGATTCGGGTGTACCCTCCCACCGAAAATTTTCAATAAATAAAACCCACTCGTACACCGTCTTCTTCTGACCCGGCGGACGCCCATAAATACACTCTGCCGCTATGCAGCGCCTTCTCGATTTTGGTGACAATGTAAATAAATATGAGTATAAATAATCCGGTGATCACAATGCGGCCGTGGAATTATTATTTGCCTACCTGCCCATTATCGGGATTATTTATTGCTTTGGGTGACCGCCCCGTCTGGATAGACCTCGAAATCAAAAATAAAACTAGTCGGTTTCCAATGAATTTTTGAATTAGTCATTCCGCCTTTGTACTGTCTTCATAAAACCCATTTTGGATGTTCAGGAACCACGGACCAATTTTCTACTTATAAATCTTTGCGTTATTTTCTTTTGAATGGAGGTGAATATAGAAAAACGTAATACTTGCAGAATTAAAAGGTATGCGCTGAAAGCTAACCACAGATTGCCAACCGTTGCGTTTTATACTTTTGTTGTTTCACTTCTGGCAGATGGTTATAAAATAACAGATGTCAAGTCATTATGTGAATTTGCCAAAAGATAATTTCTTTTCGACATAACTGGTTCAAAATATCATTTTCACGTTTGACAACACTTAAGTTTTTTTAACGTTTATTCGGGTTCGTAATAGTATCTAGCAAGTGGTGAGTTTGATGCCCATTAAATAAATTATTTCAATAAGAATACTTCGATATTACAGTCCATGTTCTTTCAGAAAATACAGTTTTGTATTTGTAGTCGGGTTGAACATCGACGGTTGATAAGCGTTCTGGTCTAGTGTAGAATTCCACTCGGATCCTACAAATGGTAAAAAAATGGCTTCAATCAGCATCAATAAATAACTACTTCTTTTAGTAATAAAAATAATAATAATATAAGTTTATTCATGACATTTTATAATATATACATCGGAAGTAATGAACAAGCTAATAATTACCTTGAGAAGTGGAACTTGTGCCAAGATAAGTTATAAAAACAGAAACTTCTTTAAAAATACAATCTCACGGATTGGACGATAGCAAATGAAAATCGATCATTCAGACTAGGGCTTGAACCACCGACCAACACGGCAAAAGAAATCGTATTATATGAAAAAAAGAAAATCATAAATGAAATGGTTCTTATGGAGATTCTGTAAAACATGTTCTTCCTTACGAATCAGTAGATAGTTGTCCTGAAAATCTAGAGAAGAAAATTGGATTGGATAATTCAGGAAACACTTTACAAGTGTTGTTCATGACGAAGAATTTCAAGAACGAAGTTTTAATGATGAACGAGAACGGGAATGTTTCCTACTCATTCATCAAACTCAAATACCTGTTCATGCAGCTGCAGTTTCGTAAGAATGTATCATCTTTCCCTACAACCGATTTCCTGGAGTCTTTGAAGTCCACTAGATACTCGTTAGGACAACAAGAGGATTGCTCCGAATTCTTGGGGTTCTTGTTGAACACTCTTCGTGAGCAAAACAATAGCAAAATCGATACTCCTGACCCTCTGGACTGAATGATTCCGTACAGCCCATCTCGTCTTGTGTTTGTAGATCTTTTGCTGGAAAAATCCTCACTTATTTACTTTGTGGTAAATGTTCAAGAAGTATCGAAAACTTATGTGAATTTCTGGAACTTCATCTAGCTTTTCCTAATATGACTAATAACCAGTCCGTGCAAAGCTTATTGTTAAATCATCTGAAAATGGAATTATTAACAGGTGATGATCGACTGTATTATCAAACATGCGCCAAACTAACTGACTGTTATAAGAAACAAGTATAGCTGAGGCACCAGTCAATCTAATAATAACACTGATGATTTTCAAACAAGACTCAACCTCTAACGGAAGCAAGAAACTCTTTGGAGGGTTCGAAATAGATGAACATTTCAACCTAGCAGACCACTATTATAATATTCATGCAGTCATTGTTCACTGTGGTTCTGGCGTTGAATTTGGTCATTATTACGCCTTGGTCAAAGACGAAACGGACTGGTTAAGTTTGACGATAGTCGTGTCACGAAGAGTTCTGGCGATGCATTGAATTTATTGGAGTCTCTGGAGACACTCTACATTTTGTTTTATAAGAGAGAGGACATTGTTAGATCAATATCTTCAGATGACGTGGTGCTGCAGGTTTTTCTGGGTTTTCCTGCAACTGAAAAAGCAAATGCGCCACTGGAATCAATGAAGTCGCCCCGAAGCGCCAATTAATTTTTATTGTTGTTTTTATTTTATTTTTATCGTTGTTTCAATAAAATATCTCATCATAAATGAATAAATTATTTTTAAATAAGTGCTTAATAACAAGACATGAATTAAATAAAATTATTCAGAAATGTAGTTGATGAAATGTATATCATGATTTATTGAAATTCATTTTATCATGGAAAAAAATTCCCTAGTGTCCATTCTTTAATTTCATTTTCAAATGGAAAAAAAAATTGTAATATTTTATAAAATGAGGCAGATTATCAAATAAATAAGGAATTATATACATGTAATTTTTTCATGATATCATTTTCGTTACTCTTTTTTGTAAAGAATATGTTAATTCATTTCTTGTATCATACTCAGGATCATATTGAACGTTTGATTTATTTTTATACATATAAATCAAAAGACTATAAAAATATAATTGACATATATCTATTTTTCTACTAATTTTGAATAGGTGTACACTTGAAAGTTCATATTTTTTATTATTATTTTTAGAAAGTATATTTCAATAACTTCAAGTTTAGTGCAGGTTCTACTCACTTCGCCCCAGCCTAATATTCCATATTGAAGTGATTGAGCCACAGCAAAATAAAGTAAATTCAAATGGTGTATACTCAAGTTTTTTTTTACATTTAAATTTTTGCAGGAGGATCCTTAATTTTTTCAACAATTTATTCAATTGTTGATCCCATCTCAAATGTTTGTCAATCATTATGCCCCAGTACTTGATACAGTCAGCCTCGAAGATTTCTATACTCTCATTAATTTTGAGTGGACAATTTTTGTGAAAAATTTTGGCAAGAACTGAAAGTAAAATATTTGGTTTTCTCAAAATTTCTCGTTAGTAAATTACTATCAAACTATTTCTTGATATTTTTGAAATCTGCTTCCACACTTACTTTTAAATCACACCAACTATTAGGGGTATACGAAATCACCGTATCATCTGCAAATTTTTTTTTGTTTTCAGTTTGCATATGAAATAATATATAATAAATATTTTTTGTCACTGTATATATCATTAATTTCAAGTTGTTGATTTCTATTTTGCAAACAACTTTCCATTAGATCTGTTTAAAAAAATCTGTTTGAAATCTGTTTTTCTGTTAATCAGCTGTCGCCCCCATACGAACGACAACTCTCAGAAGTTGAGAAACTTGTGCGAGCTAAGGATTAACGAGGTCTTACCTTTCAACGTGTGATTCCTAAAATGTAGTTCCACGGAATCCAATTGCTTGTAATTTTTTCAAAAGTATTCAATGGCTGACCGTATCAATAACTTCAGCTAAATCAAGAAAAACAGATGAAGTTGGTATTTTATCATCAAATAATTTATATACATTTAGTGCCTATAGTCTACACGTTACCTGACTGATCCATCTGTCTTCGATCGATATCAAACAAACTTTTATTTAGTTCTGTACGGCACAAACAACATTTTTATATCGACTTGTTGTATTCTATTCATTCGATTCAAATGTTATTCGGTTATAACAATGATTCATTTTGTAATCCACTACACAATGATTACAGTGGATCAGTATATAGCTGAATCTTTGACTTGCTGTGGCCATTGATTTGCTGATCCTTTCAGTTTGTTGGCAATCATGTCTTCTTATTTCTTGACAACATGAAGATTTTATGATTGAAAGCTGAACTAGGTTTTAATCCCCCTGTAGATGCATCTGAATTGGAAACATGATGGAGCTCCATAATTTTTTTCGCTGGCTCAGCTTTCAATAACTATCGGTGATGCCTAATTAATCAGACAAACAGCAAACTGAGAATCAGCAATTCAAAGCGTCAGCTATATACTGTGTGATTCAGTGTCACTAGTGACATAACTACATTGTGAATTCTTCAGATGGTTTCCCAGAATAGTTTTCACTGATCTCAGATTCATTTATTTTGGTTTTTGCATTTTTCTTCTATCACTCCTCGCACTCGGTTACTATAGCTAAACGTTCATAGAATCCCATGGGGTTTTACTTCTTTAGTAGAATTAATGTGCGTAACTCTCACTGGTGCTTGATGGTCACTGGAGGTTATGAGTTCATCTGGTTGATGTTCCTCAACTTACTATTCCTGTATTCGTCTACAGGCTTTCCTTTAGTTTGCTTTCATAACGTTCATAACGAACTGCTTTCAGCACCAAATGAATTCCCAAAATGTCCCAGTCTCAAAATTCTTTCTTCAGTGTTCAAAATGAAGCCGTTCTGTTTCATAATGTCATACTTCCGTTTATTTATAGAGGATTTTTGATGGTTATCTGCACAAGGACAAGGATTTCATTCATGAGTTTTGTGTTTTCTGTAATCGTTTTCGATATCAAGTTTTTCGAGAGCGACTCCACAAAATGTCTTATCATATCTGGATTCTCCTGCGTTGATGGTGAAGATCCAGTAACTTTCATCCAGATGTATTTGGATCAATAAGCTTTGTCCGTTCTTGTCCGTTCTTATCGGATCAATTTTGTATATGGCTCTTCATCTTCCTGAAAAAACGTTCCCTGCCGTCGATGGATATCTTTCGAATACTTTCACCATCAACACTGGTGTTTTCCAGAGATCCATTCTGTCTCCAACATTGTTTTTATAGTATATCAACGACTTATTGAAAGAAAAACAAGAATCCAATATATTGCTTTGCTCACGACAGCACACTTGTCTCGTCCTTCCATTTGGATTCCAGGGCATCGGATACAGAGGCACTGGCCGCAGGAGGTTGCGTGTCATAATGAGGATCTAGAAGTGATTACGAATCGAGGTGAAAGTAACCAGATTCAATTCAATGCCACAATAACCCAGGCATCGGTTTTCTCCAAGAAGATAAATGTCTCCGAACTGGATATAATAATGTCAAATCAGACAATTCCGCTTTCTGCTTCAATAAGTTTGTTGGGGGTTAAAATGGACACCGATATGTTTTGGCATAATCATGTCGCTACAAATACTGCTTCTCCAAAGTTTAGAACACTGTTCCGAACCTGAAAACTGTACACACCTCAACAACTTTTGATGCTTTATGAAGCTCAGATCAGAGCTTCTTTGGAGTATTATTGTCATGTATGGAGCTCTGCCCCCAACTTTACCCTGAAGTTGCTGGATTCCGCCCAAAAAGGATTCATCCGCCTGATTGGAGACGCGAACATCACGAGCAACCTCAATAGCCTGGAACATCGATAAAAGGTTGGAGAAATCTAATGTGAAACGCTACTTTAGCACAGGCACTGCTCTGAGAGCGCCTTAAAGATTTTTCTGTAGTGCCAAGTTTGATAACCGTGGCGTAGTGCATCAAAAGCATCTGTATACCTTCAGTATACAAAAGTTGGTTATTGTGGAGTTCGACAGAACTGCACAGATGGTAGGTAAACGTAAATGAAGATTTCATCTGAGAAAACAATTTTTAAATATTTATTGACTCGGATACTAATAATATCAGTAATAATATCATCATATAATTTGTTAAAGCTTTTGAATGTGTAGACTTGATTTCTATATATCTTTATATATTATACATATATTTATGGATATATGGACTAACACAAGTTAATATCACTTGGTCAAGAAAACATTTTTGCAAAAGAATCCATTTTTCTGGGTGTTTCGTTTCTTTGAAGTTTGCAGTTGAGGAATAAAAAGAATCCTATGCTTAATTAAATCATACATGTTGATTTAAATATAACTATATCAATACATTTCGTCACGGATTATTTTGATATGACAAGTTGCTAGTCAAGACTGATATTCTTGTAAAGTTTCCAAACTTTCCAAGCCGTGTTTTACAGAAATTCACCTCTGTGACGAAATGGCGATTATTCATACTAATTTTCAACTGTTACAAACATTTTATTTATTGTTTTATTCGTTTTAATGAATCAATTTCTTTTATCTTCCCTTGTTTAGGATATTTACACACGGATTCGCCACTTAATAGGTCACTGATAGCAAAAGCTAATTATCACCTCAGCTCAGAACTCACACCCAATAAGATGATACAATGATAACTTTTAATTGCATCCATACGTTCGCAAGTACCATGCAATTATCTTAAAGAAGATCACAATCCAACCAATAACCACATGTCCGATATACGCGAAAGGAACATCAAGGAAGTCTTCGCAATCTCTTTTATTCTCTCCTCTTGAGGGTTGATTTATAACCAGATCGTCGCACTAGCATTAACTCCCCCTCCTCCCTCATCTCGACACACCCTAAAGGCTCTTTACGTCACTCTATTTCAATATGGAGTATATATGATACTGATGTAATTATAGGTCTGGCTTTTTTATGGACGGAAGATTATTATTTTTCGGGTAAGCGGTGATGACTCACGATAATTTTGTAAGAATTTCTGAAGTCCAACTACGAGCCCGAGGTTTTTTATGGTGGCCTGAGTGACGCCATGCCGAATATTCGACGATAGATAGAATGCGCAGCACTTCGAATGTGGAAATTGAATACATTCCTGAAATGTTGCTAATTGAAACTTATTTAAAAACACTCTATTCTGAGAATTTCGCATAACGGTTTACAATACCGTAACACCTGTTTCGTTATATCTTCTTCAGGTATTTGAAAAATTATTCTCTTTTTGGAATAGTTTGGACCCCTGTGTCCGGTCTCAAAATCATGCTATCGCTTCTTGCTATGCTATTTTTTCAAGTGAATTGTGAATCTTAAATTCTCAGTATTTAGCCTAGAGTTGCCAGCTCTAAAATTTCTACAACGAATCAGATTGTTTTATGGCATCATTTTTATTTTACGTATTGTTAACTAATCTTGTTTAAGTTATAGTTTTTCATCATTCTCAAGGGTCTCCCAATTGGGGTTTCCACTTGGTCTTCTGATGTATGTTTCTTTTCTAATCCACTTGTCGTCATAAAATTCAATATTCCGGAATATCTTTACCTAAGCAACCCTTATATTCAGGCGTATTTCCAAGTGAATATTGTAAGCTACAAATAGCTAGATTTTCAATTCTTTTATCGTTCCTTGTGTTCCTTATCTTGGGACTTACCCGCTATTATGACCTTTCCTACCTATGTTAATCCAAACCTCTCCGTATAATGATCAATCTGAACCCCTTCTCTAACTACTCTAACTATAGAATCTCTTCTGCTGATAATAAAGTGAAAGAATCCTGGAAAATCATCAAGGAAACTCAGACTAGTTATTCTGGCAATGCAATACCTTGTCTAGAAAGTGCTGATGATGGGGTCCTTCTTTCTGATGCAACCTTTTTAGTGAGTATTTTTCAAATGTTAGTAGTAGCATATCCAAACCTAATACTAAAAATATTCATTATATGTCATCTTCACATCAAAGTATTTTTTTATATCCAGCAACTAAGATGGAAATTGAACAAGTTATCAAAAAAGTTTGTAAGAAAAAATCGTCCGGTATTGATGAAATTCCTGGTCTTGTTATAAAAAACGTTGCCAATGTAATTTCTGATCCCTTGACTCATATAGTTAACTCCACTTTCATAGAGGAAAGGTTTCCTGATATACTGAAAATGTCAAAGATTTTGCCAATATATAAAAATTAGGGCTCGAGATCTGACTGTGCATCTTACAGGCCGATATCGCTACTTATGCAGTTTTCTAAGATTATTGAATACTGTTTCTATCAAAGAATATATGATTACTTTGAATCATTCAGATTATTTTCTTCTAGTCAGAATGCTAATAGAAGAAATAAATCCACAGTTGATGCAATTGATCAACTCATTAAACATGTGTTGGAAATCTTGGAAAACAAACATCAGACTCTGGGGTTATTTTTTGATTCGAGCAAAGCTTTTGACCTCGTTGACCATGACGTACTGCTACACAAATTGCAGTTTTATGGTATACGTGGCCCGCATTGAATTGGTTTAGATCTTACCTGTCTGGCCGTAGTCAGCTGGTCTGTGTGAATGAAATTAACTCTGTAAGTAAATGTTTAGTAAGAGGGGTATCTCGAGGCTCTGTTTTAGGACCTCTTTTATTTTTGATTTTTATTGATGATCTTCCAAAATTTTGTTCGAAAGCTTCCATTACTATAATTTTTGCGGATGACACTAACATCTTGGTATCTGCGGAAACTATGTCCGAAGTAATTGTCAAAGCTAATGAAGTAACTGATCTAATTGAGGAGAGGTGTTCTACAAATGGCCTGCTGCTAAATTCTGCCAAATACCAAATGCTCAACTTTGTTACTAAAAATATAACTATTGATAAAAGCTATTTAGTAAGGTTAAATAATGAAACTTTACATCAAGTTAATTGTACTAAATTCTTGGGTGTTGATTGGTAATAAACTTACCTGGAGGTTCCATGTTGATAGTGTCAAACTGAAGCTCAGTAAACATATATATTTACTTCGTAGGTTGAAACAAACAGTCTCTTTTGATGTTCTCATGCTTTTATACCACAGTTTAATTCAGTCAGTGATTTCCTATGGTCTTGAACAGTGGGGCTTATCAGCTAAAGCTGATGAAGTGTTTGTTATTCAGAAAAAGGTAATCAGAATTCTGGCTGGGGCATCTTCAAGTGCAAACTGCAGGCCATTATTCATTCGTTATAGTGTATTAACAATGGCTAGTTTATATATATATATATATATATATATATATATATATATATATATATATATATATATATATATATATATATATAAGAAACAATATTTTAATTATTCCTAGAAATGAGCAAATCCATGAACATTTCACCAGAAATAATGTTCAACTTTATCAGCCTTATAGTAGATTGACAGTATCGAAGAATCACCCCATGTGCTGTGGGATTAAACTATATAATAAGCTTAGTGATGACATTAAATCCTCAAACATCAATGTCTTCAAAAGGCAGTTCAAGGTTTTTCTATTGCAGAAAGCATACTACTCTGTGGATGAGTTTCTCCTTGAATCATAATTTGATTGTAGCTTAGTGATTTTATTTTTATTTAAGTCATGCTTTGTATTTGATTTTTTATGATAGTTTGACCTGTTGTATTAGCCAGTATTTTAAGATGATGTTTGCCTGATGTGATTGTAAATGAAAACTGATTCAATAAATGTTTGATAGATTGATTGATTGACCTAGGTGAAATATTGTATTTGTAAAATCATTATTACGTTTTGAACCTTGTAAGAGGACAGTCAGAATAAACGTTTTCTACAGTGCATTTTGCCAGTTATTTTTCTTATCTTATATTTTCACAAGACTTAATATAATTCTTGTGTGTGTTAAACATTCATACTCGGAGTTTGGACCCATCAACACAACATCGAGTGGTCCCAAGCTAAGATCATACACAGAAAGGACCATTGGTTTAGGAAAAAATTCAAGGAAGCCGCATACATGTTTTCCAACAACGTATTCACCCAAGCTAGCGTAGAGATACGCAACATATGGAAACCCATCATCAAGCGAAAAATGGCCAACTCCCGCCAAACGGTCATCTCCCACTGAACCAGTGAAGCGGTTCAGTGGGAGATGAATCAGTCCAGTCATCACCCGAAGACGATTATAACAATCGAAATGCCGTGAACTAACGTGGCTTGGAATCTCTTAACTTTTCATTTTTATTTTTTTACTTTTATTTTTTGTTCAATCGTTCTATTTTTCTTGTATTTTATTTCACTAATATTTCATTTCAGGTTATTTTTTGCTTAATATAATTGTTATTACAAACAAACATATTTGCTTTTTCTGGAGCCGGTTCCCCCTCTGCAGTAATTAATCGTCGCCAACACTTATTCCACCTAATCTGCGCCAACAGAGCGTTGCAAATTTTCATTCGAGCACGTTTTGGTCTGACGTGAGCAAACGCGGCACCCATCGCGCGGACAGCTTTCTTATACCTACATGTTGATATATTATGTAACAAACACGTTGTTTTGACATGTTCATAACCTCTGCTATCTCTCTCACTTCAATTCGGCAGTCGTCTAGCACCCTTTGGTGAACTTTGATGATGATTTCGTCGGTAGGGTTTTCGGTCGTTACGAACGTTTATCGTCTCCCAAGCTTTTACGGTCATGTTTGAATTCAGCTGCCCAAAATGTCACTGTTGTAAATGATGGTGCAGAGTGCCCATACACAGAATCCAATTCACCTTTGATTTGATTTTGTCCATTTCCATAGAAACGCTCACATCACCTCATTCAAACGACTGTTACATAGTAAATGCTCCTCCAAAATGGTTGAAACTTTGTTGAGTAACTGTTAACAGATGGACAACGAAATTCACTAGCTTTTATTTACGGGTGCTGCTATCTTCATAGTCGGAAACTTTTTAAACCACCCTCGTATTCTCCGTTGAGCCAAACTTCGTGCAGATGGTACATCCTTATATTTTCACGTCGAAACTCTCATATCTGCCTTAGGAAATGTCTCCTCCAGCATATAATTATCGATATGGAGCAATATTCTGTTTTATTTTTCCCAGCTGAAATTCAATTTTCGAATTTTCCACAATTTTTTTTGCCCATCGTTGAAGGCATACTTTGGTGTTTTTTCTAGGTTTGTACTCCAAACATTTGCCCAAACATAGGACACGTACCTATGAATGATATCTTTTTGGAAATTTCCCAAATTTCCTTCATAGAAACAGAAAAGTAGAATTTCAAAAACTACACCATCTATCACTTGAAAAAGCTACTGTGCTATCGATATATTTTTCAAAATAAAGTTTGTGAAGATCAAATCGTGAGGTGTAGTTTTTGAAATTACTATGGATCTTCATCAAGTAACGGCCGGATCAATCAGAAAAAAAAAAAAGGAAAAAAGGAAAGTAGAAAGCAAAAAAGCTTTTTTCCTTGGAGTTTATTTTCTTTGAATATAAATATATGATAAGATATAAAACTGATTGATATTTCAATTTTGACAATGTCCCGAATAAATCAACACAACACATATTTTCATGAATTTGTTTAGCAACACTTTTCGATTTATGTATTGTTTTTTTTTGGTGAAGATTTTTCAAAATGTTTTATTGCTCAATAAATCAGGTCCAGGGAGGTAAATGACAAATAACAATATAAACGCATTAAAAGCTCTAAAATAATTTCGGGCTCACAATTTGAATGAATAATTCATCTACTTATTTATTTTCACGAGTCATGTTGGCCAGATAAGAAGATTGGAATTTCGCATTGTTTCACTTGTAATAACGTTATAACTCATGCCGAGCCAGATTCAGGTTTTGTGTTTAGGAAGAAATACGACGTGTATGAGTATGTATCATGCAAATGAGGACATGGTGTACAATGTATTTTCGTTAATTATTGGGGTACTCCAAAAATATTGTTCGGTCGAATTTAGTGTAGGATGCTAGCGAGATATAGAGTGGAGGCAGGAACCGATCTGACAGAAAAACACCGAATCATCCAATTATCTTCTTCTGTCACATTGATGATAATTTAGTTGTTCAAACCAGCTTGAATGAAAATAGTGTCTGTAAAACTATGATGTTTAATTTTTCTTATTAAGGTACCAAAATTTTCAGCATTTTACCAGAAGTTGATTTCAAAAACTATTTCCGAAGGAAACAGTCAATGAACGTTTTTTTTTTATTAACTTTACTTACTAGTATTGAATATAAGTGTTCTTGTTCAATCGTTCTGAAAACATAAAATTTCGATGGTTTAGCGTAGTCAAGTTACAATTTGGTGATTTTCCAGAATTTGTAATTTACCATGTTCAATAACAAATTCTGCTACTGCTCACGTTCTCTATCGTTAATGATATTGATTTTTTTCAGGTGTGTTTTCGATTAAGTCACAAAGCTAATGATAACTTTGTTTTAGATATTCAGTGAGCAAGTAATTAGAAAAATAACAATTAAATAATTATTTGAGTCACTTAACACATTTTGAAACTATCACCAGGTACTTACCTTATTTGTGTGGTTACTTGAAAGTAATGACCTACTTAATACTCAACTATTCAAATTGAATGGATTAATCTCCCTAGAAGAAATATTCATTCTCAACCAAGGTGGCATTTTAAAAAAAAAAGTTCAAGTTTCTAGACCATTATATTGTTTTAACATCGTCGTCAGATTCTGAAACGACGTTTATTATTTGGTTGGCCGTCAGTATTTCTTCTATAAAATTCCTATAATCTTCAGGAATTACTTTCAATTTCGAGAACTCTAAGAGATCGGTTTTCTTAGCTTTCGTTACCAGCAGCTTGAAAGTACACATCTGTTTCAAATCAACGGATGACCAATCCAAAGTCTTTTTTGCTTCATTCATGTCGTAATATTTTCATTTAGTAGTTATTGTGTGTTAATTTCTGGGAAGGATTTTTTGGATAGATCGTACTCATCCTGAATAATCGTTGGTTAGCTCTTCTGGACGCGAATCCATTTAATATGCAGCCAGTTAACTTTTTCCTTCTGGGTATTAACTTTAACATTGTATACATTTCCTGAAATAACTCCTTCAATATCAACAAAATCTGTGTATGTCATCGTCGTCACTTTATATGGTGACGGTTTAATCCTTGCTTCTGCTATTAACAGGGCCCATTCTCTTGTAGTATACTCTTTTATATGTTTTCTCTGCTTCATATATTTCAGATCATTTGTTTCCAAATTTTGCTTTTTGTTGACAGCATACAACATTGCTGCAGTTATGAACTGATTCCGGTTCTGTCCTCCACACGTATCACTGAAAGATGCTATGTGAGATACAGTATCAGGTAAATCAAAAACGTACTTCAAAAGACAACTTGCCACTTCAGTACTACCCTTTTTTCCATTGTTTTCATCCCATAAATAACAAAAACAATCATTTTTAGCTGCATCCATGATGGTGAAATTGTAAACATTGAGTTTACGTTTGTGATAAATTTCATTATCTCACGAATAAGGAACACTCAAAACTGATTCAAGATCAAAAGGTGATACCTTCATCAGCTATCATCTTCAGCTTTTCCAAAGACTACATTTTCATATCTTCCTTCTTCTTGCTTTTTGTTTTTGTCCCAGTTGTCTTGCAAACTAGTTTTATCGGTGGAAGAATGGTAGGATCTTTTTTAGGAATGAAAAATGACAGTGATGGATCATATGAATTGAAAATATTGCGGTATACAAAATATGACACTGGTGTAATGTTCCTTTCTTCATAATAGTCATCTTGGTATAGCCGATACATACGGAACAAATTCAATTTGGGTGCTAGATAGAGTCTTCGAGTATGTTTTCTGCAATACTATGGGAATCAATGTGTGCTTTTACAGCAAGTATTCAATTCTTTTGGGGTCGCATTATAAACTGTGTTTCTGTCACTAAATAAGGAACACAAATGTTGTAAGTCATCACCTAGCACAAGTGCGTATCTAACCATATCCTAACTTAAAATAACACAGGTGTCAAATGCACTTACCACGATTGTGAGTATATTTATCGGTACTCAACACATTTTATCAACTCGACTACGATGTCTTTGACTTAGTGAACAATTACCACATTTGAGCATAACTATATACTCAGAGACGCACTTAACACAGTTTACCCCAGAATTGTACTCAACAAATCTGTGCGCTAAACCATCGATATGACGTTATGACAATTCCTAGTTTTTCTATTTTCAAACGTTTGATACATTGTCGCAAAATATACATAGAGAAAAAATTTCATTGTATTGATTGTATTATTCAAAGTAGGATTTGTCTTTAGCCCCAAAATAGGTCTCAGTTTTGGTTATGGACAAAATACAAGCACTACAGGAAATTCCTTAAGGCGCTCTCAGAGCGGTGCCTGTGCGAAACTAGCGATTCATTATGGATTTGAATCGCTGAAGATTAAATCCATTTGGAAAAACATTCTCAGGAAGTTAATTACACGTAAACGCAGTTTTCCAAATGAAAGAGTTTTTAAACAGTGAAGATCGAGGTGTACTGAGTTGGACCTTAAAACGATGAGCAGCCGCATTCCGTCGCTTATTTCTTATATGTACCGCTCTTGTTGGAATCAAATGTGCAAAGTCACTTGAACACCTCCCGTGAAAATATCTATAGAAGAGAGACAAATCTTCAACCTTTTTTTTTGATGTTCCAGGCTATCAAGGTTGCACGTGATGTTCGCGTCTTCAATCAGGCGGATGGCTTTTTTCTGGAAAGAATCCACCCACTTTAGGGTATGTATGGGGGAGAGCTCCATACATCAGAACAACGATCCAAAGAAAGTTTGATCTGAGCTTATAAAGCATAAACAGTTGCTGAGGTGTGTACAGTTTCCTGGTTCGAAACAGTGTACCAAACTTTTGAGAAGCAGCCTTTGGAATCTCCGCGACATGATTGTGCCAAGACAATGGTGTCCATTGTAACCCCCAACATAATTATCGAAGCAGAAAGCGAAATCGTCTGACCTGACATTATTATATCCGCTTCGAAGACATTTATCTTCTTGGAGAAAACTGATGCCTGGGTTTTTGTGGCATTGAATTGAACTTGGTTACTTTCATCTCTATTCGAAATCACTTCTAGATCCTCATTAAGATATGCAACCTCCTGCTGCCGGTGAAGATGTGCCCTGGAATCCAAATTGAATGACAAAATAAGTGTGCTATCGTCATCAAAGCACTATATTGGATTCTTGAGTTTTTCAATAAGTCGTTGATATAAAATAAAAAGAGAGTTGGAGACAATATGGAACACCAGCGTTGATAGTGAAAGTATTCAAAAGATATTCATCGATGGCCACTTGTAAAGAACGTTCTTTCAGGAAGCTGAAGAGCCACACACAGAAATGATTCGACAAGCCATAGCATCGAAGTTTGGCCAGCAAACCCTCAAGCCAGACACGGTCAAAGGCCTTAGAAATATCAAGCGCAACAGCTCTTCATTCTCCAAGTTTCTCGATTGCGTTACTTCAAATATAGGTGACATACGATAGAAGGTCGCCTGTTAATCTTTATTTCCGAAAGCCATATTGATGATCACTCAAGATGTTGAAGTCTTCCAAATATTTGAGGATATGGTGGTCTATAGTTATTTGGAAGATTTTTCTTGCTCTCTTTCGGAATAGACTCATTATATTCCATATTTGAAACCTCGGACTCTTATTTTTTATTGGACCGAGAAAAATACCATCCTCGTAGAGTAAAATGAAGTTAAGAAATCAACAAATATCAGAGACTTCTTAGGCAATCTATCAAAAGTATTTCATCTAAGATTAAAATTCAGTTAGAACAGTTAGGTGAATGACGTTTTATTTTATTGGTGACCCAGCTATGAAATCACATTAATCCCGCATTTATAATAAAAAAATAACTGAATTTCACTAGTTCGGATTTCCATTGTCTACTATATCACTACTATATCAGTCATCACCCGAAGACGATTGTAGACACTAACAATCGAAACGCCGTGAACTAACGTGACTTGGAATCTCTCCACTTTTTATTTTTATTTTCTTTTTTCATTTCTTCATTTTCATATATTCAATGGTTCTATTTTTACTTGTATTTTATTTCACTATTATTTCATTTCAGGTTTATTTTGCTTAATATAATTGTTATTTTCAGCTATTCATTTTTAATTCTTCTTTTTTAGTTGTTTTAGGGATTTCAAATCATTTTATATAGTAGACAATGGAAGTCCGAACTAATGAAATTTATCATGAAACATTGTCAATCACCTTCAAATAAAAAAATAACTATCTATAAACACATTAGATGTTACATTGTAGTTGTGATGCTGTACTGGATTATTTACACGTGCATTGCTGAAATAATCACCAAATGTAATTTTTTCAAGTTTGTACAAATTATGCGTTAGTCTCGTTTCTGTTGGTGAACTTTAATCATCATTATTTCGATTGCATATATTTTTTTTAGAATATATCATCATCTTTCCACCAGGTACATACCACCTTATTCATACCACTCAGATAAAAATTATGTGCCAAAAGTACATACTTCAGCGAGGCGCCTTTATAAACGAAGATTCACTTACACTTATAAATTTGGGTTTCACGGTGGTCCACCGTAACGATAGAAAGAAGTACCGCGAGTTTTTCGTCGCAGCAATCGATTGATTCGAAGAATTTCCGATTTAACAACTTGCGAATGCTATTTTTCTCATTGGCATGTTTGTAGAACATATATAAATCTGTTTGTCCGTTGAAACATCAGGTACGCTTTCAATAAGATTAGCTTTACCACGAATAATTTCACTGCAATAGTCCAGGAGTAATGTTTGCAGTAAGTGACCATACCTGATTTTTTATTAACACGCTTGTATTAGCTTCACTCATATGTATGTATGTATGTATGTTTGTTTATTTGTTTGCTTGTAACTATCAAGTTCGGGATCTGTATTTGACACAATTATCGACATTATTGCTTGATCTATTAGTGGGCAGATGGCGCTGTACGTAACCTCCTTGATATAATAATAATAATACAAATAACAGTAATACAAATAACATTTATGAGCAATAAGGTAATTACCTATAGTCTATTTCAAAAGAGTGTAGAGTAATAAAATCTCATTAAGTATTCAAAAGCGCTACAGGGTGATCCGTCAATAAATTCTGTCACTTCCCTAGTCCGCATTACAAAATTATGTCGTTTCATAAAGAGCAGGTAGGTATCACCCTGTTTTAAGGGATTTGTCCATTGTTATCGACGGATAAATACTGAGCCAGAGGCGCGCTAGTGGGATAATTGCCAAAAGAATATGCATTCATAAAAATTATATTAAAGGAAATAAAAATTTAATACAGCAGAACAGTGTTATTAAAAAAATATAAAATGTAACAATAAAATATATACGAACCGAAATCGGGAAATACTCACAAACACACACGAACGAACTTTACGTATTGAAACACTTGTGGGGACTTTAAATCAATTTATTCACAAAAACGACAAGAACTTTACTGGATACGTTATTACAATTTGACACTTGAACAATACTAAAACTGTGAACTTCCCTTAACGTTTAACAACACTCTATTTATACCCTAATTGAATGTTCTAGAGATTACTAGGTACAATTTTCGAGAACCTTCCGAGAAAATAATTATTCAGACTACCCTTAATTCTAAACCCTAACCTAAGCAAAAGTGTCACTGTCACTGATACACTGGTCTCTGTCCAGATTGCTTATCCCGCTACAGTATATTTACAATTCAATTAAATTATTCTACATCAGTATAGTCTTCATCCGAAGAACTGTCATCATCCCCTGGTGTTATAATTATAGGGTCAACCACCTGATCGACCAAGTTGTCCAGTTCCCACATTTTATCTTCCTCTTTTAAAACATGCTGGATTGCTTTTTGCCAGTTTTCTGATGTGATTTCCATAATGGCTTGATCAAACAATACCTTGACATCTTTCATTTTAAATGTGGTATTGTGCCTTGCAACATATCCTTTAACTTGTGCCCATATAAGTTCTATAGGATTTAATTCGCAATGATATGGCGGTAGGCGCAGCACAGTTACTTTATACTTTTCTGCTACATCTTCTACGGCATATTTCATGAAGCGAGATTTATGTTGTTTTACTATGGCTAGTAGTTCCTTCTTTACTGAATTCGTCTCAAACTGAATACCTTTATTTGACAGCCAGTTAATAATTTCTTGCTTTCTCCAAGCTGAAGTTGGTACCTTCTCTAAGCGCCTTGAATGGTAGCTTGCATTATCCATAACCACGACCGAATCAGCTGAAAGAAATTTTAACATTTCCCCGAAGTAGTCTTCGAAGACATCCGAATTCATGTCCTCATGATAATCTCCCGTCCGGCACGACTCAAAGCTTAACAAACCTTCTTTTAAAAATCCGTCTTCGCTTCCAATGTGAGCAATTATAAGCCTCTTCCCTTTTCCCGAAGGCACTTTAATACCAGTCGAAAGGCCTTCTATGAAAGCTTGGCGAGAACTTGTTATATTTTTATCTTGCCACATTTTTTTGACTATATAACCTTCGTTTATCCACGTCTCATCAAGATAAAAAATTTTCTTTTGCTCTCTGCGGTACTGCTTTATAGTTGTCAAATATTTTCGTCTCCAGCAAACAATTTCATCACTTTCCAGTAATAGTGCCTTTCGATTGTGCTTTTCCCAGGCAAAATTCATACTTTTTAAAGTTTTCCATAAAAGTTTTCTGGATATCAAAGGAATATCGTTATCTTGGCTTATCTCGATAAATATTTTTTCAAGAGTGGGTATTTCCTTTTTAAAATAAAACGAATGAACTTTTCTTCGAATGTCACATTTGGTGTCTTCATCTAAGATTTTTATTGGTCTTCCTGATTTTCTCTTGCATGGACTTACCTGGCCTGATATCTTTCTTTTTCGCAATAATTTAAAAATCGTGGACTGTCCAATTCCAGTCATTCGGGCACATCGCTCAACACTTTCTTGCACAGACAAACTAGGGTGATCGTGTTTTATGCAATCATATACATTTAAAATTATAACTTTTTCGCAAACAGATAGCGGATAATTTTTTACACTTCTTTTCTTTGGAGTAAATGTCCCCATTTTATAACTTTTTCACTATTTCTATATCACAATATCCACTGTACGTTTAATTGGTGTAGTAACAATTACTATTATAACTCGAATGTTTAAGACACCATTACAATATATTTAAACCCTTTTTCTTAATTACCTGGGTTTAATAGGTATTGCATGATTGGTGGGCAGGGTCAAAAAGGGATTATTATAATGACATGGCATCTCGGAACTAAGTGTTAACCCTTTTTTGAGAAATCATGCTCAAGTATATGAACCCAAATTGCATATTAAATAAGTTTACAAGAACCACTAAAATTAATCTTAATCTTTTTTTAAGAAATTTTACTTACCTAAATACATGTAGGTACTTAGTTTTAGACCAAATTACTTCCCAAAAATGGCCTTTTATTATTATCTATGTCTGTAATTTTTAATTTACTTTAATTATTAAGTTTAATAATCCTAAGATTTGCCTACGCCCATGGACGACAACGAAATTCAGGCAAATTTTATGACACTTCATGATTTATTACTCTACACTCTTTTGAAATAGACTATAATATAATTCAAATTTCTTCAGCGGCAAAATTAAAAGTAAGAATATGATAAATACATCTCAGTTTGCAGAAAAGTATAGGAAAACACTACACTACAATACATTACTCCATGCTGGTCAACAAAGTTGATTTCAAATGATGTTTCACTTCATATAAAGATGAATTCAGGAGAGGAATTATCCTCATATATCATATATATCAAAAATGAAAATTACAAATAATAAGGACCCAAGAATACTACCTTGGGGTACTCCAGAAATAGTCTCTTCACGGATTGAGCATAGCAGGTTATTATCAAGCGTTACTTTTTGTGATCGACCTCGGATATAGCTATTCATTAATTCCAAAGCTCTTTCTTGAAACCCTATGAATTTTAATTTCGCAAAATTTAATTTCGCAAAAGGCTTTGCTTTGATCCAGGAGAACTGAGATCGATGGTATAGATTCATCACCATAAGTACATATATCATTTATGACTTTCAATAGAGCCGTATGTGTACCATGTTTCGAACGAAAGCCAGACTGTACTTCTGGTAAGATACTATTGAAATCCAGGTATTGTCTGCTCTGTAGAGAAAGTATTTTTTTAAAAAGTTTGGAGAATGTAGGTAAGATGCATATGGGACGAATATCATTAAAATTTTTAGGTATGGATATTTTAGGTATCGGAATGACATTGGCAATTTTCCACAATTCAGGAAATATACATGTTCTCAAGCATTCATTGAAAATGTGTTTTACTTTCTCTATGCAGAAAGGCAACACAATTGTTATCATTTTCAGACTAATATCATCTAAACCCAATGCCTGCGATTTCAGAAATTTCAGAGCATCCCAGACATGATCACTAGTTATTTCAGTAAATGAGAATTTCAAGTTACTTCCCTGAAGATTATTATTATAAAATGATAGTAGTTCCGCATTTACGGAGGTATTACCGGCAACATTCAAAAAATAATTGTTAAGTAAATCAGGCTCACGTAGTTCTAAAGGAATATTATTCGTTTTGTGAGTCAATTTTGTGCATGCACCCCAGTCGCTGAGATAGCGCCACATCGTCTTAACGCTATTTTTATTTTTGTCAAGCACAAATTGCATATAGGCAGATTTCTCACGTTTCACAGCTTCGTTGACATAATTTCGAAGCGTAATATAATATGCTCTATCTGTATCTACATTATTGTTCGACATTACTGCTTGAAGGCGCTGTACGTAAACTCATTGATATAATTCGAACTCACTTTACATGTATTTCTTCATTTGAAAAAGTATTTTTTTCATGAACACGCGTGCCTGCCGCCTTTTTTGTGAACTACCTTTGCGCGCCTGCTGCCTTGTGCTTGGTAGCTAATTTTTAGGCTCCTTCTCCGGAGTCGGAAAAAATCAATGGTCATTTTTCTAGACAATATACGGCTGATTGATCCCAAAGTTTATATAAAATAAATATATTTCTAAAAGACTGAAAAAACACGTTTTTATAGCATACGAAACTAAAAAATGAAATATAAATTCAGTTTAAAAAACTTGAAACACGCTTTCAAAGAACATCGAACTAAAAAGTTAAAAATATTATTTTGCAACGAAAAATACCAGTATAATTGTGAAAAAGCGTGCTCAACACACAGTAGTGAACCAAGTCAAAATCCGATGGCAAGTCTGAAAGAGTCGTCATCCAATAGAGTCCCAAGTGATGCTACAGGAACAGCATTCAACCAAGCACCAGATTCTTCCACAGTTACTGCGAGAAGACCAGCCTTATTTTTCAAAGTGTCAAAAGCTGTCTTCAGTAAAATACTAGTTACTTGATCTAGTAATGGTTTATCCCATACCCTCTGGTTTTTCATGTCTTCAATTTTCATTATTTGGTCAGTTCTAGATTCCCAAAGAGATATGCCCCGATCAAAAACACAATAAGATATTGTCTTTGGGTATTGTAAGATGATTTCTATCAGATTGGAAACATTGCAAAATGAGTACAGAAATGATGGCAAAGCAAGTGAAGTGGCTGAACGAATTCCCAATCCTCCTCTAGAAACTGGAAGTGATGCCTGTAACCAAGTTTCGTCTTCGATACGGTTATTAGTGATGAGTTTCAACATCCTTCTTAATTCGTTATCAAAATTTTGTAATCCCTGTTCGTCATGCCAAGTAGGACTGCATCTCAAAATATACGATAATTTTGGAATGGCTAATGAATTTTTCAATAAATAGAATGCGACATGTGTTGGTAAAATAGATAAACGTTCTGACATGACACGAAGTGATTGTGATTTTTCTTTCAAACAAAATTTCAAGGCATCATCAGATAATGGGACACCAAGGAGAAACCAATTGGGTTTTTCAATCACTCGTATACCAGGAGCGATTGGGTTAAATAGATCGATGACGCAACAGTGGTGCAATTTTGAAAAAAATTAAAAATCGAAATGAAATTTTGCTTATAGGCTATATTGATGCCAAAGTCAAATTTCGAATATGTTGTGTACTTCACTGGAGACACTGTATACAGGTTGTCCCTTATAAAACTCCGCGAGCAAATATCTGAAAAATGAGAGAGAATATCCATATTTCGTGGGAGCAGATGATTTTGATGTCAAAGGGTCCTCTTATTTGCGAAGAATATCCAGTAAAAGGCGTCATCCATTAGGGCGTCGCGACACCGACGCCAATTTTTTTAAATGTTAACCTAGATTTTCCGATTCGTTTTTGGATTTTGCATTAAATTTTGGATTCAGCCATATATCAGACTTGTAGTTTTCCTTGAACATTGATGAAAAAAGGCAATTTTATTGCATATTATAAAGAGAGCCATATAAGTCAAAAAGAATGCAATAATACAAGTTTATCAGTTATGAGTTCATTGTCTGTTCAATTTTATCTAGTTGCGTATAGTATTTCTGTACAAATTGAAATAAATGTTTCAAATTACCAAAAAATATGTTACTTTGACCATAACTCGACTAATATGGTGATAATGAAATCAATTAGTGATAAGAAGAATAATTTTAGTAATTGTTCGAACTGCCTTCCTCCACGTAGAATACACATATTGCATCTTTTTAATAATTCCCGATTCGTGACAGCTAAAAGCTTCTCTCGCGTTATGGAAGCACAAACATTTGTGATACTATTTTTCAAATCCTCTACATTTTGTGGACGTCGCATATAAACTGAGTCTTCGATATATTTCCACAAAAAGAAATCTAGTGGAGTAATATCTGGACTTCGAGTTGGCCATGGTATTGGCCCCTTAGTTCCAAGCCATTTCTCATTGAAAGTATCATCTAAATATTGGGTAACTATTCTATTATTATGTAGAGGTGCCCCATCTTGTTGAAACTACATATTCAGTCGAGTTTGTATTGGTAAATTCTCCAAGAGATTCGGCAACACATGTTGTAGAAAAACCAAGTACCTCTCCCCATTGAGAATACCTTCGAAAAAAATGAGGTACTGTCAAATAACCATCAATGATTCCGCACCAAACATTAACCCCCCACACAACTGTAATCTCGTTTCTTGCAGCCAATGAGGGTTCACGTCAGACCAATAGTGACAATTATGTTTGTTTATTATACCGTTCATAATATTTTTTTCAGAAACTGATCATCATTATGAATACGGGTGGATAACCATGCAATGAAGTTCAATCTTCCATCAGCATCTCCTGAATATGGGAATATATTTCAGTTATTAAAAATTAAACATGAAGATTATTACCTGGATGTAGTCCTTAAACCAAATGTATTTTGTATGGATGTAATTTGTTTTTTGACAAAATACGTTGTATTGACGATTTCGTTGTATTTGACCTAGCACTGCAACACTGTGATTCTCATCAGTAGCCGTTTTTTGTTTTTTTTTTGCTTCCGTTCATTAAAACATTCATTTCGTGCCAAAGATTTGGCTAAGCCAGAGAATGTTTTGTCTGACGGTAATTTTCTGTCAGGATACCGATTAGCGTATATTCTCACTGCTTCTTTTGAATTCCTTCTTGCTTCGCCATAAATACATATCATATCCAACTTTTCTGCATTTGAAAATTGAACCATTTTTCAATTTTACGAAAAATCAACACAAAACTGAATACACTTTCGTCAAATCTGACAGGTTTTCTCACAGATCGATAAATATATTATTGCATTTTTTTTGTCTTATTCGTGACCCTCTTCAAAATACGCAATAAAATTGCCTTTTTCATCAGTATTCAAGGAAAACTACAAGTGTGCTATATGGCTGAATTCGGAATTTTACGCAGAATTCAAAAACCAATTGAAAATACTGGGTTACCATTAAAAAAAAATTGCGTTGGTGTCGCGACGCCCTAACGGATGACGCCTAGTGCTGGATCTCTGCGTAAATAAGAGGACCCTTTGAAACCAAAATTATCTGTTTTCACGAAATATGGATATTCTTTTTCATTTTTTAGATATTTGCCCGCGGAGTTTTATATGTGACACCCTGTATAATCGATATGTTCGTCGTTTCTGGTTCTCCTGAACTATATTTACACGATTGGTATGCTGACGTGAATCTAAATCGGGTGCTCGTTTGTTTCCACACATTGCTAACGTATCATTTTCTTCATAGTATGTCCAAATTATCTGCCAACCATCCATCCGCGTGTGCACCTCCATATTTTCTGTAGATTCCGCACCTATAATTATTCAATTTCGACTCACAAGAACTCCTCTTCATAATCGTGCATTGCATATATGCGAACGTTGTGAAATGAGAGAAATGATAGGGGAACTTTGCTCATCATCCACATATGAATTTTGAAAAGATGTTCGCCGAGTCTAACTACTTCGGCCCTGTCCACGTACTTTGGCCAGGGAGAATGTGTGATGATTGAACTTTTCGCAGTGATAACTCGCAAGATTCGACAAAGATTCAACCTGCTCATTAATTAGTCACCATCTTATTGGTCTGGGTTATTAGTTAGTTGCATCCATTATTGGCCAACAAAAAAATATCCAAAAAAAGTGTGTCTACTTATGTACACACATTATTCGTTCAAGTTCATTTACGTATTTCAAATATTCATTAAAATTCAAAAGTTCAAACGTCCCAATAGAAGAGCCCAGGAGAGCCAATTTTTTACTGTTAACTTTTGCAATTAACGTCGTAATCGTGAATTTTGGATTTTTTCAGAAATGCTGCATTATACTTTTGGATTATTTACTTACTTTGCGCGTAAACTCCGAATTCCTGAAAATATAAAATCTATCTCAAATATCAATCGCTCCAAAAAAGAGTTGAAAGAGCATATTCTTCAAAGTCAGAGACTTGAACTTCCACGTCTATTTGAGTATATGGGAAAAACCATACGCACCTTTGCTATATTTTCCACTTACAATTCTGTAATACATATGTGCTCCTATATGTATGTTTATATGTATATGTGTATATATGGGCACTATCGTTTTGTTAATATATATCACATCCATTTTCAACAACTTCCATATCGATTTCAACGTGTTTTTATATATTATTACTAGTACGCGTATTTTACAATTGTAAGTTTATACTCAATTGTCAATTTAGTTTTATGTTTGTATGATTTTATATTTTAATAATATTATATGTCAAAACTGACAACTTTTTATATTTATACTTATATTTGTGATTTTATATTATCTTATGTGTTTTTAATTTCATATATTAAGTAGTTTATTCTCATATGCAAATCCCTTTTATATAATTTATTCTCATATTCATCATTAAGTCATCTCATATTTATCATATATTATTTTTTTTCCTTTGGATATGTTTTTCACCACATACAAGCAACATCTGATGCATCCGTGGTTACCATGTTGTTTATTCAACTGTATGTATCACTTTGGTTATTGATTTTAGTGATTTGAATCTGAATAAACATTATTATTTTTTCACCGTAGTGTGCGCTGGTCAGGCCCTATCGCCCGACGTCCCGATACATTCGGGAGGGCGCGCCAGCATTATCAACCAATAACCACTCCCCACACAGTGGGGTAAGTGATCATTGGGTCCGAGAATCATTTGCCCTGAGCAAGCGCAGTGAGCCAAGAATGACAGCCTTCTGCATCTGTGCGGCTAAGATTTCTGCCTTAGTGATCTGGATAGAGTCTGCGGAGTTCGAAGAGAAAATCTCGATATTTTATCCATTTTTCCTCCTCTTTTCTGACGATATTTGTCTCGCCAGGAGCTGAAAACTCCACGACAAATATCGTTTTGCTATGGTGGTCGAGAAGGACTACATCAGGATTATTAGCTTGTATGAGCCTGAGGGTGGGGAACGAATAGTTGCAATAAATTCGGCACTTTTCGTTCCCCACAACGGATTCAATATCCCACGGAGCGTAGGGCAACAACGATGTTTCATCAATACCGTAAGAGTGCCGTATATGGTAATATAGAACTCTTATGGCCGCATTATGTCGATGGATATAGGCCTAGAACACATATGCTGGACATGCTGATAGCAAGTGCATTAGGGTCTCGGGCGCCTCGCGGCAGGCCCTGCACCTTGTGTCAGGAACCTTTATGACCATCACGCGACTGCGGTAGACTAAGGTATTGAAGACAGCCAGGATGGATTATTATCATTATCATTATTACTATTATTATTTTCCAAAGTACACGTACAAACAATTATCCGTATAACCCTATTTTTTAATCTAAAGAAATCAACTTCAAATGTTCAAGCTAGTTTCGCATATACCTACACAGTAGGTTGAATGGACTGACGCCTATCAGAAAACAACTACTCCCCTGGCTAAAACAACGAACGGCGTTGGATTATATCCGGCAGGCGTCAGTGCTGGAATCTTCACAGAAAATTTTCTGCATATGCAATTGGCAATATAATTGAAAGAGTCGATTTTCAATTTTGGAACGGACACACTTGCAGACCAGTTTCGGGCTCATTAGCCACTCATCAGTACAAGATAGTGGCCATCATCGACCTAAAGTCAATGATATTCCATAATTGAAAATTGAAATTTTTTCGGAGTATTTCATTCCTCGTCCTAAAGTGGAGCGAATAACAAAATGTCACTCCATCTAGTGGACGAGTTACTAACCAACTGCTTATTCGAAATTTTCCGGATTCCTCTGAATAAGGAAGAAAAACTTTTTTATTAGTCAGTGGACTATGCTTGAAGACATGCATTAAACAATTCCATAATCATGGAATATCATTCACTTTAGGTCGATGAATGCCACTATCTTGCACTGATGAGTGGCTAATGAGCCCGAAACCGGTCTGCAAGTGTGCCCGTTCCGGAATTGAAGGTCAACTCTTTCAGTTGAATTGCCAAGTGCGTATGCAGGAAATTTTCTGTGAAGATTCCTGCACTGACGACTGTTAGATATAATCCAACAACGTTCGTGGTATCAGCCAGGGGAGTAGTTGTTTTCTGATAGGCGTCAGTCCATTCAACCTACTATGTAGGTATATCCGAAGCTGGCTTGAACATTTTAGGATGATTTCTTGAGATTTGTTGACTGCCTGTCTTCAGGCATAGCCTACTGACTAATAAGAAAAAATTATTTTCTTTTTCATGTTGATAATTGAAAAAATAACATTTTCGGATGTCAACTCCTTGATTTCGATTTGAACGATGAAGAATGTACTGAGAAAAAATGTGATAACTTTCCTTAAAAGACAATATAAAATTTTAATTACCAGCCATAATTACCAGCCAGAAGTTATTTCCTAGAGTACGAGGGTCATTCCGATCTTGAACTTCTTCAGCGCCTAGATTTATCTGAGAATATTTCAACAATAATAATAGAAATTACAGGTGATAAACCGTTAGGAAAACAGTTCACATGTAGTTGTTTTGAATTAAAATTGCAAGTAATTGTTTATCTTTGACCTTATAAAGATCCGAGGCTAATCAAATTGTATTTTTACTAGTCCAGACGTTGGGTGTAGCGATTGCGATGAACCGTTAAAAAAATATAATGTCATGTTCATTGTTACTGACACAGCTAGGTATGTTGTTACTCGGCACTTATGGAGATTGGGCACAGTTCAAAATGTTTTGATTAGATAAAAAACATTTGTTTAAATTTGGAATTTCGTTAATTTTTACAAGGCTGTCGTGAAAAATTTATGAATATCGGTATATATGACCAATGATCATGAATATTACTGGAGTTTTTTCCCAACACCAAATCGTTATTTTCAACACCTCGACACGTGTTTCGATCACCAAGTGATCATCTTCAAGAGGAAAAATGAACTTCAGTTTAATCAGTTTAATCATCCTCACTTGGTGATCGAAACACGTGTCGAGGTGTTAAAAATAACGATTTGGTGTTGGGTTAAAAGTCCATTAATATTCATTACTTCACCAAATGTTCCAAACAATCCATCACCAATAATCATGTTCACTAATGTATTTGGTTGAGGCTAATTTCAGAAAAATTAAGGCAAAATTCTCCTGAATTTATTTTCAAATAGAGAAGAGAAACAAAAAATACAATAGAAGTATTCAGTGGAGGGAAAATATGTTTTTTTAGATACCTACATCTTCTATATCTTTAAAAAAGTCAGTGATAAATGTTTCACTTTTCATGAATGATAATGACTTTTCAATGACGAAATTAGATTAGATAAGACAAATTGTAAAATAAATAGATAAGACACCAAAGTTGTGGTATACCTGTATGTGTGGTACACCTGTAAGGTATACCTGTATAGTAGTTTTTCCAGTTTAATCTTCCTCTTGAAGATGATCACTGCGTTATCGAAACACGTGTCGAAGTGGTAAAAATAACGATTTGGTGTTGGGATAATACTCCAGTAATATCCTCAAAATACAATTTTGACTTCACCTTTGTTGGAAAAAACTCGAAAAAAACAAAAATTCAATATATCGCTTTCCTGTCGATGGATATCTCTCGCCTACTCTCACCATCAACGTTGGTGTTCTCCAGGGATCCATATTGTCTCCAACTCTCTTTTCATTGCACATCAACGACTTATTGGAAAAAACCAAGATTCTAATATATTGCTTTGCTGACGACAGCACACTCGTCTCGTCATTCCATTTGGATTCCAGGACATCGGTTACGGAGGCACTGGCCGCAGGAGGTTGCATTTCATAATGAGGATCTAGAAGTGATTTCGAATTGGGGTAAAAGTAACCAGGTTCACTTCAATGCCACGAAAATCCAGGCATCGGTTTTCTACGAAAAGATGCATGTCTCCGAACCGGATATAATAATGTCAGGGCAAACAATTCTGCTTTCCGCTTCAATAAGTTTGTTGGGGGTTAAAATGGACACCAATATGTCGATTCACGATCGTGTCGTTGTAATTGCAAAAGCTGCTTCCCAAAAGCTTGGAACACTGTTCCGAACCATAAAACTATAAACACTTCAGAAACTTTTGATGCTTTATAGAGCTCAAATCAGACCTTCTTTGGAGTGTTGTTCTCATGTATGGAGCTCCGCCCCTCATATCAGAAATACGCGATGGACTGTGGCTGCTCATCGTTTTCAGGTTCAACTTAGTACACCTTGAACTTCACTGTTCAAGAAGTCTTCATTTGTAGAACTGCGTTTATTAGGAATAAACTTCCTGAGAACATTTTTGGATTCAATCTCAGCGATTCAAATCCAAGGCTCTTAGAGGATTTTTCTGTGGTGCTTGTGTTTTTTTCTAAAAAAAATATTTCACATGGTGGTGAAAGTTATTTTGACTCAATAGATATAGTGAAAAACCACATATCTTATATAACACTCTTCGGAACTATGAATTTTTGTGAAACCCAATACCAGTTCAACGTAATAGCGTATTAATATTTCAATGATTTAATACTGCACGTTACTCTAAAAGCGGTCCAAAACAAGCTCTTTTTCCAGTCACCAGAAAGACGCCAACTTGGTTGATGAAACGCGCATCGAGAAATGTATTGTATTTCTGGTGTTTGTTAAGAGTGCCTGTTTTGGATTTATTTTACGCCAGAGATTCTAGTTTTACTTTTTGTCAATAGAAGATATAATGTGGCTCAGGCATCATTATACTGTTGGTGTTGACCAAAAAATTACAAACAAATAATGATGAGTTAGCAGGTGAATTATCGTGATGCGAAAGCCATGAATTGTTTTTCCACAATACCAGACGTATTGCATCGCGCAAGTGGCGCATTACTTCAAGATAATACTCCTTATTGACTGACAACCATATGGCAAGAACTACGTCACAGTAATCGAAAAAAACAGTGAGCAAAATCTTGACATTTGATCGAACTTGACGTTTTTTTTGGTCTTGGCTCTCCTGGGTTCTCCCATTGGGACGATTGGATTTTGGTTCATGAGTATCATTGTATCATTGAAAAAAATGCAGCCGATATGCTGACATCCTCAGCAACTTCTCTAATAGTGATTCGACGATTATCCATAACAATTTTATTCGCTTCCTCAACATTTTCATTTGTTCTCTGTATCTGTAGAGTAGGGAGGGTGAGTGTAAGTCCACAACACTCAGGCTACATGTGACCCATTGTACATCCCCCCGAGGAGTTGTCCTCCTAGGTCATCGTCCTTCCTATCCTTTTCAGAAAGGTGGACAGGTCACTGGGAGATATCTCCCATCGGCAGGTGTAGGTCAATACTCGCCGAACACACACTCTCTTATTGACGATAACTCCGGGCACTCGCATAGGAGATGCCTGACAATCTCATCTTCCTGTTCACACATCCTTCATAGAGGTGTGTCCACTAGCCCCATATTATGGAGGTGTTTCCTTAGTTGACAGTGACCAGTTAGAAATCCTACTGTTATGCGTAGATTTTTTCTGGTAATCGTCAGATATTTCTTCGGCGCCAGCTTCTCAGGGTCACCCATGGTGATCCTGGCAAGATTGCATCCTTTGATTCCATCCCATCTCTTCAGGGATTGAGCATGGGTGTAACATTTGGCTAGTTCCGCAATTGTCGAAGTCATCAGGCCGTAGGTGCCACTGGGTCCTAAAATTCTTACTCCAGCCGCCTCCTTTGCTAAAGAGTTGGCAATGCGATTAGATTTACTCCTATCGTGTCCTTTAACCCACCTCAGGATAATGTTATTATCTACCGAGGCTTTGGCTAAATCTTGGTGAAACTCTAGTACTAGCCCTGAGGTTACACGTTGTCTGTTCAAGCCTAATAGAGCTTGTCTGCTGTCAGTGCAGATTGTTATGTTTTTGCCAGAAATTCCTTTCCTACTTATTTCTTTTGTGGCGATTGACATACCATCATTTTCATCCTTTGTTGATGTGCTGAGGCAACCAGGGCGGGCGTCGTCATTCCCTTCTTCTCGACATTATGTGAAAAGCTAGTACCACTTGTGAACATTTTTCTAACTCGGAGGATCAATCACCGTATACCACTGTCAACGTTTCAAGTGATCCATATTTTCGACAACAAAAAATCGCCAAACACGCAAAACACCTCTAAATTTTATGCCTTTCAACAGTAAACTCAACATGCTAAATATCTGAAACTGTGAACATATGTTCAAGACGAGTGTACCAACCTACAAAATGAAAACATGCTAATCGAATTTATATAGCCAGCGAAATTTAAACATCCACCTTATTTTCTGAGCAGCTCCCGTATCACATTCACTACTCCATAATCTGTGCTAGAGCCTCATAAAACTCTGGACACAGTGTTGGTCGTTACCACCCATGCATTCATTCTTTCACTTCACAAATACCTTCTATCCTATTCAATGGTAGAACGTAAAATGCAAAGGAATTCTTCTTCCCGATTTTCTCATGATTCAATAGGAAGTCTCGTCAACGAACTACGTGTTCTAGACCAGTTATCACCATCAATCGGAGATAGTCTTCAAAATAGTTTCTCCATTGATGTATATTTCAATCACAGTCGTACCAATTTGGTAACCATAACATTCAACACTACTCAACTTAGACAACGGTCGGGAACCAATTAAAAAATTCTTAATGAGTGGCCGACAAAACGACGTCGAGAAAGAATGTGTGCGGCAAACTTCCACCAGTTCTGTTAGGAATCATGAAGACCTAATAAGTACAGGAGAAATGCCTCTGAATCTAAGGATTTAAATGCTCAACGTCGGTGTTCGCGGAAAGTAAAAGATAATAATTACAGGTAACTAGTTAACGAGTCCCTCAGTGGTCTTCTATAAATTTAATTGGAAACACATTAGTTACTATCGAATGGTAAGACTTCGGAATGTTAACAAGGGGCAATATCGAATTTGCATCGTGTTGAATATACATGAATAGTGAGCAGTCGGAATTTCTATTAGTACTGACACCGACGTTCGTTTTCCACAGAGGACATGATGAATGCACCGTAACGAGAAAAATCAACGCCTCTTCTCGGCTCTCTTCAAATTTTTCAGTTCGGAGTTAGCAAGTTGCTCCGTGGTTGCATGTCACAAAGACATGAGATGTAGCAAACTGTATAAAAGTTTCTCACAAACAATTAAACAATGGTGAATATAATAGAAAGTTTTTGGCTTTCTACTACTCCACCTTGATACAAAATAAAAATTGGGAATCTTCCAAAGAAAGAAAGGTAGTAATCAATTATTTGTCGGTCGGTAGCTAAGCGGTTCGGCGTGGGTGCTTTGTTCACTCACTCAAATTGACTGCCGTGTTGGTCGGTGGTTCAAGACCTAGTCTGAACGATCGATCTTCACTTGCTATCGTCCAACCCGTGTTACGAATCACACGTTAAAAGGTAACACCCCGTTAATCTTAAGCTCGCACAAGATTCGACTTCTGAGGGTTGTCGTTCGTAGAGGTGTGACAGCTGGTTAACGGAAAAACAGATTTTAAACAGATTTTTTTTTATAAAAGTAGTAACTCTATACATGGATGTGTAGATCATGCAAAGAAGTAACTTTCAGGCACAATCTGGAAGAAAAAAAACTGGAATAAGAAGCCCTCCTGAAACAGCTACTTTCATATAATACATATAATATTATCCAGATTGGTACTGAAGAGACCTGAGGCTGTTCAATAAAATGTTACCATTCATTTTGTATATTGTGTAGAAATCCTGTGAACGATATCTGAATCAATTCCATAACGAATTCTTGGAATACAAACTGAGTAGAGAAAAGTGTTTTTTGTATAATTCAGTGTTCATATAAAATTATTTTTTTCGAAAGATTTTTTTCTTTTCTGTAATTGAATGTTTATATGAAAGTAGCTATTTCAGGAGGGCTTTTTTTTCCAGTTTGTGTCTGAAAGTAACTTATTTGCATGATCTACACATCTATGTATAGAGTTACTACTTTTACAATTGATTGCTTTCTTACTTTCTTTGGAAGTTTCTCACTTTTTTTGCACCAAGATATAGTAGTAGAAAGCCAAAAACTTTCTTTCCCAAAAATTAATTGCTCCTAAAAATATAATACTTTCAATAAAGAAAATATATAATATAAAACCCTCTCATCGTATTCAACATCACTATGAAAGGAACCGTTAATCAGGAATCCTTCCAGTTTTTTTTAATTCGTTTCTGCATTATCCCTTTTCATGACATCAGGAAGATTATTAAAAAGTTTTACCCCAACGTAGGATGTACTGTTCTTATATAAACTAGTTGAACCATTTTTTCAACCTAATCAAAACACCGTTTCTTATATGATATGCTTGAAAATCTAGTTGCCTCCCATGTGAAACCTATACAATACAAAAAACAGCTAATCCAGATAATGCCGCGCAGAAAGCTGAAATAAAAACCATCAAGCACCTGTGCAACGTCTTCCATTCAGAAAATTCGTTGCAAGTAACTACCTATAAATGGAAAGCAGTAACGACCACCGACAGACCGGTTTCGAAGTACTAGCTCATCGTCAGTGTGAACCGTCTGGATATCCCGAACAAACAAAATCAATTCCAACTAGTCATAAGTTCTGTCTGCAGTTGATTAAGTAGGATGTATCACTGCATCACCTGCAGACAGAATCCGGAAGCACTTCTACAAACAAACACTCCGGGGCTGGATGAAATGCTGTCCACAAGGTTTCCTGGAATATAATTTATAAATCAAGCGCGACACTCTCTTTAGGCCAACGAAAATGTTATTTATATATTGAAGCAGCCCCATATAGCAATATTGTAGATGTGAGAATCAATAATAGCATAGAAAAATTCGAAAGTTGATTAGTACTGAAGGTTGCCTTATAATATAACTAGCACAGCTCACTTTCTTTCTGACCTGACTCATACCCGACTTCCAAGTCATTTTGCTATTAACATAGGTACCAAGAAATTCAGTACCACCTGACAAAAGCACATCATGATAAGTTGCTCTGACTTGAAAATCGACAATTTTCCTGATAGTGCTGGAATAGAACTGCATCAAAACATTCTTACCAGGTGTTATAAAATTCGTAAAACAACACCTACCCGGTGAAGAATACGTATCGAAGAGGATACAAATGGAATAAACTGTTTATAAAGACTATAATAACATTACGGAAATGCAGAAAATCTCAAAAACTCAATCTGACAATTCGTATCTCAAAATTTGACAAGTCAATTTATTTATTTTTATTAATCAAAACATAAAACAACCAATACTGTGTGCTCCAAACTCCGAAAGTTCTTGAAGTCTTGACGATTTTCAATGCCGGAATTTACTACTGAGAAGTTTTTGCAGCACCAATCTGTGAATTTGATAAGCTGGTTGCAGAACCTCGATCAAAGTGGTCTGAACATCGTCAAAAATAGTTTTTTTCATTTTCAACCACTCCATCAATTTATAGTATGTGACCAATTTGAAATGGAAGCACAGGTATAAAACATATTTTCCAATAGATTGGAATATAATGGAAGATGATCACTTGGTGATCAAAACACGTGTCGAGGTGTTAAAATACCGGTTTGGTATTGGGAGAAACTCCAGTAATATTCTACACAAAAGGTTCTAAACAGTACATCACAAGTTCAATGACATGTATTTTATTTCACCAAGTGATCTTCAAGAGAAGGTTAAACTGACTAGCATCATTGTCAAATTTCGTCAGTGGTTTATATTACACAGTAATTTTCTGGGGTGTACTTTTCAGTTCTTGCTTTATTTATTTTCCAGATTGTGGAAGGTTATAAACCCACAAAATATACATTTCAGATTTCATGACATTGATTTTGTAATGTATTTTTTCTATTCTCATGTATTTGTTGCTAAATTCTGTTTTTCCATTTTTTTTTTCATGGATGATTTTTCGAGGTTCACCACGGTAGATGAAACATAGAAAGTAAAGGGTTTCGACCCAAAAATTTCAATAATTATGTTAAGTATATAATCAAAATTCTTGCTATATAGAGTATGAAAAGTTGAATATTGTAACGAATTGAAGAATTTACTGTCTTAAACAAATTTATTTCTAACAATATTTCACTATCATAAACTAATTTATATTCAACTCTTAGCAACTAACGCCTAATTCATTTTCACTGTTTGAATTCCTTGTTTAACTGCTCGACTCGCTTTCTGAATTCAGACTGCTATTTCTGGACGGAAAGCAGGGCTTATATATCGGTAACGATCGTTCTAGATTTCTCTAGTGGTCTCTGTACTCGCCTAGTATTTTCCCAGCGAGTCAGACTGCATTCTTTCGCGGTGATGTCATGTGTTTATTCGCTGGCTGAGATATCGGTCAGGGATGACTTCAGATTCGTTACAATATTCATACTATAGAAGTACACTCATGATTACTTTTCTGAGGAATGGATGAATCCAACATTTGACCTTCAGTACCATAATGAACTCCCAACACCGATCTGGTTGGTATCAAATAAAACTTTTATATCAACATTTTAAACAGTTTCTTTCATTTACTATATACTAGTATAATACTCCTGAGGACTCATGCAACATCAGATAGTACCTACTTTATAATAAATGAATTAACTGTTATCGGTCTGTTGTAGCAATAACAAAGATATCGATAATTTCCAGTTGAAGTGGCAGTATTTTGTTGTGTTTTAATATTTTTTATCAATATTTATGATTATTACTATTGTTGCACAATTGTTATCGGTCTGTTGTAGCAATAACAAAGATATCGATAATTTCCAATTGAAGTGGCAGTATTTTGTTGTGTTATAATATTTTTTATCAATATTTATGATTATTATCATTGTTGCACAATTGAATAACATATTAACGACAACTTTTGAACGTTCAAATGAAACAATAAACATGTGCATTCTAAACAATCGATAAACCTTATTAAATGATAATTTATGAGCCGTACAGTTCCTTAATAACTACTTTCGTGGCCACATCAACTTTTTAATTACTACCCGATGATCAGATAACGCCGAAAATATATCAGATATATTTTTATGTTCAATTATCATATTTTATTTGATAGGGTGGGCGTCCTGAATTCCTAAAGAGTTGTACGTTATGATATAAGACATACTATATTTGTGTAATTGTCCTGTCAGCAAACTCGCGATTTATGGATATATAAAAGTGCATGAAACGATTGTGATTCGTTGCACTGTGTTATCGCATCATCTGTTGCAAAACTTGAGTTTCTATTGAAGAATTGCTCCTTTCAGAACATATAAATTTCTTGGGTAAAGACGTTGTTGTGGGTGAGGGTTGCAACAAGAAGAAAATCTTTGAATGAACTATGTCGGAACATTTCAGAAGGTGCTTCTTTACTGATTATCTATTTATTTCTTTTTTTTTCAGGTATACGTTGTCAAATGTTCATTTATTGGTAGTTTGGCATTTTGTCAATATTTTTGGAAGATTGCTCGCGTTTAGCCTGTTCCCAAAAAGGCAAGAAAAATCTCCACAATATCTATAGACCAGTCGCTTTGCTATCAGTGATAGCAAAGTGATATCAAAAATCATGGAGAAAACCGTAAACCACCATATCCTTAGATATTTGGAAGGCTTCAACATCTTGAGCGATCATCAATATGGCTTTCGGAAACAAAGATCAACAGGCGACCTTCTATTGTATGTCACCCATATTTGGAATAACGCAATGGAGAAACATGGAGAGTCAAGAGGTGTTGCGCTTGATCTTCTAAGGTCTTTGACCGTGTGTGACTTGAGGATTTGCTGGCCAATATTCGATGCTATGGCTTATCGCCATAGCAGTATCTGCTTCGCTTCGAGAGGTGTAACTTCGAAGCAGTAACTCGTCTTGATAATGCCATCTGAGATGATGGCGAAACGTCGACTATCGAATAGTACACAACGGATGAACACCCGGGTACTCTTTGATCAATACCATATTGATTTCAATTTAAGAGCCACCGGTAGACAGCTGTTCAGCCTATTGGGCATCGTCAGTATCGGGCAGGCGGTCCTCGATTGAAGACAAAATGAGAAAAACCAAGAAAGTACTTGATAAAAATAGCTGCATTAACGCAAGCGAAACATAAGTGGAACCACCTATTGGTGTGACACCCAAGTCAACTTGCCAAGTTTTTTATGTCATTGTTGGTGGTTTGACCAATCAACCGACAACTGCGGTAGCAGAAATTTGGGAAGCTAACCTGAAATGCCATCAGAAAACGAATCCACATGTTTCTAGAAATTATATAAAATCTAGAAAGGTTAATGCAGTCAAGCTGCTGGAAAATAATTCCATGAAAATCAAATAAATAGATTTTCATGGAATTATTTTCCAGCAGCTTGACTGCATTAACCTTTCTAGATTTTATATATATATATATATTTCATAGTTTCAACGTTTCGGCTCCTGCTTTGGTGCCATTTTCAAGAATCACTTAGATTTGTACTTACATGACTCGAGGACGAGGTCGTAATCTCCCCAAGTTTCCTTACTAGTTCTATGTTTGCTGTATTCCACTCTAGGTTCGCACTAAGTGCGAACTAATTGCGACCTTAGAGTCGAACACAGCAAACATAGAACTAGTAACGAGACTTGGGGACAAAGGAGATTACGACTTCGTGTCATGTAAGTACAAATCTAAGTGATTCTTGAAAATGGCTTCAAAGCAGGAGCCGAAACGTCGAAACGATGAAAATTACAGACACGGTTCAACCCGGACAACAGTATATCAGAGAGAGGTTTGGTGAGGATTCGCCATCAGTAACCCTTTAGCTCCAGTTGCGTATGAGTGGTCTTGTTGATTTACCCTAAATTTTTCTCTATTCTTATAAACGTAGAGACACATCTCATATATATATATATGTTTACAGACCAGCAACTGTGAGTATTTCCACCTCTTTGAATGAGTTTCTGCATGAGTGTCGCCATCCTAAATTAGCAATTATTCTGACCGCGCGCTTTTGTAAAATAAATACTCTTTCAGCAAAGGAGCTCATACCCCAATTCAGAATTCCATAGTGCAAGTGACAGCCAATAGTTGTATAATACAGATTTAGGAGAACCTCTCTTCCACAATCATTCGACATAAATCTCAGTTGATAACAGTTCTTTCTTAGTTTATCACATAGTATCTTCTCTCCGAACGAACATCTTATAATTGAAATTACTTAGTGTGACAACGTGATTGGCGGAACTAGAATGGATTTTTAAGGTTTTGGTGTATAGAACAGGGAAAATTTCAATATTATGTCGTTATGTTTGAACTGTGATTTTAATTTGAATGTTTTCATCAACGAAACTATGAAACTTTTTTGATTAATTGCAAGTTCTCATTCGTTTCACTACCCCGATTTTTCTATTAATGGTCATGTTAGGTATCTTAGTCAATAAGTTTTCTCCATCCTGTTTGTTTTCATTGTTTATTTAGTTTTAACACATCCAGCGCTCTCAATTCACACTACGCTAACACATGCTATATATTTGTGCTCTTTTCTAACCTGGTACTTGTCAAGCTATGTAAGTGTACATTATTCTCATCATGTATTATAACATGGGCCGGAGAGTTTGAACAGATGAATCATTCATCACGATCATCTTAGACCTTGTTAGGTGTTCGCTTGTTCCTGCTCGAGATGACAATAGCAGGCGCGGCCCTAAGATAGACCCATCGACCCTTTCAAACAATGGTTTAGTAACTCATCACTTCATTGGCATAAAATATATTTGTCAAAAAATCTTTTTTTGTTTTTGCACACCACAAAGGGTGAAGTGTAATATGCTCTGTATGCAACTGTAAAAAGGGATGTAGGATGTAGTGCTAAATGTGGTTGCAAAAAAGTTGTACTGGTCTCTGGCAGGTACAACCTGTCAACGCCGGTTGTGCCCCAATATTGAATCACCAATAGTTGAGGATTCGTTCGATCTAACGAGAAGATATGCGATGTATCACTATTGAGGCAATTTACTTGTACTCAGGATGAAGAAGAACATGGATAACAAGAATAACAAGGAGAAGAAGAAAAATAAAGAGAAGAAGAACATGGAGAAGAAGACGGAGAAAAACAAGAGGAAGCAGAAGTGTTAAAGAATTGTGAATCACATGAATAAATTTTCAATTTTTTAAAATTTACACCGCTTTTATAATTTTCAATTCTCGCCAGTATCTTTTATTATTCAATGGTTTCAAATTAAACAGAATCACAACAGATCCGTGAAATGGCCCTATCGAGGAAACCTCGTTAACAAAACGCGCTAAGTACATACATTACCTCAAAGGTGGCGTTGAAACGTGAGTATATATGACCAATATAACTCTTTCAACTTTTTCAATCGTTATATCTCAAAAAAGGGTGGCTTTTAGGAAAAAAGTATTTAGACATTTTTATAGAGAATTATTTGATCTGAAATATTTGTCTGAACTAATTTTATGATAAAACTGACCGTTATGCTGAAAATCGCGAAAACACCTTTTTCGTGACCTTTGACCCCACATGAAAGCAAATAAAAGCAAATGGAATTCATTTTCAGATTTTCACAAAAAGAATGTACAAAAATTCATTGAGTGCAGAGCACTCGAAAAGTTGAATGAAGGTACGGAAAAATAAGGTTTTTGAATTTGTTAGTTACCTTTATTGATCGAAAATACAAAATATAGTTTTTTCATGGTCGGATAATTTTTTTCGACTTTTTCATCAACAAAATGTATTTAATTAAAAAATGACGATGGTACCCTTTGTAAGTCTGAGATACTAACTTTCAAACTGGGACAACTATTTTCTTTATTCATCATACTTGAAAAAATGGTATTCTACGTCGTGCAAACCGATCTCAGATCGACGGAGTTATAGTTGACATTAATTATCTCGATCCTTCGTTCTACTAATGGAATTCTTCACTAATAAACTACAGGCTTGTACGTCTCTATATCTATATAATTGATGATTAGAGAAAATTGATATTATTCCCTAATGAGGAGTAATGCTTTTGCGAGCCCGATACTGAAAATGGAACAAGAAATACAATAATTAAAATAATGGGTGAATACAATTGACTCATTGAGTATACACAACTAATTGGAATACATTGGATGTTCGCCGATGATCATCGGATAGAGGGTTGTGGTGACGATTTCAGCGCATCAGTTAGGCAGCCTTGAGTCCTGAACAGTTTTTGTTTATGATAAAAAAAACCGTTCATTGAACGAAGTTCTGTCGGACATACGGTTCAATAAAGGACTACTACTTCCATTAAGTAACATTATCGTTTCATGATATCACCCTTTTTTCAGAAAAGCATCCATTCTCAAAAGCGATGCAGTGATAAAAGCTCATTATGTTTGCAAAACCATTACAGGATGCTTCGCCTGAATTTTTTTCATTCCTGCTTATTTTCTGTCTAAAATGGGTATTTCCACAAAAGAAATTAACGTCTGTATCTCTGTATCTGTAAAGTAGGGTGGGTGAGTGTAGACTCACAGCACTTAGGCCACATGTGACCCATTGTACATCCTCCCGAGGAGTTGTCCCCGACCTAGGTCATCGTCCATCCTTTCCAGGAAAGTGAACAGGTCAATAGAGGGACATCTCCTTTGTATTGGCAGGTGTAGGCCAAAACTCGCCGAACACACACTCTCTTTAGCAACCTTGAGGTGTCTTACGGTGGCTTCCGCGAAGATTTTGGAAGGTGCAGTGATATTACTGTCGTTGCGCAGCTTTTTCAACCTTCTTGGGGTTCCCTCCGTGGAGGTGCACAAGTGAGGAAGCTTTCCTGCACAGGTAAGGCAGCTGGTTCCTTGCCTTCATTCAAGGCGGAGCTCTTGGCCCTCGCCGCAGGAAGTGCCCTTGCTGTTGGAGGTGATCTGCTATGTTCAGCCTCATTCCAAGCGGTAGATTGGGTTGGACATTTGTGTTCATCCCCAGCCACCGCCTCAGCTTGAGGAGAGCACTTCTGTCCAGCCTCGGGATTGTTTTTTTCTGTTGTTTCTGTTTTTGTGTTGTTTCATTCATGTGTGTTCCGACGAGTAGCAAGGAAAGAGTTGGTCAACTCTGGCAGAGCCCTGCATTACCAGAGGTAGGCTGATTACAATGAGGTTTCGCCCAGATCCCTTAGGGGATCGTTCGTGACCGGCGGTCATACAGCTGTCTGCACGATTTCTTACACCTTAGCTTGGGTGGGCTGGTCCACGCTGGCATGTTTTGCAGAGTCTTTTGGGGGGTTTTAGTTCACCTTACCCTACTTATTTCTGCCACTGACCAGGAGTCCGGCGACCCCGTCCGTAAGGCCACATTGGCTTTCCGGACAGGGCCTCCAGTCCCCTAGCCGTTCCCCCAACCGCCACCTGGGGATGCGCCCGATAGGTAGGCCAACCCACGAGTAACGTCTCTAATGTAATACGAAAGATTATATTTGCGGGGTGCAAACATATGAATGACACACTAAATTAAAAGAATGTGACCCGACCGGTATTCAATCTGGGTTCTGTTGTTCTCTAGACAATTTCTTTAACCACAATACGCTATCGGAGCCACTAAGGAGAATTACGGCAAAGTCACATCATTCATTCGGTCTCTCGTCGTGTTGTTGCGATTTTTTTCAAGGATAAAACACAAACACGACAGAAAAATCCTTAGGGAGCTCTAAGAGCGGTGCCTGTGTAACGTTTCATGTTGAAATTGAATCGCTGGGGATTGAAATCATTTGGAAAAACGTTTTCAGGAAGTGTATTCTACATAAACGCAGTTCTACAAATAAACAGTGAAGTTCACAGTCCGTCTCTTGTTTCTGATATATACCGCTCTTGGTGGAGTCAGATATGCCAAGTCACTTTATCACACATCAAATTTGTTAATAGCGATGAACTTAACAGCTGAACCTTATGCATTTCAAGATTAGTTTGTTATTTCATTTCAGAATAATTCACAATTTAAAGCATTATCAGGATATTAAACATCAACCCCAATGTATGGAATAAACCGAATTGAAATACAAGAAAAATTTGCTTTTTCGATTTACTTTTTCATTCATATGTCTGCATACTGCAAAATAAATCATTTGTAATCGGTATTTATGTTTTGATACAAAAGTAATAATCATAGGTTTACATGATTTTATGGGTCTGTCTATCGTTACTCTAGAGTAAATGGAGTAAATTGGAGTACTGGATTAACTGGAGTATATGATATATATATATATATATATATATATATATATATATATATATATATATATATATATATAAAATAATATTTCATCAATCGTGTATACTTTGCTCTGTAAATGGGAAACTGTTGTACAATAAACGCTACTATTATTAGCTGCTTATGTTCATAGAGGTTTCACAAAGGTTAATGTTGAATTATTTTTCTCAATATCACATCTGTGACACCAGTTTTCATATTCAAAAATGAAAAATATGCATATAATGAAGAAATTTTTGAAACGTTCCATTATACGTCTAAAAACAGATTCGGAAGAAGAGTTTTTCTGTTGTATTATTTCTTTAATGGTTTCATCAATAATATGGTCCAATTAGCATGAACATATTTTTCAGTAATCTTTATTGACTTGTTGAAATCATTTTCAACTAATACCATTCAATTTTAAAGAGGCTAAATAGGGGATAAAAAAATGTAGATTTTTTTAAAACGACATAAAACATTTGTAAAGCACGTTTTATTGTATTATACGACCAAATGTTTCGAAAACTACTAAAAATTTCATTGATCTTGATGAGTATTCTAAAAATTGTGATTTCTATCATCCATTTAATTTCTTCACTTCATCAATCTATCTTTTGGTCTCTCAATATATTTTGTAGGTTTCTATATTCAAATTGATTATGTTAGGTTAGGTCCAAAATGATCCTTCACCGCAACCCGCAAGGGTTTATTATGGCTCACACTTATTCGTATTCGACCAAATAAACCCAGCTTTTTAACGAAGCCGATCAGTTTGTATGGTGAGTGGTCTTACAGGTCATATAGTAAGAGTACGGCTCTGCCGAACTCTAAAAACCTGATTCGGTCCCCAGCGGGGCAGGCACAAAGGATATGCTCTGTTAATGAGGTAGTCGGATAGTCAAGGTGCAAGATTCGCACCTTGATACCCGCGACAACCTTCCCATATGAGGGTTTTTGCACGTCAGCTACACCTGACGATGCCTTAAATTCATCCGTGCAGGGCTTTTTCGTGAATCATCACTTGAGCGCAAACGTTTGCTAACATGTTCATGGGAGTGTGTTCCCCCACCTGAGACAGATTTTGCGTACGCCGCTCAAGAATTTGGTGCAAAACGAAATCATAAGGTACCCCGCTCTCGAGGAAACGACTCGGTCATTTCCTAGCTGCACCACCAAACCTTTTTTTAGGTTCAGTTATTGGATCAGGAGTTGGAGAGCTGAGAAGCTCTCGCTTCTGATCTAAATTTACAGGTAGGTCAGTTGGAGTCGTAAGTTCGACATCCATCTCCTCTGTAGCGTCAGCGTCAGAAAGAAATTTTAAGTTTACTGTGTCCATAAAAGTCTCACGAGTAGGTAGGGAAAGAACGTCAATCACGGCAGAGCCCCAGCATTACCGTAACAAGGCGATGCAACGACGAGAGGGCGCCCGGTATTTCGAAGGTTCCGTAGTAACAGTGACAGCTGATAGGCTTAGTGACAGTGACAGCTGATACGTTCAGTGTCATACATCCTCCCGGCACATATACATACACCTTAGGATTTGGCCATCGTTGGGATGCCATTCAGTTAGGGAATAACAGAACCACAACTGATTCTGTCATTTCCGTATTCAGCGGGGCTACGTGGAAGCAGGCATCCGATGGCCGGTTTGCTCAACCCCCACATTCCAAGCCAAGGTACTCGCCAAAAACAGCATGCACAGTGGTTCAGGCAGTGAAAGATGAACAAGGATAGCCAACTCGCCATTCAAATGGGTTTGTTGTTTTTTTCAAATCGTTCTTGAAAATCTAATTTCCATAAGGTTGATCCCAAATTTTTTGTCAAACGTACAGGATTCCTAATATTTTCGTATTTTATTTTCATTGTTAGCTTTCACTTAGATCAATAATGATTGCAAATGTAAACTGAAAAAATGTTCTGTATCCTCAAAACAAACTTTCCTCTTTTCATATATTTTTTTAATATTGGATATGAATTATACGAGGTCTGTTTTGCAAATTAAGTGAATGTTCAAATTTCACTAGAAATGTAGACAATGGCATAGACTGACTGTACTCTGAGTCATAAAAATATTTATAAGTGGTACAGCCTTTTTACAGATGGTCGAGAAAATGTGAATGACGACGCTCGCCTTGGACACCGAGGAACTGACGAAAATATTGTTATAGAGAATCGTTAACCCGGCGTCTGACACGTGAAAATCTTGAACATCTCCCGATATGTGGGGTGTCATATACCCGGTTTATTTTTTTTGTTAAAAAACGTTTGGCTAGGATTTTTTATTTTTTTATAACAAAAATTTAATTTTTATATCGCCTTATTAGGGAAATAAACAATTATTCGTTTAAAAAAAACAGAATAATAAATTGAAATGAATTTTGTTTGATGTGTTTTTTTCACTGCATGAAAAACAACTACCAGAGAAAAGTTTTTTATTTCGTAAAAGTAACAATATCAAAACATAAATAAAATTACACAGAGTTATCTTTAGAAACGATCAACCAAGGTCAAAAATGAAAAACAAAAAAGTTATTCTCTACTGAATTGAGCACAATTTTCGCAGTACATTTGCGCATGTTCCAAACATAAACATTTTTCGCAACCTTCACATATGTATTTTGTTTCACGATCACGATTGCGAGGACAAAAATCACATCTCCGCTGTTTATTGAGCGCTGGTTTCTTCGCAGAAGGTTCTTCAGTTTCTCCTCTGCTTCTATATAAAGCCATTCTAAGGTCCCGAGGTTCCCTAAAATTGACCATTCTTGATTTTTGATAATCATTTATCATTTCAAATCCCAATTTTGTGAGATAGTCTTTTCTTTTCATTATTAATCCATTATTATTTTCACGATGGATAATCTGAGAATTGATGCCAGCCGTATTCATTAGGGAAAAAAATAGTGTTAGAGGCCAACGTCGACTATTGCGACAAATGGTATAAGATGATGACAATTCATCCACTGTATCTACTTATATGTGACAATAATTGTGAAATTTTCTTGGAATCCAAAAAGAATGGAGTTAATATCTCGTTCTCTAACATTCAGAAATGCTTTGGGAATTTCTCGTTTGTTTTTTCGAATTGTCAGATGATGATCTTTCAAACAAATTATAGCTGGTGTACCAGTTATCGCATGTGATGTTTCTGTGAGTACCAGAATAAGGACTGACAAGTCGTTCTACTATAGCAGTAGGAGTATTATCGACAAGAAAAGGTCCATCAGGTTGCATGCCTAGATAAACCTCCATATTTACTAAATAATGTGTTCGAGCATCTACCAAAGCCTGAAACTTGATTACCGTATTTAGCCGGTTTGTTGGGCATGTATTTTCGAAATGGGCATCTGCCCCTGAAAGCCTCTAATTTTTCATCAATAGTTAGGTACTGTCCAGGTGAATAGGCATTTTTACAATTCTCTGTTAATTTCTCAAATAACGCTCTGATCGGTGCTAACTTGTCAACTTCAAGTCTTTGTGCTCGATTTTCTTCATTATCAAACCGTAAACATGTGAGCAAAAATTCAAACCTTGTTTGGGCCATCGTTACTCGAAATATCTCAAAACCTGTACCAGAAATCCTTTACCAAACGTCGGTTGTTTCGAAAAAAACGCCTGCTAAATAAAGCAGTCCTAGTAGAGCCTTTAGTTTTAAATTATTTGTAAGTTCATAATGGGCAGGACTTTTTCCATTCACGTGTTTTTTCTTTAATTTGTTGATTTGTCCATCTTACCATATCATCTCACATTTCTTCGTTGATAAAAATTGAAAAACACTCAATAGGACTTTTTTTGTCTGTCGTCCCAATGTAAGGGCCCAGAAGAGCCAACACCAAAAAAAAGCATGCCGAACTCGATAAAATTTCAACGTTTTTCACACTGTTTTCTTCAATTACCGTAGCGTAGTGCATCAGAAAGTCTTGCCACATTGTCGTAAGGTCAATAAAGGGTATTATTTTGAAATTATGCGCCGCTTGCGAGAAGCAATACGAAGAAATCGACCAGGTTTGTGGAGAAACATTCCATGGCTTTTACATCGCGATAATGCACCTGCTTACTCGTCATTGTTTGTTCGTAATTCTTTTGCCAAAAACAACACCGAAATCATGCCTCAGCTAGTGTATTTACAAGATTTGGCCCTCTGCGACTTTTTTCTGTTCTCAAGATTGAAGAGACCCATAAAAGGACGGCGTTTTGCGACTATTGAAGAGATAAAAACGGAAAGATTGAGAGAACTCGAAGACATAACAAAAAGTGCATAACGGAACTGCTTCGAGGATTGAAAAAAACACTGGCACATGTGTATTATATTTGAGGAGGACTACTTTGGAGGAAACGAAAGAGACATTGATAAATAAATGAATATTTTTCGAGAAAAGTAAAAATTCACCTTATTTTCTGAGAAGACCTTGTATCTGCTGTTAAGTTGTAGAACAGAATTATCTCAACTATGAGAAGTTCAATGTCCCAGGTTATTTCACTTTTTATTTCAATTCAGCAAGAATATTCAGTGATTCATATTAGTGTTTCACAGTCCTTTACTTGTTTATGTTAGTATGTCTGCATATGTCTGCATACTGCAAAATAAATCATTTGTAATCGGTATTTATGTTTTGATACAAAAGTAATAATCATAGGTTTACATGATTTTATGGGTCTGTCTATCGTTACTCTAGAGTAAATGGAGTAAATTGGAGTACTGGATTAACTGGAGTATATGATATATATATATATATATATATATATATATATATATATATATATATATATATATATATATATATATATATATATATATAAAATAATATTTCATCAATCGTGTATACTTTGCTCTGTAAATGGGAAACTGTTGTACAATAAACGCTACTATTATTAGCTGCTTATGTTCATAGAGGTTTCACAAAGGTTAATGTTGAATTATTTTTCTCAATATCACATCTGTGACACCAGTTTTCATATTCAAAAATGAAAAATATGCATATAATGAAGAAATTTTTGAAACGTTCCATTATACGTCTAAAAACAGATTCGGAAGAAGAGTTTTTCTGTTGTATTATTTCTTTAATGGTTTCATCAATAATATGGTCCAATTAGCATGAACATATTTTTCAGTAATCTTTATTGACTTGTTGAAATCATTTTCAACTAATACCATTCAATTTTAAAGAGGCTAAATAGGGGATAAAAAAATGTAGATTTTTTTAAAACGACATAAAACATTTGTAAAGCACGTTTTATTGTATTATACGACCAAATGTTTCGAAAACTACTAAAAATTTCATTGATCTTGATGAGTATTCTAAAAATTGTGATTTCTATCATCCATTTAATTTCTTCACTTCATCAATCTATCTTTTGGTCTCTCAATATATTTTGTAGGTTTCTATATTCAAATTGATTATGTTAGGTTAGGTCCAAAATGATCCTTCACCGCAACCCGCAAGGGTTTATTATGGCTCACACTTATTCGTATTCGACCAAATAAACCCAGCTTTTTAACGAAGCCGATCAGTTTGTATGGTGAGTGGTCTTACAGGTCATATAGTAAGAGTACGGCTCTGCCGAACTCTAAAAACCTGATTCGGTCCCCAGCGGGGCAGGCACAAAGGATATGCTCTGTTAATGAGGTAGTCGGATAGTCAAGGTGCAAGATTCGCACCTTGATACCCGCGACAACCTTCCCATATGAGGGTTTTTGCACGTCAGCTACACCTGACGATGCCTTAAATTCATCCGTGCAGGGCTTTTTCGTGAATCATCACTTGAGCGCAAACGTTTGCTAACATGTTCATGGGAGTGTGTTCCCCCACCTGAGACAGATTTTGCGTACGCCGCTCAAGAATTTGGTGCAAAACGAAATCATAAGGTACCCCGCTCTCGAGGAAACGACTCGGTCATTTCCTAGCTGCACCACCAAACCTTTTTTTAGGTTCAGTTATTGGATCAGGAGTTGGAGAGCTGAGAAGCTCTCGCTTCTGATCTAAATTTACAGGTAGGTCAGTTGGAGTCGTAAGTTCGACATCCATCTCCTCTGTAGCGTCAGCGTCAGAAAGAAATTTTAAGTTTACTGTGTCCATAAAAGTCTCACGAGTAGGTAGGGAAAGAACGTCAATCACGGCAGAGCCCCAGCATTACCGTAACAAGGCGATGCAACGACGAGAGGGCGCCCGGTATTTCGAAGGTTCCGTAGTAACAGTGACAGCTGATAGGCTTAGTGACAGTGACAGCTGATACGTTCAGTGTCATACATCCTCCCGGCACATATACATACACCTTAGGATTTGGCCATCGTTGGGATGCCATTCAGTTAGGGAATAACAGAACCACAACTGATTCTGTCATTTCCGTATTCAGCGGGGCTACGTGGAAGCAGGCATCCGATGGCCGGTTTGCTCAACCCCCACATTCCAAGCCAAGGTACTCGCCAAAAACAGCATGCACAGTGGTTCAGGCAGTGAAAGATGAACAAGGATAGCCAACTCGCCATTCAAATGGGTTTGTTGTTTTTTTCAAATCGTTCTTGAAAATCTAATTTCCATAAGGTTGATCCCAAATTTTTTGTCAAACGTACAGGATTCCTAATATTTTCGTATTTTATTTTCATTGTTAGCTTTCACTTAGATCAATAATGATTGCAAATGTAAACTGAAAAAATGTTCTGTATCCTCAAAACAAACTTTCCTCTTTTCATATATTTTTTTAATATTGGATATGAATTATACGAGGTCTGTTTTGCAAATTAAGTGAATGTTCAAATTTCACTAGAAATGTAGACAATGGCATAGACTGACTGTACTCTGAGTCATAAAAATATTTATAAGTGGTACAGCCTTTTTACAGATGGTCGAGAAAATGTGAATGACGACGCTCGCCTTGGACACCGAGGAACTGACGAAAATATTGTTATAGAGAATCGTTAACCCGGCGTCTGACACGTGAAAATCTTGAACATCTCCCGATATGTGGGGTGTCATATACCCGGTTTATTTTTTTTGTTAAAAAACGTTTGGCTAGGATTTTTTATTTTTTTATAACAAAAATTTAATTTTTATATCGCCTTATTAGGGAAATAAACAATTATTCGTTTAAAAAAAACAGAATAATAAATTGAAATGAATTTTGTTTGATGTGTTTTTTTCACTGCATGAAAAACAACTACCAGAGAAAAGTTTTTTATTTCGTAAAAGTAACAATATCAAAACATAAATAAAATTACACAGAGTTATCTTTAGAAACGATCAACCAAGGTCAAAAATGAAAAACAAAAAAGTTATTCTCTACTGAATTGAGCACAATTTTCGCAGTACATTTGCGCATGTTCCAAACATAAACATTTTTCGCAACCTTCACATATGTATTTTGTTTCACGATCACGATTGCGAGGACAAAAATCACATCTCCGCTGTTTATTGAGCGCTGGTTTCTTCGCAGAAGGTTCTTCAGTTTCTCCTCTGCTTCTATATAAAGCCATTCTAAGGTCCCGAGGTTCCCTAAAATTGACCATTCTTGATTTTTGATAATCATTTATCATTTCAAATCCCAATTTTGTGAGATAGTCTTTTCTTTTCATTATTAATCCATTATTATTTTCACGATGGATAATCTGAGAATTGATGCCAGCCGTATTCATTAGGGAAAAAAATAGTGTTAGAGGCCAACGTCGACTATTGCGACAAATGGTATAAGATGATGACAATTCATCCACTGTATCTACTTATATGTGACAATAATTGTGAAATTTTCTTGGAATCCAAAAAGAATGGAGTTAATATCTCGTTCTCTAACATTCAGAAATGCTTTGGGAATTTCTCGTTTGTTTTTTCGAATTGTCAGATGATGATCTTTCAAACAAATTATAGCTGGTGTACCAGTTATCGCATGTGATGTTTCTGTGAGTACCAGAATAAGGACTGACAAGTCGTTCTACTATAGCAGTAGGAGTATTATCGACAAGAAAAGGTCCATCAGGTTGCATGCCTAGATAAACCTCCATATTTACTAAATAATGTGTTCGAGCATCTACCAAAGCCTGAAACTTGATTACCGTATTTAGCCGGTTTGTTGGGCATGTATTTTCGAAATGGGCATCTGCCCCTGAAAGCCTCTAATTTTTCATCAATAGTTAGGTACTGTCCAGGTGAATAGGCATTTTTACAATTCTCTGTTAATTTCTCAAATAACGCTCTGATCGGTGCTAACTTGTCAACTTCAAGTCTTTGTGCTCGATTTTCTTCATTATCAAACCGTAAACATGTGAGCAAAAATTCAAACCTTGTTTGGGCCATCGTTACTCGAAATATCTCAAAACCTGTACCAGAAATCCTTTACCAAACGTCGGTTGTTTCGAAAAAAACGCCTGCTAAATAAAGCAGTCCTAGTAGAGCCTTTAGTTTTAAATTATTTGTAAGTTCATAATGGGCAGGACTTTTTCCATTCACGTGTTTTTTCTTTAATTTGTTGATTTGTCCATCTTACCATATCATCTCACATTTCTTCGTTGATAAAAATTGAAAAACACTCAATAGGACTTTTTTTGTCTGTCGTCCCAATGTAAGGGCCCAGAAGAGCCAACACCAAAAAAAAGCATGCCGAACTCGATAAAATTTCAACGTTTTTCACACTGTTTTCTTCAATTACCGTAGCGTAGTGCATCAGAAAGTCTTGCCACATTGTCGTAAGGTCAATAAAGGGTATTATTTTGAAATTATGCGCCGCTTGCGAGAAGCAATACGAAGAAATCGACCAGGTTTGTGGAGAAACATTCCATGGCTTTTACATCGCGATAATGCACCTGCTTACTCGTCATTGTTTGTTCGTAATTCTTTTGCCAAAAACAACACCGAAATCATGCCTCAGCTAGTGTATTTACAAGATTTGGCCCTCTGCGACTTTTTTCTGTTCTCAAGATTGAAGAGACCCATAAAAGGACGGCGTTTTGCGACTATTGAAGAGATAAAAACGGAAAGATTGAGAGAACTCGAAGACATAACAAAAAGTGCATAACGGAACTGCTTCGAGGATTGAAAAAAACACTGGCACATGTGTATTATATTTGAGGAGGACTACTTTGGAGGAAACGAAAGAGACATTGATAAATAAATGAATATTTTTCGAGAAAAGTAAAAATTCACCTTATTTTCTGAGAAGACCTTGTATCTGCTGTTAAGTTGTAGAACAGAATTATCTCAACTATGAGAAGTTCAATGTCCCAGGTTATTTCACTTTTTATTTCAATTCAGCAAGAATATTCAGTGATTCATATTAGTGTTTCACAGTCCTTTACTTGTTTATGTTAGTATGTTGTTCGATAGACCACGTACATAACACTAGAAATAAAGTAAAAAAATTGATCAAAACAGAACTGACACTCAAAACAATTGGTCATCGAAGTCATTTGCATTCAGCTAGTCGAGCCTATAATATACTTTCGGAGTCCATTCGACAGGCAGAACATTTCAAAAAATTTAAAAAATTAATTAAAAAATTCGTTTTGGACGAAAGACATCAAATTAATTTGTTACTAAGAGCCTGACGTCCTAGTAACATGGTATATTGTTCTTTTTTTTTGTATTGGCAAATCCTGTTGTTTGCAATGGTTTGTAGTTCTTTTTGTTTATTATTATTTTTATTAACTACTACATACAAAAGTTTTATTTACTGTCTAGATTATTTCTTCTGTATTTCTTTTTGTTTGTTGCTATAGTTTATTTCATAAAATATGTATATTTTTTAATCGAAAATTTCGGCAGTCTCATCGCATACAAGCTCTGCTTTCGCGATGTTCTGTGTTTGTTGTTTATTTGTGTTTATTTGTGTATTATATATAATATAATCGATGTAAATTAGCATGTGAACAATTGACAAATAAACATATTATTATTATTATTGATTACTTATTTATTTCAAAGAAATTCATATTGAACGAATATGAGATAAAGAAACATAGCTTTTGTCAGATTTCTACTTCGATTTTATTTTTTTACGATCTGTTCCGGTTTGTTAGACCATTTTCAAGTAACTTTCATTAGTAAATGTTTGATTTTATTAGTTCTGATGGTCTGAGTTTTTTGTCCCATGCTTCTTTTATTTTGATTCTGAAAAGGACCAAATAAATTTCATGACGCAGGTGAAAAAATTTATATTTTTTATGCATTTATCTTCAATATACTCCTTTGCAACACTCATTTCACAGTTTAGATAAAGAAACACCTCTGCCCACGGTGAATCATTCCACTGGAAAAAAATAAGTGAATAAGAGCTTTCTGTATTCATCCTTGATGCGCCAACATATATGTTCGATTATACTCCACAAAAATAAAAATAATCAAATCGACACTTTTACCGTTCACAAGTGATTATAAATTCTCACCGATTCCTTAAAATAATGAAATAACGGTGTACCATGTATCCACCCCGATTCTTATCATCTCATGAGAGCAGAAAATCCCGTTATACGAATTCCAATAAATATTGAACTTGTTGATTTTTACGTACCTCCCGGTGGATCATCTCATTTTTGTTTTTGCTGGCGAAAACAGCGTGTCCTTTGATGCGCAACGTAGATTCCATCCTTTGTTACGGTAACAGGAAATCGCCTCCTAAGATGTTAGACGAGGAAATTACTTCCTCATTCTGCCTAACCGACGACCGATCGAGAATGAGCAGAAACTATAGATTTTTTTTGACAAGTCAGTTACAGGAATTTCTCCTCTTAATTTTTAACGTGTTTGTCTGCAAACTAAAGCAGCTCTGTCGAGTCGATAAGTTTGTCAAAATGGATCCTCACAAGCGATTTTTTCTGAGAAAAACATTTTTTTTATTTTTTTTATTTGTACCTTGGGAGCTGTCTGACTTGTCCATTTAGTCCAAGTCTGCAGAAAATACTGCAGCCTCTTGGGCTTATTGCGTTTATTTTCCCATCTTCTCATGACACCCATTCCATCAGTCTCGTTCCCTATACTAGTTTGTACAGGTTCCGTGTTGGATGTTCGTTAAATTCTTCTGGGCGTAATTTTGTACGTCCATATATTGCCTGCCTCCAGTGATTCACTGCCTCACATTCGCATAAGATACGTAGAGCTGTTTCTATCCCTTCGTTGCATAATTTGCAGCTGAGGTCTCCGTTATACAGCCCCATTTTATTCAGGTGTCACCTAAGCGGACAATGACCGGTTAGTAGCCCTGTAATTATGAGCCGATCCCTACTATATTGAAGTAGTTTTTCGGTTCTTTTCTCGGACGGTTCCCTAATGACGGTTCTACTGTGTTTGTTGCCAGGTACTCTATGTGCTTCTTATTGGTCCATGTCTTAATCTGGTTTCGTACCAATGATTTTGGTACCCCCAAAGCTGGTTCAGGACCTAATATGAAGTTGATGAACCGCGTCCAGCGCATTCATCAGCTTTATCATTACCTGTGATTCCTGAATGCCCTGGCACCCAATACAAAGTTAATTTGTTCTTGTTTGCAAGTTCATTCAGTTCTTCATGGCATTCCCAGACCAGTTTTGATGTCACCGCGGGTTTGTCAGAGCCCCTAGTTTGTTCTTGCTGTCTGTGAAAATATTGATCCGCTCATTTCTTGAGGGTCTCAATTTAATAAGCCTTGCACACTGCAATATAGCATACACTTCCGCCTGAAAGACGGATGTGTATAGTGCTACCAGATAGCTGTAGTTTAGATTTCTATCCGCTCGGTATATTCCAGCTCCCGTTCCGTGTTTGGTCTTCGATCCATCTGTATACCAGGTATACCAGGTATACCAAACATGTTTTCGAGATGTCTAATAGTCTTCCACTCTTCACAGCTTATGATTTTGGCCGTGAAGTTTGTGTTGAAGGTGTACTTCGGTGTCATGTGGTCCGTGCACATATTCAATATGTGCTCCTCTACTTGTTCCCAAATTTCTGTTCGGTCCGATCTTTTGTAGTTCGGTGAGTTTTCCAGTCAGAATTGGCCCATCCTGGCCTCCCCCATTATAACAAAGTGTAAAGGAGGAAGATTCAGAAGTGTCTCCAAAGTAGCTGTTGGGGTAGTTCTCATTGCTCCTGTCATTCCCAAACATGTAAGTCTTTGCACCTTGCTTAGTTTGTTGATGGCAATCGCCTGCTTCATCTTTGGCCACCAGATCAGAGATGCGTATGTTATCATGGGTTTAATCACCATCGTGTATAGCCATTATACCATGTCTGGTTTCAGCCCCCATGTTTTTTCATTCGATTTCTTCGATGTTCCAGACTATCAGGGTTACAAGTAACGTTTGTGACTCCAATCTTTTCTGGATGGGGTTCAGCAGCTTCAGGGTACGCTTAGGAGCGAAGCTCAATGCATGAGAACAATACTCCCAGGAAGGTCTGATCTGAGCTTTATGAAGCATCGAAAATTGCTGAGGTGTGTACAGTTTTCTGGTTCGGAACAGTGTTCCAAGCTTTCAAGAAGCAGCCTTTGCAGTTTCAGTGACATGATTGTGCCAAGACCTAACCTAACCCCCCAACAAACTTATCGAAGCAGGAAGCGGAATTGTCTGTCCTCACATTATTATATCCGGTTCGGAGACATTTATCTTTTTTGGAAGAACCGGTGCCTGTATTTTGGGAAATCCAAATGGAATGATGAGACAATTTATTAGATTCTTGGTTTTTTCAAATGAGTCGTTGATATACAATAAAAAGAGGTTCGGAGACAATATGGATCTCTGGGGAACACCAGAGTTGTTGGTAAAAGTATTTTGTGAATATTCATTGACGACCACTTAAAGGAAACGTTCTCTCAGGAAGCAATCAAATTTCTAGCACAAGTGTATTATATCTGAGGGAGATTACTTTGAAGGTGACATAATAGAAAGTGATGAATGAATAAATATTTTTTGAGAAAAATGAATATTCACTTTTTTTTAACAGAATAGTATTTTTATTTTTATGTTCTGTTAAGTTCTTATTGAATATGAATGACAGTGTATGACAATAATAATTTCATATTTGTTATTTCAGTTTTGAACGGAATGAAAAAAAAACAATGAATACAGTTCATTTTATGATTTTCACTATAAAGGGTTTTACAAAAACCGCGACACGTGTTTCGCTATACAATAATTTTCTCAAGCATGATTGGAATTTCAAGTTTTTTAATGAGTAGTTTTTTCTGTGGAATTGTGATTTTTTTAAATATTTTTTTGAAAAATAAGACAAGAGTTCAGTGTCTAATTGTTTCTTGTTCAAGAAGAGGAACCCATTTTTCGCTCCTCGTCTAAATATTGTGTGTATACTTATTTTTAATGAGCTTTTTAACACACTGCTTAAATGCTCACACATATTTGAGCTTCGCGCTGATATCTAATCAATGAATCGATGATGATGAATCCCAACCAAGACCGACGGTATCGGCGATCAGCGGACACAGACCGGTCCGAGGACCAGGGTTGCCAACGCAATAAAGTTATTTCGAGTTTGATATCTAAAATCCGAAAAATTCGATGGAACAGCTCGAAATACAAACTCACAGAAAAATGGACGTATTCTTGAATCATAACCTTGGGGACAGCCAGCTTAGAATTTTATGAAATACAGTTGAATATAAAATTTAGAAATCTGAAGGAAAACACGTTTGCTGGTTATTAGCCGTGGTCTGCAGGCATATGGGCCTGACGTTTGGTCTGCATCTGCGGCTGAAATAAAAGGCGTTGAGATAAAGTCGCCTCGGAAACAGCAAATAATCTGTTAGATTAAATAATATTCAGTTAACTGTTTTCTTATTTCTCCAGGCTTTATTTTGTTTCAGATCGGGTTGATCGGTAATTGTTACACAGAACACGAAAGATATGGTCTGGTCAATTCTTTTAGACAATTCGTTATACCAAAAATTTAACACCGAATGATAATGAGCCTGAGACACTTTGAGGTGAAACCGTTTTGCTGAAGTAGGGAGGTAGCGTTTAAAACCAAATGCTCGAAAATATCGGGAGTACCCTATTTTCGCGTATTTTGCGCCTCACTGGCAACACTGCCGACGACTGAGGATCGTCCTTCGCCTCTTGCTCCTCTTTCTCCTCTTCAAGTGGCCGTCACGTACAGTCGCCGATAAACTCTTTGCAACATTTCGTCGTATCCGTTGGTACCGAAAAAAAAAAAATGAGTTCGTTGATTTTTTTTTGTTTCGTTCACATCTGTTACTCATACGGGGTGTTTAAATTTAATTCAAACCAAGTTTGAATTGTTGCTGAAGAGAGCTGGAAACAATCTATAATTCTAGGAAAAAACAATCGAATGTTCCATTTTAAATTTTATTTCACGTTCCGAATTTCATACTGTACAATAAAAAACTTTTGATATCCTGTCGAATTTCAATAACATTGAATTGAAAAGTGGAACTGGAATCTCTGCCGTTGAGTGAATCTAACACAAACAGTATTCCAAACACAAGTACAACACTTTTCTCGACGCTAATTTCACCAATCAAGTTGTCGGTATTGAGTATAATCATTCCACACTGAGTGTTTCAATTCTTAGACCACCTAAAACTTCAGATTTTAAAATACTTACCATTATTTTCAATCACATTTTTCAAACTTTCAGGACTACGTTTCATAATAACAATACATATGTATCACAAATCTTTGAGTTGTTCTGATAATATCAAGTTATTGAAATGAAGATTTGGTATGTCGGGAACTTTTGAAAAGACTAATAATTTTTAAATGGATTTTTGGAATCATTGCAAGACCCTGTAAAATAGTAGATTTACATATTCTCTGGAACTTTTTTTGAGGAAGTTACCAAATGAAGAAATTTAGATCAACAGGTTTGCTCAAGTGTAAGTAACTTCTTTTTTTATAAATTATTTCAATTAAAAGATTATCCAATGGCTGATATTTGAGGAAGCAAGGAAATATGTTGATTTTTTTCGACACATGTCAAAAAATGAAATCTGTTTGTGTATAAACAGATTTTGTCAAGCAGTGCTGAATTTACTATTATGAAAGTTCTATTGAAGGAAAACGCACATTCGAAATTCACCAAAAATTCATAGTTTGGTGAAATCATCATTATACAATTTTCTAAAATCATCATACTTCCGTATTCACCTGAGTTGGTCAAAAACTTCAACTATTTCACACATATTCCTTATTTCCAAGGTCTTATTGTTATCGTAATTTGTGTTTGAAGTTGTAATTGAAAGTATCTATTATATCTGCCTCAACGTATCCATGCGGTTAATCATGATTCCTCATTATCCTTTTATCATGAAATTACGTGTGATGTACCTCAAGGTTCATTTCTAGGATCATTTCTATTCATTATCTATATTATTGATAAATTGATGGATGAAGTCGTTACAATTGGTAGGAGAACATCATAAAATATGAGAAATAAAACGGTCTATGTTTTTCACCACTTTGTCCTACGAGGAAGACGAAACTACAATAGTTACAAATACATGTGGTAAATAAACAGAAAGTTGTATTTGTCATTTTTCATATATTAATGATATCACACATGTTGATTGCATCAATGGTATTGCTAATTTTTATCTTTCCATCCAATTTTCATAAAATTAACAATTTTGCCAAATGGCAATGAATGGTTGATATCTAATGAACTAAGACAAAAAAAACAAGCTAAAACTCAACAAATTACTTTTACTATGAATAGCACTTTGAATCGGCATGACTGTGAGGAAACTAGGTATTACCAGGTATAACCCTGGATCAATAAGTTTAATGGTCGAAAAATATTGATTTTTTCGTATACAATTTTCTACATGGACACGTATGTATTTCGAATATATACAGATATATACTCCATAGTGTGATAATATACACCCTATAGGAATGGTCACTTTCGACGCCAGATATATAAGTATTAATTTTATTTTGCATAATAAATACTTTTTTTTATGAGTGCCGTTGTACTTCATACCTGAGTCTACTTTTCATCTGAGCATAATACAAACACAAGTTCAAGTGTTGAGAAACGTAATATCTATTAGTAGCTTGACATACTTCTTTTTATTTCGAGTTGTTTTTCGTAAAAGCTACCTGAGAATATAAACTAGGTATACTTCTTGTCAGAATTTGAGAGGAAAAATTTTCCTGTTGGGTTGTCTTCTATAGTGACAGTTCTGCAGGAAGCGAAACATTCTAGGCAACCTCACAATAATTTCCTCAACTTTATACACAAAACAATTATAGATCTTCGGTACATCCGGCTATTGATTGATGTTCTAGTAAAAAACTCTCAACAAAATTGAAAATCGTTCATGCCTCTTATATCCTTAGCCTTCTTGATCATTGCTAAATCAAATTTATCGAAGGTAATAAGATGACGAGGCATGTTCTTTTTGTTATTAGCTTGGATGCGTGCAGATACCTATAAATAGAAAGGTGTACTTCATAAATAATGAATTGGAGATATATATGGAAGTGCGGGATGACATATACAGTAACAAAGATAATTAGATTTCTCATAAGAAAAACTATTAATTGAAAAGACTGTTCTTATTTAAAAATGTCTTGAGTGAATACTTGTTGATGTTTCGTCACGCATCTCAGAGCAAAGCCGTGATCATGAATTTCTCGAAGCACCTGGTGATCATTTTCATTCCAAGACAGGTTCTTCCCTATTTTTTGAGGCGTAATTAATATTACATGTCGTTGAGAACATATAGGCTGACGAAATCGTCATTAGTTTTTACGAAACTTCAATGGCGATGACGATGTTATTTATGATTTTTAAAATTTCAGCTGTGCTTATAACAGGCCAACGATGAAAAAACATTTCTACTTGAAACACCTTGTTATTCTGTTTTTTAGGGTGCTAAATCCAAATATGACACTCATTAAGCCGTATCACCTACCATTCTTTCACATTTGCATATCAATATACTAAATTTTTTGATTTATTACAGAATTTAACAGATTTTATATACTACAAATATAATTGTAAAATTATTTGTGCTGGATGTAGAAGAGTTGGCAGCACTGCTGAAACACATTTACTGTCCAGAAAAAGGGGAATTATATTGTTCTGTTTACAGTTGATGTTTTGTTTACTGTCGACCTAACCTTACTTTCTGGTTACCAGTACATGTGCTCATTAAAAGCTGGGTAAGCTTGGTCATCAGGATAAATCTTGGGCCCCGCATAAGGTATGTTATGTTTGTGTTGAAGATCTTAGAAAATGGTCAAAAAAGGAGAAAAAAGCCTTTAAATATGCTATTTCTATGGTATGGAGGGAACCTAGAAACCACACTGATGATTGCTACTTTTGTAGTATTGATATTACTGGCCATAACTCGAAAAACAAGAAGGTAATAAGCTACCCTAACCTTATTTCCTCTGTCCGACCAGTAGGGCATATATTCCCTATATGGTTGCAGATATTCCTTTTTCAATGAAATAAATTGCGAGCAAGCTGTTGCCTCCAAAAATCTCGCCTACAGGCAGTGGCGCAAAAATCCCAGTTCTGAAAACCGAACTAGGTTTGTTAATGCTCGCAACTGCTGCAAACTCTGGATGAATGAAAGCAAAAAACTGCACAATTAGAGAATTAGAGATAAACTCCTTGCCAATCCCCATGGGTCTACATCCTTCTGGTCGGTAGCTGAAGCTGTTTGTTAATCAGAACTTTATAAAATCCACATATCCACAACTAACACAAGAGGATGGTTCAATTGCAACAATTGCCATAAAAAAGCAAATCTACTTGCTGAACAATTTACGTCCCACTCCACAGTCGCTTTTCTGAGAAAGGTACCACCCCCTATCCCAACAGTAGAATCCACTATGCCCGAAATTGCTTTTCGACGTCTAGGCAGGCGGATCCTGAAACTGCTCAATATCAACAAGGGGTCTGGTCCTGATGAAGTGCCTGTCATCGTACTCGAAAAGTGCGCAAATAAACTATTTTGCAGATTTTTAAATATGTCTGCAAACTACTGCGCCCCTTTCTTGTAAGACAGGTATTAACGTCTTACAAGAAAGGCGCTTTTTCTTCATGTTGGAAGATTGCTCGTAAACTACCATATACTCAAATATTTGGAAGGCTTCAACATCTTGAGCGATCGTCAATAAGGCTTTCGGTGACAAAGATCCACAGGCGCCCTTCTATCATATGTCACCCATATTTTGAATAACGCAATCAAGAACCATGGAGAGTCTAGAGCTGTAGCGTTTGATAATTCTGAGGCCTTTGGCCTCAACTGACATTAGGTTTGCTGACCATGGTTTGGTTTGCCGGATCATTTTTGTGTATGGCTCTTCAGCTTCCTGAAAGAACGTTTTCTTTCTGCAAGTGGCGGTCGACGGATATTCCTCGAATACTTTTATTATAAACGCTGATGTTTCCCAGAAATCTATTTTGTCTCCTACCCTCTTTATATTGTATTGTACTGAAAAAAAAACAAGGCTCCAATATATTGCTTTGCTGACGACAGCACACTTGTTTCATCATTCCATTTGGATTCCAGGTCATCTGCGGTGGATGCACATTTTCACAGGCAGCAGGAGGTTGCATATTTTAAAGATGATCTAAAAGTAATTTCGAATTCGTGTGAAAGTGATCAGGTTCAATTCAATGACACAAATCCCCAGTCATCGGTTTTTTCCAAATGAATTAATTTCTCTGAACCGTATATAATAATGTCAAGTCAGGCAATACCAATTTCTGCTTCGATAAGTTTGTTGGGGATCAAAATGGATACAAATATGTCTTGGCACAATCATGTCGCTGGAATCGCAAGGGCTGCTTCTGAAAATCTTAAAACACTGTTCCGAACCAGAAAACTGTACACACCTCAGCAATTTTTGATACTTTATAAAGCTCACATCAGACCTTCCTTGGAGTATTGTTCTCATAAATGGAGCTCCGCCTCTAAATATATTCTCAAGTGACTGAATTCCATCCAGAAAAGATCCATCCGCCTGATTGGAGACGTGAACATCACTTGCACCTCTATAGATACTCTCACGGAAAGTTTTCAAGTGACTTGGCACATTTGATTCCATCAAGAACGGTTCATGTCAGAAATACGCGACAGACTGTGGCTGCTCTTCATTTTGAGATTCAACTCAGTACACTTCGACCTTCATTGTTTAAGAACTCTTTCCTCTGGAGAACTGCGTTTATGTGGAATAAACTTCCTGAGAACGTTTTTCCAAATGCATTCAATCTTCAGCGATTAAAATCCAATGTGAATTGCAACTTTCGCACAGGCACCGCTCTGAGAGGGCCTTGAAGAATTTTCTGTAGTGCTGTTACTTTGATATGGATGTACAGATGAATTGTGTATAATGATTTCCATGTGAGATGGTTTGTAGAAAATTCAACAATCATGTTTATTATTAATGCTAGTGATGGTGTATCCTAGAAAATGTATAGACTTCTATATCCATATCCATGAATTTAATCAAAGGATGGATGGCAATATCAAATTCGCAGCCTGTACCTGTGGAAAAATCTGAGATAACATCTACATATCTGTATGAAAAATTGTTAAATAGACTATTAGTATGAATTTCATTCTCCAAGTTGTCCATGAAAATTTCATCCAGAAAAGGGCAAAGAGGTTTTCCATTATTAGACCAGATTAGACCCTCGCTACGATGGTGAAATTTGTTATTGAATTGAAAATAATTTTGAGATATGCAATCGTTAGCAAATCAGAAATTTCCTGTTCAATTACTGGATTGACATAGTTTCTGTACAAGAGGCTCTCAACCAACCCAGTTGTTTCTATTGGAATACTAGGAAATACATTTGGAGCATCAAAAGATATCAATTTGGTGTTGTCGGGAAGAGTCACTTATACTCATCATTTATACTGAATCGAATTTTGGAATTAGTGCAGAATGTAATCAATTTTATGAGCATTCCCGAAACTTTCACGGATACAGCAGTTACAAAAAACACCTCCGATCTCACTAGAAATTTAGTTTTGTGTAATTCAATGAGGGAATGGAGGTTTGATGGTCGTGAATCCATAACACCTGTTAACTTCACTCATTATCACAGTAAAAGTATTATTTTGAAATTTCATTGTAATTTTTTTCACAGTTCAGACAAATCGTTTTGTAATCCAAATTTGAGCATTGGAGATGTCAGTAGGATAATTAAAAGGTACGAAAATCTTTAGTTTTGAGAGTTATAAAATGAGATTAGGAGTTATTTTGGTTCATTGAATATATAATGTTATAAGCCTTAGGGTGTGTAAACCTAGATATTTTTATCAAAATATTAAGTTGTTACCTAGTTCTAGGTGAGTCTAGTCTGTTTGAATATTGTTCCTATTCCATTAACGAAAAGTTCTCTTGTTCTAGCTCTGTTATATTCAAACCAACCCAAAAATAAACTTTGTTTTTTGAAACTCTCAATTCTGGTATTTCTCTGTTGAACTCATATTAAACCTAAACCTAGCGGGACTTCAAAAAGAGCCTTTTTCTAAAGTTCCACTACAACTTGTACACTTGTACACTTGTTCACTTGTTCCACTACAACTTGTACACTTGTACACTTGTTCACTTGTTCTACTACAACCAAATTGTATTGGAATTTTAGAAGAAGGCTTTCTTAGTCCCGCTAGGTTCAGTTTGAGTATGGGTTCAACAGAGAGATACCAGAATTGAGAAGTTCAAAAAACAAAATTTATTTCTGGGTTGGTATGAATATAACAGAGCTAGAACAATAGAACTTTTCGTTAATGGAATAGAAACAATATTTAAACAGACTAGACTCACCTAGAACCAGGTAACAACTTGATATTTTGATTAAAATATCTAGGTTTACACACCCTAAGGCTTCTAACATTATATTTTCAATGAACCAAAATAATTCCTAATCTGATTTCTGATCGATACACACGTTTTTCAGAGTTGGTGGTTTTTTATAACTCTCAAAACTGAAGATTTTCGATTAATATATTCCTAACTTGGTTAATGACGTATAAGGCTAGGTCATGTCAACAGGTAACATTGTTTTTGAATTTCTAGTATAGTGGCATGAACATTTTTTACGTCTTTCAAATTTATTGAAACCCATGAAAATATAGAATCAGTACCGGCCACAATCCAATCATTTCTTTTAATTCTCACGGTGCTTTCAGAATTTCACAGAATGTATCTTTTTCCTTTGTTCAAAAAATTAAAAGAATTATCCTTGGTATTGTCCTTAAATTAAAATTTGATACGGATCACGGGCAAATTGTCGATGAAACCAGCTGTTTTCAATTATTCTCTTAGTAACCCGCGTTGTGGCTTGATACGAAGAATTTTATGAGCACCATAATTGAATTGCAGTTGAATGTCCGAAAAGTAATGAACTGTTTGGTGAACGAGTTGGTGAAAAAATCTCGATAATCCGAGAATGAGAAAATAATGTGAGCGGCCGGTAGTTTTTTCCTCGTCCCGTCGCATAATGATCCTACGTGTTTGGGGAAACATGAGATGCCACTTATCGAAGCTACCGTCTATAGAGACTACAACTGCACCGTTCACCATCTCAAGACAACAGTCACGTAGCACAGGCGGAAGTGGAGAAATTCGATGCGAAGTCAAGGGGTAGTAACGGATAGGATGCCTCTCGAGAACGTTAAACAACGAAATTTTTTAATATTACTGTCAGCTTCTGAGTAATCTTCAGTAATGCATGAAATTGAAACTTTCTTTGATCATGTCTAATCTTGAAAGTAAACGGGTTGCCTATTATATTTCTGGATTAGGGAACAAAAACAAATATTAATGATCGAAAATCACTTTATTGTCTTTCAAAATATTTCCCATGGAGATCTATACACTTTTGGCATGCGTTTGAAACAATTGTCGAAGCACTTTTGCCACCCTGATTGAGGTATCTCCAAAAAATTCATTCTGAATGCAGCAGCCGCTTCTTCAGGTGCCGAAAAACGTTGACCTCTCAGTTTGTTTTTTACGTGCGAGAATAAAAAGAAGTCATTCGGTGCCAAGTCAGGACTATACGGCGGATAACTCATCAATCCGATGTTTTGGGTGCTCAAAAATGCAGTTGTTTGAGCCGATATGTGAGAGCTCGCATTGTCGTGATGAAGAGTGATCCGTCTTCGGCGGTTGGTTTTCCTGATTTCTTGGAAGACAACTGGCAAACAAATGGTTGTGTACCACTTAGAACTGACTGTTCTGCGTTGTTCTAGTGGTACGGTTGCGACATGTCCAGTTTTTCGAAAAAACAGGCGACCATATAGTCGACTGCTGTTTACTTTCGGGCTCATATGCGTTAATCCACGATCCATCACCTGTCACGATGTCACAGACGTGTTTCGAAGAACCGCGATCGAATTTTTTGAGCATTTCCTTCGACCAATCGACACGAGCTTCATCGCCAAAAATTGAATTAATTTCATCCATGCACTGTTGCTGAGTTATTTTACGTCGAAAGTTGTGAAAAATAATCGCACGAAAATGTTCACGATTTAATTCCATTTTTGGGCCGAGATGAATCTGTTAAGAAAAGGCAACCCTCGTTAGAGGCAGGAAAATAACTACTCTACCCTGAAGGCGCAATTACTACATACATATTTATCTGTCTCGATAAACTCAAAAAACCTATTGAATTTTCAAATGGTTGTCACCAATAAACGGCGTGATACAGTATTGATTGAGTCAATCGAAACATGAAGATTATATATGTACGGTGGTATTATCCTTGCTAGCTCTCATAGACTAATGTTTTAATAAAAACATGTGTGCACATCTATTAACCGAAAGTTATTTTTTATGGAGAAAAATCAGTGTTTCATCAACCATTTTTTTTTGGGTATTTTTACCTTCCACAATCTGAACAATATGAAAATTATAGTGGAGAACTTTATACAAGTATAGAAAGGGCAAACTTTTTAGTTTACTTCGATAAGTTACTGCGTATAATCACAATCACAAAGAAAAATATTCTATTTATCAGTAACTTGTCGTATTCATCGATTTTGCATATCAAAAAAATATATGTGTGCACATATATTAAAATACTCATATAAAATATATTGATTTTTTTTTATATCATGGGTAGGTTATTACCCCCGTTAAACCTCGTAGATCCGCCCTTGTTATTTTGGTTTGTAGGTGGTTCAGCTTGGCAAATCTAATTGTGCCTCTGAGATGGGCGACCAATGAATGGTCTGAGATCGATCTTCACCAATTTGATAACCAGTTGAAAATTATATTTTGATTAACAAAATATGTTTGTGGAAGTGTACTTAATATTTTAATTATTATTTTAATATTTCTAAAAGTGTTCAAAGTCTTTTTGAATTACATTCCTGAGAAAACTTCAATGGCTATATATTTGTTTATTTATAAGATTGTTAAACTTTTTGGTTTAATAAACCTGTTCCATACCTGTTCAATGAAAGTTGCATTTAAAACGGTATTAGGCAGGTTTATTGAAACAAAAAGCTTAACAAACACGTTTACAATGAAGGATGAATAAAAAGATTGAAATTATATCTATTTACAGTTTTGTTTATTACCTATAGGTATAAAAACATACACAAATAAAACATTAATAATACTTGGGGTTTTTCCCAACGCCAAACCGTTATTTTAACACTTCGACACGTGTTTCGATCACCAAGTAATCATCTTCATGAAAAGTTCAAACTATATATATTTACAATGTTATTCTCATTTATGCCATAGATACCTCTTCTAGGTACCTGCGTCTCAAGTGTCTTAAATTAATTAAAAAATCAATTGTAAATAAGACAATATTGTGAGATCAATTCAATACACTTAAGACGCAGGTATCTAGAAGAGGTATCTATGGTATAAACAAGGATAACATTGTAAATATATATAGTTTGATATTTCTCCTGAAGATGAACACCTGGTGATCGAAACACGTGCGGAGATGTTAGAATAACGGTTTGGTATTGAGAAAACTTCAGTAATATTTATTACTACACCAAAGGGTTCAAACAGTGCATCACAAGTAAATTAAAAATTAGTACAAACTCAGCAAAAAATTAATCATCATATATAATATATTTTTATAGTCTTCAGTGCGAAACTTGTTTTTTGTCTGTGATTAAACTATCCACATTAAGCGTAATGGAACTTATCTTCACCTTAAGTCCTCTCCATAAATTATTCTGCTTCTATGTTGATTGTTGAGTAAAAGAGTTCAGAATATCCACTCTCACACAAGGAACTCGAAACAGATGGCAAAAAAAAGCAGAGCTTGCCGCAAAATTAAAGGGTACTCGGTTTCACATCAGATACAGAAGGTAATTGAAGATTTATCTTCGAAATAATCTTTTGTGGGATTGATAAAACTTTCTTTCATTTCCAATTCATTTGGTGAGGTTCCCGAGAAAGGATATCTTTCTTATCCAGTGTACTTTTGAATACACTTCAGAGAACTACTCCTTAAAGCTTTTTTGAAGGCCTTCCAAGTAAACAATGATATTTGCATCTGGCATCTGGCATTGGAGATATTTCATTTTCTTCAAACAATTATGAGGAAAATGCAGATAAATTCTTCTTCTGTATTTGTGAACAAAACAGGACAAACTTTCTCCTGAAAGAGTTTATTTTGTCACTGTCTGTGAAAGCTGTTGTGTTTGGTCTCTAAAGTCCCAAGTTCAGTGTGTTGAGTTCGTCAAAAATGTTGGCTAGATAAGCCATTCTTGACAGCCATTCTTCATCAGCAAATAATTTTTCTTATCGTGATTTTTTTCACTTGAAAACATAAAAACTTCTGATCTCAGTTCAAAGAGACGTTCAAAGAGTTCAAATTTTCCCCCGAGATAACCACCTCACTTATGTATGCAGGAGTAAAGTCTTGAACTTGCCACTCATTTCTTCACATATCAAGGAAAATAATCCCTAATTATGTTAGGCATCTGATAGAACGGAGTTGAGATTTTCCGGCATACCTTCATCAGCTAATGTACGTACTTTGGCATTCAGGAATAACTTCATTTTTGCTGCTAGCCCTGTCAATCTACCTGACATAATTTTTGCACTATCTGTACCGGGGAATGACTACTTTGAGCACATATTTATCAATTAATTCAAAAAAGAGTTCCGTTGTGGTATTTGATTCAAGTGGTTTGCAGAACAAAAACTCTTCTATCACCTCTTCATTACAATAAAATTGCACGAAAACAAGTAGCTACGCCATGTTTGTCACATCGGTGCTTTCGTCAACTAGAAGTGCAAAATATGTCCATTCTTGGAGTTTTAAAACCAGTTGTTCTTCGATATTATAGACATATCGACAATTAGTCTCTTTACTGTGTTATTTTACAATGGTACTTTATGAATTTCTTTGGCTGCTTTTTCTTCTAACACGGCTTGGACCACATCCACAGCGGACTGGCTTGTTTAAACATCACAGGAGCCATGAGAACAACACCAACCGCGGCAATGGAATTAATCACGGGTCTGACCCCTCTGGATCTGTACGTTAAGGAGGTTGCGTTAATGGCCATGGTACGATTGCGCACGGCTGGTGTAAACCTCGAAGTAGGAATGGGTCAATTGAGGCTGGGCCTATGGCGGGAAGCGCTTACTGCGCAACCTCTGCTGCAGGCAACAAGTGATGCAATTGAACCCAGGTTTGTGTTTAATAAACCCTACAAAATACAAATTAAGCAGAACACAGAGTCAGATGCTACAAATGCAATACACAGACGGCTCAAAAACCAAAGAAGGCTCAGGATGTGAAGTGTACTCCAGATCACTAAGTCTAAGGATTAAGTGGGGAATGGGGAGAAACACCAGCGTGGTCCAAACAGAACTGGCTGCTATCTCAATCGCCACATAAGAAATAACCAAGAAAAGAATTTCTGGCAAAAACATAACAATCTGCACTGATAGCAGACAAGCAGACAAGCCTTGAACAGACAGCGTGTTACTTCAGGGCTAGCACTAGAGTGCCACCAAGATTTAGCCAAAGCCTCGGTAGATAATAACATTATCCTGAGGTGGGGAGTAAAGGTAATCGCATTGCCGACTCTTTAGCCAAGGAAGCGGCTGGACTAAGAATTTTAGGACCCAGTGGCACCCACGGCCTGATGACTTCGACAATTGCGGAACTAGTCAGATGTTACACCCATGCTCAATCTTTAAAGAGATGGGATGAAATCAAAGGATGTAATCTTGCCAGGATCACCTTGGGCGACCCTGGGAAGCTGGCGCCGAAGAAATATCTGGCGATGACCAGGAAAAATATACGCCTTACAGTAGGATTTCTGACTAGCCACTGTCAGTTAAGGAAACAGCTACATAATATGGGGCTAGTGGACACACCTCTATGCATGATGTGTGAACAGGAAGATGAGACTGTCAGGCATGTCCTGTGCGAGTGCCCGGAGTTATCGTCAATAAGAGAGTGTGTGTTCGGCGAGTCTTGGCCTACACCTGCCGATATAAAGGAGATGTCTCCCAGCGACCTGTCCACCTTCCTGGAAAGGACAGGATGGACGATGACCTAGGAGGACAACTCCTCGGGAGGATGTACAATTGGTCACATGTGGCCTAAGTGCGTGGGCTTACACTCACCCTCCCTACTCTACAGATACAGAGATCCACAGCGGCCGGTAGTACAAGCGTCTCATCGATTTTGTGAGGCTTTCCATCTTTTGTAATGCTTAAACTAGCAAAGTATGACGCCTCTATCAAGTAAGTATCAGTATTGACAAAATTCGTGAAACATTGTGATTATTTCTCAAATAAAATTAGATTTTTTTTTGAAAAAATTCAATGGGCTTCCCAATCGAATAAGAGTGCTTTCAAGACATACAACAATAGGAATGTCACTGGTTTCAGTCCCTGGCTTTACTATAAAACGGTACTGTAAGTAGCTTTCATCATATTTACGATTGGCCGTTGATTTAGTTTTTTCAGCTCTATTTCTTTAAGCAGAAGAAGACGTCAGAAGTTGTTCAGTTCTCTTATACAAAATCACAATCAATTATTAAAACACCCATAACGATATATTATAACAACATATAAACATTGCACAATCACCGGTAATATTGTGTTGCATGTTTGTATTGTGAATGGATGTTCAATCGATATACTCTTAAACAAACAGGTCGAAATTCTTCTCTATATAGATCCTCATTTTCTTCAAGAGTTATATCCTGAGTAGTCGCATAGGCCTTAACCTTTCTCCTCCAAAATCCAAGTTCATGAATTTCTTTTCGCAAAGATTCACTGCTGCCTTGATAGTCAACATTTCAGAAGATAGTTTTATCAATTTTTCAAAGCGTAGGAACTCGTTTCTCTTTGATATGGAAATTGATTATGACTCTACGTGAAATTGCCAAATCAGCATCATCTATCATAATTTTGTATTTTTTCTCTTTTGTTTCTTACCAGGCATTTTCAAAGACAATAAATAACTCACAGATCACCACACACATTAATTTATCCACTTACTGTACTAACACGATGGTTACTACACGAGTTCCTCGATTTTAATAAGCTCTCGCCCTACTCCGCTGGTCAAATTTGCTAAGCTGTAGTTCTGAACGAAACTTTATTGATATTTTTGAACGTATCTTCCGTGCTAATGGCCACATTTCTTGCGGTTCGGTCGGGAAGCCGACGGTGTCATACGGCCTCTACAATTTATACATTCGCTAAGTGAGCGCGACTCGCGCTGGAACGTTTGAGATAAAAGCCTTGTTTTGTTTATTTAACTGCTGATAGCCGGGCCGAGAATATAATTTTTAGAAGACACCCATCAGCACTCCGGCTCGTTACTAATGGCCTTTATTGCCGGTATTTTCGATAAAGCCCCACAGGCCCGAACAAATTACGAATAATCATTTTAGATATGAATTAATTTATTTTTTGTTGATGCATCGTTCCGAGTGACGGCCACTATTAATATGGTCACTTTTATTGCTACTGATTGCTTGACTACGGAAGACTACGGAAGTTGTGCTTTGCTAGTCGAGCCCAAAATAAAATAAAATGAAGAAATATTTTATAGGAAATTTTGAGAATAATGTTTCGAACATTTGTCTCCCGATTTAAAAATGTTTTCATCTTGACGCTTTTATTATTACCTCTTCACAAACAACAACACTCCGTAGTCAAAACTTCTGTTTTGTTTTGCAATTCACTTAAAATAGTCTTACTATCAGAAAGGCAATAATCCAAATGTAAATATCCGTTTCTGAGTCCGTATTACAAATATTAAATGATAAGAAATACTTCAGTTAGGAATAGAACAGAGAGAGTAATATTGATTTGATATAAAAATACTTTATGAAAATTCTGTCACAAACTTTTTTTACTATGCACACAAAAAACACCAAACAAAATATCCTACAGCTTGTCAAATCTAGGAAGCGACATAAATGTAGAACTTCCTCAAAGATGCGCGTGGTAGAAAACCCTTAAAGACGATCGGATCTTAGTCTTAATAATAGGGGACCAAGCGGGGATTTCGGGATTTACTAAAGCGCGGCAGATTAATATACAGGGGGATACCTTGTACGTGGTTAAGTACCTCCACCAAATATGAGCCCTATATATAAGGCCGCCTGTGAGGGATGAAGGATCAGATTAGTAAAAAAAATGATCATCAGAAATTCTCGTGCGCGTCAGATCAAGGTAGGGTGAGTTAATTACCTGCTAAAAAGTGTATATTCCAATAATCTGACAATTTGAGAGTGACGTAAAGGAAGGAGAGGGTAGCAAAGTTGTAAAAAAATTACGTCATTTCGACATCCTCGAGCGTAGCTAATTTTTTTTTATTTTGAAGGAAATAATTCAAGGATAACGAAAAATATATAATCTGACGATTTCCGCAAGCCGAAATAACAAAAATTCGTCGATTAAGTTCAATGCGTGCAGCTGTGTGGTTCCTATATTTCCCTCTCCGAGTTTCTATTCCTCTATTCTCTATTCACTTTTTCTCTATCTCTTACTCTCTCACTCCGTCCCCACTCTGAATTATGTTGCTATGACGTCATCACAGCTGATCACAAAGACTTTTCGTGATCAAGATGAAGATTAATTATTCAATTAATTGATGGATGTAGCCGTTATTACGTGGCAGGAAATCATCGTCCTTATAGGACGAAACTGCAGTAACGTTAGTTACAAATAAAAATGGTAAAAAACATAGAAAGTTTCATTTCTCTTTTCTTCATTGATTAAGCAATTGATTAAAAAAAAATTAATTTTTTTGAGCATTTATTTATTTGCATGCTATTTCCTGAGCTTTTCAATTAATTGAGTTCAATGAATTAAAAAAAAAAGTTGAAAAAATATTCTTTTTGTCAGATTAAGCGAATCCCTCTACATAATCGTCAGAATATGAGACAGCACGTCTAAAACATAAAGATGAACCATATATATCTTAATCTGACGCGTTTGATTATTTCAAAATGGCGAATTTTTTTGCACATTATAATGATGGCCGCGAGTTTGCGTTATATCGAAATCGTCAAATTATTGAATGAGAGCTTTTTTTGTTGCACTTAACATCCCCTCAGAAAATCTGACGCGCTCGATTACATTTTTTTTTCACTTTTAACCCTTACGTACAACCACCCATATCATGCAAACGATCAGATTAACATGCAACAGTATTTTTTTACATATTTAAAAATCTATAGCCGCTTCCGCCATCTAAGCTTTGCAACCTAATATGTCTCAATGACGCTCGAGTAAATCCCCATTTTGCATTGTGGACTCCCTGCTATAACGAAAATCTTGTAGTGTTCACTTCGGTGAAGTATAGTAGGCGACAAAAGTTGCCTAAAAATGGCATTCGAATCGAAATTGAAACGAAAAGTTTTGTGTGGTCAAGCCAGAGAAGTGATGGTTATTATCCTTTTTTTCATGAAACGAGAAGCTGATAATGGCATGGTCCTGAAATATGTTCAAGAGTGTTGTGCAAAAGCAGCGGGTGTAAGAACATTTGAAAATGATGAGGCATCCTCTTTTTCAACACCAGATGAAAAAAAAAAAAGGAAAAGCATTGAAATTAGATTCTGATGATTTCGATAAGGGCCTTTTTCGTCGATAGGTATATAATCAATTCTTACAAGGGACCTTATGATTCTCTGAGGAAAGTGATGAAATAAATAGGGTTCAGATGGAGGAAAACGAAAAATACTAGAAAATTGCTTATGGAAAAACCGGCGATTCAGCAGTTGCGAAGAAATTTTCTCAAAGATATGGAGAAAAACCGTGAGGAAGGTCGAACAATAATTGGGTAATGATCTCAGGAGATCTTAAGAGATCTCAAAATGGCCATGTTACGATCACGCGCGCCTGAAGTAGAAATGGGTCAATTGAAGGTGAGCCTATGGCGAGAAGCTTACTGCGCAAGCTCTGCCTCAGGCAACCAGGGATGCAATTGAACCCAGGTTTGTCTTTAATAAACTCTACAAAATACAAATAAAACTTAACATAGAGTCAGATGCCACAAATGCAATACGCATATAAACAGATGGCTCAAAAAGTAAAGAAGGCTCAGCATTTGGAGTGTACTCCAGATCACTAAGCCTAAGAATTAAGTGGGAAATGGGAAAAATACCAGCGTGGTTCAAACAGAAATGGCTGGTATCTCAATCGCCACAAAAGAAATAACCAGGAAAGGAATATTAGCCTTGAACAGACAACGTGTTACCCCAGAGCTAGTACTAGAGTGCCATCAAGATTAAGTCAAAGCCTGGGTAGATAATAACATTATTCTGAGGGGGATTTAAGGGCACGACAGGAGTAAAGGTAATCGCATTGCCGACTTTTCAGCCAAGGAAGCGGCTGGACTAAGAATTTTAGGAACAAGTGACACCTAAGGTCTGATGACTTCGACAATTGCGAAACCAGCCCAACGCCGCACCCATGCTCAATCCCTAAAGAGATGGGATGAAATCAAAGGATGCAATCTTGCCAGGATCATGATGATCTCCTGAGGCGCTAACTTAGTTGGCGAAACACGCGTCGAGAGACCGTATTTTTGTTCTGGTGTTGGGAAAGTGTTTTCATCCATTTTGTGCATTTAGAAACTTGTGTGTTTCAAGTGTTCAGATACTCAACTCTCGAGACCACTTTATTTACTTTACAGTTGTTTAAATTACCAATTTCACAGGTAAGCTTCGAAAATTTACTTACAATTTACTTACTTCAAGATATGTTCTCAAATCTCAAATAGATAATTGAATTTACAGATCGTTTCTAAATGTATAGTTTGGAACGAACAATAAGAGTAGAAACATGAACTCATGTCTCAATTATTGCTTCATGTCTCAAGAATTACAGTAACTCGGGAAATGAAATTGAAGCCAACTCAACGTCACAATAATGAAAACTATATCCAGGGTGATATTTCTACGCGCACTTCAAAAGTTTGATTCACATGATTATCAGCTAAATGAAATGGACTCGTCTTAACAAAGTAGCATCCAGTCACTGATAAATAATCTTTAACTGAGTTTCAAAAATCATTTACTATAAAATATCCAATCATTGTAAAAAATCAGATTCTATCACAATGAGCTGATTTTTGGTGAAGGTGCAAGTCCTTGAAAAGTCATCATCAATCAATATTTTGGAACCTTCACCATAAGTTATAGATAAACTTTCTATGTGAACAGGACAGGACCATAGTCCATTCGTAACAGTGTATCCTTTATCAAGTTACTCGTTTCTTCATTAGTCACATATTTTAACTTCTAAACATATAAAAGGGCTGTTACTACAATGTCTACGCTTACACAACTGGACTAATTCCTGAAGTTAACAGACTGGTAATTCATATTTTTTTCAGCTGATTGAAGTTTTTTTTTTCGTCTTTTATTGAACTCAAGTTTCAAAGTTATGTTTTCCACTATTTTGACACTTCATTGTCGTCATATGTTTTTGATTGCAGTTGACCCAGAGTTCTCGTCTTCACTCGTATCAGGGTTCTTTTAGTTCACATTTACCGTAATGATCAGCTATCGTAGAGGTGTTGGAATTTATTATGGACTTCTGCTTGTAGTAAAACAGTTTTTCACACCTTATTCTTCTCAGCTGGTTGCTGGTTCTCAGTTGAACCTGATTGCTTTTTACAACTGCACATCTGGTCTAACAAGTTTCATCAACCAGATTCATACTAACTTCAGATCATTATCGTCACAATAATTTCAACCTTGATTTAACAGTCGTGTTTTTCCAGATACATTATTTCATTTTTCATGGCCTTCACCCTTTTTCTTTCTTTGGATTTGATTCGTTTGGTTTTTTTTTGAGGCAAAAGAAACCATTTGGATAATCTTGTTCATTCTTGACACGTTAAGTACAAACACTTGCTTCTGTATTCTCATCATTCTTCTCTCTTGCTTCTCCAAGTTTTTGCTCCTCCATCAAAAATAATTCTAGCTCTTATTTTTCACCAGTCCTGTGTTTCTTATTTTTATCTTGTTAGTTTTGGACTTTCATCATTTCTTCTCTATCTTTGACATTTGTTAGTAAAATTTTGTCTACTTTCAATGAGTTCTTGAATCATCAGAACTTGAATCAGAACTGAAATTATTTTGTAATATTAGACAATAGTTAATTTTTTCTTCTCATTTTCACTCTGGTTGTTTTACATTGTTTCGTTTTTAATTTTTATTTTTCAATTTATCTTTTTTTTTCTTGATCTTATTTTCTTCTTCTCTTTCTTCTTGATGTTTCTATCTTGTGTTAACTTGTTGTTTAAATTTTCCCAATAACTCATTCCGTTCTGCATTTTTAACTTTTTAAATTCTCTCGCAATTCAGCTTTTTGTGAGTTCTCTATAAATATATTCCTATATTATATTCAACGTCGAAATACTAATTTGGAACTGAAATTTGAGTGAATATATGAAATCTCTTATGGCTTACGAAATGAATAAGGTTCAGTTTTATCGCGGTCATCAATATTATGTCTTGTTTACCATCTTAAAACGTAAAAGACAAGTTTATTTGAATTTGAAATTATTATTTGATAATGAAGTATTTATTGTTGGTCATAGTGCATTTCCACAGATTTTATGATTCTTTATGAGATTTTTTATAATTGTTTTGATTTCTTTCCAGGATGTTGCGGAGTATTCTAGTAACTCATCACTAATAATAATTCATCAAAATTTTCTGTGAAGCTTTTTCACATATAGTCAGTGGGCAACTTGAAGACTGGCAATAAAGTTTACTTTCCTTATACGAGAAACTGGGCAAATTTCGGTTATGCGGCTGATTCCTTCTCTCACAGGCAGATGGGGCGATGACAAACCTGTCGTTTGTTATCCGCTTCAGCCTAGTTCGAGGAATGATACTCTGAAGAAATTCGATTTTCAATTATCGGAAATCATCGACTTTATGTTGATGGTAGACAAGTTGCCAAACAGTCTGAAACCGGTCTTATAGTGTGTTCCAAGAATTAAAAATCTATTGCGGCAGTTGTATCGCCAACAGCATATGAAGGAGTAACTTCAGTGAAGAATCCTGCGCTGACACCTGTCGGATATAATCCAACGCCCTTCGTGATATTAGCCAAGGGAGTAGTTGTTTTTCGATAGATGTCAGTCCATTAACCTACAGTGCAGGGAGTTGAGACTGAGCTGAACAAATTGTTCCTTTAGATAATTTTACTTGAAGTCGGTTGAAGAAATATATTTTTTGTATCTTTTTTAGAATTTCATGAGAGTTATATTTTAGTTTTTTTTTCCTATGAATAATGAATAATCTGTAGTAATGAGAAATTCTGGTTAATAAAACTCCACCCCAAATTGAATTTTTTTATATATAACCTTGCTATGATGAGAACTGTGTTATTAATTTTATCATTGAATTTTTGATTGATTTTCTTTCCTATCTTCTACAAATCCTCCTATTCTTTTCCACATTTCCTTTTTTTTAATTTCTTCTGAACATATTGGAAATGAACGACTTGTTATTATCATCGTTTATTCTTGTTCATTTCATTTTCTTTTTGATTCCAAGTCTTTACCATGTCAGACCATTTCACTAGTCTTTATTAATGTCTGTAATCTCATCACAATTTCTCGTTTGTGTTTTCATTAAACTCCACCGAAATCACTTCTTTCATTATTCTATTTTCTCCGTTACCTGTCATCAATTTTATGTTTGTGTGTGAGTTACCAATGAATATGTATGTTTTTTCCGTTAACGAGCTAAGGACTAACAAGGTCTTACCTTTCAACGTGTGATTCCTAACACGTGCCTATTTAAATACATTTACTCCATTTAGCAATTCAAAATCACAACTGACCACTATCACTTGTAACCTCTGTAACCCCTAACTGTTCGTAATATATATCATATTTCAAAATTCTGATAAATTCTTGAACTTCATTACGTTCTTTTGAGAATCGTGACACGTTGCCTTGGTGACGTCGCAATAAGTGTCCATGAATGAATGGCCTGTGATGTAGTAATGCACTCTTCTTTGCCATGATTAGGGTCAGCAAACGGCGTCAATTATGTGACATTTTCTTGTTGGCTAAGTAAAAAATAATCCATGACTCACATCTTCGATATGTGATGAAATTGGTCGCTACTTAATAAAAATTCATATTCAAGTAACACTTCATTGTGAGATTTTCAATAAACGGTTCACAATCAGTATGATTATGTCTGAAGAAGTTTTTGCTTAGTAAAGCACGTATTGTGGGAAAGAAAGTTTTTGGCTTTCTACTACTCCATCTGATACAAAAAAAAGGGATGAGAGAATCTTCCAAAGGAAGGAAGGAAATAATCAATTTGAAAGTCTATACATGAATGTGTAGATCATGCAAAGAAGTTACTTTCAGATACAAACTGAAAGAAAGTCCTCCTGAAACAGCTACTTTCATATAAACATTGAATTACACGAAAGAAAATAATTCTTTCGAAACAAATACTTCTATATGAACACTGAATTATACAGAAGATACTTTTCTCTACTCAGTTTGTATTTCAAACATTTGTTGTGGAATAAGAATCAGATATAGACTTTATATAGACTTTCAAATTGATTATTTCCTTCCTTCCTTTGAAAGATTCTCTCATCCCTTTTTTTGTATCAGATGGAGTAGTAGAGAGCCAAAAACTTTCTTTCCCAAAAAATTAATCACTCCTAAAAATATAACACGTATTGTGATTTTGTAAACTATTGTAAATTACTGGTTTTCGAATAAGACTATGACTTATTCATATACTGATGACGCAGACTTGGTTAGCGAAACACTGGTCGAGAGACAGTAACTTCGTTCAGTGCACTGTCCTCTATCGATACTTATTTTTGTGAGTCTCATCAGGAAGATCGTCATTCAAGACAGCGGGGTCTGAAACTTTCTGCCGCAATTAAAACTGTTTTTATCGATACAAATCCGTATTCTCAACTTTCGCACTAATTAACGATCAGTATCAGAAATCTCTGCCGGAGTTAACCCGATCGAATCACCGACGACGACAGGTGAATCAGAATCCAAAACAAGCCTGTCATTTCACCGACATTCAAACTCCTATGACCTCTCAATCCTCCTGATATGTTTCCAATTAATGGCTTTAGTGTCAGGCTCGCATAGACCTTATTAAAATCAACGAGAAGACACTAAACGTACTGAGACAAGGGGCTTGACAGACTAGATGCTGCGGCAACGCAGACATTCAATTACGAAGCTGACTATAATAAGATCGAGGATGCCACCGATCGACATCTTGCTTTTGTGTTCGTTTAATAATTCATTAAAATGTACAGCGGCTGGTGATACAATTTCCAAACTGAAATAAATGTTACTTATAATGGTAGGCTCAGCGAAGGTTCTATACGGGGGGTTGAAAAATGGTCCATCAAGTTTGCAACAAACGGATTTTTTTATTTGCACAATCGAAATTTGAATACCGCCACCATATTACATGCACTTAGAATGGCCTCTCGTTCATTTCGACAAGAATAATAAAATGTTATTCATATGATATATTCACAGATTTCGAGGGAGCGTTTAATAAAACAACCTTTCCAACAATTACCCAGCAACTACACTCCAGGAATGTACCTCTGGTAGTAGGAGAGTGGATTCTCAAGATGCTCTCTAGTAGAGCAATAAGTATCAATGTCCACAGGGAGGGGTCTTATCACCCCTTTTTTGGAATATAGTTCTGGATCCCTAATTAATCACCTCAACAATAATGGATTTTATATAATTGCATATGCAGATGACATAGTTATCTTGCAAACAGGCAAATTTGTCAACAAACTGTGCGATAGAGCGCAGGATGGGCACAAATTAATAGAAACGTAATGTAAGGAACAATCACTGTCGATCAATCCCAAGAAGACTGAGATGGTCCTTTCACCAGGTAAAGAAGTTTATCGAGCTTAAAACCTCCCAAAATCTTCTAAAGCAAACCTAAGTTCTCTGAAGAGGTGAAATACCTTGGTACTATCCTCGACAGGAAGCTAACATGGAACTCTTACCTACAGAGTAGAGCAAAAAGACCATATGTGGCTTATGAGCAATGTCAGAGGACGGTGGGACGCGCATGGGGTCTTTCACCTGATGTGGTCACCTGGATCTATGTTGCAACAATGAGACCTATGTTAACGTACGGAGCCATTGCGCATGGGAACCGAAAGTTCTACAAGCAACGGACCTTCGAAAATTATATCAAAGACAGCGATTGGCTTTTTTAAATATCACAGGAGCCATGAGAACAACACTAACCACGGCAATTGAATTAATTACTGATCTGACCCTTCTGGACCTGTACGTTAAGGAGGTTGCGTTAATGGACATGTTACGATTGCCTGGTGTAAATGGGTCAATTCAGGCTGAGCCTAATGCAATGATAGCAGACAAGCCTTATTAGCCTTGAATAGACAACGTGTTACCTCAAGGCTAATAGACTGTCACCAAAATTTAGACAAAGGCTCGGTATATATTAACATTATCCTGGGGTGGTCGCATTGCCGACTCTTTAGCCAGGGAAGTGACTGGACTAAGAATTTTAGGACCCAGTGGCACCTACGGCTTGATGACTTCGACAATTGCCAGGTCACTGGGTGACCTGTCCACCTTCCTGGAAAGGACAGGATGGACGATGACCTAGAAGGACGACTCCTTGGGAGGATGTACAATCGGTCACATGTGACCTAAGTGCTGTGTGCCTACATTCACCCTCCCTACTCTACAGATACAGGTGTATTAAGAAAAAAAAGCTGTTCAGAAATGAAAGTAATACTCATTTTAAACTTCTGTTCAATTTTGGTTACGGAAATTTGTTGGGAAATTTGGGTTAGAATGCCATATGCAATGTAACCACAATCATACCACTTTGGCCGAATTTTCCTCAAATTGAGAAAAATTGCAGGCGTTGCAGTAGAGACATGTGTGAAGAAGCAATTGTATAGCAAAACACGTGTTGCGTTTCTGTAGAACTGTTTAGTGATAAACTCACAATGAAGTGTTTCTTGAATGTATTTCCAATGTCAAAAAATCACCCTGTACATCGAAGTGTCCTTTTTTCAGCTGATTCATTTTGTGGCAATAAACTAAACTGATAGGCAAGGCATAGGTGTCTCATAAATAGTTAAACGCTATTCAATTTTCCGTATTAAAAAATTCAGCTAGCTTGTTGAGGTTTATTGCCGTATAGCTCACATAAATTTATCAGAATGTGTCGAAAAACAATTCTCTAATTTACGACTTGGTATAAAAATCCCAATAGAATTCAATTAAACGTAGCCAATTACTTGTACGGTGAGCCCTTTATGAGATATATTTTCTCAGTAACACTCATTTGTTTTAGTGTTGTCAAATACCAAGAAATGTCTGTGGAACCTGAACATCTGGTGACACTGGTGACATTTTCTAATTTGTGTTATTTTTTTGTGATTGGGTGTGAGTATTTTAAGAAATTATGGATCATACGAAAATGTTTTGGTGTTGTTCCATAAAGAAATTTGGTGAAAACTGAGTCATTAGATTTTTTTTATTTTAGTACTTTTCCAAAGACCATTAGAAGGAGTAAATTGAACTGATGAATATACATGCTGATAATTTTAATGGGTTTGGCTAGTTGATGATATTCCTAATATCATTGTCGCGATTCGAAATGAAGTCTTTGGTTCTGCAGTAAATAGGCCTACCCTTTCTGTTACTAACGTAACCAGTTTCGGTGAATGTAGCAAGTGATTGTAAAACTCATCTATGCTCCGAACGGCTAGTAAAGTACGTAAGGGCTAAACTCAATCCTCGAACATCAAAGATAAACGTGGCTGCCCAAGAAGGTCAGTTGCGAAGCTAAGCTCCGACATCAATCGCCGATGAGATTCATCCTCTGTCTTCTTCTGCAGCTTCCACTGCAAAGAAACTCCTTGAAAACTATAGCTTTTCTCTGTTTTCTCGTTCAAGTCGCTCTTTACCTTCACGCCATCCAACTTTCTCTCCTTCCATGCATCTCTCAAGCACATGTTCTGCCGTTTCAGGCTTCCCTCAGCCACAGGGGCACTGCACCTCCGGTCCCAAGTTGAAACTTGCTGGGAGACCCGGGAAGTTTCCATATCCTTCAAAGACAGTTGAATCTAGCAATGCATCACCGTGATGGGCAGTACGGATGTCTGAGGACCTTCTTACCGTCAAAAAACATCAGTGAGTTGTGTCTCGTTTGTCCACCTGAAGAGCAACGCGTTTGAACGGTAAGGGAGCAAGGCTCCTTCCTGAGTGAAATCACGATGGCAATCAGAATGCATTTGTGATTCAGCCTAGCACCACTGATTAGACCTATGGTCTTATCTATGGTCTAAACAGCGCTGTCTGGTGTTGGGTCAGTAAAGCATTGTGTTTGGGTTTTGGTTTTTTGTTAGCACAGTAATAAAAGATGTAACTTTTTACGGCGAGTGATAACTTGCGGAAGTTATTATCAAAACTGATGAAGCAATGGACACAGTTTTCTGATTGTTCTAACAGCGGATGCTTCATTGTTTAAGTATCGGCGGGTGCCTTCTCTGAGAGGATGTTTTACCACCGCTGATTTGTCGGTATGCCCGAAATAGCATTTTCTCATGTGCTCAAGAAGCCGGGTTCTAATACTTCCCTTCATGGTCCAATCTACATGAGATCCGGTAAACCCACAGTGTTGCCAAAAACTATCTCAACTGACTTTAGACTGACCTGACTGAACTTTGAATATAATAATGCCAGTTCCGGCATTATTATATTCAGTTTGGAGACATTTATCTTTTTGAAGGAAACCGATGCCTGGGTTCGTGGCATTGAATTGAACCTGATTACTTCCACCTCAATAAGAATATATCTCCAGAATTTTTTCAGTACGGCATCAGAATCAATTCGAATTATTTGTTTTGGAATACAAAAAAAGAAATAGGTTATGGTTTCATTAAAACACTAGTGAGTACACAAAATTATGGCATTTACAAAATTTACTTGTGATGCCTGTTTGGAACCTTTGGTGTAGTAATGAATATTACTGGAGTTTTTTCCCAACACCAAATCGTTACTTTCAACACCTTGTCACGTGTTCCGATCACCAAGTGATCATCTTCAAGAGGAAGATTGAACTGTAGAGTGAATATCTTTTACCGCTCTTTAGAAACCAAATATCTGCTTGTATTAGCCTAATTTCAGTTGAGTACTTACGATATAGATTCAGTTCCGCTTACCTGTCTGTCATTATGTACGTGTGATGCACTGTTTGGAGCCTTTGCTGTATTAATGAATATTACTGGAGTTTTTTTCCAGCACCAAATCGTTATTTCTAACACCTCGACACGTGTTTCGATCACCAAGTGATCCTCTCATATACGAAAATCGTATATATTTATAAGTCATTATTTTCTCCTTCTTGATTTTGACATGTTCCCATCAGATACAAACAATAAATTATTTGATAGAAAACCACTACATTTCCTTTTGGAAAATTATCTAATTGAGCTTTTATGAGTACCTCTTCAGTCATTATTGTAGTGTACAATACATATATGATTAACATGAATTGAAGGGGTTATATTTTTATGAGTGATCAATTTTTGGGAAAGTTTTTTTTTGGAAGATTCCTTCATCCTTTTTTTTGTATTAAGATGGAGTAGTAGAAAGCCAAAAACTTTCTTTCCCACAAATGATAAACATATTTAAAAGTCATTATTAATATCCTATAATTAATCTAATGTACAAAACACGTCGATCTACATGGTCTCTATGTATAGAGGCGAATGCAAATTGCAGGTCCTCTGAAGCTACACGACCTTCCACAACGTCTAACAATGAGCGCTGGCAAAGTTGGAGAAAGATCCACATTTTTATCGAAAAATTGTGTTCAGCGACGAGGCCCATTTCTGGTTGAATGGATACGTTAACAAGCAAAATTGTCCCATCTGGAGTGAAGACCAGCCACAACCATTGCAAGAGCTACCGATGCATCCCGAAAAAGTCACTGTTTGGTGTGGATTATGGGTCGGTGGCATCATCGGGTCGTACTTCTTCAAAGACGACAATGGCCGAAACGTTATTGTGAATGGCGAGCGCTACCGTGTGATGATTGACGACTTTTTGTTGCCCAAAATGGAAGAATTGGACATGCCTGACATGTGGTTTCAACAAGACGGTGCCACATGCCACACGGTACGGGAAACAATGTCCCAATTAAGAGCCGCATTCGGTAAACAGTTTATCTCACGTTTGGGGCCCGTCAATTGGCCGCCTAGATCGTGTGATTTAACGCCTATGGATTATTTCCTGTGGGGTCATGTTAAGGCTCATGTCTACATCTCAACAAATCTCGGTTAGCTCAGGAGCTAACCTGTGGAAGCCCAAATGGCTTCCATAAGGAAGCCATTTAGGGCCATTCCTATTTAATATCTTTGTCAACGATATCAAAACCAAAATTAGTCATTCTGAAGTATTAATGTTTGCTGATGACTTGAAAATATTCAAAACCATTGAACCACAGTTGACTACGAACATATTCAGAATGACATTACATCTTTTACTGAATGGTGTGTAGACAATGATATGGACGTGAATGTGTCTAAATGCAAAAGTATGTCTTTTTCTCGATCACTTACTCATTACAACAATATGTATACTATAGAAGCCAAACTATTAGAATCGGTGAAATCTATACGAGATCTTGGTGTAGTGGTGGATGTCAAAATGGATTTTCACCAGCATTATGAACAGATCTCTAGCAAAGCAATGAAAATGTTAGGCTTTGTATGCAGAACTACAAAAGACTTCACCACCATTATTTCTATCATTGTATTTCGCTTTGGTTAGATCGATTACAGAATATTGTAGCTGTGTTTGGTCACCAACTTATGAAACTCATAAGTACACTATAGAAAAAGTACAAAACAAATTTATAAAATATATTGCCTTTAAGTTGTCTATACCTCTCAGTGATCACTCTTTTTCAGAAATTCGGTCTGTAACTGGTTTACCGAAACTTAGTTTACGCAGAGAACATATAGATATTATATTCCTTCATAAATTGCTTAATTTTAGAATTAATTGCTCAACTCTTCTTGCCCAAGTAAATCTTCATGTTCCCTCTAGAAAAACACGAAATAATCTAACCTTTGCAATAGATTACCATAGGTGTAACTTTATCAAGAATAGTCATAAACGGGAATAATACAAAATGCGATCTCTTTCATATTTCTGAGGATATTCTTAGAAATAAGTTAGGATATACTTATTCTTAAATTGCTAGTATCTGTCATTTACTTTTATTCTCGCTTCATTTCAATTCTCTACTATAACTGTTTAAATTGTTATTACTTATAATTAAATTAGATAAGATTTGTGTTAACAATCTGATATTTGTATAACTTATATTAAATGGGAGTTACCCGTGAATAAATGAATAAATAAATAAACCAGCAACGACTGACGCTCTGGAAGCCAATATTGAAGCATTTATATGTGAAATACCGGTCGATATTTTAGAGAGAGTGTGCCAAAATTGGACCTTGTGCTTGAGCCATCTAAAGCGGAGCCGCGGACAACATTTGCATGAAATCATCTTCAAACATTAAATTATATTGATTGTTCTATCGATTTCAATAAAGATTTCATAAATTTTTTCAAATTGTTTGTGTTGTGTTGAAAATGAAATCATATACCTCTTAAAAATTACCCCATAAGTATTCTTGAAATGATAGTAGAAGTGTTTTATTGGCATTTTACCGGAAATAGCGAGGCACGAGGCATTGTGAAAGACATTCACAATGAGGAGACATTCAATTCTCCACTGAGCTACTTTGAAATTAAAATCATTGAGTTTTACTTTACTTTTACATTTTTACATACATTTTCAAACGTGTAGCAACATTCAGTGAGTGGATATATCCACAGATGCTGTAAATTCTCTAACTACAAGCTTGTATGGGGTCTCTCATTAATCGCTCTCTATCTTTGAATTTAAATAAAACAAAGTGTGTGGTACATCATCGACATTTTTTATTCATTTGAAAGACCTATTGATACCATAATGTGTAGAATATATCAACGTTCAAATGTCCGCTACGGCTTCTCTGGGTGAAGCGCATCACAAAAGTCCAATTGTCCATGACTGGCGCATAAAACAGGCTGAATTTGACCGACGGCATAGGTTATGTTGGCTTTGAGGACCGCTGTGTTTTCTGGCTCATTTGCATATACTTGCAACCTAAGAAAGCCTCACAAGAAACAGTCTAACTGGGTCGAATTGCACGATATCGGAGGCCGTTCACATCACCTCCACGTGAGATGACTATGCCATGTGTGGCTCGTAGCGCCGTCCTGGTGAAACCGCATGTCGTTGGGGTCCATATCATCCAATTCAGGCCAAAAGACGTTGTAATGATTGATCTGTATTACTCGCTGTTGATAGTGATGGCCTGGCCAACGTCGAAATATGGATCGATGACGCCACCAGTCCAAAATTCACACCAAACTACTTTTTCACAGACCAAGTTGTGGTCTGTGAAAAGTAGATTTCTTATGAGCGACACGAAATCGATTGCCTCGGATTCTCCTGCATACTCTCACAAACATCAGCGATCTTTTCGGCAGATCTTACGTTTCGACGACGAAGGGGTATTGGTTTATCGTTTACTGATCTAGTGCTCTCAAATGTATCCACCACATTGCGAATAGTCCTTTTGATAGGACGATTATGGCGACCGAAAAATGGGCGAAGAGCGCGGCACGATGCCCGAACAGAACACTCTTTTTGATTTTTATTTACACGTGTTGTTGATTGCTATATCCATCTATAGTAATTCGAAAAAACAGACTGAATAAATGACAGCTAATTTTATTGATGTAAGCTTCAACAAGATATCCGTTATCGATTGCCGAAGTTCGGAAAGTCTGTTGAAAGACTCTTCATAATTCCATATCGATTGCTCATCAAATTTTCAGTCGAGAATATACTAAAAACCTTTGTTCTCGTTACAGAATTTGAACTTCGGCATATTACAAATCGACTATTGTCAAGTGTTACTTGTTGATGTTTCTGACTACCGACTGAAACCGATCCTATCTAATGTTATTCAACCTGTTTTTATATCAAAAGTTGAAAGTTATTCAAAATGATATATTCTCTGGCAAAAACAATCTTGAGATGAACGTTCATAAACAAAAGATAAAAACTCTCGGTTGCAAAAGGTAAAAATGTCGGATACATGAAATACGTGTTATCTGAGAAGGCCTTGATCATCGATACTCAGCATACAAATTGCTGGATTTATTTTTTTCGAGTCGGATTGTCTTTACACTGCACTGGTATGGAGAGGTGTATATACTGCCGTATGTTCATTTTATATCCGTTGAAGATAAAGCCTGGAAAACGTGACGGTCAAGCGAATTACGAGGTTCGTTAGAAAAATAGATGGTTTGTGTTGATGTCAATGTTTATAAACACTGGAATATTGAAATTCCAAAATTATCCTGTGGACTTTTTTATGTTTTCGTCGGTAACAGCATCTTTGGCGCATCCACTGCCTGAATCACCCTCGGTGTTCGTTTCACCTTGTTTGTACTTAGCAATGTTTAATTTTAGTCAATGTTTAATTTTTCTGGTGCAACGTCCGAATAAGATTCATCAAGTCAAGCTTTGGCTTTAACAGTATTTTTTTCGCAAAAAGCAATGCTTTATCAACACACGAAATTCGTTTTTATCTATTTTCTTCCAAATAATAGTAGGTGATTCACTCGAAATTTTCTATCCTACAAAATAATAGTCCGACAGCTGTCGCTGTCTTTTTAACGTTATTAATTGCCTTTGATGCTTCCAGTATGTATTTTTTTTCAAATTCGTCAAAGAAAATGTGATTATTTTGTGCATATGACAACTCTACGATTGTTTCTTCTCAAATAATAATTTATCTACCTCTGTGTCGGTAGAGTAGGGAGGGTAGGTGTAGGCTCACAGCAGTTAGGCCACATGTGACCCATTGTACATCCTCCCGAGGAGTTGTCCTCCTAGATCATCGTCCATCATCTCTTTTCCAGAAAGGTGGACATGTCACTGGGATACATCTCCTTCATATCAGCGGATATAGACCAAGACTCGCTGAACACACACTCTCTCATCAAGCAAACTCCGGACACTCGCATAGGACATGCCTGACTGTTTCATCTTCCTGTTCATACATTCTGCATAGAGGTGTGTCCACTTGCTCCATATTATGTAGGTGTTTCCTTAGTTGACAATGGCCAGTCAGAAATCCTACTATTGAGCATAGATTTTTCCTGGTCATCGCCAGATATTTCTTCGGCGTCAGCTTTCCAGGGTCGCCGAGAGTGATCCCATCCCATCCCTTTAGGTATTGAGCATGGGTGTGACGTTTGGCTAGTTCCGCAATTGTCGAAGTCATCAGGGTAGGTGTCACTGGGTCCTAAAATTCTTAGCCCAGCCGCTTCCTTGCCTAAAGAGTCGGCAATGCGATTACCTTTACTTCTGTCGTGTCCTTTAACCCACCTCAGAATAATGTTTTTATCTACCAAGGCTAATAATGTATCTAATCATTTCATACTGTTTATGAATTGACTAGTGCGAAGTATGTATTTATTTTAACAAAATCCTCGACTACGAAAGAAAAAATCCAGAGAAAAAGTCGTCTGTGATATCCTACCTTTGAATTTGTATCCCTGCATACGTAATCCATGGTTGGTTAGCACAGATGTGTCATTACACGTAAATTGTCGGTTTTTTGCTGATGCCGAAGAAGCAGTCCAAAAACAAAGAGTAACCACCAAAATACGAGTGAGAGAGAGGGAAGGTAATCACATAGTTCACGCGGTAAATGATAATTAATATCAATTGAAAGGATATTTGTATAATTGGATTTGATGTACATGAATGAAATGAACGAATGAAGAAAAACGTTCGATGTGAGCATTGACTGAACATCTCTTTGTTTTCAAATACGTTTTATTGTACGAATTGTATCTTTTTTGCCTTGGACGGGATACTCACTAGCGGTGGGTTATCGTTTCACTCCCACCGTCATTTTAGGTCGACATACCTTCTAACCCATATAGATTTTGAACCGTCAACATTCGATTCGATCCGACTCGAACCAGTCCATTCGAATCAAGGACAATATTCGTCGGTAGTGTTTGTCTTGGCGCGAGGGCGTGCGCCCGTTTCAACACCGCTATCTCTCACCTGCTTCTACCTGGCTGTGACTTCCTCTTACCCTTCTAGTTATTGTGGATTGTGCCGGGAGGTGACTTTACCGTCGATGCAACTTTAACGAGATGCCATGGTTTCGAGCGAGGTTGTCAGACTGTACATTTTTTGTTGTGTGTTCTAGCAAAAGTATATTTTGTGATATCTCGTTATATTATTGATGTAAATTCAGTAATGCGGACAACGAAATATTGAAGTTACTTTCTTGAATGTTATTATCACAACCATTACCATAAAGTTGTTTTCTTTCGTGTAATTCATTGTTTGAGTGAAAGTAGTTGTTTCGACAGGGCTTTTTCTTCTAGATTTTTACATGAAATAAACTTATATGTATAATTATTACTGGAGTTTTTTCCCAACACCAAATCGTTATTTTTAACATTTCGACACGTGTTTCGATCACCAAGTGATCATCTTCAAAGAGGAAGATTAAAACTCAGTTTTAATTTTCATCATCTTCAAAGAGGAAGATTAAAACTCAGTTTCAATCTTCCCCTTTGAAGATGATCACTTGGTGATCGAAACACGTGTCGAGGTTTCAAAAATAACGATTTGGCGTTGGGAAAAAACACCAGTAATATTCATTACTACACCAAAGGTTCCAAACAGTGCATCATAAGTTATATGTATGATCTACACATCTTCTGCTAAAGTTTATTTGGAACTCGATTGCTTTCTTTTTTTTTTGAACAATATTCATATTTTTTTGTATAAAGATGGAGAGGTAGTGTTAAATGATTGATGGTCGAATTCATACCTTACTGAATGGAAATAACGGGATTATCCCATGTATTCTCGTTTTACTCAATAAATAATTTAGTATTGCACGGTTTTGCCATTCCACTTACCTATTTGCATATGAGGTGATAGTCGTATAATACACCACCTTAGTTCCTGAAATTTTTTAATGTTTGACTTGTCGATAGATAAAACCCCATCGGTTTTTGAATTGATTTGTAATGGATCTCATTCAACAGCCCCTGTACCTCTACCTAAGGTAGCTACATGACCAGCCTATTCTCAGGGTAGTACTCGATGTCGAAATCGAACTTACACGTAAGGGTAGTCCTAATTGCGTTACAATCCATTAGGACTTTGAATTCAGAACCTAGCAAATGATCTCCTGATTGCTTCAGACTATTGGCAACTACTAATTTTTCTAATTCGTATGAACTCTAAATTGCTTCAGATTATTGACATCTGCCAATGCTTCTAATTCGTATGAATGATAGCTTTGTTCCTGCTATTCTTATTTTGTCGTCTGTAGGCTGAAGAACATGACAGGTCCGAATGAATTATCTCTCTGCTTCGCAGCAGAATCCCACTAACATCAACCTTGGATGCATCGGTATGGAGTTCTGCTGTACTGTGGTGAAATGCCAAAACGGATCTCATTATCTAAAGATCTTTCAGAGTTTCGAATGTTGTGGTATACTCTTCTTTCCACTACAACTCCACCCCTTTCTTATTGGGGGATGTTTATGGTCAATATATCACTTGAATTCTCCCATATACGTTCTTGCGGAAATAGCTGGTTGATCTTAGAAACTGTCTTTTTTGATGAACGTCCAACTTTTAAATTCATTAATTTTCCTTGAAGCAGGCTTGAGACACTTCTCTCGTATTTTGTGTATATCGGTTTCTTTGGGACTTGAAATCCTTCGCTGCCTTTGGGATTGAAAATTAATTACTGCCTTTGGGGTGAGGTTCACTGTCCTTGGACCAGAATACCTAAATTCATCGGTGGGTTTGAGGCTTAAATGTGTTTACTTTTTTTTTATTTGAGTACTTCAATGCCTTTGGAGCTGAACTTAATCTCTGTATTTATGCCAGATTATATAAGCCAGAAATTGATTGTAAACTTCAGGGTTGAAACCCATCGATGCCTTCGAACATGACAATCTGGACACGAAATCTTTTGCTGCCTTTGGGATTCATATCCATTTCTTTCTTCGTGATTGAAATATATCTCTGCCTTCGCAAAGAGGTCCACTTTTGATAGTTTCAATGTCGACATCTGCCCAATTTTTTTTAATTAGAGTTACCGCTGTTTCAGACATAATTTTGACCTCTGGCTAAATGGAGGATAGGTTCTCTGGACGTTGATTTTCAATGGTTTATCAACAAATATATTTCTCAACTCCAATGAGCAAGTCGAGAAGTTTTTTCCCAAAAAGTAATGTCTTTCCTTCCAATTCATACGAAATATATTTTCAATACCACAAGATTAATATGACAAATTCATAAAATAAGTTGAGAATAATGGTGTGTAGGCTTTCTCGGTCGGTGTCCGATGTTTGAGTGTTGATTAGTAGTAGTGGTCTGCAGGGAAACATCAAGAAAGGTGATGGGGCAATGGTCGAAGTGACCTTGCAGCGATGCCCAAACTCCTTATGGTCCTGGTGCATTTGTACTTGAAATATGACTGGGTTCACCACCCACAATTCCAAAAGTGGATACTATCATCAATGTAGAAGCAGGAAATCCGCATGGAGACAACGAGGATCCTGTAACGAGCAACTTCCTAATCCCCATACGACACGTACAGAATGAGCGGCCTCCAAAGCTCTAAACAGCGACGAGATAATACGTGCTGACGAAGGAAATGTCACCATTGTGATGAACAAGCACAACGATAAGAAATACGTAGTTAATCTACTTGATCCCTAACACATATAATGTGCTCAAGCGAGTTCCGACCAACTGCATCTTGAGGAAGACTAACCAGCTAATTCGTGTATCATCTGTTAATCAGGATGTCAAAAAAGGTTTGAGAGAATTGAGGCATTACCACCTCGTTTATAGGTGCTAACAAAAATTCACGAGCTGGACGTACCACTAAGACTGATCGCTAGTGCTACAGGATCTTTGATATATGAGATCGCTAAGTACTTATCTGTTTTTTTTAAGGAACAAACACAAGCACTGCAGGAAAATCCTTGAGTAGCGATGCACATTGGATTTGAATCGCTAGAGATTAAATCCATTTGGAAAAACGTTCTCAGGAAGTTCATTCCACAAAAACGCAGTTTTTGAACAGGGAAGATCGGGGTGCACTGAGTTGAACCTCAAAACGATGAGCAACCACAGTCCATCGTGTATTTCTGATATGTATCGCTCTTGGTGGAATCAAATGTGCCAAGCCACTTGAACACTTCAAGTAAAACTATCTGAAGAAGAGAGACAAATCTCCAACCTTTTTTCAATGTTCTAGAATATCAAGGTTGCAAGTGATGTTCGCGCCTCCAATCAGGCGGATTCCTACCCTGAAGCTGCTGAATGGAATCCACCTTTTTCAGGGTATGCTGCTGAATGGAATCCAGCAGCTTCAGGGTATGCTTAGGGGCGGAGCTCTATAAATGAGGACCATACTCCGAAGGTGAGCTTTATAAAGCATCAAAAGTTGCTGAGGTGTGTTCAGGTTTCTGATTTGGAACAGTGTTCTAAGCTTTTGAGAAGTATCCTTTGCAATTTCAGCTACATGATTGTGCCAAGACATATTGGTGTCCATTTGATCCCTCAACAAACTCATCGAGGCAGAAAGCGGAATTACCTGTCCTGACATTATTATATCCGGTTCGGAAACATTTATCTTTTTGGAGAAAATCGATGTCTGGGTTTTTGTGGCATTGAATTGAACCGGGTTACTCTTACTCATATTCGGAATCACTACTGGTTCCTCATTAGGATGTGCAACTTCCTACTGCCGAAGACGTGCAGACGTGCACTTGCAGGAAACTTTCTTTCAGAAAGCTGCAAAGCCATACACAAAAAGGATCCGACAAGCCATAGCATTGAAGTCTGCTACTAGTGGAAAAACAAATTCTTCTTCAGAGACTAAGCTCATTTTAATGAGAAGATTCGCGATTTGAAACTGAACCCTACTGACTCGTTGGTGATTCTTGATGTCATATCGCTATTCCTACTGGTTTCCGTTAATAAACCTTTCAACCCACCAGCGGATTCTTCTTCCTTTCTTTCCAGACATCACCACCTTATTTGAATATTTTTAACTTTAGTATTCTCCTTATGGGGCGTATAATTCTAAGAGTCAAAAAGAAGAGGGTGCAATGGAGAGTCTACTGAGTCCAATTGTTACCATTGGCCGAATTTAACCATCCTATTAGATGAGATCTTTACTTTGGGTTGGCAGACGGAGAGATTATCGGTTGAGAATACGACCACGGCGGCACCGTATAGAAAAAAAGAATTGAAATCAATAAAGTTTGAGATTCGAAACTGAAATAGAATGAGTGAGTTCACTTACCCTTATTACAGTTCAGTAAAATATACTTACCAAAATATATAGGTAAATGAAATCAGTCTACACCGTAGAGTTTTGATACTCTCACTACTTAAAAACGGAAAACTTCCATAAACATAATTAAGATCTATTGACAATAAATAATCCAGTTTTGCCGTTGAGCCGAATGCATTCAGGTTATTAAGTGAAACATATAACGTCTCATCAAGAAGAAATTAGTTCCCGTAATTTTCGTAAATTGAATCAGATAAACACCCATTCGCAAAAGCAACTTCTTGTCTTCACGATCCGTTCTGCATAAAAATTTAATAAAATTTGCATAATTTTCAGGTCTTTCTGCAGAAAATACAAGTTTGCTTATCGCGATCCAATCTGAATCATAGAAATGGCAGAATAACGATGTGCCAGACACCTTTCGTAATATTTCAAAACGTATTTTGAATTTTATGTGTTTACCTGAATTCTTGAGTGTTGGAAAACATATAAAATATAGAATATGGTGTAGTTATTCAAATGAGTACTTTTGTCTTGATTCAATGTTTCACTATAATATGAAATTCATTAATATAAGGAAGAAGGGGTCTTCCAACAGAGACTTCTGAAGTTTGGCAACTGATAACGGACATCTTGTTGAAGCTACATCTGTCAAATTAGCTGTCATTTATTTGGTCTGTTTTGCCAAATCACCATGGTAGGTAACCAACAACGCGTGCAAATAATGAAATTTTTTATCACATTGGATGTTCTGTTCGGGTAACGTATCGCGCGCTTCTAAAACATCTCCGCTGTCTGTGAGAGTGTGCACGAGAATCCAGGGCAGTCGATTTCGTGTTGCTCTCAAAAACTCGGCCTTTTGCAGACTCCTAGAGTTCTTAAACCGTGAAGTTCGTGGTGTACTGAGTTGAACCTCATAACGGTGAGTACAGTTTCGTCGCGTATTTCTGAAATGTACTGCTCTTGGTGGAATCAAATGTGCCAAGTCACTTGAACACTTCCCGTGAATGTATCTATAAAAGAGAGACAATTCTCAACCTTACTTCGATATTCCAGGCTATCAAGTTTGCACGTGATGTTCGCGTCTCCAATTAGGCGGATCTGGATGAAATCCAGTAGCTTCATAGTATGTTTGGAGGTGGAGCTCCATACATGAGAACAATACTCCCAAGAAGATCTGATCTGAGCTTTATAAAGAATCAAAAAGTGTTGAGGTGTGTACAGTTTTCTGGTTCGGAACACTGTTCCAAGCTTTTGAGAAGCAGCCTTTGCAATTCCTGCGATATAATTGTGCCAAAGCATATCGGTATCCATTTCAACTGCCAACAAACTTATTGAGGCAAAAAGCGGAGTTGTATGACCTGACATTATTATATCCGGTTCGGAGATCTTCATGGAGAAAACCGATGCCTGGGTTTTTATGGCATTGAATTGAACCTGGTTACTTCCACCTCAATTCGAAATTACTTCTAGATCCTCATTAAGATGTGCTTCCGCAGCCGATGTCCTGAGATCCCCAGATCTAAATGAAAGTGAAAATAAAACGAAACTAGTAATCAATGAATTCAAATATTGGTGTAAAAACAATCATTCAATGAACAATAAAGATAAAACAACATTTATCCAGTTTTCAAGTAAGTATCAGCGCCCTCTCCAAATAAATTTAGGTTTCGAAACAACAGAATATACAAAATTCCTTGGAACACAACTTTACAATAAATTGTCTTTCAGTAATCACATCGAATACTTGTTCATTTCTCTGAAAAAAAAACGTATTTTGCCTTCTTAACAATTAAATTAAATTTTTTGAGACATATTCTCTTGTATATATACTATGGTCTAGTGTATTCTAAGCTTAATATAAATATTACCTTTCGGGGATACTCATCAGAAATGAATAGAATATTTATAATGCAAAAACGTTTCATTCGACTAATTTTTTATCTGAAATACAGAGAATCTTGTAAGAAAACATTCAGAGACAAAAAAATTTTCACATTATCATGAATTTATCTTCACAAAATATCAAGCTACGTTCATGTACATTCCCATTTGCTAACAATAAATGAGGAAATTCACTCTCATCAATCGAGACGGAGAAACGACTTCCATCAGGTAAAAATAAACCGTAATGAGTACAAAGGTTCGCCACTTTATGCGGGGGCAAAATATTTTAACTTATTACCACATGGCCATCTAGTTCAAGCTACATCTGTCAAGTTAGTTGCCGAAAAAGTAGCTTTTTGCTGTGGATTTTGGACTGGCGGCGTCATTGTTCCATATTTCTTCGAGACCGACGTTGGCCAGGCCATCACTGTCAGACGAGAGTACTACAGGTCGATGAATACTAACTTTTTTGACATGATCTGGACACCACAGATATGTGCCACATTGGATATTCTATACGAGCGATTTGAGGACATAGTCATCTCACGTGGAGGTTAGACTCTTTGTTGTGAGGTTTTCTTAAGTCGCAGGTGTATGGAAATGAGCCACAAACCACAGCAGTCCCCATAGTTAGCATAACCCATTCCATCGGTCAAATTAAGCCTAATTTATGCGCCAGAGTCATGAAAAATTGGACGTTCCTGCTGCGCTCCACCTAGAAAAGCCGTGGCGGACATTAGAACTATGTTATATTCAACGAAAGTTATTTTTTGTGGAGGAAAATCAGTTTTTCATCGACTTTTTTTGGGTATTTGTTACTTTCCTAATCTGAAAAAATATAAAAGTATAGAAGAGCACACATTTTAGTTTACCCCGATAAGTTACTGCGTAAAATAAAAGTATTTTTCACAAAGAAAAATATTCTATTTATCAGTAACTTGTCCTATTCAACAATTTGCCTATCAAAAAAATTGTTAAGAAATAATACAATACTTATCTTAACGTTTCGGAGGCCAAAATCTGCCTTCATCTTCAGAAATGGTCAAAAAAATTCTAATATATTGGCAGTTATTCCTTTTTGATTATTCATTTCTTTACTTCTTCGACAGATTTCAGATAGCTCCTTAGAAATAGACCGTACTTGGTTACCCATCTTGAAGAAAAATTTGGATAGTGGCGAAATGGCAACATGCTGAATTACATCGAATGTTTCAGTTGTCAATCAACAACATTGACATAATTTCATATTTCAAAACTCTTTTGACATCTGTCGAAGAAGTAAAAAAATAAATAATCAAAAAGGAATAACTGCCAATATATAAGAATTTTTTTGTCCATTTCTGAAGACGGAGGCATGAAAAATACTTTGATTTTCACGCAGTAACTTATCGGGGTGAACTAAAAAGTTTGCCCTTCTACACTTGTTAATGTTCTCCTTTATAATTTTTATATTTTTCAGATTATGGAAGGTTACAAATCCCCAAAAAAGGTCGATAAAAAACTGATTTTCCTCCACAAAAAAATGACTTTCGTTGAATAAGTATGTTATATTCCACACATAATAGCATGATTAGGTCTTTGAATTGAATAAAAAATTTCGATTATTATCACACACACACTTCGTTTCATTTAAATTTTAAGATAGGAAGCGGTTAATGAAAGACCCTAATATAACCCTATATAACCGAATGAGATGCAAATGATGAAAAGTCTCCCAACCTTCGAACTAAATTTTGGAAAATATATGTTTGGTAGAGATAGAAAAATGTTCAATGGTTTGATTGATTTGAAATTTATGAAAAAGCAGATATCACAATCCTGCATTATGTTCCAAATTCAGTTCTGCGCTAAAATGAACACTTCCATGGAGTCCACATATCTGTCATGACCAATTACGACTATTTTTTTGACAAGAGATATCTCAACTATCATATACCTGTCATATCCTCAAACTCTCGATTGACCATATTGATTTCTGTATAGTGTAGGTTAGGTTAGGGCCAAAGATAACTCGAAAAATCTGATTCGGTCCCGAGCGGGGCAGGCACAAAGTATGTGCTCTGCTGTTTCATCATTTTCCAAACAGAGATGATACACCCTGTCCACTGTCTTCCGACAGTGTAAGTCTCTGCAAATGATGATTCAAATGATAGTTAGGCCTGTTAGACATCATAGTTCATCCCTGCTACAGTCCAAGAACTGTTTTCTATAAAGCTTCGAAGGTGAGTAAACGCTTTGGAGTGAGCCAGTCCTGGAAGATTCTGACAGAAGTCCATAAATTTTCTTGCCATCTAGGTGTTTAATATGTGGCAAAGCCTAAAGCGATGCCAATGACAGGTTCTGATCCGACGAATCTGCTTGCAGCACCCTCCTTTGCAAGGGAGTCAGCAGCCTCATTGCCTTCCTGACCAGTATGGCCAGGAATCCAGACCAGAGACAATCTTTTAAGTCTTCCTATCGAGAAGAGTCGTTTTTGGCAATTAGCTACCAATTTAGACGTTGCTCGGAAACAGCCAAGACCTTTTCAAAGCCGCTCGACTGTCTGAGAATATTTTTATTGAGTTGTGTGTAATAATAATAATAATTTCAGCTTGAAATACAGTCGCATAGGTTCCTAAGTAGGTTGATATCTCTGTCCTAGGTCTGCGATTGAAAACACCTGCACCAGAACCGGAAGGTGTTTTTGATCCATCTGTAAACCAACAACTATCTGCTCTTAATATTTCCTTCTCCCGGAGGATCCAGTCCTCTCTACTCGGGAACAGTACTTTATAAGGCAGTTCGTAGTTGACAGTTGGAGGCATAAAGTCAGAGGTCATTTTTAGAATGCTGTGACTTTCAGTGTCAACCAAGAGTCTTTTGCACTCTGCATTGAATTGATTTGAGCAATTGGCAATGTGCTATATGCAGTCCATCTAGCCTCTCTCTCCAGAAAAATGTGGAGAGGAGGTAGATCTAGAAGGACCTCCATGGCCGCTGATGGTGTGGTACTGATGGTACCACTGATGGTCAGACAAGCCTGTATGTGTACCAGGCACCAGGCAATTACATCGTAAGTGATCATTGGTCTGACAATCATCACATAAATTTGTTTGGGACCTAGACCCCAAGGTTTACCAAAAATCCTTCGACATGTCCATAGGGACAGTCTGGCTTTGTGTAAAACTTTTTCCAAGTGAGCGATCCAGGTGAGTTTTTCATCAAGGACAATGCCAAGATATTTCACCTCCGTTCCAAATGGAATAATCTCACGTTAGATCGTCCAGTTTTCTCCTCTTGGTGAACGGGATTCTCACAGTTTTGCTGGGGTTGACAGGCATCTGCTCCCTCAAGGACCAACTGTGAACAACGTTCATCGCACTTTGGAGGATATTACAAGCTACCCTTCCCGACGTGGACCTTGTACAGTGTAGGTTTATTATGTATTTTGTTGGTTTCGTCTATGAATAATTTTATTGCTACCCACACTACATGCACAAGGTGAAAGGTTTCTGTGACTCTTCTATGTTTATTTAATTTTTTTTTGTTTTTTATGAAAAAATGTAAATAAACATAATCATTATCATTTGAATACTTGTGATACTAATATTTTGGAGCTACAGAATATCTATCGATACTTTTCAGATATTTAGATTAGATAGTGCCTTCTCGCTTTCAGCTTTATAGCCGAATAGAATCTAATGTATGTGGAACACCATTAAAACATAATTAACAGCTTGGGAGTGTTGAGTATCCTTTCCTTATTCGGACTAATTATGCGTCGTTTACATTAAATTTACATTTATTCGTTACTTCAAAGGTCGTACCTTTACATGCGGAAGAAAAACGTGTAAATACTTCGGAGCCGAACGTAAAGAATTTTAATTTTGTAAATTCTGTGCTTTGAATCGTAAGTATTCGAATAAATAGTTTATGGTTGTCAGTTGTAGTTGATGAATTGAAGACGAATGTAATCCATTGTGAGAATGAAATAAAAATAAAAAGGTTTTTCACGTTTGACACTGACGAAGAAATGCTTTGAATTCTTGGATATTCTAACTGCAATACATTCCTATGTAACGGTGTTTGACTGTCATTCGTTTCTGGAAACACGGACTTTTGGTCCGTAAGTAATTGAATAGGCAATATAGAAGTGATAATTAGAATAAATCTGGTTGATAGGTAGTACTATCCCATTCAGATTTGATGTATTCTGAAAAAAATTTCAATGCGAGATTTCCACTTGAAAAATCAGTTTAAATATGTTCTGTTGAAAGTTTATTAAATCGCGATACGTGTTTCGCTATACAGAAAGATCTTCGGGCGTCACAATACTGAATACGTTATAATGGATTTTCATCATGTATCCGTCAGATCTATCATATCATTCAGATTTGTTGAAAAAAAACATTTTTAAAAACCTAAGCCTTTCATGAATTACTCAATTTATGTCTGTGATATTTCACATAAATTCGTTGAAGATAATAAAAAAAAAAATCGTATCAGAAAGGACTGTCATATATTAGTTAACTTTCGTTTTTAGACCCAACTCTTGCATTGGCCAAACGGGACAATAAAGGAACCGTATTTATTGAATACTAAGGCTGATTCACAATTTGCGAATCATCTTTTAACGTTTTCTTGAAGCTGTAGATGAGTGTCATCTTCGAAATCGAAAGAGCTATAGATAGAAAAGTTGAAAGCCAAAACTTTTCTTTCCCAAAATTTATTCTCTCCTCAAAATATCCCCCTTTCAATTCAACCTAGTAACAATTTTTCCCTCCATTATTGATTTTTTCTCTCCTGCGAGATTTTTATGTCATAGCTCGAATTTTGATAGCATCTATAAAGAAGGCAATAAATAATGATGAATAAAGTGATAAATAGGTATAATAAATAAACTTTAAAAACGTCCACTGTGTAAAATTTTGATATTTTATAATAGCCAGTCTTCATAATAGTCCGCATCAAGCTTTTCCTGTGGTCATACCTCACTCAATTCCAATATCAAAATAATATGAATGGAAGATCGCAAGATCATCGGTATGTTATCAAACGGATGCAATCTGAAACGTGAATATCTTATTCAATTATTATAAGAATTCAATTGGTAGGAATGTTATTTCAGAACCTGGAACGGATTCCTGAGAATCACTATAAAAGCGACTGAATCATTCTTGTGAACATGAAGATCGTTCTTTGATATAGGGGACAATAAAAAAATTGATGAGGCTGTGTAGACTTTCGTTTTTTTTTTAGTATTCAAAGGAATATATGAAAAACTATGTATTTCCTGACGAAAATTGTAGTATATAAGCTGAAAAAGATGTAACAAAATTATGAAGAAGATCTCATTCTTGAGAAGGTTTTTTCGTTAGACAATTTTCGTCAAATTATGATAATTTCAAGATGAATTGTAGAACAAATATTAATGAATATTTCATCTCAAGAAACAACTTTAAAAATAAAAATATACCTGTATGGGTGGTACGCCTGGATGGTTTACCTGTATGGGATACCTCTATAGCATAAATAGGGTTAGCTTCGCATTAGTTCTAGTTTTAATCTTCCTCTTTGAAGATGATCACTTGGTGATCGAAACACGTGTCGAGGTGTTAAAAATAACGATTTGGTGTTGGAGAAAAACTCCAGTAACATTAATTTTTTATCAACTGCAAGTTTCCAACTTCAAAACTGACAAAATTCAATGCAATCTTTGGATCCCAATTTTTCTTCCTTGGAGGTGGAAATTCCTGATTCCCTTTCTTGATGCTTTACGCTATACAAAGAACCTACCTGCGTAATTCAAGATGCAGTAGCTTCGGCTGTTGATTAATATTAGAGCGAGCAACAGCTAGTAATACAGCTAAAAATACAGTAACTCTATTACTGCGAATCGTCCCCCGTCGTTTTATAGTAGACGCGACGCGTAATGGCTCACTGCGTTGCGTTAAGTTAATCTTATTGTGATAACTTTCAAACAATCCGTCCAAATTACTAAGTGTAAAAGTTTATCTATATTAAATACTCAAAATGACAATTGTATCAATTTTAATAAGAATTTGACAGTCATTCTAATATGTGCATTGTAATTGTATTTATGACTCAGTATTTTGCATATAGTGGCTACCACATAAGATGTAGATATATGCTATCGCGGACTTTTATTCAGACCTATTGAAGATAAACAATTTCAAGGTGAATTATCTGCATGTAACTCCAACGGTATAGGCAGCGCACGCCGAGATAGCTCTCACGGAGCAAGAATTTTTCCGTCTGATTACTTATAACCAAAATTACACAAAACCTTCGTAAATTGCAGCCTATATGTTATTCTGTTATTAATGTAAAATTTAATCTAAATCTGTTCAGTCGTTTAGGCGTGAAAGAGCCACAAACATACAAACATCCTCACAAAGTTTCACATTCATATTAGTATAGTATAGTATAGTATAGTAGAGTAGAGTATAGTATAGTATGTTATAGTATAGTATAGTATATCATAGTATAGTATAGTATGATACTCGATAAGTGAGTTTACACTTATTTCGAGATGAAGTGAATAAAAATGAGTCAAGATGTCAAATATGCATGAAACATGGTCATACTCGAGAAGGGAATTCACTTTCATGTCGAATGTGCCATAGTGCAGGACAGCATCAACTTTGTTGTTACAGAAATTGTAATTTTGCGAGGGTTTCACGTGAAGCTTTTTCACAACTTCTGTGTTCATGTTGAATTAATAAAGTCTCATTCTTCGGTACAATTTTTTCAAGAGAAAAAGCTTTTCATATATTAAGAGTAGTTGCAAGACAAATGACAGTTTCAAAAATAATTACACTTCTTTCCAAATATCACTCTGATAGAAATTATCACTTGAATTGAACATAATATCACTTTTTCTTTCTCAGTACACCAAATACCCACAAATCATTCACAGGAAACGTTACTCAATATGGCGTAAGAATAAATATTGATATAAATCTTGATTTACAGGAATAATCTCATCAGGAGTTCAAGGGAAAAAATCTTGTTTTCAATTTCTCGTAAGCACCTTTTGTGTTTTTTTAAACTTCAGTTCACTCAACTACTTGAAAGCCTACACGACTGTATGTGGACTGTTCAAATTTTGCGGGCTTCGTACATTTTATTAGTGATAGAAAATGAACTGATGAAAATGATGATAAAGTGAAAAAAATTGTTATGGATAATCGTCAAGCCACTATTAGATAAACTTGCCGTGGATGTCGGCATATCAGATGGCTCAAACCATGCAGTTTTTTCGAAAATGTTCAGCATGAAGCATGTGGCATCGAAGTTTGTTTCAAAATTGCTGAATTTTGACCAAAAAGAACCGTCGGTATCAAACATCAGCCCTCACACTCACCAGATTTGCCTTCCTGCGACTTTTTTCTGTTCTCAAGATTGAAGAGACCCATTGAGGTACGGCGTTTTGCGACGATGAGAAGGCCGATTATCGCATTATGAATAAGAACAAAAACTCATTTTTTCTCAAACTTTTCATACCGGGGGAACTTCTCTGCCTCTTGAGCAATAAACTTAAGAATGAATATTCATCTGGATATGATGAAGTCCCATTAATTCTACTCAAGAAATGCCTTCCTGCAATTATAGAACCATTCATATTTTTAGTGAACCTATCATTTTTTACTGGGTCATTTCCGAAGTCTCTCAAAATTGGAAGGGTAATTCCCATTCATAAGAAAATGGACAGATATAAATCAGAAAATTATAGACCACGTCACCATCACATCGGGTTTTTCAAAATTTTTTGAACACGCATATCTTGATATACTTTTGGGTTTCTAAAATAGGTTCAAACTTTTGACAGATCATCAACACAGTTTTCGAGTTAATAGATCTACCAATACTGCAGTAATTTTTTTTTCGATACACTGTTTGAATATTTGGAGGCAGGCGAGTGTCCTATTGGATTTTTTTGTAATATCAGCAGGGCATTCAACTGCGTCAATCATAATTATTTATTGTCAAAGTTACACTCATACGGCATTCGTGGCGTAGCACATTTCTGGATTTCATCATTTTTAGAAAATAGGCAACAATATGTTACAATTAGTAACCACAGTACGAGTACTTATGATAAATGTAATTCAAGTTTGTTTAATATTTCAATAGGTGTTCCGCGAGGATCGGTATTAGGGCCTATATTGTTCCTTTCATATACAAATGATTTGGAATCACATATCAGGAATACTTCTTTAACAATGTATGCAGACGATACGTCTTTAATAGTATCTGACATGGATGAAAACTCACTTTTAGACAAATGTGAATATGATTTGCTATCTGTTATGAACTGGTGCGGAGCTAATTCTGTCTATCTCAATACTAACAAAACACAATTGGTTAGATTTCATAATCGACAAAACATTGCGTGCCTATTCAATTTGAAATTAAGAACATGTCAATTCTGGGAAAAGAAGAGACACCTTTTTCGGGAACTACTATTGATGAATGTTTGACATGGAAACAACACTATTCGAGTTTAACGAGTAAAATTAATTCACTAGGTTATCTCTTCAGAAACCTAACAGCTATCTTCACAGATCAGCAACTTTTGGAACTATACCATGCTGTAGCTTCCAGACTGAGACATGGCATATGTATGTGGGGTAACTCGACTTCGATATCAAATGTATTCGTTGCGCAGAAGTTTATTTTGAGAATAATGGCCAAAGCCTCAAGAAGGGCCTCAGGCAGAAGTTTATTTAGGCAATTTAACATTTTAACTCTTGTCAGCATGTATATATTCGAATTGTCAATTTTTTTCTTCAAAAACAAACATAAATTCATCACCAATGAAATCATACATAGTAGGAATACCCGTCGAAAATATAACTTCCACATACCGTGTTGTAAATATAAGGTTACTTCCAATTCATCTTATGTGATGGGCCCAAATATCTTTAATAAGTTACCAAAAGATATTGAGGAGCTCAATAAAATTAATGAATTTACTCGAAATCTGAAAAAGTATTTAACTGATAGTTGTTTTTATAACCTAGACGAATTTTTTATATCATAAAATAGTTTTCTTTTGTATTGTATTTTATATAATTTATATATAATATAATACCGAGGACTGCCGGGCAGGCGGTCCTCGATTGAAGACAAAATGAGAAAAAACCAAGAAAGTACTTGATAAAAATAGCTGCGTAAACGCAAGCGAAACATAAGTGGAACCACCTATTGGTGTGACACCCAAGTCAACTTGCCAAGTTTTTATGTCAGTGTTGGTGGTTTGACCAATCAACCGACAACTGCGGTGGCAGAAATTTGGGAAGCTAACCTGAAATGTCATCGGAAAACGAATCCACATGTTTCTAGAAATGATATGATATCGAGATATCATATCATTTCTAGAAACATGTGGATTCGTTTTCCGATGACATTTCAGGTTAGCTTCCCAAATTTCTAGAAACATGTGGATTCGTTTTCCGATGACATTTCAGGTTAGCTTCCCAAATTTCTGCCACCGCAGTTGTCGGTTGATTGGTCAAACCACCAACACTGACATAAAAACTTGGCAAGTTGACTTGGGTGTCACACCAATAGGTGGTTCCACTTATGTTTCGCTTGCGTTTACGCAGCTATTTTTATCAAGTACTTTCTTGGTTTTTTCTCATTTTGTCTTCAATCGAGGACCGCCTGCCCGGTACTGACGATGCCCAATAGGCTGAAACAGCTGTATACCGGTGGCTCTTAAATTGAAATCAATATGGGAATGATCAAAAAGTACTAATCTATTCATCTTTTTATATATATATATATATATATATATATATATATATATATATATATATATATATATATATATATATATAAATATAATTTTTATAATTTCAGTGTTTTTATATTGATACGGACACTGCGTTTTCATGTTGTCTTCATCGCTAGATAAATCCTATACATACTTATATGTCAAACGGATAATCAATAAATGAATAAAATAAATAAACGATTGAGACTGCTTCTAGGAATGGAAACAACTCTGGCATAAGTGTATTATATCTGAGGGGACTTTGAAGGGTTCAAAATGGAAATTATTGAACAAATAAACATTTTTTGAGAAAAAAATTCAATTCACCTCATTTTTTGAAGAGACAGTATTATAACATTGAAGGTGTATTTCGCCCTATGATACGATAGTTTTTAGGTTTATAGGTTTTTAGGTTTTGTTTGAAAATAAAAATATTGTTATCATTATAGAGAATATATATTACGGTTCCCACAGTAGATCCAAAATTGTATTGAAAAACGTAACCTCATTACGAAACTGCAAACTTTCTCACCCAGCATGGTTTTTGGCACCAGGGCCGCTGGAGAGAATCTTTGAGGAATGCGAATGTTGAGCAGAGAAGTCAGAGATGTAAAAAGAAGATCAGACGGACCCACATACAAATAAATTGGCCGTGTCAATTTGGAATTCTAGTGCTTTAACTCACATAGAAAGAGAGAGCAAGTTTTTGCGCTTGTCCGACATATTTCGGTATCCAATTATTTTTCGACACAAACCCGATCCTGTTCACTTTTGATCGCGCGAAAAAACTGGCCTTCTCACTTCTTTTTCGGGACGAGCGAAATGGCCGACTCGGATATTTATATAAGTGTTGGTCGATATGCGATCGAATTGAGATTGTGTTGCTCGAATACGAGACTATCGAATTCATTAAATGTTATGAATGTCTTATCGATATCTTTTATGGGCGCGGGGACGATAACTCTATCTCAAAGTTATCATTTTTAGATGTGTTGGTTTGCTTAATGTATCATTTTAATCCGTTTACAATGCCTCATTTGTCCAGTTGACAGTAATATTGCACAGTCAAAAAATAATGACATTTGACATTGTCAATTTTATATTTTTATTCCGTATGACATGTTTATCCAGAACGATTTTTGATGTTTTTTGACCTGTCTCTGTGATAGACAATGTCAAATATTCCTGAAGGTTTGAAGAATAACGGTGTGAAAACGACCAACATGACCAACTCCCATCAAATGGTCAGCTCCCACTAAAACCGATAAAGCGGAAAGAAGGAAGAGGGGATAGGTGAAAGCACTCGAATGACCTATAAATAGCCCGTTATCACCAGTACAGGATTATGGATACCAACAATCGAAACGTCGTGAAGTAACTTGGCATGGAATCTTAATTTTTGATTTTCCATTTCTTGGTAATAATTTTTAATTTTCATCTCATGTTAATGATTCAACTTTTTTATTTTTTTAATTTTTGCTTGTATTTCATTTCATTGTAATTTACATTTTTTTTATTCAAAGAATATATTACTAATCTTTTAAATTTTTATAGATTCTTTCAGTAATTTCAAACCAATTTATATCATATTAGACAATGGAAGTCCAAACTAATGAAATGAATAAGTTGTTCATTTCTGCTTTTTTTTGTACAAAATTTTTTTCACACTGTTATTCCCAGACCATTTGACGGGAGTCGGTCGTGTTCCGCTCGATTATAGGTTTCCATATATTGAACAACACATATGCGGCTTCCTTGAATTTTCTTCTATACCAGCGTTCCTCCTTGTCGATGATCCCAGCTTGAGACCACTTGATGTTATGCTGATGAGTCCAAACATGCTTTGCTATTCCTGATTGGCTGGTTTTTTCTCGCTGTGTGTGTTTTTTTTTGCTCGGCAATGCGAACTTTTCGTGAGGCTGTTACGGATAGTTTTCCCAGATCTGAAGACAGCAACAGCCACACAAGGAAGAGAAGCCGCCACAACCAGTACTTGTACTTTCCTAAATCAGAGGATTGTTAAAAAGGATAAGAAGAATTGAGTCCAAGTATAACATCAGAACCTGCTTCATATCTGGGAACACTATCTGTAGCATCCTCTCGAAAACCAGGCCACCAAACGCGGACTGCGATTCCAAGAACAGCATTTACCGGATACCTTGCCAGTGCGTAGAATCATACATCGGTGAAACTGAGAGGCTATTGAAAGTTCGCATTGCCGAATACAAGAAACACACACAGCGAGGAGAAGTGGTCTCATCAAGTGGTCTCAAGCTGAGATCATCCACAAGAAGGAACACTGGTACAGGAGAAAATTCAAGGAAGCCGCATATATGTTATCCAACAACACATTTAGCCAAGCTAGCGCAATATATGGAAACCTATAATCAAACGGAACACGACCAACTCCCGCCAAACGGTCAGCTCCCACTAAAACCCATGAAGCGGAAAGGGGGAAGATGGGATAGGTGAATGTACTCAAATGACATATAAGTAGTCCAGTTGCTTGCTCAGTGCACATGATTCTTGGACCCAATGATCACTTACCACACGGTGTGGAGAGTGGTCATTTGTTGATAATGCTGGCGCGCTCTTCCGAATGTATCGGGCTTCGGGGGATAGGGCCTGACCAGCGCACACTACGGTGAAAAAAATAAAATAAAATAATAATAATGTCTTTTAATCGCATTTCTCTTTTAAGAAATTCCATTGAAGATACATGCTCAGAATGACCGTTGAAAAGTAGGTTTCGATGACTTTACAGCACGTAAAAAATGCAATTTTCAATACCAAATTAGGATTAAAAAGAAGGTATTTTGTTTTTCGGTAATAACTCAAAAACCATCAACATTTGAGAAATACAATTAAAATAATTCGAAAGAGGAGTTGGGAGAGGAGAAAGGAGTTAATAATGAAAAAGTCCCAACTGTCGCATTATTCAATAAGTAAGTCAGAAAAAATACGAAAATATCCGAAAAAAATCCTTGAACACTTTTCAGTACGTTCAGAACGAATCCTACTGAAACACAAAGCAAAATTTCATCGAACCAATGAGTATGAAAGGGATACAGATATAGGTTTCAGTTTTTAGCGTATGCTGTTGAAATAATTTCAACTCCCATTATAATACTTATTTTTCAGTTGTATTAGAATAATAATAACTTCCTTTTTTTTGTTTCAGGTCAGTGTCCCTTCCTCCATATTGTAGTAATCAGGTAAAAATTCAAGTCTTTTTCAAAGGATACATACACTTTTTCAATGTACTATTTCATGAACTTCGTTGGTGCCATTGATATATAATATATACTTAGTGTTATGTTACCACTATTTGTACTTACTAGTACCTCCATAAAATTAAAAAAGCCTTCTTTCTAAATTTCAACAAATAATAACCAAATTTATTTCAAACATTTCTACCTATGTGCTTATAAAAAGTTTTCGAAAGAGAGCGAAATTTTTAAACATTTCTGACTAATATCTCCAGTCAATTCCATTGACTCAAAAATTTCGACATTCGTAGAATAGTGATTTCATGGAATAGACTTCACAAGATGATTTGTCTAAATGAATATGATCTACTGCGATATAAATCTGACAGATATCATCACATTCACACCTACATCTTTCTAAAAGAATCTTGAAAAAATTGTGGTAGAATTTCGTTTCTTGAGACCGCGCTACTATTTGCAAAATTTTTAATTGGTCCGCCGATCAAGAATCTATAATAAAAACTTGGCGGTCTTCAATACTTTCGAAGATAGGGTCACTTGAAAGTTGAAAAATTGTCTGTTTCACGAATTGAAATGTTTTTTTTTTCATAAACGCATATGTATCTTTTCCAGCAAGCTACATTCTGTTATGAACATAATTGTTTATGATTCTAAATGACATTTTTACAAAGCTGTATTGGCAAAATTACAAAATTTAACTAAAAATAAATGCGATGATGACAAATTCATATTGCTACCACAAAAAATATGAAATTCCACCCCATATTTTTGTCATTCATAACGTATCTTCCACAATTCATTTCATGTTTGCAATTTGTGTAAGAACTAATGACATTTCATAACCATCGGCGTCTACAGACAACAAAGTTATCACATGTACACATTGCACTTGACGAGACAGACTTCAGTAACATTTGTTACAAATTTAGTATTTGGGTAATTTAATAAAACAAAATTTCAACTACAACATAACCTTAACATAACTGGATTGAACTAGTACAGGTAGAACTTGAAAAACATAACATGAATTTGTAGTACATGCTTTTTTTCTAATTCTAGATACACTATATAGTTGAATCTAACTTTGGTTACGTTGGTTACTGGTTAGAGTGGAGAGTGTGAATGGGAGGAGTTTTGATACGTCTTTTCGTCTTCTAGGGCGAATCGAAGTAGAATGTTCGATTTGTCAACATAACACCATTTCCTGATTTTCGAAGATATTGTCAACAATTACTAATAACTTCAACAAATATCAAACCATGACTGAAAACTGAATCAACGAGAAATACATACGTATAAGAAAAGAAATATTTCAAAATGGATCTCGAAATACCCATCTCTCCCAATTACCTACCCCGTAGGTTCTGGTGAATTCCTGTTGGAAAACAAATACTTCCCAGGCTAATGCCCCGCTGGATGTTGAATCATAGCCGACAGATATTTATGCCTCACATAGACTAGTCTAGCAGATCTTTCTCGTTAATCCAGCAGCCGGACCAATGCTGAAATTATTCGAGTATATCAGCTACATACCGGTTTTGAGGTATTATCTCTCTCCATTGCAGGAAAGATCCGACACAAACAGCAAAGTACCCAGGACTCGATCAATTTCAATGCGGCTCGACTGCATGTATGAAACCTTCTTCTTGAAGAAAGATTGTTAAATAGTAACGGCTCCATCTCGTGAACAGAGCCTCAAACGGGGAAGAAACATCCCAAGTACAGATACTTCAACAGCGGCAGGAATTTACCAGAATCAGCGGTGTAGGTAGTTGGGAGAGATTAATATTTCGAGATTTCATTTCGAAATATTTATTTTCTCAATAATAACTTTGGCGAAGCGACGATATCATTTAGAACATGATTCAAAAAGGATTATTTTGGAAAACATTTCATGATGAATGAAACATCCCAGCATTTGAGCCTGAAAATAAAGTAGTTCATTGGTTTTCATTTCCAGAAGTCGGTTTCTGAAATTCTTTACAGTTTTAACCTCCTAATGGCTCTATTTCCGGAAATAGACAGGAATGCTAAGTTTCATTAAGACGCTTTCATTAGCTTCACATATATGTATGTATGTATGTGTGTGTATTTGTTTGTTTGTAACTCTCAAGCTCGGAATCTGTATTTGACAGAATTATCGACATTATTGCTTAATCTATTCGTTGGAAGATGGCGCTGTACGCAACCTCCTTGATATATCGACATTATTGCTTGATCTATTCGCGGGCAGATGGCACTGTACGTAACCTTCTTGACATAATTCGAACTCACTTCACATGTATTTCTTCATTTGAAAAAGTATATTTTTTATTAACACGAGCACCTGCTCCTTATTTGTAACCCGACTTTGCGCGCCTGCTGCCTTGGGATTGGTAGCTGATTTTTAAAAGACGAAAAAACACGCTTTTATAGCATACGAAACTGAAAAATTAAAAATAAATACAGGGTGTAACTGAATAAGTGTAAAACATTCAAGGAGGTGATTCCTCATCGAAAAAAAGATACGACCTTTCATATAAAGAAACTTCATTGGATCATCCCTTGTTAAGATACAGCCCCTTGAAGGGGGTACATACAATTTGTGTAACAATTTTTTTCACAAGCACTGAAAAAGTTACAATATTGAAATCAACCTGACGTTTTGTACTACCAAAAAAACACTTACCAAGTAATTTATTTGGTTTACCCCATGGTTGTAAGGGGTGGAAAACGCAACCCCTAAAATTTATTTCCAATGAAACTTTTTGTCTTATTATTTGTTTACCATTCAAAAATTCATTTCCGATATCCTGTTTCATTCTGAACAAAAAATGTCTCTTGGGTTTTTTTGCCCAAAATGAACCAGTTGACAGCAAAAAATTATTTTAGGAACAACTACAGAGATACATCGTCATAAATGCGAACTGGTTTTATTGTTATTTTGTAGTCACTACCTGCATTAAACGATTAAAGGGTAATAAACAAAACTAATTTATTAATAACAAAACACACAACATATAGAAATCATAGTAAAAAACATATCCCTTCTGACGCCCAAAGGAACTTCCTCCAGCAGTGCTGGATGCACTTCTCTTAAAAATTGAACTTATGCCTCACCATTTAATCAAGGAGGTAGAAAATGATCCCCAGTAACTTCGAGCCACACGTTAAGAGAAAACTGTCTTGATGGTTAGTTTCGACAATAGCGTGAGGGTTTTCATCAGCCCGTATGTGGTAATTATGAAAATAAATAATCTTGTCCCGAGAAAAACTACATTCGTCTGTGAATTCCATCGTCTTGAGAAAGTCACAATTTCTTCTAATCATTTCCAGCACCCAATTGCAAAATTCAAGACGGTTCGGAAAGTCTCGCGGTAACAGTGCCTGTACTCGTTGCAGATGGTAAGGGTATAAGAGTTGTTTCTTTAAAATTCGAAATACCGTCATATGATCAACATTTAGCTGGAAAGCAATCTTTAGTACTGGTAGTAGGTTGTTCTTCAATCAAATTAAGTACTGCTTCCTCAAGCTGTGGTGTTCGTACTTCTCGATGGCGACCACAATCCTGCGTTCTTTTGTCGAATGAACCATATTCTCGTAATCGTTGATGAAGTCAAGCAAATATTCTATGTGAAGCATGCTGCCGTTGAGGATACATTTCAGCATATCTTCTGGAAGCTTTTAACCCATTTTTCTGCGACGGACCGTAAACGTAATGCATATCAGCCATTTCCTCATTTGTGTGTGCCATTTTAATAACAAGTGAATTATTAAAGTAACAAATTAAGAACAGAACAACAACACACAATGAGTATCAATTCAATTCCGAAAATCCACAAACTTGACAGCGTCATTCCAATTTAATTGTCACTATCGCTAATAGCGACCTACTAGATAGATTAGTTTCGTATTTTCGCATTTATGACGGTGTATATCTGTTGTAAAATAATTTTTTACTGCGAACTGGTTTATTTTGTGCAAAAAACCTAAGAGACATTTTTTGTTTAGAATGAAAGAGGCTATCAGAAATACATTTTTCAATGGTAAACAAATGATAAGACAAAAAGTTACATTGGAAATAAATTTTAGGGGTTTCGTTTTCCACCCCTTACAACCATGGGGTAAACCATATAAATTTCTGGCTAAGTGTTTTTTTGGTAGTACAAAACGTTAGGTTAATTTCAATATTGTAACTTTTTCAGTGCTTGTGAAAAAAATTGTTATACAAATTTTATGTACTCACTTTAAGGGGCTGTATCTTAACAAGGGATGCTCCAATGAAATTTCTTTATATGAAAGGTCCTATCTTTTCTTCGATGAGGAATCACCTCCTTAAATGTTTTACACTTATTCAGTTACACCCTATATAGTTTAAAAAACTAAAACACACGCTTTTGAAGAATTTCGAACTAAAAAATTGAAAATATTTTTTTAATATGCTAGAAACAATAACGAACGAAAAATACTAGTATTATTGTAAAAAAAGCGTGGGCACTTTGTGCTATATTTTTTGTATATCAAGCGCCCATCTCTTTTTTTACAATAATACTAGTATTTTCCGTTCGTTATTGTTTCTAGCATATTAAAAAAATATTTTCAATTTTTCAGTTCGATGTTCTTTAAAAGAGTGTTTTTTAAACTATATTTATTTTAGCTTCGTGATCAGTGGACAAAAGTAACTTCAATTAAACATTTGGCGAAATGAGTGTGAAACCATAAATGGATTTCGCTTCTGTATAATGAACAGTTTTTTTTTGTGAATTGATTTCAATTTTGCTGCTACCGATAATAATTTTGATTATTAATTTTCATTTCCACTTTATTTCTACTGATCCGAACGATTTTTTTCTATATGTCTTTTTGTTTTCATTTAAATGAGAAATCTGTCCAGTTTTTCAAATGACAGAATATCAGGAGATATTATCAAACACTTTCATTAGGTATATGTTCATCCTCTTGTAAATGAATTGAAATCAATTTTTTTTTGAGGTTATCGGTGTCGTCATATTCAGAAATGGATATACCTTATCTACCGACACTCTAGATTATTTTTCTAACGATGAGATTAAGCAATTAAATTCTTCTCTTTCATGAGAAAGCTCTGTGTGGACATAACCTATTATTATGTAAATGAAAAAAATCAACATAGTTGAAATAATTCCCGAAATACCGTTCAGAGCGTTTCATCAACTGAGCCCACATTCGAATATTCCATTAAAAAACGTAGCATTTCCTAACGTATTCCGACATAATCTTTTACCGAGGTCCGACATAAATTCAAAATGTCTGCCGCATATGTACAATTAAAACATCAAGTCCGCTTAGCTTAACGCCATCTGACAGCTAGACAGCTATCTCTCTACATTAACATATTTATATTTTTTATGTGTTCCAAATTCATAATATATTCATATGGAAACTAATTCATTTCAGGCTTGCTGAGTGGAAATGATGTCGATTATAAAAAATTGATGAGGTTATTTCATTTCAATAATATTTGGAATTTGACTAAAAGGCATCCTATCATTTCACACTTGTTTGTTGTTTCAAATTTCATCTTTTCCTGCATCTGTGTGGGAAGCATTCAATCAGAATATGTTTTACTGGAAACTGTTCCAGACATACTGGCCGGTGTGTGGTCATATTTCCGACGACAGTTATTGAAAAGCGATTGCCAATTATTCGAAAACCAGTTTTTCGAACGGGCGATCATTCTAATAGAAAATTTTCCGAAGGTACGATTCTCCCATTGGATAATCATTTGAATGATTAGTTGTCAAAAAATAGACTTTTCGAACCTGTCCTTGGATATAACTGTGAACTGCTCCGTCCAACATTGATTTCGAAGTGATAGAGAATTAAAATGATGAAATCAAATGGAAATTGGCAGGGAATCCAGTAAGGGAATATCTACTAAATACAGACCATGCTTATATGCATTTTCATTCTTCATATAATATTTCACTGAATGACGTTTTCCTACAGAGGTTCAACCAAAACTAGGGATCACTTTCTTCATCATTCTTTCAATAAAACACCTCAGCATGAGCTTTCAGAAAATGTAGGGTTTGTCTACTTTTTTCCGTCAGAAATTTCTTCTTAATTTTTTAAACGGTACACTCTGTAATTGAACATCCTGAAAGTTGTCCCGTTCAAGTTTCGGAAAATATGAGGTTTGGCTACTTTTTTCCAACAGAAATGTATCTAATTTCATATGAAAAAGACGTTTAGATTTTTTATCCACAAAAAACTCTCAAACAATACATGGTTAACGAAGAGATTTCATATAATTTAAGGTTTTGCTTCTTTTCTTTCTTCGTGAAAATATTTTACTCTGAAAAAAATAAAATAAAATAAGAACAGCACAAAAGGGATTACAGTAGAGTTACAGGTGAAAATATGATCTGAAGCAATTCAAAAAAGGTTGAATTCACGAAAGTTGTTGAAACAGTATTTTATTTCGAGCTATGTCAATTGGAATTGATATGACAATGAAACATAAACGTTTCTCATTCATATTTTTCTTCTAGTCTCGTTGATTCATAGTGATTTCAAACCTGTTGTTGAATATATTCCTAGATGGAATAAATTCATGGCCATCACTTCTGGAGAACATTCGCATCTGTACAATTCATTTTTCTCAAACGTTTTCGATAACTCAAGAATCGTATACCTCTTGAATAAGGCTATCAATCTGTCTATGATTTTCTGACTAAAAGCAGCTCCCATAATATCTAAATTTTTCATTCAATCAATTACATCAGAATTTCCTTGAAAAAACTTTGAAATCAAAAGTAGTGTCAAGCAAGTTTTGTTACTAGAGATATTGCAAGAGAGACATCCAGACATGAATCGTACTCGAGTGAATCGAATTCTAAAAAAAAAATTCATCAAAAACTGCATCGAAGGGATTATGAAACCAGAGTTCGCCACTACGAAAATATTTATTGAAGGAATCACACGTTGAATGGTAAGACCTCGTTAGTCCTCAGCTCGCACAAGTTTCGACTTTTGAGAGTCGTCGTTTGTAGGGGAGCGACAGTTGGATAACGGAAAAATAGATTTTAACAGATTTAACAGAATTTGTTTCAAGAGGAACGACATTTACTGAAAAATATTTTATTCAGTGACGAGTCCACATTCAAAAGTGAACGCCTATCTGATGTTCGAGGAGGCATATTCGAGAATCAGGTTATTGTACCACATTCTTTTGACGGGTCTCTGTATGGAATAAAATTATAGTAATTTCCTTCTAGATGACATACCCATTTCAAAAACATTCTGTAACAAGTAATCCAGAGTTTTGGTTGCCCCTGTATAGGAAAAACGTCATTCAATGGAATATTATATAGAGAACGGAAATTCAACATTTTCGAGAATATTCAGTGAAAGAAACATCATTTTGGAAATATTGAGTGTTGCAAGGATCCATTTTTTCGACATGAATCACACCATAACTCAAAAACCACTTGTTATAAGCCCATACAAGCTCACATTTTCGAGAAGTAATCTATCCAAAAAGGTTTGAATGTATAAGATATCCCATTTAATAAAACGAATTTGGTCTGCCACACATTGATTGGTCGCCCTGTATATTATTAATTATTTTGGAAACATACATTCCAATAATCTCCACAACGTAATTCCGAAACATTTCTTTATGTTTAATGGGAAAAAACCATCGTTCATCCACGTATCGTTGGTACACCCTGTATGTCTACCCGGCATCTAGATGATGTAGGATACTTCCGTCTAAGAGCTCCACAGTCATTGCACATCCGTCTATACCCAATTCTATACATATGCCTCCATTCGTCCCCTACCTTCATGGACTAATGAAGATCCTTTCCTCCAAAGGCATTTAAAAAGATATTAAAAGGCATTTAAAAAGGTAGTTGAATGCAGAAACGAAGAGGCTGAGGGGCTCTGTTTAAAAAACACTCCCGTCTAAAAGTAACTTTGACTTCACCAGAGCCTCACTTGTTCTCAATATGGTCGTAACCGCAAGATGTTCCACAACGTTTCTTAACTCGTTTCTTGACATAGAGCTAGAGCAAGAAATCGGTGCATGTGCCCAGTTGGAATGACAGTTGGAATGAAGCTCTAATTTGGATGCCATCTACAGAAGTGTCTAGAAATACTCTACCCCTTTTCAATACTTGTCACTGTAGACCAACCGATTTCCTCAAGTCTTTGAAGTCCACTAGATACTCGGTTAGGACAACAAGAGGATTGTTCCGAATCCTTGGGGTTCTTGTTGAATACTCTTCGTGAAAAGGAAAATAGTAGAATCAATATCGGATTGAATGATTCCGTGCAGTCTATCTCTTCTCGTGTTTGTGATCTTTTGCTGGAAAAATCCTCACTAGTTTACTTTATAGTACATGTTCAAGAGGCAACAGAACCATATGTGATTTTCTAGAACTTCAACTAGCGTTTCCTAATATGACTGATAACCAGTCCGTGCAAAGCTTATTGTCGAATCATCTGAAAATAGAACTTTTAACGGATGATAATCAACTATATTGCCAAACTAACTGACTTTCATAAGATAACTAGTACTATTTTGCTGTATCGTTGCTGTACCAATGTTTTCACAGAATCAGAATCAACGAACTTAGGCGTGCGCAGCGTTATAGAACAGTGCTTTCAAAAAATTGTTCTACAGCGCCATCTAGTGGCGAATTACAGGAAAATGTATAGCCTAAAAACCTTCTCCATAAAAAATTACTCATACATGTCAAGTTTCATCACGATCGGTTGAGCGATGTAGAAGTTTATCACTTACCAACCAACCAACTGACCAACCGACCAACCAACATCCATTTTCATAAAGTAGACAAGTATAGCTAAGGCACCAGTCAATCTAATAATAACACTGATGATCTTCAAACGTGACTCTGACGGAAACACCAAACTTTAACGAAGGTTCGAAATAGATAAACACAATCTGGCAGATCACTATTATAATCTTTATGCAGTCATTGTTCTCTGTGGTTCTGGCGTTGAATCTGGTCATTATTACGGGCAGGATTAAGTTTGACGATAGTTTTGTTACTGCAGTTTCCCTGCAGCTGAAAAAGCAAATGCGCCCCTGGAATCAATCAAGTCGTCCCGGAGCGCCAATTAATTTTTGTTGTTTCATAATTTGTATTACCTTTTTCTGCATGTTATTATGATTAAAGATATCAACAAAAATACTAAAAATACTAAATCAGAGAAATCGCAGTTCTGAAATTTTCTACTCTTTCCAATGATGGTTTTAACAGGAGTAATAACAAAATATTGGGTTTCACCCTAGGATTTAATGCACTGAACCTTACAACTTCTGATCGAAATCCTATTCCCAAAAACCATCAAGGAAACTCATAGATATTGTTTCACACTTCTCTTAACAGACTCTTGAAATCCAGGACTCAGGCAGTCTTCAGTCATACACGTCCATGAGGATCTGCTGGTTGTGTCTAATTCATTCAATTCATTCCTGCTTTTATAATACTAGTGATACTTCTATTGGTTCTTATGATATTTACGATCGTATGCTTTTTATGATTATGTGACTTTACGATACTACGAATTTTTATGATCCTGTGATCCTGATGATTTTGCCTGGCAAAACTGTAACACAAAAAAAACTGTTGAAAAATAATGAAAATGAACAATTTGGACGTTGAATGGGTGTCAGTTGAAATTGGCAAAAAGGGTTTCTTTGTGTATCGCTAAATGAGAAGTGGAAAAATGAAATGTTTCAGTTTGAGCAAATGTGTGAGCTGTTGCGATACTGAATTGATCTCAAACATTGAACCCGTTTTAGGTCTTTCGACATAATGATTTTAATGAGGAAGAAAATTATAATATAAGAGATTCCGCATTTTTAACTTTACCACAGCTTACTGTTCCGTACATATTATTTTAAATATCTTGTTCTTTTTTAGTTGAAATGGGTGTGAAGGAACGTCATTCTAATCGTCGACCCGTTCGTTAATGTCATACTCCATTAGCCCCCCTCGAAATCACGAAGTCCACTTTTTGGCAGGTCTTCTCACCGTCAATCCAATCCCATTATTCGCTCCACACGAATGCACCGTTGCTCCGGCTGAGATATCGTGCGTATTCAAATTTGTTGAAGGATGCCGTTCGGCCTGCGAACGTATGGAGACATAAAATGTAGTTCGTGTGCTACATGACGGGTGGACGAGGCGGACCGACAACGGACAGCAGACGATACCATCTCTCGTCATTACAATAACAAATAAGAACAGAGAAGGCACTGTTTTAACGGATTGCAAGCGCATAAATAGAGTCCAAAGCCGAAGAGTTGGAAATCCAACTCTGTCTAGTGTACACTCCTCAAAAAAAACGAGATAGGGTCCATTCACGGACTTTCATTGGATAACATCATGTTACAGTTAGAAAGATTATTATTGTCTTCCGATGATACCAAATTTTAATCGAGCATAGAGCATATTTCTAGTGTACGGCAGAATGAAATTTAATCCTTCTCCTAAAAATATTCTATTGTAGAATAATGTTTGAGTATTGTAGCTGGTATTAGTCTACACAAGGCGGTGTAGATAATTTTAACAGAGTAATTGGGATCACTGTAGATTGAGGAAAACGGTGTCAAGAATTCAACTTCAAAACAAATCCATTTTTCAAATGAAAACAATTTTGAAAGAGTATAATGAGATGTGTTAATTTGGATTTCAAAGCGATAGTCAACTATAGTTTGCCACGTACTTCTGACAAACACCAACTCCAGGAGGAATCACGATGGATTAGTCAGTCATGAATTATCTACAGAAATGAGAAAAACCTCAAATATCGAGGTCGCTAGTGATGTTTGGGTCTGCAACCAGGTGGATGGTTCTTTTCTAGAGAGTTTCCAGCAGCCCATTGCTTATGCTTAGGGACGGCTATATGTCAGCAATATTCCAACGAAGTTATACTATGAACTTTTTATAATATCACAATTTCCCAGTTCAAAACAGTGTTATGAATTTCTGAGAAGGGACCTTTGCTATTCCAGCAAATGGAAAATCATCCGGAGTATTTTCCTTTTTGAATAAATAGATTTGCTATCATTACTAATGTTTGGCCATACGAATGGAAAAAAGAGACGAATATGCTGTCACACCTCAGCAATATATTCTATTTCTATTTCTGGTCTTTTCCAATGGAGCATTCATGTCAAATCAAAAAGCTTATGTTCCTTTGGGAAGATATGCATTGATGTTGTCCGACAAAAATTCCTAAAGTTACTTGTGGAAAATGGTCTTTGAGAAAACCATCAACAAAACCGGTCTGTAAACTATTGTGATTCACAGGTTCTTAGGCCGTAGAAATATTGATCGCAACAGCTCATGATTTTACAACATTGAAGACAACTGTTTATATGTTCTGTTTAAAATATGTTTTTCCGTTAATCAGCCGTCGCCCCCATACGAACAACTCTCAGAAGTTGAGAAACTTATGCGAGCTAAGGACTAACGAGGTCTTAGCTTTTAACGTATGATTCCTACACGGTCGAAGTATTTGCCTTTGATAATCATTCGATGATCACTTGAGATATTACTGAACATTTCAAATCTTCAAGAATATGTTCATGTTATAGCTTTTTAAATTATAAAGATGTCACTGAGGTATCCAATATAAAGATTTTCCTTGTATTTTTTTATATAATTCTCTGAGTATTTAGTGGAAATCTGAGAATCTTTGTAAACCCCAGTAAAACCATTTTCTGAATGACTTGCATGGATCAAGTGAAATCTCCCGCGAATGATTTTTTTTACATTTTACATACTTGATTGGTTGAGGTTGTTACTTTAGTAATTAGCACATGTTTTAATTTGGATTTGTGATATATTTTTCTGGATTTGACTTTGGTTGTGCATAATTAGCTTGCCTCCTTTGATTCACTACCTCCCATTCGCATGAAATATACCAGTTTCGGGTTGGTATTCGAATTTGATGTTGTGGCACCTAGTAGAGTTTGATTCAGTCCTATCCACAATTCATTCAGATCTTTAGTGCATTTTCAGGCTATTCTTCATGTCATTCTTGGGCTCAAAAGGTGCAGTTTGACATCTGCAGATATGTAATATAATTGAGACCTCAAAATAATGTTCCTTGGGTAGTGTAGATGCTTTATACTTCCGCTTGGAAGTTATAATGTAAATTTCTCCTCTGAATATTTCAGCTCCCATGATCAATTATCGACTTGTTTACCAGGTGCTTTTATGATCTGATGAATATTTCTGTTTCTGTGATTCTCATTGATTCCGCTATATTCGAACAAGATCGTTGTAGAAAACCAATACAGTATGTCTGGTTTCAACCCGATGTCTTTTCGTGGGTGCCTTCTGATCAGCATAAGAATCACCTTCGCCTTTCTTTTTGGAATTTCCGAATGTTGCTCTCACGTAACCATAACATGTAAATTTAGTTCCAGCTATTCAACCTCCCTTGTAAATTGAATTCACCCATTTATTGAACTCCTTTTGGTTAATGCATATGTGATCGATTTGGATCGGCTTATATTTGACTCACAACCCCAATCGAAACTCACAAATGAATGGCATATATTTCAAATTATCTGTTGCTGCGATTTTTTTTGCGTAGACTTCTGTTTTTGAGTTTTTCCAAATTTACTGTTATCGTTTTTCAAACTACTGATGTAGGTGTTTAACATGTTAGAAATCACGTAAAAAGGTAAGACCTCGTTAGTCCTTAGCTCGCACAAGTGTCTCAACTTCTGAGAGTTGTCGTTCGTATGGGGGCGACAGTTGATTAACGGAAAAACAGATTTTGAACAGATTTTTTTTTAAACAGTTAACCAAAGTTTCGACCAAATCATCTGAATGGTATTTTTTCCGAAAAATGTTTGACGTTATACTATAAATTGACAAACCTTTGTCATTTATGAACAGATTCAAATGAATCCAACAAACACTAAATGTTAAGTGGAACTTTCCACAATACTTCAGTGAAAACTGCAGCCATGTCAATTATTGAGCCGTTTTTGATATTAGCGCACACAAATGCACAGACAAACATACAAACACTTACGAAAATCCTATGTTGCGTTTTATTGTCTTCATAACAACGGTTTTTCTCCATCCATCTAGACCGGTACATTTCCATTATTTGTATTGATGTATTGATGAGTAATATATCAATCGTGAATTTTATTAGTTTAGTCCGTTGTTTCTGTTGAGCAGTGTATGTACATTATTCACGGTCTTTAAATTGTATTGAAGTCGTCCGGCCGTGACATCCGATTATGTAACTCCGTAGGCAGACTGAAATATTTTTCCTACCGCTCTTGAAGTTATTTTAATTTTCATTGTTATGAATTGTTACGTATTTTCTAGATCGTACATCTTCAGAAACGCCAATCAATCCAAGAGTTCGAAGTCGATGAAATAAATTGACAATGTAAGCAACAACATTGAAGTTTTTATGAAAATATTGATTTTTCAATTTACGACTTGCTCCTTGAAATTTATATCAAAGAATTTCGTTTTTTCATGATATTCAAGACAAGAAACAATACTACCAAATTGCAAGCAAAAAAAGCCAAAAAATTAATATTGTGATAGAAGATTTGAAGTAAAATCACCTCTCAGAATGAAATCTTCAGTTATACTTTAGTCCGGTCAATTTAGACATTCGAAGCTACCTAACTTCCCACCGACCTGAACATCAATAAGAATGTTCAAAATATGATTGAAAATAAAATTTGAAATTTCCCCATCTTTCCCCTGTATGGAAAAAAATTGTATTCAATGAAAAAAGGTAAAAAAATGAGTTTTTCGCGATTTTCAGCAAAATAGTGAGATTTCTCATAAAAATACTTCAGACAAAAATTGTAGATCATAAAATTATCTACAAAAAAGTATGAAAACTTTTCTTTCTACGAGCTACCGTTTTTGAGATATAACGATTCAAAAATTTGTAAAAGTTGTAATCGTCATAATAAGCACACGTTTTCACGCCACCTATGAGGTAGTGTACTTAGTGCGTTTGTTCAACGTAGTTTCTTCAGTAGGCAAATTCTACGGTTCATTTGTTATCCTGTTCAATTTGAAACTATTGCAAAGTAATGGATATTAGCAGAGATTGAAAAGATAAAAGCAATTTAAGTTGAAAAAAGTAGCGAAGTCCAAGTCGTAACTTTCAAATTCTTTTTCTTCTTGTTCTTCTTGATTTTCTTGTTCGTCTTGTTTTTCTTCTTCTCTTGTTCTTCTTCATATTCATCCTGAGTACATGTAAACTGCGTTAATAGAATTGAAGGATTGAAAACAACACTGGCATAAGTTTATTACATATGAGGGGAAATACTTCGAAGGGGACAAAATGGAAATTGCTGAATAAATAATTATTATTTGAGAAAAATTATATTTCAACTCATTTCTTTAACAGACCTCGTATAAAATATCTAACACCTTACTTGAATGGTCTCTCAATTCTGTATCTAACACTGTAAAATTTTTGACATAATTGCGGTGAGCAATGTCGGAGAAAGTAAAGTACTTTTTAAATTTGTGTTCAATTTCGAACTAGGAAATTGAACTGAAAATTTATACTTACTTGCATACAATGATATAAAAAACTGTTTTTGCTTTCTTACATTATGACGAATATCAGGTGTAAGTATCCTACAGAATGTGAAATTGCGGTAAATATATAAATTACTTCAAGATCTTCAGATGATGTGGTGCTGCAGGTTTTTCCGGGTTTTCCTGCAGCTGAAAAAGCAAATGCGCCACTCGAATCAAAGAAGTCGCCCTGGAGCGCCAATTAATTTTTATTGTTGTTTTTATTTTTATCGTTGTAATATCGAATAGTCTTTTACAGGATTATTAATAAACCTTTGATAGAAATATTTCTTCTGTATTTTACTTATTCCGTGTACCAAAAATTTCATAACGATATTCTCCAAAATAGTGCCATTATTATTCACTATTCAACCTCTTCAAAGAAATTCAACATTAACCCTTATAATAATTTTTGATGAATCTATAATCACCTTGTACATTCTATGAAATATATCCAACAGGTGGAGAAGTTTTGAACAGAAACACAACCTTTTAATTTTGATTAACGAGACCATCGATAGCATTCGGGATAATTTACATAACTCCGGAGATTCTTGTTGGACCACACAGGCGGACCGTGTTAATTTTGAGAGAAATGTGGAAAACGATTGGACTCGATCGTTATCTTGGCAGTAATGAATGCACCTCGTCTCACTTGTGATCCGAACAAAGTATTCGAAAATATAAATCGGCGTGAATTTTAATGAGTGACAATGTCTTTTTGCTGAACAACATTTCAAAGATAATTTAGTCGCACCTGAAGATGCATATACTTTGGATCAAAAATTATTATTTCGTTTAGTTTCAAAAGTCTTGCAAAATACTTTCGACAATTTCACATGGAGAGATAAGTATGCGGTCGTCAGCAACCGGATATATTGGGTTTCTGGTATTTCCAACAGATTGTTCATTATGTATAGAGTTTTTTATCGACCTTTTTTTTTGGGTAATTGTTACCTTCCACAATCTGAAAAAATATAAAAATTATAATGGAGAACTTTATACAAGTGTAGAAGGGCAAACTTTTTAGTTTACCCCGATAAGTTACTGCGTAAAAATCAAAGTATTTTTCACAAAGAAAAATCTTCTATTTATCAGTAACTTGTCGTATTTCACAATTTTGCCTATCAAAAAAATATTAAGAAATTATACTTATCTTTTACGTTTCGGAGGCCAAAATCTGCCTCCGTCTTCAGAAATGGATAAAAATTCAAATATATATGCAGTTATTCCTTTTTTGAGAGCTTATTTCTTTACTTCTTCGACAGATGTCAAAGAAGTTTTGAAATTGTGGAAGGTAACAATTACCCAAAAAAAGGTCGATAAAAAACTGATTTTTTCCTCCACAAAAAATGACTTTCGTTGAATATGTATAGAGTCTTTCATCAAGCGCTTCCAATTTTTGAATTTAAATAAAACAAAGTATGTGTGATATATCATTGAAACTGTTTATTCGTGCTATTGATGCCACTATGTGTGGAATATACACCGGGTTGAGTACCCTGAGAAGAAATCGTCTTCACACGGTTACTGTGTGCAGAACATTCCATCTCGCCAATCCCCCCTCGCTCCTCCGGAGCAGTCTTCAACCTGCTGATGGGCACTTCAGCAAAATTGACATCTGACCTACTGCGGTCGAAAGCCAGCATTTAGGTGCTTTTATTTTCGGATCTAGTATTTTATTAAATCGTTACTTTACTTGACTGTGATTCAATGCATGGGGCTCCCAAAAACTACCATAAACGAGTATCTTTATACTTACCGGAGCCGCAAGATAGCGATTCTCAGAGGTGGTCTGGATATTTCATCTGTATGTCGCTGTGCACTGGCCCCATGCAGTGCAGGCATACAGTATTATTGGTAGTAGTACGGTCTCCATCATCAGCAACTTCACTTGGAGTCCCATGTTGCTTTCGCGACCTATAATTGGATATAGTTTTTGTCTGACGGCTCTCGCCAGCCCTATTCTCTGCCGTACTTGTGTCGTGAACGTTAGTCTTTTGTAGAGAGTGACTCCCAGGTATTTCGCTTCCTTGGTCCACGGAATCTCTTCTCCGTTGAAGGTGTACTATCCTCCGGGTGAACAGTATTGCCTGACTCTTGTCAGGGTTTATGCTGATTTTCCAAAGGTTGGCCCATTCCTCTAATTTGTCCGCCTGCTGTTCCAAGTATCTGGTAACTTGCGCATGGCTAGTTGATCTCGACAGTGGAGCTGTGTCGTCCGCGTTGAGTGCCAACTTGTTGAAGTTGTTCTCAGGCTTGGGCACATCTGCCGTGTATACCGAGAAGAGGTGTAGCGAAAGAACTGCACCTTGTGGGACCCCTGCTTCCAGTAGTCACATGGTGGAGAGTTCTTGTCCTACTGTTCAACGGCATCGCCGGTCAGCTGGATCTGTTTTATAAAGAATAATATATGCTCAATATAGAAAATGTCGAAAGTTTGCCCAATTTCTAGCATATGAAACTTTTGTAAAGTGTTTGAGATGCTTCTTGAGAAGACAATCTATTGTCATGCCAGCAACATTATTAGCCCCAATCAACACGGTTTCATGAAAGGACGTTCAACCACCACAATCTTGTAATAATCATCTGAACACATCCGTGTTAGGAATCACACGTTAAAAGGTAAGACCTCGTTAATCCTTAGCTCGCACAAGTTTCGACTTCTGAGGGTTGTCGTTCGTAGGGGTGCGACAGCTGGTTAACGGAAAAACAGATTTTTTTTTTTTAACTGATTTTTCTAAAGCGTTCGACATTCTTGACCATAATATCCTACTCAACAAGTTTTCGACTTTTGGGTTATCCAATGAATTAATTACCATCTTCACATCGTATTTTTACAACCGTAAGCAGGGCGTCCAACTCAACGGCCTCAAGTCTATCGAGTATATAGATATCTATCGGGTTTAGCGCAAGGATCAAATCTAGGACCCCTACTATTCAATATGTTCATTGATGATATCGGAGCTGAGATTGATGTCAATTTCCTTTCATACGCAGATGACTTGAAACTCTATCACATTAGAACATGTTCTAATGATTGCGAACGTCTCGACCTGAATTTAAATCGCGTTGCTACATGGTGTTGGAAGAATAATATATCTCTCAACTTGAATTTACACAACTACATCAAAAACAATCAAGTTCTGGAGCGTCCTGACACACTCACTGATCTAGGTGATGCTTTTGATTCATCTCTCTCTTTCAGTAAACATATTGACACCACTCTAACAGCAGCTTATCGCATGTATGGATTCTTAGTTAGAAATACAAAATACTTCGGAAAAGCTTCAACATTGAAATTACTTTATTTTACTTTTGTTCGATCTAGGCTGAATTTGCATCTATCGTGTGGAGTCCCTACTATCAGGTTCATATAAATCAACTAGAATCCCTACAGAGGCGCTTCCTGAAATATATATAAAAAAAAATTGTGACCAGTTGATGGTTGGTTCTTTTTTTCATATTAACGTCAAATTATGTATCAAAATCATCATCTTGTTTCAATATTTTTTCATGTAGTCAAAAAACTATTTGAAAAAATCCCAGTGATCCGCATGTTACCATTTTTCATTGTCGATTTTCGAAACGATTGTTTTCAAGCCCGAATAATATCGGAGATAATAATCGGTAGTCGAAATATTTTCGGTATTTTTCGTCTTCCTCGACCTATGTTAGGCGTATTCGAGTATCACAGATGCCTTTTGTACCTTCAGAAAGATGCCACGATAAGATTGAAATGCCAGGCATCACGCTTCAAAATCCTTTCAAATATTTATTACCGCGATGATTCGAGTTTACTGGGAGAGCTATTCGAGTGGCTTGCGTGACGTTATCAGATCCTGTAATTAATGAATTCTCCTCCGAAATTTATCAGTTGGTGCATAAAAAGTTGAAATTGCTGGGAAATTGGACGCACGCTGAATATTTCCGATAAGTGTTTTGTTCTGGTTAAGTTTCAATTGTCTCGTTGACGATCTTATATTTGAATCAATATCTTCAGACTCTAAGATCTGAAATTAGTGAACTGCAGACTCATCAAAATTTAGAAAATTTCTCACGGAAACAGGTCAGTAATTTTTTTGTAATTCATGTATTTTATTGCCATATTTCCCTCTCAACTTTCTTACTAGATTTGTATGTTGGCATTCAATCCATTCCATATTCTGATTTTTGACATCATCATTAGGTGTCTGAACCAGTGAGATGTTTTTCACCTCTCCTATTATTATAGTCAAACCTTGATATAAAATATGATTGAATTGGTCGATACTTGACGAAAATCCATCAACGTTTCATTGTGATATTCTCAGTCAACAGTTTAAAAAACTACGTGTCGCACTATACAATAGCTTTGTCAGCCATGTTCAGTACTTTATATAAAACAGAGGCAATTATTGTGGATTTCGGAAGGTGAAAATTCCCAAAATAGGTCGATAAAATACTTTACTTGACTAATCGTTTTTTCTCGTATATTTTTTATTTTAGGGAACTTTCTTTCTCATATTTTAATTAATTTCACATTGTCTGCTTCAGAATCAAAATTTTTCCTACAAAGATCACTTTTGGCCTGGGGGTTGAAATTTTTATTCCTTCTTGCTATCCTAACCCACTCCTTCCAAACTGTTTCCCTCAATTGTTCTTACTTTACAATTCATTTTTCCTTAATTGTGTTGTACTCTGTTCAATAATTTGTGGTGTAATCTTTTGTGCCAGTTGTTTTAAATCTGTAAACCATCTACTCTAATTTTGTCATCTTTTTAGCGTCTCATATGAGAAAATTTTGTGTTTCTGGTGATAATTATAACCAGCTCCATTTATATTTGCTACATTAATTACTTTTTTTAGTTCTGGGTTGATCATATCTATGATTTTTCTATATCTATTTCAAATTTTGTCAATGATCTGAATGTTTCTGTTATTTCGAATTTGTAATAGATTTGTTTGAAATCTATGGAAATAATAATCTATTCCTGATGTTCATTCTTCCTTATTTGTATATTTTTTTAAGGACAAATCACAAGCACTACTTGAAAATTCTCAAGGAATTCTGAGAGGGGAGCCTGTGTGAAAGTAGCGATTCACATTGGATTTGAGTAGCTGGAGTTTAAATCCATTTGTAATAACGTTCTCAGGAAGTTTACTTCACATAAACTCATTTTTTTCAAATGAAAGAGATTTTAAACAGTGAAGTTCGAGGTGTACGGAGTTGAACCTCACAGTCAGACTATCAAAGTTGTAAGTTGTTCGCGGCTCTAATCAGGTGGATGGCTCTTTTCTGGATATAATCCAGCAGCTTCAGGGTATGCTTTGGGGCGGAGCTTTCTATACATGTGAACAATACTGATCTGTCTGTATTGAGCTTGACACAGCTCGTAACAGTGTTCCAAGCTCTTGAGAACCAGCCTTCAGCCTTTGCAATTCCAGCGACATGTTTGTGTTAAGACATATTGGTGTCAACCCCCCAACAAACTTTTCGAAGCAGAAAGCGGAAATTTCTCTCCTGACATTTATATTTTTGAAGAAATCCGATGCCTGGGTTTTTGTGACACTGAATTGAACCTGGTTAGTTTCATTCCAATTCGAAATCCTCATTAAGATAAGTGAAACATTCTGTATGCCATCTATCAACTTTTTCCTGAACCCAGACAAATATTCTCCAATAATCTCTTCCATCTTAACCGCTCAATCAGATTTTATCCTCATCACTAACACTTTACACCTACATTGTGAAGAACAATTTTCCTAGTTTCGCAGCTTGTTGTATTTCATTTTTAAATTTCAAACACTGTTCAATCTTTTGGTATTTATTCCTGAATCCATATATTTTAATCAAGATGTACTTTGTCTGATATTTCTCTGAAATGGTATTTCTCTAAATTGAATATAGCAATCTCTTCTCATACTCAACTTTTATTCTGTTCAATTCTGGTATAATATATACTACTGCATTCAGTTCAGGAAATTTATCAAAATAAATTGTCTTTCGTCTCCATTTTTCTCTTTATAATTTTCTCATTTGTAAAATGTCTTCTTCATCCTTTCAAAATTTATTCTGTTCTTAAATCCCATTTTTCACTTGCTATATTTCCTTTCTTATAGTGCTTTGACTAGTTTATGACTACTATGTTTCTACATCTCTCTATTCTGTTTCCTTATTCTCTCCTATGATTTTTCCACATATCTGTTTACCCAGGTTTGCTTTCTTCAATGTCCTACTGTATCATTTTTAGTCTTACTTGGTGATCCTTTTGTGTTATTTCCTCTACGAACTTCAGATGTCCAATTATCCATTTTTCCATCTTTTTCCATAAGTTAATGGTTCATTTGTTGACATTACATGAACCTTATATGTCGTCCTCTAGGGATTTTTGAAAATCCCTTACCCTATATATACTGTATATAGAGGCTGGTTCCAGAAGTATCTGGTCCAACAAAGAAAACACAAAAAATTAAAAAATATATATATTCAGTTTTCAACATAATCTCCTTGCACCACTGTACACTTTCCTTAGCGACGTTCAATAAATTCGATACCATTTTTATAATAAGAACTGTTTTGCCCCTCAGAATAGCCATTAATAGCCCGCATCACTTCTTCATCGTTGGAAAATCTTTGACCACTGAGCGAACAGAAAATAATCCGAGGGGCCTAAATCTGGTGAATAAGGTGCATGAGGTAACAATTCAACTCGTTAATTTTGGTCACTGCGATAATGGATTTGTGAGCTGGTACATTGTCTTGATTAATTTTTATTTTAACGCTTTATATTAGCTTCACCTGTATGTATGTATGTTTGTTTACATGTATGTTTGTTTGCTTGTAACTCCCAAGCTCGGGATCTGTATTGACAGAATTATCCACATTACTATTTCTTGATCTATTCGCGAGCAGATGGCGCTGTACGTAACCTCCTTGATATTTCTTGATCTATTCACGGGCAGATGGCGCTGTACGTAACCTCCTTGATGTTCCTTGATCTATTCGCTCGCAGATGGCGCTGTAGGTAACCTCCTTGATAGGTTGTTCAAAAGAAAATCAAAATGAAAACTGGATTTCAAGAATTAAAAGTGTTAGCGAAATTTTGTACGACAGATGAAATATTTAGATATTCAAATATTTTCAATTTCCCGTGATTTAGTAGAGAAAAAGTTTTGAATGAAACGAAAGATACATTTCAAAATCTAATTCGATTATTTGAAAGCAAATCAGAATATGGATTTCAACATTGAAAATGTTATCGTACATTGTACACCTAAAAAATTCAGTTACTTAAATATTTCAACAAATCAAAAAAATTCAATTAAGGTGTTTGACATACATATCAAATCAAAAGATTGATTTGAAAAATAATAGTATTCACTGAAGAAATATTCTGTCTATCAATATTTTGAAGTAAACTTCAAATGAAAATATCAAGCCTGAATTGAAATTATTACTGCAAATTTTCTCTTTACTTCGAAACAAATTTTACAACTGTCCGCCCTCTGTGGGAGACTTCCATACTACCTGCATCTCACTATTACTATAGAATTTAAGACCTCAAAATTTATTATGTTGTTTGAGATGAATTTTACATTCGTACGCCGTCTGTTAAAGATTTATAATACTAGTGACTAGAACTTGAAAAAAAATTAAAAAAAACTAAAAAAAAGCTTTTATAGAATATGAAACTAAGAATTAAAAAATAAATATACTTTTAAAAAACTAAAAAACACGCCTTTGAAAAACATCGAACTAAAAAGTTGAAAATATTATTTTTTTAATAAACTTAAAACAATAACGAACGAGAAATACTAGTATTATTGTGGAAAAAGCGTGGGCGCTTTGTGCCATATTTTTTGTATATCAAGCGCCCGTCGCATTTTTCACAATAATACAAGTATTTCTCGTTTGTTATTGTTTTAAGTTTATTTAAAAAAATATATTTTTGACTTTTTAGTTCGATGTTCTTCATAAGCATGTTTTTTAGTTCTTTGAAACTATATTTTTTTAATTTACTTCAGTCGTTGATAGGGTTATTAGCGACTGAACAATGCATCAGTTACAAGGGTTTTGTGTTACAATATTTTCAATATTACACTTAGGTCCTAATGCGTTGTTAATTGATGCCATGAGTTAGTTTTTCGTTGGAATGTAGCACACACTCTATTAAGATGTGGTTACAGGAGAGTCGCACTCTTCACACATAGGGGTGGTGTCGCCGGCAATGAGGTGTCCATAGGTGAGACAAGTGTGTCCTGATTAAATTTTTTTAAGAAACCATTTTTTTTAAATCATGATTTTTTTCAATTAACATAATGCCAAAAAAATCGAATTGCTTGTAAACAATTTATTTGTTTATAATAAATTTATCAACAATAGCTGTAAAAAATAAAAAAAAAAATATTTATTAGTTTTTAGCCATGAGACATTGCAAAAATGAAAATAAAAAAAAAATTGTAATGTATTTTTTATAAAATTATAATTTTCAATTGTAAATAAAAAAATAGAAAATAACAATTTTTTATTATGGCAACGGTAATCTATTTTTTGCCTATTAAGGATAACTTCACCAAAGGAAAAAAATGCCAGGGTTTTAGTTTAATAACTATAGGGATTTTTATATTAACTTTCAATTCAGAAAAAGTTATCAATTAACAAATTTATAATTAATGTTAAGATTGGGATAAAAATTTTTTGACTGCGTATTATTGTTTATTGATGTATCCTAACATTACATGATTTTTTTCATTCCTTAATATTCACATTTAATATGTTTAAATAATTGTTTTTGTTTTTATGTCAGAGTGACGAAAGGCGCGCGGAAGCCAGACTACCCGCTTTTGGCTCTATTTTCGGGGCTCTGTAAAAATTATAAATAATCGAGATACAATTTCGGGAGTCGGGACTTTTTTACGCAAATCCATCGATATTTTCAAATATCCAAAATTTTGAAAATTTTCCGAGATATTAGGAAAAAACTAAAGCCAAATTTTTTTTTTCACTTGATTGTTTATAACTTTTGTAATTTTTATCGGCGCGTTTTCGGACCTTTTCTCAAACTTTCTAGGCAAAAATACGAATCGAATGCCATCTTGGTCGTGAACTAGACTAAATCGCAGGCGAGATATTATGACCTAGGTTTTCCTACTTGTCCATGTATCCATGGAAGTACTCCTGTTTTAACTTTGGAAAGTTTACTGCAAGAACCATTCCATTGATCTTGCCATAAATCAGTGAGGATAATCTTGTAGTAGGGTTTATATCTGTATGGACAACAGTTTTCGGCATTGTTTAAAGAAATGATAGTGGCTTCTTTAGCTAATCGGTCAACTTTTCGTTTCCTATCATACTTACCTGAGAAGGGACCCATATAAATTTTATGACTACCCCTTTCCTATAGAGTATGTTACGAATGATGGGATGGTTGGAGTATAATTGGTTGATTGCTTTCAGGACATTTAAAGAATCTAACATAATCAAAAATCTCGTGGAGATGTTCTTCTTTATGTACTGTAGTGCATTACATATGGCGTAAAGTTTCCCAGTGAACGCTGAGTTTTCTTGTCTTGATTTAATAACACATTTTTCTTAGTTTGATGCTTTATAGATTATGTCCTTTTTAATACACTGATATTTTTCAAAAGACTACCGCCATCTCTAGGTCAGACCGGGTACGTCTGGGACCATCTACGTATTATAAAAGCTTAGTGCAAAGGTTTTACAGAAAATTGATGTTGTTATGAGTAGCTATGATATTTCATTTGAATAGTTCAACTGAAATAAAAAGAAAAAGACAATAATCCGTTGGGTATATAATGTGATCTCATTACTCTATACTCAACAGGTGTTTGGAATTAGCGACTACATGAAGGTCTATATTTTATTGCAAAGAAATGACATGAAATCTCTGCTGCGATGATTATAAGTTGCCACAAGCAACTCACTTTTTGTAGATCCTCAAGTTGGGTGGTGATTTTGCTTTCATTGAAGCGCGCTGCCATTTATATCAACAATTGGATTTTATCAGTATGTTAAAATCCTAATACAGTTTGCAAGTGATTGAAAACTGTTCCTTATATGAAGACTTACTGATATTGATTTATTGTATTGCTCAGATATCGGCACTTCTGATTATCAGGAAATTTGGCATTGAACACCCTAGAAGAGAATTATTAATATCAAAAGTGAGATTGACTGATTCAGTCTAGTTCTAAACTCCAGACATCACCATGAAACACGGAGCGAAACCCGGAAAAAAAGCTCATCATACTTCATCCATGAGAATCTTCGAGTTAACATGTGTGTGCCTACAGTCAACAGAAGAGTCCGCGAAGGCGATCATGTCTATGACGGTTTTGTAAACTATTCTGTGAAAATATCTCAGTTTTTACTTGAATATGTTACGGATTTTCATCAAGTATCGCATAATTTTCTGTAGGCCTGTAAAAGATGAACAATATATATTGAACTGTATACCTTGAAAGGATTAGAGAACGGTTTCTATGAAACTACACAAATTGGAACTAACAGCACCCCCGCCCCGACATTACAGATAGACAGACGTGGTGGGTAGGGACTTTGTTTTATGAATTGTTGTCATATATTTCAACATCATAGACTATCGGTCTACTATCTACTCAAAAAAACTCGTATAAACTAAATTGGCATGGCAACTGCACGCCACTGTAAAGTCAACCATAGAGTCCTTTCGGAATCCATGTGTGGGACACCCGAAATTTATTCCATCGGAAAAAACGACATTTAATTAGAAGTAGAAATTACATAATGTTTACGGTAAGATACGCATAACTTTAGAAAACCGAAACATCTGACATGTTTATTTGTCTACAAAAAACGATAATTAACTTGAAAATAATTTATCGCACTCACCGGTTTGGCTACACGCCACTATAAATATATTGCTATATATATTTTTACGGCTTTTAATTGAAACTGTATTTTCTTGATTAATTTCGAAATACAGAATTAATAATTGAAGATGCTTTATTGGTCGGCGATAATTCAATTAAGTTCTCATTAATTAATTTCGTGGTGGTATTCGATGTTATCAGACATATATTATACATCTCTGCTTCATTCAAATTCTGTGTTGTGATATCCAATATCTGCATACTACCATGTTCTATCATTTTTTATGCGTTTGATTTCGGTGAATTGATAGACAATTTTACACTACATGCTAGAAATCATACATTGAAAAGTGAGACCTCATTAAACGTTACCTCACATAAGTTGAGACTTTCAACAGTTGTTGTTTGTTTGTAGAAGAAAGACAGCTTGTAATGGAAAAACTATTTCGATTCCATCCAGTACAGCATATTTATAGTAAAGTAAATAAAGTATCTGAAGCAAACCTTGTTACAATTGAGGAAATTATGCTTTTCACGAGTATATGGTAATTTTTTGAAACTACTTCTTCCACAAGATATAAAATCTCAGAATTGTTTCGAAAATGTGCACTGAATTTAAAACAATTCCCCGACTGAAATGAATATAGTAATATCCTAGTTCTAAGGAAATTTATATCTTCTGTAAACCGTCATGGTTAACTTGTATTGCGCTCAAGGACATTTAAAGCTCACGTATGTTATAGGTTAGATTAAACATTGCCCCAAAATTATGACGAGCAAAGTATGTATACAATACTCAGAAATCACGTGAACAAACCGTTCGATGAGATATGTCTAGCAAAGGTGTTGTTAGGAATCGCACGTTGAAAGGTAAGACCTCTTTAATTCTTAGCTCGCTATTTGAAGGTTGTCGTTCCTAGGGGAGCTGAAAGTTTAGCTGAAAGCTAGATTTCAACAGATTATTAGATTGGTTGAATTTTACCCTGCCAAACTCAAAATATTAATTCAGTTAACTAGGTCAGTGCTCCAATAATTTTTCTGAAAAAAGGTCGGTTGGGTAACACGGTCAATTTTTTCTTAAAAAAACAATTATTTTCTTGACCACGTTTAGAATTTAATTAAATTCTTCTTCAGGGCTTGAAAAGTAGTTTTTTTGTGTTGATAACTATTTTAAAAAACATCAGACATATTTAAGAAAACAAAAATGAAAAACATTGCAACAACCAAATTTTCGAGACAACACCAACACAAAACGACGTGAAACAAACGTTTGTTTACGAACCCTGAAGAATTCGATTAAATTCGAAACGTCAGCAAAAAACATTGATCCTGTTACCCAACCAACCTTTTTCAACAAAATATTAATCTTGGACTAATTTCTACATGCTAAATCACTGAGCAGAGGCAGTCTTTGGGGGTGGCGAGTGGTTCAACTGCCCTAGGATACGCACTGTCAGTGATATAAAAATACACCACTCCTGCCATATTTTCTGACGTATTAGGTTGTTTCAAACGTTGTAATTTGGTAGTTCATAATGGAACCTCTGGCTCAAAATGAATCTATTGAAAACACTTTCCTACCACCAGAACAAAGATTACGGTCTGTCGTCGCACGTTTCGCTAACCAAGTTAGCGTCCTCAGGCATAATGATCATTACTAAATTTCACTACTATGTTAGTATTTTTATATGCTTGTGGCCTAACTATTACCTGTTAGTAGTATCTCACTACTACCCGTTATTGATCTTATTTCGATCAGCCCTTCAATTGGTATTATACGTGATAATTCTAAATAAATAAATATAGTTAAAAAAAACACGCTTTCAAAGAACATCCAACTAAAAAAGTAATTTTTTTAAATAAGCTTAAAACAATAACGAACGGAAAATACTAATATTATTGTGAAAGCGATGGGCGCTTGATATACCAAAAATATTGTGGAAAAAGCGCCCACGCTGTAAAGTGAGTTCGAATTATATCAAGGAGGTTGCAGAGACATCTGTTCACGAATACATCAAGCAATAATGTCGCTACTCGCGGGCAGCGCCATCTGCCTGCGAGTAGATCAAGCAATAATGTCGATAATTTTATTAAATACAGATTCTGAGCTTGAGAGTTACAAATAAACTGACATACAAACAAACATACATACATACAGGTGAAGCTATAATAGAAATCGTGTAAAAACAGATAAATATTAGAGATAATCACTAACACAGAGAAAATACATAACAAATTAGGTGTATTAATGACAAATAGTTTAGCATAGAATCAATAACAGGCAGTAAGTTAAGTGTTCTAATGTCATGTCTTTGTTTGAGAATTTGAAGAAATCAACATTTATTTTGTTCCCTTTTTAAATATTTTTTGTAACGCCAATGTTTATTGAAATAATTGATAAACGTCACGTAATTGTCAAATAATAAAATTTGGAATTGTACAACATTCACGAAATAAAAACAGTTTTAGAAGCTATAAGCAGCCCAGTTTCTTAGTAGAACGTAAGCGGTTCAGACTTTAGTTTTTCAATAACATAATTTGGTAGCAGAGCGTCGTTATCGCAATAAAAAAAACATAAGAGTCTTCTTGTAGCTCCAAATCTTAGTAAATATTTTTTCTACTGTGCCGACAGAGAATTTTGTACTCTATAAATTGATGCTTTTAATTTTTTTCCAAACTTTAGTTTTTGCCTTTTCCGGCTTATTACTATATGATGTCATTAGACGATTTTTGGCCAATTTTCTTCTAGGAATTCACATTTAACCAAAGCGCTGCCAAATCAACTCGAAAAATTAACCAGGCATTTGGCAATGATTGTGTCGGCATCAACTGCTAGGTTATTAGCCGCGGACTTTCAAAAATGCCATCAGGTTGCTCAACGTTCGTCTATCATCACATAGAATTTCTTTCATTGCCCCAGTTATATATTTCCTGATTTCCTCATATTCTGTATATTAAACAAGTATATGTTGTACTGTTAGTACTGTTTGGCATGTAGTACATAGAGGTTGTTGTTCTCCTAGAAGCAAGTAAAGGTATGTAATTTTTGTATGGCCGATTCGCAGACGTGTGAGAACAACTTGTTTTTTTCTGGTCAATTTCGGTGGTGAGATTCGCTTGTTCACACTTGGTTTTGAGCATTTCAGTTTCGCGTCAGTTTCATTTCAAAGAATCTGCCAGTCAGATTCTTATTTGGTTTTATTAAACTTCTTCAGATCTTCCAAGCGGAGTGGTACATCTTCATGATCGTTGGAGTTAGCAATCATTCTAGCTGCCTTATCCACATCCTCGTTGTTCTTTATGCCATCATCACTAGGCACCCACATGAAGCTGACAGTTCTTCCGCTTTCCTTCATAATATGAATTCTGGCAAAAATAATCCTCACAAAGGGATCAAGAGTAAATTTATTTTGAAATGATCTTATGAAACTCAACGAGTCGATACAAATTAGGAAATGAGTTTCCTTTCGTGCGAATTCACAGAATAATAAAGATTGCTATATAGCGTATAATTCTGATGTTTATACGCTAGTCGTTGAGTGCATCGACCAGCTATGGAGGTGTCCATTTATATATTTTGCAGTAGTTAGGAAATTTACTGATTTACTCGTGTTAATGAACTCTCTGTTAGAAGTTGATTTGCAAAATTTCGTTCCGTTAATTTTAGTTTCGAAGATGAGCCCCGAAATGGTCCACCTACAGTCATCCAGGACGAGGAGTTGAGGACCCGATCATTTATTGATCCCGATCAGGATCAAGTTCACTACTGAGATGAAGGCGAATAAATTTACATTTTCTAGACTTGACCATCACTAGAATTGATAATAAATATGATTTTGTAATTTTTCACAAACCATCTTACACATAAATCAATATACACAATTCACCTATATATCCATATCAACATGAAGTGGCTGCATTCAACAGTATAATTCACAGTCTATTGAATATTTTACTTTCAGAACTGATTTTCATAAATCATATTGCTCTCAACAATGCTTCTGAAGTGGATATTATTCACTTATTTTTTTCTAAACAATTGCAGAGGTGAGCTATGAACCAGGTTTATTCAGTTTCAAAGAATGATATTGAAAATTATGTAACTCGAAGTTACTTTGGTGATCCTGCTAATAATATCGCTCTTTTTTTATTTAAAAAAACGTAGCCTACAGAACAAATAATAATTCAAGTGAATTCATTGAAAACAATAAAGATGAAACTCCAGTGTTGTATAGATCTGGAGTGTACGAGTTGATTTGTGGTTATTGTCCAAAATGTTATACCGGATAAACCAGTAGAACTTTTTCTAAAAAAATAAAAAAGCATAACTGCAGTTTTTTTGTATAAGAAAACCAATTCATCATTTGCGAATCATCTTTTGACAGAGGGACACGAGTTCAATCACGTTTGTGACGTATTGCAGTTGGAAGAGAAAAGTTCAAAAATCAACTTTTTGGAATGTTTAGAAATCAATAGATGTAAAAGATTCGGGATACCTGCTTAATGAATTGAATTTGCAATGAGAAAATTGGTAATCAAGATGATAGAACTTAGAACAAGGTTAAATGATGACTCAGGTAAAAATTGCATTCATTATTTCCCAGTTTTATGAGAGTTGTTCTTAGGAAGGTGAATAGTTTACGTAAGGAATTCATCATGTAGAAATTTGTCAGTTAGTACTTAGTCATTATGATTCAGATTACTATGAAAACACCAAACAGAATGTGTTCAAACAGTATTGTGATGACCGAAAATGCTATTGTACCCGTTTCTACATGCTATATGTTAACAAATATAGGTTTTATAATCATTATATCAAATATTTACATGAATTGAAAGGGCTAAATTTTCAGGAGGGATTAGTTTTAGGAAAACTATAAATTTTTTTGTCCATTTCTTTAAAATTACTTTGCTTTGCTATAAAATGGAATCTAATATCTATACAGGATGCATCAACGATAGGTGGGTAGGCACATTTTTTTGTATCTCTAATAGGATAGCAGTTATCTAAAGTTATCTAAATGATGAACCCGGAAATCAGAGAAAATATACACATCTACAATTTTTTTTTGTTTATTCAAATCTTTCGATATTTTTTCACCACCCAAGTTAAAGGGATATTTGATCAATTCTTTACATAATTCGCAAATTTTAACAACACTTTCAGAGGGATAAATTTAATTACCCTTGCCTTTATCCTATATTGAAGCATAAATGAAGTTGGTTTTATTAGAAAACAAGCTGTCAATGCACTGATGACAATGAGTTTCAAGAGACTTTTTACTGCAAATCCCGCTATATACATAATAACGTTCTTGCCAACTTCAGATAATTGGCGAATACGGTATATACTATTCAGAACTTTTTTATGGCTTTGAATGTAAACACACGAATATTTTATCAACCTACCTATGGAAGGTCGCACCAAAAAAAAGCTTTATTTTTGTTTGCACTAATAGTGAAACACTCTAAAACAGAATACTCACCATTTTGATTTAGAAAACCGTTTTTTGAAAAGAAGTGAACTGTACGATTACTGAATCACGACTAATACGCTTAGATTTATCTTACCATAGGTTTACCATACTGCAGTCGTCACTCGGCCATTCAAGTGTTTATTTTCTTGTTTTTTATTTCCATGTTTCTTTCCTAGTTTCAATTTTGAGAAAAGTTTGGCTGCTCTGAAAGGGATCCGAATATTTTGGTCCTGAATAATTATAATTTTTTTCAGTCTGCTGTTTTTTTTATCGTATGTCGCTTATGAACATTCAAAATATTAATTAGTGCACCAGTCAAAATTATGTTTTACCAAAATATGGAAGACACCAAGAAATGGACGCAGTGTTGCGTTCAGACCCAAAATATTATTCATGTCATACAAAGAGACAAACAAAGACTCCCAATCATTGACCACACCGAAGGTGTACCAGGTTTCAGCTTTCGGGTGACATTTTCGAATTGATAAAATTGATTATCGTCCCATTCGGTTCCAGACACCTACACCAACACTTATTTGACAACGGGTTTTCCGAAATGGCACTCGCACCATGAATTAAACATCCAACGGATTCTGATTGACTCGATAAACTGACTCCTATTATATTTAATTAATTAACACGAGAACTGGACATTTCAGCTACAATGTTGACGCGATATGTAGTGCCCACGTAGCGTTTTAGCGAACATAACGAGCAAAATCGATCTTATAAAATGGTGATGAGACGAATTCAAACTACATATATGTTTTGATGTGGTCATTTGGTGATCTCGCTCCGAAGATAATGAATCATTTAGGTTACTGAGATTTAATTAGATTTGACAATCTGCAGATTCCGTAACATACCTTCAACAAAAATACAGTTGGGACAATGAAAGGATACACATGCGTCTTCAATTTTTGTGCGATATGAGTTGACAAACTGATGAAAACGTGGATACTGCTCCAAACAATGAAGAATTGACAATTTTTAGTACATCAAAATATTTAATAACAAAGACAACTGACAAAACTTCTGAAAAAAGTTAGGTTATTCTTCTCAAAATCCGTAAATGTATTCTTGAGATAATATTAGAAATGAAAATGTCAATATAATGTATTTGAAAAACACACTTTGATGTGAGATTTCCGTTTGAAAAATAGCGACTCGTGTTTCGCTATATACCTAATAGCATTTTCGGTGATCATAATACTGTTTGAACACATTCTGTGTCATGTTTTAATAGTAATCTGAATCATAATGACTACTACTACCTGTCAAATTTCTATATGATGAATTCATTACGTAAACTATTCACCTTGCGATAGGCTAAAATGTTATAGACATCATCCTGGCAGACAATTGAACCCTTCATTTCCGACTTCAACCCATTCGACCTAAGGAAAGGTAAAGGTTAGGTGATTTGATGAGTCGAAGTCTCAATGTTGTTGAAGAAGCCACCATGCATTGGTTTATCTTCGTGTTGCGGCAGGAGTAAAGTCATATCTGCGGTTTTTATGTGGGCCTTTTGCTGGATGAGGTCTTGCTTGGTGACAGTGTTGTGATCACCTCGTTCAGTGTCGAAAACTGAACAGAGTTCATCAGCTGCTCGGTGGCTGCCCTTAAAAAGAGAGCTCTACGCTCTGCATGGTCGCGGAACAGACTCATAATGACTTTATAGGCTACTAGCTTTCACCTGCGGCTTCGCTCGTGGGTGACAAAAAAAAATTACAATAAATATAGAAAAATTCCGAACAACTGAAACTATAGTCAATTGGATTGGATTGAATTGGATTGGATATTGTCGTGACTGTGAATAATCCAGTGCGACGGTATTACGGTACTAAGGGTTGGAACTTCATTACTGGAATGCTAAATGACGTTAATGTAGCTAGATTTTGAGATTTTTGTGACGAACAATTTTTTTATCTTACATAAAAAATGTTAAAAAAAAATAAAAAGATCCTATGTTACTTCTAATACCTCCAAGAACATGTGTATGATATTTCATGATGAACGGTTGAGTAGTTTTCGCGTGAAACCGTAACAAACAAACTTATATTCGCATTTATAATATCATAGTAGGGATAGTAGGGAAGTATGGATATCCATTATTATTATGTCATGTAAACACCCGAGACTCAAAAGTACATGGCTTCTTTGTTGTTGTTGACTTCTTTAACCGATTATAAAACTTTTCAACTCCTCAATGGAGCGCCATTGTATATTTTTTCCGTTCTCAGGAGTTCCGTCTCCAAAAATTTTATGAAAGGAATAGTTTTTCACGTCACCATTATAGGAACAAATATTCAGCCACAATTTGAAATACATTATTCTTAGTTGTTATCAACAAGATAATGCAGTTCAATGGCAACCCCCGAAGTAGGCGTTGGACTCGTCATCTCCCGAAAAAAGTTACTTTGAGAACCTGCTAATATCATTAACAAAATTTCAAATTCCGTTCAAGGCAAATCAATATGGATTTGTGTACGCCACTGTCCACTATAGATAGTTTGTGGAGGTCTCGCCCATTTCTTCGCCCGAAGCTCGAACGCCGTTGAAATAGCTTGGAATTATTTGTCAGGACGTTTATTACTACTATTTCGTTTTTTTTCTCCATTTCTGCATCTGTATATCGGCGTTGGTATCTTTTAATTACTCCCGATTCGTATGTCTTGCTGTTAAACGATTTCCTATCGATAGACTGCTTGTACATTGTCAGTTTATGGGAAAATTTGATTTGTTGCAGACAGAATCGGTTGAGTTCACTTGGTTTTTGATGAACTTTGCATAATATCGTATAAGAACAGAGATGTTTATGAGAATTGCATTGGCCTTATAATGGAGCTCATTCACAAAGTACGGTAGTGATTTTTTTTCAAGGTGCCAGAACTTTACAAATTTGGTTAGTGAAGGTTTTGACGAAAATAGACACAAGTATAACGTTATCAAACACTTTTCCTGGATGGAGAAAAGATAATTTAAACTTTCTATGTTTTTTCACCACTTTTATTTGTAACTAACGTTTTTGCAGTTTCGTCCTAAAAGGACGTTCATGAATAATCTCAATAGCAACATTCGGTTCACACTCGAAACAGAGATAGCGAAACAGATAAAAATGTCTTAGACCTGACCATTACACACAATCAGAATGAATTTGAGTACAATGTTTTCAGAAAACCTAGCTATACAGACATTACTATCCCAAGTGATGCTTTCCATCCAGCAGTCATAATTTAACAGCTTACAATTCAATGTTTGTTGCCTTTCTCTGCTAACAATCTAGCTAGGAAAATTGATATAATTACACAGATAGGTCATAATAATGGTTTCAACGCAGATACTATCCAGAAGTTCACACTTACAGGTTAATATACCCAACAAGCACATGCCAGGACATCTGGCAAAGATAAGGTGGACAAGTTGGAGAAATCTGGAGTTTATAAGCTTAAGTGTCTGGAGTGTAATAGTGTTTATGTGAGACAATGTGGTCGAAATTTCCAAAAACGGTATGCTGAACATGAAAGGTCTTTCAGACTAGGAAAAAATGATTCGACGTTTTCAAACCATTCCGTATCCAAATAAATATATTAATTAAATTATAAATTAAAGTGTGGAACGTGCCCTAAGGTATATATTGGTCAAATTGGCAGGACATTTAGGAATCGAATACAGGAACATCATACGAGCTATGCAAATAAGAAAACAAATTTGTCATATTCAAATCATCTTCTAGAAGAAAATCACATCTTCAATGAAGAGTTCGAAATTTTGCACATAGAAGATAAAGGTTTGAAACTGAATCATTTGGAAGCAATGAAAATTAATAAACTTGAAAATTCAAACATTCTCATGAATGACCAACTAGATTTGAATGGATCACCATTATTGAACTTGTTTTGTTGAAAACCGAGAAAGCATTATTATTGATGTAGATGTGAGGCAATATGCTTTAGGTAATCATAATTGAACAGGTACGTTATGCAGAGGTACAGGTAATTTCTTAGAGGTAGTCTCAATTATGGTTACCTGTAGTATGAATACTAATGTAAGGATAATTTGATGTACAAATCACTTGAAAAAGCTAATGTCTTAGCGAAACATGTTGTGATATACTATTTTCAAATAAAGTTTGTGGAAATCAAAACGTTGAGGTGAAGTTTTAGAAATTCCATTTTTGAAGTAGAATTGATATTGTGTTTGAGAAAAACTATTACCAAACATTGTTTCTGAATAATATCAATTCATTTATCGAAGTTTTTCGTCGTGTATCCATTAATTCTCCTATTTTTTCTCATTTTCAATCTTGACCAAGCCAATGGCATGTGTTGTTCAATCTTTAATTTGTTTTTCCGTTAACCAGCTGTCGCACCCCTACGAACGACAACCCTCAGATGTCGAAACTTGTGCTAGCTAAGGATTAACGAGGTCTTACCTTTTAACGTATGATTCCTAACACAATGGAAAAATCAATTGTTTTATTTTGTAGTGAATTTCTTCTCAAGCGAAACAAGAGAACAAAGAAAAATCTAATCTATTATACAATTGAATCCGACAATAATATTTTTTTTTAAATATTCTGTGATGGTTGAATTTATTCGTAGTGCCTTGGCAGATGTTTCAAATATTTGTTTGCCTGTAATCAAATGAGCATTTAGCTCACTTTCCAATTTTGTGCACGAAAAGCATCTTTTAAAAGCGTTTTTTGTAACCGAAAATAGCCCCAGCCTCGAAATTGAAACTTGAACTTTTTTTTCCGTTAAGTGGGTTGTGGAAGAAAAATATATCATTAACTACATTACATTTCTTCTCGTTGAATATCATCAGTGTTGCCTCGTTTGGACAACTCAGTGTTCCTTGCGTGACGACTGGATATTCTTTTGTTTTGATATTTCACGTTTCATTCAGCTGGAAGGCGATTTCATTAACAGTTGAATGCAATCAACAGCTCTCGTGGAAGTTTTTGTCGCTGAACAGGTTTCGTGTTGATATCGTTTGTCAGATTGCATTATCAAGATATTCAAACGGGCGGGACGGTTGGACGTATATTAAAATTTTGGCAATTTTCCAGATGAACACGACCGGGTTGAATACATTGCCCGTCATATCAGTTGTGCGTCATTTTCAATGAGAAGGCAACTACGTAAAACAGAGAGTTTCAAGGAACCAAAATTCCGCGAGAAAATACAACTTGATTTATTTTTCATGTACCTATCTATTCATGGGTTGTAGATTTCATGAAGTTAACAAATGAGGCGCCCGTTTCCAAAACTTTTTAAATCCATCAGAAGTGATTTCGAGAAAATTCAACTTTTCTGATTCCTTCAATTTGGAAATCAAGTAGGTTTGTGTGACTGATTTGTTATTTGTAGATTGTCCTTTAAAACTAATATACGGTCAGCAAATAACTATTAGAGAATGTTTTGCTAAGTTATTTGAAAAGAAAAGTAGGATTAAACGAGTTTAGAAACATATTGTGAATTTATACAGCTTTGAAAATTTATCTGAATAGTTAAGAAGTTCAAAAAGACTTATGTCATGCAAAAATAGTGTTTATTCGACTCAACTTTCAAATCAAAAATACAGTCTCTCAATTAAGCAAAAACAGGTTCAAAATGTTAAATATTTTAAATTTGCAAGTCCTCATCTTCTGTAATATTTAACTCATCTGGAACAACATTTGCGTCAGAATTATTATCATCATCTGGAATAGTAGGTAGAACACGTTCATAAAATGACCGTATGTGTACGTAAACAGTAAAGAAACCGTGCACATACGAGCAGGATCTAACAAGTTCTGAAACCGTAGCATGCAATGAATAACATAATACTATTGGATCTACGCACCTTTGAAACAGCATTTACGGCAGTGGATTCACACACTTTTGTAACAGTGTTTATGAAGAATGTAGCTAGTTTTGGAAACGTACTATTTTTTTAATATCACAGTATTACTGAAAGTAATCAGATTTGGTCCACAACAATTATATAGGCATGTGTCAAAGCTGTCAAAGAAGGTATTGTCGCCATTTTCTCAATTTTAGTGACACATGGATCTAATTAGTCATGGAAACGCACGCCTCAAATATTCTGATTCTCTTACCAGTCACACTAAGAAAGAAATATACAAAACTTTTCATAAAACCAATTACTTATGTACAATGGTTGTACTATATCCTACTTTGGTGCAATTTTCCAAAACTGGTTGTATAAAAAAGTTACCCACGATGATAAAATGGAAAGATTAAATTGAATTTGAATTGAAAGGGATATATTTTCAGGAGGGACAAATTTTTGGGAAAGAAGGGGTTTTGGCTTTCATTCAGAAAAAATGTGAAAATCTTCCAAAGAAAGAAATGAAGCAAATAATTCCAAAATGAAAAAAAAATAATTAAGTCCCGAGCCTAAAAAAGAAAACCCTTTTTTTTGTTAAAAATTATTTTTATTTATCAACGAAATCTCCATCAAGAGCCACACCGTCATTTCAGCGCCACTCTAACACTTCAGTTTTTGAATAATTTATCTGCTGCCACAAAGTAGGCCTCAGTTTCAACAATAACCTGTTCATTTAAGTGAAATTTCTTGCTGATGAGTATTTTTTTGAGGTCCGCGAACAGACAGTAGTCGTTAGGAGCCAAATCTGGCAAATATGGTGTAAGCGGGAGCAATTTGAAGCCCATTTCATGCAATTTTTTCATCGTTTTTATTGATTTGTTACACTGTCCACTCTCTTTTTCTTCAAATAGAGTCTTTTTCCACAATTTCGGTCTTCAAACGCTCCAATAACGCTGTGTAATATCCACTGTTTATGATATTTTCCTTCTCAAAGTAGTCGATGAATATTACACCACGCACATCCCAAAATACGAAGGCCATAACCTTTCTGGCCAATTGTTGTGCTTTTGGGCTCTGTGGACGAGGTTCACCAGTTGCTCTCCACTTAGATGACGATCATTCTGATTCCGGAATGAAGTGATGGATCCATGTTTCATCCATTGTCACACATCGACGCAAAAATTCCGGTTTGTTATGTTTTAACATGGCCAAACACTGCTCAGAATCATTAATAAGTTCTAGTTTAAGGATAAGAATACTCTTTGTGGCTAATGAAAATGGTGATAAAATGTATGGAAATATTTGGTATCAATAGAACGTTGGTATTGGAAATGAAAAACTTATCCCATTCAAGTTTTTCCTAACTCATGGTTATTTACTTACTAACTGAATTGCTCGTTCTCTTGATTTGACTTTGCTTGACTTTTTCAAATGATGTTACTGAAAATCTAAAGAGTATTTCAACAGACCAAGTTTAAATACTTCCATCATTATCGAGACAAGAAAATCTTTCTCTCTCGCGTTGTCTCGACTGGTCCTGATACAATTTCTCTCTTGTCTAGATAGGAATATGGTTTCTCTAGTCGAGAAAAGGCATTCATTCTCTTGTTTCGTCTGGTCTTGTACATGAGGCGCTATGGAAACATTTGACATTCAAGGAATAAATGAAGAAGTTTTTAGTGGACCAATAAGAACCTCACTACTAACCAAGTAGAAACAGCTGATATTATGTGTATTAAAGAAAAACTGAAAATATAATCATTATTTTCCATTCACTATTAAGATATAATTTTTTTTTCTTCAATGACTCCACTTCCTATTCGACTTCTCTTGTCGTCATTTGTAAAGTCAAGAGGACTGTCTTGTCTTGACCAAGATGACCCAATCTCTTTTCGGGGTACGATTTTTCTAGAGAAAAATTTTCTCTCATTGAAGACTGTGAACTCAAGTGAGTTGAAAGGGAAGGTATAAAATTAGATACAAATTAGCATTACAAATTGACGAGTTTTGTATTTCACTCATAGTCTGGGTCACAAGATCCTATTTTTATGGAACTTCTCCGTGGAAAAAAAATTGTGTCGTGATTATTTTGTTATATACACTTTGGTTGATTAACTAATTTTTACAAGTTTCAAGTTTACATAAAAACCCTGATCATTTTTAAACTATAAATCTCAATTTTTTTTTTACTTCTTGGAACTTTTCTTGAAAGTCTTCGAAAAAGATTCCCGTTGGAAAAATTAAAAAATTTTGATGTTCCACTTTGTTATTAATAATCAAAGACGTTAAAAAGTGAAAAATTCAATTGAAGCAATAATATTTTTTTAATATTCAAATTCATTCCTATTTTTATTATTTAAAATTACATGAAAATGATTTTTTATAATTTTTACCTCTATTAGTTTAAAAAGTGTTATAAACAAATGTATTGTTCATAAGATATTCGAATTTTTTCATCAGTGATGAATATTATGATTTTTAAAAACAAAATCGTTTCTTAAAAAAAACTTATTACTTGAAAACGCATTTGTTGATCAACAATTTTCTTTGTTACTAAATATGAATATTGAAGAAGGTTTTTTTTTAAAAATAAACATAATTTCTATTTCTCTTCAATATTCTGAAAAGAAACTTTTTTTTTATTTATATATTCTTTATTTATTTATTAAACGAAATATATATTTTTTAAATACTACAAAAACAACCATGTGTCACTTTGTGTGAAAATATGTTTCTCTGTTTTTCACATATTTTTCAATATTTATCTATTTTGCACTGGATGCCCTGCATCATAATTTTCGGTGCCCTTGGACAGAAGTTCCAAGAAAAGGATCTTGTGACCCAGACTATCATACCTACTTTGTATATTACGTTATAAATTAACTTATCATTTACATACGGACCCCAATGTATATTTGTCTCGCTTTCATAATTAACCAACTATGTGATTTTATGTAATCGAAACTACAACTAGTTGAAAATACTGCAATGTTTTTGTGAAGCTCACATACGTTCGTTTTCCTCGTGCTATTGACTGAGATAAGAGCATTCAATTCGTGTCTTCTCTAATCTCTATCAGTATAAACTGTGCACTTCTCTAACCTTTTTTGCCGTCAGAAAGTACACGTCGAACCGGCCTTCGCCTATTATATCATTGGTGTAAATCGAAGAAATACGTTAATAATTAAGCATATAACTAATGGCGCTCTTTCCACGCTACATTGTACACCATCGCATAAAAACTCCCTCAACTCTTCGAAATAGCTAACTAACTACAAGAGAGACGATACAATCAACCCCGCAACACAATGATTTACGGCTCCGTTCAGGTGTTCATAATTACCGCCGTGTCTAGAAGAAGTAGGCCGTGATTTACTCGCAACCGAACTGACCGCAAGGACGGCGATTTGCATGGGATACCGATTTTGGAGAAAATGTTGATTATCTGTGAGAGAAATTTCAATAAAAATCAAAAATAATTCTTACAAATTGAAATAACTAGAGTGTGCTGATAAAAACGATAGAAGGCCGAGAAATGTTTCAAGAAATGGTTATAAAAACAATTGTTACCAATTTATATATACAGTATGTGATCATAAAGATCAAAGAATGGCGATTATGCTTATCGTTGAAAAAATGATTCAGGTTGATTTTATTTTCCATGATTAACTGCATTATATTCGATAGAAAATATGTCATACACACAAATCATGAAATTATGAATCAACAAAAATTAATTGGCGCTCCAGGGCGACTTTATTGATTTCAGTGGCGCATTTGCTTTTCCAGCTGCAGTCTGCAGCACCACATCACCTGAAGATCTTGATCTGCCAATGTTCTCTCTCTCATAAAACAAAATATAGGGTGTCTCCAGAGGGTTCAATAAATTCAAGACCTCGCCAGAACACTTAGTGACACGACTATCGTCAAACTTAACCAGTCCGTTTCGTCTTTGACCAAGGCGTAATAATGACCAGATTCAACGCCAGAACCACAGTGAACAATGGCTGCATGAAGATTATCATAGTGGTCTGCTAGATTGAAGTGTTTATTTATTTCGAACTTTCGTAAGAGTTTGGTGAATCCGTCAGAGGTTGAGTCATGTTTGAAGATCATCAGTGTTACTAAATTTACTGGTGCCTGAGCTATACTTGTTTTCTTATAATAGTCAGTTAGTTTGGCGCATGTTTGGCAATACAGTTGATCATCACCCGTTAAAAGTTCCATTTTCAGATGATTTGACAATATACCTTTGCACGGACTGTTTGTTTGTTATATCAGGAAACGCTAGTTAAGGGTCTAGAAGATCCCATTAGTTTTTGCTACCTCCTGAAAATTCAAAGATCTACAAAGACAAGACGAGATAGACTGTACGAAATCATTCAATCCAGAGCGGTTAGGAGTATCGATTCTGTTATTTTTTTCTCACGAAGAGTATTCAACAAGAACCACAAGAATTCGGAGCAATTCTCTTGTTGCCCTAATGAGTATCTAGTGGACTTCAAATACGCCAGGAAATCGGTTGGTGGGAAAGATGATACATTCTCCCGAAACTGCAACTGTATGAACAATTGTTTGAGTTTGGTGAATGAGTAGGAAACATTCTCGTTCATCGTTAAAACCTCGTTTTTGAAATTCCTCATCATGAACAACACTTGTGAAATACTATTCATGCAGCAAGTGTTTCCTAAATTATATCATCCAATTTCCTTCTCAAGATTTTCAGGACAACTTTCTACTGATTCGTAAGGAAGAACATGTTTTACAGAATCTGTATCAGAATCATTTCTCGAGCTGCAATCGATCCTTCCAAATGTTCCCTTCCAAGGGTTTCATAGAGGGATCGATTTGGCTCTTGCTTCATTAAGCTCATCCAGTGAAAAGTAACCATAACCACGAGGGCTGCAGCTCTCATATTTGGGGGACAAAAATTACCTAAGTCTATTGACCGCACTGAAAAAGAAGAAGATAGGTCAATCACTTGCGAATTAACCTTGATAGGAGACTGATGAATGAATATACACATATCTCGGCTTGTTTGGAAGAGATTTTAGCTCCATACTGAAATGAGGCCATGCATGATCTCATCAAAATACTAATTCCTTCCATCAAAAAGAAGTGGAACGGTAATTTTTCGTTGGTTGGCCTATTCTCCTTTCGAATTCATAACGAATAACACAGACTCCGGACCATAAACACCCAAAGTTTCAACCGCTACTAGATGGAACAGATAGTTGTTACCAAGATTTTGGTATTTTTTTGGTTTCACTTTTTCGCCAGACAATGCTGCAGTTCCAGCAGGCTTCGAACTGTCGGCTAGATGGGAAGCCGCAACCGTGTCAACGGAAGTGAAGTCCTAAACAAAGGTTTACTGTATTTCCATGGTATGGGAAACATACCATCTGGTCGTTCATCATCATCTCGACTGGTACCTAAGGGTTCCAGAATTACAGAAACATCCGCTGACACCATAGCTCGTTTCAATATTTCGTTCACCTGGCGATGTTGAGATGTACGTCATGCACTCCTGCAACTCAAAACATGCGTACCTTTCTCATCAACTACACTACCGCAAACACAAGTATGAGGTACACAAACCCATCCTAAGTCTTACTGCTATTCTGAGAAATTCATTGTCTAATAGTGTTCCAAGAGATGCAACAGGTAAAGCATTCAACCAAGTACCCGATTCCTTGATCATTGCTGCTTTTAGACGAGCCTTATTGTATATACTTGTTTACGATACATGATTAGTCTCTTGTTGAGATAAAACAAAAAAATGCCTGCTCTCGCCTTGCCTTTACTAGTCGAGAGAAAATTCCTTTCTCGAAGAGAGAAGGCATTCTCTTGTCTCGTCTTGTCTTGACTTCCTGGGCGACGGACGTCGTTGGTTTTCAGAATTTGCAGTAACCCGTAAGTGTAGCGTGTTTCTAAAGATATACCGCACTGACATTTTGAACTTCAATGATGAAACCAGCAGGCAAATGTTGATAGACTATAAATTGATGAATGTAGCCGTTACTACGTGGTAGTGAATCATCATGAAAAATGAGAATTGAAACTTTCTATGTTTTTTACCACTTTTGTTTGTAACTTTGGGAAAACTTGAACATCCATAAATTTAACAGTCATACATCACTTATCAAGGAACAAGTACAAATCAAAACACAACAAGACCTCATATTCAATATATTAAACAAAACCATACACATTGCCAGAGAAGATCTACCACAAAGAAGAGTACCTGATGCAGTACACATACAGGCAAATTTACCTGAAGTACCTGAAATACCTGAGTTGAGACGCTCTGACCGTATATAGAGGAAGACGACAGGATGACAAGTTTAGTTCGAGGAGGGCCTAGAAGATGACAGTACTACCTACTGTCGAAAGCGCTCGCAGATAATTAATAGAAGATATAAAGCTTCAAATCCTTTTTGTAAAATTTAATATTGAAATACTGAAAATAAAGGAAAATTAGTTGCATCATTCAAATATATTGAAACTTTATCCTTCATGTATTCCCAGACAAAAAATCTAAAGAAGTAAGATCTGGGGATCGAGCTGGCCAGTTAAATGGTCCATTGTTTCCAATCCATTTTCTTGGAAAAATTGCATCTGAATGTTGCCTTACCATGGAGAAGAGCGCCGTCCTGTTGAAATTATTGTATTTCATTGCGGATATTCAGTGGCAATTCATCTAAGTAGCCATCGAATTCATTGAATAGAAAATGAAGATACATTATAATATTCAAATGATCATCGTAACTGTTACTGCAGTTTCGTCCTACAAGGACATTTTCAAACTTATACATTAAATTAAAATTGATTGATTACAGTAGCCCTTATATAACACCACTGTAGGTAATAACAGAGGTACTTAGCTCAATTGAGTACATGATTTTTTTTTCATCTGTGACATTGTGGATATGCTAATTTGAAAACCGGTGAGTAAACTAAATCAATTTGATCAATTAACAAGATGCACCCGCAATATTTACGCTTATGAATTTCCAAAGATTGCAAATAATTGAGTTTGCAACCCTTTCTTGTATTGTGCAAAATTTCCGTGTCGTTTAGATTCGGGAACTTGTGGTTGCATCCCAAGGAATGGTTTGAAAACGTCAAATCATTTTTACATATTCTGAAAGACCTATGTTCATGTTCAGCATACCGTTTTGAGGATTTTCGACCACATTGTCCTACATAAACACGATTACACATCGGACACTTAAGCTTATAAACTCTAGATTTCTCCAACTTGTCTACTTTATCTGTGGCATTGAAAAGCAAATCAGATAACCTGGCATGTGGTCTCAATGCCTCTTCAAGATTGTTTTTTCTGTTTTCTTCATTACAAAGAAATGATACCGCTGCCAACTAGTCCACGTGGACTGAATAATTGGCGGTTTGTATTGCATCATTTTTACTAACCGAATTTTATGATTGGCTGAAGAGTCATAAAACTAAATTTGAAGTCATGTTACGGCGACGAATAGAATGCGAGGATGTTTATACCCGGCGTGTATAAATGTTCAGTTCAGGAACTGATCGCGATTTGAGTATTGAAATTCGATATTGGTGCAGTTATAATTGCTTGAAACTTTTGTTATCTGTTTAAAATGTGGTGTCCTTGTACAAGTACTAATAGTAATAACAAGTGTAATAACAACGCAGATTTTTTCTTGTGTGATTCCAATAGCGATGGTAAACAATGCGAAAAAGAGATGCCAGTAAATGACATTCGGATGCATTTGAATATTGAAACACAGAGAGTATGTTTGAATGTATATAGGAATCTACATCTTTTTCCAGCCGTGAAAGTTTACATTCTCTGATAGACTGTGTCTGTTTGGTTTCTTTATAAACTTTCATTTTACATTGAGACATAGCATTTCCTCATCGTACCATTACTTCTGGACATAACCCACCGACTGGTTTATATGTTCTACAAATCGCACTGTTCTACGCTTCCTTTCCGAAACAAGCATAAAACGGCGGTCGGTCCGTGATCTAGTAGTCTCTTACCGAGACCGAGCATCCCATCGTTAAACTCTGCGGTTAACCTGCGGTTTGTGTACTTTGTTTCAAGAAATGTTTATCTACTACCGTAAAATGAGATTGTGAGTGTTTGCACTGAGCCGCTAAAATATCACATATTCGTGGAATGTTGAACATGTCCACAAATGACGTTCAATAGGAGAGTGTTTGTGTTTGTGCAGTCTCGTGGTGGCCATGGTAGTGGACGGACGTGCTGATAACGTCCGAAGGTCTCCCGAAGAGGAGGCGACCCATGAATATATATACAGGGTGTCCCTGGACTTCCTCTTTTTCTCTCGGGAATGTATAGATGGGGTCAAAATATCACCAGTACTTCATATAACTTTTTTTCCTAAAATCCTTCGTTACCAAGTAACGGGCCCTCGAAGTTACAAAATGAAAAATGTTTTTCTTTGATAACTTTTCAAGTGAATATTCAAAATCATCCAAATTATGGTAATTGACTAAACAAATGAATTCCTTCGATTAGCTTTCATGCAGGAGTCAGTTGTTTTGCTATAAAGTCAGGAACGGACTACCCCCGATGGTCCACACCCCAAAACTTTGAAATGACAGATATTTTTCAATATTTTTCAACAAATTAAGGTTACTTGGACAATTTTATGAATAAAAGTAACCGTGTGGAAAGTCGATCGGAGCAAAGAGTCTTGATAAAAATGTAGTTTCACTCGACGACATCAAACCCGCTCGTCCACCATTATTTGAAATGAATAATTATCAAAGCAGAAATAATAATGATAACGTTAATTCAACAACATTTATCCTGAGATGTCTACCATTATTCGAAAATATTAGTTTTTAAGAAAAATGGAAATGAGAGGTAAAATGTTCATAACGAATTTTCATAATGCAAACACGTTTAACTAACGAAACTCAAGAGCCTCAAGAGCAAACAGAAATGAAAAATCCGCTACAGAAACTGCTCGATATGACCACCTTCTCTCTCTATACATTTTCTTAGTCTGCGAAGACACCCTCTCTGTACTTGAAATAGCATTCCAGGGTCGTTTCGTATGGCTTCACAATGTAATGTTATTCTATTCAACAATGCATCTCTTGTGTGAATATGTGTAGCGTAAACAAGGCTTTTTAGATGCCCCCACAGAAAGAAATCCAATGGATTTAAATCCGGAGACCGCGATGGCCATGAATATGGCCCACCTCTGCCAATCCATCTATTGTGGAAAATATGGTTCAGATGGTCACGCACAATCAAACTAAAATGAGGAGGAGCGCCATCATGCATAAACCACATATCTCTTCGGGTTTGCAATGGAACATGTTCCAAAAGTCCATTCAAATCGTTCTGAATGAACTCCAAATAACGTTCTCCATTCAATCGGTCCTGTAGAACGAATGGTCCTATAAGATGGTTTCCTATGATATCAGCCCAAACATTCACGTTGAATTTCTGTTGGTGTTTGGTTTGCAATATCCCATGGGGATTTTCTTCGGCCCATATATGGAGATTATGAGAGTTGATAACTCCATCTCTACTGAAACCTGCTTCATCAGTGAATAAAACTCGATTAATAAAAGTCATATCCTCTCTTTGCCTATCCATGAACCAATTGGCATATTCCAGTCGTGCTGGAAAATCTTGAGGTGTCATGGCATGTACCTTCTGGATGTGAAATGGGTGGAGCAGTTGTTCCCCAATTATTCTATGAATAGTGGACTTGGATGTATGGAACTGTTCTGATAGATTTCTGATGCTCATTGAAGGATCATCAGCGACGGCTTCCAAAATATTTTCCTCCAATACAACGGTACGTACAGTCCTAGGAGCGCCCTCACCACCTCGTTTTGGCAAAACTGTACCTACAATAATATCGAAATAAAACAACGTGCTCAAATTAATTATCAATTATTACAAAACCTGTCTCCCTCAAGCTGCGATCGACACGCTCGAATGTTTCTCTTGACGGTACCGTTCGATTGGGAAAATGCTCGGAATACAGACGACGAGCTTCTGCAGCATTACAAAATGCTCGTCCATAAAATACATGCATATCTGCATATTCATTGAATGTAAACTGTTCGGCCGTATCAAAAATATTCAAAATATCCTATAGAATATTGACAATACAATGATAGTCATATGACAACGCACTACTCAACAAAACAAAATCGCATTCCAGTTTCTCATTTTTTATCAAAACTTTCTAAAAGGTTTTTTTGTCAACATCTGTGAAAGAAATGGAACATAATTATTCCCTGGATATTTTTCACCTGATCATGTGCAGCCGTTTTTGTAGTTCATTCGTTTGCTTTTTATTAGTATAGTAAATATTTTTTCCGATGTGCGTTTTTTCAGCTAAATTTAGATTCGTGTTAAAGAATTTCTCCCATAAAATTATAATTATCAGTGAAACTCCTCAACAGTTTAGCTGTGAAGAAGAATTTGAAACATTCGAATGTTGAGTTTCATGAGATTCAGATAACTGATCAACACGAAACGTGATTATTCCACACGTATTATGTACATACAAAATATGGAATGAATTCGATATTTCATAGTAGAGTAGCTTATTAGTTTAAAAACACCACGAATCTACAGAACTTGATATTTCTTTTGAAAAAATATCTGCTATCACAATTGTGACTTAAACTTCCATATAGGTACTGTACTTTTTGTTTACGACTTCATTTTAGCATACTTTGTATTATTCCTGTTATAAATGTTGTTGAATTAACGTTATCATTATTATTTCTGCTTTGATAATTATTCATTTCAAATAATGGTGGACGAGCGGGTTTGATGTCGTCGAGTAGAACTACATTTTTATCAAGACTCGTTGCTCCGATCGATTTTCCACACGAGTACTTTTATTCATAAAATTGTCCAAGTAACCTTATTTTGTTGAAAAATATTGAAAAATATCTGTCATTTCAAAGTTTTGGGGTGTGGACCATCGGGGGTAGCCCGTTCCTGACTTTGTAGCAAAACAACTGACTCCTGCATGAAAGCTCATCGACGGAAATCATTTGTTTAGTCAATTACCAAAATTTGGATGATTTTGAATATTCACTTGAAAAGTTATCAAAGAAAAACATTTTCCATTTTGTAACTTCGATATATATATATATATATATATATATATATATATATATATATATATATATATATATATATATATATATATAAATTGGATAATGTTAGCGACTGGAGAAATGTATGGTAAAATGGATTAACAGGGTCTCTCAGTCAAAAAATCAAAAATCAAACTCTGCTCTACTTTGCCAAGCTTTCGCTTTTAAAGGGAAGCTCCTTCAGGGCAGTGAAAATGAGTGAAAAACAATAAATTGAAGATATAAATTGACGTAAAAGTTAACAAACCCACAAAAAAAATCGTATACAGCCTTAATCATGAGTACCTTCTCGAAACATCCCAAGTGGCGACTGTTAAAATGAAATAATTAACACAAAATTCCAAGCAGATGGATATTTTGTAAGACTGCTCGATGATAGAGTTACGAAAAGTTAATTTCCTACCAAGAATTCATAATTCTAAAATAAAATAAAAAAAATGAAATGTTTCTAAACCAAATAGTTGTCGGAAAAATCCTACATTTCATTTCCGGAAGGTGACCTCTATATGCAATGGTCATAATTTCCTGTACGCTTTTCATAAAATCCGTTTTTTTATCGATAAGGTTCAATTATTTCGTCATGCCGTATAAGTTAGTTGATGTATGGGGTGGTAAACGTAAGACAAAACACTACCCTGGAAAAACGGTTAAACGTCAATCATTCTTGTGTGGCATCAGTTCACAAATTTTATTAGACATCTAAAGTTTTCAATAAAAATGAAGCCGTTCAAGATCTCTAGGTCATTTTGATTTTTATTGATGATCTGCTCTAAGGAATAGTGAAATGTATATTTTCTTAAGGTGAGGTTTTTGATATCTCACGGACACTTACTTTTTCAATTGTCAATAGTGAGAATTACTATTTTACTCAGTTGTCGTACAAAAAAGACTTTTATTTTTTCAGATTTACGAAATTTTTAAAATCCCATACTGCTTTGTGAAGAAACGTATCTGCTGAACTATCAGCATTTCACATTTTTGAGTTTAGAGGAATGAAATGTACGCCCAGACGCCCTATATTCTTATATTGGGAATTGCAAGCAGGGCCGGATCCAGGGAAGCAAAAGATGCTCGCGCTCCGGTCTCCAGTTTTTGGGGGCGCCAGGAACATTAAGATTAGTAATGGTTTCATAACCGTCAAATTCAGTTTCTTGTGCGGGGAACAAACTGAAAAATTGCACGTCATTAATTTGAAAAATAACGCCAGAGAGCTAGCAACAACATCTTGCGTGTAGCGGTGGAGGCTCGAATAGACCCACTCACTTTTGACCTAATCTAACCTAACCTAGCTAGAACATATGAAAATTAAGTATATGCTCTGCTGTTTCATCATCTTCCAAACAGAGGCGACACGCACCGTCTTCCGACAGTCCAAGTCTCTGCATATAATGATTCAAATGACAGTGACCTGTTAGACATCGTAGTTCATCTCTACTGTAGTCCAACAACTGTTTGGTATCAAGCTTCGAAGGGTAAATGAACGTCTTGAAGTGAGCCAACCCTGGAAGATTCTGCCAGAATTCCATAAATCTTCTTGCCATTCAGGTATTCAATGTTTGTTTGGCAAAACCTAAAGCGATGCCAATGACAGGTTCTGGTCCGATGAAGCTGCTTGCGCAGCACCCTCCTTTGCATGGGAATTCAGCCTCATTGCCGTCCAGGCCAGTGTGACCAGGAATTCAGACCAGAGACAATTTGTTAAGTCTTTCTATCGAGGAGAGTCATTTTGCTACCAATTTAGACGTTGCTCGGTAGGAGCCAAGATTTACCAACACCGCTTGATTATCCGAGAAATTTTTTATTGATTTGTGTACGAGGTTGGATTCTACCAGTCTTTCCGCACACAATTCAATAGTATAGATTTTCGCTTCAAATACAGTCGCATAGGTCCCTAGGTAGGTTAATATCTTTGTACAGGGTCTGCAACTGAAAACACCTGCACCAGAGACTGAAGGTGTTTTTGATCCATCTGTGAACCAACAACTATCTCTTCTGATATAACGTAAAAATTATTAACTGAAATTTATCAATACAAATTTCAGTGGCAACAATTTTCATGAATATACCAATTTTGAACATCCTTTAATTTTCTCCGAGATGAAATGATCTGATTGCGATAGCCTGTTTTTTCTCTCCACCACTGTTTTCAAGCAATTTTAATTGACCCGGGTAAAATATTGTATAGTGTAAAGCTCGTCTGAAAATTTAGTAGCAGCGAACAAAAAAGGAGAACAATCCCGGTTACATACCTTACCGATACCTCCCGCGGAACGGGTCCATCATGTATTGAATTGTCGATCAAGTCGTATTGTTTATTCGAATACAATTAAAGTTTCGGCGTATGAGCGGATTACAAAGGAAGCTTCTTCATACTCGGCCGTTGTTGGGGCTGTCCTCTGGCCGCTGTTTCGAAGGATGCCGAAAACGGTGAACTGTTTTTGCGCGGTTTGTCGACGGTTCAATGGTCCCATATTTAACACATGCCATCCCCGTCTAACGTTTTTACCGCTTTTCGAATGGTCTTTGGTTGAAAAACCTTGTTATTGTTTCAAGGATTTCGCTACCAGTGTCTCAACTTGTTCTTATGACAATTTTTCCTGCAATGCTCAGTTTGTTGCAGTTGTGGAGAAGTGAGTAGGTATTGTCGAGAAATTCATTCAGGATATGAAAAACGTTAAAGGAGAGGAAAGAAACATTACATTTGTGTTGTCTTAAAAATTGTGAAGGTAATCAGTGAAATTGCACACGAATTTTAACTGTTCATTGCGTCTTTCTCCTTGACCAGATATTTTTTCCGAAAATGACCTCTAGAAAATAGTAACTTGGTTTGATCACAAATTGCGGACGGTAAACTTCAAGAGAACTATTTTTATATCTTTCGCTAATAGCAGGGGTGGTTTGCCAAATTTTGATAATCTAGTCATCGAAGATGATACAGGAGAAACAAGACAGATAATGCGTGTTGAGAAATCAAAATACCTAGGGATAACTATAGACCAATGGCTTAGGTGAAGGCTCATGTCAACTCTGTTACTCGCACATAGCGAAGCTTATTATTCAAATTCAAATATATTCAAATAATTGTTAATTCACCAACAATGAGAATAATTTATAGTGCACTTGTAGAATTTAGGTTTGAGGTATGGTATACTTGGTTGGGGTGGAGTTGCGAAAACGTATCTGAAAAAATTGAGCTAATTACTCAGACTCACTATTCAAAGAGACACTACTCCTCGATATTAGGCAGTTACACTTCATAAATGTTGTGTCATTCCAATTCAGAGAAAAAAACAAGCAATTTGTAGATCACCGATATTCCACCGGGCACAAAACTAATACAAATCTTTAAAAAAATCCGGTTATTAGATCCCTAGCACAAGGATGCCACACTTACCTAGCAGTAAGATCATTCAACTCAGCCAACTGATATTAAATATGGAATCAATAGCACAAAATTGTTCACGAGCAAGGTGAAAAACTATTTGCTTGGTTCAAATATAATGAATATTCGTAATTTGTTTGATCCGAATGATAGTTGAAGTAAAATAATAAGTTAGCGATTTTGTTAGCAAAAAATTGGTGGTTCAAGAGGACACCAGAATAATTTAATATTTTTACCATTTTCTCTTCTCTAATCATCTCTTCATTGTATTCATCTTATCATGTTTTATAGTATATGGATATAGGGATAGAATTCTAAGCTCTTAGATATGAATTATAAATGGGTATAGATGATATAAAATATTTTCTTCTTCGGGAAAAACTGATTTTTTTATTCTTTCTTTTCTTTATACAGATACATTCATATAAATATAGTTTAAAAATACTAAAAAACACGCTTTTAAAGGACATCGAACTATAAAGTTAAAAATATTTCTTTAAATAAGCTCAAAACAATAACGATCGAAAAATACTAGTATTATTGTAAAAAAAGCGTGTGCGCTTTCTGCCATATTTTTTGTATATCTAGCGCCCATGCTTTTTCACAATGAAACTATTATTTTTCGATCGTTATTGTTTTAAGCTCATTCAAAAAAAGTATTTTCAACTTTTCAGTTCGATGTTCTTTGAAAGCGTGTTTTTTAGTATTTTCAAACTATATTTATTTTTGTCTGTTTCGGCAGCGTTTTGATTTAATTTAAATTCGTAACGAAAAATTGGACGAAAATCGCTTAACTATATCATTTAGTGATAAGCTTTAAAGTTGCATAAAAACGGACAAAACTTATGAAACAACCTAATATATTTATTTCTAAAATTATTCCTTTGCGTACAAAACAAAATTTATTCGTCACTCAATACCGAAGTCCTAATATAGTGTCGATACAAAGAGACTTGTTCTGGTTCTCTACTCGGACTGTTCCTAACAGTCAGAAAACAGTCACCCAACTGTATACTGAACATTTTGTCGCATTAACCTTTTCAGTCGACAACTGACTTACTGATTTTGGATAATTCTAAAGTCTATCCAAATCCAAGATAGAGTGCAACAAAACAAAACCGAAGCGTGATGTTCACGTGATCGCCCAGTGTCAGATGGAAAGGGCAGCGTTCATTGGTGAATTCGCCTTCTTGGTACGAGATCGGTACCAGCACAGGGTTGTAATCAGTCGTTTACGTGTTTGTGTGGCGTGCGTTATAGTATATTGTTTAAAATTGTTTTCCAAGATGTCCAGTACAGACACTGCTGATGACACTGTGAGCTATCCTCTGAATCCAGCCAGGAAACCATCCAAAAAAACATTTGAGTGTTGAGATGAAAGAAGTGATTTTAAATGTGTTCAAGAAAGAGATGGAAGAAATTGAGATATCGACTGTCGACGAAGTCGTATCGAAAGTTTCCGATAAAATTGGAGTGTGTTGCGCTTCGATTCACAATGTTTTACGGGAATATAAACAAAATCATACATTTTCCAAACCGAATACAAATCAGAATCGTCAAAACATTATAAAATCAATAGATGATGCTGATAAACATGCAATCAGGAGGAAAGTGCATGAGTACTTTTTCAGAAATGAAATACTCACGATAGACAACGTACTCACATAAATGAATTAAGATGTTTTATTGCCAAGTTTTAAGCGGTCAACATTCCATATAGTATTGAAACATTTGAATTTTGTATGGAAAAAACGAGGGCGCAATAGTTTATTATTGGATAGAGAGGAAATTCTGTTATGGAGGAGAGAGTATTTGACCAAAATTAAATATTATAGGGAACAACAGAGAAAAATTTATTATATCGATGGAACCTGGATTAATGCTGGTCATACTACCCCTAAAGTATGGGTCGTTGAAACTGTGACCTCATCTAGAAGGGCCTTTCTAGATGGACTATCCACCGGATTAACAAATCCATCAGGTAAACTTATATTTATATCAAGACCTGCCTCAATCTCAATATATAAAAAGTAATCCTCGTATTTGTTTTATTTACTTACATACCTCTTCATTATTTCAGGTAAAGGAAAACGGTTTATTGTTTGTCACATCGGCAATGAGAATAGGTTTGTTGCTGAAGGGCTGTGGTGTTTCTCCAGAAAACTGGAGATTATCACGAAGAAATGAACGGTGAATCTTTCGAACAGTGGTTTTCCAAAGTTCTACCCCATCTGGAGCAAAATGCTGTGATTGTAATGGACAATGCACCTTATTATTCGCGACGGTTAGAGAAGATTCCGACAACGTCTTCAAAGAAGGTTGAAATCCAAAATTGGCTGCGATCAAAGAATATTAGCTTTGAAGACTCAATGCTAAGAGTACAGCTACTAAAAATTGTCGAAGAGCGCAAGCTTGAATACCAAAAATATATAGTCGATAAGATGGCAGCAGGCCAAAACAAAATTGTCCTTCGCCTACCTCCATACCACTGCGAGCTCAATCCCATCGAGTTAATATGGGCGGATGTGAAGAATTTTGTAGCTCAGCATAACACCACGTTCAAATTTGCAGATTCCAAAGTACTTTTTGATGAAGCTTCGAAAAGAGTCACAGCGGAGAAATGGGAGAAGTGTGTTCGGCATGTGATGTCGGAAGTCGATACGAAGATGTGGAAGTTTGATAACATAATAGAGGCACAAATCGAGCCACTGATAATTCAGATTGGTGAGGATGACACTACTGATGAAGAGACAAATTCATCCAGTTGAATGATTTTGATTAATATTCCTTTTGATTTTACATAAAATAAAAATTATCAATAAAGAAATAATTACGTCTCTTTTCATATAATGCTTCAGTGCGCTGTGAAAAATTCAATGAAAATCTTTTTATATTACACATATTATCTGCATTTTTCCCGTTAAACTGCAGAACTTGTGCATTTCACTCGTTATTATAAAAAAGTTTTACTAAGTATGATATAGCATTTGCGATCAACAAGATATTGGTTCTGAATACGACCCTGGCCAATTCTTGGGATTTTCAATATCACTTGCGTAGGGCATGTCAACGTTTACATCCACTCTATCTTGGATTTGGATAGATTTTAACAGTACAAACTGAAAACTAGAATAAACCAGAAAACCAGAACAACAAATATTACTCGATATGTCAACTTTCCATTACAAATTTCAGATCCAACTTAATTATATTTCCAAATACTCATTCAAAATTGTATTGCTATAATAATAGTCTTCGATGTGTTGGAAAAAGTCGGAAAAGTATGTTACACAGATGAACTGTTTCAACCTAGCTGCTTGCAAGAATTTACTAATTCATCCTTCGTGGTAACCAATAGAACCGAGTAAATTAATTGGTATTTTTTAATTGCTAATTACCAGTGACTAGTTTATCATTCGTTGCCTTGCATTCTTTCAGCGTACGTGCTACCGTATTTTAAAGTAATAATGTTTATGGGGGTATTAGTTTCATTGATTTCTCTTTCACTTCTTTGATTTGTTATTACGAGGATATTGAAAGTAGGTTCAATGGTGATGTCGACATGTCACGATAAGGTACAATAAATGCTCAGCACACAGTAAACAAAAGAATTATTTTCTGAAACTCTGTTTATTTCTGCATTCATGACTACTTGCTAGAGTGACTGAAATTTTATATCTGCGTTGCCAGGTTTCGATGAAACTTTTGTAACTCTTTTATTGGTGAATGCAATTTTTGTATTCTCTTTTAGAGCAATCTTTCAAGATTATTTGATAGAACTGTTATTCTGAGTTGGTGGACTGCTGAATTGAATCTCCATAAATTCATTCTCATTCAATAGGATGCGTGAATGTTGAAGATTCGACTTTTCAATATGATCCAGCTGTGATGTAATAATGTTTTTTTGTTGTCTCAAACATCTTTTGCTTCAATATTTGACGGCTGTCTCTCGATCGGACATGGAAGATCATTCACCAAATAAACTAAATTCGACAAGAAGCTGGATTAATTTGGTGTGAGCCACAATAAACGCTCGCGGATTGCAAGCCGCAATTCTGATCTCACCTACGTGGAACTAATAGTTCCCCAACAGCTCTCTATAACTGATAGTGATGAGATTTGGACTGCTGAACCAGAAATTCTGTTCAAGTTACTTACTCTAAACTTAACTCAGTCCAACCTACTGAAATTAATGACGATGATTTCCTGAGATGTCGTATGTGAATGATTTTTCATCTGCAAGCTAAATCAAGGAGTGTGAACTATTGAAAGTGAGTGTCAAATATTCGAGGTTGGGGAACGTTTAGTATAAGTGAATGTTATTTACAATTATGTAGTTTTGGTTGAAAAATGTTCGATGTAAAAAGATCACAGATGTCATAGATTTATTCAACTATTCAAACGGAAAGGTGTAGGTATATTTTTTGAAACATATTAGTTTATACAAAAAAATTGCTAATAAGTAACCTGAAGTATCGTTATTCTTGAAATTCAAATGAACTTTTATAGCTTATGATAATTGGAAATTCAAAATTGATTTTCAGCGACATAGAGACGGAATAACGAAATACAGATGCGTTTCTTGGATATATGTTACACGTTCATTCATACGTGCAAACCAGTGTTCTTGGAGCCTGTCTTTTCGAAAAAATTTACTATTTTAATTATATTTTTGATTTTGGAGTCATTTTATAATTCCTGTGGAGTGATTTGTGTTTATGTAAGTCGTGCAAATATGTTGTTTCTCATGTTAAACTATACTCAAGTTCTGCTATTTATAATTTGAATTTTATTTATGAATTTTACTCAAGAAATAATAAAGAAGCTTCCAAAATCACCTATTTTCATTAACATTTGATAAATTGAGTTGTTTCATAATGACATGAAATGATTTGAATCGTGGTTACATGTGTTTCACTTATCAGCTTATCATTCCAGATGTAAAGAATTGACTCCAAATCACATATAAGTGGATATTCAATATGAAAGCAGCGACAAAAATAGACATTCAATAATAGCTGTCGAGTTTGCTTCATCTGAACCAGAAGGAGTTTCAGGATTGATGAAGATCACCTACCTTATAATCGATTGACTGACTTGCAATTTTCTCATATATGTAAATCAAAGTATTTCTCATACTAAATCTCCTCCAAATCACTTGTAAGTGGAGAATTAATGAGAAAGCAGCGAAACAAATACACATTCATCAGCTATCGAGTTCGCTACATCTAATCCAGGGAGAATTTCAGGATTGATGAAGATCACCTATCATTTTAATACTTGATACAAATGAGTATATTTCCAGCAAAACATCTACAAACACAAGATGAGATAGGCTGTAAGAAATAATTCATTCCAGAGCGGTCGGGAGTATTGATTATGCTATCTTCCTGCTCATGAAAAGTATTCAGCAAGAACCCCAAGAATTCGGAACAATTCTCTTCTTGTCCTAACAAGTATCTAGTGGACTTCATAGACTCTAGAAAATCGGTTTGTGAGAAAGATGATACATTGTTACGAAACTGCAGCTGCATGAAGAGGTGTTTGAGTTTGGTTAATAAGAAGGAAACATTCTCGTTCATCGTTAAAACCTCGTTCTTGAAATTCTTCGTCAAGAACAACACTTGTGAAATGCTATTCATGTAGCAAGTGTTTTCTACATGATCTAAAACAATTTTCTTCACAAGATTTTCAGGACAACTGTCTGCTGATTAGTGAAAAAGAACCTGTTCCACAGAATTGGCATCAGAACCATTTCTCAAGCTGCAATCGATCCTTCCAAGTGATGAAGGGTTTTGTGGAGGGATCGATTCGGCTCTTGCACCATGAAGCTCTTTCACTGAAAGTGAACCAGAACCACGAGGACTGCAGCTCATATTTGAGGAGCAAGAATGACATATGTTCATTGACCGCCCTGAAAAGGAAGCAGGTGGATTAATCACTTGCGAATTAAACTTGATAGAAGACTAATAAATACACACATGTCTAGATTATTTCTAAGAGATTTTAGTTCCGTAATAAAATTATGTGAAGGAGGAATAGTTCCAAGGACCGAAGCAGCATAACCACGTTGAATAGCGATACTTCATTATAAATATTTAAAATTATATATAATTAAAATTGATTATACTCATATTGTGAGAGGTGAAAAAACATTAATATGCTCCTAAAAATGTAAATTTGAAGGTACAGTTTTGCAAGAAAACAATTTTACTCAACGACATCTTCGACCTCCCAAGCCATTAAAACAATTTGAATCAAATCTTTTTTTTTTCAGAAAAATCTTCGAAGTGCCCTAAGAGCTGTGCCTCTGCACGTTGGATTTGAATTGCTGGAGATTAAATTCATTTGGGAAAACCTTCTTAGGAAGTTTATTCCACTTAAACGAAGTTCTCAAAATGAAAGAGTTCTCAAACAGTGAAGTTCGAGGTGTACTGAGTTGAACCTCAAAACGAAGAGCAGCCAGAGTCTGTTGCGTAATTTTGATATGTACCGCTCTTGGTGGAATCAAATGTGCCAAGTCAACACTTTTCGTTCAAGTATCTATAGAAGAGCGACAACTTTTCTTCGATGTTCCAGACAAATCAAGGTTGCAATTCATTATATTATAAGCTTTGTCAACTGCGTTAATATACAATTTGTTTAATAGCTAGGTGATAGTAGTTGAAGAAAGATAGTTGAATCAATGAACAGTTTTGGTTTGGTTCATTCTACTCATTCTTCCACAGTTTATTGGGTATTTCCAAAAGGTTATGGGCCCAGATCACGAATGAGTAACTGTTCTTGAAGTTAATAATAGAAGAAAACGTTCCAGAAAAAAACAGCATCCCTGTATTGAATTTGGAGAAAATTGTGACTCTTCTAGTTGTCATTGTCACATTGGTTTTACTTCCTGAGGAAAACGTAAAGTTCCGGCACAGTAAGGAAATGAACAAGTTTAGAAGTCTCAGTATCCAAAAGTTTGATGGCAGCAATTTCCAGTTATGAAAATTTCAAATGGAAATAATCTTCAGAGCTGAGGGTTTAATTGCCTTAGTTAATAGAACCAACCAACGTCCAAGTGAATTAGTTTGCGAGGAGAAAAAGGATTGGGATGATCTCAATGCGAAAGCAATGCTTCTGATATCTACATCGATGGAATTCTCCCATCTCCAAACTATAATGTCTTGTGAAACTGCTCCAGAAATGTGGACAAGAATCAAACTCATACACGAGCAAAGATCTTCTGTCAACAAAGTTATGCTAAAGCAGCATTTTTTTAATTATCAAATGTCCGAAACAGATACGATTGCTCAGCATATAAGCAACGTTGAATCAACGGCCCAAGCATTATCCGACGTAGAAGAAAAGGTATCAGATCTTGATAAAGTTGCAAAAGTTTTGGGTAGTCTACCTCATAAATATAGCGCGTTTGTTACTGCATGGGATTCTTATGATGAGGACAAACAAACGTTTGATAACTTGACGGCTAGATTTTTGAAGGAAGAGCTGAGGTTAGGTCAAATGGAAGAAACTTCAAATGCAGGTAAATTTTCGATATGTGGACATCCGGCGATTTTGAAAAAATGTTTGACAGTACTTACGTATTTTGATGCATAGATTACGAATCCGAAAGAAAAAAGCGGCGCTCTCCCTTATTCAAAAAGTTACGGCCCTTCAAAGTTCAGAAAAGGGCAACTTTTCAGCCTTCTTTTTCACTAAATAAACTATTTGAAAACACAAGCATTTATTCACTAGGTCACCTTTACACATTATTTCTCCTTCTTTAACACTTTTCATTTCAATAATCAACATTTTTCTTATAAAAATGTTGAAAAATGTACGGAGCTGCTTTTTGGTTACATATCACTGTATTTTACGTTTTTAAGTTTAATGATATGGTTGGTACGACTGATGCAGTCCATATTCCTGAAGTAATTCAAATGTTTTTTACCTTCATTCTTTAGATCGTAAATTGGTTTTTGGTAGTGTATTACGAATTTGAAATAGTAGGCGACATCAAATACCAAGCGGTTTTTTCTGAAATGTCACTAGTAAGTAACCTAAAAATAGAATAAGGTCACCAGGAGAAGCATTCGTTTTTAAATTAAGTTTTTTATCCACATAACGAAAATTTACCACATTAACTTTCGTTCACTGGAGGAAATAGCTGATAAAGGTCAATTACCAGGTACAAGAATAAAAAGTATAGATGGTCTATTCTGTAGCAGTTGTCATTTTGGGAAACAACAGCAAAGGCCTTTCATGACAAGTCATCATGTTCCAATTTGGAAACCAGGAGAATACATTCATACTGATGTCTGTGGCAAAATATCATGTACAACACTTGGAGGTGCAAATTACTTCATTCTTTTCAAGGACGAGTGTACATCGTATCGCTTTGTATATTTTGTCAAACACAAAAGTGATGTTTTCTCAAAATTCCTCGAATTCCAACAAATGATCAGAAGACAAACCAAAAATGAAATCAAGATCATCAGAAGTGACAACGGGACAGAATATGTCAATCAGTCATTCAAAGATCATTTTAATAAAGAAGGAATCATTCATGAAACTAGTGCGCCATACACTCCTGAACAGAACGGGAAGGCAGAACGAGATCTCATATCAATTGTTGAAAGTGCAAGAACCATGTTAATCAAAAGTAAACGTCCTATGGATTTATGGGCAGAAGCAGTGAATATGGCTGTAGAATTTCCAGAACTGATTACAAAACGTCATATGAAAAGTGGACAAGAAAGTAACCCAATCTCAGTCATTTACGAACATTTGGATCGGAAGCATATATTCACATTCCGAAACAGTTTAGACGTGAGTTTGACAAGAAATTCAATCAACAGTATCTTGTTGGATATGAGGGATATGGTCCAAACTACAGAGTTTATGATCCACATTCAAGAAAAGTCATTGTGGCGAGGGACGTAAGTTTCAATGAAGGTGTTTTCGTCAAAGAACTTCCAAGTCCCGACTATGCATCATTCGAGATAGAAAACCTGCAGGAAAATGATTCTGAGAGAAACTCCGTCCAGTTCACTGAAGGGGAAACTCTTCTAGAAAATGTCTCTGGAAATATAGAAACCGATTCCAACTTGCAAAATCAAAATAAACGATACCAGTTGAGAAATCGGGACCAATTACAAAAACCACTAAAATTCAGTGAAGTACTATGTGCGGCTATTATCGATGAACCGCAAACTTACAAAGAAGCAATTGAAAGCGAAAAAAAAGAAAAATGGCAGGAAGCAATGGAGGATGAAATAAAGTCCCTTGATGATAATGAAACATGGGTTCCAGAACCATTACCTCCCAATCGCCAAGCTGTCGGTTGTAATTTCAAGGTAAAAATGAAATCAAATGGATAAATTGATAGATATAAAGCACGGCTCTGTGATAATGGATACTCGCAAACCCCTGGAATAGATTTCAATGAAACATGTTATCCAGTAATCAGATTTGAATCTATCAGAATACTTTTGACGTTAGCAGCTGTCAGAAATTTGGAAATTCGTCAGTTTGACATCAAAACTGCGTTTTTGAATGGAACTTTATCAGAAAATATATTCATGAAACAATCTGCAGGTTTCGAAAGTGAAGATCGTTCCTTGGTCTGCAAACTGAAGAAAAGTATTTATGGGTTGAAGCAGTCGTCACGATGCTGGAACATGGAATTCACAAAAGTCCTTGCTGAATTTTCGTTCAAACAATTGGAAGCGGATAAATGCGTTTCTTATGGGAAAATAGGAAATGTAGATATATTTTTGGCATTGTACGTTGATGATGGACTAGTTCTGTGTGAATCAGTTCAGTTAATAGATATTTTTATTGAAAAACTGGCAGCCAAATTTAAGTTGACAACGTCAGATGCAGAATACTACGTGGGAATTGAAATCAAAAGAAACCGGGATGAACGGAAAATTTATTTGAGTCACAAGGGTTATATAAGCAGAATTCTGAAGAAATTCAACATGCAAAACTGTAATCCCTATGCAATCCCAGCTGATACCAATGCACCACTTTATTCGAAAGACATAAACAATGAAGAAGATTGCAGTGCACCATATCGAGAGGCTGTTGGCTGTTTAATGTTTTTGGTAGTTGTGTCACGTCCAGGCATAATGTTTGCTGTCAGTCACGTGAGTCGATTCCTGTCTAATCCAAAAAGAAATCACTGGAATGCTGTCAAGCGTATTTTCAAATATCTTAAAGGTACTGAAAATGTAGGACTACTTTACACTGGAAAAGAAGAAACTTTGATTGCTTACTCAGATGCTGACTTTGCCGGTGATTTGGATACCAGAAAATTAACAACCGGGTACTTAACAAGTATTACTGGAGTTCCCGTGACATGGTCTTCTCATATTCAAAAATATGTTTCATGGTCGACTATAGAATCCGAATACATTGCCGCCTCGGAAACATCTCAAGAAGTGATGTGGCTTCGAATATTTTTACAAGAACTTGGCTTTTTAACTGAAGTTCCCACCAAGCTTTTTGTAGATAATCAGAGTGCAATACAGTTAGTTCAAAACACCGAATATCATAAACGAACTAAGCATATCGATGTAAAGTATCACTACATAAGTGAATGTGTAGAAAATGGTTCTCTTACTATCTGCCACGTCCCTTCGGAAGATCAGCTAGCCGATATTCTCACAAAGTCCCTTCCAAAAGAGAAATTTGTGAAGAACAGAGAAGCCCTTTTTATCGTATGAAACACAGTTATCAAAGAGTGAGAGTATTATGTTTTATAAGCTTTGTCAACTGCGTTGATATACAATTTGTTTAGTAGCTAAGTGATAGTAGTTGATGTAAGATAGTTGAATTAATAAACAGTTTTGGTTTGGTTCATTCTACTCATTCTTCCACAGTTTATTGGGTATTTCCAAAACAATTAAGAAAAGCCCAGGTCATTTTATCTCGTCTTCGTCTAGGCCACACTTGTCTCACCCATGGATACCTACTATCTGAAGAAAATCCCCCAGTATGTGAAGTGTGTGATAGTCCTCAAAGTGTTAAACATATTCTCACCGAGTGCGTGCTATATCACAATGAAAGACAAACTTATGGCTTCCCATCATCAATAAAAGACATATTAGGAGATGAATGTGATATTAATAATCTATTAGCTTTCCTCAGAAATACCAATTTGTTACATACTCTCTAAATTTTTTTTTCCATGTAATATATCGACAAGTCGCTAATGACCCTAGAGGTCGATGCGACTGTAAATAAATAAATAAAAAAAAAAAAAATTCATGTTCATGTCTTCAGTCAGGCGAATGGCTCTTTCCTGAATGGAATCTAGCACCTGACATTATTATTATATCCGGTTCGGTGACATTTATCTTTTTGTAAAAACCAATGCTAGGGTTTTCCAAGCACTGAATTGAACCTGGTTACTTTGATCCCAATTCGAAATTTTTTTTTCACTTGAAGGTTAGACGGTTCCAGTCGTTTTCCTGAAATGTTAACGCAGGTCCTGGATACATGTTCATATGACCACTCTGTATGTACAAATAAGTAGCATAATGAATTCTCAGTATTTTCTCTGTCTCATTTGTTGAAGTTCTGTCACTATCGGACAATATTCTTCTTTCTTCATTCATATTATGCTCATTTTCAATTTCATTTAAATTTTTCTACAAGTGCTCCCTCATTGTATGTCCCTGTTAGAATAGCCAAACCCAGTGTGAAGTAAATAACTTTCATTGTATAAAGAAATTCCACGATTAATTATTCCTTTTGTGAATGTATCATTCGCATATCAACATAAAGAACGCTACCCTTGAAAATCATTAACAAAGAATTCCATTTCCAATTGCAGGATATGTTTTGCAGTGTAATAATAGTGTTGAGATTCACATTGACACCAATACACTCATAAATAACGAGTTCCTTTCGTTCAACTTGCGGTTTGGGTGTCTCGAGAATAATCTTCTCGATTTAGCACAGGAGTTACTCGCTGAGAAGTAATGTTTGTTTGTTCAAATCATATCACAAAGTGTTATAGTCTAAAGTCTAAAATCCCAAGTAGAAGGAGTGGGAGCGGGTATACATTGAGGCAGAGCAAAGACGAGAATCGCACTCAGCCTCTTTCATAATGCAATTGTGTTCCAGGCAGAAGTAGCGGCCATCGAACACTGTATAGGAGAAATGAACAGGCAGAAGGTCACAAAAAAACCATTGCCATTTTCAAGCTCATTTCAAGCTCATTTCAAGTATTTACAAGACTAGTGGGTAGCTGAATTTCATCAGTTTGGACTTCCATTGTCTATTATAATATAAATTGATTTGAAATCCCTGAAAAAAATTTAAAAAATAACCGAAAATAACAATTTTGTTAAACAAAAAACTGAAATTACAAAGAAATAATATAATAAGCTACAACAAAAAAAATTTTAAAAATTGAAATATCAATAAAATCTTAAATTTATGAAATATTATTAACAAAAATTGAAAAATAACAAATAAAAAAATTTGAAGATTCCAAACCAAGTTACGTCACGACGTTTCGATTGTTAGTATCCACAATCGTCTTCGGGTGATGAATGTTATCAGTTATCATTGATTTTTTTAATTTTCTATTTTTTATATTTATATTTTTGTTAATATTTCTTGATTTTCAGCTTTTATTATTTAATTTTTTTGTTTTTTTTTTATTGTAGCTTGTATGTTATTTCTTTGTAATTTCAGTTTTTTGTTCAAAAAATTGTTATTTTCGGTTAATCTTTTTAATTAATTTCAGGGATTTCAAATCAATTTATATTATATTTGACAATGGAAGTCCGAACTGATAAAATACACCACGAAACATTGTCAACCACCTTCAAAAAATAACTGAATTACAGTTGTCCATATATTTATCATGATCATTGACATATATAATGAATAATGAAGACCCTAACACCGATCCTTGAGAAACACCGTGTGTGACAGTTTTTAACTCTGATGTGATATTGTTTCATGAAACTTCTTGAAATCGGTTTTTTAAAAAAGATTGAATAATACTTAAAAATATTCCGCGTACTCCATAATGATACAACTTTTCTACTAAAATATTAGGAGAGACGTAATCAAACGCCTTCGAAAGAAGCATAATGTGATTACCAAGGGATTTCCTACATCAATGCACTCAACTACATTTACAATTTTCAAGACAGCATCGAGTGTGGAACGACTTTGTCGAAACCCAATCTGGGGATCTACTAAGAAATAGTTGGTCTCGAAGTATCTGTTTGAAAATCTGTTCTGTTTAAAATCTGTTTTTCCGTTAATCAGCTGTCGCTAAGGACTAACGAGGTCTTACCTTTTAACTAGTGATTCCTAACACGGTATGGGTACAAATTTGTTCGTTTATTTCAAAAATTTTTCCAAAAACGCAAACTATAGGAATAGGACGATTGTTTCCCTATAATGAACTATTGCCTTTTCAAAATGAAGGTATTAGTTTTGAAATTTTGAAAGCGTCAAGAAAAATACCGGTGCTAAAAATAGTGTTGATAAGTTGTGTGAGTTGTTGATTTTATAGGTCTACTATTCAATCCATATGCATCAAGACATTTCAAGTTCCTTAATGATGTAGTTTTTGTTTTGTCGAGACTCTTTTTTACAAGAATGAACTGTGCACGGTGATCAGCAATACCAGGTTCGAAAATCCCAGTAGTGATTAGATGTTCATCCAAATGAGTAAAAATATTATTTTGATTGGCTTCCGAGTTTTGTCGTGGTCTTCTCTGGTTACAATCTCCATACGTTTCAACTGCTGTTGTGTCAGTCATCTTCAGTGGCGTAGTCGAGGTACTCGATCCTCTTGACGTTTCAGTTAACATGTCAAGAAGAATATTTCGAGTACGGCAATGATGCTGACTACCTCATACCAAAGATGACCACGGCAAAACTCGGAAGTCATTCAAAAAATTGACGCCAGCCGTAAAAGCCTACAATCCTATAGAGTGAAAATATTGTCTATACAACTTGATGATGTGGCTGAGAGCCATAGTATAATCACTTATCGTGATAGACAAACCAAATGAAGTTAAGAAATATTTCAACTCTCTCAGTGAATTAGAATTTATATTGTCCACATGTTATATCACACATAATTCAAGTTTCATATTAGATTTCGAAATACCCAAACAGAAGTTGTTGCTCAGTTTCCGGTAAACTAGTTTGTCCTACGCCAAACCAGTTCAACCTAAACTTCAAACTTTCATCATTTACTAATAGCGGTGGTGTGCCTTAAGATTATTAAAAATTGGTTGAAAATGTAGTTTTAGTGGCAACACTTCAACTATTTTTCAGATAGAGTCTAAAAAGGGCCCGAATAGTAATTTAAAAACAAGTATCTCATTTTCTGAGAAGCACTGTATACTGATAAATGTACCGCCAAGTTTTATTCAGCAATCAAAGCCCGTCTCGGATAAATCTAGTAGGTTGAATGGACTAACGCCTATCAGAAAACAACTACTCCCCTGGCTAATACAACAAACGGCGTTGGATTATATCCGACAGGCGTCAGTGCTGGAATCTTCACAGAAAATTTCCTGCATATGCATTTGGCAATACAACTGAAGTAGTCGACCTTCAATTTTGAAACGGGCAAACTAGCAGACCGGTTTTGAGCTCATTAGCCACTCATCAGTGCAAGATAGTGATCATCATCATCATAGCATAGCCCACTGACTAATAAGAAACTTTTTATTCCTTATTCAGGGGAATCAGACAAATTTCGGAAATGCAGTTGGTTAGTAACTCGTCCGCTAGATGGAGTGACATTTTTTGTGTTCGCTCCAACTTAAGACGAGGAATGAAATACTCTGAAAGAATTTCGATTTTCAATTATGGAATATTATTGACATTAGGTCGATGATGGTCATTATCTTGCACTGACGAGTGGCTAAGGAGCCCGAAACTGGTCTGCAAGTGTGCCCGTTCCAAGATTGAAGGTCGATTCTTTCAGTTGTATTGCCAATTGCATATGCAGGAAATTTTCTGTAAAGAATCCTGCACTGACGCCTGTCGTATATAATCCAACGCCGTTCGCCAACGTATTAGCTAGTGGAGTAGTTGTTTTCTGGTAGGCGTCAGTCAATACAACCTACTGTGTAGGTATATCCAAGACGGGTTTGAACATTTAAAGTTACCGAAACCGGTCTGCAAGTGTGTTCCAATAATTGAAAATCGATTGCGGCAGTTGTATCGCCAACAGCATATGCAGGAATAACTTCTGTGAAGAATCCTGCACTGACACCTGTCGGATATAATCCAACGCCCTTCGTGGTATTAGCCAGGGGAGTAGTTGTTTTCTGATAGGTGTCAGTCCATTAACCTACTGTGTAGGGTGTTGAGACTGGCCTGAACGAATTGTTCTTTTAGATGATTTGATTTAAAGTTCATTTCTTTACATTTGTTTACTGCCTGTCTTCAAGCATAGCCCACTGACTAATAAGAAATATTCTATCTTTCTGACTGAGGATTTACTGGAATATCGGTTATTTTTTGAGGCAAAGTGGGTTTTCCACTACTTCAATTTCGATTATTGAACTCTCTGGACAACGACATTTCTCAACTCTTGAATTGTATTGAAGTTTAACGTTCGATGATGTGTCTTCCAGTTCTTTCTAGCAAAGAACCCATGAACTCGTACCTCATTAATCATTCAATAAATAGTCATCAACTAAATCTAAATCTTTCAGTCACATAATGAGTGTTGAAGTGAATGTTCAAAGAGAATATTCAAAGACAATTAGCGTGTACCTTTTGTGGGAGATTATAGATGACACCATTAAGCATAAAGAGAAGCCGTAAACTTCGTAATAAACTCGTATATTTCTAAGACGAGAATGGGGAGATTAAGATTATAACGATGTGCGGATTACAAGGGACACAATACGTTGCCGTCGCCTAACTCAGCATTACTTGAAGTTGCATATTGAGCGAACGCATCAACTTCTCACCGAAGTTGCTGCATAAATATCGTTATGAACATTCCAATTGACTAGACTAGAGGAAAATCAATTCGGGAAGTGTGGAGTTATTTGTTCTTAAACGTCTTATTGCTACTAAGAACATTAAGAGTTTAGGGGAGTTTTAACACTTACGGATTTTTTATCCCTTGCAACTAATAAGGTAATGTTTCAAAACTAATAAAAATTTATTTTATCGATCAGAAAATCTCTAATAATGAAAAACTGCCCAGATAATGAACTTACAGTTTAATGAAAAATGATGAAACAAACAACACAATCGCAACACTCCAAATCAACGTTTGTTTAAAGGTAGTTGACAATGTTTCTTGGAGCATTTCATTGATTAGGACTTCCACCGTCTAATATGGTATAGATCGATTAGAAATCCATGAAAGAATCATAGAATATTAAAAAGATTAGCTGAAAAATAACAATTGTAACAGGCAAAAAAAAATGAAATCGTCTTCAGGTGATGACTGGACTTATTCCTCCGATTCTTTCGAAAGCTGACTATTTTTTGGTCATTCGAGTGCTTTCACACATATGCGGCTTCTTTGAATTCTTTCTAAAACCAGTGTTCCTCCTTGTGGATGATTTCAGCTTGAGACCACTTGATGCCATGTTAATGCTCTGCTATTCCTGATTTGCTAGTTTCTCCTCGCTGTGTGTGTTACTTGTGCTCAGCAATGCGGACTTTCAATGGCCTCTTAGTTTCACCGATGTATGATACTCCGCACTTGCAGGGTATCCGGTTAATGCAATTCTCGGAATCGCAGTCCGCGTTTTCGTGAGGCTGCCACGGATTGTGTTCCCAGATCTGAAGCAGGTTCTGATGTTATACTTGGACCCAATTCTTCTTATCCTCTCCGACAATCCCCTGATGTAGGGAACACAAGTACTGGTTGTGGCGGCTTCTCTTCCTTGTGAGTCTCTTGCTGTCTTTTAGTCAAAGTCTGTTCCACCATAACTTTGGAGTAACCATTCCGTTGAAGGTCCTCTTTGACGATGCCTACTTCCTTTTCGTGACCTGCGCGAAAGAACGGTATACTTGATGATTTCTCTCCTAGTCGATTGATGGTGGTTGGATTCCTGGTTTAAATGCTGTCCCATGTGAGTGTGTTTTTGGTATACAGATGTCTTCCATTTAGTGTCGGTCCTCTTCACCAATACGTCTAAGAACGTCAATTCAATGTGGACTTCCTTCTCCATTGTGAAAATGATGGAAGGACGTACGTTGCTTCATGCTTCAGGAAGATGTCTAGTTCTGCATTCCCATGAATCCATATTATCAAACCAAATTTATTATCAATCCGAAGACCACAAGTGGTATAAGACATGTCAAAAATTTGGATTATAGAGACAAAAAGCAAAATTACAGAGTCAAAAGTTAAAATGATAAGTACAAGTAAAGATAGAGTAGGTACACAATTTAAATATCAATATAAAATATGCAATTACACACAGAGTATGACAGAATATACGATCAGTGATTTATATACTAAACAATTCTTCCATATAGAATGCACCCTCAGTTAGTACTTCTTTTAGTGACTTCTTGAATCTGGAATAGGTAGGTTCATCTTTGATGTTTTGAGGAATTTTATTAAAAATTCGAATTCCGTTTTGTGATAGGTTCAATCTGTTTAGAGGAGTATTCAGCAAATGCCGATTCCTGGTGGAACGACCGTGAATGTCATTGCGACGGAGCAAAGTATCTCTATGTTTGTAAATGTAACAAGCAGTTTCCAATATATAAAGAGAAATAAGGGCTAATACTTGTAGTTCTCTACCATGAAATAGTTGGGAAATTATCATTAAAGTGATAATATGGTAATGAAAACAAAATTGTGTTTAAAAACATTCCAATGAAATAATTTCTTTGAAGCTACAAAAAGCAGTAATAAAATAATCCTGAAATAGTTTTATAAAGAGCATACAAACCTCACAGAAAAGTGCCGTAAAACTTCTACAAAATAATTTACTTTTTATAGGATAATAGGTTTTATAAGTCAGTTGTGAAAACATTTCTGAGAAAATTTCGTGACTATTTTTCAACGTATTTATTATTTTATTTTATAAACGTTTCTATGACAAATTTATGAAACACTTGTATTGCCTACAACTGTATTATATTCATGGCTCCTCTAATATAATCAATTGGCATTTTGAAAGTAATTATAAAATAACAACAAAATAAAACTGTTGCAGGACCATGAAATTATAAAATAATTTTGCTGGTTGGGGATTTCCTCGATTACCGTGGCGTATCGCATCCACATGATCGTACGGTCAATGAGAAGTATTATTTTGAAGATGTGTGGCGCTTGCAAGAAGCAATGTGAAGAAAACGTCCGGTATTGCGGAAAAACAATTAATGTCTTGTGGATGACGATAATGCAGCTCACAACACCGTTATCATTCCTCGGCCACCGTACTCACAAGATTTGGCCCTCTACGATTTTTTCGTGTTCTCCAGATTGAAGAGATCCCTGACAGGACGGCATTTTGCGACGATTGAGGACATAAAAACCGAATTACTGAGAGAGCTCAAGGTCATACCAAAAAAGGCCCATCAGTACTGCTTCGAGCATTGAAAAAAGCACTGGCACAACTGAATTATATTTGAGAGGAACTACTTTAAAGAGGACAAAATGAAAGTTGATGAATGAATAAATACTTTTTGAGAACACTGAAAATTCACCTCACTTTTTGAACTGAGTAGTATATTACTGTCTGATAGTGGTAGCATAAAAAGGTTATCCAGAAATGTCTTTTGCTATTTTTAATTATAAAAATTAGGAATAGACATCAAGGTGTGTAATTTATTTCGCCACACATACAGTTTCTTTGCGCTGATCTTATCGACCAGCAGTAGCGATATCACGTGGTCATGCAAGTCTGCGAAGAATGAAGAACACCATTGTCTCCAAGAAGACCCTTGATTTACTAGTAACGGCGTGTCTCTTGCATTATTATCCTCATTCGTGTGATTGCTGCTGTTTTTATTCGGTCGGAGACGGTAATGGCAAATTGATGTACCTGTTATGTGAACTCCGCGAAATGAGCTTAGCATTTCTAAAGAATTATTCCTACTCGAGGTTGTTTTATCTCGTACATTATCGGGGATCGTCTGAATGTTATTACCGGCATTTTTGTAATTATATAAAAAAAAATATTCGTTGCTCGCTGTTTTGTGAATTTGATGGCGAAATTTTATCGCAAATCACATCTCATGGGACCTTTCTTGGTGACCTGAAAACAGGGTCACTCATTCGCTGAGAATTTTGCCGGTTTATTCATGTTGTTGCTGAAGGTGCTTTTCTGCTCCTATATACATATATTAGAAGTCAATCAAAGTCTCTGCATGGCTGTCGTTTAGTTCGAAATATAAGTATTCTGGAAGTAATATTTTTCTTGTAAAAAATTGTATTGGGTTTTTTGAGAAGTTTTGTCCATTTAAATGTTTTTGTAGCTCCATAACACCATAAATATTTATTCTACCGAGAATTTTGTGCTCTGTACATTCATGCTGTTTGTTTCTTGACTCTAATTACTGTATGATGTTATGAGATTTTATAGGCCAATATTTCTCTACGAATTCAAATTGAACTGAAACGCTGCAAAAATTAACCAGGCATTTGGTAATGATAGTTTTCTTGTGATGCACTGTTTGGAACTTTTTGTGTAGTAATAATATTACTTACAACACCAAACCGTTAATTTAACACCTCGACACGTGTTTCGATCACTTCAAGAGGAGATTAATCTTCCTCACTTGGTGATCGAAGCACTTGTCGAGGTGTTAAAATAACGTTTGGAAAAAAACTCCAGTAGTATTCAACAATAGTGTTAATGAACACACTGTTTGCACAGAGCGATAAAATCACCTTAAACCTGTCCATAATTGTAATTTGTCAACTTCAATTGTCATAGGTAATAGTGGACATTAAGATAAGTAGATAAATGGGTCATCCTTTGAGACCATCGTTACCTGTCTATGTTCATTATTTGTGACATGAGAGCAGTTGAAACCTACGCATGTGTTTGTTTTAAATAACCCCTTAAATCTCATTTGTTTGCTTATTTATTTATTTATAATTTGTGTTATATTGGTGAAAAAATTGCTATGGATATTGTTGGTCAAGGTATGTACTACATTTTAAGATACATAAGTTAAATAGGCTTCATTTTCGAATATACAGTGTAAAATCATTTGTATGAAAAAAATTTGTATTTTTCGACATTCTTCAACAATCGTGGATATTTTAAACATATGCAACTAATGGCAACAAAATAATACTTACGTTTTATGACACTTCAAAGTTTCTAGAATGAGTTTATGAAGCAAAATCATCCACAAGTATTCACATTTCATAGAATTTTTCTGTTGCTATTTACGCAAAATTATAGTTTCAAGTGATATTTTATCAATTGTTACAGATTGTGGCCCTTCTGTTATATCTATGACAAGAAAAAAAAATACACGAGCTTGTTAGAGCTCCACAGCGTCCACAGCGACTGCTTGACAAAGCTTCAAAAAATTGGTTAAAACATCCAAGTGCCCCCCGGAAAAAAGTGATGAACTTCAAAAAGTCGTTAAGATTTTCAAAGTGGTATATAGTACAGAAAGTCGTTTCTTAGAAAAAGATTACGAATAGCTTAATAGTGAGATTTTACTACATGGTAAAGTCTACAAGAGTCGCGTAACTGACAAAAATGCAAAGAAACAAATTTAAAAAGATTTGAAAGACAAGTTGGTATTATTTGTGGATATTCCTAAAGTTGGGTATGGTAACACTAATGAAGGTAACACTTCACGAAGTTTCTTCCAAAACGCTGAGGAAGCAGCTTCAACAACGGGCATCAACATAGAATTGATAAAAAGATTCAAAACGATATTGGAGGAAATAAACTTATAAAAATTTTCAAATTTCGCCAAGAGTACAGCAGAAATGTACATAAATGTATACTCTTGGCAACCTGTTACCTACAGTACACAAAATATTGGTCCACTCATCAAGCGTTATAGCTAATGCCTTGTTACCGATTGGACAATTATCGGAAGAAGCTGCGGAAGCTCGAAATAAACACTTTCGACAGTACAGAAGATCAGTAGTAGAAGAAGTAGTAGAAGAAGTAGTACGAAGATATACTTAATCGACTTTTGCTTACTTCGGATTCATATCTTAGTAGCATAAGGCGAAAACAAAACAAACCAAAGGAAACATTTAGTGCTGAGGCTAAGCAGTTTTTTAAATTGAATGACAGCCTTTCTCAGGAATGATATTCATTAAAACTTATTTTGAAGTGAAATCTGTTGACTATACTAATAAGGTCCCTATTTTTTGTAATTTTATTTATCTGTAATAATGTTATTCTTTGCCTTTGTCTCATTTAATGTAATAAACCTTTTTTCAATACAAAAAAAATTTTTATTTCATCTTCATTATTGATTTGTCTTTTTTTCATTAAGAACTAGTACTATGTTGCTGTATTGCTGCTGTTCCAATGCTTTGACAGAATCAGTGCTGTCAAAAAATTGTTCTTCAGCGCCATCTACTGGCGAGTTACAGAAAAATTGATAGCCTAAAAACCTTCTCTATAAAAACTTACTTATACATGTCAAGTTTCATCACGATCGGTTAAGCGATGTAGAAGTTTATCACTTACCAACCAACCAACAAATATCCATTTTTATATATTAGATATCACAATATATTAATTTCTATCTATAACATTTAAAAACAGTGAGAAAATATTTTTGGCCACGTTTTAGGTGCTTTTACCGTTCTGTGCGTTGGTTTGAGAAATATCGTTCCGGAGATTTTAGCCTCGAAGATGAGCCCCGAAGTGGTTGACCTGCAGTTATCCAAAACGATAATTTGAGAACCTTGGTGGAGACACAAACAGTGTGTGGGATGACAAAAGAACTGAGCGTTAGCTCCCATATGGTTTTTTATGGTTTAAAACGTAATGGAAAGGTCGAAAGGTTCGACAAGTGGGTGCCTCACGAAATGAACGATCGACAGAAACGTGTGACGAAAAATGAATCCTCTAGGGCAGCAGGAGACGTCTACCGTCTTTTCAAGCACTTCAATAACTTTCTAGAACCTTCGCCAATCAGGACCAGGCAAAAACGGCCTTCTTCGACTTCATCGAAATGATGAAATGCACTGTTTCTAATGGCGCTTATACAGAATAAATTGAATGAGTGTTATAACAAAAACGGACATAACTTCTGAAACAACCTAATAATTCGATCTCAAATAGGTCGGAATAGATTTTTCCGTTAACCAACTTCGTTCCCTGATCAACATGCGAATCTTAGGCTCTTAATTGGAATCGAACCAACTACCACAATAGCGGTAGTTTCATGAATAGGTCTCACTAAGACGTGAGGGTGGACTATAGCTGCATCTTCATTTGAGAAACAAAAAGATGTCAAAGTTGTGAAGAGTAACAGAAGCTACGTTTTGAAAAAACACACGGAGTTTTCAGTCATTGTGTGGATCACAAAATATTTCTCAAACAGAATACTCTACAAATTTTCACTTGACTGATTTGGAGTTAGATCGCTGGAGTTTAAATCCATTTGGATAAACGTTTTCTACATGAACGCAGTTCTCCAGATGAAATAAATCTTAAACAGTGAAGTTCGAGGTGTACTGTGTTGCATCAAATATGCCAAGTCACTTGAACATTTCTTTGTGTAACTGGTGTCACATTATCCTGGAATTCCTAGGTTATTGAATCAATACAGTGTTAATATCATGAAGGATGACACAATAGAGTTTTTAAATTACGTTTTTCACATTACAACAAAATGAAAAAATAAAAAATTCATTGAAACCAACAAAAAATCGAATTCGGTAAAAATTCAAAAGAGAAATTACGTAAGATTCCAGACGCTTAACTCTACATAAAAGCAGCAACCTCATCCCCCTGGTGAGAAGGCATCGGTCACGTAGTGTCCATTGTTTGCATTTTTGCCTTCGTGGTAAACGATGGCGAATAGCTTGTATTGCTTCCCTGTTGGAGACTGTGTTTCCGACGATGACAATGTCTAATTATTCTTCGAGTCGAATTGAAAATCCAAAGCCTTGATAAACTTCGGTCGTAGCTGTATTTGAATAACTTCAGATGCAAAATGAGGAGAATGGCAAGTTTGCAGAGCATAATTTGCTTCCACGCTTTGACCTTCTCGTTAGTTTTCGACGAAGTCAGCCCCTCTAAACTGTTATTGCAGACGAGTACTTTTAGCATATCTCTGGCAGTCTTCACTTTCTCAATTATGAGTGGCAGGGTGAGGAAAGGCTGGATATTCTCAGTAACATGATCCCCGTTATGGTGAATGCTCGGACTTTTATTGCCCCCCGAAGATGTCACTTATCGGTATACTGCTGAAGTCGATCCTTCTGGTTGCATGTTCTCTATTTTTCTATTCCTTTATGTTTCATTCATTATTTGAATCATTGCTCAGAGCAAAGACAACCAGATGTTTTTATATTCAATATAATATTTAACTAACTCCTTCAGCTCAAATATTTCATTATTGAGTCCATTCAAAAGAAAACCTAGAAACTCTTCCGCATCTTGTTGTCTATCCTCGATCCAGTCAGTCTGCAGGTTATGCAATATTTTACAAATCCACGTCGGACCGAATGGGATGGCAGTGTCGATTAAAACTTCTTGGTCATTCCTGGCATTTTTATTCACTGTCCCGTCTTTTGCCAAAATGTAGGAAGGTAGGTGAACAAACTGTTCCACAAAACGAAACATTCCAAATATAAACGGGATAGATTGCATTCTCTTGTTCGGAGAGATGTTTTTGCTCAGACTGTTCGGTAAGTTGTAGAGTGGAGGCATGCGAACAGGGTTTGCAAAATTGAGTTTATATAGCAGTAATTGCTTTGACTACGCAGACCCTTGGCTTCAAGTTCACTGCCCTACCTGTGTGTATGTAGATACACTGTATGTAGATAGAAACATGCCCATTCCATAATAGTCTGGTTCTACAAACTGGTGGGACTTTCTGGAGTGCTTGGTCAATAGCTACTTCGTCGTCGGGTAGTGATTAGTACAGAAATGTTTCAGCAAACCATTATATTTATGTATAAGTGTATTAATATGGTAAACAGATTGGAGTCCATATGGTTGATTCTGTCCATAGACCCCAATGTGCGTTCCTCGATTCGAAATATCATATTGTCAATGATCCTCTGCCGGTCTGTGACCTTCCCAAAGATGATCATGAGCATTGATCTAGATTTTTATATCATTCTGATGCCGAGAAAAAGATTTTCCGGAAAATACAAATTTTTATCATACGTATAGATTTGTATTTTGAACTAACTTATTGTCGCAATGTGTCTCTTTGAATTTCCGATTTTCTATCAGTTTATCATATGAGTTTGAACATAAATTCCATTTTTCCAAAAAATTGTATTGTATTAGTATTGAAAACATAAACATTGACTCCCTAGTGCACCCTGTATGTGTTTAAAAATAAATTCTTGTATATTACCTTAATTTCTATAAAAATATTTTCGCCGGGTACCCACGTGAATTACTTATGTCATGGATCCTATTTTAAATTCAACCTCACCTTCTCGATATCGGGCATAACGAAGTGGTGTTTTGACTTGACAGAAGAACACTGGTCCGAATACATGTCTTTCGCGTCCATGTTTATAGCTAGCAATGTCCCGGATGGCAGGAACATGATTTATTCGATGGTTGAGGCCGTCTTTACACTCGTACTCCATTATCGATGTTTGGTGTCGGTTTTGGTGACAAGCAGAGGTGTCACCTATTTTTTGATAAATCGGATACAAGGGTAGAGGTACCACGCATCCAAATTTTATAAAGTGTTTTTGGTTTCGTGTACGTGCACAAGGTTTGGGACGTGACTAACATGAGTTCGGCTCTGATGATGTTGATAAGAAATGTCGAACGAATTAAGTAAATAGTCAGGCTCGAGAATGTTGAAATCACTTAGACGAGATGTGTTCTTGAAGTAAATCGTATATGATTCTTTGAAGTAAAAAAAAATATATTAAAACCGGAAAGTATAACTATAGTACAGCACTTCCTATCGAAACCATACCGCCATTTTGAGCTGTGCACTTGGTATATGTTTTGAAAGAAAATTTTACTTGATGGGACATTTCAATTATATCTTACTAGTTATTTCCCGCGGCTTCGCCCGCGTTGAATTTTGTTTGTCATATTAAATTCTGTGACAGACCATTTCAAACAAATAATTACAATATTTTTTAATTGACCCAAAACGTCAGGTTTCCAACTTCAAAACTGACGAAGTCGAATACAATCTTTAAACCCCTATTTTTCCTGCTTGGGGTGAAAATTTCTGATTCTCTTACCTGATACTTATTTACGCTATATAAAGAACCTACCTGCATATTTTAAGATTCTAGGTTCAGTAGCTTCGGTTGTACGTTAATATAAAAGTATCAATCATACAATAGGTACAATACAATATTGAATAGCATCAGCAAAAAATCCTACTCATCCTGCTCCTTCTAATATCATAAATGCGTAAAGTTTGTTACTTTTTCACGCCTATACAGCTCAACGGATTCAAATGTAAGTTGGTATATAGATAGATCATGACCTAGAATAATAGATAGGGTATGTTCCCACGGTAATGCGGGTAAAACACCGGGGAACAACTATTATTGTATAAATGGGTACCTGTTGATTGACTGACACTTTCATATTAACGTACAGCCGAAGCTACTGATCATATAATCTTGATATACGCAGATAGGTTCTTTGTATAGCGTAAATAAGCATCAACCCAGTTTGATCTTCATTATGAAATACAAATCTCTATTTTTGAACACAAAAATACAGAATTCAAATACGCAGAGGCCCGTACAGGTCAGAATTTCAAATCTTTGGAAGATTTCTTGACAACATTAGTCTTTTTTTAACACCAGCAATAAACCTAATGATTTTTTTCTGTGATACGAGGACGTTATTCGACAGTGTAGAGTCTTCCCATAGGCAAATACCGTAGAAATAGAAATAGATTTATTTGAAATAGATATCCTAATATACATAAATATCATACAAATATATCAGTTATTAAACAGAATTACAAAAAAACTGAAATATATAAGACCCTATATAGTAGAATATATTGGGTAAAACATAGCAGTAGTAGATGATGAAGAGATTAATAGAGAGAAGATTGATGAACAACTCAATTGGAATAGTATTGTGCCCGTAGATATTGAGATAAGGAGCGTTTGAGAGTTGAAGGGTGTTACTTTGTTTAATTTCATTAGGAAGTTTGTTATAGTCCAAGAGTCCTCTGTGAAAAATAGAATTCATTGTTCTTGCAAGGTTAGTTCGTGGGACAACCAAATCATCTCTTCCTCTTGTATCGTATTTGTGTATCTGATGGTTATATGTAATGAACTCATTGAAGTAATGTGGTGCTTTTCCAGTGAGTATTTTGAATATGAATATCATAGAAAAATATTGTAATCTATCTTTTACTGTCATCCAGTTCAGAATATTAATCATTGATAATATAGGAGTATATTTATGGCATTTTAATAACAAGCGCATTCCTCTGTTTTGTAATTTTTGTAGAGTAGAGATAGAATTACCGTCTAGTAATGATATCAAAGTAGCACAGTAATCAAAGTATGGTAGGATTATTGTTTTATAAACAGTCAAATTAGGTTGGAATGTTAACACACATATACTGGAAGTGTTTTTTTAAGTTCAAAGTGTTATCAACGATGAAGCCTAGGTATTTGAATTCTTTCACAATTTCTATAGTTTCGCCGTAGATCTCAATATTAATGAAGTTGATATCAATTAAGTTATATTTATATTGTGTTGTCAATATCATAGCTTTAGTTTTAGTGGTATTCAGTTAGAGTTTGTTTATGTTCAAGAACTTCGCCACGTTTTCAAGAGTCAAATTGATTTTGCGTACAGCAAAATGAATATCAGAGTCGCTTGCTGCAATGAGAGTATCATCTAAATGAGGTTGATGCATTCACAGTCACTAATAAAATGTATGTCATTCAAATAAAGTACGAAAAAAACAGGACCAAATACACTCCCTTGGGGGACCCCGGTATCAATTGCTTTTTGGCTTGATAAGACGTTGTTTATTTTAGTACATTGAGATCTGTTGAGTAAACTTCTGAACCATAGCAATACCCTACCAGTTATTCCATAGTACTCTAATTTTGATAGCAAATTAGATTTATCTATATTTTCGAACGCTCTTTTAAAATCCAAAAATACTGCTACTACATATTTATTGTCATCAATTGACAGTTTCCATTTAGACAAGGTGAGTTGAAGAGCAGTTTCACATGAGTGTTGCGATTTAAAACCTGATTGATACTCCATCAAAAGATTGTTGTCTTCGATGTATGTGCATATTTGGTTATAAGCAGCTAACTCTAATACTTTTTCTAAAGGAGGCAGAGTATTTATGGGACGAAAGTTAAAGGCTTCAATTGCGTTGTAAACTTTAGGCACAGGAACAACTGAACTAATTTTGAGTTGATCTGGAAAGTGCCCATTTATCAAAGAAGTATTGACAAAATCAAGAAGTACGTGACCTAGTACCGAGAAGATACTCTTGAGAACCTTGTTATTCATTATATTAGTGTTACACTTGTTATTCAAACATGAAATAATTGACTTCAATTCCTTCAGTGACAAAACGTTTGAAATCCGACAAATTGCATCCAATCACTTCAAAATTTTCACATGAACATTGTACAGAAGCCGGAATTGTTGCTTTAATATCAAGAATACTTTCAATATAAAAAAATTATTAAAGCTTTCAGCTTTATCTTGGTCTAACATCATTCTCTGTGCGTCAAATACAATTACGTACCTTACATACATACCAATGCCATACCTCACTCGAATTTCCGCTTTGTTGCTGTGTCAAAAGAACTTTAAGATTTCTGAACATATAGTAGAGAGATGAAAGTTTGGAAATCAGGAGCTTGCAATGTTCTTTCCAATCTAAGTGTGTGTCAACGAATAGTCCTAAGAATTTACAGATTTTATTTATAGGCAGAAGTGTGTCATTTAAAATTATATCTACATCCACCAATTGCCTCTGATGACTATGGAATTTCACAAGGTTAGTTTTGTCTGCATTCAGATAAAGAGTGATTTGATTGAACCAAGAAGTTAGTTGGCAAAGCAGTTTCTTTTAGTTCTATTTGATTTTTGTTGGAAATCAGTAGAGAAGGGTCGTCTGCATAAATAGTTATCTCAATATATGAAGGGATATGAATCAGGTTTATCTATCTAAAACAAGTTTTACTTTAAAAATGAAAATGATCCATTTAACGAAAATTGGTACCGACATAAACTAAAAGTCGGTTTTAGTATATCGTGTTTAACCAATATTCTTTCAGGATTAACCCATTTCGTGAACTTGGTCGTTCATTATCACATTATGTTTTTTTACGATTACTTCACATTAACTTCAGGTATCGACAGGGTTTTCAATTCCTTCATCAACTGAAATCAGATAATCTTGATAACTACCGGAGTTCTACTCGCTCAGATTGATTCTCATGGAATATTTTATTGTAAAATTCGTTAATGGAACATTTGTATCCATTATCATTTGCTATGAGTCGTCAAAAAGTGTCTGATGTTTCACAAAACACGAATGGAAGTGTTTGTATCGACGGGGGGCCAGGAGACTGCGAAAGACGAACCGGACTCAATCGTCTGTTGTTAGTTGCCGCGACCAATTTAACCTGCATGTTGCCTGCTAACGACCAGGCGCCTGGTCAGTCAATGTTCAAATGCAAATTTTGCTTTTGATTGACGGTTTATAATTGGAGTTAATGAAAAGGATGAGGTCGTTTACTTTTGGAAGGTTTTTTCACGGTTTCAAACGTTCCGAAATGGTTGGAGAAGTTTTTTTTTAATTTTTAAAACTCAAAACAGTTCAACTTCTGAACTGATTCAAAGTAAGTATCACGTTATATGATTTTTCGAGTGTTGAAAAACTGTTGTTGTTTTTAGAAGTTCATGTTGAAAAAATTGTTTGGATTGGAATAATAATCCATACAATTATTCAAAAGCCTTCCAAAAAATTCCTATAATCTAGAATTTGAAGCACATCACAAATCACAAAAAAAAACTCGCAAATCCCATAAAGAAAACTAACTAAAAAGACAGCATAAAAGCTCCCCGGTAAATTTTGTAGAAAATAAGCGTCAGTAAAGCAGAAGAAAACGCAGAATAAGAAAACTGATGAAAGTTAATGGAGAAATGGGATCAATGTATTAGAAAATTGCCAATATATTTACCACAGATTATATAGATATAAGTGAAAAAATGTTACATACAATAAATGAAAATCAAAATAATAGTCCAAAAACAAAGTTTGATTACTTATGATGCACTGTTTGGAACCTTTGGTGTAGTAATGAATATTACTGGAGTTTTTTCCCAACACCAAATCGTTATTTTTAACATCTCGACACGTGTTTCGATCACCAAGTGATCATCTTCAATGAGAAAGATTAAAACTGTTTTAATCTAGTTTTAATCTTCCTCTTTGAAGATGATCACTTGGTGATCGAAACACGTTTCGAAGTGTTAAAAATAACGATTTGGTGTTGAAAAAAACTCCAGTAATATTCAAAATTTGAATAAATGATTCAGTTCTCCTACCAACAGATACTAAGAAAGTACTATTTACTTTCATATACAGGGCGTTCTATCGTTCAACTTTGACTTCAGGTGTTCCCGCAGAAAAAAGTCCATCGGTGTGAGATCAGGTGATTTAGCTGGCCAGTCCACTGGACCCCTTCTGCCGATCCAACGCATTAGAAAATGGTCCAAAAACTGTCTCACCTGAACATCAAAATGTGGGGGTGCACCATTATGCTGCAATGTTATTTCATTTTCTACTAAACTGTCACCATTTTCTGAAATTTGTGTAATCATAGGATCTACACAGTCCTGTAATAGATTTAAGTATGTGTCTCCATTGAGATTACCTTCAATGAAGAATGGTCCAACAATATGATCACCAAGAATGCAGGCCCAGACATTCAGTTTTTGTGGAGTTTGTGAATGTGTTTCCATCACCGAATGAGGATTCACATGGCTGCAGTAACGATAATTATGTCTATTCACTTCAAGATTCAACATGAAAGAACTTTCGTCTCGTATTGTATAATAGGTTGGGTTTTTGGTCCATTTCTCGCTGAACACCTCACAAAACTGAAGTCGACGATTAGGATCGTCTTCGTTTAATTTCTGAGCTAGCCCTATTTTGAAAGGATGGAATTTGTAGGCTTTCGAAATCCGAAAAACACTAGTAGCTGATACACCAGACACTCTAGCTACTTGTCTGATAGATTGTCGATTATTCATTTGTACATGTCGTAAAACTGCAACTCCATCATTTCTGACAGGACGGGACATTTCATGTTTTCTGTTGTGAACAGAACCTTGAGTTCGAAACTCATCCATTAGGTGTTTAACTTATTGATGGCTCACGTTGTGGTCTGAATGATTCGTATTATAAATTTTTGCAGCACATTAGCACATTCATTATTTCGATAATAGGTTGCAACAATTTCTCTTCTTTGTTCAGTAGAATAGATAGTGTTAGAGCACAGTGAACAAGGATGGCTGAATAATAATTCGTGAAGAAGTGACAGTGGCCAACTATCTACTTTTTGTTCTGCGACAACTAGATTCAACAAAAACTACCACTGCAGAAAAAACTAACAGTGTCGTTCATTTCAAAACGGTTACTACTTATCGAATAAATTCTACAAATCTAGAAGATATTTCAAAATTTTATTATTTTGGTTGTTGCTTGTATGTTATTTCTTTGTAATTACAATTTTTGTTTAATAATATCGTTATTTTTGGTTAATCTTTTTGAATTTTTTTCAGGGATTTCAAATTGATTTATATTAGGTATATTTGACAATGGAAGTCCGAACTGATGAAATACACCACGAAACATTGTCAACCACCTTCAAACAAACAATAATAATATGTATTTATGAAAGAAGTGTTATTAGATGTGTAACGAATTGTAGGCCAATATCGCTTGATACTCACTTAACAAAAATATTCGAGAGAGATCATCCTCGTATCTATAACAAATGTCAACGGTAGACACCCTATTAGCACTTACCTTTGAAATATCGTCTGTTCTGGATCAGACCCTAGTTTCTACGTGTTTATCGACCTGCCAAAAACTTTTGACATTGTTAGTCATGACCAACTCTTGTAGGCATTTGAAGAATTTGAAATAAAAGATATCAAGATATGTCGAGTTTCTCAACGAACAGAATTCAGTCTATGAGAATAGATGGTGTAACAAGTGTCATGAAAAAAAATGGATTTCCTCAGGATACGGTCGTAGGACCTGTTTTCTTTAATATTTATGAAGTTTTCGATTGATAGCAAAGAAGAAATAATGGGATTTGCCGATGACACCAATTTTTTTATAACTTGTCTGTAACTTGGCAAAGTTACAGACAATGGTGCAAAATGACCATTTGTTAAAAACTGGCACGACCATAAACTTTAAACTGTCAAAATGGATGAAACACATTCAGCTCTAACATATCTAAAAATCAGTGTTACGATTATACTAGTGACTGAAATCAAATACTTTGGAGTGATTATTGACAGTGACATGAAATGGGATAAACATTCAAATTTCACATACATCAAAATATTTTGATCACCTGTTTCATAAATGGGCCGCCTGACACCGTCAGGAAGTTTATAAGAAATGTATCAATAATATTAGGATAAAAGGAAACAACCGGAAAAATGGAGAGCCTGATAAGACAAAAACAATGTATTTAAGAATCTCAAGTTTACCAGAATCATGTCATCTTGGAGTATTAAACTCTCAACAAAATATTTGTAGCACAAAGAGTTCTTCATGGGCTTTACAAAAATATGAAAAATTCAACGGAACAGTTTATATATTCTCACTCTGTGAATTACTTTAAAAGCTTTTTCATTCATTAATATCATTATTATATCTAATATTTTTTAATGTGCAGTTAACAAGGCAATCAATAAATCATAAAAGATTTACCGGCCGTAAAGCGTCATTTGTGCCTATTTGTCATTACATACGAAACCTATCTCCCGGAAATAAATCATTTCGAGGAAATTAATTATTTAGAAACCGTTATGGTACATATTTCAAGTGAGTCTCGCCACAGCGTTGAAGAAAACCGCTAACAATGGTGGGTAACAAGCCAGCCGTATTTGCAAACAATGGTACCACCAGAAGAGATCGAATATAAATCTATCTTCGGGAAGATATTTGACCCATGAACGAAGAACTGTTACTGGCGCAATCATACAGGAATTATTCTTCATCAAGTTGCGAGCTACTAAGCAAGAAAGTGTCATTGGACTTTCACACTGATATTGTAATAACTGCATTGGCGAAAACTACTTGTATGCTAGTCTATCGTTTTATATTTTCACTATTTTTGAAGTGATAAGATCCAATGGGAGGCCAAACCACTTCGTTACCTAGCCGTAACGTCGTCAGTTTGTCTAGCTTCTTTTTGGTTCACGCATACGTCAGCGGAAGGCAGGCTCCTTCTCTTTCATCGGACAGACGATCAGTATTTAATGTGCGTTAGACATATACTTTTGACAGTATTATAAAAATATATCTACGTAATATTCTTTTATTACATGAAACATGGCTTTAAAATGATATAGTGCTTTTGCGCTCTGTAATACGAATAACGTCTCGAAAAGGAACTAGGCATCATCAGAAAATACTTTTACCGAAACAGTTACTCAAAAGTGTCAAAGGATTGTCGCGAAGGACAGGTACATCAAAACCTGCTTCAGATCCAGTAACATTATCCCTAGCAACCTCATGAAAACCAAACCATCAAAAGCGGACTGCGACTCCAAGAATTGCATTAACCGAATACCCTGAGAGTGCGGTAAATCCTATACTGGTGAAACCAAGAGGCCATTGAAAATTCTCATTGACGAGCACAAGAGAATCACATAGTGGGGAGAAACCAACAAATCGGGAATAGCAGATCATGTTTGGACTCAACATAACATCAAGTGATCTCAAGCTGAGATCATACACAGGAGCAACATATGAAAACCTGTAAAGCGGGAAAACGGTCAGCTCCCTCTGAACGATCAACTTCTGCTGACCTGGAGAGAGGATAGAGGGATGAGGAGAAAGCGCTCTAATGACCTATAAAAAGACGTCCCTCGGAGGAATAGTCTACCTCAGAGAAACCCTAGACAGAGTCAGGAAAAGAGCAAACCTCCTGAAAGCCTTGAGGGGAAAGCTTGGGAAATGCAACAGCCAAACACTAATACACACATACAAAACATACATAAGACCGATCATGGACTACAAACCATCGAAAGGAGAATACTCCGAAACATATACAACCTTCCCTACCCATTCCCTTCCAATCAACTATACCAAACAATAAAACTAACCCCAATAAACATCAGATTTGAGGAACTCCGAGAAAAAAACACCAGCAGAACCACACCCTGGAGACCCCGCGGGGACGGGTGGAGGATCCCGAGAAAGAAACTCCAGGCTACTGGGAGCCCTGGAGGATATACCGGAGAGGTTCCAAGACATCCTAGATGAGTTCCCGCTGGCAATCGGATGAAGAACAAACCAAAGCCAAGGGAGACCCGATCAATAACACCAGAACCAGAGACAACACTCGACAAGCCACCAAGAAGACCAAAACACGGAGGTAAGAAGACCCATGAACAACACAGGACAACACAGAACAAACCAACAACGAAACCACAATAACTACAAACCTGGACTGAGATAACACAAACACTAACCCAATAACCCTAATCATTATGTAAAAGTAAACTCACAAATCAACACAGCACCTAAAGAGGCACGAGCCTAAAGCAGGCACCAAAGAATGTAAATATGTAACAAACTAAAAGAGATAATAAACGTATTTGACTAGACTTGACTTGACTTGAGGAATAGTCTATTCATCACCCGAAGACGATTGTGGATACCAACAATCGAAACGTCGTTTCTTCATATATTTTGAATCACAGTAGATAATGGAAATCCGAACTAGTAAAATTCGCCAGGATTCAATTTTCATTCCTTTTGCTTCAATAGAAATTTTGATCAAGGGAAAATACGAAAAATAGAAATCCTGGACTGTTATTAGATCAAAACGTGGTAGAGTTTGTGTTGTACTGCGGTTGCAGACCAACCCCAGTGACCGACATGAGGCGAACCAATTCATTTCTTGTAAGTACGAGTGTTAATTGAAGTGCCAGAGCAATCACCCATCGCGATATGCAAATGCTATCTGTTGGTAAGACACAAACATACAGGTTACCTCGTCTTCTTCTTCCTACTGTTCGTCGCCGCCCAGTAATTAGCCGCTGTATTTGTTTCTTCGTCTCGAATCGCACTTGGGACGTTTTTTTCTTTTCGGAGAGGAAAATTAATACTCGCCAACGCCGGGAAAATCTTATCGTCAAGACAAATGGTCGGCTCGTGTGTTTATGGATGGGTGCGTGGAGTACTTTGCTAGGTACTTAATGGAAATTATTATAAGAGATAACGACTTATTGATGATTTATTGGGAACACGTATGGGAGATCATTTACGTAATCTTGTTGCCAATTTGGAAAATGAGGTAGTCGTTTCGTTGCACGACTTTGAAAAAGTTATTTTTATACTCTTCGTTCTTTAACAAATTTGGTCAGGAATTCTATTTATTTCAATGGGGTCGAGATGTTTAATCACTTGCCCTCAGATATCAGACAGGCAAATTTGACCAACAAAATGTTTAGAATATATATATATATATATATATATATATATATATATATATATGTTGTGTTGATAATATTTTTGAACAAGTCTGTACACAACCATGTTGAGACAAAATTTCGATATTGAACTATAGTGTATGTTCTAACTTTACTTTTTTGTAAGTGCTTTTTTTTATATTCACATTTTATATTTTTATACTTACAGTTGTATGTACTCTTCACAAGCTTTGTTCACAAGATTTATTCTTAATGACAATAAAGTATATTATTATTATTATTATAAGTGATGAAAATATTATGAAATATATTTCACAAAATAATTGATTTATCAGAGTGTTGTATTTTCAGTATTCGATTATTTGGATCAAAGGGTTTGCATCAAATTTTGTGTAAAAAATGGGACTGAGTGCACGAAAACACTTGAACGGTTAACAGTTGCATACAGTCATTGTACTCAGAGTCAGAAAAATGTTCACAAGTAGTGCGAGCTTTTCACAGAAGGTCGACAAGATGGAAATGACGGCGATCGCCCTGGTCGCCCCAACACATCAACAACCGATGAAAATGTTGAGAAAGTGAAGAACATTTTTATGGAGAATAATCGATTCACTTTGAGAGAAGTTATCGACATATCGGTTGGCTCATGCTATGAAAGTTTTTGGGAAATTTCGGGCATGAAACGTGTAGCAGCGAAGTTTGTTTTGAAGTCACTGTAACAAAATTTAACTGTCCTAAACAAATTTATTTCCAACAATATTTTACTATCACAAACGAATTAATTTGTAACACTTAGCAACTAACGCTTAATTTACTTCCACTATTTGAATTCATTGTTCAACTGCTCGATTCTCTTTCTGAACACAACTGCCCTCTTGGGACTAGAAGCCGGGCTTATATATCGGTAGTGATCGTTCTAGAATTCTGTAGTCGTTTCGGTACTTGACTAGAGTTTAACCGGAGGTTGCCGACTGCATTCTTTTTGCGGTGATGTCATGTGTTGCTTCGCTGATTGACATATCGGTCAAGGGCGGCTTCAGAGTCGTTACATTACTGAATTTTGACTATAAAAAACCGTCGCATGAACATCGCTCAGGAATTGTTGACGTCAACAGCGATCCAGATTTGCTTTAAAGGGTCATAACAGGTGACGAATCATGTTTAAATTGTTATGGCATCAAAACCAAAGTCCAATCGTCCCAGTGGAAGAGTGGGCCAAAAGCAAAAAAGCACGCCACGTTGGATAAAATTCCAAGGTTTTTCTCACTTTTGGGAAAGAAAGTTTTTGGCTTTCTACTACAAAAAGTAACTTTCAGACACAAACTGAAAGAAAGTCCTCCTGAAGCAGCTACTTTCATATAACCATTGAATTATACGAAAGAAAAAAATTCTTTCGAAACAAATACTTCTATATGAACACTGAATTATACAGAAGATACTTTTCTCAATCACTCCTGAAAATATAACCCCTTCAATTCAAGTTTTCTCACTGTTTTCGTCTATTACTGTGACGTAGTGCATCAGAAGTTCTTGCCATATGGTCGTGGGGTTGATAAAAAGTATTATCTTGAAGTTTTGCGGTGCCTGAGAGAAGCAATACGATACGTATTTTTGATGATGACTAATTTACAAGTCATTCATCAAATGATTCAACATATTTCTTCATTCACACTGATATTTGATAGGTATGCTACTAGTTTATCATCTGAATTTTCAATCTTTTCTTACTATTGGGTATTAGGAATCACACATTGAAAGGTAAGTCCTCGTTAGTCCTTAGCTCGCACAAGTTTCGACGTCTGAGAGTTGTCGTTCGTAGGGGTGCGATAGCTGGTTAACGGAAAAACATATTTTATACATATTTGGAACATATTATGAAATGACTGAAATATACCAGAAAATCCATAATGAACATAATGTGAAATATATTAATGAATGCAGGAATAAAATAAACTTGGTGGAGATGGAACCTGAAAAGATCCTCAAAGTTCAATTTTGAATTTTTTATAGAGTAGTGGAGAAAAGTGGAGAAAATTGTTATAGAGAATCACCAAATCACTATTAGAGAAGATGCTGAGGCATTTCCAGTTGGTGTTGCAAATTCGTTTCAAACGTGTGGCAGTGAAGTTCGTTCTAAAATTGCTGATTGACAAAAAAACCGTCGCATGAGTATCGCTCAGGAACTGTTGAGTGACGTCAATGGCGATCCAGATTTCCTTAAAAGGGTCATACCTGGTGACGAATCATAAGCATATGGTTGTGATATGAAAACCCAAGTTCAATCGTTCCAATGCAAGAGCTCAGAAAAGCCAAGATCATAAAAGGCATACCAAATTCGATCAATTGTCAAGGTTTTGCACACTAGTTTCTTCTTCTTGGCGTAGTGCATCAGGAATTTTTGCCACATGGTCGTAGAGTCAATAAAGAATGAATGAATTTCTTGAGGTTATGTGCTGCTTGCGAGAAGCAATACGAAGAAAAGGTCTGGTATTGTAGAAAAACTATTCATGGCTTTTGATTCACGATAATGCACCTGCTCACTCATTGTTTGCTCGTGATGTTTTAGCCAAAAACAACACCGTAATCATGTCTCAGCCACCATATTCACTAGATTTGTCCCCCTGCGATTTCAACCTATTTGGCATTTTTGACGATTGAGGAGATAAAAACCGAATCGCTGAGAGAGCTCAAGGACATACCAAAAAGTGCATATCAGAACTGTTTCGGGAATTGGGTATCTGAGGGGATTACTTTGAAGAAGAAAAATAAAAATTTGATGAATAAAAAAGAATCTTCGAGAATAATTAATTTTCACGTTATTTTATGAACATACAGCGTACCTAAAAATATTTTGTCTTTCTCTATGGACGATAAAAATTGGTTCGTTAAATGGACTGTTGTAAATCCTCAACAATTCTACATTTTGATTCCTCATTTATATAACCCACAAAGTCATAATACGTTCTTTGCCTGCGATGTTTGCACCATAAATATTTTCATTTATTACTGCAACTCAAACTATCACAAGAGAAAATCATTTACGTTGCAAATACATAAATGGCAAATAAAATACTGCGAAACCAAGTATTATCAGTCGCGGTATGTGAATCTTTTGTCACGACTTTCAAGATATATGCATATAGCTTGATGGGATAAATATTCATGAATTTTTTTCAGTACTGATTCTGCAATTTCTCGAAGTCTCGTTGTTTAAAATCTATCTATATAATTGTCTTGCTAACATTTTCTCATGTTCCACTGATTTCGAGAAAGGCATTTCTCGCACCGTACATAATCAGTTATTTTACTAGGGGTTAAAAGCTATTGTGGTGTGGCTTTGCTTGTATAAATAAAGGTGTTCCACAAAGATCTATTTTGCGCCCCGTTTTTTTATTTTGTACATAAATGAAATCGCAAATTCCTTTCCGGATGTTGCGGTGACTATTAATGCAGATAACACTTCTCTACTGATTTCCAACAAAAATCGAATAGAACTAAAAGAAACCTGTGAAACTGCTCTATGCCAACTAAATTCTTGGTTCAATTAAATTACTCTTTATTTCAATGCAGACGAAACTGATTTTGTGAAATTCGATAGTCATCAAAGGGAATTGGTAGATGTAGATATAATTTCAAATAACACACCTCTGTCTATAAATAACAGCTGTAAATTCTTAGGACTATTCGTTGACACACATTTAGATTGGAAAAAACATTGCAAGCTCCTGATTTCCAAACTTTCATATCTCCATTATATGTTCAGAAATCTCAAAGTTGTTATGACACAGCAACAATTGATAAACTTATACTACGCACAAGTAGAAAGTCGACTGAGGTATAGTATTTGCATATGGGGAGACTCTACACTGTTCAATAACGTCCCCGTATCACAGAAAAAAACTATTAGGCGTATTGGTGGTGTGAAAAAAGACTATTCTTTTCGCGAAATCTTCAAAAGATTTGAAATTCTGACCTGAACAGTCCTCTACCTTTTTGAAGTCTGTATTTTTGTGTTCGAAAATAGGGATTTGTTTCTCATAAATATCCACGAATACAACACACGTCGTAAGGATGATTTACGATTTCCGCTCTCTAAACGCATTATTTCTTATCAATCTCCAGTTTGAATCGGCGCAAAGATTTTCAACAACTTACCTAGCAACTTAATTTTTTTAAATGGAACACCCCGTATATTAATACATTTTTGGAATCGCTCTAGTATTTAATACTTTTTTGTCAATAATGTCATATACCTATCTCTATCTGTTTTCGAGATAAAAAATAAATTGTGCTAAATATGGTCCAAAACATAGCCTTGATTGAAATTACGTACATCAGTACTCTCAATTCATGAAAAGTTGATATTTTGATGATAGTTTGAACAAACTCGAAGTATTCAAATAACACCAAGAAATTGACTACATGTCATACAGGGCGTGCTAAAATTACTATTATTTTCATTGTGCATAAAAGTAGTCAAAAGTCCCCTGTTCATTACTCGGACTTTTTGATATAAGTGGCAACGCCGCAATGCTGAAAATATTTTAGATCGATAGAGAAGGTAAGGAAATGTGATAGGTGAAATTTTCAGAAAAATCATGCTTTGCGTTTTCCAGAAACGTCTAACCTATAATCGACCGTTGGTCATGCTGTATATGGAATAAATATTAAAAATAATGGAATATACAAATGTATAAAAGTAAATGCTAAAACAAAGTATATATAAAATATTCGTATAAGTAGAATTTCAAAGAGGAATGATAAATTGATTATATAACACAAAAAGTTACAAATAATGCAATGTTATAGTACTGACACAAAAGTTATTAATAGTATTCTTACAAGTGATTATGGATATAAGATACCAAGGCCTTCAGAGAGTCGAAATGAATATCGCAGTGTTCACAGATTTTATTGAATCTACTGCACATAAAATTCAATGGTGATCGTAGCATAATATTTGTGCGTGATGCTTGGCAATAGAATTTCAGATTGTGTCGACCTTCACTTCTTGGTACTAAGAAATTGATCTCGGGTAAAAGAACCGTACTTTCAATATTGTTGTTGAGTAATTTATGCAGGAATTTTATACCAAGGATAACTCTCCTATTTTCCAAAGATGTCAAATCAAATCGTGTTAATAATATGTTATGATCGATGCCTCTCGTGCCAATAGTTTGATGTTTGAAAAAGTTGAAAAGCTAGAAATGTCCGGAACTGTCAGTTCTGTTGTTTTCTTTGATTACCTTGCCGTTGTGCATCAGGAGTTCTTGCCACATAATCGTACTGTCAATAAGGAGTATTATCTTGAAGTTATGGGTCTCTTGCGAAAAGCAATACGAAGAAAAAGTCCGGAATTGTGGAAAAACAATTAATGGTTTTCACGAAATACACCTGCTCATTCGCCTTTGCTTGTTCGTGATTTTTTGGCCAAAATCAACACCATAATGATACGTCAGCCACCGTATTCAACAGATTTGGCCCCCTGTTCCCAAGATTGAAAATGCTTATGAAAGGACGGCGGTTTGTGACGATTGAGAAGGTAAATCCGAATCGATGTGAACTCAAGGAGAAGAACTGCTTCGAGGACTGGAAAAAACGCTGGGGACTACTTTGAAGGGAAAAAAATAGAGATGGGTGAATAAATGAATATGTTTTAAGAGAAATGAAAATCAACCTTATTTTTTTAATAGACCTCGAACCTCTTGTGAATGCTTTGTTGTACTCTTAACTCTCAGATTAAGTTTTCTTCTGTTTCTTCTTGTTTCGCGTCTTCTACAGTTTCGTTACAGAACTATATTTTCCCTTTAGATCGATATTTTCAACAAACACTGTATATCTCAAAGCTGCTGTCGAAAAGCCGACGTTCTGATTAAAACATGAAAGAATGAAAAATTACCTTTCCAAATATTAATATACACATTTTAAATTTAATTACAGGAGCGTCCCACCTTCAAAGAATTGCTGACTAACCCTCAGTAACTGCTCCTTAACAACTGCTCATAAAATATGATAGGTATTTATTAAGCTGACAACCCGAAGAAGATACACAAAGCTCTGAACACTCGACTTGTTGGCTTTTTTGTTTCTGATTGAATTACTTTCGTTATTCGGTCGGTTATTCGAGAACTTTCGAATTCAGTCATCTGCTTCAACTACATAAAAGTTGTTACACTGTGGTGAAAACTTTTTTTTTTCAAAGAACAAAAGCGCATACCTTAGGATATATTTTCTGGATATTTCGAATATTTCGTGATGTTTTCGGGTTTTTAACCTTCCACAATCTAAAATATAAATAAATTTAGATCAACATAGAATATGCTCAAGTTTAACGAAAGCCATACTGAAAAGTTCATCCCAAAAGTTACTGCCTGATATACACATGAGCTGAAAAGTACCGGGCCTGAGAAAGAAAAAGCGTCAAGGTTAACAAAATTATTCCAGCGCCGCTCTAACACATCAATACCACTTTTGTATAGAACAATTAATTATTTATCTTTTGCCTCAAAATAGGTCTCAGTTTCAGCAATGACCTCTCTTTATTTGAGCGAAATGTCTTACCGGTGGGCATTTTTTATCGCTGGGAGCCAAATCTGGCGAGTACGATGGATATGGGAGGAATTCGAAGTTCAATTCATGTAGTTGTGTCATTATTTTGATTGACTTCTGGCACGGTGCGTTGCCTTGATGAAAAAAATTTTTTTCTTCACCACATCCGGTCGTTTCTTTTGCAATTTCGGGTTTCAAACGCTCCAATAACGGTATATAATATTCATTAGTGATGGTATTTCCTTTTCACAAGATAGTTGATGAATATTACACCACGCACATTACAAAACACCGATGCCATAACCTTTCCAGCCAGCGGAAAAATGGTGAATTCGCGGACATAATGTTCAAAAACATTCTCATTACCATCGTAGCATCAAGACTTAAACATATTAGGCCTGCACTATTTTTGTTTAATTTTACCTGAATAAATTTGACTTAGTTGATAAGTAAAAGTAAAGAAAAGATGGTTGAAATATTCGTTTTCGAGAGGTATTTTTGTTTTGCATTTTTTACTTTGAGACTGGAAACGATACTCTTTTTATTAATACATTTGATTTTCATTTCGATACGTTGTATACGAGAAACATAATTTTTATCTGCAACAATGGTGTACAATACAGCTGAAAGTGTGGAAATGATTTTTATTTATGGTAGAGAAGATACATGTTTGTCAAGAACAACTAAAGTATTTAACCAGAGGCACCTGGAGAGAAATGTTAGTCACGCCAACTTGTGGGAAAATTTCAACAATCTGGTACTGTCACAAATAAAAAAAGAACAACCAAGATCACTGCACGAAGCAACGCAAATTGAAACAATCGGACAGTTTTCAATCAATCATACTGTATTGAGTCGTCAGGCAGCTACAGCAACCGGATTACCTTGCGAATCTGTAAGGAAAGTACTCAAATTACTCAAAATTTATCCATATAACTTGGTGACGCTGACCCCGACGAAAGAATTGATGTTTGTGAAATTATGATAGCTAGAATTATCACAGACCCTCGGCTCATTAAAAATATTTGCGACGACTACGACGACCACGACTATTTAGAGAAGGGCATACGCAATACCTCGAAAAAGTTAATGTTTCGGGAAATGCAATTATTGTTCCATTATTTATAGAAATGAATTTTAATAGCGGAATGTATGCTCACATGCTAAAAGGTCTATCGAACCTCGAATAGTTCATGAATTAGAGAATCAAAGACAAACAATTCATCTTCGGAAGAAAACTTATCACATTTTTAACATGATGGGGTACCTCCTCATTATGTAGTTCCAGTTAGGAAATGTTCAGATAATAATCATGCTAATTAATGGATTGAAAGAGGAGGTCTTATTGAATGGACTCCTAGATCTCCAGACCTATCTTCTCTCATTTTCTTCCTTTGTGGCCACCTAAAATATATTGTTCATAAGATGCAACTCAATAGAGCAACTGAAACAAAGAAAGAAGGACAATGAAGCACAGTTTCCAGTTGTAATTATGAATTTGTTGTGGAATTGGTCGCGGTGGTAGTGCGCTCGACTCACGATCGGAAGACCATGGGTTCGATTCCTGCCTCGACCAGATATTTTTCTCGAGAGAATTTATCTGATTGAAGCTGGGATGATTCTGCAATCGTGTTAGGAATCACACGTTAAAAGGTAAGACCTCGTTTCTCAACTTCTGAGAGTTGTCGTTCGTATGGGGGCGACAGCTGATTAACGGAAAAACAGATTTTTTCAACAGAATTATCATATTGAACTATTGAATTCGAATAATTCACCACATTCATCAAGAACGTAGATGAAGACAACTATAGCTCGTAAGAGCATTATTTGAAAATGAGAAATAATATTCTGTCGCCATCATAAAACACAAGTATCTGACGCAAGTTATAGTAGTGGCACAACAATTTCACAAAATGAGGAATAGGATGTGTGTGTCAATTATAATTTTGACTTGAAAAATATTAATGTGGGAATTATTTTATAGGGAAAATGAAAAGAACTGCTTTTGTTGGGTGCTATTGCACTTCAAACTCTGAACTAAGTATTCCAATGAGAAACTGAAGCTGAAGAAGAAACAGCAAAAAATTAGTTGTTCGATTGATTTATGGAGATCACTTCATTGTTCAGTTCAGCGGTCATAAATTGGTTTATTGTATATAAATTATTTTCTTTTAGTATTTTTATGAGCAAGATAATTAGAAACATGTTCTCTCACATAATTATCTTTGTAGTTGCCCAGAGTGAGTAATTGTACTATGCAATATACTGTTAGCAAATAGTTTTGTTGCACTCATTAAATGAAAATGTTATGTTCGATTGCGTTTCGATTAGAGTAACTTCTGACAAAAAATTTAAGACTTTTGCGGTCGAGGTTTCCAGTGTCACTATTTTTCGGGTTTGAAGGCCGTTGATCTTTGGAACTACTTTCTTACTTGAATTGAAAGGGTTATATTTTCAGGAGTGATTAATTTTTGAGAAATACAGTTTTTGGCTTCCTACTATTTCATCTTGATACAAATAAATCTGGGAATCTTCCAAAGAAAGGAAGGAAGTAATGCATTTGAAAATGAGTAACTCTATACATGGATGTGTAGATAGATCATGCAAAGAAGCAACTTTCATACACAAACTGAAAGAAAGCCCTCCTGAAACAGCTACTTTCATATAAACATTGAAACAAATTCGATTCGAAATAAATACTTTTATATGTGTGTCATTTTATACGGTCCGATCGCTTCAATACAGGTACTTTAGGTAACCTTGCCTGTATTTGGATTACATCAGGTACTATTCTTTGTGTTGGATCTTCTCTAGGTTTGTTAAATTTATGGATGTTTAAGTTTTCCCAAATGTCCATGCGGTTTCCCTCATTGACTTGTTTTATGAGTTTTATGTTATCTGGTGGGGGGAAATTATGTTTGTTTTGTATGGCGTGTGTTTCGAGGTTTGATTTATATACTATTGGGTTTATGTATGTCTTTTTTTGCTCATCGTACCTTTGGATCAGTTTTTTCGAGATGAGTTTTGACATAAACAACACAGTTGAATATATATAGTAAAATAATGGTTGGAATATCCAAATCGGTAAACAGCTCCCTACATGAGTCATCATATTTTTTGAAACACATTGTTCTCACTATTTTTTTTTGAGCCATTAGTAATTCGTTGATCAGACAATAACTGAATGATGATTGAATATAAGCATACTAATAGCTCTTCAATATATACAATGGAACAAAATTACGGAGATTACGAATTACAAAACAATGTTTCGACATTTTACTCAAAATATAATCAATGTGCTTATTCCAAGAGAGTTGAGCATCAATGTTCAAACCTAAAAATTTTACAGATGAGGTTTGTTGTATTGACTTGCCATTTATTTTGATCAGAACACTGCGATCATTCTAATGCAGTGAAAAGACGATTGTATTAGTTTTTGAGCTGAGCTGTTAAGGATGAGACAATTTTGAGAACAATATTTTTGCATATTAGCAACTGCTTGATTGGCCTGACTCGACAACCCCTCATAATCTGAAGACTTCAGAGTGAACTAAGAATCGTCGGCAAATTGCACTGTACAATGTTGACGATTAGTGTTGTTGAGGTCATGTACGAATAAAAGGAAGAGAATAGTTCCTAAGCTGCTACCCTGGGGAACACCGGTGGGAACGACACAGTTTCTAGAGTGGAAGGTCCCAGCCTCCAGTTCAACCCTCACAGTTTGCGTTCTGCAATCCAGATAAGATCTCAACCAATCCAGAGATGAGCCACGAATTTCTAGACAAAACAGCTTGCTCAAAAGTAACTCGTGACATTTCGCTGGCACGAATGACTAACTTTTTCAGAGGTTCATACATTGCCAGCGCCAGCGAAACGTCAGGAAGAAATTCCAAAAATCGGCTGCCTTCAAACCCGAAAAACAGTGGCACTAGACTATATCTATCCAACAAACAAAGCAACCCAAACAACGATAGATGCGTGAGCAAAGTATGATCATCACGTACATCTGGGTAAAATTAACAAGCCTCCTTACGCTAGCCAATCAGATTTAACTGCCTTTAGCTGGCTGAATTTATTGTTTCAGGTATGTCGCTACAATATAGGAATATTTATCGATATGTAGTAGTGAAATTAAAAATTTTCAGACGCGGTTGTTCCAATTTGTTTTATTCCATATTTTCTTCAAAAACTATCGTTTCGTATAGATTTTTAAAATAACATTCTTGGGACTGACGGAGACTGAAGATAGTACATCAGTAGTATTTCTCAAGAAATACCGTTAATCAAAACAAATTGTTTCTAACAGTGTCGATTCGATGATGCAAAAATAATAGTGATATTCAACCTCATTCCAACACAATGTGGGTATTTCTCATAGTACATTGTTCACAATTTCACGTTTTCCGTCGCATATACTATTGATTTATTACAGCGTTTCACATCGCGGAAACATTTTTCCAGGTCGTAATTATATATTCAAACATCCGGTTTATTATCGTCTAGTGATGAATGGCATAGTTAACCCTTTCTGGCCCATTGGATCTTCCAGCAGTCGCGTTGTGAATCACATTTTTCATTTTCTCCCAGACAAACGATTGGCGCCTGTTTTCCGAACGATTGAATCGAAATGTGGGTATGACCATCTTTAGATGTATTATGGTACCAATGTGTTTGGAGTTTTATTCTATTGTTTTGAAGAATTTTTTTGTGGGAAAGAAAGTTTTTGGCTTTCTACTACTCCATCTTGATTTTTTTTGTATCAAGATGGAGTAGTAGAAAGCCAAAAACTTTCTTTCCCAAAAATTAATCACTCCTAAAAAATATAACCCTTCAATTCAATTTTTTTGTCTTTCAACATCGTTCTCTCTATAGGAAGTATGTACAATTTATGAATTTTTAGATAGAAATGACCGTTTATTGCAAGACATTATCATTTGGAACAAAAATCGAAATCAGTAAGGTTCTGAGAACTGAACTATTTATATAGAAAGGGATGCAAGTAATTGATGATATTTTTGGGAAAGAAAAGTTTTGGATTTCTACTTCTCCACCCTGATACAAAAAATGTGGGAATTTTCCAAAGAAAGGAAGGAAGCAAAGATGTGTAGATTATGCAAAGAAGTAACAAGTACTTTCAAACACAAACTGGAAGAAAAAGCCCTATCAAAACAGCTTTTTTCATGTATACATTGATGTACATTGTATGGAGTTAATTTTTGATAATGATTGCTTTCTTGCTTTCTTTGGAAGATTCCCATATTTTTGTATCAAGATTGAGAAGTAGAAAGCCAAATTATTTTTTTCAACTCGCTTTTATTGGCTTGACCTGTATGTATGTATGTATGTTTGTTTGCTTGCTTGTAACTCTCAAGCTCGGGATATGTATTCGACATAATTATCGACATTATCTAATCTCGGGCAGATGGCGCTGTACGGAATCTCCTTGATATAATTCAAACTCACTTAACATGTATTTCTTCATTTGAAAAAAGTATTTTATTTTATTAACACATGCGCCTGCTGCCTTATTTGTAACGCTCCTTTGCGCGCCTGCTGCCTTGGGCTTGGTAGCTGATTTTCAGACCCCCTCTACGGAATCGGAAAATATCAATGGTCATTTTTCTAAACAATATACCTACGGCTGATTGAGATCCCAAAGTTCAGATAAAATGAATATAGTTTAAAAAAGACTGAAAAACACGCTTTTATAGCATACGAAACTGAAAAATGAAAAATAAATATACTCTGAAAAACTAAAAAACACGCTTTCAAAAATCATCGAACTAAAAATAAAAAAAAAAATGAACTTGAAAAAATAACGAACAAAAAATACTAGTACTAGTGTAAAAAAAAGCGTGGGTGTGCCATATTTTTTGTATATCAAGCGCCCGTCACTTTTTTTTACAATAATACAAATATTTTCCGTTCGTTATTATTTTAAGCTTATTAAAAAAATGTTTACCTGTTCAGTTCGATGTTCTTTAAAAGCGTGTTTTTCAGTGCTTTAAACTATATTTATTTCATAAACTAACCTCTACTGAAAATATATCCTTTCAATTTAAACAAGATTACTATGGCTGGGATCTAATTAAATAAACGAATGAATTTTATTTAGGTCCTGTCATCGATGACATGGGTGGATTCAACTCGTTCCCTAACAAAAGGTCGTAATTTTATGATCGAATTGGGTGTTTTTTCTCATAAAGTTATTCGTATTTGGTATTGAAAAGCCGATAAGGCGAAACTCTACCAGTGAGAATGACACTGTTCCATGTAAATGAAATGTTTCTTCTTTCATTGTGTAGGATTCCTGTAGGAATCCTGTGAACGATATCTGAATCGATTCCATTACGGACTTTTGGAATACAAACAGAATAAAGAAAATTGTTTTTCGTATATTCCAATGTTCATATGTGAGTATTTGTTTCGAAAGTATTTCTCGTGTAATTTAATGTTCATATGAAAATAGATGTTTTGAGAGGGCTTTTTCTTCCATTTTGTGACTGTTCGTTACTTCGTTGTATCTATGTATAGGGTTAATTTTTCTGAAATTGATTGCTTCCTTCGCTTCTTTGGAAGATTCACACATTTTTTGTATCAAAATGAAGAAACACTTAATCTCTCCTAAAAATATAACCTTTCAATTTGAATCGATTACATTATTCTGAATCCATTGAAAAAATCAGTCTGTTATTCCTTCTTGGAAATCGATCATTTTCTTTCAGTGTTATATGGTACATTAATCTGTGACCTTCAGATTTCATATTACCAAGCCCAAAACCAGAACTTTTCTGCATAGCATTCGGGAAATTTGTCGTTTCGACTATTTTATTTGCAGGTGTCATCGTTTTACACGATTATAACCATGCTTTCTCTGGAAATTATATAATCTCCGCTAATACTTTCAATCTAGAGATGATCTCTTCTTCCTGGAAAGTTGAGAAGACTCTTTTCTACGAGAAACTTCTTTCAGTTTCACTTTCACTCTGTTTTGCAGCATTAAACTTCAATGCAGTTATGAGGGGAATTCCTGCAATTTGGTCTACATATTCTTTTGAGGCTTGGTAATAGGCCAGATTGATTGTTATTTTGATATTTTTCCCTTTCTCCTGCGAGAATTCCTGCCGTTGTGGATGTCTGTTCCAGAGTTAGCGCTAGAAGGTTTTCTTCAAGTATTACTGACCATATTATATTTCCAGACCTTCCTTTCTCTTTCGTCAAGTTACTTGAGTTGGTTGCTGCCTTGAACTGTCGGCGGTATATAGTCAAATGTGAGCAGATTTTACCTTTGATTGTTTGGTAAGGTTGGTGTCAGTATCAGTTGATCCGTCACATGGGTATGATCAAATTTGTCTTTACATTTGTTTTTTGTTCATTTAGTCTTGTGTCCATTTTTTCATCGCCCGCCTATTGATTTTTCCAAATACAAAACCTTTCACTCGGTCGCCGAGAGTCTGTACTTCATCCTTGACCTCTTATCTTGCACTACGAACTTCTTCAATATCACCTTCCACTTGTCTCAAATTTTCGATTATTTCTTTGTGAAAAGATTTGTTAGCCCCTACTAGTTTTTATGATAAGTTCATTTTGGTGCTTCTCTAAATGCTACTGTTGTTCCCATTTTTTCTGTTTTTTTCCAGTGTTTATTCTCGCTGTCGATATCTTCAGCATTCTTCTTCGTCCAGTTTTTTCGTTTTATTTGTTGTTTTTTCACTTCTAATTCTCATTTCTTTCATTTTCTTTTTTTTTTCCGTAACCCACATACTCATTCTTCTCTCATTGCTTTCAAGTACTCGAAGATATCTGACATCTTCATCATCTTGTAATTATGCGCTCCAGTATTCACTTTACACAATTAATTTAAGCAACTATAATGAACTTTCCTATTCAAGCTTTTTTTTTCAATACCATTACTTCACTGATACGATCTTCTGATATTTACTCAGTTCAATCTGGGCCCCGAAAATATTGAGAAACGAATTTTGTGTTCACATGAATTTTCTGTCAATTGTACCATTCGTTTTATAACCTATGAATTTAGTTAGTGTGTAGAAATGTTGAAGAGATGAAGGTTTCGATTTCTATTTCAAAATATTCATTGTCTCTCTACAGTCTTTATACTCATTTGATTTGTGTTTAGAGTTCATAATTTTTTTTTCTTATATAGAAGGGTCTATTAGAAACAGTTTGTCCAGCATAACAAACAGAGCACCATAACGGAAAAATTTACCCTAAATTCAAAATAGAAAGTGCAGAAAAAAGATTTCTGGTCTGTTTCTGACATGGAAGGGCAGAATATGGAGAAGATCTTATTTTACACAGAACTCCTAATTAGTATTATTGTATCGAATAACCAAAACCGAATCTAGTACACATAAAAATTCCTCTCAGGCAGATAACTATCACTTAGATATTAATTCACAGATTTCAGTTCTGTTTCCTATGAAACAAAAACTATTTCTCCACAGCCATCACAAAAATTCGGTGAAAAAAAAAGTGATTGACGGAATCATCTTCTACATCTACATGTCACTATAAATATTGTGTTAGTGGCCATTGGAATAAAAAACGATAATATGAAATATGAACCTACAAAAGTAAGGAATGGGGTATACATTTTACAATGAATGACTATTCAATAGTGTGCTAGTTGGAGAGACTTTCTGTCAGAGTTTTGAAAGAATATCGTAAATGATGAAATATGTTCACATATTATGTGAACAAAAAGTTCCAATACATTTTTTCTCAGATATGGCTCGAAGTAAACATTTAAATGAGAGTAGAAAAGGAAATTTGTTCAAAAAACAGCATTGAGGGTTCTGAAATTGAGATCAAGTATGAATTTACAATCATAAAAAGTAGTTACTTATTTTAGAGAAAACTTCATAACTGAAGTAATTTATTTTCCGTTGACAAAATCCTTTATGTAGATAATAAAAGAGGACTTGGTGTTGTCAAAAATCATGTTCACATATGTAATTGAAAATTACATTTGTAGTTTCATAGGATTCTCAACTATTGTCCATGCACAACAAAAAAAGGAGGTGTTACTCTTTCATATCCGCAGTCGTCGTATATGCCGTCGATATAGTCGAATATAGTAAATAGGTCAATTGGAAATTAGAACTTCCACAAAAGACGATATGTTTTTTGTATGAACATGAATATTTCGCTTCGTATAAAAAGATTCTTTCACCTGACATGAATTTTCATATTCTCAGTCATGAACTGATTTGAACATACGACTTCCATAGAAATTTTAAAATTTTACTAAATACTTTTTCCAAGTCGCCATTATGTTAAATCCTGCCATCAAAAAATAGTATACGGGGTGTTTTTTAAACATGCGGCAATAAATCAAATTCTTCTGAATATTAAATGAAACCACATCGTTACTTTAGTAAGCGGTGCTATCAATAACCAATTTATCACACTGTGTTTTGTTTAGTTTTCAGTTATGTCATTGCATTTTCTATCGTATTGAATTTTTATAAATTCGTTACGGAGAAATATCACGACGGGTCATGAACAATCTGGCCTATAATAAATAACAGACTTGCCAATGTATTCCTTGTCATGATCGATTCTTATTAATTGATAGTGATTAAACCGTATTCTCACAACGAATTTCATTTTAATTCTCTGTTTATCTTCCCAATGAGAATTAAGGAGTGTTTGTGGGAGCCATCAATAATACGAAACATCAATCACCTTCCACTTAATATTCAATTACGAACTAACAATACTAATAACAGTACTTGAATTTGGGCAACTCACGACTGGAATGTGATTCACTGTGTAGAGACGAACCGTAGGAAATATTACAATGGACTGACATTAAATGCGACTGATAAAAACTCACAAAAAATTCTCAAGAGTTGTATGATGAAATAGTGAATTCCCGAATGAAATTGATTCTTCTCTTGTGGATGCGTTGGTGGAATTTCAGTTTTTCTTCTGAAATGATAACAAGTTGTTTGGACGGCATGAAAGTGAAACATATATTTGGTTTATCATAGTACTAGAGTTTTCTGTGTTTTGGGTTGAATTCAGAATTGTGGAATAGTCCGTAGGCTGAGACACAGATGGCGCCACTAGTATTAAATTCATGTGAATATTAGTTAACATTTACCTTCAAAGAGTTGTAGGATAGAATATTTTGAGTGAAGCAACTTTTGTTAGTTGAAGAAGATGGATGAGAAATATTTTCGTGTGTTGACGAAGCATTGCTTTTGGAGAAAAAATACTATTGAAGCTATGTCTTGGCTTGATGAACATTATTGGTCCTCTGCATCAGTAAAATCAACCGTTGAGAAATGGTTTGCTAAGTTTAAACGGGGTAAAATAAGCACAGATGACGAGGAAAGCAGTTGCTGTCACAAAGAAGCTGATACCATCGAAAGCATCAAAAAAGTCTACAAAAGTCTACAGAGTCTACAAAATAATTTTGGATGGGGCTGAGGATGAGGATGATAGCTGAGGCTCTAAAGATATCGAAGGAACGTATTGGACCAATCGCTCATGAATATTTCAGTATGCGAAAGCGCTGTTCAAAGTGAGTGCCACGCGAGCTTTCAATCGACCAATAGCAACAACGAATTGATAATTTTGAGTAGTGTTTGAAGCTGTTCCACCCTGAAAACCCCAAATTTATGCGTCAATAAAACAACTTGAACAGAAAAGGAAAGAAGAACGACAATATCAAAAATCGAAAATGCTTCAGTATTTAGGAAAGTAAAATATTTTACTTCTCAATAAATCTTTCGGGAAAATATTTCAAAGAAAGTCGAATGTGACATTAAGGAAGTCCAGCACATATTCATAGACCTAGCAGAAAACCATTGGATCCTGGAAAATTTTGACAAGACATTGAATAAACTGGACCAACTCGAGCATAACTACATGACCAGTCAACTGATACCTCTTAGGTTAGACTACACCTACATTGAAGAGGATGATAGTCTTTCCAATAGCCATTAAAAGTAACAAAACCTTGGCAAGTTTGAACCTTGAACCCACTAACCTTCGGTTGCCATTTATCGTTAGCCATTACAGCAGCTAACGCTAACATAACATAACGGAATCGACAAAAAATACTGCATCAGTACTGGCCCTGTGAGGTTAGGTACTACAGATACTCCATAACATTCCAGACCGAAGCCAGAGTAATTATTAAAGTTGTGGGAACAGTTTCCAAAGCAAGTACATCTTGCTGGAATATAGGCAGATATCAATAGACTAATCAATCTAGAAAATCGACAAGCCCCAAAGGAATATGTAGAGCAGATTGGATTGCAAATTTTAACGATGGTTGAATAATACAGGGATGAATGTATTCATCTAATAATAAATACTGTATTGAAATCTGTACTGAATAATGCAAGTCACTGTGAGACCTTTTCAGAAGAACTAACGGTGCTGGTGAGTTGTATGAAAAATGGGATTTTTCTTGAGAAGGCGTTGCTGCAACTACAAAAAACTACAGGCGGACTATTGGAAATGACTAAGGTTTCATATATACCGCAATGAGGATTAAATAAATGAATAAAGGAAACAGGATGCTCTTAGATCAAAGCAGAGCAGGAAAATTGACACCGAATCGAAGAGAGAGATCACCAACATCAGAGAGAAAACGAAGCTGGCTAATGTCAAACAAACAACAAAGAGTATGGTTTCAAGATGTTGCACCAGAAAAGCTATTCTAGATTAGTAACCCGATAGATGCTGTTTATACAGTTGCTCATCTGAATTTAATTATATATGATTCGTATTTGAAAGGATTTTCACCACTAGATCTAGGTTTACAACAAAATTGTAAATCCAGGCTGTTGCAATATTAGTCTAGATGAGTGATTTGATTTCGATGGATGTCTAAATTTTTTTCAACGCTCTTCAATGCAAGTCCATTGCCAGGACGACCAATTTCAACACTTCTACGAAGTAAATAAACTTTCATTGAAGAATCAAGGACAAAAATTGATCTGTTCTTGATTTACGACTCATGGTTTTTCAATTCATCTTAATCGAAATATATCAGAGTGACTCTTATTCGAGGCTCTACCGCTTACCGAAACATCATATGCACGGAGATGCCTGTTGCGCTAACAAATCAATCATGTCTTCCTTCCCGTTAGTGTTAATTGGAAAATTTGACCCCACCACCGCCGAGCCACCAAATGGACGCTGTCAAGACCAAGGTTTTGAGTAGGAGAAAATAATGAATGGCGGAATGGTGTTTCTTGAATATTTTAGTCGAAGGCACGCACGTTCGTTGTTTCACACGCAGGAAATCTTGATCCAATAATTTACGGTTTCGAAATGTTTCGATTACATGATCTACTTAGAATATTTTGAAAAATGATAACAGGTCGATAGAAATCGTGAATTTTCAATCTTATCTGGAACGACTGTTCTCTCTGCAATTGTATGTAGGGGAGACCGGGTATGGTTGTCTCACGGGTTGGTTGTCACAGCGGCCATATTGGAAAGAGTTTATCTAACGAAATCGAAGGATCGCGAGAGCAATATCTTCATCCTAACGTCACTTCAGTTCACACTCATTAAAATATGATTCACCAAAAAATATCGTCTCTGTCTCGTTGCGAATGTTTCCTTTTTTAATTTGAGTGTGTGACCACGTAACCGCGAATCATTGTTGAAAACAAAAAGTTCTTTCTGATTGGCATAGTTATACTTAGCTATATGAACAGATATGATGAGATCCTCACGAAGTCGACGTTGGTCAAAAGCTAGCAGTTGTGCCATCCTCAGTCTTTCGGGATAGGGTGTCATACGTCATATGTCATACGTGTGGCTCGACGCTGTACATTTTCCAACAAGTCCCTATCGCGTACCAGAACAGGACACCACACTGGACCTGCATACTCCATGATTGGACGAACGTAGGTTTTGTAGAGTTTTATGGAACTTGAAACGACTTGCTGGACTTTATGTGAAGAGCAAGATCATTTGCATAAACAACGAAGAGGAGCGGGCCAAGAACAGATCCCTGGGGAACTCCACTTGTGACTTGTTTGTGCGAAGAAAAAGAGTGACCCATTTTGATCGTGAAAGTTCTATCTGTCATGTAATTTTCAATCCATAGGTTAAGTTGGCCTCGAATACCGTGTGTGTCAAGTTTGATACACAAATGTCAAAGTTTTGCTTCCTGTTGTATTCGGCTACCGTTGCGCCGCTTGCCAGGAGCAATACAAAAAAACTTCCGGTGTTATGGAAAAACGAATCACGGTTTCTGCATCACAATAATGCACCTGCTCACTTGTCATTGCTTGTTCATACGTTTTTGTCCACAAAGAACACCTTCAGACCATTTGGATTCCAGGACATCGGTTACGGAGGCACACCTTCACTGGGTGCAGGAAGTTGAGGTCCTGGAAGTGATTTTGAATTGGTGTGAAAGTAACCAGGTTTAATTCAATGCCACAAAAACCCAGGCATCGGTTTTCTCCAAGAAGATAAATGTCTCCGAACCGGATATAACGTTGTCAAGTCAGACAATTCCGCTTTCTGCTTCGATAAGTTTGTTGGGGGTTAAAATGGACATCAATATGTCGTGGCACAATCATGTCGCTGGAATTGCAAGCAAAAGCGAACCAAAAAACTGTACACACCTCAGCAACTTTTAATGCTCAATAAAGGTCAGATCAGACCTTCTTCAGAGTATTGTTTTCATGTATGGAGCTCTGCCTCCAAACATACTCTGAAATTGCTGGGTTCCATCCAGAAAAGTGCCATCCGCCTAATTGGAGACGCGAACATCTCATGCGACCTTGATAGCCTGGAACATCGAAGAACGGTTGAAAATTTGCCTCTCTTTTATAGATACTTGAATCACCAAGAGCGGTACAAGTCAGAAATACGCGACGGACTGTGGCTGCTCATGATTTTCAGGTTCAACTCAGTACACCTCGAACTCCACCGTTTAAGAACTCTTTCATCTGGAGAACTGCGTTTATATTTAATCAACTTCCTGAGAACGTTCTTCCAAATGGATTTAATCTCCAGCGATTCAAAGCGAATGTGAATCGCTACTTTTGCACAGGCACCGCTCTAAGAGCGCCTTAAGGATTTTTCTGTAGTGCTTGTGTTTTGTCCATAATTGGCCCTCTGCAACTTTTTTCTGTTCCCAAGATGGAAGAGTCTAGTGAATATGCGGCATTTTACGACGGTTGAGAAGATGAAAACCAAATCGCTAAGAGAGCTCAAGGACATATCAGAAAATGCATATCAGAACTGCTCCGAGGATTGGAAATGGAATGATATCATAAGAATTATGGATAATCATTCTATAGCAGAGTGACACCGGTGTTCGCAAGTGAAGAGAACTTCTTTGGAGTATTGCAAAAAAATATCCTAAATTGGAAGCGACCTGCATGTACATTATATTTTGTTATGAGATGCAGTCAAAAGAATCATAATAAATGATTGTTTTTCTACAAAATGCAAATAGGTAATTTATTTTTGACCCTGAATGTGGTGACTCAATGGATAACAGATTTTTGAAAATGCAGTTTGTATCGAAAAGTGAAATGACAGAAACAAATATTCAGTGTCATAAATAAAATATGCATTGAGAGAAAACTTGATTCATTTTTTGGAAAAAATTAGACAGTTTTAGTTTCTCAATTGAACTATTTTTAATATCATAACATTACTTCGTAATTGCGGAAGATAGACATATTATCACATATGATTATATTTCAATAACTATTTTCACAAAATATATGTAAAAATCGAAACTACTTCATGAATTCGTATCAAATTTTTCTCTATGATTTTTGCCATATTTTAAGTTAAAACCACAATTTTTTTTCTACATAAAACAATTGATAGTTGACAACTGATGCAAATTGGTATTTTTTATGTAGATTGGAATTATTGCTGATGTCGTAGTCAATAAATATAGATGAAAAGTGGAAAGTAAATGCACAATATATTCAATTTCGATCTGTTAGTTATTAACTTGTGAATAATAACATTGTTGAAGTGATTAACTCATTTATTGCTTGTGACTTACTCGTATCCTTGAAATAGGTTTGGTTAGAAAAAATTTCTTAATGCATAACATCGAGCCTCATTTATTATATAGGTCGTTATTTTCAGCTGATACCACTTTTACTATGTCGGAAAACTGGACCTGTATTGTGAAACATAGTTTAAATTGTTATTACAGTGGCTACAAAAATCATAGAAAAACCTAGAGATGTTGAAATCTAATGAACGAAACGTCGCATTGCAAATTGATTTTTATCAGATTATAACAAATATGGAACAGTATTGAAAGTTCCTCAGCCAGCCAAAAAACTAAATTTGACAATTTCTAGTATTCCGCCTATATTTATTTCAAATGCAATCGATCAGAAAAGAGATTATTCTGGTTCTCCAAACAAAACAGGAAAATTTTGTCCAATTTAACCGACCTTGTATAGAGTCGAAGTAACCGGTATTTTGCATAGTTAAAGCTATCGGCGCTCTCCTAGGTCAAAAAAACCAATACACAGAAATAAAGCCTCTGCCAACTAGTCCACGTGGACTGTTGACTTGGTGATTAGTATTGGATGATTTTTACTAATCGAGTTTGATGCTTGGCTGGAGAGTCATAAAATTAAATTTGAAGTCATGTTACTGTGACGAATAGAATGCGAGGATGGTTATAAGAGTCGTGTTGTCAATGTACAGTTTAGGAACTGATCGCGATTTGAGTGTTGAAATTCGATATTGGTACAGTTATAATTACTTAAAATTTCTATGTTTTTAAAATGTGGCGTCCTTGGACAAGTACTAATAGTAATAACGAGTGTGATAATAACGCATACTTTTTTCTGTGTTGTGATTCCAATACCGATAGTGAACAATGATACCAGTGAATAAGATTCAGATGCATTTGAATATTGAAACACATAGAGTATGTTTCAGTGTACGTAAAATAGTCAAAAACAAACTTTATGAACGCAAGACGCGATGTGATACGAGATGCAAAACCATTAGATTTTCATCTAATAAAATCATTGAAAAATACAATATACGATTGTTAAAAAAGTAATGAGATATCTTCAATTGAAATCATAAGGAAGAAATTGAATACTTCCGGCCATAACTTGAGCTGCTGTGACAAAACTCTTCAGGATTGGAGGAAGAAACTAGGATTTAGATTTACAATACTTAACAGACGTCAAGCAGTTATGGAAAGCAGAAGAATAGTGGAATTGCGTAACAAATACTTATAATAAATAATCAAATATAGACTAGAACAACGGCAAATTTTCTATTCGAACGAAAGTTGGTATGCCACTCTTGACACAGTTACGAAAGGGTGGACTGATGGTTCGAAAATGTGTACGCCTAACAGGCCTGCAAACAAAGGATCACGACTAATCGTGGTGCATTTCAGAGGAAGTACAGTGATGTGTTCAGAATTCTTTGAAATTATGTGGAAAAAAACTTGAGAACTGCAATGTTGTTTATCATATGAACATGGAAGCTAATATTTTTGAGGAGTGGTTCAAAAACACATTGATCCCAAATTTGGATGCGAATAGTGTAATAGTTCTTGACAATGCTTCCTATCATTCGCGACAGCTCATCAAAGTACCGAATAAAAATTCTAGGAAAGATGAAATACAAAGTTTTTAATGGATGAAAATTTGTATTTTGAAGATCTATACCAAAAACCAACTACTTGAAGTTTTTCCGACAAAAACATTTGAAAAAGAGTATACCCTTGACAGTATTGCTGAAATGTATGAACACATCATACTTAGACTTTTCATATATAGTTATTGTGATTGTTGATATATTCAGAAATGATCATTGAATAACGAAATTAGTTAGCTCCCTAACTATATTATTGAAGGGGATCTGTTGGAAGGTAGGTTGCACTATATCGTTTACTTGAACTATACAGGTCTTACCATTTCCGAAAAGGCAATAGTAGAATCAGCTGGAGGAAGCTTGTATAATGCAACTTGGCATGGTCAGATAATAGTTGAAATAGGAACAAATTGGATAAGTTTCAAGCATCATCATGAAAATGACTTACACGGTCGTAGTATGTCTTGAACCAAAGAGAACAATGAGAATCTTGCGAAATGAGTACCACTTGATCACCATAGAGTCCACCATTGTACGATGTTTTGAAAACGTTACTCTCCTCTCGTTTATCTCTCTACTTGAGTATTATTGTTCCCGATTTGACTTATCACTCTCTATTTATCGAACAACAATAGAGTTTCTCTTGGTGGTCGACGGAATGTTTCTTCGATGTCTCTCACATCTGCGAATACTACTACAATATGAAGTTATGCTCCCGCTTATCTTCGTTTGTATCGATACCACCGTTGACCCGGTACCCATTCTCATGCATACACACCCCGTTATATGCTGAATGGTACCTCGTGCAGTACTCGCGTTGAACGTTTTTCAAATAAGAACCGTTAACAATAGAAGTAACAGATCTGATTTTGGCGATAATATTGATTTCAATAAACTTTGACCTCCACAGTTGCAAACAAATGAAAATTTGTTCAACTTTTTCATTAAATCCAAGATAAATAAATATGGAATTGATGTTGTCCCTTGACTGTTTCACAGAACTATAATATATATAATAAACTGTGAAAATTGACCAGGAAATCAGCGATGAGATGACAGTTAAATAAACTTCATTTTCGTTTCTGACAAACATATTTTGTATAAGAATCGGCAACTAGAAATACGGGGGTGGTTGGGAAAGTTTCCAACCTAACAAAGATACAATATGTTTGTCATTTTGTTTTTCATTTCCCAACATAGTCTCCTTTCAACTCTTCTCCCAGCGATGTTACAATGTCTGTAACCCGTCCAAATAGTACTCGGCGTTTTTTTTGTTTTCCATTTGGAAAAACGTTCTCTAGAGAAGAGAAACAAATCTCCAACCTTTCTTCGATGTTCCAGGCTATCAAGATTGCATGTAATGTTCGCGTCTCCAATTAGGGGGATGGCTCTTTTCTGGATGGAATTCAGCAACTTCAAGGAATGTTTGGTGAAGAGCTCCATACATGAGAATAATACTCCAAAAAAGGTCTGTTCTGAGCTTTATGAAACATCAAAAGTTGCTGAGGTGTGTACAGTTTTCTGGTTCGGAACAGTGTGCCAAGCTTTTGAGAAGTAGCCTTTGCAATTCCAGCGACATGATTGTGTCAAGACACATTGGTGTCCATTTTAACCCCCAACAAACTCAGCGAGGCAGAAAGCGGAATTGTCTGACCTGACATTATTATATCCGGTTCAGATACATTTATCTTTTATGATAAAACCGATGCCTGGATTTTTGTGGCATTAAATTGAACCTGGTTACTTTCACTCCTATTCGAAATCACTTCTAGATCCTCATTAGGATATGCAACCTCCTGCTGCCAGTGAAGATGTGTCTCCGTAGCCGATGTCCCGGAATCCAAATGGAATGACGAGACAAGTGTGCTGTCGTCACCAAAGCAATATATTGGATTCTTGGTTTTAGTCAATAAGTCGTTTATATACAATAAAAAGAGGGTTGGAGACAATATGGATTCCTGGGAAACACCAGCGTTGATGATGAAAGTATTCGAAAGATATCCATCGCATACTTGCAGGGAACGTTCCTTCATGAAGCTGAAGAGCCGTATACAAAAATGATCTGACAAACCATAGCATCGAAGTTTGGCCAGCAAACTTTTCTGCCACACACGGTCAAAGTTCTTAGAAATATCAAGCGCAACAGTTCTTGATTCTTCCATGTTTCTCGATTGTGTTATTTTCAAATATGAAAAATAATTGTTTACGAAGGTGACTGCATCTTCATTTGACGAAAATTACTGTCCCCCGAGCGGAAATTTCAGATGAGGAAACCAAAAGAAATCGCTTGGGTCTAGATCTAGTGAGTAAGGTGGTTGGTCAACCAGTTCAAACCGTAATTCGTGAATTTTCACCGTAGCAACTGCTGAGGTGTGAGACGGTGCGTTATCTTGGTAAAACAGGATTTATTTCTGCAAATGTGGCCGTTTTTTTGCAGGTTCTGCTTTGCCTTCAACTTGTCAAGTAATGATGCGTAGTATGCTCTTGTAAGGTTTTTTGCTTTTTTATCATAATCATGATAATCTTGACTCCATAACTATCCCAGAAAACAGTCGCCATCACTCCCCCAGCCGAAAAACCAGTTTTTTTTGAGGGGCCAATTCCCCGTTTGCAGTCCACTGTTTGGACTATATTTTTATTTCGGGTGTTGTAATGGTGTATCCAAATTTCATCTACGGTAATCAATCGGCATCAAAGCTAGTATTTATTGCGCCTCAACTGCGCCAACATAAATTTGAAAATGTTTCGATCTAACGTGAGCAAACGCGGCACTCAACGCGCGGACAAGTTTCTCATGCCCAAATATTGATTTAATATATGAAAAACACGTTAATAACATCGGCTATCTGTCTTACTTCATTTCGGCGATCATTTAGCACCATTCAGCTACCCAAAATTGTGGTATATAATGGTGCAGACACAGACACAGAATCCATCTCTCATCTTGATTCGCGAAGGCGTATTGCTTTTCAATAACGGATATTCAATGACAACTCGATTTTCGATCTTATCCATTTGCATAAAACATTCAAATCAACCCACTCGAACTACTGTTACATAACAACCACACGTCCAAAATGGCTGAATCTTTGGTGAATAACTGTCAACAGATCAACAACTGAATTCACTAGCTTTTATTTACGGGTGCTGCTATCTTTATGTTGATGTTGGAAACTTTTTAGCCCACCCTCGTATTAACATATCTAGACAAACTTAAACTTGAACTAGAAACATTTTTTCCACAAGTAAAGGCAACAAGTTGAATATGTGATGATCTAACTGATTCGGTGAGTTATAGGGCCAGTATGCTTTTCACAAGTGCTACGTAAAAATTGTTTTTTGTCGAGTGTCGAGATTATATTTTGTTTTATTCAATACGAATATTTCTTTTTTAATTTTTGAAAGCTAAATAAAAAATTAAAAGACAGGGTATAGTAAGATTTTAAAGCATTTCTACAAGAATAACAAGCATTCAAATTCCAGTTCCATACCTTAGTCTGAAATCACCCTAAGAATGGTACAGTATGAACAACTGATCAACATTTAGTACGTGTTTGATATTCCGAAGTTGGTATGAAATGGAATTGATTTTTTTCACTTCAATTATATACTTGATTCTGCCAATTCAGACAATCATCAATATCAAGACCTACAAATTCTGTTTTTGTCGATTACGCTCTCACAAAATCAATGTTGAGATTGGAGACTCAAAAGTACCCTCACCCCTTGAATGTAGACTCACGTCATTTAATTTCAGTATATTTTTGAATTGGTCACCATTCACTTCCTGGCAGTAATGAAGTTTGTTTAAAAATTAATTATGTTTTTTTCGGGGTTAATTTTGATAGGAGCACATCTTATTCTAGTCATGAACTTTGGAGTCAACTTACAAAAATCTGCGGGAAAACAAGAGGGAGATTAATCTTCCTCTTGAAGATGATCACTTAATGATCGAAACACGTGTCGAGGTGTTCAATCAATATATGCTTTGATACCAAAGAATAATATCTTGTTGACAAAGCGTGTATATATAAATGTAAATGTAATTAAATTGATGAATGTATAAAAATAGCCACTATCATATAAAATTGAATTAAATAAAAACAATCAGTCGCTTATTTGAAATTCAAAATATAACAAACAATAGAAGGTGTATAGTGTACAGAAAGTGTATAATTTGGGTTACTATTCTATCCACATAATATTCTTCCAAACTATAATAAGTTCTATCGGAAAGAACTCTTTTTACTGCTTGTCTGTAGCTGGCGTTAGACGGTATATCTTCAATACTATTTGAAAGCTGATTGTACATTTTGCAGCCGTTATATATAATTGAATCCTTATCGAGAGTGGAAGATGGTAATTGTAGTTTGAGATGGTTACTTTGGCGGGTGGAGTATCTATTCCCTGTAATGAAATTTTGTTTGTGTTTACTTATGAGACACTGTTTCAAGTATAAATATAGACACTACCGTGAGTCTGTTGTATTGCTGAAATGAAATCTGCACGAATCGCAAAATTTTAGTTTACAGAGGTATCTCAGGGCTCTTTTTTGTAAAACAAAAACACTTTGTAGAACATTACTGCACACCCCCTAGAATGGGATACCGTATCGCAAATGCGACTCAATGAGTAGTATACTGTTATAGCGGTTGGGTATCCTAGTTCATTTGCAACAATTTTCACAGCATAACAACCAGAGGATAATCTTTTATTCAAGTTTTTGGCATGTTCATTAAATTTGAGACCATTGTTCATGTATAATCCTAGAATGTTTTGGTTGAAAGAAATATCCGCAACTGCACATTTGAAGGACACTATGTTAGTTTTCAATATGTTGAATGATAAAAGGTTCGAGTTGCACCACTCTTTGACCTTTATTATATATGAATTGATGATATGATGAAGATCAGCTTGCTTCAAGTATAAAACTTGATAATGGGATCAAACCCGAAACCGGTCGTAAAATAAAATTCTCCAGTGGTATTCAGACAAAAGTGTTTTTATCAAAAAGTAAACAAGTCATCAGTCACACATATCAGATAAGTTTACTTATTATTATGCCATAGTATGGTGGTGTCATCACAGGGTGACATTTTCTGTGATGTCAAACGTCGTCAGGTCATTAACATATAGTAAAAAAAATTGGACCCAAGACTGATCCTTACGGAAGACCACATTGTATATTATCGTATATGTTGAAAATGACGGTTTGGTGTTGGGATAAAACTCCAGTAATATTTATTACTACATCAAAGGTTCCAAACAGTGCATTACAAGGACATCATTCATTATCATTATCTTATAAGGATTGAAGAATATCTTTCCTGATACTGATGATGTCACACTCAAATCAAAAAACTAAGATGATTTATCCACCATGAACATATTCTCCAATATAATTCACAGGATCCATAATTTGTTAATTTTTCGAACATTTCGCTACTTAAAACCAATTTAAATTCAATCTCAGTATCAATGGTATTCGAACAAAGTGCGATCACTAGGATAACTAACAATATGTATGCAAATTGGAGGAGTATTTATAACTGTTTTATTGTCGACTGTGATTGGTACCAACAGCCCATATATTTTATTGTTAATGTGACAAAGAGAATGTATGATTGCGTGGGTGTGTACATCTGAGTTCATTATTGTGGTAAGGGTTAGATATTGCAATTGGAAGAGAAACTGATTTAACTTCTTCTTAACGAGGACGTAAATAAAAAATAAATGGATATAGTTTCTGACAAATATCTGAGTTTATTTGACTCCTACTTCAAACATAACCCACACGTATCTTTAATTTTGTTGTTTGAATGATTTAAGATTCTTCTTGCTGGTAATTTTGCTGCTGACGTCTTCAGTACGTTCTTCAACTATTGGTTTCAACAGAAACGAAAATATATGTATTGTTTAGAAATATAGAAAAAAAATTACTTTGAGTAAGCGAGGAGAAACCAGCAAATCAGGAATAGCAGAGCATGTTTGGACTCATCAACATAACATCAAGTGGGCTCAAGCTGAAATCATCCACAAGAAAGAACACTGGTTTAGGATAAAATTCAAAGAAGCTGCGTATATGTTGTCCAACAACGCATTCAGCCAAGCTGGCGTAGAGATACGCAACATATGGAAATCTATAATTAAGCGAAACACGACCAACTCCCGTCCAACGGTCAGCTCCCGCTAAAACCGATGAAGTGGAGAGAGGGAAGAGGGGATACGTGAAAGCACTCGAATCAGGTTTGACTGATTTGGCTATCCAAATATTATCAAAATTTGCAGCCAAAAAATTGGTGACCATTGCAGTGTTGTGAAGTGAAACCCCTTCTTTTTGGAAATATATTTTTTTGAGCTCCATTAGTGGCAATTTATGTGGGAATTCATGAAGATGTGCATTCTGTTCTTATCGCTGCATCGTCCAAAGCCTACTCGATCAAAGTGTGCGTTTCAAAGTCTACATGAAAAAAATTAAAAGTTCTGTATTTCAAATATGACTCTAGCAAAACGTCAAATGTGCTACATTTTTGGAAAGGTAATTTCAAGCTGAAATATGCAGGATAATACAGGGTGTCTTATTGAAAAAATAGTTTTCTATCACTAACTACTGATATATCATTTGAAAAAATACGTTTTTTACACGAATTTGTGTAAAAGTGCTTTAAAACTGTTTTCATAGAAAAAAATTACAGCAACTTTTTGAAAATGCACCTTTTCGAAAGTGCACATTTTTGAAAAACATGTTGTAACTCAGAAACAATGACAGATATCAATATGAGGTTTCGACTTCCAGACACAACCATCAAATTTCATCTATCTAGTTTCAAAACAGAAGTTTCCCATCAAAAGTGTCCAATTAAGCCTACTCTGTACATGCATATTAGGGCATGTCTTTTTTAAGAATATATGAGTTCAACGACGCATTCATGTTTTAGCCTAGTATCACTTATTAGATCTACGGCATGACCAAATAATTGCTATCTGGTGTTGAATTACGAATTTTTTTTGAGCTCTAATTTCAAGTAGTTATAGTTTTAGGAGGGATTGTTCGTTACACGCAACTTTTTTTATTCGGAAACATGAATTTTGTGAATGCAAAATCGATATTCTTTCAGTTACTTTTCAATAAACCAATAATGATGCTGGTTTTATAATTAGACGCTTTGCAATATTTGGTTTAATTCTTATAAAGTATGTCAATGTATTTTTTGTTGCAGGTAAACCATCGTATTTTTATGTACAAACTATCTTTCTGATTTTGTCAAACTACTCATCTTTACTGAAAAGTTGGTAAGTACCATCTCTCTAGATTGATTCTAACTCAGATTGATTAAACTGTTATAACCTCTTTTACCTAGGAAAATTTAAATCCATTTTGTCAAATCAGTTTTTATATACACCAACTGAACTCGAAATAGGATTTGCGTGTGGATATAATGATAATTATAAGAATGGGTTTGCACTACTCAATGATATTTCCTTTACAAATTGGAGTTTTGAACACCAGAAAACGTTCAAGAGAGCGACGTTTCAAAATACTGTCACACGATGATATATTTTCCCGGATTTCGATCTAACATTAAAATGTGTTTGAGATAAATTATTATCATAAGTTTGTGCCTGAAGCCACAAATACTTCTGAACCTTATATTATGTATAATATTTTAAAGACCAAATAGAACATATATATTGTAAATCTCGTTTTACATTATGACAGCTTAATTTAAAATTTAAAAAAAAATTAAATTGCGCATCTATTCTGTTCTAGAATATGTTCAAAAACAGAGTGTTAACTACGCCTCAGCTATTTTCCGGGTTTGTTGGCCGTAGCTTGCAGGTTTTCTTGTCTAACGTTTCATCTTCAACTGCGGTAGAAGATGAAAAGTCAAACGGATGAATTGTTCTGATATTTATTGAAGCAGATATTGCATTCACTGTTCCTTCAGAGAGATAATGTCCATTTGATGAATTTGTGAAATGTTTTCCTTATTTATTTTCAATTAATTTATGCCTCAACACAGGTACAATTATCAGTCATCAAGTAGGTGAAAGTTAATATGGTTCAAATCAGGTAGAGTTCAGTATGGACACACCCGAGCTATTATGTATAGTAAAACACTAGTTTTCATAAAACTGTTTAGTGAAACAAATCACTTGAAGGAACAATTCGTTCAGGCCAGCCTCAACTCCCTACACTGTAGGGAGTTGACACCTATCAGAAAACAACTACTCCCCTGGCTAATACCACGAAGGGCGTTGGATAATATCCGACAGGTGTCAGAGCAGGATTCTTCACTGAAGTTATTCCCGCATATGCTGTTGGCGATACACATCCCGCAATAGATTTTCAATGATTGGAACACAGTCTTCAAGTATGCCCAATGACTATATGTGAAAACTTTTCTTTCCTTATACAAGTAATTGGGCAAATTTCGAATATGCGGTTGGTTACCTCGTTCACAGGCAGATGAGGCGATGACAAACATGTTGTTTGCCAGAGTGTTATTGATAAATTCGAAAAGTTTCTGAATATCAAACGTATTCGTATAATTGAATAGAACTGACCGATACTTGATGAAAGTCCATATCAAAACTAATTAATACAGTGCATTGTGTGATTGTCACTATGAAGGAATTTACAGAAACCGCGACACGTGTTTCGCTTTACAATAGCTTTTTCAAGCATAAACTTAAAGTTCCTTCTACATTACAACCATTTTATACTCTAACCTATTAATTACTCGTATACCTAATTTCTAATGAATGAATCTACCTGAAAAGGTAAGGTATGAATTCATTAACTATATCAATAAAGTTTTCGAAATTATTGTAAATATACCTAACTATTTTTACCCGGAAATAAGCAGATTCAATACTGGCGAATTATTCAATTCAGTTTGATCGTTCATAAGATATTAAGGGTTTTTGAATTTGTTAATTTCCATACTCTCCAACAGGTTAAGTTTCAAACATTTCTTCTGGAAATGGAGGGGATTTTATTCATGGTTGAACTCATATCCCTCTGTGATTAAATAAGTAGCATATGTGAATTTTTTTTCCACGTCTGAAAACTATATTTGTGTTCCTTCATGCGAGCTTTGAACGTTCTTCCAGTTTGACCTGTATAAATCGGACATGACCCACGTGATAATTTATTCAGTCTCGATTTTTCTGGAATTGAACTTTTATCTTTGTTATTCTTAATGTGCATGCCTAAGTTGTTGTTGGTTTTGAAAGCAATATTTACACCTCTGCTGTGCAGAAAATCTTAAATATCTCTAGTTGGTTGGCCTAAGTAGGTTAAGGTTCTATACCTTTTATTCTCTTCTCTATGAATTGGATAAACTTTTTTCAAACCTTGACTGTATAACTTTTTTGGTAATAAATAATGTATTAGACTGCTATCGTAATCATTATTGACGGCTATTTGTTTTATTATGTTCAATTCTTTATTGAAATTCGCCTGTGACGAGAGCACATTCATCAGTCTGTGGATCATACTGTTGAAACGTTTGTTTGAAGGTGGTTGACAATGTTTCGTGGTGTATTCGATCAGTTCGGTCTTCCATTGTCTAATATAATATAAATTTATTTGAAAACCCTGAAAAAAAATAAAAAATTTAAAAAAGAAGGGGATAGGTGAAAGCACTCGAATGACCTATAAATAGCCAGATCTCGGAAGAATAAGTCCAGTTATCACCCGAAGATGATTGTGGATACTAACAATCGAAACGTCTTAATATAACTTGGTTTGAAATCTTTCAATTTTTCAGTTTTTGTAAATAAAACTTTTTATTTTTCAGTTTTTATTCATATTTCAATTTTTTATTTGTTTGGTTGTTGCTTGTATGTTATTTCTTTGTAATTTCAGTTTTTTGTTTAATAAAATTGTTATTTTCGGTTAATCTTTTAAATTTTTTTCAAGGTTTTCAAATCAATTTATATTACATTAGACAATGGAAGTCCGAACTGATGAAATATACGCTACTTTGTGCTGATACGGGTGGGTGGACAAATTATGAATGATAATATCAGTATGTGACGATTTACGATAAATTGAAAAACCATGTTTGTTGTTAACTTTTGTTATTGTCAAGTCCATCTGGAAAGTGGAGAGAATTGATGAAATTCAAAAAGTTAGTCAACTGTCTGTTCGTTCCTGTGAAACATACCAGGATATCTTTAACATATCTTTACCAATATAAGAAACTACTCACCACTGGGTTAGTTACCGTGTATTTTTCTCTCCAAATCGTCTATGAAAATCTCGGCCAGAATAGGACTAAGTGAGTTTCCCATTATGAGAGCTCTGCAGGATGAGTAAAAAGTTTCATTGAATTGAAAGTAATGCTGTGACAAACACACCGTAAGCAAGTCTTATATTTCATTTTTCACTACCGGATTGCTAGACTTTTCGTTCAAAAGATTCTCTACAAGAGTAATTGTTTCATTCGGAGGAATACTGGGAAACAGATTCTCTACATCGAATAAAATCACTTTGGCATTATCTGGAAGTGTTCTTGAATTCCATTGATCAAATGTTATGAATTCTCCAAACTGAATTTTGTTTTGAAATTGGTGTGGTTTTGAATATTTGCAATCAATAAGTTTTCGTATAGCTTCACATATGTAATTTTATTTTTCATAGAAAAAAGGTTGAATTTCGTTTGCTTGCCCACAAGATGTTTGCAAAAGATCTTCAGGCATTGAAATTCAATGACAGAGATAATGAGCGTAGATCCTCAGACCATCCAGCATATTCAGTAAATTTTGCTTTTCAGAGTTAAATAAATGTTAGACTCAGTTTACATACTATATAATACATGTTTCACCCGAACACACAAATTTGTAATGAACGCCACTGACTTTCGCAACATCACTTGTTCTGCCAAGTGGCATTTCAGATTTTCACCAGAGAGCGACTACGCGGAGCTAGTTTTTAACATCGTCCAAAGCCGTTACCCAACGACAACTTTTTGTTTCCAAAGTTCCAGACCGATTCTTGTCCCGATACAGTGCGCATCTGAAAGAATAGTGACTACTAGTACGCTGGAGCGTTTCAGTTATACCACCTTTTCCTATTAGCACCTTCAATAATATTCGTTCAACTGAGTACATACTTTGATTGAATTATATGTGTTTGTGTCTCACAGGGTTTTACAACTGAGGAGTTTTTCCAGCCCTAATCTGTTAATTCGACAGACAGCTCATTGATAGCTCCTTCGAGCTATCAACATTTGCACGTGTTTTGTCGTGCGCATATTAGTCTAGTTCACATGTACTTTTTTTTGTAACATTTTTCAGCCCTGTCCAAAAATTACGACCAAGGTGTCATTCGATTCGTATTTTTGCTTAGAAAGTTTGAGGAAAGGTCCGAAAACGCGCCGATAAAAATTACATAAGTTATAAACAATTAAGTGAAAAAAAATGGGGCTTTAGTTTTTTCTTAATATCTCGGAAAATTTTCAAAATTTTGGAAATTTGAAAAAATTCCCGACTCCCGAAACTGTATCTCGATTATTTATAATTTTTACAGAGCCCTGAAAATAGAGCCAAAATCGGATAGTCTGGCTTCCGTGCGCCTTTCGTCACTCTGACATAAAAACAAAAAAAATATTTAAACATATTAAATGTTAATATTATGGAATGAAAAAATTCATGTAATGTTGGAATACATCAATAAACAATAATCCGCAGTCAAAAAATGTTTATCCCAATTTCAACGTTAATTATAAATTTGTTAATCAATAACTTTTTCTGAATTGAAAGTTAATATAAAAATCCCTATAATTATTAAACTAAAACCCTGGCATTTTTTTCCTTTGGTGAAGTTATCCTCAATAGACAAAAAAAAAATAGATTATCGTTGCCAAAATAAAAAATTGTTATTTTGTATTTTTTTTATTGACAATTGAAAATTATAATTTAAAAAAAATACATTACAATTTTTTTTCTAATTCTTTATTGTTTCAATGTCTCATGGCTAAAAACTAATCAATCATTTTTTTTTAATTTTTTTACAGCTATTGTTAATAAATTTATTATAAACAAATACATTGTTTATAAGCAATTCGAAATTTTTTTTTGCATTATGTTAATGGAAAAAAAATCATGATTTTTTAGAAAAAAAATGTTTTCTTAAAAAAATTTCTTTGTTGCTAAAAAATGCATTTGTTGATTAACAATCGTTTTTTGCAACTAAATATTAAAATTAAGGAACCGTTTTTTTAAATTATAAATTCTATTGTTCTTTAAGGTTTTGAAAAAACTATTTTTTTATTCTTTTTTTCATTGTTTATTTAGAAAAAATTGTTATAAACAAATTTTTTTTAAAATTTATTTTAACATTCACTTATTGTCATATTTGTATGGAGTTTAAGAAAATTAAATGAAGCAATCAGTCATTCTGCAATGCAAAAAAAAAATTGAATTGCTTATAAACAATGTATTTGTTTATAATACATTTATTAACAATAGCTGTAAAAAATAAAAAAAAATTAATAATCAATTTTTAGCCAAGAGACATTGAAACAATAAAAAATTTGAAAAAAAAATTTGTAATGTATTTTTTATGAAGTTATAATTTTCAATTGTTGATAAAAAAATAGAAAATAACAATTTTTCTATTTTGGCAACGGTTATCTATTTTTTTACCTATTAAGGATAACTTCACCAAAGGAAAAAAATGCCAGGGTTTTAGTTTAATAATTATAGGGATTTTTATAAAAACTTTCAATTCAAAAAAAGTTATTAATTAACAAATTTACAATTAACGTTAAAATTTGGATAAACATTTTTTGGCTGCGGATTAGTGTTTATTGATGTATCCCAACATTACATGAATTTTTTAATTCCTTAATATTTACATTTAATGTGTTTAAATATTTTTTTTTTGTTTTTATGTCAGAGTGACGAAAGGCGCGCGGAAGCCAGACTATCCGCTTTTGGCTCTATTTTCAGGGGCTCTGTAAAAATTATAAATAATCGAGATACACTTTCGGGGGTCGGGACTTTTTTTATGCAAATTCATTGATCTTTTCAAATCTTTTTAAGAAAAAACTAAAGCCTGATTTTATTTTCACTTAATTGTTTATAACTTTTGTAATTTTTATCGGCGCGTTTTCGGACCTTTCCTTAAACTTTCTAGGCAAAAATACGAATCGAATGACACCTTGGTCGTAATTTTTGGACAGGGCTGAAAAATGTCACCAAAAAGAGCTAAATCGAGTATATGTGAACCAGCCTATATGGAATTTTTCGTTTTGTACTGGCATCTCATTGATGAAAAGAGATAAATAATTATAGTTGATTTCAGATTGTTACACTGTACCTATGTACTGAAACTAACTAGTTATTTCTCAGAATTGAAAAAAACATTTTCGTGAATGAAACATACCAATTCTCTTTCGATTCATATTACTCTTTAGATTCGAATGGGATGCGTTTTCACACAATTCTAAATATTCTAGAATGAAAATAATTTTCAGAGGTTTCCTACATTCGATATACAATTGAATTTGAATCTATTTGATTTTAGTATCAAATATAGTGAAATAATTGAATGAAATGAATGAACTAAAACATTTTGACTAATATCTTATAATAGATTTCTTTCGCCATTTCCAAATGACAAATTCGTTAGTCTGAAATACAATTTATTTGGATCAAAAACTTTTCCTCTATATTGAATTGACAAAAATGGAAGATAGAACTGAACAGTTGAACAAATATCGTTTGATAAAGAGATTATTACTATTTTCGTTATTATTATCTGTGGTCTGCAGGTTTTCGGGCGTGTGGTAATATCTGCCAGAGTTGCATACCAAACAGGACAAACAAGCAGGTCAAAAAACCTGTAGACCATGGTTAATAAACTCTAAAATGGCAGATAATCTGTTAAATCACATGAACAATTCATCTATTTGTTACTTTTTGTTATTTTTTCTATTGAACTGCTTTTCGTAAAATTTCATGGTCAGGGGCTTTTCCTGAGGTTATGATTCAAGTTTGCGTATGCATTTCCGTGAATTCATTTTTCGGTCTTTCCCATAGGATTTTGCAGATTTTTTGAATCAATCTCACACAAAACAACGTTATTGGGTTGGCAACATTGTGCGTCAGTAACGTAAACAATGCACCGATGATAGCAGGCCATCTGTACTACCACGGGTAGATCGCTATCAATAAATTGGTTAATTTAAAAATATTGATTCATGGTTGAGGCGTTGGTATTCTTATTCGTGAAGTAGCAGAATGGGGAATGATGAAAGGAAGCGTCCCCCATTTTCGTTGATTTATTATGTGGATTCGACGATGTAGTGAACGTAAATTATTTGAAAATCAGCATATGAATTACAATCTGTATTTTCATGGGTGAAATTCTCATTCAAGCTACCTATTTTGAAGAAGAAGACAAGAACGTATCTCGAAGTGTTCTACAGTTTTAGTAAATTTAGATGGAATTTTTCATAATCAGACGTCTTATAAAAAAGTGAAAAAAAATGTTTCGAAAAAGTGACTCTATATGCAAAGTTCATACATTACTGTTCTGTTTTTGAAAAACAGGGAAACCGTGGGCTTTTGAGTTTGGAGTATCTACATGACGTAATGGTACTGAAATCGAACCTGTAAAGTTGTCAGGAGTTCGGATACCCTTCTCTGCATGATCCCCTACTATGAGAAAACAGGACAATTAGGAAAGTTGCCTAAGCAGCTGGTGAACTCGGTGTAGTTTTCGACACTGAACGAGGTCACCCAGTTGGAACCCGTACAGTAAAAGGCCTATTTTGCTTCTGCGGCAACACAAGGGATATTCTTCAACAATATTGAAGACATTGGCTTATCAAAGCGCCTGACAGTCGCTTTCCTCAGGTCGAGTGGGCTGAAGTCGTAAACTGACGGGTTCATCATGGCCTGCTAGGAGGGTGTCTTCTACCGCAGTCGCGTGATGAATATGAAGGTTCCTGACATAAGAATAAGTCAACGCATAGGGTCTTCTTCAACAACATTGAAGACATTGACTATTCAAAGCGCCTAACCTTCGCGTTCCTTAGGTTGAGTGGGCTGAAGTCGAAAACAGTCATGACCTGCTAGGATGGTGTCTTCAATCGTAGTCTATCGCAGTCTCGTGAAGAGTATGAAGGTTCCTGACACAAGAGTAAGTCAATGCATGGGATCTTCGTCAACAACATACATTGACTTATCAAAGCGCCTGATCTTCGATTTCCGGTCGAGTGGGTTGAAATTGGAAACTGAGGGGTTCATCATGGCCTGCTAGGATGGTGTCTTCAACCGCAGCCTACCGCAATCGCGTGATGAGTATGAAGGTTCCTGACACAAGGTACAGGGCCGGCCGCGAGGCTTCTGAGGCCCTCATGCACTCGCTGTCAGCATGCCCAGCCTATGCTGTCTCAGCCTATATCCATCGACATAACGCGGCCCTAAGAGTACTTTATCACCACCTACAGAACTTCTATGGCATTGACGAGACGCCGGTGTTGCCTAAAGCTTCGTTGTGAGGAACGAGAATTCATTGTCGAATTTATTGGAACTATTCGTTCCCCACCCTCAGGGTCATACAAGCTAATAAGCCTGATGTAGTACTTCTCGAACATCAGAGCAAGACGATATTTGTCGTAGAGTTTTCAGCTTATGGCGAGACGAATTTTGTCCGAAAGGAGGAGAAAAAACGGATAAAATATCTATCAAGATGGTTGTTCTGATTATTGGAGTGGTGGAATGATGTCCTTTCTACTCTCGAATTCCAAAATCATGTCAACTTGTCGCACTGAGACAGAAATCTTAGCCAGACAAATGAAGATGGCTGTCATTTTTGGCTTACTGCGCTTGCTTAGGCCACATGATTGTTGGTTGATGATGCTGGCGCGCCCTCCCGAATGTATCGGAGCTTCGGGGAAGACGGTCTTACTAGCGAACACTTAGGTTTGATTATTGACATTACAATGAAAATATATTCTAATAGGTGATAATATATATTTTTTGAATCAAAGGTCAAATAGAAGTTTTTTCAGAACAATATCTTCTTCCGATACAAAATTACAAATTCAGCCTAGAAGTAAATGTAAAAGTTCATAGTGGTTCTGCTCATGTGTGGACGGCAGAAGCTGTTCATTATAATTAATCAGAACTTTACAAAATCCACAACTCCAACACTAACACAAGCAGATGGTTCAATGGTGAATGTTCCTCCTGACGAAAATCAGATAATTTTCATAAAAGGGCTCTGAAACAACGCATTTTAAACTTATCATTTCAACCTTCTTCTTTAAAAAAAATATTGAATTACTTAAAAAAGAGGAATTAAATAATGCATTCAAGATTTAAAGGGATTCGTTTCTATTTCACCATTTGGCAACATCGGTTATAGCTAATAAATAACATTGAATCTGTTACCTGTATGAGACAAACAAAGATGACATTTTTCAGAGGCGTGCTGTTCTGTTTACTTATGTTCCGAGTTTCTAGACATTCTGTGACATATGACATATTGTGCACCTAACCTATCTTCCTCTATATAAATAAATAATAAAACAACTGTTGTTCATGTGGCTTGTAGAGGTGGTATTGAACTATAATTTATATTTTGCCTTAATTGTTGATTTATAAAGATGTAGGTACGTATGAATTATTTCAACTTGATATAGGCGCTGTTGCCAATATGTGAATTAGAAACAAATCCCTTCAAAAATTAATACCCAACATTTAAAACATCAATTTGTTGAAAAACTCATGAATTAAACTCAACTTTACTTTGTTCAAACTTGCATTTGCTGTAATAACCCAAATTGAGGAACATTCCCCATTCACTTTTCGACAGCGTTTAGTCAGGCGAATTTTGAAATAGCTCAATATCAACAAGGCGTCTGGCCCTGATGAAGTTCCCGTCATCGTACTCAAAAAGTGCGCAATTGAACTCGCACCAGTATTTTGCAGACATTTCAATCTGTCTTATAAGAAAGGGATTTTTTCTTTTTGTTTTGTTGCTCTCGTTCAGCCTATTTCCAAACAGAGCAAGAAAAATCTTCCAAATAACTATAGACCAGTCGCTTCAGACCAGTCGAGAAACATGAAGAATCAAGAGCTGTTGCGTTTGATATTCCTGAGTTCTTTGATACTGTATGGCATGAGGGTTTGCTGGCTAACCTTCGATGCTGTGACTTGTCAGATTATTTTTGTCTTCCTGAAAGAACGTTTTCCTGCAAGTGGCCGTCGATGGATATCTCTCAAATACTTTCACCATCAACGCTGGTGTTCCCCAGGGATCCATATCGTCTCCAACTCTCTTTTCATTGTACATCAACGACTTATTGGAAAAAAATTAAGATTCTAATATTGTGTTGCTTTGCTGACGACAGCACACTCGTCTCGTCATTCTATTTGGATTCCAGGACATCGGTTACGGAGGCACATTTTCACTGGCAGCAGTAGGTTGCATATCTTAATGAGAATCTAGAAGTGATTTCGAATTGGGGTGAAAGTAACCAATGCCATAGAAACCCAGGCATCGGTTTTCTCCAAGAAAATAAATGTCTCCGAACCGGAAATAATAATGTCAGGTCAGATAATTCCGTTTTGTGCTTCGATAAGTTTGTTGGGGGCTGAAATGGACACCACTATGTCTTAGCACAATCCTGTCGCTGGAATTGCAAAGGCTGCTTCTCAAAAGCTTGGAACACTGTCTTTATAAAACTCAGATCAGAACTTCTTTGGAGTATTGTTTTCATGTATGAAGCTCTGCCTACAAATATTCCCTGAAGTTGCTGGATTCCATCCAGAAAAGAACCATTCGCCTGATTGGAGACACGAACATCTCGTACAACCTTTATTGCCTGGAACATCTTAAAAAGGTGGGAGCTTTGTCTCTCTTCTATAGATACTTCCACAGGAATTGTTCCAGTGACTTGGCACATTTTATTCCAATAAGAGCGGTACATATCAGAAATACGCGACGAACTGTGACTGCTCATCGTTTTGAGGTTCAACTCTACTTTGTGTACATCAGTACACCTTGAACTTCACTGTTTAAGAACTCTTTCATCTGGAGAACTTATGTGGAATAAACTTCCTGAGAACGTTCTTCCAAAGGGATTTATTCTTCATCGATTCAAATCCAATATGAATCGCTACTTTCGCACAGGCACTGCTTCAAGAGCGCATTAAGGATTTTCCTGTATTGCTTGTGTTTTGTCCTGATTGAAAATCAATCAAAAAAATGAACTGTTGATTATATGTTTGATTTTAAAACTTTTAAAAAAGCATCAGACAGAATTTGCAATATTTGTTCAATATGACAGAAATTAGTGAGATTCTAGTAGAAATGACGTTTCATCCGCTTTCATTTTCCTTCACTCTCGAATATCGCAGTGGCCGCGTCGTGTGATCCTGGGAAAGTAAAAATGCACATTTCCTACAAATGCGACTTGTACGGGTAATGATTGAACGTCTCGTTTTGCTGCTATTTATTTCTACATTGAAAATAAATTAATGTGTACCAGAAAGATCGTGTGCTATTTTGTAGTGCTTGTTATAACATGAGGATCAGAAGAAGACGAGTCGATTAGTGGGGGCGGGCGCCCACGGAATTCCAGCGGATCTCGTGTAAGTAATCAGCCCGATAAATACAAGTGGCCTTCGGGGAAAACTTGTCATCGGACTGGGAGTTATCACGAAACATCTTCATCGTTTTGCAAATTGTAAATAATATAGCTTTCATCGCCAACTAATTTTGGATGTCGAAGTCATTATTAATCTGTGCACCTGTGCTCTGAAATACCATAAAATTATCGAAAGTACCTAACATCACAAAACCTAAAAATTTCATCGATAGATTTTCATTTTCAAATATTTTTTTTTATTCAGCAATACCGTAGGACGAGTGGTTTTATCTATTGCTGGTTGCTCGATTGGCATTGCTGAAAAATAACCGAGTTTAAAAAAATGGACATTCATCTGAGAAAATGTATCGAAGCTGAATGAATCGGCACAGGAACAAAATATCAATTCTCAAATTAAATCAATTGTATTACGCGAATAACGAGAAATTTCAACAAGAAACATTTGTTTGAAAGTACAATTATCAAAGACATGATGTTCGAATATATGAACAGAGTACTTTTTCAACAAAAGGATTTCACTGTTGTAATCCATCGTACTTCGAAATGAGACCGCAGATCCGGCCCCGCGACCTACTCGATGCAGTTACATGCATCAAAATGAATTTCTAAGGCAGGCAGTATGAAATTAATTCATATTGCAAGATTGAGGCAATCGTGAAACTAGCAGACTCATTGAAATCATCGAAATGCGTTTACGTCCATGGCGAGTCTAACTGTGTGATCGAGTGATGGAACCGCCACTGACAAGTTTGACAACGTATCGTAAGTGACGTCATGCGTCGCGTTAGTTCTGAGAATCGAGGGCTCAAATACGCAAAGGTAAATGAAGGTTCTTTAGAAGCCATCTAAACGTTCTTAGAATAAACAAAGATATTCGAAAGTGGAATATTTACGGGAGCCATCGACTGACAAAGATCAGGTTGAATTGAAATTCGAATTTATTGAGAAGAAGAATCCATTGTGAAATAAGTGTGATTTAAATCAAAAAGTTCGTCACAAAACTATTATGTATTCAAAATATTCCTGCAATTTAGGTAATTTGAAATACTGGTTGAATGAAAATTCCAGGATATATTATAGGGATATATATATAGTACAGCATTATTGTCGACTCCTTCTAGCTGAACAAATATTTTATCATAAAAACTTCTAACTGCTATCTCTTAAAATTCTCAGTTCATCTTTATACTATAACAAAGTATTCTGTCAGGAGTTGGCAACACAGAGATTGAATTATGATCCAATACTGAACATATTTTTCCTTACGTAGGCGTCATCTATACTCTATCTATCTAAGCAACAGAGTGCTCCAAAACATTATCATGCATAGTACACGTCATCTCCCAGACAATGCTGCTGGTAAATAGTGGCACTAAGGAACGACCGATTTCTTTATAATATGCGGCTGGGTATAGAAACATTTTTTTAGGCGACGTGTAGGGACACAAATTGACAGTTTCTTCAGCCTCATCAGTACTTGACATTTTTTAAATTTTGAACCCCAAAACACCGTATATGTACACAGCACAGGCGTTAAAATTAAACTGACCACTCCGACTCTGTAGCACTATACCTGAAACAATGAATTCAGCCAGCCGATTGCAGTTAAATCTGATTGGCCAGCGTAAGAAGACTTGTTTATTTTACCCAAAAGATACAAATGTTCGTGGTGATCATGCTTTGATCACACATCTATCTTTGTTCGGATTACTGTTTATTGAATGGATTCAGTTCATGTGGGACGGTTGCAGGTTGGGTTTGCTCCATTCACTTAATCGATCGCTGCGTGAACCGGTGCTTCAAGCCGCGAGGTCGAACGTTCAAATTTCACTTTCTATCTTCCAACTCGTGCTAGGAATCGCACCTTGAAAGGTTAGACCTCGTTAATCATTAGCTTGCACAAATTTCAACTACTGAGAGCTCTCGTTCGTGGGAAGCGACAGATTCAAACAGATTTAAGAGATGTGATAGACATAAATCTCAACCCTAATTCATTTTAACTCATCTCATCACGATATTGAATTTTCAAAAAACTATTTGTTTTTCGTACCTCATGTATCATTCTTTGTCACTCTCAAAAGTTGTTCAGAATAAATAACTACTAATAATATTTGTTGATAATGGCAAAGTTCAATTCGAAATCCTGCTGACAATCTAATAACTCTGTCCATAAATGACGCCACCGCTGGCGGTTTCTTAATTGACTTTTGGAACTGCATCGCACCTCTGTTGCTTGTTTTCCTTTTGGTCTGTCTTCTCTTTTAGCGAAAACTGCAACCAGTGGCGTACCGGTCTAGGTTTATGTTGCACCCAGATAGTCAGGCAAATCGCTGAGCTGTTCTTTCAATTTTTTGTTGTTTTTTGTTAGTTTTAATTGTGATGAGAAAACTATTTCATTTACTTGTCGGAAAATTTAAATGACCCAAGACGTTCAAAAGCTCTAATATGTAACAACAAGATCTTCGTCTTGAAATTATTGAAATTCGAAGAATCTAGAGAAAGTATAATATGAAGTCTTCATTTGTTGTGACTATCGTTTCAAGAATACTGGTAACGGTCAAAGAGTGGTTTTTGCATAAAAAATACACCATTCCTATTCAGTGAATAGTGGAAAAACTATTTTGAAAAATTCTTTCGAAAAGGAAAGCGTTGTCCAAATGGAAAGTTGAAAAAACAAATAGTTCCAGGCGTTCTGATTAAAGAGAAATGTTTTATCTCTCACTCTTTCTCTTCTTTCAAAAATATCAGTCTTCATGAGGCCATCGTTAGCTTCCACTTCCATACATTAAAACTACGCATACAATTTTCAACCATACCTTTTTTTCGATACCTCACAACCTGAAAAAGAAATCCGTATCTGGGGGATAAATGGGCCTATGTTGCAACTCTGCATTCTTAAATAATGTCCAACATTTATCTGAACCCCATCAATTCCATAAGCGATAAAAATGACAATCTGTTCCATACGGCAGTGGAATAAAAGCTTATAATATCAGAGTGTCGTAAAAAGCAAACTAACAGGTTTTCCCCAAAAAGTTACTTTCTGAAGAAAAAATCTTGTTGGTCAGTAACTATTTGTAGTATTGAAATCTTGCGTTACAAATAAGATAAGAGAAGAATAATTCTCATACTTCAATTTGATAAAAAAATCGTCTCATTCTGTTTCCAAAATCATCTACTATCTGCTTCAATTGAAATTTGGTTTAATTTTTTTCTTATGTTTTGATAATGGTGAATTGGAGATTACTTGCCAACCCTGAAAAGAAGAACTGATAGTTCCTCGAAGTGAAAGTACATAATGTCTTCGTAGATAATAACTTAACTGGAAGAAATTGCCCAAAAAGTGGGATACGGATGGCTGATGTCACTGTGATACATTGGATTTTTCTAATAGAGAATCCCAATATTACTGCGTTGGGAACAACGGGAACAACAACTCAGGCACTGCGAACGTTACCAGATCGCATTTGATAATGTCTACCGCAGTAATAGACGAAACGGCAGACATAAAAACATGCAGACCACGGTCAAAAAAACCGGAAAATAGCTTTCACACAGTTATCTCCGTTAGTGAAAGTTAACATTCTTTGATCAACCCCAATACATTTTAGAGAAGCCAATTTTTGAGTTTTCTTTGTTAACATCTGAGAGGGTGGTAAAAACAGCTGAACAGCTGAACAAACCAATAAAAATGTCGTAGATGAAGTCTTGATGAAAATCCATGACAACGTAATTAAGTAACTTTGTAGCAAAATAGTTTACAAAAGCCCAATATTTGTTTCACCATACAATAGCTTCTTCAAGCTTCAGCTTCTTAATATGTAATTCAAATGAGCTGTCGTGAAACCACAACGGAATGCATCGATATTAATGAATAAACCTTGTTAATGAGTTATTAGAGAAGCCATGTGCAATTAGGTCAGAAGTGGAGAGTAGAGGAAAGTATCTTCTGTATAAAAGTATTTGATTCGAAAAAACATTTTTTCTTTCGTGTAAGTTAATGTTCATATGAAAGTAGTTGTTTCAGGGTGGATTTCTTCCAGTTTGTGTCTGAGAGCTGCTTCTTGGCAGCTCTTGGCATGGATCTACACATCCATGTATAGAGTTACTCATTTTCAAAATAACTACTTCCTTTCTTTGGAAGATTCACACATTTTTTTGTATCAAGATGGAGTTGTAGAAATCCAAAAACTTTCTTTCCCAAAAAAAGAGTAAAAATAATTTATCTGGATTTACCGATTAGGGCATTCAGAGATAATACTGAAGTATTTCAGCTTAACGAATATTATTTTTTCACCAATTGAATCCTAGTACTCTAGCAATGACAGATGTGGTAATGAAATACCACAGCTGTCATTGAATATAACTGGCCGATACTATATCCGTACTGAAACCTAACTTTCCTCTAATACTATTTGATTCATCAAATTACTAAACATTCGGAATCCAATTCGGAAGGGAACATTTTTACTCGTTCTATTTTGTAATTCAATCATTAAATCTCTATTCAGGAAGACGTCACCAACAGAAAAAATCCAGACAACTGCATGAAACCAGAGTTCAAAAACAAAGCGTTCGTCTTATAATACAGCTTTGTTTTGTTTTTGGGTTTTGGTTTCATCCACTTAATTCTTGTTGAAAAATGTAGCTTTCGAATCTTATGTCAGCCATCCTGTATGGTCGATAGCTGAATATGTTTTCGATTCAATCTTCTTCAATGATAATGATGACGATTGTTTCAAGTTTTTTTTACACTTCTCAAATCTGTTTGAAGCTGATTTTGTCTAACATCTATTTATAAATTTATGCTATATCCTCAGAAACTGTTTTTTTTGGAGGGGGGGAAGGTGTATTATGTTAAAGAATTCCCGCTTTTATCATTATTGGCATTTGAAAAATATTTATGTTCCTCCACTGACCAGGCCAGCGGACCTTTCGGTATTTGCAATTAAAATAACACCCGTCCGAAGGCAAAATCTCAAAGTATGGTGATGAATGTGATTGTTTTTTCAAACACTACGCGAGATTATTTGCTTGCCAAGAAATAAAACATAATTGGCAACTTCGCGGTTATGTTTGACAACTCTCCGAAATATTTTTTTCATTTAACGGAGACGAAAAGTAATCATTTTCAATTTACCTCGGGTGTTGATAAGAATACGGTTTTGGGAGAATGAATCAAATCGATCATTCTGGAAAATTTAATAATTATTGAAATATAGCGTTTTCTCTTGATAGGCAATTTGAAAAGAGATATACGAGAGTACAGTTTCTCAATTTAAAAATCAATAAAAACAATTCAGATACGATGATAACAGATACAGCTATTGCATTGAAACAGACAAATATTAGAGGTATAGGGGCATACAAAATCAATAAAGTAATTCAGAACCATCCATTCTCTTTATCAAACCGTAGAGAAACAGGTATAATTAAAACTATACAACAGAAAATAAGAAAACATTATCTTGTTTTCGTTTCGTTATCCTTGAACAGGAAAATTGAATCACTCATTCAAAATGAAAACCTTGATGTCATCAAGAAAGGCCTAACGATATATAGTCAAAATTAACTAAAAAATTTCCTCTCAGATTCTAAAATCATTTACACTGAATCAGAGAAACAGAGAATCACCAACATGAACCTCTTCTGCCCTAAACTATATGGCAGAGTAAAAACGCATAAAGAGGATAACCCCATAACTCCGGTAGTTTCGTATATGAATAGTCCGGGAGGTGAACTAGGAATACGTCCTAAAATGTTATTCAAAAATATTACCAATTTCGTCCCACCTCATAGCATTGAAAATTCACTGACTTCAGTGGAAAACATAAGGAAGCAAACCATGCCACATAATTCAATTTTGTTTCATTCGATGTAAAGAGAATGTTCTCCAACATACCGTACAACGAATGTAAGCCCCTCATTATAGATATATTAGATCAAGCCAAAGTAGGCCATATCACTTCCTTTGAAATTTCTAAAGCTCTCGATGTGTGCTTAAATCAGAGTTACCTACAGTTCAACAACAAATTTTATGAACAGGATTCAAGTTTACTAATGGGCCCACCCCTTAGTCCACTTTTAGCAGACATATTCATGAACAGCTTATGTAGACGATATTTCTGCCTGTTCAGAGATACTACACGACAGCTGAACCAATTTATGACATTCATGAATAATGTCAATAGCAACATTCAGTTCACACTCGAAACAGAGATAGAGAAACAGATACATTTTTTAGATCTGACCATTGCACACAATCAGAATAAATTTGAGTTCAATGTCTTCAGAAAACCTAGCTATACAGACATTACCATCCCAAGTGGTTCTTTCCATCCAGATAGTCATAAATTAGTAGCCTACAATTCAATGTTGCACAAAGCTAACAATCTAGTTAGGGAAATTGATATTATTACACAGATAGGCCATAATAATGGTTTCAATGCAGATACAATCCAGAAGTTATTCAGAAAACAAAGTCGTAAATTGACTTACAGATTAATATACCCCCAGATTGAAGAATCAGAAATCAAGAAATGGGTAACTCAAACATATTTTGGTAAAAGAAGAGAGATAATTGCGGGTTTCTTCAGAAAAAACAATGTGGAAGTGGCACTCATACCACATGCCAGGTTATCTGATTTCCTTTCCAATGCCAAAGATAAAATGGACAAGTTGGAGAAATCTGGAGTTCATAAGCTTAAGTGTCCGGTGTTGAATATTGTTTGTGTGGGACAATGTGGTCGAAATTTCCAAAAGCGGTATGTTGGACATCAAAGGTTCCTTCTACGTTTTCAAACCATTCCTTGGCATGCAACGACAAGTTCCCGAATGAAAACGATACGGAAATTTTGCAGGATTGCAAAATCAATTATTTGGAATCCTTGGAAATTAACAAGCATACACATTGCGGGTGCAAACTGTTGAATGATCAAATCGATTTAGTTTACTCACCGGTTTTCGAATTAGCATATCCACATTGGCACTAGTAAACAAAATACAGGTACTCAATCAAGCTAAGTACCTCTATTATCACCTACAGTGTTGGTATATAAGGGCTAATGCAGTCAATCATTGTTAGTTTAATGTATAAGTTTGAAAATGTCCTTATAGGCTGAAACTGCAGTAACGTTCGATAACTCCGATATATCCAGTGATAAGTGGGCCCAAGAATTTTAATTTTTGGACAGAAAAATGGAATTATTAGCCTTTTGAACTTTGTCGGCCAAGGTATTTGCCATATCCTGACAAACCGGTATCTATCATTTTGAAATCAAAAAGTACATACGGCATTACTTCATTGAGAATTATATGATTGACCCACAACCAGATAAACCTTTTCGAATGGGTTATACAACCATTTCTTCATGAAGGAATCTGGATATTTTGTACTGCATCTCCAATACCTCTGCAACATTTTCGATAACTCTGTCTTGGATGACAGATCTTCTTTGAGTATAAACTACTCAGTCACTGCCTCAATCTTGGTATTCCACCAGTATGGTGAAAGTTGAGTTTCAAAATGCTTGGATTCTCTCAGCAATATTATTCACAGTGATATTGTGGGATATGGTCCTAGGGCTCTAAGACGGAATATTCTTTTATCGAAAATTTTCTCCCAAATGTGGTAAGTGTCCCTGCAAGTAGTTCTCAATGATAAACAGGACATATTGAGGCTGAAAGATCCTCTTCATGGACCTTCCAAGCAGTAATTTGCTAGCCGTTCCTACCTAGTTGGCCAGCTTTTGAGTGGCCAAGTCGTGGACTCTTTTGTCTTTCCCTGAGTTAATCTGTACAACTAAGCTTAATCGAAGCTGTACCGCTTTCGTATTGTCTTTTAATCTTCATTTTATATCGTTTTCTATGTCTGAAATATGAGCACGGCGTTCACCACATACTGTGGTGAACACTTGTTAGTGGATGTGTTCCATTCTAAGGTGAGTATACCTTTCTTTGTCATCCAGCTGGCATATAGTGGTTTCATCTGTGATATGTCCCCTGTTTATTTCCCATCGTTGTCTCTGAATTGGACATTCCACATAATAGAGTCGCGAGGTTCAGATCGGTTTCTCTTATAGAAAAAATAGATGACCTTAAACTTGAAAGCTCCTCATGAAACAAATGTATTCTTGAATGTAAAATGACAATGTTTCATCAACACTGTTCGCTTCATTGTTTTCTTTAAATAATCATCAGAAAATAAATGACTGGGATTACTTTGTGATTTATAAACTGATCATGTTCTAGTTGAGAAGGGAAATATATCAAATTGAAGATATCGAATGTAACAGAAATCATTCCGTCCATGTTGAATTTTTTTAGACCAGCTAAAATTGGTGTTGTAATCGTATTTTTCATCGAAAACGACACAGGCTAATAATCACAAAAGATTTCGTTATATCGTCATATCTTGACTTTCTTTGGTGGTATCCCACAGATACATCTTCAAAAAGTATCATTTTTGAAACTATGTAACTCTGACCTGCTCCCATTCAAACTCTTCTCTTTCTGCATTTACCTTTGATTTATTTTCTTGAAATTTTCGAACCAATTATAGAATTTAATGGTATCAATTTCCTTAATGATGTCGAAATGTTTCCCATACGTTTTGGCTGAGTATCAAACATAAATTCTGAAGACAAAGGTACAATTAAATAGTTGACACCCGCCAAATAGCGATTCCTGTGAATATTGTCGCATAAATCTTAATTACGCAAACTGGTTTATTTTATATTTGGCCGGCGTTGTATGCGTGGAGATCTTTTTTTTTCATATAGATTCAAATGTTTTTGAATTCAGGCTAATACAATATTTCGACTCTGAATGTCCGTTCCACTTTCTGTTCAAATGATCTATCGTTCCTCTTCAAAACCTAAATCGACGTCCGGGCATTTTTTCACAAATTTCAGTAGATAGATAGATATAAGTTTATTGTTCAGACTCCAATTAAACATTGCATTGATAAGTTAAAATACCATAGTTACATTTTGCTTATTACTAAAATAAAATGTAAAAATTATTAATACCCGTAAAATATAAGAATACTTATATAAAACTATCCAATAGAATTAAAATCGTCAATAGGACTCTGATACCACATCGTGAATTCCTATATTTCATAGAATGCATTCAAGAGCAGAAAATATTTCAGTTTAGACTTGAATCTGAATAGGTACGACTGGTTTCACAATTCATGGGGATTTTTTGTAATTGTTGTATGTGGCTAATTCTAGTCTGAATTAATTTTTTTGCGATTTTGATAGTTTTGAAATTCTGAATTTTGCCTGAGAATATTTTTGTGAATGTAGGTGTGAATCAGAAGTTTGTATGAATAAATACTCGTGGAAGTTAGAAGTTTTTTCTCTTTGAAGATATTTCTGCAGGATTCTCGATAATCCAAATGGAACATCGGGAAAATTATCCTTTTTTGTACTAAAAAGACTCTGGTACTATCGGTGGCCAAACCATAAGCTACAATGTTATAACTCATAGTCGAGTAAACCAATGCATAGTACACAGAAATTATAATACCCTTTGCATCAAGGTAACTTATCAGATTTTCTAATGCGAACTAGTGCTTTATTCGATTTGGAGCAGATCATAGAGATGTATTCCTCCCATCTGAGATTGCTATAAACAATTGTATCTAGAAATTTACAACTTTATTGAAATATTATTGTCTGATTATAATGTTCAGTTGTTCTGTGGAAAGTTTTCCTGTTTTGGAACACTGGAATTGAACCGAAATGGTTTTAAAATAATGTATGATCAAACGGTTCTTTTTACACCAATTGTCAAATTGGAGAATGATGTTATTTGTTTTTCTGAGAAGCTCATTTGTAACTGCGCTGGATATTATCATAGATGTATCGTCTGCGAACATATAAACCTCTTCGTCATTTATGTAATCAGGAAGGTTGTTGATGAACAGTTAGAAAATCATGGGGCCGAGAACGCTCCCCTGGGGAATACCAGTGTCAATTAAGTAATCATCGGAAGTTTGTTCACTAATTTTCAGTAGCTTACGACCGTCTAGAAATGAACGGATCCATTGTAATATGCTTCCAGGAATCCCAAGTGCATTTATTTTTGTTACGATAAATTCAAAGTTTAGCTAGTAGAATGCACGTGACAGGTCGAAGAAAAGTCCAATAAAAACTCTTCCAGCGTTTGTGAATTGGTTACCCACTATATCTGTTGTTTCTTTTTGTCACACAATCTTTGACTTTCAAAGAATTTAGTTTGTACGTATTTTTTTCTTATACTCTCACGATATTCCATGTATCACTTCTCGCATTACACCATCCAATTTAACCATTAAATTTTCGGAGAACATCTCCAGCCCTGGATATCGCCTTACTTGATCAACATTGATACAATCAGCAAAAAGAGGCAAAAATTCTTTGCCATCACCAACACAATTATCGTAAATTGATTTTTGGGCGTCTCGATTTTAATTTTAGAAGCGGATAAATTGCATTGTATGGTGACAAACATCGCTTAACTTTCTTTCTTACGTAGCAGTGTCGCCAGTTTCGGCTTTGATGAAACCGACGATTTGCATCAGTAGAATTTGAGATTGTTGTTGATTATTTGGTTCGAACATTATCAGTTAAGAGAGCGCGTATATTTTTGCTGTCGAGTAAATTAACATTTCAGGAATACTTACTGCTACTCCACCCTTGTCAGAATGCGATGTGTGTTTAACAATGGAATGGGAGAGTTTGCATTATCTGGAAATATTTATACAGAAATGGTTTCACAAGATAACTTTCTCATGACGAATTTGTTTTTTGTCAATTGCACAATGTTTGTGTAGTGATAGAAGTGATGAATTATTATATTCGAATATATTCTGCATCGAAAATTCCAGAAGTTCTCCAAACTGCAAATACTGTTGGTCAATTATGTAATCATATTCTGTTGGAAAACAAGGCAAAATGATCTCCAATCACACGTTTGAACCAATTACAGTTGACCAGATTCATAACTCACTACCTTTAAGGCCAAGGTGATTTGCATAAACCCTCCAATCTGCGGCCCATGTCTCTAATTCCAACCTTAGCGAAAATTATTCAAAAATTAGTGAATAAACGATTGAATGATTTCTTAAATTTGCATGATGTCATGAGTAATAACCAATTTGGGTTCCAGAAGGAAAAGGATACAAGTGATGCAATATTCTCTTTCCTTTATAAACTTTATTCAGAAATAAATGCTGGTGAAGTAGCTTCCGCAATTTTCTGTGACCTTACGAAGGCTTTTGATTGTGTCAATCATGGATTATAACTCAAAAAACTTCACCTATCACATCTGGTGTGCCACAAGGTTCTGTGTTGGGTCCAGTTCTGTTTTTTGTTTTTGTTATATATTAATGATTTGACTATGATAGATATATCTGGCAGCTTTACTCTATTCGCGGATGATACAACAATATTGTGGAAGGAAAAAACCCAGCAAAACTACATAAAAAGATATCATCTGATTTATAAAAGGTGAAAAATTGGTATGATGCTAATTTATTATCCTTGAATATGTCCAAAACAAATATAATAACATTTAAATGTCTGCTAAATGACTGCTAAATTTCGTTGTAATTTTTCGTAATTAGTAAATCAAAGTTTAACTGTTTGAAAAGTGCAGTAAAGAATAAATTATTGACTTTTCATTGATATTGTTTTTCAATTATGCTTATGTATCAAGCTATTTCGCAAAAAGTAGAAATAAAGTGAAATATTTATCTGTTTTTAAAAACTGTATCAACTTTGCATCATTTTTGGCATAATTTTTTCTGGTGTTTTAAATTTTTGCGAAATAAGTTGTATTTAGAATTGCAATTGGTAATAAAAATGCGTTGGAAAGATAAGTTAGGCTTAAAGCACTAACTTTGTTGAGGTTTGGCTAAATTTGAGAAATCGGCAAATGTCAAATTTTCGAAAAACTGTAAAAAAACTAAATTTGTACTAGAGAGCTATGGGTTAAAAATGAAAAAACAATCATCTTTTGTCTCTACCGATTTTCGAAATTTCGAGCAATAACTGCTTTTCTGAACATTTTTTGGAAAAAATGTCAAATGTGACAGGGAAGAAAAATCACTTGATCGGTCATATGCATGTCATTTGGCATCATTTTTAGAGCACAACCTAATGGAGTTATCAAAAGTTGCTTGAAGAGATGAACAAAAAAAAATCCCATTTGATGCGGACTTTATGTGTGACACTGTATATATATGCATATATATCTATATTCTGATCACTCACATTGATTTCAATTTAAGAACCAGGTAGAGGTAGACAGCTATTTCAGCCTATAGGGCATCGTCAGTATATCACGATATGTTTCGCCAACAAAACTAAATAACTTATACTATGTCCATCTAACCAACAGGGTGCTCCGAAACATTGTCATGCATAGTGCACGTGATTTCCCAAACAAGGCTGCTTGTACAGAGATGCACTGAGGAACAACCAACTTTACAAATCAGTAGTCTGTTCAGAGGTTTCAGACATTTTGGAAATACCGTATATGTACAATATATAGTTTGAGAATATTTTTGGAAATGTAACATACAATTATTCACTTCACGAAAAACGGTTAATTACCACAGCAGTTGATTTTGCTCAAAATATAAAACAAATGAAAAATTTTCGAAAACTTTTAGTTTGTGTGTGCGTTTCTTTGTGTGTTGAGGAACAAATTACAGTTTTGTCACACATGAACAAAGCTACAAATCACATAAATAGTTTATCCTACTCTGTCCAAGAAAGGTATTTCTGAATTGTATGCAATTTGTATGTTTCAGGAATACTGAACGATTTTATTACAGGAACAATCCCATAACATGAAGATTCATTCCGCACTTAGTCTGATAAATTGGTGGCACCGAATGCTGCACCCATGTCCATTATTAATATATTCTCACTCAAGTGAATATATGCGATTTCCTATGGTTGTACCGGGTGTGAATATTTCTAACAATCGCAGAACTCAACTTTTTTAATTTTATTAAAAGAAGACGCAATGCCTTACTGCATTATAGCTCCATCAAGGGCTTTGGACAAAGTTCCAGTCTGTTTGTAATATTCACTAAAACTTTTTGCTTCCTTTGGTGTAGGTTCTCGATGTTCTAAACGTTGCGAAACGATCCCATGAATTAATTGGTGAGATCGAATTTTTTGCAATCGTATATTGATACTAATAACATAGTAATATCAATGGTACCAGGTGTTAGACTCTTTACAGGAGGTTCAGGTGGAGAGAAGTTGGGTGAAAATCTTTTAAACCGCATGCAAAATACTTTATGCAGCGCTTTTTGTTTCATTAGTATGAACATGGGTTCAACTGATATTTCGTGGTGTGTTGGCGAGAGGTCTGGGGATTTGTGAAACGTGCGGACGGGTGTTGTCGTGGAGCTGGATCGGACCTCTTCTGTTGACCAGTGCTGGCTGCTGCTGCGGTATATACCATCGATTTCTTCACATGCTATGATGATTTGGCCCCGTTGCAGAAAGTAATATTGAAGCACACCAGCCGCTGATCACAATACAGTAACAATATATTGTTGTATATATTGTATAGTGATCACCACTGTTCTGAACGTCTTCTGTTTTCATACATGGAGAATACATTATATCGCGTGACGATCCAAAAAATATTCGTTTTTGTTGCGCAAAAGCAAAGAGAACAGACCTCGAAACGTGAAAATTTCTGCCGATCGTTCAAATCGTGAGACACTCACTTGTCGAGCTTTTCAATCTTTCAAATGAGTTTTGAACCGCCAAAAACCACCGAAAACCCAGTTCTTCCGCCATACCACGCACCGTTTGCGATTGGTTGATCACACCAAGATCATCAAATCCTCGTCCTGAAGTACTATAGGTTAGGTTAGGTCCAAAGTGAGTGGGTCTATTCGACCCTCCACCGCAACCCGCAAGGGTTAATTGTGGCTCTCACCTATTCACACTCGGCCAAATAAACCCAGCCTATTACTTTGTATGGTGAGTGGTCTTTCAGGTCTGCCGAACTCTAAAAACCTGATTTGGTCCTCAGCGGGGCAGGCACAAAGTATAGTCAAGGTGCAAGATTCCTACATTGATACCCACGACAACCTTTTCATATGAGGGTTTTTGCGCGTCACCTACACCTGACGATGCCTTAGATTCACCCGTGCAGGGCTTTTTCGCCTCTGGTTTTGGTGAATCATCACTTGAGCGCAAACGTTTGCTAACCTGCTCATGAGGGGTTTGTTCCTCCACCTAAGACAGATTATGTGTACACCACTCAAGAATTTGGTGCAAGGCGGTTTTATAAGGTACCTCGCTTTCGGGGAGACGACTCAGTCATTTCCTGGCCTTTCCTAAACCTTCCTAAGCCTTTTTTTTTAGGTTCAGTTATTGGAACTGGAGTTGGAGAGTTGAGAAGCTCCCGCTCCTGATCTAAATTCACAGGGAGATCCTTTGGAGTCGTAAGTTCGACATCCATCTCCTCTGTAGAATCAGTGTCAGAAAGAATTTTTAAGTTTACTCTGTCCATAATAGTCCCACGAGTAACTAGGGAAAGAAATTCAGTCATGGTAGAGCCCCGCATTACCGTGACAAGGCGATGCTACGACGAGAGGGCGCCCGGTATCTCGAAGGTTCCGTAGAGACAGCTGATAGGCTCAGTGTCATTCATCCTTTCGGCACGGATACACACACCTTAGGATTTAGGAGACCATTCAGTTAGGGAATAACAGAACCACAAGTGATTCTGTCATTTCCGTATTCAGCGGGGCTACGTGGAAGCATGCATCCGATGGCCGGTTTGCTCAACCCCCACAGCCAAAAACAGCATACACAGTGGTTCAGGCAGTGAAAGATGAAAAAGGACAGCCAACCCGCCATTACTGTACTGTAAGTCGACCACTTTGTGGCTCATTATTGAGTTTGAAATCTCCGAAACGAAATTCCGCAAATCAACGTCAAACAGTTCGTTCATTAACACTGTCATTGCAAAATGCCTGTTTAATTTGTAGGGGTATTTAGACAGCGTCTAGAATTAATTTGAATTCGCAGAGAAAAATTGGCCTCTAAACGACATCATATGGTTCCAAGTTGAAGGGGGGCAAAAACTAAAGTTCGGAAAATATTTCAATGTATAGAGTACAAAATCTCTCTCCATAAGTATATACTTCGACATAGTAGAATGAAGAGTCATTGAAATATGGAGCTACAGAAACAAATATCATTTAAACGGAAAATACTTTTGAAACAATCTTCTTTCATTATTTTCACTAATGTGTCACGTACAAGGAACATTCTTTTGTCAATCTGCCTTCTGTGATGCCATTTTTCATTTGACCCTTTTCTGAAATTGAAAATTATGCATATTTTTATGTATAGGTAAATTGCTAAATGAATATTATTTTTTATTTGTTCGATTTATGAAAATGTCAGATAGGGATGTACGCTAATTCATGAATGATTGTATACTTTTTCATTTCTTTCAGACTCTAAATTGAAAAATGTCAACATGCATGAAGAATTGCTAATTCAGTGCCATTCAACTTGAGTTTCTCGCAATTATTATGTTTTCTCTTATAACTTTACACGGTGAAAGAATGCAAATACAAACCATACAAAATTAAAATGACAGGTGCAAATAAAAAGGCATATCATCTAGTTTTTCTACATTTTAGATAAGAATCATAAGTTCTTTCTACGTTATGTTGTTCCCTTCTTTTGTGACATTTCGTATGAGAGAATTACCATAAACGACTAATATGGAATTCTGTTATGTACACCGGACAACTGTTTGATTTGTATCTCCAACATTACCTCTTTTTATGCCGTAGAAGTATCGGAGCAGTTCAACTGAACACGATCTATTTTACGAGGTGACATCGAAAAGATAACTTTCAAGGAATTGAATAAGAAATATTTCTAGTATTTTACTAACCATGAAATAAGTATAGTTTTCAATGATGTATTGCATATTATTTGCTCCTGATAAGTTTACCCCAAAAAGTTACTGACAACATATAAACTACTGAAGAGTCCAATTAGTCAGTAACTTGTCGTACTCATAGATTTTGCATACAAATTAGAAAATCAACTGAAAAAAATTGAAATGTTTATACTTCGCTTTCCTTAGAAGGTAGATGTTTCGACCAAAACTCCAAATTCACTTGAAAATCACGCCTCAATTGTAAACAGCTATATTTTCTCTGACACGTCCAGATATCATATGCGATAGTCTATATGTTTTTTGAGAAATCAGTTAAGGTTCATATTTCAGGACTCCTTTACGATAACATGTCTTTCAAAGAATATCGTATCTCATTAAAAGGTAAGAAACACCTCTAAAAGTTTCGAGCATTGTCTTTTGTATAGAAAGAGATGAGATTGCTGATGAGGTAATAAGACATTGGTCTCATTCTGAAAGTACATTATTGACGATGGTGTATATGAGATATTCCGTATCGTAACTCTTTCATATATTATGTCATGTAGCATTCCTATGAAAAATATCCATTTTCAATCCACAATGGACATTTTGAAGTACAAACTAAACAGTACAACTAAACAAATCATTGTTCTCATGAAAGTAGTTATTTCGAAAGTACTTTTTCTTTCGTTTAATTCAATGTTCATGTGGAAGTAGTTGTTTTGGATGGGGTATTTTCCCAATTTGTATCTGAATGTAACATCTCTATTGATGATAATAATAGTAATAATAATCGTCTTTATTGTTTTCCAGCTGTAGTTACATACATATATTTAGATAAATTACAGAGCTAGTTGCTGATATAACAAAAGCCAAAGTTCAACTCAGTTACCACAAGTGCTACTGAGTTGTTCTTCTACTCAAAAAGCAATCTCCATTGCTTTTTTCCATCTTTCAAAACTTTTTTTTGTATAAGGATGAAGAAGCATAAAGTCACGAAGCTTATTTCTTATATTTGAATAGTTATTAGTTTCATATCTTCAATGTTATTTCATTTTCACGATCTGGAGGGTTCGTCACTGATGATCGTTTAGAATGCACTCTTCCTCATATAACTCAGCCCTTGGGCTTCTGGTGCCGATATTTCGTAGAACATGTACCTCATGCACTTCAGACTGTCGCAAAAGTACAGGTACAGTTCGCTTTATCGATTCTCGATTGCAATGAGCAGTTTACTTTTTTTCTATTAAAATTTGTGTTATGATTCACAAGTTAGGAATATTCGAGAACATACATTTTGAGCCTCTGGATTCACCACATCTGTAAAAAAATTAAAAAGTTTAGCAGAAAAATAACAATTATATTTAGCAAAAAAAAAATCACAATGAAATAAAATGCAAGCAACAACCAAAGGAATAGAACTATTAACACGAGATGAAAAATAAAAAAATTATTGACAAGAAATTGACAGATTCCAAACCAAGTTACTTCAGGACGTTTCGATTGTTAGTATCCACAATCGTCTTCAGGTGATAACAGGCTTGTCTGGCTTGTCTGGTCATCAGTAGTGCCATCAGTACCACACCGTCAACGGCTATGGAGATCCTTCTAGATCTACCTCCTCCAAATTTTTCTGGAGAGAGGCTAGATTGACTGCATACAGACTTATGCACATTGCCAATTGCACAAATCAATTCAATGCAGAGTGCAACAGACTGTTGATTGACACTGGAAGTCACAGCATTCTGAAAATGACCTCTGACTTTATGCCTCCAACTGTCAACTACGAACTGCCTTATAAAGTACTGTTCCCGAGTAGATATGACTGGATCCTCCAGGAGAAGGACATATTAAGAGCAGATAGTTATTGGTTCACAGATGGAACAAGTACACCTTCCGGTTCCGGTACAGGTGTTTTCAGTCGCAGAACCAGGACAGAGATATCAACCTGCCTAGGAACATATGCGACTGTATTTCAAGCAGAAATTTAACCTATTGCTTTGTATGCGGAGCGATTGGAAGAATCCAACCTCATACACAAGCCAATGAAAATATTCTGGGACAGTCAAGCGGCGTTGGATTCTCTTGGCTCCTACCGAGCAACGTCTAAATTGGTAGCAAATTGCCAAGAACGACTCTCCTCGATAGGAAGACTTAGAGGATTGTCTCTGGGATGAATTCCTGGCCATACTGGCCTGGAAGGCAATGAGGCTGCTGACTCCCTGCAAGCAGCTTCATCAGAATAGAACCTGTCATTGGACTCGCTTCAGGCTTTGCCAAACAAACATTAAACACCTGGATGGCAAAGAGATTTATGGACTTCTGACAGGAGACAGTGTGTGTCGCCTTTGTTTGGAAAATCATGGAATAGTAGAGCTAATACTTTGTGCCTGTCCCGCTGAGGACCGAATCAGGTTTTTAGAGTTGGGCAGAGCCGTTCTCTTACCATCTGACCTGAAAGATCACTCATCATTAAAAATAATCGGCTTCGTTGAGAACCTGGGTTCATTTGGTCGAGTGTGAATAGGTGTGAGCTACAATAAACCCTTGTGAGTTGCGGTGGAGAGTCGAATAGACCCACTCACTTTAGACCTAACCTAAATCAACCTAACTTGTGAGCAGCTTCTTGAAGCAGTGACTTGAATTCTGGGCTATCATGCCAGTCCTTAGTTCAATCTTGGGTCAAGTTTAGTGTTGGAAATATTTCCATGGAAACGGAAATATTGGAAATTTATAAACGTACCTTGGAAATATTGAAAACATTGGAAACATTGAAAAATGTTAATAAAATATTAAAATTTTGTCGTAAGAAACAATTCAAATTTGATGTTTATCAAGCCATAAACTCATAATAGAAGGGTTTTCAAATATGAAAGATTCATTAGTTTGCAACTAAGTTGCAAAGATATACTGCATAGTATATAGCTGAAGAAATGGGTAAGATAATTGAAAAATACGGATCAAACAAATTCTTAGGACACGTATCAGATAATGCAAAAAATACGCAACTTGCTGGAATTAAACTAAAGGAAAAATATTGTATTATTCCATATGGTTGTCTTCCCCATGGTCTCAATTTGTTATGTAATGATTTGTTTGAAATCATTACTATATCGACTCGGAGTGATAAAGTTACAGATAATGCAAAAGAGATTAAGAATGAACAAGTTTTGTATGAACTTTTGCGGATAATACAAAACAGAAAATAAAAATGTAGAGCCAAATGCAGGTGCCATACAATTGCCCGTAAAAACTCGTTGGTCTTCAATTTTTAACAGTTTGAAAAGTGTATACAATACTAGGCACCGTATACAAATAGTTGCAATCAGCCAAGAATCAACACAAATTATTAATTACAATGTTAAACAGTGGACATTAGATATGAAGTATTTTGGGGTCAAATTTCCAGCCTAATTAATATCTTTGAACCTAATGGCAAATGGCTGACAGTTGTAGAAGGAGATTATGGCACTATTCACTTTGCTGTAAAAGCATTTAGCGATATTAAAAGGGTATTTCAACCTTGAATTGTCCCCACTTAATGATGAAGTGAAATTTGAATTGCTAAAATTTCTTAACAAAAGAGAAAAGTTTGTTATTCAGCCTATACATTATGCTGAAGAATTACTTAATCCAAAATAACAAGGTTCTGAACTTGATGAAACACAAATTATTTTAGCCATAGAGTGCATAATCAATATAACAAAAACTAAGCTCGGTATAAACGAGCAAGACATAATGGATGACATAGCAAATTACCGTTGTAAGAGTGGCAAATTATTTAGAAATAACTTTATATGGAAAAGTACCCTTGATAACCTACTCTCCTTGTAGAAAGGACTTTGTTCTTCATCTTTACTATCACAGGTCAGTCGGTAGCCAAGCGGTTCGGCGTGGGTGCTTTGTTCACTCACTCGAATTGACTGCCGTGTTGGTCGGTGGTTCAAGCCCTATCTGAACGATCGATCTTCACTTGCTACCGTCCAACCCATGTTAGGAATCACACGTTAAAAGGTAAGACCTCGTTAATCCTTAGCTCGCACAAGTTTCGACTTCTGAGGGTTGTCGTTCGTAGAGGTGCGACAGCTGGTTAACGGAAAAACAGATTTTAAACAGATTTTTAAACAGATAAACAAATAGCGACACGAATTTCGATGATGTCATTATCTTCGGCGGCAACAGAACGCAGTTTTAGCGTTTACAGTCACATTCATTCGAAAAAGAGAAACAAACTTACTAATGACAGAGCTGCCAAACTAGTCTATGTATTCCATAATCAAAATTTGCTAAAGAAAATGGAAAAAGGCGGTATGTCAATTTTTATTTTGGAATCTATTGAAGATTTTGAGGCAGTAAACGTGCACGATAAAAATGTTGAGTATGATGATAGCGATGTAGATATGCCTCTGGCTCAACTTCTCTATCAAAAATAAGATTTTTTTTTGAATAAGTTTCATATTATTTTTCTTTGTTTGTGTTTAAGTATAAGGTATTCTGTGTTTCGTTTTGTTTTTTCGTATTTTTGAGGAAGTTTGACATTATTTTGGTTTGTTTGGGTTTGAGTATAAGCATTCTGTGTTTGGTTTTGTTTTTTTATGAATAAATATTCTATTTTCTTATATTTTTTCCAATGTTTCCAATATTTCCATATATTTCCAAAATTTCAGGAAATATTTCCGGAAATATTTCCAAAAAATATATATCCGGAAATTTTACATCACCAGTCAAGATACATCTTCGACAGTTTTTTTTCACTTAATTATTAAACTATATTCAAAATTGAATAAGCTTGAATAATGCCTTTCTGAAGTTACTTCTTGTTACGGATATCCTCATAATATCCGCCACAAATAAATCTCATTTTGAAATATTTTTGTCATAGAAATATTATAATATCCAACTTGCGATAAATGGTCATCACTCGCTTGCAACCAGTTGTGGTCTCTTTACGAACAACCCTCAGAAGTCGAAACTTTTGCGAGCTAAGAATTAACGATTTCCTACCTTTTAAAGTGACTTTCCTACCAGGTCTGAGATAGCCAAGTAAGTAGAAGTATTTATTAGTTACACACTGTAGTTTCACACATCTGGCAATGGGTAAATCAGAAAACAGCCATGAGAAATACTTCCTGATAACTAATGTTGAAGTGCTGCAGGTAAGGCACTCTGACTCACAAAAAATAGAGCAAACCTCGTATAGACTCTCTCTTAAAGGTAATATAGAAACAGAAAAAGGCAGCGAGGAATTTCATCTAATGCACGAGGCATGTCTTGTTCCAATGCTTGCAAGACCGCTGTAGAATAACGCTCAGGTATTCCTTACAAGAATTATGGTTATAGTTGTTCGATATTTGTTATACAGAATTCAAACTATCGATTGAATGTTATTTATTGATATTGTCCCAGATCGGTAGCTCGCTATCGATAAAAATCGAGTTTGCTTATGTTATTGTAATTAACCGGGTATGATTTCTGTAAGAGTTTATTATTCTTTACGACATGTCGTGTTCTTGATGTATGTTTTATTCAAAACTTGCACGCATGGACGTTGAACTGGTTATTGGTAAATTTATTTTATTGAACATTGGCATTCAGTTACGCCCATGCTAATATATCCTTTTGAATATATGAGGAATGTTTGATGGTTAGTCCGCTGATACGGGATGAATATTTGAATACACAGGGCGTTCCAACGAAAACTTGCCCCCCTGTAAGTCAGATATGGACGTTTAATCGAAAATTTCAAAGAACACGTTAATTTTTATTTCTAGGGGTACTATTTCTGATATGGAAATCATACCCGAAACTTCACCCCGCTGCGGTCAGCAACTCCCCTCCTATTTTTGTCAGTGACATGGGAGGTGGAGTGATAAATCATTTGAAAGGTCTTTTGTCCACCTTTTATCTCTAATTTTTTTTTTGGAATTTATTCACTCGTTATTGAGAAATCAAATGTTGAACGTTTATTTAAGAAAAAAACAGATAATTCGCTACAAATGAAACATTATCGATAATATTTTGAGGGCTTTTACAGTGTCTTGCATTAAGCGCTTTCTATATTTTAATTTAAATAAAACAAAGTGTCTGTGAGATATCATCGATTTTTTTTATTCGTTTGAAAGACCTATGTGTGTAATATAACATCTTTCAAATGAATTTGACCGATGTTGACTTCGAGGACCGCTGTGGTTTATGGCTTCACTTTCACAATGGAGGAGAAAGCCCATAAAGAATTCCCATTCTTAGACGTATTGGTGAAGAGGACCGACACTCAGTGGGAAACATCTGTATACCAAAAACCCACCCACACAGGACAGTATCTGAACCACGAATTCAACCACCAACCACCATCAATCGACTAAAATAGGAATCATCAAAACTCTATTAGACCGTGCTTTCGGACTTTGCAATACGAAGGAAGGTCTCGAGAAGAAACTAGACATCATCAAAAATGATCTTCAACGAAATGGCTACTCCAAAGCGATGGGGGAACATACTTTGGCTAAAAGACAGCAGGAGCCCCGAAAGGAAGAGAAGCCGTCACAACCAGTGCTTGCACTTCCCTACATCAGAGGATTATCGGAAAATATACGAAGAACTGGATCCAAGTACAACAAGAACCTGCTTCAGAACCGGAAACACTATATGTAGCAGCCTCACGAAAACCAGGCCACCAAACGCGAACTGCGATTCCGAAAATTGCATTTACCGGATACCTTGTGAGTGCGGAAAATCCTATATAGGTGAAACTAAGAGGCCATTGAATGTTCGCATTGTCGAGCACAAAAAACACACCCCGCGAGGGAAAACCAGCAAATCAGAAATAGCAGAGCATGTTTGGTCCCATCAACATAACATCGAATGGTCCCAAGATCATACCCAAAGAGGAACATTGGTTCAGGAGGAAATTCAAGTGTCGGCACCGTTATAGGTGAATTTATTAATTAACACACGTCGTTTATCAATGATGAATTTTATTAACATCAAAACACTATGACTAACGAAACCACAAAATAGAAAAGCGGCACGTGGCTTTGACGACGCGGACAGTTTCACTTCCACAAGAAAGAGATGTTACTAGTTCGAAGGCTTGACTCAAAGAGAGCTATTTTCCTAAGATTTCTTCTCACCTGGCGGAAACAGAAATTCAGTCCAGCCAACACAAATTTCGGATACTCGACCACTCGATTCTCGAGTGTTCGATTACAGTGTTCGATTTTGATGACTGCTTGACAATAGAGAAATGAAATGTTTTTATACTAAGTAGTGGTAGGAATAGTCCCTACACAAAGAAGCCGCATACATGTTATCCAGCAATGTATTCAGGCAAGCTAGCGTAGAGATACACAACATTAGGAAACCCATAATCAAGCCAAAAATGGCCAGCTCCCGTCAAACGGTCATCCCCCACTAAACCAGTGAAGCGGAAAAAGGAAAGCAGGGATAAGTGAAAGTACTCAAATGACCTATAAATAGTCAGATCACGGAGGAATCAGGAATCAGTCCAGTCATCACCCGAAGACGATTGTGGATACTAATAATCCAAACGTCGTGAAGTAACTTGGTCCGGAATCTCTTTACTTTTTCAATTTTATTTTTATTTTTTGTTCAGTTTGTTCCATTTTTATTTGTATTTTCTTTCACTAGTAAATCATTTCAGGTGTTTGTGCTTAATATAATTGTTTTTTCTGCTACCTATTTATTTTTATTCTTCTTTTTTACTTCTTTTAGGAATTTCAAATCAGTTTATACAATATCAGACAATGGAAATTCATATTATTCGTTGTATCATCGTGACAATAACTACGAATAACTTTTAGTATATTACATTTATTCAAAAACTGATGATTTGTTCGAATGAATAAAGTTCTTCATTAAAATTGAATTCCGGAAATCTGGCTATTTTCGAGAAACTTGTGTACCCTGAAGATCGTAAAAGTGAGATAATTCCATTTTAAATATTTCAATATCCTGATGTTTTTAAATGATGTTAAAAATGCTACCTGTACTCATTATTCAGTTTAGAAGTTCTCTAATTAGGTGTAAATTACTGCTTATCCCGTTGGCTGCCGCCGGTCATGCTTGTGAACCATATTATACAGGTAATAAGATTTTTTCATCAGTGCCGTCTTTAACTTATTTCATATCAATAGGGACAAACTCAGGATTTTATATTAGTGGCAACCACATGCATGTAACCACATATAAACGATATGGAAATTTTGCACTATAAAAGAAAAGGTTGCAAACTCAATTATTTGGAATCCTTGGAAATTCATAAGCAGAAAAATTGCGGGTGCACCCTGTTAAATTATATGATCAAATCGATCTAGTTGACTCACCGGTTTTCAAATTAGCATATCCACATTGTCACATGTAAACAAAATTCAGGTACTTAACTGAGCTAAGTAACTATATTATTATTTACGGTGGTGTTATATAAGGGCTGATGTAATCACAATGATTTTTAGTTTAATATATAAGTTTGAAAATTTCCTTATAGGAATTTAATTCTCTTTTCTTTAATATTTTTTTTACGAAATTGAATAATGAAAGGTATTGAATTAATTGTTATTTACCAGTAATTTATTGTACTTCTACGTATAGTCTTCCCCAAATTCGGTAAAAAAATATTTGCGAAGTAACTATTCCTCTTAGATATTCAAATTGAAGTTTGTATATCAATTTTTTTTTCAATTTTAAGTAGTGGATCAACAGATGTTTGTCTTCCATTATGCTATTTTCATATATAGTATTGAAAATAATACGAAATGATATACATCATAAAACCTTATACTCGTAATTATCATGCAATAAGTCAAGTTAACTACATTTTTGTATGAAAAAGTTATTTTCGTATTATCTTTCCTTGGATTTTCGTAATTATATCTGTCCAATTTTAAATTTTTCTGTTTGTTATCTCTTGAAATTGGTTCATAAATCGCCGACTCTTTGAAAATTAATTTCCAAAGAAAACATTTTTTTTAATTTCATGTGTTCATTATATTTTTTTGCCTCTTTTCAGCTTGATACTATATGATGCCGTTAAACGTTTTTTGACCAGTTTTTCTTTACTTATTAAAATTAAACCAAAGCGCCACCGATACATACCGAAAAATTATCTAGTCATTTGGCAATGATAGTGTTGATGAACGCAACGTTGGTTTGCCAAATTTCGTTCCGGAGTTGAGCTCCGAATTGGTCGGCCTACAGTAATCCAGGACGAAGATTTGAGGACCCTTGTGAATACTCACTATCACAAACGTTGCGTTGGATGGCGGAAGTTCCAGGGGTCAGCTCCCACGTGGTTTCTGATTATCTAAAACCTATTGTAAAAGTCAAAAAGCTTCAAAAGTGGGTGCCCTACTATTTGAATGATCGTCAGAAATTGCCACGTCTGTTCTTCTTTGCTTTTGCGCAAACAAAACTATCTTTTTTTTATCGAATCGTCACATGTGATGAAAAGTGGATCCTCTACGACAACAGGAAACGTTCAGGATAGTAGTTGGATACCGATGAGCTACCCAGGCACTTATCAGAGGCGAAAACCCACCAAAAAAGATCATCGTAATGTATGGTGGTCAGCGGCTGGTGTGCTTCACTATAATTTTTTGTAACCGGGCCAAACCATCACAGCAGAGTCCTAATGTGAGAAAATCGACGAAATCTACCAAAAATTTCGTCAGCAGCAGTCGGCAATGATCAAAAGACGAAGTCCAATCCTGCTCCATGACAACGCCCGTGACCGTCTGATTTGAGTGTCGATGCTCAAAACCCTTGCCAATCGACCACCATCTTTTCAAGCACTTCAGTAACTTTCTCACTGGTAGAACCTTCGCCACAACCAGGCAAAAACGGCCTTCGTCAATTCCATCGAATCCCAACCACCCAATTTTCATGCTGACAGAATTGATCGACTTGTGTTACGTTGACAAAATTGAACTGATTTAAATGGCACCTATTTCGAATAATTTGAATAAGTATTTCAATTCAATTCAATTCATTCATTATCTTTTTTGCCATATGAAATATGTTAGGTTCATCAATACACAAGTAGATATAGATAGGTCATTTATACAAATTATGCAATGGAGACGCTATTCATAAATATAAAAATAAAATTTACACACTATACTCATAAATATAAAATTACAAAATATACACACTATATCAATTTTTACACAGATACACGTGTATGCATATACAATTTACTGATTTATTACAGTTTAAAGAGACTCATATAAACGGATAAACTTTTTAAAATAACCCAATATGTTTTTTGTCGATTATGTTGAAAAGACACCTCTTTGGAGGTGAGGATTATATATTTATATCTCTTTTATTCGTTTACTCATGATGAAAGATTATTAATTTCATTGAGATAATTCGAAATGTGATTGAAAAGATAGTGAATTAAACTTAGCGAAGAAAAAAGAATTGAGACTTTCTGTTTTTAACACTTTTTTTGTAACTAACGTTACTGCAGTTTTGTTCGGACATTTTCAAACTTATACATTAAACTGAAAATGTCCGTATAGGACGAAACTGCAGTAACGTTAGTTGCAAAAAAATGTGGTAAAAACATAGAAAGTTTCAATTCTCTTTCCTTCGTTATGATTTCCTACCACGTAGTAACGGCTACATCCTTCAATTTATTGAATTAAACTTCTTTATGATCTGGAGGGTAATTTGAATCGTGATACCGCGAATGTTTTCTTATAGTAATGAATTAGAAGTTGAAATCAATATATCAATACAGTTCACTTTCTATATTTCTTTCTATAAACTGGAGGATAACACTTCAATGCAATTCATATTAACAAATTTCCTATGCATGATTATGCATAAAAGAAATATTTCCATTCGTTTCACTGACTAAGAAATTATGAGATAATAGTTTCCTCATTGTGATGGTTAGAATTTCTGAATAACTTTCAATTTAGTCGGTTGACTAAATTGGAAAATAAATGAAAGCAGCTGTGAGAGTTGTAAATGAACATTTATATGTTCTCTCAAACATTTTGTGTAAGTTGAAAGAGGTATATCCAAATCACTTCTCATTTAATGTGTGAAAATGTTTATGGTATTTATGGAGTTTTTCTTTTGTGATTCCAACCACAACGGCTCGTTCAGTTACATACATTCATGATTCTTCTGCACTCAATCCTAATAAAACGCAGGTCCTTATGTTTGGTCCCAAGTTATTATGTCAAAGGTATTTACCTCAAGTAAATATTTCTCTGGATGGTATAACTATAAATATAGTACCGAACGCAACAAATCTTGGCTTGATGTTGGATAATAATTTCGGGTTCAAAAAGCAAATTTCACTATATATCCATAGAGCTTACGCGAACTTAAGATTAATTTACCCTCACCGAGCATACCTAAGTTCTCAGACAAGAACCAATTTATGCTAGACTCTCATCCTTTCACAGTTCACCTACTGTTCACCTGTATATTTTCCCTGTTTGGATAGTTTAGATTTATGCAGGATACAAAAAGTCCAAAATTCCTGTTTACGCTATATCTATAGCATCCGTAAGTTCCAGCATGTTTCTCATAAGCTTTCTCAGTTGCAATGGCTGTCAATGAAGAATCGTTTCTTATTGCAGTCTCTAACCTTATTTCACAATATAATCATCAACAAATCACCGCAGTATCTTTATGATAAAGTTCGATTTCGTGAAAATGAACATGAAGTGAATATCCGATACAAAAATACAATAACTGCCCTCCACCATACCACAGCAGTGTTTGAGAGATCGTTTAGTTTTTCTAGCACATAGCTAAAAAAATTGAAACTGCCACAGCTATCGTGCAACTAAAGTCTCGCATAAAATGCAAACATTCAAGTCATTCTGTTAGCATTATGAATTAATTACCCCTCTTTTATTCCTTTTATTTTTTCTCTCTCTCTTACTACATAACACTATAAATTTTTGTACATTATATGTTTGATGAATATTTTAAGTTTTGTATATTGTAAAGGAGTTGAATGGAAGAGCAGGATTCGACGTGTTGCACACGCTTGTCTCCTGAATTCCGCTCCAGGATTTTACCAAACCCATTGTATTTTCCTTTGTGTACTTTCTTTTTTACCTTGGTAAATGAAAGATATTATTATTATTTTTATACCGAGTACGAATTGGATCCTCGACGATCCTCCGAGAACGAAATTGTTAATTTTGTAAGAGCTCTTCAAATTCTGTATAGAGCTCAATATAAATCTCTGAGATATCTTCGAAAATCCTCACAGGAATTTGGAAGGGAATATGATTAATCTAATTGAGAGAATGATAGAATAAATAGAAATAAATCCAAAAACAAACACTCTGTTCTTTTCTGAGAGAATGATGATCTAGTTTGGATTTTGGAAATGAAGTATTATCCCAATATGTTTAAGCTCTCCAACTGTGAAATGCTTTTTTGTGTTGTTTTGTGGCAACAGGATTTGATAACAACTGATGACAATTCTTACACAGATCAACGAGTCAGAAGTACCTGCCCCAATAAAGGAATAACAAATATTTTGGAAAATAATGTATTTATTTTTCAACATAATCTTCAGCAACTTTCAATAAGTTCGATACCGTTTATATAATAAGAACTGTCTTGCTCCTCAAAATAAACATAACTGCCGACACCACTTCTTTATCGTTGGAAAATCTCTGACCACTGAGCCATTTTTTCAAGTTCAGAAACAGAAAATAATCCAAAAGGGGCTGAATCTTGCCAATAGGGTGCATGATGTAGCAATTCAAACTTTAATTCGTTAATTTTGGTAATTGAGGTAATGGATTCGTTAGCTGGAGCATTATCTTGATGGAACAACACATTTTTACAAGTCAAATGCTTGATTTCTTCACTCAAACGTTGCAATAAGTTTACATAATACTCGCTGTTGATAGTTTTACCTTTTTTTTTTAAGATAGTCTATGGAAATTTTCCCAGGCGTATCTCAGAAAACCGATGCCATGACCTTGCCTGCAGATGAAACGGTCTTCGCCTTCTTTGGAGCCGGTTCTCCCTTTTGAGTCCACCATCCATGGTTATGAAACGAAGCAACAATTTTGCTTTGCTGCTGTTGAACTTCGCTGAAAACTAAGTTCGCATAGCGCGTGCACTTTCAGTCGACAATCATTCAGTACCGCTTTGTGGATTTTCTTCACCTTATCTGGTCGACTACTGCAATGCTCGTCTTGGCAGCTCGTACGGCATCATTTAAACTCTGCCACTCAATAGTTCACTGCTGTAAGCGAAGGAGCAGACTCAATCAGTGTATAATCCAGTTCAGCTTTCATATTGATTGAGCTGAGGCCTTTCAAATGAAAGTATTGCATCACATAATGATGACTACTCTTCTCCGCTATTGATGGCTGCCAAACAAATACTAAACAACGGAGCTTCTTCAAACGTAAAACATATGCTTTATAGATTGTGTACTTTCCAAAACAGTGATATTTTTTAAACAACTTTCACCACCTCTAGGTCAAGCTGGGTACTTCTGGGACCACCCTGGTATATGCCACAATAATCAAATTGGAACGAGTCAAAACTATTTTGATGTTTAATTTTAGTGTTCGGCCGAAACTGGTTCTTACGACCGAAACCGAAACCGAAAACGAATTTCGGCAACGGTGTCAGTTTCGGCCGAAACCGAAACTTCCTTAGAAGGATTATATTTTTAGTCAGTCTCTATTTTTGTATCTTCAAGTCACAACGTTATGCAGTCTTCGACATTTTTACTTATTGATAATCAACATAACAAACCGTTTAAAAAAAAAAATATTAATTGCACCTTAAAAATACTTAAAATACGTGAGGTGTTTATTTGAGTAGGTGTAGATCCTTCTTTTGAATATTATTGATGGTTTTTCAAAAATATTAAAATATGAAATTACTTACTTGTTACCTAATATCACAATAGGTACCTACTTGATATTTATGTAATAAACAAAATGAATCACAAAGTAAGTCACGACATGATTAGGAACGTGGACGCGGCAAAATTTCTTCGTCGCTTGTATGAAATTCAACGCGCCGAACATGACCGATAACAGCGCGGGAACTCCCGAATGCAGTTTCGGTTTCTCTCGTAGTTTCGGCAGGTTTGCCGCCGAAACCGAAACTAAACCGAAACCCGTTTCTTTGCCGAAACTCGACCGAAACCGAACTTTCGGTCGGACACTATATGACTTAATTCATTTGCTGTATTGGTGGGATGCTCAAAATAAATACATGTAGTGAAAGTGTAAGCGATCACTGTCTATACGAAATATATTGAAGAAAACTGTTATTCGGAGTCTTTCGTAACACAATAGAACACAAAATAATAACTTTGTTCAATCCATGCGTTTGTGTGCAATATCAAAAACAGGCCGACTGATTTGGAAGCAAGTTTTCCATCAGAAAAACAGTTATGTTATTCAGAGAATCATGTCGAGCATACTATACCTTGGAGAATCACGTTTATCCTGGAAGTTTAGGAATTGAGCTTCCTGTTCATCCCATATATGTCGTTTTCTTATAGGATATACCTGTGTACTATGTATACTCATCATATCAATTAACTTGTGAGGTGAAGAATTTTTGTTGTTCATTTATACGATTAAAGAAGTTCTGCAAGAGAATTAATAATTATGTAGCTTGACAAAAATTACCTTAAAACGAAATTAGTAAAATGAGAGTCAAAACAGATAATACCTAGGTAATACTAATTGAGTTTTTTCCAACACCAAACCGTTATTTTCAAAATTTCGATCACAGTTTGATCTTCCTCTTGAAGATGATCACTTGGAGATCGAAACACGTGTCGAGGTATTGAAAATAACGGTTTGGTGTTAGGAAAAATCTCCAGTAATATTCATTACTACACCAAAGACTCCAAACAGTGCATCACAAGTAGATAATACCTATGCAAAAAAATTGAAAAAAAATATGTTTAGACAAGGTTTAGACACAGTTATATCTCAGTGAGTACTCACGTATTATATTCAATAGAAATGAGCGCCATTTGAATCAGTGCACTTTTGCCATCGGCATAAAAATTGTGTAGGTACTCGGAATTGGACGAAGGTCGATTTTGCCTGGTCCTGATTGGTGAAGATTCTACCTGTGGTAAGAAAGTTAGCGTGGAAAGAAAGTATTCGAAAATATGGTAGTCGTTTGGCGAAAGATCTGGGGAATATGGTGGGTGAGGCAGAACTTCGACGTTCATTTCATTTAATTTTCGGACGGTGATTTGTGAAACGTGCATTTGGACATTGTCGTGGAGCACGATCGAACCTCTCTTCTGTTGAACAGTGCTGGCTGATGCTGACTCTGCTGTGATGGTTTGGCCCGGTTGCAGAAAGTAATAGTGAATCACACCAGCCGCTGATCAGCATAAAGTAACCATAGACTTTTTTTGACGGATTTTCGCCTTTCGGAAGTGCCAAGATGACCTTCGGTATCTAGCCACTGTCTCGAACGTCCCTGTATTCGTAGAGGATCCAATTCTGATCACAGGTGACGATCCTATTCAAAAAAGGATCGGTTTGGTTGCGTAAAAGCTAAAAAAGACCTTAAAAACGTGAACATTTTGTCGATCGTTCAATTCATAGGGTACCCACTTTTCGATCTTTTTGACCTTTCCGATACATTTTCAACTATGGGAAACCCCTTTGGAACTGATGCCTATTTCTTCCGCCATCCAACGCATCGTTTCTGATGGATCAGTCTGTGTAGGTCGATATTTTTGGAGCCCATACTTGAGGTTAAAATATCCGGAACGAAATTCCGCAAACCAACGTTCAACAGTGAATTGTTTTTAGCTAGCACTGATGCGTTCAGCACTATAGTTGCCAAATGATAGTTCAGTTTGAATTAGTATAGAAACATTGATGGCCTTGAATAGCTTAACAACATCACATGAAAAGTGTCAGAACATAAAAATTTGGAAAACAAATTAACGGTATCAATGTATACAGTACCGAATTCACTATCGATCAATATATACTAAGACACGGTAGAATAAATATTTATTGAGATATGAAGCTACAAAAACACATGAAATTGAAACGGAAAAGACTCTTCAATCAACAACATTAGAAGATTTGAGAGAGAATATCATAAGGCATTGCAGAGAAATAACTCCCGAGATATTAACCCATCTGAGGGCGGCAATAGTAGCTCGTTTGTACCATTGTATGGAAATTGGTGAAAACGTTTCTTCTCATTGTCCAGTCATCAGATTTTGATTCAAGAATTAATGAAGAATCTCTTTTTCTGATTTATCGCTTCCGTATTTCTCTCTAGAACGAATATTCGAAACTGTGGTCTCTTGTATAATTGTTGAGCTTTTTTTTTATATTTCCTGCAAATCATTGTTTCTAAAGTTATTCAGGGTGTCTCATTTTTAACTCAAATAATTAGGTTGTAGCTCCCGAACCATAAGCTTCAGACCATATGTTTTATACTTTGTTGAAATCTGCTCATCATGGAGTATCTGATAAGGCGAAACAATACAGGGTGATCCATTGAAAAAAATATTGGTGACATGTTCTGGGTGGTGCAATAGGGGAAGATAACATCAAATGTGGATATGTCAAAATGTGTCCCCTTGTATACTATTGTTGACGTGTTTTTCTATTTTTCCTGAAAATCATTGTGCCAGAAGTTATTCAGGGTGGCTAGTTTAAAATAGAATGCACTGTATATTGTAATAATGGCATGCAGCTCAGAAGAATTTGAAGAAAATTTTCCAGTTGAAGATAGTAGCTCAAGGCTTTTAGCTGAATGAATAAAAAACAATATCTGTAGGGCATTTACGATTCCTGTCAAATAGAGTACCATCAATTATGTTTACTGAAAAACAAAAATCGAATAATTTTGATCAAAGCAAATAGTTATTTCAGACATTCATTGAATTCTTTCCAAATACCCTTTGTTGGAAAAACAAATTAATCCATCTCCAGAAAAGTAGTACCGTTGGATACTTGTAAGCCAGAATCCTCAAAAACTCAACGTTACCAATTCTTGACAAAATTTATCGATCCTGCGAGCTGTTAACCGTTTTCTCGTCTCAAGATAAAAACAATAAAAGGGCTTTGTTGACCGATGCCGGCGAACCGGAATCGCAGTGATTCGGTGGGTGATGCAAAAAGATCTTGGAACCACTTAATGTCAGATATAAAATATAGGAAAGAGTAAAAACATTACAGATTTCAAGAATTATAACAGAGAGCGTAGTTCAATGCACTGTGGCCAATATAAAGGACGAGAATGAGATTGAGAATCTTTATTTATGGCGATTATTTCAGTTTATGATGTTTTCGGAATTGATAGCGGTTTTGTCTTAAGACACATAAAACACGGAATTTATAACATATAGTACATAAATTAGTCCGATGAAGAACGCAGTATAGGGTAAAAACGGGCCTGTTTTTCATATAAATCAAGAGACAAAGGTTTAAAAGCTGGTTTGAGTTTATTTGTGGGAAACGCAGCTGGACAAGATGTAATATGCAAAAGCTGCATTCAACTGAAGATGTAGAAAACATTTCAGTTTATGGCACTTTCATTTTGAATATCTTTTTATGTTTTGAAAAATGAAGATCATTATGAGATGTATGATTAACGACCATTTTAAAATGAGTACATACGTTCAGGAGCCGCCATTTAAGATATTCAAGAATGCATTCGTTTTATTGCGAAAAATTAAGAAAAGAATATGCTGGTATTATCAGTTATAAAATATTTTTTGTGATTATTTTGGGGTTTTAAACTTACACAGTTTGAAAAATAGTTGAATCTTGATCAACAGAAAATCTACCCAAGTTTACCATGACAAGATTATCCATAATATAAACCACTGAAGTCAGTATCTCACTGTATTTTTTTTGTTCATCAAATAAAATGAATCAGGTAATGGAAAAATCAATCAAATCGATTGAAATAATCTATATTCGTAGTTTTTTCAAGTGACTGACAATTTTTTGTGTAAAAAACTAACAAGAATACTCGAAGGATCTGTGCATATATTCTTTCTAAGGTTGAGTGTATATTAGCTCTGTAGAAAATGTCTATAGTGAGACATTGAAATCGGAAATAGGGACTCGAAAATATCTTATGTGAAAATGTTGCTTCAGACTATCTAATATGGCATACAATTCATCTCATTTGATATGCAAAATTAATGAATATATGGAATTGAACAAAACAATAGCATTAACTTTCTTGATCTTATCTACTATTACAAGAATTAATAATAAATTATTATTATTCTTATTATTATTTTAGATTTCACTGATGAAATATCATATTTCAATACTAATCATCCTATTTTCGAAAAAGATAAATCGAAAAACACAAAAATCATAAAAATTGGTCCAGCCATTCCGGAGTTCCTTTTTTTTTGAACGTAGTATGCGCTGGTCAGACCGTATCTGAGCCCAGATACATTTGGGAGGGCGCGCCAGTATCATCAACCAACGACCACTCCCCAAACCGTGGGGTAAGTGATCATTACGTCCAAGAATCATCTGCCCTGAGCAAGCGCAGTGAGCCAAGAATGACAGCCTTCTGCATCTATCCGGCTAAGATTTCTGCCTCAGTGCAGCAAGTCAGTATGATTTTCAAATACGAGAGTAAAGAGGACTTCAATTATCAGAACAACCATCTTGACAGAGTGGTCTGCATAGATTCTGCGGAGTTCGAAGAGAAATTATTGATATTTCATCGGTTTTCCCTCCTCTATTCAGACGATATCTGTCTCGCCAGGAGCTGAAAACTCCATGACAAATATCGTCTTGCTCTGGTGGTCGAGAAGGACTACATCAGGCTCATTAGCTTGCATGAGCCTGAGGGTGGGAAACGAACAGTTCGAATAAATTCGGCATTTTTCATTCCCCACAACGGATTCAATATCCCCAAGGGCGTAGGGTAACACCGGTGACTCGTCAATACCGTAGGTGTGCCGCAGATAGTAATATAGCAGTCTTAGGGCCGCGTTACGTTGATGGATATAGGCCGAGACCGCATATGCTGGACATGCTGATAGCAAGTGTATTAGGGTCTCGAACGCCTCGCGGCAGGCCCTGCATTTTGTGTCAGAAACCTCTATACCCATCACGCGACTGCGGTAGTCTAAGGTATTGAAGACACCATCCTGGCAAGCCATGATCAACCCCTCAGTTTCCGACTTCAGCCCACTCGACATGAGAAAAGCGAAAGTCAGACGCTTTGATAAGCCAAGGTCTTCAATGTTATTGAAGCGAGTTCGCCAGAGAAGGGGACTGAGGGAATCACCCTGAAATACACCCTTTCTGAAAGTGACCCACCCTGTTTGGACTCTTGCTTGACCAGATGTTATGGTGAAGCAAATTCGCCAAAGTGGTATCAGTTGTTCAATGCATCTCACTATGTTATCGGGTACCGCAAAGCATTCGAGCAAATGCAAGATGAGCTCATGCGAAATTGTATCAAATGCCTTATGGTAATCGATCCAGGCCATAGAGAGGTTACGCTTATATTGTATCGAGTCCTGCGTTACACATATATAGATGAGCAGGTTCTCTTTACATCCAGCGACCCCTCTGTTCGACCCTCTCTGCTCATATATCCGTTCGAACACTCGGTCAACTGCGGTGAGTATTCGTGTGTATAAGATGTTTGTTTAGAAACTTATAACACGAATTCAAGCATGTTATCGATCTTTAATTCTAAGGAGTCGACAAATATCCATCGACAAAAGTTATTTTCTCTATCCTATATTTCATTGACTATTGATTTTTGTTTATTTTTTCTCTGTTCCAAAAAACGCATCTAATAATTTTAATATTTCATTCAAGTTCATTTTATCAGTTCTTCCATAACGAATCTGTTACCATTTTTTTTAGTCAATGGACGTTGGAATTCGTAACAGTCACTCGAGCAAACTTCTGGTGCTCACGGTGAATACCCTAAAAAAATATTAAATATAATGAAACTCACATCCTTTGACCTCTTCTTCTTGTTTAAACCCAATACAGCAGACTAATATCTTTTTAATTCCCTCAACGACATCCCATCATCAAAATTACACCAAGAATAACGATCCCACATGCCTGTAATTCATATTTCTGACTATGCAGAGACGTTAACATCAGAACTCATTTGAAATTCCGTAACCTCTATAATCTCTCGAAAATTTGTTGAAAACAAAAACGATCAAATTATTGAGCATGGCGATATATTAAAGAGAAATGATTGGAAAGATTTGCGAGCAATGTGAGAGCTATTATATTTTGTCCACATTCAAAACTCCATTTGCAGCTTCGCTAGCTTTAATCTATTTCGAATATGAAATTTCTGGAAATCTTTCTCATAGCCTACCCAAAAATATAATGATAATGATTTTTTAGACTGCTGCGTTCTTCAGGAATAGACACAAAAATTATGAAAATGAGGTATGATAAAAATGTATGAGAATAATTCATGATTAGTACAACTGGTGCTATTTGAGCTCGTAATATGTGATATACTAGCAAAATATCTATTTTTTTAGCTCCGAACTATATCCATCCATCAAACAAACAAAGATAGATGCGCTATTAAAACATGATCACCATGCACATTTGCATCTATTGGGTGAAATAAACAAGCCTCCCTTTGCTGACCAACCAGATTTAACTGCAATCGGCTGGCGGAATTCATTGTTACAGTGTCGGAGTGGTCAGCTATGTTTTAATGCCATCTGTGTGTACATATAGGTACGGTATTTTGAAGTTTGACATTTTTGAAATATCAAGTACTAATACGGCTGAAGACACTGTGTCCCAACACTCTACCTAAAAAATTTCTATACCCAGTCGCATATTATAAAAAAAATGAAATTTTGGTCGTTCCTTAGTACGACTCTGTACCAGCAGCCTTATCTGGGGGATCACGTGCACTATGAATGATATTGTTTTGGAGCAGTATATTGCTTAGAAGGACAGAGTATAGCTGAAAACGAACTCGGGATAACAGTTAAGATGGAAAATGCGTAAGCTACTATAGAAAAACATTATATTTTTGAAGCTTGATATTTCTATTCAAAGGATAAAACGATTATGCCGGTCATACTCTTTTTCGATACATTTCTTATGGTACGAATTGTCTTTAGTCTCAATGTAGATGATTACCTCTCCATCGGAGCTAAAATTATTTCCAGCCAGCATTCTATTGAGGCCTGAGAACAAGAAAAAGTCGCTGGAGGCTGACTCGATGGACAAGAACAAAGCAATGGGGTACGGCTATGCTATTAAGAGGCATACAAAGGCTGGCGTGCCTAAGTGACCCGGGTGCCATGAGAACGACCCCAACTGCAGCATTTGGGGTCCTACTCGGACTTCCACATCTACATACAAAGAGAAGCTCGACTGGTGACACAGGGTCAAACCTCAATCAGCCAGCCACATGGTGCAGAATACTAGAAGCTGTACAATGAACTGAAGGCAGATCCAATACTAGGAATGCCCGTGGATAACAAAGTTTCGCAGTACACCTTCAAAAAGATTGCAAAATCATCATACCAAGTGGAGAGGACTGGCAAAACGGCCCACTGGTAAAAGCGGAAGAAACTAGGTATACAGATTGCTCAAAGGCTCAAAAACGAGTGGGAGCCGGTATAACGGAGGCAGAGCAAAGACGAGAATCGCACTCAGCCTCGGACATAATGCAATTGTGTTCCGGCCATCGAACACTTTATAGGGAAAATGAAGAGGCTGAAGGTCACAAATAAAACCATTGCCATTTTCTCCGACAGTACTCAAGCAGGCACTCAGCTCATTTCAAGTCTTTACAAGACTGGTGGAAAGATGTCTCGGCGCACTCAAGTAGCTCAGTACCCAAAATAGGGTCACTCTAGCTTGGGTACCCGAACATGAGGGTCAGAAGGGCAATGAGGCTATTTTGCGGGGTAGCGAAAGCATGTATAAAGACATCCATTGAATTCTTGGATGCAAGCCGAATCGAAAGATTGGTAGAATAAGCTCCCAGGAATGAGGCGCAAGAGTTCATGAAGAAACCATAACCCAGATTCACGGAAGACCTGCTAAACTGCAACCGTGAGATTGTAAGAGTAGTGGTGGGTCTACTAACGGGGCATAACCGATTCAGGAAACATAGGAGCAACATGGGTCTGACAGAAGAAACCCAATGCAGGTTCTGTCATGAAGGGAAAGAAACCGCACTACATGTACTCTGTGAATGCGAAGCGATAGTAATGTTGAGACATGCAAGAGTCGGGGAAGAGAAACCAGAGGCTGCCAGCTATATGAAGGGGTCAGTGTCAAGGCTATGGAGTCTCATCAAATGAGCTCTAACAACCAAGGGGCATCACAATAGATCTGAAAATGTCGCAGTGAGTTACGCCATTGGCCAGATCCCCGATAATCTAATCTGATCTAGATCTGGAGAATACGGTGGACGCGGACACAATTCGAAACCCTATTTATGCAGTTTGCCATCGTTTTTACTGATTTGTGACACGGTGCATTGCTATAATAAGCAGCGAATAGAGCCGATTTTTCTCGATTTGGTCCTCCAAACGCTTCAATAATGCTCTGTAACAGTCTCTGCTGATGTTTTTTTCACCGGTTCACCACGTACAGTCCACTCATATGATGATCGTTTCATCCATTGTTGAATATCGTGGCATAATAAGGCTTGGACATCTTCAAACACTGCTCAGAATCATCAGTTCGTTGTGGTTTTTGGTCGATTGTGAGCTAGTGCGGCACCTCTTTGAACAAAACTTTCGCATATCCAAATATTCATGCACGATATGTCCAACACGTTCCATTGATATCTTCAGATTCTCAGCTACCTCGATCAACTTTACTTTGCGATCATTCAAAATTATTTTGTGGGATTCTTGTCGGTAACAGCCTCTATGGAGCGGCCACTGCGGGTTTCGTACTCGCTGCTCATTTCACCTTGTTTGAACTCAACAAACCACTTCTCAACGGTTGCTCCTGGTGCATAGCCCGAATAGTGTTTATCAAGCCAAGTTTCTACTTCAACAGTATTTTTTTTCGCCAAAAAGCAATACTTTATCAACAGACGAAATTCAAACTAACAAAAGTTGTTTCACTCACAATGTTCTATAGCACAAACTAATGGCCCGAACATTTGTGAAACCGGACGAGTCGGTCCGTAATTAGCGGTATTATATGTTGGTTACCTATTTCTGCATCATTCTTCATCAAAACTTTCGAAAAAAAAATTAAATTCAAATAATCAAATCAAGCATTCTCAACAAAAATCATTAGAACATGCGCAGAATTTTCTCACAGATACAATTTAAAATGAAAGTTCCATCTGAAACAAGTAATTTCAAATATGAATTTTGAATTACACAGAAAACAATTCTCCTCCACACACTAAATATTAGATGGTTATCATAGACAGAAATTCTACGCAACGTATTATAAGAAAGGACCCCTAGATACTGAGGATTTCAGAAGTCTAGTAAAAATATTACTCTTATCTTCGAAATCCTGATCATCACTTTTTGGATAACTATAAAAAACAATTTACTCAAACTGTGCAAAAATTTCAAAACGTTTGTTTCCAGGAAACGACACATATGCTTCTTAACAATGAAAGTCTGAAGGAAGCATTCATGTAATAGTCAATTTCCACCCAGACATAGGAATTTTGTTGGATCGAAAAAGTGACACTTTTAAAGGGAAATTAGTTTTTGGGAGAATTAGAAAGCCATGTGCTTTCTTCCAACTTTCTCTTGAAGAATAAGAGGGCACATGAGTAGTTTTTTAAAGAGAAGACCAATTCAACATTCGAAAATCATCTTTTGACAAATGTGTATGTGATTGAAAAACAACTTTGAACTGTTTTTGAATTGTGTTTCAATGAATTTTCATGTTGAATTATTTTTTTTGAATCTTCGTTTTACTGATACAGGAAACGAAAATTAATACATTTTCGAGAAATAATGCAATATTTTGTCCGAATGGGTTCCACAATATCACCTATTTTATTGAAATAGAAATCGATAACTGTATTCCGTCCTCAGATAAAAAATAAATCAAATTGAAACGAAATATCACTATAATCTTATGATGAATTTATATCATTCAAACAAAATGAAGATCTCTCAAACATATAATTGTTGAAAGCACAAATCCTAGTACTCAAAACAAAGTCTCAGTTGAGTTGAGAAGAATCCTTGTTCAAAATTCTTATTTGAAATCTTTAGTGTGAAAGTATAACTTCCATTAACTCGAGAAATGATGAAGAAATGGAATAAATTGAGCGGTTATGTTCCAATTTTATATACCTGCATCTCCATTTACTGGAGTTTTTTCCCAACACCAAACCGTTATTTTTTAACACCTCGACACGTGTTTCGATCACCAAAAGATCATCTTCAAGAGGAAGACCGGTTTGATCTGCCTTTGGTGTTGGGAAAAAACTCCAGTAATATTCATTACTAGACCAAAGGTTCCAAACAGTGCATCACAAAAATATATTCCGTAACAATGACTTCATAATTGCCAATAGTAATCTCACTACTTCATCTTGAATACACAGAAAACTGGAAACTCCATTTATGACAAAAGAGAAATCCAATTTAGTGACCAAAATATCGTGAACGAGTTTTGTCAGAAAATATGTAGGACAAACCTCCAGATTCGGACAAAGGCGACTGCAGACGAAATGTTAATCATTGCTATAGAATGGACTTGAAAACCCTGTAAATTCATAATTTAGCATAGAATTGAATATGCCTGAAGAAACTTTCGTGAAGCACGTGCTGTAGTTTTAGGTTCAGTGAAACTCTCACAATGAAATGCCAATCTGGTTTTGTTGGTGAAAATTGAGACCGACAATTGTTCAGCTTCACGTTATTATATGTATATTCACTGTTCAATAAATATTGTCATATTATTTTTATCGTTATTTTCTCCTAGAACGAATTTGCATTTGCTCGCTTTTGGACATCCTTCAAGTCAGCTGCAGAAGTTATCAAATAAACTATACAGAAGACAAATATCTATCAGACTTGGTAACTCGCCAACAAACCATATACACCGTCTTTATGTTTTCCTCTCCCGACATCCCGACAAAAATAAATAATTTCGTAATGGCTTAGGTGCGCCTAGAGTCCACTTGAAAGATTGCCATATACTGAGCTTACATTTCTCCGATCCGCTAACTATATTTCACTCCTTCACTTGCAGATTACCATAAAGTGCTGACTGTGACTGCTCACATTTCTTCTTCTTCTTGTCTTCTTCTTAGGTATGAGTTAGCGTTACTGAAACGCAATTTACACTTGTCTGACACGGGATGTTCACCGTTTACGAATATAAATATGTTCAACATTACGCATCACCGTATGCTTGTGAATAATGTTTGAGGTGATTTGCGAAATTCATCCCGTTCGCGTAAACGATGTAAGTACATCAATGCGTAGAGGTAATTTGATATGCAAAGACGAATTCGTCATTCATGTTCTATTCACGAACATACTGCAAGTAGAATCATATTTGCATACCCATCGTAGGCAGTTTGGGACAAGAAATGTTTCCTTTATCACCTGTCATTAATTTCAGGTGGTGATAACTTCTCCTTTTTCATGAAAAAACTTCATATGAAGGTGTCTCTCAACTTGCTTCGTTTTCGAGTAACGGGGTGTCAAAATTTCACTAAAAATACTGTTCTTTCATCAATAATTCAAAAGTATTTTAGACGATTTTAATGAAACCATTAAAAACCATACAGCAACCATAAAAACCATACAGCAACAGAGTGCTCCAAAATATTATGAGGTAAATTTTCGTTTTGTGGACACCCGGCGATTTTGAAAAGATGTACTTACGTATTCTGATGCGTAGATTACGAATCCGAAAGAAAAAAGCGGTGCTCTCCCTCATTTAAAAAGTTACGGCCCTTCAAAGTTCAGAAAACGGCAACTTTTCAGCCTTCTTTTTCACCAAATAAACTATTTAAAAACACAAGCATTTATTCACTAGATCACCTTTACACCTTATTCCTCCTTCTTTAATACTTTTCACTTCAGTAATCAACATTTTTCTTATAAAAATGTTAAAAAATGTACGGAGCTGCTTTTTGGTTACACATCACTGTATTTTACGTTTTTGAGGTTAATGATATGGTTGGTACGACTGATGCAGTCAATAATCCTAAAGTAATTCAAATGTTTTTTGCCTTCATTCTTCAGCTCATAAATTGATTTTTGGCACTTTTCTTAAAATTACAACAAATGTAATGAGCTTTTTCCTTCGGTATTTTCATAATCCGCTTTCTATTGCATCTATACCATAAAGTGTCATAATTTAATTTGCACTCTTCATTGCAATTAGTACAACAAATTGTTGCTGCAAACACTTCTACTTGAACCAAATATAGAATTGAATTATTTCTTACTTTCACTAAATTATGAATTTCGTTCAAATTCATTTTGTATTTTTCTCTCACGTCAAACTGAAAATTCAAATCTACGAATTTAAAATAGTAGGTGACAACAGATACCAACCGCTTTTTTCTGAAATGTCACTAGTATCTAACCTACAAATATAAGATTGTCACCAGGAGAAGCATTCGTTTTTAAATTAAGTTTCTTATAAGAAAAATGTTGATTATTGAAGTGAAAAGTGTCAAAGAAGGAGGAATAAGGTGTAAAGGTGACCTAGTGAATAAATGCTTGTGTTTTTAAATAGTCTACGCATCAAAATACGTAAGTACAGTCAGAATTTTTTTCAAAATCGCCGGGTGTCCACAAAACGAAAATTTACCCTTTATCATGATTAGTACACGTGATTCCCCAGACAAGGCTGCTTGTACAGAGTCGCACTAAGGAACGACAAATGTTTCATTTTTTTTATAATATGCGGCTGGGTACAGAAAAATTATTCAAAGTTTCACAATTTTGTCTATTTAACATTGGATGAACTGCAGAAAATTGGGTCAATTTATTTCAGCAGGAGAAATGGGTAAACAGTTTTTGATCGATATAAATTATAAAAAAAAGTAAAATAATAAATCATTTTGTTATTTTATACCGATTAGTCAGATTCTGAAGAACTACTATTAGAAGTATCATCATTAAGATTAATTATCAACGGATTTCTGTCATCTGAATCATCTATTAGATGATCTGATCTTAACATTTTCATTTCTACTTCATCTTTCATATGCCCCATGCAATTATTCCATTTTCACCGGTAATAGACGAAACAGCTTCACTTAAAATATTTTTGAGATAACAAAATTTGAAAATAGTATTTTTTGGCAACATAGTTTCTTATGTCCGCCCAAATGAGTTCTTTGGGTTGAGCTCGCAGTGGTAAGGGGAAAGACGTGATAATAATGATAATAATAATAAGAAGTTTATTAAACCGAATTCCCAATTACATGGCCAGTATGATAATACATATATTTTGTGATATTGTCAGCTAGCCTATTGTCAGCTTTCTGATACGAGATCAGGTGCTGTTATATATATATTTATATATATATATATATATATATATATATATATATATATATATATATATATATATATATATATATATATATATATATTTCGAATATTAGTTGATATTATTCTTCTATGTGCTTTAGCAATTTTATCAACAATACATTTATTATATTTGGTTTCATGTTCATTTACTATTCTTGAAAAGGGGAAAACCCCTTTCTTGTAAGACAGGTTGAAAAGACTGCAAAATACTGGTGCGAGTTCATTTGCGCACTTTTCAAGTACCTTGACGGGCACTTCATCAGGACCTGTGGAAAAGTAATTTCCGGCATTGTGGATTCTAGTTGGTGGTACCTTTTCCAGGAAATTGACTGTGAAGTGGGACACAAATTGTTCAGCTAGTAGATTTGCTTTTTCTATGGCTGTTGTAATTGAACCAATCGCTTGTGGCAGTGGTGAAATTGTGGATTTTGTAAAGTTTTGATTAGGTTAGGTTAGGTCTAAAATGATTGGGTCTACTCGATCCTCCACCACACCGGAAGGGTTTATTGTGGCTTACACCTATTCACATTCGACCAAATAAACCCAGCTTCTCAACAAAGCTGATTGGTTTGTATGGCGAGAGGTCTTTTAGGTCGAATGGTAGGAGTACCTACGGCTCCGCCGAACTCTAGGAACCTGATTTGGGTCCTAGCGGGGCAGACACAAACTATATGCTCTACTGTTTCAACATTTTCCAAACAGAGGCGACACGCACTGTCTTCCGACAGTCCAAGTCTCTTCATATGATGATTCAAATGACGGTGACCTTTAAGAAGACCTGTTAGACATCGTAGTTCATCCCTACTGTAGTCCAACAACTGTTTGGTATCAAGCTTCGAAGGGTGGATAAACGCCTTGGAGTGAGCCAATCCTGGAAGATTCTGCCAGAAGTCCATAAATCTTCTTGTCATCCAGGTGTTCAATGTTTGTTTGGCAGAGCTGAAAGCGATACCAATGACAGGTACTGGTCCGATAAAGCCGCTTGCAGCACCCTCCTTTGCAAGAGAGTCAGCAGCTTCATTACCTTCCAGGCCAGTATAGCTAGGAATCCAGACCAGAGATAATCTGTTAAGTCTTCCTATTGAGGAGAGTCGTTTTTGGCAATTTGCTACCAATTAAGACGTTACTCGGTAGGAGCCAAGAGCTTCCAACGCCGCTTGACTGTCCGAAAATATTTTTATTGACTTGGGTGTGAGGTTGGATGTAACCAATCTTTCCGCACACAATTCAATAGCGTACATTTCCGCTTGAAATACAATGGCATAGGTCCCTAGGCAGGTTGATACCTCTGTCCTGGGTCTGTGACTGAAAACACCTGCACCAGAACCGTGCACCAGAAAGGTGTTTTTGACCCATCTATGAAACAACTACCAGCTGCTCTTAATATTTCCTTCTCCCGAAAGTTTTCATTAATAGCTTTAGCTAACGACCAGAAGGATGGCAAGCAGTTTATTATTCCTAATTCTCTGATTGTGGAGCTCTTTAATTTCATTTATCCTAAATTCGCAGCTGTTAGCATTAACAAACCTAGTTCGGTTTTCGACACTGGGATTTTTGCGCCACTACCGGTAGGCGAAATTTCTGTTGTTTCAGGTGACGGTCAGACATAAAATATACAAACAGATTTGTGAAAAATCAAAATAAGTTTACATGAAGTCTTCTATGTGACCATGAAGTTACTAAATTTTAGATTTCCAATAACTTATACATTCAAATATCTATTATCTGTTTGCAATAAAATGGAACATTGTGTTCATTCAATATGAATAGGTCAGTAATATATAGATTTTTCATCGACTATTATAGAAGCATCATCAGTTCGAGGAATATTATGGACTCATTTCAACCTAGCGAAAAATATATCATCTCAAAATGACCGTCTTTCAGATGACGCTCATGAATACTTAATTTATTAGTAATATAATATAATTAGTTTTTGTTACATCTTCGAAATTATATCTGCAAAATGGACCTGAAATAAAGTCATATTTACTCACCAATGTCTTTCATCTTCAAAAATATGTTTGTAATAATACGGAAATAAAACATAATATTGCTAACGTTTCTAATACAGCAGAAATACCAAATATGTCAATCATGAAACAGTCATTTAGATGACGATCATACATAGGCAACTTATAAATAATTTCCATCATCATCTCATTACGTTTATAATTGTTCAGAACTGTTTTGATCTACCTGTAGGTGTCTCACAAAAACCTTCAAATGACCGTTATTCTGCAAGTACAGCGTTTACCGAGAATAATATGTCCAAATTCTTCAGCGACAAAACTGCGCTTCAGCGGAAAAGCATTATGTCCACGGATCATAAATCGCGTAATACAGGTGAATAGCAGCACGAGGCTAACAAAGTGAGATGTTCCATCTGACGAATAGCACAAATGACTGTCTCGAACCGCATATCTTCACACTCTTCTTATGCGCGGGTATTCACAGATAATTGGAGTAACAGTGGGTGATTGATGAAGTATTCCCATGGAGTTTATAGAGATATTCTAAAGAACTAGTAGCTCGTAGTTATTTTTCTGTTGAAAGAATACAATTCTAACAATCCAATTACCCGTTATTTATGTTGCCGCCAACACACATACAGAAATGATGTATGGATCTATCGTTTGCTGGATATACAAAGATTAAGTTTGATGATAGCGCTAGAAGTTGGAATCGTAGGAATGGCGGTATTCGTTGTAATCCGAAATATCTCTTGACAATGAGAGTTTCTGTGAATAAGATTCTTCATTTAATTTTTTTTTTATTTCTGACGAAATAGCCATGATGTTCAATTGGTTGCTTTGTACAATAATCTTTTGTTTGCTGAAATGGGTATGGATGACAGTATTGTTACGTTTTCCATGTGGGTTTGACAATAATTAACTACAGTGTACAATTGAACCTAATTTTATTCCATTGCTATACTGACAATACAACCAAACAATTCAATTAAAATTTCGAACTTATATTCAATTGAATATCTCTTTATTAGACCACTTCGCACCGCACTGTCAACTGGACTTCCCAGATTAGATAGTATGTAGTGTTTATATATGTCAGTCTTAAATTTATTTTCGAAGTGACGCGACACCTAGAACGATCTAGAAACACAAGTACAGTTGAGCGTGACCTTGGCCAAGTCACAGTTGATTGAGGACGACAACCAGCGGTGGCCGACGTTATTTTTTTCCAGGGGATGATTTACAACAGTATTTTGCAATGTACATGATTATGGGACAGTAGACTGGTGGGTTGCCGTGGATGGTCTGCTTTACTCATTCTATCGACCACTGTGAGAACCGGTAGTTGGAACCGCAAGGCTGGACGATCGATTTTCACTTCATACTGTGTCATTTCTTTTCTGCAACAGTTTGCTCGATTCACTCAAGGAAACAAAATAAAAACAAATATGGATTTGGGAACTAGAGGTTTTGGCTTTCTACTTTTGTAATTTTATATAGTTTGTCTTTGAATATAATTTCTATGCATGATATACAGTTTCTGTAAATAGTTTTTTTTGCATGAGATGATATATGTTTTAAAAAATCTGTTTTTCCGTTAATCAGCTGTCGCTCCATACGAACGACAACTCTCGGAAGTTGAGAAACTTGTGGGAGCTAAGGACTAACATGAATTCCTTCCTTCCTTCTTTCCTTTGGAAGGTTCACACATTTTTTATATGGAGATGATTAACTAATCCCTCCTAAAAATATGCCTCTTTCAATCAGGATATGAATTTCTCAATAATTTTTACGAATATGATTCGGAAGAATTTGATGATGTAATATCTCAATATATGCATTTAAATCTATCAATTACGGACTGTGGCTGCTTGAAATTCACAGTTCAAGAACAGAAGAAAACAATTCATATTCAAAATACAATTTTGATAATGACGTATGTATTATGCACTGATATTTTTTGGAAATGAAAGCTCTTTACTACTTCGAATTACACAACAGAATAAGTCTTTTCGAAACAAATGTAGAAGTAGGAAGCCAAATATTTTTTTCCAAGACATATCTCTCCAAAAAATATTTAACCTTTTGATTTAAAATTAAATTTTCTTTGTTGGATAACACTGAAAATCTGATGATCTGTCTGAACAGTAAACCTTTCAAATTTTTCTCATGAAATATGATTCGCAATTTTCGAATGATTTACGATAGCAGGACTGAGTTTCGTCGTAGTTTTGAAGATTTACAACTCACGCATAAACCGACTGAATATCAGGAGGTGTTGGCTTTATGACTCGGGCTTGCCACATTTTATTAGGATCACTTGAATGGATGGAAAAAGCTTCACTGTAAATCATGTTGTATTCACCTCAATATGTTCCACTCTTCAGAGCATTTTGTCATTCGGTTTATTTTGTTCTCGGTTGTAATTTTTCATAGAGAAGATTTTTAGGCTATCAAATTTTCTGTAACTCGCTACTAGATGGCGCTGTAGAACAATTTTTTGAAAGCACTATTTTATAACGCTGCGCACGCCGAAGTTCATTGATTCTGATTCTGTCAAAACATTGGAACAGCAGCGATACAGCAACATAGTACTAGTAGAATATGAATGGTTGCTTCAAAAACCTGACAAATTTTTAATAACCGTTAAATTATATCGCACGATAGGAAAAAAGTTAATACTAATTTGAAAAAGTTAAATATGTTTAAAGATAGATTCTGCTGAGTTAGACGAATGTGTCTGCCAGCATTTTGAAATATTTTTGAGTTTATTGTAATTTATTTCCTGTTCTTAACAGTGTTCAAATGTGATAGATGATAAACTAAATAAATTCACTCTGAGAAGATACTGGCTAATGCATAATTTGATTATTCATAAAATTGTCCTATTTATAAATTTTGTCTATTGGATATATTTATATATAGATTATCAATCCTATGAAGAGACTCGATAACTCTCTCTCTCCCTCTCGTTCATAGTCTTCTTGAGGATGAATATCTAGTGGGCGGGACCATAACGGAATTCAGAAAGATCTTCCTACATTTGACAAGCAGTACTCAGTTTTGACTTACAATTGGCTGATTTTTCGGAAAACATTTACTTTTGAACTTTGACTTACGTCGGAAATTAATGATTTTTTAGAAGCTTCACACCGGTAGCATGGACATTCCCAAAATTTTTAGGTCTACCGTCCTCGACAATATGAACTATTCGGCATTCATATTGTACTTCGAAGGTGCCTTACTGATGATCTCATATAAATTTACAATACAGCCCAAGTTTTATTCGGCATGTTCTACTTGTTAGTTTTCTCTGGACCTAGTTATTGAATAGTTGAAATGGTTACAAATGAATGTTTCAATGCATAACATCTTGAATATTCTATCTATATTCAATTTGTTATCGCACTTTACCAATACCACATATTGGATATAAATGAAGTGAAAAATTTATTACTATTATTATCGTCATTAATTTTCACCAAAAAGGTGCGCCACTCGAACTCTGTCCCGAAGCTCTGGCACATTCAGAGGGCGCGCTGGCTTTACCAATATCTTTCCACCCCAAGAATGACAGCCTTCTGAATGTGTCCACTATGGCGAACTGGCATGATCCTGAGATTCGAGAGTGGAGAAGGCATTATTTCCCCAGGAACTTCAACAATGGAAACAACTCGTTTATCTAAGTGATCTGGATACAGACTACGGACTTGGAAGAGAAGATCTTGATATTTTATATATTCTCCTCACCTGGAGCTTGTGATCACCTCGATCAGTGACAAAAACTTGACCAGGTTCATCCACCGCTCGGGCAGCTTTCTTAGAAAGATATGCTCCAATTATTATTCTCTCGTGGTCGCAATCTATGCGGAGAAGAGGATTCATCCATTGCCATTCTATCAAGTAGACACTCCAAACTCGGAAGTCTACGGCTACAATGTTGTCGAAGGAAGTGCAACTGTGAAACGGAAGATCCTGGATGCATAATCCTGAGAAGTATTTACAGCTTCTCCCAAGTCCAATCCGCTACTTCAGACAAGTAGAGTACGATGGGAATGGTTAGCATATTTGTAGCTGCATTCAGAACTGCCAAAGTTTGTTCTGATATTTGCTACGTAAAGAGTTCTTCACTGAGGTTACATCTTGTGAGTGGCGTTGTTCCACTCCGAGGTAAGTATACGTCTCTTCAGCATCCAGATTGTCCAGGATACTTTCGTCTAGGAGATGCTCATGCTCTCCGTAATCCCCACATCGTTCTCTTTTGAAATGGAGCGTTACAAATTTGTGTATCCCGAATTTCATTTCATTTCATATATTATTTAAGTTCAGGTTCCAGATCATCTCCTGAAAACAAATTGGTGACCTAAAGCCCCCAATTTCCGGGGATGCCATAGTGGTACTCTTGAGTATCTCTGAGTGCAACGGATAATGGCAAAAGTGAGATGCAGAGAAGAAAGGTACTGTAATCTGTTTAGACTCTAGCCTGACCAGATGTTACACCAAAGCGTTCATGTGTTCAATTTAGTGCTGGTTGGTGGTCAGCAGAATGATTCGACTCAGAGTGTGATGAGTGGGCCTGTTAGCTGTCCTTTAGCCTATCACACGTTGGATACGAGACATGTGTTGTTTTGCAGACTTGATCTTTCATCTCGTGCACCCGTTGTTCAAGCTTCTGAATTGCGAGCTCGGGAGGCCGTTCTTTATATTCAGAAGACGATTCTTATCATTATTATTATTTTTACGTGTTATTCATATCGTTATAACATACTCAAGAAATAGATTTCTATGCAGGTGGATTAGTTATATTCCACATACCACGTGGACGAACTTGTGTACAAAGGCTATAATTTTTCATGAATACATACTGAATCTAGCGAATGATTTTAATGTCCATTTTGTAAACTCTGCTATCGAGAGTTTTCATGACAGGGAAAATCCTACCCCTAGCAAAACAAACCACAACTCGATATTTTTTTATCCAGTGAGTGAAGAAGAAATAATCCAATCCAGCTATAAACTTAAAGATAAAATTAGCAGTGGTATAGACATTGTGGCATCAAAAATTCTAAAAAAGTGTATTCCGTCCTTATTACCAGTTCTCTGCCACATTTTCAATGATTGCCTAGTATCCGGTACCTATACAGATCAAATGAAACTGGCCGTTGTTATCCCTGTATATAGAAAAGGTGAACAAAATAACATGAGTAATTACAGACCAATAAGTTTGTTAACAGCTTTCTCCAAACTATTTGGAGTTATTATATTGATAAGAATTATTGTGCCACATGGTTTGTTCAATGATTTTCAACATGGTTTTCTTGAAGGGAAAGTACCGAAACAGCCTTGTGCAAGTTTATGGATAAAATTCAATATTTAATTGAAGAAAACTCTTGTGCCTATGGCGTCTTCCTGGATCTCAGTAAAGCGTTGGAATATGTTGACCATTCCATTTTACTTCGAAATAAGAGAAAATGCCTTGGATTTCTTGAAATCGTATTAGAGTAACAGGAAGCAAAAAGTACATATTAGGCAACGAAATAATGAATTTTTCTTAGACTTCACTGAAATAGAAAAAGGCGTACTACAGGGAAGTGTACTTGGACCTTTACTGTTTATTATATACATAAATAATTTTTCTGAAATTTACAAATAATCAAGTACTGAAGTACTGAAGTATGTGAGCTATGCAGATGATTTCAATTTCGTTGTACCAGTAAACAGGAACCTTAACTTGGAAACATCCATTTCAAATAGTATTTCTATAGCATCCACATATTTCAATACCAACAAGTTATTGTTGAACACATCTAAAACAGACTGCATTTAGTTCAAAACTATTCTATTCCGGAGTATCTATTTCTATTCCGGAGTATTTTCAGCTCAGTAGTGAAAGACTAAATATTTCAACGAGTACTGAATTATAAGGTACATATGTACTATCTTGCCAAAAAACTAGCAAATGAGTGTTATGCAATTCGAGTGTTGAGACGTCACTTGAAAATCAATGCATTGAAAACGGCATATTATGGGACTGTTTATTCTCTGCTGAAATATGGAATATTATCAGTATGGGGACGGAGTACACAACTGGAACGTATTTTCATAATGCAGAAACGTATATTGAAAACAATGTTCAATATGAATTACACAGACACTTGTCGTGGTACCTTCAAGGGTAACAAAATGCTTACTGTATATGCTATATACAGGGTGTCCCTGGACTTCCTCTTTTCCTCTCGGGAATGTATAGATGGGGTCAAAATATCACCAGTACTTCATATAACTTTTTTTCCTAAAAGTCTTCGTAACCAAGTTACGGGCCCTCGAAGTTACAAAATGAAAAATGTTTTTCTTTGATAACTTTTCAAGTGAATATTCAAAATCATCCAAATTTTGGTAATTGACTAAACAAATGAATTCCTTCGATGAGCTTTCATGCAGGAGTCAGTTGTTTTGCTACAAAGTCAGGAACGGACTACCCCCGATGGTCCACACCCCAAAACTTTGAAATGACAGATATTTTTCAATATTTTTCAACAAATTAAGGTTACTTGGACAATTTTATGAATAAAAGTACTCGTGTGGAAAGTCGATCGGAGCAACGAGTCTTGATAAAAATGTAGTTTCACTCGACGACATCAAACCCGCTCGTCCACCATTATTTGAAATGAATAATCATCAAAGCAGAAATAATAATGATAACGTTAATTCAACAACATTTATCCTGAGATGTCTACCATTATTCGAAAATATTAGTTTTTAAGGAAAATGGAAATGATAGGTAAAATGTTCATAACGAATTTTTATAATGCAAACACGTTTAACTAACGAAACTCAAGAGCCTCAAGAGCAAACAGAAATGAAAAATCCGCTACAGAAACTGCTCGATATGACCACCTTCTCTCTCTATACATTTTCTTAGTCTGCGAAGACACCCTCTCTGTACTTGAAATAGCATTCCAGGGTCGTTTCGTATGGCTTCACAATGTAATGTTATTCTATTCAACAATGCATCTCTTGTGTGAGTAGGTGTAGCGTAAACAAGGCTTTTTAGATGCCCCCACAGAAAGAAATCCAATGGATTTAAATCCGGAGACCGCGATGGCCATGAATATGGCCCACCTCTACCAATCCATCTATTGTGGAAAATATGGTTCAGATGGTCACGCACAATCAAACTAAAATGAGGAGGAGCGCCATCATGCATAAACCACATATCTCTTCGGGTTTGCAATGGAACATGTTCCAAAAGTCCATTCAAATCGTTCTGAATGAACTCCAAATAACGTTCTCCATTCAATCGGTCCTGTAGAACGAATGGTCCTATAAGATGGTTTCCTATGATACCAGCCCAAACATTCACGTTGAATTTCCGTTGGTGTTTGGTTTGCAATATCCCATGGGGATTTTCTTCGGCCCATATATGGAGATTATGAGAGTTGATAACTCCATCTCTACTGAAACCTGCTTCATCAGTGAATAAAAGTCGATTAATAAAAGTCATATCCTCATTTTGCCTATCCATGAACCAATTGGCATATTCCAGTCGTGCTGGAAAATCTTGAGGTGTCATGGCATGTACCTTCTGGATGTGAAATGGGTGGAACAGTTGTTCCCTAATTATTCTATGAATAGTGGACTTGGATGTATGGAACTGTTCTGCTCAAATTAATTATCAATTATTACATACCTGTCTCCCTCAAGCTGCGATCGACACGCTCGAATGTTTCTCTTGACGGTACCGTTCGATTGGGAAAATGCTCGGAATACAGACGACGAGCTTCTGCAGCATTACAAAATGCTCGTCCATAAAATACATGCATATCTGCATATTCATTGAATGTAAACTGTTCGGCCATATCAAAAAATCAAAAAATTTCAAAATATCCTATAGAATATTGACAATACAATGATAGTCATATGACAACGCACCACTCAACAAAACAAAATCGCATTCCAGTTTCTCATTTTTTATCAAAACTTTCTAAAAGGTTTTTTTGTCAACATCTGTGAAAGAAATGGAACATAATTATTCCCTGGATATTTTTCACCTGATCATGTGCAGCCGTTTTTGTAGTTCATTCGTTTGCTTTTTATTAATTAAGTAAATATTTTTTCCGATGTGCGTTTTTTCAGCTAAATTTAGATTCGTGTTAAAGAATTTCTCCCATAAAATTATAATTATCAGTGAAACTCCTCAACAGTTTAGCTGTGAAGAAGAATTTGAAACATTCGAATGTTGAGTTTCATGAGATTCAGATAACTGATCAACACGAAACGTGATTATTCCACACGTATTATGTACATACAAAATATGGAATGAATTCGATATTTCATAGTAGAGTAGCTAGTTAGTTTAAAAACACCACGAATCTACAGAACTTGATATTTCTTTTGAAAAAATATCTGCTATCACAATTGTGACTTAAACTTCCATATAGGTACTGTACTTTTTTGTTTACGACTTCATTTTAGCATACTTTGTATTATTCCTGTTATAATTGTTGTTGAATTAACGTTATCATTATTATTTCTGCTTTGATAATTATTCATTTCAAATAATGGTGGACGAGCGGGTTTGATGTCGTCGAGTAGAACTACATTTTTATCAAGACTCGTTGCTCCGATCGACTTTCCACACGAGTACTTTTATTCATAAAATTGTCCAAGTAACCTTATTTTGTTGAAAAATATTGAAAAATATCTGTCATTTCAAAGTTTTGGGGTGTGGACCATCGGGGGTAGTCCGTTCCTGACTTTGTAGCAAAACAACTGACTACTGCATGAAAGCTCATCGACGGAATTCATTTGTTTAGTCAGTTACCAAAATTTGGATGATTTTGAATATTCACTTGAAAAGTTATCAAAGAAAAACATTTTTCATTTTGTAACTTCGAGGGCCCGTAACTTGGTTACGAAGACTTTTAGGAAAAAAAGTTATATGAAGTACTGGTGATATTTTGACCCCATCTATACATTCCCGAGAGGAAAAGAGGAAGTCCAGGGACACCCTGTATATTTATGTTTGTGTACTTTTTGTAAACGAGAACGAATCGAATTTTGAAGATGACAAATATAGATATGAGTATTCCACCCGACAGAAATCCAATTATATTGTTTCTAAACATAGATTGAAAAACACAGAGCATGGGCCGCATTACCCATCAATTAAATTCTACAACCATTTAAACTTGGGTATCAAAGAAGATCGGACAAGACAAATTTTTACAAAACGTGTTTTCGATCTGTTGTGTGACATTGAATTTATTACAAGAATTCATGGACAAATTTTCAGTCTGTATCGAATTTAAGCTTCAATATTATATCATATTACATTCTACTCATCAATCTTTATCTGTGATATTCACTTATTTGTTCCTGTCATTTTTATACACTTATTGTTTTCACCTACACCACGTGCTTTTATTTATAATAATATTAAGTGACATTTGTAATGTTAATGTAATCATTTTCTTTCTACACCCGTACTCTAACAATACACTTACTTATATGACCATAATCCGTTTCATAATGATATCCATTATGATACAGATTTTTCATAACGATACAGATTAATAGAAACCCATAATTTTTCAATCAAGAATCCTGTTCCTTTGTTTGTCCTAGATTCTAACGTAAGTAACTAATTGCTTTATTTGTCAATATCAGTTTTCATATTACCTACCTATATTATCAAAATGTCTGAAAACAGCGATATAGAAGGAATACCATCGACTCCAATATTTTCAAAAGATCAGATTAATTACAGTTGTTATATTCAATATGAATATAATTGGAATCTTTATAGTTTTCATATATCCATGATAATACCATTAAGTTTGTGTTTTTTTTAATATGAGTTAATTACTGTAAATGTGGTCAATACAAATATAATATTTATAGTTTTTCATTATTTATCGGGTTCAGAAAAAATAGCGTATGCAACTCTCATGTAATGGTTATTAATACACTCGCATATACCATACAAAACTCGCCTTCGGCTCGTTTCGTATCCCGGTTAATGCTCGTGTCTTAATAACCATCATTACATGATCGTTGCATAATATACTATTATGACTTGAGTTTTATCAATTGTTTAAATTGAAAGCTTTAATAAATCTATCATGTATCTAACTCCAGTAATAATAAAACTTTGTCAATAACGAATAAAAATACCTGAATTTATTGAAACGTGAACCTTGGATCTCAACAGTAGTTCACAATGAAAAAACAATTCTGAATTTTTCCTGAGCGAAGCCGGGGCGGATCAATGTTATTACATAACTCTCTGAAATCTGCGTAGGGTTGGATACGTGACGAGTGTTCCACACGACTCTCCACAGGGGAGGTACAATTGGTCTTCGATACCATCGTGCGGATTTATGTGTGAGTCTGACTGCCGTGTCGGGACGTTCTGTGATTGTGTCAGCGGTTAATTAGAGACCGCCCTTATCTTAACACGGCGCTGTTTATTCCTGCACTAGGTTCTACTATTCACCTCGCGAACTGCAACTACACTCTACTTCTCTCTCGCATAAATCTGCTGCTCCGCAGGAATTAGATAGTCGGACAAAAGTGGTCGCATTGAATTTCATTTCAGTTGAAAAGAAACATCCAAATAAAATAAGTTATCTGTAACGAACTACGCCAATATAAACAGACACGCAAGAACATACCACATAACATATATATCAAGCGCCCGTCGCAAGAACGACGGGCTTTTGATATATTAAAAATAGGGCACAAAGTGCCCACGCTTTTTTCACAATAATACTAGTATTTTTCGTTTGGTATTGTTTTAAGCTTATTTAAAAAAAATATTTTAAACTTTTCAGTTCGATGTTTTTAGGAGGTTACATACATACATAGATCAAGCAATAATGTCGGTAATTCTGTCAAGTACAGATTACGAGCTTGAGAGTTACGAACAAACAAGTGAAGCCAATATGAAGCGTGTGAAAAGAACTTTAAGTTGAATGAAGTTGTGTGGATGGATGCACAACTCGATTGTTTATATAAAATGCTTTAAAAAATAAAACATTTAATAAATGACCGATTTTAGTATGGAGAATTCAGTGGATGATAAAATATATTTCTAAATGATAATATAATAGCAAAAATAGCTTATTTTTTTTCATTTATACCCCTTTTCTGAAATGTGAACATTATATGGATTCGTTTCAAATGAACGAATACTTTTACTACTAGAAAAAATTATTTTATTCAAATGAACTTGAACTTCGGGTTATCACCCGAAGACGATTATTGATACTAACAATCGAAACGTCGTGACGTAACTTGGTTTGAAATCTTTTGATTTATAGTTTCATTTCTTGTTAATATTTTTTGATTTTCAGCTTGTATTAACTTTTCAATTTTTTATTTTTTTTCTGGTTGTTGTTTGTATGATATTTCTTTGTAATTTCAGTTTTTTGTTTAATAAAATTGTTATTTATCGGTCAATCTTTTTAATTTCTTTCAGGAATTTCAAATAAATTTATATTATATTAGACAATGGAAGTCCGAACTGATGAAATACTTCTTGTTTCAATAGATTATTCTAAAACATTCGACAAAATACGTTACCGCCTTCTGATTGCTCTGTTGAACTATATAGGTTCCTCATACTCTTCTTTTAAACTGTTCAAAAAAAATCTGTTTAAAATCTGTTTTTCCGTTAACCAGCTGTCGCACCTCTACGAACGACAACCCTCAGAAGTCGAAACTTGTGCGAGCTAAGGATTAACGGGGTCTTGCCTTTTAACGTGTGATTCCTAACACGGGTTGGACGATAGCAAGTGAAGATCGATCGTTCAGACTAGGGCTTGAACCACCGACCAACAAGGCAGTCAATTCGAGTGAGTGAACAAATCACCCACGCCGAACCGCTTAGCTACCGACTGATCAATAACTATTTGAATGGAAGGTCTATATGCGTAACTTTTGACAAAACTATGTCCAGTTACTTGAATATATCTACAGGTGTACCTCAAGGTTCAATTCTCGGTCCTACGTTTTTCGTAATCTACACATCCCAATTTCCAAAGTGTCTACATCAGACCAAAATTCATAGCTACGCTGATGATATCTAAAGTTATAAACGATTTTCGGAATCATCTGTCGCACTTGCTTGTGAGCAAATAAATGCAGATTAAAAATCCTGAGGAAAAGACAAAGACAAAATCGTTCTGGACTAGCATCAGTTGCCTTTGACAGAATCTACGAAAAATCTTGGTCTCATAATTGACCAGTCCCTCAAGTTCAACTCTCATGTCTCGCAAATTATAAAACGTGGCTATAGTGATTTGAAATAAATATACTCAAATAAGAAGTCATTGAATCAAAAATTGCCAACTATGCAAATATAGTATATCGCCCAGCGTTACGTTCATCTAATAAAAAGAGAATACAGACCCTACAAAACACGCATGCTTCAGACTCATTACGGGAACTAGGAGGGGACAACATGTGTCTCATCATTTGGAGAGACTGGTCTGGCTAAAAATGGAAGTGTGACGCATATTTCAAAAGTACCCAGTACCCAGTTCACTACAAAATAAGATATAGAACAGACATCCATAATTTGAATCTGAGATTCAGGAATCCATTGATGGATGTTACTACGTGGTAGGAAATCATATCATGAAGAAAAGAGAATTGAAACTTTCTGTTTTTTACCACTTTTATTTGTAACTAACCATACATTAAATATTAAACATTAGTTTAATGTATAAGTTTGAAAATGTCCTTATAGGACGAAACTGTAGTAACGTTAGTTACTACAGTTACTACAATGAAAGTGGTAAAAACATAGAAAGTTTCAATTCTTTTTTCTTCATCATTCAGAAAGCAACTAACTACACCCCGCCTCAGAACCACTTTATTTCGTGGACCCTTCTATTATAATGTGGCCTGGCTTCATTTCCAATTCACTCATAAACTCATAATTCACTTACTGGACACAAATTGTTTCAACTCGTTGTCAATAAAATAATTTTTATGTAAATGAGCATTTCATACAATATGCCTTTTATTAGTTTTTTATTGTTTTTAGTAGTAACAGAAGTGATTCTGGTGCATTTGGCACTGAAATATATCAAGGATTTATGTATGTTGTGCGTGTACAATATTTTTTATTTATTAATTTTTTTTTCCCGAGGTTGAATGGAAGAGTAATTTCTGATTGAGTCATTCGTGACAAGATCAGAAATTGAATTATGCCTTCTGATAGGTCTGATGCATTTGTATTTCATGCATTGTATTTTTTATCATTGTTGTTATTATCATTATTATTTTTTTTACCGAAGTATGCGCTGATCAGGCCCTATCCCTCGAAGTCCCGATACATTCAGGAGAGCGCGTCTGCATTATCAACCAACGACCACTCCCCCACACCGTGAGGTAAGTGATCATTGGGTCCGAGAATCATGTGCCCTGAGCAAGCGCAGTGAGCCAAGAATTACAGCCTTCTGCATCTGTCCGGCTAAGATTACTTCCTTAGTGTGGCAAGCCGGTATGATTTTGAGATTCGAGAGATTCCACCAAGGACTCCAATAATCAGAACAACCATCTTGACAGAGTGGTCAGGATAGAGTCTGCGGAGTTCGAAGAAGAAATCTCGATATTATATCCGTTTCTCCTCCTCTTTTCGGACGATATTAGTATCGACAGGAGCTGAAAACTCCACTGTTATTGAAGAAGTGAGGTTATTTCTGCGGCTTTTATATGAGCTTTTTGCTGAATAGGTTCCAACTCGATGACAGAGTTGTGGTCACCTCGTTCAGTGTCGAAAACTAAACAGAGTTTATCAGCTACTCGGGCAGCTGTCCTAAAGATAAATGGTCCAATTCCTGCTTTTTCATGGTCACGGACCATGCAGAGAAGGGGATCCGAACTCCTGACGACTTTACAGGCTGCATCCAGTACCATTCTGTCATGTAGACACTCCAAACTCAAAAGTCCACGGCCTCCCTACAATTTTCATCTATTGCACTTCTTCAGACATGTTGGAGTTCTGTAAGAAAATTTTAAAAAAAGGTTATTTTTTGTGGAGAGAATCAGATTTTTTATTGATTTTCTTTGGTCGCTTTTACCTTCCACAATCACCTTTTGCCGACGACGTTCACGAATGAAGCTTTTCACCGAAGACAAAACTGCCAATATCCTTATATTGTTCTAATTCTAGAGACGGAGGCAGATCCAAAACATTAGGATCAATATCTGAATAATTTCTTAGCTCCTTTTTCGATACGCAAAATTATTAAAATACTATGAATATACGCAGTAACTAATGCGATGAATTAAAAGGTTTGCCGTTTTTATACCTGTATAAAGTTGCAACTTGATATTTTTCAAATTGAATAAGGTGAAAATACGCAAAGGAGATCGATAAAATTTCTAGAGAACTACAAACTCAATTTTCAACTAATTACCTAATTTGAATTTAGTATGCAATCTACTTCTCTCCTCTATAAATCTAAGCACGACTGTACTACCAGACGTTTGAAATGTGCAATATATACTGCGAATTTATGACTTGCGTGAAAATATTGCATATACTCGGAGACGTGTTGTACATGTCGTGGAAGTAAGATTATTTATTCGAATTTCAGTCGCTTTCGGACAAACTTGTGGCTATTGCGTGAGATCAGTCATTTTGTGGCACCTGTCGTGAGTGGTTCACATTTGGTTGGTGTGGAGATAAAGTTTAATACTTAACTTTCTAGGCATCATAATTATGCCACTGGCTGAAAAATGTCAAACGGAAAATCTACTGCGTGAATAGAAGACAAAGATTTGTTTTTGGATTATAGAAACTGAAATTTCTTTTACGGGTTTCTGTAAAAGTAGGCACGCCATCTATGGGATCCACAAAACTCTTGCAAAACTAAGTATATAAAAAATAATTGGGCTCCCAAAGGCGGTCAGTTGCAAAGTCAAGGACACTTGTGCCCTGCGATGCATTTTGTTCAGCTTAGCACTGTGTGTCGAAACAGCGCTGTTTTGGATCACGAATGCTTTGACTTCAGGTTCTGATTTAGTATACAAAGTTATCACGAAGTTCCGCAAAAAATCATGAAACGGAAAATTTACATTTTTTTTGGAATGCATTACAGTGGTTAGCTTTTCACGCTTCTGAAGATATTTGTCAAAAGCGATGACGTAATCGAAGTTATTTCAAATTAGCTGAAATTCCCTTTGAACCAAGTATTCAGGCTCGTGGTAATTTATACAAAAATGTTCTTCATTCAATCACTTTGATGAATATACTATTTGACAAATATCATCAGAAGCTTGAAAAATATTATTATCTCTGTTTTTTTTATTTTTGTAGATACTATAATAACACAAAATATAGTTGGTGATGAAATCTTGTGAATGAAACGTCGCTGGTTCATATCAGGTTATATCGAATTCAAGTTCAATTCAATGACGCAAAAACCCAGGCCTCCGAACCGGATATAATAGTGTCAGGTCAGACAATTTCGCTTTCTGCATCGATAGGTTTGTTGGGGGTTGTAATGGACACCAATATGTCTTGGCACAATCATGTTGCTGGAAATGCAAGGGCTACTTCTCAAAACACTGTTCCGAACCAGAAAACTGTACACACCTCAACAACTTTTGATGCTTTATAAAGCTCATATCAGACCTTCTTTGAAGTATTGTTCTTATGTATGAAGCTCTGCCGGCAAACACACCCTGAAGTTCCTGGATTCCATCCAGAAAAGAACCATCTGCCTGATTGGAGACGCGAACATCACGTACAACCTTGATAACCTGGAACATCGAAGAAAGGTTGGAGATTTGTCTCTCTTTTATAGATATTTTCATGGGAGGTGTTCAAGTGACTTGGCATATTTGATTCCACCAAGAGCGGTACGATATCAGAAATGAGCAGTACACCTAGAACTTCACTGTTTAAGAACTCTTTCATCTAGAGAACTGCGTTTATGTGGAAAAAACTTCCTGAGAACGTTTTTCCAAATGGATTTAAGCACCAGCGATTCAATTTCAATTTCTATTTTCGAACAGGCACCGCTTTGAGGGCGTATTAAGGATTTTCCTGTAGTGCTTGTGTTTTGTCCTTAAAAAAGTATTGAAAGGTTTGGTCTTTTTTGTCATATTATTCGAAATGGAGGCGAAAGAGCCAAAACAAATTTCTGTTATTGGCGAATATTTCAGAAACAACTATTGATAATCGCGATCTATAAAAAGTTAACCAAAATAGGAAACAACCAACTTTGTAGTTCCAACTGTTTCCGAAATAGCAAATGTGAGATCAGCTAAAAAAACGGCATGTACGAGTATAATTGTCTACTGTTAATATATCATCATTATTTGATCCCGTCAGAATGACTAACCGGTACAGTTGTGTCCATTTCCATTTATTATTGGTAATGATAATGAATAAAAATATATTTCCTCATAAAATGAACTGTAAATCTTTTCATAAAAAGTAATCATAGTGAGGTTACTATTCATTTTTACTGATGATTATTGTACAAAGCAACAAACCGGTTCCCTCAAGTCATAATTACCAGATTACGACTGGACTACACTCGCCTTATGCATGAACATCTACTGAGGAAAGAACCGCCACCAAAATGATTCGCGTGTGAAGTGCTCGTGACTGTTAAGGAGGCCCTAGACGGTCAATCACTTTGATCAAAAGCTTGAGTCAATCGATCGACCCAAGCGTGATTGTCCATGTAAGAACCTGTTTCACGCTTGAAGCGAGGCTTGATGGTGATTGATAGAAAGTTTGAATGACTCAAGCAGTTGAAGGAGGGGGTTGACCGTCTAGGGCAATTTTTGTCAAGCATTGCGTCAGTCACTAGGTAGAAACCATGGCGTCCGCTACAGAAAGTGAGCTTCCCGAAAACTCTGACGGGAATTCATTAACCGGTTGATTGAATTATATCGCGATTGTCCCGAATTATCGAAAATGAAGAGCAAGGACTATTACAACAGAAACAAAAAATCTGCATCATTGCCATGTACCACTCCTTCGACCACCGTCGTTTCTTTTTCTTTTGTTTTTTCCGCTTGAGCAAATCCGTGTTCGAAACCATTGCTCACCGAAATGAACCACCAGAGAACGAACAACAAGTGCGCACTGGTCCCATTTCAGGTGAGAAGAAGGTTTTGATCGAAAGATTGAAGGACTGATTGCAGTTGATTGAAGCGCGCGTCAATCGAGTGACTCGATCGTTTGATCAAGACGCCTGATCGTTTAGGGCCACCTTTAAGCATGTTCTGGCAGAGTCCCCGCTTTTCACAGTTGAGAGACTGAACAATTAAATTCCCTCCGACCTAAGTGAAATTTTCCGAATTACCAATACGAACAATATTATTGAATTTCTTAAAGAATGTAACATTTTATTCAAACTGTGAACAACTGCATATTTTAGGTATATTTTATATGTTTGCCGATAATAGCTACGGCTTAAGCGGCGTTCCCACGAGGCGTTAATCACGACAGTGAACCACGCTTTCGTGAAATACACTTCTGTGTGAACGCATAGTCGTTAAACTTGCTTTCGTGAGGAACGGCGCACGACTCAAGCGTGGATAGATCAAACCTGTTTGATTTTCGGTCGTGATATACCGTTCGTGAAGCCAAGATGTCGTCACAGCAACATGGCATTATAAGTTTAACGACAGTGAAACTACGCTTTTTTTGGAAAAGGTGTTATATGATCCAAGTTTGGAGGAATACCGTGATAGATGTTAGCGCTGTATCCATTCTCTAACCCAAAAACGTCTTTTTTTTCGTTTTCTTGTAATTGTGTCCTGTAAGCACTCCATCTTTTTTGCTAAGATAGTAGCAAAAAACGAACTTAGAACAGCACAACTTTCAACAACTAGATCATTCATGATCGATGTTTCGATGGTGACTAGTCGAAACGCGAGGCGTGAACGGCACGAACCCCCCAACCGTGTGAACGTTTTATAAATTCACACTTTCGTGAGTGTCACGAACGAAAGTTGACTAGCGTGGTTAACTGTCGTGATTAACGCCTCGTGGGAACGCCGCTTTATGCGGTTTTTTCTAAACAAAAGAAAGAAAGATTATTGTGATACTACGTATATTTTGATAATCCTCTCATTTATATGGATATTATTACACATGTTACCACATAACACACCTGTTATCAATTTGTAAACAACTGATGAAGGCTGAAAACTATTTCCCCTTCCCACAGGTGTCAAATAATATCGACCGACAACCCAACGGGGACAACCTAGTAAAGCTGTTTATTGGCGAGTTACTACATCAGCACTTGGGTTGAACTGGTCAGCTAATCATGGGAGAAATATTCGTCTTAACGTCGTTAAAAATTCGTATCCAAAATAATGAAAGGTTATAGTATCGTGTAACACAAATATTTTAGCCAACGACCACTTTTTTCGCAAATTTCTAATTATCTGAATATTTGAATTCATTATCACTACTGTAGAGAATTACATTCCCTACAACTTTTGTTTCAAAAAAGTTTTCGATTCAAGGTTTAAAAAACATAATACATAAGTATTGATGATTTTCATTTCTTATTAACTATTACATTATTATAATTAATAATTATTTTACTCATGTATATGTTTTTAGTTGAGTATCAACTTATTATATAACACTTACCTGCCCGTATAGTTATAGAATTGTCAAGAAAAATATTTTAATTATATTTCAATTCTAATGTGATTCATATTAAAAACTTTTTAAATGAATGAATGAAAAGAAAGAAACTCTTAATACATGTTTTTCTTTCAATATTCCATTCCTGGAAGATGATGGAAATTCAAATAATTTGACGGAAATAACAAGAACTTCAACATATAATTTCGAATCTCCTTCTTCCTCATCGCTGTCTTCTGACCGCTGTAGTATTTCAAAGTCCTTTTTTTATCGTCTTCAACGACATTTGTCTCCAGGCCTTTCATTATTCCCACATCGCGAACCACAACCACTCTTGCAGTTGCAGAATATTGTGTTGAGTTTAGCGAGTGCTAAAATTGTCGTGATGTAATTGATAGCTTGTAATATTCTCCAAAGCATAATAGACGTTGTTCACAGTTGCTGGCTTGAGGAACAGATGTCTGCCAACCCCAGCAAAACTGTGATAATCCCCTTCACCAGAAGGAGAAAATTGGACGATCTATCGCCACTTTCTTTCAATGGTGAAGTTATTTCATTTGGAACGGAGGTGAATTATTTTGGCATTGGCCTTGATAAAACTACCTGTAACGCTCACTTGAAAAAAGTGTTAAACAAAGCCAGACTGTCCCTTTGGACATGTCGAAGGATTTGTGGTAAAACTTGCGGTTTGGATCCCAAACAAATCCATTGATTTCATGTGATGATTGTCAGATCAATGATCACTTATGGTACAATTGCTTGGTAGCCGAAGGCTTTACAGAAAACGGCCCAGGCGAAGCTCTCTGTTTTACAGAGACAGGTTTGTTTGGCCATAAGTGGTTCAATCAGTACCTCACCGTCAGCGGCCATGGAGATCCTTCTAGATCTACCTCCTCTCCACAATTTTCTGGAGAAAGAGGCTAGATGGACTGCATATAGACTTGTGCACATTGCCAATTCTACAAATTAATTCTGTAGAGTGCAATTTGCAGAGTGCAACAGTCTGTTGGTTGACACTGGAAGTCACAGCATTGTGAAAATGATATCTGACTTTATGCCTTCAACTTTCAACTACGAACTGCCTTATAAAGTATTGTTCGCAAGTAGAAAGGACTGTATTCTTCGGGAGAAGGAAACATCAAAAGCAGATACTTGTTGGTTCACAGATGAATCAAAAACACCTTCCCGTTCTAGTGCAGGTGTTTTCAGTCGCAGACCCAGGACAGAGATGCGACTATATTTCAAGCGGAAATTTACGCTATCGCTCGGACAGTCAAACTTCTTACAGGCCACTATCATTTGAATCATATTATTCAGAGACTAGGACTGTCAGAAGACATACTTTGTGCCTGTTCCGCTGGGGACCGAATCAGGTTTCTACAGTTCGGCAGAGCTGTACTCTTGCCATATTACCTAAAAGACCACTCACCATACAAACTAATCGCCTTCGTTGAGAAGCTGGGTTTATGAATAGGTGTGAGCCACAATACACCCTTGCGGGTTGCGGTAGAGGGTCAAATAGACCCAGTCACTTTGGACCCAAAACAACCTGATCAATGGAAACGATACTATCTAATCATCAAAATGTAATGAAAGTTTTTCCCTCGATTACTTTTTAATTTTGGGAATCGGTTATAAGTTTTATTGAACAGATAGATAATTAAATATAATGTAATGGTCAAATTGAAATAGAAATCATTGATAATTATGTATTTATCAATAATTTATGAACTTCAGATGACGTGTTTTTAACGGGACTGCAGGTTGACCTTGAATGATGCTCTAACTGCGTGCTCTCCGCCCTCAATCTCGAAAACGATTCAAGAAAAAAAACAATTTCTGGAACATCAGTCCTCTAGAATATTAATAATGAATACGAATAGCGAATTACCTATAAGAAACGAAATATTTGCAAAAAATTTACAAAAAATCGATTTTTGCGATCTTATATTTTAATAGTCGCTCACACCCTATCATATGAAATTTTTTAGACAATTTTCAGTATGTCAAAATATAAGTTTATACGAGTTTATAGCTAGAAATATCTCAAATTCCGATAGACTTACCAAATTTTGACTAAGATGATTGGACCAACGGACGGAGCTCCCCAAGTTTAAACAGCTCTGTCTGGTGTTGAATCGTAAATGCGTTGTGTTTGGGCTATGTTTTTCAAAAAGTTGCCTTGCAATGGAAGCTACTGTGAAAGGCAAAGGACGAATCTCGTCAATCAATGGTCGATGTGGAAGCTTGGCTTGCAACTGACCGCCTTGAAGAGCTTCAACATATAAATCAGAATTCCATTTCAAATTTGTAATAATGAGTTTGTCAAGGTTTTGGATTCGCATGAGTTCAAATCATTCGATGACCGATTTAATGTAGATTTTCTACAGTAAAACTCCTGAAACCGCTTTAAATTTGTTTTCAACGTTGACGTCTGTTATAAAGTATGTCGAGTTATTTCCAAACAACCTCAGCCAAACAAGCAGTTGAGAACAAACATGTTGAGATGACTAGTAAGACGGTTATTCTCACCATCATTTCGATCCATTTGTGGAGAAACACTGATATTATCATTGTAATTGTTTGGCTAGGGTATGGTCGCAATCTTCTTTATAGCTGTCAATAGCTGTAAACCAGCCCACTCTGTTTTGATATCTCCAGAGATCTATACAAACGATACGACTGAACCGAGGATTTGAAAACTAACAATGTTGTATCTTGACTATCGGTGACTCGTGATATAGAACACCACAAATGATATCCTTTTTAGGGATTGTCTGATAAAAGTTAAACTCTCTAGATGGGTTTTCATCAATTTATGTAGATAATCCATTCCAATGATAATACAAAATTTGTTGGCAAATGAAGCATTGATCATTTGCACCATATCTTCCAATACATAATTCATAATGGAAATAATTCAATCTACACGTGAAAGAAACTTCAACACATATTGACAAATTCGAGATTTATTTTTCAATGTCAGTCATGGATAAGTGGGTATAAATACATATTCTTTAGTTTTTTACGCATTTCTTACCGTTGAAACCGCTGATAATATCATTAGACGGTATGAAAAATGCTAATGTACTAGCGATTAGTTTTAATATTCGAAAAACAAATTTGAGTAAGTGAACGTAAAAAAATACATTTTCTTGTGGTTACAACAAATGATAAAACAGGGTATAATTTGTTAAATATCTGTTTGTCGTATCGTATACCTCTGTTAAAAAATGTAGTGAAATGTTGATACCTTTCAAACAAATGAAATAAACAGGGTGTTTGATTTGAAAAAGTTAAATTATGTCTGTTTGAAAATGAATGAAACTTGACCGGTTTAACCGAGCACCCTATATATTGTTTCCGAAAGTTGAGATGAGTCATGTTGACTAACTATTCCCAAAAAACACTCAATTGCTGTAGAAATGCGGGTGGTGAATAAAAAATATTGTTCCTTAGAGAGCTAAAAAATATGTAATATAGTGACGTATTCATACAGGGTGATTCAAAAGTACTTTGACAAACTTCAGGAGGTGATTCCTCACAATATTCTAATATGAATTGTCCAAATAAATAAATGTCCGGAAACACTTCGTTTCCAAGATACAGGATGTTGAAGTTTTATTTTTATTTTCGTTTTTGTCAAATAACTTTTGAAATACTGAACTTATTTGAACGAAACTTGATAATAGGAGATTTTTGAGGTGTCGAATTCGAACCCGATGTTCTTATTGCTCTTACTCGTAGGGGGCGCCACCTACACGTCTTTTTCTTTTTTAAAGATTCATAACTTTTTTGGGCGTACTTCTAGCACATTTTTCAGTAAAAAAATCGATTCCTCTATCATATCTACGTAAATGAGCTACATTTGTTACTAGTCGCTGTAAGCAACCGTTTTCTAAATATTTGGACTTGAAAACTTCAAGTCGATTATTTGATAAATGATCGATGCATGTTGAAGTTATTACGAATATTTTGCATTTTTCACAAGAATGCTTTGGAAATAAATTTGACGTTTGTGACTAGTTTTGGTAATTACATATTTTGTGACAGTTAGACGTTTTGTTGAAGTTTCCGTAAGTAGAAGTAGAAAACACTCATTTTGAAGAAATGGATTATTTAAACAATGATGCTCCTTTAACCGATATGCATTTCGTTTATGGCCTTGCGGATGGCAATGCGCGCGAAGCAAGACGTATTTACCAGGAGCGATTTCCTAATCGAGTACTGCCTTCAGCTTCAACATTTGCTAGTCTCCACCGTCGTTGGGCAGAAACACGTAGCTTTGAGAGGGCAGCTGATATTATTGGAAGACCACGAGCAGACCGAACCCCAGAATTGGAAGAAGCTGTTTTGAACGCTCTCGAGGAGAATCCAGAAACAAGCACAAGAGTAATTGCTGAAGCTGTCAATTCTACTCAGTCCACAGTTTGGAGAATCATCCACCATCAACAGTTTTATCCATACCATATCCAAAGGGAACAAGCTCTTTTGCCACGAGACTTTCCCCAACGCATTACTATGTGTCGATGGTTTTTGAGAAAATTAGCTGGAATTCCTCAATATTTAAGATATGTACTCTTCACGGACGAGGCAAACTTCTCCCGAAATGCTATCACAAACTTTCATAACAACCATGTTAGGATCCTCTAAAATCCGCACGCAGTTAGTGAAAGGCATTATCATTATCAATTTTCTGTAAATGTATGGGCGGCAATAATTGATAATTACTTGATGGGTCTTTTCTTTCTTCCGCTCCGATTGAATGGCGCAACTTACAGACACTTTTTAGAAAATGAATTGCCGGGACTACTTCAGAATGTACCATTAGAAATTCGTATCCGCATGTGGTTTATGCATGATGGGGCTCCGCTTCATTTTAGCGTTGTAGTCAGGGAATTCCTTAACACATTCTATCCAAATTGATGGATCAGTAGGGGTGTAGAAGAACCTAACCAGGCGTGGGCACCAAGGTCCCCAGATCTGAACCCGATAGATTTTTATTTTTGGGGACAAGTCACTAGTTTATAAGACTCCAGTAGTGAACGAGGAAGATCTAAGAAACCGAATAGTAGACGCCTGTGAAACAATAAGAAACACACCAATAATTTTTGAGCGGGTACGAGATTCAATGACTAGACGACTGACTGCCTGTATCTTCGCTGAAGGTGGACACTTCCAACAATTTATTGGAATAAAATTTAGTTTCGTTTATTTTAGTTTATTCTACATATTTAAAATTTCCTTAAATAAAATGTTGACATTTCTTGCAAATTTTATTAAAACAAATACTGATTATGCACCCTTGATACAAAAATAACTATTTCGCTTAAGGATGTCATAAAGGAACGTACCCAACAGTAATGACCTCTTCAAACGAGTAAAACGTGAAATTCATTTCCCAAGCATTCTTGTGAAAAAAGCAAAATATTCGTAATAACTCCAACATGCAACGATTATCAAATAATCGACTTGAAGTTTTCAAGTCCAAATATTTAGAAAACGGTTGCTTACAGCGACTAGTAACAATGGTAGCCTATTTACGTAGATATGATAGAGGAATCGATTTTTTTACTGAAAAATGTGCTAAAAGTACGCCCAAAAAAGTTATGAATCTTTAAAAAAGTGTAAGTGGCGCCCCCTACGAGTAAGAGCAGTAAGAACATCAGGTTCGATTTCTACACCTCAAAAACCTCCTATTATCAAGTTTCGTTTAATTAAGTTCAGTATTTCAAAAGTTATTTGAAAAAAAACGAAAATAAAAATGAAACTTCAACATCCTGTATCTTGGAAACGAAGCGTTTCCGGACATTTATCCGTTTAGACAATTCATATTAGAATATTGTGCGGAATCACCTCCTGAAGTTTGTCAAAGTACTTTTGAATCACCCTGTACACCGGGTGTTCTATTAAAAAAAATATAACTTTGGTTGGCCACGTTCGGCTGAATCACGCAGTATGCGAGAAAATACATTTGAAAGCTAGTATTTATCGATATGACTGCAAAAGACTTGAGCAATTCAAAAAATTGTTTTCTCTGATAGCAATGGACCGAGAGAATCTTGTTGACTCACCCTGAATAGTGAGGTAATTGTGAAACAATAAGTAATCCGCCATTTTGTAGCTGCGGCCATCTTGGATTCACAATGATATAGAATCTATTGAATTGTATTGTCATCAAAACTAAATGTGTATACCAAATATATCAATCTGTCAGCAGGAAGGGGGTCAAACTGCAATTGATAAATGTGACCTAAAAAAAGGGCAAGCTGAATAAAACCGCTTGAAAATAAATAATAGCATTTTCTCCAGGTGAAAAGCCCATGTTGACTTATAATTTTATTCAGGATTATTCTCTAATTAGAGTTGAAACCAACCAATTATTCATGTTTCGGTGTAACGCCACTGATGAGAACTATGTCAGATCGAAACAGCACTTACTGTTTGACGTTGAATCACAAATCCTTTGTTTTTGAGATCTGGCGTTAGAAGTGTTTTGAGAAATATCCGATATTTAAAGTTTTTTGAACTGCAATTATTTCTTTTTTATATACATATAACAGGAAAGATATGGGAACGCTCCACATCCAAATCATTCATTGTTTCCAATAATTCACGCCATAGGAGACTTTTTGACCATACCTGTATTCTTTCTTTTCCAGAAACATTCTCATTTTCATAAATAGTTTGTCGTCCTGAAGATCTCAATCTTCTTGAGTTCGTCGTTCTGTTGTATGTTATGAATTACACATGTGATACAATTGGTCTCCATCGTGGCAGATCATCGAGTTCGATAGCAAAACAAGTGGAATTATTCAAGATGGCGTTGAGATATGTGGAGCTCGACCTATGCTAATGTCTCTCCTACCATAGCAAGGTGAATTCACTAGGCGAAAGAGATAGTGGGGGACGATGTAAGAATAACAGGTGGTTATTTCGAGACAGCGGAATTGATAAGACCCCGAACAAACATTGTCACATTAAGTTGGTAAATAATTGCAGAATAGATCCAGTGGAATGAAAAATTGACATATTTGTTCAATTTCACTTACGGATGAAATCATTCTTGCACATTATTTATATTTTTTTGTTTTTCATAATGAAAACATGTTTTAGTTTTCACAATTTTTTTTCCAATTTTCAATTGTTAGATCTATGACTGATTTCTACTAATTTCTTATATATTACTGAGCTATTGACGATTTCACACAAAGATATTTTGGACAATTCCTTTTTATTGAAAACTTACTTTGTCTAATTTTGTCTGAATGATACAAATAGGTTACGAAAGTATTTGGGATCATTTTATATGACTTCATTTGAATTTCAACTGAAAACATGATATCTGAGAAACAACATGGTATATTTTGTATTTGAAGAAATGAGTAAAATATTTGGGTATTTAAAAATTGTTCGATCGAATCGAATTCTTTGGAAAATTCTTTGGAAAAAGTTGAGTGCTACTGGTTTCTCTGAAATATTAGTGGAGATATTCAAGTCACATCTGTTTTATCGCAAGTAGTATGTTGAATACGAAGGATGTTTTTCTCCTATTAACAGACCTATATCTGGAGTCCCTCAGGATCAATCTTGGGACCTTTGTCATTTCTCCTTAATTTGAATATTCTCATAATGGATCTTTTCACACTCATTTATGCCGATGATCTGAAAACTTCTCGGAGTTCAAAATCTTGAAGATTGCCAAAACAATAAAAGAAATGTCAAAATTATATTTGAATGGTGCCGCAGCAATTATTCAAAGCTGGATGTCGAAAGATGATGTATGTTGACTTCCACAAAATAATTAATTTGAGTGTCACTATTTTTTTGAGTTCGAAGACCGTGGAATTTTTAAAATTTTTCCTGACGTTCCGCTGGCATGAGTGGCTAGCTTATTCTCAGATTTCTATCCTGGATTACTATCCGATTAATTAAAATTAGGGTTTCGTTACGCTTATTTATGATATGTCAGGTAGTTTGGAGTGCTAATACCTGTACCTGGATTAGGTAATTTGTAGTTAAGATTCAATGACTCTCTTCTACCTGCTGTCATGCTGTTTGCTATCCTGGAACTTCTTAGGAAGGGATTCCTCATTTGATTGAGGTTCACCGCTTCTTTTTTTCTGCTGAAATTATCCGTGTGTTTGTCCATCTCTATTGTCTCCCGTACCAGGAGTTATGGTAGATATCCCTGGTTGGGGGCAATGAGGGCGTGTTCTGCCACAGCTGACTTGTGTATGGTACCATCCATTTGGTACCATACACATTCTTCCTGGTCTATTATTTAAAATGATTTGAATTCCATTCCTCAGTAAATCTTCATATTTTGATGCATTCAAATTATCATCATAAAATTCGATATAAAAAATTGACTCATTCTTTATGACACAAAATACATTGAATTGCCATCTTTCTTGAAAACCCCTTTGGCGGACAACATGGGGATTTTCTGGCGCCCAATAATGACTCTTGTGTCTATTGAAAACTCTATTTTTTGTGAACTTGGCCTCATCTGTCCATATGATATTGTCAAGGAAATGTTCATCCTCTTGAGTCTTGACAAGTAACCATTCAAAGAATTCCACTCTACGAGGTAAATCAGTCTCTTTCAAATGTTGGACACAGTAGAACTTATAGGGATGCCATTTAAGCTTATTAAGAATTCGACAAATTGTCACGTAGGGTATACCTACCTCCCTTTCAGCCTCTTGCAGAGAAGCATTTGGAAATGCATGAAAGTATCCCAAAACTGTTACACCATTGTCATCATCATCCACTTTAGTCTTCTTACGAATGATTTTTGGACGGAAGGTTCCATTCAACCTACAGTTTTTTAGTAGTCGATTTATCACATTATTATTCAGCTTCGGAAGTTGTGGATATCATTCATGAAATACTCGGCCTGTTCTACTTGCAATTCTATTGCACTCACCATAAATTATTAATAAATTCAAGAAATCTTCATTACTGTAACCTAATCTTGACATTATTCTATTATAATTGGTAGCTATCACAATCAGTCAAAACCACCAACGAAAGTCTGACGTTTAATAATAATTGGTTTATTTATTTTTCCAAAGCACACTATTAAAAAATATTAATGTGTACTGTTGTACGTTAGAGACCAATACCTCAATGTATACAAATTGTAACTTTTTTTAAGGTAGGTACATACCAATTTCGAATTGACTGATCTGAGACAGTATTAAAAAAGTATTAAAAAAGAAGTATTTAAAAAAATGTTGAATATCCAAAATAAGTGATGAATTCAAAAAAACGAGCAAGAAAACCACGTCAGTTTCCGCTTGAAACAGTTTATCTCGAAAACGGTTCAAAATAGAAATAGTATTATCTGAACAAAGTTAATCTAAAATTGGATGTAGAGCTCAAAAATGTTGAAATATATAGGATGTTCCATTTAAAAAAATTGAGTTCCACTAATTTTTTCATGAGATCAAAGTATCTGCATTTTTTGAAGACCCTGTATGAGGCAAATGAAAATATGACTCGGAGTGAAGATCCTCATAGTATCACTCCAATCCATTTTAAATTTGATCGTTTTAGTGCAAGAGAGTTCAAGATTATCAGCATTTATAAAAGTTCATGTTTGTTAAAAAAATATCGACATTAATTTATATGTTCTAAACGGTAATAGATAGGTATAGGGAAATAGTTAATGAATTTGTTAACAAAGTGATGATGAATCATAATATAATATCATATACGGGGTATTCCATTTGAAAAATTAAAGAAGCCGCTACTTAATAGTAGCAGAGACAACGCCGCTTCGTCTGAAATATTTTAGGCGTATAGGTCATATCGATTTATGCATATTGTGAGATGTTCAGGTTGATCCGTTGAATAGTTTGTCAGAAACGGCTAATTAACGCTCATCATGAAAAACCCTGTATACCTTCCCAAAGGCGCACACAAGAAATTCCAAAATTCCACGGTCTTGGCCACGAAAGCCCTATCCATTTTGTCAAAATTAATTTCTTTGATATTCGATTATAAAATAGATTAGAACCTCACTACGCAGATGCCAACACCCAATGACCATTCCCCACATCTTGAAGTGGGGGGGGTGGTCATTGATGTGAAGTGAAGATCTGACCCAAGTAGATGCGATGAGCTGAAATGACGGTGTTCTGTATTTGTTCGGCCAAGATTTTTGCCTTATTGTGGTTAGCCGGCATGACTTCAAAATTCGAGAGTAGAGAGGGTGTTACAATCTGAACAACCATTTCAACAAAGTTGTCAGACCATATTAGTCTCATCCAGAGCTGAAAATTCCACGACGAATATCCTTCCACTGAGATGTTGGAGGAGAACCACATCAGGCTTGTATCAGCCTGAGGGTGGGGAATGAACAGTTTCATTAAAATAGTTACTCCTCATGTCTTTCAGCTGATTCACATCCTCCAGAGCATAAGGCAACACCGGTAATTTGTCAATACCGGGAAAGTATCATATTTGGTAATGAATCACTCTTAGGGACACCTAATATCGATGGATATATGCTGAGACAGCATATGCTGGGCTTGTCGACAGCAAGTTGATTAGGGTTTTAGATAGGCTAAGTTGTTGAAGTACCATAATGACAGGCCATGACAAACACTCGTCATTTTACGACATCAGGCCGATAAGCCGAGGTGTTCAGTATTGTTGAAGAAGACCCCTTGCATGAACTTATCCTTGAATTGTTACCACAGCGGCAGTGCAAAACTATTGTTGGGTGTGTTACGTTGATGATACGCTTGTGATATGCCAGCACCCCAAAATCCAATGCACTATGGAACAGAAAAGACAAGCAACCATCGCCTTCTTGGATGTGCTGGTGAATAGACCAGAAAAAAGTGTAGAAGTATACAGAAAGTTAACACGTACACACGTGTATCTGAATAAAAACTCAACATCCAGCCAAGACAAAAGGTGGAGGTGAATAGGACAGTGCCAGATGCTTATGTGTCTCTCCAAGGAATTTAATCATTTGAAAATGTCAACACGACCCAATGAATTGGTATTTAGCTCAGCGGAAACTGTATGATAGATTTCGTCGAGATTGCTTGCGTTGCAAAAACGAAAAATGTATAAAGACACATTCTATGTTCGATTTTAAATCGAAAAACAAATTGAATCACCCCTTATATCGACGACAAAAAGTTACAACATGAAACGAATATATTCTCAACTACATATCTTACAGTAATAAGTATCACCCAATCGGCGGAGTATATCGTAATCAGTCTTGGCTGAGAGCGGTTGGAAGCAATGTACATAAATGTTAAACACCTTCATTATTCCTCTTAATTGATCAGTGGAATGATTGAATCAGTAATTCAATTTGATGTAATTAACTGTTCCCATAATGAATGTGGCAAAATTCTGAGGTTTTTCCTTTGAAAAAACGAGTAAGTTATTCATATATTGTTTTGTAAATAATTAGAATAATCTTGATTACACTTCAAGAAATTATCAGGGAAAGAACGTAATTTTTTAGCTTTTTATTTTAGAACAGTATACGATAATTACGAAATTGAAGTTTTTCACAGGTAAAGGTTTTAAATAAATGTATATACCTACAAGTGAAGAGATTCGTATGTAACATTCAATAAATAAAGCTAAGTAACTGTTTATTCATTGAAGGATACACTCACTGGATTTTCTTTCGTTTCCTTTGGAACAATCAGCATATTCAATTTGGATTTTATGCTATATTAGATTCAAATTATCAATATGAAAGCAGAGCCAATTGATATGGCCACGAATATGCCATATGAATGAAAAATGCTGATAATATTTTGAAATAATTTATAATCTTTTTCTCCCATGAAACACCCATTTGCATTCGCAGTCAGCTAGTGAACGTAAATGGATACAGATCTGCACCATTTGTGGTAACCTCGGGAGTCCCTCAAGGTTCACATCTGGGTCCATTATTGTTTCTAGTATTTATAAATGATTTGAAAGATTGTTTCAAGCATTCACAAGTACCATTGTATGCTGATGACTTAAAAATCTTCAGAAAAGTAACGACGATTAGAGATTGCTCAAAAATTCAGGAAGACCTCAATGCTTTTTTAGAATACTGATATCTCAATGAATTAAAACTTAATATCAATAAATGTGCATGTATATTTTTTTGCAGAAACAACATACCGATACATTTTCATTACTCCCTGGGCAATAATATTATTAACAGAGTAGACCAAATTAAAGATCTTGGATTCTATTTTGATACAAAAATGACTGTCAATCCCCATTTGGATTATATAATTAATTCCTGCAGCAAAACCTTGGGATTTATCTGCAGAATATGCAAAGACTTCAACAACGAGGCAGCAATCAAATATATTTACTATGCATTTGTTTATAGTAAACTTAATTTCGGAAGTGTCATATGGAGCCCACATTATAATACACATAAATTACGATTAGAAAGACTCCAGAACAGATTTGTAAGGTTCTTGCATTTCAAAAATAAAATAATTTTATTTTTTCTTGTATTTGTTGACACCGTGTATCTCTGTAACTACTACTACCAGTGGATGCTTCTATGGTATGGGTTGTATTCTTTTTCTGAAGCAGAAAAAAATTATAAAAACAGTGCCATAAAAAACTTTTTTTTATTCATTATAATAGTTTTTTTTAATATAAAAATGAAGTATAATAACATAACGTATAAAAAAAGTATTACAATAAATAAAAATAAGTTCTTTTATGGTACTTTTTTATATATAGCTGTTTTTATAATTTTTTTCTGCTTCAGAAAAAACTATCGTTGGTCAATATTTGTTTATAACAAATTATTGAACTGATAAACAATTAAATAATAGATAAAAAAATTCCAAACTATTTAAAAGTGTAAATTATGACTTTCAAAAGCAAAATTATTTCTTTACTGATTATTTAAACAATCGGCATATAAAACAATCGATTTTGAATAATTGAAAATTAAAATTACGAAAAACATTTTTTTTATCATAATCATCTCCAGACAATGAAATATCAAAGAATATTTTCAAAAATATTGAATTTCTCTATTTGATTTAAACAATTTAATAACCAAACTACGTGAAAAATTCATATCCTATGTTAATAACTGCCATTGTTCAATGTGAAAACAGACATAGCTAAATATCAATTGGAAAAAAAAATATCAACAAAATTTTAGATGTCATTTCGCAATAGTTATAAAAAATATCATCAACAAATTAATAAATTTTAATGAACTTTTATCGCAGGATCGTATGAAGTATATTTATCAAAAGGGTACCACGAAGTTTAAAATTTATAGGCCAATTATTTATACCTTTTATCCCATTACATATGCCAACGGAGATTGGGAAAAAATTTACTAGTCAACAATTGAATAACTTTTTGAAAAATGGTGATAAAACTTTTTTTTCTACGGTACTCGATTCATTCAAGTGTTGAGAAGATACTCGATTTTTTCAAATTTTTAAAATGACACTTTTTGTTATAAAAAAAATTATTTCTTTTGATGAACTCTCTTAGCGGCAGCGCGCGCATACCGTAACATCCACGCGGAACCCTATTTTCAACGTCAAATTAAAATTATAAATAATGGAGATAGAGTTTCATGAGTCGAGACCTTTCTATTGGAAATTTTCTTCTCTTCAACGAGCTTTTTTCAAAATTGTTTAAATGTTAATATTTTTTGAGTTATTAACGGATAACTAAATACCATTTTTTATCTCACTTTGTCAACAATTTCAATTTTTTCTTGCACCAAAATCCTTCAAAAACATTTTTCCAGAGGTGATTCCGAATCGAATGAGCTATGGCTCATATTTTTAGGACTTTCATCTCTATTTTTCATGTTTTTGAACTTGTTGGTTAGACTAAAGACGTAATAATCACCAGAACCACAGTGAACAATGACTGCATGAAGATTATAATAGTGGTCTGCTAGATTGAAGTGTTCATCTATTTCGAACTTTCGTTAGAGTTTGGTGCTTCCGGGAATAGAATTATTTATATTGTTTAAACGCTATGGATGACATTTATATGTCAGCTTTGCATGGCTTTTTATCGATCAGAATCTCGTAGTAACTATTGCACCAGCATTGAATTGTTTCGATGGATATAATAATGATGGAACTGAACTCGAAGTTTCATTTTGTGAGTGAAAAAGTTTGCGAAACGAGCGTAGCGAGTTGAGCAATCTCAGGAACAAAATATTACTTTTAACACAAATATCATACAAAGTTTTTTGTAAAACTGTCCTGTTTTCGTAAAAAAATATACTGTACTAGGGTCTGGAACCGGCCAAATCATCACGTAAGGTCCTATTATGAGGAAATCGGCGAAATGTATCGAAATATGTGTCAGTATCACCGGCACTGAGGTCCGATCTTGCTCCACGATGACGCACGTTTCACAAATCACCATCGAAGTTCTGCATCATCCACCATACTCCCTAGACCTTTCTTTAACCGACTACTATCCTTTCAAGCACTTCGATAACTTTCTCACCGGTAGAACCTTCGCCAATCAGGACCAGACTAAAACAGCCTTCGTCGTTTTCATCAAATTCATTTCAATTGCAGTAGACTCATATATAAACGACAAAACTTTCGAAATAACCTAATAATTCATGTTTTGAGGAAGATTCAAGATTTTATTTTGTTTAAGTTAACTCTGTCAATAGGGACAAAATAAAATTTAGTATAAAAATCAATATTACTGTGATATGTTTGTATTATTTAACAGATTCACCTTCGATCTTGATTCAATTGTATCTCATAATGAAGAAAGTTGAAATACTCAGAAAAATTCTAGAAAACATAACTTCTTCACAAGAGTGGGTTGTAAAATCATGCTTGAAATCAGTAGTCAAAAAATAAGAGATCGTCAATTATTTACTCGCACAATTTTGGACATCGGGTTTTTTTAAATCTTTGCGTCATTTTTCATCTTCAAATTGATTAGTGAAAGGTTTCTTTTCTTCGATCAAAAATAATGATACAGTAACAAATATTCAAATTGCATATGTATGACGGACGATACGTGTATATTAACTATCAATTTTCACAATTACTTTAGAAGTCATCATTGATGACATTGAAAACCTATTTACTTTTGCCCTGTTAAAATCCGGCCCATTTAGCTTTTTGGTAGCGATACCATCTACTAAAAGTGTTAATTAAATACGTTTATTGTAGAAGCAAATGCTGAATCAATCAACGTCCAACGTGAAGGATGTGCTTTATCAATTTTCTTAATCATTTACACTGGTAGTAGTATTATTATTTATTCGTTTGATGGTTCCTCGCTATCAACCCAGGTAAGTGGCAGACGAAAAAATGGTTTAGTTGTAACCATGGGACAGCTTGTTGGTGTCGAATTTTTCTTTAACAGTGTCTTTTCATATATTTTATTCGTCCTAAAATATTACTATGAAAATGAAATTAATTAGGGAAGCTGGAAATCTGAAGGATATATGTTCACATTTGTAACATTCACAGTTCTCTATTTGTTTGTCAGGCAAGAATGATTGAAATCATACGATGAGGTGTTGAATATTTATTAATGCATGTAGAGTTCCAGCTGATGCTTTCTGAAGATTAAGATTCTGAATTGAAATTGAAAAGTAGTTTATTGACTTCAAAAACATTGTACATTTCAAATAAATACGACAAACGTGAATCTGAATAGAAAAGTCTCAAAATTAACATTAATATCAAACCACCTTCCTAGATATCACAAACGATGGAAATCTCAAAATCATAAAGCAGTAGAAAATATCAACCCAAAAAGAACATTGTTGTAAATTTTGTAGATTGTCAGAAAGGTATAGAAGAAGATGGTGATTTGATAATAATTTTGTTCATGTCAAGAAAATGCAATGACTTATACTCTGATAGTAGTGTTCTCGATACACCGTAGTTAAACCGTAGTATTTTGATTTGAACATACTTTCAGTGTTCTCAATTTTCCGTAAAGTAGTAGTGATGTCGCATATTTTTTGTCAAACACTCAAATTATTAACTAGTATCTGAAATATTATTTGAAATAATTGTATCTATCAAATGTGCCACACACATCACATTCGGTTTATGGGGCTCAAAACCTCCAGAAATCTTCAAAAGCAAGCTAAACTTCTCTGAAGAGGTGAAATACCTTGGCGCTACTCTCGACAAGAAGCTAACATGGAACTATCACCTAGAGAATAGAGAAAAAGAACATATGTGGCTTATGAGCAATGTCGGAGGACAGTGGGACGCACATGGAGTCTTTCACCCTGTGTGGTCACCCGGATCTACACTGCAATAATAGGACCTATGTTAACGTATGGAGCCATTGCATGAGGATCGAAAGTTTTACAAGCAACGGCCACCCAAAAATTATATCAAATACAGCGACTGGCTTGTCTAAACATCACAGGAGCCATGAGAACAACACCAATCGCGGCAATTGAATTAGTTACTGGTCTGACCCCTCTGGACCTGTACTTTGAGGAGGTTGCGTTAATGGCCATGATACGATTGCGCATCGCTTGTGTAAAGCTCGAAGTAGGAATGGGTTAATTGAGGCTGAGCCTTTGGCAAGAAGCGCTTATTGCGCAACCTCTGCTGCAGGCAGCCAGTGATGCAATTGAACCCAGGCTTTAGTTTAATAAACCCTGCAAAAAAAAAAAAAACAGAACACAGACGGCTGAAAGAAGGCTCAGCATGTGGAGTTTACACCAGATCACTAAGCCTAAGGATTGGGTGAGGAATGGGAAGAAATACCAGCGTGGTTCGAACAGAACTGACTGGTATCTCAATCGCCACAAAAGAAATAAGCAGGAACGGAATTTCTGACAAAAACATAACAATCTGCACTGATGAATTTCACTAGTTCGGACTTCCATTGTCTACTATATAAAATGATTTGAAATCCCTGAAACAAGTAAAAAAGAATAATTGAAAAAGAATAGTTGAATATAACAATTATATTAAGCAACAATAAACCTGAAATGAAATGATAGTGAAATAACCTACAAGTAAAAATATAATAATTGAATAAATAAAAATTGAAGGAATGAAAAAAGAAGGAAATAATAAAAAAATAAAAAGTGTAGAGATTCCAAGTCACGTTCGTTCACGACGTTTCGATTGTTGGTATCTACAATCGTCTTCGGGTGATGACTGGACTGATTCCTCCGAGAGATGACTATTTTATAGGTCGTTGAAATACTTTCACTTTCTCTACTTTCCATTTTCCGCTTCACTGATTCTGTGAGAGATGACCGTTTTGGCGGGAGTTGGTCATTTTTCGTTTGATGATGGGTTTCCATATGTTTCTGCACTGATAGTAGACAAGCACTATTAACCTTATACTGACAACGTGTTACCTCAGGGCTAGTACTAGAGTGCCACCAAGATTTAGCCAAAGCCTCGATAGATAATAACAGTATCCTGAGGTGGTTTAAAGGGCACGACAGGAGTAAAGGTAATCACATTGCCGACATTTCAGCCAAGGAGGCAGCTGGACTAAGAATTTCAGGACCCAGTGACACCTACGGCTTAATGACTTCGACAATTGCGGGACTAGCCAGATGTTACCTGCACCCATGCTCAATCCCTAAAGAGATGGGATGGAATCAAAGGATGCAGTCTTGTCACGATCACCCTGGGAAGCTGGTGGCGAAGAAATATCTGGCGATGACCAGGAAAAACCTACGTTTAACAGTAGGATTTCTGACTGGCCACTGTCAACTGAGGAAACACCTCCATAATATGTGAACAGAAAAATGAAACCGTCAGGCATGTCCTATGCGAGTGTCAGGAGTTATCATCAATAAGAGATTGTGTGTTCGGCGGGTCTTGGCCTACACCTGCCGATATAAAAGAGTTATCTTCTAGTGACCTGTCCACCTTCCTGGTAATGACAGGATGAACAATGAGTCAGGAAGACAACTCCTCGGAAGGATGTACAATGGGTCACATGTGGCCTAAGTGCTGTGTGCCTACACTCAACCTCCTTACTCTACAGATACAGATCACATTCGCGAAGAACTCCGATCTTCACTTCTTGGTTGGCAGGACATAAAGTTTTGAAAGCGGTCTTGCGAATTTTTTTCTTTGCATTCCCACAATAGCAACTCTTGCTCCATTCTTACCAGAATATTACTCAAATAAATGACCCAACATCCACTCAGTTCTAGCAAAGCTTTGAATGATATTTCTTTATCTACTATTACCAGTAGGCATTGGCCTAAACTTTCAATATTCTTCGGTTTCTGTTCAAAAGCACATGTTCACTCTTAATGTATCCAGATCTAATCATAAAAAAAGATCGGTTGTCGAGGCTTCAGACTCATCAGAATATATCGCAATGCAAGTCAATGTTATTGTTATTCCCATTTTCAGTGAGGAATGTGGAGAGAAGTTCTTTCTGTCGGAAGAAATGGAATTTTCAATGATGATTCAATTGACCTTATGATTCCCTCTCAAATTCCATCCCATGAAAGGGAACTAGGTACAAGGAATCTCTGCGTAATTTTTTTAAAGAGATTTCATTTTGTATTTTTGTATTTGACTTGATTTGATTGGTTCTCTGAGCCACGTTCATGAAGTAAGAATTGTCATAATTGTGGAACTAGTTCCAAGACTGAATTCTGTCTCTAAATGTATTAATCTGATTAAGAAGTAGGTGAATATGTTTGCTTCGATGTTCTTCCAATTGAAATAATCAAGGATCCAAAGAACTCAACTTCCACATATCGTCAAAAAATACTTTTCCATTTTCAAAAGTTCGTTTTCTCCTTGGACGACAGATATTGGCGCATCAATTTTGAGACTTGTGAATTTTCTCTGCATTTAATGAAAAGTGTGCTGTACTATCTGTCCTACGGTTTTGATCATGATTCCGAGATTCAGGCAATAACATGTATAATCGTAAACCATTTGGCAAATAATATGTCTGGTCAAATGAAAATTCAGACAATAACCTGTATATTCAGCAAATTAATTTATACTATGTCTGGTCAAATGGGTGTTCAATATAAGATTCTTTGAATATTTTGGTTCTTCTGGTTTAAAAATTTAGTGTAGTCGAAGTAAACGATATTGTGTAGTCCTAAAGTTGACGGCACTCTCAAAGGCCAATAAAACCAATACATAGAAATGAACCGGCAGCGAACTAGTCCACTTGAACTGTAGACTTAGCGGTTCGTATTGGATAATTTTTACTAACCGAGTTTTATGATTGGCTGAAGAGTCATACAATTAAAGTTGAAGTCATGTTACGGTGACGAATAGAAATCGGGAATGCGGGAATGGTTATCGCCGTCGTGTTCAGTTCAGGAACTGATCACGATTTGAGTGTTGAAATTCGGTATTGGTGCAGTTATAATTACCTAAAATTTTTGTTATCTGTTCAAAATATGGCGTCTCTGGACAAGTACTAATAGTGATAATGAGTGTGATAACAACGCAGACTTTTTCCAGTGTAGTGATTCCAGTATTGATGGTGAACAATGCGAAGAAGAGATACCAGTGAATAAGATTTGGATGCATTTGAATATTGAAACACACATAATATATTTCAATGTATATAAAAATGAACATCTCAAGTTTGGTTTCGAGGGAAACAAACTATTACAAGCAACATCAAATTTGACAGAAATTACTTTCTCAACTGTACGTGAAATAGTAGTCAAAAACAAACCTTATGAATGAAAGACGCGATGTGATACAGGATTACCGAAACCTTCAGATGTTTAACTAATAAAATCATTGAAAAAAACAATATACTGTTACAAAAGCAATGAGAGTCCTACAACTGAGATCATAAGGAAGAAATTGAATACTTCCGGCCATAACGTGAGCTGCTGTGACAAAACTCTTCAGAGTTGGATAAAGAAACTAGGATTTAGGTTTAAAATAATAAACAAACGTCAAGCACTTATGATGCACTGTTTGGAACCTTTGGTGTAGTAATTAATATTACTGGAGTTTTAAAGAAGATTAAAACTCAGTTTTAATCTTCTTCTTTGAAGATGATCACTTGGTGATCGAACTACGTGTCGAGGTGTTGAAAATAACTATTTGGTGTTGGGAAAATACTCCAGTAATATTCAAATGTCAAGAATTTATGGAAAGCAGAAGAATAGTGGAATTGCGTAACAAATACTTGAAACAAATAACTGAATATAGACTAGAACAATGGAAAACACTCACGATACAGTTACGAAAGGGTGGACTGATGGTTCGATAATATGTACGCCTGAAGGAAGTAAAGGATGGGTTCCGAATTCATTGAAATTATGAGGAAAAAAACTTGATCACTGCAATGTTAACTATTATAGGAACATGGAAGCTAATATTTTCGGAAAATGGTTTGAAAACACATTCATCCCAAAATTGGATGCGAATAGTGTAATAGTTCTTGACAACGCTTTCTATCATTTGTGACAGCTCATCAAAGTACCCAGTAAAAATTTGATGAAAGTTTTTTAATGGATAACAATTTGTATTTTGAAAATTACTATACCAATTACTTGAAGTTTTACAGACAAAAACATTCGAAAAAGTGTATGCCCTTGAGAGTATAGCTGAGAAGTATGGACACACCATACTGAGACTTCCCCCTATAATTGTTCCAAAGTTTGATAAGAAGGTAATAGAGCTAATTAAAGAAGAAGTATCTAATATTACCGAAGAAGACTGGCAGAAAAAGGTTAAAAAAAAATGAAGGTTGATTGATTAATATAGTCTGAGGTTGCTATTTTTCATAAATACTACATGGAATGAGTAGATGAATATAATGAAACCTGTTCGATGTTCAATTTGAATGAAACTCTTAATACATTGGTTTTCAATAAGTGAAACACATAGATGATGAATATGTCACGAAATATCATATCTATATCATTTTATTGTCAACCTATTGAGTCGTTACAATATTTCTCTCCTCATTAAAGGAATATTCGTTATGAGTTTTGATGAAAGTTCCACAACTGATTTCATCTTTCGTTTCTGTTAATTATCATTATATTATCTTTATTTCATTTTTCACACCTCCAAAACTCATATCCGTGACAGCATAGTGATACTGTACCATTAGATTTTATTACCTTCGGAGTAAACGATACCAGAAACTCATATTTTGAAATGAAATTGCTATAAAATATAGTGCCCATTAAAATGATACTCAAGGAAAGGCTAATAAAATGATTGAGAGGTTGTAAAGATCTCATTATAATTTCAAACATCATTCAGTTCCATACAATTCGAAAGATGTTTCTTGACACTAGTTATTATTTCTTTCCGCCTGTGAATTCTAATAATCTAGTATCGCATCATTTATGAAGTGATGAACAATCAAATAGAATTTTGATTGTTCATTCCTTGCAATGTATCATGGATTCTTGATATATAGAGGGGCTAGGGTTGATAGGCAAGATTTGTAGGAATTCACATTGGTTTTAGTGACGTAGGAAGTATGAGTTAATCACTCAAAGAGTTGAAATAAGTGGCTAGAAAAAAGATCAGAAAAGTTGTAGAAGGTCTTCTGACAATAAGCAGTGTTTAGTGGACTAGGCAACAGTTCCGATTTTGAAGAATGTTTTTGATGTGATAAATTCTTATGGGAGGGTAAAACGATCACTAAAGCGTACGTTACGCGTAACGGCGCCAGTTTGGCTTACCTTTCTCTCACACGTACGTCAGAGGAAGGCAGGCTTCTCCTCTCTCTATGTAATGTACCCTATAAACCGGTTCTATCATTTGAGTAGCTATTAATACACAATATTTGTTTTTATTCACCAAAAACATTGGTTTGGAAAATATTTTCCAAAATAATTCAGTATGAAATGACTAATAATGGTACTCCAACATTTAATTTGACAAATGAAAAGTACTTTTTTTCAGTTTTTCGCCAATATTATTTCAGGCTTCAACTCACATCTAGCAGGAGTATTAAAATTTGATGCTGGGTTTGTTAGTTGATGTTTGAAAATAATCATTATACCAAAATGTGTGGATACATATCGGTGAATTTACGAAATCTATTCGTTCAAATAATATGACGAATAAAAAAAACGGAGTTTGTCGGTCTCATTCTGACTTTGAGGCTGAGGTTGACTATTATTCTTATATGTTTTAACAAAGTTGCATCATGTGATTATTGCACACATGATGTTGTGTCTCTTCTCTGGACATATCTTCAGTTTTTCGCAAATATCTCAGAAACCTTCACTTTTAGGAAAATGGAATGTCATCACTTCCAAGTTGACTACCAATGAGCCTAGCTAATATCAAATGCTCACTCAATAATTCAGTTGCCCAAAGAAAATATGAGGGAAAATAAGAACACACATCATCGTAACTACGCCACTGGTTTACTAAAATCAAAAATTCCAATTTCAAATTAGCACGTTGGTAAACCTCGATTAGTGCATCACGTTTTAATTTTTTTTAGAGTTTTACAGAAAAAAATCTGAATTTTTTTTAGTACTTTTGACACCCTGCATTTTAGGACATGCCTTGATGAAAACTGCTGATGCAATTTCCAATACATTTTGCCGATGTCCTCACAATAATCACCACCAGTAAACCACCACCACCAAACAGTAAGAATGGTCTTTTTTAACGGGGTTTTCTTCATCACACATGACGGTCCGGTCCAAAAAAGAATTGTTTTCGTTCCGCAGAAGACCTCGAAACGTGATAATTTCTGTTGATCATTTCCAGATTTTTGTTCTTTCGAATACGTTTTGAACTATCAAAAAACGCATATGAGCTCACACACAGTCTTTCCGCCATCCCATGCACCATTTGTGATGGGTAAGTCTCCACCAGGTTCCTCATATCCTCGTTCTGGTCGACCTTTTCTAGGCTCATCTTCGCGGCTAAAATCTCCGGAATGTCTTTCCTTCTTTTCCCATTAAATTATCCCAATATTTGGCTTCTTGCATAATTCTTCTATCTCTGACCATTCATGGCTAGTAAATACTTAAGTAAAGACTGCATTAACGTTTTTATTTCCATTTCTTATAGTTATTTCAACCCTAGATAGAAAAATTGTATAATTTTCATTCTTCTTTTTGTGGTTTAAAAACAGATTCTGCGCCTTCTTGTATGTCACTCATGAATTAAGTGTTCTCTTGATTTATCATCATGAATGCCTACAATATTATTCTTCAAACGTTAAAACGTAACACTCCGACACTATAACAATGAATTCCGCTAGCCTATTGCAGTTAAATCTGATTGGCCAGCGTAAGGAGGTTTATTTTATGCATTAATCATTATTTGGGTTACTTTGTTTGTTGGATGTATAAAACGTATGCGAGAAATATCAGTTCATTAATTATTTTATATCTTTGAATATTCAATTCACACGTTCATGGGAATTGGAAAGCATTCATAAATATCACATTATGATCTTTTTTGTTGAAACATTGAAGGTGAGTTATCTCTTCTATTAGGAATATTCGATAATTAAATGATTTATGACCTATTCAACAAGATAAATCACTAATAACTCGGCAGAATAGCAAGTGTACGTATTCACAAGAAAAAGAGTCGTAGTAAAATAGTCGAAATGGAGATAAAAGCAGATAAACCGTATAAGATAAATACTAGCGGACGTATAGTACAAGGACTGCAAATTATTGTATTTGATTGCTCTTGTTTAGAAATATATCAACTAACTTGACAGAGGAGCTTTATGTGTTTCCAAGTGTCGGGGTTTTATGACTTTCCATTATGAGTGACAGAGTTAATAAAATTGTTCTTTTCAACTTATCTTGCACTCCTGCGAGAAGAAGTTTATGTGCGTACTTGAAAAAAATTAAATTACCACCACGTTCATTTGATTCGTTTTATGGGTTTATTGAATATACATATTAGTGTGTGCATGATAATTGTTGCTCAATTCTTCTTCAGTTTAGTTGTCAGTCATATCAAAGTTATCTTGATACGTGGGAGCATTCTTTGTTGAAAGAGTCCAGTCATATTGGATAAAAACACCTACAATAATGGAAAGGATGAAAAACGATTTTTTTTCACAATAGTCATAATGCATTGAAATTATGAAAAAAATTGGAAAATTGGACTTATGTTCGCACTAGATGTTTGTAGGCATGCTGGACCTTATTGTGTTTCCTAAGTTTACTAACAATTTTCCTCTCGCCTTTCGAAATATTAGCCAAAAATAGCGAAATTTGGCCCCTTTAGCACTTAAAATCCTGTTGAAATCTGTTTTTCCGTTGATCAGCCTCCCTACGAACGACAATCGTCAGAAGTTGATACAAGCCAAGGATCAATGAGGTCTTATCTTCAAACGTGCGGTTCTTAGCACGGTTATATGTTTACAATGCCTATAATATGCATTTTACGTGGATAGATTTGATATATACTTTCGATCTAGATAAAATTATTTTGCTATAATTTTGGAGCAAAGGGTCTTTAGGGCTATCCGTTTCTGAAATACAGCCATTCACGAATCAATTTTTTTTCGAAAACTAAAATGATCATTCTTGTCAATCTGAAATTCAATTTGATTCTTGTCAAGTACTCACGTGCCCCATGGTTAATTTTGGGAAAACAAGTTTGACATAGTTTGTTTCTTTATCTTCAATAAAAAAAAACTTATTATTATAAAATTGAACTGCTGTAAAATTACGTTCGGGCATAGCAATCAGAGCTGCTATAATATGTCATTATAATACTAGGGGTATGATGAATATGTGGATTATTTCTCAAATGAAGAAATTATAGATGAGTTTATTAGTTTGCATTACTGCGAGATCAGTTGAACGCAACTTCTGCAGCATGAAAGATGCTGAGTGGTCAAAAAGGTTCAAATACCACCTTATTTTAAGTCGGCGTTTTCCAATTTTTAAATAGAACACCTCCATACCGATGTGTTGGAAGGCGGTAAAGAGTTGAATGGCCACAACGAACACTGAACCTCACCTTATCTCATTTCAAAGACGTGAGAAATGAACTGGACCAAACTGGACTCTTTCCAGGTGAGTTTACTAGTTCAAAAAATACATTATTCTTCTTTGATTCTCACTGTATAATCAGAAAAACACAAACACTATAGGAAAATCCTTAAGGCACTTTAAGAGTGGTGCCTCTGCGAAAGTAGCGATTCACGTTGGATTTGAATCGCTGGAGAATAAATTTATTTGGAAAAACGTTCTCAGGAAGTTTTTTCCACATAAACGCAGTTTTCCAAATGAAAGAGTTCTCAAACAGTGAAGTACGAGTTGTATTGGGTTGAAGCTCAAAACAATGAGCAGAGACAGTCCATCGCGTATTTCTGATATTTACCACTTATGATGGAATCAAATGTGCCAAGTCACTTGAATACCTCCCGTCAAATTATCAATGAAAGAGGGACAAATCTACAAATTTTCTTCGATGTTCCAGACCATCAAGGTTGCAAGTGATGTTCGTGTCTCCAATCAGACGGAGGGCTTTTTTGTATGGAATTCAGCAGTTCTAGGTAATGTTTGGGGGCAGAGTTCGATACAAGAGAACAATACTCCAAAGAAGGTCTGACCTGAGCTTTATAAAGCATCAAAAGTTGCTGAGGTGTGTACAGTTTTCTGGTTCGGAACAGTGTTCCAAGATTTTGAGAAGCAGCCTTTGCAATCCCAGCGACAAGATTGTGCCAAGACATATTGGTGTCCATTTCAACCCCCAACAAACTTATCGAAGCAGAAAGCGGAATTGTATGTCTTGATATCATTATATCCAATTCGGACACATTTATCTTTTTGGAGAAAACCGATGCCTGGGTTTTCGTGGCATTGAATTGTACCTGGTTACTTCGACCCCAATTCGAAATCATCTCTAGATCCTCATTGATATATGAAACCTCCAGCTGTCAGTGAAGATGTGCATCCGCAACCGATGTCTTGGAATCTAATAGGAATGACGAGACAAGTGTGCTGTCGTCAGCGAAGCAATATATTGAATTCGTGTTCTTTCTGAATATTCGTTGTGATAATACAATGAGGGTTGGATATGATATGGATCCCTGAGAACACCAGCGTTGAAGATATCTTTTGACGGCCACTTGCAGTGAACGTTCGTCCAGGAAGCAGGAGAGCCATACACAAAAATGATTCAACAAGCCATAGCATCGAAGTTTGGCCAGCAAATATTCAAGCTACACACGGTCAGAGGTCTCAGAAAAATCAAGCGCAACAGATAGCAACCGATCGCAAGGCGACTGGTCTGTAGTCATTTTGAAAATTTTTCTAATGAGAAGAAAAAACCCATTCCTTGCACTGCAGGTTGAAATGTCTGCAACATACTAGTGCGAATTCAATGGCGCATTTGTTAAGTATGATGACTGGCACTTGTTGACTTGTTGATGACGCCTTGTTGATATTAATCTGTTTCAAAATTCACCTGACTAGACGTTGTTGAAAAGTAATTTTCGGCATTATGGAATAGTGGGTAGTGTCTTTCCTATAAAATCGACAGAGGTATGGTAATTGTAGGGTTCTTCTATTTTTGCATTTTGATAACAGTGAAGTCGTTTTTCTTTATCTTTCTAGAACCTCGTTTATTTTAAGTTTCTCCAATGTGTCTTTTACTGTTTTTGGGCGTATAACTTCCCACAATCTGACGTATGTCGAGGAAAAATGCATGTTTCCAATAAATGTGTTCACAATGCATTTTTTTGGGTTTTGAAAACGGAAAAGGATTCCAACTTGATTTTGTTTCACAAATGTTTTCATACTGTGGAAGGTTCTACACCAAAACATCGACATTCCCACAGAACATAAGGCATTGAATGGCACTTACTTTTTGTGGAAGAAATCACAGAGTTTTTTACCGACTTCATTGGGGTTTTTCTCTCAAAATCTGAAAAATATAAAAAAATTTATAGGGATGTAGAAAGGGTCAACTTTTTAGTTCACCAAGATGAATTGCTGCTTGAATTCAAAGTATTTTTCACGAAGAAAAATGTTCGTCACTAACGTGTCGTATTTGACAATGTTATCTATTGAAAAATGAGCGAGACATTATACAGGGTGTCCCTGGACTTCCTCTTTTCCTCTCGGGAATGTATAGATGGGGTCAAAATATCACCAGTACTTCATATAACTTTTTTTCCTAAAAGTCTTCGTAACCAAGTTACGGGCCCTCGAAGTTACAAAATGAAAAATGTTTTTCTTTGATAACTTTTCAAGTGAATATTCAAAATCATCCAAATTTTGGTAATTGACTGAACAAATGAATTCCGTCGATGAGCTTTCATGCAGGAGTCAGTTGTTTTGCTACAAAGTCAGGAACGGACTACCCCCGATGGTCCACACCCCAAAACTTTGAAATGACAGATATTTTTCAATATTTTTCAACAAAATAAGGTTACTTGGACAATTTTATGAATAAAAGTACTCGTGTGGAAAGTCGATCGGAGCAACGAGTCTTGATAAAAATGTAGTTCTACTCGACGACATCAAACCCGCTCGTCCACCATTAATTGAAATGAATAATTATCAAAGCAGAAATAATAATGATAACGTTAATTCAACAACATTTATAACAGGAATAATACAAAGTATGCTAAAATGAAGTCGTAAACAAAAAGTACAGTACCTATATGGAAGTTTAAGTCACAATTGTGATAGCAGATATTTTTTTCAAAGTAAATATCAAGTTCTGTAGATTCGTGGTGTTTTCAAACTAACAAGCTACTCTACTATGAAATATCGAATTCATTCCATATTTTGTATGTACATAATACGTGGGGAATAATCACGTTTCGTGTTGATCAGTTATCTGAATCTCATGAAACTCAACATTCGAATGTTTCAAATTTTTCTTCACAGCTAAACTGTTGAGGAGTTTCACTGATAATTATAATTTTATGGGAGAAATTCTTTAACACGAATCTAAATTTAGCTGAAAAAACGCACATCGGAAAAAATATTTACTATACTGATAAAAAGCAAACGAATGAACTACAAAAACGGCTGCACATGATCAGGTGAAAAATATCCAGGGAATAATTATGTTCCATTTCTTTCACAGATGTTGACAAAAAAACCTTTTAGAAAGTTTTGATAAAAAATGAGAAACTGGAATGCGATTTTGTTTTGTTGAGTGGTGCGTTGTCATATGACTATCATTGTATTGTCAATATTCTATAGGATATTTTGAATTTTTTTGATATGGCCGAACAGTTTATATTCAATGAATATGCAGATATGCATGTATTTTATGGACGAGCATTTTGTAATGCTGCAAAAGCTCGTCGTCTGTATTCCGAGCATTTTCCCAATCGAACGGTACCGTCAAGAGAAACATTCGAGCGTGTCGATCGCAGCTTGAGGGAGACAGGTATGTAATAATTGATAATTAATTTGAGCACGTTGTTTTATTTCGATATTATTGTAGGTACAGTTTTGCCAAAACGAGGTGGTGAGGGCGCTCCTAGGACTGTACGTACCGTTGTATTGGAGGAAAATATTTTGGAAGCCGTCGCTGATGATCCTTCAATGAGCATCAGAAATCTATCAGAACAGTTCCATACATCCAAGTCCACTATTCATAGAATAATTAGCGAACAACTGCTCCACCCATTTCACATCCAGAAGGTACATGCCATGACACCTCAAGATTTTCCAGCACGACTGGAATATGCCAATTGGTTCATGGATAAGCAAAGAGAGGATATGACTTTTATTAATCGAGTTTTATTCACTGATGAAGCAGGTTTCAGTAGAGATGGAGTTATCAACTCTCATAATCTCTATATATGGGCCGAAGAAAATCCCCATGGGATATTGCAAACCAAACACCAACGGAAATTCAACGTGAATGTTTGGGCTGGTATCATAGGAAACAATCTTATAGGACCATTCGTTCTACAGGACCGATTGAATGGAGAACGTTATTTGGAGTTCATTCAGAACGATTTGAATGGACTTTTGGAACATGTTCCATTGCAAACCCGAAGAGATATGTGGTTTATGCATGATGGCGCTCCTCCTCATTTTAGTTTGATTGTGCGTGACCATCTGAACCATATTTTCCACAATAGATGGATTGGTAGAGGTGGGCCATATTCATGGCCATCGCGGTCTCCGGATTTAAATCCATTGGATTTCTTTCTGTGGGGGCATCTAAAAAGCCTTGTTTACGCTACACCTATTCACACAAGAGATGCATTGTTGAATAGAAAACATTACATTGTGAAGCCATACGAAACGACCCTGGAATGCTATTTCAAGTACAGAGAGGGTGTCTTCGCAGACTAAGAAAATGTATAGAGAGAGAAGGTGGTCATATCGAGCAGTTTCTGTAGCGGATTTTTCATTTCTGTTTGCTCTTGAGGCTCTTGAGTTTCGTTAGTTAAACGTGTTTGCATTATAAAAATTCGTTATGAACATTTTACCTATCATTTCCATTTTCCTTAAAAACTAATATTTTCGAATAATGGTAGACATCTCAGGATAAATGTTGTTGAATTAACGTTATCATTATTATTTCTGCTTTGATAATTATTCATTTCAAATAATGGTGGACGAGCGGGTTTGATGTCGTCGAGTGAAACTACATTTTTATCAAGACTCGTTGCTCCGATCGACTTTCCACACGAGTACTTTTATTCATAAAATTGTCCAAGTAACCTTAATTTGTTGAAAAATATTGAAAAATATCTGTCATTTCAAAGTTTTGGGGTGTGGACCATCGGGGGTAGTCCGTTCCTGACTTTGTAGCAAAACAACTGACTCCTGCATGAAAGCTCATCGAAGGAATTCATTTGTTTAGTCAATTACCAAAATTTGGATGATTTTGAATATTCACTTGAAAAGTTATCAAAGAAAAACATTTTTCATTTTGTAACTTCGAGGGCCCGTTACTTGGTAACGAAGGATTTTAGGAAAAAAAGTTATATGAAGTACTGGTGATATTTTGACCCCATCTATACATTCCCGAGAGGAAAAGAGGAAGTCCAGGGACACCCTGTATAGACGTTTGATTTTTCATCTATTTCAGAATTTGTACTTTTAATCCAGATAAATCCAGATAAAGACAGATAAAGACAGAATGAAGACAGTGTAACTTTTTAAACGTACTGTTTTCAATACTTAAATCATAATCTTTCAAATCTTGCAAAATATGTAACTCTTTCATATATCCAAAGTCATGCTTTTCTTTATTCATTAATAACAACCTACTCTCAACTGTCTTGTCATAGCTAACAAGAATATTAGCAACTGAAATATAAATAACCATACAGTGTATTAAAATATTTTCATATTTATCTTTACGTTCCTTATGTGCTGTTTCATTCCTTCACACATTATCTACGTTCCATTCATTATTTATTAATCACCCTCTGACTTTTCTATCATCATTTTTATAATTCATTAGGTAGTCCTGTGTTAATTCAAGTGAAGTACTTTCTTCCTTCTATCACTTCCATTGCTTATTCAACAAGTGTCTTTTTAAAAATTTTACCTCATTTCCTTTTTGTCGCAATGGTTGTGGTTATGGTTATGTTACATTTTTTGCATTCTACTAGTTTCTAGTCAATTATGTTCAACTCATTTCTGTCTATGAAACTTATTTTTATCTTAATAACTACAACCAGCAACTTCACAAAATATTTTTTACCATTGTTGAAGATTTTCTATTTCACTCTACCGAACGCATATCGACAAATATCGAATATTGCAGTGGCATCGTGATAATCGAATTGATAAAATCAAATTGAAACCGATCCTGTCACCTGTCCAATGGTCAAATTGCTTGATGACAGGGTAACGTTGCCAGTATCAGTGGAGCGATCATATCTACTGCTGCCGCTGATATCTTTGTACGGATTCCTTTGTATGAGTCGACCATCCAAATCTTCGAGAACAGGAGAATTTGTTATGATACGCCGAGAATTCGGCTTCACATACTTCATATCAACTGCATTATCACCATGAGTATATTTAAAAACCTCATTTAGAATAGACATAATGTTTTTTCAGAAACATATGTTTCAGGAATTTTCTGTACCCATTTCCTGAACAAGAGTTATTTTCAAATATCAGAACTGTAACACTCTTCTGTGGAAGCTATTTTTCGGGTTTTTGCCCTTTTGCCCGTGGTCTGCTCTTCTATTGGAATTATCTCGGTGTTTTTGAATTTCTATGGCCTCTCTATATACTCGTGGTTCCAATGTAGACCAACCCGTAGCTACAACTAATCCGGTAGTCCCCGTGTGTTGCTAAATGTTCTCTTGGGGTCTTAGCTGGTCATCAATTTCTTTACTTTACAAATAGCGTTGTTATATTTTTGAAATTTTTATAATTTTTTCTCATTTTTCTATATTACTCTTCTCGTTATAATAACTTATCTGAATATTACGGTTCTGGTTTTTCAATATTTTTTATACTCCTTCCATTTTCATTTTATTTTTCTGCTCATGAAATCCAAATCTGTTGACACCTCTTCAGAAAATGAAATGATAATAATAAGAAATGAGCAGGGATGGCCACTAACACTCTTGGCTTTTGACGAGTTGCTCCACCACTTACCGGCAAAGAAAACACTATTCTCTCTTCGGTGTCGGCCATGTGTCCACGGGGCTAACCACTCGGTTGACTCAAAACTTGGTTCCTGGTAATCGAGAAAGAGGCCCCCACAATCGACCCGCACGGAAGAGTCACAGGCAAGGTGGTAGGGCCCATAACGATGATTCGCCTACCGATTACAACCCTGGCCATGACAACGGACGCTTTGAGTGAACGCATGAGTCAAGATATAGCCTTATGTATTCCTATGAGAGTAGTGAGCCCGTGCAAAGAGGTTACATGGCGAGAATTCATATTCTGTGGTGTGAAACACATCCGGAGCATGCCGCCTTTTCCGTCCAAAATCTTAGGGATTCCGTATCCTATCTTCGGCGACAGGGCTTTGTCGCTCCTTCCCAGCCTGCTAACGAAGTGGTAGTGACAGAACAGTCACTTCTACCACTTCAGTCAATCAGAACACGCAGGGCGGTCCATAGAATTAGGCCCCTGAAGCTACAAGAACTGGCTTGTTTGGATTCGGAGGTTTAAAGTGTTCTAACAGAAGAGGATGACATCTGACAAATCAACAGCGTCGTCCAATGGCTTTCCGAATCGGAAAGACGAAATCCCGGCCTTGCGATCCGGAAGATTGAACGGCGTGTAGGCAATATCAGATCACGTCGGCGAGATAACACGGGTCTCGTATACAATATGTGATGGATTAAAGGGCGGCCTACAGGCCTTTTACGCCGGCAGTGCGGCGAATAATCGCCAAACTACAATATATCCATCATACTTTGAGCCAAGGCGTGCTGCTGACCACCAAATAGCACTGCTTTGATAGGACATAAATGCTAGTGGCTGCTAAGAAGTCACTAGTGAGGCTAGCGAGAAGTATCGCGGAAAACCTTAGGTTCCGCGAGAAACCCTCTCGCTTATTTCAAGAGCCTCCACGTGCTGTGGATAATCCGCCGACCGCTAATCAGGTGGAATCCTTCTGAAAGAATATCTATGAACACTCGCAGTCACTCAACTTGGACATTCCAGCCGTAGCGCAGTTCGGAGCTTTCGACATAGAGGTACGACAGCCTGATCTCAATGAACTGCGCAACCCGATAACCCGGATGACTTCCAAAGAGAATCTTCCAAAAAAAAAAAAGTTTAATACAATCATGAAATACCTTGTCATTTGTGATTATTCAAATTACAGTAGGCAGCTTATTGAAGGGTATTTTTATAGTTTGTCATTTGATAATATGGGATTTTTAAAAGATCATCATTTCTTGTAGTATGACTATTCTGAAGCAGTCATATCATATAATTTATGGTTTTGCCCAACAAACATGATACATTTGAAGATGAAGATGGAGGGGGGCTGTCAATATTTTTTTGTCTATAAAAAACTGCCGGCAGCTATCCCGGAAATCCATATTGAAGATCAGCCTTATGACGCGTTTCTGTGCTATAAAGACTCTAGAAAAATCCCTTGCCCTGCCCTAAGCCATAATATTCAAACTCATATGTGGATAGACTATGACATAATATATGCTGAGTAATCCATTATATTACAAACTGAATTTCAGCTGTATTATATCATAATTTGTCCTATTCAGCTTAGTACATATGGTCCACCTGCTTATCCCAATTTAAACTGACCTCTAGGTAGGTTCCTAAAGATTTTATTTCTTTAGAATTTTGAATAATATAGTTAGAGTTACGATCATTTGGAATATTTCCACTGAAGTGGAAGTTAACACTGATCGATTTTGAAGTATTTAGGATGAGCTTATTCCTTTGGCACCAGGTACCTACTTTACATTAATATTTTCAGATTTGCTGATGAGTTGCTCAGCATTATTGCTTGCTATAGCTACCGTGGTATCATCAGCAAACATTGTGACATAGCTTCCTTTTATATATTGGGGAAGATCGTTGACATAGAGAAGAAACAGTAGAGGTTCTAGAAAAGAACCCTGTGGCACCCCAAGTTTTACCGTTTTTGACTCAGTTTCACCGTTTTTGACTCAGTGTCACAAAAACGCAACACGTGTTTCGCCATACAATGGCTTCTTCGGGCGTGATGAATTTAGTTACTAAAGACACCCCCGAAGAAGCAATTGTATGAAGAAACACGTGTTGCGTTTTTTCAAACCTGTTCAGTGAAAATCTCAAAATAAGGTGTTTTTTGAATAGGTTATTGATGTGGTCGGGTGTCTACGGCGAGCGAGGTTTGTACCACTTGTAAACATTTTTCTGACTCAGTGTAAAGTCACCGTATGCCACTGTCAACATTTCACGCATTTTTGAGCACTCAATTCCATTTTTCACAAAAAATTTGAAGCAATTTTTTATATGGCAGAAAATTGTCAAACACGCATGAGACTTTCAACTGTTATGCCTCTTACCAACGAAATAAATATTCTTAACACCTGAAACTTCAAACGTATGTTCGAAACGAGTGTACCAACATAAAAAAATAAAAAAAAAGGCTTATCGAGAGTGCGTTGCCAGCGAAATTTTCACATTCGCCTCATTTTTTTAACAGACTTCGTATCTTTTCCAGTGTCACCTACCAAATTATTCTCTTTTCCAATCTTGATGTAGATAAACGACCCCATTCTAAATTTCCTGAATAAGCCCATAAAAGTCATCCAGGTGCATTCCCATCAAACTCTAGTATCATGAATCATAAATTTTTCATTTGAACTTCATAACTCTGATCTATGCCATAACCTTTCATTCACGTGCTTTCAATCTTTACTGTATCCTATATCTAATCTCGAAAAATGAAATGACAGAGCTATTACTTACACTGTCGTAAAAAACACTGCATCTGATCACGAACCGCTATTAAACAGAAGAATCTAACAATCCTTTCTGAAAAATAACCAACCCACCGGCTTCGAGCCACGAAAAATTCCCCAATAAATGTCAGGAAAATAAAGTTGGATATGAATGGATATAAATTGTTCGGACACAGTCATAAAGTTTATCGTAGGTTTTATTATTTTACAGTACGTCATTATAGTTTTTGGAAACATAACATTTGTAGTATTTGGTACTATAAAACGCGTCCTGCCAAAGCACCATAAAATAAGGAACAGCAATTAGAACGTTTCATAATTTTTCGTTATCGGACATTACGGAGAATAAAACAATTTTGAATAATAGGTGATAAATCTAGATATATATGAGACGATTTATTTGAAATAATGGTGGCCAATGATTCAATAAATTTTCTGGAGTTGACCTCTACTAAAATTAATAATAGACAAGATTTTGCAACTCTCCACGAACCATATGTTACGAAATTCGTCATATATAAGGTACATACCAGAAATGTGCGATAGACTGTGATTGCTCATCGTTTTGAGGTACATCTCGAACTTCACTGTTAAGAATTCTTTCATTTGAAGAACTGCGTATATATGGAATAAACATCCTGAGAAAGTTTTTTCAAATGGATTTGATTTCCAGGGCTACTTTCGCACAGACACCCTCTTAGGATCAGTAAGGATTTTCCTGTAGCGTTTGTGTCTTGTCCTAAAAAAAATAATTCCTCGACACATATCTGTATTTCACCTTTAAGTAGCAACTTTCAGCGAGAACTGAGTTTCATCAAACAAATTGGTATAATACACAGTTGATGTAATTGTAATTACATGATAATTTATGTGAATATACCAGCTGAATTCGTAATACTTGTCGTAGAATTACGTGAGTTTTTTTGGAAATATCGTATTGAAATTTCAATGATGTGTGAATTTTACTGTATGAAGAAACTTCACAAAAAAATGTAAATTCACTAATGAAATTTCATTGTAGAGGATACAAGTATATTGTAAATGTTCAAATTTCGGTAGTTACTTTCAGTTTGGTATGTATGTAATGTAGAATTCGTGTGAAAACCCGTATGAATGATAGAATAATTAACATTATTTAATTAAATTATTTGAAGAATAATCCGTGAGTGGAATTGAAAATCATCGTGTCATACTTTGATAATCATTTCAATAATATAAAAAAAAAACATAACAATTTCTTCTTGAATGAAATGAATGAAAACATTTTGTCTAAATACCACTGGAAAATTTTATTTATACGACCGGTTTCGGGTTTGATCCCATTATCAAGTATTAAACTTGAGTTTTATACTTGATAATGGGATCAAACCCGAAACCGGTCGTGATCATGAATAACCATGAAGTAAACAAGTCATCAATCCCACATATAATAATTTCTTCATTCATCTCAGTAATTTCTGACAAAAATTGAATTATTTTGAGAAGTTGTGAAACGTGTGACACTTACGAAAGTGAGGTTAGTAATTTGTCAAAATAAATATTAAAATCAATTATCAATTCAATGTAGAGTTCCTGATGAAGAGCCAATAAAGACTCGAAAGCTAGTACAGAACAAAAAGTTCACTTATTTTACCATTACCTTATTGACTGAATACCCGAAAAGTATAAAAGATTCTTCTTTGACGGAGACAGTCGTCGAACCTTCACACAACAGAGCACACATTTGAAACAAACAATATCCCACGTCAATATTACATTCTTTTCCTTTAGTTCGTGAAATTTTGTTATACTTTTTGAGCCAGCAGGTCTGGATCTCCTTCCGACTTCTGGGTGTACATTAGGGAAATACTTTTCTGTTTTATATTTAAAATCTGTCTTTCCGCTAACCAGTTGTCGCACCCCTACGACCGACAACCCTCAGAAGTCGAAACTTGTGCGAGCAAAGGATTAACGAGGTTTTATCTTTTAACGTGTGATTTCTAACACGGGTTGGACGATAGCAAGTGGAAATCGATTGTTCAAACTAGGGCTTGAACCACCGATCAACACGGCAATCAATTCGAGTGAGTGAACAAAGCATCCACGTCGAACCGCCTGGCTACCGACCAGCCGACTTTGAAGAGATTCTTTGAATTCAAAGTAAAGGGAGAATGCCACTAAGAGTGCTTCAATGAAAGTATGATGAGTCTATGTTGGGGTTATATTTTTCGTAAAACACGGAAAGTTTGTTGTTTTCTTCATTACCTGAAATAGGAGATTAATAATAATAATAAAGCTCTTTATTATTTTCAAATAATATACATATAGATTTTAACATTGTATGCAAAAAATAAAAACATTTCTGAAAATAAAGGGCGAAGTTCATTTTCTGCAGAAAAACGATAGTTTTACTACGAAAATGTTCTTCCGCATTTTATCAATATTATTATTATATTATTAATATTATTAATTAATATTAATATTAATGATATTATTAATATTAATATTATTAATATCAAATGTTAAATGTTATAGGTTCGGAGTTGTGTTGTGTTGATAAGTGTTAGCAGATTTGAACCATCAAGAAATTGAATTGAATATAAAAAAATCAATAATACTGAAAAGAACAGGACCCAAAAATTCGGATGAGATAATTGAAAAGAAATTATTACCAAACACGAGAATATGGGTATGAAATACAAAAAAATGAGAACGCTAATTTGTAAAGGAAACAAATTATTGTGACCAGAAATGAAATCGAACTAACTGATGGGACCAACAATGAGTGCTCTGATTTCTATATCCAATAAATAAAAATGTTTGTATCGTTGCTTCTGGTATCATGATAGTGAAAATAGCAAATAATGCATTTGATAACTGTGGAAATAAAACTATGGTACTTACAATTATAACACGGTATAACACCACAATGACACCTGTCTATTCCAGTGTATCATGGAAAAAAGCATCAAATTACTCAGATTTCATGAATGAGTACAATGTAGAATGAAAATGTACGTGAATAAACTGATATTCAACGCTATTCTCCCTTTTTTTCTGAATATCAGAATAAAACCGGAAATTTCTGGTTAATTTCGTAGATACACATAATTTTTTATTATCGATAATGAAGTTTATAAGCTTGAGTGTCTGGAGTGTAATAGTGTTTATGAGGGACAATCTGGTCGAAATTTTTCAAAACTGTATGCTGAACATGGAAGGTCCTTCAGAGTAAGTAAAAATTATTCGATGTTTTCAAACCATTCCTTGCCATGCAACCACAAGTTCCCGAATCTAAACGATACGGAAATTTTGCACTATGCAAGGAAGGGTTGCAAACTCAATTATTTGGAATCCTTGGAAATTCATAAGCATGAACATTGCGGCTGCAACCTGTTAAATGATCAAATCGATATAGTTTACTCACCCGTTTTCAAATTAGCGTATCCACATTTTCACAAATGAACAAAATTCAGGTACTCAATTAAGCTTAGTACCTCTATTATTACCTATAGTGGTGTTATATAAGGGCTAATGTAATCAATCAGTTTTAGTTTAATGCATAATTTTGACAATGTTCTTATATGATGAAACTGCAGTAAAGTTGATTACAAATAAAAGTGGTAAAAACTAAGAAAGTTTCCATTATCTTTTCTTCATAATGATTTCCTACCACGTAGTGACTATATCCATCAATTTATAGACAAATTTCATCAATTGCACTCTATATGACAAAATAAAGTTCACGTTATTATAGCTAATGTCCTCTACAAGTTAGAATTGCCAAATTTTTAGTGCAATGATTCATCTTTCTTTTTTCTTGGTAACAAGGTCTTCGACCATGAAATGAATAAACGTGAAGATATGATTCGAATGAGTTTGTCTGATATCGCTGATGAGAATATAAGTGTTTTAAATTCAGCATAAAATTTGAATCACTTTCAAATATGTCTCGGTCTGTGTATTACTGTAATAACTTCATATCTTCATGAGGTATGTCAATGAATCCAGGAGTAATTTCGGTTCTGAAAGAGTATATGAATGGGATTATCATCTAATTTCATCCTTCAAAGTGTTGCCATACTTCAATTATCTAGAAGTGAACTGTGGAAACAACCAGCCGATGAAAAATCATTCTATCCCACGGAAAAGGGTTGAGATGATACCGAAGGTGAAGTAATACAAATAGCAGTTCTAGGTCATGAGAGATAAGCTTAGTTCAAAATGCCACTACCTCGATTGAAGTCAGTAAGAATACTGTTGACAGAATTTTCAAAAAACACAATACACCCTCACAAGATGTATGTATTTTGGCAATGAAATTAATTGTTAACTGTAATCTGGATGGTGGAAATTATTTAAAATTTCTTCATGACGCTAATAACAGTAAAATTGCTGAATTTCTGCCACATTTTGCTGTAGTACTCTGAAATGGCCTCTTAGAACACATGATCTCATACAATATTATTTTTGAAGAAATATCTGATACTGAAGCATGTGCCACAATTTTAAATCCTTTTGAAACTCACGAAATGAAATTATTACTGTGTCGCGTTTAATAACTCGTTAACCAACTCCCGCCAAACGGTCATCTCCCGCCAAAACCAATGAAGCAATGAAAGCACTAGAATGACCTATGAATAGTCAGATGTCGGAGGAATAAGTCCAGTTATCACCCGAAGACGATTGTGGATACTAACAATCGAAACGTTGTGGCATAACTTGGTTTGAAATCTTTCAATTTTTATTTTTTAATTTTTGTTAATATTTTTAATTTTTTGAATTTTCCAGTTTTTATTAATATTTCAAGTATTATTTGTTTGGTTGTTGTTGTACGTTATTTCTTTGTAATTTCAGTTTTTTGTTTAATAAAATTGTTATTTTCAGTTTATCTTTTTTTGATTTTTTTCAGGGTTATCAAATCAATTTATATTACATAAGACAATGGACGTTAGAACTGATGAAATACACCACGAAACATTGTCAACCACCTTCAAACAACTCGTTAAATGTTGAGTAATATACAACACAGACGGTTTGAAGATTAATTTTATTTCTGTAGGAAGGTCAGTTTCAACCTTTCAAAATATTTTCAAATGAAAACAGTTATGTTTATTGTTTCACATTGTTCATCTTCAATTCTCAAGAACGTATTCATAAAAGTGCAAAACGGAACCAAAGTCAAGGAAAGAATGAAAATACTTCAAGGTCACATGAATTATCTTCTCAATTGCAACAAATATAGGTTGGCTGTAAAGGAGTAAAGGAGACGCACAGTATTTCATTAAGTAGGTAAACTTAGAAGTGTTTCATCGTGTTTCTTACAGAGTCTCCTGACAATGTTGATCCTGTTCATTACCTATTTCTGATGTACCTATGTTTACGTTCATTATCGCGCACTTTTTATGGTGCTGATGTCACATTAGTATCACCTTCACCACAAAAACAAGGTACGATATAAATATGTTTTTTTTCATATGCTGTGAAAAAAAATTCAGATCAATTCAGATCATTCATCATCATTTCAATTGATATTTCTTCGTCTCGTTTTCGTACTGCTATAGAGACGGCTCACTATACCATTTTGGAATACTTTCATGGTGGTTTTATGTAGAGTGAAGATATCTATTAGTATGTCTTTTTATCGATTAACACCTGCATAAATATGACCTGCAGATCATAAAGACATAATATCAAGAAAAAAAATCGATCTATGGCCCTGCCAAACTCTTGTTGATGAAAGTCAGCTTCAAACTGAGTATATATAGGTTTTCTCTATACCAGATTTCAAATGTTCTATGTGACCGGTATTTCAGAGTGGAGTAGAACCCATAATAGATCAACAGGTTTCGCTCTAAACAACTACAGTTGTCCACTACAAATAAAAAAAATTAAATTATAGGAGGTAAAAAGTCCCTAGACTGATCGAAAAACTCTGATGACTTTTGTTCGATACTTATGTTTACAGATATTTCGAGAGGAACTTGTTTTCATCGAGACACCCTGTATACTGAATGTCAGAAGCGTTCCATTCCTAAGACTATATCGGTTTCCCATATTTGGAGATTCCACAGTATCTGGGAATCAAACTCAAATCAGAAGTCTACGACATTCTCACAAATTTCCCTTGATTACAAATTCTTTCGATGAAACGATATATTTAATTGTGTATGAGCTGAAGAAACTGTTTTATTTAATGTTTTTTCGACAACGAATTTATTTTGCTTGTCACGATCGGAGTTGTACACAGTTTTTAACAACGTATATCGAAAACACTTCGTTTATCTACGCAGGTGTGACATTTAAACAAATTATCTACATAAAAACTATTAAATGGTGACAGCCTGGTATATGTTAGAAAACTTGTTAGTGTAATGATGTAATAACATATAGGTTCCTGATTTATTTTCATCGCTAAATCAATTAGGTTCTATTACAATAAATGACAATAATGTTATCGAATGAAGGTCATTTTTTTACCTTTTTTGGTATTAACTTCCAAAATTTGATCAATCTAAACGATTTTAGCGGACAACTTCACGGAGGGCAAACTCTAATAGGTTAGTACTTGAATATTTTCATAGAGAAAATTCCTGCCAAAAATCCTAATCTCGACGTCCTTTTTTATTCACCAGTAACAAGTCCTAGTGTACACCTACTTTGTGTGACAGAAAAGGAACTGAATATTTTATCGATACCTATCTTAACGTTTCGTTCATAAAAGTAACCACTAAATTATCATACTGCGATACTATTTGTGATCTATCACAACTACAGGTCACAAGTGGAGATTATCGGGGGCAGAGAATTGAAAATGTCTGTATTTGGTAAAGGTAATTCGACTATATTACGAGTAGTGCCAAAATTAAATCTGAATGGCTCAAACTGAAATTTTCTTGTGCTTTTCATTTCCTCAATATAACAGGGAAACCCATATCTGCAGAAAAGCTGATAAATTTCCCCAATTTTAATCTGGTTGACTTTGGAAAATATAATTTACGTGAGATACATTGACAAACATTAAAAAAAGCTAACTCTGCCTTTTGGTAGACCACCTACATCTGTTATGTTACTTATAATGAAAACGTTTTTTATTATTTTCATTATTTTTATATTCTCAATCATATATAGGATGTTTGTCAATCGCAGTGAAAAAATGTAGAGGCGTGTACAGAAGCTAATTTCAAGATGAAGTCCATCTAAACGTAGGTCCGGAAATGTGTTGTTTCCGAAATACAGGGTGTTAAACTTTTCCAGAAAAACCGTTTTCTATATTTATATGAAAAATATGCCTTATTCAATTTTGGTAAATTTTGGGAGTGTTATTTTCAGTGACAAGAGGTTCATTTAGCTTCAATTAGATACACATAATTGAGTACAGTGATGGCTCGGAACAGTTCAGCCAACATTATTGACCAAGTATTTAAATGCATTTTTTTCATAAGAATGAAAACAAAATTATTTGATAATTATTTGAAGAATATTATATGCTATAAAAATTGTGTGAATTGTGATCTACCAAGAGAGTAGATTTTACATTTATTGATGGACCATATACGGGGGTTTAATGCACAGATAAATGCACACTTCAATTACAGAATATAAAAATATAATTAACTAAATAATGACTTGATAGTGTGTCATACTGTGACTTTACTTTCTTTGCAAGAGGATACTAATTTTCACTTTCCAAATTATCACTGTCCGACATATTTTATTTGAAATTATTAAAAAATTATTCATTCAGTAAAACACAGGTTATGTATACTGAAGTGAACACAACTATATACCTGCACTGTAGGTATTCGAGCTCAGTGTGACGTTGAACCAGTGGGAAGAGTATCGCATAGCCGCTTGCGCAAGGCGACGTGTTGCCACGGTATGCATCGTCACGCTAGTGATCGATTTTACATGACCCTTAGGATGTTTCACTTCAAAAGACATTTTTCTGACGAGTTCAACATCCTGTATCTTTCAAACAATTCACTTTCGGCCCTACAACACTTATATGAACTTTTCTCCAAAATTTATTCCTGAATACGCCCCTGAGTTTTTCACGGCAATTATAAAATACCTTGTATTTTTATGTAAATTTTTGAAGCATGCGACATCAAGGTGAAAATGAAAAGTAGAATAAAGGACCAGTCCTCAAATAAATATATTGTCTCAAAGGCACCCTCTTCCACAGGTCAACAAATATTTAGCAGTAATCGCCCACTTATTAAGAAAGTGACCCTTCCTCAGATAATAATGAGATTTCAGATAAGATCGGTACATGGAAAGTCACTTGGGGTTTGTGTTCCTCTTCGGGGATTGTCGAAAAAATCGACAAAATTATGCCTATGGCCGCAACGTTTTTTTCGTTCTTCATCGATCCACTGAACTGATTACCATAACTCGAGACAAAAACGCCCAGAATTGATGATGTGTTAAACGCTATCTCCTTTGAAGTCCATCGAGGGCAGACCGCGTCATCTTGTTTTTCAACTCGAACTCGTCAATGAAATCATTTACTCTGGAAGTCACGCATTGCTCTGTAGGTGGCGCGACTTAATTTCTACTCAGAAGCGTCAAAATTGGTAAACCGTACTAAACGTTTGTTGCAAGTTCCATTTTTATGAATTACTCCATGAAAATTAGGTTGTTCTAAGAAACTAAATTCACTGTCGTTATCATGAGAGATAGAACAGAAAATTTTCTTTTTTGTGGGCACCATACGCAACATCGATGAGTGGGAATTTTCCTGTCAAATAATAATATTCATAATAATGATTTATTTGACAGAATGGTACTGTATGGAGTATGCAGGAGTTCGGGTCCCCTTCACTGCATGGTTCTAGACCATGAGAGACCATTTCTCTTCAAAACAGCTGCCCAAGCAGCTAGTGAACTCTGTTTAGTTTTCTACACTGACCGAGGTGTTCATAAGGATAAGCCAATGCATGGGTCTTCTTCAACAACAATGAAGACCATGGCTTATCAAAGCGCCCTCAGCGCCTTCCTCAGGTCGAGTAGGCTGCAGTTGGAAACTGAGGGACTCCTCATGGGCTGATGTGTCTACCGCAGTTGCGTAATAGAGGTCTGAGACCCTGATGCACTCGCTGTTAACATGTCCAGCATATGCGGTCTCGGCCTATATACATCGACATAACGCGGCCCTAAGAGTGCTATATTACCATCTACGGCACTCTTACGGTATTGACGAGACACCGGTGTTGCCCTACGCTCGGGGGATATTGAATCAGTTGTGGGGAGACTGAATCTTCCGAAAAAAGGAGGAAAAATGGATGAAATATCGAGATTTTGAACTCCGCAAACTCTATCCAGATCACTCTGTCAAGATGGTTGTTCTGATTATTGGCATCTTTGGTGGAATGACACCCTCTCTACTTTCGAATCTCAAAATCATGCGGGTTTGCCGCACTGGGGCAAAAACCCACCAGAACAAATGCAGAAAGCTGTCTTTTTTGACTCACTGCGCTTACTTAAGTCACATGATTCTCGGACCCAATGATCAGTTACACCACGGTGGTAGTTGTCGTTGGTTTATGATGCTGGCGTGTCCTCTTGAATGTATCAGGGCTTCGGTAGATAAGGCCTAACCAGCGCAAACTTAGGTCGAAAAAAAATAACGTTTTTATTCGTACTATTAGGAAGAATTTAATAACAATGGCATCGTTGCGCTTTTCTATGTTGAGGAAACGATACAATGTCGAGCTTTCACGCAATTATATAATGGGACCAGTTGCAGGAAGTAGTCCTGAGAAAGAAAAACAACAGAAAATTGTAAAATCCACACAATCCACACACTAGTGAGAATTAGTAATATATTGTTGCAGAACCATCTATTTAAGGTCAAGTTTGTCACTAGTACAAGCCCAAGGATTCTCATGATTATCAAATATTTTCAACACAACAACGTTATGTTCAATCACAAAAAAGTTATGTTCATTTTGTATTTTACATCTTATAAATAATATATTTTCTCCCTAATTTCTGAAAATGTACACTCATATAGAATTTGATTTACTAAACAGGCATTTACCTCACTCAACCACGAAGACATATTGTATTGTTAATTATTTGTACAATTTTTTAGGAGACATTACTTTTTGGGAAAATTTCATATCAAAGCTCTTTAAAATATTAAGTTTAATAGCGTTTTTATAAATGATAAATGTTTCAATTCCATAATGAATGCTTTGGAGTACAAATTAAATGGGAAAAGGTGATTTTCTTGTAATTCAATGTTCATATTGAAGTAGTTGTTTATTGAAGTAGTTGTTTCGAAAGGCATGTTATTGTGTACTTCAATATTGTAGTTGTTTGGAAAGGCCTTCTTCTTGCAAACCTCATTTTGAACTTGATAGCCTTTATACTTTACTAGGAGGTTTTCACAATTCTCGTGTAAAGATGGAGAAGTAGAACGCAAAAAAACTGTTTTCCCAAAAACCAATATCTCCTGAAAATATTCTTCATTCAGACGACTGGGATTGAATCATTATATACTGTCATCGTGAAATGAGTGATATGAAGTCATAATCTTGTGCCAGTCGCTCCGAGACTTCACCTTTGTAACCCTTTTTATTTGGATAACGGTATACTTGTGGAATAAACTTTCCGAGATGGTTTTTCTTAATGAATATAGTCTACAGCGATTTGAGTCTAACGTAGATCAGAACTTTCGCACGGACACGGCTTTCAGAGCGTTAAAACGGAATTCCAGATGCGACGCAGTTCTGTCAAGAGTTATGTCTTGGGCTCACTAAGTTCAATCGTTTGAGGGTACATGAGTTCGAATTACTCAACAAAATATATAATTTCCTAGGAGTATTTATTACTTGAAGAAGTTGCAACTATTGTGGAAACATCAATAAAATTTGTGAGCACATCAAAATGTTCTCAACGTTCGCGTTTTTATAAATGAAAAAAGTAATTTAATTTACGCGATCATGAATTTTTACGAAGCTACCTTTCTTGGAGATTTGCCTTCTTTGGCTTTTAAGTGTGTTGGAAAAACGAACGCTCTGAGCTTTGTGACTTTTGAAGCCACAACATTGTCATGTCTTATCTTATACCGTAGAGAATATCCTTGATAAATATACAATACTTAATATTTTGTAAACTTATTCTATGAGAAGCTGCCAGTATTGCATTTTAAATTTTTTTCTAGTATTTATAACCATACTTTATTATCGATTGAAAGAAAAGTATAAAAAAAGTTATATTTCCCATTACCAGAGGGAAAACAGTACTTCATGTGGGGTTTGAAGGAATATCAAGTTTACTGAGAGGTAGATTTGAAATCTGGAATATTCCTACTAAAAATGCTTATCCGATACCACGAAACTAAAACACTTTTCTTGATGCGTGGTTTACCAGGAAACTTAACTCTGGCATCTTACTGAATCCAAATATAAATACAGTACTATTTGACAAATTCTTGCTTAAACTTTCCTGGCTAATACTTCTGCGGATATTGGACTGCAATACTCCTCTTATAAGTATTGCAGAAGTTCCTGACGAATCGAATTCAGTATCCGTCTTGGTATAGGAATATATGTGATGGACATTTGTGTACAGCTATAACTGGGAATCAATGTTTTATTTTATTTTTTTTAAGAAACTGGTTCAAAATAGATTTCCTCCAGTCCAGTAATCATTTCAATTGCCAAATAATTTTGTTTTTATAATACAATATTTCATGCGTAGCCTTTAGTTGAGTAACATCCAATTTGTCACGAAGTAATTCTTAGAATAATTCTCGAATGAAAAATACGTTGATGAATATGAATATTCATGAAATTATATTCGTTACACAATCTAAAAGCTGTCGCCTGAGCCTACCTCGTTAATCAATTCTTAAATGGTTATGAAAGGACTCGGTTAGCCGCTGTCGAAGATAAATGACGCGTTTTGAACTGAGAAAGATAGACATATATCACGTAACGTCGAGATGCTCAGATCGGGTTAACTATGGTAGAATGAGCATTCATGAATCTTGAAGGCATCACAAAACGCCTGATGAAATTATTGTTTCGCCTTGATAATTTCGAATACATTTTTGATTATGTTCTTATCCTCCGGCTGAATATCATTCTTATTCATCAATTATTTAATAACACTATGCTATGGTTGAATACGTAAAAGTTTAATAACACAATGCTATGTTTGAATACGTGAAAGTTTCAATATGATTCCGATAAAATTTGAGGTTACGAATGGATCTAGAAATATTATACTTTGTGATTCATTAAAATCGATAACCCTGAAAAAAAATACCCTGAAAATATCAATACAGTTACTGAAATCTACACAGAATTAGTTCACACGTATTTTGCTATAACTCATTCAGGACAGCACTGAAATCAAATAATTATGCAATATTTTACATTTGACATACTCAAGAGTGCCATTAATAATGATAAAAACTACCTACAAACATGAAATATTATTACGCCGATTTTGTACCTATAGAGGTGAACGTGCGAATGAACCATCACTGGCAGAGGTCTAAAACAAAGCATATCATCAGATCGGCAAACGAATGAGTCTCGTACTTATTCTCAGGAGTACTGGAATGAGACTTCCTGAAACGAAAATGTTTGAATATGATATATACATAGACAGATTCAATTAGTTTGTAATTGGTAGTTCAGAATACAGAATAACAATTGCTAAGAAAGCGATGGGTGAACAAGTAGAATAATTGTGATGAATATTCAAAGTGTTATTGAAGTATAGTACCTATTCAATTTTCAATTTTGTTTAGTTTTGTGTGTGGAACTTATTATTTTGTTGGGAATCTAACGTTAGTGGTGGAAAATGAGCCATAACAGTAGTGAGAGCGTCAGAATAATTAGTGCTATTCTAGGAAAACAATCGAAGTGAGTAACGAGATGATACCAACAGCAGCTATTGATTATGACGAGATCCTAGAAATCTTAATATTGTGGTGAGGAAAAAAGGACATGAATAAATGAGAATTCGTAAAAGAAAAGTCACCAAATGTCACATATAAATCCAGAGCAACAACTAACTAGTCCGAGAAAGCAACGTTGAGAGAAAAAGTCAACAAGTCTACTGCCGGTGAAAAGCATGACACTTCCTGTGTTCAAATCAAAGATTGCTAACATCAGAGAAAAAACTCCAACACCAACACCAAAAATGAAGCACCAAAGAAAAGATGAAGCTTTGTGATGATAAATGGACAATCATGCAGAAAGCAAGTTTCCAATTCAAAACATGCAACAACCAGATGTCCGGATTGGCAAGACAGCAAATGAGTTAAGAGTAATCCGAAAGAGCTGATGAAGCTGCTGTAAAACTGACTTATTGAAGGAGTTCGACTTGATTCAACGAACCAAAGTACAGCCAGTCTTGAGGATCGGTCGTCACCCTACAATACATAACGCATATAAAGCAGCACTAAAGTTCTATGGGAGTCGAGCAGGAATATATTTCGATTGGAGTTAAACGCAAAAAATGATCAATTCAGAAACGAGAAAACGTTAACTAATCACCAGTAACTGAATGAACAGAGAAAACATTTACTAATCACCAGTAACTGAATGAACATAAATGTCATGTGAACAGAATTCCAACAAATAGACGTCGTTTGCTTATACTAATCCCAGAGAAAAACATGAATTTGTTGCTCTATTACAGCTGACTTTGAGAAATGAATCACTGATCATTCACGTCAAAAGACTAACCTCAAAATAATGATAACGACTAATTGTCACTACGGAATTAATTAGAATAGTTATTTGGAAGGGAGTGAGTTGAAGGTCGAAGCGAACAAAGCGAGATAAACTGCAAAGAAGCAAAGTTGTACCACTGTGTCTGACTTACTGTATTATTACATTGTAACTATGACAATAGGTGCTAAGCATTTACGAGCAATAAACGATTTTCATACATAACAGCTAAAAAAGCACTGACGAGTATACTTGAATACAAGTTCAAAAACTAGCTCCAAGAGCAAGACAAATGACTTGGACAATTTTCCCTGATTCTGGCACATAAATTAGGCTGAATTTGACCGATGTCGGCGTTGATGACTGTTGTGATTTGTGGCTTATTCGCATACACCTGCGACTCAAGAAAACTCCACAAAAAAATCTAATAGGGTCAAATCGCATGATTTTGGTAGCCAGTTCACATCACATCCACATTGCTCGTGCAGAATATTCACTGTGGCATGAGATATGTTGCACGTAGCGCCGTTCTGTTGAAACCACATGTCGTTGGTGTCCAGATCATCCAGTCCAAAATCCAACAGTCACTTTTTTGGGATGCATTGGACGCTCTTGGTTCACATGTCGATTAGTATTGTCCCAAATTCAACTATTTTGTATGTTCACATACCCATTCATCCAGAAATCGGCCTCATCGCTGGAAATGATTTTTCGATCAAAATTAGGGTCAGTTGCTAACTGCTCCAGAACCCATTTAGCGAACAAATGTCGTTGTCTATGGTCGCTTACTGTCAGTTCCTGGGTAAGTTGAAGTTTCTACGGGTTGAGGACCAAGTTATGACGTAAAATTTGTCAAGTTGTGGTCTGCGAAAGGCTGATTTCTTGTGAGAGACGCGAAATCGACTGCATTGGATTGTCCTGCAAACTCTCACAAACAAAGCGATGTTTTAAGCAGATCTTGCATTTTATTGATGTACATTTTTTGGTCGATGGTTAACTGAACCAGTGGACTCATATTTACCCACTACATTGTGAATAGTCCTCTCGGTAGGACGAGTATGGCGACCGTGAAATGGTCGAGACGTGCGTTATGTTGCCCGAACAGAACACCCATTTCGATAAAACAATTTCTTCATTTGCACGTATTGATGAATGCTATCCGTCCATGGTGATTTGGCAAAAAAGACTGCATGAATGACAACTAATTTGACAGATGTAGCTACGAAAAGATGTCCGTTATCAATTGTCAATGTTTCTTTCGGAAGACCCGTTATAATAAAGGATGAATATAAAAACATAGGTTGTTGAATAGGGAGTCACAATTGAAGAAATACTAAACGTTTCGTCTGCTACTGCGACATACATCATCAGTGATTCTGCGACTTTGAGATAAAACCTTTGTTTACAGTCAACGCACGTACCACTGATTATGTCTGCCGCAGTAGTAGACGAAACGGTTGGCACTTCAGGTTCCTTTCGACCATGACCTATCAGCCCGAATTTTGTCCTCTCCAACAGAGGAACAATTACCCTCTCCTTCGAGGTTTTGACTTCCTCACTGATTTTGAGGCAGAAGCTCATATTTCAATTCTAGCAGATGGAGTTTTGATAAGACAGATAACGAAGGTAATCAACAAAACTTACAAGTACTTGACTACACAGGGTGTAACTAAATAAGTGTAAAACATTTGAGGAGGTGATTTCTCATCGAAAAAAAGATTGGATCTTTCATATAAAGAAATTTCATTGAGTATCCCTTGTTAAGATACATCCCCTTAAAGGGGGTACATAAAATTTGTAAAACAATTTTTTTCACAGGCACTAAAAAAAGTTACAATATTGAAATTACCCTGACGTTTTGAACTACCAAAAAGACACTCAGCCAGAAATTCATTTGGTTTACCCCATGGTTGTAAGGGGTGGAAAACGCAACCCCTAAAGTTTATTTCCAATGTAACTTTTTGCCTTATCATTTGTTTGCCATTCAAAAATTTATTTCCGATAGCCTGTTTCATTCTAAACAAAAAATGTCTCTTGGGTTTTTTGCCCAAAATAAACCAGTTCGCAGCAAAAAATTATTTTACGAACAACTACAGAAATACATCTTCATAAATGCCAACTGGATTTATTGTTATTTTGTAGTTAGTACCTGCATTGAACTGTTATTTAAATGGCATACGGTCTGTCGCAGGGGAATGGGTTAGAAGCTTCTAGAAGATATGCTGAAATGTATCTTCAACAGCAGCATCCTTCACATAAAATATTTGCTCGACGCTATTGTCGAAACTAACCGTCAAGATCAGTTTTCTCTTAACGTGTGGCTCGGAGTTACTGAGGATGATTAAATTGGGCCTCATTTTCTACCTCCTCGATTGAATGGTGAGGCATACATTCAATTTTTAAGAGAAGTGCATCCAGTACTGCTGGAGGAAGTTCCTTTGGGCGTCAGAAGGGATATGTTTTTATGCATGATGGGGCTCCCGCCCATTTTAGTCAAGTAGCACGTCAGCATTTAACTGAAACATATGCAAATCAGTGGATACGTCGAGGAGGACCACAGAACTGGCCCGCTAGATCCCCGGATCTCAATCCTCTCGATTTCTCTATTTGGGGCCATTTACAGTATTTGGTTTATCGTACTCCTGTTCGCGATGTAGAGGACTTGAAAAACCGCATCATCGATGCATGCAGGGTAATCAGAGAGACTCCAGGAATATTTGAGCGAATACGTGGCTCAATGCGTCGACGTCTAGACGCATGCGTAATGTCTGAAGGTAGATATATTGAACATTTACCATGATTTCTACATGTTGTGTGTTTTGTTATTAATAAATTAGTTTTGTTCATTATCCTTCAATAGTTTAATGCAGGTATTAACTACAAAATAACAATAAATCCAGTATAAGACAAAAAGTTACATTGGAAATAAATTTTAGGGGTTGCGTTTTCCACCCCTTACAACCATGGGGTAAACCAAATAAATTACTGGCTAAGTGTCTTTTTGGTAGTACAAAACGTCAGGTTAATTTCAATTTTGTAACTTTCTCAGTGCTTGTGAAAAAAATTGTTATACAAATTTCATGTACCCCTTTAAGGGGCTGTATTTTAACAAGGGCTGCTCCAATGGAGTTTTTTTATATGAAAGATCCTATCTTTTTTTCGATGAGGAATCACCTTCTCAAATGTTTTACTCTTATTCAGTTACACCCTGTATTGAGAATATTGGCGAGTGTTTCTGATAGTTATTTCTCAAGTTTCATTTTCTAGAAAATTTTTAGCGATTTTATTTTCAAGTGTTACCCTGTATGTGAGGTCTACATAATTTTCAAGGAGAGCTATATTTCAATTCGATTATCTATATCTGTTATCTATAATGAGGGAATTGTAATTTTTGTGCAAATTTCAACAGCTGCTCGTGCTTTCCAAAATCGAGAAAAATACAATTTTCGTCTGCTCATCAATCATCTAGTGTCAGATTTCATGCATTTCGGATATCTAGACGTTGTTTTAAAGGACGCGGTTCTTTTCTACATCAGGAAGTACAACAAAAGTCACTTTTCGAAACTGTCTTCCCTCTTCAATCAATCAACTATCTTCCTTTTATCTCATGATGTAATTAACTCGTACAATTTTCGGTTCAAAATATCGTTATTATGTGAAGCGGGCTGAAAATTATCGATATGATCGATCGATTTTGAGATCGGAAAGCATTAACGATAGGAGTCCATTTCATTATTGGATAAATGAACCGGAACACATAAACCGTAAAAGCTGTCTTTTGATTAATCACTGGACGAAATGAACATCTTGTAGCTTATCAGCTAATACAGGGCGACACAGGTAGGAATGAGGGTAAATGGATATAGCTTGACAGGCGTGTGGGTGAGTTTTGTTTCAATGTGGTCAACAATGGATTTTAATGAATTAGCATGGTGCAGATACCTAATTAATACCTAATTTTACAGGGGTGTTATAAGTAATTGAGAAAACGTGAATTAAACTCGAGATGAATAAGAATGGTAAATTGGGGATGTACTCTAGTGGTTGAAAATGACTAATTTTTAATTTTCGGCCAAGTTTGGCCGAAAATAAAAAAAAAAAAATGGATTACAAAATCTATAATAACGTCAGTTAAGGCAAATATTCATATGTATCTTGAATGAAAGGCAAATTCACGTGATGGAACATTGGAAAATGAATATTTGCAAAAGAAAAAAGAAGTAGAATACTCTATTATGCAAGCAGAAATGAACTAATACAGTAATCGCATGAAACAAAAACACAATATTTCAAAAAACTTTAGCGAGCAATTAACGGAGTATTGAACATTTCTGGACACGGAAAAATAAACGAAATAGAAAATAAAAATGGTGAACTCATCAGTAATCCAGCAAAAATGGCGTTGGTAGGCAATGGCAATAAAGAAGTAACGATAAATTCTATCTTCTTTTCACCAATTTCTGTGGGTGAAATAATGCATTCTATAAATGACATGGAAAATAAAAAAGCTCCAGGATTGGACGGCATAAAAGCGGAAACTTAAACTATTATTTCAAAGTACATTCGTTCTTCTCTGGTTTATATGGGAAATACATTTTTCAAACTAGATCATTTTCCTGACGCTTTCAAGCTGTCAGTTGTCACTCCCGTACATAAATTAATAGAAAAAAATATGAAACATAGAGTAACAAATTTCTAAACAAATACCATGTCCAGTCTGCTTCACAGTACGACTTCAGAAAACTTAAATCTACAAAGGATGCAATTCACGGGCTAGTAAATAGTGTCTATGAATGTCTGGACAAGGGAATCTTTTTAGATTCATCGAAGGAATTCGATACCGTTGAACAAGGTGTACTTTTGACTACTCTGCATAACATTTGTATTGAAAGTGCAGCTCGCAACTAATTTGAATAACAGCAAACAGAAAGAAATAATCGAAAACATGATAAGAATCAAAGAAACAATGATGTGCTAAGTACCTCAAGGGACGGTGCTAGGGCCCGTGTTATTTACATCATAATTGATAATTTTAAAATTGAAATTGTTTATTGAAATAGAAAACTTAATATACAATATAACAATTTTTGACAAATCATACTTATATTCTAAATTATAAAACAAAATGATACTCAATACATATATACAAGTAAATTGCTTGATGTGATTTATCCCCCTATAAACAAAGATTTTCTTGGTAACCATAATCAATACAAACATGAATATACATCTAACAACAAAAAGCAAATAAATAAATGAAACAAACAAATATTTGCTATAAGTACCTATGCAACAGATATGTTTCAGTAATAATTTAAAATGCTAACACCTTTAGAAGCTGTTATGTATTTAATCAAAGAACCCTTGAATTTTCTCACTGAACAAGACTGCTTGACTTCTATTGGAAGCTAATTAAATTTAAGCAAATCACGATGAAAAGTTTAGTTCATAGATTGCAAATATTGTGTACGAGAAACTAAGATTTCAAAGGGGATATCAGATCTACTTGTGTTCTTACATTATCTGCAATATTAGAATATATCAAATCCACATCGTTGGTGTCCAAATTTCACTCAGAAGAAATCACGAGATCAAGGATGTTTTTATTGAAATTTCTGTATGATCTACTGGTCGTATGACATGTAAGCAAAATATGAATTACCTCTTTTTACAGGAAAACACTGGAGAAACACTCCTTTAATATTAAAAACACATATTTGTTACCGTTCAATAGTCTTGAAACCCTTTTTCTGCATCATGATTTGACCATTCAACAAGATTTGGAAATTGAACCTGTGAAAAAATAAAGTATTTAGCTAGTAGTATTTTAGTTTGAATTGAAGGGGTTATATTTTTAGGAGTGATTAATTTTTGGGAAAGAAAGTTTTTGGCTTTCTACTACTCCATCTGATACAAAAAAAAGGGATGAGAGAATCTTCCAAAGAAAGGAAGGAAGTAATCAATTTGATAATAACTAACTCTATACATGTATGTGTAGATCATGCAAAGAAGTAACTTTCAGACACAAACTGAAAGAAAGTCCTCCTGAAACAGCTACCTTCATATAAACATTGAATTACACGAAAGAAAAAAAATCTTTCGAAACAAATACTTCTATATGAACACTGAATTATACAGAAGATACTTTTCCCTACTCAGTTTGTATTTCAAACATTTGTTGTGGAATAAGAATCAGATATCATTCACATGAGTTATACTTTGAATGAATGGTAATAAATTGTACTCACATGGAATACTGTCACCCTCACTGGTATACACCGATGTTTCGCCTTAAGACACTTACCCTAAGGCTCTTCAGTACCAAATTGGAAAACATTATAGAAAATTCACACACTTCATTCATGAATTACGATTTTTCAATGTCACGGAATGAGCTTGATCTGCTTATGTCATCAATGACATCGTAATGACATTCATTTACCTATTTGATTTAATCCCAGCCAAGAGGAATCTTATTTGAATTCAAGGGGTAATATTTTTGGGAGCGATTAATTTTTGGAAAGTAGCTGTTTCAGGAGGACTTCCTTTCAGTTTGTGTCTGAAAGTTACTTCTTTGCATGATCTACACATCCATGTATTGAGTTACTTATTTTCAAATTGATTACTTTCTTCCTTTCTTTGGAAGATTCTCTCATCCCTTTTTTTGTATCAGATGGAGTAGTAGAAAGCCAAAAACTTTCTTTCCCAAAAATTAATCACTCCTAAAAATATAACCCCTTCAATTCAAATAAGATTTCTCTTGGCTGGGATTAAATCAAATAGGTGAATGAATGTCATTACGATGTCATCGATGACATAAGCAGATCAAGCTTATTCCGTGACATTAAAAAATCGTAATTCATGAATGAAGTGTGTGAATTTTCTATAATGTTATCCAATTTGGTACTGAAGAGCCTTAGGGCAAGTGTCTTAAGGCGAAACATCGGTTTATCCCAGTGAGGGTGACAGTGTTCCATGTGAGTACAATTTATTACCATTCATTCAAAGTAGAACTCATGTGAATGATATCTGATTCTTATTCCACAACAAATGTTCGAAATACAAACTGAGTAGAGAAAAGTATCTTCTGTATAATTCAGTGTTCATATAGAAGTATTTGTTTCGAAATTTTTTTCTTTCGTGTATTTCAATGTTTATATGAAAGTAGCTGTTTCAGGAGGACTTTCTTTCAGTTTGTGTCTGAAAGTTACTTCTTTGCATGATCTACACATCCATGTATAGAGTTACTTATTTTCAAATTGATTACTTCCTTCCTTTCTTTGGAAGATTCTCTCATCCCTTTTTTTGTATCAGATGGAGTAGTAGAAAGCCACAAACTTTCTTTCCCATAGTATTTTAGATTCATGGAATGAGCATATATAACATCTTGTGGAAAATCTGTTATTCAGATTGAGTTCAAACAATTTATTTTTCATTTGGAGCTCGAACAAAAAAAATTGCATACATTAGTTTATAGAAAACTCAGCTGAATTATGGGAATATCAGCATGGGGGGTTTATCACGAACTCACCTCAACATGAAGATTCCTCCAAATGATTTCCTTTACTAAGTAATGGATAGAGTAATGGATAGAACGAAACTTCATACCGTACAAGTATGTATGAACGAAGAAAAATTAAAACTACTCAGCCATTCAATTTCATAGCCCTGAATTTGTTCAACTTCCTGCTGTATACTTTGAAAATTTAACCTTCACTCAAAAACTTCAAAAAATTTGTTGTTGAATGTTTTCATTTATACTAAGATTGTACGTTGATATATTTACTGTGTACATTTTAAATTCAGGGTATTCTAATCTGTGACTTTTTCAATTGTACTATTCAATTGTAGTGTTTTTATTCATAAAAAAACTCTGGATTCCAGATGTTTATCTGAATTTAAATATTTTAACCCTTATAATTGTCCTGAATTCTTATAATTGTTCTGATAATTTGTTGCGCTTGTGTTTTGGGAAAAAAAAGGTTTGGATTTCAATTTCTCCATCTTTATACACAAAAATGTGGGAATCTTCCAAAGAAAGGATGAACGCAAATAATTCCAAATAAACTGATTACTAAGATGTGTGAATTATCATAGATTGAAATAATTTCACGACTATTCCTAAGATTTTTACGAAAAGAGTCGTTAGAAATGACACCAGAAGTCTATTGATTGAAAAATATCCAAAGAGGAAATATTTTGTGGGTGGTTATAAATTCATGATATCAGTCCTGCGTTTATCACTCGAATTCACATTCAACTTCATTAAATTTTGTTTTTATTTTAAATATTTTGCGTGAAAAAATCATTGGCTGATCACAATATCGTTATGTACCTAAATTTAGTGGTTCATCATTTTGAACTTGAACAAAATAATTCCAGAGCCGAACAAGGGAAAATCATTCATGGAAGAGTGGAATGGATGAAGATAGAGAAGAAATTGCAATACTCAAGAGAGATTTGTTCGAAGATGGTTGATAATGTTTCGTGGTGCATTTCCTTGGTTCGGGCTCCCATTGTCTACTATGGATACTATAAATGGATTTTAAATCCCAGAAAGAATCTATGAGAAAATTAAAAAGATTAGCTGAGAAATAACAATGATACTGAGAAAACAAAATTAAATTACAATGAAATAAAATACAAGCAACAATCAAAAAATCAAAAAATTTAACTATTAACACGAGATGAAAATTAAAAATTAAAAGATTCCAAGCCAAGTTCCTTCACGACGTTTTGATTGTAAGTATCCACAATCCTGCTAACAATTAGTCTAGTGAATAGTGAAAACTATTAGTCTAGTTCACATGTACTTTTTTTTGTAACATTTTTCAGCCCTGTCCAAAAATGACGACTAAGGTGTCATTCGATTCGTATTTTTGCCTGGAAAGTTTAAGGAAAGGTCCGAAAACGCGCCGATAAAAATTACAAAAGTTTATAAACAATTGAGTGAAAAAAATGGGGCTTTAGTTTTTTCTCAATATCTCGGAAATTTTTCAAAATTTTGGAAATTTGAAAAAAGATTTGAAAAGATCAATGAATTTGCGTGAAAAAAGTCCCGACTCCCGAAACTGTATCTTGATTATTTATAATGTTTACAGAGCCCTGAAAATAGAGCCAAAACCGCGTAGTGAAGTACGCGTGAAGTAACTTGCCTGGAATCTTTCAGTTCTTAATTTTCATCTAGTGTTATTAGTTCAATTTCTTAATTTTTTATTAATGCTTGTATTTCATTTGATTGTAATTTCAGGTTTTTTGCTTACTATAATTGTTATTTTTCAGCTAATATTTTTTATAGATTCTTTCAGGGATTTCGAAACAATTTAAATCATATTAAACAATGAAAGTCCGAACCAATGAAATTCACTCAAGAGAGCTATCTTGAGTGTATATCTTGGAGTGTATATCTGAATCAACTCGTATACTTAATTTTCCAGAAATATTTCTGGGCATCTGAGAAAAACAGTTTTATAATTCATAAAAAATTAATGAAAAAACATTTCAAACTTCTGTCGAAATTTTGGATCATTCTCCCAGGTAACTCGTAACTCAGCAGGTGTATTCAACCAAAAACGCACAATGGCCACTACAAGAATGAACAAAAAGCACGTAATTATGCCCGAAACATTTGGCCAATGTACACGAATATATTACTTTGCCGATGGGGTCCTAAGTAGAGCGAAGATTCCCTCCGCCCATTCGCATTGTTTTAGTGTACGTAAAGTAATCGCGATTGGTCCGTAACATTGACGTCATGACATGTGTACTTAGTCGGTTGATATACGGGTTGGTTAATAAGAACTGGTCATGGCCGGGCCTAATTTGTATACTGGTTTTAACGGACCACAACGGAGTGATTCCGATACTTCTCATATTCCTTATACGTTCTCATCCTGATAAAAATATATTATGAATTGATAAAATCTTTGAACCATTGATGCTTTGTGATCGGTAATGAATAGTTATCATACGCCAGTTTTTATTTTTGCACATCAGTAACGGAGTTTCAAGGTAATGTCTAACGTTGATCTATCAATAATTCTCGGAAGATAATAACATCATTCTGAGGTGGATTGAAGGGCACGACAGGAGTAAAGGTGATCGCATTGCCGATTCTTTAGCCAAGGTAGCGGCTGGACTAAGAATTTTAGGACCCAGTAGCACCTACGGCCTGATGACTTCGACAATTGCGGAACTAGCCAAACGTCACACCAATGCTCAATCCCTGAAGAGATTTGATGAAATCAGAGGATGCAATTTTGCCAGGATCACCATGAGCGACACTGGGAAGCTGGCGCCGAAGAAATATCTGATGATGACCAGGAACACTCTACGCTTAGCACTAGGATTTCTGACTGGCCATTGTCAACTAAGGAAACACTTCTACAATATGGGGCTAGTGGACACACCTCAATGCAGGATGTGTGAACAGGAAGATGAAACTGTCAGGCATGTCCTATGCGAATGTCCAGAGTTATCGTCAATAAGACAGTGTGTTTTCGGCGAGTCTTGGCTTATACCTGCCGATATAAAGGAGATCTCTCCCAGAGACCTGTCCACCTTCCTGGAAAGGACAGGATGGATGATGACCTAGAAGGATAACTCCTTGTAAGGACGTACAATGGATCACATGTGACCTAAGTGCTGTGGGCCTACACACACCCACCCTACCCCACAGATACAAACACTGAATTCTTCATCAAGAAATTTAGGTGTATACGTGCATTGTTCAAAAAACATTGTTACACTTCTCCTGAACGTATGTTTATAGTTTCAGTTTAAAATCTGTTTTTCCGTTAACCAGCTATCGCACCCCTACGAACGACAACCCTCAGAAGTCGTAACTTCTGTTCAATTTGTTGGTGAGAGACATGAAAGTTAGAAGTGTTTTGCGTGTTTGGCGATTATTTGCTTTCGAAAAAAATGGTTCGAAGAATTTACATCAAATTTCGTGTAGAAAAGGAAATTAAGTGCTCAAAAACACTTGAAATGTTGACAGTGACATACGGTGATGGTACCGAGTCAGAAAATTTTTTATAAGTGGTACAAGCTTTTCACAGATGATCGACAAAATGAGAAAAACGACGCTCGTCCTGGACGCCTCAGCACATCAATTCCCGATGAAAATGTTGAAAAAGTGAAAGAATTGAGAGAGGCAGAGAGAGAAAGAGAGTATGTGTTTATTATCCGAGATACCTTATTTACGAACACTGGTGAAAAGAGAACATGTAAATAACCTCATAATTACATGAAAATAATACATATAAATGATCACATGTAGGTAAAAGTACACATATGTTATTACATATAAGCACCGTCAATTTCATATCGTATCGTCATTGAAATATTCTGTCAGATTGTAATATGCTTTAGATGCCAGTCTTTCAAGTAACCTTTTCCTAAACGTTTTAAGAGAATCCATGTTCTTTGTATCTTCAGGAAGTTAATTAGTTTGACACCGACGTAAATTATTGAGACTTTGATTAGTGTGAATTTAGGGATGATTAATGATAAATTCATTGCATGTAGTGCAGTGCGATTGTTATTTTCATATGAAGGTTTATTCTTGTAAACGAGACATGTAGCTTCTGAAACGTAGATTGAGGTTAGTTAGTGTCAGTATTCCGTGTTTCAGGAAAAGAGGTTTGCAGGAACTCAACTTGGCACAGATACCGCACAGCTCGCTTTTGCAGCAAAAATACACTCTTAAAGAGTTCAATACTACAAGAACCCCAGATCTGGATTGCGTACATCAAGTTTGACTCAATGAGATCAAAATAGAATGTAATCGGAAAATCAACTATAGTTTTATTGGTTCCTGAAATACACGAAAATTCTTTTCCAGAAAGGTTTGTTGGGTAACAAGATCGAATTATATTACAAATTTGTTTTCTTGCCAAAGTTTCGAATTTGATTGAATTCTTCTTCGTGGCTCTGTGACAATATGAAACATACATGCCAAATACTTCATAACTGTTGTCGTTTCCAATATCGAAAGAAGTAATAATAAAATCACTCGCTGAAATGTGTTTTCCATGTTGAAACTATAAACAAGTTTTAAAATCATCAGACATGTTGGATACATTCAAAAAATATATCTAACGAATGTGAGTGTGTAATTTAGTTATAATTTTATCATAAAAAACTCATTTTCAGTGAGTAATTTCACTATGATTCCATTGGTAATTTTTATGCTACATTAAAATCGACGACAGTTATAAAATTTGTGGCAGATTAGTTTCATAAAATCAATTGTTACAGAGCCCTAGCGGAGATTTTATTCAAATTCGATAAGTTGGCAAGAAAACAATTGTTTTCCTTAGATAATTTAATCTTGTGATCCAACAAACCTTTCTGGAAATAAGTCATTTGCATCACTAGACTGTTTCAACTTTCACTGCACTATCATTTTTATAATCATAGATCTTCTATACTGGATGTTATCCGACTTGAAGCTCCTCAGCTTTGACATTTTGAATGGAAGCTTGTATTTCTTGTAGTATTTTTTTGGTCGGCAAATTCTTTTAAAATGTTTGTAACTTTCACTGCACTGTCATTTATGAAAACAGAACTTTTATACAGGGTGTCATCCGACTTGAAGCTCCTCAGCTTTGACATTTTGAATGAAAGCCTGTATTTCTTGTAGCCATTTTTTGATTGACAAATTTTCGAAATATTGAATTTTTTTTCAATATTCCCAATAGTTTCAGTAATTTGATATTTATCGAATATGTTTTGTTTTTTTTATCAGTAACCGGTCGTAACTGTTAATTATATCTATGAAAAAATTAGAAGTTATACAGCGACACGTGTTTCGCTGTACAATAGCTTCTTCATTTTATGTTTGGAGAAGCGATTGTATAGCGAAACACGTGTCGCAATAAAAGGATTTTACAAAAACCGCGACACGTGTTTCGCTGTACAATAGCTTCTTCATTTTATGCTCGAAGAAGCTATTGTATAGCGAAACACGTGTCGCTGTTTTTGAAAAACCCTTTTAGGTACAGTGAAAATCATACAATAAGCTATATTGATTAGTCTTTTAATATGGATTTTCATCAAGTATCGGCCAGTTTTATTCAATTATTTATTGATATTTGCAGTTTTTCCTTTGGTTTCCTTTATTTTTAAACGTCGTGGATATATGTCTATAACAAATTTTTAATTTTATTAGATGGTGGAAGTTGAAAATATCAATAAAGGTCGATAGGAAACCTAGAACCACTGTTGTCATACCTTGCTATGTTCCTCTCAGAACTGACAAAGGGATCTATCTGATTGTGTTTCATAGTTGTAGGTCAACGAAAAGATTCAAAATCAGGCATTCTAAAACAGTGAACTCCTTTCGACGAAAGAATAAATTATGGTCCCTTTGATACAAATCTAACATGAACACAATTGTGAAAGTGTAATAATCAAACAAAAATGAATTTCAATTGAACATGAGAATTGTCTTAATGATCATCATACCTGTCATTATAAACGCATCGTCGCGTCGATTGAGGGACCAAAAATTTAGCAGAAAGTATGAAAGTATAGGGTTTGCTGGTTAAAGAAATGCAGGAATAATGACAACCAGACAGGTAGCAAAAAACATGTGGGCCTCCTGAAAAATGACCCTCGTTTGATCGATTTTAGAAATGCCGTCGTGAAATTTTATTTAGATGTAAATTGGAGACCACTTCAGGTTTTCTGAAGTTTTGAAAACAATGACTAAATGTTGACCAAAATAACTAAAATGTATTGGATTAGTGAAGTTCAAGTTAACACATGGAGATTTTGAAAATGAGATGGATTCTCATTTGTGTACATATAGATGGTATAGGATCATCCCTCAGGTAGAGAAAATTTCCATACTTAATCATGCTCTCTTCAGTCATTGTATTGCCTAGATATGTTTTTGAATGACGCAAAGCTGAAAAAAAAATTCTGCTGTACTGGCAGTCACAGAATGAGTGCCCAACAGCTGTAGTATATGTATCTGTAGACCCACAGCACTTAGGCCACATGTGACCCATTGCACATCCTCTCGAGGAGTTGTCCTCTTAGATCATCGTCCATTCTGTTCTATTCAGGAAGATGGACAGGTCACTAGGAGACATCTTCTTTATTTTGGCAGGTGAATACCAAGACTCGCCGAACACACACTCTCTTTGGCAACCTTGCTCAAGTAAGGGCGCTTTCCTGCAGGGGCAGCCGGTTCCTTGCCTTTATTCAAGGCGGAGGTTTCCTGCGCCCGCCGCAGGAAGTGCGCTTGCTGTTGGAGGTGGAGTGGGGGAGGAGGGGAGTGCACTTATAGTTGCTGCTACTTCCGTCTCTATCTCTCCGTTTCTCCTTTTGGCATCGGTGCCGCAAATGCGCTCTCGCCTTGGCCTTTGTATTATATCACGAGGTGATCTACCATATCCAGCCTCATTCCAAGTGGTAGATTGGGGTGGACATTTCTGTCCAGCCTCGGGATTGGTTTTTGTTTTTTCAATGTCTGTTGTGTTTGTTTCATTCATGTGTGTTCCCACGAGTAGCAGGAGAAGAGTTGGTCACTCTGGCAAAGCCCCGCATTACCAGAGGAAGGCTGATTACAATGAGGTCTTGCCTGTTTCCCCAAGGGATCGTTCGTAACCGCATATCACTCTGCGGCCATTCAGCTGTCGGCACGATTCCTTACACCTTATCTTGGCCACATTGGCCATGCTAAGATGTAAGGCCACATTGGCTTCTCGGATAGGGCTCCCAGTCCCTTGGCCGTTTCCCTATCCGCCACCTGGGGAAGCGCTCGATAAGTAGCTCAACCCACGGGAACGGCTGCAGTAATATCCTGATGTTTGGGAGAGAATCGGCAAACTTGTAAGCTTGCGTCGGGTGTCTGGGCAACTCATTTTCTCAAAAGTTTTAATAATTTGAATAAGCTTTCTACAGTTCTCTTCAACACATTTTTTTCTGATGCACTTTTTGCTTTACCTCCATGAGTCATACGAAAGTTGTGATAAAGCACCGTATTTTTTATAATTGGAATGGTTTTTCTAAATTTCTACAGCTCACTTTGAAATTACCATTGTATTGACTACTGATTTTCCTAGTTTCACATCGTTAGTTCCACCTTCATAACGACCAAACATTACACAAAATTTGCAGAAACCGCCCTGTAATTCTTTAGAGTTTGTCATTGGTATATTTGTAACCAACTGCAATCTGGATAATACTGGGCATACAGATTCAGAACACTAAGTGACGGCTTTGATGCGTTCCCTCTATAATTACCGAAATTTCGCGAAAATATAGGAACTGATGACAAGAATTATTGATAAATTTCATACTACATTGCTAGGTTTGGCCAGTTTATATCTTTTTATCATTCACTGGTATATAAAATATTATTTGAAAAATGAGTTGCTCTCACAACGATACACAACCCGATTTAAATATGTGTCACTCAACAAATTTTAATAGATGTCTAAAGATTTCTGATTTTCAGTTGCTGACTGATATATACTCCAATACGATTTTTGGGAAAGAAAAGTTTTGGCTTGCTACTTATTCATCTTGATACAAAAAATGTCTGAATCTTTCAAAGAAAGGAAGGTAGCAATCAATTTCAAAAAAGTAAAAAGATGTCTAGATCATGTGAAGAAGTAACTATTAGTCACAAAATGAACGAAAAAGCCTTTTTGAAACACCTACTTTCATTCAAACATTGAATTACTTTCGAAAGAAACATTTTTCAAGAACACTGAATTATAAAAAAAAACACCTGTCTCTTTTCAGTTTTTATTACAAACGTTCGTTTGGAATTGAATCAGATAGCATTCACAGGATTGCTACACATTGCAGGTTGCAAGAGTGAATGAACATGAATGAAAGCTAAAATGAAAAATTGCTGAACGAGCTGGTTTAATAAAATGAAAGGAAATATACAAGAATGAGATAGGGCCAGTAAACCTTTCATACATCCTAATACCAGTACTTGTATAGAATGAATGTAGATGGGAATTTGAACTGGTCCTATAATAGAACCTCGAGGGACTCACAAATTATTTCGTCATCAGAATTATCTTTATCGTCGACATATTGAGGTGTGGATAAGTTTCTACGTGAAAATACAAGGTTATACTGTTTGATTAACAACAACTCATCCAGTCATGACTGACTGGAAACCCCATAACTCATCGACGAAATTACAGTACACTTAAGTAGATCTCAATTATGGAAAACCAAAGGATATGGAATTCTGAACGTGACTTACCCATTCTCAAACATATAATTATTGAATGTAAATATGTATACCTTGTGAATTTAGTCAAATTTTCGTCTCGAAACAGGATCGTTATGAGCTTGTGAAGCATATCGTTCTCGATGTCTGCATCCAATTGAGTCTGTTCACATCGGAAATCGGTAGTGAAACTCCAAATGAAAATACATTTGTGGGGATATTTCAAAAATAACATTTATGATACTATGAATCTGACAACAGAGATTTTTGATTTGATTTTTGATAATGCATTGGAAGGTATTTGAGGAGACGAAATAAGCCAGTGTATAACGAATTTGAGTTTCAGAATCGCATCAGAAGTGCATAATTGGTGGACATTTTGAACATTCACTTCAATAATCTTAATTTCCTCTCGAAGAAGCATTTAATTTTTCTTTCAAATGTATTATAGCTTAGTTAAATTATTATAAATTAGGTTTTTCTCCACTTGAAATATGTAAATAATTATTACTTTTTTTTGCTTTGATGCTGATACGTTCCATTCAGTTCAAGTTCAGTGAGTTGATTTTCTTATCTAAATGTATTGCATGTTGTTAATTACACCAAAGGTAAATTTAATACAGATCCGAACCAAAGAAATTTGGATAAGGGTCAAAATCTCCTGAAAATCAACTTTGAATGACATTGTATGATATATTGTTGAATTTATCGTGGAAAGTTAATTTAGAAGAGTGCCATGAAATATGCAGGTCCGTATTGAAAAAAAAAGAGGTTGAGGGTAGCCCAGTGAATACGAAACGTTCGAAAACAAAAACTAATAAATAGAGTTTATTCTATGATTTTCACTATAAGGGTTCAAGCATAACTAAGAGTTACTTCTAAATAACACCTTATATACTATAACCTAGTACCTATTCGTCTACCTAAGTAATAAATCTACCTGAAAATTTGTTTATTTCCATACTCTCCAACAGGTTAAGTTTCAAACCTTTCTTCTGGAAATGGAGGGGTTTGTATTCATGGTCGAACTCATGTCCCTCTGAGGTTAGATGACTGGCATATGTGGAATTTATTTTTCCGTTCTGAAAACTATATTTGTGTTCCTTTATGCGGGTTTTGAACGTCCTTCTAGTTTTACCTATATAAAACATCGAACATGACCCACACGATAATTTATACACTCCTGATTTTTCTGAAACTGAACTTTTATCTTTGTTATTTTTAATGTGCATGCCTAAGTTGTTGTTGGTTTTGAAAGCAGTATTTACACCTTTGCTGTGCAGAAAATCTGAAATATTTGTAGTGGGTTGGCCTAAGTAGGTTGAGGTTCTATAACTTTTATGCTCTTCTCTTTGAATTGGGTAAACTTCTTTCAAAGCTTGACTGTATAACTTCTTTGATAATAAAGAATGTATCAGACCACTATCATAATCATTGTTGACGGCTATTTGCTTCATTATATTCAGTTCCTTATTGAAATTCGCTTCTGACATGGGTACATTTATCAGTCTGTGGATCATACTGTTGAAAGCTGCTACCTTATGCTGATATGGGTGGGTAGACGAATCATGTTTGTTGTTAACTTTTGCTATTGTCAAATCCAGAAAATGTATAGATTCGTCCTGTTCCATCTCCACTGTGAATGTGTTAGATGGGTGAAGAGAATTTATAAACTTCAAAAAGTTTGTCAACTGTCTGTTCGTTCCCGTGAAACATACCAGAATATCATCCACATATCTATACCAATACAGAAAACTTCTTACCAGTGGGTTACTGTGTATTTTTCTCTCCAAATCGTCCATGAAAATCTCTGCCAGAATAGGACTAAGTGGGTTTCCCATTATGAGACCTTTGCAAGATGAGTAAAACTTGTCATTGAATTGGAAGTCATTCTGTGACAAACATACCGTAAGCAAGTCTGATATTTCATTTTTCACTACTGGATTGCTTTTTGTAAAACCCTTATAGTGAAAATCATAGAATAAACTCTATTTATTAGTTTTTTAAATATGGATTTTCATCAAGTATCGGCCAGTTTTATTCAATTAACGAAACGTTCGATTCGAAATCTGATTACATTAAATTGAGGAGAATTTACTGTCAAATAAAAAATGTTTGTAAAGTTTTTTCATAATTCTTTAAATAACGTGGGAAAAAATGCCAGAATTTACATTTTCGATTTGTTTGAACCACTTGACAGTGTTTCTATGAATGCAACTTTTTATCCATCAGCCCGACCTTTCAACTCTTATGGTTTAAACGTTACCAATACAAAAAGTGACCACTCTGTATGCTACACTTAAAGATTTCATGTCATAATCTTATCTGTAATGACTGTCAAATATATAATTGGTCTCAAATATCAAGTTTTCAAATTTGATTCAGTTTCAAAAAGTGGTAAGATTTTTCCTTTCATAGAAAACATTACGAGTATATTGTAGAACAGAATGAAAACAGAAATAATCGAGAACGAATGCTTTTCTCACCTTAATTAAAGTATATTCGATATCATTAAACCCACGATGACCAAAACCACCCTAAATCTTCATCAACATTCTTCACGAGCTAAATATAACACCAATAAAATTTTGTTCCACAAGACCGACCCTCCAAATGACTGTTACACTCATAATGAGGTGATAAAGGAAGCTTATATGACTTGTGAAATGGGCAAGTGATCTCCGGATATTCAAAATTACACCGGGTGTCCATCGAAACCTCTTCCCATGAAAACATACCGTCGGAAATCTAAAGGCGGGTAGTTCAAAAAAATTACCACCTTTGTTTACTGATATTATGCGCTTCAACACTACGGAAAATAATGAATGGGAATTCGTGCTTTTGTTTGATAATTTGAACCCTTTATGATTAATGATAGACCTAATGAAAATGAGAGGATGTTCATGTCTCCGATATCACGCCAGACAGTGACTTCATGGTAGGTAGAAATGATGACATTCCAAAAAACAATTGATTGAGAATTAAATGATTTTTATTGATTCAAAATGAAATGGTTCAAAATATGATTCATATGTCCAGTCATTTGGTCAAAAAAAGGAAGTTACCTGGAAAGTTTTCCAGGAGTTTTGAAAATTGGTTATTTTATAGATTTCGAGATACTCTTTCCGATTTTCAACTTTGCCAACTCGTATCTCCGCCGATCGCGCCGCCATATTGAACAAATGGCGCCTAATAACAGTTTTTTTACAATATCTGACGCATATTACAAGAAAAACATTTATAATTGAATTAGAAAACTATTCCTACAATTTATCTGTTCATATTTTTTTCTGTAAAATCAATACTATTGGCGTACCAGCGTCACAAAGTATTATTCATCTACACGAATTAGGTAATACCGCCGTAAGACTCGGTGGATTCCATTTGTTAATGTCATTCTTGGAATAAATCGGATACATTATGACTGGAAGTGGATTAAAAGAGCTTTTCAAAACCACCTACGCATTGAATTCAATTGAAAAAGTATGACAGGACATGCGCATTCGCGTGCGATAAGAGCACATGTATTGACACGTCTTTCAATTGCCAAAAATGTTCTGCAATCAATAGATTTTACACCCGATTTCAATGCAGAATCAGAAGAATAGGTCAGTAGTACGAGGGTTGCCTTTTATATTTCGGGATTGGAGAACAAAACCAAATATTAATAATCGAAAATCACTTTATTGTTTTTCAAAATATTCCCCATGAAGATCTACACATTCTTGCATGCGTTTGAACCAATTGTCGAAGCACTTTTGCCACTCTGATTGAGGTATCTCCAAAACATGTATTCTGAATGCAGCAACCGCTTCTTCAGGTATTGAAAAACGTTGTCATCTCGTTTGTTTTTTACGTGCAGGAATAAACAGAAGTCATTCGGTGCCAAGACAAGACTATACAAGACTCATCAAATCGATGTTTTGGGTGCTCAAAAATGCAGTTGTTTGAGCCAATGAAGAGTGATCCGTTCGGCGGTTGGTTTTCCTAATTTTTGGAAGACAACTGGCAAACTGCGTTGTTCTAGTGGTACAGTTGCGACATGTCCAGTTTTTCCGAAAAAACAGGCGACCATTTGCTTGGAAGTGCTCCGTGCGCGAAAAACTTTTGTTGGATTTAGATCATCTTGAAACACCCATAGAGTCGACTGCTGTTTACTTCCGGGCTCATACGCGTAAATCCACGAATAATCACCTGTCACAATGCTATAGACGTGGTTCGAAGCACTGCGATCGTATTTTTTTGAGCATTTCCTTCGACCAATCGACACGAGCCTTTTTTTTGGCGATTGACAAATTGTGTAGCATCCAACGCGAACAAATTTATTTAGTCAAATGTTTATGCAATATTGAATGTATGCTGGTCCAACTGATGCCTAAGGTTGTCTCAATCTCACGACAGGTCACATGATGATCTTGCCATACCATTCGTGCACAGCATCAATAGTTTTCGGAACAACAACTGATTTTGGACGACCTTCACGAAATTCGTCTTGGAGTGAACTACAACCACGATTGAATTCATCATACCATCGATAAACACTGGTCCTTGATGGAGCTTCATCGCTAAAAATTGAATTGAGTTCATCCATGCACTGTTGCTGAGTTAATCCACGTTGAAAGTTGTAAAAAATAATCGCACGAAAATGAATCTTTTAAGTTACTGTAAACAACACAAATGGAGCGCATATGTCAAAACGTTCTGAGTACGTATAGGCTCAAAAATGTCCAACTTTACGATAGAGCTGTCAGTTGCCAGATTGCAACACTGGGGTTGCCAAATCCCGAAACATAAAAGGTAATCCTCGTACTCGAGGCGGACAAGGAACATTGCTGCCACCAACTTGCTGGAGAATATTAAAATCAATCAGTTAAATTTGAACAAAGTAGCGCTTCTGCAAAATTATGGGTACATTATTTCCGGATCGTTACACTCGTTAAACAATTCATTGATGCAGAAAGAATAGACAATTGGAAAGATGCATCATGATACTATCCAGAAATTGATACCTCATTTTCATGCCAGTGGCCAATTTATTACATACGAAATCTTGCCATTTATATTTGTAAGACATGTCGGATTTGAAGAAACGAATGTCAGTTGAAGAATACGATCTTTTTACAACTAAAGGATATATTGCAATGATATATTTTTGAAAACTTTTGCAATGCTGCTTTTTCTGGTTCTGAGTAGCACGTCGAAATAAGAAGTTTGTGAGTAAGTCATGACAATGACGATTTAAAAAAGCTGATGGATTGGTTGTCCAACCATGCACCTTCTCCAGAAATGAAGGATATCATGTCAATAAGCACTAGAGTTGTCGGAGATGAGACATAAACTGTTACAGGGCTCGAGATATTGGTTGCACTGGTATCTCCAAAATCATTGACAACGATTTTTATACAGTAAAATTCAAACTATATGACAGAGTAAAATCACTTAGTGTTATGACTGCAGGCATCCCGGTAGAAAAAAAATTATTCCGACTAATCCATTATTAATTTTCTGAAGAATTTCCATTGCAAAAGAATCTTAAGAGGAACTTAAAAAGATTCCTCTAAATTTCTGAGTAAATGCATCACATGTGGATAAGGCCTACGGCGAAAGAACGAAAAAAAAATTCTACCTCCAAGTGGTATAGAAATGATTTATTTTAAACGTCTATTGAAATATACCGTTTCACATGACATTCTATTGAAAAAACTGAACGCTTATGGAATAAGAGGTAGAGTTCATGATTTGTTGAAAAGTTATTTGACTGATCGACAACAAGTATTTTTGAATAACAGTGTCAGTCAAATGAGAGCAATAACATTTGGTGTTCCTCAAGGAACAGTACTTGGACCTCTTTTATTCAGCGTTTATATAAACAGTCTGTTGGAATTTGAATCAAGGGGTAGTATTATCAGTTTCGCTGATGATGCTGCTATATTTTACACGTCACAAAGCTGGGAGAGACTGAAAATCGATGCGGAGGGTGATTTTTCAATGGTTCAAAAATGATTTCAGTTCAATAAGCTCACATTGAATGTCGATAAAACACAGTACATGTCTTTTGCCTCATATAAAAGTCACTTACCAAATCTAGGAAATCTAATAATTGAGTCAAACACACATATTCCAGAAGTCACAACAGTAAAGTACTTGGGAATTACCATGGATCAACATTTACGGTGGGATCTACATATCAATAGTCTTGTCAATAAATTGAGAGGCCTTTTGAGAAGATTCAGATTCTTGAATCAGTTTCTGGATATAACTAATCAGAAAATCATTTACTTTTCTTTGGTTCAGTCTCTCCTAGCCTATGGCATCCTTGGATGGAGAGGAGTATGCGATTCACATCTAGAAAAACTAAACGTCTTGCAGAGATGGATATTAAGAATCATATACAAAAAAACATCAGTTACTCCTCTGACAAACTATATGAGATAAGTCAAGTATGCGATATAAGGCAGTTATATGGACAAAAACTTCTCATCTATATGTACTCAAACAAAGATTTAATATGCCCACCAGAATATTCTTACCAGACAAGAACTAAAAATATTAGAACACAAGTTTCTAAGTGCAATAAAACTATCGAATAACATACTTTCTATTATTTGGGTCCTAAATTATATAATATGATACCAGAAGAATTACAGAATATGGTAAAATCGTATTTAAAGAAAAAAACTGTTAAACTAAAAATGAAAACATGGATTCTTGAAACAGGAAGAGGTATATTTAGTAAACTGATAAAAAAAAACTCCTAATTTGTCAAAAAAATGTTTAAGATACTAACCAGAATGCACGTTCAATGTGGGAATATGGGATTACCTGATTATAAAAATAAAATAAACCATAAACCAGATATACCAAATAATTATGTTATATGTATGTAGGTGTGTATATGAATGTGTATATGTGTATATATGTATATATTTTTTGTTTTTTTTATGTGGAGTTACAGTATATTTAGCACGCTAAGTAAACTCACGTACAAGAGGTGAATAATGTAAGTTATTCACCACTTCAGTGAGATCTATCATGTTTATTTGTATTATGTTTCTTTGTATTTTGTGAATTTTATTCATTTCTAAAACTTGTCAAAATAAACATTATTATTATTATTATTATTATTATACTTTGCGGTGCTCGTACGCCAAAAACTATTGATTTTATTAAAAAAATTATGAGTACATAAATTGTAGAATATTTTTTCTAGTTAAATTCTGTTCATATATGTTTTTCTCGTGAAATGCGTAGGTAAGGAAATATTGTAAAACAACTATTATTAGACGCTATTTTCACAATATGTCGGCGTGAGTGGCGGATATACGAGGTGGCAAAGTTGAAATTTGAAAAAAGCATCCCAAAATCCATAAAAAAAAACAATTTTCAAAACTTCCGGAAAACTTACCAGGCAAAACTACCAAATGACTGAACTATATTAAAAATCAATCATTCTAGTTGATTTTTCAAGAGTATTAGTTTTATCTATTCAGCTATCGAATTGGATTGAGTATGTCACAGCAAACAAAGAAAACAATTTGTTATTAACAAATTGAGAGAAACAATAAAGGCATTTAGTTTTTCGTTGATAATTCGATTACTGCCAACATTAAAAAATGAAAAAAATAAGATTCTGAAAGAGTAGGAAGAGTTTTCAATTCTTTCATGTGTAATTTCAATTCAACACTGTGAATGAAGAGAGCTCATTGTGAAATATTTTTATAGTAATAAATATCAATCTCAGTATTGAATTTTGATGTGTACACTTCACGTTCGAAAGAAATCTATCCTAATTTTTCAAAAAGTTATACAGCTCATCATCCAATCCGTTCTAGGAATCGCATGTTGAAAGGTAAAACCTGATTAATTCTCAGTTTGCACAAGTTTCGACTTTTGAGGGTTGTCGTTCGTTCCTACAAACCAGCTGTCACCCTCCCGGGTGACAGATTTTGAACAGATTCAAACAGAAACGACACAATGGACCCCTAGCCTAACATTTGTTTTTTCGAAAGATTTTTTTATAATAATTTTTGTCGATGATCACAACATCAAACTGAAAAAGTAGAAAGCATTCCGAAGACAAATTGATTAGTTTCAAAATGATGTATTACTTGACCTCAAATAATATTGAAATCAAGGGGTTCGGATATAACCCCACCGAGGAGTGAAACAAGGTTATATACTTGAGTTTTTTTCGCGGAATTTGAATACTCAAAATGAGAAATCAACCTTATTTCATGTCCATTGATTCTTTCTTCATTGAATGAAGTTGAATCTCCAACAAAAGATGGCTCTCTATTTTCTTATTCACAAACCAATGTGAAATTCATTATCGACAGATATATGTGAATTCAATTTTCATTTCATGAAAAAAATGAATGATAATTATGAAGTTTATTCATCAAAATATCAGGCTGAATTGGACCTCTGTAGCTTATGGCTTATACACATTCACCTGCGACTTAAGAAAACCCCGCAAGAAAAAGTCTAATATGGTCTAATCGTACGATCACGGTTTCCAGTTCACATTACCTCAAATCGCCAATGTTGAAATTACTTGTCATTGGTGTCTAGTTCATCTGGCGTTGGAAACTCTTGGCTCCTACCGAGCAACGTCTAAATTGGGAGCAAATTGCCACAAACGACTCTACTCGACAGAAAGACTCAACAGATTGTCTTAGATCTAGATTCCTGGCCATACTGGCCTGGAAGGTAATGAAGCTGACGACTCTCTTGTAAAGGAGGGTGCTGCAAGCGGCTTCATCGGACCAGAACCTGTCATTGGCATCGCATTAGGCTTTGCCAAACAAACATTGAACACCTGGATGGCAAGATTTATGGACTTCTGGCAGAATCTTCCAGGATTGGCTCACTCCAAGGCGTTTATCCACACTTCGAAGCTTGATACCAAACAGTTGTTGGACTACATTAGGGATAAACTACGTTATCTAACAGGCCTTCTCACAGGCCACTGTCATTTGAATTATCATATGTGGAGACTTGGACTATCGGAAGACAGTGTGTGTCGCCTCTTTTGGAAAATGATGAAACAGCAGAGCATATACTTTGTGCCTGCCTCGCTGGGGATCGAATCAGGTTCTCAGAGTTCAGGTCGGATGGTACTCTTACCATCTGACCTGAAAGACCACTCACCATACAAACTAATCGGCTTACTTTGTTGAGAAGCTGGGTTTATTTTACCGAGTTTGAATAGATGTGAGCCACAATAAACCCTTGTGGGTTGCAGTGTAGGGTAAATAAGACCCACTCACTTTAGACCTAACCTAACCCAGTTCATCCAATAAAAAAAAATGGTAATTAGCGACCTAGTGCTCGCCTGGCCTGGCCAATGTTGCTCTCAAAGAAATATGGGGACCTATGTCGCCGCCAACCCAAAATCCACACCAAACAGTTACTTTTTCGGAATGCAATGGACGCTGAATTTCACTAGTTCGGACTTCCATTGTCTATTATATAAAATGATTTGAAATCCCTGAAACAAGTAAAAAAGAATAATTAAAAAAGAATAGTTGAAAATAACAATTATATTAAGCAACAATAAACCTGAAATGAAATGATAGTAAAATAACCTACAAGTAAAAATATAATAATTGAATAAATAAAAATTAAAGGAATGCAAAAAGAAAATAATAAAAATAAAAAAGTGTAGAGATTCCAAGTCACGTTAGTTCACGACTGGCAGTCCCTCATCTTGTGTGCCAATGGGATCGCCACTTTCACCAGTCATAGCCAACATATATATGGAGTGGTTTGAAACTCTGGCCATTGAAGAAGCCCACAAGAAACCTCGAGTCTGGTTGAGATATGTTGACGACACCTTCATAATATGGAACCATGGGAATACTGAACTAGACGCCTTTCTGAAACACATCAACAGCGTGAGACCTTCCATCACTTTCACAATGGAGAAGGAAATCCACAATGAATTGCCATTCTTAGACGTTTTGGTGAAGAGGACCGACACTAAGTGGGAAACATCTGTATACCGAAAACCCACTCATACGGGACAGTATCTGAACCACGAATCCAACCACCATCAATCGACAAAAAGAGGAATCATCAAGACTCTATTAGACCGTGCTTTTGGGCTTTGTAATACAAAGGAAGGTCTCGAGAAGGAACTAGACATCATCAAAAGTGATCTTCAGCGGAATGGATACTCCAAAGCGATGGTAGAAAAGACTTTGGCCAAAAGACAGCAGGAGCCTCGCAAGGAAGAGAAGCCGTCACAACCAGTGCTTGCACTTCCCTACATCAGAGGATTATCGGAGAGGATAAGAAGAATTGGTTCCAAGAACAACATTAGAACCTGTTTCAGATCCGGTAACACTATCCGTAGCAGCCTCACGAAAACCAGGCCCCCAAACGCGGACTGCGATTCCAAGAATTGCATTTACCGGATACCCTGTGAGTGCGGAAAATCCTATATTGGTGAAACTAAGAGGCCATTGAATATTCGCATTGCCGAGCACAAGAAGCACACACAGCGAGGAGAAACCAGCAAATCAGGAATAGCAGAACATGTTTGGACCCATCAACACAACATCGAGTGGTCCCAAGCTGAGATCTTGCACAGAGAGGAACATTGGTTCAGGAGAAAATTTAAGGAAGCCGCATACATGTTGTCCAACAACGTATTCAGCCAGGCCAGCGTAGATATACGAAACATATGGAAACCCATCATCAAACGAGAAATGACCAACTCCCGCCAAATCGGTCATCTCTCACGGAATCAGTGAAGCGGAAAATGGAAAGTAGAGAAAGTGAAAGTATTTCAACGACCTATAAAATAGTCATCTCTCGGAGGAATCAGTCCAGTCATCACCCGAAGACGATTGTAGATACCAACAATCGAAACGTCGTGAACTAACGTGACTTGGAATCTCTACACTTTTTTATTTTTATTATTTTCTTTTTGCATTCCTTTAATTTTTATTTATTCAATTATTATATTTTTACTTGTAGGTTATTTTACTATCATTTCATTTCAGGTTTATTGTTGCTTAATATAATTGTTATTTTCAACTATTCTTTTTTAATTATTCTTTTTTACTTGTTTCAGGGATTTCAAATCATTTTATATAATAGACAATGGAAGTCCGAACTAGTGAAATTCATCACGAAACATTGTCAATCACCTTCAAACAAGCAATGGACGCTCTTTGATATCATATGGATTGGTATCACAAATTTGACAACTTTGTTTTTTCAGTAACTGATTCATCCAGAAATGGTCCTCATCGCTGAAAATGATCCAGAGCCCATTCATCGAACATACATCGTTGGTCGTTTACCTTCAGTTCCTGGGTTAGTTAAATTTTGCACGGATGCAGGCTTAGGTCACGATGCAAAATTTGCCAAGTTGTGGTCTGCAAAAGGCCAAATTTTCGTAAGCGACACGAAATCGATTGCCTCGGATTCTCCTGCATACATCAGCATACTTTCACAGACAGCGGCGATGTTTTCGGCAGATCTTGCTTTTTGTTGATGTACAGATGTTGGTCAATCATTTACTGAACAATTGGACCCAAGTTTATCCACCACATTGCGAATAGTCCTTAATCTTCGCCATAATGGTAGCCCTAACAGAACACCCATTTTGTTAAAACAATTTTATTATCTGCACTAGTTGTTGTAAGCCATGTCCGCCCATGGTGATTTGGCAAAGCAGACTTAATAGATGACAACCAATTTGACAGTTGTAACAAGAAGGCCGTTATCAATTATCAAAGTTCTGAAGTTCCTGACTGGTTACTATGTTACATAGTTAACAACGTGTAGTAAGGGTAAAATTGAAAACTTTAAATTGATTTCTGTCACTTGTCTATGAATGAAAAACTTGAAACGATACACTAAAAAAGTAAAACCTGATGAAAAAAGTTGGGTTTTTTCATACAGATTCAGTTCGAATGAAATAAAAAGTTTGAAGAATGCACTAGCTTCTAACCATAACTTATGCGAATTTCATCGGAACTTCCATACACCTCCTTACTATGATCTCATTTCATATCTGTTAATTATTGTGAATATCTCCGGATACGGTCCAGATATGAGACGTAGTACTTAAACATTAACCTATATAATATGAGAGATGATTGAATAATCTTATGAGTTAAAACGTCCGTCCAGTTCGATTTAGATAAATTACTGATAAGTACCTGAGCAGCCAGCTTAGAAAGCCGTCTGTGAAAGACAGAATTCGTATTGGAATTTTCGGGGTTCAATCACTAACTATATTGTTAAAGATTGTATCTATTTTATCTCTATTGGTTATACTGTAGTTTTAATCCGTTTGGAATCAAAGGGTAGGACAATATCTTTGGAACTATTTATTGTATACATTGTTTGAACAAGAATCGAAAGCGATCTTCATAAATTGGCACCAACAGGTTGTTTCGAGATTGATTTGAATTGTCTGCTATGAGAAAATAAATCTTTCGAAATGAAATCTTGAAACAACACATCTCTCCCAACGTACCTACAAAGTGAGTTCAAGTAAATGCCTGCCGGAAAACAATTACTTTACCAGCTAATACCACGCTGGACATTAAATTATATCCGACAGACGTTTATGCAAGATACGAAATTTGTTCAAAAAATGAAATGAATGTTTCAATTCAGCATTCAATCGATTAGAGAATTTTTTTATGTTGTAGACTTGTCTGGAACATATATCCACAAGTTGAGCTGTTTAGTTTGTTGGTGAGTGGCATGAAAGTTAGAAGTGCTTTGCGTGTTCGGCAATTTTCTGCTATCAAAAAAATGGATCAAACAATTTGCGTTGAATTTTGTGGAAAAAAAAATGGAATCGAGTACTTGAAAACACTTTAAATGTTGACAGTGGCATACGGTGACTGTACTCTGTGTCATAAAAATGTTTACAAGTGGTACATTTCACAGGAGGTCGAGAAGGTGTGAACGACGACGCTCGCCCTAGACGCCAAAGCACATCTACAACCAATGAAATTGTTGAGAAAGTGAAGAAAATTGTTATGAAGAATCGTCGAATCACTATTAGAGAAGTTGCTGAGGATGTCGGCATATCGGTTTAAAAATCTGTTTTTCCGTTAATCAGCTGTCGCCCCCATACAAACGACAACTCTCAGAAGTTGAGATACTTGTGTGAGCTAAGGACTAACGTGGTCTTACCTTTCAACGTGTGATTCCTAACACGGTTGCAGAATCATTCCAGCTTCAACCAGATAAATTTTCTCGAGAAAAATATCTGGTCGAGGAGGGAATCGAACCCACGGTCTTCCGATCGTGAGTCGGGCGCACTACCACCGCGGCCAATGCCACACGGTTGGTTCATGCCATTCAATATTTTTGCAAGTTTTGGGTATGAAAGAAACCGTCGCACGAACATCGCTCAGGTATTATGGAATGACGTCAACAGTCATGACATCAAAACCAAAGTCCAATTGTCCCAATGGAAGAGCCAAGTTCGATCAAAAGTCAACGTTTTTTCCAATTATCGTGGCGTAGTGCATCTAATCACATGTTCGTACAGTCAATAATTATCTTGAATTTATACGCCACTTAGGTTAGGTTAGGTTAGGTCGAAAGTGAGTGGGTCTATTCGACCCTCCACCCCAACCCGCAATAGTTTATTGTGGCTCACGCTTATTCACACTCGACCAAATAAACCCAGCTCCTAAAGAAGCAAACATCCGGAAGAAAACATCCGGTGGAAAAACAATTCATGGCTTTTGCATCACTCATTTTTACTCGTTCGTAATTTTTTGGCCAGAAACAACACCATATGCGTCGACTGTATTCACCAGATTTGACTTCCTGCAACTTTTTCCTGTTCCCAAGATTGGAGAGACTCACGACTGAGGACAGGAAAACCGCGAATCGCTGAGAGAGCTCAAATATATATCATGAGTATTGGGAAAAACACTGGGAGACAACTTTGAAGGGCAAATAATATAAAGTAGAATCCGGATATAACGACCTTCAAGGGACCGGATATACTATGTCGTACTAACCGGACGACGCACAAAACGGATTAATTTTGTGGTAGTAAAATGTATATTAGTTAATCATTCTTTCATTTAGCTATTCGGATTGCTGATCGATGGGTTAATAAAACATTTTGATATCCTAATGTACCTAATGATATCCTAATGTACAAACATATGTACTTACATTATGTACTGTAATACAAAGAGATAAAATATACACGCAGTGCACGAAAAAACTGTGTTACTGACATAGACTCGCCAGCAATCTTACCACAGACGATGTTGTGTCTCACTTCAAAACGGTTCATCCAACTCATGGAACATGTGAAATTTCACATTTCTAACTGTCTAACAAAAAAGTTTGCTTTCTTTTGTAGCAGAGCTTCATTAAGGAGTATTTCTGGTCGCGCTGAAGCTTGAACCACTGTAACAATGCCTTATCCAACTGCATAGAGTAGAAGTCCTTACACGTTTGCATTTCAAAACATTGGCATTGAACAGCGACTCTATCTTATCTTTATTCTTTTTAATTGTGGATATTGTAGAACGGGATACGCCAAACTCCTCTGTGAGGGCCGCATTTGATTCACCAGGTTCTAATCGGTTTAATATTGCACTTTTTTCTTCAATTACGAAACACTTTCACTTCATAGAATTTTTTGTGGAACTTCTCGCGTAAAATCAGTCTATTAATATCTGATAGTAGTACCTATCGATAGAGGTGCCTAGGAAGAGAGAGTGCGCCGAGGTATTGGTGCGCAGATTGTGTGAATAAAACGCGACGTTTTAACCGGATGTATTATCATGAAAAACGGTCGCTATAAGCGGTTGGTCGCTTAAACCGGAGTCGCACTAAACGGTATATTTTCTCAATAATTAAATATGAAACTAAACCTGAGTAAACATTATCGTCGCTCTAAACGGATAGTCGTTATAAGCGGAGTCGTAATATATGAATTTTACTGTATATTTTTTGAGAAAAATGAAAGTTCATCTTATTTTTGAACAGACCTCGTATCAGTATAATCTCTTACTATTTTCATTGTGCAAAATTAATAGATAAGTACGACAATTTATTGATAAATAAAACATTTTTTTATTGAAAAATAATAATAATAATACCAGTTTAATTCAATCAATAAGGTTGTACACAATGATACAAATGGGTTAAATGTGCACTATGACAAAATTATTGTGAAAGACGTCAATGGCTGCATTACATAATATATTATATATGGCTGTATATATACAATAAGTAATAAATAAATTATTTATAAACAGTCACATATATTAAAAAAATAAAAAAAAAATCGAGTTCTAGTTGAGGAATTCTTCAAAAGTGTAACAATTTTTTTGTAATATGAATTGTTTTGTCATTTTTCAAACACATATATGTTTTAACAGTTTTTCACAAGTCTCGGGTAAAATATTAAGAAATTTGCACCCATTCACTTCATAACTTTCGTGAAAGAAGGCAGTAGGATGGCATACTGATAGTAGCAACTGTTTTCCTCTATATAGTTATGTGAACGTTCGGCCATATTGTTAGATCTTTGTTTTGAAACGTGCACACAGGCTTCTAGGATATAGGTATGTTCAATTTAAAAAAAAATGTCTGCACGAATTTCTAGTGCTAAGTTTTGCCAATATTCGTATGGCTTATTTCTGTAGAGTAAACACTCTATTTACAGATGAGCAATTTCCCCAGTTTAAAATGCCATATTTCAGGTGCGAGTGGAAATTAGCATGATGAAGGATGAGCAGCATCTCTTCAATACAATAATTTGTCATAAACCTCAAAGAGTAGCACGATTTTCTCAGTTTTTTGCATAGATTGTCAATATGTGGGGTCCAGATTAGGTTAATGCAGTAACTTATCTAGGTGAACTGAAAAGTTTTCCGTTTCGACACCTATATATAAAGTTCTCAATTACAACTTTTTCAGATTGTGGAAGGTGAAAATAACCGAAGGAGGTTGATAAAAAACTCCGATTTTCTCCACGAGAAATGGCTTTTGTTCACGTATTTATCGTTTTAGCAATGGACTAACCAACTGAAGTTCAACAAAATTGGTGTTCTCTCAACCCGCCAGATCACGCGAGCGGCCATTTTCGATTTACGTGTACTCAATTTGCATGAGGCATTATAAAACAAGTGCCGGCGTCCGTCAGTTTCCGAGTCATAGCCGGTCGGGATTCTCATGACGTTCGTGTGTTTGTTTAAGCCATAATTACTGGAGCAGACGTAGTAATTACCGGAGGCCCAATTAAAATAATGGAGCGATGCCATGAACTATTAACATTTCATCAGATTGCAGAGCCGGGCTGGGGTTTGGTCTGGTGGTTCACCTGTTGCATTTTTTTTATTGCCATCAAGACCTTCTTCGTGTCAGAGTTGGCGTCCTCCTAAAAATTGTATGGCTTTCAATTTCTTCATCACTAAATCACTTTCCGACAAGAAAAATTGTACGGCAAATGTTAGAGTTTTTTCGGATTCACCTGGCGTTTTATCATTACAAATAAACCCGTCTTTATATCAAAGTTCACGCCCTGAAAATGATACCGCTTTCAATTTACATTTTTCTACAAAGAAAATTAACAGGGTACCACTTACAGATTTTTCTATTTTGCACAAAGTCTAAAATGTTTCATGTGATTTACCGTTTATGGCCTATCAGACTGACGACGCTTCGCTTGTGGAATCATGATAAAGAGAAGTTTCGTTGTGGCTACTCTTCGCCAGAAATATTCCAAGTTCTGCTTCATTTCATATTGTATTTTATCTCGTACACCAGAAAACTGACAAAATTTTATTTATTGAATATTACCGCGTTAACTAACGCGTAAAGGCGCCAGTTTGTCTGGCTTCCCTTTCTCTCACGCATACATCAGCGGAAGCCAAGTTTCCCCTCTCTCAACGGTCAGATGCTCAGTGTTTGGTGTTTGTTAGACATACACTCTTGAGAGTATTATGAAAATCTAACCAACAAACACATAATATTCGTTTAATTTGTGGAACGTGGCTTAAAAATGATGATACTAATTTTGTGTATGTACATTATTAGTCCTATCATTACTAATACAAAAGTAACAATTGGCTTATGGTAGCTATTTAGTTATCACTTCTGTCGGGCATTTTTTTTTGGCATGGGTAACTAGAAAGCCAAATTCCATCTTTACCAATTTTTTATCCTTTTCCATTCAAACAAGATTCCTATGGCTGGGATTGATTCAAATGAGCGAATTCATTTCATAACGTACTGTCATCGATAACATGAGTAGAATTAACTAATTCGTGACATAGAGTCGTAATTATGTGATTGACTTGTGTACTTCATCTCATGTTATCTAGATTGGTGCTGAAGAGGCAATAAGGCAAGTGTCTCATTTCGAAACATCGGATGTCCTCCATTGCGAAATGGAGGACATTTCGTACGTGAAATTTTACTTCTTTCATATACCATATTGTATTGCAATCCTGTGAATGATATCTGATTCAATTCCATCATGAATGTTTGGGGTACAAACTGAATAGGAAAAAGTGTTTTTTTGTATAATTCAATGTTCACATATACCTAAGTAGTTGTTTCGTGTGATTTGTGTGAAAGGGGTTTTTTCTTCCAGTTTGGTGTCTGAAAGTTACTGTTTTGCATGATCTACATATCCTTGTAAAGAGTTTATTTTCTTTTTTCTTCCTTTGTTTGAAAGATTTTCACATTTTCATTTTTGTATAAAGATGCAAAAGTAGAAACCTTTCTTTCCCATTACTTTTATACATTATAAAGTGGAATGAATAATGCAAAAACCATCGTCCCTTATACTTTGATGTATAAAAAAGTCATCGTGATGGTTCTCTTAACCTTTGACCTGTTATTTTACAACTGAGGAGGTCTAATCGTGGTTGTTATTGAATATGTGGGAAAGAAGCTGATCATGATTTTAATTCGAAAGCAGCTTTGTCCTGTCTCATTACTGAAACCGCTAATCATAATTTCTATACGTGATATCTTGATTTGGAACAGATTCGTGCCTATAACGAGTAAAGTAAAGTAAATATTCAATAGACCCCGTGATATAGTTGCTTTTCCATAACTATTTGCTCGAAATTAGAACTACGTTTTTATATTTTTTTGTCGATTTTTCAATGTTCCATGTAATTTCAGTAGTTATACTCTAGTTTCATAAAATTTTCCGTCTATTTTCTCTTTCTTCTCATGAGATAATTCTCATGTGAATATTTATGGGCAGATATTTAACATATTTTTCATCGTAAATATACAAATAAATTTGTTAAAAACCACTCCAAGCATAAGTTTTTTCTTGTGAGGTTTTCTTTATCTATTTGCAACGATGATGGTTTTGGAAAGGAAATTTTTTGGCTTCGAATCTGTCTGTTTGTCTGTTTTTCCGTTGATCAGCTGTCGCCCCCATACGAATGACAACTCTCAGAAGTTGAGAAACATGTTCAAATCATCGCAGCTTCAACCAAATAATTTGTCTCGAGAAAATATCTGGCCAATTCCACAACAATTATCATTATATCAAATAAAAGCTGTTATTACAAGAGGTATGTGAGTTAGACTTCACTTCTATAGGTTTCCAATTCCTTGAAGTATAAAATGATATTATTTCGAATGAACTTTTGAAGTTTTCTTCATTTATATTGTTCAACAAAGAGGTCAGAGGTGGTTTTTGATACGATATGTTCAGAAGCCAAATATTTCGTGAAATTCATATTTTTTGTTTTGAAGAATATTGTCGAATCCGATAACAAACAGTATTAACGAGAAGTGACATGAATATTTATCGGAATATATTAAAATGCAACAAGATAAGATGAATCTTGTCACTATTTTCGATAGTACGGGTGATATCCTCATAATCAATTTTTCCGTCAAAAACTTGAAATCAGTTCGAGAAATCAATAATTTTTATGGCATAAAAATTAATATTTGATACTTTAATAGTTCACGGAATATAAAAAAACTGGTTAATTATTTTTTCCTGCATCTTTAAAACAACACAAATTTATGAGACGAGATAATTTTCAAATGGATCAAAGAAACGTTGGAAATGTTCAAAATAAGATAATTTTTCAATTATAGTATAAAAAATTCCAAAAAAACGTGTCTGCTCAATAAGTTCTATAAACATGACTGGTTTATATTGTTATAGTAGCTATAGTACCTAACAGTTATGAGAATGACAAAATAAAAAATGTTTTTTCGAATACTTCGAAATATTCTTGCGTTAATTTTGAAGCGTTTCATATAATAGTTAGTTCTTGCGAAGTTGTCAGTTAAGGATATTTTGTGGGAAAATCAATAACATTACATATGTACATAACTAGATTCACATTATTGAATGCAATTTTGATTGAAAACATATTTTCATGTGTCCTTCAAGGCGAGTTGAGTCCAGCAATGCATTCGTGGTTCAGCCTATTACCACTGATGGGACCAATAGCGGATTGAAACAACGTTGTCTGATATTGGAATCATATAATTGAAATAACTTCGTGAACATTTTGGATGATATGGTAAAATTGAGAGCATAAATGTGAAAACTGGCGCAAATGCAGGCAAGTCTAGGGGTTTTGCATTCTTTGGTTTGAAATCTACTGAAACATTGGACAAAGTGATAGCAGCAGGCGATCATATCATCGATGGAAAGAAAGTTGATCAAAAAAAGCTAAAGCTAGACACGGTAAAATATTTGTAGGGTGTTTGTCCACAGATTTCACTGATGATGACATAAAATCCTACTTTGCACAGTTTGGAACGATAGTGGAAGTTGAGATGTCATTTGATAATACCAAAAACCAGAGGAAAGGCTTCTGTTTAATAACATTCAAATCTGAACAAGTCGAAAATTACTTGCTCAAGAGTCCTAAGCAAATCGTTAAGGATAAAGAGGTTGATCTGATGAAGGGCTACACCTAAACCAGACCAGATGGGTGGCCCAATGATGGATAGACAGTGGTGGTCACGGTGGCCGTGGTGGTGGTATGCGTGGAGGTATGGGAGGCCGAGTAGGTTATGGGTCTCAAAATTGGAATCAAGGTTATGGAAGCTATGGAGGATATGGACAAGGTTATGGCTATGTTGGATGCAATAGCCAGAGTTATGACTTTGGAGTTATTACTTTTACGGAGCTGGAGGATACGGAGGTTATGGTGGATACGATTACTCCAACCATGGCAATTATGGTGACTCTGGAAAACCTGCAGGGGGTCGAGGAGGCGGTGGACAACGCCAACAGAGGCACCAACCTCATTAGAGAGCTCTAGGAAATGTTGGTGACTATTCCAATTTACCGATATAAGCATCGCATGTTCAAACTAAATTTTCCATTCATTCCATTTCATCTTGGCGCTTGGAAAATATCAACGTACAAAAGTTTATGTTAGTCGCAAAGCGAATGCTAAATGAATAGTTCTTTTTATTTTTCGATTAAGAAATAAAAGCCAGAGTGTCCAAATGATATCGTTGTTTGAGTTTTTCATCATGTCATATTATTATATTATGAACTGTAGCTTTAAGTTTATGTCTTTGTCAGGGTGATAGAGGTATTGCGTACTTTTGAAGTATGACAAAATTCATTCTCATACAAGTTTGTGTACTTAAATGCAATGATTGATCTGGATTGAACTATTTCAGATAGTTGATTCACAAGCATTTCCTAGCATTATATCCCAGATATGAGTGTGCTGTTACTGCATTATGCGTATTGTAAGGTTATATTTAATTTATCCATATAATGAGACTAATTGGGTCTGTTTGGACATAAATAAATGAATGAATAAATCAATAAAAATTACCTGTTTAAAAACTTTCGGAGCCCTTCATCATGGAGGGCTCGTCTATTTTACTATCATCTCTTTTCAGGAAGTCTATAAATCAACCGTTGTATGAATAATTGTCTTCAATCTCCAACAACAATCAATTATTTCTACGTGGAAATCCATTTCACATTCAGGAACAAACGCACTATAGATTCGCCTTGAGCTCAACTTCTGATAACTGAAGAACAACCGTTTCTCAATATTAGTACCACGAAATCTTCTCGAGAAATCTGAGATGAATACATTTTCTTATTATTCCAATAAGGCTCTCCGAGTTTATTGCACCGTCGAGCAATTTTTTGATAAGGATGAACAGTTACTCGGTAATTATGTATATTTAAAAATAATTACAAGGATATCAACATCAAACATCATGTATGAAAAATACATGTTTTCGCCTTCTTACATAAGTCAGGCTAATGATAGACCCCGCATTCGATAAAATCGGGATGAAACATACCATGCTTGTGACTCGGTAATAAACGGCTATTATATTTTTGAATTAACAGTTGTGATTCGATGGATATTGATTTTGATCCGTCATTCATTTACTTTCCTGGACGGCGTTCGTACATGTCGGGACAAAAAAGTATTTCAACTTACGTTCTCGATCGAATCGATTAAAAGGCATACTCAGATTGATTGTTCTAAGCAAAGCAGCAAAATGATAACGATGATAACACAAAATAGTTGTTATCAATTCCTCAGTAGTTTCATATTACTGTTTATGCAAGTCTCTAGTTTTATGAATTGGCACACTTTATTTTGAATTTTCATTGGCTAATTCTGATGTCATGTCATTCAGCTGAGATTAATTTCCAATCGACATAAAATAGTTTGATATACCAATTGAGCAAGCAGAAATACTAGATGGGCTGAAAAATTCATAGCTAAGAATATGAAATCCATATGATTTTTAGTTAACCCTAACCTTCAGAAGACAAGTGTACAAATTTCACAGCTGCCGGACTATTAGTTTGTTGGAAGGAACATTTTGAGTGAGGCAACCTTCGTTAGAAATTGGAGTCAATTGGAGTCGTAAGCTCGACATCCATCTCCTATACAGCGTGACTCACGGTCGATGGTAGGTTAGACGTTTCTCTCACATTTCCTTACCTGTTCTAACGACCTGAAATATTTTCAGCATTGCGGCGTTGCCACTTCTATAAAAAGTCCTAGCAACTTTATTTTTTTAAATGGAACACCCCGTATATCAATACATTTTTGGAATCGCTCTGGTATTTTAATACTTTTTTGTTGATAATGTCCTATACCTATCTCTATCTGTTTTCGAGATAAAAAATAAATTGTGCTAAATATGGTCCAAAACATAGCCTTAATTTCATTAAGTACCTCAGTACTCTCAATTCATGAAAAGTTGATATTTTGATGATAGTTTGGACAAACTCGAATTATTCTAATAACACCAAGAAATCGTCTCCATATCAATAGAGGGCGTGCTAAAATTACTATTATTTCCATAGTGTGTAAAAGTAGTCAAAAGTTCATTTTTTCAAATGAAACCTCCTGTATATTAGTCGGTAAATTGAAAGATGGTGAAAAATGCTTCAAGATGCTTCGTCAAGTTTTCTCAATAAAGTCGCTTCTTCTAGAAACATTATTTTTTTTTAGAATTGGGATTTAGGTAGCAGTGGAATTATTATACACATGAACAAAGTGATAAAATCATTGTCAGAACGTGTAAAAAATTCAACCAAATGTATCCTGAATCAACACCAATGAACGAGAGGAAGTTTGTAAGATTACGAAATAATTTCCTAAACTATGGCTCCATGTTAAAAGCGCCTTCAACATTACCAAAACCTGTTACTTCAAATGAGGACAATACTGTTAATGTTTTGGCGTAATTTAATGCATATCCAGAAGCTTCCATTCGCAGTGCAGAAAAAGATTTATCTTCATGCTTCAGTACAACGACTTTTGAAAAATCACGAAATACATTCCTATAAATTCACCAAAGTTCAAGCTCTAAAAGCAGAAGACTTCGAACGTAGAATTCATTTTTGTGAATCCCTTTTGATTCATACACAGGAAGATCGGGAATTTTTGTCAAAAATAATTTGGAGCGATGAATCAAAATTTACGAGGGATGGTATTTTCAATAGAAGGAATAAACATTTTTGGGCTGATCATAATCCTCATGTTACAAAAGAAATGGGTTTTCTAGAAAAATTTGACCTGAATGTTTTCTGTATTCTGAAGAACAATGAAATTAGCTTTTTTATTTATGAAGACACACTGAATGCAGAGAGATATCTCCAAATATTGAGGGCGACTGTAACCGATTTTCTTGAAAATTTTCTTTTAGAGGAATATAGGAATTCGTGGTTTCAACTGGACGGAGCGCCAGCTCATTCCACCCAGGAAACTTGACGAACTCTTCGACGATCGTTGGTTTAGCCGTTTAGGGCCGTGGGATTGGCCACCGAGATCACCCGATCTCACGCCACTTGACTTTTTTTATGGGGTGTTTCAAAAGAAAGGGTATACAGTACTCCAGCGCCTACCAAAAAAGAATTGCGACGGCGAATAGCGCGGAGTATTAAAGATCTGGATCCCCAGGAAATTGAAAAAGCAACCACAAGTCGCATACAAAAAACATTTTGGAATGTAATGGACAACATTTTCAGCACTTATTGTGAAAATGTGATATTTTGTTTACAATTTTGTTATTTTGAATCATCCTATTCTGTTATTGTCTGTAGTTTCACATGTTTGAGCCCATAAAATCTTACTTTTTACCTAGAAATGACTGATTTTTGGTACAGTTGTTCCCTGGAAACTATTTTGTAACCTTACAAACTTCCTCTCGTTCATTAGTGAGGATACATTTGGTTGAATTTTTCACACGATCTGACAATGATTTGATCACTTTGTTCATGTGTATAATAAATAATTTCATGAGAACTTCGTTTGAATAATCGATATTTGCATTCATTTTGGAAGATGTTTCGAAACACCGTCGATTACTCTTTGTCAATTACTTATTAAAGTAACCGATTTGCTGAAAGCTTGATAATTCCACTGCTACCTAAATCCAAATTCTAAAAAAAATAATGTTTCTAGAAGAAGCGACTTTATTGAGAAAACTTGACGATTTAGGTATAGGGACATGATATATCATCTTGGAGCATTTTCCACCATCTTTCAATTCATCGAGTAATATACAGAGGGTTTCATTTGAAAAAATTAACTTTTGACTACTTTTATGCACAATGGAAATAATAGTAATTTTAGCACGCCCTGTATGATATGGAGTCGATTTCTTGGTGTTATTTTAATATTTCGAGTTTGTCCAAACTATCATCAAAAATATCAACTTTTCTTGAATTGAGAGTACTGATGTACTTAATTTCAATTTAGGCTATGTTTTGGACCATATTTTATTTTTTTATCTCGAAAACAGATAGAGATAGGTATAGGACATTATCAACAAAAAAGTATTAAAATACCAGAGCGATTCCAAAAATGTATACGGGGTGTTCCATTTAAAAAATAAAGTTGCAAGGACTTTTTGATGGAAGTGGCAACGTCGCAATGCTGAAAATATTTTAGATCGATAGAACAGGTAAGGAAATGTGACGCTGTAAAGACACAGCGTCAGAAAGAATTTTTAAGTTTACTCTGTCTATAAAAGTCCCACGAGTAACTAGGGAAATAAAGTCAGTCATGGTAGAGCCCCGCATTACCGTGACAAGGCGATGCTACGACGAGAAGGTATCTCGAAGGTTCCGTAGAGAAAGCTGATAGGCCCAGTGTCATTCATTCTTTCGGCACGGATACACACACCTTAGGATTAAGCCATCGTTGGAATGCTATTCAGTTAGGGAATAACAGAACCACTAGTGATTCTGTCATTCCAGTATCCAGCGGGGCTACGTGGAAGCAGGCATCAAATGGCCGGTGCACTCGCCGAAAACAGAATTGACAGTGGCTCATACTGTAAAAGATGAACAAGGACAGCCAACCCGCCTAGCTTGTAATAAACCAATTATTTGAATTTCTTTTTCCCATTTTCACAGATCTGGGATTATTCTCATCATTCTACAGTAGAACTCCAAGTAAATAAAAATCAGAATCTTGACATTTATTCGAAATCCATATTGTTTGTTTAGATTCTTTTTATTCAACTGTCGTTCGTTTGTTCAGTCATAAACTTTATTTTCATAGTGTAATTGTGGTGTAACGTAAAGTGAAAAGCGACGTACAGAAAGAGAGAGACAGCTAGCTACATTCAGTATTGTCATTCTTAAATTCGGTGGGCTTGGTTTATATGTCTATTTTATTAGGTGAGAAAACTTTTTGAAATTTGACCTGATACTGATTCTGTGTATGAAGAATGAAGATTTGAACGTTAGAAAAAATGATCCTTATGGTGAAGCATAAATCGTAAAAAAACTAGTAACAGAAAACGATTTTGAAAAGAGTAAGATTAAAATAAAAACCAAAAATAAATTGGACACAAGGAGAAGATTGTCATGGACGTGTCTGCATACCCTTCAATAGAATAGGTCTGAAGTGGCTACTGCTGGAGACTGCCAGAATCCCGGATTTCCGAGATCAGAAGTTAGGTTAGATTAGGTCCAAAGTGAGTGGGTCTATTCGACCCTTCACTGCAACCCGTAAGGGTTTATTGTGGCTTACAACTATTCACACTCGACCAAATAAACCCACCTTTTTAACGAAGCTGATTAGTTTGCATGGTGAGTGGTCTTTCAGGTCAGATGGTAAGAGTACAGGTCTGCCGAACTCGAAAAACCTAGTTCGGTCCCCAGCGGGGCAGGCACAAAGTATGTGCTCTGCTGTTTCATCATTTGTCAAACAGAGGTGACATACACTGTCTTCCGACAGTCCGAGTCTCTGCATATGATGATTGCAATGACAGTGACCTATAAGAAGGTCTGTTGGACATAGTAGTTCATCCCTACTAGGATCAGAGGGGTCGATTTGGAAAATCACAAATCAACAGGAAATAGGATTTCCATCAGATGTTATGAGGTTTGATTCATTAAACCGCAGGGTGAGACCCTGTATTTTGTTAGTATTCTCACTAAGGCCATCATTGGGAAAGAGTTGAATATTCACAAAATTGACACTCTGATTCATTTGTTCAGAGACCATTCAATCAAATTATTCTGAAATCAGAAACCTATTGAAACTGTCAAGTGAACCGTATTCCTTGTTTTATTGATATTCTGGAGGTGTCTCCTATCCCGGTGAAATATTCATGAATAGTGAAGAGCAAGAATGATAATTCAAAAATGTTTTGGCTGAATTGTTCATCTATATAATATGATTTAGTGTTTCATAAAGAAATTGAAAATTACCTTTTTTACTGCATAATTGTTATTGGGTTATTGAAAATGTAAAAGAGTTCCGTGGTGGCCGTGGTAGTGGACGGACGTGCTGATAACGTCCGTCCACAAAGAAGGTACGCGGATGCCATGTGCTATCGTGGGGCTCCGTTTTGTGTTATGTTGTATTAAAATTGAAATGTGGAGTGTCTGAAAAAGTGATGAATAAGTGGCCCCCTTTATTCACGCCGGTATCCAGGCCGGGGTGGTTCGGATAACCACGTAAAGGGGGCTATATATGTGAAAAATTACCAAAAGGTCTCCCAAGTAGGAGGCGACTTCAAAAAATGAATTTGTTTTTATGTTAAAAAAAACTAGTGTTTTTTATATATAAAGTTAGAAAAAAATGGGTGGCAGCATTGCTTTGTGCAAGACCGCTGCGCCCCCCGACGAAGCTCCTGTTAACCAACAGGAGGAGCATTGGTCATATGCGCCTGAAGATAGGAAGCAACGACCATCTAAAATAGAGAGAGAGAGAGAGAAAATGTAAAAATGTAATTATACTTCATCCAACCTTGCCATTACAGTGATATTTTATTTGTCTTTGTGCAACTCATTCTGTCCTTCTGAGTTGACAAAAAAAAATACGATTATGTCTCATTATTGTTATTATTCATAAATTTTCATCATGACGTTTTTCCATGTCAAAAGGGCGTATTATGAATGGGGAATTCAGAATGCAACAGAGACCCAATTCTTCAATCTTAAATGAAATGGCCTACATATTCGTCTTTGACTTGAAAACAGAATATTATTTGCACTTAGGTCAATGCATTTAGAAGGTTCATATGGCATGGCAGTCAGATCAGTTCAATAAATGAATCCTTTCCGTCTTTTCCGTTTTCGCATTTCATGCACTCGAGTGAATAGCTTGCCGTGAAATATTCAATAATGGAAGTAGGAAATTCAAATCTATCCAACTTGAATGGAGTTTGCGAATGCTTTCATATAAAGGAAGCTGATGCGATTTTCTCTTTTGGTTGAAGAAGGCGGAAGCTCTTTGGATACATTCCACTTCCAAAAAAATTATTCCCTACTTTTTGTTCAAGAACGTTTGGAAAGGAAGAGAATTTTTGGTGGCTGTGAGTTGGAAATGCGCGAAGGTTGAACGGTGAAACAAATCCGTTCTTCTCAACACTGCATTTTCAAACTTCGTCTGTCATATCTTATCAAAAACTTTCTTATTAACAAAATCACTTCCAGATAAATGATTGATAATACAAGCTTTGAGTTTTCAACTTCAAAATTTGGATAACAGGCACTACAACTAATTCGTATACTCGCAAATACACCAATGGCAAATTGAGTATTCTCTGTTTGGAATAAATAACGGTTTGTCTTTGAGGTTATTGGCAATTCAGCTGAAAATTTCAGTTATATCTCATTACTCAACGAAAGTCATTTTTTCTGGAGGAAAAAATCAGTTTTTCATCGACTTTTTTTTGGTAATTGTTACCTTCCACAATCTGAAAAAATATAAAAATTATAATGGAGAATTTCATACAAACTTTTTAGTTTACCCCGATGAGTTACTGCGTAAAAATCAAAGTAGTTTTCATAAAGAAAAATCTTCTATTTATCAGTAACTTGTCGTATTTAACAATTTTGCCTATCAAAAAAATTATTAAGAAATAATACTTATCTTTTACGTTTCGGAGGCCAAAATCTGCCTCCGTCTTCAGAAATGGATAAAAATTCGAATATATACGCAGTTATTCCTTTTTTGAGAGCTTATTTCTTTACTTCTTCGACAGATGTCAAAGAAGTTTTGAAATATGAAATTATGTCAATGTTGTTGATTGACAACTGAAATATTCGATGTAATACAGTACTCTCCTTTTTTCAACTATTTTATCTATCTAGTCATGAACAATAAAGTTTTATAGAATACTACATGCTGATGCTAATGTTTTTTTTTTCAGTTCGGAATGGTTACTCATGTGTACCCGTGGCTTTGGCTGAGGGACTGGACATAAAACTCAATGCTGCTGTGAAGAAAGTAGAATATAACAACAAATGTGTTGAAGTCACCGTATACAATCCTAAAAATATGTCCACAACGAATACTTATAATGGTAAGTAGCGTTAGTAGATTTTTCTATGTTCAGTATTCCACGTATTATATATCTGTACTTCATCTACACTAGTGGGTGGAGCAAGAACAATTTAATAAAATCATGGAATTTATAAAAGTATTTTTTCGCATGTTTGAAACTACTCACTGTTTATGAACTCAATATGAATATGTGGCCTTGATATGAACTTCAAATTCATTTATAAATTTTATAAAAGGAATTTTGCGCATCCTTGTAATTATTCTTAAGGTGCTGAAATCAATTTTTATGATTACGTTGGTATGTGCCGTTTTTTACAACATACAACATATTTATTCCTTGTCGATACAGAATTGGCACTAAATTATTTCATTACATTCATAAAATTTATAAAAGTAAGTTTCCGCATGTTCGGAACTCCATAAGAATATGTGTCCTTGGTGTAAACTTGAACTTCATTTATAAATTTTATGAAAGGAATTTTGCGCATGCTTGTAACTATTCATAGGGTGCTGAAATCAATTTTCATGATAACTTTGATATGCAGCGTTTTCTGCAACATACCAAACATATTACATTCTTGTCGATACGGAATTCGCACTGAATCATTTTATTACATTTATAAAATTCATAAAAGCAATTTTGCGTATGTTCGAAACCATTTTCTGCTATACACAACAAAACATTTGATTCTTGTCGATGGATAATTTGCACAGAATTATTTCAAAGAGTGGAAATAAATGAGAATTATAAATGATATATTCATATGATGAAGAATATGAATTCATGATGAAGTCCTTGCGGCTTGATTAAAGTGAATTATTTGTACTATGTGTATGATTTGAAATGGCTTCTGTTGTGCTTTTTGTCTCAACAATAATTTGAGACCCCTTGTGTAGTTAACTCTTTTTGAAGTTTTCAACCACAGTATGTTTAGTATTTCCATTTTCAATAATAATAACTGTACAAGGAAGTACTACAGGAAAATCCTTAGAGCGGTGTTCTCTATAGCAGTTCTCCAAATGGAAGAGTTCTGAAACAGTAATGTTCGAGGTGTAATGAGTTGAACCTCGAAAGGATGAGCAGCCACAGTCAGTCGCCTACATTGATTCTGTATGTAATATATATATATATATATATATATATATATATATATATATATATATATATATATATATATATATATATATATATATATATATATATATATATATATATATATATATATATATATATATATATATATACAGACAAAGAAGATTTTTATCGAGAGTGTATGATATACAAATCAAACACGAAACAATTAGTGGACATAAAACTCCAAAAAGAGGGGCAAACCGCGGACACGTGTTTCTGGCTATTGGCCTCATCAGCGCGGTGCAGCCAAGTGTAAAGATGGGTAACACTTGTTTGCCGAAAGCAGGAAACAACACATATGCACTGAGTCAACAACATTTGTGGTTCCAGTTAGAAGACCTAGAATTCCCAGGCTACATCTAACATGACCACGTAGGCAGCTGTAGCTACCTGCGTGACATCCGGGTCCAGGATATAAATACAGACAAAGATTTTTTCGAGAGTGTTTGATGTACAAATCAAAAATGAAACAATTAATGGACATAACACTCCAAAAAGGGGGACAAACCGCGGACACGTGTTTCTAGCTATTGGCCTCATCAGCGCGGTGCAGCCAAGTGTAAAGGTGGGCAACACTTGTTTGCCGAAAGCAGGAAACTAGAAGATTTCTTTCGAGTGTGTATGATATACAAATCAAAAACGAAACAATTAGTGTCCATGAAAAGCCAAAAATAAATAGATAAGTACTTTTTGAACATTCCCATATTGATTTCAATTTAAGAGCCACCGGTAGACAGCTGTTTTAGCCTATTGGGCATCGTCAGTACCGGGCAGGTGGTCCTCGATATATATATATATATATATATATATATATATATATATATATATATATATATATATATATATCCATATAGAGTTTATTCTCGAAATGAGCTCAAAAATAATATCTTCACTTATTATCATGTTTGTAAAACATACTCTACACAACAGGAATAATAAGTTTCACTAGTTCGGACTTCCATTGTCTACTATATAAAATTATTTGAAATCCCTGAAACAAGTAAAAAAGAATAATTAAAAAAGAATAGTTGAAAATAACAATTATATTAAGCAACAATAAACCTGAAATGAAATGATAGTGAAATAACCTACAAGTAGAAATATAATAATTGAATAAATAAAAATTAAAGGAATGAAAAAAGAAAATAATAAAAAAATAAAAAAGTCTAGAGATTCCAAGTCACGTTAGTTCACGACGTTTCGATTGTTGGTATCTACAATCGTCTTCGGGTGACCAACTCCCGCCAAAACGGTCATCTCTCACGGAATCAGTGAAGCGGAAAATGGAAAGTAGAGAAAGTGAAAGTATTTCAACGACCTATAAAATAGTCATCTCTCGGAGGAATCAGTCCAGTCATCACGAAACATTGTCAATCACCTTCAAACAAACGAGGAAAAATAAGAGTGCCGAAAACATATTCTTTGAAAGACATTCTTCGTAGAGGGAGTAGTTTTTCTTTCTATTTTAAGGGTATTTTTTGACGTCTGTCACATTATAAGTGTTTTCGTTTGAGGTATTTTCACAAGTGAATTTTTTGGTTTTGTTAAAGGGATGGGATTACTTTCCGAAACGTTAACATCTATACACAGATTGCTATCGGGAGAATAACGATCCAATGTTAGCAAGAAACTATATTAATGTTGTAGGAAAAGCCGTCATGGTCGCAATTTACATTTTGTCTTCAATTTTATATACCAGACATATTGAGAAACATGCTACGGAAGTATCCGAAAACAAAGTTTTCCACCGGAACCGGACGAACAATAGGTGTTCCTCAACCGAATCACCCCACCTCAGAGACGTCAAGCGTGAAAAGCTAAAACGTCCAATTCGATTGGGCGTGAATAAAACTTGAGCTCACTGTGCGGTAATTAGAGTAGGCGTCGTACCACCCACTAAGATCGGATCAAGGGATATCACAATTACTCATTCTTAATTATTATTTAATGACTCAGTTTGGATGAAATAGTTTCTAACGTTACTAATGGTAGGACGATATAATTTAACACTGTAAAGTTGCAAATCAGAGACACATAGACATTTATTAGTGAAGAACTGCTGTAATTGAATAACGTTAAAAAACAATTGAGAAGACGGTCGCTAGCAGGTCGGTTCCACGTGAGTGCTTTGTTCACTCACTCGAATCGACCGCCGTGTTGGTCGGTGGTTCAAACCCCAGGCTGAACGATCGATTTTCACTTGCTATCGTCCAACCCGTGTTAGGAATCACACGTTGAAAGGTAAGAACCCGTTGGTCGCACAAGTTTCGACTTCTGAGGATTGTCGTTCGTAGAGGTGCGACAGCAGGTTCAAGGAAAAACAGATTTTAAACAGATTGTTTTTAGATAACAATAAGATGATGGCAAATCCTCAAATGATAATAATAGCTGCTTCTACAAATATGCTTGACGTTCTACTTTTTAGACTAGTGAAATGGACTCGGAAGGTGTTGTCTGAATTCGACGTAAAGACGGGAAAATTGCTTCATCTCCATAAGAGTTTGCATCCCAAATCTTTCGTTTTCCAGTTGAACTTCTCCTGACAACAGGGAGCCGTGGACTTTTGGATTCGAAGTGCCTACATGACAGAATGATACTTAATGGAGCTTCTTAAATCATCAGGAGTTCAGATCTTTTTGTTTACATTATCATCGACTATGATACAGTAGGAATTGGAACATTTCTCCTCAAGACAGCTGCCCGAGATGATTATGAACTTGATTTGAGTTTTCGACACTGAACGAAGTGATTTTCCCTATGTCACACAAGGATGAGTCAATGTATGAGGTCTTCTTTCACAACATTCAAGACCTTGTTTCATCAAAGCACTTGACTTTCGCTTTTCTCAGGTCGATTGGTCTCAAATCGGAAACTGAGGGATTCATTATGACCTTCCAGCCTTCCACCTCGGTCTATCATAGTCACGTGGATACAAAGGACCCTGACATCAACTGCAAGGCTTGTTGCGAGGAGTCTGAGCTTATGCTGTCGACATGCCCAGCATCGGCAGTCTCAGCCTATATCCGTCGACATAATGCAGCCCTAAGAGTGCTCTATTATAACCTAATACATTTTTAAGATATTGATGAGACACCGGCGTTGTCCTATACTCCAAGAGATATTGAATCCGTTGCGGGGAATGAGAAGTATCGAATTCATTGGAACTATTCAAATTCCCACCCTCAGGCTCATACAAGCTAATGAGCTTTGATTATCAACGCATGACGGTATTCGTCATGAAGTTTTCAAGCTTTGGGTGAAACAAATATCGTCCGAAAAGAGAGAGAAACCGATAAAATATCTCTACTTTCGAATTACAAAAGAAGGATCTTTTCCAAGTGCTTAGGCATGAAACTGACTCTTTGAATGAAGTTAATTTTTAGTCAATGGAACGATCAATTAACGGTCCACTTCCATATCTCATAGATCATCCATGACATGCTCTTGAAAAATAGCAATCTCACACTTTCACAACCAGTGAACTATAATCAACTAGTATACATATACTCTGGTCAAAAAGTGCGTCTCAGGTCAAATTTTTTTCTTCACCACCTGGCCAAACTTCATTTCTGTGTATGGCTCTTCAGCTTCCTGAAAGAACGTTCCCTGCATGTTGTCGTCGATGGATACCTCTCGAATCATTTCCCCATCAACGCTGGTGTTTCCCAGGAATTCATACTATCTCCAACCCTCTTTTTATTGTATATCAACGACTTATTGGAAAAAACCAAGAATCCAACATATTGCTTTGCTGACGACAGCACACTTGTCTCGTCATTCTATTTGGATTCCAGGACATGGGCTACGGAAGCACATCTTCACCAGCAGCAGGAGGTTGCATATCTTAATGAGGATCTAGAAGTGATTTCGAATTGGGGTGAAAGTAATTAGGTCCGATTCAATGCCACAAAAACCCAGGCATCGGTTTTCTCTAATGAGATAAATGCCCCCGAACCCGATATGATAATGTCAGGTTAGACAATTCCGCTTTCAGCTTCGATAAGTTTGTTGGGGGTTTAAATGGACACCAATATAATCTTGGCACAATCATATCGCTCGAATTGCAAAGGCTGCTTCTCAAAAGCTTGGAACACTGTTCCAAACCAGATAACTGTACACACCTCAACAACTTTTGATGCTTCATAAAACTAAGATCAGACCTTCTTTGGAGTATTATTCTCATTTATGGAGTTCTGCCCCCAAATATACCGTAAAGTTGCTGGATTCCATCCAGAAGAGAGTCATCTGTCTGATTGGAGACGCGAAAATCCCGTGCAGGTTGGAGATTTGTCTCTTTTTTATAGATACTTCCACGGGAGGTGTTCAAGTGACTTGGCACATTTTATTACTCATCAGAAATACGCGACGGACTGTGGCTTCACTGTTCAAGAACCCTTTCATCTGGAGAACTGCGTTTGTGTGGAATAAACTTTCTGAGAAGAACGTTTTTCCAAATGGATATAATCTCCAGCGATTCAAATCCGAATTGAATCGCTACTATGGCACAGGCTCCGCTCTAAGAGCGCCTTAAGGATTTTTGTGTAGTGCTTGTATTCCGTCCTTGAGAAAATAACTTGTTGATGATTTTATAAAAATCAGGTGTCGCTTGCAAAAACTGCAAAAGTTGCATAATAAATATGGTGCAACTTTGAAGGTTTGACAGAAAACGTTAGAATTTGGATAAGTAATAGTTTTTAATGGATACTTACATTCCATCTGATCTGATAATGTTGTGTTTTCAAATTATGAATTTATATTACAAAATTATCATTTTTATTTTGTATCAATTGATTATGTTTGAAAATACGGCAGGTTCCTAGCCCCATTTTCCAGACAAGGAAAAAATATTCGACACAAAAAGTTAAAAAAAATTTATTCTAAAAGAAAGCCAAACGCATTTCATTACTCATGTATTTGAGTGACTGAAGATATAATGGTGATCTCGCAAACTTTTTCTCAACATATCTGACCTCCACGAAATTCCTTTCTTCTAATATTCTACCGAATTATATTCTGTTTACCATTTCAATGTTTCAATTTATTCATCATCGATATCTTTCGAACGATCTCGAATCTTGAACAATTTCTAAATTCTAATCGTTCCTAGCGTTGAAAGACAAATAGCATTAACTTGGATCGGATTGGCTGAAGATTCAGTTATCATAATATGCATATTCCGATAACGCTATCCAATAAATATCGAGTGACACACCTCTTACTTAACAGGAAATCGAATAGTAGCACTGAACTTGAAGGCGGGGTCAATGATATCGTTAATTGGTAATGATTACATCATTAGCGAATTCAGTTTGAATGTAGTATTCGAATACTGAGGGGGATAAAGTGATCCTAAATATGGTAAATATAGGAATTAGAAGCCTTTTTTATTTTGACATGTAGGTTTATCGGTATTTCAAAGTAGTAGATATAACACATGGACTGAAAAGTACCGGGCATGAGAAAGAAACCGCGTTTTTTTTTTAAATTGTCTTTATTCATCAATGTAATCTCCATCAAGAGACACAATAAATTCAGCGACGCTCTAACATTTCAATATCACTTTTGTAGAACAATTTATTGTTTGCCTCAGAATAGGTTTGAGTTTTAGCAATACCTTCTCTTCATTAGAGCGAAGTGTCTTACCTGTGAGTGAACAACCGCGAACAACCAGAAGTCACTGGGTGCCAAATCTGGATAATACGATAGATGTGGAAGCAATTCGGAGTTCAATTCAGGTAGTTTTGGTGTTTTGATTGACTCGTGACACGATGCGTTGTCTTGATAAAACAATTTTTTTTTATTTTGCCATATGCAATTTCGGCCTTCAAACGCTCCAATATAATATCCACTGTTGATGGCATTTCCCTTCAAAATAGCCAATACAGGGTGTTTCAAATTCGATCCTCACCATTGGTATCTCGGAAACTATGAGACATACGAAGATGGTTGATTAGGGGCAAATTTGCACATTCACCTGACTATAAATATGCTGTTGAGAATGTTCCTAAATTCCGAGTATATACATCCGTAAAAAAACATAAATTTCGGAAAATGGTTTTTATTTTTTCTGGCTTTACTTTTCGAATGATTTGAAAATAAATTGCACTTCTACGTTGCCACTTTTTCTCTGCTACATATTGGTGTTTTCAGATTTGATATCTGACGTTTCGTCGTCCGAACACCATCATCAACTTTATTTTTTCTTATGGGCGCTACATTGGATTCTTTATGATATTGAAAAAAATTAATTCATAATTCATCATAATAGGCTTTGAATTTGATGTTTCTAAATTTGAATTTCAATTTGTTACACTCAATGACATTTTGTTGTTGTATAATTCATTGTATTTTTGGCAAAAAATGGCTTTCAAGAATGAAGAAAAAAGAAATATGATACAAATTTATAACAAATACGATAGAAACGGTGTTGAGACATCGGAAATATATTTAAACTTGTATCCCAAAAGACGACAACCACATCGAACTATGTTCAAGTTATTGGATCAAAATCTCACCGAGTTTGATTCATTACGGAGACAAAATCAATAATCAAAATTTTTTATATGAGGTGTGTATGAGGTAAATTAGACATTGCGTCCTTTTCAGTGAAAATAAAACTTTGAACAAATGCGCAACTTTGCCCCAATTTAACCATCTTCGTATCTCTCATAGTTTCCGAGATCCCTATTGTGAGGATCGAATTTGAAACACCCTGAATCTGTTTAAAAATCTGTTTAAAATCTGTTTTTCCGTTAACCAGCTGTCGCACCCCTACGAACGACAACCCTCAGAAGTAGAAACTTGTGCGAGCTAAGGATTAACGAGGTCTTACCTTTTAACGTGTGATTCCTAACACGAGTTGGACGGTAGCAAGTGAAGATCGATCGTTCAGACTAAGGCTTGAACCACCGACCAACACGGCAGTCAATTTGAGTGAGTGAACAAAGCACCCACGCCGAACCGCTTGGCTACCGACTGACCAAATAAAGGAAGTGATGAAGTTTCAACATTCTACCGGCATTGATTATTGCATATTTTTAAACAAATGAAAATAATAAAAAGAAATTGAAATATTAAAATATTATATTTGTTACACTTTCTCACACTGTATCAGAATCTAAATCAATGTCATTGATATTGATTATATGAATTTTCGTCAATTGATTTTTATTATTGTATTCGCCAAGTCTGTTACTTCATTTTTAATCTAACTTAGTACCAAAGGAACTCAATCACTATCACGATTGCTTATTAACGGGTTACAACGGCATTAAAACTGACATATATTACTCAAATACCTAAGATTTCCATCGCAGAAATATTCCAAAATCTGTATCCAATTCGTGTATTACGTCAGAAGTTGTAGAGAAAGAGGCAACTAGTCAACTGAGGTAATATTTTTTATCCAAAAAGATACTGCCTAAACTTAAATCTGATTCAGAAATACTCATTGATATTGCAGTGCACATGCGAATCTCACACTCGATATTTTGAAAGCCCTAGATTAGGAATAAATTACAATACTGGTTCTTCTTTACTATTCTAGAACACAAAATAAAATAGATTATGATTTACTTCTTGTAATATCACAGCATATTGAACGATGTCATATCAGAAGTTTTGAGGTTGTCGAGAGAAGAACCCCAAGGATCCGTTCTTGAACCCTCATTGTTTATTATTTATGCCCCCTTCCCACTTGAAAACTGGGTACACTAATGATACTCAAGTATATAATTCTTTTCCTTCAACAAAAATAAACGAAATTATAAACTGTATTACTGAAGATTCAAACATATAATGGAGTATTTTTCTGAACACGACGATATCGTTCTGAATTTCAGTTGCATCTAAAAATTTCAAGTGAACGAGCTGTTCCATTCAGAGAAACGTAAAATATCGAAAATATTTAATTTAGTATTCGAATTCCGTTTCAAACCCCAGTTAGCATCATCTAGCGATGATGCTAACTTGGTTAGCAAAACGCGCGTCGAGAGGTAGCATTTTTGTTCTGGTGAGGGAAAAGTGTTTATGGTAGGTTCATGTCAAGCCAGAGAATCCAAACTCTACTCAACAAGACTAAAAGCATGCTGAGAAGAAAATAGTGTATCGCACTAAGTGTGTCACGAATTTATTTGACAAACATGTCTTTTTCTAAGGTAACCAAAGCAAATGTGCCTTGATGAACAAACGTTAAAAAATAATAATGTAAGGTGGAGTGGGGTAATGCAGATTGGTTTTAATGAAGTTAGACTTCAAAACTATAATTTTTCAATGTGCAACAGGAATACGTTTATCGCTGGTGAACAAAGCATAATATAAGTATTGTTCCGGAAAATTTGTTATCGCTGTCCCCGTTTTTACTTTCATACTTACATAATAACAGAATTTGACTACGTGTCAATAATCCGCACTTCCCCGTCAAAACGGGTCAAGAGCGTATATGCCAGTTAGAAGCATAATGAAACCTTATTTGAACCTCTACAGGGTAAGGGCGTAATTCACAACAAATCTATATTCAACTGCTTTTGGCAGCATTCAGTTATCTTGCTTGGTTTCAGAGTTGTTTTCTTTGAAAAATACCGACATCTTTTGGAGGAATTTTCAGCAAGGATTTTTTCTGATTGAAACTTCTGTGTATTGTGGAATATTTAAGCAACCTCTTTTGTACTTGTAAATAAACTGTTATGGCAGTAAGTGAAAGGAAAAAAACTCTAAAAACAAAATAAACTAGGTATATATACTTATACTGCCACTGGTCCCTAATATTTTTGCCATTGAAAATCATTAATGGCGGAATGTCTCCAGTACATGGCTAGTTTTAACCTCCAACTACTTCAGTTTCAGACGGATCCGTGCAGAAACTGGTTTTCTCTAGGTTCCAGATTCTACTAGGTTCGTTTTCTAACCCTAACTCCTTGATTGCATTTTCCAACAATGTGAAATATGTGTCAATTATGAATGAATTACTATTTCTTTTGCGGGCTACCTTCACGCTTTGTGGCTTTGTTATCGACAAATTATTTCTTTTGGCGAACCCAAGAAACCAATCTTTACCGGGGGTTCCGTCCTTGAAAGGAGTTTTAATCTTGTTTGACTGAACGAACTGCCCAACAAGCTGAAGTACTTTATTTCTGAACAAACCAAATCCATATTTCTCCAACTTCTGAAGATTCTCAGCAAGTCGTGTTTTGTCTTGGAATAGCGATGCTTCTGGCAAAGGATTTTGATTTCACCCCACGTCTTTCCTTTATATGGTCTATTATTGTGTTCGATGGTATTCCATATTGCTTGCTAGCTTCATAAGCATTAATACGTCTGCTTTTGATCTCCCCCAACAGCTTCTTCTAGCGATTCTCCCGAATAATCACCCCTGTTGGTTTTTCTATGGCAAACCTATAATAAAAACAATATTAAATCACAAAAAATCATTAATAAAGTTAATAAACAAATCCAAATGAAGTCCCTATTCAAATTCTTCATCAAAATTTCAATGGTCATTCAAGTGTTAAACCAGAATGAATTCAACATGTTTATGCTAGGTGGTTCGGAAGTAACGATAGGATTTATGTTACAAAATATGTTTAGTGGTAATATAGTTCTTCTCCAATGGTTTTTGAAGAATTTTTAAAAAGTGTTAATTTCGTCAGGATATTTTTCATCATCTTTGTTTTCAACCCCAGTTCCATATTATCTCAAACCTTCTACACATGAAGATATAAACCCAATCTGAAATTGATATAATTTCAAGAAAATGTTTATTTTTTCTTTCTCATAATTCAATACCCATTCCCTTTCAATTAGGTTAGGTTAGGTTAGGTTAGGAATCACACGTTAAAAGATAAGACCTCGTTATTCTTTAGCTCGCACAAGTTTCTCAACTTCTGAGAGTTGCCGTTCGTATAGGGACGACAGCTGATTAACGGATAAACAGATTTTAAAAATAGATATTTTTTTAATGTACTGTAATATGGTAACACAGCAGTGATTGAAACTGAGATGTGTCATGAAATACTAAATCGGGTACTCTCAGGGGGTTTTCCTAAATTCATCAAAGAAGTTGAGAAATCTTGAATTACCTAACATCAATTTAATCCAAGTCATCGCAATAAAGTTCAAATGATTCCACTCAAGACATAACTGCCTCTAAGCAATTAGTTCATTTAATTGACCAAGGTAAAGTGTTGAGTTTCTACGGATCGTTGATTCATGTGTAAGATCGACTTGAATGCCTGTAAACTATAGAGATTCATAGAATAGATTACAGAGAATTCGAAATATTACTCATTTCAGTGTTTGTTGGTATCAACTCATAGTAAGCCACAATGGCCACTATTTGAATCAGGTCATTAGACCTTCAGATGGCCTACTCAGTATATGAAGTAGTCTCGATAAAATTGTGACTTATGGAAATAACTCGAAAACTATAGTTTCCATTCAATCAGAACCAGTCATATGAGTACCCTCCCAAAATCAATCATCAACATCTGACAAATGGTTTCCAGAAACACGTAATTGTAAGATTCTCACTACACACTTCACAAAAACCCAACACGTGTTTCGCTATACAGTAGCTTCTTTAGGCGAGTCTGAAACAATAAATATCGGTCGATTCCGTCACATATCTGACAAATGAATTTGTGATGCCACTGTCTTTCTCAACTTGGAATACAAATTTCAGCAAATAAGAAATTCTCTTGGGGCAATAACAATAAGGAAAGAATCTGACATGCCTCCACATTAGATCAAGGAACACAACATTAATTAACATCAATCTGCAAGTAACATATCCCGCGAAATACCAAGAAACTCGGAGATATCCCAACTATCCGGTAAACGTGTAGTTGTCGTGAATCTGCTACAGTGTTGCCAATTTTCAAAGTATATAGAAGAATAATATATTTATTGAAATAGGTAATCCAAATACACAATATTATATAAAACATATTACTAACATAGAAATTGAAAATAATTGTATAAAAAAACTTTTTAGTTTGAAAAATCACGACATATGCTATTAAAAATACATTGCAATATAGGTTTAGCTCCAATACAATGATAAACAGCAGAAAACAACATACAAATACTATATTTATTACTATTATCTTACCAAGTAATATTCTATCTAGCATTAAAAATGGATTTCAATAACTGTTTTATAAAAATACTTAATGATGGACTAAATTTAATTTCATTTGGTAATTCATTGTATGCATCAAACACTTTGAAAAATAAAGAATTCATGGCACTATTTGTTCTGCATAAATGCAAATTAGTATGATTTCTTGTGGCATATTTGTCCACTGCTGAATCCCTTTCAGTCATGAATTATGAAACCTTTACGATTTTTTTTTAATCATTTTCCCAGTAATGAATATTTTTGACAAAAATTTCAACCCAATTACATGTCTGCCTGTCCTTGTGTTTTCAAGGACAGACATGTGCACTGTGATGTACAACCAACTGAGGTAGGAGTTGTAAATTAAAAATCATATAAAATGATCCACAGGTTTCCATGAAATTCATTATTTGATATGAAAAGGAAGAAAACAGTTTTTGTCTCTACTTATACAAAGGGATACGTTGCATTTGGTGCATTTTATGTATGTTCGAGATTTACATTGCGCTTCTTTGCACCGTCCTATCTTCTCACAAAATATTGGAAAATGGCCTAAATTATCAAAACGGACGTCTGCAACAGGTCTCACTTATTCAATAATTTCAGTAGAAATAAAAGAATCATTGAGAGAAGGACTCGCGGAAGCCGAGGATGTCGTCGGTCTTCCTCGTTTCTTCACAGGTATTTTGCCAGATAATATTATTTTTGTCGGAAATGTATTAGATCTAGGATGTGTTTTCTGGGTACGCCAAGAGTTTCAGCAGTAATTTTATATTCCAACCACGAGTTGACTACTGCCATATCTAAGGCATGTGAAATAAGCCGAACTGTCCACTTTTTCGATCTAATAAAAGATCTGTAAAGAGAGATGAGAAAATCACACTTATCGACTCCTCCCATTCCATTATTATAGAGTGATACTACTTTTGGGCGTGGTACCTCTATATATAGTTTGTTTTTCTTGTCCCATCTTTGATGTGGAACCACTCTAACAAAATTGGACCCAAGAGTTACCACACTACTGTCTACCCATTTAGTCAAAATAACTCCAGAATTTTGACAAATGAGATTTTCTATGAATCCTCTTTCTAACTTTTTGTTATTGTCTTGGCGTTCCGTGAATAGTGGTTTTGAAAACCGATCTTTTCGAATGGTCCCTGCAGCATATATTTGGTTTTTGAGTAGCCACTGAAATAGCCAAATAATTATCAAAGAAGAGTTTAGAATGCCGTGGCATCTTTTCTGACAACTGCATGATAACAGCAGGCCCTTGACCAAATAACATGTATTCAGAGTTCAATTCCGCAGAAGCTCCTTGATAAATTATAAAGTCATAAATGGTTCCAGATGTTGGACACAACAAAAACAATTTACGCCCCATTTTGTTGGTTTGTTCTTGATGTATTGCTTGATGTTTAGTAGGGATCCTTTGAATGGAACTATTTGCTCATCGACACTGTACACTTCTTCGAGATTCAATAAATTGCACCTTTCTCTTATGATATTATACAATTGCCTTATTTTCCATAGCCGATCTGCAGAATTTTTGTCATCTTCTATTGTGAAGTGCATATTATTTCTAAGTTTGAAAAATCTATTGGATGACATCTTTCAGCTATTAGAGAAATAGAAAATTTTGGCTCCCAATACATGCGCACTTGAAGATAACCCAAATTTCCCATTATTATAAGGACTCCTAAAAATGACTTGGCAAGAAAGTGGCTGAAAAAATTTAATTGTAGATGGGATTTCACAAATGCCTTCTACCCACTTTATGTTCTTTTTCTCTGTGAGATTTTGAGAATTCAAACACTCCATCGCAAACTCATGGACACTCTGGCAAGATGCAATGTCTGATTCTTTAGACTTCATTTTTGAACAATCAGTGGAAGATCTTCAGTTACATCGCATTCGGGACTACTCTGTGCTTGAAGCAGTTCATCTAAAAAAAACAGTTGCTATAAAATCATTATGTACCATCAACATTTCACTTATTTCAACTCGTGTCAATATTTCATCCACCTCGTTCCAGTCCTCATCTTGTAAATCGCATTCCTCTAATTCCGAGTCATCCCCATTCAGAATATCGAGTAGCTCTCTATCCGTCAATGGTTTTTTCCAATAACTGTCAGTCATGATGTACACTGTAATGTACATGTTTCAGTAACTTCATATATTATTACCTATTTGTCTTTTTCTTAGGCACTATCATTTAGTACCGACCTTCTAGAGTACTGGATACGTTAAAAATATTCAAAACCTTTTGGTAACTGAATTTTCCGCAGGAAGTTCGAAAACAACTAACAAGCACGTGCTTAGCGAAGAGATGCCGGACACGGGTTCACAGAAACGTTAATAATACCTGATAATGAGAGTTGTACTTCAAGCGACATCTAGCGAATTAAATGTACACTATAGCACTGCAGTGTACAATACTACCATAAGCTATTGAAACTATAGATTAGCTGTTCACCATTTAATCGACGTACACTAGGTGTACACCATGACTGAAAGAGTTAAACTAACAAATTCAGAAAAAGATAAGTTATTCACAATTTTATATATAAATGTCATAGTAAAGTAATACAACCGTAAAAAAACTGGTAGCCATCGCAAAGTTTGTAACATAATTTCAATTTCAGTGAATCTATTCACTTCTAGAACAATTCGCATATCGTGATTTTTGAAGTTTTTGTAATTGGGTTGTTTGATTTAGATTAAACAAGAAAATAATAGAAGCACAGTAATCAAAATGTGGTTGGATAATCGCATTGTACACAGTAATTTTATACTGAGTGGATACATTACCAGAAATTCTTGCGAAGAAATATAGTTTTTTAGATATTTTTACATATATAATCGAGATGATTGCCAAAAAGTAATAAATTATCTAACTGGAATCCAAGATATTTGATACATGACTCAATTTCAATGTTTTCATTATCGATTTGTAGATTTATTTCATTTAAATCTAGGTTGTTCCATTTATTTTTTGTTGTAATAATCATTCCTTTAGTTTTCATTTTATTCAGTTTTAATTTATTTGCCATGAGGTACTCATTTACATCCTTTAATGCGGCATTCATTTCATCAATAGCTTTATCTAAGCTTGTATCGTAGCATGCCAATAGTGTATCATCTGCAAATAAATTTATAAAATCAACGTTTATAAACGAGTTTATGTCATTTAAGTTAAGATAAAAAGCAGATATCCTAAAACGCTACCTTGAGGCACACCTATATGTATATCCAATTCCTGTGAGATATTATCTTGAACTCTGACTTTTTGCTTTCTATGGGATGAATAGTCAGATAACCATTGGTAAACATCACCATCAATGCCATAACCTCTTAATTTTATTAGAAGAATATTACGATCAATTGTTTCAAACGCCCTCTTTAGATCAAGAAAAACCGCTACTACAAATGTATTGTTATCAACTACTTTTTTGAATTTAGATAAAGTGACATGTAGAGCGGATTCACATGAATATTTTTTACGAAATTCAGATTGATTATTCATTAAAATTTCATTTTTTTTCAACATGATCAAGTACCTGCTTATAAACAGCTAGTTCAAGAATTTTTTCTATTGGTGGTAATGTGTTTATAGGTCTATATTCACTGGCCTTGATTGTATTGTTTACCTTTTGAATGGGAACTATAGAACTAACTTTTAAAGGATTTGGAATTTTAGAAGTTTGAAGAGAAGTACTTACAAGGTTCAAGATTATATGTCGACATGTTTCAAAAATGACTTTAAGCATTTTGGAATTCAAGATCTCATGAACATTGTTTTTGTTGTCTAAGGTGTTAACAATTAGACGTAATTCATTCACTGTTAATATGTGAAACTTGGAAAAATTAGGATACAGATTATAATTATTGAATTTCCAATCTTGAACATTACCTATACTATCAACAATTTGCTGAATATTAGTGATGAAGTAGAAGTTAAATTCGTTTACTATTTCAGTTTTATTATTTACAATATACATCTGGTTTGTTAAGTTGAATTCTATACAGCTCGGAAAGTTTTGGAAATTCATGTTTATAAGCTTTTTTAATGTTTTCCACATCAGTTGAGAGTTATTTTTAAACATATCTACTCTATCGAAGAAGTATTGTTCTTTTTTCACTTTAATACATTTACTACTTCCTTTCTCTGTTTTTTAAATTATTTACATCATATGTATATAAAAATGATTTCCGTCAAACGGATCACTAAGTGATCATCTTCAAGAGGAAGATTAAAATAAATATACTTACTTATGTTTACTTCTTCCTACACTCTCATAGGCATCTAGATGCCTGTTGTCATTAACTTGTCTAACTAATATTAAAGAACTAAAGTATATGGAATGGTTTTGTTGCAAAATATGATCGGCAACTGCTGATTTTTCTGGTTTGAGAGGAATACTTTCATTCAGTCTTTACAACAGAAATTGTCGAGGTGGCCCCTGCGTCCATTCCCAAATTGTTCTTTTAAATAACACCCTTGAAAAACTATCATATCAAGTGTTAGAATCTGCAAATGGTATTGCAAAATATTTGTTCCCAACATATTGAGTCAGGTTTTTTTCTATTGTTTTTTTTTTCTTTCATTATTCAGATCATTCTGATGAATATATTATTTATCGCTCAGTTACTTGTCTGTCATAATTTGTCAAACCATCGACTGTTATATTTTGCGTTTGGTCTTCTCAGTCCCCTTTGACTCAAGAAAAAATAGTCTTTCAATTTCAGTAGTGAATCTGCATGCTGAAAAGATAAAAGCCTGGTTCAGAATATCAAACAATAAACATTTGGAATACTTCTTTTGTTCACTTCAGCATACTACTCTCTAAAAAAAATATTCGAGGGCGTAATCCATCAGCTGAGTTTGTGTGAACAAACAAATAATCTGAACTCTATGAAGCGGAACTATGGACACATTGTAATGTTGGAGACCTATCTCGAAGACAGCCAATGAATAATATTGAATTCCTTGGTATACAAATTACAAAATCCATCGAGGGGGCGGGTAACTTTGGACTAGGTGGAGAAATTGCCACTTTGCTTAAGCAAAGTCAAGTGAGTTTGATTTGAAAGAAACCGTGGAACTAAAACTTTCAATGCTAACCCCTGATGGTATTAATGCCTGGTGGCATCGTTTAAATATATCTTTAGGGGTAGCTGACATTTTTGAAGGAGACATTTCAATGAATACTTTCAATATTCTTCCCGCGACCTTTATATAGGTTAATTTAGACTTTTTTTCAGGTTCCAGCTAGTCTAAGACACTCTCTTTCTTCTCTCAAATTTTCTACTCATAGTATTCCTCGTCTGATTCGGGGTTGTAATACTTCTTCGAAAGTTACGAAGAAGTTACTCAATATGGAGCGTCTCCACCATTGTATTTCGGAGTTATTCTTTGCGTATTCTGTGTGAGATGAGTCAATGGAGTTACTGCATGATTAGTGATGAGTTGTCTACTTCCATGCCAACAAATTATCAGACTTTACAATACATAAAACTTCAGTTACAAATAAATGTTGAGAAGAACCGGAGATGGTGATGAGTCATTTGAATTACTTCGAAGAAATGAATCAACCAACTCATGGGAATCTTTAAAATCAAGATGGCACCGAAAGTAGACGTAATAAGAACTCCCAGATGACCAATATGTTCCGTTTTCTTGCTGTTTTTCAAGAACTTTTTGAACATGAGATGGGGATAGACATATTGACATTGTCATTGTCCCCAAACACAGTCCAATGTTTCTGCAGACCCAGCGACTGATAAGTCTCCTCAATTTGACAGGAAAGCTAACTGAATTTGGAGAATTTGATATTTGTGAGAGGCATCCATTTCTGATCTGAACGAAAATAAGTGCATCTAGTTGTTGTTGGATGTTGATATTATCATGATGGCTTCATCACCTTATTCTACCACAACGGTCTTAGCTTCTTATCAATAAAATCAATCTTTGTGAAAGATCATTTCAGATCAAAAAAGAGAATTTTTTTTTGAACACGAGAAATATACTCGTTGGTTTCAAAAACGTTTCAAAAAGGTCCTACACCCAGCAAAAATTAAGTTTTCAGCTATTTGTCAAATACATTTAGAGAGTAATGTTCATGAAGTCCCGCGTCAGGAACTTTCCCAGACCAGGGCAGCAAGAAGGTTTTCTATAAAATATCTTGTGCACTGTTTATTTGAGTTAATGATTGATCTCTTGTTAACTCGATTGATAAAATACACAAAGAGTGAGGATGTATAACATCAAATTGGAACAAATATCGAAGATCTAAAGATAGTCACACATTAAAAGGTAAGACCTCGTTAGTTCTTAGCTCGCACAAGTTTCTCAACTTTTGAGAGTTGTCGTTCGTATGGGGGCGACAGCTGATTAACGGAAAAACAGTTTTTAAACAGATTTCAAACAGAATCACATCTGATTCTTGTCTCTGAATTGAATGAACATTTTGCAACTATGCACACACTTCCCCTTTTTGCAAAATGATGTTAACATATTTCAGTTGCGAAAATGAATGGGAATATTGGTGGTAATAACATTTATATTGTGACATTTGATGTTGATAATGATGGTGGACCTATTTTCATCGCTTTCGAGAAAATAACATTGATGTTGAGTGCTTCAATGCCTGAAAATATCATGCATTAGTTATATTCGATTGACTTATTTCATACAAGATTCTGGTTGAGAATTATCCAGAATATTGTGAATGTGGTAATGACACCAACAGTCTTTGCAACCGTCTTGTTTCAAACAATATAATGATTCCTTTAATGGACTTGGAAAAGACAATTTTAAATTAAATAATATTCACCAACGTTAATTCTGTATTTTTCAATAACGCAAACAATCTCAAGAAATTTTTTGAAGTATTCCGTTTTTGAATATAAAAAGTAAGATTTTCAAAAAAAGCTCGGACACGTCGATTTCTACTTGAAGGGAGACACCATTCAGACTAATCAGATATTTTGTAGTACGCACCCCCTCGGAGGGGTGCGTTTGACGACCCTTATTTAGATAGAGAAAGTAGGTCGAGTGGCACCTTGATTTCGAATACCTTTACATCTCTGTTAAAAGAAAATTTTTGTAACGATTAGTTTTCAAGATTTGAAGATTTAAAGGTATTTTTATTGGGTTCAACTCTTTTTAAAATAAATCAAATTGTTTTTAAGGTACAATTTACGTTCAGAACTTTCATAAAAAAAATAAATTTTTGCTTTTTATGACAACCTGCTAATACGTGTCCATTTGATTTCGTAAAAAGTAAAAATTATTTGTTTATTACGAGAAGATTTTTTCAGAGGATGGGGTTGGTTACCACCCTTACATTTTAGGTAAATTGAGTGGCACCTCCTTATGAAGATTGCCTTTTGACGTGGATATTTTATGCTTCTGATAAAAAAGTGAATCATACTAAAAACTTACCTACACAACGAATACAACCTGCTGATTTCCTTGAATGCTGATGACACAGAAAAAACTGTTTTGGTGTTAAAAAATCCCAATATAACAACAACAATAAAGATTTTGTTCGAATTTTGCTCTTACATTATTCAACATCTCTGGAGTTATAGCTCGGCATTCATCAATAAGTCTACGACGTAATTCATCCAAATTGGCTGGCTGTGTAGCATAAACTTCAGACTTTAAATATCGCCACAAAAAGTAGTCCAGTTGTGTTAAATCTGGTGATCGTGCTGGCCATCCAATTGGACCTCTTCTGCCAATCCTTCAAAATGATTATTCAAAAAATTTCGAACCTGCTGGGCATAATGGGGTGGTGCACCGTCTTGTTGTAAATTGATAAATTCATCTTGACATCTTGGATCCTGTTCAATTATTTCAACTATACGAGGTTGTATTGCCTCTTCAAGAAGTTGTAAATATGAATCACCGGTTAAATTTCCATCAATGACCTATAATATGATTGTCTAATATTCCGGCCCAGACATTTTGGGGATGTTGAGTATATATTTCTGCGTATTGTCTTGGATTTTCATCCGACCAATAACGGCAATTGTGAAGGTTCACGCAACCAGTTAAATAAAATGAGTTTTCGTCCGAAAAACAGATGTTATAAAGCAGCTCGGGATTTTGCATTAATCTCTTACTCATACCCTCACAAAACTCCTGTCTTCGGTCAAAATCATCCTCATTGAGTTCATAAACAAGTTTAATTTTGTAAGGATGGAATTTGTGGTTTTTAAGAATTCTCCATGCGCTCATATGGCTTATTCCGGCCATTGCTGATAAACCTCTGGTACTTAATCTGGGATTGGCGATGACGTGACCAATCACTTCAATCACATTATCGTCATTCACTACCCTTCTCTGAACATTTTTCTTCTTATTCAAAACCGAACTTGTCTCCCTGAATTTTGTGACCAAATCCAGAACATGATTTACCAGGGTTTTGCTCGTTAAATAAAATTGATGTTCTATTAGCATTTTGGTCGTTGCCAAAAAATAAAGCAATAACTGAAACCCTTTCAGCAGTAGTGTAAGGCATTTTTAAACAAATAACAATACACGACCCGTTTAAACAAAACAATCCAACGATGTACTAATGAAAACTGGAAGAAGAGGAGTGGGTATTGATTTGAAAAAAGGGATTTTATTCAATAAAAAACTGATGAGAAGAAATGCTCGAAATTTTTTTTTAGTTAGGCATACAAGTTACCGAGTGGTCTGTCTAATGTATTATTAACATGGCAATTTTAACTTCAAATTATCTCGAAAACTAATTGTTACAAAAATTTTCTTTTAACGAAGTTGTAAAGGTATTCGAAAGACCTTTGAAACAATGTGCCACTCGACATACTTTCCGTATCTAAATAAGGGTCGTCGGGCGCACCCCTCCGAGGGGTGCGTACTACAAAAAATCTGATTAGTCTGAAAGGTGTCTTCCTTTAATTAGAAATCGACGTGTCCGAGCTTTTTTTAAAAATCTTACTTTTCATATTGAAAAATGGCTCTGTTAAGTTTTCGTTGTTACACACTGTATATCTAAATTTTATCATGTGTTACAATATTGACCAAACCAAACTTGAAGCTCTCACCATCTCCCAGAATCTCGAACTTTTTTGTTAATTCGTGCTACTTGAACAAATGACTGTCGAAGGTGAGTCGTAATAGGAAAATATCTGTCAGAAAACTGGCTACGACGTGAATTTGATACTTGGTGCAGAATGAAATTTTGAGTATGTATTAATTACTCTATTGTGAAAAAGTAGGCTTTTGTTCATTTATAGGTACAGTAACAAAAATTGTAGAAATATTTACAAACAATTCAGTACTGATATTTCACATCCTTCTATTAAAATTGCATATTGCAAATTGATTTTGGAGTTCAAATAAAAAGCATCATTCGATGTTTTCATCTGAAACTTGTAAAAAAGCGTCATATAAATAGTGGTATGAACATAAAATCTGGCAACATCACAAACTACTAGACCTTGTCGCGACCGTAAGAGAAGACAATGCAGTCCTGTGGGAGCCATTACCTGGGGAGAAGTGCCCATAAATCCTCGGACACAACGGTCAAACACAGTGTTCTGCATCTGACGCGACCAATTAAAGTCAGTAAACACGGGGATTACAATTGCGATCATTAATGAGGTGGCCATTAGTTGCGAGATCAAATCGAGCCGGTGGTAGTCTTTCCATAAACCAAACCAGTGACCGTCATTTGTCTGCGCTAACAGGAACAGCTTGCTTCTTGTTTCATCCGGCCAAATGTTTTTTCGTGGTATAATAGGCTTTTGCGTTTTGGAGAGTAACAGGGGTTCTATGCATCACCCGTAGGTGGGATCCTGAAAATACTATACTTTTTCTACGACTTCTTTTAGTGACCGTGTATAACCTTATATAATTTTTGGTGTATGTATGATATAACTTCTTCAACAGAAGTACATACACGGTGGAAATTGGTTTTGCTGTGAAAAATCCATCGATGGACAAACATTTGAAGAACATGTACATATAGTTGAATGTGAATTTCATTTATCTTGGCTGTATTCATGAATAATTATAAACTTGAAACATTTACAATAAATATGTAGTACTAATATTTAAAAAAATGTCCTGATCATAAAAAGTCATAATGAAAAATCAGCCCTTTCAGTTTTGCGACTAGTGGGATCTTCCTTACTTAGTTTACAAAATGGAGGCAGTTTTTTAATATCGGATGATTTGTTGTAGTCTCATCAAATGATGTGTTGTATCCCCAGCAATCTGCTTCGTATACTTTGAAATATATTTTAAGTGTTTTGTGAAACCCAACAATTTTTTTTTTGGTATCAACGTATTTTTTCCTATCACTCTCTAGCACACGCCAGACCAACATACAGTAAAAATATGATGGTCTGAATGTATATAACAACAAATATAAAATCTTATCAGAACATCAATTTGGATTCAGACAGAAGACATCTACTGAAGACGCAATAATTGCTTTAACAACAAAAATAACAGAAGCCCTCAATGAGAGTAGCCCTTGTCTGTGTATATTTGTAGACTTGTCGAAAGCTTTCGACACTGTTAGTCACCGTCTCCTTCTGCAGTCACTGGAAGATATTGGTGTCAGAGGAATCTGCTTGCAGCTCTTCAAGAGCTACAGTCCTAGGGCCTATACTATTTAATATATATATATATATATATATATATATATATATATATATATATATATATATATATATATATATCAATGGATTGTTCTCATTGAGATGCTCAGGGGATATAATTGGATTTGCTGACGACACAGCTATATTTTATAAATCTGATAAGTGGGAGAATCTGAAACTTGAAACTGAACACGATTTCGAAATTATAAAAAAATGGTTCGAGCACAAACTACTTACAATCAACACAGACAAGACTCAATACTTACCGTTTAGCTGCAGCTCACCTGGACTTCCCGATTTCCAAGAATTGAAAATAGAAAGCACCACTGAAAAATTTGTCATACTACCTGTAAAAAAAATTAAATACTTGGGAATCGTCATTGACTATCGCTTAAAATGGGATCTTCACATAGCATACGTATTAAAGAAACTGAGAACCATTCTATTCAAATTCAGAAAACTCAAAGAAAACATACCTGTGGGCCTGATGAGAATGTTATACCATGCATTAGTAGAAAGCCATCTACGCTACGGGATTCTAGCATGGGATGGAGCTTTGAGGACGCACATAAACCAATTAGAAGTGATACAGAGGAGATTCATAAGGCTGATATACTCTAAAAACCTCAGATATCCTTCTGACAAACTTTATTCTGAATCACAGATCTTAGACCTCAGGCAGTTATACTTCTTCATCACAAGTATCAAATATCATACTTCAAAACACTCCAACCAACTCCCTGTTCATAACTATAACACACGAATTAAAAACTATTACAAACTTCCTTCTATGACTAAAACAACAACACAAAGATCGTTTTCTTACCTTGCACCAAAATGCTATAATCACATTCCGGAAGAGATTAAACCTCTGAAGAGCACTAATATGTTCAAAAAACGACTGAAATGCTTCATAAATAGCAACCCGAGAAATGTGATAAGCGAACTGTTAGATAAATAATGCTCACAGTCGGTCTGAGTTTACCTAAATCATGCCTCCTACTTTTTGTATCAAAATCATCATAATCGACTCCCGGTTGATTATATATTATATTATATTGTTCATTGTCATATATGTGTGTGTATATATGTGTATGTGGATGTATGCATATGCGTATATATGTGTATATGTATATATAAATATATATATATATATATATATATATATATATATATATATATATATATATATATATATATATATATATATATGTATGTGTATATGTATATATATATATATGTATGTGTATATGTATGTATATATATATATATATATATATATATATATATATATATATATATATATATATATATATATATATATATGTGTATATGTATAGATGTGTATATATATTTTGTCAAGTTATTTATTCATTTTATTCGTTTATTTATCTATATATTGTGGATTTATTTATGTATTGTGTATTTATTCATGTATTTTGTATTTATTCATGTTTTTACGATACTCGTGTATTTATCTATGTATTGTATATTTATTCATTCATTTATTCATGTTATACTAGGCGATATCACGCACAAGAAACATTTTTTCGAAAATGTTTCTTTTGTGATGCCTTTGTTTGTTCACCCCTATTTTACAATATTTTTGTTGTTATCATTATGGTGAATAAACTCATTATTATTATTATATTATATATTGTGATAGTAGTGGTTATTTGGTACGGTTTAAGGAGTTAGGATTCCGAACCATAAGTATACCATCCTGTGCATCATTCATTATACCGTCTATATGATGGTTCATAACACCTCAAATTTCACTTTCGAGTCATACTCAGCTGGCTATCAAATCTATGGATTTTTACAAAGATGCTAGTAAAATCCAGAATTTGCTAACCAGATTGCCTGGATTCGTATCAGCTCCTTGGTAACTCTCACATAACTCTTACGACTTAGAGTCGTCACTACGTTCTTTTGATTATCTGCTTTCCAGATTATATACAATGGTACTACGGTCGTTGCTGAGACTTTGAGTCAACCCACATACCTCTGATAGTGTCTGCCACAATGGCTGACAAAACGTTGTGTGCTCCAGGTTCCATTCGACTATGACCTACCAGTCCAGATTTTGTTCTATTCAATCATGACGTGAAAGCCTATTTTCCCATACTATGGTAGTGTTGTTCATATCAATCCAAATCGGAGATTTCTAAGAGATTTTCATTTGAAAGTCTGATTTCATACAATAATATTGTTGTAGTCTATATGCTAGTATTTTACAAAAAACTAGAATCAACGTAATTCATTATGTGATAATAAAAAAAAACAAAATACCAGCTTACGTGTATTCATTATTTCATGATTGAAAGATTCAATAATTTTCAGCTGACGTCGTCTTGTGTACTCTTCCTCTCGGAGTCCTCAAACTAAGTGCAGTTCCATCCAGCAGCCAACTCAATACCGTTCAGTTTTCTCCACCTCTTCCAGATTGGAAAATTTCGGCCATCCAGCGTCTAGGATTTGGGAATCTCAATAAGGTTGTCCTATGTTTTGAAAGAATATTTTGGAATCCCCAGGCCAACCTTTTTGGTCATGTTGGGAGTACCACAGCAAGTCGTGGGGAATTGTTTCTGTTCTGGAATTTGTATAAGGCTCCAGTACTATTGGCACTGGTGGCTGGAGAGGCAGCTGCTATAATGGAAAACGTGACCGATGATGTTATAGTAGGAAGGTGAGTATTAAAATATGTTTAACGCTAAATGAAGAAAGTCAATAACGAGGCTTGATGAAGATCAAGAATAGTTTCAGATTTCATATGTATTTGTATCTTTCATTAAATTCTGTCCTTTGAGCATCATTATCAGCACACCACGCTGTTGTGACCTACGAATTGTGGAGAATAATGAAAAATCAACAGCAGAATTGAAACATTGTCGTCTTCATGCTAATACTGATTGATCAGTACACTGTGAGTCATGGACTACTTCCCTTATATGAATAATGCAATAAAATCATATCTTCAAGTATATATCTTCAAGTATATTCAGAACTTTGGAAGTTTTCAGGCCAGACCAGACCAGACCAGAAGGTCACCATTCATGATGGAAGTCACGATAATCTTTCATAGGTTGAACATGTTATAAATACTGCCAATACAGACTCCCAATAACTTCTGCGCATCAGAAGCTATTTCACTTTCTGGAAATCTTCATTTATCTAATATGTTTCGGAACTTTTTTAATCAATGCGAAGTGAAACAATTTGGTTCACTGGCTCGTTATTGACTGTAACAAACTGAAGAGTTAGAGATATTGCTATAGTCATAACTCCCAAGTTATTTTCACTTCATCAAGAGATTTGAAACTCTTGAATAATTTTAACAGTGCTGTAGTAGTTGTTCCTCGCTAATGGAATCGTAGCCACTTTTTTGAAGCGATGATCAGGTTTTTATTTTCTGGTGCGGATGACATGTTGACTCGGGTTCCATGTAGGATTTGGTTTTTAAGACAAGAGATATATTCGATGTTTGTTTGAAGGTGATTGACAATGTTTCATGATGAATTTCACTAGTTCGGACTTCCATTGTCTGATATATAAAATGATTTGAAATCCCTGAAACAACTAAAAAAGAATAATTAAAAATGAATAGTTGAAAATAACAATTATATCAAGCAAAATAAACCTGAAATGAAATAATAGTAAAATAAACTACAAGTAAAAATAGAACAATTGAATAAATAAAAACAAAATAAAAATAAAGGAATGAAAAAAAGAAAATGAAAATAAAAAGTGTAGAGATTCCAAGTCACGTTAGTTCACGACGTTTCGATTGTTAGTATCTACAATCATCTTCGAGTGATGACTGGACTGATTCTTCCGAGAGATGACTATTTATAGGTCAATCAAATACTTTCACTTATCCCTGCTTTCCATTTTCCGCTTCACTAGTTCCGTGGGAGATGACCGTTTTCGCTTGATGATGGGTTTCCATATGTTGCGTATTTCTACGCTGGCCTGGCTGAATAAGTTGTTGGACAACATGTATGCCGCTTCCTTGAATTTTCTCCTAAACCAATGTTCCTCTCTGTGCAAGATCTCAGCTTGGGACCACTAGATGTTGTGTTGATGGGTCCAAACATGGTCTGCTATTCCTGATTTGCTGGTTTTTCCTCGCTGTGTGTGTTTCTTGTGCTCGGCAATGCGAACATTCAATGGCCTCTTAGTTTCACCAATATATGATTTTCCGCACTCACAGGGTATCCGGTAAATGCAATTCTTGGAATCGCAGTCCGCGTTTGGTGGCCTGGTTTTCGTGAAGCTATTACGGATAGTGTTACCGGATCTGAAACAGGTTCTGATGTTGTACTTGGAACCAATTCTTCTTATCCATTCCGATAATCCTCTGATGTAGGGAAGTGCAAGCACTGGTTGTGACGGCTTCTCTTCCTTGCGAGGCTCCTGCTGTCTTTTAGCCAAAGTCTTTTCTACCATCGCTTTGGAGTAGCCATTCCGTTGAAGATCATTTTTGATGATGTCTAGTTCCTTCTCGAGACCTTCCTTCATATTACAGAGTCCAAAAGCACGATCTAATAGAGTCTTGATGATTCCTCTTTTAGTAGATTGCTAGTGGTTGGATTCTTGGTTCAGATACTGTCCCGTATGAGTGCGTTTTCGGTATACAGATGTTTCCCACTTAGTGTCGGTCCTCTTCACCAAAACGTCTAAGAATGGCAATTCGTTGTGGATTTCCTGCTCCATTGTGAAAGTGATGGAAGGTCTCACGCTGTTGATGTGTTTCAGGAAGGCGTCTAGTTCAGTATTCCCATGGTTCCATATTATAAAGGTGTCGTCAACATATCTCAACCAGACTCGAGGTTTCTTGTGGGCTTCTTCAATGGCCAGAGTTTCAAACTACTCCATATATATATATATATATATATATATATATATATATATATATATATATATATATATATATATGTTGGCTATGACTGGTGAAAGTGGCGATCCCATTGGAAATCCCTCATCTTGTGATGAGATGAGGGACTGCCAGGACAGCGTAGAAATACGCAACATATGGAAACCCATCATCAAGCGAAAAATGTCCAACTCCCGCCAAAACGGTCATCTCCCACGGAACCAGTGAGGCGGAAAATGGAAAGCAGGGATAAGTGAAAGTATTTGAACGACCTATAAATAGTCATCTCTCGGAAGAATCAGTCCAGTCATCACCCGAAAACGATTGTAGATACTAACAATCGAAACATCGTGAACTAACGTGACTTGGAATCTCTACACTTTTTATGTTTATTTTCTTTTTTTCATTCCTTTATTTTTATTTTGTTTTTATTTATTCAATTGTTCTATTTTTACTTGTAGTTTATGTCACTATTATTTCATTTCAGGTTTATTTTGCTTAATATAATTGTTTTTTCAGCTATTCATTTTTAATTATTCTTTTTTAGTTGTTTCAGGGATTTCAAATCATTTTATATAGTAGACAATGGAAGTCCGAACTAGTGAGATTCAGATATATTCGATGCAGCAATTTCTGTCTTGTTTCAGATGCATTGCTGTTCTTCGTGGTATCTTCGGTCAATCTGGAGTGCCACAACCGAAGGAAACCGTTGTAACCCGTTGGAGAGCCGACCCGTGGTCTCGAGGATCGTACAGCTTCGTAGCCGTAGGTAGTTCTGGGAGCGATTATGACCTTCTAGCTTCTCCTGTCATACCTCCTAATGCCCAAGGAGTATCAGTGACTTCTGGACCTGCCAGAGTGTTCTTCGCAGGAGAACACACTATAAGAAACTATCCAGCGACGCTGCATGGAGCTTTTTTGAGTGGCCTTAGAGAAGCAAGTCGCATTGCTGATCAGATAATCGGAAACCCTTGTCAACCTCAACCTGCCGAATGAGATTTTCAAGAAATGTTTGTTTGATTTTATATTCGAATTGGTTCATTCTTCGTTGAAAAGTAGTTATTGTGACGCCTAATAATAAATAATTTTGCATCAATTGTATCATTTATTCATCCTTGTAATAAAATAAATCTCATTCGAATATTGTTCATAGAAAGTTTTTTGTCTGTTTTCGTCAGAAATTTATTGATGCCAGAACTTTGGAGAATACTTTGGGCTGGAAGATATAGGCTGAGCTTGTATGTGTTCATAATATTGATGTGCTCAAATGGTCCCATTTGCCCAGCGGCTTCCATTACTTCAGTTGTTTTGGAGTGGCAACTGAAACGCTAGAATCTATGCTTCCGATTCTTACAGGTAAAACAAAGAATATCCCGATTGTTGGTGATGACTTGATGGGATATTTCTGATGTTTAGACAATGCTCAAATTTTCGTAGTAAATAATTAAATTCTGCCATCACATTAGTTTTTATGAGCAGCGCAGAGTGTTTTTATTCATATAGAACTTAGAGACGAATATTTTGCTCTGGTGATTAACTGTAATGTCAATTTTTCTGAGCACATTGGAATATAGCAGGAGTAAGATGAAGACAACAGGCAAACAAAGTAAATTCACCACATACCGTTTCTGTAGACAACCCAGCAACTTAGCAAAATTCTTCAGAGCTGCGTCAATCGTTGGACAACAATTGCAGATGCGTAATGAGCTCAGGCGAAGCTTCGTCAATTTCACTCCTCTCTTCGTTTCAAACGTAGGTTTAAACTTCAGTGTATGGGCGGTGGTAACCAACAGTTTTTGTACCATTCAGACCTGAAATAGTGAAGTGCCAAAGTCACAGGATATCCTGAGAATTTTTCCAGATTGGTTTTACTGGGATTGATGAATGTCCTTCCAGTAGGATTTACCATGATTAGCAGTTGGTAGATTATCCACAATCCGCGACAACATCTCACTGAGAAAATACTGTTTTTCTTGACTCAAAATATGCTGGACACTTTATGTATTCCATCACACATTAAATCGCAGCATTCATCTTGTGTACATGTCTTTCAAGTTTTCAAACCGAAAAGTTGGAATTCCATCTTCATTCTTGGGAAAGCGCCTAGAAATTAATGTGTACGATGAAGTATTTTTTATATAAATCTGTGAACACATGCTTAATTTTTGAATACATTCCATCCACTTATTGTGGTAAGATGCGAGACCTGCTTTTCCTACCACTTTGACAAAAGAGTAAACAGAAACTATGAACCTCTCCAAGGATGACAATATGCACGAGAAAATTTTAAACCACAACCTCTTTGAGCGGGCAAAAGAGATACACCTAACAGTTCAGGTCCGCATCACGTGTCCTATTGTTAGGGTAGCAAATTGTCTGATTAGATCCCGCCCCCTTCACTCCAAGTCTGAAGATATCGATTCGAGCGGGTAATCTTCCTTATATTGGTCTGAAATGGATGTAGAGTCTACTGCGAAACACCGTGATAAATCCTTGGTGTGTGGAAGGGTGTGTTTTTTTGGGTGTACCAGAGCTTTCAACTTGGTCTTGCACATTTGCTCATTTGAGTATTGGCGCAGCTCACCAAAGGGCTCATACATGTTGGATGACTATTCCAATTGCCATTTTCATTATCATATAACTCACAAAGAGGTAGCTGATCTGTTATGGTACCTATCCGAAATATATGTCAGTATCATCAATCAATGACAAAACCTACATAATATCATTAGATCTGAGAATCGTGGGCCCTGGTCAGACCTAGCGAAAAATGGTAAAATTTTGTTTTTGACTGCGTTCATCACATGCATATTTGGAAGCAAGGTTTGCCAGCTGCAATATCTCTCCTGAAGTAACTGCTGGTAGTCAGAGGCTCCAAACTGTTCTGGGGCGGAATTTACTTCTATGCTCGTACATCGAGGTCTATAAACTCCCGATACTACTACTCAGATAACATTATTGACTTTGTAATGCCTTTTGCTCCGTTCATTCTAACAACTGTCCATTCAACATTCAATAACGCTCATCCTAAAGGGCTAGACAGTTTATTGGCTACCTGAAGGATATTAATGTCTCTTTATTAGAGCGGCCACCTAACAGCCAAGATATGAATCCTATAAAACGTCTATGTTTATATCACAAATATTTGTACTAATCAAAGTGGTGCGTGGATTCCATTCAGGAGTTCATAGGTTAAAGATGTTATTGTAGATAATGAGACCTTACTACTGGTATTGAACGCATCCTACCATACTCGGTTACTGAAGTTAAAAGTATTTTTCCATTTTCAACTCCTGAAATATAGTGAAAAATGTAATATCTGAGTCCATATTTCACTCATAGCTGAAATATCAAAGGTCAAACGTCGTTTCCCATTATCTAGCGAAAGCAAATAACCCGACTTGAATCCACAGGAATAGATAAACAAACCTTACATCGTTAAGAATCTTTCGAGACCTTACGACTATTTGGACAAATAAATCAAAGTTATATGTTTCCTATAAAACGTTAACATAATAATTTATGGTATAGCCAACGGCTAATTATACATGATGATGGCCGAGCTCGTTTTGTTGAAATATGAAATAACTCGCTTTATCTCGACAACTATCCCTTCCTTTGTTATTAGCGGAGATTCTGTTGATTCTGGGAAGTGGAGATTGCTCTCTCTTTGTTGAAGAATGCCTTTGATAACTTGTACTGGTATTATTGGGTAGTGACATGTAATATATTTTCATATTTGAAATATATACCTTGTTCTTTATTAAGAAATATGATTTATGAAGCATTATTCTAGTAATCGCAAACAGTTGAGAATCCGATTACATTACAAGCGCTGCAACTGAACGACTCACGCGATCTTATTCGGTGGGCTGAAAAGTTCGAAGGCTGACACACAGATGGCGCTACTAGTATAAAATCCTTATGAGTTACCACCAACCTCCAAAAGACACATATACAAATTTCACAGATGTGGGATTATTAGTTTATGGGATATAACATTTTGAGTGGAGCAACTTTTGTTAGTTTGAAAAAATTGGAAAAAAACGGAATTCAGTGTGTTGGTGAATCTTTGCTTTTTGGCGACAAAAGAAGAAGAAGTCCACAAAATAATTTTGGATGGACTCAAAGTGGAGTTGATCGAGAAAGCTTCAGCTCTAAAGATATGAAAGGGGCGTGTTGGACATATCGTGTTAGAATATTTGGGTAGGCGAAAGCTCTGTTCTAAGTGGGTGCCGCGCGAGCTCACTATTGACCAAAAACAACAACGAATTGATGATTCTGAGCAGTGTTTGAAGTTGGTCCACCATAGAAAACCCGAATTTAGGCGTCGACATATGACAATGGATGAAACATGGCTCTATTATTTCACACCAGAATCAAAAGGAACGTTATCTGAGTGTTATGAATCACACGTTGAAAGGTAAGACCTCCTTAGTCCTTAGCTCGCACAAGTTTCTTAACTTCTGAGAGTTGTCGTTCGTATTGGGGCGACAGCTGATTAACGGAAAAACAGATTTCAAACAGAACAGAACAGACAGACTGCACCTGATGAACCGACCCCAAAGCGTGTAAAGACACAACAGTTGACTGGCATCGTTATGGTATCAGTATTTCAGAATGTCCATGGTATAATATCCATCAACTATCATCCATCAACAGCAATTGATACATAGCGTTATTGGAGAGTTTGAAAGACGAAATCACGGAAAAATGGCCTCATTTGAAGAATAAAAAAGTGCTGCTGTCACGAATCAATGAAACCGATGACAAAATTACATGAATTGGGCTTGCAATTGCTCTCAGCGACTTTTTTCCATTTTCAGAATGCTCGCTGGAAAGAAATCTAGCTCCAGGTAATCATCCAAACTGAGGCCTACGTTGGGACTAAAGACAAATCATACTACAAATTGTTTGACTGCTAGAATCCTTGTATCGCTATCGAAGGCAACAGTCAAATTGCATATTTCTCTTCTCTGTTATTTTTCAGCCCAATACATTTTACTGTATCGACAAAAAATTCTTTCTAGTTTCACTTCAGTTTTGATTCTCGTGAGATTCGCTATATACAGTTGTGAGCTATGTGGCCGAAACTAACTTGATGAATATCCATAACGTATTAAAGTATCACTTTATTTTGAGATTTTCACTGGGTAGTTTACAAAACCGCAACAACCGCAATAAGTTCCTCATTGTACCATAGCTTTCTCAAGCGTTTCTATACAGGTGTAAGCTTTTCGAGATATTATTAAAACACATGGCAGTAACTCTTCAGTATTTTGCGAAAAAAATGTTGCTTACGATGTCGCGTACAGAGTATATATATACCTCTCACATGCTGTTGAATGACTTGCCACTTTTCGTCCAGAAATTAAATAATTGGTTGATTCCACATGGTTTTCTGATAGAGTTATGAAATTAAAATATTTCTATGTGGTCGCTTTGAAACATTAAATGGAAAGTGCTTCTGAAACTTTCAAACTAGTTTTCCTATACAAATTTGATTTTGTTTTTGAATCAGATATTATTATATGTTCTGCTTGCTAAATGAAAAAATATATTTCTGTCTCATCAAATACTGCATTCATATCATTTTCTTACATCTTTTCTTTCCAAATTTTCTTTAAGGCTATAAACAAGAAGAAATTCAAGAAGCTTTTTGTCCAAAAGACTAATCTCCCCTGAAAATATCCTTTTTTCAATTTAAATACAGGTACTGATGTTGATATTCAATATACCTTAGCTTGATGTTGATGATTATTTCTTTATCATCAGTGGATAAGGCGAATGTACTCTTGGGTTATCTGCTAATCAAGAATTCTTTTGAAATAAAAATTTCAAACCTCTTCAGGTATTTTATTGAATTTTTTCTCATTCCATCTTTGATCTATCCTTCCTTCTTTGACATTTTTTGGTGATCCAGTAAGTTAATAAATGCAATCAAGTGTGTAATGTCCTATTGGAATGAAAATTTCTGCAAAGTTCATCAATACTTTTACCAATTATTGTGATCATAAAAATGGAATCTCGATAAAATCAGTATCACTTCATATACCTTGAGTAAAACATAGTTTTCATTTTCATTTATTTTCAAACATTCAAGAAGTGTTTTATTTCCTATTTTGATACAGCAGTTATGTATAATATATGTACTGTTATAAAAAGTCTAAGTAACAACAATGTATGAAGATATTCACAACATTACAGAAAAATTCAGATACAGAAGTATAGTGAGGTCACCCAAGTACGAAAGAGTGGGTAATTCAAATTTCAAAATTTGTGTACCAAATTTTATTAATTTTCAAAAAACAGACAACCGATATAGGTTGTAAATTAATGTCGAATAAAAAAAATGATATCTGTTAAGTAAAATTGGAAGAGACATAATGAACTTGTTATAAATAGTTAGAAATGATGAAAATTTCGAATATTATTGTTGTGAACCACCTCTTTAAATACGGACATCAAGTGATGCTTTTGAAGAATTTTTATATTTAGACATAAGTGAGGTTAACCATTCCTGTACAAAATTGTTAAGTAATGATGTATTTGAATTTAGGAACAAGTAGCAAAATCGTAGAGCAGATAGTTTTTGTGATATTAAAGTTGAAAAATTGAAGTTATAAAAATCGAGAGTTGGTAACTAAGGAGAGTGAGAGATTTTCAACTTTTTTATCAACAACAGGATTCTTCTCAAGGCAACGAAGGTGAACGCCACGAAAATTTTTGTCTCCGGAAATTGAATAATATTATAGGGCTAAGTGGGGTAAATGTGAACTCGGGGTAATTGGAAACAACTCTGTGTATTATAAAGTATTCAAAATTGTTCACTTTCGCGCGCTAACGCTTGTCGACACACTCCAGCCGGTAATGTAGCCGCATGTCTTCGTTCCGTACAGTTGTTTTTATGTCTGCATTGACGAAAAGTTTTCGATGGTGTTAAAACATTTATACTTCGTTTTGGACACTAGTACCGGTAGTTAGTGTTTAAAGTGCTTCGAGGTGAGTATTCAAGTGAATATTGCTTGCGATGGTAGTGATTTGATGTGAAGAAGTATATTTCATGGAACTAACCTCCAAATTATCATTGTGAATTGAGCAAATGAGTGTTTACAATTACCCCTTTGAAATATGCACAAGGGGTAAATGTGAACGCCAATTTGGGGTAAATGTAAACAACACTTTACCACTACAAAAGTGCATTTATTTAATTCCAGACAAACAGAAGGATGCCTAGAAAATATATAAAGAAGAAGACGACGGAGAGATACTCTAAAGACGATCTCCTGAGGGCAGTCAGTGACGTGAAAAATAAAAATTCAACTCATCGTCAGGCCTCACAAGAATATAATATTCCCGTAGCAGTTATATTCCATAGAATAAAGGGCCGAAATGTACCTGAAACCAAAATGGGAGCAGGACGGTCTACTGCCTTAAGTACCGAAGTAGAGGAGCAAATAGTGGAATGTTTCAAAGCTCGAGCACGGATGGGTTATCCATGTAACAAAGAAGAGTTACGAGACCTCATTGCAACATTTGTCCAACAAAGACATTTGAAAACACCTTTCAAGGATGGCCAGCCTGGCTTAGATTGGTATTATAGCTTCATGAATAGAAATAAAACTTTGTCATTCAGGAAGCCTGAGCATCTTAGAAAATTAAAAGAGGTGGTTATTAAAGAAAAATTGATGATGCTGCATTTGTTTTCAATGCTGATGAAAGCGGTTTTGGAAATGATCCCTCCAGGATAAAGGCCATTGGGGAACGAGGAAAGACCTTGTCAAAAGTTTCTGGTGGGTCTGGAAGGGAGTCAACAAGTGTCTTAGCTTGTGTAGCGTCTGATGGTTCATTTTTGCCGCCCTTTATCGTTTTCAAAGGCGGTGCAGTGCAAGCTAGATGGACCTCACCCAAGGCCTATCCAGGAACTGTTTATTCTGTGTCCACCAATGGATGGATGGAAGAAGCCCAGTTCTTCAACTGGTTTGAAACTGTATTTGTCAAATGGGTGAAAAATTTGAGAGATGTCAAAAATCTACCAGACCAGAATGCGTTACTTTTGTACGATGGACACAAAAGTCACATAAGTTTGAGAATCATTGAATGTGCACTCGAAAATAAAATCATACTATTCAAGTTTCCAAGCCATTTGACAGACAGGCTTCAGCCGTTAGATAAATGTGTTTTCGGTCCGGTGAAAACCTGCTGGGAGAAAAAACTCATTGCCCATGGAAAGAAACACATGGGGCTTGGAGCAGGGCGATTGAAGAAAAATGAATTCACCGAACTTCTGGGGGAGTCTGGAAAGAGTCTTTCACTGAAAAAAATATTATTAGCGGATTTGTTACCACTGGAATATTTCCAGTCAACGCTGAAAAGTTTCCAGAGGATGAATTCAATCCTACTGATCTGATGAGATTCAAAGAACAGCAGCGAAAAGCTGATAAACAAAATGGTCAAATTCTACAGTGTGAAATCACTGATGTCGAACCAGAATCGAATGACAGTGAAGAAATTCCAGAAGAAGCGGAAGTGAAACAACTTCAATCAATTCCGTTTACACCTGCTGATTCAAATACTAATCGTATCACTGTAGCTTCAGATATCATTGGTATGTTTTCATCAGCAATCGTTAAAACTTTGAACGTTGACTCTAGCAAAACTTCTGCTGAGCCGAAGAAGGTCATTCCAAGATTGAAACAGGACAAGTATGGAGAGGTATTAACGACTGAAGAAGTTTTAGAGCGATTGAAATAAGCAGAACGCAGGAAAGAAGAAAAAGCCATACGAAAATGTAGACCCCGCATGAAAAAGAATACCAATGAAAAGCTCAAGAGAAAGCGCAAGGAAGATAGTGAAAGCGAGGAAGAGAACGAAGTGATTCCTTATGATGAAGACTCTGAAGGAGATCTCAATGAAGATGAAGGGGCAGAAGAAGTTGTAGCTAAAACCTATCCAGAGGTAGAATATAGACTGCCTGAGTGGCACTTTATTCAGCCTGGAATTTACTTATTAGTTAAATTCCTCGCAGGATCCAGGAGTAGCATATCCTATATATATGTCTGTCGTGTGCGTGATGTAGATGAAGAAACTGGAGACATTGAAATTGTTGGATTCAGACGCAATGACAGAATTGGAGCTGAATATATTGAGAAAGAAACTGATATCTCTTCAATTGAATTTGAAATGATCGAAGCCTTGTTACCTGATCCAGAAATTTCAATTAAAGAAAGGAAAAAAATTCATATATTTCCTGGATGAGTGAGTGTTTTTGAAAAATAACATTTGTTTTGACTCAATTTTGTCATTAAAATGATTTTGTAAGCATTAAACTCGTTTATACTAAACTGACCTTCATTATTTTGGTAAACTGTACGTTATACCGGGGTTTAGACGTAGGTACCAAATATCATAGGGGTAATTGTGAACAGGCAAGTAAAGTATATTATGTGAAGTCAAAATGCTTATTCTCATTGCTGTTCATATTTCCCCCTACTAGATTCACCAATAAAATGATAGGACTCCGAATAACGTGTTTCCATTTACCCCTATATTAGGTAGAGTCTATTTTTTTAATGGGGTAATTGTAAACAGCTGTTGAAACTCAGAAAAACACTCACATGAAGTTGAAATTTGGGAAAAATGTTCGAAACAGATGGAACGGTATGGGTACTATTACAGTTATCAATAATTTTTTGTTCAACTCGACATATTTTATGTTCAATTATGAAATGCAAAAATCGTTTACATTTACCCCACTTAGTCCTAATAGAAAAGTTAGAAAATTCAATATTATTGTATTGTATAATAATAATCAAATGCGAATATAGTAAAAACCAACCTGATAAGCCAGATTCAGTCCAAGTTCCAATGATTGTAACATTCCCAGTAGAGTGAAGAGGAATTCAAAGGTTAGAAATATTACACTACACGAAACATTGGAACAAAACCAGGTATTTACCTATTCTTGTTCAAATATGAAATATATGCATATATAAAAGAAATTGTCCAAGAACAAGAAACGAATTGAATCGAATTTTTGAATCCAGGAATTTCTATTGAAATCAAACAAGTCACACTGACCCTGAAATAATAACTAACATTTCGCAGACAAATAGTGCTTTCCGATATTCACAATAATTAGTTCGGTGTAGACTAATTGTGTAGTTAATTTTGTCTTTAGATAATTTATTTATTTCAAATTTAAAATTTTTTACAGTCCTTATTGAATTGTTCTAAATTTTTTTGATTCAGTTGTGTCTTTTTCAAATTTATTCACCTGCTAGTAATATCAATTTGGGTAAGTGATCGTTGTGTTTGTGCTTGAAGTCGCCTGAGATGTTGAGAAAAATCTCTATACACTGAGTTATACGATTTCAACTCAACGTAAGAGTTAAGCTAAATCCAAATTGTTATTTCAATAATAATAAAAACGATAATAATAACTATAACTTCACTAACAAAACCCACTTCAATTCATTATAATAATAGTACATAACCCCATTTTTTGAACTGATTGGAATAAATGTTTTCCTAATTCCCGTGTAAATTTAATGCTTCAACTCATTATTTTACAAACCCTAGCCCTATTTTCATTAGTAACACATACAATCACATTTCACACACTGAAATTTAATAACAAAAGACAGTTATGCAATCCAGAATCCTGAACATCAACAATTCGGTATCTATCTGACAGGTATCTATCCATTAACCTACACAGTGGGTTAGATTAGGTTAGGTTAGGTTAGGTTACACCTATGCTGTAGATGTAACCTACAGGTAGGTGTATCCTACAGGTAGGTTGATGGATATGTATCTATCCATTAACCTACAGTGTAGGTTAATGGATAGATACCTGTCAAAAAAACAACTATTTCTCTGGCTAATATCATGAAGAGCGTTGGATTATATCCAACAGATGTCAGTGCAGGAATCTTCACAGAAGACTTTCCTGCATATTCTGTTGGCGATACAACTGCTGGAATCGATATTCAATTAGAAGACGGAAAGAGACGGGAGGTAGCGCAAGTAGATAAAATTGTTGCACATCTTACTCACAAGAAAAGTCTTGAAGGTTCTAATTTGGTTAGCGAAATGGGCATCGGGGGACAATTATTTTCAATCACAAACTCAACTGACACTGGATTCGTTTGGACATGCGCAGTAATGTTGGCAGTCAATGATAATGATTGTACAGAAGTGAAAATGGTAAGTGATCTAGTTCTAGGGCTGCGAAGGCAGGCTTCGAAAGTACTCCATAACATTCCAAAGGGTTACTAAAATGATTATCAAACTTTAAAAATTCACTATGGATAACTATGTGAAACAAGTCAACCTGATCCACTAATGAGCAGATATCAATAACCATAGGAGTTCTTCAAAGATTGTAGGGTAGTATAGGTGGAACTTATTGATTTGACTCACCCTCCAAGTTCCCAAGAAATATATTGGTAGATAAAACTACAGGTCTTCAAGGACACCAAGATGCGACAAGAACTCTGGGTACTTCAATACTCAACGATACATGCTGGATTGATAGCTGCACTAGAGTTCGAAGCTGAGTGGATTGTTTCTGAAAATTAGTTACTACGTGAAACCAGAACACTTGCAGCGGGACTGTTCTATGTAACTAAGGCTCAATATTGTACAAGAAAAGGATATATCAAATCAAGGTAAACAACAAGTTGCTCCTGAATTTAAGCGGAGCAGATGAATGACATTGGTTTGGGCAGGGGAAACGCAGATCGTCTACATCAGAGCGGAGGCATAGGTCACCAACCCCGAAAAGAAAAAAAACTAGCTGGTGAGTTTTGCTAAATAAAGAACTGATTTAGAGCCAGCAACCATAAAAAAATATTCATCAAACGATCAGAAGACTAGATGCAGGAAGATGAACCACGGACGAAATAGGAGAAAGCCAGAAGAAAGATGATGTAAAAATTATTCAAAACTGGTTGACAATGAATCTTCAAGTAAGTTGCATTTGTCAAGGCTCATTGGGCTCAGTCGATTCCCTATTTCTCTGCGATAGCCCACCCAATCACAAGAGAAAGGGTCTTGGCAAGGCAATGTAAGTACTCCAGTTGATCTCATCAAGAGCACACGTTGACGGTATGGAAAATAATCGAAATTCCTTTCGGAGCTAATTATATGAGAAATCGTCCAAATATCTCAATTGAAGAATTATAGGTTGACAGCCCCAGAAACTTAGAAACCAACCAATGCAAATATTCAGGTGTTATCCTGAAAAACTCGTCATGTCAAACTCTGTTCGATTCAAAATAGAACAAATCAATTTTCAATTTCCACCGTTATCAAAAATGTTGTATTATTTTACGAAAATCAATGTCAATTTTTATTTCTATCTTTTTAAACTATGAAGACATCTTCGTTCGATTATGATTATAAACATTATCTTAAACAAACTTTGCTACTGACGGTGCCGAACAAGTTCCAAATAGAAACAAAAAAAGGGATTGATTGAAATTTTAATCGGATCATTAATCTTCAGTTTGCGTTACGCCCCGTTATGTGTATGAACTAACCCCGACTTGATTGGCTCTTTGAATATTTTAATTAATTGTTATTTATTGAACTTCGAAGCGGTTCTCCCAATAGTGGTATATGCATCATCTCCTTCTTCATTAAACAGAATGCTAGTTCTATCGGATAAGAATGAACATTACAGTATATCAACTATTACTTTCTCAAACTAGAGGATAAAATGCATCAAGACATAATGGTTTCATTCTGCTTGGAAATACTTGCCAAAGAAATCACTCTTAATTGTTTTTACTACTTGGGGGCCGTCTACTTATCCCTCCTAGGTCTTCGGAAAACACTGCAGCCCCAAGGGCCTATTGCATTTTGATCTTTTTTTTCAAGACACTCATTTCGACAATCGTGTGCCCTGTACTAGTTCGTACAGTTCCCTTTTACATGTGCCATATTCTTCTAGATATAATTCAGGTTGCCCATAAATTGTTCACCTTCTATGATCCAATACTTCATATTCGCATGAAATATGACGAGTTGCATCTGTTTATTTGTTGCATTGCCTGTAGTTAAGGTCTCCGTTGTACAGTCGTATCTTGTTCTGGTGTACTCTCATTGGACAGTGTCCAGTGAGCAGCTCTATTTTTGTACTGAGCTGATTCTTTCTCCAAGCAGGTCTTCAGTTTTCTTCTGGAACTATCATTTCATGAAGGTTGTACCGTGTGTGTTTCCTGGCATGTTTTTCCAGTACCCTCTATGTTTTGCGTAGACTCACTTTCCGATAAGGTTCCTTACCAAAGACTTTGATACCCCCACAGCTGGATCAGGGCCTTTATATGTATCCGTTTCTATCCCACTCATCAGCTATTTCATTGCCTGTGATACCATGTGTCTAGCAAAGGCACGCAACCCCTTCTGGAGAAGGTCTCCATAATCGAGGAGTACCCACGGCCCAAAACTGCAAAAGACCTCCGGCAGTTCCTAAGTATGATTAACTTTTACAGACGTTGAGTAAAATGTGGTTACAGATGCTTTCTCCCGGGTCGATGCAATCGCTGCCCCACTCGAGTTCGAGGCTCTCGCAGCGTCTCAGCAACAGGACCAGCAGCTCCAGGAACTCCGTCAGAGAAATGACTCCGGCCTGATCCTGCGCCAAGTGACCATCCCTGGATCTAACGCTGCCATCTTCTGCAACGTCTCCACGATGACAGCGCGGCCCTTCCTGACAGCCGCCTTTCGCAGACCAGCCTTTGATGCTATCCACGGACTGTCGCATCCTGGTGCCAGAGCGACCACCAAACTCATCAGACAGCGCTTCGTCTGGCCCTCCATCAACAGAGATTCCCGTGCTTGGGCCCGCGCCTGCATCCAGTGTCAACAGTCCAATATCTCACGACATGTCTCAGCAACCATTGACAAATTCTCAGCACTTTCTAGACGGTTCGAGCACGTCCATATCGACCACATCGTTATGTCGTACTCCGAGGGATATAAGTATCGTCTTACCTGCGTCGATCGCTTTTCACGATGGCCAGAAGCAATACCTCTCCAGGACCAGGAAGCCTCAACAAACTCATGGGTACCGACCACCTACGGACCACAGCATCCCATCCTGCAGCCAACGGCATGGTCGAGCGACTCCACCGGCAACTGAAAGCCTCCATCAAGTGTCTGCAATTCGACAGGTGGACACATACGCTCCCGACCGCTCTCCTGGGGATCCGTTTAGCTTAGAAGGAAGATTGCAGGCCACTGCTGCGGAAATGTTGTATAGTGAACCACTTCGGTTTCCTAGTAAATTCCTGATGTCCACCTCCACCAGAGGGTACCACTGACCTCGATGACGACTTCATTCCAGTTCCTCCAGGAGATAATCGATCTCCGTCACAACAAGAAGCAGCATCACCACCTGCCCGCAGGACGCGCTCAGGCCGTCGCGTTCGATCCACCGAACGCTACCAGGCAGGCTTCAATTAAATAATTTTTTCTACTTTTCATTTCTTTTTGACGATATAAATTAGTCATCACAAGTTGAAATAATTCGCAAACCTCTTTCTCTCATCCAGGAAAAATTCAAAATTGTCTTTTACTTTCAACTGAGTATGTTAATAGTAAGTAAGGTTAATAGCAATAAAACGAATCAACAGTACAAATGAATTTGAATTTACTCTTCTCGACGTGAATATCCTATATTTCTTTAGAAAATAGTTGAATAGTTGGAGTGTTTGTAATTCGTCTTCACACATCCTATTTTTGTAAAGTTTTGGGTAGATCATCTATTAGTACGGAAAGAGCAGGCATAATATCTTTCTAAATTTCTATATTGACCCGATTGAGTTCGTGGAGGATATTTGCCTCCTTTATAACCGTTAAGAGATGCCTTGTACTTAGCTTCTGTAACATGAAAGGTTTGCTTAACTTCTTCTGAGGATTCCGCTACTTCTGGCATATTATTATATAGGGCATTCACAGCAATATGTTTCGCCAATCATAGTAGTTTGACTACTTACTTTTGCATTTGTTTTAACATATTCTTTCATAATGCCCCATCTTACATATTTGTAATGCTTTGTGGATCATCTTCGTGTACATATTAATTTGCAATTCAATGTTCATATAGCTGAAAATAGTTGTATAACATTTTTTCCAGGCTGCAACTGAAGAAACATTCTTTTTAAATCATAAGTGTGATTATTTTCCGTTTAGCTTCCCAAATACGCTTCAGTAAAGCTTAAATTTCGATAACAATGGCATCAATTTTTCAAGTGTCTGTACCAGTTGCTATTTTGAAACAACGGGATTCCTTCCACATGAATCAAATCCTTTCAATATGCTAATACGCAGCAGGTCTGCCACATTCATCACCACGACATTGACAAGACAAATCACCGGGCCTGCCCAAGCTTCGTTCTTTCCCCATTTGCCGATGGACTACGACCGCGTGAGGTCGAATTGCTTCGGAACATGAAATCAAGACATTCAATTTGACGGCTATAAGTGCTGTAGCCATTAAGAAATTAACAAGTTATTACATATCATGTAGGCCGATTTTAGATATCGAAAATTAATCATTTTTATTTGTGATTGAAGTTGAATGATTTCTGCTGGTTATTGATATAAACGCTGGCAGAAATTTCCACACTATACTAAAACCAATAATGATTGAGAGTAGAAGTAAGCCCAGTTGACAGCAAATCGGGGGCGTGCTTATTAATTTTTGAGAGGGTTAAGAATGAAAGAAAAATTCTTAGTACAATTAGTTAAAATATTCATGAACATTTTTTATTCATTTCATTAAAACTTTGCAATATCGTAATTTACCTAATCGTTGTAGTTATTAGGTGGGCCTTATGAAAACGGATTAATAATCGTGGTAATTATAGTAGGTACCAAATAAATTAACAATATTAATAAAGAACACAATATATATATATATATATATATATATATATATATATATATATATATATATATATATATATATAACTTTTTTTCACTATTGGGTTGCAGCAATTGATAAGTGAACACTTTATAACTATTCTCAAGCTTTCGGGTAACTTAAACTCATCGTCAGGGGTACTAGAAAATACAAATTACAAATTTTTGATAATAGAATATAATATAAATGTAAATGTACAAATTTTCGTCTAATCTTCAACCTCAGATTCGTCACTGTTGCTACCGCTATCATCAAAGTGAATTATGATTGGTTCAATATTGTGTTCAATACGGTTGTTTACGTCCCACATCTTTTGCTCCTCTTTTAAAACATGCTGCATGCATTTCTTCCAGTCTTCTGCAGAAACAGTTCGAATAGCTTCTTGTAGGTGATGTTGCACGTCCACTAATTTAAATGTTCTGTTTTCTCGTGCCACATATCCTTTTACTTGCGCCCAGATTAATTCTATTGGGTTCAATTCGCAGTGGTATGGTGGTAACCTTAAAACTGTAATTCCACGACTTAACGCCATTTCATCCACTGCGAATTTTTTATATTTGTCGGTGTGTAATTTTGTTAGCTGAAGTAGTTCTGCCTTTAAACTATCTTTGTTATATTGGATGTTCTTATTAATTAACCATTCTTGAATTGCTGCTTTTTTCCATGATTGTTTCGGCAATGGTTCTAAATGTCGACTATGGTATGGGGCATTGTCCATGACGATGACAGACCCAGGTTCCACAAGTTGAATGATGCCTTCAAACCATTTTTCAAACACCTCCGCATTCATCTCTTCATGATAGTCGCCTGTTTTCTTAGATTTAAATATTAATTCACCATTTGGTAAAAATCCACTGTCGCTTCCTATATGCGTAACTATCAGACGACTACTTTTCCAGATGGCTGTTTTAATCCAACTGACAAACCTTCAATAAAGGCTTGTCGTGCACTTGTTATATTACCATCCTGCCATACTTTTTTGACCGTATGTCCTTGGTTAACCCATGTCTCGTCCATGAAGTACAATTTTTTTTGAGCTTTCGAAATTCGTCAATTTTTCTTAGATAGTTTCTTTTCCATGCTATTATTTCTTGATGTTCAATGAGAATGCTTTTCCTGTCAACATTTCCGTACGTGAATTTCATTTCGTGTACAAGTTTCCTAAAAGTTTCTTTACCCATTTTTGGGACCAATTCATGATCGCTAAGTGCCTCCAGAACTGTTTGTAGTGTGGGCAGCTCATTTCTGAAAAAGAAACTGTGAATAGTTCTGCGTATATGTGATTTTTCCTGCGTATATGTCATTTTTCAATGGGCATAATGATTTGATAATCTTTGACTCTAAAGGGAAAGTTGATTGATACAATTTTCATTATTATCAATATGAGTTTTGGTATATATATATATATATATATATATATATATATATATATATATATAAAAACAGAAGTTAATATCGGACATAGCACTCATGAAAGTGGCAAACCATAGACACGTGTTTCGGGCTTTTGGCCCATCATCAGTATGGTGCAGCCAAGTGTGAGGATGGGCAACACTTGGTTACCAAAAGATAGAAATACAAATGCACGGAGCCACCAACAGGAGCCAACCGCATATTTATATATATATATATATATATATATATATATATATATATATATATATATATATATATATATATATATATATATATATATATATATATATATATATATATATACAGTGTCACACATAATCATCTCTTCAAGCAACTTTTGATATCTCCATTAGGTTGTGCTTCAAAAATGATGCCAAACGACATGCATATGACCGATCAAGTGATTTTTCTTCCCTGTCCAATTTGACATTTTTTTCAAAAAATGTTCAGAAAAGCAGTTATTGCTCAAAATTTCGAAAATCGGTAAAGGGAAAAGATGACTGTTTTTTTTCATTTTCTACCCATATACCAATTTTTAGCTCTCTAGTACAAATTTAGTTTTTTTACAGTTTTTCGAAAATTTGACATTTGCCGATTTGTCAAATTTAGCCAAACCTCAACAAAGTTAGTGCTTCATGCCTAACTTATCTTTCCAACGCATTTTTATTACCAATTGCAATTCTAAATACAACTTATTTCGCAAAAATTTAAAACACCAGAAAAAATTATGCCAAAAATGATGCAAAGTTGATACAGTATTTAAAAACAGATAAATATTTCACTTTATTTCTACTTTTTGCGAAATAGCTTGATACATAAGCATAATTAAAAAACAATATCAATGAAAAGTCAATAATTTATTCTTTACTGCACTTTTCAAACACTTAAACTTTGATTTACTAATTACGAAAAATTACAACGAAATTAAACTAAGGGTACTGAGGAAACAATTGAACTGAACTGAAGAAGCAAAATATTTAATTGTCATATGACATTTGTTGAAGAACTCAAAATAGTGTATATCAGTTCTAGATTTAAAATAGTTTATTCGTTATCTAGTGTGTTGTTAAAAATGCTGAATCTTCAAGAGAAAATCGAAATCGTTTTAATATGCGGCGAGAATACCGGTCACCGACTAGTAGCTGATATTTTCAATGCCAGACATCCTGCAGGAAATATTCATCAGTCAACAGTTAGTAAGATAATAGCTAAGTTTAAATCTACTGTCTCGGTTGAGAATAATTTTAGAAAAGCACATCAGCCTTCTAGACATACTGAAGAAGTGGAATTTGAAATATGTTTGGATGTCGTAGAACATAAAAAAACAATTATTCAAGATATTGCAGATAGAACAGATTATGTTAACCGAGAGAGTATACGACGTATTTTACACAAAAATAAATTTACGCCTTATAAACCGAAATTTATCAATACATTAAAAGAAAGGGACTTTGATATGCGCTTGTATCTTTCTTTTTGGTTTCAAGGGAAAAAAGAAGAAAATTATCATTTTCCTTATTAAATTTTATGGACAGATGAAGCGACCTTCTCTTCAAATGGCGTTGTGAGCTCGCAAAACTGCAGGTGGTGGGTAAAAGAAAACCCTCATTTCGTATTCGAATGTCGAGATCAATATTCGTTTAAGACGAATGTATGGTGTGGCATATTAAACGATCAAATTATAGGACCATACTTTTTTAGACATAATTTAAATTCTGCGGACTACCTACACTTTGTGAATACCGAACTATCTGAAGTTTTGGATAATATGCCCCTTCAAGTAAGAAATGTTGTGTGGTATCAGTGTGATGGTGCACCTATTCATACTACAAGGGTGGTTAAAGAGCGTCTTTTGGAAATATTTAGGGGCAAAGTAATCAGTCTCAATATGGAACACTTTTGGCCGCCTAGATCTCCTGATATAACCCCACTAGATTTCTTCTTGTGGGGTTACTTAAAACAAAAGGTGTATAAGCAAAGACCTTTTCGAGATATAAACCATTTGAAGGCAGTTATTCGAGAATGTGTTGTAAGCACGAAACCCCGTAGTATAAATAATGCAGTTAAAGATGTTTTAAAAAGGATAATTGATTGCATTGAACGTGGTGGAAGGCACGCCGAAATGTGACTTTTTATTTTGTATTTCTATTGGTATTTACATGGTTTAGGCATATGTTCTGATTTGATTTAGTGTTCTTAATTTAAATTATAACTTTATTTTAACAGATGATTTTTAGAATTTTTTACGGTTTAGTTTTCTAGGCAACAAAATCTAAATTGATTTCTGAAGTAATTTTGTTCATTCATACCTCATAAAAGATATTTAGTAAATGTGAAATTACTTTCGTATAACATTGTCGTTATGTTTCAAGTGTATGATACTTGATATTATAATCTCTAATTTCAGAAGGAGGCTGAAACAAACTCGATGGGAAGATCGATTTACATACCTAATGATCATACCAAATTCATCAACGCGTTTTTAGTGCAGAGTTTGACGTTTTCAAACAATTGCTCCGAGATGCAATTATTTCATGATCGAACGGATTCGTTAAGCGAGACTATTGCTATCTGACACCTGTTACTAGCAATTTATTATTGCAAATAAGTGATTATATTCAATTACCTCTCATCGAAGTTTGCCTCGATTTATCTTCGTTAGTGGATTAACAATATAATCATACTCGTCTATCCGATGCCAATGAACATTTGTCAAGAAGAGTTCAATTGCAATCTGAGAGTTCTTTAGTAGTTTTTCCATTTAGTTCAGGGTATCTACTGAAAATATTTTCCAACACCAGAACAAGAATTGCGGTTTCTTGACGCGCGTTTCGCTAACCAAGTTAGCGTCCTCAGGAAATATTTTATTTCATATTTTAGTGTTCAATAATAATCAACTCAACAACATTCAGTTGAATATTCAATTAAATTCAGTCGAATAATTACATTACATGAATAACTATTTTATGTGCTATTTTGAATTCATCAGAAAGTCGAGAATATGCTTGTATGGTGCCTATTCCCTCAATTTGAATAAATCCTTACTATAGAAAACATATTATAGGTTATATAGTATATTGGAGAGAGAAGGTAAATGCAATAGACCAAAGAAAGAAGTGAGAGCGGGAATGTCATGAATGAATACTCCTTAGAATTTTCGGATGATGAATTTGTATGATGTGATATGACAAATGTACTACTTGTACTACTTGTAGTTATATGACAAATGTACTACTTGTTAGTATTACCTGACTATACCGGTGAGTATTATATAACTATTACCTGTTATTGATCCTATTTCGAACAAAGATAATCACGCGCGTTTCGCTAACCAAATGAGAGTCTTCCAGAGATCATTATGACTAAATTTTACCACTATATTGGTTTTTTATATGCTAATGACCTAAGTACTACCTAACTATACCGGTTAGTATAACCTAACTACTACCTGTTATATTATCGATCGTATGCTTAACTACCTGTTTTAAATACCTCTAATTTGTTATTTATTTTCTGTACGTTAGTGATCATCTCTAATATCAATCGTTTTTTATTTAGAGTAAATGAGATCTAACAAAAGACTGTTCGAAGCAGAACCTTTGTCGCTGTTCAAAGAAGTCATTCCGCACTTTTCGATTTCCAAACTTTCGAAGGCATCCAGAAACCTGTTGTCATGTACCGGTCTCAACAATTTCAAACATTTCTCACTTATTCTACGGTCGTTCTTTATGGCATGTTGAGCGACACTACATTTCTCCGGCCTATGAAACCGAACATGCGAAACATATTTGGTTTGACCATCATCATCTGCAGCTGAAAAAGCACTGGAATCCATGAAGTCGCCCCGAAGCGCCAATTAATTTTTGTTGTTTCATAATTTCATGATTTGTATTACTTTCTTCTTTAATGAATTATTTCTCATCACAATCCTAGCAGCTTATTTCGTAAATACCAGACTTTTCTTTCTCTAACGTCTTCTTTTTTGGACTGCCCAACACTTTTTAAAGTGTACGTGTAGTTTTGAAATCCTCTCTTATATTCTTTTTTGTGATATCGATGACATATTTATTTTGTTGAAATTCATCTTCAATTAAATGATATAGATATAGAAATAAAATACTTTGTCTAATTTCCACTTATTTAATGTATTGATATTAATACGACCAAGGGTTCGATTTTTACACCATTCTCAAGTATTCTAACACTACTCACTCTTATATTCAATTTTTTGAATGTTCGGACCAACCCATTTTATCATAATACAAATCTGTTCATACTGTGTTCAATGATCTTCCGAAATTTTGTTCAAAAGCTTCCATTACTGTTATTTTTGCGGACGATACTTAGTATCTGCTTGATCTTTGTCCGAAGTAATTGTCGAAGAGAATGAAGTAACTAATCAAATTTTTGAGTGATGTTCTATAAATGGCCTGCTGCTAAATTCTGCTAAATCTCAAATGCTCAACTTTGTTACTAAAAATACAACAATTGATGAAAGCTATTTGGTAAGATTAAATAATGAAACTTTACATCAAGTTAATTGAACTAAATTCTTAGCTGTTGATATTGATAATAAACTTACCTGGAAGTTCCATGTTGATAGTGTCAAACTGAAGCTCAGTAATCATATATATTTACTTCGTAGGTTAAAACAAACAGTCTCTCTCGATGTTCTCAAGCTTTCATATCACAGTTCAATTCAGTCAGAAATTTCCTATGGTCTTGAGCAGTGGGGCTTATCAGCTAAAGCTGATGACGTTTTTGTTATTCAGAAAAAGGTAATCAGAATTCTGTCTGGTGCATCTTCAAGTAAACACTGTAGGTCATTATTCATTCGTTATACTTTATTAACAATGCCTCATTTGTATATCTACCAAACACTCTTTATATCTTCTATTAATTATCTGCGAGCGCTTTTGACAGCTGGTCGTACTGTCATCTTCTAGGCACTCCTCAAACTGCAGTTTGTGCAGTTTGAGAAGTGCCTCAAATTGGGTGGGTCAAAACATAGGTATGTTTTGACCCACGATTGTTTCATCGTGAGTATGGCTCAATGCACAAAAGAATTACAATAACTCTTGTGAAAAGAGAGGATGATAAAATAACTAGCTAGATGTACTGTAGACAAGACAAGATTTAATTCTAACTGTACTGTTACAAGGTTTGAAACGTAATGAAATGAATTTCACACAAATACAATGTTTCACATCGGTAGGTATTTTAGAGAAGGGGGGATAAACGAAGGTTTGGATTAACATAAGTAGGCGACATCATAATAGCGGGTAATTCCCAAGATAAGAGATACAAGGAATAATTGAATAATTAAAAATGTACGGGCTGCTTGAGTATTTGGGTTGAGTAGTGAGTATTTAAGGTATTTGGGAATATTGGATTTTATGAGCATAAGTGGATTAGAAAGGCTCGTAAATTTGAGACCAACTGGAAAACCCCGATTATAAATAATGAAAAATTGAGTAACTTAAACAAGATTAGTTAACAATACATAAAATAGAAATAATGCCATGAAAAAATCTGTTTTGTTGTACAAATTTTAGAGCTGGCAACTCTAAGCTAAATACTAAAAAATTAAGATTCACTTGAAAAACATAATCACCTCGACAGTAAGATCTTGAGACCCAACAATATCTTTAAAAGTCGACTCAAGATTTTTCTATTGCAAAAAGCGTACTACCCTGTGGATGAGTTTCTCCTTGAATCTTAATTTGATTGTAGCTTATCAACTTTTTTATGCATGTTTTATGTTTTTTTAAACTTTTTTATCTTTTTTATGTTTGTTTGACCTGTTGAATCAGCCAGAATTTTATGATGATGTTATGTTTTTTTTTTCTAATGTAATTGTGAAGGAAAACTGATTCAATAAATGATTGAATAGAATTTTCGGACGGTGCAAGATATCAGAGTCGCACAGAATTTTCGCAAATATGAATCACTTTAAGCACTTTTCCTTAAAAACAAACAATAATCTATGAAACACTACTTGGCGATTAGAGGGTGCTATCATTTTTTTGAAGTAAAACTTCTGTACGCGCACTTGACTAGGGGAGTAAGCTGATGAATGCGGGTCGAGACCTTTATGACAACTGTGATCGGGCGAGGCGAAAAGAAGTATAAGTTAGTGAAGATGGAAAAGAGAGATAGAGAGAGACAGAGTTACGATTCGTAAATTACAGTAGGAGCAAGAGGAAGAGAGAAATGCGAGCACACATTAACGGTCGAGTAGAATTAGGAGAAAACTGTCAGTTATTTTAGCAGATTTAAATGATAATTTCGCGTCCGAAGATGAAAAACGCGTGGTAAACTTTCTTCACGATAAATTAGAACTGAAAATGAATAACACCCGAAATGGAACAACAAGATATGGAACAGCAATCGATGAAATTTTGTATACATATCTTTCTCATTTTCATCCGAAAACATATGTATCTTATTTCTCGTACCATAAGCCCTATTGTCTCAGTCTTACGATCAACCATAGTAATTATTGATGTATCCGATAACGAAAATAATAAAAATAATAAATAAAAATGAAAAATATTTTCAAGAATATTAATCCAAAGATGAAATCTCATAATCCCTTGATATATTTAAATATTTGTAGAAAATTGATATATGTATAAAAATGTGTATATGCATGTGTTATACAAATATAAACATATATACATATAGATGGAGGTAAAGAAGTTTCAATTCAGTCGTGTCTTCTAAAGTACACTCGTTTTTTTTTTCAAATAATAATAATAAATGGGCTTTTGGGGATTAGAACAGTCCGCTCCTCAACAAACCAATCTGGAATCGGCTGCTCTCCGTCCAGCCATGAGTTAAAAACTCTGGCCAGATGGCGGTGGGTGCTTGGTAGTTTTTTTTTCAATTCTTTTTTTTTAGTTGTTTCAGGGATTTCAAATAATTTTATATATTAGACAATGGAAATCCGAGATAGTGAAATTCATCATGAATCATTGTCAATCATCTTCAAACAAACAGGATTCCACCTGATCAGCAGTCGGCGGATTATCCACAACACGTGGAGGCTTTTGGAATAAGCGAGAAGGTTTCTCGCGGAACCTAAGGTTTTCCGCGATACATCTCGCTCGCCTGACTAGTGACTTCTTAGCAGCCACTAACATTCGTATCCTATCAAGGCAGTGCTGTTTGGTGGTCAGCAGCACGCCTTGACTTGAAGTGTGATGGGTACGTCGTCGTTTGGCGGCTATTCGCAGCACTGCGGGCGTGAAAGGCCTGTTAGTCGCCCTGTAATCCATCACACATTGGATACGAGACACGTGTTGTCTCGCCGACGTGATCTTAGCCTCCATCTTATGTACACGCCGTTCAATCTTCCAAATAGCAAGGCTGGAATTTCGTCTTTCCGATTCGGGAAGCGATTGGACGTCGCTATATACGGCGGTCTTGATTTGCCAGATGTCAGCCTCTTCTGTTAGAACACTATGAACCTCCGCATCCAAACAAGCCAGTTCTTGTGGCTTCAGGGGCTTAATCCTGTGGAGCGCCCTGCGTGTTCTGATTGTCGTCTCCATTGGTGGTATGGTGCTGGTCTCCTCTCCAGCCGTGCCAACGGGTGGTAGAACTGCCACTTCCACCACTTCGTTAGCAGGCTGGGAAAAAGCTATATAGCCCTGCCGCCGAAGATAGGATACGTAATCCCTGAAATTTTGGGCGGAGAAGGCGGCATGCTCCGGATGTATTTCACACCACAGAGCATGCAATCTCGCTATGTACCCTCTTCGCGCAGGCTCACTACTCTCTTAGCAATGCATAAGGCTATCTCTTAGCTCATGCGTCTATTCAAAGCATCCGCTGTCATCACCAGGGTTGTCATCGGTAGGCGAATCATCGTTATGGGCCCCACCACCTTGCCTCTGACCCCTCCGAGCGGGTCTATTGTGGGGGCACCTTCCTTGATTACTAGGCACCAAGTGTTGGGTTCACCGAGTGGTTAGCCCTGTGGATCCACGGTCGGTACCGGAGGGAGAATAGTGTTCCCAATCCGGGTGCGCCTGGTCTGCCGGTCCGGTTTTGCACCAGTTGCCCGGGTAAGTGGTAGCGCAACTCACCAAAGGCCAAGGGTGTTAGTAGCCATCCCTGCTTACATTATTTATAAAGAAGAAGGAGATACAAAAATCAATAAAAGATCGAAGTTCAGCCGAGGATGTTTTATAACTTAACCTGGGGGATAGCATATATTATATAGAAATATAAAAATAATTACCTAGTATACATTGGTAAGTGGGTAGTTCATGAATTTTTGTGAAACTAAGAAAAAAACAAATGTGAATAAGTGAATATTAGAAATCTATTTAGCTTAAATAAGGTAAAATATATAGCAAAACATACACAAAACCATGACAAAGGGAAAACCATATGAGCAAGGCATAACATGAATATATTATCTATCCAGAAATGGATATGATATTTGATATGAAAGGTATTTCGATTCTTCATACAATGACCTTTTCTTTCATAAATTTCGATAACCGCTTGCGAAGTTAATGATGTTGGAATTTGGAAGAAATTTTATAACTTATTGGAGAGAAAAATGAATTGTTAACATAATTAGCAATAGATAGGTAGTAATTTGAAGGCTATTGAACAATTGCATTTTATTTCATCCTCGTTATTATCCATCCTTCACATGAAAGAAGGCAATTGAGCTAATGTTCGAAATGTTCTCCTTGAATCTCCTGACAGTAAAATTTTGGAATGTTTCTGGGATAATGCTGGCACAAGTTTTGGCAATTCTGTCACAGGTTGTGTGAATTCAACTTTCTCCTCGATATAGTCCCGAAGAAAAAATCGAGAGGACTCAAATCCGGTGAACAAGCAGGCCATTCCAGCTGACCACGCCTACCAATCCATATGCGTGGGTATGTTAGGTACAAATCAATTCCTTACAGGCCTGTAAAATGTGGGGGCACATTATTTTGTTGGGAACAACTGAATTCTTGAATTCATTTTGATTGTTGGCCACAATTTCCTGAATTTGTGGGTGCCAAAGGTTTTGAAGAATATCCAAATTGAAGTTATATTTTCCTCTAGATATATGGGACCAACAATGATATTTTTCAAAATTCGTTTCCTCATGAGTTTGAGTGTGACCTCAAAAAATTTGTGTTTTCATTCCTGACCGATTTCGTACATTTTGGTGGACATTTACGTTCAAAAACAGTGCATTCGTCATTAAAACAAATATTGTTTATGCAGTTCCGATTTGCAATCATTTGCAAGGTTATTAACTCATAAAACTTGATTCTTCGGTTAGGGTTATCTTCATTCAATCCATATGAAACTATTTGTCGTTCACAATTTTCCTGCTTTATTCACTGAGAACCTTGTTTTCCAGTTCACTGTTTACATTTTCAAAGACAAGGCATAACTCACAATTCACCACACAGAATAATTTATCCACTTACTGTACTAACACCGTGTTCACTACTCGAGTTCATCAATGTTAATGAACTGTCGCCCCAGTTCGTCGGCTCACTAACTGACTGAACATCGGTAGCATTCAGAAGGACCAAGGTGAAGTAATTCATTATTCACAGACGTTTATTGTCGGGAAATCATGGGCCACACTGAGACTGACATAAATTGAAGTGTGGAGGTAGCACTGATGCTGATAGACATACCCACGGATGTTCATGGGGCTAAATTTAAACATGATGTACTGTAAGGTAGGTTGAACAAGGTCATTGTTAAACATTGAAGCACTGTAGCTCACAAATTGTACCTCGAAAAAAAAAATACAACTTTTTCTATTCCTTTTCAAAGAAAAAACCCTTCAAGAATGCCAATTACATGGCTCACTCTTATATACAACTGATTTCAAGAGTGAGTAATATATTACAATCACATTCGAACAATTTGTATTTTTTTTCTGTTTCAATAATCCAGTTTCGAAACGTACATCACCAATCGCTTTCAAGGCATACTTGTAGTTTGGATCAAATAAATGAACATGGAGTCATCCTTTGCTGAGGATTGCTGCAAGACATGTTACCAAAAAATATAATTTTCTTGTCCTACTGACGCCGTTCGCTCCATCTATACCGATATCGTGGAATGAAATTATTCGAACGGTTTGAGCGGTGTATACGACGTAGAAACCAGTTGGTTAGCTACAAGGCTTGTTTACTTTGTGGTCAGTTGCAACTGTTATCGGTAGATGTCGGTAAATGACTATTAGATCTATGACTATTAGAAAAGCGTCCTCAAACCAATAATAGTTGATAATCAGATTCATAACTTACTTCTTTTGGAGCATAATTTTACAGTCGTGCTTGATTTATTTTCATTCTCAAAGCTCGCATTAAATCTTTGAACTATACAGTTCCCTCAAGTCAGTCATCGGAAATAGATTACTTTCCGAAACGTTGGCCGTTTTGGGAAAGCTAAAAATTATAATTGAATTTTTTCATTCACTTCACAGTAGTACTTTAATTTGTAAAATTATAAAACAACGATAAAAATAAAAACAACAATAAAAATTAATTGGCGCTCCGGGGCGACTTCATTGATTCCAGTGACGCATTTGCTTTTTTAGCTGCAGGAAAACCCGGAAAAACCTGCAGCCACAACATTACATCACTCATTAATTTCATTGGATGGCAAAATTTGTGAATACGATAAGTTACTGACTAATTGGACTTCTTAGTGGTTTAGATTACGCAGTGAACTGTCGGCTGAAAATGAGAATGTTTTCAATTTTTTTTTTCAATTCGGAGGATGGAATATGCCGTGATTTATAAATATATTAACAAATTATCGCAAAATTTAATTATGCCCATTATGTCTGATGGTAGCGCCTTCACCAAATATTGCATGACATGAAAACCTGAACCTTCACCAAATAATTATAAGTTACATTCGCATATCTATTAGGTTGTTTCAAAAGTTTTCTCAATTTTCATGAGTCTACTACGAACTGTATTATCTCACTAGATACCCATTAAGTTCAATAAAAATAAGAAACATTTGAATCATCGCACCTTTGCCAACACAAGTCAATTCCGTCAGCATGAAAATTGTGTTTTCAGGATTCGATGAAGTAGACAAAGGCCATTTTTGCCTGGTTCTGATTGGTGAAGATTCTACCAGTGAGAAATCGGATGGTGATTTGTAAAATGTGTGGAAGGGCGTTGTCGTGGAGTAGGATGATATATTTTTTGTCGACCAGTGCCATTTGCTACTGACACAATTTTCAGTACATTTCATCGTTGTGTAGTGATGGTATGGCCTGGTTGCAGAAAGTTATAGTGAGTCACACCAGCCGCTGACTACCATACAGTAACCATGGTGTTCTTTTGGTTTGTTTTCGCCTTTGGAAAGTTCCAGGGTCTCCCATCGGTCTCCAGTCACTGTCCTGAACGTCTCACAGACTGGTATTTGAGCCAAAAAGGTGGTTAAAAAATAATTGGTTGTAGTTTATGTCTCTATATCTACTTTTCATTCAATATAATGTGACTACTAACAATAGGGTCATGAAGTTATATTCATACATATACTTTAAGGAATTTACCCAAGCAGCTGTAACGAATCTGAAGCCGCTTTCGACCGGTTGAATTGCTACACCAGCCGAATCATCGAATAAACACATAACCTCACCTCGAAAGAATGCAGTCTTGAACTGCCGGTAAAATTCTAGACGAGTACCGAACCGTCTACAGAATCCTATATAGGATCTTTACCGATATAAACTCGTGTTCCTGACCCAAGAGGGTAGTTTAGAAAGTGAATCGAGCGGCTAAAAACGAAATTCGAATAGTGGAAATGAATTAGGCATTAGTTGCTAAGTGTATTTGTAAAATAAATGTGTGAGTGCTTGGTTATCACTGATAATTCGTTGTGTTTCGTGAAGTGGAGGGTACTGGACTACGGAAATATAAACTGGTAAGTGTTTTCGGACTCGATTAAAACAAGTGGACACACAGTTTTGTGGAAAATAAACAATAGGAAAGTGCACCTAGCGCGCTTGGAAAGTTGAGTTCAATAATGAGCAAACTTGATGAGAAAACCAAATTGCCGAAAGATGAACTTCAACAAAATTCAAAGTGCCTCGAGGAGAAGCTTCTAGTAAATTCGAACAGTTTGGATGACAAACTTCTGGAGAATTCGATGGGACTTGAAGAGAAGCTTCTCGAAAATTCGAAAAGTTTGGAAGATAAATTTTAACATGGACGAACTTCAAAAGGCAATAAAAAATGTAAAAGTTAGTTCTGAACCAGGAAAACTCTCCATGAAGCCGCCATATTTCCACGGAAAAATTCTTTGGGCAAATTACCGCCGACAATTCGAAGCTGCGGCCAGAGCGAATGCATGGAATTCAGGAGAAAAGGCGGTAGCATTAACACTGGCGTTGCGCGGAGAAACAATGAATATTTTGCAAACCCTCACAGCCCAAGAACAGAAAGACCCACCTAGAGCACGTCCACCATTCACAGCTAAAGATCCGCTGTCAGAAATCAGAAGAATCTCTACAGGAATTCAAGGCCAATTGGTTCGTCTGGTATATCTTGCTATACCGAAAAATGTAATGGAGTGGTCAGCAGTTCAGGCATTCTTGGACGGACTTCTCGACCAAAAAACGAGGCAGGCCTTGACACTAGCTCTTCCCAAACATCTCGTGGATGCACCGGCAAGTGCTCTGGAGTTTGAGGCTGCAAAAGAATCCTGCAAGAGCCAGAGCAAAGTTCGAACTATCGAGGAAGATGGACAGGTGCCTTCTGATATTGAGGCCACCATTAGAAAAGTAATAAAAGAAGTGTTGCCTGAGAGGAAACAAATAAAATGATGGAACTGTGAGAAAATTGGGAATGTGCGTGGCAACTGTCCTGCATTAAAAGAACCAACACCAAATCAGGAAAACTAGAGGGTGTCTATGAGAAGGGGCAATCGTCGGCCTGTGCCCAGCAAGCCCCCGTAGAAAACGTAGGCGTGCTGGAATGTTGACATTCTCCAACGACAAAACAAAGGTGTTTTGGTAGACGGACGCATCAACAACGAGCCTTGCACCATGCTGCTAGATACAGGTGCGACGAGAACCATTCTTGGGCTAACCTTTCCTCAAACACCGGCAAGACTTGAACCGTCAAGTTGGAAGCTACGCACCGCAACAGGGGAGCTAGCTACTGTATTTGAAGAACTATCAATTGAAATGAATGATATTGGGCAGCACTGAATTGAACCATCGAGCATTGGTGGCGGACATCGAGGACGATGCAATCATTGGAATGGACATAATGAATTCCACGGGGTTTGAGCTGAATTTTAAAGCCGCCGTCAGCTGTTGGCTGAAGACGTGTGCGTACCTGACAGGGCTGAAACAATCCTGGAGGCTCGCTTGGACGGAAGTGCGAGCAGCGGAATGGTGGTAATGTTCGAGCCCAAGATACACGATGAGAAAATTGGACGGTAACCGGTTGACTTGCTACACCAGCCGCCTCATCGAAAAAACACATGACCCCACCTCGAAAGAATGCGGTCTGGAACCGCCGGTAAAATTCTATACGAATATTGAACCGTCTACAGAGTTCTAGAAGGGACCTTTACCGATATAATCCCGTCTTTCCGAGCCAAGAGGGCAGTTTAGAAAGTGAATCTAGCGGCTAAACAAGAAATTCGAATAGTGGAAATGAATTAAGCGTTAGTTGCTAAGTGTTGTGATAAATGAATCAGTTTGTGATTATTGAAATATTGTTGAAAATGAATTGGTTTGAGACAGTTAATTCATCAATTTGCTACACAGCAATGTACTTACAAGCAGGCATTTAAAATGAAATACAAATTTTTGATATAATTATAACATTGATTTATTAGATGAAAACATTTTAATGTTTATTGAGGTAGCAAGACCCATTTGTATTACTAATACGAAGAACTTATCCTATATTAATAGTTTAACAAATAACTAACAGACGGATTCTGCATCAATGCCCTGAGATCCGTTGATCTTAAAAATTCTAAAGCTTCCGTCGAAATTGGCTTCTAGTTTCTTTTGGTATGTCTAAGACTACTAATAACTGGATCCGCTAGTAAAAACCCATTTATCAAATCCTCATTGCTGTCCTAGAAAATTTTCCCGCAAAAATTTTCTCTGTATTTGTGAAAATTCTTGTTGCACGTTTCTGCAGCGTCTTTGGTTAATTGACCAATCGGCATTAACGCATGTAATATTATTGTTGGAGTATGAATTAATATTTTGTGAATAGTTGGCGACATATATATTATGTTAAATCCAAAGTGTCCATAGTGTGTGTCCCAAATTTTTTGACATCCCGCCTCTAATATTATTTCACCCTTTGAATTAATTCGGGATCAGTTCCCGTTATAGCAGCTGCAGTATTCTCGTCCCTGAAAAATGAACGGGACGTATTCCCGTCATTGGTATAACCAACCCCGGTTTAGGTATGTCAACCAGTAATCCCATTTTTTCCTGAATTTCTTCCTTGGCTGAATTTATTTTATACTCATCACTTTTAATTGTGACGCGACTGAATTGTGTGTGGAGAGATTAGAAGACTCCAACCTCAATAAAAATATTCTCGGACAGTCAAGCGGCGTTGAAAACTCTAAATTGGTAGCAAATTGCCAAACACTACTCTCCTCGATAGGAAGACTAAACAGACTCTGGTCTGGATTCCTGGCCATACCGGCGTGGAAGGCAATGAGGTTGTTGGCTCCCTCATCAAGGATAATAATAATAATAGTAATAATAATAATAATACTTTATTACCTTTTAGACAAAAATTAAATGCAGAAAGGCAACGGAAATGCGTGCTGTCTTTCGAGGTAGTTCTATTATCGAAGTCAAACAACAACAAACAAGTAACAACAACAGAACATCAACATAATAAAAATATTAATAAAAATAGAAACCATGAAAAACATAGTACCAGTTGAAGCGGTGAAAACTATTCGAAAATTTTTATTCTTTCGTCATCTGGTAAGTTGTTGAAAATTTTTAAACCAAGTATACTTGGAGAATTCTTTCCAACCTCATATTTGGCAAATGGAATATGAAACAAAGAACATTGTCTTGTTGTCCTAGAGTGAGAATTAAAATTCATAAGGAAGTTATTTTTGTTTTCAAATATATATATATATATATATATATATATATATACACAACTCAAAGATGAACAGTGAGGGTAAGGTTGAAATTTTGTATTTTATGAAGGAGGGTGCTGCAAGCAGCTTCATCGGACCAGAACCTATCATTGGCTTCGCTATAGGCTATGGCAAATAAAGATTGATCACCTGGATGGCAAGAAGATTAATGGACTTTTGGCAGAATCTTCCAAGCGTTTACTCACCCTTCGATGTTTGATACCAAACAGTTGTTGGACTACAGTAAGGATGAACTACGATGTCTAATAATTCTTCTTACAGGTCACTGTCATTTGAATCATCATATACAGAGACTCGGACTGTCAAAAAATAGTGTGTGTCGCCTCTGTTTGGAAAATGATGAAACAGCAGAGCACATGCTTTGTGCCTGCCCTGCTGGGGACCGAATCAGGTTTTTAGAGTTCGGCAGAGCCGTACTCTTACCATCTGACCTGATAGACCACTCACCATACAAACTAATCGGCTTCGTTAAGAAACTGGGTTTATTTGGTCGAGTGTGTATAGGTGGAAGCCACAATAAAGCGATGCGGGTTGAAGTGGAGGTCGAATAGATTCACTCATTTTGGACCTTACCTAACCTAACCCAACCTATTTCTCAGATATTAATATCAGAGTTAAATTCAGAACCAATAAACCTATACGATCCAGCTCTTACTAGTCACACCATATTATATAATATTGTTTCCCAATGATCCATTCGTGTTTAGAAATCTACGGCGTTCGACAGCGGTTCTTACTACAAATCGATAAAAAAATAAATTATTCAAATAGAACAAAACGTTTCCTAACTCGACGGAGCTAGCAATTCGTCTAATTGAATTGGAGAACCATCAAATTAATTACTGATCAATAAGTAATACTATAAGACTATGACGTAATCTTGAACTGAAAGCGCACTACAAACAGTAGTTAAACCATTTTTCCTGTTCCAAATCAATAGCTCTGTCATAAATAGCAACAAAGTCGTAGAACGTGACGTGCAATATGGCCGCTCCTGTGAACAGGTCAAACAGTGGAAAATTATTAATATTGTATCGAAATTTGGGAGTAACTGCTGGTCTCTATCCGATAATGCCAACAAAATATTCTGTACTCAAAAAACTGTCCAACCTGTATAGTTATTCTATCCAGTCGATTTCTATATACATTTTAGCATCTCGTGTATTATATCACCTTCTCGATGAAACCAGTAATGAGACAAGAAAATTTTCTATGATTGAATGCCTACAGATGATCCTTCAGCTCTACTATATATTCATTGGAATATTTGGGTTGGCAACATATGGGCCACATTGGATGAAGCTTACGAATTGTTTTGTACAGTTCGAAGCAAATATGAGGCACAGAATTCATTTCGAAGACCTAGAAATGAAGGATCATATTTTACCTGCTGCTGTTTGTTACGCAATTACGTTATCAATAGATACCTACATTCTAAGAACCTCTTCAAACATATTCAGTTTCCTATTCATGTTTGTCTTTTTCCAGATATTCGTGTTTTTTCTGAATTTCTATGAGTTATGTGGAGCAATGAATAGATATTACAATTATTTGATTAGCATTGTCGAATCTACTCTGGATGCTCAACTTGAAATCACCCATATCAAATCAACAGCAAAAGAGATTAAGCTGATGTATGCGATTTTATTCAAATCTGTTGAACACTTGAATTCAATTATTGGAAAATATACAGCATGGCTCTTTATGCATGCTTTCTTGATCACCTTGAGAATATTTGATAATGCTGCCATGTATGCAGATGATATTATCTTCTATATGAGAATCTTTCACTCTGTGATTGTTCTGGTAAGTGAAATATTTTATATTCATTCTTTCGTGATTTCGATGTATTCGTTCAAAATGAATGTCATCCATATCAACATTTATGTGTGATTGATGAATTGTTTACTTTATGGTAATTCATGATCACTTAAATGAAATAAATAAAAACATTTTTGTCTAAATACCACTGGTAAATTTTATTAATTCAACCGGTTTCGGGTTTGACCCGATTATCAAATATAAAACTGAAATCTGAATTTTGAAATATCGATTTCATTAGAATTTACAGGTATGCTGCAAGGATAGGTATTTGAGAGACAGGATGCTCGCTTGAAATACCATCTTGAAAATTTTAGGGGTTGTTAAACTCATAAATTCAAGAGAGGAGACCTACATAAATCAGGTTGCTCGTTTAGGGGTATATGTTTCTGGTTTTTGATTGATTTATTAATTTCCATGGCCTCCAACAGATTAATTTTTCTCCCTTCATTATATATATATGTAGGATTTAGGATCATTTATCTTGTGGTTTGATTTTTGAAGATGTTCGTACGTTGCAAATTTTTTGTACAAACAGACGTGTTCACGCAGTCTTATTTCAAAATTTCTACCGGTTTGGCCTGTATATACAGCAAAGCACTCGCCACAATCTATTCTATATATACCTGATTTTTTCATTCTATCCCGTTTGGGTTTTGCATTAAACAGGGTTCTACCTTAATTATTATTACTTTTGAAAGCTGTTGAAATTTTGTGTTTAGAGAAATAATTTTGAGTATTTTGTGAAAGTTTACCTGAGTAGTGTCGTTGCTTTTCGAGTTTGAAAGCCGTGGGTTTTTGGAATTTTGGAACTCTCTTAGTCGATTGATGGTGGTTGGATTTCTGGTTCAGATACTGTCCTGTGTGAGTGACTTTTCGATATACAGATGTTTCCCATTTAGTGTCCTCTTCACCAATACGACAAGAAAGGCAATTTGTTGTAGACTTCCTTCTCCATTTTGAAAGTGATGGAAGGATATGATGGAAGGATCAAGATCTTACCTGCAGATAAGGGAAACGCTACTGTTGTGATGGATACTGATCGAACAGAAGATCGAAGAGGTGTTTCAGGAAGGAAAATACACGAAAATTGTAAGAGACCCTACTGCATCAACTGAAAGGAAGTTGTACCTGACTTTGAAAAAACACCAAGTCTATTTTTCAGAAAAAGGGATATCATCGCTGACACCGCACCACAGTAAGTCCCCTCACTTGTATGGACTCCCCAAAATCCACAAAAAGGATGTTCCGCTCAGACCGATCATTAGCTCCAGAGATTCAGCCATTCAGAATTCGTCCAGGTTTTTTAATACCAATAAATAAACCATTGCAAGGTAAAACATCATCTTTTGTGAATAATTCAAGACAATTCGTTGAACTACTAGGGGAAATCGAAGTCAAAGAGCAGGATCAACTGACCAGTTTCGACGTGGAGAGCCTCTACACCAACGTTCCTGTCGAAGAAGCACTTCAAATCATACAGAAGAAGCTATCCGAAGATGGGGACCTGAAAGATAGAATAAACTTACCGATACAAGCAATCATGTTATTACTAGGATGCTGTGTACGGAACTGTTACTTCCAACTGACGGACGATTTTTTTACGCAAGATGAGGGACTGCCAATTGAATCGCCACTTTAATTGAATCGCCACTTTCACCGATTATAGCTAATATATATATATATATATATATATATATATATATATATATATATATATATATATATATATATATATATATACATATATATATATATATATATATATATATATATATATATATATATATATATATATATATATATATTGTTAAGATAAGTTTTTTTATAAGATTATTGCAAAGTTAAAGATTTTCAAATTTTAATTAGTTAAAAGTTTACATTTATTTTAGTAGTTGAAAGTTAAAAGTTTGTATTTATTTTGATAGTTCGATGTTAAAAGTTTTTCATATTATTATTAATTTGATGTTGAAAGTTCACATATTTTGTTAGTTCAGTGTTGAAAGTTTGTGAAAATCAAAGTTATTCTTAGATGTTTAATTTTATTAGAAAGCCAGATACTTTACCTTTATTCAAATTCTTATCTGTATAATTTGGAGTAATGTTCATGCCCAGATCAGGCAAATTTGTGACTTATCAGTATTAGAATATTTCAGATCATTTCCAAACAGCACAACTAACCAGAAACCATCAATCATCGGGATAAATACACTGAAAACAGTAAAGACATTAATACAACATAATAACATACAATAAAACAGATTTACACTACAAATTAATAACAAAAATTCAATTAACACTGACATTAGGAATTTTATCTGAAAAATGATAAGAACACTCAGTACATGATTTGGATGCAACTAAAGAGTAGCCAATCAGATTGATAAATTGAAAAGGAGGTGTTAACTTCTGAAAAATGATGAATTTTGGATTCAAAATTAGAAAAATTCAAAACAAAATGTGATGAAATGTAATCAAAATTAATCATTATTAGTATTAGTGAAAATTGGGAAACAGAAATCGTAAATATAATATGTGTGAACAGTGAAAAGTGTCAAAATTGAAGAAATTTCAAAATTATTGTGAGGAAGAGCAGTAGGCAGAAAAATTTTGTCTGGTTGCCAGGGGTGAATCAATAAGGAGAGTGGAGAGAAGCTTTTGAATTGTCCAGACGCGAATTTTTTTTGAAGAGCTGTTAGAAATTAAAAAAGGGAAAAGAAAGAGAAAAGGCCGTTTTGCATGTTCTTATCAACATAAATCCATCAATAGGAGCCAGAGTATAAATAATAATAACAAGAAAGGATACTTACTGGAGATTTTAGAGTGTCTGGAAGAATTCAAAATTCCAATCAAGGGAAAACCAATCCAGGGAAGCTGTACCAGTTTTGAGGTATTACAATATTATTTATAATTCCCAATCCATAAGAAGAATACATTTTTTTGAAAATCTTGAACAATTCATAACCTCCCAATCGAATCAAAAGTTTTCCGGTCACAAGGAACTTCCAGTGTGAAAATCACAACTTCTGAACTTTTATTTATCAACGAACTTCATCATTTTATTTACATGAACTATTATTGGATTTATTATCAAGAAAATTTGAAAAATTCACTGACATTTAGCACAGATATTTTTAGAATCGTTTCCCACGCACGAACCACAGACATCTTAAGTTTTCAAGTAACTAATTTGCCGTTACACGTGAATTTAACTGTACGGAACACAATTCTAACAATATTTTTGTTTCAAATTTACCATTTACTGTAACAATTCTTAGCATAAGGTATTTTGGCGCAGTTTTAGGGTAATTTAAGTTTGGTTTGACAAAACATTTACAAAAATTTCACATTCATTATATTTTTTAACTTTGAGACAAAGTTTTATTTTCAAAAACACAGACTTACAAAATTTTATTTATAACACCTTTCCAAGAACTCTACTCTGAGAAAGAGAGCTGCATGAGCTTCGATTGAGCTGAGCAACCTTGAAGAATAGAGGTAAGATTTAGAGGTAAGGACAGGTATCTGCCGGAGCACTAAGAATTTTGAAATCACAGAAAATTTTCAAATTATTTGAACTAACAGAATAACAATCAAGAATCAAATTAATTAAATTATACTCTTCTAATTTTATATATTTATAACAATTTATATATATATATATATATATATATATATATATATATATATATATATATATATATATATATATATATATATATATATATAGTGGTTTGAAACTCTGACCATTGAGAAAGTCTACAAGAAGCCCCGAGATACGTAGACGACACCTTCATAATACCAACGTAATAACAACGTGAGTCCTTCCATCACTTTCACAATGGAGAAGGAAGTCGACAACGATTTGCCTTTCTCAGACGTATTGGTGAAGAGGACCGACACTAAATGGGAAACATCTATATATCAAAAACCCATTCACACAGGACAGTATCTGAACCAGAAATCCAACCATCATCAATCGACTAAGAGAGGAATCATTAAGAATCTACTAGACCGTGCTTTCGAGCTCTGTAATACAAAGGAAGGTCTCGAAAAGGAACTAGGCATCATCAAAAATGACCTTCAATGGAATGGTTACTCCAGAGTGATGGTAGAACAGGCTTTAGCTAGAAGACAGCAAGAGCTCCACAAGGAAGAGAAGCCGCCCCAACCAGTACTTGTACTTCCCTACATGAGAGGATTATCGGAAAGGATAAGAAGGATTGGGTCCAAGTATAACATCAGGACCTGCTTCAGATCTGAGAACACTATACGTAGCAGCCTCACAAAATCCAGGCCACCAAACGCGGACAGCGATTCCAAGAATTGCATTTACCGGATTCCCTGCGAGTGCGGAAAATCATACATCGGTGAAACTAAGAGGCCATTGAAAGTTCGCATTGCTGAGAACAAGAAACACACACAGCGAGGAGAAACCAGCAAATCCGGAATAGCAGAGCATCATCATCATAATATCAAGTGGGCTCAAGCTGAAATCATTCACAAAGAGGAACACTGGTTCAGGAGAAATTTCAAGGAAGCCGCGTATATGTTGTCCAACAACGCATATAGTCAAGCTAGCGTAGAGATACGTAACATATGAAATTCTCTAATCAAGCGAAAAAGACCAATTCCCGTCAAACGGTCATCTCCCGCTAAAATCAATGAAACGGATAGAGGAAAGAGGGGATAGGTGAAAGCACATGAATGACCTATAAATAGTCAGATCTCGGAGGAATAAGTACAGTTATTACCCGAATACGATTGTGGAAACCAACAATCGAAACGTAGAGACGTAACTTGGTTTTGAATCTTTTAATTTTTATTTTCATTTTTCATTTTTTGTTGATAATATTTTTTCATTTTCAGCTTTCATTGATATTTAAATTTTTTATTTTCTAGTTGTAGCTTGTATGTTATTTCCTTGTAATTTCAGTTCTTTCGTTTAATAAAATTGTTATTTTCGGTTAATCTTTCTATTTTTTTCAGGGATTTTCAATCAATTTATATCATATTAGACAATGGGAGTCCAAACTGCACCACGAAACATTGTCAACCACCTTCAAACATATATCGGAAAGCGGAATCAATTCAATATATTCATTTTATTTTTCAACATACTATAGTTTTCAATATAATTGTTTGTTGTCAAACTTATATGAATCGTCAGGATATTTAATAATAATAATAATAATAATAATAATAATAATAATAATAATAATAATAATCGTCTTTATTGTTACCCAGCTGTAGTTACATACAAATATTTAAATAAATTAGAGAGCTAGTTGTTGACATAACAAAAGGCGAAGTTCAACTCAGTTAGCACAAGTGCTACTGAGTTGTTCTTCCTCAAAAAGATTCTACCTTCTACCTAAGCTGAAACAAAAAAAAAGTAATACATAAAATTAAAAAAAAAAATTGGGATTGTTCCAATATCTATTTGGATGCTGGAGAGGACGTCCATTACTAAGATTTATTCTGGTCTAATAATGATGAAAAGTGCATAGGGTTGGGCAATTAATATTCAAAATTGGCTTTCGAACAGAAGAATTTTGAATGTTTTCCGTGAAACAGAAAGTTCTGAGTTTCTTATTTCTTTTGGTAACAGGTTGATCACTTGGCAAATATTGTAGCTATTCAGTTTTAGAACTAGGTGAGGAAAGAGTACCCTTTAATCTGATGTTCAGATTGTGAACATCAGTACAAAAAGTGATTTTTCTGTACAGATAAGGTGGCGTTTTGGTTTGTATAATTTTGTTATATAAATTAGCAGCATTCAATATCTTTCTATTTTCCATTGTGAACCACCCCGTATCCCGTAACTTATGGGATTTTCGTTGATATTTCCTAATTCCGTGAATGAGCCGTAGACACTAGGTTTGTACTTTCTGTATTTTCTGAGCATACTGTTTGGTTAAACGTGGCCCATATAAAGTATCCGAGTAGTTGAAGCGCGATAAAACCAGTGCATCACAGAGAGTTGTTTTCGTCTGCTTCGTGAGTATGTGTCTGTGTCCATAAACAAGTTTCAACGAAGAATATGCCAGTTGTATTTGTTTGTGTAAATGTTTCTCAAACCGCAAGTCAGAGTCGATTATCACTCCAAGATTTTTGCATTCATTTGTGGGTTGTAAAGGAACATTATCAATCGTGATTGTAAGAGATTCACTTGTTTTCTGGCGATTCTTTTTTGATCCGAAAAGTATGATATTCGATTTAGTGGCATTCAGTAGTAGACAGTGCTCTCTTGCCAACTCAACAAATGACTCGAGATCATTGTTGATGAGCGTACATGCGTTTTCTACATCTTGAGAGAGAAATCTGTGATAGAGTTGAGTGTCATCAGCATAAAGGTGAAATTTACAGTGTTCTAGACTACGCAACATGTTTGATGAATAAATTGTAAACAATAGTGGACCAATATTGAACCCTGTGGCACACCTGACTTAAGTTTCAGATAGTCTGAATAGATTCCACCCTGGCACACTTTTTGTTACCAGTTTTTGATGTAACATTCAAGAAGTCTGATAGCACTACCTGATAATCCCATACAGTTCAAAATGGCGAGAAGTAGATCATAGTTTAGAGTGTCAAAAGCTCGACTAAAATCAAGAAACACAAGTACAAAACAAAAACCCTCATCTGTAGCCTTAATAATGTCGTCCACGATGTGCAGCAGAGCAGTGGCGCAGCTATGACCTTTGCGAAACCCAGATTGTACTTCCGGAAGTAGAGAAAACCGAGAGAGATGATTTCTCAGCTGCTCTTCAACTGGTCGTTCAAAAATTTTTGATAAAGTGGGTAACACACTAACTGCACGCAGATCCTTATATTCGGTTGGATTAGTTTTTTTGGGCAATGCTCTCACCACTGCTCTCCCCCACATCGCTGGAAATACACTATGGATTAGACAAAAATTCACTATATGGGTGATATATTGCACAATATGGGGACAACACATTTCAATTAATTCAATGTTTATATCATCACAACCTTTAGCATTCGATTTTATGTTACATATAATTTTATTTACGGATAATTCATTTATTTCCTGGAAAGCAAAATTCGGTTCTACTCGATGGTTTTCCTTGTAAAAAGTTACTAGATTTTGAGCTGGCTGCATGTTAAGTATAGAATTAATGAAAAAGTTATTTACATCATTTGGGTTATTCAAATAATCTGGAATTGCATTGCATTTCTCAGATAAGATTCCATTTGATTTTAGTGTTTTCCACATTTCTTTATTGTTTTCAGTGTTCTCTAACTGATAAAATAAATATGTTTTTTTTCTCTCTGAATAGCCTTATTTAGATAGTTCCTGATGTCTTTACAATACTGCAGCCGTCCCTCGCTTCTATTTCTTTCCAATGCTCTCAGTGCTTTGTCCCCAGTAGATATCATCTGCCTCATGTTAAACGTTAGCCAGGGTGCTTTGGGTTTGGTGACTCTAGAAGTAGATGGGAGCATGCCGATCAAATAAATTATGAAGGATATTTATCAACAAAGAAATTTTTTCATCAATGCTTGATCGTAAATCTGGAAGAAAGGCATATTGTATGTCTCTCTGAAAAAGTTCTTCATTAAAATTTTAAAAATTCCTGTATGTACACATTTTTTTAATCTGCTCCTTATCAACAACTCTTATTTTACATTGAGCTATGAAGTGATCTGAAATTCCATTATTATCGATGACACCCCCTTCTATCTCAGAATTTTCGTTAACTATAATTAAATCCAAAAGTGATTGGCTGTTTTCACCTATTCTAGTAGGCAAGTCAATGATTTGAATCAAACCAAAGTTTTTTAAAACTGTTGAAAGATTGTCTACGTGTTTATTTCCGAAATCTAGGACGTTGATATTGAAATCGCCAGTGCATATAATTTCATCAACAGTTGGATGAAAATAACTCAGAGTATCTTCGAATTCTTCTGAAAATAGTTTTTCATCCTTTTGAGGGGGCTTGTATATTACACCCAATGCAAAAGATTTTCTTTGAAGAGAAATTTTTAGCCACAATTGTTCACAAAAACGGTTCAGTCGACTGATGACTTCACATTTCAATTTATTCGAAACATATATACAAACGCCACCTCCTTGGCTCTGCCTGTCTTTCCTAAATAACTTAAAACCATTAATTTTGATCAGATGATCCTGTATGTCCGCTTTAAACCAAGACTCGCAAACTGTGAAAATATCAAAATTTTTCTGTATTATTATATTTTTAACCACTGAAAATGACGGTATCAGAGATCTAACAATTTCAATTGTTGAGTTAGCTTTGAAGTATATTTATATATATATATATATATATATATATATAGATATACATACATATATATATATATATATATATATATATATATATATATATATATATATATAGATATACATACATATATATATATATATATATATATATATATATATATATATATATATATATATATATATATATGTCATTGTTGCAAGCGCCATGAACTTGTTCAGTTCTTCCGTGATTATCGTGCTTGCAACAATATACAGTGTGTGAAAGCCAAAGGGAATAAATTAATTATTTCGGTTACGGTACATATTTTAACGAAATCCCGAAACATGTCAAATTTAATTTATTCACTCTTAATTGTTGCGTTGTTGCGAATAGAAAATGAAGAGACCTTTCAAACGAAATATAACAAACCTCTACTTCCCATTTAAAAAATTGGGGGTTGTAGCTGTCATTCGGAGAGGGTTGAAGTTAGCGGTGGCATTACGTTAAAAAATGTTTCGGGATCTATTAGAATATAATCAATAATGACGACTAACCGAAAGACAATCATTCCTTTCAATATGATCAAGTCTTTAACTCTCTTCAAATACCCTCAAGGGTCATCACTAGAATGAAAAATTAATAATTGATGAAACGAAGATATAGTGTGTTCATACATATACGTTGAGTAACCATAACAACGAATTCAGTCACTACCCAGTTTCAAATCCATTATTAAAACAGAGACTACACAGCCAACGAATTTGTCAGACAAGATGATATCATCAATGAGAGGAACAAATACTAGAAAACTGATAATATTTTGCAGAAATTTGGGAATCATTGCTGGACTTTATTCGAAAAACCATCCTCGACTAGCAGTGCTATTCAGTCTGTACGGTTATTTCGTTCAAGTGTTGTTAGCGTACTTATATATATCTTATTTATTAAATGTTTCTAATTCAGAAAATGCAGTTATTGAAAAATTGCCACTTTATTGTATGAAGGTGGCCCTCAATTTATTCTACACAATGGTTGGAATTTCAGGAGTGAGGACAACTGGACCATATTGGATGAGACTCACTGAATATTCAAGAAACTTTGAGGCACATATGAAACAGAGAATATATTTTGAAGACATCAAACTGCGGAATCATATTCTACTCACAGCCATTTGTTACGCATCCGTTTCATCAATATATATCTGTGCATTTATTTTAATGACATCATCAATATCATTCTATTTCCAAGTTTTCTGTAAGTTTTGCCAAATGTTCATATTTTCTCTGACCATTTATGAGATATGCGGCGCTTTGAAGAGATATTACAATTATCTGACAACCATTGTTGACGCCACTTTAGATGATCGTTTCGGGATAGGTGATATCAGAATAAAAGTTAGAGAAATCAAGTTGATGTATCTGATATTATACAAAACTGTGGATCAACTCAATTCCATTATGGGAAAATATATGGCATGGATTTTTCTGAATGCTTTCTTGAATACCTTGATGCTGTGGGATGAACCGATGATAAAACATTTAGGTTCTTTTCTCTCCTTCCTGAGAATTCTACATTCAATAGTTGGTTGGGTGAGTATAATATGTTTCATTTCTAACACGTCATCTAACTTTCTCATGCATACTGTTACGAACTTACAATTTCAACAACATTACGTTAAAATGATGATAGATTCAAACGAACAAAGAGGTAGGTACGTACACCTATTCAAATGCAGAGACTTCACCGAATTTCAAAAACTACATTGGATAAAATTGACATTTCAATCGCTCAGAGTCGCTTATTGCGCTATCGAAGTAAGAAGAAGTAATATACATTCAATAATAATAAAAACTGAAGGATCTACTATACAGGGTGTAACATAAGTTCGTTAAAATATTCAAGTGACGTATTCCTGAGACAATTTTAAGATAAAAAGTCTATATGAACTTGTGTCCGAAAATGCTTCTTTTCGGAGATACGGGGTGTTGAAATAGAATTTTTTTGTTCGCTTTCTGAAAATAACTCTTGAAAAACATAAGTTATTTGCACGAAATTCGGTATCCGGGGTTTTTTTTACGTAGGAAATCGTAATTTCGTATTAATTTTCATGTAACTTCTAGAGGGCGCTGCGTACGCTGTCATTATTTATTTCAAATTGCCCTAACTTTTTTGACAGTAAACTTTTGGTCCTTTTCCGAGTAAAAAAGGTACACCACCTCAAGAACGCTCAAGGTGATCGTTTTCAAGATACTTACAATTTTCTATATTGATGTAAATTACTTCATAGCCAAATTTGATTTCAATAATTTTTCTTACTCTCCGCTTGCAAATTAGCTATCAGCCTGTATACTGTAAGTTAAAGAAGTCCTATGAAGAATGTGTTGAATAAAGCTAATGAAATAAAGCAATCAAATATAAAATCAATATTTATTTTCAACCTCAAGCGAAAGCAATATTTATTTTTAAATTTTGGTTAAATTAACATTCATTTTTGAACTGGAAATCCACTTTTTTTAAACCTCGATCAAATCCACCTTTCTTCTCAAAACTGATATTGACATTTATTTTTTTATTGAATCAACATTCACTTTCAAACTTGAAATCAGCTTTTTTTCAAACCTCAATCAAATCCACATTTCTTGTCAGAACTGATATTGACATTTATTTTTTCATTGAATCAACATTAATTTTTAAACTTAAAATCAATATTTTTTTCAACCTCAATCAATTCAACATTTCTTCACAAAACTGATATTGACATTAACTTTTTGATTGAATCAACATTCATTTTTCACTTACTACTCAATTCAAGTAGTATTCGTTTATTCGGTGAAACCACTATCCGGAGCATCTTGAAAAAAATATCAATTATAACGTAAAAGTTGAAAGAAATGCAAATTATTCAGAATTACATAATTATCAATAATTTATCAGGCATACTGGGTGACCTCGAATAGTTGAACACTGTACGAGCGCTACCTTCTACCTCGAGAATGACTCAAGATACAAAAAATCTACGAACAAATGTTGTAGAGAATTTGATATTCTTTAATATTCGTGATAGAAAGAAATAGCATGAGAGACACACATAGGAAACGAGATATTTGCAATAAATATGTAAAAATCGATTTTTCGACCTTTGACCTTGGAATATCTGTAGTCGCGGACACCCTACGACGAGGTGGTTTTGAGACCGATTTTGAAGTAAGATTTATATAACTCTAGAGCTGGCTATCTCTCATTCCGAGGTGAACCCCCTGATAATCCTGGTCTATAATGGAAAATCTGGCCCCACACATTGGCGGCCACAAATTCTTATACCATTTCCTTATTCGTGTTCCGATTTAAAGCGTATTCAGCCAAGTTAGCGTATCTCTACTAACTTGGCTGAATACATTGTTGGACAGCATGTATGCAGCTTCTTTGAATTTTCTCCTAAATTAATTTTCCTCCCTGTTTATGATCTCAGCTTGGGACCACTCGATTTTATGTTAATGATATGGTACGCTATTCCTGATTTGCTAGTTTTCCCTCGCTGTGTGTGTTTCTTGTGCTCGGCATTTTGATGGCCTCTTAGTTCTACCGATATAGGATTTCCGGTACTCACACAGTATCCGTTAAATGAAATTCTTGGAATCACAGTCAGCCTTTGGTGACCTTGTTTTCGTGAGGCTGCTACGGATAATGTTTCCGGATATGAAGCAGTTTCTGATGTTGTATTCGGACCCAATTATTTTTATCCTTTTCGATAATTCTCTAATGTAGAGAAGTGCAAGCACTGGTTGTGACGGCTTGTCTTCCTTGCGAGGCTCCTGCTGTCTTTAAGCCAAGGTCTGTTCCACCATCGCTTTGAAGTAGCCTTTCCGTTGAAGATCATTTTTGATGATGTCTAGTTCCTTCTTGAGACATTCCTTCGTATTACAGAGCCCGAAAGCATAGTCTCATAGAGTCTTGATGATTTCTCTTTTAGTCAATTGATGGTGGTTGGATTCGTGGTTCAGTGGGTGTGTGTTTTCGGTATACAGATGTTTCCCACTCAGTGTCTGTCCTGTTCACCAATACGTCTAAGAATTGCCATTCTCGGCAATTCTTGGTCTTACGCTGTTGATGGGTTTCAGGAAGACGTCTAGTTCAGTATTACTATGGTTTCATTTCATGAAGGTATCGTCCACGTATCTCCACCAGACTCGGGGTTTCTTTTATTATTTTTTTTTGTTTCATATCACGGTTATTTCATTTTCGGTTTTTTTAGTTAATATCATTTTCATTTCCAGCAGAAAAAATCTTTTCACGAATAAATTAATTTTGTTGTAAAAAAACGGAGGATGCTTCAACTTATATTTTTATTATGGTTTCAATCTGACAAACAGCTCCTAACCAAGTATTCATAACAATGGATATTCAGCCCCCTACGCTTCTCTACAACAAAATTAATTTTTCTGTAAATAGATTCAATCTGATTTCAGACCTATTACAAGTCGTTAGTTACATCAAACTATAGAACTTATTATCGATGCTGAATAAAATTTTAAATTAGTTTGTGTTGCTATTGAAGTGTATTTTTTAAATTATTATTTATTTTCCACTTGCTATTTCAAGTCCATTTATTTTGATTTTTCAAGCTATAATATATATTGTTTTCATCTGTCAGTCTCAATACGAAATCATTCATTGTATAGCAATGGAGAAACACATTTTTTAGTACATCACTTGACAATGTACTCAAAGTTGTTTTGATTTGTGTATATTAAGGTGAAATCGCGAATGATTCATTAAATTATTTATGGTTCCTCAGGTCTTATCCACGTTAACTTAGATAATTGTGGTAATTCTGGAGTATTAAGGTAATTCAAATGTCTGCTTCATCAACTGACGATTGTAGATTTTATGTATATCGTAGTTGTAGGTAACGGGTTAAGGGGAATTCCGATTCCGGAGGGGTAGTCTAAGAAAGAAACAAATATTTCTTTCCAGTTTTTGACGGGATTTGAAGTCACTCCTAGAGAGGCCGTTGCTTCGCGTCGGGTCGCCGGGTCCAAAAGAGTCGGTTACAAACAAACATACAAGTGATGTTTATGAAAGCGTGTTAATGACGAAATGGAAAATTTCATTAGTTTGGACATTCATTGTCTAATATGATATGAAATGATTTGAATTCCCTGAATGAATCAATAAAATTAAAATTAATAGCTGAAAATAACAATTATATTGAGCAAAAGAACCCCTCAAACCCCAAAAAATTATCTTGTAAATTCACCTCAGACAAAACAGGTAGGTTTGTCAAAAAAAAAGTTGAATATTCAAATAATTTTTTTTTCCACAAATTATTCAATTTTTACACAAATCTTGTTAATAACCAAAAATTACCCATTAATTGGACTTTTCAGTGATATATATTACGCAGTAACTTTCCTCAGATTGTAGTAGGTTAGATACCAAAAAAAGAAAAAAAAACAATGACTTTCTAAAAAAATTTTTACACATTTACAACCACTTAATGAAATAAATTTTTTCAACTGTGATTTTTTAATGAGTTAACAGGAAAAAACATTGAATGCCTTCAAACCAAAAATATACCTCGCCTCTAAAATGTTATACAGTTCTAAGAATCTAGGCAAACATCCCATTCAAAGTCAGAACATATAACTATGAAAATAAGAAAGTAATTTTAAAGCGAATTCATAGATGATATAAATCAAAAACCATTTGAGTGCCGTATTACATCTTCTCATCCTGAAAAAAAAACACATCTTTAATTATTACTAACAATATGACCATATAACAAAAAAATCTATAGCAAAATTCTTCATGTTAGACTATATAGGGTATCCAAATTATTTCGTCACCATTGCCAACTCCATTATTATTGATAGGAATTCGGTTAAATAGGCAAACTAGTAAGTTTGGCCTCCTCGTTCAACAGACATGAAACGTCTAGATTTTTATTTGTGGGGATTTCTGAAAAATGAGGTGTACAAAATAAAACATAATAATGTAGATGAACTGAAAAATTATATTGAAACGCGTAGCTTTAAAAGAAGGGCACAAATATGTGTTTTTGAATATTTACTCGATATTTTATAGCTCTTTATTCGCCAAAACAAAGTCGCTCATTTTTAACATCAGGAAGAAAGATCACATGAGCTTTATCGTTGAGAATGTTATTATGAATGGAAATGCATGATAAAATATAGGTGTTCCTTTTAAAAAAATATCATTTTATGAAATATTTCAAAAACGCATTTGTCAATTTTTTTTTTGTTTTCGGCATCGAGAAGGCTATTAAAAGTAATAATAGTTTGCCCATTCAACCGAATTCGTAGCATCAATAATAACGGAGTTGGCAATGGTGCTGACTTCATTTGAAGCACCCTGTATATTTTCTCACTGAATCCACGAATTTGAATGAAATACTCATCAAACGATTATCGATATTTGCACTTTGAAATTTGTCTTCGATCTAACTGCTGGTTTTCCCCTATAGCAAAATCAGAAAAAAGTTGTTTGTTTGAAAAGCCAAATGTACCTAAAAAAATGTCTCATTTTGAATTCAGAAGTACAACCTGAAAATTTTTAGAGATAGTTATATAGCAGACTGTATATTATTCCGGTTTAAAATTATTGAGTGAATTATTGTAATACAATTAAAAAAAGGATACTTACTAACTGAATCAATAATTGACACCTCATTGTAAAATTATTCGTAGTTGAAATTATTTTTCAGTTTTTACTAATTTTTATCATGTCCTGAAAGTAATCAACTGCTGATTTTAAAAAAGGGGGATGTTAACCAACTCTCTGCTCCAGCAAGTTCTGTTATATCAGTATAAATTTTGTAACAATTCGAAAAGTCAATTTAATGTTCGAAAAGTAAAAATATCGAGAATTACTATATTTCCTTCTTGCTGGAATCAACACATATTTTTGACAGATTCAACTCACCTCACATATCTCCGTCTGGCAGCTTCCAAAGTGTCTTCAGGCTCCCTCAGTAAGTATAACCTGATTCCTCTCAGGTAACTTCTGAAATAAATGAGCCAGTGCACTGTTGTTATGCTGAGAGGAAAGAGTTTCTGATCTGTTCGATTCATTTTCTGCCACAAATTGCGAATATTGTCGTTCGAGAACTTCCAACTCCTTGTGGCGAAGTAAGAGATGGCATCTGAGGATTTTTTTGTGGTTTTATATAGCCGCATCATTCTGGAATTCAATATGTTACTAGTAGTTTTTTTATTAGAAGTCCGGATCTGTGTAAAAATATGTTTGAAGTATGTTTTTCCGTTAACCAGCTGTCGCACCCCTACGAACGACAAACAATCCTCAGAAGTCGAAACGTATGATTCCTAACACGGGTTGGATGATAGCAAGTGAAAATCGATCGTTCAGCCTGCGGCTTGAACAACCGACTCACACATCGAACAGCCTAGCTACCGACATATGGAAACTGAAACAAGTGTACCCTTGAATGGAGGTGGGAAAATATCTCAGTATTCTATTTCGGTAGAGACAAAATCCCTTCATTTCTCGAAAGCAGGAGTGAAGTGAGCTTGGGAAGTGAGATTACAAGATAGATAGTATCCTTCATATCAATGATCCATTCTATTTTTGTTTTCAAAAACAGAAAGATTCATTTTAATTAAGAAATGTAAACGTCAAGCTTCGCGCGACGTCGGAGAATCACAACATCGAAGCAAAAAATTTATCGGCTATTGACTGGTCAGCTCGGGAACTGGGTTATAGGTTCAGAAGGAGACCTATAACCCAGTTCATCGATATGCTGCTATTAATTGAGATTATCTTCAGCTTCAACTTCAGATATCACCTTGCTTGCCAATTATCTTAATGGAAGGAGTCAAAGAGTTACGTTTGATGGAACTTTTTTATCTCTCCTATCTCTTCAACGCGGAGTGCCACAAGGCTCTATACTTGGGCCGATCCTGTTTGGTCTTTACTCCTCCATCTTATCAAAAATTTGAATCACTACAAGGTGCACATTTATGCGTATGACACCCAAACTTATTAGAGTTTCTCCCCTCTAGATGTAAATGATTCTTGCATTATACTTAATGGAGACTTGGATAATTTTTATAGGGGTGCAACAGAACAATGTTTACTCCTAAACTCTCAAAAATTAAATGTTTTATTATTTGGACCAAAGTCCAAACGATCTGAAAAAAACTTGATTAACTTAATACGTCGTGCATGTTCTTCTTTAAAATTGATATAACGGAGTTAGGCAGTATCTTCCATAAGATTTGAAATTAGTATTATTTGATGCACTAGTTTTATCACATGTTAACTATGCTAATACTGTCTATGGACCACATTTGGGTGAGCAGTATGAACGTGAAATTCAAAAAGTACAAAACTCATGCTTTAGACTTATTTATGCAATAAAACGTTGTCAGAGAATTTCTCATAAGCTCAAAGATGCCGCCAACCTATTCCATAAAATTATTCTTACCAGAAAACCTGTTATCTTCATAAAAAATTTTCTTTTGGAACGGATGTACATAACGTCAATATCAGGTTCAGGGGAACAGTTACTCCACCTTCTTTTAAAACTGAATTTTTCCGCACGTGTTTCAGTTATCAAATATGCCATGTGATGAATGACCTTCCCCTTGAATTACTTACAGTTGGGTTCCAAAAATTGAATTATAATCTATTTAGCCATTTATTCTACACACGTCAGTTATATGATTTCAGAACTTCACATCGTTTTGCTCCTACTTCTGTAAACTTACTTGCCGTAGCGTGGAGAAATTTGTAAATTTTTTCTTTGTTTTTGAATTGTTTAAAGAAAATTCAATAGAGAGGTATTTTTAAGTGTTAAGTGGAAAAACAGTCCAGTTGTTGAATTTATTCAGGAACTGAACTGAACTTCGCCCTTTATTTTCAGAAAAAAAATTCTGTTGATGTAGTTTCTCAATCTTCTTTTCTTTTACATATTTTTTGAGAATAATAAAGACAACTATTATTAGTATTATTATTATTATTAATATATTTCACCGTCGTGTGCGCTGGTCAGGCCCTATACCCTGAAGCCCCGATACGATCAGGAGGGCGCGACAGCATAATCAACCAATGAACACTCCCCACACCGTGGAGTAAGTGATCATTGGTCCGAGAATCATGTGCCCTGAGCAAGGGCACATGATTCTCGGAATCATTCGTCTCACCAGGAGCTGAAAACACGACAAATATCGTTTTGCTCTGGTGGTCGAGAAGGACTTCATCAGGCTCGTTAGCTTGTATGAGCCTGAGGGTGAGGAACGAATAGTTCCAATAAACTCGGCACTTTTCGTTTTCCACAACGGATTCAATATCCCCCGGAGCATAGGGCAACACCGGTGTCCCGTCACTACCGTATCATCATTATTATTATTATTATTATTATTATTATTATTATTATTATTATTTCCATAGTAGTGTGCACTGGTGAGGCCCTATCCCCGAAGCCCCGATACATTCGGGAGGGCGCGCCAGCATTATCAACCAATGACCACTTCCCACACTGTGGAGTAAGTGATCATTGGGTCCGAGAATCCTGTGCCCTGAGCAAACGCAGTGAGCCAAGAATGACAGCCTTCTGCATCTGTGCGGCTAAGATTTCTGCCTTAGTGCGGCTAGCCGGCATAATTTTAAGATTTGAGAGTAGAGAGGACATCATTTCACCAAGGACTCCAATAATCAGAACAACTATCTTGACAGAGTGACCTGGATAGAGTCTGCGGAGTTCGAAGAGAAAATCTCGATATTTTATTCATTTCTCCTCCTCTTTTCTGACAATATACGTCTCGCCAGAAGCTGAAAACTACACGACAAATATCGTTTTGCTCTGGTGATCGAGAAGGACTACATCAGGCTTAAAAGCTTATTAGCTGAGGGTGGGGAACGAATAGTTCCAATAAATTCGGCACTTCTCGTTCCCCACAACGGATTCAATATCCCCCGAAGAGTAGGGCAACACCGGTGTCTCGTCAATACCGTAAGAGTGCCGTAGATGGTAATATATCACTTTTAGGGCCGCGTTATGTCGATGGATATAGGCCGAGACCGCATATGCTGGACATGCTGATAGCAAGTGCATTAGGATCTCGGGCGCCTCGCGGTAGGCCCTGCACCTTGTGTCAGGAACCTCTATACCCATCACGCGACTGCGGTAGACTAAGGTGTTGAAGACACCATCCTGGCAAGCCATGATGAACCCCTCAGTTTCCGACTTCAGCCTACTCGACCTGAGAAAAGCAAACGTCAGATGCTTTGATAAGCCAAGGTCTCCAATGTTATTGAAGAAGACCCCATGTCTCTCCCCGTGTCTCCGCAGAAGTAAGGTGATCTCTGAGGTTTTTATCTGAGCTTTTTGCTGAACGGATTCCAACTCGGTTACAGAGTTGTGGTCACCTCGTTCAGAGTCGAAAACTAAACCGAGTTCATCAGCTGCTCGGGCAGCTGCCCTGAGGAGAAATGCTCCATTTCCTGCTCTCTCATGGTCACAGACCAAGCAGAGAAGGGGATCCGAACTCCTGACGACTTTACAGGCTGTATCCAGTACCATTCTGTCATGTAGACACTTCAAACTCAAAAGTCCTCGGCCTCCCTGTTGTCGGGGGAAGTACAACCGTGGAACGGACGATTTGGGATGCAAACTCCTATAGAGATGGGTTTTCACGTCGAGTTGATACAGCTCCTCCTGAGACCACTTCACTACTCCAAGCGAGTAGAGTAAGATTGGAACGGCAAGCATATTTGTTGCAGCAACCCGACAGTTCTGATGACCAGATCTGTCGAAGTTTGTGCTGATACTTGCCGCGGAGATTTTTTCGATGGTGTTACCTCCTGTGAGTGGTGTTGTTCCACCCGAGGTGAGTATACGTCTCTCCGGCATCCAGATGGTGTAGGATGCTTCCATCTACGAGCTGCACATTTTCTCCGTAGTCCCCGCATCGTCCTCTTTCGAGATGGACCATTGCACATTTGTCTATCCCGAATTTCATACCGATAGCATGCGTGTACTCTTCCACCACCCTCAAGGACTGATGGAGGTCCTTCTCTCCAGAGGCATAAAGTTTAAGATCATCCATATAAAACAGATAGGTGACCTTGTGCCTCCGGTTTCCGGAGGTGCCACAGTTATACCCTCGAGTATTTCTGAGCGCAACGGATAATGGCAATAGTGAGATGCAGAAGAGAAGGGGACTGAGGGAATCACACTCAAATACACTCTTTCTGAAAGTTCCTGGGTCCAAAATGAAACATGTGACTCCAAACCACATGATGTTCTTTCGAAATGAGAAATGTGGATCCAAAATAAGGAACATATGTTCGAAACAAATGATAAGAACGGTTTAAAAAAACGAGACGTAGTTTCGAAAAACGAGTGAATTACGTTAAAAAACATCAAACAATGAAATAATTGATAGTATCCACGCCTGTCTCGCAGGAGACCGTGGTGTATTCAATTCCCCGTCGTAGAGAAAAGTAATATAATAATTTTGGCAATGAACGAGATAGCCACAACTTTTGTCAAGGAATTTGAACTCGTTTAATATAAAAAAAAATTGTTATACCCCAACTAGTTCACTTAAAATAAATGAAAAATATGCAGTATACCTTTTTTCTGGATCATTCTTTCTTTCGAAAATTTTGAGTTTATCGCGTTCATGAAGACACATAGACATAAACGTATTGGACAAATTTTCGAATTATACTAAATCTAAAGGTTATACTCGTGATACTGAACGTGTCAAGGTCTAAAATATTCGAATGGGTACTAATTAGTGGGAACCTTTGAATTAACTCATCCGAAGTAACATCAAAACTCAAGTTTTCTTTCAAACACTATATTACTCACCTAGGTTTTTTTCCACTCAATATGGCTACGAAGTCTATGAGGAGTCCAGGTAGAGTGTGATAGAAAATTTGTAGAACTCTATTCCAGTAAACATTAGGAGTCATTATGACGAAAGTGTCCCAAAGTGAGTTCGATGATGGAAATGACTTCAAACTGATCATGTTCAGTTCTACGAATTCATCCCACGTTATCGGATTTTCCACTGAAGAAACGTAATTATATACAGGAAGATGATTGGATGTTCTGAAAAATTGAAGGATTCGATAAAATTTATACAACGGAAGTGAGTCGCACGTACTCAGTTAGTGACTCATTGGTGGAAATGTCCCAAGCAGTGGCAATGAGGCCTGCCACGCAGCTATCTACTGGTACAAGGTCGGGGATATTTTCTCTGTCGCAAAATATTACCCTGACTACTCCCAAAAATGCTGCAGCAATCATTCCGCTAGGACCATACAAATTATCTATCCAACCTGCCAGAGGTTCTTTATAGGTGGATATTACTGGAAATAATTTTTACTGGTACTGATTATCGTAAAGAAAGAAGAAGGAATATAGTTGAAGTCAGAGCTCAAAAACAGCATTCTTAATTCAACACCAGAAAGCGCTGTTTCGACCCTTCATAAATATTATCAGTGGTGCTAGGGCTAGGCTAAATCACATATGTATTGCTGGACTCGACTATCTTTAGAAGACAAGACTGATAGAGAAAAGGTGACGTCCGCCCTTACCAAATTATCATCTATGAGATCGACAGAAGAATCAATCTAAGAATATGAAAGGTAAACGAGGCTATCCAAGGCTCATGTTGAAGCTTGACTTGATAATAGATCACTTTGGATAGTCCCGTATAACATTTTTGGATCTCTTGATCCCATACATCGCATGTTGGCAAGTGGAGACGTTATCGCCTTCACTTGAGGAGAATTTTCAATTCTCCCATGAGTAGATCTAAATCTTTCAGGAACTGACGAGAGTTGAGAAAAAAAAATGTCCTACCATTTTGGGAGAGGTTTTGGCTTTCCACTACCTGATCTTCATACCAAAAATTGTGGGAATCTTCAGAAGAAACGAAGGAATGTCTTAACAAAGATGTGTATATGCAAAAAGTAACTTTCAGACAGAAACTGGAACAAAAAGCCCTCTCGAAATAAATACTCTTGTATAAACTTCGAATTACACGAGAGGGAAGATACTTTCGAAAGAACTACCTCTATACACCTAAGCTCTTTTTTCTATTCAGTATGAATTCCAAATCTTCATTATGGAATTGAATCAGATATCATTTAAAGGATTGCTACACGATGTAGTATATAAAAGAACTAAAATTTCACTTACATGGAACACTGTCATCCTAAATGGTGGGCATCCGATTTCGGAATAGAGTATCTGCCTTATTGCCTATTTACCACCAATCTGGATAATATTATGACATGAAGCACTCAACTCATTAATGGAATTACGAATTTGTCATCATGAATGAGTTGAATCTATTCATGTCATTGATCCCAGCCAAAGAAATCTTCTAAAGAAATGAACTTCAAACATTCAAGCCAGTCTCGGATATACCTACACAGTAGGTTGAATGGACAAAACAACTACTCCTCTGATTAATACCACGACAGGCGTCAGTGCAGGAAACTTCACAGAAAATTTCCTGCATATGCAATAGGCAATACAACTGAAAGAGTCGACCTTCAATTTTGGAACGGGCACACTTGCAGACCGGTTTCGGGCTCTTTAGCCACTCGTCAGTGCAAATTTCGGATATGCAGTTAGTTAGTACCTCGTCCAGTAGATGAAGTGACATTTTGTTGTTCGCTCCAACTTAGGAAGCGGAATCAAATAGTCTGAAAGATTTCCGATTTTCAAATATGGAATATAATTGACTTTAGGTCGATGATGGCCACTATCTTGCTCTGACGAGTGGCTAATGAGCCCGAAACCGATCTGTGTGCCCGTCCCAAAATTGAAGGTCGACTCTTTCAGTTGCATTGCCAATTGCATATGCAGGAAATTTTCTGTGAAGTTTCTGCACTGACTCCTGTCGTATATAATCCAACGCCCTTCGTGGTATTAGCCAGGGAAGTAGTTGTTTTCTGACAGACGTCAGTCCATTAAACCTACTGTGTAGGTATATCGAGATTGGATTGAACGTTTAAAATTCATTTGCTTTAGATTTGTTTACTGCCAGTCTTTAAGCATAGCCCACTGACTAATAAGAACCATAGAAATCTTGTCATCGATGACATGGGTAGATTCAACTTGTTCGTGACATAAAGTCGTAATTTTGTGAATGTGAATTGTGTAGCAATCCTGTGAATGATATCTGATTCAATTACATGAGGAATGTTTGGGTTATAGACTGAATAGGAAATTCAAAGTTCATATATAAGTCACTGTTTCTAAAGTATTTCTTTTCGTGTAATTCGATGTTTATATGAAAGTAGTTCTTTCAAAAAGGGTTTTTTTAGTTTAAGTCTGAAATTCACTTCTTTGCATGACCTACCCATCTTTGTGAAGAGTTATTTTCAAATTATTTGCTTTCTTTTCTGTTTTTGTTGAAGATTCTCACAATTTTTCTCATAACGATGAAAAAGTAGAAAGCCAAAACCTAACTTTCTCAAAAAATTGATCTCTTCTGGAAATATATCCTTTCCAATTTGCATCTCACCATTCTAATGAACGATTTCAAGCGAAACTCATCAAAAATTTGATTACAGGCTTTTTCATTCTTGACTGGTTGTACGTTAGTGTAGATGTGAAACTGAATTCTAAAGAAGTCAACTTCGATCGATTGAACCGAAATTTAACGCAATTTTTTGTTCCTTCAATAATGCACGATTAATTGATTCACATGATTTTGTCATAATGATGCATTAGCACAAATAAAGAAGTTGAGACATACACCCTGAGAAGTTTGAAAGTAAATAATAGTTAGGAAAAGTAACTTTGAACTTTTAACAAGATCTACTGAGCTAATATATCGATACGGATAAAATGAGCCGAGAACAGAACCCAGAATATACTACTGAGTATTATTTAATACTACATTAATAATAAATTTAGTGCTGCATGTAGGTTCATCGGACCAGAACCTGTCATTGGCATCGCTTTAGGCTTTGCCAAACAAAGACTGAACACCTGGATGGCAAGAAGATTTATGGACTTCTGGCAGAATTTTCCAGGATTGGCTCACTCCAAGACGTTTATTTACTCTTCGAAGCTTGATACCAAACAGTCTACTACAAAGTCTAACACACCTTTTTACTGGTCACTGTCATTTGAATTATCATATGCAGAGACTCGGACTGTCGGATGACAGTGTGTGTCGCCTCTGTTTGGAAAATGATGAAACATCCGAGCACATACTTCGGCAGAGCCGTACTTTTACCATCTGACCTGAAAGACCACTGACCATACAAACTATCTATATCTGTAGAGTAGGAAGGGTGAGTGTAAGCCCACGCACTTAGGCCACATGTGACCCATTGTACATTCTCCCGAGGAGTTGTCCTCCTAGGTCATCGTCCATCCTGTCCTATCCAGGAAGGTGGACAGGTTGCTGGGAGACATCTCCTTTATATCGGCAGGTGTAGGCCAAGACTCGCCGAACACACTCTCTCATTGACGAAAACTCCGGGCACTCGCACAGGACATGCCTGACAGTCTCATATTCCTGTTCACAAATCCTGCATAGAGGTGTGTCTACTAGCCCCATATTATGGAGGTGTTTCCTTAGTTGACAGTGGCCAGTCAGAAATCCTACTGTGAGGCGTAGATTTTTCCTGATAATCGCCAGATATTTCTTCGGCGCCAGCATCCCAGGGTCGCCCAAGGTGATCCTGGCAAGATTACATCCTTTGATTCCATCCCATCTCTTCAAGGATTGAGCATGAGTGTAAGATTTGGCTAGTTCCGTAATTGTCGAAGTCATCAGGCCGTGGGTGCCAGTGGGTCCTAAAATTCTTAGTCCAGCCGCTTCCTTGCCTTTACTCTTGTCGTGCCCTTTAACCTACCTCAGGATAATGTTATTATCCACCGAGGCTTTGGCTAAATCTTGGTGGCACTCTAGTACTAGCCCTGAGGTAACACGCTGTCTGTTCAAGGCTAATAGTGCTTGTCTGCTATCAGTGCAGATTGTTATGTGTTTGCCAGAAATTCATTTCTTGGTTATTTCTTTTGTGGCGATTGAGATACCAGCCAGTTCTGTTTGGACCACGCCGGTATTTCTTCCCATTCCCCATTTAATCCTCAGGCTTAGTGACCTGGAGTACACTCCACATCCTTAGCCTTCTTTGGTCTTTGAGCCGTCTGTATAAATCCGTATTGCATTTGTAGCATCTGACTCTGTGTTCTGCTTAATTTATATTTTGTAAGGATTATTAAACACAAACTTGGGTTCAATCGCATCACTTGTTGCCTGCAGCAGAGGTTGCGCAGTGAGCGCTTTCCGCCATAGGCCCAGCCTCAATTGACCCATTTCTACTTCGAGGTTTACAGCAGCCGTGCGCAATCGTACCATGGTCATTAACGCAACCTCCTCAACGTACAGATCCAGAGGGGTCAGACCCGTGATTAATTCCATTGCCGCAGTTGATGTTATTCTCATGGCTCCTGTGATGTTTTAACAAGCCAGTCGCTGTATTTGATAATATGATCTTTGGATGGCCGTTGCTTGTAGAACTTTCGGTCCCCATGCAATGACTCCATACGTTCACATAGGTCTCATTATTGCAGTGTAGATCCAGGTGACCACACGGGGTGAAAGACCCCATGCGCGTCCCACTGTCCTCCGACATTGCTCATAAGCCACGTATGCTCTTTTCGCTCTACTCTGTAGATGAGAGTTCCATGTTAGCTTCTTGTCGAGGATAGTACCAAGGTATTTCACCTCTTTAGAGAAGTTTAGTTTGCTTTCGAAGATTTCGGGAGATTTTAAGTCCGTTAAACTTCTTTTCCTGGTGAAAAGGACCATCTCAGTCTTCTTGGGATTGATCGACAGTGAGTGTTCCTTATACCATGTTTCTATTAATTTGAGCCCATCCTGCGCTCTATCGCACAGTGTGTTTACAAATTTGCCGGTCTGCAAGATAACTATGTCATCTGCGTATGCAATTGTGTAGAATCCATTTTTGTTAAGGTGATTAATTAGGGTATCCAGAACTATGTTCCAGAGAAGGGGTGATAAGACCCCTCCCTGTGGACATCCCCTCATGACCAGTCCTTTCACTGTCATGTCTTCTACATCAATACTCATTGCTCTGCTAGAGAGCATCTGGAGTATATATTCTCCTACTACCAGGGGTATATTCCTGGAGTGTAGTTGATGGGTAATTGTTGGAAAGGTGGTTCGGCATAGGCCTACTCTTACTATATGACCGGAAAAGCCACTCACCATACAAACTAACCGGCTGGGTTTATTTGGTGGTGTGTCATATAATAATAATAATCTTCATAGTCTAGTAGACATATACATGTATAGGAATCGTCAAATTTCACACATAAAATCATGAGCACACGCACTATAAATGTACATATATGTGTATATAAATTAATACATATAAATTATTAATAAAATAAGGATACATACACAAGATCATAAGTAACAACAGATCATAAGTAAAAAAGTATCAATCGTAAAAATACATTTTCAATCGTCATAGCCAAATTATAAAAACATTCTTGAATTTAAAATCCTTTCAGCTCTCTACTGAATTCATCAACGGTGCGTGCCGCCTTCATGTATTTTGGCAGCTTATTAAAAATTATTTTCCCCATCACAGACGGCGAGTCTGATGAAATTTTGTACTTGCGGTACGGAATATGAAAATTTGATTTTTACCTCGTATTCACATTATGGACATTTGAATTCAGTAAAAACTTATCTTTATTCAAGATGTCATAACCCTGAACTGCCTGAATGAACTCCTACAAGAAAAAGTGCTGTTAACTCCAGCCAGTTACCCCACATGCATATGCCATATCTCAGCCTGGATGTAACCTGTGAGTGATATAAAGAAAGTAGTTGTTGTTTCGTCAAGAAATTCCCTATATTTCTCAATAGATAACACAAGGAATTTAATTAGGAGTTCACAGTGTTTCCTCCAATTCAGGCACGAATCGATAGTGACACCTGAAAATTTTATTTCTTCTGAATTTTCGAGTATTAGGTTGCCTTTTCTGATTCGCATATCAGGTCATTGTTTTTGGCGATTGTGGAATCTTATCAATTGCGTTTTATCGGCGTTGAGAAAAAAAGAATTCATTCCACACCAATTGGTAATTTTCTGTACCACATTTTTACATTTGTCATTTGTGTTAATAGGTGTGAGCCACAATAAACCCTTGTGGGTTGCGGTGGAGGGTCGAATAGACCCACTCACTTTGAACTCAACCGAACCTAACCTTACCTATAAAAAAATTATTGTTTTGTCAAAAGCTGGTCACGAACATTGCTAACAAAAAAAAAAGTTGCATACTCTAGCAAGTTTAGTGAACATATTGTTCCACAAGTAAAACTATAAATTGAAAAATGTGTTTGAATCAGCCGATACTTGAGTATAGACACGCCTAAAGGCACGCGAAAAACTTTTTGCTTTTTTGTAAAAATGTTTTCTGAAAATCTTACAATGAAGAGTCTATTGATACTATGAATTATATATGAACAATATTGAATTCACATCGATGATGACAATATTCAATGAGGAAGTACAATTATCCTTTTGTAATGAATTCGGATTTTTGAGCCAAATATATTAGTTTTCCCGTTTGAATGTATTCAAACAAACTCACCGATAGATGGTCTAAAAATTCCTATCGGCAGGCCACCTCCTGTATCTTTGATCAGCGACTCTGCTAATGATTTGGTGAAAGTATACGTATTCGGATGATTTTCAAGTATTCTGAAACAAATATGTATTCTATTGGATTGTTTTAAGAGTTGGATTTTTTGAGAGTATAATTACATTACCATATCTACTTTGAATAACATTATTCTGGATTAATTATAACTCTTCAAATATTTTTTTATTTTCTTTCGAAAGTGTTTGAATTCATCAGCTGAAATTCAGATTTTCATAATTGATAAATATAAATTAACTCAAAGAAAATGACGCCATGCATTGAATGTTATGATGTTGAATATTGTAAAAAGCGTTACTAAGATGACAAACATAGACTAATTATTGCTCACCTTGAAGTCAATACAACATCCTCTTCATCACCCATTTTTTCTATCAAAGTTTCCACATAATCATATCGAATCGAGTTGTATACTTTCTCTTCTATCTCATTATAAGGACAGTTTGCATATGCAGTGGATACGTAGATGAGAGACTGAAATAATGTACATTTATGATTTGTGATGAAAATTAGTATTCAAGTAACACTAACACTAAGTAACACTACACATTATTTTCTTTTCGCATGTTTCGCTATACAATAACTTCTTCAGGTATATCTATAATATACTGTAACGAATCTGAAGCCGGCCGTGACCGATATCTCAGCCAGCAAACACATGACTCATCGCGAACAGCCGCGAAAAGAATAGGCGAGTACTTACAGAGACCTCTAGATAAATCTAGAACGATCGTTACCAGTATATAAGCCTTGCTTCCCGTCCATAGAGGATGCCCAAAAAGGGTTACCACCCCCGAAAACCCCAAGGAGGTGGCTCCCATCAAAATCCAAAACCCCCAAACAATCACCCCAGTCACACAACAGATAGAGGCAATCATCAAAATACAGACAACCTTACTACTCAACCTCATGCCTGCCATGAGAACAGAAATTTTGTCCCTCACCAACGAACTATGTGAGATAGTTCTTGGTCATTCCCTCTTCGCCACAGCCAGTGGCAACCGAGTGGACTACACGTTCACCAATCTGATATCCGAGCTTAATGGCTGAAGGACCAAATTCACGGGATAACGGGCGTTTCATCCTCGGCACTGTAAACGCCCAGGGCCTCAACCGAAAAAGATATCACACAAAAACACTACTCCATATCCACAAAATTCATATCCTATGTATTACCGATACCTTTACCAAAAATCCTCCCAACTTCTCCGGTTTTAATACAACCCACCGTCCTAAAGACCCTCACTCTCGTGGCATCGCTATACTAACAAAACGTGGACTTCCCCACAAACTACACTCCTTTCCTCCTAACCTATCCGAACTCGACTGCCTAGCGATAGATCTTCTATCAAACACCGGCAACATAACTATCATAGCCCATTACAATCATCCAACACAAACTCTTTCCAGAGACCTAATTGAATATGTATCTTCTCTCCCTAAAGCATTCCTAATAGGCGATTTCAACTCTCGTCACACCCAATTCAGAGATTTCAACTCCAATGCCAACGGCCGACTACTAGCCAACCTACTTTTAGAATACAACCTTTATAGAATTCCCTGCCCCGACCCGACGTTTCTGAGTCACCGGGGGGCCTCTATCATCGACCACATCTTGTGCTCTGAGAGCCTGATAGAGACGGTCGATGAACAGGCCTATATCGGAGACACTATCACGTCGGATCACCTCCCCCTGATAATCAAAACTTCCTTAAACTTCCCTACTCCTTTCACTCCTGAAACCATTACCTACAAAAACCATAGATACACAGACGTCAAACAATTCCAACTTCTCGTTACCCAAAAATTATCTACTCTTGACAATCCTCCACTAAACCACTCCAAACAAATTGACTCCCAAATCGAATCAATTCAAAAGATTATCACAGAGTCCGACGACTTATCCACTCCTACGACCACCCGACGAATAGATCAATCTCCACTTCCCCCTTTCCTCATTAACCTCATCAAAAACAAACGCAAACTATATAGAACTTTTGTCCGTACCAGGGATCCTGTCCTCAAAATCGAGTGGAACCGTCTTAACGCTCGTATACGCCTCCTCATCAACCAATTCACCCAGAAAAGGTGGATAGAGGAGACCAAAAAACTAGATTACCGGGATGGAATGGCTTTCTGGAACAAATTCAAAGTCCTGACAGGACAAAAACGGAAAACCGACAGTCACCTGGTGATTGACGGTAACATCATTTCCACCCCTCCCGACAAAGCCGAAGCCTTCCGTGAAAATCTCGAAAAAACCTTCCGTCTTCCTATAGACCCACAATTCGATAACCATTTTCTTAACTTAACTTAACTCAACTTTGACCCAGGTCAAATCCTCCTCGACGCCAACTGTCCCTTAAGATCCCCATTCAGCGAGGAAGACATCCTCAACTCAATCCACAGTGGTAGAAATACCGCTCCTGGACCAGACTCGGTTAATCGCCAGGTTCTGAAAAACCTCCCCGCCTCAGCAATCCCATTCATCAAACACATACTAGATGCGTGTCTCGCACACGCCTACTTTCCAAACGCCTGGAAACAGGCTAACACAATTCTAATCCCTAAACCCCACAAGGATCCTACTAACCCCGACTCCTACAGACCCATCAGCTTGCTTAGCTGCCTTGGAAAACTGCTGGAACGATTGATCACTAACCGTTTGAACGACTCCCTCACACTCCACAACATTATTCCTCCCTACCAACATGGTTTCAGGACCGAACATTCTACCCAGAACGCACTAGTCGAACTTCACACCCACATATCCCAAAATATCAACGCTTCTTTTTGCACCATTGCAATCTCCCTAGACATCCAAAAGGCTTTCGACAAGGTCTGGCACTCGGGCCTGATCTGGAAGCTTATCCAAATCAATCTGCCTCATCACTTTATCCGACTAGTTGCATCCTACTTATCCAACCGACTTATCCGCGTCAAAGTCGGTGAAGCTTTATCCATCCCTTTCTTCCCTAAAGCCGGAGTCCCCCAGGGATCAGTCCTCGCCCCTTCCCTATTCCTCATCTACGCACATGATGTTCCCATAACCCACAAAATCCTCCAATACGCCGACAACACCATTCTATACTCCTCCGCCCCCAACACCCGCCGCTTGCAAATTCAAGCCCAAAATATGATCGACCATTTCGAGCAGTGGTGCAACAAATGGCGTATCAAAATCAACCTCACAAAAACCCAAACAATCCTCTTCCGACACCCTAACACTTCTACCTGTCCCAAACTAAACCCGGACAACTTGAATCTCAGACTTTTGGGGGAAAACCTCATACTCCAGGACTCGGTTTCCTACTTGGTGGTCACCTTCACGAGGACCCTCAATTGGGAAATCGACCTGAGAGAGACACTGGACAAAGTCCGGAAGAGAGCTAACCTTCTAAAAGCTCTGAGAGGAAAACTTGGTGGATGCGACAGTAGAACTCTGCTTCATACCTATAATACCTATATAAGACCAGTTCTCGACTACAAAGCAATGATATACTGTACGCTCCCTCCGAGACTGTCCCACCGTATCCTTGCGACTGAACGACGAATACTACGCAACATACACAACCTGCACTACCGATACCCTTCCCTACACTTATATAACCTCATAAATACTACACCAATCGACCAAAGATTTCAGGAACTCCGAGGACGATATGCGACCAGGACGATGAGCAGCAACAACACCGATGCCATCGATACGCTCACATCGCCATGGATCCCCCGTGTAGGATCCCGAAGGAAACCTAGGAAAAAGCTCCCCTTTCCCCCAGCCAGACTCCTGGGAGCGATGGAAGACCCACCGGAGCCGATCCAGGACATCCTAGAGGATTTCCCACTGGGATACAGATAGCGGACACCTGACAGCAGCGCCCCGGAAAGTACCGAAATCCTAAACACACAAAACCCGGCCCAAAACCCCGTACCAAGTCACATCAGGACCACCGACCACCGTAATGAACCCGGACTATCACATGGAACAGCATAAAAACCAACTAAGAAAACTGGAACACCAAAACAACACAACACAAACTCCAACATAAAACACAAAACACACACATAACTCACTCACCCTGAAGAGGCATAAGCCTATAGCAGGGCCCTACACAAACACATACACACAAAAAATTGTAACAACTGTAAATAATTTGTAAATATACGATATTCATTCATTCATTCCATAGAGGGAGGCTCTATTTAGAAAGCGAATCGAGCGGTTAACAAACAGAGAGATAAATTAAACGTTAGTCAGTTGCTGGATGGTGTATATAAATTAGTTGTGATAGTGAAGTATTGTTAAAAATAAATTTGTTCAAGACATTTAATTCTTTAATTCGTTACAATACATATTCAAACTTATTTAAATGAACATGAAAAGAATGAAATGACCCGAGAGTTTATGTATCAGTTAATTACCAGTTTCTACATTTGAAGAAATATTCAGTAGCTAGGAGTTATTTATTTCTATTGGATCATTCAATAAAGGACCCGAATTCTTGAATCTATTTATTTCTATGCGTGGTAAAAATCTCACATAAAAGTATTTCTTGAATTCAAAAATTTAGTTTCGTGTACCAATCTCAACAATTTCCGAAGCATTTTGAGCAACACTAGATTATTCTGGTCTACAAAATCGGGTATGTATGTTTAACCGATATACTATTTATTATAGACCCCACAGCTCATTTCATAATTTCTGACTTTTCGTTCGTCAACATTTTGTCATTAGGGTTACCCAACATTTGTTGAATCGAAAAGCAGTTTTGAAGGTCAATTCAACGTTCAACGTTTTAATATATAATTAATTATAATTCATTAGTGTATTTTGGTCGAGGAGAAATTACGATGAACTTTGAATTAGTACCTTTCTGAAAGGTAGAAGATTCATCGAAAATTTTTGCTAAATTCAAGGATACCTATTGCTTTCTATTATGTCTCTGTTGTTTTTTCAATATCGTATCTCCATTGAGACAAGGGAAACGAAACAAGCCTATGCGTAGGAAAGTTTGGTTTTTTTTTTCGTGGAAAATAGTGTGAGCGATCAGTAATATACCTGAAAGTACTGTTATCATTCCTATTATGTTTTGGAAATGAGTGGATGATATTACGAAAATTGCAAATAAAAACTCAAATTCGTTTATTCATATAAATTGTTTCCAATCGACTGCTAACATTCGATTCTTCAACTATATAAAAACATAGATAGCAATACATATAAAAACCATTGGTATTCCTTGCAGAATTGAATGATATGTATATACAGGGTGATTGAATATATTTCGCTAGCAGTATATCACAATTTCTATAGACAATGAATTTCAGAACCTGGTTAGTTCTGATCATGTATGCGGAGAGATTGGAAGAATCCAACCTCACACACAAGTCAATAAAAATATTCTCGAACAGTCAAGCAGCGTTGGAAGCTCTTGGCTCCTACCGAGCAATGAAAAAAGGAACAGTGTTAAAATTTCAATCAGTGCAGACGAGATCAATGAGTTCTACTGTTCAATTGCTCGCAAGCTTAATAATAACATAATTGTCCCTTACGACCCTCTTATCAATGTTCATAACTGTCATACAGGAGATACTTTTACATTATACGATACTAGTTTAGATGAAATTATCGAAGTGTTTAGGGATATTAGGAATAAAAAATCATCTGGATACGATGACATCTTCATGAATATATTTCAGAATCTTCCAAGAGTAGCGCTTGAAACTCTTGTCGCATTAATGAATCTTTCGTTTCGCAACGGTACATTTCCTTCATTCTTGAAAAAGTCTGTGATAATTCCCTTGCACAAAGGCGGAAACTTAGATGATCACTCTGACTATCGTCCAATATCACTTATCCCGACCCTAGCAAAAACAATTGAAAAACTAGTGAAAAAAAGGCTAAATGAATTCCTTATTGCTCATAAAATCACCAAAGAAAATCAATTCGGATTTCAGGCTAAAAAAAACACCCAAGATGCAATTTTTTCCTTCCTGTATGAGGTATATTCAGATATAAATGCCGGAGATGTAGCTGCAGCAGTATTTTGTGAACTAAAAAAGGCTTTTGACTGTGTAGACCACAAAATATTTTTGCGGAAACTATATTGCTACGGCTGTGAGGGAGTTACTTTGGATTGGTTCGAATCCTACCTAACTGGGCGCAGTCAAGTCGTAAAAAGTGATATAACTTCAAAATATATTAATATAGATTATGGAGTGCCACAAGGATCTGTTTTGGTACCCTCTTTTTCTTCTGTATATCAATGATTTACTGTGTATAAACACTTCTGGGAAAATTACCTTATTTGCAGACGACACCACCATTTGATGACATAGTAAAACTGTTGAAGATCTTATTAATGAGATAATCAGAGATATTTATGTAATCAAGTCTTGGTGCGACTCGAATTTTCTCTCTTTCAATTTAAAAACAAAACAAATATAATAACTTTCAAATGTACTTTAGAAGATATGCCTCTAGAAAATGGGAAGATTGAAAATATAGATTGCACAAAATTTTTGGGCCTTTATATTGACAGTAAATTGAAGTTTGAAGCACACGTCAACGAATTGAAGAATAAAATCCCCTCAGGGTGCTATGCAATGAGAATTATTTCAAAGGAACTTGGTACTGCCACGGCTATGAACGCATATTATGCATTAATTGAATCTCAACTGATATATGACATTCCTTTCTGGGGGGTATGTCACTCTAGTCTGCTAGATTCAGCACTTAAACTGCAAAAGAGAGCCATTAGATATGTGTTCAAACTAGGACCGCGTAATTCATGTAGGCAGTTATGTGCAAAAAAAAATATATGTTGTGCCTCTCTTTGTAACGGAAACTGCGTGTCTTATACACAAACATAGGTCAAAATTTGAATATATTTCGTCGTGTCATAGCACTCGCCTGAAATCTAAAAATATTTTAAATTACCATTGCCTTCTTCATCCCTAGTAAATGACTCCATTTTCTATAACGGTGTTGAAATGCATAATCATTAACCGTCTCATTTTATAAATAGTCACGATAATATCGACAGCTTTAGAAAATACACAAAAAAAACTCCTCGCGAGCAGACCCTATTATAGTTTGCAAGCATTTTACAATGACAACTTCCAGTGGAATTGTGAACTGTCATCTGTAATTTATTGCGGGTACTGTATAGCATACTCGATTAGACTGTTAAATTATAAGTCGTAAAATTGACAAAATGTTCAAATTACATTTTATGATTGATATTTTATTTATTCGTTGACACTTATTCTATTGAATAAAATGTATAATTGATAAATGTATATGTTTATATACTGCTTGTTTATATAACAATTTTATTTTATTTTATTTTATTTTATTTTATTTTATTTTATTTTATTTTATTTTATTTTATTTTATTTTATTTTATTTTATTTTATTTTATTTTATTTTATTTTATTTTATTTTATTTTATTTTATTTCATTTTATTTTATTTTATTTTATTTTATTTTATTTTATTTTATTTTACATAATTGTGTGTATTTCGCCTGAATTTTATTTCTATATGTATATATTCTACTTTGTTAAAAAACAAGAGTTTTTTCGACAATAAGTATATTTAGATTGATTGATTGAACGTCTAAATTGAAAATGAATTGCCAAAAACGAGTCACCTCAGTAGGAAGACTTAACATATTGTCTCTGGTCTGGATTCCTGGCCATACTGACCTGGAAGGCTGCTGACTTACTTGCAAAGGAGGGTGCTGCAAGCAGCTCCATTGGACCATAACCTGCCATCAGCATCGCTTTAAGCTTTGCCAAACAAAAACTGAACACCTGGATGACAAGTAGATTCATAGACTTCTGGCAGAATCTTCCAGGATTGGCTCACTCCAAGGCGTTTATGCATCCTCCGAAGTTTGTTGGACTACAGTAGGGATAAACTACGATGTCTAACAGGCCTTCTTACAGATCACTGTTATTTGCATTATCATATGCAGAGACTCGAACTGTCGGAAGACAGTGTGTATCGCATCTGTTTGGAAAATGATAAAACAGGCACATACTTTGGTTTTTAGAGTTCGGCAGAGCCGTACTCTTACTATTTGACCGGAAAAACCACTCACCATACAAACTAATCGGCTTCGTTAAGAAGCTGGGTTTATTTGGTCGAGTGTGAATAGTTGTGAGCCACAATAAACCCTTGCGGGTTGCGGTGGAGAGTCGAATATATCCACTCACTTTGGACCTAACCTAACCTAGTTCTGATAAACATCCCCAAAACATCCCCAGTAATGGTATGTTTGTTGTTGCTGATTTCATATGTGAAATTAATATTTTTACATATATTGTTAAGAGATGAACCAACCGGATTCTAGCACCTGGAAAGGAATTGAACTCTTTATTTGCTTCCAAATCAAATTTGCTCATAAACAGAAGAAACAGTTGTTGAACTGAAAGCAATTATGTTCTAAGCAGTCAGTTGAATGTTCTTCTCTACTGAGATCAATGATCGGGGAGACTAGTATCTCTCCATATACATAACTTCATATACTTACGTAATAAACAGATACGGTTCTGTTCAGTATACTTAAAGCGATTGAATGTTTGTATAAAATTCATTATTACGTAATAAGCGCACTTTTGTAATTGAAGGACAGTCATATTGATATTGATCTATTGGTAACAGAATATATCCCCACCTCATCAAACGAACTTCATGTTGTGAAGAGAAAATAGTTTCAACGTCAAGAAAATTGGAAATCAGGAAATTTCAGAATCTAATTTCAAATAGGTAGCAGAGCGAGCTTCCTGATGAAAGATGTAATCGATGACTACAACAGAAATTTTGCAATATTCAATTATAAGGATGAGAAATTCTAAATTGTAACTTGATGCCTGAACTTTTACTCCATAACCATACCAATATGGTATGAGAATAAGTCTGACAATATGTCTCAGTTGCTTATAAAAACTCTATCAACAAATTTTTTTTTCTTCAATGAATAAAGAAACTTATCACAGTGGTCTTCAGTGTAGCTTAATGTAGCAGATATTTGAAGCGAACCCGCTAAGATATGTCGGGAAAGAAATTATTCAAAGATGCAATTATTGTCTGAAGATAAGAGAGAGGAAGAAAATTTCCACGATGGGAAATAAGCCAAAAGCCACTTATTGTGAAAATTTTAAATTGTGTACTCTATTTCATTTCAAAAAACAAGCACTTCAGCCAGTAATCACAATTGCAATATTCTTCTCGACGTAGGTTTTTCCAACTAAGGGAGTTATAAAACCGTTTTTTGAATTTGTTCTACGCCAGAAGTTTTAGTTTTAATTAACCATTCAGTTGTACCATCTGACTCTTTTGAAAAGAAATGGTTTTATCACTAGAAACTGATAGCTTTTTCGGAAAAAAAAAACAGTTTTTTGTTTTACTGGTATACAAACTACGAGCTCTGTTCAACAAATGAAGTAAATGTTCAAATTTTGCGGACTACGCAAATTCGATTGGCGATTTTTTTTTTTTTTCATGTTGGTTCACTCATTTCGAACAAATGTTCACAGTTTCAGCTGTTAGCACGTTTTATTTGTTGGTGCGAGGCATAAAAGTTAGGAATTTTGCATATTCGATGATTTTCTGCTGAAGAAAAATATGGATCAGAGAGTTTTTATGAATTTTTGTGTGAAAAATAGAATTGAGTGCTCAAAAACACGTGAAATATTTTGCCAGGGGCATAGGATGATTTAATTTTTTTTTTCCTTGGGAGCTGTCTGACTTGTCCATTTAGTCCAAGTCTCCAGAAAACACTGCAGCCTCTTGGACTTATTGCGTTTATTCTCCCATCTTCTCATGACACCCATTCCATCAGTCTCGTTCCCTGTACTAGTTTGTACAGGTTCCGTGTTGGATGTTCGTCATATTCTTCTGGACGTAATTTCGTACATAGCCTGCCTCCTGTGATTCTGTGCCCCACATTCGAATAAGATGTGCGAGCTGTTCCTATCCCTTCGTTGCATCATCTGCAGCTGAGGTCTCCGTTGTACACCCCATTTTATTCAGGTGTCCTCTAAGCTGACAATGATCGGTTAGTAACCCTGTAATTATTCTGAGCCGATCCCTATTATATTGAAGTAGTTCTTCAGTTCTTTTCTCGGACGGTTCCCTAATGAAGGTTCTACTGTGTTTGTTGCCAGGTACTTTTGTCCAGTACTCTGTGTGCTTGTTATTGGTCCATGTCATGATCTGGTTTCATACCAATGATTTTGGTACCCCCAGAGCTGGTTCAGGACCTATATATGAAATTGATGATCCGCGTCTGGTGCATTCATCAGCTTCATCATTACCTGTGATTCTTGAATGCCCTGGCACCCAGTACAAAATTAATTTGTTCCTATTTGCAAGTTCATTCAGTTCTTCATGGCATTCCCAGACCAGTTTTGATGTCACCTTCGGGTTTGTCAGAGCCCCTAGTGCGCTCTTGCTGTCTGTAAAAATATTGATCCGCTCATTTCTTTGAGGTCTCAATTTAATAAGCCTTGCAAACTGCAAGATAGCATACAGATAGGATGATTGTACTCTGAGACAGAAGCATGTTAACAAGTGGTACAAGTTTTTCACGGAAGGTCAAAAAAATGTGAATGACACAGATGGCCCTGGACGCTTCAGCACATCACCAACGATGAAAATGTTAAGAAAGTGAAGACAATTTTTCGGACATTTTTGGGCATGAAGCGTGTGGCAGCTTAGTTCGCTCAACGACAATATGCTTGATAGAGTCATAACTGGTGACAAATCATGAGTTTATGAATATGATATCGAGAGCAAAGTTCAATCGTCCTACTGGAAAAGACCAGGAGAGCCAGACCAAAAAAGCACGCCAAGTCCGATCAAATGTGAAGATTTTGTCACTGTTTCCTTCGATTATTGTGGCGTAGTTTATCGGGAGTTCTTGCCACATGGTGGTACTGTAAATTGGCCGTATATTTTTGAAGTTATGCACCACTTGCGAGAATCAATACAAAAAAAACATCCTCTGTTGGGGAAAAACCATTCATGGCTTTGGCTTTACGATATTGCACCCGTTCGCTCGTCATTACTTGGCCGTAATCTTATCTCCTTCACCGTATTCACCTGATTTGGCTCCCTGCGACTTTCTCTTGTCCCCAAGATTGGAGCAACCTATGGAAAGACTGCGTTCTGCGACGATTGAGGAGATAAGTACCAAACGCTGAGAGAGCTCAAGGACATACCAAAAAGTGCATATCAGAACTGATTCGAAAATTGGAAAAAAAGAGGAAAAACTTTGAAAGGGACACAATAGAAATTGATGAATAAATATATATTTTTTGAGACAAATGGAAATTCATTTTATTTTTTCAATAGACCTCGTATATATAAACTTGGTTAGATTCAGATGCCAAAAATTATCGAATGTTTTTAATATTTTCAGAAACTAACATGAAGAAAACGATTTTCTATAATCATTCTGTTGGGAACTGATTTGCGAATGATATATCATTCATGATGCAACAATTACATCAGTTTTTTTGTTAATAATTGAATTCAAAAAACTTTTTAGAAACTGTCATCCTGAATTTTCAATAAAGAGAACAGGTTGGGTGATTTCGCACTTACCTTCAGATTGGTCATTTGTCTTGCCAATTTCAAGATTTCTTTGGTTCCATTCACATTTATCATATAGGCAAGCTTCAAACATTCATTAAATCTCACGTTTGCTGCTATATGAAATACTATATCGATTTTCGACATCAAAGTCTGTTTGTCTTGCATGCACAGTCCCAAATCAGGCATCGTGCAATCTCCTGAGATAACGTCTATCCTATGTTTGTATTTTGGACATTCCTTTTTAAGGACATTGAAAATCTGGAAGAGAGTAATAATGAACATGCTTTGCAGAAAAAGAAATCCAATCAATTCATAGTATGTCTAGTCATGTGGGCGTAAGGAATCGGCTGATGATTCTGGTAAGTGTCGCAAACATCGTTTTTCAACTGATACACCATTTCCTAAGTTATATTATGAAAATATTTCAACTCCAAAATGGTTTCGATTTCAAGTGTTTTGAGATGTTAGTGGTCGATATTAATTATAAGCAATTTCAAAATGAAAACTTCAATTATTTGGCTTTCGAACAGTGGCTACCAAGTAGTGTCAAAACTAGAAGAAGAGGAAGCGTGGTCTTTTATTATTCGTTGAGAAAGTTGGAACCCAGATGGAGTCATTTCCACCAGAATTTAGTCGCTATCTCTGCTCTGCTCTGTTTTTTGATACTTTCATCCATATTTTGTTTTGGGAAACCTCTGAGGAAGCTAGCCAGTAAAACGTTAGGAAGGAATTTTAAATATTCATAGCCTTCAAACCCGAGAAATAGTGACACTGAAAAATTCGACAGAAAAAGCCACAACCATTGTGACCTTATGGAATCATAAATTGAAATAACACACTGATGTTGAAACCAGCAAAAGTTTTCACCAATTACCTATTGAAATGAGTGAAAAAATTTATGTGAAACGGTTTTGTTGAAAATGAAAGATGATAATACTGTAGATGATGTACTAAAAACTAAAAAATAATTCGGAGGGTCTTAGGTAGCATTCATCAAACCACTCTCCTCAGCAATCTACGTTATTTTTTTTTCAATTATACCGCATCAACCAGCTAGGTTATTAGCGGTAGAACAATAAGGTGTTTTATATTCTATATCATGTTACAAATTTTGATACATTTCAAAAAACACAACAGTGAGTCTATATTTTTGATATCTAGGGTACTGGAGTATTCATTTCCTAAGCCGGATATACGTATTTCGTTTTGGTAGCTGGGACATTCCATGATAATGTGCTTAAAACACTTAGATCAACGTTGCAGTTGAGGCATCGGTTGGGTGTTTTTTTCTTGATTAGATGTAGGTGAGTACACCGGGTGTGGCCAAAGCGTAGCCGGGTGAGAATGACTTGCTGTCTACGACTGAGAGGGCGGTAGTTGTTAATAACTAGGTTTGGATTGATATCTCTAAGTTTATTGGGGGTTAAGAAGCTCCACCATTTCCGTATCCATCGTTTGAATATAAGTTTTTTTTATGTCGTTATATAGATCTTCGTGTGGAACCTGGAAGTTTTGATATGTTCCTGGATATGTAGTGGAAGTTTTAGCATCTACGTCAGCGATTTCGTTGCCTTTAATGCATGTGTGAGATGATACCCAGACTATTTCCACTCTTTTTCTGTTGTTGGTTAGTTCTACAAGTTCTCTTTTGATTCGAAGAAGAATGGCAATTTTGGGGTAAAGTTGAAGTCCTTGTATTGAACTAAGCGAGTACGTGAATATCACGGAGTTGCCTTCGGTTCTATTGTAGTGTACTAGATCAGTTTTAATGGCGTGAAGTTCAGCTGTGTAGATACTGGAATCAGGTGGTAGAAATTGATCAGACAAACAATTTTTCAATTTCTACTATACATCTACATCATTATCAACTTTTTTTCAAAAAAACCGTTCTACATGAAATTTTCAAGTTTTGATTTCTGTAGTCCGTACTCTATACTCCGAAATTTCGTAGCTGCAGACATCTTGAATTTTCATCTTTTTCAAAGTGTACTACTATTTTATTGGTCGAGCCATGTCATTTGTTACCCATATTGGGGTGGTTGTGAAAAATAAAGTAAGTAAACCGGCATTTTTTAGCTGCGGCCATCTTAAATTTCCATCTAATCAGCTAGTCAAATCCTGTCAGTTGATGCCCATATTGTGGTAGTTGTGAAAAAATATGTAATTTGGCAATTTTCACCTGCAGGCATCTTGAAATTGCATCTTTTTCAAAGTATACTACTATTCTACTAGTTAAGCTCTGTAATTTGATACCCATATTGAAGTAGTTGAAACTACATGTGATCCGCCATTTTGTAGCTGCGCCAACTTGGATTTACAATGATACAAAATTTATTGAATTGTTTTGTCATCAAAACTTAATGTGTGTACGAAATTTCAGATCAGTAAATGAACAAAGAAACAGGGCAAGCTAAATGAAACCGTTAAAAATGACTTGTTTAGAGAAAGTGATTTAGACACGATGAAATAAAAACATCAACAGTTTGTTGACAAATCGTTATTTTTAACAGTTTTAATCTTCCTCTTTGAAGATGATCACTTGATGATCGAAACACGTGTCGATGTGTTAAAAATAACGATTTGGTGTTGGGAAAAAAAAATCCAGTAATATTCGTTACAACACCAAAGGTTCCAAATAGTGCATCATAAGTTTGTTGACAGTTATTCAATTAATGCCCTTTATGCTACGGTGAAAAGTTACAAATTTTCGCTTCTGGAAATAGTTCCGCTACAACTGGTAGCGAGATTGGCTGGAAATAGTATGAATGAAATTATTGAAGTAATTTCTAGAATTGAGAAAGAAGTTTTTTCTATAAAAATGAATGACAGTAAATAAATAAATAAATTATTTACTTGTTTATTTATTTATTTATTTTTCAAACCGACATACAAGGCTTTATAGTATGAATGAAAAAATTCCAATATGAATTCACTAATTTGTATGGCTTACAGACTAATATCCACTACATGCTTAATTGAAGTTTCTAAGGTACTGTGTAACGAATTCTTTGAAAGCACTCAATGAAACTTTTGAATCTATATCCATCAATAAGTTGAACACTCTTCTCCAAGGGAGAAGGCTGTTCAATTCACACTTTCAGTGTATAATTGACACAATAACTTTCTATTTCAGTAAACAGAGGCCAGAAACGTTGCAATTGCTTTCGCTGTTTCATTGTCTTCATTTTTTCCTTTCATATTCATAGTTCCCAATAATACCATTATTGATTTTTCTATTATTCACCCAATTCCAAAAACTATTATTCAATTTGTAATGAATAGCCTCTTCCCTAATCTCCTTAGTGTTTAAATCTTCTTTCTCAAACTGTTGACCTATACTGCATATAATCAGATACACATCTCAATATCCTAAACCTTCTTTAATTTCATTTTCAAACCGAGCCTTATCTTTCTTTGAGTTTTTATAGACATTGTACTTTGGTAAATATTCATTGATGGTCTTGTTTCATTTTCGATTGCCACATTAACATTTTTTTCTGTTGTCACATTGGACCAGTCGGTATCCCTCACCATTTCGCAAAGTCTATAAAATTCAGTGTTTTTGTAGTTATATTTGAATTCCTTCAGGTTTTTCTCGTGTTCATGTTTACAAGTATTTATATTGATTGTAATATCTAATGCAGGATGATAAGTATCCTCCATAACAAATAGTATATTGTCCCTTTTTACGTATCAAGAAGTCTAGTTACTTTCAGAACTGATGACCAAATCCAGCGTTCTTTGCTGACAGTTTAGTAGACCATTATATTACTGAAATCCAGTGAAATCAACCCAATCTTCAAAACATCTCAAGTTATAATTATTATTGTCATTATTACAAAGACGAATATGATTCATTCCGGTGATTATGATAAAAAATAAATGGAAATGATGTATTTACTGGTGATATAATGCTTTCGACAACTTACCACGTCATCAAACATTTTATCAACTCTTTCGTCAACAGTTCTTCCTTTTTTTTCTCTAACGAGAAGATATATTGTCGATACTTCGGTTGATCTCAATAACTTTTCTATCAGAACTTTCCCTATGAATCCTGTACCGCCTGTGATAAAGACATTTCGTGATTTGTAAAAACTTTGTATCTGAGAATCTTCCATTTTTCAGAGAATTGTTGATCTGAAATTCAATCAGGTTTATTATGAAAACGTATGATTCATGTATGATCCTCTCTTTTACAATAAATGAAATATGAAATGAGTGTTTTTGAATAAAATACATATAAACTGCTTGTATTTATTGGTGTGAATAGATAGAGAGAGAAAGAAAGAGTACCGATGTGATTATTATCCAAGATACAGGACGTTATTGACGAACACTGGTAAAAAGGGAACATATGAATAACTACATCCAGATAAATATACTATTACATAATTACGTGGAAATAGTTCATATAAATAATCACATCTAGGTAAAAGTACACATATATAGTGCTAGTCAAAAGTCCCCTCCCCCCCTCGTATCTTTTGAACGGGTATACTTATAATAATGAAATTTGGAGTGTGGAAATAAACGGATGTAGGCTTCTTAACTGGTCATAACAGGTGACGCAATAGTCATAAATGACGTCACAAGGCCACTGTGATCAAAAATTTTAAATGGGACCCTATGGCAAGTGACAGCTCGTTTGAAAGGTATAGAAAATGCCTATTCAGTCATACCAATTTTGTTTGGGTTTCGGCTGATTTTGATTGATAAATTGAAGAAATACGAAAATTATAGTTTCGCATTTAATTATTAAAAATTTAAGAACCAGTTCTTATAATAAGTGTTCAAAATGTGCTCCATCTACTTCCTGGCAGTAATGCATCCTATTGCTAAACTCTTGTCGTACTCGTCCCAGTGTGTCAGCGGAAATTGCCCTACATTCTTCAACAATTCGTTGTTTCAGAATGGCAATACTGTCAGGTGCTGTAGCGTAAACCTTAGATTTCAAGTACCCCCATAGAAACAAATCTAATGGTGTAAGGTCCGGTGACCGAGCTGGCCATTCGATCGAACCTCGTCGTCCAATCCATCTACCACGATATTCTTCATCTAGGTAACGTCTTACTGCACCGTAATAGTGTGCAGGAGCACCATCTTGTTGAAACGTTATTTCCAAGTTGTCGAATTCATCTGGATTATCTTCTACAATTTCAAGAATTAACGCCTCAATATCACTTTGTAACATCTCCAGATACAATTCACCGGTTAAGTTAGCATTGAGAAAAAGAGGCCCAACTATGTGGTTTCCCAAAATACCTGCCCAAACATTTACTTTTTCTGGAAATTGAGTATGTTTTTCACGAAAGATGTGAGGATTTGTGTCACTCCAATACCTCACATTTTGAGTGTTAACATTTCCATTGAGAAAGAAAGTACTTTCGTCACTAAAACAAAGTGTCTGTATGTAGCCTGGTTGTTGGTTCATTTTATCGGACATAGTTTCACAGAATTCTAGTCTTCGGTCGGGGTCATCATCTGAAAGTTGGTGCACCATTTTTAATTTGTATGGATGAAATTTGTTTTTAGCCAACACCCTATGTACTGTCCTTTGACTGACTTCACAGATAGACGCAACTTGGGCTGTGGAAGGAGTAGGGTTCACTACCATTTCTCCAAGTATGTTAATTTTTTTGTCATCACTAATTGTTGGTCGACCAGATCGTTTGGCATCTTGAACACTACCTGATGCTTCAAACTTCCGAAGAAGCTCCCTCAAATAAACCCTCGATATAGGACGATCGGGGTACCTCTCATTAAACAGTCGTTCCGCTGCATGGAAATTGTTTCTACATTCACCAATTATTAAGATAGCTGCTACTTTTTCGGCTACAGTACGTACCATTTTGCCTATGTAAACACTTAAACGTCTCGTTAAACAATAGCTTAGGTAAATTTTCAAGGTATAAACACTTTTGACAAGTAGATAATTCAAACACGTCAACCTTTTTGACAATGAACCAGAGGCGTACTTTAAAATCTTTATTAATTAAATGCGAAACAATAATTTTCGTATTTCTTCAATTTATCAATCAAAATCAGCCGAAACCCAAACAAAATTGGTATGACTGAATAGGTATTTTCAATACCTTTCAAACGAGCTGTCACTTGCCATAGGGTCCCATTCAAAATTTTTGGTCACAGTGGCCTTGTGACGTCATTTATGACTATTGCGTCACCTGTTATGACCAGTTAAGAAGCCTACATCCGTTTATTTCCACCCTCCGAATTTCATTATTATAAGTATACCCGTTCCAAAGATTCGAGGGGGGGAGGGGACTTTTGACTAGCACTGTATAATTACATATAAGCACCGTCAATTTCATATCGTTTCGTCATTAAAATATTCTGTCAGATTGTAGGCTTTCATGTAACTTTTTCACAAACGTTTCAAGAGAGTCCATGTTCTTTATATCTTCAGGAAGTTCATTATACATTTTGACACCGACGTAAATTATTGTGTCTTTGATCAGTGTGGATTTCGAGATAAATAATGATGAATTCATTGCATTCCGTGCAGTGCGATTGTTATTTTCATAAAGAGATTTATTCTTGTAGATGATACATAAAGCTTCCAAAACGTAGAACGAGGTTAGTGTCGGTAATCTGTGTTTCACCGCACCGCTCGCTTTTTTGCAGCAAAAATACACTCTCGAAGAGTTCATTACCAAACAAACCCCAGAACTGTGGTTTGAGTCAATGAGAGCAAAATAGATGTTATTTGCCGCAGCATAACCTAAACCTGAGGGCAAAACAGCCGGATGATAACGCTTTATTTAGCATATTTATATGATTTGTGAATTCCAAATTGGTATGTTTAGTTCCAAGAATTCTATATTGTTGTCAGATGATGAAAAGTCAGCACCTAATTCTATATCCGGAACAAGACATTCCAATATGAGGAATTCTGTTTTATTGAAATTCAAACATAGAAAATTTGCATTGCACCACGACTTGATTTTTAGTAGGTAGCTTGTAACATTTTTTGAAGCAAGTTCACATCTTCAGAGTGCCATAGAACGGTAGTGTCGTTGGCAAATGAAGTGAAGAAACCTGATATATCTAAGAGTATATATATATATATATATATATATATATATATATATATATATATATATATATATATATATATATATATATATATATATAATATATATATATACAGGGTGTCCCTGGACTTCCTCTTTTCCTCTCGTGAATGTATAGATGGGGTCAAAATATCACCAGTACTTCATATAACTTTTTTTCCTAAAAGTCTTCGTAACCAAGTTACGGGCCCTCGAAGTTACAAAATGAAAAATGTTTTTCTTTGATAACTTTTCAAGTGAATATTCAAAATCATCCAAATTTTGGAAATTGACTGAACAAATGGATTCCTTCGATGAGCTTTCATGCAGGAGTCAGTTGTTTTGCTACAAAGTCAGGAACGGACTACCCCCGATGGTCCACACCCCAAAACTTTGAAATGACAGATATTTTTCAATATTTTTCAACAAAATAAGGTCACTTGGACAACTTTATGAATAAAAGTACTCGTGTGGAAAGTCGATCGGAGCAACGAGTCTTGATAAAAATGTAGTTTCACTCGACGACATCAAACCCGCTCGTCCACCATTATTTGAAATGAATAATTATCATATAATATATATATATATATATATATATATATATATATATATATATATATATATATATATATTTGATTGAGGCAACTAATTTTCCTTTATTGATGACAGTACTACCAACTGTCGAAAGCGCTCGCAGATAATTAATAGAAGATATAAAGCTTCAAATCCTTTTTGTAGAATTTAATATTGATATGGTGATATCTTTCTGCAGGCACTGTTTTTTCATCATCATGGTTTATTACTCAAGATCCAATCTTATAATTGATTCTAGGCTAGATTCAACAACCTTTGAAGAACGTTCATGATCCCAAATTCACTTTTGAAAACAGATTGAAACATGTCATATTAAAAAAACACTTCATTGTGAGATTTCCACTAAACGGTAAAAATCTCACAATAAAATAATTACGTATCGGTAATTACATATTCCGAAATTCTACACCTTACTAAAATATTTTGGATAATGCGGTGTTGTCACTTCTATTAGAAAGTAGTAGCGACTTTGATTTTCTAGATAGAACACCCTGTATATGATATTATTTTTGAAATCTACAACAATTACTCAACAAATTTTTTTGGTATTTTCCTTTATGAATTAATTTCAATTTTTTCTTCGGAAATCATGACCTCTAAAAATGAGTTGAGGAATACTATGGTACAGCAAAATATGTTTGGAGTTAGGGTGATACTTGGAGGCTTCCCACATTTCAGCGTAAACTCCGTTACTTCAATACAGGGTGGTAAAAAAATATAGTTTTTTGTTAGCTTGAAAAAGTGACTGAAAGTTGATTATTTCAAATAGAACACCGTGTATATTATTACAAATTAGGAGAATATCACAACGGTACTGTCAGATAATAGATAATCATGGCCTCCTTAAGTAATAGGGAATGGAAATACCTGAAGGGAGATTTTTATAAATAAATGCCTTAAAGTCTGGAACTTGACTGGTTGAGTATACGCATGATATACATAGAAAGGAAGAAAATTTTAACTTTTTTATTTGTTATAATACATAGGGTGCTTCATTTGAAATAATCAACTCTCAGTCACGTTTTCAAGCAAACGAAAAAACTGCATTTTTTACCAACTTGTAACGAAATAACGAAGATTATGCTAAAGTGTGGTAAGCCTTTGAGTATGACCTAACTCTAAAACCAAATTTCGATCCATAATATTCCTCAACTCAAAGCTATCAGCCTTTTTAGACGTCATGATTTCCGAAGAAAAAAACTGAAACTATTTCAAATTCAGAAAACGGTATCTGTATCTGTAGGGTAAGCCAACGGCACTCAGGCCACATGTGACCCATTGTACATCCTCCCGAGGAGTTTCACTCCTTGGTCATCGTCCATCTTGTCCTTGGACAGGTCAGAATGCCATCATCGTCACTTCTTCCAGGTTTGGAGACCAGCTCCCCTACCCTTTTGGCTGTTATTGGCCTCGAGAGGGACCAATGGGTACACAACTGATAGATGACGGCATGAAGTCCTAAGACATCAGTGCCGCCCTTCACGGGATACCCCTACCTGGCTGGGGTGGGGTGGATGAAAAAGTTATTCGTCCGTTAACGGGGGCCTCATTCGATAGAGAGAATATCGAGAGGGGTCGTCTACAGTATAGTCTATAGCTTTCCTAACTAACGGATTTTCCGCAGCTTCAAAAACTCGCCGATTCCTCGACTGAATGAACTGCCGAATGGAAGGCAGCTGCAAATCTCTGCGGATAACTTCATTTCGCACGAACCAAGGAGCATTCACAATCATCCTGATTAACTTATTTTGCAACCTTTCCAAAATGGAAATGTTGGACGGAGCCGCTTGTCCCCAGACGCCTGAAGCGTACATGATGACAGGCTTGAACATCGTGTTGTAGATCGTAATTTTGTTTTTTAAACTCATTTTGGATTTTCTATTGATCAGAGGGTACAGACTGGCTATCCGACCCTCGATCTTAGATTTAACGTACATAATGTGCGGGTTCCAAGTGAGCCTACGGTCTATTAAAAGGCCGAGGTACTTTACCCGCGCTTGCCAGTCAATCTCCCTTCCAGAGATTCTCACTTTTCTGGCCGAAGAAGATAGTAATCTTCCCATGGTTATCGCCTGAGTCTTTTCCGGGTTTACTCGGATCTTCCAATCGAGGTACCAGCGCTCGAGGTCGTCCAATGCTCGTTGCATGTAGACGACGCCGAGCTCTCGTCCCATGGAAGATGAGAGAAGAGCCGTGTCATCGGCGTACAGGGATATCTTCACTCGTTCGGACCTAGGTAGGTCGCTGGTATAGAGCGAATACAGCGTCGGAGAGAGCACGGCCCCCTGTGGCACTCCAGCGAGGATCTCTCTGTTGTCAGACAGAGAGCCCTCTACTCTGACCTGAAAAGTTCTGCCTTTCAGGAAAGACCCGATCCACCGGATCAGGCCCCGAGGTAGGTCGAACGCGTTTAGCTTGTGCAGAAGGCCTTCGTGCCATACTCGGTCGAAGGCCTTCGAGATGTCTAAAAGCACAATATGCACCTTTTTATTTGTGTTGAGCTCGCTGATGGTATTTTCGACCAACCTTAGAGCCTGTAGTTCAGTGGAGTGTTATCTCCTGAAGCCGAATTGTTCATTAGGCAGAACATTTCGGTCCTCAACTTCTTCGTTGTGTCTTTGCAGTACAACTCTTTCAGCCAGCTTAGCCGCCGACGAGAGTAGACTGATCGGGCGATAGTTCTGCGGGAACAGCTGTTTCTGACTATTTTTGGAGCATGACGACGTTCGCATGCTTCCACCTTCTAGGGATGTGTCTGAGGGCCAACGAACTGTTAATTAAGCTCAAGAGAAATTCGACGCAGTTCTCCGGGAGTCTCTTCAACAACTTGTTGGTTATTGAATCGGCCCCCGGAGCCTTCTTGGCCTTTGCAGCCTTGATATGACCCTTCAGCTCCTCCATAGAAGCCGGACGGATGTCGTCGTTGTCATCTTCCCTGAGGAGTCGGTGAACCCGGTCTTCCAGCAGCATATCGCGATCGATATCGTCATCGTCGTCAACGTTAAGTTGAAACTGATGTTCCATCGTGTTTGCAAAGGCTAACGCCTTATCGGCGGGGAGTAGCACACTCCGCGCTCTCCGTGAATGGGTGAGAGAGCAGTCTTCTTCCCCCTGAGCCTACGAGTGACTCGCCAAAGCTCGTCACTCCCAGGTTCGAAGGATTCCAAGAGCTCTTCCCACCTTTCGTTTCGATGCTCAATGATGGCCTGTTTGACTCGGTTGGCCATCCTGTTCGCAGCTGTTTTGTCCCCTGGGAAAAGGGTTCGCTGATAGAGCCTTCTCAGGCGATTTCTCTCTCGTATCAAGGCTTTGATACGAGGGGGAAACTCGTTGTAGCTCTTCAGCGGACACTCCTCCCTGGAGGTGGCCGCTCGAAACGCATCATTCACAGAAAGCTCGAAACGCTCAACTGCCGCGTCGAGTTCGTCGGGAGAGTCGAGTACCTCAGGAGGGGCGTGCATCTCTTCGAACTGGGCTGTGAAGACATCCCAGTCCGTCTTAGATCTCACGCGATACTCAGATCATCGACCAGTACCAGGATTACTGGATTATGATCAGAATCCAGTTCCAACAGAACGTAGATTTCGCTAGTCAGAGAGACGTTTCTGAGAAGCGCAATGTCTAGTACGTCAGGCCTAGTCTGCCCGCGATAGTACGTAGGCTCATCTGGTCCCAGCACAAGATATTCATGTCTGTCAACATGTGCATGGAGCGCTTGGCCGTTTCGATTTGTGGCTCTGCTCCAAGGTCTGTGCTTGGCATTGAAGTCGCCAGCAGCAATTGTCGGGATGTTGCTTCCCATCAGCAGTTCATCCAGAGATTCTGGGAGTAGACGAATGTTCGGAGGGTTGTATACCGAGATTATTCTGTGACAACCCCTTCTCAGTTGAATTTCGACCCCCACGGCCTCAGTACCGTGCAATCGAGCACTGTCAATGCCGTATTGGACACACTGCAGGGATCGCTTGACAAAAATGCCAACTCCCCCTCCAGCACGTCCAACACGTTCTCTGTGAAAGAATCTGTAGTTTGGATTGACAATAGATTCGTTCCTTAGATGTGTCTCTTGGACTAGAGCCACATCTATGTTGTTCTCAATTAAAAAGTTTTCGAAGTCCAGCTTCTTTGAACGAATGCCATTAGCATTCCAAAAAACTATCTTCAGAGATCTAGGCAACGTTGGTTGTCTAGACATTGGCAGTTCCGGTCATCACGTTAGTATTCACCGTGAACATTGTCTGTAACACGGGGAATTTAACAAATAACTTTTTCATCAGGTCCAGTGCGGCACATATGTCTGAAACCCCCTGAGGCTGAGGTGAGGGTTCAGGTCGAGGGGAGGTGGGCTTTGCAGAAGTACTTGCAGAAGTACTTGCGCCCTTGGATGCAGCTTTTGCAAAGCTGACCCCCTCCTGGACGCGTCCAGACCCCGCAGGTCTCCCTGAGGAGGCTGGTTATTTAGGTGTAGCCTGTCCTTTTCTTTATACCTTAGGGTACGCGGGGCAGCCGCGATAGTTGGCTGTATGTGCCCCCTTGCAGTTATTGCACTTCGGGGGGTCAGTCTTAGCCTTTTTGCAGGCACTGGTTAAGTGCCTGCCAGCGCATTTGACGCAGATGGGCACTGCCAAGCAATTGCGTTGGCAGTGACCAAAGCGCTGACATCGGTGGCATTGACCCACCGAAGTTTTTCCGGGCTGGGGTTCGACCTGAACCTTCACGCTTAAGAGGTCTTTGAACTCAAAAATATGTTTCTGGTCTCTGTCTACCAAGACAAGGACCAGAGGCATAGGTTTGCCAGCGCGCTTCAAGCGCGTGACGCTGGTGAGGTCAAAGCCTTTTGCTTCGAGCTCCTCGCGCACATCAGTGACTGCCAAGTGCTCTGGCACTCCCCTGATAACGGCACGTAGTTGCCGCTCTTCGGGGAGCGAATAAGTATGGTGAGGGATTTTTTCCTTCACCAAAAGCCTTGCCAGACGCCGATAGTCGTCAGGAGACTCCGACTGGACTTTGATACCATCATGTAGATTGACGGCTTTCGAAAACTTGATCTTCTCTTGAGCCGTCAGTTTCAGCAGCGGTACCCATTTGTCCTTCTGTCGGACAAGAATGGGTGGAATTCTAGCCTTTGAAGCTGAAGACGGGATGTCTTGCTTCAGAGGGGTAGGGGGGGTGGGTTCCTCATCATGTAGAGTTTTGACGGTGTTTTCCGATTTTTCGGAGGCACTGTCGATTGATTCTTTGGCATTTGTGTCCATCTCTGCATCACCAGTACTTGGTTTGCTCGAAGTGGCCACCTCGTTAGCCCGATTTTTGGCTATTTGATGAGAGGAAGTCTCGGATTCTGAATAATATTTCCGAGCCTCGTCTCTGACGTTATTCAAGGCCGCTTTCTTTTTCACCCAGCTGGCTTTGGTTGATCTGTGATGACTTTTTTGGTCCATTCGTCAATTCTACGTCTCGAGACGTCAGGCAGCGGTGGAAAGCCGTCATTGAGTCGCCTCTTTTTGGAGGCGGAGGAAGCGAAGGAAAGTACGCTCATGTTGTCGTTGTCAGCATCACTGAACTCGCGTTCGGAGAAATAGTCACGAGTAGGTGGAGCATTAGCCACTCCCTGTTCGCGGTCCGCCAACACGTGGCGGTCGTTCCCAGGGCTTGGCAATGCTTTGCCAAGCAAGTCCGACTGGGTCAGAACAAGAGCCGAGATCAGTTGGCTTATAAGGCCAATAATCTCGCCCTTCTCCTTCCCAGCCAGGCTGCATAGCAGTTCCTCCATACTGCCGTGACTTGAAACACTGTATTGAAACAACCACTAGCTCTGAGCACCAAAGTAACGGAAAAGAAATATTTAAACGTACTCACCAGAAACGTTTTCGCTTGCGCAAAACAACAGAACGCACGAACTACACTGAGCCAGAAACACTACAGCACGACTGGTCATTCATTGAGAAATCCGCACGCTATATCGCTAAGACACGTCTGCAGTCTTCGATGGTCAGCAATCGAATAATGTAAGGTGGACAGGTCACTGGGAGGCATCTCCTTTATATTGGCAGGTGTAGGCCAAGACTCGCCGAACACACAATCTCTTATTAACTATGCTGTGCTATGACTGTGCTGCTGTGAACACCTATCAAGGTGAGCTCCAGAGATTTTCAATAGTTAGTGGTTTGTTTTTGTGACTTTCAATTGACCCTCTGTTGTGAATAGAATATCATTGGTGTAGCCTTTAAAAGTGCACTGCAGTGTAAAAAAGAATAACATTAGAACGCAATTTGAAATTTTGGTTTGAATTACCTGTACATTGTTGTCATATCTCCAAGAAAATGTCCAAAACAAGAAGTGGACAAGTGGACGATTGTATGGTGGATGCTATCCTAAATAAATTATCACCCAGATTTCATCAAACATGATTGAGGAACATCTAGAGAAACAATTTGAAAAACAATTCGAGAAAATAGGCAAAAAGTTAAATACCCTATTCGACAAATTTTCATCACTGGAACAGACAGTCGAAGCGAATAAAAATGAAATGTGTCCTTAAATGATAGAATTGATAGGATCGAACAAAAATTGAAGCTAAATTCTCTGAGGATAATTGGATTAGAGGAAGAAATGAGAGAAAATTCACTTACCAAGGTACTCAATTTGTTGAATAGTGTACTGAAAGTTGAAACTACGGTGAATGATATAAGTAATGTATTTCGCATGGGAAAAATTACTAATTCTCATAATAAGCCCAGTCCTAGAGTGGTACTGCTTACCTTTGTGTCGTGTCTAAAACGGAATGAGATATTCTCAGCCAAGAAATATCTGAAAGGAACGTCAATGTTCATAAACGAAGATCTGTCTGATGCACGCTACAAAATCCAAGGAAAAGCCAAATCGAAATATGGAGTCAGAAACGTATGGTCTAGGAATGGCAAAATATATGCTAGAGTTGACAACACTGTTAAACTGATAAACCGAGAAGTAGACATGGAATAGGACTTTTTGTGTAGAGTAAAAAGTCATTGATAAAAATGTTTGCATTTCTTCACGCTGGAATTTAAAGTTGTTATTGATTTGCTTTGAAGTTAGAATTTCTAAACGGAAATATTTTTTTTTATTTTATTCTTCATTTATTTTATTAAGTAGCACTCAATTTGGTATTATGGAAATTCAAATATCTGTAACACTGTTGATTCCAACTGTTGAATCCAAACTGTTGAATCCAAATTCAATTTGAAATAGTTTAATTTGATATTTAGAGCTCTCCAATGCAATAAAAATCGTAGCAGAATAGGTACATATGACCTGAATGTTTATTACCAGAATTGCAGGGGACTAAATACAAAGAGTAATGAGTTTTTTGGGAGAAGTCTTGTCGAGGATTTTGATATCATTATAGCTGTTGAGTCATGGTTACAGGAGAACATACAAGATGGTGAAATAGTTGACGTACAGCGGTACAATTTGATAAGATCTGAAAGAAATTTACAATACACTAATTTGACTACTGGTGGGGGAGTTTTTATTGCGCTCAAAAAATCATATACAGTTCTGCATGTTAACAGATATCGGAGAGATTTTGAAGCAATATCAATCACTTTCAAAGTAAGTAATCAGAAATATACCTTATGTGTAATTTATTTATCTCCCAGTAGTACAGTTCAAATAGTTGAAACGGCATTTAATTTTATACAAGACCAAATTTATGATAACGAAAAAGTTTATGTTATTGGTGAATTCAATATACATGATAGTAATTTACAAAAATACAATATGTTACGAGATTTCTTAGACTTTAATAACTTTTCACAGTTGAATAACATTCAGAATACACAAGGGAAAATATTAGACTTGGTACTAGGTCCGGAAAGTTCTATAGGTAAATGTTCAGTTGAAAGAGATTCATTACCGTTTGTAAAAGAGGATAACTATCACCCTTCCTTGAATATAAATATCAATGTTTCAAAAAGTTTTAATATTAAGAAATCTACACAAAAGTGTAACGAGGTGAAATATAATTACAAAAATGCAGATTTCTTTGCTTTAAGTACGAATGTCAGAAATACAGATTGGTACGAGGTTTTGAATGATAATAATGTAGAAACAGCTTTACACAAATTTTACAGTACATGGGGGGCAATTGTTGCGAAATGTGTTCCAACGTACTGTACTAATACTAGTAAAATGAGCAAATACCCTTCCTGGTTTTCAAAAGAAATCAAATTATTACTAAAGGAAAAAAACCGATGTTTCAAATTGAGATTTTTGTCCAATCAATTCAATGAAAAGTATAAAAATATTAGGAAAGAGTTGAAAAATTCAATAAAAAAAGAGGAACAAAAGTACTTCAAGAGATTGGAGGATAATATAGATACTGATATTAACTCCTTCTGGAATTATGTTGATAATAAACAAAATAATTCTCCGAATCTAAATTCTTTCTACTACCAGGGAAATGAAGTATTAGCTAATAAAACTACAGAATACTTTGCAACATTTTTCTCTTCCACGTTTTGCCAACAACAAGCCTCATATACTGTAAACTCTGAAGATTCTGATGTTTATTGTAATGATACATTTGTAATAAATCGTTTAGATGAATCTGATTTCGATAATGCGGCAAAAAAATTAAACCAAAAAAGTCATCTGGAGTGGATGGTATACCGCCATATATACTTAAAGGCTGTCATGAATGGCTCAGAACACCATTGCTTTATATTTTCAACCTAATAATAGCTAGCAAAACTTTTCCATCTATAACATCTATAGTTACTCCCATACATAAATCGAACGATAAAAAGGATATAGAGAACTACAGGCCTATTTCAATACTATGTTCCCCAGCAAAACTATTTGAACAAATTATTCATACAAAGTTAAATCAATATGCCAATAAATATATTGTTCCAGAGCAGCATGGTTTTATGGCTAATAAATCAATTAGATCTAATCTATTTCTGTTCAGTAATTTTGTCTCTGAATGTTTTGGAAACAAGTCTCAATTGGATATAGTGTATACTGATTTCAGGAAAGCATTTGATCAGGTGAATCACGATGTATCACTGTATAAATTGGGAAAGTATGGAGTAATAGGAGGGATATTGCAGTTATTATCAAATTACCTACAAAATAGATTCTTCATGGTTAAGCACAATCAAAATATATCTTCAAAGTTTCCTATAACTTCCGGAGTCCCACAAGGCTCTAATTTGGGGCCTCTATTGTTTTCATTGTTTATTAATGATCTATCTTCAGTGCTGAATTATTCATCCGGTTCGCTTTTCGCAGACGATTTTAGAGTTTTTAAAAATGTAAAAACGGTGAGGGACTGTATACTCCTACAGAAAGATGTAAACAATATAGTGAAATGGAGTAACGACAACAAACATTCATTCAACATAAATAAATGCCATGTCTTAACTATACATAGGATCAAGCACCCAGTTATCTTTGATTACACAATGGACAATGAAGCATTGGAGCGTGTAGAGGAAGTTAAAGATTTGGGGGTAACCTATAATAACACATTTTCCTTTGCCAACCATATCTACAATGTCATCAAATCTGCTAATCGAATGTTAGGATATATAATTAGAGAAAGTAGACATTTCAACAGTATTAAAACTATTAAATTACTTTATTATACCTTAGTTCGGCCCAAACTTGAGTATGCATCCGAAGTTTGGTCAAACGAGAATGCAACGCTATTAGGTGATATAGAAAAAGTGCAAAATAAATTGCTGAGATATCTGTATTTCAAAAAATATCATAAATGGCCGGATTATAGAACGGTGCGAATATCAACACTTAGAGCAGAATTTAAAATATTATCTCTACAGCAAAGACGTTGTTTGAATATTATGATATTTTTGTATAAAATCTTAAACAATAGAATAAATTGTCCGGAAATTCTATCGTTAATACCTTTCAATGTACCGCTGCGACGCACGCGTTCATCATTTGAATTTAACTATCCTGTAAATTTATATGGATCTAGATCTTCTCTTGTATACATGCTTCGATTGGCTAATCAAACAGGTGTTTTAATATCATTGGACTGGACTTTATCGCAAAACAGTTTTCGCCAATTGATATTAAATTATTTGGTTAGTATTTCTGAATAACGTCTCCCTGTCATTCTGGTATATTGGCACTTAAGGTTGTGTAAACATTATATTGCTATTTTTAGTATTAATTTTATTGTATATGTATTAGTATTGAACTAAAATTTTTGTTTTTTTTGTTATATCCATGTAATTAGGCTAATCAGCCTGTTTGGATGAATAAATAAATAAATAAATAAATAACTCCGGGCACTCGCATAGGACATGCACTCATCCTGCATAGAGGTGTATCCACTATCCCCACATTATGGAGGTGTTTCCTTAGTTGAAAGTGGCCAGTCAGAAATCCTACTGTTAAGAATAGATTTTTTCTGGTCATCGCCAGATATTTCTTCGGCGCCAGCTTCGCAGGGTCACCCAAGGTGATCCTGGCAAAATGGCATCCTTTGATTCCCTCCCATTTCTTTAGGGATTGAGCATGGGTGTAAAATTTGGCTAGTTCCGCAATTGTCGAAGTCATCAGGCAGTAGATGCCACTGGGTCCTAAAATTCTTTATAAAACGGTAATAGATAGGCATAGGGAAATATCAAGAAAAGTTGTCGGATGATTGTTGTAGATTCCAAAAATGTTATTATTTAGGTATAGAATGTTCCAGTTGAAAAATAAAAGTTGCAACTACTTTCTAATAGCAGCAACACCGCATTGCTGCAGGTTAATTGAGTATTATTATCGGATGACACAAATTCTGCAACAGAAGGTTATTCAAATCTATGCGTTCGTTCATTAGAAATTGGAATTATCTGAATTTAATAATTTCCATACTTTCCAGAAGTTTGAGTTTCGAACACTTATCCAGGAATTGATTATTGAACTCATGTCCCTCTGAAAGAAAGTGAATATCATTTGTTGAAATATTTTTTTCTTCCTGAAATTTGTTAATATGCTCTTTTCTGGCAGTTTAACTTATATAAAATATTGGACATGTACCACACGACAATTTCTTGAGAAATTCTGTTGAAATATGTTTTTCCGCCCCCCACAAACGATAACTCTTAGAAGTCAAAAATTATGCGAGCTAACAGGGGTTGGACAATAGGAAATGAAAATCGATCGTCCAGCCTTGAGGTACGAACTACCAATTCGCACAGCGGTCGATTGAGAGAATGTAGCAAACCCACCAGGCTACCGTTCCATCTTTATCCCGAATGAATCAATGTTTGATGATTTTTCAGTCTCTGACATGACATGATGAATTTAACGAATGCCACTCATCACCTTACAGAGGAAGTTTAATCTTGAATCAGAAACTCTTCATTAACAATTTCTCAATTTTCTGTAACGTATGGAAATCAAGATTTGAAATATCTATGAAAAATACCAAACCGAGTTGAATATCTCCTTCTTTCTGAGATTTTGTTCTCATAAGTAGATATAGCTTACAATTCATCATCTGGTTGGCTTGAAGGTAATATCAAATGTTTTTCGAGTATGAAATGGTTATGATTCAGAAGTAATTCATCAGTCCTGCGTGAGTTTTGTTGTAGATTTTTGAAGAACGTCTATTTCCTTCTAATTTCACAACACAACAAAAAAATATTTTTTGAATGTTTCCTACACTAAATTAGTCAATTTCTACTAATTTTGGGGTGATGAAAACGAAAATAACAATGAAAAAATTTTATTACCTCTGGTTTTTGAGATACACAGTACTTAATCTTAAAGAGTAGTTATACTATACGTGAAAAGTGAAAGTACATAACACAATATTGTTATGTTTCTTTTAGAATATTTTAAGTACAAAATTAATAAAAAAAACATTTTTCTTAGTGTTTTGACAAATAAAAGAAGTTTGTACCACCAAATTTCAATTAAGTCCATCCGATTCATTGTAAGATCGCTGTCGTTTAGCTTGTCTTTTATAAAACACTTCTGGAGCATCCCTACACACAGACCAGCAGTAGTCTGCCAGCATTGCTTCATTCCAACGGCCCTGATATCTCTGTTCCATTAAGGCAATGTCTTGATGGAATCTTTCTCCATGTTCGTCACTCACAGCTCCACAGTTTTGTGGGAAGAAATTAAGATGAGAGTGAAGAAAATGAATTTTTAAGGACATGTTGCATCCAAGTTGGTGGTAAGCTTGAAGAAGCTCTTTAACCAATGCTGTGAAGTTATCATCTCTTTTGTTACCTAAAAACCCATGTACAACCCCCTTAAAGGCTTCCCAGCATCACTCAACCTGGGAAACTTTGCTCTCAAGTACTTAAAAGCTTGTCCTTCCTGGTCCATGGCCTTCACAAAGTTTTTCATTTGTCCCAACTTAATATGTAATGGGGGAAGGAGAACATCCTTAGGATCTACAAGAGGCTCGTGAACTACATTTTTCTCATTAGGGTTTAGGTCTCGTGTAGGCCAGTTCATTTTTTTATAGTGAGATTTTCTATCCCGACTGTCCCACAGACACAAAAAACAACAGTACTTGGTGAACCCTAATTGCATTCCTAGGAGTATAGCAATGACTTTCAGATCACCACAGATGTGCCACTTGTGTTGTTCATATTTGATTGATTGGAGAAGTGTTTTCATATTTATATACGTTTCCTTCATGTGAACTGCATGACCTATAGGAATATATGGTAGCTGATTTCCATTATGCAGAAGTACAGCTTTTAAGCTTAGTTTTGAGGAGTCTATAAACAGTCTCCATTCAGATGGAGTGTGATCCAAATTCAAGCAGTCCATCAAACCATTAACATCAGAACAAACTACAAGGTTTTCTTTTTTCTCAAAAAAAGGAAGCAAATCTTTTTGACGCTGTCTGTACTGAGATATTTTCACATCATGTTTTAGAAGATTCCACTGTTGTAGTCTTGACCCTAACAGCTCAGCCTTTTCCTTAGACAAGCGAAGATCTCTTATAAGGTCACTCAACTCTGCTTGACTAATTCTGTGCGGATCACTAGACCTATCGCTTACCTCAAAATCAGGGTCATAGGATGTAGAAGGATGAGTTGCTCCTTCTAAACAGTCTTCATCACCTTCCTCTAAAATTTCATAGTTTTGGGGTGGAGAAGGGACTGGCAAATTGTCTGAGTGTGGTACAGGCCGAAGAGCAGATGGGAGATTATGATATTTAACCGTTCCTCTTTTCTTCATAGATAAACCTTGCTTAATGGGAGGAGTTAAGCAGAAATAACAGTCGTCTGTATGATTGGTAGGCTCACGCCAAACCATAGGTACTGCAAAAGCCATTGCCCGGTTTTTATTTTTCAGCCACTCTCGCAATATGACGGAACAAGAATTACAACATATATGAGGAGCCCATGATTTATCTTGGTCCAACTTTCACACCAAAATAATGTTCATAGGCTGTCTTAACGATAGGTGTCATTTTACGTTTCTGAGCCTTAAATGTTATTTCACCACATATATAGCAAACAGAATTCACACACTTTCGAGGCATTTCAGATCAGCACTTAAATTAATTTAAAAATCAACTTCACACGATAATTTCAATAGCAACCACGTGCGTACAATTGACAAACTCACATAGGTTATGTTTACTACTTAAGAACAGCTGATGAGAGGGGTGTTATGTAAACAAACATGTGTACCAACTGTTGGTGATGAAATATTTCATTTGTTGAAAACTCAATATATATATATATATATATATATATATATATATATATATATATATATATATATATATATATATATATATATATATAAATATATATATATAAATATATATATATATATATATATATATAAATATATATATATATATATATATATATATATATATATATATATATATATATATAATAATGATACTATATCTTGAAAACAAGAGCTAATATATAATTTTTATGGTCACTTTTGGTTTTAACACGTGGAAATACATTAAAATCATCTAATCTCAACCCCGAAACAAAAACTTTGTTGTGTTGTGTTTTGGAGTTGTGATAGTGGAGCGGGCAAAAAACTTTAGCAGGGTTCAATTTGGACCCTTTTGAAGGCCAGGTTTTCAATCGAAAGACTGGAAAATATATTTCAGTTGTGTAATGCAAATTCAGAAACGAACAATACTAATCGTCTGGAAAATTCAATTCTGAACTTGAGATTGATTGTTTTAAATGAGAGTGAGGGACATATTAACATTGCTGATGATATAATTTTGAAAAGACATTATTTCGATTAAAAAAAAAACACAAGCACAACAGGAAAATCCCCTAGGCGCTCCGAGAGCGGTGCCTGTGCAAAAGTAGTAATTTACATTGAATTTGAATCGCTGGAAATTGAATCTATTCGGAAAACGTTCTCGGCAAGAGAGTTCTTGAACAATGATGTTCGAGGTATACTGAGTTGAACCTCAAAACGATGAGCATTCATCGACGTCTTTGACTGTTTCAGCTCTTCAACTAACAGTTTCAACTAAACAGCTAATTGATGAGTACAATATGAATCAAAGTCTAAATAATTTAGGAAATGATCAATAAAATTGATTATTACCAACTGTTGCTTCAGTGTTCTGATTCTCAAATTCAACTGATGCAGATAAGAATCCTATTCAAACCCTACATACCTTTTGTATTAGAATAAAATGAAACTATACATATCACTTTTGCTATACACAATTCACAAGTAACTTGCGATTGGGCTATGTTTGAGTTCCCGATTATTTATTTGCTGGTTTCTATTTACTACTGACAATCATTACATCCACTAACTACTTTTTTATAGACATTTCCATAATCGTCAATATAATGAACTCATTTTAATATTTTTATATCAATAAATTTGCATACATATTATTAAAGAGAATGTCAGGGAAGGTAGGCCTTGATCTAATGAAACCAAACGTTCGTTTATTCCTACGACAGACACCATCAGTGATATATGCGTTGACTGCGAGGGCGAAGTTCATCTCCCCAAGTCTCAGCAATAACTAAATCTCTGGAACTTCAAAATATAATCTTTGTCCTCATAGTTAACGCATGACACATTGTTGAAAAAAATTGAAATATATTTAAATGAAAATGAACGGAAAATCAATACGAATAAAACCAAATCAATGATAATTAGTAAGAAACATTAACTGAAATCAATTGACTATGAAAAGCTTCAACTCGAAGTAGAGGGAGACAAAATTGAATGGTTGTCAGAATTCAAGTATTTAGGCTTCGTGTTGGATGAATCACTAACACTCAATGCACACTATGACTATATTTGTAAAAAGATATCAAAAAATTTCATTGGAAGTTTCCATGTTTTCGAAAATAACAATATACAGAACCATTATACAGCCCCATTTTGATTATTGTTCCGCTCTGCTTTATCTTTTAGATAAAAACAATATAATGAATATCACTGGAGTTTTTTCCCATCACCAAATCGTTATTTTTAACACTTCGACACGTGTTTCGATCACCAAGTGATCATCTGCAAAGAGAAAAATTAAAAAAATTAAAAAAATTTCAATCTTCCTCTTTCAAGATGATAACTTGGTGATCGAAACACGTGTCGAGGTGTTAAAAATAACGATTTGGTGTTGGGAAAAAACTCCAGTACTATTCACTACTACACCAAAGGTTCCAAACAGTGCATCATAAGTAAAAACAATATACCAAAGTTACAGAAACTGCAAAATCGAGGTTTGAGTATCATCTAAAAATGTAATAGATGTAATAGGACTTACCTTATAGAATAGACAGCGACTCTACAGAAGTGTAGTGAACAATGAACATATTAAGAACAGAACAGTGAATGAAATATAAGATAGATGACTTTCATTTGATATTCGTATATGGTGTATGAATGATGAATGTTATGACCGATAGTTTAGTTTGTAATGTTTGTTCACTGATTCATGTTCATGATATCTTCATTTATTTTTCCCTTTCAATTGACATCACACACAAAACGTGTCAACTTAATTTATTATTTCCTTTTAATTTCTTCATTTTTTTTGTCATACACAAGCTCTATGAGCTTCAGTGGCTTGCCATGTTTATTCCTGCATATTTTTTTTGTTTATATGTAAATGTATTCAATCTTATGAAATGAACATTATTATTATTATTATGTACTCCCATTCAATGCATGCTGAGTGTCCACAAGTGGTATGATGTGGCAGATAGACTGTTTTACTCAAGTATGATATTTATTTATAAAATAACCAGAAATTTATTACCAAAATATTTTGATTCCTTCATTACGTAGAATGTCTACAACACAAGAACCACCAATCAATTCCACATTTCCAGGACAAGAATAAAGCAATCTGTACAATCGTTGTTTTTCAGAGGATTGAATGATTTCAACCAATTACCATACCACATTGAAGATTCTGTTACTTTATATTCATTCAAGGCTCAGTTGAAAATATATATTACATCACGTATTCTATGAATTTTCTGATTTTTTTTAATTTTTATGTTTCACATCATCGAATTGTTTTATTGGTTCGAGCTTTTATGTGTTCTGTATACACTGTGTTACATCGTGTTAAATTGTGATATATTAAATATTTCATTACCTACCCACTCGAATTATTGTTTTTATGCCCTAGTATAAATGTAATATGGAACTAACTATTCTGAATACTCCTGATTTATTCTGTGTTATGAGACAACATTCTCAGGAACACATATCTATTTTAAGCATTTTAGCTTCTTGTATTTATATATTATTTGAATGTATTTTATTGTTAGAAGAATTTTTATGTTATTTCGATATTTTTTATATATCATTTTCACTTTTCGGACTTGTATTTATATTAGGATTTCCTATTTTCAAATAAATAAATAAATAAAAAATGTACCACTGATGATGTCTGTCGCAGTAGCAAACGAAACGTTTGGTACTACAGGCTCCATTCAATCATGGCCTACCAGCCCAGATTTTGTTTTCTTCAACCTTGGCGTCTCAGTGAGCACCACAGTCAATAATATAGAGGAAAAAAGTAGACCACTGCTTTGTTATCCGTAATTTTTTACGTTTTCGGATATAACAGCTGAAAATACAATTTTCTGTTCAACTATATTTTCATTATGTCTCGCCTCAGTTTCGAGGAAAAATTTTGAAGCCACTCTATGGCATATAAACATGAAAAAATTTGATTTTTCATTGATAAGGAAAACACTTTTCGCCCTCTTGTCTCAAACTTGGTACCCACTTCATTGTTTTTTTATTTCGAATCAATAAGTAAATTTTATTTATTCAGTTCAGGGGAGTGTTGGAAAGCAACTGGGTTAAAATCTGTAACGCCACTGATTTCAATAGTTTTGCTATCGGAACATTCATCTACTCTTCATGAAAAATTATTGCAAAACAAGTAATTACTCAATTGCTTTGCAGACCAGCAAAGAGCATGCCAGTGAAATCAGAGTTGACAATTAGCAGTGATTTCATCATGAATAACTCCACTAACACTGAAATGGCTGACAAGCACTTCATTGATGTATTAGCAAATGGAAATGCAAAAGAAGCACTGATAATTTACCAGGACACATATCTTCAAAGAGTTATTGCAAGTGCTACATTTGAAACAATACATGCAAGATTATGTGAAACTGGGAATTTGGTTGAAAATGCCGGTGTTGGAAAATCAGAAATTGTAATGAGGTCTGAACTAAAATTATTGCTATAGAAGAAAATTCTTCAACAGCAGGAAGATTATTCTGCAACTTGATATCAGCCCAAAAATCATTCGGAAAGTTATAAAAAGTAACCTCTAATACCTATATCACAAACAGCGGGTCTACCCTCTCCTGCCTTCGGATTTTCAGCCAAAGCTATTGATTTTTCTCACGATCATCTTCTACAATGACTATTTTTGGGCCAATTAAATCCTCACCGTTACGACAGAAAATCAATTTCACCAACAATTTTCACTGAACGTTTGGAAAGAAATCATTGGTGACTATCTAATTGGCAGATTTTTCTACCAGCAAGTTGAACGGATGAATCTAAAATGCACTTTTTGTGAGACCGGACATCCATATCATCGAGAGCACCCGCACTTGTACATGTGGTTCATACACGACGGAGCTCCAGCTTATTCCAGTGTTCTTGCTCATCAGCATTTCGAAATCACTTTTCTGATCGCTGCTGGGACATACAGGATTTCAAAATTGGCCAGCTCGCAGCTCTGGTATGATTCCTCTAGATTTTTATTTACCGGCTCTCATGCATCAACTTGAAGAATTGAATAATGTACAAAATGCAATGTCAGACAATCAATGACAAATCATTTGCAGTGGTGTATATTATAAGATGGTGGAGATTTTGTTCATTTACTTCGAACACAAAATTTTTCATTTTTTATTTTGGTGTGCATGTTTTCCATAGATGGTTTTTTTTTTCGGAAACGAAGGTGGATATGAAAGAAACATTGTAGACGGAAAAGTTTTATTTTCAATTGTTTGAATTAATGAGTTCATTATAATTATATAACAGAATTGAAATAATAATTATCAATAATATTATTGATAATATCATCATTGTAGACCAACTTTTGCCGTTATGAGAGACGAATACTTTAATATAATTACTTTAATATATACTATATAAAATACCTACTAACTGTAATATAATACTATAATTTTTTTTATCTCTGAAGATGCGTGTCACCAAATATGATCTCGCGTGTCGGCATTGACATGCGTCTCATAAAAACGCTGTAGATTTCTCCGAGCAAGAAAAAGTTATGAAAATGGCAAGAAAAAATTATCGAAGCACTTGAGTGATTGTAGAAATAATTGCTGCAATTTCTGTTTTTTGTATGATTCGATGTCATTAAAATATTAATTAGGAAACTAATAGAACATAAAAATAGAGAAATTGGTCGTTGAGAAGTGAAAATATTTCAAAAGCAAAAGCAAAATGAAAAGTTTTCTTTCTATTTTTCCCAAAATCACTATATACGAAATTTTAAGGCGGAAGAAAGCTACTATGTAATTTTTCGACATTGCAGTGCATAAAGGGTCTATTCAAACACTCACCGCCACTCCCGAAGGTTCATTGTGGCTCAAATATATTCAAACTTGAACAAATGAAACCAGCTTCCTAAAAAAGCCGATAACTTCAATTGGGGAATGATCTTTCAGGCCAGCTGGCTAGAGTTGGACTCTTTCAAATATTGAACGGGTCCGCGGTGGGGGTTACACCTAGTACGTGCTCTTTTTCGAGAAGGATAATCTCTTCCAAGGTTCACTGACCATTGTACATTTTCCTTGATCTAGTGTGGACCCAATGGTTATCAGTGGAGCATTTCAAGAGAACGCTGGACTTTCCAGCCTAAAAACACTCTCCTGATCATCCAAGGTATCAAGAGGTCATGCAGGCTTAAGTGTATAGCTCTTAAATCGAACCTGTGGATCACCTGAAATATTATCTAAAGCACCAATAATATAATACTGAAGAGGTTCCTGTTGATTGGTCCAGATTGAAATTATCGGATGTTCAAGGTGCGAAATTCTCAACTTGAAGGCCATAGTGAACCTTCCACATGAGAGCATATTTACATCAGATATACCTGATGATATAAGATTCAGTTATGCAGGTTTTTTCATCACGTTTTAGGGTGAATCATCTTCCAATGCATATTCAGTTTCTGCTGCAAAATAATTTGGTGAAAGGCAGATTGGCAAGATGTTCTGCTGAAGAAGCGACAAGTCGTTTCCTGACTGCACCACTTAGCCTACTGGGTTTGTTCTAAGATGGGAACTAAGATCTTTCTTTTGATCCAATGTTACAGTGAGGACAATGGGAGTCGCTTAATCCATGTCATTCTCTTCAGGTTCGAATGTTTCAGTTTTGTATTAGTAAGGAACCGGATCTCACAGTTAGAAAGACTAGGTATATGACAGAAGGTCCCAGCATCACAAAAAAGGCAATTCATACAACGAGAGAGCGCCTGATGGTATTTCGGAGGTTTTGTTAGTAGCATAGAGGAGTGGGCACAGAATCATGCATTTTCTCGATACGGGTATACCCGTACACACATCAGAATGGGTGACACTCCACAGGTGGCAGCCCCATAGATGACACCTTTTTCAGCGGGAGTATTTTAATGCCTCCTGGTGCAGGGTGATCACTATTAGCTAAATATCATGAAGTTACGAAAAAAAAGTTCATTTCAATTTTTTATTCACTGTTATAACAATGGTGTCTTCACCATTCTCATTGAATTCCATTTTGTTTTAGTTTGTGGTTTGTTTCTGACCTGATTCCAAAACCTGTCTGAAAGTTTTGTCAAATTATCTCATGATTTATGATTTGAGAAGAGCTAAGAAGATGATAGCACAGCCACCTATCGAAACCGCTCGCATATGATGGATGGAAGTTATGAAGCTTCAAATCCTTTTTGTGACAAGAACTGACCAACGTCTTCAGTTCAATCGGGATGGAGCCCGGCTGATTTTTGTCGATGAAAGACAAATGGGTTCATAACTGAGGGGATGGCGGTATGAAGTCCTCAGACATCAGTACAGCCCTTCAAGGGATGCCCCCAGCTGGCTGGGGTGGGATGGATGAAAAACTATTCGTCCGTTAACGGGGGACATGAGGGCCTCATTCGACAGAGTGTCGGGGCCTTCTATATCGGGAGGGGTCGTCTACAGAATAGTCTGTAGCTGTCCTAACTAACGGATTTTCGTGAGTTTCCGCAGCTTCAAAAACTCATCGATTCCTCGACTGAATGAACTGCCGAATGAAAGGCAGCTGGAAATCTCTACGGATGGCTTCATTCTGCACGAACCAAGGAGCATTCACAATCATCCTCATTAGTTCATTTTGCAATACCTCCAGAATGGAGATATTATATTTAGACGCTTGTCCCCAGACGCCTGAAGCATACATGATGACAGGCTTGAACATCGTGTTGAAGATGGTAATCTTGTTTTTCAGATTCATTTTTAATTTTCTATTGATCAGAGGGTACAGACTTACGATCTGACCCTCGAACTCAGATTTGACGTACATCATGTGCGGGTTCCAAGTGAGCCTACGGTCTATTAGAAGGCCGAGGTACTTCAACCGGGCTTGCCATTCAATCTACCTTCCACAGATTCTCACTTTTCTGGCCGGAGAAGATAGCAATCTTCCCATGGTTATCGCCTGAGTCTTGTCCAGGTTCACTCGGATCTTCGAATCGAGGTACCAGCGCTCGAGCTCATCCAATACACGTTGCATGTAGATGACGCCGAGCTCTCGACCCATGGAAGATGAGAGAAGAGCTGTGTCATCGGATACAGGGATATCCGCACACGCTCGGGCCTTGGGAGGTCACTGGTGTAAAGAGAATACAGCGTCGGAGAGAGCACAGCCCCCTGTGGCACCGGATCAGGCCCCAAGGCAGGTCGAAAGCGTTCAATTTGTGCAGAAGGCCTTCGTGCCAAACACGGTAGGAGGCCTTCGAGATGTCAAGTAACACAATATGCACTTTTTTATTGTTGTTAAGCTCATGGATGGTATTTTCGACCAGCCTTAGAGCCTGTAATTCAGTGGAGTGTTCTCTCCTGAAGCCAAATTGTTCATCAGGCAGAACATTTCGGTCCTCCACTTCTTCGTTGAGCCTTTGGAGAACAACTCTTTCAGCCAGCTTAGCCGCCGATGAGAGTAGACTGATCGGGCAATAATTCTGTGGGAACAGCGGTTTCTGACACTGTTTTGGGATCATGACGACGATCGCATGCTTCCACCTTCTAGGGAAGTGCCTGAGGGCCAACGAACTGTTTATTATGTTCAGCAGGAGCCAGATTAGCCGCCGACGAGAGTAGACTGATCGGGCAATAAATCTGTGGGAACAGCGGGTTCTGACTCTGTTTTGGGATCATGACGATGATCGCATGCTCCCACCTTCTAGGGAAGTGCCTGAGGGCCAACGAACTGTTCATTATGTTCAGCAGTCATTCAACGCAGTTTTCCGGAAGCCTCTTCAATAACCTGTTAGTTATTGAGTCGACCCCCGTAGCTTTCTTGGCCTTTGCGGCCCTGATGTATCCCTTCAGCTCTTCCACAGAATCTGGACGGATGTCATCATCGTCATCCTTCCTGAGGATTCGGTGAACCCGATCTTCAGCATATCGCGGTCGATGTCGTCATCGTCGTCAACGTTAAGCTGGAACTGACGTTCCATCGTGTCAGCAAAGGCTTTGTGACAAGAAAGTACTTAAGAAAAGTACTCAATAAAAATAACTGCATAAACGCAAGCGAGACATAAGTAGAACCACCTATTGGTTTGACTCCCAAGTCAACTTGCCAAGTTTTTATGTCAGTGTTGGTGGTTCGACGACCAATCAACCGACAACTGCGGTAGCAGAAATTTAGAAAGCTAACCTAGAATGCCATCGGAACACGAATCCACATGTTTCTAGAAATGATATGAAATCGAGAAAGGTTAATGCTGTCAAGCTACTAGAAAATAATTTCATGAAAATAAAAAAATAAATAGATAAGTACTATGCCGATCATTCCCATATCGATTTCAATTCAAGAGCCACCGGTAGACAGCTGTCTCAGCCTATTGGGCATCGTCAGTACCGGGCAGGCGGTCCTCGATTGAAGACCAAATGTGAATGACCAAGAAAAGTACTTAATAAAATTAAGTGCCAAGATTTTATGTCATTGTTGGTGGTTCGACCAATCAACCGACAACTGCGTTAGTAGAATATATATATCGAAAAAAAATTTTTTTTGGATGTTGGAAGATAAAATTCATGAGACATCTAAGTCATTTTGAAAATTTATGGCGATGATGTAGAGTACTTTTTTTTTCAAAATCATGATATATATCGTTTGTTTACAAATTTATGAATAGTGTATTAATGTTGGATGAAGAGTAGTAAAATACCTCATAAACGAGTCATCATCAGATCCAAAATTCTATTTGAGATGAAAGTTAATTGCATCCACTCGGTGATGTTATACTATTGGTTATCTAATTGGGAAAAACTGAAAATGATGTCTCTACGTAATTTTTTTTCGACTTTGATAATTTGCCCCGTTTGGAAATAAAAAGGGGAAAGGAACGTTTTACGTTCCCACTGTAGATATTTCATTGTTATTAAAATATTCTCATTTTTTGTAGGTTATGAGTATAATTTTGATCATGTCATGTGACGGAGTGGAGAAAAGTGCTGCTAAGCTAGCAAAAAGTATCAACTATCTTTATGCAGGTACTGAGGATAAATATTTCAGACAGGAACTTCGTCGCCTTGTAGAATTTGTCACAGAGTTATCACCGCAGCTTACAGTGCTTGGATTTTTCCGCATCAATCAACGTTTAATACCTGCTTTTTTGTCAACTATAACATCGTATATAATAATTGTTATACAGTTTCGAAATTGAGTATGTTTTCGTTTTATTGCTATCACTAGAGTCGGAACGAGTTGAAGACTTATCACTTAGTTTTCAGAATATTTCACAACGAATGAATTTTGTCATTGTGTATTTATGTCGTCAATGTAACTTTTCAATAAATCTCTAGAATTAATTCCGTATTTCATTATTGCGTATCAATTTCACTAATAATCAAACAGAAAAAATCGACAAAAAAATGGAATTATCAAAATATACAAAAGTGCATCATGTTTAGGATGTATTCATGCACCCAGTCTTGAATCGTGAGTCGGAAGTCATGAAAACATTCATGTAGATGATACATACGTGTTTGGGCAAACTGCTCATTTTCGGCAGAATTAGATTTTATTTGACTTTCTGCTTTTCATTCAAAAACAAAACTGACAATACTAATGGTAACTATATAAAACAATAAACAATCTCAACTTCAATACTAGATCTGAAAATAATTCACAACATCCTCCGGGGCTCGCAAATTACTCCTTTAGCTTCAACAAAATGATTTTTGTGACGGGACGACGATAAACTCCTGTTGCTGTAGTCACCTCCAACTAGTAATCTGCCATGGCCTCTTGACCATGAGTTTCTGGGAAAACTATTATCCGCAATAATGACGATGTCTTCTTCTGCAACATCCCTGCTGTTGAACTGGCACTTGCGTCTCTTTATCAGCGAGGGTACATATTCCCGTATCCACCGTTTCCAAGAAAGGTACGCATATCTTTGTGCCACTCGCCGTTGTTTTCTAAGATGTAAATTTGTATCAGCAGAAATACCCAGCGGATCAGTGGATTCACTTCATTGGAGTTTCTAATAAGGAAGTGGTTGGGCGTCAAAGCTTCCGCATCTTGATGATCACAAGACACATAATTTAAGGGATCGCTGTTCACTGTATATTCAATTTCAACTATAAGAGTATGTTAAATCTCTATAGAATCAATCCAGAAAGATTTTTTTTCTATTTTCATGCTGTGGCCCTTTTTGGATAGATTTTTAGCCAATCTTTATCCTAAAAGAGTTGCTTGTAGTTCAATTCTAGGTACTGTGATGGGTTTCAAGGAAGTGACTCTTGACCTAGCCATTACCAAAGACGTTTTAATCTGATCACTGGAGTCTTTCCTTAGAAAAAATGACACAGCAGCATATCCTTTTTCACTGCCATCCGTGAAAGTATTTAGTTGAATTTTAAATCCATACCATCGAGGAATTCTCAAATCATTTAGATGATACGAATGTATCATTTTTCATACGAAATACGTTTTCTAGTTGACTCGAGCCAATCTGAATAAGTTATTTTTTGATATTGATCGTTATAAAGATGTCAGCAACCCTTGGTAAACCTTGTCAACACTTGCATACAAAAGTGTTGACAATATTCTGTCTTATATTTAAGGATATCAGGTGTTAGTAGCATACAGTACCTGGTAATTTATTCGGGTAAAATATCTACTGTAGTTGGTTGTCACGAAGTCTTGGAGACTCTTGACTTCAAATATTCTCATGAAAAAGTCCAGTGAAATCAAATCAGGGAATATGGGTGGCCATTCTGTAAAATATATCCTTCCAGTTCTCTGATACAGAAAGTTTTTACCTAGGAACTATTGCACCGGTTCTTTGTAATGAGGGAAAGGTTTCTCAGTTCAAACCCTACCTTATTTCACAATAGTGGGTCTGACTGGATGAAATTGTTGAGGCTTGACATAGTTTGATTTTTCATGAAACTGAAATATTTTTTAACAAGTACTAGTTCAAAATAGTTACTATTTGAGAATAATTTTGACATATATTCAACAAAAAAGTTAGAATGAGTGGAATATCGAATTGACAGACGTTACAAATGAGGCGTTACTAACTATAATTTCCATTTGGAATTTTTGAGGTGAGTGTTGCTGTGAAGAGGGGGTGGCTAATAAGGGGTAGATGTTTGCCTAGAAACATGTTTTCGTGTTCCACGATTTTCTATAGTTTCCATGTAGAATGACTCATACAGAGTGGTTACTGTTATGTGAGCATTTGTTGTTAGTCCTAATAAATGAGAAACATGCATTCTGAGAACTCAAAACTCATATACCACATGAAACTATTGCATGAATCTTTTCCAAATCATGCTTCATAAAATATTTTTTCGTTCAACTGCCTTTCAAAACTGAATTTTATAATATCGAGCTGCAGTAAATATGATCAAACTGCGTCTAACTGCTGTTCGAACGAGAAAAACTTTCGCCACACGTCAAAACACTCTTTTCGATGCGCATTTCACCAAAGAAGTTGGCCTCATGAAGAAATGATTTATCTTAACAGTTTCGCAAAATAAGTTGCAATTGTACCTTCCTGTAAAATTGTGATGTCAAGTCAATATACAGGGTGTCAATTTGAAAACACCCCACCTTTGATATCTTCCTTCCAGTAAAAATTATAAGGAATCGAAAAAACAGGTCAATTTCATAGTCAAGGGAGACAGTTTCAAGGAATATTTGTAGTCCTCGTGGTTCAAACTCTAAAGAGAGGTAAATTTATTCATTTATTTATTTATAAAGGGATTTTTTTTACATATGAAAATACAGATATATACTTAAACTACATGTATACTAGAAATGAACAATTTAGCAGTACACTAATAGACGGACACCTATACTTCCAATCTTTCTAAGTTGGTTTTGAATGTATTTAATGTTTGTCGATTAAAATCTAAACCTCTATTGCAATATTCATTTCCTAATTTTACAAAACGTGACAAAGCACTATGATAACCATAATTTGTGCGATGGTAGGGAACTTGGAATAATTCAGAGTTACGAGTAGGTCTGTTTGGAACTTTAAAATAAATCGAGTGGAGCAATGAATGACAATCAATCTCCCCTGTTAGTATCTTATGCAGAGTTATCAAGTCAGTTCTTGTTCTACTACCTTCCAAGCTACCCTTAGAATATTAAATGGGAAGAGGTGTCAAGTGGCACATCATTTTGATTGGCGTTCAATTTTGATTACAATGATACCCTGACGTTTCATTTTTTGATGAGCACTTTCCGAAAAATAGCAGGCAAATTCTAATTACATGCGTAATTAGAATTTACCTGTTCTGAAATGCATATTTGTATCGACTGCTTTTAATGAAAATGGTTAGAAGAGTTACGCGTGGGATTTTTGATTTGTTAGTTACTGCCCTTTTACAAAATAAAATTTAATTTGCGAGAAGCATAAATTCTACTGTTTGAAATGTCGTCCATTTTGGTCTAAACAAAAAGGTTATTTTCGAACTCCCCTCTAACATTACCAAAAACTTCACTAGGAATTGACTGGCATGCTGCTGTAATTCATCTTTTGAGTTCTTCAATATCAGTCAATATAAATAACGGATTTAAGATGCCTCCAAATACAGATATCTAAGGGTATCAAATACGGTGATCTCGAAGGACATTGAACTGCCCCTCTTCTGCCAACTCATCTATCTGGAAATCTCTAGTTTAACCTCTGTCGGACGTGAAGAAAATGACGAAGTGGAGCACCGTCCTGCTGGAAATGTAACCTTCTGAATTCATTGGAGTTTCTAGCTCTTGAGTTATGAGAGGATCGATAGGATTTTCAAGCAACTCAAGGTACATATTGCCAGTCAAGTTTTTTACCAAAAATAATGGCATTTTCAAGAATACCAGCCCAAACATTAACCTTTTCTAGGTGCTGTGTATGCCTTTCCCGAAAAATTTGTGGGTTTTCATCACTCCAATAGCGATAATTTTGTCTATTAATATTGCAATTCAGAAAAAATGAACACCCGTCTCTGACACAGATGTTCAACAGGAGAGTAGGGATGGTATTGACTCAATGAGACATAATTTCACAAAACTCTATTCCTCTATTATAATCATCCTCGTGGAGATCTTGAAGAATCTGCATTCTATAAGGATAAAATGTATGTGCTTTCAATGTATGTACTTTCAATGCTTTTCTTGTAGTATTGCCTGATTCCCGTCCGTTCTGATAATGATCGTGAGGCGCTTGTGGGCTCTACAGCAAATGTTCCCAAAACTTCAATTTGTGCTGCTTCATTTAGTACTCTAAGGTTATTTCTTTCAATATTTGTCACTGAACCAGTTTCGTAAAACTTATTCACCAAATCAAGCACATACCGGTGTCTTACATAACAATTTGGATAGCTTTCATTAAAAAGACAATCCGACCTTCGTGCGCATTTTCCAACTTCTCCATAAATTACATTCATTTCAATTATGTCTTGGAGAATGTAAACCATTTTTACACATTCATACACTCATTAAAGAAGGTGATCACTGAACAGCCCGATGTGGTAGTATTTTATGCATCTAAAATTCTAAGGGTAACATCTTCCCCTCCCAGGCTGTTGAACCAGGAGGGTTACAAATAATCCTTGAAAGTGTCCTTCTTGACAATAAAATTGACCTGTTTTTTCGATTCCTCACATTGTTTATTGGAAGAAAGATTTCAAGGGTGGGAAGTTTTCAAATTGACACCCTGTATTGAATCAAAGATCAAATTTTAATGTAACGGAAGTAAGAATTATTGGGTACATTATAAGATCTACATAAATGGATAAAAATTTAAAATGCATTCATATGAATTGAATAGAAATTTGAATTGTTTTTGTAGAAATTGAATTTCGGATTATATTCAGGTAGACCAGCATGGTCTGAAACATAATGTTAAAAAAAAAATATTCTTGAAGTAGATCTTGTGAATCTGAAAGTTCCCAATCCTTGTTATTTTAATTTTATAGTTATAATTTTCTGAGGTTTTTATTGTTTTTTTTTGTTTATTGAAATATAATAATCTTAAAATGATTTCTTGAAAAGAGTTTCGTGACGCCATTACCTTCCATAAAAACACAAAAACTGTTATTCAATTTGTTGATACTTGCTGAAACCGGAATTGGAAAATATTGAAGAGGAAATGTCTGCAGTTCGTTATTGTATTGAGAGAGAAAAAAAAACATATTTTGACACTGATACTGACTAAGGTAAGAAACACTTTGAGCAAACTGGATGTGTTTATCGTTGGCAACTTACATTTCCAGTGGCTTACAAATATATTCTAACCCAACTTTTTGTGATTTTACTTTGGAAACCCTTAATTGATCTATAGTTTCAATGTTACAATTTTACCAGTGGTAAAAAAACTAAGATATTTAACAATACCTACATTTACTTATGTTCACTAACAATATTTGTACTTGCCGCGACATCTATCCGAACACGTGGGAACAATGCTCCTAAACCGTTACAGAAAACTGCTTCGATGGTCAATACCTTTCTGGGAATCCTACTCACTTGTATATACTTGTTGAAGGTCTCGACACAAGATGACACAAGACTGTATATGTACATATATTTGTGAATGATAACTACAGTGTCTTTTGGATTTTAAGAAGTAAAAAGTACAATAATTATTTGAAGTTTCTCTCTTTCATAGCTTTCCTCAAATATATTTCGGAACCGAAACTTTTTGAGCATTTCAATAATTATATTGTAGTAAAAGCATAGTGTGGCCACAAAGGGAAATGTATACGAGTACGCTATGGATTGTAAATCGAATGTAAGGTGACTTTAAATAAAATTGCTGAAGCGAGAGCTTGAAAACGAAAATATGGACACGGAGTGGATCCTGTACGTGTATATTCATGTAGCGTTGTTCATAAGTGATTATTTTGGTTTTGGGAACTTCCTGGACCGTATACCATCTGAGGAGAGCTACGATAATAAATTGAATTTTTCGTACTGGTTATTCGATTCATGAGTAAAATTTATGAATTTTCAAAAGTTACTGAATGATTGGACTCTTCAAAAGTTCATTGTGTGCTCAACTTTTCTTGGGTAAGCTTTTCAGCTTGCACTCAATCGCACTTCAGCGAATCCTATGATTTAGCTTCAGAAAGACGGATTCTTTTTAGTCACTAGTTAATTAACTAACCGTTTATGTTAACTAACTATTCAGCTAAATAAATAGTTCAGTAACTAGTTAAGTATCTAGTTCCCGTGGGTTGGGCTACCTATCTGGCGCGTGCCCAGGTGGCGGATAGGGGAACGGCCAGGGAACTGAAGGCTCTGTCCGAGAAGCCGATGTGGCCTTACTGACGGATTTGCCGGTCGGTGGCAAAAATAAGTAGGGTGAGGGGAACTAAAACTCCCCAAAAGCCTTTGTAAAACATGCCACCGAGGACCAGCCTATCCAAGCTAAGGTTTAATGAATCGTGCCGACAGCTGAATGACCGCAGGGTGATATGCGGTCACGAACGATCCACTTGGAGAACTGGGCGAAATCTCATTGTAATCAGCCTACCTCTGGTAATGCAGGGCTCTGCCAGAGGTGATCAACATCTTCCCTTGTTACTCCCGGGAACACACATGAAAGAAACAAACACAAAAACAGAAATAACAAAAACAAAAACCAATCTCACGGCAACGACAGTAATGTCGCTGTACCTTCCAAAATCTTCGCGGAGGCTACCGTGAGACACCTCAAGGGAATGTGTGTTCGGCGAGTCTTGGCCTACACCTGCCAATATAAACGAGATGTCTCCTAGTGACCTGTCCATCTTCCTGGAAATGACAGGATGGACGATGACCTAGGAGGACAACTCCTCGGGAAGGACAATGAGTCACATGTGGCATAAGTGCTGTGGATCTACAGCCACCCTCCCTACTCTACAGATTCAGATACAGAAGTATCTAGTTAAAAATAATAAAGAAAAAACATTCAAATTCGAGAAATCAGGAGTGAAGAAATTAAAGTATGGAACGCGTTCCAAGGTATATATTGGTCAAACTGGCAGAACATTTAGTAATCGAATCCAGGACATTCATATGAGCTATGTATATAAATATAAGAAATAATAAATAAAAGAAAATGTAAGAAAATAAGTTCAACATATTCAGATCATCTTTTAAAGGAAAATCATATCTTTAACGAAAAGTTCCAAATTTTAAACATGTAAAATAAAGGTTTGATCATCATTATTGAATCTGTTTTCTTAAAAAACCGAGGAAGTATTATAATTGATGTAGAAATGAGGGAATATTCTGCACGTAATCATAATTGAAGATGAGAGGTATATAAAAGTCGAAGAGGTTTAGGTAATTTGATGGAGGTAGTCTCAATTGTAGTTAGCGTAAGAAGTAACTTGTATTCAAATCACTGTTGAAGAAGCTACTGTGTTAGCAACAGGTCGTGAAATATTTGTCAAATAAAGTTTGTGGAGATTAAATCGTAAGGTGTAGTTTGTAAAATTTTGTTCATGAATCTGAATTTTCATCATTCCGAGAAAACATTCAACAGGTCTGAAAAATATACGCAAAGTGTAATTCGTTGCTGAGACTTTGAAATACAACTTTCGTCCTTGAAGTCAACGAACAGCAGATGATGTCTGCCGCAGTAGCAAAAGAAAGGTTTGGTACTTCAGTGTAGGTCGAAGGGTAGAATGTATCGGTGCAGTTGAACCATGGGAAAGAGTAACCTCCAAACTACATTCATAGTTTTGATACATTCAAATCCATGTGAAGATTTGCGCAATCAATTATCTTTATGATTAATTTCGTATTACAACTGGAACCTCTGGAGTGGAATACATCCAAAACAGCACTGTTTCCAAACACCAGAACTGCAACACAATTATCGACGGCATTTCACTAAGCAAGTCTGAAGACGCCAATTTGACTGGTGGTATTGTTCAACTGAGTGACCTCAAAAGAATGTTGAAATTGCAGGACATATTATCCTCAGTTTGATAAATATCTCTCTAGCTATGGGTACAGTGCTGGATGAGTTAAAATTAAGTACAATCGTTCCAAGTCCCAAAGTCAATATTACCAGAGAAGCAAATGAACTTCATCCCAATGTAATTGTTTGTTTTCAAGCAGTTCTATATGAATATGCTTATCAATATGGTTATGTTGAAGAAATGAATAGTTTTTTTTCTTACTTTCATTCATGGTTGTGTCCACATCTAGGAAAATACGCAACACAAGCTTTGCTCAGACGTTTCCCAAGAACTGAACACCACCGCTTATTTACTATTATTTTTTTTTAATATACTGTGAATAATAAATATTAACATCCATTATAGGCAAGAAAAATGTATTTGAATTGATTCAATTGATTGATTGATTGAATATTTTTGTATACAGGGATATCCTATTTGAATAACTACATTTCTTATAGAGTCGGGATCAATTCAGCATTTCCAATAAAGGTGATATAAAGGATAGGACGAACCACTCGACTATCGTCTGACCATAACTATAGAGTTGATACATCAGAAAACGAATTCAACAGAGATCATTTTTGTGTATGGCTTTTCAGCTTCCTGAAAGAACGTTCTCTGCAAGTGGCTGTCGATAGATATGTCTTGACGAATACTTTCACCATCAATTCCGGTGTTTCCCAAGGATCCATATGGTCTCCAAACCTCATTTTATGGTATATCAACGACTTATTGGAAAAACATCAAGAATTTAATATATTGCCTTGCTGACGACAGCACACTTGTCTCTTCATTCCATTTGAATTCCTGGACATTGGCTACGGAGGCACATCTTCATAGGCAGCATGAGGTTGCATATCTCAATGAGGATGTTGAAGTGATTTCGAATTGGGATAAAAGTAACCAGGTTCAATTCAATGCCACAAAAACCCAGGCTTCGATAAGTTTGTTGAGTAATTGCAAAGGCTACATCTCAAAAGCTTTGAATACTTTTCCGAACCAGAAAACTGTGCACACTTTAGCAACTTTTGATGCTTTATAAAGCTCACATCCGACCTTCTTTGGAGTATTGTTCTCATCTATGGAACTCTGCACCCAAATATACCCTGAAGTTGCTGAATTCCATCCAGAAACGCCTGAATTAAGACGCGAACATCACGTACAACCTTGATAGCTTGGAACATTGAAAAAAGATTGAAAATTTATCTCTCTTCTATAGAAACTTCTACGGGAGGTGTTCAAGTGACTTGGCACATTTGATTTCACAAAGAGCAGTATATATCAGAAATACGTGACGGACTGTGGCTACTCATCGTTGTGAAGTTCAACTCAGTACACCTCGAACTCCACTGTTGAAGAACTCTTTCATATAGAGAACTGCGTTTATGTGGAATAAACTTCCTGAGAACGTCTTTCCAAATGGATATAATCTCCAGCGATTCAAATCCAATGTGAATCGCTACTTTCGCGCAGGCATCGCTCTGAGAATGCCTTAAGGATTTTCCTGTAGTGGATGTCTTTCAGGTGGGATCAGAACTTTGTGACAAAGACCGACGCCAAATTTTCAACTGAAAACTTCTCAACGGGTTTATTTAAATTCAAATAGATCCGTGTTCAGAGTCATTAATTACAACGTTATCGAACAAATGAATAACGTGCGGAAATACCCATGTCTATGAATGGAATACATTTGCACGAATAACTTTGTAAAAATAAATAAACAACGTTTCCCATCAACCTGATGACAGTGACGATTCTCCATGGATGAACAGGGTTTTTCTATTCACCAGAAAAACATAAAAACTTTTTTCCCGAGTTCAGTCATTATATGTGGCGAGCTTCAAAATTAAACCAGTGTACAGTGAGCATTCATTACTTTGTAAAGTTACGTTATTTCGATGTGGATATTTACATGTTGGAAGCTATTAGTAGGGAAGCTTGTTTTGCTAATATACCTGCTCTACTTTGATTATACTGATACTGAAAAGTATCATGAGAATAGATAGTGACAGGCTTTAGAGTTAATGTGAATCAACAAGGAACTATTCTTGGGCCATTATTGTTCAACATTTATTTGAATAGTATGAATGGTACATCTTCAAACAAGTGGCAAGATCATTATTTTTGATGATTACATACAGCGGAGATTGGAAAAGATTAAAGATGAAACTCAAATCGATTTTCCAACTAACCGGTTACGAGAGAAAAAATTATCTTCGAAATATAGTGAAACAAGTTATTTACCGTTCACATCCTATGCGAATGGTTTGCCAAACTTAGGTTCGCTGAATGTGGGGCTAGGTTGATATATCTCAGAATGTGAACAAATTCAATACCTTGGTGTGATTGAAGACCGCCACATGAGATGGGATAATTGTGGGGAAAATTTGGGAATATCTTCCGAAATAGAGACTTTCTCATTACCGAAGTAGTCAATTAGCCAGTACGTTTTATTTACGTCATATTGACGAATAGTCTTCTTTAATTCTCTGTTGGAACTATCTTACTGAAACACAGTATATCAGTAAAGAAGATAATTAAAAACTCAATCGTACAAAATATCGTTACAGCAGTTGAATACGATTGGTGTTGTTGCTTTTTTGGATTGTTGCCGTCGTTGTTCTAGTAAATGTTTTAAAAAATCCTCAGCTATGGTCTTTCCATATAAATAGGTACTCTACATATTTCCAACTTTTTATACGAGTCCTGATCTTTACTTTTTCCAAAAACTATTTATTTATTGACCAATTTTCATTTTGTCCTTTCCAAAGTAGTCCTCCTCAGATATAAAATACTTGTGCCAGCGACTTTTCCAATCTTCGTGGCAGCACTTTTTGGTATGTCCGAATCTCAGCGATTCGGATTTTATCTTCTCAATCGTCACAGAACGCCATTTTTCCATAAGTCTCTCCAATCTTGGGATCCGAAAAAAGTCACAGGAGGCTAAATTTGGTGAATACGGAGGCTGAGGCATGATCACAGTGTTGTTTTTGACCAAAAAGCCATCAATTGTTTTTCCACAATACCGGACGTTTCTCCGTATTGCTTCTCGCAAGTGGCACATAACTTAAATATAATAATCCTATTTAACCGTACGACCAAGTGGCAAGAACTCCTTATGCACTACGTCTCCGTAATTGGAGAAAACAGTGAGCAGAATCTTGACATTTGGTAGAACTTAACGTGCTTTTTCTCGTCTTTGCTCTTCTGAAATCTCACTGGGACGATTGGAATTTGCTTTCGATGTCACAACCATAAACCCATGATTCATCACCAGTTATGACCCTCTTCAGCAAATTTGGATCGCCGTTAATGTCATTCAACACTTGCTGAGCGATGCTCATTCGACAGTTTTTTTTGATCAAAATTCATAAATTTTGGAACGAACTTCGCTGCCACACACTTTATGTCCAAAATCATAAAAAAATCAAATTGCATGGCATGAGCTAACCTATACACCGATATCCTCAAAAACTTTTCTAATCGTGATTAGACGATTCTTCATAACAATTTTCTTCACTTTCTCAACATTTTCATTTAAGATTGTACGACTTATAAACATTTTTCTGACTCAAAGTACAATCACCGTATGTCGTTGTTAACATTTCAAGTGTTTTTGAGCACATAATCTTATTATTTTCAGAAAATATTTTGCAAATCATTAAATCCATTTATTCGATAGCAGAAAATTGCCGAACACGCACAATACGTGAGTTTATGAAAAGTTCTGATAAAATTTGTGGAAAAAGTTATAATGTCCGTTAAACCATCCTTCGTTTCAAACAAATCAACAGTGGTAAATGCTTCTAGTAATATTATTCGATGAAACCCATTGTAAAAATAAAAAAAAAAATGATGAACCAAAAAATTAGTAGTTGAAGAACTAGTGGTTTATGCTGACGTCGACGTTATAATAACAAAAATAGAATGAAGTGAAAATGTTTTTCCCTGCTTAGCAGTTGGCGCATTTGTCCATTACTTCCAACATTTCGGAACATTGCATTTTCCGGAAGTAACTATAGTAGTACTACCAATGAAGCTACGGTGTTAGCAAAACGCCTCTAGAATGAATATTTCATTTGTGGAAATTCAGAAGTATCATCATGTAGTATAGTTATGTTTGTTTGAAGGTAATTGACAATGTTTCATGATGAATTTCACTAGTTCGGACTTCCATTGTCTAATATATAAAATGATTCGAAATTCCTGAAACAACTAAAAAAGGAGAATTGAAAATGAATAGCTGAAAATAACAATTATATTGAGCCAAAAATAACCTGAAATGAAAGAAAAGTGAAATAAAATACAAGTAACAATAGAACGATTCAACAAAAAATGAAAATAAAGTATAAAAAAATTATAAAGAAATAAAATGAAAATAAAAGTTGAAAATTAAGAGATTCCAAGCCACGTTAGTACTTGGTTCCAAGTACAACATCAGAACCTGCTTCAGATCCGGTACCACTATCTGTAGCAGCCTCACGAAAACCAGGCCACCAAACGCGGACTGCGATTCCAAGAATTGCATTTACCGGATACCCTGTGAGTGCGGAAAATCCCATATTGGTGAAACTAATAAGCCATTGAATGTTCGCATTGCCGAGCATAAGAAACACACACAACGAGGGGAAACCAGCAAATCAGTGATAGCATACCATGTTTGGACCCATCAACACAACATCGAGTGGTCCCAAGCTGAGATCATACACAGAGAGGAACATTGGTTCAGGAGAAAATTCAAGGAAGCCGCATACATGTTGTCCACCAACGTATTCAGCCAAGCTAGCGTAGAGATACGCAACATATGGAAACTCATCATCAAGCAAAAAACGGCCAACTCCCGCCAAACGGTGATCTTCCGCTCCACTGAACCAGTGAAGCGGAAAAAATGGAAGACGGGGATAAGTGAAAGTACTCGATCGACCCATAAAAAGTCATCTGTCGGAGGAATCAGTCCAGTCATCACTCGAAGACTATTGTAGATACTAACAATTGAAACGTCGTGAACTAACGTGGCTTGGAATCTCTTAATTTTTTATTTTCATTTCATTTCTTTATAATTTTTTTATACTTTATTTTTATTTTTTGTTCAGTCGTTCTATTGTTACTTGTATTTTATTTCATTTTTCTTTCATTTCAGGTTATTTTTGCCTAATATAATTGTTATTTTCAGCTATTCATTTTCAATTCCACTTTTTTTATGTTTCAGGGATTGCAAATCATTTTATATATCAGACAGTGGGAGTCCGAACTAGTGAAATTCATGTAGTAGTTATGGTAGTACTACTGATGGAGCAACGCAGTTCTCTAGCTCATCGCTTCTCCAAATGAGTCATTGATATATAATTGAAAGAAGGTTGGAAACAATATGGATCCCTGGGGAATACCAGCGTTGATGGTGAAAGTTTTCGAGAGACGGTCACTTCAGGAAGCTGCAGAGCCATACACGAAAATGATCCGACAAACCATATCATCGCGGTTTTTTCCAGCAAACCCTCATGCCTCACACGGTCAGAGGCCGTAGAAATACAAATGCAGCACCTCTTGACTCTCCGTGTTTCTCGATTGCGTTATTCCAAATATGGGTGACATACGATAGAAGGTCGTCTGTTGTCGTCTCTGTTTCCGAAAGCTATATTGATGATCTCTCAAGATGTTGAAGATATTCAAGGATATGGTGGTTTACAGCTTCATGATTTTTGATATCACTGTTGGCAAAGCGACTGACCTATAGTTACGAGCAAGATTTTTCTTGTCCGTTTTGGAAATAGGCTGAACGCGAGCAATCTTCGAACAAGTCGGAAAAACCCCTTCCTTGTAAGATAGATTGAAAAGTCTGCAAAATACTGGTGTGAGTTCAGTTGCGCACTGTTTAGGTATGATGACGGGTACTTCATCAATACCAGACACCTAGTTGATACTGAGCTGCTTTAAAATTCGCCTGACTAGACGTTGTCGAAAAGTAATTTCCGGCATTGTGAATTCTATGTGAGAATAGTGGGTGGTGCCAACCAACAAGAATGTAGGTTGGTGGCGTGTGAATGATTTAAAAAAATGTTTTTTACATTCTGTTGATTCATTCAATTTGTTTTGAAAATAGACTGAGTATTCAATTCTTTGAAAATATAGGCACAGAATGAATTCAAATGAGGTGCAGAAACCCGATAAAAACAATTTTTCAAACCATCAGAACTCCAAACTCCTCGAAATGCGTATGTCAGAAACCAATTTGGTTTTTTTGGTGATGATAAGAACCAGAATCTCATAGGGAAAAGCGTTTCGTTATTCACTTAGTCCAGAAAAATATATTTCGTCGTAATTTCTGTCTCTGATTTCAATTTTCTTTCAGATTGGATACATTTTGTTACAAGCGAAAGTACTAGTGGAAAGAATTACTGAATATAAACACAAAATACCACTAATAATTTCCACTCCTATCCAACCATTACGAGTCCTCTTTCCAGTAATGAATATTTCGCCAATAAATACATTTACCAGTTACAATTTACCAATTTCTATAAAACAATTTCACGGACTGCGATCAATTCAGCCGCATTCACTTGAGGGTGTAACCCCCTTTTAATATAATAAAAGCATTCTTAGAGGTTTCGCAAGAATCAAGGATTTATGTAGCTACTAATCAGACATTGCAAACACTGAAATTTGAGGGGTGCGGTAATTGTAATTGGTATTCGTCGGAAATTTTCATTAATGTTTAGAGTCGGTCGCCATAGCAAATATTGACAACGAAGTATAAAGTCTGTAGGGTTGTGCCGATGTAAAGCTATTCAAGTAACAAATTTCAATTTGAATATAAAAGAATCTTTAATTATAAATGCGAATGTCACTTAAGACTCATTCATCTCTGTTTCTCCGTGTACTGGTAAGTCCTAGGAAGCTGATATTTGGTATATATTAGATCTTAGATCTCCGTTCCGGTATATTTTCCGAGGCTGACATTTTGTGTGTATGTATGTATTTTTTAAATATTGTAGATGTGCAATAAAAAATAATTTTTTAATCTTAAAACTATGGCGTCTCCACTGGGGATAAAAGTGAAATGTTTACATAAGAAAATTACCTATTCATCACTGTTTCACTATATTTCCGGAGGCTCAAATTTTGGATTCAGGTGATTTTTATGTTGTGGATGACAATAAAGAAGAATTTATGAATATTCCAACATAACCCCCTCTGGGGATAAAAAGGGCGCGTTTGAATATAAATATCACCTTTCATCACTGATTCTCCATACAGCTATATATTCGAAGGCTGAAAATTTGGTTCGTTTCAGGTTGTAGATGTACGATAAGGAAGGATCTCGAAATATTCCAACTGAAGTGCTCCACCTTGGGAAAAATGGGGTGCGTTTATATATGAAAATTACTTTTCGTCACTGTTTCTCCGTACCGCTATATTTTCCGAGGCTGAAATTTGGTACGTAGATTCTGTCTATGCTGTAGATGTGCAATAGGAAGAGATTTTCAAATATTTCAACTGCCCCTCCCCACTGGGAATAAAGCGCTTCATCTTGGGAAAAATGGGGTGCGTTCACATATGAAAATTACCTTTTTATCACTTTTTTTATTCACTCTTTCTCCTTACCGCTATATCTTCGAAGGCTGGAATTTTGTTTATAGTTTCGTTTCATGTTGTTGATGTGCAATGGAAATAATATTCAAATATTCCAACTGGGGCGCTTCTTCTGGGGATAAAAGAGGCGCGTTCACATATGAAAATCACCTCTTCATCACTGTTTCTCCGTACTGCTGTATTTTCGGAGGCTGAACTTTTGTATGTATGTCCGTTTTATGTTGTAGATGTGCAATAATGAAGGATTTGCAAATATTCCAGCTGAGGTTCTCCTTCTGGGTATAAAAGGGGCGCGTTTACAAATGAACATTACTTCTTCATCACTATTTCTCCGTATTGCTATATTTTCGGAGGCTGGAATTTTGTAGGTAGGTTCGTTTTATGTTGTAGATGTGCGATAGAAGAACATTTCTAAATATTCCAACTGGGACTTTTCTTCTGGGAATAAAAGAGACGCGTTTAAATATGAAAATCACTTCTTCATCACTGTTTTTTCGTAATGCTATATGTTCAGAGGCTGAAATTTTGTATGTATGTTCGTTTTATGTTGTAGATGTGCAATAATGAAAAATTTGCAAATATTCCAACTGAGGTGCTCCTTGTGGGTAGAAAAGAGGCGCTTTCACAAATCTTTTACATATGAAAATTACCTCTTCATCACTGTTTCTCCGTACTGCTATATTTTCGGAGGCTGAAATTTTGTATGTATGTTAGTTTTATCTTGAAAATGTGTAATAGGAAAGGATTTGCAAATATTCCAACTGGGGCTTTCTTTCTGGGTATGAAAGTGATGCGTTTACATGTGAACATTACCTCTGCATCACTGTTTCTCCGTAATGCTATATTTTCGGAGGCTGAAATTTTGTATGTAGGTTCGTTTTATGTTGTAGATGTGCAATGGGAAAACATTTTTGAGTATTCCAGCTGGGGCGTTTCTTCTAGGGATAAAAGTGGCGCGTTTACATACGAAAATTACCTCTTCATTACTGTTTCTGCGTACTGCTATATTTTCGGAGGCTGAACTTTTGTATGTATGTTCATTTTATGTTGTAGAAGTGCAATAATGAAGGATTTGCAAATATTTCAGCTGAGGTGCTCCTTCTGAGTATAGAAGAGGCGCGTTTACAAATGAACATTACTTCATCATCACTGTTTCTCCATATTGCTATATTTTCGGAGGCTGAAATTTTATATGTAGGTTCGTTTTATGTTGTAGATGTGCAATGGAAGAAAATTTTCAAATATTCCAACTGGGACGTTACTTCTGGGGATAAAAGGGGGGCGTTTACAAATGAACATTACTTCTTTATCACTGTTTCTCCGTATTGCTATATTTTCGGAGGCTGAAATTTTGTATGTAGGATCGTTTTATGTTGTAGATGTGCAATGGAAAAACATTTTCGAGTATTCCAACTGGGGCGTTTCTTCTGGGGATAAAAGAGGCGCGTTTACATATGAAAATTACCTCTTCATCACTGTTTCTCCGTACTGCTATATTTTCGGAGGCTGAACTTTTGTATGTATGTTCGTTTTATTTTGTAGATGTGCAATAATGGAGGATTTGCAAATATTCCAGCTGAGGTGCTCCTTCTGGGTATAAAAGAGGCACGTTTACAAATGAACATTACTTCTTCTTCACTGTTTCTCCATATTGCTATATTTTCGGAGGCTGAAATTTCATATGTAGGTTCGTTTTATGTTGTAGATGTGCAATGGAAGAAAATTTTCAAATATTCCAACTGGGACGTTACTTCTGGGGATAAAAGGGGGATGTTTACAAATGAACATTACTTCTTTATCACTGTTTCTCCGTATTGCTATATTTTCGGAGGCTGAAATTTTGTATGTAGGATCGTTTTATGTTGTAGATGTGCAATTGAAAAACATTTTCAAATATTCCAACTGGGACGTTTCTTCTGGGGATAAAAGAGGCGCGTTTACATATGAAAATTGACTCTTCATCACTGTTTCTCCGTACTGCTATATTTTAGGAGGCTAAAATTTTGTATGTATGTTCGTTTTATGTTGTAGATGTGCAATAAGAAAGGATTTGCAAATATTCCAACTGGGGCGTTCCTTCTGGGTATGAAAGTGGTGCGTTTACATATAAACATTACTCCTTCATCAATGTTTCTCCGTACTGCTATATCTTCGGAGGCTGGAATTTTGTGTGTAAGTTCGTGTCATGTTGTTAATGTGCAATTGAAAAAAATTCAAATATACCAACTGAGCCGCTTCTTCTGGGAATGGAAGAGTCGCGTTTACATATGAAAATAACCTCTTCATCACTGTTTCTCCGTACTACTATATTTTTGGAGGCTGAAATTTTGTATGTATGTTCGTTTTATGTTGAAATGTGCAACAAATATTCCACCTGGGGAGGCAGCCACGGGAAAAAAGGTGCGTTCAGGAAACAATATTATCTCTTCATCATTGTTTCTCCATGCCCTCAAACTACCGGTGGGTAAATTTATATTCATTATCGGCATTCCACCCGTGCGAATTCGGGGTGGGTTGCTAGTACTGAATAAACGAAAGTAACTTGATTTGACAATAACAACCAAATATGATCAATACATATTATAAATTTCAAAGTCCTGTGCAACGTCTGTCTGAAAGCAATGAAGTAAAAAATTCAAGAGATTCAAAAGGAAGTTTCATGTGTATGATTTGATGATGTTTCGTGTGAATTGAGTAAAATGTTATTCGGGGGAAATCGAGTTGATGGACCTATTCTGGTACTCAAACTCAAACTGGGTCACAAGATCCGTTTTTTAGAACTTCTGTCCAAAGGCACCAAAACTTATGATACAGAGCTCATTCGAATCGGAATGACCAGCGCGTCCCGCACGCGCTGGTCAAGATACGTATCACTACGTATCTTTGAACAATAAACGTTATTTTAACCCATTAAATATCATTATTGAGAAAAAAGTTCACATACCTTCTAGATACTTGAATAAACGAAAATCTATGGAAAAAAAATGTTTCCGTGATTATTTCATTAGATAGAATAATTTTTACAAGTTTCAAATTTACATAAAATCCCTGATTTTTCTTTTTTTTTTTTTACTTATTGGAGCTTTTCCTGGAAGACTTCGAAAAAGATTAACGTTGGAAAACTTTGTGATTATTAATCAAAGAGGTTTGAAAGTGAAGAATTCAATTAAAGCAATGAAATTTTTATTTATTATTTGTTAATATTCGAATTTATTCGTATTTATTCATTTAAAGTTACATAAAAATTATTTCTCAAAGTTTTTAGCTCTATTCGTTCGAAAAATTGTTTTGTTTGTATTGTTTATGAGATATTTGAAATTTTTTTGGGAGGATGAATATTATGATATTTAAAAATAAACTCGTTTCTTGAAAAAGTGTCTATTGCTCAACAAAGTATTTGTTGATTAACAATTTTTTCTGCTACTAAATATGAATATCAAGGAACAATTTTTCTCTAATCGTAATTTCTATTTCTCTTTGATATTAAAAAAACTTTTTTGAAGGCTTTCAAGAAAAGCTCCAAAAAGTATAAAAAGTTAGAGGCTTTTTGTTTAAAAATTATCAGGGTTTTCATGTGAATTCAGAACTTGTAAAAATTATTTAATTAACTGAAGTATATCTAATAAAATAATCACGGGAAAAATTTTTCTCCATAGATTTCTCCATATATTTCTAATATTCATTGATTGGACGTCTTCACGCAGAATCAGTTACAGTATTGAAAGGGAAGAATGGATGCGAGTAATCAATGTATGAACAAAACAACCCGAATGATGAATCATACGGTTTATTATATTGAGTTATTTGACGGCAACAAAAATTTTGGACTTTTTATATTCTTTTTTATCCGAATCATATAAGTATGGCTCATATTTATATTGCATTAGAGAAATCACTTACTTCAGATGAAGTATTTTTCGAATTGAAGGAGTGATATTTTTAGGAGTGATTAATTTTTGAGAAAGAAAGTTTTTGGCTTTCTACTACACCATCTTGATACAAAATAAAGGATGAGGGAATCTTCTAAAGAAAGAAAGGAAGTAATCAATTTGAAAATAAGTAACTCTTTACATGGATGTGTAGATCATGCAAAGAAGTAACTTTCAGACACAAACTGGAAGAAAAGCCCTCTTGAAACAGCTACTTTTATATAAACATTGAATTACACGAAAGAAAAAAATCCTTTCGAAACAAATACTTCTATATGAACACTGAATTATACAGAAGATACTTTTCTTTCCTCAGTTTGTATTTCAAACATTCGTTGTGGAATAAAAATCAGATATCATTCACATGAGTTCTACTTTAAATGAATGGTAAGAAATTGCACTTACATGGAACAGTGTCATCTTCACTGGTATACATCGATGTTTCGCCTTAAGACACTTGCCCTAAGGCTCTTCAGTACCAAATTGGATAACATTATAGAAAATACACATGATTCATTCGTGAATTACGATTTTTAATGTCACGGAATAAGCTTGATCTGCTTATGTCATCGATGACATCGTAAGGACATTCATTCACCTATTTGATTCGATCCCAGCCAAGAGGAATCTTATTTGAATTGAAGGGGTTATATTTTTAGGAGTGATTAATTTTTGGGAAAGAAAGTTTTTGGCTTTCTACTACTCCATCTTGATGCAAAAAAAAGGATGAGGGAATCTTCCAAAGAATGAAAGGAAGTAATCAATTTGAAAATAAGTAACTCTATACATGGATGTGTAGATCATGCAAAGAAGTAACTTTCAGACACAAAGAAAGTCCTTCTGAAACAGCTACTTTCATATAAACATTGAATTACACGAAAGAAAAAAAATCTCCCGAAACAAATACTTCTATATTCAATTTGTTACCATTCATTTGAAGTAGGACTCATGTGAATGATATCTGATTTTATTTCACAACGAATGTTTGAAATACAAACTGAGTAGGGAAAATTATCTTCTGTATAATTCAGGGTTCATATAGAATTATTAGGTTTGAAAGAATTTTTTTCTTTCGTGTAATTCAATGTTTATATGAAAGTAGCTCTTTCCGGAGGATTTTCTTTCAGTTTGTGTCTGAAAGTTACTTCTTTGCATGATCTACACATCGATGAATAGGGCTACTTATTTTCAAATTGATTACTTTCTTCCTTTCTTTGGAAGATTCCCTCATCTTTTTTTTCTGTATCAAGATGGAGTGGTAGAAAGTCAAAAACTTTCTTTCCCAAGTATTTTTCCATTTACTTTTGTACCGTTGACTACACGTTAGTCTTTTCTTCCTTTGGAAAGTTTTGACAGAGGGATATAAAGTCAAAACCTACATTCAGAACGTCATTTATTCAATTTTTCAAAGCACATACATTGCAGAAAGTATTAAACAAAAAATCTCGTCGAAAGTTATACATAACCCGATATCGATATGAACCATTTATTACAATGTGCAGACTGGATCTGACTCATATGGCATTGCAGCAAAATCGTGACCACATTTCCACACTTCATTTCTCAGTGGGAATTCTTGGTGACATTTCAATTTCTAGGAATTACGTGATAGTGGAACATACATTCCTCCGGATCATTCCGCTATTTTTGGGAATAACGGTTTCATGCGAATGGAGTTTTTGAGGTGGGCATATTATTTTCAATTGAAGTATGTCATTGGAGTCCCATCCTTGCTTTTTCGTTGAACGTTATAGAAGAGCTTGTAGTCCAGTCATTATAGTAAGTTCACCTTGGAATTCGAGATACCCAGCTGTAAGTCTGTAAATACTTGTATATTGACACCCTAAAAGTTGTCTCAAAACCTACATATGGTAGGGTGTAAGCAACTATTAAATTTCAAGGTCAAAGGTCACAAAAATCGGTTTCTTGCGCTTTTTTGGAAATATCTCATTTCCTATGGGTTTTTTGCTATTTAAAACCATTATCAATGTTGTAGAATACAAAATTCTCTACAAATTTTGTTTGAAAAATTTTTTTATACGGTGAACCGTTTTCGAGATAGAGGGCGGAGAGCATGCGGTCACAACATCACTTCAGGTCAACCGGTGCCTCCGGTCGAAAACGCACCATATATAGTTGATGAGCTATCGATAATCATTGATTATAAATATTTGTCAATTTTCATTAACTATTATATTATATTTTATCATTTTTTTCCTAACTTATCCACTTTTTATTCAGTATTAATTTATTTAATAACACTTACCTGCCCATGTAATTGCAGAATTGTTAATGAAAATATAGGAATTATATTTGAATTTTAACCTAATTAATATTTATAACTTCTAACATGATGAAAAAAAAAAACAAATAAATTATGAATTAATCTTTTTATTAAAAAATATCATTGAATACATTTATTTTTATTGAATGTAGAGAAATGGAATAAAGGGTACAAAAACTACAATTTATAATTTTAATCATCTTCTTCCTCTTCATCGTCGTCTTCTGGCTGCTGGTAAATTTCAAACTGGTCTTCATTATCGTCTTCAACGATATTTGTCTCAAGTTCTTCCATGATTTCGGGGTCAAAGGTTCCATCTTCGTTAATGTCGCTCTGATATGATAGAGCATTGAGACAAGCTTGCCCATTACATTGGCCACAAGCTAAAGAGCATTGCAAGCTCGCTTTCCTGCATCCGCATCGCGAACCACAACTACTCTTGCAGTTGCAGAAAATAGTATTTAGCAAATCTTTTGGAGCAGGTGGTAAAATTGACATCATAGGCTCCAGAAAATCGTTTCGCATTGCCCAACCCCATACCTGGGGTTCCAAATCATGTCCTAACCAAGTTTGAACTTGATAATATACACGGTTGAAATGTTGATGAGCAGCTGCACTTGTTGGTGGAATATTTGAAAGCTGCACAGGTTTATTAAGTTTTGTAGACTTGACGTAATACATATAACGAAGATGATCGAGACTTTTCACAGATTTCGGAGCATTATAGACTGCCAATAAGGTTTGAGTTCCACTCTCTAATAATCTCTGGGCCGAACAATTTTCTTCCTCAAAAGCTGCAGCTAGTTCATCCAAATTTGTCAGTTTCTCAAAAACTTTCAAAAATGATTTTTTCCCTTTTTAAAAAGCGCCGAAGTTGTGTCACAGCCACTTAATGCGTGCAGAAATAAAATATGTTTTTTAGAATGAGAATAATTATCAAAACTTTTAGTCGAGTATATCTCCGTTTTTACATTACCTTTCCCAACTTTTTTAAAGAAAATTTCTTGTTCGTGAGACAGTGTACGCCCAATTAAAATGACAGGTAAATCAATATCTTGTTCTATCATAACCGCAGTTTTTTTAGACTTTGATTCTTCAATTGCAGTTTCAACAATAAGAACATTCGCATCATCTCTTTCTCTTAATTATTTTTTAATTTTAGAAAACGGTTATCAGCATTATTGAATTGATATAGATTTGATGCATGAAGAAAATGATAAAATATATTATAATAGTTAATAAAAGTTGACAAATATTTATAATCATTGATTTATCGATAGTTCATCAACTATATATGGCGCGTTTCCGACCGAAGGCACCGGTTGACCTGAAGTGATGTTGTGACCGCGCGCTCTCCGCTCTCTATCTCGAAAACGGTTCACCGTATAAAACATTGTTTCAAACAAAATTTGTAGAGTATTTTGTATTCTACAATATTGATGATGAATACAAATAGCAAAAAACCAATAGGAAATGAGATATTTCCAAAAAAGCGCAAAAAAACCGATTTTTGTGACCTTTGACCTTGAAATTTAATAGTTGCTCACACCCTACCATATTTAGGTTTTGAGACAACTCTTAGGGTGTCAATATACAAGTATTTACAGACTTACAGCTGGATATCTCGAATTCTGAGATTCTTACCTAATTTAAGCTCAAATGACTGGATTATTGAGAAAAACAGTGTGAACTCTGGTGGCCAAATTAACTTCACGTGACAACCTGTAATTAAGAATATTTCAAAATCAATCAAATTTGAAGGATAAATTAGTAAATTACCTCCACAAGTGAAATTTAGTCAATATATATTTTCTGAATTATACTAGTCATAAGAAATGAAAACTGATTGAGCTTGTCATATTCTAACTACCGTTCAACATTAAATGATACAAGCTATCTCTTTCAGTTTTTTTTCAGTTAGGAGGTGTTCTGTCATTGAAATTTTGGCACTATCCCAATTCATTACACAGTGTGTAAAAGCCATATAGAATAATTTCATTATTTCGATCAATGTTTTGTTGTAGAATTGGCCGTGGTGGTAGTGCGCCGACTCACGATCGGAAGACCGTGGGTTCGATTCCTGCCTCGACCAGATATTTTTCTTGAGAGAATTTATCTGGTTGAAGCTGGGATGATTCTGCAACCGTGTTAGGAATCACACGTTAAAAGGTTAGACCTCGTTAGTCCTTAGCTCGCACAAAGTTTCTCAGCTTTTGAGAGTTGTCGTTCGTATGGGGGTGACAGCTGATTAATGGAAAACAGATTTTAAACAGATTGTTTTTAAACTGTACTAAATTAAAATACGTCGAATATAAATTATAATTTAACATTCTTTAACGTAAAAATGCCACTCCTACCTTCAACCCATTTCGAATGAGAGATGCAACTTTAAATTTTTTTAATCGATATATTTTGTTTGAAAGGTCTCCTAATTCTCTATTCAGAAATATTACCGCTTTTAAGTTTTTGTAACAATAGAGATAAAATGAATTGAAATAATGTGGTTACCGAAATTCGATCAAATACACTTTCAAGTCTTTCAAATCTGAAGGTTTAATTTTGTACACATTGCTCTTTACATATCCCCATAAAAAGAAATCTAATGATCGTGCTGGCCAACTTGGTATGACATTATTTTGAAGTAGTGCCAATTAATGATTGCCATTCAAGTTGCCCTCAATGAAAAAGGGACCAACGATATGGTTTCCGACAATTCCTGCCCAAACATTAATCTTTGGGGGTATTGCGTGTATTCTTCTCTCATCCAGTGAGGATTTTCAGTTGACCAGTAGCGGAAATTTTGCCGATCAGCATGACCGTTAAGAGACAAAATACACTAATCAGAAAACATAATGTCTTCTAATGTCTACCAAAATCGTCTTTCATGAGCTCCTGAGTAGGTATCATTTCATAGGGATGCATTTTATTTATTTTTTAATATGTTGACTAACATTGAATGTAGTGAATCCTGTCTACTCGATGTATGTGGGTTTTCCTCAAACTCAAGCATCAAATCTAATTTGAGTTCATCACTCATTGCATTGGCAGCTGCTTTTTGGTCTACCCCACATGACCAAGCTCAAAAAACTGATTTTCTATATTGCTTATTGTTCCTCGAGATATGGGCGATAAATTAGTAAAATTCTTTTCAACATTTACCTCAACGACTTATATATGCAGTTAGTCAAAGGAGATAGTATCAGCTACGCAGACGACACCGCTATACTATATACTGCAGAGAACTGAATAGAGTTAAAGAGTATTGCAGAAACAGATTTCAAAAAAGTTATACAATGGTTCAGTAGTCGTCTTCTAACAATAAATTTTGACAAAACCATTTTCATTCCCTTCACCTCTGTTCTGTCTTGATATTAATTTGAATATCCTAACAGAATTATGTAAATAAAATCCAACTGATTTGAATTAGAGTTTATTCATTACTGTTGAAAATAGGAAAGTCTGCGATCGTCGGTCGCAAATCAGAATATAAAAAATATAAAAAAATACTTCGTTTTTATAATGCTATCCTGATCACAAATACAGAGTGATTCAGCTGTACATATATAACACATTCCCCTTTAATATTATACAATAAAATTAATAAAAAAAAACACAATTAATAGCCAAAACGTTCTGGAGGTTTAATTTGGCTTCTTCTTCTCAATGAACGATTATTATGATCAAAATCGTCACTTTCGTTATCTTTACCGCCACTATCACCACTTATATTACTGTTTTCACTCACCTTATCATTACTATCTACATGTACAGTATTTACATTATTTACAAGTCTGAACGAGAAATGATATCGATGTTACACGCAGCTGATGTATTCACAGGTGTAAAATCCTTTTTAATTTGATTCAAATGACGTTTCCATATCATTCCTTCAGTTGTTCGAATTTTGAAACTTCGTTTCCCAAGAACATCAATAATGATACCTTGACACCACTTATCAGAACCATGTCTAAAATCGCGAACCTAAACTCTATCGTTTACCTCGAAGTTTTCCCTTTTTCTCCCCTTGAAATTATTAATTTGAATGTTTTGTTTCCTATTGACAGTATTTTTCACAGACGGCAAACATAAATCAAATCTACATCTCAAATTACGTCCCAGCAACAATTTTGCTGGTGTTTCACCTGTCGTAGTATGAGGGGTATTTCTGTAATGGAACAGAAACCGATTTATTATTAAATTCAAATCAATATTATTGCTATCATGTTTTGCTTTCAAAATTGCCTTTTTCATGATTTTAACTGCACTCTCCGCTAGTCCGTTAGTTGCAGGATGGTAAGGAGCGCCTGTAATGTGTTCAACACCGCTGGCTTCAAGAAAACTTTGAAAACTTTCAGACAAAAAGGTTGTGGCATTATCCGTACACAGTTGAAAAGGTAACCCAAATCTTGCGAAAAGTTCCCTAAAAATTTTGATTGTAGTGGAAGCCGTAATATTACCCACTTCAACACATTCAATCCACTTGGACGTAGCTTCTTCTATAACAAAAAATATTTTACCACCAACTAGGCCGAAAAAATCAGCATGAAGTCTGGTCCAGGGTTCTTCAGGCCAGTTCCAAGTAACTAGTACTGATTTTGGTGGATTACTACCATAAATTTTACATGCATCACAAGTTTTTGCGATTAATTCGATTTGATTGTCTAATGAGGGCCACCAAAAATATGAACGTGCTAAACCCTTCATTTTTACAATCCCCATGTGTGAACTATGAAGTTCTTTCAAAATACTTTCTTTGTACTTAAGTGGTACAATGAGACGATAGCCCCACATCAAACAATTTTGTTCGATGGAGATCTCATTCTTTCTAATAAAAAACGGAATAAATTCTTTCGAGGGGCATTTACCTGGCCAACCATTTCGTACATAAAAAGATATTTTGCTTAGAATGGGATCAACTACTGTACTATGTTTAATACTTTTGAAATCTAATTTAAGATCTGATTGTTCCAAGTACTGCAAATAAGAGATATTCGAAAGGATATCATCCTGTTTTTCACACTCCATAGGCAGTCTGGACAAAAAATCGGCTGTATTATTCGTAGATTTCACATATCGAATCTCATATTCAAAACTTGACAAGATATGTGCCCACCTTTGCAGGCGGTTCGCAGCAAATATTGGAAGGCCCTTCTTATCACCAAATATTGTCAAAAGTGGTTTATGATCTGTGAAAAGAAGAAACTTTTTACCGTATAAATATTGAGAAAATTTTTTCAAACCGAAAATTATTGCCGCCGCTTCCTTTTCTATTTGCGAGTATTTTATTTCTGTAGAATTTAGCAAACGCGAGGCAAATGCTATAGGTCTTTCCTTATTATTATTATAAATGTGACTGATTGTTGCACCAAGAGCAAATTGGGATGCATCAACTGTCAATTTGACACTTCGATCTGGATCAAAATGAGCCAAAATCGGAGCAGACATGAGCATTTTTTTTACCTTTTCAAATGCAATATGGCATTCATTCGACCGAACCCATTTAGATTCTTTCTTTAATAAACTGCACAATGGCCTTAGTATATCAGAAATATTTTGTAAAAATTTGCAATAGAAATTTGAAGTACCCAGGAAAGATTTGAGTTCAGTTATATTTTTTGGAATTGGAATCATTTTAATTGCTAATATTCGTTCCTCAGAGGTATGGAGACCCTCTTTATTAATCACGTGACCCAAATAGGTTACAGATTCTTGAAATAAAGAACATTTCTCCTTTTTCACTTTCAATCCGCATTCTTGTAACCGATACAAGACTTTATCTAAACGTTCAAAATGTTCTTGATCATTTCTTCCAGTTACGAGGATGTCGTCCAAAAAGCAAACAACTCCCGGCATATTCTGGAACATTTGATCCATTATTTTCTGGAAAATAGAAGGAGCGCTCACAATACCATAAGGAAGACGGGTATATGAAAAACTTCCCTTATGTGTAGTTATAGTTACCAGTTTCTGAGACTCTTCAGACAAAAGTACTTGTTGATAAGCCTCACTTAAATCTATTTTCGAAAACTTCTCACCACCCTCCAATTGTGAAAATAAATATTCTATGAGCGGTAAAGGAAAGTGCTGAATGTTCAAATGAGGATTTAAAGTGATTTTAAAGTCGCCACACAGTCTCAATTCTCCATTTGATTTGAGAATCGGCACAATGGGTGTTGCCCATTCCGAGAATTCAATAGGAACCAAAACATTATTTTCAACTAACCTATCAATTTCCTTTTCAATTTTCAACTTCAAGGCAAATGGTACAGGTCGGGCTTTACAAAATTTTGGAACGGTACCCTCTTTCAAACTTAAATTTACTGAAAATTTATTGAAAGTTCCTAGTTTATTCTCAAAAATTTCATGATATTTTTCAAGAAGGGTTTCAATTTTGTTAGGAATTTGGAGTAATTTATTGTCTATATTGTTACTTTCAACAAATTGTGATTTACATATTCCATAATTCAGCATATTCAATCCATTACGACCAATAAGAGGAGGTCTACCATTTTTTATAACATAAGTTTTAAGAACATAAGAGCTATCTTCGAATATAACATTGAAATTTGCATATCCTAATGGTTCAAATGTCATCACTACATAGTCTTTCAAACATAAATCATTTGATTTCAAAGGGATGTTCTTGAAATATTTTAAATATAAATTTTCCGAAATAGCGGACTGCGCAAATCCGGAATCTACTTCAAAACTAATTGGAATTTTTTCTACTATCAATTTAACATAAATCGGTTTCACATTCGACTGGCTATCAGCCACGTCGTGCCTTGAATTCAAATTAAAAATTGATTCAGTATGTAAAGTAGTATCTATACACTCATCTTTATGATCATTTACAGTTAAAAAATTAAGAGAATATCTTTTACATTGGGGAGCTAAATGTCCCTTCTTGCCGCATTTGTGACAATTACAGTTCTTGTAAATACAAGCGCTTGCTACATGATTTGTTCTGCCACAAACAAAACACTTACCTGACTGTTGTCTAGGAGAAATACTACCTTTTACTTTCGGATGGTTCCTGTTAGTGTCCTTACCTCCCTGATTAGAGGTTCCAACTTCGGATCTATCCCGATTGGTTGAAAAATTTTCAAACCCCTTCCTGAGATGGCGTTGTTTGTGATAATTTATCGGATCCATTTTTACAATCGACACTTCTCTGGCCTTATGCTCGTGAAGCGCTGACTCCTTGGATAAAGCTAATTTCACAATTTTCTTAAATGTCACTGTATCGTCAGAAGCATCTTCTTCGCATAATCTGTCCAATATTTTGGTATCATTCATGCCCAGAACGAATATATCCCTCATGAGTATATCCAACATTGGAGTACTAAACTTACAAGTGGAAACTAAACTTTTTATTCTCGCTTCCCAATCCGCTACACTTTCATGAGAGTTCCGCTTAGCTGTATAAAATTTCATTCTCTCCGGTGAAAAATGTTCTTTTAACAACTCGACGAGTGTTTTATATGTTTTTGTGTCCGGCAAATCCGGTACACATAAATTTCGCACCAATACATATGCATCTTCACTTAAAGTGTTGAGTAGGATCGCTTTTTTGCGATCTTCCTCTTCAATTCTGTTTGCCACAAAAAATTGTTTTAGCCTTTCTTCAAAAACGGCGAAACTTGAGTTTTTCGGATCGGACGTATTTAATGAGCCAAGAAGTCCCACAATTTTTTCAGACATTGTCTAAATTGTTCAAAAAAACACTTTACTTCAGATAAATAACTTAATGTGAGAACAAATTATCCTCGTCGCCAATGTTCTGTCTTGATATTAATTTGAATATCCTAACAGAATTATGTAAATAAAATCCAACTAATTTGAATTAGAGTTTATTCATTACTGTTGAAAATAGGAAAGTCTGCGATCGTCGGTCGCAAATCAGAATATAAAAAATATAAAAAAATATTGTGAGAACAAATTATCCCCGTCGCCAATGTTCTGTCTTGATATTAATTTGAATATCCTAACAGAATTATGTAAATAAAATCCAACTAATTTGAATTAGAGTTTATTCATTACTGTTGAAAATAGGAAAGTCTGCGATCGTCGATCGCAAATCAGAATATAAAAAATATAAAAAAAATACTTCGTTTTTATAATGCTATCCTGATCACAAATACAGAGTGATTCAGCTGTACATATATAACAACCTCATACCCCAAATTTCTTCCAACATATAAATCCCTCAGTATTACTTTGAGTGATAAGGAAGTAGTGAAAATATCCACAGCAGATAATATAAAATACTTAGGTATCATTGTAGATCCATACTTGAAATGGAAGGACCATATAAATACCACTGTAAAGAAACTCCGGTATGTGCTTTATAGAATGAGGTATTACAATAATATTCTCAACATGCAACAAAAGAAAACACTATACTATGCCCTTGTGCAAAGCCTCATCCATTACGGTATAATTGCATGGGGAGCAGCATATTCCAATCATCTGTCTCCGCTGGAAATGATACAAAAGAGAATTCTCAAAGTTATTTTCCGTAAGCCACAAGACTATCCAACGGAAATGTTATATAATGGAACCAAAGTAATGGATGTCAGACAGCTATTCTTCTTGAAATTAGTTCTTAATCTACACAAAAACAAAAAAACGGCGACTAGTAGTAGCCATGTACATGATACTCGAAATAGGAACTATATACTCACAATACCTAGACCCGAAAAAAACACCCTAATGAGAAATTACACCTATTTGGCTCCTCGATGCTACAATATGATACCTAATGAACTGAAATCAGTAAATTCTATATATTCATTCTACAAGCAATTGGTTGCCTGGAAAAATCATTACTAGATAGACTGTCCTTTTGAGTGTAAATATGTACTCGGAAAGCTAATGAGTGAAATCTCATAATAAATTTAAATGTAATCCTCCCCGAATTTTATTAATGTTGTATTGTGAATAGTCTTCATATAAGTGAGTATAATTTATCGTGAATATGTGTGTATGTGACTATGCAGACTGTGTTATTGTGTATTAACTTGCTAATATATCCGTACTTATTAAATTATTATTCTTACCCCCTCCACATACAGGGGAAACCCTCGTGGAGTTCAACCATATTTATTTCATTATATATCGAAATTTTGTATCATTCTTTGTATTGATATTCTGAAATAAATATTATTATTATTATTAAATAGGAATAGGGTTTTATCTCCGTAACCAATCATTTGTGAAACTGTTATTTTATGAATTTTATATTAAACTACTGACAACTAATGAAACATCTAAAACAAGTTGACAAGGCGTTTTGAACTAACGTTGCTATTAAAGGATGCCATCTAAAAAGTGTATTTTATCGACTTTCGGTAACCACATAATTTTAATTTATTTTATCTGAATTGTTGCAATAAACTTGAAAGCGATAAAGTTTTTGAATAGAGAATGAAGAGACCTGTCAAAAGATATATCACAAGCCTGTACTTCCCATTTGAAAAACGGGGTTATACCTCTCATTCGACGGGGGTTGAAGGTAGGGATAGCATTTTTCGGTTGAAGTATGTGAAATTATAATTTAAATTCGCGTGTTTTGGGATTTTGTTGAAATATATATCGTGACCGAAATAATGAATTCAGTCCATTTGGCTTCTACACACTGTATATGCACCATCTTTTGACAAAATATAATATTAATCATATACAGAATGAAGAAAATACTTTTGTCTAGTTTCTACTGTGTTTATTTATTCGTTACGACCGGTTTCGGCTTATAAGGCCATTTTCAAGGCCAGTTACTTGAAAATGGCCGTATAAGCCCAAACCGGTCGTAACGAATAAATAAACACAGTAGAAACTAGACAAAATTATTTTCTTTATTCTATATTCAACATGAATTTCTACAAAATAAATGAGTCATCAATCGAACGAATAATAATCATAATAATATATTCATTTGCTCACATACAAGACAAGTAGAAGAGAAATACATTGCAAATAATCATCGTAATCCACGGTAGCAACAGAAAAGCTAGCACAAGTGTATCATATATAGGTGGGGCACTTTGGAGAGTACAGAGTAGAAATAGATGAATCAATGCATATTTTATGGGAATAATAGAAATTAATCTAATTTTATGAACAGCGTAGTATAGCTATTTAAGTTTGGTTACCATTTGGAAGCAGGATGGGGTTAAAAATGTGAAAAAGAAATATGTGGCAACGAAGATTCAATAATTATGATATAGCGATAGTAAAATAATTCTGCAATTTTGTTACAAAATATGCCTTTTACTGACAACCCGTGTAGTAATCACATGTTAAAAGATAAGACCTCGTTAATCCTTAGCTCGCACACGTTTCGACGTCTGAGGGTTGTCGTTCGTATGGGGACGGCAGCTGATTAACGGAAAAACAGATTTTAAACAGAAACAGATGTGGAGATGATGATCGATCATGACGATGACGATCATGATGTCGACAACGAAGACGATGAATACGTTGATGATTACAATGTATGAGAAAAACCTAGGTTCGGATGTACATCTGCCTTATGAAAACAAATATTTTATTTTAATTATCCTCTAAAATCCCTAATCAAGGTTTTTTTTTCCTCTTTGTAGAGGAATGTTCAATTCCTCTACAGTTGATATGAAAATTGTCTCATGCTGATTTTGGTCAACTACTGAAATTTTATGAGAAAAAAATGAAACCTTTTGATGGTTACTGACTCGTGGTTCATCATGATATTTGCTCTCATGGTATTGTTAAATAACAGTTTCCATTGAAAATGAAAATTTATTGATGAAACTTTGGGGGCTTGTCTGAATATTTCAGTGATTCAATGATTTTCCAGTGTTCACTTGTTTCAAATCCTCATATTCATAATTTATCAGATGAATTCCACAATATTTCTTGAAAAAAAAATATGTTGAGGTTATTACATTTTCAGGATGGAAAATTATACGATCAAATGACAATAAAAAAAAATCTCCACTGGTCTGATTAATTATATGACATCCATCTGTTCATTCATCTGTAACTAGAAAATACTGAAATATATTTTCACCAAAAAATATCATTCATTTCGTCAGAGAACAGCCATTGAAGCATTATTAATGTTCGTTTTTCTCTAATGAGATCGAAACCACCTTCGGAGAATGAACGGGAAAAAGCGCGCCGAAAAAACTCGGGAGTGTTTCAAAAAGTTAAGTTGTTCAAAGAAAAATCATCGGCCAGAATCATAAAGTTGAACTTAAGCGACTAAGTTTGTAAACCCTCTCGAAGAATAAGAGCCATAGCAGTCATAAAGTGTGCCGGAGTTTTAAAGTGCTTTTCAATAAATTATTACGCCTAAAAAAATTATAAATTATGTAAACTCGAGTTTGGTTAGAATTATTGAGTTAAAAGCTACTCACGTTGCCGCCATTATGGATTTGGTTGGTAAATTGTAATGGATTGTAAACGATGGCAATTCCTTTCCGATTTTATCGTCTACGAGATCTGGTTGCTGATAATCTGAAGGATATACGAGATGCTAACAAATGAAACTTCCCGATTCATTCATTTCACTTTCAGAGGTTCGACGGAAATCTATTGGACAGCTTGTCGATTTAACAGTTTTCATTAGTTGATAGGGCTAGGTTGAACCTTTTATGATCTAAGGATTATTATTGACTGCTGGAGATATAAGATTGCATTTGTCTACAATGGTTGACATATTGGAAAGCTAACGAAACATGAATGATCACATTGAAACAAATGTAGTGTTGGAAAAACTATAAATAAATGGGTTTTGGTGAAGTGAAGTGATCATAACATGAATAGTTAAAATGAATATGTAAATTTGAAAACTTTCACTAAACAATAAGTGGAATCAAAAATTCGGCCAATTTCATTGTAATGGGGGAAACAAGGACTATATGTAGGCCCTGGGAAGGGTAAAATTTTAGATGGAAAGGAGGTAGTGTGGTACATCATTCTGATTGGCGTTCTATTCTGTCTCCAATGGTACCCTGACTTATCATTTTTTGATGAGTATTTTCCGAAACATAGAGTTCTGAAATAACAGAAGTGATTATTAGTACGCCTATACTGAGGGGCATGGTTTCATCAGAACTGGTGAGAATATTAGATGGTACCGTTCAGGTACCTCTCAGGCCGAAGTCAAATGGTAAGAACATCGGAACTCTCAAAAAGCAGGGCAATTACATCTGATGTGCCACAGGGTTTTGTGTTGGGTCTAGTTCTGTTTTTGTTGTATATTAATGATTTGACTATGATAGATATATCTGGCAGCTTTACTCTATTCGCGGATGATACAACAATATTGTGGAAGGAAAAAACCCTGAAGAGCTACATGAAAAGATATCATCTGATTTAGAAAAAGTGAAAAATTGGTATGATGCTAATTTATTATTCTTGAATATATCCAAAACAAATATAATAACATTTAAATGTCTGCTAAATAAACTGTCAATAGACAATGATATCTTGGAAAACAGATTGAACACAAAATTTCTTGGTGTCTATATTGATAATAGGCTCAAATTTGATGATAACGTCAGGCGACTCAAGAGTCGCCTGACTCTAACGAGCCGGGTTTTCACACAGTAAAAACGGTTTACTACGCTTTAATTTGATTCCAAATAAGATATGGAATACCATTTTGGGGAACATGCAGTGCAACCCTTCTCTCATCTGTGTTGATATTATAGAAAAGGGCAGTACCTAAGATGTCTCTGTAAAGTCAAACCATGCAGAAATTATCTTGCGGCCAAAAAGATTTTAACCGTCGTTACACTGTTCATTCTTGAAACTGTATGTTTGGTGCACAAACATAAAAAGGAGTTTGACTTTGTCTCTTCTCCTTATGCTACTCGTAATAGCATATTTCATATAAGACTTCCTATACAGAAAGTGAACAGATAGCCATCCTTTTTTGTTACTCCTACTGTAAAAAGTTTCTGTTTTCAGGCAAAAAATTCGTGGAAGAGAAGAGAAATCAAACTTTAACACTTGAAAGTGGTAAAAAAACATAGAAAGTTTCATTTCTCTTTTCATTTCTCTTTCTATGTTTTTTTACCACTCGGAAGTGGTGAAAAAACATAGAAGGTTTCATTTCTCTTTTCTTCATTATGATTTCCTACCACGTAGTAACGGCTACATCCATCAATTCATTAAAAAATTTATTCGCAAATTTAAACGATTTGGTAGTATTGTCCATACAGTTAAACCTGTTGAGCTGTTTAGTGATTATCTTTTGAAATGAGTATATAAAAGTGTGAAAATGATTTACATTCTTCAAGACAGAATTGAAATGATTGGTAATGTATGGAAAAGTTGAAATGTAGGAAAGAGTGTGTATGAAAGAGCCAGGCTTTGGAAGAGCCGATGTGATTTTCTACCACTTACCAAAATCTTACCATAATTTGATTCTAATGTTTGTATGGCAACACTGAATAGCTGTCATCCACAAACATTTGACAATTCTGCGAATACGAATGACGACGGTAGTCAAATCAAAGATTTTAGGACCAAAAAGTAATTTTTTTTGCGTTCACTCAATTTGTTTTACAAAGAAAAGTGCAGCATGAGTTGATAAAATTGATATGTTGTATTGTTAGGCATATACATATTTAGCATTATTTTACGATAATATTATTGTCATAATGTTTACGCGAAATAGCTGTATTTTGAGGTTACAACTTAAATGACAAAATGTTTTGAAAGAGCCACTTGTGGAGGCTTTGAAAGAGCCGGCTCCAGGATACAGCAATGTTCCAGCTCCGCCTAAAATCATCGCTGAATAAGGGCCAAAACAAATTGGACAAGTTACATCTGCTGATATTTCCATCTCATTGTAGCCATATATTCCAACCTCTGTATGTTGCGGTTTACGGGCCTTTCAAAACAAGATATTGAATAGTTATGAACGAGGGAATTGAGATTTAAGACTGATAAATAACTGATTTTCACAGAAATGAGAAGTTTTACAGTTTGATAAGATTTATAAAACATATAAATAGTTTAATAGGTGATTTTCATCTGCTGAAAGACTGTTATTTTTGTAAAGAGGAACCCCGCTCTTTCATAGCACATGGCCAGCTCTCTCATAGACATGTTGCTTTGAAAGAGCCGATTTCTCTTTTTTCTTTAAGTTGCCATATTACTTCATGGTATCTCATTTTATTTTGATCGGATAACCATGACTATTAAACTAATTGTTTACGAAAAGCAATTTTATTCAATAACCATCACCTGACGTTAACTTTTTTTTATGTTTTTCAAAACAGGCTTTTTCATACACACTCTCCCATAAGTCACCGGTATGTGCTTGATTGATCTGGCCGTGAATAGGTTTAACATAATTTTACAGAAAAAGGAAATAACTCTAGAATACTGTTATGTTTAAAAATAATCTGTTCAAAATCTGTTTCTCCGTTAACCAGCTGTCACACCCCTACGAATGACAATCCTCAGAAATCAACATTTATGCGAGCTGAGGACTAACGAGGTCTTACCTTTAACGTGTGATTCCTAACACGGAAATGAAGCAGCTCTTATTGAAGTTTTGGGAACATTTCCTGCTGAGCCCACAAGCTTCTTACGATCATTATCAGAACAGACGGGACTGTCACGCGAGACTGTAAGAAGAGCATAAATTGCATCCTTATAAAATGCAGATTCTTCATGACCTCCACAAGGATGATTATAATAGTAAAAAAGAGTTTTGTTAAATCTCATCGAGTCAATACCATCCCTAATCTTCTGTGAAACATCTGTTTCAGCGATGAGTGATTTTTTTTTAATGCCAATGTTATTAGACAAAACTGTCGCTCTTGGAGTGACGAAAACCCATATATTTTTTTGGAAATGGCATTCACAACACCCACAAAAGAACGGTGCCATCTATTATTGTAACCATTTTTATTAAAAGGAGTCGATACATCTCAGAACAGGCAAATTCTAATCGCATGTGTAAGTTTAGAACGCTATTTTTTGGAAACTGTTCATCAAAAAAAGGAACATCAGGATATCACTGGAAGCAGAATTGAACGCCAATTGAAATGATGTGCCTCCTGACAACTCTTTCCATTTGAGATTCTAAGGGTAACATCTACCCCTTTTTGGGGGTTGAACCAAGAGGGCTACAATTGGGATATCGAATTACCTTCAGCGATTTTTTTAGCAATCATTCAATGAATTTTTTACACTTTTTGCTATATTCATCTTCTCATCAGTTTTCTATTCAGCAACAAAATATTAGCTTTGAAATCCAATTCATAAACCGAATTTCAGATGTTGTTGACGATTGAAGAATAAACTTACTCTTGAAGATGATCACTTGGTGAGTGAAACATGTGTCGAGGTGTTGAAAATACCGGTTTGGTGTTGGGATTGAACTCTAGTAATATTCAGATGTTGTTGACGATTGAAGAATAAACTTACTCTTGAAGATATCACTTGGTGAGTGAAACATGTGTCGAGGTGTTAAAAATACCGGTTTGGTGTTGGGATTGAACTCTAGTAATATTTAATACTTCACCAAAGGTTCCAAACAGTTATTACTGAACATAACCAATTGAAGGGGTCCCAAGTTGGAGCCCTGAAGTACATCAGAATCGACTGAGCGTTTTCTATCAATATCTCTATTTCAAATAAAATCTACTTTGAATGAAGAGAATTATCGGCCATCCCAAAATGTTGGTGAAAGTATATCATGATCTACTTGATTTAATGTTTTACGTTAATCCATGAAAATATTGGTCTGATTATGACCACTTTTCAAAGTGTCGTATAGGCATCATTGGTGAAAATTGAAAAACTATTTTACTATTAATTTAATTTGAAGAAAGCTGTGTTGTTGAGGTACTTAACAATTTTTGGTGAAGTCATTTCATTTAATTCAGAATGAATTATTCGTTCAAACGATTTAGATGGTTTACACATAATAGATAACAAACATTTTCTAAATTCGTTCAATTTCTTGATTTAGGTGTAGAAATAACAACCGCTATTATGTTTCTTCTCATTTTATTTGCAATCGTCAGTTCAATAAATCTACAAGAAATCGCATCCCTTCATTGAAAGTCATTCCAGAACGTCACTGTTTTTGAAACGAAAGTGTTGAACAACATATTAATTTTCAGCAACCACGATACAGAATGTTGCAGCAGAGAAAATTAGAAATAAATGCCTTTTTTTCTTTCTATTTCCTGTACAAAATGATCAGCTATTCAAATGCCAGCGCTGTCACCACCGGTTCGTTCATTGTCATTTCTACGAAGTACCTTACTGAAAGCTCACATATCCCATTATATTGAATTTCACACTAGCAGGTTATTGCAACTCGGTTTCGACAAAGGCGCCATTTGCAGAAGTAACGATTGTAATAGAAATGTCGACTGGTGGAAAATTGAAAATGAGGAGGACGGCGGTTTTCCACTACGCTATCATTTTCAAAACTGTAAACAGCGTCACCTGTTCTAACTGAGAATTGGATTGAAACAATGTAGCATATGTAATTACAGAGCCTTTTCCATGTGAAAGGGCTACCTTGAATAGGTTAGTTGATATTGGACCTGTTAGAAAATTCGATTAACGAATCAATTTTAGGTGCCAGGAGGAAACATTATAAATGGGTCACCTACATCGAAATCGTAAAAATGAATTTGGAACTATGAATATGGTGCTACAGTTTTGAAAAGTGTAATTTTTATGTAAATTTTCGGTTTCTCAAGAATTTTTTTTTCAAATTACGAATTTCCGCAATAGTTGAACTTTTCAAAAAAATCAGGTGAATGTAATCGAAAAAAATGTGTCAAGGAATTTGCATTATATTTTATGTAAAAAATCAAATTGAGTGCTCAAAAACACTTAATATGTTGACAGTAGCATACCGTGTTCAAATTACAAATTTGGCTATCGTCCACTAGATGGCCTACCATCCATTAACAAGACTCTTTTTGTGGTAGAACTCTATAGTTTAGTATGTTATTTTCGTAAGAAATTGCATAGTTACGTGTCGTTACTTGTTTTAAGATTTTTGGCGAAATCGAAGTACTCGAAGTAGCCATGTTAGCTTGCCTTTTCTGTTCGTGTAAGGAACGACGCTAGTCGAGATAAGTATAATCCGACAGAAAAAGCAAATTTGTTGGTAAAATTATATCCAGAGTGGATTTTTCATGGCTTTGAACGTTCCTGCGTTATTCGGCACTATGTCTAGTGACCATTATTTTTTTGTTCCTGTTAGGACCTGTATTAAACCTCGGTACGAGGTGAGTTTCAGCAATTGTTTTGGTAACCACATTTCTGAATTTTTCGTTCCTTCAAAACGTGTTACGGATGAGGGATTTTTGAAGAACCCTTCACTATCTGATTGAAGTTGATTTTAAATGTACGAGAAGATTTTCTTTTGTTTTTTTTTTATTTCGTCGACGGCAGTTACTGATTTGACTCTGTCCGCTATTTTGTCGTCTCAGACTGAAATCATTCTCATGAACATTTGATAAATTTTCTCGACGAGATGATCCAATGATGGATTATTTTTCTGCTCCAATCGTCTCTCCAGATTATACCTGGTTATGAGGATATAGGATTTTTGTCTCTTCGTTTCTTTCTTGGTGAACACGAGAAGAAGATATTTCAACTTTACACCCCGTTTCAACTACTCAAGCTGAACTTTTCCCAGACTACTTTACGACGTACCCGAATGGCGTAGATGGTACAACTTTTGGCTTCAAGCAACTTCGCGGGATATCAGACTATGGCCTCCTCTATACAGGATAGTATAAATAAAACCAATATTTTTCATGTTTTACCTGCCACCTTTTTGATTTACGTCAAAATTGAGTATAATAGCCCTTGTACAGTACTGGACGGTCGCTCTCATATTTTCAAAACCCTTGAATAAGGTCCTCACATGAAAAATTAATATTATATATCAGTTGAATGGATTTGAAATCATTATTGAACATCGCAATGTCATTACTACAAAATTGATTGTATGACTTTGATTTACTTTTTTGTGTATGTCATGATATGTTCTGTTATTACATGGTACTTAAGGAAAGTATTTGGTTGACTCCAGATTCCTCTCTTCTGTTAGTGATTAATGAATATTCATGTGTGGTTTTTAAAATTGATGAAATATTACACGAAGTGTATACCAACGTTTTCGCATCTTGTTTTCCCGTTTCAGACAAGATCTGAGTAACCTTTCGAGCAGAAATGGGTGGCGTCAAAAAAGGCCAAAAAAACCAATACAGAGAAATAAAGCCGCTGCCAACTAGTCCACGTGTATTGAAGAATTGGCGGTTCGTATTGGATGATTTTTACTAACCGAGTTTTATGATTGGCTGAAGAGTCATAAAATTGAATTTGAAGTCATTTTACGGTGACGAATAGAATGCGAGCCGTCGTGTTGTCAATGTTCAGTTCAGGAACTGATCGCGATTTGAGTGTTGAAATTCGATATTGGTGCAGTTATAATTACTTAAAATTTTTGTTATCTGTTTAAAAAGTAGCGTCCATGGACAAGTACTAAGACTAAGACTTTTTCCTGTGTAGTGATTGCAATAGCGATGGTGTAAAATGCGAAAAAGATATACCAGTGAATAAGATTCGGATGCATTTGAATATTGAAAGAGAGAGTAGGTTTCAACGTATATAAGAATCTACATAAAAGTTTGGTTTCGAGGGAAACAAACTGATACAACATCAGATTCGACCGAAATTCTTTTCTCAACTGTACGTAAAATAGTCAAAAGCAAACCGTATGAACGCAAGACGCGATGTGATACGGGATTACCAAAACCTTTAGATGTTCATCTAATAAAATCATCGAAAGAACAATATACGAAAGGAAGTTAAACATCAATGCTTAACTTTTTTTCGTCGATTTATATGTTCAATTCATTGTTTTTTAGTCATTGATATAGATATTGTGATTCTTATATAATTAGAAATGATTATTGAATAACGAAATTAGTTAGCTCCCTAACTAAATTATTAAAGGGGAGCTGTTGGAAGGTAGGTTGCACTATATCGTTTACTTGAACTGTACAGGTAATTACTCAGAAAAACGTTTATCACAAGTGGTAAAAGCTTCTCACAGAAGGGCGAGAAGATGTGATTGGCAGCACATCAACCACCAATGAAAATGTTGAGAAAGTGAAAAAAATTGTTCTGGAGAATCACCACTGGAAAAGTTGCTGAGGTTATCACCATATATGTTGGCCCATGCCATGCAATTTTTTTTTAAAGTTTTGGTCATGAAGAATGTGACAGCAAAATTCCTTTCAAAACTGCTAAATTTTGATGAAAAAACCGCCAAGTTCGATCAAAAGTCAAGGTTTTGCTCACTGTGTCTCAGAAGTTCTTGCCAGATAGTCGTACTATGCGCCGCTTGCGAAAAGCAATACGATGAAACGTCTGGTACTGTTGAAAAACAATTTATGGCATTTGCATCACGATAAGGAACCTGCTCACTCGCCAATGCTTGTTCATAATTTTTCGGCCAATAGCAACACCGTAATCAATCCTGGGCCACCATATCAGTACAATCGATTTCAAATCAATATGATTAAATGGATATTTTCAAAGCACTTCATGTTTTTGCGTAAGCCAGAAGCACGTTTATCTTAACAGAGGACACTTGAATAATTATGCAAATTTGATTACAAAGAAAATTCCTTAAGACAACACACGTTAAAATTAAATGTTATGTGTTCGTGATCTTTTAATGAAACAGCCGCCCTTCTATGCTCTGTCTGGTGCATATTCAAACAGACTGATCGTGATAATCCGGGGGTTATAAACGTTAACGAACTTGGAATTTTGCTGATGCTTTTCGATAACGTTTAACCAAAGTTAAGGAAAGCAACGAAATTAAATGCTTTTTGGTTATGGGATAATATTATTTAACGACCACATGAATTGGCATTTCAAGGATGAACTATTAGGAAAAAGTATTTTATTTGTATCATTTCACTATTGTTATGAAGCGACTGCTTTTTTAAGTCGACTGTAGAAGTTTTCAACCGAATTGGAGAACGGAGAAAACATCAAATATTAGTTAAGAAAGTAATAGATAGTTTTGAGTCTGTGGATATTGTTCCACCAAGGATTTATGAAAAGCCTGATTTTGAACAGTGTCGTTTTTGTTTTGTCGCTCTTATTTCATTCACATCTTCAATTAATGGACTATAATGTGAGAAATCTTTCACTCTATATTAATTTATTACCAGATGTGAATAACATTGGTAATTGAAGTAACAAATTAACATAGAAGCAGTGTCACTTTTTAGTGTACTCAGTACTTCTGTAAATGGGAGACTAAAAAACTCATGGGATATTTCTGTCTTTGCTCTTTCGAAATAACTATTTCCATATGAACATCGAATATAAAAAGAACACATTTTTCAATTCAGTTTGTACTCCGAACATTTCTTTATTGAGTTAACTAGTTTAGTGATCCAATAATTTCTCTGGAAAAAGATTGGTTGGGTAATATGATCAATTTTTTCTTAAAAAACAATTGTTTTCTCGCCGACGTTTCGAATTTAATAAAATTCTTCTTCAGGGCTCGAAAAGTAGTTTTTTCGTGTGAAAATTTCCGAGAAAATCGTCCTTAGTATTTTGAGATATCTCTCTGTATTTCGTGAATCATCTTGAATGAAAACGCTAATTTCATTGTTCTCCAAAATACAGAAAACATTCAGGTGATTTTTTTAAACTTTTTTTTGTCACATGAGGATTATGATTCAGCCCAAAAATGTTTATTCCTACTGTTAAAAATGCCATCCCCCGTTAATTTTGATATGTTACTTCAAAAATTATGTTTGACAAAAATTCCCGATCTTCCCGTATATTTATTAAAAAGGAGTCACCAAATGCATTCTACGTTCAAAGTCTTCTGTTTTCAAAGCTTGCACTTTAGTAAATTTATACGGATGCATTTCGTAATTTTTCAAAATTCGTAGTAGTGGAGCATATGATACACCCAAATCTTTTTCTGCACTGCTAAAAGAAGCTTCTGTATATGTATAAAAATATGCCGAAACGTTAATAGTATTGTCCTCATTGAAAGTAACAGATTTTGGTATTGTTGAAGATTAGGAAAATTATTTAGTAATCTTACAAATTTCCTCTTGTTCATCGATGTTAATTCAGGATACATTTGGTTGAATTGATCACTTTGTTCATGCGTAATGAATAATTTCATGAGAACTTCGTTTGAAATCGATATTTGCATTCATTCTGGATGATGTTTTGAAACACCGTCGATAACTATTTGTTAATTACTTATAAAAGTAACCAAACTGCTGTAAGCTTGATAATTTCACTGCTACCTGAAACCAAATTCTTAAAAAAATAAGTTTAAGTTTGACGATAGTCGTATCACGAAGTGTTCTGGCGATGCATTGAATTTATTAGAGCCCCTGGAGATACCCTACATTTTGTTTTATAAGAGAGAGGACATTGTTAGATCAAGATCTTCAGATGATGTGGTGCTGCAGGTTTTTCCGGGTTTTCCTGCAGCATGATAACTTCATGATTCAGGTATAGGGACATGATTTATCGTTTTGAAGCATTTTTCATCATCTTTCAATTCTTTGAGTAATATACACGTGGTATCATTTGAAAAAATGAACTTTTGACCACTTTTATGCATAATGGAAATGATGGTAATTTTAGCACGTCCTGTATGATATGGAGTCGATTTCTTGATGTTTATCAAATGCATAGAGTTTCTCCAAACTATCATAAAAAATTAACTTATGATTTATGAGAGTACTGATGTACTCAAGTTCAATTAGGGCAATGTTTTGGACCATATTTAGCACAAATTATTTCTTATCTGGTAAACCGATAGCAATAAGTATAGGATATTATCAACGAAAAAGTATTATGATGAAGGAGCAATTTCAATAATGTGTTAATATATAGGGTGTTCAATTGAAAAATAAGTTGCTAGGACTGTTTGATGGAAATGGCAACTCCGCAATGCTGAAAATATTTTAGATGGAAAGAACAGGTAAGGGAATGTAAAATGTGAGGTTTTCAGAGGAATACTGCATTGCGTTTTACAGAAACGTCTAACCTAGCAACGACCTTGAGTCACGCTGCATAATAAGTATATGAAAGAGGTAAAATTTCACTTACATGAAACACTAGCATCCTCAATCCTCAACAGTGAAAATCTAATGTTTCGGAAAAAGATATTTGCCTTATTGTCTTTTCAGCACTAATTCATTAATGAAATGACTTTGTCACGAATCGGTTAAATCTATTCATGTTATCGATAACAGTACGTAATGACATTCATTCGCTCAGTTGATTCAATGCCAGCCATATGAATGTTATTAAATATCAAAAGGAATATTTAGAAAATATTAATTTTTGGGAAAGAAAGGTGTTGGCTATCTAATTCTCCATTACATTATTTGGAAATCACGCAAATGTTTGAATGTCAATAGTTCGGACTTCTATTGTCTGATATTATATAAAATGATTTGAAATCCCTGAAAGAACTACCTAATAAAAAAGAAGAATAAAAAAAGAATTACTTCACAAGTTACTTCAAAACGTTTCGAGTGTTAGTATCCACAATCATCTTCCGGTGATGACTGGTCATCAATTGTTTTATTTTTACTTATATTTCATTTCACTATTATTTCACTTCAGTTCTTTTTGCTTAATATAATTGGTTATTTTCAACTATTCGTTTTAAATTCTTTTTGTTATTAGTTCTTTCGAAGATTTCAAATCATTCTTCATAATATCAGACAAATGAAGTCCGAACTAATGGAATTAATCATGAGACATTGTCAATCATCTTCAAACAAACGTATATGTTTAGTCAAAGGACATACCATGAGGAAAACGTACGCACGCATAAAACGCACAGTTATCGTTTGTCAAAACCCTACTTGGTTACTATCAATCGATTTTGTTTCCAGGAATTCATTAAGGCGTGAAACTTTCCATTCAACAGACCTCATAAGTCATTCATTGAACAACGGTTTTTGAATCTGTCTTCTCTTCACTTTCCATGATATCTCTTCATTCAGAATGGATGGAGTTGAAGGATTATTCTACTAGCCTTTGGAAATTATACAAGCATACGAAATATTTCATTGTGAACTCCAAACATAAAAATACGTTCCGGTAGATATTTCAAGCTGTGTGGAAATCCTTTTTTTCTAAATTCCATATTTGAATTTTTTTTCTACTTAATTCGCATCCAGTTCTTTGTGAGTGCCCAGCGTGCTTTCATTTACATTCACTGGAATCCGCCTAGGTAGCCCGAGGGCTAGGAAAACTCAGTAAAGGCAGTGTACAGTTCCATTCGTAATGAGACTTTTTTCTAGAAAATCAGACGCCCTTTCACGAGAATGACGAATACTACCCAAAGGATAGAAGTTTGATCAAACCAATGAGCTGATCAAAAGGAAGGAGGATCTTCTGAAATTCGTTAATAAATTTACAAACCTTTTGGTCTTACAGATAATTTGGATTTTCATCAAGTTTTTTCATGAATAAAATGTTTTCTTAGGATTGAAAAAAATAGAATTTTTCAGGGTTCACTTCTTACACAAATTATATTGTTATCTATAGAAAATTTCACAAGCCAATATTAGGAAGATCAATGTGTTCAATCATCAGAATATATATACAGTAAGAGTCTCTAACATGGAACAAATTCACTAAATCAAAAGTGTTGTTTCTTTCGGAAATATGCTCGGACACGTCGATTAGTATTTTGAATTGCCTTCATTTTCATGCCAAAAAGAGTTATACAGTGCGTCTCAAATATGAGATATGACGTCGTCGATAATTTTTTTGAAAGACAACCCTATTTTTTCAATGACTTTTATTAAAGGGTTCAACAAGTTGCACATGCCTGCCAAATTTAATTTTTTTACTCCTTGTCCTTTAAAAGATATTTAACAAACATTATCTAATTCAAAAAATGAATTCAATTCAATAGTCTTTCTTTAACAAGTGTTCAAAATGTTATCCATTCACTATCTAAAAATACCCTAAACGTAACTGAAAACGTAACTGAACATTTCTGATTACTTCGCCGGAAATTAGCCTACAGTTCTGTCTTATTCGTTCTCTCAAATCCTCAATATTTGCCGGTTTGGTCTTAAAAACTTTTCTCTTCAAGTAACTCCATAAGAAAAAGTCAAAAGGTGTTAAATCCGGAGACCTAGGTGGCCATTCATAGGGTCCTCTTCTGCCAATCCATCTGCCTGGAAATACATCATTCAGGTACTCACGGACAGGTTTTGCAAAATGAGGAGATCGCGCCCTCTTGTTGAAACCAGATGTTTCTATCTGGGACGTCAGCTTTTATAGGACAAGGGAACAAAATAGCCAAATTCGGAACTAGGTCCTCCTGCAAGAATTCCAAATATCTTGTTCCAGTAAGATTTTTTTGGAAGAAAATCGGTCCTATAACTCGATCACCAACAATCCCTGCCCAAAAATTGACTTTTTCTGGATGTTGAGTGTGGCCTTCGCTCATCCAGTGTGGGTTTCTGTCTGCCCAATGACGACAATTTTGACGATTTACCACACCATTCAACATAAACGTTGATTCGTCAGAAAATAGGACGTTTTCTTTTTGTACAACATTCCTGTCTAGTAGATCCATCATTTGTTCGCAAAACTGCAGTATTCTATCTGGATCATCTTTGGTGAGTTACTGAAGGATTGTTATTTCATATGGATGAAATGTTTCAGCTTCAATAACTCTTGCCACTGAAGACTGGCTAATTTCGAGTTCCCTAGCTATTTGCCTAGTGGGGACAGAGAGAAGAACATTTATTTTGACCTCTTCACTGAGCGCACTTCGACGATGATTATTTGTTTTTCTCAAATGCCCATTTTCCCGGAACTGTTTTTCGATCTTGTTTACGGTACTTCCCGATATGGGTGGTAAATCAGGATACTTATTTCTGGATAAATGGGTAACTTCATTTTGTGTTCTTGTCCTATCTCCGTATCTAATCATCATTGGAATTTCAATCTTATGTGTTTCAGTTAAGTACGGCATTTCACTAATGGCGAACAACAAACTGTGAAACGACTAACAGTTTTTGTGCACAAATATGATTGGAATGCGATACTACTCTCCTTACTTTTTTTGATAACTTTTTTACGACAATGTCACTGTAAATTTGTGAATTTGTTCCATGTTAGCGACTCGCATTGTAGATGAAATGGTGAAAGATTGGCCAGGTAAAATAAGTGAAAGAACTCATCGGTCTCTATGAATATAGATATTTTTGTGAATATAAAAAAGTGTTCAATGGATATCTATAAACAATACACTTTCGATTACACGAACATGAAATTTTTTATTTTTTCACGTTTCTGCCATTTTACTCGTTCATATAATTTGTTACATCTGAATTCGAGAATTTCTCACAAATTCCTAATGAATTGGCGTGCTCATAACTTTATATCCCATATTCACTATCAATTTCTTACCATTATATGATACTATTTCCTTTCATTGAATAGCTTATCCTAATATGTCAGTAATAGTATTGTTATCTACACATTTCTAATAATAATGATGATAAATGTCTTTATTGTTTACAACTAATAAGGTTTAACAGTTGACGAAAAATATGAAAAATATGAATATGGACGAAAAATATGAATAAGTTGGAAACAAAAGGCGAAGTTCAATTTTCATAACGATGAACCGTTATCAATTGCTCTTCTTCTGTATCCATAGCTTTCGAATTGTTTCCTTTAGATAATGGAAATCCGTGCCTTCAACATTCAATTCGGAACATCTTCAATCACATTCAAACAAATAAAAACGTGAATGTATTCAAGTGACACTTCATCCTGAAATTTTTATTGAACATTTCACAAAATTGTAACACCTGTTTCGCTGAACAATAGTTTTCTCAGGCGTGTTCATACTAACTGAATCCTTGCGCCAGCGACGTCTGCCCTCACGCATCTGTCCGCGTTCGGGTCACGTTCTTGGCGATTGCGCTTCATTGCTCAGACCGCCCCTCTTCCCCTGCGCAGCTACCCTTGGAGTCTTACAGTAGACGCAACTCGTAATGGCCTACTGCGTTGCGTCAAGTTAATCTTATCGCGATAACTTTCAGAATAATCGTCCAAATTACTTATTGTAGAAGACAAAGTTCATACATTGCAAATACTGAAAATGACAATTATATCAATTTTTATAAGAATTTGACAAATATTTTAAAATAAGCATTGTGAAAAAAGTATCAAATTCAATTGTATTTATGACTCAGTATTTTGCATATAATGGCTACCACATGAGAAGTAGATATATGCTATCGCCAACTTTTATTTAGAACTATTTGAGATGAACAATCTTACGATACATTATCTGTATATGTAACTCCAACGGTATAGGCAGCGCACGTCAAGATAGCTCTCAGGAAGCAAGAATTTTGTCGACTAATTTAATACTTATCGTTATATTATGACCAAAATTACACAATAATTTTGTGAATTGTAGCCTATGTGTTATCCTGATATATAAGCCGTATTTATGTAGTTTCATCTAAATTCTTTCAGTCGTTTAAAAGCCACAATCATACATACATCCATCCTCACAAACTTTCATATCTACAGGGTGTGCCTTAAACACATGCTAATATTTAAGGAGGTGATTCTTGGACCCATTTAAAAAAAAACTTCCTATGGACGTATGTCCTAAACGCCTTAACTTTTGAGATACAGGGTGGCAAAGTTTTCAAAAATAATCAGTTTTTTAATAATAACTAAGATAATTTTATAGACATCTTTGGCATATTTGGTACATATGTTCCATGCCTCAAGGCGCATTTTCTGATGTACACAAATTTGTATTTTTTCAAACAGTGGCATCCCTACGGGTTTAGCATTGAATATTTTTGGGGAAAAAGTACTACGCCAATGCTTTCTTTTCAAAATAAAATCATTTTTGAAATCCTCATTTATTTTTGAGAAAATTTGATCTCCTGGTATTTCTTTGTCCGACGCATGATTTTCACTCAAAAAAATAAAAATCGACAGAAAGCAAATTAAGAAATTAGATCAATGCTAAAATGAATGAGAATCTGAAAATTGCTTCATAACGCATTATCAATTCCCTAATAATATTTGAAAACATAATCTGCAAAAAAATAAATTTTTCACAAAAACGAGTTTTATTTTATTTTGTGACAGTAAGTCTAAACGAATAGCACAAATTTGTTAATTAGTAATAATACCAAAACTGATTATAAAAATTGTTGGAAGTGGCCACCTGCACTCAGTATGCATGCTTCCGCCCTTCTACGCATGGAATTACGCACCAGTTCAAATATTCCCGGCGTATTTCGTATAGTTTCACACGAGGCAACTATTCGCTCTCTTAAATCTTCTAAAGTATCAACGGGAGTTTTATACACAAGAGTTTTAAGGTGACCCCATAAAAAAAATCTAAACTGTTGAGATCGGGGGATCTTGCTGGCCATTGCTGAGGTCCTCCGCGACCTATCCAACGATTAGGATAAACTGTATTTAAATGGTTTCGGACAATTACACTGAAATGATAAGGGGCGCCATGGTGCATGTACCATATTCGATTCCTTAACGCAAGTGGCACATCTTCCAATAACCCAGGTAAGTCTTCTTCGAGAAAATGTAAATAAGAACGAACATCAAGGCGTCCTGGTAGAAAAAATGGGCCTATTAGATGATCACCTATAATTCCTACCCATACATTAACCGAAAATTGGTGTTGGAAATGGGTTTCGGTTATTGCATGGGGATTTTCTTCAGTCCACACATGATTGTTATGGAAATTTTGAATGGCATTCCGAGAAAAATTTGCTTTGTCTGTGAACAAAATTTGTGTCTCGAACTGCGGATTTAGTGCAATACTTTGTAGATACCACTGACTGAAGTTCACACGCTGTGGAAAATCTCTGGGAGTAATGCCTGCACTCTTGAAATATTGTATGGGTATAACAAAATATCAACCAAAATACGCCAAACAATTTGATGATAAATATCCAGAGTTCTAGCGATCTTCCTCGTACTCGTCTTAGGATGTTCCTCAATTTCTTGCAGCACCGCTTCCTCAATTTCAGGAGTTCTTACTACACGAGGTCTACCTTCCTGAGTCCCTTTCTTGAAACTACCAGTTTCCTCGAATCGACGATGAATATTTGAAAAGGTTCGGCTATCTGTTAAGGCACGATTAGGATATCTTTCCTGATAAATGCGCCTGGCTTATGTTGCATTACCATCGGCAAGGCCATATACGTAATGCATTTGCGCCATTTCCGCATTCGTATAATTTACCATATTTACTGATATTCAGAAAAACAGCGGACTACCAAAATAACTTCAATAACATTTCAAAATCAATCAAAACGCGCTGTGACAGTTTTTAACACCAACACCTTACTTTTAACCAACATCAATTTTAGCTACTGACGTTTGTACATACAGAGAATTTGTTTTTTATTGCTATGGTGGGTACGCTGTTTTTTCTGCTTTTAATCTTCGAAAGAAATCACATATCGACAAACTCCATATTTCCAAGAGATGCAGTAAATAAATTCTGCTACACGTCATTTATTCCAGGATAACTAAATTTATGTTTTCAAAAACTATTAAGCGGTGCTGCATTATGACGTAATTTTAATTGAGAACAGTGCATCTGACAACAAACAAATACCTTTCAGATCCTCAATTATTTTGCAACAAATCTGATCTCTTAGTTTGCTTTCAGTCGATGCACGATACCGCATCAGATTTTTAAAGAATTTATCCTTAAGTAAAGCGATTTTTAATTTTTTGAGCGAAAACCATGCGTCGGACAAAAAAAACCCAGCAAATCCAAATGTGCTCAAAAATGTATGGAGATTTTAAAAATAATTTTTAATTCAAGATAAAGCAGTGGCGTAGTATTTTTTTCGCCAAAAATATACATTTCAAAACTCGTACGTACGCCACTGGCAGAGAAAATTAAGAAAATTGTACATCAGAAAATGCGCCTTGAGGCATGGAACATATGTACCAAATATGCCAAAGATGTCTACAAAATTATCTCAGTTATTATTAAAAAACTGATTATTTTTGAAAATTTTGCCACCCTGTATCTCAAAAGTTAAGGCGTTTAGGACATACGCCCATAGGACGTTTTTTCCTTAAAATGGGTCTAAGAATTACATCCTTAAATATTAGCATGTGTTTAAGGAACACTCTGTATAATATCAGTATGGATAATCATATGTTCTTCAGCCTACCTAATTACTAATGAATTTATCAGACTACAGGTATAAAGTAATTAATATTCTTAATATTATAAAAGAAATTTTACCAACTCATCAAACGGATATGTGATAAACTAATTACCAATTTCTACACTGAAATATATAATCATCACAGGGAAATAATTCAATTCTAATTGGTCATTCGGTAAATTTTCCGAATTTCTAAATATTATAATTTCCAAGCAATTCCCAAGCATAGTATGTACCACTACGAATATATGATTGCGTTTCCAATTTTACTTACTCATCAGAATAACAATATTTCATACGTTGTTGCAATTATATCAGCGAAGATTCAAAACTATCGCTATGATCCCGTGCGGATGATTTTCTTTGACATTTTCATTTTCCTTGATCTCCAGATTGACTAGTTGAAACCATCACACAAAACAGTGAAGTTCGAGGTGTACTGAGTTGAACCTCAAAACGATGAGCGGCCACAGGCAGTCGCGTATTTCTGATATGTACCACTCCTGGTGAAATCAAATGTGCCAAGTCTTTCGAACACTTCCCGTGAAAGTATGTATAGAAGAAAGACAAACCTCCAACCTTTCTTCGATGTTCCAGGCTATCATGGTTGCACGTGATGTTCGCGTCTCCAATCAGGCAGATGGCCCTATTCTGGATAGAATCCAGCAACTTCAGGGTATGTTTGGGGACAGAACTTCATACATGAGAACAATACTCAAATGAAGATCTGATCTTGGCTTTATAAAGCATCAAAAGTTTCTAAGGTGTGTATAGTTTTCTGGTTCCAAGCTTTTGAAAAGCAGCCTTCGCAATTCCAGCGACATGATTGTGCCAAGACATATTGGTGTGCATTTTAATACAAAAGAAACTTATCGAAACAAAAAGCAGAATTTTTTGACCTGACATTATCAGGTTCTTGGAGAAAATCGATGCCTTGGTTTTTGTGGCATTGAATTGTACCTGGTTACTTTCACCACAATTCAAAATCACTTCTAGAGACTCATTAAGATATGCAACCTTCTGCTGCCGGTGGAGATGTGCCTCCGTAGCCGATGTCCTGGAATCCAAATCATGCAAAGACACAACAGTCGGCTGCCAAGGTTAGGTCCCAGTATTTTGGGATTCGCATGGTATAATATTCTTCAACTATTTCGAAAACGGCAAAACCATCGACAACAACTGATACATATCATTATTGCAGCGTTTGAAAGAGGAAATCTTGAAAAAACAGCCCCATTTGAAGAAATGTAAATACTGGTTCATCGAAACAATGCACTGTACCACAAATCTATGGAAACAATGGCAAAATTGCATGAATTTGGCTACGAATTACTTTCGCATCCACCGTATTCTCCAGAACTGGCCCCTAGCGACTTTTCTCTGATCTCAGACCTCAACGATATGCTCGCTGGAAAGAAATTCAGCGCCGATGAAGAAGTAATCTCCGAAGCTATAAAAAGGGTATCGAAAAATTGTACAACCGCTATAATCGTTGTATTGGAGCTCCATACATGAGAACAATTCTCTAGAAAAGGTCTGATCTGAACTTTATGAAGCATCAAAAATTGCCGAGGTGTGTACAGTTTTCTGGTTCGAAACAGTTTTCCACGCTCTTAAGAAGCAGCGTTTGCAATTCTGCGACATGATTGTGCCAAAACATATAGGTATCTATTTCAACCTCCATATAACTTATCGAAACAAAAAAGTGGAGTTGTATGTCCTGACACTACTATATACGGTCGGAAAGATTTATCTTTTTCAGAAAATCGGTGCCTGGATTTTTGTGGCATTGAATTGAACCTGGTTAGTTTCACTCCAATCAGAATCACTTCTAGATCCTCATTGAGATAAGATAATTTTTGATATCATTCCATGATTTTTGATATCACTGTCCCCGAAGGGGACCTGAGTGAGTAGAGACGGTGACAGCTCCTCTGTCTTATACGCTCTACCCCAGAATAATTATTTACTTAGAAATAAATCTGAAAGAAAAAGTCCTCTTTGCAATTTTTTCATAATTCAATGTTCATATGACAGTAGTTGTTTTGGAAGAACTTTCTGTTTTGTGTAATTCAATGTTTATATGGAAGTGGTTGTTTGAAGAGGATTTTCTTTCAGTTTTGGAAAGTTTATCTTGAACTGAGTTGCTTTTTTCCTTCTATCGGAAGTTTTCCACAATTTTTGTTTGAAGATGAAGTAGTGAAAACCAAAAAGCTTTTTCACCAAAAAATATTCCTTTTCATCCAACCGAATTAGTATTGTTATTGTTTTCTTTTCTCTTCAAATCCATCATACAATTATTTTCATGATCACAGACTAGCGGGCTTTCACTGTGCGCTTTTTCTAAAAAAGCCACACCCCTTTCAAGATGGAGTAATGAGGAACGTTCAGTAGGTTGAAAGCATTGAAAGGAAACCAGCATCATTGGATATATTCAATAACCCATTATACATTAAACCCACCATTGTTGTTTCACGTAATCCGATTCCGGGCCATTGAATATTAAAATGTGTCCCTGGAGGCCTCGAGGGCATCGGTTGTCTTCAAAGGACAGAGGTAAACATGTCACCAAAGCTTTTGTGTCGTCAATGGCACATGTGCATTCTGATTGTAGACAAACCTCATTGTTTTTTTTGTGTTATAGATAATGGACAATTCATCTGAATAAACTGAGAACCAAGTAGAACGATTCATTGCCTGGTGTTTATACAGGTTGACTCATTAGAAAGCCGGAAGGTAATTGCAACAGTCGGCTGCCGGCTAACGGAGGAGTTACCGAATCGTGAAGTTTGATATCAAAAAACTGATTTGTCGGAAGGGTAAAATCAAGTGCATTACAAATATTTACATTTTCAATGTACATTTCATTGTATAACTGTATTGGTATCTCACACATTGAAAAAGAAAACAATAAAAAAAATATTATGAACTTTGAGCAGAATATTTTTAAGAGTAATACAATAGCTCAGCGGTTCTCAAACTTTTTTGTGACCTTTTTCCTTCTGGAAAGCAAAATACTTGATGGAACACTACAATAAAACAATAATTTCTGAAGTGTATTCTTTTTTAAATATCATAATGGAAGTACAAAGTAACAGTTATTCATTACTTTTCCAATTCTGGCGCAGGTGTTTTCAGTCTCAGACCCAGGACAGATTTATCAACCTGCCTAGGAACCTATGCGACTGTATTTCAAGCAAAAATTTACGCTATTGAATTGTGTGCGGAGAGACTGGAAGAATCCAACTTCATATATAAGCCAATAAAAATATTCTCGGATAGTCAAGAGGCGTTGCTCCTACCGAGAAACGTCTAAATTGGTAGAAAATTGCCCAAAACGACTCTATTCGACAGGAAGACTTAACAGATTGTCTCTGGTCTGAATTCCTGGCCATACTGACCTGGAAGGCAATGAGGCTGCTGACTCCATTGCAAAGGAGGCTACTGCAAGCAGCTTCATCGGACCAGAAGCTGTCATCGGCATCGCTTTAGACTTTGCTAAACAAAGATTGAACACCTGGATGGCAAGAAGATTTATGGACTTCTGGCAGAATCTTCCAGGATATGCTCAGTCCAAGGCGTTTATTCACCCTTCGAAGCTTGATACCAAACAGTTGTTGGACTACAGTAGGGATAAACTACAATGTCTAACAGGCCTTCTTACAGGTCACTGTCATTTGAATCATCATATCCAGGGACTCGAAGTGTCGAAAGACAGTGTGTGTCGCCTCTGTTTGGAAAACGATGAAACAGAAGAGCACATACTTTGTGTCTACCCCACTGGTGACCGAATCAGGTTTTTATAGTTCGTCAGAGCCGTACTCTCAACTTCTGTCCTGAAAAACCACTCACCATACAAACTAATCGGCTTCGTTAAGAAGCTGGGTTTCTTTGGTCGAGTGGGAATAGCTGTGAATCACAATAAATCCTTGCAGGTTGCGGTGGAGACCCACTTACTTTAGACCCAACCTAAGCTAACCCATTAGTTATTCACACAACAAGGATAATAATAGAATATATCAAGAACGAAAAAATCTTACTAATGTGAGGTATGATACTGTTTTTATTTTTCATCAATTGGTTGATAGAAGACAGTTGAAGTCTCATATCAGGTTCGGTGCCCGGTCTAGTGGGGTATTTTTTTTTTTCGTGGCTGCACAGTTTAAGAATCTTGTTCCGCAGAAATATGTTGTTGGGAACGGGAGAAAAATATTCTGAACAATTTTGACAAGAATTGAATATTCATCGTGGATTTTGAACCAAAAATCGTTGAGAGGCGTCGTTTTGAACAGTAACTACATACTTGTGTCTGATGACATTTCTAAAATAGATTCATATATAGCTTGTCAAATCTTGTAGGAGATTAGAGGATTTTCTCTCCCTCTCTCTCACTCTCATAGTCTTCCAGCGAACGTACATCTAGTGGGCGGGACCATAACGGAACTCAGAAAGCTCTTTCTACATTTGACAAGTTTTATCTCGTTTCACATACTTTCGCTTTTTGTAAGTTGAGAAAAAAATTATTGTTGCATTTTTCCTGTGGGTTGTTCAATGATTGACTACACTGAATAATCAAACCTTACTTTATTTCACTTTAAATACAACAAACACTTCAACTTAAACTTCAACTATTATTTGAATGTCTATCGCCTTACTTGACGATCTCGATACGCTTACAGACATCGTTTAAATATCGTAATCGAATGCCGTAGGACTTTCGCCGAAAGTTTTGCTGCTTCTCGAGCGGCAGGGAATATTGGGCATTCCAGCCCTCTTAGCTACGTCACGTTTGGTTTATGGCCAGTGGCGACCGGCGTTACTTTTTTTCGGGTATGATCTACAAAGGTATTATGAATTCTTAGAGTCAGTTTCATTTTTGGTATTGTGTTTTTCGGGAAAATATTTCTCAAAAGATGCTTACAAATACATTATCTTGAAATATTCCTGAGTCGTTATCGCTAACAAACTCACTGAGTGATGTAAAGCTATCTGTTACTTTCCTTCTAACGCAAATAATCCAAAAATCGAATTTTCTTCCAAGGCACTTATTTTTTTACAGGCCTAGAACACTGTTTACCTTGCAATGATAAATTTAATTCGTTCAGTTTTCTAAAGATGACACCGCAATCTTCTATTCTGGTGAAAATTGGCAACAGATTGTTTGGCAGAGTCGAGAAAGATTTTGTCAAAATGAAACAATAGTTCGACTCCAAATTACTCACGATTAATTTCGATAAGACAAAATGTCTTCCGTTTTCAATCACCAAAACCAATTTTCCGGATAATTCACATCTATCAATCCCCGACAATAATAACATCTTTTCTATATCCATAATCAAAAACATAAAATACTTGGGAGTCTACTCAGATAGTCACATGAAATGGGACATTCACATAAAAAAGATCACTTTCAAATTGAGAAGCTTCATAACAAAGTTTAAACATATCAAGAAATTTCTTGAAATAAGATACTCGAGAATTTTATACTTCGCACTGGTGGAATCACAATTGAGGTATGAAATAATAGCTTGGGGAGGTGCCTACAATAATCAAATGAACGGACTCGACTCACTCCAGAAATGGATCGAAAGATCGATTATGTTCCAGTGATGGAATTTATCAACTGGCAAAAGTTTTAGATATCAAGCAATTATTTTTGAACGTCTTGATGGTGAAGCAAAAAAAAGAAGGATCTAAAAATTACTATGTGCACATATATAATACTCGTAAAGGAGATAACCACCTCGCAGTGTCCTACGTCTCTAAAACAATATCCCAACGTTAATCATATTTCCTCAAACCTAGAGTATAAAATGCAGTTCCCAGTGAACTGAAAACAATCAACTCGCTAAGCCTATTCAAGAAAGAACTGAAAAATTGGATTTCAAACCTTCTTAGATCATTCACCCATCAACTGAACGATATAAAGAATAATTTCTGAAATAATACAATAGGACCAAAAGACTGTTCTACAGAGGTCTTCGTTCTCATTGTAAACTAGTTTTCTTCAATGAAAAACTAGCAATACTTTTAATCTCAAATAGCTTCATATGTATATGTGTATATGTATGTATGTATATGTATACGTTAATTGATCTTTCGTCAACATCCTTTATTATTCACTATCATTATTTTCTTTTATTGTTTCTCGACAAGCATATGTTTTTGTGGATTGTCACTCATATTTATTTATTCATATTTCATTTCATAATACAAAACCATTTAACCACCTGCTTAAATTATTATTTATCATATAATTAACTCTGTTATTTGTTGAATAAATATATTATTATTATTATTACAAAGGACAGTCGGAACAATCAAATTTTGGAATATTACAATCTACAAGTTGAAATTGAGAAAAGGGGTTTCTTTGTGTTCAGATTGTCTCGCAAAAAGTATAAAATAAAAAATTCAATAATGAAATGTTACATTATCATCCCTTGAATCATTTACATTTCACCTAATAAGTGATTCAAATAAGATTGCTTCTCCCTATTCAACTATATTTTTTCACGGCCATGAATTGTGTTTTTCAGAAAAATTTCTTCGAAAATGGCCCTAATCAGTCTCGCTTCCTCTTTTAATTAACAATCTCCGCTTTTTAATTTCCTCTCTCTGCCTGCGACTTTAATTTAATTACAACGTAGGCAAGATGTCACTTATTCATCAATGTCTTTTTGTGTAGGCGTTATTTTTTTCCACTGAGCCCACTGTGATAGCTCAAGCTTTTTAATTGCTCGAATACTGGGATGGTAAAGGAAAGGTCAGGAACAAAGAGACATAATAATAATAATTAAAATATAGCATTCATTGCCCAACAATAAAATCATTTACAGAGCAATTTTATAATGAATAATTGAAAGATGTATGTGGAAAGTGTGATAAAATAAAAAAATATATTTGAAAAAAAAATACAAGAAATTATTTTTCACATAATTACATGATATTACAAGTCGTAATGTCATACAATTGATGTAGGCTCTGTTGCATAAAAGAACAGGCCATTCTAGTTGTTATACTATACTATTCCAAAATAGTAGGCACCGAATTCTCAGAAATGACTGACGTTTTTGCCTCAATCTGTCTCTTACAGTGGCGTACGGAAATTTTACTGAACAGATGAGGAGAAATGATAAAATATATAGAATCACAACCTTGACAACAATGTTTTTGTTTTGATGCAATAATATTTCTGAGAATTCAGTGCCTACCATCATGGAATTGTACTATATTAGAAAAATAAATATGCTTATTTATAAGACAAAATAATGATACGGAAAAAATTAATTTATAGGGACGAAAGGTTTTGTCATTCTACTAATCCATCTCTACAGGCCGTTTCTTTCATCATGTGGTAACATTGCTATATTTTAAATCGTAACAGATACGGTAAAAAGGTAATTATCATTATCATGATACAGATGGGTAAAAAGGTAGTCATCATAGGGAACGATACAATGGTCGAAGCATATTTACGGGGACTCTCGCCCTTTTCGATTTATACGGGGAAAATAAAAAATGATGTTTTTCGTTTTTTTCGAATGGAATTGTTATCAAAAAATGGAAAAACGAAAATGTTACTGTATTCAAGTGTACTATGATGGTGTTATAATAAATATTCGATAAAACGTTTTGTGCCAATATGGCCACCATCAACTTTTTTTTTTATTACGGATACTGATGAAGCAATAAATTCACAATCCAAGGGTATATCACAACCAATATTTCTATAGCGTTTCATTTGAAATAACTGCCATCATCAGTGACAACAATTTCAAATTGCGGTCCTGTCATTACTTCTTTTGTAAATTGTTTTGATTTCTTCAAACTATAATTCGCACAATCCAGGTTGGTACCCTAACACAATGAAAATTCGTACTTTTTCGTTTTGGAAATTTTTGTATTGCCGTAATCCTTCTGTCAAAGCTTATTTCTCCCTAATCAATCATAATTCTTAATATTTTTATAATTCTCAATCCTGGAAGTAATGAAAACATCAGTTTTTGGTCAAAATTTGTTTGTTATGTAATTTGTTTTGATCAAATAGCATCTCAATTCATTTACCATCTTAAACGCGTAGGTTCTGCTTGGTTTCTATGGGAGGAAAAATGCGTTGTTGATATCTGTTGAGAACTGTCAGACGTTTATGAACATATCAAAAATGTTTTCAAATGAGGAAAAGACTGATATGCTATTCAGTTATGTAGAATTGAATAGAAATCCTCTTTTAGCAAGGAACTTGTATGTTGAGCTATATCTCAATCGTCGTATTCCGAACATCCAAATGTTTAGACGATTAGAGAGAAATTTGAGGGACATTTGACAGAAAATAAAAACAAGAAAATATGTGGTTACTAGGAGTGGGATGAATCAAATAAATGTTATGGGTGATCAAATATTTCCACATAAAAATTTACACAGTGAAAACGTCTTCTTTTTAATTCAGGATCGGCTAGTTACAAAAATTATGCAAATCAATATTGTTCTTTACGAGAAATTACCCACGAAATGGGGATTTCTGTAAAATCCACCAGAAATATTTTGAAAAAAACAAATATAAATGTTACAGGATACGCAAAGTTCATCACCTGAATTAAAGGGATTACGGAAGGAGAGTACGATTTGGAAGTTGGAAATATTCGTAAAAAGAATATGGAGGGACGAATCAAAATTCACCAACAATAGTTGGCTCGATAGAAATATCTATTATAGTTGGAGTAATACAAATGAACATTCACATAGGGAAACCAATTTCCAAGAAGGAAGAATTAATGTTTGGTTGGGAATTATGGGAATGAACATCTTCGACCCTTTCTTTCACGATAATCATTTGAATAGTGGAATGCATGTCCATTTTCTATTCAATTGATTCGATGGCTACTTAGATGAATTGCCACTGAATATCCGCCATTAATAAATACAATATTTTCAACTGGACGGCACTCCTTCCCATGATGCAGCAATAGTGAGGAAACATTAAGATTAAATATTCCCAAAAAATGGATTGGAAATAATTGACCAATTAACTGGCCAGCTCGATCCCCAGATCTTAATACTTTAGATTTTTTTGTCTAAGAATACATGAAGGATAAAGTTTTTTCAACACCAAGTACAGATATCGACAGATATCTCGAACAAAAAATAAGAGATGCATGTATAAGTTTTACACCTATTATTTTAGAAAATTACCACAGAAATTGTCTTGACAGGCAACTTATGTGCATTCAACAAAGAGGATTTTCCGTTTTGCTTTCATTTCTCCCAAAAGTTCATGATAAAATAAATTGTTTTCTGGTGTCACCGATGATGGTGGTTATTTCAAATGAAACGCTATAAAAATATCAAATCTGTGATGAGAAAGACACCTAGGTCCATATTTAAAAAAAATGATGTGACCATGTTGACACGAAACATTTCATCGAATATTTATTATCACATCGTCATAGTACACTTCGAATAAAATAACATTTTTTCCATTTCTTGATATCCTCCAAAATAACAATTTCATTCGAAAAAAACGAAAAACAGCATTTTTGGTTTTGCCTATATAACTTGAGAAGGGCGAGAATTCCCGCAAATTTTCTTCAGTCATTGAAGGTTACCTTTTTTCTCATTTAATCGTCTTCGTATCTGTTACGGTTTAGAATATAGCAATGTTACTGCATGATAAAAGAAACGGCCTGTATATAAAAAATTGTGGGAATCTTCCAAAGAAAGGAAGGATGCAAATAATTTCAAGAAATTACCTTCAGACAAAGATGTGTAGATCATGCAAAGGAGTAACTTTCAGATACAAACTGTAAGAAAAAGCCTTCCCAAATCAGATACTTTTTATGTATAAACATTGAATACAGGAAAGAAAAATACTTTCGAAACAACTAATTTCATATGAAGACTGAATTATACAAAAACACTTTTCTCTATTCAGATATCAGGATTGCTACACAATATAGCTAATGAAACATGAAAAATTTCACCTACATGGAACACTGTAGATACTTGTCTCATTGGCTTTTCAGCATCAATCTGGATAACATTATCAGATGAAGCACTCAATTCATTCATAAAATTACAATTCCATTCCACGAAAGACTTTAATCTACTCATGTCATCGATGACAGTGCGAAATGACATTCATTCGCTTATTTGATCGAATCCCAGCCATAGGAATCGTGTTTCAATTGAAAGGGGTGATCACTCGAAGACGATTGTGGATACTGACGATCGAAACATAGTTTGAAATATTTTTTAATTTTTATGAATTTTTTTCAATTCTTTGCTCATTTCAATGTCTATTGTTTTATTTCTTTTCACTTTATGGTCATTTTCATTTTTCATCTTGAATATTTCATTCGTTTTATTGCTCAATATAATTGATATACCATATAATCATTTTAATTTTATTTGTTATTTCATAGATTTTGAATCACATTTGAATCATATTAGACAGTGGGTCCGAACTAGTAGAATTCATGTTTCTAGGTAAAAAAAAAATCAATATAACGACATTATATACAGAAGTCTTCAAAATAATTTCTATCACCATTTTATTATGTGTAATTAGTCAGAAATATTTTCATCTAACTATAGTTGTTCCGTCGAAACAATCATACAACAGACTTTCAGCAAATATATTGTTTATTGATTTATCGGGATGTCCCTAGAACAGACACTCCATGGTCAGGTTAGGTGAGGCTAGGTCCAAAGTGAGTGAGTCTATTCGACTCTTCACCGCAACCCGCAAGGGTTTCTTTTGGCTCACACCTTTCACACTCGACCAAATAAACCCAGCTTCTTAACGAAGCCGATCAGTTTGTATGGTGAGTGGTCTTTCAGGTCAGATGGTGGGAGTTCGGCTCCGCCGAACTCTAAAACCCTGATTCGGTAACCAGCAGGGCAGGCACAAATTGTATGCTCTGCTGTTTCATCGTTAATGAGGTAGTCGGATAGTCAGGGTGTAAGATTTCCACCTTGATACCCCCGACAACTTTCCCATATGAGGGTTTTTGCACGTCAGCTACACCTGACGATGCCTTAGATTCAATCGTGCAGGGCTTTTTCGCCTCTGTTTTTGGTGAATCATCACTTGAGCGCAAACGTTTGCTAACCTGCTCATGGGGGTTTGTTCCTCCACCTGAGACAGATTCTGCGTACGCCGTTCAAAAAGAATTTGGTGTAAGGCGGTTTCATAAGGTACCCCGCTCTTGAGGAAACGACTGGTTTCCTGGCTGCACCACCTGAACTTTTTTTAAGTTCGGTTATTGGATCAGGAGTTGGAGTATTGAGAAGCTCTCGCTCCTGAACTAAATTTACAGGGAGGTTACTTGTAGTCGTAAACTCGACATCCATCTCCTCTGTAGACTCGCTCCTGATCTGAATTTTACAGGGAGGTCAGTTGGAGTCGTGAGCTCGACATCCATCTCCTCTGTAGACTCGCTCCTGATCTAAATTTACAGGGAGGTCAGTTGGAGTCGTGAGCTCGACATCCATCTCCTCTGTAGCGTCAGAAAGAATTTCTGTTTACTCTGTCCATGGAAGTCCCACGGGTAGCTAGAGAAAGAAGGTCAATCACGGCAGAGCCCTGCAAAACCGTGACAAGGGAAAGAGAGGGCTCCCGGTATCTCGAAGGTTCCGTAGAGATAGCTGATGGCTCAGTGTCATTCATCCTCTGGCACGGATACAGACACCTTAAGATTAAGCCATCGTTGGGATGTCATTCAGTTAGGGAATAACAGAACCACAAATGATTCTGTCATTCCCGTATCCAGCAGGGCTACGAGGCCAAGCCAATGCACTCTCCAAAAACAGCATGCACAGTGGTTCAAGCAGTGAAAGATGAACAAAAACAGCCAACCCACCCCATGGTCAAGTACTAGAGACATTCCATATCATTTCAAAGAGTAGCCAAAATGGTTAATAGAGGTTAATGGAAGCTTTGAAAATGTAATATGGACCATATTATATCGAAAAGTAACCAGAACCAACTAAGAAGCAGATATCAACAACCACTCATGCAGTATTAGGTTTGCACCCCGTATTCACATAAAACGAGCAGCTACTACCCATGTGAATAAAAAACACAAACTTCCACTGAAGTTTCATACATATAATTTTGAACACCACGAGCCTCAAGCACCGAGAAAATTGGTCTACCTCACACTTATCGGAACGTTTTCTCGATACACACGTTCACCTCGAGGGAAAACGAACTCGATTATTCCAGCCTTTTCCCAGTAAAATACACTGCAGACAGTTTTGATATTGCCTTTCTAATGTCTGAAATATAGTGACAATTTCATCCCCCTTGTATACAGTCTAAATCATTCGCATATAAGGATGTATATCAGGTTACCTTCAAGTCGAAAGCAGGAATATATTTGAATTTCCCTGGAGAAAACGGAGAAAATGGATTTTTTAGAAGACTTTTGCTTTATGTGTATTTCCTTTACTCTACCTGTTGTTGGTTGGAAAATTGGGAAATATTACATTTCAACAACAAGGGTATCAAATAAACCAATTCAACAGTATGGAATTGAATGAACGTCATGAATTTCAGAGATATGTTGAAGATTTCAGGTGACGAATGGATTTATTCAACAGATTCAAGTGCAGCAGAATGAAATATTTCGCAATTCTTGATGATCAGAAAAGAAAACTGTATACCAAGCGACATTCATTAGAAATTAGCATGACTCTCGAATGATATACAAACATAAAGAATACGAAACATTTAACGAAGTTGTTGAATAGTAAAATAAATACAATTTTGGAATTCATTGTTGAAACTCAGTTAGATAAATTCTGGTCAATTTTTTCTACATTTGATTACTTTCTTCGGGATTTTCTATCAGGACATCTGTACATTATTTGTATAGTTATTTGTTTGTATTATGACGACTTGTTTTTCTGGGGTTTTCTCTGTGTTCTATGTTTTTGATTTCCACAACGTTTCGACAAAGTCTCATTTGCCATCTTCTGGTGATGTCTGCCGTTTAGAACTAGAATTTTTCTCGTGGAGATCTTATTGAGGATCAAAAACACAAAACACGAAACGAAACCCGAAAAAACAGCTCATCATACTAAATCTGTGAGAAGTTTCGAAGTAACATTGTATATATTTGTTTTGTATAATTTGTATATTTTTTGCTTTGGTTCCAAATATTTTCTTTGTTGTTATTCGATAAAATCATTCGAATATGTTTGTTAATTTCAGTTTTTTATTTCATCAATTACTGAATATTACTGGGTTTTTTCCAACACCAAACTGTTATTCAAACAACTCGATTTGTGTTTTGATCACCAAGGAAGATCAATCTAATCACACTTACAACCTGCGTCTTGAATTAATTCCACACTATTACCTTATCTACTAGTCTTGTATTGATTTAAACTGTGTCCTTATGTGAAATTCAGGTAAATCTAATGATCAAAATATCATTATAATAAGCTTAAGAAAATCAATTTCACAATATTGCCTTATATACTAATCCCAAATCAGTTAGATAAGGCATAATAAGGAAAGATTATTAGTAGATGAGGCAATATTGTAAAATTTATTTTATAATTCGATTCATACACGACTAAATAAACCCAGCTTCCTAACGAAGCCGATTAGTTTGTATGGTGAGTGGTCTTTTAGGTCAGATGGTGAGAGTACGGCTCTGCCGAACTATAAAAACCTGATTCGGTCCCCAGCGGGGTAGGCACAAAGTATGCGCTCTGTTCTTCCATCATTCTTCAAACAGAGACGACACACACTGTCATCCGACAGCCCGAGTCTCTGCATATGACGATTCAAATGACAGTGGCTTGTAAGAAGGCCAGTTGAGATCATAGTTCATCCCTACTGTAGTCCAACAACTGTTTGGTATCAAGCTTCGAAGGGTGGATAAACGCCTTGGAGTGAGCCAGCCCTGGAAGATTTCGCCAGCAGTCCATGAATCTTCTTGCCATCCAGGTGTTCAATCTTTGTTTGGCTGAGCCTAAAGTGATGCCAATGACAGGTTTTGGTCCGATGAAGCTGCTTGCAGCAATCTCTTCTGCATGGGAATCAGCAGCCTCATATCCTTCCAGGCCAGTATGGCCAGGAATCTAGAGCAGAGACAATCTATTGAGTCTTTCTATTGAGGAAAGTCGTTTTTGGAAATGTACTACCAACTTAGACGTTGCTTGGTAGGAGCCAAGAGCTTCCAACGCCGCTTGACTGCTAGAAAATATGTTGTTGACTTAAGTAAGAGGTTGGATTCTTTCAATCTCTCCGTACACATTTCAATAGCGTAAATTTTCGCTTGGAATACAGTCACATAGGTTCCTAGGCAGATAGATTGATATCTCTGTCCTGAGTCCACGACTGAAAACATTTGCAACAGAACCGAAAGGTGTTTTCGATCCATCTATGGACCAACAAGTATCTGCTCTCGATATTTTCTTTTCCTGGAGGATCCAGCCTTCTCTACTCGAGAACACTACTTTATGCGGCAGCTCGTGGTTGACAGTTGGAGGCATGAACTCAGAGATGATTTCAAGAATGCTGTGACTTCCAGTGTCAACCATCAGTCTGTTGCACTCTGCATTGAATTGATTTGTGCATTTGGCAATGTACACAAGTCTATATGCAGTCCATCTAGCCTCTCTCTCCAGAAAAATAAAATGATCTCCATTTCCGCTGACGGTTTGGTACTGATTGTACCACTGATGGCCAGACAAGCCTGCCTCTGTAAGCCAAAGAGCTTTACCTGGGCCTTTCTCTGTAAAGCCTTCGGCCACCAGGCAATTGCACCATAAGTGATAATTGGTCTGACAATAATCACATAAATCCGATGGATTTGTTTGGGACCTGAATCCCAAGTTGTACCACAAATCTTTCGACATGTCCATAGGGGCAGTCTGGCTTTATGTAAAACTTTTTCCATGTGAGCATTCTCGAAAATATCAAAAATACGTCAGTTGCGATATCAGATGTAAAAACGTTACTGACAAGAAAATCGCTAGAGAAAATGAAGATGTTTATTTTCATTTCCAAATTTGAATATGCCCCATGTCGAACGACACTGTGACAGTCTTGTGATTATATTTTAAGGGTACAACTGAAGAAGTACATCTTTCATAACACAAGTCGTTTTTCAATTTTCAATGAGCTAAAACCAACTGATTTATATTTTCGTACACTGTCACACGGTAGTGTACGAAATTTCGAGACTCTGCAAAGGGCTGAAGCGGAAAAATGAATGGGTATTTCAACCGCTCTGCTGTCCGTTCACCGCATATTCAGCATATGTCTGCAACTACAAAGATTTCCCAGTATGGATGAGAAGAGCAACATCAAGTGTGCGTATGATGACCGCATCGCTTGGGGAAAACGTGTCGCCATTTTGAGCAGGCGAACGTATGATGTGAATGCCGCATGTGACCCTTTTACCATTGACGTCGCAGAACGATTTCTAGTCGATAACAAGGGGTTGACAATGAACTGTTTCGTGCTTTGCAGTTTTCGTTAAATTGTTGAAAAACTAGAATATTTTCAATTGTCAAGTAGATATTCATGTCGAGTCGGAAATTTCTGACGTATGATAAAAAAAATGAGACATTACTACTGTCTTCGAGGCAATATAGATAAAACTAGAGAATGATTTTGGATAAAGATACTGATCTAGGTAGAAACATATTTTTCTATATCATTACATATTATGAAATGCAGTATTCCTCCATGTTTTTCTAAACGTGGTGAACTCAAAAAACATAATTCATTTTTACTAACAATTCAGCAAAGAGTAGTCAGTTAAGAACAATACGAGGAAAATATTTCGATAATGGAAAAAATATTGACAAAATTCATTATCATCTTCAGGGAAAAAATACAAAAAGGAATTAATGAAAGTTTCAACTCCGTTTTCGCGAGAAGAATCATTGTTCTTCAATATAATTTTCATATTTTTTCAGATTACGGGAGGTGAAAATACCCAAAGAAGGTCGATGAAAACTTACGACGAGTTACTGATGAATGGTAGATTTTTTCATGAAGAGTGTATCAAATTTACGCAGTAACTCATTTGGATGATCTCAAAGTTTGCTTCTCTACATTTGTATAGAGCTCTACTTCATTAATTTCTTATTTTCTCATATTGTGGAAGGTAAAAATACCCAAAAGAGGTCGATAAAAACTCACGATGACGAAAGGAAGATTTTTCTTTGTGAAAAATATATGAAACACACGCAGTAACTTATTTGGGGGATCCCAAAGTTATATTAAGTCCTAGATTATGATTTTTATATTTCCAAATTATGATGAAAGTTTCCCAGAAAAGGCCAATGAAATACTTGCCATTTAGTAGCCTGTAGACAGCTCTTCCAAACTATGATATAACTATACACAATTCATTCGCAATAAGACCAGAAAATTAAATTATATATTTGGGAATAATGTAAGATCGTTCTTCCAGATGAAAAACTCATGTGGACTACTTAGCAAAATGATTAGGTTATATTTTATATAGGTTTGAAACATTTGTTGGATTCTTGAATGAAAAAAAAGAAAAGTAATAGTCTATCACAGTTTGGTAGAATCACATCTGAGCTACGGAATCATAGGTTGAGGAGGTGTTACAATAGCACACTATAATGCAATACAGGCCTCGCAAAGTAAATTTTTGAAATTACTAGTGGACAAAAACCATAGTTACCCCACCGATCAAATTTTTGTCAAAGCGAAAGTATTAGATATTTGACAGATATATTATATGCAAGTCAATATTAGACAAGACTCAAATAGAAGTGCATTACAATGTCGCACACATGTCTATGAAAACAGAAATAAACAAAAGTATGTTACACCAATTATGAACAAATTCATCGGACAGAGGAGTTATTTGTAATTAGGGACTAAAGTATACAACACCTTGCCAGATAAAGTGAAAATACACTCAAAAAATTTAAGACTGAAGTTGAGACTTATGTAATGAGCAGGCCAAGAGGGAAGATACATGAATTAATTGAAAATCCTTGCTTGAAAAATGGACTGATTGACGTACATTGATTATGATGCCATAGTTGTGCAATGTTTCTTACTTTAGGTATGTGATATCACATTTTCTGTTTTGTTGTACATTGAATCATTATATATAACATTTAATGACATTTTTCAATGAGCATTCGTTTGATAGATGAGTTTAGATATAAGTTTTGATTAGGATTTTATATATGTCAACTATTGATTTTATTTTATTCTTTAATTGCCCCACCACGTACAAACTATCGCCCAGATAGTTTCTGTAGTTTTATATGTGTTTATTGAAGTGTTTTCTATTTCAACTCGTATATCTACCATATTCATGTCATTCATTCATTCATTCATTCATTCATTCAATAAATTTTCAGGGGTTGATGATGGAAACTGCTACTGTAAACATTTCTCGATCTACTTCAACTCCTGAAAAATTTCGAAAATGTTCAAAGAACCCTTAATTACTATTGATCAGTAGTGATCATGACTTAGATTCTAATACTATTCAACAAAATTTCAGATGAACTGTCTTGATAAATGAACGACGAACGATCTAAGTGAATGACTCACGATCCCTCTTGCTGATATTATTTAACCCACTTGACCTCTTCACCCTTGCTAAGGGTCATTATTATTGTATGGGTTCAAATTCTCTATACTAATATAAATGTGAAAGTTTGTGAGGATGTATGTATGTATGTTTGTGGCTCTTTCAAGCCTAAACGACACAACGGATTCAGATGAAACTCACATAAATACAGCTTTTACATTGCAATAACAAATAGACTTCAAATTCTTATGAAAATTGATACAATTGTCGTTTTGAGTATTCAATATTGATATAAACTTTGTCTCTTACACTAAGTGATTTGGACGAATCGTTTAGAAGTAATCACAATAATATTAACTTGACGCAACGAAGTAAGCTATTATGCATCGCATCTACTGTAAGACGATGGGTGACGATAGTTCTAAGTAATGGAGCGCCATCGCTGAGAACGCGACCCGAACGCAGGCAGATGGGCAAAGGCAGGCGTCGTTGAAGGCTGTGCTAGTTTTGCGAATTTCTTTCTATTTAACATAATTCAATTCTCGAAGCTATTTATTCCTTAGTACAGTTGGCATATTTTTTTAGTTACTGTATTTTCAAAGTGAAAATATAAATTGCTAGCCCGCTGTTATATTAACGTACAGCCAAGGCTACTGAACCTAGAATCTTGAAATATGCAGGTAGGGTCTTTGTACAGCGTAAATAAGCACCAAGAAAAGGAATTAGTAATTTCTACCCACAAGGGGGAAAAATAGGTGCTCAAAGATTGTATTGAATTTCCTTATTTTTGAAGTTGAAAACCTGAAGGTTTGGGTTGACAAAAAAATATTGTAACTATTTGTCCAAAATGTGTACTATAATTTCCGTCCGGTAGTGTGAAAGGTGGTTTATTGATGAACGATGTTTAGGGTGAAAAATACTTTTGATAAATATTACAACAGTAATTTTGGATACATAATGAAAAAAGTAACAATATATCTCCTTATTTTCCGTTTTTTTGCTGATTCTGAAACTATGAATATAAGTTATAATATTTTGTGTATTAGGAACAACAATGATAACTGAAGCCTTCGAAAAAATAAAAACTGAAAATGAAAAGAAAAGGAAATACAAAAGTGTAATCTTATATTTTTCGAATTTCTTAATGATGAATATTATACACACAGAATTTGTGTTCATTAGAGATGGTTATTAGTTTTGGGGCAGAATATGATATGAATCTCTGAGTGCAAATTTATTCACAGAGAAGGACAAGGATATTCGATTTTTGATATAGTTTAGCTCGGGTTTCATATTTATGATTTATAATGGGGGTAGTATACAGTGATAAGTATATATATTTTTCACTTCAAATGAGTTTGATTCCTTATATGAGGCTACAGTGGAGTATCTTTTTGCGATTGGAAATAAGTTTCAAGATAGTATTTGCATTACCTCTAGGTTATGTAACAGATTTTGCTGACACTACCTCATATCATTATGTAATACCTTTGAATTGATTCGGCGAATGAGTTATATTTTTTCATCAACCACACCTCACGATTTGATCTCCACAAACTTTATTTGAGAATTATATCACGACATGTTTCGCTAACACAGTAGTTTCTTCAACAGAGATTTGAATACTACGAGTTGCTTCTAACGCTAATATTTAAATACCACAGGTAACTATAATTGGGACCAACTCCATAAAATCACCTAACCATCTACAATTTTTATATACCTGGGGTACCTCTTCAATTATGATAACCTGTTGTTGAAAAAGTGGCTTCATTGTTGAAGAAACGAGATATTAAAATTGCATAAAGAACAAGTAATACGTTGGGGAAGTTGGTTAAAAATACTCAAAGCAAAACATCCAAATTCGAGAAATCAGGAGTATATAAATTGAAATTTGAAAGGTGTCCCAGGGTAGATGTTGGTCAAACTAGCAGAACATTCAGGAACCGAATCCAGGAACATCATATCAGCTATTCGAATGAGAAATCTTAAAAATCCTCACTCAACCTCGTTTAGAAAACTGAAATTGGCTGATCGGTTCTCGTAAAATAGGGCAAAAAGAAAATGAATTATAACAAAATGCAAAAATTTATGGAACTGCTACCACTGACACAATAACGGTATGTTTATGTCTCTTTTTCACCCAGAGTTTTTTGCTTTAGCTGAAAGTGAGATAAGAGCACACAGTTGCTTCTTGGCGACAGTTACAATTAAATGGTGAAAACATTTATCAGAATTAGTTATTATTGATTTCAAACTGTTTGTCAAGTGGTGTCAGTTGCACTGACAGTAATACAAATCGTAATGGTGTACACTTTACAAGAAAGAGCTGAAATTATTTTTATTTTTAGTGCTGAAGATAGGTGTGCTCGTAGAACAGCCCGGGTTTTTTAATAAAAGCGTGCAGGCCAAAATGTGAGTCACCGATATGTTCTAGACCTTGTTCAAAAATTTGGAGAGGCCGGTTCTGTGTGCAACAAAGCAGTAAAGCAGCCGAGAGTTCTTACGGACGCCGCACAGATTGAGATCCACACTTGTTCCGGGAGGATCATACGCAATATCCACAAAAAAAGGTCTGGGCTGGAATTCTGGGAAACGAAATGATTGACCCTATTTTTATTGAAAAAAATTTAACTTGTCAATTGTATTGTTGATGAAGAAGACAACCCGCTCTTGGTTGAACAAAATTTACATTTTCAACAGGACGGCGCACCGCCACACTACGCATTGCATGTTCGACAGTGGCTCGATCAACGGTATCCTGACAAATGGATTGGCAGAAGAGGCGCTCTGGAATGGCCGGCGAGATATCCGGATTTAACGCCATTGGCTTTCTTTCTCTGTGGTTATTTGAAGACAATGGTATACAAAACCCCCCCGCAGGACATTCAGCATCTAAGACACATGATTATTGACACATGCAGACAAATTAATAACCGAACATTTACAAAAGTTCGACAGGAATTCAATAATAGATTGTACTTCTGCTGAGCTACCAATGGTGAACATTTTGAACACCTAATAAAGTAAGTTACATTTGTTTGATTGCAATAGCTATTATTTTATTTTTTATCATAATTAATTTTCTTTTTGCCCTATTTTACGAGAACAGATCAACCAATTTCAGTTTTCTGAACGGAGTTGAGTGAGGATTTTTAAGATCTTTAAAATGATGTGTTACAAGATAGGAGGTGCCATTTAAAATTATTAAGTGGCGATAGTTAGGGTGAGGGGGTTAAACCTAAAATACCACTGGCACTGGTTTTGAACTTCCCCCTCGATATCTAAATTGACGTGTTTTTTGCCTACGGCAAATTCTCCCTGCTAAACGAAGTACTAGGGGTGGAAGTTTTGAAATTAAGGCAGTGTATATGATTATTAAAAGTTTTTTATTATTGAGATTTCTGAGTTGGTAGAATTTATAAAATAATTTGCTGAGTTTTTCAACAGTCTGGTCTACATGTTCGTCCCATCGCTGGTCTACATATATACCAAGATTTTCATGTTGTTCACTCAATCAGCTTATTGGTGATAATCCAGACCAGAGTGGGATCCCATACCTGGGGCTCCTTCATTGTTTATACGTCATTTTTCACTGCAAACGAGATCCTGATTCGAAAGTTTCTGCTATCAGAGGCATTTCGCAGTGTCACATAATCAGGAACTTTCACAAAACCACCCAAAGCTATCATGAGACTGGTTGTGCTTCAAATGTGTTTCGATTCGCTCGGCTCAATCCTTCAAGATATGCCTGAAACAGATAAAACAAACCCGATAAACAGAGTTTTCATCCATCCCCCTTGAGAACTGAACCAGATAACAGTCAATAACAATTTGAGAGGAAGAAAGGATGAGTCACGGAGATCTGATACGTAGATTGTTTTCGGTGGGCCAGACTCATATTTATAAGAACGATAACTACGATGACCCCCGAACGGTGATTTACGACCATCGGGGGAAGAACCTATCCCTTATTTCATTCCAAATTTATATACAGCTCGGTCATAAAGTTAGATTGCTACGTATGGGGGAATGGAAAGCAATCTTTTATATTTTTTATCTTTTGATAAGCTCGAAAAGGAATGAGATATGTTTTCTCGTTTCATCCAAGATTTGAAGCCAATGCCATAAAAAACAACAACTTCAATCGTAATGAAAAAATACAAATAACTGATTAGTACCTGTCACCTTGTTCTCTTGAGAACTTCACTAATAGGATTTGACAAGACTAATTAAGTCATGCAGGAGTTTTAGGATTTGCACATACTAAAAAAAATGTGAAGATGACGAGCGTTAAAGCGTGGAACAAATTCACTGGTATGTGATGGAATTGGCCGTTCCTTGAGAGTCCGTACCGTTTTTTAATAACACTTTATTGTGAGATTGTGAGAACAGTTCACACGTGTTTAACTTTATAATAGCCTCCTCAGAGGCGTTCTTACTCCGAGTGATGAAGATATCTGAGTAAGCTTTTGTATAGTGAAACACGTGCGAGGGTTTTGTAAACTGTTCGATAAAATTCTCATAAGGAATCACCACTTGATTACGAAATTGCTTGAGAAATATTGAATGTGAATAGTGTTATTGATTTTCATCAAGTCACGGGCCATATGATTATGGAAAAAATTTTCAACTCGTGATTTTCTACGTGAGTGGATTTCTAACAGCAATACTGGATATCTGCTATCAGCCATGACTGAAGAGTATTGTTCATGCGTATGAAGAGTGTTAGTTGGTTGTTCCGAAAGTTTTGTCCATTTTTATAAGGCTACAATGAACTGTGCTATCTCAGTGCTATCCCATTTAGATCACTTCTGCCAATGTAACACCAGTCGAAAATGTAGTTTTTGATTACATACGCGACATGCTTATTCCACTTGAGGTAACTGTCAATAATCACACCTAGATACTTGAATTCAAATGAAGATTCTATTGAAAAATCATCAGAAATTAAATGTTTTGCTAGGGCTTTTGGTCAGCAAGTGACTCTGAAATCATGATTTAATTTCATACAGATCTCTTTCTACTAGTTCTTTCAAAGGGTCCCATTCTTGGGCTGAGTAAAAAATGGCTGTATCAGCTGCATACGTAGTACTGGTATTGACTTCAGATAAATCATTCGAATACATATTTCCTATTAGTCAGTGGGCTATGCTTGAAGACTGGCAGTGAACAAATCTAAAGAAATGAACGTTAAACGTTCAAGCCAGTCTCGTCAGTCGCCATCCAATGCCCTTCGTGGTATTATCCAGGAAAGTAGTTGTTTTCTGATAGGCGTCAGTCCCTTTAACCTACTGTGTAGGTATATTCAAGACTGGCTTGAACGTTTAAAGCTCATTTCTTTAGATTTGTTCACTGCCAGTTTTCAAGCGTAGCCCACTGACTAATAAGAAAGTTTTTCTTCCTCATTCAGATGAATCGGGCAAATTACGAATTACGGATATGCAGTTGGCTAGTACCTCGTCCACTAGATGGAGTGACATTTTGTTGTTTCGCTCCAACTTAGGAAGAGGAATGAAATACTCTGAAAGAATTCCGATTTTCAATTATGAAATATCATTGACTTCAGGTCGATGACGGTCACTATCTTGCACTGATGAGTGGCTAATGAGCCCGAAACCGGTCTGCAAGTGTGCCCGTTCCAAAATTGAAGTTCGACTCTTTCAGTTGTATTGTCAATTGTATATGCAGGAAATTTCCTGTGAAGATTCCTGCACTGAAGCCTCTCGGATATAATCCAACGCCCTTCGTGATATTAGCCAGGGAAGTGGTTGTTTTCTGATACGCGTCAGTCCATTTAACCTACTATGTAGGTATATTCGAGACTGGCTTGAACGTTTGAAGTTCATTTCTTTAGATTTATTCAAATAAATGTTGAACAGGATTGGTCCTAATACGGTTCGTTGAGGTACACCATACGTTACTTTTTGCGGTCTATTCGAGCGATAGCTTCTGAACAAGTTCAGAGCTTTACCTTCGATACATTTCGATGAGTAGGTTATGGCTCACCATATCGAATGCCTTAGGTGAGTCAAAAAAGACGCAGAGAGTAGGCTTGCTTTTGTCCAGAGCTGAATACAGTTTGAAGGTCAATTTTAGTATCGCGTCTTGGGTGGAAACACATTTTCTGAAACCATGTTGTTTGTCTGAAATTAATCAAAATTTATCAAGAAATGAAGTCATTTGCCTTTTTAGAGTTTTTTCGAATATCTTTGAGAAATTTGTTATTACCGAAATAAGCCTGTAGTTGTTAAATTCTTCTCTGTCGCCATTTTTGTATATGGAATACAATTGTTTCTTTGAATGCTGCGGGAAAATTTTTTGTTGAATGCATTCTTGGATTTCTAGTGCCTTCATAGGTTTCAGTTATGTGATTATTGTTTTTATTTCATTTTGCTTAGCTGCTCGTTTAAAAACGCATTCAATAGCGGGTTGCGTTGTGGGACAATATATTCAGGACAATATATCAGTATCAATTTCTTCTGTACATTTTTTCCCATGTTACGTAATGTCCATTCATAAAGTTTGTAATTTCTTCAACATTGTCGATATATCTTCCTTCCAGCACTGTAATCATTTCTCAGCCAGCTTATTTACCAGATTTGGCACCATGCGACTTATTCTTGTTCCCAGGATTGAAGAGACCCATGAAAGGACGGCGTTTTTCGACGGTTGGTGAGATAAAAACCGAAACCCTGAGAGAGTTCAAAGGACATACTGAAAAGTTTATACTAGAAATGCTTCGAAGATTAGAGAAAACGTTGACACGAGTGTTTTTCGAACAGACAGCGTATATGCGTTGACTGTGAGAATAAAGGTTATATCCTCGCAGTTACCACCATTGATGTCTGTTGCAGTGGCAGATAAACAGTTTCAACAAGTTTCATACGACCATGGCCCAACAGCCCGTAATTTGTTCCTATACGTAATAATTGCTTGAGCTCATATACATTTTTCAGTACTCTTTTAGCAATTACCTTTAATTTCAGGAGCACTTCTTCATTGGATTTCACATTCATATCTCGAATATTATTGTGGTAAACCTCCAGGTCCATTTATTTCCAAAGGATTCCAGGTCAACCCCTTGTTTAACATTGAGCAAAACGTGATACTTCGTCAGATGTTTTTATCGAAGAATCAGATGTTCATTTTGGTCACTTGACAAATATTAGTTTCAAGATACACTAATTTCACTTTACTTATAGCTTTAAATAAACCGTAGTCTGGGAACGAAGGTGCAGAATGTTTCCGCCGTCAGTTGTAATAATGTTATCTAACTTCATTCTCAATTGTGTTCGATTATATAGTGCAACTCGTTCATCTGCGTTCATTTATTTCATGTTCACATACTTGACTTCAACGAAGTTCAACTCAATACACCTCTAATTACATTTTTCAAGACTACGGATCAATAGTATATAATTCGGCGAAGAAATCGGTCCTGAAACAATTGGATACTGTTCACAATCAGGCGAAGCATCTTTAGCAACCCGAAGGCAGTTTTTAACCCTTACCTATACCGCTTCTATTACAGCAAACCCTCAAAACCCAGTATACCATAATGTGATTGCCCATAGATTTTTGTCGACATATGCTAAGAAGAAAAGAGCTGGCCTTCCTTTATATGAGAGACAAAATTAGTCAATCAAATACCTTCTCCGACCCTCAACCTGTTCAGCCATTAACTACGAAGTCATCAAATGTAATTTATATGAAATGATTCATATGAAATACAAGGAGTTTGACACAATCTACATGGACGCATCCAAATCTGAAGATGGCGTGGGAGCCGCTTATACTAGTCTCAAATCTAATTCATCATTCAAACTCCCCTTAGAAAGCTCAGTGTTCACTGGGGAACTTAACACCATATGGAAAGCACTGCATTACATAGAGAAGAACAACTCCATGAAATTATGTCAGATTTTTTAAGTGCCCTAGAAGCAATTAACCAATTATACTCCAACCATCCCATCATTCGTCATATAAATGAACTGATCAATATACTCTATGGAAAAGAAATAGTCATAAAATTTGTATAGGTCCCTTCTCACGTAGGTATAAAAGGAAACGAAAAAACTGACAGATTAGCTAAAGAAGCCACTTTCAGTCATTTAAGCAGTATAGAAAACTATATTGTCCATACAGATATGAAACCGTACTATAAGAAAATCCTCACTGAATTATGGCAAGATCAATAGAATGGGTCTTGCAGTAAACTTTCCAAAGTAAAAACAAGTGTACTTCCATGGATACATCCCCCGACAAGTAGGAAAACCTAGGTCATAGTATCTCGCCTGCGAATAGGCCACACTCCCCTCACCCGTGGATACCTCATTGCTGGCGACACCAGCCCTATGTGTGAAGTGTGCGACTCTTCCGTAACTGTGAAACATATCTTAACAAAGTGTGTGCTATATTCCAACAAAAAACTAATTCATGGCATCCCGCCTTCAATTAACATTAGGACCTAAGTATAATTGTTCCTGCGAAAGTTTAATTTAAAACGTTTGTCATTGTTAATCTTTTATAGTATATTTGTGTCAATTTTCCTGTTTTACCCTGTATAAAAGGCAATTGAGAGGTAGATTTTGTGAATAAAAACTTGTCGACGGCACGAAAAAGTTATCTTCTCATTTCTTCGTATCAAACAAAACCAAAGTCTTGCCCAAGTCGAAAAGTAAAACAAAGTCAGATACATAAGTGGTCCTTCGAGTTTTTAATAAGAACAACCATATGGAAGATGTCTGCTTCACGTTCAGTACCTTTAAGAAGAAGTGGAACGATAAAGGCAAAAGTACCAGAAATTCTTGACAACGGCTGTTAAATCCATGGAAAACTAGAAATCCCTGCAGAATTTGAAAGTAACAAGAAAAAAATACTTTCAGAAATATCAATTGAAGTTGGAATTTGAACTTGAGAAGGAAAAACGTCTAGCAGAAATTGAAAAACGTCTAATAGAGAAAGAAGCTATGTTCAAACAAGCTGAATTTGAAAGCCCTGGTGTATCCATTTATTCAAAACAAGAAGAAGAAACGAAAACACAAATTAGTAAAGGGTCATTCATTAAAAATTGGGTGAAATCAACAAATGATAACATGATAACAATAGTTTCTCTCACGAAGATATGACGGAAGACCAGAAAGTGAACACATTCATGGCCAGACAGTCGTTCAGCAAGGAACTTCCAATATTTTCTGGACAAGCTGGAGAGTGGATCAATTTCCTTAATCAGTTCAAAGAAACAACAAAAATTTGTGGATTTTCCAATGCCGAAAATATTGTGCGACTTCAAAAATGTCTAAGAGGTAGAGCCAGAGAATCTGTTAACGCTTTGCTCAGTTTTACTCAAGAAGTCGACAAAATTATCAATACACTGGAAAAACGATTCGGTAGACCCGATATAATTATACAATACCAAATAGATTCTGTAAGAAGGATTCCCGACTTGAGAGAAGACAGATTAGACAATATTTTAGACTTTTCCAATAAAATTCAAAATCTGGCAGTTACTGTGCAAGGTTTAAAACGGGATGAATATTTGTTGAATCCAAACCTTTTGAACGACGCAGTGATCAAATTGAGCACACATTTTAAAATAGAATGGGGAAAACAATGTGGAATTAAAACGTCTGAAAAAGTCTGTCACAATTGTAGAATTTTCTCTTTGGCTTGAAGAAATAAGTGAGGCCATAATGTTTGTTGTTCCTGAAAGAGAACTGTATAAAAAAAAGAGATATGTCTGTACCACATCCATTCAAGCAGATAAACTAACATTCAGATGTGAATTGTGCAAGAAAGATGGACATAAAGTAGAAAAGTGCCACAACTTCAAAAATTTGAATTTGAGAAACGTTGGGACTGGGTGAAAGGAAATAAAGTATGTTTCAGTTATTTAGGATCATCACATTACACAAAACTTTGTAAAAGCAAGAAAACATGTGATGTTAATGGCTGCCTTTACAAACATCATCCTTTGTTACATAAAGAACCTGAAACAGTACTGAAGAGCAAGTCTGCCATCATTCCGCCAGGATCAAGGAGTCTGAAGTTTTATTGAGAAGAGCTCCTGTAGAATTAACTGGCTCCAAAGGCTCCTATGCTCTTTTTGATGAAGGTTCTACGGTGACCATGGTTGATGCTGCATTGGCTGAGACATTAGGTGCCACTGAACCGACAGAAAGTTTGAAATTCAGTTGGACAAATTCTATATCCTGTGACGAACTTCACTCGAAGAAGATCAGTTTGAAAAAAAGAGGAAAGAATGAAGATACTGAGTACGATTTGAATAATGTTAAAACTATCCATAACTCATCTCTTCCTGTACATTCAATGAACTTTAAAAGTCTATCTAAGAAATGGAATCATCTTCAACAAGTGAATATTGAATATATGCATTGTGTGAAACCACAAATTCTTATCGGACAGGACAACATTGATCTCATCATTGCTAGAGAAGTCCACGAAGGAGGAAAAAACCAACCTATTTTATCTCGATCGAAGTTGGGATTGGTTGTGCATGGAAATAACACAAAACAGTATTTTGGACGAGTAGATCAAGAATTTTCCTTTTTTATAAACCATCAATATGACGATTTGGACCAACTAGTTAAAAATTCTTTCAAAATCAAGAATTTGGGTGTAAAATATTATGAAACATTACAACATCCAGATGAAATCAGAGCCTCTTAAATTTTGGAATAGACGACGAAAAGGATAGCTGCAAATAGATGGGAAACTGGACTTTCATGGAAAAATGACAATCTAAATTTACTAAATAATAAACCTATTGCCCTGTGCCGATTAAAATCCATAGAGAAAAAGATGAACAGAAGCGAAGATTTTGGTCTTGAATACGAAAATAAAATAAGTGAATATTTAAAAAAAAAGTATGCTCGAATAATGCCTGCGGAGGAGGTATTGAAGGATATTATGAACGTTTGGTATCTGCCACATTTTGCGGTAACAAATCCTAATGAACCCGGAAAAATACGGTTTGTGTTTGATGCAGCAGCGAAAACAAATGGAATCAGTCTCAATGATGTTCTTCTGAAAGGTCCAGACCTGCTGAATTCCTTACTTGGCATCATCTTCAAATTCATGCAGAGAAATATAGCTGTGACTGCAGATATTCAGGATGTGTTCCATAGAATCCAAATCATATCTATGGATAGGCATGCACAGAGATGTTTGTGGAGAGACAGACGGAGTCATGACAAAAATACACAAGAATATGAAATGACGGCTATGATTTTCGGGGCAGTATCATCTCCAACATCGGCTCAATATGTTATGAGAAGAAATGCTGCGGAATTTGAGGCAGAATTTCCACAAGCTGTAAAAGCCATTAAAGAGCCACACTACGTCGATGACTACCTCAATAGTGTAGATACAATTGAAGAAGCAAAAAAAATATCATCGATTGTGATCGAAGTTCATAGTCGAGAAGGTTCTGTCATACGGAACTGGTCTAGTAATTCCAAAGATGTTTTGAGCTTCGAAATTCCGGAGAAAAAAATATGGACCTAGAAAAGGAGTTGCCTTCACCCACTGCGAGAATTTTAGGACTATTTTGGAACCCAAATGAAGATGTTTTTTCTTTTTCAATAAAGTGGGACTCCGAAGATCTCAAAATGTTACTTGCCAAAAACGTAACAAAAAGGAAAGTACTAAAAACAGTCATGTCAATCTTTGATCCTTTTGGCTTCCTGAATACTTCCCCAATAGCTGCTCGAATTCTTCTTCAGGACATTCGGCGTTTAAAAATTGGATGGGATGATGAACTAAATGGAGAAATGATGAAAAAATGGAGAATGTGGGTTGAAAATATTGAAAAAATCTCAACTTCCTCCATTCCTCGTTGTTATGTTTCCAATATTTTTGAAGCCGAAGAAATGCAGGTTCATATTTTCTTTGATACAAGTGCCCAGGCATATGCAGCTGTTGTCTACCTTCCAATCAAGAAAAAAGATTCCATTCAAACTAGTTTTGTTATATCAAAGTCCAGAGTAGCCCCCATCCAAAAAATGATGTCTATTCCAAGACTTGAACTTATGACTACGGTTCTGGGAAGTAGACTGGCAGTTTGCATTAAAAAAGTCACAATATCAAAATTGACTCATGCTATTTTTGGACGGATACAAAAACCATCATTGGATGTATCAAGGCCGATACCATGATTTTCAAGTCAAGTGTAGCACAAGTTGTAGGAAAGTTTGAAAAAAATGACTTCATCACAAAGAACCAATGGCTAAAGTCTCAATTGCTTGCTGATCATTTCTGGTGCCATTGGATCACAGAATATTTGCCGGTATTAACCAGAAGAACAAAATGGTGCACATCACCCACAAGAAAAATCAAGGTTGGAGACATGGTGATTCTAGTCGACAGCCAATTCTTGAGAAATACTTGGCCCAAAGGTATAGTTACTGCAACATATCCAGGTGCAGATGGCAATGTACAAGTGGTCGATGTTAAAACAAATATTGGTACATACAGAAGACCTGTTACCAAACTTTGTCTTCTAGATGTTGATCAACATGAAGAAAAGTGGTGAATAAGATTTCATCACTGGGAAGGAGTGTTCCTGCGGAAGTTTAATTCAGAACGTTTGTTATTGTTAATCTTTTTCTTTCATTTTGATGTATGTTTGTGTCAATTTTCCTGTTCAACCCTATATAAAAGACAATTGAGAGGTAGATTTTGTGAATAAAAAGTTGTTGTCGACGGTACGAAAAAGTTATCTTCTCATTTCTTCGTATCAAACAAAACCAAAGTCTTTCCCAAGTCGAAAAGTAAAACCAAGTCAGATACAATAATATTCAAAATATTGTAAAGTTTTTAGAAAATGTTCAACCTTATACAATACCACTGCAACTGCAACAGTCCCTAATTACCATGGAGGTTGATGCGACTTTAAATAAAGTAAAGTAAAAAAAAAAAGAATCCTTACATTTGAAGAACGAATTTTCTACGGCATAAACTCCTTGAGAAAGTTTCACCAGACGGACGTAACCTATAACAGGCCCCGTTCGTTGCATTTCAAAGATTTTAGTGCTTGTGCATAGGTACAAATACATGAGGAATTACCTGAATATAACTTTACGATCTACGATCTGTTTCTCGATGAAATAAAATAACTCCTGCAGAATACTAATGGGATTACTTGTGATGCACTGTTTAGAACCTTTGGTGTAGTAACACCCTTCCTCTCGAAGATGATCACTTGGTGATCGAAACACGTGTCAACGTGTTGAAATAACGGTTTGGTGTGGGAAAAAGCTTCAGTAATATTCACTAATGAGATTGTTTCATTTAACAGGTGGAACTCTACTTCATACTTCTATGCCAACTCGTCCACATATACTACTACAACTAAAAATCGACCACGGTTGATTTGTGAATCTATTGAAACAATTTCAAACGAATGAAATTGAAAGAGTCTGAATTTCAAATGTTAGTTAAATTTATAGCGCGCAAGATGTCACCGCGGTCAATTTATTATTGTATCTGAAATTACGGTGCAGATGTGACAGGGGCTGTTAAAATAGAGGATGTTGCAGCTGAAATCGACATTACAAACATCCTGCTCGGAGAGCGTATTTAATTCAAGTTTGGTGGACCATTATGTTGACAAATTTGCAAAAACAGTTCGGGCTTGAATGAATGATATTCGCAGTATAATAATAATGGCACAATCGAATGTAATTTGCATTAGATAAAATTCAAGCAGGGCGAAAAGTCAGATTTATTGGACAACTGTACAAATACATTAGGTGAATTCACATGAATTGTAGTTTAACCAACCAGGGTACACCTTGAAATCATGAATTGAAAGATTTTATTGTCTTTTTCTTTCTTTTTTAATATGTTGGAAAATATAGAAAACAGGAAGATAAGCAGGTCAAATCGAGTACTCTTGTATCCCTCTAGTTTGTGCTGATATCTATCGGGAAAGAAATCTATCTATATGTTCATCATCTTCTGATAGAATTCCATCAGCTACGAAGGCCATCTTTTTCAGAACATATATCAAGGAATTATCAGAGGAAAAAAGTATAGACGAAGCTGGTCAGCAGGCAGCATGACTAGAGCAATACAAAAAAGTATAAGGAAGGATGGTGTACAATGAAATTACGTTAGAAAAGAGAGAGAAAAATGCTCGTTAGCTAGATACGTCTTTAGAATTGGCAGCTGACAAAACTCTTAGGAGGTTGGAGATCATTTGTTCGGAATTTCAGAAAAACGATTCAGTTGAACTCATTCTGTTTTTTGAAAGAGATACTTGCATTTGATCAGGCAAAAAGTGAAAACACTTTGATTAATATCAATAAAGTGACACAGTTGACTGTTGAATACTGGTTGTATGAATTTCTGGAGAAAAACAATACATTTTCAATGGAAAATCTAAAAAAAAACCTATCACTATCGCAATACTGTTCGAAATTTTCGTGAACTTCATCCATGGAAAACGAAATTGCAAGTTAAGGCTTTTACTGAGAACGGTATGATAATCAACAACCATATTGCCAAGGCTCATCAATTACAAATTTGGCGACTGGTATAAACCGGGAGGAAAAAATAACCTCTCGGTTTTGAGGAGTCAGTCGTGCGGGAAATTTTTTGAAAGAAACTCTTCCTAGACTTTGAAGAGATTTTGTTATTGTTATTTACTTTGTTTCTGTCATCTTCTTCATCAATTTTGTTGGATTTTTTAATTTCTTTACTATTGAATATAGTAGTTTGAAGGTTCAAAGCCAGTTTTTTTTTAAAATTGATCAGAGTAACCTTTAAAAAAAATGACTGTGATATGGAGAAATCCGCATTTGTTGACACCAACTGCTAAATTCAATTTGACAAAACAATCACGGCATTAGCGAGAGGGGTTTCAAAGGTGACCAATCAGAGTCTACGTTATTACAAGACATTGCAAACTTTCAAACCAAGAATAGCGTGAAACAGTAGTATTTACGTTACTGACCAAACAATAATGATTGTCTTACGACAAACTGAAGTTTCAACTTGTCTGGACATGAATTTTATTGTGAAATTGTAGGTAGATAACCGATAGAATTCGTCAAGTTGGGGTTATGAGTTGACGAAATTCGTTAAATAGAGGCGAATAGTATGACTAAGTATGACTAAAATTCGTTATGAAAAGGTTTTGACAAATGTATCCGTAATGTAGAGATATATTTCTTATTGACTCTCACGGGCAGTTCTAGGGGATTTCAAAAAAGTCGTTAAATCGAGTCAATCGTTATTGAGGGTCGTTATATTGAGGTTACACGTTATACGAAGTCCGGCTATTAAATAACGAGACTGCGCGCCTAGATGACGGGTGGAGAAAAAACGAGTAGTTCGTTGGATATCTGGAAATCTTCTCTATTCACGTACCAAAGCACGTTTCTAGTGAGGGCCGAGAGAGCACTGAAGATGACCAGCACCCACGTTGCCCTGTCACTGTTCCAACTCCGGAAACAGTGATCAAAATCAACCAAATTGTGCATACTGATCATCGAATGATCCTCCGGATGCTTGCCGAGGCTGTGAATGCCGATAAAGAAATGGTTGAAAAAAAAATCACACGTGGAATAACACATGACAAAAGTCTTGCGAAGTTAGGGCCAAAAGCTTTTGCGTCAACAGTTTCACTCGAATTTCTTTGAAAGGTTAGAAGAAGATCTTGGTCTGATGAAAAACATTATTACTTGCGACGGAACGTGGATTTTTCAATACAATGTTGAAGCAAAGTGGCAATCGATGCATTGGAAGACGCCCAAATCGCCCAGAATCATGAAAGCGAGGATTTTTCAGACGGGATCGTTTTTTTCGACATTAACGCTATCGTGACAACTCAATGGATTCCAGGGGGTCAGACTGTCAACCAGGCTTACTATTTGTCAGTTTTGGCAATACTGCGAAAATGAATTAGTATAGAACGGCCCGAGTTGTGGAAGAGCAACTCGTAGATTCTACACCAGGACAACGCACCTGCCCATAACGCGCTATCTGTGTAGCGGTATTTGGCCGATAAACGCACTCCAGTGCTCGAACACGCGCCGTACCCGCCAGATTTGGCACCCTGCCTTTATTCAATTTCCAAAGACAAAATCTGTTCTGGAAGGAGCCCGATTCGAGTGAATGGAAGCGGTAAAGCAAAAAACGACAGAGCTCCTGAAGGCTCTCACCGAAGAAGACTTCCATCACTGCTTCTATCAATGACAAAAAGCGTATGGTAGGATGTGTGGCGAGAGGAGGGACCTATATTGAAGGGGAGCATTCGAATGTAGAATCATTTTTATGATAAACCCTTTTCCGTAACCAGTCTCGTTATTAAATATCCGGACCTCGTAATATTATTGTTGATGAATATATTTTAACCATGGATTGGCCCAATAGATCTCGACGAACCGTATCGCATGAGAACTACTTTACTGAAATACTAGCGAATCACTGAAGATGACTCCATTATTGAAAATGTATGTAGAGATGCATGTTTCCAACAAAGTTAGTTTATGGTGTATGCACTGCATATTTTTCAAAATGAACTGTTGCTGCCTGCTTGTATTCACATTCAAACATTCACCAATTATAAGTGAATATACTCATCCACCCATGCGAAATCGATTAGGTTCAATTACAGAATTTCCTGGTTTTATTCATGCGTTAACTTTGATTGCCGGTTGGATTGCGTAATAGGGATATGACATCACAAAATTCACTGAATATATTTATTTTTCTCCAGAACTGACTCTCAATATTATTCAGCATCATATTACTCATGTCACAGTAATAATCTGATAACTCATCCTCAGTAAAATAGTTTCAGTTGACCACAAAACATTGTGTGTAATTTCAACTTTTAGTTAATTTTTCACTAAATTCTTACAGAAAACATAATTTGATTTTATTCAAATAGACTACCCGATTTTTTGAGAAAAAAAGCTCTTCGATTTCCAATTTCCTGTCTTTCAAGAAGTGGAGATGCAGAAAAATATAGAAAGTAATGGGGGTTCATGACGGTATTCTAGGATTATCTTGAAAATGACATTTTTCTTCTCCCTGCATTTTAAACAAATCATTACGTGTATGACAGCAGGAAGGTAATTTATTTATTTAGAATATTAATTTAGAATTTACAGTATTTTAAATTGAAAAGAAATTTAAAAAAAAATAGATAAGATATGTAACATTCACTCTGATAAATATGATCTCATGAATACATGCAATTGTCCAAAAGCCAAAATCAGTGAATTTTTTCTCCATATTCTCTGTAAAATTGAAATAAAAATCACATTTTCAGTAAATTCATTGTTCAACAGTTTGTGGGTTGGTAAGGAATCTATTTATATCCGTGAATCAACAATCACTTGTTTTAATTATAAGCTATCATTTAGTATCTCGTAAAAATTCGAAATGAGTGACAACGATTAGGAAACTTGTGTTATCCCACCATATATTACCGAGCAAGTAAATATTGCAAAGAATGATTTGTTGTCAGCAAAATCAGTAAAGAAATACGATAATAATTTCGAAAACTTGATGAGTTGGAGAGAAAAAAAAACAACCCCGATTTCCGAAAACGTTATTCTCGTTTATTTCGAAGATTCAGCAAAAACTTCGAAACCATCGTCATTATGGGCAATTCACTCTATGCTGAGGAGTACCCTGAATATTAATAAAAATGTGAGAGAGGCACGTAATTCAAAATTACGTGCCTCTCTAGAACGCAAATCTGAGCCATAATCTCGAACAATCATATTGTATCATTCCTTTCTACGATCAGTCGTAGAAAATGTATAGTACGCAACTCGTGCTCACAATTTTTCGCTTGTAGGTAATTGGCTTCTTATCCTACTCGGTACGTAATATACTATTTCTATTTCAATTATGAATTGTATATCATTGAGTCGTCAGTTTTTCATTTCAGATTCCATGCAAGCTAGCTGTCGAGCTTGAGTTCCTTCATTAACGGCTGAAATCATGGTAAATCTACAAAACATGTTCTCAAAGTTGAAGCGATTTCAAGAAAAACAATTGTAGATATTTTCAAAAAGCTACTGCAAATGCTACTGAAATTAGCTGAAATGTAAATTACGGGTTTCTCAAACGGGCCTAGCAGCAGCAGAAGTTTCGAAAGCTTGTTTCAATAACCCAAATATTGTTAAGCAAATGAAACTCTCTAGAACATGGCTAAACAAACGATAAAGAATATTGTTCAAATGCAAATCATTAAAGACGTGAAAACAAAACAAGGTTTCGAGAGAAGCTACTGAGCATTATTTTGTATCAAAAAATCTCATAAATATAGTAAAATTCAGCAGTAACGCTACATTAACTGTTGAATATTTTCTTAGATAAATTGTACCCGGCGCATTCACCAAATATGTCGGGCCTGTTCAGCTCACTAGGGGGTAATTAGGGATAGTTGAAAACTCAGTGACACTATATTATGTGATAAAAGAGTCAAGTTGATGAATATTGTTTTTAAATTGACAAGGGTATATTTTTTCAGATTAGTTTTGGAGAAAGGAAGCTTTTGGCTCCCTATAACTCAATCTTCATAGACAAAATTTAAGAAACTCACAAAGGAAAAGAGGAAGGTATTGATTTCAAAATGAACTATTTACAAAGCTGTGGAGATCAGGCCTACATGTTACTATTGAATACAAATATGAACAAAAATGTCTCTCGAAATGACAAGTTTCATATAAACATTGAATTTTACGAAAAATGTTTGTGAAACAACTACTTTCTTATGAATATTGAAATATACAAAAATATTTCTTCATTCAGTTTATACTCCAAACATTCGTTATGGAATTGAATCAGATAACATTCACATAAACGCTAAACAATATAGTATATGGAAGAGACAAACTTTCACTCACATGGAGCACTGTCAACCTCAATGGGGATATCGATGTTCAGGAATGAGATACTCGTCTCTTCAGCACCAATCTGGATAACATTTCAACATTGAGCACACAATTCATTCATAACATTGCGACTTAAGGTAGGGTTTGGTTAGGTCCAAAGTCAGTGGGCCTATTTGACCCTCCATTGCAACCTGCACCTATTCACGCTCAATCAAATAAACCCAGCTTCTTCACGAAGCCGATAAGTCTGGATGGTGAGTGGTCTTTCAGGTCAGATTATTAAAGTACGGCTCTGTCGAACTCTGAAAACCTGATTCGGTCCCCAGCGGGGCAGGCACAAAGTATATGCTCTGCTGTTTTATAGTTAATGAGGTGGTCGGAGAGTCAAGGTGCAAGATTCCCACCTTGATACCCGCGACAATTTTCCCATGTGAAGGTTTTTGCGCCTCAGCTACACCTGACGATGTCTTAGATTCAACCGGACAGATTCTGCGTACGCCGCTCAAGAATTTGGTGCAAAGCGGTTTCATGAGGTACCCCGCTCTTGAGGAGACGAATCAGTCGTTTCCTGGCTACACCACCAAATCTTTTTTTAGGATCAGGAGTTGAAGAGTTGAAAAGCTCTCGCTCCTGTCCTAAATTTACAAGGAGGTCAGTTGGAGTCGTAAGCTCGACATCCATCTCCTCTGTAGACTCGCTCCTGTTCTAAATTTACAGGAAGGTCAGTTGGAGTCATAAGCTCGACATCCATCTCCTCTGTAGACTCAGCGTCAGGAAGAATTTTTAAGTTTACTCTGTTCATAACGGCAGAGCCTCGCATTACCGTGACGACGAGAGGGCGCCCGGTATCTCGAAGGTTCCGTAGAGACAGCTGATAGGCTCAGTGTCATTCATCCTCTCGGCACGGATACACACACATTAGGATCAGGCCATCTTTGGGATGTCATTCAGTTAGGGAATAACAGAACCACAAGTGATTCTGTCATTCCCGTATCCAGCGGGGCTACGTGGAAGCAGGCATCCGATGGCCGGTTTGCTCAACCCCCACATTCCAAGTCAATGCACTCGCCAAAAACAGCATGCACAGTGGTTCAGGCAGTGAAAGATGAACAAAGCCAACCCGCGACTTTGCCATGACTAAGTGGAATCTCCTCATGTCACGATGACAGTACGTGATGACATTCATAAGCTTCTTCGATTCAATCCCAGATATATAAAACTTTCATAGACCATATTATGTAGCTTTCCTATGGATGATGTCTGATTCCATTCCATATCGGATGCTTGAAAAAGAAACTGTATGGAAAAAAGTTTTTCCGTGTATTCCGATGTTATAAAAAAGTAGTTAAACCAAGAGAACTTTTTGTGCGTTTGTATTTGGAAGAAACTTTCATGCATGATCTGCACATCTTCGTGAAGAGTTAATTTTGAAATCATTTGCTTTTTTTCTTCCTTCAGAAGTATCTCACATTTCTGTGTAAAGACTTGTTGAAAGACGAAGTTGAAATCCATAACCTTCGTTTCCCAAATTATTTCTATACTTGAACGCTTCAGCAAGGGTGATGCGAAAAGAAAAATCTATGATCAAATAAATGAGCTGATAGAAATGCAACAAACTGTATGTTGGTCAGGATGAGCAAAACATTTAAGGTTTTGAGGAACATTAATCACATATTCTGTTTCATTTACTAGAAGAGCTCAATATGTCTCAGAATATGGCAAGAATTGTGGAATTGGCCGCGGTGATCGTTCGCCCGACTCACGATCGGAAGACCGTGTGTTCGATTCCTGCCTCGACCAGATATTTTTCTCGAAAGAATTTATCTGGTTGAAGCTGGGATAATTTTGCAATCGTGTTAGGAATCACACGTTAAAAGGTAAGACCTCGTTAGTTCTTAGCTCGCACAAGTTTCTCAACTTCTGAGAGTTGTCGTACGTATGGTAAGTGAACATTTACGATGCAGAACAACTCAAAGTCGTCTCCACAATTCATCATCACCCTCAGAGGTCCGAATGACAAAATCATCAGTCAGTAGATGTTTTGAACCTATATAAGTTCATCATCAGCTAATTATACAAAAAAAATCTACAATAAAAGAAGAACAACTTAACAATAGTTATTATAATGAAGTATAAAAATACCTACATGAAGAAGAACATTTTTTAATGAAGGAAAGAAAGTTATCACATGTTACAAATGAATAATTGGTAACAATGACATGTTGATAGCAATGAAAATTTTATATTTAGTAATATGAAGGAAGTTTATAACATCTTAGCTATGGGAGGCTTAGAGGCTTCATACTAATTAATATCAAAATAAAAAACCCACATGAAAACGAGTTCTAATGAAAGAAATTCGAACTAAATTGTATAAGAAAGAAAAATGAACTGTCAAAAATATATAAAGAAATGAAGTCTAGATGACATGGAACAGTGACAAGAGACCTGCAAACACAGAACACAACAGAAGAAGGACCACCACATACATATCAACTCGTGTTCTGAGCAAACAAATTCCGCATACAATCTATACATGCCAGCTTGTTACAATCATTCGTTTGAATAATCCTATGAGTTCAACTGGGAAATCAGTAAGTTTGGAAGGGAAATTGTCCCGATCAGCACCACCATGCGAGTCATCTATTGCCGATACATGAAATGAAAAAAAGGTGTTAAACAAGCCGGAGCAGACCACCAAACTACTGTACAACCATACTAATAAAATGAATGAAATAAAGGTTCATGGAAGATCAAGACCGGGGAAATTCAGTTAAAATCAAGGAAATTGAAAAACTTTTTGCAATCAAACTGAACTTATTCATTAAGAGAGATTACATTGGGGTTATTATTAGCAGAGTTGGTTTCAAAAATTTCAAGAAAATTGAGTAAAGTGGCTTGAGGTTTTCGAAATATTCGGGAATAGTCTGGTTGAAGAAAATTCTGAAATATTCCAGGTCGTTGTAAAACTATCAGAAGAGTTGAATGATGTGATAGCTCTCTATATCCCTCATCTGTTGAGAAGCTTTCCGTATTCAACTGAAAGGCATAGTTTTGGAGGCCTGGTAGTTCCTTACATATAAACACAATAATTTTTCAATCTAAAAAAGTAATAAAAAAACTACAAATGAGGCTAGAAACAACATGTACTGGAAGAGTACTGTTGATCTTAGTTTTAGCCTGGAAGAAGAAGAAACTAAACTAGAGAAAAAACAAAAAAAAAGAAGAAAAAAAAAGGAATGTGAGGAGGAGGGAGAGAAAATATGTTTAATGTTTACACTGAAATTTTTTTGGAAGTATAAAATCTATGAAATCAATGAGTTTCTGATTGAGCAGCGGTGATATATTGTTTGTAACATCACTCAAATAAAAAAACTTCACTAACTTTATATTTTTGTGGAATATTATATACAAACTATATATGTTATAACTGAAGAATCGTCGATATAGAGTGATTCGATGGGGCGGAGGAGAAAGTAACCCTTTAAACCTCGAATTTAAAGTATGTACATCGTTACAAAATCTTATTTCGTCACGAAGTGGAGTATAGTAGATTTAAGATGCAGAAAAACTCAAAGTGACCTCCACAATTTAATTTCACTTCAAAAAACTATAGCAAATTACAATCGAATCAGTGTAATGATATTTATGATTTTTTATAAATACCGTTGTTTTAACATCAACACTTTGTATCTCAGAAACTAAGCAACTCCGGACGTATGTTCATGAGAACTTTTTTCTTAAAACGACCTAACGAATCACCCCCTGAAGTTCCGTACTGTAGTTTGAAAACACCCTCTATACTTCTTCATATGTATCCATGATGAATGCGAAGGTTTATACTCGCATAAATTGAGGATAATGAAAATATTTCTTTCAACCTCTCACACAGATGCATCTGGGTATAAATATGCAAGAGATCAATGGAAGATTGGTGGACTTTCTCTTGTATTTGTAGAAAAAATAACCCACATGGCTTTTTGAGATGAAATGACAGTTACCCAATGTCTTTAAGTTTCCTGTATATGTTAATAGAAAAATGCAACTAGTTTTTCCATTCAAACGATAACATCAACAATAACGAAGTTACCAATAGTCCGCACTTATTTTACTTCAATCTGTATAGCTTGTTCAAAACTTTAATGCATACTTCGAAGGAACATCTACATTTTTGTAAAGGCAAATGAAAATAAATATTCATTTTTCCGGTTCTGCTCTTTTGTGGCATATTAAAAAGAATCTCGTCCCCAAAGGGACATTTCATCAAATCGCTCCGCTGTATTCGCTCCAAGAAAATCTCTTATTCGATCTGCACAAACCAGCATCATTGTACCACAACAATACGTCCCCCCGTTTTCTTGAACGATGTCGACTTTATTGCCAACAATTTTGCATAATACCCTGTGTTTACCCCTTCAGGATATTGTAAGGAGAAAATTCTATAGACATAAAGATTTCAGCTTTTGCCGCACTTGCCTGCGGCAAGGACTTTGAGAGAAATAGAAAGCAGGAATGACTTATTTGGAAAGTGAGATTGAATTTCTGAACAGGAAGGAAAGCGTTTCTCAGAGGATTGTTGTGGGTTTTGATCTAATTGAATTTGCGATACTGTCGAAAAATGCGTTGGAATGAAATGACTGAGATTTCAGAGAGAAAGTGATTCCGTTGGGTATTGGATTCCAATTTAACGTTTGAGAAGGAATGGTAAGACTTTATGTACAGTAGGGGTTGGGTCATATTGGAAAATGGTCCTCTCTTCTGAGATATTCGATATTACTCTGGAAGAAACGGCTCTCATAGTTCCGGGTAAGATTGAGTAAGAAAAGGAAAGATATTTTTTGAGGTGACAGAAGGTACTCCTTTGAATTCTACGTAAAGTAGATACAAGGCAGTGCTGTTTGATGGTCAGCAGCACACCTTAAGCCAAAACTTTGTGATTTGGCGGTTATTAGCCGTACTGCGGGCATAAAAGGCCTTTTGGATGATCTGACTCACATCGTGACTCCATCCCGTGTATCTACCGTTCAATCTTCAGAACAATAAGGCTGAGATTACGGTTCTCCGATTCGGAAAGCGACTAACAGGCAGTGAACAAGGCGATGTTTTTCTTTCCAGGTGAAGGAATATCATTAGAACCTCCGCATTAGAACGAGCTAGTTCATGTAGTTTCTCAGTGTGATCTGATTGTCCCAACTGGTGGCATGATGAGAGTCTTCTCTTCAACTTTGCCAACTGCTTCCCCAACTGCTGGTGAAGTAACTTCGTTGATATGCTGAAGAGGCATGTCCTGTGCGAGTGCCCGGAGTTATCGTCAATAAGAGAGTGTGTGTTCGGCGAGTCTTGGCCTACACCTGCCGATATAAAGGAGATGTCTCCCAGCGACTTGTCCACCTTCCTGGAAAGGACAGGATGGACGATGACCTAGGAGGACAACTTCTCGGGAGGATGTACAATGGGTCACATGTGGCCTAAGTGCGTGGGCTTACACTCACCCTCCCTACTCTACAGATACAGAGATACAGATGCTGAAGAGAAGATGTTCAGCTTTTTGGAGATGAGATATATGATCCATAAGACTTTGATAAAAAAAGACGGAAATTTTCACATCACCAAGCAATCATTCTTGCCATGTATTATATTCGTGAGGGCTCATTACTCTTATATCAATGCATAAGACAATCGCTCGGCTCATGCGTCCACTAAAAGTTTCCTTTGACATGGTCAAGGTTATCGACGGTTGGCAAGTCATCGTTATGGGTATCACCACCATGCCTCTGACCTCACCAAATGAGTCAGATGTTGGGGCCCCTTCCTTGCTTTCCAGAAATTGAGTTTTGGGTGATGTTTATTTGCCAGGTGTGAGAACATCATTAAAACCTCCACATTAGAACGAGCTAGTTCATGTAGTTTCAAGATGACTCTGTGTAATCTGATTGTCCCAACTGGTGGCATGATAAGAGTCTTCTCTTCAACTTCGCCAAATGCTGGTAAAAATGCCACTTCCAAAACTCCGTTGATACGCTGGAGAGAAGATGTTCAGCTTGCCGGAGATGAGATATATGATCCATGAGATTTTGATAAAAAAAGGCGGAAGTTTTCACACCACCGAGCGAACATTCTTGGCATGTTCTATATTCGTGAGGGCTCATAACTCTTGTATCAATGCATAAGACCATCTCTCAGCTCATGCGCCCACCGAAGGGCCTAGTTCTCTGTGTGATCTGATTGTCTCAACTGATGGCGTGACGAGAGTCTTCTCTTCAATTCCGCCAACTGGTGGTAGAACTGCTGAAGAGGAAATGTTCAGTTTGCCAAAGATGAGATATATGATCCATAAGATTTTGATCTTCCCATATGAAGGTTTTTGCACGTCAGCTACGATGCCTTAGATTCAACCGTGCAGGACTTTTTCGCCTCCTTGATGAATTATCACTTGAGCGCAAACGTTTGCTAACCTGCTCATGGGGGGTTTGTTTCTCCACCTGAGACAGATTCAGTTTACTCCGCTCAAGAATTTTGTGCAAGGCCGTTTCATAAGGTACGCCGCTCTTGACGAGACGACTCAGTTGTTTCCTGGCTACACCACCAAACCTTTTTTCAGGTTCAGTTATTGGATCAGTGGATCAGGAGTTGGAGAGTTGAGAAGCTGTCGCTCCTGATATGAATTTACAGGGAGGTCAGTTGGAGTCGTAAGCTCTACATCCCTTTCTTCTGTAGACTCGCTCCTGATCTGAATTTACAGCGAGATCAGTTGGAGTCGTCAGCTCGATATCCCTCTCCTCTGTAGACTCGCTCCTGATCTGAATTTACAGGGAGGTCAGTTGGAGACGTAAGCTCGACATCCATCTCCTCGGTAGACTCAACGTCAGAAATAATTTTCAAGTTCACTTTGTCCATAAAAGTCCCAGGAGTAGCTAGGGAAAGAAGGTCATTCACGGCAGAGCCCCGAATTACCGTGATGAGGCGATGCTACGAGGAGAGGGCGCCCGGTATCTCGAAGGTTCCGTAGAGACAGCTGATAGGCTCAGTGTCATTTATCCTCTTGGCACGGATACACACACACCTTAGGATTAAGCCGTCGTTGGGATGCAATTCAGTTAGGGAATAACAGAACCACAAGTGATTCTGTCATTTCCGTATCCAGCGGGGCTATATGGAAGCAGGCATCCGATGGCCGGATTGCTCAACCCCCTCATCCCAAGTCAATGCACTCGCCAAAAACAGCATGCACAGTGGTTCAGGCACTATTGATAATTTCAAATAAAAATATTACCAACATTTTCAAAACAAATGGGAGATCCTGAAATGACCTGTCAAATAGATTGTTCGTAACTATGTGCAGTTCTAACAGATCCCTCTTCCTCATTACTATTCACGACGGGTTATAAATTCCAGCCGATCGATAAGAAATAGATAACGATACGGGGGTGGATCATTCAGAATTTACATGGTACGTTAGAGAGAATCGGCACCCTTATGAACAAGAGGAAACAGGTTCATAAACTTATTGCTGATAGTCGTGGATTCAGCCTCAAGTGAACATAAATTTGGCCACGGTTTTATTCTGTACGCAGAAGTTTGAATATAACTCGATTCACCGTAAACCTGCCACGTTTGGAGAAATAATTAGCAATTCTGTTCCGAATATAGTTATGAATCTGTTCACATTGTGAATCGGATTGGGTTTAGGAGAAAATTATGAACGTAAAGGATGATCGAAAGTGTTCCATCGTTTGAAAGTGAAACTTGCAAGATAATTTCCTTCGAAATTTATATTATTTGATGAATATATTTCTGAATAGCTGTGAGATGATTCACTTGATGAGGTCAAAAAAAATTGAAACATCATGGGTCACTTCCCGAACATTGGAGGTACTTTTTTCAACACTTCAATAATAGTAGGAGAACTCAACTATTATTGAAGTGTGAAAATTCATTGGGAGAAATGAATTTTATGAGAAAAATCAACAATATTACCAGTTTGAATCATATTTCATACACTTCTTCGTAGTATACCTACAAAAACACTCAAATCTTTCCGAATTGTTATATAGCAGTGAGTGGGAATATTCGATCTTTCACCGTAACCCGTAAGGGTTTATCGAGGCTTACACTTATTCACATTCGACCAAATAAACCCAGGTCCCTAATGAAGCCGATTAGATTATATGGTGAGTGGATGTTGAGTGGCCTTTTAGGTCAGGTGGTGAGAGTACGGTTCTTCCAAACTCTAAGGCAACACACATTGTCGTTCGACAGTCCGCGTCTGTGCATATGATGATTTAAATGACAGTGACTTGTGAGAACGCCTGTTAGACATCGTAGTTCATCCCTACTGTTGTCCATTAACTGTTTGGTATCAAGCTTCGAAGGGTGAATAAACGCCTTGGAGTGAGCCAATCCTGGAAGATTCTGCTCGAAGTCCATAAATCTTCTTGCCATCCAGGTATTCAATGTTTGTTTATTTGAGCCCAGAGTGATGCCAATGACAGGTTCTGGCTCGATGGAGCTGCTTGCAGCACCCTCCTTTGCAAGGGAGTCAGCAGCCTCATTGCCTTTCAGGCCAGTATAGCCAGCATTCCGCACCAAAGACAATCTGTTAAGTATTTCTATTCAGGATATTTGTTATTGTAAATTTGCCATCAATTTAGATGTTGCTTGATAGGAGCCAAGAACTTCCAACGCCCCTTGGCTGTCCGAAAATATTTTTATTGACTGGTGTATGAGGTTGAATTCTTCGAATTTCTCCGCACACAATTCAGTAGCGTGAATTTCCGCTTGAAATACAGTCGCATACGTCCCTAGGCAGGTTGATATATCTGTCCTGAGTGTGCGACTGAAAACACCTGCACCAGAACCTGAAGGTGTTTTCAATCCATCTGTGAACCAGCAACTATCTGCTCTTAATATTTTCTACCACGTAGTAACGGTTTCATCAATCAATTCATCGGGAGAAGGGTGTTTTCAAAAGATTCTTTTTACGCCAGAGGTTTCAAATTCTGGCCACTTATCATGTCAACAAAGTACAATAAAACTGAATTCACTTTGTCTTCAGTTGCCACTTTCACTAGTGTATTACTCCAATTTTGAGTTATTTCTTTACACTTGTTCAAAATTGATTTTCATGTTATCAAATTTAAGGATTTTTCTCCGGAGTTCATCGGTTACCGTGAAGAAATGAACTGATTCATAATAGAAAAATGAAATAGTCAAACGAAGTGTCTTTTCCAAAAATTGACTCTGTACAATATCGAAATCAACGATAGAGACAAGTAAACTTATTTCTCGTGCTAACCTTAACAGAAACTTGGAAAATCAGGCACAGGAAATATTTAAAGTTTATTTGTCGTTATGCGTGCCTGATTATTTCCTACATACCAAGCCGTTCGGAATTAAACTCAGGGTTGTAAAGAAAGTTCGTGGCTTGGAAGTTGGAAGTTACTGTGAAACTCCGTTTCATTGCTCTGCTACTAATTGTCACTGTGCATGAATGGGTGATATATCTGTGTTAGTCGAAGATATTTGTTATCCGAGGGCATAATGACACTATTGGTTGGAAGTGGAATAATGCTCTTCGCCTAGAATTATATAGCTCCGCAGTATATTTCTTGAAAAAAACTATATTTGCCTGACAAACCAGAATTTCTTCTGCGAGCTGGCTAGCAGAAATATCTGTCGACATTTGCTAGATCTCAATGTGTAAATGCACTAAAAGAGGTGAACAGTTCGATTTTCAATTCTAAGTACACATAATATACATTTTCTTAGTCCTTTTGAAGTGTTTTTGCCAGAAACCTCTGACAGTCCATCTAGAGCAACTGCCTATATGTGAGAAGTTTTCTTTCCTTATACGAGGAATTGGACAAATTTCGGATATGTAGTTGGTTACCTTGTGATGACAAACCTGTTGTTTGTTGTTCGCTTCAGCCCAGTTCAAAGAATGATACTTTGAAGAAATTCGATTTTTAATTATCGGAAATCATCGACTTTATGTTGATGATTGACACTACCTTGCACTGATGAGTGGTCAAACAGCCCGAAACCCGTCTGCAAGTGTGTTCCAATAACTGAAAATCTATTGCGGCAGTTCTATCGCCAACAGCATATGCAGGAATAACTCCAGTGAAGAATCCTGCACTGACACCTGTCGGATATAATCCAACGCCCTTCCCCTTAGCCAGGGGAGTATTTGTTTTCTGATGGGTGTGAGACCATTAACCTACAGTGTAGGGAGTTGAGACTTGGCCTGAACGAATTGTTCTTTTAGATGATTTGATTTATAGCCAGTCTTCAAGTATGCCCTCTGACTATATGTGAGAAAAATAAAAATACACTCTATTTCAATACTCTTCCACATATTTCGTTGTGTAGCCCTTCTGTGAAAGACATCTATCTCAATCTCATTGCGAATATTCGGAGTTTGTTCTATTCAAATAAAATTTGTCAGATGTTGTCACCAGATGCAGATTTCTCTACATCAAAATTTGGTTGTCAGGCAATTCCGAGAAGGAATCTGATCATTTGGTATACTTATAGTTCTCTTTCATATGGTTCCCGAACGATGCCGAATATGCTCTAACTGAATTTTAATCTCAGTTAAAATACTTCTCACTAAGTATTTTCTTCTCGATAAATAAACTAAGAGATCTCTCATCTTTTGTTCCTTTTTCAACTTCATCTTACTCTACGGGGATGCTATTTTTCTCAGTCCAAGTGAAAATAAAATTTCGAGGTTTTAAATATAAGTATAATGAGTAAAACAACAATTCCATGGACATACAAAAAAAACAACGTGTAAAATCTTATAGAAAAAAAGTGAAATTCTATAAAATAAAAGAAAATAGAACAAAGAAAATACAGCCAATTTGACTGTGCTATTTACTTTTAATTCAACATCTCAAACTCAGTACAAAATACTTTCAGCTTCTTTTTTAATCTGGGGAGAGTGGTGTATAACCTTAAATTTTCGTCCTTTTTCGTAATTGTAATATGAACTCTAGCTAAACAATCAGCACTAGGAACCCAACAATAATATAATCGCTCCACTAATAGGAAGTGAACTCAGACAAAATAATATGTGAACTCTCTCTCAATATCAACTGGTTAGTAAAACAAAACAAACACTTAAATAAAACCTCTTTACTGGTTCATGGTCAACCATAGGTTCCGTTGACCCGGTGTGTCTTCAACACCAACACTTTCAACTTTCCTGTATCCATTACCGGTTTACCATTTCACTACCGGTTTTCCTTAAATTTTGCACCACGCGCTCAGACAAAATAACCTCCCTATTTAGGTCACCTACCTCAGCTTCGAAGGCTGAGGTATGCGACCCCCAATCTCGTCTCGACGGGCTCCGGTGACCGACTTTTTGTATCTCGCCCAAAAAACTCTCAAGCTCTCGCGCCAGCAATGCTAGCCACAAACACATCTAAGCGTTTTCAACTTTCCCAAGCGTATTATCATCGGCAGGATGTAATATCTTCATTTGTTTAGTTTAGCTCAACTAGTATCTGACCACAATAACGCTCAAAAGTCCTACAGTCATAAAGTAGTTCAGCGCTTTTTCAACTGGAAAAATATCGACGGGTGATCTACCTCGATCTCTATTAATAAAATAATATTTTACGTTAACTATCGCAATAGCAGTTATTACAGATATCATTCACAGGGTTGTAAATGAAAGAAGTAAACTTTTACTTCCTTCCTGTCTTTGGAATAGTCCCACATTTTTTGTATAAAGATGGGAAATTAGGACGCCAAAACCTTCCATTCCCAATTATTTCTGTATTTTCAGGATGGTGAATTCAGGCTGTTTCTTTCGTAATTCATTGGATCCATCATACCTCTATGTCTCTGAATGTTATATAATCCCCAAACAACTTTTTATTATTTGAACCTGGTAGATATGGAAAACATGTTTTTACAAAATTTCCTTCCCTTATCGCCTTTTTCATTAAGTTCTCAGCTCTGATGATAAACCTAATCGCTCCTTTCCTAGGCGGAACTCATAAGCTACCGAAATCAGTCTACATCTCCTCAAGATTAACTTCTCCTTCCCGTTCATCCAGTCCGTTCAATTTCTTATTAAGGAACATAACTCCGCGGAGGAATCATTATTTTCCCTGCTGAATGAATTATGTAAGCCCCACATAAGAAAATAAATTGGTAGTTCAGTAAATGAACGAATGTGCTTCGGCGAAGCCATTCATTGCCTCTGAGGTTGCGTAAAGTGGGAGTCTCATATTTCGCCGAAAGACATTACATTAATGTTGAGCATGACATGTGATGATACCGCAACTATACATCTTAACAAGGCCCGGTATCTCAGTGCAACCATAAAGTTATATTAGGTGTGTTGGAACACAAAACATGAGGAAGAAGCAGAGACGGTTCGAAAGACTAGAAAGGATCTTTCAAAGTTACTCAACTCACGTGATTCTCGAACCCTATGATAGTGACTGAATGGTCTGTTTACACTTTATCTTATTAGTAATCTTTTCCTGATTCAGAGCAAGAAAGTATCATTTGTGCCCAGTTGGAATGACTAGCTCTAGATTCGCGGAGGTAAGGGCACAGATCAGTTCTTGATTATAACTGTTGAAAAGGGTAACCAAATTAAAAGCTCCCATTTGGAGGCCATCTGCAAAAATTTCCGGAAATAATGTACCTTTATCACGTGTCACTGTAGACCAATCTAGTTACACCGGGATTTCGCGGAGGTAAGGGCACAGATCATTTCTTGATTATAACTGTTGAAAAGGATAACCAAATTAAAAGCTCCCATTTGAACGCCATCTGCAAAAATTTCCGGAAATAATGTACCTTTATCACGTGTCACTGTAGACCGGGATAGGAGATACTGCAGGCATACTAATGAAACAAGGAATACAGTTCACGTGAGCGTTTCAATAGTATGAGTTTAGGTTAGCTTGGAAGTGAGTGGGTCTATTCAACCCTTCACCGCAACTCGCAACCTATTCAAACTCGACCAAAGTTACCCAGCTTCTTGACAAGGCCTAGTAGTTTATGTGGTGAGTGATTTTTCAGGACAGATGGTGAGAGTCTGGCTCTGCCAAACTCTGAAAACCTGATTCGGTCCGCAGTGGGGCAGGCACAAAGTAAATACTCTTCTGTTTCATCATTTTTCAGACAGAGGTGTGTAGCGCTCTCTACGCGTTACGGGTCACTTTGGCGAGAGTTCAGGTTACGGGTTGCCTCGGGCGCCAGCTTTCGGCGTGGTGTGCTCCACGTGCTCCGGGCAGCGTCAGTGAAGAAGTGTAATACACCAGGGGTCTCTATGTTATTGACTGAATCAACTGTAGCCAGAACATCAGGCTTTAATTGCCGTCGTGGGTTCGAATCCTGGGTACCTGCTGCTTTTAGTTACAAGTAAAATGAAACAAATCAATCAAACGTTATCAAATTCATTTCAACACATCAATACAGGTATCAAGGAAAATCAATCTACTATTTTTACAAGCGAAAGAAAGCGGACAAAGGTTACGCATTCATCATGCCAAGCATCGATAGACGGTTAGGAGACTACGGCAAACGGCAAGCACAAGTGCTAAGCTCATTCAAAACTCTTATATGAGCTCATTCAAAACTCTTATATGAGGATTCGTGATTCTCGGTTCAAAACTGATAATTAGTAATATATGGTGGTATCAACTTGAGGGGTGTTTGGCACACGACCCTCCACAAATTATAACAATAATATAATGGTACACCCCGTATAATGATCAATCGGAATGTGGGGTGTTTATCACACGGCCCACGTAGAACAAAATCAGTATATCAATATGAAGGGTGTTTAGCACACGGCCTTCTTCAAAATAAAATAACAATATCAATACAATGGACCGCTCGGTATGAAGGGTGTTTTCACACGGCCTTTTATACAAAACAGTCAGTTCAAACGAACTGAGAAACACTACTTTTTATCGCCTTACTTTTTTTGTCTATCGGTTTGCCTTTATTCATCGGAGTTCGGACTCGAGCAAAGATGGAACTGAGACTAAAGCTCAACTGAACTCCTGCTCTCCTGGACTCCTGGACTGCTGGACTCCAACTGCAACTGGAACTGCCTTGGTAGATGCTCTCGGGATTATTTGAAATAAAGTTCTACGGCAGTGTCTGGTGATGGGAGAGTTGTGCCCTCCATCGGTGGTACGGTGTATTGACAAATAACGTATGATATTCAAATCTACTTTGCGACCCGGCATAGAATAGTTTCCTATCGCTATAGAATGGCAATTCGCATTGGCGACCTGGGATTTCTATCGCGATAGAGTGGCAATTTGATCGAGGAAGGTATTCATTCAGTCGGGATCAAATAAATAACGGAGCAATAATATAAACACAAAATGAAAAGCTGATTCTACCTGACGTTCTACTGGGGAAAATAGTAACTTCGTTACAGGTGACACACACTGTCTTCCGACAGCCCGAGTCTCTACATATGATGATTCAGACGACACTGACCTGTAAGAAGGCCTGTTAAACATCGTAAGTCATCCCTACTGTAGTCCAACAACTGTTTGGGATCAAGCTGGGTTCAATCTCATTTTGGCAAAGCCTGAAGCAAAGACAGGTTCTGGTTCGATAAAGCTCCTTTGCAAGGGAGTCAGAAGATCAGTATGGCCAGGAATCCAGTCTTCCTGCCGAGGAGAGTCGTTTTTGGCAATTTGCTACCAATGTAGACGTTGCTCAGTAAGAGTCAAGAGCTTCAAACGCCGCTTGACTATCAGAGAATATTTTTATTGACTTGTGTATGAGGTTGGATTCTTCCAATTTCTCCGCAAACAATTCAAAAGCGTGAATTTCCGTTTGAAATTCAGTCGCATAGGCAGCTTGATATCTCTACCCTGGGTCTGCGACTGGAAACACCTGCACCAGAATCGGGAAGTTATTTTGATCCATCTGTGAACCAACAATTATCTGCTTTTGATATTCCTTTCTCCCGGAGGATCCAGTCCTCTCTCTCGGAAAAAGTACTTTTTAAAACAGTTCGTATTTGATAGTCACTTCCAGAATGCTGTGACTTCCAGTGTCAACCAACAGTCTGTTGCACTCAGCATTGAATTGATTTGGACAATTGGCAATGTGCACAAGTCTATATGTAGTCCATCTAGCCTCTCTCTTCAGAAAAATGTGAAGAGGAGGTAGATCTGAAAGGATCTCCATGGCGGCTGACGGTGTGGTACTGATATCACCAGTGATAGCCAGACAAGCTTGTCCCTGTAGGCCAGAGAGCTTCGCCTGAGTCGTTTTCTGTAAAACCTTCGGCCACCATAAGTGATAATTGGTCTGACAATCATCACATGAATCCAATGGATTTGTTAGGGACCCTAACCCCAAGTTTTATCACAAATCCTTCGACATGTCAAAAACGACAGTCTGGTTTTGTGTAAAACTTTTTTCAAGTAATATTACAGGCTACCCTTTTCGACGTGGATCTTGCCAAGATGACAAGGTCATATGCATAAGCTTGCAGATCTACTTTTCTTCTGTCAAGGGCAAAAAGCGGACTGTCTATCAGGAGCGACTACAGAAGGGGACATAGTACCCCACCTTGAGGGCAGCCGCTGGTGCCCCTTAACTCAATGATGTCTCCTTGAAACATATCATGGCATAGATCCAGCCAGTTGTGGTCGATTCTACACCTCTCCTAGCCAGAGATGATCCTTTACATTTAGGTAGTGCATTGTCAAAGGCTTCTCCAATATCAAGAAATACAGCAACAGCAATCTCCTTGTTGTCAAGGGATTGAGAAATTTCCTCTACAATGTTGTTTATTGCTGAATCTGTTTATTTGATAGGCATACTGGTGGTTATTCAGAGGTGATGCATACAGGGTGTCCCCAGACTTCCTCTTTTCCTCTCGGGAATGTATAGATGGGGTCAAAATATCACTAGTACTTCATATAACTTTTTTTCCTAAAATCCTTCGTTACCAAGTAACGGGCCCTCGAAGTTACAAAATGAAAAATGTTTTTCTTTGATAACTTTTCAAGTGAATATTCAAAATCATTCAAATTTTGGTAATTGACTAAACAAATCAATTCCTTCGATGAGCTTTCATGCAGGAGTCAGTTGTTTTGCTACAAAGTCAGGAACAGACTACCCCCGATGGTCCACACCCCAAAACTTTGAAATGACAGATATTTTTCAATATTTTTCAACAAATTAAGGTTACTTGGACAATTTTATGAATAAAAGTACTCGTGTGGAAAGTCGATCGGAGCAACGAGTCTTGATAAAAATGTAGTTTCACTCGACGACATCAAACCCGCTCGTCCACCATTATTTGAAATGAATAATTATCAAAGCAGAAATGATAATGATAACGTTAATTCAACATCATTTATCCTGAGATGTCTACCATTATTCGAAAATATTAGTTTTTAAGGAAAATGGAAATGATAGGTAAAATGTTCATAACGAATTTTTATAATGCAAACACGTTTAACTAACGAAACTCAAGAGCCTCAAGAGCAAACAGAAATGAAAAATCCGCTACAGAAACTGCTCGATATGACCACCTTCTCTCTCTATACATTTTCTTAGTCTGCGAAGACACCCTCTCTGTACTTGAAATAGCATTCCAGGGTCGTTTCGTATGGCTTCACAATGTAATGTTATTCTATTCAACAATGCATCTCTTGTGTGAATAGGTGTAGCGTAAACAAGGCTTTTTAGATGCCACCACAGAAAGAAATCCAATGGATTTGAATCCGGAGACCGCGATGGCCATGAATATGGCCCACCTCTACCAATCCATCTATTGTGGAAAATATGGTTCAGATGGTCACGCACAATCAAACTAAAATGAGGAGGAGCGCCATCATGCATAAACCACATATCTCTTCGGGTTTGCAATGGAACATGTTCCAAAAGTCCATTCAAATCGTTCTGAATGAACTCCAAATAACGTTCTCCATTCAATCGGTCCTGTAGAACGAATGGTCCTATAAGATGGTTTCCTATGATACCAGCCCAAACATTCACGTTGAATTTCCGTTGGTGTTTGGTTTGCAATATCCCATGGGGATTTTCTTCGGCCCATATATGGAGATTATGAGAGTTGATAACTCCATCTCTACTGAAACCTGCTTCATCAGTGAATAAAACTCGATTAATAAAAGTCATATCCTCTCTTTGCCTATCCATGAACCAATTGGCATATTCCAGTCGTGCTGGAAAATCTTGAGGTGTCATGGCATGTACCTTCTGGATGTGAAATGGGTGGAGCAGTTGTTTCCTAATTATTCTATGAATAGTGGACTTGGATGTATGGAACTGTTCTGATAGATTTCTGATGCTCATTGAAGGATCATCAGCGACGGCTTCCAAAATATTTTCCTCCAATACAACGGTACGTACAGTCCTAGGAGCGCCCTCACCACCTCGTTTTGGCAAAACTGTACCTACAATAATATCGAAATAAGACAACGTGCTCAAATTAATTATCAATTATTACATACCTGTCTCCCTCAAGCTGCGATCGACACGCTCGAATGTTTCTCTTGACGGTACCGTTCGATTGGGAAAATGCTCGGAATACAGACGACGAGCTTCTGCAGCATTACAAAATGCTCGTCCATAAAATACATGCATATCTGCATATTCATTGAATGTAAACTGTTCGGCCATATCAAAAAAATTCAAAATATCCTATAGAATATTCACAATACAATGATAGTCATATGACAACGCACCACTCAACAAAACAAAATCGCATTCCAGTTTCTCATTTTTTATCAAAACTTTCTAAAAGGTTTTTTTGTCAACATCTGTGAAAGAAATGGAACATAATTATTCCCTGGATATTTTTCACCTGATCATGTGCAGCCGTTTTTGTAGTTCATTCGTTTGCTTTTTATTAGTATAGTAAATATTTTTTCCGATGTGCGTTTTTTCAGCTAAATTTAGATTCGTGTTAAAGGATTTCTCCATAAAATTATAATAATCAGTGAAACTCCTCAACAGTTTAGCTGTGAAGAAGAATTTGAAACATTCGAATGTTGAGTTTCATGAGATTCAGATAACTGATCAACACGAAACGTGATTATTCCACACGTATTATGTACATACAAAATATGGAATGAATTCGATATTTCATAGTAGAGTAGCTTGTTACTTTAAAAACACCACGAATCTACAGAACTTGATATTTCTTTTGAAAAAATATCTGCTATCACAATTGTGACTTAAACTTCCATATAGGTACTGTACTTTTTGTTTACGACTTCATTTTAGCATACTTTGTATTGTTCCTGTTATAAATGTTGTTGAATTAACGTTATCATTATTATTTCTGCTTTGATAATTATTCATTTCAAATAATGGTGGACGAGCGGGTTTGATGTCGTCGAGTAGAACTACATTTTTATCAAGACTCGTTGCTCCGATCGACTTTCCACACGAGTACTTTTATTCATAAAATTGTCCAAGTAACCTTATTTTGTTGAAAAATATTGAAAAATATCTGTCATTTCAAAGTTTTGGGGTGTGGACCATCGGGGGTAGTCCGTTCCTGACTTTGTAGCAAAACAACTGACTCCTGCATGAAAGCTCATCGACGGAATTCATTTGTTTAGTCAATTACCAAAATTTGGATGATTTCGAATATTCACTTGAAAAGTTATCAAAGAAAAACATTTTTCATTTTGTAACTTCGAGGGCCCGTAACTTGGTTACAAAGACTTTTAGGAAAAAAAGTTATATGAAGTACTGGTGATATTTTGACCCCATCTATACATTCCCGAGAGGAAAAGAGGAAGTCCAGGGACACCCTGTATAATGCCACCGATGTGTCCGTCCAGTATCCTCTCAAGTCCTTTCAGCAGGAAGGATGTAAGGCTGATTGGTCGTTCCGATTTGAGGTGTGGGTCTCACCGGCCCACCCTTGCTGTCAACCAACTGGGTGGTATATAGTTCCACGCCAGACTAGCTCTATATAATTTTATGAGAAATATAACTTATATCAATAAGTTTGAGTAACTAATGAAAGGAAAAACAAAACTGTACTTTCAGTTTTACACAAAATACTCAACAATCCATAGAGAAAACTGAAAACATTCCAAAGCTCGAATTCATACATGCTAGTTACTGCTATAGAGGAAATAGCTTTGGAGTTACCTCTGGAAGATCTAATTGAGAAAAGTGTTTTATCGTAACTTCATCATACTAGAAGTTACTCGAATGAATATGTGACATAATTCGGTTTGGAATCTTTAAATTTCTATTTTTTCATTTTCTGTTAATAATATTTTTAGTTTTTATTAATATTTCAATTTTTATTTGTTTGGTTGTTGTTGTATGTTATTTCTTTGTAATTGTTATTTTCGGTTAATCCACGAATGTACCTGTTGATGATACTCTTCAAATTGTAAGATCCTTCAAAACATCCAATAAAAATGGATATAAGCTCTATATCAGAATATTAATAAACTGAAATTACTTACTGTGGGTTTCCCTTTATCTCCCATCATAAGTGAGATATATATGAAAATTTTTTTTTTCTGAAACAGAGCAAAAACGATTTGGAATATAGCTGATAAGAAGATAATTCTTTAAAAATTTTAGAATTTCCACCTTCCACAACAATTTAGAATAGTAACTGAGAACTTCGTACAGTTTTGGAAAAGTTGTGGAAAGTTGAGTCATACGACAAATCATTGATGAACAGCATTTTTTTTCGAAAAATAGATTTAATTCATATGGTAATCCATTGGGTGAAATGAAAGTTTGCCCCTATCACCCTTGTATAGAGTTTTTGAATACAACTTTCCTTTATTTCAGATTATGAATGACAATTCACGAATTGGTATGTATGAAGTTGAACGACAAACGTTGGAAATCCGTGACGAATGATTTACAAAATCGCAATAGGTGAAGTATCTCATTATGGAAAAACTATTCGAAATAAACGAACAAAACGAACTCATTGAATGAATATATATTTAAATAACATTTGAAAAGTTTGTTTCTAGCATGATTGTCATCATAATTCAATATCAAAGTTTCTCAAACGATCAATATGAAATTAATGAAAATTAGACCTATAGCTTCTGGCGTAGAATAAACATAAAATAAGCCGTTTTCAGACGCCAGGACTGCAACATTCTTTTTAACATGCGTTTGTGTGTTTTGACTCTAGAAGACATCAATTTAATTGGTGAAACGCGCGTCGAAAAGAGTGTTGCAGTTTTTGTGATCATCAATATCATTCAGGATATTATTCATGGCAATTAAATTAGCCATGAATAATATCCTGAACGTTCGATATTCATTGAAAACCAGCACTATTTCCTCCTTTCTTTTTCTATGAGGTTTCACCATACCCTTCACGTATCTGAAAATAATGGACCAATTCCATTCGGGCCAAAAAGAAAGGTGGGCAATATCAATTTCAATTTAAAGCACCGTTTCCTTGCAGGAATAGCCTGGAAAGCTATAAGAAACAACCATAAAATTTTTATTTTATATTCAAATAGTACTGCGGGAAACTTCAGTAACTTTGATAGATTCCATTGAGTGATTTTGGAGAAGGTAAACGGTTTTTCGTGGAACAGGAATACGTTGGTTTCGGAGATAAAACTTGTTATATGTCGAAATAAAGAAGCGTTGTTAAAAATACTGATCCGTATTTCAATATTTTCTACACGGTGTTAGAGAAAGTTAATTTTGAAGGGGGAACTGCGTAGTCCTAAAACAATACAGATGATCTCAACACAGGATAGGCCTAAGAAAATGAAACAAGCAGATTCCTACTACGTTCAGAAAAAAAACAAACGTTAACACGTCGCTTTTGATTTCGATGATGAAATTCTTCAAGTATTATTTCAATCTTGTCTTTCATACCTCCTTGAAAGAGTGCCATCCAATTATTACATTTCAAATGATATTAGCGACCAAACGATTTCGATATGGGTAAATGGTAATTGAAATGAGTATTTTGAAATATGTTAATATGTGACTAAACAGTACTGCTCTAAAATCTAAAATTACATACACGTAACTTATTCATTCTGAAATTGTTGAGAATGATATCCGCATTGGAACATTATGTGTCTCAGGTATTGGAAATCCGAATGTATAAGTGCCGTTCACAAAATTTTCAATACTCAAAATAAATATTTTCAAACACCCTAGTTAAAATGATAGTGTTAATAAAAGGATACAAGACACTACATACATAATTGAAGTATTCATTTCTGAAAGTCTGGTCAAAAATCCTTCGCAATTTGATCCTCAAACTTCCTGTTAAGATCTCCTCTCAGTTAAGAGCTTATCAAGCAATATCAATAAGTGAAGAAAAATATGGAGTAATATCCGAGATATATCAAAAAGTCTCTCATATGCTTCATCAGTCGGCCGCTGTTGTGGATTTCCGTAGGGTCATATACGCCCAAGTTATCTTTGGGAACTGTAAAAATCTTGTAGGCTATCCAAGTGATCATAGGAATATTGAAAATTATCGGCGTTCAATGCCCGTGTATGAGAAACTTAACAATGCATGGTATAGGTCATTGATTTTTTTCTCAAGGCGACCCACTCTACATTGCAAACCAAGCATCACCATGAAATGACTTATGAAATTCGTCTTGTGTTTTCCTCTGCAATTTCCAACGCAAGACAACTAGTTGATCATGATCTAACACCAATTCAACATAAGTCTCATCAGTAGTCCAAGGCTTAATCTCAACTGCCTCGTTGAAATGCAGAGTCCTTGAAGTACAAAGCTCACAAGAACATTAAGAAAGATGCCACTTATGGAAAAGATAGAAGACTAGACCACTGATGAAGATACGCCATTGTCTTCATCTGCAACTTTCATTGATACCAGAATTTGAAAACAAAGCATCATCAGTGATTCAATCCCAAACGGCGCACTTTCGACGGTCTCATCAATGGTACTCTGCTATACCAGTAGACGTTTCTCTAGTTATTCTCGCAGGGCATATTGCATGGCCCAGGTTTATAACATAGATGGAAATAAATCGGAGCTTCAACTCCAAATAATATACAGGGCTATTCAAATTCGTTTCTGTACATGGGGATCTCGTAAATGATGAGAGATAGAGTGTCTGGTGAATTGTGGCTCAGTGTATTTTAGAGACCTATTCAATGATGTAATGAAATCGAATATAGCTCTTTTGGTTCTGGAGATATACAGGAAAAACGAAAAAAACCTGAATTATTTTTTTGCCTATATCTTTCTCAGTATGAAGCGAACGTCTACGATCCAAAAACTCAAAAAAAATACAAATTCATATTTAATTTAATTATTATAGGCAAAAAAATGATTTGGCATTTTTTGGTTTTTCCTGTATATCTCCAGAACCAAAAGAACTATAGTCGATTCCTTTACATCATTAAATAGGCCTCTAAAATACGCAAATTTGCCATAATTCAACCGACACTCTATCTCTTATCGTTTACGAGATCCCCATGTACAGAAACGAATTTGAAATGCCCTGTATATGATATGAGCTGCAACTTCCCTTTTCAGAAGAATCCTCAGGCATATATCCTGTAGATCACGGCCATCAAACCCGAAACAAACATGTTTCATGAACGATATCATACAGAATGTATCAAAAATATTTGCTTGATATATAAAATTTGAATCTTTAGCGGAAAATGATTCTATTGAAAATACTCTCATCACATCAGTACAAAAGTATTGACTCTTGGTTAGTGAAGCACGTGTCGAAAGTCAGTACATTTATTCTGGTGTGGAAAGGATGTCCACAATAGATTCAAGTATTCTCTACAGTATGTAAGCAGAGACGTATCAGATATATCCCAAACCCATGTACAAAAGAGTTCTTTGAAGTGGTTAAGAACCTCAAGAATGCTCATCTTAAGGACGATACACAAGAACTACATAAAAAACTGTGGGAAACTAGCGATTCACGTTGGATTTGAATCGCTGGAGATTGAATTCATTTGTAAAAGAACGTTCTCAGAAAGTTCATTCCACATAAACGTAGTTCTCCAAATGAATGGGTTGTCAAACACTGAAGTTCGCGGTGTACTGAGTTGAATCTTAAAACGATGAGCAGCCACAGTCCGTCGCGTATTTCTGATATGGTGAAATCAAATGTACCAAGTCACTTGATTACCTCCCGTGGAAGTATCTATAGAAAAGAGACAAATCTCCAACCTTTCTTCGATTTTCCAGACTATCAAGGTTGCAAGTGATGTTCGTGTCTTCAATCAGGTAGATGGCTCTTTTCTGAATGGAATTCAGCAGCTTCAGGGTATTCTTAGGGGCGGAGCTCCATACATAAGAACAATACCCCAGTGAAGGTCTGATCTGAGCTTTATAAAGCATCAAAAGTTGCTGAGGCGTGTACAGTTTTCTGGTTCGGAACAGTATTCCAAGCTTTCAAAAAGCAGCTTTTGCAATCTCAGCGACATGATTGTGCTAAGACTCATCGAAGCAGAATTGTCTGTTCTGACATTATACTATACGATTCGAAGACATTCATCGTTTTGGAGAAAACCGATGCCTGGGATTTCGTGGCATTGAATTGAACCTGGTTACTTTCACCCCAATTCGAAATCCCCTATAGATCTCCTTCGAGAAATGCAATTCCTGATGAAGATGTGCATTCACAGCCGATGACCTAGACTCAATTGAAATGACGAGACAAGTGTGATGTCGTCAGCAAAGCAATATATTGAATATCTATCGGTATCTTGAGAGTCTGCACTGAGAAGAGTTCGAATATTGAACATAACTATATTTTCATGAGAATAAAAATGAAATCAGTGATACAGAGAGAGCACAAGGATCATGTGAAAGTATCTGAAAGTGATCAAATTGGTGGTCACCAATATATTTGTTGTCCAACCGAAATTTAAGAATCCAGAATGTATATACTGGGGTATTGTTAAGTAATACTCACAAACAGTTAGGGTTTTTTTTTCCTATAAATCGAAGAGATACTTGATTTCTATGGCAATGAAAAACCCTTCTGATCAAAATATATAGAGAGCAGAAAATACATTCATCATTTTTTTAATTAAAAACCCATCAGCAATTTAGTACTCCCTTAAAATTTTTTTCATCAGTTGATATATTTGAAGTAAAAATCGACATCGTTTTTTTAATTCATCGGATTTGTGTAGTTATGCTCCAGATGAGTCGCTACCTCATTATAAACTGGACGCATTTTTCAGCACTATCAGAACACTATACAATGTTTTTTGGAAAATATTTCCAATCAACTTCATGGTATGGGTTGAATGTTATCGACATACCAATTCTGAAATTCATCCATATAAAAATGGATGTATGTTGGTTGGTTGCTTGGTTGGTAAGTGATAAACTTCTACATCGCTCAACCGATCGTGATGAAACTTGACATGTATTAGTAATTTTTCATAGAGAAGGTTTAAAGGCCATCAATTCTTCTGTAACTTGCGCTGTAGAACAATTTTTTGAAAGCACTATTCTATAACGTTGCACACGCCTAAGTTCGTTGATTCTGATTCTGTCAAAACATTGGAACAGCAGCGATACAGCAATATAGTACTAATTAGTACTTCTAATATATAAAAATGGATGTTTGTTGGTTGCTCGGTTGGTAACTTCTGGTACCTTCTACATCGCTCAACCGATCGTGATGAAACTTGACATGTGTGAGTAATTTTTCATAGTGAAGGTTTTCTGGCTATCAATTTTTCTGTAACTCGCTACTAGATGGCGCTGTAGAACAATTTTTTGAAAGCACTGTTCTATAACGTTGCGCACGCCTAAGTTCGTTGATTCTGATTCTGTGAAATCATTGGAACAGCAGCGATACAGCAATATAGTACTAATCAATACTTCTAATATATAAAAATGGATGTTGGTTGGTTGGTTGGTAAGTGATAAACTTCTACATCGCTCAACCGATCGTGATGAAACTCGACATGTGTAAGTAATTTTTCATAGAGAACGTTTTTTGGCTATCAATTTTTCTGTAACTCGCTACTAGATGGCGCTGTAGAACCATTTTTTGAAAGCACTGTTCTATAATGCTGCGCACGGTAAGTTCGTTGATTCTGATTCTGTCAAATTATTGGAACAGCAGCGATACAACAATATAGTACTGATTAGTTCTACAACCACCAAATTCTACGCGTGTGAAGCCGCGGGCAACAACTAGTATTGTCTGAATTTTGCCTAGGACAAGGTGCTATTTTTTCAAACAGAGTTCTGACTGATCTACTCATCTGAATTGATTATTTTTCATTGGTCGACTAACCACCGAAAAACTCATTTCGTCGAAAAAGTTGTTCTGCTGTACTCTTCAGTTTTTCGATAACTAAATGAAATATCGTTCATTTGGAGTGAATCCGAAATAAGTTCCGCTAAACAAAGACGTCAGCATATTACTCTATTATACGAATATTTACTTACTTTCTGGAGACGATTGAATTGCCTGGATGTAAATGGTATTATTGTAATATGTAGAAGTGGGAAAGACATTTATAATATGTAAATTCAGGGGCGGCGCATTGTGGCGCCTCGGAGTTTGGGAATCGGCCCATCTGTTGAAAGCGCGTATTTACTCTGAATATGGATTTGACTTAGTCCGGTTGATATGGATATCTCCCTCGAACGAATTATAATAACAATAGGCAAGAGACTTGGTATGCGCTAACGTCATTGAGAACTGCGAAATGATTCAATGTGGAGATTCATATTGTAACAAATTGAAGAATTACCTGTCTCAAACAAATTTATTTCCAACAATATTCCACTAATCACAAACCAATGTCACAAATATGTCAATATGGCGGCTGAACATGAAGTTGCGATTTTAACAACAGAGCTAAATAAGCTCAAAAAAAATGAGCTAATTGATATGTTAATTACTTTAAAAGTACCAGTAGTGGTGACAAGCATCCAGTTGAAGAATTATATAAACAGAATCAGTGATAAAGTTCTAAACAATAGTGTTGAAGGAAATGTTCATGCTACAAGAGCAAACATAACCTGTGGTGACTGTAATAAAAGGTTGAAAGAAGTGACTGACATCAAAGACAAATTTGAATCTGTGAGTAAACTGTCTTTTCATTTAGAAAAAAGGGCCCAAGAGCAGGAAGATCTAATATACCTATTGAAACAACAATTGAATAACTCAGATTCCTTACCAATATTGCCATCTAGTAGCAGAAAAGCGAATCCAGTTGAAATATCTACAACTGAGAATATTCCAAAAAAACTTTATAGCCATACAGTAAAAAAGGTGAACAACATACCGAACAAAACTCTGTCTTCTGATAACGAATTTGAAGTAAAAACTGGTGGAAATCCCAGTAGGTATTCCCCACATAAAAACAATGTAAATAAATACAAACCTATACTTGGTAGCAATAAATCCGCAAATTTCAAAACAATCCCAAAATTGGGACATTTGCACGTTTCTCGTATTGGTGCTGATGTAAAGTCTGAAGATTTACTGAATTTATTAAAAGATTCGGCACCTCAAATACCATTTGAGTGTGTAGAATGGAATAGGAATGAGCGATATTCCACTTACAAAGTAACTTTTCCTTTAGACAAGGTCCAGGAAGTATACGAACCAACCATCTGGCCAGAGGGATCCGTAATCAGGAGGTTTAAGTTTAGAGAAAATTTTCATCCATCCAAACAAACTGCAACTACAACTTAGTACCAGTTATATCAATTGATAACCAAGGAGTTCTCAGTTGTCAGGATTTTTCGAAGCCCAATAGCAGTCAAGTAGTTAACAAGAGTATATGTCAACTTGAAATCTGTGCTGAATTGTGTGTGATGCACTTCAATGTACAGGGTTGTAACAATAAGTCACTTGATTTGGAGATGATTTTAGACAAACATTCTCCAGATATTCTATGTATTAGTGAGAGCTGGCTTAAATCACAAGAGTGTTCATCTTTTCAAATAACTGACTATAATTTAATCTCTTTTTTCTGTAGGGAGAAACGTATCAGGGGAGGGGTATGCATTTTTGCTAAAAAATCCTTGCAAGTAAATAACATTCCTATAGAAATTAGTATAGAGCAAGATATTGAGGTATGTGCATTAGCGTTAAACGGTAAGAATAAAACTATAATAATTTTATCGGTATATAGATCACCTCTTGGTAATACTTTAACTTTTTTTGATTCATTTGATCGATTACTTGTGATGTTGTATAGTAAGTATAAAAACTTAGAATTAATAGCTTGTGGTGACTTTAACATAGATATGTTAAGGTTTACTAATGAGAGAACTGACTTCATAAATATACTTGAGCAACATAACATTAGTGCTATTATAAGTGAACCTACTCGTATATGGGGTGATTCAGCAACGTGTATTGATAATATTTTGTCTACTTCTAATCCTATTAGTTACTCCATTAATCATTCCTATATATCTGATCACACTTTCCAGCTGGCAACTTTCTGCTATGATCAGGTTGACCATAACCAAGAAACTCACAAGAGATGTTTTAATGACTACAATATTGAGAAGTTTTCTAGTTTACTGCTGGAGACTGATTGGTCTTCAGTGTATGACTCAGTTGAAGCAAATTCTAAGTTTGATAGTTTTTATAATAAATTTTCCTATTATTTTGATACTTCATTTCCAAAAAAGGTAGTCAAGATAAAAAAATCTGGTGACTCCAGGTGGATAACTACTGAGTTGAGAGAAATCAGTAGAAGGTTAACCGAGTTATCTGAGCTGAACAAAGTATATAAAAATGGTTTATATCAGAGGGAATATCAGGAACTTAAAATAATATATCAGGATAAATTGAAACATGCTAAGAAAACTAGCAATGATGATAGAATCTCTTCTGCTGATAATAAAGTGAAAGAATCCTGGAAAATCATCAAGGAATCCCAGACTGGTTATTCTGGCAATGCAATACCTTGTCTAGAAAGTGCTGAAGATGGGGTCCTTCTTTCTGATGATTTTGCTATATGCAACCTTTTTAGTGAGTATTTTTCAACTGTTAGCAGTAGCATATCCAAACCTGATACTAAAAATATTAATTATATGTCATCTTCACATCAAAGTATTTTTTTATATCCAGCAACTAAGATGGAAATTGAACAAGTTATCAAAAAAGTTTGTAAGAAAAAATCGTCCGGTATTGATGAAATTCCTGGTCTTGTTATAAAAAACGTTGCCAATGTAATTTCTGAGCCTTTGACTCATATAGTTAACTCCACTTTCATAGAGGGGAGGTTTCCTGATATACTGAAAATGTCAAAGGTTTTGCCAATATATAAAAATAAGGGCTCGAGATCTGACTGTGCATCTTACAGGCCTATTTCGCTACTTAGTCAGTTTTCTAAGATTATTGAATACTGTTTCTATCAAAGATTATATGATTACTTTGAATCATTTAGATTATTTTCTTCTAGTCAGAATGCTTATAGAAGAAATAAATCCACTGTTGGCGCAATTGATCAACTCATTAAACATGTGTTGGAAATCTTGGAAAACAAACAGCAAACTCTGGGGTTATTTTTTGATTTGAGCAAAGCTTTTGACCTCGTTGACCATGACATACTGCTACACAAATTGCAGTTTTATGGTATACGTGGTCCTGCATTGAATTGGGTTAAATCTTACCTGACTGGCCGTAGTCAGCTGGTCTGTGTGAATGGAATTAACTCTGTAAGTAAATGTATAGTAAGAGGGGTACCTCAAGGTTCTGTTTTAGGACCTCTTTTATTTTTGGTTTTTATTAACGATCTTCCGAAATTTTGTTCGAAAGCTTCCATTATTATAATTTTTGCGGATGACACTAATATCTTGGTATCTGCGGAAACTATGTCCGAAGTAATTGTCAAAGCTAATGAAGTAACTGATCAAATTGAGGAGTGGTGTTCTACAAATGGTCTGCTGCTAAATTCTGCCAAATCTCAAATGCTCAACTTTGTTACTAAAAATATAACTATTGATAAAAGCTATTTAGTAAGATTAAATAATGAAACTTTACATCAAGTTAATTGTACTAAATTCTTGGGTGTTGATATTGATAATAAACTTACCTGGAGTTTCCATGTTGATAGTGTCAAACTGAAGCTCAGTAAACATATATATTTACTTCGTAGGTTGAAACAAACAGTCTCTTTTGATGTTCTCATGCTTTTATACCACAGTTTAATTCAGTCAGTGATTTCCTATGGTCTTGAACAGTGGGGCTTATCAGCTAAAGCTGATGAAGTGTTTGTTATTCAGAAAAAGGTAATCAGAATTCTGGCTGGGGCATCTTCAAGTGCAAACTGCAGGCCATTATTCATTCTTTATAGTGTATTAACAATGCCTAGTTTGTATATCTACCAAACTCTGATATATATAAGAAAAAATATTTCAATTATTCCTAGAAATGAGCAAATCCATGAACATTTCACCAGAAATAACCTTCAACTTTATCAGCCTTATAGTAGATTGACAGTATCGAAAAATCACCCCATGTGCTGTGGGATTAAACTATATAATAAGCTTAGTAATGACATTAAGTCCTCAAACATCAATGTCTTTAAAAGGAAGCTTAAGGTTTTTCTATTGCAAAAAGCATACTACTCTGTGGATGAGTTTCTCCTTGAGTCATAATCATAATTTGATTGTAGCTTAGTGATTTCATTTTTATTTAAGTTATGCTTTGTATTTGTTTTCTATAATAGTTTGACCTGTTGTATCAGCCAGTATTTTATGATGATGTTTGCCTAATGTGATTGTAAATGAACACTGATTCAATAAATGTTTGATTGATTGATTGATTGATTCATTTACAACATTAACGCTCAATTTATTTCCACTATTTGAATTTCTGGTTTAGCCGCTCGATTCACTTTCTGAACTGCTGTCTTCGGTCGAGAAGGCGTGCTTATATAATGTAACGGTCCTTTCTAGAAATCTGTAGTCGGTTCGGTAATCAACTAGAGTTTTACCGGCGGCTGCCGACTGCATTCTTTCGCGCTGATGTCATTTATGTTTGTTACATGATTCGGCTGGCGTACTGGTCAGGGGTGGCTTCAGATCCGTTACAATATTTTCGCGGCAATATTTTGAAATCGTTTGTTGTCACGGTTTTCAGGCAACCATTTGGTTTTGCCAATTCGAGTGACTGACATCTTCAGAGAATCATTGTCACTTTTTTTCGGGTTTAAAAGCCGTCGATTTTTTCAATTTCTTCCTGAGTTATTTCCAATGACTGGATATTACGCCTGCAGGAAGGGTATTTATGTTGACACAGGTAGTTTGGTGTACTAATACCTGTACCTGAATCAGGTGAATTGTCAATAACAGTCCTCGAACCTTTACCACCTGCCGTCATGTTGTTTGCTATTCTTGAACTTCCTCAGAATTAGATTTCATATTCAGTTGAGGTTCACAGCTTCTTCTTTTCTGTTGAAATTATCCGTGTGTTTGTGGGTCTCTAAAGCCTCCCGTACCAGTCGGCTACAGTATCCCTGGTTGGGGGCAACGAGTTTCGTGTTTCCAAACAGAATCCTGTGGTTTCCTCCACTAAGTGCGTGTTACGCCACAGCCGTTTGGCCTAGTCTTTAGTTTCTTTCATGCTCCTTCAACCTTGTTCCCAAGGATCTGTTGGTGGTTCTGATTTATACCTTTCCACAAGTTCACAGTATGCTATACACCCCTGCTGCTGATAGTAGGTCTCTTCTGTCTGCAGCCGACACCTGCGCTTCGGATGCACTTTCTTAATAATATATGGTGGGTTTGAAAACCGTTCTGAAGATATGTTTCCAGTTTTGTTTTTGGCCCTAGGGAATTTATGGTAGATACGTGCGTGCAACTTTCTGAGCCTTTCTGAGCTCGGTCAGTTAGAGTAGAGATGACTCCCCTTTTTCAACTAGTATGGTGACTCGATAGTGCGTGAAGGTATCTATTAATGTGCGTGAGTTTTTAGTGGGTTAGAATGCTATTCTTTGGTTTTGTTCAGCCTTCATGGTGAACTTGATGCTGGAGTATTGGACGTTCAAGTGGTCTAGGAAAAGTCGAGAACGCTCCGACAATCTGAGTAGATTGAACCGCCTGAAGAACCGTAAATGATTGATCAGAAACGGTTCCTCTCCTCTCTGGCAACTTATAGATGAAGCCTGCGCCGACAGGGAAGCCGGTGTACCTCCAATGTTGTACGCATAGTCACAGATCTCCGAAAATGTCTGCTATTTGTCTTGGCTCAACACCAGGAATAAATTTCAGCCTGGAACTCTTGCAAACTGTTCAGCACTAGAAAACCAAAATCATGACGAAGTCAATCGTAGTTGGGGAGATCGTCAGTTTAAATGAAAAGGATAACGCAAACTCTCTCTCTTAGATGCATGGAGAACCATTATATCTAAAACCAAGGCCAGTAAACCACCAACAGCGAACGCATCGTCCGGAACAATAATCGGTATGCTTCCAGTCTGGCGAGGTGAGTGGCGGGGGATCACTGTCTCTCTCTTATGGGTGTTTGACAGTCCCCCGATGCAGACCACACGGCACTCACCCAGTAAAGTTATCGGTCAACCACCCAATCCCGCACCTGCAGGTAACAGTCGTTGGCCGGTTTCAAGCTAGATGTGTGGGAGAGGTGTCTCGCAAGAGCCCTCGGCGGTTACTCATCCAACGCTGGAAAGGTAACTTTCCTAACATGAGTGCCCTTCGGGGTAACGTAAGGGTATGCGGTGCAGACCACACGGTGTACACCCAAAAGTTGTTGATGAACCGCCCTATCCCGCACCTACACGGGTAATGGGCGCGACATCTTCGACATATGATGTGTGGTAGAGGATGCTCGAAAGAGTCCTCGACGGTTACTCATCAAACGTTGGAAAGGGAACTTTCCTAACATGAGTTCTAGGGGGGAGGTGAGTGCCCGCTCGCGGCTGGAGGCTAGCGAGCCTCATCTCCAACTGGCGTTGGCCTCTTAGGGGCAGCGGCTCCACTAGCGGGTAAAGGGATACGGGGATGCGGTAATCCATTCATGGGTGCATTGCAACCCCATACCGAGGCACTGGACGGCTTATGCTGTTCCGTGATCCTCGCCTGCTTCTGTACGGATCCGAGCGTTCGAGGTGTCGGGGCTTGCGGTCCTTCCGGGCTCTAGTATCCGAGTCTAGTCTTGGAGGGTACCAAGGCAGACGCTTGAGGTGTCGGACCCCGGTTGGACGGAGCTACTAGTATCCGAGCTTAGGACCCCGACCGGCCACTTCCGGGCCCATATTCCCAATTGATTTGGCATGGTTGGCGGGGGCAGGTGTGCGACGCGAGCACTCTCTGGCGAAAGAAGAGCTTAGTTAACTTGTACGAACGTTCGGTCGAACGTTGCCGATGGTCCTGTCTCTTGGTTAGCCACACTAAGTAGATGTAAGGAAGTAATTCCGGGTTCGGTGAGCGGGAGGAAGCCCTGCGAAATCCTGTTGGTGTGGGGTGAGGGGCGGTACCCTTAAGGATTTCCCAAAAATCCACCCCTCCACACAAACATCGACAGATACGACAAATGAATAGAGCATTTTGCCGAAACGTCCTAGTTGTATCAAAGACGAACGGATGTACACCAGAGACCTTAGCGTCAGTCGTGACGAACTATCCCAAAATATATTTGATATATATTTGATACGACTCAAAAAGAGGTGAAATAGTAAACATAACACTAAGAAATGGGTCAAAACCGCAGATACGTGTTCCTGGCTATTGACCTAGCCAGCGCGGTGCAGCTCACTAGAAGGATGAGCAACACTTGTTTGCTGAAAACTACATATACTTGTATGCATGAAGTCACCAACAGGAGCCAACTGCACTGAGAAAGCCAATAGCTAGAAACATAGTTTTTCCCATTTTTGAGTATTATGTACGCTAATTCACCTTATCTTTTGTCAAATCAAATACATTCGTTAACAGTTTTCTGTAGTTATAATTCGGACCCGGATGTCAAACAAATAGCTTCAGTTGAATATGTGGTCATGTTAGTTGTTGTCAATGGACGATAGATCTCTTAACTGAAACCACAAATGTGATGATGGCTCCTGTTGATGACGAGGCGCGACCATGGAAACATTGAAAATAAATTAGAAGAAGCAGAAGATATTTACCACTTTCGAATGATACGGGAAGTGATCATTGAATTTTTCATATACTTCCACGTCTTCAAAAAATTTGGTTGAGTGAAATTCCTTTCAATTTATATACGTTTTCGAAATGAAAAAGCAAATTGGAATTCTTTTCACCTCCATAAATGGTTGACGAAATCCTTTTCGTTGTGATGAAAAACATATTTTCTAAGGAAACCCTGAAGTATAGCGGTGGAAACCTAATTTATCAAAGTGAACATTTCCACTCGGAGAAGAAATTGAAGGAAAAGCTAATTCCTGCTTGAAATGATTCTGGATGGTACTTGAGTGACGTCATCTCTTTAGATGCATCCTCGACCTTATTAAGTCTTTTCGGGGAACAGTACGGTAAAATAGAGTGGAAATATTGCCAATGGCATGAATAATTATCTTTACGAGTTTGAAAATTTGTTGTTTGAGATTTCAACAACTATTGAGAATTGGTTGATAACGATAATCATATCACGTGGAAACTCCATCAATTTTTTTCGAAAGAATACCGGTTTGTAATCTTCGACATGAATTTCCAGAAAATCGATACCGAACGATATAAAATTTCAAATCGTCAAATTTGTTATACATTTTGAATTATTTTTGAAAATCACCTCCCAGAACTCTACAAAATTTATGGAAACCAATGGAGAAATTCATTGGAAAGTGATGTTGAAATATGCAGAACTACAACGAAATCAATGTTAGGAAATATCACCAGTTGGTGGGTAAGAAGTAGGTGGAATAATCAAGTACAGGTTTTCAAAAATATCTACCACAAATTTGTATGTATATTCGAACCAGATTGAGGAAGAACTGTAGACAACTTAAAATAATTATCATTCAATTATCATAAACTTCAAAATCAAAACAGTAATTAATATATATCAACGGTTTGCCGATATTAGTCCTGATTTACCAATCATTCAAAACTTCCCAAAGTTTAATTGTTTAGAGTAACTAGTAATTGTTTAGAGTAACTAGAAATTCATATTTCAAATCAGATCTCTTTCTCATTCAGCACAATTTTTGAAAATTATGAGCTATGTATCCAAACTTCAATTGAATAACCAGCATTGCCAAAATTTTCTTTAAGAAGTCCTCGAAACTAAAAAAGAACTAATTGAAAAATTTGAGGATATCGTTACCTCTCGGAAAATAAAAGTTAATATCGTCACCATATCCCATTCAATCTAGCCTGTTTTCGTCTTTAATTATTTTTCATTACAGGAATCGCTAACTTTTGAAATATCGACTTTTTCTATAATAAAAACTTGATTCTTTATCGTTTAGAAAAAAACTTATGAAAATGTTTTCAACATTGTGTAAATCAGTTCCGTTTGCAGCTACGTTAGAGATGGAAACAATTGATCCAAAGAACCACATCATTGTTCTAAATTTCATTCAAAGTTAATAGATATGGTCATAAATTATATCGATATAACAGATCAAGCACAAATCGAAAACATTTTGGCTAAGTTTGATAGCCAGCTTACCACCAAGAAAACTCTATGAATAGTGTTACAGATAGCGAGAAAAACATATTTTTCAGTAAATTTGGAAACGAAATTAATAAAGGCAACAAGTTAACGAATGCTATTGTTACACAGGAAGTTTGCTTCATCACACCAGAACTGCAGTATTCTTCTCGATGAAGAGTACCAGTACTTTCAGAAACATTTTGGATGGGTTAAAAAATTCATTAGGTAAACAAGGATCAGCTAGAATCAAATGCTCTCTTACCTTTGTCCGCGACAAAAATGGCGGAACGACACTTTCTTGTCCACTTACGTTCCCTTTGAGTAAAAAATCAATATTGAGAAACATGTAATGGAGGACTCAAATGTGACTTTGTGATTCTTGGATTTGTTAAAAAAACTGAGTTGGAATTTATTGTTGTTCCATAGGAACTATATATGGATTGAATCGATTTTTTATATAACTCAACATTGATTGTTCAAAACAACATGTCTCTGCTTACTAAAAACGAAAGATGATGGAAATTGAATAACTTGAAGGTTGGTCAGATGAAATGAGAAATCGAAACGCAGCTCAATGACCACATGGCGTAGATCTAGAAAAGCCGTCTTGTTTTGCTCAACATGCCGTATCGGACTGAAGTTTTGGATGCTCCAAAGAGTCTGGAAAAAACCAACTGATCAGTGAAAACGGTTCAATTGAAAACGACACATTCCATGTTTTCAAAAAATGATTCATCTATTTATCGAATATCTCACATTTACCGTACCAAATCACCAGCTAATTGCCTCAGAAGTTTGGATGAAAGCAGATGAAAAGAATTTGTGATTCATGGAGCACGTGATATATCCGACTCGGCAAGAGAGTATTACGAGCTGCATCTTCAACCGCCGTCGGCATTTCATTCGTTTTCCTATTCCTGTGAGGTTAACCACTCGGGAAATATGAAAGTCGAAATTTGCAGATGTAATTATACTGATGAGTTTAGAAAGTTCTTCACTTTTTGTACTTAACGAACGCTCTTGTGTGGATCTCTGTGGAATACATTCCGCAAGGTATTCATTAATTTGCGTATCTTCAAAATGTTCCTTCCTTTGCCAATTCCTCATCCTAGATATATGTTGCAATTTTTATCAAAATCGCTCTATTGAAACAGGTACCAAAATGTTTATTCTCAAAGTAAAAAAAAGTATAGAGTATCATTATATGACGATACTCTTATTATTTGTTCTTTTTTTTAAGAGCAAAACACAAGTACTACAGGAAAATCATTAAGACGTTCTAAGAGCGATGCCTGTGCGAAGGTAGGAAATAGGTTCTCAGAAAGTATACAGGGTGTAACATAAATACGTTAAAATATTTCAAGAAAAAAGTTTATATGAACTTGAGTTCGAGAATGCTCCGTTTCGGAGATACGGGGTGTTGAAATTCAATTTTTTTGTTCGCTTTTTGAACTCTTTTGAACTTTTGCAAAAAATAATTCATTTGCACGAAATTCGGTAACCGATTTTTTTTTGACGTGGGAAATCATAATTTCGTATTAATTTTCATGTAACATCTAGAGGGCGCTGCGTACGCTGTCATTATTCATTTCAAATTGCCCTAACTTTTTTGACAGTAAACTTTTGGTACTTTTTTCATGAAAAAACCCAATTCCGACACCTTTTCCAAGTGAAAAAGGTACTCCTCCTCAACAACGTTGGAGGTGATCGTTTTCGAGATATTTACAATTTTCTATATCGATGCATATTACTTAGCTCCTAGGGCGCTAAGTGAAGTTGCTGTGAACAATACAAAAACTAAGTATGTTGTTGACATTTTTCAAAACATGGTGGTTTTTGTCATACGTTTTTTGCAATTTTAGTTATTTTCATCAAACTTTATACGCAGTATACCCGTACAGGCTTCTTCTAAACTGAGCATTATCGGACTGCTTATTCAATCCAAATTAAAAAAATTTGTCAGGTTTAATTATTCAATTAGAAAGTGGTACATTTCGGAGTTTGTAAAAACAATTCGAAGACGTACTATGTTATTTATTAGGAAAATAAACATATACACATTGAACGAAACCACTATTACAATAACTGTTCAAAGTGACGACCTCCAAAAAGAAAACAAGCTTCTGATCTCCTCATCAAAGCATTCCGCACCCGTTTAAAAAGGCCCGGAGTGTTTCTTATCGTTTCGCAGCAAGCTATGATGCGATCCCTCAACATTTCCTTGTTTTGAATGGAAAGGTTGAAGGAAAAATCGACGGGAGTAAGGTCCAGTGATCTCGGGGGCCAATGCTCAGTGCCTCTTCTTCCTATCCATCGTTGGGGATATGCTACGTCTGAAAAATTTTTTGCTATCACACTAAAATGAGCAGGAGCGCTCCATCGTGCATGAACCAAGAGTGATTTCGGAGACCAATGGGAACATCTTCCATAAGTTTGGGAAGCTCGTGTTCCAAAAATGTAGGTAAGCATGTCAATTCAAACGTAAGGAAAGAAAATAGGGCCCAATTAAATAATTCCCAATTATACCTACCTATAGATGGAGAGAGAATCTGTCTTGTAAATGAGTTTGCGTTATCGCTTTAGCCTCATCTGTGAAGAGGATTTTCGATGAAATTTGCAAATGTTGTTCGACTTTTCTTTGAAGCCATTGAGCAAATTCGATACGTGGTTGGAAATCACGTAGCGTAAGTGCCTGGACACGCTGGATGTGATAAGGATATGATTGCTGTTCCTTTAAAATTTTGTAAACTGTCATGTGACTCACATTTGAAATTTGACTCATTCTTCTTGAACTAGTCTCTTGATGTTCACTAATTTCTTGGAGAACCGCCTCCTCCAATTCTACGGTTCTTGTAGTCCGTGGCCGTCCCACTGCAGAATTTGTTTCAAAGCTTCCAGATTCGGAAAGTCGCCGGAAAAGATTTGCAAATGTCGCTGTACAAGAAGTCACGCGTTAGGGATATCTTTCCTGATAGATGCGTCTGGCCTCGCTTGAATTTCCGTCAGCCAAGCCGTATGCAAAAACCATATCAGCCATTTCAGCATTCGTAAAGTCGGGCATGGTACCAAAAAATCACTTTATGAACTCCGAACTGTGAGTTTGTCAATTAATAGTAAAAATGTGACAGCGAACTTTTATTTTCATAAACAAACTTTCATAGCCTACTCGATTCAATTAACTCAATTCGCAAGCGAAGAGTGACAAAAATTATTGAAATCAAATTTCGCTATAAATATGCATGGATATAGAAAATTGTAAATATCTCGTAAACGATCACCTCCAGCGTTGTTGACGAAGTGTACCTTTTTTACTTGAAAACGGTGTGGGAATTAGGTTTTTTCATGAAAAGTATCAAAAGTTCACTGACAAAAAAGTTAGGGCAATTTGAAATAAATAATGACAGTGTACGCAGCATCCTCTAGATTAATACGAAATTGTGATTTCCCACGTCAAAAAAACCCCGAGTACCGAATTTCATACAAAACAAGTATTTTTTGCAAGAGTTATTTCCAAAAAGCGAACAAAAAAAATTCAATTTCAACACCCCATATCTCCGAAACGAAGCATTTTCGGACAAAACTTCATACAGACTTTTTTTCTTAAGATTGTCTCAGGAATACGTCACTTGAATATTTAAACGTACTTATGTTACACCCTGTTTTCCACATTAACGCAGTTCCCCAAATGGAATAGTCCATAGACAGTAAAGTTTGAGGTATACTGAGCAGCAACAATGATCTGCCTATTTTGAATATGAACCGCTCTTGGTGAAATAAAAAATGTCGAGTCACTTGAGCATCTCCCGTGAAAGTTTCTATGCTCGTGTCTCCAATTAGGCGGATGGCTATTTTCTGGATGGATTCCAGCAGCTTCCGAGTATATACACTTCGTGGCGAAGCTCCATACACGAGAAATTGTTAATATAGCGGAAGTTTCAAAAAAGTAGTAGAGCTGCGTTGAAATCTGTCGAATTCCCGGCATACTGCCTTTTGTTTCCAATCTTTCGTGCACTGACGAGAGATAATACCTCGAAACCGGTCATTTGGTGATCTACTCGATCGATTTCAGCTGGATCCTGCTGCTGGATAAACGATAAACATTTGTAAAACTCACCCCTGTGAAGTTTTTTGAAAAAATATAAATCGTAGTATCAGCTGGGGAAGTAGTTGTTTTTCGATAGGTACGTTGGAAGAGATGAAGGTTTCAAATCCCATCACAAAATATTCGTCTTCTCATGCACGGCAGATTAAGCTAGCTGAATATTTTGGAAGTGAATACGAAAAATCCTGCTGGACTCTAAAAACTGCAAATCATTTCGCAGATATTATTGACCAACATTTATGCAATTCTATTCTGAACCCTTGACAACACAACATTTGAAATCAGTTCAGATATTAAACATCCCCCTGAATTCTAATCTTCCGTTTTTAATATATTTTTAATAACTGATATTAGCTCAGCAGCATAAGCGGAAATAATGTGTTTTTGAGTTAAACCCATTTCCGGATTGCTTACTGTTGAAAGTTTTCATCGCTTTATTTTCTTTGCAGCGTCTTGCCTCAGACGATAAGACGTTATATTGGATTTTCTTTCTTTTTCCTGCGAATATCCTTGATACTTTAAGCTCATTTGTGTTTTCCTAGTTTTGACAAAGTTTACTGAATCCGCATTATCTTGATGTAGGTTGGGTATGAGTTGGCAAATGAATAGGTATGATGTATATTGAATTACTATGAATCTTCATCAAGTAAGGGCCAAATCAATCAGAAAATTGAATGTTGTTTCACATATTCTCGAATAGAGTGGTTATTCTGATGTTGATACAATTATGAAAAAAAGGATTGATAACATTTGAATCTGATGAGAAACAGATGATATCAATTACTTTCCACTTGTTATATTCAAACTCTAATAGCCCTGACGGGTTCAAGATCTGGTTTAGCCCTGTGGTGAGTATCAAATAATTGAATCCCGAGTCTACAAAGATATACGTTGACTGCCCCTTTATTATCGGATGGAGAGCAAGAGCTTCTTTGACTCGGATCCTGTTAATAAACCTGAAAGGTTATGTTTTGCGGTCAGAAAGCAACTCACGCAAGTATCGAAACCTATAATATTGACAACACAATAAAAATGTAACTTAATTGATATTAACGCCATTATTATTGAGATCTACGGCGAAACTATTGAAATTGTGGAAGAATTGAATTTCTGGGCTTCATCGTTGATGACACTTTGAACTTGAAAAAACACTTCCAGTAAATGTGTAATGAAATAAAAAAAAATTTTTTTACTAGAATTAGTAGACAACTATTTTTCTATGATATTAATATTTAAAATACTCACTGGAAAAGCACCACATCACTTCAAAGAATTCATTACATATAACCATCAGATACACAAATACGATACAAAAGGAAGAAATGACTTGGTTTTCCCACGAGCTAACCTTGCAAGAACAATATTCCTATTGAAATTGAACAAAGTAACACCCTTCAATTCTTCAAACGCTCCTTGTCTCAATATCTATATTATTCAATTGAGTTGTTCATCATTCTTCTCTCTATTAATCTCTTCATCATTTACTACTACTATATTTTACACACTATATTCTACTATATAGGTCTCATATATTTTAGTTTCTTTTGTGTTTTGTTCAATAACTGATATATTTGTAAAATATATATGTATATTAGGACATCTATTTCTAATAAATCTATTTCTATTTCTTCTTACTCATCACCTCTTCAAAACCAGTACACCTAATGAATGTGTCTTGTATCGAATGCATGAGAAATAGAAGCAGAATATGCATTAAGAGAAAATACAGAGACCTCCCCTGAACAGTTCAATAACCTAACCTATAGGCGAGAAGGTTTTGCACGTCAGGATCAATCGATCATCATCTGAGTTGACTACATGTGGTGAACCAACTCCAAATCATGCAATGACGCAATAGTCGGCTGGCAAGGTTATGGTCTCAGTATTTTGGGATCCGCATGGTATAATATTCATCGACTATTTGGAAAAGGAAAAAACCATCAACAGCAACTGATACATATCGTTATTGCAGGGTTTGAAAGAGGAAATCTTGGAAAAACAGCCCCATTTGAAAAAATGTAATGGTTTATCAAGACAATGCACTGTGCCACAAATCTACAAAAACAATGGCAAAATTGCTTTCCCATCCACCTTATTCTCCAGACCTGGCCCTTAGTAACTCTTATCTGATATTAGACCCAAAGGACATGCTCACTGGAAACAAATTGAGTGCCAATGAAGAATTAATCTTCGAAGCTGTGACCTTTTTCGATACTTGAACAAATTAAACTATGAAAAGTATATCGAAAAATTGTACAACCGCTATAATCGTTGTATTGTAGCTCCATACATGGAAACAATACTCCAGAGAAGCATCAAAAGTTGCCGAGGTGTGTACAGTTTTCTGATTCAGAACAGTTTTCCACGCTTTTGAGAAGCAACTTTGGCAATTCCAGCGATATGATTGTGCCAAAACATATTGATATCCATTTCAACCCCCGAAAAACGTATCGAAGCAGAAAGCGGAATTCTCTGTCCTGACACTATTATATACGATTTGGAGACATTTATCTTTTTTCAGAAAATTGATGCCTGGGTTTTTGTGGCATTGAAATTAACCTGATTATTTTCACCCCAATTTAGAATCACTTCTAGATCCTCATTAAGATATGCAACCTCCTGCTGACGGTGAAGATGTGCATCCGCAGGCGTTATCCTGGAATCCAAATGGAATGACGAGACAGTGTGGTGTCGTCAGCGAAGCAATATACTGGATTCTTCGTTTTTTCCAATAAGTTGTTGATATACCTACAATAAAAATACGTTTGGAGACGATATGGATCCCTGGAGAACACCAGCGTTGATGGTAAAACTATTCGAAGGATATTCATTGACGGCCACTTGCAGGGAACGTTTTCTCAGGAAGCTGGAGAGCCATACACGAAAATTATAAATTATAGTTTGACCAGGAAACCCTCATACCAAACACGGTTAAAGGCCTTAGAAATATCAAGCGCAATAGCTCATTCTGCTGGTAGAATTTCCATATCGCGTTTCTAAAAGTAATTGATTTTCTAACTTGATATTGCGTAGAAGAATCGATCAATATCGGCTCGGACAAAACAATGACCTTCATCATATCATCACAATTTCACGTTTCTCAACTGGGGAAGAAAGGAAATATATAATAATAATATAATAACGATAATTCCATCGTTAAAGTTCATTCCTTTGGAAAATTGAAAAAAAGAAAATTGTTCAAAAATTGTTCTGAGATATGTAAAATATTTATATAATTCATTGGCAAAAAATTATTTCCTCTCCACGAGAGGGAAAGAAGAAATATCTGATGTGGCGTTGAGGAAACCATGGAAATAAGTGAGTTTACAAAAAGTTATCAAGCACAACGAGGGGCTTGACGCGTTTCTTTCAAAATTGAGGTGACTCCTAGAAGACAAAGAAATTATGCTATGGAAATAGAATTCAATAATGCAAATGTTTGGATATGTATGTAAGGGCACGAATTCTTTAATGGGAAAAGTTGCGAGGATTGTCCTATCTGTATTCCTGTCGGAACAAACCCAGGATTAGGATAATCAAACCGGGCTCCATTCGTGTTCCACTTCACTGCAACCAAATATAATTTTCGGGCAATTTATATGCTTATAGAAAAAGTTTCGAGACGTTTTTCGCATAGAGAAATGACATTTTTCGTTTTTCTCCGAACCTTCAAAAGGTGTCGTTGATTGGAATTTGGAGAGGACGTTGGGTGAATATATAATGATTTGATTTTCACCCTCAGTATCGAGCTCCGGTTATCCTATTTCTAGTGACCAAGAGAAACATCAAGAAATTTATACGGAATGAAACTAAAACAAAATTGGTTTTATTTCCACGTTAATGTGAAGAATAGGCCACGAGAAAAGTATATACTCGTTAATATTTAGAATTCTCGATGGAGTTTATTGTCAAATTTTGAATATGTATCTTGAACGAACTGAAATTCAATGATGATAGTAATAGTAGATCAAATTTCATCCCTCACACATGAGGTATAAAGACATGATTTGGATTATCAATGGGCAAAGTATCAGGGGTGAATTTTGGCGATGGATATTCCATTAAAATCTCCACCGCAGATTGGGTACATTATATATTGATACAAGGTAACGTTAGCATCTTGTTCTTGCAGAAAGCAGGTCTACAGCTATCCCTGGGTGCAATATTGAAGATAGTTCTAATTATTCTTTTTTGAACAATAAAAACACGTTTTTTCTCCCACAGAAGAACCCCACATTGATACATTTTGAGCCATATGTGAGTACGCCAATGAATAGTAAACAGTCCTGATACCATCTAAACTAAACACGCCTTTGATCTGTCGTATTGCAAATAACGCTTGATTCAATTTTTTGCAGACATAATCGATATGGGGCTCCCAAGACAAGGTTTTATCTATAAACATATCAAGAAGTTTGGCTGTTTCCTAGAGTTAGATGTTGTTGAGTTTCACTGTTTTCCTTAACGCGAAGCTCAAATGTACTATTTGACTTCCGTTCAATTTTAATTGATTTCTATTACACCAAGAAATCATATCATCTATGACTGAATTAATGTTGTTTTCTAGCTCCTCCGCAGAATTTCCGGAAACTGTTATGGTAGTGTCATCTGCGAATAGGATAATGAAACCTTGTTTTATATACTTCGGAAGATCATTCATATAGATAAAAAAAAATCAGTGGGCCTTAAATGGACCCCTGTGGTACCCAAATGATAATATCTTCAATATCAGATACTGCATTATTCACAGTCACTACCATTTTCCTATCATCCATGAAAGATTTCATCCATTCCAGAAGGAACCCTCTAATGCCAATGTTATATAACTTACTAACCATTATGTCACTATTTACTGAATCAAACGCCTTAGCCAAGTGAAATAATATTGAAACTACGTACTTCTCCTTATCGATTTCATTGTAAATAAACTCGAATTTCATAGCAATAGCAGTCTCAACTGATCTAGCTTTTCTAAAACCATGTTGAATATCGGTTAGAATCTTGTATTTTTCGAGAAACGCAATAATTCTATTCGCTACTACTTTTTCAATAACTTCAGATGGAATACTCAGTAATGATATTTGGCGATAGTTATCTACATCTTCATGTGAACTCTTTTTATGAATAGGAATAACTTTGGCTGTTTTGAAGACACTCAGAAACACGCCTTCCATTATAGAGTGATTCATAAGATTCAATAGAATTTCAGATATAGATGGAATGACATAGATAATTTACTATTCTATTCAGAATGAACGAAGTTATCACCTTTTTCACACACAGGAGTAACTGTGGCTTTCTCAAACTCTTCTGAAAAGCAGGATAGGTCCAAAGTGAGTGGGTTTATTCGACCCTCCACCGCAACCCGCAAGGGTTAATTGTGGCTCACATCTATTCACACTCGACCAAATAAACCCAGCTGGTAAGGGTACGGCTCTGCCAAACTTCAAAAACCTGATTCGGTCCCCAGCAGGGCAGGCACAAAGTATATGCTCTGCTGTTTCATCGTTGATGTGGTAGTCGGATAGTGAAGGTGCAAGATTCATACTTTGATACCCCATTTGAGGGTTTTTGCACGTCAGCTACACCTGACGATGCCTTAAGTTGCCTATTCACCAAAAAAGCGAGCACGGCGAACAAGAGCGAACAAGAGTGAACGAGCATTCTGCATGAATAATCAATAATGAGCGAACACGAGCAAACATACACGAATGCTTGCTCATGCTTGCTCGTGCTGGCTTTTTTGTTGAATACGCACCTTCAGACATATTTACCGCGCTCGCACTGCTCGCACAAAGTAGATGGATCAACTACGACTACGAACTTGAAGATATTTGCTCTGGTGTGGACGAGACATCCATATGTCGAGCAAACACGAGCGAACACGAGCAAACATACACAAATGCTCGCTCATGCTCATTCGTGCTCGCTTTTTTGGTGGATACGCACTGTGCAGGGCTTTTTCGCCTCTGGCGATTCTGAGAGAGTTGAGAAGTACTCGCTCCTGATCTAAATTTACAGGGAGGTCAGTTGGACTCGTACGTTCAACATGCATCTCCTCTGTAGACTCAGCATCAGAAATAATTTTTATGTTTACTCTGTTCATGAAAGTCCCATGAGTAGCTAGGGAAAGAAGGTCAATTACGGCAGAACCCCTACGACGAGAGGGCGCCTGGCATCTCGAAGGTTCGGTAGAGACAGTTGATAGGCTCAGTGTCATTCATCCTCTCGGCATGTATACACACCTTAGGATTAGGCCATCATTGGGATGCCATTCAGTTAGGGAATAATAGGACCACAGATGATTCTGTCATTTCCGTATCCAGCGGGGCTACGTGGAAGCAGGCATCCGATGACCGGTTTGCTCAACCCCCACATCCCAAGCCAATGCACTCACCAAAAATAGCATACACAGTGGTTCAGGCAGTGAAATATGAACAAGGACAGCCAACCCGCCTTTCTTCTGAAAAGTAACCTTGTATGTATGAATGATTCATTGAGTAAGTAAAGGAAATTACAATAAGATCGATTATTCCTTTAACAACTATGAGTAGTGGCAGAATAATCTGATCCACTCGATTTTTTATTGTTCATTAACCTCAATGTAGCGTGAATTTCATGTTCGGTAATTGGTCCATTCTCAAACGGGTGTACTATGTCGATGTTGATACTGACTGTTCAAGGTCAGTTGAATTTCACAATTTTTTTACTACTTTTATTCAGTATTTTGCTATATATTATTTATGATATTGGATAGAATAACATTTTCATTTTGGACAAAGTTATTAGTTTGCAAAAGTATTCGTCAACACTTCACAAATTCGAATATAAAATAAAATATATAAACGAGACTCGGAGATGAATTTCAATTTGCCAGCTTTTCTACATATACTACTCTAGTTGTTTTTTGTGTTTCCAATAAACTTCCAAAACATTCTCTCTCGTCGGGGAATAGCATATTGCGAATGAGTATTCCTTTTCCCCAGACAAAAGATATTAGATTTCACTCAATATTTTCCCAAGCTTCGCTTAAATGATTCTCTGGAGCGATATATTTCCTCTATTCTTCGTTACTGAAGATATTGCAATATACTCTCGTTGTCAATTGCTTTTGGTAAGGATCGATTCAAAATATATACGAATTTATACGAAACTCACACTATAGAAAACACAATAACTTGTTTCTAATAAATTCATATTCGGAATGACTTCTGCATATAAGTAGGATTGCAACGTTTCATTTTTCACTTTATTGATTTTTATTCAATTTGCAAGGCAATGTGATCAGGATGTAACTCCCCTGTGTTAATTTATGTTGATGAACTTGTAATATGCCATTTATTTAATAAAATATTTTCACAGATATACCTCTACACAGTTTGCAGCAGTCCATTGGATATGTCCTAGGATTAATTTAATTTTACAAGTCTTTAAGACCAATTCAATATGTGTTTCCATTTATAAATTTCAGGGTTGAAAGTCATAATACAAAATGTCAAATTTTTCTTCTCATATTTCAAGGTTGACGTTCGTGACTGGAATGAAATGGGTGGCAACACCTGTATCGATTATTTATAAAGTTTTTTCTGCAAATAATCACATCTTCATAGTTTTTACCAACTTTTGAGGTAGATATACTTAATATGCATTTTGGATATTAATATCAAGAAATATTGAGTAATTATTTGAATTTGATTTTTTGTTGACAATTATTGAATGAAAGGTCATTTTTTTACAACACTTTTTTTTTTGTGCTATAGTTCTGCCAGATAAATAGATTTATTGGAGAATAAATAAATTCAGATAAATAGATTTATTGATGAATAAGTAAATTCAGATGTAGAAATTTAGATAAATATATTCACATAAATAAATTCATCAAAGAAAATTCACTGAAGTAAATAAATTTACTGGAGATAGTGAAAGTAATTGAGTCTGAAAATTCCTTGAGTAGGAATTTGCGAATCAGATAATCATTAAAGAGACGACTCAACTTGCTGCACAAGTAGAATTATTGAAGAGATAAATTTATCTTCTGGATGAATTTATATTCATTTGAAGATCGCATATTTTTGTGATAACACATTTACTGTCCGAATTAAGCACAGGATAGGTGGATGGACTACTGGACTGCCAACTGTGGAGAGGAGGAGTCTACCGTAGCTGAGTCAACCTTGGGTCATTGTGGAATCTATAACAACTGCATTAGCGAGATTACTGTAAGGTTAAATGCATTTAACTGAAGTTAAGGTACTGTAACTAGTTATTCTTTTGACCAAGGAACCAGTGTTTATATTATTGCACAACTTTGCTAATTCAGTTCATTAAATTTTTGAAAATATTTATTGCTCTAATTTATTATTTGGAGATAGAGTTTATCTACAGAGACTGGTATCGAAAATGATTATTAGTAACTGTTATTTGCTGTAGATGGCGCGTTGGTAAGATTTCTATATCTTATTCTTTTCTATACCACGCATTTGAACTTCCATAAGGCCAAATAGTTTTTGTCCTAAAGATCCACGCCCTTGCCTCCGCATGCTAGAGCTGGCTGTATCCATCGTGGCATATAAAATTTAAAGGAAACGTTATAGGATCTCAATTGTATTCTAAACAAAATCTTTCGATTTCATTATACATGATAACAATTGAACAAAAATTTTTAACCGTAGCTTCCATTAAGCAACGGGTCAGTCCATTCATAACTTGATGTTATTGTTAACAATAATTGATTTTCTCACTCATTTCTTATTCATCTTCAATATGCGTTCAAAATAATATTCAAAATTGAAGTTGATTCTTGTAATTTAGCCTACAATTTTTGAACAACCCTTGCCTCCGAAATGAGGTATAAATTATTGTGTAACTACCGATATCTGAGTACGTCGATCTATGATATTGTTTGAGATAAACCTTATATCTATTCGTGAACCGGATTTTTTCAAGGACACAACACAATCACTACAAGATAATCCCTAAGTAGGTCTAAGAGCGGTACCTGTGCGAGGGTACCACAGGCACGTTCTAGGAAAGTGTTCTGCGTTGAACCTCAAAACGATGAGCAGCCACAGTTCGTTGCGTATTTCTGATGAATATGGCTCTTGGTAGAATTAAATGTGTCAAGTCACCTCCCGTGGAGGAAAGACAAATATCCAACCTCTCTCTGATGTTTCAGACTATGAAAGTTGGAAATGAATTTTGTGTCTCCAATCAGTCAGACGACTCTTTTCTGGATAGAATCCAGCAGCTTCAGGATGTGTACAGGTGCGGAACTCCAAACATTATAACAATACTTCAGAGGTCTGGAACGAAACATGAATCGGAATTGTCTGTTCTGACATGATTATATCCGGTTCGGAGACATCTATCTTTTTGAATTAAACATGGTCACTATCCCCACTTCGAAATCACTTCTAGATCCTCAATTAAGATATACAACCTTCTGCTACCGGTGAAGATGTGCCTCCGTAGCTGACAAGTGTGCTGTCGTCAGCAAAGCAATATATTGATTGATGAAACTTCTGGATGAGTTCATCACTTTCTTGATATCACATTGATATCACATAGGGTTATTCTTTTATAGACCTTGAACCTTCGACGCAAAACAAACATGATATAATTTTGGCGGCAACTCTCACTATCTATTTCACAGTGGTGGTATTTGAGTGGAACGTGGTTCTATAAGGAAATTTAATAACAATCTCAGATCTTTTCGTTCATCTTTGAAATAGAATGGGCTGATAATTCTTATTATTTGTTTTCATCTCGGCGTTTTATATTGGTGGTTTCTATTTGACCAATTTACTAGTATACCCATTTTCCTGAAATTCCTAATGACCAGGCATCATACACGTTGAAGATTTGATTTCTTTCTTTCAAGAAACCATTCCCAATGCCGTTGAGAGTCACAAGTGAAGATTTCAGAACTTTTCATATTGTTCAGCTATCTGATGGAATAATAATACTCTTTTCAGACTTTTTTCAACGTAACCGTCTTTGTTATGGACTTCTGCTTGGAAAATATTAGGCTGCCACCCACTAATTGGGAAACTAAAATGATAATAATAATAATAAATCATCATTTTCATATTTGCCAAAGTTATAAAATTTTTATAGGAATCGTCAAAAAAGAAATTGAAGACTAGAAGTTACTGAAAAGAAATGAAAAAACAATGATAACAGTTATGTACAATGGAATCCTTGAGTTTCCTTTTGAAGATATGCTTGATTTTGGATTTTTTCATGATATCTGGCAGCAAATTATAGGCACGTGGAGACATCTGATCGGATATTTGAAAAGCTAATTTGGTTTCTGCAAATGGTACAAAAACATTTTTTCTATGGCTTGTATTAATATTATGCCTACATTCATTTGGTACAAACAAGTTATTCATTGTTTGAAGGTGATTGACAATGTTTCATGATGAATTTCACTAGTTCGGACTTCCATTGTCTACTATATAAAATGATTTGAAATCCCTGAAACAACTAAAAAAGAAGAATTGAAAATGAATAGCTGAAAATTACAAATATATTAACCAAAATAATTGTTATTTTCAGCTATTAGTTTTCAATTCTTCTTTTTTAGTTGTTTCAGGGATTTCAAATCATTTTATATAGTAGACAATGGAAGTCCGAACTAGTGAAGTTATTCTTATTCTCAAAATAGATAAGCGCAAGTCTAAAATTGAAAGACTGGGAACAGTCTTCGAAAGCATTTCTGCATGAATCACGTTAACTTATGCCACTAATGGATCGTAAGATTTTTTTTTGCTATAAAGACATCAAAGCAGCGAGAGGAAAGACCCCAGAGGCACACTCCAAATCTCAGTGTGGAATCAAGCATAGTACAGCCTCAGCAGCTTATCAACTTTTGGAACCTGCCTGATATTTCGAAACTGATATGAAATATTGTTAATTGTTTTGATTAGGAACTCACAGTGGTTCTGCCAATTCAAACGTTCATCTATGTGAAGACCTAACAATTTTCAGCTCGCACATGCTGTCGCTTCAGTGGCGAATCATCATTTGTTCTGAAACTGATGATGACTTTGTTTTCTATGCGTTTAAAAACAAATTGTTCGCAGAAAACCAATTAACAATACTTTCATGAACTTGGTTACATTTTCATTTCAAAACTGAACTCATTGATTACAATCGACGTGGTATCTGCATACATCAATATGAATGTTCCAATGTTCCGGGCGATGCATACTCCTATTCATTTATATACAATACAAATAATATGGGTCCCAATATCCATCCTTGAGGTACTCCTAGTTCCGAAAGGGTCATGCTGGACGTAGCATTGTCAAACATGACTCTGTAGCTTCCATATCATACCCTCGATTCACTTGAATACATCATTATATCATAAAGTGTATTCCTATCCAATTACGGCTCATAAGATCTCTATTTCTATCTGTAGAGTAGGGAGGGTGAATGTATGCCCACAGCACTTAGGCCACAAATGACCCATTGTACATCCTTCCGAGGAGTTGTCCTCCTAGGTCATCGTCCATTCTGTCCTTTCCAGGAAGGTGGACAGGTCGCTGGGAGACATCTCCTTTATATCGACAGGCGTAGGCAAGACTTGCCAAACACACACTCTCTTATTGACGATAACTCCGGGCACTCGCATAGGACATGCCTGACAGTCTCATCTTCCTGTTCACATATCCTGCATAGAGGTGTATCCACTAGCACCATATTATGGAGGTGTTTCCTTAGTTGACAGTGGCCAGTCAGAAATCCTACTGTTAGCCGTAGATTTTCCCTGGTCATCGCCAGATAATTCTTCGGTGCCAGCTTTCCAAGGTCGCCCATGGTGTCAGAGCAGGTTGTTATGTTTTTGCCAGACATTCCTTTCCTGGTTATTTCTTTTGTGGCGATTAAGATACCAGCCAGTTCTGTTTGGACCACGCGGATATTTTTTCCTTCTCTCCACTTAATCCTTAGGCTTAGTGATCTGGAGTACACAACACATCCTGAGCCTTCTTTGGTTTTTAAGCCATCTGTATTCATGCGTATTGCATCTGACTCTGTGTTCGGTTTTATTTGTATTCTGTATCTGTAGAGTAGAGAAGGTGAGTGTGAGCCCACGCACTTAGGCCACATGTGACCCATTATACATCCTCCCGAGAAGTTGTCATACTAGGTCGTCGTCCATCCTGTCCTTTCCAGGACGGTGGACAGGTCGCTGGGAGACATCTCCTTTATATCGGCAGGTGTAGGCCAAGACTGGCCGAACACACACTCTCTTATTAACGATAACTCCGGGCACTCGCACAGGACATGCCTGACAGTCTCATCTTCCTGTTCACACATCCTGCATAGAGGTGTGTCCACTAGCCCCATTTTATGTAGGTGTTTCCTTAGCTGACAGTGGCCAGTCAGAAATCCTACTGTGAGGCGTAGATTTTTCCTGGTCATCGCCAGATATTTCTTTGGCGCCAGCTTCCCAGGGTCGCCCAAGGTGATCCTGGCAAGATTACATCCTTTGATTTCATTCCATCTCTTTAAAGATTGAGCATGGGTGTAACATTTGACTAGTTCCGCAATTGTCGAAGTCATCAGGCCGTGGGTGCCACTTGGTCCTAAAATTCTTAGTCCAGCCGCTTCCTTGGCTAAAGAGTCAGCAATGCGATTACCTTTACTCCTGTCGTGCCCTTTAACCCACCTCAGGATAATGTTATTATCTACCGAGGCTTTGGTTAAATCTTGGTGGCACTCTAGTGCTAGCCCTGAAGGAACACGGTGTCTGTTCAAGGCTAATAGTGCTTGTCTGCTATCAGTGCAGATTGTTATGTTTTTGCCAGAAATTCTTTTCTTGGTTATTTCTTTTGTGGCTATTGAGATACCAGCCAGTTCTGTTTGGACCACGCTGGTATTTCTTCCTATTCCCCACTTAATCCTTAGGCTTAGTGATCTGGAGTACACTCCACATCCTGAGCCTTCTTTGGTTTTTGAGCCATCTGTATAAATCCGTATTGCATTTGTAGCATCTGACTCTGTATTTTGCTTAATTTGTATTTTGTAGGGTTTATTGAACACAAACCTGGGTTCAATTGCATCACTTGTTGCCTGCAGCAGAGGTTGCGCAGTGAGCGCTTCCCGCCATAGGCCCAGCTTCAATCGACCCATTCCTACTTCTAGGTTTACACCAGCCGTGTGCAATCGTACCATGGCCATTAACGCAACCTCCTTAACGTACAGATCCAGAGGGGTCAGACCCGTGATTAATTCCATTGCCGCGGTTGGTGTTGTTCTCATGGCTCCTGTGATGTTTAAACAAGCTGTATTTGATATAATTTTTGGATGGCCGTTGCTTGTAGAACTTTCGGACCCCATGCAATGGCTCCATACGTTAACATAGGTCTTATTATTGCAGTGTAGATCCAGGCGACTACACGGGGTTAAAGACCCCATGCGCGTCCCACTGTCCTCCGACATTGCTCATAAGCCACGTATGCTCTTTTTGCTCTACTCTGTATATGAGAGTTCCATGTTAGCTTCTTGTCGAGGATAATACCAAGGTATTTCACCTCTTCAGAGAAGTTTAGTTGGCTTTTGAAGATTTCGGGAGGTTTTAAGCCCGTTAAACTTCTTTTCCTGGTGAAAGGGACCATCTCAGCCTTCTTGGGATTGATCGACAGTGAGTGTTCCTTACACCAAGTTTCTATCAATTTGAGCTCATCCTGCGCTCTATCGCACAGTGTGTTTACAAATTTGCCGGTCTGCAAGATAACTATGTCATCTGCGTATGCAATTGTGTAGAATCCATTTTTGTTAAGGTGATTAATTAGGGTATCCAGAACTATGTTCCAGAGAAGGGGTGATAAGACCCCTCCCTGTGGACATCCCCTCATGACCAGTCCTTTTACTTTGATGTCTTCTACATTAATACTTATTGCTCTGTTAGAGAACATCTGGAGTATCTATTCTCCTACTACCAGGGGTACATTCCTGGAGTGTAGTTGCTGGGTAATTGTTGGAAAGGTTGTTTTATCAAACGCTCCCTCAATATCTATTAATATACATTCTTTGTTGTTCAATGATCTCTCGATTCTGCCAACCACATGGTGAAGGGCCGAATCAGTTAGACCTTCCCGGGGTATATGCATGCTGATTTGGATGAAGTGGGTTGTTAACAAGTACTTCATCTCTTATATACCGCTCACATAGCCTCTCCATGGTTTTTAAGAGAAACGATGTGAGACTAATTGGTCGGAATGCTTTTGGTAGGGTGTAGTCCATCCTACCTGGTCTGGGTATAAATACTACTCTTACTTCTCTCCACTTACTGGGAATATACCTCAGAGCTAGAGAGGCTCTGAATATTCCAACCAGGTGTGGCATAAGAGTGTCACGTCCCCACTGAAGTAGGGCTGGTCTCATATCGTCAGGCCCTGGTGACTTGAAGGGGGAAAAGCCCGATATAGCCCATCTTATTTTCTCCTCATCAGTTACTGTACTAGCATATTGCCAGTCATATTGTGAGGGTGTTATTGGTACATCCGTCCAGTTCGCCGTTCCAGGAAAGACAGAACCTGGGAAGTGAGTTTCCATAAGAATCTCAGCACTCTCCTGGAGGTTGGCGGCTTTGTCGCCATTTTCCCTTGTCAGGATGCCGATAGTCTTATGGTGGTCATTTGAGAGTGCCTTCTGTAGCCTAGAAGCTAGTGGAAAGTCTTCGACTGCCTCACAATAGGCTCTCCAGGCTTCTCTTTGTTTTCGTCTGCAGACTTTTTTGAACTCTCTGAGGTTGGCTTGATATATAACCCAGTCCTCTTCGAGTCTTGTACGTTTTGCCTTGTTGAAGGTCGTTCTCGCTGTCTTCCTGAGGTGTTCCAATTCAGGGCACCACCATGTGTTGGTTGTGCCATGCGTTTGAACCATCCTCATTGGACAGGATTCCTTATAGGCAGGGTCTATTTTGTTGTGAATAGATACTGTGTACCTTTCCAGTTCTTCATTGTTGCCAGGAGTCAGGACCTCTGTTTCCCGCAGAGCTCCTCTTAAGAGTCGAATGTAGAGAGCTACATCCGTCCTCTTCGGGTCACGGGATTTTACAGTAGTCCTGAGATCCTGGCTTACCGTATAGGTCAGCCAGCGGTGGCCTGACATAGAGATATGGTCCAAGACTTGCCAGTCTTGGATTTTGTTTGATATTTCGGCTGTCGTGAGCATGATATCTATTACCGTATAGTTGACAGTGGCCAGTCAGAAATTCTATTATTAGAAGTAGATTTTCCCTGGTCATCGCCAGATAATTCTTCGGTGCCAGTTTTCCAGGGTCGCCCAAGGTGTCAGAGCAGGTTGTTATGTTTTTGCCAGACATTCCTCTCCTGGTTATTTCTTTTGTGGCGATTAAGATACCAGCCAGTTCTGTTTGGACCACGCCGATATTTTTTCCTTCTCTCCACTTAATCCTTAGGCTTAGTGATCTGGAGTACACAACACATCCTGAGCCTTCTTTGGTTTTTGAGCCATCTGTATTCATGCGTATTGCAACTGACTTTTTGTTCTCTCTTATTTGTATTTTGTAGGGTTTATTTAACACAAATCAAGGTTCAATTGCATCACTGGTTGCCTGCAGCAGAGGTTGCGCGGTAAGCGCTTCCCGCCATAGGCCCAGCCTCAATTGACCCATTCCTACTTCGAAGTTTACACCAGCCGTGCGCAATCGTACCATGGCCATTAACACAACCTCCTTAATGTACAGGTCCAGAGGGTTCAGACCCGTGATTAATTCCATTGCCGCGGTTGGTGTTGTTCTCATGGCTCCTGTGATGTTTAAACAAGCCAGTGGTTGTATTTGATATAATATTTGGATGGACGTTGCTTGTAGAACTTTCGGTTCCCATGCAACGGCTCCGTACGTTAGCATAGGTCTTATTATTGCAGTGTCGATCCAGGTGACCACACGGGGTAAAAGACCTCATGCGCCTCCCACTGTCCTTCGACATTGCTCATAAGCAACATGAGCTCTTCTTGTTCTACTGTGTAGGTGATAGTTCCATGTTAGCTTCCTGTCGAGGATAGTACCAAGGTCTGTCTATTTATCGGCTGCTCATTAATACCTCAAACTTCACTTCGAAATCATATAAAATTGGCCATACTCTGAAAACACCAAGACTACACGATTCAACTTTCAGTCTCATTCACTCAACCGACATATTCATCAGATGTGATAGTTCCCAAAGTGGAAACCCGTGCCATAATTGTATGCAGACTGCTTTTTGTCTGGCTTGGGAGAGTTTGCCATAATAAAAAGGCAGAGTTTTATTAGAAGTTTTGCGCTCATAGCCTCCGGCAGAGTAATTATGAACTCCATTTTTATTTTCTTTTTAGGAAATGCAGCAAGAAACTCTGTTGAAATTCCATGGAAACGAAAGGGGTGAATAATTCACGAAAACTCCGATAGAAATATCAATAACAAAACGTCGTGGAACAAAGTGGCTCAATTTTCATTAAAATATTCGCAAAATTTGAAGAAAACATTTACATCAATATTTCGATAGGACACATGTATTCTTCGATTCAAAAATATACAAAATAGCAACTCAGCTTTGCTGAAATTATTTCCTTTGACTATACTGATGTTCACATTCTATAGAGTGCTTGCATGTTGGGATTTGTCAATAAAACGTCAAACAACGCAGAACTCCAAATTCGGGGATAAATTACCCAGTGACAATTTGGCTGAAATATTTGGTACACACATACAGTTTTGATGTGATACAATTTAATCAATTTTGTATCATTGTGAATTCAAGATGGCCGCAGCTACAAAATGGCGGATTACATATTGTTTCACAATTACCTTGATATGGGTATCAAATGACAAGGCTTGACTGGTACTATAGTAGCACACTATAGAAAAGATGCGAATCTAATATAATCTATTCGAATCCCTTCATCACTTGGAAGAATTGATTGCAGCTTCAGAAATGGTTCTGATGAAGATTTTGTGGAACATGTTCTTCCTTACGAATTAGTAGACAGTTGTCCTGAAAATCTTGAGAAGAAAATTGGAATAGATAATTAAGGAAAAACTTGCAAAATGAATAGCAACAAGTGTTTTTCATGACGAAAAATTCCAAGAACAAGGTTTTAACGATGAACGAGAACGGGAATGTTTTCTACTTATTCATCAAAAAACACCTGTTCATGCAGCTGCAGTTTCGTAAGAATGTACCACGTTTCTCACCAACCGATTTCTTGGAGTCTTTAAAGTCCACAAGATACTCGTTAGGACAACAAGAGGATTGTTTCGAACTTTTGGGGTTCTTGTTGAATACTCTTCGTGAGCAGGAAAATAGCAGAATCAATACTCCTGACCGCTCTGGATTGATTGATTATGTACACTCTATCTTGAATTGTGTTTCTTGATATTGTGCTGGAAAAATCCTCACTTGTTTACTCTGTAGTATATGTTCAAGAGGTGGTAAAAACGTATGCGACTTTCTGGAAAATCAACTAGCGCTTCCTAATATGACTGATAACCAGACCGTGCAAAGCTTATTGTTGAATAATCAGAAAATAAAACTTTCACCGGGTGATGATCCACTGTATTGTCAAATATGCGCCATGTAAACTGAATAATATAAGACAACAAGTATAGCTGAGGTACCAGTCAATCTAATGATAACATTGGTGATCTTCAAACATGACTCAACCTCCGACGAAAGCACCAAAGTCTTACGAAGGTTCGAAATAGATGAAGACACCAAAATGGCAGACCACAATTATAATCTTCATGCAGGCATTGTTCTCTGTGGTTCTGGCATTCAATCTGATCATTATTACGCATTGGTCGAAGAAGAAACGGACTGGTTTAAGTTTGAGATAGTCGTGTCACTAAATATTCTGGCGATATTTTGAATTTATTGGAGCCTCTGGAGACACCCTAAATTTCATTCTATGAAAGAAAGGACATTGGCAGATCAAGATCTTCAGATGATGTGGTGCTTTCAGATTCTTCCGGGTTTTCCTGCAGCTGAGAAAGCAAATGCGCCACTGGAATCCATCAATTCGCCCCGGAGTGCCAATTGATTTTTGTTGTTTCGTAATTTGTATCACTTCATATTAAAATATATTTTCACTCGTCTTCGAAAAGAATTTTGTCAACTCAGAATCGGGATACAAGCATGGATCAAGATTCTTTATCTTGTCGAGGACTGTGTAGCGTTAGGGTCGCAAAAATGATGCATCGTTAGCGATATACCACCCAAATGAGGGTAAAAGGTTGAAACGTGCCGAGAACTGTTTGGCATTTGGGTGGATAAAAATCAGAAACTAAAAACTTGAAAATGAAAGAAATGAAAACACTTTTTTATGATAATGATGTATATAATATACTGGAAGCTAGAAAATGATTCAGAAGTTCCTAGGTAGCAGAGCATATACTTTGTGCCTGCCCCGCTGAGGACCGAATCAGGTTTTTAGAATTCGGCAGAGCCGTACTCTTACCATCGGACCTGAAAGACTACTCACTATAAAAACTAATCGACTCCGTCAAGAAGCTGGGTTTATTTGGTCGAGTGTGAATAGGTGTGAGCCACAATAAACCTTTGCCGGTTGCGGTGGAGGGTCGAACAGACCCTCCTTCAGACCTAACCTAATCTAACCTAGGTAGCGGTAGTGTGATGACTGTTTAACATGAAAAATTCAGCAACTAGATCTTCAATTAGACTACAAAACGTCATGTAGAGAAATTTTTTTTCAAAATGAAATGATAACTGCATTTCAAAAACAATGATGTATATTCATAGAAATAAGAGACAACTATAGTCAAGATCGGAAGTCCATAATTATCATACTAGAAATAACCATATGCTCATAACCCAAAGCACCACCACGCAAAGTATGAACAGTCTTCTATGTTTACTGGTATCCATCTCTTCAATATACTGCCATGCGAAATGAAGACACTTCCACCTCATGGTTCAAAAAAACAGCTGAACATGTATGTATCTGAAAATTGTTTCTATACATTTATATTATCTCGTAGAAATGTGACTTATACTATCTACATAATGTAGCACGAAGGACTAACAAATGTATCTACCTACTTCTTGGAAAAGCGGAAATTTATAAATACGTTAATTATTGACATTTCATGAAAACAAGTTCAATAATGGTGAATAAATAATAAAAATTATTATCAAATATTAAATAATCATTAAATATCCAGTTATTCTAGCAGGTTTAATTTTTGTTTTTTTTTTGTATGGACTACGACATATTACGCAATGAATAAACGCAAGTATTACAATTTTATTCTAAACAACCAACACCATTCTCGAACTTGTTTTCATGAGATGTCAATGATCAACATATTTATAAATTTCCTAAAATTGAATTTTCTAGTAGTAACATTTTTTCCAACGACTCGTATACTTTTGTAAACAATGAAGTACAAATCGTATCACAATTTATTCACCTTAAACGTGATTGTAGACAATTCCGTTTGTCGATTAAAATCCCCTATGAAGGCACTGTGGACATTCATCAGTAAGATTCCATTCTTTCTGAAGTTTTTCACTACCCACTATCACTACCAACGTGTTCGAGGTGCAAGGAAAGAAGAAAATACACAAGTCACTATCAATCCATAAGTTAAACCGTATTTTAGTTATTCATTCAGAAATATTCTCTCCACCAGAAAAATCAATGGCAAATTGAATTTTGCCATTCACTTTTTCAGGAGGGTTACATATGAGTACCTACTAATGCAGCAGACAATGTGGCTCCTTGTCGTTATAATCTATATGAACTTTCGAATATAACAAGTCACACGTGTCCCCACGAAACCGCACCTTTGAGGTGAGTTTTTTCTTTTTTCTTCTTCTTTTTTAGTAGTGATATTGTATTGTGATTTTTTTTCAAAATCTACCTGTTCGACCGGAATCAATCAATAAAATTATCGAGATTTGTGAGTACCTACTATTATATGAAAAACATTTTAGAATGATTGGGTGTACCAATCGAATTGATGAATCTAACGGATCGCGAAACGTTTTCGATAAAATTCATTGTAGAAATTCCATAATTATCAGTATTATCATGGATACTGTTATTAGTTTTTATAAGTAACGGGTCAGTTAATTCATAATATTTGTTCTATATCGTCAAGGTAATCAAAAACAAATGTGATTGAAACACGGTAATTTGGTTGAAGTTCCTTTTCAGAAGAGGAATCACTGACACCTATATATATTACTGAAGTTGAAAAAAAAACACAATACTCCTACACTTTCTTAATGAGATCGTGAAATTCAATATAAGTGAAATAAGGATTCGAAGGAAAAAGCAATCCGATCTACCAACATTTCACAACAAAACAGCCTTCGAAATGCGCCTTCTTTGTGTAATCTGAACTGATTTCTGAAAGATATTCGGCACAATTCCCACTTCATCCTTTGTGAAATGAAGTAAAGAAATGCCTTGAGGAAATTTCAATAAAAAACCGTACAGAAATAAAAAATATCTCAATTTCATTTCGAAATAAGCTAATGATTTTCAGAAAGAATTCTGTATTTTTTTCAATGGAATGGAATTTATGATGGATTTTTTGTTTGTTTGGAATATTAGCAAGACCACAGGCACAGAGTTTGAATTCGATAAAGATAATATATTTCCAATTGGGTAATTGTGTTTCGACTAGTCCTAGTTATGATCATTAGTGCTAGTATAAATCAATAATGCATTATTGGACTTTGAGAAATGAGCCTGCTGTAACTAACCATATAGACATATCTTGTTAATGAGATACCATGTATACGATCGACGGCAAATGAAACCACGAATATCAATGATTATTTCGTCAATATCATTTCTAGACAACAAGAAAACAAGATTCTCTATTATAATCTCAATTAGCTCCACTAACTATAGTAATATGAAAATTATAGTAATAGTACATTACATCAAAATTTCAGGTAAACAGGTAGACGTATATACTAATGGATGTCTGCATGAATTATTTCAGGATAGAATAACAATTCAATCAATTGTAATCGAATAGTAGGTAACATATATCTCAGCAATATCGCGAAGCCGCAGGCTGCCTGCATTGATTTGCAGGCTTGCAACAAATTATATGTTCAAAATCACCAGCTGAAATCAATCGAATAGTTCACCTACAGACCGGTGCCAGGTATTACCCCTCATCAGTACAGTAAAGATCTAACTCAGACACCAGTGTGCTTGAGACTCGATCAATTTCAAAGAGGCTCGATTGCATGTATGAAACCTGCATGTATGACAGAAAGATTGTTAACTAGTAACAACTCCATCTCGTGAACACAGCTCCAATCGGGAAAGAAATATTTCAGGTAAATATAGTGAAATATATATCCAGAAAGATTCAAAATGTTTATATCAGACATTTGTAAAACGTAAAATGATTCGAGCTCCAACAATGCATACTTGTAAAATGATGAAATATGAAATGAAAGTAGAAATTAGTTGTGAGATGGATCTTTCATTATCATTGTTTGCGAATAAATTCACCTCAGTTGGGAACTCAAATTAATTTTTTATGGTCCATATGGACATTATGGTCCATAAATTAGAGATCTCAACGAAATACGCGCGACAGATTTCGGTTCTTGCACCATCCATCAACATGTCTACAGAGTTGGGAGAATCTCATTTCTCGCTTCGAGAGTTTTTGACAAAATAAAAGCGAATTGGTTGAAACACCAGGGATTCCATGCATCTTTGGTTTTACCAATGTGATATTCGAAGTGTAAAAATGTTTTAAATGTGAATAATGAACAACGATGACTCAGTATGGTACCTTGTGGTATCCCACATTTCACACTTCTCATAGCAATGAAACTGCAGTCAATCATATATCAGTAAAGATATCTGCCGCAAAAGCAGACGAAACTTATGGTACTACAAGCTCCTTTGGACTATGGCCTACCAGCTCGATTTTTTTTTATTCGTGACGGCGGTCGTAGAAGGATATGTTCTTATGTTGTCAATTGCATGTTATTACAAATAAATAATATGGAGTTTTGTCTATATCTCATTGAAAAATTACCTAATTGATTATTCTAGGGTGATGCACAAAACAAGTGCCAAGTGCTTAGGAGAACCCTTGAGATGATAAAAGATAGATGTAAGTATAATGTATGTTTATCTAAGTATCTTATTACATCGAATTGAAAAATAGAATTGAAAATTGAATTGAATTGAAAAATTATTGATTTCCAGAGACTGGATTCTCAATTCACGTCCTTTATTTTCTATATGGAGTATGCCGTAGCTAAAGTCTATCCAAATCCAAGATAGAGTAAAACAAAACAAAACCGAAGCGTGATGTTCACGTGATCGCTCAGTGCGTGTTTGTGTGGCGTGCGTTATAGTATATTATTTAAAATTGTTTTCCAAGATGTCCAGTACAGACACTGCTGATGACACTGTGAGTCCAGCCAGGAAACGATCCAAAAAAAGACATTTGAGTGTTGAGATGAAAGAAGTGTTTTTAAATGTGTTCAAGAAAGAGATAAAAGAAATTGAGACATCGACTGTCGACGAAGTCGTATCAAAAGTTTCCGATAAAATTGGAGTGTGTTGCGCTATGATTTACAATGTTTTACGGGAATATAAACAGAATCATACATTTTTCAAACCGAATACAAATAAGAATCATCAAACCATTATAAAATCAATAGATGATGCTGATGAACATGCAATCAGGAGGAAAGTGCATGAGTAATTTTTCCGGAAAGGGAATACCCACGATAGACAAAGTACTCACAGAAATAAATGAAGATGTTTTATTGCCAAATTTCAAGTGGTCAACATTCCATAAAGTATTGAAACATTTGAATTTTGTATGGAAAAAACGAAGGCGCAATAGTATTATTATTGGATAGATATGAATTTGTGTTATGGAGGAGAGAGTATTTGACCAAAATTAAATATTATAGGGAACAACAGAGAACAATTCATTATATGGATGAAACCTGGGTTAATGCTGTCATACTACCCCTACAGTATGGGTCGATGAAACTGTGACCTCATCTAGGAGGGCCTTTCTAGATGAACTATCCACCGGATTAACAAATCCATCAAGTAAACTTATATTTATATTAAGACCTGCCTCAATCTCAATATATAAACAGTAACTCTCGTATTTGTTTCATTTACTTACATACCTCTTCATAATTTCAGGTAAAGGAAAACGACTTATTATTTGTCACATCGGCAATGAGAATGGGTTCGTTGCTGAAGGGCTGTGGTGTTTCGAGTCGAAGAAAACTGGAGATTATCACGAAGAAATGAACGGTGAATCTTTCGAACAGTCGTTTTCCAAAGTTCTACCCCATCTGAAGGATAATGCTGTGATTGTAATGGACAATGCACTTTATCATTCGCGACGGTTAGAGAAGATTCCGACAACGTCTTCAAAGAAGGTTGGAATCCAAAATTGGCTGCGATCAAAGAATATTAGCTTTGAAGACTCAATGCTAAGAGTACAGCTACTAAAAATTGTCAAGGAGCACAAGCTTGAATACCAAAAATTTATAGTCGATGAGATGGCAGCAGGCCAAAACAAAATTGTCCTCCGCCTGCCTCCATACCACTGCGAGCTGTGAAGAATTTTGTAGCTCAGTATAACACCACGTTCAAATTTGCAGATCTCAAAGTACTTTTTGATGAGACTTTGAAAAGAGTCACCCGGAGAAATGGGAGAAGTGTGTTTGGCATGTGATATCGGAAGTCGAGATAAAGATGTGGAAGCTTGATAACATAATAGAGGCACAAATCGAGCCACTGATAATTCAGATTGGTGAGGGTGACACTACTGATGAAGAGACAAATTCAACCAGTTGAATAATTTTGATTGATATTCCTTTTGAAAGGAAGTCCTCCTTCTTTCAGTTTGTGTCTGAAAGTTACTTCTTTGCATGATCTACACATTCATGTATAGAGTTTCAAATTGATTACTTCTTTCCTTTCTTTGGAAGATTCTCTCATCCCTTTTTTTATATCAGATGGAGTAGTAGAAAGCCAAAAACTTTCTTTCCCAAAAAATTAATCACTCCTAAAAATATAACCCCTTCAATTCAAATAAGATTCCTCATGACTGGGATTAAATCAAATAGGTGAATGAATATCATTACGATGTCATCAATGACATAAGCAGAACGTGCTTATTCCGTGACATTCAAAATCGTAATTCATGAATGAAGTGTGTGTATTTTCTATAATGTTATCCAATTCGGTACTGAAGAGCCTTAGGGCAAGTGTCTTAAGGCGAAACATCGGTGTATACCAGTGAGGGTGACAGTGTTTTATGTGAGTACAATTTATTACCATTCATTCAAAGTAGAACTCATGTGAATGATATCTGATTCTTATTCCACAACAAATGTTTGAAATACAAACTGAGTAGAGAAAAGTATCTTCTGTATAATTCAATGTTCATATAGAAGTATTTGTTTCGAAAGAATTATTTTCTTTCGTGTAATTCAATGTTTATACGAAAGTAGCTGTTTCAGGAGGAATTTCTTTCAGTTTGTGTCTGAAAGTTACTTCTTTGCATGATCTAAACATTCATGTATAGAGTTTCAAATTGATTACTTCTTTCCCTTCTTTGGAAGATTCTCTCATCCCTTTTTTTGTATCAGATGGAGTAGTAGAAAGCCAAAAACTTTCTTTCCCAAAAAATTATTCACTCCTAAAAATATAACCCCTTCAATTCTTGAGGGTATTGCGCGTGCCCTTCTTTCATCCATTGAAGATTTTCTGTTGACCAGTAGCGGCAATTTTGTCGATTAACATGACCGTTTAGAGACGAAATACACTAATTAGAAAACATAACGTCTTCTGATTGGATGATACTGTTATCCAACATGTCCATGATTCGCTCACAAAAATAACATTTTTATATAAAAATCGTCTTCCGTGAGCTCCTGGGTAGATATCATTTCATAGGGATGCTTTTTGTTTTCTTTTGATATGTTTTCTATCGATGTATGGCTAACATACATCTCCTTAAACAATCCCCGTAACCAATCATTTGTAAAAGTGTTATTTTATGCATTTCCGTTAATCTTTCAAACGATATATCACGAGCCTATACTGCCCATTCAAAAAATTGGGTGTTGTACTTATCCTTTGACGGAAGTTGAAGGTAGAAAGGAGTAGCATTTTATTGTTAAAGTTATTCAAATTATATTTTCAATTCAACGTATTTCGGAATTTTGTTGAAATATGTAATATAACCGAAATAATGAATTTATTCCATTGGGCTTTTACACACTTTATAAAGAACAACAAGCCACACATATATAAGAATAACAGATCAGGTGTCCACAAACTAACAAGGCGATCATGCCCAGAAGTTTATATAGGAAATACTTCAGGAAATTTCAAAACGAGAATCTTCGAATATAAAATAAATTTTGAGCCTTTCGGAGAACAATCACGATTTTAACACTATCTACAACATGAATTGAACCTGCTGGAGGTTATGAAAATCAGTAAGAGAGCAGGCTTTCAAATTGAACGACCAACAAGAGGTTAACCTTTCACCTATGTTAAGTATTTTCTCATAATGCCAATAATTAGTCAAATTCAAAATTTTCCTGCTGCCCGAAAACTGAAAGTTTTATTGTTTTTCGATTTCTCATTCAGCATCAACCAATTGAGATACTGTTGTATTCATTTGAAAACTTACAATATCTGAGCAATCAAATAAAATATAAAGAATCGTTGAAAACACCTTCCATGATCGAAAGGGGAATAAAATGATGATTCATCAGCAAATCGTTCTCACCTATCCCCTCGCCCCCAGCCACTCCAACTTTATATTCTTGAATGGTAACCCCCTACTTGTGATACCTTATCTCTTGCTCTTAAGAAATGCTCTTCAATAGCACCATACAGAGCTACATTCGATGTGATAATTTTTGGAAATGTTTAAAAACATGTTCATTACCATTTTACGCCTCTACTATTTTTGTTTATTTGTACCTGAAAAAATTGTAATCATTTGATAAGTGAAAGTAAAAAAAGAAGGACTGTTTGAATTATTCTCTCTCTCTCTTTCTCAATTTTGGATAGTCGTTGCTTCCTATCTTAAGACGCATATGACCAATGCTCCGTTTGACAGGAGCTTCGTGGGGGAGCAGTCTTGCACGAAGCAATGCTGCCACCCATTTTTTTTCCGAACTTTTTGTTTATTATGAAAACAATTTTGATTTGTATGAAGTCGCCTCCTACTTTGAAGACCTTTTGTTTTTTTTTGACATATAAAGCCCTTTACGTGGTTATCCTAGCCACCCCGGACTGGATACCGGCGTGAATGAAGGGGGCCCTTTATTCATCACTTTTTTTCAAGGCAGTCACACATATCAGTAATAATGGACTAGCATAACACAAAACGGAGCCCCACGATAGCACATAGCATCCGCGTACCTTCTTTGTGGGTGGGCGTTATCAGTGCGTCCGTCCACCACCATGGCTACCACGGAACTCCGTTTGAAATATCCGTTTTGAGCAGTATTTTTGTATTGAATTTTTATTTCAAGACGGGAAACGATACCCTCATTATTGATAAATTTGATTTTTTATTTCGATACGTTTCACACGAGAAACAGAATTTTTATCTGCAACAAGTGTATAACACAGCAGCAGTGTTTGTTAAGAACAATTGAAGTATTCACCAGCAACACTTGGAGGGAAATGTTAGCCACGTGTATACTCGCCAACTAGTAGCAAAATTTAAAGGAACTGGTACTGTCACAAATAAAAAAAATGAGTCAAGACTACTGCATGAAGCAACGCAAATTGAAGTACTGGGACAGTTTGCTGTAAATCATACTTTATCGACTCGTCAGGCACCTACAACAACCAGATTATCCCGCGAATCTGTGAGAAAAGTACTTGAATAACATAAATTCCATCCATATAAAATGCAAACCCTTCAAGACAGCTAGAACCATCACAGAACCTCGGCTTATCAAAAATATTTGCTTTAGGGACGAGTACACTTTTTATTCAAATTGGCATGGATATAAACAAAACTGTCGCTACTGGAGTGACGCGAACCCACAACCATTTAGAGAATAGCATACGAAATACCCCGAAAAAGTTAATGCTTGGGCTACTATATTGGGTGATTCAATTATTGGTCCATTATTTATAGAAGAAAATCAAAATGACCAAATGTATGCTCACATGCTAGAAAGATCTCCGGATAGTTCATGACTCAGAGAATCAGAGAGACATACATGGCAATTTATATTCAGAAGAAAATGTATTACATCATTACAACAGGATGGGGTACCTACTTATCATGTAGTTCCAGTTGGAAAATGGTTGGATAATAATTACGCTAATCAATGGATTGAAAGAAGAGATCCTATTGAATGACCTTGCAGACCTCCAGACCTATCTCCTCTTGATTTCTGCCTCTGGGGCAACGTAAAATTCGTGGTTTCCGAAATGCAAGACACAACCCCAAGAGCAACTGAAGTAAAGAATAATACGAGAATACCGAGTAATTTTCAGAGTAACATTTGCCAGTGTACGTCGAAAGTTTGGAAATGGACTTCTATTGTCTTGAAAACAATGAAAATAATTTCGAACATTTCTTGAATCAATAAAAAATTAAATTCCAATTTAAATAAATTTTGTTCAATTCAATAAACCAAAAATTACTAAATCGAATATAGCTTTGTAGGGTACCGTTCTAGGGCATTTCTCAAAAGCGTTTACATAAGGAATCACAAGTAGGGGGTTCTCACTCAAGAATATAAAGTAGGAGTAGCTGAGAGCGAATGAAAAAGTTTCCCCCTCCCTGTTATGGAAGTTTTTTTCAGCGATTTCCTATATTATATTTGGTTGCTCAGATATAGCCATTGTGAGTTTCCAAATTGTCACCCTGTATAAGAATTGTAGTGCAGTTAGAACTATTACTACCGATGAATCTATGGTGTTGGTGTAAAACGTCTAGAATACAATTGTTTGTGAAAATTGTTCAGTTATTATCATGAATAGCATCATTTTTATCATTTATTTCATTAAAACGAACAATCACGGTGTGAACTCATTTTAACATCAATCAGTGTCTGTCAAATTCAGGTTTGATGATGACTGATTATATTTTTGATGCCCACATGCTTTACCCGTCAGTGTGAACTAATTTCACCAATTAGTTAGAATAAATGAAGTGTGACGAATATCCCACATTGTTTTTATTTCCTTCATGAAATGTATCTAATTCTACCCCGTCCTCCAGGGAGCAATAACGCTTGTGGCTTCCTCGCTACGTAATAGCTGCGGACAAAAGAAAATGCAGGTAATAGTTGTTATCATTGTACATCGTGAGCGCATCAGTAGCTGGCTTTTCTCGAGCTTTTGCAACTCGTTTTGTTCCGGGGGCATTTGGGCTTTAGAGGATACTGACCATTTACCGCTGTGGATGAACCGCCCTTCAGTACAATTTGTGATTTCAACACAGAATATTCTTGCAGGAAAGTTATTGTATTTTTTCCATCTATTTTCCGCAGATAAAAGTAGATAGTTAGACGCAGAATTAATATGCAGGATATACATCGATAACGTTCCGCAATACACATAACTGCAAAGAGAAAACTTTCCGTGAAAATCCGAAAACGAGCCAAGAGAGGCCAGATCAACTTTAGAAAAACTTCATGAAATTACAAATTTTCCTATTCCTGAACTATTCGAAAAGATCTTTGCTCCAAAACAAATACTGCTTCCTCACACCAAAACTATAATATTTATAAAAACCAAACTGGTGCCATTTTCTGATGAACTAATATGCTTTGCTTCTAAGAATTTGTACACTCAGAAAATATTGTGCTTTGAAATGTCAGCATAAGAGAAATGTATAAGAGGAATGTAAAATTGTAAATGTTGTTTCCGTTAAAAACTCACTGCACTAAACGATGTATTTTCGAAATATTATCAGCCAATTTCCAAACCGTACTTTCTGGAGAAATAGTATCGTCACTTCATGATTCGTTTCTTGTATTCATGAGTTTCGGCCCCACCTGAAAAAAAAATAAGGGAATTGAACATGATAAGCAAATTGGTGAATTTGCTCAGAAATGTTACTAAGTCGTGAAATTCGCTAAAAATTCAATGGAACTGTCCAATACTTGATGAAAATTGATTTCAAAACTAACTGATACAATTTTCCGTGAGATATTCACTGTAAAAGTTGAAATGTCATAGTGGACCATGAAAGAAAGTTTTTCAAGTAACACTCATAATGAATTTTGCTTATGTAATTACAGAGAACAAATTCAGGCAGTGGTCGACTGAAACTTTTGGTACCAAACTTTTCGTTTGCTATTGCAGCAAATATGTTCAGTGATAAATGTGTTGATTGCAAAAGCGATGCTGGTATAGTTTAAGTAAACAATATAGTGCAACCTACCTTCCAACAGCTCCCCTTTAATAATATAGTTAGGGAGCTAACTGAATATATAAGAATTGCAATAACTATATAATATTCTGGCAATATTACATTATGTAATCTTGCCAGGATTACCTTGGGTGATCCTGGGAAGCTGGCGCCGAAGAAATATTTGGCAATGACCAGGAGAAATATACGCCTAACAGTAGGATTTCTGAATGGTCACTGTCAACTGAGGAAACACCTCCATGATATAGGGCTGGTGGACACACTTCTATGCAGGATGTGTGAACAGGAAGATGAGACTATCAAGCATGTCCTGTGAGAGTGCCCTGAGTTATCGTCAATAAGAGAGTGTGTGTTCGGCGAGTCTTGGCCTACACCTGCCGATATAAAGGAGATGTCTCCCAGTGACCTGTCCACGTTCTCGGAAAGGACAGGATGGACGATGACCTAGAAGGACAACTCCTCGGGAGGATGTACAAAGGGTCACATGTGGCCTAAGTGCTGTGGGCATGCACTCACCCTCCATACTCTACAGATACAGAACTATATAATATATAAAGTGAATATTTCGTTTATATAGGTGAGTGGGAAAGTAGGGATTCAAATAATTGAAAATACTTCTGAATACTTTTTCAACTAAAATTAATTTTTTAATCCTTTTCTGTCAGTCTTCTTCGGCAATATTAAATATTTCTTCTTTAATTAGCTCTATTACCTTCTTATCAAATTTTGGGAAATTGTTTTCACGCCTGATGCTTTATTTAAATTTTCTCGAAATCAACTACATGAGATTGAAAACACACAAATAGGAGGGAAGTCTCGGAATTGTGTGTCCACACTTTTCAGCAATACTCTCAAGGGCATACATTTTCTCATATGGTTTTGTCTGTGAAGCTGTGAAGCGAATGATAAGAAGCGTTATCAAGAACTATTAAACTTCGCATCTGAATTTGAAAACAATGTATTCTCAAACCATTCCTCGAAAAAATTAGCTTCCATGTTCTTATGATATTCAACATTTCACTCCTTAAGTTTTTTAACATAATTTCAAAGAATTCGGAACACATTCTTCACTGCCTCCGCAATGCACAATAATTAGTCGCCATCCTTTGTTTACAGGAATGTTAGGCGTACACATTTTCGAACCATCAGTCTACCCTTTAATAACTGTGTTGTGAGTGCTAAAATTTTCCGTTGTTTTTGTCGTTATTCAGTTATTTGTTCTAAATATCGCGATTCCACTATATTTCTGCTTTCCATAACTGTTTGACGTTTGTGTATTATTTCAAATCTTAATTCTAGTTTCATCATTCAATCCTGAAGAGTTCTGTCACACCAGTTTACGTTATTTCTTCCTTATGATTATTCGGCAATACAGTTGATCATCACATGTTGAAAGTTTCATTTTCAGATGAATCAACGATCATTTTTGCACGAACTGATTATCAGTTATATTAGGAAATGCTAGTTGGAATTCCAGAAAATCACATTTGTTTTTGCTACCTCTTGAACATTTACTACAAAGTTAATAAAAGATAATTTTCTCAGCAAAAGATCTGCGAACACAAGAATTTGGAGCAATCCTCTTGTTGTCCTAACGAGTATCTAGTTGACTTGAAATTTTTCGGCAGGAACACTTGTAAAATGCTATTCATGTAGCAAGTGTCTCCTAAATTAACTAATCCAATTTTCTCTGCATGACAACTGTCCATTGATTCGTAAGGAAGAGCATGTTTCACAGATTCTGTATCAGAACCAGATAACGTTTTGTGATTTATATCTGCTCATTTTCATATAAAAAACTGAGTGAATTTTATATGGATAAAATTTTTAGTTTTCACTACATGTGAAGCTCTTTTCATTTAAATAAGAAGGGTCTGCCATTGCAAAATCTTGGAAAATCATGAATCATTAACTTCGAATGTAGAAAGTACTTCATGTTCATTTGGGTGAATGCTATCGAATGACCCAAAATGAAATGTATACGAAAAATGATATTTTGAATTCCACTATAGACAACTCACGCAAATAAGCTATCTTGTGTAATTCTCATTCACAAAAGAGGTGATATCCAAGATCCATCTTACTTCAGACCTATCTCTCTAATTCCAACTCTGGAAAAAGTGATAGAGAAGCTCCTAAAAATTCGCCTGTTAAAATATCTTGAAGCAAACAAATTAATCAGCAATGAACAATTTGGATTCCGAGGCAACAAAAATACCTATGATTCCATGTTCAATTGTCTAGAATGGTCCTGAAATGGTTGATATGATATTTTTCAGAATGAAACAATCTGGTTATAACTGACAATACATACAGATTACTGAAAGTTAGTTAGGGAGTATCCCAAGGATCAGTTGCAAGTCCATATCTATTTCTTCTATATGTAAATGATATTTTCTGTTATAGATATATGGTTCCTTCACTTTATTTGCCGATGACACCATCATTCTGTGGCACTCTGAGGATGTGAATTTGCTTCAAAAAATTGTTACAGGAGACCTACAAAAAATTAAGTCGCGATGTGATGTGAATTTTCTATGAAACACAAAACGACATGAAACCAACGAATGTTTCATGTCGTTTTACGTTGGTGTTGTCTCGGAAATTTTGATTTTTTGCAATGTTTTGATTCTTTTTTAATATGTATCTAATATGTCTGATGGTTTTTCAAATAGTAATATTATCAACACTGAAAAAACGACTTTTCAAGTTCTGAAGAAGAATTTGAATAAATTGAAAACATCGGCAAGAAACCAGTTGTTTTTTTTAATCGATCCTGTTACCCAATCAACCTTTTTTCAGGAAGAGTTTTGGTTCACTAAACTAGTTAACTAAGAAATTATCATTTGGCTGTTTTTCCCTCAGGTCTACAACTAAAGAGTTAGGTTATGCTGCGACAAAAAACTTCTTGTTTTCTCTCATTGAGTCAAACTAAAGGTACGCAATCCAGTTCTGGGGTTCGTGTAGTAATGAACTCTTTTAGAGTGTATTTTTGTTATAGAAGGGAGCGGTGCGGTATTTGTGCCGAATAAATAGGTTGAGTTTCTACAAACCTTTTATCCTGAAACACGAAATACTGACACTAACCTCAATGTACGTTTCACAAGCGACATGTCTCATTTACAAGAATAAATCTCTATATGAAAATAACAATCGCACTGCACGGAATGTAATGAATTTACGTCGGTGTCAAAATGTATAATGAACTTCATGAAGATATAAAGAACACGGATTCTTTCGAAACTTTTAGGAAAACGTTACATGAAAGGCTGGCATCTGAAGCCTATTACAATCTGACAGAATATTTTGATGACGAAACGATATGAATTTGACGGTGCTCATATGTAATAATACCTACCTATGTACTTTTACCTAGATGTGATTATTTATGTATATATTATTTCCAAATAAGTATGTAATTGTATATTTATTTGGATGTAGTTATTTATTCAAAATATACTTTATTGTCTGAAGAATGGCTTCTTATTGACAAAGCCTTGTGCGATTTGCATGTTCTTTTTTCACCTGTGTTTGTCAATAAGGTCCTATATCTTGGATAAAAAACACTTACTCTCTCTCTCTCTCTCTCTCTCTCTCTCTTTCTGTCTCATATGTAATAATACCTACATATTATGTACTTTCACCCAGATGCGATTATTTATGTATCTATTATTTCCAAATGATTATGTAATTGTATATTTATTTGGATGTGGTTATTTATTCAAAATATACTTTATTGTCTGAAGAATGGCTTCTTATTGACAAAGCCTTGTGCGATTTACATGTTCTTTTTTCACATGTGTTTGTCAATGAGGTCCTGTATCTTGGATAAAAAACACTTTCCCTCTCTTTCTCTATTTGGAATAAATATAGTTCTTAAAATGGTAGAATCAACGGAATACTGAATATTGAAAACTGTAAAACTATTGCGGCTATTTTTTATACAAATACTTTCACTAATTTAATATTTTTAAGGGATTTTTTTGCAAGGATCAGAATTGCCTCATTTATGTTCAATACATTCTAAGCCTCTCTAGCAACTACGACACGTATATTTCGTCTGATAGTGTCAGTTGAAGGAATATAATAGATCTGAACTGATAAACCACTCACGGTAAATTGCATGTAAGGGAAATTTCAACAGCAGTTGTCAGTATAAAGGTACATTAACTCCATGAAACGAACTTCAACACCCCTTGTCTCCAGGCAAGTACATGTATGAGAATGATTGCTTCTGCATATCCAGTGATAACTATGTCACTTCTCTTAAACGCCTCCATCAGTTACCCAGATGTGTAGGGATAAATTAAGAGGAAGGTATTCAGTATTCGAAATTACTGCTATTAACTCAGTGACTTCAGAATACGCTGTTATTCTCAGGTAGCCGTATTCATATTGAACTTATAGATTATTCAAATTCTACTAGAAATATATAAAATTTATGATCGTACTTGAGTACTTCAGACAATTGGCCTGAAGCACCATAATTACACAGGTCTGCGATGAAATTATTGTAGGATATATAACTAGTGATTTTAAGAGTATTCCGTGTGCAGAATACGGAAAAATAGTAAAAGAATTCTATCACCTATAGATAAGTCAAAAATTTCACCTGATATTTTCTTATCAAATGGGTTCTTAGGTGTCTGTATTATATAGCTTATATAAGCGGTAAATTGAGTCTGAATTATAGAGCTTTTATGATGAACAAGTTACTACAGAATGTGAGTGTATATCTAAGATAAAATACGGTTTCAATCTGTTTATTTCAATAACAAAACGAATCTAAACTGGGAAAATCCAGTTGCTACTGGAACAAGGCATTTATGTGTCAGTCTGTCTGCCCCCTCCCTAAACCTACTGTCTGCTGGGGACCGGGCGTGACCTTAATTGCAGGCAGTGAGTCGATCAGTGTGGAGCCAGCCATATAAAACAGTTTTGTGCTACCGTTTTGAGAAGAAAGGTCTAATAGAGGATGTGTTAACTCTCCTAACAGTTTCTGTTATATTTGTGGGTCTTATACCATCAAGAAGCACCAAAGGAATATTTCTAATTTTGTTGAGAAGGTGTATTTTGCAAATTTTGGAATTGAATTAGGGGACCAAAATAAATCTTGGGCTCCCCATATATTATGTTCTGTGTGTGTTGAAGAACTCAGACAATGGTTTCATGGTAGAAAAAGAATCATTTCGTTTTGGAGTACCCATGTTTTGGAGAGAGCCTAAAAATTACAGTAATGACTGTTATTTTTGTTCTTGTTCAGTGCAAGGTTTTGACTTGAAAAACATAAAGGATACTTCATACCCAACCAACACACGTTCAGCTGTTCGCCGTGTTCCTCATGGACCTATCTTGCCTATTCTTCCATCTCCGGATACCTTGGACAACATTTCAGATGATTTAGACGCAAAAACACATAGTAGCAGTAGCGACAGTGATGACAGCTACGATCCAGGTAGAAATGACCCTTGACGTTTCTCTCAATCAGACTTGAACGATTCAGTACGGGATCTGGGCCTCCCAAAGGACTCAGCGGAACTTTTAGGGTCTAGAATTGAAGACAGACATATGTTAGCCTCCGGTGTTTCATTTTCATGGTACCGATTTAGAGAAAGGGAATTTTTCCCCTTTTTTACACACGAAGGTGTGTAGATTTCTGCAACAATGTACCAGGCGTCATGGAAATGTTCACCATAACGTATGAACCAGAGAAATGAAGACTTTTCGTTGATTCCTCAAAGAGAAGTTTGACTGATGTACTTCTCCACAATGGAAACCAATATGCTTCTGTGCCTGTTGGACACTCAGTCCATTTGAAAAAATGCTACAAAAACCTTGAATTTGTTCTTAATAAGCTCAGCTACTGTGATCATAAGTGGACCATTTATGGAGACTTGAAAGTTATTTCAATGTCAACACTAAGTTTTCATGTTCCCTATGTGAATGGGATAGCCGTGACAGGAAACAACACTATGTCAAGCAGGTGTAGCCAATAAGAAAGGGTCTTATTCCTGGAGTTAAAAATGTTGAAGAACAAAGTTTAGTGGATCCTAAAAAAATCTTACTTTCATCACTCCATATCAAATTGGGGCTAATAAAACAGTTTGTGAAAGCATTAGACAAAGAAGGAGATTGTTTCAAGTATTTTTCTGAAAAGTTTTCTGATCTATTCGATGCTAAACTAAAAGGAGTCTTCATTGGGCCTGATATAAGAAAACTGTTAAAAGATGATCTATTCGATGCTAAACTAAAAGAAGGAGTCTTCATTGGGCCTGACATAAGAAAACTGTTGAAAGATGAAAGCTTTGTCACTAAAATGGAAATGAAAGAAAAAAATGCCTGAAATTCATTCAATCTGGAAAACTTTGGTTGCTGAATTAATACAAAACTACAAAATGATGGGTTGCAATATGTGTGTCGAAGTCCATTTCCTTCACTCACATCTGGACTACTTTCCCGAAAATCTAGGGGCTATAAGTGAGGAACAAGGAGAACGGTTCCATCAAGACATAAAAGAAATGGAACGCAGATACCAAGGTTGGTGGAATGTTAACATGATGGCAGACTATTGTTGGATGTTAGATGTGGAGAAAATTTACGAGAACATAGCCGAAAAAGTACCAAAAGAAGCTTTGACGGAAAAGAAAACGTTTTTAAAAAGACATATAATCACTTTGCAAACACTTGTGTATCACTATTATGCTTAGTTTAGCTATGTAGCATTATTTTTTTGGTTTGTTTGAAGGTGATTGACAATGTTTCATGATGAATTTCACTAGTTCGGACTTCCATTGTCTACTTTATAGAATGATTTGAAATCCCTGAAATAACTAAAAAAGAAGAATTGAAAATGAATAGCTGAAAATAACAATTATATTAACCAAAATAAACCTGAAATGAAACAATAGTGAAATAAAATACAAGTTAAAATAGAACAATTGAATAAATAAAAATAAAGAAATGAAAAAAGAAAATAAAAATAAAAAGTGGAGAGATTCCACTTTTTATTTTTATTTTCAATTTATTCAATTGTTCTATTTTTACTTGTATTTTATTTCACTATTGTTTCATTTCAGGTTCATTTTGGTTGATATAATTGTTATTTTCAGCTATTCATTTTCAATTCTTCTTTTTTAGTTGTTTCAGGGATTTCGAATCATTTTATATAGTAGACAATGGAAGTCCGAACTAGTGAAATTGTTTTATTGCTTTCACTTCATTTTACAATAATAAAAATAAATCCACAATTCCTCGTTTTTTTGTATTTTTTCAATTATTTCATCCTTATTTTGTAGACAAACCTTACGTGATAGATAAAAACAAATGTCATTTTTGAAATCAGCGCAAAAAACTACATGAAGATCAGTTAACGAAATCAATACCATTGAATCGGGTGAATTGAAGCCTATGGATACACTCCCACGTACCGGAAAACTAATAGGAGCCACAGTCATTTTGGCATCGAAAAAAATGTCATCCAAAACTATGTTACAACTATTCGAAAGTAAAGTCAACGATGACCTAAATTATGACAAATATGTTGTAGTGGTAGTGGTTTTTGTAAACCAGAAAAGAGCTTCTGAAATAATTGATCGGGGCATACTTGGAATTGGAATTGATGTGTAGGTTTTCACGACCGATGTCGAGTAAATTTTTGGATATTCGTGGATTCATTAGATTCATGTACATAACGTTCCGTCCTTCACTGCGGCAGACATGTCAAAGGCAATGTGGTAACGATCGAAGTGATCTACCTGTATTGCTGCGATGCACGAGCTAGAAAAGGGTCCTGTCCTTTGATAATGTCTGCTGCAGTACGGCAGACATCATCAAAGACCACGGCTAATAAACCCGAAAATATCGTACAATAAATGAAACTGGTTTGTCCTTTTCGATTGGTTCAATGATGGGCTCAATTATAGAAATCACAGACTACTTTTTAATGATCTTGCGTTGATTCAGAACAGAAACATTAGGATTTATTCTGGGGCCTTAATATTCCAAAGACAGTGTTTGAATATTATGATGTTATGAACAATATTGAATTGATATTGTGCATGAAAAATATAATTAACGATAACATAACGAAAAATGTGATGGAAAAATTGAAGAAGAAAAATAATTGAGTCGCTTCATGAAATTTTCATCATTAGTATCTACCATTGTCTCCTTGTGATGAGTGATGCTTTGAAACTATTTGTAGGTCACTTGGGCCCGTGAATGATGAAAGTTTCTAAATAACCTCAGAGAAATAACACCACAAAGATGATACATACAGATAAAACAAATCCTTTAATTTTCATGGATACTGATCTCTACGACTGAGATATCGAAAATATTATCGAGGAGGGGCAGTATCCCACCTCATTAATTGAGAAAATTTTACTCTTTGAATTTTTTTCAAGGTATGCTCTGGAGAAATGATCAAAATTCACATTATTTCATATTGACGCACCAGTTCCAAAGACTCGACCAACTACAGATTTTCCAGGAGAAGCTATTCAAAGGCAAGCTTCTTCAAGTTAGAAATAGGATTCTGAAGAACAGGATGATAGAATCATTAAAATGGAGTATATATTTCTGCTATTTCCATCTGTTGGATACTTTTCCACGCATATTCATGCACTGCCAATGGGATTATCTCTCTCACTGGTTGTAATCAACATACATATGGAATAGTTTGGAATCGTATTTACTGAAAGAGATCGCAAGAAGCCCTAAGTTCGGATAGATCCCATTATAGTATTGAACCAGTGAGATACTGAACTAGACCATTTTCTGCAGTTCTTCAATACCTGAAAACTCAAAAGTTGATAAGATGAAGTAACCTCCAAATGAACTGCCGTTCTTAGACGTGACGATGCAGAGGCCCAATGACATATTCACAGAAAACCTGCACATAATAGCAGGGTATATGAATGATATATAAAACCCCTTCAGACCATCTAAAAAGAATTTGTGAAGACCCTAATTGATAGTTCATTCAGACTTTGCATCACCAAAATAAATTTTGACAAAGAACAATGGCACATTAAGGAAAATTTTCAACAGAATGGATCCTCGAAAAATCGATTCATTATGCCAAAGAACTTTTGGTGAGAATAGAAAGAAATGAAGCCGAAAACAACATCAGCACTTCCTTAGATCCGGCTTCATCATTCTTAGCACATTGACGAAAATGAGCCATCAGAAAATCTGCAACTCGTAATGAATTACCAATATTTACATCTCTCAACTCCTCATATTGTGATTCTTGTGATTTTCGGATACTCCATCAATTGATTTCCTCATATCTTTCAAACCATGGAAGTTCGAGCAAAATCTCTAGGTAGGTAGCCCGACCATATGAATCCAGCCGATTACTCCATTTGGTAAATGATCTTTCAGATCAGCTGCCAAAAATGGGGCTAAGACAAGCACGAACAGAACCTGCATTTCTCTAAACGTTGACAGAATAAAGTACATCTTCCTCAATCTCTGCAACTACCTTAGTAAGCAACTTCCTTAGGTGGCAACATAAATGTGAATCTTGGGATATACGTTTTCCATCATGCACACTGGCATACTGAAGAGGTTACGGATGATTTGTCAATTATGAGGTTGTCGGTTGTTCAAGATGCAAGTTTTACACCTTGATAAAGGTAGCAACTTTCCAATATAAAGGCATTCGTAAAAGCAGACGATATAATCGATGCAGGCAGGCAGAACTTTTTTGCTTCCGGTTTGGGTGAATCATTTGATTACAATTATGAACCATCGTCTGGAATATTCTCTACGATAGCCACACTGGCACACTGAAGAGGTTACGGATGATTTGTCAATCATGACGTTGTCGATTGTTCAAGATGCCAGTTTTACACCTTGATAAAGGTAGCAACCTTCCAATTCGAAGGCATTCGTATCAGCTAACGATATAATCGATTCAGACAGGCAGAATTATTTTGATTCTGGTTTGGGTGAATCATTTGATTACAATTATGAACCATCTTCTGGAATACCTTTCCTCTACGATAGTCACACTGACATACTGAATAGGTTACGGTTGATTAGTCGAATATGAGGTTGTCGGTTGTTCAAGATGCAAGTTTTACACCTTGATGAATGTGTAGCAACCTTCCAATATAAAGGCATTCGTATCAGCAGACGATATAATCGATTCAGGCAGGCAGAACTATTTCACTTCTGGTTTGGTTGAATCATTTGATTACAATTATGAACAATTTTTTGGAATATATAAGGTAGCAACCTCCCGGAATAAAAGCATTCGTATCAGCAAACGATATAATCGATGCAGCCAAGCAGATTTTTTTGTTTTCATTCCTGATGCAGATTCTGCTTTGACTCCTTTGAACGTTTCATGTAAGACCAATTCATAATATATCTTTCTTTCGCTTCCTAACTGCACCACGTAGCTACCTGCGTTTGTTGATAGTATCATCTCTTGCTCTTATTTTGATGTTACAGGATTGAGAGATTGTGAGGTTAGTCGACCACATCCTATGTACACCCAGGGTCGGACTCTTCGGGTCCCAAAATCAGTTAGTGAGAGGAGATCCGCATTACTATGATAAGACTTTTATGGTGCACCCATTATATATATATATATATATATATATATATATATATATATATATATATATATATAATGGGTATGGGTATATATATATATATATATATATATATATATATATATATATATATATATATATATTAATATATATATATTATATAAAAGGAAACAGGAAACATTGACAGTCATATTTATATACAAGATATGGATTTACCTGATGAGTGAGGTTGATCATCATCGTATAATCAAATCAACATCTTTATTCACAAACAAAATTTAAATCATATTCACTTTTGTGTTATGTTTTCATTTGTTTTCCTTACTCCGTGTAAGTAACTGTTTAGTTATATCTTTGTCAAAAAATATTTAGATCAGAATATTATATAAAACTAATACACAATATTATCTCCGACGCAGTTACTATTAGGTGAACTGAATTTTCCAATGCAAGCAATTATATTTTCTCACTACATGCTACCTTAACACCATTAGTAGTTTTCCAACAAGCTTAGCTGAAGGCTTAATAGAGGTATCAAACGAGAAAGTTTAATGGGATAAGTTTTTATAATCTTTCACTGTTTTTCCGAACTTGAACAACAATTCAGGAATCAGAACCATTCGAATTCGACGGCTCTACAATACTTCATGAGAATGCAAAAAGTAGATGTTGAAAGAACGTGTCTAAAGAAGTCATCATTGGAGTTCTATTTGTGCTAAGAATAGGAATTAATACGACTTAAAATATATCATGTGATGATAAAAACACGAGGTTACTAAGATGTGCTTGAGAACTTACCATAAAATTTTCACATAGTATATTGTCAAAGAGAGTTTTTTGGAATTCCTTCATTATATTTTGTTACAAGATTATGGAAAAACGCTGTGACCATGATGTAGTCAGTCTACAAATGCATATCATAATGATTTCAAATAAGTTAAAATTTATTAAGGGTATATATGATAATAGAATGGAGCAATATGATTATTACAGGTAATGAGTTGGTCAATCACAGCTCGCCCACATATACAGGGAGGACGTAAGAAGTCCTTCCCTCCCCCCCTCATTTTTTGAACGGAACAAGCTATCGAGGTCCAGTAAAATTCAGGTAGAAAGCTACCACTTTTACTACGTTCTGGTATAAAAATGAGTATGGTCACGTGGCTTAGTGTCAGGAAGGCACATCACATTTTTCTATATGAAGGGGGGTCACGTGGCTCCTGATTCAGAAGTCCTTTCAATTCTCTATCCAACACTGCCATGTTTGTGAATATCGACTGAGCCGTTTCAAACTGAAAAGCAAATATTTTGTGGTGAAACAGGTGCGCATATTATTGTTATTTCAAATGTTTTTTTTTTAGTTTTTTATACCTTACTTTTGCTGGAGACTAAAAATATCATTTCATTTCAATGTCAGTCTAATATTGACGTTAATCATATCGATAATTTTGACAGTTTTCATAGGTTTCAGCATTTCTTCATAATTTTCAAATGCCTCGTCCCCGTCCTTTAGCAGAAAAAACCGAAGCAAATTCAGTTTACGCTGAAGCTAGGCGTAATTTCGATGAAGCATAAAGAATATTTAATAAATGCTTCCTAAACAATCCAATATCTCGAACTTATTTGAGGGAATTGGTCAGTGAACTTCAAAGGACTGATTGTGTAACGTGAGAAATAGTATATGAATAAAAATCTATTTCAGAGAAACAGCAAATCGATGTTCTGGTAGCTGTTGTTGATAATCCGCAGCAAACAACAAAAACGGTAGGCACCGATTGTGGCGTATCTACGGCCACCATGAACAAATATCTTAAAAAATATAAACTTCACTCATATAAATAAATATTCTGCATCAATTAACAGAAGACGATCCAGATAGAAGACTGCATTCTTGTGAGGTCATGTCTGACTGCATAAACCAAAATCCCGGTTACATTATCTCTATTTGTTTTAGTGATGAAAGTACGTTTTTCTAAATGGTTCAGTGAACAGACAAAATGTGCGTTATTGGTCAGACGTAAATCCGCACGTTTTTCTAGAGGGTGATACTCAAACTCCAGAGGAGATCAACGTATATGCTGGTATTTTGGGTGACCATACTCAAGGTCCAATATTAATGACCGAAAATATAACTGGGAATCTGTATTTAAAAATTTGATCCATCACAATATTCAAGAAGTAGTTGGGGCACACTCAAATGAATTTACCATAGATATTACCTTGCAACGAGATGGTAGACCCCCTCATCACTACAGATGTGTCCGAGACTGGCTTAACGAGAATTTTTTCGGGACGGTGGATAGGCCGACGTGACCACTTTGAATGACCAGCTACGTCACCTAATATGACACTTATAGACATTTTTCTGTGGGGGTACATGAAATCTAAGGTCACTTCAGGATTTTTTGGACCGAATAACAAATGTGTGTTACAGTATTACCCCGGAAACATTCAATTACGTTAGGAATTAATTCCAAAAAAGACTTTTTTCTGTCAAGAAGTGAACGGTGAAAATTTTGAGCCAATGTTGAAATAGTTGAAATTGTTACTTGAGATGTTGTTGCAATTGAAAGTTATTTAGGTTATTGATTTATTTGTAACATATTTGAAACAAATTTCAAACGCTCGTCAGTTTGAAACGGCTTGGTTGATTTCCACAAATCAGCGGTGTTGGATAGAGACAACGATTATAGACATACAGGATTGCTTACTTACATATATCGCCACGTTAAACAAGCGCCGAGCAGATGTGATGTAACACGGGTGACACTTCTAGTAGCTGTCATAAGACTGTGTGTTATTTTAACATTTTTTGAGGATTATTCTCGAACAGTATTACATTGTTTTTGTTTATTTTGAATAATTGAATTTTTATTTAACTATACCAATTAGGTTTCTCAAACATTGAATTTGTTGTTGTGAAAGTCGTATTTTTGTGTGCTTTTGGATATTTTTTAAACTGGTGTAACGAGTAGACGCCATATAAGACTCTGTTTTACAAAATATAAGTCGCAATATTAGAGCCTTACAGAAAAAACAGTGAAACTATCAGTATGTTACTTGAATAAAATTTGGATAATTTTAAGCCATCCACATATTAAATTGTGTATTTATCAATTCAATCATTCATGGAACAAAGCTAAAGTTAAATTATTCTAGCCAAATTTATCATTTTCTTAATAAAAAACAGAAACTGTATCATGTATTTTCTGTCAGATAAATAAAAAAAGTTGTTACAGCTATAAAAAATTTATTACTCATATATAGTTGTGATTATTAGGCGTTTATTATGAAAGTTTGAACAAAAAGATTTTGAAAAATTTTTTAGATAATACTATTACCTACCTTAAACAAAGTTCATTACAAAATTTTTGTGTGAGTTACAGTTTTCACGAAAATAATAAAAAACTGATGAAACCTCTTACTTTCAAAAAGGACAAAATAGCTCGCCCTATCATCCACAAAAAAAACATTTTTACTTAGTATTAATGCATTTATATTAAGTATTTGATCCTATTCAAAAATAATATTTCAATAAGAGATTTACATGAAATTTGTTTATTTTAATTCAAAAGTGCAGTACCGAATCAATCCAGAGTCACCACTGTTACGTCACAAGATCACGTGACGTGTCTTACAAAATCGCAAAAATAAGCAATCCTATATGTTCATAATCGTTGGGATAGAGACTCGGAAGACCTTGAAAACCAGGAGCCATGTGATCCTCCTGTACATTAAAAGAAAAAGTTGATGGTGCAATCTTGACACTAGGCCACGTGACCACAATAATTTTTCATGCCAAAATGTAGTACTATCATTTAACCTGAATTTCACCCGACCTCGATAGCTTGTTCCATTGAGAAGTTAAGGGGAAGGAGAACTTTTTACGTTCTCACTTCATATGATTACATTTGAATACTATTTATCTCTGTTTCGAACAACACTGAGTGAATGTATTTGAAATGATGTGACAAGTTCCACGTTATCTCTGAATTAATGACTTTCAAAATATTTCATTTCATTCGATATGATCATTTCAACTATCTCATCTTGTCAATTTCTCAGAAGCATATAGAACTCTTGTAAGCTTTGAAAGTATATTGAAAAAATAACTATAATACTGGTTCATTAGGCATGTCAGAAATTCAATGAGAATGTTCAAGGTGTTTTTTTGTCACTTTGTCATTCAGAAGATTTGTTAGAGTGTTGAGGTTCTAACATACCACAACACAGTGCCTGCACTTTGTCGCGCTGGTGCTCGCATACTCCATTGATCCCTAGAGCCATATCGGCGGTAGCTGAGCTACTGGTTGAGCCTACCAGGCTAGACAGTTCGAAGTTGAAAAGTCAAACGAAGTCCACAGTACCCTGCTGTAGGAGGCAACTGAAAAATTGGCCCAATCCAGTGGTGCTATGAGACCCATGCTGAAGAATAAATTTTACCTGGGCCTTATCAGGTAACAACAGAGGCTCTGAAGTACTGGTGGCACCTCAGATTATTCAGCCTAACATTCATACAGGAGGCTCCATTGATGTAGGTAGGTAGGTCTAAAGTGAGTGGGTATATTCGACCATCCACCGCAATCCATAAGGGTTTATTGTGGCTCAAACCTATTCATACTCGGCCAAATAAATCCAGCCGATTAGTTTGTATGCTCTGCAGTTTCATCATTTTCCAGACAGAGGCGACACACACTTTCTTCCGACAGTCCAAGTCTCTGCATGTCATGATTCAAATGACAATGACCTGTTAGACATCGTAGTTCATCCCTACTGGTAGTCCAACAACTGTTTGGAATCAAGCTTCGAAAGGTGAATAAAAGCCTTGGAGTGAGCCAATCCTGGAAGATTCTGCCAGAAGTCCATAACTCTTCTTGCCATCCAGGTGTCCAGTGTTTGTTTGGCAAAGCCCAAAGCGGTCCAATGAAGCCACTTGCAGCACCCTCCTTTGCAAGAGAGTCAGCAGCTTCATTGCCTTCCAGACCAGTATGACCAGGAATCCAGACCAGAGACAATCTGTTGAGTCTTCCTATCGAGGAGAGTCTTCTTTGGCAGTTTGCTACCAATTTAGACGTTGCTCGGTAGGAGCCAAGAGCTTCCAACGCCGCTTGACTGTCCGAGAATATTTTTATTGACTTGTGAGTGAGGTAAGATTTATCCAATCTCTACGCACACAATTCAATAGCGTAAATTTCCGCTTGAAATACAGTCGCATAAGTTCCTAGGCAGGTAAATAACTCTGTCCTGGATCTGCGACTGAAAACACCTGCACCAGAACCGGAAGGTGATTTTGATACATCTGTGAACCAACAACTATCTGCTCTTAATATTTCCTTCTCCCACAGGATCCAGTCCTCTCTACTTGAGAATAGTACTTTATGAGGCAGTTCGTAGTTGACAGTCGGGGGCATAAAGTTAGAGGTCATTTCCAGAATGCTGTGACTTCCAATGTCAACCAACAGTCTGTTGCACTCTGCATTGAGATTATTTGTGCAATTGGCAATGTGCAACAAGTCTGTATGCAGTCCACCTAGCCTCTCTCTCCAGAAGAATGTGGAGAGGGGGTGGATCTAGAGGGATCTCCATGGTCGCTGACGGTGTGGTACAGATGGCACCACTGATAGCCAGACAAGCCTGTCTCTGTAAGCCAGAGAGCTTCGCTTGGGCCGTTTTCTGTAAAGCCTTCGACCACCAAGCAATTGCACCATAAGTGATCATTGATCTGACAATCGTCACATAAATACAATGGATTTGTTTGGGACCTAAACCTCAAGTGTTACCACAAATCCTTCGACATGTCCATAGAGACAGTCTAGCTTTATGTAAAACTTTTTCCAAGTGAGCGTTCCAGAAGAGTCTTTTAACAAGGACAATGCCAAGATATTTCACCTCCGTTCCAAATGGAATGACAACACCATTGAGGGGAAGTGGCGTTAGATCGTTCAATTTCCTCCTCTTGGTGAAGGAGATTACCATAGTTTTGCTAGGGTTGACAGACATCTGCTCTCTCATGCACCAACTGTGAACAACGTCCAACGCGCTTTGGAGGGTATTACAAGCTTCCGTTCCCGACGTGGACCTTGCCAGGATGACAAGGTCCTCTGCATAAGCTTGCAGATCAACTTTTCTTCTGTCGAGGGCATCAAGCAGACTATCCACCAGGAGCGAGCACAGAAGCATTGTCAAATGCTCCTTCAATATCAAGAAATACACCAACCGCAATCTCCTTGTTGTCAAGGAATCGGGTGATTTCCTCAACGTGGTTGGTTAATGATGAATCTGTCGATTTGCCGTTTCGATAAGCATACTGGTGGTTATTCAGGGGGAATGCATATAATGCTACCCTCCTGATATGTCCAGTATCCTCTCAAGTCCTTTCAGCAGGAAGGATGTGAGGCAGATCAGTCGTACCGGCCCACTTTAGGTATACATACCATCCTTACTGCCAACCAACTGGGTGGTATGCCAGACTAGCTCTATATAATTTTGTGAGAATAGGTAAAATTATTTCCAGTCCGTTTTGAAGAAGAGCTGGAAATATACCGTCCTCTCCGGGAGATTTGAAGGGCTGTAAACACTTGATAGCCCATCCAACTGCCGGTGCTGTGATAACCTTCTTTGCGACGTCCCAGTCGTTATTTTTTGGGCGTTTAGCGCCCTTGAAGATGGGCGGTCTGTTGTTTTCAAGAGTCAGATTTCCAGGAAAGTGATTTTTTATCAAAAGCTCTTTACTAGAGCTTTACTAGAGGTCGTAAATGTTCCATCGGGTCGTTTAAGCGACCCAATTTCAGCAATCGGCTCTCTAGAGAGAATCTTGTGAATTCTTGTGCTGCGAGGTGAATCAAATCCATTGATGTGGACGTAGGACTCTGAGTGACTCCTCTGATTCGCAATGAATGTAGTACAATCCAACCTACAACACAGTAATGAGTCTTCGGCGGTCGTTCAGGAAACAATCCGGAAACACCAGAAAATTTGGTAAGACTGGATTGGTTTCGACATAAGAGCAGCATACTGATTACTGCTATTATCTAGGATTATTAGAGAAGGAACCTAACTTAATACAACACAATTTTGAGTAAATCTAGGGATTTATAGACAAGGAGGTCGAATAGACCCAAGTATGCATCAGATTCTGTAAGATACTTCGGAAGGGACTTTGGATATGAATGAAAAATCTCGAAGCAAATACCGGGAGTACACAAAAATAGGAAGAAAGACTAGAAAAGAGCTCCTCGGAGTGCACTTTCCCGGGTCAACACCTAAGTCCTGGACAAATTTAGAACTGAAGGCTCCCAAATGAGCGTCTGGGAAGAATTGGCTGGTGGCAAAGAAAGTGGTAGATATGGAGAAATCAAATGGGTCGTGAACTTCTGTCAAACTTATAGAGTCGAAACATTTACTTAGCAAATTGTGTATAATCCTGTATAACTGACTGAAAAAATATGATCTTCTCTCTTTTGTGATAGAAACATTAAAAAACTACTCGACAGACATATAGGGAGAATAACACTGGCTACCAGCTAACTGTTTGGAGATCAGTATGCCGACAGATACAGTATATCTACAGAAACGACTTCATGCCAGATCATAGAAGAATCGAAAAATGCTAACAATAACACGAAAATGATTTCAGCTGCTTTCTCGAACATAAAGAATCCTTTTGATTATCGACAACACAAGCTGTAGGTGGATGAACTATGCAGACGAATTAGTCATCCTGGTCGCAAATATAATAATATACTGAGAGATCGCATGTAGCATGCTCCAAATATTGGAAGTAATTAGACCGATGGAAGGAAACTTTGAAATCAAAGGATCCCAAACTGCAATAATTGCTACTCAAAACCTCCAGAAAACAAACTGAGAAGTCTATAGGGCAGACCTGATTGGTTTCGCCATGTGAGATTCTTCAGACATGGGGTTAGCAGCGGACTGATTACAAGGAGCTATTGTCTCTACGTACAACAAACGTTTCACAAAGAGCCCAGTGAAATCGATCAGAGTAGCATTCATCTTGAGAACCAAAGCCCAGAGGGGCTAGGAGCTCTGAAACTTCGAGATGAAGAGATAAATCTGTCAGCAGAAGTCAAATATCTGGAAATAATGATAGATTCCAAGTTGATCTCAAAGCAATATCTAGAAAGAGTTGAAAGAAAGGCGTAGGTAGCACTAATTCTGGCCAGGCGCACCTGAGCAAATACATGGAGGCTGAAACCATACATGATGTATTGGATCTACACTAAAGTACTCAAAACCATGATAACATGTAACTATGGTTTGGTGGCCAAAGATGAAGTACTATTAACAAACTGAGCAGGGTACAAAGAGTTGCATGTTGGGGAATAATGGAAGCAATGAAAACCACTCTTACAGATGCATTGGAGATACTTTTCAATCTTGTACTAGAAATGACACGAAAGGTAGAACTGGCGAGATATTTTCGGGTTGTCGTTTGTATGAAGATGGCATCTGGTTAACGGTATAACCTAATTCAATCTTATTTGTATTTTTTCTCAAATCAAGTGAATATTTTGAATAACAATTCGAATTCACACACTAGAGATTTTATATCAGGCCAGTAATGACATAAGAAACGAATCAACAAAATCTTAACAGAAGCATCACGTAATGACTTGTCTCCTGAAAACTTTTTCCAACTCATAGAAAATGTCTATCATAAATGTGAACACAAATCCCACCGGGATATCTTGTTATTCTCCTCGAGAGTCTCGAATGAATTCGTATTGCCTGTGAAATACTTCAATAGTGTTTGAGGGACTTCTGCTACAAACTTTTTCCGTTCCCAACTTTTCAAGAAGTCGAACAAAGTCATCTCTGATCTAATAAACAGATAAACTCATTTCTCGTGTTTGACACATTTTGTTTTCCATCATTCCTATTAGTTCAGAAAGAATTTTTCGGCACTCCCTGCGAACCTATTATTATTCCGAACTGCTCTCACCCGCCGCCATCTTTTCGTTCCATACGTATTCAATTTATTATTCTCTATATATTTCAAATTCCTTTGATGTTCACCTACATAGTGTGCGAGTTTAACTTTATACTGTTTTCCTGCTTTCTATCACAACGTCTAGTCAGCAAAGCGCTTCTTCCTATGGATGTTTCCAATTTCCATTGATGTATTGACTTTTATTCGAGGAATGTTCGCCAAAGAGCATCCCAGGAAAAATTTCATTTCACAGAACATGCATTTAGAAACAGTTTTCTTTGAGGAAGTGATGAGTACAATCGTTCATGAGGTGATTACCAATTTTTGCAATTAAGGAAAATGTAGGAGCGCGAAAATTAGAATGGAAAGTTCACACCAAAGGCTTGAAAAGAAATACATAATAATAATAATAATAAATAATAATTTTGTTTATTTGCCATACTGATCACATTTATATAACAGAGATTTGGTAAATAAACATAGCCATCACAGAAGCAACATTTTCGAAAAAATATTCCTTGTGCGTGATATGGCCAAATTCTAACTATAAGTAAACTACAAAATAAGTGTGTCAATGAATATATATAAACTATTAACTATAATAAATCGAAACAATGCATAGATATAAACTGATGAAAATAAATTAGCATAATTAATTGAAAAACTATATACAGTGTGATCCATTTTCAATGGAAACACCCCTCTAAAATTTGAAGTTGTGAATCGATTTTATAATTTTTTTAAATGTCAAGTACTAGAAGGTCTACCTTGGGACAAAATTTGAAATGTTTATTGAAGTTTCAGGGCATACTACGATATTTTTTCTTAGTCGAAAATCGGGATTTTTTATTAGCGATTTTTTTATTGAAAAAATCACTACGCCACTGGATTCAGAGTGCCTCTAAATAGGTGTGACCAAAATTTCATGGAAAAATATTCGTCATTAACAAAGTTATGACAACTCAAAAATTCGAAAACTCACACAGCTAACAGTCACAATATATCATTTTTTTATGATTTCAACAATAAAGTGCCGCCAGATGAAAAAAAAAAAAACAAATAGCGTAAATATTTTTAATGAAAATAACGGAATTACATTCACACAATTCAACTAACAATGATGCAAAAAAATTTAATAAACGTAACTAATAACTAATTATTGAAATGTTTCGATTCAGTGCCACAATTAATTCTAACTCATATTCTAGTAACCTCTACTAATCCACCACGTATTTTGATACATGTGTCGTAGCGCTTACGAATGTTTCTGATTACGTTCTTTAGTTCTTGAGGGCTAATATCTGCACATACATGTCGAATTATTGCACAAAGTTCATTTCTATCTCTTTAGCGGTTTTTGTAAACCTTTTGTGCGAGAAGTCCCCAGAGAAAAAAGTCCAAAACTGTGAGGTCTTGAGATCTGGGTGGCCACTCTATAAACGGACTACCACGGTCTCTCCATCGGTCTGGAAAATGTTCGTTAAGCCATTGCCTCACAGCTCTGGCATAATGAACTGAACACCCATCTAACTGAACAATTAAATTTGATCGTTCATTGATTGGCAGCTCGTGAATAGCATCCCAAAACTTTGTGTTTAGAAATTCTAGAAACCTCTGCGCATTAATGTTTTCCTCAACATAGAAACGACCAATAATTCGTTCGTTCAATATCCCACACCAGACGTTGATTTTTTGGGAATACTGGCTTTTACAGTTTATTACCCAGTTAGGATTATCCGCTGCCCAATAGCGACAATTCTGTGATGACACTACTCCATTTGTAGTGAAAGTGGCTTCGTCGGTATATAAAATATTTTTTAGGAAATTTCTATTGTTCAAATATTCCCCTTGGGCCCATAAACAATATTCCAGGCGTCTTGCTTCGTCGCCTTCTTGGAGTGTGTGTAAAAATTTTGGCTTGAAAGGTTTAATATTCTTCGCCTTGAGACATCTCCGAATAGTTTCTCGTGGAATATTCAAATCTAAAGTGGAATTCCTTAAACTGGCATTAGGATTATTTCCGAAATAATCTAAAATGATTTGATCATTCCTGTTTCGTCTTTGTACAGGATTACTTTTCAACATCATTTTTGATACTGCACCAGTGTCATTGAATATTTTATTTATTTTATTTACCGTACCGCAGGTAATACGAGGACGATCTGTATGTCTCTCATTGAATACTGTATATACCTCTCTAGCACTTCTAAAGTCATCTCCCGAAAGGCGTACAATTTCAATTTTCTCTCTTACGCTCAATCTTGCAGCCATGACAAAAAATAATACGAAGAACTGTAAGGTGAATATTCTTGACAATAGTACACTTAAATCTTTCACAAGTGTCGAACTGTAATATCATTTCCATGGCAACTAAGATTTAAATTGAAATATTAGGTCTTAGTTTTAGTTAATGTGCGTGAAAACTTGAATGCAATTCTGTTATTTTCATTCAAAATATTTACGCTATTTGTTTTATTTCATCTGGCGGCACTTTATTGTTGAAATCATAAATAAATATTCTCATGGCTATATCTGTTGATATAGGATGTTTTTTCTGACTGTTAGCTGTGTGAGTTTTCGAATTTTTGAGTTGTCATAACTTTTTTAATAAAGAATATTTTCTCATAAAATTTTGGTTACACCTGTTTAGAGGCACTCTGAATCCAGTGGCGTAGTGATTTTTTCAATAGAAAAATCGCCAATAGAAAATTTTCGACTAAGAAAAAATATCGTAGTATGGCCTGAAACTCTAATAAACATTTCAAATTTTGTCTCATGGTAGACCTTTTAGTACTTGACTTTTTAAAAGAAAATTAGTGAAATCGGTTTACACTTCAAATTTTAGGGGGGTGTTTCCATTAAAAATGGGTCACACTGTACATAATATAAAACACATAAGGACATGATGGAATTGAAATTAAGTTTTTTTTTTATTGAGTTCATTCTACAGGGGGTTTTATTTTTTAGAAAGTGTGCTAATTAATAATTTGATGAAAAAGAGTTCGATCAGAATTTCTGAGCCAATTTTTCAGTTCTTCCTTGAATTGCGATTTATTTTGTTTATTATTGAATTGTGTTTTTTCCGGTACTATGCTATTTTGGTCTCAACGACTTTCAGAATTATCATCTGACAATATAGCTGCCGAGTATCAAGAACATTACTTTTTTCAAATAAAAGGTCACTGGAGAACGTTCTACATTTACCTAACAAAATTTTTAGAATTTTTTTTGGAAAGTATCTCAAGTGGGTATCCCTAATACCTCCCGAACCTATAATACCATAACAGAGTTGCGATTGAACCAAACCATAATATACAGTAGTCATATAGGGAATTTCGATCCATTGTTCCAATAGTTTGAAGCGAAACAGTTAGATATAATACCTGTGAATTCCATTCCACGTGTCGATCGATCATTAGGCCAAGGTATTCAATTGAGGTACTTTCTCGAATCAATAAGTTTTTATTGATAATTAATGGAACTATGTTAGTTAGTTTATTGGCATGAGAGGTAAATGGTAGATATTTTGTTTTTTCTACGTTTGAGGTCGATTTATTATATTGAAACCATTCAAAGATGTTTTTGAAATCTCTTTCTGATTTCATCTTGAGGTCTTGCCATGTCTCTGCATTATAAAATATTGCTGTGTCGTCAGCAAAACTGAGAATGTTCGATATGCTTTTTTAATAAACTATTTATATAGATAATGAATAGTATTGGACCCAAGACCGTACCTTGCGGAACTACGTAAGTAATTGTTCTCGGACTACTTTTTTTTCCATCAATGTCAACTATTTGTCTTCCATTATTCAGGTAGGAATGAAACAATTCATATGCTCTGCCCCATATGCCGATGTTTTCTAATTTCCCGAGAAGTGTTTTATGGCAAACTGTATCGAACGCTTCCGACAGGTCAACAAATATACATAAAGCAGCATAGTCAGCACCATGGTCAGCATAAACTAGTACATGTAATATGCTTAGTAAAGTGTATATCATTATATAGGTATGGCTGGATTTTTTAAGCAGACATGACAAACAAGTCGACTTACAAGCAGCAGATGAATCATGTTGTCATTAACACAAACGAGATAACGTATGATGTTATGGAATGTTTTCGTTTCATCTGTTGATTGTTTCATTATTTTGAGTTGTATGTGAAAATTCAAACACTACCTCCCCCTTCCACTGATATTTCTCATCACTACAACGAAACGTTTTTACTTTCATCCAACCAACAAATTATTTATGACGTAGTATATGTTACTTCAATTCCAAACCTCATCTTCCCAACCCTCATACTCTCCTCTCCCCACTACTCACCTTTATATATATATATATATATATATATTTAGTTATCTATGCTCGTCGTCACCATGCACACGAGTTAACGCCCTCTAGGGAGAAACTTCTTTTAACGACTCCTCGCTCCGATACTATTTATGACGTAATAAACTGGCTTGTTTCAATGGTTTTGGCTCCTTGGTTTGTTGGTTCACTTTAATTGAAGTAACGGTTAACAATTTAATGCCTCTGGTGTCTTTTCTTTTCTGTATCGGCATGCTCGGGAGTTTTCTTCCGTTATCGATCTCTAGAGATTATAACAAAGAAAGGTTATTTTGTCGCATTGGGGATATTCACGAAGAGGCAGAGGTTGGCGGTTCACGGAGTTCACGAAATTATTTCGAAAGGAGTGTTTTCACCGACTTTCCTGTACAGGGTGATATAAATTTCACAAAATAAAGGTAGATTATGAGTATTGAACGCAATGTGTATAAAATATTTCTTATCCATAGCCTTCAACTGAGAGATTGAAATTTCTATAGATACGACGAAGTGATATACAGGATGTTTCAAATTCGACCTCACCATTTGATCCAATAACTTCAACATAGATCGATGTAGTTGTCGTCTTTCTGGATACAAGTTTAAATACATTTCCGATGTCCTAACACTGTTTCTATCATATTTGTAATAATTTTGTATCAAATCTTGTTTATCTTCATTCGTGAAAGCTATTTTTCGCCAAAAATTCAATGACTTGTACAATAACAAAATGTCATTGAGTGTAACAAATTGAAAGTCAGATTTGGAAACATCAAAGTCAAAGCCTATTATGATAAGAATTAATGTTTTCTATATCTCCAATTTTTCGAAAAATAATGGTAACTTATGATACATTATTGAAAACGTAAAATCTGGTTCTATTCAAAACAGAAAAATCCAGTGTATCGCCCATAAGAAAAAATAAAGTTGATGATAGAGGCCGGAAGACGAAATGTCGGATAGCAAATCGGAAAACACCATTATGTAGCAGGAAAAAAGTTGCAATGTGGAAGTGCAATCCTTCGAAAAATTAAGCCAGAAAAAAATCAAAACCATTTTTCGAAATTTCTGTTTCATCCGGATATCTCCGGATATACTCAGAATTTTAGAACTTTCTCAAATGCATATTGTCAGTCATGTAAATGCGCAACTTCGCCCCAAATTAACTATCTTCGTATCTCTCATAGTTTCCGAGATCCCAATGGTGAGGATCGAATTTAAAACACCCTGAGTAGTTGTTTACAGCTGATTCTCGGCCTCCCCCCACCACTATGACGTATTAATTGCTTTTTTTATTGGTTGTTGTTTGGTGAAGTTTTTTTGTTGTGCAGTGAAGTCAAGGCATTGTGACCTTGAAGTGTCTGGTGCATGGATCGTTCAGATTTTTTTTTCATATGAGATTTTGTGTGTTTATGTGTGTGTGTAGGAGAATGCACGGTACAGGGTTTCATCATGTGCTTGTTTGTCTATGTACAAACATACGTCTGCATACTTCGAAGATCCTCCAAGTAATAAATGCTCCATCGGTGTTAGGGCACCAAGTTAGTAGTGGAGTGACGTCACAGCAATAACCGTTCAACGGCTAGAGAGCGACATGTTCACTCCACGACGTGTGGCAGAGTAATGCGTATTCATCGGTCTGCCCTCACCTCTCCTGAAGCGATGAAGGTTCGCTCTAGCCCCGCTATCGATGGTGACACAACGGCAGCCGAGGACTGTTTGCCTAGCGTCTACCCTCTCCGAGACCGCAACGACCACTGCTTGCTCGTATATCGACATCTGTTATCGCATTCAGTTGGGAGGTAATCTTGGCGCATGTAGTTGAGAAGTGGGGTTGGCTATGACGTCTTGACGGGTCCTATCAGAGTGTATTTAAGAAGCGTACGAGTGTTGGCTATGTCAGTTTACATCAAGTGAGTTAGTGAGAACTATTATATAAAATGTATTCCTGTGACTGTGGTAAATCTTTCACTCGTAGTGATAATCTTCGTCGGCATCAGCTCCAGAGTTGCCAAGGAGGGCCTGCAGTGAAACGGGTGAGAGTGGATAATGCAACACCTATGTATACGTGCAATTGTTGTAATGTGACAATTCCTATGAGCCAAGTGAATTCTCACCGAAGAACCATGAGTCATAAAAATAATGCATGTGTTCAATTGTCTGACGGTGTTCAAATTATAACGAATGCATTCAATTGCCGCATTGCTACATACAGGGTGGAGAGTTCGATTGTAACCAGTGACTACATGTCATTTTTCAATAAGATTAGGCAGAAGGTCATTGAATTACTGGAATCAGCCATCAGGATCCATAAAAGCATCAAGGTGAATATGGAAGTTTTTGGGAATTATATTCTTCAGACTGATGATTCGAGGGACACGAAGTCATTTAATTCCCAAAATAAAATAGTGGACCAATCTTCAGATTTGAATGCTGTTTTTGATGGATTCCGTGATGTAATTGTGGCTCAAACGACTGAGTTCCAGGATCGTGACTCAGGTATTTATTTTTTAAAAATTTCAATAAGATTGAATAGTAATATTTTTTTTTTTTATAATTCAGGTTGGACTTGTGAAAAAATATTGTTTCTCGAGGTCAACATTAATAAATACAGTCCACTGGAAGGACGTTCATATGTGAAGCTGCCTCAATGTATTCAATGGAAGAAAGCTGTTGTGAATGTTCGTAATGAAGATCAATATTGTTTTGCTTGGGCTATAACATCAGCATTATATCCTGCAGATAGTCGAGTGTCCGAACTTACGTCATATCCACATTTTTCCACTGTTTTAGATGTCACAGGTATGGATTTTCCGGTTAAAGTTAATAATAAGAGTATCGAAATATTCGAAGATAGGAATGATATTTCAATTAATGTTTACGGTTTAGAGAGTACATTTGAGAAGGGTAAAATGAAGTATGAAGTGATTGGTCCATTGCGATACTCACAGAGAAGACTCCGGAGACATGTCAATTTGTTGTTTATAACTGATGACTCCGGTAATGGTCACTATTGTTGGATCAAAGATCTTTCAAGATTAGTTTCTAATCAACTATCAGCTCATAGACAGAAAAAATATTTTTGTGACGGATGTTTGATATATTTTTCTGATGAGAGATTGCTTTTACGTCATAATATGTATGATTGTAATCACATTAGTACCACAACACCAACTACTAATTTAAAGATCAATAAATATGGTAGAATGGTTGCGGAAAATAAACTAATGTTTGAAAACTTTGAGAGGCAAATGAGGGTGCCATTTGTAGTGTATGCTGATTTTGAATCAGTGCTTAAACCGATTCATGTGAATGAGCCAAATCCTGGAAGTTCATACACGATTAAAACATTCAAACATGCCCCATATTCATTTGCTTATTTGATAAAGTGTTCATATAATGATGATTTGACAAAATTTGTTACATATAGGGGTGTAGATGCAGCTCAGAAATTTGTGAGTAGCATTGAAGATGATTTGAAAGAGATACATGAAAATCATCTCAGAAACCCTAAACCAATGGATACACAAACTGTCGAAGAAGAAGAACAGTTTGTTGCAGCCAGAACTTGTGGTATATGTAATAAAGCATTTACTGATGGTGACGTCAAAGTAAGAGATCATTGTCATGTCACAGGAAAGAAAAGATCACATGCCGCTCACTCGAAATGTAATTTAAATTTCAAAATACCAAACTTCATACCTATCATTTTTCATAATTTAAGTGGTTATGATTGTCATTTATTCATAAAAGAATTGTATAGGAATAAAGAGAAAGTTGATGTTATCCCGCAAACTAAAGAGAAATATATATCTTTCACGAAGCATCTCTTTACACACAGCTATACCGATAAAGATGGTGTGGTTAGGAAGAATTATCTCAAAATGAGATTTATCGATAGTTATAAATTTATGACTAATTCGTTGGAGAAGTTGGGTGCAAACTTGACCTCCGATCAATGTTTGGAGATGCACAAACATTTCCCACAAATTGAGAAATTCAATTTGATGAGACAGAAAGGTGTATTTCCATATAGTTTTGTTGATGACATTGACAAATTGAATTATCCATTACTTCCGACAAAAAATCAGTTTTATGACACACTCAATTGTGAACATATATCGGAAACTGATTATGATAGGGCTAGAAAAGTTTGGAATTTATTCGAGTGTCAGAATTTGGGGGAATACTCTGATTTGTATTTGAAGTCGGATGTATTGCTACTATGTGATATTTTTGAAAACTTCCGCACCACAAGTTTAGAGATATATAACTTAGATCCGGCACAATATTACACTGCACCTGGATTATCATGGGATGCCATGTTGAAGTTCACTAATGTTGAATTGGAATTACTAACTGACATTGATATGATTCACTTTTTTCAAAAAGGTATACGAGGTGGAATTAGTCAATGTAGCGAGAGGAAACATATAGCAAATAATAGATTTTTACCCAATTATAATCCCAACGAACCTTCCACATTCATTACATATTTAGATGCAACAAATCTATACGGTCACAGTATGTCACAACCTCTACCAACAAGTGAATTTACATGGTTGACACCAAATGAAATTCTTAATCTCGATGTGATGGATGTGAGTACTGATAGTCCGTATGGGTATGTATTTGAAGTGGACATTCATTATCCACAAGAGTTGCATGATAAACATTCTGACCTTCCATTTTTAGTCGAAAAAATAATACCACCTCGTACACAATCGAAAATTCCCAAATTAATTCCAAATTTGAATGATAAAAGAAAATATATTGTTCATTATAGGAATCTACAGCAAGCTGTCAAAAATGGATTGATTGTAATGAATACACATAGAGTATTGAAATTCAAACAATCATGCTGGATGAAACCCTATATAGATCTTAATACTGAAATGCGTAATAGGTCTAACAACAAATCTGTTAAAGATTTCTATAAACTAATGAATAATGCGGTGTATGGAAAGACAATGGAGAATGTAGATAATCGAATTGATGTTAGACTCGTTACACATTGGGAAAATATAAAGAAAAATATAGGTGCCAGCACTCTCATAGCCAAACCAAATTTCAAAAATTGTTCAATTTTCACTGATAATTTCGTTGCCATTCAATTGGGTAGAGTGAAGGTTCATTACGATAAACCATTATATTTGGGATTTTCTATATTAGAATTATCTAAAACAGTCATGTATGACTTTTTCTATGGATGCATCAAACAACACTTTGATGAAAATGTCTCTTTACTTTACACAGATACCGACTCGCTCATTCTTAAAGTAAACACAGAAAATTTTTATGAATTCATAAAAACTAACATAAGTAGATTTGATACATCCAATTACAGTATAGTTAACCAATTCAATATTCCAGTAACAAGTTCAGTCTTGGGTAACTTCAAAGATGAATTTCCAAATGATCCAATCATGAGTTTTTATGGTACAGGTGCTAAAGCATATTATGTGAAATCTGTTGATGGTGAATTTAAGAAAGCCAAAGGGGTTAAACGATCTGTAATAAAGAATGAATTGACATGCGAAGATTATCAAAAAATCGTCGAACAAGGTGGTATGATATTCAGAAAGATGAATTCATTTAGAAGCGTGTTACATGATATGTATACTGAATTAAAAAATAAAGTTGCATTATCATATCACGACGATAAACGATTTATCATTCCGAATACTACCCACACTCTTCCTTGGGGTCATAATGATATTGAATTTTATGAAAACGATCCAAATGAGAACATTCGTTGGATAAGTAATATTATTCAACAATCACAATCTCAGGAGACTCCATTGGATCAATTGATTAATTTATTATCTGCCGAGATCAATGATTGAAATATCATTCAATATCTTCAAAACCGGAAAATTCAATATTGATATTTATGTAGCCATTTATAATTAATAATATATGATAAAAGTAATGTGATATTAATGTATTATGTATGTATATATATATGTATTACTGTAATGAATATAAAATGATTAAAATTTTATTTGTATTATTTCTATTTCCCTAATCAATTACTGCAATATATAGTATAATGTAAATGACAGAAATATCAGTTTGAAGAGAATCATCGTAGAGTGCACAATGTCTAAAACAATCGATAAGTTTGGTAGAAAAAGAAAATGGGGTGGTAATGTCATTCGAGGTCCTCCTGGGAATGGTTTTAAATTAACAAAAGATGGTCATTATGACATGCAAAGGAAAATATTGAAAAATACAAGTGAACCAATTGACAAGAGTGATTGTGTAACTGTATCATATCTTGAGGGGGAAATTAATGGAGCAAAGGAAGTTATACTTCTAGCCCTACAAGCTGCAATACAATCCACAATAGGCAATATTGCTCGGGACGCCCGGCAAGCATTTGACGATAAAATTGCAGAGGCTCGGATAACTTTCACTCGTAAATTTGACAAACTTACAAGTGATGTAGACATAAAAATGTCTGACATAGCAGCGTCTACAAATAAAAAATTTGATGCTATGTCAAACATAACAGGGACTACAATGAAAAAGTATGATGTACTGGAACAGAGAGTTGAAGTATTGGAGAAAAACCATAAAGAAGTTTTGGAGAGAAACTATAAAGTCAGGCCATCATCATCAGGTGGACTGGGATATCCAGGACTGAACATTAATCCAAATCATAGAATAATACAACCAAAACCAAAACCAACTGATGATGTATTAATGGAACCAACATGGTGAATGTATTCCCTCGTTAGGTTAGGTTAATAGCTACGTTAGGTTAGCTGCATACTTACGTTAGGTTAGGTGTTAGGTTAGTATTCCCTCGTTAGGTTAGGTTAATAGTTACTGTAGGTTAGGTTAGGTTAGGTTAGGTTAGGTTAGGTTAGGTTAGGTTAGGTTAGGTGTTCGGTTGCATAGCGGTAGGTTAGCGTACTAGGTTAGGTTACGTTAATACATACGATAGGTTAGGTGTTCGGTTGCATAGCGGTAGGTTAGCGTACTAGGTTAGGTTACGTTAATACGTTAATACGTTAGGTTAGGTGTTCGGTTGCATATTATGTTACGAACGCGCGCGCGAAGAGGGCGTAGATGTCTCTCCAGATGTCCCGCCTACCTGGGGCCAGAGGCCCCACCCACCTGGGCGGAGCCCAGGCAGTGGGCGGGGCCCGTTAGGGCCACGCCCCCCCCCCCGTCGCCACCAACTTTTCGGATACCCCGCCCCTTTCCGAAGCCCCGCCCCCTTTCCGAAGCCCCGCCCCTCCCCTCCCCGAAGCCCCGCCCCCCGACTCCCAACATTTGCGCATGTACACCCCTACCCTCATCGCGCATGTGCGCTCCCACCATTTTCCCACCGCTCACGCATCGAAGTCGATACCCTCCGGAGAGCACTCCACAACATTCAGTTCGAGAAGTCATCTCATCGAGAGCAGTCCACTCCACAACAAGGCAGTACGTTCCAACGACCAACTTGATATTTGAGTAAGTAAATTAGGAATGTTATTTTTTATATCAACTAACTTTGTATTATTTCTTCTTTTTCAGAATGGCAACCAATACACAGGAGGTGAATAATGCTGTGGCGTCTATTCTGCCGGTGTCCGCTGACCAGGAGGAGGCAGCATCTTCGAGAGCGGTGACGGTTGACCAGCCAACCACTTCGCGTTCGCGAGTTAGGTGCAGATCTTCTAGCCCTGACTTATTCGAGGAGGAGGAGGAAGTCAGGGCTGTGAAGAAGGTTTGCCAACGACCTGCAGCAAAGGTTGGTCCTATTTCAAAGTACCGAGCTACTTGCAATAGGACTAATCCTTATGCAGGTAGTTTTTCGACCTCTCGTAAGAGGGCCTCCACACCAGCAGCAGCACCAGCAGCAGTGGAAATTCCGAGGAGTCCTTCTCCGGAGTTGGTGATATTGTCGCCGTTGGTGACGCGACTACCACCGCTGCCAGCGACACCGGCGGATCCTGAGGTGTTGGTGCCACAGCCTATCGGAGAGGTTAGTGAAAAGATGAGTGTTTTTCTGCAGAGATGCAAGAAAGCAGAACGAGCTGCCCGATCTAGCGAGGCCGCGTTGGTTACCATGAAGCGAGAAATGGCTGAAATGGATAACCGACGGAGGGAAATCCAAAAGGAAATGGCCGAAATAGATCGGAATTATGCATCTCTGCAGGAAAGGTGTAAAGCAGAGACCTCTTCGATAAAGCTGTACAAAAAAATAGTGACAGTTATGGACACTCTTTTTGTAGATGAAGTGTAAATGTAAGATTAGTTTTAGGTTAGTTAGGAGTATTTAATTATGGTAGTTTTAAGTTTATATTTGTTAAGTTTATATTGAATAAAGGAAAAGGAAGTGAAATAAAGGGTGTACACTGTTTTTTGGTTTGGTACACATTGAACAATGCGATGGTTGGAGCATTTTTCTTCACTTCCTCTTATTATTATTATTATTTTTTTTATTTCAATTCCAAGTTCTTCTAGACAAATACCTCACATCAATTTTTGTGTCCTCTAATCACTTGTAAATAATTTCATGTGAAGAAAATTTAAAAAATAAAAAATAGACATGTTTCATAGTGAAATCGACAAGTATATTTCATTTGTATTTTATCCATTCAAGTATCTCTTTCATTGAATATGTCTTATGTCACTTTGCAATTTACCCCTACTCATTGAATATGTCTTATGTCACACTACAATTTACCCCTACTCAATGTTCCACTCCTCTCCCACTCCCTCTCGAAAGTATAAAAGTAGAAATCATCTGATGAAACATTCAGTTGATCAGCTAGCATCGAGATGGAACCCGATTCAACCTCCGAACCCTATAGCTGCCCGGATCAGGGGTACAACTTCAATTACTGGGATAACAGCCAGGTACAGGTAGTCTCTTCCACCACGGAACCCCACAGTCCGCCATACGAATACCGGGATCACGACATCAGGATGCAAGTTCAACATGTCACTGGCAGTGACGAAGGACACTTGGATGACTCGGAATATCCAGATCCTGACGGATGGTGGGACCCTGCTTATGATGACATTGTCCCAATGAGTAGCGACGACGATGATGATGACGACGACGACTCTGGTGATGATGCTGATGACGAGCTTGACGTTAGACGTCCTCCACCATCCCCTATCCTCATCGAGGATAGTCCTCCGCCATCCCCAATCCTAATCGATGATGATGTCCTCAATTCCGATGATGACATATAATCATCTACTCGTCCATCATTTCCTTTCCTTTCCTTCCACGGAGTACACACTTTTTGGTTGGTGTACACGAGGCACTGCGAGGCTGGGGCAGTGTCTTCCTCCCTTCCTCTCCCTCTTATTAGTTTTTTTTCCATAATAATCACTAGAATTTCTCCTAATAATCGCTCAGAGTTTCATTCTTGATGTTTTCGAATCTCAAACACTGTTCTACATTTCACCCCCTCCATTTCATTTCTTCCAATATAAATATAGCAACAATCCCAGTTCTATATCATTCTTCCACAATGTCGAGTACAGGACCCATCCAAGTACATGAAATAGATTCAACGTCTGATCATTTGAGTACAACCTTCGCTCAATTTCTGCAGCGAATCTATGATCTTCCTGATGATTTCGCAGAACGAGTGGAACAAGGTATTCAGGACGACATAGATGCTGTTGACGATAATAATGCGGATGATGTGATTAGTATATCATCTGATTCAGCTGATTATGACGACGACGACATCATGAGTATATCATCTGATTCAGATGACTACTATGAGGATGATATCATTAGTATATCATCTGATTCAGATGACGATACCATAATTATTGTTTCTGATGATGAGGAGCGTTAGTCCATATCATTGCATGGATTAATAAAAAAATAACAGCCCTTTTCAGGGCTACAATTAAAGACTGAAACAATAAAAAAAATAGCTCTTTTCAGAGCTACCATTATACTTTCAAACAGAAACAGATTCATACCATTGTTAACATTATGTTAACATTATAATCTCAAACGAAATATATGTATGTGAAAGTATTCATCATTATATGCATATGAATGATTGACAAATGCCAACTTCAACTTTCATTTAAAGTAGTACTCATCATATGCATAGATATTCAATGACTATCAAATTCCAAATTTCGACTTTTCAGTCAAAGTAGTAATTTATTTGTCATATAATGTATAGATATTCAAAGACTAACAAATTTCCAACTTAGACTTTTATTAGTCAAAGTATTCATTTGTCACATAATCTATGAATACTAATACAACTAACTACTGTTTGTGTGAATAATGTAGCCCTGAAAAGGGCTGTTGTTTTTTTTTTGACCAGTAGGTCCACGGTTATTGTGCCACAGGTTGGACATTATTACATATAATACATGTAGATACTCGGGTGAAGTTTGTTAGTGGCCTCTCGCAAGCTTCACACCAATTCTGTCCCATTTCCATAATTGAGACAGTGTTGTGGGTGTTGACATGGGCATACCACCCTCCATTATTGTTTCTATGCGAATAAAACCGAAAGCAGCACCAACATAGTTTTTTGTTCTCTCCATCTATTGTGCTGATCAATACGTATGCATCCAATGCACAATACAAATCCAAGGGATCTTCCAGTGTCTCACTGACATTGAGTGTTCGCATACCGATCCTCATAGCACCATCACCTTCAGTTGTGTCAGCTTCTATCCCTTCATCATCTCCTTCTTCATCCATGACCCTCTCAAACTCCATCACGTCATCATCTTCGTCGCTTTGGTTGGCCTCGTTTTCAACTTCGTCTATCTCATCTTCATCGACTCCAACATCTTCTGCTTCAACTATCACTTCCTCTAGCGGAACATTGACATCCTCATCATCTGATTCGTCTATCCAATTGTTTTCATCAACAGCAGCTATTCTATTTAATGCAGCATTTATTTTTGCAGAATTCATCTTGTTGTTGTTTGCTCACAGTTGTAGAGAGTGAATGAATGAACTCTAGGTTTGCAAGTCAACTTATATAGGAGGTGATGCGACTCCCACTTGACTCGTTTAGAGTGGAATAGTAGGAGAAGTTATCCCACTATACTTCCACATGATGTTGATTCGTATAAATAGAGATCGTAGGTATAGGAGAGAGCATTCAGAGTTTCTGTAAGTCATCTCTTAATATTTCTAATCGAATTAGTAAAATGCCGTTTCCAAAAGAGTGGAATGAAAAACCAAAAGTGTGTGTCTACCCAATGATGATTGCAGGGGCTATTGTGTGCTACTTTTGTCAAATAAGTAGACCTAAGGATTCAATCAATCCATGTACTGGTATGTGTAGTGATTGCGTGTTGCGGATTCAACTATCGCCTCCTTCTCATCCACCGAAGCGAACAAAATCGGATTATCGTCAACAACAGTTACAGTGTCTGAAGTGTTCCGAACCTATAATATTTAACAATATAGGTATCTGTAGAAATATTTGTGGTACCTGTGCTGCCGTTCCAACTCCACTGCAACGTTGTTTGCGTTGTGATACATATTCCATGAATTGTTGGAATCATGTATGCAATGCATGTAGAAGTACTTGGGATCTGTGTGAGAAGGTTGGTCAACTCTACCCCAATAGGAGAATCCATTTTTTTCAATGTTGGTGTTTGACGCACGAGCAACAACTATTGAGGAATAGAGTCAAAGAACGTTCCACATCCACAGAGACATATTAACATTTTTCATTTTTTATTATCGTTATTGTCCTCTATTATTAATAAATATATATATTTTGAATTTATTTGTATTATTTTCTAACATTTAAAAATACATGCATGCAACACAAAGTTTTCCTCTTAAATGACAAAGATTGTTACATGCGTGAATAGTTTAGTGAGAGAGCGCATGTGCCAGTTGATGAAAGAGCGCATGCGCTAGTTTATTTTCTTCTATAAATGGTGAGGTCTCAGTAACATCATCACCTTTCCTATCCACATTCTATTGCTATCACATATCATTCCTCAGACCTTAATAATCATGAGCTCTATGCCGCTATTGATTGCTGAAGATGGTTCACCACTTGTTGATATCGATCAGACTGATTTTGAAAATATTCCAGTATTACATTTATCGAGTCAAGATTCGATAAATGATTTTGATATTAACGACTTCGTTAACTTTGCAGATGTGCCAGAACCAAATGAGCAAATTATTATTGAAAATCCGATCGTTTCGCAATTATCATCACTCAAACACTCTTCATCTACCCTTCCTCTTGGTGTTGATAAGAAATCTAGAACAATCAAGAGGAAGGTTACTAAGGCATCTTCATCGATTGTCACTGACTTTAAAGAAAAGAAAGAATCCAAAAGTGTTGTGCGACAGAAAAAACCCGCAACGAAAAGTGACAGATCGAAGAGGAAGCCAAAAGGTACTCCTAAAGAAATGAAGAGTGATTTGAAAGCTGAACCGCTATCTTCTTTCAGCCCCCTCCATCGGTTTGGGGAAATGAAAAGGAAAGCAAAATGCCGTCTTGTAAAGGCACAGATGACTATTGCTGAACTTGAAAAGAGTGAGCGAGCTATTAATGCTAATAATGAAACTCTTGAAGCATTAGATGCCAAGATTGCATTAGCGAAGGTTGAATTGGCTAGAATGTCTAAAGATGCTGATGAACTCCGTTCAAAAATTGGTAAAGATAAGCAATTCCATCAACGTTCGAGAATGCAAGCTCAGGCTGAGCTTGAGGAGTCGACTAAGCTTTATGAGACAGCATTATCAGTGAGAGATAATTGGCAAAAAGAGTTGGATACTGCATTTCAAAGTGACGGCGATTAGTTTTGGGAATGATAATGTGTTTTCAATATCGTGAGTTGAAAAATATAAGCGGGAATGGAGTATACAATTAATTTGGTTTGGTATACACAGAACATTGCGAATGGCTGGGGCAATGTTTACCGCTGCAATATTTTTCAGTTCACATACTTATAATTGAAATGAAAACAATAATGAACTTTAATATTACTTTATTCATAAAAGTCACTATTATATACATTTAAACCATATTTGATTCATCAATCCAAGAATTTTGTTCGCTAGGAAGGCCTAACCACTTTACATATACTTTATTTTTTCTTCTCTTCAACACCTTCTCAATCAGATATACGTCAGGATTCTCGGTTCGTAATAACTCTTCTTCGTAAAAACATCCTCTAATCGGCTGTTCATTCATATCTTCAAGATTATAAGTCGTTGGGATGGTTTTATTAATTTTAACAATCTTGAATAGCTCCGTGGTAAAATTCGCAGTGTAAGACTTTTCAAAAATATGTTTGTATTTACTTATACGTACAATATCATTTAATTGGAATTTGGGTTTACTTTGTCTTCCTCCAATTCCATTGATACCCTTGAATTTTAATTTTGTTGTTGAATCAACATTGATGGGTGCCATACCTATTGTACGATGAACTTTATTATTATATCTACTAGTTATAATTGGAAGAATATCAAGCCATTTGTGGTGACCTCTCATCGAAAATTCCTTGTAGAGCCATGCCTTTATTGTACGAATCACTCTTTCTGCTATAGCTGCCTTCTTTGTGCTAAATGTTGAATAATGATTGATATTATATTCTCGCATGAGAGATGAGAAGCTTTTATTGAAAAATTCTTTCCCTTGATCGCTTTGTATGTGTTTGGGGGAGTATTTGGCTTCTTTCAGTACATGTTTCATTGCATTAGTTACTGTACTACCTGTTTTATCTTTAACTGCTACAGTCCACAGATATTTGGAGTAACAATCTATCACTACAAGTATATATCGGTATCCTTCATTACTTTTTGCATAAGGTTGCAGTTCAGCTAAATCTATTTGCCATAGATCTGCAAAACCTTTGATGGTGGTTATTCTTCTACGAAAATTACGTCTTGCAGGTTTATGTAATTCATTAACAACTTGTCGTTTGACATCACTTATTTCATTAGTCATTCTATTTCAATATGATTAAAGAGAAAAGGTGATAATGTTACTGCATTGAATGATGATGTGACAGTGATCATTACATGTGAATATGTTAATATATTATACCTTCTTCACGTAATTCTTCAATTATTGAAATTATTTCATTATCATGTCCGGTATGTCCGGCTGACTTTGAAGCTACCAATAGTCGTAGGCGAGCAACTAACTCTTTCGGTGAATTCCAGTACACATAATTCACAGGTTTAGAATTATATATTTTCTCCATTTTCACTCGTTTGAGTGCTCCACCAATTTTACTTCTACTTCTTATTGGATATTGTCGTGAGTCTAATAGAGGTTTGATAACTTCACGAAATTTTTTAGAATTTGTATTTTTAAAACCATTCTTCAGATGATATTGTTTATATGGAGCATTCGTTATTTTCAATATTTTGGAATATACTTGACGAGTTTCTTCATTATCAACATCTTGTGGATTCTTCAAAAAAATCATATCATACAATTCTGGACTACCTGCGCATTCATATTTTTTCACTTTATTAGCATCCCAAAATGAAATGTTTCCATCTTTGAAATTTACCACTAGACTTCCCATTTTCAGCTTTTGTGTAATTGGATCCATACGTACGCCAAATGTTCCATCATATGCTGGATTTCTAGATTTTATATTATTCAAATGTTTCATCAAAACATCTTCACCACTTTCATTCATAACAGGTGAGATGTCAGGATCCGAGGAATCGATGTGGGACGATGATGGTGTTTCGAATAGAGTTGTTCTCATATCGTCTTGAAGTGTGCTCGTGTCACTATTCACAGATGATACACTACCAAAAGATTGTTTTCTTCCTATTGGAGTACTCATGGGATAATTTGAAGTAGATTGAACAGTTCCATGATTTGGTGATAACACTGGTGATTTAGAAGTAGCGTTTGATGATAAAACATTCAATGGTTTCATTATGGGCTCATACAATCTTTCAAGTGTCGTACGATTTTCAATATTATCATTCTTGATAGAGTTGAATTTCTGCCTGACAGCTTCTGTTGTCTCTACTAGTTGACGTTTCAAATTTATTTCATTGTTTTTATTTTCAGGATCTTTTTTTGTATTCATAATGCCCTTTTTTTGAATTAAAGCTTAATTCGTTGGTGAAGTGACCACTACAATATTCAGTGATCGAATAAGTTCCAAAAACAAGATCATGGGTATATAAAACTATCGAATCCTTTGCGATATCTACCTTCATCTATTTTTCTATCCTTATCAATGACTAGAAATCCATATTGGTCCTCCCAGCATTTAACACACATCAATTGGAATTGTTTGAATGTTACATCGGGTGAAACATGATCTGAATAAATGTGATGTAAATTCGTCTCATCTTGTTTGAACATTATAATGAAATTGGTATTGTCACGCACTAACTGTTTGGGTACCCGTGAATATGTCTGTGCTAGATAAAAACAATCAACATCCTTATGACGTCCCATACAGAAATATGATCTAATAATATCTTGCTTTTCACATATCACATCATCGAAAATGAAAACAGAATTAGGCTTAGCGTCGGAGGGTTCCACTATTTCTGCATTATTGCTGAATGTATAAAAACCTAATCCTTTTATAGGTTCCAAAACACTTCGCAAGTACTGATATTTAGGTTGATTGAGTGATTTCGAATAGAGATACACATTTCTAAATCTCAGTCCTTGTGGATGTGTTAATAGTGATATCATTGCATTCGTCTTTCCACAATTTGAAGGTCCTATAATGAGTCCTCGAACTGATGATGGAAGTAGTGGACCATGTCTGAATACCCTTTGTCCATTCAATCCACAACCAAATTTCTCATCTAGATTATCTACAGCAAACTTTTCTTTCTGTTTTACAATGCGCATCGTGCCGTGGTTGGAGACTATATAAATGTTATTAGCTTATTCATTTCAATGTGTACCATCAAACGATACGGACGTATTGAAAGTGATCGTAAAATTAAAAGAGGTTGTGGTTTTGTTAATGATTTAATAAAAAAACTTCCTTTCGAATTACATCTACCGGAGGTTATCAATACTGTGGACCGGGTACAAAATTGAAACAACGTTTAGCTCGTAACGACCCTGGAATCAATAAATTAGATATTGAATGCAAAAAACACGATATTCAATATTCTAAGCATCCATCCGATCTTGCAGCAAGACATTTAGCCGACAAAGAACTTGAATACAGCGCTTGGGATAGGGTTAAATCGAAGGACGCGAGTATTGGGGAAAGAGCAGCTGCATTACTTGTCACCAACATTATGAAAGCGAAAAGACATATGGGCATGGGTTGTAGTACCAATAAGAAAAAATGTAAGAGGAAACAAACGAAGAAAAATAAAATTAAAAAAGTTGCATTTGGTGCTGGGATAGTCCATAAAGTGCGAAATGTATTGAAGAAAGCTGGTGGGAATCAATTTGTGACGAATAATAGCAAAAAAGCTATCACTGTGGCATTGCAGGCGGCACGTAAATACCTTAAAGCTGCCGGTGGAAAGAAGAAAATCCGCACACCACGCATAATTCCTGTTCCCAAGATCGGTGGACTTTTACCATTGATACCAATTTTTGCTGGACTATCCGCACTAGGAAGTTTGGCGGGAGCTGCTGCTGGTATTACCAAGGCCGTGAATTCGGCAAAAGCCAGCAGAGCGGCTTTAATGGAAGCCAATCGTCACAATAAAACCATGGAGGCTGTAGCATTAGGCAAACGCGGAAGTGGAATATATCTCAAACCATACCGTAAAGGTTTAGGACTATATTTAAAACCATACAAAGCCACAAACAAAACAAAAAACTAATTGAACCCCTACCTCAGAGGCCTCTTACTGATCTCGATCTCAGTTATTATGCGCAAAAAATGAAAATTCCACATTTTCGTGGTGTTTTTATGCGTGATAGATTACCATCTTCAGGTCCAAAACAAAACGAGACAGCTATTGTTAATTTAGATGGAATAAGTGGACCAGGAACACATTGGGTGGCATATAAAAAATGTGGGAAAGAAGTCACATATTTCGATAGTTTTGGAGATCTACCCCCACCATTGGAATTGACTCGATTCTTTCGAAAATGTTCGAATGTAAAAATCAAATATAACTATGATCGACAACAGAAATTTAATACAGTTCTCTGTGGTCACTTGTGCTTGCAGTTTCTCTCTAAATAATTTTCCAAATAAAAATGGATTCAACACCAAAACTGGATCGGGAGGCTATCAAGGGAATGGGGTTTTCACTTAGAATGTTTTCAAAATATGGTACCTTGAAAAAAATGGATAAAGTGATGCTTGCAAATATGCCTAAGGAAGTGATACTTGCATGTGTTGCACATGAGATTGCATATGTTTGGGAAAAGTTGCCTAAGCATCTGCAAGATGACATCGATATAATGAAACATAGATATTGTTATGAGCACCACCACCACGATCAAAATTCAGAATCGGATGTTAATGACGGTCCTATACCTCGGAAATCTATGTGTTGTATTTGTAATATAGAGGATGTGAATATTGGTATCAATAAAAATGATACTTATTACAATACAACACCTTCCAAAAAGTGTAAATTGTCTCAAATGTGCTGTTGCTGTGTACAATAATAAATTGAAATGTGTTTCAAAATATTCATCAGTCATGTCACGAAAGTTCGAGCTACAAGCTGTCGGGACAAGTGTCTTGAGTGCGGATTTTTTTCCACCAATTGAATTGGATAGGAACAGTCGTTATGGATTAGGACTTTTGGGATTCTATGGGTGCAATACAATCAATAATATAACTGAAGCTAATAACTTAGTTAGTTTTAGAATCAGTAATGACAACCCATCGATACCCCAAAAGTTGACAATTGAAATTCCATGTGGTGCTTATGAAATAGAAGAGATCAATGCCGTCATACAGAAACATATCATGTTCAGATTGTTTCATGATAAAAAACCAAATGATGTCGTTGCAGATGATATTTTCTATCTACACGCCAATAATAATACATTCAAATGTGAAATGCGATCCAAATATGAAATTGATCTGACACATCCAAATTCAATAGCAGAAATGATGGGGTTCGCTCATGAAATATTTCCACCAAATCAGATACATGAATCATCATTACCAATAAACATTACAACTGTGAGACTTATCCGCTTAGATTGCAATATAATATCTGGTTCATATATAAATGGTGAAGAATCCCACATTCTTTTCTCATTCGATATTGATGTTGAACCTGGCTACAATCTCACTAAAGAACCACACAGTATTATATATATGCCTGTCAGTCCAGAAGGTCGTCAATTGATTCACAACATTACAGTGCGTATTTTGGATGAAAAAAATAACCTTATCGATTTTGGAAGTGAAGAAGAGATTTTCATTATTTTGGAATTGAAGAAAATCGAATAACTGTTGTTATGGGTTTCATTTATAATAGACAAAATCGCATTGAACAATCCCAAACGAGTTGCACTATCAAAAAGAAAGGTGTGCATAAAAAGAAGCTCATTCCACAAGTGTATGCTAAACAGTTAGCACATAACGCTCTGTCTGTGAGTGATCTTAAATTTTTGAAATCGATTGGATTGAAAGTGAGAAAATAACAATGGTGCTCGAAACAAACAATGAAAAGTTGAATATATTCAATGAACCAGTGCTCGATCATTCTCTCATAAGTTTACATGAGCACACATATAAGCCCTATGGATCACCGCTATTCAGGAATTCGGATGAAATCAGAATTGCAATCAATAATCAAGATGTTATACTAGATATTGCCGAGAGCTTCATTTACATAGAAGGTAAATTCACCCCCAAAGATGTAGCGAAAACATGCTATCTCTCGAATAATGCAATTGCATTTCTCTTTGACGAAATTCGTTATGAAATGGGAGGTGAACAAGTGGCTGTTGTTAGAAAACCTGGGATAACATCTACAATGAAAACCATGATATCATTTGGACAATCTCATGCTAACACATTATTGACATCTGGTTGGGGACTTTCACAATTGAAGCAAGATATCTTGGATACAAACAGTCATGTTTTTAGTGGAAAACTACCACTGAAATATTTGATGGGTTTTGCTGAAGATTACAACAAAAGTATCTTGAATGCCAAACAGGAATTGATTTTGATTATCGCTCGATCATTCAAAAACTCATATATAGGTGAGGTTGATGCTGATTTGGAAATAAATAAAATCGAATGGAAAATAAGGCATATTGTACCAGATGATAAACACAAGCTCAAACTTTTGAGTAGAATAAACAAAAGCGGTCTGAATGCCAAAATCAAGTTGGCGTATCGTATGTGGGACCTCTATGAACTACCATCATTACGTGGGACTTCTTCAGACATATGGGCCATCAAAACAACTAACGCATTGGAAACTCCTCGTTTTGTCATCATCGCATTCCAAAGTACTACCACATCTGAAGATAGAACACAAGATATTACAAAATTCACAACTGCTGATATCAATAGTATTCGAGTATACTTGAATTCTGAAGTTTATCCATATGAGCGTTGGAATTTGAATTTCGATAAAAAACTTGATGCTCCTGCTTATTATGCTTTTGAGAGTTTCCAGCGAAGTTATTATGATAAAGATATGAGTGAACCTCTGATGGACATTGGACAATTTAGAGAGAATCCACTATTCGTCATCGATTGTTCCCATCAACCGAATGCAACAAAATCATCAACTATTGATATAAAGATTGAGTTTGAGACGAGGAAGACCAAGTTTCCAGACAACACTAAAGTATATGCATTAATTTTGCATGATACAGTTTTAACATACAATGCATTGGATGGTTCAGTTCATAGCAGATATTGACACTTTTTTTTCACTCTATCATGTACTGTTTTATGATCTTTTTTTTTTTTATTTGTAACTGACTTATATCATGTATTGTATTTTATATCATATTTATTGTTTTGTAATCATTTTCTATTGTATTTCATCAGATTTAAATAAATAAAACATGAAAATAATACAAAGTTTTTTATTTGACATTATTTATGATTCACAGGAACATACAGACTATCTAAAATAACTTCTTCCTCATAATCATCATTTTCGCGACCATCTTCAATTTCCTCTCGATTTTCATCATTCAATTCAAAGTGATGAATAATCCATTCTGGCAAGTATGGTTGGAGGCTATACAGGAATCTTCTTAGGTTCAGTTCAATCATAACCTCACAAAGTTGCCACAATTCCAATTCATTATCCAAAAATTTGTTGCAAACTTCTGCACCACTCCAATAGTTCTCAGCATCACGAAGGCATAATTCGATTTGTTTTTCATCATAGCATACACTCATATCATAAACGCTTGCATGTTCGGCTCCATCACCCAACACCTTCAATTTAGACGACAAATGTTGAACCGATGATTTGAGATCTACAATATCGACCCAATCTTGACTTGCGTACTGCATCCACATCTTTAAATGGTGGAACTGAAATCGAATAAAAAAAACAATAAGCAACCTCCAATTTTTCAGTGATATAATACTCACATTCCCATTTTACTTGTAGTTACAAAGTGAGTGTATTCAACTAAGTTAGTAATGTTTATATTTCCATATAATTATCATCTAATATATGAATATTAATAAAACAATAAGAAATTCATTATAATTACTATTATTATTCAATCATATTGAATTTGACTAGAGTTATCGTTTTCACACCAAAAAAACTTTGTAAGCTATGACCTAAAGAAATTCACTATAAATTATTACTATTATTCAATCATATTGAATTTGACTAGAGATCGCGTTTTCATGCCAGCAAAACTTTGTTGGCTCTGTCCTAAATACATCATCGTATATTTACCACCTGATGAGTTGATACAAGATATATCGTCATCACTGAATTGCAACGAAATACGTTTTGGTAGCCATGTTTTAAATAATTTATCATTGCTCACATCTTGCAAAGTTAATAAAATTGATTTACCAAATCGTGTAGAATAAGTTGACATATTTTTAATTATGTACACTTCATCAATTGGCAATGATGATAAGGCCTTTTGCTCTAGTATTTCAACCTCCTGTACAATCAAATTATTAATTTTATTCAAGTCTACTTTTGAAACGGACGAAAATATAAACAATTTCCAACAGACAAATACACTCACCGTCTTCCTTCTATTACGAACTGAATAACACTCTACCAATTGCTAACTGCTGCAGATATATTCGTCTACTGATTTCATAGTGTGCCAGGCATTTCTTTTATATTAAACAGTGTGAGTCACCCCCACCATGAAACCGTGAAAGATTCACATTGCTAGTTGCTATCCACTAGAGATGCCTGACGTCACAGCCAAGTCCATCTCCCAACTTGATGCGATAACAGTTGCCGGTACGAGCAAGCAATGGTCGTTGCGGTCTCGGAGAGGGTAGACGCTAGGCAAACAGTCCTCGGCTGCCGTTGTGTCACCATCGATAGCGGGGCTAGAGCGAACCTTCATCGCTTCAGGAGAGGTGAGGGCAGACCGATGAATACGCATTACTCTGCCACACGTCGTGGAGTGAACATGTCGCTCTCTAGCCGTTGAACGGTTATTGCTCCGTTGAACGGTTATTGCTGTGACGTCACTCCACTACTAACTTGGTGCCCTAACACCGATGGAGCATTTATTACTTGGAGGATCTTCGAAGTATGCAGACGTATGTTTGTACATAGACAAACAAGCACATGATGAAACCCTGTACCGTGCATTCTCCTACACACACACATAAACACACAAAATCTCATATGAAAAAAAAATCTGAACGATCCATGCACCAGACACTTCAAGGTCACAATGCCTTGACTTCACTGCACAACAAAAAAACTTCACCAAACAACAACCAATAAAAAAAGCAATTAATACGTCATAGTGGTGGGGGGAGGCCGAGAATCAGCTGTAAACAACTACTACCCTGTATGCAAATATAATCAACATGTTGGAGCTATGTATAGATAAGAGGATGGTATTCACCAAAGAGGAAACATAACAAGGCTCACTTATTGGGTCAATTTCCTTCATGATATATATATTTTCATGTTACCTGATGTTTTCCCAGTAGTTCATCCGTCGTGTATTCTTCAAAGGCCAACGGTTCCATCATCTCAGACGGTATTATCAAAACTTGTGATGCTCCTTCTTTGAACCATTGCTCAACTTCCGTGAAAATATACATTGTTTTATTATACAGTGTGTCAATTTTAAAACTCACAATGGGCTATATCTCACGAACCGAAGGTGATATCGAAAACTGCTTGAAACTGTTCCTGGGATAGTAACGGGGTACTAGAGTGACATGGTGACATGAAAGAGAACTTACCCCCATCAACCTCCTAGGCCAAACCCACCAAAACTCAAAAAGTTTAAATAGCAAACCCCTACTTGTGATACCTCATTGAGAAGACTATAGAAAATGCTATCCAATGGTATAAATGATAATCATACAGGGTGAAGCAATAATTGTGAAACTTTGGCTTAGATGGAATATTCGTTGAGGTTTTTGTTGAACTACAAATTCATTGAAAATGTCAGTCAAGTAAATGTTCAAAGTGGGTTCCATTGTTTTGTAACCAGTAATACAGCCTATTGTCAAAGTTTGTACGAACTTTGATATCAGCCGGCTTACTATGACTTGTTTATTTGTAATGCTACCTCCCGGACTATTATTTCAAATGATAAGTGTTCGTCGATACTTTTATTGTTGAATAAAAACTTAATATGCCGTTTTTTGCAAAACAAGTTGGAAAGATCTGTTTTTTGGGTTCTGTCAGAGTCAATAATTTTTGGTTTGTTAGAGACTTTTAAATGTCATTAGTTTTCATCATTTGTACGATCTGTACTGTCATTCAGCTATAGTTGTCACGATGGTTCACAGTATACCTGAGCGCGTGGAGATAATTTTGATATATGCCTCCCAGAACCAGAGTTATTTAAAAACAGCTCAAATATTTCATGAAAGGCATCCGGACAAAAATGTAAGTCACGTGTACCTCCGCGATTTAGTTGAAAAGTTTAGGAAAACGGGATCAGTGCAAAATAAAAAAGAATGCCCCAAAATTACTGAATGAAGCAACCCAAATTGAGGTCCTTGGGAATTTTGCAATGGAGCCTACTGCATCAACACGTCAAGTATCTGCAGTGACAGGACTTTCACATGAGTCGGTTAGAAAGGTATTGAAATTACATAAGTTTCACCCGTACAAAACACAAATTCTTCAATAACTAGGCGATGATGATCCAGACCGACGAATTGAGTTTTGTGAACTCATGACTGAAAGAATTCGCGTTGAACCGAGAATGTTAAAAAATATTTGTTTCAGTGATGAATATACTTTCATGCTGAATGGTAATGTAAATAAACAAAACTGTCGGTACTGGAGTGATGCAAACCCGCATCGATTCAGAGATGGTCACACTGAATATCCTGAAAAACTGAATGTTTGGACAGGAATATTAGGCGATGTTATAATTGGTCCCTTGTTCATACCAGGCAACATTTATTCGACATTCATTCCGATATGATGGAAAATACCATCGAACCTTTAATTGTGCATGAATTAGAGAACCAAAGGGATGACCAAGGCAACCTAGCTGTAGATGAAGATCTGCTGCACTTCCAACAAGATGGAGCACCTCCTCACTATGCAGCTCGAGTTAGGCACTGGTTGGATACTAATTATCCGAACAAATGGGATTGGAAGGAGTGGCCACTGAGTGGCCACCGGGGTCACCAGACTTGGCGCCACATGACTTTTTTCTGTGGGGTCACCTCAAATCAGTTGTTCATAAAACTCAACCTGCGTTACTTGGGGAATTGCGAGAAAGAATTACGCAAGCATGTCGCGCCATTACTAGAACAATATTTGCCAATGTTCGTGCAGAATTTGCAAATAGGCTGTATTATTGTTTACAAATCAACGGAACCCATTTTGAACATTCACTTAATGAACATTTTTAATAAATTCTCAGTTCAACAAAAATCTCAGTAAATATTCCATTCAAGCCAAAGTTTCACAATTATTGCTTCACCCTGTACAATTATCATTTATACCATCGGATAGCATTTTCTATAGTTTTTTCACTAGTTCGGACTTCCATTGTCTAATATATAAAATGATATGAAATCCTCAAAATAACTAAAAAAAAAGAAAAATTAAATTTAATAGCTGAAAATAACAATTATATTAAGCAAAAATAACCTGATAGTGAAATGAAATACAAGTAAAAATAGAAAGATTTAACAAAAAATAAAGAAATATGAATAAAAATAAAAAGTTAAGAGATTCCAAGCCACGATAGTTCACGACGTTTCGATTGTTAGTATCTTCAATCGTCTTCGGGTGATGACTGGACTGACTCCTCCGAGAGATCACTATTTATGGGTCGTTCGAGTACTTTCACTTATCATCCCCGCTTTCCATTTTTTCTGCTTCATTGGTTTAGTGGGAGATGACATTTTGGCGGGAGTTGGCCATTTTTCGCTTGATGATGGGTTTCCATATGTTGCGTATCTCTACGCTAGCTTGGCTGAATACATTGTTGGACAGCATGTATGCGGCTTCCTTGAATTTTCTCCTGAACCTATGTTCCTCTCTGTGTATGATCTCAGCTTGGGACCACTCGATGTTGTGTTGATGGGTCCAAACATGGTCTGATATTCCTGATTTGCTGGTTTCCCCTCGCTGTGTGTTTCTTGTGCTCGGCAATGCGAACATTCAATGGCCTTTTAGTTTCACCAATATAGGATTTTCGCACTCACCGGGTATCCGGTAAATGCAATTCTTGGAATCACAGCTCTGGCATATTGAACTGAACACCCATCTAACTGGACAATTAAATTTGATAGTTCATTGATTGGCAGCTCACGAGTAGCATCCCAAAACTCTGTGTTTAAAAAATCTAGAAACCTCTGCGCATTATTGTTTTCCTCAAAATAGAAAGGACCAATAATTCGTTCGTTCAATATCCCACACCAGACGTTGATTTTTTGGGAATACTGGCTTTTACAGTTTATTACCAAGTTAGGATTATCCGCTGCCCAATAGCGACAATTATGTGATGACACTACTCCATTTGTAGTGAAAGTGGCTTCGTCGGTATATAAAATATTTTTTAGGCCTGTGTCATAGGCCTAGTTCCCTTCATTTCATAGATGAATAAAATAACGAAATCGTTTCCAAACGTAAGAGTCACAATTCATGCTGATGATATCTTTTCAGTTATATCTCATAAAAATCTAGATACCTTCAAAAGAAACTCGCAAATTCACTTGGAAACAACTCATTGCATGGTTTAATGAAATTTGTTTGGATTTCAACGCTGAAAACACAAATTCGATACTGTTTCATCCAACAAAGAAGGAACATTAAAATTCAGATATATTCCTGAATGACACAAAGTCATCCGTTCATAAAGACTGTAAATTTCTCGATATTTTCATTGTTTCTCGCTTGAACTGGAAAGAACACTGCCAGTTTTAGTGTTCTAAGTTTTCATCTCACGTTTGTTCAAAATCTCAAACACGCATTGACTCTACAGCCACTGATATATTTCTAAAATACACAAGTGGAAGGTTGGCTCAGGTATGGAAAATGTTTATGGGGAGGCTCCTCTCACTCGCAGAAAGTCTTCATTCCTCAGAAAAAAATCATAATATATATAGTTGGTGTCAAAAGTAACTACTCATCTATCAATTTCTTCAAAAATTACACCTTTCTCACCAGTATGAGCCTGTATGTGCCAGAAAATTACGCAATGTAGATTTCCACTCTTATATCACCCAGTGTTAATGCTACATACTTAAACAGAATCAGAGTAAAAATATTTAACAATTTACCAGATACCCTGAGAGGTAGGGAACATGAGAAAACATTCAAAAAATATTAAAAAATTAATTCATTTGAAAAATATCTATACTTTCAAACAACTAAACAACCATGTACCTGATATCTCATCTTATGTGTGATGATTTATCCTTGCTCTTATTCATATAAACCATTTTCATGTTATTTTTAACCTGAATGTGTACTGTATCTACGTACCTATAAATGTATTCCATTGTCTCTTATCTACCTAACCAACCTGTTTGTTCTTGTACAATGTTATATTGTCTTAAAGAAATAAAATTGATTTGATTCGATTTTATTGTATGAGAATATTGTACTGATACATTTCTGCCAGATAAACAGAACGGTCTTCTTTTCAAGCTGTTTACCGTGAGACTAAGCGCATTGGAGGAGCTAGATGGGGATTTTACCTTGCTTGAAGACTAAATAACTAGGTGAAGATATGAAGGTTCCACTGTACAACATACAGAAGAGCAAACATGTATTGGAGTGGGCCAAAACTGGAAAATTAGTGAAACCAATTCTCCTCCCAAGAGTATGAAAAATACACCCTCTTGGAAATACACCTCGTTGCTGCCAGGCATGAGGGTGGGGAAATAAAAATATCTTCAACTATATTCAAACATACTCGGTACAGGGTCCTCAAAGTCTATCAATCGGAAGATTATCAACTTCCTGAAATGTGTTTTTTTAAATAATACTCATGAACAAAACGTATACTATTTTCAACTTGATGACGCAGGAAAGAAAACTAGTGTTGTATACTGATTCTCGAACTGCTCCTGGATCTTTTCAAACTAAGCTCCAATATGAAACTTTTATACAAGTTCTATTCAAATGTCTTATATATTCGATAATAAGTCCAGATAACGCCCTCATTTATCGTATCGAACTCATTGCAGGAGCAATATATGAAACTCAGTTCATTTACTCTTGATGAATGATCATTTCATTGTGTTTTTAGTTACTTATCACGAATATGGTGCTTGAAAGGTGATTTAGTATCATTTAGTAGCAGTCTAATATTGTGTTTGTAAATTTTTTGCTGGAAAAATCCTTACTTGTCTACTTTATAGTGAATGTTCAAGAGGTAGCAATAACGTATGTGAATTTCTGGAACTTCAACTAGCGATTCCTTATAGACTAATAATCAGTCCGTGCAGAGCTTTCTGTTAAAGCATCTGAAAATGGAATTTTTAACAGATGATGATTGACTGTATTGCCAAACATTTGCCAAACTAACTGACACTGATGATGATGATCTGATGATCTTCAAACATGACTCAACCTCTGACGGAAGCACCAAACTCTTACGAAGGTTCGAAATAAATGAATGCTTCAATCTAGCAGACCACTATTATAATCCATATGCAGTCATTGTTCACTGTGGTTCCCTCGTTGAATCTGTTCATTAATAAGCTTTGGTCAAAGACGAAACGAACTGGTTTAAGTTTGGAGATAGTCGTGTCACTAAGTGTTCTAGCGATGTATTGAATTTATTGGAGCCTCTGGAGACACCCTGCATTTTCGATCATGGAAGAGTAAACATTGGCAGATCAAGATCTTCAGATGATGTGGTGCTGCAGATTTTTCCGGGTTTTCCTGCAGCTGAAAAAGCAAATGCGCCACTGGAATCAATGAAGTCACCACGGAACGCCAATTGATTTTTGTTGTTGTTTCATAATTTCATGATTTGTACTATAGTACAATAAATCTGAATTGAATCGAAATGAACTGAATTTAAATCGGAGTATTTCCTCAAAGGAGTTTTGTGAAACATATTGTGAAATAATTTTTCATGAGCTCTATGGCTGTAGAACTTCAACTCCGTCGTTTCCCTGTAGATACAGTTTCTCGCAAATGATCGGTTATCAAAGTACAATTAGTATGACGACAAACCCCAAACTCGATAAAGGGTGATAAAACATCTAATTGCCATCAAGGCTGAAATCGCGGTTTAGCTAATGTGTTGTGTGAGAAGGCTGTCGTTTTTCTCACGAAAATTTACCAAGAGAGCACTGGATGCAACCCTCGATTTGCATAAAACTAATTAGTTTGTTCTTGTGGTGGAGGGCTTGATGTAGGAAATTGGGGATGTGCACTTTGTACTCTGATAGCGCTTTCTACATTGTCATTTGTTCTTTTGCATTTTTTCCTTTTGACAATGCATAGTTCAGATGAATATTCAAGAATTTACGAAGTGGTTTACATGTATAAACTGTTATGAGTGGACTGATCCGTAACTTGATGGAAATTAATGAAATTATCGTATTTATAAAGAAGAAGTAAATACAAAAATCAATGAAAAGGCGAAGTTCAGCCGAGACTGTTTTACAACTTAATATGGGGGATAGCATATTTTATATACAAATATAAAAATAATTACCTAGTATACATTGCTAAGTGAGTGGTTCATGAATCTTTGTGAAACCAAGAAAAAACAAATGTTATAAATTCCAAAGTGAATATTAAAAATCTATTCAGCTTGAATAGAGTAAAATATGATAGCAAAACATACACAAAGGTGAGACAAAGGGAAAACAATATGAGCAAGGCATAACATGAATATATTATCTATCCAGAAGACTTCATATATATTTTCAACTTTTTCTTGAAATTATATATGGAGTAGTATCTAAATTCACTGGGCAGAGCATGATATTGTTTGATAGAGAAAAGCAGACTGTCGAGTGCTTTGGAATGATAAAAGTGTGACGGTTTCGTGTCCTCGAATTATTCTGTAATTTGAAAGTTTTATATCTTTCATAAATATAATTTGGCTTTTTGTAAATGAGGAATTTATGTGTATTGATGAGTAGGTGGAACTGCCAGGTTTCAGCAATCGGTAACCACCCTGACTCCTCGAACTTGGGGGATATATGGTCGAATTTTCTAATACCATAAGAAAGATGAATGCAATTGTTTGTATTTTTTGTAAGTGACTTAAATCAGTTTGTATCAAATCAGGCCCGTAGATTAAATCGCAATATGCTAATCTAGACAATATGAGGGTTTCTCAAAGTTTCAACTTCAATTTGTCATAATATCTCTACTTTGATATAGTTGACGTAAGATACTGTATGAGCTACGACAAAGTGAATTTATATGTTAGTGAAATCTCAGATCAGCATCTAGCCATAAACCCAAGTTCTTGCTTTCTGTAATTGTTTGTAGTAAGTCTTGTTTAAGTTGGATTTCAATTCTTCTTTCAAATTCCGGTCTTTTGTGTTTCGGGCCAAAAAGTATCAGCTGAGATTTTTTAGAATTCAATTTTAGAGAAATGACATTTTCCTACACAGAATATTATGGTCTAATGTATCGAATGCTTTACTGTAGTCCAAGATTACCATGGCAGTCATTATTATCAGTTGTTTTGAATAAATCTTGGGTGATGTTGACAAGAGCGGTGGTGGTGCTATAGAGTGTACGAAATCCAGATTGAACATTTGTTATTAAATTATTATTGTATACAAAAGAATCAATTTGATCTTTGAAAATCCGCTCGAACACCTTAGATAGGATAGGTAGTTTGCTATTTGGACTCAAGTGAGATAACTCAGTTGGATTTTCACATTTTGGTAAAGGGAGCACAATTGCATGTTTCCATGCAGAAGGAAAATGATTTGTTTCTATAGAGGAATTGAATATGTGTGTGGTATGGTTGATAAGATGATTTTCAATATACTTAAACATAATAAGAGAAATGTTGTCAGATCCAGCACAGTTACTTTTCATACCACTGATGTATTGTTGAGTCTGGAGTGGTGTCACTCTGCGAAAATTCAAAGTAGGTCCATTATTATGGGTCTGAGTATATCTTTCAATAAGTGTTTCATGATGATGAGATTTTGCAGGAAGAATAATATTTGTGAAGTATATTCTGCATATTCCATGGTAAGTATATCTAATTTCACAATTTGAAGTACACAATTTCAAAATACTTCATAAAAATATTCGCAGCCTAAATAAGAATCTCGATGAATTTAAAGTTTTCCTCAGCGGTTTGAATTCTGATATAGATTGTGTGGCTTTAACAGAAACATGGGTGTTGAAAAATCCTGAACTGTATGGCATTCCAGGATATGATATGCTATATAGCGAAGGTGATTTAAACCAAAATGACGGAGTAGTGATTTATATTCGATCCCACCTCAATTATTACCATGAAATAGTAAAGATAAACCATAATAAAGTTATCGAGTTGAAAGTTGAATTCGGAAATACTTATATATATTTATTTGCAATTTATCGACCCCCATCTACAGACCCTTACGACTTCAGTAGGGACTTATATACATATTTACAAACTTGTTCTTCTGATTCAGCTTCTTATTCCATATTTTTAGGCGACATCAACATTGATATTTTGAGAAATAACGATGTGACTGATGAATATTTGAATATCCTGAGTGAGTTTGGCTATGTTTCCGCTATCAATAACCCGACTCGAATGCAAGGAGATAACGGATCTTGTATCGATCACATCTTTATCAGAGCAGTTCCCCTACTGCTTGAAAGAGTTATTGCTATGGTAATTCGAACTGATATCACCGATCATTTCTCAACTGCGATTCAAATGATATTTGATACTCCTCAATGCAATAAAAAAATCACTCAAAAGACGATGACGCACATTAAACAATCCGAGTTAAGAAAAAATATGGAAAACATTTCATGGGAGGTTGTCTTTAATGCACCCTCAGCAGATTATGCTATGAATAGTTTCCTCAATATCATCAATAATGCCATAGAGCTATGTACAGTTCAAATAAGACCTAAAAGAAAAAACACAAAGATAGCGCCATGGATTACAAATGGTTTAGTGAAATCGGTTAATACAAAAAATGAACTTTTCAAACGCGTACGTTCGAATCCGATGAATATGCAGTTGAGGAATGATCTTAGGTATATCAGAATAAACTAACAAATTTAATAAGAAGAGCAAAGTATGACTATCATCAGAAAAAAATTAAAATGAACTCGACAGACTCTAAGAGCTTATGGGAAGTTGTAAAAGAAGTAAACAACACACATAAAACGAAACGCCCCATTACTCAAATAAAAACTGAAGAGGATGGTACTGTAACAGATAAACATGCAATCGCCAACGAATTCAACTTTATATATTCCACCTTAGGAAAAAAAATGGCAGATAAGATAAAAAAAAACCCAAGATTCCTAATATTTCCCTGAAACTGTACCAAATTCTTTTGTTCTTCTTCCTACCAACAGAAATGAGATCAAAGAGGTTATCAAAGATCTAAATCCACTGGAATTGACGGTATCTGATCTGAAACGTTGAAATCCATTTCCTTCTATATCGAGGAGCCTTTGGCATTCATTTTCAATATGTGTATGGATACAGGTTTCTGGCCAACAGCACTAAAAAAAACAATAGTTATTCCTTTATTCAAGAACGGCGATGAGACAGTGGTTACAAATTACAGACCCATTTCCCTTACTACACACCTGAACAAAGTTTTTGAAAAAATCCTTAAAAAAAGGTTAATATCGTACGTCTCGAAATATAACATAATATATATTCGTCAGTTTGGGTTTCGCGAAAAAGTATCCACTCAGGACGCAATCATAGCTCTCATCACAGATATATCATCAGCTCTTAATGAAAATAAACCATGCCTATGCGTATTCATCGACTTGTCGAAGGCATTCGACACAGTTGACTATGACCTTCTATTGAAATCCTTGGAGGATATTGGTATGAGAGGCAAAACTTTGAATTTGTTCAGAAGTTACCTCACTGATAGATTCCAGTGTGTGAGAATTGATGACGTGTTGAGTGACACGCGAAAAACTTGTTATTGGGGTTCCACAAGGCACGGTTTTAGGACCAATCCTTTTCAACATATATGTGAATGGACTGTACTCTATCGAAAGCAAAGGTAAAATATTAGGTTTTGCAGACGATACGGCTATTTTCTACAAGGCGAATGGCTGGGAGGAACTGAAAAGAATTGTTGAAACTGATCTCAGATCAATAAAAAATTGGCTTGAACATCGATTGTTGACAGTAAATTTCGATGAAACCCATTATCTACCCTTCAGTTGCAATAATTTCAGTAATCCTTCTTTTTCACAATTGAAGATTGGACAACATGTAATACTTCCCGAATCAAAAGTGAAATATCTAGGTGTGATAATTGAGTCACATCTCAAGTGGAAGGAACATATTCAATATATCTGTAATAAGTTACGTTGTATACTATACAAATTCAAATATTTATTGAAAATACTGACATACTCTGATCCCAAAATTCTATATCACGCACTCGTGGCGAGTCATCTGAGCTATGGAATCGCTTGCTGGGGTGGAACATTCCATATACACCTTCGTCCACTTGAGGTGCTCCAAAACAGGTTCCTGAAATTGATGCTATCAAAACCACCACATTATTCAACAGAATCATTGTATTCCGAAGCTAAAGTTTTCGATATCAGCCAACTGTTTTACTATAATATTGTCATAGCTTATTACAATAACAGATGTTTCACTCTTCCGACTCACTTATACAACACCCGTTAAAAAAATAACCACGTTATTCCTCAAACGCAAAAATCAATTTTCCAGCATTCATACAATTATCTTGCTACTAAGCTGTTCAATACTATTCCCGACGAAATGCGCAGTGTCACAATTATTCATTTGTTCAAAAAAAATTAGGACTATTCATATTATCTCAACCAAGAAATTTTTTTGCTGAACTTGTTGACAAAAAAAATATTTGAAATTTGTGTGTTATGTTTGTTATATACCTGAACCCATATGATGCATATGTTTGCATGTACATCATTAACATCAATTCATTTAAGTATAAAGCAGTTTCATAATATAATGTATAATGCGCGTTATTATTTTTTGATTTTTTTTACAACAGTACCTATTATGAAATAAAAAATATCACCCTTCTGATCGTTCACCTTCTAGGTTTACAATTTGGTCATTTTATAGCCCTAACATTATTTTAAAAAAAATGTCTGTATGTATTTGTGTGTGTATGTGTTAAGTTTTCTTTTTTAGGCCAAACAAGTGCTTCTGCACTTATTGCCATTTTACTTTATTCAACATAGCTATTATTTGTTTGTATGATTATAATTATTCTTTTTCATGAATAACGTCATTATTATTACCTACATTTCAGGTACCTGAGTTTGTAATGAATTGAATTATCTGAACTAATGTCCCAGTTTTAACATTTCAAAAAATATTCAGTAACGGGGAGTTATTCGATTCTAATTGATCATTCAGTACATTACCAGAATTCTTGAATCTATTGATTTCTCATAGGCTGCTTCTTATTTTTCGACTTTTGAAAAATTACTGCATCAGCCCGCCATTCGCTTCTCGCACTTAAAAAACGAACCTAATATTTTATTCATTTCTTAGATATATTTTTAAGGGTTGCTATCTCGTGTCAAAGTTTGTATGTAAAATGCTGGTTCCAAGCTCCCGTGGCACTTTCAGCACCAAGGAATGACTTGTAAAAAAATCTTGAGAATTTTGAAAATACAGGGCTATTCAAATTCGTTTCTGTATAATGGGAACTCGTAAACGATAAGAGATAGAGTGTCGGTTAAATTGTGGTAAAGTTGCGTATTTTAGAAACTATTCACTGATGTCAAACAATCGAATATAGCTCTTTCATTATTTTATATATTTTTCAATGTCCCCCATAAAAAATAGTCCAAAAAAGTAAGATCTGGTGATCTTGCAGGCCATCTTATTGGCCCATTATTTGTCTCAAAATGGAAGGACTCCAATTCGAACATTTATTGCGCCATTAATTTTTTGTGTATATAAAATACTTCATTTCAATTTTCATTACAATTATAGTGTTCGTTTCGGATGTTATTATTGCTATCATTTTTTTTTCTGCTCATCAAAATATATATAATATATTTTTGTTGTGAATATGTTTCAGATAATCATAAAAGGTTTTTTATTCGAAGTTCATTGTAGAAAACGCTCAGAGCAATGGAAATATGAAAAAATATGACTAGGTACCTAATTATTGAAAAAAACTCTCTAAAAACTCTACGGTACATAGGGAGACGTGAAAGTTGCTATCGTATTTTTATTTGACTCAGTCAACCAATTTTCAGGGCCGTAATTTGAAAGGGCATAATTCACCATATTTCAATCAAATATATTCGAAACATCCCGAAATATAAAATAAAATTTAATTTCTCAGTATGAAGTGAACGTCTACGATCCAAAAACTACAACAAAAAATACAGGTCCGTATTTAAAAATTCAAAGATGGTGGTGGCCCAAGTCAGATGACACCCTATATAAAAGATTCATGGACATATTCTGATAGCCCATATCAAGTGCCGATGGCAAAATGTGAACATATTTTCAATATGTCTGCGAATAAAGAAGATATAGGCAAAACATTATTTGTGATTTTTTGTTTTTTTCTGTATATCTCCAGAACCAAAATAGCCATATTCGATTTCTTCACATTATTGAATAGGTCTTTAAAATATGCAACTTTGCCACAATTTAACCGATACTCTATCTCTCATAGTTTATGAGATCCCCATGTACAGAAACGAATTTGAATAGCCCTCTATAATGACGAAGTTTCTCTTGAAAGCAAGCAAAGAATGGTAATTGCACTGAATGAAGAAGATTCATACTATAACCTAAAGCGAATCACCCTGGATCCAAGTCATATCGAAGAAAATATATTGAGGATTGAGTGATCAGCAACACGTTTTGCAAAAAAACCTCGTCTTTGGGAAGAAGATGAAGACTATAAAGCTTCCAGAGAAATTGTACGTTCTATAAGAGTGGTGAACGACATTGCGGAACGCGGTGTAGCATTGATTGAAGAATTTAATAAAATCATTACCATAAACGAAGAACAAAAACAATTCCTTCCCTTGATTGTAAAAAATTTCAGACATAAATATCCTGATACAAAGAAATCTACTTTATCAGCATGAGTTACAATTTACTTTATCCTAAAAGTTATATAATTTTTGTATGCTTGTCTTCTTTAGAATCCAATTAAATTGAAGAATTTTCAAAACAAATTTCATTCGCTGGTAACGACTCCTGAATAATACTTTGAAAATAAAATAAAACATATATATCAGTTTTTGGTACCCTAGAACAGAATGTAAGGATGACACGCATACTGATCAAATATCAAAAAATTGCTCAAATAAGAAGCACCCTAATTTCTGAGCATTCTAGAAATATTTTTTCTATTGGTGGTAATATAGATTCTGTTCTCCAGGAATTTCAAGAAATAATGATGTTGGACTTGAACTAGATCTCGACAAATGTGAAATTTTTGTCCCTTTTCAGATGCTTACAAATCCTTTCACAATGATTTCTCTACAAATTAAAATTGTTTCCAAAACACACTGGTCATTACTAGGAACTCCTCTCTCTGTAGAGTCTTTATCACGTTGCCTCACATAGTAAACAAAGCCTCTAATTCTACTGTCATCTCGTCTCAATGGTCTTCCTTTCCATATAGCATATTTTCTATTGAAATACTGTTTGGCAATCACCAAATTATTGTATACCTTGAGATGCAGTCCAACTTATGTCAAAAGGATATGTCAACAAGAATTCGATTCCACTTCACGCCAATCTTTACAAAAAATTACCAATAATAAATTCGAAGATATCACTTGGAGTCAAGCTACTCTCCCAGTTAACTCTGGTGGTTTAGGTATTCGATTAGCCTTATCCCTCTCACTGCCAGCATTTCTTTCCTCTTATAACATTTCTCGTCATTCGATAAACTCCGTTATTTCCAAATCTTTTTCTGAAATTTCCGATGCGTATTACTTGAATGGTAAAAATAAATGGTTATTTCAAACGAAAAATACCCTTCACGGAAATAAAAAGTGTCAGAAAGCCTGGGATTATCCAATGATCAATTTGGTTCATCATCAACTTCTTGAGTCAGCTGAACGTTCCGATATTCAAATGGCTTGACTCAAAGCTGTTATGTCCAAAGAATCTGGTGCCTGGCTGAATGCTCTTCCCGTGGCTTCTTTGGGTCCCCTCTTAGATTATGCATCTTCTAGGATCTCGATAGGTCTTTGGTTAGGTTCTCCAATTTGTCTTAGTCATGAATGCAGATGTTGAACCACTGTAGAAGAAAATGGTAACCATGGCCTAAGATCTTATAAAAAGAGCTCTAGCCACTGCAGAGGTTCAGGTTCCTTCAGTTCTTGAACCCCTTGGTGTTAGTCGAGATGATGGAAAGCGTCCAGACGGGATGAGTCTAATTCCTTGGAAATTTGGAAAACCTCTGGTTTGGGACTGCAACTGTGGATACAGTTGCAGTTTCACACCTTGCCGCTACGTCAAATTTCACTGGTGCAGCTGCTATGATTGCAGGAAAATCAAAATTTCGGAAATACTCCACTTTGCTAAGTACCTACTGTTTCTTTCTTGTTGCTATTGAAACCTTTGGTGTTTTTGGATCTCATGCTTCTGAATTTTGGAAAGAAATTGGTACAAGAATGATTAATTCTACCAATTACAACGGAGCCTATTCATTTTTAATTCGAAGAATCAGTATAGCCATTCAGAGGGGTAATGCCACATCGATATTGGGGACTCGTCCATCTGCTCAATTACATGAAATATTCCTGAACTCACAAAACAAGATGAATTTAGTGTTTTCCAACCATAACCCTATTGTTTACTCCACTGACTGCGTGTTCCCCCATAGCTAACTTGTAGGTTTGACCTACTTTGCAGGTTGTTTGATGCTTCTTCAACCTCACTTCCATGGATTTTTTGGTGGTTCCGGTGTATACTGTCCCAAATGTACACGGTATGCGATATATCGTATGCGATAAAGCTGCTGATAGAAGATCTTTTTTCCCTTTAGCCCACCTGAGGATTTGCTGTATTTTCTTGGTGGGTTTGAAAACCGTTTTGGTATTGTGTTTTTCTGAAAGGTTTCCAATTCTGTCTGTGATACTAGAGCGTCGGAGTTCTGTTCCACACACTTCCTCAGACCGTTTGCCAACCGACTACCATCTTTCCAAGTCATTAGATTAGAAAGTAAAAGCATCCAAAAGCTGACTTTCGACTGAAAGAGGTCAGACGTGTCAATCTTGCTGAAGAGCCCATCAGTAAGTTGAGAGTTGCTCCGGAGAAGCGGGGGTGGATGGAAAAGATGGGATGTTCTGCACACAGTAATCGTGTAGGGGAGATTTCAACTCAGGGCACTCGACCCAGGAGGAAGCAAGTGGGTGGGTAGAACTATCGCCAGGACCAGGCAAAAACGGCCTTCGTCGACTTCATCGAATCCCAAATACACAATTTTCATTTTGCTTCCTTCAAAACTGCACTGATTCAAATGTCGTTCATTTTACAGTTTGAAGGAGACTCATATAAACAGACGAAACTATTGAAATAACCTAATTTTTTCTGTTATATTATTGTAATCACTTCTCAAAGTATTTTGAAAAACAGTGATTTTGTCTTCCATCTACTTTTTGCGTCGATTCCGGGAACTGAATGAAAAATTTCAGTCATTTCATGAAAGTGTAAGTGGAATCCAGTAAGTGAACATATTTCCCCATGCTTTCCGAAGAGAAAATATAAATTTTGTAGAGAACAATATATTCCTTTCCTCTCTTTTCCCATTTTCGCATCCACAGCCCGTTTTTTATGCATATGTTCTGCTTTCTCGCTGATAAATGTAGAGCTCTGCTCCAATTCATTTGCAAACTGGAAAAAAGGAAAGAATAAAACCCAACATCGAAAATATTGCCCTATAAATGAAGGAAATCTTTTCGAAGCAGAATTTTTGTTTGCCAAAAGCGCCGAACTGTTCATTCAGTTGCTTTTTCACGTAACATGAATGATTCCTGTTATATAAATAAGCACTGTGGTATTTATTTTCTTGTTTCAACGTCAACAAACCTTTGAGCATATTGGCATAATTATTGAATATTGGAAAAAAATTTGAAATAATCATTTGATTCAGAAATGATTTCAGATCCATTTGTAAAACAAAGTATATTGGTATTTGATTTCAAAAACGTGAAAAATTAATATGAGAAACGATTTAAAATTCCAAAGCCTAGTTTTCCATTATTCGAAAAACTGGTTTATGAAGCAATTTCACCGAAAAACCTTCATTTCTCAAATGAATGTAAAACTACAGAAACATCTTCGAGGCCCTCTAAGAGCGGTGCCTGTGCGTGAGTAGAGATTTACATTGGATTTGAATCGCTGGAAATTAAATTCATTTCGAAAAACATAAATGCCACATAAACGCAGTTCTCTAAATGGAAGAGTTTTTAAACATTGGAGGTCGGGGTGTACTGAGTTGAACGTCAAGAAAATAATCAGTTACAGTCCGAGCGTATTTCTGATATGTACCGCTCTTGGTGGAATTGAATGTGCCAAGTCAATTGGACATCTCCTGTGGAAGTATCTATAAAACAGTGACAAATCTCCAACCTTCATTCGATGTTCCAGTATCAAGTTTGCAAGTGATGTTAGTCTCCAATCAGGTGAATGGCTCTTTTCTGGATGAAATCCAGCAGCATAAGAGTATCCACAGGGCCGGAGCTTCCTTCCTACATGAGACCAATACAATACACCAAAGAAGACTGATCTGAGCTTTATGGAGCATCAAAAGTTGCTCAGGTTACACATAAAAGATATATTCAAATGAAAAAAAGACTGATATGTTATTAACCCAAGAAATATCGAATGAAACTGTTCTCTTGGCAAGAAATATGTAAACTCAATTCTTTGTATTTCGAACATCCAAAAGTTCAGACGATTTGAAAAAAATTTTAGAAAATATGGTTCATTCAAAAGAAATAAAATTATGAAGAGTGTTGTGACTGCAAATATGAGAAACCAAATGAATGTTTTGGGTAAGCAAGGATTTTCTCATGAAGATTGAAATGTGAATTCAGTGATTCAGTAGTTGAGACGTAGAAATTGGAAAATATTTGTAAAAAACTAATATGGAATAATCAAAATTCGCCATAATAGTTTTTTCGACTAGAACATCTATCATAGGTAGGAAATAGGAATGGACATCTATTTAGGAAAATTAATTTCTAGGAAAGGTTCGGAATAAACCTTTAGTTGGGAATTTCGGGAACAAATAATTTAACTAGATCTTTCCTAGTACAGAAACGTAACACAGATGTCGACTATCTCAAACAAAATATAATATCATTATTAAAATGTAATAGAACTTCCTCACCATGCTAGAAAGCTGCTACAGAAATTGTAAGGACAGAAAACTTATGTGTATTCACCAAAAAGGCAGTCAATGGGGAATGTTCCTCAATTTGGGTTATTACAGCAAATGCAAGTTTGAACGAAATAAAGTTGAGTTTAATTCATGAGTTTTTCAAATTCACTTCGAAAAGTATTCAAATTGATGTCTCAAATGTTGGGTTTTGATTTTTAAAGGGATTTGTTTCTTTCTTATTAGTCAATGGGCTATGCTTGAAGACTGGCAATAAACAAATCTAAAGCAAATTGAACTTCAAACGTTCAAGCCAGTCTCTATTTACCTACACAGTAGGTTTAATGGACTGACGCCTATCAGAAAACAACTACTCCCCTGGCTAATACCACGAAGGGCGTTGGATTATATCAGACAGGCGTCAGTGCAGGAATCTTCACAGAAAATGTCCTGCATATGCAATTGGCAATACAACTGAAAGAGTCGACCTTCAATTATGGAACGGGCACACTTGCAGACCGGTTTCGGGCTTATTAGCCACTCATCAGTGCAAGATAGTGACCATCAAGTTTTTATTCCTCATTTAGAGGAATCGGGCAAATTACGGATGTGCAGTTGGTTAGTTCCTCGTCCACTAGATGGAGTGACATTTTTGATGTTCGCTCCAACTTCGGAAGAGGAATGAAATACTCTGAAAGAATCCCGATTTTCAATTGTGGAATATCATTGACTTTAGGTCGATGATGGTCACTATCTTGCACTGATGAGTGGCTAATAAGCCCGAAACCGGTCTGCAAGTGTGCCCGTTCCATAATTGAAGGTCGACTCTTTCAGTTGTATTGCCAATTGCATATGCAGGACATTTTCTGTGAAGATTCCTGCACTGACGCCTGTCTGATATAATCCAACGCCCTTCGTGGTATTAGCCAGGGGAGTAGTTGTTTTCTGATAGGCGTCAGTCCATTAAACCTACTGTGTAGGTAAATAGAGACTGGCTTGAACGTTTGAAGTTCACTTTGCTTTGGATTTGTTTCTAATTCATATATTGGCAACAGCGCCTATATCAAGTTGAAATAATTTATACGTACCTAGATATTCTACTTTAAAAAAGAAAATTATCTTTATAACTCAACAATTAAGACAAAATATAAATTATAGTTCAATACTACTTCCACAAGCCACATAAACAACAGTTGTTTTGTTAGCTATTTATATAGAGGAAGATAGGTTAGGTGCACAAAATGTCATATGTCACAGAATGTCTCGGAACTCGGAACATGAGTGAACAGAACAGCACGCCTCTGAAATATGTCATCTTTGTTTGTCTCATACAGGTAACAGATTCATTGTCCTTCATTAGCTATAACCGATGTTGTCGAATGGTGAAATGGAAACGATTCCCATTAAATGTTGAATGCATAATTTCATTCCTCTTTTTAAAGTATTTAAATAATTTTTTTAAAGAAAAAGGTTGAAATGATAAGTTTGCGTTGTTTTCGAGCTTTTTTATAAAAGCTACTTGATTTTCGTCAGAAGGAATATTTCCCCTCTCGAGCATTCAATGTAGTTTGTCATTTAGAACTAATTTTCTGTACTTGCTTTAGTTTCTTTCAAATAATAATTAGAATGAATTGTTTTTCTGTTTCCTGTTGTTACTGTAAAAAGTCAAATGTGATTTATCACTGAATTCTGAAATGTTCACTTCATGAATAGTTGTGATAAGAGGGACAGGTCCGTGTTGATTATGGCCATGTTGGCGCGAAACATTCAATCACAGATTTACATCGTTATAGTGAATTTTGAAATCAATAAAATTTGTCACATCCTCCTATTTATATTCCCTGAAATAACAATTCTATTTCAAAAAAAAACAAAAAAAGCATTTTTAGTTTTCTCTGTATGATAAGAGAAGGCCGGAAGTCCATTGAACAATTTTCCACGATAATAACTTTTTTTCCATTGAATCGTTTTCATATCAGTTACGGTTTGGAATGTAGCAATGTTACCCGTTTATAAATATTTACTGCAACTATTTATTGAATAGTTGCTGAATCTATAATAATCAATGTTCATTTACCATGTGATGCACCGTTTGGAACCTTTGGAGTAGTAATGAATATACTGAAGTTTTTTCCCCAACACCAAACCGTTGTTTCAACACCTCGACACGTGTTCCGATCTCCAAGTGATCATCTTCAAGAGGAAGATCTTCCGTTTTTCATCACACGTGACTATCCGTAATTGGTGTTAGCAGCAACCGGCACTGGTTAACAGAAGAGGTACGATCCTGCTTCATGTAAATACCCATCTGCACGTTTCACAAATCACCGTCCAAAAATTAAATGAATTGAACATCAAAATTCTGTTCCACTCACTATACTTCCCAGACCTCTCCCCCACCGACTACCATCATTTTGAGAACTTCGATGAATTCCTCACTAGTGAAACCTTCGCCAGTCGGGACATTGATTCCATCGAATTCTGAGAATCCAATTCTTATGCTGACGAAATAGTCTGGTTCACATGTACTCGATTTAGCTCTTTTTGGTGACATTTTTCAGCCACGTCCAAAAATTACGACCAAGGTGTCATTCGATTCGAATTTTTGCCTAGAAAGTTTAAGGAAAGGTCCGAAAACGCGCCGATGAAAATTACAAAAGTTATAAACAATTAAGTGAAAAAAAAAAATTGGGCTTTAGTTTTTTCTTAATATCTCGGTAAATTTTCAAAATTTTGGGAATTTGAAAAAAGATTTGAAAAGATCAATGAATTTACGTGAAAAAAGTCCCAACTTCCGAAACTGTATCTCGATTATTTATAATTTTTACAGAGCCCTGAAAATTAAGCCAATAGAGTGACGAAAGGCGCGCGGAAGCCAGACTACCCGCTTTTGGCTCTATTTTCAGGGCTCTGTAAAAATTATATATAATCGATATACAGTTTCGGGAGTCGAGACTTTTTTTTATGCAAATTCATTGATCTTTTCAAATCTTTTTTCAAATTTTCAAAATTTTCAAAATTTTCCGAGGTATTGAGAAAAAACTAAAGCCCAATTTTTTTTCACTTAATTGTTTATAACTTTTGTAATTTTCATCGGCGCGTTTTCGGACCTTTCCTTAAACTTTCTAGGCAAAAATACGAATCGAATGACACCTTGGTCGTAATTTTTGGACAGGGCTGAAAAAACGATCGACTTGTGTTATGTTGGCAAAAGTTCACTGAGTCAGTTTCAATTAGAGACATAAAAACGTACAAAACTTTTGAAACAACCTCATGAATGTGAATTCAGAAACGCAGCAGAATAGCTTCCACATGGCTTTTTCCTCCTTCCCGCCGGATATCAGGGACACTCAACATACCGAATATTTGATCCTTCAGCTATCCAGTGGTGAAAGTAAAATTTGGATGGGAACGATAAATATGTAGCTAGCTATAAGACCAAACTCAGTCTCCCAGTTTTATCATAAATCTATGGTTACGATTTTGGAGACGTATTCTCGTCAAAAAAATTGGATCCCACTACGACGATTGTGCCCGAAAAAATGTAACGGAAGATATTCGTTTACTGGATGAATTACTTCCACAACAAACCTTTCAGCTCCACACAAGATAGTTTGTCAAATACCTCGATAATCAAAACATGTCATTTTGAATATCACATGCAGATTTGGAGATGATGGATGATAGGTCGGAAATGGGTCTCAATGTTGACTACATATATCCAGATCATCAATATTCTCCGATATGCACGACATGTCATCTTTGATGTTCAAAACACATTTCGGAGGAGTGGATATTGATGTTTCTCGAAGTTCTCCGTTCAGGTAAAGGGTCTGAGTATGGACGTAAATTGAAATCGATATATTCCTTCACGTTTTTTCAATATCATGTAAAGTGAGGACGCAGTAATGGACTCAGATTGAATTTCGAACTCTTTCACGAAATTGCATGATAATTTTTGTGAAGAGAAATTATATTAACTCAAAATTGATCAATTTCGGAAAAAATCATCACACTCTATTCCCATTCTACAATGCATAATGATGAATCACTTTTTGATAGCCGGTTATCGAATATATATTGAAATACACACACACCAAGGTGACATCTGGTCCTCACGAAGAAGATGTCTTCGTATCTGAAATGAGCCCGTAAATGGATCGATAGATTTGTACCAGTGTTTTATAGAATTTCCATCAAATTGATGACTCACCCTCCGTACAATCCTGATTTGGCACCCAATGACTTTTTCTTGTTTTTGAATATCACAGCTGAACTGCTTGGTTAACGATGTATGAGCGCTGAAGAATCAGATAAAGCGTTCAAAAACCATGTTTTGGAGGTGTCTCACGAAGAATGGAAAACTCGCTTATCATTTACTATTTCCGAAATATCAATAGTAATCCTCTATGTTAGCAATACCAAAGCTGTTCATAACTGCCTTGGCTATTTCAGTCGATTGTCGTGCCAACATATATTGGTATTCAATTCAACAAATAGGACATAGGTATCAAAATTGTGACTACTACCATTATCAAGTCTATTCTGTCACATTCACCTCCCTGAAAAACACTGATATCTGGCTTCCAATACTCCTTTCATATATTTCGTGAAAATCCCCCTATCGAGGAAGTCAAATATTACAAGAAACTGATGAATAGTATACAGCGTGACTCACGGTCGATGGTAGGTTAGACGTTTGTGGAAAACGCAAAGCATGATTTTTCTGAAAATTTCACCTATCATATTTCCTCACCTGTTCTATCGATCTAAAATATTTTCAGCATTGTGGCGTTGCCAATTCCATCAAAAAGTCCTAGCAAGTTTATTTTTTCAAATGGAACACCCCATATATTATTACATTTTTGGAATCGCTCTGGTATTTCAAAACTTTTTTGTCGATAATGTCCTATACCTATCTTTATCTGTTTCCGAGATAAAAAATAAATTGTGCTAAATCGTCAAGTTATCTCAATAAAGTCGCTTCTTCTAGAAACATTGTTTTTTTTAGAATTTGGATTTAGGTAGCAGTGGAATTATCAAGCTTATATCAGTTCGGTTACTTTTATAAGTAATTTACAAAGAGTTATCGACGGTGTTTCGAATCATCTTCCAAAATGAATGCAAATATCGATTATTCAAACGAAGTTCTTATGAAATTATTTATTATACACATGAACAAAGTGATCAAATCATTGTCAGAACGTGTAAAAAATTCAACCAAATGTATCCTGAATTAACACCAATGACCGAGAGGAAGTTTGTAGGGTTACAAAATAATTTCTTTAACTATGGCTCAAAGTTTCCAGGGAACAACTGTACCAAAAATCAGTCATTTCTAGGTAAAAAGTAAGATTTTGTGGTCTAAAACATGTGAAAGTACAGACAATAACAGAATAGGATGATTCAAAATAACAAAATTTTAAACAAAATATCACATTTTCACAATAAATGCTGAAAATGTTGTCCATTACATTCTAAACACTTCAAAATGTTTTTTTGTACGAGACTTGTGGTTGCTTTTTCAATTTCCTGCGGATCCAGATCTTCAATACTCCGCACTATTCGCCGTCGCTATTCTTCTTTGGTAGGCACTGGAGTACTGTATACCCTTTCTTTTAAAGCAACCCATAAAAAAAGACAAGTGGCGTGAGATCGGGTGATCTCGATGGCCAATCCCACGGCCCTAAACGCCTAAACCAACGATCGTCGAAGAGTTCGTCAAGTTTCCTGGAAAATTCCTGGGTGGGATGAGCTGACGCTCCGTTCAGTTGAAACCACGAATTCCTATATTCCTCTAAAGGAATTTTCAAGAAAATCGGTTACAGTCGTCCTTAATATTTGGAGATATCTCTCTGTATTCAGTGTGTCTTCATAAATAAAAAAGCTAATTTTATTGTTTTTCAGAATATAGAAAACATTCAGGTCAAATTCTTCTTAAAAACCCATTTTTTTGTAACATGAGGATTATGATCAGCCCAAAAATGTTTAATCCTTCTATTGAAAATACCATCCCTCGTAAATTTTGTTTCGTCGCTCCAAATTATTTTTGACAAAAACTCCTGATCTTCCTGTGTATGAAACAGAAGGGATTCACAAAAATGCATTCTACGTTCGAAGTCTTCTGCTTTTGGAGCTTGAACCTTGGTAAATTTATACGGATGCATTCCGTGATATTTCAAAATTCGTTGTACTGAAGCATGTGATACACCTAAATCTTTTTCTGCATTGCGAATGGAAGCTTCTGGATATGCATAAAAATATGCCAAAACGTTAACAGTATTGTCCTCATTTGAAGTAACAGGTTTTGGTAATATTGAAGGCGCTTTTAACATGGCGCCATAGTTAAGGAAATTATTTTGTAATCTTACAAACTTCCTCTCGATTATTGGTGTTAATTCAGGATACATTTGGTTGAATAATCAATATTTGCATTCATTTTTGGCGATTTTTTGAAACACCGTCAATAACCATTTATCAATTACTTATAAAAGTCACCAAACTGTCATTAGCTTGATATTTCATCGGCTACCTAGAAATCAAATTCTTTAAAAATTATTTTTTGTACGACTGTTATTGAAAATCTCTTTGATAGAAACACTTCAATCAGAACACCTACAAAAAAATAATTTAGAAAAGTTCACACATGCAGTTCGTGCTATTGGTAATATTAAATCCCTGTGAAGTTACTGACGATGACGAAGTAGTATTCAGTCCAACTGTAGAAAGTCCTTCATAACTAACCAATAATCCTCCTTGAAATAACGTGAGTTGGCGTTTGTAGTTGTAACATATGCCTCCAAAGATCGTGTGTTCAAATCCCATGGACCCTATAATTTTTTTTATTATCAGCAGTAACGTTATACAAAAAATTTGTATGATACATTTGTTAAAAGTGATTTTATTTTGCTCGTGAGTTTACTCCACTTGCTGATGCTCGTTTTGCAATAAATAATCCTCACTCACAAAATAAAATGCCACTTTCAACACTTGTAGGTAAAACGTGAATAACTATTTTTCCACAAAAACGGCTTCATTAAGAAAACTTGACAATTCAGGTATAGGGACATGTATATCATCTTGAAGAATTTTTCACCATCTTTCAATTTATCGAGTAATATACAGAGGGTTTCATTTGAAAAAATGAACTTTCGTCTACTTTTATGCACAATGGAAATAATAGTAATTTTAACACGCGCTGTATGATATGGAGTCGATTTCTTGGTGTTATTTGTATATTTTGAGTTTGTCCAAACTATCATCAAAATATCAACTTTTCATGAATTGAGAGCATTGATGTACTTAATTTCAATTAAGGCTATGTTTTGGACCATATTTAGCACAATTTATTTTTTATCTCGGAAGCAGATAGAGATAGGTATAGGACATTATTAACAAAAAAGTATTAAAATACTAGAGCAAATCCAAAAATGTATTAATATACGGGGTGTCCCATTAAAAAAAAATATAATTGCTAGGACTTTTTGATAGAAGTGGCAACGCCGCAATGCTGAAAATATTTCAGATCGATAGAATAGGTGAGGAAATATGAGAGGTGAAATTTTCAGAAGAATCATGCTTTGCGTTTTCCAGAAACGTCTAACCTACCATCGACCGTGAGTCACGCTGTAAATTGGTCAGAAGAAATTAACACATGGGCTAAAAAGTCCTGAGCCTGGGGAGATGAAGGCGTTTTTCTTGTTTAGAATTGGCTTTTCTCATCAACGTAATCTCCATCAAGAGCGACACAATAATTCCTACGCCGCTGTAACATTTCAATACTACTTTCATAGAACAATTTCTCTTTTGCCTCAAAATTTACAGCGATAACGTTTTCATTCAAACGAAATCAATTTTTTAGCAGTAAGTATTTTTTCAACGTCTGCAAACAGCCACTAGTCACTGGGAGCCAAATCTGGCGAATACCGTGAATGTAGGAGCAATTCAAACTTCAATTCATGTAGTTTTGCCATTGTTCTGATTGACTTGTGATACGGTGCGTTGTCTTTGCCATATGCGGTCGTTCATTTGCAATTTAGGCCTTCAAACGTTCCAATAACGCTATATAATATTCAATTCTGATGCTATTTTCCTTATCGAGATACTCGATGAATATAACACCACGCACATCCCAAAATACCGAGGCCATAACCTTTCCAGCCGATTATTGTGCTTTCAGACGCTTTGGACGAGGTTAACCAGTTGCTCTCCATTCAGATGACGATCGGAGTGAAGAGATGTATCCATCTTTTGCCCAATGTCACATATCGACGCAAAAATCTGGTTTTGTTTGTTCAAACATGGCTAAGCATTGCTCAGAATCATCGAGACTTTCTTGTTTTTGGGCAACAGTGAGTTCGCGCGGCACCTACTGTGAAAAGAGCTTTCTCATAGTCAAATGCTCATGCAATTTAAAGCAAACTCGTTCATTTAATATCTCTACAATGCCAGTTAACTCTAGCAACTTCACTTCTCGATTATTCAAAACGATTTTGTGGATTTTTTTTATATTTTCTGGTGTTACTGCCTCATTTAGGCAGAATTAGAAGAATTATCAAACAGAAAGTCAAAGGAGTATATACATCGTATATAAACAGTATTGAAAACGAATTGATAGTTAATCCAAAAAACTTCTGGACATTTGTTCATAACAAAAATAATAGTACAAGAATTCCAGGCCAGATGGTTTATGAGGGTGAATCCTATAACAACCCACAATTAATTGTTGATGCTTTCAGTAGATTTTTTAAAAATGCCTATTTATCACCTGAGGCTGATGAAGAAAACGTTGTTTTCAACTTCGAACCTAATAGCTCAATAGATGTTAGTGTGAAACTTATAACAGAGTTAGAAGTATTAGAAGCTGGAAGAAAATTAAAAAAGTTCTACATTTCTATTCAAAGACAGTCTGAGAGTACTAATTTATCCCCTACAAATTCTTTTCGATCCTGTCTTGAGAACGTCAGTTTTTCCTGAACTTTGGAAAACTGCCAAGGTTTGTCCAATACATAAAGCTCAAGATCAAAATGAATTCAATAATTATAGACCTATTTCAATCCTGAACAACTTTGTCAAGCTTCTAGAAGCAATTCTGTATAGTCATATCTATCAATCCTCCCGACATATAATATCTGATCACCAACATGGTTTTGTGAACTCTAGATCCAACATCAGTAATTTAGCTGTTCTTGATCAATATTTATGTGAATCGTTAGACCGTAGAGGGCAAGTAGATGTGGTGTACACGGACTTCTCTGAAGCATTCGATAGGGTCAGCCATAAGTTATTAATTTGTAAACTTTCTTGCATAAGTTTCAGTGAAATTTATTGTCAACTTTTGGAATAATATCTTAGCGGATGTAATCAATACGTATATTATCGCGGCTTCTCTTCAGATGTGTATTTAGCAACCAGCGGAGTCCCGCAAGGATCCAATAATTGTCCCTTATTGTTTTTACTATCTATTAATGATCTGTGCAACTCAATAACTTGCAATACTACAATGTTTGCTGATGATTTGAAACTGTATACATCTATAAACAGTTTAGATGATTGTAACATTATGCAAAAGGAGATTGATCTTCTACAAAATTGGTGTCTAAAGAATCGCCTCCACTTGAATTTATCTAAATGTAAAATTGTTACATTCAGTAGGAAACTTAATACATTAGTATTTCCTTACCACATCGACAACATTATATTGGAAAGAGCTGAGAATATTAGGGATCTAGAAATCTATTTTGATCATCAACTAACTTTCAACTAACATATTATTCATATTATAAATTCAGCTCATCGCGCATACGGTTTTATAATAAGGAACTGCAAAAATTTTCATAATATGAACCCAGCAAACACAGTTTTGTAAAATTGAGATGAATGTTACATAACTGATAATACGTGTTATGTAACTATGTTACGTAAAACTAACATCCCTGTTATGGCGAAATGTCCGCCACAAATACAACCTGATTTTTACGTAACATCAATGTCATTATTTTGCATATATTTTATATAATTTCAGTGAGTAAATATAAACAAATATAACACACGCTCGCAGAAAAACTCGGAATCATTAACTGGAAAAACCATCATTCAAACCAAAATTTCCTGACCAAACTCGGCCTCTACACTTTGTTTTGTAAAAAATTCTCATCAACAAAAACACAAATGTCAACGTATCACATGATAAGAATGTCTCAAAAACTCTAGCCTCTCCTGCAAAACTTCACACAGACCAACATATAACTCGAGAAATTCTCATCTGTCAAATAGTCAAGTGCGTCTGGATGTTACCAACCAATACAACGAACGTAATATTGAAAAAACAACTTTACGTAGGAGTTAAGTGAAATATAATATACCATATCGACATATGTTTTTAGATGTTAGCTACGACGTATTTACATAAAATATTTCTGAAACATGGGGTTGAAGTATCTTAGAAATGTAATGGAGTATTTACGTAAATGTATTACATAAACATGTTCCGTTAATTTTATGTCATATTTACATAAATGTAACAAATGTGTTTGCTGGGAACCTTGACCTCTCTGTACTTCAGTCTGGTGAGGCCAAAACTAAATTATGGGTCCATATATGGAATCCCATATACCATCAATACACACCAGCAATTGATAGAGTTCAGAGAAAGTTTTTAAAATTTCTTACTTTTAGAATGACCGGAACTTATCCTTCAGGAAACTGTGATTACCCTGATCTGCTATGCGGATTTGACTTTGTAGCCTTAGAAAAAAGAAGAAATCTGGCATCTGTTTTATTTCTATATAAGCTATTGTTCTATATGAGCTATTGGATTGTCCTGTACTATTATCAGAAATTGATATCTTTGTTCCAAGTATATCTTCTAGGCGCATCAATACTTTTTTATGCAAAAGGGCACAAACTAACTCAATGTTGAAATCACCAATCAATCTGATGTGTCGTAATGCGGACAAGCTCTCTACTAACATCGATATTTTTTGTTGCAGTACTTGTGAAATAAAAATAAGTCTCGTGCCTACCTATAAGTCCTTTATGTTTTTTATATCAAATATTATTGATCTTATATCAAGTAGTGTTAATCCTTCAAGTATGTTAGTTTGGCTCTGTAAATGGAAAACTTTTGGGCAATAAACACTATTATTTTTTTTTCACCATGGTGTGCGCTGGTCAGGCCCTATCCCCCGAAGCCCCGATACATTCGGGAGGGCGCGCCAGCATTATCAATCAATGACCACTCCCCACACCGTGGGGTAAGTGATCATTGGGTCCGAGAATCATGTGCCCTAAGCGAGCGCAGTGAGCCAAGAATGACAGCCTTCTGCACCTGTGCGGCTGAGATTTCTGCCTTAGTGCGGCAAGCCGGTATGATTTTAATATTCGAGAGTGGAGAGGACATCATTCCACCAAGGACTCCAATAATCAGAACAACCATCTTGACAGAGTGATCTGAATAGAATTTGCAAAGTTCGAAGAGAAAATCTCGATATTTAATCCGTTTAATCCGTTTAATCCGGCCCTGCACCTTGTGTCAGGAATCTCTATACCCATCACGCGACTGCGGTAGGCTAGAGTGTTGAAGACACCATCCTGGCAAGCCATGATGAACCCCTCAGTTTCCGACTTCAGCCCACTCGACCTGAGAAAAGCGAAGGTCAGGCGCTTTGATAAGCCAAGGCCTCCAATGTTATTGAAGATGACCCCATGCATTGGCTTATCCTTGTGTTTCCGCAGAAGTAAGGTGATCTCTGCGGCTTTTATCTGAGCTTTTTGCTGAACAGGTTCCAACTCGGTGACAGAGTTGTGGTCACCTCGGTCAGTGTGGAAAACTATACCGAGTTCATCAGCTGCTCGGGCAGCTGCCCTAAAGAGGAATGCTCCAATTCCTGCTCTCTCATGGTCACGGATCATGCAGAGAAGGGGATCCGAACTCTTGACGACTTAACAGGCTGTATCCAGTACCATTCTGTCATGTAGACACTCCAAACTCAAAAGTCCATGGCCTCCCTGTTGTCGGGGAAAGTACAACCGTGGACCGAAGGATTTGGGATGCCAACTCCTATAGAGATGCATTATTTTTCGGTCTCTACGTCGAGTTGATAGTAGTGATTGTTGGTTGAGTTTGAGAATCTCTGTGCTAGATCCCGCCAATGAGTACCAGAATCTCTTGTTACTATTTTATAATGTCTCTTTGTATTTTTGGTATTTTTATTATCATAACTCCATTGATCAATCCATAATGATATGAGATTATGAAAGTTCTAGATATTTCCTGAATATTCCTTGACAATCCAGAATATTCCAGGACGTTTTGGAATGATGAGAAATAATTTCGAATACTTCCGAATATTTTAACTAGTTATTATATTATTATATATTATATCTTCAAAAACACATCCTTTCGACGAAAACCTTTCTCGTGGAAGAACTGATGTGACTATGACAGAAAAAATATAGTGAAATTGTACTTCTTCCATTCACTATATTGTGTAGGAATTCTGTGAATGATATCTAATTCAACTCTATCACATACAAACTGAATAGGAAAAACTATTTTATATATAATTTAGTGTTCATATAAGAGTATTTGTTGCGAAAGTAATTTTCTTTCGTGTAATTCAACGTTTATATCAGGGTAGTTGTTTTGAGGAGGCTTTTTCTTTCAGATTGTGTCTGAAAGTTACTTCTTTGCATGATCTTCACATCTTTGTATGAGATTACTTTTTCAAAATTAGTTGCTTCCTTCCTTTCTTTGGAAAGATGGAAAAGTAAAGAGTCAAAACTTTTTTTTTACACATGAAAATATATCTCTTTCAAGTTGAATTGGCACATATGTTTGCTACCCGTGCAACGCTGAGTCAGATCGGTAACTGTAATTTTGCATTTATTATTGCAATTATGGGGTTCAAAATGCAAAACGTATACTCATGAGTAAGAATGGAAGAAATAAATTCCCGAAAGGACAACGTAGTGCGAAATGAACCCAAGAGAAAAATAATTTCCAAAGCAATTTGCGCAACGATCTTCCATGACTGAAATTCACAATGAAAATAAACAAACGCTAAAAGGGTTTGTTGTTAATAATTTATCTCTATCTCTTTCAGCCTGTGCTTTTGATCAATTATTCAGTATATCCACTCACTTTGCGAGTGCTTAATCATTTATTCAGATATAGAGAAAAGCAGGAAGAGAGAACGACAAATGCGCTCGCAGTGTACCATATCACAGTTATTTTTTGAATTCTGGTTTTTCAGACGCTTGAAAATGTACTGGCTTATTGCTTTTGAATTATTCATCTGGTGGTTTAAAACTCTGAAGGAATGTTTTCATCCCAATAGATGCTGAACAAACAAGGTCACCTCAAAACAGATATTGAGAGTAAAAACGAACACAAGCCCATAAGTTCGTGAAAATGTTTTGATATTTTGAACAGAAAAATTTCAGTGCCAATTTTTGTAACAATACGTAAAAAATAGAAGTCAGTTACATATATCTGTCTAGAAATAAAATGGCACAGTTCATCTCAGAGCATACCCCAAGTAAACATGTACTACGTCTAACGATTTAATTATTTTTTCATCTGATCATAACCGTAGATTACTGAGAGGAGTGATGTGATGACTGCTACCTAGAATTTTCCGAATTATTTTTCAATTTTCAATACATTATCTGTATCATTATCATCTTTTGTTTGACTGACTACTGCTATTGCCACTATCGGTTAATAGTTTGCAGATTATCATCAGATAATAATCATTAAAGAATATTGGTCTCAGAATATGGTTTCAATATCTTATACTTCCATGCTTCAAAAATCAGTTAGTTCTAGAAAACATCAACCACATAAACACCTGTTCAACCTCTTAACTGCATTTGCATTTTCCAAAGTTCATCAGGCTTCTTTAGAGCGAACTATGATTAAATAACATGGCGAAATATACTTCTGTCAATCATTAAATTAATTTTGCATACTTCTTCATCACACCTGGCATGTTGAGCTCTGGTAAATGTATCGTTCACCTACTGATCGTTGCAGCTAACCAAAAGAAAGAGGTATACTGCCTGACGTGTTTTTAGCTTCTGGATCCGCAACCTATTGGTACCACTATGATTTAAATAGATTGCAGAATGTTAATAATAATTCGAAATGCATCAGATTTTAGAATACTTCCATTTGACAGTAATATAAACAGTCAACATGACATAACTCACAACTATCAAGTATTATTATACAATGTAATAAATGTACTTGAAGAAACATGATGAATATCGATAGAATAGCATAGATACGATAACTCCAAATTGTAATTTTTGGTAATTGATCAAAATAATATTGTTGACTTGACAGTGGATAAAACTCCCAGACAGCGTGAATTCATTTACCAGCTATGGTAGAATTATTTTGTGAAAGATAGTAAAGGGTCAGAAAAATGTAATTGTTCTTACAATCACTCTCGACATGATACCCCAAATCATTTAAATATGTAGAATGAATTCGTCAACTGATTTCCTTTCGGACTACGAAACTCCATTATCACCTTTCTATGTATAAACAAATACACTCAAACCATATTGTCGACGAATATGTCACAGGAACATGTTCCTTAATCGTATTTTCAGCCCACCTAAACTTTCTGCCAATTTATACTTCCATTACACACACAATAAATTTAATATTCTGTTGGAATCAACTACATAAACTTATCAAACTCGAACGTTACTGTTAGATAATGGATGTCATGAACACTACTCCAGACAAATTGTTTTTCGATTGGTCAAAGTTTATATAATCACATGCAGTGCAGCATCATATGAAATCAACTCCATTTTCTACATGGAAGGTCTGGAAAACAGTTTTTCTAACTATATGTATTGGATAATACAATTTTTGTTGGGGGGTTAACTTTATTTTTTCTAACAATGATAAAATCGCTATTATGCTGGCACTGTTTTATTGAAACTCAACATTATTTGATGAATGAATCGTTTATTCAAGGTACATTCTCATTTGGACCAGAAACGGTGGAAATTATTTCAGTTTCCATAATGGGAATGAAGTAGAGATTGATAATTGTCGTCTCATTCAACTATGGTCAGTGGTATTGAGGATATTCGAACGAATGCAGGAACGAAGATTATCATTTATGAGAGAAATGTAATATTTTTCGAATCGACAATACAGGTTTCATGGCCCAGATTTGGGGGCTATGAGAAGGTGAAAAAGCAAATTTCAAAGAAATATAAGAAAACACTGGTAGAAAAACCGAGTTTATTGTATGATTTCCACTGTAAAGGGTTTCACAAAAACTGCGTTACCTGTTTCGCTATACAATAGCTTCCTCAAGCGTAGTTTACGCATGAGGAAGCTATTTTATAGCGGAACACGTGTCGCAATTTTTGTGAAACCTTTTATAGTGGAAATCATACAAGAAACTGTATTAATGATTGTCAACATGGATTTTCATCAGTTATTGGTCAGTTCTTTCAAAAAATCTAATTAAAAAAATAGGACTGCTAATTTGTGAAAAAATAACATTATTGTTAGCGAAATGAAATTGGATAAAGCAATTAATCAAATATCAATATTTCAACCATTATTGCCTACAATCGTCTTAGGTTGATAACTGATCTAGTTTTGATACTTCTAGATTATTTTTGAGTCACTTGAGCGCATTTTTATCATTTCTCTGGTTTCTCTAATTTAGTCCCCTATTACACTTTCTCCGGCTCAAACGGGGGGGGAATAGAGGAAGAGGACTTGTAATTAGTCTAGAAGTATCAGAAATAGGCCACTTACAACTATAAATAATTTTAAATCCCTGAAACAACTAAAAAAGAAGAATCAAAAATGAATAGCTGAAAATAACAATTATATTAACCAAAATAAACCTGAAATGAAATAATAGTGAAATAAACTACAAGTGAAAATAAAACAATTGAATAAATAAAATGAAGGAATGAAAAAAGAAAGTAAAAATAAAAAGTGGAGAGATTCCAAGTCACGTTAGTTCACGACGTTTCGATTGTTAGTACTTATCTACAATTGTCTTCGGGTGATGACTGGACTGATTCCTCCGAGAGATGACTATTTATAGGTCGTTCGAATACTTTCACTTATCCCCGCTTTCCATTTTCCGCTTCACTGGTTCCGTGAGAGGTGACCGTTTTGGCGGGAGTTGGCCATTTTTCGCTTGATGATGGCTTTCCATATGTTGCGTATTTCTACGCTGGCTTGGCTGAATATATTGTCCATTAACGTATTCGTTCCTTTATTTTTATTAATTCAATTGTTCTATTTTTACTTGTAGTTTATTTCACTATTATTTCATTTCAGGTTTATTTTGCTTAATATAATTGTTATTTTCAGCTATTCATTTTCAATTCTCCTTTTTTAGTTGTCTCAGGGATTTCGAATCATTTATAGTAGACAATGGAAGTCCGAACTAGTGAAATTCATCATGAAACATTGTCAATCACTTTCAAACATACAACAAGACTGCTTATTTGCGAAGAAATAAAATTGGGTAAAGCAAGGAATCAAATGTTAATGAGATGAAAACGATAAAAATGAGAAGAAATAATTTCGAAACGTCACTTCATGATATTTCAACCATTATTGCCAACAATCGTCCTATTTTTAAGTTACTTGAGCGTTTTCTTCTTATTTCTCTAGTTTCTCTAATTCAGTCTAATTCAGAACAGATTGATGATTGCTTATCATTGATATTTGACAACAATATCCAGATTTTTTTTCTTCTTCTCATATATTTCAAATCTGGTAACACTCTTTCAGACGATATATGTCTGAACTTGGAAAACAAATGTAACAGGGTACTGCCAATGATGAATGACTGGGTTTCTCGAAACGTAATGCTCCTCAGTCCAACCAAAACCAATACTGCATGTTTCCATAACAGACAAAAGGCAGAGAAGGTAATTATCATTCGTCTTGGAAATGCTCAAATAGAACCAAACAGATAACGTTGAATTTTCAGGTATTGAGGTTGATAAGCAACTTGATTGGAAACTCATTTGCTCAGAAATTAACTCTAAGTTGAACTCTGTGACATATTTGTTTTATAATCTGAAATCGATATTTAATGTGAGTCAAAAACTGAATTGATATTTCCCTCGGGTCGACTCGAGACTGTGATATGGTATCTGTGAATGGAGGAATTTCACTTCCACTCCAAATATTAAAAGCGCAAAAAAAACTGCAATGTATTATTGGCTTCCCGAGGATGACATCTTGTCGCCAGTATTTCAAGAAACATAAAATTGAGACTGCTGTGACTCTGAAAGTCTGCGAAATGTGCTTTTATGTTTTGGAAAATGGGAATCAATTCACTCGTGTTGGTGAATGCCACTCTTTCAACACAAGATAAACGAAAACTTTTTCCACACCAATTACTGGAATGAAATTAACGTCTTGTAACATTAGAGACTGAAAATATGAATATGTTGAGAATTAATTTGAAGAATTTTCAAAAAGACAATTGTTTTTACTCACTCAATGAATATTCTCAAATTCAAGTTTCTCTTTATTCTATAACATGGACGACTCCTATATTGATTGTTGTCTTTCAATCAAATATTTCATTTCATTCTATCATTTGGACTCTCAACTATCTTTTCATTTTGTTTGGAAATCTCAACGGGGCATTATTGAGCTACACCGATTCTGGGCTGAGTCAATGAATCCAAAACAAAAGAAAATCAGGAACATTCTCCATGATTCTATGCCGCATCAGCTTGTCTTCTTCGTTAATTTATCGGATCCACATTCCCATTTCCAATGCGTATTAAAACCGTCTAGACCGGCTTCTCGCTCCACTATAATCATTACAAAGTCAACAAAGAACTCATTTCGAGTGAATTTCGACGAAAATACTTGGTATATATCCAGTTCTCTAATCCATTGAGATTTCAATAGATAATAGATGTTTGACTAACCTAAATTCCCAACAATGCGAAACTAATTTTCATATGAATATTGAACTATACAAAAAACACTTTTTACTATAACAGAAATCAAAGCAGAAGAATCATGAAATACAAATGAATTGACAGAATTCAGTTCATGAAAGAAGGGAAAAAATCTCGTCAAATGTAGATCAGGATTTCTCCATTTTCCAGTTAATTGCTACACACGTTTTTTGTTTTGTTTTTTAGGACTCAATTTGATTTTCATTTAATGAGTTACACCCAACTACAGAACAGGGATATAAGTCAAATTACAATACAATAAGTTATAAGCTAAAAACAATACATATAGAATTAGCTGAAGTAAAAAGACCTAATCTCAGAGAGGAAACAGTAGAAAATGTCGGGCTGACAACTTGCTGAATTACATTTGAAATATATGTTATGCAGAGGTGAATGTTTCGGAATACATAGTCTAATCAACAGGTTCAAAAACATGAAAAATAGAGATAAAGCTCTTAAAAATATGAGCGGTAGCTCATTCGATTCGGAATCACCTCTAGAAAACTGTTTTTGAAGGATTTTGGTGCAGGTAAAAAATTGCAATTGTCATTAACAAGATAATATTAAAATCAATGGTATTTCATTTTTCGTTAATTACTTAAAAAATATTGAAATTCAAGCAATTTTGAAAAAAGTTCGTTGAAGAGGAGGAACTTTCCAATAAAAAAGGTTCGACTTACGAATCTCCATTATTTATAATTTTAATTTGACTTTGAAAATAGGGTTAAGCGCGGCTGTTACGGCATGCGCTTGCTGTCGCTAAAGAGAGTTTATCAAAAGAAATAATTTTTTCATAACATAAAAGGTCATTTTAAAAATTTGAAAAAAGTCTAGTATCTTCTTAACACTTTAATGAATCGAGTCCCGTAGAAAAAAAATGTTATCAACATTTTTCAAAAAGTTATTCAATTGTTAACTAACAAATTTTTTCCCATTCTCCGTTGGCATAAATAATACGATAGAAGGTATAAATGATTGACCTATGAATTTTAAACTTCGTGGAGCCCTATATAAACTTCATAAGATCCTGCGATAAAAGTTCATAACAATTTATTAATTTGTTAATTTGATTTTTTATAACTATTGCAAAATGAAATATCTAAAAATTTTTTTTTTCAGTTGATATTTAGCCATGTCTGTTTCCACATTGAACAATTGCAGTTATCAACATAGGATATGAATTTTTCACGTAATTTGTTCATTAAATTGTTTCAAACAAGAGAGAAATTTAATATTTTTGAAAAAATTTTTTTTCTATTTTGTTGTCTAGAGAAAAATATGATTTACAAAAAAATGTTTTTCTTCATTTCAATTTTCAATTGTTAAAGTCGATTATTCCATTTTTGAATTGTTTGAATAATAAGTTAAGAAATAATTTTGCTTTCAAAAATCATAATTTACACATTTAAATAGTTTGGCGAAAAGATTTTTTTTATTAATCATTTTATTGTTCATTACTTGTTGAACAATTTGTTATAACCAAATATTGACCAACGTTATATTTTTTTTCTGAAGCAAAAAAAATTAAAAAAACAGCTATATATAAAAAATTGTCATGAAAAATTATTTTTCATTTATTATGATAAAATATTATTTCTGCTTCAGAAAAAAAATATTACGTTGGTCAATATTTATTTATAACAGTTGAACTATCAAACAATTAAATAATAAATACATTTTTTTCATTGCCAAGCTATTTAAAAGTGTAAATTATGATTTTTGAAAGCAAAATATTTCCTAAATGATTATTTAAACAATCGAAATGTGAAAAAATCGATTTTAAATAATTGAAAATGAAAATTGAGATAATTTTTTTTCAATCATTATCATCTCTAGACAACAAAATACCAAAAAAAAATTTTTCAAAAATATTGAATTTCTCTATTTGTTTAAAACAATTCAGTGAACAAATTACGTGAGAATTTCATATGCTATGTTAATAACTGCCATTGTTTAATGAAAAAACAGATATAGCTGAATATCAATTGAAAAAAAAATTATCGAAAATTTTCAGATATTTCATTTTGCAACAGTTACAAGAAATCATGATTAGAAAATTATTAAATTTTTATGAACTTTCATCGCAGGATCGTATAAATTATATATATCCACGAAGTTTAAAATCGATAGGCCAAATATTTATACCTTTTATCCCATTATTCATACCAACGGAGATTGGAAAAACATTTGTTAGTTAACAATTGAATAACTTTTTGAAAAATGTTGATAAAACTTTTTTTTCTACGGGATTCGATTCATTCATGTGTTTAGGAGATACTAAAATTTTTTCAAATTCTTGGAATGACATTTTATGTTATAAAAAAAATATTTCTTTTGATAAACTCTCTTTAGTGGTAGCGCGCGCATGCTGTAACAGCTGCGCAGAACCCTATTCTCAACGTCAAATTGTAATTATAAATAATAGAGGTAGAGTTTTGGGAGTCGAGACTTTTTTATCAGAAATTTCCTCATTTTTAACGAGCTCTTCTCAAAATTGCTTATATATTAATATTTTTTGAGTTATTAACGAAAAACTGAATACCATTTTTTCAAATTTTATTTTGTTAATAACAATTGCAAAATTTTTTACCTGCACCAAAATCCTTCAAAAAATTTTTTCTAGAGGTGATTTCGAATCGAATGAGCTATCGCTTATATTTTTAGGACCTTCATCTCTATTTCTGATGTTTTTGAACTTGTTGATTAGACTAACAGGGTGTGTCAACAAGATTCCCGCGATCCATCGCTATCATAACTATCGAATCTAATCGAATCGCAACTATCGAACTGCTCAATTTTTTTTCAGTCATATCAATAGGTACTAACTTTTAAAATTATTTTCTCGCATTTTCTCCAAACAGTGTTATATTTTCTAAATAGAACACCCAGTATATGAATACGTCCTTCGATTCCATATTCTTTCAGCTCTCTAAGGAATTTCTGTTTTAGAATTTCCATTGCGGCATTGCCCAGTTATTTCAGAAAAAACTATTTTGCAGACTATATTTATTTCACTTCACCACTTTGTGGAGTTATGTGTCTGAAAGAGTTAACTATCGATAAGATTGTTCTTATTGTAATATTCATTTTCTCCGCATTCAGTATTACTTTATTGGAACGACGATATTGTCATTTCACTAAAACCGAGTTCAACCGATAGAATCATATCCTCCATAGATGATTCTCAGCAATTCCAAAGGTTGCATCATCAGCAAAATTCATAGGATAAAATATATTCAGTGGAAGGTCATTGGTAAAGAGAAAAGAAATCACTGATCCCACTCCCACTGATACGGTTTCAGTAACTATTTGTTTCCTATAATCAGTAGCATCTGAGGTGATTTTTGATTGAGTTTGATAGCCGAATAGTGACAATTCAGTATGAGATTGACGATCCTGTCTCATGGCTGAAGTAAGAAAACATCCACGAGATGGAGGAAGATGCCCCAACATTGATAAAGAATTCATAAGTTACTTTTAGGATACACTGTATGTCCGATTATACTCTTAACGATTTAAAAGAAAATGCAAATGCAGTGAGCATTTTTTTAATTTCTTCAATTTTGTAATAATGGGGAATATATGGATTCATAATGTTTTTCATCTGCTATAAAACAAATAGTCTGACATATTAAAACTTTCCATCCCATCGTCATTATGACTATTGAAACTCATCATCTCCAGACTGTTTTTGAAGAAGGAACCCGAGAAGGAAAAAAATGATTATAACTCGGCTCCAAGTAGTGATATTTGTAATATCTGTATCAGTTACAGTTCATAGTCTAACAAAGTTCTCCAAAATTCCATTTATATTAATGGATGTTCAGTCTAGACTAGAACAACCCCAAACCCTAAATCAATGCATATGATAAATCAATCAATTAACTGTCCACGAAAATACAGACTACAAACTATCAAGGACACAAACTTCTAGAAGTTTGATTTTTGTTTCTATTGACGTCAACGTCTTTAGTTCCAGACAAGCGAACTTTGTGCTAAGTCATCATATTCTGCGTCGTCTTGAATGAATGTTATGAAATTAATCAACTCACTTGATTCTCTCCCATTTCTACGGCATAAACAGCGTAAAAACAAAATTTGACATCGATCTGTTTTTACTAATCTAAATTTACCAATGTAGCCGCATCGGGAAAAAAGCAGTGAGAAAATCACTCACATTGAACAATTCGCCTGATATTGAAAAAAATGCTCTTTTGCGCGGCTGTTTTTTTTAAGAAATTTTTTGTACGTTGATCAACATACCAATAGTATATTAGATATTATATGTGTGACATGCTTATTTTGTGGAAATTCATTATCACTTTAATGAAATGAATAAAAACACTTTTGTCTAATTTACACTAGTTATTTTATTTTTACGACCTGTTTTCCAAACATCAGAAATGCAATACTCTCTAACCAGCTAATTAGTTTTTTCACTTCCTGAAGTCGCCAACTTGGCATGAAACTCGCGTAGAGGAGAGTATTGCATTTCTAGTGATTGAAAAAGTACTTATTCTGGAATTTTTCTATGCCAGAGGTTTCAGTTTCACCTTTTATAAGATTTTCTTTTTAAAAAAACATGTCTTCAAAAAAAATAGCTAGGTATCGAAGCTTCAGGTTGCTTTTGTTTCATTGGTTTCAAATAGTTATATTTTTGCCAACTCCATTCTTTGAGGGGTATTAGAGCTATATTTATATATGTTACTGAACTTCCACTGAACTCTTTCAATATATCAATATCAATATATATATATATCAATAAATTGATGGATGTCGTCGTAGTACGATAACAATAATCGTTCGAGAATTTTCTTATGGAAAATGGATATTTACACCTGCATAATATTCTCTATCAAAATTTATAATAGGTTCCAGACTGTGGAAAGATCGAAAAATCGATAAATGATCTAAAAAAACTTGATATGTATATATATATATATATATATATATATATTTAGTACTGAGATATGAATTCAAAATAGCTACATTTGAAAAGAATAGAAATAAATAAAACCCAATCAATCTATTGAAATAGGTACTAGATACAGATGGGAATATATGTTTGAAATGGACATATTAGAACAGAATATGAAGATTCGTAATAAAGTAATGTTTTGAATGGGTACTAATTATGGATAAAAACATAACTTTCAACTGGACACCTTTGGACATAATATAAATGAATCAATGGATATAGAGATTTCAATCATAAGGGTTCCAGACTACAAACAAATCAATACACAATATATATCCACAATCGTGAAAGTAAGTATTTGAATTTATATTTGTCTATATATCTCTGCTCGTGGTATATTCTTGACAAATAATTCAATCTTTGTCATAAATTTTTTGAGATTTGATTCGCATCTTGAATTTTCAGGAAGAAAACTGTAGAGTTCTGGTCCTAAATACCGAAAGGATTTCTGCCAAACTGATTTGAGCATTAATGGTATGACGATACTATGATTCCGACGTGTAGCATATTTATGGTGATAAGTAGTTAATTCTTTTTCGTTTTTATGCTGTACAGCAGTAATATTTAACTTTTTTAAATTCAACTATGTGGTCTATGTGCTGGTTCTATCTGAGATTTCTCTCTAAAATTATTCCAAGATAGTTAATTTTCTTTGTGGATTTGATGACTTCCGTTTTGGAGATTTTGATGTCATAACTACGGAATGGTACGTAATAGGTTTTCTCGAAGTTAATAGATAAGAGCCTGTGGTCGAACCACAATTTGGTTTGATGAAGGTCATGTTCTAATTTCTGTTTCAAGTTAAATCAGTTTTCGTCACTCATATTTGGAATAACGCAATCGAGAAACATGGAGATTCAAGGGATGTTGAGCTTGATATTTCTAAGGCCTTTGACCGTGTGTGGTATGAGGGCTTGCTGGCCAAACTTCGGCTTGTCGTATCATTTTTGTGTATGTCTCTTCAGCCTCCTGAAATAACGTTCCCTGTAAGTGGCCGTCGATGGATATCTCTCGAATACTTTCACCATCAACGCTGGTGTTTCCCAGGGATCCACATTGTCTCCAACCCTCTTTTCATTGTACATCAACGACTTATTGGAAAAAACCAATAATCCAATATAATGCTTTGCTGATGACAGCACATTTGTCTCTTCATTTCATTTGGATTACAGGACATCAGTTACGGAGGCACAACTTCACTGGCAGCAGGAGGTTGCGTTTCTTAATGAGGATATAGTAGTTTATTCATAAATATACAGCAGCACAAGATAGTAACATGTAAACAAAGCAATACAAACAAACATGGAGAAACCCACTGAAACCGAAGTTGTGCGTGGGAATTCTTTAGTTGCGCAATGCATAACTGATGTGCATAACTGATGTGCATTAATGTATTATTAATATATTAATGTATTATTGAAATGAATGAATAATTTTTTAAAAAGAAAGGTATGTTATATATATATAAATGAAAATACATTTAGCAATAAACGAGTATGAACGAACAATGACAACGTAGATATTTTATTTTAAAGTACAAACGAGGATTATTTATTTATTCAATAGTATATCATGAACAATATATCTATTAGTATTATATACATACTTTTTGAAGATGGTTTTCATCAGGTTAATATTATTTATTTTATCAATGTATGTTTTGTACAGATCAGGTGAGTAATTGAAAATTTTTGCACTGTGGTATTTGTAAGAGTGTTGCCCAATTGATTTTTTTGTTGCGTTTAGCTATACATCACCTTTTGTTTTAGTGCGAGTATTATAATCATGACCGATTTGCTGAAGAAATGTTTTATTTTTGAAGATATACAATATTATATTATACATATGTAACTGTCGTACATCAAGTAGCTTTGACTCTAGAGGGATAGTCATTCTTTCTATTGTACATAATTTGAATTTTTTTTTGTAATACCTCAGCTTTCTTCAGGTGGATGTTTAATATGCCACCCCAACTGAGTATCGCATATTGGAGCGTAGATTGTACCAACGCGTAGTATATTATTTTGAGGTGATTATTATCGAGAACGGATCTCAAGTACTTGAATGTATACAATAAACATCTCAATGATTTAGTTATTTCTTTAATATGTTCATAACATCTGAGATGTGAATCGATTGTGACTCCCAGGTATTCAATATGGTCTGTTCTTAGGACTTCTATTTTTTTCCGTGGTTAATTATTATTAATTCGTTTTAGTTGGGTAGTTGATTTTCGTAACTTGCAAAGGGTAGAAATTTTGTTTTTTCTAAATTGATTGTGAGTGACTTATGATCAAACCAGTTTTTCAATACATTAATTTGGGTTTCAACTTTCATTTTCGATTTTTCCCAACTATCATCAGTATATAGTATGGCCGTATCATCTGCAAAACTGTAAATGGAACCATCTATCTTCATGGTAAGTAGGCTGTTGATATATAATGAAAATAATGTAGGTCCAATCACAGTACCCTGTGGTATACCATAAGTAATTTCTCTTTCAGAACTGAGAGTATTGTTTACTTTCACTCTTTGCCTTCTGCTATTCAAATAACTTCTGGAAAGTAGTTGTGTTTTGTCTCGTATTCCTGATATATTTAATACCTCCAACAACTGATAGTGGTCAACAGTGTCGAAAGCTTTTGCTAAGTCAAAGTCTAAAAATACACATAATGCCGGCCGTCTCTGATCTATGTGTCCGTTTATTTCCCCTGTTAGGAGCAATGAGAACAACACCAATCGCGGCAATGGAATTAGTTACGGTTCTGACCCCTACAGACCTGTACATTAAGGAGGTTGCGTTAATGGCCATGGTACGATTACGCACGGCTGGTGTAAATCTCGAAGTAGGAATGGGTCAATTGAGGCTGGGCCTATGGCGGGAAGCGCTTACTGCGCAACCTCTGCTGCAGGCAACAAGTGATGCAATTGAACCCAGGTTGTGTTTCATAAATTCTACAAAACACAAATTGAGCAGAACACAGAGTCAGATGCTACAAATGCAATACGGGTTTATACAGATGGCTCAAAAACCAAAGAATGCTCAGGATGTGGAGTGTACTCCAGCGTGGTCCAAACAGAACTGGCTCTTATCTCAATCGCCACAAAAGGAATAACCAAGAAAGAAAATTCTGGCAAAAACATAACAATCTCCACTAATAGCAGACGAGCACTATTAGCCTTGAACAGTGCTAGTACAGTTACCTCAGTGCTAGTACTAGAGTACCACCAAGATTTAGCCAAAGCCTCGGTAGATAATGATATTATCCTGAGGTGGGTTAAAGGGCACGACAGGAGTGAAGGTAATCGCATTGCCAAATCTTCAGCCAAGGAAGCGGCTGGACTAAGAATTTTAGGACCCAGTGGCACCCACGGCTTGATGACTTCGACAATTGCGGAACTAGTCAAATGTTAGACCCATGCTCAATCCTTAAAGAGATGGGATGGAATCAAAGGATGTAATCTTGCCAGGATCACTTTGGGCGACCCTGGGAAGCTGGCGCCGAAGAAATATCTGGCGATGATCAGAAAAAATCTACACCTTACAGTTGGATTTCTGACTGGCCACTGTCAGCTAAGAAAACACCTACATAATATGGGGCTAGTGGACACACATCTATGCAGGATGTGTGAACAGGAAGATGAGACTGTCAGGCAGGTCCTGTGCGAGTGCCCGGAGTTATCGTCAATAAGAGAGTGTGTGTTCGGCGAGTCTTGGCCTACACCTGCCGATATAAAGGAGATGTCTCCCAGTGACCTGTCCACCTTCCTGGAAAGGACATAATGGACGATGACCTAGGAGGACAACTCCTCTGGAGAATGTACAATGGGTCACATGTGGCCTAAGTGCGTGGGCTTACACTCACCCTCCCTACTCTACAGATACATATTCCCCTGTTAGTGTAGCAATTGCATCATTGGTTGAGAGATCTTTTCTAAAACCATATTGTTTGCAAGAAATAAGCCTATATTTATCAATGTATGAAGTTATCCTTGAACTCAGTGCTTTTTCGAATATCTTATTGAAACTTGTTACAAGAGATATTGGCCTGTAGTTACTGACTACCTCCGGTTTTGCTTTTTTAGTAGTGATTTAGAATCGGGGTGGAAGTAACCAGGTTCAATTCAAGGCTACAAAATCCCAGGCATCGGTTTTCTCCAAGAACATAAATGTCTCCGAACCGGATATAATGATGTCAGGTCAGACAATTCCGCTTTCTGCTTCGATAAGTTCGTTGGGGTTGAAATGGACACCAATATGACTTGGCACAATCATGTCGCTGGAATTGTAAACACTTCTTCTTAAAAGCTCGGAACACTATTCCGAATCAGAAAACTGTTTACATCTCTGCAACTGTTGATGCTTTATAAAGCTCAGATCAGACCTTCTTTGGTGTATTGTTCTCATGTACGGAGCTCTGCCCCCAAACATACCCTGAAGAGAGCCGTTCGCCTGATTGGAGACGCGAATATCACGTGCAACCTTGATAGCCTGGAACATGGAAAAAAGGTTGGATAGTTGTCTGTCTTCTATAGATACTTCCACGGAAAGTGTTCAAGTGACTTGACATATTTGATTCCACCAAGAGCAGTACATATCAGAACTACCCGACGAACTGTGGCTGCTCATCCTTTTGAGGTTCATCTCAGTACACCTCGAACTTCAATGTTCACTCTTCCATCTGGAGAACCGCATTCATGTGGAATGAACTCCCTTAGAACGTTTCTCCAAATGAATTTAATCTCCAGCGAAGAATTAGTACATCTAATTCTCTCATTCAAGTTCTAGATACAGTGATTGCTAATTTGGATAGGAGAAAGTGTGTTAACACTTCTAGATTATTCTAAAGCATTTCATACTATCAATCATAGTCTCTTATATGCTAAATTCAATTATTTCGGTTTTTCTGATAGTTCACTTGCAATGATTAAGTCATATCTAACTAATCGAAAACAGAAGAAAGTATCAAATGGAAAAAACTCCGACTACATCGAAATTGAAGCGGGAGTACCACAAGGAAATATTCTCGGTCCACTATTTTTTATCATCTATACCGCTGATATTTTAAAATTCATAACTGCTTGCAATGTTCAGGCATATGCCGATGATACGCAGTTATTAATTAGTTTTCCCAAAGAAAACCTGAATGATGCACAGAATTTGCTGAATGATGATCTTGAGGTTATATTTGAAAAAAGTGCCTCTCATAATTCGAAATTAAATTCGTTCAAGTCAAAAATATTAGTTTTCTCACCAAAAACTCAATACGATTTTATACATAGCAGTTGCTATCAATGATGTACCATTAATGGCCGTTGAATCGGCGAAAAGCTTGGGTTTAATAATAGACAACGATCTTCGTTTCAAATCTCATGTAAATAGCATTCTTAAAAAAAATTTCATTTCACTGAAAACTCTTTACAGCAACCGGTTTATTCTCAATGTAAATTTGATAAGACTCTGTGTGAAACCCTTGTCCTCTCACAGTTTGACTATTGTGATTTTTTGTATGGTCCTTGTCTTGATAATGAATTTAAATATAAAATTCAAAAGGTTCAGAATTTTTGCGATTCATTTACGGATTACGTCGGTATGACCACGTATCTCAAAAATTAAGAATGTTAGAATGGCTCAATATGGAAAATCGTAGACGACTTCATCTATACATGTATGTTTATAAAATGATGAGAAATCGAAGGAGATTACTTCCTAGATCTCATACACATTCTATTACTGTAAGGGACAAGGGCTTACTCACGATGCCACATCATTCGATAGCTACAGAGGAGCTTCACCTATACTGCTATTAAACATTTCAATTCTATCCCTATTCAGTACAGGTACTCAAATTTGAGAGCATTTAAAAAGTTTATAAAAGAATCCTTACTATCTGCACATGAATAATGTAGATAAATGTTGGTCGAACAAATTTAGTAATGTCAGGTTTTTTAGTAAGTGTTATTTTTAATTTTGTAATTTATAGGGCCATATGGTATTATCCACTCTAGATGAGCATCAGGGGGTTAGATGTAAGAGTGGCCAAAGGCTAAATCTCGCCTCGTGATGTTCAAGCAAGAAAGAAATTTTCCTATATTATTTCTTCGAATTATGTAATAATTAGTAATCTCTGCATAATAAAGACGTTATTATTATCATTATTATTTAAATCGAATGTGAATCGCTACTTCCGCACAGTCATCGCTCTTAGAGCGCCATAAGGATTTTTCTGTAGTGCTTGTGTTTCGTCAAAAGAAACAATAAATGGTAATAGAAATATTAAATTTTGTAATTGTTCATTTGACTCCAAATAGACTTAAAAATCATCAATGATCCATTCCACGAAAGAAAAATACTTCACGATTATTCAAAGACCAACAGTGATTGAGATTGCAACACTCACATAAACTGATCAAGTTCCCATTTTCACGTTCAATCCGATCATCCATGACGAGGCCCTGATAGTACCGACATCAACAGTGGCTCGAAATAACGACACTCCCATTATACGGAACGCTGGATCTCAATGGACCCAGGGTGTTGGACTTCAAACGTATTCAAATAGCACTTAATCGCTTCCATCGTTTAGTTTTACGAAAATACATTCACACAATGGTCTCTTGTTTCGTGTTACTGCTTCGGATATTTTCACTCGAGCCGTTCGATGAGATTGCCGAAGTGTTTCGATCTGGAAGAAGTAGGTTAAAGAAAATGGGAGACAATGGTGTGTTCAGTGATATGGATACTTTTCCTGATCGTAGAATCACAATAATAACTTCGGCTACTCTGATTTTCTGATATAGGTAATTCGACGATAGATGAAGGACAGCTAGGTTTTTCAAAAATGTCTGCATTTTTCGTAAGATAAAAATGTTTGTAATAATATTTTCAGTTGATCATCAATTTTTTCAGGACCAAACACCAGCACTACAATAAAATTCTTCAGGAGCACTAAGAGCCATGCCTGTGCGAAAGTAACGATTCACATTGTTTATTCCACATAAACGCAGTTTTCTAAATGAAAGAGTTCTTGAACAGTGGAGTTCCAGGTGTACTGAGCAGCTACAGTCCGTTCTGGTTCGGAACAATGTCCCAAGCTTCTGAGAAACAGCATTTGCAATTTCAGCTTCATGATTTTGCCAAGACATATTGGTGTCTATTTCAACCCACAACAAACTTATCAAAGCAGGAAGCGGAATTCTCTGTCCTGTCCGGTTCGGAGACATCTTTTTGGAGAGAACCGATTCCTGAGTTTTTATTGCACTAAATCGAATCTGGTCAGTTTTACTCCAATTCGATATCACTTCTAGATCCTCCTGCGGCCGGTGAAGATGTGCATCTGCAGCCGATGTCTTGGAATCCAAATGGAATGACAAGACAAGTGTGCTGTCGTCAGCAAAACAATATATTGGATTCTTCGTTTTTTCTATATACGATAAAAAGATGATTAGAAACAATATGGATCCCCGGGAAACACCAGCGTTGATGTTAAAAGTATTCGAGAGAAATTCATCGACGACCACTTGCAGGGAACTTGTTCCAGGAAGCTGGAGAGACATTCACAAAAATGACAACCCATAGCATCGGAGTTTGGCCAGTAAACCCTCATACCACACACGGTTAAAGGCCTTAGAAATATCAAGCGCAACAGCTCTTGATTCTCCATGTTTCTCGATTGCGTTATCCCAAATATGGGTGACATAGGATAGAAAGTCGTCTGTTGATTTTTGTTTCCGGAATCCATATTGATGATCGCTCAAGATGTTGGAGCCTTCCAAATATTCAAGGATGTGGTAGGTTTGGAATTCTTCATGATTTTGGATATACTTGATAGCAAAGGGACTGGTCTAAAGTTATTTAGAAGATTTTTTTTGCCCTTTTTTTAATAGAAGTGGCACTTTTATCACTGTGTTAAATAACATCATGAAATATATAACAGCATACATAACAGCTTGAATTACAGCATGAACATGATATGAATAGAGAATAACATCTTGAAAATTTTCTACCTTCGATAATTTTCTCCTTGGAAAAATATGGAAAACAGTTTGATTTTCCAAACAGAAAATTGAAAACAATAGTTATATCCCTTGTAGTTCACCTCATTACGAGGAGATGATGCTCTGACCCAGCATAAAAGAGGTTTCGGGCTATTGATGTCAATAAAACCCGTTTCTCAGTGTTACACATAATTTTCAATAATTATTATCACTGTTTTAATTTCAAATGAAACATCCTGTATTTTGTGGTTTCAACAATTGATTCATCAAAACGTTAAATGGACTAAAATTCAATAAACGTGTCCAGAACCCATAGAAAAAACTTGATTCGTCTATTTCATATAATTCCTGGTGTATCTGAATGAGGTACAGATGGAATTTGTTATATCATATTACCCTAGAAATGCTTCGTCTGCTTATCCCTGTATTTTCTTCGATCTTTCTTTGACTCATATGAAAGTTTTCTATGATTGATCCCATGATAAGAAATTAATTTTTCTCATTTCCAATGATAGGTTTTGGTCTATTTGCCTTTTCATAAGTTACACTTCTAATCCGAAATTCATGTATATAGCAATCGTTTGAAAAACACTTTGTATGGATGATTCCGGTCTGGATATTTTTGGGCATACACCATCGACGCCAACAGGCAATTATCTAAATCACTCACCAACCTCTAAAATTATATCTATCCGCTCTTGAATGGGATAAGTTTTCATATACAACGGTAATAATTCAGTGAAAGTTTTGAATAATGTAAAACAGAATAATTGTCAATAAGAATTCTTTAACAAGTTGAATATATGTCGTTTCAAAACTATCTTCATTCAAACAATGCATTGGAATAAGAACTACTATTTGAAAAAGCCAATATATGAAAAAGTATAGGTAGGGTATAGGGAACCACAAAATAGAATTTATTTATTACACGAATAGGGATACAAACAGAATAAATCCAAAAAATATCCTCATTTTACATATGAAAGACAGTGAGTGAACAAAATATAAACGCTACGTACATTATACTATATAGTAATGAATATTAACAAAAAACTAAATAAAAAAATTAAATGAACAGTATATGAACACCCGATAAATAATTATAAATGAAAATCGATTTCACATACTTTGTAAATCTAAGGAAAGGTAACCTCACTTTTTCAATATCATTGCAATGAGAATTGAAAAATCTGATAATTCTGCATAGAGGAGAGTTTTTTCCTGAATTCGTTTTTCTAAATGGGGTTGCAAAGAGATCATGGTTTCGCAAGTCTCTGCAAGGTGTATTCAATGAAATTTTTGTTATCAACGTAAGACAATCGATACGTTTATTGAATAATTTGTACAGCATTAATATATGCTGTAAGAGACAACAAAGAATATTTGAATTAAAGGGTTTATATTTTCAGGAGTAAATAATTTTTGGGAAAGAAAGTTTTTGGCTTTCTACTACTCTATCTTGATACAAAAAAAAGGATGAGGGAATCTTCTTGTTTCGAAAGAATTTTTTCCTTACGTGTAATTCAATGTTTATATGGAAGTAGCTGTTTCAGGAGGACTTTCTTTCAGTTTGTATCTGAAAGTTACTTCTTCCATGTATAGAGTCACATTCATGTATAAAGTTACTTATTTTCAAATTGATTACTTCCTTCCTTTCTTTGGAAGATTCCCTCATCCTTTTTTTGTATCAAGATGGAGTAGTAGAAAGCCAAAAACTTTCTTTCCCAAAAAACAAAGAATACTTTTTGAAAACGGGACGGAAATTTCCATTGATTATAGAAATGTCAGTTTTACGGGCCAATTGTTTAACGAATTTATTTTGAACACTTTCAATTCTCTGTTGCTGAATCGAATATTGTGGACTCCAAACGACAGATGCAAAGTTCAAACGACTATATATATGAGAGCAATATATATTAAGAAGGGTTTTTGCATTTCTGAAATGTCTTGTATTTCTTATAATGAAACCCAATAAACGATTACACATATTAACGGTATTGTCAATGTGGGATTTAAAAATCATTTTGGAATCCATTATCACTCCCAAATCACGTATTTCATTAACTGTTTTTATTGTGTGATTTCCTATTTGATATTGAAAATCAATAGGATTTCTATTTCTGGTGAAACTTATTTCGTGATATTCATCGAGATTTAAGTATAGGCTACTATTGCCACAGATTTCTGCAAATGCTTGAAGATCATTTTGCAATCTCTCACAGTGCTGGATTTCTTTGATGGTTCGATGAATCTTGAGGTCATCGGCATATAACAAAAAGTTGGATTGTTGAAATACTTGAACAATATTGGTAATATAAATTATAAAAAGTAATGATCCCAAGTGACTTCCCTGTGGTACACCTGATGTAACCACAAAAGGTTCTGACTGGTAACCGTTAACATCCACAACTTGATGCCTTCCTATAGTGTATGACGATATCCACACCAGAAGATGCCGATCTTTCTCAATCTCCGCGAGTCTTTCAATGATCAAGTTGTGACTTGATCATTGAAAGCCTTGCTGAAATCCATATCCACTTGCATCTGATCATCCATAATCTCTAACACATAATCAATAAACTTCGATTAAATTAGTATCAATGGATCTACAGGAGAAAATACCATGTTGTTGTACTATTATTTTATTTTGTGCATGATCTAAAATAATTATATGCATAATTTTTCCAAACAATTTTCCGGAAATGAATAGTTTGCTGATAGGTCTATAATTCTTAACGTTACGCTTTGAGGAGTGGCATGACGATAGAAAATTTACACTTACTAGGAAATCTTCCTGTCCGGTAGGGATAAATTATAGATGTGAAAAAGGGGTAGTATCAAGTTCTCTTTACATTTTTTTTAAATATCGCTGGTGTGCCATCCAGACCAGGATACTTCCGTATGTTCATATGATTAATTGCTTCAGAGATTTGCTGTTCAGAAATGCTAACAGAGTAGTCAAGATTATCAATATACGCAATGGACGATCATTTGCAAGCGGGTCGTGAATATGTACACTCTGAAAATACTTAGAAAATTATTCACATATGCCTTCTCCGGTGTGTGCTGACAGATTGTCTTAAAATACTCATTGAGGTATATTCAAATTATTTTGTTTTTTTTATTTTATATACTTCCAGGAATCAATGAGTAATGAAAGATAATTGAATTTTGTATTGTTCAGTCAGAAAAAAAATACAGGGTGTACTATTTGAAATAAAGAGGTCTTTTTGTCCAAAATAATAAAGAAATAACAATTATTTTTAACAATCTCTATAATATTGAGAAGAGGGTTTTATCGAAATCAATAGCCAAAAATCTGTTTCATGCTAGGTCAGAATTCAAAGGGGTGATTTCATATATTTCGATGTTATTTAGTTTCCAATTGTGCCTAGCATTTTCATAAAAAAGCAATAACTTGAGAATGGTTATAGTTAGGTACATAGACCTTTATGAAATCATGATATTTTTCCTGAGCTATTCAAACATGTAACGAAATACAAGGCATTCCATTCAAAAAACGAAACTTTCATATGTTACACTTTTTTGAGGCACCCCTTACACTTTGAAATAATTTCTTTCTGCACCCTTATTTAATATACATGAAATGAAATGGTGAAATTTCCGAAAAAATTTGGTTCGTGTCGCATGGGGTGCCACCCTGTATAGTCAATCCATCCCTGTCCACCAGCTTCCACGGTTCTTCACGGCATTCTCCGAACAGTCACTTTTGGATTCATCAGTGTCTCCTGACACTCATTTTGTCGAGAGCCTGAATTAATTTTCCTTGCGCATTGGAAGATTGCAATCAAACATAACAGTAACAGTTCTCATACAGCTCCCCAGTTTCCCCCATATGCTTCGCCTATACCAAATTATTCCGACAGTTTCATTTGCAGAATGCCATTAAGCCAGATAATAAACTCCTCCGTCAGGATGCTCACATGTGATGATACGAAAAACATAAATATTTTATAATGAGCCCTCGTAACTAGTATAACGGTTAATAAAGTTCCTCCGCTTCTGCCGACTTTTTATTATGATGACATTTTTTTTATTTCCGACCTTTCCGTGACCCATTCGTTCTATATGAATGAGAACACGGTCGGTGACGGTTTGGACGAAATTTATCCTCAATTCTTTGACGCAATTGTACAGAAGAAATAATTCAATTTGCTCGTACCTGGGGTTCTTCGCATTTTCTACATCAGATGTCTAGACAGTTCCCAATTGATAAAATACACTTTAATCTACAAGTTTGTAGTGAAGTTGGAATATTTCATCTGAGTTCAAGGAAATAATGATTCCACTCCCTTTCATTGGCAATAGGATATTCACTGATTTGATGAATGAACATATTCTGGTTTTCATCAATATTTTGTTTCAAAAGGAATTTGAATGAGCTAGAAATACTTTTCACCTGACTACGGCAGAAGGAATGGTTGTTACGTTAATGTGGGTTCTTGATGAAAAGTGGGATACGCCGGATGATCAAGTTCATCTGCTCAGTCCATTTGGAAAATGATGAAACAGCAGAGCACATACATTGTGCCTACCCTGCTGGGGACCGAATCAGGTTTTTAGAGTTCGGCAGAGCCGTACTCTTACCATCTGATCTGAAAGACCACCCACAATACAAATTTATCATCTTTGTTAAGAAGCTGGGTTTATTGGTCGAGTGTGAATAGGTGTAAGCCACAATAAACCCTTGCGGGTTGCTATGGAGGGTCGAATAGACCCACTTACATTGGACATACCTAACCTAACTATTTATCTATCGAAAACACTTTTCACTTACAAAAACAAAAGTGCGTTTTTCCGACGGGCGTTCCGCCAACCAAGTTAGCATCATGAGAAAATGACTAAAACTACTTTTTATAGGTCCCCCAATATAGCATGCTTTTTCCTATTGTTTTCCTTCTCTTCATAAATGACATTTCCGAATTCAATTTTTCGAAATTGTATATGCCGACGAAACGTCATTTGGAGTTTTCTCCCATGACCTAAACACCCTTTCTAGTTATACAAATGTGCAGATAATGCAATGGGTGCATGTTTCAAAAACAACGGCTTGTTATTGACAATCTCAAAAATGAAATGATAGGATATCATTTCCCTAGAGGAATTTTATGATCAGTGTAGTAGTCTGGACGGACAGCCCATCAATCAGAATTGAGTGGTCAAATTCATCTGCACCAACAACTAACTTGAAGCTCTCAAATTGATTCCATTTGCAACAGAATCGCCAAGCAATGTTTCGTAACATAGAAACTCCAGACATTTTATATAACTGCATATTCTGGAATAATATTATTACGCACACATTCATCTAATCCTGAACGACGTTCTTGATATGCAGAGCAAGTCACTGAAAACTATGATGTTCAATCATGCCAGATATTCATGTACAGTTATTCCCACACCGTGAAATTCTTACTGTTATTTCATTGTTTACACCACATTACTGGTTTCAATTTCTGCGACGACCTTAACTTCCAAATCCCAGACACTAATCATGAAAAGTTGGAAAGGGATCTATAATAGGCCTCTCTGACACTATATCCAGTCCTTTCTCCTTCAAGTCTGAGATGAAAAGTATTTTACTGAAATCCAGCTTCCAGTTTCTGGACAAGTACTTGGCAGATGACTTTTCTGACTTTGAATATAGATTTTTTTCAAATTGGATCCAAAATGATATGTATAAGCATTATCATGCTCATACTCAGGATTTTATATTTCATCCATTATTATTTCAAATTTCGGATTTCCAAATTAAATTGTTTATGTAATTTTCTTGAATTTGATGGAACGACGTCAATATCAAACGAGATCACATGACAATTAATATTATTATTATCATCATAATCGAATAACTTTTTTCGAGATCAATTGCGCTAACACCAAACTGATATTTTTGCACTCGACGCGCGTTTCGTCAACAAAGTTAGCATCCTCAGGAGAAGAAAATTGAAACCTTGTCTAGTCTGGTTAGTCCTTATATACTAAAATTTGTTACCTGAGGTTGTATACCTGAAGTCCAATATGGAACTTCTCGGTAATTAACTACCTGCAAGTTCTTAGTAATTATTCTCTTCCTAACAGAAGATTAAAAATCGGGCTAAACGAGATGGGTCCTTATCGCCATTCATGCTGTTCTTACATTTTGCTATTTTTAGACTCTCACATGCATCGAGTAGCCTGGTGTCATGCACATGCTTAATCAGTTTCAGATTGTTTTCACCAATTCTGTGGTCCTTGTCTAGAATATGTTGGGCGACACTGGATTTTTCTATCCTCCCGTATTGTACAATGCTCCTTGAAGCGGATTTTAATCGCTCGTCGGCTCTGGCCAATGTATTTGCTGTTGCAATCTTGACAACTGATTTCGTAAATCCTCGACCTTTCTGTGTTCTCTAGTCTATCTTTTGGATTACCAAAAAGCTGTTGCAATTTATAAGAAGTTTTATATGCAACTTTCATATTTACTTTATCGAATATCTGTTGAAGCCCTCTCGTGTATTGGTGTTCATATGGGATTACTATAAACTTGTTATTACCCTCCTCTTTTTGAAAAGTCGAAGATTTACGAAGTGCTTCCCTAAACTTGCATTTTCTAATTATCTTGTCAACTATATCTGGGTTAAGACCGTTTGCTTCAGCTTTCAGCACTAAACAACAGGTGTAAGAGTATAAAATTCACATATGAAGTAGAAAAAGAACGAAAGTTGCCGATTTTAGATGTATTGGTCATAAGGAACGAACAGAACGAAGTAGAATTGACTTTTACAAGAAAGACACGGGCACTTTCAGATACATTCCCAATGACTCGAATCATTGTCCACAACACAAAATGGCGGCACTGCAATTTCTGGTACACAGGTTAATAACTTTTCCTTTAAAGAAAGATAAGTACGACAATGAAAAGAGAGTGATTCGGTATGTAGCTGATGATTATCATAATCATCATCTGTAATCAGGTACTAGTGAACGGTAGAGAAGAATTATCAGGAACGGAACCTTTTTCACCGTTTCTAGACCGTCTTCTACATTTTCATCGAATATGTAAAACATAATTATGAAAAATGAAAAATAAATCTGTCTATGTTATCTTAACACTTTCATTCGTAACTAATTTTGTTACTGCAGTTTCGTCCTATAAAGATATTTTCAATCGATTACAATAAACTGCAAATAAATCATTCATTATGATACCCCTCATATATCCACTGTAGGTAACAAAAGAGGTTCTCAAGTTATTAAGTTAAGGACCCCTATCATTACCTTGAGTTATTAAGTCAGGGACGTCTATCATTACCTATTTCGTAAATCCCAGAGATGTCCTTTTCCGTCTTTGAGTCTTTCGGGATACCAAATACTTGTTGAAGTGTACGAGCAAGTTTCAAAAACCACTTTGATATTCAATTTTTTTTAAATATGACAACATTTGTTAGGTGACGTTAGGTCCAAAGTGAGTGGGTCTGTTCGACTCTCCACCTCAACTCGTGAGGGTTTATTGTGGCTCACGCCTATTCACACTCGATTAAATGAACACAGCTTCTTAACGAAGCCTATTAGTTTGTATGGTTAGTGGTCTTCCAGGTCAGATGATGAGAGTACGGCTCTGCCAAACTCTTAAAACCTGATTCAGTTCCAGCGGGGCAGCTACATCTTACGATGCCTTGGATTCAACCGTGCAGGGCTTTTCCGTCTCTGGATTTGGTGAATGTTCACTTGAGTGCAAACGTTTGCTAACCTGCTCATGGGGGGTTTGTTCCAGAATCTGTCCCAGGTGGAGACAAGCTCAAGAATTTGGTGCAAGGCGGTTTCATAAGGTACCCCGTTCTTAAGGAGACGACTCAGTCGTCTTCTGGCCGCACTACCAAACCTTTTTTTTTCAAGTTCAGTTATTGGATCAGGAGATGGAGAGTTGAGATGCTCTCACTCCTGATTTAAATTTACAGGAAGGTCAGTTGGATTCGTAAGCTCTCCTCTGTAGACTCAGCGTCAGAAATAATTCTTGAGTTTACTCTGACCATGAAAGTCCCACGCGTAGCTAGGGAAAGAAGGTCAATTACGGCAGAGCTCCGCATTACCGTGACAAAGCGATGCTACGACGAGAGAGCGCCCGGTACCTCGAAGGTCCGTAGAGACAGCGGATGAGCTCAGGGTCATTCATCCTCTCGGCACAGATACACACATCTTACAATCAAGCCATCGTTGGGTGCCATTCACTTAGGGAATAACAGAAACACAAGTGGTTGGGTTGGCTCAACCCAAGCCAATGCGCTCGCCAAAAGCAGCATGCACAGTGGTTCAGACAGTGAAAGATGAACAAGGATAGCCAACTCGCCGAACATATCTTTTAGTGTATTTTGGTTCACATGGAAGAACTATGAATTTTGAGTTTTCATCTTTTGAACAAAGCGAAAATTTACGAAGGAGGCTCTCTATAGATCTTGTTTCCCTAACCAACTCCTTCATTATTTTGCAGAATACCGGTACTTTAAGCTATTTCAGCTCTGTGAGAACGTGAGCAGTCTATGGACAAATGTAGTCCCAGAATTTTTTGTAGAGGGCAACGGTGGTATGTAACTAAAAGTCTTAGTATTCTTTCTAGATTCTCGAAATAATAAACCTTCATCGGTGTTTCTCATAACTAGAACCAGAATATACAAGGATGATTACTCTTTGTTATTTGAATTTTCATTCAATCACTCAGCTCTACTTGTTACTATACTATTTTCGGATCCATTCGATCCGAAAATAATCTCATCTGTGGATTACTCCCAATAGAATATTTGCTATCTCCATTTCAGGTGTTTCAGATAGGTAAGCACTGAATGAAAATTTTCAAAAATTTCGATAGGGGTATGCCTCTACAGAAATGACAATTTATGTTGAATACAGGTATAGATACGTAAGTAGATCTGAATTGAGTGTGTCTATTGAACTCACAAATACAATTCGTGAGGGTTTATTCTGACTCCCTATTCAGCTCTACCAAATTCATAGACGTAGCAGATACAGACTACGTGCCAGGTTTAATGTGTTCAAGGTGATCCTAATCTTGATACACGAAGTGATCTCTGTACCCCAGCTTTTCTTGAAGATTAAACATATTCAGTCATGAAGGACTCATTCCAACCTTTTCCTGGGTGAATCATCATTTGAGGAGGGTCTGCTCAGAGAGACATCGCATTCCCGTCTGCTGCATATTCTGTTTTGACTACTCAAGAGTTTGGTGCAAATCCATGAGATACCATCACTGACAGTTACAAGATACAAGTTACAAGATACTGCATGAATTGTTTTCAGAAGATAATCAGGTTCTGCTGAAGATAAGTTCAAGAGAAAAATGTTGGCATACAAATCTTCCAGAAGTACACCCATAGATGAAACATTTTTCTTTATGTTATATCTATACTCTTCCATATTCTCACTCAGGTGGGCCGAAAATCTCAGGAATCTTATCTAAAAACAGTTTCTGGGAGAAACTTTTAGGATCTCTTCTACCTAGATTGGATTATGTGATGCCTACAAGAGTCTCATCTCAAATCATAGTCTTGAAATGGTTAATAGTTCATTTCAGGACCGCATCCTTCAAATTTGGTATAAATAAAACCACGTAAACTGTTGAAGGATTTATTTCAGTAAGAATTCTGAATGATCATGAAAAAATTGGCAATTTTGAACTCATCAATTCACTTCCACAACAGTAGATGCAGATCTCTGACTACGATGATATATTACGTTTCAATTCATTAATTTTCATCCCTCTCAACTGAAGCGATTAAACTCAGATCCATAATCAGAAATTACAGTGAGAATTACCACGCGTATCATACTTGTTAATATATTCAATCGCCAGGTAGTACAAAACAAAATCCAACCTACACACCACTATTCAAAACTTCGAAGGCATCGCTCAAACCCCAGCAACCTTGTTATCCCAGATTCTGTATGGCTCCAGGCAAGTTATGAGAAGTTGGTCTACCAGTGTCCCGAAGGCATGCATGTCCATCTATTCTGAAAATTATCTCAGTGCAACACAAATTCAATAATGTGGTTCGTGTACGAGAATTGTTAGATTGTTTGGAATCCCCCGAATTCCATTTGTTGTTAGTTCCGTTCAGAATTTAATTCCATTCTGAACTGAAGTGAGTTCTGTGTGTTTTCATTAAATCATATCTACTATAGTGAAACCTCAAATTCTGTTGGAAAAAACCTCCTTTACTGATTTCTGCATTGATGATATAGTAAAAACAATTCCACACTTACATTGAAGATGTAATATATTTATATCCAAGAAAGAGTGAATTATTTTTCATTTTCGGGATACAAACATTTCGGAACAATATAACCAAAAAAATAATCTTAAAAGAGGCTATTATACAGTTTTCCATCAATAAACTACAGGTATAAGATCAAGGCTTTCACGACTTCAGTCACGATTGAACAGAAGAATACCAGTACGTTTCGTTTGCTACTGTGACAGACAGCACCTCCTATAATGACAGTATCTGCTCAGACTTCAAGATGAAACCTTTGTTCTCGCAGCAAACGAAAATACTGATGATGTGTGCCGCAGTAGCGGATGAAATGTTTGCTAATTCGGGATCCATTCGACCACGGCCTACCAACTCGGGTTTTGTTATATCAACTTTAGTTCATTAATAATAGTTTCACAAGTAAACAACAACAGGTATCTAGATGCCTACGAGAGTGTAGAAATAAGTTAACATAATGATATTACGACCAGTAGATGAGGCAACATTGGAAAGTTAATTTAAGAAAATGAAGGCGCTGGTAACTAGCAGAGTTATCCATGGTGTATATATATTCAGCTTAATTTTCCTCTTGAAAATTTCGATCACTTAGTGATCGAAATACGCGTCGTGTTGTTAAAAATAACGGTTTGGTGTTGGTATGAAACTCCAGTATTATGCATTACAACACGAAAGGTTCCAAACAGTGTATCACTAGTACTTTTGGTTCATTTTCAGTTCATTACAACAAAAGCAGAACCACCGTGAAGATTTACCCAGAACAATTGAGTGCAATTCTGTCGACACATCCAGAATAATTCCATTTAGGACTGTTAGCCAAGGCCACAGTGGATAAAATTGAGATTGGTAGGGTTGCATTAAAAAATACTCAAGTACTCAACTCGGTAAAACGTTCTTTGCTTGTGCGACTCTGAAAAATAACTTCAATAAAAAGCATTTGCTAGATTTGTATTACTCTCTCCTATATTCAACTCTGTGTATGAACATAACGGTTTGGGGACAATCAGTGAAAGTAGAAAAAGTTTTTGTCATCCAAAAAAGATTTGTTAGACTAATCTTCGATCTAAAATACAACAAATCATGTAGAGAAGTCTTCTTCGAAAATAAAATTCTGACGGTATTTGGTATCTATCTTTATAAATTACTGTCTTACATCCACTTAAATTTGTCATCATTTACTAGATCTCACGAAATACACGATTACCCCACTAGAAAAAACCATGAAATTCATCTTAGGAAATGTAATCTTACGAAATACAAAAAATCGCCAAGATATGCCGGAGCAATGGCTTTCAACTTAAAGATATTTCCGATCACAAAAGTTTAAAAAACACAATCCCATCCCATCCCATACCATCCCATCCCATCCCATCCCATCCCATCCCATCCCATCCCATCCCATCCCATCCCATCCCATCCCATCCCATCCCATCCCATCCCATCCCATCCCATCCCATCCCATCCCATCCCATCCCATCCCATCCCATCCCATCCCATCCCATCCCATCCCATCCCATCCCATCCCATCCCATCCCATCCCATCCCATCCCATCCCATCCCATCCCATCCCATCCCATCCCATCCATCCCATCCCATCCCATCCCATCCCATCCCATCCCATCCCATCCCATCCCATCCCATCCCATCCCATCCCATCCATCCCATCCCATCCCATCCCATCCCATCCCATCCCATCCCATCCATCCCATCCCATCCCATCCCATCCCATCCCATCCCATCCCATCCCATCCATCCCATCCCATCCCATCCCATCCCATCCCATCCCATCCCATCCCATCCCATCCCATCCCATCCCATCCCATCCCATCCCATCCCATCCCATCCCATCCCATCCCATCCCATCCCATCCCATCCCATCCCATCCCATCCCATCCCATCCCATCCCATCCCATCCCATCCCATCCCATCCCATCCCATCCCATCCCATCCCATCCCATCCCATCCCATCCCATCCCATCCCATCCCATCCCATCCCATCCCATCCCATCCCATCCCATCCCATCCCATCCCATCCCATCCCATCCCATCCCATCCCATCCCATCCCATCCCATCCCATCCCATCCCATCCCATCCCATCCCATCCCATTTTTTTCAACACAATGAAAGAATTCGAAATATGTCTTTGTCACTAAAGAAAAATCATGAGATGAATGTGGTTAATAATCTGTAGTGGAGGAATAATATTTCAGGCACAAAAATGAAAATGAATGAAAATCATATCGATGTAATGATTCAACAGCAGACAGAAATATTATCGAATATTTTGACGTCTAATTCGGGAAGGCAGATAATTTAAAGTTCAAATAAAAATTTGAATATTAATGTTAATCCCAGAACCTTCACCAAAAATCAAACTACAATACATTCAAGTTCCTAGAAACAGCCACTGGAAGATTTATCAATATACTGATTAGCATGTTTCCCTCATATGTAGTATAAACACACCTCTTGGTTGGGTTCTGAAATATGTATGAGTTCTGACAATTTTGAATTATATTCCCTCACAATACCATATATCTCCTGTGATTCGTGAAGTTTAACAAAATTGTTGTTAATGTAAATAATGTCAGTATGAAGATACTTTCATATTGTCGAAACGCAGTTGATGTCAAACCATATCCTCAAATATTTGTAAGGCTTCAACATCTTGGGCGATCATCAATATGGCTTTCGGAAATAAAGATCAACAGGCGACCTTCTATCGTATATTACCCATATTTGGAATAACGCAATCGAGAAACATGGAGAATGGTGATCTATGGCGCTTGATATTTCTACGGTTTTTGATCGTGTGTGGCATGAAGGTTTGCTGGCCAAACTTCGATGCTATTGCTTTTCGGATCATTTTTTTATGGCTCTTCAGCTTCCTGGAAGAACGACCCCTGCAAGTGGCCGTCGATGGATATCAACACTGGTGTCCTCCAGGAATCTATATTGCCCCAACCCCTCTTTTCATTGTATCAACGACTTATTGGAAGAACTTAGAATCCAATATACTGATTTGCTGACGACAGGCCACTCGTCTCGTCATTCCATTTGGATTACAGGACATCAGCTGCGAATGCACATCTTCACTGGCAATGAGGATCCAGAGGTGATTTCGAATTGAGGTGAAATTAACCAAATTCAACTCGATGCCACAGAACCCAGGCATGGATATCTCTCGAATACTTTAACCATCAACACTGGTGTCATCCAGGGATCTATATTGCCCCAACCCTTATTTTCATTGTATCAACGACTTATTGGAAAAGACCAAGAATCCAATATACTGCTTTAATGACGACAGGCCACTTGTGTCGTCATTCCATTTGGATTCCAGAACATCAGCGATAGCACATCTTCACTGGCAGCAGGAGGTTGCATATCCTAAAGAGGATCCAGAGGTGATTTCGCATTGAGGTGAAATTAACCAAATTCAACTCGATACCACAAAATCCAGGTATCAGTTTTCTCCATAGAGATGAATTTTTCCAAACCGGATATAATAATGTCAGGTCAGCCAAGTCCGTTCTGCTTCGATGAGTTTGTTGAGAGTTAAAATGGACAGCAATATGTCTTGGCACAATCATGTCGCTGGAATTGCAAAGGCTGCTTGTCAAAAGCTTGGAACACTGTTCCGTACTAATAAAATGTATACCCCTCAGCAATATTTTATGATTTATAAATCTCAGATCAAAACCTTCTCTGGAGTATTGTTCTCATGTATGGAGCTTCGCCCCCAAACATACCCTGAAACTGCTGGATTTCATCCAGAAAAGAGCCATCCGTCTGATTGGAGACGCGAACAATACTTGCAACCTTGATAGTCTGAAACATCGAAGAAATGTTGGAGATTTGTCTCTCTTCTATAGATACTTTCACGTGTTCAAGTCACTTGGTACATTTGATTCCACCTAGAGCAGTACATATCAGAAATATGCGACGGACTGTGGCTGCTCATCGTTTTGAGGGTCAACTCAGTATACCTCAAACTTTGCTGTTTAAGAACTCTCTCATTTGGAGGACGGCGTTTATGCGTAATAAACTTCCTGAGAACGTTTTAGCACATTTGATATGAATCTCCAGCGATTCAAATCTAAAGTGAATCACTACTTTCGCATAGGCCAATTTCGTCATTTGCACCTGAAATTATTGCTGTAGTGAGACGTGCAGACATGGAATAAATTTTCTCATCAGCTTTAAATAATACTTTTTGTGATTTTGCAGTGCTTACTGTTATAAAACTTTGTGATAAATTGTAAGCAATAGTGGCCAAAATATGTGTTTTTTTTTCTCACATAAATTCTAATTTGCAAGTTCAAATAGACTTATTATTTTTCAATGCAAGTCTAAATGTTTTAAAATATCAATTCTCTTTGTATTCTTCATTAATTATCCATATGAATTTTCACATCTATTTCGTAACTGACATTTATGAAATTTACTTTCTTTACTTTGCTTTTCAAGAACTTTTGTTCTTTACTTCTTCGCGCATTTCTTTTATGTATTACTACCTGAATGTTTTATTGATTAGGCGTTAAGGAATGATAAGCAAATAATTTTATTTTTTTTATTTATTTTTTTATTTATTTTCATATTTTGTTTGGTACAATATCTACTATAATAAAAATACATCGTAAACCCAAAGGAAATATAGAACATACCTAAGCAGTGAATGCTTGTATTGTAATGTTCCATTCTTCCATTTGGGTATCTGATTTTTTTTTATACACTGCGAGTTTCGAACAATAATAATGATAATATTGATAATATTGAGTAGATGAATTTGAAATTTATCATAAGAATTATTTTATATTAGTTAGGTTGGTTGAGATAATGGGAAAGAGAAAATAAGAAAGAATAAGTAATAAGTTATAGAGTAATAGAGGAGTGTGTATCAGTTGAAAATTAAATTTAGTGTATTGTTTTCGAGAATGAAACTTTTAATGTTTTGTTTGTAGTTCGCCATTTTTGTTATTTGCTTTACTTTTAGAGGTAACATATTGTATAGTTTAGGTCCGAAATAGAATATAAATCTTTGTGTATGACTTTTTCTGAATTTGGGTATTCTGATAGATAGATCCTCAACAGATCTTGTATATTTTTCAGCAAGATTTTTTTCGTAGTTCTGTTTGTTTTTGAATATCCACTGAAGGCATTGATAGGAATATAGACCCCAGACATTCAAGATCTCGGAATTTTTATATAGCTGATGTGTTGAGAATAACCTAGGTTTCTTCAATATAATTCTCATCAAAGTGTTCTGTGTTGTTTGAAGTCGTTTTATTGTTTTATTATACATTCCACCCCAAGCATTTATACAATATCCCAGGACAGATATTTCTTTTATTCGAAATATCTCGTAATTGATGGAAGCTTTTAATTAGCAATCTGAGTCTTTTCACTACGTAATCAGAGTGCGCGTCCCAGATGCTGATCTATCATAATACCTAGATATTTTATATTTATCAACCTTTTTATCAATGGACAAGAGCAATTTTGTGTTTCACACCCTGTTTGATGTATACTCAAAGTATTTTTTTCCGGTTGGTCATTTTGTAGTAAAGAGAAAGTTAGAAATTTTGTTTTACTAACATTCAGACTTAGAAGTTTATAATTTAACCATAGCCTTACATCGCTTAATACCTTCTGTGAATCCTTGTATACATTTTCCCATGAGTCCCCTGTAATAACAATAGCCGTGTCATCTGCATATGATATGAGATGCCCTTTGAAGTTTTGTATCGTACTTAAACTGTTTATATAAATTAGAAACAGAATTGGTCCTAGTACTGTTCCTTGAGGAACTCCTATTTTGACTTCCTTAGAACTACTGAATTGGTTATCGATTTTTATTTTTTGTACTCTATTAGTTGAGTAGTCTTTCAGTAAAAGTAGAGTTGGTCCCCGTATACCATATGTGTATAATTTATTCAGAAGCTTGTCATGTGCTACGGTATCGAAAGCTTTGGCAAGGTCCAGAAAAATCGTCAAACATTGAGAGCTTTCCAATGCCATTACGATATTTTCAATCATATCTAATACAGCACTTTCAGTATTAGAGTTTGCTATGAAACCAAATTGACTTTGTGATATTACATGATTTTCACAAAATAATCGACTATGAAACTTCGGTTTTCATTTTATTCTTATTTTGAAAAGTGCCACATAACGAGACGGAAGTTCTTTCGTCCTTTTTTATTTCTCTACTCTATTCTGATAACTTTCAACACTTTTTTGTAAATTTACCCTGTTGCTACTGTAGCGCCACCCGTATTTAGCACATTTCAACGGACACTTTTTGCACACCTTCCATAATCAAAACATAGGACCCTTGACAGTGTTGCCGCTTCTCTTTCATCATGGCGCCTTATTGAAGTTGGCTGTATCTCACCCCAACATTAATCGACATTGTCCCCCCAACAGTTCCTTCAACAATCAAATTATTGGTGTGCACAAATCAGAGCCAACAACGGATATACCATTCATTCGTGAGTGGACATAACGAACCAAGAAACCCCATGTACCTCAATAAAACATAAACAATAATGTGAATTCTGATAGCGTCTCCAACAAAGGAGAATTTTATGGGGTGTCGCAGCGGGACTGACAAAATTTAAATCGAATTTTCTCAGAGAGTTAATGTAGTCATATCATTCCTTATCTGTGCGGTTCCTCGTTTTATCTCTGCCTCGTTCTCCGTTATCCGCGAATCTTAAGTAAGGCGTTCTTTACTAATTTGAGTTTTTGATTGTTGCCTAGAGAATTCGGAAAGTCTAAAGCACTTTTGATAAAAAATACATCTGATTGAAAAATAATTCAGATTTCCGGAACGAAACTAAATTTTATGTAATAAAATGAATTTCAATAAATCGCTACTCAGTAATTGAAATCCTTTGGAATATAATAATAATGTTTATTCAGATTCAAGTCACAAAAATAAATAACTAAAGTAATGTTATTATGTCATCCACAAACAACATTCGATGGCTTACTATCGATTAGATGTATTTCATTCTTCCTCTGTCTCCATTCATTCATTCCAATTCTACTCAAAAAATATGATTGAACTGATCGATTCTTGATACAATACAATACAAAATACTTTATTTTTCCTGAAACTTTTAACAAGCAAGGAAATCGTCAGATACTCAGTAAAAATTGGAGTTGAAAAATATCAAGTGATAAAATATAGAATATACATAAAGAAATTAAATCAATAGCAGATGTAGGAGATAATTGTATAAAACAATTAAAAACATAGTATAAACAGTAAACAAGCAAACAATCGTGATATCAAGTAGCAAGATCAGTTTGAAAATATTCATCAAGTGAATAAAACGCATTTTTGAAGGGAATACTTTTAACGCTATTTCATGAGGTTTAAAATTTTCTTAATGAATGTTGGAAGTTTATTAAATATTTTTATAGACATAATATTAGGTCCGTTTGATACAGATGTTAATTTGTGTACAAGAACTAACAGATTACAATTTTGCATCAGAGTATAACCAGCAGCTATGCGGATGGTATCCCTTTGCTGAAACTCATGGTAATAATTCATAATGTAAGTGACACAATTCAAAATACACATGGATATCACAGTTTTGTATCTCAATAAATAACTGCTCACAAGAATCACCATGTTTTATAAAACACATGGTTCTTAGTATCTTTTTTTGAGCAACAAACAGATCATTCAATCTGCTGCAGTTACCGTAGCAGACTAAGCAATAATTTAGCCTTAAGTGAACATAGGCGTAGTACTAGCTTAATAAAATATCAATGGGACAGAATTTCTGAGATTCCAAATAACGAAACAATGCTTGGAAGAGTTAATAGAAATAGAGTCAATATGATCATTCCAGGATAATCGGTAGTCAATGTTCAACCTTAAGAATTTGACTGATTTTTCCTGTACAATAGATTTAGTATCAGCTCTAAACAATATACTGCAGTCCATTTCTCTAAGCGAGAAAACAGTGGTATTACATTCATTGCTATGATGAAAATCCATTACGATTATGAGGCATTCAAAAAAAACCACATAATTATGTGGAATTTCCAGTCGATAGCTTACAAACAAGGACACGTGTTCTTCTAAACAAGAGCATCTTCGGGCGTCTATAATACTGGACGCCTGAATACTAGGATACCAATCCCAATTTTTGAAATATGACTTTTTGAGCCGATATTGTTGGAAATCAATTATTTAACGCTTGTAGTGAGTGAAAAAAGTACCATTTTATTTGGCAATTTATTTATATGGCATTTTATGGCAAATAAAAGTTACAAAATGGTTCGATATTCTATTTGATATTATAACATACTAGTTGAATTTCATTAGTTCGGACTTCCATTGTCTAATATTATATAAAATGATTTATAATAATTGAAAGAACTAATAAAAAAGAATAGCTGGAAACAACGATTATATGCATAAAAACAGTTGAAAATAAAACAATTGAAAAAATATAAAAATAAAAAGTAATAGATTCCAAACCAAGTTACTTCACGAAGATTCGATTGTTAGTATCCACAATCGTCGTCGGGTGATGAGTGGAGGTGAACACCAATGTTTTCCCCTTGGTGGTGGAAATTCCTGATTCTCATTCTCAATGCTTATTTACGTCATACAAAGAACCTACCTTCATATTTCAAGATTCTAGGTGCAGTAACTTTGACTGTACGTTAATATAAGAGCGGTCAACAGCTAGTCATTTATATTTTTACTGTATAAATACAGGCCAAAGAAATATGCCAACTGCATAAGTAATGAATAGACTCGAGAATCGAATGATGTCACCTATAAGAAAATTCGCAAAACCAATACAACCGTCAACGACGTCTGCACTCACGCGTCTGCCCACGCACTCGGTGAAAACGCTTCATTGCTTAGACCGCTCCTCCACCCCCGCGCATCGTCCCCCGTCGTCTTTTTGTAGACGCGACCCGTAATGGCTCACTGCTTTGCCCCAAATTAACCTCATTGTGATAACATTTAAACAATTCGTCCAAATAACTTAGCTTAAAAGACAAAGTTTATCTATATAAAATACTTGAATCGACAAGTGTATCAATTTTGATAAGAATTTGTCGAATATTCTAAAATGTGCATTGTGAACAGAGTATCCAATTCAATTGTATTTATGGCTCTGTGTTTTCCATATAGTGGTAACCACATAAGATTTAGGTATATCCCATCGCGGACTTTAATTCAGAACTATTCAAGATATACAATCTTACGGTACATTATCTGCATGTAACTCCGCACGCCAAGATCTCAGGAAGCAATAATTTTTCTAGTTTACTCAATACTTATCATTTTATTATGACCAAAATTGCACAGAACCTTTGTGAATGGTAGTCCATGTGTTATTCTGATGTAAAAGCTGTATTTATTTAGAGTTTCATCTAAATCCGTTCAGTCGTTTAGGCGTGAAAGAGCCACAAACATACATACATACAAACATACATACATCCTCGCAAAATTTCACATCCATATTGGTACATAGATATAGATATATACGAAGTTGAAGTTTTCAGATACTTTTCTGAAACAAACTTATTTCCGTCTATCTTGGCTTCCAAAGAAATTTGAAAGCTATGGTTTTTGTGAAATTAGGGAGCAGATGATATTCAAAAATATTATTACTAGAGGGTATATTGTATTACTTTTCCAGACATGCCGCTTCTGAAAGAAATTCAATTTTCCACATAATAACACAAAGAAGACCATCTTAGTCTTTTTTGGGAAAGAAAGCCAAAACTTTTCTTTCTCAAAGTCTCTCCTGAAAATATACCCTTCCAATTTGAACCATCTTAGGTTTATTGTTACACCACTGTTTCTACGGATGAACCACCTCTGAACGTAGTGATCATTCATTATCGGGACGTCCCGTCATTCTCCAATGAATGTGGAGTAAGTATTTGGAAATATAAGAGCATGTCAAGTTGCAGAATGAATAGAATAAATCAGTTGGAGGATCATTGGAGAACGCCTTGTGCAAGCAATGAAAGTGACTGGTGTACAAGTGCCATGATAATGAGAACTAATTCAATCCCAAATGTATGTACAGTGTCGAATTGTGATTTTGTTTGGGAAATAACGTTATTTTCGTTTGAGTGTTTAACGTATTCATGAATAAATGGGGTCTTATCATTCAACGTCAAAAACAGAAGAGAATGGAAGTTGTGAATGGAATAGGCATGATGAAATTCAAAAAGAGAAAAGAAATGACGAGAATGAACAACTCAAAAAAAGTTGAGAGAATAATGTTGAATTAACAAAAAGGGAAGTGCGAGAGTACAAGAACGCAGAAGAAGGAACAGAAATATCAAAAACGTGAAATAAAAAAAAAATATAAAAATAACACCTAAAAAAAGAGAAGAGAAAAATTAGAAATAGGCACGTTATAGAAACGAGGAAATAAAAACAGGGAAAAAACAAAACGAAGACAAACTGATGAAATATTTTTCTCATCAAGAGGATAAAGGAACACTGAACCAAGAGGAGAAGAGCCATTTTACCCACCAACCGAAGGGAATCAGCTGAGTTCTCCATGGGAATGAGCGCAAGGAAGATATTTAAGGTTCGAAAATTTCGAGACGAAAGATTGGTTGTTAAGTAGAAGAAATATGATGGAATCGGCCGATACTTGATGAAAATCCATAACTAACGTATTCCAAAAACACTTTATTGTGAGATTTTCACTAAATTGTTTTACAAAAACGCAACACGTGTTTCGCCATACAATGGCTTCATCTGGCGTGTCTTTCACACGCCAGATGAAGCCATTGTATGGCGAAACACGTGTTGCGTTTTTGTAAAACAATTTAGTGAAAATCTCACAATAAAGTGTTTTTGGAATACGTTAAGTAGAAGAAGTTGAGAACGAATTGACAAGCCAACTACTTTCGCTTGAATAGATTATTCTCGACTCAATGAGGACATGCGACCGGACTCTCAAACGGTGGATCTTTGAGCCTGTAACTCTCAGTTTTCAATGGTCATTCAGCGGTCATACACCAATGACCAATTCCAGGCAGCAACCAACGCATTCATTGCTCAGGCAATGAAGATACTCAATAAGATTGTGGAGAGTAGCAGAAATGTTTACCAAAGGATCATGTCTTGAATTACCTACATAATACTTGAGGCAATTATATCAGAGTTGAATCCAGAGCAAATATCAACATCCGCAAGGATCTTTGGAGGAGTGTGGCTTAGATATGGAAAGATTCATAAATTTGGTCTAACTAGAAGCCACAGAAAAATGAAGAATGAATTGAACTACGAACATTCACACAGATAGAAGAGCATGAAGTTGCATCAATTATCATCGTCAGTGAGATCTTACGAACCACCTCTAAATTGAGCAAAACACAAGTAGGAAGGAGTTACTAGAATTGAGCAAGGAAATATTCCTTCTGGGAAAAAACTACTTAGATGAAGTTATAGATAATCATCGAAATACAAAAAGAAGTACTCAAAAAAGAAAGAGGTCACCAAATCCTGAGACTCACAGAAAAACATAAATCCAAAAAAAGATGAAATATGTATGTTACTAACAAAAAACAAGAGAAATGCGTTCTCAGTTCAGCAGCGGATTTTAATCTGACTCACTGATGAAGTTCAACATGAGTCTCCAAGAATGGTGTAGCTGCCAAGGCTCATTAAACTCAGTAGGATTCTTTTTGCCTCCGCATGATGTCTGGACTTCGCCAACGTTATCTCGTCTAGAAAGGTATGAACGAGGCAACAAAAACGTTTCAGCTGGATGTATAAACTATACTTGAAGCTTGCTGAACAAGAGTTAGGTAGAAGAACAGATTGGCATGAACAAGATCCTGAACTTGTTCGAGGTTATATGCAGCCTGGCGTGAAAATGTGATGCGAATTCTGCATTCTGCAGTTGTTAGGTGAAGTATATAACGAATCAGACAGGTAGAACAAAGAATGGAGAGGTAGTCCATTAGTTCACGAAAATAAAGCTTTCGTGTCATCAGCAACCAGATGAAGGAGCTGCTGGAAAACAAAGTATGGGATATTTAATGCAAACACTGTATGTGCACTAATCCCAAAATCGAAGACATGCCATTTCATTTATATGACGCGAAATCACTATGTTCCTCACAATAGATTTTGCATCTCAAGTTTATATTTTCTATAGCTCGATCTATTAGGAACTGAATAACTTGATTTCTCTAATGGAATATTTGTGAGAAATCAATGCTTTCGTTCTCTTGATTGAAAAAACTCCATATATTTCCTGTTCATCGGTGGGATCTGAAAAGGAAACGAAGTACGAAGGCAAATTCCTTCGTTTTCATTCAGATGTTTTTTTGAATCACTGCACCGAAAGCATACAAAACCACTCCAAAGAGTCTGTTCAGATGTTCACTCCAAAGCATAGAGAAAACAAAAACCTTTTTCTAGCATTCAATTTACGAATACTTGAAATGAAGTATCTATGCGATTCAGCAACGCCCTGCAGAAATACATTCAATTTTGCTCCCTGATAAGTTGAACGCTATGGCATAATAACGGAACAACTTCAAAGAGATAAGACATTTCGTTTTGCGAGACATGACTGTTTATATTCGAGAATAATTCGAATATAAATGGGATTTTGTGCAAGATGATAAGGAAAGTCCCCAGAAAGAGCACGATTACTAATGAAGGGTAATTTCCTCGTATTAATTGCCTCATAATTGGAAAAGGTGGGCTTATTTATGAACTGTCATGTCAAACAGGAAAACAATATCTTATTTGTAGAATTTATTCTATTGTGTAATTGAAAATTAGTCCATTGAACAGTTACATTCAGTGCTGCGTTTTTCAGTGGACGCAACTTCATTTTTTATATAGAGGGGTTAGTATAAACTAAAGTTCAAGTTTGTGGGATCGCAAATTCTGTTTCACGGCCGCCATCTTGGAAAAAAGGAGAAGAAGAAGAACTTTATTTCCAGATAGGCAAGCCTAATATAAACATAATTAAGCCACCTTAAACTACAGAGCATATTATGTACAGGTGTCATTCTATTGCAGAGTAATATTATTCGCATTCCACGATTTTGTAATTTTTGTAATTGATTTAATTTGTTCTGATTCAAGAGATATGAGAGAGTTCCGCAAAATTCGTAATGAGGTTTTATTATGCAATTATAGCACGTTATTTTGGCATACATTGATAATACAGATGCCACTTTAGAAAAGAAATACAGTTTCTTTGATACTTTGCTTATTATATAGTCAGCATGATCATTCAATGAAATTGTATTATCCACTATGAACCCTATATACTTAATTATACTCACTATTTCTACATCAGTGTAAGTTGTGTAAAGGGTTTTTGCGCTGTATGTCGTAAACTAAGACCCCTACAGAAAAGTTTATGGAACAATATTTGTAACAGATTGAATTGTCTACAACATAATTTTCCATAAACAAAAAAATCTGAACAGTATTGAACAAATTTTTTTTGGACGTTATAACTTTTTTTATGGTCATATTACAATGAAATGCCATCCGGAGTTTTTCAACAAATTTTTATCACCCTAGATTCGTTTGATTTCATTAATTTATTCGAGTTTTACATCGCTCCGAAGTTGACCGAGTTCTAGGATACTGTCTTGAATGAAGTTGTGAATTTTTTGTAGGGTTGCTAGTTAACGGATACAGCGCTCAGCACTCTTTTTTCCAAGATGTCGATAGCGTCCAGAAGATGAGGGTTGCGACACCACAAACTGAATCTTGAACTAACCGCCTCTACATATCAAAAATATGAAATTGTGTCCTCTGAAAAATGCAGGCCTGAAAAATATAACATTTTAATGGCCCTTTCTGATGGACATATCTAACGATACAAAAATAAAAATTAGTAATAAACAACTTCAGCAAAAGGCGAACTTTTATTTTACCCTTAGCAGTACCCCGATGGGGTACTTCTCAAATCCAATATATTGAAAAAAAGTAGTGTTCATCTATAGTTACTAGTACTTCAATATCGTCTATCGAAGAAATGAGCTAAGAAGTCCATAGGGTACTGATCTTTTCATTTTGGAGACCTGAATTTGGCTCCGTCTGCAGTTGCAGCTGTATTCTACATGTCTCTTCTCGAGAGTTGTTTCAAATCCAAGATTCTCCGAGAGACGTCAAAAATTCAAAAGGCGAGAATATTTCAAGTTAAACAAACATTTGTTATTGCTTTAGGGGTTCTCTAATGACAATAATACTCTCTCGGGGAAGAACAAAGTTGCTGCAGCAAATATGCTTGCCGTTCCACTCATTTTACTCGTTTGAAGTACTGAAGTTGGAAAGAGATGTATCAACTCGACGTAAAGACCCGAAAAAATATGCAACTCCATAGGAGTTTGCATCTCAAATCGTCAGTTCCACGGTTGTACTTCCCTTGACAACAGGGAGACCGTAGACTTCCAAGTTTGAAGTGTCTACATGGAAGAATGGTACTGAATGGAGCTTGTAAATTCGTCACGAGTCCGAATCTCCTCTGCATGATCCGCGACCATGAGAGAGCAGAAATTGAAGCATTTCACTTCAGGGCAGCTTCCTGAGTAGCTGATGAACTCGATTTAGTTTTCGACACTGAACGAGGTGATCACAACTTTGCTTTCCTCAGATCAAATGGGCTGGAGTCGGAAACTAAGTGGTTTATCATGGCCTGCTAGGATGGTTTTTTCAACACCTTAGTCTACCGTAGTCGCCTGATGGGTGAAGAAGTTCTTAAGATAAGGTTCAGGGCCTGCAGTGAGGCGTCCTCATACACTTGCTATCAGCATGTCCAGCATATGGTGTCTCGTCATAACGCGGCCCTAAGAGTGCTTTATTACCACCTACGGTATTGAAGAGACACGGGTGTTGCCCTTCTCTTCGGGGTATATTGAATCTATTTTGGGAAACGAGAAGCGCCAAATTTATTGGAACTAATCGTTTCCTATTCTCAGTCTCATGCAAGCCAATAAGACTGATGTAGTCCCTCTCGACCACCAGAACAAGACGATATTTGTCATGGAGTTTTCAGCTCCAGACGAAACAAATATCGTCCGAAAAGAGGAGGAAAAACGGATAAAATATCGATTTTTTTTCGAACTCCGCAGACCCTATCCAGACCACTTTGTCAAGAAGTTTGTTTTGGTTATGAGAGTCCTTGGTGAAATGGTGCCCTCTCTACTCTCGAATCTCAAAATCATACCGGCTTGAGGCACTAAGGCAGAAATATTAGCCGGGCAGATGCAGAAGGCTGTCATTCTTGACTCAATACGCTTGCTCAGGGCACATGATTCTCGGACCCAATGATAACTCACACCTCGGTGTGGGTGGTGGGAGTAGTCATTTGTTGATAATGCTGGCGCGCCCTCCTGAATGTATCGAGGCTTCTCGAGATAGGGCCTGACCCGCGGAAACTTACGTCAGAAAAATTGTATTTGTCTAAACTGTTATTCTGTCAATTTTTTATTCTTTCATCAAGATGAAGAAACAAAATACGAGCCAAATGCAGAGAGCTGTCTGGAATGCAGTTCTCACCACATAAAAATCTATAGTTGTTTGAGTTTACCACTTTTAGCATGTGGTTCATTGGAGATCATTTCAATTCCACATTCAACTTGATGGTCTGAATATGATTTTGAAAAGCTAATTGCCTATTTCCGACCTCACTCACCAATATAACCACAAAAATTTAATATAATATATAATCTATGACCAATCATAATTTTTCATTTTTCCCTTCGATTCTGGGAGGTGATCGGTTCCAGGAAATGGAACCGATCACCAAAAAATTGAATTATTATTTAACAGCTGATGCCAGTCATTTTGTTCCGGAGAGTTTTTCGGTTTTTCCAAATTTTGTAACAGCAAAATGTTCTCATACTGTCGACAAATTACGAATATAGTCAATCAAAGTTTCAACGAAATCAATTGAACGCTGCTCTCATAATATTGATTACCAGCAAATGTTTGATGTGAGTTTTCGGATTGACATAACTTCTCTATTTGTGAACCAATTGAAATAAATCAGGCACAGAGCGGATATTTCGAAAATCATCGTTTTAGGTATCATTGCGTTAATCCCTAATGACAATCTTTCTCAAAAACATTCATCTTGAGACAGATAATATCAGTTAAATTTTCATTATATGTTTGAATTTTGAGCATCCTATCAATAAACAACTGAAATAAAGTCATGAAACAAAAAAAATTCAATCATTTAGATTTGATTGTTGAATTCAACCACCAAATACTTTACTGATTTGAGGAGTTTTTTGGTAGTAGCGACATCTCCGATCGAATTCATGAAAAACTACTTTTTTTAACACCAAAACTTTCATATTATTCACACCAAAACAGCAAACTCAAGACCAAATAGCCACTTTGTGGGAAAATAATCATCGGTTGCTATTATTTCATGTTGAAACCAGGGAATTGATCGGAAAATGTCGAAAGAGTTGAACTGGAGTTGAACAAGGGGTAATATCCAACCTATGTCATCATAATTATCCCAACCATCAAGTTGAAGATATTTTGTAATATCCAGTTTTGAAGTAGTCATTCCAGATTCTCATTCACTATAAATGTCGTTTACCAATTACCGTCTGCAATCTTTAAAAAATCAGTGTTTACTTTGGAATAGGGCCTTTCATTACATCACATCTCTAGTAGTTGAATAGAACTGGCCGATACTTGATGAAAATCCATATAAAAAACTAATCGATAGAGTTTAATCTATGATAAGGTTGTAATTTAGAAGTAACTCTCAGTTATGCTTGAAGAAGCTATTGTATAGCGAAACACGTGTCGCGGTTTTTGTAAAACCCTTATAGTGAAAATCATAGAATAAACTCTATTTATTAGTTTTTTCACATATCTAGTCTTATTAGGGATATTAAATTGAAAATTGATATCCCTCTCAGTATACACAAGTCACAAGAAGTTTTTTTAGGGTCGTTTCAGAAAGTTGAAACAACCTCAAAACATTCTTCATCAATTACTTTCGGTAATTCTGCTCAAAGATAATAGCCAATTCAAGGATACCTTAAAAGAGCAAAGAGAGCACGTCTACTTCAAACAACTATGCAACATATAGTGATTTAATTGAGTCAATTCTAACCATATCACGTACTTTTCTCATGAACTGCGTATATGTATGATTATTTGACCAAAGCCGTAGTTTATCATCCATAATTTTAATATAACTGCCCATTTATAAAGAGGAAATAACGTGCTAACGATACATTCCACGTTGTTAAGCATGGTTATAACTGCCCCAACAGCAATTAGGCAGCTGATTAATAAGCGATATGTCCAAGATAAAGAGGGTCCTAATAATGGCTGTTTCACTCATTGTTTGTTCTGTTTGTTTGAATTTCGATTAATAGTAGTGAGCAAATTTGATAGGAAACTTTTACTTGCATGGCAACCATTGGCGGGGAAATATTCAGACCCTGCTGTCCAGGTTAAAGAGAGACTGTTTTACCTTCAAAGAAAATGCATTTATACACTCTAAATTTTTTTATTTCAAAATACATTGAAATAATTTGGGGAAAACATGACAGTTTAACGGGGCATTAACGTTTTAACGTGCGATCTCTCAATCTGTCTCAAAATACATCATTCAACGCGTTTCGCTAATCAAGTAAGCATCATCAGGAGATGACTACTGTCCATGCTTTGTCGTATGAAAATTAATTCTGCGAATTTTCGGACTCGTGAATGGAACCCTGTGGAACACTTAGCCTAACTTATGATACAGAGTGGTATCGGTCGGTTAATCAGAATAGAGAAAACAAATATCGGTTGGTTGATTGTGTTCGATGAAATTGAACTCGAAAATGAGGGTCGAATAACAATAATAATAATAATAATAATAATGATATCAAAACTCTGAAAGTGATGTTGTAGTGGGAGGTGGTGTTGTGATAGAAAATGTGCGATGATTTGAGAAAATGAATGAGTTATTACGATGAAAATAAGATGGTGCAATTGTCAGAAGGGCACTGAGTTCTATATTCGCTAATAATGATCGGATCATCACGTAAAGTACGTTAGATTGAAGGAGAAGAAATGCAGAATTCATCGACAGAGAAAAAACAAAGATGGTGCAATATGTCTGACGGGCACTAAGTCACATCTTCGTTAATGATAATTGGATCTCAATGTTGCAGCCTATCAAATAAAAGGGAAGCGAATGCAGAATTCTTCGACAGAGAAAAAACAAAGACGATGCCAACAGGGCATTAAGCCGCATCTCCGTTAATAATAGCCGGATCGTCGCCTACAGCAGGTCAAATGGAAGGGAAAGGAATGCAGATCTCGTTGACAAAGAAGAAACAGAGATGATGCCAATAGGGCACTCACTTGTATCTCCGTTGATACTAGTCACATCATCGCGTGTAGCACATCAAATGAAAGAGAAACGAATGTCAAATGTATCAACAAAGAAAAAACAAAGATGGCCGCAACATATCAGAAGGGCACTAAGTTGTATATTCGCTAATAATGATCAGATCGTCACGCACAGCACGACAAATGGAAGGTAAATGTATGCATATTTCATCGACAAAGAAAAAACATGAATGATGCCAATAGAGCACTAAGCCGCATATACGTTAGGAATGTTTGGATCTCAACATGCAGCACATCGAATAAAAGCAGGAGGGGTATAGAATTCATGAAGAGAACCCAAAGATAATATCATGTCAAAAGGCAACTGGTTCACATCTTCGCAGACAGATTATGATGTAAAGAATAACACCATACCACCAATATACGAAGAACTTTGGAAAGATTTTCAAGGAATAAGGTATGAAGGTGGTTTTAAAAACAAGTCATACATTACAGACCCTTTCGGAAGTCCAAAAGACAAAGTTGAGAATTCGGAAATTCTGGAATTCACGAAATTGAATGTAAGGACTGCGATGCAAAATATTATGGACAGACAAAAAGATCTATTGAAGTAAGATATAAGGAACACATAGCACACTTAAAATATGGAAGACCGGAAAAATCAGCAGTCGCCCATCATATTTTGCAACAAAACCATTCCATAGAATTCAGTTCATTAAGATAAGTTAGACAAGTTAACAACAACAGGCAACTAGATGCCTATGAGAGTGTAGAAATAAATAAGCACAATAATATTATGAATAACGATGACGGACCTATACAAAATAACATACTATATAGCTTGTTAAAATAAAATAAAATAATGTTGTTGGGTTTACTGATTACTACATAAGGACACATAGCAAAAATAAATTTGGATAGGCAATATTGTGAAATTAATTTTTATACAGCAGAAAATTGTTCAATATAAACATATAAGAATTGTAAAATAATAGATAAGGCAAAATTGGAAAATTAATTTACGTTGGTATGCCTGGATGGTTTACCTGTATGAGTTACCTTTATAGCATAAATAGGATTAGCTCGCACTAGTCCTTAGTTTTAATCTTCCTCTTTGAAAATGATCACTTGGTGATCGAAACACGTGTCGAGGTGTTAGAAATAACGATTTGGTCCTGGGAAAAAACTCCAGTAATATGCATTACTACACCAAAGGTTCTAAACAGTGCATCATAAGTATATAAAAGGGGCATGGATGTTAAAGGAACACTTGAAGGAACAAACCAAAGATTTTATGAAAACTATGAGACGGGAGAACATAATACCAAGTTTAAATATACTGTACTTACTATCACTGAACAAATCACAAGTGATAGACGATATTATGAAATTTCTGAATGATTGTGAGCTAAAGTTGTAGACGAGACTAGATCTGATTTCAATGCGCACATGTTTCCATCCTCAAAATCCTTTCTTTCCCTGATCGACCCCTGGTTGTGAAAAGTAATACCCTATAACCCCCATCCCTTGTTGAAGAAAGGAAAAATATATATAGTTTCTGGCTATTAGTCCATAATATGCCTCCGAAGGCAAAACAAAAACATTTGAAGGTTATTTTGTTATGTAAAACAAAGAATCAAACTCATGTTAGTTACAGTATTCATGACTCAAAAACGACGGGAGCGATTTAATGACTTTTGATTTGTTGAATTTGCCTCTGCACGATATAGCTGAGTAACTATTGAAAGATTTAGAAAAAATTAACAAATTACCGACGTTCGGCTCGTATTTTATGGCAGTTGTCATAATGCGCCCAAAGGCAATAGAGGTTACGACATTGAATGTCAGTGAGGATTCGAAATATAACGAATCAATCCGCTGAAGATAAAGAAAAAACCGCATGAGAGGAGCGCTGTGGCCAGATCAACTGCTTGATTCATCAAACCGAGTCTGTTAGGGTATTTTTATGCTTTTCATAGACGAAGGTTCCATACATGCAGTTGAGACGCGATTAAATTTTTCGAGTGCCAGGCACTTCGCTGTTTGAGTTGGATCTTTCCTGCACTGATCAGAGGTAACATCCCGAAACCGGTCTGTACGTGATTTAACTCAAATAATTTCAGCATGATCCTGCTGCTAGATGAACAAGAAATATCTGCCAAGCTAACCTTGGTGAGGTATCTTACATAAATGTCTGTAGGATATAATTCATTATGCAACGTGGTATTAACCGGAAGGATAGTTATTTTCCAGCAGACATTTAGCAGAACCTACGGTGTAGGTAGTTGGGAGAGATGAGTCTTTCAATATTTCATTTCATTTCGAAATATTCATTTTCTATTGCTATGTTTATGTCATACTGTTATAGAGTTGAAATCTACTGATGGCTTAGTTTGATTCCTACACTTACTATTAAATGACTGTAAATAGTAAAAACTACCATGTTTGTAAGCTAGAAATAGTAGGCTGGGGCGGAGTAGCAACATCACATTTGAAAAAATTAGATGTATCATAGAAAAAGTTTCTAAAAATTATCCTCAGAAAACCAACACAATACTCATTGTTAACACTTTTCAAAGAATCAAAATTTCCCGACCTCAGACAACTTTACTTCCTAGGAACCTGTTGTGGAATAACACAAAAAATGAACAAAACTGAACTATGTAGATCACAAGCATAATACAAGACTTAAAACCCCGCAACTGAACACGACATGCTCAACAACACGACATGCTGAACAATCGTTCAGAGAACATATATTTATCTTGCATACCGGCTCTACAATTAGTTACCTCTGAAAAACAGACTTGCACCGACAACTATTTTATCGAAAAAGAATGTCAAATGAAACAGATAGAATTTTTATACATCTATTAATGGATCCCTCGAATACATGAAATGCGATCATTTGCCTTACTATACCTACCCAGAGAAATTGGATTCATGTTCATATCACTTATATTTCAGTATATTTTTGCTTATGCTCCTTTACTTGAGTGTTCCTTAAATGCTTCGAAAATGTGTATATGTCTACGAGTCAAATACAATATTAAATATCTAATGTCACTACCACACTTTTTTTTTTATATTATACGTATAATTATTCAATAAGTATACACGATGAAACAACACCCACGCTCTGGCAAGGCCTTAGTAAGTGTTCCTTCATCACTAAAATTATTTATTCCACGTAAGAACAATGTTGAAACTACCTACTAAAATAGGAACTTGTGAAGTGGGATTTCTACATCTTTACATTTTCATAACCTGAATGGGGAATGTTCCTCAATTTGGGTTATCACAGCAAATGCAAGTTTGAACAAAATAAAGTTGAGTTTAATTCATGAGTTTTTCAAATTCACTTCGAAATGTATTCAAATAGATGTTCCAAATTTTGGCTTTTGATTTTTAAAGGGATTTGTTTCTAATTCACATATTGGCAACAGTGCCTATATCAATTTGAAATGATATATACGTACCTATATATTCTACTTTAAAAAAGGAAAACTATCTTCATAAATCAACAATTGAGGCAGTTGTTTTGTTATTTATTTATATAGAGGAAGACGGGTTAGGTGCACAAAATGTCATATGTCACAGAATGTCTCAGAACTCGGAACATAAGTAAACATAACAGCATGCCTCTGAAATATGTTATCTTTGTTTGTCTCATACAGGTAACAGACTCATTGTCCTTTATTAGCTATAACCGATGTTGCCAAATGGTGAAATAGAAACGAATCCCTTTAAATGTTGAATGCATTATTTCATTCCTCTTTTTTAAGAATTTAAATAATTTTTTAAAGAAAGAAGTTGGAATAATGAGTTTGAAATGCGTTGTTTTAGAGCTCTTTTATGAAAACTACTTGATTTTCGTCAGGAGGAACATTCCCCATTGTCAAATCCATTTTACTCTCACCGTTCTGATTTATGATGTGAATATTGTGAATAAAACAGTAATACCCACGCACAGGGTGTCCTTTGTGAGTTTCCTGAATATGTACAGATTATTCAAATTGTTATTGACTAATCCTTCTACTGAAAATTTAATAAATTCATATATTATCATTATGTAGTTTTTATCTATGAATGAAATTTTCAACTGGTTTTTTATATGTATATATGGCATCAAACCTATTGCGGTGCAAAAAAATGACCTGGCAACATTAGCCCTATTCAATATGATCCTACTTCGTGCTTCACAAACCCAATTCAAGATACTTCACATGTAGTGAGGGAGCATACTAGAAGACTGGCTCTAAATCAAATCATTTAAAAGAACAATTTGTTTAGGCCAGTCTCAACTCACCTATACTTCAGAAATGGACTGACACCTATCAGAAAACAACTACTTCCCTGGCTAGTACCACGAAGGGCGTTGGATCATATCCGACAGGTGCCAGTGCAGGATTCTCCACAGAAGTAATTCCTGCGTATTCGTTTAGCGATTCAACTGCCAGAATCGATTTTCAATTATTGAAACAGGCACACTGGCAGACCGGTTTTGGGATATTTGGCCTCTCGTCAGTGCAAGGTAGTATCTATTGAGTAGTCATTCAATATTATTCCTCGACTGGATCTTCAACACAGGTTAGGGTTTTAACTGTACTTGAGTGTTTATATATTGTGATTATGTTAGTTTCACTTACAGTATTTTATATTAATTATTTTATTTTCATTTCATGTTACCCGGATGATTGTGATATTGTATGTTCTGATTTTTTGTTATTCTTATTTCATTTGTTTGTTAGTTCCCTTCATTATACTAACTTAATCTGCGAATTCCAACTATTCTGTCGGTTAGGTATATATTTTTTTAATCATATTTTATATCATATTTCATATTTATATGAGCTGCGGTTAAAGAGCCTGAACTTTGAATATTATACTTCACACTGTTATACTGTTTGTACTGTAATACTCAATGGGTCCTCAATGAGTGTCCCTTACTCGTTTAGTTGAATTTTGTGGAAAAACATACAAATGTAGACCAAAGAAATTAATTTCTTATATTACTGTGTTTATTTGTTGTTGACACAATAAATTAATAATTATTATTATTACATCATCAACATGAAATCGATGATTTTCCATACTGAATTTACGGGCAGATGGGGTATTGACAAATATGTTGTTTGTCGTTCGTTTCAGCCTAGTTCGAGAAATGATACTCTGAAAGGAATTTGATTTTCAATTATGAGAAATCATCGACTTCATGTTGATGATGATGTATCATGCTCTGACGAGAGGCCAAATAGCTCAAAACCGGTCTTCAAGTGTGCTTGCTCCAATAATTGAAAATTGATTCCGGCTGTTGTGTTGGCAACAACATATGCAGGAATAACTTCTATGAAGAATCCTGCACTGGCACCTGTCGGATATAATTCAACGCCCTTCCTGATATTAGCTAGAGAAATAGTTATTTTCTGGTATGTGTCAGTCCAATAACTTACAGTGTAGATAAGTTGAGACTGGCCTGTATGAATTGTCTTTTTAAATAATTCAATTTAAGGATCACAATATTTATCATTTCGTAGGCAGTCAAAATAATAGTCAGCTGGTCAATATTAATGCAAAATATTCTGTTCTGATGTTGCTAAAACAACCAGTTGCACTTCTTGATCAAATACTTCTGGTAGCTCAGGTTACACGACTGGAAATTACGAGTACATTTGGTTGGTGATCTTTCAGGTCAATTAGCAAAAGAAGGAATCTGCCAAATGCTAAAAATCCGATCCTGATTGGCGCTCATTCTGCGAATACTTCCGTCAGCTAGGTAACCAACACAGAGAGACGCTTTTCCATCGCTGAAAACAGATAAATTTACCTCTCTTCAGATCTACCAAATTCAAATACAAATATTCATTTTCCTAACGGACCGATACATACCTTATAAAATTGTTAATTGTCAATAAATAAATTAATATCTTATTCAAATCTATTGAAACAAAACTAAGATAGCTTTCATTTCTTTGCAGGTATCTACTGGCACCTCATAACATTATTACCTAGTGAACACCGACAATGAAGATATTTCTATATCCACTGCACGTATAATCTAATTGGTCTGTATCGCAAATTCCTATATTCCTTGCACAATTTTCCGTACAGCCGGACCGTGTACTAGTAGAATCCATTGCTAACAAAGCTTTTGAAGTCAATAAATTAGTGTGACGCCGAGATAAATTGGGAGGTAACTGGCTTAATTGGCACTAGACCAATAGACCTCATTGATTACCATAGAAATTACAAGTTCACACGTGCAGTTCGGACATGTGTATGGAAGTGGTGCGCAAAATTTCAGATCTATATGCTTATTGGGCCTACAGTGGTTCTTTTTGTTCACGGACAACCCAACTGATTTGATTAATGATATCCTCCGAATCGGTGAGACAGAAAGAAATTTGAGCAAATCGAATTTTCCGAAGATTGTTTATTTATTTATTTGCTCAACGGCAAAAACAATTTACAAAAACATATTTAACAAAGTGTGAGGAACAACAAAGTATTTTTAAATGCTCATTTCTGATGTCTACATTACAATTTACAATTTTACAAAACATTCAGCAAGGTGTGAATTACAAAATATTAATAAATCCTTATGTTTAGTGATACTGAAAGATGATACAATTCTGGAACTTACAAGAAAAAAGATGTAACAAATCTGGTACTTTCCAAGAAAATGGTGAGGTAAGGAAAGTTTTGAAGATGCTATAGCCTTCTCAATTGATTTTTAAAAACCTGAAGTGATACATTGAACAGATCTAAGTTATTATGATATTGATTTTCCAGCTTCAAAATACGAGGCATCGGACTGTTCAAGGCATAATTGGTATGGAAAAAATCTATATGATAAATGTCAGGACTTCTCGTATATTTCTCTTCAATATGAAAAGTTATCAGTTGAAATAGTTCTGGGCAGTTTATCTCACTATTTATTAATTTGAAGAGGAAACTCAAGTTATTAGAAATTCTCCTATCTTCCAATGATTTTATATTAAACTTAGTTAAGAGTTGACTGTACTCATATTCATTTCGTTGAATACCAAAGTGAAAAGCACAATTTTTCAAGAATTTCTTTTGAACATTCTCAATCAAATCGATATTTACATTATAGTATGGGTCCCATGTAACCGAACAATATGGATCTTACGAAAGCACAATATCAAATCTTTTTTGTTTCAATTGGAAAATCAGTAGAAATTCTGAACACCAAATCCAGCATTTTGAGACTTTTTGCCACAATTTCTGTTACTTGAAGATTAAAATTAATTTCGCAATCAAATTTAACTCCCAGATCGCGAATAAATGTTTCTATTTCAAGAGCTATTTTATTCGATGTATATTCAAACAATATTGGACTTCTAATTTTAGCGAACGTAATGATTTGACACTTATCAATGTTTACCTCTAACAAATTATTTCAACACCACATGGTGGTGGACATGCTTCGATGTCTTATGGAATATTTGAAGGTGCGAATTTGAATTACTGCTTGCTCTGAAAAATGTGCATGCATAGATATGATTATAATTGTAACTGCGGTTTTGTTCAACAAACGCCACTGTCATTGCTGATTTCTCACCACTCACTCATATTTAAACGCGTTTCGCTAGCCAAGTTAGCGTCCTCAGGAGATCATTATTCCTCTGAGTGATGACTATTTATGGGTCTTTCGAGTACTTTCACTTATCTCTGCTTTCCTTTTTTCGCCTCACCGGTTTAGTGGGAGATTACTGTTTGGAGAGAGTTGGTCATTTTTCGCTTGATTATGAGTTTTCATATGTTGCATATCTCTACGCTAGCTTGGCTGAATACATTGTTGGCTCCTTTGAATCTCCTCCTAAACCAATGTTCCTCCCTATGTATTATCTCTATTTGGGATCACTCGATGTTATGTTGATGAGTCCAAACATGCTCAGCTATTCCTGATTTGCTGATTCCCCCTCTCTGTGTGTGTTTCTTCTGCTCGGCAATGCGAACATTCAATGGCCTTTTATTTAGGACATTCGGTACATTTATAATCATTCTCTCGCCTAGCGATTCACTTATTTTCAAAGTTCATCTGCATTTGTAGACCGATAACTCAAGCCAAGCAGGTGCAGAAGATTCAAACGCTGAAAACAAGATTACCCAACGGATAGCAGCGGGAACGCTCCTAAGCAATAATAGGAGTAAGTAACAGGTAGTAAAATTTATGGCGCTATAAATTATACGTAATTATGTAATGCTGGCTAATTCCTATTAATTATCATGTGTAGGTAAAAAAGAGAAAAAAATGTAAATTGCCTCAGATCTAATTACTGATTATCAGAAAATGCAAATTTGAGAATTTGAATAAGTACAAGTATGGTATCATAGCCATTAATCATATAGAAGGGTGCTAAAACATATACTTTTCTTTCGGAAACAAATACAAAAAAGGTAATAAAATATTCAAGGGTGGAACTGATTCATATAAATTTATAATTGTCTGTCTTGAAGTCTTTTAGTGTCAACAATCCTCACCCACATCAGCGATTCGAACAAGTTTGTGTATGGAGAAGTTTTCATTTGATACATCTTTGGTCATTTCATATTTTTTTCAAGGATATTTTGTTCTTGACATAGAAAATTATACAGCCATCAACCAGGGAACATGAAGTTCTCTGATAAGTCATGAAAATATACTGTAATTGACCGGTAAACCTTGTTTTTCGTTTGGAAAATGGCATAAAAATCATGTTTCTATAATACTCAATCATTGAAGCATGGAAATGATTGACATATAGCATCCAAAAATAAACGTCTTGCTAATGACAGTTACAAACACATAAATAAGGAAATATTTCATAATGGATGAAAATAATGAGCATCTTTGAAATAATGTCTTCTATATCTAATGAACACGTTATTGCAGATCTTCAAATTCTCATCGTCAAATATTTATTACCTTTTTTTTTGGAAGTGGTTCTTGATGAGTATAATGTGTTTGGACTCTCATTGTCTGGAATGGTATAATCAGGTTTGAAATCTAGAGATTGATTTGTTTTTCCATATATTTTGAACCTGTTGACACTGTTCATTTTCTGTTTGTCACGATTAGGAAATGAAATTGCTATCGATTTCAATTCATCAACAGAAATACGCAATTTCATCGATTCAAAAAATTCATATTAACATTGGCTTACAGAAAAATATCTAATTTTATATATATCAATGATGTTCAGTGTTTCACCAAATTTTTTATTGATAAAACAAATGTATACATAATATCCCGTAACTTATTTATAGATCGATTCTCTGATCATCTTATTACTAACATCATTGTCTGACATTATGAAAACGTGTTTCTACATAACCAATGTAGGGATTCTATTCTGATAGAAAGATCATTTGCATATACTTTTTGAACTCATCTCCTTAAAACTGTTTGAGATGTCATTCAATACACAATATGAAAAAAAGTTCATCAACTACCAGTGACATTCCAACATCAAGATTTTTGTCGTAAAATATTGATTTATTACAAATTACTGCCAAGCATCACTTTTTCAAATTTATTCTCATATGTCTAAATTTTTCAATATTCATGAACTGAAGCAAAATATATTCCAAATAGATCACAAAATATGTTATAACTCAACAATTGACAGGGACAACCATTTCCACACAGTCTTAAAATTCTACGTTAGTATTCTTGGTTTTAACTTGGATAAAAATTTCTACAGAAAAGTTCAATGTGGTCAATTGTTTCATAGCCACCATTCACTGAATTTCATGATACGAATATCAATTAAACCAAATTATAGTTACTAGAGATACATAATTTCGTTTCAGTTCATCTCCATCGCTCAAAAACAAAGTTTTGGAATGATGTTCAAAATTCAAGAACCTGTTGCTCTAAGCAACTCCAAAGAGTTTTTTATTGGGAACCTTCTGTAACATTTAATGTATAGTTAAATTCTCAGTATTCATGACCATTATACCAAAAATATATGAAATCCATGATCTGAACATTAGAAGGAACACACCTTCTCTGTTTGGCTAATGGAATTGTATTAATAATAATAATAATTTCTTTATTTTCACAAATTAGTTAGCTAGTTTGCTCATTAACAGTATGATAATACAAATTAAAAAAAAAATTAATGAAGTCAAGTAGTCATAAAGAAACAGTATAAAAAAATGTATTTACATATAAAATGACAAGAATGAGTAAATATATCTCTGGATGGATTTCTTGAAAATATGTGCATTTCCTGAAACTTCAATGTCGTCGGTAGGTTTGTTGTACAGTTGGCATCACTGATATTCAAAACTTTTTTGGTAAATTGCAGTCAGATGTTGACTGGGTAAGGAGTAAGTGGACATTTCGAGTCAAATGGGTATGTGATGTTCCATTAGCAGCCAATTTGTTTTTATTGCGGTATACATATATGCATGCCTCAAGTATGTACATTCCTGCAACTGTTGATATTTTCAACTTCTGAAACGCTCCCCTACAAGAATCCCTAAATCCCAACTTAGCAATGATCCATACAGCATACTTCTGTATCATAAACACTCGATCCACAGAGGAGCTTGTGTGCCAGTTCAGTATGCCATACCTGAAGTGAGAATTGAAATTCGCAATACAAAGCGTAGGTAGAATCCCTTGACTGTAGTTAGTGGGGAGATACCTGAGATAATAACCTAAACTTTTTACACAAATTATCTTCTTGTGGCTTCCATTGCAAGTTGTTATCAAAAATAACTCCTAACAATTTGGTCGTTGTTATGGGATCCAATGATAATTCAGTATTCTGGTATAGACTCACCTCATGGTGTTGTTGTCGTACCATGAATTGTACCGTCCTAGTTTTTGTTTTATTCATTTGCAAGTCGTTTTTTTCAGACCAAGTGATAACTCTACCCTATTCTACTCTATTTAGATACACTGATAGATCATTTGCAAAAGCTGAATAAAGAAAAGGTCCCAAAAATGGATCCCTGAGGCATAGGTAGTCAGTTCTTTAATGATATGATCATTTTCAATATAAAAGGTATGTCAAAGAAATGAGATAAATGTTTAAATTTCGCGGGCTAAGTTCATTCCATTAGCGATTTTTTAATTTTTTTCACAGATCCAGCTGTAAAACTAATTAATAATTATTTTGCGCTTGAGAATACTATTGTCTAGCAAAACACGTGTCGCGGTTTTTGTGAAACCCTTTATAGTGAAAATCATACAATAATTGTTATCATATAGTTTTATTAAATTATTCAGCTGTTTTGCATGTTCAGGATTGAAAATTAGAAGTATTTTGCGTATTCAGCAATTTCCTGCTGAGCAAAAAAATATTTTGAAGACTTTGTATTAAATTTTGTATGAAAAACGTATTTAGGCGCTCAAAAACACTGAAAATGTTGACAATGGCATACAGTGATTGAACTCTGAATAAGAAAACTGTTTACAAGTGGTACTAGGATATCACAGAAGTTCGTGAAGATGTGAATGACGACACTCGCCCTGGACACCTCAACACATCAACAACCGATGAAAATGTTGAGGAAGTGAAGAAAATTGTTATGAAGAATCATGGAATCACTAAAGGAGAAGTTGCTTAGGATGTTGACATATCACTTGGCTCATGCCATGAAATTTGTTAAATTTCATGGCATGAGCCAAGTGCGTGACAGGGATAAAACAACATAATTTACAACACATGCCAAACTTCCATTATTTATTTATTCATTTATTCCATACACTATTCTACAGGATGAACCCAATTACAGATTTGTGAATTTATATTGAAAAAAATTGATGAAAACAGAACTGTCAGTTAGCTAAAAAATGTCTTTTGATTTTTATAATCTGACAGTTAAATATATCTAGGACATGACTAACAGAATTAGAGGTATAGCACATTGTATAAATTGGAGATTTTTTTATTATATTTGTACGCGGAGGGTTGAGATAAAATGTGACACTATTCCTAGATGACCGTCTAGGAACCCAAAAATTCAAAATATGTAACAGTTGAGAGAAGGTGATGATATTGTTTATGACCTTGAATAAAAAAAGAAATGAATAATATTCACGCCTTACCTCGAGACTACAAACTTTGTGAGTTACAAGCAATTCATAATAGGGTATTCCTACAGTAGGATACGTGCTCTCAAGTTTTAATGACATATATTTTAAGAAGCGCCTCTGTAGGGCTTCTAGTTGATTTATATGAACCTGATAGTAGGGACTCCACACGACAGATGCATATTCCAGCCTAGATCGAACAAAAGTGAAATAAAGTAATTTCAATGTTGAAGATTTTTCGAAGTCTTCTGTATTTCTAATTAAGAATCCATACATGCGATAAGCTGCTGTTAGAGTAGTGTCAATATGTTTATTGAAAGAGAGGAATGAATCAAAAATAACACCTAGATCAGTGAGTGTTTCAGGACGCTCCAGAACTTGATTGTTTATCACGTAGTTGTGTAAATTCAGGTTGGTTTTCAGTGAGTTAGACATTACATTACATCTGGATATGTTGAGTTTCAAGTCATCTGCGTATAAAAGGAAATTGACATCAATCTCAGCTCCGATATCATTAATGAACATATTGAATAGTAGGGGTCCTAGATTTGATCCTTGTGGTACACCAGATGTGGCTATATAGTCGGTAGACTTGAGGCCATTGAGTTGGACGTACTGCTTATGGTTGTAAAAATACGATCTAAAGAGAATAATTAAGTCATTGGATAACCCAAAAAGTTGAAAGCTTGTTGAGCAGGATACTATGGTCAAGTCTGTCGAACGCCTTAGAAAAATCAATGAAGATGACACCAGTCTGAAACTCATAATCAATACCATCTGCAACACATTGAGTGATTGTTAGAAGATTCGTGGTGGTTGAACGTCCTTTCATGAAACCATGTTGATTGGGGCTAATAATATTGCTGACTTGACAATAGATTGTCTTCTCAAGAAGCATCTCAAACGCTTCACAAAAGTTGCATATGATAGAGATTGGTCTGTAATTTCGTATCTCACTTTTATCTCCTTTTTTAAAAATTGGTCAGACTTTTGACATTTCCCATATTGAAGGTACAGTTGATGTTTTCAGGCATATATTAATTAGAGTTGTTACTGGTTCAGCCAGAGCTGAGGCACAATCTTTAATGATGAATGCTGGAATATGATCAGGTCCTGCAGTAAATGTAGGCTTCAATTTTTTTTAGGGTATGATAAACATCTTCAATACTGAAGTTTTTGATTGCTAAGCTGGGAATATCACTACTGTTGTTCGCATGGTCACTTAATGTTGACACTATATAAGAAACACTGAAGAAATCTGCAAAACCATCAAGAATATCTGAGGGATTATCGAATAGCTTGCCTCCATATAAAATTTTATCTTCGATATCTTTCGTATGTTTTGACTTGTTAATGAATTACCAAAACTTATTGGGGTTATGGATAATCTTGCTCTCAGTTTTCTGAAAGAATTTTTTACAAGCTATTCTAATGGCTGCTTTGATTTCTGCCCGAAGACGTTTGAATTCGAGAAAAGTGTGAATGTCGCCGTTTTTTTTGTATTTAAACCAAAATTTTGTTTTAGTTCGAATTTTCTTTATCAATGCACCATCAAAGTAGGCTGGATAATTATTTTTAGATTTTATCGAGAATTTTTTTGGCACGCAGCAATCGAATTCACTGTATAGTTTTTCATGAAAGTGAAGACAGGAATCATCTGCATTGCGAAATGTATTTAGAAACGTCCAATCGAATTTGAGGATCAGCTCATACATGAGCAGAAAGTTAACTTTTTAAAATTTGTATGCATGTTGGAAACATGATGCAAATTAATTCTTCGAGATCGTTTTGAAGTTCAGTTCGCATGTTATTTCCAAAACAGGATGATGACCGTCCTCTTTTACTAATGAATTCAGGGATTTTTCAACGAGGCAGAAGTGATTGCAGAATACCAGATCTAAAAGTCTGTGTATCTCATTGAACACAAAGTTATTTTGCGATAAGCCGAAAAACTCTGACATGTTGTTCAACAAAGTAGTATGCGGGCTACTACGATCTGTTTCTGAATATGACGCATATTCAGGTACGTTGAAGTCTCCAGCCATCAGAATTGCATGGTCATACAGTGGGTCAAGCGATTCTACAGCTTCCCAGAAAGTTTCAATTTCATTTATCGTTGTTTTAGGGGGGATATAAACGCATATCAGAAAGAGACTGTTTTCGGAGAAAGATACTTTCACAACTACTGTGTCAATAAAGCCAGACACTGGAAAATGATAATTTAACAAATTGATATATTTATGATATATGATATTTATGATATTTGAAATTGAGATGTGACGTAATCGGCCGATAATCCCTGAAAATCCATGATGTATTTAAGAAAAACTTCGATGTGGAATTTTCACTTTACAAAAACACAACATGTGTTTCGTTATATCGTACAATAGCTTCTTCAGACGTCTCTTTACTCTACACGTTTTTGTAAATCTGTTTATAAAAACTATAATAATTTTCAGTTGAAGGTGATTCATTAGCATCGTCGCACTTGAAGGGATCAACGGATAATCCTCTTACCAACTCTGCAGAGGCGTACCAAAAAAATATTTTTATTTATTTAAACACATAGGTAATTACGTAAAAATTGTTATAGTAGGTGGTGCTACCTGGTGTCAATGGTAAAACTGATTACATTTTCTTATTATGCCTAATACAGTAAGGTCAGGTGGGGTGAGTGCGATTTTGGGAAAAGTGCATCCAACGACTCTGAAAAATTAATTTCGTAAGTTTAGGGTGCGCCATCTATGGATTTTAATTGAAACGTTCATACCTCATCGTTAGGAATCGATAAAACGCGGAAACAGTGCGTGTCACTTCGGCAAAACCTGTTGGAACGCCAACGTGAATTTTCATATCCTTGTGTCAATTGGATTATTTCGTTCTGATAATTGATTTCTATGTTGTCGTTGGGTAAGTGTAAAAGTGTTTATATGTAATAGTGTTCGCTTTTGGTATAATTCAATGGGGGCATGTTGGTTTTTTAGAGGTTAAGCTAAGAACAGAAATTCGCTTAGGTGTGCACTTCCCCCGGCAAAATTTGATATTGGGGAAAGTGCGCATTTGTCGTAAGGGGGAAGTGCACATGGAGTGTGCTCTTACCCCATTACATTTTCTTTATTTTATTTTGTAGTTTTTTTACAAAATGCCACGAGTTTACGTGAGAACTTCACAGCGAGGACAGTCGTACACCCAAGAAACCTTGAGACGTGCCGTGGAAGAAATTCGTAATGGTGTAATAAGACCAAAACGAGCTGCAGCGTTATACAGAATTCCATTATCAACCATTCGAGATCACCTAAAAGGAAGACGTGGAACGAAAAGCTCATCATTTGGTAGACCGCCTGCACTTCCAGAAGAACATGAACGAAAATTGGCAAATTGTTTAAATAAATGGAGACGTGGGGATTTGGCTTGAGCCGGTTGGAGTTGCTTGATATTGGAAAACAATATGTTGACAAAAATAATCTAAAAACACCATTTACTGTAAGTTCCGAGCCAGGTTTCCGTCAACATAAAAACCTTATTCTCATTCATCGAGACTGCATCAAAAACTTGTCTAGTTTTTGTTCGTATCCCTCTCGTATTTTGATAAGCTATATACAACTTATCACGTTTCATAGACCTTGTTTGTGAATCAGTTTCACTCACGGGAGGTGAGGGAGAACTTGTTTCTGATTGCTACTTTGAGAGAAATAAGTTATTTTTGAATTTTCTTCTATTCTTCAAACTACAACAGTTAGAACATTCCTTCGCTTGGAATTTACATTGTTTGAGGTCATGATTTTAACCGCAAATTTGGCAAGAAAAAGATTTTTTTGCAGTTTCGAGATGAATGATTGTATTCGTTGCAATTGAAACAGCGATTCATATTAGTAGCATCGTAAATCACGCAACTATCATAAGCAACAAAAACATTACCTGCTTTCAGAGCGCGATCGTAAGTAAATTTGTCTACTTCTACAAGTACTTGCCAGATTCCTACTTTTTTCTTTGTTTGGGATATTTTTAGTATTTCATAGATCGAGTCATCTAGAAATATGTCACGATTACATTTCAGAAGATAATTCCGCAGTTATATTTTTATATTCATTACATATTTTCTGAGGCTGAATAAGATTGGAGTTTAAGTCATGAAAATAATCTGAACTCACAGCCCTAAAGCCGCATTCTTTGTACGTCATCAGGATGCTGTTCATTTCCAATATGAAAATCAAACATTTATGTTACGGTTGATGAGAAAATGTATAGTAGTCTGGTATAAATTACTATCACTTTCATAAATCCTTGATATCTTATGCAAGTAGCGCGATTTCTGTTACTTCTCTTAAGAGGAACGGCCATCTTAGTTATATATCCCATTAGATAGAGCCAGTTTAATGAGTTTTGATGGTGTTGGAGCCAGAAACGTGAGCGCTATAGGCTGTGAATTAATTAACCAATGCTAGGTGAGTATTATGTGGGGAAACATGCAATGTGTTACCCACTCATTGCGCTACTCAATTTCACAGGATGATGTGATACTCTCTGCGGAATATTAATTAGTTTTCATAATAAACATCGACTATTACCGGCGTTTGTTATACATGTTGGTAATTTACAATTCATAGCTAAATGTTTGATTATCCCTGGAAGACAATGATCAACGTATGTATGATCTACTAAATATGAGAGTTTGATGCTCATATCGTATCAAACATAAAATAATGAATACCGCACTGATAGCTGTCATGTCTTTTATCAAGTCGCTCCTATAGTGTACTCGCGTAAGTATTCTGCATTTGAATAATTACTTCAAACCCCTTTGAGTCCGAGGTTAAGCCTTCATCTTCTCAAGTAGAAATGTGCTAAGAAACTGTCATCATCATTTATGAGATCATAATATCGTGTATTGTTCTGCCGAAATACTATAATAATAATAATTTCATTCATTCATTTGAAAGGTTTCGCTCAGCATAATAATAATAGTAATAGTTGTATAAAGAAAACTGACGATAAGTGCAATAGCACTTGCTTCGTATAACAGGAACAATAAAATTTCGAGAATTTATCAAAACGCAGATATATTAAAAAGATATAAAGTTGAAGCTATGAAATTATTGATAGTTGAAAAGATATATATAAGAGTTTAAGATATAACTATCGTTAGTGGTGATTTCAGTTTCACAACTCAAAATACAATGTAAATAAAAGTGAAACTTTCAAATAATGGAAATAATAATACATACCTATATACTAGTAATAAAAAATGGTTCAATAATTGGAACACAATGCAATATATAATATAAATAGAATGATGTAGTGTGTGGTTTCCTAATTATAAACATGTTCATTGAATTCAAGTTTTTTTCTATCAACAAAATCGGAAACTACTATCCTAGGTTGAAGAAGGGTAATTTCGCCGATACTGATGCGTTGGTCGTGGCCAAGATACCCACATTCATCGAAAGACTGTTCTGACCTCTATGAAATATCGTCAGATGATTACTTGAAAGTAATTGATTCTTCATTTCCAAATATATTCGTAAGTTCCTCTCTGCAAATTTTTGTCGCAATTAATTCACTTTTTTATATATACCAAATATCCAAATCAACCACAACATTATGAATCCGTTTTTTATACAACTTTTTTGGGTATTTTCACCTTCCATAATCTGAAAAATATGAAAATTATAATGGAGAACTTTATCCAAGTGCAGAAAGAGCATAGGTACTTTTCATTTTACCCCGATAAGTTACTGCGTAAAATCAAAGTATTTTTCACAGAGAGACATTTTCTATTTACCAGTAACTTGTCGTATTTAACAATTTTGCCTAGATAAAATTGCCAATAAATAGTACAATACTCATCTTAACGTTTCGGAGTCCCAATTCTACCTCCGTCTTCAGAAATGGACAAAAAATTCAAAGATATTTGCAGTTATTCCTTTGCTGATTATTCATTTCTCAACTTCTTTGACAGATGTCAAATGAGTTTTTCTTTTTAATAACGCTTAATTCTGATTAATTTCGTTATAATACAGTGAATAGCGCAGTCCATATTACCGATTCGAAAAAGAGTCAGGATATTATAATGTATACTACTACCGGTCGGTAGCCAAGCGGTTCGGCGTGGGTGCTTTGTTCACTCACTCGAATTGACTGCCGTGTTGGTCGGTGGTTCAAGCCCTAGTCTGAACGATCGATCTTCACTTGCTATCGTCCAACCCGTGTTAGGAATCACACGTTAAAAGATAAGACCTTGTTAATCCTTAGCTCGCACAAGTTTCGACTTCTGAGGGTTTTCGTTTGTAGGGATGCGACAGCTGGTTATCGGAAAAACAGATTTTGAATAGATTTTTGAGAGATACAAATGTATGAAAACCATCCAAATAAGATATATTAAAAAACAAACACGGTCCTTGAAAATTATTCGACGAAACTTTGGATCGTCTGGGTCACCTTTCTTCTGCAGATAAAAATCTGGATAAGGTGTACTACTCTATTTTGTAGCTGATGATTGTATGCATTTCTGAGTATTGGAAACGAAATGATGAAAGAATATTCCAGCTTAAACTCTGGAAGGGTTTTCCTCATCCAGAAATATTATCTTTTGTTTCTGAATATTGCTCAAACCAATGACATTTCTGTCAAAATACGAAAGTCTATCATAGTGTAGTATTGATACTTTCATATTCAGAAATGAACAAGAACGAAGCCAAAGGGGGGATCTGGGGGTAATTGATCCCCCCCGAAAGTTCTACAAGCAACTTCGATCCAAAAATTATATCAAATACAACGATTCCCTCTGAATCCGTTCGGGATTCGATATAATCAATTATTTATGTAGAGAAAAATATCTGATTAGTATGGCTACCGGTTTAAGCTTGAAATGAATCCCCTTATCCAAAGTTATTTCAGCTCTACCGCTATGCCATTAGAGTGCCTCAAATCCATTTCCGAGAGTTTTCAACCCCAGTTCGTTCAAGCTCCTCATCACTTTTACAAGATATCTATTTATTCTGGTAAATGAGGCATACAAGCTACTTTTCCACTCTCTTAAGTTTCAATATCAAAATATGCGTTGAAAATAGGGCAATCGATAATCCAGTGGTATTGAAGATGTGGTCTTTGAGGTAGTTTTCCTCAGTAGTACACACCCGTTTTTCATCGTAAATAAACATTTTTCATCAATGGCAATAACAGAAGAAGAGGGATGAAATCAAATTCGAATCAGAAATCTTGTGGGCAACGATACCACAAATGATTCAAATTTAATATGGTTATTTTTTCACAATGGACTCATACTTGATGGATAGAAATTAGGAGGATTTTTTATGTCATTTCGACTTCGTCAATGTGGATAAAGGTTTTGAAAATAACATACTTAAAAATATTCATAACATACGTAAACTGGGGTGAAGGTTCAAATTTCGCTGGCTGTGTACATTCGATCAGAGACTCTTTTATATTGGAACACTCGTCTCGAACATATTTTCCCAGTTCCAGCTGTTCATGTTGAGTTTGTTGGTAAGAGACATAAAAGTTAGAAGTGTTTACGTTTTCGGCGATTTTCTGCTATCGAAAAACAAATATATCAAAGAATTTGCATCAAACTTCGTGTAAGAAAGGGAATGGAGTGCTCAAAAACATTTGAAATGTTGACAGTGGCATATGGTGATTGTACTCTGAGTCAGAAAAATGTTTACGAGTAGTATGAGCTTTCCACAGAACGTCGGGATGATGTGACTGATGACGATCGCGCTGAACGTCCCAGCACATCAACAACCGATCAAAATGTTGAGAATATAAGTAATACTAACCGGTAGTAATGAGGTACTAGTAACAGGTGGTAGTTAGGCCACCAGCATATAGAAACACTAACAAATCAGTGAACATCAGTCATAATGATCTCCTGAGGACGCTAATTTCGTTAGCAAACGCGCGTCGAGAAACTGTAATTTTGTTCTGGTGTTGGAAAAGTGTTTTTCAAAAGATGTGTTTTATATATTCACCACATTTCAGTCATATTCAAATCGAATAAACCTCGACTAATAAATGAACCCTGTATATCTAATTATTTCAATTATTCCCTAGCCGTACAACCGTGAAGATGAATTAATTCAAATGTGAATGGGATGATGACTGCCGGAGTCTGTGATAGGAAACTACAGTATATAAGACATGAATCAACTCAACAAAGCAATATGTAAAATTTCCCCAAACTAGAAGAAAAACAAAGGGTCCCAAACCGATATCTTGAGGCGACTTGACAAAAACCATCGCCTTAATCCAAGTGAAATACAACTGAATGCGAGTTACCCGAATAAGATAAGGGTGATTATCTTGTTCAAAACATTAATCAAGGAAGGTTGGATTCCCATTTCTTGTTAAGTACAAAATTTGCCAAGCCAACTCTGAAAAACAGACCTTTGTCAACGCCATTCTGTCTGGTAAGGGTCAGGAAAACATATATTGTAAATGTTTCTATCATGTGATCCCTCCTAAATGAGTTCAAAAGACAGTATTTTTTGGCGAAGAGTTTGAAATAATGAATGAGTGATGAAAATTGATTTTGAAACTAGGAAAAAGCAGGAGATATATTTAATTATTTTCTTTACCAACATTATTGATAGTACATGTGCAGCAATCCGGACATGAAACTGCACTGGATGTTTTGTAACTTAGTTCGACATTATCTTCGTCTCTGACTAGTTTTCTGGAAAACAGGAGTCCAAATTTGAAAAACGATCAACTTATATTCTGTTTTCATAGAAAGTCTTTTGGATTTGACTCTCATTTAGTGAATCTCCTTATCAGACTGAAATATTTACGTTGGATTTGAATCGCTGTAGATCAAATTCATCTTGAAAAACGTTTTCATGAAGTTTATATCACACGAATGCAGTTCTCCAATGATGGAGTGTTTTGACACTGGAGATCGTGGTGTACTGTATTGAACCTGAAAACGATGAGCAGCCGCAGTCCGTCGCGTATTTCTGATTTGTATCGCTTTTGGTGGAGTCAAATGTGCCAGGTGACCTGAACACCTCCCGTGGAAGTATCTATAAAAGAGAGACAAATCTCCAACCTTCCTTCGATGTACGTGTCTCCAATCAGGCGAATCGCTTTTTTCTGGATAGAATCCAGCAGCTTCAGGGTATGCTTGGTGGCGGAGCTCCATACTTTTGAACAATACTCCAAAGAAGGTCTGATATGAGATTTTTAAAGCATCAAAAGTTGCTGAGGTTTGTATAGTTTTCTGGTTCCGAACAGTGTTTCAAGCTTTTGAGGAACAGCCTCTGCAATATCAAGGACATGATTGTGTCAAGACATATTGGTGACCATTTCAAACCCCAACAAACTCGACAAAGCAGAAAGCGGAATTGTCTGTCCTGACAGTATCATATCCGCTTTGGTGACATTTATCTTTTTGGAGAAAACCGATGCCTGGGATTTCGTGGCATTGAATTGAATCTGGTGACTTTCACCCCAATTCGAAATCACCTTCATATCATCATCAAGATATGCAGCCTCCCACTGCCAGTAAAGATGTACTTCTGCAGCCGATGTCCTGGAATCCAAATGAAATGATGAGACTAGTGTGCTGTCGTCAGCAAAGCAATATATTGGATTCTTATTTTATTCCAATAAGTCGTTGATATACAATAAAAAGACAGTTGGAGGCAATATGGATCCCTCCATCATAATTTATATATTTTTCGATTGTGGAAGGTGAAAATATCCAGAAAACGGTTGATGAAAACCTTCTTCACAAAAAATGACTTCCAGTCAACAATTGGATAGCGAATCACGTGGTTTTGGTAACCGTCCCGTGAAAATTTCACAATTAAGTGTTTCTCAAATAGATGAACAGGTGGTTGATATATGAACTCGGGTTCATCAAGCACAAATTTGACGAAGAATTGAAATGAACATATACTCATCGAAAGTCTGTGATGATTATCTTTCATGTTCTTCCTCATGAAAATAACGATTAATTGAATCTTTTTGATTATTTTGAATCATATTCCCCAATAATAAGAGCCATATGTCTTCAATAACAAAAAAAAACGATTTTTTATTATGAAAAAACATAATTCAACCAATGTCTGAATATTTGACGTTTCTGTTGAATGAGAAATTTAATTCTTTAACTATTTACTATATCTGAATCCATTGATGCATATGATATCATGCTTCTTCACTGTTGTCCACTCAAATTACCTTACTCAACAAATATTTCCAATTGATGTTCATGATGTTTCATCAATTTGGGAATGTGTTCAGACATACTCTTTTTTTGTACAAACATTCTTCATCACTGGTACAAGAAAATTCCTTCCCACATGAGCTACAAATTTCCAAGAGAAATTTGGAGTTGTTTAGCTTGGTGTAATAAACACCAAGATTACAGGACGCTTTTTTTTGAGATATCTTATATTCGAAATATTTCTCAAGGACTTCCCAAAATGATGGAGCTCCGCCACACCGCAAAACTATTTGCAAATATTTTCTCAATACGACTATGTCAAGATAATGGATAGGAAACAATGATCTTATTAAATGGCCACCACGTTGACATGACCTGACACGCCTGAATTTTTTATCGTGAGGCTTCTTTGAATACAAGGTATTCGGTTGAAATTGTGACAATATTGACGAAATAATGGAAACAATGAGGAGGGCTTGCATGGCTGTAACTTCACGAATGCTGATAAATTATAATTAATATATTATTGCAAGAGCGAAGATGTGTTTATGGAACCATGGACGTCAATTTGAACATTGAATGAGATATCGGAAAGGGCGTAGGTGGTTAGGAGTATTTGACTTAATTTTTTTCTGTTTGCTAACTGATATATAACATGTTTCTTATATATATATATATATATATATATATATATAATTTATTGTCCAAAGAAAAAATCTTGTTGACAAAGTTAGTATATAAATACCTATAGAAGAATACATAAATGTCCTATGTATATAAAATATAGATAAAATATAATGTAAACTTGTGTATAAAAACACTGAATGAAAAACCACAAACAATGGTTGAAACATACATACACATAAAACATGCTAAGTTAAATTTGATCAGAATAGAACTCAGTCAAACTGTAATAGGGTCTACTACTCAAAATTTCTCCAATCATTTTTCTGTACTGATTGGTATCAATATTTATCTCTTTAGTGTGACTCGGCAGATGGTTATACATCTTCACACCATTGTAAAATAAGGAGTCTTTGACCAGAGAGTTGCAAGGGCTAGGTAATTTTAAATTTTTTTGCACGCTCTAACGAGTTGTATAGTGATGGGAGGTAACCTCAAGTTTCACAAGATGTTTCTTAATTAAACACACTGTCTCCAGAATAAAAAGAGTTACAACCGTCAAATGTTTTTATCTATAAACAGTTGCCTGCATGAGTCACGAGGTTTAACTTTGCACAAGTATCGTATAGCTCTCTTCTCTAATAGAAATACAGACTCCAGCAAATTAAAGCTACACACACCCCAAAAGTATACCGTACCTTAAGTGAGACTGTACCAAAGCGTGATTTGCTGTTTTGGCAGTATAAACTCCCAGTTCTCTAGCAATAACTTTCACTGCATAACAGCCGGTAAAAATTTTACTTTCCATTTTTCTGATGTGAGCGGCAAATTTCAGTCCACCGTCTATATACAGTCCCAGAAATTTAGTACACTCTCTGTCCTCAATGATACCACTCGCTACAGATAAATTCTGAAGTGAACATTTGAAAGTCATAATATTTGTTTTCAAAATATTAAGGGAGAGTAGAGTGGAATCACACCAAAACTTGATTTTTTGTATATCATCAGCTATTGTCTCATTGAGTATATCTATACCTTTACTATGCCACAATACAGTAGTGTCGTCAGCGAAGAGAGTGAATGTTCCAGACATACTTATGTTCATCAAATCGTTAATATACAACAGGAACAATATGGGACCGATAACCGATCCCTGTGGTACACTAGTATTTATTTTAATACTGTTTGAACATTTAATCGTTTTCACAATCTGACTGCGACCATTGTGTTATCACCGTAGTGTTATCCCTACACATCCATAGATATTCAGCTTTCGTAGCAGTATTTTATGATCAACGCAGTAAAACGCTTTTGTGTGGTCATGAAATACTGCTGCAGCAGCATCTCCATCATTCTTTCTGGGATACCCCTCAAACAGGAAACAGAATATTGCATCATGCGTGCTCTTGTTGCTTGTTGTCTTTTTTTAACAAGTTTTTCGATTATTTTTGCAATAGTAGTTCTTCCGATATAGGTTATGTGTAGCTTTGACTTCTACACCCAAAAAATATCTGATGTTGTTTTTTGAGGGACTCCGACAGGAAATTGTATGACCATACAGTGATGTTGAGAAAAATGTCGAGATACACGTTTATACATAGCTGAATTTGTTAATACAGTGGCTCCAAAAATCGACAAAAAACTAAAGATCTGTATTTAGAAGAAAAGTTGATAATGGAGTCTAATGAACGAAACACTATCGAAAGTTTTATTAGCTTTTTTAATATTATTCGAAATGAAGGCGGTAGAGCCAAAAAACAAATTTCGACAATGGCGAATATTTCAAAAACACTTAAACCGACCTATGAGATCTTACTGGGATAGCAATAGTTGGATCAGCTGAAATAACTGGCCTGTATATTTCCAATTATCCAGTTGATAGACTTTCCATTCAGTTCAATATTTTCATCATGTTGGAAGCTCTGAATGATACAAAAAATTCATTGGAAACATAACAAAAACAAACATTTCACTGGCTGGTGGAAAAAATCATTACATCCTCGCATTTCAAAAACAGATCATCAAATATTCATTTGTAAAGTGCAGTTTTCGATTACTGATTTCGATATATTGGAACTGATTCAAATGGGTTTCATCAGTATGTGATATTTACTAGAAGGAAATTATAAATTTTCCATTATGTTCCCCATAGCGACTCAGAATATTTCAATTAATAGTCCAATTCGATATTTTTTTGAAGATCATATATTTATATATCAAAAGTGTGATGTTCATTGCGTGAATAATGAAGTCAATGTACGATGAAAATAGTTTTAAATGTACATTCGTTTTTTTTTTGGAAAAAAAGGGTTTTGACTTCCTACTTTTCATTTCCAAAAAAAAAACTAGACAAGTTAACTTCCTCCAGAAACTTCCCACATTTTTCTTGTTCGATTGATGACCTATCCATTTTGTAAAAATTCATATCGAATATAGGATGAAGAAAATATCTTTTGTTCAAATTCTACAAAGATTTTCATTTGTTACGATCGGATTCGGTTCATTTAACCATTCTCAAGTTAACTGACACATTTTGACAAACAAATCTCTAAATACAGGGTGTTTTATAACTTCGGTACGAAACTACAGAGGGTGATTCGTTAGGAAGTTTCAAGAAAAAAGTTCTCATGAAAGTATGTCCGGAATTGCTTCATTTCAGAGATCAACGGCGTTGAATTGTAAAAAAAAGATGGAGTTTATAGAATATCATGAATATCATTATACCGATTTGATTGAATTTTGCTGCAGTTATTCAAATTATTAAGGCTCTTATTTAGCCCTAACTAGACTAACATTATTAGGTCCAGTGGAAAAAAATGGGGAAAGAAAGTACGCCACTGACTTTTTGTTGTAATTTCCTATTTTTTTTTTAATTAATCAACAGAAATATAATTTTTTCGTCGCTAGTGCTTTCCTCATATCCAGTCTCGTTTTCGAGAAAATGAATTGCAGCCACTTTGCATATCATGAACACTTGCTTTGAAGACCAGCTTACAGTGATGGTGTTGTCATATCAGTGAAGGTCAGAGTTATTAACTAGCAGTGATTCCATCTTGAATAACTTTACTAACGCTGAAATGGCTGACATGCACTTTATTTATGAATTAGCAAATGGAAATCCCGAGGAAGTACTGAGAATTAACAAGGACAGATATCGTAACAGAGTAATTCGATGTACTAAAAAATTCAGAACGCTACATGCAAGATTATGTGAAACTGGGAGTATTGATAAAAATGCAAGTAGTGTAAGACCAGGAACTGTAATAACGCCTGAACTAGAAGAGGCTATACTTTATGCGATAGAAGAAGATCCTTCAAAAAGTACCAGGAACATTACACTGAGCTGGCAGTCAGCTCAAAAACCGTATGGACAGATCTAAAAAGAAACCTTCTCTACCCACATCACATGCAGCGGGTCCAAGCTCTAGTGCCTTGGGATTCATTCAAAAATTATGTTTTGCATGTGGTTGATTCATACGATGGCACACAATAATACTTTCTCAGCAAATATTTTATTTACGGACGGAGCAAATTTTTCACGAGATAGTATTACTTTCACAATTTTTGGGTCGACGAAAAGTCCCATGTTATTATAGAAAGTAATTAACAGCAACAATTTTCGCTGAACGTTTTGGTAGGAATGGTTGTTGACTACCTAATTGTCCCATTTTTTCTATCAGCAAGATTAACAAGTGAATCCTACATGGACTTCAATAATTCCTATCTAGTTAGAGCTAGATGAGCGGCTTATTACTTCAAATAATTGGAGCAAATTTCAACCACATCGCTATAAGGATTCTTATGACATTTTCTGATTACCTTTTTTTTAACTTCAACGCCCTGAATCACAGAAACGAAGTTACTCCAGACATATGTTCATAGAAACTTTTTTTTTCCTGAAAAGACCTAAAAATACTCTCTGAAGTTTCGCATCATAGTTAGGAAGCACCCTGTATACAATGATTCTGTGATACAGTCGACGTCCTTCAGGTTTGAAATGCTTTATTCATTCAAATAGATTACATCCTAATATACAACAATGATAATAATTAAATACATTACATTAAAATACATAATAAACACAATAACGGAAAAAAGATCTACTGATATTTATAAATGAGTAGTCTTGCCTACGTTAATTGAAAATACAAAAAAATTAATACACAATAATTTGGTATCACCTTAATGGTCTCTTAAATGATCTAATAGATTTCTTTTGAACAGAATAAGACTGTTAGAATACTTAACATTATCAGGTAAACTGTTATACTCAATAAATCCTTGAAAAAACAATGTTTTAGTTTTGAACGTTTTTGTTTGATTATTAACATACAAATTATTTCTCATTCTAGTATCATACTGATGAATTTGATTATTATTAAAAACTACAAATTTATCAAAATATGAAGGTAGAAAGTTATGTAGCATATTGTAAATAGAAATCATCGTTGAATATGTAAGCCTACTTTCTATAGATAACCATTGTAGAGTATTTAACATAAAGATAAAGATGGGTACTCCTGTCACATCTCAAAGCAATCCTCATTACGCCATTCTGTAGTTTTCGTAGTGTTCTCATTTTATTTAAATCACTTGTGGTTGTATAATGGTCTTATATACAGTTATCCGTGATTGCATAGTTAAGTGTTGGGACACTCTTGTGAAAAAATATAATTTAATGAACATTTTTTTCTGTATGCAAGTGAAATGGTTATTCATTGACAGATGTTTGTCCAACATGAATCCTAGATATTTGAATTCAGTAATGAGCTCAATTTTGGTACCTAAATTTTTAATACCCCATCTGAGATACAAAAACATTGATTATTCAACTTATATAACATATTAAAATTACTGACTATTGATCCAAAAACACTATTTGTGAGTTGCTATAAATACCAATGGATCCTAAACTATATGAGGTACCGTGACCATGTGTTATAAGAGATGAAAAACAGTTACATATGGACATGGATATCTACAAGAAACAAACCACACAATAGATGTAGAAAGCATGAATGTTTTCTATACGTACAATGAGGGAGAGAAGATGAATTTGTTAAAAGCATTAGAAATAAATAAATTGTATAAAAACTGCACTTTCGAAACCTTCAATGACAAACTAGAAATATCGAAGTTTTGCCAACTTATTTAGGACCCATTGGTATTTGAAGTAATTCACAAGCAGCGTTTTCGAATAAATAGTCAGTAATTTTAATATATTACAGAAGTTGAATAGTTATTATTTTGATATATCAGTTGGACATAAAGGACATTGACTGTATAATTGTATACTTGAGGATTTGTTTTGTCAAACTGCCTCAGTTTACTTGAAAATTGATTAATAGACCAAAACCGGTAGCAACTAATAAAAATCTCTGTCAATATCAGACTAAAGTTATTTTCTTTATTCTATATTCCTATATTTCTGTTTCAAAATGCGAAAAGAAATCCAAAATTTGTTTTTTTAAAGACCTAATAAACCAAGAATTTCTGTAGAAATTACCAGTTCTGTACAGATACGATTATTTTTGAGTCTGTCGATAGTAACCTGATACAATTGAATCATGAGAAAAGTCAATTTTTTGCTATTATGAAAGTAGACGCATTTCACCACTCTTTCTAGTTGAGTAGGTGTTAAATATCCTGTAAACAGTATAGCAAAGAAAGTTGGAGAAACATGAATAATCAAATAAATAAGACAGAATATTTTCATTTGTGAATACATTATCATTGATATTTTCATGATCCTTTGGATCCACTGGTAGAAATGGAAATTAATGGTGGAGTAAAATCCTTTGAAAGTAATTTTTTTCAACATTATGGAAATGTTGAAACTCATTTGAATGATCCTGATTATAATAATTTTTCTTCAAATGACATGAATGAACAAAAATCAATGAAGTTTCTGTTAGAATGTTGAAATATGTTTTCCCATTAACCATTTGTCGTATCCCTATGAACGACAACCCTCAAAAGTCGATTATCGTGCGAGATAAGGATTAACGAGGTCCTACTTTCCAACGTGCCATCTCTAACATGGGAGATGGAAAAAATGGTAATTTTTTTTGTTCGATACTATGTTAAACCTCCGTCAGGAAAAATACAACGAATAATCTTTAATAACAATTCTTATAATTTAAAAATTTTGTCTCCCTAAGTCGAAAGAAGTGGAAAATACTGCGGCAAAGGAGAACGAAAAAAACTGGCCTCAGCTGCCCTCAGTAATGAACATACTCTTGTTTCCGTGAATGATCTTTTAGGTTTTTAGTATCGACGTTTATTTTCTCCACGTTTCATCATAAGTCGTAAAGAGTAGCCACCTTAGTCAATATATTTTCAATAAAGCAATGAAAAACAACACAGGTTATACAATATCTTCAATTATCCCCACACATGGTAACTAAATTATATAACACTGTACCTACCTCACAATATTTCAAACCAAACCAATATTCAAAAAACAAATAAGAAAACACATTTTCGAAAAAAATAGACAATTTAAAAAAAATGTGTTAGAGTGAAGAAAGTTAGTCTTATACAAATTCATCCCAAAGTTGTGTCATACTGTATTGTCAGTAGCATAATCTTATCCAGATTTTATCTATTCGTACATTAATATTCTATTTTAATAGAACGTGTAATATTGGTCCAAGGTTTCATCTATTTTTCATATTTTTTGTTTGTCTAGTATTTAATCGGCCTATTTTACCTCAAGTCGAAATATAATTTGTTCAACTATAACACCAAATTCACAAAATGTAATAAAATTTTTTGTCGTTTCTACTCCATGAACGCCATACTTACTTTCATACAAATATTTATATACATATTCTTCATAACTTCTTGTGAAACAAGAGCTCTGCTCTTATCGCCAAACCATTTTATTCACATATTTTGTTTTTAATTGTACTTTAATCTGTATACGTTGTGAAAGAAGTTATTATTATTATTATTACTATTCCTAAAAGTGTAACCAACGCATCAAAGCGAAAAAGAGCAATTTATCAATCTTGATCAAGTTTGGAATATTATTTCGAAAAAAGGAATTAGCATGGAGAGTACATAAAGGGTTTAATGAGAATATGGCTGTATTTATTGAAAATAATGATCAAACACGAAGAGGAAAGAGGTGATTATTCAACTGTCATGTGCAACAGGAAGTTTTAATGATATCTAGATGTCCATTCAGAAGGTGTTTCCTGCATGTTTTCTATTGGTGGTTTTCGTAAAGAGTCTGATTACAAAGATTGTAATTGGTAGGGTGAGAAGGAATCTGAAAGGTGGGAACGCAGGTTATTCATATCAAATGGCTTCTGTGAAATTCGTTGAGGATCAAGAGAAAGGACGGCCCTCGTATTGTGAACTTGTGAAATGAGTGCGGTCTCACCTAGATTCCTCGCGAACACAAAACGCAAAGATAAATATCTATATAAAGAATGACATTTCGGAACAGTCAAGGCAGACTGTGGATTTGAATAACAGGATATCTTTTCATTGAAATTACTGATTGACATATCTGAATTCATATGAAAACAGATACTACCAACTTGATAGGCTTATATTTTTAAAATAGATTGATTTTTGGAAAAAAAAATGTTTTTGACTTTCTATTCTCTATCTTCGTACAGAAAAGTGAGTATTTTCGAAAGAAATACAATAATACAATAAAATGTATTCATCAAATATACAAGTAGAGTTGAAATATAACTATTGCTAAAAGTAAATGCCGGTAAATAAATACGGAGCGCCTAAAAGAAGGTTTCCTTTGTGCATGGGCGAAAGTATTTCAAGTTTTTGGGTAGTTTATAGAATTATAGTTAATAGAATGGACAATATATACATAGATATCACAAGAAAATAAATGAAGATATATATTACAAAGAATATAGTAGGTATATGAATATAAGTATGTTCATGTACAATACAGATACAAGTTTGCTAAAAACAAGTAGACAAGGCATAGTATATCTCTCTTCAAGTTTTTCCTATCAATTGATCGGTGTATGATTTGTATTGGATAGGTATGAAGCCATTTTTTTATTCTTATTTTAGCAAGCCAAATGATCGTATTCTGCGGACATAATCTGGACAGAGGTAAGTAAACAAACTGACATTTTCGTGTATTGATTCTTGGAATGGTTGTTGTTTTGGCTTTGAATTGTGTTTTAGGTATGTGCTGTATAGGCTCGTATTTTTGCTTGATTCTATGGTGGTGGACTAGTGATTGGTTGACGAGCATGCAGAGCTTCTGCTACTGTGAATAATGTTTTCGTTGGGTATCTATAGTTTTTGCGGAGTATGTATGACCTTGAGGATCCATTTTTATGATGTCTCTAATGGGTTCAAGTAGGTGTCTGTGATACCAAGACAAACCTTTATACCGCATGCTATAGAATGTGGTTGAATCAGTGTGTCATGTAGAATTCGAGTCAAATATTTCTCTGTTGACTTCAAACCTGTTGGCTATGCTCCTCAATTTTTTTGATACACAGTTTGCATGGCAGTCCTATCTGAGGTGACAGTCTATCATAATTTCCAAATATTTAATGTGAGAAGCTGATGGGATCTTTGTAAAGGCTTTGTTAAATTCAAGTGGGTTATATGTTGGGGTATTATTGTTATTATAATAATGATAATAATAATAATAATAACTCCGAACTTCGAACTCCGCAGACTCTATCCAGATCACTCTGTCAAGATGGTCGTTCTGATTATTGGAGTCCTTGGTGAAATGATGTCTTCTCTACTCTCGAATCTCAAAATCATACCGGCTTGCCGCACTAAGGCAGAAATTTTAGCCGCACAGATGCAGAAGGCTGTCATTCTTGGCTCACTGCGTTTGCTCAGGGCACATGATTCTCGAATCCAATGATCACTTACCCCACGGTATGGGGAGTGGTCATTGGTTGATTATGCTGGCGCGCCCTCCCGAATGTATCGGGGCTTCGGGGGATAGGGCCTGACCAGCGCACACTACGGTGGAAAAAATAATAATAATAATAATAATAACTTCATTCACAACGTATACAGATTAGAGTACAATTAAAACAAAATATGTGAACAAAGTGATTTGCCAATAAGAGCAGAGCTCTTGTTTTGCAAGAAGTTATAAAGAATATATGAGTACATAAATATTTGTATGAAAATATGTATGGCCTTCATGGAGTAGAAACTACAAAACATTTCATTAAATTTTGTGAATTTGTTGTTATAGTTAAGCAAATTTTATTTCGGCTTGAGGTGAAATAGGCCGATTAAATACAAGACAAACAAAAAGTAAGAAAAATAGATAAAACCTTAGACAAATATTACACGTTCTATAAGAATAAAATAATAATGTACAAATAGATGAAATCTTAGGCAATATGGATTAAATTATGCTATTTACAATACAGTAAGACTAACTTATTTCACTCTAACGGATTTTTTTTAAATTGTCTATTTTTTCGAGAATATGTTTTCTTGTTTTTCGAATATTGGTTTGAAATAAGAATTTTTTATTTTGTGAGGTACGGTGTTATATAATTTAGTTGCCATGAAAAATATGCTCTTTGTGAAATTGACTTTTTAACAGTAGGATAGGTTAGTTGGTCGCGATGTCGTGTGTTATAGTCGTGGTTTCGTGATGATGTTTTATTTTTGCTGAAATGATACTTCACGTTTGAACAATAGTAATATAATTGTCTCATAACTTCACACTGTTTATACAGGAGATCTGATGAGAAACGTGAATTTCTAGACATGATCAACTTCATGATTCTCCTTTGTAATACCTCTAACGGATTTAGGTGTACACGCAGAACTGATCCCCATGCTGTTATACCATATCTCAAATGGCTCTCTACTAGGGAACTATATAATTGATTAAGTTCTTTGTGGGGCAAGTAATTTTTCAAGGAACGGAAGTTGTGAAGTATTGTTTGAAGTTTTTTTATTGTATATTTTCTATCTATGTAGATGCCCAAGTATTTGATTTCTCTCAGGAAACCTATTTTTATTGTTTTTCCTTGTTCGCCGACATCAAGAGTTTCAAATGGACAATAATTGGATATATTGCAGCTGAAAGGGAAAGAAATTTGTTTTTTCCAGATTCACTAACAGGAGTCTATGGTCAAACTATTTTTTGAGCAAGTGGAAATCTGTTTCTTCGTTCTTTTCCAAATCAAACCAAGTGTCTGCCTCATAGAATATAGCAGTATCGTCTGCGTATCCAATTATTTTCCCAACGCTGTCCAAATTGAATATTTCATTTAGATATAAATTGAAAAACAGAGGACCCAGTACCGCACCTTGTGGCTTCAAATTCTATTTGTTTTTGATTGCTGATTGTATCTGCAATTCGCACAATTTGTATTCTATTTCGAAGAAAGCTTTCAAAAAGCGTTTGGCAGTTCCCTCTGATACCATTATTTTCTAAAGTTTGTAGGAGTAGTCGATGATCGACAGTATCGAAAGCCTTCGTTAGGTCTATAAATGGACATAAAGAAGGTTTTTCTTTCCCCAAGGATTTATGTATCAATTTTGTCAGTTCAAGAATCGCGTCTTCGATTGAGGTTTTTTGTTTGAAGCCAAATTGTCTATCCGAAATCAATTCGTATTTGGTAATTAATGAGTTTATTCTTTTCTTTAGCAATTTTTCGAAAATGTTTGACAGATGTGTGATAATCGAGATTGTTCTATAATTTGTGATTTCAGTTTCATCTTCTTTTTATGGATAGGAGACACTACTGCAGTTTTGAATGAGTCGGGCCACACACCAAGTAATATACATTTATTAATAATAAAAACTAAAGGATCTAGTATATAATGTGATATTGATTTTTGCAGTTCTGCTTTAATTTCGTCTTTTCCTACCGCCTTTTTGTTTTTAAGATCGCAGATTGAAGCGTTTACTTCACTTTTATCAGTTAGGCTTAAGACAAAAGAGTTTGGTAAAATGTTTGGATGAAAAACGAGGTTATCATTTCTGACTATTTTATTTGCCAATTTCTTTCCAATATCTACGAAATTATCGTTGAATTCATTGGCTATGTCTCTGTTGTTTGTTAGGAGTACTTCCTGATCATTTTTTATTGGTCCAATTGTGGTTGATTTAGGTTTAGTGCCGGTGATTTCTTTCACAATATTTCAAAGTTGTTTGGTATCTTGTTTTTTGTATTCTATTTTGTTCTTATAATAATTTTGCTTGGTGGTTTTTATCAAATTGGTGACTTTGTTTTTCAAACTTTTGAAATGGTTTTTTAAAAGAATGCTGTCAGGGTATTTGAGACTAGTTTTGAATAAACAATTTTTTTCGTTAATCATTTACAGTAGAGTTTGTTAACCATGGTGCAACTTTGGTATTTTTTCTAAATCTCTTTGTTATTCAGTGCTATATTTGGATCTTTGATCAGGTATACGTTTTCCCAATTTTGTATAATTTCTTATAATTTATGTATGGAATATATTTGCTGTTAGATTCATTATTATGTGTGTTTTTTGTAACTATTTGTAGTATTGTCGTTGAGTGGTCTGTTATATTTGTTTTCACTATGAGGGGTATAATCGTATCTGTTATATTTAATTTTGATTTATTGAAAATATGGTCGAGACATGAGTTTACTCTTGTTGGCTCATTGATACTGGAAATATATCCATATTCACTTAGAGTATTCAAATATTCAAATTTATATTCATCATCTTTGAGGAGATTTATATTCATATCGCCTATGAATATATAGTAACTTTCTGTTTCGGTTTGATTATTTTCAAAGTATTTCTGAAGAATACGAATGAAATCACCTATGCCGGAAGATGGTGATCTATAGCCATGCTGTCACGAATATAGATTTTTTTCCAAATTCAATAATTGTTTTTGAAAATTTTAAGTCCTCCATTTCAATAATGTCAAAATGGAATACATAATTGTTTTTTATATGAATTATTGTCCCATCATTTTGATTATAATTACCTTTATTGTAAATCGTATTGTTACCTGGTATATTGTATAAATTTGTGTTTACGATTTTCCTTGTTCCCGTTAATACAAGACAGTCAAAGTCAGTATTTACATTTTGTAAAAATATAACATGTGAAAGTAAATAATAAGTTGTTGCACGATTGGTATTGCTTTAAAAAATGGACAATCATATCACTAAAGTTCAAGACCGGATGGTCAGAAATGCAATACTTTTGACGACGCGTATTTCAACAACCAAGTTGGCTTTTCAGGAGATACAGTAACACTCTGAAAAACATGCTTATATTCAAAAATTCCATCGAGAACTTCTTGTCAAAATATTTTTGAAATTGATCTACTTTTCGAAATACGTCATAACTAGAACTCCTCAAGAATCACTCTGTATAGTCTTGTGAATATCGTAGTCAGCATTTGATCAACTGACGATCAACTCTTCTTTCAAGTTTCGGATTTGAATCTGATAACGACGTTGTTCAGTATAATACACCCCAATAGTGCAAAAAATGGTAGGAACCTAAAAGTGCTTTGATATTCACTCTTTTATTATTCTTTCGAAAGATACGAATCATTTCAGAGGTTCACTTATGCTGTTGATAATGAAAAATGAAAGATTCAGTTGGCGATAGGTAGTTGACAAAAAAAAGTATTCGGTATCAAAGAAAAAAGAGTGCTTTCGGTCTTTTGAATAGAATATCTACCTGTTTGTAAATGGTACGACAAAAGTAGAAGGTCAATGAAGGGATTTTTTTAAGGGGACAGATGAAACGAAAGATGTTCATTCGATAATGATTGCACTATTTTTCTTGGCTTACTTTCAGTTTATTATTTGTTTTGGTGGTTATTTTCTTCAAACTGATGAAATGTTGAGAAAACTGAAGCCTGGGCCACCAAAACAAAGCCTCACAGCAATATAATGCTTCTTCCCAATAGCGATAAAATTGACAGCCATGAAATCAACATTTGCGGCCTAGTTATGCATTATTCTCGCAACTTTAATCACTGACACTACGCTAATCAAATCGAACCATTGAAATCAAAAACTCAAATACAATTGTGATTTCATATTGAAATTTTGCATAAATTCTTTCACAGAAATTGACAGGTTCAATTTCATAAATATCATGATTATGACAGAAATTAGTTCGTAACTCCACTAAAACAACTCAAATAAATACGTAACTCAAATGAAACTTACCAATGCAACAACGAACAGTTACATGCAGGGCCGGTTTTGGAAGTCTGAAGATCCTGGGAAGACAAAAAAGTGGAGACCCCTAATATTTCTGCTTTAAAAAAATGAAGTCAAAAATAATTACTCCAACATATATATAAAAAAGGGGAAACGGTGGGCCCCTTTTTTTGTTTTTATGATAGCCAAGAAAATTGAAAGTTTTCAAAAAAAAAGAAGCGGGCGAAAATTGACGCGTTCAGTATATAATGTCGTTTGTAAATTTCCATTCAAGTGATTTCGTCAAATAATTTTCAAAATTTTGAGCTGGAAGAAGCAAGAGTGGTGAGGATGACCTGCAGGGTCAACCGGTTTTCGGTTTTTTATCTCATTTTATTTCTATTCAGCTACATAGCTTTACGAAAATAAGACAGCCATCCTCAAATTCAAACTCCTTGAATATGAACCATTCATATAAGATAACTAGTAATGTTGAAATAATAATCAACACTCATTTTTATATTCCTAATAATTTTTCTGATATTTTTTCTAATGAAACGTTTTTCTGGTCGAAAAGAATACGCGACGTATTGATGATGTATCCAGTCCTGTCAAGTACGTCGGATGGAAATTTGTCGATTCAATTTTGAGGTCTTATGTTCTGATCATGCATTTATTTAAAAACGGTGGACCACGGACTCTATTAAATGTTTATTAAAATCTCACCAGTCCAGGTGCTGGTATTGGTAACGTGCAAGAGTGTTCTGTTGGCTGATATCTCCAAGTCAGGCCACATTTTATTGACGAAAAGTTACTGTAAAGTCCTCACCTTTGATATCAGTACTAGTGCTAAATTGCTCGCTAAGGTGTCGTATTAATTACTGTTACTGAACTATTTCCAAATTGCTGAAAACTAACAGAAGACTAGCAATTATATCATCCAACAGTCGTGCAACAAAATTAAAGGACACGTGGCTTCAGCGCTGCTCCAGACCTATCAATAAATGAATTGATTCAAAGTTATTTCACTAGACCGAAATTTTCCTGAGGGGCAATATACAAATATGAGCTATGAGTACCAAAAGCTGATATGGTTCCTGAAGTTCCAAAAATTCCTGGTTTCTGTTACAAACTAACCAAATCTCCTTTCTGGCGTAACCTGTGTCAACCTGTGTGGCAAACCTGCTCGTTATCCTGGCACTCTGTGATTTCTTCTCTCCAGTGACTGAGATAAATATGATTGTATTTATCTCAATACGATTGTATTTATCTCAGTCACTGGTTACCCCAAAATTCTGGCATGCGATAAAAATATGTGTGCCGATGAGCCTTGTGAATTTCCATATCAACCAATTGAAAAATTACAACACCCACAGGTTTTACTTTCACATGTTTCTACTGGAATTCATTTTGTCATATAAAAAGTATTCCAGACCATTTGGTTAATTATTTTTCATTGCTATTCACGAGGTTCAAATGCGAGCTAAATGTGAAAATCCATGAGTTCTGTTAGTACCAATTATTGTTTCGAACGAACGAAAATATCGCATGTCCTGTTTGAACATATATGAAACAAATTGAGATTTGTTCTGAAATCTGATATTTCATCGTCTCTGTAATCACCACCATTCATACTCTTCAATTAACGTGCATCACTATGAAACAACAGCCATATTAAATTCCATGAATTTTGAATTATTATTCGTATTTTCCTGTTCCGTTAGAAAAAATGATGGGGCCATTTAAAAAGCCCGTTCACGTTGATTCATCATTGATATTTTTATAAATAATGTGTACAATATTTATGGGTACATTAAATTTCATAATAGTTTATTTTCAATAAGTATTGGTGAATAAAAACTAAGCTGTAATTAAGCTGTTAGTGAGCATCATGATGTTGATTTTTCTACAGACTGGTTATTTCTGTAGACCAACTGATTTTTTTCTATTTGGAGATCCTCAGCAATGTGGCTCTACCAAAAAGACAAAGTTATTGTCGTGCTTTCAATGGTACTCAACTCCGGAAGTGAGAATGGAGTTGGAGCAAAAAGAAGTCAAATATTTGTTATAAAGCAAACACCTGAATCCGCAAAATCTAGCTTATTTTGGCTAAGCGAATATTTCGAAAATAAATAAGGTTTATTTCGATTTTCACTAAAAAAAGGTTAACAAAACCACCTGACGTGTTTTGCTACACAATAGGAAGCTATTGTATAGCAAAATGAATCAAATATCGGCCAGTAACATTCAATTAACGAGTAGTGTGATATGAAACTGAAAATATACACGAATTTGAAATCTAGAACGATGGAGGTTTTCACAGATATCGGAGGATCGGTTTTTGTAAGCGAATATTGCCTGATGAAATCGAGCACGATTTATTGACATAATCTTGACATTTAATCAATGTTACTCAAATAGTGAGTGATTATTCAATTGATTTAGATTTGCAATTTTCTTATTGAAGATGGGAAACATGTTATGAGAATACTTTGAACTATCTTGTAATGAGGTAGTTTTCCAGATGATCTGAAAAAAAGTACAGTTACGCCTATCGAAAGAGTTCCAAAGACAAAAAAATGTGATGAATATCGGCCCAATTAACCCCTTACCTTGCGCTAAAAAACTGTTAGAATCAGTAGTATATCAACAACTGTTGGAATATTTCAATAAAAAAACATACTATTCACAAACCAATCTAGTTTTAGAGCCAGCCAGACATTCATGCGAATCCGCACTTCAGCTTACAGTTACTGAATGGAAAAATAAAATGAGTGAAGGCATGTACTCTGTAGCAGTATTTTTAAATCCTAAACGTGCGTTTGAAACGGTTAATCGTGAAATATTGATTAAAAAATTGAAAAAATATGGCATTGAAAGAAAAGTATTTGATTGGATTAGTGATTACCTCTCAGGAAGGAAGCATGTAACCAAAATCAATGAATTTGTATCAACAGCAATAAGCATAGACCACGGGGTTCCGCAGGGAAGTATTTTGGGGACATTACTATTCTCAATTTATATTGATGATATCAGCAAATGAAATGAATGTGAATATGAACATTATTTCGCTGATGATGCCCTAGTATCGGTTAGTGATAAAGATATAGATAAAGCTATTAAAAAAATTAATGAAGCATTGCATAATATTGCTATATATTCAAAAACTGATGAATTGAAGCTAAATATGAACAAAACGGAGGCTATGATACTTACTACAATGTTTAAATACAGAGAATTAGATTTAAATCAAATTGAAATGAAAATCGAAAATGATATAATTGAGCTCATTACTGAATTCAAATATCTAGGATTCATATTAGACAATCATCTATCAATGAATAACCATTTCACCTTCATACAGAAACAAATTTTGAAGAAATTATATTTTTTCACAAGACTATCCCAACACTATGCAATCAGGGATAACTGTATATAAGAATTATTTTGAGGTGTGAGAGGTGTACCCATATATCTTTAATGTTCAATACTTTAGAATGGTCATCTATAGAAAGTAGGCTTACATATTCAACAATGAATCATATTCACAAAATGTTACATAACCTTCTACCCTCATATTTTGACAAATTCGTGAATTTTAAGAATCAAATCCACCAGTATAATACTAGAATAAAAAATAATTTTTATGTAAATAATCAAACAAAGACATTCAACACTGAAACATTAATGTTCAAAGGATTTATTAGGTATAACAGTCTACCTGAAAATGTAAAGTCTTCTAACAGTCTTATTCTCTTCAAATGAAATTTATCAGACCATTTAAGAGACCATTAAGGTATTATGTGATATTTTATATCTTTTATTCTTTTTTTGTATTTTCAATTATCGTAGGTAAGACTACTTATTAACAAATATGAGTAGATCATTTTTGTATTATTGTATTTTTATATATATATATATATATATATATATATATATATATATATATATATATATATATATATATATATATATATATATATATATATATTAATGTTAACATTACTATCATTGTTGTATATATTAGGATGTATCCTATTTGAATAAAGCATGTCATGTCATGTCTGAGGATATAGGCGAAAGCAGTCTGATTGTATTTCCTGGCCTAAGATCTGTCATCGTGAACTTCAATGAACATAAGAAAACTGTATATATATATGGAAATATGACTGTACAGTTACATATTTTTCTGGATAACAGAATTAACATATTTTGATAGCTATTTTTTTAATAGTGATAGTAATTTTTATTCCTTTACCATGAGTAGAATGAGATATTTGTTTCTCATAAACTCTTTATATACGGTTTTCCAACAGGAACTTCCGAATTTTGTAAATTGATAACGACCGTCTTGTTGGAACTTCATCTATCAAATTTGTTGACTCTTAATGATTTATTATTCAATTTTCAAAATAGGTAACGTACGCGATTCATTCATTTCACGGTCGCCATTAACATCCTACCGAGAGGGGTATTCGTAATTTGGTGAATAAATTTGAGTCCTCTGGTTCAGTGAACGATCGACCAACACCCATACGTCGGCGAAACGCAAGATCTGCCTAAAGTATTCGGGAATCCGAGGCAGTCAATTTCGAGTCGGTAACAAGGCATTTAATGCGTTACTTGGACCTGCAAGTGACCCAAGAACTGAAGATGAACGACGATAGACAACGATGTGTGTTCGCTGAGTGGGCTCTGGAGCAGTTGGCAACTGACCCTAACTTTCTTTGAGAAATCATTTTCAGCGATGAGGCCCATTTCTGGATGGATATATACATGAGCAAAGAAAGTTGTCGATTTTGGAACGATACCAATCCACATGAGATTCAAGAGCGTCCAATGCATCTCAAAAAAGTTACTCTTTGGTATGGAATTGGGGCTGGTGGCATCATTGGTCCATATTCCTTTGAGGACGACTTCGGTCAGGCCATCAAGGTTAACGGCAGGTACTATAGGTAGATGATTACCAACTTTCTTTGGCCTGAATTGGATGATCTGGACAGCAACGACATGTGGTTCCAACAGAAAGGCGCTGTGTGCCACATAGCTCAAGACACATTTCGTATTCTGTACGAGCAATTTGAGAGCATGGTCATCTCAAGTGAAGTTAGATGTGATCTGGCCACCAAGGTGCGATTTGACCCCGTTGGACTTTTTCTTGCGTTGTTTTTTTAAGTCACAGGTATATACGAATAAGCCATAAATCACAGCGGTCCTCAAAGCCAACATAAATCATTCCATCGTTCAAATTCAGACTGATTTATGCGCCAGAGTCATAAACAATTAGACGTTTGGAATGCGCTCCACCAGGGGAAGCCATGGCGGATACTTCAACGATGTTATATTCCATACAGGATGACATCGATCAATAGGTTTTTCAAACGAATATAACACTTTTCACACATAATTTGTTTCTTTTGTAATGTAATTGTAATTTTGAAATCCTCTTAATATTTGATGATTTCATGAGAAGTGTAGTTGAGAAACAAATAAAAATGAACTGTGGTTTTTAATTTCATCGTATAAGGTGATTCATGATTGGCTCACTTTTTCCATTCTCAGTTTCTCTTTCTGTTATCATTTCCGAAATTCCAGCGACGTTTATTCTGGAACAACTACATATTCAGTCTATTGACGAAGTGATCTTGAGCCCTATCAGACTAGCATGGCGAATCTAACAAGATTGCAAAAAATACATCAATTTGTAGCTAATTAGTTTTCTAATTAGTTGCCAAAACTAATTTTGGCAACTAATCAGCAACTAATTACCTACAAATTGATCTATTTTTTGCAATTTTGCTGGATTTGCCATGCTAGCCTGATAGGGCTGTGATCTTGATATCATCAGCCTTTCGAAAGATTCATGGAATTCACCATCGACACATGAATGAATGCAAACTGCTCAAAAATTATCATTATGAGTGTCTTTCGTAACTCCTGAGAAGGGTACTTCCCCACTCATTGAGATATAATGGTCGTGGGAGTTGTCGAAAACACTCGAATCTTCCGCGTTGATAAAAATGTGGTAATTACCCATTAATTCAACTGGCGTTTCGAATTCTCGCGTTTTAGGGGCACATAAACGCTGTGGTAGTATTTATGAGATTGCAGTGCTATAAATATAATGAATGAGCTACCTATTAGGTTTCCACCAGTTTCGGTTTGGATACGATACATGCAATTTCTTTGATTAGTTAATGCATGGAGTGGATGGATACAATAAATGATAAAAGCCATTGATTTGGACAAATTACTTGGAATGTATCGATCCACCACTCAAGGTGATATTTCATTCAGAGATATTTTGTCCGTTGAAAAAATCGCCTCTTCCATGTAATGATGTAACTCAAGGTAATTGACAAAATGTTATAGAAATGAAGAAGGACAATATGATGAAGCCAAAAAGGATGTTTCGAAAATAAATTCCGAAAGAATGATTCTCTTCATGAAAATTACCTTTTTTGTCATAGAGAAGAATGAGCAGATTCAGCTGAATCGTAGTACCTAGCATCAATTTTGGTTGAACAAATTGAAAAAGCATCAAACAACTATTCATTCAAAGATATTCAACATCATATTAGAGCCACTCAACATCAAGGTACTATCTCCAGAAGCAGGATTCGAAGCAAATTGGGACACTACTGTGAGCAGTTTAAAATCATGTTCATTCAGAATTATTTTCTCTCAAATGTAAAAATGGATCCCATCTACATTTGGACGAAGCAAAGTGCATCACATCTATAGCAACAATTCGTTCAGGCCAGTCTTTCCTTACCTGCACAGTAGATTTATGGATTGAGACCTATCAGAAAACAACTGGTCTCCTGGCTAATGCCACGAAAGGCGTTGGATGATATTTGACAGGTGTCAGTGCAGGATTCGTCACAGAAGTAATGTCTGCATATGCTATTGGAGATACAACTGCCGGAATCAATTTTTAATTATTGAAACACACTTGCAGACCGATTCGGGCTATTTGGCCACTTGCCAGTACAGGGTAGTCATCATCACCAACATGAAGTCGATGATTTCCCATGATTAAACATCGAATTCCATTCAGAGTATCAATACTCGAACTAGTCTGAAGCGAACGACAAACAATATATTTGTCATCCCCCCTCTGCCTGTCAAGGTACCAACGAACTGCATATCCACGTGGCTCAAATCCTTGTATAAGGACAAACAAACTTTCATTCCTATAATTCTTGGCATACTTGAAAACTGGCTTTAAATCAAATTATCTAAAAGAACAATTTGTTCAGGCCATTCTTCCCTTATCTACACAATAGGCTGATGAAGTGACCCCTATTAGAAAAAAACTACTCCCCTGGCTAATACCACCAACGGCGTTTGATATTATCCAACAGGCGTTATTTGTACCTTCAGATTATTTGAACTAAAGCCAGTCTTCAAGTATGCTCACGTATACTATCGAAATGAAAATGGAATATATTACAATAACCTTTTCTAAACTTTTATGCAGGAATCAATGTGTTTACTGCTTTCCTGAGACGTTACCACGTTATGAAGTGTGAGCAAAACTAAATCAATAAGTAATCTGCTGAATTGTGCGCTTGTCCCAGAAAGCTACTGCGTAAAATAAACCAATGAAGATCATAATTGATCACCAACTTGTCTATTTATAAATTCTGCCTACGAACTGAGTGATCAATTCAGAAAAATCAAATTTATACACTTGCATCCTTTGAATGGTTCACATTTCGGAAAGCAATCACCTACCGTTTTCGAAACAGTAAATGAAAAAAATTCTGAAATCGCCTAGGATAAAAACAGTTAGTCTGTTACAAATCCTAAATTTCAATTTCTTGATTTCAATAATAGAAAACTCTCGGGTTATATTTGCGAAGTATGCGCTGGTCAGACAATATCTCCCGAAGCCCCGATACATTCGGGGAGGCTCGGAAGGGCTCGCCAGCATTATCAACCAACGACCACTCCCCACACCGTGGGGTAAGTGATCATTGGGTCCAAGAATCATGTGCCCTGAGCAAGCGCAGTGAGCCAAGAATGACAGCCTTCTGCATCTGTTCGGCTAAGATTTCTGTCTTAGGGTGGAGAACGGATAGTTTCAATAAATTTGGCACTTATCGTTTCCCACAACGAATTCAGTACCGTAGAAGTACCGTATATGGTGATATAGCACTCTTAGGGCCGCGTTATATCAATGGATATAGGCCGAGACCGCATATGCTGGACATGCTGATAGCAAGTGCATTAGGGTCTCGTGCGTCTCACGGCAAGCCCTGCACTTTTTGTCAGGAACCTCTATACTCATCACGCGATTGCGGTAGACTGAGATGTTGAAGACATCATCTTGTTAAGCCATGATAGACCCCTCAGTTTTCGACTTCAGCCCACTCGACTTGAGGAAAGCAAAAGTCAGGCGCTTTGATGAGCCAAAGTCTCCAATGTTATTAAAAAGGACTACATGCATTGGCATATCTTTGTGCTTCCGCAGAAGTGAGGTGATATTTGCGGTTTTTATATGAGGTTTTTGCTGAAAGGGTTCCAACTCGGTGACAGAGTTGTGGTCACTTCGTTCAGTATCGAAAACTAAACTGAGTTCATCAGTTGCTCGGGCAGCTGACCTAAAGAGAAATGCTCCAATTTCTGCTCTCTCATAGTCACAGACCATGATCCGAACTACTAACGACTTCACAGGCTATATCCAGTACCATTCTGTCATGTAGATACTCCAAACTCGAAAGTTTACGGTCTTCCTGTTGTCGGGGTAAGTACAACCGTGGAACGGACGATTTGGGATGCAAACTTTTATAGAGATGCATCATTTCATCCTATTGAGGCAGTGCTGTTTGGTGGTCAGCAGCTCGCTTTGACTTATATTGTGATGGATACGTCGTAGTTTGGTGACTATTCGCTGCACTGTGGGCATGAAAGGACCGTTGGCCGCCCTGTAATCCATCACACATTGGATAAGAGACGCGTTTTGTCTTGCCGACGTGATCTTAGCCTCCATCTTGTGTACACGCCGTTTAATTTTCTGAAAGGCAACTCTGGGATTTCGTCCTTCCGATTCGGAAAGCGATTGAACGACGCTATTCACGGCGGTGTTGATTTGCCGGATGTCAGCCTCTTCTGTTGGAACACTATGAACCTCTGCATCCAAACAAGCCAGTTCTTGTGGCTTCAGGGAATTTTATTCTGTGGAGCGCCCTGCGTGTTCTGATTGACTACATTGGCGGCATGATGCGAGTCTTTTCTCCAGCCATTCCAGCGGAAGGTAGAACTGTCACTTCCACCACTTCGTTAACAGGCTGGAAAGAAGCTATATAGCCTTGCGGCCGAAGATAGGATACGTAATCCCTAAGATTTTGGGCGGAAAAGGCGGCATGCTCCGGATGTGTTTCACACCACAGAGCATGCAATCTCGCCATGTACCCTCTTTGCACGGGCTCACTACTCTTGTAGTATTGCATTAGGCTATCTCTTAGTTCATGTGTACACTCAAAGCGTCCGTTGTCATTCCTACGAGCGGATCGATTGTGGGGGCCCCTTTCTCAATTACTAGGAATCAAGTGTTGGTTCCACCGGATGGTTAGCCTAGTGGTACCACGGCCGGTACCGGAGGGAGAATAGTGTTCTCCTTTCCGAGTGCGCTTGGGCTGCCGTTCCGGCAGCTCATGCTAGCCCTAATCTAACTCAAGTCTAGCCCTAATTCAGGCAGACTGTGACGTCATCACATAAGTCAGGTTGCCTCTCAGCTCGTCCAGGCAACCAGAGTGCACCAAAGTGTCACATGGTGTCCTGTTACCCAGCGGTGAACCATTCAGAGTGTACCAAATTGTCACGTAGCGATCTCAAACTGTCATGCAGCTCGCCAGCTAATCGGAGCGCACGCTTTTGCATCTCAGAACATCGTGGCGGGAGATTTGAATTTTCTGTGGACATAAATGATTCAGGCAGACAAACGACCAGGCGTATCCCTCAACATGACAGACATTTCAGGGTTGAGGGCAATCTTGTATTGGGCGATAAAATGTACTTGATGTTTATCGGATCGGATCGAATCCAAGCAATTCACATACTCATCGAAAGTAATTTTATTCTTCACCACAGATAATTTGACCCCTTTTGCCTTCTTGGTAACCCCCAAGCATAGGATGATTTGATTAATTTCATTCTCATCATTGGCATTTCATTCAGATCTTTACTATATCCTGTATTAATTCGACAATATTATACCCAGGATTTAAAAACGTCAGGAAGAAATTTCAAAAAACCACGGCCACGGCCACCACTTGCTCGGGTAAGTGGTGGCGCAACTAACCAAAGGCCAAGGGTGTTAGTGACCATTCCTGCTCATATATTTTCTATTATTATTATTATCATTATCATCACCTGAAAAAACCTGTTTTAAAAGAATATCGTACATGTAGAAATATCTTCCTCTTCAGGACAGGTAAATGAAAATATATTTTCGGAAACGGAGTGAGAAATTGAAATCAGTATTATTGAATTCTGAAACGAACTTCAACTTCATGTCAGTGATATCAGTAGCTCCGAGGTTTTTTCGGATATGATTTTTCAGAGAACTCGAAAATTATGCTTTTTTCAAGTTTTCCCTACATTGGATATGAATGGAAGAGAAATCTCCCGAGAATACTTCATTGTATACATATTGTTCGTAATGTCGAAATGTGAAAAAATTCTCGAGATATGAAGACATAACAAGAAATACTTCGTGACAAGAAATTTTCCAGAATCAATTGAAAATTATCTGTCATTTTTCTGAAGAAAGATTCAATTTATACACTGACAAGGAATATTTCATTATGTAGACATCCTGGTGGAAAACAAAGTTCAAACCTAACTCTGATTCTTTGAAGTTTTTTTTAAGAAATTGTTCGTGGAATTACTTATGTTTTTTTTTTCATAAAATCATCACTATTTCTTCAAAGATGACCCTAGACATTCCATAGGAAATCGCTCATGGATATTGGATATTTATGAATGCAATGAAGTGGAAAGCTAAGACGCTTTTTCTCAAAAACTGATCTCCCCTTGAAAATAATGTGTTTCAAAAATTAAATGTGGTGAATCCAAAGTATTTCAATTAAACTCGACGTTTCGGTTTATCATTGAACCATATTCATGGGTGCTTAGGTCCTATTGATTTATGATAATAATAATACTTTATTTTCTTAAAGACATGCTGATACATGTGTAGAATTTGTCACAAAATAAAACTAAAAACTAAGACTAAAACTCTTCCAAGGAATAAAATCCACCATTCAACAGGTACTTCCTAAGATATTGTTTGAATGCTTTCAGTGTTATACATGATTTGATTTCGGGGGAAATTGTATTGTACAACTTTTGCCCAGTTACAGTGGGTGATCTTAATAAAAGATTAGTTCTTGAAAATGACACGGGTAAATCATTCCGCTATGTTGTATTAATATTGTGAATTTGTTTATTGGTTTTGAAAGAGTTTAAATTACAAAATACAAAAACACACACTTCAAATATGTACAAACACGGCAAGGTTAAGATTTGATAGGTTTTGAAAAAAATTCTACAACTAGGTGTACGAGAGACACCAGCGATACAACGAATCAATTTTGTCTGCTTTATGAACACATCATTAAAACAAGTCGATGACCCCCAAAAACATATTCCCTATCTTAGTCGGGATTCGACCTGCGCATAATATAACATTATCAGTTGATTCTCCGTTAAAACTGATCTCATGTTTCTGGATAGATAGCTTACAGAGTTAAGTTTAGAAATTACCGATTCACAGTGTCTCCTTCAGTCAAGACACTCATCAATGTAAAGGCCCAAAAACTTTACACACGATACATTTTCCAAAACTCCATTACTAATATTTACCTGAATGGTAGACAGTTATTTTTGTCTTTTGTTGTGAAAATGTATTGACTGAGTTTTTTCTGCATTTAAATGCAATGAATTCATGCAGAACCAGTCATAGAGATTAGAAAGAACTCCATTAAATCTTTTTTCTAGAGAATAATTAGATTCTTTGGAAATAAGTATGGACGTATCGTCCGCATACAATGTAAGATGTATTGATGGGTTCACTTTAACGATATCATTTACATATATTAGGAACAATATTGGGCCAATTACTGACCCCTGAGGAACACCTACACTGATGTCAAGATAATCCGAATTACAAGTGGTCACCGTTTTCTCAGTTATTCCTGAGAGACTAACGTATTGGCGACGAAAGCCTTGCTTAGATCACAGAATATCCCAACAGGGCTTTCGCCTGCTTCGACCAGGTTAGTAAGATTTTCATTAAAGGAGTGGACAGCACTGCACGTAGATTTGTTTTCTTGAAATCCATGCTGATTATCGATTATTGAGTGATTTAGCTTCAAGTGAGAAATCAGCCTCTCTAAATAGGCGTATTCAAATATTTTTGAAAATATGGAGAGAATGGTTATGGGACGATAATTACTAACCAGTTGAGGATCCCTTTTTTTCAGAATCGGAACGACCCTACCAGTCTTTAGGTAATCTGAAAAATTAACATTTGAAAATTAGAGGTTGACGAGATAGGTCAAAGGAGATATTACAAAAGAGACTACTTTTTTTAATAAAAATGATGGTATGCCATCGAAGCCAGTAGATCTCTTATTTTTCAACTTATTTTGTAGTAGTTCAGATAATTCCAGTTGCGTATACGGATATAATAAAAACATTGTCTGCGGAGAATTTTGGGAATTGTTAACAATGTTCGTAACAAAACCATTCGGTATATTCTTAAGTATATCAAGTGGGGCACTTTTAAAAAATAAGTTGAAAGAATTAGCAACATCTACGGGACTCTCTAGTAGGTTATTTTCATTAGTTAGTAATGATATATTTTGGTTTTTAATATTATTATTTTTTGAAAAGTCATTTATTACTTTCCAAGCGGTTTTTGTGGGATTATCAGATGTTTCAATTAGATATTGATAATGTTTCTCATGGGCTGCCTTTAACAGGTTTATATGATCCTTTTCTTGATCTTTATAATATTGACGTAATTCAGGAAATGTCCTTGATAACGCATGTAAGTTTTTTAAGTTAGTAGAATGAATGAATACACAATGCACATTGAATATTGAATTTTTTGCTGTTCTAAGTGGTTATTAATGGACTCCACGGGTTAAATTGAATATTTCTGATTCATTATTGTGCCTGTTTATACTAGCACACTCTCAAAAATTGAAATTGGGTCACAAAAGCATCAAGAAATCCATCTATATTGTCATAATAAAAATTCATATCATAAAACAAATGAAGAGATACATGGACTCTTCAGAAGTAAAAATTCAAATATACTTCAAGTTGCTCGAAGTATAAAGAATTATTGGACTCAATTCCGTGTCGTACACCTTGCTTATCTATATGAGAACATGAATATTGCAACTGCAATAGTTGATAATCCAGGTATCGAACATTCAAATATGGAACTGAATTGTTATCACACTACATAATGGACCGGCTAAATTGATCAAGAATGAATTGTAATTTACAAAACGTGATCGAACATTCATTCTCTAATGGGTATGATTTATATAAATACATGGTTTTTTGAAACAGTAAGCAGTTGTGATAGTTGACATACACAAGCATAACTTAATAGAAACATGAACACGGTAATATATATTGTATTATAAGGGATTGACAGAAATTTTACTGATATTTTTTTTGCAGTTCACATTAGTTGGTATTTGCCTTACCATTCTGGTAGTATCAGGTGAGTTATCAATTTGCTACAAAAATCAAATGAATTTTTCATTCAAACTAAATTACTATTTTCCATTTCACGAAGGGATTTTTTCACATTTCCATAGATATCAAATCAAAAATGTTGAATAACAAAGATGACTATTATTTCTTGTAATCTGATCATTCTGAGAGTTCATAAAATCAGCAAATGAAGAATATGTTTTTGAAAAAGAAGGAAAGTCTTTCACATTTGAATATTGAAAACAGTGATAGTACATTTAAGGTTTACATTGAACAATTTTACTTCTCATCCATTATTAAACTGATACATCAGTTGAAACTATGCTTCTTCTCCTCTTAAAAAATAGGGAATAGTGAAAATTCCATTCACGAAAACCGAAAACTGTTCACTTTGGAGCAATTTTACTAATTGTTTCGTAATTTTTTCATGAATATACGAGTATTTCTCGTTATGGAGTGTACAAAATGGTTTTTTGAGGTGGAAACCAAATTTTGAGGTAGTAGAGGAATATCTACAAGTTTGTTCTGAGTTCAACTATCTATCTACGATTACATTGAAATCATTAAGACATCACTACACCTTTTCGGGTACTCTGATTAACCGCAAATATTCATCTAAAAAATGTTGATGTCTGAAGACTTTTCCATTATTATAAACACAAAAATTCTTCATTCGTATGAGACGAAAATGTGGCCTTCTGATTTCTGATATGTCTAAGTCGCTTAAGAGAGAGGTATATAATTATTGACACTCTTCAGTTGCAGGAAGCGAAGCTAATAAAATACCACCCAAATCTGGAGCACCAGGTAAGCCAAAAATATATTTTTTGATATTTATTTGAGTCATTTTTTGACTCATCTGATCATCATGAAACACATTTATGACTCTAAATATAAGTATCATATTGGACTGTACTAGGTGTGCACTGAATGAAGTGAATTTCTCATAATAATGTCAGTATTTGTGATGTGTAACTTATTTGAATTGGATCAGAAAAAAGACCTGATTTTTCTTCAACGAAACCAGTTAGCTCCAGAGTATACTAAAAAAAGTCCAGAAAATTCTATCAAGTACCTATCCATAGACCAGTAACTTTGAATATGAGTGGAAATGTGTGTTTTTGTACTTCAATGACAACCCTTGAAATCGAAAATTATGCGATGCAGAGATTACCGGGGTCTCATCTCTTAAATAACGATCACTAGCAAAAGTCCTTTCGAACTTTTTTGCCATCAAAACTATGTACACTCATTCCTCAATGGGTGTATGATGAATATCATCTTTGTAGTTTTATAGTTAGGTTATGAGGTCACTTCACCAAGTACCAGAATCTAGTAAAGCGCGATTCGTCGTTTGTTATGACACCAAACTGATAGTTAAAATGGTTGAGCATCTCTAAAGATAATGAGTATTGTCTCCACAAACAAAGATAATCAGATGTGTAAGTTTTACCAGAAGAGTCTCAAATTGTTGTTCAATGAGAATTGAATGTACTCATCAAACTCCTTATGAAATGAATGTTGGTTTTCATTTTTTTCTTTAATTTACTTCGCCAACAACCCTGATTGTCTTTGCTTCGATCCATATAGGCTACAAATCTTCCAGTATTGAATAAACAACGACCAATGTTAACAAATTTTATGATACTTTGTGAATTCTCAAGTCAAATAATGAGAAACGTTTTTAACGATAACAAAATCTGTTTGGAACTAACATTTTGAAAATTGATTTTCTGAATTGTTTGACAAGATTCTGCAGAATGTGTGAAAAGTAGACGATAAATTGAATTGGATCAACTTGATACATTCAGAAATAATCGTCACAAGAACTTCATAGATAACAATTTGTCTATTAGCCCCTTTGCGAAAGTTTCATTGAAACTTGTGATATTATTTGAAAACTTCTAGAATAATTTCCATTTGGGAAGAGCTTGTCAGCTCCATGAAAAATTCAAATCCACATATATGTTTATAGTAGACATTTTCTACTTGGAAGAAAATACGTGATTTTTTTCTTAATTTTTCATGCATATACTCAAATAAGTTGTGAAATGATTTCATTTTTGTTCTATTTCGTAAATGAACTTATTCTTTCATATGTGCTCCATGATATCTAATTGATTTTTTTCTCAATTTCAGAGGCACCCAAACCACCACAACAGAAGCCAACACCACCAAAGTCATCTCCACATGCCGCATCATCACCAAAGCCATCTTTCCATGAGGATGACAGTTCTTCTTCTTCTTCTTCAGGTAATCAGAAAAACAAAAAGAGAATGAAAATACCAAGTAGTTGTATCACATGTCGGAAGCAGCGTTTTCTTTCGGTTTGAAACAAAATCAGACAAATCGAAGTCGATTTTTGTTCAAAGTAGACGTAATATGTAGAAATATTCTTTGGTAGAAACTAAGGTTAGGATTGGTAAGAAACCAGTAAGTGAGATCTTTGATCGAAAATATTACGGTTTGAAACTTTGGAACTGTCGAAATCAAGTGAAAGAAATGAATCAATGAGTCGAAAACCTTATTGGATTATATTGATTGAATATCAACACAGGTGAAAATATACAAATGTTCGTAACATCTGGAGAAAATTTCAACACTCAGAACATTTTGTAGAAAATAATGCTAATGGTAATATTCAAATACGGTATAAATAGAGTATACCTAATTTTATAACTCCTGCACCGAACAATGAGACAAGAACAAATTAACGATATCAATTTTTGTATTGATTATAATTGAAGATTTCTTCTCATCGTTACTGTTTTCATCATATTCAATAGGGTTCTCGTTCATGTCTAATTTCATATTTCGGCAACTTAGCATATCATCGTTTCAAAGGATTAATTTTACTGGCAGTTGTCATTATTCCTTTCCATCTTGGTTTATCCGATATGTTAGTGTCAATAACTCATAACCGAAAGAAAAAGAATATATTATTATGATAAGGGATGAGCTATGAGTAATACTGGTATATCAAAAACAGCATTATCTACGCCCTATCGTAGAAGTTCCTCCCATCTGCGCATTTCCTTTTGAAGACGAATTTTTTCATGCTCTAACTCGAAATAATATTTATTTTAACATTACTTCCATTGCAGAGGAACACTCAAAATTACACCGTCTTCTGAGAATAGTTCCACATGGTGTAGAACGTTTATTGGGTAAGACATTTTCATAGATATTGATATAGCAATTATGATGTGAATCTGAAAACAGGAATAAATTAGTTAGTTTTTGAAAGTAGAACTTCAAATTAGGAAGTATTTTGTTGGCTTCATATAATATGAATTGAAATGATGGGATAACAATGATTGAATGTTGATAATCCACTTTATCAACAAATTTAGTAAAACTATTTTAGAAAATGTTTACCTTAGTGTTCAAGATCACTCAGTGTTGCCTAAATGATTTGATAGTGAAAGAGTATTTTATTAGGATTATCAGTTTCAATAACAAATTGTGTTTCATGAAGTTGTATTTTTTCAAAACTAAAAATTGCTTCCTTGGCCAAGTTTATAGTGTAATTTTTATGATCTTCTTGAATTTTCAGGTGGAAAACTGGAATTCGTTTCAGATGCAATTGAAGATGCAGCTGACATCACTCACGGTAATGATTTGTGTAATCCACATATCAGATAAGAGAAAAAGTAATTCATTTCAATCAGTAGTTGCATTGTTGAGTGAGTTTTCAAAAAGTTCATTCTGTACGGCATTCAACGGCATTTTTGAATAGTTATTAGTTTCATTTTCTACTTTCTGTAGCTGAAAAACTTTGAATTCAACTATTCTGTGTTAACACTTTCTACTACACAGGTTTGATTTTTCATTGGTATTGCTAACATCACACTTTCACCTTGAAAAACTGGATTTTGACTTATGTTCTTTCATAATTTTTCAGATATCATCAAACATGGATCGGGTTTCATTGCTGATGCAGCAGACAAAATACGCCCACATGATCATGGACACAAAAACTGATTGCAATGATTTGTTGAAACCGATGTTTGATTTCTTGTATTCTTTCGATTAATAGAAAATATATTCTGCAAATTCAAATAAGTAAACTGATTTTTCATCAAGATCCCACATTCATCCCCAGTTAGAAAATGGTGTTGTTCATGTATCAAGGTAGGTGTTGAGGCCCTGACAATCTTACAAACTGCAAATCTGTTGATAGCAGCAGCAGTGCATACAAACATTCATGTAATTCTAGCCCGATATTTCATTCACAATACTCAGTTTGAAAAATACGCAAATTTTCAAATCATAATGTAGGGCTGATAATCGTTGCTGAAGGTATTCATTCGTTGAAGAAAATTATTTTTGTAGCTTTCTAAATCAGAAATCCAAAATGAGTAAACGTTTCTGGGTTTTTGACAAAATTTCAAAAACTGGATGGCAGAGAAGCATGTAGAACATGTTGATGAAAATGTGCTACTCAGTTACTTCCGTAATATCTGTGAAATATGATCCATAAAATCTTAATGATGAATTATTACAATCCATAAAAACACAATAATGAATCAGTGTGACATGAAATCAGTTATTATCGAACGAAAAATCAAATACTTTACGATTTATATATATATATATATATATATATCTAGAAAGGTTAATGCAGTCAAGCTGCTGGAAAATAATTCCATGAAAATCAAATAATGAATAGATAAGTACTTTCTTGATCATTCCCACATTGATTTCAATTTAAGAGCCAACAGCACACTGTTAGAAATGTCTGTAAAATTACAAATGTATTACAAAACAAATGATCAGTTAAATTACAAATCAGTGTGTTGCCAATACAATATTCAATACGATTTGAGTAATTTACCAAAAAATATTTGGAATCCCAGTCAACTGAGTCGTGATTTTACAATCATCATCAAATAACCCTAAACTTATTGTAATTTTACCAAACCGTAAGTCAGTTCCGAAAGAATTTTTTTTGAATTTACAAATATTATTTATGAATTGATTCACTTCAATTTTTTGTGAAATTATAAAAAAAAGTTGGAACTGGAATTAAAATGAAGTCATAAGCATTTTACAAAAACATTTAGTATTTTTAAAATTTCCGTTTAGAAATTATATAGTGCTTTGTAACTGGGCCAATTGTTTTCATTTTTCTCACACGTATTGTAATTATACTGAACCGTTATTAAATTTTTCATAAAAAGTTTTCGAAACGTACGAATGTTATTTGCAAATTAGATTACTTAAATTTTTTGTGAATTGAAAAATATTTTTATAACTGGAATATCTATGAAGTCATCAAAATTTTACAAATACTTTCAGTATTTTAACAACTTTTGTTTGTAAATTATAAAGTGCTTTGTAATTTGGCCAATAATTTTCATTTTTCTTACACGTATTGTAATTATACTGAACCGTTATTGAATTTTCCATGAAAAGTTTTCGAAATGTACAAATATCATTTGCTAATTGAATCACTTTTAAGTTTTTTGTGAATTAATAAAATATTTTTGTAACTAGAATAACTATGGAATCATCAAAATTTTACAAACACTTTCAGTATTCTAACAACTTTTGTTTGCAAATAATATAGTGCTTTGTAATTTTGCCAAAAATTTCAATTTTTCCCACACTTATTGTAATTATACTGAACCGTTATTAATTTTTTCATAAAACGTTTTCGAAATTTACAAATATCATTTGTAAATTAATTCACTGTAATTTTTTGATAATTGATAAAATATTTTTTAACAGGAATTACTATGAAGTAATTAAAATTTTACAAATACTTTCAGTATTTTCACAACCTTTGTTTGCCAATTATATAGTGCTTTGTTATTTGACCAAAAATTTTCATTTTTCTCAAACGTATTGTAATTATACTAAGCCATTAGTCAATTTTCCGTAAAAAGTTTTCTTAATTCACAAATTTTATTTGTAGAATTATTAAATTTGATTGTTTGTAAAATTATGAAATATTTTTGAAACTGAGATTATACTATGAAATAACTTGAATTTTACAAATATTTTTAGTCATTTTACAACTTTCGTATGCAAATTTCGTATTGCTTTATATCGACTAAAAATGTTTATTTGTCTCACACGTATTGTAATTATACTAAACCATTTAGCATTTTTTATGAGAAGTTTTCAAAGTATACATCGTTTGTGATGTAATATAAATAATTGTTAGAATGGAAAGTACTATGAAGTAATAAACATTGTAAAAAAGTATATATTATTGTACTTATTGGTCACAATGCGATAATCAGAGTTGTAATAGTGTAATTTTTAGTACAGAAATGTGAGTTAGTGAAAGTTAGTGATATAAGTGGTTAATCACTAATGATTTTCGGTGTCAATTCAATCATGTATACTCGTATAAATAGAAATTCGGTTCTAACTCAAAACAAATGAATATTTACGAATTCTAGGAAATTTCCACTAATTCATGCGGTTTATATATCAGAAAAAAATATCGCGAATTTGATTGGCGACAATATTCGAATTTTGTTATCACTAACAATCATTTAAGGAAATTGATACGATGAATGAAAATTTAGCCTCGAATGGAAGTTTTGAATATGAGTTTTCAACATCAATCGTTGCTACATTGCGATAGCAATGTCGCAAGTTAATTTTTTTTTGTATTGAAAATCATTCGATCATAATTTCTATCATTGTTGATGAAGCAATTTTTGTTCCATCCATTGGATTGTAATCATTTTCTTTAAACTTTACTATCTTCAGTAATCAATTCTGATTTTCTAGAAAGAACTAGATATCTCCACATTTCTGATCAATAATTTAGTGTATTGTTTTATGTTAACATACTTCTTAACGCGTGTTAATAATCACAAAATAGGGCACTGCGTACGCTGTCATTATTTATTTCAAATTACCCTTACATTTTTAACAGTACACTTTCGGTACTGAAAAAACCTTATTCTCAAACCTTTTCCAAGTAAAAAACAACGCTGGTGGTGATCGTTTTCTAAATATTTACAATTTTATATATCGATGCATATTACTTAGCTCCAAGGGCGCTAAGTGAAGTTGCTAGCAACATTACAAAAACTATGAGTATGTGGTGGATCTCGTCAAAATAAACAATTTTTCCTATAAAATGTTTATGAAAATATCATTCGTTTTTTTGCAATTTTAGTTATTTTCATCAAACTTTATAGGCAGTATACCCGGACAGACTTCTTCTAAACTAATCATTATTGAACTGCCTAATCAATCCAAACTGAAAAAAAAATCCAGATTTGATTATTCAATTAGAAAATGCTTCATTTCGGAGTTTGTGAAAATAACAATTCAGAGAAGTCCTGTGTTATTTATCAGGAAAATGAACATTTAAAAATTAAACGAAACAACTATTACAACTGTTCAAAGTGACGATCCCCAACAGTAATACCAGCTTCTGCTCTCCTCATCAAATAATTCCGCACCCGTTGGAAAATGCCGGGAGTATTTCTTATCGTTTCGCAGTAAGCTATGATGTGTTCTTCAACATTTTCTCGTTTTCAATGGGGCTACCATGAATTAGTGATTTTAGGTGTCCCCAAAAAATTCGACGGGATTAGGATCTGGTGACCTCGGGCGCCAATACTGAGTGCCTCCTTTTCCTATCCATCATTGTGGATATGCTACGTCTGAGACATTTCTTACTATCACACTAAAATGAACAGAGGCTCCATCGTGCATAAACTAAGAGTGACTTCGGACGCCAATGGGAATATCTTCTATAAGCTGGAAAAGCTCGCATTGCAAAAAATTCAGACAAGCATCTCCATTCAAACGTAATCCTCAAGTATGGCTACCCATACTTCAGAAGAGAATCTGTTTTGGAAATTAATTTGTGATATCGCAAGTGGGTGATCCCCATTTCTTGAAAAATTAGGCTTATCTGTGAAGAGGATTTTCGATTAAATTTGGGGATGTTATTCGACTTTTCTATGAAGACATTGAGGAAATTCGATGCGTGGTTGGAAATCACGTAGCGTAGTGCCTGGATACGCTCAATATGATAAGGATATAATTGCTGTTCCTTCAAAAGTCTGTAAACGGTCATGTGAATCACATTTGAAGTTTACTATTTTTTTGTACTTGTCTTTGAATGTTCATTATTTTCTTCGAGAACCACCTCCTTCAATTCAACAATTCTTGTTGTCTTTGGCAGTCCTACTGCAAAATTTCTTTCAAAGCTTCCAGTCGTCGAAAAAGATTCGCAAATGACCCTACACAAGGAGTCACGCGTTGGAGATGCAAAAACCATCTCAGCCACTTCAGCATTCGAAAAGTCGGACATGGTACCAAAAAATCACTTTATAAACACCAGCTGTCGAAAGCGCTCGCAGATAATTAAACAGAAGTCATAGAGCTTCAAATCCTTTTTGTAACTTACATTAATAGTAAAATACTGAAAATAAAGAAAAAATTAGTTTCATCATTCAATATATATATATATATATATATATATATATATATATATACAAGTATTTTATTATTTGACTTCTGTTACACTATAATTTCATGTATAAACACATAATTTTAATATGTTCTTTCTGAAATGTTTTTCATAAAATCATTTATAACCATAATAATTAAATAACAATCAATAACCATTTCTATTATTATCATCATCATTGTTATTATACTCAGGGTAATTATTCACTAAACACATATATCCTGTAAAAATCGTTGTAGGCCCAATTAATATTTCAAGTCGATTGGATGTCAATACTGTTTTGTTTTGGCGGTTAGGCGTCCAGCCCCGCTAGAAATTGTCTAGACACTTTTTTTTACATTTAAGGAGTACAGGAGTAGGTATGTATTATAACATATTCAGTGTCAAGTGTATCAGTGCCGAGAGAGGAAGGATCCAGACACATATAAGTCGAAGTAGTTTGCATTGCTTGAAGAATTACATTTATTTGATTTCTGTGAATTAAAACTGTCTCTTTTGTTTTCCGTGAATAGTGCGTGTGAACCTTTTACTCAAGTAAAGTATCAATTATAATCAATAGTTGGTAAACATTTGAATCAATAAAATATAAAACTCTTCAAGATCTTTTAGAAATAAAGTCATTCCATGTAATTATTTAATAATATGTTTCAGATTGTTATGGTATCCATCAGTTTTCAATTTTAACGTAAGTTTACTAACTTAAGTTACAAATACTACACTTTATGTTAACAAATTGATTAATTTTTTGGGCAGGAGGACTTAACTGATGATGAGTTACTCGAGAAGGTAGGTACCTGTTTCCCGTATTGATGGTAAGAGATGCGTAACAATTCCATATTTCTATAAAGTTAGTTCCTTTCAACTATCGAGTAAGTTTTATCAAAATTACTGTATGTTTGAAGGTGTTTCACAATGTTTCATTGTGAATTTCATCCATTCGGACTTCCACTGTCTAATATGATATAAAATGATTTGAAATCCCTGAAAGAACAAATAAAAATGAAAATTAAAATAAATAGCTGAAAATAACAATTATATTAAGCAAAAAACCCTGGAATGGAATTACAATAAAATACAAGGAATAATTTGAAATTGAACCATCAAAATGAAATGAAAAATTCAAAGATTTCAAGCCAAGTTAAATCACGACGTTTCGAATGTCAGTATCCACAATCGATTTCGGCTGATGAGTCATCACCCAAAGACGATTGTTGATACTAATAATCAAAACTTCGTGAAGTAACTTGGCTTGATATATTTTAATTTAAATTTTTTCAATTTTCAATTTTTTGCTTAATTTTTTTTATTGTAATCTGCTTTCAGGGTTTCTTTGCTTAATATAATTGTTATTTTCATCTATATATTTTAATTTTCATTTTTATTTGTTTTTTCAAGGATTTCAAATCATTTTATATCATTTCAGACAATGGAAGTATGAAGTAATGAAATTCAAAATTATTGTACTTGATATTTCAGAAAATTCACCTATTTCCAGAAAAAAATTGTACATAAAGAAGTTGAATTCATTTGATTAAAAATAATAAATAACAATGATAGTTTGAAATATTTTATATATATTTATTAAATATTTTTTTTAGGAAAAGATTCACATGACAGTTGAAATGTATGCATTTGGTATTTGATGAAGAAATAAAAATGCATGCTCCGTCTTTTCTTGATGGACTATTAGCTACATTTCTGTGCTGCCACGCATTTGGCTTCGCATATCCCCCGTAAAATGGGGGAATACTTGAAGCAATTCAACGGTGAGTGTTAAAAACTGTGCTATTCTCTAGATTTTTGATAATTCCAATACTCTCTTTTGTTAACAATTTCAAAAGTTGGAAATCAGTTTTATTTTTCATTTTTCCATTAATTAAACTCATCATTTAAAAGACGTCGCCCCGGAGCGCCAATTTTAATGATCTTACTTTCGACAATTGATTTTAAAGGTAATCATTTTCGCTATCTGAATAATTGAAATTCCCAATCTTAAGCGATTCATAATTTGTTGTACATATTTCTTGCGAAAAAGCTTTACATAAGACTTTATAGATACTGCACTGATAAAAATATTCACTTGAATCATGTTAATTTTGTCTCAGGATAATTCATATTATTCAATTTTTTTTATCTTTTGCTTCCGATTAATTTGTAAATGACTTTAAATTTCAGATTCTTGCTGGAAATTTGTCCTCTCAAACGTACAAAGTGGGACGGAAAAAGAAAAGCAACCAATATCCATCCTAAAGTCAGCAAGCTGAGAAAAGCAATCGATCCATATATTGCTGATGAATCGCATTAAATTGTCATTTTAACATAATTGTGTACTTTTTATGTTATACGTACATACTACATAATTATTATTCATTAATATGATGTGATTTCTATTTTGTATAATACTCGTTATAATCTTTTATTTTTTACTATGTATATTATAACTATTTGACTGAATTACTCACTTACTTAATTTTTACTTTGTATCTAATGTATATTACGTTGAGTTTGAATTATAATATAATATACTCAAGTATAAGTTTTATTTATATAATGTAGACTAATTATCCTACATTGAATAAAATTCCATTTGTTAATTTTAAAATGATTTTATTCAATAAACTATTTTGTTGATCAAGAAAATGATAAATTATCGTTTGGTACCTTGATAAGAAGCTTATAAATCGCACTTCTCATTCAACACCTAAATTATTTGCAATATTATATTGCCAAGTTAAAACTTTGGATGTATCCAGTAATAATAAACATCTCCAATTAAATTGTTCAAGATCTTCAATTAGAGCACTACTATAAGATCTGCTTCATTTGTAAATCAATAGAGAAATAAAAAAAACTCATTTTAGAAAATCACAGTGTTCGTATTTAGTGAATTCGCAATGCAGCATTTTAAAATTACAAATGTTTCCACTGAATTTGTTTAACAAAATCACAAAGTTTCTATTGTGATATTACAAAACAGACGTTCCATATATATTTACTAAAAATGCAACAGATGTTTTATAATTTTTCAAAACTGAGTTGAATTGAATGCGTAGTAAATTTGGGATACAGTATTTTCAAATTACAAATCAATTTTCACCGAAATTGCTTAACAAATTCGCAAATATTGTGTTGTAATAATAGAAAACAAACTCCCATCAAATGTTTACATAAAAGCAACAAATTTTTTGTAATTTTCTAAAACTGTGTTTGACTGAATGCGTAGTAGATTTGCAATGCAGTTTCTTGAAATTACAAATCAACTTTTTCGAAATTTGTTTAACAAATTTACAAAGATTGTGTTGTATTATTACAAAACAATTGTCCACCGAATGTTTCCAAAAAAAACAACAAATATATTGTAATTTACTAAAACAAAGTTGAACTGATTTCGGTAGTAAATTTACAATGCAACATCTTGAAATTTAAAATCATTTTCTACCAAATTTGCTTCACAAAAATACATAGTTTGTTTTGTAATATAACAATACAAACGTCAGGTGTAAGTTTACTAAAAATTCAAAAATGTTTGTAATTTTTCTAAATTGAGTTGAAATAAATCGTGTAGTAAATTTACAAAATGCGATTCTATTATTCAAAAAAATGTTATGCGTTAAAACTTCCAAAGCATTTTTTGTAAAATTAGCATAGAAATTTTTAACAGTGCAGCTTGACTGCATTAACCTTTCTAGATTTCATATCATTTCTAGAAACATGTGGATTCGTTTTCCGATGGCATTTCAGGTTAGCTTTCCAAATTTCTTCTACCGCAGTTGTCGGTTGATTGGTCAAACCACCAACACTGACATAAAAACTTGGCAAGTTGACTTGGGTTTCACACCAATAGGTGGTTCCACTTATGTTTCGCTTGCATTTACGCAGATATTTTTATCAAGTACTTTCTTGGTTTTTCTCATTTTGTCTTCAATCGAGGACCGCCTGCCCGGTACTGACGAGAATGTGAGAATGATCAAGAAAGTACTTATCTATTCATTTTATATATATATATATATATATATATATATATATATATATATATATATATATATATATATATATATATACAGGGTGTCCCTGGACTTCCTCTTTTCCTCTCGGGAATATCCAAATTTTGGTAATTGACTAAACAAATGAATTCCTTCGATGAGCTTTCATGCAGGAGTCAGTTGTTTTGCTACAAAGTCAAGAACGGACTACCCCGATGGTCCACACCCCAAAACTTTGAAATGACAGATATTTTTCAATATTTTTCAACAAATTAAGGTTACTTGGACAATTTTATGAATGAAAGTACTCGTGTGGAAAGTCGATCGGAGCAACGAGTCTTGATAAAAATGTAGTTTCACTCGACGACATCAAACCCGCTCGTCCACCATTATTTGAAATGAATAATTATCAAAGCAGAAATAATAATGATAACGTTAATTCAACAACATTTATCCTGAGATGTCTACCATTATTCGAAAATATTAGTTTTTAAGGAAAATGGAAATGATAGGTAAAATGTTCATAACGAATTTTTATAATGCAAACACGTTTAACTAACGAAACTCAAGAGCCTCAAGAGCAAACAGAAATGAAACCACCTTCTTTCTCTATACATTTTCTTAGTCTGCGAAGACACCCTCTCTGTACTTGAAATAGCATTCCAGGGTCGTTTCGTATGGCTTCACAATGTAATGTTATTCTATTCAACAATGCATCTCTTGTGTGAATAGGTGTAGCGTAAACAAGGCTTTTTTGATGCCCCCACAGAAAGAAATCCAATGGATTTAAATCCGGAGACCGCGATGGCCATGAATATGGCCCACCTCTACCAATCCATCTATTGTGGAAAATATGGTTCAGATGGTCACGCACAATCAAACTAAAATGAGGAGGAGCGCCATCATGCATAAACCACATATCTCTTCGGGTTTGCAATGGAACATGTTCCAAAAGTCCATTCAAATCGTTCTGAATGAACTCCAAATAACGTTCTCCATTCAATCGGTCCTGTAGAACGGATGGTCCTATAAGATGGTTTCCTATGATACCAGCCCAAACATTCACGTTGAATTTCCGTTGGTGTTTGGTTTGCAATATCCCATGGGGATTTTCTTCGGCCCATATATGGAGATTATGAGAGTTGATAACTCCATCTCTACTGAAAACTGCTTCATCAGTGAATAAAACTCGATTGATAAAAGTCATATCCTCTCTTTGCCTATCCATGAACCAATTGGCATATTCCAGTCGTGCTGGAAAATCTTGAGGTGTCATGGCATGTACCTTCTGGATGTAAAATGGGTGGAGCAGTTGTTCCCTAATTATTCTATGAATAGTGGACTTGGATGTATGGAACTGTTCTGATAGATTTCTGATGCTCATTGAAGGATCATCAACGACGGCTTCCAAAATATTTTCCTTCAATACAACGGTACGTACAGTCCTAGGAGCGCCCTCACCACCTCGTTTTGGCAAAACTGTACCTACAATAATATCGAAATAAAACAACGTGCTCAAATTAATTATCAATTATTACATACCTGTCTCCCTCAAGCTGCGATCGACACGCTCGAATGTTTCTCTTGACGGTACCGTTCGATTGGGAAAATGCTCCGAATACAGACGACGAGCTTCTGCAGCATTACAAAATGCTCGTCCATAAAATACATGCATATCTGCATATTCATTGAATGTAAACTGTTCGGCCATATCAAAAAAATTCAAAATATCCTATAGAATATTGACAATACAATGATAGTCATATGACAACGCACCACTCAACAAAACAAAATCGCATTCCAGTTTCTCATTTTTTATCAAAACTTTCTAAAAGGTTTTTTTGTCAACATCTGTGAAAGAAATGGAACATAATTATTCCCTGGATATTTTTCACCTGATCATGTGCAGCCGTTTTTGTAGTTCATTCGTTTGCTTTTTATTAGTATAGTAAATATTTTTTCCGATGTGCGTTTTTTCAGCTAAATTTAGATTCGTGTTAAAGAATTTCTCCCATAAAATTATAATTATCAGTGAAACTCCTCAACAGTTTAGCTGTGAAGAAGAATTCGAAACATTCGAATGTTGAGTTTCATGAGATTCAGATAACTGATCAACACGAAACGTGATTATTCCACACGTATTATGTACATACAAAATATGGAATGAATTCGATATTTCATAGTAGAGTAGCTTGTTAGTTTAAAAACACCACGAATCTACAGAACTTGATATTTCTTTTGAAAAAATATCTGCTATCACAATTGTGACTTAAACTTCCATATAGGTACTGTACTTTTTGTTCACGACTTCATTTTAGCATACTTTGTATTATTCCTGTTATAAATGTTGTTGAATTAACGTTATCATTATTATTTCTGCTTTGATAATTATTCATTTCAAATAATGGTGGACGAGCGGGTTTGATGTCGTCGAGTAGAACTACATTTTTATCAAGACTCGTTGCTCCGATCGACTTTCCACACGAGTACTTTTATTCATAAAATTGTCCAAGTAACCTTATTTTGTTGAAAAATATTGAAAAATATCTGTCATTTCAAAGTTTTGGGGTGTGGACCATCGGGGGTAGTCCGTTTCTGACTTTGTAGCCAAACAACTGACTCCTGCATGAAAGCTTATCGACGGAATTCATTTGTTTAGTCAATTACCAAAATTTGGATGATTTTGAATATTCACTTGAAAAGTTATCAAAGAAAAATATTTTTCATTTTGTAACTTCGAGGGCCCGTAACTTGGTTACGAAGACTTTTAGGAAAAAAAGTTATATGAAGTACTGGTGATATTTTGACCCCATCTATACATTCCCGAGAGGAAAAGAGGAAGTCCAGGGACACCCTGTATATATATAAATGTCGAAACAATGTTTCGACATTTTACTCAAAAAATATCATTGTGATTATTCCAAGAGAGTTGAGCATCAATGTTCAAACCTAAAAATTTTACAGATGAGGTTTGTTGTATTGACTTGCCATTTATTTTGACCAGAACACTGCGATCATTCTCATGTAGTGAAAAGACGATTGTATTAGTTTTTGAACTGTTCAGAATGAGAACAATATTTTTGCATAGTAGCAATTGCTTGATTGGCCTGACTCGACAATCCCTCATAATCTGAAGACTTCAGAGTGAACCAAAAATCATCGGCAAATTGCACTGTACAATTTTGACGGTTACTGTTGTTGAGGTCATGTACGAATAAAAGAAACAGAATAGGTCCTAGGACGCTACCCTGGAGAACACCGCTGGGAACAAGACAGGTTCTAGAGTGGAAGGTCCCAACCTCCAGTTCAACCCTCACAGTTTGCGTTCTGCAATCCAGATAAGATCTCAACCAATTCAGAGATGAGCCACGAATTCCTAGACAAAACAGCTTCAAGAAATTTGTGGCCGAAATAAGACTTTAAAGTTTCTATCTTTCGTCGATGCTGTTTCAAAAGTAATTTATATTGTTCGTTAATGATTTCATCAGATTGGATTTTACTGATGTGAAAAATATCTCTGAGTAATTTTTCTTCATTAATGATCTCCTTAGTTATCCAAGGTTTATTGTTATTAGATTGGTTTGATGTAATTCCTGAGGAAAGGCTTTATCGAATAGGTTGAGAATTTTTCATCAGCATAACCGTTTTTGGAGTATATACATAGCCAATCCTCACGAGCCAATAAAGCATTCAAAAAGTGAATGTTTTGATCACAGAAGGATCTTTTAAGAAAATAATTGTTTATCTTTACAGTAGGAGAGGTTATTGATAAAACTATATATTGAAGTGCATGATCCGAGAAATCTATGTGACTGACGGTGGAATTAGATATATTGGATGTAGAGGAAAAAATATTCTCCACCGTAGACATGCTATTGCCCTGTATTCTTGTGGTTAACTGACAAGAGATGTCAAAATGTGTTCTTATAGAAATATTGAATTCATCTATTTTATTATGAAAACAGGACAGTTGTACAAAACATATGATATTTGTGTTGAAAGTAAGTTTCATTTTGTTCGTGAAATTGCTCAATTCGCTACGCTCGTTTCGCAAACTTTTTCACTCAAACAAAATAAAACCTTACCTTCAACACTCATATCATAAATAGCTATTGAAATATTCATGAATCTCAATGTATTATAAGAGAAATATCTCATTCTCTCTATACCTGAAAATCATGCTCATATGAGCACATGAGTCTGTATCTATTTCCTCAACAAAACAACAATTCTGTGTCGTGACGTGCATTTCGCTGACAAAGTTAGCATCACCATGATGGTTTCAGCAATCTCCTGATGAACCCAATTTGATTAGCAAAACGCGCACCAAGAGACACCGTTTCTGATCTGTTGAGAAAAAGTGTTTTCAATAGATTTATTCCACGTCAGAGGTTCCAAATTCCAATATATGCAACTAAGTCTGCGATGGTATGAAAACATATATCTAGAAAATCATAGCGACGTGAACTTTAATTAATACATGAAAGCTACAAGCGTAACAGAACACTTCAGCAAAGCTAAACTCCAACATTTTTGTTACAATAACATCTATAATTGATGACACAACAAGAATAAAATATGTAGACACAGAACTAGGAAATGAGATCAATCTAAACATCAAAATTCAAGCATCTGTGAAAATTGATGCTCAACGTGAAACATGAATATATTTCTCTAGATTACCAATTGGTTCTGTGACATATTCTTGTGACTGGACTGCACTGATTATTTTTAGTTGACTAGAGACAAAAATGAAAGAATTACTGACCCTCTTTCTTCTAGCTGACTTAGAACAAATCTTCTGTTTCTACTACTCCGAAGCCGTCTGACTTGTCTATTCCTCCCGAATCTTGGAAAAAAACCTATTCCAACAATCCTGTACCCTGTACTAGTTACAGGCCCCTTGCTTGATTCATGTCAACAGGTTATCTCTGTCCCTTCGTTGCAGTTGAAGTATCCGTTGTACAAACATATCCTGTCCACGTGGCCTCTCAATGAGTGATACCCAGTGAGTAGTTCTATGATTGTTCTGAGCCGATCACCGCTTTGTTGGATCAGTTTTTCAGTCCTCTGTGTTCCCGGGTATGTTTTTCCAGTACTCCCTATGTTTCTAATAGAACTTTCCGATTCAGTTCCATACCAAAGCTTTGGTACCCTCACACCTCGTTTAGGACCTGTACATGGAGTTGATGATTCCTGTCTGATACACTCATCAGCACTTTCGTTGTCTGCGATGCCTGAGTGTCCTGGCAACCAGTATTTGGTTCATTTATTTCTTTCCGGCAGTTTTCTCAGCCTTCCTCTACTGAAATTAAAATTTTTTTCGACACAGTATATTTTAGCTCCCGCTTCAGGTTCGGTTTCCAGTCCGTCTGTATACCAGGTGTATTTTATTTTCACTATGACTGTCCACTTGCTTCACTTCGTGTTTTGAGACTCCAACCAGGGAGTTTGCCTTCTTGCCTTCTTCATTATCACTAAATCTAAAGGAAGAGAAAGATCCATATGCAGCTGTAGAGGTGATTTTAATTACTTTCGTTGTTTCAAAAGATGCTAATCTATGCACCCCGCCTAATTTGTTGATTTCGGTCGTTTGTTTCATCTTCGATCACCAGACCATAGATGCATATGTTATCATGCGTTCAACCACCATGGTGTAGAGCCAATATATCATTTATTGTTTGAGTCTCTATGTCATTTGGTAGGTGAGTCTGACCAACATCAGTGACACTACTGCATTTCTCTCAAGTCTTTCTAGATGTTCGTTCTGAATCAACTTGGGATTTAGTATCACTCCCAGATATTTGACCAGACCGGATTTTTATCTTCGCCAGGAAGTTTCAGAGGTCCTGAAACTATGGTTGTCGTGAAGAATACTCCCATGATCGATTTTGTTGGGCTTACGTTCGCCCCTTTTTCGTAGGTCTATTCAGTTGTGATATTCAGGGACTGGTGCATGTGCCCTTCTATCATATTATTATATTTGCCGTTGACTAGGATACATAGCCAGTACTTTGTGTAAATTATGGTCCAGAAGACGTGGCAACTTGTCCATTACAACATTTAATAATAGTGGCAACAAATTCCCCTTTGAGGACAGCATCTTAATACTCGTGTTACTACTGTCTCTCCTATGATGATTTGTATAACATTCTTCCTCTAAGCAATATTCACATAATTGATTGATTGCAGGGACGTATCATTAAATAAGCTCTCTATGTGCAAGGGAGCAGTTGAAGGCACTTTTTTGTCCTTTGAAGCATATTCTGCTCTTTTCGTCACCTGGCATAAAGCTGTTTCTGTCGGCTTTTGCATTCCGTTTTTTATTTTGTTGGCGTCTGAACTTTGCATATGTGTCGGTAGTGGAATATTTTCATCTCCATCAATGGGGGCTGTTTGGTATATTCTTTTTCTTTTGGAAATAAGTTTCTCTAGTTTGTCAGATATGTAATAAAACCTTTTCATTTCTTCCAATTTTAATTTCTGTATCTGTCGAGTCTAGCTCAACTTTACAATTAGTCTTTCCTTCTGATACCGACATTTTTGGTTCACTGTTGTTGATGACGATGACTTTTTCTCTATGATCCATATTTTTTCAATTTTTCCAATGTATTATGATAATGTACGAATTGAAAGCCAAAAAATGTTGTGATAGGAGTTTCTCCTTCTCGACATCACTTCCTTTTCCAGAGAGAGACTGATACCTGTTCCCGTGAGTGGAATTTCATATCAATACTCATTCATTCATTACGTTGATTTATATTTCATTGTAGGAATTATACTATGATAAGTCACTGACTGTTCAAAAAATTAGGAAGTTTTCGACTGATTGATTGATTTTATTGACAAAATGCAGTACAATGTATGAATAATACAGACAATTCTTGAATTTTGTCAAAAGGCAGAATTCAGGTTCTGATTTTGTCATTTCAGTAACGCAATCAGAACTTGCTCCTCCATTTAACCCTATATTTCATTACGTTCTGCAAATTTATTTTCGAAAGAAACTCTCTGTTGTATTCTCTGGACCCATTATAGAGTTCCAACAATTTTGACTGATCTGTTTTTGTGGGGATAGTCTGCAGGATTTGTGATCAGCCAGAAATATGTACTGCTTTTTCGAAATTGTGACAACCTAAATCCCATATTGAAGTTATCAGGATGATTTAAGGTATAGAAATTGTATCGGTGATTAGGCTTAATTGAAGTACTTACTCGTATCGAGTTATTCAATTCCGAAATTCTTCTTGTATCATCTTCATATCGTGTTCCTTTATTCTCGTTATTGTTTTCATTTCACCTAAGCAAAAACTGCACGTTCATATTAATAAACTTTGTCCAGCCCAGATTGTTAATTGAAATTCAAATTCTTTGTTCAAAATCCAATATGCAAAAGCACAACACAAAAATCTTCAAGATCTGTTCCGATCTAGAAATGACTCACGGCAACTATTTCTCAACTTTCCTTCGAATATAGGTATTTCACTTGAATATGAATCATCTACGTCAAACTGTCTAGAGGTTATCCAGTCTCTAAAAAAGATTTCAATCACAGTAATTGGTGATAACATATAGCCGTATCAAAGAGTGAAATGTGACATCTCCATCTGGAACTCACAGGTTTCAGATGATTCAGATTCTGAATTATTCCTGGGATGGGTTTTAATGTAAGTAGAACTCGTATTTCAATATTTCAAAACTATATCAGTTTATGAATAGAGAAACTTCTTCAAAGACCTTCAGAAATAATTCAATACCTCAAAATAGGACCATTCCGGCCCCGCGATTACTTCCAATTAATAAGTCGTATTAATTGAGATTCAAATTGGAAAAGTTTTGTGCTCTGAGCATTAATTTGTATTTGCAGGGAGAAATGTTGACTGGAAAGATACAGTTCGAAAGAAAATTGTAATATAATCACAAAGACGCAACATTCACAATAAGCAAGGTATTATTCCATCGTCATTCAATAATTTCACTCGTGATGGTGAAACACAAAAAATTGAGAGTTTGTACATTGGAAATTATTGATATAAAACGATAATTTGACTGAAGAGTGTGAGCTCTCACAGCCGGAGATAACTGAGTCGGCTACTTTCATAGTTTCTGGCCATGGTCAGTTTTTTCAAAAGTTCCTTTCATATAGTATTTATTGAGTACCATTGATACAGTTGAAATCGACATAAAATATTACAATATAAAACAGTAAATAATAAAATGGCCAAAAAAAATTCCAGACACATTTGAGCATTCGAAGGAGTTGTCCCTCTGTAATACTGAATATATCCAGTTCACAGTTCGTCGCCATTTTGTTAACTGTTTCGAAACATTTTTGAAGAGGAGACAAATTGTTTGAGATACGAAATAGATTGTCTCTTCTTCTCAGTCTTACGTCAGGTACAATAAAATCAATAGTACAGAGAATTTCAGGTACTTTCAGTTTTCTAAGAATGTTAAAAACAAAAATAACTTCCGAGGACTCACTGCGGTCTTTCAATGGTTTCATGTTTTATTCTTGTAATTGGCTAGAATACGATATAAATGAAGGCCAAACATTGTGTTTTCTAAAAAAGAGTGTTCTTAATAATCGTTTCTGGAATTTTTCTATAGTTTCAGATTATAAAATGGTCATTGAATTACAAATGACACAACCATATTCCAGCTTAGAACGGACAATGGAGTTGAAGAGTAACAAACAAGTATTGTAATTTAATTCACGGCTAGATCTAAAGATAAAGCTCATTTTTCTATAACATTCAATGTGCCCAGAGAAACTGAACACACCAGTGAAAATGATCCCGAAATCTTTCATCTAATTGATTCTCTGTAAATTGGTATGAATAATGAAATAGTCCTTGATAGTAGGTGACTTCTTTCGTGTGAAACTTATCTGCTGCTGGAAAATATTTTCATGAAATCAAAAGATAAATAGATAAGTACCTTTCTGATCACTCCCACATTGATTTCAATTTAAGAGCCATGGGTAGACAGATGTTTCAACCTATTGGGCATCGTCAGTAACGGGCAGGCGGTCCTCGATTGAAGACAAAATGTGAATAACCAAGAAAAGTACTCGATAAAAATAACTGCGTAAATGCAAGCGACACATAAGTTGAACTACCAATTGGTGTGACATCCAAATCAACTTGCCAAGTTTCTATGTCAGAATGCAGTTGTCGGTTGATTTGTCAAACCACCAACACTGACATAAAAACTTGGCAAGTTGCCTTGGATGTCTCACCAATAAGTGGTTCCACTTATGTCTCGCTTGCGTTTACGCAGTTATTTTTATCAAGTACTTTTCTTGATTAGTCACATTCTGCCTTCAATCAAGGACTGACGATGCCCAATAGGCTGAAACAGCTGTCTACCGGTGGATCTCAAATTGAAATCAATGTGGGAGTGATCGGTGATACCATATTCGAACCAACCACCAAAATTCCATTCCAATACCATTCCAATAACAAGGTCTCACCTTTCAACGTTTGATTCCTAACACAGGTTGGACAATGGGAAGTGGAAATCGATCGTCCGATCCGTTGTGGTTTGAACCAACGGTTCACACAGCGATGGATTGAGTGAGTGTAGCAAACCATCCACGTCAACCTAGCAAACTACCGTCCCAGTTCTCACACTATTTAAAAAATCATGAACTAGAACATGTTGGCTGTTGACGACATATGTTTAACAGTTAAAACCTATTTTCATCATTTATTTCAACTCATACTTGGCTATTTTGTAAATTGAATTTAGAATATAAGTTTTGAATGCTCAACTTGCAATTTTTTGCCACATTCATTACTAGCAATGATTTTTCACGTCTTGAGAACAGAAACTTCAGCTAGAAACTACTTTTGGTATATAAAATATTTTCGGTCCAAATAAAAAAAAACAATTAATTAATGTCACGTGAGGATCTGTTATTATTTTGACCACAGATATTACATCTTGACAAAGAAAATATTGACATATTTCAGGATTTTGCGACGTTTAGGACAATTTTTGCCATTCTTCTTCTTTCCATGGTTTGAACCAATCACTACCAGTGTCTTTCGAAACCACAGATAGCCTCGCCCATTTTTGCCTGAGATAACCTGAAAAAAAAATTCGTTATATTATATAATCATCAGAAAAATAGATGAAAGTTTTCAAAAATCATTCCAGTGCTTCAACAGTTACATTTCATTGGTTATGAAATGTAGAATAATGTGATTTCTTGAAATGTGAAATGTGTTCATTCTCTGAATGAACTCTGATGAATTCCATTGAAATTTAAATATATCTACATATAATAATTTTGTATTCTCAACTGAAATGAACAAAAACAATGAAGAGAACTTTTGTAACTTTACAGGTACAAATCACTCCTGTGATGGAAAAAGCATCAGCCTCCATTAATTATCCAAGTATATTTCCTCTGAACTGAACTAGAGTCATTTGAAAATTTACAAACCAAGTTCAGTTCAGTTGAAAATCAATCGAAAGACTGCTAGACTCATATGGGGTCTTTCATTGAGCGCTTTCTGTCTTCAGATTTGAATAAAACATACTGTGTGTGAGATATCATCGAAATTTATCATTCGTTAAAAAGGCTAATTGATGCCATTATGTGTGGAATATAACATAGTTCAGATGTCCAACCCTCCATGACTCTGGTGAATAAATCAGGCTGAATTTGACCGATGGCATGAATTATGCTGTCTTTGAGAATCGATGTGGTTTGTGGGTTATTCGCATACACCTGTGACCTCAGAACATCTTAGAGAAAAAGTCTAAAAATCGTACGATCTCGTTGGCCAACTCCCATCACCCCAACGTGAGATGACCATGCCCTCAAATCGCTCGTGTAGAATATCCAATGGGGTATGAATTGTTTGGCATGTAGCGCCGTCCTGTTGAAACCACATGTCGTTGGGGTCCAGATCATCCAATTAAGATCAAAATGAGTTGATAATCATCTACCTATAGTGCTCGCCGTTGACAGTGGTAGCCTGGCCAACGCCGTTATCAAAGAAATATGGACTGATGATGCTGCCAGCCCTAAATACACACTAAAGAGTGACACCTTTGGGAAGCATTAGACGCTTTTAGATCTCGTATGGCTTGGATCGTAGCAAATTCGATAATTCAGCGAACACACCTCGTTGTCTATGGCCGTTTATCAGTTCTTCTGTCAGTTGTGATCTGCATAAGGCTGAGTTCCTGTGAGCGACGCGATATCAACTGGCTCGGATTCTCTTGCATACTCCCACAGACAGTGGCAATGTTTTCATCAGATATTGCATTTTGTCAATGTAAGGGTATTTGTCGATCGTTTACTTAACCAGTGGACTCAAATTCATCTACCACATTGCGAATAGTCCACACGATAGAACGATTATGGCGACCGTAAAATGAGAGAAGCGCGCGGTATGTTGCCCGAAAAGAACTCCTTTTTTGATGAAACAATTTCATTATTTACACATGTTGTTGAATACTATATCCGTCCTTGATGATTTGGCAAAGCAGACTGAATAAATGACAACTATTTGTTTGAAGGTGGTTGACAATGTTTTGTGGTGTATTTCATCAGTTCGGACTTCCATTGTCTAAAATAATATACATTGATTTGATAACCCTGGAAAAAATCAAAAAGATCAACCGAAAATAATAATTTGATTAAACAAAAACTGAAATTACAAAGAAATAACATACAACAACAACTAAACAAATAAAAATTGAAATATTGATGAAATCTGAAAAAATGAAAAATATTATTAACAAAAAATGAAAAAATAAAAATTAAAAGATTTCAATCCAAGTTATGTCACAACGTTTCGATTGTTAGTATCCACAATCGTCTTCGGGTGATAACTGGACATTCGAGTGCTTTCATCTATCCCCTCTTCCCTCTTTCCGCTGCATTGGTTTTGGCGGGAGATGACCGTTTGGCAAGAGTTGGTCGTTTTTTCGCTTGATAAGAGGTTTCCATATGTTACGTATCTCTACGCTAGCTTGACTAAATGCGTTGTTGGACAACATATACATGGCTTCTTTGAATTTTCTCCTGGACCAGTGTTCCTCTTTGTGGATGATTTCACTTGATGTTGTATTGATGAGTCCAAACATGCTCTTCTATTCCGGATTTGCTGGTTTCTCCTCGCTGTGTGTGTTTCTTGTGCTCAGCAATGCGAAGTTTCAATGGCCTCTTAGTTTCACCGATGTATGATTCTCCGCACTCGCAGGGTATCCAGTAAATGCAATTCTTGGAATTGCAGTCTGCGTTTAGTGGCCTGGTTTTCGTGAGGCTGCTACGGATAGTGTTTCCAGATCTGAAGCAGGTCCTGATGTTATACTTGGACCCAATCCGTCTCATCCTTTTCGATAATCCTCTGATGTAGGTAAGTACAAGTACTGGTTATGGCGGCTTCACTTCCTTGTGGAGTTTTTGCTGTCTTCTAGCTGAAGTCTGTTCTACCATCACTTTGGAGTAACCATTCCGTTGCAGGTCATTTTTGATGATGCCTAGTTCCTTTTCGAGACCTCCTCTGTATCACAGATGCCAAAAGCATGGTCCAGTAGAGTCTTGATGATTCCTCTCTTAATCGTTTGATGGTGGTTGGATTTCTGGTTCAGATACTGTTCTGTGTGAGTGGGTTTTCCATTTAGTGTCGGTCCTCTTCACCCATACGTCTAAGAAAGGCAATTCGTTGTGGATTTCCTTCTCCATTGTGAAAGTGATGGAAGGACTTACGTTGTTGATGTGCTTCAGGAAAATGTCTAGTTCTGCATTTCCATGGTTCCATATTATGAAGGTGTCGTCTACGTATCTCAACCAGACTCGGGACTTAACAGGTAAAAGTGGCGATCCCATTGGCAGTCCCTCATCTTGCGTAAAGAATTCGTCCTTCAGTTGGAAGTAGCAGTTTCGTACACAGCATCCTAGTAATTTCATGATTACTTGTATCGGTGAGTTTGTTCTATCTTTCAGGTCCACATCTTCGGAGAGCTTCTTCTGTTTGATTCGAAGTGCTTCTTCGACAGGAACGTTGGTGTAGAGGCTTTCCACGTCGAAACTGATCAGTTGATCCTGCTCTTTGACTTCTATTTCCCCTAGTAGGGTTATCAAATCAATTTATATTATATTAGACAATGGAAGTCCGAACCGATGAAATACAAACGACAACTAATTTGACTTCAGTAAGATGGCCATTACTAATTGTCGAAGTTCCACAGTCCCTGTTGAAAAACCTTTTATCGAATCGTCAATCTCATCCATTTATTAATTATCCAAAAAACTATCACAGCAATGAAAGTTCATATAATCCTAAGAATACTCATGAATGTATAAAAATAGTAAAATATGTACCAGAATTGTAGAGGGAAATACTGCATATGGTAAATTCAACATACCTATGTTCCAAATTTTTTTTGCAGAATACTGATTGGGAAAGTGTCCAGTGAAGATCTATTGATATATTCAAACAATTAACTAACTTTAGTAAAGATATTAGTGATGCTTTCGATGCGGTACTTACGGTTGGAATATTGAACATGAGCGAAAATCGGGTGCTACGAGGGGGTAAGTGAAATGGTAACATACTGAGAAGAATCAATGTTGTTATTCAAGAGTTTGTGCATGAATATCATTGCTGATAATTGGCGTCTGTGTTCTAAAGATAATATTTCAAATTCATGTCGTAGATCCAAAGACTTTGTTGAGTTATAGTTTGGACACTTGTGATATCGCTTGAAAAATAAATACCTCAAGAATTTGTTCTGAAATTTCTCATGTTCATAGGACCAAGAAGTTGAATGATAATGTCATTTATTTTTCGTGAAATCAACAAACATTTTAATTCGATAGCGATAAAATCAAAAATGAAATTGGAAAAATAGTTATTGAAGGATGAAATTTCGAAACATTTACCTTTCCTAATGTTTCTGCACAGTAGGATTCGGTACAATCCTGTCAAAAAACAACTTTTTCATAGGTTGAAAGCACTACGGACATCGAATTAGGTATATCTGACAAATATTTATGGCAAGTAGGATAAATTCGTAGAATATTTTTAGTTCATTCAGCAACAAGACTATGCTGAAATTAATCCAGTGGATCACATATAGACCAGTTTCGAGATATAACTCCTCATCAGTACAGAAAATATCCGTCCGAAACAGTAATGTACCTGAGTCGCTAGTGATAGCTCCAACTTACGAAGAAAGCCGCAGGGTAGGGAAGAAATATACCATGTACACTCAACAGATATCAAAATATGCCTGATGACTGTTTCGAGACGAGATACAAACGTATGAGAAAATAAATATTTCGAAATAGAATTTCAAAATATTCACCTCTCCCAACATTCCTACACAGTAGGATCTGATAGATGACTGCCGGTTCACAACTATCTCCCTGGCCGATACCGTAATTCACATTTCATCCTACAGACATATATACGCAAGTTATGCCTCATGGAATCACAGATCAGATTTGTACCTAAATATTAATTTCAACGAAGTATGCGCTGGTCAGGCCCTATACCTGAAGCCCCGATACATTCGGAAGGGCGCGCCAGAATTATCAACCAACGATCACTCCCCACACCGTGAGGTAAGTTATCATTAGTTTCGAAAATCATGTGCCCTGAGTAAACGCAGTGAGCCAAGAATGACATCCTTCTGCATCTGTCCAGCTAAGATGTCTGCCTTAGTACGGCAAGCCGGTATGATTTTAAGATTTGAGAGTAGAGGCATCATTCTACCAAGGACTCCAATAATCAGAACAACCATTTTGACAGAGTGATCTGGATAGACTCTGCGGAGTTCGAAGAGAAAATCTCGATATTTTATCCGTTTTTCCTTCTCTTTTCTGACGATATTGGTCTCGCCAGAAGCTGAAAACTCCACGAAAAATATCGTTTTGTTCTGGTGGTCGAGAAGGACTACATCAGGATTATGAGCTTCTATGTATATTATTATTATTATTATCATTTTTTTTTCACCGTTGTGTGCGCTGGTCAGGCCCTATCGTCCGTAGCCCCGATACATTCGGGAGGGCGCGCCAGCATTATAAACCAATGACCACCCCCCACAACCGTGGGATAAGTGATCATTGGGTCCGAGAATCATGTGCCCTAAGAAAGCGCAGTGAGCCAAAAATGATAGTCTTCTGCATCTGTACGGCTAAGATTTATGCCTTAGTGCGGCAAGCCGGTGTGATTTTGAGATTCGAGAGTAGAGAGGACATCATTCCACCAAGGACTCCAATATTCAGAACAACTATCTTGACAGAGTGGTCTGGATAGAGTCTGCGGAGTTCGAAGAGAAAATCTCGATATTTTATCCGTTTTTCCTCCTCTTTTCGGACGATATTCGTCCGAATATTCGTCTCGCTGGACATGCTGATAGCAAGTGCATTAGGGTCTAGGGCGCCTCTCGGCATGCCCTGCACCTTGTGTCAGGTACCTCTATGCCCACCACGCAACTGCGGTAGACTAATGTGTTGAAGACACCATCCAGGCAAACCATGATGAACCCCTCAGTTTCCGACTCCAGCCCACTCGACCTGAGAAAAGCGAACGTCAGGCGCTTTGATAAGCCAAGGTCCCCAATTATTATTATTATTATTATCATTTTTATCATTATTGCATTATGTATTCTTTATGTTGCTTGACTTATTTTATTCATATACACACGCATTCTTAAATTTCCATAATTTCCAATGTTATAATCTGGACTTTGAAATTTTGGGGATTTATCCCCATTTAAAATTCATAGAAATTTTATATACCAAACAGATTCATATTTCTCATGCTAAAAGATTCCCAATAATCATACCTCTCAAGGTACTTTGTGGGTTCAATGAAATCCTACCTTTAGGCATTTATATCTAAATCTAAGCACCATTTTGGAAAATAGAAATATTTGAAAATTACATAATCTGAAATGTATGTATATATTTTTTTAAGTCTTTTGTCATTCTAAATAGTTCACCGTTGGAAAAACAGAATAATTTCGGTTGTGTCACTTAGCTATAGTGATTCATGATATCTTGTGCTAGGTACTGAGTACCAAAAAACATTTTTGGTCACCAAAAAACTCGATTTCTGGAAACTTATTTTGTTTCATCATCGTGAACTATTATCAAAACATAAACCAAAACAATCATATATGATGGGATTGGCCGATATACTTGATGAAAATCCATTATTCAAGTAACACTTGATATTTTCACTGGACAGTTACACCGCAACATATTTAGTATGAAAACGCTTGAGCAAGCCATTGTATAGCGAGGCACCTTTATGGTTTTGTAAAGTGTCCACTGAAAATCCCACTATAAAGTGTAAGTTGAACATAAAAATCATATTCTCAAAAAAAAACAATGATAGCAATGAGCATGTGATATATTTTCGTGTAGAACTTTACTGTATTTCTTATATGACATTGTTGAATTTCCTCGGAAATTCCTGTGAAGTAGATTGACTTCATCAATCTCAGAGAAAGAATTATTTTATTCTCCATTTTACTGATTTCTATGAATTGAACAACACAGCGAAAGCGTCCAAGATATGACTAAGAATGAAATAACCTATATTGGGGAGAATGAAATCCTGAATGACAGGCCGTGGTCGAATGGAACCCGTACCAAACGTTCATTTATTTATTTATTACCGAATCAGGCTATTTCAGCCTAATGACTTGGAAAAATAAGGTAGATTATAATTGTGTACAAGAAATATTATCTATATTATACCTACTACCTTAATATTAAATCAATGCCCAGAATTGCTATTATGGCAAATATCTTCAGGATGTATGTAGGTAGGTATGGCTAAAGTGAGTGGGTCTATTCGACCCTCCACCGCAACCCAAAAGGATTTATTGTTGCTCACACATATTCACACTCGGCCAAATAAACCCAGCTTCTTAACGAAGCCGATTTGTTTGTATGGTGAGTAGTCTTTCAGGTCAGATGGTGAGAGTGCGGATTCGCCGAACTCAAAGAACCTGATTCGGTCCCCAGCAGGGCAGGCACAAAGTATATGCTCTGCAGTTTCATCATTTTTCAGACAGAGGCGACACACACTGTCTTCCGAGAGTCCAAGTCTCTGCATGTGATGATTCATATGACAGTGACCTGTAGTAAGAAGGCCTGTTAGACATCGTAGTTCATCCCTACTGTGACCAACAACTGTTTGGAATCAAGCTTCGAAGGGTGAATAAATGCCTTGGAGTGAGCCAATCCTGGAAGATTCTGCCAGAAGTCCTTAACTCTTCTTGCCATCCAGGTGTTGAGTGTTTGTTTGGCAAAGCCCAAAGCGATGCCAATGATAGGTTCTGGTCCAATGAAGCCGCTTGCAGCACCCTACTTTGCAAGAGAGTCAGAAGCTTCCTTGTCTTCCAGGCCAGTATGGCCAGGAATCCAGACCAGAAACAATCTGTTCAGTCTTTCTATCGAGGAGAGTCTTTCTCAGCTGTTTGCTACCAATTTAGACGTTGCTCGGTGGGAGCCAAGAGCTTCCAACGCCGCTTGACTGTCCGAGAATATTTTTATTGACTTGTGAGTGAGGTTGGATTAATCCAATCTCTCCGCACACAATTCAATTTCCGCTTGAAATACCGTCGCATAAGTTCCTAGGCAGGTAGATAACTTAGTCCTGGGTCTGCGACTGAAAACACCAGCACCAGAACCGGAAGGTGTTTCTGATCCATATGTGAACCAACAACTATCTGCTCTCAATATTTCCTTCTCCCGCAGGATCCAGTCAGGATGTAGGACAAAGGTAACAGTGGCAAACAAAAAGTTTTTGATTGCACAATTTTTATTCGACCAAGGCCAACCAGCGCAGATTTTGTTCTAATGAACGTATTTTATTAGGAATATCGATTCCGAAATGAAAATATTCCATGTTTTCCTAGTCATTCCAGAAACTTCATAAGAAACTACAATACTGGGGGATATTTCTGTGAGAAAAACAAGTTTACATGTATTATGTCACTCAATGGATTTCAATGAACGTTCAGTTGGATTTGAATTTTCTCGAGTTCAATAGAATGAAGTTCAACGGAAAGTATACCAATTAATCTCGAACAAATGAAATTTTTATTAGTCAGTTTAATAGTCTCTCACCAAATAAACTCAAAGGCGTCCCGAATGTCCTTTCTGCCGAAGCACTACCGTTGATTGGTTTTACTGGCTCCGTATCTATATCAACCTTATGTACGGCAGCAATACCTGAAACATCATTGACATTTACTTCACACACACACAATTTTTATTTCTCAATCTGAATTATTTGAAAATCGTGTTTTCAACATATATAATCTGAAAAGAATAATTTCAGTTTTTTCTCCTAATGCAGAGTAAATTTTTAAATTGTTCTTAAACGCCCCCAATAAATATTGAATGATGTTTTTTCTAATCAACTGAAAATCATATATCCGTCATCTAAATACTCATTACAAATCTTTCTCTGTCCTGTCTGTTGTTTTGTTGACCAGTTGTTAGCTTGTAAGCACATCAATTTACAATTTCCGAACCCATTGAATCTTGAAGCAAATATTCTTACCAACGTGGTTCAAACAGAACTGGCTGGTATCTCAACTGTCACATAAGAAATAACCAGGAAAGGAATTTCTGGCAAAAATATAACAATCTGCACTGATAGCAGAAAAGCCCTATTAGCCTTGAACAGACAACTTGTTACCTCAGGGCTAGTACCAGAGTACCACCAAGATTTAGCCAGAGCCTCGGTAGTTAATAATATTATCCTGAGGTGGGTTGAAGGGCACGATAGTAGTGAAGGTAATCGTATAGCCAACTCTATAACCAAGGAAGCGGCTGGACTGAGAATTTCAGAACCCAGTGGCACCTACAGCCTGATGACTTCGACAATTGCGGAACTAGCCAAACAGTACATCTATGCTCAATCCCTTAAGAGATGGGATGAAATCAAAGGATGCAATCTTGTCAGGATAACCCTGGGTGATCCTGGGTCCTGGTGATGACCAGGACGCTTAACAGTATGACTTCTGACTGGCCACTGCCAACTAAGAAAACACCTCCATAATATGAAGCTAGTGGAGACACTTCTTTGTGGGATGTGTGAACAGGAAGATGAAACTATCAGGCATGTCCTATGCGAATGTCAGGAGTTATCGTCAATAAGAGAGTGTGTGTTCATCGAATCTTGGCCTTCACCTGCTGATATGAAGGAGATGTATCTTAGTGACCTGTCCACCTTCCTGGAAAGAACAGGATGGTGGATGACCTAGGTGGACAACTCCTCGGGAGGATATACAATAGGTCACATGTGGTCTAAGTGTTGTGAGCCTATATACACCCTCCCTACTCTACAGATACAGATACGCTATGAACTTTTTACAATCCTCACATCTGAGATCTGTGAAAGATATACACAGGAAGCACAAATGACAAAAACTACTGAACGTTTGATTTACATGAGGCAAATCTATAAACCTGAAACTTGTATAGCTGGCGGGCCAAACAACGTTCAGATTTCGAAGTCACATGAGCAAATACATAAAATGTGGTAAATCTCGATTTTTCAAACTCAAAATCTCTACTTGAAAACGCCAAACATTTTTTCGACATTAGGATTAATGTATCTATGAAATAAATCAAAAAAATAAATCAAAAGCAGTACGCTGAATCAATAATTTTGTTAAACAGTTTGTAGACCAAACAGTAGACGAAAATTGCAATTGTTATTAACAAAATAAGATGAAAAAAAAATGGCATTTAGTTTTTCGTTATCAACTCAAAAAATGTTAATATTCAGGCAATTTTAAAAAAAAAGCTCGTTGAAGAGGAGGAAATTCTTGATAAAAAAAGTCCTGACTCCCGAAACTCTAATGGGCGCGCTGCCGCTAAAGAGAGTTTTGTCAAAAGAAATATGTTTTCATAACATAAAATGTATTTTTGAAAATTTGAAGAAAATCTAGTATCTTCTTAACACTTGAATGAATCGAGTCTTGTAGAAAAAAAAGTTTTATCTTCATTTTTCAAAAAGTTATTCAATTGTTAATTAACAAATTTTTTCCCAATTTCCATTGGCATAAATAATGGGATATATATATATATATATATATATATATATATATATATATATATATATATATATATATATATATATATATATATATCCTGCGATGAAAGTTCATGAAAATTTATTAAGTTGGTAATTATGATTTTTTATAACTATTGCAAAATGAAATATCTGAAAATTGTTGACGTTTTTTTTTTTTGATATTTAGCTATGTTTGTTTATTCAATTGTTTCAAACAAAGAGATAAATTCAATATTTTTGAGAAATTTATTTTTGCTATCTTTTTGTCTGGAGATAATTCTGATTTTTAAAATAAAATTTTTTTTCTAATTTTTTTATTGATCAGAATCGATTTTTTTATATTTCGATCATTTAAATAATTAGTTAAGAAATAAAGTTGTTAATTATGATTTTTTATAACTATTGCAAAATGAAATATCTAAAAATTGTTGACGAATTTTTTTTTGATATTCAGCTATGTTTGTTTATTCAATTGTTTCAAACAAAGAGAGAAATTCAATATTTTTGAGGAATTTATTTTTGCTATCTTTTTGTCTGGAGATAATTCTGATTTTTAAAACAAAATTTTTTTTCTAATTTTTTTTTATTGATCAAAATCGATTTTTTTATGTTTCGATTGTTTAAATAATTAGTTAAGAAATAATTTTGCTTTTTAAAATCATATTTCACAGTTTTGAATAGTTTGACAAAAAAACAATTTGTTATAAACAAATATTGACCAACGTTATATTTTTTTCTGAAGCTGAAAACGGCAGCGCGCGCATGCCGCGCGGAATAATATAACAGCCGCGCGGAACCCTATTTTCAACGTCAAATTGAAATTATAAATAATGGAGATAGAGTTTCGGGAGTTGGTATTTTTTTATCATAAATTTTTTCCTCTTCAACGAGCTCTTTTTATAACTGCTTGAATATTAATATTTTTTGAGTTATTAACGAAAAACTAAATACCATTTTTTTAAATCTTATTTTGTTAATAACAGTTGCGAATTTTTACCTGCACCAAAATCCTTCAAAAACATTTTTCTAGCGGTGATTTCAAACCGAATGAGCTATCGCTAATATTTTTAGGACCTTTATCTCTACTTTTCATGTTTTTGAAGTTGTTGATTAGACTAAACATAGTTTGGAATACTTCTATTACTTTACAGTATGTTCGATAGAGAGCGCGTCAAATAGGGTTTCTTTTCTTAGCAACTTCATTCATGATTTACTTTTGGTATCAGTTTCAGCATCAATCAAAATAAAAAATAATCGAACTAATGATCATACATAAAATTATACTAAGAACATGTCACTTTTAAATAATGTTCACTGAATATTCTGGTGATATTTTGAATTTATTGGAGCCTCCGGAGACATCCTTTATATTATTCTATGAAAGAGATGACATTGGCTGATCAAGATCTTTAGATGATGTGCGGCAGGTTTTTCCGGGATTTCCTTCAGCTGAAAAAGCAAACGCGTCACTGGATTCAATCAAGTCGCCCCGGAGCGCCAATTAAATTTTGTTTTTTCATAATTTTATGATTTGTTTCACTTTCTTCTTCACTACTCCAGAAAATAATATTTTTGATACGCGTTCATTAGTAATTTTGAATAGGTAATTATGAATTCAAAAATATTTTTCAATTCTTATTTCAATATTATTATATCATATGGAAGAGGGTTTTGGCATTTCATTTCTTATTCTTCATACCAAAGGAGAATAATTTTCCAAAGGAAGGAATAAAGCAATTGATTTCTCCTGAAGTATGAATTTTTGAATTTCATGATATATGATGAAAAAAAAAAGATTATCTGACACATCAAAATGTGGTCAGAAGTTAACAAGTTCTTATGATTTCGAATCTAAAAAATATTTGAGATTGGAAAACATTGGTAGTACTTACATATGATAATAGTTATATTATCGAGAACTATAAACCCGAAACCGAAAAGTTGGTTGATTTTTGCCAATATTATTCTTCAATGATATGAAACAATTCTGATTCTGATCTCATTGATCGAAGTAAAGAAAAGCTTTTCTAACATTGACAATTTTCCACTTGGAATAAACTCTCTTATGTTCAGCTGTATTTCAAAAATTGTATGAAATGGAACATAAACTATGATAACATTTTTCAAATTCACTGAAAACTATGTAACGAGTAATGATTTTTGATTATAAGTCGAACTTACCTGATGTCGCTATTATTGAAATTATGACAACCACAAAAAAAACATAATTGAAATGTTTAGGGCTGTATTTCGGAAATGAACGAATACAACTCATATTTGATTTCGAATCACCATATGAAACGTTGTGTACCTTTTCAAAAACTAATTTATGGAGGATGTAATATTTTGATAAACACGTATCAACTATTCAGTGATAAACTAGCAATTTGTGAGAATTGTGACAATTGAATGTACGAACTTGTACACGTACGTACTCGGAAACTCTTATATAACTTGATAAAGTTTTCTAGTCACATGAGTATAACCTACTGAATCTCATGTACCGGTCATTATATTCAGAATAGAAAAGTTTAATTGATAAATTCAAGGAACTCATTGATGTATAATGAAAATTTTTTATCGAATTCAGTCATACTCGTATTGTCCCAAATAATTAATTCTTCATAACTTAACTGGTCAGCAAAGACTACCCTCCTACCATAGGGTCTTCCAAATGGATTTTCGAACTTTGATAAACAAAGGTGTGCTTCATGTCGTTATGTGTTGGTTTTGAATTGAATAGGAAATCGTGTTTTTTTGTATATATAATTCAGTGTTCATAGGAAAGCAGTTGTTTCGAAAGTATTTTTTTTTTTCGTGAAATTCAATGTTCATATGAAAGTAGTTATTTCGGAGGGATTATTCCTATCAGTTTGTGTCTGAAAGTTACTTCTTTGCATGATCAACTTATTTTGTTTATTTGAAGGTAATTGACAATGTTTCATGATGAATTTCATTAGTTCGGACTTCTATTATCTAATATTATTTAAAATATCTTTGAAAAATCTGTTTTTCCGTTAATCAGCTGTCGTCTCCATGCGACAAAATGATTCGAAATCCCTGAAAGAACTAATAAAAAAGGAAAATTAAAAAAGAATAGCTGAAAAATTAGGGAATAACAGAGCATGTTTGGACCCATCAACATAACATCGAGTGGTCCCAAGCTGAGAGCATATCCAGGGAGGATATGCTCTCAGCTTGGCTGAGAGCATCAAGCGGATAATCAAGCGGAAAATGACCAACTTCTGCCAAAAAATCATCTTCTCCAAAACCGGTGAAGTGGAAAGAGGAGAGCGGAGATGAGTGAAAGTACTCGAATTACCCATAAATAGTCATCTCTCGGAGGAATTAGTCCAGTCATCATTGTAGATACTAACAATCGAAACGTCGAGAAGTAACTTGGCTTGGAATCTCTTAATTTTTTATTTTCTGTTTAATTATATATAATAATAATAATAATGGTCTTCATTGGGTGAAATACAAAATAACATCCAAAAGGCGAAGTTCAAAACTGTAGTGTAGAACATTACAGGTTTGTTCTACCACTTAACCTCCACAGCTAGCTACGAGAACTGGCAACAAAAAAAAAATAAAACAAATACAAATAAAAAACAAAAAAAATGGAAAAAGTAATACATTATACACCTGATATCAATCAGCATTCCAATAACAACAACAAAAAATATACATATGGATAAAGTATTGAGTATTTAAGTTTGTTTACCTAATAGTTCAATTTTCAATTTTTGCCAAAAAATACCTATTTTGAAATGTTTTAAATGAGGGGCAAGTTTATTGTAAACTTCCCCCCTATATATTCATTTATCGAAAAACTAACTATTTAATATAACAATGATAAAAATAAAAACAACAATTAATAATTGGCGCTCCGGGGCGACTTCATTGATTCCAGTGGCGCATTTGCTTTTTCAGCTGCAGGAAAACTCGGAAAATCCTGCAGCACCACATCATCTGAAGATCTTGATCTGCCAATATCCTCTCTCTCATAAAACAAAATGTAGAGTGTCTCCAGAGGCTCCAATAAATCGCCAGAACACTTTGTGACACGACTATAGCCAAACTAAAATCAGTCCGTTGCGTCTTCGACCAAGGCGTAATAATGACCAAATTCAACGCCAGAACCACAGTGAACAATGACTGCATGAATATTATAATAATGGTCTGCTAGATTCAAATGTTCATCTATTTCGAACCTTCCAAAGAGTTTCTTGCTTCCGTCAGAGGTTGAGTCTTGTTTGAAGATCATCAGTGTTATTATAAGATTGACTGGTGCCTCAGCTATACTTGTTTCCTTACAACAGTCAGTTAGTTTGGCGCATGGTTGGCAATACAGTCGATCTTTACCTGTTAAAGATTCAACAATAAGCTTTGCACGGACTGGTTATTAGTCATATTAGGAAAAGCTAGATGAAGTTCCAGAAATTCATATAAGTTTTCGCTACCTCTTGAACATTCATTACAAAGTAAAGAGAGGATTTTTCCAGAAAAAGATTTACAAACACAAGACGAGATGGACTGTACGGAATCATTCAATCCAGAGCGGTCAGGAGTATTGATTTTGCTATCGTTTTGCTCACGAATGGTATTCAACAAGAACCCCAAGAATTCAGAACAATTTTTTTTTGGTGTCCTAATGAGTATCTAGTGGACTTCAAAGACTCCAGGAAATCGGTTGGAGAGAAAGATGATGCATATTTACGAAACTGCAGCTGCATGAACTACACTTGTAAAATGCTAATCATGTAGCAAGCGTTTCCCAAATTATTCGATCCAATTTTCTTCTCTAGATTTTCTGGACAACTCCCTACTGATTTGTAAGGAAAAACATGTTTCACAGAATCTCCATAAGAACCATTTCTCAAGCTGCGGTCGATCCTTCCAAGTGAAAAAGGGTTTCGTAGAGGGATCAATTCGGCTCTTGCTTCATGGAGCTCTTCATGGAGCTCTTCCACTGAAAGGGAACCAGAACTACGAGGACTGCAACTCATATTTAGGGGGCAAGAATGACCTAAGTCCATTGACCGCACTGAATGAGAAGGAAGTGGATCAATCACTTGTGAATTAACCTTGATAGGAGACTGATGAATATCCACATATCTCGGCTTGTTTCGAAGAGATTTCAGTTCCGTACTGAAATTAGGGCAATGCATGATCTCATCAAAATTATGTGAACGAGGAATTGTTCCAAGGACCGAAGCAGCATTGCCACGTTGAATAGCCATACTAATAATTTCTATCAAAAAAGAGGTAGAACGGTGATCTTTCGTTGCTTGGTCTATTCTCCTTCCGAGTTCATGTTTAATTGTATATTATTCCATTGTTATTCTATTTCAGGGTATTTTTCTCAATATAATTGTTATTTCCATCTACTCTTTTTTTATTCTTATTTTTTATTAGTACTTTCAGATATTTCAAATCATTTTATATAATATCATACAATGGAAGTCCGAAGTTTCGCACATTTTTGCATTAAGTTGTCTCGCTAATGAATATAAGTTGAATCACAGACTAAAAAAAACACTTTCAAAATACGCATGAAACCGTTATCAACTTAATCGGGTTAATTACTGCACACCAAAATTTCATCTGTAAGTTGATCAATGTCACGGCAAAGCTCACAATCAGATTAGGTAACTAGGGTCAGAAAGGTTTTTGCCGTTATTAACAAATTAGTTCTGCCAATTGCAGTTCCGAAGCATTAGGTCTGTACGAGGGCGAGCGCGATAATGGTTTTTGTATAATTTCACTCCACCTGCAATTCACATAATGTTTACCTCATCTGTTCTGGAACAAAGGTCAGGAACGGCTTTGGAAATTTATGAGAGTTATGAAGACAGAGTTGATTCTTTTGATGAAATGACGACTATTCACTATCAGATCTTATTATCTTGGTCTATAAAATTGAGTTACACAGAGTCACCAAACAAAACTGAAAGAGACTTGTCACCAGGATCTGTAAGAATATTTTAGCAAATCGCAACAACTGTTAATTTTTTATCGAAGAAGGAAGGTTACTATTTTCCGGTATTTTCAAATTCATCTACGTCAATCTGAAATTTTGGGAACTTCAGTGATTGAGAGAGAACAACATTCATTTGGCAATCAATATCGAAGCTTGGCTTTTCAAGTGACCGCCATGTGAAGCCTCGTTTGTCTTTGAGATTCATGAATCTAATCTTCTATTGATCCTATAGATGTCATCTATAAAGAAGGAATGGCATCGCCATTCCTTCCTAACCAATCGGGATTCAGTGTAACATCAATGATGATACCTTGGCTAATCGAAACAGTACTGTTTGGTTTGGATCACGAACGCTTCGTTTTATGACTCTGGTTTCGTCTGCATGTCTCCAACTTTGTTTTGATTTTGAAAATATACTCTTTCATGACCTTTAAAAGCCCGAAATCTCAAATGATGACGTGTGTTATGAAGTAGGCTCTATGTCACAATTCAATACGAAATACAAAGTGAATCCATGATGAGTTGGACATAAAGAGTACATTCATTTTTCTAGTTATATAATAACTATACCAAACCATATACTAATACTGAACCATATCAGTGTGACTACTCCAGAATTATAATTAACTGAAAGCAATATTCAGCCAATTGACGATATCACCCAAATGATGAAACATTTGAAGAATGTATGGTGATTTTGGAGAAGATGAACATCGAAATCAGCAAAGAAAAATTCAATGTGTACTATAACTCGTAATTCTCTTCAGATTGTGAAATATGCCTTTATTGGCAGTGCAACATTCTAAAGAGAGTAAAATTATATATGAGAACACATATATTGAGAACCCAACTAATTGCAGTTTGACGCTGTTACCATCAAATTTTGTGTCAATTCATAAAGAGTCATGACCTTGTCTAGAATCAACACTCTGAACTTAGAAGACTGGTAATTTCTATAAATCTTGGTATGAAATCGATGGCAAAATCTGTTGCAATTCGATGGCACGAACAAAAATTAGATGAAAAATGTAGACAACCACTGTATTTCAATAATTTCTTGTCATTTCAGGAATGTTGAAGATATTTGTATTCTGATTGAATCGGCCGTTACTTGATGAAGATCCATAATGAAACAATTTGTTCGATTCATGATCAACTCATTTTGTGGAAATTCATATTGAATAGACTGATTAAAAAGTATTTTTTTGAATTTTGCTAAACTATCAAAAAATTTTGTCGAGTTTTCCAATTTTTTGTATTCTGAATTCAAAATATATATTATCAATATTTTGTTGGAAAAGAATTATCAAAAATTATTAAAAAATTAAGATACGATAATAGTTTTGGATATTTGACAGTTAAATAAAAGGATCTGTGAAATCAAAAAACATTGAATACAAAAAGTTTGGAACATTTTACAACATTTTTCATAAACTTGATAGTTGAATAAATTGTTGAAAAAATTCAACGTTGATATAAAAGTCACATTTGCGCTATGTTGCCAATGAAGTTTCCCTCTTCGAATTTGAGATTTTTTGACTTATGTGGGTAGACATATTGCTCGAAATGTTTTCGCACACTACGAAATAATTTCGTCACTCGACAAATTTATATACACTTAACAAATCTGGCGAAAATGCATGCTTCATTTTCACCCAATTCAGTGTCTTTAATCGAAAACAACAATATGATGAAGGTTATTCGATGTTTCAAAGTGGATAACTATCATAACAATCAAACAATCAATTCGGATTTCAAAAGGGTAAATCAACTGAAGATGCAATAACTCTCCTTACTAACAAAATCAGTAGATATATAGACGAAAAATCACCATCGCCATATATATTTGTAGACTTGGAAAAAGCATTTGATACAGTTATATAGCCATGATCAATTCCGAGAGGTACTTGAGAGTATTGGATTCAGAGGAACATCCCACCAACTCCTCTATAGTTATCTCCATGAAAGGAACCAGTGTGTGAAAATCAGAGACACTCTCAGTGAATCTCGAATAGTAAAATACGGTGTACCCCAAGGGACAGTTCTGGGTCCAATTCTCTTCAATATCTACCTAAACGATATTTTTATGCTAGATGTGGAAGGGGACATAATAAGCTTCACAGATGACACAGTAGTCATTTGCAAATCGGAAACGTGGAGCTGGAAAATTCATATCCTTGCAAACTTTTGAATAAATTACTTTTCAGCTCTTTTTCCACAGTGACTACTGTTTCAAATAATTTAGTTAACCCAATAAATAATAATAATTTAAATTTTTCAAACAGTGGAGATATACTTCCAACTTCATTATTTTTCAAAACCTTACCATATTTCCAGTCTTCAACACCCAAGCTCTTGAACGTTTTCAAGAGTGAAAATATTAAATTTGCTCAATACATTGTCACCACTACGAATAGTCTGTTTTCCAAAATTAAAACTCCTTTGAAAACTTTAGAAAAGTCTAATGTAGTATATGAAATTCCTTGTCATACATGTGATAAGACATATGTTGGTCAAACATCTAGAATTTTATCAGGACGTATAACATCACATAAAAGTGATTGTAATATGAATAAAGCTACCTGTGCATTGGTTGAACATGTCATCAACACAAAACACACAATGAATTACACCGAAGTTAGAGTATTGTGTACTGAAAGTAACTTACAGAAACGGCTGTTTAAAGAAATGTTCTTTATCAAAAGGAATACAAACAACATGAACAAAAAGACTGAGATTAACAACCTCAGTAATATATATAATTACATCTTGAAATTGGAACTGATTCCCCCAGGTTCCCAAAGTGACAGATAGTGTGTGAGTTTGGAAGCAGTGCTGAGTCTTGTTATTCACTTCTTTTATGAGTACTTGGCAGCACTGTATCCATATTCAGATACTTTTTGAAACTGCTAGTGTCAACATTGTTGTTGGTGTGCCTGTTGTCAATTTTCAAATTTTAAACTTCAAATGTCATAATGTCAATTATCAATTTGCAAATATTTCCTGTTTCCTTTCTTTCTAGTTGCTACCACGCCACTAGTAAGTGCCATGCATGGCCGGTAAAATAAAATTTAAAATTTCAAATCCTTTAAATATTACTTCTGAACAAGTTTTATATATTTTTTTTTTTACTTTAAACCATAAAAATTTAATGTGTGACACTTTTCTACATAATGAAAAGGATTAAGTTTGTGTTTCTCAGTGAAACTATCGACTTTTTACTATAACCTCAAGTTAGTAAGTACTTTTTATCTATTGTTTTACAATTTTGCTTCAATATCATCAATTTATTGTAGATGTCTTGATGAAGGGAATAAACATTCTCGAAAGCTCGACCATATAACAAAGAGTATTCTTTAAACAACAGCCCAGCAATTTTGACTGCATCTCCAACATTCAGTCAAGACTACCCGTCGCTTTATAAATATATAAATATATACATATATATACATATATATATATATATTGACTATTTGGTGAAAAAATTACGTGGTGTTACATATAGATTGAAATACATGACATCCTACCTAGATATAGCTTAAATGCTCATGCTGTACTATACGTTGTTTGAAACTCACCTCTCCTATGGAATAGTTGCCTGGGGAGCAGCAAATAATTCTCATATAAAAATCTTAGAACAAATTCAAAAATCAACTCTGAAAATAATCACAATAAAAAAATGAACTTGCCCCACAGAAGTGCTATATGAGGAAACATTGACTTCAGACATAAGGCAACTTTACTTCTTCAAAACTGTTACAAGGCAACACAAAAATAAACATGAACTTAGAAAAATTGAACACCATTATGCAACTCGCCACAAAATGAATTCAACCTATGTACCAAAATCAGAGAAAAATACTTTTCGAAAGTGTTATACTTACTTAGCTTCTCGACTGTATAATCTTATTCCAGCACATATCAAAACTATATTAGGCATTGCTATGTTCAAAAATAAGCTTGAAGCTTGGATCTCAGGTTTGCATAGAGCACAGATACACCAATATGTTGATGTGAAAAATACATATTACTACAATGTATAAATGTCTGTAGAAGATGTATGTGATTAGAGTTATGTAATCTGTAGGTCAACTTTTCCATGGTTTGTTTGTTTTTTGTTTCATTTTTAAAAAAGGGTATTTGTTTGATTGATGTGTGAGTGATCTTCGATGTAATTTACCTATAGCGATTGTTTCATTATAGGTATAACTTGAATGTTTCATTTATATATGGAGTTTTGATGTCATATCTGTATATAATTTTTCAAGTGCTTTTTCTGTTCATGCTGAATGTTTCTATTTACATTGACTATATATGATTTCAATGTAATATCTGCATACAATTTTTCTGGTACTTTTTTTGTTCATACCGAAAAGAACTTTATTTTTTATATTCCATTCATTATAATCTATTGTACCTATATTAAAACGATATAACCCACGCAAGGTTTATCCTTCTGTGGAAACTATATTTATTTGTCGTGAACTAAGATTATTGTGTATTTCAAATTGAATGGCAAAGAAATATTATTATTAGTATTATAATTTATGTTTCACCGTATCATCAAATTATTCTACTGAATTATTCCTTACTCAAGCACTAAAACACGATAAAAAAGCATATTCGATAACGAGCAATTATCAACATACGGTACAAAAAAACAAAGAACCACACATCAAATAAAACTCATCAGTTCATCACAAATATAATTTGTATTATAAAAAAGCTTGTTACTTGGCCATGACATACATGATTCGAAAATATAGGTAAATGTTGTTCAAAAATAGATAAATCTAGATTTTATAACAAATTTATTGTTCAACATGGTAGTTATTTTCGATATGAAGCAACATCGTCCTATCTAATGAAAATTGTGAAATATTAAATATGCTCTGAAGTTGTTGTCAGAATACTATGAATTAATGTTTTGCAAATGATTTTCTCGTCTAATCGACTTTAGATCTTCTGAAGAATTTACGTTGACAAGTAGTTACATTCGGCTGTAATAGGGAGGACGGAGTATATTTATAATTGGTACCTATAAGATAAAAGTCAGCAGTGCAGAAATATTCATCGTTGACGGAATATGAAACAGAGCAGAAGCTTGAAACTCAATTTCAGAGAGCTCTCAGAGAAAATGTCTATCTTCATTTTCATCTTATATTAAAGTATATTTCAATTTTTTTTTTCGAAATTGCTATTTTTAAACTGCCCTCTATTGATTTGGAAGTTTGGATATGTAATGAAAGCATTTGTTTTCTCTTTACTCCTCTTCTGATTATTATTTCGTTTTTGTTTATTCGAATTTCAACTCTGTAGTTACAGGCACCCCTATTATTTTGTACCAGTCTCAGTGAACCGTGTAAATGGTTTTCAACTATTGAATAATGAATGCTATCATTATTATTATTATCATTATTATTATTATACGAAGTCTGCGAATTCACAGCGTAGTTTTCACAAATGGCTGAGATAATTCGATATGGAAAACGATCTAAGGAGGATATATATTATTGACTGAAAAATGTGGTTTCTCAACTGAACAAATAAAAATAGAAATGATCGAAATCGAAACCAATATAGACTCACATGCGGACTCGTGACACTGAAAAAAAATATACTGAGGCCTGAACTTTTACTGCGAATCGAGCACTGAAAAAAATACTTACTGCGGTATTCTAGTCCACGATGAATTTGTAAACGCTAATTATGCACATTCACTTCGAAAATAGTCATGTGAATGAGCACCACCTTCAAGGACGTCTTCTGGTAGTTATTTTCCAGAGTAGAAGTTATTGAATTCTACTTGGAACTACTCATAGTATGTATTTCTAGCATACGGATGTAACACTGCATCTGAACTTATTTTTCATAGTGAATAAATTGTTGTTATCTTTATACGTACCCATTGATAATAGTTTAATTTTGTACTTGTATTGAATTTGAAGTTTTTTTGAAAGTTCATCGCACAAAATTCCAGTCAAGTTACATAAATACTTTGGCAAGTTTAGTGAAATTTATTATTACTAATTTCAATCAACATAACTGGAAAATTTTTCACCAGAAGTCTAAATTGAATACAATAAAAAGCACACTATTGAATTAAAATCATCGTCAATGACATTCAGTACGAAGGCAGGTAGAATGAATTCTCTACTCAGAACAGAATGTAATCTATTACTTTCAGTACATCAGCTTAGTACCTACGCTTTATTCTAAGGTTATTTGGGAAAATATTTTTTGGCAATAACTTTATTTCAGTTTCTGAATCATTCTAGGCCGTTAGAAAATGTTCCACATTCTCGTTTTTTTACACACCACTGCTTGGTGTGTATATAACTGTAATGTGATTCAGTTCAGTGTTGAAAATTTAAAGCGTAAGCTCCCCATGTCCGGATTATCAATCTTCTGGAATGTAGCAGAAAAGTAATATAACTAACTCCTTTACGAAACCTACGTGCACAGAATTCGACATTGCGGGCTTTAAATATAGAAATTCGGGTTTTCCAGGCTAATATATTGCATCCGTCGATAAGGTGATTCATCTTCTGACTAGTTCCTGAACTATTTTGGAAATACTCCGCATGTTATATTTAAAAGTGCTTGTGACTTCCGCTGTTCGATATTTGTCCGATGAGATCTTACTTGGGTAGTTGGTAGATGAGAACATGGACATGGAGAATAGGAGAATACTATAATCACTGGCATTTGCCCGAGAAAAAAACCACGGTAATTTAATTATCAATTTAGTGAATCTAAGTAATTTTTTTTCTACTAACAAAATTGAGTAGTACGAAACGGTTTTACAATCTTGTCGTTAATATTATTACTGGAGTTTTTTCCCCAACACCAAACCGTTATTTCAACACTCCGACACGTGTTTCGATCACCAAGTGATCTTGTTCAAGAGGAAGATTTATTTTAATATACTTATGTTATTTATATCATAGATACCTCGTCTAGGTACTTGCATCTTGAGTGTCTTAAAGTAATTTCACAGTATTGCTTTATCTACTAGTCTCAATAATTGAATAGAACTGGCCGATACTTGAAAATCCATATTTAAAAAACTAATAAATAGAGTTCATTCTATGATTTCCACTATAAGGGTTTTACAAAAACCGCGACACGTGTTTCGCTATACAATAGCTTCTTCAAGCATAACTAAGAGTTACTTCTAAATTACAACCTATACCATAACCTAGTACCTATTCGTCTGCCTAAGTAATAAAACTACCTGAAAAAATATACCTGAAAAAGTCAGGTATCAATACATTTTTCGAAAGTCTACCTGTAAATTATCCAATTTAGTTTGATCGTTCATAAGATGGTGAGAGATTTTGAATTTTATTATTTCCATACTCTCCAACAGGTTAAGTTTCAAACCTTTCTTCTGGAAATGGAGGTGTTTGTATTCATGGTCGAACTCATGTCCCTCTGAGATTAGATGACTGGCATATGTGGAATTTATTTTTCCGTTCTGAAAACTATATTTGTGTTCCTTTATGCGGGTTTTGAACGTTCTTTCAGTTTGACCTATATAAAACATCGGACATGACCCACACGATAATTTATACACTCCTGATTTTTCTGAAACTGAGTTTTCATCTTTGTTATTTTTAATGTGCATGCCCAAGATGTTGTTGGTTTTGAATGCAGTATTTACACCTTTGTTTTGCAGAAAATCTGAAATATTTGTAGTGGGTTGGCCTAAGTAGGTTAAGGTTCTATAACTTTTATCCTCTTCCCTTCGAATTGGGTTCTTCCTTCTTTGATGATAATGTATCAGACCACTATCATAATCATTGTTGATGGCTATTTGCTTTATTATATTCAGTTCTTTATTGAAATTCGCTTCTGACAAGGGTACATTTATCAGTCTGTGGATCATACTGTTGAAAGCTGCTACCTTATGCTGATATGGATGGGTGGACGAATTATGAATGATAATATCTGTATGTGCCGGTTTACGATAAATTGAAAAATCATGTTTGTTGTTAACTTTTGCTATTGTCAAATCCAGAAAATGTATAGATTCGCCCTGTTCCATTTCCACTGTGAATGTGATAGTTGGGTGAAGAGAATTTATATACTTCAAAAACTTTGTCAACTGTCTGTTCGTTCCCGTGAAACATACCAGAATATTATCCACATATCTGTACCAATACAGAAAACTTCTTACTAGTGGGTTCCTGTGTATTCTTCTCTCCAAAAAATCGTCCATGAAAATCTCTGCCAGAATAGAACTAAGTGGGTTTCCCATTATGAGACCTTTGCAAGATGAGTAAAACTTGTCATTGAATTGGAAGTAATTCTGTGACAAACATACCGTAAGCAAGTCTAATATTTCATTTTTCACTACTGGATTGATAGCGTTTTTGTCTAATAGATTCTCCACCAAAGTAATCGTTTCATTCGGAGGGATACTGGGAAACAGATTCTTCACATCGAATGAAATCAATTTGGCATTATCCGGGAGTGAAATATCTTGAATTTCATTAATCAAATGGTATAAATTCTTCAAACTGAATTTTGATTTGAAATTGGTGTGGTTTTGAATGTGTGAATGTGTAAATCTAATAATTAAAATAAACTTTTAACAAGCCATATAGTATACTATTAGGTATTGATTCACCATTGTTATTCATAATATTATTAGTTTACTTATTTCTACACTCTCATGGAAAAAATTGAACATAATAATATTATGAATAACGATATGGTGGACCAATACCTAATAGAATATTATAATATGGTATTGTATACTAACTATATTATTAACTCCACTCATTTCTACACTTTCATAGAAATAAGTAAACATAACAATATTATGAATTACTACATGGCTTGTTTAAATAATGGTATAAGTAAGGATAACTTTGTAAGTATATTTAGTTTTAAAATAACGGTTTGGTGTTGGGAAAAAACTAGTAATATTCATTACTACACCAAAGGTGCTAAACCGTGCATCACAACCTTTTCGTTAGTAAAAAATATTTTGAAGTTTGTTATGATGTCTATTGCTAATGTTTTAATACATTCCTTTTCCATAGACTGGTCACGTTTTTATTGAGCAGAGAAAGAAATGGTTTCGATAAAAAGTTATGGAGGAGACAGTTTTTAAAGTAACGGGTATCCTTTTGTTATAGTGGATAAGTTGATTAGGTAGAGACAATTTAGAGAAATATATTCGTAAATCCTCGATGTTTCAGGGAAGCAGAGACTCTTCTTGATAGCAAAATAGTCCAACAGATTGATTGAAATTTTTCAAAAATCCGAAACATAGGTCGACAGAAAAGAATAAGTCCAGAATTAACGAAATAATGATTGCGCTAAAAAATATGTTGATCAAAATAAGCGGACCGAAATTGTTCCCCAACAAGGAACAAATTTCACATATTTGGTATTATAGACTCGAGAATTCCAGTGATGCTCGAAATGCTATAGAAAACGGCGTCAGAATAAGTAGGGAATACTTGAAATTATTTGGGTCGATAGATGAGAATGGGTTTTTTAGATGCCTTCTAGAATTTATATATCGAAAAATAAAGAACAAGAACTGTGAACGGTGATGAAAGTGACAATTTCAACAGCCCTTCGTTTGCACTCTCACGCAATGACGAGTGGAAAACAGGTAAAAATCGGGTATCAGTCAGGTAACAAATAATGATGAGAATATTAACGAAATACTAGGAATTGACTCTCATTACGCAAGGTGATGATTAGTATGAATGAATATATAAATAATAGCATATATCTGTCAGAAGTAGGTTCATGAACTCCTGATGATGCTAATTCGGTTAGCATCATCATCAATTTTTTTAATAGGTTCATTTCACGTCAGATATTCTATATCTCATTCGAATTCTTGTTAGCATTCCATTTGTATTCCAGGACATCGGCTGTGGATTCAAATATTTACCAGCTGCAGGAGGTTGCATATCTTAATGAGGATCTAGAAGTAATTTCGAATTGGAAAGAAAGTAACCAGGTTCAATTCAATGCCACAAAATCCCAGGCATCTGTTTTCTTCAAAAAGATAAATGTCTCCGAACTGGATATAATAATGTCAGGTCAGACAATTCCGCTTTCTGCTTCGATAAGTTTGTTGAAAGTAAAATGGGCATGAATATGTCTTGACACAATAATGTTGCTGGAATTGCAAAGGCTGCTTCTCAAAAATTTGGACCACTATTTCAAACCATAAAACTGTACACTCGTCAGTAACTTCTGATGCTTTATAAAGCTCAGATCACACCTATGAATGTAGAGAGAATAGTACTCATTTCTCCTCGACATATTTCCCGATGGTTTCCTAAATTTTCAAGTCGTTCAAAAATAATTGATAGTTGTAATAAATGACCTTTCTGGCAATATTATTCAAAAAGTCCGTCACACACGTTTATCAAAATTCACACACATCTTCCTCATGAGCTGAAAAATTGGCTTCAAATACAATTGGAAAAGTAGCTTGTGAATATTTTGTTACCGTTCATTTTTAGTTTAACATTATTCATTCCATATTATTCTGATTGTTGATTGTAGCATGTTTCTCAGTTTTAATGTTTTCTTTATCATCAAACTCCCCTTCTTGATTATTATAATTGTTTAATTTGTTCTATTTATTCAAATAAAATTTCATTTACTTCAAAACAACGATAAAAATGGAAACAACAATAAAAATTATTTGGCACCTAAATACAGTCTTCCCAATACTCGGCAAAAAACACAATGTGTTGTTTTATTTTTATATCATTGATATTATGTGTGTGGTGATTATGTGTGTGGTATATAGATGTCTTTCACTGCATTTAAGCCAGGAGTTCTTCTTGAAAAGTGAGTTTTTTTGTCACGATTTGGGTTCATTTTGGCGAATAACTTGTTGGCCATATTTGAAACTTTATAGCAGAGTGTACCATTTCCATATCGAAGAGTCATGATTGAGGTTATCTAATGCTGTACTGAAAACTGGGTGAATTCATATTTATTACCAAGACACTGAGTGATATGAATCTAAAAAAACTATGAGATTTGTAGTATAGTGTGAATCCATATTGTTGCTTTGAGATATTTTCACAATGACATGTTGAAAAAAATTTTACCAACCAATTTTTAAGATTTGTTATTTTATGGACGTTACTGATAGGTATATATAGTTTGTTACATCATTTTCATTAGATAAGTATGAAATAAACATCTTTCTGAGTATCCACAAAAGTGACTCAATGAGAATAATCCCATCAGTTCACTGCCTTGCCAATAGTTTAGTATCATACAAAATTGAAGATCTGATGCATTACTAGGTTTTCTTCTGATCATCAAGCCAAACAACAAAGTATACACATTTCTCTTGAAGAATGATTTTTTTCACGCTAAGATTACCTGGGGAGAACAGCAATGTGTATCCACTTGCAACTTGCCAAGTTCGATCAAAAGTGGTTTTTTCCACTGTATTCCATGATTCTATGTGGCTAGTGCATCAGGAGTTCTTGTCACATTTTCGTACACTCAACAAGCAGTATAATATAGAAGTTATCCGTCGCTTGTGAGGAGCAATATGAAAAAATAATTCATGGTTTTTGCCATGCTGCTCACTCGTCATTGCTTGTTCGTAATTTTTTGACCAATAACAACACCGGTATCATGCCTTAGCCACCATATTTACCAGATTTAGCCCCTGAGATTTTTTTCTGTTCCCAAATTTGAAGAGGCCCATGAAAGTTTGGCTTTTTGTGACGATTGAGGAGATTAAAATCGAATCGCTGAGACAGCTCAAAGACATACAAAACAGTGCATACCAGAACTGCTTTCGGAATTGAAATAAACGCTGGCATAAGTATATCATATCATTTTTTGAGAAAAATGAAAATTCACCCCATTTTTTGAACAGATCCTATGCATTTCGATTATATCTTGTATATCATTTCCAATCCCGTGATCTGTTTGTTGTTTTATCAGTTATATATCTCACATGAACCTACCAGCACATGCATATATTTCAGCCCTGAACTTTAAACTAATAAACGAACCGCGACAAACCGTTCCACATGCTGAAATAGTATAATTCAAACCGCAGCCTTTGTATATTAATGTGACCTCAGACTCTAATGTGTTCAACCCCTCTAATCTAGTGAAGAATTATTATTTATGGTCATCCCGTTAATGAACGAATAATAACTGTAATGCAGAAAGATAAATTAAATCATAATTTATGTGTGAATTGACTGATAAAAAAGAGACGCACGTGTCACGGAGAATATTAAGCAATGCGATCGATAACAGAATTTTCTCTAATGTGTTTCGAATTGAGGGTCTATATCAGAGGTTCTCAAACATATTTTGTCTACCGCCCACTTCGGTAATTGAATATTTTCTAGCGCCCTTCAAATTTTTTTACATTACTACATCTTAAGAAACACAATCGCAGTCATTATTTTGATAATTAAATTATCTGTGTCATGTGAAAATAAGACTTTCTGATGAGGGTAATGTAAAACATCATTTTGTAATATTAGGAAAACTTTTATTCATGTTATTGAAACAAACATGTCAATTTGAATTTTTAAACTAATCTAATGTGAAGGATGAATTTCATGATTTTTAACAAGTTTGTTAATATCAGGCTCGAATTTACTCGAAAACAGCCGTAAGTCACCGTGTTCGGTGATCCGCAACCGATATCTCTTTTTAGTTAGCAACGTTGCAACTGCACTAAATCCACGTTCACACAAATACGATGGGAATGTTATCAAGAATCGTTGAACAATGGACCATCATCCAGGGTACAATTGCGGAATTGGCTTTACTAGCCAAAATTCTTGGTGTTCATTTTTAAATTTTATTATCATTTCCTCGTTCGTTATCAGTTCTATGAGTTCTTCTTCCAGCTGGGGTGATCCTGCTGTGTTGAAATTTGAAAAAGAATCCAACACCCAGTCCAATATTTCCAATTTTGAAATGTCCTGGAATCGTTCTGCGAAATCACTGTGGGTGTTCTTCAAATGTTGGCAGTAAACAAGCAAGTTGTCGTTGTTGAAGGATACTGCTGACAAATTGAGGAAATTGCGAAACTCTCGTAAGAGCCATTTGGCTACAATTCAATTCAAGTCGTCACCTTGAAGTTGAAGATTGACATCATTAAATAATTTATACAGGTCGGTCAAGTACGCAATATCATTCTTTGAAGTGATGAGGTCGTTGTGTAATTCTTTGTCTTTGTTTTCCAAAAACTCTATAACAGGGTCAAATAGATTGTAAAATCGAGTTAGACAGTTACCTCTTGATAACCAATGCACTTCTGTATGAAATAGCAATCGGGTGAAATCTTCATCATCAGCAACACGAAGCTGATTGAATAATCTGTCATTAAAAAATAAAAATAAAATATTTAATAATCCTTTCAACTATTGTTAACAATAGATAGGATAAGTCAAAAACAGTGTCATTAAGTTTTAATTGACAAACAGGACGAAACAAGCACAATGATGACTAACATAGACTATGTAAAATACACTTCGATATCATCTCAAAATTGAAAAGTACAATTCAAATTCCTCAACAGTATAGAAACATTCTCTGATAAGGAGTCCCCTAAGTCTATACTTAAAAACCGCCAGGGATCCCGCGTATTTTATTTCTTTCGGAAGAAAGGGAGCTGTTTCAAGTTTTATTGACTGTTTTGATAATATATTGCAGCGATTGAGAGAGGCGCTCACTAAAATTTTTCGCAACCAAATGTTGCCTATCAATGACGCAATGTACAGCGAGCACATCTGGAATTTTATTGTGTGCGCTATGATGCGCTAGTGCGCTATGATGCCTTTTTGACGTCCTGTCATAGCCGGAGCGCCGTCCGTAGCAGCTGATATAATATTCTTCAGTGGAATTTCTTTCTCATCACAAAATTTTTCCAGTGTATTATATATAATTTTTCCTTTGTCTCTAAATTTCTGGCAAATAGTAATTCTTGATATATTTTCTCATTTTTAATAAACCTCACGTATAACAACAACTATGCTTCATTGGTTGATAAAGTGGACTCATCTAACTGAATTGAGAATTTAGAAGAGTAATATCACAAAAAATTGTCACACTGAACAAACCTCACTCAAATGTACCTTATGCAACAGGACTGTTAATTGCACATTGACTTTTCAATGTTTTCAGCGATCACATGAATTCGTTTTTGCACGGAAATATTGCTCAAAGAAATATTTTGGCAAACATCTGCCGCTGGTTTATGGAGCACAGTAGCTATTACTTTTTTCATTGCCGGTGAAATCAAATTCTATCCAATAGTGTGAGGTTTACCTGTTTGACGAGATAAGGAGATATTGTAGGAAGCTCGGAGTCCGTCGTCGTCTTGCTTAGAAGCTGCTGAAAAAAGTTTTGACACAGTTGGCTGAGCTGAGTGTTTCTTTTTCAGTTCTTGAAAATAATTCACACTTCTGCCTTTTTTATCAGAATGCATTTCATTCAAATGATCTTGTAGCCTTGAGGGTTTCCTCACATGATTAGAAAATGTTTTTTGACTAAGAAGGCACATAGGTGAAGATGGATTCGTGGTATTTTCAATATATCCATATTTTATAATAAATTCCGCACTATACTTCTGCTCCCGACAGAATTTTGTCTTCAAAAAGGCCGAAGTAAAGAACCGAGTATTGAAAAATTGCTAATGACACCACTCACAGTATTCATCACCGCACATACAGCACTCCACCTAGCTTGTAGCTAACTAAATTCACTTGTTTTCATAATATCTCCGAATGACATTACTGGCTGGATGGCGCGCACGCTTTTATATAAGGCAGCGGGCGGGCCTAGTACTCTCGAGAATGGGGACTAGAAACTTTTCGCTTCACATTAAAGCTCACCGCCTAGTTTTGATCTTCCTCGTTGAAGATGATCACTTGGTGATCGAAACACGTGTCGAGGTGTTAAAAATAACGATTTGGTGTTGGGAAAAAACTCCAGTAATATTCATTACTACACCAAAGTTTCCAAACAGTGCATCATAATCATCTATTGTACAGTTTGAAAACTATTGGACAGTCCCCTAGATGGCGTTACACGAAGAAACGCGCGTTAAGCGTGAAGGAGCGGTAAGTCTGTGTTAAAAGCAGAAAAACATTTTCAAATAAGTCATCGCCTTCATAAACCGCTTCAACGCCCCCCAATCTTCTCTGTGCCCTTTACTGCCCCCCTATAGCCTCCAGCGCCCACAAGGGGGCGTTTATCACCCACTCTAAGAAGACTAGTCTATATCTTGGGAATATTCCCTGTGATTTTATGGACATATGAAGGAACCTCATTAATTTTTAATACCTTTTTCTTGTGGAAAGCTCTCTTATGTGATATAGCTTTGGAGACTAGAGTAACAGTATGTATTGAACCCAGTGTTCATATATATTCTTCCAAGAGAGGGCTGTCAGTTTCTTTTCACCCTGAAAATGAAAAAGTTCATTATATATACCTGAGAGAAAATACATTCGATGGTGAAATGCATAATCCTTTGAAATTATCTAGAAAAACGATGAAGAGTATCATGGAAAATAAATCACCTGATTTTACGATCCTAAATCAATCCTCAATAAACAGGATGCAGCGAATCATTTCTTCGCAGATAAAAATAATTAGTATCAATACGATTGATTTCGAATAATTCAAAGTATACGAATCAGTTCATCAACTTCTATAACATATCTTCTGAAATGAGATTATTTGAGTTACACCTCAGATAAATGGAAAGATATTACTGACCCCACTATCCCTAAAAGTATCCCTTAAAAAGACAATTTCAACTTTTCAAGATTTTACGCCACTACCATCACACGAAGGCATTGATGTGAATCCATTATGCTCTTGTGACAATTTTCATTTAGCGGATATAAATCACATCCTATTCACATGTCCCAACTTCGAACTGTACCGGACGGATTTTTTAAATGATTTTCTTTCCTCGAATGTTTCGTTTCCAACCAATATAACAGCTACAACCAAATACACAACATAATTTTATCATTCACAAATCAATCTAAAATATCAATATAAAACGTAGTAACTCGATTGACTCGAAAATTCTGTGGCAAAATAAATAAATGTGAATAGATCACCATTATTGAACTTGTTTTCTTGAAAAAACCGAGCAAGTATTATTATTGATGTAGAAATGAGGTAATATGCTTCAGGTAATCATAATGAAATGGTATACAAGAATTGTAGAGGTTAAGGTAATTTGCTGGAGGAAGTGTTCATTGTAGTTACCTGCGGAATATGAATGGTATATAAATATTAGCGTAAGAAACAACTGGGTTTGTTTGAAGGTGATTGACAATGTTTCATGATGAATTTCACTAGTTCGGACTTCCATTGTCTACTATATAAAATGATATGAAATCCCTGAAACAACTAAAAAAGAAGAATTATAAATGAATAGCTGAAAATAAGAATTATATCAACCAAAATGAACCTGAAATGAAATAATAGTGAAATAAAATACAAGTAAAAATAGAACAATTGAATGAATGAAAATAAAGAAAAGAAAAAAGGAAATAAAAATAAAACGTGGAGAGTCACGTTAGTTCACGACGTTTCGATTGTTAGTATCTACAATCGTCTTCGGGTGATGACTGGACTGATTCTTCCGAAAGATGACTATTTATAGGTCGTTCGAGTACTTTCACTTATCCCCGTTTCCATTTTCCGCTTCACTGGTTCCGTGGGAGATGACCGTTTAGGCGGGAGTTGGCCATTTTTTGCTTGATGATGGATTTCCATATGTTGCGTATTTCTACGCTAGCTTGGCTGAATACGTTGTTGGACAACATGTATGCGGCTTCCTTGAATTTTCTCCTAAACCAATGTTCCTCTCTGTGCAAGATCTCAGCTTGGGACCACTCGATGTTGTGTTGATGGGTCCAAACATGGTCTGCTTTTCCTGATTTGCTGGTTTCCCCTCGCTGTATGTGTTTCTTGTGCTCGGCAATGCGAACATTCAATGGCCTCTTAGTTTCACCAATATATGATTTTCCGCACTCACAGGGTATCCGGTAAATCCAATTCTTGGAATCGCAGTCCGCGATTGGTGGCCTGGTTTTCGTGATGCTGCTACGGATAGTGTTACCGGATCTGAAGCAGGTTCTGATGTTGTACTTGGAACCAATTCTTTTTATCCTGTCCGATAATCCTCTGATGTAGGGAAGTGCAAGCACTGGTTGTGGCGGCTTCTCTTCCTTGCGCGGCTCCTGCTGTCTTCTAGCCAAAGTCTTTTCTACCATCGCTTTGGAGGAGCCATTCCATTGAAGATCATTTGAGTTATAATCGATTTCTTTGCATCATTGATCAGGTCTCTAAAATACGCAACTTTGCCATAATCTAACCGACACTCTATCTTTTATCGTTTACGAGATCCCCGTGTACAGAAACGAATTTGAATAGCCCTGTATAAATCAATTATGTAACAACTTATGTAGTGAAAAAATTCAACAACTTCAAGTATCGTCGATGATAAAATTTCAACATGGGTTATCGTTTGTTATACCAAAATAACTTTTCTTTCACAAAATTATTTCGATGTCGTTATATGATGATGTAAGAAGTTGATGATTTGAGTACTTCAAGCTAAATGAAAACTCATTCCAAATGAAAATTCTTTTAAGACAGTGTTCTCCTCGAATACTTTGTCACATATTTTCAAAATGAAAAACTGGAGAAATCATGACTTTTCAGATAGAATCAGTACATCAATCTTCGGCAAACGACACACGTTCTGGAAGCAAACCGTCGGTCCTTTCGAAGATGTCAATATTCATTTTTCACAAAAATTACTCCATAAAGCATGATAGATTCGTAATCGATGGAAGTCCTGTGTCAGAATGCAATGACTTGTAACATATGAGCCAGAGTTTATGATAGTCATTTGGGCGTTGATTCATTTTTTGATCAATAAAATGGAAAGAATGTCTGGCTGCCTGGAACGTTCCCGATATTTTAGGAGCTGCGGAACCTGATTTCGACTGAAAACGCAATAAAGGAAACTGGATAAACATTTGTCATCAGTGGGGATATCCGTATAAAAGTTTATGCATGGTAATATGTGTAACGCTTGATATATACACGTCAAAAAAAGTTAGTTGCCCTAAGAATTATCCAAGACGAAAAAATTATTTTGTTTTTCACAAATAAAAGATCGCTTTTAGGAGGAGAGACGAAAATAGATTCATATCAATGAAATCATAGTAACTCTGCATTCATTCCACAGCCACATCTTATGGATGGTCGTGAGCATTTTTGGTGTCGGCAATTCAATAAAGTGATATGGATTTCCAAGTGAGTTCGAGATTTGAAACTGAATTCCAAATAGTGTTGGTGAGTTTTCAATTTCTGATCACGTTTACACGAGCATATATATCCGGTTTCATAACAACCAGACTTTCAACCTGCCTCATTTCGGAAGATTCACACTAACCCAGCAAACTACACCTATACATTTTTAAACTCGACCCTAGCTACCATAGTTGTCAACAGAATGTACCAATCGTTCCTTGATTTAGCTTATGAGCTATTAGACGTTTTGTTTTCTCTTACATATAAAATCTTTCACGTAATACTTGTGTGATAGTAGGATTATATTCTTTCTAGCATCATAGCTCCTTTTACTATGAAAAAATTGATTTCATTAGTTTGGACTTCCATTGTCTAATATGATATAAAATGGTTTGAAATTCCTGAAAAAATCTGTAACGACTAAAAAGATAAGCTGAAACATTACAATTGTATTAGTCAAAAAAACTGTAATTACAATGAAACGACATACAAGCAACAATTAAAAATTGAACTATCAACAAAGAATAAAAATCAAAAATTATCAATAAGAAATGAAAATTAAAAATTGAAAGATTCCAAGCCAAGTTAATTCACGACGTTGCAGTTGTTATATACGGATGAGCGAAATATGAACAACCGTCATTCAAGAATAAAATGATTGTAGTTGGTATGTATATATGTATATTGTAGGGAGGGGAACTGTATTCCTACAGAAATTTGGCCACATCTGACCCATTGTACATTCTCCCTAGGAGTTGTCCTTCTAGGTCATCGTCCATCCTGTCCTTTCCAGGAAGGTGGACAGGTCATTAGGAAACATTTCCTCCATATCAGCAGGTGTAGGCCAAGACTTGCTGAACACACACTCTCTTTTGCAACCTTGAGGTATCACACGGCGGCCTCCGCGAAGGTTTTGGAAGGTACAGCGATATTACTGTCGTTGCGCGGCTTCTTCAACCTTCCTGGGATTCCCCTAGTGGAGGTGTTCAAGTGAGGTCGCTTTATTCCAGGCGGAGATCTTGACGCCCGCTGCAGGAAGTGCCCTTGTTGGAGGTGGAGTGGGGGAGGAGGAGGAGGGTGCACTTATAGTTGCTGCCACTCCTGCCTGTTCTGCTCTCTTTTTCCTCTTGGCTTCGGCGCCGCAAATGCGCCGCCGTCTTTGTATTACATCACGAGGTGATCTGCTATGACCAGCCTCATTTCGAGTGGTAGATTGGGGTGGAGATTTCTGTTCATCCCCAGCCATCATCATAGATTGAGGTGATCACTTCTGTGTAACCTCGCGATTGGTTTTTGTTGTGTCTGTTTTGTTTGTTTCATATATGTGTGTTTCCACGAGTAACAATGGAAGAGCTGGTAACTTCTGGCAGAGCCCCGCATTACCAGAGGAAGGCTGATTACAATGAGGTTTCGCTCGGTTTCCCAAGGAGATCGTTCGTAGCTGCATATCACCCTGAGACCATTCATCTGTCCACACGATTCCTTACCTCTTAGCTTGGGTAGGCTGGTACACGGTGGCATGTTTCGCAAAGGCTTTTGGGAAGTTTTAGTAATGCCACATATTGGCTTCCCGGACAGGGCCCCCCGTCCCCTGGCCGTTCATCTATCCGCCACCTGGGGGGTCACACTAAATTATAAGTACAGCAGTTACATTTTCTAAACTATACAAATATTTGATGGAATCGGCCGATACTTGATGAAAATCTATAACTAACGTATTCTAAGTCACACAATAAAGTGTATGTAGAATACGTTATACAAATATTGAAATTTAATATCAAAAATATGATAACTCTTCCAGATGAACTTTTTTCGAAATTTTCCTGATATTTTTCACATAAAGTCAGTGGGCATACTTGAAGACTGACTATAAATCAAATCATCTAAAAGAAAAATTCGTTCAGGCCAGTCTCAAATCCCTACACTGTAGGTTAATTGACTGACACCTATCAGAAAACAACTATTTCACTAGCTAATACCACGAAGGTCGCTCGTGGGACCTTCGTGATATTAGCCATTTCTGATATAATTCCTAGCAGAAGTGAACTACTTTTCATCAGAAATGATGGTTACTCGCTCAATTTTTAAAAGGTTCATTTTTACGAGTGATTTCTTGTTGAATGAAATATTATAAAATCAGTTGTTGCAGATGTGATCATACTCAGAACAGTCGTACGTTAGAAGTTAATTTAGCATAGAAATCACTGAAGTATAATAAGCAGCGGTAGTATAACAGAAAGTAACTTTTTTAATAAATTTCAATTTGAGACGCGCCTCCCAACAACCCCCTTTTCCACGATAAATTGACAATATGGAAGGAGGCACGTGACTTCGTATTATATCCACGCGTTCAAGTGAAACACCCTTTTCAAAATGCAGCAGGATGCAATTCCCATTTCGCGTGAACAATTTACGGAGTGAAAATGAAAACGAATTTTCTGTATAAAGAAAGGTTTTAATTGAAGTTCTTTGTTGAGCGAAGAGGAAGTTAAGAATGCAATAAGTATATTGCATAATGGTATGATAGTTTAAGTTACTTGAAAGCATGACTAATTGAATTCAAAACCATACATCGTGGAACATTTGATTGGTAATTTTTTGCCGAAAAAGGCAACTAAGCGCAAACATTTCTAGGAGGTTATTTTTAGTAGCAATCAATTGATATGATATCATAATACATACTAACATAATAACAAACTTCATGACCAACACCTTTACTGCTGAAAAAAATTAGGCTTCATTAAAAACACATCAGTAGTGACGAGAATCTTTCACTTTCAATGTTTTCAGTGTCCAAATGGAAAAGTAATATACAAGACAAATGAAGCTAATTCATAACCCGAAAATGATTTTTTTGTACTCAATAATGGTAAATTTATTGAAATCCACTGGAATTGCTCAGTGATTATACACAAGCTATTGGATTGTTCCAAGAGTTTCGTCTATTATTATAAGTTTACTTTGAGCTGTAATTACCCAGTGAATACTTATTCAATTCAATCAAAATGAGCGCCAACGATTATTCCATCAGCTAAAAATTTGTGTGATCCAGATTAATTTTTTTTGTTTCAAATACAAAACACAAGCTCTATAGGAAAATCCTTGAGGAGCATTCGGAGTGGTGCCTATGCGAAAGTAGCGATTCACATTGGATTTGAATCGCTGGAGATTAAATCCATTTGGAAAAACGTTCTCAGGAAGTTTTTATCACATAAACACAGTTATCCAGATGACAGAGTGCTCAGACAGTGGAAGTTCGAGGTGATGGGCAGCCTAGGTTCGTCGCGTATTTCTGATATGTACCGCTTTTGGTGGAATCGAATGTGCCAAGTCACTTTAACATTTTCTGTGAAAGTATTTATAAAAGGGAAACAAATCTCCAACCTTTTTTCGATGTTTCAGGCTATCAAAGTTGCACGTGATGTTCGCGTCTCCAGTCAGACGGATGACACTTTCCTGGATGGAATCCAGCAACTTCAGGGTATGTTTGTGGGCAGAGTTCCATACTTGGAAACACTACTCCAAAGAAGGTCTGATCTGATATTTATAAATCATCAAAAGGTGTGTGTTCCAAGCTTTTGAAAAGCAGCCTTTGCAATTCCAGCGACATGATTGTGCCAAGGCATATAGGTGTCTATTTCAACCCACAACAAACTTATCGAAGCAGAAAGCGAAATTTCCTGACCTGACATCATTATATACGGTTCGAAGACATTTATCTTCATGAAGAAAACGGATGCCTGGGTTTTTGTGGCATTGAATTGAACCTGGTTACTCTTACCCCAATTCGAAAACACTTCTAGATCCTCATCAGGATATGCAACCTTCTGCTGCCAGTGAAGATGTGCCTCCGTAGCCGACTTCCTGGAATCCAAATGGAATGACGAGTTTGTTGTCGCCAGCAAAGCGATATGTTGAATTCTTGGTTTTATTCAATAATTCATTGATATTCAATAAACAGAGGGTTGGAGATAATATGGATCCCAGGGAAACACTAGCATTGATTGTTAAAGTATTCGAGAGATATCCACCGACGGCCACTTGCCGGAAATGTTCTTTCAGTAAGGTGAAGAGCCACACACAAAAATGATCCGACAAGTCATAACAGCAAAGGCCTTAGAAATATCAACCGCAACAGCTTTTGATTCTTCATGTTACTCGATTGCGTTATTCCAAATTTGAGTGATATACGATAGAAGGTCGCCTGTTGATCTTTGTTTCCGAAAGCAATATTAATGACCGCTTAAGAGCATGAAGCCTTCCGAATATTTAAGGATATGATGGTTTACGACTCTCTTCATGATTTTTGATATAACTGATAGCAAAGCGACTGGTCTATAGTTATTTGGAAGATTTTTTGCCCTTTCTGAAGTCGACGGAGGAAGAGAATCGGAACTCTTCTGTTGACCCGTGCCGGTTGCTGTTGATACAATTTTCGGTACATTTCGTCGATTTTCTCACAATAGGACTCTATTGAGATAGTATGGCCCAGTTGCAGAAAGTTATAGTGAATCGCACCAGCCGCTGACAATGATACAATAACCATGGTATCTTATTGGTGTGTTCATGTCTTTGGGAAGTGACTTGAAGGCTCATCGATGTTCAACCATTGTTCCGAACGCCTTCTGTTTTAGTAGAAAATCCACTTTTCATCACACCTGAGAATCCGACTCAAAAAAGGATCGCTTTGGTTACACGAAAGCAAAGAAGAACAGACTTTGTAACGTGACAGATTCTGTCGATAATTCGAATCGTGGGGCACCCATTTTTCGAGCATGTTCTAAACCATTAATTCGTTTCAAAATCACTGACGGTCACTATTTTTGTCACCCCACGCATCGTTTTTGATGTGTTAGTCTCCTCCAAGGTCCTCAAAGCATCGTCCTGGATTACTGTAGATCGACCACTCCACTGCTCTTCTTCGAAGCTGAAATCTCCGAAACGGTATTCTGCAATAACACTATCATTGCCAAATATCTGGTTAATTAATCGAGTTTTATCGACAGCGCTTTGGTTTAATTTGAGCTCGTAGGGAAACATTGGCAGAAAATCGCCCAACAACATCATATTGTCATAAATAAGCTGGAAGAAAAAAAATTAAAATTTCGAAAATAATGAACAGCATCCATTTATGGAGTTCAAAATTCTCTATCGATCATTATATGGATATCTGTTTAAAAATCTGTTTTTCCGTTGATCAGCTGTCGCCCCCATACGAACGATAACTCTCAGAAGTTGAGAAACTAACGAGGAAGACTAACGAGGTTTCACTTTCAAACGTGTGATTCCTAACACATTGAGATATGGAACAACAGACACAAATGACATTGAAACAACCTTATATAATGATTTTCATTATATTTAATTCAGTGTAAAATATGGATGAACACTAAAAATTTGTTTTGTCATTCATTCGCCATAATTTACTTTTTTAGTATTGAATAATTAATAAAATCGTTTCAGAATTTTGATAATAGTAACACTTATTTCAAATTCGGCTAACACATTTCAGATAAAGTCTTACGGTAGGACTAGAACTATGCCTGAGTAGTTTAGATCGATGTATCGAAGAGATATATTAACTGTGAGAACAGCTTTCATTTTGTTAGAAACAAAAAAAAATCACAGATGTCTGATTTCATCCAACATTTTCTGTATCATTAATAACTATTTCGCTTCAGTAGAAGTGCTTTCAATATAATATGATAACCCAATATAAAGTGATTCCGATCATAATCTAGTAATTCTGGTATTGGGCGATGATCTTCCTTCCCCTGATTATCGAGCTTTCTGTGAATGATACGTTTCGAGCGGCCACTTCCAGGGAAGGGTGTCCGCTGAAGAACTATAATGAGTTTACCCCTCGTATCAAAGCCTTGATACGAGAGAGAAATCGCTTGAGAAGGCTTTATCAACGAACCCTTTTCCCAGAGGATAAAATTGCGGCAAATAGAATGGCCAACCAAGTCAATCAGGCTATCATTGATCACCGAAACGGAAGGTGGAAAGAGCTCTTGAAATCCTTCGAACCTGGGAGTGACGAGCTTTGGCGAGTCACCCGCACCCGCTCTCTCACCCATTCACGAAGAGCGCGGAATGTGCTACTCCCCCGCCGACAAAGCGTCAGCCTTTGCTGACATGATGGAACGTCAGTTTCAGCTTAAAGTTGACGAGGATGACGACATCGACCGCGATATGCTGTTTGAAGATCGGGTTTACTGAATCCTCATGGAGGATGACGATGATGACATCCGTTCAACTTCTGTGGAAGAGCTGAAGAGATACATCAGGGCCGCAAAGGCCAAGAAAGCTCCAGGGGTCGATTCAATAACTAACAGGTTATTGAAGAGGCTCTAGGACAACTGCGTCGAATGCCTGCTGAACATAATAAACAGTTCGTTGGCCCTCAGGCACTTTTCCAGAAGATGTAAGCATGTGATCGTCGTCATGATCCCAAAACAGGGTCGAAACCCGCTGTTCCCACAGAACTATCGCCCGATCAGTCTACTCTCGTCGGCGGCTGAGCTGGCTGAAAGAGTTGTTCTCCAAAGGCTCAACGAAGAAGATGAGGACCGAAATGTTCTGCCTGATAAACACTTCAGGAGAGAACACACCACTTAGTTACAAGCTCTAAGGCTGGTAGAAAACACCATCCATGAGCTTGATAACAACAAGAAAGTGCACATTGTGCTATTAGATATCTCGAAGGCCTTCGACCGTGTTTGACACGAAGGCCTTCTGCACAAATGCAGTTAAAGTACCTCGGCCTTCTAATAGACCGTAGGCTCACTTGGAACCCGCACATCATGTCCGTTAAATCTACGATCAAGGGTCGGATCGCAAGTCTGATCAATAAATCGAAAATGAGTCTGAAGAACAAGATTACCAACTACAACACGATGTTCAAGCCTTTCATCATGTATGCTTCAGGCATCTGGGGACAAGCGGCTCCGTCCAACATCTCCATCTTGAAGAGATTACAAACCAAGTTGATTAGGATGATTGTGAATGCTCCTTGGTTCGTGCGAAATGAAGCCATCCGCAGAGATTTGCAGCTGCCTTCCATTCGGCAGTCCATTCAGTCGAGGAATCGGCGAGTTTTCGAAAGTGCGGAAACTCACGAAAATCACTTAGTTAGGGAAGCTATAGACTATGCTGTAGACGACCCCTCCCGATATAGGAGGCCCCGACACTCTGTCGAATGAGGCCCTCATGTCCCCCGTTAACGGACGAAAAGCTTTTTCATCCATCACATCCCAGCCAGGTAGGGATACCCCGTGAAAGGCGGTACTGATGTCTGAGGACTTCATACCTTCATCTCCTCAGTCATGAAAACATTTGTCCTTCTTCGACAAATATCAACCGATAGGGTAAGGGAGCTGGGCTCCATCCCGATTGAATTGAAGACGTTGGTTAGCCAATATAAAGTACCATAAGACTGAGGAGAAAAAATGACCTTGATGATTTAAGACCCGAATGAAATGGCAATTTATAAAAACAAACCTCTTCCACAACTACAACGCTGCCACATTCTGGTCTTGTCAATTTGTGTCAAAACAAAATGCCTCAACGGAATTTCTGTTCAGTTTGATATGGATTGACATAATTTTTCTGTTCAATATTTCATTATGTCGAATAACTCATAACTTGTAACGGATACAAAGATGAAGAAAAGAACAAGTCGTCACTCAGTATATATTGATGTGTTGATTGTGTTTCAGGTTTTTCATGATCCAATGGAGGTATATACGAGTATGTTACTTCAGGAAACATTCAAAGTAAAACGGCAAATGAATTGTACGGATTTTGAATCCAGGACAACAGAATATTAAACAAACTGATGGAAATCTGAAACAAACGATGAAAAAATCGATTGTTTTTTATCAAATTGTATACCAGTATGTGGAAAAATTGTATTATTATAATTGGTTCACCCCTTTCTTGGTTGTTGATGTTCGACCAGCACAAAATTATGGAAATTTTATTTAAATTATTTTGGGTTGTTTCAATGAAAATTTCATGTGGGTTCTTCCAATGAATGCCTTTTCTATGAAATGCCTCGAAAATGATTTCAATATAAACAATTATTACTTCGATTTGTGGAAATTATTGAGCACTAATAATAATCGCCATAATAATAGTCATAATAGCCATAATAATCGTCAATAATAGTCGCCACAGTGTAACCTCTAACCCACGCCTACACCTTAAAATAATTATCACTGTCAGATAGATCAGGAGTATATAAGTTGACTTGCCCAAAAATTTATATGGACCAAACGAGGAGAACGTTTTACCAAAGAATTGAAGAGCATAGAAATAGTTTCTTGAATAAAAAGACCAATTAAACATTTGCAAACTTTCTTTTAGAAGATGAGTTCAAATCTGAATGTGACGTGCTGCATTTTGGAAAAAACAATTCGAAATTCAATTTTTCAGAACGTTCAGAAATGAATAGAATTGAAAATTCGTGTAATTTACTGAAAGACTGATTGAAATATTTTTTTAAAATGTGAAAACTAGTACTAAGCTCGGGTAATTCAATTCATTATATTACAAATTCTGGTATACATTAACCATGAAGTGGCTGGGTAAAACTCAGGTACCTATTTGAAATTTAGGTACTTCAAATTGTAAACACATATACTCTATGAAAATGCCTCTATAACAATTACTTCGTGATTATGATTACTTAACTGACCTATTTTCACCTGTTTCAACTGTTTTTATGATGTGATGCAGCAGATTTCAATTGAGACTTTTTTGAAACTGTTTAAGAAGCTCAGTAAACTGTATTAGTGAGTTTTGATATAGATCACTTACCGTCAGTTACATTCAATTTTTGTCCAATCTGTCTATTGCAAATGCTCTTTGTTACAAATGATCGATAATCAAAATATAATCAGTTTGATGACAAGGTTCCAAACACGATTTAGTGTGCTGAAATTTCCATTCGCCATGATTGCATTGACATGTGATCACACACATCACAATCGCAACCCGATTTAGAATTATAATATATCACGGAATGCACGTTCTGCTGAAAATGAAAGAATGGAACGGAAAATAAAGAATCCGATAGACATTGCATTTTTCAAATCAACCCTCACCATTATTTGGCCGGGTTCCAGGTTGATATCCGCAACGCTAAGGGCAAGCAATAACTCTCCCAAGGGAAACTTTTATGTATTCCTCGTCTAGTTTATTCTTGTTCCGTCTTTATTCACCAGAGAAGCCGAAAGATGAGGATGAAACGAAACTATTTTTAATTTGGTGAAATGAACTCGAGATTGTATATTATCGGAATTATACCATTCCCGTTGCAGAAAAATGTTATTTGCATCAGTAATGGTCCTATGGCAGCAAGTTTCATTGCTGAAGTTGGTCCGTGAGTTAGTATTATTTCGAAAGTTTCTGCAAAAAAACAGTCATAATAGGGGTTTGATCACAGCGGAGTAATTTGGATGATCTACTAAAGGGAATTAATGGTCATAGAGTGGAACTTCCCAGTATCCGAGTGGATCAGAATGATGATTTTGGGTTGAGAAATTTTGAGGAAAATGGTTGTTCACTTCTCCTTCATCATTTTATTTTGTAAAAATGTAAAAAATATCCTGTACCCCCTATTTTCTATTTCATTTCAAGTATGAAGAATATATGTATATGATTATATAATTGCGGATAAATTACAGCGACTTGGGAAAAAATTAATCAAAGAAAATTAAAGAACCTGAAATGTTGAAGCTCTTGATTACTTGGAAAACAGTTTTTATCTAACCCCCACATCCTAAACTGAGATAACTGATATCATCAAAAATCTGAAACCGAAGAAATTGCCTGGCTGGGATGATACTAGATCTGAAACCGTCAAGCATTTGAACTATGAAATATCTAAACCTCTGGTTTTCATCATCAATAAATGTTTTACAAAGGGAAAATTTCCTGATTATATGAAACTTAGCATCATCAAACCACTATTCAAAAGTGGAAATAAACAGTGTCAAAGTGTCGAAAACTTCAGACCAATTTCATTATTATCTGTTTCCTCAAAGATTTTTGAAGGAGTCTTGAAAAATAAAATCTCAAAGTTCTTTGAAAAATTCAACATTCTCTCCGAGAATCAATTTGGCTTCAGAGAAGGTTGCTCTACAGAAGATACGATTTATCGATTGACTCGTGAAAGCTATAGTTCTTTCGACAGGAAAATTCCCCTATTATGTATTTTCGTCGATTTATAGAAAGCTTTCGACACCGTATGTCACAAAAGATCACTACATAAGATCGAGTCGTATGGAATAAGAGGTCGAGCATGCGATTTGTTGAAGGATTGTCTGTCTGATCGGAAACAAATGGTGAGTATTGATAGGGTTTTTAGCCGCCCGAAGGTCTTGACGTATGGAGTGTCACAGGGTACCGTTCTAGGACCACTTCTATTTACCGTTTATATGAATACCTTGATGAAAATCGGATCGACGGGAGGGCTTTGCGGATGACACAGGCATTATGTACAAGGGAGTCCGACCTGAAAATGGAGGCCTAAATTGACGTTTAAAAAATATGTAATTGGTTTAAATATAACAAACTAACATTATATATATAAAGATACGGTGATAATGGAAAAAAATTAAACGAAATATTTCGGAATCATTATAGATAGGCACATGAGATGGAATTTGCATATTACCAGCCTACAGAATGAATTGATAGGATTGCTAATCAAATTCAGATATCAGGTCGACTATTTGAACATGAAAAACCTCAAAATATTGTACTTTGCACTGGTCCAGTCTTGGCTATCCTACGGCATCCTGGGATGGGTTGAAGTGGCAGAAAATAACTTGAGTAGTTTGAGTGTAATGAAAAGGTGGATATTGAGAATAATATTCAAAAAAAAAAACATGAGTTATTCTTCGGATATACTTTATTCCGAAAATCATATATTTGATATCAGACAAATATTCTGCCAAAGAAATTAACTTCTATAAATAAAAACTAAATTTCTTTCCATTCCATTGAGCATACATATAATACAAGAACTAATATGAATTATAAAAACGTGCCGTGCCGTGAAAAGAGTATTGGACAACGTACTGTAGAATTCTTGGCTCAATTTGCTACCAGTTGGAAAAAATATTATTAATAATTATTTTTCTTTCAAGCATCATGTAAAAACATGGATAGACAGAAATGGTAGAACAATATTCAATATTTCAAATAGCTTATGATTCTTTCGTCCCGATATTGACACACTTACCAAATATAGACTTGTAAACAAGTAATTGATGCATATACCCTAATTTGATGCATTCACCCTATTGTGACCTTTCACCCTAAATGGACTTCCCATATAGATTATATTACAAATTTACTTCTCTGTATTTATATATATATTTTCTTATACTTTCATGCATCACGCACAAGAATTTTTGCTTCAGTGATTGGTTGTTTGTTCTCAAAAAAAATTGTTTTAATTCAGGAACGTGTTTTGATTTGAATTTTATTATTATTATTTCTTTTTTCGCCGTAGTGTGCGGTGGTAAGGTCCTATCCCCCGAAGCCCCGATACATTCGGAAGGGCGCGCCAGCATTATCAACTAATGACAACTCCCCACACCGTGGGGTGTGATCATTGGGTCCGAGAATCATGTGCCCTGAGCAACCGCAGTGAGACAAAAGTGACAGCCTTCTGCATCAGTGTAGCTAAAATTCCTGCCTTAGTGCGGCAAGCCGGTATAATTTTAAGATTTGAGAGTAGAGAGGGCATCATTCCACCAAGGACTCCAATAATCAGAACAACCATCTTGACAGAGTGATCTGGATAGACTCTGCGGAGTTCGAGGAGGAAATCTCGATATTTTATTCGTTTTTCCTCCTCTTTTCTGACGATATTCGTCTCGCCAGGAGCTGAAAACTCCACGACTAATATCGTTTTGCTCTGGTGGTCGAGAAGGACTACATCAGGCTTATTAGCTTGTATGAGCCTGAGGGTGGGAAACGAATAGTTCCCCACTCTCAGTTATTATTAATATCATTATTATTATAACAGTTACACTACCCATAGTAACTATGGGTAATGTATACATAATCGAATGTTTTTATATTGTATTTTTCGATTGATTGAGATGAAAAAATATGTCGCTCACATTGTCTGAATATGGTTCACTATTTGTAGTTTCATGAATTCTGCCATAGATACAAACTTCTGAATCCTACTGAAGGATGTCACATTTTAAATGGGTAATATGATTCGATGATTGATGGTATAATGTCTATATTTTCAAATTCCTGAAATGGTTTCAAAGGGAGAAATCTGAAGGCAGTGGTATTTTCGTCAACGGCAATCCAGATTTGTTCAAAAGAATCATAGCTGATGATGAATCATGGGTATAGGATTATAACATCGAAACCAAAGTCCAATCATTCCAATGGAAGAATCCGGGGAAGCCAAGAGCAAAAAATGTATGACGAGTTCGATCAGATGTCAAGGTTTTGATAACTGTTTTCTTCTGTAACCATGACGTAGTACACCAGTAATTTATGCCAGATAATCATACGGTTAAATAAAACTATTATCTTGAAGTTATGCGGCACTTGCGAGAAGCAATATTCTTTCATGGCTTTTGTA